>NC_139385.1:115870000-120870000 GCF_054392235.1 Sus scrofa
GGTATCCAAATGGACAGTACTTGTCACAGATGATGGGTCTGCACTTCTTGGGGCGTGGGCGGCACTGACAGATCTCACAGTTGTGGGCGTCGGTCAGGAAGCCGAAGGGGCAGTCCAGGGTGCAGCCCCGCTTGAGGCCTGTGCAAAGCTCCTCCCCTGTGAAGACACAGGACAGCACGGTTCCTTCAGAGATGAAACACATCTTCGCTTCCAGCCTTCCCCTAACCTCCCACTCTTCCACAAAGGTCAATGTCTCAGCTCTACCACAGCATTAGCTATGGTTCAAAATTCTAGATTGTGCTCTTTCATGGTTATCAGAACATAACTTTGGGTTTTGTACTAATACATAAAACAAAGTCCAACTCTGAAAAATAGGTTTCTGACGTGTACTCCCGTCTGGGGCTGAAGAGCAGGATGGCAACTGCTATTTGAGATGCAGATGAAACAGTGCATTTGCTCATGAAATGCATTCTTATCAGTCACTTTAAACCACTGATCAGCATTGATTACTCACATGTGAGAACTGGAAACGTACACCCCAAATTTTATTATGTATTTTTTTCCTATTGCATGCCCATGAAAAGTCCCCCCTCCCCCCCTTAAGGAGTGTACCCGAAGGCTTATGAAATTTCCCAGGCTAGGGGTCGAATCAGAGCTGCAGCTGCCGGCCTACACCACAGCCGCAGCAACTGGGATCCAAGCCGTGTCTGCGACCTACACCACAGCTCATGGCAACACTGGATCTTTAACCCACTAAGTGAGGCTAGGGATTGAACTCGTGTCCTCATGGATACTAGTCAGGTTCGTTACCACTGAGCATGACAGGAACTTCCACACACCTTTAGTTTTACAAGTTTTAGGTATTATCATATACTACTGGGTACCATGTATTGCAAAAAGGATTGCTGACCCTTTCTTTAAAAGGTACATCTCTAATAACACAACAGAAAGTGAAATAACCAGTGTTTCAACCAAGTATTTTTTTCCTCACCACTGACAAATATCCAGGTATTTGGATACACTTAGTTAACTGACTAAAAAAGGTATGTGCAAGAGATATCTTGCTTAATGTTTATTCACTATTTGAAATGTTCAAACTCTCCTGTTAGCAGAATCTACAGTGATGTTTACCTGTCCTCTGTTAGTCAGAACATGATTTTAGAAGAAAAAAAAAGGAAAGAAGAAATGGTGGCTGGCACAAGAAACTTCGATTAGCTCATTAGAAACCTTCTAGAGAAATTGAAAGAGGTGCAATGTAGGGCTTAATGGAGTGATACAGGGAATAAAAATGTTAAGGTAAATAAGAAAAGCATGCGTGATGATACAACCAAAGCAAGGTGAGACTTGTGTGAAGTACATGCAGAATCTGAAAGATCATCGCGTTTAAAGGAGCAGATATGAAGATGGCAAAGGTATGGCAATGTTTGATTATTGTTCTGCCTAGACTGATACAATGGGAAACAGACTATTTTTGTTGGAATAAGAAGTGAATTTCTATTTCAGTGGCCATGCTTTAAGCATAAATATTATAAATGATGCCTAAGTTACTAGGATAAACAACACATTTGGCCCTTCCACACACAAATCTCATAATCTAAAATTGAACCTTTACTACAATTAATAGGTGAAATGGGTTCATGTTTTACATAAATATTTTAAGATAGCATCTTTTGTGAGTCTTAGCTGGCAACACCCACATATTTAATTTGCTATCTTTTAAAAAGGAAAATGTGATTTACGGTATAATTTTCTAGTTTGTCATTATCATAAACCTTTCATTACACATATTTAATGTAACCTCGTGGGTCTGTATCACACTGTGAAACAGCTGATTACTAATTTGCATCCTTAAGAGCGAAATTCTAAATGGCTCATTTAAAAATTTGTAATTACATGACTTGAAAGGTCATCATTTTTCATCCCTTTCCCATTATTAAGGGGATGATGGAGGGAGAATACTTTCACAGTCACATTTCTTTCTCTGACACCAAGATCTAAGTTATGAATCCATTTTTCTATCGCAAGAATTTTTAAGTCTGGACACCAAGCAGATCATGTGTAGAAAGAGAGGAATTAAAAACACTCTCGAGAAAATCTCTGGGGATTACATTCCTTGGAATATTGAGTTTGAGCACCTTTGTGCCTTTATTTTTCTGGTCCTGTTAAAACAAAGAGTTTTTCCACAGACCTTAATCTAGAATGGGCTTCCCCCCTTAACAAAAGCTGTTGTATCACTAAGTTAAAAAAAAAAAAATCGGATATGAATTTGTCTTTATCTCTCCACTTAGCAATAGAAGGGAATTTCAAGCAAAGTCTGCTATGTTTCTACAAGAATTTGGGTCATTCATAGATTTCAGAGTGGCTGTGATATCCTGGGCAGGTTGCTCCGCTGATGCTGGCCTGACTTTTGGCTGCTCACCGGCCTGCTATCTCGTTTCTCCTCCCCAGTGCAAGGGAGCTCTAGGGCAGGGATCTATTTTCTTTATTTATCTGGTCCAGGTGCTATTATGGTGTTTGGCATGGAGTAAGTTACTCAATAAGTATTTGCTGAATGAATGAACCAATCCATATTCCAGGTATTTACTCCTCCACTCTCTAGAAGACTGCCATATTAACTGAAAAATAATAGGATAAAAAAACTTACTTTGCTAATATTGAAAGAAATTTCGAAATACTGTCATTTGCTAAACATTTCCAGATACCATCTTCCAAGCTCAGAAAGAGAGAACATTAAAGATCTTAAGGCAGTCCTAGATCCATGTATCAGTTATGGACCTTCCTTCAGGGAAGTACATTATCAAGGCAAACATTTACATAAAGAGCAGAAGAGACAGCTTAGAAACATCTTATTCATAGCTGGGTGGGGGTTTATAAGTTTGTCTGAAAAGCTTTAGTACATCACTTGAGGCAAGCACAGAAAGAATGGTAGCTTTATGTTCACAATTTTTCAACATTATGACTTTGCTGTGATCTAAAAATGCTTTCTAATCCAGAGGGGGAAATTACCATTGAAGAGAGAGTGACAAATAATGGTAAAGCACAGAGCCCGTGCAGCATGGCTGGTCGATAGCAGCTATGTAGTAAACTTTGTTTAGTCGGGAAGAAAAAAGACGTTTGCTCCCAGGGCCAAAATGTGGCACAAGTGTCTGCAGGATCATTTGTACTTTATTCTAAGTAAATACCACGAAGCTTGCACATAGAAAGAACACAGTGTGACACAGTGTCCCTAGACCTGTGCTGTGCTTCCCTGCCGCAGTACTTCACATTCTTGGGTTCTGGCAATTCTCACCAACCTGCAATCAGTCAGGGATACCATGGATAAATAAAGAAGGGCAACCCTGGATATGGTGGTCCCGATCTTGACCTTGGTTAAGTGTTCACACAGAGTAACGATGAAATGAAAACAAGAGCCTGCCCCCTTCTATTTGATGCTGCAACCTTATTTAGATGTTGGTATTATATTTCATGAAAATTATGAATGCTTTTTTCCTCCTTGCTACCATTAATTTTCTATGTGTGCATCAGTTATTTATCCCTAGACTTACAGAATGTTAAATGTGAAAGTTACAAATAATCTGATTAAAATCCACTTGCTTTAAAAATGGAGCAGATATGATGTCAAAAGACTGACACCAATTAATTCATTAATTCATATGGAAGTCATGTACTACAACTAGTAACTATAGTAAGCTGAGAAGTACTACGTATGTTTGACAGCATTTTTTTTTTTTCCCTTTTTATGGCTGCACCTGCAGCATTTAGAAGCTCCCAGGCTAGGGCTGAATCGGAGATGCACCTGCTGGCCTATGCCACAGCTATAGCAACACCAGATCCGAGCCGCATCTGTGGCCCACACTGCAGGATGCAGCAATGCCAGATCCTTAACCCACTGAGTGAGGCCAGTGATCAAACCTGAATTCTCAGGGAGACAACATCAGGTCCTTAACCCTCTGAGCCATAATGGGAACTCCTAGATAGCAAACATTTTTTGTTAAAAACGCTACTAACTGCCTGTACCAATAAAGTGCTAGATTATTAGTAGCTTACCTAAATGATTTTAGTTTTAACTGTTGTTGTACTTTCTTAAACATTTCCCAACATGTTTCTTTTCTTTATTCTAAATACGTCTTTGAAAAAAAATGAGTCAGGGACAATTTAAATTCTCTGTGTGCCCTTGATGCATCACTTTGCTTAGCAGTGTTATAATAATGGTATATGTTACAGGTTAAAATAGCAAAGCTACAATATGTTCAAATAAAAGAATCTTTTTGGAGTTCCTGTTGTGGCACAGCGGTTAACGAATCCGACTAGGAACCATGAGGTTGTGGGCTCAATACCTGGCCTCGCTCAGTGGGTTAAGGATCTGGCATTGCCATGAGCTGTGGTGTAGGTTGCAGACATGGCTCGGATCTGGCGTTGCTGTAGCTGTGGCATAGGCCACAAGCTGTAGCTCTGATTCAACCCCTAGCCTGGGCACCTCCATATGCCGCAGCTTTGGCCTTAAAAAGCAAAAAAATAAAAATAAAAAAGTAAAATAATCTTTTGTCATATAACTTTCATGTTCTTTTGAAGGACATGTCTCTACTGGCTTTTGATTTCCATCTTCAAGTGACTGTCTGTTAATATGTTTGATTATATTGTAAGAGCATTACAACATATTAGCATATGACAAATATTACCAACATATGACCAATATTGTAAGGGATAAGGCCCATTTTATGTTTTTGTATCCCTAGGCTTGGCATATGGTAGGCAATCAATGAATGCTAGATGAATGAAAGAAGGAATGAATGGGCAAACAACAAATCAGCCTCAGGGGAAAAATATTTATTTGGCATTAGTCTTATTTTAAGAAAGAAATTTTGATGCCAGTGGTCTATATATACCAAGTCTAACCCCTAAGAGAAAACTTGGGTATAAATGGTTAGGACCACTGCGTGTGAAACAGGCTTTGGTGGGAGGCAGAAAAATAACATCAAGGAGAGATTTCGACAAAGTCAATACTCATCATGCAGCTGCAACGGGAAAAAAGAACATACTTAGGCCATCCTTTACTATAAGGAACTTTCTTTTTTCTAAAACCAGGTGAAAGAGAGTAAACATATTTGAGGGTTAAAGTGAAAAAGCAAAAGGAAAGTTGTTTGTGTGCGTGTCCTCAGAGGACAGGAAGCACCGGAGGCAGGCGGGTGTTGGAACAAAGGAGGGGAAGCTGGGGGCTTTCCATGCCAGCTAGCTGGGGGCTGACTCAGAAATGCATGTTACAAAACAGCTATGGTGTTGAGTAAACGATTACCATATGTTGCCTAGTAAAGCTAGCTTTGCATTCACTAACTGAATGAATAATTAATAACCAAAATAACCCATTAGTTTGGTATTATTATCTGTCCTTTACAGATGAGGACATAGGAGCCCTGAGAAATAAAAGCAACTTGCCCTGATCAACTGGATACAAGTCAGTCTGACTCCAAAGACCTGGGAGTAGAGCTGGGTAAGTACATAACAAGATTCTGAAAAGCAAGGATTTGGCGGTTTGGTTTAATTTTCTGTCTTTTTTTTTTCTTCCTTAGGGGTGCACCTGCAGCATATGGGAATTCCTGGGCTAGGGGTCAAATTGGAGCCATAGCCACCAGCCTATGCCAAAGCCACAGAAATGCCAGATCTGAGCCACATCCGTGACCTATGCTGCAGCTCATAGCAACGCTGGATCCCTTAACCCACTGAGTGAGGCCAGGGATAGAATCTGCAGCATCCACATGGATATTACTTGGGTTAACTCGCTGAGCCACAGTGGGAACTCCTTTTTGGGGGAGCAGTTTGGTTTAATTTGACTCATCACCCAAAGGTGTCAAATAATCAGGACTATGATGGGAGGGTTTGAGAGAAGAATGCTCTATGGCTTTGTCACATACCTTCCATGTACTTCTTTTTGTATGATACAGACAAAATGACAAGTTCCACTTGGTGTTTAAGTAGGTTTGAGGTACATGGTAGCAGTGAGTTTGATGACAAGACTAACCTAGGTTCAGAGTCTCAGTGAGATGAAATGGATACATGGCCAGATGGTGAGACCTCAGAAGGGATCTCAGACCAGGGCTGTCCATCGGCAGCCCTGATTCTGCTGATTCCTGGCTCATCCACTCGGCCCACATCTACTGGACACGGAGCATGGCCCCAGGAGATGGGGCAGTTACTTTTTTTTTTTTTTTTTTTTTTTTTTTTGTCTTTTTGCTATTTCTTTGGGCTGCTTCTGTGGCATATGGAGGTTCCCAGGCTAGGGGTTGAATCGGAGCTGTAGCCACCAGCCTACGCCAGAGCCACAGCAACGCGGGATCCGAGCCGCGTCTGCAACCTCCACCACAGCTCACGGCAACGCCGGATCGTTAACCCACTGAGCAAGGGCAGGGACCGAACCCGTAACCTCATGGTTCCTAGTCGGATTCGTTAACCACTGCGCCACAACGGGAACTCCTGGGCAGTTACTTCTTACCTCTAGCATGAACAGAGCCTGGGTTGTCCCATAGAACCAAAGCTTCCTCTTAATAGAATTTACTTTTCAAAGTTATGGAATTTGGTTTGAAATGATGATATTTCTTTCTTTTTTTCTGGCTGCACCCATGGCATCTGGAAGTTCCTGGGCCAGACACTGAACCTGTGTCACAGCAGTGACCCAAACATCTGCGGTGACAGCTCTGGATCCTTAACCTGCTGAGCCACACAGGAACTCAAAAATGATATTTCACTAGTGTGTTGGCTAAAATTTTTTCTTAGGGCAGGTCTTGCACTGTATTCATCTTTGTGTCATTAAACACCTAGTGCAAGTACCCAGAACTCAGCAGGTAGGTGGAAAAAGAAAGGTGGGAGGAGGGAAGAAAGAAAAACTAGATCTCCTTACAAATAAGTAAAATTTGCAAAATATGGATGGCTAATAGATTTAATATGTAAAAAAAAAAAAAAATCATTGACACAAAATGCAATGGTCTCCAGTACATATTTCTTCCTATGTGCTAAGGATATGGAGGCACAAAGCATGTAGTATCCGCACGTGTTCTTTTCACAAAACCAGGAAGCAAAGCTTACACAAAGACAGGCAGAGCAGCATTTTCCTGAGAGGCTCAATTTGCAAAAAGGCAGTCATGTTTTTAACTTGTTTCAATGACAACTGAGGGAAATTGCTTCTTTGGACTTAACTACAAAGGGCTCGTGGTCAATCAGCAGGGGTCTTATACCTGTGTGCTCCTGTGGCCCCAAAATTCATAACAGCAAAGCCCAGGTGAGGATGGTAGGCAGGGTGATCAGGTACACTCAAATCTGTATTTTTGGACTTCAAAAAGTTCAAGAAAAATGAGGTATGCTCTAGCGATATGAGGAATAAAATATGAACTTTTCATGATGTAATCACTAATTACCTTGGTGTCACAAAAAACAAACAAACAAACAAACAAACCCAAAAACAAAGCTGGGAGTTCTCGCTGTGGCTCAGCAGTAAGGAACCTGACTAGGATCCATGATGCGGGTTTGATCCCTGGCCTTGCTCAGTGGGTTAAGGAACTGGCATTGCCGTGAGCTGTGGTGCAGGTTGCAGACGTGGCTTGGATTCTGCATTCCTGTGGCTGTGGTGTAGGCTGGCAGCTACAGCTCTGATTCAACCCTAGCCTGGGAACTTCCACATGCCATAGGTATGGCCCTAAAAAAAAAAAAAAAGACAAAAAAACAAAACAAACAAAAAAACCCCAAGGCAATTTAAAACAAAGCTGGCTGTGTAATATAGCAGCCAAGGCAACTCTCTATCATGAGTTATTGCAAGTTCATAACTGACCTCCCAAAGGGAGGCATAAAAAGGCAGATAGATGTGGGATAGGGGCCTGGCCCACCTCCGAACAGAAACAAGTGTAGGAAGGCAGACAGTGCCTGACAGGTGGAGCTTATGGGAAATTTAGAGATGGGAAAAACCATCGTCAAAACAAGGGTTTGAGAACCTCCACTTCAGTATCAACACCATCCCGCAGACAGCGAGATGGTAACAAATGACTGAGAAAAGTGAATTACTTAACTCCTACCTGCCTTTATCAAAAATATTCTTTCAAAAGAGAGCATGCCCTTAAAAGGTGAAGAGGAATAAGGAACCCAACAAAACTGATGAACCAGAAAGTGAGCATCTCTCTCTATTATAAAGTAATCCCAACTCTCTGAGCCCAGAACAATGACACCCAGATGCTCTCAGAGAACCTGTGGATTATAGAAGCATTGTCCATGCTTGAAGGCGTCAGAGAGAACAGAAAGAGAAAATGGAAAGCTAAAGAGGCCAAATGTGAATTCAAAAGGGACAAAGGATTCTAAGACTAGGGGTACTAAGCTTGACATTCACGAGTGGAAATTCTGCAGAAAGACCTGTTAAATATGGGATTTGTGATATTTAGGAAAGAAAGCGATGACTACCAGGAGCCAGCATAGGTTCATGAAAAACAACCCATGCCCTACTAACTTCATCTTATGTTCCAAATAGGGTTTTCAGCAAAGGAATGATGCAAATAGAATGTATTTTGATTTCAGATAAGATACAGGCCAAAAGTTTTAAGATTTCCTTGTGAAGATGGAGCTGATGTGTTGTAAGCTGAATGACCCCACAGAAAGAGTGAGGATTATGGCTCAAAGTCACTTTGCAAAGGCTCTGTCCTTGGTTCTATACAATTTATTTAGTGCAACACACACACGTATATACAGATACACATAAAATACATATATATTTTTTATGGCCATACCTGCAGCATATGGAAGTTTCTGGGCTAGGGGTTGAATCAGAGCTGCAGCTGCCAGCCTACACCATAGCCACAGCAACATCAGATCCGAGCCATGCCTGCAACCTATGCTGTAGCTCGTGGCACTGCTGGATCCTTGGCCCACTAAGCGAAGCCAGGGACTGAACCCATATCCTCATGAACACTACATTGGGTTCTTAACCCAAAGAGCCACAACGGGAACTCCTGAGTGCAATAATTTTGATGAGGATGTGGAAGTTAAGCTTATTTAATATAAATAAAGATTCAAAACTATCTCAACTAGTTGGTAAATGGTTGGAATTTTTCGGGATAATTTCTTGTTAAATTTGGCCCTACGGTTATATCATTAAAGCAATCAAATGTTGCACAAAGGAAACTTTCCACAGAAAAGAAAATCATGGACTTGGACAATAGACTTGTGGTTGCCAAGGGGGAAGGGGAGGGAGTGGGAGGGACTGGGAGCTTGGGGTAAACAGATGCAGAATGTTGCTTTTGGGGATGGATTAGCAACAGGATCCTGCTGTGTAGCACTGGGAACTCTGTCTAGTCACTTATATGGACCATGATAATGTGAGAAAAAAGAATATATACATGTAAGTGTAACTGGGTCACCATGCTGTACAGTAGAAAAAAAATATAAATAAATAACTAAAAAAAAGAAAGAAAGAAAAAATAATGTTCAAATACAGAACATGAGAACCACCTAACAGCCACTGATGTAAAAAGCACCAAGTGGTTCTAGCTACTTACATGTTCAGTATTAGTCAACAGTGTATAATTCAAAGAGCAAATGCACACTTAGGCTACATAACAGCCCTGTATTGACCAGACCACATTCTGGAGTATTTTGTTTGTTTGTGGGCCACACATTTACATAAGGACCATGACATACTGTAAGCGTGTCAAAAGATGGAAAGGACCGAGAAAGTTCTAGAAACTATGTCACCTGGAGAATGGCTGAGAGGATCGAAGAAGTTTATTCTGGTAGAAGAATTAGAAGCCTTCACAATCGTTTTAAATATGAAGGGCAATTTTTTTTCCAGGAAGAAATGCAGTATACTCTATCGTGTTTCCGAGATGGTGGCCTGGAAACATGACTGGAATCTATGCAGAGGAGAGTTGGGATGAACAAAGTGGAGTGTATTCTCAAGACTGTGGCTGCCATACGCCAAATGTGACACCTCTGTGTGAGTGACCTCTTTGTCAGTGGATGACCCCCTGCAAGGCTAGTACTGAGAGCTCTGCGGGTGTCTGGAAACATGTGCCCGAGAGCTCCCCAGGGTGCACACACAAGGCAGCTGGACATCAACAAATATTTGAATGGAAAGAAGGCGAAAACAGGAATAAAGTTGCAGCCCTTTTTCTCCAAATGACCCTGAGTATGTTAAATACATATACATATATATATATATATATATATATATATATATATATATATATATATATTTTTTTTTTTTTCCCTTTCAGGTTGCTAAGGGAATGTCATGAACAGGAATGAAAAAGATCTTCAATCACCTAAAGGCTTTGACAATATCACATTAGGCTGGGGAAAAACACAGTCTTTGTATACTCACGGTTTTTGCACTGACAAGTTCGACAGCCATTGTGATCAAGTTTGAAACCATAAATGCAGTCCTTCTCTGTCAGGGTGCAGTTTGATAACTCCCCACATGCAGGTGGATCAATTGTGATGTAGGTTGGTTCTGATAATAAAGAGAGAAAAAAATCGATGAAACACATGATTACCTCTTAGATGGTATTCAATCTTCGAAATCCCACACTACAGTAAGTTACCAAAGAACTAATCCGTAATTTTCATCCAATCCTAAACTTTTATACTTTTATAATGTCTTTAACTCCTGAAAAAGAAATATTTTTGTTTAGATTTTTGAAAATCCAGACGTTCTATTTCTTTACATTTGAGCAATTTATGCATTTTTGAGTACTCAATCACAACATATCTCTGATAAGACAGAGAAAGCAGATACGCGAGGCTAGGTAAATGCCATTCAAATCATTAACTGTTCTATTTCTTCCTGGTATTTTCTGAGTTTAGTTTTTATAATAATCAGGATACAGCTTCCAACTGTCAATTATCTCACACTACGTTTTGCAATACTTATGCAATCTGTTAGAATTTTTTTTTTTCAAGTAGTAAAGATGTTTTGGAGACTAGTTCAAAACATCTGGGTTTCTTTGATCTTTTATGTGACAGTCCTTCGATTATTACAGGGGTGTGACAGAGCCTATCATCTAAAGCAGCTAATACTCAGGATCCAGGGCCTATGGGAATGGGAGCATGAGACACAAGTGCAGGAGGAGACCAGGGCAGCCATCCTGGGCCGAGACACACAGAAAAAACCAAGGCCAGGGATGAACCTGACCTTCCCTGCCATGTTAATAATGAAGAACTGATCTGGATAATAACATTAACCACATGCCATAAAGCGTACCATATGCCTACATAATGTCTGAAGTGCTCTTTATAAACACCTTCGACAGTTTTATCATAGTCCAATGAGATGGGTGCTGTCATTATCTCTATTTTATGGATGGAGACAGCGAGTATAATGTCTTGCCCGAGGTCACAGAGGTAGTAAGTGGTGGACCCCAGTTTAAAGGCCAGGCCTTCTGGCCGTAGGGTCACACTCTCAGCTTCAGTTCAAGACAAAGCCTGCTGTAATGGTGTCTGTCGTGCAGTGACTGACCAGGGGCAGTTTATATAATGTCACATTGTGGGAAGACCGCTGTCGAAGGGAACAGGGATGCTGACGTATATCTGTAGCCTCTCCTCAACCAAAGCATAGGGTGAACGTCTCCAGAGTGAGCTGGTTCTCACAATTATCTTTGTGATGCACTAAGGACAGAATGTCTCTACCTATGTGTTCACAAATGGAAAATATGGGGTGCAAAGAGGGTAAGTGGCTTATCTAAGTTTACATAGCAACCCAGTAGCAGGCTGGGAATAGAACAGAACAGAGGTTCTGACCCCCTGTCTCACACTCTATCCATTAGTCCACACTCTCTTCTCAAGTTTCATCTCCTGTTACCAGGGAAGAGAGACCAAAAATAAGTGTTTTAGCTGCCACCACTAAGATCAAGAGTTCTACATTTTTATCCACCTGCTGAAAGAGGCCAGTGATTCAACTGCTCACAGGTAGTGAGCAACCAGGACTTGTTAAAGAGACGCTTCGATCAGCATGCTCCCAGTAAAAACATGTATGCAGGGGGTGTTGCACATTCTCTATTTTTATTACCACAGTTGGAAGAACATCTCCCTGAAACTTATATATAAAATTTCCATTGCTGTAAAGTCCCTAATTTTCTACAACTATAAATATAATAAAATGCATTGAATTTTAAAACAATAAAAAATAAAATTCCTAATTTCCTTCAACAACTAAAGTATCTTTTCTGAGAGATACCTGTAAACATCAAAAAGTAGTTTAATTTTAGGCGGGTTTTAAGATACACGGAATTAAATCCAGTTGTGCTGCTATTCCCCATTCCCTGAAAATTTACTGTAAATATCTTTGGTCTTCAAATCTATCATCTTTCCTTGATTACTACTCTTGTTATCCACCCAAGATAATAATTCTATTTCAGTCTTGAGCCACAAGACTGCCCAGGTTTTGTCGAAATTATTCTAACCACAAATCTAAGCGCGTGTTTAAGTAAACTATACCATTGAAGGAGGAGTTAGGTCTACACTTCAGAGAGTTACTGGAGTAAGGATCAGGGCTGGATTCTAAACTCTACGTCCAGTGCTTTGGCGAATGGCTTATGGGTAAAGAAATATCGTGGGCACATCTACAGAAACACAAACCTTGTATTCTTTACGGACATTTAGGTTCACGAGAAACTTTTGCCTTCAGAAAGTATACGATGGAAAAAAATATATTTGGGCAGATTACACTGATGCTGAAAAACCACAATCATCATGAGGATTTTACTGTCAGTGACTTTTAGGGATTTGTTAGAGAATCATTGGTGATGGATATGCTATTTTGGGTACATATTATGATTAACGGATGGGATTAGGATTGTGATCTGTGGCTAAAAAGTAGAAGAAAAAAATAATTGGGTTGAGGATCAGAACCACAACACTAACTCAAACAGGTCCACGCTTTATCTCAACAGGTGCACCCACTAGGTATATAGTTCCACATGTATATCGGCACACATTTCTCCAGCAGAGGAAATTCGGTCAATGTATTTCCCTGTCACGTTCAGGATAACAGCTTTTTCTCAGTGTAAAAAAAAAAAAAATGCATAGGACAGTTGGTTCTACAATGCTGCTATGTAAGTATTTTAGGTAAAACAAGTCCTACTGGATATCTTCCAAGCCTCAGACAACGTAAGAAGCAAAACATTATTTTATGCCTTTAAAATGAATATTTCCCCATTCAACGATGATGTACATTAGATGGAAGAAATTGGGAAGTATCTACATTTCCGACTCCCTCAGTATTTATTATTGAAACACAGAAAAACTCAACACATTTATTTAACAAAACCCATTTACTCTATAACTATTCAACTGCCCCTCAATAGACTAGGCTGAACACAACTCATTGTGATATAAACATAGATAGAAGCCTATATTCTTTTTTAAAAAAGCATTTTAACACTAGTCATCTCATTTTACTACATTAAACAAATAAATATTCTTTTCCTTTTAATATAAACAGGAACAAATTTTAAAAGCCTTCTGAGGGTAGTGGCGCATGTTTTGGGGGTTCCTATTGTTGTCTTAAGTCACAAGAGCTAACTATTGACCTGTAATCAACATACATGCAGGCAAGGAGCTCTCTCCTAACATTTCATCTGAAGTCAGACATTATGTTCTATTCCCTTTCGCCAGTCTCTCAATATTTTAGTGCTCAGTTTCTTACTATGTGATGCCATCTCTATTTTAGAATTCTGTAAGAATAATATTACAACAGAAATACACAACCATAAATTGTCCAGCAAAAATCCTGACATTATCATAAACGGATCTGAGAGCCTGCTTTTAGTCCAGTATAATAATACATAATCTCAGAACTGGTCCTATTACTAATATCAGGGCAATATTTTGAGAATAAAGTGCTGTGCGACAACTGAAATTCAGTTTCTCATTGTGAATAATGAACTCCAAAGTGAGACATGCTTGATACCATCCTGAATGAGAGTATTTCAAATGAATACTGCATTTATAGTTCTTAGAGAAAAACCAAGAGTTGGTTAGATTTTTTTTTTTTTTCCTCAGTTTATATTCAAGGAAGTTCTAGGCAGGGGAAGAGGTACATTTAAAGAATCTAGAATCGGAGTTCCCTTCATGGCTCAGTGGTTAAAGAACCCGACTAGGATCCACGAGGATGTGGGTTCAATCCCTGGCCTTGCTTGGGTTAAGGATTCAGCCTTGCTGTGGCTGTGGTATAGGCCAGTGGCTGCTGCTCCGATTCAACCCCTAGCCTAGGAACCTCCATATGCTGTGGGTGTGGCCCTAAAAAGCAAAAAAAAAAAAAGTAAAGAATCTAGAATCATGGTGTGACAGTGTGACTGTTTCTAATCCAAGTAAACAGAAGAGCTTGAGGATGTGTCAATGAAATCTGTGAGATGTGCACTGTGCTTATTAGAACGTCCTGAAATTTGTGTACTAGCCACTGTTGTTATCCCACACTTTCTCTAGTCTATGCAACAGTGCTCTGAATAGGGAAAATATCCTGGTGGGTCCTGGCTTGAAGACCAGATGATCCTCGTTTAAACCCTACCTTTCTGTGCTTTTAGATTACATGGGGGTACAGTACTGACATGATATATCAGAGAATGCATGACTTTCTGGAAGGATGATGGCAATGCCATGTCCTTTTATCAGTTGAACAGAGGCCCTGCTAAGACTTTTTGGAGACACTGATGCATCTGTCTGTTGCCTGAAGCAAAGAAAATGGTCTCTCTTTAAACTCTTTGGGCAGAGATGCCTTAGTGGGCCTCTTTCAAAGGAGAAAAATGGTCTTGGATCTCCTTATTTAGGAGAATGAGAAAATGCCAGCACAAAGATGGATTTGGCAAGGGGAAATGCAATGCAATACTGCTTACGGGATCACCCTGAAATTCCATCTCATCTTGTATTGAATCAGCTGAGGAATTAAAGAAATACCTTAATGTCCTCCAAAGGAAGAAGGCTTGAAACAGCAGGAATTCATTGTCTTTGGCTACAACTATTTCTAAAGGGAACCCTGGAACCGCTTCTTTGTGGAGAAGAATTCTAGAAATATTTTCTGAGCCTAGAAGCAATAAAGAACAAAAATGGGTGTTTGTTATGTCTCTATCCATTTGCTGTTTCCTACCCTGCATCTGAGTGGGAATCTCTTCTCAAGCTATCTTTTTCCTGAATGACTTCTAAAGACTTTCCAAGTACCTTACTCTCTCCAGAAGAGCTATTTTTACAAGAACCCTTAGGACTGTGTCAGGAGTGCAGATGTTCAGCCATCAATTCTTATCCCAAGTCTTAAGAGGACAAAACTCTGGAAGGAAACTATTATAAACATGCAATAACATAAACAACATATACTGGTTCTTTTACATTTATTTAAAGTTTACGGATGGATATTCCTTTCACCTCCTAGGAAGCCCAACACCAATCTCTTATCAGTAAAAATATTTCCAGGGAAACATTCATATTTTTCATGATTTAGAGAGCCTCAGACACTAAGTTTCTGAAGAACACCACCAATATTTTATACTGATGTTTAAAGTATTTCTGAGGAGCAGTTTTATCTGCTCAATAGGGATATTAAGGCACTGTGATCACAATTTGGTTAAGAGTATAAAGTTGAGATAATCATTATTTTAACTCCAAGGCCACAGCAGTAGACCATAAAGTAACATACATTTCATTATTCAGGAGATATAAATGTCTTCAGCAAATCTAAGCTCTACACTTTCTTGCTTTCTGTTATTTTATTTTATGGAAAATTTCCCAAAAAGAGGAAAGAGAAGTTAGGTTGATACTCAAATCCAACCTTTAAAAGTTTTAATATTAGTCCTATCTTCATACTGGATAGTTTAATACATACGGGGCAAGAACAGAAAAAAAAAAAAAGAATTCATTTTGACTAGCAGTTACTTAAAAACGTGTAATATTAATGGTAATTTGCTTCTGAAACAAGGCATATAATCACTGATTTTTATAGTTCTGAGAGATACAGCTTAAATGCAAATGTTACTGGATCTTATAACTTAATGTCTAAACTGTATTACTCCACTGAACCCCTGGTTTTGAATGAATGCATACAAGGTTCTTCTCATGACTTGATTACTATGAGCTATTTATCTTACAAATAATACTAATTATCCCCATTGAGAAATGTGTGAAGCACTCTTTCTGTTAGCAACCCTGGGAAAGCTGACAGTCAATTAGTAGCTCTTAAGTATGGGTGGGTGACTCTGGATAAGCACACTTGTGGAAGGCATACAGAGCCACTGTGCTCAGGCCTGTCTGCGGCACTTGACTCTGTGAGGAGGGTAATAATTAGCTCTGGTTCCAGATCTCAGTTGTGTCTAGGAGGGCTGCTGCCTCCCTGTGCTGTGCTCTGGGTGAGTGGCAGGTCTGGAGGGGCTGGCTGTGGGGTGCAGCTGTCTATCAGCACCTTCGATTTCTGTGAATCCATACAAGTGCATGTATGCACACACAGACCCATACCAAGAAAAGCTTTCCTGGAAAAGCATCACTATAGGCAAATTTCTAGAAAAAGTAGTTTTTTTTTATGGCAGATAAATCCTTATATTTCTTTTATAAGTTAAAAACTTTTCAAGTAGAAGTAATAAGATAAATGAAGCTAATTCCTATCTGTCTCTTACTACTTCTCCTTTGGGGATTTATTAATGGTTTGCATATTTCATGTAGCTCTTCTGTGTAAAATCACAAGCCTTCTTATTTGATTGTGAGAGACAAAGATGAATAATTATATTGTCTTTCCAGACCTAATCCAGGCATTCTCTTCCTTAAGTTTTTTTTTTTTTTTTTTTTTGGGAGAGGGCTGAGGGTGAGGCTGGACTTTATGCCATGTGAATATCTAATAACTGGCAAAACTCCAAAGCCTCACTTGGTTTAAGTGGCTAAATATATCAGGCCTCCTACAGCCCACCAATTACCGGTAGCCTGTTCAGGGCCATAAAACTGGAGATAAAGTTGGCCAAGATAGAACCAAAGGAGATGGCTTATCTGTTTTACTGTGTCTTCATGGGTCATTCTGTTACCAAAGTTGATTTTCAAATATGACCATAACTAGTCAGAAAACCATTCAAATAAATCAGCAAATTGTTAACATAACTGCAGCCTGGGAAGAGCTAAAGATGAAATGTTCCCAAATGCAGCTAGAGGGAAAACTATATTAATGTAGAAAATAAGAAAAAAAATCCCCAAATCTGGAAGTGGGAATTTCCATGGAGTATGAATGTGTATTTAAGAAAGTCTCATTGAATCATGGAAAAAACTTTCTTACAGTGGAGTTTTCAAATTCTTTCAGTCATTACACATTTAGTTATCCTTTTTTTCCTTTGTATATATTTCTCATAACAACACCTACGTCTTTGTAATTTCTAAAGTACTTATCTCAGAGCAGTTCTTTATTTTAAAATGAATGGGGTGAAAGTGTTCCCAAGACTTGTATTATTTTATGGGCAGATAGAGAAGCAACTATATGTTTACTTTAGACCTATTTATTAACCTTGTATGCTTTTTCCAAGGAATCTTGGCTGTTGGTCATATTTTTCTTCCTTTACCAATCTCATATTTAATAGGAAAAGACAGTACTGTGATTATGTGATTATTAAAAGACCACAAAAGAAAAATTAAAAAAAATTTTAACAGAGAAGGGGTATCTTTTTCCAGGAATTCAGCTTGAGAGGGCTTACAAAATGACTGGATTCCAAGAATAATCTGGACCTTTCATACTTGTCTTACATTTTATCTTTATATTATTTTTATTGTTAATTTTTATGAAGAATATATCTTGGTAACCTTTAACTGGAAAAAATGGGCCATATTTGTAAGGACATGTGTGTATGTGCATTTACTAGCAATATTCAGGCTGGGTGGTGGGGTCAGGTGATCAGAATTCTGATATCTCAACCTGATCCTTTGGGAAATGGCCGAGGATCAGGGAATAATTTTCACATTAGGGGCAACAGTTTATGCATTATCTACAACTTTGGCATCTGGCACAGTACTTGGCCTACTGCAGGTGCTTAGTCAATGAACAAAGAGTGCAAGAGACATCTGAGAACTCAAAGTTAGGACACATGTTTAGAGAAAAAAGAGTCCCACTCAACACTGTCCCTAACAGGCTGACTCTCTAGTTTCCTAACTTTTGGAGGATTGGCCAGTTAAGTTCTGTAGGGTCCTCCTCATGGCAGATCCCTGCACATGGTAGGTACTCAGTAAACAGTTCCATTGAAGTAGCAAGCTGGATCACAAGGCTGCTGTGATCCCAACACACTAATAACAGTGGAGACCAAGTGCAAATTCCCAAACCCAAATAGTCCAGAACAAGACAGTTGCCCACAAAATGGGTTGAATGATGATCTGTACCTTTGGCCTAAAATAGCGTAAAAAGACACAGGGCACTGTAGAAGGCCTCCCTTCAAATTCCTAACATAAAGTCTGACACCCCAAATTTCAACTGTCTGGGGAATTTGCTTCTGTGATGACCTCATTCCTTGATGGTGCCAAATGAATAAAGTGTTATTAAAATAGTTGGCATTCACTCAACCAAGCAAAGCATCCTGCACTGGATGAAGGGTGGATACTTGTGCTGAATGCCCATCAAATCTGCCTCCTGACTCAGCAGCCAGCCAGCATCAGAGGGAGACATGGGAAGCGTTTGGAGCAGAAGGTACAGATGCTAACAATGGAATCTTGGGGTCGGGAACGCTGAGGGGGCGGAGAAGCCCATTTATTTTTCTCAGTGGAGACTTGAGTACCACTGGCCAGGGCCTGCCGCCTGGCTGGGTGTGAATGAGACTGCACACGAGGCAAATGTGAGGACAGAGACATCCGGGAAGACGGCTCAGGGCTCTCGGTGGAGCCAGTTCCACATTAAGTGGGGCAGGAACGGTCAAGGGGAAGCAGGCTTTCCAGGAGGTCAAACAGCAAGGTCAGAATTCCAGGCAGAGCTTCAGGCAAAGAACCTGGATCAAAGGCCAGGTCACAAGAGGTGAAAATAACAGTAACTGGGTCTCAGCAATGAGAACGGAGCCAGGAGCCAGAAAGGCTTTGTTTGAATCTGAGCGGTGATGTTCAAGTACTCCCATGGTCACTTATTTTCCTCACCCTCTCCCTTCCCACGACAGGGGCCCAGGGAGAAGCAACGCCAAGGACGTGGATGTGGAGTCAGAAGACTCAGCTTGAGTCTTTGTTCTCTCATTACCTTACATGTTGATGCCAGAACCTCTCTGGGCTTCTATAAAGTGGGAATTCCCAACATTCCTACCTCGCAAGATCATTGTTAAGACTCAAATAAGGCTGTAATGAGGGGGCTCTTTCAAAAACTCTAGGGGTTACATGAATATTGCTTGTTGCTACAATTATTGTTGAAATAATTATCCCGCCTGCTCAGAGCTAGAACTGGTCTCAGACGATGGCTCAATAAAATGAATAATGAGCCCTTTTTGCAGCTGATAAATGGTCTGACAACTGGCTTGGCATTCTGAACTCCGTCCATTGTAACTTAAGCATCATTTCTATCTCCACTGATAACATGAAAAGCATCTGGGATGTGGGTGGGTCCACGAGGTCCTTTCACATGGTCTGGTAAGCTTTGGAGCGTGTTAGTGACCGGCCACTGGTGCCTTTCACATTTGCTGAGTGGCAGTCTGATTACCATTGTTTCGAATTTTGACCATGTCCACGGTGTCTCCAAGAGAAGAGAAATCTCTTAGTAATCAGTTTATCCGGTGTGAGCTGAAACAATGCTTCTGTGTGCTTGGCTGGCCCTGTGCTTCCTCCCTCATGATAGGGGCCTTGCTGGATCTTTGGGAGATGAGGGCAAACTCATCACAGTACCATTTTCACTGATTTGGTAGCTTTGCCAGCACTTCTGTCATTCTCAAATTGAAAGAGGATGCAAAAGACCCATTTCTGAAAGATGTCTTTGACCAGAAAATCTTCGTTTCAGTAAGTTAGTGATATGAAACTATGTCAATAATAAGAGATAGTTCCTTCTTGACAATAATATCGGTCGTGTTTCAAATAATAATGTTCTCAGTGCATCCGTCACAGGACTGTCGAGCACTCCTCTTGACTTCATCTGGCATGAAATCTCCATGAAATCTTTTTTAAATGTAGTTCCCAGAAAGCATGAGAGAGCCACGGTTTTGAAAAGATCTAACTAAGCTTGCTGCCCTCTCTCAATATGCAAGACCTGAGGCCAGCCCAAAAAGACAGTTTATTATCTCTGTACATTTTTTTAGCTTCCCTAACAAAATAGACACTCCTGGAATTGCTTCAAAATGTGAGCTGATTTGCAGGGCAAGAGCGTACCAGTTAAGGTGAAAAAGAACACCATCACCTCTTCCTACAGCTGCCCAAACAAAGGGTGGCAGGACCATGGTACAAGGCAGGGGCGTAGGCAAATGGTGGGCACCAAATATACACACAAGCATTAAATGTATTTCGCTGGATTCCAAGGCAGATCCAAGGTAATCTCAAATCATATCAGACACATGTATGTTTTTAAAGTGAGAGAATGAGGACCAACATAACTTTTAAGTAGAAAGGGATAAGGTCAGCACACAACATGCATGCTTGGTCGAGGAGGAAGCTTACCGACCCAACTCTTTAGTTTGCTCCAGCAGCCAAGGCAAAAAATCAAACCCAGAGCACTACCTAACTCTGAGGGTCCTCAGGGACCAAGCACTTCTTGTCTTAGAATGCTTTTGGGGATTTTTAGCCTTGTTTTATCAGGCTGCAAAATAAGAGCTAGAGATTTGAACCAAATCTTATTTTCGAATGACAGTGAGTATTACATTTTGTGCTGCCCAATGGGTCTGGATCCCTCAAGTGGGCTCTGTTTCAAACAAATGTGATATATCTAGCTAATCTCAGAGAGATGAAAGTAAAATTCATTTGATGTGTAAACAGGTATTCCGCAGACATACATGGAAAGGGAAAATTTGGTCAAACCACTAATTCAACTCAAATTGAAAACTGTACGAAACGCAACACATCACCATCCTCTCGTGTTTCTGCTAAATTTCAAAAAGTACTAAACGTTCATTATTGCTTGTCCCCTATCAAATTTAGTTCAAACAGAGGGTATAACCCTTGACCCAAGATCTGGCACTGCCAAGAACTTGATAACAGATTTCCCAATCTGCATGAAGATGGATAGTGAGTATTCTGGGAGTCTCAAATGCAGGGGCTGACAGGTGGGTATGATCCAGCTCCCTGTCATCTCAGCAGCCACCTGTGACAGGAGATCCATCAGTGACAAGAGATAGTCATTAGTGGACATTTTCATCCCTTCAGTCTGCCCTCTTATTTTACAGCAATCTGAGAGACAGCACAGAAAATACTTCAACAGGGCCTCCAGAAAGTTTTCTGGGTTGCTCATCATGTCTAATACTAACCCTCATGGGTTATGCAATGTGAATCATTTTGTTCATTTCAACTTAAGACTATACAATGAGACTGTTTAAAATGATACAATCAGGAGAGTTTGAGAACTAAAATATTAGAAGTAAATTATTATGACAAGCTTTTGCACTGCAAAGGAAACCTTAAAAAAAAAAAAGACAACTTACAGAATAGGAGACAATAGTTTCAAATGATGCAACTGACAAGGGCTTAATCTCTATATTATACAAACAACTTATACAACTCAACAGCAAAAAAACCAACAACCCAACGGAAAAATGGGCAAAATATGCCTGAATAAATATTTCTCCAAAGAAGATATACAGTTGGCCAACAAGCACATGAAAAAATGCTCAACATCACTGATTATTAGAGAAATGCAAATCAAAACTACTATGAGATACCACCTCACACCAGTCAGAATGGCCATCATTAATAAGTCCACAAATAACAAATGATGGAGAAGGTGTGGAGAAAAGGGAACCCTCCTACACTGTTGGTGGGAATGTAAATTGGTACAACCTCTTTGGAAAACACTATGGCGGTACCTCAGAAAACTTAACATAGAACTACCATATGACCCAGCAATCCCATTCTTGGGCATATATCTGGACAAAATTTTCCTTGAAAAAGACACATGCACCCATATGATCACTGCAGCACTATTCACAATAGCCAAGACATAGAAACAACCTAAATGTCCATCAAAAGATGACTGCATTAGGATGATGTGGTGTATATATATACAATGGAATACTACTCAGCCATAAAAAAGAACAAAATAATGCCATTTATAGCAACATGGATGGAACTAGAGACTCTCATACTAAGTGAGGTAAGTCTGAAAGAGAATGACAAATACCATATGATATCACTTATATCTGGACTCTAATATACGGCACAAATGAATCTTTCCACAGAAAAGAAACTCATGGACTTGGAGAACAGACTTGTGGTTGCCAAGGGGAAGGGTGAAGGGAAGGGGAAGGGAAAGACATGGAGTGGGAATCTGGGGTTAATGGATGCAAACTATTGCCTTTGGAATGGATAAGCAATGAGATCCTGCTCTGTAGCACTGAGACCTATATCTAGTCACTTATGATGGAGCATGAAAGAGGATAATGTGAGAAAAAGAATGTATATATGTATGTGTGACTGGGTCACTTTGCTGTACAGTAGAAAATTGACAGAACACTGTAAACCAACTACACTGGAAAAAATAAAAAATATTTAAAAATAAAAAAAGAAAAGAAATAAACTATATTGGAATCACCACCTCTCTCTCTCTCTCTATATATATATATATATATTTTTTTTTTTTTTGGTCTTTTTTTGCCATTTCTTGGGCCGCTTCCGCGGCATATGGAGGTTTCCAGGCTAGGGGTCTAATCAGAGCTGTAGCTGCCGGCCTATGCCAGAGCCACAGCAACGAGGGATCCGAGCCGCGTCTGCAACCTACACCACAGCTCATGGCAACGCCGGATCGTTAACCCACTGAGCAAGGGCAGGGACCAAACCCGCAACCTCATGGTTCCTAGTCGGATTCGTTAACCACTGCGCCACGACGGGAACTCCACCACCTCTTTTAAAAGAATTAGTTCTACAGGGAGATTATTTTAGTCTAATTTATTTGAAAATAAGTTTGACTGGAACACCAGCAATTCCATGAAAAGTTGTAATATAATAGATGACCATTTAAAGTTATGCTTCTAGCTCCTCAAAGTCATACAAATACTATATGGTAAGTAAATTGATTTTTTTTTCCTAATAAACACACCAGGAGTTATACTTACAAATAAGTGTTATTGCTAAAAGCACTCACTTGTGGGGGCTATATGCCTGTGCTAAAATGATGTTCATGTTAAAATTTTATTTGAAACTTCTCTTCAGAGTTGCTTTCAGAGGAAATTACTATGTCAGAGAAGACAGAGTGTCTTTATTTTACTGTCACTTTTTGCTTCCTCTGAATAGTTTTATGCAGCTAGATCACCCAGCCTTTCCACCAGACTTAGATTTGAATGACTCTGACTGTTTCCTAGAGTCTAATAAACCTTTAAAGTCAGGGGTTTACAAAGCTAAGGATATTCAAAAGGATTTGCTAACCTCAGTTTCAGCAGAGAAGTACCAAAAATATTCTGGATGGCTGTATTCCTGCAATAGCTGTACAGTTTTTTTTTTCATCTATTTTGAAAGGAAAAGCATGCCACTTGGATGTGTACATCCTGGTACGGTTACAATTAATTTCTTATTGTTTAAAATAATTTTATTACTTTATAGTTGAACCTTGTTTTGGTGGGAACAAATAGAAAAGCTTTACATAAAAAGTACTGTCAGGTGCTTTAAATACATGTCTGTTGAGACCAATTCATTCCTTAGAATTGAGGCAATTAGTGGAAGGAGATGCAGGTGAGGATTTTAAACTAAGATGGCCTAATAAGCCACGGCTAGCAAAGCAGGACATACCTTGAAAGGTAAACAATGTGATTACCAGTTAAAATGTTAAATTCTATTAAATTGACAAAAGCTAAAAGGAAATCAGTTCTGCTGCTTCTGATCAATGGTTGTACCATAAAGAAAATGGAAACCTTCTTTTTAACATCCACAAGCCTTTTCCGAAGGGCATGCCTCTTAATAACCTTCATTAACTTCTGTTTGGTTGCCTAAGAGTTGTCTCTTATCCAAAAAAGTCTAACACAGTCTCAGTAGGGATTGTGTTTATTTAAGCTTGTTGGAAAAACATTCCTATCATTTCAAGAATGACTAAATATTTTTCATTCACATAGTTGGCATTCCAGACTATGTTTTCCTGCCTCTGTTGATTAGATGAAAATTAGCAGGCCCAAGTCTGAAGTATTAAATTCGATTATTATCTTTGTAGGAAAATTATGAGACTCCTGGCAATAATGCCCTTTTAGGTGTGGGAAGTGGACAGCAGAGGAAATAAAGAGGAACCTGCCCCTTGCAGGCTACTTCAACAGGGAACTGCTTAACAGCCAGAACTGCTTGCTGAATGCTGGAAAATCAGAGGCAGAGGTTTCTCTAATTGCGTGTTTCAGAATCAGCTCTGGACTATAACATTCTAATGTTTGAAATACCTAGAGATACTTTACATTCCCAGAGAAAATAAAAAATACTGATATTCATTCATGAACAATTTCAGATGCTTAGGTTAAAGGCCTACCCAGGCTGACACATGATCATGGCTATGCGTTTGTTACCTCATATATGACCTTATTTGGACAAGCAAGAAAAAAAACCACACTGGGCTATATTTTAATTTCCATTTATGGAACTAGTTTCCAGGACACTTAGAGTTAAAGGATGAAACAACATGCCTAACAGTCTTTGAACTATTATGAATATTTTATTATTCTTGGCCTACTAATTATAGCATAGTATATGGCACTGAAGCAATACCACCCATAAACTGAGTTTTGATCCCTTTTAAGTACCAGAACACTAATATCATGTGACCCTGTGGCATCTTTGACTTCACTGCCTCTTGGGTCAGCCAAACTATGTTTGATTCCTTGCCACAGAAGCAGTAGCTTAATCATTTGAGATACTGTTTGGTGAGGAAGTATTATGGGCAGGGCTAGAAACATATTTTTCTTATTTCAAGGAATTCCCACCCAGATATGTGCCTGGTACAGACTTTTCCGGCAGCCCAGTAGAAATCTCATTTGAAGGGTAGCTGGATTCAAACTCTACCATCAGAATTTTCAGGGAAGAACAGAGCGCTCCCAGAACATGAGTACTGAACAAGAAGAAGGACAGTCTCCTCGGCAGCTCAAAGACCTCTAGGCCCTCAGAGGACCACAGCACACAATCTAGTGAATGCGCTGAGGCTGAAGGGGCTTACTAAATCCACAGAGGTCGAGATGTGCCTAATACCCTCTCTTCAACACTGTCCCAAGCAGGGACAGGAGTCCCCAAGTAAGGGATCCAAGAAAGCCAGGTGGCAGGAAGAAAGAGAGTTGATGGTTTGCTTTAATCCCATTCCATCCTAGGTCCAGAGAATTATTAAGGATCCAGAGGCAGCGAATCAATCTCTTACTCTCTCACTTCAAGAGCTGGTTAAGTCCAGGTTAGCAGAATGATAAGGCCTGCCTGAAACTCAGCTCAGTTTCAGATAATAACTCTGTAGGTAACACTCAAAGTTTGTATTATGGAAAAATCTTTAAAATACTAAAGTAGAGAACGTTAAAAAAGAATGTATGCATACGTACAACTGGGCCACTGTGCTGAGGAACAGAAATTAGCACAACATTGTAAATCAACTATATTTTAACTAAAAAAATTTAAAAATAAAATACTGAAGTAGATAGAATAATATACCTGGTATTTAGCTGTAATGATCTACAAATAAGGCTGTGATTTCCTGTGTGAAATGGGAAGTGGATTTTGCTTTTGTTTCAGAGAAACAGAAAGAGTATAAAGCAAAGTACCCATTTGCCCAACCATAAGTACGGAATTTGTTTACTAGCAAACTCAACTCCTGATACTGAATGCTACCTTGTAAAATATTACCTATGTTGTTCCTAGTTCTTGAAAAATGATACTCCTGGTGTTGGCTCTGACATCCCCAAGGTCATTGAAACCATCAATCCTCCCAGCTGGAGAGACTGCACACACTGGCCTAAAGAATACTCAGGTCCACCTGAGCAGGGTCCAGCCATGGCCCGAGATGAGAGAGCAGATCAGATTTGACATCAAGTGTGATCAGGGATGGTGGACTTGTCTTCTGCACTGGGTGTCACAGCCGAGCTGGCCTCACACTTGCCCACAAAGCCTGCATTTTTCTCGCTGTGTCATCACAGTTGTGTCATTACATCCTGCAGCCAAAAAATCCCTCCCCCGCACCTCATTTTACCTTTAATTATAAAACAAAGAGATATTTAAAAACAGAAAATGGCGCTCTGTCCTTAGGGTCTCTCTGACATTAGGAATCAACCTAGATAGCATTTATGCCTGGCATTACTGGAAAATAAACTCGTAGATTATTCTCAGTCCCTAATTGTGATATTAAAAAAAATCTAGCTAAAAACCAGGTAGTGGCACCTATATACTCTCAAAGCAGGTCTTAAAAGTGGCAGTGAGCATTAGCCTTGGATGGTCTGGAGAAGGCCCACTTGACCTCTGTGATTCTGGACTTCAGAGGCTGAACTGAGGGAAAATCAAGCAGAGTTTACAAACCAGTCTTAGAAGGCTGCCCCTGGGAAGGAGTGGAGAGCTGAGTGCTCATGAAGAGGGTGAGCAGTCAATCTGAAGCTAACTGATCCTGTAGACGTGTGGACCCACTGTGTGCCCAGCAAACGGCACAGAACACTCTGCTTTCTGTTCTCACTGCGCATTTTCAAATATAAGCTGTCCAATGTTATTCTTTCTTCAGCTTACCAGGGCCAGCATGCGACCCCTTTAACAGTTAGGGAAACCCTCTCTCAGGGTCTGCTGCCCTCCTCAGCTAAGAAGGAAATGTCAACAGGTTTTGATTTTCCTACTCCAGCCTTTCCCAATTCACTCACTCACACGTCATTCATTCATCAATCATTTGTGAGCACCTACTTACATGACAGGTACTGTTTTAGGGATTCAAAAGCATACGGAAAATCCTAGTTCATGGGCACAGAGCCTCTTTCAGGCTACTGGTCAACAGAGGATGCAGTCCCTTTAGTCTCTGAGTCAGTACCTCTGCCACTTTCCAGCCGTAGGACCTTGGGCAAGTTACATGACTTATGAACTGTGGGCTCTGTGATCACACATGGGATGGGAGTACCTGCACCAGAAGGAAGTTGTGAGGACACAATGAGCTGATGCTCTTAAAGTCCTGAGGCCTGGCTCACAGTCAGTGCACAAGAAACAATCGCTTCTCTCCTTAAGGGCTATAAATACGATGAGGCAAAATGTGCCAGATGCCGAGGAAGATAACTCTGCTGCCCTTTTTTGTTTTTAGTTTTTAAAAAGATAAGTACATATCTTCCATATGGACACAAACTGTAAACTACATAAGCTATTCCATATATTTCCATTCCAGCTTTTTAACAAGGGCCAGAAAAATAGAAATAAGGCTACCGATGAACAAGAGGAGACAAAGAGATAAGCCAACAGAACAAAACATAAGAAGACAGAAAGTTGCAAACCTACAGACCGGGATGGCTTATCTTTATCCCTGAATTGGGTGTTGACAATACCTTGCTAGGACTTAATCAGGAGAGTACTTAAGTGCCAATTTAAAAAGCACTTATGTACTTGTGAATCAAGTTAGCTGTCAAGTAACAGCGCAGTCTTTAAGGGCCCAGGTCACATCCCCATTCCTCTAGGAGCAACCAAGCACATGATGCTGTCATTTGGAAGGTATGTATCTCTAATAACAGCAGCAGTCACAACAAGGTTCTTCCTCCCTGCAGGTCCCGACACACCATATTTGGTGATGTAGTAATTTATTCAGGAAGAATCTAAAACCACAATCCTTGTGGGGGGTCCTTTCATCAAATTTCAGGCTCTGACTATGCACCTTGGCACTGCAGCTAATAAGGGCGAGGGCCAACAATTTGTTATGCAATCGTGCCCAGAGGAATTTATTGTTTATAAACTGCATTAATACCAGTGTTTCTGTTTTTCTCCAAATAATTCTGGGTGATTTTTTTGTTTATTACACAACACCACCTTCTTTTTTCTTATTTCATCTGATCCTTTGGCTCTTCCAGAATCACTTGACATTCTATTTAAATATGTTATTGAATAACTGCTGAGAAAAATACTTTCAAATAGCTCCAGAGTCTTTCTTGGATCCTGAAACCAAGTAATAAGATTTATTTGCCATGCATTATCTTGTAAGTTTATTATTAGCAGTAAATAATAATAAACTTTTACGATCATTATCCTAAGCTGGGCACTGTTTTTTTGATCCCATACCAAAAGAATCCTTCAGTCTTCTAAACACATCTTAAAATGAGAGTGTTACTGGAGAGCAAACACAATCTTATATGAAACTCACTATTTAACTGAATGAAAAACAAAAACAGAAACAGAAGATAAATTAGTTCTCTGAGAACTAGATAGTAGAATCTTCTGAAAGGGCCAGAGGAAGGGAAGTAACAGTGAGAGCACAGAAGAGACAGGAAGGCACTGAGGCCAGTGGAATAAAGATGCCAAGTCTGGTGAAGTGGACCTGGACAGGAGGCTTGAGAAACAACCTGGGGGTGCATCTCAAGGACATCCTTCCCCTGAGGTCTTCGAATTCAAGGGAGAGGGCAGATGGGCGAGCACATTAAGACACCTGGAGTTACTGTCAGACTGCAAGTGATTTCCTCCCTGGTCACTGACTCCTGTGTCTCCCAACACAGGGCCAAAAGCCAGAGATGAAGACAGAGTGGGAAGGAGCTAGAAAACTGGGACGGCATCTGGGAGCAGGGAAAGCAGACAGAAATGCGGCTGAATCTGACCGACTGCAGTGGATCCCAGCTCAGCCACATGGCAGCAACCAACCTGGGAGGAAGTTATCTAAATCTCTCTAAACTCTAATTTCTTCATCTCTAAAATGGGATAATAAGGCCTTTAGCACAGTGTCAACACGGGAATTCAAGGAAATCAGGTACAAATATTAAGCATTTTTCCCACGGCACCTCAATACAGACATTCCTTTTCTCCTGGTTTAATTCAGAAGAGTCGAAATACTTTCTTTGATTTAACAAGGACTTGTCCCTTATTTATCTTTGTGTTCAATGTGGTATCTGGATTACGGAAGATTCTTGATACAATTTTTTGGAATTAATGGCTGATTCAAACTGTCACTCTTTTCTCAAACAGTGGAAGATGAGGTTACAACTTTACCCAGAGATCAAACTCCACATGATCAAATTAACATCTATATATCTGTATGATATAAGAATACATCCGTTTTTCACATATATTTCTCTTCTACGCACCATAATGGATATGCTAATGATGACAAAAGATGAGTGCAAAAGAATTTTCCTTCTCTTCTTGACTTTTAGAAAATGGGCCCAATTTTTTAACAATTTGTTTTTGACTTTTCATGGCCTCATCCATGGCATATGGAGATTCACAGGCTAGGGGTCAAATCAAAGCTACAGCTGCCGACCTATACCACAGCCACAGCAAGGCCACATCCTAGCCTCACCTGTGACCTACATCACAGCTCACAGCAACGCCAGATGGTTAACCCACTGAGCAAGGCCAGGGATCAAACCAGTGTTCTCAAGGATGCTAGTCAGACTGATTTCTGCTGAGCCAAGAAGGGAACTCCGACAATTTTTTTTTTTTAAGTCTTATTTTCAAACTGTGATTCAAGACTCGTGGAGGTAAAGGATTAGCATTTACTGGATTACATATTTATGCTTTTAATTTTTCTTACATCATCATGCACATACATATACTTAAATATTTCGAAGTGACAACATCTTTATCTGCTTCAGCAAGGTGTCCTTCCTTGGAAAGCCGACCGCACACTATCCTACACCTTATCACAGACTCCTTCTCCAGCAACGCTGCCTTTTGGGGATGGGAGGAGTATCTTGCAAGAGAGGTGGCTGATTTCCACAAAATCGGTCATCTGGAAGCTATAAAGTTTTGGAGCGTGGCCGCTGCATTCTGAGTACAGTAATGGTGAGGGAATTGGTGAGGTCAATAGAACCAGAATCCTCTAGCTTAAATTTTTATGATTTTTAAGGTCTTTAAAAATTCTAACCCCTCAGAGGTTAATGAAGCTGGTCAGGCAAACTCTGAAGTCTGAGTTGATTAAAATTTAGGTAGAAGCAAAAGGCTACCTGACAGAAGACCCAGTCTACTTCTCGGAGTTTTTGAAAAGACCCATCAGTTACTTAACAGCTGTTTTTAAAAAACTCTAGAAGGATCCACCTTCCACGTGGATTGATCTGCGACCCACATCAGTGCATTTTACTACACAAAGGTGCTGCTTAAGGATGGATACTTTCTATTGGACCTATCAGTACAAAAATTCCATCTCTTGATTATACTGACAGTCATGACCAAGGATGAACACTGACTTGAGTAAATGTGCAAGAATCTTCCCAGGATGGGGGAAATGACCTGGCATAGGGGTTGCGACAGAAAGACCAGTCCAGGTCATCTCAGGCTCCTCTCCATGAAACAGGAGGAGGGGTCGTGAAGGCGGGCAACCAAAACCCAAGTAAAAGCCTGAGAGGAACTGCAACGCCACAGCCACAGTAACATGAGAAGCAGAATGGATGCTCACAGTGAGGAGTTGAGGCAGGGAAAATTGCCTTAGATGGTTCCAGGTTTTCCTTCTGTCTGCCAGGACACTCAGGCTCATGGAAGCATTCAAGTTGAACAAGCTAAGCTTTGAGTCATGGGTCTTAATTTCAATTTTATTCACTGTGTTGACCTTTGGCTGTTAATTAGGCTTGCAGGGAACTGAGTTAAAAATGTACATATTCTTTGGCTCTGAAAGTATTCAGATAAGCATATCTGCAGTGGTAAAATAAAGACCACACTCCTCTCACTGTAAATGTGCAACATTTCCCACAAATGATTAGTTTGGGCTGCACAACACATTCATCTGCAACTGGTAACGGCATGAAGCAGACACTGTGCCTGAGGAAATAACACGCAAGCACATACTGGTAGAAGCTCATCCAACACAAGATATTCGCCAGGGGCTCATTAGAATCTGCTCAGTTTACCTTCGCACACAGGGCAACACTCCCCAGGCACCTTGACAGGGTTCATGCAGCTCTGTCCACAGGCCGTGGCAACGCAGTGGGGCTCTCCGTTGATGCACTGGCAGAACGTGCAGTCGTCCTCCCGCCACCGGTCCCCGTGGGCGCGGATCTGACCATTGGCATAGCAGCCAGCGGGATTATTAAAAGGATACACGGGATCTAAATTAAAATGTGAGTTCAGAGTAAGACTGAGGGCATTCTAAATCTTATCTCTGCCTGTGCCTAGAGACATTTTTCTCCCAGGTTCCCGTCATCAGCAGTTCTTTTCCAGCTGTGCTCAGCAGAAGCTCAGGGCAGCATGAGGTGTCTCCAGGGGGACATGCAAAAGCAGCTGTCGTACTGAATTTATGTCCACCCATCCTGACACAGCAGACAGGGCAGCGGATCTGCGGCATAAAAACTGGTGTGTAGGTGTTAGCATTCCATAAAGTTGCAAAAACACCATGGCTGGATTTGTGGGTTGGCAATAAGAAAAAGCGGATCCATTTTAGGCTCTGACAACACCTTCTGAGTTGTCAATTTAAATGTTTGTTACACCTCAATTTCACCCTCTGCAGAATGGAAAGAATAATGCCCCCATCGAACACAGAGTAAGCCTGTTCCTTCCAGGACTAACTGAAGTTTATCTCAGGGTGCCTGGAGGTCTAAGAGTTAACAGTGAGGCATGTGCAGGCCCCCACGGTGGTCTTATTCATGACAAGGCTGCCACATCTGCACCCTCGAGGGAAAGCTGTGAAGCTTCGCTATTTTCCTCCCCAAGCTGAGCGGTCAAGCAGCAACTGAGGTGGAGTGGGATGTAGGTGGCCAAAGCTATTGTAAAAAAGTTTTCTGAGGTTACTGAAAGCCCATAAATACAAAAATCCCCAAACATCCTTATAAATGAAAGCAACTAGATAAATCACTGCATGTTCTTTTTCAGAAACATAAAACCTGGCTCCAGAAGCAAGGGCTGCTGGGCTGGGAGCAAAGTCCAGGCAGTTTTGAGTCTGGTCCTCTTTGTTCCAAAGAGGTAGTCGGACGTTACAAGAGAGTTAGAAGGCCAAAACTGAAAGCCATGCAGTCACAGCTTCAGAAAGCAGTCTGCCAGAGATGGAAGCAGCCAAGAAGACTTGCATTAGATAAGACTTTATAAAACTTCTTAAAAAAATACTACACTGCATACTTCATTTTTACATTGAGCCTGGATCTGAATTCCAAGAAGGGAGACATAACCGGATCTGTGCCCAGACAACTCATTATGATTATTACACAGAGGTTCACATCTATGTTTTTACACCACCACCTGCTACACAGTTTCAGAGACTATTACCCACCAGGGGGCTGGGGGGGCGGTGCATAGCTCGGGAACCAATCAACTGGAAAGGTTAAAAGTTGGACGATTTTCTTAAATTCCTGACAACATCTAAAAAGTGAGCCACTTTTCCCCCACATTAGCAAAAGCATTTTTTTTTTCTTTTCATGGCTGCATCTGTGGCATATGGATTCAGGCTAAGGGGCTGAATTGGAGCTGCAGCTGAGGCCTACGTCACAGCAGTGGCAACACCTGATCTGAGTTGCATCTGTGACCTATGCTGCAGCTTGTGGCAAAGTCGGATCCTTAACCCTGAGCGAGGCTAGGGATTCAACCTGCATCCTCACAGAGATAACATCAAGTCCTTACCCCGCTGAGTGACAATGAGAACTCTGCAAAAAGAATTTCTAACGGGAGAGGGCTTGTTCAATGTTACAAATGTAATTTGTCTTAAACCATTTCAGATCTCCAGGATTATGTGGTAAATAAAGCTCAAATATTGAAAAGAAACAGATTTTAGAAAATAGAAAAAGAAATGGATACAGTAAGGAACTCCACCTGCCCATCTCACACATGGAGGTAAGGACAGGGTGGACAGCAGACACGAGACAGGTATGTCTGACTCCAGGCTGAAGGCCTGTGAACAAGAATGCTCACACGACCTTCTTCCTGGGGAAAGAGCGCAGAAAGTTAGACCAAGCACTCACTGTTCCTTGGCTTTTCTGGAAACACAGACAAGTGACTACTTTTCTGACTATCCTAATTCTTAAAATGTGTGGGTTGTAGTATGAGATATTGTTATCATTCTGAAGTATTTAGTATTTCTGAATATCAGAGACAGGAGAATCAAGCCCACTGGAGGAATATGGAGTTATTATTTCTTAGAAGGGAAAGGGGGAGAAAAAGAAAGCTGGCCCTGGAGAGCCTTCTGCCCAAGGCCGTCCCTGATACCTGTCTGGTGTCTCCAGCACACCATACCATGACCCCACTCTGACCACCACATATTTTAAAGGACAGGGAGCCCTGCTCTCACCCAGATGGGCATGAGTATTGGAAGGTGCAGGCTCAGTTCCCCTCTGAGCAGACTGGCTGAGGCTGTCAGAGACCAGGGCTGCCCTGTCCTTGCTGAGCAACCTGAGGAGGGCAGGGTGGGTGGGAATTCTAATATCAGGGTGAAAAGAACGTTCCCAGGATTTGCTGAGGAACTGCTGGGACTGCAGAGGAAGAACAGAAAGCACTTCCAGGAAATTTCATGTTGACCTGTGGGAATAGGTGACCACTGTCTAACTACCCTGGGGGAAGTATTTCAACCTGGTGTTATCAAAGTCCTAAAAGGAGACCACAATGACAGAAGAAAGGGGACTTCTTCAATCTTCCTCTATTTTGGAGTGAGACTGAATTAGGTTAATTTTGATAGTAAAACTTTAAACCATGTCTATTCTTGTTAATCTTTTTTTTTCCTTGTTATGGCCACACCTGTGGCATATGGACGTTCTGGGGCTAGGGGTTGACTTGTAGCTGCAGCTGCAGGCCTGCACCACAGCCACAGTCATGGCAATGCAGGATCAGAGTCTGCGGCAACACTGGATCCTTAACCCACTGAGGCAGGCCAGGGATCGAACCTGCATCCTCACAGACACTATGTTGGGTTCTTAACCCACTAAGCCATAATAGGAACACCTATCCTTGTTACTCTTTAACCAGCGCCTTTCCTTACCTTCACACACGGGGCAGCACTCCCCTTCAGGCACATAGTACCTCTCGCAGTTCAGCTCACCACACTGGGCAGTGAAGCAGATGGAAACACCGCCTTGGCATCGACAGAACCGACAGTTGTCCATTCGAAACATATCTCCATCACTGTATTCCACATTGTTGAACACACAGGCTGGCTTTGTTTCTAAAGGAGTCAGAACAAACAAGGCATATTCAAAGTCATTTTTGAGTGGTGTCCTTTTATGTTTGTCAAACAGCCTCTAGAAAATTCTGTCTGGTAGCAGAAGGTTCAAATTTGATGGAAATTTACTAAACGCCATATAATTTTTTACAACAGAAGCAATAAAGCAATGCAAAGTAAAGTAAAATAAAATAAACCAAACATATTACTATCCTCATTATACCAAGGAATTGAAATTCCCCCCTGTAAAATCTATACCAGCTTCCCTTTACCCCTAGTAAAAACAACCATGTGCCATGAAACTCACATTTCTGCTATGTGCCTGAAAGAGATTTTGTTTTGTTAAATCATCCTCTACCTCGCGTAAATGATCCTGCCTCCACGTTACGTTTTGTTCTGCCTCGAAAAATTTTTTGAGGCCTTTTAGGAGGTTATGTTCTTCTGTTCCTCCAGTGTTTTCTTCTACGTTCTTTTTTCTCTCCATCTTGTTGAATAATCTAGAATTTTACCAGTGCTTAGCCTTTAACAAAACACTTGCTACATGCATAACCTCACATAATCCTAATAACAAAGGTCTCATGCAGATATACTTCTCCTGAGGGTAGAAGTAAGGAAACATCATGTGATTTGCTCAAAGCCACACATTTAGCAAATGATAGAAGGAAAACCAGTAGCTCTTCAACTAAAACTTGTACTCTTTCCACTATGTGTCAAGGCTCTGTTCTGCTAAGGACTCAAAGCCTTGCACTTTTAACTCTCATAATGATACCAATGATTTAAATTTTTTTCTCTGTTCTAAAACATTCTTCCTAAATCTACTCCTTAGCTCTAATTTTGGTTGACTTAAAAGAACTCCCACCAAAGATAGCGCAAGAAAATGAAAACTACAAATCAGTATCTCTTAAAAACACAGGCATAAAAATCCTCAAAAAAACAAAACGAAACAAAATAGACGGAACCCAGCAACATATAAAAAAGATTATATACAAAGTAGGATTAATTCCAAGAATGTAAGGGTGGTTTAATATGCAAAAATCAATTAATGTAATGTGGCATATCTATAGAATAAAGGACAAAAACCACAGGATCATCTGGATACAGGAAAAAATTATAGAAGCCAACAACTTTTCATGATAGAAATGCTCAATAATCTAGGAACAGAAGTTGTTAAATAGCAACTCGATGAATGTCTTCCATGAAAAACCCACAGCAAACATCATAATAGTGAAAGGCTGAATGCTCTTCCCTAAAGGGAAGATCAGGAATGAAACAATGATGTCCACTCTTACTACTTCGATTCAACCTTGTTTAGGAGGTTCTAGTCAGAGCAATTAGGCAAGAAAAGATACAAAAAAGCACCCCGATTAGAAAGAAAGCAGTAAAACTCTCTCCAGTTGCAGACAACATGATCTTGAATTTAAAAACATTCTAGGGAGTTCCCGTCGTGGCTCAGTGGTTAATGAATCCGACTAGGAACCAGGAGGGTGCGGGTTCGATCCCTGGCCCTGCTCAGTGGATTAAGGATCCAGTGTTGCCATGAGCTGTGGTGTAGGTCGCAGAAGTGGCTTGGATCCCGCATTGTTATGGCTCTGGCGTACGCTGGCGGCTACAGCACCGATTCAACCCCTAGCCTGGGGACCTCCATATGCCGTGGGAGCGGCCCTAGAAATGGCAAAAAGACAAAAAATAAAAATATTCTAAAGGATCTACTTAAAAAAATAAAAACAAAAAGTTTGCCAAGATCCTAGGATACAAATGCAACTCAAACAGATGACATATCTATACACTAGCAATGAACAATCTGAAAACGAAGCTAAGAAAACAATTTCACTCACATCAAAAAGAATAAAATATCCAGTAATGAATTCAATAAACAAAGCATAACACTTGTACTTTGATTCCTGCCCCCTCCCCCTTTTAGGCTGTGCTCATGGCATGTGAAAGTTCCTGGGCCAGGGATCAAGTCTGAGCCACAGCAGTGACAACGCCAAATCCTTAATGGCCAGGCCACCAGGGAACTCCAAAAACTTGACCTTTGACAACTACAAAACATTGTTCAAAGAAAGTAACGATGCTTAAATAAATGAAAATACATTCCGTGTTCATGGATTGAAAGGTAATACTGTTGAGAGGAAAATATTCCCCAAATTGTTCTATATATCCATTGGAATCGCTATCACAGTCCTAGTTGTGTCTTTTGTAAAAACCGACAAACCAATCCCAAAACTCGTGGAAATGCAAGGAACCCAGAAATGCCAAAATAATCTTGAAAAGAACAAAGCTAGAGGACTCACACTTTCTGATTACAAGACATACTACAAGGCTACAGTAATAAAGACTATGTAATACTGGCATCAGGATAAATATACAGTTCAATGGAACTGACTGGGAATTCAGAAATAAACTCTCACATTTATGGACTTTTAAAAAGGATGCCAGGACAATTCACTGAGGGAAAGAATGGTCTTTTCAATAAACAGTGCTGGGGCAACTGGACATCCAAATGCAAAAGAACAAGAATGGATCACTACCATACCAGATACAAAAAATAACTCAAAGCAAATTACAGAGCTGGGATCTAAATGCCTACAACTAAAGAGCTCTTGGAGGATAAAGGAATAAATCTTTGAGACTTTAGTGATTAGGCAATGGTTTCTTAGATATGACACTAAGCAACAAAAGAAAAAAATAGTTAAACTAGATTTCATCTACTTTTGTGCCTCAAAGAACTCCAAGAAGAAAGAACAAGATAACCCACAGGGAAACAGTATTTGCAAATCATGTATCTGGATAAAAGGCTTGTACCCAGAATATATAAAGAACTACAATAAAAAAAAAAAAAACCCAACTGAAAGATGAGCAAACATGTGAACAGAAATTTCTCCAAATAAGATATACAAATGACAAATAAGCACATGAAAAAAAACTCAACATCATTGTTTGTTAAGGAAATACAAATCAAAGCCACAATGAGACACTACTTCATACCCTAGGATGAACAAAATGAAAAAGATATAGATAAAAACAAGTGTGGATGAGGATGTGGAGAAATCGGAACTCTCATACATAGCCAGTGAGAATGTAAAAGTGCAGCTGCCTTTTTTTTTTTTTTCTTTTCTGGGCTGCACCTGCTGCACATGGAAGTTCCCAGGCTAGGGATAGAATTGGAACTGCAGCTGCTGGCCTATGCCACAGGCACAGCAATGCCAGATCTGAGCCGCATCTGCGACCTATACCACAGCTCATGCCAACACCGGAACCTTAACCCACTGAGCAAGGCCAGGGATTGAACCCACATCCTCATGGATACTGGTTCTGTTCATTTCCGCTGAGCCAGAACGGAAATTCCCAAGTATAGCTGCTTTGGAAATGAGTTTAGCAGTTTCCTAAAATATTAAGCATAGTTAACAAAGGATCTAGCAATTCTATTCTTAGATATATACCCAAGAGAAAAGAAAACATATACCCACATAAAAACTTTGTACACAAATGTTTACAGCAACGTTTTTAACAATTGCCAAAAAATGGAAACAAGCTAAATATCTATCAACTGATGTATGAATTTTAAAAATGTGGTATATCCATGTAATGAAATATTTCTTGGCCATAAAAAGCAATGAAGTACTATTACATGCTCGGACATGAGTGAACCTTGATAACATTGTGCTATGCAAAAGCAGCAAAGAGTAATATACCACATATTGTATATGATTCTATGCATATGAAATGCCCACAACAGGGACATTTATAGACATAGAAAGTGGATGAGTGGTTGCCTGGTTCTGGGGTGGGGGTTGGATGGAATGACTGTTAATGAAATACAAATCAAAGCCACAATCAAGAATTTTGGGGGGACTGATGAAAGGGTTCTAAGACTGACTGTGCTAATGATCACACAACTGCGAATACATTAAAAACCACTGGCCTGTGCAACTTTACTTGGTGAACTGCATGGTATGTGTCTCTGTAAAGCTGGTAAAATAAAAGCACTCCCAAGCTAAAAAAAATTTCTCCGAGCTAAAGGCACCCTGTTTAGTAAGGGGGAAAAACTTGGATAATGATACACATTCATGGGCCACTTTGTTTCAACATCGTTTCTCCATGTGTCACCTTCCAAGTCTGAAATACCTAAGAGGCTTTCACTGCATTTTAATTTGCGTATATTTACATTTGTTTTGTACTTAAGGACAATGACTTTCTTTTAATTTTTTAAAAATTTTAAAATTAAAATATAGCTGATTTGTAATGTTGTGACAATTACTGCTGTACAGCAAAGTGACTCAGTCATACACATATATACATTCTTTTTAAAATATAATTTTCCATCAGGGTCTACCCCAGAAAATTGGATCCAGGTCCCTGTGCTATAGAGTAGGGCCTTATTGTCTATTCTAAATGCAATAGTTTGCATCTATTAACCTCAAACTCCCAGTCCATCCCACTACCTCCCCCTCCCCTTGGCAACCACAAGTCTGTTCTCCATGAAGGACAAGGACATTTTCATTTTTCTAACGATCCTGTCAAGACGACAGAGCAAGTATTAATATCTGCTTCTTCAATGAGGAAAATAAAATTTAAAGAGATTAGCTAACTTGCCTAAAGCCACATAACTAGTGAGATGAGCTGTGTGTCCATGTTTATACAAGCAATAAACGAAAAACTCATGCTATGTTAAAGAGAGTCATCTTTCTTACAGCCGAGAATTCTTCTACACAGAATTCTAACATACTGAGCTAACATACTGAGCCGGGATTGGAAGGAGCTGGGCAGGTGGACCCCAAGGTCCAAGGGTGGGAAACAGAGCGCTTTTACCACTCACATTTGCGTGCTGTGGAAGGAGGCAAAACGCTGCACTCTAACAAAACACTGAGCTTCCATTCAAACTGAAGACAAAAAATTTTTAGGAAACCAATCAATATTAATGACTTATTTGTGTTAATCCACCACAGCTATACCATCTGGGTAAAGCCACAAATCTTGGTGCGAGATCTGAAGAAGTGGGGAGGGAAGACGGGGGTTATGAATAAAGTGGCTCCAGATGACACTGCTTTATGGTGGGGTGTGCAGAAGCGTAAGCAGGAGGGGATGGGATTGACAGTTCACCAACGAAGGCACAGAGAGTGAGGGAGTGTAACTCACAGAGATGGAGAGTCCTGGAGAACACAGCCTTGAAAACACAACCAATTCTTTAAGATCAAAAAAAAAAAAAAAAAAAAAAATCACATGACATAATGAAACCCCCTGATTGATGCTGAGACAAATTTATAGAAGTGCTTCAGAAAAGTGAATGGTAAAATAGGCTGGCAGTGGTCTCTGACGAGCAGTGACCAATGACTTCTCCATCTGCTGGGGACAGACATGAATCTCAGCACAGGATGGTGTTTACCACCGCCTCTAAAAAAGGACATTTTCAGTGGGTGGGGAAAAAAAAATGCTACAAATAAAATAACTTACTCTGTAATTTGTACTTCTCCATGCACAAAGTGCACATCCATCAAAGTGCATAAATGTGTCCTTTTAGGGATTTTCTGTTTCTTTTAATTAAAAAAAAAATTTACTGGAGGATAACTGACTTATTACAATGTTGTATTAGTTTCAGTTATACAGCAAAGTAAATCAGCTTTATATATATATGTCAATTAGACTCTATTTTTTTCCCATATAAGTTATTACAGACTATTTAGTAGATTTCCCTGTGTGTTTTTTGTGTCTGCCCAATTAAACTTGATGTTTCTAAGTTCTACAGTCTTCCCTTCCCTTTTTAATATATTCCAGAACTCTTGAAAAAGATCCTTATAGTATAAACTGTTAATAACCTCTACTGCCTGCCAAATTACATGGATTGGCAGATAGTTATAGGTGTATTATTTTGGCAAAAGGAAGGGCTAAAATGTAGAACTTCACATCAAATGTGAACATGGAGAAAAAAATCCAAATAGGTACACTTCTGTTGCTTTGTCTCTTTAATCTCGCAGTAGGAAATGGCTACTATCATACCTCTGGTCCCCTTTCACTGGGGACCTTTCTTTCTTGTATAGAAAACAAGTGGGCAGACTCAAATGTAATAAGTCAAAAGAGAGACAAGTGGGGAGTTTCAGTTGTGGCACAGCGGAAACGAATCTGACTAATGTCCATGAGGATATGGGTTCGATTCCTGGCTTCGCTCCGTGGGTTGGGGATCTGGCGATGCAGTGAGCTGTGGTGTAGGTTGCAGACGCAGCTCGGATGCCAAGTTGTTGTGTCTGAGGTGGAGACTGGTGACTACAGCTCTGATTAGACCCCTAGCCTGGGAACTTCCACATGCTGCTGGTGCAGCCCTAAAAAGCAAAACAAAAACAAAAACAAAACAAAACAAAAAAACAACAGAGAGAGAGACAACCGTATGACAGATGAGGAATGTCTGAACATTTCTCCATAAATTAACAACAAACTGATCTGATTCCAGATAGCACATGAGCTTCCAGATACCTCAAGGGGAAAAACCCCTTTTCCATTTGGGAAAGTGGGGTGTGTGTGCTGGAACAGACCAAGCAGATACTATTTCAAGATAAGGGATAGGGAACAATACTTACACAACAGGACTGCAAAAGAAGTCCTGTGTGTCACACAGGCAAAATTAGCTTGATAAGGCCCCAGGAACACAACAGATGCTCAATAAATGCATACTGAGTGGAGCATTTCCTTCCAAGTGCCATGTTCTCTCCATTACTGTAGAAGCGGACACTATATCCCTAGAAACACTACTGATCATTACTGCTATATAGATAATGGGTTCTCAGTAGATGTTTGTGCGCCAATTTTCTTATTAACAAACGGCAGGTCTCACTTTATTAGGCGAAAATTTTACATGAGAAGAAGGCTGACTTTGGGTGTGGCTCTCCTGTGATTGACTGATTTTTACTTGTTAACATGTGAGGCTGGAAGAGTTAGTTAGGAACTATGACACGCAAACCAAGACGTTCTGGTTTGGATTTTTGTGCATGTATGTTGGACAAGGTGATTATGTCTAAGCAACCAAATAATCGCCTCTGTTTTCTATGCATGGATGACTTCCACGTTCAAACCCAAATGCCTCTTGGAATGAGCAAGCTGGGCCATTGTAAGGCAATGGGGTATACTGTGACAATATGGAGAACACGCGTCCATCTAAAAGTAGAGGCCATCACTCAGCTCCAGCTGACCAATGACAAACCTTTTATTTAATGGCCAGAGAGACACAAATCTGTTTCTCAAAGGTAATCAGGGATTATTCAACCTCTTCTGTGGAAGGCATACTTTTAGGTGATGATATTACTCCTCCTAAGTTTACATAAAAGGAGCTCAAGCATACCACCTGTTTCTTTGGTGTTTGAACAGGATTCTCACTCAACCAATACCTCATAAGTCCTCCTTTGGGCCCTCAGAGAATTCAGTCCTGACCATCACAATTTAGTGTGCGGCTCTCCCATCCTCCCCCCGCCACCAAAAACAAACAAACAAACAAACAAACAAAAAAACAAAAAACTAAACCCAACAGAGAAGAGAATATTTATATAGAATGTTCTTTCCATCTATTCATCTAGGGTAATGTTTTCAAAACTTAGGAGTGCTTGACATCTCTGAATATTTATTAATCTTGTGTTTTCACTGTAAGGCTTTTCTTAAAAAAAAATAAATAAATAAGCCTATGGATCATCCGGATGGCACCTTAGGGACTGAGCCTGGGCAGGCAACCTCCGTATCTGCCTGTGGGGTTATCAGTTAACATGCAACCTTCTATCTCCTGCACTGGGGCTCCTGGATCTAGTCCTACGTGTTCCTACATGTTGAAAGGTTCTCCAAATAGAGATACAATCTTCCAGGCATCAAGGTTCCAGCTGGGTGGCAAACTCACCTCTGAGAACTGCTTTCACCGAGGTGCATGTCAATATGATGGTTTTGCTTTTTATGGCGAAGAGCAGCCAGAGGAAACCTGTCTCTGCATTTGAGTGATTAAAGCAACTGCGGACATGACTGACTGTGTCACCCAGGGCTCTCTTTTCAAGTTTCCAGATGAGGAGAGTGTGGCCCTGTCTCGCAGGCTTCTTATCTCTAAAAGTAAGAACCATGGGTCTGATTCTATCTTCCTCTTCACTTGGATGGCCAGGACGCTGGGGCCTAATGTGACATTTAACTCCAGCAATTACACAGATGAATGCCATGGCCTGCACACCTGTGAGAACTTTCTTCTTGCTTTTCATTTCCAACTTTTACATATAGCTCTATGGTTCGATTTCTCTTTTCTCATTAATATTTTACCACTATGTTATTATATTTGTTCTCAACGTAAAAGTGTCTCAAACTATTTGCCGATAAGCAAGGCTGTGTGTGTGTTTAACAGACCTCTGTGACAATGAATCTTTGACATGTAATATCCTCTAATGGTGACCTTACGACAACAGTAAGACTTTCCCAGAGTACTGGATGCCAAATAAACACACACACACACACACAAAATATGAGAGAGAGAGAGAGAGAGTGTGTGTGTGTGTGTGTGTGTGTGTGTGTGTATACTTATATGCCCAAGGATGTAAAATGAAGGCTTTGAGACAGAATGCCCATAAATACTATTCTGTGGGATTTTGAATCTTTATAGTCTTATACTTTCTAGTCTCATCTACAACTGAAGGACTAATTCAGTAATTGAGACTCTATAGCAGGACAAGAAATAAAGCAAAGATCACCCAACAAATTTATGGTAGCAAGAAAGAGGCAAACACCAGAAATCCTGTGACTTATTTGTCGTCTCAACATCTTCTCACAGCAGATGGCAGGGCTGTTGCTAAAGTCAGGGCTCTATCAATGGGGGCAGGCCCTGGAGATTCATTCAAGGCCACTGAGGTGGGGGGCAGTTACCAGCGGTCCACAGCGCATCGCCCTGGGGCGAGATGTAAAGTTCATGTTCTGATGAGAAAGTCATGACTCCCGGCTTTCTCTAAGCAAGAAGCAATGAACGAGAAGGCACCCCTCTTCCTCCACCCAGAGGAAGGCAACTTGTATGACTAGAGGGAGCAAGAGATTTAGGATTAAAGGGTGGGGCAGTAAAAGACGGTGAATTCCTACACAGTAACCCCTCTATGGGCTGATAATTAGGCGCCACTCTAGACGGAACTTAAGATGATAGGACTCAGATCATCCGCTCCCCTACTCCGTGCCCCATCAGAACCCACCTCCCCTCTGGAAGGCAGACAACTGCTAATATCACAGACGCAAGAATGGATGCCCTGTTCTCTGGCAGTTCAGATTCCGGCATGAGGGACAGACATGCGATGGATGGATATGGGAAGGAAGCACCTCGAGATGCAGGGATAAGGAGCAACTCTTTCTGTCTCAAATGGTCCAAGTTAAATATTTACAGACTATCACCTACAATCAATTAAACCACAGCAGTGTCGGGGGGAAAGATCTGCTTGGCCATTTGCAGGTGTTAACACACATTTCTACCGGCTGGATGGGAATACGGGTGGGGAGATGCACTGAGAAGAGTGATGCATATGGAACCTTCCCTGCCCCCCGCCCTGCGTGCCTGTATTTGCAGAGGTCTGTACGTCAGAAAGCTCCCCTCGCCTTCTCTATCCCCCTGCAATGTCCAGAACAGTGTCTCTAGATGTGAACAGGAGGGAGGCACACAAAGTTATAAAGACGATTTGCTCTTGGGGCACAAGTTCAAATGCTTCACATACAAAACCTCATTTCATTTACTGTTACTCCATTTGACAGATGTGGCAACGGAGGCCCAGGAAGACAAGAGATGCCCAATGTTACACAGCTACCAAGTGGAGGAACCAATTGTCAAATTGCAGTCATTTTGTTCTAGTCTGTGTTCTCACTTAACCGCAAAGTCATACTGCAAGTGTTTCTTCAAAGCAGAACAAAACAAAACATAGAGCCACTGGACTAAAAACTGTGGGACTCAGTGACACAGGACTGGGGTTTCCTATAACCTTTTCTTGTAGGGGAGGGGCAGCTTAGGAGGAGGACAGAAAATCTTCTACTAGGCAGTAGTTATGACGAACGTTCTTATAGGTGTAATTTTGTTGTTTTTGTCCAAATCCATATTAATTTTCCTTGTGTGTCCAAGTATTGACTAAGTAAAGTTCTCTAAAATGACTGACATATCATGTGCTTAGTTTATTCTTTGCTTTTCTTCTGAAAATTCTGATGGAGGAACATGTTTTAGGTTCTTCTCCTTTTTAGCACTTACATTTAATAAACAGCACAACCAAACTCTCTCCTGAAAGGTGAAATGGAGAGAGATGGATTCTATCCGAAGGAATCAGTCATTTTTCTGGTCCACAAGGTTCTAGCTCCAGCCAGGCCAATACTATTGACCAAGCATTGACAAGCAGTGTTCTAAGGTGGAAAACACTTAACTAAAGGAACAGTGTCTTTTCTGTTTCAAACCGAGGTGGCGTGAGTGACACTGATTACCTCCGCCAGCAATGGGATGAGGTCCTGGATCATAGGAGGACTAGGGCTACATCTTCTACAATCCTTTTCTTGAAATCCTGAAACTCCTCACCTACTGAAACACAGCAGAATATGACGACTACATGCAGTCTGCAATTACATTTCCAAAATGCTCTTTCTAATGGATAGAATGATGATTCCCCTTCCTAACTTTCTCTACTGCATGGCGGGATCTTAGGCAAATATTCTGAGTTTCACCAAGTCCCTGAGTATACTTTCTGCCTTTTTAAAGACAGAAGTGACTAGATTGAACCCTCCCTCCGCCTCCTCCTGCACAAATGTACACTCTCTGAGAACAAGAGAAACCCCACGTACCATTAACACATTCAAAGACATCACAGCACTTTCCAGGTGTCCCATCTCCACGAGAGACTATGCGGGGAGTGGATCCCACCTCACACACGGGGAAACCACATAAGCCAGAGAGACACTCGCATCTGAAACCAAAGAAAAGGGAAGGAAAACCCCATGAATAAACAACAACATAGAAGTCGGGAGACCACAAACAAAGTGGCTGTGGCAAACTACTAACCTCTCTCCATGACAATCTGGAGATTGTCCTGTTTATCTGGTGTTGCTGGGGGATGGGGAGCGGGTTCTAACATAACTGGCATTCCAAACAACTAAGGCTCATCTCCTTAGTGTACGCCCAGACTTTTAACGTTAACCATTTTGACAGAAATATTCCTAAAATGCATTACTTCATTTCTTACTTAACCAGACCAGTATTGAGTATAACAAACATTTTCTTGATGACTCGGGGCCATCTTTACATGCGTACATTATCTCATGTTTCTCTGGACATCACTGATGCTTGCACAGGCTGACACAGAATGCTGCTCCTGCATGAAAGGATCCTAGGTTGCTGCTTTGTTGCCGTTGATCTTTTGGTATTTTTCAGCACTTTTCCTGACTTCTTTCAACTAACAGGTTATTAGTTTTTCATCTTTTTTTTAAATCAGTGTGATTGTCTAGTAGCATCCTCCTCTGGAGCTACATTAATTAACTTATAATTATGTATGATAAAAGAAATGGATGGACTGAAGACTGAGGAGCTCCTTAAACATAAAGGGCGTAAGCTTTAGCAAGTGGGCTTTGTGACAGCTATTTGGAAGCCGAAAGCCTTAACGCTTGGGATCTTTTAAGCTGCTTATATGCATTTCTTTCTACATGTGTGAGTGCAAGTTAGCTCTAACTTCGACTCCACTGCAAAGCTTGCCTGACCACAGGAAAATAAGAGGTAGGGGAAAATAACAGGAGGAAAAGATGTTGTCAACTGCCTGACGCTGATGTGTTACAATGAAATAGGAGGCAGGAAACGAGCAGCACAGGGGAGCAGGGTGTCAGGATGTAAATGTAATACAAGGAAGGAGCAGCCAGATTCTGTCCTGGGACTCCCCTGGGGATGGAAGTGTGGGTCAGAGGGCAGAGAGGATGACTCAGGGAGTTCCCAGGTTGACAGGAGTGAAAGGAAGAGATCCTAAAAAGAGACATCCTTGCCGGAACTATGTGGGTATTTATGTACCTGAGGGGTCAAGACCAGGCGAGGGTAACCTTTCCAGCAGGGGAGAATTAGTAACCCATTAAATCAGGGTCTTCCCTCCCGCCCAACCCCGAGCCTCTCATTTGTTTTATTCTCCCATTGTTCTTCGGATCTTTCATAAATTAAAATATGCCTGCAGTCCACAAGTGCTTCAATAATTGGGCCTAGAGGTTTAATTACATTTATAGTTAATGGTAGAACTAAAAAGGAAACACATTAAGTTAAAATTTGCACCAAAGACCATTAAAGCCACTGGAAAGGTGTGGCTGACACCTCTCAGGCTTCTTCCATGAGGGGAAACAGTTACATATGTAGATTAGTCGGAGAAGAGGGTGTTAGGTAATTAAGGTTTTGCTGCAATGGCGAAGGTTTGGTTGTTTTATGTGAGCAAAGCTAGGGGCTCTTGATTCCTCATTTGTATTCCTACAGGGCAACCACCTTCTACGGCTGAGTGAAAACGTGAACTGAGCTTTTAGTGCCTGGTAAGGGTACTCCACAGTCTTTCATTTTCATGCGCCTGGCTGCTGTGGTTTAAGGCGGAGGATCACATCCCAGTGACTCTGCAGTGACCATACATCGCTTACAGTTACTGCACTTGATACTCCGTACAACGTAAACTCCTTAGGGTTTCTAGATTAATGGGGGTAGAAGATTGAGAGGCCCCGTCCTGATTCCAGTATCTGGATGTATTTACGATGAAGGCATCCTCCAAGAAGAGCTGGCTAATCTTTCTTTCACATCTTTAGAGATTCACCTTTTCTCCCACTGAAGTGTTCTAGGAATTCCCTCTAAACACCAGGGAACATATAATCAACCCGTAATTACCTCATCTGAAGCCCTTCAACCTTTCAGAGACTTTTACTGAACACGTATGTGCGCTTGCATGCCAGGCTTTCTGCTAGGCTGTCAGAAATCACGCCAACCTGAAAACCATAACTAAGCTTGCCCTAAGTCTTTTTCCCCTCTTTTACGTTTGATCTATTTCCCAACATTTAAATACCTCTCTTGTTTCCCTAGAGCCCCGTATAGGTTGTCTCCAGCATGTTGCAGAAGATCTGAAATTGCACAAACCTACCTAATGACCCACTTAGGAAAGGAAAACCCTTTATGTTGAATTTTTATTTCTAAACCCAGAAAGACTGCATAGTAAAGATATGAAGATTCAGACGCCCCGGGTTGGGCCCCAGCCCCTTTACCCTTCTCTACCAACCCCTTGGGCGAGCCCTTCCTTCTTACTGCTGCCTTTTGACTTCTCACAACTTCCCAGAACCTGAGACTAGAGGATGTTAAAGACCATGAACACCTCAACAAAGAAGGAACTTAAGGAAATAGAAAATGTGAACATCTGGGCTCACATACGATAGCTACCCAGCAAGTATCTAGTAGAGGGAGACTACAAAACTGCCATTTTTTTCGCAGATCAAGAACAGTCAAATAGCTATTTCATAGAGCTCAACATAATACAACTCTGGAGAGTTACCTTTCGACAGAAAGGTCTACACCTCTCTCAGGGAACAAAAGAGGGCCTCCTTAGGACCCTTATTTGCTGAGGAACATTATTATGTCTATAAAGTATGTTGGGTCCAATGCAGCTTTGAAAAATTCTTTCAAGAGTTCCCATTGTGGCGCAGCAGAAACGAATCCAACTAGGAACCATGAGGTTGCAGGTTCGATCCCTGGCCCCGCTCAGAGGGTTAAGGATCTGGCATTGCCATGAGCTGTGGTGTAGGTCACAGACGTGGCTCGGATCTGGCGTTGCTGTGGCTCTGGCGTAGGCTGGCAGCAACAGCTCTGATTAGACCCCTAGCCTGGGTACCGCCATATGCCGCAATTGCGGCCCTAAAAAAAGACAAAAAGACAAAAAAAAAAAAAAATTCTTTCATAAGATTATTCGAGGTTTCTTGGTTTGCCTGCACTGGAGGCAAGTATTCTTCCCTTTTACGGATGGGACGAGTGAGGCATAACTAATCAACTGAGTTGAAATCAAGTAAGGTATTTTCCCCTAGAAGGGACAATAGTCTCTTGTACTGAGTCATGAAGAGGAAATGCTGAATTACAGAACGAAGTAAGCATGAACACTGAATCTTGTCCTCGCCACCTTTTCTCTTCATTCTTGTTCTTGTTTTGGTCCCTCCTTCCAATCTTCCTCTTACCTTTTACCCTGAATGCCTGGGTGAAGAGCAAGCAATGGAATGGAGAAAGCATGTGGATGAGGGGCTGAGGAAAGAGACTCACCTATGAGTCAACTAAGGTGCACACTTTCCCCTCTCTTCTCCCATTTCCCAGTTCTAACCTGGTCTCCCCTCACCTGTCTCTCCTTCTCCCAATCCAGCCCACACCCATCCTATGGCTCAGTTCCTGCACTGTGTAGTCAAAACCCTCCAATTATTCCTCATTTAAAGGACCACTTTCTCAGCCTAGCACTCAACACTCCCAAGTCCATACGGCTTCATCTGAATTCAAGCTCACGGGATTTCTCTTCATTCTCCTAATGAGACAATCGCCTCTATTCTCCAGACAAGCCCTCCCTCTGCGCTGCTCACCCTGCTCCCTCCTGAACATTCCTCATCTGCTCTTCCTCCCCAGCTGTCTGTCTAGATAACCATCGGTCTTTCCAGGCCAACCTCCACTTAGAGCTCTTCTTTGAAACCCCGAATACCATACTTCTCTCAGGATACCTGCAGCCAAGTGCAAAGGGCTTTTTAAAGGAAACAAACAAATTAACAGCTTTATCGAGATACAATGCCTATACTGTGAAATTGACCCTTTTAAAGCATACAATTCAATGGCTTGTATCATCACAGGGTTGTGCCATCATCACCATTACCTAATTTTAGAACATTTTCATCACTCAAGAAGAAAGCCTGTATTCCCCATTTTTCCTCCCTCAGCCTCTGGCAGCCAGCAATCTATGTTCTATCTCTACGGGTCTACCTATTTTGGTCAGTTCACATAAAGAGTATCATGGGCCAAAGGCTTTTTAACCTCAAACAAGAAGCAACTTGTATTTGCAATTTGCCTGGGGAAAAAAAAAATCCGGCCTTTGATGTTATCCTCAGTATTAAGATAATGATCAATCAAGGTACCACATTAATAAATTTTTGCATAATGTAATCACAGCTGCAGCCAGGTAGGCTGGTTAAGCCATCTTTCTTCTCTCTCCAGTAGGTAACAGATTCAGCTTAGGGGGCATGCGTGCACCAGAGTACAAAGATGAACAGCAGTCAGAAAAATCAACTAAGCCCCTAGAGGGCACTCCCCTCCTTAGGAGGCGCACGCTGGCTACTTCTGTGGTCTGAAAGGCAGTTGCGTGCTCATGCTTTCCCTTCCTGTCCTTTGCTTCCTGGTCTATGCAGGCAGTCCCAGGCCAGCCAGAGTCCTAGCACAGCTTACAAGGTGCTCCCAAGTCTAGCCTCCTCTTATCTTTCAGCTTCCATGTTCTACTGTGTCCTCCACAGGCTCTGCATACCTGAATAACAATGGCAATCTGCCATTCCTGACCCCCCTTCCCTACCCCAGCCCTATCAGTGCCACAGCTCGGCTGTCCAAGCCACCTCAAATCCCTGCCTCCCTTTAAGGCCATCCATCCTACAAGGCCTCCTCTGACCAAAAAAGCCACCAGGATTCATTTTGTCTCCCCTGACTTTCGGATAGTACACGGGAATATCAAACTCTTGGAGCAGACCTGCTCACCCTAGGAAAGCAAAAAATCCTAGTGTTTTTCCTGTGAATTCTCCCATGGGCGGGGTGGGGGGAGGGCATGTCTTATTTGTCCTGTGAGTGAAACAATGAATGATACACAGACATCCAGACAACAATCTGGAACAAACTTTTTTTTTTTCATGGCTAATTAGAGGTCAGACCATGCATTGTTTTCATAGGTTTTTTGGTCTCGTTTTTTTTTTTTTTTTTTTTTTAAACAAATTCTAGACTTGGAGCTAATCAGTGTGGGTGCTTTTCAAAATTAGCCTATAGAGATAGACTATGGAATCTATTGAGAGGGCAGATTCCAGGGTGTCATAGTCAAGGACTGTTTCTCTGGGAGTCTGGGGCGCAGCCCCAGAATCTGCCTGTATAATAACAATAGCAAATTCTCCAAGAGACTCCACTGAAGGGAATCTGGGACCCACTTTCTGAACAACTGGCTCCTACAAGTGTGTAGTCCCAGTCATGATAGTTTAATTTGCACTTCCCACTGGAAAAGAACTACGTACAACTAGTTTCGTCATTTTAATTAGTGACACACTTTGATTAGTAGCACGTGTCTGAATACAGCTGCCAATGAGTGAGAGACAGGTGGAGTGAAGAAATAATAACTTTACTTACTATCCAAGACCATCACCCACCAGAACGTGGATGACTGCTAACAAGCCACAAACGCTGGGATGCTCAGTTTTCCGGTCCATAAAATGAGATGGTTGGGCCTTAACGAGCTTTCTTCTATCTATAAAACCCCATGATTCCATTACTGTCATCCCCATTCCCATCACTGCAACTGTCTGATCCCAGCTCAGCCCTTCCTCAGGATGCTCTTCGTCTGCACCCTGTCCTCACAGCACATCACATCCCCGCCCTCCCACACTCGCCTCCTCCTCACCAAGCACCTCAACCTTCAGGGCCAACTCAAGGCGAGTCTTGTCTCTCTCCTTTTCTTTTGTAGGTGAATGTAGAAGAAATAATATACCCAACACTAGCACCTCCATATCACCAGGCAGATCTTCATAACTAAGTTGAAGAATCAATGGCTTGTTTCACCAGAACGACCAGAGAAACTATAAAGGATGCTAAATTATAGGGTGTCAGAAGATACACTCGGGGAGAGGAGCCCTCTTTGCCACACCCGCCACGATGCACCAAAGCAGCAAAATATCAGGCTCCTCACCTTCCCCGGGCAGATCTTTATCCCCAGCCCTAACTTGGAGGGAAAACAATGCAGTGAGGCCCCTGCAAACATGTCTCCCTGGATTTATTCCACATCCAACCTGAGCACTGAGCCCTTCAAAAGGGGAGAATCACTGTCGGTAAATCAAAAACTACTAGACTGAGGTGGGAGGGAGTGCTCCCTCTAGACGGGAAGCCGGAATAAATGTGGAACTAATTAAAAGGGCAAAGCACGTGTACTACTAGGGTTCCACAGTGTAATAATGAAATAACTGTCAGCAGTGGAAGTTATAATGACACATAAAACATATTCCTATTCTATAAAAAGTAGTTTCAATTTTAATTAAATCTGATGTACTATCTTTCTACTGATTAAATTTCTGATCTCTTTCTAGGAATGTATACATTCGAGGAAAAATAAAAAAGACTGCAAATAAAACATCCAAAAAGAAATAGGCTTCCCACCTGAGGGTCCAACTATCCTGATGGAAAACTGCTCTCCTGCCTATGGAAGCTTCTCAGGATGACCATGTTTTTCCCACCTTGCCCTAAGATTTTCTACTCACCAAGATACAAACCTTCCATCCTTCACCCTTTCTCAAGCTCGCTATTCAATAACCTCTTGCATTTCCACCACCCAGTGGTCAAACACACCTTAGCTGCAGCAGCAAGCACCCGGCCAAGCTCTGAGGATCACAGGCACCCTTCCAGAAGCCTCTCAACACCTCTTTTCACCCAGAAAGCCAGAAACTTGCACTTTTCCACTTTCTTTTCAGAGGCAACAGTAAAATCACTTTGTTTTTGGTGGCGGTCATGCTTTGCCTTTTGAGGGGAGCCGCTAAAGGATACGCTTCAGTACAGGGACAGAATCAACAGAGGGTGGGGAGGGAGAAGGTTCCTCTGCCCTTTCGACTACTCGGTATCAGTAAAACTCATAAAGGCCACTGTAAGCCCTTAATGACGCAGTCCTTACTGCTCCCCTCCGCCCAGCTTTCTCAAGGGCCAGATGATTACGGCTGGAGCCTCAAGGCTGGCCTGTGGCTCAGGAAACGTATCTTTAGGTGCACAGTCTGAGAGAAAGGTGGTGTAAATCACAGGACCAGAGGAGCTCTGGGCTCCCACAAGATCTACAGATGACCTTCCAAAGGATGCCCTACAGTGAGCAGGTGAGGTCAGGAGGCCAGGGCACTTGATGCAGGGTATCTCCCCCACTCGGCTGCTTAGAGCAGTGAGCTGGTGATGTCCCCAAGACTCCCTCCTGGAAGCAGGGAAACCAGGGCACAGAAACATAGGTGAAAGGTACCCCAGGGCCCTGCCCCTGTCAATGGAGAACTGGATCCGACAGGCTCTCATTGAACCACACTCATTTAGCCCTAACCTGATACCAACCCCATCCCAGGACAGGAAGGCTCTGTGCCTTCACTTCCCCAGGTCTGGGGGGAAGACACTGGCACCTGTTCCATGGTGGGCAGGATGGTGTAGAGAACAGGAGCGAGTGTCCCATGGAGACTGGGGCAGGAAAGGCAGGACAGCGGTGGGGGCGGTGGGGTGGGGGGCAGCAGCACTGGGCACAGGAAGGAGGAGGAGAGGGTCTGGTGGGGAGAGTATGTTTTAACAGAGCAATACCAGCAACACATTTCAGGATGCTTTGGAACCATGGCGTTGGCCTGTGGTCCCCAGGCAGTGATCCCATAACCCTCTGCTGAGTGTGTGTGTGCAGCAGGTACTCAGCTGGGTGGGGCTGGGTAACAGGGGTCCAGGCCCTCCGTGTAGGAAGTACAGTTTAGGGAGGTGTCGGGTTTATACCATCACAAGCCAGCACACAATGGGACATAGGCTATTTTGTCTCTTCCCGGGAGTACGTGAAAAACAAACACCAACGACATCAGGACTGAACCTATTTTAAAATCTGGACAAATCCTCCTAATGCTCATGCAGGCCACCTGTGGCCCGAGTGGGCGCTGAAACAGCTGACTGTGAGCATGCATCTATTGGATCCCTGTGAGCTCCCAGGCCTCTCATCCTGGTCATCAGGGCAAAGTGCAGGGCCCTCTGGTCTCCTGTCCTGAAAGGAATGCACATCCCACAGAGAACCACTCTGCTTCCCAGGGACCCATCCTGCCACGCCCACCCTTTCCTCGCTCAGCGCCCAGCGTCTGCCTGCTCATCATCCCAGGGGTTGCTGCTCAGATCTGTTCTAACCCTTACCTGGCTCTCCAGAAAATGCGATTTCCTTACACTGAAACCATGAATCTCTCACAGACGCTTCACCTGGGCTGGAAGGAAGGCTGATGTTCTCCAAGCTGACCACAGGCTAGCCCCGTGCCACTGCTTTCCTCTCTCACGCAAGCCCTCCCTCTCTGTCGCGTTGTCTCCTGCCCATTTCCTACAGGGATGGAGCTTCAGAGAACATACTCTGACACCCAGCAGTCTTAGGTTCGAGTTAGGCGCTTTATGACCTTGGGTGTCACCTGGTCTCTCTAAACCTCATTTGTACCACGTGTAGGATGGGATGATTTAAGTATCCACATCTCATAGGACTGCTATGTAGATTATATAAACTGATACACTAAAAAGTACCCAGAATAGTCCCTGGAACACAGAAGCACTGAACACCTGTTAGACATTTTATATCTTTATAATCTGCAAGGCTTCCGTGTCTACGTGGAGGAAGCATTTTCAACATCCTGACCTCACTTGATCTTTTGGAATCCAGGGAACCTCGCTGCCCCTTCCACTTCAGCCACTTACTCCACCAGCCACAGCTTGCTCAAATTTCAAGTCAGACACTCTACTCGCTGAGCACAAGGATTCATCCCTCCTTCCAGGTCTCTCAGGCCCAGGCTACCACTGCACGGACTCTTCAACCTCCCTGAGTCATCTCCTAAATCTTTCCCTTTTCTCACCCTGGGCCACATCCTGATAGTACCCACTTAATGATACAGCCCCCACCCATGATGTTTTACCTGAGCCACCATCTTCATGATACTTTTAAATTCTCCCTCCTTTACCACCCACCCATACCTTGTCTCTGAACCTCAACCCCAAATCAGTTAAACCCAGAGATGGCAAAGTTGACTTCTTCATTCATAGGGTAAAGAGATGGTGCAGACAACTCAAGAGGGTCTGGGCTCTCTGAGGGGTCTTTACCACTTGCTCCACCCAGAAACATACAGTTCTTGCTGCTATCCCTTCCAAGTGCTCAAGAGAAGCCAGATTTTCAATGGGAAGTGTCCCAGTTTCTAAATGTTGATGGCCAATTTAAAGATGGCCAAAAAAAGGCAAATCAAAGAAAACATGTCTGGGGGTAAATTTAGCCCCCAGGCTGGCAACTGCAAATTGTGATTCAAATCAATGACTTCCTCAATGCTGATACCCAAACTATTTTGTTTCCACTTTATTTATTAAGTATAGTTGGTTTACCATGTGTTGTTCGTTTCAGGTGTGCAGCAATGATACCCAAGCTATTGATGGGTGGAGGGGGTGGGGGGAAGCATACTCCTGGCAGTAGCTATTCTATACCTTCAATACTGGATTCCCTCGTGTGTCTCAAGACCTCCACTCAACCCCAAGGGTCATGCTTCTAACTAGAGGCACAAAGAGCTGATACTGTGTGTGTGTATGTGTTAGACTAGGAGAGTGTGACTGGGCACACGTGTGACGTGTCCACCAAACATGAGGACGAGAGGGTGGAGGGAAGGACATTCCAGGAAGCGGGAAGAACTGACTCAACATTTATGGAGGCAAGAAAGAATACAGTGTGTTTAGGTGGGAGAAAACAGTTCAGCCACCAGGAGCATATTATGAGTTGGGATGGGGACTAGGGGACACTGTAGGTAGACATGCAGGAAAAACAGCTAGTGAGATAGGCTGGGGTTGAGTGCTAACAGGCCTTGTGTACTATACCAATAAATATCTGTTATTGAAAGCAAGAGGAAAGTACTAAATATCTTCAACCAATGACATAGTCTTACAAAGGGGTGGTTATATCTGAGGACAAAAACCCACTATTGCCATGAATTCCATCTTTTTTCTTGGATTATATAGATGGGATTAGTGCTCATGTTTTAAGTTGCAAGACATTAAAAGTTTAAAAATCAATCACTGCAATAGCCTAGAATGCCCTTTCCTCTCTCTCCATCTGGTGAACTCTGACTCATTCTTAAAGACTCAGCTCAAAAGTCAAATCCAACAGTTTGGAATCAATCAGTATCTCTTTGCCCTGCAAAGCTCACTGCTTTTTGCACACTTCTATGTCTAAAGAACACAGCACTTCAAACTGCACTGATATCTACATGTGTGCTTTCCCTTTAGACTGTAAGCTCCTTGACATAAGTATGTTTTATTTCTACAAGGCTAGCATAACACTGAACATGTGATAAACACTCAAATATCTGTCCTCTCAACAAACCAAAACCACTATGGGATTCTATGTTAGGACTTGCCAGATTATCTATATATTTAACTAAAAGCATACACTGAATATTTACCTGTGCCTGGCACTGATGAGATGGGGGCTTATGAAGTACACAATCTAATGTCTTAGGAAGTGTCCTAAGAGTCTTCAAGAATCCATGACCTAGTTGTGGAGACTGAAGTACTCTACCATCCTATCACTACAGCTGTGACATACAAGCAAAGGAAAAATCAGGAAAAGGTCATTTAAAATGCACCTGTCTGTGTGATACACTCAGAATAGACTGAGCACGAAGTCCAAGAGAAACCAGGTGTCTCCGTCTTCGGGCTGTAGTCAAGCCGTTAAATGTTTGCTGGGCACACATAACCCTGAACCCTCTGCAAACTGTGTCTACACAGTGATGAAGGGTCATGTCACCTACATCCAATGTAAAGGTGCAAATGAAGAGTAAAACAAGAGTCCACAAAATCTGGGGCTGCTTTTGGCATTTCCACAAGAGGCAGGATTTTAACATGTTATGTTTGCTTATTAGTTACATAAGTAACTTCACAAAATGTTTTTGCAGAACTGCCTGGAGCTGTTCTTCTGGGTCCTGATGAGGTATCAAGTGAGGGTTGGGGGGAAAGCCCTCTGAGGTTCCATGTTATCAAGGCTGTGGATTCTGCTTTCCGACACAATTGAAAGTCTTATGGAATTCAGCTGAGTTATGGCTTTCCACGGAAGTCAGAGGGCCGTGTATCCATTGCCTGGTGATGGCCAGGCCTACTCAGATCAAACGAAAAGCCTCTGAGCGAGAGCCCTGAGCTCTGGCTCAGGACTGGAAAAAAATATAAAGTAAGATTAGACACTGGTCAAATGCATGGCGAAACACAAAAGGCATTAGGCCCTGGTATAGGAAGTGCAGGGCTTACACATCTGAAGCGAATTACTGACAAATTAAACTCTACGAGGGAGATAGTTCATCTCCAATGGGCAAGGGCTTTACTTCTAGGAAAGCATATTTTCTTCATTCTGGGGATAAGTCCAATAATAACATGGAATTCCTACAATTATTTTGTTTTAAAAACATTGGAGTTTAATATAGACTCTGGCTTTTTTAGTTATGAGTTGACTTGCTCTTTTGGGCCAAAAATTACTGTGACAGAGGGCAACAGAATAGAAGTTCTTTTCTTAGTTGAGAAAGGCAGGCTTCAAATATATTTCCAAATTTTTCTGCATGTGTTTAAAAACAAAGAGAATGCTACCATGATAGCATGTCAAGAGTCAGGAATGTTTTAAATCTGTGTTATGCTAATGCATATTTTACAGTGTATAACTTAATTTTACTTATTCCCCGAAAACAGCTGGATAAATTATTCAAATTAAAGGCAACCACCAAAGAGTAAGCTGAAGTAGAGAAATTTGTTTACTAATAGATTAATCTTTTTAAAAAACACCCAAACTGTTAGTTAGTAAGTGCCATCTTCTTCAAGACAATGTCTTGGGAACAGATGGACATGATAATTAATTACAAGGCTCTTAATTCGATAAAGTCCTTTTGAAAATGACTATTCAGGGACAATTTTCACTGGTTGAGTAAGCATGATACAAGCAACTTAATTACCTAGCACAGTCTTAAAAGCATAAGGATCTACAATAAATGTTATTTGATGATGTAAAGAACTTAACATTGTCTCAAAGAACAACTACAGAGGGCTCCCTGAGCTTTGAGAAGAAACCTGCCATTTCCAAGCCACCTGCAGGAAGTCTGGGGCTTTGACCTCCATGTCTGTCTGTGCTGGTGTGCCTGTGATGACAGCTCTGTCCTGCGTGTTCCTGACTCTCGTGCAATCCTCCAGCCTACCACTCCTGCCCCCCATCACCCTCCTAAAGGCGTCAACCAGCAGAACGACAGGCAGAGGCTCTGGACACCAGACTTGATCAGGGAACTCTGGAAAGCTTAACCACCCACATCGAAGTGTAACACCGAAGGGACAGTTAAAGGGCTCAACACTGTCCTCCAAAACTGCTACTCAGAAGCAGACATTAACAGAGCAGAGGAGTAAGATGGGAATTCTATGTAAGATGGGACCTGCAGATACCACGCTTTGAAACCACAGGCAGACACGGAGGGATATGAAAAATGATCATCAGTGATTCTATATGGGTGTGTGCTTTTTGAGGTCTTCGATTTCTCAGTGTGGATTTAAAGCTTGCCTGTTACTTCATCACTTTTTCTTAAACACAGTTTTCATTATTTGGTAGAAAGCCAGTCTATTAATCGCTTCCTTTCTGGAAGGCAGATTACTCTGCGTGTGTGTATTTCCTTATTACCTTCCAAAGGTCTGAAAGTTTTCTGAGACTGGCAGAAATGGCATCTGTAAGGTGTTGGGTGCCTTATCTTCTTCATCACCAAACCTCACACCAAGCCCAGGGTTCGCTGTCTTCCACGAGGTCCTCAATGAGTCTTTGCTATTTAACTGAGCATTTTCAAATCTGCACCTTGCTTTCACTCACTAGAGCTTTGTGGTTAGATTAATTTTGACTCAACTCAAGTGCTTTTGAAGGGAATGGACAACCTGCCAAAGATTCCATTCTGCTGGCTTCATCCAGGATGAGTCAATTTAGGGCGGTAAATTCTGAAACCCTGGAGAGCTTCTTTTTAAAATATCTACATTTAGTCATAAGAATTTAGTGGAGCACTTGGCTAGGACTCCACTGTCACAATATAACATATACCAACAAGACAAATTTTCTTGAGAGCACAAAGGAATCGGGAGGAATGAGAACTAAGCATCCTGAGTTTTCAACCTCAGAGTATGACTCTCTAGGTGTTGTGGTAAAAGAAAAGTGAATTCATGGCCGTTGTTCTGGTCATGGGCTGCATATCCGATGCATCTTACTGATACAGCGAAGATCGGGCATCCTTACTTTTACCTTATTTCCCTTCCTAGAATTACAGTTTTGGGAGCTGTTATGATATGACAAGGTATGCATGGCAAATTGTCGTCTAAGGTCAATGTCTTACACGACAGAAATAAAACTGAGGCTCACAGAAGGGAAAAGGAATTGAACTCAGTAGACTTCGGGTTTTTTTTTGAAACTTAGAAAGAAATCGTCCAATCATAAAATAAGGAACAGAAAATCTAAAAGTCTTCCACAAACATAATGCTTCGTGTCTGTGTGTGTATACAAGTTAGTGTGAAATAAAGAAAAATATGGAGAAGCTGGATAAAGAGGAGTGACGGGGAAGACAAAGATTTCACCTTAAGGAAAGTAAGGTAGCAGTCACTGAGGACAAAGAGGTACAAGTATGGTGTGGGAGCCAGCCGGCAGCCGTGCACAGGCCGATGGAGTGCATGCCAGCGAGTACCGGGGTACGCATCACCCCTCCCCACGACACTCCCATCAAGGCAGGCTGACAGGCAGAGATAGCCACATCCTATTAGAAAGCAGTTTAATAGAGTAAATCCTTATCTTATGGATTCAGCCTTTGACCAGACAGTCTCTGCTCCTGCTATATAAGGGACTATCTATTTATAGATGTTAAAAAAAAAAAAAAGAAAAAAAAGAAGGAACGAGCAATATTCAACTAGCCATTAACCAAGAGGCATCTATTTTGTTGGATTATCACTCAGCTTTCACAGTTCAACCAGTTCTGATTATCCTGGTTTAAACTGTTACTCTAATAAAATTATTAGACTAAAAATTCATTTCATTTTGCCTTTTTTTTTTTAAGAGAGTATTTGTACTTCTTTTGTGACTTTCTTTGGACTTTATCCCCTTCCTATCAGGATGTAAACCATATATATCTCTCCTATTCTGAGTCCTGGGATTTTCTAAAAATTTCCTTCTTTCTTTCCCAGGAGTCTCTTAATCACCAGCAGATTGGGGCATTTTTCCCCTTTCAAAGAGTTTGGGAATTTTTAAAGTCACAGAATTTAAAGGCGGAAGTTACTTTTGAGATCATCAAATCCTTCCTCCCCTCCTTCTCTCACAGGTAAGAAAACAGACCTGGCTGATGTGAGAGGCTTGTCCAGATTCATGCGGAAGTGGACCTGGATGCTAGCACTGAGCATCCAGCCCCCTCTGCATGGCACCAGGTGATGGGTGGAGGAATACTCTTTAGCGGCTGAAGGGTCTACTCACACATACACATTTGCTCACAGACTATAACACAAAAAGTATAGGATGTAGAATGTTAGGTCTCCTGCGTGGTGGGGCAGGAGAGGGGCCGGTGGAGAGTGAGCTCAGGCCACAGGATGGTGCTATCTGGTGATCTGTGCTCACAAGGAGTGGCTCTGCCGCTCAGCAGGCAGGACCCTTCCTGAAATGGGAGAGCCACACAACCTGCCTCCTGTGGGTGGGAGCGTTGGGATTCAGGCTCAGCCACATTTTCAGTGAACTCTACTCAGAATCTAACTGGCTCAAGACGTTCTACTAAACCTTTTAGTGAAAACCAAAACCATATATTAGTCAACATTTGAGCTAACAGATAATCTAAAATTTTTAATTACTTTGGACGAAGAAAAAAAGTTGAAAATGCTTCAAACCTTGATTTAAAAATAAATGAGGATTTTTGGTAAAGAGTCTCAGAAAGCAAGAGATATAAATGTTCCGGATATAGGTTCTGGAAAAGAATCAGACCCTTTAGTCAGAGTGAGGCTGGAGCCAGGAGGGAGCTTGGGAACCTGGCTTGATACACTGCACACAACCCAGGAGAAGCCCTATTTTAAGTTTTTGAACATTATAAACAATGACTTAATTTATTTCCACCTCAAAATAACTGCATTTGATTTTTCTCAGTAACTATTAAGACATGCATATTTAGAGACAGAAATCGATCAGAATGTTTCAGAACAAAAAGTTTGGAACAAAACTCATTAAAAAATAAATTTAGAATGAGCAACGGTTCATCTTCTCAATAAAAATATAAGAATAGCTACATAATAAATCAAAAGGCATAAGGGTACTGAAAAGCTTGTTTGACTTAACAGTGAAAGGGAATACAGTAGAGGTACTACATTTTAGAATTTTCATTAGTTAATCCCTCTCCTGTAAACTTGTATCTAAAAAGACTGGTGATAATGTGAGAAAAAGTATATATACGTGTGTGTGTGTGTGTGTGTGTGTGTGTATGACTGGGTCATTTGCTGTAGAGTAGAAATCAACAGAACACTGTAAATCAACTATAACAGAAAAAAAAATTTTAAACTTTAAAAAATAAAAAGACTGGTGAAACATTACAGAAGCAAAGGGAAAACTGTAAAATGAGGCACATACATTGGGGACAGCAGAGAGTGAGGCGTGTAGAGAAAAAACATGTGTCATCAGGGAACTCTCTTCCTGAGAAACAGCCAGGGGGCCAACACAGGGCTGGGATGCACAGAGGCAGGATTTGCCCTCCGACCACGTCTGGTGGCTCCATTTCTCTCAGATGACCACAGCATGACCAGCCATTACAGAGAGAAATTATGATTATTATGCTCTTTTTCTGTCCTCACCTGTGGCATATGGAAGTTCCTGCGCCAGGGAAAGAATTCCAGCCACAGCTGTGAACCTATGGCCACAGCTGCTGCAATGCTGGATCCTTAACCCAGTGCACTGGGCTAGGGATCAAACCCATGCCGCTGCAGAGACAATGCCTGATCCTTAACCTACTCTAAGCACAGTGGGAACTCCAGAGGGGAATTATTATGCATAACTTTGAAAGTTTTTTTGTTTGTTTTTGTTTTTTAAATTAACCTGGTTTTAGCAGGCAGATCTTGTGGCATCCAAAAATAGCATTCCCTATTGTGTGATGAGAGAAAAGCCAAGTTTAACTAGGTAGGCATAACATTCCATAAGGAGTTAAAAAAAAATGGTCTACTAAATGATGCTTAAAGCTGGGGTGGTGCTCAGAGGCTCCTAAATCATGTATTCACTCCCAGGTGAATGTCTCTCTGGCAAGTAAAAGGAGAAGCAGGAAAAGAGCTCCAGGGCCAGAAGGACATCAGTCTTTGCAAAAAAGGTCACAGAGCTGAAGCACTCCGCCAACTTTCTACACTCAGGAAATGAAACCTAAGGGCACTTATTTTGGTGACATGTATGTTATGATGGATTAAAAACGCTCACAAGACTCTCTGCAGTTTCTCCCAGCAAGAGGTGGAATCCCCGGCCCCACTGTGAATGGCTCTGACCAACAGAATGTGATGGAGGTCATGCTGTGTGACTTCCAAGTTCTCGGTCTCTTTGAAGGCTCTGCTGCTTCTTCCCTCGCTTCTACCAACTATGGAGCAGCCAAGGTGAAGGACCACACAGAGCGCAACAGGCCCTTCCAGCCAAGTTCCCAGACACATGAGTGATGCCACCTTAGACCATCTGGCCCCAGGGGACCTGCCAGCAGACAAGTGAAGAATCAGCCAGTTAACACGCTGAGGCATGAGAAATAATACATCTTTGTTGTCTTAAGCAACTACTTTTGGGGGTGGCTTATTACACAGCAATGAGTAACTGAAACATTCGTATATTGTGTTAATATGCTGATACAAACAAAGGTGATGGTGAGATATACATTCATATTCATTGATTTATTTCTTGGAATTAAAAACACCAATAAAACACTGCTTTAAAAATGTAGTGGAACATACAGGGCTTTGAAGTAAAGAACCTGGGTGGAAGACTTGGACCTGCTCTGTCTCTTGTACCAAAGAACATTTGTGATTCTGCACAAGTCACTTACTCTCTACCTGTTTTCTTAGCTATAAATTCCTCCTGGAGTCACAAAGATGACAAATAAGAGCAGCCAAAGTGAAAAAAAGCTTTGTAAACAGCAAGGCACATTACAAGTTAAAATGTCTTTGTTACTGCCACCTACATGTTACTTAAAGACTTTTGTTTTCCTTCCCTGCAAAGACATCATTGGGATCAAGGCATTGGACATAACTTTCTCTTGGTTACTTTCCTTTTGCATGGAGGCACTGGTATGCTCACATTCACGAAAGGTCTTGCAAAGACCATAAGGTGTCCTGAACCCCATGGAGAGTCCCATTTTTCCTTTTTGGCATCATGCAGGGTGCAGCCCCAGTTTAAAGCCCAGAGCTACTAAGTCTCACTCCTTTTTACTACCTCCTGATAGGTGTGATGAGCTGCCATATACCTCACAGCATAGTCTAGCACCAACAGAAGAGAAAAGGATGAAGAGAAACGGCAGGGTGCTTGGAAACCTAAAGCAAGCTGAGGGAAGAAAGAATTAAACATGGTGACAAGTTAATTATATCACACAGAAGAAGGCTGTCTAAACAGGATGAAGTTCAGGAGAAAAGAGGGGACAATGAAGGATGGGCCATTAAGGAAAAGCAGAGATGCAGCGAGGAGCAAAGGACCAATCTATACTCGGAAAGGGCAGAGGTGGGTGGATGGAAGTGGAAAGAAAGACCCATGCATGACAAGGTCATCTAGAGGGAAGTGTCTCTCACGTGGAAGAGCTCAGCTCATGTTCGACGAATGAATAACTGAATGAATAAATGGACTGAAAACAGGCAACCCAAAAGAAAATTCACAAAGTGAGCAGGTGCTCACTCTGAAATAGGGCAGTTAGGGGCCTCAATGGGTGACACAGTCTCGCTGCAAATGGCAATTCCAATTGGATGGAAACGAAGTAGGGAAGAATTTAATTCTTTAAGATGAAGGGCAAAATGTCCACAAACTCCTTTTTTAGTTTATGCAGGTATAATAAATCCTTACAAAGAAAGGGGCTGTGACCTCCACCTAATTCTACCTAAAGTAAACCTTTACTTCTAAAGTTTCTGATGCTTTACCCTTTGCCCCCTGAATTCTCCACATAATCAGTTTTGATTTCAAATAGCTCTAAGTTAACACTGCTCTTTATAAATATGCTAGAAAAGGACACGCAATCATAACAGGGTTCTGCACATCCTAAAATGCTCTTCTTTATACCCAATCATGGTCTCAGAGAGAAAACCTCTGACATGGATCACACACAAGGAGATAAAATTATACAGTTTTTCTTTTTAACATTTTGCCACTATTACTACATGTTAGGGTCTCGTTTTATTTCGGCTTTCACATGACTGGGTTTTTATTCTTTTGTCAAAGTATGACCTGTCATCCTCTTTAATAAGTGGGAACCCATTTCATATGCTCAACTAGGTTAAGTCATAGTCTGAATATATCCTGCATTTCCTGATGCATTCAGAATTGATGCATAGCAAGAGGAAAAGAAAGAAGACACAATTCCTGACCTGTAGCAACGTCCTTTAGTTGAGACAAGACTTTACCCACGTTAACAGTTATAAAACAATGCAAGGAAGTATATGATTAGTTGGCAACATGGACAGGATATATTGGAAGTACCTAGGGAGCGAGATGGGTGTTGGTTGAAGAACAAAGACCTTGTGGATAAAGTGGAATTTAATTGGGGGTACTGCAGGATGAATAATACTATAAAATGAAAGTAGAATGGAGAGATAAAGGCATCTCATGCTTGGAGAGGTGAACCTATGCTTGGAGGGCAGGGTTTCTGCAATTGGCCAAAGAGAAGGGGGTTGAGGGGAAAATTGCAAGGGTTTTATAGTGAGACAAGGAATAGTATTACCACACAATGGCAGGAAGATAATTTTTCTCTTCTTCAACATATACAACATCATGGCCAATAGTGGGCCTGTTCGTTCATTCATTCATCAATACACATAGGTTGACATTTTACATCAAGTTCAGTTCAATGCACTGGAGGCTATAAAATACTTCCTTTCCTTGAGAAGCACACAGGGTAGAGAAGATTGCCCCCCCCCCAAAAAAAAAACCACAATGATTCCAATGCATTGTGAAAAGTGCTATGATAAAGTGATACATGGGAATTAAATTACAAGGGAGCAGAGAGACACCTACGGCATCTTTAGAGGCTGAAGACTGAAAAGCACTTCAAAGAGAAGGAAATGTCGTCTTGAAAGAGAAGAAGCTAGTAGAAGGGAAGGGGCCACCACAAATGCAAAGGCCCAAAGCCTGAGAGAGCTTGGGAGGTGGGGGTATGCGGCTAGTTCAGGTGGGAACACAGGATGTATATGGAGAAGGGGCAGCAGGAGAGGAAGGGTCACTGACTATTTAAAATACAGGAAACCAAAGAGCTGTGAGAACGTATCCCTTCCCTGCAAATAATTTACCATGGGATTCTGAATGGCTTGCTTCTCCATGTTTCCAACGTGTTTGTTAGAGGAACCCTTAACTGACCATTCCTTGGTTCTGAAGGTCAAAGTCAAAATTAGGTCAATGCCATAATAACCACCCTAAGGTTTATGTTTACAAGACTCACAGAAGTTTGGGGATAAAACGGAAGGCATCTACTTGAACCTCCTTCCCAAGGCAATGCTTCTAAGCATTCCTGGAAGGTGGCCATCCAGACAGAAAGAAGTCTCTCTAGCCCCAGGGAGCTCTGTTTATCTTAGGAAACAGCTCAGTTCAAGACTGAACATCATTAGTTGTGAGGATTTTTTTCTCTTAAACTGACATTCAATATGTCTTCCTGTGGCTTCTATCCATTTCAGTCCTCTAGAGTGACTGAAAAAATAGCCTACGGTGCCTCCTACATGCAGAGGGCGGGGCATTACACTTTTAACAGTGAATTGAGAATTACCCCTTTTCCTCTCTAAAGGTCTTGTGAATTGACAACTGGTTTAGTGTTGATTAATTAGGTACTCTCAAATCATGTGCCACCTTCCTTTTCATGAAGGCCTTGAAGGGACATCTGTCACTGTTAGTAATGCTCCATTTTCCCCCTTCACTGATGAGAAATACCTTATGTTTGCACAATACTTCAACCCTTTGCAAGAATCTTTACATAAATTATCACACCGTAATGTCATAAGAAAGTGCTGCGCCACTGTATGTTACCTTCACAAAAATCTTCACATCTGTTTATGATATAGCATAAAGGACAGGGCAAGTTATGCAAAATATGTCTGAGAGAATCCGACAGCTTCTGACAGGACAAAGGCCAGGAAATGCCACAGAATTAATGTATTTTAAGAGAAGAAAGATGAAAAAAGTAATTATTGGAACAAACTCTGGATGTCTACTCCAATAATGGATAAATAACTGATACCTTAACTACAGACCATCTATATTCCTATCTTAGCAAATCATTTTTATGATCACAATTACTCATGCAACAAACACAGATGCTCAATGCCGGGCACTGGTACTGAGGGAGATGGAGGTTAGATATGTATGGAGTTAAGCAAGGCACCATGTTAACTCTGGGTAGCAAAAGTTGAAAGAAATGAGATGACTTAGTCAAAATCATGACTTGGGAAAGATGGAGGAGAGGACCTGACAGGGAGGAGGGAGGGCACCTCAGCCAGGGAAACAAGGTAAACCCCGTGTGTCCAAGCATGGGCTTTCCTTAAAGCAAAGCACAAAGTGCCAGCTCCGTGGTGCTGCTCTGAAGACTATCTGGGACAAGGCCTGGAGACCCTTGAGTGCGGGAGCAAGCCTGGTCCTGTAGGATTAAGGGGATGTCCTGCTACTCTGACTAAAATGACAGCAGCTTTCTCCCCACCAAGCCAAAGAGGTGTTCCTTACTCCAGAAAGCTATACAGGAATTTAAACTCCTTGTTGCCTTGGCAAGTGATAGGTCTGGGTAGATATGTGATTGCAAACACCAAGGGAGTTCCTGTTGTGGACTCAGCGAAAACGAATCTGACTAGCATCCATGAGGACACAGGTTCGATCCCTGACCTCGTTCAGTGGTGTAGGTCGAAGATGTGGCTCAGATCCCTTGTTGCTGTGGCACAGGCCAGCAGCTACAGCTCCGACTCGACCCCTAGCCTGGGAACCTCCATATGCCGCAGGTGTGGCCCTAAAAAGACAACAACAACAAAAAATGCCATGGCTCAGGCAGTGTTTCACCCCACCGGACTCAATGGTTAAGCACCTGTAAGACCCACTGTGGAGGAGCAGATGACATACCCATTGGGGATCGATACCTCACTGCCTGCTGCCTCCCTGGCTACATGTGGTGGGAGGGGGGCAGGGGCGAGCTGCCTGTTTAGTTGCCAGCCTGCAAAGGTGCTCAGGCACCCTAACCGAAGGATACCTGGCCCTGACCCTAGGAACGATACATGGAAATATCAAGTTACAGCAACAGCTCAGTGATTCCTCCACAGAAAGAGGAGGATGGGAGGGTTCCCTGGCATGTGGGGAAAAGAGACTGCCTGCTTGCAACTGTGCCTTTGGTGATGCTAACACACAAGACAGAGGAGGAAAACTTGATAATCAACAGATGATAGACCGACCTTGTTGGCAGGGTGCAGCAACCGTCCGCTGTGAGTCTGACTTGAGTTTCGTAGCTATCCAGGGGGCACACGGCCTGTTGAACGGAGGGGCACTCCACAGTGCTGCAGTCCACGCTGAAAACTGAGGGGCAAACACAGGCACCACTCACTGTTACATTTACTTGCACTTTGAGTTCCCAAATGAAACACTGGCTTTTTAAATACTTGCATTTTCCTTGCTTCCTGGAACCCTGTCTTAGCACAAGCATTTTCATTTCAGTCAACATTAGAGAACTTTATGACCCAAAACTTCTATGCAAGAAAAGCAAGGTACGAGACACCAAAGAGTTATGATAAAGATGCAGAGAGAGTTAAACCGATGGTGGTTCTGTAGATGGAGACAGTCAGCCAGAAGCAATTCTGATAGAACAGTTCAAGAAATGAACAAGGGACTGCTTGGTTTGAGCGTTCATGTAGCAGTTAAAAAAAAAAAAATCTGACCAATGTTTAGAAACTCTCAAAGAGGAAGTCACTATAGTCCAGACCTACTCACAGACCACATTAGAAATGCAGTCACAAGAATAAGGATGTTAGAAATAATCTAAAGCAAGAGACAGCTGGGATATGACAAAAAAACAAATGTGGCAAATAGTCAAAGATGACTTAGCACATGCTCTAAAGTCAAAGGACGGATGGTGGGGAGCTGATAAGGAGAAAGATTGAGGCTATTTCATTATTAAATGTCTGGCATTTTGATGCATATATTTCTCTAAAAATAACTTTCTGCTTTATGTATGATGATTGTTTTTAAATGTAATACTTTAAAGTGACAAATATATCTGCAAACGAGGGCAATGGCCTTCTCTAAGGGGATGACGCAGGCAGCCACAGTGCCATAAATTTTAACCCTACCGTCCCCCATCACACATACTTTGAAAGAAAAAAAGATGAAGAGAAGAGAAGACAGGGTCTCTGTCTGAAGGTGTTTATGTACCAGCAGATTATCTGGTACTCTGACTGGAAGGCAGAAGTCAGGCTGCCATTAGCCCAAAGGAGAAGGCTTGCAGTGGCCCACATGGTGGGGGTGGGATGGGGGGGGCAGCTACCCTCTGATGCAGGGCAGCAAGGCTGCCGGGACCACGCCCCTGCATACCTGGTTTGCACTCATAGAGGTCACAACACTCTCCCGGCTTCCCTGAGGCTTTGGACACAAGTATGTTCAGGTATCCCGGCTGGCAGACTTTCCGCAGACAGCCCGCGGGGTCACACACGCAGCGGCTGGGGAGGGGGCAGCACTCCCCGGGGGGAGCGTAGCCCTCGATCAGAACGGAGTCTTCAGGACAACGTGGAGAGAACTGGACTTCACAGCGGGCCTTGGAGCAGTCTGGCTTCTCTTCTAAATGGGAGAGAAAGAGTTTAGCACAGGCCCAGGGGCATCATGGGGCCGCTTCCTCAGAAGCTCGGTGGTCCTGAGGAAGTACTGACCAACGAGAGAGGAGAGGAGAGGAATCTGCCGAGACCCGCAAACTCAGCCGAGGCTCCCTTGGAAATTGCTCCAGAGACCTGTCCTGATGCCTGAACAAGAGGTGGAAACTGCCTTTGCCTCCATCGTCCCGTCCCCTCGCCTGTGTTGAACAGTCCATGTCCAGTACATGGACCGGATGAAGAAAGGCGAAGGGAAGATGCCTATGTGACGTGGAGAACCCGAAAACGGAACGGAGTCTCTGACCAATGGAAAGATCTTTAAGGTTAAAAGGAGTTCTAAGGACTATTCTTTGAAAACAGCGTAACACCAAAACAGATCCATCAAGAACTAACGGCTACTTCGAAGACTGGAGACAGGTGCATGACAATCAACAAGGAGGACCTTGACCTCCAAGCTCTGAATTTTGAGATGAATGTCTTAAGATGATATTAATTCTATGATGTGGAAGCTTAGCATGATGGATAAGAAGCCAAATCCTCATGTGATTTCCCTAACTGACATCTGGTGTGTTTCTATCCCTAGCAGAGATCCATCAAATGTACCTCATTCTCCTTTCTCCAAAATTATGTCACTGACCTATTGCTGCACTTCCGTTTTCGAGATAAGCAAAATAAATCAAGCAAAGCCCTAGCTTTTGGAGTCCCAGCCCACAGCTCGGTTTCTTGGTTTAAGCTTTTAAGAAACCTACAGCAACATCAGGCCCCTGAAGAAATGCCTGAAGTAAACCAAAAGCTCATCATCATCGTCCTATGACCTTCTGGGGAGGAAAGAGTTCAGAAAGCGTTGGGTGAAAATAATGTCATGTCGTACTAGGGTAAGCTCTGCTTTTTCCTAAAGAAAAACCCACAAAGAATCACAAAGCAGGGTTAGATGTAAGCAGTCTGCTACTTTAGCCTTCTAAACTAAAAACTTTAATTTGTTTTGTAGATAAAGAACCTGAAGCCCAAGAATTCAAGTGATCTAAACTCAGTGGTAAAACTGAAGTGAGAATCCAGACCTTCTCACTTCCAGTTCACTTAGCTCTTTATATCACAAAAGAAGATCTACTTCCAAAACAAAGTGTACCTGGGTCATTTTCTACCTTAACTGTTCTATCTTTCACTTCACTGCCCATCTTCTTTGTCTATTTCTTATTTAATCAAAAGATAGAGAAGGGCCTTCATACTTGTAGTTCAAGTAAATCTATTCAAAAATATTTATTGAGCACCCGCTGTTCCAACAGCTTTGAATATACCACAAGGAAAACATAGATCCCTGCCCTCATACAGTTTACAATGCAATGGAGGGGGACATAAAATAAACAACAGACATCATAAATAAGCAAACTATATATAGTAGGAGAGGGCAATAAGTCCTGTGGTGGGGGGGGGAACAGAGCCGGGGGAATTAGAGTGCATGGAAGAAGGGGGCGGGGGAGCAGTTACAATTTGGTTGAAATAGGCATCACTGGGAAGCTGACGTCTGCACAGATGTGAAGGGGTGGGGGTGCGCCATGGAGATGTCTGAGAAAGAGCACCCCAGCAGAGGGAACAGCACTCCTGCACGGGTCCTAAGAAGAGCAAGAGGCCAGTGTGGTTGCAGCAGGATGTACAGAGGATGCACACCCCCAATTTTCATATTACAACCCCAAGCAACTGCCTTTCAAGAAGAGAACATAGGAGTTCACGGCGTTGCCATGAGCTGTGGTGTAGGTTGCAGGCACGGCTCGGATCCTGTGTTGCTGTGGCTCTGGCGTAGGCCAGTGGCTACAGCTCCGATTCGACCCCTAGCCTGGGAAACTCCACATGCCACTGGAGCGGCCCAAGAAAAGGCAAAAAGACAAAAAAAAAAAAGAAGAGAACATAATTTAGGTGAAGAGGAATTATACTCCTGGATCCCCATCAATGTGGGCAGAACTAATCAAAAGATCCAAAGAGGAGAATGTGAATCTTGGCTGTATGGGGACACAGGAGATGACTTAACTGGCAAACACAAACAAATGGTCTCATAATAAGAGTGTTATGACTTTAATTTCAAATAGCACTTAATTTCTACTCTTGCTAATGTACTGTAATTATTTTATCACATTCTATTACATTCTTATTCTGCAAGATACGTGGTATATATAGTCATACTTTTCAAATATATGTTTCAATAAAACATGTTTTCATTCAAACTTAACTTAGTAGATCTTCCTAGTTATTCTGCCCTTCAATTTTCTTTTAACAGTCCCAACACTATGACCTACTGATGTGTACTCTGCAGCTCAAGCCTTGAGAGATTTATTTCTTAAGGCTTGCATTAGTAATACACATAGGTTACCAGACTTTGTCTGAACCATAGTCTGAAGTTATTTAAGAAATGTTAAAAATGAGGATTAGGAGTTCCCGTCGTGGCGCAGTGGTTAACGAATCCGACTAGGAACCATGAGGTTGCGGGTTCGGTCCCTGCCCTTGCTCAGTGGGTTAACGATCCGGCGTTGCCGTGAGCTGTGGTGTAGGTTGCAGACGCGGCTCGGATCCCGTGTTGCTGTGGCTCTGGCGTAGGCCAGTGGCTACAGCTCCGATTGCACCCCTAGCCTGGGAACCTCCATATGCCGCGGGAGCGGCCCAAGAAATAGCAACAACAATAACAACAACAAAAGACAAAAGACAAAAAAAAAAAAAATGAGGATTAGACGTTATTAAGTGTTTTTTTTCAGCTTTTCTGAAGATTCATACTGGCTTTTCCTTTAATTTACTATTATAATCAATTAGTACTTTTTAAACCATTTTCGTGTCCTTAGAGTAAACCCTGTTTCTAAAGATCCAGCTGGATTTGACTTTCTAACATTTTAAGAGTATTAAATTGATAGGCTTGAGTAATATTAGCCTGTAGCTCTCTTTTTTTGTGCATGTGTGTGCTGGCCTCATGCAGTTTTAGAGTTACACTAACTTTTTCAATGAGCTGTTTATCATTCTACCTCTTTCTCTGCTATAACGCAGTTAAAGTAACACAAGAATTACCTATTCTTTGATGTTTTCATACAACCCACTTATGAAACTACCTCAACTTGGTATGTTTTTTTTAAAAGGAGAACAGGACAGATTTCCTCTTTGGTTACTGGATTATTCAGGTATTCTACCTCTTTTAGAATTATCTGTACTAATATATATTAGTTAAGAAACATCAATTTATCTGGATTTTCAAATTCATTTCAGGCTTTAAGGATCAAACCTTCTTTTTTGTGGTTTACGTTTTCATGGGTTCTTGCAAGTTTTTGAATTTCTTCCTTCTTTATCTTTCAGATTGTTTAACTGGCTTTTTTTTTAGGGCTGCACCTGTGGCATATGGAGGTTCTCAGGCTAGGGGTCAAACTGAAATTGCAGCTGCCGGCCTACGCCACAGCAACACGGGATCCAAGCCACATCTGTGAACTACACCACAGCTCACGGCAACGCCAGATCCTTAACCCACCGAGCAAGGCCAGGGATTGAACCTGCATCCTCATGGATACTTGTTGCGTTCGTTACCACTGAGCCATAACGGGAACTCCTGTTTAACTAGCTTTTCTTTAGTGTTTTAAGATTAACGCTTAGTTCACTCTGATTTCACTATTATATTCTCAGAAATGCAAAAAATTTTACTTATGATTTTAATAGTTTAATAAAATACTGCTGTGGTTATATTCTAATTTTTTTTTCTTTTTTTTTGGGTGGGGGGAAATCCCTTTTTTTTTTTTTTTTTATTATTATTTTCCCACTGTACAGCAAGGGGGTCAGGTCATCCTTAGATGTATACATTGCAGTTACAGTTTTTTCCCCCACCCTTTCTTCTGTTGCGACATGAGTATCTAGACATAGGTCTCAATGCTATTCAGCAGGATCTCCTTATAAATCTATTCTAGGTTGTGTCTGGTAAGCCCAAGCTCCCGATCCCTCCCACTCCCAATTTTTGATATGTACTGCTCTCAGTGTAACTCATTTCTAATGCAATTTTGATCTCTTTAGCTAAAGACTTTTTAGAAGAGTGCTACTAAATTTCTGTACAGGTAAATTTTTTTTTTTGGCTCTGCTTTTGTGTTTAATTTATAGTTTCCCTGCCTTGCTGCCAGAGAATGTAGACTGTGTAATTTTCTACTTCTGTTAATTTCTTGAATTTATGTTTTGTTTTGCTGGCATGCATGTATGCATATGCAGCCTATGGCCAACTTTAAAATACATGGGTATTTGAAAATAAAATGTATTTTCTGTTTATTGGATACAAACTTGCAAATCTATTAAATCAAGGTTCTTATTTATGACATTCAGCTCACCCACACCTTACACCTTTTATCTGATTTCCAAGAAGGATATATAAAAGTCTCCTACTATGAACCAGTAACATCTCCTTGTATTTCTAACAGTTTTTAACTTTATTTTTCAAGGCTGTGTCATTAACTTCATGACTAGCAGGTATAAGATTCAAGCCTGTTATACTGACTTGGCAAACTGTAAAATGAGGCTTTCAAAGAATTTATATTTCTAAGATCTAAATCTTTATTTAGTAATTGTTAACCTTCTTAGCTTTATTCTTCTCATCTTTCCACCCTCTATTCACCTTTCAATAGATTATCTAGAACCCTTACCCAGCCAGCATCCTTCCCTTCCCCCAACCAGTCATCAGCCTGTCACTTAAACCCAACTATGGTTACCATAGCATCAGGAATTGTTGTTCTAATACCTTCTTTCTCAGCCTGTTTTTAAATAATTCTTGCAGTAGATTTCATTTGTTCACCTATGTTTCTACTCTCTTTTCTATGGAGAAAATAAAGAGAAAACTACAGACCATGTATTTTCTATCATTTAGAAGGATTTTCTGACATTACCTCTGAAGTTTAAATTTTATCTATTTGACAAGAAGCCTCTCCTGACACTTTCCCTATGGTGTCTAACAAATCTATATATCATATTTAACTTAATTAACAAGCTTTTCAGTCTGGTTGCCCTGGCAACACTTTGCAACTGGCATCTTTAAAAAAAAAAAAAAAAAGCTGCCCCAGATATAGAAAGACTAAACGGACAGTATCACGTGTAACAGAGGTAATTAAGGGAAATACACTGGTTTCATCATATTAATAATCTCCCTTTAAGAGGTCAGCCCTTAAAATATTGACAGGGACACCCGGTATTAAACTGACTTTACAGTAACAACAGCAAGTCTGTATCAGTCTTAGTCACTTTAACCTGTGCACCTGCATCTTGGCCAGTTGCAGACTTTCTCCACATCTGTATGTCAACAGGAAAAGTACAATCATGATCTGTGAGTAGCAAATGCATTCAAAGGTTTTCTGTTTAAACTCAGATTTAAATAAAACCAAAGCCAAATGAAAAACTACTAAATGGGACAAGAAAAAAAAAAAGAAAGAAAAAATTACATTGCCAGATTCTCATTCTATCTATTTAATTTTTGTAGCGTCTCATACATCTGACACTGAAGCCTTCCTCCTCCTTCAAAATCTCTAAAAATGGTCACTTAAAAATAACAGCAGGTACGCTGCACACTTATTAATGGAAAAGAGGCAGCATAAAGTGGACTAGTAAAATTAGGTAGGCAACCACAAAGTCGATGCTGCTGAGAACTCTTGCACTTTCCTGAAATCTCTCCTAAGTCTCATGTATACAACATACACGCACAAGCAGCCCATCAAGACTCCGAGAGAATCCGTGGTAGTTCTAACTATGGAGCTATTTCAAGGGACCCTAAATTTAGATTAGACCTAATATCACAGAATTTAGTGGGCAGAACATGAAGAAGGGAAGAATCTGCAGTCACTGTTTTTCCCACACCTCACTCTGATAATCTCCCCCCCTTACAGGCTTCCTCCTTTATAATCCAAAGTCCCAGGATAGCTATGGCATCAGCCTAGGGTATCACAGGGGCCACTCCGTGGTACTGGGGGACAGACCTCCTCATGGTATCAGCTGAGATGCAATCCATGAATCCTTCTTTCACCCATTCATTCAACAAATATTTACTGAATGACTTCCACATGCCAGGGGTTCTAAGGCACAGGGCTTAGAGCAGGGAATAAAACAAAGCCCGTGCTTGCTTTCCTGGATTTACCATTTCCAGAGGAGTTACACAATAAACAAAGAACTCGGCAGCGTAATGCCAGGTGGTGATAAATTCTCTGAAGCAGAATCAGCACTGTGGGTATAGTGCAGGGGCCAGGTGGGTGAGGGCTGGTCTTTCTTGAGGATGTGGCACCTGCGTAGAAACCTGAATGAAAGGAGGAGGAAGGCAGACAGGTCATAGGGCATATGGGGAGTGTCCCCATATGCAGGGAATAGCAAGAATAAAGGTTCCAAGGCAAGAACAAGCCTACTCTCCACGTAGAAAATATTTCTCATGATTATTAAGAAGAAATCTGAATTAGCATAATTTGCAGGTAGAAAATACCAGTAAAGACTTACAAGAAAAATATTTTGATGGATGATGTTTCTTATTAAGGATGTGCGTCTCATGATCACGCTAGAGCAGCAAAAGCAACCGGGGAACTTCTGCATGTGAGAAGCATACCTCACCCTGTGCTTAGACCCTTTCACGTGCCCATGTGAAAGACATCGGCAACACTTCTTGGCAGACAAGTAGGCACAGAGAAACTAAGAAACTTGGCCAAGGTCACAGAGGAAGAGCAGAGCCTCCAACACACAATCTTCATACTAGTCCACAATGCTGAAGGCAAAGAAACTTTGGCTTTCCTGGTATTTGTATATGTAGTCAATGGCTACATTTTTGCTCAAATACAGAGGGTAAAGGTCATCTACAAAGATAAAGAGGTTCAGGGTCTTCGGGTGTGTCCTCGTCACTCTCTGGTTGGCTATCCTCCCCATCTCATTTGCTCCTTGGACGTACAGACATAAAAGAGCTTTTTTATATCCAACATTATTTTGTTCCGAAGACTTCTATAACAAATACAAGACACATGTCATCCCTATGTTTTTAAATTTAGAGACTGACTTCTTTAAAGTTACACTGTGAATTCTTTTCATTCACATTCCATGATTTTATCATACCCTTTTTTGGCAAGCTTTGCAATGAAGACTTGTTCCGCACAACCATAACCCCGAGGGGAAAAAATTAGGCTTGTTGATACAGTCCCAGAAATATTTCATATTTCAGCTCATTCGGAAACACCAGCTGTACTTTCCCAGTACTTTCTTTTACTCTGAATTTAGGATTTAACAGCGATGGAATTTACATAGAGCCTTTCCTCGGTGGTTTGTTAAACATGCCGTATTAAATTGTTTTCAAATACCTAATAAATTTAGTTTCCACCAGAGTGGAATATAAATTAGCCCAATGTAAAGAAAAATAATTAAATGATATGTAAGACCGCAACTTTCGATTTCTGAACTTGGTAGTTCTCAATCCTGGCTGTGCATTAGGATCACTTACAAAGCTTTTAGGAATGCCACTGTCTGGATCCCACCTCAAATCATTTACCACAGAATTTCTGGGGAGGAGACTGGAAATTAATGTTTGTTTCCATAGCTCCCTGGGTGATTCTATTGTGTGATTAGGGCTGAGAACCACTGTGTTACTCCTCCAAGCAAAATGGGAATCTTTACAATGAAGTTTTCTGTTGACAAGAGAGCTTCACCAAGGGCATGTTCAAACATCCTGGTAAAACGGCAGCTGGCCAAACGCCAAAGGAGCATTAAGCCCTCCAGATCTCTGCCTGCCATAAGTGGTCCAAATGGTATGCTGAACCCACAGTACCTCTAGGAATCTCCCAGACCACACATATTTTCTAGGCAGGATGTTACTGAATTGGGGTGAAAATGATGCTTTTGATTAGTCTTGCTACACAAAGTGTGGCCCCTAGACCAGCAGCATCAGCATGTCAGCTGGGAGACTGTTACAGCTGCAGAAGCACTGACCCCCCGGGCCAGGCCTACTGAATCAGAATCGGCATTTTAGCAAGATTCCTCAGATGAGACAAACTGCCTGAGAGTGGTGGTTCTCAAACAGTGGTCCATGGATCAAGCATATCAGCTTTTCCTGGGAACTTACTAGAGATGCAATTCTAAGGCACACATCAGACCTTCAGAATCAGAAACTCTGGGGGTGGGGCTTGGTAGTCTGTGTCTGAACAAACCCTCCAGGTAAGAATCTTCTTGAAAGAGGTCAGAGCTTCCTGGAAGGACTGAAAAAAGCTGAGGGGGGTTTCTAGGATCTAGTGGTGGGTGCTGGGGTAGAGGGAGTAAGGAGCAGGAAGACTTACCCCAAACATGGCTTTACGCATCTTCTGGGATTTCAGCTTATTTTTACGGCTGTACTTGTGGCATATGGAAGTTCCCCAGCTAGGGGTCAAATCGGAGCTACAGCTGCTGGCCTACACCACAGCCATGGCAACACCAGATCTAAGCCACATCTGCAACCTACACCACAGCTTGCAGAAATGCCAGATGCATAACCCACTTGAGCTTGGCCAGGGATCAAATCCGCATCCTCACAGACATGCTGTTCAATTCTTAAGCCACTGAGCCACAATGGGAACTCCAGCATCCTCTGGGGTTTTTAAATCAGAGCTTATGAAAGTTTATTAGAATTTTGAGTCCACAGACATTTCATCATCTGTTAATCCACACTAGGAACACATATTCAATTTACTTCCAGAAGGATTTGCCAGTCAAATAATTACATGTATATATTCATACTTGGTAACAAGTTTTCACAATATAACAAAGAACTTACTTTTTTTAATCTGCTAATAAAATAAGGCCTAAAGACAGTTTGGATAAATGCTCAAAGAACTGAAGATTGGTTTCGGAAAGATTAATTTTACCTAATAAATATAGCTTTCTCTGAATCCCTTGTGGCCCCCTTTTGCCATAAACACAAGCCCACAAAAAAGGAATAAAAATTATTAAAGAATGGGACAAAATGACTAAGGAGGAAAATGCAAATGAACTAAATTTGTACAGTCAGTTCAGCAACATCTTAAGGGGAATCTTCATAACAGCCTGAAAATGTCAGAGAGGCATAAACATTAGAAACGAAGAACTCCCCAGGGTGGCGTGTCAACAGAAGGGAACTTCCATTATAGAACACAAACAAAGCCTCTATTGTGCTGAAGGATTCTGTGACTTTGGGGGGGGTCGATTTCCTTATTTCTAGTCTTCCTCCACAGAGGAAGGGATACTGCTCCTTGGCTGTTACTCTGTGGAACCATGACAGGGATTTGAGGCAATATACTCCATGTCAGATGTTAGAGAGGTGAAGTGAAGGGTCTGGTGTTCCTGATCTGGTCCTGACGGTGTCTCCTAGGAACACACTCCAGCCAGTGAGCTAGCTCTTCCTATGCAATCAGGTTCCACGGGCACTTGGCCTCTGCTTGTTTAAGGAAGACCAACAAATGATGGTTGGATTAAAGGAGGGGCCTGTCTTTTTCCTTCAGTCTGGGAGGAAAAGTGACCTTATGTGATTTTAAAAAGCCAAGGACAGTAAACCAAGGGCTCTGTCAGTGATGTTGTCAATAACAGGATTCCTGAGTCCCAGAGGGGTATATGGATTTCAAAAGTCTTCAAAAGGACTCCAAATATTTTGTGCTGACCTAATGTCTTCAGAGGTTCCTTAAAGTGACACATCAAGAATAAAGAGCAGATAGGAAGTACAGCAGTGTGTTAAGGCTTTGGCACTGCCCCAAACTGCGATGTGGGTTCAATCCCTGGCCTGTGAACTGCCCCATACTGCAGGTGCAGCCAAAAATAAAGAACAGATGAATAAAGCACAGGTAGAGGACTGTAGGACATGGCTGCCTGGTCTCCGCTGACGACGGCAGCGCAAAGAAAGAACAGCAGGCTCTCTTACTGTTCAACTGGTAGTTCTCATGAGGGTTTGCACATTCTGGGGGAAACAAAAAACCATGCAGCTAAAAACACAGAAATAGATCTTTGAAAAAATAGTTTGGCCTTTTATTTTTTTCTTCCCCTTCCTCTCTTCTTTTAAATTTCTGTTTTACTGAAGATAAACTACTTGTTTGTACCAAGCACTTGTCATTTAACAGAGGTTACTTTTTATCTTTCTTCTGCAGGAGTTAGTACAGCTACCGGTTTACCACAAAGATCTGAGAGCCAGAAACAATTATGCTCAAATCTTGGCTCTTCTACAACTAGCTGTGTGATCTCAGGCAAGTTTTTTGACCTCTCTGGGTCAGTTTCCTCAGAGTTGGTACAAGCGTCAAAGGAGATAATAAATACTGCAAGTATCCCTATGCTATGCCCAAATGATAGCAATCCTTATCATCAATATCATTAATTATTAGAAAGCCTAGGTTTGGGGTCAGACCTCAGAATACTCAGTATACCCATGTGTTAATAAACAGGGCATAAAAATCCTTATTCAACATGACTGTCTGTAAACTAAAAGAACAGACATATCATTTTATATATAAATTACATAAATGTAAAAATTCATATTATATGTATGTGTATAAACATACAATACACAAACTCACATGTATGTGTACACACACACACAGGACACTCGTAAGCACTCTTATTAGCTCACTTTCCCTCTCAATTTGCTTTGAACCTAATGTCAAACATGAAGCCTGGGCACAGTAACACAGATGTGATCATTAAATGTTTGTTATTATTGACAAGAATAAAAATGACTGTGAAACACACACAAACATAGAGTTCCTGCTGTGGCTCAGTGGTGGCGAACTCGGCTGGTATCCATAAGGGTGCTGGTTTGATCCCTGGCCTCACTCAGTGGGTTGGGGATCCGGCATTGCTGTGGCTGTGGTGTAGGCCGGCAGCTGCAGCTCTGACTGGACCCCTAGCCTGGGAACTTCTATGTACTATGGATACAGTCCTAAAAAAACAAAACAAACAAACAAAAAAGGAAACACACAAATACGACATAAATCTCCCCATGCATATGTATCTTAGCAGACTCAACACACATCATCATCTTATTATGCTAAAAGCTGTGCTCATGTGCTGTTTCTCCATCAGCCTCCATTCCTTCATGAATTCCTTCTTTAAAAAGACATTTTGAGAGACAGGTCTTAGTTCTGGAGAGAAGGAAGAAAGCTGCCTTGCAGGTAGTTTTACCTGGAGAGTTTTCCCCTGCTAGCTGTGTGTTCAGGTTGTGTCGTGGGCCCTGCTCATAAAGTGACCAGAATGACAAGGTGAGTACCTCCCCAACCAAGGCCTCCTGACATCCTCCCCTGTGCCTGCAGGCCCTCCCTGGTCAGAAGGGGCCTCTTTCCTGCCGACCACCCCGGTGGTCAGCACCTCTCAGAACAGCCACACTCCCTTCCCACGACTTTCTCTGGAGGCTCCTCCGCCTTTCTGACCATTCCTTCGGCTCCAGCACCGACTTTCTAATCAGATATTCTCTGGGCTGAGCCCCTGAAAGGGCCCCACGTTTCTATGCCGTCTTTGTATTCTTTGTGTACCCACAGCGTAAACCCTCGTCCACTGCGACCGCCCGGAGGGCACCCGGAGACTACAAATATGTGAGCTGCAGCTGAGCAAAGGGACGTGTTTACTTTCCATCCTGAACTAGAACTTGACCTGCAGCAAAAACAAAAATACTGCTATGTGTATTTTTTCCCAGAAATGATAATTATAGTACTCCAAACATTTTTTAAACTTCAATTACCAAAATGGAAAAGGCATTTCAAAAAATAATTTATTAAATAGGCACTTATATTCTTGGTAGCCCTTACATGGAAATTCTACCTTTTTTTTTTTTTTTTACCCCTCATAACCATTAAAGGGCTTGGCTCCTGGCTTAAAACCTTCTTCCAGGGTGAGGTGGGGCCCAGCCTACCTGTCTGAGAGGTAAGTGGCTGGAGAGCCTTCCTTATTTATCACAGTCAGCAGGGGTTTGCAGCACCTTTTTTCACTTCAAAAATACCGGAGATTTAAGAAGCAGAGTTTTGTACATGGGGTGAGACAAAGGCACTTCTGTACATCTGGCTGACAATATGCCTGAACCAGAAGCAGGAGGCCATATGGGCTCCTGGTACCAAATTCAGGAGCTACAGTATTTTGACTCTTCTCAGGAGCATCATTATTTTTACTCCTCTCTCTGAAGAGAATGCTTCCTCACCTCATGGCCCGCCTGGGCCTTTTCCTCTGGACCAGTACTTTCAACAGGATACAGCCCATCGTAACCACCCCTCTCAGCTTTTCAACCCCCTTTAGACACCTGGTTCCCACTGGACCATGCGAGAGGGCTTTTTTAGAGCATGAACACTGAACCTCACCCCCAGGGCTGCTGACATAGTTCAGCTGGGTTGAGGCCTGAGAATGTGCATTTCTAACAAATTTCACAGGTTACTGATACTGCTGTCCAGGTGATCAAGCTTTGAGAACCTCTGCGTTAGCCCATACCTATCTGGAAATTTTAGTCTCCTGAAAGCTCAGCCGCCCTCTCCCCCACCCCTAGGCAAACCTGCTTCTCTACCTTTGTCTCTGTCTCTACATAGATATGTGGTAGAGCTGGCTCTAGGTACATGAGGATAGAGATACTATTGAATGAACTTGATGGATCTGAAGAACAGAGGTCCCAGACCATCTCACCCTCTTCCTTATTAAATGGCAACCTGCATGGAGCTACCATCTCAGGCCTGAGGTCAAGTTCAGAGAGCAGCTCATGGAAGGAGCAGGCACAACGTCTGGGCCTGCATGCTGGATGGCAAGAGAAGTTAGGGCTGCTGCCAAAGTGCATATAGTGCTGAGGGCTGTGGCTGCTCCCGCATTTCAAGGGCATGGCTTCTTTTCAAATATTTTCAGATACAACAAAGGACACAGGGATCCCATAAATAAGTCTAAGCAGAATGAATGAAAGGAAACATGGCAGTTCATGATGGAGCAACCCTCCCAAGTTCACACTCCACTAAGTAGAAGAAATATCGCCATGCAAACAACCTTACATGTATTATGGGCGTGGGCTTCACAAAGTTGCTCAGGACCTAAGTTCCTTCTATTTCAATACCTGCTGTGCTGGCCCTTGTCCAGCACTAGGGAAAGAGAAGAGTGGAAGGAAGGCACAACTCGCAAGGGCGTAGAGTGACAAGTTACACTGCTGCTTCTGCTCCCTTCACCCGGCCAGGACTTAGTCGCTTGGCCAGGACCACTTGCAAGGGAGTTGGGAAATGTAGGCTTTATTCTGGGTGGCCATATCTGCAGTGAAAATTGTGTATCCATGGAAGAACAGGGGGAATGGACATAGGGACATGAGGACAACGAGAAACCTCTATAATAAGTTTCCTTTGAAAGGAAAATGTATAAACAAGGGAAGTATCTTGCCCTTTGAAGAATGAAGTGAAAAAAAAATTATGAAAAATCACTTGGGGAACACTCAAATATGCAATACACGTGCCTCTTACCAAAGATCCACATCCAGGTATTAAAAGTACCAGAAAGATTCTTACTCATTCAGCAACTCCACAAACATTTAATAATCAACTATCATGAACAAGACACCTTGTATATTTTAATACAAGCAAGGAGATATAAATAACTATCAATGAGCAGAGATTTTCCATACACACAAACTTTAAGCAGAAAGCCTGAGCTTATTTTGAAATGTTCTATAACTCAGAATTTTAAACAAATAGATCTAATCCTTTCTACAAATAAGATATGAAAAAAAGATGGGTTGGAGATTGAAGGTTTAATTGCAAGAGAGTAGAGGAATTAATATGCTCTTGCATAAAAGCATAAGGATGGTTCTATCCATAGAACGTACTTGCCAAAGGAGAAGAAAAGTTTTCTTCATCTGAAATTCTTATGTGTAAGCAGAGAAACACAGGCCTAAAGGAGCCAAATGCCATGCCCAGGTCTCTCGGCCGGCAGGGTCAGAAGCCAGGTCTCCTGGGGAATCCCATACCAGCTCCATCAAGACACACAGTCATCACCCTAATTTCCTCATCTTTTGGTCTGCAGTCTGGTATTCATCTCTTCCATAATACTTAAAACTGCTTAGAGTCTAGCTTAAAAATCTGATCACAAACCTTTATCATGAAGTCAGCTAAATATACAAATCAAGCCAAACCAAAGTAACCCTATATAAGTGGAATGGCTAAGAAAGGTCAGAAGAGCAACCTCTGGTCTCAGGGTGGCTGGGGTGCTGTCCACCACCCAGGTGCTGACAGGTTTCACTCCTACACAAGCAGAGCCTCACCCTCTGAGAAACGGAGGACAAATATGCTAGGAATCAGAGGGGTGGCAGGCCTGACCTACATCCTGTCACAGCTACTGTCCTATAAAGGCCTCGGGCCTGGGCCTGGGGGGAGGTAGCTCCCATGAGGAACACCCAAGCTCCATACCATAGGGACCTCTCTGTAACAATCTACTCCCCAGGAAACTTAGACCTCTGGCAGTTTCCCCCAGCTCATTTCAGAAGATGAAGCCCAGCCAGAAAAAAAACTCTAAGACTATAGGAGCTGGCAACATCAGACAGGGTCTTTCAGCATTAAAGATAGTAGAAAGCCTCACGTGGAGGCTAGCCATCTGCTTCCAAGGCCTGGCTTGGTATAGCTTCCACCTCTGAAAGCTTTTCTGTCTGTAAAATCCCTTTAGGATGCCATGGCTTCCTTACATTTTCAGTAGTGCTACTCTGCTCTTGTTCTGCTCCTTGGTGAATCAGACTTATCTGGACATTTGCACCCAGTGAAATCCTACTGACAGGCACAACTCATGATATTCAGTCTCAGTCCTGATACACCAGCCTACACCAGAGCCACAGCAACATTAGATCTGAGCCACGTCTGTGACCTAAGCCACAGCTCATGGCAATGCCAGATCTTTTAACGCACTGGGCGAGGCCAGGGATTGAACTTGTTTTCCACTAGAGAATTCCCAAGATCTTCACAAACACTCTAATTGGTACATGATGCCTCAGATTACAGGTGCCTCAGAAAATGCAGTTTTACAAATTGGCCAGTGTATACACTGAGTTATTTCTAGGAATTGCTCTTGTTTCTGAACTATGCATTTCAGAGATTCAATCTATTGCCAAATACAGCATGCTAGCTTTTAAATTTGTCCCAAATATCCACTTTTTGGGGAAAAAAAAATCAAACTGTTACTTCTAGGGCCTCTTTATGCTTTATCTGTCCTTATCACTAGCCCTAGCAGCCGATTTTCTTTTACAAAGAAAAAAATTTTCACCAGTTCATGGCTTCCTTCATATGTGATAATGAGCTAAAAACATTGGGCAGTTGGCTTGTCACCAGCTAAGTGATCTGCTCCGGCATAGGTATTTCAAGCACACCTGATTCAAATTACAAATTACTACATGTCATGGATCTTCTGGGTCATTGTTTCATGAATAATTGAATTCGTGAATGTTAAATCAATGAATCGCAAGGGTCTGCTGTGTTGTTTCCTGTGTAATGAATCTTGCATAAGTCATGGCTGTTCCTACTTAGGAATAACCTTGTACCTCACTTTCCTCCTCCTCAATGCCCCCTTAAGAACTCACTTAGAAGACTCCTCTTCATCTGAGGCTCTAATGAAAATGTTGGGGACAACGGAGTTTGTTGCCAATAAGCCTCCTTTTGAATTGGAGAAGAATTTCTCACTTAGCAATTCCAAGGGCACTGTGAGGTCTAATTGCCATCCTTAATTATGTCAATAGGAAGCAAATATTAAGAAATTAAGAAAGTGACTTTTATTTTTAATACTGGAAAATAACTTACAATCACAACTTAAACATAAGCAACCTAAGTTTAAACTGCCAGAAACATATAAAGCTGACTGAATCATTCAAGTGAATTTTAAGTCATGAATCCAAAAGCCACTTTCAACAATATTTCTGGTGAAATTAAGAGGATCCCCCCCCCCAGTAGTTGCTCTTCTGAACCTAATGCTGCATGAACATATCCTAGGTTGCGTTCTTATTCTCTGTATGTTTAATCCCTTAGGTGGCCTTTTTTTTTTTTTTTTTTTTTTTTGGTCTCTTAGGGCTGCACCCATGGCATATGGAGGTTCCCAGGCTAGGGGTCGAATCAGAGCTACAGCTGCGGTCTACACCACAGCCACAGCCACATGCGATCCAAGTAGTGTCTGCGACCTACACCACAGCTCAGGAAAGTGCCGGATGAGCAAGGACAGGGATCAAACCTGTGTCCTCATGGATACTAGTCAGACTTGTTTCTACTGAACCATGATGAGAACTCCTAGACGGCCATTTTTTAAGCTGAGAACCACACCATTTTCCACTAACCAGAGCACCAAAGTGGTACTCATTAATTCACTTACAAATATTTTTGGGGCAACTAAGTGATCCAGAGTAAATGTGACAAATGGTTCCTCACCTCCACAACTCATGATGGGGTTTGGGGAAAAGAACAGAGCACCAGTGAGCACAGATCGGGCTCTGGCCTGTCACTAAGTGCTTATGGGACCTTGTAGAGTTCTTTGCATCTCTCTGAGCTTCCCCTTTCCTCCTCTATCATTAGAGGAGGAATGATCCTCTATCCTCTATTAAGCAAAAACTCAAAACAGTAATTAAAGAGGTGACCCAAGGCAGTATGCCATTAAGTGTCAAAGGAATGCTAGAGACAAAAGGACTCCAACTTTTGAGACCAGAGAGAGTGCTGTTCCAGCAGTTACTGGGAAAGCTTCCCAGAGGAAGCGTCATCTTTATCAAGGCCTTCAAATATGGATACGATGTAAGGCAGGTGTCATGGGGAGGCTGGGCACAGGGACCACAGCTAGCCTGGGATGTGATCTGGGTGAAAGGAGAGTGATGTACGATGTAGCAGGCCAGTCACACTTCCTTCTGCTCCCCTTCCCAATGACACACCCACAGCCCCAATGCTGAAGAGCCCCATGCCAAGGCTGGCCTCTGGGCTCTCACTTGGGGTGGGCACCTCTGCAAGGCTCTTTCCCCACATTCACTGGCTAGCCAGACTGCCGCCACCTACCCACCCAACATTTACTGAGTACTCATTACATCCTGGGTACATCGCTAGGGATCTGGAGTCACAGAGCTGTAAATAATGGTCCCTAGTCTCAGAGCATAGAGCATCCTGGTCATTTTCAAGCACAGGTTCTATGAAATATCCCTTTCTCTCTGTTTCCCCACAAGTCTGATTCCTTCCTCTATTTTTCACATATATTCACTCTGTACATATATCAATTTTATAAAATGTTTCATTGCATCATTAATTATTTATATTTATACTCTGGCATTCTATGACCAAATGTGATTTCCATGAGGGCTGGACTTGAGTCTTGTACTTCTTTGTTGCCCTACTGCCCAAAATAATGCCTAGACCATAGCAGGCAGCCAATTAACTATTGCATGTCTCACTAATACTGCCTACCACTATTGTCTCTTCTTCCCAACTATCTACTTGCCTGCCTACCTACCGACCTATCAAGTTCTACTACTTACTTGTAGTGTATGACCCTGGGTAACCTCTCTTAACCTTGGTTTCCTCATCTGTAGAATAAGGAAAATAGAAGTTTCTACCTCATTGGTTTGTTGAGAGGTTGAAGTAACACATGACAAGAGCTTACACTAATATCTGGCACCAGGTAAGCACTCTTTTGTTAGCTCTGAGTATCATTAGCCGTTGACCTTAAAACAGTTACAAAATGTTCTGGGGTCTTTTACAAGTCATAGAACCAAATTAACAACATAGAGTCAAAGCATCAAATGATGCAAAGGTAAAGGACAGGTAATTCTGCACAACAGTCAGAGGCACCACCCCAAAGCATAAGCCTCCCAATCTTAGCCACACAATAGCAAAAGGCCCAGACTCTTGAATAACTGCATAATTATTACCATTATCTTCCTTCAGAAATGTCTGCGTACAATGAACTGCATATTCCTAAAAGACTGTACTTCGGCTACATTGATTTTGTTAACAAAGGAACCCTGTAAAATTGATACAGCACTTAAGCGATTGAGCAGAGTGTGTGTCTCAAGGTATAATTAACTTTATGGACTTTTCAAAGGTCTCTAGATACAACCCGATAACTGTTTTAAAGAGTTAAAAACATGCTCTATCAAAAACCTCAAATGGGCCTGCAATTCAAGGAGTTCTGGCTGACTCTGGCTTAGGCCCCTGGTATGACACTAATTACCCTAAGAAGTACAATGAAATTCTCAAAATCAGCTCTGAAAATAAACTACCTAAATTTGTTTTTAATTTTTAAATTTAATTTTTAATTTTTAAAGGGCTATAGTACATTAAGATGAATTCTAAAGTACTGAAGTATCTCTGATTTAGACAATTAAGAGATTCCACAGTCAGAGTTGTAAACTACTCTAGCCAGGAAGCAATTCCTTTCTCACCCAGCACTCTAAATATTGCTTCTATTACATATGCTATTTATTTTATGCTTGAAAGCTCATTTGAAGAAAAAAGGCTTAGACTGGATACCGCATTGGGGTATTTCTGTAACTGGTCCTTGAGTCTGACATACTTAAAACAGCTGAGAAATAGGACAAGGAGATACAATGATACAATGGACATGAATCAAGAGAACAAACTTTAGTCCCAGACCCGTCACTGACTCAGCAGTAAGATGACAGACTGGTGAGAACAAGCATTTCTAAAGGATTAAATGGAACATCTAGGGAGTTGCAATGAGAGCATCACAGGGATAAAACCAGCATCATTAAATTGGGGGAGGGTAAGAAGGGAAGGGTAACATAATTTAAATCAAGAAGCTGACTTATACCACGTTATTTAAAACATATTTTTACCACAGGTCTCACGTCATAGTCACTGACCAACCAAACTTTTACTATCATAATAACAGCTTTAGGTGTAGAGCTTACCCTTTCCGGGTGGGGAAATTACAACCTAAATTAACAGTTAATGGGAGGGAGGATGAATAGTGAAATAATTTATACAGAGTAAGCCCTGGCACTTACTGAGCACAAAGCTTCTCAGATTCTCAGAAACAATATTTTGAATATTTGGAATTTCAAATGGCACAACCAATTACACCAGGGAAAAAGGGTTTGCCTTACCACATTCTGTTGTTCTAGCTGCTGGAACTTTGATGAACTGATACAGGTATATCCCCACATATACACTGATATACTAACTAATGTTATTATTATTATTTGTCTTTTTAGGGCCGCACATGTGGCATATGGAGGCTCCCAGGCTAGAGGTCAAGTTGGAGCTGTAGCTGCCAGCCTATACCACAATCACAGCAATGCAGGATCCGAGCTGGGTCTGCAACCTACACCATAGCTCCCGGCAACGCCAGACCCTGAGCCCACGGAGCGAGGCCAGGGATAGAACCTGCGTCCTCACGGATGCTAGTCAAATTTGTTTCCGCTGAGGCACGATGGGAACACCTCCATTAATGTTATTTTTGAATTAAAATATATTAATTATATTTAATGTATGAGATATGGCAGCAAAAAAAGGGACACCACCCAAAAAAGAAACAAATAAAAGGACTTCACATTTAAATCATGTTATTCTGCAAAGTCACCTTCAGGAAGTCATATAGCTATTCCAATTCTGCCATTTCTCAATATTTTTTCTGTAATGTTCCTTTTGACATTTTCTTTAAAGGCAATTCCTGAGATTTACAACAAAATCAGCCTCATTGCCTAATAGTTCTACTGTATATTTTAACAAAAATAGAATTTCCCAAAGTGCTCACCTATTTTTATTAATCAGGTTTGACTCCATAGGCCTTTTGGCTATTTCTCCAAATAAAATTCAACTTATAAAGAATGAAAGTTTTTCATTACCAAGAGGCATTCAAAAGAAAAGAAAAGTGCTCCAAACATGGAAGGCAACTAACCCCCCTCCTCCCCCAAAAAAGGAAGGAAGGAGAGAGAAAGGAAGGGAGGAAACATTCACCCTTGTCCAAGGACAGTCTCCTGAAAACAACATATGGGCTTCTAAGGTAACGACTCTGAACATCTTCTAGATTTTAAAATATGTTTGGAATTTGGTTCAGTCCCCATCTAAGAATCTTAATGTAAGGTAAACTTTACCACATTTTACTCTATTCTTTTTGCCAGTGGGTAATAATTCCCTTTTCCCAGTAAGCTAAGGCAATACTTTTGCAACCCTGATTGAAATGTTAATACTGTCTCACTAGTTTTCCAACCAAAAGTAGACAGAAAAGAAGGGATTTAAAATGGGGGGAAAAAAAAAGAAAGCAACTGGGTCTGTATCTGGTCATCTTGTTAAGACCAGAAAAATGACTAAGAAAAATGCCTTTTGAAAAAAAGATAAGCCATCAAGAAATACGTCGTCTGCTTTATGAAGGTTAATTTTAAACAGTACTTAACAGAAGTAAATAAGCATTTTAAACAGCATGGATTACAGCTCTTCAACAATATCCAAATGCTTCTTCACAGCATCACTTAAATGCGCAATTTCTCCCCAAAATTTTTAATTAGGAAAAACAAAACACAATTGCATAAAAGCCATACATTTAAGCTTCCATAAAAACTTCTTTGGAAACTATCTCTGTATTAATCTTACCAGATAAGAAAATAAGTGCTGAAATTAAACTATTGATAGTTCTGAATTTAATTTCTAGTTGCATAGGACTGAAGCTCAAAAGCTTGTATGAAACACTAATTTTTACAATGCTACGGCAATAAAATTTCCTCTAGCTTCTTCACTCAGTGCTCTTAGCTACTGACATTAACCACAGCAGAGCTCTCAGGCTTTCTAGAGGCTTCCATGGAATGAGGCAACACAGGTAAGAGGGATGTGAGAAGGGAAACACAGCACGGGCACACCAGCTTCCCAGCAATTGAAGAGGAGTCCAAGCCCTTTACCATAGCACTCAAAGCCCCAGGCATCAGGCCTGACCAATCCCATGACTCACTGACATCAGCCACCCCTTTTCCCCACTCTTCTAGGACCCAGACATGTTCCACTTATAATGAGAGGCACTTCTTCCTCAACTGCCCCCATACTCTCTCATATCTCATCTTTATGGCTTCCTTCTGAGCTGGCAACTCTTACGTATCCTCCAAACTTCAGCTCCACCAGGTGAAGGCTTCCCTGATTTTGGAAAAGAGTCAGATGCTGACATGCACAGGTGCAATGGGAAGTCCCCGCACCTGCATCTCTAAGGACACTCAGGACCCAGCAGTGCAAGAGGAATGGGTCTTCACTACAGTCCTGACATCTGTGAGTCTAGCGTGGTGCAGCGACATCAGTGGTGATCATTCGATTTGGACTGATCCAACAGGTGAGACAACAATGTTACAGCTGATCAAGAACACGGGATCCAGCATGATCCCACTAGGTTCTAATCTTAGATCTGCATCTACCTGACTGTGTGAAGTGGGCAAGTTACTTCACCCCTTTAACTTATTTCAAGGGCTTCTCCCGTGTGTTAAATAAAACAAGCCATACAAAGTGCCTGGTGACATCTGGTACCTGGTAAACATGCCAGAAATGTTGGTTCTTATTACGTCACAGTTCCATTCTCTGAAATGAGAAACTTATTTTTAAACAAATGAATGTAAACTAATACAGTTTGCTAGTAAGCATGGTAGATCTGAAAGATGAGCTATAAGAAGAAAGAGGCCAGGGAGCTGGGGAGAGAAATAAATATGTCTGAGTTGAGGGCTTAAATACAAAGACAGGAAACAATAACACTAAGCGGAAATAAGAATCAGAAATAAGTGATGAATGTTTAAAACGAGCAGAGAATAGGACAGGCTTTTAAAGTGGCAGGGTCAGCAGAACAAAGAAAACAATCACCTCATTAGCCTTTAACGCTATCAATTTGGTATGAATTTAAATTATTTATGAGCTGCCATCATTTCTGAATCTCACCACCACTGCGTATGACTACATCCCAGGTATTTCAGATGGGCTGCGCAGAGCATCCATGTCAGAACATTTCCAAAACATTTTTGATTTATTTATCCATGCATTTCTCATCTTTAAATAAATTGGCTCCAGAGAAAATAAAATGAAACCTTATGCTTAGATTCTAACCTAAGCTTCAGGAATGAGAAAAGTAATATTAAAATAGCTAGTTCCCCTGGCCTGAGACCTCCTTCTTAACATCAGTGCATTGAGTCTCTTCCACACGATAATTAAGGTATGTGTCCAAGAACTTGACGCAATACAAAGAACATGGAATGTCAATGGCCTGGGTGCAGCTTTGACAAGTTGCCAATATCAAAACTATCTTTTTTGGGATACCAATGAAGCTATTTCAAGTGGCAATAAAATGCAATCTTGTTAATAATGCAGGTAGGGGACTCTAATATTAAGCTAAGTACTTCAAGGAGCTGTAGTTTTTACGGAACCATGTGCTCATCCCAACATCAATCTCAACTTCCCAAACAGGCACTAGAGGTAAAACAAAAGGGCAAGGCAATTAATGAATCCAACTAGAAGATATGTAGGCTTTAATGTTGCAAAGAGTCAATAGGTCCTCTCTCAACAAAGTTACCGTGTCGTCCTAATAATAAAGAGCTGTATGTACGACCAGAACTTTAGTTTCAAACTTTAGGGATCCCTTATTAGATATGAATCCTATAAAACACCTTACTGAATTGAGAGAAAATTCCTTTAGATACATTAGTGCTGAATTAGCAATATCCACTGATACTTATCACAGGGACAAAGTCAGATGAAGCCAGGTTAATAACTACAGCAGGAGAGAGGAAGAGAAGTGAGGAGGAGAGACAAGAGAGAAAGGGTAGAGCCTGGATTTCTATCCAACTTTATTTATTTATTTTTTTTTAGGGCTGCACCCAAGGCATATGGAGATTCCCAGGCTAGAGGTCTAATCAGAGCTGTAGGTGTTGGCCTACGCCACAGCCACAGTAACATGGGATCCAAGCCACATCTGTAACCTACATCACAGCTGATAGCAACACCGTATCCTTAACCCACTGAACAAGGCCCAAGGCCAGATTCCAACCCACATCCTCATGGATACTACTTGGGTTCGTTAACCACTGAGCCACAATGGGAAGTCCCGTATTCAACTTCCAACAGTGGTGGCATGGTGGCCTAGGACACAGGTCCAGGATCACTATCTTGTTTTAACACATAAAGGCAAGGAAGGCTCCCAGAGGTTAAATGACTTACTCTAGGTCACAAATCCATGAGGACTTCAGGACTGAGACCCAACAGAAACAAAACTGTCAATCAAGACAACCATGCCTAAGACCTCTGAATCCTGCCAACCTACCTAAAGAGAGGTGTAGAGGTGATGTCCTATTTGCCTTGTTTAGGGGGCTAACTCCTTGCTTTAGCAGCTTCATTACCTTTGCAAAGTAAAGGGAACCTTGACACGGGGAAAAAGGGCCTAGGCACGGAAAGTCTAAAAATCAGGACTTAAGGGGGAGTCTGCCATGCCATCTGGGGCCTTGTACTCTTGTTTTGCGCCCTCAATTTCTCCCGCTCTGCTGGCGCTTTTCTTTCTGTTTATAAGCATGCTTAAATTTCTAAAATTTAGGAAGTAAAAAACACTCTTCTTTTAGATCTTTTATTACTGAGAGGCTACAACTCTATTACTGCGAGGAACCTCCTCCTCTTCCTCCCACCACAACCTTTTAGAAAGTGGAGTCTGTACTCACTTAACATCAGTATGCCAGCCACTGTGTGCCCACGGGAAGACTCGCACTCCTCCTGCACGAGTGGGTGCTTCACCCCCACCCCACCTCCTAGGTCGGGAGGGCCTTTGGTCCTTCTTCATCTCCTGAAATCCCATCCACCCTTCAAGGCGCAAATGAAATGCTACCTTCTCCGAGAAGCAATATTACTCCTGACTTTCCCAGTAAGAGTATCACTCTTTTCTCAGCACCTTTGCAGACTTTTTTTCTCTGTCCCTCTAAATTATGAAAGGACTTACTTCATTCTACTTGCTATCCTAGTGAATTGTTTTCATGCCTGCTTCCCCAAGAAAACTGGAAGCTTCCTGAGCCAGGGCCACGTGTGATTTATTGCTGTATAGGTTAATGTTTACTGCAATAAAAACCTTTTGGTAAGAATTTAATGGTGACAAATTTATTTTGGATCTTCCTATTACTGTTTACCAAAGATACAATGGAGACTGTTTACCTTTGAAGACCCTAAAAGGATCCCAAACTCCAACCACCCGAATAATAGGCCCCGGAAAGAAAATAGATGGAATTCAGAATAAGGAAAACAAGAGAGAAGGGTAAACAAAATATAGGATCTGCTTTAACAGAATTTTATTATTGCAGGCTACCAATGCTGCCATAAACTGCATCAATTTTGTTAAATGGGTAAACATTTTAGGTTGGTGAGAAAAATGAGGAGTGTTGATATTGCTGGAAATAGGCCACTATGCAAGGCTATTTCAGTGTCATAAGGGAAGTGTAGTATTAGAGAAGGATGGAAGGGAAACAAATTGGAAGAGGTGAAGGAAGAGATGATGAGGGAAGAAAGAAGAGGGTGAGGAAAAGGATGTCAGGAAAAGTTACAGAGCAAATTAATCACGGCAGACACAGTAGCGAAGTGGTCTGGACAGGAGTCAAGAACAAAGGAATAAAGGAAGAATTATAGCATTTACATGGAGAGAGAACGACATACTTCCGAAGGGGACACAGTGTCCAACGTGAGGGAAGGGATTCTGCTTAGAGGGCGCTGTGTCTTTGTTATCAGCTGAGCCATCTACACTGGTTTGGATGCTCGTCCCACCTCTTTGCTCCCCCGCCCGCCACAACGTCTGACATGCAGAGGGTGGAATCAGAAACAGAGCCCTGGCAATGGCTTTTGCTGTGCAGCTGGCCATGCTCTGAAGCCAGGACAGACTGGGCTCAGGAAAGAGGCTTTTCAACTACAGAACAGATTCTCCCATTAATCAGCAATGGTCATGGGAGGAAGAATCTGAGCCAGTCAGCTACTGGTCTGGATATTGCTAATAATTTCTCTCTTTGGTTTCTGGAGGATCTGTGCCAGGATTTCTTCCGACTGCATAGAGCAAGTTATGATTTTGCCTTTTTATTTGAAAAAACTGGCAGCAATAATACCAAAAAGAAATGTGACTGGGGCCAAAAGGGTAAGCTTAAATGAAATTTAGCATAAGTAAAATCAAGTGACAGGTCAAAAAAAAAATACTAAATCTCTCATGTCTCTTCCTTTCAGAGGACAAATAGTGTTACAGTATGAGTCAGTTTCCTGTTTTCTATCACCTGGAAATCTCCAAAAATTACACACTTCTTTCCTTACCACGTCAAAGATAGTTAATATTCATGATCATGACCCAGAATTTTTCCAAATTCTGAATATGTTTTACACTTGAGGATACTTTCTGACAACCAATCTCTTTGTACTATCTTCTCGTTTTTTGGCCACACTCATGGCATGTGAAGTTTCTGGGCCAGGGAGTGAACCTATGCCATAGCAGTGACCAGTGCCACAGCAGTAACAACACCAGATCCTTAACCCACTGAACTACCAGGAACTCCCTATACTATCTCTTTATTAACTTTCTAGTCTTAATCCCTCTCCTTGTAAGCCTGCAATGGACCCACAATGGTTACAAGATAAAGTCCAAGTTTTTTAAGTACATAAATGATCCTTTATGATTTAGTTTTAATCCATGAGTTCTTCAAAATCATCAGACATTAATTAATTACACCCTAGGTGCCAAGCACTGTGTCTCTGGCTTCAGGGGTTATGGGGAGACATATAGGAGAGCAAAATGTGGTATAAGTACACAGCTTCAGAATTCAAACACATTCAAACACAGGTCCCCAGTTAGGGGTTGGAAGAATGATACAAACAGCATGGGGCCTCCTTGTCCATTCAGGAGTGAGCATGACAGGGGACAGAGGTGCACCTCCATTTCTCTCAGGGGCCTTGGTTCTCCCTGGGATTCTAGTGTGAGATAAATCATGCCTGAGACAGGAAATGTGTGTTTTCAGAAACTTACAGAAAGAATCTGTGAACAATTTTAAAGGGAAGCTAAGCAAACCAGGGTGTGGGCTTTGTTGACACCGCTAGGGAAGAAACAGACGCACCAAAAGATCAGAGGAAGAAGCAGAGAAATAGAGAGTCAGCGGAGGACCAAGCTGAGGATCTGTAACCATGACGGAGTCTTCTAGACTGTTGTTCTTGCGTTACAGTGACAGACGTTAATGACTTAATTGCCAAACATCATTGCTAAGTGAAGAGAAGGACCCAAGACCACCTCCACCTTGGTATACTTGCTGCACTTCCAAGGGTGATTCTGCCTCTACCCAGGTGTTGCTCAGTCTTCCCCATCTCAGGAAACAGCAGGAACTGTCCAAGCCAGCAGTGTGGGTGGCCTCAGTCTGGAGCCCACCTCCTACCTCCAAATGACACACAGAATCCACTCCCTTCTTTCCAGCTCTTCTGCCAACTCCCCACCTGGCCACGCAACACTTTCCAGTCTCCTGGTTCCACTCTACCTCCTGCTATAAGACACTTTGCTCAGGGTGGCCAAATCTATCATCTTAAAAAGGGCAGCCTATTATCTTCACCTGAAGCTCAGAACCCTTTAATGGCTTCCAATTACACTCAAAGTAAAATCCAAACTCCTTACCTGAGTCTTTGTGATTCAGTCCCTCTCCCACTTCCTCTCCTGCTGCCCCTTCCCACCCCTCACTTGCTACACACTGCAGCCCCTCAACATTTTATGCCCCAGCTCACAAAGCTTATCCCTTCACTGGGGTTGCTGAACATGGGATCACTCTGCCTAGGATGTTCTCCCTCAGGATCCTTGCACTGTTACTTCCTTCTTAACTTTCAGTACCACTGAAACGCCATCTCTTCCTACAGAGGTTTTCTCAAGCCATCATCTCTCAGACTCAGGGTTCTGTGATCTAACCATGCTTAATATGCTTTTTTATACATGGCTTTTACTAACTTCCCCCATAAGACTGGAACTTTGGGTGACTGGGACATTGTCCGTCTTGTTCACTCTGTGTCTGCGAGCGGTCGAGTGCTCCATAAATACTTGTAAAGTGAATGCACGAATGAATAAATTCGGGGAAGCTACAGAGCCATCTGCTAAGGGCAGATGACTATTTCCTTTATTTAGCTTAAGTTTATAGGATAAATACATTCAATACATAAACATCAAACAAAACAAGCTTTTGTGAGTCAGATGGCTTTGGAAAACTACTTTTAAGGCTACAAATTTTAAGTCTGTTAACACCTCTGCACAACAGCACTGCTTCCTAACTTTTCCGTCTCAGAACTACACCAGTGGCCCACAACACCTAATGGTCTTCAGTGGCGAGTGGCTAAGGTGACCACTGTGAAGAAAGACATACGTTACCAAACTCAACTCCTAGGGAAAAAAGAGCGCCTATGGGATCCATTTTCATACTATTCAAGATCTCAAGAAAAGCTCACACACACAGAAACTTACTGGATATAAAGCTGAGAAAACACGAAAATACGAAGATGTCCCCAGTTTATTGGTTTGATATGAGTATTTATAAATTAATGGGAAATCAGCTGCCACTGCTTCATTCCCTAAAGTTTTAAGTGACTTTTCATTAGCGCTAAATGACAAACACAGTTGAAGTAACTAACAGAACTGACATCAAGTAGCCATGTCAAAACAGCTATACTTCACTAGCACTTTCACGAAACTAGGTTCTCCTCTCAGGCTAGAGAAGAAGCTTTTGAAGAAACAGCTTCAAGCAGCTGAAAATCCAGATGAAGATCCCCAAACCCTATACAGATGAAATAACCTGAATAGACAGCAAAGACTCAAGAACTCCCCCCCACCCCAAAAAAGGACATTGCCTGCTAATACTGTTTTGAGTACACGCATGTTTACAGGCACATGTGTAGGTACCTAATTTTATGCTAAATTTGTATTTGTGTGGGATTCTGTTTGTTTTTTGGTTCTGGGCTCCTTCTGAAACAACAGGCCATTCAATTAGGCCCAGCCACGGAGCGCAGAGCAGAAACATATTGCTTTTGGCCTCACAACTGTCCTTTCCCGCTTGTGTGAGAAGTCTGTGTTGACTGTACTGTGAAAAAAATCGAAGGAAAGAAAAGCCCTACTGTTGTAACTGTGCCAAAAAAGTATAAAGAAACAAACCCAGATGCTAGAATTTGAGGCATTTCCTTTGCTATGTGACTATGTCCTTTAACTGAAGGTCAAAAGAACATTAAAAGACTTCAATATTTTAAAGCCCGAAGTGGATATTTTTGTGGCTCTCTCAGCTTCTGCATGCCAGTGACACACACTTAACTGACATTTAACAAGCGGAATTTATTCAGCAGCATTCAAGGGAAATCCTGGTACTGCTTTCAAACAGGATTTATTTAAATTTCTAATGCTTTATATTAATACAGATTGGTTCACTTCCCTGACAGCCCAAGTTTTTCCAAAATGCCAGTAAGTGAATAAAGTCATTCTCAAGCCCATTTCACATTTACTACCTCCTATGTGCTGTAATTTCATAACCTTTTTTTCTGGAGACATTCATTTATTTTTGGTGCTACAGATAAGAGTAAAAAATGTGAGATATAACCATTATATTTCTCTTCTTAGGAGGTGCTTGACATCAGATTTTATAAAGACTTCAAATGTGTTTTCTGGTAATATAAAACAGTACCTCAGCCATGGGAAATGTAACAAAATCAACCATGTTTCATTATGTTCAGAAAACGTATATCAAAGAAGCCATCCCATTTGGTGATGTGACTTCTATTCAAAGTCTCCAAAACATATCTGAAACAAAGGAATTCTTTCCAGAGTTGACAAAAATCTTGATGGAAAGGTTAATATGACTGAAGAACAGACGAACGACCCCAAACCATGAAGCATTATCTCAGTATGTGATTTAATTAAAATCTCTCTGAACTGAGCAATGATATGACTATAAGATGTGGCAAAGATGGCATAAAGATCTCACATCCAACAACAGAGCAGTGAAACACAGCAAAGAACTCCCACTGGATGGCCATATATGGAGGCTCCTGAAAAACACTACTGCACTTGGGGCAATTCAGAATGACCTAACCTCAGAAATGTGTAGGACCTCTATTTTCAGTTGTTCCTTACCTTCTTCCCTAGGAGTTTCCCTCCCATATATAGAAAATTGAAACAGTTTGCAAGTTAACAACCACTCCCCATTTGTTTACCAGATTTCTGAGTTATTCACTGGAATGTTTTAAATACTTCTGTTGGGAGTCATCATGGTCACTAATGGACATACCATCTAATCGTGACCCATAGCCTCTTGTCTACCCAGAGGGAGACAAGCTTTCTGACTTGTTGCTCTAGAAATGTCAACAAAAGGAAGACAGTTTTCCATGTTATCGCTCATATTTCCTTTGCTGCTCAAAGGGTCAGCTTCACTAGCGTGTGGGAAGCAGATAGAAAACACCGTTTAATAGCAAAGTTGGGTGTGGTTGTTATAGTGATAAGGGAAATGAAAGTGGAAGGAGTTCGAATAATATTTATTTGAAGAGTCTCACCCTGTCCTCCAAAAGCTATTCGCAAAGTGCATAATATTATACCCCTTCTTAAAAACATCTGTTGCAATGTATAGCTGGGGCTTACCTTCTATGATGAATTTCTACCATCAAAGATGAGCAAAATTTTCAGAAAAGTCTTAATGAGAGAATATAATACCTTTTTCAGCATAGTCATATTTAATAACATATAGGTAAATGTAGACATCAGGTAAGGTAGAAATACAATCCTCTGATTGCATTTACTTGCATGTATTAACCATTATGTCACCATGTCTGTACGTGTGCTTACATACATCTAGCTACACATGTGTGCATACACATGGGACATGTGTATTGATCACATTTTCTTGCACAGAAAAATACACAAATGAATGTGTGACTCTATACTTTTTTAAGAAAAAAACCATGTTTCCTATGCACATGAGCACACTTTATTACAGAGTCCATATGGGATACACGCTCTGGATGAAAGACGTTTGCTTCGTTACTGATATACCCAGAACTCCTTCAAAGAGAACACAATAATAAGGCTTGAATTTAGGCAACACAAAGTCAGGACAGGAGGCATGAAAGAACACATAGGCAACATTTTTGGGAGTTTCAGGTCGCAATGAGGTGTGACACCACAGTCTAATTTGTCTGAAAAATTCCTGAGGGAACAGAAACAAGTTGACTCTCAATCAGAAAACATTCAGAAGGTTCCACTGTGATTAGCAATCTGAATGCCAAAGGGTGCCAGGAACATACACATGGGATATTTTCCTTTTACCACCATAGAGACAAATATCACTTTAAACATTATAGGCAAAATATTCAGAAAGTTTCAAAACCTCACTAATTGCCCAGATCTGAGTCAGACACAACTGAGATTATGAGATTTTTGTTTCATTCCTTAGAAGGTAAGCAAGCCAGGAGTTCTGAGGCCACAGCAGGACAACCATGGGACAGGTCACCAGTGCTCTTGCTCAAGCTGGTTTCAAGGATACTTGGGGAAGCCACTTTAAATGCACCTCTGCTATGGACTCAAACTGCATCAAAACACTGAAACAAGGGTCCTTTCATGCCCACTGTTGCAAAAACACACCCCTGATATTTATAAAAGCTATGTGAAACAGATTGGACTTTATTTTTGCCAAAGCATCAGGGACAGTAAACAACAATCTTTTATATGCTATACAAGCAAGATTGGAATGTATTTGAGCCACCTTTGAAATGTCCTTCTATTGAGGGGACAAGTGGTCTTACCTAGCTTTCTAGTTTTCAGGACTTTTGACTCTTAACAACAGACCAAAGGAACAGATTTTGAAGAGGAAGCAAAAGCCCTTATTTCATTTTCCAAGCCAAGTAAAAGGAAAAAAAAAATTAAGAAGTACACGATAAAATATGAGCTCGTTTACTGACACATAGCTTTTCTTTAGGTCTATAAAACTTTGATTTTATCTACAAATACATGGAATATTCAGAAAAAGGAGTATCAATTTTTAAACATTATTAAATTCTTGTATTGTTCTTTTGTTATTACAACAGGAAAAGAAAAGCTACTGATAAGGAGAGAGCACTTTACTTGCTTTTCGGGAAATTAAAAAAAAAAAAAAAAAAAAAAAAAAAAATCCCAGCGACAGAGAAAAGAATAATGAAGTGTAGGAAAACCGGGAAGTTGTCAGCCAGAAATGAAAAACACATCCACAATTTAAAGGAACATTCCAGGCTCTTAAAAACTCAGACAAATATTAATCCATCGCATATTAACGCCTTCCCCCTTCCACCTTTCCAGGCACTACTTACAGCTGTTACTTCTTTCTGATGCAAAGAACACTTAGCAACAGGGACTGCAAATCAAAAGCAGGCAGGCACCCTATTGACAGGGTATATCTCCAGCTTTACATATTCCAATAACCAATGTGGATCCACTATCTTAGAAACTATGCACCATTAGAAGAAAGGCCTAGGTTTCAAAATATATTCCAATGCTCAGAACAATATCTTAGTGACCACTACGAACTAGAGAATGAGTCAAGTTTTACCCTTACTAGAGCATTTCTATGTTAAAAAGAAAAAAAAAAAAAACCCCAATTTTGAAATGTAGTGCTTTTAAATACCTTTCTTGAGAAAGTTACACATTTCACAAAGATTACCACCAGCTCTAGAAGTAAACATAGCTTGTCTATTCATCACAAAACAGCTCTGTAAACGGATTAAAATGAGCTTTGGTTTATTTGTTCTTTATCAGTGTCTTCTAGAATGTTCACCATACACAACAGTACTCAGGCTGGGAATGGCTACTCTGCCCTTATCACAGCTGCCCGTGTGGCCGTCTCATCTCTCCCACTGGAGGTGATGCCCCTTCTGTGTCAACTCAACAGTGGGGGTGGCCCCAGGTGTGCAGGACATAGGAAGGAGCAGGATTAACTTCAGGGATCCTTGTTCCATCCTAAAGAGGTTGCCCCCTTCTGGGCTGAACCCCTTTAATAGGAATGTCACCGTTGGAAAGGATTAACATGTGGCTGCTGGATGAGGAAATACTCTAAAGTGTTATGAGGTTAAGTATTTAAGATTTTGCCTAGATTACTGGTGCTGGTAAAGAGAGAAAGTGGATGCTGGGCTTTTGAGGGAGGAAAAACCTCACAGGACAGGATGAGGTGGCCCTGGGAAAAAAGACACTTGCCATCTTCACCATGTTCCCCTACGCAGCAGCTCTAATAACCTTCAGCAACAAGTGCAAGAAACTGGAGCTTTTCCTAGAGGGGTATCTTTCTGTGTGCTTGTATACATTCATGGGTGTCTCTTTCCACTAATAAAGATTTCCTTGCTCTTTAAAAAACTAAAATCCTCTTTATTCAAAAAGGGTTTTGCTGTTATTGTTTTTCCTGAAGGATCTCTTCATCAAGGTACTAGGTAAATACTAGCAAGGCTGGAAAATGGAAAGAACACACTATCTACCAGAGAATCCTTAACCATATTGATAAAATTATAAGAGCATTTGAAATGATCCCTTTCTGATGGAATGTAAATTCCTGTTAAAGTGATTATGCTCCCAAACTGCTTCTTGAACTTCCCTTTTCACAGACTTTTCCCCTCCCCATAAGCAGAACAAATACAAAACCGCCAAGCCTGCCTGAGTTGTGTCCAAAACCCCAGATTACAGTTGGGGAATACTGATTACACTAATTAATGAGGTTGTAATGGCTTGAGCTTGGGGATGACAACTCCTGACGGTCCACACCCTTGGCGTGGCTGAGGGAGGCAGCTGGCTTGGGGCGGGAGGACACAGAAGGGGCAGCTCCAACTCCTCGCAGAGGGAGGTCCCTGCTCTGGGGAGTGGTCCCCACCCGATCCCACAGCGGCGGCAGCTCAGATGGCCTTGTGGGGCGGGATTCCAGGCCTTTTGCCGGTGTCAGGAAAAGCCGTTGTGGGGGCCAGCGTTTAGACGGACACAGCTGGGCAAAGCAGCAACTCAGCAGCTCTGTGCGATAGAGCACACGCCAAGCCTGGAAATAACTGAGAGGTCACCTACAGCCAAGTCGGAAACCACAAATCTACAAGGGGTTGCTCAGTGCTACCCAGAAGCTAAAATGTTAACCTGCTCAAGGCCAGTGTTAGACCCACGTTTAAGCATCCCTGGTTGGTGGAAAAAAAGTTTTCAGACCGGCCTCCAAAGAATACCTTCTCTGGCTGATGGTGTCAGGTTATTTTTTGTCCTTTTAATATTGAGTGTGTCTTTTTAAAAACAGGATCACCAAGCACATGGTATTTAATTTCAAAACAAGCATACACTTGCAGCAAAAACTGTTCACCTACAACTTCTGGTACTCCTGTCACTAACCTGGGAAAAAGCATAGGAAGAGGACAGACAGATGGCTTGGTACAGAAGAGACAGGTTGAAAGTACAGATGAAAAGCTAGAACAAAGGGGAAGGACATTAATACATGGTACAAAGCACTAGGACTATTTACCTGTGACTGTGCAGCAAGCATCCTGCTAAGGCTCAGACTGAAAAACATTTCTATACCATTCAGTGTAGCCCTGATGTGGCTGAATGAAATGCCCCTCTATACACATACACACACACACACACACACACACACACACTCCCTTCTTAGCACAAGGATACAAAATATTTAATCATGGCTTTTCTTTTTTTCTGCTGGGCACAAGAAACCACAACCAGAAGGTCACTGTATGACTTCCAACGGTTAAAATGCAGGTATAATTATTCAACCAACTGTCCTCTCCAACTGGTCTTAGGCCAAGTTCCCTGAGTTTCCTGTTTTGACTTCCCAGATATTCAAAACTGGTTTCCGCCTCTTCGTAGTCATTTTTTCCCCCTTAAACTAGTTATCAAGACATCAAAACAACAATTTGTACCCAAAATTCTAAAATATTTAGCTGTCAACCTAAATAAAAAGTCTACCACTATGAAAATAAATAATTTTGTCTACTCTTCCTTTCCCCAAGAAATTGTTGGAATTTAAAGTAAAAGTCTATTTAAATTTCAAAACCATTATATGTATGTGCATCAAAAAGGAGTGATATATCACATTATCATTTTGTGATGGTTGTTACAGAGAGGGCAATAGCAAAGCATTTAAAGTTGCATAAAAGCCTTACTGCCTTAATTAAACAAATGTACTTAATGGCACTTGGGCAGCTAAAGGAAAAATCAAAAGCTGAGACCTTGATGGTAATGAGGTCCCTTATCCACCTGGAAGGTAAGGTTAAAAGTGCTTTTTTTTTTTAAATTTGGTCAAGGGAATAGTCGTTATCTCCAAATGCGGTAAGCAGTATTACCAAATTCCTCAAAAATATATTTTTAGGAGTGTCCGTTGTGGCGCAGTGGTTAACGAATCCAACTAGGAACCATGAGGTTGCGGGTTCGGTCCCTGCGCTTGCTCAGTGGGTTAAGGATTCAGTGTTGCCCGTGAGCTGTGGTGTAGGTCGCAGACCCGGCTCGGATCCCGCGTTGCTGTGGCTCTGGCATAGGCCGGTGGCTACAGCTCCGATTCAACCCCTAGCCTGGGAACCTCCATATGCCGAGGGAGTAGCCCTAGAAAAGGCATTTTATTTTTTTAAAACAATGTAGATGAGCTAAAACAATATATTCACAAGCATAATACTGATTTCAGATGTACCTAGCCTAAGAGAAATAGGATCTGTAATGAGTAATTTTAATGAAGTACATTTAAAAATTGTGAATTAGTGCACAGGAAGGTCTGGACACAGAGAAAGTACAGTCCCTATGGCTTCAGAATAAGTTGAGAACCAAAGTTTAAGAGGTTCTCTCTTTTGGTGTTTTTTTGTTTTGGTAGTTCAGTACATGTATTTTATTATCATGGGTTATAGAAGAGCAGTTTTAAAAGGCCAAGTGCCTCTCAAAGATGTTTCTTCTCTAAACTTCATAAACTTCATAAAATGTATAATAAATACCCCCATTTCTATCCTCCTTCCCACAGAAAAGTTACAGTTATGATAAGTTGTTAAGGACCTTATAAACTTAATGCTGCTACTCATAATCTTACAGTACACTGTTGTATTTCAGGAGAACATAGAATTTGACTCTTAGTATGTCTGAGCCTGTGACCTTATTATTATACTGGGTCATTTTTACTATAGTCAATACTCTACTCTGAAAGATTTGGCAGGAATGATATTTGATATCATGCAGATCAACATAACTGTAAAAAAAACCCACAGACATAAGGTCTTAGATATAGTTCTAAAGTTTAGCGAAGATCAAATGGTTAAGTTATATAAAGGATCATCTCTACTGAAAACAATTTCCTCAGCACCTAAGTTTTGGTATTTGTTTCTCACCATGTGATCCTATACATGCACTATAACATGCCTCAGTGGGGTTTTAATTTCTTTTCATATTTACTTGCAAAATAGTTATAATTCATTTAATTATAAAATGAAACCATCACTATATATTAATATTTGAAGTCTGGCAATTTATACAGAGGATCTGACTTTCTTTTTTTTTTTTTTTTTTTTTTTTAAGTATTAGAATTTCTAGGTCCAATGAAATCGGGGCAGCCACTATGGAAAAACAGTATGAAGATTCCTTAAAAAACCAAAGATAGAGTTACTGTATGATCCAGCAACCCTACTCCTTGGTACATACCTGGAGAAAACTGTAATTTGAAAAGATACATGTACCCCTATGTTCACTGCAGCACTATTTACAACAGACAAGACATGGAAGAAGCCTAAACATCCATCAACAGACATATGGACAAAGAAGATGTGGTACATAGACCCAATGGAATATTGTTCAGCCATAAAAAAGAATGAAATAATGCCATTTGTAGCAACGTGGGTGGACCTAGAGATTATGATACTGAGTGAACTGAGACAGAGAAAGACAAATATCATACAATATCACTTACATGTGGAATATAAAATATGATACAATGAACTTATTTACAAAACAGAATTAGACTCACAGACATGGAAAATAAACTTACTGGTGACCAAAGGGGAAAGGAGGAGAGGGATTAAAATAGGAGTTTGGGATTAGCAGATATACACTACTATATAGAAAACAGATAAACCCCAAGGGCCTACTGCACAGCACAGAGAACTATATTCAATATCCTGTAATAACCTATAATGAAAAAAGAATCTAAAAAAAAAATATATATATATGTATAACTGCATCACTTTGCTCTATACCAGAAACTAACTCAACACTGTAAATCAACTATACTTCAATAAAATTTTAAAAAATAGGGAGTTCCTGTTGTGGCGCAGTGGTTAACGAATCCGACTAGGAACCATGAGGTTGCGGGTTCGGTCCCTGGGCTTGCTCAGTGGGTGAACGATCTGGCGTTGCCGTGAGCTGTGCTGTAGGTTGCAGACGCAGCTCGGATCCCGCGTTGCTGTGGCTCTGGCGTAGGCCAGTGGCTACAGCTCCGATTCGACCCCTAGCCTGGGAACCTCCATATGCCGAGGGAGCGGCCCAAGAAATAGCAACAGCAACAACAACAACAAAGACAAAAAGACCAAAAAAAAAAAATAAATAAATAAATAAAAATAAATAAAAAAATAAATAAATAAAGTCCAATGATCATCACTTAAGATGTTCGCTCACCTTGGCACAGCAAACCCAGGGAGGCAAACTGAGGGTTGGTTGGAAATGCAGATCCTCTTGGCCCTAGTCCAGTCCAGGTACATCAAAATCTCTGCGTGACCATCAAGCTCTCTCCAGTTTATAAAACCCATGAGATCTCCCGTGCATGATACTCAGGCCTCACCATGGACCTCCAGTGCCGCGTGAGAACTTGGGCTCAGGCAGGTGGGGGCATCTGCCATCTCAGTACGTAAGGATGACAATAGATTCCTTGATACAGATAAAAGTGTCTCCATCTAGCAAAGGTTGATGGCAAGAGGGTCCAGAGGGAATTCTGCTACACTATGTCAAAGATGGGATGGATATTAAATTATATGCCCAGCTCTGTCTGATCACATTTCTTGGGGTGCTTTTTTGAGCACCCCACCCCCCCCAAAACCAAAAAACTTTTGAGTAAAAAAGTTCTGTGGATAAAAGTAAATAGTATCATCATTCTTTCTTTCTTTTTTTTTTTTTTTTTGTCTTTTTTTGCTATTTCTTGGGCCGCTCCCGTGGCATATGGAGGTTCCCAGGCTAGGGGTCGAATCAGAGCTGTAGCCACTGCCCTACGCCAGAGCCACAGCAACGCGGGATCCGAGCTGCGTCTGCAACCTACACCACAGCTCATGGCAACGCCAGATCATTAACCCACTGAGCAAGCCCAGGGACCGAACCCGCAACCTCATGGTTCCTAGTCGGATTCGTTAACCACTGCGCCACGACGGGAACTCCCATCATTCTTTCTAAATACTAATTAAATGTGTGTCTACAGACAAACATTACAGATGACATCAAGAGCTAGAATATCTGATTAGGCCACACACAGCACAGGTTGTACTGCAGGCTACAGACCAAGAGAAAGATAGCAACCAAGAATAACATTTAGCACTGACTCTTTAGCTGTGTGAAAAAAAATAAGTGCAACGTAGAAAACTGAAAATGGAGTTAAGAAGCTCATATATTAACATTTCCTTAGGTAGGAATGAAACAGTAAATTTAGAGCAGAGAATAATTAATAAAACTTGAGGCTCTGAAGTAACTGCTATTTGGATGTTTTAAAACTGAAAGAAAAGTCTATTAAACAGAAGCCATTTGTCTCTGGGTCAAAATTAGTTTAGCTTCAAAAAAATACGGCCTTACAATGGAAAAATCACTTTTGTTTTAAATAGCAGGAAAAAAAAAAGATATGAAAGCCCATATAAATATATTTTCTCATCTTTGATTTCCGCCTAACTATGTGTGTGTGTGTGTATCATGCAGTGTAAGCTTCTAAACAAGATAAATACTTAAAATCATTTAAGACATTCATAAACTGTCTTACAAAAAAAAATCAAAAGCCAACTGCCATCGTAGATCTAAAACATGGGTCAATTTACGCACCTGCACTACCTTTCAGGCCATTTTTAAGATGGTCCCTCAGTTAAAGGCAAAGCAAAGTCAAAATTGGTGGAATCTGGGTACAGCGACACACAGCATGTGCTGAGTGAACGAATGAATGCATAAAGAATCAAAGCAGCTCTAAAGTGAAAGTTGGAAGGTACTTGTAGAGAAAGCCAGAGGGAGGATCCTTCTGGACTCAAAAGAGTCTACAACTGTAATGTTCCCTCTTTACTTTCCTGTCCAATTATTCAATGTTTGTGCTCCCGCCCTGAATGGCACACACCTCAGGTGGGTCTGACCAGCTCTCCTATACTCACACACATGTAAAGGCTTTTTTTGAACAGGGAGTACAGGTAAGTCAAATCAATTAAATAAAATGACATAGGCTGTTTTATATATTCCACTATCATGGGTACCAACAGCGACATTTTAGGCTAACTTTCAGTCAGCTGGCACTAACACTCCGGGGGCTTTCTTCCACTATAGGAAGTGGAAGTTCAATGCTTCTTGCACTACCATTCCTACACAGGTCATTTCAGCTCGCTTTTGGTGTGTCAATGCTGCCAGTCACTCTTCTTCCTCCTCTCTGTACATGTACATCCTCACTGATGGACTCCATGGTCATTTACAGCACCATACTCCCCTGGAGGATGACTCAGAAATCCTTACCTGCAGCCCAGCTCTCTGAGTTCCAGGCTCCTAAGTCCCATCTTTCCTTTGACTCTCCATAGAACACCTTGAACAAAACAAACTCACAACCCACCTTACCCTGACTCCCATAAAGCTGTGCTCCTTGTACTCCACGTTCAGTACATGATAACCACTGGGCAGCCTGACCATCACGCCCCCCACCCCCAAGCATCTATCTTGACAATCACCCCTCTTCCTCAAATCTGGGAGTCTTCACCTTCCTCATCTTCCAAAGTCAGTCCGTCACTAAAGCCCAGTGAATTGCCACCTTTATCCCTCCCATGTGAACTCCTCTGTATTTCCCCTCTCTCTCTCTTTTTTTTCCCCCCACATGCTGTATCCAAGGCACGTGGAAGTTTCTGGGCCAGGGATGGAACCTGCACTGTAGCAGTGAACAGAGCTGCCATAGTGTGACAATGTCAGGTCCTTAACCTGCTGTGCCACAAGGGAACTCCCATCCTCTCTTTTCTATCTCCAAGGCTGTTCTTAAATTCTCCTTTCCCTTATGTTGAGTCATCTGCCTGATGATAGACTAGTATAAACTGGGTTAATTTTATTTTCCTCTACAATCTCCCCAAAAGGTTACACTTTCTTGTAGAGATGGCTGCCTTTTCCTCAAGGATGTCTGTTTGTCTTTGCAGCCCTCAGTATACTAAGAAGCTATGCATGTATGAATGCTATGTAATGAGTTAATGACATCAAAAATTACTTAAATCACAAATAGCTCTACTTTGGTGTCCAATTTAATTTATCCAAAACAAAACTCTTGAGTCCTCCTTAAATCTGCTCTTGCTCCTGTAAAGAGCACTACAATTTACTTAAATCCCAAATCTAAGAGTTCTCCTGGATTCTTCTTTCTCCTACCCGCTCCATGTCTCCACATCAACAAGTCCAAATCACCTCAAGTCCACCTCTCTCTCCATCTCCAGCACTCAGGCTCAAATTCCCATTATCTCTTACTACCTGGGGACTTTTTCCCACGCTCGCATCTTTCCAGCTTACTCACAAGTCTCTTCTCCACTATATTCATTTTTTAGAATACATATCAAATTACATCACACCTTTGTTCACAATCCTCTGACAGCTTTCCCACACAGTCATCATAAAATCCACACATCTTAGCGTCATCTACAAGGCAGGGCATGATCTAGCCCTTTCTCTTCTCTTTCCCTGCCTTACTATATGGACCTCCTTGCATTTTCTTGACACTCTTTCAACACACCAAGTTCATTCTCACTTAGAGCTTCTGCACTTGCAGGGAGTGTGCTCTGCATGGACTCCTTCTCTTCTCAGATCATCACAACTTTGACCCTTCCTCACAGTCAGATTTCAGGTCAAATGCCCTTCCTTCATGGGAAACCTCCCTGACATCTTATCTAAAACAATTTCCCTAGTCAGCCCAGTAATTCTCCATCATACTGTCCTGATGATTACACTTCACAGCTCTGATCACACTGCAGGATACTGTCTTGCTCACTTGTGTTGTTTACCCTCAGCCTTCACTTCTGAAGGTAAGCTCTGTAAGAGCTGTCTCCACAGCAACTCGAAATGTGACTGTACATATTTGTACTCAATGAGTATTTGCTGGCGGGATCGATAAACGAACGTTTTCTAGGGTTGTTTTACATCCTTCTCTGACCTTGACATGGTTTCATATTTCTGATTACTTCTTGAATGTATTATAACTACTCTGAATTACAGTAATTTTTTTTAGTAAATAAAAGTTACTTCCCCATCCTAGAGCCATAGGCAAATTTAAAAGTGTAACCTATTCACAAGTCTTCTGTATCAAATTTAACTACAATTACCAAGCTCAGAGAGGCCCCTCCAGAAAACCCTTGCAGCAGCCACAGAGGCTGGTACTAATTTTGTTCATTTGGTCCCCTCTTCTGATGGTGTATCAATTTAACTTTTGTGAAGCCTGGTACAGCATATACCAAACCAACGATAAATAGGTAGCATCGCATCACACTGTAAGCTTTGCTAGGATTCAGGTCAGATGACTTGCAGATCTTTCCCTTTATCAGCCTTTTTCTTCTTCCTCAGAGAAACACAGAAGATCCTGGTGAACCATTCTATATGAAGGCATGGCCTGCTATTATCCAGTATCCTATTTCCTCAAAATTTGTGACAAGCTTATTTTATAAGGATATGTTCATAAAAAGCCAGGGCCAATGCCCTACCTTTTAAACAAATGTAAGTAATACATAGGAACTTTTTAAAAATCCCCTGGAATTGCCATTATTCCCCATAAATCTATAAATACGATAATGAAATGCCCTGCAATGACTTCTGTCCTTTTTTTTTTTTTTTTTTCTTTTTATAGCCATACCTGTGGTATATGGAAGTTCCCAGGCTAGGGGTCAAATTGGAGCTGGAGCTGCCCGCCTATACAACAGCCGCAGCAACGAGGGATCCGAGCCATGTCTGTGACCTACACCACAGCTCATGGCAATGCCAGATTCCCGGCTCACTGAGTGAGGCCAGAGATCGAACCCACATCCTCATGGATACTAGTCGGATTCATTTCCTCTGAGCCACAATGGGAACTCGCACACATTTTTTAACTATGTTGTAACTATGCTTAAAATTCATGTTCAGAACTCACTCACAAAACATAGAAATGGGGACCCATGTTTTCTCATTATGCACTGGCAAGAACACTTTCTCCTGCCCTTTCCCCAACTGCATACACACCTTAACGTTATAAAACACCCCAGAGAACAGTCTTCAAAAGAAGGCTTTAACTAGTAACTACCTATTTCACCCTCCCCTAAGAAACTTCAAGACCCAAGTCTAAAACTACCCAGGCATCCATCATCTCTAGACTTGAGCTCACTTGGCTCTGCAAAATCACCCATGTTCTGCACAACTCTTCCTCTCAGATCCTTCCACTGTGTCTTCAAGAACTCCTGGACCGTCATCACCAAAATCCCCTTTGCTGTCATTCTCCCCTCCAGATGTCCCCTTCATCTCTGCGCTCTAACAGAAATCTGGGTACTCCCTCAATGCTCCCTTCCCCTGAGTGGATGGCTTCATCTCCCACACATCCTAAATCCTGGGGGTGGGGGAAGTGTCCTCTTTGTTCTCTCAGCCACTTTCAGATCATTCTTCCTTTTCCCTTTAAAAAAATAACACCTTTTTGGCATGAAGCACATGCAATCAGATGATGCATCAGTTACATGTAGGTGCTGCATTTATCTACAGAACTTCTGCCTCTGTTCCTTCCCTTTTCGTGGCTGCTGCTTCCTTTCTGGCAGAGATGGCATGGCCAATCACCGTAAGTACTCTCCTGCACAACCCTCAATCTCAGTGCCCTCCTCTTTCTATCAGACTCATCAGGAAAAACCCTAACCCTGGTTAAGTCCACCGCTCCACCTCCACTGCGTCTATACCAGAGCTGGGGAAAAGCACCTGGTTATGCTGGCTGGTTTCCCTTCAAATTTCTTTTCTTTTTGTTTGTTTCTTTTTCCTTCTTTCTTTTTTCTTTTTCTTTTTTGTCTTTTTAAGCCCACACCCACGGCATACGGAAGTTCCCAGGCTAGGGTTCAAGCTGGAGCTGCAGTGGCTGGCCACAGCCATAGCAACACCAGATCCAAGCCATCTCTGCGACCCACACCACAGCTCATGGCAACACCAGATCCTTAGCCCACTGAGCGAGGCCTGGGATCCAACCCACATGGATACAGTCGGGTTCATTACCACTGAGCCACGACGGGAACTCCTCCCTTCAATTTTCTAACCACTAACCTCAAGTAAGCTGTCAGCACTAGCAGGCAACCCTTATACATTTCCCTACTTATTTCACTTTCCCCCTGAGAGGTCCACTTGCCATTTTCTCTCCCTCCTCATTTTCTTGCCCCTTTCCTTCCACCTCAATGCCAGCTGACAACCTTGTTTTACACACCTCTGCAAAATCAGAGCTTTGCTCCTGTCCCTCCTCAAAGACTCCACTCCTGCCACCGTCACCTTTCTTACATTATTGGTTTCTCCCTCCTCACTTGATCATTCTTGTCATTGTTCAAACATGCTCTAATAGCTCCTATATTTTTAAAATCCCTCTTGACCCTAGATCCCTTTAAAATAACCACCTCATTTCTCAGTCCCACCTTATGGTCATCTCAAAAGAGTTTTCCCTCTGCCACTTGAATCATTCTTCTGCGACTGCAGGTTAGGAACCACAGAATCATCTTTAAGTGTTTTCATCCGTCCCTTATCTGTCAGAAGATACTGCATGTTCTTCATCAAAATGGTGAGCATCCATCTGTTCCTTTGCCTTTTCCCTGCCACCCCCAAGGCGGTCTCTTGCGGCACCACAACTAAGTAACAGAAACAGCTCTCCAACCTCTGGACTGCAGAATCTCCCCCTGCTCATGCATTCCAGACACCCCCTCCCCACAACCCCAGTCTGCCTAACACTGACTTCGCCATGTTCTGCTGCTCTCTGCTCATAAGCCTACAATGCTTTCTGAAAGCTCCTATCACCAGGCCCAAGCTCCCTGCATGATGCTGAAGACATTTCATCATCTAGTCCTATCTTGCCTCCCATCTTTATTTTCTGTTGCCTATCAACACAAAAACTTACTCTTTTAGAATCATTTCCCAAGTGCCTTACATATGTATGTCATGCAAATCACACTTCCACATCTTATTCTTTTGTCCTCATCATTCTTCTTCCTGGAATCCATTGCCATCTAAATTCTCAATTGTTCAGACTCCACCTCCTCCATGATACCTTATCAGCATTCCAAGTCTTTACTGCTAGTAATGATATAATTACATACAGTGATAAAACATCACCAGTGCTTTCATTTGCAATATATATTTGAATATCAGGAGAGCATTTTCTTCAAAATTATTTCTCAGAAAAGGGAAATTCTCCTTACTGACTTCTTCCAAGACCGAAAATATTGCAGGGTTCTTTATTTTCAACAACAAACTACTATTTGTGGAAGACACATTAACCTTAAGTGCCCTCAACCAATCTTACTTTTGGAGTCTACAGAGGCCATCTGACAGAACCTGTTAAAAAGGGGCAGGGGTAAAGAAGTGAATCAGCTACAGTTAACTATTCCTGAGGGAATGATCTCAAAATTGGGAATGCTGGACCTCGTAAGCCACTTGTTGAGAAACACTTTAAAAATCAATGCGATGAATCTCCACATTGTACAGATCATAAATACACATCTCACCACTTAAAAATCCAACCGTTCTAGTTTTAGGTGAAGAAACACTATATTTTGGAAGAAAACTTCTTGTGATAACTTGGACTCAAAATCTGCTGCATCTCTAACCTCTTAGATAGCAGTGGAGAGGATGTGCTCAGAAAGGGTGTCCAATGACACAGAAGGCAGCTCTCCCATAGGCAGTGATAATGATGGTGATGCATTTGAAATGTGAATAAAACAGTTTCATGAAATGTAAGAAAGGCATAAAGTACTCATCTAAACGGCTGTGTTATATGACCGACCTAAAATACATATGAATAATTACATTAATTAAACAGACATGTGACCCCCTTCACCTATATCTCTGGAAGTCTATACATACACGGAAAAAATACTACTTTTTGCAGGCAGTGGGGATGGGGACAGGGATGAGCAAATTGTCACAAGACAGTAAAAATGAGTTCAGTAACTGTGTTGTCTAAGGCATGATGGGATTTCAAAAAAGACTTTACATGGTTAGAACTGGGCTGTGGGTCATCCACCGTGTGGACCGTGGTTTTTCAATTTTCAAATCCCAAGGACCTAAGACTCTGTACTCAAAATTTTTATTTCTGCTGTTTTCTACCATACTCTTTTAATGCTTTCTCAGCACTGGTAAGCACAAGAGAAATGCTCTTTTAGGAGCTACTGTTCACCTCTTATTCTTTACTACCATTCAATGTCTTGGAAACCTAATACCATTCAAAAAGTTAAGTCCTGCTCTATTGCCCCTATGAGCTTGATTTCGGACTTGGAAAATCCTGGGTATCCCAAACTGTATCGCTAACTCCTCCATCTTAGAACAGTATCACTGCAGAGATAAAAGGTATATATAAGAAAGAATGTCTTATTTACCCCTCTTTCCCCGATTCACCCCCACTCCCTGAGCAGAACCTGGGGCTAAGAGAGAGTTTAGTGCTAATCAAGGGCAGGGCTGAGATCCCAGCCCAGGCCTCATCCTCTGTGAATTCTGGGTGTTAGGCACAGCACCCAGGGCTGGGTCTGTCACTCATGATTACTGTAGTCAATAAGCATATTTTCAAGTCCTCAGTCTCTTTTCTAGGCTTTATGCATGAGTGTACAATAGTTATGGGCCACACTGATCTAATTTTCTTGTTATTTTAATGTGATTCCTGACTTCATTCCAGAGGGAAAGTGCCCAATGACCCATCCACACCTGTGAGATTTTGCCCCACGGCAAAACCAACCTCCGCCTTTGATCACCACTGCACGACTCTCCCACCTCTCCTAGATGCACGTTCTTGCCAGATGAGCTGCATTTCTAATTACTGCGCTCCTCATGGAGCACCATCCTATGGTAAATCAAGCGGAATGGACATGGTGACAGCAGATGCGGATCTCAAGCACGCCACGTGTGAAATCATCCATTATGCAAAGGTGACCTAGGCAAGCTGGCACAAACTACCCTGCCAGTTACCACCGCAGCATTATCATTCCACGGCTTTCAGGAAGCACACACGTGTGTAGATGCACATGCACACACCATCACATCTGCTCCTGGTCAGCTCTCTGCATCTTACCTGGGATGAACAAAGCTACCCATCTCTATAAGCTTTTCTTTGTCTTTTCAAGCTCAAATACCATCACTGCTCAGAGTTATACAATGCTAAGGCTGATGACCGAAAATGAGTACTCACCTTCAATCCTCTTTAAAGCTGAAAGGCACATATCCTTCCTTGGAAACTCAAAGGGATTGTTACAGGTTCGAATGGTGTCACACTCACATTTCCCATTGATTATATTGCAGCCAGAGACAAGGTTTTCATTGCATGGTTCAAAACCAAGCAGTTGGTCATCATCCCAGTTCTCATCTGTAAAACAATTAACAACCACATAATGTTTGCTTGTAGCTTCATTCCGAGGCCTGTCTGAAAGCAAAAAGGTGTGAGGACGTCAAGATTAACATCCAGTTTTGACACCTCAATTCAGGAAAGGCAGTTTGGCAGAAATTTTACAAGTGAATGAAACCCAACCTCCTAATCAATGAGGAGACTGAAAAATGGCCATACACATCAACATGAAATAGCTCTACAAAGCAACATTTGTGCTCAAAACCCACTACTCCCCTGATGTGTTATTATAGGAACAACTGAGATTCTTTAAAATTTTTTTCATTTTAAACAGATTCCAGGATTTTCCCATGTGCAATAAAACTAGAGGTGTTGCATCTGCCAATCTACAAAATTAATCCAAAAAAAAATCCACTTTTTTTTTTTTTTTTTTTTTTTTTACTCCATCTGGTAGAGACCAGCTTCAGGTTTAAAACAGCTCTATCACTTCAAACATCAAGGTAGTGCTGATCAGTGTAAAGAGACACCACCCAGAGAATCAGGAATGGGAAGTTCCTGTCGTGGCTCAGTTCCTAATGAACCTGGCTAGTATCCATGACGACGGGGGTTTGATCCCTAGCCTTGCTCAGTGGGTTAAGGATCTGGCCTTGCCATGAGCTGTGATGTAGGTCACAGATGTGGCTCAGAACTCATGTTACTGTGGTGTAAGCCGTCAGCTGCAGCTCCAACTAGACCCCGAGACTGGGACCCTCCATACGCTGGGGATGCAGCCCTAAAAAGACAAAAAGAAAAAAAGAGAAACTAAGGGGCTACAGCCTAGGGAGACACTGAGATTGTCCAATTATGAAGCTGAGACCAAAGCAGTGTCCTGGGTCATAGGATGGAATTGACTGTAAGGAAAAAATAGATTTTAAAGTCAACTTTTCGCAGGACCCAGTTCAGAAAAATGGAACAAACATGACAAAACCATAGGCAGACTCAATCCCTAATAATATTCCTTGTAGCTGAAACACCTTGTGGAGGGAACCAAACAGTTTCTCCAAGTCTCTGGGATGTTATCTGAGCTTTTTCCCCTCTTCACATTATCTTTAACAGATACTTCATCACACCTTAACTGGGTACTGACTATTAAATAGTAAACATGTTTCTGATAACCATATCTGGAGAGATTTTTTTTAAGTGCTTGAATTTAAAACACTTAAACCTGTTGCTCAAAGTAAGGTGAGTATAAAGCCATCTTAAGAATGAATTTTCACAGAAGGCTGTGCAAACAAATGGCTAGATTTTTATAAGGCTCACTTTTCCTTCTGGTGACATCGCTGACTTACTGCCTAAGTCAGGAAAGACTGTTCTTCCTCACAGAAATAAATAATTTTCTTGTCAAGGGGGTCTTTAGGAGGATGTCACTTATAAATCAAAGAGCTTCAGGGTGATTCTTTGAAAAGGGAGACTAAAAAACCTCCTGTGTTTTGATTTCAGAAGATCAGGCTCTCATATTTGATTAAAGCTGTAGCTCTCAGTAAAATGATTTTAGAAGTTTAAGCAAAAACACAAGTTATTTGTTTTAAAATGTGATTCCCTATTTAGCCTGTATTTGGTCTTTAGAAGTAACACATACACACATAAAGGGACATTCCTCTCTGCAAGGTGATGGTGAAATTACTAAATTACTTTGAAAGGAAAACGAGAAAATACATCAAAACAATTCAACACTGTAAAGTAAGTGATAATTTAGTCTTCCGTTATAACCCATGACAAAGCAGTGCTTGTAAATAATTTCTCATCTCTGTATTTAAGGGCTGACATCCTACTAGTACCATCAGTCTAATCCAGTTCAGTGAAATCTGCCATGAAGGAATTTTTTGACTGTATATTCAAATTTGTAATTCAAAGTTAGCTCAACCCTAGGAACTTAAAAACTAGTAGGAAACTCAGTAACATTTAAACCAGTGAAAAACCTCTTTCCCAACCCATATTCCAAGGAGTCTTTATCACTATCTTCGTTAATATGTGCAGTTAATGTAACACCAAACCGAGTGGATTCTAACGCAGATTTTTTTCCCATAATAAACACCCCTTCTCTTCTTTATAACAGGAACTCCCTGAAGCCATTATTCCTGAACCACTGCAGCATCCTATAACCTGCCTCCTCACACTGCCCCACTTCCCAGTCAGTCATCTTCCTCAAAAAACAAACCTGCTCATTGGTTCTCTCTTGCCAATAAGAAAAAGCCCAAACTTATTATAGCATATAAGGACCTTCATGATACGGCTCATTGTGCACCAATCCCTCACACATCCTAATCCTCCAATAAGCACACTGAGATGCTCAATACAAACACTCAATAAATGCTCCTGGGTCTTTGCTCCCAGAGCATCATCTCACCAGAACAGCTCCTTCTCTCCCTCTCTCTGATAACTCTTTTTTTTTTTTTTTTTTTTTTGTCTTTTGTCTTTTTTTATTGTTGTTGTTGTTGTTGTTATTGTTGCTATTTCTTGGGCCGCTCCCGCGGCATATGGAGGTTCCCAGGCTAGGGGTTGAATCGGAGCTATAGCCCCCTGGCCTACGCCAGAGCCACAGCAACACAGGATCCGAGCCGCGTCTGCAACCTACACCACAGCTCACGGCAACGCCGGATCGTTAACCCACTGAGCAAGGGCAGGGATCGAACCCGCAACCTCATGGTTCTTAGTCGGATTCGTTAACCACTGCGCCACGACGGGAACTCCTCTCTGATAACTCTTATACATCCCTCAAGACCCAAGTCAAGTGCTACCTCTTTGAAAAATGTTCGCCAACTCTGAGCTCTCTACCCTCCATGCTCCTACAAACACCTGTACACACCTCTAGTCCTTTCTAGTAATGGTTTTATCTAAGTCACATACGTCAAATTTCCCCATTAGGCAGGGAGTCCTCAAGGGCAGGAGCCAACTCTTACCCAACTCTGAACCTCCCTAACCCAGGACTGAGTGTTCAATACCTATATTGATTTTTTTCATGTCACTGGTACAGTCAATGCCGTTATTTTTTTTTTTTTTTTTTTTTTTTTTATAGAAAGTGTCTTGTGGAGTTCCCGTTGTGGTGCAGGGGAAACGGATCCAACTAGGAACCATGAGGTTGCGGTTCGATCCCTGGCCTGGCTCAGTGGGTTAAGGATCTCATGTTGCTGTGAGCTGTGGTGTAGGTCACAGACGAGGCTTGGATCTGGTGTGGCTGTGGTTATGGCCAGCAGGTGTAGCTCTAATTAGACCCCTAGCCTGGGAATCTCCATATGCCGAGGGAGCAGCCCAAAAAAAGAAGAAAAAAAAAAAAAAAAAGGCAGAAAGTGTGTGTGTGTGTATTTATACACACACACATACATGTAAAACACCATACGGAAAAGTATGTTCCAATATAATGAACATGTTTACACAAACATGTGTAGGTAAAGCATTAATGAGGCGCACATTTTGGAGTTCCTGTCATGGCTCAGCCGTTAGTGAACCTAACTAGCATCCATGAGGATGCGGGTTCAATCCCCGGCCTCGCTCAGTGGGTTAAGGATCCCACATTGCTGTGAGCTGTGGTGTAGGTCACAGACATGGCTTGTATCTGGCGTTGCTGTGGCTGTGGGTTAGGCTGGTGGCTTCAGCACCCATTGGACCCCTACTCGGGGAACCTCCATATGCCTCGGGTGTGGCCCTCAAAAGACCAAAAAAAAAAAAATTAAATAAAAAATAAAAAAGAGACACGCCTTCTGATGAAATTCTCAGACATACTTTGGCACCTTTCCCTCCGAGCATCATCTGTCATTACTTTCTTTCCAAGCCCAGCTCTAGACTTCAGCCTCTTATCACCTGGCTGGCGTCAACAGCCCTTCTAAGGAGTCCATCTCAGAGCCAATTTGTTTTCACTGCCAGATGCTTTTCTTGGCCTCCCACAGGAAGACCATTTTTCCTGACTGTGGAATCAGAATTAAAAGGCAACTGCCCTGAATGCTCCCTCAGCTCCTTACTGTTCTCAGCAGAAGCCTCTTGGCAACAGCAACAGGCTGCACCTGACAACACACAGGTAAGCCTAACCATACCGCCAGCAAATGTCACAGTCACTGTGTCCAGTCAGGAGGCATCTGACTCTGAAGCCAAAGATACCTTATATACTTTTCTTTTCTGAGAAGAAACCCTTTCAATTCTATGCCCCCAACCTAATCAATACCTTGTTTTTCTTCTTGGCAAACAGTTCCCTTAGCAACCACTGCTTCATAGGATCAAGTTCAACATGTTTCTGAAACAAATGCTTTCATGTCTCTCTATTACAGAACATTACACTTTAAAATAATTTAACAGCCAACCAATAGGGATTTAAAGTAAAAATTTAGTGAGGTTTGATTATATAGAAATCAAATGTGAGCCCAAAAGTGCTGCTGACAGCACTAGGCAAATTCAGCTTCAAATCGCTAAGTGAATCCACATATAGAACATTAAGGATCAAGGTTGTGATTCTGATGTGGCTCCTGATTTCCTTTTGGACTGGTCAGGGGGTTCAAAAAAGTTAAAAAAAAAAAAAAAAAGAGGGGGAGTTAAAAAACAAGAGTACTGCCCTTTAACTATTTACATCAAGTTTTTTCCCCTGGTGCTCTCCATGTGACAAGATGAAAAGGTCAAGATAAAAGAGATTCCTCTGCAAATGTCTTTGTAAGGTTGTAACTTCTGCAATATACCAAAGCTGAATGTTATTTTCTCTAAGTATATAAAATGAGAGAAATTTAATAATTTCAAGTATGAACTGAAATACAGGCCTGTTCAAAGACAGTGAAACATGTAAGTACTCTGGTGAATAGTCAGTTATAACTAACTGCTCACTGGACACCTCCACTTGGATGTTTAGAAGACATCTGGAAATGTGATGCTTTACCTTGAGACAACTGCGGGATTTCAGTAGGCAGGGGGCTTAGCCTACTCCCCATTTCATCCCACAGAATTTTCTTTCTTTTTTTTTTTTTTTTTGTCTTTTTGTCTTTTGTTGTTGTTGTTGTTGCTATTTCTTGGGCCGCTCCCGCGGCATATGGAGGTTCCCAGGATAGGGGTTGAATCGGAGCTGTAGCCACCGGCCTACGCCAGAGCCACAGCAACGCGGGATCCGAGCCGCGTCTGCAACCTACACCACAGCTCACGGCAACGCCGGATCGTTAACCCACTGAGCATGGGCAGGGACCGAACCCGCAACCTCATGGTTCCTAGTCAGATTCGTTAACCACTGCGCCACGAACTCCAGAATTTTCTTAAGATGTAGATTCAAGGGTTCAAATTTAATCAAACCGATAACTTGTACTGCTTCCATAAAGGACATTCTTAAGAGAAACTGACTTTTTCATGTGGTTTGTGAATTGGTTATTAGTATTTACTCTACACCAAGTAGAGTGTAGGGACAGCACAGTCTGGGGCCACAGTCCCTGCTCATGCTGAGAGACCAACAGGTTTATCAGCACTGCTCTTGCACCTCTAGCGCAAATGTAGACCCACAGAATCCAAGCAAATAACATGTTAATATTACTGTGAAAGTAACTTTGACCTCATGTACTACCTGAAAAGGTCTCTTGGGGATCCCCTGGGGGTCTGTGGTCCTCACTTTGACACCTGCTATTCTAAAGGGTATGTCTTGCTGGTATACCTGGACCAGGACATCACAGGGCCCAGGTTTAAGAAGTAACAAAAGGGCATTGGGTACCTCTTCTCCTAACAGTCACCATGGAACCATAAAAACACATCACTTTTTTTTTTTTCCTAAAATAAAGTCAGTATAGTGCAAAAATATGTGATTTTTCCCAGCACACTGATACTATAAAAAGATCAGGAGCAAGTTTTCTCACAATGAAAAAAAAAAAAAAAGTCTTTGCAATTACATGAATACCTTAAGGCTTATAATCTTGCTTAAATTCCTTCCTTCAGTGCAAGGAATGGCTGCTCTAGTGGCTGAACTCTCCACTACATGTAACTGTCTGGGGAAGTTGAATGTACAAATAAAAAGCAAGAGATATATTCTCCCATGTTTAAAAATCATGATGAAGAAACTACCCCTGGATCTTATACTTAATTCTGATGAAACTAGTCTGCGTTCAGAGTAAATGTCTTCGAGGCGCCATGCCCTGAAGGAAGAAGCCTGAGCTCAGTTTGTGAGGCTGCAAAGGATGGGCTGCCTGCACTGTAGATGCAAAGGTTAAGGGCAAATTACCTGAGTCAGAATTTATTTGGGTTCCTACTGTTTATATTTATCCTGTGTTCACAGTTCCATTGGTTTTGAGTGACCTGCTCCGTCCCTGTTTTTCCCAATAGCTCTCCTATTTTTAGTGTAGTGAATGATTTTGCAGAATGTTTTTAAGAATGCACATGTGGTGCCAAAGCAAAACCACCTGAAACACCTGAACTTCCAACGGCCACCTTCAGTCTTATTTTGGACTTGATCTTTCTGCTTCACAGACTACCTTCCAATATTCTTGATGATGCCTGAAATTCCTTCTTTCCACAGTTACTGTAACAGATTCTAAGTGCAAAGGCTAGTGAGAAAGGAGTTGTGATTCTGAGAGTAGGAGAGGGGCCTCGGGGGAAAAGGATGTGAAAAGAGAGGAGTCTTGGAAGATGCAGGGAGGTACATCCATCTCCAGATCTAGGAAGCAGCAGCTATGGAGGCTACACCTGCTCTGTGCTCAGGAGTTTGAGGAACCAGCCCCGGCTGCCTGGGCCTAAGTGGTCTTAGATTCCACCTCTCTACTCCTCAAAATATCTTTCCATCTGCTTACTGGTGTCTGATTCCACTAACACAGAATAAAATGTTTCAGGTATGACTGCACTTATTGGACAAAGTACTGTGCATTCGTCTGAGATGCCCAACTTCCTGAAGGCAGAAGGCATTTGCAGACTCAGAGCCTTTCTTACCTTGTATCAGCTTAAGGTAATAGAGTTTACTTCAAACTAAGATATGGCTGTACCCCACTATGTGGCATTCCACTTACCAGAAATATGCTACAGCAGATATTAAAAAGCAAGACACAAATTCATGGTACACTCTCAGAAGCTCACAGTAATGGAATTCTGTTGGCAGAAGAGAGGCTGCTGGGAATATATATCAAATTAATTCTCCAGCTGTTCACATATCCCTGTGGCTACAGTAAGATGCAAATAGCTAATACTGGCATCTTTTTCCATGCCAGCCTAGAAACTCCGGTGTAATGTAAAACTGCTGCTCTTAACTCCCCCAGCTCCTGGCTGGCTGTTATCAGGCATTCAGTTCTGCTCAAGGAGGAAACTAATACAGTGAGTTTTCATTCTCTCTGCTTCCAGCTTAAGGCGGATGTTCCCTCTCCCTCTCTTCCTTGTGCTATAATCAGTGCAAAGCAGGAAGGGCAAAAGCTATGGTTATCAATAGAAATGATTCATGTTATAAAAATTTTATAGGTATTTCACTTTGTGAAATGATATTAGGCATAGGTAGACATGTACCAGAGTGGACAAAGCCTGAATCTAAAACAAAGGAAACACTGAAATAGGCATAAAAATTTTTTTGAAGACTCTGAAATTGATGATATTGGCGTCCACTATACACCAACAACTGAGCAAGGTGCTAAGGACTTAGAACGCTAGAAAAGAGGAGTTTACAGTATAATTTCTCACCACTCTAACTGAAATCAAACCAAATTGTGAATAAAATGTTCCTAGGAATCCTGAAACAGAAGAAAAGATTAAGTAGGGGAAGGATGATTTCCTTTTTGATAACAGGAAGCTGGTGGGGACAGAAAGGAGTTTAAGAGAAGACAAGCAGTGTCTCTAGAAGCAAGGAGCTCATGAAAGATGAGGACAGACGGGGACTACAGGGCACAACTCTGCTATTTCACAATTCTGCCTAAATTAGGAACTGTCTATCCTCTACTGCACACAGCAAAGCAGACAGCCCAGAGCTCTGTTCCCCTCACAGACAGGCTCCGGCCCAGGAGACCACCTCAGCTTTGTCATGACAGCGACCTTGAGCAAGGCATTTAGTCCTCTTGGCTCCAATTTGTTTCACTGCTAAAATGGAGGTGGAAAGGATAATTCATGAGGTCCCTTTAGACTTCATCCTCGTGTTTCCATGATTCTGGCATCTTTGCTGAAATTGTATAACGTTAACAATTTACTGGGCACAGGGTCAGAGAATCACATGCTTAGGATGGTCATAATTTACATTTAAAATAATTTCCCATTCATCAGGCTGGTCTGAGGTTTGGAAAACAGTCACTGTGCATAGTAAGGCAAGTCCAGGGTGCTTTTTATGTAACAAATATCACTTTGCAGGATCTTTCTAGCACCTCCAATCCTAGAGGATTTACCGGCTGAGGTCTCAACAGATTAAAACAGGATTGGCCATGAATTTGTAACTGTTGAAGCACTGTGTCACTACACAATTGCCTCTACTTCTGAATATATTTGGACATTTCTATGACATAAAGTTTTTTTTTTTTTTTTTTTTTTTTGCCCAGTGGGAGAAGACCATAGGAAAACCAAATACTTAAAAGTGAAAACAATAGAACTGTCACATGTCACCACTGATGAGACACAGTTAAGGCAGTGTTTAAAGGGAAATTTCACAGGAAATAAGAAAGATTAAAAAAAAATGAGCTAATAAGCATTCAACTGAAATTAGAAAATGACCAACAAAGCAAGCCCAAAGAAACAAGAAAGATGGAGATAAAAAATAGTATGGAGAAAATCAATGTAATAGAGATAAAGGCAACAGAGGTGATTAACATAATAAAAACTGATTCTTTAAAATGATTATTAATGCATCTCATAAATGGCTTATTATTAACAGTCTCATACAGCATGGCAACTCATCCAGGTACTTGGACATATAAATATATGTTTTTAGTTTCTCTTTCTTGGTTTGACCAGGAAATTATGCAAAGTCAGACATTAAATGGTTACATTTCTGACTTTTTTTTTTTAAATAATCAAAACAAGATAGTTGATTGCTCATGGAAATTCTTCCCTGGCTACGCACAGTTTGATTGAATCCAATGTTATAGAACTCAAGCCCCTTACATTTCCTCTACTTTGAGAATGAATTCCCAAACTTTTAAAGGAAAAATCTCAGGCCTTCTCCCTTGACCAAGGTTTGTGCCATGCTAGACTGGCCTTCCAGGCAAGCACATGTCATTTTAAGCTGCACAGTTTTCCCTGAGCGTGAATGTCCATTAAAACATAACTCCTTGTTTAACCAGCTTCAAAAAATATTGGTTTTCAGTTATCAAATGTACTGCTACTTAAAATTTAATACATCTCAGTTGAGGGAAAAATTATCTTGGAGAAGTACCTCATCTAGATCCTCTAAAAGCCATCCCTGAATGAAGCCAGGAGACTGGCCCTCCTTTAGGTACTGCCTCACAGTGTTTTATTCTCCTACAGAGGTGCTTTAGTGTAATTACCACCCAGTGAAGGGTGTTAAGAAGAACAGCCCTGTCAAACTCCCTAAGGATATGATGTTGGGAAGCAAGAGTCTTCAAAAAAAGTTTAACATCTGGCCATTCAAGTCTCTGACACGGAACACAAGCCTGTTTAGATTTGATCCCAGTCCACGTCTTCATTCGCATCTCCTCCACTCCTCCCCACTTATGCCAGCAATACTTCATAAAGATGTGCTCCCTAAATGGCCCATACTGTTCATGACTCCCTGGCTTGGCTCCAGCTGTTCTCTCTGGCTAGAATGCTGCGTCTCTTTCCCTGTTCTGAAAGCTTCTATTTAGTCTTTAATACTTTCTCCAGGTTTCATCTGCTCTATAGGAACTGAATCAAGAATTATCTCCTCTGTAGAACTTTTATTATATACCCATTACAATTATTTTGGTTATGGTAGGATAACAAAATTGCTCATCTAATCTCTACCAGAAAGTGGATTCTTTTTATCACTGGGCTATCATAGGGCTTGCAAATTATAGCTGAGCAAAATAAGCATCTGAAGAAGGAATAAACAGGAGCAGGGAGTTAGAGGACAGGAGCACTTGATTTTAAGCAAAGAAATCTGAATCTTTAAGTGCCAAACTCTCTCTGGAAAGTAAATTTGGTAGTAGGGGAAGAAAGTCATTATTCAGAAACAACTGAGAAATATCTTTCCATCTTGGTCTTCCTACTTGTGAGATATTAATACTAACTCAAGTTTTCTTTTAACCTTACCAACACTTCCATAGAGCAATAAATATTTATGACGTGTTGAACCAGCAAATAAATGTAATATTCCTCAACCATGCTGGATAAATAATAACTTCAACAATAAACTCTATTAACTCCCCTCCTACCGTTTTGTCTTAGCATGACCACAATTAGGTAATGTGGCACAAACGAATGCTTCTTGCTAGAAAGGTATTGTGGATACGAATAATGCACAGTACCATGTTATAAATATTAACATATGCTCTAACCTAAAATCTGTTAGTCAAGTGACCAAGAGTCAAACAGAAGACTAGGTACGAGAATGCCTTTTTTCCTGACTGTACTCATCCAAAAGTGTAAACCATGACAGGGCAAAGAAGAAATGTGACCAGAATTTCAAACCACAAGAACAGCAAAATGAGCATGGTATTCTGAAAATAAGCACTTTGAAGGATATAAATCTTTCATTATACTAGATGAACAGTTAGCACGGATAACGAAGCACATTTCACGCACATCCCCGAGTCGAATCCTCTGATAACCGTTAACATTTCCTGAGCCAGGGACAATACTAGGTGCTTTCCACAGACTTACACATTGAGCTGAAGAGAAAAGCTGAGCAACAAGTCTGAATTCTACACAGACTATATTACCAGGCAGACAACAGGAGAAAATGAAGAAACAGTGGAGTGAGGTGGTCAAACAATTGGCCAAAATTTCAAGTTCAAGTGAGTCCAGAGAACTTGAGCGCCAGAGAAGAGAAAGGAACACTATTTCTTCATCTCAGGCAGAAGACCCATCTATGGCCTAGATCCCCATGGCTGACTGTCATCACCACAGGGCAGGCAGAGCTTCTCTCTGACACCTTCTCACCCAAGACAGATGGAGCTATAGGAGCACCTCGGGAAACGTCCAGGGAACAGAAAACCCAACAACATAAATGGGATCTCGACTCCTCTATCATCCAGGAAATAAGGGTTTCCTTGTGAAAGCAACAATGCCTCCACATAAAGCAATACTCCTGGGGCAAGTGTAATGATTTCTAAAAGGTATAATGATCTGTAAGTAGCATGAAGGAATCTTCTCAGGATCATGAATTCGTGAAATCAGTTAGCAATTGTTTTGAAAGCACTGTCTTTACAAATCAATTTGGGCACTGCTTTGAACCTCACCTTAGTTATTTATTTGAATTCTTCAAAGTAAACCAAGTAGAAGAGATAAGAAGTGAAGAATGACCAAGTTTAATTCCAACGGTATTTCTAACTGAATCTTACCTCCACCTCCAAGACTGTTATGCAAAGAAAGTTCATCCCTAAATATCATGTCCCCAGTTTCACACCTTTACATTTTTCTATGAAGCAAACCTCTGTATGTGATCTTATTTATTCCTACACACTCCATGGCTCTCCTGCTATCTGCTAGCAGCAAAAAGCACAATTTGCCGGCAATATTTCTTACTACTGAATTCTTTTTTTAATGTGCCCCGTTTCACGGTAAGTGAAAGTTTTATACATCCTGTCATTTTTTTTCTTAAAACAACATTAAAATACACATTGCCATTATATGTTTATGTGGGAAGGAATGTTATAAATTAGAAATGAGAATTAGAGACACAACTGTGGCCTATTAAGTAACCTTATGCAGCACAGGGCCTGTCTGATACATTGATTTTTAAAGGCATCAAGTCCTTGAAATTCATCCTGGAATTCTTCTCCTGGAAACAAATGAGAGGACCAAGACCAGCAGCACTCTTGCCTTAGGGTACATTGAGAAACGAGTATTAATCCCTTGGGAGGACTATGACTTACACAGCAAAAATTTAATCCCTGAGATTCACGTGAAATAGATCATACGTGCAAATATACGAGACCATAGCAAGATTAAGTAATCTTAAGAATATGTTTGAGGAGTTCCCTCTGTGGCACAATGGGATCGGTGGCATCTCTGCAGGGCCAGGATGGAGGTTCGATCCCTGGCCTGGCACAGTGGGTTAAATGATCTCATGTTTCTGCAGCTGTGGCTCAGATCTGATCTCTGGCCTGGGAACTCTATGTAAGAACATATTTAAAAAATACATCTGCATATCACCCTCAACACTGGAGTTTTGCCTTTGTGTAGTAAATGAGCCTCTACATCTAACGGACGCCAAGCTTTAAAACACCAGATACTCAGTAAAGGGGTCTGGGCAATGACATCAGTACTACCCAATGATCCGCAATGGCTCCAACCTGCCTCCCCAGTCAAATCCAACCCCTCACAGGGACAAATGAGGCCTGTGTTCAGCCCCAGCTAACTCCCCAGGTACCCCCCATGACACAGCCAGCACCTCTTCTTTCCTCTCCAGCACTGAAGCCTCAGGGTCTGGAGACCATCCTCCACCACCCCTGTGCCGATTCACTCGCCACCCCCCCCCCCCCCGCCCCCGCCGCAACCCTTCAGGTCTCTGGTCAAACTCAACCTCAGCAAGACGTTCCGTGATCACTTAAACCACACACCACTGCACAACTCTGTTCCCTCTCTCTGCTTTATTCTTCTGCACGGGCTGTGTATCTCTTTGACGTGGTACACATTCTATTACTCATTGAGCTCATTTTGTCTCTACCAGAAAGCTCCAGGTTGATAGGCATTTGTGTGTCCTGTTCACAGCTCTATCTTCTATACCTAGAAAAAGGCTGAGCGTACAGTAGGTCCCCCGTAAATATTTATGGAATTAATTCTCTAAGTGCTTTACTGATTCCATTTCCTCTGTGAGGCAAGAGATTCTTCTGACTTGAAACCTACTACCATCTTAAGGCGCCAGGTTTAAATGTTTTCTCAAAGTCACTTGGTTTCTCCCACCCACAACATTTTACGTACCCCAAGGCACTGCATTGTTTGTTTACAGCTGAATTCTGAGCTGCTTGGGGACTCTGTCTTTCTCATTTCTACAGCCACATCATGTTACACTGAATAGGGTCCCAACCCCCACTTGTTGAACAAGGAAAACGAATGGTAAACTACACTAGGGGACTAATTTATTAATAATATTATGCAGGGAAAAAAGCAACAGCTTTAAAGATATTCTGTGGGTATCTAAGATTTAGGTTTGCCCATATTCTTTAATACTCAACCTGGTATCTTTCTGCAAAAAATTAAACTTTATAGTAATTCATGCCTACCAGGAGCTTAGGAAGCAAGTACTTTTGAGTATTTTCAAACACTGCAGTGTTGAAGTTAAAGAAAAAAGACACATTTCTATATTTCAAACGGGAATGCATATATGCAGAAACATAAATATATAGAGAATAATTAATTTGCTTTCAAAAGGAAACGTAAATAAAACCCATGTGACCCACCTGGACCTTTTTCCACATGCTACAACACTATGTATTTCCGCATGCAGTGAGGCAGGTGGATTTTGCAAGACAGTGACTTTGCAATATTATTCTGTGCATAGTTGGTCTTTATAGCACCAAAAAAGTCATTAGAAAATTGTTCAAATGATAAATTGAACAACTTGAGCAAATACATCTACCTTAACTCCTACCTGAAAGGTTATTAGGTTCAATATATGTTTCAAGAATGAATGGTTCTTAAGATATAAAAAGAAATACCAACTATAGACCATTCCCAAAGGATGTTCTGCTTAAATCCACATCCTATTTAACTAACAAGGATCACCAACTTTAAAAGGATTAGGATATACAGATACATAGCTTTAAACTTACATATAAGCACTTAACATGTTCTTTAATAATTGTTGTTTTAAACATCCAAGTTCACAGATGACTGGTAGGTCCCGAGGGCCATCCTAAGATGTACACCTTGAGACACTGGCCTGCTTACTGGCTGCACTGCCTCAAGAATCCCCATGATGGCCTCACACAGTCATCTTGGGTATCAATTAGGTAGAGGATGGGTGACACATACCCTGGTTTGATAACCAAGACGTCTCCACTCTGCACTCTTAGGGCTCTGCACAACGTCAGGTGCCAGAGGAGAAAAGAAGAAGAGTGGCCTCACTTCAACAGGATGTGGCATGACCACGGAACACTAATTACACTCAAGGCAGCCCAGGGCCTGGGAAGAATGAAGTGACTCAGCCAGGAAAGATTCCAGCTGTAGAGGAAACCCAACCCCTTCAGGTATGGCGGCAGTTAGGAGGTCTCTCCTTTAAAACAGGTTGAGACACTCTGCTGCCTATTGTTTCTACTCCTTTCCCACCGGCATGGAATTTAACTGCAAACGCCCCCACGGAAAGCTGGTTTGTCATCCTGGCAGACCTCACGTGCAGTTTGGCAACAGTGCGGTGCTCACGGCTGTACTAAGGTCTGCACGAGGCAGCTGCAAGCCCTTGCTCTGCATCCTGCAAAATGCTTTGAATGGGGGTGGGGGGGCAGGGGAGAGCTGGGGAGCGAGGTACCCTTATCCTGGAGCGGGACAAGGAGCTGGTATGGAATCTTCACCCTGAGGCTGGACCTAAGTTTCTGAAAATCCCTTCAAGGGAGTTATCTGGCTAGAGCGTGCGCTCAGGAACCAGTCACTGCCTGAAAACAGAGGGACGGCTAAGTGCTAATTGGCCTCACACCATCCACTTCGCCAACTCCGTCTGAAGAAGAGTGAGCATGTTCAAAAGCTCTGGGGTCTCCAAATGGGATGGAAGCTTCTCTACGAGGGTCTTTCCCACCTTCTAAGATACTTGGTCTCCAAAGTGAGAATGTGTCCATCTGTACCATGGCCGGTACTCTTCTCTCCCTCCACCAGCTTCATGTTCATCACCTACAACAGTTTCCTCTGCACTGTGGTCTGCTCCTCCCTTCTCCCCCTCAAACCCTTTTCTCTTCACCCCAAGTGCTGTGGCAGCACATCCCCTAAGGCCCAGCATGGCCAGAGTCCCTCAGCTGTGGGCCTGGCCTGAGGAAACCTGCCCATTCAGTCTTGCGCCCCCTGTTGTGGGGGTCATGCTGTGGGAGTCAGGCAGGTCTACTTGGAGAGGCACTTCCTTTCCCTCAGTTCCACCCCAGGGCCAAGGGACATTCCTCCCCCTCCTCTGAGTCCTTCCTGTTTCCCAGGCCAGGTCCATCCAGGACACTCAACTGCCAGGGGTCAGAGTGCCACATTCCAGTGGCTTCACACCCCCATGGGGAGGGCTCTGGATTCCTGCATGGGGGGTAGGGGTGGGGCAGGGAGGCAGGCAGGGAGGGAGAAGTTCAGCAGAGGCCAACTCAGCTGCTGTGGCCACTACTCTGACACCAAGAGCTCCCTCCAGAGTGGGCAACAGGAAGCCTCTCAACCTCCTTGGGTCTTGAAGGGAGAGTCTGTCACTGCAGGTGCATTTGAAACTGTAAAAAGCATAAGAGAACAGAACTGTTATGGGCATCATGGGCATGACTTCCTTCATTGGTAAAATGAGGGGCTGGTTTAGAGACACTTAAGGGCCCTTCCAACTCCCTAATTCTCTGATTCTTGGAACAGCAGTATTTCTCTGGCCTCAGACATTTTCAAGATTTGGGCTAAGAGAAGGCCATTCTCACTCCAAAGGCAGCCAAACCTCTTCCACTTCCCAAAGCAAAACGCTCCTCTTGCAATATTGGATTCCCCTGCCTCCAACTCCGTGTCTCCCAGAAGTTATTGGTGTCTTTGCTGTGATCGCTGTGTCCCTTCAGGTTTTAACTCTGTAAAGTCTGGCCTTAAACCTTCAAGTCCTGGCTACACAAAGGCCTCCACCTCCCCCTGCTCGCATCCCGTCAAGGTTGCCCTCTGGATCTAAGGGCCACAGCATGGTGGGACTCAACAACTCAGACCCCGCCCCCCACCACCAATGACCCAAGAGGGACACTGGCATGGTGCCCTGAGCCGAGTCCCTCAAACACAGAAGGCCTGGTCCACTTCTATCAGAAGCTGTGGAGGAATGAGGAGGTGGGAGCCCAAGGCAACCACTGTATGAACAGATGAAATAAACTGACTTCAATCTGACCTCCTAACTCCTTCCCAAGATAGTCAGGGGGACTTCCTGTCTTTGAGAACGGGGGAGAAGGCCTGGCATTAGGCCTGTTGGGAGAGGAACCAGCCCACTCATCAGCTACCTGATTGATGGAACCAAATTCAGGAGGGAAGCAAAAAAAAGGATATGGTGCTGAGGAGATTGGGCAGGGGAAATAAATGAAGAGGAGCCCACTTAGAGCTGCCACTCACGTGAGAGACAAAGTCATAAATAGCATTTGTTAGCCAGGTTCTGCCTCTATAATGTGCTTTATGGAAAAAAAAAAAATGCATCCTTGTGGTCAAAATCCACCAACTGTACTTGAACTAAAAGTTGATCTTTCCCCCTTTTTTGAAACCAACCATTGCTTCTAATAAATCCCTATGAGTAAAGCCTGACAGCAAAGACTAAGTCTGTGGATACAATGATAAAAACCATTCTATGAAAAGGCACCCTGCTGTAGCGTCATCTCAGTCTGAGCCATCACTTTCAGGTGAAAAACCGCAGAACCCCTAATCAGTGATCACCTCCTTCTCATCAAGCCAGGATTCAGCAGAGAACACTCCCTCTATTCACTAAGATCTGAACACCAGTGAGAGAATATGCATTCTGTGCAGTCAACCATTTGGAACTAACTAGAATTTGGACTTTTTCCCCCATGTACACACTACCTTTCACAGACAAATTGCTCCAAGTTCTTCTCGGTACAATCTGCATGTCACTGCCCCCTCCTGTCCTGCACAGGAGCACAGGGCAGAACTGCAGCAGCCATATGCAGACGGCCCAGGGAGTATGCCCAGAATGGCTCCTCCTTTTAGGAAGCTCCAGTTTTAGATGGGCCACTTCAGGAGTTCCTGTCGTGGTTCAGCAGGTTAAGGACCCGATGTCGTCTTTGTGAGGATGTGGGTTTGACCCCTGGGCTCACTCAGTGGGTTAAGGTTCCAGTGTTGTCATGGCTGTAGTGTAGGTTGGCAGCTGCAGCGCCAATTCCACTCCTGGCCTGGGAACTTCGTTTGCCGCAGGTACAGCTGTGAAGAAAAAAAGATAAGAGTCTACTTCAACGTGGGTGAGAAAGAAGGAAAGCAATCTTAACACTCCTCTATTCTTTTTACAAAACCATGAATCCAGATGATCTATCCCCCTGTGAGATGACTGAACACACAAGAACCACAATGCTCATGTTTGCACTGAAATACATTTATTTATTTTTTTTTAAGTTGGGTAACAGGGAAGGGTTTAACAGTTTTAAAAAAAATTCTGGAATACATTGAGACATTAAAAAAGGGGCAGGGGATGTTATCAAAATGACGACAACAGAAATGACATTTTAAAAGGGAGGGCAAGCTGTCTGGTTTGAATGAGTACATGTGTATGTTTAAAGCTCTTCCAATTTCTCCATAAAGAAAAAGGATCGTTGCAATCCTCTTATATAAGTCATTTTTTTTGAATCAATAAATATTTTTAGAACAAAAAGAAGCACTTACAAACCACTGACAAAGGACTTCAGAAGGATGTTCTTGTCACCTTTTGTGGATATGACCACTTTTTTTAAAACCATCCTTTCCAAACTGTAATCTCCAGGTCTTGGGTCAAAAACTCTTGTACTTGGGATCACCGTCCCTACCAAAAGAACACAAGGATATATATTCTTTAGTCCTCTACAGAGGAAACATTATCAGCATAAACTTTTAAAACCAACTTTCTTAACTTAAAAAACAATAACTCACCTCTTTTCTGTTAGAACTTTGGTCTTCATCCTGAGTATGGCCCAGACATCTAATCAAAGATGAGTGGCAGTGCCCTTTCCCCCACCATCTCATCAAGACCATTTGGGGACCATTTGTTCCTCTCATAGTAGATGAGCAGTGACTCGGAGGGCAGCCCTTAAATTCAATACCCCAACAGCAAGACAGAAACAATCATATTAGGCGGCAACTGCCTAGGGGGAAAATCATAAACCAAACCTCTTTAAAAGCACCTTCCAGGTATCGGTGTGACGTAATATGGAGAAAAATGTCCCCTGATTTACTTATTAACTCAAAACATTATTTATTAAGTGTCACTTGCATGGCCCCATGGTAGGCACTGAGTGGGTTACAAAGAAGAACCTTTTCAATTAAAGAGCACCTTGCTACCCATCTCCACCTTAAAAGCAAACATAAGTTAGAACGCAGAGTGAACTCATAAAGAAAGGGCAGAGCCTTGTTTTAATATAGCCATCCAATATGCTGGAGTCTGAAACGTTCCAGTAAGAATGCTTACTGGAAATAAACCACCTGATTAAGCTGTTCTATCCTTTCAAAATCACCTTGGGAGTCAGTAAACATGAATCAAACTTTTGACATACTGAGTATAGTTAGGTCTTATGAACAACTCGTAGGCACCCAGTTATTGATAATGAATCTGGAACATTCAAATACCCCATCCCCAACCAAAGGATAAATGTCTCCTTTGTTGCAACAAAATACCACTACTTCCATTTTATGTTAAGAGAGGAGGCAATCATTCCTCCACCTTCTGAATGTTACACTTATTCAACAAAGGAGTTAATAAGTATCTTTTTTATATAAATGACAGTGTTCAATGCTGATGATACATTGACAACTAACATTTAGTACCTGCTTGCTATGCACAAGCGACTCTTCAAGTGCTTTACACAAAGGAGTCAACTCCGTCATTCCTCCTAACAACCCTATGGATTCCTCATAAGTCCTATTTGACAGGTGGAACCTGCACACAGAGGTCAAGCAGCTTGGCCAGGGGAATGTGGCAGGCAAGTCTCTAGGCTGGAAAATGAGCTGAACTCAGGGCCAGAGCTCTCTCTAGTATACAATATTGCCTCTCATTAATAAAACGTGGTTTCTCCTTCAGGAACTTGTCATCTAAATTACTCCTATGGAAGTCATTTCCTCCAGGTGGTTTTTGAGACAGCATCCCTAAAGTTCGCTGGCATATAGGAGTAATGCATTGCTAGCCCTTCAGGCAGGTATAATGCCCCAAGTCTAGGGTGATTCACGGTCTGGTGAGGAAGTAACAGGGCCGAGGAGGCAAGGCCAGCACTATGAGGGAGGCCAGTGCCACCAATGAAGGCGGGAAAGTTGCCCCAGGATGCAGAGGGCTGTGGTCAGCCCGGCTGGCTGGGCAGTGTCTATATTCCTGACAGCAGAGAGCACCTGCGTGCGAGGCTGGGGATGTACTCAGGGCAGCAGCTGGATGTGAGCTTTCCTGAACCCACGTGGGTGGATGCAAGGGCAAAGGATTCAGAAGCTGCACAGAAGTAATCAGTCAGGGACCAGTCCACTAAGAGACAAGACTCAGCGGGAGCTGGGGGCCTGGCAGCTGCTGCCCTTGCTCTCTGGGGGTACTGGAGATGGCAATATATACACAGAGATTCACAGAGCCACAAACCCCCACATCTCTTAACCCTTGCCCCTAATGCTATATGCTTCTACTATTTACACAACTGTCTTTCCCCAAGACACTTAGGGTTCATTACTTTAAAAAAAAAAAAAATCAACTCTCACACAGGTCAGGAAGTTAGCTATTTCACTACAGATGCAGGAAGAAAGGGAACAGAGTGGCCACAATTGCTGCACTGGGGGAATTTTGGAGAGAAACCCACCCAACGAGATCCAGACACTGAGCTTCTCCCCTTAGAAGCAGCGATTCTGAGAGGTAAAGGCGTGAAGCAGCTATAAACAGACCCATCTGCAAACAAATCCATTCGGCGTTTACCCCCAGAGAACCTCCGAGTCTACGACCTCCCTCAAACTCTATTTATGACTGCTCCCACAGTCTCACATCTCACCAGCCAGAAATAAACCCAGGGCACTCAAACCCAAACCTTTCCTCCTCCCACTCATCCCAGCTGGCCAAACTCCAGGACTCAGTGAGCAAGGAGACAGAGCCCAGGGAGTGTGCAAGCACTCACCCACTGCTGGAACATTCCTCTGGACGCAGAGGCTTACTCTCTCCCACAGGACAAGGAACACACAAGTCAATGTCATTACCCATCTGATTTCAACATTTGTAATCACATTACTAGGAAAAGAAAACACAAGCGGTTTGGGTTGATAATAACGATCAACTGATTAACGATTAACCGTTTAGTGTTGGAGACCATCTATCGATTGCCACCTTTAAATCGAGTTTCACAAACTGGTTACAAAAAAATTACAGGCCCCCTCCCCTGTCCCAAAACTTCTGAATGGTCGGCTTTCCCATACCTTTTTATATCCATCCTGAAGACACGACTTCAGCATACATATTTTGGTGATGGTAGGGGGATAGAAAATACTTGACTATCGTATGTAAGTATCTATTAAACTCTGTGCTTTAATTTTTTACAAAAAATTGCTGACTTAAGAGCTAATGTTATTTTCCCACGATATAACTAAAATTACACAAATATTCATGGTTAAACTATTAAATTTGATGTGATTTCACTTTCAAATCACTTTTTCAATACAAAGGGTACTCTTTTATTTTAAATCAATATGCCTATCCAAAAAAGTACTTCTGGTTGTGCACATGCAGTGCTTTGCTATATGCTGTGGCTGAAAGAGCACTGAATAGGTACCCTCTCCAACTCAGAGGCAGTCAAGTAAATGTCCAGGGTTTTCTGGATTGAATATGTTGACTGGTATAATCATGCATGATTTATAAATAATTCAGAAACTGTAATCTATTAAAGAGGTGATACAATTTCTTTCTTCCTTCTGATAATCCCAAAAGCACTTTAAGTTTATATAAAAATCTATCTGAAGCCTGGTGATGTGATTCTGTACACTGCACCTGAGAATTTACACTTTTAAATTTAAAAAATCATAGAAATGAATCAGAAATATTAAAACAGTAGTATCTATACCTTTGAATATGAAACTAGTATCTGAGCTGTAAAAATTATTAATATCATCAATAACACAAGGAAAACAGTCTGTTTCCAAACTTCAACAAACTAAATTCCAAAAAAGACCCAAGTTTTTTTGAAATGTTACATTTGTGCCTTGCTAAGATAACTTCTAGGGCTCTGGTGAAAGTGGGAAACTATTTTAAATCCTCAAACAAAATCACTGCTAAAGAGCATATGCCACAAGCATGTAGAGCAGAGGTTGCGAATTCATCTTGGAGTAAATATCTAGTCCTTATTTAGTACACACTTAATTATATCCATTTTTCATACTAAATAAACACTTGCAATCCAATAATGCACTACCAAAAAACCAACAGAATTAAAATGTCTCTACCCAGTGGGCTGGCTATTTGCACAAAACCCACAAGTTGCTATTAAACGTTACAGAGCTTCAGGGTCCTTGGAGTCAGCACAGTCCTGGTGGTAGCAAGGATCTAAGACAGAACAAAGAAGGGCCATGGTCCTCATGCCACAAGTCTTAGGCACAAAGGGCCAGGTGCACAGGTAGCAAGTGGTCAGATGCTTAGTAAAGGGACAGGAGATAACCACGGACATCTGCTTGGAGAGCCTAGGCACTTATGAAAACAAATTAAGACCCCAAAGAACTTTCTCTTAAATTTACCTTGCATGATCTTTCCCCCTTCTTGCCTTTCATAGAGACCTGGAAAAAAGGGGGGGAGGGCGGTAGGAAATGAAATAGAATGCTACAGTCAGGACACTTGGATTAATCGGTTGGTTGACATCGTAATAACAGAGACTACGGAATAACACAGGAAGATGCATTTGGTACAATTTTAAGTGGAAAGAAGATACAAGACGTGTAATTAAATATGTATTATGTATATCTATATATACACACATATAAAATAGAGAGAGGGAGTGAGAGAGGAAGACTAGACAGAGTGAAGATATAAAAACCCAGAAAAGACTTCTTGTATTTGGAACAAGCACATCTGGGGTTCACTGTTTCTCCTCTCTGTTTCCCAAAATGTCTAGTAAAGTTATGTTACCTTTGTAAACAGTTTTCTTAAAAAAAGAAGGCAGAAGACCTAATATTTGGCCCCAGACACACACAGCTTAGATATGGGAAATAAGATGTTCACGAAATAAAACCACAGAGAGGGAATTTAGGTAACACCTCGGAGTGACCATCAAAGGGATCTGCGTTCCCTTTTACAAGGCAAGGCCTCTTCCCACATATAACTAAGCTCCAAGAATCTCTGAGTATGAAAAATTCTAGAGAATTTCTCTATCAGTCCTTTTGATGGTCTAACCCTTTACGACATACGGCAAGGGCAGAAGATGAGCTCTTATAAACCTGATGAGAACCTTATCAACTGAAGAAGAGAAGACACAGGAGTGAGACGCCTTATAGCTTTACTCAAGTTGCCTGGGAGTCAATCTATGTGTACTTATTTACATAAATTAATAAGTCATTTTAACAGAAAAAAAACTTAGGCCATTAACAGAACCTAACAGTTTCAAGTAGAGAAAATGCTATCATCATAGAGTAATGGACATAAAGAGACAGACTCTTAGGACAAGAATGCCAACAACTCCATGAGGAACTTTTTGACATTTAGGGGCTTTACGTATATGGATGTATATGTACATACATTTGGCAACACATGCACACCTGTGCACCGCAAGGACAGTTTTCCACTGTAACTGAAGGCAGAGTCTATGTTTCAATCATCTCTAAATTACACACATGCCTACTTGCAGACTCAAGAAAGCATGCCCACTGCACACTGCCAGTCCACTGGCTCCCCCACAAGGCTCCCCTAGATCACTGATGACTTGGTCTCTATCCCTCAGAAAGCCCTATCTGCTCGCTTCCTCTAGCAAAATGTGACCTTTTCTCCCCAAGTACCAATTCTGGGTCCAGGTGTAAGCATGACAGCCCATGAGGGTCTGGTTCAAGAACCGATTTTCCCCCAGTAGCTCTGTGAGGTTCTTTCCAGGCCTCAGAGCAACACAGCTATCTATACAGCTGAAAATGGTACTTACTACTTGCACTTCACACCCTCTTCTCTGGTTCTTGCCTTCCAGAAAGTCTACTTTTCAGTTATAAGAACTGTTTACCTTGGCTTATGAGCTGAGGGGCACTCCCCTCTTTCAGGAGTGTTTCCCAGTCCTCTGCTTTCATTCACTTATTAAAGACTGAGGGTAAGTGTGCTACTCCAGCAGCAAGAATAGCTCTAGGTTCTTCACCCACCACCTCGAATTTACTAAGGAACCACGGGTTTTGAGGGGCACACATCTCTGATTTCAGTTGTGTCTACTATTAAGTCAAATATTCCCCTGCTGATAAAGTCAGAAAGAAAGCAACACTCAAGAATAACATACTTGCACCCAGGGTCTGGAAGCTGACTTTTAAATTTCAGCAGTAATGAAGCCACAGGAAAGTTAACAATAATAGTTGTAAGGAGTCAGAGAAAAAATCAAATAATTACCTTGCAAGAATCTTCACTTTTCATTGCCAACTAAGCATTATAACCTTACTGAGCAATTGGTTCCAGCTTGCCCTCCTCCCCCTCCCCAAAACTTGTATAACAGCCAGTGTAAAGAATAAGGCTCTAAAGTGAGCTACTGGAAAGGCACCAATTCATGACACCCCCAGGATAAGCAATTACCATCAGGTTGTGAGATGAGCATCTCAAAGGCGGGAAAGGGACACAGAGCCACAGAGACATGGAAATTAAACCTGCCCTAAAAGAACAGGGCTCTCTGGGTGCATTCACTAAAGTGATAAAAGGGTCTGGATGCCCGAGCTTACACCCAGGATAATTTTGTCTACGTTGTCTGGGACCTTGTACGCTTTATCTTGGCCGAACCTCTCTTCTTTCGCCGTTGAAAAGCTTAGTGCCCAATGTATCACCCAAAGGTTGTAATTTGCTGTTGTATCCTTAAGTATCTCCATCCTTCTGTCCGAATTTACAAACCACTTTAAGGCCTTCAGAAAAATAAACAAACAAATAATGAGTTCATGACCAGCATTGAAGGGAAAACAGCCCCACTCTTCTGAATAACACGTTGGGACTCCAGCCATTAGTCATCAAGAATTCCTCAGTCCCTGAAGTCATAGGGTTTGGAGTAAATCCAAATGGGATTTTGCTTTTTTAAATTCCTTATACTGCATTCCTATGGACTTCCTGTGCAAACCATTGTGAGGCATTTTTATTATTCACAGTCACACACTTCCACCCTCATGTTGTTGGCTTAGGATTTCCTTCCCTGAAGAAGCTGTACAGTTAAATTCCTGCGGACATGTGCAGATCACCTGGAGCAGTAAACAGGCTGTGTCATTCACCGGTCGTGCTCACAGGCTAAGAGTTCAAGACATGTTTGTTAAAGTTAACTCCCTCCTCATTAATCAACATTCATGTTTAAGACCCAAATCCTGGATTTCCTGAGAATCCAGAAGGCTGTTTTATCATCATCAGTTATTCACATGGTCACCTGAAGTGTGTCTCTATAAAGTAATTCACAGTTGTTTATCAGCTGTTTCCAAGCAGCTGATCACCACATCATCTCAACCATTCCATGCACAAGATCCCTGGTGATAAAGGGGTTATAAGCAGCCACCCACGAGGAAAATTCTTACAAGCAGATGAAGGCTTGGCAAATGAAAGACAACACCTTATGACAAACTGGCAAGAAGAAAAGTCCCCACAAATAAAAATAACCTTCAAATATTTACTACAACAAAAACAGCTAAAACTAACCCATTGCAGGAAAACTTTAAAAAATAAATTCTAAGAATGATTCCAGAGAAAGAAGGGAAGCAAAAGACTTGGGATAGTTCGGAGCTGCCTTCTGCCAATAACACGACTTCTCCCTGGGCTTCTCTTTACAGGTGTCATCTGTTTCAGTTTCCACAATATAGACCAAACATTTCAGATGGAAAGTTTTTGTATAATATCTTGGATGACCTTGAGTCTAGATTTAGTCAACAAATGCTCATTGAGTTCTTCCTGTGTGCCAAGCTCTAGAATAACACACAATCCTGGCACTCGAGTGGATCACAATGAGGCCCCGAGACAGAAATGTGAACTCTAACACAGTGTGAAAAGTGCTATAACGAGGGAAGGAGAAAGTGCTATTTATGGGCTCTGGGCAGGGGGTCGGGGGGAAGAGGCTGGCATTATTTTTTCCTGGGCAGGGCAGAAGGCTTCACAAAAGGAAGCAGCATAAAATGGTAGCGTCTGAGAATGAAAACACATTTTGAAGGATGTTCAGATAACTTTAGGGAATCTGAAAGCTGACACCACACTGATTTTCCAGTGGCTGGCTTTGCCCCCCACACCTTTGGTGGCCACAGATGTTAGGAAGTATCTGTCCACTCTACCTCCTCATTTTCCTGAGTTCTGAAAGGGTCTTTGTTCAAGATAAACTTGAAATAAACTAGTCAGGTACTGAGTTTAGGAGTCTAATTTTCCTTTACCAGTGGGTTTTTAATAATAACATGTGAATTACTAAGGCATTACTGGCAGTTAAACGATTATACTAAGATTACTAAAAAAGAAAAGTGGAGACCATCATATATATGACAAGAAAAAAGGCTCTCTGTTCCTTCCTTCCTGGTAGTCATCCTTTGTGTTTTCTCTTTTGGCAGCTCCTGATACCTTCTACTTTTCCATTCTCTCAAGAAATAGTATCACCCGGGCATTTCTGACGCAAGTGCTCATGCTCACATATTCACACACAGTTTAAAAAATATAATACATGGACTATTTTCAGTGCCAAATGCAGCTGCAATTATATATTTCTTTTGGACATGTTTTATGTTATTAAAGCATGTAAATACTTTCTCTCCCTCAAGTTTTCCAGAACTCTGTCGGCAGCGTCCTCTTCCTTTCTCTTTCCAGAGCATCAAATACAATTTCCTGAATAGAGTCAAAAAACTTGGTTGCTGAGGGCTCACCTTTTCCCAACATAGTCTTTGAAAGTAACTTCCTCTCCTTCTAAGGAAACACACGTCTAGCTTCTATTATCTCACCTCTTTCCCCTTACAGAGGTATTCCACTTCTCACCCTAAATTTCTGCTTTTCTTGTCTGCTATCATATCTAAAATTCCCATGTAAGGCCAAAAACTTATGTATAGTGATATCCTACTATAAATCACTCCACATTGCCTTAAGGACAGTAAAACTTTTGTCCCAATCGCCAAGAAATTCAGTCAGTCAGTTGTTTTCCTGAGCGCCACATATAGCTATCCCAATTAACCAGGCAGTTTAAAAGCTAAAGCACTTTAGTGAGAATTGTTTTTTGAAATGTAATGAAACAATGCACCATCTTTATTTATTAAGAAGTCATTTTCAGTTTGCTGATCTACAGAGTGGGGAGTAATTTGCTTCAAGCATGCAACTTGTTCTTAACACATCCCTAGTACAATGCAAGGTATTCTCATATGCGCATACACGCGTGCGCACATGTGTGCGCATACACACGCTCCTTCACTCCCTCTACAACCAAAGGCACAGTTACCTACATCTTGAAAGAAGGAATTACCACAGCTTCCTGTCTCTCAAAGTCCCATCTGTAACTGTGCAAGGGCCAGCTACTGATGCTACAGACATATTTGACTATCCTGGGCACAACTTTTTGAGGGGGCAAGTTCACCACAACTTTGTAAAGAGCCTTGTCTTATGAAGTTTTATCACCTTGGATCCTTACTATCATATTCTGCAGAGTCAAGTGAGTTTTATGTACTGCAGACAATACACCCCCTACAGACATTTCTAGGGAACTCTTCTACCAGCTGTAATGCAGACACCATTACTGGAAGGGGTCCTCACCGAGGATGTGATGCTCAGCACCAACTCACCTGAATAGCTGGGTTACAAACAAAAAATGGGCAGAAGACCTAAACAGACTGTTTCTCCAAAGAAGACGTAAAATCAGATGGCCCACATGAAAAGATACCCAACATCACTAATTATTAGAGAAAAGCAAATGAAAACTACAATGACGTATACATCGTGACACAGGTCAAAATGGCCATCATCAGAGCTCCCACTGTGGCTTGGCGGGTTACGATCCCAACTGGTATCCATGAGGATGCAAGTTCAATCCCTGGCCTGGCTCAGTGGGCTAAGGATCCGGTTTTGCCATGAGCTGTGGTGTATGTCACGGATGCGGCTCGGATCCCACATTGCTGTTGCTGTGATGTAGGCCTGCAACTGCAGCTCCAATTCAATCCCTAGCCCGGGAACCTCCATATGCCACAGGAGTGGCCCTATAAGCCAAAAAAAAAAAAAAAAAGAAATACAGAAAGAAAAAAAGAGGCCATCAAAAAAGTTTACAAGTCATAAATGCTAGAGAGGGTGTGGAGAAAGAGAACACTCCTACACTGTTGGTGGGAATGTAAACTGGTGTAGCCACGATAGAGAACAGCATAGAGGTCCTTTAAAAAAAGAAAAATAGAACTATCATATGATCCAGTATGATCCAGCTATCCCACCCCTGGGCGTATCCAGAGAAACCTCTAACTTGAAAAGATATATGCACTCTAATGTTCACAGTAGTACTATATATAATAGCCAAGATATGGAAACAATCTAAATGACCACGGATAACAAATGAATGGATAAAGGATATATGAAATACGTACATACATATATATATATAGACACACACACACAAATATATATACATACACAGAATCAAATACTAATCAGCCATAAAAAAGAATACAATAATGCCATAATGCCATTTGCAGCAATATGGATAGACCTAGAGATTATCCTACTAAGTCAAGTCAGGCAGAAGAAAGACAAATATCATATGATGCCACTTATATGTGGAATCTCAAAAAATGATACACATGAACTTATTTATAAAACAGAAATAGACTCACGGACACAGAAGATGAATCCATGGTTACCAAAGGGGGAAGGAGGGGAGGGATAAATTTGGAATTGGGTATTAACATATATATACTACCATACATAAAATAAACAAGGACCTACTGTATAGCACAGGAAACTATATTCATTATCTTGTAATAACCCATAAAGAGAAGAATCTGAAAAAGAATACACACACACACACACATATATATACATAAAACATATATGTATAACTGAATCACCTGGCTGTACACCTGAGACACTGTAAATCAACTATACCTCAATAAAAAGAATTTTTAAAAAAAATAGTTGGGTGACCTACAGCCAGAGGGCTGCACGCAACCATGCTGGTGAGGATGTGGAGGACAATGAGGGTATGCCCTTCCATCTGCCCTTCCAACAGCTTTCAGGGCACATGAGATCCAGCCTCAGCGGTCATGGCAGGGATTCACCAGAAAAAGGGGGCCAAACCACAGTACAAAGATGTGGGCATGAGAGGTACCAAATGGACATTCTAGAAGACCCTCATGGCAGCAAACGCACAGTGAACCCTCTAGCTGCTTCCAGAAGAGCAGTGTTGGGGCCCTGGCATTCAGACTTTCCTTACTGCCCCACAATTTAAAAGCTCTTAAGCTAATATGCACCAACCAAGCAGGAAGGAAACCAAATAAAAACCTATTGATACAGCAAAGAGTAAAGCAGAACCTTTTTAGGCAAAAGCTCTGGTTAGTAAATGAACACCATCTACCTCTCAATGGCTATTTCAGATACTACCACCACTAGCTATGCAGAAATCTACCCGGGAAGACAGAGGATAATATCGGGAACAAGGATTTAACTTTTGATATTATCTTTAAAATCAAAAAGAGGAGTTCCCATTGTGGCTCAGCAGTAACGAACCTGACTAGTATCCATCAGGTTCAATCCCTGGCCTTGCTCAGTGGGTCAAAGATCTGGCGCTGCTGTGAGCTGTGGTGCAGGTCCCAGACATGGCTTGGATCTGGCATTGCTGTGGCTGTGGTGTAGGCTGGCAGCTGCAACTCCAATTTGACCCCTAGCCTGGGAACTTCCATAGGTTGCAGGTACAGCCCTAAAAAAAAAAAAGAAAAAAAGAAAGAAAAGGAGGAGGAAAGACAGACCAAGCCACAGTCCTCCACTAGAAGTATTAACAATATAAAACGTCTACCCAGTTATTACTAATCTTGTAGAAGTGTTGTAGATTGGAGCAAAAAAAAAAAAAAAAAAAAAAAAACTTCGAGAGCAAAGTATCATAGAACACTAAAAATTAAGTTAGTTCATATTGCTAGGGACTGGTGGCTTAGGTAATTGAATTGAAAGTGAGAATCATGGAAGAGATCTACATAATAATTAGCTGCTGAGTTTTCTCCTGTCGAATACTCCCAAATGGAGTATTTAGCATTCAGCAGACTTATTAATGAATAAGTGCACGACTGGAATTAACTAGCACCTCATTCTGGAAGGCTGCTCTTGGCAAAAAAGTAATATCCACAAGGCACAGCAAGTTGATTGCTGGTGTACACTGTGGGCTGGGCTGAACATTGCATTCTTTAGAATCATACATATTACATCAAATCTCAGAGCCACAGGTCCACAGCACCTAACTCTGAAGCTGGACAGCATGCAAAGGAAGGGTGAAGTTTCTAGACCTCAAGAGACAACTTTCCAAGCTTCACAGTTGGCCTGGACTTGAAACATACTTAGAGTGAAGATATACCCAGACAGCTTCCTGGTCCTGTGGATCAAGGACACACAGAGGGGAGGGAGCTGTGGTCCAAGCAGGTCTCTCTGCAGAGCCTGATTCATCTCATCCTCCTCAAGAAGGCACCCAGGTGCCAGTGTGGGCCAGCGCTCCCTCCTTTTATGCACGGTTACTGCTATGTTTCTTTAAATGCAGTCTGCTCCTTGAGGAAACTCCCTGGCAAGTGAAAACAGCAGCAAAGGTAAAAGAATGCTGAGAATTTGGCTGCTGCCTGCAGTATTAGGAAGAACAGCAATTACTCAACTCTCTCCTAGTGTCAGAGGCAGAAATAAGCATGTGAATTTAGGCAAGTATTGGCCTGTCTTTGCTCAAAGCTTCTCCTTTTGCAGTATCTGTCACCTACCTACCCCACAGTCCTAATAATTAATGAAGTAAATGAGAAAACAGAGAAAGAATGAAGGCAGCAAGCAAGCACACACACAAAAGAGCAATATAAATTCTACCTTGAATCCAGACTAGGCCACAGTTAATACTTCTTAAACATTGCCATTATTGCAAAGATTTCACTAACTTCCCAATAACTATGCTTTGCTACTCTGTTGCCTCACAATAAACATAACTATGGGAGAACTCTTGATCTTTTCCTCCAAGCCCTTCTGTCTATGGCATTTGGCAGAGTCATGTACTCACTCCCATTTTTTCCTTCCCTGGCTTTGCAAACACAAGGTAATATTTGACTGCTGCCCAGCACTTTTAGGTCATAAAAACATTGATCTTATGACCAGAAGGGCCTTAAGATATCATCTGGTTCAGTTTCCCTGTTCTTTTGCCAAATTATGGCAAAGTCGGGTCAGAGAGGTTGAGGAGGTTTTATTTCCGTTACTGAGGCTATTAAGGGATGAAGTGTGGAAGTGAGACTTTTTTTTCCCCCTCCTTAATCATACTATTCTCATGTACAAGAATTTTGTCAAGTTTACTTTTCTGAGCAGCCTTAAATCCTTCCTGCAATGAGCGAGGATCTACACAAATCCATTCATTCTTTTGACTAAAATATAGAAATTTATTTGGCCTTTCATTTTAATGTCACAGACAGCAGTAATAAATTTTCCTAGAATTTGTTTGAAACCTAAGAACTCAGTGGTTCTGAACAACACACAGCATACCCACACATTCTAAGCCATTTAAAAATCCTTCAAAGACTTTGGCTTTCAGAGATAAAACTGTCTAAAATCTATCCCTTTTTCCTCCCTCAGAATGTAAATGGCCATATCCTCAAAAAGGCAAAGCTCCCAACGACGGAAAGTGAGGCAAGATTTTTCAAGATCTGCATTTGACAAGATGATGGAATGTTCTGCCTCTGCAGAATTATAAACACACACTCCAAGGGGCCCAAGCCCACACATCCTGTAGGCATGATTCCTCATACCTTGTAGGTCTGAAGTAGTCCAACTAATTCTTAATATCAGAGTCAGTTCAGGCCACTCCTTCTCAAGACCGTTTTGCCTTAATTTGGCAAGTCTTTGGGAGTCTTTAAAAAAAAAAAAAAAAGGTATCACAAGTCTCCAATACTGAGATGCCTTTTGTCTTATCACAGCTGTGAACCGTTTTGCTTGTGGCCTTTGGATAAGATGCTAAATAAGTTACCTCTTGTAGACCAGGACTTTGCAGGCTCAGGTTTCATGGTGCCCTGCCAGAAATTCCTTTCTGTTTTGAATCTGAGATGTTTGTTTATGGTTTTTGTTTTGAAATGCTAAATAAGACGGGCACAGTCTCTAGTTACTGCCTATACTTCCTCCCCCCCCCCACTGCCATAGCCAGAGTGCCTGGTTGCTAAGGACTTAGTTAAAATTTCCAAAGAGGAGACTCTAAATTCTCCTCAGGAACTAGAGGTGTAAAATGACAACACCTTGAAATACCATGAACACTTAATTTTCTTTAAATGTTCACAAGACAAAGGTTTTTAGGATATTTCAAAATAAAGATATTCTTTTTGGATTTGAAAAACATATAATTGAACAAAATCCTGAAATTTGGAAATTTACCTCATCTTGCTGTGGCTTACATGTTTGAATATCAGCACTCTTGATCAAGAGACACTACAATGATAAGTACTAAACAGAGTTTCTGGGGGGAAAAAAAACGAAAAAAGAATTCAATTTCTACTATGTGATAATAAGGCTTCGTTGTCAAGAAGAACATTAAAAAAGAATTGTCAACTACTGATTCTAAGGACTGTATCATCTCTATGTTCTTTCCCCTACTTCCATAATAGCCAATATAAGGCATTTGCCTTATGAGAGCTGAGCCCATATTTACTAGATGAAAATGATATGCAGTACCAGGCATGAAGGAAAGGGAGTTCTGTGTTCCTGAGGTGGGACCACACCTACACTAGGAATCAAAGAGGTAAGAAGTCAGGTGTTTTAATTCTAGGCTTTCTTTTCTAGCTTTCCACTGCAGCACACAGAATCTCCGGAGAAACTACAGTGCAAATCCACAGTAAAGCTGCAGTATTAGTCCATGTGAAAGATGGATGGAACACAATGCAGATGTACTCTGGGCGGCACACCATCTCCTGTTCCCTCCCAAGCCCACCCTGGTCTCAGAGCTGGCAGGCCCACTGCTGCTTCCTTCTGGAACCCCAGTGATCCCAAGTTGCCTGGTGATGCTCAGGGGTCTCTGCTGTTTTCAGCCATGTCTGGAAACCCACAGAAGACTTTTACCAATAAAAGGAAATTTAATGCATTTTTCAGGAAACCAGATGCCATCCCTATTAAGATATGGCACCTTCTAGAAACTATTCATTTGATACAGCTCTCTAGAAACAAGGATTCAAACCACAAAATAGGGCAGATGTCCACATTCTCCTGAAACACTGAGACTGGGAATTACGGTCACACTGGATCCAACCAATGAAGTTTTGGTCCAGAGGCCCTGGACTCACGTATTCAGTCCCTCACAGTCTCTTTCTGATATACATCTTTGGAATCCCCTGTTGAAGAGATATAGTTAAGTGTGGTCAAGGCATGAGTAGGTCCACAAAGGAGATTTTTAAAAACTTAATATAAACAGAAAGCTAACAAAGAAAAAAATGAGAAAGGACAGAAAAAGAATGAAAATTAGAATATTAACTAGCTTTTAAAAAAATCTATGTGGTGGAGTTCCACACATAGATTTATGGAGCTGCAGGTTAAGGATCCAGCGTTGTCACTGCACTGGCATGGGTCACTGCTGCGGCGGGGGTTGGATCCCTGACCTAGGAACTTCCACCTACTGTGGGCGAGGCCAAAAAACAAATAAATAATCAAAATTAAAAAAAAAAATCAATTTGGCACCAGTAACTCTACTAACCATATACACATATTTTTGTGCATATGTACATGTATACACACATACATAACAAACATACATGTAATCATGTACACATTTAATAATTCCCTCCTCACTATAAATATTTGATTAAATCTATTACTATTGTATTTTTGCAGACAAGGAAAATGAAGCCCAAAACAATTAAACAAACTGGTTACTCACAGCTGAAAAACAACAGAGCTGAGATTTGAACATAGGTTTGTCTGGTCCCAATGCCGTATTTTCTCTTTCCTACAACATCCTGCACAAAGCAGTGGGAAGGAGGGAGGAAAAGAGACCCCCAGGCCAGGCTTGCTGCCACCCCTCTCACCAGTTCCACATCCTTCCTGGTATCAGAGTCGGAGTTAGGGCCCCTCTTAGCTGCTCCTGAGATGCCCAGCACTTCCTACCCCAGGGCTAACCAGCTTAAAGGAACTGTTCTGGGCTAGAATGAATTATCCCAGTTTTTACTTCTACCTTCAGACCATGGCCTCTGTGAAAGCAGGACCCACATCTTTCTTACTTTGAAAAATTATTAATTATTAGCCTAGCAAGTAGCATTACCAAACCCCATACTTACGCTACATGCTTTATGTGCACTAACTTTTTGCTCCTGCAAGTGTGGTCCTGGGACCAGCAGCATCATCGGCATCACCTGGGAGTCGACCAGAGGTACAGAATCTCAAGCTCCAACCTCACCTACCGCATGAGAATCTGCAGGTGATTTGTATGCACGTTAACATTTCAAAAGCACGGTTTTATCTCATTCAATCCTTGCAACAAACATAGGTGGCCCCTATTGCAATTAACAGCTAGGGAAACTGAGGCCTAGAGAAGGTGACTAAAGTACAGGACAAAGACCAGAGCCACAATAGCTGCTTAGTAAATACTCGTGGGAAGAAGGATGGCAGGGAAACAGGCAGGGCTGGAAAGAATAGAGGAAAGGCCTGGTTAAATGTCTCACCTCTGGTTTTGTCTGGTTTGCACCAAGGGCCAGGATAGGTGAGACTGGGGTCCTGACACAAGTGGGCTGCAGCAATACAAGCTGTTTCCTCAGCCCAAGCCAGGCTAAACCCTGTGCTGACCACCAGTGTGGACACTTCAGGAGTAGGAGCAAAATCTTCTTCCAGAATATTAATGTGAAGGAAAACATAACATTGCTGGTTTTAAGCGTGAGTTTAGATGCTCCCCCTTCCCCAAATGAAATTTAGCCTCCGGATAAATGGTTACATTGACAATTCCTACAACTTAAAGCAAAAAACTTCAGTTCTCCCTCTTTACTTTTACCAAGATAAACACGTTTTGTAGAAATTATGTAGAACCAAGTATAACAAATGGGTACCTAGAGGAAAGGTAACAAGCAGCTTTAAAGGTCTTTAAATAAGTTGTTTAACTCAATGCATTTATGGTGCTGGGGTAGGAAGGGAGGGGACTTAAACTCAGTAATAATTCACTCCCTTTTATGAGCCCAAGCTCCCTAACTACTACGATCAATTACTCAGGTGGATGAGGATTAAATAGAACAAGAGGAGGCACCCACATCAAGTTGTTTTACTTATACTGATTAGCAGCTTTGTTGTTAAGTGTTTACCACATGCTAGTCACTCTTCTAAGTGCTTCACGGGGATTCATTCTGAGTCCTTGTACCAACCCTACTATTAACCCCACTAAACAAAAGAGAAAACTGAAATGCACAGAAGCAGAGTGCAGATCTGACCCCAGAAACCAAGTTTCCAACCATTTCAACCACGGACACTTTTGGGTCCAGGTATGAGTACTTCACAAAGGGAATTAACTGGGGCTAGGGTAGGAAGGTAAAGAATTGAACCTTCTTCGGTTAGGAACTGCAGAAGAAAAAAAGATCTTGAATTTTTTTTCTCATGCAAGCCCCAAATGAACACTTACCAGCCTTTACCTTGAGGGCATTCCTTTTCTTTTTTTTTTTCTTTTTGGCCATGCATGTGGAAGTTCCCAGGCCAGGGATCAAACCTGAGTCATAGCAGTGACCCAAATCACAGCAGTGACAATGCCCGATCCTTAACCCACTACCCTACCAGGGAACTCCCCTTGAAGGCATTCTTTTATTCTTCATTCATTTTTTGGCTGCGGGGCATACAGGGATCAGATTCGAGCTGAAGTCTCGACCTAAGCCACACCTACGGCACTGCCCGATCCTTAACCCACTGTGGCAGTTCAGGGATGGAACCTGCCTCCCGATGCTCCCAAGACACCACCAATCCTGTTGTGCTACAGTGGGAACTCCTTGAGGGCATTCTTAAGCTTAAGCATTTTCAACCACTCCTCTGTCCCTAAGACTGCTGAGGTCTTGTCCAAACACAGAGGTGTTCCCTGATGTGATCAGGCAAACTGGCCAGGGCAAGTAGCAGAGAGTGGGTGAAATCGGGAGCTGCTGATAAAGGGACACCTCTCAGTGCACTGCCCACACTCACCCCTTGAGGAGAACAAGCTCAAACAAAGAGAAAATCACTTTCCAAAGGAAACTTGCCATTCTGAACCACAGCTGGTAGAGCATTAAGAATGCAGGCTCATTCTTAGATGTTGGGAAACACTCTGATATGCATCGCACAAACACTAAGGATGGGTAGGATCCCTTCCCCCCACCAAAAGGGAGCTCTTACCCAGACTTTTAAACCTAGCTGGAATTTGAATTCTCCTTAGCTCTGCCACCAGAGCCTGAAAAGATGATCTAAGATCCTATGATTCCTAGAACAAATTTTAACCACATTATCCCACTTGCTAACTAATCATACATAGACCTGAGAAATCACTTCTACTTGGCTTGAACTTACAGTATTGTGTAGACTTCTGAAGGTCTTGCTGCCTCATTCTTGATGTTGATTAAAAGACTGTTTGGAGTAGGGCACAGGTCTGGGAGGTCTCCAGGCCTCCCAGCTCCTCCTCTGCCCCAGCAGAAGGCCTTGTCCAGAGAAGATGATCAATAAATGAGTGATTGATTTTTATGCAGAGACAAGTCAGAGCTTTAAAAATTCAGCTTTGGAGAATTCAACCTCTGAGAAGGAAAGCTTTAGGCTTTCAGCTTGTTATTCATGCAGGCTTGGCTAGTCTGCTGTTTCTTCCTCAAGTAATTAACTGGGGTGTCTCCAAAACCCTGGTACTGCATGTGCCATGTGGAACATGGTGTTACAGGAGCCTGCTTCACCAAAAGCATTTCTCTTACACTCATTTCGCCATCTCCTATTCAAAGGCATTTACACGCTCAAGCAGCACTGCCGTCTCTCATGTCAGTGCCATAGCCTGAAAGATGTTAAACACACCCACATTTTTCAGGAATTTCACAATTAATGTCTGGAATGTGTTTTGGATTATTCTTCAAAGGATGACATAGTTGCCCTAAGATGAATTCAATATTTTTCTCTTCTCCCATTTGTCATTCTTTAGTCCTCCCACTCCATTATCTTTTTAGGCTCATCTCTTTTATCTATTTCCCCCAACCTCACAATTCCTGTTCCTTGCATCTTCAAATTGTTCCCTTGTTCATGCAGATCATCAAATTTTTGTTGTTGTTGTTTTATGTTTTTTTTTGTTGTTGTTGTTTTTAGGGCCACTCCTGCAGCATATGGAAGTTCCCAGGCTAGGGGTCCAATTGGAGCTACAGCTGCTGACCTACACCACAGCCACAGCAACTCGGGATCCGAGCCGTATCTGCTACCTACACCACAGCTCATAGCAACACCGGATCCTTAACCCACTGAGCGAGGCCAGGGATCAAACCCGCATCACCATGGATCCTGAAGGTGGGTTTGTTAACTGCTGAGCCATGAAAGGAACACCCAGATTATCACATTTTAATCAAGCCACAATCACAGAAATCTGCACCGTATCACTAATACCTCCTACCACTGGCTGTAAAGCCCAAAGTCTAAGGATTATTCAGATGGTTTTCTTCATAAGTTAGTAATAAATACTATTATTTATGGCAATAAATTAACCTGTATGCTCACCACCATACTGCCAACATATTACTTGTAGAATCTCTGGTCACTGCTGAATATGTGTTAATGGCAGCAAAATTTCTAGCCTTGCTATTTTCGCCCTTCTGGTGCTATACGATTTATCTGCCCTTTTCAAGTGTTTTATGTGACTGGACTCCTCAATGACAGTGAGGATTCTGTAAACTTGATAGTCAAAGTAAAGGTCATGAAGTCTCATCATTTGTATATATGCAGTGAATAGTCTCTCCATGTTTTGTCAATATTTACTTTGGGGAAGAACTAATTATTTCCTTGTTTACTTACTTTGGTTCCTCTTCCCATGCTATTTTAACGTGATTTTATAGGCCCTCTGCTTGCTTCTGTCTCTGGCATCTAAGAGCTCATTCCACCTAAAGCCTTTAGAGATGGAAAATGAAACACCTTCCTCGGAAAAAAAGAAGCCCTCACACAAATGAACCTATCTTCAAAACGGACTCAAGAGACATGGAGAACAGACGTGTGGTTGTCAAGGGGGAAGGGGTAGGAGTGGGATGGACTGGGAGTTTGGGCTTAGTAGACGCAAACTGTTACATTTAGGTTTTTTTTTTTGGGGGGGGGTGGCTTTTTTTTTTTTTTTTTTTATAAGGGCTGCACCTGAGGCATATGGAAGTTCCCAGGTCAGAAATCAAATCGGAGCTACAGCTCACAGCAATGGAGGATCCTGAACCCACTGAGCCAGGCCAGGGATCAAATCCGAATCCTCATGGACACCAGTCAGATTCGTTTCCACTGCACCACAATGGGGCAGTTTGAATTCCAGCAAACTATTACATTTAGAATGGATAGGCAATGAGGTCCTACTGTATAGCTTAGGGAGCCATATTCAAACTCCTGGGACAGACCATGATGGAAGATAATATATAAAAAAGAATATATATATATATGTGTATATATATAGCTGAGTCACTTTGCTGTACAGCAGAAATGAGCATAACATTGTCAACTATATTTTAATAAAAAAGATTTTTTTAAAGGATCCCTGGGATTTTTAATTTTTCTAACGCCAGTACAGGAGTATTAATCCATCTGCTTTTATTTAATTAGTAAAAATGGAAATGCATGGCTCTTAACTCCAAGTCCTGTCTTGCATCGAGCTAAGGGGCATCTGCGGCTGTGCACAACCAAACGGTCTGGCGCATTCCCTGGCCTCCTAGACCTGCTCTCTGGGGTCTCACCTCAGATCCTCTACAATCTTCCAAGGAATCATTCTCTCCACTGACCGTCCTCTGGTGATCAGAAGAGAAACAACAACCTTCTAAAGCCGACAGTTTCAGAAAACAACATTCTGTTCTTTGCTGTTAAGCATCTACCACATACCCTTGGTTCTACTTACTGCCCTATGAAAAGCGGGTGAGAGGAAAAGTTGAAACACCTGGGGGAAATCAAAGGCGGATTGGGTTTTGAAAGGGAGAATTTTCAGATGGCAGTGGTGAAAACACAGACGGTTCAGTTCTGTAAACATGAAGCATCGCCAGAGGGGAAAAAAATAAAAGCTGGTGCTTATCTGGCTCTAATTCAACAAAGTTCTCAGAGCAAAACACTCACTAGTGTCCACTAGGTTCCAAATCACTCTGTGCTCATGAACTGTCAAACTCAAGCCATAATGACTGAGTTTACCTAGAGGGGGCTGGTCATGCTCCCCACCCCCACCCCCCTCATCCCTTACTGTACTATTCCACAGAGGACAGAAAAGAGGTCCTCAGCCCTTGTCTCCAAATACAATCCTGTCTAATCAAAAAAGTCTTCCTAGAAAATCCCACTTGAGCAGGTTTTTCAAAACTCTGATTTCCCCAAGAGGTCTCCCATCCAGTCTCCTTCAGAAGTTCAGAATTCAAACTTATTTCTCTGACTTCTAGGTGGTTTACCTAGAGGCAGGCGGCCTAGTCAAAGAGCAGCCCCTTAGGAGGCTGCCACAGGCAACAGGAAGACTCATCATTGGACACAGGGAAGGGGACCTGTATCCTCCTGGAGGCCTGAAAGCACTCGGTAGACAGAGCAGAGAAAATTCAATCAACTAGCTCAATTTTAAATGCATGTAGGCAAAAATAATTTTTTAAGGAATTAAATCAGGATTCACTTAATAACAATCTAAATGATGCCGAAAATAATTCCAAGTGTGTCACATGATTCACTAAGATCCAACTTCTCACAGCATTTAACCTTTCAAAAAATATTTTTTCTTCAATGGTCTTTCTACAGAGAAGCCTGTTCATCCATGTATTAAATGCACATTCATTGAGAGCCTACTAGGAGCCAGTAGTGTGCCTTAAAAACCTAAGGCAGGGAGCCATAATTTGGAAGGGGTCCATTTCAGTCCTTGATTTATCTAACTCACTTTGTGAACTGCAGTTAAAAACATAATTTTCTCACAAAGCCAGTACGGGTGATACAAATAAAAATTACTGCAAGTTGGCAAACAGCAATATAATTTGTATTAAATTATGTCATTGAAGAGGTAGATTAGTCATGATAATATTTCTATACTACACAATACGTTTTCTCAGGGTAGTCAAATAAGAAGTTTTCATTAACAGATACAACCAGTAGGGGTCATTTTCCTGCAAAAATTGCAGCAAAAGAGATTTCAACATGAATAACATCGATTCCTGTTCCTCTTATGATAATCACATGTGAATATCTGAATAAAAATGGGAACTGAGGGAAATACTGGTCACTGAGAGATTTCTTGCCACATAACAAAAATGAGCGAAGTCAGTACTTTCTATGGAATTACTGCTATGGAATGACTCCTATAATTCTTAAAAAGAAGGAAGAAGGCTACTCACTTATCCTTTGTTTTCCATAAATCTTGTGGTAAAGTGAAATGCTTTAAGTTGTAGATACCCTACTGAAACATCTGTCTAAAACCAACCATTTTATCATTCCAGGTAACACTGCCCTTCTTACTCTGAGTTCCTGGATTTAGAATGCAACTTAACTGCTGCTTTTAGAGTTCTAAAAAACAAAATAAAATAAAAAGTGCGCCTGAGTACACAACTTTGGTAGTTGAAAACAGGCCGGATAGACTGGAAGTGTTGCTAAAGAACACTAAATGAGATATGGCAATAAATACTTGCAAGCATTTTCAAGGCTAATACCAAGCACATGGGGTGTTACCCAGAAGAAAGGAAGCTATGAGGGATCGCATCATTTCAGAGGAATGAAAGGCTCACCAACAAACTGCCAAAATAACTCCATATTATGACACCGGGATGATGTTGCCAAAACACTTGATTACCGTGAATGTTCCCTGAGCTCCACATTTCCTTCACCAGAAATCTATCACAAAGAAACAAAACAAGGGTTAGAGTCTTTAGAACCTTCCCAAATCCTTCTCAGAGCATAGCAGTTTCCACCACATTTAACCTTGTTTCAGGTTGCTTGTTCTTTTTAGATTTATGGGAGGCTGGCTTAAGTAAATTATACACTCCAAGTGGCAGGGTTCAAAGATGCATCTTTTGGTCCAACTCATTCAGAATTCCCAAAGCCAAACATAAAATTGTCTCAGAAGTTAATCTCCTGGCCATTCTTCTTTTTGAGACAAATGAAAACATGCTACAAAATGGGACTTTATACCAGGTGAGAGGTTTTTGTAACCTGAGGCAAACAAACTCCTCCTCTAACCCAGTGTCCTAAGGGTGCAGCAGAGCACTTCCCTGTGAGAGTTCCCTTCACTCATTACTGCCCACTAGCTTCCAAACCAGAAAGGCCTTCTCAATTTTCCAGAACTGTCCCAAGTTTAAAAACTGCAGGTACCAATGAATATGAAATATGTAAAGAAAACCACAGGATGAGACCCATTTACCCTTAAGACTGCCACTTCCTTTCTCAGTATCTCATCATAATAAATAAACACATACACAGAAGGATGCTTCCGAATAAATCCCTCTCTGGTCTCATGCATGCTGGCTCTAAGTATTAAGGAAGGGGCAGGGCAGAGGGCGCCTGTCCCTCCTCCTCTCAGTTCCTCCAGATGCAGCTCTCCGCTCAAACACCCGGATACCTCCAAACAGCATCAACGTCAACGTCAGCCCAAGGAGGGATCTCACTTTTAACTGATGCTCCTTGAGTCCTCCCAGTAACCAAATAAAAAGAACTCAGTGTTTCTCTTAAGACCCCTAAATCGGACCAGGCCCCCCGAGGCTGGTGGCCAGGGCTTAAGGTTTACACCCCCAACAGTGCTTCTCCCACGGAGGAAGGCTCCACGAATCTAATCACTCTCCCTCCATCAGACACCGCGGTGCACAATACTTAGTGGAAAAACCAGCAGAACAATCCTCGCCATTAAACACACAAATAGAAGGAACTGGCAACACGATTAGAAACACGTGGATATCTGATCTTAAAAAGCAGCCTCTAATAGAAACAACTTTTCACCCCTAGGTCCAAGCCCCCCGCTCTCCGCCCCTTCATTCAGGAGAGAAAGCCTCTGACCATTTTCAATAGGCAAATAAATGAGTAACCACCGTATGTAACTTCCCTTGGGCTGACATATTCCGGAGCTGAAATTGATTTATATGCGCAGGAGGAGGAAGGGGGTGACGGAAAAGAGCAAGGAAAAAATAATAAAAGAGTCACACAGGGAGTGTGAGCTGGAGACACGTCTCCGCCAGCAGAAAATGGACTTTTGCGGACACGGTGAAGCACTTGGTTCCACACTGCGCTAGTGCGGGGAGGGCGGCAGGGGCTGGACTCCCCGAGGGGCTCGCGACAGCCTCTGCAGTGCCCCCTGCCCGTGGCGCCCCCACGTCGGGGAGCACAGCCGGGACACCCCACCCAGCCGCAGCCCGATAGGCCACACGTGTGAGCTTCTGTACGCGGCCGGGGGCGACTCCCCTCTCTCTAGCCTCCACCCACGAAATCCAACCTCAACCGCGGCCTGCCAGGCATCAGGGGGAACAGCGAGCGGGAACCCAGGGACGCGGGGCTCTCTGCCGGGGGCGGGGGCATCCCTCCTCCCGCGGAGCCCTCTCTCCTCGGGAAAGTCTCAGCCAAACTTTGTTCCGCGCAGCCAGCGCAGAGGGGGCGGCGCGGGCCAGGTGGGAGGGGGCCCGCGGCGGGCGGCCGTACCTTCGCAGACGCCCACTTCGTACTCGGTGATGGAGTCGCCATTGAGCGGGGGGCGGATGACACAGCGCAGCCCCCGGTCGCAGGCTCCGTGGAGCCCGTAGGCGCCGCCGCAGCTCTCGTTCCTCTGGCGGGCGCACATGTAGCAGCAGCCGCAGACGCCCTGCACGATGCTCCCGGGGCAGCTCCTGGGCTCTTCGCACTTGGACTCGTCGCAGGGCAGGCAGACCAGCGCCCGGGTGCCAGAGCGCGCCAGCAGCAGCAAGAGCCCCAGCAGCGAGCCGGCCAGCCCCCTGCCCCCCGCCACCAAGTACATCCTCCTGCGCCGCCGCCTCCTCCTCGCAGTCGGGCCGGGAGCGGGGCGGGCGCCCTCCCCTGTGCGGGGCACACGCGCCGCCGCCGCCGCACCCGCAGCCCGCGGTCCTCGCCGCCCCCCTCGGGGCCCCCGGGGCGCGCCTCCCCTGGCGGGGCGAGGCCCCCGCCCCCTCTGCGGGCCGCGCCGACCCCGAGCCCACTAGCGTTGGCGCCAGCGGGGGCCTCCCCTCTTCCTCCTCCTCCCGGGAGGGAGGGGGAAAAAAGAAAAAAAGTTTCCTCCCGGCAGCTCCGGTTCAACCCAAACTTCTGGCGGCGGCGGCAGCGGCTGCGCCCGGCTCCAGCTCCGGCTGGCGGCGCCTCCTCCCTCTCCTCCTCCGCGTCGGCCGGCCCCGCGGCAGTGGCGGTTGCGGTGGCGGCGCAGCCTCCGGGCCGGTCCCCGCCTCCCGAGCAGCCGAGTGGGCGCGGTGGCGCAGCAGAAGGTCCGCGGCGTCCGCTCCGCGCGCCTGGTTCGCCTCACTCCTGCGCCGCTCCTCCGGGCGCTTGTTTATGGCTCGAGCCTCTGCCGCTCCGGCTGCGCCCTCCCCCATCCTACCTCATCCCCCAGCCCGCGCCGCGCGCCGCTCATTGGCTGCCCCCCCACCCCTCCCGGCCCGGCCGGCTCCCTCCCCCTCCTCCGCCCTCCCTACCCGGCGGCCGGGCCCTTCCTCCCTCGCACGCCTCCCCCCACCCCCCCCCACGCTCCTCCTGTGCCTCCGGAGCCCGGCGCACCGAGCCGGCCCTGCAGCGGGGTCTTCGCGCGCCTCGCCCGTTCTGGCGTCGCCCGCTCGCTGCGGCTCGGGGAGCGAGGCGCATCCGGCGAGCTACCAGAGTCGCGGCGTCCCGAGCGCCCGCCGGCCCCAGGTCCACCGTGGCTGGCCTGGGAGTCCTGAGGGCGAGACGGCTGCACCTCCGGTGCCGGCTTTGAGTTCCGAGAATGGCTGGGGACCCCGGAGCTCGGGGCGGGGTGGGGGAGAATTGCTGCAGCCCTTGGCTGGAGTACCCGCCGGATCGAACCCCGGGAAAGGGAAGCAAATGCATGGAACCTCCGCAAAACTGGACGAGAATCCATCTTCCACTGGAGCTGGGAATAGACTTTGTAAAAGATCTTATGTAATGGAGTCTCGGGAAGCTCGAGACGCCTCCAGCGAAGCTGCTGGTGAATTAATTAAGTGCTTTAAATCGTCTAGGTAAATATTCCGGGGCGGGGGGACGACTGTTGGGGGCCTCCGTAGCTTGAGTTGCATTTTAACTGCCTACATCTTGTCTGTTTCGTCGCTCTGCCGTCTGTGCCGAGGTACTACATTATCGGAGGGGGCGAGTGGAAAGTGGAGGTGAATTTTTCTCCCTTGAGTAAGGCTGAACACTGGATTACGACAAGTCTTGACATGATTGGACCTGCGTATTTTATGCATCATTAATGTCATCTCACATTGCCCCTTTCCCAAGCTCGTGGACAGATGTGGTGGGTTTTCAATTTTTCATTTATTGTGAACCTACTAATAAAGAAGATCTGGGGTAAATATTCTTTGTGTTAAACCAGGTAAAGAAACAGCTGAAGTCATGCATCCTTGTTTCTTTTATGTAGCTGTCAGAAAAGGTTCTCAAAATGATTGGCTCTGTAATGACCCACCATTACAGGATGTGTTACATGGTCAATAAAATTAGTGAATTAATAAAAAGTGATTTGGGTCAGTGTGAAAAATAAAACCAGATCTTGTGGCAGGTGTGATATGGGAATGGCCAGCTGACCTTTTGATCCAAGATGGTCTGGTTTCAGGAAGGTGGCTCTGCCAAATGGATCTGAAAATCGTGACTAATGAACCCAAAGTTAATAGCAGGGCAGTGTAAGGAGAAAGGAAACAAAGGTGCCTTTGAAATCCTCTGTTTGCGGAACAAATTTATACTTATTATAAATATTTTGGTTTAACCACTCTAATCCTGAACGGAAAAACCAAAGTTACCAGTGGAATATTCCCCAGTCACTGGCATCAGAAAACTAAACAACATTTCTACAGTCATATTTCTTTGTCTTGTAGAGGGGAAGAGGCTCATTAATTATAGCTGATTATCAGAGGGTGATGGAGAAAACGATCAACAGTGGAAAGGGGGAGTGAGTGATCCCATTTTCTGGAGGCATTTTGCTTTTTGGGGCCACTCCTGTGGCTTATGGGCGTTCCCAGGCCAGGGGTCTAATTGGCGCTACAGCTTCTGGCCCACACCACAGCCATAGCGACTGGGGATCCCAGCCGCATCTGCAACCTATACCACAGCTTAAGGCAACGCCAGATCCCTGGTCCACTGAGTGAGGCCAGGGATCAAACCTGCATCTTCATGGATACTAATCATATTTGTTTCCATTGTGCCACAACAGGCACTCATTCTGGAAGCATTTAAGGAGCCGTTGAGATGACTAGTTTCTAGGAATGTTGTAGACACTATACTTGCGGTTGTGTAGGAAGTAAGGTTAGACGATAGCCAAGGGACCTCATACCCTAAGGTTCTATAATTATAAGTATTAAGTAGTAAAATCATTTAAAATATGCTAGATATTCTATTAGCAAAATTCAAGAAAAATAAAACACACAACATCGTTACACATAATTGTTTCTTGCACCCCAACAAGGCACCAGCACTTCCCTGTGGGGTCTGCCAACAAACTGTCATCATTGAGCTGTGTTAAAAGGCCCTTTCCACTCTTGCAGAGGAGGTTATCTATATTTCTGTTCAAATGCAAGTATAAAGACATTATTAAAATGTAGCAGATAACACTGTAGGATTCAGGGGGAAAAGCCAAGGTCAGGTGCTAGAAAAAAATACAGATGTGAAAAAGCCACTGTAGGTTGAAAAGAGAGTAATAATCATTGCCAAGATCTTGCTTTTTTGTTTATTTTTGAAGGCAACATATTAAAGATTAGGGAAAACTAAAGATTGAACATAATCAAGGGTCAATGTGGAGAATCCATGTTCCTGGGATTCCAGAGGTAGAACCTCCTAGAAGGTAGATAGACACAAGGTGATAAAGTCTGACTTCTCATGGGAATTCAAGTCAAACTTAGACCTAGGTTGAGTGTAACACCTGAGAAAATTCAAGCTACATGTGATTCTTTGCCATAGAATTAACTGAGAAACAAAAGAAAAAACAAGAATAGTTCCTTGAAGCCTATAACTAGTGGCAAATAAGAAACCTCCAAGGGCCTGGCAGCTTATCTGAAACCAGTGTGTGAAGTAGGAGGTTACTTATGAAAGAGTTGTTTACTCTCTCTGCTCCAGGATGTGCCATAAGGTGGCCAGAAGCCAAGGCCATGAGATTGGGGTTCAAACACAGAAGGATTTCCTCATCTTCAGTCATAGGCTAAAGATACAAAAAAGAGGTTGGGTGGACCCCACATGGTGACAACTAGGGGTTAAGGGAGAAAGGGGACTGAGAGCGATTACATAGACCCTGAAAGGCACGTACAAGTGTAAAACTTAGTGTCATACATGGAATATGATTTAATGCCTCCTCTTCTGAGAAGTGTCTCCAGCTTATTCCCTTAGCCATTCTATGGCATTTGGTAAGTACCTCTGCTTACAGCATTTATGTTATGTTATTTATGTTATATTACAAATGTTATGTATATATATATAAAATATATAAGTAAATATGTTGTATTATAAACCTTTTTTTAAATAGCTCAGATTGATCCCATTAGATTGTCCGCTCATTGGAGGGGCCAGGACTTATAAAAATGCATGCATGGGAGTTCCCTTGTGGCACAGTGGAAACGAATCCAATTAGTTTCCGTGAGGATGAGGGTTCAATCCTTAGCCTTGCTCAGTGGGTCAGGGATCCAGTGTTGCTGTGAGCTGTGGATCCTGAGTTGCTGTAGCTCCAATTTGACGCCTAGCCTGGGAACTTCCATATGCAGCGGGTGTGGCCTAAAAATCAAAATAAAAAAACAACAAAAAGAATGCATGCATGGAGGAGTGAGTTGACAAAAGGAAGAATGGAAGATTACACACAAAAAGATTGAAAATTCCTGTTTTAGTAAGTGCCTCCAGAAAAAAAAAAAACACTAGAAAGGGCTGGTTGGGGCAAGAGGAAGTCTTCCAAACTGGGAAAAAACAAAAACAAAACCTGACAGGTCTGAAAGGAAAAGAAATCAGAATATCCAGCTGGTGGAGTTCTGGAAGAAGAGACAGTCTGCCCTCTATTGGCCATGGGGCCCTTGGATGGGAGGGGTTTGCTAAATTGTTGAAAATGTCTGAAAATCAAAGTGCCCAGTTGGGGGCCTAGGAGAAAGTGGAAATGAGAGGGCAGCAGAGGAACTGCTAGTATCAGAGACACTCACTCCCTAGAGACACTCACTCTGGGGGGTGCATGCTCTTCGCGTTTTCTCTTCCTGAAACGAAAATAAGGAATGGAGAAGTTACCTTTTGAGTCAGAAATACAGACTTAGAATGGAGTTGCAAAAAAAGTCTCATTGTTTTATAAAGATGTTGCATACATACCAGACACATCTATGAAGAAATCAGGACCAGACATCTGTCTCCTTTCACCCCTTTCCCCCATCTCTCTGCTCCCCCTCATCTGGGATCACCGACACGGGTTCTCACTTATCTAGGCTTAGGCCATCTCTGTGTCAGAGAGGGGTCTTTAGTTTGGGGGCGTTTAAGACATCTGATCTTGGGCTGTGGATCTGGTACTTGGCCTCATTTTTAGTAAGGGGCATTCCTGTCTTATCTGCCATGCCCAGGTATAGCTGTTCAGTGCTGGCACGGATGTGCACAGAACACAGATTCTCTTGAAGGTTTGGCCTAAGATTCTGGCTCCTGCCACCACCCTCCTTGCTATTTACACACGCTTTTGAACAAAGTGGTCATCCTTTTCTGAATCTGCTTCCTCCTCTGTAAAATGGAGGCCAGAATGCAGAGAACCAGCCACATAGGGTATCGTGCGGATGAAATGGCTTTTCTTTGCTGTTAGGTTTTTGAGTTCTTCTCGTTGAGTGCCGCCTCAGGTTTTATGCTTGAGCTGGGATCCCTGCTCTGTGATATCTTGGCACCTATTTCTATTCTGCGTCTGCCTGACCAGCTATTTGCCTTTTTTCTTCTTCTGATTGTTCAGTTGGTCCCACTTTGGCAGGCTGTCTAATCTTGGGGTTGTAGTGTTTGTGATATTTTCTCGGACCCATTCCAGTCTAAGATTTATTTTCAAGAGCAGTCATTAATAATGATGATAATAATAGCTAACCTTTATAGAGCGCTTGCTAATAAGCCCTTCACATGGCTTATTTTAAGTAATCTACAGTATAGCCTATAAGGCAATGCTGTGTAGTATCTCCAACACCTTATGTTGTCTCCACGTGTTAGTTGAAGAATCAGAGGCACAGGAGGTTGTGTGATTTGCAAGGTCTCAGAGCTATTGGGTGGCTTGCCAGATTGGAACCCAGTGTATTTAACTGCCATTTGCAGTGAGTTGGAGATGGGTAAGTTGCTTTCCTTTTCAATTTCATTGTTTTTTGTGGACCTACTTTAAAATTGTTAATAGGCATCTTGCCTTCTTAATTTACATATGAAAAGTTAAAATTGTGTTTTTCTCGAAATGGAAGTAGCTCCGTGGTTTTCCTAATTACTGAGTAATAAGTATTTATGTAGTGTTACTTTGTGTATATTGACTAATTCCCTGAGTATATTACAACTTCTAATCCTCACTCCAGTCTGATGATGTAGGTACAGAATTACTTGTATTTTGCAGATGAGGAACCAGAGATGCAGAAAGACTAAATAATATACCCAATGTTGTACTTATTTAAAAGGAAAAATTGGAATTCAAAACCAGGCAATATGACTCTAGAATCCACATTATGCAGTACTGCTCCTAATATATATTCTTTACAAATGCCTGATCATTGATGGGGGTGGGAGAGGTTGAGAAAAATATAAGCACGTTATTTTATTTTATTTCATTTTATTTTTTGTCATTTTAGGGACGCACCCGCAGCATATGGATGTTCCCAGGCTAGGGGTAGAATCGGAGCTGTAGCTGTTGGCCTACACCGTAACCACAGCAACACAGGATCAACCCACATCCTCATGGATACTAGTTGGGCTTGTTAACCTCTGAGCCACGATGGGAACTCCTAAGCACTTTTTTTTTTGTTTTTTTTTTTTTTAAGGAAAAGAAACACCATAACCCACTGTTGAGATATTAATTACTCTAATAATATTTTTATACCTCTTGAAGGCTTTTTCCCCCTATAAAGTATAAACTAAAAGATGGGATACTCATCCTAAATTGTTTTTCACTTATCTGTATACACAGCATATTGATTTTTTTTTTTTTTTTCCGGTCTTGTTGCTATTTCTTTGGGCCGCTCCAAAGAGGTTCCAAGGCTAGGGGTCAAATCGGAGCTGTAGCCGCTGGCCTACGCCAAAGCCACAGCAACTCAGGATCCGAGCCGTGTCTGCAACCTACACCACAGCTCACGGCAACGCCGGATCCTTAACCCACTGAGCAAGGGCAGGGACCGAACCCGCAACCTCATGGTTCCTAGTCGGATTCGTTAACCACTGCGCCACGACGGGAACTCCAGCATATTGATTTTTAAGATCAACAACTGCATTCTTTTTACCACTGAGTATCATTTCACTGAATAAGTAAACCATATTATATTTAATCATGACATATTAATATACTTTTCGGGGTTTTTGTTTATTTTATATTTTCACTGTTATAAACAAAGCTGCAATGGATTCCCATTTAGCCACATTTTCAAATTATTTAGTGATTTTCTTTAGTCATTTCCTAAAGTGGAATTGTTAATTATGGGTTCAAAAATATGCTCTTTTTTCACATGCAATGCTAGATTGCCTTCTACAAACTCTTATCAGCACACATTCCCTCTGACACTTAGTGAGAGGGCTCATCTCCCCAGTATCCAGGGCCTTGGTTTAGAAACCTTTTCCTATTACTTGGAAAGCACAAGACACTGCAAAGCTTTTTTTTGTTTTGTTTTGTTTTGTTTTTGTTTGACTTAAAAGATGTCTTTTGCATTCATTATTTTATTGGGTCCTTTATTTTTTAATTTTTTTTTGGATCCTTTAAAATGACCAACATTTGAATATCTGGGGGTTTTAACTATGAATCAACAATTATTTTAACCTTACAAATTACCAAGTCATGTAATTGTATACAGTGTGATTTTAAGGGAAAGTGTTCTATCCTTAAAAGTTCATCCAAGGAAGGAATGATTTTATAAAACTGAACTAGTGAAAGGGACTAAATGATTGAGACCCCTCCAAAAGGTGAGGATATTTTTATTGATATCCTGTGCTTGTGGGCATTTGCAAGAGCTGTAAAAAACAAGAAGAAGAAAATCAAGAGAGGACCTAGACCTGCACCATAGTGAGGAGGAGGGATTTCTACCTACTGCAATGCTACCCACCTCTCTATCTTCTCTGTCTACCCAGCTGCCTATTCTACTCTGGTTTCAATAGCCTGAAGATTCGCAGAGCCAAATTGCACTTTCCCCCAAATCTAAATGGCATCTATGTTAAGAAGTACAATTACATTTTTTAACAGTGATGTCATTATTCAATACATTCTTTTTTTTTCTTTTTAAATTATTTCCCCAATACATTTTTTTATTCTGTACAGCATGGTGACCCAGTTACACATACATGTACATATTCATTTTTCTCACATTATCAAGCTCCATCATAAGTGACAAGACATAGTTCCCAGTGCTACACAGCAGGATCTCATTGCTAATCCATTCCAAAGGCAATAGTTGGCATCCAAGCTCATACTCCCTCCCTCTCCCCCTTGGCAACCACAAGTCTATTCTCCAAGTCCATGATACATTCTTCTTTTATTTATTTATTTTTTTGGCTGCACCCGCTGTATATGGAAGTTCCTGGGCCAGGGATTGAACCCCCACCACTGGAGCAACCCAAGCTGCCGGATCCTTAACCCACTGTGACAATGCCTGATCCCTAACCCACTGTGATACAAGAGAACTCCCATTCTTAAAACATTTATTTTGAAATTGCCTGTGTAGTCTTATGAGAAAATAGAGATCATTGTTTAATCGTCATAGCCAACCCAACTTATTATAACTCAATGATTATCTTCTTCATTCACCAGACTTAGTTCTGACTTATTTTTACCATCTCTACCAAATCCATTCCCAAAGGATGCAGATTTGTTGTGAATTTATATATATATATAGGGAGTTCCTGTGATGGCTCAGTGATAACGAATCTGACTGGTATCCATGGGGACACGGAATCAATCCCTGGCCTTGCTTAGTGGGTTGAGGATCTGGCATTGCCATGAGCTGTGGTATAGTTCATAGATTTGGCTCAGATCCCATGTTGCTGTGGCTATGGTATAGACCGGCAGCTGCAGCTCAAATTAGACCCCTAGCCTGGGAACCTCCATATATCATGGGTATGGCCCTAAAAAGACATACACATGTGTGTGTGTGTATATATACACACACACACACATATATATATATATATATATACATATATATATTCTTTAAAAGACCTCTTAAATTACTGTGGTGTGAGTTTTATCCCTGGCCCAGGAACTTCTGCATACCACAGGTGCATCCAAAAAATAAAATTAAATTAAAAAATAAGAAGAGCTTTAAAAATGGTGATCATTTCACAATAAATACAAATATAGAATCATTATGTTGTAAACCTGAAACTAGTATCATGTTATATGTCAATTGCATCTCAATGAAAAAAATGATAGGCATCAGTGGTTTTCATGGAACAAGAATATAGCTTTTCCAAGTAACTGCTGACAAAGAGACATTACTCATTTGAATGTAAATTCTGACGTGATAATGTTCATCAGAATACTGATTTTTTATAATCACAGCCTATATCTCATACAGCTGTTTTGTCATTGAAATGAGAATTTATTACCTATTTTCTAGGGGAAATGGTAGTGCTTACCAGTATCTATATTCCTTCTTTCATCCTCGACACACAACTAGAAAAAACTTACCACCTTCCTTTCAGTTAGATGGGGCCACAGAATAATGGATGGAAGTAATGGGCATCTCTAATTCTATGCATTTTTTGTTCTCTCTCAGATGGCTGGCTGCAGAGCATATACAGGGGACTCTGAAACCCTAGAAGAATTTGGAACCACTACATAGATAGATCTTGGGTCCCCAAATCACTGCATGAAGCAGACCTCCTATGTACAGGCACACTCACATACGTCTACTTCATGGAATCTCAGGGGAACATGATTTCAGTGTGAAATGAATCTTTACTGTGATTAAGTCACTGAGATTTGGGGCTTACTTGTTGCAACAGTTAGCCTATCCTAACATACTATTTTAGCTTAAACAGAAGTAACATTAACCATTTATTCTGACCTTAGCTATTATTACATGTTCTCAGACAAGATGCAATTTTGACATGCACTTATAACCAACTTGCATTTGTTTGTAGACTATGTAATGAATGTATGATGATTAGGTTACCAATCTTGGCATCTAAAGTATTTTCAATATTATAATATTCCAAGAAGAACTTGGCATTTTGTTAGTACTGATTAGCGGCAATAAAATAAGTAATATCAAAACTTTCCACCTACTCAAATGAAAGAGTGGTCATCTATATTATGTTAAACAGTGAGTTTTATTTCCTGAGCTTCCCCAGTCTCAGATCATCTCTGCCCATGACTTTATGGAAGGTCACCAAGGTCTCACACAAGGCAAAAAAGAATGAAGCTCTTCAAACCCTCATTTCCTCCTCCCTTTTTTCCAAGTTTTTCAGAACATATAACTTCATTTCCAAGCTTCTTTTGCAAAGCTGCTCATGTATGCTTCACTTTGAAGGCTTCCCCATTAGTATAACCCTCATTGCATCAACATCCCTAGCTTTATCATGCACTTTAAATTGGCACATTCTTCAATTTCTCATTTGAACTCAGAGAATATTTTAATATATTGACTTTTTTTTTTTGGTTGCACCCTTGGCATGCCAAAGTTCCCAGGCCAGGTATTGAACCTGTGCCATAGCAGTGACAATGCCAGATCCTTAACTGCTAGGCCTCCAGGGAACTCCTTAATATTTTGATTTGATTTTGAATGTATTGATGTTTTGCTATCATGTCCAGATTCTCTATCATGAATTATCTTTGATAGCTTAATATATCTTGATCATCTTACATTGGTTGTTCTTCCCTAGATTTTTGAAGCTCAAACTAAAGTTCATACAACAAACCAAGTTCATTGAGCAAATGCTAGCTGCCAGTTGGCTGTGACTGTGTAAGTGACTACTGGTCTGAGATTAGCAAAAAAAAAAAAAAAGGAAGATTAAGATCATAAAGCATGAAACCATGCAGGAAGAAAATATAGGAAAGAGGGACCATGAGTATCTTCATCATCAATTGATAATTACCAAAAACTCTGTCATGTTTCCTATAAGATTTGCCAGGAAGAAGAGCTACCCATCAATGCCAATCACAGGTGCTTGAAGAAGAAGACTATCCATTTTTTTTTCCTTGACAAATTATCAGCTAAATTAGGAATGTCTTCAATGATGATGAGGTATTGTGCCATAAAGTCCTCTAATGTAAAGAACATGATCTTGGGAATCAGACTGACCTGAGATCAAATTCTGTATTCATTACTGTGTGACTTTGAATATGTTATTTAGTAAGAGTTTCATGTTTCTCATCAGTCACTTAGGAAATTAGCACCTGCAGGATTCAGAGAATATAAGACTTAATAAGTCTTCTAGTATTTTTAATAATGGCATTTTTTTCTTGTAATAGGTTTGTATATTCATTAAAGGTTTGTTACTTGCAAAGCTTGTGAAATGGGGTCTAGTCTGTGGTTTCAGAATATAGTCGTACTTCTGGCCTGTGTGAAGATCAAACACAAGAACTTCACCTCACAGTGACTGTACTCCCTAGTAATCTGTTCTTCCCTGTAAATGTCACTCTTCATGTCTGTCTCCCCACTTAGGGTACATGATTTCCTTAATTGGATAGGTAAGTTAAGGACTTTGAAGCCAGGATGCTGGATCCCACATTATTTATGCCTACTCTAATTATAAAAATAAAAATCATTTTTTGTGTGGTTGAGGGACCGACTGTCTAGGATGGGCAACTGGTGAGTCAACTGTTTCAACACAGTTAAAAAGAAAAGTTTACAAAATTAAGTCTACATGAAGAAATTGGAGAATGTTTCACAAACTTTTTCATGAATGAAAAGATAGTTGGGTTGGATCTGGTGGGAAAAATAGATACCAGATTTAGAAGTTCAGGGAGGGAGGAAAAGAGATTCCAAACAAAGAAAACAGTGAAATGCCTAGAATACAGCTTGGTGTATAGCAGGGGTTTAGTAAATGCTGTTGAAGAAAGGAAGAGAACACATGATTGCGCAATTTTAAAAAATGAAATTTGAGGCACCTGGACAGCCAGTGGCATATGTTATGAGACAAGTCCAATAAGGTTGGGCTGGCAAGTGAAGCCTGAGCAAAGAGTGAATATGTAGCAAAGAGATTAGACTTCATCTCCTGAGAGTGTAAATGTCAGAGGCAAGTAACTTCCTCAGATTCCTGTTTTGTAAAAATACTATTTATTATTGATTTTAAGACACATTTTAAAGCTATTTTAACAACTCTGAAAGTGAGATGGATCCCATAATTGATGGTGTGTCATTTTTTTTATAATTTTCAATTTTTATTATTTTTTTTTAGGGCCACACACATGGCTCATGGAAGTTCCCATGCTAGGAGTCGACTTAGAGCTGCAGCTGCCAGCCTATGCCACAGCCACAGCAATGCCAGATCAGAGCCCCATCTGCAGCCTACATTGCAGCTCACAGGAATGCTGGATCCTTAACCAAATGAGTGGGGCCAGGGATTGACCCTGTGTCCTCATGGATACTAGTCAGGTTCATTACTGCTGAGCTGAAAAGGGAAATCCTGGCATGTCATAGTTTAATTGACAGTTATTTATTTTCTCTCTCACAGGTATATAAAATAATGTGGTTGCTTTCAAGTGATGGCATCTTATATTTAATAAAAAGTTTAAATTATGGCATCAGAATAAGAGGGACAATGAATGGAAGCAAGAAAGCTAGCTGGGAGATGTACCAAATAGCATAGCTGTGAAATAATGAGCTGGGACACAAATCCAAACATGCCACAATAGACTTTGAATTTCCAGAATACATTATGAGTTCTAGAGTTTAACAAGTTAGATTTACCTTTCAGTTTTCCATTTTGTTCTTTGCTGCATGAGTAGGTAACTAAAAACAAGCTTCTAGCTTTTCATTAACACCATATTTTCAGGAATAAACCTACCTAAAGAGGCAAAAGACATGTAGTCTGAAAACTGTAAGACACTGATGAAAGACATCAAAGATGACACAAATAGATGGAAAGACATACGATGCTCTTGGACTGGAAGAGTCAATATTATTAAAATGACTATACTACCCAAGGCAATCTACAGATTCAATGAAACCCTTATCAAATTACCAAGGACATTTTTCACAGAACTCAAACAAAATATTTTAAAGTTTGTTTGGAAGCACAAAAGACCCACAATAGCCAAAGACATCCTGAAAAAGAAAAATGGAGCTGAAGAAATCAGGCTCCTGGACTTCAGACTATACTACAAAGCAACAGTCATCAAAACTGTATGGTACTGGCACAAAGACAGAAATGTATAAATGAGTGGAACAGGATAGAAAGCCCAGAATTCAACCCACGCACCTACAGCCAACTAATCTATGACAAAGGAGGAAAGAATGTACAATGGAGAAAAAGACAGCCTGTTCAATAAGTGGTGCTGGGAAAACTGGACAGCCACATGGAAAAGAATGAAATTAGAACATTCCCTAACACCATACACAAAAATAAACTCCAAATGGATTAAAGACCTAGATATAAGACCAGACAAAAGTTTTGGCACAGCAAAGGAAACCCTAAACAAAACAAAAAAACAACTCACAGAATGGAAGAAAATCTTTGCAAATGAATTGACTGACAAGAGATTAATCTCCAAAATTTATTTATTTATTTATTTGTCTTTTAGCTATTTCTTGGGCCTCTCCCAAGAATATATGGAGGTTCCCAGGCTAGGGGTCGAATCGGAGCTGTAGCCGCCGGCCTACACCAGAGCCACAGCAACTCAGAATCCGAGCCGCGTCTGCAACCTACACCACAGCTCATGGCAATGCCGGGTTGTTAACCCACTGAGCAAGGGCAGGGACCGAACCCGCAACCTCATGGTTCCTAGTTGGATTTGATAACCACTGTGCCATGATGGGAACTCCAATCTCCAAAATTTTATAAACACCTTCTGCAGCTCAATACCAAAAAAAAAAAAAAAAAAAGGAGACCCCATCAAAAAATGGGCAGAAGATCTAAAACGTCAGTTCTCCAAAGAAGACCTATAGATGGTCAAAACACACATGAAAAGATGTTCAACATCACTCATTATTAGAGAAATGCAAATCAAAACCTCTATGAAATACCACCTTATACCAGCCAGAATGGCCATCATCAAAAAGACTACAAACAATAAGTGCTGGTGAGGGTGTGGAGAAAAAGAAACCCTAGTACACTGTTGGTGGGATTGTAAATTTGTGCAACTACTGTGGAAAATATTACAGAGATTCCTCAGAAAACTAAAAATAGAGTTAGTATTTGATCCAGCAATCCCACTCCTGGGCATCCATCCAGAGAAAACCATGACTCGCAAAGACACATGTACTCCAATGTTCATTGCAGCACTATTTGCAATAGCCAAGACATGGAAACAACCTAAATGTCCATTGATAGAGGAGTGTATAAAGAAGATGTGGTACATATACACAGTGGAATATTACTCAGCCATTAAAAGGAAAGAAATACCAGCATTTTTAGCAACATAGATGGACCTAGAAATTGTCATGCTAAATGAAGTCAGTCTGACAGTAAGACACCAACATCAAATGCTATCACTGAGATGTGGAATCTGAAAAAAGGACACAATGAACTTCTTTGCAGAACAGATGCTGACTCACAGACTTTGAAAAACTTATGGTTTCCAAAGGAGACAGGATGGGGGATGGGAGGAATGCACTGAGGGTTTGGGATGGAAATGCTGTAAAATTTGGTTGTGATGATCATTGCACACCTATAAATGTAATAAAATTCATTAAGTAAAAAAAACCCCATATTTTCTCAGATGAATAAAAAATATGCATAGTATTACTTAGTATCTATTAGGCATCAACATTTTGGATGGTACATTTAGGAAGGTACAAGATCATTGAGACTGGAGACCCCTTTAAGTTCTTAGATTTCTTAAAAAATAAAGAAAATTTATAGTATTGGAAGAGGCTTCAGAGATCCTCAGATTTGACTCCTTCATTTTATAAATGAGAAACATGAGGTCCTAAGTGCTGATGACCTTACATATGCTGACACTTGATAGTCTCATACATGGTGGGTATAGCATGGAATGGAACCCTCTGCCATAATGCTCCTCTGTATTAGCAGGTTACTCGTTTACCTCTGCATTTGTTCTGACTCCAGTTCTGCTACTGATCAGACAGTACAAAAGGAATTTTTTTTTTTTGTCTCTCCACAACTAAGAGCTAAAAAATTTATCATTTCCCCTTTCTTTTTTTCTGACTCATTCTATAGTTGGAATCTTATTCCTTTTGCCTAAACACCTGTCTATGCCTACCCTCTGCTGATGAGTAATGGATAATGTCTGGGGTTGGGTTCTGTTGCCTGGGCATTTGGTACCTGAGTTTCTGAAGGGCACCACCTGCTTTTCTGAGCACCAGCTACTACCAACCTCCCCTGAAGCGCTTCACCTGGTCCCAAAGCACAGAATCTAGAAAACATAACTCCCTATTGTTTTTTTTCCCCATCATCTGATTCTAGATTTTTTTCGCTAGGTAGACCTGTTGAATATTTGCACATTTCTCCTGGCCCCAAACTCTGAAAGTCTTATTTAATAGCGAAACCCTTTTCTTATCTCTAAGTAGGATGCGTGGGGTTGCTTCCGTTCTTGTTGGTTAGGCTAATTTTTCTATTCACTGAGGATCCCTTCTAATTGACCTCACTGGTCAGGCATCTGTTCTGATTAATCAATCAGTGCCCACACAGTATGGTTCCTAAATACTTTTAACACCTCCACTTCCTTACTGGTTTCCACAAATTGAGCACCTGGAACCAAATAGATGCTTAACCCTTTTAATCCACTATAGCAATCTCAGTGTAAGGTATGATCAAACATACCTTTACAGAAAAGAAACTGAAACTCAGAGAAATTACCTAAATATCCCAAGGACATAGGTCATGTGCCTGAGTCAAGGTTTAGAACCAGGTCTTGGTGACCTCAGGCCTTGACACTCCAATACCCTCTATCCAGTACCAACTCATCATACACTTAGTCTGGTTGGCTTGTATTATTCCAGGATCAGAACATCTCTGCTATGCTGCTTGGTGCTTTCATGTCCTTAACTTGCCCATGAAGGCAGTGGCCATTTATCTATTCAGAACTATGATATTACCCAAGCCTTACTGACCAACCAAGCTCCCAGGTCTCTCCCGTCGACTCTGCATCCCACTGACCCTTGTCCTGCTCCTCAACTATCTACATTCAGCTTAGGTGATGCCTAAACTGTATATGTCATTGTCAGATCTGTGCAAGGATTTGAATGTCTTTATTTTCTTGTTGATATATCCTAAAAGCCACCAGGCAAAGAAGTAGAAAATTTCCTCTGATTTCTGACCGGTTTATTACTCAAGCTCTCTCTTTAAGTTTTAGTTCCTAAACTGAAATTTGAAGAGTCTAAACCTATCATCAGGGTGGTTTACCTGCAAACAGGGCAATAAACATACATTTGAAAAGTGCTTTAAAGTAGAACTGGTGGTTTAAGTTGGACAGGTCATGAAACCCTATAATATTGCACTTAATAGTAGTTAATATTTGTTGAGCCCTTAAAATGTTCTCAGTTCTATCCCAAATACTTTATGTACATCTTCTCATTGAATCCCCAACAACTCTATGCAGTAAGGACTATTATTATCTTCATTTTGTAGATGAGGAAACCAAGGCACAGGATAGTTAAGCAGCATGACTTTGGGCACCCGCGTTCCAAATGAACGTGTCAGAATTTGAGGATAGGCAGTGTGATTCCAGGGCACAGGCTCTTAATCAAGCCTAAGGATTATAATGTTTTATTTAAACAAATATACACAAATGAGATATACAGATGGGTAGTGTTTTACAAAGCACTCATGTTTTCACCTTAGGAAAATAAACTCAATTTCTAAGAATGCTACCATTTTTCAAAATATTTTTGGAACTGCCTGATGATCCAGCTACAAGTCTATAAGGTAACTAGACTCATTAGACTTAGACCTTGGATTTGGTTAAAAAAACTGAGGTATATTTACCTCAGCATAAAAATAGTGCTATCCATCAATACAAGTGATGAATGTTGCCTCTTCAAATGGAAATATATAAGGTCAGGTAACTCCCCAAAGAAGAAATATAAATGACCAACAAACATATGAAAAGAATTCAACTAAATATAGTCAAAGATCCGCAAATTTCAATAATGACAAAACAATTTTCATCTATCAAATTGACAAATATTTTTAAAGATTAGCAATATGCAGGAATAGCAAATGTGGTGGTCAAGGATACTTTCATGAATTAGTGATGATATCTTGGCACAATTTTTCTGAAAGGCAGTTTAACAGTAAACCTTAAAATGTTAGCTAGGCATATTCCTGATCTAGATATCACAGTTTTTAAATTTATTTGAAGACAGTAATTCTTATTCTAAGAACTCTTTTTCTAAGAAGAGAATGAGGTCAAATGTACAAATATCTAGCAACCAGTATGTCCATCATAGTCTTGCTCATGGTTGAAATATTGAAAATAAACAATGTCCATGAATGGAGTGCTGATTAAATAAATCTATGCAATGGAAGATTATAGTTATTAAAGTGATGATGCGGTTCTACATGTGTATTTGAGAGAGAGCCACAATTCAGTGTTGGTTTTTTTAAAAGCAAATAATAATATAACAGTGATGGTGGAATCTCATCTTACCTTGTTTTGTTTATATCTGTATCTGCATACACACCTCTCAAGACACAAACACACATATAGATAATATTCTGGAAAAGCTATTACTGATACATCAAGAGTGGTTGTCTTTGTGTGTTAGGTTTTCATGCAATTTTTATGCCATTATTACTTAATATAATGTATTTTTCATATTGTTAAATTTTAATTTTACATTATTCTATTTATATAACTAGGAAATTTTAATTTTTTTTTACATTTTGAAAAAATTTACTGTTACCCAGCTGGATCATTCACCATCTTTACCAGACATGATCTTTAATAATTTTGGACTATATTCAAGATAAGATATACACTCAGAGATAAAGCGAGCTTACATCAGCTAAAGACATTCTTTTGTTACGTGAAACAGATCAATCTCAAAAGAGAATTTACAAAACAGTTTCATAATATCATCTAAATCAGGGTCTCCAAATGATGATGACATTTAAGAGCTCAACATTTATTTGAAGATATAATTCTAGATTGTTTGTTAATGAAATCGTCTCACCATTTTCATTTTTGTGCCTCCTATACTCTGTTTATTTACATCAGTTTTCATAAAAAATTTTGAGAGAGCTGAGCCCTAAAGTAATGTGGATAAACAAGCTGTAATTTCTTTTCTTTCTTTTTTCTTTCTTTCTTTTTTTTTTTGTCTTTTTGCCATTTCTTGGGCCACTCTCGTGGCATATGGAGGTTCCCAGGCTAGGGGTTGAATTGGAGCTGTAGCCACCGGCCTACGCCAGAGCCACAGCAACGCAGGAGTCAAGCCATGTCTGCAACCTACACCACAGCTCACGGCAATGCCGGATCGTTAACCCACTGAGCAAGGCCAGGGATCGAACCCGCAACCTCATGGTTCCTAGTCGGATTCGTTAACCACTGCGCCACGATGGGAACTCCAACAAGCTGTAATTTCTTTAGCTTTGGCATGCATCAGCAAATGAATGCATATTTTTACTTGCTTGACCAAACTCAGGAAACTGCAAGTCTGCTAAATGGATGGTGCCCTGAATAATACCATGTGCCCTGTTGCAAAAGCTGAAGATATACTTGTGGAATTTATTTTATTCCGATTTATGAGGACTGCTGCACACAAACAGATTATTGTAGTGTCTGTGATTAATGGGACACCACATGGCTGCATGGACTTCATAAATCATTTGATGCAATGTCTGAGCGAATTTTACTTGCAAAATCAGTTTCAATCAGCTTGGTTCCAAAACTGGGTAAAGCAGAAGGATGTGTCCAGTTGTGGGAGGTAGAGGTGGTGGAGCAGTCAGTGTTGGGTCCAGTTTTATGTCTCTTGTTATCGGTGATGTGGAAGAGTGCATAAGCAGCACGTTAATTAAATCTGCAGATGGAATTGGAAATGTTGCAAATGCTCAGAAGGACACGGAAATGATACAAATTGGCCAAAAGTGAGAAGTGGGGGTTGCAATAAAGGCCAAAAATATAGCAGGCCTGACCATGCATGCACACATTGTATACACACACACATGGACTACACATGTGATTAAATAAATCAGTTAATTTAATTTAGTTTTATTTTTGACTTTTTTTTGCCATTTCTTGGGCCGCTCCTGTGGCATACGGAGGTTCCCAGGCTAGGGGTAGAATCGGAGCTGTAGCCACCAGCCTACGCCAGCCACAGCAACTCGGGATCCGAGCAGCGTCTGCAACCTACACCACAGCTCACAGCAATGCCGGATCGTTAACCCACTGAGCAAGGCCAGGGATTGAACCCTCAACCTCATGGTTCGTTCCTATTTGGATTCGTTAACCACTGTGCCACAACAGGAACTCCTAAATCAGTTAATTTTATAACTTTCCTAAGATCCTAAACATCATAGGAGAACAGTTTAGGAATAATGAATATTAAAAAAGAATGACGGCAGAGTTTTATTCTAAGATCGATTTTAGCATTTTTTTCATTTTTAAAATAATGATTTTATCACTTTTTGATACATAATAATACATAATTATTGTGAAAGATCAGAAGAGCAGAAAACAATGCAGTATAGTCTCTATAATCATTCAGTGGGGTCTGTAATGATACATACATACAGGCATAATAAATGAGAAATTAGATCATATTGTCTATTCAATTTGCGATCCAACTTTTTCATGTAAGAATACTTTTGTTTGATCTTGAATTAGTATTTACTTATTTATTTATTTTTATAATGATTTTTAGTTTTTTCCATTATAGCTGGTTTACAGTGAGATCTTGCTGTATAGCCCAGGGAACTATAGCATGTAAGAACACTTTTTTTAAAGGCCAGGTACCTGAGAACTTTGCTCTGTACCCACGTTTCTCCTGCTCATTGCTATCTTAGCAATTAGAAACTCTAAGAAAACGACAAAGGGCTAATATCTGTAAAGGCTAAAGCTGGAGAGGAAAAAAGAACAGGAATTTTCTTTGAAACCCCTGCCTGCTCCTTAGAAATTCCTGATACCGCCCTCTCTCCATCCATTTCTTTCAGTCCTCATGGGTCAGAGTTTCACCAAGGGAACAGTCACAGAATTACCCCCATCTCTCCTGAACTTGCAGGGAGGCCGGCCTTCTGATCCTGAGAATTACTGGCATTTCAGAAAAGCAGAGTCACTATTATGAACTAAGGAAGACTCCTATGTCCATAAACAAAGGAAAAGGAGGAGAAAATTCTCTGCAGTAAAGATGATTCACAAGAGCGGAGGAAGATATTAATCTAAGACAAATGTCCTTCATAGGGTGGAGCTAGAGGAGGGATGGGAGGAGGGGAGGAAAAGAAAGAGAGAGAAGGGAAGATGGGAGGAAAGAAGAAAAAACAGAAATGAAGAAAAGACTGCTTCCCCCTGCCCCCCAAAATATAGCTCTGAGCTTGCATGAATGTGTGTATAAGGTGGAATTTCCTCACTACAAAAACCAAATAAATAAAATAAAAGCCTAATTCAAACAAACATAAGCAGAATCTGAATCCTATTATGAATCAAACCTGAAAGTATAGGGAGAAGATTGTCTAATTAATTAAAGGAAAACCCAAAGGCATCCTTGGAGTTAATTTAGGAGCCTTGAATTTGGCATCAGGTGGTCTTAACAGGAGGTCAGCTTCCACTTTCCCGGCTCCAGGTTCTTGTTGAGGAGGGTTGCACAGGCTGGCCTGGGCTATCCTGTCTTCCCAGTGGCCAGCTAAAAAGGAAAGAGCCACCGACAGAAGTCCAGGGATACCATTTTCCAGTTTTCTCCCCAGCTCCCTGGTTGTCATAATTCTATCACCTCTTTGGTCTCATTTTTCTCTTTTATGCAGTGAGGTGCTTGCTCTGGATCATCTCTGATGTCCTCTTTAGTAGACCTGTGCTACTAAATCTTGGTTGTATGTTACAACTCCTCAGGAGCTTTAAAAACCCACCAGGTAAAGGCCTCCCTCCAGATTATTTACATCGGAATCTCTGGAGTAGGACAGGCGTCAGTATTTTAGATGCCCCCTCCACCCAACTGCCCCAGTAATTTCAATGCGTTGCCAAGGTTGGAGATCTCTGAACAGTACTAGATAATTTTTGATTCTTAAAAAAAATAGGTAAAATAAATAGCTAACTTTTATTGCATGATCACCACGAACCAGAAGCACTTTACATATTTTGCCTCATACAATCTTTACAAGGACCTTGGGAGTTAAAATTTACCATTTCTCTAATACTATAGATGCAGAAATTAAGGCTTAGAGTGGTTAGGTAATTTGTCTGAAGTTTACCCAGCTAGGAAGTCGGCATTTTGATCCCAGAACCCAGGATCCTGCCTCCTAAGCCATACTAAAATATAGAAGTCTAAACAACCTCTTAGAAGTGGAGTTAGGATTTGGAAGTCTTGCAGAATTTCCTTTTTATTTTCCATTAAATGAAACTGGGAAATGAGAGCATTTCATCCTGGTTCTGTTTCATGTCTCTACTTCTAAGGTTATAATTTACTTTCATTTTCACTCAGAGTAAGTGTCAGAACTTACAGGATTCTAAAGCATCTGTACAAGTACTGCCATACATACTATTAACTAGTAGTCACATACTGCTTACCTTGTAATACACACTATTCTAAGTGCTTTTCCTATTTTTGTATATTTTTCAAAACTGACCAAAATATGTTGAAGCTCCTCTCATCAAGAAGTAGTCTATCTCTTTACATCTTGATTCTGGACTTGGCCATGTGAATTGCTTTGGCCAAAGAAATGTCAGCAAACGTGACACAAGAAAAGGCTCGGAAAGTGCTTGGGTCCTTGTGTGTGGTATCACGTTTCCAGCCTTAGAACCTCGCTACCAAGGGAAGAGGTTCAGGCCAGCCTGCTACTTGCTGAAGATACACAGTTGAGTCCCCCAGGCCAAGAACAAGACATACCAATGTGGCCAACGAGTTCCAGCTGAATGCCAACACACAAGTGAGCCTGGGGAGACCAGCAGAAGGACTGCTTAGCTGACCCCAGTGCAAACTGTCAGTGCAAAGAAGCGTGAGCTATTAATTGTTCTCACAAAGTATTACATTAGGGGGCAGCTTTTTATGCAACAAAAGATAACTGACGTACATATATTAACTCCTTCATTTCTCATACAAGACTGTGAGATAGATTTTGTCTTTATCTCCCTTTTGTAGATAAGGAAACTGAGGTCCAGGAAGGTTAAGTGATTTGTCCAAAGTCACTTAGCTGAGAAGTAGTTGCATTATCTGCGAAGCCAGATAGACTGGCTCTAGAATCCATGCTCTTAACCTCCCTGCTATGGTGTCTAACAAATGTACATTTAAGATATATATGCTTTCCTGCATTCATTTTCAATGACTTAGAGGAGGAACAGCTCCAAAAATTAGGGGATTTATCACAATTACATCACTTCCATTATTATCCTAGTGGTTCTGGTGTTTTTTCTCTCTCTTCATTTCACCCATTTGTTCTCTCAGTATTTATTAAGCTGCTACTATTTTCCTGCGTCAGCCACTAGGACTATAAGTATGAATCAGACACATTTCTGCCCACAAGGAGATCACACTTTATTGGGAGAGACAACAAGGTCAATACGTAATTACAACACAAGATGAGGAGTGCTATTATACGGGCTTTTCTAGAAAGTGCTGTCATGGTACAAAGGCAAGATGATTAGCTTTCCCTAAGGGGGATAAGGGAAGTCAAAACTTCTCATACCATCATCATTACTTTTATTGTTTTTTTCATGTATTTACTTTTTAAAAAAGGGAATGTTCTTTATTAACATTTTTATTATGTTTCCTAACTTCCTCTCTTCTCTTCTTCCTTCCTTCCCTACCTCCTTCCTTCCCTCCCTCCCTCCCTCTTTCCTTCCTTCCCTCCTTCCCTCCCTCCCTCCCTCCCTCTTTCCTTCCTTCCATTCTATCTCTTTCAGATATCTGTTGAGTACTGACTTTGTTGTCAAGCACAGTTTCTCCATGATCAAGATAGACGAGGTCTTTACTTTTATGCAGTGTATCCTGAAATGAATGGGGACAGCAAAAATCAGCATGAAAAAGTGCTTTTGAGAAACTTAGAATGGGTATTGTGATGGTCATCCAGATAGACCAAGTGGCTACTTTAGATGAAATAGTTAGAGAAGATTTCTTTGAATAGGTAATTTTTAAGCTGAAATATGAATGATTACAAGCAAGCTGTTCAAATATGAGACAGAAAAATATTTTTGGCAGAGAGAACAGCTAGTGCCAGTTCCTAGGCTGAGAACAAACTTGGAGACACGAGCTCACTGAGGGGGGATGGGTAGAGGAATGGGGGCAAAAAGGGGAATCAGATATCGTGAGAAAGGGATAAGATTAAAAGGTTAGAAGTTTCAAGGAATTGCTAGGATGTGTGTTTTAGAGTAGGCGACTGTAAGAATAGAAGGCTGTGAGCAGAGAATATGATGTTTGAAAATGAGATTTCAGAAGAGCTATAGTAATGACAAAGTAAAGGGTATGAACATGACAGTGAATGGATGAAGTGGGATGTATCATTGGGTACAAAGAGGTTATTAAAACTGCACTGGCTGACCAAGATTTATTAAGAAAAACATTTAGAAAAATCAACCAAAAAATCATTCAGAAAAGTCCACTGAAAACTCCTAAAAGATATTTTAAAGTGGCACAGTGATATGTTCTATCATGGCAGGTTTCAGACAGATCCTCATTCAAACTTGTACCTGTTGTCTTCAGGACCCTTGTAAGTTTAGCCTCCAATAATAATTGGGAATAATGTTTTAGGTTTAGTTTCAATTCAGGAACTAAAAATGATATGAGTTAGAACCAGACAAGTTGAAGCTTTTAAAAAATTATCTATGAGGCAACAATTTCAAAAGTACAACCTATGGCAGTCATTGTTAACCATTTCAGATCCTAAACAAACACTTATGTTAAGGCCCTCTTTTATTGTTTTTTACCTGCATATACACATAATTTAAAAAATCAATATAATTCTCTACCTAAAATAAAAGTAGTAATTAGAACAATATAATATAATACCATGTATTTCAATATGTAAGTGCTTGGACACACTTCTGCTTATACCTATACATAGCATCCCCTGTGAATTTAGTTACAAATGCAGTGTGATGCAAGTGTGTTATTTTGGTGATTTAAATTCCAGGAATAGCTTTGAGTGAATCATTTTTTTTTTTTTCAAAAATGGCTAAGAGTGCTTGGCAAATTTCTGAACTTAAAAGAGAACAATCTTATACTTAATTGATGGTTGCTTTCCTAGAACACTCGGTATATATTAAACCAAAAAAAAAGCTTTTATATTTTTACATATATTTACGTGTTTATATGTAAAACAGATTTAGGTTCCAGGATGAGATCTTTATAAACAATTCTTTGTAGCAACATGAGAAATCCAACAAGACATTAAAAAATGATGCAGAACACAAGACAGTTCTCTAAGGAATTTGTCCATGAAGTGTAGGACCTAGGCACTGCCTACTGAATGCCAGGAACAACACACTCCTACAGTCATTGTAGCCACAAACAAAAAATCCCCATACATTTTTAAAAACTCATATTTGGTTCCTACTCCAGAGATTCTGTTTAATCGATCTAATGTGAAGCCAGGGTTAAAAAACTGGTATGGAAGAGGCCAATTAAGAGCTAGGAGAGATCTGACTGTGCTGAAGAACGCTTTAGTTTACAACAAGCCTATCAAGCATGGTTGCACAGGTTGTGAACGGCACAGCTCTAGAGAGCACATAGTCACAAAGTCCATGAGGCACTCGTCATCAATCCCCTAGAAACCACAAACTTGCTTCCTGGCTCAAGTAAAATCACATGTGAAAGTATAAATACAGCTTTGGGGTCAAGACTGTAGCAGAGTAAGAGGTGGTGCTCATCTTCTCTCTTTTTTTATACACATCAAAAAAAAAATGCACATAGAACAAATTGTACAGAGCATCTACTGAACACTGTCAGAAGACTTCAGATCTCCAAAAAGGGCAAGAAACCCTCCACATAACTCGACCAAACAAAAGGAAAAAAAGAGAGAGGGAAGAGAAAAAAAGGAGTTAGGATGGGACTAGTACTCCTGAGAGAGAGCTGTAAAAGAGGAAAGGAATCCACACCTTGTAAGACCACCTAACTGAAAGGGAGATCAGCTGCAATGCAGGGGAATATTAAAGCCTTGGAGAAAAGTGCTGCAGCCAGACTGAGGAGGGCAAAGTGGAGTGAGAGCAGCACAGACCATAGATCAGTACCACTGCCAAGTAAATCAGAGCCTGAGACCCTCAGAAGTTGGCTGGGCACTGAGACTCAGGTTTTGAAGGTCAGTTCCAGGGAGAGGACTGGGGTTGGCTGTGTGGACACAGCCTGAGGGGGCTATAGGAAGCAGTGCTCTATGGGCTGGGGAGCCAAATGCCACAGGTGAGAGAGTGTGGGAGGAGGCCTGAGCCCACAGGAAAAGCGAGAAGCCATTGTTGAGGAGGGTCAGGACTGTCATAGGAACATCTTTCTCTGCACAAGCAGAGGTTCTAGGGTGGCAGGGCACTTCTTGAGAGGCTACAGGTGGTGGGTGCAAACTATCACAGCCGTCTTGGACTCCAGAGATGGCCACAGCCCACCACCACTAAGGGTCCTGTTAATAGGCACCACCTGTGGCCCCAGTCACCTCAGGTGCCACTTCCAAGGAGGGCACTGCAACTGAACACTACCCATTGCCCACACTCTTCTGGGAATGCACACACCTTGCTGTCACCACTGCCAGAGTCTATTGGTATGGCCTACACCTGCCTGATAGGTCATTGCCATTGTTCAGGAGCAGCCTGCATCCCACTTCTCCAAGGGTCCTTGCCACTGTTAAGGGCCCTGCAACCAGGCACTGGCTACAGGCCCTGCCCATTGCCTCCATCTACCTGGAAGCACTCATAGGGTGTACACTAGCACACCCGCTACCAAGGGGATAACAGTTCACACATGCTAAGGAAAGAGACAGCAAGCATCCAAATGAAAAACAGCCCTCACACCGAAAAAAAAGGTAAGTCCTCATAAGCTATCCAAGAGTGTTCCCAAATATAAATAGCCTTCCAAGACTACGGTGGATAATTATTTTCCCTAAACTCACAGAATAAGAAAAATATAAGCAAAATGAAGAAACACAGAAACCATTCCCAGTTAAAAGAACAGAATTTCCTTGAAGGAGCAAACGATGAAAAAGACCTTTGCAGTCTAACACACTGAATTAAAAAAGGAGGTAATGAAAATACCGAAGAAATTAAGAGCAACATGAACAGTATTGCAGATTACTTTAAAAAGGAATAGAAACTATAAGAAGGAGGCAAGAAAAATTAGAAAATTCATTGCAGAGATGTAAGCTGAGTTAGAGGCATTGAGGAGCAGAATGAATAATGAAAAGGAATGAATAATGACTTGGAAGATAGAATAAGGGAAATCACCCAGTCAGGACGACAGAAAGAAAATCAAATGGGAGTTCCTGTCGTGGCTCAGTGGTTAACAAATCCGACTAGGAACCATGAGGTTGTGGGTTCGATCCCTGGCCTTGCTCAGTGGGTTAACGATCTGGCATTGCCGTGAGCTGTGATGCAGGCCGGCAGCTACAGCTCCAATTCAATCCCTAGCATGGAACCTCCATACGCCGTGGGAACGGCCCTAGAAATGGCACAAAGACAAAAAAAAAAAAAAAAAAAAAAAAAAAAGAAAGAAAGAAAACCAAATGGAAAAACATGAAAACAATATAAGAGATCTATGGAATAATAAAAAGCCAGCCAATCTAAGCATAATAGGGATTCCAGGAGAAGGAAAAGAAAAGGGGATTGAAAATATACTTGAAGAAATTATGGCTGAAAACTTTCCAAATCTAAAGGAAACAGATATCAAGACACAGGAAACACAGAGGGCCCCCAAAAAAGTTGAACCCAAACAGACCTACACCAAGACATATTATAATAAAAATGGCAAAAGTTAAAGATAAGGAGAGGATTCTAAAGGCAGCAAGAGAAAAACAATGAGTTAATTGTAAGGGAATCCCCTTAAGGCTATTAGCTAATTTCTCCACAGAAAAGCTACAGGCCAGAAGAAAGTGGCAAGATATATTCAAAGTTCTAAAAGGGAAAAAACTGCAGCCTAGAATACTCTGCCTAGCAAGATTATCATTTAAAATAGGAGAAATAAAGAATTTCTCCCAAAAAAAACCCTAAAATAATACAGCAATACTAAACCCACTCTAAAAGAGATATTGAAAGGTCTCCACTAAATAGAAAAGAAGTAAGGAGATATAGGATGGAGGAAGTCACAACTGGAAAGTAATCACTTAAATAAGCCAGCATTCAGATCTAAAAAGAAAAAAAAAAAACCAAGGAAAAAACATACAAAAAACAACAACCTATTTGTGAAAGCAACAATAAACACAAGGAACAGCAAAAGATAACATGAAGATGTAAAAATGGACATCAAAATCATAAAATGTGGGGAAGGAGAGTAAACAGACTTTTTTTTTTTTTTTTTAAGAATGTGTTTGAGCCTACATGACTATCAGGCTAAAGCAATCAGATATGGGAAGGGGTTAACATACTTGAACAACAGGGCAACCACAAATCAAAACCAAACAATACATTCACAAAAACTAAAAAAAAGAGGACACAAACATAAAATAAAAGGAAATCATCCAACTCAAAAAAGAAAGGAACAAAAGGGAAACAGAATTAACTGGAAAACAAGGTTTAAAATGGCAATAGTACATATTTATCAATAATTACCTTAAATGTAATGGACTGAATGCTCCAATTAAAAGACATAGAGTGGCAGACTGGATTAAAAAAAAAAGAAAAGAGTCTACAATATGCTGCCACCAGAAACTCAACTTAGAGTAAAGGACACATATAAATTGAAAGTGAGGGAATGGAAAAAGATACTTCATGTGAATGGAAATGACAGGAAAGCAGGAGTCACAATACTCACGTCAGACAAAATAGACTTTAAAACAAAGGCCATAAAGAAAGATAAAGAAGGACATATTTAATGATAAAAGGATCAATTCAAGAAGAGGCTATTATACTCTTCAATATATATGCCACCTATATTGGAGCACCCAGATATGACAAATACTATCAGACATAAAAGGAGAAATTGATGGGAATACAATAATAGTAGGAGACTTTAACACCCCACTCACACCAATGGACAGATCCTCTAGACAGAAAATCAATAAGGCCACAGATATCTTTTTTTTTTTTTTTTTTTTGTCTTTTTGCCTCTTTTTGTCTGTTGTTGTTGTTGCTATTTCTTGGGCCGCTCCCGCGGCATATGGAGGTTCCCAGGCTAGGGGTTGAATCGGAGCTGTAGCCACCGGCCTACGCCAGAGCCACAGCAACGCGGGATCCGAGCCGCGTCTGCGACCTACACCACAGCTCACGGCAACGCCGGATCGTTAACCCACTGAGCAAGGGCAGGGACCGAACCCGCAACCTCATGGTTCCTAGTCGGATTCGTTAACCACTGCTCCACGACGGGAACTCCAAGGCCACAGATATCTTAATGACACAATAGAATAGTTAGGCCTAATTGATATTTTCAGGACATTACATCCAAAAAAAAAAAACCAAAAAACAAAAAACAGAATACACATTCGTTTCAAGTGCACATGGAACATTCTCTAGGATTGACCATATATTGGGGCACAAAACTAACCTCAACCAATTTAAGAGTATATAATTATTTCAAGCATCTTCTCTGACCACAATGAAACTAGAAATCAACCACAGGAAAATAAATGAGGAAAAACTGACAACATGGAGATTAAACAACATGTTACTAAAAAAACCATTAGGTTGACAGGGAGTTAAAAAATTCCTTGAGACAAATGACAATGAAAACACAACCATTCAAAATCTATGTGATGCCTCAAAAGCAGTTCTCAGAGTGACGTTCATGGTGATACAGGCCTTCCTCAAAAAACAAGAACAGACTTATGGTTGCCAAGGGGGAGAGGGAGGGAGTAGGATGGACTGGGAGTTTGAGGTTAGTAGATGCAAACTATTACATTTAGAATGGATAAACAATGAGGTCCTGCTGTATGGTGCATGAAATTATATCCAATCATTTTTGATAGAACATGATGGAAGATAATATGAGAAAAATAATATATATATATGTATGTATGTATGACTGGATCACTTTTCTATACAGTAGAAACTGACAGAATATTGTAAATCAACTATACTTTGATAAAAAAACTTCAAAAATATATAAATATATTTTAGATGACATGGAATTTTAAACAACTTTGAAGAGTATTTAAAATCATTTAGAATGTATCTTTCTTCTTAAAAGCTAATGATATTTTATTGCATATATTAAAAATTACTGCATTTCTTTTAAAGTTAAAAATTCCATATATCCATAAACTCACAACCCATCTATCATCTTTTGCCTTTTTCCAAGGTACACTCTTCTATCAGAAGTCACAATAAAACACATATTGTGGTAGGCACATTAGGACAATCACATATATGAAAATATTTCGCAGAGAAATAAAGGGTTGATTATTTTATATTACAAAGTTTTATGGGTGAATGTTTGGGTCTCCATCACTCCCATTCATATGTTGAAACCCTAACTCCCAATGTGATAGTATTTGGAGATGAGGCCTTTGGGAAGTAATTAGGTTTAGATGACATCATGAGGATGGGGTCCTTAGTATGGGATTGGTCCTTAAGTAAAAAGAGGAAGAGAGACCATAGCTCCTCTCTTTGCCATGAAGAGTTACACTAAGAAGGTGGCTGTCTGCAAGATAGGGAAAAGCCCTTACCAAGAATCAAATCTGCTGCATCTGGCTCTTGGACTTGCCAGGCTCCACAACTGTGAGAAAAACAAAAACAAAAACTTATCTATCATTTAAGCTATGCTGTCTGTGTATTTTATTCTGGCAGCCCTAGTCAACTAATACACAAAGCAATTCTTTACTCTAGAAAATGAAACTCTTAATTATAAAAGGATTTACTTTATATACCTTTATAAAACAAGCTTCTTTAATATAGTGACAAAATGACTTGGTCAACAATATTCCTTGGGGCACACTTCTTAAGCATCTGGCTATTCATTTGACAAGGTTTTGACAGTATTTAGTTTGTTTCTGCAATGTGTCCATCACTATGCCAGGCTCTAGGTATTTCATTTAAGACTAGATGCTATCTCTGCCCCAAAACTGCTTCCAGTTTATGAAGAAGATATATACACTGACAAGTCAAACAATATCACAAGTGGTGAAATAAGGGTTGTGAACAAAGTACCCAAAGGGGATTATAGGTAACTAACTCTGGAGGAGGTAGAAAGGGCCTCACTAACGGCATGGAAGTAGTTAGTTGGATCGAGTCTTAAAAGACTAGTTGACATTTGCCTGTTGGAGAAGCAGGGAGAAGAGTAATTTAGGCAGAGAATATAGCAGGTGCAAAGGCACTGATATCAAATAGGAATGTGTATACAGGTATAACAGAATCACTTTTTTTGTATAGTAGAAACTATCACAACATTGTAAATCAACTATACCTCAATAAAACTGTAAAAAAATGGAAAAAAAATGAATTGGCAAAAATGTAAGGCTGAGGCTGAGAGGGGCAAAAGCAATGAAGCTCAGGATATAGATTATTTACAGCCTGTGGAGGGCATTGAATGTCATGCTAAGAAGCTTGGACATCATCCTGCAGAAAACTGGAAATCTACTGGAGTTTTTAAGCAGAGGATAATATCAAATTTTTATAAATTAATTTTTTATTAGGGTATAGTTGATTTATAGTGTTGAGTCAATTTCTGCTGTACAGCATAGTGACCCAGTCATATATCTATACATTTTTTTTCTCATATTATCCTCCATTACGGTCTGTCCCAAGAGACTGGATATAGTTCCCTGTGCTATACAGTAGGATCTCATTGTTTATCCATTCTAAATATAACAGTTTGCATCTACTAACTGAAAACTACCTGTCCATCCCACTTCTTCCCCCTCCCCCTTGGCAACCACAAGTCTGTTCTCTAAGTCCATGAGTCTGTTTCTGTTTTGGGAATAGGTTCATTTGTGCCATATTTTATTTTATTTGTTTGTTTATTTATTCTTTAGGGCCACACGCACGGCATATGGAGGTTCCCAGGTTAGGGGTCGAATTGGAGCTAGAGCTGCCAGCCTACATCATAGCTCATGGCAACGCCAGATCCCTTAATCCACTGAGAGAGGCCAGGGATCAAACCTGCCTCCTCATGGATTCTAGTCAGATTTGTTTCCACTGAGCCATGATGGAAACTCCCATTTGTGCCATATTTTAGATTCCACATATAAGTGATATCATATGGTGTTTATCCTTCTCTTTCTTACATCACTTAGTATGAGAATCTCTAGTTCCATCCATGTTGCTGCAAATGGCATTATTTTGTTCTTTTTTATGGCTGAGTAGTATTCCATTGCATATATGTACCACATCTTCTTAATCCATTCATCTGTTGATGGGCATTTAGGTTGTTTCCATGTCTTGGCTATTGTGAATAGTGCTGCAATGAATATAGGGGTGCATGTATCTTTTTGAATGCAAGTTTTGTCCAGATGTATGTCCAGGGGTGGGGATTGCTGGACCATATGGTAGTTCTGTATTAGTTTTCTGAGGAACCTCCATACTGTTTTCCACAGTGGTTGTACCAAGTAGTCCTAAGGGTGGTGCTGCTCCCCAGCTGTTGCTAGGCAGCAGCTGCTGCTGGTTGGCTCCTACAACTGAAGCAGTTGGTGTCCTGTAGCCTGAGAGCATGTCGGGGAACAAGGCTATAGTGGAGGATCCCACCTCTTCCCTCCAGGACCTCCTAACAATGGTGCCTAGCCTCCAAGCCCAACCGGGTTTCCTCAGCTTACACTTTCAAATGTGGTTGCCCTATACTCTAGTCCCTCCAGGCTGTTTCCACGCAGCCAACCCAAGGTTTCCCACGTAGCCAGTCCCAGCTCTCTCTCTATCTCTGACCTTTAAAGCCAAAGTTTCAGTTCCCAACCCCTGCCCGCACCAGCAAATGGTTGGGAAGTGCAGGGCAGGAGCACTGTTTGTGGAGGATTGTTTTCGTTTTAACTGCTTCACACTAATTGCTCCTCCAATACTTTAAAGTTCTTCCTCTGTCCTGGCTGATCTCCAAGCTGGTGGGGGGACTTCCCAGGCTGTAGGCGCTTTTCCTCTTTCTAGCTCCTTCCCCGGGAGTGCAGGACCCTCCCGATTCTTTTCTGATCTTCTCTCTTTTTTTCTTCTTTCTTTTGTCCTACCCGGTTTTGTGAAGTTTTTCTTGCTCTATCAGAATCCTGAGGTCTCTTATCAGCATTCAGCAAATTTTCTGTGTGAATAGTTCCACATGTAGATTCATTCTCAATGTATTTGTGGGAGTAGGTGAGCCTCATGTCCTACTACTCCACCATCTTCATTATCCTCAATAGTATCAATTTTGTTCCTTGGGAAAATAACTGGCTGTTGTGCGGAAGACCGGCAGCAAGAGGGAAAGGCGGATGGCACAGAGAGCAGTGTGGAGACCTGTGCCAATGGGCACTACTTCTGGCAGCTTTCAGGTGTAGATTCCCCCCTCTGCAAGCAGGTCAGGAGTTGCTGAAGGCAGGAAGGTAATTTAGAAAGGAAGCATGAAGCAGGTCAGAGATTGACCCCAGCAAAGTGAGTAAACAGTAGGCAGGTAAGGCGTCTACTCCAGAGAGGCCAGTGGAGGCTGGAGTCAGGAACCTAACCTAGTAGAAAAGAAAATGATGGAGACAAGAAACAATGGTACAGGAATCCAATCCAGAGGGTCTGGGAAAGAGACGGATAGGCTTTACACAAGAGGTCTGAGTTGTAAGAATGGAACCAGATAATAATTATGCCAGAGCTACTGAAAAGTTAGTGTGCATTAGAGTCACCTGGTGAGCTTGTTATAGTACAGATTCCTGGGCTCCCCCCTGAGACATTCTGATTCTACAAAGATCTGGAGTAGGGTTGACTAATCTGCATTTCTGCAAGTGCCCGTGGGATACTGTTATTACTGGTCCATGGACTAAATTTTGAGGAAAGACTCTGAGGGGACTTCCAGCTCTAAAATCACCTGAGTTGTTTTCAAGATTTAAAAATATCTGAACCTTCAAGGGTAGACATTTAGCTACTAAGCTGGAGAGAGGTCTGAGTGGGCAGAGGAAAGCCACTTCCTGACAGACCAAACACATGATCTGAGAGGCACCACAGCAAAGTGGGCAGCTGCACATCAAGACCAAATGAGACTTGATTAAAAAAAATTTTTTTGGTTCCTCTTCTCTGCAGGAAATGAGACTAATGGTGATTTGACGAAAAGTGAGAGAAAGAGGCAGGCCTAAGCAAGCACTACACAGACGCTATCTCTTTGGAAACTGGATCTGTCAGGCTGGGAGATGGGGGGTCCTGCTCATCCAATTATTCACTGTTCCAGCAGCCCCCACTGGAAACACGTGAGCCTCTCTGGGGCTAACTGCAGTCACCTTATTCTGAAGCCCCTCCCCCAACTTTTCTGAGGTCTTCTTGAAATGGGAATGAAGGATTTTGTTGCATTAGTAAAAAGGAAAAAAAAAACAGGTGAAGATAATCAAATTCTTGAATTGATTAAATTATGGTGCATCTTTTAATACTATAGACTGAAGAGGCTTCCAGAAACTAGGTCAATTTTTCTGGAGAGTTGCCAGTAATCACACGGCATGAATACATATATAAGCAAAATGTTAATACTCAACAATTTTTTTTCTTTCCTGACTTAAGCTGTGAAGGTAACAGTAACTCTGAAGCCATAACCAGTACAACCCAAGCAACAGATGGCAATTTGCTTAAATTGCAAGATGGATTTGAAATTGGAATTGATTAAAGTACTAGTGCCTATAATAGATAAAAAGGAGTTGATTCATTTCCCAAGATCCTTCAGATATGGAAATTATTAATCAGTGAGTTAGCTAGTATATCACTAAGTATTAGCACGTACAAACACCAGTTCCTCTAACATTCCTACATATGCAACATAAATTTCTTTAGTTGCATAAGCAAACAAACACTCCACTTCCAAATCATTGAATAAACATAAAAAGTAATCAGAGCAACAGCAGCTAGAACCATGCAGGGTATGTACTAGGTATTCCACCTGTATTTATTGAACAAATGAGTGCATGAATGAATGCCAAAGCAGAAGGTGGAGGTAACTGGTAGCCTGGCACTAGACTGGGACTACAAAAGTGGAGGAGCTGTTGTTTGGCTACAGAGCTCACAATTTAGAAAGCAGGAGATGCAGAAGGACAGGAGAGACAGAGGCAGCAGGGAGGGAAGAACAGGAAAGCCTGGGTATACTTATCAGGAGAGACTGGGGAGATTAGGAAGGTCAGCATGACAGAGACTTTAGTGACTCGATGAAAAACACTCTAGCAAAGAAGCTCTTCAGACAAGAAGTGGAATACAATCAGCATTGGTATAAATAAGATCTTGGTTCTAATTATTTGGCAAACAGTTGCTGTAAATCTCAAAGGTGAGTGGGAGAGGCTGGATTGGCTAGATTGGCTGGATTGGAGGTTTTGGAGCCTAGTCAAGCTATCTTGAAGGCTACTAGGGAAACCTAAGCGTCAGAAAGCTTGATGTGTTGGAGATACCAATTTATTCAAGAAGTGGGTATTGATCTCCTACAAATGCTTGGCACAGAAGTGAAAAATATGGAATTCCTGTCCTCAAGCATCATGCAGTCTATATGGGGAAGAATATACATGTTCTGAAACAAATTATCTTATAGGACAAACTTTGATAAATACCTAGAAGTATTAAGATGATTTAGAATATTCATTCTTCATCCATTCATTCATTCATTGCTTAGTATGCAATTCAGTGGATTTTAGAGTATTTGTAAAATTGTACAACCATCACCACTATGTATTTCTACAATATTTTCATCAACCAAAAAGGAACTCAGTAACCATGAGGAGTAGTTGCTTTTTTTTTTTTTTTTTTTTTTTTTTTTTTTTTTGTCTTTTTTGTCTTTTTGTTGTTGTTGCTATTTCTTGGGCCGCTCCCACGGCATATGGAGGTTCCCAGGCTAGGGGTCTAATCGGAGCTGTAGCAACCGGCCTACGCCAGAGCCACAGCAACGCGGGATCCGAGCCGCGTCTGCAACCTACACCACAGCTACGGCAACGCTGGATCGTTAACCCACTGAGCAAGGGCAGGGACCGAACCCGCAACCTCATGGTTCCTAGTCGGATTCGTTAACCACTGCGCCACGACGGGAACTCCGAGTAGTTGCTTTTCACTCTCTTCCCCACCTCCATCTCTCTAGCTCTTGCCAACCACTAACGTATTTTTTCGTCTCTACAGAGTTCCCAATAGGAAGTGATTCCCCCACAGCACACTGACCATAATGTAAGGTTTATTTCTGGACTCTGAAATACATTCCAGTGATGTTTAAGGCTACCCTTAGGTTAATACCACACTGTCTTGATTACTGTAGATTTATAGTACATTTTGAAATAAAAAAATCTGATTTGAGTTCCTCATTTATGTTGCTCTTTTTCAGATTATTTTTGCCTAACCTATTTTGGGTCTCTTGCATTTCCATATAAATTTTAGGATCAGCTTGTTGATTTCTGCAAAAAAGTCAGCTGGGATTTCATTTAATCTGTAGATAAATTTGGGGAGTATTGGCATCTTAACAATATTAAGCTTTCCAATCCATGATCATGAGATTTCTTTCAATTTATTTAGATATTCTTTAATTTCTTTGAACAATATCTTGCACATTCTTACTAAGTTTATTCCTGGGTATTTTATTGTTTTTTATACTAATACAAATGGAATTGTTATCTTAATTTTTAAATTCTCTCATTAAATCATTTCCTTCCATTATTATTTTCCAGAATTTTCTATCATTACCTGTTTTGGTGGCCAAATTCACTCATATTTTTTATATCTGACATTTTTAATCCTCAAAATGGAGTTTTAAGAAGGTTTAAATTTGATAAATTCTAGATGACTTTTTATTTTGCAAATTTGCTAAAAAGAAGTCCTTGTCAGTTTAAGCCATAACAGTTCAAATCCAAAATTTTTCCCAGCCCATTTCAGAAACAGCCAACAATAACAGGAAGAAGCAGAAACTCCTTCCTTACAGCAGCATGCAGGAGTTTTACATGCCTCCTGGATAGAAGCAGATCGTCAGAATATGCTGAAACATCCTAATTTCATTACAAACTTCTCAGCCCTCTAAGTCCCCCAGTCTAATCAGGAATACAGATGGGCAACTGTAGAGGTGAATGAAATCTGCGATCAACTTAGAAGCATCCAACTACAAAAGCCACTGGTCCTTTGAGATCTAATGGGTTGGATACTGTGCTTTGTTGCTGCCTTTCAGATTCCAGATTTGGATGAATCATTTTTTGTGCACATTGGAATCATCCTTCCTTTCTACTCTGTGACTTCTACCCACTCCACAAATATTAAATTTTTTTTCTTTGATTTAACAATAAGTGGTTATGCAGCCAAAAAGTTGTGGTATTGGAATAAAAACCAATTAACAACTCAGCTCATTCATGGTTTATGGATATGTGCAGAGGAAAACAGGCTCTTTCAGAAACACTCCATCCACACACCCCTTCACGTTGTTCATTGCTCTTGCTGCTAAAGGCATTCTGGAGACCACTAGGTGTCACTCTGCACAGATCCCTGCACTTGAAGGTGCGAAGGCAAGAAAGAATAGGACTCCTCGGTGAAGCTGTTCTCTTCTTCAGGAGTCACAGTAAAAATTCTGCACACAATGAATTAATCCCCCTTTCTCACCAGGTTTAATTTAGCTTTTATTTGAATCTGACAGAAAACTTTGTCGAGTTCCCTCCCCTTACATCAGCCTTTTTCTCTTGAGTTTAAAGCTAAGGAAAAGCTATATATATATATTTGATGAGGAAACACATGTTGAAGGCTAAGGAATCATATTTTAGGAGCATTGTGGAGGTCTTCCTTTGGGTGGGGGTCACATAGTCCATTATCTCCTCAGACTCATCAGCTTTTTGGGGCAGAGTAAGATTTAAGGGAGGGGGCCACACTTTTGGTATGATTTGAAGCAATGACTGCAAGCATTTCCCCTTTCTTAGATAGTCCCTTTATCAATGAGTCCTTCCTATCTGAAGCGAAGTTTGCAGGAGTGAAATCTAACCCCTGGGTTGGCACATTATGTAAGTAAGAACACTGCTTTTTAGATGTATCTTGCGTTCTATGGTGCCCCTCATGGGCACATTGACATTACATTATGTATGTATGTTAAGTTAAAGTTATATTACCTATCTGTCCTCTTGAAAGACACAAGGAGTTACAGTTGAGGGCATATGTTTCACATAATAAAGAAAAGGGGAGGAGGGGTAAGTCTTAAGACTATCACATTGGACAGGATTGGGCCCTAGGAAATGTAGAGGCCAAGTTGATTAGAGAAGGTAGAGGGACGTTACCTACCTTGTTTCAAAGTTACCTCTCTCTTTTTGCATTTTCTGGCTTATGATGAAAGATACAACTCAGGAACAGCCAAATGGAAGAGACGCATAGTGCAAGGTATGGGGAGGCGGCCTGCAGAAATTCCATGTCCTCTGAGGGAGCACTGCTCTCCCAGCACCTCAATGTTGTCACCAATCTGAGAGGTCTCAGAACCCTGTCACTTAGAGCTTTTATGGAATCTTCATTACACAGTCATGATTGATTACTTCATGGCCGTTGATGAATTCAACTTCTAGCTCCTCTCCCTTCTCCAGAAGTCCAGAGTGGGGTGAGGCAGAAATTTCCAATTCTCTCATCAAGCCTTGGTCTTTTGGGGGAAGAGTCCCCATGCTGGAGCTGTCTAGAGGTGTCCTGTCATCTTATTTTCATACGAAAGACACTCCATCAAGTTGGCCTCTTTCTCTCTCTTTATCTTCATTCTATAAACATCTCTTTTCTTTCATCTAATTTGGAAGATACAAAAGATGTACTTCATAAAGTAGTTAATAAGGTGCACAAGAAAAGCAGAGTGATATGTGAATTGTTTACTATGCTCTGGATGCATATTGTCTGCATTTTGAACATGAATTGAATTCATTAAATTATCCTTCCGTAGTAGAGTAGAAAAGTGAAATAAAAAGTCTTAGGTAATTTTCCCAGGTTCCCAAAGCTGGAATGAAGCGGAGGCAAAGATAGACCAGAGTAGCATCCTTATTTGACCTCAGGGAGATAAACTGTTTAGATAAGCTTGCACAAGAATTCAATGATACATGTATGAGGACATTTCTTATAGCACTGTTAAATGGGAAAACTGGAAACAACCTCAGAGTCCACGAATAGGGTAATGGTTGAATACATTACACACCTGTAATAAAGAATAACCAAATTCCATAAGTACTTGAAAGGAAAATTTTCCAAGCTGGGTTATAAATTGAAATGGCAAGAGGCAAAGATTATGCACAGTATCATCCTATTGGTTTTAAAAAGAAGACACACACACACACACACACACACACACACACACACACACACACACACACACACACAGAGAAATGTACTCTCTATGAAGGCAGACTTATTTTTCTCTTCTGCTCTCTGATGTAATCTTACTGTCTGGAACATTGCCTGACACGATGACAGACCTTAAGGTGACCCCTAATTATTATTTCTACCTCCTGGCACTCACATCTTTGTGTAATCTCTTTCCCCTTGAGTGTGGATGGGACCTATGACTTGCTTTTAATCAGTAGAATATGCCAAGTGTGATAGGATGTCATTCTCATGATTGTATTTGATTAGGTTACATTATCTATAAACTTTGTCAGACAACTGGAACTAAAGAATCTCCTTACTGTCTTGATGAAGTATGTGGCCATGCTAAGGAAGCACAGGAGGTAGGTTTATAATATCTATTCATGTTGATGTAAATGAGTTGTTTCTTTCTGCTGATTAGTATTCTCTGGTATCAGTCCACCGTATCTACATAACCTTTCACCAGTGATGGACACCCAAGTTCTTCTTTTCCCCTGATGCTGAAAATGATGTCTTGGTGGATATCTGTGCAAACATCATACTATGGAATGTGGGCATATGGGGAATATGCCCATGTGTGGGACCGCTGGAATATATACTACGTTATTTAATTCCACTAAGTACTACCAGGTTGTTTACCGAATGGCTCTACCACACAGCATGTCCACAGCAGTGCAAGATAGCCCTTGTTTTCTCATGTCCTCCCCAATACTTTTTATCTGACTATATAATGGTCATATTACTCTAAAACCCAAGCTAATCTATCTCTAAAGTTCATGTTCTGATGATGTTTAAATGGTATGCTAATCATCCAAGTTTAGAAGACATTCAAAGATATGTTTTTCAAGATAAAAATACAAATACTCAAAAGTTCCACACATTATTGTACCCAAAGTTAAAAGATATATCATTATTTGAATACTTTTTGGTACATTTCTGTTTGTGGTTCTCCACTGACTTCTTTTCTGATTGTGAAAGAAAAATAGGGTTGTGAGAAGAGAGAAGGATGAACTACTGTCCCCAAGTGTCAGGTGTACACATTCTACACAGACACACACACGCACACACAAAAAGGGAAGAAAGGAAGAGATGAAAGGAAAAGGAGAACAAGAGTTACATGTAATAGCAAAGGGAGATATTTTTTCTTTAAAACATTGATTGGAAGTGAAGATGATAAGGGGAGGAGATGATGAAGGGGGTTCTTTTATGTGTGTGTGGAATGATGGGGGAGGCAGGACCATTAACCAACTTCTGCTTCATCTGGTTGCTTAAGCCATCTTTGTATATAAAATTGAGCACTGGAAGATTTACTGCACCTAAAGAGCAATAATTAGTCCTATTGTTCTTTTGTGTTTAGGGAGATGAGGAAAAGGTAGAATACAATGACTGAATTAAGCATTAGGATCGTGTCAACATGACCAATTTCTTTTTTGCCTTTTTTTCCTTTACAAATAAATTACCCAGGTGTTGGAAAAGAAACTTGTAACCAGAATCTCCTAATCACCAAATATTATGTTTTAATTGCTAAGCATGCAAGGTTTAAATAGCTATTACCAAATCTGCTTAAAAACGTAGGTTTTTAAAAAGAAATTAAGGTGTATATAGGTTTTTCCTGACAATTTTTTGTTTGGAAAAATGAATTGAAAAATAGCAATTTCTCTTTCACCAATTATGACTGATTTAAGTGTAGCTATCTTATACAAATTAGCAGCAGGGACTATGCCTTGTAGTTGAATGAAAATCCATGGTAATGGAAGGGACTAGGATTTAGATAACTCGAAGCCAATGGTTAAAATAAAGTAGATATATTTTTTTTGTTTTTTTTTTTTGAATTACTTAATGATTTTTATTTTTTCCTTTATAGATAGTTTACAATGTTCTATAGATTTCCTACTGTACAGCAAGGTGACCTAGTCACACATATACATTTACATTCCTTTTCCTCACATTATCATGCTCCATCACGAGTGACTAGATATAGTTTCCAGTGCTATACAGCAGGATCTCATTGCTTATCCATTCCAAAGGCAATAGTTTGCATCTACTAATCCCAAATTCTCAGTCGAACCCACTCCCTCCCCCTCTCCCTTGGCAACCACAACTCCGTACTCCATGACCATGAGTTTCTTTTCTGTGGAAAGTTTGATTTGTGCCATATATTAGAGTCTAGATGTAAGTGATATCATATGGTATTTGTCTTTCTCTTTCTGACTTACTTCACTCAGGATGAGAGTCTCTGATTCCATCCATGTTGCTGTAAATGGCATTATTTTGTTCTTTTTTATGGCTGAATAGTATTCCATTGTGTATATATACCATGTCTTCTTAATCCATTCATCTGTTGATGGACATTTAGGTTGTTTCCATGTCTTGGATATTGTGAACAGTGCTGCAATGAACATACAGGTGCATGTTTCAAGGAAAGTTTTGTCGGGATATATGCCCAAAGGTGGGATTGCTGGGTCATATGGTAGTTCTATATCTAATTTTCCAAGGTACTTCCATACTGTTTTCCATAGTGGTTGTACCAATTTACATTCCCACGAATAGTGTAGGAGAGTTCCCTTTTCTCCACACCCTCTCCAACATTTGTTATTTGTGGACTTATTAATGATGGCCATTCTGACTGGTGTGAAGTGGTACCTCATGGTAGTTTTGATTTGCATTCCTCTAATAATCAATGATGTTGAGCATTTTTTCATGTGCTTGTTGACCGTTTGTATATATTCTTTGGAGAAATGTCTATTCAGGTCTTTTGCCCATTTTTCAATTGGGTTGTTGGCTTTTTTGCTGTTGAGTTGTATAAGTTGTTCGTATATTTTAGAGATTAAGCCCTTGACAGTTGCATCAATTGAAACTATTTTCTCCCATTCTGTAAGTTGTCTTTTTTTTTTTTTTTTATGGTATCTTTTGCTGCAAAAGCTTGTCAATTTGATTAGATCCCACTGGTTTATTTTTGCTTTCACTTCTGTTGCCTTGGGAGACTGACCTGAGAAAACATTCGTAAGGTTGATGTCAGGGAATGTTTTGCCATGCTATCTTCTAGAAGTTTGATGGTGTCTTGTTTTACTTCAAGTCTTTCAGCCATTTTGAGTTTATTTTTGTGCATTGTATAAGGGTATGTTCCAGTTTCATTGATTTACATGTGGCTGTCCAGGTTTCCCAGCACCACTTACTGAAAAGACTGTCTTTTTACCATTTTATATGCTTGCCTACTTTGTCAAATATTAATTGACAATAGGTGTCTGGGTTTATTTCTGGGTTCTCTATTCTGTTCCATTGGTCTGTCTGTCTGTTTTGGTACTAGTACCACACTGTCTTGATTACTGTGGCTTTGTAATATTGCCTGAAGTCTGGGAGAGTTATGCCTCCTGCTTGGTTTTTCTTCCTCATGATTGCTTTGGCAATTCTGGGTCTTTGGTGATTCCACTTAAATTTTTGGATTGTTTGTTCTAGTTCTGTGAAAAATGTCATGGGAATTTGATAGGGATTGCATTGAATCTGTAGATTGCTTTGGGTAGTATGGCCATTTTTACAATATTAATTTTTCCAACACAGGAACATGGAATATCTTTCCATTTCTTTGAATCCTCTTTAATTTCCTTGATTAATGTTTTATAGTTCTTGGCATATAGGTATTTTACCACCTTGGTCAGGTGTATTCCAAGGTATTTGATTTTTTTGGGTGCAATTTCAAAAGGTATTGTATTTTTGTATTCCTTTTCTAATATTTAATTGTTAGTATACAGAAATGTGACTGATTTCTGAATGTTATTTGTGGATTTGGATATAAGAATATTAATCTTACATCCTGCTACTTCACTGAATTTGTTGATCAGTTCAAGTAGGTTTTGGGTTGAGTCCTTAGGGTTTTCTATGTATAGTATCATGTCATCTGTATACAGTGACAGTTTTACCTCCTCTCTTCCAATTTGGATACACTTTATTTCTTTTGTTTCTCTGATTGCTGTGGCTAGGACTCCCAATACTATTTTGAATAAAAGTGGTGAGAGTGGGCATCCTTATCTTGCTCCAGATTTTAGTGGGAAGGCTTACAGCTTTTCACCAGTGAGTATTACATTTGCTGTGGGTTTGTCATAAATGGCATTTATTATGTTAAGTTACGTTCCCCCTCAAACCACTTTGGTAGGAGTTTTTATCATGAATAGATATTGAATTTTGTCAAATGCATTTTTCTGCATCTATTGAGATGATCATGTGGTTTTTGACTTTTCTTTTGTTAATGTGGTGTATGATGTTGATTGATTTGCATATGTCGAACCATCCTTGTGAATGTGGGATGAATTCCACTTGGTCATGGTGCGTGATCTTTTTTATATGTTGTTGGATTTGGTGGGCTAAAATTTTGTTGAGAATTTTTGCATCTATATTCATCAAAGATGTTGGCCTATAGTGCTCTTTTTTGGTGGTATCTTTGTCAGGTTTTGGTATTAGGGTGATTGTGTCACAGAATGTCTTTGGCAGTGTTACTTCTTCTTCAACCTTTTGGAAAAGTTTAAGGAAGATGGATATAAGTTCTTCTTTGTATGTTTGGTAGAATTTGCCTGTGAAGCCATCTGGCCCTGGACTTTTATTTGTAGGGAGAGTTTTTTTTTTTTTTTTAAATTACATATTCGATTTCATTTCTAGTGATCAGTCTGTTCACTTGATCTAGTTCTCCTTGATTCAGTTTTGGCAGGCTGTAAGTCTCTATCAAGTTGTCCATTTCTTCTAGGTTGTCAAATTTGTTGGCATGTAATTGTTCATTGTATTCTCTTATTTTTTTTTGTATTAATGCAGTATCCATTGTGATTTCTCCTTCTTCATTTCCTATTTTGTTTATTTGGGTTTTTTCTCTCCTCTTCTTGGTGAGTCTGGCCAAAGGTTTGTCAATTTTGTTTATCTTTTCAAAGAACCAGCTCTTGGTTTTATTGATTTTTTTTCTATTGTGTTTTGAATCTCTATTTTATTGATTTCCTCTCTGATCTTTATGATTTCCTTCCTTCTGCTGACTTTAGGTTTTGTTTGTTCTTCTAAGCAGTGGGTTAAGTTATTGATTTGGGATTTTTCTTCTTTTTTGAGGAAGGCTTGCATTGCTATGAACTTCCCTCTAAGCACTGCTTTTGTGGCATCCCATAGATCTTGAATGGTTGTGTCTTCATTATCATTTGTCTTGAGGTATTTTTTAATTTCCTTCTTGATTTCCTCATTGATCCATTAGTTTTTTAGTAGCATGTTGTTTAGTTTCCATGTAGTAGGTTTTTTTTCTCATTTATTTCCTGTGGTTGATTTCTAGTTTCATGCTGTTGTGGTCTGAGAAGATACTTGAAATAATTTCTACACTCTTAAATTTGTTGAGGTTAGCTTTGTGCCCCAGTATGTGAGCAATCCTTGAGATGTTCCATGTCCACTTGAGAAGAATGTATATTCTGATTTTTTTGGATGTAATGTCCTGAAAATGTCAATTAAGTCTAACTTTTCTATTGTATAATTTAGGATCTCTGTTGCCTTATTTATTTTCTGTCTAGAGGATTGTCCATTGATGTGAGTGGGGTGTTAAATTCTCCTACTATGATTGTATTCCCAACAATTTCTCCCTTTTTTTTGGGGGGGGGTCTTTTTGCTATTTCTTGGGCCGCTCCCGTGGCATATGGAGGTTCCAAGGCTAGGGGTTGAATTGGAGCTGTAGCCGCTGGCCTACGCCAGAGCCACAGCAATGCGGGATCTGAGCTGCGTCTGCGACCTACACCACAGCTCATGGCAACGCTGGACCCTTAACCCACTGAGCAAGGGCAGGGACTGAACCCGCAACCTCATGGTTCCTAGTCGGATTTGTTAACCACTGTGCCACGATGGGAACTCCAATTTCTCCTTTTATATGTGTTAGTATATGTTGTAGGTATCTGGGTGCTCCTATATTAGGGGCATAGATATTGATGATTGTAACATCCTCTTCTTGAATGGATCCTTTTACCATTAAATAGTGTCCTTCTTTGTCTTTCTTTATGGCCTTCAATTTAAAGTCTACTTTGTCTGATATAAGTATTGCAACTCCTGCTTTCCTGTCTTGTCCATTGGCATGAAATATCTTTTCCTATCCCTTCACCTTCAATCTATATGCATCCTTTGCCCTAACGTGGGTCTCTTGTAGAGAGCAGATTGTAGGTTTTTTTCCTTTTTTATCCAGTCTGTCACTCTGTGTCTTTGATTGGAGCATTCAGTCCATTGACATTTAAGGTAATTATTGATAAATATGTATTTATTGCCATTTTAAACTTTGTTTCCAGTTTATTCTATGTTTGTCCTTTGTTTCTTTCCAGGCAGTGCCCACACACTTGATCACTGTTACTTTCCAGGATTCTGCAACTAGGAGCAGCCTGTACAGCACCTCCTATGTGGGCTAAGCAGGAGGGGTGCTTCTTGCATGGTATACAGGTGGCAGGGGCAAACCACCACAGTTATCACTGACTCCAGAAGTGGGCATGGCCTGCTACCACTAGGGGTCCCTTAACAGGCATTGCTTGTGGCCCCAATCATCTCAGAGGTGGCATTGCTAGCCAATACTATCTGTTGCTGCTCTTACTCCCCTGGGAACTCATACACCCTGCCACTGCCAAATGCTCTGGGCATCTTGTAAATCTGCTTAAGGCTTATTACCACTTTCCAGGGCCCTGCAACTAGGAGTAGCTTGTGCCACCTTCCTGCAGGTACTTGCTGCTGTTAAGAGCCCAGCAATCAGGCCCTGACTACTAGCCCTACCTATTGCTTCCTTTTCCCTAGAAACACACTCAGCACTCTGGGGATAACAGCCTGCTCACACCAAAGAAAGAGACAGCAAATATCCAAACTCCCATGCAAAAAATAAATAGTAACCCTCTACAAAATACAAAGGGGTGCTCTTGCATAGAAGTAACCCTCCAAGACCACACTTTGGCTTCCCTAAACTCACAGAAAAAGAAAAACATAAGCAATATAAAGAAGCTTAGGAACCATTCCCAGTTAAAAGAACAGGAGAATTCACCTGAAGCAGCAAACAATGAAACAGAGCTCTGCAGTCTAATAGACACTGAGTTCACAAGGGAAATAATGAAAATACTAAAGGAATTAAGGCTGAATTAAGAGTGGATATGAATAGTAATGCAGATTCCTTTAGAAATGAACTAGAAAATATAAAGAGAAACATAGAAAATTAGAAAATTCATTTGCAGAGATGCAAACTGAGCTAACGTCACTAAGGAGCAGAATGAATAATGCAGAGGAATGAATTAGTGACTTGGAAGGTAGAATAATGGAAATCACTCAATCAGGACAGCAGACAGAAAACCAAATGAAAAGGCATGAAAGCAATATAAGAGATCTATGGGATAACATAAAGTGGGTCAATCTATGCATAATAGGAATTCCAGAAGGAGAAGTTTTTGAAAAGGGGATTGAAAATATATTTGAAGAAATTATGTCTGAAAACTTTCCAAATCTAAAGGAAACTGATATCAAGATACAGGAAGCACAGAAGACCCCAGACAAGTTGAACCCAAATAGGCCCACACCAAGACATAGTATAATAAAAATGGCAAAAGGTAAAGATAAAGAGAGGATTTTAAAGGCAGCAAGAGAAAAACAAGGCATTAATTATAAGGGAACCCCCATAAGGCTATCAGCTGCTTTCTCTACAGAAACACTACAGGCTAGAAGAGAGTGGCAAGATATATTCAAAGTTCTGAAAGGAAAACATTTGCAGCCTAGAATACTCTATCCAGCAGGAATATCATCTAAAATAGGAAATAAAGGGGAAATAAAGAATTTCTCCAACAAACAAAAACTAAAAGAGTACAGCAATACTAAACACATTCTAAAAGAAATACTGAAAGAGCGTCTCTAAATAAAAAAAGTAAGAAGAAATAGGATGGAGGAAACTACAATTGGAAAGTAATCACTTAAATAAACCAGCATACAGATCTAAGAGTGAAAAAAACCCCAAAACCCAACTACTATAATAGTGATGATAAACACAAGGAACAGCAAAACGACAAACATGAAGATGTTAAAAAAGGACTTCAAAATTATACAATGTGGGGAAGGAAAGTAAGAAAATATAGACTCTTTTTTTTTTTAAATAATATGTTTGAGCCTATATGACTATCAGGCTAAAGCAAACAGATACAGGAAGGCGTTAAAGTACCTAAAAAACAGGGCAACCACAAATCAAAACCAAACATTACATTCACAAAAACTAAAAAGAAAAGTACTCCAGCATAAAACATATGGAAATCATCCAACCAAAAAAAGAAAGGAAAAAGGAGAAACATAGAATCAACTGGAAAACAAGGTTTAAAATGGCAATATATACATATTTAGCAGTCATTACCTTAAATGTCAACAGACTGAATGCTCCACTCAAAAGACATAGATATATTTTTGAAATGCAGTCACCTAAACACAGACTCACACCTTGCAAACACCAGCCCGACTCTCTCTGCCTTTGGAACTTGGGAGTCAGGCCCCCCTCCCTCCTCCCCTGTATTCGTGTTGCTTGGTGGGGCGATAGGTACACTATAGGGGAAGATTCAAGATGGGCTTTGAAGATCATTCATCTAGCTCCAGCCTCCATCCGGTGCTTGATTCTCCTTAACTTTGTGTCATGTGGCTGTCTAGATTCTGTTTTAACATTTCTCAGGAGTAAATATTGCCTATTCTACCCATAGGCAATAAATAGAAAGATCTAACTTTTGCTCTATTTAACCAGATATCTGCACCCATTTGGAATCCTCCTATTAGTTCTATTTCTGACGTTTGGGATTACACAGGAAAAAAAAAAAAACAACTTAATACTAGTGGTAGCGTTTGGAAGGCTTCGATCATCTCAGTCCAAAAACTAATCAACAAATGAATAATTGAAGAAGGAGACAAAAAGTGACAGGCAAGAGCCAACATGGCTGATTTTGAGATGAAAGGCCTAGAAAGCAGGACCTGACAGCTAAAGGCAGAGACTCTGAACTCAGAGTCTCTAGGGTCTCAAGATATAAAAGTAGAAAGACAAAGTCTTTCGTGGATTAAAGAAAAAGAATCTACCTAAGAAGCAAATGTTCTGTGGAGATAGGAAAATCAACTACTTTGGAGTCAAAGTCTAACTTCTTTTCTAGTAACAAAAGGTAACTAAAATTTTGTTAGTTTTAGAAAGAAGCTAAAAGTTCAATCTACAGCCCCGATAGGAATTAATAATGTTATAAAACATTATAATTAAGATGAATAATGAATAATGGATTTTTGAATAGCAGACACTGTACAAAGCACTTTATTCACACAGTCACATTTAACTTAACAGAAGACAATCTTTTTTTTTTGTTGTTGTTGTCTTTTTGCCATTTATTGGGCCACTCCCACGGTATATGGAGGTTCCCAGGCTAGGGGTCTAATCAGAGCTGTAGCTGCCGGCCACAGCCACAGCCACAGCAACACAGGATCCGAGCTGCATCTGCAACCTACACCACAGCTCAGGGCAATGCCGGATCGTTAACCCACTGAGCAAGGGCAGGGACCGAACCTGCAAACTCATGGTTCCTAGTCAGATTTGTTAACCACTTCGCCACGACGGGAACTCCCAGAAGACAATCTTTTTAATGCCAATTTTACAGATAAGGAAACTGAGGTTCAGAGGGCCATAACTTGCCCAAAGTGACACTCTAATAAGTGGTTGGGCCAGAATTTAAATGTAGATCAGAGGGACCCTAGAATCAGAATTTTAGCTTCAGTGCTTATTGACACTCATAAAATGATTTATAGTTGTCAAAATGTTTTTTATCCCATATTTGTAGACACTATCCTAACATTTCCAAGAGTAGGAAGGGCAGATGCTATCATCCCCCTCTTGCAAGTGTGTACCCTGAAGGTTTGAGGAGTAGTGAGACTTACTCAGGTCATAGAATCAGAACTCAGATGCAGGTCTAGACTTTCTACTGTATAGTCTTCTTCCAAAGATCAACAAGACCTAACAAGGTGGCTTAGCAGCATACAGACAGTGTCTAAAAACAATAAAGGAAAAGGGGGCCTGTCCTACAGCTTATTGATGGCTTCAAACCTGAGCTGCCATTGGTCAGGGGAATGAGTTGGTAGTTAAGGATAATAAAATTTCTATCATTTAACTTGAATGATTCTGATATTACTTAATCTCCTATACTCTGGACCCTCAAATATGTCACCTTGTGCAAACCATACTCTGTGCAGGTACACCTGATTTCCTCTGTAATCATTATGACTTGTGAGAACTGACTGCCCATCCACAGGGACGGGTCTGACTCCTGTGTTCACAGCATATGACACTCTCCCACCTTTTCCCCACCATTACTGATGAGAAAAGGGAGCTCAACAGATTCAGAAAAGCCAGTTAATTTCTCTGTGTGGCCAGAAGGGAGGGACATCAGAAAACTCGGCACTGATGGGAGACAGAGAAGTATAAGGATGGGAAGAGAGGTTGGCAACTGCCAGCTGAGAAACAGAAAGCAGGACACGGAGGAGGAAGAACGAATGAATCAAGCAAGAAAAGAGAAGCAAGGAAGAGAAACAAAATAACATCTCTTCCAGATTCCTAATGTATTTCCAGTTTTTGGTTCCATTTCTATTTGGAGGCCTTACTATTTTCCTGACACACTAGCTGGAGTCGGGTTTCATTGTTTGTAACCCCAAGTGTCCTAAGTAAAGCTCTGTTCCTGGCTTTTGGAGAAAGACTGAGGAGTCTAAAGAGACACTGACACCAGGGTGATCACATGCCTGGAGGTGACCTGCAGAGGCCGCAGCTCAAGTCTCTGCTTTGGAGTGATGGCCATTGTAGAACTAGAATAAGGCAATTACTTGGGACTTCTAGGGATATAAAGACTTGTTAAATCATCCTAGGTGGTAGAGGGGAGGAGGCTTTTGATCATCCACAAAGCATAGGGATATAACAAAAAGCAATCAGGTATGCATTGTATTCCTTTTCTTTTTCCCTTCTTTGGTTACTATGGTAGTGGGACCCGGCTTTACTATGGCTTCTTCCTGGATACTTTTCTATGTATTACAATTATGATAAGTCTAGAGAACACTGAAATACCAGGATGAGGGGAAACACTAACTAACATCTGTATCCTGCTCTACAGCTTAACAAAGTGCTCTCACATACATTATAGTATTATGATTTATGGAGCACCTACTGTGTCCCAGGTGCACTGTCAGAGGTTTTTATATAATAGCTCTGACTCCCACAACCACACCTGGAGGGAGGTATTCTCATCCTCAATTTATAAATCAGGAAACGGAGGATCACAGACCTTAAATGACCTGCCTGGGAATATTCAGATGCCAAGGTTTGAAAGATGCTTTGGGGCTGCATTTTGCACTCATATTGCCATGTAATGATACTTTCCCCCACTCTTCACTTCACTCCATTCATTTGTAGAGAAGAGAGAATGCACGTTCATAAAAATGTGCATGATTATGTTATGGTAATGGCAAGGAAAGTATTCAAAAATAATTGAGAGCTATAAGAGAAATATAGAATGACTCAGTGAAGTCAAGAGTGGAAGTATCAGGTCAATTTCATTTGATTCCCTCTGGCAGAAGTGAGAAATGAGGCTATCACCAATTTTAATTTAATTTCTCTGTTTAACAAATTCAACAAATACTTATTGAATGCTTATCTACTCCATCCCAGAGATTGTGTGAGACACTGGAGATAGAGATTGAAAATACATGGATTCAATTCATAGTCCTAATGGGCTCTTGAACCAGTGGGGAGACAGAGTTATAAACAATCCCAGCATAGTCTTTTAAGTGCATTGAGGAAGGGAGGATATCTCATAGGCAGTGAAAGGAATTTACGTAAAATGTGTATAAAATGTTTGTTTTTGCTGGGGGATGCAGATCAGGGACACAGAAGGTATCTCAGAAGAGGTAGCTGGAGTTCCTGCTGTGGCATAAAGAGATTGGCAGCATCCCTGTGATGCCAGGATACAGGTTCAATCCTCAGCCAAGCATGGTGGGTTAAAAAAAAAAAAAAAAGGTAGTGATTGGCTGCAGTGCTAAGGATGAGTAAGCATTTGTTAGGTGGAAGGAGGTATTGTTAACATGAAAATCATCACTGCCTATTCTGTTTGTTTCAAGCATCCATGTGAAGGAGCAGAGTTTTTAATTTTCAGAGCCATTTCCTCTACCAGCATATGACTCCATTTTTTTTCTGGAAATAAACGTGGACTAGAAGAGGGAGTTGAACAGCAGTGAATGGTGCTTATTTAAATTCTGCCACTATAGTGTTTCCTGTCCTGAACTTACCACATGTGTACGTGTGTGTTTGTATGTGTATGTGTATGTACTCAGCTTCCTGGGTTTTTCTTCCATCTGCTATTGGAGGAGGGAGTAGAGTAACCACTGTGATAATACATAATCTGATGCTAATTGTATTTCTTATTTTCTTGCCTCAATTAATCAGTGCTTCATTAGCTAAGTTTCATATTATATGTGTGATACTTACAGACAGTTTTGTTTACAAGTTTAACTTCCATTTCAGCTCTGCACTCTTTAAAAATGCATTTTTTTTTTTTACTTCTCTGATTGCCATGGCTAGGACTTCCAAAGCTATGTTGAAGAATAGTGGCGAGAGCGGACATCCTTGTCTTGTTCCTGATCTCAGTGGGAATTCTTTCAGCTTTTCACCATTGAGAATGATGTTCACTATGGGTTTGTCATATATGGCCTTTATTATGCTGAGGTAGGTTCCCTCTATGCCCACTTTCTGAACGGTTTTTTATCAGAAATGGGTGTTGGATTTTGTCAAAGGCTTTTTCTGCATCTATTGAGAGGACCATATGATTTTTATTCTTCAGTTTGTTAATGTGGTGTATCACACTGATGGATTTGCGGATATTGTAGAATCCTCGCATCCCTGGGATAAATCCCACTTGATCATGATGTATAATGTTTTTAATGTATTGTTGGATGTGGTTTGTAGTATTTTGTTGAGGATTTTTGCATTGATGTTCATCAGTGAAATAGGCCTGTAGTTTTCTTTTTTTGTAGTATCTTTGGTTTTGGTATTTGGGTGTTGGTGGCCTCATAGAATGAGTTTGGGAGTGTCCCTTCCTCTGCAGTTTTTTGAAATAGTTTCAGAAGGATAGGTGTTAGCTCTTCTCTAAATGTTTGATAGAATTTGCCTGTGAAGCCATCTGGTCCTGGAGTTTTGTTTGTTGGAAGTTTTTTAATCACAGTTTCAATTTCAGTTCTTGTGATTGGTCCATTCATCTTTTCTATTTCATTTTGTTTTAGTCTTGGAAGATCGTACTTTTCTAAGAATTTGCCCATTTCTTCTAAGCTTTCCATTTTATTGGTGTATAGAAATAAAAGGAATCCAAATTGGAAAGGAAGAAGTAAAACTATCCCTATTTGCAGATGACATGATACTATACCTAGAGAACCCTAAAGACTCTACCAGAAAACTGTTAGAGCTCATCCATGAATTTGGCAAGGTTGCAGGGTACAAAATTAATACACAGAAATCGACAGCATTTCTTCACAGTAACAATGAAAGAGCAGAAAGAGAAATTAGGGAGGCAATCTCATTTACCATTGCATCCAAAAGAATAAAATATCTAGGAGTAAACCTATCTAAAGAGACAAAAGACCTGTACTCTGGAAACTATAAGCCACTGATGAAAGAAATCAAAGATGACACAAATAGATGGAAAGATATACCATGCTTGTGGATTGGAAGAGTTAATATTATCAAAATGACTATACTACCTAAGGCAATGTATAGATTCAATGCAATCCCTATCAAATTACCAAGGACATTTTTCACAGAACTCAAACAAAATATTTTAAAGTTTGGAAGCACAAAAGACCCGGAACAGCCAAAGACATCCTGAAAAAGAGAAATGGAGCTGGAGGAATCATGCTCCCTGACTTCAGACTATACTACAAAGCAACGATCATCAAAACCATATGGTACGGGCACAAAGACAGAAATATGTAAATCAGTGGAACAGGATAGAAGGCCCAGAATTCAACCCACGCACCTACAGCCAACTAATCTATGACAAATGAGGCAAGGATATACAATGGAGAAAAGACAGCCTGTTCAATAAGTGGTGCTGGGAGAACTGGACAGCCACATGGAAAAGAATGAAATTAGAACACTCCCTAACACCATACACAAAAATAAACTCCAAATGGATTCAAGACCTAGATATAAGACCAGACACTATCAAACTCTTAGAGGAAAACATAGGCCAAACACTCTGTGACGTAAATGACAGCAACATCTTCTCAGATCCATCTCTTAGAGTCATGACAGTAAAAACAAAAATAAACAAATGGGACCTAATCAAACTTCAAAGTTTCTGCACAGCAAAGGAAACCCTAAACTAAATGAAAAGACAACCCACAGAATGGGAGAAAATCTTTGCAAATGAATCAACTGACAAGGGATTAATCTCCAAAATTTATAAACACCTTCTGCAGCTCCACACCCAAAAAACAAAAACCCCATCAAAAAATGGGCAGAAGATCTAAACCATCAGTTCTCCAAAGAAGACATGCAGATGGTCAAAAAACACATGAAAAGATGTTCAGCATCACTCATTATTAGAGAAATGCAAATCAAAACCACTTTGAGGTACCACCTTACACCAGCCAGAATGGCTATCATCAAAATTCTACAAACAAGAAGTGCTGGAGAGGATGTGGAGAAAAAGGATCCTATTACACTGTTGGTGGGATTGTAAATTGGTGCAACCACTGTGGAAAGCAGTATGGAGATTCCTCAGAAAACTAAAAATAGAACTACCATTCAATCCAGCAATCCCACTCCTGGGCATCCATCCAGAGAAAACCACAACTCACAAAGACACATGTACTCCAATGTTCATTGCAGCACTATTTGCACTAGCCAAGAGATGGAAACAACTAAATGTCCATCGACAGAAGAGTGGATCAAGAAGATATGGTACATATACACAATGGAATATTACTCAGCCATTAAAATGAACAAAATACCAGCATTTTTAGCAACATGGATGGACCTAGAAATTATCATACTAAGTGAAGTCAGCCATACGATGAGACACCAACATCAAATGCTTTCACTGACATGTGGAATTTCAAAAAAGGACAGACTGAACTTCTTTCTGAGATGCTGACTCACAGACATTGAAAAACTTATGGTCTTCGGAGGAGACAGTTTGGGGGGTGGGAGGATGTGCTTGGGTTATGGGATGGAAATCCTGTGAAATCAGATTGTTATGATCATTATATAACTACAGATGTGATAAATTCATTTGAGTAATAAAAATAAAATAAAATAAAATAAAATAAAATGCATTTTTTTTTGTTAAATAGTTGTTTCCGGATGGAGACATCCATCAGTACACTTAGAAATTTAATTTGGTTGTATAGTTCATCAATTAGTAAATAAATGATCAATTGATATTTTAACAATTTAAAAATAATTGCATAATTGCAGTACAATGCTCAGTAATACCTTGTTGCCTACTCTAAGTATTGCTTAAAAGTACATTTTTTTAGGAGTTTCTATTGTGGCACAGCAGAAATGAATCTGACTAATATCCAGGCAGGTTTGATCCCTGGCCTTGCTCAGTGATTTAAGGATCTGGCGTTGCTGTGAGCTGTGGTGTAGGTTGCAGAGGTGGCTTGGATCTGGCGTTGCTGTGGCTGTAGCGTAGGCTGGCAGCGGTAGCTCTGATTTGACCCCTAGCCTGGGAACCTCCATATGCCTCAGGTGTGGCCTTAAAAAAAAGAAAAAAAAAAGTTATCATTTATTTAGACAAGAAAGTTGTTGGGTGGTATAAAACACCTAGAGTGTGAACTTTGTGAATTCTTGAACACTCAGGTTTTCAAGATCACTGAGAGCATCTAATGCAATCCTGATTTACTGTGACATATTTTAACAAATGTATTATCAGTTGATGACTAAAGACCCCATGAACTGATTTGTCCATTTTCCCAAACATTATAGGGCAGGCTACTGAATGCCTATAGATCATGCACTTGTAAAGATAGGGTGCTTTTAAAATGTGAAAGTTATATGTATTGTAGCCAATGTAATTCCAGTGGGAAACATTCTTGGAAATTACAATTGAGTGATTGGGATATGTTATAGATTTTAAAGTAATTGATTAATACAAAGTCTCAGGAAAATATTGAATATAATATAATGCAGCACCTAAACTGCAGTGTTGTTACATACTGGTAATTCAGTTCACACAGAGTTTGACACAAAAGGCACTAGTAAAACTACATGCCTGTTATGTGGGATCATACATGAATAAACACTTTAATTGGCAACTATGGGTAAGACCTGGAAATACTTCATGGTCATCCCAGTCATTCTGTGCATTGGTCATCATGTGAGAAGGCTTTAGTTTCCTTAGGGAACTGTATCAAGGGAGAAGGCAATATAGACAGCATAGATGGATCCTGATGGGTTTTATTTCATTCCTCATGGTATTAATATCAACAAGAAGGGGTTTTATAGTAGTACCTACTTACTAGCTATCCACTTGGGTCAACATTGTCAGTGGATGACACTGGATTGATATTTTATTTTTTAATCAGTAACCTGGAAAGTGCAATTATGAGCATTATCAAGTTTGCAGACAGCACCACAATGGAAGGGCTGAACCCCTCAAAGCTCACACACAAAGAGCACAGTGTAATTCTTTGAGTCAAGGATCTTGAGAGTAGTTCCAAATCCTCTGCAATGATCTGACAGTGGTTTTATCATTGAAATGAGAAAGTCCAGTGTGCTATCTTCTGTAGAACCTGTTGAGTTCTAAGAATTACCTGGATGGCATTTCATTCCAGCTCAACAGCTCTGCAAGAGCCAACGCGCAATAGACAATAAAGCATTATCAAAAAGTCTCAAACTGACTCCAAGATGTGGGCTGTGTTTTAGCAGGCCTATGAAAATCTCCTCTCCTTCACAATTCACTTACGTCCTAACACTTTGTCTTAGTAATTATAAATTTATTTGTTGAATTTACTAGTTCTATAAGCACAGGGATTAAGTATGTATTTTTTTAAAATTATCAATATAAATCCAGGATCTAACACTCAATGTGTTTTTTGAAGAACAAATGAGCCAAATTTATATTTAACAACTCTTTTATGGAAGTTCAGAATTCATCTTCATCAAGGGCTCCATTTTAAACCCAAGCTAAGCCAATTACTGGGTTCAGACACATCTGGATTTGTCCTTCCAGAGGGTAGGAGGCACAAAAGAATCTGCATCTATTTCACTGAGTTAACATGCATGGCAAGAAGAGGAATGAAAATATGGCCCCAAACCACCTGGTTAGAGCATCACAATGAACTTGGGCCAAGAATTGAAGGACTGCTTTCCATGAGGGCTCTGTGAGTTACACAGACACACACAGTCTCTGATGTAAGTGGGTGAGAGACAACTGCCCCATTGTTCCCAGGGCCATTCTGGCATCTCAAGGGTTGGCATCTTTGGGAGGGCATGGGTATCACAGATGTGAATATCTTCACTGGAAGAGTGGTACCTTTGATGGTAGATATGTTCAGTGAAGTGGACATCAAGCAGAGGGCAGAAGAGAAGAACATAGCGGAATGTGTACCTCACAGACAGCTTCCTGATCCCAAGAGACACTTTTGGGCACTTCCAGATACAAGTAGAGGAGGATTTTTTCCTTTTCAAGTACATGGAGTAAGAGCCAATGAGATGTGCATTATTGCTGCTTCAGTGATGCCATCTGTACCCTTTGCTAGAGGCCTGAAAAAGTTTAGGTTACATTTCCATCAGGACATTTTTTATACTTCTCTAGATCATTGGTTGGCAACCTTTAGTTAATATGGCCAATCAACATATTTGACTGTATCTAACTGTCTTTAAAGCTTCTGGTCCAAAAGAAGCTTGGGTTGGAGATGCCATGAATCACAGAAAACCCACTCCTAGCTGGTCAAGTAGATGGGCTGAAAGGTGAAGTGATAACCCTAGATTCATATTCAAGGAGCCTGTAGATTATGGGCATGAACTCCTATCCTCATGGGGAAGCCCCAAGGGGGCAAGTTTTGTGTCTTACGTCTGCGTTTCTAGGGCCTAGCTCCATGCCTGGCACAGAGTAGATGCTCAGGAAATATTTGATTAAAAATGTTTTTACTGAACTTTATAATCTTGAAAGGGCAGAATACACAGATGTTAAATGTTCAGCTAAAATTATTATTTTCATGGAAAAAGGAGAAAGGAAAAGCAAGTGAGGGTTTCAACAGATCCTACAGAGTAAGCTTTCTGAATCTTTGTCTTAATCCAATTTCTCACCTTCTCTTTCCACTCTAATAGCTGTTATTCTGACCTTCTCCCATGGGTGGCTTTGAGAGACCATGCTACCTGTCAGCTGGGTGAGTGTTATCAGACAGTGAGCATTCTGAAATGTGTTCAGAGTCCTTTCCTCTAAGTGTCACTCCTCACACTAACAAAGGTGAATTGTGTGGGACAAGCTCACTGAGATTTATAGACTGAAATCCCCAGCAGGCAGTAGGGATGACTTGTAACCACTACACCCTGCTCATCCTCACTCAGTGTCACCTCCCTCCCTCAACATCATCCCAGCCTACGTCTCCTGCTAACTTGATTCTTCTCTGAGGAACACCAAGCATTGGGAACGCCCCAGACTGCCTGGTCCTAATACTATTGTAAAGTCCTTCTAGAAGTTAGAAAATCATTGCTGAAAAGAGTAAGGAGTGAAATAACTATGCAAACCCTTTAGATTTCATTGGCCTACTTAAGCCTATAGCATCCAAATAAGAAATGTGTTCATATTCTTCCAAAATTGTAAGGGTGCCATGCTGACAGCAGGATTGGTTAATGGGAAGGGCCATTAACCAATGGTCTGGGCTGTATGCTCCACTGATTGGCACGCAGTTTTTCCAAAAGGAACACACCATTAGGGGGTTGACTGGGACTCAGCATTGAGTAGGAACTGGTTTATTTTCTTCCCAGTGATGTTAGTATCCAGGCCATAGTGCCATGCCAAGTTGTGAGTGTCATGTGCTACTCTGAGCCAAAGACTGACTTTTTTCTCATCCTCAATGTCACAGTGTTTTTGTTTACTTTAAGTGGAGATTCCCCTATTCGATTTTTTGTCCTATTTATAGGAAACCTTTCAAGTAAGAACATTGTCATGTGATACTTTTCTAGACCAAGATATGTGAATTAATCCAAATAATTCATTTATCCAGTCAAGACATATTTATTGAGTGGTTACTATGTGCCAGATCCTCTTCTAGGCCCTGGGAATATGCCAGCCAACAAATCTTTAAAGAGTTCAGAGTTTCTAAATTCGGGTTTATTCCAGTAAAATTAAGTTTCCTCTGTTTTAAAGACACATAGGTTCCAAGATACCAGAGTCTTGTCTTGTAATGGGATTTTGGCATTATTTTCTTATTCCTTATTGTTCCTGGAGAAACACTGACTCAGTTATAGCTTAGGTTTCTCTCCTTATTTCCTCACTTCTTTTCCTGTCTTCCTTCCTTCCTCCCTCTTTGCCTTCCTCCCTTCTTTCTTTTTTTTTTTTTTTTCTCTTTCTGGCCATATTAGCTTAAGTGTCACAAGCACACATGTGACAGTGACTGGCAATTTAATAACAGAGAATTAAGGCCTTAAGATGTCACTAGGAAGCAGGAGAATAGGAAGCTAGAGGCACAAATGCACAGCCATCTAAAAACCAGGGTGCTGACTGTACTTGTTAATTTTTAAGTTTTCATTCTTTTTTAGCAATTTGGTGACCTGTACATTCAGAGAGCATTAAGGACACACTTACTGTATCAGTGAAGTGATTAATGGTCTTAGTGATGTAGTAGCTGTTAAAGGGAAGGGCCGTCCAGTCCTTCCTTTCTGAGCTGCTCCTATCTTGAATCTGCCCGTCAATTATCATCTACAGACTCATGCATCTTTCTTGACAGAGAGCATGTTCTATGGGGAGATGGATTGACAGGGATTGGCTCTGACTTTATTTGTAGGAGATGTTGCTATTATGTAGGCCTCTCCTGAGGTGGGGGGAAGAGGCATGGATACGATTTTCTGCCTTGATTGATTTTGAGACATTGCCCAATAATCCCTGACTACCATAGGTTTATGCAGAAATACGTTTTCCTGATTTCCAGTTTCCAAGTGGTCACATCTTTCTACTCAGAAGGTATGCTCTCCTTTGACTTGGTCCCTTTGTTACTTCTCAAGTCCATCTGCAGAGCTGGTCATCACTTTGGAGGAAGGTGAGCAGCAGGATGCTAGGCTGTTTGCCTCCAGGGAAATGTGGCTTGTAAGGCAAGTGGTCAAAGGGTAGGAATTTGACTGCTTCTGAGGCCTAGATCCAAATCTTCTGTGCTGTCTCTACTGCTGACTTGAGTCCTTTAATCACTGAAACAGCTGCTGGCATGACAGAAGTGACATAGGGTTTTGTATGCATTATTTGTGATTCTTGGTGAAGTTCATGCTTCTTTACCATCATGTATTTCTTTTGTTACTATCTTTCCCTCCTCATTTAGTTTGAATGCTACCTCAGGGTTGTGATCGTTTTAATCAATATGAACTAAGCTGTCAATCACAGGAAGAAGAAAGTGAGTCAGTTTCTGCCTATTTTCTTCATCCATTTACTTATCTGTCTTTTGTTCAATCAACGGATATGTACTGAGCACCTAGTTCATGCTATCTGTTGTTGTAAGCATGGGGATACAGGAGTGAGCAAAACAGACACCGTTTCCTGAGGTAGTATTGTCGAAGGGGGTGATAAACACTAAACAAATAAGCACACAATATGTCATATGGTGATAAGTGCTATGGGGAAAAATCCTGCAGGAAATTACAGGATTGCAATTTTTAAACAAAGTGGTCGCAAAGACCTTTCTGGGAAGGTTATATTTAAATTCAAAAATTGAATAACTAACTGTATTTCCCATTCTGCCTAGAATGCATTGCCTCCAACCTCCAGGGCAATTGGTACCCGACCAGCCCCACAAAACCCAGACTCATCAGTTGTCATGTTTATACCTATAAGTATTTACTAGTTAACTGAAACTCAAGTTTAACTGGGTGTCCTGTGTTTTATCTGGCAGCTGTAGCACCCCAATGCTTTCCCCAAGCTGGAACTATTCCAGCACTCTTTTGAACTGCCATGTCATCCTCTCCTTCTTTTAAGGCACCACTCGGGCACTCATTATACCTCAGCAGAGTTACATTATCAGCTTAGCTAAGCATTCCCTTGAAAGTCAGGGAGAAAAGTCAGAGAAAATGTGGGAAGCTTCGAGACAGGGAGGTTTCAGTTTGCAGAAAATCAGGTCATAAAGGTCCAGAGTACAGCAAATTCCTAGGGAGATATTTGGAGAGTGCCAACACGAGGAGGTATTGCTAAATGGGAGCAGGAGAAAGTGCCAAAGCCAACTTCAAAATTAGCTGGGGCTTTAGCGGATGAACAAGGATAGAACTTGATATTGAGGCAGAAGTTTTGTTTTTCCTTTCTTTAAGGAGCTGACCTTGCCAGAGCTGGGATGAAGCATTTATTTCGACCTCTTTCTTCCCCCCAACAGGGACCTGACACATATGCTCAACTACCAGGAACACCAGCAAGTGCAAACACCTGCCAGCACTGCTAATTACCAAACGCCCCCCCAGGATGAGGGCAGGGGTTTAACACCTGGGCAGAGGTAGCTGACTGTTAGAACCAGAAGATGTTGGCATTACACTTTTTGTAGATACTGGATCATTAATCAGAGAAACTGCTTTGTACCTGGGAAGCAGGGCCAGAGAGAGTCTTTTACTTTCGATTAGTGGGTGTTTGTTACAAAAGGAACATAAACAGATTTTCTTAGCTTTCCTGCAGCAGAGAACATTGGCACCTTGGAAGCGCCTGATGTGAACTCATCTGTATTTAAGTAAAATTTGTTGCCTGAAACATTAATAAAAAGTGCACTCGCCAGGTTGCTTCCTCTATAAATGACCTTAGTACTTCTATCTGATCATATTGTGCATCTATTGATTTTAAATCCAGGTACTTTGATAATGTGGGCAATGCAGTGACTGTTAAAAGGCTCCCAGAGAACCCTATTTAATAATTTCCCTTTCCTTTCTACTATACCCTGTAGCCTTTTCAGCATTTCTTTTTTCAAATCTAGTTATTGTTGGAGGCATAATAATGGCAAAATTTTGACGTATTTTCTCCATGGCAGTGTGTTAAGGACTTCATAAAAATAATCTCATTTAATTCTTTTAGCAACTCTATGAGGAAAGAAACTTTCCCCCCAAATTTACATATGAAGAAACAGGCTTAGAAAGATGAAAAGATTTGACTAAAGTCTGGCCTCTTTCCATCTGCCTGACTAGCCTGCCCATTTTGAGACTTTTAAAGTTATGCAGGAACAACACACAGAAAGGGGCTGTCTATTGGTGCTAACCTCAAGATGGAGATATTTTGACATTCCTCCAAATGTGACAGTCTGTCCCACCTCAGTTTCTTTTCTCACTCAGCTGATTTGTGACCAGGACCTCCTTGGCCTTCCTGGGGCTCTGGGTCTGACCTCTGGCCCCCGATTCTAGGATGAGAACTAATGTTCGGTGCCCTAGAGCACTTGCTCACCATCACCATGGGCAGGGGAGTCATATCAAGATTAGGTTTCCGTTTTGAGGTTAAATGAAAGTCACTGTTTTTCTGGTTCTGTAACCAAACAGGACCCTGTGGGGGCCTTCCTGAGACAGGTTCCCCCACCCCCCATACTCATGTCCTCTGCCTACTTCTTACCTGTAGAGGACTTTAGCCTCCTAGGCCTTGCCTGAGTTCCAAAGAAAAAATTTAATCAGAGAAGTAAGAAAATACGGAAAGGAAAACTGTCATGCAAGACAAAAATAACAACACTTTAGCCATTAAACAAAGTACCCCCTTTAGTACCTCCTTGAGGACTAGAGATGATATTCTGAGCCCTGTCCTTGAGCTATTTTACAGATACTGAAACCCCCGCCAGGGTTAACTGGATGCAGACCACAAGTTCGTAGACCCCAGAACAGTTGGAACCAGAAGGTTGATGATACTGACTCCTGATTACCTCACCACCAACTAATCAGAAGAATGTCCACGAGATGATCACACACTCTGCAACCCTCTCCCTCACACCGTCTTTAAAAGTCTTTCCCCCAAAGGCATCAGGGAGTTCTGGCCTTTTGAGCATTAGCTGCTTGGACTGCTTGCTTGGCACCCAGCAATAGTGCCGCACTTTCCTTCAGCACAACCCATTGTGTGTAGTCTGGCTTTACTGTGCTCAGGCAAGAGGGTGCAAGGTTGGTTTGGTAACAGTTCCACGCATACCCTTCTTTATTGACATTATTGTATGCTGTGTTATAAATATAATAATTTTCTATTTGTTGGCACTGCAGATATTTAAAGGATTTTGGTAGTTATTTTGGAATAAAGATGGAAAAGCCTATCGTTCATTCATGAACCTGAATATAATTTCCATTTTTTAAGATAATGTAAAAAGGAAGTATGTTTCATCTAGGTGTCATGGTTGGGAATCCAAAACCCACAACAGCCCTTTTAAAGCAATCTTCCTCAGAGTAGTGTCCCTATTGAAAACACAATCCAAAAGGAAGCTTGGCTAGTTATGGGCTGCCATTTGGGGTGATGACAGGAGTTAAGATTTCCTTGGAGCAAGTGCTAATCTCACAACTTCTACTCAAACATTTAAAAATCAACACAAAACCATCCTTTTAGAGAATATGTGGGCCTTATTTAAACCTCTTCATATTCAGTGGGGTTGATGAGATTTAAAGTCCAGGTCATGCAATACAGAGAAATTTAGGGCAGTGAAAATACTCTGAGTGATCCTATAATGATAGTTAATGTCATTATACATTTGTGTGTAATCCATAGAATGTATAACACCAGGCGTGAACCCTAAGGTAAACTACAGACTTTGGGGGTATAATGATCTATCAATGCAGGTTCATCAGTTACAATAAACGTGCCTCTCTGATGGGGGATGTTGATAATGGAGGAGGCTATGCGTGTGTGTGGGGGGGTGTGCAGGGGGCATATGAGAAATCTCTGTAGCTTCCTCTTAATTTTGCTGTGAACCTAAAACTTCTTTAAAAAATGGTCTTTCAAAAAAAAAGAAAAAAATCAAGGTGAGACAGAGTGTACTGAGTAGTGCTTCCCCAATGTGCCAGACCCACGAGCATCAGAATTCACGGGCTGCTTGTTAATAACACAGGGTTCTATGCCCCACCAGGCCTACTGAACCAGACCCTTTGTATTCTGGGGCCAGGAATCCAAATTCTTAGAACCTTTAAAATTGATTTACGTGTTTCTGTTTTGTTTTGTTTTTCCCATTTCCCTCACACAGTAATGTTGGTCAGCTACTGGAGCAGAGAAAAAGGACTACGCTCTATTGTCTGCCAGACCTGAACCTTGACGCTGTCTTTTTGTAATAGCATGCCCTTACACAAATACTTAAGTTCTTAGTGTTCTGGTTTCTTCATCTGTAAAACGAGAATAATAGCATTTTCCTGGAAAGATTAGACGTCATGTATGAGAACCGCCTTGTAAAGTCCTGGCCTATTGTGAGCATTTAACATGTAACAGCGACTGTTATTACTCATGCGTCACCATGGTGAAATAGCTTCTCCTGACGGCAACAGAACTGGGTCTCACAATAAATCATTTAACACTTTCCATCAATTAACTTTCAAGGAGTTACTTGAAGGAGAAGGAAGCAATTGATTGAATGGAAGAATGAGTCACTTCCATAGTCTTTCTTGAAGCTGTGGGCTGTTGTGGCTTGAGGGGTGCTGTCTTCTAGAGCAGTGGTTCCTAAACTTCAGAAGCCACTGGAAACTCCCGGGGTGTTTTCATACATGTAGATTCAGCGGCTCCATGCCATGCTTGCCAGATCAGACCTCTGGCATGGAGAACCAGGATCTGAATAGACAATAGGCTCCTGAGATGATTTTTAGGAAGCCAGAGAAGCTTTTGTTCATAGATCAACTTTGGGAAGGTGCAGCCTGGAGTACACAGGTGTTTTATCTTCCTCATGTTATATAACTCTTTTCTTCCTTCCAGTCTAAACACTGAGCCCAGAGAATATGATTTCTAGTAGTAGTAGTGGTGGTGGTAGTAGTGGCAGTAGTTACTGTTAGTGATACTAATAATAATAACGTTTATGGATCCCTTTTTGTGAAGCAGGCATTGTTCTAAACCTTAAATGCCTTAACTCTAATTCTCATAGCAATGCTCAGAGATAAGCATTATAATAATGTATATTATATAATTAATAATATATATTATATAATTATCTTTCACAGAGAGAAAACTTAGGTACCACTATCACGTGCAGAACAGATCTGAAGCAAGAGGGCTTTATCTCTTCTGCTTGAAGGAGCCTCAAATGAGCCTTCTGCGAGTTGGGATGAAAGGGCAGGCCTGGAGTCAGGCCGACTCCTGGGAAGATGAGTGTGGGTAACAGAGAAGCTTGGCCACCAGCATGTGGTCATCAGGTAGTTTGGACTGGATGGTGGCCCTCCCATCACACAGTAACATGCTGGCGTGTTGTGGGAACTGTGGGGAGAGCACCGGGTCTAGGCTGTGTCTAATACCTAAAAACATAACCATGAGCTGAGAGAAACTAGTCTCTCAGGATCAGCACCATATTCCTGTCAAGAAACACATGAAATCCCCTGCTTGGAATCTCTCACCACTCATTTCTCAAGACTTGGAGGTCCCAGGGTTCAAAGCTTCCTTTTTCTTTCCCTGCTACATGACTTTCCCTTCCAAAATGGCAGACATTGGGGATATATTATATAGCATAGGAAAATATAACCAATATTTTGTAATAACTTTAAATGGAGTATAACCTGAAAAAATATTGAATCAGTATGTTGTTCACCTGGAACTCTAATATTGTAAATCAACCATGTTTCAATTTAAAAATGGTGGGTTCCATCTTCAGTGATCATAAAGATAAGCACAAAGACCCTTTATAACTTTTTATTAATAATCAATAAAAGGAATCGAGTCTAATGAACACAGTCACGTTGCAAAGGGGTCAAGAATCTCAGGATTTCCAACCCAGTTGATATACATGGGATTGTTCCTGACTCCCTTTCTCATAGACCCCCCAGAAAAAGTTTTCCTATTTTATTCATCATCTCACCAGACCTCTACAGTCCCTCAGCCTTCAGATGTTCTGGGAAATGGTTCTCCACTTTGAATGTGTAGCAGAAGCTCCCAGAGGACTTGGTATAATTTCCGGGCTGGGTTAGATCTGCAGTGGGAATGAGAATTTGCATTTCGGACCCCTTCCTGGGTGCAGCTGATGCTGCCGATTCGAGGGATCAGACTTGGAGAAAAGTTTTCTGGTAGCTTAAACTCAGGCTTCAAGATTTAATCTAGGCTGAAACATTGGTCATTTAAAGAGGGGAGGGATCACTAGGCAAAATACAGAACGCTCAGTTAAATTTCAATTTCAGATAAAAAAATAATTTTTAATATATGTCCCAATATCTCATGGGACAAATTAAAAAATTATTTGTTGCCTATCTGAAATTTACATTAATTGGAGTGCCTGTGTTTCCTGCACTTTTATTTGCTAAGTCTGGCAACTACTTCAAGGGCATCATATTTGCGAGTTTCCTTATGGCATAATAGCTACTCAGTGACACAAGCTATCTTCCTAGGTATTTTCCTTCCACTACCTAGCTCTCAGGTTCTTGAAACAGATGTCTCAATTCTGAGATGGGTTCTTCTTGTGCCAGCCTTCCACTGAGATACCACTGTAGGACTACCTGCTTATTTAGTTTATCTTGGGTTGACTGCACTATAGTCCCTTGGAGCTTATTACTGCTCTTCCTCTTCTGAATCTAGGTCTTTCAGTATGCTTTAATCATGGGGATTTTTGGAACAAGGTAGGAGAGATGGTAGCGCCCACAGAGCATATAGTCAGCTTCCTATTTTGCTGATGCCAAGACTGGCCAAACTGATGCACCTAAGAGGATTCCTTAGCAAACTCAGAGAGGGGCGGCTTGTCTATCCAAGAAAGCAAACTTGGTGATGCTGCCTTGCAAAATAAATGTTAGTGACACATAGTATGTGAGTGCTATTTCTAGGCAAGTTAAGTGTTGTAATTTGTGTTTAATTTTTAAATCCCACTATTGCTCCTGTAGAGGCATTTCTGAAGTTTGATAAGCTCCTTTGCTTGCGGTAGGATGTGTCAATTTAAGAATATCCTTCCTAAACACAGCGGGAGATTTCTTTGTCATTGACTATAATAATGATGATTATGACAGAACAGATAAGGAAGTTGCTGAATAGAGATCAATCTTATAAGCCTTACATTTAGCTGGAGTTTACTAGTTTTTTCCAAAAGGAGCACTATATTTGAACTCACAGCCCAGCATCACAGTGACGACTGCAGAGTTTGGTTGGGTCTTACAGTTTTCTGCAAATTTCCGTAGTGAATATTTAGAAGGACAACATAGTTCTGTTCTTTCAAATACTAATAATTCTGACTCAAAGAGCAGTAACTCCAAAGCGCTTTTACCTATTTCCAGATATTCTAATAATGCTAATGGGAACCCTTGGGGCTTTATTTTTGTTTGTCTCGGAGGAATGGATTCCTGTTAAGTATTTCTATTATAATTCTAAAACTCACCCTTGTTTGAGAAACAGATGTTGGAAGAGAATGCAGTCAAAAGTGAGAAAGAAATGACCATAGCTAAGAACAAATATTTATTTTCACATAAGTGTTCCTATAATAAGTCATCAATGAACAAAAAGTCAAATAATAAATGTGCCTGTTGTTTGCACGTAAAAAGTTATTACTAACCCACCAATAGACATGACATACATTCTGAGTGTTTTCCCATTAGTCCTGATGTGTTTGGGCAATACATGGACTCTTGCCTCATCGTACTAGTAATCAGTAGCAGGCATCTGCAAAAAAGACAGCCAAGATCTTCTGGTATTTTTTTGTGGTCAAGGAAAAGAGCCAGATTTCTGCTCCTAAGAAGGAGTGAGCCCATTTTCTCAACTTGACAGAGATGTTAGAGATTTGGAGGGTTTATAAAGGTCAAAGTTGAAAGGTATTATACATTTTCTTACCACAAAAGCCAATCTACTTTATTTCTGCTATATATTCCATATGCAAACAAAAGACCAAATATAGCAGCAGGGAAAGACAGTAGTTAATGAATTCTCTATTTATACTCTAAACCAAAAAAGCTAATTTTTTGTTTGTTTGTTTGGCTTAACAGATTGTGCTTTAATTACAAGCTATTAGCCAGTCATTAATAAATGAAACAGTTTGGATTTCATAAATGTCTTTGAATAGTATACAACCCATTTAACGTTTTAATATACATAAATAATAGTTGATTCAGGAGAAATACTTAACAGAGATCATGTTACTTGTGGATAGCCCAGCATTTCTGATTCATTTCAGCAGAGGGAGAATTAGAGGAGGGGGGAAGGGGCGGTTGGGAGTCTCTGAAGTCAGACCATCTTTATTCAGGTCCTGACCCTCCCATTTACTAGTGTATGACCTTGGGTGACCTACCTAAGTTCTCTGTGTCTCTGTTTCCTCGTTAGTCAGATGGAGGCAATTTTATTATCAACCTCTGAGAGATGTTTTTAGCATCAAGTGGATAAGGTTTGTGAAGTGCCTAGCACAGAGTGAGTACCCAATAAATATTCACTAAAAATAGAACAAAATCAAACAAAATTTAAACTCTGTTCTCAGCTACACCTGGATAGATCTCTTAATATTTTGCAATTATCACAGGAAGCAGAGACTAGGTTGCCTACCTAATGAGATTAAACCAATGGATATTTGAATTTTGGAATAAATGTATTTTATACTCTGGATAGAGATTCATTGGATATTAAAAGTAAATGCACTAAGGGCATATTTAATAAAAATCAAAGACCCTATTACAGTTCAAGTCATCATTCTAGAAAAAAGCCTTTGCTTACTGTCTAAAGCAATAAAGAGAATGGTACAAGATAAATACAGTTTCACTTGGCTTTTGAATGAAGTTTCTGATCTTATTCTATCACATTTATGAGTAGGCTTGTATTTATTTATTTTTTTAAAATTCTCTAGGTCTATGATTTTTGGACTTGGGCAGTAGCACCAACAAGCCACTGGAAAACCAGTGAATGGAAACAAGGCTGCCTTCAAGGATGTGGTTTCTGTGGTCTGGCTCTCTCTGCTGCTGCCGTCATGACTTGGTAGGGAGGGAGAACAGGCATGGAGTGGAGGTGGCAAGGTCAGTGGTGATCTGGGTGGTTACACCACTCAAACCATGAAAATTTAGTGTGGGTGATTCCGTGTCTACAACAATTTTTGGGGATGTAGTCCCCACTTTCCATGACTAGAGAGGTCTAAGAATCAATAAATAGGGGTATAGAAGAGTGTCTTCCCTGTGCCCTATTTGCTCTCCTGCTGTGCTAGAGAAACTTGGGAATTTTTATGCCAGGGGGGCGGGGGTTGGGAAACATGTGCCTGTGGCATACAGAAATTCCTAGGCCAGGGACTGAACTTGTGCCACAGCAGAAACCTAAGCCACAGCAGTGACAATGCCAGATCCCTAACCTGTTGAGTCGCCAGGGAACTCCTGGGAATATTTTTTAAATGACTACCTTGCTATAACTAAGTGGAATGGGTACTCACTCCTTCTCCAATTTTCCCCTCCATGGTTATAAATAACGACTATCTTGGTGGCTCTCTCTTCCACTAGGGACTCTATATAAGCTGTGAACATTCTAAAAAATCATCTCTGCAAAAGTCAAATGGGTATTTGCTGGCTCACTTATTCTGTGAATTGATTTGATAAAATTGATGTCCATTTTATATCTCAAATGTTTTGTACAACCTAGAAGAAGCAGCTGAAAAAGCATTGCATCACATTCAACACTCAAGTCAGGGCTTTCCCCATATTCACAAAGGTACATGTTTATCATCTCCTGGACTGATTCATCTCGTCTTCCTTTGTTCAATTAATTGCTGAGGTCATCTCTTTTGGCTATTCCTGAAAGCATAGCAGCCTTGCCTGGTTTACTTCTTTATATTCTAGAGTATATCAAGTCATATTCAACAGAACTACTATTAAAAAGCACTTACTGTATATGCTCTATGTACTGAGCCTTGTTCAGTAAACCTCATTTAATCCTTGTCTCAAAACCATAAAGTAGATATTCCTTTCATTCACAATCAGAGATTCTGAAACTCAGAAAATTTATATACTATGCTCAAGATTAAACATCTACTGAATGGTAGTCACACATTCAAAACTAATTGGCTTCAATTCTAAAGTCTACACTCCTTCACTAGGCTATGGCAACTAAGAACTCTGCCTACTGAGTGCTGGATTATTTCATGTAGAAGCCAACACTGTTTTTTATATTATTTGGCTGTCGTGCCAGACAAGGCTATCCTTCCTATTCTCTCAATTTCAACATTGTTCAGCCTCTGCACAAATAAAAATTCCTTTTCCTATATTTCAAATATACAGCATTAGCCATACCATTTTCAGCATTGTAGGTGATACAAAAACAAATGAGCCATGGCCTCTAATGTTAGGAGCTTCTATTTTAATAGCAAAGGGGTGAACATGATAAGACCTGCATGCAAATGTCTATAATATGAGGCAGAATAAAGGTACCATTACTGAGCTATAATCCATGATAAAAATTTACCAGGAGAAGGCAAACACAGAAGCCTCTCCTCTTTGGATCTTTGTTGAGGTTTGGCTTCTTCTTTCTTTTTTTTCTTTTTTTTGGCTGTGGTTTATGGAGAAGGAGAATCAGAGAGTTTGTCAGCCATATTTCAGTGGTTCATTGTCACTGCCATTTTGTACAAACAGCTTGTTTTTGGAGAGCAATAATAATCAAGGCACATGAGGATGTAGGAAGGTGTGGGGGTATGCAGACACTCCTTTATTTTACTGATACTTTCTCCAGGTTGTGACAGTGATGATAACCTCTAAGAAAGAGTGAAAAAAAATCCCTATTGCTCTCCCCACAATTATATTCAGTTTGATAACCAATCATTCATTAATTAAATTTAATGTTAAAAGTGTGAAATTTATTGATTTGGGATATGTAATGATGTAATGAAGCTTATATTCTATACAGAAAATAAAATACCCATACAAATAAATATTCAATGGTAAGGAGTGATAAAATCATTAGAGGAGGATAGAGAAATCATTACAGTTTTTGAAAGGAGGAACTGGTTATTTTCACTGGAGGATTCAGCAGAGACTACATGCAGGAGGTGATAATAACTACTAATAGCTAAGCTCTTTTAATTGCTAACCAGGTACCAGGCCTTCAGCATATATTAACTTATTTAATGCTCACAACAACCACAACAACCCTATGAGGTAGATGCAATCCCCACCAACCCTATACTTTCCAGGAAAGAAATCAAGGCGTAGAGATTAAATAACTTGCTAGCAGGTGACCTAGAGCTTGGCTTTAGAGGCTAGTCATTTAACCACAGCTCTATTTGCTAGCCAATGCCAGGAAGAACGGATGGGAATGGTTTCTCACACAGAGATAGAAGAACAAGTAGAGAAACAGTAGCAGGAAAGGACAAGGAGAGTATGGGGAGACTGGCATAGGAAGAGAGGTAACTACAAATAATAAAAGGGAAGGCTATGTAACGTTAGATTAGAGACATCATGGAAAGCACTGAGTAGCTATCTACAGGGGTTGTACTTTACTTTTTATGATTGACAGTTTTGAAAAGCCTCATTATATGACATAGGTGGGCTGCAGAGAAGCTAATCTGATAGCCATATACAAGATGGATATAAAGGTTGTCTGGCGGCAGGGAGAGCAGTTAGGAGCTTAAAATCCGTAACAGGGAACATAGCTTAGAGTGATGGGGTGATTAAAGTCAGGGTGACAATGAGGAATTGCAAAATCGAAAGTGAGGAATTAAGAATGGCAGTCATGGAAGTGTAAAATTGTGAGATAGATTTTACTTCTTGAGGAGTCAAAAGAGATGCATGAGTTTTGACTTTGGGTTACAGCAAGGACAGGGGTGTTATCCACACAGCTCTGGAACTGGGAGGCAGTGAAGTTTGAGTAGAAAATGGAGTTAATTTTATTGTACATAGAGCTATGCAGATAGAATTTTCTGTTGGATAATCCTCTGACAGCACGTTCAATCATAAGTGGATATTTGACTGCATTCTATAGGGTTTTTAATCTTTTAACCTGAAACCAAAGTCAGGGCCTGATAAGGAAGGAATGTACCCTGATATTTGAGATGGATATCTATGGAGATGCTTGAGAGCACTGCCAGATACATGAAAAGGTGCCCAGCATCTCTAATAATCAGAGAAATGCAAGTCAGAATCACCATGAGATGTCACCTCTCACCTGGGAGAATACCTGGGGCAAAAAGATAAGAGATGAGTGTTGGGGAGGATGTGGAGAAAGGGAACCCTAGGTGTACTGTTGGTGGGAATTTGTGCAGTCACAGTGAAAAACAGTATGGAGGTTCCTGGAAAAAATGGAAAATAGAATCACTGTATGGTTCAGCAGTCCTACTTCTGAGTACATATCCAGAGGAAAGGAAATCACTATCTTGAAGAGATATCTATACCCCCATGTTCACTGCAGCATTATTCACGACAGCCAAGAAGTGGAATCGACCTGTGGCCACTGACAGATGAATGGATAAAGAAGGATATATAATGGATACACACACACACACACACACACACACACATATTATATACACATGTGTGTAATATGTATATATGTATACATATTCACAACTGTATATCCAATTAAAAATATATAGAATTCAACCATGAAAAAGGAAATCTTGTCATTTGCAATAACACAGATGTAGCTTAGGGGCATTATGCTAAGTAAAATAAATCAGAGAAAGATAAATACTGTATGATATCATCTATATGTAGAATCTTTAAGAAGCTAAACTTAGAGAGTAAATTGATGCTTGCCAGGGGTTGTTGGGGAAGGTGTTGGAGGAAGTTAGGAGATGTTGGCCAAAGGGTATAAACTTCAGTTATTAGATGGATAAGTTCTGGAGATCTAATACACAGCATGGTGACTCTATTTAATATTGTATTGTATACTTGAAAATTGCTAAAAAAGCAAATCTTAAATGTTGTCACGACCCATCTCCACAACAAAAAATTATATGAAGTGTTGAATATGTTAACTAAGCTTACTGAGGTAATCATTTTTTAAAATATAAGTGTATCAAACCATCACATTGTGCACCTTACAGTAATACAGTGTTATGCGTCAAATATGTCTCAATGAGTCTGGATAAATCAGGAAAAAAAAGCTTTTTCCTGATTTTTCCTCTTTGGTCTCTTTCTTGATCTGTCATTTTTCAGGTTTGTTTTTATTTGCCATTTAAAGTGTGATTCCTTGAGCATGATATATGTACTTGCAGGGTGACAGTAGACCCTTACAGGTGTGTAGTGTATGTGCCTGACCCCAGTCACCCACACTTGCACTTGGGCCCCTGTTGGGCACAGAGGGGGCAGAGGTCACTAAACAGAAGTGGTTGGTCAAGACCTGTCCTGGGGTGAGGGAAGTGATAGGAGCTGGAATTACATATGAACTTGGGTTCCAAATTCTTAGTGTATGCATCATCATCCCATCAAACTTCACTTATAAAAGGCAAATTTAGGATAGTGATAATAGACCATTAAACCCCAAGGGTAAGGGCTCTTGGGGCGGGGGCGGGGGGGGGGAGCTTTTGGGCTGCAGTGGTTGAATGTCCATGAAATTGGCTCTATTGAATAGCAATAGGAATGACAAAACATCCCAGAATTGCAGTGGCCAGGTGGTAGCATTTAACTGCAAGAAGTAAGGTGGGCTTAATCACCATAATAGAAAAGTAGGAAAAGCAGCCAGATGTCCTCAGCCAAAGAGTTCTATTGAGATGGCCAACTGAACTTGGTATTTATAGAATGAGGTAGATTGGCAGGTGGGACGAATGCTGCTGAGTATGTAGTCAGAAGAGATCAAGAAAGAATGAGCAGAAGACTGGGGTCAGCCACCTCAGTGAAAAAGGCATAATTCCTTGTTCTGTTTCTAGTCCTAAACCAAATCTCAGATTTAGAATTCATCAGAATTCAACAATAATAGAGATTAAGTTTCTATGATGAAGGGCCCTCAGGAACACGGATGTGGAATAGTCTAGTTATTCCCCTAATCCTTCCCCAAATGGATTTATGGTCATTACTCTGGTAACCATGTACTGGGCAAAGAGGAATACCTAAATCTTTGAAAGGTTGTTAAAACCAGAGTCCAAATTGATTCTGACAGTTGGGAGCCCCAAGTCTCGTTTTGATTCCATATTTATCTCTTTAACAGTCTTTATTTTAAAGTCTATTTTGTTTGACATAAGTATTGCTATTCCAGCTTTCTTTTGATTTCTATTTACATAGAATACCTTTTTCCATCCCCTTACTTTCAGTCTATAAATTGAGTCTCCTGTAGGCAGCATATATACAGGTCTTGCTTTTCTATCCACTCAGCCTCTCTGTGTTTTGGTTGGACTATTTAGTCCATTTATATTTAAGGTTATTATCAGTATGTAGGTTTATATTTAATGTTATTATTAATATGTAAGTTCTTATTGCCATTTTTTAATGGGTTGGGGTTTGTTTTCGCAGGTCTTCTTTTACCTTCTTTTGCTCTCATCTCTTGTTGATTTTATGACTACCTTTATGGTGAGTTTTTTTCTGTGTGTATATTCAAGGTAGACTTTTGGTTTGTGGTTACCACGAGGTTTTTTTATTTTTTTTATTTTTTTTTATTTTCCCACTGTACAGCAAGGGGGTCAGGTTATCCTTACATGCATACATTACAATTACAGTTTTTCCCCCACCCTTTCTTCTGTTGCAACATGAGTATACGAGGTTTTAATACAGCAGTCTCTCTCTTCCAACAAGTTTAAGCAGTATATATATATATATATAAAGTTTGCTGATCTCTTAATTTCAAATGCATTTAACTCGCCTCCCCTTTTGATTATTGTTTTTGATATCATATTTTATGTCTAATTGTTTTGTATATCCCTTAACTGCTTATTGTGGATATAGATGATTTTACTATTTTTGTCTTTTAATCGTCTTACTAGCTTTGTGTGTGGATGCTTTCCTGCCTTACTGTATGTTTGTATTTACTGGTGAGCTTTCTCACTTTGCAATTTTCTTATTTCTAGTTATGGTCTTTGTCTCCTAGAGAAGTTCCTTTAATATTTGTTGTAAAGCTGGCTTGGTGGTGCTGAGCTCTTTTAGCTTTTGCCTGTCTGTAAAGCTATTGATTTCTTCATCTAATCTGAATAACAGCCTTGCTGGGGAGAATTTTCTTGGTCATAGGAGGATGTAGTCCCTTTCTTCCCTTTAAATGAGGTGTGCCACTCCCTTGTGGCCTGGAGTTTCTGGTGAAAAATCAGCTGATAGGCTTATGGGAGTTCCTTTTTTTATGTTATATGTTGCGTTTCCCTTGCTGCTTATCATGTTCTCTATCTTTAATTTTTGTAATTTTAATTACAGTGTGTCTTGGTGTATTCCTCTTTGGGACTCTGCTCTTCCTGGACTTGGGTGACTGTTTCCTTTCCCAGATTAGGGAATTCTTCAGCTACTATGTTTTCAAATATGTTCTTGACCCCTTTCACTTTCTTTTCTCCTTCTGGGTACACTATAAAGCAAGTATCAGTGTCCTTGATGTTGTCCCAGAGGTCTCTTAAACTGTCCTCATTCTTTTTCATTTTCAAACTGTTTCATTATTTTTTCTGTTCAGTGACAGTGGTTTCCACCACTGTCTTTCAGCTCCCTGATCCATTCTTCTGCATCATTTCGTCTACTACCGATTCCTTCTAGTGTCGTTTTCATTTCAGTTATTGTATTTTTCATCTCTGGTTGGGCTTTATGTGTTCTAACTCTTTGGTAAAAACTTCTAACTTCTCACTCTGTGTATCCATTCTCCTCCCGAGTTCTTTCATTAGCTTCATGATCATTACTTTGAACTCTTGCTCTGGCAGATTGCCTATCTCCACTACACTTCGTTCTTTTGAGGTTTTAACTTGTTCCTTCATCTGGAACATGTTCCTCTGCCACCTGATTTTGTCTAAGTTGCTATTTGTATCTGTATTTGTATATACTTGTATATGTATTTATATTTGTATATATTTGTATTTCTTCATATATGTATCTGTATATGTGGCAGGTTATATTTCTCTACCTTGCAGAAGTGGGCTCTGTAGGAGATGCCTATATGTCCCACCAGTGCACTCCCCTCTTGTCACCCAAGCCATATGCTCTAGGGGTTCCTCCTAAGGGGGCTGCAGTGGGTCCTTCTTTTGTGGTGAGCTATGTGGGCAATCTGAAAGTCTGGCTGGTTTCCAGGCCCTGTCTTGTGTGGGTGCTGCTGGTTGCTAGTTGGTAGGGCCTGTCACTAGGCAGCTGGCTGCAGAACCCTAGCGGGCCCTGGGGCAAGGGCTGGCTATGGGTCCAGGGTCAGGGTCCAGAAGACTCTGGGGCTATTGCCTGCCCCAGATGAATCACGTCCTGCAGTTAGTGCCAGACTACTCCAGGCAGAACCAGGTCCTTGGGTCTGGCTGCAGGGCCCAAGGATCCAAGAGCTAGTATCAGATGGCTGGGGTATATGTGTGTGTATGTTGATTCCTGACATAGCTGGGAATGGAGTCCGGGGGTGGCCAAAGCTTGTGTGGGCCGGCTAGTGGGCAGGGCTGGGCCTGCGCACTGGCGGGTGGAGCTGGATCATGGCCCTCTGGTGGGCCAGGCTGTGTGTAGCTGTGGGTCTAGAGGGCTCAGGAAGCCAGAGGCTGTGAGCTCAGGAAGTCTCCATGCAGCCTGTTTGCTGAAGGATGGGGCTGCATCCCGGCCCAATTACTTGTCTGGCCCGTGGCTCCCTGCCCTGGCACCTGCAGGCTGTTGTGCGGGGCCAGGGGGTGGGGGTCGGGGTGGGGTGGGGATCTGAGCGCTAATGAGCGAGAGGGAGGAGCCGGGTAATGACGCCCTGTGGCACCTGCCGCTTGCGGTAGAATGAGCTTAGAAGGAGCTCCCAAATATGGCTGCCCCCATACGCTGTGGAAGGACCCTGCCTCTCCAGGAGACGCTCCAAGACCGGCAGGTAGGGCTGGCCTCGGCTCCTGTCAAATTACTGCCTTTGCCCTGGGCCCGGGGGGCGGGGGGCGCGTGATATTTGTCATGCACCTTTAAGAGTGACGTTTCTCTTTCCCACCTACCGCAGTCCACTGGGACACCCCAGGCTAAGCCCCACTGGCGTTCAAAGCCAAACACCCTGGGGTCTTGTCCTCCCGGTACAGGACCTTCGGTCTGGGAGCCTGGTATGGGGCTCGGACCTCTCACCCCTGTGTGAGAACCTCTGCACTGTAATTATTCTCCAGCTAGTGGACCGCCCACGGGGGTGGGGGCGTCAGGGTGAGACTTGATTATAGGAGAGGCCGCTCCTCCTACCTGGCTTTATGTCTTCGCTTGCAGAAGATCTTTTCTGGTACTTTTGGTCTTTTTCATAGTCGGTTGTTCCGCAGATAGTGGTGGTTTGGCTGTGCTTGTGGCGGGGGGAGCTCAGGGTCCTGGCTACTCTGCCATCTTGCCCATCTCCTGACTGCCTTTTAATTGATGGCTGATTCAGCGGCTTTAAAAAACCACTGCACTTTCCTTTTTTTAAGTTACCCGTCAAAGCTACAAATGTAGCTGAAAACGGTACAAAGACCCCCCCCCCCCAACCCGCGCGCATTATAATTCTGCTTTTAGGGTAAAGGAATCTGAGGGGGAGGTAATTCTAGCCCAGATCATTCTTTCCTGAGCCCAGTGGGTTCATGGACCCACTAAGTGCACCACTAAGGTCATTACCCAGGTCTAAAATATGGGATTGGAATTGACCTAGCAGTTAACAGCAGTTGCAGGTGTTGTGGTCCCCTTCTTTCCCCATTTTAATTAATTCCCTGGTCCCTACTAAAACCAAATGGATGGTGGTTGGTAAGAGAGATCACTACAAACTTAACCAAATAGGAAGCCCAATTGCAGTTGTTGTGTTACATGTAGTATCTTTGTTAGAGGAGATTAACACAATTGTGGGTATGTGGTCTGTGGTTATTGATCTGCCAAATGTGTTTTCCATATTCATCAGGAAGATATGTCAGAAGCAGTTCCCAGGTACAATATTATATCATCAGGATCTGGCTCTGGAGCAATGCGATTTCTTCTTATCTCTGTCATAATATGGGTCAAATGGGACCTGGAATATTTATACATTCTATGGAACACCACATTGTTCTTTTATATTGATGGCATCAATATTTTTTATATATCAATATTTTATATCAATATATTATATATATAATATAATAATAAGCTACAAGTGGCGAGTACTCTGAAAGCCTTAGGAAGAGATGTGAGGTTCAGAGGGTAGGAGATAAACCCTGTAGATTCAGGGGCCCACCACATGCCTAAAGCAGCAGCAGGAAAACCTGGTAAACTTCCTCAGGTTTTGGTGAGCAACATACTTCGCACTTGGATATATTGCTCCAATCATTTGCTGAATGATTACAGAAAGCACTCTGTAGCATATCTAGACTGTGATACAAGCAGTCCTATGGCTTGGACAGACCACTTGGAAACTCCATAGTCCTGGAGTTATCAGTGGGAGAAAAGAATGTTGCACTGGAACCTGAGCCAAGCTACGACAGGAGAGCCTGAGAGTAGACGCCTAAGTTTGTGGAGTAAGTACCTGCCATCTGCAGCAGAGAACTATCTATTATTTGAAAATAAGATTCTGTCCTGCTACTGCCCCAGCTGACTCATTGATGCCATAACTGCCCATCATGAACTAAACACTAGTCGGATCCACCAAGGCGGGTCCATCAGTATTCTAATTTGGTGGGTCTTGAACTACATCTGGGAGTGGGATTGAGCAGGTATAGTGGGTACAGGGTAAACTACAGATGCCCCGAACAGAACAGAAATCCTGATTCCCATATCACCCATCACAGTTGCACCTGTACCTTTAATTTCGCTTATACCTAGGTCTTATGAAGCAGAGTGGGATTCCTTATAACTAACTGAAAGAGAAGGGAAAAATCCAAGCTTGATTCATTAATGGGTTTCTGTGGCATGTGAATATCAATATTGACTGTTGTGGATGTCAGCATACTACAACCCCATTCTGAGGTGGCTCTGAAGGACAATGGAGAGGGGAAATTCCCCCAGTGGACACAACTTTGGATATTTTCCTTGGTAGCCCACTTGATTTATAGAGAGAAATTGCCTGAAATAAGGATAAATAGGGACTGATGGGCAATGACAAAAGGGCTAAGCTGATTGATCATGTTCTGGAAGGAGCAAGATTAGCATATTGGGTATAGATAGGTCTGGGGAGGAGGCATGCAGATGGACCTATTGGGGTTGGTACAGAGTGTAATGATATTTGCATCACAGGTTAGTTAACACATACCAAGGAGATGCCCTTGTGGAAGAGGCACTGAATCACCAGAAGTGTGATTCAGCCAGATGATGCCAGCCATGAACAGGTTTTGAAGTTAGAGGGAAAAGAATTTCCTGATGGATCGGATATGCAGTATGACAGAGAATAGTCAAGGAGGACTCCTTGATTTTAGGCTGAGCAATTGGGAAAATGGACTTACCTTTCACTGAGATTGGGTGGCACCTATTTCTACATACTGATGAGGAGTTCCGTTTGGGGCATGCTGGTTTGAGATCTCTTTTGGACACACAAGTGGAGATGCTGGTAGGCATTTTGATAAACAAGTCTGAAGTGGAGGAGTGGAAGAGTCATGATTTGGTGGAACAATCGCAGGAATGGTCAGAGAAGTCTTGTCTGCTGAGTTGAGGAATGCAGGCCAAGGTCTTTCTCCTCCCTTGCGTTGTTCATGTGTCTCACGAGGGGTGGAGGTGTCAGGATGGTACGGTTTCTGACAGCTTTGGAAATCAGAGCCAATTTTGCAGAGTAGGAAAGATCGAGAGCTTGGGCATTCTTTCAGAGCCAGTGTATTGGAACTTCTAGTGCTCATTGGTTTTTGATACTCCTCTTTTTTTCGGGGCACACGGCAGATGACACTTTGCCTCATCCCTTGCTGTGAGGCAGGCTTATGTGATTAGTTATGGCCTTTGGGTTGTAAGATGGCTGTGGCTTCTCTGCTGAGGCATTTGATTACTGGCTTAGGTCTCTGACTCCCCAGTGCTCTCTTCCTCTGCTGTAGGGAGCATGGAACATGTAGAAATATATACCATAGACAGAAGGAGTCAGACCAGTGAATTGCCTCTGAGGACTTACAGCCCTGGATTTTACAGCAGGCTTTTGTGAGGGTTAAGCCACTGAGATTTGGGTGTTGCTTGTAATGCCAGCGTTGCGTGATCTATCCTGATTGACAGTCTGTTGGTGGAAGACCTGTGGTGGAAGTTTATGGAAATAAGGATCTGGTCTTTATGCCTGGTGTAGGGAGTCTAAGAACCAGACTTCTTCACGTCACCATTTTCCTCAGGCCTGTGAAGAACAAAGATATCTTCTCTCCTATAAATGTGCTATTCTTTTCAATTTTGATTTTGGTGTACACATTGTTTTTCAAGAATTTCTTCTTTTTTTTCCCTTTAGACTGCTATACAGGACCATAAGATTTATTGTGGTGAACAATAAATCTCTAAATATTTACAAACTAGATTTCACCAGTTTTAAATAACCAGACCCCTCAGTTGCTTAAAGATACCACCCAGAGTGAAAGTTTGCCTGCTGAACAGTTAAACAATTAAATCACAGATGGTTAATGGAGTTTCCAGTGTACCTAACTTTTATTAATGATAATATTGGATTTATGTTTTTAAGCTTGTCAGTTAGATTTCAAATATACTAGACACATCTCTGTCTCAGTCCTTTTTGCCCTTGGTGGGTTAGGCCTGAGAATAAAAATTTGTATGCATTTGGAGGAAGAAATAATTTATGATGCAGAGTTTTTACTTGTGTTCTGTCTTATGCTCACTTGTCATTTGTCTTCCTGTAATGCTGTGGGGGGAATATACCACTGAGGTTTGGATTAAATAAGTCAAGTATACAGCACTTTGTAGAGTTTGCATTAGATGTTTGGTGAATATTGGTCTGAATCCAATCTATATTAAAAAAAATCAGCAAAAGCCATAAAATAAATAACAACAACAACAAACTGTAGAAACAAAAAAGCTACCCAATACACTTTTGTTTAAAAACGAATTTTGGCACTAAGTTAAAAAAGAAAACTTAATATCACTTCGTTGTGCTAGTCTTCCAACACCAGCAGCTATGTTTTTCCTTGAAATCTATGAAATTAGCCAATTGATAATTAAAGAAAGCTCATTACCAAGCAAATAAAAAAAGCTATTCACCTTTGAAAGATGGCATTTTCATTATAGAGACGGCGGAAAAAGACTTAGGAAACTAATGAAAAAACATAAAATGCAAATTACTGCAGCTAATTGGTTGTGTCTTCAAACACATTCTGAATTATTAATTTATAAAAGAGTAAATCTTTCCCTTTAAATGTAAGATAAATATCCTCCCCTCATTGTTAGCATTAAAATTATAACATTTCATTCTTTTTTAGTGTAGTTGTATCAAAATTTCATTGAGATGATGAAGAGTAGAAGTCAGAAGTTCCTGTTGTGGCTCAGCAGGTTAAGAACCTAACATAGTGTCCATGAGGATGAGGGTTCGATCCCTGACCTTGCTTAGTAGGTTAAAGATCCTGTGTTGCCGCAAAATTCAGCGTAGGTTTCAGATGCAGTTTGGAACTGGTGCTGCTGTGGCTGAGGTGTAAGTCTACAGTTGCAGCTCTGATTTGACCTTTAGCCTGGGAACTTCCATATGCCACAGATATGGCTGTTTAAAAAAAAAAAAAAAAAGTGAAAATCAAAACTTCAGTTTCCTCCATGGTTCGAAACGCTTCTGTGAAATAGTTATGTGTTAAATTCCCAACATACAGTTAATAAAGAACAAAACTGAAGGCACACATTCTAGCCAGTAAATTCCAAGCAGGAATATCATATCTGGTTTGTTCACTGTGTCATACCAAGCATTTTTCGGTGTCTGGCACAGAGCCATTAAAATAGGTCTTATCAAGGTAATTAACAATTTCCAGCTTGACAAGTCAATAATAAGACCTCATCTTACTTGGTATTTGACACAGCTGACCATTCTCTACTTGAAATGGTTGCTTTTGGCTTCTGTAATATCACTTATTTTCTTCCTGCTTCACTCGATAGCTCTTCTCAATGTATGAGCTTCTTTGCTTCTTTCCAAGATTTCAAGGCCCTAGGTCTCTCTCTCTTTCATTCTCCCATTTGATTCTTTCATCTTAAATATCATCTGATGTTGAGACTCTAGATCTGAACTTTTCCCCGAGTCCAGACTTGTATATCTTAACAGTTACTGACTGGCTTGTAAGGTTGGGATTTGCTGCGGAAGAGCACAAGGAAAATTTGTGGTGTGATTCTATATCTTAATTATGCTGGTAGGGTGATGGTTACATGATCATACACGTTTGACAAACTCATTGAACTGCATTCTTAAAATGAAGGAATTTTTTTTTTTTTGCACAAAATGTTTGCACTAATTATTCTCCAATAAATCTGTTTTTAAAAACTGCCCAACTGTCTTCTCGCTACAATTAAGATAAAAATCAAAATATTTATTATTCTTGTTTCAGCCATATTAGTCTTTGGCGCTCAAAATAACTAAACTCATTCCCATTCCAGTGCTTTTACCATAAATCTTCTGTTTGCTTAGGTATTTCTTTCTTCAGGTATTTGAATGACTAACTACTTTTATTTCAGAAGCCAGTCTCTCAGAGAGTTTTTTCCTGTCTTTGGTTTCTAAAATAGATCATCTCTCTCCTTCAAGTCAAACTCTATCCCATTACCTTGTTTTAAGCACTTAGTACCCATCTTACTTATTTATTTGCTTCCTTATTTATTTTCCCCTTCTCCTCACCAGCCTGCAAGTATCTGGAGGAAATGGAAACTCATTTGGGTTCATGGGCATATTATAGTGGTAGAATAAAATTTATTGAATGAGTGAATAAATAGGTGAATAACAGGAACTTAATAAATGTGTGTTGACTGGTTGACTGAACCCTGAAACACATTGTAAACACTACCCCTTCATGTTTAACTAAAGCATCATGGTGAAAAGAATGTGGATCAATGATGCTAATGGCATATGTACCTAAAACATACACATCCATCAACATGCGTTTATTAAGGTCTTTCCATGTGAATGGCACTAAGCTGCATGTGGCAGTCATTTATTCTGAAGAAAACATTCTGTCAGTCATTTCTGCCCAATTGTTTAAACTTTCTCAAGTGAATAATTTTCAGGGAAAAGCTTCGGAGCTCACATTTCTGCAAGAAACCTGTGGTAGTGTGGAAGAAAGTTATTGTAGTCATCTTTTTTTCTTATGTATAGATTTTTGCTCTTAAGCCAGTTGTTAGGAGGATTTTATGGATATTTTTGCTAGATTTGAGAAATTCTGAAACCAAGTATTATTTTCTCTAATAAATCACTCTTGGTATAGTTAAAAAAAATATGCTTTGTTTTTGTAAATAAGTACATTTAAAAAAGATAACCATGAGCCAACTCTATTTTGAGGAACATAAAGGGTGGTCCTGCCTTGGATAGCTGAAATTACGAGTAACTGGGCAGTGAGTGATTACACAGTGAGAAACAGAACTCTTTTTTATGATAGCTGCAGTCTAGTCTGGAGTCTTGGACCTTACATTATTTATTTTTTGTTTTGTTTTTGATGGACATATTTGTCCAAACAAGTCAAGAAGACAAAAGCCTTTTCCTGAAGTACAGGGTTGTGTGGCACTGAGCTCCAATGACTCATTGCAGCAACATCACTCCTTTCTGGAAGAAGAGGGTAAGGTGGAAGCAGGTGAGGATAGAGTGTGGGAGGGAGAGAGTTCAGTGATGCTGACTGTTATCTCTGCTCCAGATCCTCCAACTCTCCTTCTCAAAAGTGAATCACTCAAACTTAGTGATAGAGACAATCAAAGGTGTTGGTAATTATGTCTTCTAAAGTAGCACCAGGTCAAGGAAAGTAACAGTAAGTCAGCAACTTCATGTATCAAATGATAATTGTCAGTGAGAGACTTCAAGTATCAAATCTTGATCTTAAATGTTTCCCTGTCATTTATATTGTACTGTTTTCTACAGAGGGTTTAGCTTCATTTTGTAACATCTGAAGAAAAACAAGTACATGGTTTCTGTTAATAATTAACATGTGATCCCGTGAAATTGATTAGCCTGTGTCAGTTTCCTTTTAAAGACATAATAACATGTACTGACGGTTTATGTTGAACCCTCAATAGTTAAAATTTTAAGATTCTGATGCTCAGTTTTCTTAGATCTGAATATTGTGGTGAAAGAGTAGTACTTTTGCTAACCTTCTAAGCAATCATCTCCTGTCCCCTGAACTCATAATTACCAAGATAAAAGGTGAAAAAAACTGAAACCCCTGCCACTATTTTCTAGAGCGCCCCCCCCCCCCCACCCCGAACATTCAAAAAAACCAAAAAGAGACACTAGCTTGTTAGGCTTCCTTTCTTGAGTTGGCATTGCTTATCCATTTGACTTTGTGACTTTGAAAGAGTTGCTTTCATTCTGCATATGTGAAGAAAGCATAGCATTATTTGAAAGTAACCAAAGTGACACTGCAGAATGAGAAGCATGAAAGTGTCCTATCCACTTTTTGTAAAAGAATAACTAGAGCGACAAGAGAAAGAAATAATAAAAATAGGCACTACTTGCTGTCCACCTGTAACCTGTCCAGTGTCAGAGCAGGGGCTTTTAAATAATCACATGTCATTTTTTACAATATGTAAAGTAAGTGCTACTGAGACATGTAATGGTTAGTTTCCTGTTCCTAGGATTAAATAGTTAGAAAATGACAGTATCTGAGCCAAGTGTCAGCTCAGTTACCTGAACCCTTACTTCAGGATACTAATATATGATGTACCTTGGTAAGCATATTTTCATCTCTTTTCTGGTCAGGTTCAGATTTTTTTTTTGGTCTTTTTAGGGCTGCACCACAGTATATCGAGGTTCCCAGGCTAGAGGTCAAATTGGAGCTGTAGTTGCTGGCCTTTGCCACAGCCACAGCTACCATGGGATCCAAGCTGTGTCTGTGACCTACACCACAGCTCATGGGCAATGCTGAATCCTTAACCCACTGAATGAGGCCAGGGACTGAACCTGCATCCTCATGGATCTAGCGAGATTCATTTCTGCTGAGCCACAACAGGAACGTCCAGATTTTTGTTGTTGTTGTTTTCTATTTTTTGCTTTTTAGGGCTGCACCTGCTGCATATGGAAGTTCTGAGGCTAGGGGTCAAATTGGAGCTACAGCTGCCAGCCTACATCACAGCCACAGCAATGTTAGATCTGAGCCATGTCTGCAATCTATACCACAGCTCACGGTAATGCAGGGTCCTTAACCCAGGGATGGAACCCATGTCCTTATGGATACTAGTTGGGTTGGTTACCACTGAGCCATGATGGGAATACCTGGGTTCAGATTTGTGTCTTTGTTTTAGATAACCTTGCCTAGGGTTGTCTTTAGTGTCTTAAACCATTCTTATCCTGTGCTGTATTTCACGGGGCTGCTCCCTTCCCCATATCAGGGCCCTCATTACTAATTGCAAAAAAATGGCCACCCTTTGGGTCTACACTATCTTGAAATTCAGTTGATACACTGCTCCCTAACCTATAGAAACAATGCAGCTCTTTCTCTCCTATACTTTCTTTCTCTTATCTCCTGGCATCTAGCATATACCACCCTGAGAGTGATTTCTTTTTGGGTTTCATGGTCCTAAAGATATCTTTTTCTGAATCTGAGCTCACTGTTGGCATCCTTGTGCATCTCATGTTCAACACTCTACCTGCCTACTGGGCTGGGGGGAATGTTGTGAAGGGAGAGGCTTTCCTAGGTTGGACCAGAGCTGAAAATGAATGGTTTCTATCACAGCTCTTGTAGGATAGAGCTAAAATCCTTATTTGAATGTATACCTCTTGCTTCTGTGCTTTGAACATTTTATGTCCATAAATTGTGGAAGCTACACAGTGAACATAGATTTTAAAATGGTGCATACCATCCAAACTGGGTTGTCTATAATGTTGCAATAAAAAAATCTGTTACTAAATATTTCTGAGTCTTTCCTCTCATTGATAAAAATTAAAACCTGAACCCCCCTGAGACACATACCATAACGAAAATAAGTATCTAAGGCATCTGAATAATCAAGATTAAATACAAGTTGCTACAGTGTATTGTATTTTACTTTTCTGAAAGTCAGATCTTCTGAAAGATCTGACTTTTGATAAATGTCATCAGATGTTTTACTAATCCTAGTTCAATTTAACAAATATTTTTAGACTATCTGCTATCTACTTTAGTCAAAGCTGGCATTATAAAGTAAGTATAAAACAGTTTCTCCACTCAACAAATTTGCAGTGTAATTAGAATATACTGATAGATAGGTGTAGGTATGTGTGCATATGTGTTTATTTAAAACCATTGGATAAAATACAACATAATATATGGTTATGTTTGAAAATATGGTGTTTAGATAGTAAATATCCTAGGAAGTCACAATGCAGAAAGCATTTTGAACAGTTTCTTCAATGTGCTAGTCCTTCTAATCCTTTCATCTTAGCCATGAAGTTTTGACTCAGTTTGGAAAAAAAAAATAATATCCTCAACAAAACAATTTTAAACCTGTGGCTTTTTGGTATCCACTGTTATTGCTTTTCTCTCCATGTAATAAAGGGGCAATGTGTTTCTTTATCCTCTTCTTACTCTGGAGTCACTGAGTCACTTTTTTACTGTCTTTTCTGTCTTCCTGCCAGTTGCATCTCATTTCTTATTTTGGTTTGTCTGACTGCATTCCAAAAGGCTGACCTAAAGTAAAATTATTTACTTTCCTGGGAAAAATAGTTGCTTTCCTCTTCTTATCACTTTGTTCTTCAGCTTCAAGTCTAAAGTTTAATTTTCTAATTGGTATGTATATATATATATGTATTATCAAGTACATATTTAAGAATGGTATAAGGTAATAAATACCTCTTCAAAAATATTTTTTTTTTACAATTTTCAATTTTAGAATTACAAGTTTCCGACATCCTAATATATGGCACAAAAGGACTGTTCCACAGAAAAGAAACTCATGGACTTGGAGAACAGACTTGTGGTTGCCAAGGGGGAGGGAGTGGGTTACACTGGGAGTCTGGGGTTAATAGATGCAAACTGTTGCACTTGGAGTGGATAAGCAATGAGATTCTCCTGTTTAGCACAGGGAACTATATCTAGTGACTTGTGATTGAACATGATGGAGGATAATGTGAGAAAAAGAATACACTGTATGTGTGTGTGTATATATATGTATATGACTGGATCACTTTGCTGTACAGTAGAAATTGACAGAGCACTGTAAACCAACTATAATGGAAAAAAAATTCATGTGTAACATATTTCTAAAAAAATCCATGGGGATATTTGACTCAAATCTGCAAATATTCAGAATGTGTACTGTAATAAAACCCCCAAAACTGCATCTTTAGATGAAAACCGTTACTTTTTTTGATGAAGTCACAAAACTCTATCTCATACTATATTTAATGCTTTTGTAAAGAGTAAAGTTTGGAGAAATAACCTAAAAATGTGCCTAGCTGGAATAATGGAAAACTGTGGTATATCATGAATCAATATAAATTTATTTTTGAGGAAAGCAAAATGACCAGGATGGACAGTGAAATGTTTCAAACACTATAAAATGTATTGAGTTCCAGAAACCAAACAATTTTGTATAAAATGTCCTTAGGATTGGTTTTCCCCAGGATAATAAAAGAGTGGGAAAATGCACTAAAATACAGAAAAAAATTATATTTTGAGAAAAATATTAAGTCAGAGAAATGATGCTGTCATAATTGACTCCATAAAGACTCGCAGAAAAGCAAACTTGAGATAATCAATATGAAGTTTAAAAGGGTGAATTCAAGCTATCCGTGGTCAATGAGAAACAACTGAGAAATTGTATCAAAAAGTTTGGGGAAAATCTCCGAATAAAGCTCCTAAAAACGAACTGCCAAGACACTGGCCTATATGAGTAAGATGAGGTTTTATAGGGTGCACCCTTATTTTTCCTTAATGTGGTTGTCTGATGGTCTATGTAACCTCCATGGCTCCATTCAAAGTAATCCCTCCAGGAAACCTAGGAGCTTCTACCTCTATTGAGGCTTGATCTTTTATTCTAATTTAGATTTTCTTGGTCTTGACATTTTTAATTAATATGTTGATATTATTGATTTTATTTCCAGAAAGCTGTTTCACATCTTTGTATGAATACATGCATAAGATATGGTGATGTATGGATTACAGTCTTAAGGATTAAATGGCTAGATCTCTCTGATGCCATTCAAGTTTTTTCTTCTCTAGAAATATAAACTAAGTGATAATTGTAAGTATAAAAACAATAATTATACCCAAACTATTCTTCGAGAATATAAAGTATACAATAGACTAACAGACTAATTGTTATCAATTAATCTAAGGATTTAAGGTAATAATTTTGAGGATAGGTTAAATTATCTTCCCTGGAATTTTTTGCCTCTGTTTGGGAGGAAGCTCCTCCTTAAAATTAGTTTTATGATGTCAGGCAATTTATTTAATCCATGCCCTCTTTTTTTTCTTATCTGAAAATAGGAAAATTAATGATACTTCATACGATTGTTCTGAGGATTAAATGAATTAATATTTTTGAAGTGGTTGGAATAGTGAGCAAGTATTTAAACATTATCTAAGTATTAGTATATCATTACTCATCACCCGGTTCAATACTGTCCCTCCAGCTTTGTCAGATAGGTTTTTAAACCTCTCCTTTATCCATTTGATTTCAATTACTGAATTTTCTTTTCATTCTTTCTTTTTTTTTTTTTTGTCTTTTTGCCATTTTTTGGGCCGCTCCAGTGGCATATGGAGGTTCCCAGGCTAGGGGGTGAATCAGAGCCATAGCTGCTGGCCTATGCCAGAGCCACAGCAACTTGGGATATGAGCCGCATCTGCAACCTACACCACACTCATGGCAACGCCGGATCCCCAACCCACTGAGCAAGGCCAGGGACCGAACCCACGACCTCATGGTTCCAAGTCAGATTCGTTAACCACTCAGCCATGACAGGAACTCCCTTGAATTTTTCTTTTGTTGAAATTTTATTTATTTATTGGCCATACCTGGGACATGTGGAAGTTCCTGGGTCAGGGACTGAACCCATGCTGCAGTGGTGACCCAAGTGGCTGCAGTGACAATGCTGGATCTTTAACCTGCTGTGCTACAAGAGAACACCCTTTATTTTTGAATTTCATTGTTTATTTGTTTTGTTTTTTGCTTGTTGCTCATATTTTCAAAACAAAAAATTTCCTTAGAAGTATTAGATGCAATTGTTTTATATTTTAGGTTCATTAAAAGCCTTAAGTCTGATAGTACTGGAATTTAAATTCTTGGCTTGAGCAGTTTGGAATTATTCAGGAAGAATGGATTTAGGCTGGGAACTCAGACAAGGGCTGATTTTTGGTTGAGAATTTTCAAGGAAATTTTTCTTTTTGTTCTTCTTCATCCAGTGCCAAGGCTCAGGATAGGAGTGTTTGACTTAATATTATTTGGAACTGAGAGTAGGCACAGACTTATTTCAACTTCACTCTTTTTCTGAGGTCTGAGGATATAATGCTTTTTTTTTTCTTTTTAGGGCATATGGAGGTTCCCAGGCTAGGGGTTGAATTGGAGCTGCAGCCACTGGCCTACACCACAACCACAGCAACGTGGGATCTGAGCTGCATCCACAACCTACATCACAGCTCAGGGCAACACTGGATCCTTAACCCACTGAGCAAGGCCAGGGATCGAACCTGCCTAGTCAGGTTCGTTAACTGCTGAACCACGAATGGAACTCCTATAATTCTTTTTATTTTTTTTATTTTCCCACTGTACAGCAAGGGGGTCAGGTTATCCTTACATGTATAAATTACAATTACATTTTTTCCCCCACCCTTTGTTCTGTTGCAACATGAGTATCTAGACATAGTTCTCAATGCTATTCAGCAGGATCTCCTTGTAAATCTATTCTAAGTTGTGTTTGATTCTTTATATACAGCTCTTCTTTAAACAGGTGTCTTATCGCATTTTGGTGGACTTCTCTCTCCTGAGCTCTGGGAGGGCTTATAAAAATTCAAATCTCAAGTGCCCCTGTATTCAGCAAATGTCCTTAGAGCTTCAGTTGACTATCTTATTTTTTCCTTCCTAATTCTTGAAGTTATCCTTAAATTTATTTCTTTTCTTTTTAAACAATTGAGGTAAGAACACTGAACATGAGATCAAGCCTCTTAAGTTTTTACGTTTGCATTTTTGACTATAGGCACTCTACTGTAGAGCAGCTCTCTAGAACTGATTGACCTGGCATGACTGAAACTTCCTACCTGTTGAACAACTACTCACCATTTCCCCTCTTTGCCTGGCAACCCACTATTCTACTGTCTACTTCCGTGAATGTGGCTATTTTAGATATCTTGTGTAAGTGGAATCATGCAGTACTTATTCTTTGGTGATTGGCTTTTTTCACTTAGCATAATTCCCTCCAGGTTCATCCATGTTGTTCCATATGGCAGAATTTCCTCCATTTTAAAGGCTGAATAATATTCAATTATATAAATATACACATTTTCTTTCTCCTCTTACCCATTGATGGATGTTTGGGATGTTTCCCATTTTGGCTACTGTGAATATTGCTGCAGTAAACATGAGAATTGTAGATATCTCCTGAAGGTTCTTATTTCAGCTCTTTTGAGTATATACCCAGAAGTGGGATGTCTAGCTCATGTGTTAGTTTTCCTTTTAATTATTTGAAGAAACTCCGTACTCTTTTCCATAGTGGCTCCACCATTTTATATTCTCACCAACGGTGTTCCAAATTCTCCATATTCTTGTCAATACGTTTTGTCTTTTGTTTTTTGACAATAGCCATTCTAATAGGTGTGAGGTGATATTGAGGTTTGATTTGCATATGCCCGTGTATTTGTAGTGTTAAAAATCTTGTTATGTACCTGTTGGCTACTTGTGTATCTTTGGTGGCATGTCTATGCAAGTTTTTGCTCATTTAAAAATACTGAGTTGGAGAACACACCCTCACACCATGCACAAAAATAAACTCCAAATGGCTGAAAGACTTAAATATTCGACAGGACACCATCAAACTCCTAGAAGAAAACATAGGCAAAACACTCTCTGACATCAACATCATGAATATTTTCTCAGGTCAGTCTCCCAAAGCAATAGAAATTAGAGCAAAAATAAACCCATGGGACCTCATCAAACTGAAAAGCTTTTACACAGCAAAGGAAACCTAAAAGAAAACAGAAAGACAACTTACAGAATGGGAGAAAACAGTTTCAAATGATGCAACGGACAAGGGCTTAATCTCTAGAATATATAAACAACTTATACAACCCAACAGCAAAAAAGCCAATCAATCAATGGAAAAATGGGCAAAAGACCTGAATAGACATTTCTCCAAAGAAGATATACAGATGGCCAACAAACACATGAAAAAATGCTCAACATCTCTGATTATAAGAGGAATGCAAATCAAAACTACCATGAGATATCACCTCACACCAGTCAGAATGGCCATCATTAATAAATCCACAAATAACAAGTGCTGGAGGGGCTGTGGAGAAAAGGGAACCCTCCTGCACTGTTGGTGGGAATGTCAACTGGTACAGCCACTATGGAGAACAGTTTGGAGATACCTTAGAAATCTATACATAGAACTTCCATATGACCCCGCAATCCCACTCTTGGGCATCTATCCAGACAAAACTCTACTTAAAAGAGACACGTGCACCCGCATGTTCATTGCAGCACTATTCACAATAGCCAGGACATGGAAACAACCCAAATGTCCATCGACAGATGATTGGATTCGGAAGATGGGGTATATCTACACAATGGAATACTACTCAGCCATAAAAAAAGAATGACATAATGCCATTTGCAGCAACATGGATGGAACTAGAGAATCTCATCCTGAGTGAAATGAGCCAGAAAGACAAAGACAAATACCATATGATATCACTTATAACTGGACTCTAATATCCAGCACAAATGAACATCCCCTCAGAAAAGAAAATCATGGACTTGGAGAAGAGACTTGTGGCTGCCTGATGGGAGGCGGGGGGGGAGGGAGTGGGAGGAATCCGGAGCTTGGGCTTGTCAGACACAACTTAGAATAGATTTACAAGGAGATCCTGCTGAATAGCATTGAGAACTATGTCTAGATACTCATGATGCAACAGAAGAAAGGGTGGGGGAAAAATATAATTGTAATGTATACATGTAAGGATAACCTGACCCCCTTGCTGTACAGTGGGAAAATAAAAAATAAGAGCTTTAAAAATGGTGATCATTTCACAATAAATACAAATATTGAATCATTATGTTGTAAACCTGAAACTAGTATCATGTTATATGTCAATTGCATCTCAATGAAAAAAATGATAGGCATCAGTGGTTTTCATGAAACAAGAATATAGCTTTTCCAAGTAACTGCTGACAAAGAGACATTACTCATTTGAATGTAAATTCTGATGTGATAATGTTCATCAGAATACTGATTTTTGGATTCGTTAACCACTGCGCCATGACGGGAACTCCCAAATGTTATATATTTTAAACATGCGTAACTGTTTGTTAAAATGACTTTTCAAGGTAAAGGAAACAATATAAAATTTCAAAATTTGGTCACTCTGAGAGGTGAGGAAAGCAGGGGATGGTATAAAGAGCACTTAGACACTGAACGAGAGTCGTTCTAGTTCACATGTGTTTGTTGTATTATTTAAAAATAAATATGTGGGTTTCATTTCTGGCAGAACAGCATAAAGAGCTCTGGGGACTCACCCCTCCCCCACTCCTCAGAAAAAACTTGTGAAAAACTAGGTAAAAGAAAAATTATTTAAACTCTTTGGAAATGGTCCTGAGAGCATATAGCAAATTATTTGTTCCATATATCTGATAAGGGGTTAAGATGCAAAATATGTAAGGAATCCATACAACTCAGCTTTTTGATTTTGTTTTTTTAGCTTTTTAGGGCCACATCTGCAGCATATGGAAGTTCCAGGATAGGGATCAAATTGGAGCTGCAGCTGCTGGCACAGTAACTCAGGAGCCAAGCCACATCTGTGACGTACAACACAGCCCATGGCAATACTGGATCCTTAATCCACTGAGCAAGGCCGCAGATCCAGCCCACATCCTCATGGATACTAGTTGGGTTCTTAACCCTCTGAGCCACAATAGGAACTCCCAACTCAGTATTTTAAATTTTTTTTACTTTTTGATTTTTTTTATTAATAATTTTTTTATTTTCCCACTGTACAGCAAGGGGATCAGGTTATCCTTACATGTATACATTACAATTATATTTTCCCCCCACCCTTTCCTCTGTTGCAACATGAGTATCTAGACAAAGTTCTCAATGCTATTCAGCAGGATCTCCTTGTAAATCTATTCTAAGTTGTGTCTGACAAGCCCAAGCTCCGGATTCCTCCCACTCCCTCCCCCTCCCCTTCCCATCAGGCAGCCACAAGTCTCTTCTCCAAGTCCATGATTTTCTTTTCTGAGGGGATGTTCATTTGTGCTGGATATTAGAGTCCAGTTATAAGTGATATCATATGGTATTTGTCTTTGTCTTTCTGGCTCATTTCACTCAGGATGAGATTCTCTAGTTCCATCCATGTTGCTGCAAATGGCATTATGTCATTCTTTTTTTATGGCTGAGTAGTATTCCATTGTGTAGATATACCCCATCTTCCGAATCCAATCATCTGTCGATGGACATTTGGGTTGTTTCCATGTCCTGGCTATTGTGAATAGTGCTGCAATGAACATGCGGGTGCACGTGTCTCTTTTAAGTAGAGTTTTGTCTGGATAGATGCCCAAGAGTGGGATTGCGGGGTCATATGGAAGTTCTATGTATAGATTTCTAAGGTATCTCCAAACTGTTCTCCATAGTGGCTGTACCAGTTGACATTCCCACCAACAGTGCAGGAGGGTTCCCTTTTCTCCACAGCCCCTCCAGCACTTGTTATTTGTGGATTTATTAATGATGGCCATTCTGACTGGTGTGAGGTGATATCTCATGGTAGTTTTGATTTGCATTCCTCTTATAATCAGCGATGTTGAGCATTTTTTCATGTGTTTGTTGGCCATCCCAAAGAGATTCTAATCCAGTAGGTACAGAATGAGACATGAGAGTTTACATTTTTCCCAAGCACCCCTCTCTGAGAGGATTTAAGTAGTTCTTAAAATTTAGTCTATTTTCTCTTCTCCTGCAAAAAATGCTTAACTTTCCTTGATTTGTGATGTCTTCTAGAGGTTTTATGAAAATCAATTTTTAAAAATTAATCACTGTCACGAATAATACTTTTGAAACCCTGGATTTAGAATTGCATTTCAACAGAGCAGCGTAGCTGCTAAGCAGTTATATAATATTTTCTTTGCTTTGGAAATGGCACCTAACAGAAGAGCTAGCTGTGTGGAATATCCACTTGTTACCAGGATTGGTGGAGTAACATTTATAGCCAGTAGTACTGGTCAGGCTAAACAGTTCTTTGAAGCAAAGGACACTAGAAAAGCTCAAAAACCATAGCCACCTCATGTGAAAAAGCTGATTGACAGACAGACTGTCCCTAATATTCCTAGATTTAGGCAGTGAGGAGTTGATGTATAAGATGGTGCTAATAGGGAGACAGGGTTCAGAAAATCAGCGTTTTATATGCTGCCTTAAGGATTTTATCTTTACCTTGATTGGAGTAAGATGCCACTGGAGGATTTCCCATTGTGGCTGAGCAAATTAACCCGATGTTGCCTCTTTGAGAATGAAGTTTCGACTCCTGGCCTTTCTCAGTGGGTTAAGGATCCAGCATTGCTTTGAGCTATGGTGTAGGTCACAGACATGGCTTGGATCTGGTGTTGCTGTGGCTGTGGTGTAGGCCTACAGCTGCAGCTCTGATTCGACCCCTAGCCCAGGAACTTCCATATGCTGCAAGTGCGGTTATAAAGAAAAAAGATGCCACTGAAGAGTTTTGGATATAGTGATAGCGTGGGGACAGAAGGTCGCATGATTTCAGACGTATACTTTGGAAAGCTCACTTTGGCTGTGTGTGGTGAGTAAAATGAGTGTAGTGTTCACTTGTGCGTCTGGTTGAAGGAGACTGTTTGGGAGGTTGTTATTGAAGACAAGGAGAGATAGACTGTTGTTTGAATCAGAATAGTGGCTGTAGAGATGAAATTTGATCCCAAAGATCATTATAGTTTATGATGAAGTGAGCTTGTAATTGTCTTGGATATAGGAAATGAGGGAAAAAAGATAAGTTCAAACCAGGTTCCTGACTACTCCTTCTGGGTGAATGGAGGTGCTCTTGCTGAGGAATGGAATGATGCTAAGAGAAGGCCACTTTAGAGCTGAAAGATAGTGACCTACACAGACAAGTCCCATCTTGTGGTTTTCTTCCTTTAGTGGATGGATGGCTAAGGAATGTCTTTCTAGTATATTTCACATTTATTAATCTCTCTTATCAGACACTTATCCCCGTGTGGATGACGGTATGATGCTGACAGTTTGTATCTCCTGAAGAGAGAGTGCCCTCCCTCCCTCTCTCTCACCCTGGTGCCCAGTCCAAACTTCCAAGGGAATGTATTCATTGGCCCAACTTGCTAGGATGGCTGTCCTTGGGCTAATCTATAGTGTCCATGTAAGAGCTAGCAGCTCCTTTGGGGACCATGAGAATGGAACAGGATAAGAAGAATTAGAGGATGATGGGCATATTTTATAGCAAATATCCATGATGTGCTTTTTGGAAAAGCAGAAAAAATAATGCATTCTCCACAGGCCAATGCTGGTTTGGGAATGTTTGCTCCTCTTGTTTTGGGTGGACTATAAGCAATCATCACACCTTCCTTAGTACTAAGACCTTCCCTTATAGTACTTGAATAAGCACTATGAAGTACTCATTTTGTGTACTGAAGTCTGGGATAAATTGTACTTTCTGGGTTATGGCACATAAAACAGTTTACCTTCCTATATTATAATTTCCCTTCTTCAGTTCTCTATCCCTACAAAGAAAAAGAAGCTTGGGTATAGGACATATGGTATAATGCCCTTTTATTGCACCAAGAAATTTTTAGTTTGTTCTGTAAGACCATGGATTGTATGTACTTCCTATTGTGCATATAAGGAACCCCCAGGGCTTCAGCCCCTTGTTCCAATAATCTGTGCCCTCCCTCACCCCCTCCTCTAAAATATTACTCACTTGACTTCAGGAAATGTTAAATGATTTCTTTGATCCAAAACTGATTACCCTGAGTAGTCACCCCATCATTCCACTGAGATTAAATAAGTATAAAAATTATGATACTCAAGAAGGAATATGGAAAGATAAGTTGGTTATGATGAAGGCAGAGAAAATTGGAATACAATTGCTTGAGTATAGATGACTAAGGCAAAGGGGAAAAGCCAATTACCCTATGTTGAAAGATTTTAGGCCATAATTTAAAAGCTTTCCTATTTGCATAATCATTTTGCATTAGTGTAGGATTATTTATCTTTCTTTATGGGGCTGTACTGATAAATTGTAAATTATGATTCCTAAGATAGTGACACAAAAAGATATCCTTTCCTCTTCAAATAAACACACTTTTATGACTTTTTAAAAGATAAGAAGGTTACTTATACCATTACACATTTTGCTTTTTAATTACATGTTTCCTTTGAGAAAATCAAGGTGGTATTGGTTTACAGGAGTATTGAAATTATCATTGAGAGGACATGGTCACCAGTTGGTCCTGGAGCTGGACTTGGGTAACTGGGGGTTCCTCACCTCCTCCCTGTCCTTAGAATCTACTTTCTACCTGCCATTCTCATAGTGGGAGTTGTTTTTAAGGATGCAGCCTTGAGAGAGTCATGAGTTATTGAGACCATCTGCACAGTGTATGGCCTCTATATAAACCTTGGAGATTCTGGTAGGTGGGTGCAGTAATTACTCATCTTGAGGTCGCCCAAGACAAGCCTCCTATGTAAGTTCCCTTGCTTGTGAATGCTGCCACCTATCCATCTGGAGTGGTCTGCCTTTTTCTTTCATCTCTCCACTCCCTCCACTTATGGGGGCCAGTTTCAGATTTCACCTGGGAAGTTGCCCAGGTTTGTGAATCAACAAAGAGATAAAAAATATTTTGATGTTTAGAAGTTCTGGTTGTGGCTCCGTGGGTTAGGAACCCGACAGTGTCTGTGAGGTTGTGGGTTCAATCCCTGGCCTCATTCAGTGGGTTAAGGGTCTGTCATAGGTTGCAGGTGTGGGTCCTATCCAGCGTTGCTGTGGCTGTGGTGTAGGCCTGCAGCTACAGCTGTGATTTGACCCCTAGCCCAGGAACTTTCATTTGCTGCAGGTGCAGCTGTAAAAAGAAAAAAATAATGTCTTGAGGTTTAGAAAAAATAGGACAGTGGAAATCTCACATTTTTATGTGTTTTAAGCTATTTGAGGTTTTTTCCCCTAAATTATAACAAGTCCTAATTAGACACACATGGTATTTTGTAGTCCAGCTAAATTACAAAAAAGGGAAAACTACAAGCTAGGATTATGTTGCTGCTTTCATTTTGTCATAGAGTGGAATCTGAATCTTTTCAATTGCTAGATTTAAATAAATCATATTTCATATATTTCTATCTCCTATTGTTCATTCACTGTAGTTACAGGGCTATTTTGAGTCACTATTCTCTTAGTTTATTTTTCTTTTTGAAATTATCCCTTGAGTTAGAAGCAATGTTTAGAATAAGGGGGAACTTATAGACTCTCCTATTACGTGCCTTTCATAGATACTGAGACGAGAATGATAATGATGAGAGGGGATTCAATACATGTCTTTCTCAATGATCATGCTTTAATTCTACTGTTCATTCATTAACATGTATTGAATATCTATGATGTTTCTAGGAAGGAGGGAGAGGATAGCAGAGAAATGCAATCATTGTCCTTGTGGAACTCCCAGATAGTGTGAAAGAAAGATAAGCAAATCAGTTATTACAATATAGAGAAATTAATGTGATGATGTGCAGTGAAATACAGGGCAGCCGTGCATAAGCATTCCAGGGGTTGAGGAGACAAGTCAGGGGAGTGTTTTGGCAGAGATGTCATTTGAATTTAACATTAGGGGATGAATTGCTAGCTGAGTGGAACAAAGAAAGGATCTTTTAGTCAGGAAGAATCTCATGCACGGGCATGGAAAAGAGATGAGCTCATTGCGGGTAATGTGTGTGGCTTCCCATGGTTAAAACTTTGGATGCTTGTGAGGGGTGGCAGGTGAAACCAAAAATGCAGCAGCCAAAGAAAGTTCCAAAGATGATGGGAAAAAGTCTTTCTGTCTTACCCATGAAACAACATTGTTAACCTTTTCTCACTTGTGTGAAATCTTTCCCAAAGCTATTGTCTACCTGGAAAGTCATCATGAGTCAGTTTTGTATAGCTTTGAATTTTCCTAATTAATGATCAGTTCTCCATTTCACTTGGTAATGTGTACTATGGGCTTAAGTCCCATAACTATTTCTTTAAGTTGATAAGCCAAATACAATTACTTTTCTTCAGTCTTAAATACCAGTGAGTGGTATTTGTGGATTGATGAACCCCTGTTATTTGTGAAATTACCTCTATTGTTATAGTCTGACAAATGACTAACAGATACACATCACAAAAAATGCCAGGCACTTTGGCTCATTTAACTGCTTTCCCTGGCATTTTATTTCTTCCCCCCCATGATTACTGTCATTTTTTTTTTTAGCTCTGTGTTAAATCACCATCTAATTATGCATCATCACAGCAACTCATAACAGTTGAGCATGTCTCACTCCTAAATTCTAAAAGCAAACTTTTTTTGAGTCAGGCGCACAATGAGAGTGTTGTCATTTCTCTTGACTTTGCTTTACCCTCTGAGGGTTTGGGATTTTTGAGTACCAAGATGATGGTGGGAACCTGCTTAAAGAGTTGTGTACTTTGGAAAACTTCATTGGTCACTTGGGTAAGGTAAAGAATAAGAAACAAAGCTGGAAATCATTTCCCAGCTGTTTCATTGCCAACTTCAGATGATCTGGTTTGTTTTCTTATTTCTAGTGTATCTTTTTAATAAAAAGGTATTGATTGATGGGAAGCTGGAGGTTGAATCTTGCACTTTTGGCCAAATAGGATCATTTGCGTCAAAATGCTTAGTATAGCTACAAGTCACTTAATTTCTGTTCCCTCATCTGTTAAATAACCATAACCCTTCTTTCTGTCTCATGGAGATGTTAGAAAATGTCCAAAATTATTGCTTGGTGCCCACTTGTTAGAGGCAGACTGTTCAACATGACTTTCAGGGCATGTTGCTTTTTCATTATGTGTAGTTATGATTGGAATTTGAATCTCAGAAATTGTTCTATTTTTTCTAAGTGGGAGATTTCAGGTGGTCGATTTAGGAAGCCCTGCAGGAGGATTATCAGTTTTGATCATGTTTAATTCCCATTTAGAATATGGAATCTAAGTTGAGTGGGGTATGAGAGAACCATTCTCCTGTGATCCCCAGTGTATTTCAGAGCTTCCTGAAGTCTGTTTTCATTTCTCATGTATTTTTATTTCTATGCCTCTCTACTAAAGAATTTCAATAGGTTCATTTATAATCATAAATGGGATCTCATCTGGGATCCTCACCTGTTCCCATTTATCAGCATTGCCAAGAAAAGTAGTACATTTTTATTTTTATTTAATGAAGAACCAGCTGCTTTAGCAGATGTTCCATAAATTTAAAAGATGCCCTGCCCTTCCTCATCAGTGAAAGGACCCCTAAATGCTTTCTGCATATGCAACAACTGATATAAGTACTTTGCTTCCTTGACCATTAAATTTCTTAGAATAAATTACAAATTAGTCAACTCCTTAAATCAATAATCAATATACAATCGCAGATTGCACAGGCCCATTTATCTTCCCCTTTTGTGTTTTATCATAAAGACCATTATTCAAATGGGATGGCTATAATCCATGGTAATTGGTGTTTATACGGACTATCTTAATCTACAATCCATCAATGAAACTATTGTTATTTCCATTTAAAGATGAAGAACCAGAGGCTTAGAGATGCTAAAGTTATTCAGCTAGTAATAGTAGAGTCAGTATTCAAACTCAGGTCTCTAACTTCAAAACACATGTTCTTTCAATCCCTACCAGCCAGGCGTAGTTCTATGAAATTTCTCTAGTAAGAGCATAAGAAATATTCTGTCGTAATTCTCTGAAGAGATATACTGTTTGGGGGACTCAAGAAAGCCCTCCTTAATTACCTCAGATTATTTGATGTTGATTAGAATCAAATTGGGGTTTTTTCAGAAACAACAAATATATGATTTTATATTTTCATATATACTTAATAAGGTAGTATGCAGTCAGAACATACTAGACTCTGGGCCAGATTTTCTGTGAAGGAGAATCAGAGATGTGCTGGTAGGGGTGACCAGTTAGTGTTAGATGGCTCTTCTGCATTATAGTATAAATTATGCACTTGAAACATCATTCCTGGTGCCTATGGAAACATTCTCCCTCTTAGAGTTCACTTTGCTAAAAGATAGGCATTGTTTTTCATGCTCACATCCTCCAAGTTACTCTGCATCTTTGAAGCAGTTAACTCTGCTGAGAGGTTAGAATATAGTTTACAATTTAATTCCAAAAACTTTATTTAACTTTTTGATGATGGCTTTTTTTTTTTAAATTTTTTCCTTTTTAGGGCCATGCCCTGCAGCATATGGATATTCGCAGGCTACAGGTCAGATTGGAGCTCCAGCTGCTGGCCTACACCACAGCCATACCAATGCTGGATCTGAGCTGTAACCTGCATCACAGCTCATGGCAATGATGAATCCTTAATCCACTGAATGAGGCCTAGGATTGAACCTAAATCCTCATGGATACTAGTCAGGTTCACAACCTGCTGAGCCACAGGGGCAACTCCCTGTTCTGCTCTTAATATGAATTTATATATTCATTAACAAGTGTTTGCGCAGTTGTCATATGGCAGGCAATGTTTGAGGTGCTTGCACACAAAATTTCCTGCCTTCGTGGAGCTTACATTACAAAGAAGGGAGACAGAATTTACAACAAATATGGTAAATTACATGAAGTCAGTAGTTGTTTAGGGGAAAAATGAGCAAGGCAAAGGGTGTTTGGTATATTAGAGATGAGGGGGATGCTGCCATTTTATTTATTTTTTTTATTTTTTGGCCACACCTGTGGGATGTGGAAGTTCCCAGGCCAGGGACCGAACCTGCACCACAGCAGCAGCTCAAGCAGTTACAGTGACGATGTCGGATCCTTAACCTGCTGTGCCGCAAGAGAGCTCTGAGAATGCTCCAGCTTTAAATAGGATTATTAGGATAGATTTCATTGAGAAGGCAACATCTGTGAAAAGATTTAAAGGGGAAGAGGGAGTTAGCCAAGTGGATATTCTGTTGCGTGTAAGGTCTGTGTAGTTGGACTGAGGAATGAGAGAAGAGTAATAAGAGATGAAGTTTGATGAATAATCGAAAGCCAGATCATATGGGACCTTGTAGAACTTTGAACAGCTAGGGCTTCTGAGTGAGATGGGGAACCACTGGAGATTTTGAGCAGAAGAATGACACAATCTGATTTATGTGTTACAGTGGTGTTGTGTTGAAAAGAGATTGTAGGAGGAGATCCAGTTAGGAGACTGTTGTCATGTAGACCACAAATGGTGGTGGCTTGAATGAGGGTCGCAGTGAAGGTGTTGACAGCAGATGAGGTTGAGAGTTGTCTGAGTCTCCCACCAGTAGATGATGGGATTTAAGAAAATTCCTCATCAGTTAAAATGAGGAAGGTTGTGAGTGATTAGTTTGGAAAGGGGTTAGGTGGTCAGTTTTGGATATCTTAAATCTGAGATGCCAACTCTCTAACTGGAACTAGGCAACAAGGAATATAAATCTGGAGTTCAGAAGAGGTCAGGGCTACAGTCTTAAATTTGGGAGACACTGGCATATGGTGGGTATTTAAAGCCATGAGACATTACGAGGTCCTAAAAAGAGTGAGCATAGGTGTCCCAACGTTGTGAGGTTGGGTAGGAGAGGCGGAACCAGCAAAGACCATGAGGAATGACTAGTGAAGTAAGAAGATGACAAAGGGAGTGTACCCTGGAAACCTAATAAGAGTTTCAAGGAGGAGGGAGAGATCAACTCTGCCAAATGCTATTGACCAGTCAAGTAAACTAAAGACTGTGAGACTGATAGGGGAATTATTGATAACCTTTAAAAGAGCAAACACTATGATTATGAAAGAATTTTTGTTTCAAAGTTGAAATTGAGAAAAGCATCATTAAGACATATTAAAGACATTGTATTATCTGGATAACTTTAGGAACAGACATAATATGGTGGAAAGGGATATTATGAAAAGGGAGAAAAGGGAACTCTCCCACACTGCTGGTAGGAATGTCAATTGGTGTAGCCACTATGGAGAGCAGTATAAATATCCCTTAAAAAGCTGAAAATAAGCATTACCATATGATGCAGCAATCCTACTTCTAGGCATATCTGGAAAAAACTCTAATCTGAAAAGATAAATGCACCCCGATGTTCCCTGCAGCACTATTTACAATAGCCAAGACATGGAAACAACCTAAAAGTCCATTAACAGAGGAATGGATAAAGATGTGGGATGGATATATATATATATATATATATATATATATATATATATATATATCCATGCAATGAAATATTACTCTGCCACAAAAAATGAAAAAATGCCATTTGTAGCAGCATAGATGGGCCTAGACATTATCATACTAACTGAAGTAAGTCAGAAAGAGAAAGACAAATATCATATGATACCACTTATATGTGGAATCTAAAATATGATACCAATGAATTTATTTACTGAACAGACTCATGGACATAAAAAACAAACTTATGGTTACCAAAAAGGAACAAGTAGGGGAGGGGTAATTTAGGAGCTTGGGATTAACAGATACATACTACTATATATAAAATAGATAAACAACAAGGGTCTACTATATAGCACAGGGAACTATATTCAATACCTTACAATAACCTATAATGGAAAAGAATTTGAAAAAGAATATATGTATATAACTGAATCATTTTGCTGTACACCAGAAACTAACACAATATTGTAAATGAACTATATTCAATCAAAAAAAGGAAAAGACGTTATAGCCATTTTGAATCAATGGATGTTTAGAAACATTTTAATCATAGTACAAAGAAGAACTGTGTAGATTAGATTGTCATAATTCTTTCATAGTTTTTAGTTCTTTACATGTAAAGAATAAGTCCATGATTCAAATTAAAAAGCTGTATTTAAAGGTATACTTTGTGATGTCACTTTACTTCTGTGCCTCTTTGAGTCCTTTTTCTACCCCTATATTTTTTTGCATGTACTTCCAATATTTCTTATTACGGATATTAATAAGTGCAAATATGTACTTCTTTAATTCTTACCGAAAGGGTAGCATACTGTAAACACTTTTTCATGCCTTCTTTCTTTACTAAACAATATAACTTAGAGTCTTTCCATACCAGTATAAAGAGTGGCTTCTTATTATTTATGGTTGGGTAATGTTTATCATCGTTTATTTAAACAGTTTTCTTTTGATAGACACTTGAATTTTTTTCCTCAACTTTTAAAATTAGATAATGCTATGACCTTATGCATTTCACATGTGTTCAAGTAATCTACAGGATAAATTCCCTGAAGTGATATTGGTCAGTTTTGGGGTAAATTTTAGTGCACTGTCAAATTTTCCTCCCTAGAGATTATAATATGTGGCCAAGGTATGTGAATTCCTGTTACCCTAAAGCCTTATCAACAGTGTATTGTTAAACTTTTGAATCTTTGCCAATATTGTAGATGAAAAATAGTATCTCTTATAGTTGAGGCTGAGCACACTTGCATATGTTTAATGATCACTTGTGTTTTTTCCCCATATCTTTACCTATTTTTCTATTGGATTTTTGTTGCCTCTCTTCTAGATTTTAGGGCTTTTTTAATACATTAGGAAGATGAACTGCTGACTATGATATGAGCTGTAAATATGTATTGTTTCATTATCTTCAGGCTTTGGTTTTCTTTGCTATGTGGAAGTTTTTCTTTTAAATGCAACTACATAGGAGTTCCCGTCGTGGCGCAGTGGTTAACGAATCCAACTACGAACCATGAGGTTGCGGGTTTGATTCCTGGCCTTGCTCAGTGGGTTAACAATCCAGCGTTGCCGTGAGCTGTGGTGTAGGTCACAGACGTGGCTTGGATCCTACGTTGCTCTGGCTCTGGCCTAGGCTGGCAGCTACAGCTCCGATTAGATCCCTAGCCTGGGAACTTCCATATGCTGCGGGAGTGGCCCAAGAAATGGCAGAAAGACCAAAAAAAAAGCAACTATATATTTGAATTTATAATTTATTTTATAACTTGTACATTTTAATTCTTTAAAGTGTCATCCCCATTCCAAGATCATGAAGGGATTTGATATGTTTTCTTCTAGTACATTTTTGATCCATTGGAGTTTGGCCTGGTGTGTGAATGGCAGATAGCTACCCCGAGGCTCCAACTCCATTTATTATAAAGTCCATCTTTACTTCCATTGATTGGAGATTCAACCTTTACTATATCCAAATCCCACACATATTTGGATTCTATACTTAGACTTTCTATTCTGTTCTATTTATTCACGTAATCTTCTACTACCCCACTGCTTGAATTATTGTGGCTCTAGAAGGTTCCTGAATTTAATGAGGTTCATTCTCATTCTCTTCTCTTTTACAGTTGTCATGGCTATATACCATAATTTTAATACTTGTGGAATCATTTGGTATACTTGTTTATAACATTAAACAGAAAAAGCTTTAAGAATTGTTTCTAGCTTCCAGTTTTTAAAGTCCATGTAATCATTTGTTCATCCCATTAGCATTCCTTAGGCACCTATTATGTGCTTGGCACTTTCTACATACTTAGGACTGTCAGGGCGACAAGCTGCTGTTCTATTGTAGCCATGTATATTAGTCCTGAGTCTTTCAAGAAAAAGCTCCATTTGATTATTTTTCACATCATCTGAGATTGAATTAAAGCAGAATGTCAACTTTGCCGTCTCAATATTTTATGAAGGAGAAAATCTTCAAAATCTTGTGCAACAACATCTATAATAAATCATCTTTGATCCAGAATAGTAAAGAATATAGAGTGTGAAGAAGAAAGTGCTAGAGAAAAATGAGATATCTTGTTCTTCCACTTACCTCAGTTGAAATTAAATATCTATCTGGTGTCATAAATTTGTGTACTGTGAACATAGGGACATTCAGCAGTTGACAAGGCTGTATGAATAAATGATTATTCATACACTTTATCAAGTGTTTAAAATTTGACTCCTAAACTGTTAATAATAAAATTATAGTAGTGGGAGTTCCTCAGTGGCCTAGCAGGTTATGGATCCAGCATTTTCATGGCTGTGGCTTGGATTACTGCCATGGTGTGGGTTTTATTCCTGACCCAGGAACTTCTGCATGCCATGCACATGGCCAAAAAAAAATTGTAGTAGTGATTTTTTTGCATTGAACTCAAGATATATTCTCAAATCCAGGAGCTGTGATAAGATATCTGGCATCAGACCTTGGCCTTGGCTGAATATTGCTTTTAGCACTTGATCACTTAGTATGACATAAAAATAGATATTCTGAGGTCCTTTACCATCCATTATTATTATTTTTTCCCCAAAGACAAAAGTCAAATGATGGGAATAACAGATGTATAATGCCTACATGTCAGAGGCGGGTCAGGCTTATGACAATCTTTTCATTAGTTAGAAGTGTTCTCAGCCCAGATAAACTGTCCAATGAGCAAAACATACCTGGCAACTTACCTGCACTTCACCCTTCTTCCGTATAATATATATCCATTAGTCCTTTAGCAACCACCACACACCTAGGATAAATTGTTATAGGCCTTGGGGTTAAAAAAACAACTTATTCAAGGACATATTTTAAAAAAACTTATTTAAATCGTATACAACAGACATTTAAAACTGATGCGCAAAACAATTTTTTTTATAGGTATTTATTTACTCCCTTGCTTTTTGCCTGGAACTTCCATTTCATCCTTTCAAATTTCAATAATTGCCTCTGCAAGAGGATTTTTTTTTTTTTTTTCAGAACTAGCTCCTCTGGAGTTAAGAATACATCATTAGTTATCCATAGTATAGTGATTGCTTCATAGTGCTTGTATTAATACAGTGCTTCTCAAACTTGGCATTCACCAGACTCACCTGGAGGGATTGTTAAACCACAGATTGGTGGGTTCTACCATCAGATTGCTAACTGAGTAAATCTGGGATGGGGTCCAAGAATTTTCATTTCTGACAAGTTCCCATATGATGCTAATGCTCTTTGTTAGCATCATTTTATTTTGGCAACAACTTTATTTCATCTAAAAGCAATACTCTGGTTTTAGTTTGCAGAATAATGATGTTCCCACTGAAGCTTCTATTCTCTTTTCATCACCATCCTCCCCATCCACTCTCTTCCCAAGGCAACCTGCAAGCTTTGCTGGGTTGGACCTTCCTTCATATAGAAGCATATTCCAGATGGTCCCCTTGCCATGTGGAACTGAAGAAGCTGAGGATAAGCTTGGGCAAAAATGTGGTTCATTGACTGCTCAGTCAAAATACATTACAGCTTGGGATGCAAGATGCCAGAAACAAATATTTTGAAATAAATCTGATAGCAAAGGTTAAAAATGTTGACAACGACATAACGCATTTAACTTTCTTCCCATTTCTATTTTTTGCTTTAAATGTTTTCTTATTCTCTGACCAAATATTTGTTGACTTGGGAACTGATGAAAGGACAGAGATGAAAAAAACTTTTGTCTGTGACCTCACTCTTTGGCTTATGTTCGTTAAAATGATAAAACTGGATGTGGTAATTTTCTGTGATTTTCTTTTTTCTTTTTCACTCTTCATTTCACTTTTAGATTGCTCTCTTCCCTTCCCTTCCCTAGATGCATCTTCCACTGTTAGCACTACCTGTAGATCAAAAGTCTTTTCAGATGTAAAATTCTCTCCTGCATTTATTGTCTGGCTTTTAATTTTTAATGTCTTTCTCCCCACTCTCCCCACTACTTGTATTTTTCTTTTCCTTGGATTTGATCTTGTTGGCAGCTGGCATTGTCTCCATTATTTCATCCTGCTCACGTAAATATTGTCAAAGTACTCACCCCTGTTTTACCCCAGAGGAGAAACTAGTGGATAAAGAATATGCTACATATTTCCTCTCTTTCAAAGAACAGAGAGCTAGTTCACATGAAAAGTCTCCCTTGTAAATTTCTTTATATTTCCCTTTAATAATTAATCTAGTCTTTGTTATTTAAAAAGCAGTGTCGTTTCCTTCTAAAGATTTGTTCTATGTTGGAATCTTGTGAATTCTTACCATCCATAGAAAAGGAAAATATGGTAAGAAATGGAGAAAGATCAAAAGTGCGGAAGAGAACAGCTTTTCACCTTTTGTATTTCTCCTCTCTCTTTTTTTTTTTTGTCTTTTTGCCATTTCTTGGGCCGCTCCCACGGCATATGGAAGTTCCCAGGCTAGGGGTCGAATTGGAGCTGTAGCTGCCAGCCTATGCCAGAGCCACAGCAACGCGGGATCCGAGCCGCGTCTGCGACCTACACCACAGCTCACGGCAACGCCGGATCTTTAACCCACTGAGCAAGGGCAGGGATCGAACCCGCAACCTCATGGTTCCTAGTCGGATTCGTTAACCACTGTGCCACCACGGGAACTCCTCTCCTCTCTTTTTTAAAGACAATTGTGTAAGATTTCAAATTTTATACAAATGCCTTAATTCTGTATTGATATGATCCTTAGCCTTCATGACGCTTAAGTAGGTAGTAATATTAGTGTTTCCTAAAATCTGAAAAAAAATATCTATTTTAAAAATTTACTGTAATGGGTTTATCTCTAGGAGGTATGTTCTCAATGTGTTACCTGAAAATTTTGGTCAGTGAAATTTTCTGTTCTGGTTTTAATGACTTAGCTTTTGTTGCTGTCATGACTGGATATCTTGCTGACCCTGTGCCTTCATAGGATCCAATCGAATCATCTTTATATTAATTTTGTTGAGACTTTTCTAGCAGGCAGGAAAGGATAATATTCATAGCTTGTAAGATTTTGACCATGTCGTTATAGTTTGTAGACCAAAATAACAAAACAATTCTTTCTTTAATGTAGTTGGTGTCAACGATGACTGTGCCTCAGAACCAACTGGAGAGTTTAATAAAAACTACAGATGTCAGGAGGGAGGATCTAGATGGTAGAATAGGAGGATGCTGAACTTACCTCCCCCTACAAACACACCAAAAACTTATAGATACCAGAGTTTAACTCTTAGAAATTTAATTTCAGTTAACTTTGGAGGAGGTAGCAAGGAGTGAGTATTTTAGAAAACTTCTGAGTTGATTGTAATGTGCAGTTAGAATTTTCACCCACTGATTTATTATCAGATTAATAAACTGTGGATGATGTGCATACAGATACAAGAGCATCTTCATGGCACAAGGCAAACCATGGCTTTTCGCTGTTAAACATGTGTCCCTTTTTTTTTTTTTTTTTTTTTTTTGGTATATGCCTTTGAGTGCTAAGAGATGACTTGAATTCTGGCTCCACAGTGGTTAAGTTTGCCCCTGCCTTTTCTTTTCCATTGCTTTATATGCCATTTTTTTGAGAATAAATATAAATGTCCAAATTACTGATGAAAATCAGGATGAGGGGATTACAGTGTAGGGAAGTCAGAGCGCATCTGTTACAGTGGAATAGCGAGAGAGTGCATGTGCTTTTGCTCCTGAATCTGGCAAAGTGTGCCACTAATCCAGTGATATACATCACATCAACCTTGCCTACAAACTTATTGTTGTCTGTCTATAGAGATGTGACATTAAGTAGCCCATATACTGTGTTATTTATTTGTTTATAGGTTAATTGTTCAGAATATTGATCTCCCTGGGCTCATTTTCCCATTCTTTCTCAAACACCCTTTCAAATCAACAGACATAAACTAGGACAGATTCTTCTACACAGGGGACTCTTAAATGATGCAGCTTCTTTTCACTTGGTGTCTTTTAGAAAATCACTCTTGCAAGAGAGCGTAATCCAGTATAAATATTGCTACTAACCCAGAAGTTACTGCAAGATTTTAGGCCTTCGTTTTTGGAGAGATGCAAAGAAATATTGGAAGACACCAAAATTTTGACCACTTTCTTTGGGATTAATTTTGCTGTAAATATATATATATATATATATATATATATATATATATATATATATATATATGCCGACAGAGAGAGGCCTCTAAGTTGCCCAAAAAATTTGTAGAATTTTTCAAAGAAATAACTTGAAGATGGATTATTCAGCTATGTGAGAGCTTCTGTGGGACTCTACATATGCCTTTAAAAATGTAGTAAAAAGGAGTTCCCTGGTGGTGCAGTGGCTTAAGGATCTGATGTCACTGCAGTAACTTGAGTCACTGCTCTGGTGTGGGTTTGATCTCTGGCCCAGGAACTTCCACACCTCAGGTGTGGCGAAAAAATGCAATTAAAACTTAATTCTGAGCAATGGGGATATATACTGTCACCTGTTTGTCGCCAGCCCTGGCCTCTTTTCCACTTTAGTTTTTTTTTTTTTTTTTTTTTTTTTTTTTTTTGTCTTTTTGCCTTTTCTAGGGCTGCTCCCATGACATATGGAGGTTCCTAGGCTAGGGGTCTAATCTGAGCCGCAGCCACCGGCCTACGCCATAGCCACAGCAACGTGGGATCCGAGCCGTGTCTTTGACCTACACCACAGCTCATGGCAACGCCGAATCCCTAACCCACTGAGCAAGGGCAGGGACCGAACCCGCAACCTCGTGGTTCCTAGTCGGATTCATTAACCCCTGTGCCGTAATGGGAACTCCAACTTACTCTAGTTCTAATTACAGTGCAATCCCTGCCTTAATTTTGTAATGCATTTGTTTTTTTTATTTAGCAAAAACTAAATCTGAAGGCTGATGTTGGGCCAGTGGGTGGGTATGTAAAGAGAAGCTGGGTCAGTGGCATACAAGGGAATTTTAATTCCCTTAATGAGATTGTGTGTAAACAGAATTGGGGGCTCAGGCTAGTGCTGTGGGGAGGCTACACCTTGATTTTGGCCTCTGGGCCCTAGACATCAACCAGCATCTGAAGGTGACCTCTAAGAATGACGGCAAAGAAACTGTTGTGCGCTCAGAACTAGAAAGCTTAATGTGAAGAGAACAAAGATTCCAAAATTGAGGCGTCAGTAGCAAAGAGTGATCAAAAGCAAGAGACAAACATGTAGATGAAGAAAGGACTTCCAGGAGCAAAGATTGCTAATAGGGGGATGAGAGCTGGCAGAGACATCAGAAGTGGAATAGAATGAGGGGAGATGAACCAGAGTCCATAGGTGAATTCAGACAGGCAAGAGAAGCTTGCTTTAGCTGTCTGAATTCTGCTCTTGATTTTACACTATTTTTAATGTCTTAAGATTTTTATTTATTTATTTATTGGCCATTTATTTATCTTGGCATATTGTCAAGATAGATGGTGGAAAAGATTTGGATAGACAGCTACCAGTGTCACACAAAAGCTTATGGATAAATGTAGGAGTAGATGCATTCTTAACACTTGAGAATTAGACCAATTCCAAGACTAATGTTTAAATGAACAGTGAGATTAATTAGGTAATCTCTGCATCAACCACAGTTCTTCAAATGCATTTGGATCACCTGAGCATGTTGCCCTTGAAAGGAGGTAAAAACCCAGTATTGGATAAGATCCCTAGTGTTTTTTAGTCACCCACGCTTGTTCAGATTGCTAGACTTGCCATCATCTTTTCATTTCTCTGGCTATTGTATCTCTCAGATTTATTTTATTTTTTATTATATTTTTTAATTTATTTTTTTCCACTGTACAGCATGGGAAGCAAGTTACACACACACGTTCTTTTTCCTCAGATTTATGCACTCATTTCTCAGGACTACCTCAGACTCTGCTTCTCTGGGTGACCTGATTTTCTAGATTGCTGGCCTTGGTTCATTTCATCTCTTTTGTTTTATTATGGTCTATTGGTCATTTGGCTCTGAAGAAAGACATTCTCATGCCTTTGGGACAAAGGCCACCAGTGCTCCATGATTTCTACGTGGGTAGCGTTTAAAGAGATGCAGCAATATGGTTTAAATGTGGACCTGGAATACTTGCTGAGTATGTTTTTGTGTTAAAAAGGTTTAGTTTTTTCTTAGATTCTCTGATTATTTAGATATAGGTCACAGGGATTGATAAGTGCTTCCAGTTTGTTTCCTGGAGTGGCCACTGACATATATGTGGTAGGCGGGGCTTCTGTGCATGAATACAGTTTATCTCTAGATTGTAATGCAATGTTTGACAACCTGGTAACAGTCTAAGTTCCTGATCCCCTTATTTTCTTAGCTACAATTGTGTCTGAATAGAATGTAGAGCAATGTTTTTATTTTTTGAAATGAGGAGAGCTATTTGTGATATTTTTCTTCTTATTCAGAAAAGAGGTCATATTCTTATCTTTGAAGTTATTACTTAATCCAAACAAGACTGAGGGGGTGTACTAATCAAAAGAGGAGAGGTGAGAGCAGTTGGAGGTGATAGCAAGGGAATTAGCAGGAGAGCAGAGCTGGCTGACACAGGGAAAGAATGTTTCCATATTGTGCCCACCTGGGTTTTCTTGTCTTTGACATTCTGAAACGCTGGCGTCTTATTATAGACTTTTACCTTTGACTTAATGACTGAATAAGGGGTGACATTAATATGAGACCAGAAATCACTCAGAAGAGTTGAAGCCCAAGTGTGACCTAAATCTGAGACATGGCCAAGTGTCATAGAAAGTGGAAAAACTGAATCAACTATACTGTTTCTCCAGGTGAAAAGGTCACAAAAATCACAGATGTTTAAACTTAGAAGGAAATTTCTCAGAAGTGCTTTCTAGTGTGTAGTCTGAATATTCTTTTGGAATTAAACAATATCCCCCAGGGAAAACAGGATCTTAGATAATTTTCCTTAAAAACAAGACTTTTAGAAAAAGTCTATTCAAACAAAGCAAAACAAAATTTCAGATACTGCAATAATAACTGCATAGATCCAGCATAAATTTCTATGTTTATTTTCTTGTTGTAAATTTGTTTTGCATATTGCAATTTTTGTGTTTATGACGCCTGAGTGTTTTCCTTAAAGATCTGTAAATTCAATTGTGTACAATGAAATATCATTTACGAAAGATTTCTTTTAAAAAAAAGTTTCAGTCATTAAAAGTAATGTATCTTTCTCTCTAATGAAAGTGAAGAATACAAAATCTTTCTCATTTTTAAAATCAACTTCTTCCTGAGGTTAGTCTGCCCTCTAGGTATACTTCATTTATAAATCGATCAAAACTGAGTTATTGATCTTCACTTAGTTATTGGTTTCTAGTACTTCTCTAGAGCCTACCTCTTTACTCTTTGGTGTGGACCTCCCCATCTGTCTCTTTTTGCCTTGGAGACCATTACCTACAGGTAGAAAAGTTCTAGAATATGTGTTATTGTTTATTCCCACCATATTTTGCTATTGAACAGATTGCAAGTAGATTGTCTTTAATATTCTCCTGAAGCATATTCATTCTGGGTGTCCGTTGGTAAATACCATTATGGAATAAACATGGCATTGGTAATTAAATATAAGTGGTAGTTTGGTTATTTTCTCCTCAAAAGTCAGAAGGAATAAAAATGCATTCTTATGTTTTGGTTGATCTGTTTAGGCTAATTATATGGAAACAAAGTACTTATATTTAATGTGCAGAAGCCACTAATTCTTGCCTTCCTATTATTCAGTTGTTTTTTTGGGGTCGAGTTAACAGTGCTACATGAAACAAAAGTCTTGTATCCAAAAGGAAAGCCTTTTAGGATTTGCCTTATCGGAGTCCAGTAGTTGATCTTGAACACTGTTTAATATAGAGAAGAACTGAACTCAAGAAGACCTCTTTGTCTGGAGCCAAATCCAGCAGTCTTTAGCAAAAGACGTTAAAACACAGTATACACTCAATAAGCGATAGCTGTTTAAGAAAAAGGATGTTGCTTTTTTTTTTTTTTTTTTTTTTTTTTTTTTTTTTTTGCTCATTCAAGAAAGATTGTTTTTCAGCTCCCCTGAGTAAAGAATGAGGGGATGTGGTTAGGTTAGATGACAGAAGGAGTTTCCTTCTGGCTAGAATTTCTTTTGTGGTTAGGAGCTCTCTTTTCCATGAGGGAAGTGGTTTTCAGAGTGGAGAGCCAACAGCACTCTTTCTTCAGGTGACCTAAATGCTATTTTATCTCTAATATGAAAATGTCTGTATTCTGGGTTGTACTATGGGTAAGTAATTTACTTGCAATTTAAAAATTTTAGAACTGCGGTAAAATTTGGGGGGACTAGCAAGAGAGAACTGATGAGGTACATTACCTGTAGGGTCTTTGAGACCTTTGAGGAGAATGATGCCATGGTCCAAAATATGAAGAAAAGTATTTTCTTAAAAAGACTTCAGTTTCTGCTGCAAAGCGAAGTTACAAGAAGGATTTTTAAAAAGGTTGATTTATCTGTGAAAAATTTTAGTAAACAATAAAACCGTGCGTAAGATCAGATATCACATGGGCACCCAGGACTGGAACTCACTGGAAACTGGGTTTCCAGTACAATGGGTCCTTGTCTTGCTAGAAAAGTCTGGTGGATGGAGACCCAAGGATAGCCCCATCTGCTTTGGCTGTTGCCACATTGTTGGAACAAAAACATGAACCAATAAAATTCTCTCACTTGTTTATTTGAATTAAGAAATGTAAAGGGAGTTGCCAGCTAGTGGTGGAAGCTGAGGTCAAAGGGTCAAGATCCTGAGAGTTGGAGCAAACTTATGAATCAGTATAAACCAAGGAGACTTCTGTGAAGAACCAAGAATGGAACAAGCATCCACAGAGAAACTGAGATGCCCTAAGGGAGAGTTTATAGGCCTTCTCTCCTTCTTGTTTCTGGAAACCTCTTAAAAATACACTAGCAGTTGTGAGGTTCAAGATACTTATTGTATCCATAAAATACATTTTACTTTTCTTGCAATTTTACTTCTTCTCTTTGCAGCTGAACTAGCCATACTAATCCGTTTTACTTAAACAAATAATTTTTGCAGAGACGTGTTCAAGAAGCAGTGTTTTTCACATTCTTCATTTTAGTCCTTCACTTTATTTCTACAGCAAATACATTTATTATTAGTGTGAATAATTTTAAAGGATATGTTAGTGACATAAAATTTTAGAAAACTGAAAATAAAATACATTGGACTATTTTGATCCCAACCAATTTTCTAATTTTTTATTTTTAATGATTCAGTATATGACATATGCTCTTCTCTGAGTTAATGGGTATGGTGATGAACAATTTAATGAAAGGGGAAAAAAATCACCTTTGTAAGTGTATAGAAGTCACTAGACATTTAATGAAACTTTCAAGTTTCTGTGTGTGTAGATAGCACTTTGATGATCTGTCCAAGAAATTGTTTTATTTATTGACTAATGGCTTCCAATTGGAGATTTAAATGTGTCTAAAGCTTTACACTTACTCTTGATGGGATCTTATCTTCTCCCCAGCTGCGGCCGTGGCAGTTGGATGTGCAGGAGGTACTGGCTGACACCTGGCTCTGAGTCCTCCCTCCTCACCAGTCTTCTCCTTGGCATTGGTTTCTCTGTGTGCTGGACAAGAAGGAAACATTTGGGAGCCATAAATCTTTCTCGTGACCACCCATGCATCTGAGGTGGATCTGTGTCTTCCCTTAGGCTTTGTCTGGTTCCTGCTGATGCTAGCAGTGTCTGCTGGCATAAAGTTTTTCATCAGATGGTGGGCTTGGTTTTCTTTCAGTGGCATTTTCCTTTACCACAGCTCTTTCTGTCACCCTAGAGGTATGGATGTGTCTCCCTTTTCTTTTCCTAACATTACCCACCCCATCTCCTTTGGATTGGACATGCATCTATTGGTGCAGCAACTGTCTAGCATTCTCAGTCCATATATGTGCTCTCTTATATGGGGTTGAGGTGTTTATCTTCATTGTCTGGAGGCTCTGGGGAGCTGGGATGAGGTATCTAGGAATACCAAATCTTTAAGCTCCACTAGCATGGGCTGCTCCCGTGGTCTCCATTTTTATACATCTCTAAGCCAGAAAGAGGCATCCTTCTTTATGTTCAAGATTGACCCCTAAACTTTAAAAGAAACCTGTGAAGCACCCACTTCCTCCACTCCACAGTGGGAGAAACAGAACAAAAATGTTAATACAACATACCTTTAGGGTTCTCTGAAGAACTCTCCTCAAAGAATCCCTTAGCATGCTCCTTCCCAGGGCATTGCCAGCAAGGGCCTGAGAACTCTGCAGCTCAGAAACAGTCCAGTTAGAGTACTACATGTCATTAATGTTTTCTTTCTGGGAACTTCAGACCTCACAAATGGTAATCTTGACTTTTCAGAGGGGAAACATCCCTGATTTCATTATCAGTTCTTCACAAATACTGTAGTACCTCTCTCGTATGTCTCCCTGGTCTTCTTTTTGGATGTGAGGATTAGAGGGGGATTGACCACTTGGTGAAAATTCTGCACCATGTCTCTCAACACGTCCTGCAGGGAGGTTTCTGGCTCCAGCTCCAACTGAGGACAGCTCCCTGTCAGTAGGAGATAACTTCTGCTTTTTTTCCCCCCAGAACAACACAAAATCCCATTTTACCTATCAGAGAGACAATATTTGTCCCCAACTCTCAGCATTTTATTCAATGCTTTTCAAATAATCAGAACTCAGTGAACATTTGTTAAAAATAAAGACAGGAACAGTTTGGATAAGCTCGAATTTAATTTCAAGAAAAAAATTTAAGAAGCTTCCAAGAGAGATGGAAAATGTCTGATAAATGAAAGGCTATATGGAGGTTATAATGGATTTATGAGAAGCTATCAGGTCCAAGTAATCTGACATAATTCCCTGCTGACATTCTCTGATGAAAATTAATGATTGAAAGATGATGTATTAAGATACTATATACGATTTAACTCAGGCAAAGTTGTGTATGTTATAAAATAGTAGAGAAAGGGGATTTGGATCAGTATTAAAACAAACAGCCAATGAATAGACATAAATATCAAGTTTTAGGCTCTGCCCATACAGGATGAAGATATCAACCATTCCAGTTTGTGTCTTAAAAAAAAACACAAAACCTCATTTGACTTTTATTTGACTGACTTGACCAAATTGACTTGCTGTTTTGAAGTCATGGAAACAAAGTTGTGATGTGCTGTTGGATGAGACAAAACAAATGCAGATGGGCTTGGTTATGAAATTTTTTTATGTTTTATGTTTTGTATGGCTGTTTGTGGGATTGACTTGTGTAATACAATTACTAGCTCACATTTCACATTTCCTTTAAAATTTCTCTCTCTCTCTTTTTTTTTTTCCAAATGACAATTATATTCAGAATAGGGTAGATTTTAGGGAGATTTGGAAAGCAGGAGGTATCAGTTTCTGCTTACTGTCTCGCCCTCCATTCAAAGGCCCTCATTCCATTTCAGAAGCATCTGCTACAGAAATTTTATTGCATTGGCCCTTCACTGTCTCTCCCCCTAGATATGGTAAACTACTTAAAGACTATATCCTATTTATCTTAGCATTACCAGCAGCTATCACAGACCCTAGAACATAGCAGACACATAATAATGGTTTAATGCATGAATGAATGATTGTTAGTCTTTTTTTCTTTTTTTTTTTTTTTTGTCTTTTGTCTTTTTAGGGCCACACCCGTGGCACATGGAGGTTCCCAGGCTAGGGGTAGAATCAGAGCTACAGCTGCTGGCCTACGCCACAGCCACAGCCACAGCCACATGGGATCGAAGCTGCGTCTGCCATCTACATCACAGGTCACAGCAACACCAGATCTTTAACCCACTGAGTGAGGCCAGGGATTGAGCCCGCATCCTCATGGATACTAGTTGGGTTTGTTAACCACTGAGCCATGACGGGAACTCCTCCTGCCAGTCTTATAACCTAACCTGGGTATTTTATAGACCTGGAGTGAGATCCCAGTTATCCAGTGTTCCTGAAAATGTTGGTTGCTCCATAACCTTTGATAGGTTCCTGATTCATAGATGAGTTCGTAATTGGCATTAGGATTTCCTCCTGAACTGCATCCTGCCTTCTGGGACATTGATAACTTCCCAGGCCTTACCAGTCCACTGGCCAGCATAGAACCCACTACTAGCCCAATTGCAGAACTGTTTCAACCTGATCATGTCTCCTGGGAACCATGTCAAAACCTTTTGTGTGACCATAATCACTGTCTGAGGGAGGTTCCTGCTGCCAGGTTTGTGACTGAAGTCTCAACCAGCTTAGAATTTTTGAATATTGATATCAATCAAAAGTGAGCTCCAGCTTTCCTGCTGCTTCGGATAATGGAATTTTTACCACTGGGACCATTTCATCTCTTAGGAGGCTAGTCCTTAGTTTGAGTTAGTCCTGTGGATTCAGAAGTTTGTCCCTGGGTTCTTCCCTTGGCCCAACAGCAGAGAGGCAGGTGAGATTATGTTCAGTCTCTTCAAGCTAAGGCCATCCTGGAGTCAGATAGCCTTTTGCTTCCCTCTATCATTTCAGCTACCCCTTCTGTCCAGCACAAACTTGCCACCCAAGACTGAGAGGCTTCCAGTGTACACTAATATTACTGCCCCAATGCCCAGAGTTTTCTCCTTGGACCATCACCAGCTTTTATTTCATCCCCTCAAGACCATGGTTCTGTACTTCTACTACCTGGATTTTTTTTTTTTGGCTGCATCTGGGGCATGTAGAAATTCCCAGGCTGGGGACTGAACCAGCACCACAGCAATGACAATGCTGGCTCTTCAACCTGCTGAGCCACGAGGGAACTCCTCTACTACTTGGATTGATCAGGGAAATTGAACAGTAAATGTTTAATACATACTGAAAATTTTGTAGGTCTCATGTATTGAAACACCCTCAGCATCGGTCAAAGCATTCCTCAAAGTTACTGATCTAAGTGGGGTTCTTCTGAATAAATTACATAGGAATAAAAACAAATGAAAAAAATGTTGGGCCTTGTATAAGCTATTAAATCTATTCATGCATCTGAGTAACATGCTTGACCGCTTGTGAGGAATCACATTTTTTTGTGGGAAATATTTCAAAGAGGTAGCTTTTTTTTTCTTTTTTAAATTGAGAAGCAGCTTTTTTATTTGAGAGGGAAAATATAATATTTGAGGAACTTGGATAACTTAAAAAAGATGTATTCATCCCCCATTGAGACTTTCTGATAGTTTGATTATTTGCATTCTTCAAAGAAAGGCAACATCCGTTGATGAAATTTACATTTACTGCATCCAAACTCTCTTATTTTTGTCCATTCATCTATGTGATACCCACCTCAGAGATTAAGAGGCTACCAAAAAAAATCAACTCCTGATAATTTATTTTCTTTTCTGATTGCATTTCCAGTGATGGTTATCCCAAACTTAACCCATTTCCCTCACTATCTCAAACACATTTTATTTTCCTTTCCCTTAGCAGACATCATTAAACATTATATTACTGAAGTGATTAAAACCATCTGATAAACTATTTAAGATTTCTTCACCATTTGACCAAGTTTTTCTATTTCCCTAAGATTTTGGAGGAAGAAATATCTTTTCTTGGCAGGACTAATCCTCTACTTTTGCATACACTCTTGTCGCCCAGCCTCCAGTGAGACACTGCCACAGAGTCAGGTGCTGTATCATCACATATATCGTCAGGTCTCTTTACCTTTATCACTTAATATTGTAGTCTTATATTTCTTACCTTTTATTGCAAAACTCAGTAGACTAGCTTTTGAGTACTGCTTCTTCTTCCTTACAACTTTAACCTAACTCCTCCTCCTCCTCTTCTTCTTCTTTTTTTTTTTTTTTTTTTTTTTTTTTTTTTGCTTTTTGGGGCCGTACTTGTGGCACATGGAAGTTCCTAGGCCAGGGGTTGAATCGGAGCTACAGCTGCCAACCTACACCACAGCCATGGCAACTAGAGATCCGAGCCATGTCTGCAACTTACACCACAGCTCACAGCAGTGCTGGATCCTTAACCCACTGAGTGAGGCCAGGGATCAAACCTGCAACCTCTTGGATACTAGTTGGATTCATTTCCGCTGCACCACAATGGAGACTTCCAACCTAGCACTTCATTAATGAAGTCCCATTAGCCTTGAATGTTCATCATTCTACTCAAACTGTTTTGTTTTTTTCAGAATTAACAATAATGTCTTCATTAGTCCTATCTATTCTTCTTAAGCTTCATCTTCCTCGGCATATGTGCAAGTTAGCCCCTCTCCTTGGATAGCTTTTTTCTTTGCGTTCATAACACCATGCTCTCTAAATTCCTTCTACATTAGAAAAAAGACAGCTTTATTGAAATATCATTCACATACCATATGAATGATTTTTAGCCAATGGAATGTGAATGAAAGTTATGCATGCCATTCCACGACTTTCCCATAGATACTTGCAAAACTATTTTCCATGCTATTTCCATTTTTGGATTGATGGTGAACCAATGCCACTGTGTTGAAGATGGTGGAGACATGAGGTGGAAGGAAAAAGGAAGGAGCCTGATCTTCAAGCATTGCTTGAAGAGTGGCCTACTGCCACTAGGGAGCACTTCCTTGGACTTAATGTGGGCAAGAAATACATGTGTTTATATTTAAGTTATTGTTCAATTTCAGGTTGGTTGTAATAGCAGCTACTGTAAACTCAACTAACATAAGAATGATTATAGCAACTTATAAATGCTTTATCACCATATGAAAGTCAGCTGTGCCAGCATTCAATATTTTTATATGCCAAATTCATTATTGAAAAACAGTGTTTAATTTTCTTTAATACTGTAAATATTTTAATAATTTGTCATTTGTAGTTTTTTTTGTAAATTGCCCAATTATTTTTTGTTAATGTTTCTCTAAAGGTGTTTGTCTTTCCTTACAAATTCTTTGCATTTTAAGATTTTAGGTGTTCCCATTGTAGTGCAGTGGGTTAAGAATCTGACTCCAATCTCTGTGGAGGTGCAGATTCGATCCCTGGCCTAGCTCAGTTGATTAAAGGATTTGATGTTGCCTCAGCTGCAATATAGGTCACAGCTGCAGCTTGGATTCAATCCCTGGCCCAGGGACTTTCATATGCTGCAGGTATGGCCATAAAAAGAAAAAAAAGGTGTAGCATTTTATCTGTCATATAGATTGAAAATTCTTTTTCATAATTTAAAATTTTTGTCATAATTTTTATATTTAGATGCTTAGACATTTAATAATTTTATATAGAAAGAAATTTCTTTACAGTTTTTTAAAATAATATTTCTCCATTGTTTTTACCTTTGCTATAATTCCCCAAAAGTCCTTCCTCATTTTGGAATTATACTCTAGTAGTTTCATAAAAATTTTAAAACATATAAATCTTTAATCAATCTGGAATTTAACTTAATATACAGTTCTTTTTGTCTGTAATATTTGGTCCAAAATCTTAATTTGTAGTAGGTACTTAATAAATATTTGTTAAATTTAGTTGTCACCTTTAAAAAATTTAGGATTGAATTAGACCAGTGGTTCTTACACTGTAATCCTTAGACCATTGTAGTTAGCATCACCTGGGAACTTGTTAGAAACGCATATTATTTAGGCCCACCCTAGACCTATTAAAGGCTCAGCAATCTGTGACACCAAGTGTCCAGGTGATTCTGATGCAGGTTAGACTTGACAGTCCCTGGAAAAGAAAATACATAAGGCTACTTCCAGCCAAAATTTCTGAGAATTACATTTTTCCCTGTTAACAAAGCTCACTGCAATGGAAATATGATTCTCTTATTTGTAGCAGAGTGGAAAACAGAGAAGAATATGTTCAAGGCCAGCCCCTCTGGGGCAAAATCATGATTGCAAAGAGGGTCATATCCCTTGGGGCTCAGCCTCCATTCTCTGTGCCCATATAGGCAGGGTGCTTCTGTTGCTCTCAGATGCCAGTTTCTCAGGAAGCTATCTGTAGAACATCTCAGCAAGTCTTTTCTTCCCATGCAGTACATTGCCCTGAGTGTTTTCCAGCCCTCTTTCTCCATCAAAAGTCTTTGCCTCCAGTGCCTTGCTCCAATCTGCAGTCATAGGGGAGGATTCCCATCCCCTGGGGCCCTCTATGCAGATGTATCAGGTGCTCACTCACAGTAAGACCTGCAATGCTGGATAGTCCATCCTGGGCAATCACATGTTGTCCTCACAGCGTCCCTCATTCAGTCCTCCTGTCTTGACCCTGGAAACCCTTGACCTGCCCCTGCACTTTTCTAGGGTAAAAGAACACTTCTGATCATGGTCCATTGATACTAGAGATTGTATAGTCTAAGCAAGTATTATTCAATTATTGTCCTCCTAACTTGCCTACACTTACCCACCAACTTGAATATATCCTTCTTTTTTTTTTTTTTTTTTTTTTTTTTTTTTTTTGCCCATGGCAGCCTTGGAAGACTCTTTATGAAGAGTTTAATAGACAGTAGACTGGGGTTATCATTTTAATGCCTAATATTTATTTCCCTCCACCTTAAGTTTAGGATGACCAAATTTTTAGAAAGAACTTCTTGTCTTTATCTCCTGTAGAACAGTGTGGAAATGTTTCAGTGCTAATCTGGTGAGTGGAATGGTGAGAGTGGGTGCTGGGCATCCTTCAAGGATGGCTAAGGGATTCCTTATTATGCAGCAAACAACTAAAGTATAGTTTAAGAGTGCAAGCTCTTTCAATATATCTTGGGCACATATTTCTCTGGTATTGAAACTGATATTAGCTATGTCAAGGATATGATGTGAGATTAAGTGCATTTGTGTGAAGGGCATGATAAGCAAAGTTTAGTTTCCAGGCATAGGCAGTCAAGCAAGAGGCATAAAATAATGTTACTTAAGCCACAGACCAGGCTTAGCTATCTCTTTTGAGTGTGTGTATGCATATTCATACTTTGAAAAGTCCCAGGATGTGCTGTAACTTTACTGGGAAACCAGAAATGCCAATCCTAATTCTAGAGGATAAGACACTGCTGCAGGGCTGCTGGCCTCAGAGAATAGTGTGATTTAGGAGATAGCAAGGGAAGTGCCTAGGGGGTTGCTGTCCCACCAGGCCCTCCTTTGCAGAGGAATGTTTGACCTGATAACTCCATCACTGCTACAATTTCCAGCACTGTTAATACCAAGGAACTTGTGTTTGGGGCTGGAGTGGAGAGGGAGGAAAGTACACAGCAGGCTGAGTGTGCTGATCTTTTCACACACGCTCTACTTTCTCTTCCTCTCTGTGGCTGCAGTCAGGTTTGCTTGCTGTGTCTGAGCCACTGAGCTGATGGGTGCTGTCTGCCATGTGTGTCAAGGCTGCCTGGCACAGACAGCCACGTTCCCTGACTTGACATCTCATCCTTCATCCTTCCTCACATCTCGTCAGCCTACACGGTCTGCTCCGCCAACAGCTGATAGCAAAACGACTGCAGGGAAGGCAGTGACAGCAGTAGCTGTTCAGCATTTATTTTACCTTTGGTTTTGGCTTCACATAAAATTCTGGGACTAATGAGGCCTGAGCTGCAAAGGAGCCCTGGGTTTGAGGAAGGTGGGATACTCAGAAATCTGCCCTTTCTCCTCCTACAGTACAGCAGAAGTTGAGACAGGCAGTCTCTGATTATGACTTAATGCCTTCTTTGTTTGGATATCTGTCCATTAACACAGCAGATTGACAGGTATGTGGAGAATTGTGTGTTGTCATCAGGGTTCAGAAACTATAAATTTCTGTTTCCTGCATATCAAATATAAGACCTTTTATAAATTCAGAAGCAAAGCAGGGAATTAGGCTCCTACCATCATCTGCCTTCTTGCTTCCTCCTTGTTCTCATTACCAAAGTGACTTCCCATAGCACCTGCTTCCACAGCTCAAGGCTGTGCAAGGAGAACCAAGTGGGAACAGATGGTGTCCTGCCCTCTAGGAAATTTGAATCAGGAGAAATTGCCCAGGTAGAGACAAACTTTATTTCTATATCCTTTTCTTCTCCATTACTGGCCGTATGGCTTGTCCTGGCAGATGGGATACACAGACTTTATACCCAGTCCTACATCCTAGTCTTGTCTTGGTCATTTACTAGCTGTGCGACCTTGGGCAACTCATTTAACTCTTCTGAGTCTCTACTAACTCATTTATAAAATGAGTATAACAGCAAAGCTGGCATAGCCATAGCCAGTACTAACTGACCATGCAAAAGGATCAGAAATAGTTTGCTGCATTTATGTATGCAATAACTTAAGTTGATAATTTGCTCATGTATACTAGGACTATCCATTATAATTAAATTGAAGAACACTGTTAGAGATTAAATGATAATTATGTTTGATCAGTTTGCATAATCAGTATTGGCTATGCTTATGCTAGATTCAGCTCAAACAGAATGATTGAAGGGTAAGGTGAGATTTTTTTTCACACTGATATTTCACAATCCTGTAACTCCATGGGCCAATTTCCATTATAGTCTCATCATATAGGTTCTCCTTTGATTTCTTCTGAGCAGAAAAATGAGCCTTCTGATGCTGTTCTTATGTTCCTGTCCTTAGCCATTTATCTAGCAGTTTCTTACAGTATTTAGATAGAATTCATGCTTCTCAAAGTCCTTTCCCTTGAGCTCCACGATGCTGACTCCATTTCAGGTTGCCTTCTTCATTCCTCCATATATGAAGAAAAATGCCAACTGCCCAAAGATGTGGGGGAAAAGCAGGGATAATTCTTTGGAATGTTAAGCGTTTTTTTCCTTAGGAGTTTGAAGGTCCAGTATACTTTGAAAACATAGGGCCATTTTTGGAAGAAGACAGGGAAGATGGAATTCACAGTCTTGGCATTCTTTCACATTCCAGAAGCTGGAGCATGGTGTAGAAGGATTTCTTGATTATATCAATTATATTCTACCCTAATTGTGTTTGTCAATTGAAATATGAATTACTGTGACAAGACTGTAAGCAACTCTAAGTCAAAGGATCTTTTTTCAGAAATTTATTTGCTTCAAGATGCTTAGCATAGTGTTGGGAGATTGTAAGTGGTCAGTGGATTCTTACTGAATGGAACTGAGGGAGACTTAGTGCTTTTCACTGCCTGCCTAACCTCTGGTTGCCTGACATTGGCTCATGGGAACTTGTTTATTATGTTCTGCTCCATAGATAGTACGACAGATGCGTACAAGAAGAAGGGTGAATGAGATACCAACAGAGTTGGTTTGGGATAAATGGACCATATCTTTTTTTTGAGACCTCTCAACTCCAAGTTACTTTTAGTAATACAAGACCACCCACTTTTCACAAAATATGCACTTTTCACAGAATATGCACCAAAATGTGAATTGTTTAAAAATAATGACTCATGAAAATAAAAGTGCAAACAAGAAAAATTCCTGAGATAGAGCTGATGTCTGCTGCATGGTAGCCTGGGGCCAGTCAGGAGCCTTTTCAAGAATGAATGCCTTCCTAACCAGAGCTAGAGTCACAGATAAGTAAAACTGACAGTCAGCCATGTACATGCCCAAGAAATGTACTTTGGTACTAAAATTTGAGAAGATTTGCAGCTCTGCCACTGTGGATGTTATCACTTGGGAGCCAAAGAGGGTAGATAAGCAAGGGGCTGTGGGTAAAAGTAAACCAAGTATTTTAAAATGAACACACTATCTCATTACTAACTATATTGCGTCCCTACTTAGTGAGATAAAGTCTCCTCTTTGAGCCAGGGATGGTCATGAAAATTGTAATTTCTCTTGTCCAGGTGGTTTATTTATTTCATCTTTTTTCAGTTTCTCTCAGGTGATCTGGGAGAATCCTGATCACCTGGTAGAATTCACTAGAAGCAGTTGTTGTCTTCGTCGTGGAGGAAATAAGCGATGTGTGTTTCGGTGGGTTTGGTAGACGATGGCAACATCATTGACAGTTGATCCTCAGTTCCACCTCTCCTGACTGAAGCTTGCGGTACTTACTTTTCTGACACTGTGTACTCGTGCCTAACTACACGAGACCTCTCAGGGACATCCCCATGAGAGGCAAGGCAGACAAATTCTACCCTTGTACGAAAAAGAGAGTGGTTATGGAGATTCGTGTGAAAAGCTGAAATGTGACATGTTTATGACTAAAAATACATGCGGTCAATACCATCTCCAGGGTGGGTAAGGTTTATTCTGTAATTTCCATAACTCAAAAGACTTGGAAATGTTTATCCTCTAAGTTTTACTTTATGGGTGTTCTACATCTGCTTATAAAATATTGACCCTTTGGGAAGTATTATTTTGGTACCAACAGACAGGTTAAAACCAGAATTCATAATTTTCTAATTAGAGACTTAAAAAACCCTTATTTATAGTAACCTAATGAAAGAACTGTGTCCTGAGGGAACCAAGAACTTTGTGGCTTCATAGATGGGGGATATAAATGATGGTTTAGAGACTCTAAAATCCTTTTGTTGGGGTCCCTTTAGTTTGCTGGCACATCTGTGTGGTTCATTTTAGGCATTTGGTAAAACTTTGCTCCTTAGCTTAAATATTATCTTAATGTACATTAAAAAAATTGTGTACTCCTGACTTTGGAACTTGGTTATGAGTTCCAAATTTTGATTATAAAATTTCATTCACTAAAAAAATAACATTTTAAAAATTATTCAATTTAAAATGTTGGCCCTCATGTTTTATGAATTTTTCCAAAAGTTAAACTGTTTAACAAAAAAGTATACCTTATAATCTGATTTAGGAGGTTACTGATCTCTTATAATTTTACTGATATTATTTCCCACTATTTCTTGTTAAAATTTATTATGAGTGCCATATTCCATCAGATCTTCACCATTTTATGTAAGCCTCTACCACACAAAAATAGTGAACTGATTCATAAATATTAAGCAATAAATTCATACATGAAAATATAAACCCTATTTCTAAATTTAAACAATACATTCAGCCTCAAGAAATTCATGTTTCTTGGTAGACTCCATGGAGTCTAACCCAATTGCAAGTATTTGGCTGAAAAGACCCCCACCGAGAGGGGGGCACCCCAAGTCTTTGAGACCCTCAGATACCCATTCTGTGTTGGTTCGATTCTCCAATTTTAACCTTTCTGAGGCTGGATCTGGAGTTTTCCCGTAATTCTTTGACTTTACTCCTAGACTTCTATGGTTCCTGTACTGACATTTGAGCTGTTGTATCAGCTACCTCTGAGATCCCAAAGACCAGATTTCCCATCAGCAGGTGACTGGACCTGAATTCTTTTTGTCACTACCTGACTTGACTAAGCTTGGAGTCGTCTGTGCTCTGTGCCCTAGTTTCACTAAAACCTGCAAGAGCGGGCCCTGACCCCTTCACGGTCGCAGTATGGCAATTTCAGAAACCAGCTATGGAAAACATAGGAGGAAGGTTCTAAAGGAATTCTAGAGTGAAAATTTTGCTACAATCCATACACCTACATCTTTTCTTAGTATTTAAATTTTTGTTACTGGGTTTACTTAAAGCGAGTTACAGCTTCTTTCCTAATTTTCTTCTAGGCTTTAATTTGCAGAACAGAATGACATTCTTGCTCTTTACATTTTGGGGAAAGAATGGAATAGAGTGGTTGGATTAAGAAAAAAAAAAAAAAAGAAGAATCATTGGGAGATAACCCAGTGATTTGAAGGTACATGGCTTTGATTGGAATCTCGTTTGAAAGAGGATGGCTCACTAAGTAATATAGGCCAATCAAATCAGTGGACCTTTTATTAATTTGACCCATTAAAAAAAAAGGTCTGTCAGTATCATACCTCAGGGAATATTCACATAAAGTCAGATTTAAATGTGACTAATTAAAAGGAATTTCCAAGGGTAGCTCAGCATAATGCCAAATTAAAGCGCAAATGCAACTGAGGCACTAGGAGCACTAAGGAACTGAAGAAAAAGCTGTGGTCAGCACCAGCAAGAGCCTTGGGGAACAGGCCTCAAGCTTGGAGATTAGAATCAAGAAAAGCTGGATGAATTTTCTAGTCCCAAAGGTCAATGTTCTAGGAAGACAGCTTCAAGAATCAAGGAGAATCAGAAAAAGATATATTAGGAGTGTTCTAGGACCTGGGTCCTGGAGGGAGCTACCTAGGGGAGCATATGAGGCAGAAGGACCTGGAAGCCACAGAGGCCAGGAAACTGGGAGAGAGGTGAAACTGGGAGAGAGGCGGAGTGGGGGTGGGGGGGGGGCTCCAGATTGAAAGCTGAGAGGAATTGGATTACTTAATAACCTGTCAGGACCAGAAGAAGATAGAAATATTGTTTGGGCATCAGTATTAGTATGTTGAAAAATGTAGGCTGGGTTTGGGTGAACTCTGGGTTGAATCTTGAAGGAATCTCATAGAATAGATACAGAGCATGAAATCTGTGAGTGAATTTACTATTTCTGCTCATATACATATTTTGAGTATCTATTGTGTAATCCCTATTGGGAAAATACAAATCCTTCTGGGAAAATACAAATGCAAATGAAACATGACCCTTGTCCTTATATTACTCAGTATGGTTAAGGTATAATAGCCTGACACTTCACAGGCACTAACGTATTTTTTGACTGGTGTTTTTTTTTTTTGGTGTCGTGGTCACAGTGGGGTACAGGAACCAGCTCACGTGGGCATAAAAGCTGTTTGTTAGCATCTCTTCCCAACCCTATATAACGACATGTTTGAAGCTTAAAATTGATCATGATGGTAGTATTCTCATCACAGGGTGGAATTTTGGGAGATTATCTAGAGAATATGAATGGCTGTTATTTTTCCTGTGAAAAGTGAAAGCATTGTGCTTCTTTCTATCTTTATAAAAGGTTCCCTTCATAAGTGTATGCAAGCTGGGTCTTGGCCCCACCACCTCTCAGGTTAGACATTCAGGGTCATTTTATATCTACAATTTCACATACACTAATTTGCTAACTTTGAGATTAGAGGAGGAATAACCTCTGTGCTCTGTTAATGCCAATTATGTCCGAAACAGCCAGACTGAAGAGAGATAAGAGTCCCCTGATGACTGATTAAAATATGGTATCCTGAAAATGAAATGTCTAGTTTGAGTGTAGATGTAGCACAAAGATTTGGTTATCTGAATCGACTCAGATTGAATGCTAATATTGGGAAAACTCACTAGGAATAATATAACTGTTATCCTCCCCCAGTAGGAATAAAGAAAGAACTTTATACTTCTGGGACGTATTAAAATCTAGAAAATTGGGATTGAAATCTTTTATGATGAGCTTTTAAGTCATAGAACTTACTAATAAGAGGGCAGAGGTCAAAATAGCAGAACTAAGGATGAAATTAAAATTTCTATGATGATACCCCCTTTGGTCTAATGTTACCATTTGATTTGTGCTTTTCACATTATATATATATATATATATCTCCTAAAATTTTCATAAGAGGGCAAAAGAACTTTCTGTGGTGGGCTTATTTCATTGTGGCCTACGTTTCTGTTTCCAGGTGCCATCTAGAATTTGGATAAGGACCTATTTTTAAAGGCATAAAATTGGAAAAGATTTCAAGTAGTTAGAAAATGGTTAGTCTAATGAAATTGATCTCAGGCTTGGGAACAGGCTTTAAAGATCTAGGTTTTGTTTTAACTAATGAAATAACAACATGTGGATGATGTTGAGGAATGGAATAAAGAATCAATGAAGTTTTCATTGTGGCTCAGTGGACTAAGGAACTGGTTGTCTCTGTGAGGATGCAGGTTTAATCCCTGACCTCACTCAGTGGGTTAAGGATCTGGTGTTGCCATGAACTGTGGTGTAGGTCACAGACATGGCTCAGATCTAGCATTGCTGTGGCTGTGGTGTAGGCCAGCAGATACAGCTCCAATTCAGCCCCTAGTCTGGGAACTTCCAGATGCTGCCAGTGCAGTCCTAAAAAGCAAAAAAAAAAAAAAGGTGAAAAGAAAGGCATATTTGGAATTGTCACTTGTTTAAGCTATATCATAGATGCTAAAATATAAGAAATAGCTGTATGAAATAGTTGTATTTCTAGAAGGTTAGAAAAATATCAAATGAATTTATTAACAGTATTTTTTATTGAAATACAGTTGATTTACAATATTATATTAATTTCAGGTGTACACAGTGATTCAAAATTTTTTTATAGATTATATTCCATTTAAAGTTATCAAAACCAATGGCTACTTCCCTTTGCTGTGTGATATATCCTTGTAGCTTATTTATTTCATCTTAGTAGTTTGTCCCTTTTGGTCCCTTACCCCTACCTTGCCCCTCCTTTCTACCCTTTCCCTACTGATAATCACTAGTCTGTTCTCTATATCTGTGAGTCTGTTTGAGAGTATAGTTCACTTCTGTTCATGACCTTGAGGTTGTCTGTCCCCTTGAGATTACAGTTTTACTTAAATTATAGCCCCAGGCAGTTTTCACCCACAGGCTTTTTTAAGCTCCTTTCACTTATTGGACCCTCATTCCAGTCTCAGCTTTACGCAGTGAGACTGAGTTTGGTTTGTCACTCATAAAGCACTTGTGTTCTTTTTATTCCCTAGAATCCAAGACAGCTGGTTACTTCTGCTAATTTCTACTCCTAGAACTCTGAAGCATCAGAGATTCTTTTATGTAGTACATTTATATAATATATAAAAATTTATATATTATGTTAATTCATATCTATCTGTCTAGAATCTCTAGCACTTAGCTACTAGTAGAGTGCATGGCATCAAGTAGCCATGTATTAAATACTTAAAAGATTGAGGCGGATTATGTTATGACCTTAGTTACTAATTTATTATAGTAAAAATTTTAAGCTGTTATAATGTTTCTTCAAATGAATTTTTCTTTGTAAAGCGCTATAATTCTGTATTTATCTAAAATTATACTGATACAATTTTATTTTCATAAATTTTATGTTGGCAATCCAAACTCCATTCTTTAGCTTCAAATGAATTAAAATGATTGTACTACATTTTGAAGATATAAGCACTGTCTGAAAGAATCGACACAGGTACTACATAGCACACTTATGGATAAAATTTTCTTTTGGGAAAACGTACAATAAAAGTAATTTTTGAAGGCAGTCACTTGATAAATTTACACTAATGTATTGTTGATCAAATTTGTGGAGACATTCTGGAAACCTCAAAAATATGGTTAACAACATCCTATTTATCTGAACGTTAAAGGAGCTGATGTCACAAAAAGAACATGATACTTGTAGAGACATGAACTTTGCGCATAGATTGCTCTTAGTGGTCTAATATTAATTTAGAGCAAATTTAATTTTTAACTTTAAGCATATGGACCATTTAATAAATTTTAGAAAAAATAGATTAAAAGAATTGAGGAAAGGAAGGTGGTGGGGGATAAGGTAGCTCATAATACCCTTTGACTCTCAAAAATAATTTGGGTACATGATTTTATGTTAAGTGAATGAGTCAGTGAAAATAACATATTTATCATAGGTAATATCAGAAAAAGAGCAAGTGCTTCCAGTTTAATCACAAATAAAGAGTTAGTCAATTAGAAACTCTACATGTTAAGAGTCATGAGAACATCCCTGTGTTTAAACCAACCATGCTATCGTATTCATTTTCTGAGACTGCCATAACAATTAACACAAATTTGATGACTTAAAAGAACAGAAGTGTATTTTCTCACAGTTCTGGAGGCCAAAAGTTGGCAGCCCTGTCTTCCCTCGGAGCCTCTGGGAGAGATTCTTTTCCTTACCTCTTTCAGCTTCTAGTGGCCATGGGCATTCCTTGACTTGTGGCTCCTCTCTCTTACAAGAATACTTGTGATGGCATTTGGTGTTTACCCAGGTAATCCAGGATAAGCCCCCTTTCCCAAGGTTCTTAATCACATCTTTGCCATATAAAGTAAGATTCACTCTTTTGTCATGTAAGGTACTAGTCGTAGATTCTAGGAATTAGGACATTGTATTGATTTGCCAGGGCTGCCATGACAAAATACCATAGGTCAGGTAACTTAACAGAGCCTTGAGGTCTCGCAGTTCTAGAGGCTAACAGCCTAAGATCCAGGTGTTGGTAGGTTTGTTGTCTCCCGAGGCCTCCCTCTGCCTTGCAGACAGCCCCCTTCTCATTGTGTCCTCATGTGTTCTTCCCTCTCTGCACATGTGCCTCTGGGGTCTCTTAGTTTGTCCAAATCTCCTTTTCTTTTAAGAACATTGGTCAGCCTGACTCCCTCTAAAGGTCCCATTTTAACTTAATTTCCTCCTTAAAGATCTTATTTCCACATATAGTCACATTCTGACATACTGGGAGTTCAGGCTTCAATATAGGAATGGGGGGCACAAGTCAGCTGAACATATCTTTTGGGGGTCCCTATTCAGCCCATTACAAATGTGTAGGCTTAGTTGAAATCCTAAGAAAAAAGCTATGTATAATCTACTATGCTTTAGTAATCCATGCAGGCAAGTGTAATGCATTTATGAGGTAGTGTTATCAATATGGTTAAAACTTCAGAGAGAACAAACTCAGTCAGGAGTTCTTGACAATTAACTAGAAAAATCACACACGGAATAGTCATTTCTCAATGAGGCAATATTAAATGTTAGCATATTGCAAAATCTCATGCTGATATTTATTTGCAATTACAAAAAACTTCCCCTCTCATTTATGGATTTATGGATATACTTGTGAAGATTACAATAGAAAAGAATTTACCCTTGGTTAAAGGAAAACATGTAATTTAAGTGGAAGCGTAATTTATACTATACACTGCAATTGCCTGACTTTAATGAGAAAATAAATTCCAATATACTTTCCTGGGAATCATTCCAGCGCTCAATGATCTGTCGCTGTGGGATGCCAGGAAGTGGCTGTTCATAGAAAGATGGCCAAAATTCCATATCTATAAACACAAGTACCTGTATCATTGATTACAAAGAAAGTGAACTAGTGTTAACTGGTTGGTAGGGGTGCTGTCAAGAGAGTCAGGGGGCATAGCAAGCTGTCCACAGCCAGAATGACCAGGGCAGAGTGCCACTCCTGCAACAGCCATTAAAAATGACCACCAACTGCACCTCTGACTTCTGACCTTCCTTGGGATGGGATTCAGTGCCTTGAGCGTTGGCTTCTGATCGGCCAAGCTTATATCGTGGGCTTTCTCTCCCAGCTCTTTCCAGGATAAGGATCCATGTCTCTCTTATTTCATAGTGGGAAGCAAAAACCTGATTATATTAATTTTTCCAGGGCTGCAATAACAATATACCACAGACTGGGTGGCTTAAGCAACGAAATTTATTGTCTTGCAGTTTCAGAGGGTAGAAATCTAACATTAGGGTGTCAACAGGGTTGATTCCTTCTGAGGGCTGTGACAGAAGAATCTTTTCCAGGTCTTTCCAGTTCTCTTATAGATGGCTGGCATCTCCCTGTATCTTCACAATGTTGTCCCCCTGTACATGTCTGTGTCTAAATTTCCTTTTCTTACCAAGACAGCAATCATATTGGAGTAGGGCCTACCCTATTGACTTTATTTTAATTTACATCTTTAAAGACCCTATCTCCAAAAGTAGTTACATTCTGAATTACTAGGGATTCAGATGTCAACATAGTAATTTTTTTCAGCCAGTAACACTGGTTTTGTTCTTTCATTGACAAAGCACAATGTGCAGGAGAAGTGACTTTCCCAGAATAAAAACTGGGGCGCTTTTATAAAGAGGAATGGATTCTGGGCAGCTAAAAATGATAAACTTCATTGTACATTTTTGGCAACCATAGTTATAGAAATTAAATCTTTCTATATTACAAGAGAATACTATATGCAGAAAACTTGAAAATCTAAAAAATCAACCACATATAATATTCAGTGTTGCTAAAGGTGCAAGAAGATGAATATGTGTTCTCTACTGGTGGGAATGCAGGCTTTTATCCACCTTGCTATCATTCTGCTTTCATACACAGCTAAAGTGGAGTTGTGCCTCTTAAATCTCTCTTCAATAAGAAATTTGCTATTCAGCTATAAGGATTGCAGTAAGCAGACCATTTCCCACTGTTATTGGCTTCAGGATTCAGTTCAGCTTTCAAGCTATGGCTCTGCTCTTTTTGGGCAGACTCCAGCCAATGAGTGAGTATGGTGGTGGTGGTGGGGGGGACTAGGGCCTGGCCATTTCTGTCCAACACTGGCCTCCTCTATTAGGCAGTCTTTGCTTTGGAGCTGCCTTTTAGTTTGTCTAAAACGTGATCAAGTCTACATGGTGATCTGAGCTTTGCTCTGCCTGATGCTTCTTTTTTATCTTTCACAGTTGCCTCTCCTGCCGAAAGCTTCTTGTACTCCTCATTTACCTGTCTGCATCCCAGGGGGCTCAAAATACTCTCACAGACAGCATATATATTTAGTAATATTTTTATTTGTTTTCTCATCATTCTTATCTTTTATAATTCTTTGTTATTACTGTCGTGGAGCGTTTGCAAATCCTTACACTTTTCAGTAATGTACTCCCTGTGGTTTTAAGGTAATATCACTTGTTTTCTCTTTCACTGTCTTATCCTAAATGCTATCATGGAGATTTTGTTGTATATTTTCCTGAAGTCAGTTACATTATTTCCTGAAGTCAGTTCCCTATTTTCAAGCCTAATTTGGGGACTAGTTAATTTAGTGATTCATTTGAGGCTTAGCTAGAAAGCAGAGGAGAGAGACAGAAAGAAACAGAAAATGGAGAGATACTCTGAGTATTGGTATAGCATAATATAAAACTGAGTGATTATTGGTGACCATAATCCGTGCTCTGAACTTAACGAGCGCAAGAAAGGCTGCAGTTAGAAAGAAGAATCAAGCAGATAGAGTCAGAGTGTGAGTCTGTTCTGGTTCCCTACAAAAGGAGTAAAGACTCTGGTCCAGTCTAATGTAGGTCACCCAGTCCCAGTTCCATTCCTGAATCTCTGCTGATCTTCACGCTGGGTTTGGTGCAACCCTCTAGAAGTCTTCTAAGGAATTCCCTTGTATATATTCATTTAAATTGGGTTGCCGTGATTTACAACTTGAAAGTTTTCACTATCACAGTATGTGAGCATTCAGAAATTCTGCATTTTGTTGCATTTTTAGGTCTTTTAACTGTTTATTCTTAGTGGCCACAAAACCTCTCTGTTTGCATTTATACATTCTGAAGCTGTAGACATGTGCTAATGCTAACATGGTCTCCTGCAACCTGTTTTCACTTATAAAATATTACTTAAGAAAAATAATAACGGGAGTGAGAGAAAGAGGGCTTTTACTATAGGAATAAAGGAAATTTTTTTCTCTTCATTGAAGAATCAGATTTTAGATAAAGAATTTTGGTTATCCGAAGAGTTCACTTCCCAGTTACTTTTGGTAGGGTAAGGGTTTAGGTCTGCAGTGGGGTAGCTTCCTTAACTGAGCTCTGAATCTGTACATAGACCAGCAGAGTAATTGTCAACAGTTTGAATTATCTGAGAAGGAAGGTGGCATTCTTTTATTTGGATGAGGTCCCTAGGCTACCTGGGAACATGGGTTTTTCCCTGTCATTCCCAAATGGGCCATAATATTCCACAGAGAATTCTGGAGGCAAAAATATATAAGGATTAACATTGGTTGACATGAATGAATCCCTTCTTAAAATAATCTAGTGGTCCAAATATACTGACTAAACCTGGGTGTCTGGGGGTAAAAGTGCTTAGTTGACCTCAGATACTGCAAGAGCATCTTCTGTCCTAGGCAGTAATCCAGGACATCTTTCTTTCCCTAGCCGATATCACGCTATATTTCCTCTTCACTAAGAGATGAGCTTTGATTTTTGCCCTGCTTTTTCCAGGTGTCTCACACTCACATGCTGATCTGGAGCCTTTATGTTGATCCCTGAGGGCAGGACTCATCTTACATCTGATTTAGGGAATTGACTGGAAGTCCATGTTCTGACCATATGTCTTAGAGTCACCTTCCAAGTTCTCTGAGATGGCTTCTCAGCATCCTGGCAGTAATGTGGTATCCTTTTAAATCTTGTCACTCTCTGCAACAAGTCATAGGGGTCCTGATTTTGTTCTCTTGATCATTTTATTGCCCGTTGGAAATGAATGAGCTCTGCCTTGTTGTCTTTTTCAGCAGTTGTTTTTAATGATTACAGACTTCCCTTCTGATCCTGGAACCTGTGAGTGGAAAATGTAAGGTTTCAGAGAATACCAGCTGGTGGTGCTTTCCAAGTGTGTGTGCAGGCTGTATTTCATCTGTTAACTCAGGATGATGGTGCTTAAAAGGGCTAGAGGGATCTTCACATCATCCTAAGCCCTTTTAACAGCTGACGGAAACCAGATCATATAAGCAACAAAGAAGAGAGGGTTTTCCATCTGCAGCCTATGTAGCTCATACCCAAGACCTTTGAGATTTCTGATGTAATTATCTCTTAGTTATTATATTGAATTTGTACAGCTAATGCTGTCACTTAGACATCAATAGGAAAAAATGTGTACTTGACTAGACTCTTAAGTGTAAGGACTAATACAAGTTAACTGCAAGCAAATCTTACTAATTCTTGATTACCTATTAATGGAAGAGAATAAGCAGTTGGCTTATTTTGGAAAAAGTGAATAATGCATCATCCTGTAATGCCAATAGCTCATACAAGCAGTGGGAAAGACTGGTGGACATGAGGCTTTGGAGATCCTTTCCCATGACTTTCAGTTTTAGTTATGACCCTTTCTGATTGCATGGCCCAACCCCTCTAAGCTGGCAATCATCACCCCTATGTGTAAGGTTTTTTTTCTGGAATTAAATGTGATAATTCCTATAATTTAAAAATATTTGTAGTGTTACATTATAAATCCAAATATTTATAAAAATCTTGAATATCGTTTGGTGCTTGATAGAGGGTATTTTATTCATAAAAGCTCCTTGAGCACCTACACTGTATGCAGGCATTTTGCTAGTGCTGGGAATGAGAGGACAAGTGAGTCAAAGTTCTTGCTTCAGGAAGGTTACAGTCTCATCAGAGAGACAGATATACAAATAGACGTTTTTAGTGCAATGTGGGGAGGGCAGTCACAGAGAGAGGCATAATAGGGAGTGTTAGCACAGAGGATAGATAAGTAACAAGGCTGGAGATGGAGGTGGGATCAGGGAAGGCTCTAGAAATATATACCTGAGCTGAGGATAAGCCAGAAAATGATGATTGAAGATGGGATGCATACATTTTCTATATATATATATTTCTTTACTTTTTGTTTACTTTAATTCACATTGAATCACCAACAGTTTTCATATTTTTGGTCAATCATTGGTGGTTCCAGGACTCAATTTGTTGGTATTAGGAATTTATGGACCATTGTGCATTTATCATTGCGTATTAAAATTCATCAGATTGGTCTTTAAGAGACCAGCCACTAAAAGACTAAGAAGAAAAAAATAAGTTTAGAAAGGTATTTAAAGTGGGAAATATCAGGTGTTATGAAATTAGACATTGGGACGTATACACTGGAGGGAAAATTAAGGCAGTAAATATTACTGGTGTGTCCACATATTTTAAATCTTCCTTTCCTGAGGTGGAAGCTGTCTAGCCACAGAGCCACTACTAGGCCCACTCTCCACAGCTCGTCAGCCCTTTAGGGCCTGGAGTTGTTGAGATCAGAGATTACCTTTTAGGAAAGCCCCAGCATGGCTCAGCTATTACTTATAACTAAGCGTCTTCAAGCCCTGGGATACGAGAATCCGGAAGACTCAAGGCAGAACTCTGGGAGTTGCTTAGTAACAAACAGTTTCGTTGCCAGTTAAATAGATTTTTGTTGACTAACCTTGGAATTTTACCATCCTCTATAACTTTTGATAATGGGTAAATTCATTCTAACTACCAGTAGGGCATTCAGAACACAATTCATCCATAAGATAGAGTAACTCAACCACGTTGTTTTCAGGCTGTGAGTTGAATTGATGGAAATCTGGAGTTTGTGCCTAAAATGCGTAAGTGCCATTTAGTGATTGTTTCTTTATTTTCCTGTCCTGTTGTTAATGTATTTCCTGAGTATTGCATCTCTAGAATCCTCTCAATTAGCAATTTGATTAAATAACAAATCAGGTAGCATTTATGGGATTAAGTATATAGGGCACTTTGCTGAGTAGGATTATCAGAGTTCTGAGTTTCAAGATGCTTGCGCTGTAATATCTTTCCAGGAACAAACCAACACTTGGGCCAGGCCTTCAGGAAATCCAAACATCTTGATTAGAAAAGATGTCAGGAACAATCAGGCATCCAGTTTTGTCAAATGATGCCAAAGGCCTAGATTATTGAAAAGATTTCTAACCAGATGTTATGTAGTCTGTGGATGTATCTAGAATCAAAACTAAAAACACACACCAGGGGAGTTCCCATCGTGGCTCAGTGGTTAACGAATCTGACTAGGAACCATGAAGTTGCGGGTTCGATTTCTGGCCTTGCTCAGTGGGTTGGGGATCTGGCGTTGCCGTGAGCTGTGGTGTAGGTTGCAGATGCAGCTCAGATCCCACGTTGCTGTGGCTCTAACGTAGGCTGGTAGCTACAGCTCCGATTAGACCCCTAGCCTGGGAAACTCCATATGCCATGGGAGTAGCCCAAGAAATGGTGAAAAGACAAAAACAAACAAACAAACAAACAAAACACAGACCAGGGAATGATATGCATTACCAGTTTTACATTTGAGTCCACTGCATGCATTTTTGTTTCTTGAGTTGGGATTAGAAAAAACTTAAGTTCTGAATCTGTGGAGATAATGAAAATTTTTTTCCCTTATGGTAACCTGTAAGACGGTCATTAATGAATGAGTGAGGGAGATTTAGATAGCATATTGGAGGCATACTAGATGCTAGCATAAAGCTGCATAGAAGTTTGGATGACTCTGCAGTGTAGACTATTTATTTGAGATTGTGCAAACTGATAAGCAGTCTTTTTATGGAAAACAAGTGGGATTATTTTTGTATTTCTAATTTAAAAATCTATTTTTGAAATATTTTAAAATAAATATTAATTTTATAATAAAGCAAAATACTTTTCAGTGTTAATAGCTACTATTTATTGAGAACTTACTAAGTGGCTGGCTCTGTACTAATTATATTTCCTGGAATAAACCCTAGGAAATAGGTACTTTTGTTTTCCTTCCTTTGAAGATTGGAAAACTGAGGCACTGAGAAGTTTGGTAATTGACTGAAGACTTCACAACTCATAAGTAGTATTGCTGGGATTTGAAGTCTGGCAGTTTATTTCCAGAGCCTGCCTTATTGACTCAGCTAGACTGTCTATTCTAGCAGCCCTGCCCCGGGGACTTGAGGCAAATCTAAAGTAGATCAGTAAGGTCTTCAATAGAACAACTGGCCAACAATAATGGCAATAGTAATTGGTTAATAAATACTGAAGACTTAATATGTTATAGTGATTTGACTTCTATCTCTAATTTTCAAAACCTTTGTTATGTTAATGTATTGTACAGAGAAGGAGGCCACAATGTGGAGAGATTGGGTAATGACCAATACTACCATTCTCTCAAGTGATGGAGCCAGGAGTGATTCCTGGCTCCTCCTTGTCTTCACTCCCTGTAGTTCTCACAGTCTTTGGGGGTCCTTTGTGACTCAGGTACCCAAGAGATGTTCTGGGTGTCTCCTTTGGTCACTCTTCTCAGTCCTCCTACATCTCTTTTAGGCAGCTCTTTCTTTATTATATTTCCTCAGGGATTTGTTCTTTTTTTATTTTTATTTTTTTGGCTGCGCCTACCTCCTGCTGAAGTTTCCAGCCTAGGGATTGAATCTGTGCCACCACAGTAACCAGAGCCATTGCAGTGACAACACCAGATCCTTAGGCCACTGAGCCACTGGGGAGTTCCACAGTTTTGTTCTTAAGAACATAACTATAGTTGTTTTGGGGGTGCTGGGCTTGGATTTCTCTTGAAGATAGAACTTGATGTTCAGCTTTGGGGAGTGTGGTCAGCTGACAGCCTCCAGGTGCTAATGCCTTCAGGATCCACTTCAGTTCTCTAGCCGAAGCTATGCTCTTCCTGGGTGGTGACTAGCCAGTGACTGAGCACAGAGGTACTAGGACCTGGCCATTTTGGCCTGATAAACACTGTTCTACTGCTCTTCCTTCAGTTGGCAAGACTGTCAGATCTGTGTGGTCATCTGATCTTCTTTCTATCCTGTCTTGTTTCCTCTTTCTTTTATTTCTCACTAGTATTAACCCACTCTTTCTCCAATCCCAACCCTATAAACCTCTTGCTCTTCTAACTTCATCTCAGTGTCCACTTCCCAGGGGACAATTGGCTCTACAACTGAGTGATCTATCCAAGGCAGAAGAGGAGTTTAAGGTGGGTGATGTGCTCCCCATTCGTGGTAACACATTGCTTAAGGACAACAGGTTCCTGGTCACTAAGCACAGAGTGGGAAATGTGAATGGAAACCTTAGGAATGTGACAGGGGAGAGAGGGAGAGAAAGGGAAGATGAGAGAGGGAGGGAGGGAGGATAAGCACATGTAGTTGCTGAGCTCAAATGAAGACTTCTGGTGGCTTTCTTGTCTATTCTGTGTTTCCATAGGCCTGTCATTTAGCCCTTCTCTATTTACTCTTAAGCTATACTGTTGAGGAGTATTGTAATTCATAAGTTGAAAATAAGCACAAAGAACCCACTAAAATTACTTATTTTGCTTGTTTTATTATCATTCTATAGTCAATTTCAAGGGCTTACAAAGTGCTTTGAACAATATATTTGACACACAGTAGAGAGTTTTCAATAAATATTTGTTAAATAAATGAAAGAATTGATTAGTTAAAGTTTAAATACATTGTGCTTCTGAGCCAGTAAAAAGAATCCTCCAACATGGCTAATTATGACAGTTGTCAATAGATAGAACATTTTCGGGCTGGATAGAAGTAAGCCTTCATTTTGTACACAAAGCCATTTATCCTAGCCAGACAGCATCCCACAGCATAGTTAACATCTGAAAGCCTGTGTAAAGAAGTGGACTCCATTCCCACCCTCCAGGGGCTTGCATTGTAAGAGGACTTCCTGGTTAAATGACAAGTCAGCTCACTGTTGCAGCTGAGGGACAAAGGATGGCTTATGAGGAGGGGAGCCCTAACACAATCTGAATGTTCATAGTCTAAGAAGACAGCAAGCTTTCTACTTCTACCAGCCTCAAGTTGTGTAACTAACTCTTCAAATCAGAGAGCTGCCCAGATGCCCTTCCTATTTAGAAAATCTGGAGATGGCCATGCATTCTTCTAAAAATGTATGATCTGAAGGAGTTGGAGGTTGTCCTGGAAAATTGGAGAACTGTCAGGGAAGCACTTTGGATTCAAGGGGCAGCAGTTATGGGACTGCAGTTTAAGGTGGGAAGGGTTGTGATTGGCTCACTTTGGAGGCCCAGATAATATCAGAGTAAAGTTCTGAGAGACAGCTGTTACCAGTGCCCCTTGTAAATTGTACTTGGTGTAGGGGTACTGATATGCAAAATTTCTCAATCTTATTTTATATTAGTGTTTTGTGGTGTAACTTGGTGACGTGGCAGAAGAAATAAGTATGTCTTATCCTAGTTGAGAAAGAATTTGGACAACTATGTAATTTTGTTAAAATTGGAGCAAATTGCAGTTTGAGGAGGCCTATATAAAATGGTAGAGAACATAAAAGATAATGGTGAGTAAAATAACATGAAACAAATATTTTAATTTTATTCAGATTGAAAATCACTAATGTCATAATTTTTCCTCTATAATTAAATTAAATATTCTTGTATTTATCAGATTGTAAGATTATTTTATGCAGTTTGAATGAAAGTGAAAAGTTTCATTGGTGAGGTAAAATAGAACGTTTCAAAGAAAAAAATTGGATAAATAATATAAAAAAGGATATGTGAAAAATAATACAAGTGGATAGTCAATTATGACAAATATTTCATTCCAATATAATACGGCAAAGTTTCTTTAAAGGAAATTGATAAGAAAATAAATTTAAATCTGAGATGTCGATCTTTAAACACTGTAATTTTTAAAGTAACACCAACTAAATGATTTGTTACTGATATTAGAACATTCAGGTATTTGGGGAAAATAAAAATTATGTTTCTACTACATCCTGGTTATGAATTATTCAATAAGCGTGTGGGGCAATATTGTTTACAACACATTTCCTGCCAACTTCTATTTTTCACTAATTTTTTTTTTTTTTAAACTTGAGGCAGCTCCAGAGTGTAAATGGAAACAGAAGCAGATGGCACTTCTTTGACCTTTCTAGGCCATCAGTTATTTGCAAGATATGGGGACAGACAAAATACATTAAAATTAGCCCCATTTTTTTTTTTTTTAGCTGCCAAAGAGTGGACTTGATCGTAAAATCTGAGTAAAAAAACCCGAGACATCATCTAGTCCAATTCATGTATTTAATAGGTAAGAAAATGCTTGGTTAGAGACCATCTCAAAGTCATTTAGGAAGTGCATGGGACCAGATCTCAGCCACTTATTATTAGAGGTTCCTTGTCCCTATTCCCAGTATCAAGGATGTCTTTTCTATTTGGATAAATTAGAATATTTATTACATAAAATTATGAAACATTTTAAACATTCTGAAAATCAACAAGAATAATATCACTCACGAATACTTTCTCACTCTGTTCTGTCAAAGCTTAAAATATCACCATATTTGCATCAGCTTTAAAAAAATATATCATGATACAGTTTGTCTTCTTTTATAGATCAGAATCACTACATTCAGTTTACATGGAAATGATAGCACATTAGCCATGGAATTTTTTGGGTAACTTTTAAAATCAATTACATAAACATGCTTAATACTCTAAAAATAATAATAAAAATGAAATGATGTCACCAATATTAGTAACAAATAGACATCATTATTCTGCTTACTCATGATATGCATTTATTTGCAGACATTGTGTTATTTTATCTAAAATCATATTTTGTTATTCTCCTAGGGTTCAACTAATTTTCTTCTAGACAAGATAATCAATCGTTGGCATTATTGTTTATGACTGAAATAATAATGTGTCATATAGGCCCCTTTTTTCTTTTGGCCAAAAGGCTGCTGATAGCTTAAACAGTTTCATTGTATAGGAAAAACCACATGCCTTATTTTTAGTGTGGACGCCACCTCCTGTTAAGCTCCTCAACTTTGGAAGCAGAACTGGTGCTAGATTTCAGTCCCTAATAGTCCTTTCAGTCGTGCACTCTTGTTTAGGTCCAACTCATAGATTTCACTGTGGCAACTATGGTGGCTGGAAAGAGAGGACTCTCAAGTCTGGTGAGTAGGTCAGATCAAGACATGGCCAATCTGAAGTGAGAAATATTGTGAAAACATTTGAATTTGAATTTGGATGGGTTTATTGAACTGAGGTTTGAGTATTGGTTATACCCAATGATGTTCTGAAAATTCACATCAAAGAGAATGAGGAATGCACACTGTGAGTGAAGGCTGGACTGCGGAGAAGCTGGGAAGACATCCAGGTTTTCCTCCCAGAAATCAAGCCTTCCTTGGAACAGATCCTAAATTGAAATGATTAGGTTTTAAAGCACATTCCTCCTGAGAATGAAATGGACTGAAAGCTAAAGCAACTGAGATGGAAGGAGTGAGATGTAAAAGAACACAAGTCTTACCTACCTCCAATCATTTCTACATCATTTCCCTCCTGAAGTTCCCCCCACAGAGTACATCGAAGATGGTGACTTTGTTATCCTCACCCACAATATTCACCCATCTTACACTTCTCAACTTTTCTCAAAGCAGCTAGAGACATTTCATACTCCAGGTCATTTTTTCATGCCGCTTATTTCCTCCCCTGAAATTTCCTTCCCTTCCTCTACCTGGAAAATTTCTACTTTAGTCAAGTTTTAAGAAACACAACTCAGGAATTGGGTACTTAAAAATAAGTGCAGGAATTCCTGTCGTGGCGCAGTGGTTGGTGAATCCGACTAGGAACCATGAGGTTGCGGGTTCGGTCCCTGGCCTTGCTCAGTGGGTTAACGATCCGGCATTGCCGTGAGCTGTGGTGTAGGTTGCAGACGTGGCTCGGATCCTGCGTTGCTGTGGCTCTGGCCTAGGCTGGCAGCTACAGCTCTGATTAGACCCCTAGCCTGGGAACCTTCATATGCTGAGGGAGCAGCCCAAGAAATGGCAAAAAAACCCGAAAAAGACAAAAAGAAAAAGTGCAAATATGGAGAGAGAAATGAAATGACATGTTTAGAGCACTCAAATTTGGATCTTAAAAATCTAAACGCAAAAAAGTTTCTGGTACATAGTATGAATTCAAGAAATATTGGTAAGTTTTACTCATGGCAGTGCATGGTGGCAAGATGACAGTGCAAATTTTTAAGAAGAGGAAATTGGTTACCAGTGGTGTCTTCAAAACTAAACTGAAGGAGTTTCTCATTCAGGAGCTGGCTGAAGGTGGCTGCTAGGAATTGACGTCTGAGTTACACCAACCAAGACAGAAATCATTATCCTGGCCATCAGGATGCAAAATGTTCTTGGTGAGAAAGGCAGGAGGATCTGCACATTCATTTCTAAGGTTCAGAAAAGATTTGGCTTCCCTGAGGGCAGCTTTATACCACAAAGGTGGCCACAAGAGGTCTTTGTGCTCAGGCAGAGTCTCTGCATTACAGAATTCTAGGAGGCCTCGCTGTGCGGAGGAGGGCCTGCCTGCTATGGTAGGCTGTGGTTCACCATGAGAGTGAGGCAAAAACCTGTGAGGTCATGGTGCTAGGGAACTCTTCTGAGGACAGAGGACTAAATCCATGAAGGCTGTAGGTATACTGATAGTATGGGATGACTATGTCGACACCACTGTGCACATGCCATGCAGACAGGGTGTGCTGGGCATCAGCATGAAGATCATGTTGCCATGGGCCCCATGTGGTAAGACTGGCCCTAAGAAGCCCCTTACTGAGCATTGTGGAATTCAAAAATGAGATGCCATCTATCACCCCCAATCTCCAAACAGAAGAATGGGAAATTGGAGCCACCTGCCATGCCCCAGCTATAGCATAACAGAATGTCCTTGGAAGCTGGATCTGGAGTCTTGATGTTTAAATAATTGTTTTAAAATACCCATGGCCTGATTAGACTGTACATATAGCATTCAGACTGAGGGTCATATCACCCCATGGGAGCATTATTTGATTGATTCTTAGGGCTGCCTGGCTTACAGTGTTTCTTTTCTTTTCCTGAAATATCTTGGTTTCAGCTCTACCTGTGAGGCAAGGGCCAGAACAGGAGGCCTGAAGCAGAGGTAACCGGAAAAGTATCCTGTTAGGGTAATAAATCTGGTGATGGTGAAGGCTGATTCCTAATAAGACAACACCTTGATTAACTCACCTATGGTTCAGGGTTTTAGGTTTAGTAGAAGAATATGTTTAAGATCATTTTCTGTATTGTGCATAGAGAATGAATACAATGTCCATTATATTTTGGGATTATGCTAAAAAATAACCCACAAATACTAGTAGAAAAATGAAGTAGGTAATGTGTATGTTTGAGTCTTAATAATTTTTGCTGGACTATAAGATCTTCCACAACCCTTTTTATGCTGTTAGTTCCTTGTGTATAGTTCCATGCAGAAGCTTTTGAGATGTCATGAGTGGTGCTTTACTGAATGAGACTCATTGACCTGTGGATCAGAGATTATATGTGTACCAGGCCCTGGTATGCTTAGCTAGGCCTGGGCTCACTTGGTTGCATCTTGCTCTTAGCCCAGAGTGCAAATCATGTCCTTTTTCTCTTTAGTCCTGAGCTAAAGGTCCTGCTTCCACAGGCTGGCTCTTGGAATTGAGATGTTCCTGCCCTCTCTGACATGAAATGTTCCTGTCCTGCACCGTAGTTCACTGGCAAAAGGCATGGACCATGGAGTCAAATAGACCTGGATGGGATTCTAGTTCCTTTATAGAAGCTTCATAAAGGTTCTCAACATCCCATGTGTGACTTGGAGCTAACAGTAAATCTTGATATTGTGAGCATCAAATAGGAAACTCTCAGTGTGGCGCACATAGAAGTGATTCACACCTCTTTTGCTTCTAAGATTAGGAACACTGTCCAAAGCCAGATGAGTGCTGGCTATTGGGATGGCTTACTAGGATTCTGGTTATTGTCCTCAACAGGTCAGACCTACTATTGAGTAAGCAATTTTCTTTGCAGCCTATCTTTCTTTTGTTTCTCTGTTTTCCTCTAGCCAAATTCTAACAAGGAAGGGATGGGAGGAGACAGAAATATTTCTGTCTCATAATTTGCCTTGGCCTTGGTAAGACAAAGGACATTGATGATTTTAGAACACAGTAATTAAGTAGGCAGGGTAAAAACTGCCAATAGTATCAACAAAGCAATTCATTAAGCAGAGTAGTTGCTATTGGTTAATAAACTGACTTTAAACAAAAATTTGCCATGGGTAAGCCAAAATCTTGCATAATTCGTCTAAAATGAGGGAGAGTTGACTTTATTGGTTAAGTGTTTCTAGATATTGTCCATAAATAAGCATGAAATAAATATTCTTGGAAGTGAATCTAGGATTTTTAAAAAATAAACTGTGACCCTTAAAATGATGCTCAAATTTTGAGGACATTGCACCTAGGTTCAGCATATTTCGTCATCTCCAGTGATGTGGTAAAATGACCACAGACTTGAGAGTGGGACAGACATGGTTTTGAATTCCATTCTAATATTAACTTAATATCACTGAGCTTTAGTTTCCTCTCAGGTGAAATAGTTTTAGTTTTCTTTGTTTTGCAAGATGACTATACAGATTAAATATGGTGATGCATGTCAAGTACCTGTGTCATGCCATGTCCAATTTCTTTCTACCTTTGTCTTCCAGACCTCTATGAAGAGCATACTTATGTTAAATGAACTTGGTGAACACAAACAATGTCTCATCTGAAAACCACTCTGCATTCATCCCCTCATAGAAGAAACATCAATGTGGTCTAATGTTCTAGGATAGGACTTGCTGACTATCTGCTATTTTTTTCTTTGGGTCATTGCAACTCAAGTTACAGGAGGAGGGGGATAGGGGAAGTGAAGTGACTGAATTTGTTGACTTGTATAAATGGGAAAAGGAGCTTTACTGAGCATGTGTTATCATGAGTGAAGTTGTTACTATGTATTATTCATGGCACAAATAATTATTGAATGGCCAGTACTAGAATGGGACTGTCCTAGTTGCTAGGGATGCAACAGTGAACAAAACAGGTCAAGTCCCTGGCCTCATGCAACTTAAAGGCTAGTGAGGGGATACAGAAAATAAATAACTCAGTAAAACATACAGTGCTATAGATGTGATCATGATGTTAAGAAAAGTAAAGCAAATTTAGAGGAACAAGAGGTGCTGGGGTAGGAGTAGGATTTTTATCATATATAGGATGTCCTGAGAAGGATTCTTTAATAAGGTGACACTTGGGCAATGGTCTGAAGGGAATGAAGGAGAAATTGGTGCTGTTAAGTCTCAGAGTGTTCCATCTAGGGAAATAAGTTACAAAGGCTCTCGAAGGAACATGTACTGTTAAAAGAATATCACAGATCTATAGCTAGCTGGATCCATGTTGCTGTGAGTAACCTTATTTCATTCCTTTTTATGTCTGAGTATTATTCCATTGTGTATATGTACAACATCTTCTTAAGCCATTCATCTGTCAATGGAAAGATTGTTTCCATGTCTTGGCTATTGTGAATAGTGCTGCTGTGAACACAGGATTGTGTGTATGTTTTTACATTGTAGTTTTGTCTGGATATATGCCCAGGAGTGGGATTGCTGGATCATATGGTAGTTCTATATTTAGTTTTATGAGGAATCTCCATATTGTTTTCCATAGAGATTGAACCAGTTTACATTCCCACCAACAGTGAAGAAGGTTTCCCCTTTTTTCTACATCCTCTTCAGCATTTGTTTTTTGTAGACTTGTTAATGATGGCCATTCTGACAGATATGATGTGGCACCTCATTGTAGTTTTGATTTGCATTCTCCTACTCTACAGAACAGGGAACTATATCCAGTCTCTTGGCATAGAACATGATGGACGTATGAGAATAAGTCATATATATATGACTTGGTCTCTGTGCTGTGCAGCATAAATTGACCCAATACTGAAAATCAACCATATTTTAATAAAAATAAAACAAATTTAAAAAAGAGTATCATGAAGATTGGTGTGATTAGAGCAAGAATGAGAGCTTAAAAGATGAAATTAGAAAAATGAGGCATGAATGAGCTAGTGTTCCCACAGGAGCAGTTTCTAGGTTTGTGGGAGGTGGGTGTTTCTGGCTGTCAGAATGATGGAGGTGTGCTACTAGAATGGGTGGAGGCCAGAGATGCTAAATGTACTACAGTAGGTGGGATGGTTGTGTCCAGTGAAGAACTGTCCTACATCTCACCCACTTTTCAAATATCTGAATGGGTATTTTGTAGTGTGGGACCACCACATACAGTTGTGTGAGTGGTGGATTGCAGAATTTTTGGAAGCACACTTGTCATGGATCTGTGAGTATGGTGTCCCCATAGGATGTGTTGTGTGTAATCAGTACAGCTGTAAGTGACATACCTGCATATGTAAATAACTGCTTATAGTGTTTGGAGCCTGAAACCTAATTCCATTTTACATATAAGCAAGAAGTTTCTATTTTGTACCATTTTCTTTAATTTTAAAAATTAGTTTAAAATTTTAGTTGATTTACAGTGTTGTGCCAGTTTCTGCTCTTCAGCAAAGTGACCCAGTCTTGTGTATGTACATATATATATGCACACACATATACAGTCTTTTAGCATATTATCTTTCATCATGATCTATCCCAAGAGACTGAATATATTTCCCTATGCTGTACAGTAGGACCTCATTGCTTATCTAGTCTAAATGTAATAGTTTGTACTGCACCATTTTATAATTACTGTATTACTTAGGAAAGTAACTATTGCATTGATGAACAAATTTTTTTTCCTTTTCTCAAGGACTTTACCAAGAGTTTTCACCATTCTATCAGTCAAGGTCCAATCAGGAAAGATAAATTATAGGTTGAGTTAAACAGGAAAGGTTTACTATAAAGTACTATTAGCTGTAACATGAAGTTGGAATAACTGGGGATTGGTTATTAAAGAGAAAATTCTAAGGAATATGGGAGTGGCAGCTGTAAGGATCAACACTATCTTTAGGTCTAAGAGAGAACAAACAAGGAAGGACCACCCACCCTGGGGTAAGGGAATACTGAGAGCCTGTACTCTTTGGAATGACACAGCCATGGCTCATTTGTTGGTAAAGAAGTTGCTGTGCTTTTGCACTGGCAGAACTTGCTTGAAATCCCCATTTTGGAAATTTTGAAAAAATTAAGTGTTGGGAAATTCCTTCATTGGAGGTGTCTTTTGGAGGCATTCACCTACGAAACTGAATAAAGGTGTGTTGGGGGCACTACTGGGTACTTCTGGTCACTGTTCATGCAGGAACGGGGCATGGATAAGGAGGAGAGCCTGCAGAGCAGTCATGAGAGTATAGCTCTGCAGAAATAGACTCACAGAAATAAAGAACAGACTTTTGGTTGTCAAGGAGGAGGGGGAGGGGGAGGGGGGAGGGAGTAGGATGGACTGGGAGTCTGGGGTTAGTAGATGCAAACTATACATCTAGAATGGATAAGCAATGAGTCCTACTATATAGAACAATGAACTATGTGCAGTCTCTTGGGATAGACCATGATGGAAGATAATATAAAAAAGGGAATGTGTGTGTGTGTGTGGGGGGGGGGGTCATTTAGCTGTATAGCAGAAATTGGTACAACACTGTAAATTAACTATAATTTAATAATAACAATGAAAAAAATGTACCTCTGTCTTGGGAGTGCACCAGCCTAGGCAAAGTCAGACCTAGCCCTGTTGGGATGGCGGTCCTCATGGGGTTAGGTCAGTTCCAACCAAAGACTTTTAAATAAATCCAGCCCATCCACCTAATACATATGGAGAATGTATAAAAACCCATCTACGCAATTTCCCCAAACACCTTCCTGCTTACCTTGCTCTCTTTTCAGTCTAGACCCTACTTGCTACCTCAGCGGCTCCTTACACTGATGACCTGTTCAGATGCATCTCTCCAGTTTTAATCTGAGCTGTTTTACTTAGGATATGAGCTTAGACTATTCTAGCTCATGCACCCACAGCTTCAGGTGTGAGGGACTTCTACCTCCAACCATTGCCCTGGGTGACCCACCCCTGCAGTGACCAGCTTGCAGGGTCTCCCTCTCAGTGCACGGGCACTACCTAGTGCCAGTCTCTGGACTCAAATGCTCTGCTCAGTGGTGTCACATCCGATCAGGGCTCGCTAATAGGACAAGATTGAATTTTTCATTTTTTTAGGTTAGCTTGACATGAAGTCAAGAGTTCAGACATGTACTCAAGCTTATAGTCAAAACGATTAGCTTTTAGATGCATCCACTCTAAGGAAAATAACTCAGGACTTCCCTGAAACGGGGGCAAAGAGACTCATACCTTCTGAGAACATTGAGGTCATGATGTTCATGTTTTAAATCATGTCTGGGCAGCTGGGATTCTTACAAACTAATGGCTAAGAAATTGCTCCATTTTTAGTGACTTTTCAGTTCCTAAGGCAAGCGCATAGAGGGAATCACCAGTGGTTGTGCCCACCAAGAACAGCTGTGTGTTCCTCATTTATTACAGAGCTTGCGTGCAAGGAGAGGGGGAGAAGCAGGCAGGGATAAAAAGGGCAGCTTTCATGTCGTCTAGTTGCTACCAACAAATTAGGTATAATTACAATTAGAACTCTTGGGAAATTGAACCAGGAGAGTTCATCCTCCGATACTGAATTTTAAGGTAATTTCCAGTCATGGAGCAGGATAAAAGAGATCATTTTGAAACTGCGGTCAGGTAGGAATATCAGTGTGAGGTTTTCTAGAACAACTTATCTAACTGGGAGATTGCCTAGGAATCTCCTAAGAAACAGCAGCATGCTTTGAAGTATTGCATTAGTTTCTCCAGTATTTGTTGTTGTGAAATTTATTCCATTGAACCTTCGAAACAAAGAAGAGTGAGGAGTTCCTGCATCGGAAATGAATCTGACTAGCATCCATGAGTATGCAGGTTCAATCCCTGGTGCCTCGCACAGTGGGTTAAGGATCTGGCATTGCCGTGACTGCAGTGTAGGTCGCAGACACAGCTTGGATCCCGTGTTGCTGTGGCTGTGGTATAGTCCTGCAGCTGTAGCTTCAATTCAACCCCTAGCCTTGGAACCTCCATATGCTGTGGGTGTGGCCCTAAAAAGCTAAATAAATAAATAAAAATAAAAAGAATGAGAAATAATTTTTCCTTCATTTTCAGTCAGTTATTAAGACAGAAGAATTCATATTTTGGCAATTCTAGATTCTCAGTATCCAGAAATTCAGAAGTAGTTTGGCTAGCCTCCAACTGTAGAGAAACCAGATCAAATAATAAAACAAATTAAACTGCTAACTCACCAAAACACTTCTTGTTTATCTTATGATTTGCCTGGACTCCAGCAAGTTACTTCTCCTCTCAGATTTTGTGTGTGTTGATCCAGAATAGTTTTTTGATTGTTGTTAGATTGGCTGAAGGCATGCGAAACATTTCCATTTAAAACATGAGAAATAAAAGATTTGAAGATGCAGCAGGAGTGATAATAGAAAGTTCTCCTTCTGACAGCATGGGTAGGGCCGTGCATTTTGTTTCAATTTAAAATAAGAAATTGAAAATAATTTAATTCCAGCTTGTATCTCTTGTCTTTACTACATGGAGTGTAACCAAACAAATAAGATGAGATGCTTTACCCATTATTAAATGACACTTGTGCTAAATTAAACTCTTTGTAAATAGCCTGTGTGTGTATGTGTGTGTGTACGCGGAATTCAGTGACTTTGTACCATATGACTGTGATGACATCATTCCCCATCACCACTAAATTACTCATCAAGATTGATTTTCTATTGATAACAACTTTAGCTCTAATGGAAAGAAATATTTATCTCACAAACCATGGAATGTTAGGACTGCTAAAAGAGTAGCCAAGATTTTTAATGAGCCCTAATAGATCCAAAATCAGGAATTTGTGGGTTCAAGTCCCAGCTCTGACCTTAACTGCTGCTAACCTTGCCCAAATCACTGAGACCATTGAGCCTCAGTTTCTCCATCTGCAAATTGGATGTGATAACATTTCCCTTATCTGCTCCAGCTCTCCTGACTGGTTCAGGCTCTCACTGTGTCTTGCGTGACTTTCCTATGTTTGCTCTTCCATTCACATAGAATGGACTTACTGCCCTCCCGCCTACTTCTGTCCATCAAGCTCATTTGCAGCTTTAAAACCCTGGTAAAGCAGCTCCTTTTCTTTCCCAACCTGCCAAGTAAACTTGCTTATGCCTTTCTTGGAGACTCTAGGGACTTCAGATATCATTTGGTAGAGGAGATTTCCTGACATCATGCAGCTCTCTTTACACGGTAGTCTCCTTGGCAAACCTCACAGTTCTGAGGTTAAGGATCACACCCTCCCCTACTCTTCTCTCTCCACAATACCCAGCACGGTGCCTGGCCCTTAGTGACACCAGATACATGCGTACCCTGCTTGTCCCAGGACTACTATTGTTTATTTTTAAAACCCACAAGAAGAGAGAAAGAGGGTTAGATATTTACAAAAATAATAGTAATACTTTGAAAATATCTTTGCTGCTTCTGGATTTCTGCTTGCACAGCTGTGTGGATGGGTGATGGCAAGTTTCACCATCTCCCAGTTTCAGATGTAAGAATCTGGTGCAGTCATGTAGCTTTTTCTTTCAGGTTAAATAAGCCTCGATTCCTATAGTCATGATTTATAGGCTCCATTTTCCAACCCTTTAATCATTTTCATTGCTTTTCTCTGGAACTACTCCAAGTTCTCCATTCACTTAAGTTTCAGGCTCCAAGCTGGACATGGTATTGAAATAGTGAAAGAATTATCTGCATGTTCCTATAGTCAATATTCTTATTTATACATAAATACTTTTCCTTAATCAGTCTACAAATATTAACTAGGCACTTATGCTATACCTGGCACTGGTCTTTAAAGCTTTTGGCACTTTCAAACAATGTGATTTCTCTCTGAGAGACTTTATTTGGTGGTATTACCTGAAAAACATTATAAACATCTATACGTTAGTTATTTACATAACAGCGGAGTGGCTTTCCATGTCAGTAAACATGCTGCCTCTTATCTGGTTTGTTTACATGAAATTAATTTAATAACTCATCTGTTCCATGAATATAACAAGTTTACACCTCACCCCACATTACACTGAAAATTAAAGAAGCATTAAATGATCCAGTTTTTTTTTTTTTTTTTTGCATTATATATTTTTTGTGCTTTTTTTTCTTTTTCTTTTTTTGTCTTTTTAGGGTCACACTGGAATATGGAAGTTTCTAGGCTAGGGGTCAATCAGAGCTGTAGCTGTGGTCCTACTCCACAGCCACAGCAATGTGGGATCTGAGCTGCATCTGCAACCTGCACTGCAGCTGATGGCAATACCATATCCTTAACCCACTGAATGAGGCCACGGATTGAACCTGCATTCTCACAGATGCTAGTCGGGTTCATTACCGCTGAGCCATGATAGGAATTCCTGTATTATATATTTTTAATGTACTTGAATTTTATTTTAACTTGTCTATTTTATTCTATTTCAGCTGGCCATTAAGGCTTTTTCTCTATTTAGAAAAATTTCAGTTAATGCTAAAATATTAATAACATTCAACTAAAACCATAAAATTGTATCACTGCTGTATACTGCATTATCTTTGAAAGTATTTTTCACAATTCCTATCTCACTCGATCCTCATAGGAACCTTACTAATAAAGGTAGGCATTGTCACCACCATTGTCCATCTGGTTACTCTGAGGCACAATCAGAGTCAAGGTTCAACCAGGGTCCTACAAGTTAATGAGATATGTGTTCTGCCATGTAGAAGTTTTTCCATCAGAGTTTCTCAAAGATTAGAAAAAAGCTGAATCATTGCTATCATACAAGACCTCTATAGATGAAAACTTCTAGAAAAGCCAAAGTAAGGTTACAAACATTGTAGTATGTAATTTCTAAGGATTGTAGTCTGGCAGAACAGCACAAAATTCGAGAAGGTGTTAGTCAAGAATACCTCTCTAGTATCTCTCTGTTTCTCTCTCTACCTATCATCTGTCATCTATGATTTATTATAAGGAATTGGCTCATGTGTTTATGGAGGCTGCAGTAGGTAAGGTGGAGACCTGGGAAAGGCAGTGGTCTAGTTCCAGTCTGAGTCCAAAAGGTCTTAGTGCCAGGAGAGCTGATGGTGGTGTATGTTCCGGTCTAAAAGTCAGCAGGTTAGAGACTCACAAAAAGCCAATGTTTCAGCTGTAGCCCAAAGGCTGGAAAAGACCAGCATCCCAGCTAAAAGAAACAGGCAGGAGGAATTCCCTTTTATTCAGCCTTTTTGTGCTTTTCAGGTCGTCAGTTGACTCGATGAGGTTCACTCACAATAAGAAAGGGAAATCTGCTTTATTCAGTCCACTGACTCTGATGTTAGTCTCATCCAGAAGCACCCTCACAGACACACACACACACACACGATAATGTTTGGCCAAATGTCTGGGCACCCTGTGGCCCAGGCAAGCTGACACATAAAATTAACCATCGCAAGATATATGATGAACATTTTTAATCCTAACAATATGCTTGTTACTTCTGTGACTGGGTTATAAAATCAGCTGGAAATAATGTCAAAATTCACATTCTGAAGCCCTATAACATTAATCATGGGCCAACTGACCTTTCTGATCTTGTCCTCTGAAAGGCCCTGCTTTCCACTGTTTTACCTGGGGTCAGCTGATTCATTTCTCAAGATAGAGGTATAAGGAAGCCACAAGAAGGTTGACATAAACCAAGCATTGTTGTTAACTTGCTATTTGCTGGTGTCATCGTGGGATTGGTTTTCTTTGAATACATAACTCCTTTTCATGCACTGAATCAAATATGATTTGATAAAATATTTAAATAGTTTGCATGTACTAATCCTGGAAGATAATATGAGAAAAAGAATGTATATGTGTATGTATGACTGGGTCACTTTGCTGTACAGCAGAAATTGACAGAACATTATAAATAAACTTTAATAAAAAAACATATTGGGGAAATAACAATAAAAGTACTTAGGAAAAAACCTAGTTTTATTTTTGTAGTCAGTTTGCAAAAGATAGAGCCAAACATATATATATCCAGTCTTCTGCAAAATTAGTACAAATTTTTTCCACTTCTTTGAACAAGTATTTTTAAGTTGTCTAAAAAATTTGAACCTCAGGTTCAAAAAAACTTAAAAAATTTTATTTTAGGAGTTCCTGTTTTGTTCATTGGGTTAAGAATCCATTGTAGTGTCCATAAGGATGTAGGCTTGATCCCTGGCCTCACTCAGTGCGTTAAGGATCTGGTGTTGCCACCAACTGCAGCATAAATTGCAGATGTGGCTTGGATCCGGCATTGCTGTGGCTGTAGTGTAGGCCTCAGTTGTAGCTCCGATTTGACCCCTAGCCCAGGAACTACCATATGCCACAGGTGTGGACATTAAATAAAAAAAAATTATTTTAGAATCCTGGGTGTTTTTTAAAAATAGTTTTTTGTGTGATGTAATTTACATAGTATAAAATTCACCGAAGTGTACAATTCAATAATTTTTAGTATATCCACAGAGTTCTGTAGCCATTATCATAGTGTATTTTAGAATGTTTTCATCATTCCAGAAGAAAACTCATTATCCATTACTAGTTCACTCCTCATTTTTCCCCATCCCACCCACTAATCTGTTCTAATCTATCTCTCTATAAAGAATGCCTATTCTAGAAATTTCATATAAATGTAATCATAAAATATGTGGTCTTTTCTAACTGGTTTCTTTCACTTAGCATAAAGTTTTCAGGATTCACCCATGTTTAGCATGTATTGGTATTTAATTATTTTTTACTCCTGAATAATATTCCATTGTATGGATATTTATTCATCAGTTGATGGACATTTGGGTTGTTTCCAGTGTTGCATTATTATGAGAAATGTTATTATGAACACTTGTGTACAAGTATCTGAATGCATGTAATGTTTTAATTTCCCTTGGGTACATACCAAGGATTGAATTGCTGGTTCATATAGTAACTCCACGTTTGACACTTGGAGGAACTACTAAATTCTTCTCCAAAGCAGCTGTACTATTTCACGTTCTACCAGCAATGCATGAGGGTTCCAGTTTCCATGTCCTTGTCCACACTTCTGATTATCTGGTTTTTTTTGAATATAGTTATCCTAGTAGGTGCGAAATGGTATCTCATTGTGGTTTTTCATTTGGATTTCATTATGACTAACCAATTCCTGAGCTATTGGTTCTTTGTAAGTATTTTTTTGAGAAATGTCTATTCAAATATTCTCTCCATTTTCCCTCACATTATGAGTCTTTTTACTCTTGAGTTGTAAGAGATCTTTATAGATTCTGGATATATCCTGTCTCATATACTATATATGATCTGTCAAATGTTTTTCACCCAGCCTGTCTATAGGTTGGCTTTGTTATTTTTCAAGATCAGTTCCCTGAAGTATTCAGGGTTGTACACCTCCTCCTGATCCTGCAAGGTCAAGCCAGCTGGAGATATCCGTGTGCTGTCTGCAGGCTTCCAGATGCTATCTGAGGAGGCTCCTGAGCACCATCTTGGGAGGGCCCAAGTGGAGTGCTGGAGGAACATGCCATCCACTGGGGGAGCTGCCAGTGAGGTGTCCCATGGAGTTTGGAGGCAGGCCTCTTGGTGAAGTCTCTGAGCCAGTTAGTAGGATTTGTGTCCAGCTTTTGAGATCTGCACAGTGGTTGCTGTGACCCCAGCCCTTTTGCCCTCCTCCTACGCCCCCTAGACTATGCAGTGATGCTAATCCCTTTACTGCTCGGAATAGGGTGAGGTAGCAGCTGGCTTTGGGGGCAATGTCCCACCAATCTGGGTAATCGCTCTGTTCTCACTTTCCCTTGTGGGAGAAATTGTAGGCTGAGGGGGTCTCCCCTGGCATCAGGATGTGCAGCTGTGCAGGAGCACTGACCCAGGTAAAGTGCAGCTCTTACATCCTTCAGTGCATCTATTGTTGTTTGCTTGTTTTCGGAAATGAAGTGCCATAACCTCTCCACTGGACTCAGAGGTTCCCACAGGTGTATTCCTGTCTGTGGATGGTTGTCAAAGTGGATATTTCTGTGGGGGTTATGAGGGCTCAAATCTCCTCTTCTGCCATCTTGCTGACGTCCTGCAACTGTATCTTCCCATAGCAAATTTGATATGCCTCTCTTCCTCCAAAATGGTTGAGAATTTCTGACTTTATCAATGGCCTGTTAGTTCTTCCCACATGCATGTGGGCTCAGGGTGGGAACTGTGGCCCTTTCATGGGACATTCTTTTCTTTTTAACTATTTACTGCAGATATTTATTTAAAATGTTGAGGAAGTAAAGAAGGCAATGAGAAACACCATTCTAAGCGGAGGAAGGTCTCCACACAGAGTTAACACTTGAACCACACCTGAAGGATAGTTAGGAGTTCCTAGCAGAGGGGTAGATACATGCACAAAAGCACAGAGGTATAAAATGCTCACTTCAGTAAAGGCAAATGGGTGGTGGAAGTATAAGTTCTTTGGACACTCTTTGTAATGCATGTGGCTGTGGTGAAATCAGGATTGTCTGGAGAACCCAGAGAGAAAAGGGTCCCTCCCTCTGTGATGACACAAACAGAGATTTGTGGACATGAAAGGAAGGGTACGGACTTGCAGAGTTGTCCAACAGAACTTTCTATATCTGTGGCCTAGGATATTGCAGCCACTAGCTGCACACGGTATTGAGCTCTTGAAATGTAGGCAGTATGACTACAGGACTGAATTTTTCATTTTAATTATGTTTGAATGATTTAAATTTATATAGCCACATGTGGACAGTGTATTGGACAGTGCTGCTGTAGAGAATCTTTTTTTTTTTTTAATGGCCACACCAACCATATGGAAGTTACCAGGCCAGGGATTGAATCCAACCTACACCTCAGCTGTGGCAATGCTGTTAAATCCTTTAACTTGCTGTGCCAGGCCAGGGATTGAACCTACATCTCCACAGTGACCTGAGCCATTGCAATTGGATTCTTAGCCCACTGCAGCACAGCAGGAACTCCTAGAGTATCTTTTTCATTGTGTATATGTTCTAAATAGTGGGGAGAAATTTGAATTAGTGAGCAAATTATGTAGGTAAAATTTTCTCTCAGGCAATTTAGTCCCCAGTGCCTTAAAAAAGTTCTGGTGGTTGATCTTAAAAACAAACAAACAAACACACACACACACACACATACACAAAACTATTTTAAAAGATGTTCAAAAGAATTTTAAAAATACAGACCCTTAGAAACCTGTAAACCTGATTTAATCTAGTCATCTGTCCTCAAAATAAGTGAGCATAGAATTAAAAGTACTCAGTTTAACCTATCTTGAATTTCAGATGTGTTATCTTTGAGATAAGGATGAAAGTCTGGAAATTTTACTCTGTTTTCAACATTTAGAGGAGGTAGTCTCTAGTACCATTTTTTTCTATTTTGCCTTGAGAAAAACTATATATATAAAGCTTATTTTTAGTATCAGTTAATGGTCTTTTAATACATTTTTGATAAAGTTTTCAGGGATTTTGGTAAAAGATTTTTTTTTCTTTTCCCTAGCCTCTTAGGGAGAATTGACATTGTGTGTGGATTTTTTTTCCCCATTTCTGAATCCCCTTGAGCATCTAAGGAGAAGAGTTGCATGAGAAATGCCTCCCTTTGCAGGCAGTGTTTAGTCATGGGCCAATGTGAAGAGTTAAATGTCTACCTGGCTTTGGCAGCACAAGGTTGCAATCTCCTCTGAATTCTGCAATTCTTTGATTCCATCAAAAGGCGTATTTGCATATGGGCTGATAAGGCACCTTGGCACTGAAATCCTGGATTTCATACAGTCACAGATTTGGCACAAGACTAATGAAAACTCAATTATGATTTATGTCTATGCAACAGAATTTCCTATTGATTACCTGCCAGAACCATGATAAAGCAATGTTAGGCCTGAAGCCAATTCTTCCCAGCTATAATCTTTCCTTAGGTTTTGTATTCTATGTCTTTGCTGGAGTTTTCTGAACATTTGTTCACAAAAAAACAGTCCTTGGATATGCAAACTTGTTTTCAATAAAGGATCTTTTTAGTGTCTAAGTTTACTTCGTGTTTACCTTTCAGTCCTTTGGGGTTTATCCAGCACCTGCTTATGTGCATTATATTGTTCTGAGTTTCATAGGATGTAGAAAAAGAAAACGTGGAACTTGCTCAGTAACCTGGAGGAGGTCACTTGTCCAGAGATGAAGATGTTGGTCCAAGAAGCAGTTGCCCTCTGATAATTGACACGTTGGCGAAATTGAGCAACATGAGGTGATGATCAAAGAGAACTAAAACTCAACTTAGAGGCTTTTTGGTATATATGATTATTAATTGAGGAAATGCATTAAAAATAAAAGAAATTACAACTAGGTAGAAGGAATGTGGAATAAGGGTCATAAGGGGGTTCTTGTAGAAAACCTGGCTTTTTTGATAATTAGTCTCCTGTTGAGACGGTGATCATTTCACTCCTCATACTTAAAAATAATACTTTTATTTTAAATATCTAACTTTAAAACAGCTTAAAATATCCAACATGAACACAGTGCTCCTGGGTGCTAGGCCCTGTTATAAGTGTTTCATGCATAATGACTCATTTCAAAGTCAAAACCTCCCCATAAGGAAGTTCTATTATTATCTCCATTTGGTAGGCTCGTTGACTGCAGACCAGGGTCTCACAGTTACAGGTGGTGGTTCTGAAATTTAAACCCAGGCACCGTGGCCCCAGGTTTTGTGAGGCCTCTCATCTAAGGGGCGTATGCCACGGTTTATATCTGGGCTCCTCACAGAGTAAGAGAGTTGTCTATTTCTCTTGATGGTGAACAAAAAGCTCACTGTTATGTAGTTTCCAGGTCACTTACATTTTGATGGGCAGAGTATCCTCATTATTGCTTAAAGCAGCCAGTTCTGAAAAGCCTTCCATTCTGCAGAATATGTTCAGTTAGGATTGTGTAGTGGTTGAATTGTGCCCCCCCCCCCAAAGGATATGTTGAAGTTATAACCCTCCGTATCTCAAAATATGGCTGTAAGTGTAAATTGAGTCATTGCAGAGATAATAATGAGGCTACTCTGTTATGACAGCCCTAGGAAATTAATACAGGTTGAAAATTTTTTCAGGTGTGTGAGGTGTCCTTCTACGGCTGAGGACTAGTTAAGCTCTCAAGAGGGGACCTACTTTCTGCATATCAGAGAGTGGAACAACTTAAAATATCCACAGCAAGGTTAATGAAGAATCTCATGAAACAAAACTCTCACTTGACCACTTAGGCCTTCAAACAATTGAAAACTACCTCAAGCAATTTCAATCACTACCTCAAAAAGTTATTTAAAAACATAATTTGTATCAGAATCTGAGTTAGACTACTGTATTAGAAATATACTTAGATTCTAGGAAAGTTTTTTTTTTTCCTTTCTCCAAAGCTATTCAAGAACCTCTTTCACCAACTTTCCCACCCTTATTTATACTACAGATAAAGCCTCACTTGATTGGATCAATAGTATAATTTATTCTACATTCTAAAAGGGCACTACTTCTTATCCCAAATTACAGCACTTTATTGGACACTAGCCCTAAACTGTATGCTAGGAATTTGATTATCAGATTATAAGTTTAGTTTTCATAGGCCAAATTTTATATGTGGAGCAATAGCCATTAAACAAAGTTTACTTCTTTAAAGACCACAGATAACTTCTTCATTCTCTCCCAGAAGAATATGTTAGAGATATCAAATTGTTGCTGCGCTTATTGACAATCCTTGATCTTTATCCTTGTGTATAAGATTTGGCTATTTGGAGAGTCTAATCTAAACAGAGCTCCAGGTATGGATGTTTTTTACAAAAGTAGCCTCTTGTGGTTCTACTTGGATCAGAGCCAATAGGAACAGTCTTTTGGGGTTATAAAGGATTGTGTTTAGATTTCCCTTCTTAAAACTTGGCTGTTAATGATCTGATTCACTTGACTTCATCCCCTCCCTTTCTTGCCTATAGAGAAAATGATTACAAACATTCTTACAGGAATATTATGGCTCTGTTACTTCAAGTGAGGAGTGGCCTGAATAGGCCTCTGACCCCACTAGTCAGTTATTGTCCAAGAGGCCACTGATAAGCCTTTTAGACTTTCCTTATATATTTTTCTTTTCCCAAATGAGTTATTGTCTTTGCTAGATGGTCTTATCATTTAGCTGGCTTATAAATAAATAACAATCCCATACAACTTGTTGCTAGTTCCTAGATGTGCATTTCATAATAGTTTGTCTTGAAATACACAGTAGGAAGTAGTCTGCTTAAAGCTAAAAATGCTTTCAGGGCTTTCTTGATCCAGTTACCTTTGGCTAATTCAGGCTAATACCATTTTAGCCATGCTAAATGGAGCAGAATGGGGGACCCAATTGCTTGTTCATCTGGACTTGCAGTGCATTCAAAATAATTTTCTAGGAATCATCCTGGCCTTTCTTGCTCGTGCTTCTGCTGCTCACCTTGCTGTAGGAGGGTGGCCTGGCTGTGTATCAGATGTTTGCTTTGAGGGCAAGTCTGTAAAGTCCCCATCTTCTGCAAAGGATATGAACCCTAGCCCCAGCTCTAGGCTCTGCTGGGTCAGTAGAAGATGAACTCAGTGGAATAGAGGATCATGTTCTCAGTGCATTTGCCATCACCACACAATATTGCTCAAGAGCTAGGAGGAACAATACTCGGAGAGGATTGCTAAGTTCGTTTACTTTCTGAAACTCTGAATTAAATCTTTGAGTCAGAAGCTGATCAGCAGAGGCTGGAACACTGCTCTTGTTATGTCGGTCATCCCTGACTTGTTTTTTCCTCTCTGCAGAAGGGTATTTCTCTCTGTATTGTGTCTGTGTGTGTATCCCTAGCCTATATCAAAGTCATTGTATTAAGCAGCCCTGTGGATCTTGTTCTATAAGTTGTAAAAAATAGTTACAGTGATGGCTCATTGCACCACCTATTCAGGAAGATCTCAGGGAAAGTCCCCATCTCATGTGAGTACCAAGAACAATTAGACTTTGCCAGGAAATATGGATTATTAGTATCTCATGGACACTGTGAATTGAATAACTGATAAGGTTTCTATTTCATGTTGGCTGCCAAAAAATTTAGGGCCAGATTTATGGCTCACCTATTACACATGTGTGGGTTATTATGATATGCATTTTATTTATTTATTTATTTATTTTTTGGTCTTTTTGCCTTTTTCTTGGGCCGCTCTTGCGGCATACGGAGGTTCCCAGGCGAGGGGTTGAATCGGAGCTGGAGCCACCGGCCTACGCCAGAGCCACAGCAATGCCAGATCCAAGCCACGTCTGCGACCTACACCACAGCTCACGGCAACACCGGATCGTTAACCCACTGAGCAAGGGCAGGGACCGAACCCGCAACCTCATGGTTCTTAGTCGGATTCGTTAACCACTGCGCCACGACGGGAACTCCATATGATATGCATTTTAAAACTTATTCTTTGCTATGCTTCATTGCCACTCTTGTTTTCCTTTATTTTCTTGCCTCACTTTTAACTGATGCTATTAGGTCATCTTCTATGTGTCTTGTTATAGGCTGCTTCAAATCTTTTTAAGAATAGGGAAAAACATGAAAATAAACACATACATAAACAAAATAATATCAAGGTTTTCAAGGGATGATTGCAGATTAGTGAAGAGAAAATAGGGCTTTCAGATGCAGGGAGCAACACAAATAAACACACAAAGGTAGAGTGAATGGCCTTGTCAAGGAATCTGATAAAAAAGACTTCCTTATTACAGTTAAAGCGATGTAGCAAAGATGCTTAACTGAGATCTCTGAACAAGAACATGGAAAAATGATACATGATATAAAATTGAAATTGCTTTTAAAATTTCTCAGCCTGATATATTTTATTTCAGGAATAAATTTGTGAAAACATTTCAGTTACTATACACTGGAATGAAACCTAGAAGTTCTCTGAGAAAGTAAAGGGCATTGAGATAAGACAATCGTATTAGTATCTTTTAGCTTAATACGTTTTCCTATGTTATTTAAATACTTCAGAAAGAGTTAGGTGATGGCATTCTTCATTATTCATGCCTCCCAGAGGTCATGCCTACATCTATTTGAAAAACAAAATGGGAAAACACTAAGCATTTTATGGTGAGATTAGGAATAAATTGGAAATTTAGATGAATAATGATGGCAATACTTCAAAGATAGGAAACATTATGCCTACTTTCTTTACCCCAAAATCTTTTAAAATCCAAGGCTCTATTTTCATCGATTAGTTCTGCCAGTTTAAGGAATTTGTGTCTAATCGATTACCACTATATAGCAGGTTTCAATCTATTTACTAGAACATGATGGATGATCAGTACATATTTGTTGAGTAAATGAATGAGTGAATGAATGAATGAAATGTGAGGTTTAGACTTTATTTGTACAGTCAGGATGAAATTGATTTGACCAAAGGGAGGCAATGACAGGGACTTGACTTTTGACCCATTTGGAGAATAAGGCCCATTTGGGAATTTTTTAAAGACCCATTTGAGAGTATAAAGTAAAATTAATTTTAGAGTTTAATATCCTAGGTAGTGTTACTGTTTCTATGATTATCTGAAGACTCGTTTTTCACTCCACAGTGAGGAGCCTACTCCAAGACGATTGTTTTATGAAATAATTGTCCTGCTAGTGGTAGAATAATGAATGTCAGTGCTGAGGATCTTAAAGACCATTTGCCCAGCCCTGCAGAAGGAAGGGGACAAAATTGGGGGTAAAACTTATAGTCCAAATCACTCAACCCATTTCCATGGAAGCGGCGTGGCAAAGCATTTATGCACACTCACTCGGGGGACAGACAGGTTCCCGGTAGAATTCTATCTCATCTGTAAGATGAGAATAATAGTTCCTACTTCACAGGATTGTTTGGTGACTATGAGGAAATAGTAAATGTGAAATATTTAGAAGAGTGGTTAGTATAACTTAAATCAAGAGTTCCAGACTATGGCCAAGCTATATTGCTAGAAAGTAAAGCATAATTAGCTTGAGAGTTCAAAGTCATCTTCCCACATTAACTTCTCCCTGGCACTCAAGTGGAATGGATTGCTTCCTTCTCTAAAACACACATACAGTGTTTTACATGCTTGTTATCCCCTCACCTCTCAAGTGGTAACCCTTATAAAGGCAAAGTCTGCCTTCATGGTGGGCAATTTAAAATCACTAATTTTACTTGAATAATTATCAATGTTATCCTTCAATGAAGTTAATGAAACCAAGGCATTGGACACAGGGATGCCTTTGATGATTAGTCCAATTATTTAGACGAATCTTTTTCCCTTGCTCAACTGCTTCAGAGAGGAATGATTTAGTCACACTAGTCATTTGTCTAGATAAGAGTTTTTTTTAACCTCAACACTATTGACATTTTGGGCTGGATACGCTTTTGTTGTGTGGTGCTGTCCTGTTCATTGTCGGGCGTTTAGCAGCATCCCTGGCTTCTACTTACTAGACATCAGTAACAACTGCCTTCCTCACCAGTGGTGACAACAAAAACACATTTCCAGACATCGCCACAAGTGTCCCAGTGAGCAAAATCATCCCTAGGTGAAGACTACCAGGAGAGATTATAACAAATAGCTGCTTCTCTTTATTACATTTTATAATACATCTGTGGAATATGCTTTGAAATAAGATCATGGGGTCTTCTTTCAGAGGCAATTTAAAAACAGAGAATGATGATTCTCAGTTCTGGAATGTCCTGCGCTGGAAGCTTTTGAAGTAGTGCTTAGTTCTCTGGACTGAAGATACGGAAGTCCCACAAACCTCTGTGGGGCAGTCCTGTTTGTCCTGTTTTTCTCTATCTTTAAATACTTAGCATACAATCTTCATGTTTGCCCTTTCATGATGTATGATGGAAAATAGGAGTTCTTGCTGTGGTACAATGGGATCAGTGGCATCTCTGCAGCACCAGGATGCAGGTTTGATCCCTGGCCTGGCAGAGTGGTTAAGGATTTGGCGTTAACGCAGCTTCAGCTTAGATGGTCTAGAAATGCCATATGCCAAGGGGTGGCCAAAAAAGAAAACAAACAAACAAACCCAAAACACAAACAAACTACTGGAGAATAGTTTCAAGTCTTGCTTCCTTTAAAACATTGTTTTTTCATCTGTTTTGATTTACCATATTTGCCTTGTCTTTCCTGGCTGCACAAAGCATTCTGGGTCATCTTCTGAGTCTGTTGAGGAGAGTAGGACAGGAAATTTGCACACACATCTCAGGGCCTCTCTGCACATCAGTGGTGGCTAACACACCTGGTGCTTGGAACATGTCCCAGCATGGTTGCTGGCACAAAGGCACAGAACCCACCCCAGCACTCTCTAGCTGCCCCACCCCACAGACAGTCAGGGCCTTGTGCAGAACAATCCCAGAGCTGTTCAAAGAGTATAGCTCAGGGCCCAAGGGTTGCTGTTTATTTGTGGCACTAGATCAAGACTGATACGGTAGTAGCTTTGTGGATGTGCTCAGGAAAGACTTGTATCAGCAGCACCTGAGGCTCTGGCCTTTTTCTCTGGCCTCTGTTTCTGTTCACACTGAAAACAATGGCATGTGTCTTGGAGGAGTTGGACCTGTCTTGGGAGAACATGTATTAGGAGTACACCCAAGCCCACAGTGGCCTTTAGGTCTATTGGCACGCCCATTGGTATTCTTCTGTTGGGGGTAGAGTAGGTTGTGTCTGTTTTATTAGATGCTTGTTGGACTTATTGATGAGGGTGAGTATGGTGAGTAATTGGAGGATACAAGGAAGCCAGGATGGCGCTAAAATATCCAGGCACTCCCTATCTCCATAAAGTGCCCCCAGCCCCATCCCAAACAAGTTTGAGTGTGGGCGTTTCCCAAACTCTGTCATCCTTCAATCATATATATTTTTTCACATTAGAATAAATCACACTTAAGTGGTGGAGGTTTAAACTTCAGACTATCCAAACACAAAGTAAAGGTGGAAAAATACTAGTGACAAGGAAGATTGGCTAAAGGAAGGGGCAACAAAAATGAACTCATAACTTTTTCCAGACACATGGTTCTGACTTAGATAAAGCAGAACTGTGAACAAGGTTTAGGAAAAACATAGAAAAGAAGTGTTGTCACTTATTTCAGTGTTTTTTTAGCACTATGTTCCTATGAAGCATGGAAGAACATTTATTTTGAACATTAGTGACTTGTGTTGGCACAGTGTTTTTATTGACTGTTATTCCAAGCTATGGCTTTTATATTTTCCTGTTCTCTTTGATGTTTAATGAGTACATTTTAAAGAACATTTTTGCTATTTTATGGTCAGGGTGCTAGCTCTGGCAACTGAAATTTGTAAAACTGTACAATATAGTCCTTCCAACATGGCTCCATCAGTTATACACCAATAAATAACAGTGATTTCAAGGATGATTAATCATAATCATTATAAAGCACTTTGGCCAAGCCAACATCTGTTTCCATGGATACAGCAGCCGGCCATCCCGGTTTTGTAATTTATATGTTTTAGTTATTGTTCCCAGATGACTATGAGGACCATTCCACACAATATGACCTTTTAACTTTAGGCCCCCATGGACTCTCTGGTTTACACGCAGCCTGTAGTCCTTTTGAGAAGTTTTTGTTGAGAATTTGTGGGGCTCTGAGGAAATAAAGTGGGATTTCAAAGGTTTTCCCATCATTACTTCCTTGAAGAGGCAAAGTGAAGAAAAGTACAATGGTGACAACATTGGTCACAAGCAACTAATAGTGCTGATGATCCTGTCAGTGAATCAGAGATGTAAAGATCTGCAGGGTAATCTAGGCGTTGGGATGGCCCACTCCAGGTCATGCTGAAATTGAGTGGAAAGCTGCTTCATAACCAGATCTCCCGACTCTCTGGCCAGGGCTTGGTTTTTCCTCAGTTGTTTTAGACAAATAGGTTTTATTCAGTTTTTTACTGAATAAATGTGTGTTGAACCATACTATGTTCAAGGCTCAGTGCTGGCAAGTTAATGGCAAGTCGATGAAAAGTCAAAACCTGTCCTGGTTCCTACCCTTGTGGCTCAGAAAGATGCTCGTGGGGGAAGCTTACATTAAGCAAATAATCACAGAGGCCAATGGACAGTTAGGCTGTGACAAATGTTGAGTAGGTGAGAATTATCATACCCTGGGGGCCTGTCCTCAGGCATTAGGTCTAGTTACAAAGGTAAGGACAGGCTTCTCTGGGGCAGTGTCAGCTTAGCTGAGATCTGAAGGAAGAATTTACTGTGCAAAAAATAGAGGGAATTATATGGCAAGGGCCAGCATGTGGCAAATGCCCCATGGCAAGAGGAAGCAAAGTGAGTTCTGGCACTAAAAGAAGGTATGACAGGAGTGTAGAAATATGGAACAAAATGGTCAGGGGCTGGATCGTGCAGGTCTTGTGTAGCCCATAGTGAAGGTTATAGAAAGGACTTGCCTTTCTATAACTAAGTGATCCAACTTGACTGGGTGGCATCAGAATCAGAAAGAGTAGCTGGCAGCTGGTGGTTGGAGGCTCTCAAGCTTGAAGGGTAGAACCATGCTTTCATCCTTTTCTCCTTTTAACCCTCTCCTGTGATTTCCGCCCCCACTCATCTCTGCTGTGAAGTCCAGATGCTGAGAATGGCAGGAAAGCCCTGAGGTTTGTCTGTCATTGGCTAACCTGGTTTCATGTGCTGCAGGCCCAGGTGTCCAGAGTTCTGGTCTCCTCTCAGCAGAGGAGAGAGGCCATGACCTGGATCGTTGTTATGGGGCTGGAAGAATAGGTTTTGTGTAGAATTTCCTATTTCTATGCATAGGAATCAACATATTTCTCTCACTTACTGGATGTATAAGTTACCATGTATGAAGTGCACATGCCTACATTAGTTGTACATGATATGTACCAAATAACCATACACATAGCAGCTTAAAACCACACACATTTGTTACCTCGCAGCTTCTCTAAGTCAGGAATCTGAACATGGCCTAGTTAGGTCCTCTACAAGGTGTTGACCAGGGCTGCATTCTCATCTGGAAGCTTGACTGAGAGAAGGCTCACTGCTGTGCTCATGCTGGTTGTTGGCATCGTTAGGTTTCTGGTGATGGTAGGACTTATAGCAGCTTGTTTCTTCAAAGTCAGCAAAGAAAGCAAAACCCTAGAGCATGTTGGCTAGCAAGGTAGAGCCTTGTGCAGCATAATACAATCCTAAGAGTCACATCCTGTCACCTTTGCCATATTCTGTTGCTTAGAATAAAGTCACAGGTTGATGTCCACACTCATAGAGAAGAGATTATACAAGAGCATGAACTCCGAGAGTCAGGGGTCATGCAGCCAGTCTGTCTGACACATTATCCATGTCCTAACTTCACAGACAGATGTAGACTCAGGCACTATCTTTGTAATGCCTGGGTGAATTTTGTGCTCTCTCTGACTCATTGTGTCAGAGAGACCCCTGGACACGTTTGATTGTCACCTTTGAGGAATGTGGAATTCCTGATGGAAATCCCCTAACCCAGTTCCTTGTGTGCTAGATGACAGATGGATCACCCACCACTGAGGGTGGTTGGGGGAGGGAGGGCCTGGAGTTTTTCTCGAGTTCACCCTCCTTCCCTTTTTAGGGGATCAGCAATTAGGTGGGTAGACTGACACCAAGGAATGAACAGGGAGCCTGGCTGTAAAGGCAGGAGAAAGCAGGTTTGTAGTGGGAATGGGCATTGGCTGAGTCAGATGGAATTCTGCCTCTGCTGCCTCCGATGGGTCATCCCTCTCTCCTGGGATGTGATAATAAAATGAAACAGGCAACTTGGAACAAGTGATTTCTCAGTCTCTAGAGTGGTTGTGTGTGTGTGTGTGTGTGTGTGTGTGTATGTGTGTATGTGTGAGAGAGAGAGAGAGAGACAGAGACATGGAGATATAGGGAGGGGGAGGGGAAGAGGGAGAGGAGGGAAAAAGAGGGCGAGAGAGATGCCGTGGAGGCCAGACAGGGCGAAACCCTAAGCTTTGCTGGAGAGTGAGGAAGGGAAAGCTAAAACATGAGAGGCTTCAAATCTTAGATTATGGCCTTTGGCATCACTTTATCATCCTATAAGAAAGATAAGACTGAGCAGAAAAACGATTTGCCCAAAATGTTGCATTAGTTAGCTTTCCAGCAATGCTGGGCCCAGAGCTGACATCTTGTGATTTCCAGTTTGTGCTTTATTACTTCACCACAAATTGCTAGGCCAAGAAGGGAGGATTCAAGATGCTCTCAAGAGGGTAGAACAAAGGGTAAGAGGAGAGGAACTCAAAGGAGAATTATAGGACCCCTGGTTATAAACTAGGCCCATTCAATGGGGCATGGTATTGCCTTACTGCTTTGAACAGGTTTCTATTTTTAAAAATGTGACTCTTGGACAAACATTCAGTCATACTCAGGCTGTTCTTTACCTTGTCACATAGGAAGCAGGAGTATTTTGCTTTGTATTACTGTGCAATATTAGAAGGCTTGCTAAGTATGGAATATTGTGCAGGCCTTTGGGGAGTAGGTTGGGGATCTTACTCTGGCGTCTTTTTGAGCCTTGTGAATGGTGGTTTGCAGCCCTACCATAGCACAAGCCCTTGCCAAGACAGGGCTGCTGACAGTGCCATCACCTTTGTAGCCAAGGCCAGCTCCCCTGTGTGTCACAGCCGGGAGACATTCACTCAGTCTTCCGTGCTCGTAATCTTAGAGATGCAAATGGAAACAACAATTAGTTGCAATTTTCACCCATCAGATTAGCAAAAATGAAAAAGACTGAAATAAGCAGTGGGATATAAATGATCCAGCCACTTTGGAGAGCAATTTGGCAGTTTCCCAAAAAACTAAAAGTGCATACACATTTCATTTCTAAATCTATACCCCAAAGAGGTAACTCTTCCAACTATACAAGCAGACCTGTGTGAAACTGCTTTTCATTCAGCATTGGTTGTGAAAGTAGAATGTGTGAAACAACCCAAATGAAAAAAAAAAAAAAAAATGAAATATCCTCACAAAATAAATACGATTGGGTTTACTTACACAATGGAACACAATCCAGTGGTCAACAAGAATGGACACAATCTCTTTACATAAACATAGATAGATCTCGAAAACATAATGTTAAGTGCAAACAATATGACTTTATGATGCAGTTTACTTACACATGAAAAACAGCATACAAATAACCCTATGTATTATTTATGGATATGTGTATATGTATCTAAGAACCACAGTGGATTGAGGGTTGGCTAGCACAAGGAGGGAGAAACCTGGGTCAGAGGGTAGGAGACTAAGGGGATTTTAACTTGATATATAATGTATTTTTTTTTTTTAGAAAACACAGAAACTTAAAAAATGTCAACATGATCAAATTTTTGTGTATGTGAGGTAAGAATTGTGTTTTTATTTTATCCTTTGAGATTTTTCCAAATTTCTCAGATAACATCACTACTGAAGAAGATCACCACCATTTCTTTTCTTTTCTTTCTTTCTTTTTTTTGTCTTTTTGCCTTTTCTTGAGCCGCTCCCGCGGCATATGGAGATCACCATTTCTTACCAACTGGAGGAATTTGAAACATTGCAAATCTCCCTTCCTGTATGTCATGTGAAAAGGGTTTCAGAGGCGAGCTTCAGCAGAATTTAGGATAAAGGCATGCAAGAATATATAATATGGAACTATGAATGGGCAGCAATGTCCAGAAACGACCCCTTTGCAAACACATTCGGAACTGCAAACTTTAAAAAAAAAACAGTGCTCCCCAAAAAAGGTTTTAAGGAAACACTTGCTGAACGGGATATGCATGATGACTGCCGCTAATTGCATTTTAAATAGAATTATTCTTTGGTGTCTAGGAAAAGGAAGTTGAAAGGCAGGAAATAAATGATTTTTTACATTAAGTCGAGATTTCAGATCGGTCCCAATTGTAATGGAAATCACCCTGTTGAAGAGTTTTCTGCTGTTCAGATGGGCGGCCATGGCGCAAAAGCACTTAATGAGTTAGAAGGGAACCGATACGCTTCTAATTTTTGAAAGCAAAGGCAGAAATACACATTTCCACTTAATAATGCTCAGAAAATCAGACCCCTTGCTGGTTTAATTGCTAGAGTAAAGCAATCCAAAGACAATGCTGGCAATCCTCCTGGATTTCTTTTAAACTGAAGTGATTGAGATAGTTAAATTACGACGCGATCACAGATTTTGTATCTTAGAAACCTATTGTTGTTGCATATCATTAAAGCTAAATTTCATTAGTCATTTTTTCCAAGTGTTATTAGCAGTAATTCGGTGTGTGATTCTATCTGCAGTGTACATAATCGATATAGATTCAACACTTGCTGTTCAGTAGGGAGGTAGTAAACTAATAGAGAACAGGATTAGTTGTTTTTTTTTTTCAACTACCCTTTCTTCCCTAGGTCTAAGTCAGCCCTCATTTTGGTTCCAAATTATGCCTGTTAAGGAATCTAGGATACCTCACTTTTCACTGCATTAAAACAAATTTATCAGCCTGTGCTCATGCGCTTCCCTAGTGTTATTCCCTATCATTCTACGGCATGCCAGGCCATGTGTTTTTGTTTTTAGTCTAACTTTATTGGGGGCAGTCCAAAAGTTTACCTTTGGCATTTTTTCCTGAATATTTTTCATCTTTTGCTCATTCTTTTTTCCTAACCAGTCACACTTCTGTTCAGTTTACCTGCCAATATGATGTAGACATTATAAGAATTTTCTCAAATCCATGGCCTCCATGAAACCTTTCTTAATTCCACCCAATAAAAAAACTTGCTACTTCCTGTATAGCATTGAAAGAATGAGTTATCTGCATAATATTGATGGACTTTTGAGTGTTAATTTAAGCTTCCTCACTTTTTTTTTTTTGTCTTTCATCCTTTTTAGGGCCACACCTGCGGCATATGGAGGTTCCCAGGCTAGGGGTCTAGTTGGAGCTGTACCCTCCTGCCTTCACCAGAGCCATAGCAATGCAAGATCTGAGCCACACCTGTGACCTACACCACAGTTCACGGCAATGCTGGATCCCCAACTCACTGAGTGAGACCAGGGATCGAACCCACAACCTCTTGGTTCCTAATTGGATTTGTTAACCACTGAGCTATGATGGGAACTCCCTTCCTCACTGTTTTGCAAGATTCTCAACCACTGGACTTTTCAATGCTTTCAAGCTTCTCAACATTGACTAATTCATATTTATGTCCCTGTAGCAGCAGACAGACACTGTGCCTTACAAAGAGTAGTTGCTTAGTTACTGTGTAATTATTACCTGAGTACACAGTTGTATGGAAAATTAGCCTTAATCAGCTATTAACTGACCTGAATTCAGTTGTTAACATTTCAATTTTCTTAACAAACTGAAATCTAAGCAAGTGACTTTACAATATGGTACCTACATTGGATATGGCAACTTTCTTGGAAAAGGCTCAGGTACAGATGTGTGCTTGGTTGTTTTTTTGTTTTTCTCTGGAATGATGTGGTGAAGCCAGAGGTCAGTGACCTCTGAGAACTCTCTTGATATGGGCTTCTACCAGTTTCCTTGGGAGAAAAAGAACTTTCTTTCTGGCTAATGTTTTCAGCTCCATGGAGTCAGGGAGATTCTACGAAGTATTGTATAGGATCTGACTTTTCATGTCTTGGAAAGACCACATGCTTTCAGGACTGGTGTATCTGTATAGGCAGGAATGGTGTAGACTGAAATAGCCTTTAGACTTAGGTCCTTAGAATACTTCAGGACATCCACTTTTTGCCTGAATTATTTATAATGTGAACTCTTGTTTTATTTATTAATTTAATTTACTTATATAGTCTTCGTCTTCTAGAACTCATTTTAAGTTGCTTATGGTTAACTCAATATATCAAAACAGTGAGATATAAATAGGAGGGAAAATGTTGAGACCAGGGCAAATATGTGTTTGAGTCAGAGAACGTTGTCGGTTTGGGAGATGAGAGGAATGAGAAAAACACGTGTTCACAGTGAGTCTTCATAGTTGTTAGAAATGAACAAGAAATTGGTCTTACCTTGGCAACCAGTGTGAAAACAAAAGTCAGTCTGCGACATCGTTTTAATGCCTAAGAAAAATAATCATATCAATTTTCGTGAGAAAAAAATACTTCACTAGATTAAAATTGCTCACGTGGAATTTCCTTTAAGGGCAGTGGATGAAATGTCGCACATGAAGCTGTGTGACTATAGTATCATTCTTCAGCAAATGACAGGCACAGTTCTTTAGAAGATCCATCTCGAGGGCCAACTCAGGAAAAGGGTGCACCTTTCTGAGGGATTAGCTCAATGTGAAGGTAAAACCTAAAAAGCTAGGAAGAATGGAAAGACTATAAAAAATTCCTCCATAAGTAACTCTTTCTTCAAGCAGACTTTGGATATGAGATAAAAGCATAAGAGTTCATGATGCATTTTTACAAGCCCGTGAGGGACTTCTCATTATTAATTTAGGATACATTATTAATTATTAATTGGCCTGTAGTCACATTGTATGCACAATTATTTTATTATTATTACCTTTACAAACCTCACCCCTATCCTCAGAAAGTATTTTTTAATGCCTGTAGTGATATGTACATAGTTGGTGATTAATGACCATGAATTAACTATGCTGGAGGCCAGTTGAAAGTAAACTTCAAATTTATTTCTCTTTGTAAATTGACCATTAAGTAAGTACAAAAGACATATCTGGTATAAGCAGAATTTTCCATAATCAAATGCATCTGCGTGAAATACCTGCTTTGGAATTCAATGGGAAAATGGTTCTAATAATTGTATCTGTGAAGTAGAACTTGAGAAAGTTTTAAAATAAGGATGGAAGGATGGTCAGAAAATGTATGCTAGACAAAGAATAGTGTTTGGGAGAAGACTCAGTAGGGAAAGCAATTCTAACCTTCTTATTTCAAGAAGCCCAAGCCTAGAAAAATGATTAAAATGGAATTTCTATGAAGATCATTTCATTTTATCCTAAGCTGTCCCACTTAATAGAGGTTAGTATAGAGTCATCTATGGAAAGAGACCAAAAGTGGCTACAGAAAAATAAGTTCACAGGGCCAGTACTAAGAATGTTTTCAGATTTCAAATCCTAAGCTTTAAGGGATCTGTCTTCTGCCTCTCAAGTCTGCTAAGGATATATTTAAAAGCTGATGATTGTTAGGGAAGAGCAGACCTTCCACTTGCCAACTCTCCTCCTCCTCACCATCTTATCCAGCTCTGTCATTTTTTATTTGGCAGTTCCTTCTCATCTTGTTTTTCCTTCATGCCAATCCATGAAAGTAGAGCATAGGATAGAACATCTAGTGGGTGTTGGTACTTATGGAATAATTCTTCACTTTGGGGAATGAAGTAAAGAAACCCATACTCTGAAGAGGATTACAACAGTTCCTGGCAAAGCAAAAACAGACATAACATACACTTACTTGATATATCAGATATGACTTGGGTTTGACTAAGTCATATCTGATATATATGTATATGTGTGTATATCATAAGTATCAAACACCAGAGCTAGTTGTAGTTTAACCTAGATAGAAGATGTGCAGTGTACATCTAGGGGTAGCCATGCAAAGCTGGGAAAGCAGACCTGCAGAGTCATTAGGTTCCAAGATTCTTCTTGATTTGCCAGTTTTAGCGCTGGCTACTGGTCACTGGATCAGCCTAGGAACTGAGATGGTTTTTGCAACTCCAGTCATTACATCCAATGAAGGTTGGCAAGAGAGAGACTGGAGGAGGATGAAAGGATACTCATTTCTTTTTTTACAGAATGGTCTTAAATAGAGATCCAGTTGGGTTGTACAAGGCTTTTGACTTACCTCTCATTGCTCAGAGCTTGACCAGTTGCAGAGGATCTGGAAAATCAAGACTTCCTGGAGGCAATGTGCTTCACTAAAAATGAAAGTTCTGCTACTGATGTGAGGAAGAAAGAATATGCCATAAATTATTTGGAATAAATTATTATAATTAGAACTTCTAGTTTCTGATTATTACAGATTTAAGACATTTTTTCCAACTTATGTTGTTTTCTCACTTAGGTCACTCATTCTGGGTTGTATCTACTCTTGTTCTCAGATCTAAGTAATTCTCATCTCATATGTTCTTAAAGAAAAAAAAGGAAAAGAACCAATTGACATTTCACTTCTTTTGTTAAAAAGTCTCAAAATGCTTGTAATAAATTACTTTTAATATTCTGATATTTCTTTCTTTCATACAATTGCTCCCATTTCTTTGCATTTAAAATTGAAGGATAGTTTGATTTACAATGTTAGCTTAGTTTCTGGTATATAGCAAAGTGATTCAGTTATATATACATACATTATCTATCTATCTATCATCTATCTATTTTTTTTTTTTTTTTTTTTTAGGGCTGCACCTGTGGCATATGGATGTTCCCAGGCTAGCAGTTGAGTCAGGGCTACAGCTGCCGGCCTACACCACAGCAACAGCAACGCGGGATCTTAGCCATGTCTTCCACCTATACCACATGTCACAGCAAGGCTAGATCCTTAACCCACTGAGCGAGGCCAGGGATTGAACCCAAATTCTCATGGATCTAGTTGGGTTTATTAACCAATGAGCCATGATGGGAGCTCCTACGTATTCTTTTTCACATTCTTTTCTACTATGATTTATTATAGGATATCGAGTATAATCCCCTGTACCATAGAGTAGGACCTTGTTGTTTATCTATTTTATATATTGTGGTTTGCCTCTAGTAATCTCACACTCCTACTTTGCCCCTCCCCCACCCTCTTTTCCCTTTGGTAAACATAAGTTTGTTTTCTATGTCTGTGAGTCTGTTTCTGTGCATTTATAGTCTTCATCATTTACTCATATTTCGAAAAATGACTATTTCCTAGCCCATGTGACTTTATATCATTATTTTCTTGTTTTTGGCAAGAATTTTTGTGGAAGATTAAAACTTCTTAACTTCAAAACCTTCAAGCCAAATTTAATTATGTCTTAAAACAGAACCACTTTAAGTGAAAAAAAAAAAATAAAAAAAAAACAGTGACTTAGCTATTTTCAGTTTCTAAATTGTACTCAATGGCACCAGATTCCTGATCCTTTTGAAGTTAGACATAAAAGAAAACTGCATCCTACAAATCATAAGGTAGGTTAGGAAACATAAGGTAGATGAGGAATCCCTTTCCCCTTCATTCCTTTTTTTCTTATTCACTGAAAATAGGTTCCTTCATTCAGAATTCCTTCCATTGTCTTCTTCCTCTTTAAAGATGGCTTGTTCATCGCACATGAAAATTCCTTATAGATGTTTCTACTCTAGAATTTTCCACCACTTATCTAAGGCATTTAATTCTAGTAATTTTTTACTCTTTTAATTACTTAAAAATAGTTTAATTTTGAACATAGGCAAAGTGGAACACCTAGAATCTTGCAACATTAACATAGCAGTTTTATATTAGGGTATTTTCTAATAGTATCTTTCATGTAATCTGTGTCACTATTTTATATACCTCTAAAAAAAGGGCTTCTAATTTAAATACTAGACAGTATTGATTTGTAGATGCATCATGATTTTTACAGCTGTTGACATGTTAAAAATATGCCTTTTAAAATTGAGAAAATTAGGTATTTGTCTACACAAATATATATACTTTACAGTTAAAATCCTAGAATATAGACTTCTCTTTGTCCTTTTTGCCACTCAGACTGTGAACCATAAACATTTCTATATTTCTACATTTACTTTATAATTGCCATTTTAATAACTACATAATTTTCTGTCAAGTCGATGTTACTGTCATTTATTAAATCATTTTGCTTTTGTTGTGCATTTAGGGTGTTTCTAGAGTTTTTAAACATTTTTTTATTAAAGTATAACCAATTTACAGTATTGTGGCAATTTCTGCTATATAGGAGAGTGACTCAGTGTATACACATACACATTGTTCTATATTCTTTCTCATTATGGTCTATATCATGGCCTGTCCCAGGAAATTGGATATAGTGCCCTGTGCTATACAGTTGGACCTTGTTATTTGTCTATTTTAAATATAATAGTTTGCATCTACTAACCCTAAACCCCCAGTCCATCCTTATTCCCCCCCGCCGCCCCCTTGGCGACCACAAGTCTGTTTTCTATGTCTGTGAGTCTATTTCTCTTTTGTAGATAGGTTAATTTGTGCCATATTTTTAGGTTCCACATATACGTGATATCATATGGTATTTTTCTTTCTCTGACTTCAGTTAGTATGAGAATCTCTAGTTGCATCCATGTTGCTGTGAATGGCATTATTATTCATTTTTATGGCTGAGAAGTATTCCATTGCATATATGTACCGTATCTTACCATTCATCTGTTGATGGACATTTAGGTTGTTTCCATGTCTTTTTTTTTTTTTTGGTCTTTTGTCTTTTTGTCTTTTGTTGTTGTTGCTATTTCTTGGGCCTCTCCTGCAGCATATGGAGGTTCCCAGGCTAGGGGTTGAATCGGAGCTGTAGCCACCGGCCTACACCAGAGCCACAGCAACGCGGGATCCGAGCCGCGTCTGCAACCTACACCACAGCTCACGGCAACGCCAGATCGTTAACCCACTGAGCAAGGGCAGGGACCGAACCCGCAACCTCATGGTTCCTAGTCGGATTCGTTAACCACTGCGCCACGACGGGAACTCCTGTTTCCATGTCTTGGCTATTGTGAGTAGTGCTGTGATGAACATAGGATTGCATGTATCTTTTCAAATTATGGTTTTGTCTGAGTATATTCTCAGGAGTGGGATTGCTGGATTATATGGTAGTTCTCTTTTTAGTTTTCTGAGGAACTTCCACACTGTTTTCCATAGTGGCTGCACCAACTTCCATTCCCAACTAGGTTTTTGATAATAAATACCTTATGCATGTAGATTTTTATGTTGTTGAGTAACTTACTTGTCTCACTTCCTGGATTGTCTGGATCAAAAGATTCATGAAAATTCGTATGGTTCTTGCTATCTCTCCATTGCTTTCCAAAAATGTTGTACCAATTTCCGTTGCCATCAGCAGTAAATGAGTATCCCAGTTCCATAGGAAATACTCCAAATGTTGAGCACTCTTTTAAAAATCCCAGCTTTTTTTTTGGGGGGTCTTTTTTTGCCTTTTCTTGGGTCGCTCCTGCGGCATATGGAGGTTCCCAGGCTAGGGGTCGAATCGCAGCTATAGCCACTGGCCTACACCAGAGCCACAGCAGCGCAGGATCCAAGCTGCGTCTGCAACCTACACCACAGCTCATGGCAACGCTGGGTCATTAAGCCACTAAGCAAGGGCAGGGATAGAACCTGCAACCTCATGGTTCCTAGTCAGATTCGTTAACCACTGCGCCACCACAGGAACTCCTAAAAATCCCAGCTTTTAAAAATTCTAAAATGCTTCATAAATACTTCTGTAATTATATTTATTTGAAGTAGTAAAAAGGTACATTTTTTTCCCTCAGACTTATTTATTAAATTTTTTCTTACTAAGGCTTACTTACCAACCACCTATAGTTTTGGTTTCTATAATTTACTTCCATTTGGCACTGGAACAGTTTTTGTGTTGGTGTGATAAAAGAAAAATCTAGTCTTTATTTGATTAAGGTCAAGACTGTGGTGGTGGCAGATTGGGTAATGTGTAAGGAGAGGCTTAAGCCCCTGTTTTAGCAGAAAGACTAGGAATTTCCTGAACCTGTGTTTCCAGCATCTATAGGAGCTCAGTGGTTTTTGCTTTCTTTTGTCTTTGAAGGGCATAAGGTGATGGCTGTAGAGAGCGCCCCTGCTGTCTACCATGAATAAAGACTTTGGTGTTAAGCCTCGTGAATTTTAATTCTAATTTTGATACTTAGTAGCTATGTGGCAATGGGCAAATTGCTTGAAGAAGAATCTAAATTAAATGTGATAATAATCCTCACTTGGCAGGGTATTAAGAATATTGAATAAGTTAATGCATGAAAGGCATCTGATATGGGGACTGGTTTCTAAGAATCCACTTAATTCTTCTATGGCCACTGTAGATGCTGGAGCAGGTCATACACAGCATGAGTACAACATTTCAGGGGATTCCATTTGTTTAATAGTCATGGATTTATTTATTGCAATATAGTGGACATTATATGTTTCTCAGTTTTACTATCTTGTTCTAATTCAATAAAGTATGACAAGATTTCATCAGATGGAAGTAAAGTTTCTTGAGAAAAAAGTGCTTTTTCTAATTTTCAGAGAAAAACAAATTTACTGGTTAGATGATCCTTTTATGAATGACTTATTTATCATTACCTATGTGTTTTCCTCATTACAAAAAAAAAAACCACGTTTGTAATAGGCAGAATAACATTCCCTCAACCCCTCACAGATGTCCATGTCCCCAGAACCTTTGAATGTGTTACTTTACATGGCGGTGGGGGAATTAATTTTGCAGATGGAATTAAGATTGCTAATCAGCTAATTTAAAATAGGGAGATTTTCCTGGATTATCCCAACTGGGCCCAGTGTAATCACAAGGATCCTTAAAAATGGAAGTGGAGGCAGAACAAGAGGTCAGAGTGTTGCAACATGATAGGAACCTACCTCTTGTGGCTGGCTTTGAAGATGGAGGGAGAAGGCTATATGCTAAGGTTTTCTAGGGTGTTTTCTAGGAGCTGGAAAGGGCAGGAGAGTGGATTCTCTCTCCTAGAGTTTTCAGAAAGGAACACAGCCTTCCTGACTTCTTGATTTTGACCCATGAGGCCCATTTAGTACTTGTAAACTACAAAACTGTAAGATAAAAAAATCGTGTTATTTTAAGGCACTCCACCTGTGGTAATTTATCACAGCAGCAGTAGGAAACTAATACAACATTGTTAGCAAGAAATTTAGAAAATATGGACAAGAGAAAAAAGGAATAAAATAAAACTTGTGCATGTTATTTCCCAGCTCTGCCTTCTGAGCAGGTCTGGAAGGAGTAGCACCTCAACAGCAGCAAGGTCCATAGTCCCCAGACTTTGACATGAAAAGGGAACAATCGTAACTTTACAGTGGAGACACCTGGCAGACAATCCTTTAACCAAATGGTCAAGATTAACATCACCAGTGATAAGTCATGTTGTTGTCATATATACCCTGATCTGATGTAAGAAGAAAGGTACTTTTTACCACTGTATCAATCTTCTCAAAAACCTCTAACCTCAGTCTAGGCATGAGAAGGAAACATCAGAAAAATCCAAGATGAGGCACAGTGTACAAAATATGTAACCAGCACACCTCCAGTCTGTCAGATTATAATAAAGAAAGAGTAAGAAACTGTTACCAACCATAGAGACTCAGAAACATGATGCCTAAAGGCAAAGTGGAATCCTGGAAAAGGAAAAGGACATCATTAGAAGAAACTGGTAGAATCTAAATAATCTGGAGTTTGGTAAATAATAAGGTAGCAAAATCAGTTTTTAACAAACACGCTGTAGTTGTGTAAGAGGTTGACATTAGGGGGAAACTTGGTGACAGGTACGTGGGAGCTCTCTCTACTCTGTTTCCAACTCTTCTGCCAGTCTAAAGTTATCCTGAAATAGAAAGGTACCTTTAGCATAATCCCATCACTAAAATAGCTGTTAATATTTTATAAAAATGAGATTAAACCCTATAATTTTGGTTCACCAGCTTTCTTACTCATTAGCATATTAGGACATGATCCCATTGGTAGAACCATGAGAGATATTGCTCTTTCTAGTCACTGTGTTCTTTAGGGTCCTTGGCTACTGACCCGGAGATGGTGACTGATGAGCAGAATCTTGGATTGTACCGGCCAGATGATATCTATCATACCATGAGAGACTGGCTTTGCCTGGCTCTGGTTTGGTCCAAACCTCACTCTATCTGTTAAAGAAAGAAGCTTTCACAAAGATTACACAGAGGGTTAATGTTTATAACCCTTTGATATATCCTTGACTATGCGCAATCACACGCCCCTCCTAACACTCACAGAACAAGAAAGGCGCGAGGAGAGAGCAGTTCCTTGTCACTTTAATACAAGAGCACTGTCTTCCTTTATAATCTGTGATTTATGACACCACTGATAGATTTGACATTGTACTTTGAAGGGGAAAACGCCCAAATGACTATTTACTACATGCCGTTACTAAATGTTTTATGTGTATCATTTTATTTAATCCGCAAAGCAATCCTCTGAGGAAGGAAATAGTTTCATCCTTATTTCAAATATTTATAGGGAGAGGTTAAGTAACTTGCCCAAGGACACACAGTAAGTGGTAGAGCTAAGTTTTAACCCAGTCAGCATGTCTCTAGCCACATTATTTGATCACTGTTCTTGCTGTCTCCTCAAGGAACAGTTAACCTAAACTGTGAGTTTGAGGAGAAATCACAGAATTTATTCTATGAAAATTAGTTGTGGAACAACAACACAAGTGGCAACAAAATTGTTCTGCAATTGTCTCATGTTACTGAGCCTTTTTGCTCAAAGGAGATAATGCTGCAGCCGGAAAATTCGAGAAAGAGTTCACGGGAGAGCTCTCAGCCATTCCAAAGTGTCATTCCTCCTCTAGTCAATATTGAAGCTCTGTGTGATTGACATTTTTGTCTCTCTATGTTCTAACAGTTCTTCTACAACATCATTTTGATGACATCATGATGTGTTAGAGTAATAGACCCTAAAACTTTTGCAAGTTCAGAAAAGGGAGTGTGGCAATGTCTTTAAAATGCTTTTCTAAACTGTCAAATGCTATGTGACTATTAAGCATCCTTTTATAACCTATTTTTAAAACTGGAATTCTTTTTTATACAAATATTCATATGTATCCATCTAGTTAGTTAATGCTAAAACTAAACAAAACTTAGATGTAATTTTCTCTTATCATTGTTTCTGTCTTGCACATTTCCATTGTGAGTAGAATTAAATTACCACCCAAAATAGAAATGCATTCGTTAGCACCTGGTACCATTGTTCAGAAAGAAAGATATTTTTTTTCCACTATGGCAAACCTTCCCCACACTGAGTAATATACAGTTGAATTTGCATGTTAAAAAAAAGTGTGCACTGCTTTTTTATAATTAAAGATAAGATTAACCTGTATGTTGAATTTTCCTCTAACAACAACTTGAAACATTTTCATGTTAATTTTACTGAAAACAGGGTGAGAATAATGGGTAATTATTTTCTGCTGACATTCTCTCCCATTAGATTGAATGTGCATTTTGGGATTGAGCTGTCAGTTTTGATTTCAGCTTAGTTTTCATGTAGAGTTGGTGCATTGAGATTATTTTCCCATTATTGTTTAATATGTGCTTTTTTATGGGAGTAGAAGTAATTTGGGGCCATCCTGTCAATCATTTCCTCATAGTTTGGACACATCTATGAGAAATATAGAAGGAAAGTCTTGAGCCATCTGTTTCAAGCAGTCTAACTTATTTACATATATAGAGCTCCTGATTTTGTACCCTTTGTTAGAACTGGCCATGGTTTAAGTCAAATCATTTAGTGAAAACCTATATAGTGCTAGCTAATGTCATGAACAAAAAGTCATTTTATTTGTTTATGCAAATGAATCCATTCATTCATTTTTAATGCCATGCTCCTATGTATATTGCATTGACTGGGTGGTATTTACCTAGGTAGCACAGAATATAATGTCAGCTGATCTCATATTTTCATAGCCTTTTTGAAAATTTGAATTTTTGGATCACATGATGAAACTGATTAATTGTAATTAATAAGAACTTTATTGTCGTTTTATACACAGATGGTTGAAAAACAATGTTTTTTCATTTATTATTCATTCTTCAATCATTTATTACATGCCTAGTATCTGTAATCACCCTTTGGGTGGAAAGTAGGGTTCTAAATTACATGACAAGGTCTCTGAGCTCCAGGTACCAACAACTCAATAGCCTGTAAAGGTATGTTTGGGTTTTATTTGATAAATTTTGGGGAACTCATGAATGTTATTGATCAGGGGTATCAACATGGGGATTTAGAAAATTTAATTGACCATAGTATATGGGCTGAATAACTTAGGGCATTGGCCGGGACATCTTATGTGAGGATATTACAGCAGTACTGGAGGCACATGAGGATGGTGGCATTTAGATGGATGAATAAAAGAGGAACAAATGTAGCTGAGGAGTCTAAACATCCCGACAGCTAATTGGCTGCCTCTGAAGGTTTACATCTGACTGAATGGACCAGTTAACTTAGAGACATAGTTAAGTCTGGGAGAAGCTCTGGGTCTGAGTTGAAGGTTGTAGTTTTTTTCTTCCAGTTTTATGGAGATATAATTGAAATACAGTGTTATATAAATTTAAAGTGTACAACAGAATGATTTGACTTACTAACTTATATGAAATGATTATCACAGTAAGTTTAGTGGACATCCATCATCTCAGAAAGATATGTAGATTAAAATAATGAAAGAAATAGAAAAAATTTTTGTCATAACTCTTAGGATTTACTCTCTGAACAACCTTCATATATAACATATAGCTAGTTGTTTTGAGCAACTTGAATTAGGAGTTAGTGAGATATTCAGTAGGCAGGTGAGACAGAGAGAATGGAGAGGTACAGTTTCTGGAATCTATTTCTTATAAAAAGAATTTAGAATTCAGTAGTTGTCAGAGAGGATAGAATTCCCTAGAGCAGTTGCTTTCAAACATTGTTGACTGTGGCCCATGGTATATTTTATATCATGATTCATTACATGTGTGTATATAAATATTCATTTTTATACATGATGTGTACTCATATTCTTTTATATATAATCTTCATATATATTTGTGTCTCCTGCCTAGTTTTACCCTCCTTACATTTAACCCACTCTGATATTTTCTATTCTATTTTAAAAATCCTTTACTTAAAAAAAAAAGTGTTGGGCAAGACCCACTTAATTGATTTCACAACCTACAAATCAGTCATGACCTGCTGTTGACAACCACTGCGCTGTGGATCTAGCTCCCGTATGTTCTTCCTTGTCTTAATGCCCCTGCACTCTGCAGGGGAGAGTCAGCTAGGATTTTGAGCAGGCTGGTGTTGGGAGCAGCAGCAGTCCAGTTATTGCTTCCGAATTCCCCTCACACCTGAAATTGAACTGAGAAGAAGCAACAGCCCTGAATTAAGGATAAGTCTTCTGGTTCTTAGGTATCTAGGGCAAGTAGAGTGGTTGTGGTTCTATTCTATACATGATGAGAAAAAAGGCAATAAACAAGTGGATAAGAAAAGGATGAAGGATGATTTACTTTTATGTTAACTCTCCAATGTTCCTCATATAAGTTCGAGGTCAGATTATTGAAAAGTCAATATTGTGAAGCTTATCTGAGGAGGCATAATGCTGAAATTTATTCTTACACTGAGGGTAGGGAGGGCAGAGGGTTATGTGTGCATATGTATATATGTGTATGTACTCGCATGTTTTTGTGTGTGTATTTAACATGTTTATGTGTGGGTGCAGTGTGTCATTTCATCCAAATAGTGTGATTACCCTGACCTTTACTTTACATAGGCTCTCTGGCATACTTGCCTTGTCTATGCCACATGCCACTAACCGTCTATATTGGAATCAGCTGTTCCTCTCTTAGACACTTTCTGAAATTCATTAAAGATTTAAGTACCTAGTGTATCTTCTTTCTTTCTCACCCTTATTCTGTCATCATTTTTGGAAATATCACAAAATATTCACATAGACAATGTACTTCCAAACCCTGTGCTCTGCCCGAGATCCTTCTTCAAGTATCTTGGTTCTATCCTGTTACTACCATAGTCTTAGAGTTATTTTCTCTTATCTATACTCCTTGACTCATTCTCACTCTTAGCTGATGATCTTGCATCTTATTTTAATTATAGAAATAGAAGCTATTGGTAGAGAGTGTCAACATATTTTCTCACCTAGTTTTCCAACACACCCACATTTTTGCCCATGTAAACTATCTTCCTCCACCTACAGTGAATGGACTAGAAAGCTATTGTCTAAGTGCCACATGGTACACTGTATCCATGTACTCTCATCAACTCAAGGGTATTGCTCCTGTGGTATACCTTTCTTCCTTTTGTCAGTGTGAAACTTGGAAATCCTGTTGTGGCTCAGCAGAAATAAACCTGACTAGTACCCTTGAGGATGCAGGTTGGATCCCTGGCCTCACTCAGTAGGTTAAGGATCTGGCATTGCCATGAGCTGTGGTGTAGGTTGCATATTTGACTTGGATCTTGCATTGCTGTGGCTGTGGTGTAGGCCAGTGGCCATGGCTTCGATTCAACCCCTTAGCCTGGGAACCTCCATATGCCATGGGCATTGCCCTAAAAAAAAGACACCCCCCCCAAAAAAAACCCATGAAACTTACTGCTTCTACCAGATTACTTGCCTTAGCACTCATGTTGAAATATTTCCCACCTTTAAAAAAAAGGTCCACTTTCTGGAGTCCCATTGTGGCTTAGTGGTAATGAATCTGACTAGCATCCATGAAGATGCAGGTTGGATACCTGGCCCCACTCAGTGGGTTAAGGATCCACCGTTGCTGTGAGCTGTGGTGTAGGTCACAGACATGGCTCAGATCCCACGTGGCTGTGGCTGTGGCCTAGGCGGTAGGCTACCACGCCAATTCAACCCGTAGCCTGGGAACGTCCATATGCTGCAGGTGCCACCCTTAAAAAAAAAATGTCCATTTCCTTAACAAAGTGGTCAGTATTTGCTATCTTCACTTCTTGGTCTCATCTTCTCTCTTTAATTCATTTCAATCAGGCTTTCTTTCCCACTCCTGTACCAAAACTGTTCTTGACAATATTCCCAGCAACCTCTATCTATTAAAATCCATTGGTCGGCTCTGAGTTTTCTTATTCAAATTCCAACAGACTTTCACATCAAAAATTACTCCATTCTTCTGGAAACACTTTCTTCACTTGGCTTCTACGTTAGACAAATCCTGATTGTTTTTCTCCCTCCCTGGATACTCTCTGTTGGTCTTTTTGCTCCACTTCCCTCTTTTCCAGACCTCTAAACATTGTAGAGTCCCAAGACTCATTCCTCAGGCCTCTTTTCTGTATTCTATATGTGATTGTCTCAATAACTTTTGGCTTTAAATATCAATTAAATGCTAATGACATTACAATGAATATTTCTAAACTCAAGTTCTTTCCTTAGTTCACCATCTAGATTTCTCTTTATATAGGTAGTAGTCATCTAAAACTTAGCATGTCCAAAAAGTATGCTGAACTTTTGCCCTCTTACAAACTTCAGTTTTCCTCATCTAATTAATGGCAGCATTATAAACTAAGGGGCTCAGGCCTAAGAATAAGGAATCATCCTTGAGTCCTTCTTTTTTCCCAGTATGCCACATCTGGTCTAGCAGAAATCCAAAATCAATCCTGAGTTCAATCACTTTTCAACATCTCTACAATTGCCCAAGACACAATCATTTTTCTCCTGGATCACTGCTGTAGTTGGCTAAATTGCCTTCCTGCTTCTACCCTTAGCTTTGAGGTTTGGTATTCATACAGCAGCTGGAATGACCTTTTAAAACATTTAATCAAGTCACTTTCTTCCTTTGTTCACCATCATTTAAGGGTTCCCATCATAATTAGAATAAAATCCAAAACAAATTTCCATGGTGATGCTAGTCCTTCTTGGTTCTCATTGGCCTACTATCTTTTCCTAAGCCCCTTTCATGTTCCTCAAACACAAGCTTATCTGGGGTCTTTATGCCTAATCCTAAGGCCAGATCCTCATTTTTTTCAGATCTTTGTCAGGTGGCCATTTCCTTAGGCCATATTTTTTTTCTGACCTTTCTATCTAAGTAGTAGCCCCCCACCTCCTGCCATTTCTCTCTTTCTCTTATTTGATTTTCTTTTCTTCAGAGCCTTTATTTGTTGCTGCAACTATAAGATATATTACTAATCATCTTATGTTCTTCTCACTCTCCACACCCACTCAACTCAAAAAGCAAGCTCATGAAGGCAAGAGCTTTCTCTATCCATTTGTATCTATGGCATCTAGAAAAGGGGCATCTGGCATATATATAAATGTGCTGTAATATTTGTGGAATTAAAACAAATTAATTTTAAAAAGGTGGTTTGGTCTTCCCTTTAAGGTCCTTCCCATGTGTGCTTCTCTTTAAAGAGGACTCCATTGTATTCATACCCAGAGTTTCTCTTTAAGTTCACTTCGACTAGAGGGTCGTTCCAGGGCCAGCCGTGGAGCTAAGTTCATATGTAAACATTTGAAGAAAATCTTTTTTTTGGGAGTGGGTGGTGACACACATGGCATATGGAAGTTTCCAGGCTAGGGGTCGAATCAGAGCTGTAGCTGCTGGCCTATACCACAGCTACAGCAGCACAGATTGGAGCAGTATCTGTGACCTACACCACAGCTTATGGCAATGCCAGATCCTTAACCCACTGCGTTAGGTCAAGGATCGAACCTTCATCCTCATGGATCCTAGTTGGGTTCATTTCTGCTGAGCCACAATGGGAATTTGGGGAAAATCTTGATTTTTTTAAAAAAAATCTTTTTTTTTTTTTTTTTTTTTTTTTTTTGTATTGTGTTCCTTTCAAGTGGATAGAAGGATGAATTACAGCAAATAAGTACATATTTCTTCCTCTTTTATTGAATTTTGAACTGAATGGCCTGAGACTGCACACATTTTGCTGGACGAAATGGCAGAAAAAGGCTAAGAATCAGAAATGTGGTTTCTAACCCCAGCACTGTTAGAAAATAGCAGGAGGACACAAGATGGAGTTCCCATCGTGGTGCAGTGGTTAACGAATCCGACTAGGAACCATGAGGTTGTGGATTCGATCTCTGGCCTCGCTCAGTGGGTTAAGGATCCAGCGTTGCCGTGAGCTGTGGTGTAGGTCGCAGATGCGGCTTGGATCTCGAGTTGCTGTGGCTCTGGTGTAGGCCAGTGGCTATAGCTTCGATTAGACCCCTATCCTGGGAACCTCCATATGCCGCGGAAGCGGCCCTAGAAAAGGCAAAAAAAAAAAAAAAAAAAAAAAAAAAAAGAAAATAGCAGGAGGAAGGTGAGTAAATTACCTAATTTCATAATCCTTGGTGCTCATTTTCATCTCAAAATTAGGGATTACACCACAGGCTGGTGACAGCTCTGGCCCCTTCCTGCTCAAATATCATACAGTTCTTCTGTTGAACAAGACCCTCCAAGATGAAACTTGGCCATCACTGTTGGATATTCTATTCAGCTACTTCACATATAATGCCAGCGTAGACACAGTTAATCCCTGTGAACTATTTAGACTTTTAGGAGAGAACAATCTGTGTCACACCAAGTGATCCCTTGCTGTTGGTTCCAAGAGCTGTTGGATAGATGCAGCTGTGAGCTGGAGCCAGTGCCTGAAAGCACGTCACATGTATCTGTTCCCAACTTACCATTCAGTAATGTTTTGCAGTGATGTAGATTGAAATTGGCCGTGGAGCTAGTACTTACAGCGAGGAAGTGCTACACATCAGGGGCTTTCTTCCCCTACTCCACTCCCTTTGTAAGACCCAGTTGTTAAATTTATCAGTACACCACCAGATAAATTTGAATGGATATCTCTATTGTTATATGAATAAATAGGGTTGTCTGATTGATAGTGGTACATGGCATACATGGTACCACTGTGGTGTATAGAAAACCCACACAGGTACATCAACGACGTTTATCGTCCTTTTAACAATCTTGATTGAGAAGTTTCTTATTGAGGCACCACAATAAGGACCTTACATGACTTATTTAATACTGGCAATGAAGTTATTTTGTTACTATCATGTTTATAGACAAGGATGCAAAAATGGTGAAGGTTCAATAACCTACCCAAGATGGTACAACTAGTAAGTGACAGGACCTGAACTTTTGCCCAGGTTTCTCTGATTCCAATCATGAGGCCACCCTGCCTCCCTGACACATAATATATACAGAGACACATTCTTATCTATGTGTACCTTTATGGATTTAAAAATACTTCTTTTCTGTCCACTGTGGTAATTGTTTTTCTCATTCTTCACAAAGGGCAAAATGTCATAAATACAAATATCACATCAGAGACTTGTTTGTTCTCCAAAACATTTAAAATATTCCCTAAGGACTAGTTCAGAAATGGGACTGAGGATCCCATTCTGACTCAAAATCATCAGAAAGGCACAGTGATATGGAAGATGCCCACATATTAATCTTCAAAAGCTTTACCTCTTCTTGCTAGCAAAATAGCTGAAAAGGAAACTGCTTAACCTGAGACAGAGCACTTTGTCCTCAAAGTAAATTGCTTCTTAAAAAAGAGGTTGCATAATCTTTGAATTAAAATTCCAAATCCACAGAGAAAAATGTTACCAGCACCGTGTTAGGTTTAAAGGAAAGTATCCATTAGCTCCCAGAACATGCTAAGGAAGCTAATCTCAGACGGGATGAGGGATGAAAGTCGCAGGAGTAAAGATTATGCCTTTGATCCACTACCTGTACGGTGTTCTTGACAGGATTATGTAAATGACCTTTGAAAAGTATTTTGGAGCAGGCAGACCTGGAAACATTTATAGATTTTAAAATCTGAGTATCTAATCAGATGAAAAGGAAATTAAGCTTTTCTCCATTAACTTCAACTAGAAGCTCCTTTTCCAATTTTTCCTTGCATAAAAGCCTTTAGAGATGACAGTTGCAATGCTGCTAGAGACGTCGCCAAGTAGAAAACGAAGAGGAAAAGAGAATAGCTGCCAAATAACTCGTCAGTTTAAGTGTATTGATCCACTCTCTCTGGGAGATTTGGTTAAAGTAGATTAATTGAGGGATTTCCACCAGGCAGTAGAACTTGAACCAACTGTAGCATATGCGACAAAGGGTTTCTAAGAAATTAAATATGCTGATGAATTTGACTGTTGTTCTAGGGGAAATCTGTGAAGTATTCCTCATCTGCCTGTACCTCTATGTAAGATGGAGGAGAGCCGATTTCAGTGTGATCTTGAGCTGTTTATAGACTGATTCTGTTGGTCCAGACAGCACACTGAGAAGCATTGGTCTGTGGGTTTCAACTCTAGCTTAACATTAGTGTCATTGCAGAGAGAGAGGGAGGGAGGGGGAGAATGGTTTGTGGGACCTACCTCAGACTGAAATCTCTGGGTGTAGTGGGAACATCAGTGCCTTTTATCAGCTCCCCCGGTGATGCTCATATACAGCCAGGGTTGAAAACCATGAATCTAGACCCACTTCTTCATTTTCGGTTTTAGAGATGTGACTAGTGCAAGGTTACACTTAATTTAGCTTGACTCAGCAAATGGTTATCCAATACTAGCTATTAACTGGACTTTGCCTATGAGCTCAGGGGCACTGAAATGAAGGCACTGCTTATGTGGAAAGAAGTAGATCTGTTCTTCCCCAGCCGGCTTTTCCTGAACTCCTCACAGACCTCCTAGGGCTCTGCAGGATATTTTCATTATTTCAAAATTCCTACAGAAGGCTCCATGTTGTCTCATGATAAATTGATACAGACTAACTACATGATCTAATTTATTTGCTCTTTATCCATTAACTGGGTATGTGGCAACTCTGGTGTTCTTGCGCTAACCGGGAGCTCAGGTTATGGGAGCCACTATCAAGTAGTGGTTATAATAGGTATTGACTTGTGGAATCAATCTGCTGCATCAAGTTCCCAGCTCCTCTATTAACTAGTTATTTGACTGTGGTTAAATATTTCTCTTTCTCTATGCCCCAGTTTCCTCAAATGGGGTGATGCTATCTTCAGTTTTGAAAGTATTCTGTAAAGGACTTAACTTTTCAGGAAAACATCACACCATAAACGTCAGCTGTGGTTACTATTGTTCCTTTCTTCTGAGCCTTTTCTAAGCTCTGTACTAGCTCTGATGCCAGGGAATGCATCAGATTGCCAGTTGCTATACATTTCTAACTTTCAATTCTGGTAATTATCAAGGTGAGCTGGAAGAATATGAGCCATGCACTGTATTTTTCTCTGTTGAATGCAGTCAATTAAGTGAAGCAGTGGGGAGTTTCTGATAGTTAGGTGGAAATGTGCTGGAGCTGGGCAGGTGGAGAAAGGTGATTTGAAGGGAGAAGCAGTGGATACAGTAACAGTAAAAGGGAACTGCCTTTCTTTAAAGAAATGTTTGATAAGAGACAACTTTACCAACATTATCTTTAACATAATATTATAAATGTAGTTGAAAACTGACACAATAAATTGTTACTTTTTTTATCAGTGTCCCCAAACTATTGGGCAAATTTTAAAAAATTATTATTTAGAATTTTGCAACCTGAAAGGAAATTTGATGAAAATGTTAACAAGAATTGGATCATTGTCAGCAAGATTTGTTTATTTGCTGATACTTTTTAAAAAATTGATATTAAAACCACATAATATGCAGCATATTCTTATCTGAAATAGCCCTCATCAATAGTTTGTGATTACTCATAATTCATACCTTCAGGATGAGACAATGTAGTCTCAAGTGAGAAATATTTTATGTGCTATGTGTGTGAAACTGAATTCTCTGTCACAAAGCCCGTGGAAAAGTAACTTTTAACCTTTTCTTTGCCTAGATGTCTTTGATAATCTCGTGAAGCCATAGGCTTCTTTCAAAGAAAAATGTGTTTCTAGATGTATGTGCATGGTTTTGCAGCATTTGTAGATCTTTCAAGTTAAAACAAACTATGAGGTTTTACCTCCCAAAGTTTATGTTATTCAAACTCAAATATGCTTAAAAAAGGAGGAGCTATACATTTGCTAGATGAGAGCCCACCCACCTCACTTCAGAATTCTCCAGCTTTTCCGATGGTTTAAGGCAGGTGTGTACAGGTGCTGCTTCTTAGTAATTACCATAGTGGACATGAGATGCTGGTCTGAACCATCCCTCTTCCCCACCAAAAATAATTCATTGAAATTTTGTTAAGTCTGAAGATATATTCAGTACGTGACCATGTGTAGAGAACCGTGGGGGCGAATTCCCTAGAAATATAACTTTTGTTACTTTTGGATAATTTGTGTTATGACACCAGCTGCTGAAGCCAAACTTGTAGATGGCACAGACATCACTGGCTATATGATTTGTGGAGCCCAGTACAAATGAAGATGCTGGGCCCCTTGTTCAATAAGAATTCAGGATTTCAAGATGGTGACAATACAACATTAAATCATGTGGGGGCTCCTTCTGAACACAGGATCTATGCAGTCATACAGGACAATCACTCCTGAAGCTGGCCATGACTACAGAGATACAGAGATAGTGATGAGTCTCAGTAACTGATACAAAATTGAAATTTGCTTAGTGGGGAAGAGAGAATTGGTCTTATTTTTGGAGGGAGAGCAGAGTCAGGTAACAGAAAGAAGGATGGATGGGAGGAAACTTTATAATTCTTTCTCTTTTCTTTCCCCCACAGTTTTTTCAGGGTGGGCCTTAAACTGGAAGGGGTCACAGCAGTTTACGACCTCTGCTCACACAGCCCAGGTGAACAGGAACCTGTTGGAGGGGGCTAGTGAATTTTGGAGTGGAGAGCTAATGATGGGGGAGAGATGGACAAGCTGGGATCTCTATGTGGTTTTCATTTCTTCCCAGTCCTCCTGCACTAGGCATTTATACCAAAGGATGGCTGCCCCAGGCTGATGAGAACAGCCCAGCCACAGGTTGCCTAAGATTAGGAGCAAGCAAGGGAACTCAGGTAGGGGGCTGGGATGAGGAGTGAAGATTGCAACATTAGGATTTTTCCCTGTCCCCTGAAGAGTGGGGCTAGGCCAAAGCCACTGCCCTAAAGGAATAAAGAATGTACTTCCAAGGAAAAAAGATTAGATATTGGAGGAACATATGCTCCAAATGAGAAAGAGAACTAAAATTAAAAGCCTTTCCAGAGGAAGCAGAGCTAATGAAACACAATATGGGTTTGAAATGGTCTTAATAAATATTCTCCCAGAGAGATAAGGGAAGCTTTTGAAATCATAGAGCAGGAAAAAGTACTAATTTAAAATCAAGGATATTAAAACATAAGTGTTAAAAAAAAAACTGGAGAGACAGCTGGAATCACAGAATAGGTATAGCTGAAGTACAAACTGGTGAACCAAAAGGTTGGGTCACATAGCTTTCCTGGAAGACATCAGGAAGAGATGCATCCCATGAAAAATGTTGAGAGTAATGAAGCAGACATAAAAGTGTCAAAATCTATAGAAGAGAAATCTGTAAAAGAGAACAAACAGAGAAAAGGAAAAATGAAGAAGAATTTCCCAGGATTCAAGAAAGATATAAAAGCTCAGGATAAAAAGGCTAATGGTGTGCTGACTAGGACAGATCAGAAAACCAGAATCAATATCCAGATAGCTAATAGTTTAACTTAAGAGCATAAAGACAAAAAAAAAATAATTTTAAAGATTCCAGAGAGTAGGAAAAGACCTCAACAAATGCTGATTGATGGCAGAGTTCACTCACAATAACACCGGAGAATGTCTTCAAGGTTTTTAAAGGCAAAGAACTTTGAATTTAGAATTTTATATCCAGACAAACTACCATTTTAGTAGAGAAATTCTCTGTCTTACACAGTTCAAAAAAGTTTCCCACTCAAAGACACTCTTTGAAATGCTCCCAAGAGGTGCTTTGCTAAAAAGAAAGATTAATATGAGGAGATAAATGCAAATGGGGAAGTAAAGAATTTGCAAAGAATTTGGTCAAGTGTATAATGTCTAAAGAAGCAATGATTTTAAAAAATTTAGTAATTTTCATAATAAAGAATTCACACTCTAGATGATACACCACCAAGGCAAGAGCAAAGGGGGTTTAAGGAAAAGCATGCTTAAGTTTTTGCCTTGTTTGGGAAATGTGGATATTGATCAATTTAAGCCCTGAGAGGGAAAACTAAGCATAACAATAGGTTTTCAAAAGTTAGGAATGATCTTCAGAAGATTAAAGAAAAAATGTATAAAGTTCAAATAGTAGTGGGAAATTCTGTCGAAACAAGGATTTGCTCTAGGTCATGGAGGTTAAACCATAGAGATAAAAACACTTTGTTCAAACATTGCAACATAATCATTGTGTGACAACAGCCAACTTACCTCTTTGAATCTTGTTTTTCATCTGAAGAACAGGAATGACAATGCTTACTAGGAAGCATTGAAGTGGGGATGAAATAAGACACTATTAGCACTGGGTTTAGCAGGAGGCCAGGGGATAGTAAATGCTCAATAAAAGGCAGCTAGTGCTGCTCAGGTTCATGTTGCCATTGCTGACTTAGTCCTGCCCTGTCCTTGACACCAAAGACACTGAATGTATTGCTGAGATTGTTTTCTTCCTAAGATATCCAGCTTCCACCAATTAGATTGAATACCTTTACCAATTAGATTGAATACCTTTTGATTTCCTTAATAATAACCAAGGACTGAAAAAAAATACCATTGTTCCTTAAAGTTATTATGAGAATTAAGTAAATTAATACATGTAGAATAACTAGGACCTATTAAATGCTTTAAATGTTACTTATTACAAATATTTTACTAAGTAATATATTACTTAGTCTTAGATAGATGTTTCCAGAACATACTATCTGCTCCTTAGAAAATTCCCCAATATGGTTAGAATACAGATGTAACCCAGTCTTAAAACATTTAAGACACAATGGCAGTGAACCTCTCTAGAACACATACCGAGTGTGGTCTCTCTGATACAGAAGTCATTCATCAAAGGAACAACTGCAGGGTCCAGTTTTATTCTTGGTCTTGAGCTTTGGCATGTGCTTCACTGGACAGAAGAATAAAGAAGGATAAAATAGCTTTAAGAGAGATGATTACCGGTTGGTTAAACTTACCAATTCCAAGATATCTGCCTTGCAGAGCACACTGATTCTAACTGAATGCTCACTTTAGTGAAGTGGCCTTGTGTATATTTACATGGTGCCCTCCATGGATTTGGAATGTTTCTGTCAACTCACCATTGGTTAACATGTGCTTTCAGGACTTTTCCCAAGCACAGTGCCTCCCTTCCTTCCCTCAGAAAGACTGAGATATAATAACCTAGAGTTAAGATGCGTGTGGCATCCAGCCTCAGTTTATGTCCCAGTTCACTGACATTAGCAAAGTCATTTAACCTTAATACACCTGTTTCTTCCCTTTGTGGCCTGTACTCTGACACTCCTGACAGAACCTATCTCATTGTATTGTTTTGCTGATTAAATGAGATGAGGCGTGTGAAAGGCCAGAAGCAGAATAAAAGTTCTGTAATTGTTAGTGTTGATGACAATAAGATGGTAATAATTGTGGTCACACGGCAGGGAGTCATCCATGGATGTGGGGGCCCTTCTCCTTTCTTCTCCCTCCTAGTCCTGAAAAGTTAGGAATAAGATATTGAAATTAAGTCTGACTGTCTTAATCAGTTAATGTAAATACACCCAATGCTTAAGAGCACAGTATAGCATGTTTGTTTCTTTTTCTTCCTCTATTAATGGTCCACATGAATAATTTCAGTTTCATAGTTGCTCATACCTATTAAGAGATTAGGACAGGTATTTTTTCCTGCTTTCAGATGGAGTGAGTTACCTTATCAAGGACACAATCCACAGGAAGAATGAGGGTCATGTTCCTTATGAGACCTGGAAAACAACTTTTCCCCACAATTTCTGTGACAAAAGGTGACTCCATGCCAGTTTTCCTGCAAGATTTATTAAATTGTCACAGAGAGCCATGCATATTCTAGCAGAAGATACTAATGATGATTCTCAAGATGCATTCTTTTGTAACCTTCAGGCACTAATAGACTAGAAACCAATGTCTGACATCAAACTCCCAAGAAGATATGGAGACAGAGTAATGTGTCAGTAAAAGTGAAGTCACAGATTCATTTTGTCTGCTCTTTAACACTTTATTGTAGGGAAGTGACTCCGAATAGTGAAAAGGGTTCTCAATGTATTTGGCTGGAGGCAACCTTATGAAAATACTGAAAATAAAAAGGAACCAGTGTGTGAAGAATAATGAGGGGACAAATGCCTAGGCAATCACCTGGGTATAAAATAACCAGGCATATCAACTCAGAGGCCTCACATAAAAAGATGTGCAACCAAATAGGATGGCAGAATATTAACAAGTAGGCAAGGCTGGAAGGTGGAGCCTCTGAGGGTATATTCTTATGAAGGAAAAGAGTTATTACTAAAACAGCTAGCAGATAATTGAGAGCTTACGATATACTAGATCCTCTGATAATTTTAACTAGTAACTCATCCTATGGTAACCTAGGAGTCATTTTCAAATCTTCATTTTATAGAGGAGGAAACTGAGACCCAGAAGGGTCTTTGCAAAGTTGCATGTCTCTGAAAGGAATGTGCAAGAGTTTGCCCCCAGGAGATCTGGTTCTAGGGTTGAAAGGTGATTATCACTCAAAAATGGGGAGCAGAGAGTGGAGGGAAGCCAGAGCCTTTGTGCTCAGCCACTAAGAGGTGGAGGGAAGCCCGAGGCCTGGTGCTCAACCACTATGCTACATTGCCTCCAGCTGATGCAATGGCAGCATGCCTATTTTGTCAGTCCCCTGAGAGAAATGAATATCCTGTGGAAGATTTTATAATGTCTGAGACATGGGAGCACATTGCTCTGTTTTAAATTCCCAATAGTGTTGTCACATGTCCCAGTTTGTCCAAGACAGCCCCGGTTTATGCCGGCTGTCAAGGTGTAATCAATAATAGTGCTTTAAAAAGTGTCCCACTTTGGAAGATAAAGTATATTGTCACCCTCTGTCAACAGTCAAATGGTTAATCCCTGGGAAGACTAAACCCACTAGAAAGCTGAAGTGCTGGGCTAATGATTTCTTATATACACAGGAGATGGATGGGGTTGAGGAGGACTTGTTCTGCAGGAGGAATACCAAGGAAGTAACACCCCTCACACCCAGGGAAAAAATGAAATAGAAACACCAAATAGAAAATAGCAGAATCCTCAAAGTAGGCAGCATAATTAGATTTCTTAAAAACTGCTCCAAAGAGGGCATTTTCATCGAGCTTACTCTGCCAAAGGCATAGCTAGGATAAAAGACTGATTTCCTCAGAGAAAATTTGAGGTGAATTCCAATCATGTCTGGGTAGTTTTAATATCTGTCCAAGCATTAGAATCCAGCCCTAAATATCAGGAATTGGGAGATATAGGGTGGCGTTAATTTATTAAAGTCTGTTCCCAGCTTTTTGCAGTGAACTTGAATTCATTTTACCAAAGTCAATGTGTTAACTCTCAGAAGGAGTTCACCTGTGGGCGTTGGTCATCACTAAATTTGTGTATGGCAACTATTAAATTGATGAACAAATTATTAAATTACCTCTTGTGGAGGAGTTAGTTCTTCTAGTTGTCTATCCTCTGTGTTTTGCCTTTTCATACTTAAAACGACCACAGGTACGTATATAAAAATGAGTCCTCTTCAGTATCAGTGAGCCATGTTCTAATCCAGAAAGCCCAACCTTTCTTAGCCCATTCCCTGGGTGCCAGCCCAGAGGAGACAGGAAGCCACAGATTTCCTCACCTAGCTTGCTGCAGTGAACATGGCAACCTTTTTTTTTTTTTTGTTTTTGCAAGCCCATTAAAGACTACTCACAGGGATTGTAAGATGCAGGGCTACTAAGAGTTGAGAACTTTAGTCAGTAGGTCCAAAAGTTTTTGGCAAATCCATTTTCTTTGCCAAGTAAATTGGTCATGGGTTCTTCAGGCCTGAGCAGAAAGCTTGTGTCTTTGGGACTCCCTTGAACAGACCAGGGGAGAGGGAAGCTGGGCTGGACCTCTGTGTTGTCCATCCATGAAACGTCACAGAAATAGATTTGCCATGAATAATTCTCACTATACACTGAAAGTATGGAAAAGAATATACTCAGTGAGTTATAAAATGTTGAAGTTTGATCATAAAAATTGAAGTCCTATCATTAATGTAGCAGAAAGGGGCCTTTGGGGGGATATATTACTGTGGAAAAGCACCAACTCTTGATAAGTGATAGACATGCTAGAATCCTTTCCTTTACAATTTCCAGGCAGGCAATTTCTTAGAAATTATAGAAACCTGGCCAAAACCCCCAATTTATTTTTTTTACTACGTTCGATGATGCTTTATTTCCCAGCTGACTTTCTATTTGTAAAGTTGGTGCTGGGGTAAAAGGATTTTTGTGCTATTAATGTACACTGTGATCTAGTTTCCAGAACACTTTAAATAATTGCTCCTATATTGGCTTAAAATTGTGAACCTGAAACCTCTTGGGAACTTTCACTTGATCTGTGCTGTTTTCAAGCCTATTTCTTCTTACCATTTCCAGTAGAATTTTATCATTCACCCCTCACCTTCCCCCTGCACCACTTTATTTTTTTTATTTTTTTTGCAGGTCATCTTTGTAACAACTATGTAGGAGACCAGGTGCATTTAGTGCACTATTCTTGCAGATTAAATGCCTTCCTGTAGCTCTAGACCATTTATCATTCTTTTCTTCTTCTCTGTCTTCAAAGGCATTGAGGGTTCCCATCTGCACATGAGGCTGTCTGTGTTAGACCCTAGTCAAACAATTTAATGGAAACAACTCCTGTCCTCTAGGGACTTCATGTCTATTTTGATCAGGTGAACCTGCTGTCTATAACAGATAACACCCAAATCTCAGTGGGTTAACACAATAGAAATTCATTTGTCATTTATTTCATAGTCTAGCAAGAGTTGGAAAGATCTGTGGTCCACGCAACCATTTAGGGACTTGGGCACCATCTATCTAGTGCCACCTTCATTCCATAAGCCTTCAGGGGCTTTCCCTTCAACCCCTGACTCCAGCCAGCAGAAAAGAGGAAAGACAGCGTGGAGGGAGCACACAGGAAGTTTTTGGAAGCTCTGTCTGGAATTTACAGCCTTATCTAACTATAATGGGCTGAAAAATTTGGTCTCCCCATGTATCATGAAGGAAGAGCCAAAAATAAAACAGGGTTTTTTTGTTTTTTTTAATTAATTAATTTATTATTTTATTTTATTTTATTTTTTTATTTTTATTTTCCCACTGTACAGCAAGGGGGTCAGGTTATCCTTACATGTATACATTACAATTACATTTTTTCTCCCACCCTTTGTTCTGTTGCAACATGAGTATCTAGACAAAGTTCTCAATGCTATTCAGCAGGATCTCCTTGTAAATCTATTCTAAGTTGTGTCTGATAAGCCCAAGCTCCCGATCCCTCCCACTCCCTCCCCCTCCCATCAGGCAGCCACAAGTCTCTTCTCCAAGTCCATGATTTTCTTTTCTGAGGAGATGTTCATTTGTGCTGGATATTAGATTCCAGTTATGAGTGATATCATATGGTATTTGTCTTTGTCTTTCTGGCTCATTAAAACAGAGTTTTGTGAACACATAGCTGTTTCCCCCATACTCCATATCATTATCCTTATCTTAAACAACATGGTTATATAACATTGCTTTTTTTTTTTTGGTATTGTGATGATTCCGTTTGTAAAGTTGGTGCTAAGATAAAAGGATATTTGTGCTCTTAATTTATACACCATGGTCTGCTTTCAAGACTACTCAAAATAATTGTTCCTATATTGTTACAGGTGGGCCTATGGCATATCTGGGATTGGACCAAGTACCAAAAGTATTTACAGGCTGGGTGATTGAAGTCAAACATTTATTTTGTTATGGTAGATGATTATGGAACCCAGGGTAATGTATCTGGATATTGTCTCTAGGTTTTTGGAGGGTTTCTGCTTCCTGCCTGTCTGAAAGTTCTATCCAAATAGCTTAAAACTGGGTGACTATAAATTCTTCGATACAACTTTGCCCAGCAAGTGGACCTTTATTCCCCTCCTCTTAACTCTAGACTGAAATTAGTGACTTGTTTCTAAGGAATAGAGTATTTAAAGGAGAAAATAGTGACTTCCCAGTGGAGGAATTTGGCAGATACCATTTTAACCAAGTGACGAAGGTTGTTACCATCACCGGGAATGTCACGCTGATGTCAGGTACCCTTGATGGGACTCAATGAGACGGTCACTTCCCCTTTGTCATGCTCCCCCCACCCCAACCACCCGAGATGCATTACCCCAATCTAATCATGTGAAAAATCAGACAAACTTCAACTGGTAGTCATTCTTCAAAAATACCTGACCATTATTCCTCAAAAGTGTCAAAGTTGTGAAAATTAACAGGAGACTGAGAGATGGTCACAGATGGAGGCAATCAAAAGAGACAGGATGACTAAATGTAACGTGGGCTCCTGGAAAACAAAATGACATTAGTGAATAAGCTGAAAAGATATGAATAAAACCTATAGTTTAGTTAATAATATACTATGTTTATTTTGTAGTTTAGATAAATGTACTGTGGGTATGTAAAATACTAACAATAGGGGAATCTCAGTGAAGGGTGGATGGAAACTATTATTTTTTAAATTTTCTGTAAATACAAAATTATTTAATTATAATAGCTAACAGTAAAACTAAAAAATGAGATGCTAGCCTGGGTGGGGAAGCAACGTTAACAATGACGGAGACAATGTCAAGGGTGGAAAAGACAGGTTAGATCATCTCCACTTACCAATGCATTTGGAAGAGGAAAAGGAGGCACAGAGAGGCAAATCAAATAGTCCAGCCTTTCACACAAAACAAACAGTACCTGCCGTAAAATGAAGGATTTATTGTTCTTAATACAATACTGTCATTCCAGATTATTCCTGGAATGTTTGTTTGTGATGAAAAGGGAGAATTCTGGTAGAGATATAGTAATAACGCAATAATAAATCTATATAACACATCTCAGGACTGTTAATTTTTCTGGTTAATTCCTAATCCATTTTCTACAATCCCTCCCCCACGTACTGCACATGCGCGTGCCCCCCCCCCCCCGCGCGCGCGCACACACACACACACACACACACACACACTGCCTTTTCCTCCTCAACATGCTACTCACAGTCCAGTGAGGCAAACTTTATTTTTCATGGTTTAAATTGTTCATTTTATTCCCTTGAGTGATTTTTTTGCATTACCAAAATATTTAAACATTATGTTAATCTGGTGAGATCGTGATAATCCATCTTGCTTCAACCCTAGGTGTTATAACATTGACCATTGACTCTATGCTTCCTCTGTGCCTAGTAGTATAACATATTACATGTATTATTGCTATTTCACACCATGAATTTGGAAAGGAAATATCTCCATTTTGCAAAAAAAGGAGACTGAAGACTTTTTACCTGTTCTGTACCTCCCAGATCAAATATAAAACTAATACAATTTAGAAGAAATACTTAGTATAGAAACATGTTTATATTAAACATCACTGCAAAAGGCATATGTGTCACCAATCCATTTTGTATATTTGTGCAGCCATTTCCAAATATCATATAAAAAAATGTCTATTATGTTAGAAACCTTTTCAACAATCCATTTAGTTGCTGGAATCCTAGGAGAAATATAGAAAGAAACGGACTGCAGTTCAGTGTGTGGAATTCTTCACCTTTCCATCCTTCACTCTGTTTCCTATTGATGTTGAGACTGTGGTTTCTTGGTTCTCTTCGTGTCACTGGGAATCCACTTTGATCTACCTAATGGTCCCTGGTGATACGAAGAGGCCTTACAGAGTGACACTGGGGCAACAACTCTGCTTCCTGGTGACAGCCTTAGCAACACCTAGCTGGACTCAGGTCCTAGCTGGACTCAGGGCTGTCAACACTGACTATGACCCTGAGACATTATCTTTGCCTTCTCCTCACCACCCAGAACTCTATCAGTTATCAGTGGAGCTGAACAGAGATCATAGCGGGTTGCCACACTCTCCTTACCAGGCCTCTGTTGTTAAAAGCAACCCTGGATCTGCAGCTCTTGTTCATTTACATGTACAAATGCTTTTCTCTTTGATAGTGTTGATTGACAGGGTTTCTCATATGATGATGATGATTTGCATGATGCTCTTTGCACTCATGTGGATATCACTATTTAGCATAGGAAAGGAGTGGAGGAAGCATCTCCCAGTCAAATGCTAAACAGAAATAAAATCATCTATTTTAATAAAATGCTGACTACTACTTTCCTTTGGCTCCCAGTTGACTCTTCAGCTTGAGTTAAATTTTTGCTGATGTCAGCTGTGTCTTGAATACTTCATTGGCATAACTGTAAAAGAGAGCAAATCAGATGAGAGATTAAACGAGGCATAACCAAGTTGACGGTTCCAGGTGCTTTAATGAACAGTAGTGAGATACATATGTTTTATTCCTTTAGAGTTATTTGGCAAAAAACAAGCTATGGTGAAGGTAAAGGTAATAGCTGCTTCTGTTTAGTGACTAGCATCCTTATCCGTTCCCTACAGTGTGGCTCATGCTTATAAATATGAAAAATATAGCACAAATAAGTATAATCAGCTATTACTTATTCAGCTTCTACTGAGTACCAATCATGCTAAGTGTTAGAGAAATGAACTCGACACATTCCTTGTCCTCTTTAAGAGCAAGAAACAGGTAATCAGAGAAGTTATACATCAGTAGAAGTTCATATGAACTACAGGGAAGGGAGTAATTAACCAGAGGTACTGGAACTTGAAGATTGGATAGGATTTTACCTGGAAGAAAGGCAATTGCAGTACATTATATATGCAAAAGTACAGCATATGTGGAGACATAATGGTGAATAAGATGGTATGTTCAAGAACTGTAGGGAGTAGCCTCTTGCAGTTGCTGGAGTGAGGGACAAGAGCCAAAGTGAGGGTAGAGATGTGGTAGGAAGCATTGCTGAAGAGGTAACCGGAGAGTAGATTCTGAGGAGACAGCCAGAAATCATTAGATACTCAGCACTATGTTACGTGCTATGTGGGTACAAACACTTCTTAGACTTTATGCTGCTCTTGAAGAATTTATGATCAAACTGAGATGAGACGCCAACATACATGAAGCAATTAAAATATAATTCAAAGGTCAATGATGCGTTATGGACTCTAAGTGCGGTTGGGATTCAAAGAAGGTAAAGGAATCAGTAGAGTAGAGAATAATCAAAGAATTAAGATGTTGAATTTGAGCTGCTCCTTGAAGAATGGGAAGGCTTAGTTCAATAGCTCTTAACCAACTAGTACTTCCCCCCCAGTGGACATTTAGAAAGGTGTAGGTTTGTTTTTAAATGTCACAATGGGAAGGTGGGAGGGCCACTTTAAGCATTGCCATGCCGTACACAATAGAGACCTACTCAAGGAAGCAGTTGTCCCTCTTGAAGGTCTAATAGTGTTCCCATTCAGAATTAATTAGATAAATAGTGGGTAAGAGAAGAGATTTCAGATGGTGAAAACAATACAAGAATTATAGAGATGTATCAGTCTTGGTCATTAACAAGATTTAATTATTTAGAAATAGATCCTGTTTTTAAATTGATTAACTTTCGCAATTTATTTCAGAAATTGCATGGCTAAATAGGCTTTTTTAAAAAACAAGATTGCAATCTCAAGTACTATTAGGGGTTAGAGAATAAAAACAGTAACTCCCTGCCTCCCTTACTCCCCCACTCCGCCCTTCCCCCCCAGTGCTGCAAGGTCATTCTAAATGTACACAGCTCAGCACTGTAGCTGTACTATCCCCACATTAAGCAACATGTGCCCATTCTCCTGCTTCTGACCATCTGCCAGGGGGTGAATCAAACTGTCTCAGCTCAACTGCGAGTGTCATTCTTAAATTATGGCTTCTGGCTACCCTTGGCTTCTGTTTACTGCCTGCTCTCAGATTCTTCCTCTGTTCCTAACAACGATATCTCTATATCTACCTTTCAAACATTCCAAGATTGGGCATCGGATCAGTTTGTCCCATGGCTCCTTCCCTGATAGGTAAACCCTTAATCCACATGGACCTGCTCTGGCTGACTCGTGGTTGGCTTGCTCTATAGTCTTGAGTTAGGTCCTCCCACTTCAGTTAACTGTTAAGGAACGATGTGGTCAGAAGCACAGAGCAAGGGGACTCATGCAAAAGGAACAGGGCTACAGCCTTCACAACAAAGTCAGTGGCTTTTCAACAACTCTGGCTAGACCGAAATAAGGAGGTTCAATTCAAGTGGAACTACAGGATCTGCTACTCACAGTTGCAGTAAAAAAAATCTAAAGCCAATGGTTGATGAGCATACATTATGGAATAAATTGTTCACCATTTAGAACTCTTCTGTCCCATTTAAATGTATAGATTGTGGTCACTTTCAAAGCCAGGTGATACTATTTTCAAATATGAAGGTATGAGCCTACTGTCACCTCAAAGTCAGCAAGTATAAAATTTAACTCATAGATTTTTACCAGCACTAAATTATCCTCCAAACTTCTCTATTTCCAACCATAGCATTAGGAATTTTATAGATAGGGAACTAATTATTAAGGGGAATAGATCATGGCTATAAATTACAAGTATTCTTGACTCCATTTACTAGAAAGCCCCAGGGTCAAGACTGATGGAAAGAAATATCTTAATAACAGCATAAAACAAAATTTATAACCTGCCTGCCTGCCAGTCAAATTGGGTCAAGAAACCAATTTTTAATTTTGATGAGCCCTGTGTATTATAAGCATTTGAATTAGAATGGCTTGTGAAGTAGGATTTCAGTAGTCTCCACCAATCTAGAAAGGTCTAGCTAAAGAAACCATAGATGGGTACCAGGTTGCAGGAAATGAAGTACACGTATAATGCTAGACAGAGCCAGGATGATGAGCTCAAGTGGGTGATGTTTTGTTTGGGCTGTCCTTTTAAAGCTCAAACTTCACTTCTCTATAAAGTGGTTGTGCTCACCAGCCATTGTCTGACACCTGCAGTCACATGTCTCTTTCTTTTTCACCTACATGTAGGACTGGTCTAGTGGGAAAAATAAATGTGCACTTAGAAGTCTAATTAAAACACACACTATTGGCAGCACTGTACTGAAAGCCCCATTAAGTATCTTATGAATGCCCAAGAGCAGCCCTGCCCATGTTTGGAGTGACACATTTTGGCTCAGCTGGTGACAATTAGGATCAGACCCAGGACACTGGAGAATATATAGTGCATCCCATATGGCCTGGTGTGTAGGTAGATTGCTCCCTGGGTGCCTGGAGCTCAATGAAAAAGCTCTGGGTAGGAATTAGATGAAAATGATGGAGAATGTGAATTAGCACACTATGGATTGATCTGCATCATATATGGCCACAGTATGGATTGGATTCAACTGTCAGATGGTTATGTATTATTCATGATCACTTTCAGGGTAAAGATACCAGATGGCAAAGGCATATTCATGGTCAAATCATAGTTGTTAGATTAATTATAAATCTCCATAAGAATTGGAAAATAATAATTTAGACTGCTCTCAAAAGGATACTCTGCAGATCATCTAATCCAAAGTATTTTTAAAATAAGGCACAGCGGTTATTAGGTGACATTAAATACTTTATGTTACCATAAGTTATTTTTCAAAGAGCCTCTCCAGTAACATAAAACTTTTTGCAGATTTCACTAACCTGTGGCTTTGGTCTTAAGGTTTGTAGAGCTGGTGGTAATAATGCCATTTCTTTAAAGGATCGCAGATGATTTATACTACCCAGAATGTCAAGGGACCAGCAAACTCTGTTAGACAATAAGAATATTTTTGTCTGCATAGCTACAACTCATCATGTACAAAAAAGGCTCTCTGAATTCAGGTTCTATGTAAATGTCATTAGCATCCATGCGGGCTGGACATTTCCTATTCGCCCCTTTGGACTCCCTCTCTATCCTTCCACACCCTGCTTTGTGCTCAGTGAGGCTGTCCTGTAAGGGTTGCATCAGTGAGCTTTCTTGTCCTCTGGATTCCACCTGGCTGGCCAGTGAAGCACATCAGTGGGAGACAGGGTGGGGCAGAGTGAATCTTCTCTAGGTCTCTTCCTGTATTGTCTTGTCAGGTTGGCTGCCTCCACTGCAAAGGCCATTGCTCCTGTCAGGTGGTCTTCTCCACCCGCTTCTCTCTCTGGGTTCTAGAAACTCCATGGATAGATGTGGTTTTCTCTGGGTTCTAGAAACTCCATGGATGGATGTGGTTTTCTCTGGGTTCTAGAAACTCCATGGATGGATGTGGTTTTCTCTTGTTACCACTGGTCCCGAGGTTGTTCTGCATTATTCTTTGTGGCTTCCTTGCATCCTGCCCACACCTTTGTAAAGAGTCCTTTTATTAAGTTCTCCTTAAATGCCCACGTTGAACGTACCACCAGTTATGTTCAGGAATCCGTAATGAAATACAGTTGACCCTGGGACAACACAGATTGGAACTGTATGGGTCCACAAATACAAAGATTTTTTTTTGATAGCAAGTACTGTATATGATGATCTGCCATTCATTTCATCCATGGATGTGGAACTGTGTTTATGAAGAGTGAATTATAAACTATACATGGATTTTTTAACTGCGAGGAGAATTGCTGCCCCTAACCCCCAGGTGTTCAAGGGTAAAGCATACACCCTAAACACAGAATCACAGAATCAAATGATATTTTAGCAGCAATGGATCATTGACATGATCTATTAAATCTTTCTCAACTTATTAATGAAGAAATTGAAATGGAGGGATGTCAAGGGCAGTGTCCAAAGTCACCAGCTACTATGTGACAGGCTGGGGACCATAAGCCAGACCTTCTAGGTCTCTTCAGTGCATCTTCCACAACAGAATTCTCTGCAGAAAGTCTTGGCCACCACGGTAGGTGTCCGTTGAAGGCGTCTGTCCAGGACAGTTAGCCCCAAGGGGATGGCCTGTAGGGAGATTTTCTGTCTATAGCAGCTGCTGTTCAGAATGTTATCATCATCTCCAGGAAGGGACTCAGTAAGGAAGCCGAAGGTATTGAACATCCAGAGATCCATACGGTATTTTTGAGAGTAGTTTCCAAAGATCCTGTTTAAACCTGGCTCCCCAGACTTTACCCCAGTTTTTAGGGATGATAAAGGGAGAACTGCGTGAAGTGGTGCCTTTAGCTCTCAATGCCCAGGTGTTCTCCATAGACAGGTGGAAGGGATGGGCAAGGGGATGGCTGCAATTAGACATGACAGATGTCACTACACAGGCATGAGAGAATAGAGATGGGGTAAAATAATTATCATGAATTAAATGCCTAGGTCCCAGGAACTGTACTGGGGATTTTCCATTCATTGTTTTATATAATCCTAACCATAAGCCTCATTTAACAGATGTGAACATTTATGCAAAAAGAAGTTATATCTATAGGAGTGGGAAATAGGCCCCAATGGAGATGTAGAGTTCTAAACACTTGGAGAACACAGTTACGGTGGCAACACAGATCATAAAATATTTGTTTTTGCATGTCACCGAGTCAGATCCTGGGGATGAATAGGAAACAAAGATCAGGAAGGAAGTTCTGAAACTAGAGAGACCTAATTTCTGCCATGATGAATGTATCGTATGGGCTGTGGAGCTATGGGCATAGGAGAGTGTGCAGATAACTAGAATTTAATTTGAATAGCGTTACAATTGGGAAGGAGAGGGTTCCGTGGGGACCCAGAGGAAGGGCAGGCATCACAGGCTGGGGAGGGAATAGGACAGAGGAAGTGACCTCAAGTTAAGAACTAAGAACTGAAAGGAGGAGTAGGAGCTGGCAGGTGAAGTGGGAGGGAAATGTGGTTCAGGTAGAATGAATAGCATGTGCAAAGGCCTGCCATTAAGTTAAGAGAATTCCTGGTTGGCTAAGAAGTTTAGTTGGAGTTGATTATAGATATTAGAAGGAAGCAAGGCTGAAAAGCTAACTCAGGGATGTTATAAATTGAGCTGGTAGTTCAAGTTGAGGAACTTGGATTTTCCCCCTCCGAGCAATTGGAGAGACCCTGAGGGTTTTAAATAGGGAGATGACATGACTCAATTTCAGGGGTCACTGATCCTTGGACAGAGATTGCTCTCTGCTCTGGTTTTGCTGGGTAAATGAAGAGACTGCACTCTATTTAGGGTGAGTCTATAAGGCAGCCAGCATGAGGTGGAGCTCACAGGAGCCCATGGGTGTTAATTATCCCTGACTGACAGCCAGGCCCCTCTGGGGAGCTCAGTAGTTCTGTGTCACTGACAGTGCTTGGCTGTGTTTGTCAGTCTATTTACACTCTCTGCCGAATTTGTATTCACTTTTTCATCTTGCTTCCTTTAGAGTTTTGTCCTGTTTTGAACAAGAACCCAAGGTGTTGTTCAACAGAGGTGGCAAATTATTTTCATTGTGTGATAGTGCAAGTAGTTGGCATGTCTTTTTAACTAACTTCTGTGTTTTGCTTTTCCTTTCTCCATCAATGTATGCCAGCCTTGAGCTAAGACAGTGGCTCAGGATATTTAGCTGCCTTAGATGGATGAATTTGGATCTGGTCGTGTGATATAAGCAGACCTTGCTGAACTTTGGGACCCACAGCTCTCATAGGAAAGGTATCTCCGGACAGGAGGAAGGCAGAAAAAATCACCTTGTAAAATATGAACGAATATAGAATTCAGACCTTAGCTGTATCTGTGTGTGTGTGTTAAACTATATAGAGAATTTACTTAAAATATACTTACTGAATAAAAGTGAAGTGCTTGGCCATTCTTTATAACTGAAGCCAAATGTTCATGATTAATAATAGTTACTCATACATGTGCATTTTTCTTCATTCCTTTCCTATCCTCTCCTTTTCTTTTCCATTCCACTCTATTTAAAAAAGAAAATGCTGGTTACAAACCACTGAAGTGATTTCAGAACTCACTAATGATTGGGTTTTAACCTGCAGTTGGAGAAACACTGTTATAGAGGATTTAACCAAAATGTGTTTTTCCTAACATCCCACTATGGCAAAGAAATGATTTCTACCTGAGCTGTGGCGTTACTAAGTCCTCCCTAAGTGTTGGGGTATCTGAAAATTGGTGAAGATTTCCAGAGGCTCTTGCCTCATTGGAAGGGTAGTGATAGAACTTTTCCAAGCCCTGTCTTTATGTGGTTATGAGATGGTAAATTCTTGAATCCCACTGTCTTCCGGAGAACATTTAGTAGTGTATGTCGGTTCCTTCCCAGGAGAAACCTATTTCCAGTTCATACTTGAATCAGAGTTACTCCTCTGACTCAAACAAATGATATGGTGGACATATTGCTTATCACTAACTCTGGAACAGCTGACTAGAATTCAGAATACTGACATCAGCGAGAGAAAACTGCAGCATTAGGCTCTCCATTCCTATGTTCTGAAGTAATTGGAAATACGGATTTCAAAGATTAGATTCAAGGGAGCCATTCCACTTAGCATTATTGTTAATTGTATCTTAGAAGACCTGAAAATAAGTGAATGAATAGAGACTTGACAATTTTTCATATGCCGTGATGGAAATTGGAAAACCTTTTCAGTCCCAGCTATTGTGGAATAAAACCATGGAAATTCTAGGACCTGGGAAGAGGATTGAAACTATAAAGGTCAGAAGAAGATAAGTGAAGGTGGAACAGACCAAAACAAAGACATCTTCTCTCAGCCTTCTGGGAGAAGAGTTTTCCTCCCATCCCTTAGTGAAGGAAGAATTAGAAATTGAAATGAGGACCTCAGAATAGGTGTTGGTTTTGTGTAATCATACTTTAAATAAGTAAGTATTCACGGTTACATACCTCTTCTTTGGTGCTGTGGACTTAGCCATTCTCCCAAATCATTTGTATGGCATTTATTAATCACAGGTCTATGACCCCCATTAAAACAGACACTCTATTGTCAACTCGTTCTATCCTGTCTTACATGAGTGTAGTTTTTGCTTTGCATTCAGCAAATATAACTTTAAAAAGTTTCCCTTCCTGCTATGGTCTGAATATTTGTGTACCTCCAAAATTCATGTTGAAATCCTAACCTGCAGAGGTTATGGTATTAGCAGATGGGGCTTTCAGTTTCATGATTAAAGAAACCCTCATGAATGGGAGTAGTGCCTTATAAAAAAGACTCAAGAGAGATCTCTAACCCTTTCTGCCATTTGAGGATGCAATGAGAGTGAGTGACCCAGAAGAGTGACCCAATCCTGTTGGCACCTGCATATCTTGGACCTCCAGCCTCCAGAACCATGAACAACAAATTTCTGCTGTTTATAAGCTCTGATGGTTTTTATAGCACCCAAACAGACCATGATACTTTCCCTAGAACCTGAATTATTGGAGAGTCTCAGCAATAGCTTTCAGGAGGGGAACTCACAAATGGACATCCTCCGTGCTTGTTATCTGCAACATTGTGGGGTGGGCTTTGTGGAGTGGCAGTGGGTGTTGTGTGTTTATTTGCCAAGTCCTCTTACTCTCTTTCTCCAGGGATCTTTTCTGTTTCAACTTCACCTTCCTCATGAACCCAGTTCTTTTTTTTTTTTTTTAATAATTTTTTCATTTTCCCACTGTACAGCAAGGGGGTCAGGTTATCCTTACATGTGTACATTACAATTACATTTTTTCCCCACCCTTTCTTCTGTTGCAACATGAGTATCTAGACAAAGTTCTCAATGCTATTCAGCAGGATCTCCTTGTAAATCTATTCTAAGTTGTGTCTGATAAGCCCAAGCTCCCGATTCCTCCCACTCCCTCCTCCTCACCCTCCCATCAGGCAGCCACAAGTCTCTTCTCCAAGTCCATGATTTTCTTTTCTGAGGAGATGTTCATTTGTGCTGGATATTAGATTCCAGTTATAAGTGATATCATATGGTATTTGTCTTTGTCTTTCTGGCTCATTTCACTCAGGATGAGATTCTCTAGTTCCATCCATGTTGCTGCAAATGGCATTATGTCATCCTTTTTTATGGCTGAGTAGTATTCCATTGTGTATATATACCACTTCTTCTGAATCCAATCATCCGTCGATGGACATTTGGGTTGTTTCCATGTCCTGGCTATTGTGAATAGTGCTGCAATGAACATGCGGGTGCACGTGTCTCTTTTAAGTAGAGTTTTGTCTGGATAGATGCCCAAGAGTGGGATTGCGGGGTCATATGGAAGTTCTATGTATAGATTTCTAAGGTATCTCCAAACTATTCTCCATAGTGGCTGTACCAGTTGACATTCCCACCAGCAGTGCAGGAGGGTTCCCTTTTCTCCACACCCCCTCCAGCACTTGTTATTTGTGGATTTATTAATGATGGCCATTCTGACTGGTGTGAGGTGATATCTCATGGTAGTTTTGATTTGCATTTCTCTTATAATCAGCGATGTTGAGCATTTTTTCATGTGTTTGTTGGCCATCTGTATATCTTCTTTGGAGAAATGTCTATTCAGGTCTTTTGCCCATTTTTCCATTGATTGATTGCTTTTTTGCTGTTGGGTTGTATAAGTTTCCATCCATTGATTGCTTTTTTGCTGTTGGGTTGTATAAGTTGCTTATATATTCTAGAGATTAAGCCCTTGTCCGTTGCATCATTTGAAACTGTTTTCTCCCATTCTGTAAGTTGTCTTTTTGTTTTCTTTTAGGTTTCCTTTGCTGTGTAAAAGCTTTTCAGTTTGATGAGGTCCCATGGGTTTATTTTTGCTCTAATTTCTATTGCTTTGGGAGACTGACCTGAGAAAATATTCATGATGTTGCTGTCAGAGAGTGTTTTGCCTATGTTTTCTTCTAGGAGTTTGATGGTGTCGTGTCGTATATTTAAGTCTTTCAGCCATTTGGAGTTTATTTTTGTGCATGGTGTGAGGGTGTGTTCTAGTTTCATTGCTTTGCATGCAGCTGTCCAGGTTTCCCAGCAATGCTTGCTGAATAGACTTTCTTTTTCCCATTTGATGTTCCTGCCTCCCTTGTCAAAGATTAATTGACCATAGGTGTCAGGGTTTATTTCCGGATTCTCTATTCTGTTCCATGGGTCTGTCTGTCTGTTTTGATACCAGTACCACACTGTTTTGATGACTGTGGCTTTGTAGTATTTCTTGAAGTCTGGGAGAGTTATGCCTCCTGCTTGGTTTTTGTTTCTCAGGATTGCTTTGGCGATTCTGGGTCTTTTGTGGTTCCATATAAATGTTTGGATTGTTTGTTCTAGTTCTGTGAAAAATGTCATGGGTAATTTGATAGGGATTGCATTGAATCTATAGATTGCTTTGGCTAGTATGGCCATTTTTACAATATTGATTTTCCCAATCCAGGAACATGGAATATCTTTCCATTTCTTTACATCTTCTTTGATTTCTTTGATTAAAGTTTTATAGTTCTCGGCATATAGGTCCTTTACCTCCTTGGTCAGGTGTATTCCGAGGTATTTGATTTTTTGAGGTGCAATTTTAAAAGGTATCGTATTTTTGTATTCCTTATCTAATATTTCATTGCTGGTATACAGAAATGCAACTGACTTCTGAATGTTAATCTTATATCCTGCTACTTTGCTGAATTTATTCATCAGTTCAAGGAGTTTTGGGGTTGAGTCCTTAGGGTTTTCTATGTATAGTATCATGTCAACTGCATACAGTGACAGTTTTATCCCTTCTCTTCCTATATGGATGCTTTTATTTCTTTTGTTTGTCTAATTGCTGTGGCTAGGACTTCCAAAACTGTGTTGAAGAGCAGTGGTAAGAGTGGGCATCCCTGTCTTGTTCCAGATTTGAGTGAGAAGGCTTTTAGTTTTTCCCCATTGAGGATTTTATTTGCTGTGGGTTTATCATAAATGGCTTTGATTATATTCAGGAATGTTCTCTCTATACCCAGGTTGGCGAGGGTCTTGATCATGAATGGATGTTGGACTTTGTCAAATGCTTTTTCTGCATCTATTGAGATGATCATATGATTTTTGACTTTTTTTTTTGTTAATGTGGTGTATGATGCTGATTGATTTGCGTATGTTGAACCATCCTTGTGAACCTGGGATGAACCCAACCTGGTCATGGTGTATAATTTTTTTGATATGTTGTTGGATTCGGTTGGCTAAGATTTTGTTGAGAATTTCTGCATCTATATTCATCAAAGATATTGGGCGATAGTTTTCTTTTTTGGTGGTATCTCTGTCTGGTTTTGGAATGAGGGTGATGGTGGCCTCATAGAATGTCTTTGGGAGTATTCCTTCTTCTTCAACCTTTTGAAAGAGTTTAAGGAGGATGGGTACCAATTCCTTTTTATATTTTTGATAAAATTCACCTGTGAAGCCATCTGGTCCTGGACTTTTATTTGTAGGGAGTGATTTTATGACCTCTTCAATTTCATTTCTAGTGATTGGTCTGTTCAGTTGGTCTCTTTCTGCTTGATTCAGTTTTGGCAGGCTGTAAGATTCTAGAAAATTGTCCATTTCTTCCAGATTGTCACACTTGTTGCCGTATAGTTGTTCATAGTATTCTCTTATGGTTTTTTGTATTTCTGCTGTATCCGTTGTGATTTCTCCTTTTTCATTTATAATTTTGGTTATTTGGGTTCTTTCTCTCCTCTTTTTAGTGAGTCTGGCCAGGGGTTTGTCAATTTTGTTTACCTTTTCAAAGAACCAGCTCTTGGTTTTATTAATTTTCTCTATTGTTTTTTGAATCTCTATTTTATTGATTTCTTCTTTGATCTTTATAATTTCCTTCCTTCTGCTGACTTTAGGTCTTTTTTGTTCTTCTTTTTCTAATTCGTTTAGGTGGAAGGTTAAGTTGTCAATTTGGGATCTTTCTTCTTTTTTGAGAAAGGCCTGTATTGCTATAAATTTCCCTCTGAGCACTGCTTTTGCAGCATCCCATAGATTTTGAGAGGTTGTGTCTTCATTATCATTTGTTTCAAGGTAGTTTTTAATTTCCTTCTTGATTTCCTCATTGACCCATTGGTTTTTTAGTAGCATGTTGTTTAGTCTCCATGTAGTAGGTTTTTTCTCTTTGCTTTTCCCATGGTTGGTTTCTAATTTCATGGCATTGTGGTCAGAGAAGATACTTGAGATATTTTCTATGCTCCTAAATTTATTTAGATTCGCTTTGTGTCCCAATATGTGGTTGATTCTTGAGAATGTTCCATGAGCATTTGAGAAGAATGTGTATTCTGCTTTTTTTGGATGTAGTGTCCTGAAGATATCAATTAAGTCTAACTTTTCTATTGTTTCCTTTAGGATCTCTGTTGCTTTATTGGTTTTCTGTCTAGAGGATCTGTCCATTGATGTGAGGGGGGATTAAGGTCTCCTACTATGATTGTATTCTCATCAATATCTCCCTTTATGTCTGTTAATATTTGATGTATGTATCTGGGAGCTCCTATATTTGGGGCATATATGTTGATGATAGTAACATCCTCTCCTTGGATGGATCCCTTAATCATTAAGTAGTGTCCTTCTTTGTCTTTCTTTATATCTTTTTTTTAAAGTCTATTTTGTCTGATATGAGCATTGCGACTCCTGCTTTTCTGTCATGTCTATTGGCGTGAAATATTTTTCCCCACCCTTTCACTTTCAATTTATATGTATCTTTTGTCCTAAGGTGAGTTTCTTGTAGGCAGCATATTGAAGGTTTTTGCCTTTTTATCTGCTCAGCCACTCTGTGTCTTTTGATTGGGGCATTCAGTCCATTGACATTTAAGGTGATAATTGATAGATGATTATTTATTGCCATTTTGAACCTCGTGTTCCAGTTGATTCTATGGTTCTCCATTCTTCCTTTCTTTTTTTTTTTTTTTTTGGTTGGATGGTCTCCTGTATTATCTGCTTGAGTGTACTTTTTTTTTTTTCATTTTTTGCAAATGCAATATTTGGTTTGGGCTTGTGGTTGCCCTGTTTTTTAAGTATGCTAACCCCTTCCCATAATTGTGTATTTTAGCCTGATGGTCTTGTACGATGAACCCAATTCTTGACGAGTTACTTTCTCCCTGTCCTGGCTTTTGACCACTCTTCCTCTAAAAGCATACCTGTATGTGTTGCAGTGTCTCAGAACCAGGTTAATCTCTTCAGAATTTTTGCTGAGATGTTCTTGAACTTCTGGAAAACGTTTTCACATTAACTGAGCCCTTCTATGCCCTAACCCACAGGTTAGGCATAATTAGGCCATCACTTTCATTTCTTAATCTTGATGAAGGATTGGAAGGCTCAAAGAAGTTGTTAACTTGTCCTAGTTCTTCCTCAAAAGGAATATCTTAGCAGCCAGATTTTAAGTTTCTTGGTCCATCATTAAGATATTATGTTTTTCTAGGGGGAAAATAGAGCAATTTTCTTCCTGAACTTTATGGTTTTTCCTAGAAATTGTTGGTGAATTTATTCTGGTGTGTATTGAAGCACTAAAAGTTGGTTTGTAACATATTGAGAGAATAAAAAGGAAATAGGACTAGAACACTTCAATTGAATATATTAAGTTTTGCTGCTGTCGCATGTTCATTGCTCTTCTAGAGAGTCTGTGAGGTACTTAGATTAAATATAAGGAGAAAATGGGAAAAGAAACTAACATTTTTCTGAAAGCTTACCTGTTTCAAGGGCCTATGCACACTATCTCAATTCTCAGCCAATATTTTAGCTGTGTATAATCTACATTTTATAGACGAGGAAACCGAGGCCATGTACTATTTTGTTCCTGGCCATGTAGATCATAGAAGCAGGATTTGAGTTTGGTTTATGCTGCCTCTAAAGTTCATACTCTTTCCACTTATCCATTAAAACTTGCAGCTTTCAGGAAGCTCACAATTCAGAGGGGGAGTATTTCAGACGTAAAAAGGAGATAACATGTATTATGAAGTTAGATGTCAAAAAAACCAAGAGATCAGTTGTATTGAGATAAGATTTGCATAAGTAAGCCAGGGCTGATTTCACAAATAGAACATTTCTAGTTCCCACTCAGGGATATAGAGAGCTAGAAAGAGCACCTCTTGTATTCTTATAGTTAAAAAAGTAACTATACAAATTGCAAGTTCATTACTTTTTTTGAGCATGACCTCTATCTAATCATAGTGTATTTCTTAGCAGTTCTAACTACATAAAATGTATATCAAAGCATATTACAAGCTATTTGAAGATACAAATGTCACATGTGTTTCTTTTTCTTCATTTTCAGTCCTTCTAAAAAGGAGATAAAATAGAATGTAATCAAAGCTTTAAAAAGGAAGGAAAAAAAACATTATAAGTGCTAATGTAATACTAGTTATGGAATATGGCATGCATCTCTGAGCTTCCTTGTGCCCAAGGTAAAAAAAAAAAAAAAAGATTCACAACGAATAAACACCAGACTTCATGAGGACAAAGTTTTCCACCGATATATATATATATATATATATATATATATATATTTTTTTTTTTTTTTGCACCACTCTAATCATGTGTTTTGAAAGAGCAAAAAGGACCTATAATCCCACTCCTAATTTCTCTTTGAATATTCAGTCTTGTTTGAATATATATTTTGTATATTTGCAATCATAGTGTAGATGTCCTTTTGTATTGTCTTATTCACTTGCAAACATTTTTAATATTTCTACATAGTCTTCAAAGTTATTTTAATACTTGTACAATACTCTCATGTGAAAAGGCATAATTTATTTGCAGATTTCCATATTGTTGGGCATTTAGGCACTTAATGTTTCTTGGTACTAAGTCTGGAAAATTTTTTTTTTATGTGAACTTTCTCAAAGGGACGTGGGGCAATAAAACAAACAATGAATGTCACAGATAGCACTTTTACACAATACAGAAAAGAATTTAATGTGAACGTTGCACATAATCATCTTCCATCAGCGGCGAGGGAAGGGTCCAGAAATGTAAAGCAGTGAAGTAAATTTGCCTATGGCTCAGCTACTGCGGAGTTGGTTTGTGGGGGTTGTATATCTGTCTGCCTTTCCTTGTTTAACACTGAACCTTTCACATAACTGAAGCTGAGTAACTGCATGTTGATATAAAAACACTTCCACCCTCATTATTCCATCTCTGTACCTACCTTCACTTTGGAGGAAAATCCACCTCAAAACCATATTGCTTCTCAGCTTTAATGACAGAATCATGTAGTGGTAAGAAGCAAAGTATATGCAGTGAAGGAAATATGGGAATGCCTTTGGGTTAAGGAAAAAAAGGAAAATAAAAGCAATCTCAAAGCTACAGCCCACAAAGAATAAAATGTATTTGGTGGTGGAGCAAGTAATACTCTTCAAGAATTCATGCTTTCCCACTCCTTCCTTCAAAACTAGATTAAAAAATCACCAAACTTTTCAATGTTTTCAAGTTGATTATGGAGATGATTAGAAATTATTTTTACTGTTGGGATATGGGAAACTCAGGTCTGATAAAAAAATCTTTACAAAGAAATCAGACTTTCTAAAAGGCCAGGTGTCTCCTCATTAATATAAAACTACATGCTTTAAACTCTGAGTTCATCAAGGAGTTCTTAATATTCACTGACATGTTTTCCTTATAAGTGTCTTACCTTTTTCTTTTCAATTATGTTCTTCATGATTGGAGTGATGATTTAAAAAAAAATTAACAATCTTCCAGTCTGGTAAATACATTGTTTTTTCCCCCTGATTTTCTAGCCATGAACTTATATTTTTTCTCCTTTTTTGAAAGTTTTATTTTTCTAAGTCTTAGAATTCACCTGTGACTCAACTCAAAATTTACATTTCTTTACTATAATATATTCCAAGATGCCTTGGGTATTCTTCAGTTTCAGTACTACACTTCTGGCATAAAACTGGTATGAAGGGAGGTTCCATTGTGGCTCAGTGGGTTACAATCCTGACTGGCATCTGTGAGAATGCAGATTTGATCCCTGTCCTCTCTCAGTGGGTTAAAGATCTGGTGTTGCCGTGAGCTGCAGTGTAGTTTGCAGACATGGCTCTGATCCTGCGTTGCTATGGCTGTAGTTCAGGCTGGCATCTACAGCTCTGATGCGACCCATAGCTTGCAAACTTCCCTATGCCACAGTGTGGCCCTATAAAGACAAAATAGAAAAACAAACAAACAAACTGATATGAATTCTTTCCACTTACCCTTCTTGTATGTGAGTTGTTCCATCAAATAATTGGTAACTTTTATCAACTCTGAAAAATTATCAACTATTATCCTTTCAAATATTGCTTCTTTATTATTCCTTATGTCCTCTCCTTCTGGAACTCTAATTAAATAAGCATTGAACACTCTTTTCCACTCTTCATGTCTTTTAACTCCTCTTTCATATTTCCCAACTCTTTGTGGATAATTTATTAATATATATTTTCTGGCCCACCAAGTCTTTTCTCATCTGTGTGTAATGTGCTAATGTGGCCACACAATTTTATTCTTAATTATTATATTTTATTCTTATGTGCAATTTATGATTTATGTCTTGTCATTTGCCCAAACCAATTTACTCAAAAAGCCTGTGTATGTGGACTGTGTTACTACTATTGATGATCTGGCTTCTTAAGTAAGCATATAAAATAAAAAATATTTTAAGGAGGTGACAGTTTTTTAGTATTGAGCCACAAGATATCTGGGCCATATTTATAAAAAGAAAGGCATTTGTTGTTTATCTGAAATTCAAATTAAAAATATCTTGTATTTTTTTTGTAAAGTCTGTTAAACCTAGAAAATATTGAGGAACCCTGTACTGAGCAATGTGACTTTCCTTACTCATTAGCAGTAAAGTCAAAGAAATACTTTGCCAGTTTGCAATAATCAGTATTGTAGAATCTAGACATTTTGTCAATAGTATGTCCCAATTCTTCAGCTATCCCCCCATTCCTGAACATGGAAATGTTTGCCCAGGCACCTGGCTTTCTCCCAGATCATGTGTGTAGTGTAAAGCACGTATAACCTGAGATATTCTCATGCTTCTAAAAGGCTCGCTTACCAGCTAAATGGCTTGTTCCTGACAGTTTTGCAATGCAAGATTCAAATGAATACCTTAGAAACATGACAAATTATTACTTGTCACAGACCTTTCCAGTGGGTTGCAAATTGTTGCAATCACAAATGTGAAAAAGATGTGATCCTTGTAGCAATGACTTTCATGCTGTATTTTGTTGAGTCCGAGAGTTCCTCTAAGGTGTTTCTCTGGCCACCGTTAGGGTAAAGTTCTCAGTCTCTGATTGAATCCAGGTCACTCACTTTTTATCTGGTGCATATATCTGGGTTCTCTGCACACATTTCATTTGAATAAAGTGTTCTGGTAAGAAAGAATTTGAAAACCAATAATTTGGAGATATATAGTCTTTGGTGTGAGAAAAACTTATGTCTTACGCTGGTTTGGGCACTTATCTTCCATGTAACCTTAGATTGGTTTCTTAACCTCTCTACATCTGCTGATGATCAAATGAGAAAAGAAATAATAATCAGAATTTCCTCATAGGTCTTTTTATTTTTCCTTTTTGTTGTATTAAGAACACAGTGTAAGATCTACTTTTTAAAACAAACTTAAATACACAATATGATTTGTTAACTCTAGGCACCATGCTGTCCACAGATCTCTAGAACTTATTTATCTTACATACATGAAATATTACACCCATTGAACAGAAGTTCCCTCTTTATCTCTCCCCCCAGCCTCTGACAACCACCATTCTACTCATTGTTACTGTGACTCTGACTAGTTTAGATACCTTGTATAAGTAGAAGCATGCAGTATTTGTTTTCTGTGACTAGATTATTTCACTCAGCATAATGTCCTCCAGGTTCATCCATGTTGGTGCATATGGCAGGGTTTCTGTCTTTTTAAAGGCTGAATAATATTCTATTTTATATTATATGCCATATTTTATTTATCCATGCATCCACTGATGGACATTTAGGTTGTTTCCACATCATGGATACCATGGAATAGTGTTTAAATTAACATGGAAGTTCAGCTGTCTCTTTTTGAGATCCTGATTTTAATTCCTTTGAAAATATACCCAGAAGTGGGATTGCTAGATCATATGATAAGAAAAAAATGAGATAATTAATTTAAAATGTTTTCTGCAGGAGCTGATACATGGTATATAAACAATAAATGTGATAATTAGATTAAAAGTGATTTTTGATTCATTTAATAATGAGTGGACTAATATTCCATTAATTGTAGCCTCTATTTTGAGCCAGTAATGAATGTATTTTTTCTCATGTAGTCTTCACAACAGCATGCTGAGGTCATTGCATTCTCATTCAATGGGGAGGAAATTGAGACCTGGGCAGATGGGTGAGCCACTGTGTTCATTCAGCTGTAAGTGGCAGACTGAAGTTTTAAACATGGGTGTCCTGAATCCAAGTACAGTATCTTCCCTATTAAACCCAAACCATCTCCTCCAGAGTCAACCAGAAGCACATCGATCATGATTTCTAATGTTATTTTTATTTTTAGATCTGTGAATTTTATAGCTATTATTAAATACTGTTAAATAATTACCTAGTGTCTTCTAAGTATCAATATTAATATGATTAATGTAAGTTATCAGAAGAATTTTTGAGGGCCTTCAATTTTCGTTTTGAATCTGGAGGCCTGTTGTTTTCTGCATTAACTGATGTACCTTCAGGAGTGAAGGAAAGCCCTTTGTCACCTCACCCTTTGAGTAGCCCTGCATTACTTTCCTATACTTATCTCTGCAGGTTAATGACATCAAAGGGTATTCTGTGGCAGATAAAGTGAGCTGCTTCTGATAAATATATCATTACAGCAAATTGTACCAAGTAGGGCTTATTTCCTTTGCTGCTGAAATACACAGATGCCTTATTTTTTTCAAGTATGAAAATGTTTTCTAATTAGCACACTAGGGTTATCCAAGTCATTGGGAGTGGAAACATAGTCACTTCTTCAGGGATTTTTTTGTCCTGCTGGTGAACTGGCATCAATTTGTAATAGTCTTTCCTTGCCTGAATTTCCATTTATATATATGTATATATACATATACATATATATTGCAATAAGCGATCAGTGGAATACTTGTCTCCACTCTCTCATTTCTCTCTCTCTCTTGTTGCTGTTTATGAAACATTATTTTGTGTCTGGCACTTTACACAAATTATTTCACTTAATCTTTATTACAACCCAGCAAGGGAGGTCTTATTCCATCTTAAGGATGAGGAAACTGAAGCCAAGGGAGTTTAAAACTGCCTGTTTTGCTGTCCGCACACGAAACAGCTAGAATCGATTCTCAGATTTTTTCGGAGGGGTGGCGGCAGGGAGGCACCTGATGTGTATGGAGATTCCCTGGCTAGGAGTCCAATCAGAGCTGCAGCTACTGGCCTGTGCCACAGTCACAGCCATGCCAAATCCGAGCAGCATCTGTGACCTACACCGCAGCTCACAGCAGTGTTGGATCCTTAACCTACTGAGCAGGGCCAGGGCTCGAACCCATATCCTCATGGATACTAGTAGAGTTTGTTACTGCTGAGCCACAGCAGGGACTCCCTGATTCTCAGAATTTGTGAACTCTAAAGCCGAACCTCCTTCCCTGGGTAAATGCAGATAAACCCAAATATGTAACAGATCCACAAATGATGTACATGATTACAAGTATAAAGGAAAACACCACTTAGGGTGCAGGAGAAATCAGTGTGATGAATATGGTAATAGTGAACATTTTTGGAGGATTTATTATGAGTTAAGCTTCTGTAGCACATTACAGATGTTAACTAACTTATGCACAAAAGCTTTTTAAGTAAGGATATTTTTACGCCCACATTACAGATGAGAAAACTGAGATATAGATAGCCAATTCCCTCTAGCAGATTCCATTCCAAGAGGAAGTCTTGAGCTTAGATGTGATTCTATGTGATTGAAGTCCTCCTCTTCACTCCTAGATGATGCAGTGATTTTGGTTCTAGGCATTCTCTTCGTAAATTAGCACCTTGACAGATTCTGAATCTGTGCTGTATTTTGGGTGCTGGCAGAAATTGTGTATTAATTTATTCTGTGGGGAGTAATGGCTGGTTTCTCATCCAGACTCTCCTTGTAGCTTCTGGAAGTAAGGGAAAATATCTTCCAAGCTAATTCCCCATTAATCCAGTAGCTTTGCTGCATGAACTTGTAAATAATGTTTAGCTTTAGTATGGAAAATGCATTTTTCTATCATTTAAAAATGATAGAAAATACTCTTGATTTTCTTTTTGGAAATATGTGTTATTTTCCAAACACTTCCTTTTATTTCTATGTATTATTTACAGATTTTTACAAAACCCTTCCTTGTGGGAAAGCCTGTACATTTTAAAATTACACTTTTGTCATAATTAAAAACACATTATTAAATCTCTATTCTTTACAAACCTATTTTTAACCACCTTTTCTATATTTTATTTTCTTTTGTTATGGTCATTTAAAAAATTTAAGTATCATTAATTTATCTTTGCATTAATATCTGTGCCAGGTATTTGTTAATGATCTTTTAAAAACATGGCCCACACTTGACATTTCTATCATATTTGAAATTCCTTATCTTTGGAATCTATCTGTAATGATCAAGGGATTTTATAACAGCAAGGTTCTTACTGAAATGAAAATATCACAAAATAATAATAACTGTTACATAGTAAGTTGTAAGTTGTGCCAGGCACTGTTATAAATGTTCATACTGACTCATCCTCAACACAGCATACGACAAATGGAGAAAGAGAGGTATGGGGAGGCTAGTGGCTGCCCTAAGCATGCAGTGAGTAAGAGGAGAGGCTGGATTTGAAATAGGCAGGCATCCTCTGTACTCTGTCCTCAACCATTACATCATATAGCATCACACAGTAATCTAGTAACACTAACAAAATGCATTAAATCAGTTCATGATGTTTCCAGATTACAAAAGGACAAACCTAACAGGACTTAGTTTATTATTGTAGCACCAATAAATCATCCATTGAACGAATCTTTATTACACTCCTGTGTGCTTGTCACTATGTGAGGCATAAATGGTAGAAATAGACAAGGTCCCAGACTGCATGGAACATTCAGTGTGTCTAGGAACACTGACTTTCAAAGGTGTAGTTGCAGGTGAGCAAGCATGATGTGTGATATGTCAGGGAGGTTCCAGGAAACAGAGGACTCAGCCATGCTTGTATATCAGGGAGGTAACATTCCTTCTGAGACCTGAAGGATGAGTAGAAGTCAGTCATGCAGGAGGCAAGAGGGGAGGTCCTTCTAGATGGAAGTAGCAGGGGTTGGTGAGGTTATAAGCCAGAGTGAACAATCTGGAGCTTGCAGAGAAAGTTCTGTGTGCAGAAACAGCACAAGTGAGGCTAAAGAGCAAATCAGATGAAATTGTGGACAGGTTTGAAGTCATGTTAGAGAGTTTTCTCTTTATCCCAAGGGTCAAAGGAACCTCCTATGGAAGAGCTAAAATCTGGGAGTGACATGATTAGAATAAAGAAAGAATATTCTGGTTACCAGGTGGCGAGCAGATGGGAAGTTTGTGTGTGTGTGAAGGTGCAAGTCTGCAGTTGGGGGGACAAGTTAGGAGGCTGTAGTCCAGTAACAGTGGTGGCTACACCTAGAGTGTTAGTGGAACTAGAGAGAATAAGAGAGATTTAAGAGATACATAGAAGATGGAGTCAGTGGGACTCAGTAAATGACTGGGTGTGAGGATGAGGAGTTGAGGGTCAGATATTTCTGGCTCTGGCAGGAAGAAAGATAATCATGCCATTTCCTGAGGTGGAGAACTCTATATGTGTGCATAGGCCGTGGAGGAGAGGTGAAGACAATTGCATTATCCCTGTGTGCTGAGTTTAGGTGCCTCAGACATCTGAATGAGGACCTGAAGAGCCTACTTCAGTGCACGTAGTGCATAGTAGGTGCTCAATAAATATTACTGAGTCGATTGAATATGTGCTTCAAGGGGGTGTATGTGTTTGGAGCACAAAGTCAGGCTTGCAGAGATAAAGATTGCTAAAATAATAGTACATAGATGACAGCCAGAGCCAAGACAGTGCTGAGATGTGGGAGTGTGATGAGTGAGAAGAGCAGAAGGCTTGGGACTGAGCCTTGGGGAGTGCCAACATTCCAGCACTAAGCAGAGCAAGAGGAGGCTGTAAAAAAGTAGCCCCCAGAGAGGAGGGATATCACAGGAATGCTGTGTCGTGAAAGCCCAAGGAATGGGCTATTTTCAGAGGTCATTCTCTCAAATGCCTCAAACAGATCAAGCAGCAGAAAGACTGAAAAAGATCTCTTAGATTTAGAGATAAGAAAGTCACTGATGACCTGGAAGCATCAGAAAGTGATGAGGGCTGAAGCCAGATGGGAGTGGATTGAGGTATGACTAAAAGTTGAGAAAACGAAGACAGGAAATATGGACAACTTGTAAGAGAATATTGGCTGTGATTGGAAGAAGGGATAGCAAAAAATAAGGTCAATAAAAATAATACTACAAAACTTTCATTTTCTTTTCCCTTTCCCTTCCTGAATAACACAGTTCTAAAGCCATGGGTGGGGTAAGGCAAGAGAGCTGTCCACATGAATGTGGCTAGTGGGGGATGCTGAGCCCAAGGAGGGTGAGGAGTGCATCCACAATGCAGGGAGGTCCAGTTCGAGATGTCCTAAGCCCAAGGGGGAAGAGGAGGGAGAACAGGACAACTGTGCCGAGGAGTGGGCTGCATGGGTTATTGGAACCTCTGTAAGGTTAAGGGGACTTCTTAGTCTGGATTCTCCAGAAAAACAGAATCAATAGGAAATCAACAGATAGAGAGGTAGAGCAACTGAGAAATATTTACTGTGAGAAATTGGCTTGTGTGATTGTGGAGGCTGAGAAGTCCACTTAATAGGCAGTCGGCAAGCTGGACACCCAGGAGAGCCAATGGCGTAGGTTCCAGTTTAAGTTCCAATGCAAATTCCAGTGTTTCAGCCTGAAGATTGTGAGGCAGAGAGCAAGAACTCTTTCTTCCTCAGCCTCTTCTTCTATTCAGGTATCCTGTAAATTAGGTGAGGCCTGTCTCCATAGAGGAGGGCAATCTGCTAGTAAATGAATTCAAATGTTGATCTCATCCAGAAACACACACACACACACACACACACACACACACACACACACACACACACAGAATCTGGGCACCTCGTGGCCCAGTCAAGTTGATACATAAGATTAGAATGTCAGTATATGAGGGTGTTCTGGCTAGAACTTGAATGACCAAGTGGGTTAAGGAATGTGCCTATGTGAGGAAGGTGGCTGAGGTGGGGGATGGTCTGGTGTGAGATGCTAGAACTCACATGAGGTGAAAAGGGCATCCTCCTTGGATGGGGGCAATGTGGCCCAAGTGTCACAGCCTGGCAGGGTGAGCATGCAGTTCACACAGAGAAGTGGCTTATAAGGAAAATCAGAACCCAAGCAGGATGTGGAGTGTTCACACTGGGGAAGGCTCAACATGTGCTGCAGGAACACAGAGAGATATGGGTGTGCGGCGGGTGTCATAGAGAGGAGAAGATGGCTGTGGTGCTGGTCAGTTGGTTATACACAGGAAGACTGAGCAAATATGTGACATCTCAAGCCATGCTTTGCCCAGTGTGAACACACCCTTCATCCTTATTTGGTCTCCAACATCTTACACCAGGTCAGCTCTCTGTGTGGACAGCTTTGTCCCACCCAATGGCTTTAGGACTGAGTTATTTAGGAAGAAAAAGGGAAAAGGAAAAATGTTTTTTGAATAATCTTATTTTTTGTTATCTTCTCTTAGTTCAAAGCCTATATTCTTTTATAAGCTGTCCATATTAGATGAAAATGTGTGTGTGTGTGTGTATGGGTGTGTTAAGAGTGTGTACACAGATTCATTCCCTAATTCTCTTCAAGGAAAAGGTCTTGGAGCAGCAACCCCCATTATAGCAAGAAGTATATCCAGATCCTGCATCTTGGTCTTTAATACCAGGAACCTGGAAGGGTGGCAGGCTTGACAGAAAAATCTTTTTCTTAAAATAGTAGAATCTATATACAGTATATTTGCACACAGAAGGCAGAGACCAGTAAAAGGGGAAAGCCTGAAACTATAAGACAGGAGGAGGTAGGGATTACATTAAAAAGTGCTCTGTCGATGGACATTTGGGTTGTTTCCATATCTTGGCTATTGTGAATAGTGCTGCAATGAACATGCGGGTGCATGTGTCTTTTTCAGGTAAAGTTTTGTCCAGATATATGCTCAAGAGTGGGATTGCTGGGTCATATGGTAGTTCTATGTATAGTTTTCTAAGGTACTTCCAATACTGTTCTCTATAGTGCTGTGTAGCACTGGGAACTATATCTCGTCACTTATGATAGAGCATGATAATGTGAGAAAAAAGAATGTATATGTGTATGTGTAACTGGGTCACCATGCTGTACAGCAGAAAATTGACAGAACACTGTAAACCAGCTATAATGGAAAAAAAAATCATTATATAAAAAAAGTGCTCTGGATGCTTGTCTGGAGGGTTTGGTTTTAAGGCCATGTGTGGTTGGCAACCATTTGAAACAGATGAAGGCCACATGCAGGTAGTGGAATGGAGTGGTTAAGACCTTGGGCTACGATGTTAGGATGCCTGAATTCCTATTCTGATTCCATTACGTTTAGATGTGATATTGGGAAAGCAACTTAATCTCTATGCCTTGATTATCTATAACATGAAGGATCATAAAGACACTTACCAAGGATTAGGTGAATTAATACATGTAAGAACCCTGGAAAGTGCCTGACTCATGGTAATGCTCAATAAATATTGACTTTTATTTTTGAAGGACTAATGTGTGGAGGTCAGAAGAGCTTTTTCAGTAGTTAAAGTGAGAGGGAATGAGTTCTTGAACCAATGTTGTGGTAGGACAATTCTAGGACGGGTTAAATCTGAGACATATGAGGAGCTGAATAAACATGCTGAGACTTGGTAACTGAATTGAAGTAAGGAAGTGGTTTGGCAGAACTGGGTGGGTGATATTGCCCTTCCTTAAAATGGGAAATGGTGAACTGAAGATAGTGAATTCAGTTTGAAATGTGTTAAGACTGAGGTGACCATGCACATCCAGGTGGAGATACCCCACAAATGGTTGGGTATCTCAGCCTGAATTTTGGAGAGAAGTAATCAGCTATAGCCTATAGCTAAACCATGAGACTGGATGAGGAGTTGGGCAGAAAGTAGAGCTGAAGATTTGAGGGGTGTGAGATGGGTTTGGCACAGATTCAAGAATCAATGAAAAAAGCCAAGTAGGGGGCACTTGTGGATTAGAAAGAGGTAGCGCTCCAACCTCTGTTGAGGCATAGAGGTGGTGTTCCAATGCTGATGATAGTAAGGTGGTTCTGAGAGTGAAGAGGAAGGTCTTTACACGTGGTGAGAAATTTTAGGAAAGTAGATACAGCTTCCATCAGGTTGTCCCAAACACTAAGCTTTTATAATTGATTACGTTCACACATGATGGCCATAATGTTTTCCATTGAAACATTTTGCCCAGAGCTGGACAGAAAGTCAGACTGGGCAGTACCATTGCTACAGTCAGCGTGGTTTACGTTTGATCCCATCTTCAGTTGATTGTTATGCCTCAAAAGTCCTGGCAAGGCACTCCTGTGTGGCACTGTGCCTTCCTAGCAGATGGGAATGAGTGTAGTTATTCAGTGACTTGGTATGTGCATCAATTTTAATGATCAAAACAGGATATTCTATGCAGAGTGTCTAGGCATGAGGTTAAAAGGATAAAAATGCCATTATATCTCCAGCATGGAAATGGATTAGCGCTGAAAACTTAACAATTGCTAAGCCAAGTTAAAAGTTTGTTAAATTTCACTCTGGATTTGTGTTCATCTGGGAACTTATGATAATGAAGGCTTTTGGTCCTGATTTGGCTCTCTAGAGGAAGAATACATACAAATCCATTTAATAACCTGACTGACTTTTATCTCTGAACAGATGAATCAGGTGCAAAAAAGTGGAATGTAGATTTTTGTGCGTGCCCTACATTGCATTGCTTTTGCAGAAGATAGCATAATTTTGGAGTTGTTCTACATGTAAGGAAGATTTAATACAGAGCCTGGTGATTATAATTAATATACTGTATTGTATAATCGGAATTGTCTAAGAGAATATATCTTAAGTAGTCTTACATAAAAAAATGGTAACTGTGTTAATTAACTTTATTGTGGTAACCATTTCACAATATATACATATATCAAAACATCATGTTGTATACCTTAAACATATATAATTTTTGTTTGTCAAGTATACCTCAATAAAGCTAGAAAATAAAGGTAAGGGGAAATACAAAATTAAATACAATGTGTCAAGAATTTCACTATATAAAATATTTAAAAAAATTAAAATATATAAACAATAACAAAAATTGCTATAGAATAAGAATGGTATGGCCAAGGTGAAAATGAGAATTCAAGAAAATTCCCAGATAATTAGAGGAAAAGAAATTGTACTCAATTACATTGATTTTTTTGTTGAAACTCCTGTTTGTATAAAGGTTTCAATGTATTCTTTTCTTTTTTCCCTTTGGATTTTGTCTTGGAGTGTGCAGAGATAGGTTTTCTTTTTTTTCTTTTTTCTTTTGCTTTTTAGGGCCGCGCGGCATATGAAATACGGAGGTTCCCAGGCTAGGGGTCAAATCGGAGCCACAGCCATAGCCATAGCAACGCAGGATCCAAGCCACATCTGCAACTTACACCACAGCTCACAGCAATGTCAGATCCTGAACCCACTGAACAAGGCCAGGGATGGAACCTGAAACTATGGTTCCTAGTCGGATTTGTTTCTGCTGTGCCACCCTGGGAACTCCCAATGTTTTATGTTCAGTTTAGTGTAATATTATATATATGCATATATATAATACATGTGGTAGTATATTTCAGTATTCTTTTATTACTTAACAAACAACCCCCAAATTTAGGGTTTGACCTAATCGTTTATTTCGGTCATGACTTTGTGGGTCAGGAAGGATGCTGCTGGATAGTTCATCTCTGCTGCATGTGTTGTTCACAGGGTGGCTGGGGATGGAGGATCCACTTCCAAGGTGGCATTTTCACTCACGATTGGTACTCCTTTCACCCCTCTCTCATTATCAACTTCTGTCTGTCTGTCTCTTTCATCACATGGTGTCTCATCCTTCAGCGCCTTTCCATGTGACTTGCATTTCTCATAGCATGGTCAGGGTAGTCTCTTGGTTTAAAGAGGCAGGAAGCAAATAATTCTTTCTTAAGGGTTACACCTACACCTGGCACAGTGTCAATTCTGTATGCTCTGGATCAAAGCAGACACAAGACCTACTAGATTCAAGAGGATAAAAAAATTCCACCACCTGATGGGAACATGGTAAGAGCATGTGTGGGTGATGTTGCTGCCATCATCTGTAAAGTATACAGTAGGCCACATAGTAGAACCAGGGAGACATTGCAAGGATTCCAGTGCTTCCCAAAATGTGTTCTGCAGATCACCTGGAGAGGGGGCGCTTTTTAAATATGTAGTGATCTGAAACTCGTTCCAGACTTTTTGGATCAAAATCGGAATCTCTGTTTTGAGTGGGATTCTGTGGCTTTAACAAGCCCTTCAGGTGATGATTATATGCACTAAGCCAGTGAAGAGTATTTCTGAGTATGATTCTGAAGACAAAAAAGCCTGGATTTGATGTCCCTGCCACCAACTAGCTGTGTGGCCTTAGGAGTGCCTTCATTTCCTTAGCAACAGTTTCCTCATCTGCAAATTGTACCTGCCAAGCAATAGTACTTTGCTTCCTTGTGTTGTTTCTGAGAGTAAAACATACACCAAATGTGTAGTCTCTAGCACAACATCTAGAACATTCATGATAAAGGCTAAGGGAGGTAATGGGTTTCATTCCCCAGACAGATAACGACTCTTCGGTGTGCAATGAGGATTTATGCACATGAATGACCTGGACCCATGTTGTGGCCACAATTAAACTCACCAGTGTGCCAGTTCATCATCATCTGCCAATGATGTGTATACGCTTTCTCACTGGAAGCCAGCAAATGAACAAGTACAGACCTTCCTGTCTGTTCAGGGATTTGAATTGATTGATGTATAATAAAGAACTAATGTACTGAACAATGAGCAGCACACTAGGTGACAGTAACCTTGAAATTGTTTGCAGATGGTTCAGGGAAATGGTAGGTATGGTTTAGGCAGTAAGACACTCTTGGTATTCCATGATTGGGTGAATTTCAAATATGTTTTAACATGATCTGTATGAATGCAAGGCCAGCTATTAACATGACAGTGGGACTGAGGCATTTGGTGGGAGAAAATGGAGGGCTGACCTGGCAATCAGCTAAATAAAGAAACTAAAGGCTCAACATGATAAATTTATTAACACTTTGTTATAACAGAATTACAGTTAAAAATATCAGGCATGGACAATTAGGAATAGATTCTGAGAAATCTCAGATGTTGCTGGAAAGTTTCATGCTTAGAATACCAACCAAAGCCTCAGAAAGAACTCTTAAAGTATGTGATTCTCTTTGGATGTCACCTGCAATAGACATGAGACTGTAGCATCTGAAAAATGGGCACCATATGTTTGTGACAATGAAAAAAGAGTGTTCAGAAGAAGATGGAAAGCACCTAGGTTCTTTTTCTTGTCCCTAAAGAGCTGCTGAAGTAAAATTCTTTAAAAGTCAACATACTTGAAATCCCATACTTCCATGTGTTTTGTATGGCTCAGAACAAAATGAGAAAGTGGTTCTGAGAGCGGTCCCTTTAGAACGATAGACTGAATTTTCACACACCTGTGAATTTTTGGTGTGTCGTTGGTCCCTTTAGAAAAAAAAAAGTTTTTTTTAATGCATTACATGTTCTTCTAAAGCACTTTAGGCTTTGTGGCTAACATTGATCTATACATATCTATCTAATAAATTCCCCAAACATTCCTAGTTACTTAATTTCTATTTCTTTAGGTTCTCTCGTTTACTCTTCTCCCCTTCTCCTTTTCTAATTTTTTCTAATTTTCTAAAATCTTTCCTTACATTTGTTTATTTATTGTCTCTCTCCATTTTGTTTTGACTTCCATCCATTCAGTTTATCCAGTATTTACTTTTTTTTTTTTTTTTTTTTTTTTTTTTTTTTTTTTTTTTTTTTTTTTTTTGGCTTTTGTCTTTTTAGGGTTGCACTTGAGGCATATGGATGTTCCCAGGCTAGGATTCTAATTGGAGCTGTTGCTGCCGGCCTACACCAGGGCCACAGCAATGCCAGATCCAAGCCGTGCCTGCGACCTATACCACAGCTCATGGCAATGCCGGATCCTTAACCTGCTGAGTGACGCCAGGGATCAAACCCGCAACCTCATGGTTCCTAGTCGGATTTGATTCTGCTGCGCCACGATGGGAACTCCCAGTATTTACCTTTGGTAATGATAACAGCCCAGCAACAACCACAACAATGGCAACAAAATCAGTTAATGTTTGCTGAGCATTTACAACGTATCAGGTGCTATGACTTCCTTCCCTCCTCTCCTTTCACCTGTGCTTCTCCCTCTGTACAGACACTTCTTTTACTTTGATCTATGGAAATACATTTTTCTCCTCTTGTGATATAGCATACCCTCACCAGAGCCATGGACGCAAGCCATGAGCATACTCTTATTATTCTGTTCCAATATTTAAAATGTAGGAGGAAGAAACCATCTTGGGGCAAAAATGAGCATGCTCGCCGTGTACACACTTAAGCTCAGGTATTATATCAGAGTTGGTTAACTCACTTTTTATTTTATTGTTAATATCTTGTGACCAAGAAAGGGAGAAAATTTTCCTTTGGCTTCCCACCTGTAGAATCAGGGGATCAGAAGAGTTAACCAACCAGGTAACATGAAGCTCGGCTGAGGCTGAGCTAAGTGCTCTCTAGGCCAGCGAAAGAGGAGGTCCAGAAGCAGTTATGAGAGGAAGTAGCCTCAATGAGCACTTGAGCAAAGAGCTCATGATTGCCTTTCTACCAACTGCAGAGCCCCTGAGTGTCTGGAATTTGTGGGAGGAGGAACTGGGCGGGAAGACACCTTTTCTTTGTGCCATGTGCCTAGTGTGGTTGTTTTCAGTCCTAAAAGTCAGGTTTCACCGTTGCATCATATTGGAGTGCAGACTGCAGGCATGAGCAGAACTTTGTTTCTTGCCGAGAGAGTCCATCCTTGATATTTCTTTCATGCCCGATATTTCTATGAAATTGTAGAACTCAACAGTCAGAGCATATCCTAAAGAAATCCATTTAGATTTCTTCTGTGCCAGTATGAATCATGAGACTCACAAGAGGTTTTTGTTTTATCAAGCCTTTAAAAACTGAAACAGAGGAGGAAATATTTTCAACAATTTTTGAAAATGGCAAAATTAAGCCGATGTAAGGAGTTGTATTTTCAGTGCTATGGCCTGCACCCAACTCTCTTCTCCATGAAACTTTTATTTTAGCTGTCAGGACCAGGACATAAGCACAACGCAAGCAATTTGTATTCCAGGCAGACACACAAATTCATCTCTAAAGAGTCAGAAAATGGAAGGAAGCTTCAACGAAGGTGGCTTGAATGAAATGAACAAGGAACTGCGTGGGATGCCTCGTAACACAGCCTTGCTCAGGACTGACTGCTGCCATAATTGATCCCTTTGGAGGCTGAAAGAGCCTTGACTTCTGAGGCAAAGGAGGAGGAAGAAAGATATAAATTAGCATGAATTATGTTAGGTGTTTTCTGTTACCTTTACACTAGCCAATAAAGCCAATAATATTGTCCAAAATTTGCAATCAGTAAAGTCACTTTGCTGCTAAGTGGTAGAGGCAGGATTTGAACCTTCATCTCTCTCTTGAACGCGTGTTTATTCTATTGCCTTTTGCTGCTTCCCTGAGAAACAATATGCTTAGAAAGTCCTCCTTAAATAGTTGGAGTTAACTAATTACAGGAATACAGGTAATTTTCTAGTTCTTGTTTGAGCCTAGAGTAGTTCTAACTTTCCTTTTTAGGTTATGTGTGGCCCAGTGTACCAGGCTTACTCATTATTAAACATTTAAACTGCATTATATCTTGCCTAATTTTTCTAATTCATATAAACTTAATGTTCTCTTTTCCTGTGTCTCTAGACCTAATGATTATTCTTCTACAGAACTTCCAAAGGCTTTAAAAGCATTATGGGGGGGGCATTTGTTTAGTTATTGTTCTAGATATTTTACTTGTTTCGTCACCCGCCTAGTGGAAACTTGATAGCTGTATCATGTCCTGCAGAAACTGTCAGCTTGCCTTAGCAGCCCTCTCCTCTCATAGCAGCATCGAGTTTCTACTCTTAAAAAGGGTTCATCTTCATTTTGGTCCATCCTGATTCATGATGTAACAGCTCAAATAAAGGAGTGAGGGCTGTTCACTAAAATCTGTGCCAGCCCCTATCCATATCATGCGGTTATTCCATAATGATGCCCTGTCATTTAAAATGGGATTTTGCATGAGTGCATCATATAACTGAATTACCCTGTTGCAAACAGCTTATTTTCTCCAGATCCATAGGCCAAAAACATGACATAAGAAATGACATATTAGATGCCTTTGTACCTTGATTTAATATTTTTGGCTTTGCCACAGCTTGCATATGATTACAGATGGCAAAAAAGTGCCCAGCCTTCAATTTTTTGACAATTACCATCTTACTTGTTCAGAAAGGGGCTCACCAAGAAACCAACACTGGCAGTTCCTTTTCCTCTCCTCTGCATGTCATGAAAATGAATCAAAGGCCTGGGAGCTAATCTTCAAGGCTGATAAAACCTGGGAAGCTAAACCTGTTTACCACATCCATGGACTTTGGACTCTTTGTAGCACCTGAGTCTGGAGCTGTAGATGAGTTCATATTAAAAATATGGTGTGATCTGTCAGACTGCGTTGTGATAAACTGCTAGTGGAGGAACTGAAAAGCACTCCAAAAGCTTCCTTTCGAGACAAAAATCCAGTGACGACTCTATTAAAATAGAAGCAACATTTAGCATTTCGACTTAACTGCATACTTAACCGTCTGCTCTTTATAGCTTCCTCTTTTTGTTTACTGATATTGTTTCTGTTAAGAAAACATTTCTATCAACTTTTTCTGTCTGGAGGAGGCTTTCTTTTTGCTTCTTCATTATTTCAGACTCACAGATGGGCAGATCCAGAGGCAAGGGAGAATTTTGCAGTGCTCACTTTCTCTCCTGGCTTTAGGAATGATGTAGCTGTGGTTTGTATCTGTTGCTTTTCCATAGGTCATAACAGACATACATCATGAAAAATTCTAATTAATACTTGCTTTTAAACAATTCCTTAAAAGCCAGTTTCTTAAAATGTGCACATGACATCACTAACTTCAAGCAATCAACATGCTGCCTTTCAAAAACACTTTATAATCTGACTTGTAGTCTCCATTTTTACCCTTTCTTTCCCAACATCCCAGTACCTTAATTTACTATTTGCCTGATCGTTGCCATAGCTTCCTATACCTCACCCCTTTCAATACTAATCCATCTTCCCATTTTGACTAGGTAACTTTATATGAAACAAATACCCACATTACCCCCTTCCTGAAATACCCAGGAGGATCCTCTTTGGCTGTAGGATATATTGTGAACCTCACAGCATGATAGTAATCATCTGACCACCAGCTGCCTTTCTCTGATTGGTTTATTTATATTTTTATGCCATGATACTTTGTTAGTTCTTAGGAATGCATACCATCTAAAAAGCTAAAAATGAAAGAAGAAAGGAATCAAAGGGATGAGTAGTATTTTATTTTCCATTTTGCTTTGCTAAGTCAATGAAATTGCCCTGTGAAAATGGCATGAAGATCATTGCCATATTGATGGAGGCAGTCAAAGGAAATTTTAAGTGACTGCTCTGTAATTATTAAATTGATAGAATTTATTTTCCTGTTCTCCCTTCTCAAATCCTATGTTTTTTATCTTGGAATCTATTGATGACGTAGCATAGTTTACATGCAAACATTTGTTTCTGTTAGTATAATGTTAGCATTAATATGCAGGCATTGGTTATCTAGCAAGCAAGGAAATCTATTTTTGAAATTCAAGAAGTTTAAAAAGAATTTGACCAGGGTATTTTTTCTCCTTGATCTGAGTTAGGGTAAACCAGAAATTAGATTAGGCTAGTTGGTCTGATGTAGCTGCAGGGAAAATTAAGATGCAGTATTTGATGGGAAGGTATAATCCAAATGGAGCAGGGAATTTTAATTATAAAGGGAACAGGGAACAGCAAAAGCAAAGCATAAAAAATTTAAAAACATATTACATATTTAAATTATGGTGACTAAAAATGTTTGGATAAAAAGGGAATTATATGTCTGGGAATAAAAAGCAATATGGGCAAAAATGGTCTTGAGGACAGAGCACAGAAACATCCGAAATCCTCGAATAGGGGGTATGATCATGATTTAATAGGCAGTAAGGTGCTACTGGAAGACTCAGATTTAGTTTGAGCTGGTCCTTGTACATACAGGTGGAAGTGTTGGGTAGGATACTTGATATATGGGCTTGTCCTGAACCCAGTCCTTTCCAGGTTAAACTGAAAAATTTCAAAGCCTCCATGTTTGATTTGTGGGGCTTTCCACCAAGGAGAGAAATGGAATCTACAGGTTGAGACTCCTGAACCAACAAGGTTGGTAGCTCTTACAGGTTCCAATTCCACCTGAGATGATACACCTGTGTGACCTTTGCTAGCAATCTTTGTGTTTCCATTCGTGGAATGAACGGGTAGGAGTGATGTGAGAGGAATGTGTGAGCGGGTCACAGGATTACAACTGAGGAGCTTTGCATAATGCAAGAGGCTGGTGTCAGAGGCTTCCCAGGGGCTTTTGTAGGCAAGCAGAAAACTGAGCGAGAAGCAGGAATATTCTGAAGGAGAAGATCATCATTGTGAGGAGTCTGGGCACCACCCATCTTTAGAACCTTGATAGCTTTTATAATATGTACTGTATTAGGTGGCTAAAAATGAAAATAATAATCACTTGTGTTGCAAATTTGGAAATTGCACAGTAAGTGTTGAAATGAAAATTATTTATAATCCAACCATCCAGGGGTAATCACTACTAACATTTTGGTACGTATATGGACAAGTTGTTTTCTCCCCCATGCATTGACTGGCATCATCCTATATATACATAGGACATTTTCACCTGCCTTCTTCTTAAAAATGTACAGGACTATTGTTCCAGGTAAAACATTTTTTTTTTCTCTCAGAAATAATGGAATAAAAAACCTTAGTTCAGTTGACTTCTGGCATAGGCAACTGAGGGCAAAATGGCATATGATTGCCATTTGAAGTATTTAGTGAAAATTTTATCTTATTATAAATTCACAAACTGGGGCCTTCCAACTATACTGATGTAAGTCATGCTATGATAAACATAAATGCTTTTATACATTTATTTGCTTCCTTAAGATGAATTCCCAGAAGTAGAATTTCTAAGTCAAAAAGTTGTAAACAATTTTAAGCATGTTAATGAATATTTCTAAATTGTCCCTCAAGAGGTTTTTGTAATTTACATTTCCCTCTTTCCTAAGTACAGGTCAATCCTGAGATTTAGGGAATGATGTGTTAATGGATTGTTTGATTAATAAGTTCTATGAATGTGCAATGACACCGGCATGTATTAAACATCAGGCTTGGCTGTTTGCAATAGCTGGATGGAGACTGTCACTCCCATTGATATTTGAGAACTATTTAAGCAGGTGCTTAATAGATGATAAATAGCATGGTATCATACCCTTTGATTAAACATAAAATATTTATTATAACTCCTCAAGGTATTGGAAAAATCAGCAAAGCATATGAAAATACTTAATCTGGCTAGTTTCACATTTATAATGTAAGAAGGACTTTTCATGTGTTTATTAAAGTGGAATCAGACTGCAGAATTCTCAATAATTTAAATGAAATGTTCCCATGGAAGGCACCATATGCTACCATTTGCATTTTGTATGTTTTATTAATTCTGGGGAAAAAAATCTTAGGAGCTACAGGCAAAACATAGCCCAACTTAACTGAAGCATTTATTTTGTCAAGTCATTAAGGGGATATATCTTATGGGTGCAAAATAAATATTATTGAATTAAGTTTTTAAATCCATTAAGTACCCCACAGGGCAGGACCCATTTTCCAAATGATAAAAATGCAAAGAGAACATACTATCTTTACAAAAAAAAATATGGGAATGTGGTAACTCTTAAAAATTTTTTTTATGTAATATTAGCTACAGACTGGTGCATTTGTCAAGACTATCCATTGACCAAATTGATGAATTTATTCAGACGGCAAGTTGCTACCACTCAAGTATCACTACCATTCAGAAAATCCCTAAAATTTCTGAGTGAGCAAATAAATACTTTCCTTTATTCCACTGACAACATTTGGTAACACAGTTTCTAGGAGTTGTGATCTAGTGTAGGGAGTCTTATTTAAATACTGGATTTTAAGCTTCAATCACATGTCCAGCTATTGGGTTAATTGGTAAATGAGCCTTGCTGGGTTTTAAGGGTCTTAAGAACATATATCTCATTTGGAAAGTAGATTCTCATCATTATATTGTAATGAAAGTGGAGTGGTTATCTGCGCATAAAACTTCTAGAGCTATACTCATGTGTTGCTAACTCTGCATAAATGTTTGCTATTTTATATAAAAGTAACAATACTTGTTTTTGATGTTGCTATGGGTATTTTATCATTATAGCTATTGTTATTACAATCAGGAAGGTAGAGTCAACTTTCTCTTCCACCTTTTCAGAGAATTCCTGACTGACACACACTCCTGCAGGTGAGGAAACTTTTTCAAATGAAGGCAGGGAAAAGTACCTGTGGAGCATAGTTCTAGGAAATTTCATTTTTTTGAGATCCACACAGTAGACCTCTTCTGCCTTTCATTCCTCAAAACAGAACAACACAAACGACAAAAACAGTATAAGATTGTCTCAAATGTTGATTCCTGTACTGGTTGTTGAAGCATGAATGTTGCTTCTCTGAATGGTATGACCAAGGGAGTCCACACTCTCTCTCCTCGTCTGTCTTTTCAGAATTATGGCCAAGCAGAGATCAGTGACCCAACCTTTTCCTGTTTCAGCTTTACCCTCCTGACTGGATCAGGTTAGGGTCACCAAGTCAGGGAAGAAAGGCCATATAAACACAGATAGATGTGTTGGGTTGCCTCTAAAAGTGATTCAAATATCCTTATCCTTTTCCTCTAACCTTTAAATTACATAAAATAAGGAAATGCTTTGTCCTTAACACACATCTTTTGGGGTTGTTTTCCTGCTTAAGGGGTAAAACAGTTTTTGGTACAAGGCGACACTGACAGTGAATGCTGAAAGGACATCTATGGATTTGTCTCTGCAGCAACATCCTCTCCTGCCCACTCTCTTCTCCATGAGATTCCATATGGCTATTTCAGGGCCGTCACTTCTTCACATGACCCTGTTTTCCTGGTCAAATTTCTCAATCTTTGAAGGAAGATGGTTTGCAGTGGAAGAGAAGGAATCAATATAAGAAGGGCACCAAAAAAGGGAGAAAGAGAGAGGGAGAGAGAAAGAGAGGAGGAGAGGGAGAGGCATTCTAGTCGTAGTTCTTTCTGAGGCCCAAATACATTGTTGACCTTCTGTTTTTTGGGTGGTTCAACTGTAACTTGGATTTCCTGAGACAACCAACTCCTCTTTGACGTTTAAACTGGTTTGGGTTTGTCTTGGGTTTCTAATAGTGAAACAGAGTAAGTCCTGACTTCTTATCACTGTTACCATCCTCTCTGACTTCTCATCATCATTCAAGCTCTTGAGGGACTCAGAATTGCCCATCAGATAGGCTGTGCTTATTATGGCAAGTCTTAGACCCAACAGTATCAACCTGAGCATTATTTTATTGAAAGCTGGGATGGATACCATTGATCACTTCAGCCCTTGGTGCTGGCAGAGTGCCCTAATCCAAACACCATTGCTTATCCAAAAGAGAAACCACATTCTAATCTAGTCTCTATTTCAAAAGCTGAAAACCTGCATGTTCTAGCAAATGATCATATGTGAGATGTGCTCGTCTTATTTCTGCCAGTTCTCCCACTTACTTATCATGCTCCTCCATTTGTCATGTGGCACTAACACTGAGCAGTTTTTCTCTTTTTAAGCAATTATGACTTCCATAACTTAGAAAGTTGTATTTCAAATTAAACTTAAAACCCATAAGAAAGCTATTGATATTTGGACACATCCAAAATAAGTCTGCTAGAGATACTGTGATTACTTAGATTTTAAGATCCTTTAAAACATTAACATTAACTATATTTCCTAGTTCCAAATCATAGGTGCCCCATCTCTGTTTTGCTAATGTGATCATTATGCAGTAAAGAGTCATGAATCCATTTATCCATTCCTTTTATATGTGTCTGTTTTTTTGGGATAATTATCTGAATAACAGGCTCCCTGATTCTCTACATTGACCTATATTATGAATAAATCAGGCAACACAGTCAACATTGTTAGAGTTGTTGAAATGCAGGGCTGGGTCTAAAGTGAGATGAGTGAGGCAGCGAGGGTGCAAAATGCAAGGAGACCCTCACTCTCAGGACTGTGCCAGGTGTCTCTCTTACCTCACCCTTTTCATGGCCCTACTGAAAGGTTACAGACTAGTTTAGGAGATAGTCACATGTATCAAAATGGAAAATTAGACAGTGTAGAATATGTAGCAATTGTGGGATTAATAAAAAGACAGAAAAAAAAAAAGAGAACTGATTCTTTAGCAGAGCTTCCAGCTCACCTTCTTTCTTTCTTTCCTCCATCAGGGAAGTGTGTCCCAGTAAGCATAATATGACATTAGGAAGAGCACCTGGGACTCAAGCTCATGTCCTTGAGTGAGTTACTCTTGACTAAAAAAATCAAAGTAGCCAGTTGATCTCCAACATCCTTTCCAGCTAGGTGGTTCTGGGTGTAAGATTTCCTCATTGGTATTTCATTAGTCATTGGAGCAGAGGAGAAGGCTGCCTGGGCAACAAGGATGTGAGTGAGGTTTGTTTTCAGCTGCCCTGTCTTCTTCATTTTGTCCTCCCTTTTCCTGATGGTCCATCATCCCAGCTCTTGCAAGCTCCAGGTGCCTCCATGAGCTCTCTCATTCCCTTACTCATAGGGTGGGACCTGAATCCTCTTTTCACAGTGCGGAAAAGACTAATGACAACTTGAAACAATATTCCCCTACAGGGGCTGTGCAACTAGTGAGGCATGGTAAGACCTGAGTTCTTAGTAAGTAGATGGAGAGGTGGGCAGACTGGACAGGAACTTAGGGAAGGTGAACCAGGACAGGTAAGCTCAAGGTTCAGTGCAAGAGGGTGGTAACTTTTGACATAAGGACAAAGACTAGTTCCTCTCTGACCCTATTCCAAGATTAAGCAAAGGAGACTGATAATGAGAGAGGTAAGGCCTACCTCAAGTCCCCATAAGGACTCTTATTGGGATAGAGTGGCTAAGATTCCTCCTAATTATCTCATATTTTGATAATACACCAATCAATTTTAGCTCTGTTTTATGCATTTAAAACTTGATTCCTCAAACTAAGAGTATAAGTAGTTCATGTATTTCCTTTATCACCTGGCACAATGGGAGGAAGTTAGCCAGTGGACAATATTTGCTCACATTAATTGAATTCTATCACACGTAAGGTCTATTTCTCTCACATACATATGTGATACTCATGTCATATACTAGTAATGTTGGTCCTGCTTGTAAAGATCACAATATCATTATTTTAACATGTATTTTTCTCTGAGATTCCTTATGTATAAGGATTCTCTTATATTTGAATCTCCTTCTCCTTTTGCTTCAGTTAACTGTATTAAAAAAACTCACCTAGCACTTAGATCCTTAATCAGGAACCTTTATTCTTCATGGAGACAATACAGTATACCTTTTATAGCTCATTCTACGTGATTTAGCTGATACCGAATTTTTTAGTAGCCATCTGAGTTCTTTAGAAGTTGTGATTGGGCCAGACTTAAGACATCACCACCAGTTGACAGTTTCAGTTATCAGCAGAGTGATTCTCAATAACTATCTCAGCTACACTCCTGTTTTCCAAAAATAAAAAAAAAATAATAATAAAATAAAGAAAGAAGACTAATAGAAGCATCTTCTAACTTAGGACTTTGGTTACTTTTAAAGTACCACATACTGATAACCACATGACCAAATGTTCCCTCCAGTAATGTGCCTACAGCAGAATTGAATTCTGTGTGTTTGTTTTAACCATGCAATGCATATGCCATCTGGCATATTTCGCATAAAAATGAAACTGCTTTCATGGCTGAGTAGATGCCAAAATGGAATTGTATAACAGTAATAAGGCCTTTTCTGGTTCATGAATATACCTTAGGTGCTGCTTCATGCATGAAACTATAGATGATGCTAAAATGGTCACTTTTTTTCTCTTTAGGGGGGAAGACTATAGTAAGAGTTAAGTCAGTCATTTCTGTGATCTTAGAACTTAGCCACGATTTTTAATGTAGAGAAAAATAGTTGCAAATTCTTTATCTCTGATTTTTGAAATGTAATTCCAAGCTTTAACCCTGGGTTTATGCCTCTCAAAAATAAAAAAATACGGACTAGAGACAATCTTTTGCATTCATGATGAAAAAAGTGTCTAAATGTCTAGAGGTCTGAATTTTCTAGAATATACCAAACATATAGATTATGGACAGAATTTCCTCTGCCTTTTCCATTACTTTAATAGCATGATTCCAAATCACAAGCCAGGCCCACTTTCCCACCTTCTCTAAGTATTCTATCCACTGTAAGGAAATGCATCTTACCCATGCCAACCTTCAGGGTACTAATGTCAGTTTAAGGAATTTTAGTACACTATATCAATTTCAGTGGAACATATTGCATTGGTTGAGGAGGTGTCAGGGATGGAAATAATCCTTCATGGTTAAAGGTATTTGTAGAAACTTTTGTGCATCTCTGCCATGTTGTACAACCTAATAGTATATTCTCCTCTGTCTATAATAATTTATTTTCTGGCAAACTTGAGACTCAAACATTTGTCATGCTTGATATTCAGCTTTACACAAAAATGTTCTCTTAATACAGCTTTATGCATCTCATACATATTTGTATCTCTTTCCAGCATAATTTTAGGCCCAGGAGAGTTTAGTAATAAACCAGTCCCTCTGTTATCAGGACCAATATCTATAGCGTCTAAGCAATTTTCAAGTCTTTCAAGTCATTTACCTCAAGAATTTGCTGCAATGTAAGAATAAGTGCGATCAGAAATAAAGTGTGCATCTGCTTTTCTGGTCAACTTGCCTCCAGTGTATATGTGTTCCTTTCCTGTAGCTATGGGTCATAATATCTCAAACGGAACATTTTTTTTTTTTTTTTTTGATGCCCTCAGCACGTGGAAGTTCCTGGGTCAGAGATCAAACCCACACCATAGCAGAAACCTGAGCCACTGCAGTAATAATGCTGGAGCCTTAACCCACTGTGCCACAAGGGAACTCCATCAAATGGCAAATTCTTATAACACATTATGGAACTTTATGTCATGCAGCCATGAGAGATTGTTGGAAACTTGTGCTTGCAAACCGGGTCTCTATTTGCTTCATAATCTAACACTGGGAAGCTCTTTGAGAGATTTCTCCGCAGTCCTTATCTGTTGCTTTTAAGAGGGTATATTCACCCTAAGCCTGCTGGCATTTTCTAATAGTTGTTGAGGAATAAAGTGCCATGTGTTGGCACAAGGTTTTTGTTCACACAGGCTTTGTGATTATAACTGTTATTAAAAATAAATGTTTCTGAGCTGAATACAAATGTACTGAGGCTTCCTTTCACTTGCAATCAAATTTCAAACTGTGTGAGGCAACTGGGCTGTAGATGAGTGAGGAATTAGAATTTAGTAAACATTCTGCCAGAATTGTTTTCAATCTGAGATCTTGGAAGAACTATCACTTGGATTCTACAATACGTGTTCTTTATTCCAAAACATTATATGCAGGAAGCAGAGCGTTCTCCTGGCTGTAGTGCCTAGAAAAGGGAGAGATATTGTGTAGCTTCTTGCATAAGATTTTATAGCTGGTGATGAAACTTACAGCAATACTAAACTTTTAGTAATTTAGTTACAATCTTGTCATTCACATGTGACTTCTAGTTATTGCTCTGAGTTTTAAAGTTCACTTAGGCTTTCAGGGTATAAATATAGCCGACTGGCAACCCCCAAGTCATTATCCTGTTTTTCTAGGCCTCCATCCATTTTAGAAAATCTATTCCATTCCTGCAAACAGAAATGACCCTGCTTAAAAAAAATTGCACTGAGGCCCCAGTGAGACACGTGCATGGAGCCACCAGTTTGTCCCTTTTTGAAACTTGAAGATGACCTTGTAGATGAAATGCCCAGTTGTAGTGGATTCTGTCGGGATGGCATCATATCTGTGTATTTGTAGATTGCTCTGCAGATGAAATAGCTGGTTTTTCAGCTGATTTTGTCTCGATGGAGTTGCATCTGTCTGAGAGCCAGAAAATAGTCATTGTGGACAGAGGAGAATACGCTTGTGATGTTCAACGTGGCACTGACTGAAAGAGATTTAGCAATGAAAATTTACTTATGTTTTCTCCCTGCCACTTCCTTATGATATGCTACATTAAAGATAAGCTTGGGATAGTCTGAGAGAATTGCTAAGAGTTTTGAAATTCTGAAGATGACATCAGTACCTCATTGGCTGGCATTTAAAAGTTTTAAATTGAATATCTCAAAATGTGCAGGGAGAGTGGAGGATGATGGAACAGAGGTTGTGGAGATGGGAGTTTTTTTGGGGAGTTCAGCATAATACCCAAATAAGAGGGCTAATGAGAACCATTGCCAACCATCCAATGTTGCATAGAAACCCAAATCTCTCTTTAGATGGCAACATCTGGGCATTCGGTCTTGGTCACAAAAATATTTTCTAAATAAACTGAGTTTTAAATTTTTTTTCTGATTCCTTAGGGACATACATTTAGTCTCAGATAAACTAAAAATCTCGAAATAGCATTGTAGGACTCCTGCCAACTATTATTAGATACATCATTATTCATTCATTGTCAGTTAACAATTATTTTGAGCACTTACTAAGGATTATTTTGAATGCTGCTGATCCACTCTTGAGTAAGTTACACTGGGTCCTTCTTTCTTGGAGCTCACACTCATCTCTGAATAGGAGGCTCCAGGAAGAATTTCTGCTCTGAAAGGATGCTTGATAGGGTCACCTCACTTTTCTTTAACTTTCTAATAATTAGAGGCAGCTGGTTTCATATGAATAATCTATAGACCTTTAACTTTATCAAGTACTTTGTATTTAGTTCAACAAGGTATTTTTACATGTTCTCCCAAATGTGTCTAATCTGCTATTTAAGAGTTGAAGTTCTAATTTTGTTATTTAAAAAAATCCTTTTATTTTTTTCTATAAGGTCTATTTAATTCTTACCAAAGTATGTCTCATTATTTTCACAGTCTTTTGTCTCTCTCTCTCTCTTTTTTTTTTTTTTTTTTTTTTTTTGGCTGTGCCTATGGCATACAAAATTCCTTGGGCCAGGGATTGAACCCATAACACAATAGCTACCAAAGCCACTGCAGTGACAATGCTGGATCCTTAATCCACTGTGCCACAAGAGAACTCCTCTTGTCTCTTTTTAAATATTTAGACAAATACTGTTATTTCTGTAACCATATTAAACATAATTATTTTAGGCTATACGTTTGATACTTCTAATATTTGCAGACTTTCTGGGTCTGTTTCTTTTCTTTTAAATTATGAGCATGTATTTTATGGAGTATCATTTGAAGCCATTTTTTTTTTTTTTTTTTTTTTTTTGAGGACCAGTTTTAAGGTGTTTTTCTCTGAAGAGGATTTTCACGGGCTTGTGAGAAGTAAGCACTCATTGTAAACTAATTTTTAGGCTCTATATCCCTCCCCCCAGATGAGAAGCATAAATTCTGGCTGTAACTATGTGAGTTTAGGCTCGTAAATATAAATTCCCAGGGAAGCACTGCTGCCTCTCCTCTGCCATCACCCAGAGCCAAGATGAGATGCCATGTGTCTTCATTGTCTTCTTCACCAGAACTTTCTCTCCTACTTTGTCTCCTTTCATGAAAGGTGTTGCATTCTGCAGATCCTAACTTTATGTGAGCTTGTCCTCTAAAGCTAAAGCTTCCCTCCAAATCTTTGCTGGTTTGAGCATCTTATGCCTCAGTTCAGATGTGACCTTTTCAAAGGGTTCTCTTCTGACTCTCCAAATTAGACTTCCTGGTCACGCCATCCTATTTTATTGTCTTCATACCCTTTCCATACCTGAAACCATCTAGTTATCAAGTTTCTTACTCTATTAAAAATCATGTTTTCCAGTCAAGGTTACAAATTTCCTCTTTTATTCATTGCTGCATCCCCAGTGTCTGAGATGGTGCTCAGCCCAGAATAGGCCCTCAGAGAATGTATATTGAGTAACAGGTTGATAGAATGGGCTAATAATTAGGACAGGTTAACATATGACCCCCACACCACTTAATGTGCAAAGGTTAACTTCTTTCTTATCTCACCCCAGGTTGTTTTTTAAAAAACAAGGTGTAGAGATTAGATACTCAGTCAAAATAACTCTTGTGCTTTGTGATTGTTGCCTTGGTTCAACTGCCCTTTCCTCTTCTCCTTCCACTTGGACCTGGAAACGCCCTCACATCTATGTTGGACTGAGTGAGGGTAGAGAGCAGTCAGGCTTCTGCTGCATGATGAAGTGGTGGATGAGATTCAGGTAGGGCTGTCGCACGACTTGAATCCCGCAGTATTTGTAGCATGGCTCTGCTGCCAGATGTCCTTCCTCGTCCTTGAGGATGTGAGAGTAGGATATGTTGCTAAGTTCCTCTGGCTGTAAGTCCTGGCTGGTGCTTTGTTCACTCCAGTGTCAGAGAGTGTGGGGACTCCAGGAGTTACACCGGAGATGCCCATGACAGGTCTGAGTTTTGCTGCCCATCCCTTTCACCCTTTTTTGGCCTTAGATCTAGGTTTCCGTTCATCCTTCCTTTTCTAGCTGGACTGATCCCAGTTTGTAAATTTGATCTGTGACGACACACCTGCATCTGTGTCTGGTTGATTCTTTACCTCCTTACAGCAGCTTCTATATTTCATCGCCAGCCCCGACTTGAATCTCTGCTGTTGGTTTTGTTTGTTTGTTTATTTATTTATTTACCACTGCTCTGCCTTGCTTTTGTCCTCTCTTATTTAAAAAAAAAAGTAAAAGATGAATTTATGGGGAAAAACATAAAATTGGCCTTCTTGTTAAACACTTTGAAATACAAGCATACTCTGTAAAAATACCATGACCTCAAAGCAAATGTTGAAAACAAACTTAAAATAAAAGAAAAAAAATCACTTATACTCAAGCCATTCAGTCTCAATTATGGTATTATTTCCTTTTAGTCCTTGTGTAGTGCCTAATTTTATTTTTTCTCACTGTATATATGATTATACACAGTTTCAAATCCTGATTTATTTATTTACTATTATTGTATCTTTAAAAACACGATTGAATATAGTCAGTAATGGCTGCATAGTATTCCAGTTCATGGATACATGTTTCTTTGGGCATTTACCCTGAACATTTTTATTGTTTCTCGAGTCATATGTTCAGTGTTTTTAGACCCTTACATAACCCATATCATGTGTCATGTTGGATCCCACTCTGGGGAAATGAGTTAACTCAGTAAAACCTGCTATTAGTTGAGGACAGAGTTGGCTGTGAGATGCTCTAAGGAACTGTGCTCTATTTGGATCACGTATTGGGAGGTAGGCTGAGGACTCAGAGGTTACGTACACTGGGCTAGGTGTGTACAAACAATAAGCATATTCATAGAGTCTGGGGGCCCTTCCTCTACAGAGATCCATTTCAGGATGTAATTTTATAGAGTTTGGTGGGGATCTGTTCTTTGATGTAAGGAAAACACACTCCTATACTTTTATAAGTAAAATTTTGTGGCTCAAGAAAATTCCAAAATTCCATTTTTTTTTCCAGTTTATTGAGAAATAATTGATGTACCTTGCTTTATAAATTTAAGCCTGGAATATTGAATTGGAGATAAAATAAAAGTAATTGGAAATTCCTATTATATCACTAATGAGATCCAAAAGTGTTATGTTCAGATTTGCAAATTTATGAAGGAAAGCAGTATTTTAAAGTGACATGGGTTTTGTGTCAGGGGTGTCATCATTGCTTGGATGTTCATAAAAAGAGTAAAAGACTTATGATTCTTAAAAATAGAAGATTAGAAGTGGCACTGATGCATATATTTCAGGGATTGAACTTAAGTTGGAAGTACATAGCTTCATGGGACACACATCATGAAAGTAAAATTGGATTAGTTTATTTTTTTCCTAGGAATGTTCTTAAGGGTATGCTAAGTAAGCCATGATTCTTTTTAAACAAAATAATTTCAGCCTTTCTCCATGAAACTCATGCTTAAAAAAAAAGAAAAAAAGAAAAAAGAAAAATTAAATCTGTAGGGGGCACTAATCTAGTCCTGATGGTAAAAGGGAATACAGCTATGTTTTATGAAAGATCTTTGCTCTGCTGACATGGAAGTGACATCATGTTCCTTTTAAAATATCCTTCCGGAGTAGTATAAATGAAAACATATTTTCCTCTGACTTCCTTCCTTCTAACTGCTCTTCACCCTGTCTTTGGTCTTTCTGCTCTTATCTGCCATGTCTTTTGTCCCTTTTTCACCCCTCAACCCTATCACTTTGATCTGCATTTCCTGACAATTTCCACTCCATTCTTTTTTAATTTGAAACTTCCTTCTTTATTTCTCTAGCATCCTTTCTCTACTGCACTTGAATCCTTCTTTTGAATCTAATAGTCACATTGATAATGAAAAAAGGAAAACAGTGTCAGATGTTGCCCTCTGCCCATAAATAACAAAAGCCCCAAACCAATATAAGTATTAAAATGTTTTCTTATTTTAAGAAAAGCATTTTGCGGGGCGTCTTTGATCTGTGTGGCTTTATTGTAGACTATCTGCCTTTGAAGACAAAAAGAGACGATGATGTATAGTGTGGTTTGCACTTTTTGATTGATATTTTTATTCAAGTTACTTCTCCTTGAATATGTAAACTTACAGAGCTGACTTCTTCAGTTTAAGGGAGCAGATTGGTTAGGTTCAATCAGTCAAGGCTTCATGGAGGAAAGTGATGACACCCAAGATGGTCTCTTGAAAGTTAGATAATAAGTAATATCTTATATCAGGGAGGTCATTTATGTGTCAATCGTACTTCGACTGCTGTACTTGGCTTTCATGACAGACATCACTAATCAACCAGAGCTCTCTTTTCCATTTGAACATGGATATGGCCCCACACTCTTTCTATGCATTACAAGTAATCACTATAACTTAACTGGGTGCATTACTCAGGTTATAATCTATTTACCCTCTTTGCTTTAGACAAGATCGTTGTATATGCCTAGTGACCTTCCATGTCACAGATACTACAATGCATATAACCTATGTGGTAGTTACTATTTGTAAAGATTTTATAGGAGGAAACTTTGCAACTTAGAAGGATTAAGTAACTCATCAAGGTCACATAGCTGGTAATAGGAATAATTCAGTTCTTATGACAAGATTAGTATTCTATTCTCTACAGTTGCTTAAAGAGGTAACTGTGGATATGTATCTCAGAAGTCCTAAAAATAGTTAGAAAATGGTAAAAGAAAATTTCAGTTGTGTTGGAGGAAATTCTTATTCCAGGGTCACAGAAATTTGGCAGTGATGGTTGCTGTTGAGTGTAAGTAAAATACGCTTTCATCTACATGGGTAGGAAATACCAAAAATGGAACCTTAATATTCCCCTGAAAAGTCCATCCTCCATCAACACTTCCATGAAGACATATCTGACCTCCATAATGCTTGTAGTCTTAGTGATATTTCTTTAGATTGGGGGAGCTTTTTTTTTTTTAAAGCTGGATACCACTGATGAACCAATAAACCAATTCAATTTGTAGCACCTAGTGGAAAAAGGTGTATCAGATCATTTATTGTTACATTGGAAATCCACAACAGTGCTTATAAGTAGTAAAAATCAGAAAAAATGGCATTATTTTAAAGCTTAGAGAGTTACTGAGGAGGTATGCTTAGATATGGGTGATTCAAAAAAGGCCACTGCGGAGTTCCCTTTGTGGCTCAGCGGGTTAAGAACCTGACTAGTAGCCATGAGGATGCAGGTTTGATCCCTGGCCTCACTCAGTGGGTTAGTGTCTCATGTTGCTGCAAGCTGTGGGTCACAGATGCAACTCAGATTCAGTGTTGCTGTGGCTGTGAAGTAAGTCTGCAGCTGCAGCTCCGATTTAAGTCCTAGTCCAGGAACGCAGGTGCGGCCGTGAAAAGAAAAAAAAAAAGGCCACTGCATGTATTACGTTAATATTAACTTTTCAGTTTTAAAGGAGGCAGGTCCTGTGCTAACCCAGGGAAGACTCCCCTCTCCTGGTCCTCTCTTTTCAGGTCTCCACCTCCCCCTGCCTTTTCACATAGGTGTTGAATAACAAAAGGACACTACTTTTCCCAAAAAATTTGGTCAAAAATTTCCCCTACCCAAACCGGCTTTTAGAATATGAGAGTGACATTGCTTAAAATATTTTAACCGATATTCCATAGCTTTGCATATTTGCATAATGGTAAAATTCACTCCTTAGTTATATCTCTTAACAAGCTGAAAAATACCATGCAAACATAAAGTGGAATCAGCTAGGGGCTAACATATATTGCAAATTTGGTCATCCCTATACTGAATTCATCAAGTTACTTTGCCTGAATTCTCATCCAAAGCACTTTTCTTTTCCGTTGTCACAAATAAAAAATAGTCTTAAAACACATATGGTATTCCAAGAGGCATCCTATTATTCTTCATACTAGAATACATTTTCCCATGCTGCTGTGTTAATATGAACTGTGGCAAGGAGAAAGTACCATGTCAACAACCCATCCTTCTGAGGCATTGTCTGGAGCTCTGAGGATATGTTCATTGGATTAAGGAGTTATTTGACTCAAAGCTTATATAGGAAACTTGCAGTTTTAGAAAATTTTTATCTTGAAGAGAATAACACTTACATAAGAGTGCAAAATATGGTATACACCATATTTTATGTTGATGAGTCAGTATTATTTCCATATAATTTCAGTGAATCTTTTCTCAAAGAATTATTTGTAGAAATGGGTTGTTTAAAAATCAGTTATATGGAAATTAAGATTCTCTCTGCATCTCATTCTGCTAGGAATCAACAATTTTGAAAATTAATATCTATATTATTCACAGTCTTTGTCCACTAGAGATATGGAAACTGAAATTTAATTTGAGAAGATGAGATTTGCTAATTGATCTCTTTAGAGTGAACTGTTGAGAAAATGAGAGTATAAATAGGTTAAAGGAAAGGATAGGCTGTAATACAAATTTATGAAGATGCATATTATCCATGGCTCTATTACATATTCTAAGAACTTACATTAATTCATTCTTGTGATTTTTAAGACCTCTTTCAAAATGAAAATCATATTTGTTTATATCAACATTATTATGTGTTTATTATTTGTTATGGGAACACTGGAATTAAGTATTTTGAAATAAATATTCATTTTTCCCAGATCCAGAAATCCTCATACAAGGAAATAAAAGCCAAGGCTTTTTATGTTCATGAGTGCATGTCAGTCTTTAATTTCTGGGAGACGGAACAGTAGCTGAATTAATGGTTAGTGTATTCCTTCTGGGTCCCTAGCTGGTGAGCTGCCATATATTCCTCAGAATCAGAAACATTGTTATCTTAACCTTACAGGAGCTCCAGTTCTTAAAGAGCAGAGAGGAAAGAAGTAAATATGCTATATTCACAGGTAACTAGAGAGCTACAAAACTATGTTTGGGGCAGCAAATAGATCAGTAAATGTTTTTCTTTTCTTTTCTTTTCTCTTCTTTTTTTTTTGTCTTTTTAGGGCTGCACTTGTGGCACATGGAGGTTCCCAGGCTAGAGGTCTAATCAGAGCTATAGCCGCCAGCCTACACCACAGGCAAAGCAATGCCAGATCCAAGCCATGTCTGCCACCTACACCACAGCTCATGGCAATGCCAGATCCTTAACCCACTGAGGCCAGGGATCAAACCCGCAACCTCACGGTCCCTATTTGAACTCGTTTCCACTGCGCCATGATGGGAACTCCTAGATCAGTAAATGTTTCTTTTGTTGAAGACTAGATTAGCTTTCATATTTACTCTCTAGATCCATACAGAAAACAAAAAGCAAACAAAAAACACACATACCCAAGCTACAGCTGCTAGAGTCTCATCTTGATCAAACTGAGAGATTGTATGCTTAATTTCAAGACTCTCTAGCTTTCTATTCTTATATATCACTTTGAGAATCTGTAAAACAGATGTTCTTCTGGTATAAATCCATGTGCCTTGAATTATTTTAGCCCCTCTCAGTAAATCATCCCTCTCCAATCCCTTTCCAAGAAGCACTCCCTTTGGAAAATGTGAGCAGAGTTGACTACAATCCTTGTGGCATGGGGTGGAGGGAATCAGTGGTAGGGCATTTACCTCCAGTCTCCAGTACCCCCAGTAGTACCACACACAATCTTTGATCTTTGAGAGGAATTAATAAAAATAAGTCTTTCATGTAAAACAAAAGAAGAGAAAGAACTTAAGATGCTAAGCAACATAGCCAAGATACCTCAGGACAGAGTTTGCAATGGGTCTGTTTTGAGGTGCTGTTAACCTATGTGCCCACCCTGTACCTCCCAGTCACTTCCAGTAGAAGGGAAATGGACTAGCAGCTGCCGTTATTGCCCCTCACTCAGATAAAGAAGGGATGTCTTGCCCATCCTTGACTTGCACTACCAGCGGCCTCTCCATCCCTCTGCTCACAGTATCAACCTGGTCCCGTTTAACCCAGTTTTTTAGGGAATTTCTTTTTAGAGCATAAAATGGATAGTGTCTGCTGAAGATTTTAGAACTTGTGGGAACAAAGTCACTCTCTAGGTTGGCCAGTTACACTCCTCACTTGCTAGGAAATGATGTGACTCTTAATTTCACTTTCACAGCGTGACTATTGCCACTGTCTGCTGGGTGCCCTGGAAAATGTAATTAGACACAGGGGGTTGAACATTTTACTTTCACTTAAGAGGATATTCCTCCTGGATAAATCAGTCTTAGACCCTGAAAAATAATGGTGTTTGACTGGCTTGATTTTTAAAGGACTGAATGAGCCCTTAGATTGTTTGGATTTATTTGATGCTTTAACACAGGATATACTCTATAAGACATATGGTTGGAAAATCTCTTTATTTCTTGAGGGCAATTTTTATTTTAAACGAGTGTTCTAAACCACAAGGCTAGGTTTGACGAAAATTAGACTGCAGCTATATCCTGTCCTAATTTTCTGTAGTTTCTTTTGTATATGGAGAGAAACCATTTTCCCTCTTCTTTCCTTATAAGATGAATGTTTTGAAGATGATATTGTCTTTTAGCAAGAAAGACTCGGGCACATAATTTGAAAAGCTAGCTTGTATGTTTGTTTGGTTGAATCTTACTGTATATACTCCTTTCATGTAGGTCTCTGCCATATGAGTGAGAATTTAGGAACAGTTGCATTTGTGAATGGCCACTTAAACTCTATAACTTACTGTGTCTGCTTAGGGCACATCTTTGTCTTGTGTGGCTATAGACCCTGATCTTTTTAGCCCTGCCCAGCTGTGGACAGAGACAGCTCCTTTATTTAGGCTCAGCTCTACCCAGTATCTGATTTTGTGCTGAATAGACTAAAGAACACAGTGGGAGTCTCTTCTCCAGTAGTGAACAGTGTCCAAGATAGATGTTTTTGCAGTGTGGTATTCTGTGTGATTCACATAAGCTCACAGGTACAACTTCATGGGATCTCAGCATTTCCCTAAGTCCTGGCTTGTCTCAGGTTTTGGTCTAGTATCTCTGCTCCCCTGCAGGAACTGGAAACCTGGTTCAACTTTTGCTTAGTTGGAGCTCTTCCTTTCTCTAGTCCCTGCTGATTGTCTCTGTGAGGAGCCTAGACTCTCTTCTCAGCATCACCTGGTACAGACTCAATGACTTGATCACATCTCCTGTTTGTCCTGCATTGAATGATAATGTTTTCATCCCAGCCATCTTCAAAAAATTGCTTGGAACCCATGTTTGAGCCTTTAAACTTTGTACATCAAATAAAATTGGCTTATATTTTGATGCCAAGCTTTGTGGAGTCCAGGGTAACCCACACTCAGACAAGTGTATTGGGCTGGTGGATGATTCTTACCTCTTCAGGCTGATCATAGTCCTGTTCTTCCTGGTCTGCTCTTCTTCCTGTTTTTAAACTCTGACATCCCAGTATACCTGGAGGGGGCACATCCTCCTAGCTTTACTAATTCTTCAGTATATTTTTGTGCCACTTCTGGTCTTGCCTCAGTGTCTGAAATGAAATCAGTTGTTGATGGGCTGGTGTTGGTGAGGAGAAAGGGGAAGAAATGCAATAAGTGATTTTACTTAGAGAGCATCACAGTGGAGCTAAGAAAAGCATGTTCTTATCTCATGTCTTCTACTTAATAGTTAGGAACTCTAGGCACATGGTGGTGTGAGTCCCCTAGTTATAGAGCTGGTCTCATTAGCTGCAAACATGATACTTTTCTAATTGCCTTACATGTTTGGAGAGAGTGACGAACATGATTTTGTTCTGTTGTACTATTCAGGCAATACTATACCATCAGTATGTAGTGATTTAAGAGGTCCTCAGTGGGGACCTTAGGAAAACTCTCTCTCAATTTCCACCACCTGCTCACCAACCCAGCCACTTATACACAGGAACTCTGTGCTGGGCATTTCAGGTAGGCAACTGACTGATCTAAATGTTCATCAGCTGAGTCATGCTCCAGCTGCTGAGCATTTCCACAGAGATACTTGATCCCGTTTTCCCACTTCTATGATCAGTGCAGATTTTATTTTGGTTAGTTATTCTGTTTTTATTTATTCTCTGCTCCTAGGGAAATTTCACTGCCTTGTAGGCATGAGTAGAACCAGCTGTATACTGTAGATACAGTGTGCTTTCAACTCCTTCCTCTCCAACATTCTCCTGCAACAGCCATCCAGAAGTAACTTCAGGTGTCTCTGAGTTGTCATTGCACTTAGTCATAAGTTTAAATTGTAGGATCTTCATTCACTTAGGATCTTCATGTGCATTATTCATCTTTGGGTACTCAGTGGCTGGAACACTGTGAACACTCAAAAATGTCAGAATGAGTGAATGAGGGAATATTCTATTTTTTAAAATAAGCTTTTGATTTTAGATCTATTAGAGATTTACAGAAAAAAATTGAGAAGACATTTCAGAAAGACTATATCCCAACACCCAGTTTCTGCTATTTTTAACATCTTAACATTAATATCACACTTAATGAATGAATATCAGCCTACAATTATTAGTAAAAAGTCCATATTTTATTCATATTTCTTTGTTTTTATCTAATGTCCTTCTTCTGTTCTCCGATCCCACTCATGATACTGCATTACATTCACGCATCATGTCTACTTTGGCTCCTCTCAACTCTGATGGTTTCTTAGAACTTCCTTGTTTATTATGACCTTGAGGGTTCTGAGGGTACTTGTCAGGTATTTTGTAGAGTGACCTTCCGCTTTGGTTTGTCTTCTCTTTCACTTATGATTGGTCTAGGGTCATGGGCTTTTAAGAGGAAGCCCATAAAGGTTAAGTAGCATTTTCATTGCGTCATGACAACACACTGTCAACATGACTTATCACTTGATGTTGACCCTGACAGTCTGTCTGAGCGGGTGTTTGTCAGTTTTCTCCACTGTAAAGGTATTCTTTTTATATTGTGCTCTTTGGAAAGAAGTCACAGTATGAAGCCCACACTTGGTAGGGAGCTATGCTCTACCTCCTTGAAGGTAAGAGTAGGTAGGAAAGAATTTGGGGAGTTCCTGTCATGGCTCAGTGGAAGCAAATCTGACTGATATCCCGGAAGATGCAGGTTTGATTCCTGGTCTCACTCAATGGGTTAAGGACCTGGTGTTGCTATGAACTGTGGTGTGGGTCGCAGACTCAGCTTGGATCTTGCATTGCTGTGGCTGTGGTGTATGCAGGTAGCTACAGCTCCAATTCGACCCCTAGCCTGGGAACTCCGATATGCCATGGGTGCAGCCCTATAGAAAACAAAACAAAAAAAATTGGGACTTTTTCTGCATGGGGGAGTTATCTGTTATCCCCATTTATTCCTTAGCCAATCATTTATGTAGATAATACGGATTTATGGGTTTTTTTCACTTTAATCCACCCCACTATTTTTTTTTTTTCATATCCACATTGGCTACTCATATTTCTTAAAAAGGTGTCATAAATTGTAAGATCCTTAGAAGTCTAATCTAACCCAACACTCATTTATACATGGTGAGACTTAGAACTGGAGAGAAAATTTATGAACCCACATGTGGGATGGAGCCTACTTTTCCTAACTTCTAATATGTTGCTCTTTAGACCTACTAGAGTGTCTAGTAGGTCTAATGTACTCAGCACAGGCTGGTCGAATTTGTATCTGAAGGCAAAAGCGAGCCATCAAAGAGATTTCTCTGTTCTGATTTTGTTTTTCAAAGTGAACTTTTTTTTTTTTTTGGTCTTTTGTTGTTGTTGTTGTTGCTATTTCTTGGGCCGCTCCCGCGGCATATGGAGGTTCCCAGGCTAGGGGTTGAATCGGAGCTGTAGCCCCCGGCCTACACCAGAGGCACAGCAACGCAGGATCCAAGCCGCGTCTGCAACCTACACCACAGCTCACCGCTACGCCGGATCGTTAACCCGCTGAACAAGGGCAGGGACTGAACCCGCAACCTCATGGCTCCTAGTCGGATTCGTTAACCACTGCGCCACGACGGGAACCCTCAAAGTGAACTTTTAACTTATCTCTGAGGCAGAAATGCAAGAAGAAGTGTGAATGAGCATAAGAATGATGATAGTGGGATCAGCTATTAAAGTAGACCATTTTGAGATTCTAAAGGCTTGTGTCAAGCCATTGGCAGCGGAATGAGAAGAATAGATGTACTGAGAGGCATTTTAGAAGCAGAATTGGTATAATCTGTTACCAGTTAATGTGAACACTGAGGAAGTAGGAGATGCTGAAGGTGACTCTGGAGTTCCTGGCTTGGACAAATAGATGGAAGGTGACGTCACTAATCAAGATGTCTCAATGGGAGGGTGGGAATAATATATGCATACTACTTTATAAAATAATTGATTAATGAGAACCTACCATATAGCACAGGAAAATCTACTCAATAGTTTGTAATAACCTATATGGGAAAAAAGAATGGCTGTATTTATATGTATGGCTGATTCACTTTGCTGTACATCTGAAATTAATACAACATTGTAAATCAACTGTACTCTAATAAAATTAAAATTTTAAAAAAGGACCTAGCAGGTTTGGAGGGGAAGATTAACTTCGTAGGTGTGGAAGAGTTATTGGGTTTTCCATACTTCCACTAGGTAGCAGGAAGTACATTTGGAGCTTAGAAGAGAAATTGAAAGTCCAAGCTATTGATCTAAGAGTTAATGTCAATTGACTGGAGGTAGTCATGTCAGAGAAAAGACAGGACTGATATGTGAGTTCACAAGGGATAGCAGAGAGAAGAGGCAGTAGGAAGCAAAGAGAAACTATCAAAGAACCAAATGTGGAGTGGCAGGGGGAAGCTAGGTTAGGAGGAGTGGTGAGTAGGTTAAATTCTGCAGTGAGATCAAATCAGATGAGGATTTAAAGGAAGCTCTGGTGAATGACAGTGGTCAGGTCATAGATGATCTTAACAAGTGTTGTTCCATTGGACAGGTGGAGGGCTTTATGTAAAAGAACAGACACTGCAGAAATAGAGGGCCAGATCAATACACAGCATTTTCATTTTGATTCATTGTCCTGGCTCAAACTCCCTTCATTTTCAAAGGTTATAGACACTTACGTGAGAAAAGTTTTAAGTTAAATAAGAACATCTTTAATTGTTTTTATGAGACATAGGAACAGATTAATGGGGTCTTTGAATCTCTCAACTGGGAGAATTTTAAGAGTACAGATGTGGCTATTTTAAACTTGAATTAGTTAGTTTTACATGAGTGAGTAATGCCTCTGAATTCCCCTTTAAATCTGTGGTTCTTATTCCATAAGGCTGAACGTATAAAACTTCAGTAGAGTTTTTAGTTGCAGTGTACTTAAAGGATAAATTTACCCCATCTGAAAGTATTGAAGTTGCTAACTTGTTCATTTATTCAGAGGTCTCTGAATATTTCAGTATGCAATCAATTGTACTTTTAATAAACCATAAACCATGCTTACTGCCTTATTTATTGAATTTAATCAAAGTGACTTGATGGCTAACTAGTACAGTGCTCTCAACAGGCCTTAGACACTAGCTCTAATTACTGGAGACAGCAATACAGCAAGAGGATAAGATGATTTTATTCTTGAAAAATGGAACAAAAGAGAGCCAACTAAAATGAGTTTTGTTTGTTTGTTCAGGATCAGAGTTGGTCTGGAAAATAGAAGGCCAACACTTGAAAACTTTCCTGTGGCTCTCCCTGTCTTTTAAGCAGGTGTAAGTGACACAAGATTCCTATTAAAGAATAGCCTTCACAGCTCCTCACAGCCTCACTGCTGTGTTTGCCCAGAGGTGTAAATAGATTCAAAGGTCATCTGCCTCTTAATATCCCGTTTCTTTCCTCTTGGAGCCCTTTCAGTTCAAGTTACAGGCATTAAGATGAGGCAGCTCCCCAGTCAATCTGAGAGAATCAAAAGAGCCCTTATACCCCCCACCGAGCCTTTCGCAATCCTCCAGGCCTTAGCACACCAAATGATTTGATTATGTTTGGTTATAGTTGCAATATTGATGGGAGTTAGAGGTGGCCAGGAAGGGTTGAACTGCACTTTATGTCCCCTTGTAGTCACATAGATCAGAGTCTGTGGCATCCACATCTCCTGCAGGAAAAGAATCGCCGTCATCTTTCTGAAAACAAAATGCACTGCAAAAACTTTTATAGACCTAAGAGAGCTTTGAAAAAACGAGTTGGCACAGTAACAATTTGGTTTTCATGAAGCAGTTTTCTTTGGTGAATACATAGCACTGTGTTTATACACACAGAATGAAGATCACTGAAAATCCCTTTATTTGATTTTGACAAGTTCACTGAAAAATTGACAAGAGAAACATTTTTTTAGACAGTGCTGGCCAATCCAATAAAGAGCCTGCCGAACTAAATTTTAAGTTTTATTTCAAGTATAATATAGACCCACAGACTGGGGAAGGGAAGTTGTTTTTGGGACTTTTTAAATGCTCATTGATGAATTGCTTTCTGACATATGTTAGCTTTGGGTTAGAGAAGACTCTAGCATGAAGGATTGAATTGGTATTGGGTGGAGAGCACATTTTTACTTGTTCTGAGCCCATCAATAGCAGGGAAATATACACCCTAGTAAACACTTAGCAGTGTTCCACTTCCACACTACAAACATACAATTCCATGTTATAGAAGGTGTTCAGTGAAGAGAAGGCATGAAATCTATTGTGAGGATTAAGTGATGCACAGCTCCTCTGTTTCTAGGGACTTCACACTGTGTGTGTCCCCGAATCACTCACTATTTCTGGAGAAGGAGCAGAAGACATACATGACCCTGAACCTTGAAGTTTCCTGTGAAAGTGTCCACGATTGCATTCCCTCTGATTCTGGACAGGCCTGTGTCCCCTTGGGCATGTATCTGTGCTTGTGTATAGGGAAGGGGGAGAGACAGAAAATAAGGCCCTGAGAAAAATTAAGGGTCCCTCCCCCTCAAAATGCCATGCTCGGCTAGGCGATCCATACTTTCTTAGGGAAAGTAGAAAGATAAAATGAAAATTAGTTTCATGTCATTTTATTTTGAAAACACATTTTATTTATGTTTACTAACTTCTGTAATAATACAATAACTTTGACATGACAGTTATATTGTGTAGAAGCAGATATGATTTAACTAAAATGGCATTGTACTAGCTTTGAACAAAGCAAACCTTTGAGAAAAGGTAGAGGAAAGAGAAAATCCTTTTGTTTTTGGTTGTCCCGCATAAATCATAGCACATGGGAAGTAGGAAATGCCTTTAGCAAGAAGAGTAATGAACTAATAAATGAAAAAAAATCCCCATTGAATTGCAAGATCTTTTATGAATACAAGTATTCCAAAAACAGGAATTATATCTAAGCTCTTCGTACTTTCCACAGTGCCTAGCATTTGGTGTGTATTCAATAAATACTTTTTGAATGAATAAAGTACATTCCAGAGTCTAGATGACGTTTTACTTGCTCTGGTGAACTTTTTCAGAACAAATTCTTTTCATATGCCAAAAGGGAGATTGGGAATAAGATTACAGGATGCAGTGGAACTGAGGTCAAACAAGGCAAGAGGGCCAGGGCCAGGGAGTTCACAGGATCAAGGTGTTCCAGGAGGTTGGTTTTTGTTTTTGTTTTTGTTTTTTTTGGTGAGGTGGCTCAGGTCTAAGAACCTCATGGTATGAGAGACATGAGGCCCAGCAGCTCCAGCACATAGATGGTCCTTTGGCCCCACACCATCCTAAAATGCCCTCTTCAAGTCCTGAGCTTTCTGACAGTAAAACCAGTTTGGGGATCCTGCCTAATCTACCAACCCCCAAAACAATTGCACTTCAGCACTGGCTTGGGAAAAATAACATTTCAAGATCAAAGGGGAATTTTCCAGCATTGTCCCCAAACCCATCTGCAATTAAAACAAAACCAAACAAAACCAACTTTTCTCTGGCATTTAACCTTTATTCAAGAGGACTTCACGAAAGTGAAAGATCTGGTAAAAACCACCTTCCCTGGGTGGAGTGAAGACTGTGTTGTTTCATCGCAGCCACAAACATAAATGTTGCTTATGAGATCGTTTGCAGGTTTTAAAAGGGAGGGTGTGAAAGAATCTGGGGAGCTTTGGATTCAAAGGATGGTGGAAAAACTGAGGGCTCATAAAATTGGAAGCCTTCAAAATTTTGTCCAAATCTCACTTAGGGAGATAACAAGACAAATGAGGAGGAGGCATTTATGTATAGCAGAGGCTGCAGAACAGAACTTGAGTGATACACAACATTAATGTGCTCCAGATTTCTTAAAGTCTTTGCTGATGTAATCAAGAAACACAAATCTACTTTATTCTTCAGCTAGGTGCTTGTAAAAGAGAGAAAATCTTTTCCTATCTGTCTTCTAGCTACAAACTTCTCTTTCTCCATCCTTCTCCTTTTCTCTTCCTGTCTCCTTTCTTGCCTTTCATCCATCCCTAAACATGTTCCAAGAACCAACTGTGAAGTTGTTAGATTTACTGAGGGATATGGGACACAACTCCTGCCTTCATGGAAATAATGACACAAATACACATTCCAATGAGGCCTGAATGCATTATGTCCTTCATTTGCAGTGGCCTTGTAGAGAGGGCAGCTGAGGGTGTGGGAGCACCTGGTTCTCTAATCTGAAGGATGGACACATGGACAGTGAGACAAGGGAGTAGCTGGACATTTTGTACGTGTGAGGTAGGGTGTTCTTAACAAAGAAATGAAAAGAAATGTTAAGTTCATGACTCTGGCATCCTGAATGGACTCCAAAGGCTTATGCTGAGTATATTTCAAAGGAAAGAAATTCAACCTACAAAAGAGGAGAAGCCAAATTTGTGCCACGGGCTGTGCAAATTTCATCTTCATTATTTCAATTAGCTCTCATGATAACCTTAAAAGGTACTCATTTTACACATTTCAGTTGTAGAAACAAAAGCTTAGGGAGAGATTCACACATTGTCTAAATTAAACTGTGACTGTAAGCACAGGTCTGTCTGACTCTCACATTTCTTTGGGATTAGGGAGGTTACGAAAGATGATAGGGGAATCTGAAAAAAAAAGATCATACAAGGGTTTCTTTTGTGTATCATTTCACAATGCTTGGAATGTGATAGAAATGGCCTTCTTATTTCTAGTGCTCTACTGCACACAAATCCCATTATAATAAAAATTAGGCACTTCAGACACTTTGCTGTAGTATCTTTTATTGTAGCCAAAGAGTTAATTTTTCATCACAGTCTTCAAAGTTATCTAAATCCCAACCATCCCAGAGCAGATTCAGATATAACTAGCTAGCCCCCAGATTAAAAATAGATCATAGCCCATCTAAGAAACACAGTTATGAATCCAATCTAAGTCAAATCTCACATAGGCATTTTACCAATAAATAAAGTGAACCATCTACAACTTTTCAAAACAGTTAATTGAATATTTTAGAAGAATTTCTAACTGCAGTATCATTGTCTTGCCATTCCCTAGTGCTTAGCCCTCTAATTTGAGATCTACTGGAGGGCAACATTTGCAAATTAGAAACGTAATTGAAATCCTTTCCTGGATAAATTGATGTTTATCCCTACGTACAATTAGTGGAATCATTTAAAATGGTACGGAATCTTTTTTTTTGCACATCACTGGTTTCTTGTTTTTCTTTGATGGAGTTGTGGTTGGATCTCAGAAAAAGCAAGTCTTCTGCTTTAAGAACAGTAGGAGGAAAGGAATGAGGACATTGCTGGGGAATAACGATCATCTTTCACAGTGTTGGGTCCTCCCCACTTCCTTGAATTTTGAACCAATCTGAGTTAAGGATATTGTTGAGAGACTAAATCTGAACTGACTTTTAAAAACTGGATAATTGAAAGGTGTGAACAAAGAGCAATTTTATACTCAGACCATCACAGAAAGGAGGCTGCATTCATTGATGTTTAGTTATTAATTAAATTCAGAGTTTTAAAAGCAAATTAAATCTGCCAAACAGAATGAACAGAAAAGCCACAGACTGGGAAAAAATATTTGCAAATTGTATATCTGATAAACATCCAGAGTATACATATTTAGAACAAAAACAAACAAACAAAAAAACTTAAAAAATTAAGAAAACAACCCAAGGAAAAATGGGCAGAGATCTGAATAGGCATCTCAGCCAAGGTGATACACCAATGAAAAATAAGCATATGAGAAGATGCCCAACATCATTTGTTATTAAGGAATTGCAAATTAAGACAACTGTGCATCTATACTAGTACTGAATAAACATGTAAATGAATGTATGGATGGTGGAAGCTACTGAAGAGTAGGAGGTTATAGATAGGTGGAGGGAGAAAGGTAGACTACATCATTTAGTGCTGGACTATGGGGGATACATAGATACGGACTCATGTTTAAGACAATATAGATATAGTTGGCTAAAAGTAGAAACAATTATAGATAATTGTGTATGCACAAGTTACTATACATACATTTCTAAGCTCTTTTTGCTGAGAGAGCCTGCAAGAAATGACACCCCAGTAGAAATGAGCACACCCAGAACCCATGTATTGATTTCTAATACCATTCTCCAATAAAAGAAACCAAGACTCCTTGGAGAAATGGCTGAGTCTAGGGCAGGTGCAGCGAATATACAAGATGAGCTTGGACCATATTGTAATACCGAAAAGTAAAAAGAGTACCTATAAAAAAATATGATGGGAGTAGTTGAAAGATGTACTTGAACCAACTGAAGGGTCAGCTCCTGAATGGCTAAAATTGGAACAATCATAGTGACAAAATAAACAACATAGTATTGGATTATAATCCAAAATGTAAAATAAATACCCATGAGTTTATTCTGATATGAAGATTTGATTGAATAAATGAAGAAGAATAGACAGATCTCTTGTTCAGAATTCCAAATAATTTGTGCAGTTACTTGACTCTCAAGAAGGTAAAGCATAACTCTGCCCCATCTCCCAACCATCCCTTAAGTGTGGTCTAAACATAGTAACTTCCTTCCAAAGGGTATGGTATGAAATGGGAAGAGTATTTTATAGTACAGAAATTTGAGAAACACTACGGTCAGCCATGCAATCAAGCTCAACGTCAATGGTGGATAGTATATACCCTTGATAGGATGTGAAAAAAATGGCACTTTCATGCTGTTTTTTTCTCAAACTCATAAACCCCCGTCTAATCATGAGGCAAATAGCAGACAGATATAAATTGAAGCACATTCTACAAAATGCCTGGCAACTTCTCCTCAGAGTCATCAAAAACAAGGAAAATCTGAGAAATTGTCATAGTGCAAAGGAGCCTAAGTAGATGTAACAGCCAAATATAATGTGGTATCCTGGGTGAGATTCTAGAATAGAAAAATTATATTAGTTAAAACCAAATAAATCTGAAAAAAGTATGGATTTTAGTTAATAATAATGTATCAGTATTAGGTGTGACATTTGTTGTAACAAACATAATATAAGATATTGACAGTTGAGAAAACTGAGTGCTGTGTGCATGGGAACTTTCTGTGCAATCTTTGCAACTTTTTTGTAAATCCAAAACTAGCCTAAAATGAAAAGCTTATTTTAAAAACAAACAAAAAATAAGCTTGCCTGTGAGTATAACCTGAATTGAGGTCATAACATTTTTAGTAAGTAATTGTGGTAGCACCAGCGCAAAGGCAAATGAAGCCAGAAAAATATCAAGATGGAAACATCTACATAGTTGTGGAAAGCCTCTGAAAATTTTGGTTTTACATCTACTTCGGAACATGCTATAAAATGGAAAATTATCTTTCGTGTATGTTTTTTTTAAATTTTTTTTAAACCACCATTTCACTATTTATAGTCTTTTTCACCTTATATGTTCCAAAATTACCTTTCCACTCTCATTTCCCACTCATTTAAACAAATCTGTCCTCCAGGAAAAACTGGTCTCTGCATCATCTGCTAAACATGCACAAAAAGGACCTTATGCTCAAAGTTGTTCTCCTCATTCCAAGAATGCATTTTCCTCTTGCTTTTCTAACCGTCCATCCATAAGTTCTAACTATCTAGGTGAATTCTTTGGCTTTCCTTGATTCCTCAGCTGAAAGAGATCCCATCATCGTCTAATCCACACTTTCTCTGTACTTCTCAAGGCAACCATATACTATTTTGTATCATGGCATTAGCTTATTATTAGCTTATTATTATTGTAGCTTCCCTATTGGCTATTAAATACTTTGATTTGTGCACCTTTATTTTTCCTTTGCTCCCTTCATGGATATATGCAGAATGTTGATCTCATGAATTTTATCATGATGGACGGTCATTTTTAGTTAAGGGGAAACCGTGAGACCTAAATCAATTGGACTGAGTTAAAAATAAAATTTTAATTATTCATTGTAGAAGTCATTTGATGGAATGAGACAGCTACATTTTCTCAACATCTGTTATTATTGTGGTCTCTCCATTTGCAGTCGATAATGCACTGAGTCAATGCATGTCAGGTAATGCCTCTTGCGTGGGAGCCATTATTACGATAATTAATAACAATGGCAGCTCAATTGATAGGAACTTGGCAATGTGTGTATCCTTATCTTCGAAGTTCCAAATGGTTTGGAATTTGGCTTTTTGTGAAACCATTTAATAGGAAAGTGTGTGTTTAGAATTTGTTCCCAGCTCAAAGACTGACCCTTATCTCTAAAGTCCTTAATGAGAAAGCACCTGACAAATTGACTGGCACACTCTACTCCTCCGAGTAATTTCCCTTCCTGCCAAATGAGTCTCTTGCAGCCTCCACTTCTAACTGAGAAACTGTTGAATGATGAACAGTCTGAAGTCAATGTCTGAGGCTTCAGAAAGCTCTTTTCAAAAGGTGATTTTGCAAAGAAAAATTCACTTATTTAACAGGTAGAAAATCAATCAATTAAAAAAATTGTGCCAGTTAACAACTTGATGGGTTTGACTTGGCTGAATTGACTGATGGGTTTAGTACTGCATGGCTCCTCCATAAGGAATATTCATGATGACTGTCATGGAGTTCTTTTGCTTAATAAAATATAGTTCCACAGAATAGCACTGCAAATAAACAAAAATCAAATGCATTATAAATTTTCACAATTTTATTTGAATCCACTCATAAAGACTTCCTAATTAGGATTTATTATTCATTTAGTTATAAACTAACTTGTTAAAACTAAGCAAATATTCAATAATACCTAGAGTGGGTAGAATTAATACCATGATAAAAATGCAAGAGAAAATAGCTGGCCTTATTTCATTAAAAATAAACTACCAAATAAAAGCAAAAGTTTTCCAGTGAAAAAAGATCATCAAAATGGGGCTAGAAAGACTATAATCATTGACTCCACTGTGCTTATCTGGAGAAATAGTAATTTGTTATAACATAAAAATATTTCTATTGTGTGAGATAGTAATTTTAAAATAAAATGGAACTTTGGTACATTTTATGTAACCTTTAAATCATGTGTTCAATAACACTATTTGTGGAAAACACTCAAGATATAAGTTTAAAGGGTTAAGAAATTGGTGGGGAATCAAGAATTGATAAGGTGAGATGGCACTACTTTTTCAAGAAGCTTAGCTGAAAAGAATGGGCTCATGAAGACAGTATGTAAATGGGATGACAGAGTAAAAGAAGCTTTTAAAAAAGAGTTTGTAGGATAAGCTTGATTATTTTAATGAGCTCAGGAGTAGTGCCAGTAGTGAAGAAGAGACTGAGAATTAGGAGAGAAGGAGAAGTTGATCAGAGTGAGTCAAGAGCAAAGACACATAGGTTCTCCTGGAACAAAATGATGATTCTTCATCCTTGAGCCTGGAAGGCGGAGGAAAATGTGGGTGAATACATGGATACTCACTGAAGTCAAGTGTTTGAAGGAAGGGTGAAGATTTGGAAAAAGTCTTAACAAAATGAAAGGGGAAGATAACTAAGTATCAGTAAATACATTGCTGAGCAGGACAGGAGGGCCCACACCTCGTAGGGGCCCTAATACTTGTGGTGGCTTCATGATACTCTTTTGCTGTGCTTAACAATTTGTATATCATAACAATGATAGTGCTTTATTATGATAAGCACTTTACTTAGATTAGCTCATTTAGTCCTCATAGATAGCCTCTGAAGTAAATACAATTATTATTTCAATGAGGCAGTGAAAGCTTTGAGGATAAAAAATTTGTGCATCACTGGTAGATGTTACAATCAGTACTTATTTTAACCCAGGTAGTCCAGACTAGAGACTGAACTTATGTTGGGCTGTTTAGGTTTAGAGGAATCTTGTTTTAAATCAGAGAATTCTATGGTTAAAGATCAAATAAACCAGGAGGTTTCAGTAGTGCTAGGGGGACTGAATTGTTCTGTTGGATTATAAGAACTGTTCATGCAGGCAGGCTGAAAAAAGAAGTGAGTCAGGAAGAATGGCCAACTGGTAACCCTTGGCAGACCAAGGAACTGACGGTCAGTCTAGGGAGAAGTTATAAAGGGGATGAAATACAGCATCTCTATAGGAAGAGGAGATTATGGGCAGAGGACAGGATGATGGAAGTTTCTGAGGTGGTACGTTTCTGAGTGATGACAGGGTTCAAATTGTCACTGGTATGAATGCTGGAATGGATGAAATAAAGAGGAAATGAAGGACTCAGGATCATATGAGAAGTTAAGAAGGGATGGTGGGGAGTTCCCGTTGTGGCTCAGTGATTAATGAATCCGACTAGGAACCATGAGGTTGTGGGTTCGATCCCTGGCCTTGCTCAGTGGGTTAAGTATCCAGCGCTGCTCTGAGCTGTGGTGTAGGTTGCAGATGCAGCTCGGATCCCGAGTTGCTGTGGCTCTGGTGTAGGCCAAAGGCTGCAGCTCCGATTGGACCCCTAGCCTGGGAACCTCCATATGCCATGGAAGCGGCCCAAGAAATGGCAAAAAGATCCAAAAAAAAAAGAAGGGATGGTGGTTTTCTATTTATAAAAAACTGTGTGTTAAAGGATATTTATTTTTTAAATTTATTTTTTTATTAGAGTATAGTTGATTTATGGTGTTATGTCAATTTCTGCTATATAGTATAGTGACCCAGTCTCATATATATATATATATACACACACACATACATATATATGTATGTGCATATATATTTTTTCTCATATTGTCTTCCATCATGTTATATTTTTGAATAATAATTTTTATTCTGAAGATATTTATGTCCCTGCTATAAGATATGCAGTGTTCTAGGCATTCAGGTACATCAGTGAGCAAAAGAGACAAACTTGCATTCCTCACCAAGTTTGCATTCTAGTGTTGATATGTCAGGCAGGGATAAGTGACCAAGGGAAAAATTACGCAGAGAAGGAGAATTGATATTGTCAGAGCAAGGAGTGTTATTTTTATAAAGGGTGATCAGGCAACAGGAAGGGACTAGTGTTGCCAAAAGGATTAAGTTATGATTCACAAAGATGGGGAAGAGTGTGTGGGACATGTCAAACTTTGTTAGTGTCTAAGAATATGTCAAATTTTGATTGACTGATTTTGAGGTGCTCATCAAACATCAAGAGGAAAAATGAATATTAAGTAAAGATTGAATATAAAATTTTGAATTTCAAAGAGAAATTCAGAAGTTGGGGCTAGAGATAATAATTTGGAAATTATTATATAGACAATACAAAAAATGAAAGGGATCATTAAGGAAGAGAGGGTTGGTAAAGACATGAAATTCACACATGACTCTATGCAGGGATGTTACTAAAAGACTGGGATATGAGATAAATTCAGCAAAGAAACTGAGAAAAAAATGACCAGAGAAAAAGGAGGAAAACCAAAGTGATACGATTAAATGATTACGATTTCATTATTTGGATTCGGAATGGACTTTACGGATCCTCTGGACCAACTACTTCATTTTCCAGAGAGAAAACCACCCCCCAGTGAGTTAGTGGCAGAGCAGGGGCAAGAAACACAGTGTCCAGCTTCCCATTTAAGATTTTCCACTCTAACATACCTTGGAAGAATGTGTTTCAGGATGGAGGAGTGATCATTTGAATCAAATATTTCTGAAGAGCAAAAGAATGACGATTGAGAACTGACCATTGGATTTAGCAATGGGAGGTAGTTAGAGGCCCTGACAGAGCAGCATGGTTGGTGAAGGTTCTATAGAGAAGGAAGGAAATAAAATGGAGAAAGTGAGTATCAACACATCCTCCTAGTTTTTTGATCACACAGTGCAGAAGTATAATGGTAGTTGTGGAAAGATGTGGGATCAAATGAATTTCTTTTTTTTTCTCCCCAAGTTTTGTTTTGTTTTATTTTATTTTATTTTATTTTATTTTGACAATGTATTTTCATGGAGTTAACTCATGCTATCTTAAACAGCATGAACTAATAAAGGATGGCGTTTTTTTTTTTTATTTCCCCAATACATTATCTTTTTTCTTACTGTACAGCATGGTGACCCAGTTACGCATACATGTATACATTCTTTTTTCTCACATTATCATGCTCCATCATAAGTGACTAGACATAGTTCCCAGTGCTACACAGCAGGATCTCACTGCTAATCCATTCCAAAGGCAAGAGTCCTAGCCACAGAAATCAGACAAACAAAAGAAATAAAAGGCATCCAAATAGGAAGAGAAGAAGTAAAACTGTCATTGTATGCAGATGACATGATACTCCATATAGAAAACCCTAAGGACAACCCAAAAACCACTTGAACTGATCAACAAATTCAGCAAAGTAGCAGGATATAAGATTAACATTCAGAAATCAGTCGCACTTCTGTATACTAACAATGACATATTAGAAAAGGAATACAAAAATACAGTACCTTTTAAAATTGCACCCCAAAAAATTGAATACCTGGGAATACACCTGACCAAGGAGGTAAAAGACTTACATGCTGAGAAATATAAAACATTAATCAAGGAAATTAAAGAAGATGTAAAGAAATGGAAAGATATTCCATGCTCCTGGGCTGGAAAAATTAACATTGCAAAAATGGCCATACTACCCAAGGTAATCTACAGATTCAATGCAATCCCTATCAAATTACCCTGGACATTTTTCACAGAACTAGAACAAACAATCCAAAAATTTATATGGAACCACAAAAGACCCAGAATTGCTAAAGCAATTCTGAGGAACAAAAACCAAGCAGAAGGCATAACTCTCCCAGATGTCAGGCAATATTACAAAGCCACAGTTATCAAGACAGTGTGGTACTGATACCAAATCAAATGAATTTATAATGTTGAAGGTGGAAAAAGTTGCTGCATGCTTATAGGTTGATGGATGCTAACCCTGGGAGAAGGAGAATTTTTGCTGTGGAGAGGGGGACAATTCTTGGAGCATTACTGAGACTTAACTGAGAGGAAATGAGTCAGGCACAGGTGGAGAGGTTGCTCTTGGAAGCACCAACACCCTATCCACAGTTGCAACTCTAAAGTTGTCAAGAATCTAGAATACCAGCTGATTGGTGGCAGAGACACTATTTATCCTGGATCTGCACATACCACATACCACTCAACATTGTGTAAATTCCAGTAAGTAATGGTTAATTGAACATGGAGATGGTACAGTGGAATTGCCCTTCTGCTGTCAAGGAGAACATGATTAAATAGCTGAATGAGCAATGTTAATAAGCTGTGACAATTAAAAATCTGTGTGGTAACCTATGAAATGGATATTTAGTGTGACTTGCCCTTTCAGAAGTGAGATTCCTTTATTGAAAACTACAGTCTGTGTAATGGGGGTTATTACCTCCTCCCAATCCTCATCTTTTCTACTGAAGGAAAAAAAAAATTGTTTTTCATCCATATTGGTGTCCTCATTATATTTCATGGTTGTTTAAAATTTCTCCCTTAGAGCCTATCTCTGTAAATAGGACCTATTTCTGTAAACAGAAAGAAGCTGTATGTTCTTTTACCTTTTGATTTTCAGAAAATAAGGTATGTTAGAGTGGAAAGAAATCTGAAATAGGAATCAGGACACTGTGTTTCTTGCCCCGGCTCTGCCACTAACTCACTGGGAATTGGTTTTCTCTCTGAAAAATGAAGTAGTTGGTCCAGAGGATCCGTAAAGTCCATTCCGAATCCAAGTAATGAAATCATAATAACAATCTAAATAATTCAGAAATTCACAGCTGATGCCCTTTATTTTTATATGCCCAAAATATTCTATGTCAAGATAAGGCACATTTATATTGTTGAGAGGTTACCAATCATCCATGCATTTATATCCTACAGGGTTATTGTGAAGATTAAAAAAGGAAATGTGAAAGAAATTCACAAACTGTAAAGTGAAATACTGTCAGTCATTAATAACGCATAGACACTGAAATATTACATCCATTACTATCATCCAGATTCTGCTTTTTCTATATGGCTTCTGGGACATCAAATAAGTCAGTAACCAAGGAATGCAAATGGGAAAGGAGGAGATATTACTTGAAGAAAGTGTACAAATTGCCTTTTAAACTTTTTGTTGTTGTTGAAAAATGGCCTTATGCTACGGCTAGAGTAAAAAGACTTTAAGACCCAGGGAGTGGCATTAAGATAAACCTAAGGGCTGGATGTATTGGCATTTTTTTTTTTTTTTTACCATTAAGCTTATGTATACATCAGAGTAGCATGGAAAGAAATAGTCTCAGGTTTGTTTATTTTAGAAACAAAACAAAACCCAAGTTGAAAATGATAATTAATGTGATAATTAAAATTTTTAAGGTTAAATCAATAATCTAACAGTTATATTATCCTAAGGCTATTTTTACTTCCTTCCAAAGTTATTCCTTGGTGCATAATTCTCATTTTTTTTCTGTTTGTGTATACTCATTTATTCATTCATAGGAAGAAATTTAATGATAGGCATCTACCTGGCAATCTGCATTTTTTTTCACGTAACAAGAATTGTGCCTTCCTGCTGGAGAAATTGACAGAAAATATATAACATCAATAGTAACAATGAAAATACATTTAAAATTTGCGTAGCATTCATTATTTTCAGAGCAGCTTCGCAGTTATCTCACTTTATTCCAGCAAAGCCCCTTATTTGCCATATGATCAGGCAAGTCACTCAACCTCTCTGTGCCACAGTTTCCTTATCTGAAAAATGGGGTTCAGATTAATACTTTGTTCAGAGAGTTGTGTGAAGATTAAATGAGTTAATCTATGTAAGACAGTTCGTCATCCTGTTGCTATAGTTTATTATAATTACCATTATGATTATTACTCCCTCTTAGTAGTTTGGAGATTATAAATGTATTAGTTCCTAGTGCCATTTAACAGTAGTTGGAATGACTGATCAACCTTAAGAGGTATAAACTCAAATGTCAAAAGCTGTGCAGCAGTGATCTAAATGAACACAACATGACAGGGGCCACTGTGGCACGTTTGCACCTCTAAAACCTGCAACTCCTGCTCAGCCCTGGGCAGTGTTGCCAGATAGATATACAGGAATAGAGACCTAGCCTTGCCACACTGTCCAATTCAAGAAGGTGGAGATTTAGATTTAATTTAAACTCCTGACTTAAAGAAAAGGTGAGTTATTCAATTTTTGGTAAAACATGGCCAAACACACACAAGTCTGTATGCAGTTTTAGGACCAGGGTCAGCAGCTTCCTATGTGTTCTCATTACTGCAGTGTGCACACTAGGCCCTTGATAAAATCCTACTTGGCTATAAAAACTAGGGAATCATAGATAATTGGAGGATTAAGTCACCATTAAAATAGATATGTGAACTTTTTTCTTTTTCTTTCTTTTTTTTTTTTAATGGTTGCACGCATGGTATATGGAAGTTCCCAGGCCAGGGACTGAATCCAAGTCACAGCTGTGACTTAACGCTACCACTGCTGCAATGCTGGATCCTTTAACCCAGTCACCAGGCCAGGGATCGAATCCATACCTCTGCAGTGACTCGAGCTGCTGCAGTTGGATTCTTAACCCACTGCGCCACAGGGGGAAGTCAGATGTGTGAACTTCTTAGTGTTGATAATGGATGGATTGGAAAAATCTAAAATAATAGATGAAGATGAAAGAGGCACTGGCTAGATACCACGGACATGATCCTTAAAGGACTTCGAGGATGAAGTAAACTACATTTTATAAATTCCTTCCTCTTTTGGGGGAAAGAATGAAGGGCAGCAATAAGTTAGGCAGGAAGATAGGAAGTATAGCCGTGGGGGAGAAAAGCACAAAACAAAAGCGTTTTTTTAGACACTCAGTCCGTGCTTTTCTATGTTGTCAGGCTGCTTTGAAATTAAATGAACAATTGTACAAATCTTGCCAATCTACAGAACACTAACTGAACCTTCCTTGGGGGTCTCAGTACAGTATTTATCTGCATTTGAAATCTAGGTGGTGATTACTGATGCTCTGCCTATGTTTAGGGAGGTAGATGTTGAAGGTACCATTTTAGAACCAGATAAATGTGATTCTCTGATTGTGTTGACAGGAAAAAAAGCTTGTCAGTGATGCAGACAAGTGATTCATCTTTGATGAGTTTCAATTTTATGGAACCTACCATTCTTTGTGACTTTTAAAAAAACATTTAAAATCACTTAAATCCCAGTTCTTTGATGATTCCTTTATCACAGAGGGAGACTCTTAGATAATTGAAAAGGGATGAGTCATAATGAGTTTTCACTGATGCATGTTGCCTCTCATCACTAATTCCACTGATATCCTATAGGGAACATAAAGAGCCTCTCATCTCACTGATTGGTGGCATGAAAAGGCCTACATCTGACACAAAGAGCTTGACTCTGCCCTTTCTGAACTGGATGGACTTGCCTAGGGACAGAAAGGAAAATGCCTTTGTTCTCTGACCCTTCTTCGTACAAAAGCTCTAATCCAGTCAGTTTTATTCCTGATTGATTGGAGAATACCCAGACACCATCCTCCACCATTATCCTTCCAGATGTTTGTTCCACATTTGCACCTGCTCTCAATTGCTATTCCTTTGGGGCTATTAGAGGACTTAGATAACCATGGTGTAATTCCACATGTGCTATGAAAGTCCCCCCCCGCCTTTTGGATATATTAGCTATTCCATCGTTGGTTTGCTTTGCTGATATTTAATTGTAAGACAGTTTTATATTTCAGTCCCACAGGCAGTTGATAAATGAGTGTGTAAAAATATTTTAAACAACATAGGGATCGTTTGTCCTCTCTATTTTTGCATCCTCAAAGCTTGCAGTACCTGATGACTATATAGTCCTCCGTAAATGTTAACTGAACCAGATCAAAATCTTAAGGGAGTATCATTCTAGAAATGTTTGTAAACATTTATGTGTTTTAAAGACATTGATATTTAGATATCTTGATGAATTTGGTGGAGTCAGATTAGGACACTGCTGAATTAATAAACAATTGCACTGACATGGAATAGAGAATTCTGGTGACTATAACCATCTGGACGTATAAGCAGAATTCTTTATGTAAGTGAACAAAGACTTCCAAATACCAGGAAGGGGGAAAAAGCATGTCACCAAGTCTGTGCACATTGCAGGAAAGGTACAGGGTGTTAAAAATCATTGAATTAAAGAGCTTAGTCTTTAGTTTCTCTTTTCATCTTCAGTTCTGGTTCACGGCAAGATATTTGTTCTATTAGGAAAGACGTGGTAGTGGGGACAGAGCAGTGATGTGCTGGGCCATGTTGGAGTCTGAAGTAAAAGGAAAAATTAGTAATATTGCTCCTGATTAAAAGAGTTGATATTTTGTTCATCATATATTAATTTTTATTTTAAAGATATTTTATTAATATATTCTGGATTACTGAGTTTTTTGATGCTCCCTTAAATTTTGTACCCAAGGCAAGTACCTCATTTGCCTTACCCTAGTCCCAACGCAGGATATGAGAGTGGAAATATATTTTCTGGCTGGTATAATTTAGGAAAAAACTTAATCTCACATCTTAATGTGATGCTGAGTCATTAAGGAACAAGTATAAAAAAAACTAATCTATTATTTTAATAAGGGAGGAAAATGTTATGTTTTGGAAAGACATATCTATAGAAATAAAATTATAAAAGCTTTTTAGTTAAAAATGCTTTCAGCTGTAAGAAGTGGCGTATTCAAATTATATAGGCTTAAAATTATGAAATATATTTTTCATAAATGCCTGGAGGTACGCAGCTATGGAATTCCTTCCCTTGGTTTCCGAGTAGTTGTTTCCTCATAGTTGTAAACTACTCCAATACTAGCAATTTCTTTCATTTAAATTCAATAAGAAGGGAGAAAACCTTGCCAAGAGTATATATACCCTTTATTAGGGGTGCCTGTGCGTTTGCAGAGGCCGCACCCACATATCTTTGCTCATGTCCCCTTTCAGAGTAAAGAGCCAACTTTATCTCCCAAGTAGGCTGGAAAGCTGGACTCTCACATGCACCCAGTCACATTCCTGTCCTGAATGAAAGGGTCTTAAGCAAGAAGAAGGAAATAGATACTGATTTATGAGCTAACAGTGTCTATGACCATGTCCTAAGGTGACTTTGCTTCTACAGAATTTGTCTAAATGATGCTTGAATTACTTGATGGTAAACATGAGCTATTGTATTTATAAACTCATCTTCAAGAATGATATGCTTAGGAGTTCCCCTTGTGGTGCAGTGGTTAACGAATCCGACTAGGAACCATAAGGTTGTGGGTTTGATCCCTGGCCTCGCTCAGTGGGTTAGGGATCAGGGATCTGGCGTTGCTGTGAGCTTTGGTGTGGGTCGAAGGCAAGGCTCAGATCCCGAGTTGCTGTGGCCCTGGCGTAGACCGGTGGCTACAGCTCAGATTAGACCATTAGCCTGGGAACCTCCATATGCTGTGGGTGTGGTCATAGAAAAGACAAAAAGAAACAAACGAAAAAAGAATGATATGCTTAGAATTGTTCATTGTAGAACATTATGATTTTTCTTTTATTTTTTATTTAGAAGAACCTGCTGCCATATCCCTTTCCTATTGATAAATCTTAAAATATAAATGACAGCAAATACGTCTGTGTACAGATCCTCCAGAAAGAACAGGTGGATACGATGTGTTAGCAATTCTGTTTCAATGTTGATTTCTATGGGTTTGATTTTGTTATCTAGTTGTGGTTTTAGACAATAAGCTCTCATCCATCAGTATCTGGGGTTAAAATATCAGTCCACCGAATTTTCTTTTTGACATATATTAAGCTGGCCTCTTTGGACCATTACACATACAATCATGTTTTAAAGCAAACAATTTGCTGCCAGAAAAAAATAGAGGTGCAATGTATTTGGTTATTTTTTTAAACAATGTAATAATTTTACACATTGCTATTTAGTTCATAGATGTTTTTTACCTTTTAAATTGTAAACATCTCCCAATGCCTTTTTAACATTTTAATTAGAGATAATCACTGACTTTCAGTGGGGTTATGTCAAGCTAACTGTGCTCAGACACAGTGCTCCATAGAGGATCTGTTCACCCTCTTGATCACCTGGCTGACTGGGAGCTGTGCCAGGCTGCCACTGCCCAGCATCACCAGGCAGCATCCTACTACTAGGCCAGGGAAAAGATCAAAATTCAAAGTATGGTTTTCACTGAATTCCTGTCACTTTTGCACCATCATAAAGTTGAAAAATCCTAAGTCGGACTATGGTAAACCAGGAACCGTCTGTATATGATATTCAGCCATTTGGATTATCTGGATAAACTTTCCAAAAGTTCATTGGATAGGAGAGTATTTCTTTTTTCTAATTTCTGAGTCATAGAGCAATGATCAGCAAGTTTCGGCTGGGCTTCCTCAAGGTCTGACAGTCTTAGGGAGTCAGGGATCAAGTTCTGGGAACACAGGCAATCACTATAGACTTGAGATAAAAGTGCAGAGGTCTTTCTGACAAAAAGGGTAAGATACTAAAATAGGCACAGGTCATGGTAATTAGCATAATGTATATTTTGTTCCTTTGTTAGTTTGTTTTACTTTAGGGTTTCTTTTGTATCCCAAGAGAACACTATGAGTTGAGTGGTCTGCCTTGCCTAGAGATGGCATATGTGCTGGGACTCAAAAGACCTGATTTAGCCAATGACTGTTAATATTTATTTAAAACAACCTAGGGCTAGTTGCTCCTTCCTTGGGTTTGGTGTACTTATTCACAAGATTGGTGAGGGTTTTTTTTTGTTTTGTTTTTTAAAGAATGATTTATTTCCTTAACTCTAGTCTTATAGAGAAACCTCAGATATTTGGACTGGTGAAAGCAAGTCTACTCTCCTTAAAATTAGGCAAAGGGTCATCCCCAAATCCTGCCCCCTGAGTTTTTCTCTTAGATTCTGTCTTAGCCTTTGAAATTCTGCTGCAAAATGCATAGGTTTCAGGGGAGTACCCTTAAACACTCCTGAGGGAGAGGGAAGAAAGAAAACTAAGATCTTAAGGGGTAAATCAAAACTCATTTTTGTATTCACTTTCCTGACTTTTTTTTTCTTTTTAAAATTTTTAGGGTTCCTTAGAGGTCCTAGGAAATTGCTTTCATGGCTCACCTTACAAATTGCCTGAATTAACTTGTTTGTGAATATATAATTATATTCATCCCAATTATTTTTTCTTTGCATGTCACATCCACTAACTTTCCTTGACATGTAGATGCAACATCTGCATCAGCAATTTTATTTTAATTATTTAGCCTTCTTGTGTGAAGAGCAAAAATGTATGCATCAATGAATTTGTCACAAAGCAGCCATCCGTGGAACCCCATACAGTGCAAGAAGTAGAACATCAACAGAATTCCAGAGCTGGAACTTGTGACAGCCCTTCCCACCCAGTTCAATGCTCTTTGCATTGTTTGCTCCCTTTTGTTATTCTGGCTCAGGATGATGTTGGGTCTTCACTGTCTCCTTATCTGAAGCTTCACCATTCCTTTTTTTTTTTTTTTTTTTTTTACCATTTCTTGGGCCGCTTCCGCGGCATATGGAGGTTCCCAGGCTAGGGGTCCAATCCGAGCTGTAGCCACCGGCCTACGCCAGAGCCACAGCAACGCGGGATCCGAGCCGCGTCTGCAACCTACACCACAGCTCAGGCAGCGCCGGATCATTAACCCACTGAGCAAGGCCAGGGACCGAACCCGCAACCTCATGGTTCCTAGTCGGATTCGTTAACCACTGTGCCACGACGGGAACTCCACCATTCCTTTTTGGTTTCCTTTCCCTGCAGTCATCTCTTTATTCACCTCTGTTCAATTAAACTGGTTGTTTTTGCTCTGTTTCTTGTCAGGAATCTGAATGACACAAAACTCCTCTAGAATGTTTAATAGAAGTGGCATTAACAGTCTTGGTGAAAAGCTTCTTAACATTTCATGATTAAATATGATGCTTGCTGAGGGTATTTTTAATAGACATGATTTATCACATTAAGGATGCTCCCTTCTATTCCTAATTTACTCTATACATTTTTATCATGAATGGATACTGAATTTTATCAAACCATTTTCTTCAGTGATTGAGACCATCGTGTGACTTCTCTCTTTGATTCTGTAGATGTTTGAATTACATTAATTACATTTTGAATGTTAAGTTCTGTTGAGTTCCTAAAATAAAGCAGTTTGGTCTGGTGTGTTATTTCCTTTTTAAAATATTACTGAATTTAATTTGCATATATCTTGTTTAGGATTTTTCCATCTATATTTTGAGTGAGATTTATTCATATTTTTTATTCCATTTAATCTGTGCATCTACAGCTCTAAATTATTCTCTACTAACAATTAGTTGTATTATACAGATTTTGATATATACTATATTTGTCATTACCATTCAGTTCAAAATGTTTTTCTAATGTAAATGATCATTTATTTATCACCATAGGTTATTTGGAACTTTATTTCTTAATTTCAAACTGTGATACTTTTCAAGTTATTTTCTTGGTATTAATTTCTAGCTAAATGGCATTTTTGTCAGAGACCATATAATGCATGATTTTAGTTTATTGAAATTTGTTGATGTTTCCTTATTACCCAAAATATGGTTAAATTTTATAAATGTTCTGTATATTTTTAAGAATATTTACTCTGCAGTTTTTGGGTAAATTGTACTCTATGTATTCAATAGGTAAAATTAATTGTGCTATTCAGATATTTTATATTCTTAACTGAATTTTTATCTGCTCTTCTAATAGTTACTGAGAGAGATGTGTTAAAAAGTCTTCCAATATAATTGTGGAATTGTTTATTTCTTCTTTTATTCCTGTGAAGACTTCTCTTTCAAGATTTTCAGGTACTTTATTATGAGCAAAAGTATAAAGTTTTTATATCTTCTTGGTAAATCAAATATTTTATCTTCATGATATGCATTTCCATCTCTTCAGTATTGCCTTTTTTCTTTAAAATTTGACTTGATATTAATGTAGTGACCCCTGCTTTCTTTTGGTTAGTGTTTTCAAGATCATCTTCCATTTTTTGCTTTTCAGGTTGACTATATCCTTATTGTTATCTGAACAACATATAGTCATTTATAAAATGCAATCTGGCAATATATTGCTTTGAATTGGAACATTGGTTCATTCACATTCACAGTGTAATCACTGATAGATTTTTTTGGTCTAAATTTGCATCCTTAGTGTTTACGTTACTTTTACGTTTCATTCTTTTTTTTTTTAAAGCCTTTTCTATGGCTGCTCCTGTAGGATATGGAGGTCCCCAGGCTAGGGGTCTAATCTGAGCTGTAGCCACAGGCCTACGCCACAGCCATAGCAATGCGGTGTCCAAGCCACGTCTGTGGCTTACACCACAGCTCACAGCAACACCAGGTCCTTAACCCACTGAGCAAGGCCAGAGATTGAACCGGCAACCTCATGGTTCCTAGTTGGATCATTAACCGCTGAGCCACGATGGGGACTCCTTCTTTTCATTCTTATCTATTTATACATTCTATTGTTTTTCTTCTGTGTTCTTGTAAGGTATACATTATTTTACCATCCTCTCAGTGGTTACCTAGACAGCATAATATGTATCCCTAATTTATTAATGGCTAATTTTATTTGGTATTTTTACTCAGACAATGCACTGGAACACTTTAATTCTATCATCTTTCAACTTCCATGCTATTGTTCTCTTGTATTTTATTTCATTTAATGTTTTACTATCAAGGCACTGTTAATATTTATTTATAATAATATTTGTAATATTAATATATTTTCCTGAAAACATGCTATTTTTTTTCTTTTTGGCCACGCCCATGGCATGCAGAAATCCCCTGGCCAGGAATCTAACCTGTGCCATAGCAGCGACCCAAGGCACAGTAATAATAACACCCGATCCTTAACCTGTTGCACCACCAGGCAACTCCAAAACTTATTTTTAATACTTTTTCCTTTTTCCATATCTTGTCTTCCATCTGGGATAATTCTTTTTCTGTCTATAAAATAACTTTTGTATTTACTATAGCATGGATTTGATGATGATAAATCCTCTCATATTTGTCAAAATTCTGTTTATATTTAACTTAATATTTTCACTTGGAGTAGTATTTTATATTATCTGAGTCCTCTCCCTCTCCCACATTTTGAAGACCTAGAATATATCTGTATCTATAGATTCTGTATTCTGAATTCTGTAGTTTTGGTTGATGAGTTGGTGGGTACTCTAATTATTCCTCCTTAAAAGATAATCTTTCTCTCTCTTTTTCATCTCTTTTAAGCTAGTTTTAAGATTTACTATTTGGTATTCAGTAATTTTGATATGACTGTCTATATTTATTTTATTCTTTATTTCTTAATCTTGCTTGAAGTTCTTAGGATTTCTTGATTCTGTGACTTGATGGTTTTCATTATTTTTAGAAAAATTTCATCTATTATCTCTTCACTGCTCCTTCTGTCTTATCCTCTCTTCTCTGCCACTCTGAATATATGTATAATGGACCTTATAATTATATGCTACATGTCTATTTCTCCTATTTTAAAGTGCTCTTGTCTATTTATATTTCCTTTGAAGCCTTTTTTTTTTCTGATTTATGTTCTAGTCAACCAATTATCTCTTCAGCTATGTTTAATCTGGCTATTAAACCCATCCATTATTTCTTATTTTTGATTATTTTTCAGTTCTAGAATTTACATTTGGTGCTTTTTCAATAGTTTTAAATTTTATGCTAAAATTTCAAATCTAGTCTTTTATTTCTTGAACACAGTAAATGTAGTTTTTAAAAAGTCTGTCTATGATGACTTTCTTTTGATATTTTTCTGTTGTCTATTCTGTTTTTGTTCATATTATCTTGTCTCCTTACCCTCAAGTGCCCTGTTGTTTATGTACCAGATATTTTATTTGCAAAGTTGTTTGCAGATATAATATGTGATCTAAGATAATGTTATCTCCTGCCAGATAAGGATTTGCAGTTTTGTTCTGTTGGATACCTGAGGGTACTGATAATTTAAGGAACACTTTAATCCAGCTTTTGAGATTAAAATGATTTGAAACTGAGCTATAGTCACCATGAAGACATTTACTTTCTCCTTCCAATTCACTGTTACTACTAGTTATAAACCTTTTGTGGTCCCAATCAAAAGGAAAGAGGGAGAGAGAGCTCCTGGTGAGCCTCAATGGGTCAAGCACCCAACCCAGTGTCTATTAGGATTCAGACTGAATCCCTGGCCTTGCTCAGTGGGTTAAGGATCCGGCATTGCCGCATGCTGTGGTGTAGGTCACAGATGTATCTTGGATCCAGCTTTGCTTTGGCGTAGGCCTCAGCTGGAGCTCCAATTCACCCCCTAGTCTGGGAACTTCCTAAGAAGGAAAAAAAAAAAAAAAAAAAAAAAGGAAGAGTTACAGGACCTCCATTAGTAGGTTACAGGTTTCTGACTTCTACCATTTAGCCCCCAAAGATGATCTAAACACTTCTCACCTTCTCAGCCACCTTCTCTGAAATTGGCAAGTGTTACCAAAGAAAAGCAGCTTAAAAAGCTGAGCTCACTTTTCTGGGTAACTGTATTCTCCCATCTCAAATCTGTGAGGTTCACAATTTCATTACCTCTCTGATTTCTATTGTCTTCAGCTATTTCAAGTGGGAAGGTTGGTTTGAATTACCTGGTATGCTATTACCAGAAGGGGCTGTCTCAAAGATTATGTGTATATAATTTTTTTTTTTTGCCTAGATAATTTATGGGGTACTCCTGGAGTATTATAATCTCTTTATTAGTACACCTAAGAATATGTGAAATACTAGGTACATGTTCATACCAAGAGTTATATTAAAACATTTTCCCATATGGAATATAAGTGCTATAGGCTGCATCATTGGAGAATCCCTGGAAATCAGAGACTTTAAGCTCAACCTACTTCATCTTGAAATGATTATCTAACCCTAACCCTAACTGGATGATGGATTGACTCTTGACATTTTTGCTTTTCTTAGTGCTGCACCCACCAGGGGCATATTGAAGTACCCAGGCTAGGGGTTGAATCAGAGTGACAGCCACCGACCTACAACACAACCACAGCAGCTTGGGATCTGAGCCACATCTGCAGCCTACACCACAGCTCACAGCAGCGCTGGATCCTTAACCCACTGAATGAGGCCAGGGATTAAGCCCACGTCCTCCTGAATCCTAGTCAGGCTCGTTATCACTGAGCCATGATGGGAACTCCTGACCTACCCTCTTAAACTGGTATGTCAAGCTAGGAGATGCAATTTATTTGTGTTTCCAGGCTGCCTATCTTCCCAAATTTCCCAAAATCCCTTTATGTGCACTGCCTTCTATTCCCTTCACAAAGCCTAGCTGAGTAGATTCTCAAAGGAGCGTATCGCACAACTATTTCAGGGCTAGCCTTCATACATGTAATAAATCTTAGAGTAGCCACTGAAGTCTATCCCAGTTCACTTTCTTGCTCACGTTCCCTTGTCACTGGCTCTAACTTCACACTGACTTACAGAACCCTCAATTTACCCTTTTTCCCCGAGAATGCACAGGTAACATAATTGTCACTGCTTGCCCATCCTGGCTTTAAATAATCACCAACATTTTATTTAATTTTATCAAAAGAAAGGGCAACTCTTCCTTTTACTGGTCTTAACTGCCTTGTTTAATATTCTGTCCTCCGTAGCTTTTACTTAAGAAAGACATTTCTAGTCTCCAGTATCATCTTGTCTTTATTTTTTGGCCAATTCTCTGGGACTCTTGCTTCCAAAATTTCTCCAGTGTCCGATTCTTACAAAATTAAACAAGAAACAAAGAAAACAAACAAACCTTAATATAAAACAACCATTCTCATTTATTTCCTTTCTTATCCATATGTTTTTGGTAATCAGTGCCAAAGCATACATAGAAACTGAGGCATCCGGTATTTAGTATAATCTCATCTGAGAGAGCCCACTGCTGCTTTTAACACAAATTGCTGCCTACTTGCAAATGATTAATATTTGTATCTCCAGATTAGATTTTCCACTGAACCCAAGACCTGTATAATCAACGATTCCTTGACATAGTTTCTGGGTATTCTAAAGGTACTGTAAACTCTCCATATCTGAAACCAGAACAATTCTTTCCCCAAACCTTACTCTCTTCCAGGCATTCATATTTAAATAAATATCATTATTGTCCATTCCTTTTAAAAAAATGTATTTCAAGTTTAAAAAAATTAGAGTTTATTTCTTAGAACGGTTTTTGGTTTAAAGAAAAATTGAACTGAAAAACACAGGAAGTTCCCATATAGTCCCTTTACTCCTGCCCTTAGTTTACTCTGTTGCTAATATTTTGCAATGATGTGGTACCTTGGTTACCGCTAACTAATATTGATACATTATTAACTGAATAATATAGTAATATACCAATTACATGATACATAGTTTACATTAGGTTTCACTCTTTGTATTTATAATTCCATGGGTTTTGTTACATGTAAACTACCATGTGTTCATCATTACAGTATCATAAAGAATACTTCTACTGCCCTGAAAATCCTATGTTCCTTCTATTTACCCCTGTATCCCACCTCCTCTTTCCCACTTCCTGGAACCACTAATTTGACCTTTTCGCCCTTTCCATAGTCTTACCTTTTCCAGAATGTCTTATAATTGGGATGAATTATATGAAAAGTGTGTTGCTTTTTTTTTTTTTTTTTTTGCATTTTAGGGCCACATTTGTGGCATAGGGAAATTCCCAGGCTAGGGGTGGAATTGAGCTGCAGCTGCTGGCCTTCGCCACAGCCACAGCAATATTGGATCTGAGCTGCATCTTCTACCTACACCACAGCTCACAGCAACCCAGATCCCTGACCCACTGATCAAGGCCAGGAATCAAACCTGAATGCTCATGGATACTAGTCAGATTTGTTTCCACTCTGCCACAATGGGAACTGTGTTGTCTTTTTTGTCTTTTTGGATTGACTTCTTTCACTTAGCAATATGCATCTAAGGTTCTGCCATGTATTTTTCTTTTCTTTTTTTTTCTTTTTTTTGTAGCTTGATAAATCAATTTCTTTGTATTGTTAAAGCACCACAGTTTGTTTAGTCATTCACCTATTTTTTCTTTTTTTGTCTTTTTGCCATTTCTTGGGCCGCTTCCGCGGCATATGGAGGTTCCCAGGCTAGGGGTCTAATTGAGCTGTAGCCACCAGCCTACGCCAGAGCCACAGCCACGCAGGATCCGAGCCGCGTCTGCGACCTACTCCACAGCTCACGGCAACGCCGGATCGTTAACCCACTGAGCAAGGGCAGGGATCGAACCCGCAACCTCGTGGTTCCTAGTCGGATTCGTTAACCACTGCGCCACGACGGGAACTCCGTCATTCACCTATTAAAGAGCATCTTGGTTGCTTCTAATTTTTTATAATTATGAATAAAGCTATTGTAAACATTACTGTGCAAGTTTTTATATGGACATAATTCTTCAACTCCTTTGGATAAATACTAGGAACATAGTTTCTAGACCTTGTGTTAAGACTATGTTTACCTTTGTAAGAAACTGCCAAACTGCCTTCCATAGTGGCTGCACCATTTAGCATTTCTATCAGCAATGGGTGAGAGTTCCTTTTCTCCACTTTCATTCCAGCTTTTGGTGTTGCTTTGTTTTAGGTTTCAGCCATTCCAATAGGTGTGCAGTGATTATCTCACTGTTGACATCCATCTACTTGTACAAAGCAGAATCGTTGGCCCTCTTTGGCACGGTTTCTTTCCCTTAGCTCTTATCACCAGTCTCTTTTGCAGATTTGCAGATTTTTCCTTCTACATGTCTTTGCATTTTATCTACTCCCATCTTCATAGCTGCTGCCCTAGTCCACTCTCATTACCTCTTGATTGCCTCAAAGATCTCTTGCAACCACAGAAATCTTTTCAAAAAGCAAGTATGATCACATCATATCATTCCCAAAACTTGCTGCAGACTTCCCAATAGATTTGCACTGTGTTAAGATAAAACCAGGTGTTTTTTTTTTTTTTTTGTTTGTTTTTTTTTTTGTTTTTTTTTTTGTTTTGGTCATGATTTACAATGCTTTATGTGGCTGTCCTACTTATTTCTTTGGTATCATCTGGAATTATGCCTTTGTACTCCTTGCCACTAACTCTGCTGGTCCTATTGAGAATCTTGAAAACAGCTCTTATGACATTCTATGTCTTCTGCTAATTCTGATCTTCATCCCCACCAGCTCCTACAATGAGCAGAGAAGTTATGTTAGAGAAAGTTCCCCTGAGCTTACCAAAGAGTGGGTTCTCCCATTATCCTTGCATGATACAATATATCTTATGTGAAGTTTGTAAAGTTACATTTGTTTTTATGATTATTTGATGGATGTATATTTCCCACACTAGGCTCTGTTTGAGAGCATGTTTGTTCATTTATTTCTTTATTCACTTAGTTTAAATCAGTACATCCTTGGCAACTACTACACAGCCTGGCACCAAGTAGATGCATCATAAAAAAGTGTTGAATAAATACTTTGTCCCTAGACGATAATAAGATTTATTAGTCAGAAATCAAATTTTGGGGTTCATGAGCTATATAGTTAGAGAACTCTAACTGGCAATTAGATATAAGTCAAAAAAGAAGAGAGAAGAAAAAGAAAACTATCATAGTGTTTACTTTTTCTTCTCACCCATAAGGAACCTATAGGGAGGTAAGAGCTACTTAGGGGAAATTTCAGGCAATTAAAAAAATCTTAAATTTGAATTTAAATATCTAAAATTCAAAAAAATCAAATTCCTGCTTTTATTTCACCTATCCTATCCAAAAAGATTTTCAGTTTTTCTATTTGGATTGAAATACAGAATCTGTGGTTTATAATCAGCCCTGTTCATATGCATTAATGCTCCCCTAATTACAGTGCTTCTCTACTTGCATTATCCCAAAGTAAAGAGAACACAAGTGTATGTATGTCTTTGGCCCTACAGGTTACAAGAACATAATAGAAAACAGCCCATTTTCATCCTTTCAAGCTATTCCCAGATGTCTTTTCCATGCACTAAGGGTATTTGCATGTGATGAAGTTTTGGCTAAACCTTGGATCACATTGTGCCTTATTTATTACTCACTTTGAATATGGGATCTGCATTTCCTCTGAGATCTGCAAAATAGCCAGACAAGCCTCTGCACCTTTAGGAGGCTTGTGAATTATTAATTAAGGCAATGAGAAAAAAGTGTGCTTTGGGATGTTTCTTTTCTTTTAAGAATCATCATGAAACCTTTGGATGTGCATCCTTAACCTCTAATAGAGATGGTATCACAGCAAAGTGTTCTGTTATGGTTGGCTTAGCCTGCAGTTGTACATTTATGTTCAAAACTTAATCTTCTGCTGGAAATGGGTGGGGATAAACTGAATTGCAGTGAATTATTGACAAAGTCTTTGGGAAGACATTGTTTATTTCAGTAGAGGCTGACATTCACTCAGCCACTTATTTCAAAATTCATTTCAAAATTGCTAAAAATATTTTTGGGCACTGGTTATGTGCCAAGCATGGAACTAACATGGGGACAGAAAGATGATTTATTTAGCTTATACATTATAAAGGACCTCCATGTTCAGCGGACTCTGTACTATGTTGAGAGAGAAGCCTCAAATATTAAGTAGGCACTGAAGTCAGGTAACATGGTACTCCATAATTTGGACCCATCCCACCGACTTGATCTTATTTTCTCTTTCACTTGGCTAGTAGCTTTCTAAATTCACTGAGAGGAGCTCCAGAGAGGGAACTTTGGGACTGTGGGAAGGGTATTGTTAAGAGGCAACTCAATAGGCAAGACTCCAGTCTTTCATTCCCCTCTCCTTATTACTGGAGTGGTCTTGTTTGTTTTACATATTGTGCCCCTTCCTCTGACTTCATTGAAAACTTTGATTCTAAACCATCTCTTCTAGTCAACCAGCTCACCTTTATTGTCTACATTCCTTAACAACACACATCACATTTTTTTCCATGTCTTTGCTTGCTGTTTCTCTTTCCTTTTTCCACCTTGGGAAGCCCTCTACATTCTCCCTGTCTACTGTATCATCTCATGGAAGATTCTGCCTCTGAGGCTCAGTTCCATGGCAGCTTCCTTCATAACACTCTTCTGAGTCTCTGTTCTCTTTTAACCATCAAAATGTTGAGCATAAATCTAGTTCTATGCAGTATCCTTAGTAGATATTTGTTGATTGAATGAGTATGTAAAAAGACAAATATGAAAGAAATGGAACATTTATCTGGAGGGCAACCTCTGTGAGTTTAGCTGTAGGAAGTAGAACATATACAGATTTTCATTTTTTAATCTTATTTTTTGGAGAATTTATATGATTTCATTTTTTTTACTTAAAAAAGAATACAAAGGAATGGGAGGGGGGAAAGCTAAATATGTTCATCTCTCAGTATTCTTGGGAATTGGTTTCGGGACCCTTCACAGATAGCAAAATCTGAGATGCTCACATCGCTTATATGAAATGGCATAGTATCTGCATAGTATCTGTACATCCTCCTCTATAGTTTAAATCTTATCTAGATTATTTATAATAACTAAGACTGTGTAAATGCAATGTAAATAGTTGTGACAACAATGTAAATGCTACATAAATAATTGCTATTGCACAGCAAGTTCAAGTTTTGCTTTTTGAAACTTTCTAGAATTTTAAAAAATATTTTAATCTACAGTTGATTGAATCCATAGTTGCAGAGCCTTCAGGTAGGTGGGCTGACTATATATAGCTTTCTTCAATGGAAAGCAATTCTATTTTATTTTATTTTTTAATGATTTTTATTTTTTCCATTATAGTTGGCTTACAGTGTTCTGTCAATTTTGTACTGAACAGCAAAGTGACCCAGTCACACATACATAAAAGCAATTTTAATCTCTAAGAACTGTGCCATTTGTGTCAGTTTAGCCTTTAAGAAAGATACCTGACCAGTATGGCAATTTACTAGAGCTATTCTTAGAATTTTATAATTTCTAAGGAAGATTTACTTTTTGTTATAATCATCTCTTATATTTCAGCAAGTGAGTAATCCTCTACTGTATATCTTACTGCTCTGAAAAGTATAAGGGAAATGAAGCAGAATGAGGCATGATTTCTGCTCCTATTACCTCACAATTTAATGAAGAGATCATTACAAAGGGAAGAAACTCTGCAACTTACGATAAGAGTTAGAGTTGAAGTAGAAAGTGCAATAGTAAATAAAAGAGGGAGAGGTTGGTTTTGTCTGAAGGGATCCCTAGCAGACTTGATGGAGGAAGTACTGCCTAAAGACTGTGCAGACATTCAATAGGGGGAAATGAGATCAGAGTATTGAAGGCTCAGGGGACAACAGGCGAAAGGCACAGAGTCAGGAATAGTAGGAAATATTTGTGATGCAGTGAATTGCATGTGTGACCGTAACACCAGTTACAATAAGGGTGGCATATGAAACATAACGTGGAAAATCTGCTGAAACCAGTTCATACAGGATATTTTATGTGTGGTTGAGGGCCACTGATTGTTTTGAGAAGTGAAATGATATGTATGATGAGGCTTGGGTTTGGAGTTAATTTTGGTGACAGTACAGAAGAGGAAAAAATCACGTAGAAAACTGTTGGAATACTGATAAGTTTTAATGATGACTGGACCTAGGGCAATGGCAAAGAGACCATTGGTTGAAGGACTGAGGGTGAGAGATACCTTGGGAACCACTTGACAGGATTTGATACCTCTTGGATGGGATAGAGAAAGAAAATATTTCAATAGAAATATAAAGTACTTGAAGATGCCTACAAAATTTTGAGCTTGACATAGTGATGTATATGGGGGATCGTGATTCTGTTTATTGAGGTACTGAATATAGCAGATAGAGGAAACTTGGAGGAGAGAAGAAGAAATGGGGAAAGATTTTGTCTTTAGTGGGGCGTCTGTTAAATTTCACATGCCTATAGGTCATCTATGAAATGGGGTTCCACAGGTGGTTAAAGATGCATGGTCTGAATCGGAAATGGAGAGCTTATTTGGGAATCATTACTACAGAGCCATAATTAAGTCATGGAGAGTGGAAGGCAAAGAGCCTCAGATCCTTACAGATACCCATGGCTGAAGAAAAGATGCTGACTAAGCTCACTCATGAAACTAGGAAAATACTATATCAGAGAAGCCATGAGAGGGAATTATGAAAAGCAGACACAATGAATAAATGAAGAATGTGAAGGTTTCAATTGGTTAATCAGGCAGGTATTAACAATCTAAATAGATAATTTCCAGAGTTCCTGTTGTGGTGCAGTGGAAACGAATCCGACTAGGAACCATGAGGTTGTGGGTTTGATCCCTGACCTTGCTCAGTGGGTTAAGGATCCAGTGTTGCCATGAGCTGTGGTGTAGGTCATAGACGTAGCTCAGATCTGGCGTTGCTGTGGCTGTGGCATAGGCTGGCAGCTATAGCTCCGATTAGGCCCCTAGCCTGGGAACCTCCATATTCTGTGAGTATGGCCCTAAAAAGCAAAAAAAAAAAAAGGTATTTTCCCTAAAGGAAATAGAGGGTAGAACTTAGATGGCGAGAGGTTGAAGAGTTAATAAGAAGGGAGAGATGGAATAGGAGTTTGAGGAGGGTGAGGAAGAGGGCTGATTTTTGCAGTACACTTTGAATGTGTAGGTGAAGGAGAAAGAATGAAACAACCATCACAGGGAATAAGCTACACATAAAATTAATTTTAATCATGTTGTAGAAATAAGTAGATAGAAGCAAATGAAAGTAGGCCTCTGCTGGAAAACAGACCAGAGGATAGGAACAGTGGAAAATAGATGGGTCAATTTAATATCAGTGGGCATCAGAGAGCTCTGCCGGAAAAGGATATTAGGCTCTTAAGTAGTTTTGATCACAGTGGTTTTGGTCACATATGGTGTGCACACACTTGGAGGGAAACCAACTAGGAATAGGGTTATCTTCAAGGAAGGACTGAGGAGGGGTGAAACGAAGGAGACTGGGCACCAGCCACTCCCTGTATTATGATGATATGATAATGGCAGGAAGTGTGGCCTGATTTGGCTCCAGTGCTGGAACCTGGAGGAAGTCCTGGGTAGGAGCCTGGATAGAGTAAAGAGAGAACAAAGGAGGGAGGGGTTTGGGGTTTTGCAAACTCCAATCTGGTATTCTGAGATTGTCTGGTATTGTAGGCTTGTCACCTCTTTCTCTGATTTTGGTTTGAATTACTATTAAATTAGACATCGTGTAATTATGAACCAGGCCATTCACTGTTTTACTATCAGCTTTACCAACTGGTAAACCTTGAGCCAGAGAATGGGATGTCCTGGCAGCCTTTGGGGATCTGGCTCAGAGAAGCCACATAAGCCTCCTGCTTAGCTCACTCTCCCTGCTCTGACTCAGAGTCTAGGAGGATTGGGGCTTATTCATCTGAAGGGGACGGAGGGAAAGGCAATCAACAGATGGGGAGAAGTGGAAGTTATGAAGCTGAAGAGAGATGACTGATTAAGCTAGGCTACTTTGGAAATTCAGTCAAAAATATAGGCAAAGGAAAGCTATTGGATTTGGAATGAGGCAGAACGAATGGAAAGAAGATACAGTAAAGGGACGATTGAGAAAATCTTTGAGGTTGAAAGGAAGGGAGCCAGGGGAACTGTTGGCTTTGAATTTCTCTCAAACTGTTGATATGAGTAAAGATTTGGGAACTTGAGAGGAACTGAAAAAGGTTTTCAACAGTTTCTGCGGGACATTCAATGATCTGCTTATAAGTGTGTTATGAGGACTCATGAGCAAAGAGCTAGGAATGTGAAATGCTGGTGAGGGCAGGTGAGGAAGTTGATAGAGGCCAGGAAAGGGCTAAAAGATGGAAAAGGCCAAGGTCCAGAAGCTGAAGGGCGGGCTCAGTTGTGGGAACAGCAATGAAAGTCTAGGGCTGTATTCTACTCTTGAAGTCAACCTTAGAAATAATATGTTGTGCTTTTTCATTCAGCTGGGTTAAGAGCTCTTTGAATTACCTCAGTGATTCCTACCATTAATGGGAAATGCAGAGAGGTTGAAATAGATATTCAAACCTCCAGAACAGTTGCCCAGTAAAAATATAATGTCGATTTCATGGGTACTTTAAAATTTTTTAATAGTCACAATAAAAATGAATTAAAAGAAACAGGTGTAAAGAACATTTTATTTTTCCAACATATCTGAAATATTATCATTTCAACTTCTAATAAACATAAAATTAAGATATTTTACACTCTTTTTTTCTTTCTAAGTGTTTCAAATCTTGTGCATATTATTTGTTTTCAGCGCATCTTAATCTAGAAGCTAAATTTTTGTCAGAAGTATTTGCTTTGTGCTTAGATTTCATATAATTTACTGCTGAAAAGGATTCCATATCCAGCTTATTCCAAACATAATTAAAATTTTAGAGGTTTTAAAGTTTAAATTTATATTCATTAAAATAAAATAAAGTAAAAAATTTAGTTTTTCAGTCTCATAGCTATATTCACATGTTCTTGGGCCACGTGTGGCTGATGGCTGCTGCAAAGGACAGCACAGTCCCAGCACATTTGGTAATTGTTAATGTTACTGAGTATTATTGGGATTTATGTCATATTTTATTGAGATTAAAAGGTGAGAATTGGACTCTGTCCTTTGGGAAATAAAACCACGAAGGCATGAGAGTGAAGTATCTGATTCTTGCTGTTTAGGAAAGTGCCAGGAGATATACCAGCATTGCTATAGCTTTTCACAAGGAAAGTTTCTGCATTTTTTATCTCATATTCAGATGATTTACAAAGCTGACCACTCTTCTAAAAAAGTATAGCCCTGCTTTAAGCATTAAAATGCAGATAATGATAACTGCTTAATCAAATTATTTCTCCTATGGTCCACATCCTTTTGCTAGGCTATGGGCCATTGATAAGAGGCTTCTTAGAATCATCTTGCATTTTCATTATTTTAAAAAGCATTTGGCTCTTGTTCTTATACCAGTTAGTAAGCTTGGATAAAAGGAGCTGGTGGAAAGGGGTGATCCACATTGTTGTTAGTGTGATTTATACTGCCTGCTCTGTCTCACCTGTACAGAGCTCATAATCAATTTGCACATAAAGTTGATTGAGCTCTATGGGAATATTTAGATGAAAGAAACTCTGTAAATGCCAGGTATTTATTATCTTCATTATGGTCTATAATGCGGTAATAACAGAAATGTTACAATTGATTTAATGGAGCTCAGTAATTTGAAGCAAGTTTCAGAGTTATTATTCCTAACTTATTTCTTGAATTTTTATATTATTCATGCATGTTGTTTCATCTATGAGCTTTCTCACATAGTGGTTGGATGCTGAGTAGATCTGGTTTCATTTAGAGGAATATCGGTGTCCTCCCTATACACTTTACAAATAAAATTTACATAGATTTATCTAGTATAAGTTACTTATCAAATAGGAAGGATTGTGTGGTCACCCCCATTTTAGAGATGAAAATAATAAGGCCTAGAAATACGTAGTCCGAGACTACACAATTAGTAAACAGCTATGCAAAGTTGAATACTTACCCCTTTTTATCATGAATTCACAATTGGTAAATTATGTGCCAATGAATGATATTCTGGAAAAGCAGTATAAAAGAATGGCTAACAGTGCAGACTCTGAGTACAGTGGCCCTGGTTCAAACCCCACTCTAACTACGTGATCTTGGTCAAGGTACTCCCAAAGCCTCTGTCTCCTCACTTAAAAAAGGGAAAATAATAATAACTAAATAAGAGTTTTCCATATTAGGCTGAAACTCAATATTAATTTGTAGTTGAAAAATATAGATATTTACTAGTATGACATTAAATAAATCAATAACTAAAGACAGTGACGTTAGGTCTAAACACCTCTCTGACTCTCATCTGAGGTCTTTATTTTCTCTACCAACCACAGCCCAGGCCTCTCTGTCTCTTATCCTCTACCTCCCAACCTTATGGGGGCCTCTTTTTTCAGAGCTTTGAAACTGCTAAGCTCTTTCCCTATCATAGAGCCTTCGCAGAGGCTGGTCCCTTAGTCCAGTATACTGTCTAATAGTCTCTTTGCTAGGTCCATCCTTCTGTCCGTCCTTCCATCTGTCCTTCCTTCCTTCTTTCCTTCCTTCCTTCTGGTCTTGAGTTAAATATCAACATCTCACATAGGCCTTTCATGCCTTCCCCATATAAGGAGACCACCCTTACCCCTCAGTTAACTCCTATTCTAGTCTCTGCTTCTTCATGGCCAATATCACAGTTTACTACTGACTAAATTCAACTCACTTGTCCACTTAAGATTTTCTTAACAATAGTCTGAGAACTGTACATGGTGCGTGTTTGCATATGGATATGTGTATATCCAATACTGCATTCTGCTTTAATAACCGAGCATTTTACTGTGGATACCTTTCAGTGATTAAAATGTATTTATAACATAACTGTTTGATATTTGTGTATCATTTGGTCACCTGGATCACACTGGCTTATTTGATCACTTCTGTTACATTGTACACCTTTTTTTCACTTAAAAAAAACTATTTTAAGAAACATTGCTATGCTTGTACTTAAGTCCCTATTTATACCTTTGTGCTAAATTTCTTTCCAGGGTGATTATAACAATTTATATTCTGTGACAGTGTTTGAGAACACCTGTTTTACATACTGTGAGCAGCATTGAATGTTAATCTTCATAAATAATGCAATTTTATAGGCAACAAATAGCATTTCCTTATTTTAACTTGCATTTATTTGATTACTCGGGAGTAATCAGGTTTTCATGTTTATTAGACATTTGTATTTCTTCTTTTAGAAATGAGCTTTTTATTCATTCTTCAATTTCGGCTCTGTTTTTTATGAATATGGCCAACTTTATATTAAGAATATTATCCAGTTGTCTATGTTATTATTGCAAATGTTATTCTAATTTCTTGTTTGATTTTTAATTTTGTTTATGCTTTTGATGGATATGCTTTAAAGTTTTTTATACACACGAGTTGACTGAACTTTTCCTTTATAGTCTTTTTCCACTCCATATTTAGGTTCTTACATAAGACAAGCTCAGTTAAATATCTATTATTTTCTCCAAATATTTTAATTTTTTCCATTTATGATTTAACACTTTAGGCCATTTAAATATATCATAGGATGTGATGTTACATGTTATACTCTAATTTTTCTTTTTCTTAAAAAAAGAAAATATATTTTCTGAATAATCCATTTGCTCCTCAGTGGCTTATAATGTTTTATTACATATTCTGTTCTTATGTATACAAAAAGGCTAGCCGTAAACCTATGATGGTGCCTCTTTTCTGTAACTATTATAGCTTTAAATTATAATTTAATATCTAGTAAGTAATTTCCCCCTCCCTACTCTTTTTCCAAACTTTTCTTCACCTACTATAACTTGCTTATACTTCCGGAAATAAAGAACTGTATTCTCATTTTTGGTAGGCTGGAGAATAGCCCTCAAAGGTAGCAAAGTCCTGAAGTTCCCATTGTGCCTCAGCTGTAAGAAACTCAATGAGTATCCATGAGGACACGGGTTCGATCCCTGGCCCTGCTCAGTGGATTAAGGATCCCGTGTTGCCTTGAGCTGTGGTGTAGGCTGCAAATGGATCCTGCGTTGCTGTGGCTGTGGTGCAGGCTGGTAGCTACAGCTCAGATTCAACCTTAGCCTGGGAATTTCCATATGCTGTGAGTGTGGCCCTAAAAAGCAAAAAAAAAAAAAAAAAAAATCAAAGTCCTAATCCTTGTAATGAGTGAATGTTACCCTGCAAGGAAAAAAGGATTCTTGCAGACATAATTAATTTAAGGTCCTTGACATGGGGAATTTTTTCCTGGATTATCTAGGCAGGCCCTAGATATAATCACAAGTCTTTTTAAGGGGGAGGTAGAGGAGACTTCACTGCAGAGAAGAAAGCCGTGTAAAGATGGAACAGGGAGAGATTTGAAGATTCTATCTGCTGGCCTTGAAGATGGAGCAAAGGGCCATGAGTCTAGAAAGACAAAGAATGCAGGTCTAGAAAGTGGAAGAGGAAAGGAAAGCGCTCTCTCCCCTAGACTCTCCCCAGGGAGCATGGCCTTGCCTATACCTTGATTTCAGTGCACTTCTGGAATTGTATGAGAATAAATACGGGTTTTTTAAACCAACTATTACAGCAGCCATAGGAAACTAACACATCAGTTTCATAAAAAAATGCTCATGAGATGTCTGTGAATTTTCACTAATGTCATCCATTAATATTTGAAGAATTGACATGCTTAAATATTCAATATTCCCTTTCAAACAAATATATATTTTTTTTGAATAAAATACATGGCTTTTGGGGAAATTTTTTGTGCTAATATTTCCAGTGAAAGAGTTTTCGTTTTTCAGAGAATCAGCAGCATATGTTTTATAAAGTGATTTTCTGGAGGGTAAACATAGAGGGAAAATGAGAGTCATTAAGATTGGCAGGAGCTGGGCATTTAACAGGTCAACTTCTATAATATTATATAAGGAGCAACAATTTGGTTCTTTAAATGAAGTTAGCTTAAGAAATAAACTTGCAATTTTCCCCAAATTATCTTATTCTTTTGGAAGGCTCTTCTGTAAGCAGGTTTTGTTCACTCTGTGATTACAGATGATGAATAAATAGAAATATAAAGCTGCATTATCCCTCTAAAATACAACATTTTTCTACAAAATTTACCATATCAGAGGATACCCAAAGTAACTCTTGAAGACTGAAATCATGTTTTTTACCAAGATATCCTAACTATGAGGTTTCTGGCATTTTATAGGTGCTTATATTCTCTGGTTAGCATTTGATTTTTTAATTGTCTTTATTTTGATAATCAAGTTACTATCTCGGTGTAGACATTAAAATTTATTTCTTTGTGTTTTAGAAATATTTACAGGAGGAAATTCTGAGGTGTTGGGAGTGGAGTTAATTACTGACAGATATTTAATATGGGTTAATGAGACGTTTGGGGCTGGTAATTTTTACAGTAAGTAGGTCTAGTAGGTGAATATCAGAATCTGATAAGAAACTTAAAACATGCAGAGGTATTGGTATTCCTCAGAATATATCTAAGAGAGTCAGAGTATTTGTGTCTTTAAAAAGCTCTAGACATGATTCATGGGTGTGCAAAAGTTCCCTACTCTCAGGTTATGCAATAAACCCTCAGGAAGTAGAGATTTTCCTGAACTGTCAATCACCTCCAAAAGCCTGCTCTTTGTCATTTCACTGACGTCACTATGTTACTGCGTCTCATTCTCTTTGGGCTAAGAAGAGAATCTAGTTACTCTTCTTGCCCTCAGCAATATCTTCCAGAGTTTTCTCCTATACAGTAAACCTTATTAAGAGTCAGAAAGGGCAACTTAAAATACTTAATCAATTCTACTTAATTTCATGGGGAAATTTTTATGATAGTGTAGCACTTGTGAATTGAGAATAGGAAGGTTCTCTAGTATATCTCTTCCAAATATCCAGGGTATATTGTTTCTAACTTACACTGATGTTGTGAATATAAGTTTGATGGGAAAACAGAAAATGTTCTACAAACATAGTAATTTTGAGAGAAGGAAGTATGTCACCTTTTCTTTCTTACTTTTTAATCCAAAATCATCTTCAAGGAACTGTTTGAACCCAGCATTTGGTCCTTAAAAGTTTCTAATATCCTCAATTTTCATGGTAACCTTTCTTCTTATTTCTAATTGTGAGGCCTTTGCAATTACTTTGGCACCATAATACTATGGTTTTTATTGTGCTTCAATTATTACATTAAATTTTTTTTCTCAACAAGTGCGAGGTGTTTTAGGGCTACACCCGTGGCATATGGAGGATCCCAGGCTCAGGGTCCAATCGGAGCTACAGCTGCTGGCCTACGCCACAGCCACGGCAATGCAGGGTCTGGGCCGCGTCTGTGACCTACACCACAGGTCACAGCAATGCTGGATCTTTAACCCACTGAGCGAGGCCAGGAATTGAACCTGCAACCTCATGGTTCCTAGTCGGATTCGTTTCCTCTGTGCCACAACAGGGACTCCGAAGGCTGAGATCTTTAGTACCCTATGCAGTGCTGAGGAAACAGTAGTCCTTCTTTATCTGTGGTTTTGCTTTCCCTGGTTTCAGTTATCTGTGATGAACTATGGTCTGAAAAATATAGAATGGAAAATTTCAGAAGTAAACAATTCACAAGTTTTAAATTGCGGCAGTTCTGAGTAGCATGATGAAATCTTGGCCGTCCTGCTCAGTGCCACCTGGGACATAAATCATCCCTTTGTCCAGAATTTTCTGCCCGTTAGTCACTCAATGGCCATCTGGGTTATCAGATGACTGCTGTGTTATTGCAGTGCTTGTCTTCAAGTCACCCTCACTTCTCTTAAAAATAGCCCCAGAACACAAGAGTAGTGATGCTGGCAATTTGGATATGCCAACAAGAAGCTGTTAAATGCTTCCTTTAAGTGAAAAGTTTCAAGATCTCAACTTAATAAGAGAAGGGGAAAAAATTGTGTGGTGAAGTTGCTAAGATTTGCTGCACAAATGAGTCTTCTATTTGTGAAATTGTGAAGAAGGAAAAAGAAATTCATGCTAGTTTTGCTGTCACACTTCAAACTGCAAAAGTTATAGCCTCAGTGTGTGATATATGCCTAGTTAAGATGGAAAAGGCATTAAGTTTGTACAATAAGAGAGAGAGAAACAACATTTGTGTAACTTTTATTACATACAGTGTTATAATTGTTGTTTTATTATTGGTTACTTTTATTAATCTCTTACTGTGCCTAATTTATAAAATAAACTTTATCATAAGTATGTATGTATGGGAAAAAACATAGCACCTGTAGGGTTCAGTACTATCTGCAGTTTTGGGCATCCACTGGGGGTCTTGGAAAATAGATCCTTCTGGTAAAGGGGGATTGTAATGTCAAGTACATTTTAAGGGCATGAAGCTCATATATTGAATTGAATACAGTAAGACATCTTTCTTAACAGAGAAACTGATTTTATCAGTTCCAGCGGTCACTTAACTATTTTTTTTTCCTGTACAGTGAGAAAATTTAATGAGACTAAAGAAAGCAAGCACTTTTTTTATGCAGTTGGTCTTTAAACTGTGATTACCATCTTGGTATCATGCATTATCTTTTTTAGAAGAATGCCTTTCAAAAGCTGCTGTACTCATCTGTAAACAGCAAAATCAAACATTGCAGTTATGGTAGTGTGCTCCTGGGGTGTACACACACCTTCTTATGTCTGTGTGTGGGAAGGCAAGAGGAGAAATTTCCTTACTGTAATTGTCAAAGCAATACTTAGATGAGAAATACACAATGGGCTTGTGATTCAAGATAATGTAAATCTATTATTATCTGAGAAATTTAAATCTCTCAACTTTGCTTAGTGCAACAGTAATGCATCACCTGTGAGGATGACTTCTTGGCAACACTGGTTGAACTTTACATTGATCATAAATACAGTGTTTGTTAAAGGGATGGCATTGTAAATGCTCTCTTCCACCTTTATGAAAGTGGAATTAAAATGTCTTTACAGGATGCCACATTCTCCCCATCATACTTGACAGAAGGGCTCAGTGAGAATAGGCTTTCACCACAAGTTCCCTTCCTCTTATCTTTCTTTCCAGCTGCTCTGATTCTCCTAAAAAGCAACTTCTCTTGTGGTTTCTGTTAATAGGTAATAAGACCAGTGATTTAAATCCCTGATTACCCTCTTCTGGCTTTCAAATTATTCTAGCATGCTTCTAGTTAGAATAATGATTGCAGTGATAAGTCGATGTGAGAGGATGGTAATTTTATACATTAATGCTTATTGAGCTTCTTAGATTTACATTACCTCTTGCAATAATAAAAAAATTCTAATAGAAGAAATATTTATGAATATTTGAAATATGTATGTGCCCTCTAGCAAAATTAGAGGTCTACACAAGCCTTCCTGGGATTCATTTTGCTACAACAAAAAACATATATTTCCAGGACTGGTAATTGATAAACTTATCTTACTCTGGCGTTCTTATATTCCTTCTCAAAATGTTGTATTTTGATCAGTTCTACTAGCTGTGTCTTTAGAGCCCTCTAAGGGAAATTCACTTATATTGATATGAAAGATGTAAAATAATTGCAAGTTTCTCCTCCACCTTTCTTCCCACAGGTGCACAAGTGCACGCAGTTGCTTATGTTTACCATGTCTGTCCACAGAGTTTCCATGACCTAGCGACTTGCTCTGACATGTCGAGTAACAACTCTGACATAGAAGAAGATGTATACTTTTTAATTGGAAGGAGCTACGTTTTCAAATTCTTTAGTGAGCCATTACTTAGCATAAAGTCACTTTGGAATCAATTAAATATGAACCTTTGTCACATCAGTATTCATTGAAAAGCACTTAGGTGATTAAAGACCCTTGGCCTCTAAATATTTGACTACTTACCAGCACCAGCCTTTTAGAAAGCCTTATTAGCTCTTTACACTTCCAGGGATGGCAGCATTAAAAAGTAAAACAAAATGAGAGGAAGTATAATTGCCTCCAAATGCATGTTCCTTCAGCTTCGGCATGGCTTGTGCTATTCTGGGGTGCTCCTATTCTCTTGCTAGCTCCACATCCCTTCTGCTGTAACTTCTGGGGCTTCCAGACCTCTCTGCATCTACAGTGTAGTATTTTTACATAAAACTCAAGATAAAAAGAAATGAATGAATTTATAAATTTTCCATCATCCAAGTAGGAGTGGGCTAAACCATACATTTTACATTTAGCAGATGAAGCAAGCGTGAGCATGTTTAATATTTCAAGAGCTGCCTTTAAACCAATTTTTAAACACGTGGGAGCCCATGTTAAAAAAGTATATAGGAATAACATTGGTTTTAAATGCTAATTTATGATACTAATCATAATGACTATTCTTTATTGAAGCAATTATATGTGAAGCCATGCAGTGTGTATCTGTTCCTTTCCTCTTCCCAGTGCCAATGCTATGAGGCAGGGATTCTCATCTTTGTTTATGTATGAGAAAATTGAGGCTTGGAGAAGTAATTTAGGTAATTCAGGTATTCTACAGAAGGTTACAGAGTGCTCTAGTTGAGATTAGAATCCAGGTTGGCTTAGCCTCAAAGATCTTTTTCTTGACCGCTAAGCCCAATCTACAAAGAGATTTCTTAGAAACTGTTCAAGTTCCTAAGTGCTCAAGTACTTTTTTTTTGGTGGAGGGGAGGATGTCCTTTTTAAAAAAATATATTTTATTGAAGTAACAGTGTGTTGTTTCAGGTGTACAACAGAGTGAATCAGCCATACATGTACAACGTACATATCTATTCTTTTTTTTTTTTTTGTCTTTTTGCATTTTCTAGGGCTGCTCCTGCAGCGTTATGGAGGTTCCCAGGCTAGGGGTCGAATCGGAGCTGTAGCCGCCAGCCTACTGCAGAGCCATAGCAACGCAGGATCCGAGCCACATCTGCAACCTACACCACAGCTCACGGCAATGCCGGATCCTTAACTTACTGAGAAAGGCCAGGGATCGAACTGCAATCTCATGGTTCCTAGTCACATTCGTTAACCACTGAGCCACGATGGGAACTCCAATACATATCTGTTCTTTTCCACATTCTTTCCCCATATAGGCCATCACAGAGTATTGAATATATTTCCCCAAAATAAATAGTAAGTCCTTGTTACCAATTAGTTTTGTATATTTTAGTGTGTATATGCCAGTCCCAACCTCCTAATCCATCCCTCCCCCCAGTGTTTTCCCTTTGGTAACCATAAGTTTGGTTTTGAAATCTTCGAGTCTGTTTCTGTTTTGTGAATAAGTTCTTTTATATTTTTTTTTAGGTTCCACATATTAGTGATGTCATGATATTTGTCTTTCTCTGTCTGACTTACTTCACTTAGTGTGAGACTCTCTAAGTCCATCCATGTTTTCTCAAATGGCATTAATTTGTCCCTTTTTATGACCAAGTAATATTCCATTGTATATGTGTGTCACATCTTCTTTATCCAATCTTCAGTTGTTGGACATTTAGGTTGCTTCCATGTCTTGGGTATTGTAAATACTGCTGCAGCGAATATTGGGATGTATGTATTACCGTTTTCTCTAGTATATGCCCAGCAGTGGGATTGTTGGATCATATGGTAGCTCTATATTTAGTTTTTTAAGGAACCTCCACGCTATTCTCCACAGTGGTTGCATCAACCTACATTCCCACCAGCCGTGTAGGAAGGTTCCCTTTTCTCTATACCCTCTTCAGTATTATTGTTTGTAGACTTTTTTTTATGATGGCCATTCTGACTGGTATGACGTGATATCTCATTGTAGTTTTGATTTGCATTTCTCTAATAATTAGTAATGTTGAGCATCTTTTCATGTGTTTTTTGACCATATATATGTCTTCTTTGGAGAAATGTCTATTTAGATCTCTAGACCATTTTTTGATTGTTGTTTGTTTTTTGATATAAAGCTGTATGAGATGTTGGTATATTTTGAAAATTAATCCCTTGTTGATTGCTTCATTTGCAAAGGTTTTTCTCCCATTCTGTGGGTTGTCTTTTCATTTTTTTAATGGTTTCCTTTGCTATACAAAATAATTGTTTTTTTTTTTTTTTTTTTTTACTTAGTCCCTGATTAAAGTAAAACTTAAAAAAGAATACCCTTTGCCTAATTTGTTTATAATTTGTAATTTTACTTAATCAGATGGAAATTTCTAGTCATTAAATACCTCTGGATACATTCATGAAATCCAGTCTTTTCACACATGAAGATTGTAATATATAGTCCCTATATTTAAAAATAAACATGATTCATGTATTTGTCTGAATGTTTGGCAAAAGTTCATAGCATATTTACCTGTGCTTTATTTAGATAATCAAAGTCATTTAAAATATTTCACATTGTAAATGTCCTAATTTAAAACAAGAAATACTCTTTAATAAATTAAAACAAATAATTATAAAAAGGAGATAATTTTTTCTTCAATAGCATAATAATGGCCATTGACAGTTATTAGTGAGTGGCTAATGGCCAAAAGGGAACATAAATCAATTATTATGAGATCAGAAAATTGATTTATAATAAAAGAGTGATACAAATTGGCAAAATTTTTAAATTTGAAAATAATGATTCTAAGTTTATGATTTTACATTTTCTCTTCTCTCTAGTGCCAATATTTTTAATCCTACAAAATTTATTTTAATCTTAAATAACACAAAATCTCTGTTTATTAAACTAACTCAGGCTTAATGAGAATTAAAATTTGTGATTTTCTTGTTGTCAGTAAAATCCTCCAATTGTTTCAGTTTTCTTTTCTTTCTTTCTTTTTTTTTTTTGTCTTTCTGCGATTTCTTGGGCTGCTCCCGTGGCGTATGGAGGTTCCCAGGCTAGGGGTCAAATTGGAGCTGTAGCCACCAGCCTACGCCAGAGTCACAGCAATGTGGGATCCGAGCCGCATCTGCAACTTACACCACAGCTCACGGCAATGCCAGATCCTTAACCCACTGAGCAAGGCCAGGGACCGAACCCACAACCTCATGGTTCCTAATCGGATTCGTTAACCACTGCGCCACGACGGGAACTCCAAATTGTTTCAGTTTTCTGAGATTACTGCCAATATCATACAACTTTTTCAGGAATATAATGTTAAGTATTAACAGGTATTGAGAGGCCTAGGCTTGAAATTTTACCAGTGTATAGTTCTGCAACTTTATTTTAATCTGTGATGTTATAAAACTCGGTATTTAATACCAGGGTTTAATATATTGCACATTTTCTCTCCTTTCTCCTTTCAATGTACAGTTTTCTTCCATTTCATACCATTTAGGTTAGGCACACATGCTAAACTTTCATGTGGTTTAATCCCCTGGGTGCTGAATGCGTTGCTATTTGGTACTCACATGGCGTCTGATCATCTCATGGAGTCCAGGTGGGGGAGAGAAATACTTTTATTATGAAACAAGGCACTAGAAGACAGGATGAGAATGTTTTAGGTCAGTCAGAGTTTGCAGTAAAGTAAGGTGAGGAGAATTCTGCTCAGATATTTCTATTTTCTCTGTGGAACGCAAAGCAATATAATGACTTATGGTGAAGAGCTGGGAAAGTAAGCTTAAAAGGGATCATAACATCTTGGAACAGCTGCCACAGAGAATGTGAAGGGGGCTGACTAGGGACAAAGTAAGTGATAATAACCAATTCTCAAGCCCCCAGACCCATGTAGCCTGTGCAGGTTTGCAATATGGCCAGGATGGCATTTCAGGATGAATGCTGATAAAGCTGTTTCTAGGTTGCCAGTGCTGTGCAGATATTAAATTTTGGGGGCTAAAAAGTGCTATTTTCTCATTTGTACTACTCTATTAAATTAAATATGTATAGTAAGATTCTTTTTCTATAAGACTCTAAGAAAAATCTTTGTGAATTTTTAATTTTAAAATAATGCCAAATAAACCATGACAAATCAATGCAATTGAACACTATACATAATAAAAGGAATAAGATGGGAATGGCTATATATGTTATATAAGAAGATTTCATAGAGATAGTAAATAAAATTGCAGCAGAGCATGTGCAATGAGTTCTCTTTTTGTGTGATTAAGTTGTGGTTAAAACATATCCCTGGAATATTTCCAGTCTGTAGGTATTAGATAGATGACTACAGGCTGCAACTTTGGAATTTAGACATGGCTTCATAATATCATATTCCTTTGTTTCTGAGGCTGAATGCCTAACCTTTCTTTTTTACTTTTATTTAAAAAATTTTAATTATAGTTGATTTATAATGTTCTGTCATTTTTTGCTGTAAAGTGACCCAGTTATACACACACACACACACACACACACACACACTCTTTTTCTCATATTATCTTTCGTCTTGTTCTATCAAAAGTGCACGAGTGATTGGATACAGTTCCCAGTACTATACAGCAAGACCTCATTGCTCATCTACTCCAAATGCAATAGCTTGCATCTTCTAAACAAACTCTTGAAGTATAAAGAAAAAATTGGGAGAAGGCTCACCGTAACATATCATATATAAGCAGGACTCTGGATGGAGTCGTTTGATGAGGTGTATGGATGTGGCTTAGAGATTTAAGTTTGGTTAGACCAGGTCAGAGCTGTGTTGAAAAATATTGTACCTTCCCAGAAAATGGAGAAGCCCTCAAATTCTCAGTATTAGTGAAAAACTATGAGAGGAGAGAGAGGCATTTCTGATTATCCTGGGCATCAAAACCTTGTAATGGCTTAGGTCTCTGAAGCTTCAGTGCTCACTTTAGTTGCTGGAAATAATCCAGGGGTGATCATCTCTTTGAGATTGACAGGTGCACAAAGGTCCTAGGGAGTACCTCCCCTCAATTAGAAGGCTTCCGTAGCCAATCCTGAGCCTTGGGGTGGGGGACACACACCTTGCTTTACTTCCAGGGTGGTGATTTTGGTCAAAAAACAAGATAACTGGTATCACCAGAGCCGCAACCCTTCCACACCTTGTGGACAACAGTATAGGACAGGTTCAAAAATAAACAACAGGATTTTAATTCCAGTTGGTGAACAATTCATGTCAACTTTCTCACTGAACTCAACTGGTTAACAGAGAAAATATGCATATTTAAAATTTTTGCTTAAAGGCAGTGAAAAACATCCAAGAAACAATCTAATGATGGATTACCAAACCAGGGTAATTGTGTATCCTCCTGAGGAGGACAGAAGCATAGGGAAGGAAGTCTGGCGCTCAGGATTGTTTTAGCCTATGGGGATTATTGTGAAGGCAGACACCCTTTTCTTTCTCTTTTATGATTTTTGTTTTTCCCATTATAGTTGATTAATAGTCTTTTGTCAATTTCTACTATACAGCAAAGTGACCCAGTCATTCATATATATATTTTCTTTTTCTCACATTATCCTCCATTGTGTTCTATCACAAGTGACTAGATATAGTTCCCTGTGCTACAGAGAAGGATATTATTGCTTATCCACTCCAAATGCAATAGTTTGCATCTATTAACCCCAGATTCCCAGTCCATCCCACTCCCTCCCCCGCCCCCTTGACAACCACAAGTCTGTTCTGCAAGTCGATGAATTTCTTTTCTGTGGAAAGGTTCATTTGTGCCATGTATTAGATTCCAGATATGTGATATCATATGGTATTTGTCTTTCTCTTACTGACTTACTTTACTTAGTATGACAGTCTAGTTCCATCCATGTTGCTGCAAATGGCATTATTTTGTTCTTTTTTATGGCTGAGTAGTATTCAATTGTGTATATATACCACATCTTCTTAGTCCATTCGTCTGTTATTGGATATTTAGGTTGTTTCTATGTCTCAGCTATTGTGAATAGTGCTGCAGTGAACATACAGGTGCATATATCTTTTTGAAGGAAAGTTTTATCTGGATATATGCCCAAGAGTGGGATTGCTGGGTTGTATGGTAGTTCTATGTTTAGTTTTCTGAGGTACCTCCATACTGTTTTCCTTAAAGATGGTGGAGAGATGACATATAAAATACCAGATGTCCAGGTAATTTTGAATTTCAGATAAATGATGAATTTTTTTCAGTATGAGTATGTCCTATGCAATATTTGGTTTAAGGTGAATTAAGGAAAAAGCTAATATCCACAGGAGGGTAGCACATCTGGGTGTTCAACAGTAATATGTTGATATGCTTTATTGCCTTGTGAGGTTCTAATTTGTGGTAAACTAGTACTTTGATACCAGTAATTTGTGACAACTGATAGTTCTTCTTTGCTAGTATGAAAGGAAAGATGCATTGAAAGATGCATTTGCAAAACTTGAAAATGGCTGGATTCAGCAGAAAAAAGAGAAGGGATTGAGACAATGTAGTGTGTAGTTAGTTGCCTTTTCCTGTCTTCCATTCCTCCAACACACTCTCTCTCTCTGTCTCTGTCTCTCTGTCTCTGTCTCTGTCTCTCTCTCTCACACACACACACACACACACACACACACAAACCGGGAGAAAAAAGAGAAGAAAACCAGATTTTCCTTGGCTTCCTGAGAAGACTTAAAGATCTAAGCATAGGGGAATTTTTACAGTTCTTCAAGTGAGAAGCTAGTTGAAGTCCTCGCAGTCATGAAAGAACAGAAGACATGGCTGTAACCATGTGGAGATAGGAAAGCATGGGTTCTGAATGGAGTGGAGAGAGACAAGTTTCTTGAGTGAGGTGTAGAAGTAGTGGAGAGGCAGGGCCAGGATGCCTGTCTAGTATTCAAAGAAGGGTAAGGTGAAGGGAAAAATCACAACCCCATAGCAGTGGGGAGAGCAGTAGACAGGCCAAGTCATAGATAATCAGCATATGCTGTGGAAATCTCCAGGAAGCCTTCCTCCAGGTACACCAGCTGGGCTGAAAGCTCCGAAAGCTCTAGGACATGGGAACAGGTGGGAGGGACATGGCTCTAGAGTCCTAACAGTGACCTAACAATGGCCCAAGTTGTTTAACAATGATCCAAGTCAAAAAAATGATTTCTTTTTTCTTACTGGGATGGTTAATTTTATGTGTCAATTTGACTTTGATAAAAGATTCCCAGATAGCTGGTAAAACATTATTTCTGAGTGAATCTGTGAAGGTATTTGAGTTGGTAAAGCAGATTATCCTTCCCAGTGGGGGTGGGTATCATTCAGTCTGCTGAGAGCCCACATAGAACAAAAAGATGGAGCAAAAGTGAATTCGTCTTCTCTGGTTGAGCTGAGACATCCATCTTCTGTCTCAAACATGAGCCTTCCTGGCAACTAGTGTTTTGGATTTAGATTAAGATGAATTAAGGGGGCATCCCCTGCCCTCTTCTCAGTTCTTAGGCTTTAAGACTTGGACTAAGTCATACCATCAACTTTTCTTGTTCTCCAGCTTGCAGACAGCAGATTGTGGACTTCTCAGCCTCTATAACTGCTTGAAGTGAATTTCTATAAAAATATTCCTGTTGGTTCTATTTGTCTGGGGAGGCCTGACAAATATACTTACTAACCCTATTTATAAGTAGGCCAGCAGAACCATAAGAATACAGACAAGTCAAGGAATGAGTGGATATAGAGAAAAATCTGGGAATTAATGTTAAGTAAGGATGCAACTGTATCATAAACCTCTATCTATTTAGAAATCATTGTATTGGGTTGAGAAATATACTGAAATTGATTGGAGTAAAATGTTCCCATTAGAAAGCTGGAATTTCCGAGAGAGGTATAAATTGATTATAAAAATGAAGAGAAGTTGTTTAAAATTTTGGCTATAAATCTTATACTTAGTACATTAGTATATACACAGGAAGAGAACCTGGAGAAGTACCATACCAAATTGCTCATGGTGATTTGGGGCTGAGGTGAGGTGGAGTGGAATGGGGATATGGGGATTACAGCAATAGTCCCTTAGTATGTTGAACATTTTTCAACAATTTGAATTTTGTATAAAGAGAATAATTTATTTGGAGAAAGAAATTCATTCTTCCACACACAACAGAGATTAACATTCACATGAGGAAACGACCTGAGCAAATATCATCCTGACCTTCCTCCTACTCTGGCACTGAACTACTAGGCTAAGCCTCACAGAGAAATGGAAAATTTGGAGGAGATCCCAAATATGACATCTGGCACCTCACATTCATCGGTGAGATGGTGCAAGTTCAGGGCACCCCTGCCTCTGTGGAAAAGCCCAGGGTGAGACTCTGACTCATGGATAAGGTGGAACATCTAACACAGGAGGAAGAATGACCTGTCGCACTGCTTCACACATTCTTGGAAGAAATGCTTTTCCTGCTGATATTAGTTGTCTGGGAGAAACATCAGGGAGAGTAGAATTACCTCTTTTCCATTTAGCTGGGAGATATTGGTTCTCTGTACTGGAGAAGTGTCCTGGCTGAGCCTTGGTGGGGAGGGCTTGATTCAGATTCAGACCTGTCACGTTCCCTCTGCTGGGGGAGAAAACCTTATATCATTTCAGGATCATTCACTACTGCTGAAGTGCTGAGGTGAGAGTTCACACCAAGGAGACTCTCACTTTCTGACAAAGAAAAGCTCAAGAAGGAAACATAGCTGAGAATGGAAACAGGTAGCTATGATGGAGAGGGCACACCATTAAAGGTGAAAAACAGAATCAATACTGCTGAAAATGTAGTTTGTGATCAGAAGGTCAAATGGAGGAACAATCTCTCAACACAAAGGAGAAACACTAAGAAATGTAAATCATGACTGAAAATATAAGATACATGGTGAATAGTCCCAGGAGAAATAATATGCAAATAATCAGCATTCCAGGAAGAAAAGGAGCAGATGGAGGTGGAATCAATAATCAAAGCAATAATCTTCAGCTGCCTGATCTGAAGAAAGATCAAAAGGGCTTACCAAATGTCAGGCAGAAATGATGAAAAAGGCATACTTCTAGACATACCTTTATGAAATTTCTGGCTTCTGTGAAAAGAGAAAAAAATATGTATATATTTTTTCAAACAGATAAAAATATTGTAAGGTAATGGAAAAAGAATGTTTGACTTAGATGCCACACTAGAAGCTACTGGAATAATGGTTATAAAGTTTTGAGAGAAAAAGAACTGTTGTATAAAAATCCTACTCCTGGGAAAAATTATTCATATGATGGCAAAGCGGGTATTTTTTGGATATGTAGGAACTCAAAGTATTCTGCTTGTGTTCTTATTCAGAATCACTCAAGGATGTACTCTAGCATAAATGATAGCAAATTTGAATAGAGATCTAAAGGAAATAAAAAATAAAAAATACAATAAAGAGTAGTAAGCACTGAATCTGGTAAAATATGAAGGTAACCCTAAATGAATGAAGTGTTTTCAAGCTGTAATATCACTATTGAATAAGTACACTGAGAATAGGCATGGTCTAAGGAAAAAGTGAAAAATAATATAGGATTATATTTCTGAAGTACATAGTTCTAAAAAATCTAGGATTTAGAAACGGTGTGAATGAATGAGAAAGTAAAATATTCTTAAGGTCTTGCCATTCTAGGGAAAGGTAAAAATACTATTAATTTTAATAAAATAGCATACAAATATGGGTTTCAATGTAACTATTTAAAATACAGGCTGATGAACTATTCAAGCAAATAGAGAAACATATTACTGTTTCCAAATTACTGGTAGGGGACAATTGAAATGCAAAGCAAAATAAACAGAGCACAAAAACAAATTATTCAGTTCAGTGAAAGTAGAAAAACATAGGTAAAGAAATGAAGTCCCCCTGTATAGCACAGGTAACTATATACAATTTCTTGGGATAGGATGTAATGGAAGATAGTATAAGAAAAAGAATGTGTATGTATGTATGACTGGGTCACTATGTTATATAGCAGAAGTTGACACAGCACTGTAAATCAACCACACTCTAATAAAAATAAAATTTAAAAAGTAAAATAAATTAACATAAAACTAGTTGGGAATGAGAACAAATACATCGCCTTTCACAATAAATATAAATAGATCGAATTCTCCAATTAAAAGACAAAGTCCAGCTATATGCTTTTTATGTGGAATATAACTGAAATAAAAACCACAGGGGTTATAAATACAAGGAAGATCAAAGACATATAGAGTAAATGAAAATAAAAAGAGGTGGCTATAATATCAGGAAATGGAGACTTCAGGGCAAAAATAAATCCATAATGTATCAGAGAGCTATCATGCAATAATACATTTTTTAAAAGCAGCAAAACTACCTGGTATATTTATCAGAAAGGGTCCAGTCAGGAGATAATAAGCACACTGAAACATAATGGGAAAAGTATAATATAAGGAATTTTCAATAGCAACAGAGGACAGGGTACTAAGAAATTAAGTGAGCTCTAAAGAATACAGGAAGGGTAAATAAAGAAGACAGCCACTTCCCCTAGGACTGAGATCAAATACCTAAAAAAGGAACAGGTTTGGGAGAGCTCCCATCTTTCCTTCCACCCCTCACCCCAGGCCTAAATTTATGACTACAGCCCCTGAATGGTGAATTTCTTCAAGGTACTACAGATTGCAGCTGGCAAGCAACAAAAGTTGGAATAGCAACAAAAGTTGGCAGGATGCTGCCCATGTAGTGCTATTGAATTCACTTGTAGGCTATCTAGATTGCCTGTGAAACTTACATGGAAGCTAGCAGGGGTGCCTGTGCAACTCTCCAGAAAGCTGCCAGTAGGAGAACTGCTAATATTTGCTGAGGGCCAGCTTCACTGGGAGTCCTGCAAGCCAGCCAACTGCCAGGGGAGGGAGAAGAAAGGAAAGCTCACTGGAACTAGACATCTCTTTCTCCTGCAGTGTCCCTCCACTGCCCTCTAATGACAAAAGCTAATATTGTGCCAGGTGCCAAAGAAGAAATATTTATAGGATGCAGCTACAGCATCACAAATAGGGCAATGAAGGGTAGATTTAGAACTGAGAGATAATAACTTCATACCTGGCACAGGATTCAAGCAGAACTCAATTAAAAATGTTTGAAACAGTGAGACTTTACCATCTTTCTTTCAGAGTTTTGTAGATTACATTAAAAATGTGATGCCAATGAAAAAGATTTCACACAGAACATGTGAAAATTATAACAAAATTATCAGGTATTTGACAAAAATCTCAAAAATTCCAAAATGTGGCCATATAAAGATCTCATTATTTGGCTACAAACTGAAAAAAAAAAAAAAAAAAAAACAACAAAAACCCAACACCTCAAGAATGAGATAACTAAAGTTTAAACAAGTCAAAGCAACTTTAATTGAAATTAAGAAAGGTGTTAAATTCCTGGATCAATTAGAAAAACAAAAGTGAAATTACAATCTAGAAGTTGAAAGGAATAAGAACACTAATTATCAAAATCTATGGGGTATAACATACATTAAAAATGCATAACCTAGAAGCTTTTATTTTTAGAGGCAATATATATATTTAAGTGTTCAACTTAAAAAAGTAAAGAAAACCCAATAAAATAATAACATTTATAAAGTTAAACCTAAAATAAGGGATTAAAAATAAAATGACGAGTTCCCGTCGTGGCTCAGTGGTTAACGAATCGAACCAGAAACCATGAGGTTTCGGATTCGATCCCTGGCCTCACTCAGTGGGTTAAGGATCCAGTGTTGCCATGAGCTGTGGTGTAGGTTGCAGACGTGGCTCAGATCCCACATTGCCGTGGCTGTGGTGTAGGCCAATGGCTACAGCTCTGATTAGACCCCTAGCCTGGGAACCTCCATATGCGTGGTGTGGCCCTAGAAAAGAAAAAAAATAACGGGAGTTTCCACTATGGCTCAGCGGGTTACAAACCCGACTAGTATCCATGAGGATGTGGGTTTGATCTCTGGTCTCACTCAGCAGATTAAGGATCCGGTGTTGCTGTGAGCTGTGGTGTAGGTCACAGGTGCAGCTTAGATCTGGTGTTGCTATGGCTGTGGCCTAGCCTGGCAGCTGCAGCTCTGAATCAACCTCTAGTCTGAAAACTTCCATATGCCTCAGGTGCAGCCTAAAAAAAAAAAGAAATTGCAGTGAAATACTAAATAGCAAAAGTAAATGGAGAAATAAGTGGATTTTTAGCAACCTCTAAAATAAAAAATTTACATAGGAAGAGATAAAGGATTTGAACAGACCAATTTTTGTATTGTGTGTATAAAAGATTGTTAACCATTTAACACTAAAATATATAAGGTTTGCTTGTTTTACAGTTAAATTCTAACTAACCTTCAAGAAACAGGCATTGTCTATGTAATCAGACTTTTCCAGCTTAAAACATTTATTTTATAAAGAGAACGTAATTCCTCATACAAAATCTTGAAAGGATAGTACAAATTTAGTCTAGGTCACCTGTGAATGTAGACATAAATATCCCAACTATAAATAGAATTGTGGCAGTGTTTTAAAATAATAATAATAAAAAATAATAATATGCTGTGACTAAATAGTTTATTCCAAGAATGCAAGAACATTTCAAAATTAATACCTAGCCTACAATTTGTAATATTAATTATAGGAAAAAACCTCTCGGTATCAATAGATTCTGTGAAATTCTTTAAATAAAATAACTGATTTAAAGTAAAAAATAAATTTGGAATAAAAATAGTAAAAGTTGTTTTCCAAAAAAAAAAGCAGAAAAAGGAAGGTCCTAATGAATGATAAAATAGTAAAGTCATTGACCTGAAAATCAAATACAGGGAAAGGAGGCTTCCTATAAATCACTATTTTCAATTTCATTTTGTACTTTTAGCTCATGCAACATAACAAGAGAATAAGGCAGATGATGTAAACATTTGAAAACAAGTAATAAAATTACTGTGATTTTCATATGATTTGTATACCTAGAAAATTCCATGAGTCAGAAAAATGACTGTTATAGGTAATAAAAGGATATATAGGATAAAGATACAATTTAATGACTTTCCTTTAAAGTTAAAAAACCTCTTAGAATAGAAATTTTAAAAATATGCTGATCTTAATAGCAGTGCTACTCTTAAACTCCTTAGGAATAAACTAACGAACTGGAATGTTAAAAAAAACTTAAAAAAACATTTACCGAAAGACAAAGAGTAATGATGTTTCTGAGTGTAAGATTTACTACCAAATATATAAATCCTTCCATATTAGTATATGAAATTAACATGTTTCCAGTAATAGTCCCAATGGTACCTCCTATGTTCAGTTCTACAGTTCCTTTGTAGATCATTAGCTTCCTGGCAGAAAGCAGATGGCACATTCAAATGGAATAATTGAGGAACGTTTAATGAAGAGATAATATAGAAAGGTTTTGGTAGGGTGAAATGGAAACCACAGGAGATGGCGTAGCCCCCTGGCTTCCATCCTGAGTCTCAAACAAACAAGAAAGGGATGGGAGTGGACGAGAGAGTTCCAACTTTAGCTGTAAGAGAGGACCACCCTGTGAGAATTATGGCCCACTGGATGGAAGCCACCAAGGACCAGTAACCCTGTTGGGAAGGAACTGAGTGAATAAATGCCATTTCTGTCCTTCACCCTCTTATTGGTTCCTCTCACTGGCCAAACTCTAATGGAAACAAAAGGCAAGAGATTTAGTAAAGCAGTCCACAGATGCCAGCCTTCCAAGATATAAGGCAAGTGAAACTAGAGGCGCAAATATAGATGTCCAGCACCATGTTAGAAAGATAAATACCATATGATATCTTTTATATCTGGAATCTAATATATGGCACAAATGAACCTTTCTACAGAAGAGAAACAAACTCATGGACATGGAGAACTGATTTGTGGTTTTCAGGGGGAAGGGGGAAGGAGTGGGATGGACTGGGATTTTGGCAAACTATTGCATTTGGAGTGGATAAGCAATGAGCTCCTGCTGTATAGCACAGGGAACTAGATCTGGTCACTTGTGATGGAACATGATGGAGGATAATGTGAGAAAGAGAATGTATATTTATGTATGACTAGGTCACTTTGCTGTGCAGCATAAATTGACAGAACATTGTTAAGTCAACTATAATAATACTAAAGAAGAATCATGTATAACGATGCTAAGAAAATATTGAAAATTGCATGTAACAGAAGAGAACTTGTCCTACCCCAGATCTTATATTTTCAATAAGCGCACTGATTGAGGAAAGGAATAAACAAGAAAAGCAATGCTTGAACAGAGAGCCCAAATAAGCTTGAGTATATATGGAAACTAAATATATATTAGAGATTCTATTCTATTATGTAAAGAATGGCTTATTTGATAAAAGTTTTTAACTTTTTTTTAACCATTGATTTGGAAGAAAATAAAGTTGATATTCAACTCATACGATACAAAAGCAAATTACAGACAAATGAAAACACTAAAAAGATAAAACGTATCTGAAGAAACTGTGGTGGACTAATTTTAATAACTTAAGTTTTGATATATATACACATATTAAAAAAATTTTTTTTTAGGGCTACACCCAGGGCATGTGGAAATTCCCAGGCTGGAGGTTGAATTGGAACTGCAGCTGCCTCCCTATACCACAGCCACAGCAACACCAGATCCAAGCCACATCTGCAATCCACACCACAGTTCACACCAGCACCGGGTCCTTAACTCACTGAACAAGGCCAGGGATTCAACCCGCATCCTCATGGATATTAGTTGGAATCTTAACCCTCTAAGCCACAATAGGAACTCCCTAAAGTCAACTGATTTTTGATGTGTTGACACATCTACAAAATACTTTCACAGCAACACCTTGATTAGTGTTTGATGAAAAAACTGGGTACTCTAACCTAGCTATGTTGACATATAAAATTGACCATCACATAGGTCTGTGTGTACTGACTTAGAAAAAGATCATGTTAAACAGAGAAAATTGCCAACAAATGGTTCAAAATGTGAGGCAAATGCTTTGGATTGGCTTGTTTAAGTTGTATTACAACTTTCTTTAACATGCCTCTGTGCACTTCTGAGATGGAAAGGCAAAAATCGTACTTCCCAAGCCCACGTAAAGCTTGGGTTCTAGATGTGATAAGGTTCTCTTGGGCTGACATAATAAGATAAGGGAGAACAAGGTGAGAGATGAGCTCAGGTATATGGGAAGGTCAGCTCATCTCGAATGCATGATGTTGGAAACATTTGACTCTTCTGAGGCCGCTCTGGTATGGGTTCAAATATCAAGTCCCAGGGTTTTGACTGCCAAGTTGTGTGGTCCCCATAATAGCTTTTCTGTTAGAATAGACTGTGATGTAGATGAGCCTTTCTCCTGGCTCCTTTTATTTTTGTCTGTACATAATACAAATCAGTCTCTGTGGCTTTGCCAGAAATTCTGTACAGTACTTAATGCTCTCTAATAAATCCCTTTTTGCTTAAACAAGCTGTATTTGATACTGTTTTCAGTTACTAAGAACCTTAGCCAATAATGTATGATCTATTGCCATAAAAAGAAATAGCTCTCTCTGTTTCATTTTTAGTATAAAGATATGTAAAATTTCAGAAATATCCATGTAAACATTAAACAAATGGGAAATATAGGGATTAAACTGTTATACAGGTAGTGTGAAGTAAGAGAGGGAGGGATATATATTTCTATTTCAGTTGGAGTCAAACCAGTCAGGAAAAATTCAAACCACTCAAGGCTAGAGCTTCCACTACCCCCAGGACTCTTTGCTGTTTATGATAAACATTTTCTTTTGGTTTGTTACTTTGGGGTAGGATTTCCCATAATTATAAAAATAAATTTTATGCATTTCTAATGATAAGTTGTTGAGTGTCTATCCTTATTCAAAATCCTGGAAGATTATGTCAAATGCAACTAATCTAAATGTAACTCATATAAATACGACTACCTATATTTATTTAAGTTCCTGTTAACATCCTATAGGAATTCAAAGTTCATGTTGCAGTAGATGTCACAACTTTAATTAAAACACGGTGTATCTGTGCTAAAATGAAAAGATTCTTACTAGATTTCATTGCTCTAATTTTACACTTGTTACATTTGGTTCTCTATATCAGACTTGTTTTTTTTTTGTTGTTGTAATCTGATATCTATTTATATGTATTTATATATTTTTAAAGCCCTGAAAAACTATCGTAGTCCCATGAAGTTAAACAAAGTGTTATTGAATGGGACCCTCTCCTCATTGTCTCCCAAATGTAGGCCTGTAGTGGACAATTAATGCTTTGTTTGCTCAGCACCCTTTCTACTATCCTTACTGAGAAAGTCCCCAGGAATGCAATGGCAGCTGTTGAGGTTTTACACAACCTAGGTCCTCCCATCCTCTTGGATTTTTTTTTTTTTTTTTGTCTGGTGGATGAGATTGCCCATGACTCACACTGGGCCTGGGGAGTTTTTAAGCTGGAACTAGAGAAAGCAGGGGTCATTTCTCACTCTGCTGATAAAGCTGTAATGTTCTCACCAAGTTGATCATCAGTGTGAGACAAGGAGGCTGATGTGCAGAGAAGAGACAAAGGATAGTGAGCAAGAATCCTGGTGATATTTTTGGTTACTCGAACCTAATTTATTAACATGCAGTTGAAGTATGAGTTTCAGCCATCTGCAACCAAAGGAGACTAAAGTAATGCAATGTACAGCATAGCTTTGTTTTTCTTGAGATGAGTTTGGCAGAAAACAAAATCGCTTACTCTGCTGCTTGCCTAGCAGCACTGAATTGGGGATGGTAATGATTTAAAGTATTTGGAGGCGAGTTACCCCTAGATTGATGAGAGGAGGGTCTACACTCCGGGGAAAGTAAACACTGAGTCCTTGCAAACAAGTATTACTGGCCCCAAGATAAATGTTCTCTCCCCACTCCCTTCATGGGATTCTCAGATGCTACAGATTGTTACTCTCCTCCTTCAATGATGCCCCCACCAATTCCCTCACACTCTCCCCCATTCCCATTATCTGGTTTGGGGAAGCAGAAACCCTCTTGAAGCATTAAGGAGCTGCATGACCATGAACGAGCAGCGTCTTTCCATCCAGGTCCAAGTTTCCTAATGTGCAAAATGGAAGAGGTTGGCAAGGTCACTTCAAATATTCCCTTTTACCGGAAAATGTAATTCTAGGGATTATGAGATAGAAAGAATGATTTAGAATGAGAAGTACTTTTCAAACAGTTGTTATGTTTTCATAAAACATGAATTTTAACCTATGATTTGAAATAAAACAGGAATGAAGATTAATGGAGTCATGGTAATCTGGGGTTGTGAAAGAACGAATTACCAAGAGTAGAAAGAAGACAAATGTGGTTGTAGTGATATGTATGGGCTGGGACCGTGAGCTAGCAGAGGTGGTGGCAGCCTTCTCTGTCCTCAAATGGTTGTGACAGGGCCAAGGGATTTGTTATACAAAAGGAAAAAAATTGCACATAAATAAAATACCCTTTTTATTAAAAGGTCCTAATTATCCAACATTTCAAATCAGAATGTCTCCATGTGATGAACTACCCAATTACATAAACTCCCAATTATCCAGGGAAATTTATATTTTGTGACAGTATTTGACCAATTTGCAAAATAACAGAAATAACATTTATTTTGTGAAATTATTTGAACAGTTTATAACAGAGAATAATTAGAACTTCTCATTCATAAGTAATCATTGTGAGACAAAACTGAGGTAGACCATAAAGAAATTTTGAATGAAGAAGTTTATAAGGCAAAATAAAAATCTATGAAACATCCATAAAGAACAGTAGAAGGGGGTTATGTGAAAATATTATAAATTTAGCGGTAGTTTTTTTTAAAACTACACTATAATTATTTTAAATCCCTACATTATAATTATTTGAGAATAGTCATTAGTCATATAGTTATCATTTGATTCACATTTTCTACCTGATTAAAATACATTAAAATTTTCATACTTAAATTTTTTTTCCTCATTGGTTACAACAGTACAGAATATATATTTTTATACAGGGACTGGGGAGTCAGCAATCTGGATAGGTGAAGGATATCCTGAAAAATTAAGAAGAGGTGACACACTAAATTGAAAAAATAATGTGTAGGAGACACACTGTTGATTGTCTACACGACCACCTTTTACCCAGATCGTCCCTATTAACAGATTCTGATTTTGTTCCAGAATTTAGGTGTGTGGCAGTGTGCCCAGGGTAGGTGAATTTCTCCTCAGGCTCCATGAACTGAATTATGGTTAGACTCAACAAAGGCAGGATAGTCCTTTGCCAGTGATTGATTAGGAGTGGGGTGGGCATGTGACCCCGTTCTGACTTATGATTTAGAAGAGGGTGTTTGCTGGGGTATTCCGGGAAACATTTTTGTCCCTGATAAAATTGACACAGGGAAGAAGATCACCCTTTCCATTTCTTTTCTGCCTTTGGATGTTGTCATATGAAGAGATGATGTTGGACACCATGGCAGCCATCTTATGACCATGAGGAGGAAAGCTAAAACATCTCAGAGAATATAACCCAGAGCCCTGTCATTGGAGAGCTCATGATTGAACTAACCGTGGAAATGTGTAACTCCAGTCTTGTTATTTAAAATAACGACTTATTAACCCATCTCATATAAGGGTTATTTGTTGTTGTTGTTGTTGTTTTGTTGTTATTTATAGGCAAAACCATACTCTCTGATACAAAAGTTACCTAATCTTGTTAATGTGCATTCACTATGGAATCGAACAATTCTGAATTGGAATCATGGTTTTATCAATTAATATTTGTTTGACGTTTACAGATCATAGTTTACCTTTTGGAGTCTCAGCTTTCTTATCTCTAAAATAGGAATGATAATGGGGTCTGACTCATGGGATTGTTGAGGGGATTAAATGGTGTACCGAATTTAAAGCGGTTATCACAATGCTGGCCACACGGTGAACACACAGTGGAAGTTAGCTGTTTTTATTTTATTTTATTTTATTTATTTATTTATTTTTTTTTGAAGAAGGGAATTAAGACAATTTTTTATTAAAGCCCAGTTAATTTACAATGATGTGCCAATTTCTGCTGTACAGCAAAGTGACCCAGTCATACATATATATATTATACACACACACACACACACACACACACACACACACACACACACGTATACAGATTCCCTTTCTTGTATTATCATCCATCATAGTCTATCCCAGGAGATTGAATATAATAACCTTGCTCTACAGTAGGACCCCATTGCTTATCTATTTTATTTTATTTTATTTTATTTTTTATTATTTTCCCACTGTACAGCAAGGGGGTCAGGTTATCCTTACATGTATACATTGCAATTACAGTTTTTCCCCCACCCTTTCTTCTGTTGCAACATGAGTATCTAGACATAGTTCTCAATGCTATTCAGCAGGATCTCCTTGTAAATCTATTCTAAGTTGTGTCTGATAAGCCCAAGCTCCCAATCCCTCCCACTCCCTCCCCCTCCCATCAGGCAACCACAAGTCTCTTCTCCAAGTCCATGATTTTCTTTTCTGAGGAGATGTTCATTTGTGCTGGATATTAGATTCCAGTTATAAGTGATATCATATGGTATTTGTCTTTGTCTTTCTGGCTCATTTCACTCAGGATGAGATTCTCTAGTTCCATCCATGTTGCTGCACATGGCATTATGTCATCCTTTTTTATGGCTGAGTAGTATTCCATTGTGTATATATACCCCATCTTCCGAATCCAATCATCTGTCGATGGACATTTGGATTGTTTCCATGTCCTGGCTATTGTGAATAGGACTGCAATGAACATGGGGGTACATGTGTCTTTTTCAAGGAAAGTTTTGTCCGGATAGATGCCCAAGAGTGGGATTGCAGGGTCATATGGAAGGTCTATGTATAGATTTCTAAGGTATCTCCAAACTGTTCTCCATAGTGGCTGTACCAGTTGACATTCCCACCAGCAGTGCAGGAGGGTTCCCTTTTCTCCACAGCCCCTCCAGCACTTGTTATTTGTGGATTTATTAATGATGGCCATTCTGACTGGTGTGAGGTGGTATCTCATGGTAGTTTTGATTTGCATTTCTCTTATAATCAGCGATGTTGAGCATTTTTTCATGTGTTTGTTGGCCATCTGTATATCTTCTTTGGAGAAATGTCTATTCAGGTCTTTTGGCCATTTTTCCATTAATTGATTGGTTTTTTTTGCTGTTGGGTTGTATAAGTTGCTTATATATTCTAGAGATTAAGCCCTTGTCAGTTGCATCATTTGAAACTATTTTCTCCCATTCTGTAAGTTGTCTTTTTGTTTTCTTTTGGGTTTCCTTTGCTGTGTAAAAGCTTTTCAGTTTGATGAGGTCCCATGGGTTTATTTTTGCTTTTAAATTAGAGTTTAAAAGGATCAGTCGCAGCAACACAAGATCCTTAACTTACTGCACCAGGCTGGGAATCAAACCTGAGCCTCTGCAGCCACCCAAGATACTGCAGTTGGATTCTTAATCCATTGTACCATAGTGGGAACTCCTTACTTTGATTATTATTAAGAGGCTGTGACTGTAATATCAAAGCGAGTTAGCAAAAAGTAAGCACTCTCTTCAGGCTTGCTTGCCCCTGATCAGCACTCTTCCATTCATAGACTGCCCCTTTCGTTCCCTCTTTAATTGCTACAGAAGATTCAAGAACAAAGAAAGGCTCAGATACAGCTGTTCATTGGGAGATGAGTAGAGCATGAAGGCTGACTTTATGGGAAACTCTGCACATTGGGATGAATGATTAAAACGAAGGTTGTGGGTGTTTCTGGAGTTGAACAAGATATGAAGACGTGGAGGTCAGCAGGAGATTAAGGCTTTGAGATTCAGATGACTAAAAATATGGTGTTAGAAGAGTTTTTTTAGGAATTGACTGAAAACTAAAGAGATCAGAATAATAGTTGGCAGTTGAGGAAAATAGGAGAAGGCATGTCCACGTTATTTAACTTCCTAGTTTATCTCCGCCTCTCCTATTCAATTTCATTTTGTGTTTGGTCCAGAGTAAATAACACGGAGTGAAATGGTACAAGGAGGAGGGTTTGCAAATTGTTCTGTTTCATATCCATGCCCTGAAACCTTTTTTTCACCCATAAGCTCTTGAAATAATGGTGACCCCAATAGAGTGTCTTTATTTGAATAGCTTATACTGCTATACCTCCTATAAGGAAGCCAGAAAAGTGAGAAAGTGTGAGTGGGAGCCCTCCAGCCTTTGCTTCAAAGTGAGATTTAGTCAGCGACTCTGAAAGGCAACAGGTGACCCCTCAGTGCCTGCCTCCTCCCTCCATCATTGCCTCTGCCCTCAAGGTTGTGTAGGAGCTAGGAGAATTAGTAGTTTGGCTAAATAATCTCTAGTAATCTGACATGGCGTCCTTTGATTTTAGTACTTCACTATGAAATCTAGCTTTAGGTTTCCCAAGTCATTTTAGTCACCTTAAGTTTGCATAAAAAATCACCTGAAATGCTTGTTAACATTTCAGATTCCAGAAGCAGTCTGGTTCAGAGCACTTGTATGAGGCCCAGGAATAGCAATTTCCAACAAGCATCCTCAGTGATTCTAACTGGAACTACATTAAAACAAACAAACAAAAAAATACATGCTCAGGTACCAGGTCTGCCTTCAAAATGTCTTTCTCTTTCTTTCTTCCCAACTCCCAAGATATGCAGCAAATAGTAGATGCTGCTTTTGAATAACTGCTGAGAAATTCTCTTTAAAAATTAAACTTAACTAGGCAGTATTCTGAAATTAGAGCTTTGCCTTGGGAGACTGGGCTACTATCAGAAGGAACATGCCTCTCCTGGGAAAAGCTGAAAACATCACTGAAATACTCAAGGACCAGCTAATGCTGGCTCTTTAACCCTAGTGCTCATTCAAGGGGAGAGCCTTCTTAGAAGTCAGTGCAAACTGTGCTAGGGGGGCAATGTGAATGTGGGAAGTGTGACCTGAGGTGATCAGAAAAGTCACATTTAGGCACATCCAATGAACTAGTTAATTGAGGAAATTTTGTAATAATTTGTTGAGGAACAAGCAAAACTTAGTGACATGATAAAGGAAGAGATCTGAGTTTTCCTTCTATTAGGAGGACCCAGTTGTAGCATTGAGGCTGGAAACAGTGTGCAAGGGGGCTTCTGTTGGATTGGTACTCAGCAGTATGTTCCTGAGAGTGGGGAGGGAGGGTAGGAGGGAGGGAGGAGAGATTTCCACTCTAAAGCATCATGACCATACATGTTTGCATAGAAAGCTTTCTCCTACAGACTTCATCATACATGTGATTGCATGGTTAAATGGGTGCTAGAAGAGAGATTTTTAACCTTTTTTTGACAAAGATTATTTTCCTAAAGTTACAGATTCCCTCTTCAGAGAGAATATAAATAGGCATACACTTACATACCATGTAAGGATTTCCATACCATGCCAAGGATTCATGGACCTTCTCAAACTCCTCTATAGATCCTAAGGAAAGAATATCTGCTCTAGGATAAATATGGCAGACCCTGGAGATGGAAGTCAAGGAAGGATAGGGTAATCCAATAAAAATTTGTTTGGTTGAGTAGAGTATTGACATCACTATAGCCTCTCTGTGGAGTCAGACTATTTGCTTTAAATCCTTCCTCCATCCCCACCCTTACCCAAGCCAGACCCCCAGCTGTAGCACTTAAGGCATTCGCCCTCCCTGCCCTCCTTGTGGCACAGTTCCACTTGTCTAAAATGGGGTTGACAACACAGATATGGTTACTGTGAAGAATGAATTTAAGAAAGTCCTTACCTGGCACATAAAGGTTTGCTGATACTATTATTTAATTCCCTATCTAAATGAATGGTGTCAATATCAACCACTTATCCAGCTTGTCTTGGTCAGTGTTGTCACTTAAATTCTTACTCTTCCATACATGTTGTGTTTTGTTAAATAGAATAAAGAATAGAATAAAGGCTCCATAAGGATTGATTTTTAACACTGCGTTTTAGACACTGCATTTCATATAGAGTACATACTTAATAAAAATTGTTGAAATAAATAAATTTGTGGAATGAATTTTACTAGTCCTTTCTAAATGTTCCGCTAATCTTTCCCTTCTCTTATACCTTCACTGCCACAGCTTTTTTTTTTTTTTTCCTCAGGAGTAAATTCTCTGTTTATTCAAAATGCTCCAGGGTCTGCAATTTAACGCAACAATGACATACAAGTAAACAGATTATTTGCCTATAACAATAGAGGTGTGTATTTGAGATTATAAAAAACAAACACTCCACTGCCACATCTTTAATTCAGGACCTCTTCATTTCAAAATAGCCGTTGCCTACTGAAGCATTTCTGAAATCTGCCTATACATTAGAATAACTTGGAAAGATTTTTAAATTTTTATTATTACCACTTAAAAATTGAAATATAGTTAATTTAAAACATTGTGTTAGTTTCAGATATAGAGCAAAGTGATTCAGTTTACACACATGTAATACAGATATATAGTAGGTCCTTGTTATCTGTTTTATATATTGTGCTGTGTGTATATATATAAGTAATAATAATCCCACAATCCTAATTTATATCCCCTTCCACCCTCACTATCCACTTTGGTAATCTTAAATTTGTTTTTTATGTCTGTAAGTCTCATTCTGTTTTATAAATAGATTCATTGGTGTCATTATTTTTAGATTCCACATATAAGTGATATCATATAATATTATGATATTTATATTTCTCTTTCTGACTTACTATGATAACCTCTAGGTCCATCCATGTTGCTGGAAATGCCACTATTTTATTCTTTTTTAGGGCTGAGTAATATTCCATTGTTTATATGTACCTCATCTTTATCCATTCCTCTGTCAATGGGCATTTAGGTTGCTTTCATGTCTTGGCTATTGTACATAGGACTGCTAAGAACATAGGGGTGCATGCATCTTTTTGAACTGTGTGTATAGATACATAGAAGATTTATATATACAAAATACTATTCAGCTCTAAATAGAATGAAATAATAGCATTTGCAGCAACATGAATGGACCTAAAGATTATTATATTAAGTGAAGTAATTCAGATAGACTAATATCATATGATATCACTTATATATGGAATCTAAAAAATGATACAAATGAACTTATTTACAAAACAGAAAACAGTCTCACAGACATAGAAAACAAACATGATTATCAAAGGGAAAGGGAGGAGAGGGATAAATTACGAGTTGGGGATTAGCAGATACAAACTACTGTACTTAAAACAGATAACAAAGTCCTATATAGCACAGAGAAATACATTCAATATCTCATAATAAACTATAATGGAAAGGAAAAAATAGTCTAAATTCATTATCCTTTCATGAAAGAGCCTTTAGCATTCACTCACTTCAATGTATTTCCTCAACTGCTGCCCACCATCTCCCTTTCACATCTTGTATGCACCATACAAAACACCTGCCCTTTTTCCCAGTGCTGCACTTTTTCATGCATTTGCTTGGTGTGTTTCTAAACTGAATGCAGAGGCCAATTTTTTTTTTTTTTTTTTTTTTTTTGGCTTTTTAGGGCGGCTCCCATGGCAGATGGAAGTTTCTAGGCTAGGGGTCGAATCAGAGCTACAGCTGCTGGCCTACACCACAGCCACAGCAATACATGATCCAAGCCATGTCTGTGACCTACACCACAGCTCATGGCAACACTGGATCCCCGACTCACTGAGAGGGGCCAGGGATCAAACATCCTCATGGATGCTAGTCAGATTCATTTCCACTGAGCCACAATGGGAACTCTTTTTGTTTATTTTGATTGAAGTCAGATATTAAAAAATATTTTTTTCCCAGATCTGTACCCCTTCAGTAACCTCTAACAAGGTCTCAGGTTTTGGTTTTAAACTTTGGACTCATTGGTAGAGCAAATATGGTTTCATCTCTTGAACTAAGTGACTCATGTTTTCCAGTTTAGATGTAATTCACATACCATAAAATCCATTCTATTAAAGTATAAAATCCCCTGATTGTTAGTATATTCTCAAAATTTTCAAACCATTAGCATTATCTAACTCCACAACATTTTTATCATTCCCCAAAGAAACATTTTATACATTGCAAATCACTCCCCATTCCTCATGTCCACCCTCAAATCCTTTGGCAACCACTAATCTACTTTTTGTCTCTGTGGATTTGCTATTCTAGACACTTCATACAAATGTAGTTGTACAATATGTGGCCTTTGTGTGTCTAGCCTTTTCACTTAGCATAACATTTTCAAGCATCAACCATAATGTAGCATTATCAGTATTTCCTTTGCTTCAGCTGACAAACAATAATCAACTATGTGGAAACACCTATTTTGTATATCCATTCATCTATTGATAGATATTTAGGTTATTTCTAACTTTGGCTATTATGAAGCATTGTTTTATGAACATTGTGTACATGCTTTTGTGTGGATTTATGTTTTTGGTTCTTTTGAGTATATACTAGGAATGGAATTGTTGGGCTATATGGTAACTCAATGTTTAAATTTCTTAGGAATTGCCAAACTATTTTCCCAAGCAGCCCTATCATTTTACATTTCTGCCAGCAGTGTATGAGGGATCCAGTTTCTCCACATCCTATGAACACTTGCTATTTCTAGTTTTTTTTTTTAATAGCCATCCTAGCAGATGTGAAGTGGTATCTCATTGTTTTGATTTGCGTTTCTCTAGTGACTAATGATTGAGTATCATTTTGTGTACGTACTGGCCATTTGTAAATTTTCTTTGGAAAATATTCAAATCCTTTGCTAGATTTTAAATTTTGCTATAAAATTTGATTTTTTAATTATTGAGTCATAAGAGTTGTATATTTTGAATACACATTGCTAATCAGATATGTGATTCGCAAATATTTTCTCTGACTCTGTGGGCTTTTTACTTTTCCAGTAGTGTCTTTTGTTGCACAAAATTTTAAAAGTTTGAGGAAGTCTAACATATATATATTTTTTTAAATTTATTTTTTATTGTTATTTCCCCCAACACACCTTTTTTTTCCCCACTGTACAGCATCGAACCCAGTTACACATACATGTATACATAATTTTTTTCTCCCATTGTCATGCTGCATTGTAAGTATATATTTTTATTTTGTTGTCTGTGCTTTTGGTGTCATATTTAATTGTCATCATCTAATCCAAGGCCATGATGATTTTTCTTATGTTTTCTTCTAAGAGTTTTACGGTTTTAGTTCATACACTTAGGTCTATGATCAATTTTGAGTTAATTTTGCACATGTATGAGATAGAAGCTATTCATTCTTTTGCATGTGGCAGTGTACCAGCACCATTTATTGAGAAGACTATAATTCCATCATTGAATTGTCTTGTCATTCCTGTTGAAAGTCACTTGGTGATAAATATGAGAATTTGTCTGAATACTCAGTTCCATCCCACTGATCTATGTCTAGTCTTATACTGGTACTAAACTATCCTGATATGATAACTTTGTAAAGTTTTGAAAACTTGTTGTGTGAATCTTCCATCTTTGTTCTTTTCTTTCGCAATTGTTTTGGCTGTTCTGAATCATTTTCTTTTCCATATGACTTTTAACACATTTTCAATATCTGCAAAAAAAGCAGTCAGGATTTTTGTAGGGGATGCATTGAATCTATAGATGAATTTGACATGTATTGCCCTGTTGATAATATTAAGTCTTTTCATGAGCATGAAATATCTTTCCAGTCATTTAGGTCTTCTTCAATCAATTTCCATAATGTTTTTTAGTTTCCCGTATATAAAATTCAGTACTTTTTATGTTAAATTTATTACTGAATATTTTATTATTCTTGATGCTGCTATAAATGAAAATGCTTTCTGAATTTCATTTTTGGGTTGTTTATTAGTAGTATTTGGGAATACAGTTGATTTTTGTACATTGAGTTATCCTGCAACATTGCTGAGTTCATTTATGAGTGAATTCCTTGGTATTTTCTATATGCAAGATTATGCTTTATTATCTTGATCATACTGACGACCCTTTCATGAGGATAATTTTCTTTTTCTGTATAATGACAATAGTAATTCCAAAATCCATAGTTTCTGTGAAGCATACATGTGCTGACACTAGTAAAATAGCCATTATTTCAATTATTTAATACATGAATCACAAGCTAGCTCTTTGTAGCTAAGAATAATTAAACCATTTTCCAAATCATTTTCTCAGTTCTATTCACATTGGGGTATTTTAGCTAGACATTTTAGTTAGGAGCTGAGAAGGAGTATATTAAGTAATGTCAAGCTTTCAGGGTGATTAGAACAACTGGAAATGAAGCTTCAAAGTTAGATTGAAATTCTGTTTAAATACTTTGCCAGATATGATGGATATTATTCTATGGAAATGAAAAACTATTAAAGGCTTTTTAATGGAGAATAATAAAATAAATGTCAATGTATAGTGAATGAGAACTTTGGAGTGGGAGAAAAGGTAGGAAGCTATTTTAAGAGATCAGAAAAGAAATGATGAAAACCTCAACTGAGGCAATATATTGGAAGATGAGGGGAAAATAATACACTTTGGAAATATTTAGTATGTTTTGATTGGAGGATAATAATCATAACTTCTAGGATTCTGGGTTATAAACCACTGATGGAAAGAGAGATTGCCAAAGGAAAAGAATGTTTGGGGCCAGTGATATTTCCTTTCTTGGAAATGTAGCCTAAGAGTCGCCAGGTAGATATGCTAATAGGGTAAGAGAGAATCAATTTGAAATTTATGAAAGAGTTGAGGATTCTAGATATGAATTTTGAAAATTTGCTTTCCGTGACAGCTACTGGCTTCATTTATATCCTTCCTTCACAGATTTCATTGTTCGGAATTATCATAACCTCCTTATAAGAAAACCCCAAACCTCAACTCTCTCCTCTCTCTACCTATCACTTTCTCCCTAACTTAGTTGTCCAGCAAAACAAAAACCCCTACTTTGTAAAAACCAAACTGTGTTCATTCCTCACATCTGTACCTCAGATCTTCTCCTGTGATCATTCTTCTTCTGCTCAAGTCTGACCTGATTTGCTCTCCAGGACAACCATTGTCTTGAAACTTCTACTTCTTTTCTTCTTATTGGATCTCCTATTTCTTGAATCATATGTATTCTTCTTTCTTAAAGTATCATGGAAAGTAAATTTTAACATCTTTGTGTGAAAATGACTGTTTTACCCCCATGATATTTTCACTTGTTTTAGAATTATAGGCTGAAAATCAGTTTCCCTCAGAATTTTGAAGGCATTGAAGGCATTTGGGATCCAGAGTTACAGTTGAAAAACCTGATATCATTCTTATACCTTTCTCACAGTTTATGCCCTACAGTTCTATGAAGGGCTGCTGAAGTTCATTTGAAGATCTAAGAATCTTCTCTTTATTCCTTGTCTTCTGAAATTTTACACTGATATGTCGATCTTGTAAAATTTATTCTCTTGGGCATTCAATTGTCCTTTCAAACTGGAAACACATTTCCTGCAGTTTTGGAAAATTATCCTGTATTATTTATTTGACAATATATTTCATTCCATTTTCCAACTTGTCTTTTCCTGAAGCTCTAGTAAGATGGAAGAAAGACTTTGAATAATCTTCGAATTATTTTCTCTTTTTTCCATTGACTTTTTATTATAATGTCTGAATGATTATTTTGACTTTATCTTCATTTATTTAATAATTTTTCCAGGTGATTAATTTTATATATTCAAAAACTCTTTCATGTTTAAAAATTTTTAAATATCATCTTGTTCTTTTTTATGGATGTATGACTTTTCTTATCTTCTCACTTATGTTAATTAGATTTTTATTTTTATTTTTTATTTTCTTTTTCTTTCTTTCTCTCTCTCTCTCTCTCTCTTTCTTTCTTTCTTTCTTTCTTTCTTTCATCTTTTTGCCTTTTTCTAGGGCCGCTCCCACGGCATATGGAGATTCCCAGGCTAGGGGTCGAATCGGAGCCATAGCCACTGGCCTACGCCAGAGCCACAGCAACACAGGATCCGAGCCGCATCTGCAACCTACACCACAGCTCACGGCAACTCCGGATCGTTAACCCACTGAGCAAGGGCAGGGATCGAACCCACAACCTTATGGTTCCTAGTCAAATTTGTTAACCACTGCACCACAATGGGAACTCCCTAGATTTTTAAATGATTATTTTTCTCTGTATATTACCTGTGACTTCCAATTTCTTTCTTCTCCTTGTTACTTTATCTCTGACATTCATATTGAGTCTGACTCTCAATTTTGTTTGACTTGCATGATAGTTACAAAACAGTAGATTTCACATTATTAAAAAAAAAAAACACAGTAATTTTGGCTTGTTTCAAAAAATGGAAAGATATGGCCATACTGGGCTGTGTTTTTTCCCAGTGAGTAGAGACTGTTTATTTTAGATAGGATACATATTATAATACTATCCTGTTTTATCCATTTATCTCTCAGGTCCTATAGGCATTTAGGTAGACCACATTTTCTGTGCTTCTCTGTCAGTCATATGTCTCCAGTCCCCTCAGAAATTCATTAACTTATACCTCTAAACACAGTGCTTATCTTTGAAGATAATATTTTCTCTGTTTTTCTTTCATTAAATCCTCTCCTGACACCAAATCCTTTTGGAATGTAGTTGTTCTTTTAACAAGACAGTGAGAACAAGTTTTATGACCATTGCAATCCACCAAAGACAGGTTATTATTTGATATGTTCCAAAGATGCTCATTAGTAGAGATAATTTAGAGTGTTCTATCTTGTAAAGCTACTCTTGGATAAATTAAATAAAATTTAAAGCTTTAAGTTTCTCATGTATTATGTTGTGAAGTTTGAGTCAATTAATAGTTTCTAAAGATAGGGTTCTCTTTTTATATGTGGATATTGTGACTTAAATGTTGACAACTTAGTGTTTATAATACGGTAAATAAATTTTTCTTTAATTTTTTAATGAAAGAATTAATATAATTCAGTAAATGTCCATAATGATTAGTTAAAACAGTATGCCAAATCTTATGGGGAGAACACTTTGACTGATCTCACAGGAGCTTGATTTTGGTTCACTGACTCTTCATTCAACCACAGATATTTATTGAACACGTATTAGGTGTCAAGCACTCCTCATGGTGCTGTAAGTGATCCTCAATGATATAGGTAAAGTTTCTGTTTTCGGGGGCAATGTAGTGGGGAGAAAAATAGGTAGTAAACTATACAAGCAAATGTTTTTATTTATATAAATTCATGGCTTTAGGAAAAATCATTTTATATTTTGGAGACTCTGTATAAAATTAGAATGTTGAGCTTTAATTTTCTTTTATAACTATAAATTAATGCTCTGCCTTAAATTTTAATTTTTAAAAATTATTTAAGAGTCCTGATTAAGCATAAAGATAATATACAGTGGGAAAGATAATCTCTTGATGTGATTTGTCTGAGAAGGTATCTTGAGAAACAGAAGGGTCTCATAATGATTTTTTAAACTGCCTGAGACAATATGATAAAAATAGATTTATACTCCTCTAGGAATATTCTATATTTTTTGAAAATGTAAGAAACATATTATGTTCATTTTAACATAACTGTGTGCCTTTCATTCAACCATTCAATGCAGATATTTTAGCATCAATTACATGCTGAGCATTGGGAATAAGATTTAATAAGAGAGAAATATTTTGTCCTTATGAAATATACACGTTTAGATGGAAAGATTTTTTTCCATAAATGTATATAATTAAATAATGTTTCAGGAAATGGTAAATATTATAAGAAAAACAAAATAGGGTAGGAAATTAGAGAGCAACAGTGAAAGAGAGGGATTTATTTGACATAAAGTACCAGGAAGACCTCTCTGGGGAGGTAAAAATAAGGTTGGCAGATCAAATACAGGATGATTAATTACATTTGAATTTCAGATACATGACAAATGATTTTTTAGTGTAAGTATGTCCTACGCAATATTTGGGACATAATTGAGTATAAAATTCATGATTTACCTGAAACTCAAATTTAATTTGTGATCTTGTATTTTTATTTTCTAGTCTGGCAACCTTACATTTAAGACAAGACCTGAAAATAGTGAGGAAACTGTCTATATATGGTATCCAGAGGGATAGATTTTGAGATAAAAGAACCAGCAAGGACAAAGTCTTATGGTAGGAATTAGCAAGACTGTTCAAAAAACAGCAGGAAAACCAATATGGTTGAGTGGGATTGAGGAGGAAGTGAATGGCTGGCTCTGTTGGGGACAGAGGCAGAAGTCAGATCCTTTAAGCCATTGTAAATAATTTGGGTTTCACTTGATGGAAAGTTTTGGGTGTGGAAGGATGACATCTAACTTAAATTTAAAGAGACCACTTGACTGCTATATGAATAGATTGTGTAAGGGCAAGAGATGAAGCAGTAAGCCTTGTTGGGAAGCTAATGAAACAGACCATGGCAGAGACGATGGTTTGGAACGCAGCCTTAGGTGTGGGGATGGTGCATAGCCATCTCAGTTGGGTTATATGTTAAAGGAAGAGCCATAGGACTTGCTGGTGAGTTTGTGGGGTATGTGAGAAAGATGAATCAGGAATGTTTTCATCGTTTTGGGCCTGAACAACAGGATAACTGATCCTAAGCAAGATTTATGACAATTAAAAGGAAGTAAACTAAATGTACTTAAATAGTTGTTTATTGAAACACATATGAACATACCCTCACCCCCTTGCACATTCCCTGCCAGGGTTATCAAATCAACTTTCTGTTTTAATGCATCATTATCATCACTTTCATGTGCATCTGATACCAGGCAATATCTATTATTCAGTTAACTATGATGTAGGTACTATTATTATAATCATTCTCATATTAGAGATGAGGAAAATGAAGCCCACAGAGATTAAATAACTTGCCCCAAGGGATACAGCTAGGAAATGATGAAGTATGGCTCTGAAGTCAACCTGGTAGGCTCCAGAACACTTTCAAATAACAGCTGAGTTTTGCAAAAACAAAGAAAAGAAAAATAAATGATATTTTGAGTCATTCTAAATATAGAAGAATTTATCCAACCTTTAGATTTCTATTCAAAGTTCCCCCCCCAAACCTTAAAATTTTAAACAATAAAAGTAAGGAATAAGTGTTAAAAATGAAACCATACTAAGTGATTAAAGCAGAAGATTTGGCAAATAAAGGATCAGGTCCTTATTCTTGGATGGGAAGGCTGAAATTATAAAGAAGTCAGTTTTTCAAGTTAATTTATAGTTCAGTTCCCATCAAAATCATATATAATACATGCACAACACATACTCTTATACACATATGTGTACATATATATGCACACATACACACGTGTAAAAAAGCATATGTGTTATTGGTGTTATTTCAGTAAATCATGAAACAGATAAACCACAATCTATAAGAAAGCAAAAATATAAAATACTGTAAATAAAAAGTATTCTGAGAAATAGTGGAAATTGTAAGAGAGACTAATTTTCCTCAGATCTATTCACATATACATGAAAATGCTGATCATATAAAAAGACTACCAAGATCTGTGTTTACTGATGAAAGCAAGGTCAAGAACTAGGAAAATTATAATATTTGGTTTGTAAAAAAGCAGAAGACAAGGTTGTATATTCATATTCACTCTGAAATGATACTTTTGTTTGAAACTCTGAGAGAGTATACAGAACACTCATAAAAGTTGTATTTGTGTGAGAGACAGAGATAGTGGAAGGTTTTCCAGTATATTGCCTTCATATTGAACAATATGAATGTATCACCAATTCAAAATTTTAAGAAATAATATTAACATGCTGTATTTTGGAAACTGAAAGGCAATTACTTCTGTGGTGAAAGAGGCATGCTTTGAGCCTTGACCATACAAAATTTGCCTAGTTTTACTATAAAGCTTCCTTGGTTAGGAAGCATATGGTTTTAATCAAATAAATCTCTGGATGAATTTTATAAGTCTTTCATCACCTATTGATTCTGAAGAAAAAAATCCTTTTGACATCATAGTCTATGTTTGGTCCAATTCCATATTACTAGCTTGATTTCCTTTCTCATAGTCTCTGAAGCAATTTTGCTTCCACGCCTGAGCAGGGTTTCAGTTCAGAGATAAAACAGAAAAATTATTAGCTAAATCTGATGCATTATTTATTCTGTTCTGCTGCTTCTTCTCTGAATCTATGGTTTGGTGTTCAATTTATTTTTTTAAAAAGGAATATAAATATTTCTAGTCTCAAAGCTTTGAACACTGAGTTTGTGATGGTTTTACAGGTTTAATCATTTTTTTTCTACTCTATAATGAGCTGCAAAATAAGTTTGAATAGGTTTTTAACAAACTTGATCATATTGTTCTCCTCCAGAGCCATTATATTTTGCATAATTCTCTCTGTAATTCTGATAGCCTGCTAGTGTCTGTCATTTATTCAGGACAGTTTCCCTTTCATACATTTTCATTAACAATGTACTTTTTATCTTATACCCGTCTCATTTTAGTTTGTCAATGCTTTATTTAGCAGAATTTGGGGGTTATATAATTTTTCTTATTTATTTTCACTTCTCTTTTGTGTTCAATAAAAGCTGATAGTTTGGGAGGTAATTGTTATTTTTAATCATTTGCAACATTACAGCATCACCATTAGAGTTATTTCTTTCCTTGAATAACAGAGAAGTTCATTTTTTATTGTGTTCCAGACCATTCTTTCATATAGGGCTTCTTTTCCTTCAACTCCATTTCCAACATGGTAGCTCATAATGCTTCTAAATTTCATATGGTAGCTCATATTACTTCCTGAAAGCTGAAAGTATTTATGAGACTTAGGAAAAACTCTAAATAGTTGAATAAATTGACATAGAGAACTATTCCTTTTAAGGAAGTAAGTTCTACAGTTCATTTCATCTACCGATGGCATTATAAGTCTCCTCTGCTTAATATCAGAAATAACCCAAAATGTTTTTAGATGTTGTAACATAAAATGCCTTTTTAAGGCCTCTCTTTGCTGTGGGAAATATAGAATCCCTGTGGTTTTTATCTTGCTTAGATACTATGAGGATTATAATGAAGTAAGGCTTTACAAACTATGCTTTTCTGAGAAATTTGACCCTATTGAAAGAAAACATAGTGAGGCCATTTAAGAAAATCCTCATGGTGTTCGGATTTGGACTATGTGGTTGCCGTAAAAGAGATATATAAAGAATGGTGTGACTGGAGTTCCCATCGTGATGCAGCAGAAATGAATCCAACTAGGAACCATGAGGTTGCGGGTTTGATCCTGGCTTCGCTCAGTGGGTTAAGGATCTGGCATTGCCATGAGCTGTGGCATAGGTCGCAGACGTGGCTCAGATCCGGCAATGCTGTGGCTGTGGCTTAGGCTGGCAGCTGCAGCTTCGATTAGACCCCTAGCTTGGGAACCTCCATATGCTGTGGGCGCGGCTCTCAAAAGACCAAAAAAGAATGGTGTGAGTATTAGAGGCATCTCTCCTACATTGGAGAGTGATGTCAGGTGAGGCTTTGCAGAGAAGGTGACCTGAATGGATCATAAAAGGCAGTGGAGGAGGTTGTTGGGTGAAGAAGGTATGAAGGGCAGTGATGTATATACAAAGGAAAGTACTCTATATAAAAACTTGGAAGTGTGAAACAGTCTAGTACTTTTCAGCGAATGGATGTAAATATGATGAGTACTGGGAAGAATAATTAAAGATGAATGAATTCAGCCACATAAGAGACAAATCAAAGAGGTCTTTGTGGTCCACTCTAAAGAATTTTTAAAGTATTTTTGTAATCCTTTTTTGATAAATAAAAATCATAGTAAATTTGCATGAGTTTTAAATTAGGATTTATAGTGTCCTAGAGAAACAACTAACTCTGTATTAGAGTCTGCAACTTAGACCCTAGTAAAAGCATAGATTCATCAATTCAAAGTCATCTCCCCTTGAGTATCAACTTTCTCACCTTCCATTTACTTCTCCAATTATAATATAGCTCTGATTTCACCATATCATCACAATCATTTAGGTTACTGTTACGGACTAAATGCTCATGTCCCCCCACCTACATATATTGAAATCCTAATTCTCAATGTTATGGATTAGGAAGCAGAACCATTGGGAGGTAATCAGGTCATGAGAGTGGAGCCCTCATGAATGAGATTTGTGCTTTTTATAAGAAAAGACATGAGAGGGTTTGCTTCTTCTCTCTGCTCTTCTCCGTTTGAAGAAGCAAGAAGATAGTCATCTGCAAACCAAGAAGAGGGCCCACATCAGAATTCAACCTTCCTAGCCTCCAGAACTCTGAAAAATATGTTTGGTGGGCCAATCTTTCATAATTTGTCATAACTAAACTGACTAAGAGAGTCACCAATGACCTTTAATTTCTTTTTAATATAATGATTTTTATTTTTTTCCATTATGCTGATTTACAGTGTTCTGTCAATTTTCTACTGGACAGCATGGTGACCCAGTTACACATACATCTATACATTCTTTTTAAATTAAACACATATATTTCAGCTCTGTTCTTATTCGGTCATATGGGAGCATTTACCATTATATGCCACTACCTTCTTTAAACTCTTTCTTCCTATTATGTCTTCCCAAATTCCCGATGACTTTCCTGATGTACCTGTGTCTGTGGTCCCTCATTTCAGTCTACTTTGAGAAGCCCTATTCTATTGAGACTTTTAATTTTGATCTTCTTGGGGTTCTAGATCTTTCTCTCTTTTCACCATGCCCACTCTATTGTGACACATTTATTTATTTCCATGATTTTAATTACAGTTAATACTTGAATGCAAATGACCTCCAAATCTTTATCTCCATCCAAAATTTCCCTCTTGAGGTTCAGATTATCATATTTCTATACACGTTTCTACTTTGACATTCAGTAGTGAAGCTAAGCATGATCAAACACAAAGTCAATGTCATCATTTTCCTTCTTGTATCTATTCCTGTTTTTTTTTTTTTTTTTTTTTTTTTTTTTGTGGATGTTATGTTCCTCTACTCAGCTGTTCAAGCCTAAAAACTGCATTCTGTCTAAGATTCGTTTTCTTAGGCTCCACAGTTGTGCCTATTAATTGTACCTCCTAAATATTTTCTAATTTCTTTGTGTCTTTTAATTCCCACTTGGCTGTTAGCCAAGTCCAGGCCACCAAAAATTCTAGCCTGGCTTCTTCTCCATCTCCATTAAGTGCCCAGTGGTTTTATAAAAACATGACCTAATCATGTCTCTCTCATGATTCCTCCAATGGTTCCAGATTTTCTCTGTGATAATGTCCATTCTTCACCCTAAAAGTATTTGTCAAATGCATTTTAATTGCCTGTTTCATTGGGCATTTATTCCACTGGACTATAAATTATTGTTTATAGAATAGAAACATAATAAGATAATATTCTGTGTACAATGGTAGTGATGGATATAGACCAGTCTACTAGTCAATGCATGTATATTCAAACTGATATATTTTCTCAACTGCAGTGGTTTTTGTAGATAGAAGACTTGAGCCTGTAGTCTTTACCCTCTCTAATTTTATTGTCTGGCAGGGAGCAAGGCAACTAGTAAGGCATGAATTAAACAAAAGCATTTCAGCAATAAATTATGTAGCGTAGCTTATAAATTAAGAGATAAAGAGAGAGAAATCCAAGCTAAGATATTTGAAGAAATTTTACCAGTGATATAATTGGAGTTAGATTTTAGAAAATAAGACCTTTCATGTTTGAGTACATGAAAGAAGAATAGAACCTAATTTACGAAAGGAGAATAATGTATAAATATTAGAAACCAAAATACTAAAATAAATCCTTTTTTAGGGTAAACAACCATATCAATGAACTTGCAGAAACTTTAACCTTGATGGGGGTTTGAACTGCCTTAGAGAAACAAGGTAGCATTTATTGGTAAACATTTCTCCCTGGTAGCTGTTATTTAACACGGTTGCTAGCGGTGGTTAGGGGCAGCTAATGCAACCAGTGTCTGGGTTTTGACCTCTTTGTAGACTGCATTAGTTCATTGAGCCAAAACCATGCCTGCTTCATACTCAGCCTGCTCTATTGTGAGGGCATGTCTCCTCAGAGGTAAGGTGCTGGTTGAAAAGACATGGGCAAATATGTGGGTTGAGTATTTGTCTTCTGACTCTATAGAGGATCTCTCTGGTTCTGTCCTGTTAATAACTTAGGGCCCTATGATTTAAGCCTTCTGTTGTCAACTATCGCAAGTCAGGAATAGATGTACTTACTTTTCCCTGAGAAATGTCATGTGCTAGTAGGTGATTGTGTGGACTGAATATATACTTTTCCATCCTTAATCATATGTTGAATCCTCACCTCAGTACTCCAGAATGTTGACTATATTTGGAGACAAGTTCTTTAAATAGGTAGAGTGGATATGAAGTCATTAGATGGAACCCTAACTCAGTATGACTGGTATCTTTATAGGAAGAGGAACTTCGACAGGTAAAGAAGGAAGACCATGTGAAGGCACAAGGAGAACACAGCCATCTTCAAGCCAGGGAAAGCGGGCTCAGAAAAAATCCGATCCTCCTAACACCCTGGCTGCGGATTTCGAGGCTGCACAATTGTGAGAAATACATTTCTATTTTTTATGCACAGACTTGTGGTATTTTGTTAGGGCAGTCCTAGAAAACTGATAGCGGTGATGAAGAGTGGAGGTTTATCTTTAAGCATGTCTCTAACCAATAGCTAGGATAAGGCTCTTGCTATACATCTTTGGGATAATAACCTTAAAATAACTTTAAAATGAATATATTGAATCACATTCAATGAATAATATTAATTTTTAGGGTCAATAAAATAAGAATGTGATTTTTAATAATAATTTATAGTTTCACATGAACTTTCAGATGCTGCTTTGCTGAAGGACCATTAACAGAGTAAAATACATCCTAATATAAGTAATGTGAGGTTCTTATATGTTTATATATATGTTATTATATAATCTGGTATAATCTTGAATTCCTTTTTCAAAAAGAGATCAGAAAAATGCTGTTTGAAGTAGATAAAAGCCATAGATGATAAAGTTCTTTATGTTACCCATGGATGTTAAATGGATTGTACAGTAATGTGAAAGTGCCAATCCTATATTTAGGTTGAAAGTCATTTCCATTTAAAGATCCTATTTTCTCTTCCTCATATGTTTTTTTTTAAACTCCCATTTGCTGAATTCTCATGCTACATGTCAATTTCCACCACATATTGTGAAGTTACACAAAAATTCATTTGGCCAATCCTGAGACATACAAATGTGAAAGGCCATTTTTTTGTTGGTTTTTTTTTTTGTTTGTTTGTTTGTTTTGTTTTTTTTGGAGGGGGGTTAAAGGGAGTTTTTTGAAACAGATTAATTTTAAGATTTTGATCATTCAGAATGAGTTTGGCCTTTAAGAAATGCTTTATCTTGAAATAATTTGGATTGGAAAGAGCAAATATGTGGCCTTTGGAAAGAGATTCCCTCATCTTGAAGATGGGCCCTGGCTCATGTGTGGTGCTGTCCCAGTAGCCTCACCAATAGTATTCCTCCTGTGGAGACGTGCACCAGCAACTGTGAAATACTGTCCATGGGGGATGGCACCTCAGATGCTCTTCCTGTGTCCAAGTTACCCAAAGCAGTTCAGTTCTTCCCCCTGTAGCCTACGCAGGGCTTTCTGACTTTTGGCCAATTTTCTCTAACATTACCTCTGGCAAGAGTTCTCCCTACAATTTCCATTTTACACACAAGACAGTTTGGATGAGTTATTCTTGTGGAAATGAAGGCATGTAGAGTCACATACTACACAACATACGGATCATCAGGGTGCCTAGGTCAAATGTTACGGTATAAGCATTGTCCTGTGAACCAGGGAACAAGTACCTAGGGACTGGCTGGACAAAATTGGGATGAGGAGGGAGGAACACTTCTCATATAGTTTCCAAGTGACAGTAGCCCCTGAGGGACTTAGAACTGAGCTTGATACAATTTGCATATTTACTTTTGTTAGTGTTAATGTAGGTTTTTTCTTTCCTTCTTTTGCTTTCTCACTTGCTTTCGCTTAATCTCTTCTTTCTCCAAAAATGTAGTAGGTACTCATAGTAGTAAATAATTATGAAAACAGAGAGTACAGAGTGGAAAATACACCCATTTCTACGTATCTATGCCTATCTTTTTATCTTGCTAAATCTATCATTGATCATCAATTTATATTATAATTTGCCTCAAACTAAATATATCTAGTTTTGTTTATTTTATTTTATTTTATTTTATTTTATTTTAATTTTTAGGGCCACACCCATGGCATAGGGAGGTTGCCAGGCTAGGGGTCGAATCTGAGCTACAGCTGCCAGCCTACCCCACAGCCACAGCAACATGGGATCTGAGCTGTGTCTGTAACCTACACCACAGCTCATGGAAGCACAGGATCCCCAGCCCACTGAGTGAGGCCAGGGATTGAACCTGAAACCTCATGGTTCCTAGTTGGATTTGTTTTCACTGTGCCACAATGGGAACGCCATATCTAGTTTTATATTATGATGTCTAAAATGTGTTATAAGCATTTGACATTTTATTAAATCTTTGGGCATCAGATACTTAATTATCAAGTATTTTTTTGTTATTTGATCACTTTTTACTATGAAATAATTGTTTAATTTTGTTTTGTTTTGCTATTATAATTAACTCTGAATAATGTACATGTTGTAACAATAACATGAGTACTTGAAAAATTCAGTTCTTGAACAGTGACTGGCAGATGTCCAGATATGACTGCGTAGGAACTTTAGTGGGACAAGTCTGAGACATGGTATCAACTCCAGAGTTTCCCTGTGGGATTAGCTGAAGCTTACCTTAAACTTTACCTACAATTGCACCCCTGCTTTGCTTCCTCTCTTTTTCTGCTCCTGTTTCTTCCACTTGCTGACCACTTTCCCTTGGGAGCATTTCCTTAATCAATCACTTGCGATAAATCCTCGTCTTGTGGTCTACTTATGAATAACTTGATGTAAGACATCTTTTTATAAGTCTTTGATTATTCTCACAAGATAATGCCTTAGAAATTTTCATTTCTGGGTGTATACCTTTCTTAAGTGTTTGACAGATAGCACTAAATTATTGTCTAGAAAAGTCATATAGAATTAAGTTGCAGCCATCAATGCATGCATGCTCTTTCCAGTGCATCCTCTGGAGTATTATTGATAATTGCTATTTGAATAAATCTTTGTCTTGTTGCTAAGTGAAGAATATTTCATTGATATAATTATTTGGGGTCTCTTCAGTGAACAGTTTATGAAAAGAATTTTGTCAAACTCTTTCGTACTTGTGTATGGCTACAGTATCATTCTTCTGGCTATTCCTCAGAGCATTGGGCACTGGGCCAGCTCCCTTTCTCACAAATTTTACCTTTTACAGAGGTAGAGGTGGACCCCTAGTGGCCATATTTGTGCTTTGTAAAGACCTGATCCCTGCCACAGATGATGGAACTTGGAGTAGGTACCTGAGTGACTTGGGCCCATCAAATTCTCTCTTTTGTGATTATAAAACTGGGATTTAAAGCCAGAAATTCTAAAAATCCAAGGGACTAAAAAAAAATCTCAGTGGGTACGGCAGACATACCAAAAAAACCCATAAGAGAATACTATGAACAATTATATGCCAACAAATTTGACAACCTAGAAGAAATGGACAACTTTCTAGAGACTTACAGCCCACCAAAACTGAATCAGGAAGAAATAGATCAACTGAACAGACTGATCACTAGAAATTAATACAACCCTACAAACGAAAGTCCAGTACCAGATGGCTGGACCAAACATACAAAGGAGAACTTATACCCATCCTTCTTAAACTTTTCCAAAATGTTGAAGAAGAAGGAACACTCCCAAAGATATTTTATATGCCACCATCACCCTAAGGCCAAAATCAGACAAAGATACCACCAAAATGGGAAACTATAGGCCAATATCTTTGATGAATATAGACACAAAAATGCTCAACAAAATTTTAGCCAACCAAATATAACATCATATAAAAAATATCATACACCACAAACAGGTGGGATTCATCCCAGGTTCACAAGGATAGTTCAACATACACAGGTCAATCAACATCATACACCACATCAAGAAAAGAAAAGAAAAGTCAAAAACCACATGATCATCTCAATAGATGCAGAAAAAGCATTTGACAAAGTCCAACATCCATTCATGATAAAAAACTCTTGCCAAAGTGGGTATAGAGGGAAGATAACTTGACATAATAAAAGCCAATGATGACAAATCCACAGCAAATATAATACTCAATGGAGAAAAGCTGAAAGCCTTCCTGCTAAAATCTGGAATAAGACAAGGATGCCCACTCTCACCGCTTTTATTCAACATAGCATTGGAAGTCCTAGCCACAGCAATCCATCAAACAAAAGAAATAAAAAGTATCCAAATTGGGAGAGAAGAGGTAAAATTGTCACTGTTTGCAGATGACATGATACTATATATAGAAAACCCTAAGACCTCCACACAAAAACTATTGGAACTGATCAACACATTCAGCCAGGTAGGTAGGATACAAGATTAACATTCAGAAATGGGTTGCATTTCTGTATACTAACAATACGTAGAGACATTTTGCAGTAGAGGAAATATTCTCACAAACATGAAATAATGCTCAACCTAATTTGTAATCAGGAAAAGGAAAATTAAACATAATAACATTTCACTCACCAGAATACCTATAATTTATGTCTGGTTGTACTAAATATTGATAAGCATATTGAGCAATAACTCTCATGGGCTGCATTTGGAGTGTATACTGTAACAAATTCTTCGAAAAACTATTTGAAATTATCTTCAACATTTTAACATTTCCACCAAAAAAATCTCAAAAATTTTACTTCTGTGTATATATACCTTACAGAAACTTGCACATGTGCATACATGAAATCATGCACATAATGATCCTGAGCAGTTTTGTAATAGCAAAGCAATGTGAGCAGCCTAAATGCTCATCAGCAGTCAGATGGGTAATTATATTCCTAGTGTATTCATATATTGGTGTGTTATTGGAATTAAAATCATAGATATGTGCATTAGCATGCCTGAATCTCAAAGGTAGTACTTAGTAGAAAGAGAAAAATCACAGATTACATACGATAAATGTCAGTTCAAAGTCAGAAAAATACATATATGTATTCATGCATAATACATAAAACTAGAAAAAAGAAAAATAATAATTAAAATTAAGAATTAGAATTGTAGTTAAATCTACCTGGGGAAGAGGAAGATGATGAAATTAGGAAGGACATGCAGGGGTGCTCACATTTAATGGTAATATATAGTTTCAGAATTTGAGTGGTAGGTTCATTGGTTTAGTTTTATTATTATTTTTGTAACTATACAAAATGCTGTATATACTAGTACATATGTCCATATTCATATGTATATATTTTATAATAAACAGATGAATTTGGGATGTGGCAAACAATGGATGACATAAACAGACACTACAGAGACATTGCTACTACTCAGGGCACTAAATAGCAGTAATAGTTGTGAGCTGAGGTTTACTCCTTTAGAGATCTTTGCCTTAAAATTATAGAAACAATTTTAAAACTTATAATATTATTTTAAAAATCCATTTTCCTGAGAATATATATATTTAGATTATGGCATTTGTTTACTTATTCATTGAACAATGAATTTTTTTGAGAACCTCATGTTAGTTACTATGCTAGATGCAGTATATAGTATAGGAAACTCTATCCAATATTCTGTGACAATCTATATGGGAAAAGAATCTGGAAAAGAAATGATGTGTGTATATCTATAACTGAATCACCTTGTCATATAGCAGAAATGATCACAACAATGTAAATCAACCATACTTCAATAAAGCTTAAAAAAGATGGAATGGGTAATGACAAATGAAATAATAGATATATGTCAAGGGCTGACAACTATTATGAAAAAAATTAACAAGCTTGTCTTCTGAGTAAATAACTATAAAATTGAACAAAACATATGAAGTAACTGTTTTCAATTATTGAGCAAAAGGCAATATAGGACTATGTCCTTCATATAAGATAAGTCCACATGGTCCCAGTGATTGAGCAAAATTTCTCTGGATTTCTACCTATTGTAGAGTAGCAAGATGGAGACCACATAAAAGAGTGTGCTGAACTTCTGGGTTGAGAAAGTAGAGGATCAAAGCTCCAAGCTGCTGAATCAGTTGCAGTTTGTGGGGCAGTATATCTAACAAAAGGTACCCAAAGAGAGGAGTAATCCAGAAGTCTGTGTGGGAGTTTCTCATATATAAATGGCCAAGCATTGAGGTGCACATATGCTTGATGAATAGCTGAGTGATGAAAGAGATCAGCTGATATTAGAGGTCCTTAAGTTCTGGAAGATATTGGAGTTCCAGCACAGTTATAGTGGAGAGACCATGCTAAGCAGCTGTAGCTTTCAGACCTTAGAATATTCACACTTCATGGAAATTGTCACAACTTATAGTAATGGGGGCCCCACAGTTTTACATTCAAAACCAAAAGAAATATGCTGCAATAAATAATAGAATCACATCTGATAGAATCAAAAAATAATAACCACTTGCCAGAAAAAAATGTCACCCCTTAAAAGGATGAAGTCATAATTTATGCACCCTAAATCCCTTATCCATAATCTAACATATACAATAAAAATTACTAGACTTGAGGAAAAAAATGGGAATATATCACTCATAGTCAAGAAAAATAGATAATCAAAACTAAATACATGAATTTTCAGACAAAGATTTTAAAGTACTATTATGTATATATTTAAGGATTTAAAGGAAAATATGGTTGTAATGAATAAACAGCTAGGGAATCTCAAAAGGGAATTAAAAACTCTAAAAAAGTGAAAAATTTAGAGCTAAAAGTACAGTAGCTGAAAAGAAAAAAAATATTGCATAGGAAATCATCAGTGAACTTCAAATTTGATCACTAGGATTTATCCAATATGAAGAAGAGAATGACGATTAAAATAATGAACAGGATGTCCGTGACCTATGGGGTATACTGAATAGTTAAATATATATGTAACCAGAAAAGAGGGAGAGGAAATAGATAATAGAGCAGAAAGAACATAAAGAAATAATGGCCAAAATTTCCCCGGTAGGGTGAAAATGATAAAGTTAGGCAATCAAGGAGCTCAACAAATCCCAAACAGAGTAACACAAAGAAAACAACATCTAGAAATATGATATTTAAACTATTAGAAACCTGAGATAAAGGGGAAATCTTGAAAATAGCCAGAGAGAAAATTATCCTTTACTTACAAAATGATGGCAAACTTCTCATCACATAGAGTAAAAGAAATAATGGGGTGAACTTTTAAAGTGTTGAGAGGAAAAAAAAAAAAAAACAAAACAAAAACCACCACCACCTGTCAACTAAAATACTCTACCCATGAAAAATATTCTTCAAGAATAAAGGAAAATGAAGACATTTTCAGTTAAGTAAAACATAAACAATTCATTTCCAGCTTAACTGCACTATAAGAAATGCTAAGGCAAATTCTTTACACTTGAGGAAAATGACATCAAGAGGAAACTTCAGTCTATAGCAAGTAATGAAGAAGAGTATCATACGTGGAAAACATATGAATAAATATATAGGGCTATAAATTTTCTTTTATTTTCTTAAATTCTTAAAGACAGAGGACAGTTTTAAGCAAAAATTATACCATGTGGGACTTACAGAATCTATAGATATGAAATATGTGTAATATTTATGATAAGCATAAAGGTAGGGAGTAAAAGGAACCACAATGTTGGAAATGTATCATGTTTTATATGAAGTCAAACAATATTAACTCAAAATAGATTATGATAAATAAGTGATACATATTGTAAATCCTAAAACAATCACAAAAAAAAAAGAAAAAAAGAAAAAAGAAAGGAAATACAAAGAAGTATAGCCCAAAAGTCACTAAAGGAATCTAAATACTAATAATATTTGGTTACCCACAAAGAAGGCAGGAAAAGAGAAATGGAGGCACAAAACCCAATAGGACAAAAAGATAAATAGCAAATGGTAGATCCAAATCCAATCATATCAACAATAACGTTAAATGAAAACGGACTAAACCTCCAATTTAAAGACACAGGTTGTCAGACTGGGTAAAAACCAGGAACTATCTCTGTGTTTTCTACAAGAGAGATAATTGGTTTAAATTAACAACTTAAATAGCATTATTCTGTTGTTCAGTCTCTGCTTTCAAGATGATCCCTTAAAGTTTAAATCATCTTTACCCTTAGCTATATTAATGATGATTTCAAAAGTTATGCCTCTAACTTCATCTTCTTTTTGTGCTATACTTCCAAATGCTCACTTCTATTTAAGTCTTTTGTCACCTCAGAAGGGACATTCCTAAGGTGACTTAGTCGTTCTCCCTACAAAACAAATTTCCTTCATCCATTTTCCCTTCTCTGCTAATGGAATAGCCATTTTTTGCTAATTGCCTAGGCTCCAAAACCTTGAAGTCAGCTTAGATTCTATCATCTTTTAATAACTAAATCACACTACATTTTTTTTCCCCAAAATGCCTCTTTCTACTGACATATCGTTTAGGTCATCATCACCTGATATATTGTGTAGAGTGGCTAGAAAGTGTTTAAGCAGAGAAGGTAGATTTCACCTGTATGTGCTGCTTCAATTTCTGCACACATTTTTACAATTTTACTCATGTTCTTCACTTCTTTTCTATGTTAATTGATGAAGTCATGTTTAATTGACTTAATTGATTTCTGTTGCATTTCAAACTTATGGACTTTGTAGTTATTTGATATGAGAACTTAAAAATGTTATGTACTGTGGAAAAACATTTTAATATCATTAAAAGAAACACAAATGTATCTTCCCATTGTACCTAAAAACTACATTGCTTAAATTTATAAACTTTTAGAGGTATGTTTTTGTACTCTGCTTTTAAAATTAACATTTTTCATTTCTGTTGAAAAGTCTTGAATTTGGGAGGGATGATGCTAGCAAAATGATGGCTTAGAAATTTTTAATGGTTGTCACTCATCACAAACATCCATTTGCACAGCATTCCATGCACAAACACCTTCCTAAGAGCCAAGGATTCCAGATAAGGTATTACAGCACCTGGAAGCACAGAAATAAGAAAAAGATGCATGGAGAAGGGTAGGAATAATAAATTCACCTACCCCATCATCCATCCCCCCCCCCCCAAATGGGCACCCTTTCCCCACCAGAGACATACATTGTCCTGGTAAAGAAAAAGAATGAAGTGAGCCTCAGCTTCACCTCTGACTGTACAGCTAACTAGCTGGCTCCTGCACCAGGCTGATTTCCACTGCCCAAGGACGCTCCCTGTAGGCGCCTATAAACCCAGGCCCCTAAGTTCACCTGGTGCCTGTCAGCTCCATTGGCCTCGGGAAGCTCCTACAGCTCCAGGTATCTTCCCCATTGCTGAGCTGCCAATAGACTTCTGCAAACCCAGGTGCCGCCTTACCCTGGGAACCTGCTGGATCCAGATCCTGAGTGGATCTCATAGTCCCCAGTCTCCCAGTAAGCCCTCAGGAACCCAGGTTCCTGGCTGGGTGCCACTTAGGAAATTGAGATGATGCAAAATGAATAGATTTGATATTTTCTCAGGGAAGTATCCCCTCATCTTAGATTTAAATTATTTATAGGGAATAAAGTAGTCTCCAATTATTTTACAACAGTTAAAGCCTCTTATTTAAAATTAATAATATATATTGTATTTTCTTTAATCTATGTTTTTCAAATATTTTATTTCTGGAAACTCATGAAATTCTTAATCATAGGTGGTTGAAAGCAGCATCTTGGATTTATTCTGTTGTTTTTTTTTTTTTCACTTTTTTTCTGAGCTCAAGGTGTGCTTTATCTGTTTGCTTATTTGAACATATCTACAGTGGTACATTAAGGGAATTCTCAGCAACTGGTCTGCAATTGCAGAGTTTCTAGACTTTGAAAGAGAAGCCTTATCCACTATTTATCCTGGGCTTTATTGTGGAGAATCTGTCTTTCTACAAAACGTTTTGCAAAAGTTTGCCACATTCTTTCTTCTCCCACTTTCCTCTCCTTCCTTCTCCTCATTTTTCTTTTTCTTCTTTGTAATGAAAGCAATGCAGTTTATAAGGACTATTCTTGCCTGCTCTTTATCTGGCTAGAAAATGAAAAAAAGTTACACTATTGCTGCCAAAATATTTGAGCTTAGTGGTCCTTTCTGTCCAGTACAGCAAGCATAGCCCTTGGATTAAGACCCAAGAGTTTTGAATCTCAGCTCTGGTGTAAGCCACCCCCACCACATGAGGGTAGGATAATTACCTTCTGACAAATTTGGGATCAAGGATATTCTTACAATCTGGAACATTGGAAATTCGTCTGTAAATGTGTGCTCTGCATTTTCCTGAATGATCTTGTTGGATTTCCCTTATATATGGGAGAGTTACATGGGACAAAAAGCCAACCTCTCATGGTAAGGTAAGAGGAACCAAGGAAAGGGACTTAGTGTGAGTTGACTCTAATGTTTTATCCAGTGAGTAGCCCTTTTCTGGAGGGGCTTGTGGACCCAACAAGAGCCTGAATGAGAAGGAAGGACTCTGGATGCAGAGTCAGGGTCTAGTTTGTTTTTCAGTTTTCAACTGAAGGCAAAGCATGGTCCATTTAAAGACAGTCTTTATAGGGCCATGTCTTAAACATATCTGAGAATAGCGTTCCCTTTTCCACACAAGATCCAGGTCTCTAATGCATATTTTTGATTTTATAGGACTCCTGTAGACAGGGAGTTCTTTCTTTGTGTTCCCCTCCAATTAGATTTAAATTGTAAGATATAACTTTCCAAAGCAAAATAGCAGGAATATAAACTAGAGCTAGAGCTAGAGATTAACGTGGGAGGAGAGGGCTTGGAAAGAAAACAAAGGGAAGAGCTAAGGTTAAAAATCAACATCCTATGCTAAAAAGGAAAGAACCCAGAGCAAAGAACCTAAGTCTCAGTTCTCTCCACTTCTCTGTCACACCACCAGGTTGATTCTTACATCGCAGCTGCCAAGTTCCTTGTGGCTGAGCTGCTCTTCCTGCGGAAAAATCTTTGCATTTAAGAATGAATCTTTGAACAATAATATATGCTCTTTTTTTTGAGTTATGTTATTGCTTTTATGTAATGGGGAACTGAGTGCCATTAATTCACTTCTGGATAGAAGAGTTATTAATACCAAACACGATTCTGGTTTTTTATTTATGACCACTTTTCTTTTAACTCTACACTGGAATGAACTCAGTGCTGCATTTCAGGTATTGATTTGGAATCTGAAAGTCTAATTTATCATCTTAATCAGAATCTAGGGTGTTTAGACAGCACTTGGCTTTCCCCTGTGGAATGTCACTGTGTGGCTGTCCTCCAGCATCTCTCTTCTTTTTCTTTCCTTGCCTTTCTTTGGGTGTTTAACAGCTCCCTCAGGGCATTGCCAATTATTTATGACATACTTCTCCTTGTAAGATCTAGTTGGAAAACCTGTTCCTATGGAAACTGCTGTTTTCAAACAGGATGGTTCCAACTTCAAAACAATATCATCAAATATGCAACAGCACATAGATCTTTTAATGGCAAGCGTATTCTAATGATTTGTACAACCAAATCTGAAAACCCGAACATAAAAAAAAAAAGTACAAAATGTGTGGAAAGCCCACCTGATTGGGTGGGACATGAGGTGATTATCTGAAGAAAACTTCTGGGAATTAGTTTGACTAGACTCAATTAGGGAAGTCTGGTAAGAAGATCTAGGTTTTGCAGTTCTGTTTAGCAGAGACCTGTGGCCCTCATGAACTAGGTTTAACAGAGGTGATCCAAACCTAGGTTTTAACATTTCTCTGTTTTTAGTACAGTCTTTAACATTAAACCCCTACTGAAATCTATTCATTCAAAGCCCTGTTCTTCACTGGCAGCTCAGCACCAAACACTACATTTTCTATCCAGAGTATTTATTAGCTTATTACCCAGCCAGGGTTTGTTTTCTTTGTCCCACTGTTCATTCATTTCAGTGCTCAGGAAATGAAGGGCACTGTTACCACTGAGTGATACTCTTACAGAGAGCTTTGTTTATCAGGTCACTAAGGCAAAATCACACTACCTATATCCTTGACCGGTATTTTTTCTTTTGTTTGTTGAGAGACAGCCATTTTCTCTCGCTGCATTCAAATCCAAATTTTGCTAGTTACCATGGCAATATTTTTGAAGTCAGTATCACTCTCATGTTCCACCATGACCTATTATGATATAGCTTGGATTTGTTGTAGACTTCATTTGTCCATCAATCATACTGGAGAATTCTGAGGGGGAGGCGATGGAGGGAGGGGAGAGAGAGGGAGAGGAGAATTATAATATTGCACAAGAGTGTGAAAACAAGCCTATATAACTTCAGACTAGCATGTTGTGTTGAAAGGAACAAGTTATTCTTTTAATCCTTATTCAGTTGTAATGTGATATAAATCCAGGCACAAATTATTAAGCCCATTATCAGGGCTATGCTTGTTCCTTGATTTGAAGCCAAGATACTACCCAAGATATGTGTGAATACTTAGGAAGAAAAACATCATGTTCAGATTAAAGATGTGATGTTAACGTCCCTGCTGAGAAGTTCACGTTTAAAGACTTTGGTGGGCTCACTCCAGGTCCTGATTCATGATTAGAAGCTTCTACTTTAATGTGCATGATTTCTGATTGAGGGCTAGAAACATATGAGTCTCTGGGAGACAGATGGCACAAAATGGAAAGCTTTTTGTGAGACTGTTTATACCTGTACCCTGATTCCTGGTCAAAAGGCCAATATCCAGGTTTAGATTAGAAGGAATCTAGTTATATGTGGTCAGACTATGTTTCATCTTTATTCTGATGCTTTAATTTTCGCTATCAACTCTATAGAACTTCACACAGCTCTGCACTTCCCTGAACACTAAAGCATTATTTGTGTTAATTTGTAAAACTCACAACATTTGTGTTAATTTGTAATAGCTACATTATTTTGTAGCTTGGATAAACATCAACCACATAGTATACGGACTTTAAATGAGACTGATATTGGTTCTTGGAAGGTAAAAATCTTAATCTTTTTATGTATAGATTGTAGATATGCATATATTAGATCAACAAATATAAAGTAAATATGTGGTAAAATTTTATGGGAGAGTGACAAAAAAAAAAAAAAAAAAAAAAAAAAAAAAAAAGGCCAAAATAACTCTTTAGGGAAATGTTCATGAAAAAAGGCTGAGAAACCCTTATTCAGTGCAAGACCCAGATGGCTTTATTGACCTGACCAATTTCTACAGCTAGTTAATGCATATACAGCTCTTGTTCTCAAATCTCTAGACTTCCTCACAAAATATCTAAATGTATTCAGCAAACATCTAGTATGAGTCTATGCTGTGTTACAAACTGTACTGAAATTTGAGACACAAAGCCAAAAATGTCATAGTCCCTAACTTCAAGGAAATGCTGAAAAGTTTCTGGTGATTACAGAAAAATGTGGAAAGAGCGATGATGGCAGGAAAGCAGCATATAGAACCCTTGCTCTCTCTAGTATTATGGAAGAATTAATTAAATTCGTATGTTGATTTAATATGATTTCTATAAGCCTGACATTGGTTTCCAATATGAAATTGTTCCTTAGGAAATACATTATGTACTTTGTTAAGGTGTAGCAGAAAGAACATTAGACTTAGAATCAGACAATTTGGACTTGGTTTTTGTCTTTCGTAATCATCCAGATAGTTTTTGGTTGGCTGTGAATATGCTCATGAATTTGAAACGTTCAGTTTTCTCATTTATTGATGTCACAAAACTTCTTTGAGAATTAAATCTAATAAAAAGTATTTATTCAATCCTAAGGAGGCACTTGGGTATTCCTCTGGCAACTAAAATAGGAACATAAATCAGGTGTGTTGCCGTAAACCTTGGGGCCTGACTTTTAGTAAGAAGGGGATGGATCGTTCTGTTTCATCAGCTAAATTTCCCCTACTTGTGCTCTGAGGCCCAGGACATACTCCTTGGAGATATGTTTTTCATCTCAAGGGGATTTGTCAGTGGGATTTCAAAAGCCCAATCATCTTTGCTGATTCTGACGGTGAAGAAAGTCTTGCATGTTAATCACTAACTTCACGTGAGATCCTGTGGGGAGGAATGTGACCCTGTTGGGTGCAGTCAGGTCAATGAAAGCTGGAAAAACAAGAGGGAACTAAAGGCTCACACTCAAGTGATCTGTTTAGTAACTAGGGGCTCTAGATTTTGCAGAAGACTTACTGTAAAGGAATAAATGAAGACCATTTAAATGAGAACAGACAGAGGCTATTGCCTCAGAGCTTACTCTTTCAAGGGAGTCACTTGGTTTGGTAGAAACTCAAAGACAGGCTGGGGGATAGAAAAGCATTATAGTAAAACAGGCAAAGGGGACTTTAGTTTTGTCTGATTAGAGGTTATTGGCACAGGAGGTGGGCAGATTAGAAGCATGTCATCTATATGGTTGGTTTAGGGATCCTATTTGGCTTTGATTGGTTCTAATTTGGAAGGAGGAAAAATTTGGGAAACTGGAAGTCATTGACTAAGTCCTGACATTTTGGGGCCAATAATTATTACAGAAGTTGTGGTGTGGCTTCCTGAACTGGTTGCTGTAGAAGTTGTGAGTCAGAATTTTGCTGTCATATACAGTCTGGTCACCATTCATTTATATATTTGGTCTCTCGGCTGGTATGCACATTCCCCTGCTACAGGTAACATATTAAGCTGTTATCAGTCACTTAAAAAAGTATGTGACTAAAACCTCCTTGGAACACTTTTAAGAAATGAGTTGGCCAGGAAAAATAAAAGAAAGGCCTAGCCTGAGTGTTTCAATAAATCTGGGAATAACTATGACATGAATTTCCTGAGTTATCTGGAACTTGTACAGCTTCCTCACATCTATTTCCCCCAAGGTGATTAGAACTAAAAGTTTAAAATGAAAAGATCTCATGTACTTATTTCCCCCAACATCCAGTAAAAGAGCAGTTGGGAGGGTTGTGTCATTATTTACAGCAGCCCTGGGAAGCAGGGAAGTAGATAGAGAAACTCTCGGGTGAGATTTAAAAGCTGACTGAACCAAAAGGGTACAAAAGGGAATGTTTATACACTGCTGGTGGGAATGTAAATTGGTGGAGCTACTATGAAAGACAGTATGGAAGCTCCTCAAAAATTAAAAATGGAACCACCGTATGATTCAGCAATTCCACTTTTGTGTATACATTTGAAGGAAATGATGTCACTTTTTTGAAGACATATCTGCACCCCCACATTCAATGTAACATTATTTACAATAGCCAAGTCATGGGAACAATCTGAGCATCTATCAACAGATGAATGGATAAAGAAAATGTGGTGTATATGTATAATGGAAGACTATTCAACCCTAAAAGGAAGGAAATCCTGCTACTTATGACACCATGGATGAAACTTGAGGGAATTATGCTAAATAAAGTAAGTCAGATGGAGAAAGAGAAATGCTGAATAATCTCATTTACATGTGGCATCTAAAAAACTGAACTCATAAAAATAGAGAGTTGAACTGTGCTTGCCAGGGGCAGGGGTGGTGGAGGGGGAAATAGGTGAAGGTGGTCAAAGGGTACAGCTTAGAGTGATATCAAGTGTAAAATACAAAAAAAAATTAAATAAAACTGGTTGAATCCCTGGAGCCAGGGTAGAGAAATTAGGGAAGAGGAAAGGAAAATTAGTATTTGTTGAAGACTTGTTTTGTGTTATTATGTCGGAACTTAACACATACCTCCTACAGTGTTCACAAACCAACTGAAAGATAAATCGTATCCCAATTTTACAGAAGGGTAAAAATGAGACAGAGAGAGTAAATGAGTCAGTGAGGGTAAAAATGAGACAGAGTAAATGAGTCAGTGAGGGTAAATGAGTTGTCAGACCCCAGAAATTGTAAATGTAAGATCTAGTATTATTACTGTCAATATCAGTATGACTTTACTATCCCAGGAGATTCTTTCCTGAGGATATAAAAGTTGTAAATAACTAGTACTCATTCCAGAAATTTCCTGAGAGATTCATTAACTCTTCATTAGCAAGTGTCAGTGGACTATTAACTTCCTAACATGCTTTGAACCTTCTTCTCAGAACCCTCACCTTGCTCTTCCTACCACTCCTAAATTATTATACCAGGATCTTTACTCAGTCCTAATCAAGTCTCCTCCACCCCTGTCCAAGCACCCATTGAAAAACCTGCCTTAAACCAGACTTCAGAATCTCAGTGAATCCCACCTTGCTTCTTTCTTTTCAAGACTCTTAGTAGAGTTAATGGACTCTTACTGCAATAGGGTACAAATTCCACTTTATCTTACCTGTTTGATTTCTTCATCAATGTTCCTTCAACATATCTGCGGAGCTAAATTATATAAATCTTCCCCCTTCCATGCTTCACTGATACATCCTTTATTGATACACTTTCTTTGTTTACCTCTACCTTTTTCGTCATGTGAATTCACTTAGATGTGCCCACAATGACACACAGACACATACTCGGACAAACAGGCATATACATACACAGAGTCAAAATCCTCATCTGCATCTCAGTATAACTTCATTTCTGAAAGTCCCATGTCATTTCGCTCTCTTTTTTCTGGTTAATGTGGGTGAAGTCAAACAGCAGTGGACCCTTCATTTTGCAATAATCCATCTGAGAGATTATTACAAAATACATATAATCTCTTTTTTTTAATCTGTGATAGAACAGAATAAAATGTTATGACATAATGACATCCAAGGAGCAAAGAGGTATTCCCATACATCTATTCTTACTATTCTTTCTGAGGACAAAATAAATGTGTATACTGAGGTTAACAGTGGAGGGAAGTGAAGAAAGTAGTAAGTCTTAAAGAGCAAGTGCTAGTTGAACCTAAAAAGGACTTTTCAACTTAGTCCATGAATGGCTTGAAGACCAGATCCAGGTGAGACAGAATGGGAATAAAAAGCAGCAGGGGAAGAAAAAAAAGTGACATGATTGTTATCTTAATTTTGATGTTTTATGAAATACATGTAACAGCCCCCATTCTGTTGTCTGGAACCCGTATTCTCAATTATGAAGAGTGGGAAATAGATTGGAAGTTTTGGGGAAGTTAGAAACTATAGTTAAATGTTGGATTAGAACCATGAAAATTATTGGGTGATGAAAGGTTTCAGAAGGCTAAAGGCAGTTTTTGAGGAAATTGAAGGTGTAAACCAAAGTGAAAGTTTCTATATTTCAATAAAACCTACAGTGCTACAGGCTGCATATCTTCGTAAAGTCAGACAAATTAGCCATAGCCTTCAGGCAACAGTGGGTTACTACTTACACAAAAGAAATAGAATATTTACCTCTCTGGGGGCAGCCTTAAAGAGCCCTGGTGAAGGAGAACAATTGAATCTGAGTTATAGCAAATTCCACAGTGTACAAGCAGATGTGACTATTGGATGGTTTGTTTATGTGAAGAAATTAAGGATGTAAAATTATATTTTGGGTAGAAGGAAATCAGTAGTAAATATCAGGTAATGAAATTCTAATATCACAAAATTTCAAGGTTGTTTTGAAATCCATTATGTGCAATGCATAATCCAAACAGAAAGGCAAGAAATTAAGTGTTAGAAGGCAGGGCATTTCCCTTTGAGGCATGTAGTTGAGATGGGGGAGTAGTCTTCTCCAATTTGTAGTTGGAGGGTGTTGTTTCCTTAGAGTGATGAAAAAGGGAACTGAATAGTAAATGACAATCCAAATGTCAAACAGAATTGCACAGCTTTGAATCCCTTGTATTTTAATCCTTAACAATTGCAGGATTCTGAACTCAGAGTAAGTCAGGGCATTAAATTCTCATCTATTCAATTTTTGCTTTCAGCATGAAATTATATAGTTTGTTTTGAAAATTAGAGTATTTTTCCTTTCCATTTTCAACCTCTTATGCACAAACAATATTGAATATTTTCCATCCTAGGATAACATAAGCATTTTTTAATATCGTTGTACACTGTTTATACTGTTTTTTAATTGAAATTTGTAGGCAAATTTGTAGCTCTACATCATTTTTCCTTATTCCAACTCCTTCCCTTTTAAAAAGCAGTACTTTATGAGAAAGATAGATCAGTAGGCTAAAATATGCCTGATAATAACCAAACAGGAATGATATTTGACAAACTGATTTCATGATGCGTTGGTATTTTAATAAGTAAAATAACTTAGGAATACATGCCTAGTTTATATTAAAAATATTCCAGTCAGATGTATGATTTCTTCGTGGCAGAACTATGAATATTAAACCATTTCAAGTACTTTTTGCTTTATTCTCAATTTAAATAATGATAAAGCAACCCAAGAAATCTTCCAAACTAAAATTTACAGACACAATTTGGTTATGCCATGAAATATGGATTAGCAACCCAAGAAATCTTCCAAACTAAAATTTACAGACACAATTTGGTTATGCCATGAAATATGGATTTTCTGTAGTACTACAAAAAGGAAGAGGAGTTCCTTTGTGGCTCAGCAGAAATGAACCTGACTGTATCCATGAGGAGGCGGGTTTGATCCCTGGCCTCACTCCGGGAATGGGCTAAGGATCTGGTGTTGCCATGAACTGTGGTGTAGGCTTGGATACTGCATTGCTGTGGCTGTGGAGTAAGCTGGCAGCTGCAGCTCCAATTAGATGCCTAGCCTGGGAACTTCCATATGTCACATGCGCAGCCCTAAGAAAAAATGTATACATACATACATATACATACATACTTTTAAAACTTGACACATTTTTGTAAAATATCTGTGAAAAAAATGAGGAAATCTTACTGATTTTGTAATTATAGAAGTTTCAGTCTTATTTTTTTCTAAAAATACAGCATGATGTCCTTCTCCCTTACAGGAGTTTCTGCAGTATTTTTTAGGGCTTATGGTTGACTTGGGCACATAAACAAGAGGTGGTGATTATAAATCTAGTGTCACATCCCATCATTTCCTTCAGCAGAGTTGTAGTGGAAGAAAGCTGGAGAAACTGCTTGACAGCCAAGAGAATTTCTGGTATATTCAGTATCTCCATTCCCAGAGGAAAGGGAAGAAGAAGTTAAAAGGAGAGAATGCAATACTTCACAGCAGGTCTACATGTAATTATTGAGCTGAATTCAATTCAAAGCATTGTGCAAAGAATGAAAATGAGTGAGTTTGATCAGTGCCCTCAAGAAATCACTCCTCCTTTCTCCTTGTTAAGACAGAGATTTTCCTTTTGGGATGCCCCCCTCCATAATGTAGCAGCCAAATGCTTTGGGACTGACCCTAAACCCAATTTCAAGAATCCCTCTAAAGTCATCTGCATTGGGATTAACAACATTTTTTTTTTAAAGGGTAGAGTGTAAATATTTTAGGCTTTGTGAACCATGTAGTCTCTGTCACAACTACTCACCTCTGCCCTTGTAGCAGCCACTGTGAAAGTGTGAACAAATGGGTGTGTCTGAATTTTGATAAAACTTTATAAATACAGGCTGTGGGCCCAGTTTATCCCCTATGCTACAAAGTGTGGCAGTGCCAACCCCTGGTCTAAAGCAAACTCCAGTGCTACCACCATTGATTTAGAAATCAATGAACCAATTAGTGCACAATATGTTCTTAGTTAAAGGGATTCTTGGGAAATAGGGTCAATTAGCAGGAATGCAATATTTCTTTTTTCAATTTTTATGGGATATTATATCTGCTGTCTGCCACATGTGAAGGAGAAAGTTATGGTTGCTGCCAGCAGCCAACTTACCTGCTATGAAAGAAGCCAGCTCTGAGGATGTAACCAACACATGGAGGAAATCAGAGTGAAAAAACTGAAGAGTTATGGATATTTGGCCCTCAAGTTCTTCTTTACCCATGCTGGAAGTCTTTCCACTTCATGACTTCTCAGTTAAATATTTTGTTGTCATAGCTAGTTTGAGTTCTCTGTTCCCTGTGACTGAAAGATGCCAGCTGATACAGGCCCATGTATCCATGGAGTAAAAGGATATGAGTGCTACAAAAGAACAGCCAGGTATCATAGAGGCTCAGAGAAGAGTCATAGCTAATTCTGAAAAACCTTTATTAAGTGATGGCATTTGAGGAAAACTTCTTAGATTGCAATTTTGTAGCAGAAATGGAAGATAAGAAACAGCATGAGAAAGTGTCCATGGGTGACAAATAGTGGACTGAATTTTTGGATAGTCAAATACTATGGTATGATAGAAGCATAGGGTCTTCAAGGAAGAAAAGTGGGGGATTCTTCTGGAGTTACTGTGAGAAATATGAGTAAAGCCTCAGGTTGGAAAACTTGAAGGTGAATAGAAGGCATGGCAATAAAATTGGAATTTCCAGTAGGAACTGGAAAATGTCTGAGATACATTGTGATGATTCTGACAATTAATCAGGAAAATAAGGTGGGTCTAGAGGTGTGCCAGCGACAGGGTACCAACCAATGCAGGGCACATGTAAATCACTGGGAAACTCTGGAAAGGTAAAATAGGCATCCAATTTTATCTCCCATGGTGCCTTTGAGGGAAAACACGAATGCAATTAATTTAAGTACTGAGGTATGGTGCAGGTGACACTGCTAGCGAAAAGTTTAAATGATGACAGATTACCACTAAAATTACCTTGAGTAGGATGGATTAGCCAGCTGAAGGGCTTTTATTTGCAAAATGCTATATGCAAATTGAGTCCAGAGCCCATTTGTTCATATAGTGGAAGAAAACAAGATTACCACCAGGGTTCTTCTCTGTCCTGTCCTTTCCCAATAGAGCTTCTGGCCTCTCCTCTGAAAAGTGGCCAGAGCACATTTAAAGTGAGTATTTAATTTACAGGGCACAAAATGATTGCCCAGGCCCATGTACCCATGTCCATCCAGCTTTGTCTGAAGGTGCTTACTTAAGGGATCCTGGGTTTTGGGAGGCTCCCCCTGCCCCCCAAAACTAGATCCATCAGACAAACCCAGACAAAAAGAGCTTTATCCTAAATTTCAATCCCATGTGGTAGTTCTTCTGAACCTCCCTCTGTGCAGATTCTGGCTATGTCAGGTGACGGGAGTTCAAAAATGAACAAAATATAGTCCCTGCTCTCAGGAGCTGGGGTACCTTCCTCTTGCTGATTCCCACCCACCTCCTTCCACCCCTCACTCTGTTCCATTCTTCTCAGCCTCTATAATCTGTCACTTTATCAATTAGCACCCAGCTGTGATCTCAGAAACATACAGTAAGACAAAGCCTAGGGTTAATTCTCCATTTCAGCTGCCTTGTTTAGCCACTAATTAAATGTTTTGTTACAAAATTACCCTTAATAATCAGCTAGATTATATTAATTATCTGATCCTTGGATCTTCTAGAACACTTGTTCTCACCCTTGGCTGCATATTACAATTACCTGAGGGGATTTAATAACATTCAGGCCAACCCCCAGCCTCAGAGATTCTGATTTAATTAGTTTTGAGGGAGTCTGAGCATGGCTAGGGTTTGAAAGCTCCCTCAGGTGATTCTAATGTGCAGCCATGTGCAGAGGGACTCTTCTGGACATCTATTCCATAGTTTCAAGAAGTCTCTTGAACCCTGCTTGCTTTTCTCTAGTGCCACTCTGAGAAGATCTTTATCATTATGTGCCAGGATGGTTAGAATTTAGCCAGTCCTCTTAGCTCATGGCTCTACCCATGATCCTCTGATTTCTGCACCAAGTTTCTTGAATGAAGGGTTGCTAAGTGAGCTGGTGTGACACTGAAGAGGGAAGTGGAAAAACTGAAGGCATTCCCTATATTGCTTTCCTCCTGCAGTATTACTCGGAGTTCCTCTCAAGGCCAGAGGCCAAGGGAAAAGGTGAATGAAATAATACCTTATATATGAACAGAAATGAAAATTGCTGAAAAGTTATTTTTTATCCAATTATTCATGAAGTGTGGGGGGAGATGGAGGGATAAAAAATAATAACTTTTGTTATAAGTGCATTAGGTTTTAAATTTTATGACAACAACCTCCTCTGGATTCCAAGGGCTATATATTTTGAGGGGTATGACTATTTCCCATGTTTTATTCATTTTTTAATAGTCATGTCAAAGATTAAACCCCCTGCTGAATTTCCTAAAGGTATAAGTTCATCCTGCTGAGAAAAAAAATTCCTTTTCGGCAGAAAGTCTCTGTGGTCTGGCTTCCTGATTCCACTTGTCTCAGTCCTTATTCTTTCCATATACTAAACCCTAGGCTTAATTTGATAGGCCACCTCATTTCCCCAGAGATTCTTCCTTCTCTTCTCTGCCTCATTCCCTGCTGCACCATACATACAGATTCTCATTATGCTAATATCCTCAGTAGCTGATTATAAAAAGAAAAAGTGGTCATTTTATAACCACCTTTGATACCTTATGAATTAAACTAAATCCAATTAGCCCAACATTTTTTTTCAGTTGGCATTTTTTTTTTTTTTCTATTACTCTCAGGTCTCTCCTGGTTGAAAGCAGTCATTTATGGAACTTTGCACTTTAATAGATACCTCACAGAATACTTTTATAAAAACATAGAATGTGAAAATTTGGTACAAATACCTACTAAAGACCTAACACCTTTGACATCTGAGTTCTTTATGTAGTCAGGTCAAGTGATATGGCATATAATAAATTCATATTCCTTGTATGAAATACTCCTTTGTCATTACTACTCCCCCAAACAGATATATTTAAAATTTTATTTATTTATTTTTTCTATTTATTCCCTTTATCTGTAATTCTCTTCACCTTTCCTAACAGAAGAATGTTTTGAATGTTTTTAATGTATATATTTTTGTTTGTTATGCATTCTTGCAAGATGTCTTTCTTTGACATATGTACTTTTAATATATTTCTAACATGGAAGTAACTAAATTTCCATCAACAGAGGAATGGATAAAGAATATGTGATGGATATGTATATATATATATGTCACATATACATGCAAGGGACTATTACTAGCCATAAAAATGGAAATAATGCCTTTTGCATCAACATGGATGGAGCTAGAGATGATCATACACAGTGAAGTAAGTCAGACACAGAATAACAAATATATGATATGACTTATGTGGAATCTAAAGAAATAATACAAATGAACTTATTTACAAAACAAAACATACTCACAGATGTAGAAAACAAACTTATGGTCACCAAAGGGGAAGGAATTTGGAGAGGGATGAATTAGGTGTTTTGGATTAGTAGATACAAATTACTATATATAAAATAGATAAATAGCAAGGTATAGCACAGGGAACTATATTAAATATCTTATAATAAACTATAATGGAAAAGAATCTGAAAAATAATATCTATGTATATATATGTGTGTATATACATATATATCCGAATCATTTTGCTGTATACTAGACACTAACAAAGAGGTAAATAAACTACATTACATTTTTTTAAATCTCCAAAATTTTTAATATACTTTTCTGTGTTATTATGTAAAAATACTGTGTTTTTTTTTTTCCTGGACTGAGATTTTTAATAATCCTAAAAAGAAGGGGAGACTCAGTCCTTACTTACCTTTCCTAGGAATTCAGCACATCTACATTTTCTCAAGAACAAAAAAAGCCTTCACTGAGAAAGCATCCTCAAGGGATTGCATCACTTTTTGCCTATGTTTCTAGCATCTGGGAATGGCATCACCCTTGTCCAAGCACCTGAGCACAGTAGTGAAGGATACTTTGTAGGCAGCAGAATGCCCAGAGACTGGTAGTCTTGGTGGCAGCAGTCAATCTCTGTATTAGGTTATTTCCAGAAAGTATCTAGAAAACATTACATTCCATGTCTGAAACATCAGCCACTCTGAGAAAAGCCAAATTTTAGGGGCACGATTTCCAGGGAAAGAGATAATAGCCTTGAAGATAATCCTGTTCTCTCATTGTCACATTCTTCCCATCTGTCTTTTTGCTCTTTCCCACACTTATCCAGGTTACATTCTGTTGACTTGTTTAATTTACTTCCTAAACAGGTAACCAGTGTGTACCCCTGGACCTACAGACATATTGGTTCACATTGTAGAATAGCACTGACCTGGGGTCTGGAAACCTGGACTTGACCTCTGTTCTCCCACTGATTTCTACTGTGAAGTTGGCCCAAACAGTTTACTGTTAAGACTCAATTTTATCTTTTAAGGAGTATAAACGTCTTATATGTCTCCAAGGTCTCTTCCACTTCCATGATTCTGGTATTTTTGTTTCAGGTCTCTATGAGCGTGATCTTTCACAGCGGGTGTGTGTGTCCATAGCAGCCTCTGAGACTGAGAAAGTTAAAAATGTTGTGGGTTGATGTTTGAACTCTGCCAGCACTCTCTTTTTGTCACGTCATTCAGTTTTACATTCTGATTATTCACACTTACTCAAACTTTGTTAAAAATGGTAACAAACTTCATTTTAAGCAGAATAAACATTTATTTTAAGCTATCAAACAATAGCTTTAATTATAACAAGCTTCTTTGTTATGAGAAGCAATCACTTATTAATAACCTGTCTTATGACTTGTACAATGCTTAAATGCTTTTTGAGAGAAACTTGCCACACTGGAATTCACTGGGAGTAAGAAACGGGATAAAGAATTTAATTTGATATGAGTTAAATATAAGACAAGACACCATCAAACTCCTGGAAGAGAACATAAACAAAACATTCTCTGACATCAATCTTATGAATATTTTCTCAGGTCAGTCTCCCAAAGCAACAGAAATAAGAGCAAAAATAAACCAAGGGGTCCTAATAAAACTGACAAGCTTTTGCACAGCAAAGGAAACCAAAAAGAAAATTTACAGAATGAGAGAAAATAGTTTTAAATGATGCGACTGATAAGGGCTTAATCTCTAGAATAAACAAACAACTTATACAACTCAACAGCAAAAAAACCAACAACCCAATTAAAAAATGTGCAAAAGACCTGCATAGACATTTTTCCAAGGAAGATGTCCAGATGGCCAACAAGCACATGAAAAAATGCTCAACATCACTAGTTATTAGAGAAATGCAAATCAAAAGTACCATGAGATATCATCTCACACCAGTCAGAATAGCTATCATCAATAACTCCACAAATAAATGCTGGAGTGGGTGTGGAGAAAAGGGAACCCCTGCATTGTTGGTGGTAATGTAAGCTAGTACAACCACCATGGAGAACAGTATGGAGGTACCTATAAATCTATATATAGAACTACCATATGACCAGCAATCCCACTCTTGGGCATATATCTGGACAAAACTCTACTTAAAAAAGACGCATGCACCCACATGTTCATTGCAGCACTATTCACAACAGCCGAGACATGGAAACAACTGAAATGTCCATCGACAGATGATTGGATTAGGAAGATGTGTTATATATACACAATGGAATACCACGCAGCCATAAAAAAGAATGAAATAATGTCATTTGCAGCAACATGGATGGAATGAGAGACTCTCATCCTGAGTGAAGTAAGTAAGAAAGAGAAAGACAAATACCACATGATATCACTTATATCTGGACTCTAATATATGGCACAAATGAACATTTCCACAGAAAAGAAAATCATGAACTTGGAGAATAGACTTGTGGTTGCCAAGGGGGAGAGGGGGAGGAAGTAAGGTGGATCGGGAGCTTGGGGTTAATAGATGTAAACTATAGCCTTTGGAATGGATTGGCAATGAGATCCTGCTCTGTAGCACTGGGAACTATGACTGGTCACTCATGATGGAGCATGATAATGTGAGAAAATAGAATGTATACATGTATGTGTAACTGGGTCACCATTCTGTACAGCAGAAAAAAAAATTGTATTGGGGAAGAAACAATTTAAAAAAAACCCAAAAACTCTTTCTGTTCCATTAACACAATACTGTCACAGTACTGTCTTAAGTGACTAGAGGAAGAAGATGCTAAAGACACAATTCATTTACATCTAGAGATCAGCTATAAGAATTAAGACTTTAAAGGATAGGAAAATAATTTTAAAAATGTAATCATCCACTTTGGGACTTTAGCATAACATGACTTAGACTGGTTAAAATGCGGAAACAAATTTTCTACCTACACAAAATTTAATTTGGTTTTGGAATAAGCTTCACTCTCTCATCATTTTTCATTTGAAAGAAAATATAGTGAGAGAAAGAAATGGACATCAATTTTGTGTGCTTTCTGTTGATTGCTGTATGTAGGTATTTCCTTTGTGAGCATGCTGCCTAAAGCATTTTTATTATGTAATTTATTTAATATTTCTTTGGATTTAATTTGACCAGTAATACATTCAAAATACATTTAATGTCAAGTTATGTTCATTTAAGAGTCTAGCGAGTCCTGGCATATGTTTATAAAAATAGAATTCCATCTACTTAGCTCCTAGTTTGATACTCTGGAAAAGAGAAGAATCTTACTTTCCTACCGGCTTAAATAGCAAGATAGTGATACAAATGCTTTACTCTCTTTATTTTATTTATTTCTTTTATTTTTTTAAGAGTAGGTATGTGATTTAATATATATTTCTTGAATAAATGAACAAGTAAGATAGTAAGGGCCATTTTTGATGTGCATTAAAAAAACTTTGTTGCTTCTAATGCTGCCTTTTTCAAGGCAAACTATCTCTGTAGGAGACAGAAATCTGAGAGGTGCCACCCTGTGCTTATTAAGTGTACAAAAACTGTCACACATTATCACATTTGTGCCTCTTAACCATCTCCTGAGTAAAGCTATCTTGTGTCATCTCTTTCTCTATTTTATTTTTAATTAATTAATTATTTCTGCTGTATAGCATGGGGACTAAGTTACACATACATGTATACATAATTTTTCCTCCCATTGTTGTGTCGTGATCTAAGTATTAGACATAGTTCTCAATGCTACACAGCAGGATCTCATTGTAAATCCATTTCGAGAGCAATAGTTTGCATCTGTTAACCCCAAGCTCCTGATCCCTCCCACTCCCTCCCTCTCCCCTTGGGCAGCCACAAGTCAGTCTATTCTCCAAGTTTATGATTTTCTTTTCTGTGGAAATGTTCATTTGTGCCATATATTAGAGTCCATATATAAGAGATGTCATATGGTATTTATCTTTCTCTTTCTGACTTACTTCACTCAGGATGAGAGTCTCTAGTTCCATCCATGTTGCTGAAAATGGCATTATGTTGTTCTTTTTTATGGCTGAGTAGTATTCCATTGTGTATATATAGCACATCTTCCTAATCCAATCATCTGTCGATGGACATTTCAGTTGTTTCCATGTCTCGGCTGTTGTGAATAGTGCTGCAATGAACATGTGGGTGCATGTGTCTTTTTTAAGGAAAGTTTTGTCTGGATATATGCCCAAGAGTGGGATTGCTGGGTCATATGGTAGCTTTACTCTCTTTGTATGTAACTGTACATTGATTATTTTTCACTGCAAATAGCGTATGCTATTTTTACCTAATTAAGTTAGACAACCACATTTGAAAGCAGCTATGGGAAACACCATGTGTGGGTTTATGTTTTATTTTGGTTTATATTTTAAGAAATAAACAAGACCTAAGCTGGAACTTCAAATAACTTTCAGTGTCATCCAAGGCATGAGGTGAACATCTACCAGGCTGTGAACCCAAGCTGGGGTGCCTTTGCAAAATGCTAATTTCTGTAGACTAGCTTTAGCAGTGATTTAGATAGAATGACACTTAGAAGGCATTACAAATGTCTGTGGAATCAGTAAAGATGCAGAAATAAATACAGTGCATTACTATATAAAACTATAAACAAAGTGCTATTGAGAATGATAACAGAGGAAAGAAGATTATACCTGGTTGAGGATAAAAGGAAAAGCTTCATGGAAGAGGTGCAACTTGAACTGGATATTGAAAAATGAGTAGATTTTAAATAGGTAGGGTGAGGTGGGGACATTGCCTGTGGAAATGCAAGCATGCACAATGGCTAGTGGCAAACGGAGTAATTCAGAATGTATTTGGCTGTGTAAGGTATAAATGGTATACTCTCACGGAATGAGTGTGCAGTGAAAATCTGCTGAGTACACTCATGCTATGATCATGGCATCACACCAAAATTCGGCTTGTTTAGATAGAAATGATGATCTTCCAGAAGAGTGTTTGTGTACACCGGATGGTCTCCTGAAATCGTTTTACTGAGGTGTTTGAGATTAAGCTGGGCTTATGTATCTCTCCAGTATTATTTCATACTTCTTTGCTTTTGTTTGTAGGGAATGTATAAGTAGGTTTTAATTTCCAGTTGATGGCTTCCTGAAGGTGTCCAAGTGCCTGTAAGAAGTGCTTCTTGATCTGAAAGTTACCTGAGTACATGTAATGTTTCAGAGAAAAAGGATTTGTGGTGTTTCCTAAGAACAGAGTGATCTTTGATTTGGAAGTGAGAAATGCTGGGGAACCAGATGAAGGAATCGCCAGAACATGGAATCCACTGCTGTATGGCTCTCTGGTCTGTTGTAGGAAACAGAGGTTTTTAAAAAGTCAGGCAGTCCTGGCTTCAAGCCTGGATTCTGATTCCCACAAACAATGCTATTTTGAGACAGTTGCTTAAACACTCTGAGTTTCATTTCTCCCTCTTTTGTAAAATGGCACAATTGTTCCTGCCTCTCTAGACTGTTGTGAGGATTTAAATGAGGTAATGTTTATATGAAGCATCTGACCCCCAGTGAGTGCTCAGTACTCCCTAGTGGACAAACTCTGAACCAATTATGTCATAACATTTCCCTTAAAAAATGGAACACAAACACATTGAATTCTTTCCATGCTGCAATTCTGTCAGTTTATCCTTGTATACAATATTTCTCAGAGATGTTTATAATTTATCTGTCTCTCCAGAGTCTTATTCAAGACTCTGTACCCAGGAGGAACCTAATAAGTACTTCTTAAAATAATTTCCATCAACACATCATTCTGAGCTTACTTTGATTCCAAACAACGCTGAGCCACATCAATATCACTGACAAGTTTTATCTGCATCTTGAATTACCTATTTGAATTGATTATGTGTCAACCCTGAAAACCTTATCCCTAACATCCTTATTAAGTAAGAAAATGCCAATAATGTGGTTTGTTGTTTTTAAAAAAGTATAAAAATTTCTCCCTTAAATAGGCTTCTATCATGTCACTGATTTTGCCAACTGCAGGTTTTGTGTGTTGTTTGGCTTATAATCATAAATTCCCCAAATCAGTGAGAAGCAAGCAAGCATTTCTAGGACATTGAGCCTCACTTAAACTTGCTGCTGACATACTTGCTTTTAGATCACAATGTTCTCCTTTTCTAATATGTTTAATTACTTCAATTGCTTATTTTAAATTTGCTTCTTTCTTTTGTGCTCTTTGGATGTCTTTATGGAGCAGAAAACTAGTATTAGATTTAGTTTCGTTAAGCAGAAGCCAGTACATTGGAAATAGGAGCAACATTTTTCCTTATGCTTAACAAAAGGGAGCCTCTGGACTTTCAAGCCCTGAAGTGAAATTATTGGAATTTACTCCTTTAATATATGCTAGGTAGCTGGTACCAAAAGGCAATGTTCTCTCAGGGGGTGAGTGAGTCAAGGACATTTTGTTCTATCTATAGGACAATATGCTGCTTTCCCATTGTAAGATAGGATCCCCATTTCAAAAAAGTTGAATAGATTGCTGTTTACAAAGGAAAAACAAACATTTTCAGCTGGTTAAATTTGAGATGTTGAGTGAAGTTCATTAAAATGTCTGTAGCACTTTTATTTGATCTCAAATTGGAGAGGTTTTCATATTCTCAAAGCTTTTGTTTCTCAAGGCTTTATTGAGATATTCAAAAAAATATTTAAAACTCTATTTGAGGTGGTATACACAAATGTTCTTGTCCTTAAAAATTAATTTCACCTGTGTTTCTGGTTGAACATAACCTTATATTTGTTTCTATTTAGTCAAAGGTTAATTATGTGAGGGATAAGAATGTAAGTGTCATCCTATAATTTGAAGTAGCTCTTTGGGGACTTGGGATTTTAGAAAGAAAGATACATCTGCAAGAAAGACCTCCAAATTGCTGTTGGAGTGAAAGGAAATTAATATAGACACAAATAGACAAAGCTAAGCCTGAGGGAAGCTAGTACAGTCGTAAATGCATAGCTTACCAAGGTAAAGTTTGGGTTCTACCTGGGTTATGCGGGTGGTTTGTCCTGATTTCCTCACCTATTTTTTGCAGCCTTTTTTCTGTCTCATGTCTTACATTTTTGGAAACCATTTTAAATCAAAAAATAAAGCAGAGATAAAAATGCATAGTTAAAAATCAGTTCCTATTGTGTATCAAAGAAAGGTAATTAACTAAAATTAAGTTTTTTCCTCTTTGTTCTTCGAAAGCTTATTCAATATGAGCCTTTTAAAAGGCAACTTGAAACACACAAATAATGTCCTCAATTGTCCTTTTCAAGAAAAAGAAAAGTGTTATATTTACTTTGACTTTGGATAAAAGCTAAGGGCAAAATATTGTCATATTGTTGTAGGGGTCAATTTCACTGTACTGTGCCACTCGAATAGAGCCTTCTAGTGAAGTGTTTGGATAGATGGGTAAAGTCTTATGAATCACGATGAATGAAAGTTAATATTTCTCAAAGAACAGTAGTTCTCAAAGTGTCATGCCTGTGTTAGCAGCATCAGTACTATCTAAGAACATGTGAAAATTGTGAAATTTTCAGTTTGACATTCAGACGATTCTGATATACACTCAAGGTGTGAATCACCATCTTAGACTAGTTCTTATAGGAATAACCTCAGACGGGCTTTTACCTTGACCCTACTGTTTTTAATCATTTAAAGAATAATACAAGTTTAAGAAAAACTTGGAAATTATGAAATATCAGAGGATAAAGGGGAAGATGCTCTCACCATCCTACACACCTACACAAAGTCAAGAATTTTGATTATTTGTGACTTTTCTTTAGAATTTTTTTATTCTTAGGATTTTTTTTAAAGGTTGATTTTTTTTATCGGGGTATAGTGGATTTAGTGTTGTGTCAATATCTGCTGCACAGCAGGGTGACCTAGTCATACTATATATATATTTTCTTTTTCTCATATTATCTTCCATCATGGTCTATCCCAAGAGATTGGAAATAGTTCTTTGTACTATACAGTAGGACCTCATTGCTTATCCATTCTAAATGTAATAGTTTGCATCTACTAACCCCAAACTCCCAGTCCACCCCATGTATACATGTATGTGTAACTGCGTCACCATGCTGTACAGTAGGGAAAAAAATCTATTGGGGAAATTAAAAAAAAGAAAAAAAAAGAATTTTTTTCCATAATACTGATTGAAATATGTCTATATATTACAACCTGCCTTTTAAAATGTAACACCATTTCATATTATTGCCTGGTGTGTAAAATCTCATTTTTGGGGAGTTCTCTTCATAGCTTAGCAGTTAACGAACCCAACTAGGATCCATGAAGATGCAGGTTCAATCCCTGGCCTCACTCAGTGGGTTAAGGGTCCGGCATTGCTGTGAGCTGTGGTGTAGGTCACAGACGCAGCTCGGATCCCACGTTGCTGTGGCTGTGGCTTGGCCAGCAGTTGCAGCTCCGATTCAACCCCTAGCCTGGGAACTTCCATATGCTGCGGTGCAGCCCTAAAAAAAAAAGTTCTCATTTTTGGATCTTCAAAAAATATCATTTGTTTAACTATTTGCCTATGGTTGGAAATTTGAGTTTCACAATTATAGATAATCCTCTGGCAAATGTATGTGTATATAAGATGTCCTTTAGAGCTAATCCTATAAGTAGACTTCCTGGGTGAAAGTAGATGATTATACTGTAAAATGCTATTATTGGTTAGATTTTGAACATTATCTTGACTTTCTAACACCCACTTATTTCTGAGGCATAGAGCTCTAACTCAGGAGGCAGTATCCTATGTTAATTTTCAGCGCTTTCCTTTTTTACTTTTATTTTTTTTCATTTTTTAGCCTGTTTATATTTCTACTAAAGCTTGCAGCAGATCTTCCTAAATTTTGTCCCAAGCCCAGTCTTACTCTAAGTTTCTAGTACTGCCAGCACAATTCCCCATTTGCAGATCTTCAAAACGTATTTTGAAAAGAAGCTGGGTGCAAGGCCAGAACCTCAGTAGCTTTTGTGTGTAGTTACTCTTGGATGGAAAAGTCTTCAGATTTCTTTCCAAGTTTCCCCTCAACAGTGTTTACATTTCCCTTTTTTCCCCCATCAATTTACTTCCATGTTCATGTTGCAACAGCCACAGCCCTATTTCAACACCCAGTAGCCTTTCTTCAGGTACAATGAAGCTTTGCTTACCATCTTCTTAACTATTCTCTTTGCCTTCTTTTCAAGATCTTATATGATATTTTCCTTTCTCTTCTTTAAATCTGTTTGCAGAAGAGGTATATTTATAATTCTAGGAAGACTATTCTTCTAACCTGGGTTTAATATTTTTACCTACCTAATCATTGGTGGACTTGCAACTAACCTGGAAGCCCACAATAGTCTTGTTTCCTTGTATTTTACTAACTTTTTCATAAGTACTCTGTGTCCCTGTTTTTCAACTTCTTCCTGCTATGTCTAGGCATAACTTCATTGTTGATGTGTTACGCAGGAAAAAAGAGATAAATATAGGTAAACAGCATCATGCTCCATGCCATCAAATCCCTCTTAAAATTCTTTACCCAGGCTTGCCTTCTCTAGAGCTGTATGACTGCAGGTTAGGAATCCGGAGCCAGAGGGATATATTCATCAGACAAAACCCTCTGTTATTGTTTCTGCAAATGGATTCAGAATGGTTGTCAAATCATTTTTTTAAAAATCATCTTTCCTTTACTTAAAGAGCACTTAAAAGAAACTACATTCAGTCTTTCAGTCTAGTGGAGAAGTCCAGTTTAATGAATTTCCTTCCAAAAAAGCCTAAGAAAGTGAACGTAGCCTTGAAAGTGTTTAATTTGCACCCAGGGAATACTTTACATGCCTGGAGAAACACAAGATCCAACAGGAATTTAGGAAATCGACTCAAAGCTGAGCTAATATTATAATAATCCAACCAGTGTTTTTGTACCCTACATCCACAGGCTTCAATACATTACTTGCTTTGTACCACACGTCCTCAGATTGTACCCTAGAAAGAGCAGAGTTTCAAATGTAACTATACAGGTCATTTCATTTTTTCCTCCTTAATATGGACGAAGAGAGCCAATAGGTAAACAGAATTAGAGAGATGGATTCCTTAATAAAGTAAGAGACTGATCCGTTAAGTAACTTCCTGTCCAACAATTATTAAAAGTTGAAATCAACCAATTAACGGATGTATTAGTACTAGGCAAAGGGAGAAACATCTATGGGGTCCTAAGTTTAAAAGAGGCGTGGAAGAGTTCTCAGAGCAAAAACCCATCTAAATTACAGAAACCCCGTTCAAAAATCAGTGAATTCATTGTTTCAAATAGCAATTTTATGTAAATCTATTTTAGAAAGAGTTCTGTCAAAGATGAGAACATGTACCTAGGACTTTCCAAACTCTAAGCACTCTTGTGAGCCCTGTCTTTCTAATTCATTTACAACTTGTGATGATTTTACCTTGGGTCCTCATGTTCTTTCTTGCCATGTCCTTGCCTGCCTATCCTGTTCCATCAGACATGTCTGTATAAGGTTTTAACTTAATTGAAGGGCATAGGATTTGAATCTTTCTCACTGAGCTTCTAGGCCTCAGGAAAATCAAAGATTGTAGCTAAATATCAGTTTCTGTGTCTGAACATTTCAAATGTAATTGTATTGGCTTTGTGTATCCAGAGTACATGGAAATCGCTGACTGTGGGAAGGATGTGGGAAGGCAAAGAACAGCAACTGCACAAACTTGATATGACAGTCTCACATTAACCCAAAGAATACATTGAGTTTCATATAGATGTCCCTGTATCATAAGCCTCCTTTTGGTTAATGTTTGTCATTTTTTTCTCCTTTTCCTCATATGAGTAAAAGCTGGGAGAGATGGTAGAAGAATTCCTACATTGTCATTCTACTAATTTTTATGAGACTATAAGAAGTGTGAAGAATGACATTGTTGCTACAGTAAATGGACTATGAGCAGTCTAGCATGTGCTTTCTTGTTGGTTGGTGGGACTGGGTGGGAGGAGAAAAGAGACAGGGAGAGAGATAGATTTTTTGTCTTTGGATCTGTAAGACTCTCTAGTAAAAGAAAAAAGAAGGTATGTATGTTCTAGTGGTAGTGGTGAGGGTTATTAAATGAGACATTCTTCCTTAGGATTGAAGAGAAGAAAAAAGAAGGATGGAGAAGAGAGATTTAAGAATAAACAGCTGGGTTTGATGCATTGAAAGCCTTCCTATCATTAAGCTGCTGATTCATTCATTTAATAGTGCATTTATATTCAGTGTGGTTAGGGAAAACTGGATGGTTCACTTATGAGCTTCTGTATCATATGTCATGAGACATTTTATCAATCTCACTCATTTCTTTACATGCCTCTTCCCGAAACTTTCAGGAATAGACCCTCACTCTTTCCCTAGGTAGGCTATTACCGTGTCATTGCTTTTATTGTTCAGCTGTTCCTTAGAGCAGTAACTTAAAATCCTTAGATCTGAACATAGACAAATAATTTGTTCTATCACTTTTCTTCCAGTAGGATTGGTTAGGTAGTTTTTCTAAAGGAATATGTGTTTAATAAATCTTGACATTTGGGTTTAGCGCATGAATTAGCCATTCTAGCCACAGCTTTGATCTACATAGATGCTAGCTCAGCACTGAAAGGCTGTGCAGAATGTGATTCACCAAGGCAGCTGTGGGCAGAGCCAATGACCTGGAAAAGTCATTCCTGACCTGTCTGGCTGTGGGTATCCTCTTGTCTCATGGTAGTTACAACCACAGTAATCAGTGCTTAATAATTCTTCAAATATATGTTAAAATACCCAAATCCTCATCGTCTCCAGATTGACTGTAAATATTATCAGGCAGTTTCCCAAAAGGTAAAAACAAACAAACAAACTGAATTTGCAATTTAATAAATATAAAATTCAAGCCTATAAAGTAGCACAATAATACCTCTTTTCAAAGAGGTTGAAAGAATGTACACAGCTTTCATAGAGTGAGAAAGCTTTTCTAGATCTGATGTATAAGGTGTAGAGGCTTCAGGAGTTCCCGTCGTGGTGCAGCGGAAATGAATCCGACTAGGAACCATGAGGTTGCGGTTTTGATCCCTGGCCTTGCTCAGTGGGTTAAGGATCCCCTGTTGCCATGAGCTGTGGTGTAGGTGGCAGAGGTGACTCAGATACCTCATTGCTGCGGCTGTGGTGTAGGCAGGCGGCCATAGCTCCGATTCGACCCCTAGCCTGGGAACCTCCATATGCCACGGGTGCTGCCCTAAAAGGACAAAAAGACAAAAAAAAAAAAAAATACAGAAGCTTTAATGCATGTTTGTTAAGAACCAGTGAGTCAAGGGGTTAGAGCATGGCATTTTAAGTCAGACACACTTGAGTTCAGAGGCTAAGCCTTATTCTCCTCATCAGTAAGGTAAAGCTCCCTTAGTCATAAAAAGCATTTTGAAGATTAATTCAGAATGTGTGTGAGGCATTTAACAGAGTGCCTTCCTCTACCCAGACACAACAGAGCTAGCATCAGCATCTTTATAAATATACTGTTTACACTCTATGATGTTCTGCCCTCTGGATTGAGGCACTCAACGGTTTGATACACATCCTCTCTATAAACTCAACTTCATGATGAATTTCTGCAGCAGGAAAGAATTTATTTGAAAAATGAAACACAGTGTATAGATTTGCATGGAAACCACAGGTCTGGAAGAACAGGCTTTTAGCTAAGGCTTTATCAGATCATAGAGTTACAGCCTGTGTACTTTTCACACCTGTTCCTCATGCCTGACCAAAGATTCAGTATCAATAAAACCTTGTACTCTTCTTAATGTACCAGTGATGAATGCTGTGAATATATTTTTTTTTAATTTTATTTTCCCACTGTACAGCAAGGGGGTCAGGTTATCCTTACATGTATACATTGCAATTACAGTTTTTCCCCCACCCTTTCTTCTGTTGCAACATGAGTATCTAGACATAGTTCTCAATGCTATTCAGCGGGATCTCCTTGTAAATCTATTCTAGGTTGTGTCAGTTTAGCCCAAGCTCCCGATCCCTCCCACTCCCTCCCCCTCCCATCAGGCAACCACAAGTCTCTTCTCCAAGTCCATGATTTTCTTTTCTGAGGAGATGTTCATTTGTGCTGGATATTAGATTCCAGTTATAAGTGATATCATATGGTATTTGTCTTTGTCTTTCTGGCTCATTTCACTCAGTATGAGATTCTCTAGTTCCATCCATGTTGCTGCAAATGGCATGATGTCATCCTTTTTTATGGCTGAGTAGTATTCCATCGTGTATATATACCCCATCTTCCGAATCCAATCCTCTGTCGATGGACATTTGGATTGTTTCCATGTCCTGGCTATTGTGAATAGTGCTGCAATGAACATGCGGGTGCATGTGTCTCTTTTAAGTAGAGCTTTGTCCGGATAGATGCCCAAGAGTGGGATTGCAGGGTCATATGGAAGTTCTATGTATAGATTTCTAAGGTATCTCCAAACTGTTCTCCATAGTGGCTGTACCAGCTTACATTCCCACCAGCAGTGCAGGAGGGTTCCCTTTTCTCCACAGCCCCTCCAGCACTTGTTATTTGTGAATTTATTAATGATGGCCATTCTGACTGGTGTGAGGTGGTATCTCATGGTAGTTTTGATTTGCATTTCTCTTATAATCAGCGATGTGGAGCATTTTTTCATGTGTTTGTTGGCCATCTGTATATCTTCTTTGGAGAAATGTCTATTCAGGTCTTTTGCCCATTTTTCCATTGATTGATTGGTTTTTTTGCTGTTGAGTTGTATAAGTTGCTTATATATTCTAGAGATTAAGCCCTTGTCAGTTGCATCATTTGAAACTATTTTCTCCCATTCTGTAAGTTGTCTTTTTGTTTTCTTTTGGGTTTCCTTTGCTGTGCAAAAGCTTTTCAGTTTGATGAGGTCCCATGGGTTTATTTTTGCTCCAATTTCTATTGCTTTGGGAGACTGACCTGAGAAAATATTCATGATGTTGATGTCAGAGAGTGTTTTGCCTATGTTTTCTTCTAGGAGTTTGATGGTGTCCTGTCGTATATTTAAGTCTTTCAGCCATTTGGAGTTTGTTTTTGTGCATGGTGTGAGGGTGTGTTCTAGTTTCATTGCTTTGCATGCAGCTGTCCAGGTTTCCCAGCAATGCTTGCTGAATAGACTTTCCTTTTCCCATTTTATGTTCTTGCCTCCCTTGTCAAAGATTAATTGACCATAGGTGTCAGGGTTAATTTCCGGATTCTCTATTCTGTTCCATTGGTCTGTCTGTCTGTTTTGGTACCAGTACCACACTGTTTTGATGACTGTGGCTTTGTAGTATTTCTTGAAGTCTGGGAGAGTGATGCCTCCTGCTTGGTTTTTGTTTCTCAGGATTGCTTTGGCAATTCTGGGTCTTTTGTGGTTCCATATAAATGTTTGGATTGTTTGTTCTAGTTCTGTGAACAATGTCATGGGTAATTTGATAGGGATTGCATTGAATCTGTAGATTGCTTTGGGTAGGATGGCCATTTTCACAATATTGATTTTTCCAATCCAGGAACATGGAATATCTTTCCATTTCTTTACATCTTCTTTGATTTCTTTGATTAAGGTTTTATAGTTCTCGGCATATAGGTCCTTTACCTCCTTGGTCAGGTGTATTCCGAGGTATTTGATTTTGTGTGGTACAATTTTAAAAGGTATCGTATTTTTGTATTCCTTTTCTAATGTTTCATTGCTGGTATACAGAAATGCAACTGACTTCTGAATGTTAATCTTATATCCTGCCACTTTGCTGAATTTATTAATCAGTTCAAGGAGTTTTGGGGTTGAGTCCTTAGGGTTTTCTAGGTATAGAATCATGTCATCTGCATACAGTGACAGTTTGATCTCTTCTCTTCCTATATGGATGCCTTTGATTTCTTTTGTTTGTCTAATTGCTGTGGCTAGGACTTTCAAAACGATGTTGAAGAGCAGTGGTGAGAGTGGGCATCCCTGTCTTGTTCCAGATTTGAGTGAGAAGGCTTTCAGTTTTTCCCATTGAGTATTATATTTGCTGTGGGTTTATCATAAATGGCTTTGATTATATTCAGGAATGTTCCCTCTATACCCACTTTGGCGAGGGTCTTGATCATGAATGGATGTTGAACTTTGTCAAATGCTTTTTCTGCATCTATTGAGATGATCATATGATTTTTGACTTTTTTTTTGTTAATGTGGTGTATGATGTTGATTGATTTGCGTATGTTGAACCATCCTTGTGAACCTGGGATGAACCCAACCTGGTCATGGTGTATAATTTTTTTGATATGTTGTTGGATTCGGTTGGCTAAGATTTTGTTGAGAATTTTTGCATCTATATTCATCAATGATATTGGGCGATAGTTTTCTTTTTTGGTGGTATCTCTGCCTGGTTTTGGAATGAGGGTGATGGTGGCCTCATAGAATGTCTTTGGGAGTATTCCTTCTTCTTCAACCTTTTGAAAGAGTTTAAGGAGGATGGGCACCAATTCCTCTTTATATGTTTGATAGAATTCACCTGTGAAGCCATCTGGTCCTGGACTTTTATTTGTAGGGAGTGATTTTATGACCTCTTCAATTTCATTTCTAGTGATTGGTCTGTTCAGTTGGTCTGTTTCTGCTTGATTCAGTTTTGGCAGGCTGTAAGATTCTAGAAAATTGTCCATTTCTTCCAGATTGTCAAACTTATTGCCATATAGTTGTTCATAGTATTCTCTTATGGTTTTTTGTATTTCTGCTGTATCCGTTGTGATTTCTCCTTTTTCATTTATAATTTTGGTGATTTGGGTTCTTTCTCTCCTCTTTTTAGTGAGTCTGGCCAGGGGTTTATCAATTTTGTTCACCTTTTCAAAGAACCAGCTCTTGGTTTTATTAATTTTCTCTATTGTTTTTTGAGTCTCTATTTTATTTATTTCTTCTTTGTTCTTTATAATTTCCTTCCTTCTGCTGACTTTAGGACTTTTTTGTTCTTCTTTTTCTAATTCATTTAGGTGGAGGGTTAAGTTGTCAATTTGGGATCTTTCTTCTTTTTTGAGAAAGGCCTGGATTGCTATAAATTTCCCTCTGAGCACTGTTTTCGCAGCATCCCATAGATTTTGAGAGGTTGTGTCTTCATTATCATTTGTTTCAAGGTAGTTTTTAATTTCCTTCTTGATTTCCTCATTGACCCATTGGTGTTTTAGTAGCATGTTGTTTAGTCTCCATGGAGTAGGTTTTTTCTCTTTGCTTTTCCCATGGTTGATTTCTAATTTCATGGCATTGTGGTCAGAGAAGATACTTGAGATAATTTCTATGCTCCTAAATTTATTGAGATTCGCTTTGTGTCCCAATATGTGGTCGATTCTTGAGAATGTTCCATGAGCATTTGAGAAGAATGTGTATTCTGAATGCTGTGAATATTAAAGACACTTTTGCTTTTTTTTTTTTTTAGGGCTGCACCCACATTATATGGAGGTTCCCTGGCTAGGGGGCTCCAATAGGATCCGCAGCTGTTGGCCTATGCCACAGCCACAGCAATGCCAGATCTGAGCCACGCCTGAAACCTAAACCACAGCTCACAGCAATGCTGGATCCTTAACCCACTGAGCAAGGCCAGGGATTGAACCTGCAACCCTATGATTCCTAGTTGGATTTGTTTCTGCTGAGCCACAATGGGAACTCCTAAGGATATTTTTATACCTTTTATTTTATTCTCTCAAAACAATAAACAGTTATATATTTTTTTCTTAGGGATCAAGCCTTGCCTTATTTTAGAGGGGCTATAAAGGCAGTGGGTCCAGAGTCCTGGCTTCCACTTTCCATGCCCATGATCATAAGCATTTGCATGATTCTTCTTTTTCAAAATATAACTATATTTTCTAAATGATAACATTTGTCCTGATAGTTAGAGAAATATCCTTTTATGCCAGGCACACATGTCTTCTTTGAATAAGCCAGAGTGACAATGGATATGCAGAAGATAAATCCTCACTTAAGGTTACATTAGGTCCTTCCATTGCTGAATGGAAAAGTAACACACACCAATGGGAAAACAGCTGCTATGACATAGACAGTAAATTGCATAGCTGTCCCATCATGCTGAGGCAACTTTACTTTGATTATACACTGTTTTGATAATTAGGCAGTCAAACCCATTATTAATAAGGGTAGCCCTTAGGTGCTAATGTTCTAAGTTCTTTCTTGAGGAAAAAAGGTAAATGAGCCTAAAAAATATTCAAAATATCAAAGATGGCAATGGTGATTTTAAACATAACTCTCTTCCTGTGGCTTAAGCTTATATACTGTAATAAACATGGCAAGTGCCATTTTGGTATAGATCAGGGTAACTTCAACTCACTTCTTTGACCCTGAAGCAGTCATTCTAATGTGGACTGGAAATTTGCACCATCAACACACCCTCTTACTGAACTCACTTATTGTCTTTAGTGACATTCCAAGACAGCAGCGTAATTTTTCCTTCCAAAGAATGAAGCCGTATTCATCTCATTTAGAGGGACCAAAGAAACTGAGTGATAACACAGGGAATCTATTCCTGTCACTATCTGCACAGGAATCAAACCATGAGAGAATGAGGTTTGAAATGACATTGGGAAATCTCGGCTGTTTGAAAATATCTGCACATAGGAGGTCAATAGATTTATGCATGGCATACAAGGTTTCCAAGTGGAGTGCTCATTAACCTTTTTTTTATGTCGAAGCACATGAAAAAAAATGATAATATTTCCTGATGTAAATCAGAGAAAATTTGGGAGTAACCATATAAGGCATGGTGATGAAAACAATTACATCTCTTTATAAAGCAAAATGTTAGAAAAAAAATACTAGATTTTTAACTGGACGAATACATCCGTATAAAAATCTTGAAATTTCAAATAAGAAACTTGAGTTTACTTCAGTGAACATAACTGTAATTTTTATTAGACTTTTAGACTTGAAATGACCACAGATAATATCTGATTAAGACTTTAAATGATATCTTCAAATTTTTGATAGTCATCGACAAAAACTTCATTCCCATAAATAGGTAATAAAGACTTTAAAACCATTGTTATAACAGTTCAAAAATTTATAACAGTTAAAATTAGATTGAAAAATGCAATGCTGAAGTTTCTGTTATTATGAAAAATGATCTCAGAGTTCTCTTGTGGCACAGCACAAGAGAAAGATCTGACATTGTCACTGCAGCAGCCTGGGTCACTGCTATGGTGCAGGTTCAGTCCCTGGTCCAGGAACTTCCACATGCCACATGCGTGGCAAAAACAAACAGACAAACAAACAAAAAAACCCCTCAAATCTAAACTATTTAAAAACAATGATGGCTCTCTGATTTGAAGAATATATATATACATTGTTAGAGCAGCCCCCTATGTGAGCCTGGATATCAGCAGAAAGGCACAATTATCCAGAAGTATCTGGATTGTAAGATTTCAGCTATTAGCTACTTCATAGGAGGCATTTACAGGGAGTTCTTCCACTTGGCTGTAGGTTGAACAGCTGTTCTGTGTTATTCTCTTTGACCTCTCTTTTGTCAAATTACCCCTTAACTCTGCACAAGAGCATTAGGGCACCACATGGAGCCCTGGTTGTAGCTAGGAGTGCTCACCACCTGAGGAGATTATGGGGAATATTGTCCTATCCCACTCCTCTTGGGCTGCTCTTGGAGGAGGCCCAGAAGAGCAGTATAATGACCAGACGCAGTTTGTTTTGGGACCCTGACCAGCCCTGCAGTCTTCTCAAAGGCTGCCCAAGTCCAGAGGGGATCTATCTCTCACAGTACTCCTATAACTCTGTTTTATGAAGATTTGCCCTAGGGCCTGGAATAACTGATTGAATATCTATATAGACTAAACACAGGATGGCAGTGAAGTGTCCTTCTTTTCCTAAGAACTGGGAGATGATTATGGGAGAGGGCATAACATATTTATCTTATTAATTATTGTATTTTCTGTTCCTAATGCATAGCAGGAACACAATGAATATATTTTGAAAGAATGAGTGAATAGTCAAAGAAGTGAGTTTGCTTTCTTGGTTAATGCTGGTCAAAGTAATGCACTTGAGAAGATAATGAACCACTAGGACCACAAAAAATGCTGTTGGAGTAGTACCTTAATTTACTCAACAAATAATGATTGAATTCTTACTATGTGCTCCTCTGAGTGCTAGGGATCTGGTTGTAAACACAAGAGTGATACATCCCTCTTAGAAAATAGAGGATGCAGAATATAGAATAAAAAGAAGTTCAACATATGTATATTGGATAATTGTGACAGAAATGAAAAAATAAGGCATTGAAGAGGGATAGGGAAAGCTAGAGATTTTAATTTTAAAAAGGAGGGAATTATGGGAAATGGCATTTGAAAAAGAACCTAAAAGAAGTGAGGGAAAAAGCCCTACAGAATCGTGGGGGAAGTGTATGCCTGATAGAGGGAACTGCAGATGTAAAGGCCCTGAGTGTGCTGTTATGTTCGAGAGATCATAAGGAGGCCAGTCTGGCTGGAATGGAGTGAGTGAAAAGGGCAGTGACAGGAGACAGTCATGGTCAATCATTTAGAACCCTGAAGGCATATTAAGGCCATTTCCTTTTAATCTGAGTGAGATGAGAGGCAATGGCTGAGGCAGAGTTGATGAGCAAAGGAATGACCTGACCAAGGTATAATAGGACCCCTTGGGCTGCTCTGTTGATAATAAACCAAAAGAGCAAAAATCCAGAAGCAGCTATAGCAATTAGGAGGCTTTTGTAATCATTCAGATGAGAGGATAGTGTAACTTTGACAGAGGTGTTACAGACACTTTAGAGTCGGGCCCCAGCAAAGTCCTTCTGTCCTGTGCCCTTCAAGGAATAAATAAAACGAGACCCTTCTTTTCCTTTCAGGCGCAAAGGAAAGTTTTATTCTTTGATCAAAGAATGGAGGGCAGCAATTGCTCTCCTCAGGGGCAGAAGGTGGGGCTGCTTTACAGGGATCTCTGCAGTGAGGGGTGGGGGCAGAGTTCTCTGGTCTGTGCAGTTGCACTGCTCAGGCTCCAGATCACAGTGTGGCCGGCATGTCTCTGCACCTGGCCGGTAGCCTCCAAGTCTCTGGAACTGAGGAACCTTGTGCAGTGGTTCTGCACATGACTGCCCAGCTGATGTTCCCAGTACCTAGCGCAGCCATTTCTCACTAGGAACTCTGGTCTGAAGTGCTGGGTGTGAGGCCTCTGCATGAGGCACCTGTGAACAAGTGAAACTAGACTAAGCACAAAGGAAAAGATGGTTAGACTTCATTACCTTGATTCTTTTTTATTTCCTGGAAATTGTTAGTGGGCTTTGCCCAGTGACAAAGATAGATAGTGGGCTTTGCCTGTGTGTTATGAGGAAGAATCAGATTTAGGATTATGTAAAAAGTAGAGCCAAGAAGATACGGGCATGGAGTCAATGTGGGGTATGAAAGAAGAGACGGAGTCAAGGATGGTATCTAGGTTCTTGTCCTGAGCAACTGAAAGAATTATGCTGTGGTGAAAAATGCCTTGCACATAATCAGTATAAACCTACCTAACTGAATTCTTTATCAAAATGGAGCTCAAAGAAACAGCTTTGGCTGTGTGTCTCTAGCAGTGTCTTCTTTTAAAAAAATGTATTTTATGAAGAATGATATATACGAAAGTATAGAAAGTAATACAATGGGTTAATGTCAATAATGACCAATGTTTTGCCAATTTTGACTCTTCTATTCTGTATCTACACATTTAAAATTTTTCTGGAATGTTTTAAGTCACGTTAGCCATCATGTTATGATAGAGGAGGTTATGGAGAAGATATGACCACAGGTTGACCAGCTGGAGGCTCTTCATGTCCTGCTCTACCCTCAGAATGTATGTTCTACCCACCACACCCACACTATGAGGACTAAAAATGTGATTAAACCCAGTTAAGGCCTCTCTAGACACTTTTAAGGTTCTGGTGGTAAGGGTGGAGATCTACTCATCTCCAGGTCACCCAAGACAAGCCTCCTGTGTGAGTTTCCTTGCTTAGTAAATCCACCATCTACCAATCTGGAATGGCCTGCCTTGTTCTTTTGTATTTTCATACCGACTGTGTCCTAGGGCTGGTTTTATATTTTACCCAGGAAACTCCTCAAGATGTGATCCAAGAGTTATTTCCCTCCTAAATCATTTAGTAAGCTTTACTAATTGACGATGAATTTTTATCTACCCATCATGATATTATTATTCCTGGAAAAGTTATCAACTGTTTATTAACACTAATACACAGACCATTTTCAAGTTTTCTTAGTTGTCTCAAAATTATCTAACAACTGGTTTGTTCAAGATGCAAACAAAAGCCTCCCATCACATTTGATTGTTAAGCTGTTTAATTCTCTTTTATGTAATAATAATCCCTTTCCATCTTTTTTTATTTCTGATTTTTAATTTTTTTTTTCCAGAAACTGAGTCATTTGTCCTGTATAATGCCCCACACTATGAATTTGAAAGATTATCTTTTCCTGAGAGGCCTTTAAAAATCCCTCTTTACCTTCCTATTTTTTATAAGGGAATTTTTTTTTCTTAAGACCTGATTTAATTTAACTTCACTACTGTTGTTCAAAATATATATAGGTGGTGCTGATTATTTCCTATTGCATCATTAGGTTTTTGAATCCTTTGGTGAATATTGCTTAAATCCATTATTAATAAAATTGGAATTGCAATGGTTATTTTCTATTTTTATCACTTTTCCTGTACTTTTATCAGGCATTCTATAGAAAAAAGACTTAATCTTATCAAATATTTGGTAACTTTGAAATCAGGTTTTAGAGGAAACACAGGGTAACTATTTAATATTTTTCCTTTGTTAATTTGCAGAGTATTGAATTGGTCAATTATGGTAAATAATGACTTTAAAAATCATCACAATTTCGTAAGTTCTTATATATTTGCTGTGTTGAAATCCATTTTAATTAATTTTTACATTTTTTTAAGTTATTCATCTATCCTAGGCCAGTGGAAGCCCCTTTAGTTTGGCTCCTATGTCCATTTGGCATGAATTCATTAGTCTTTGATAGTTTTCTTGCTTTCTGGCACAAGATAGTCAATGTTATTCTTGTTCATTTCCTGTGCCAGACATGAAACCAGCTGTTTTACTTAGGACTCCTAGTTTCTGTTAATATAAAATGATATTCAGAGACCACAGGCTATGTGCTAGGGGTCTTCATTTTCTCAATTGTCATTGCCTCTCAGGCCAGCATTATAAAGGCAAAAAGATGCTGATCTTGGTATTTATGCATTCTGACAGGCCTCTCTACAGGCTTAGTATTTATTAGTATTTCATTCAAGACAGACCTAAGTGTTTTTCATTGAACATTATCCTAAGTCTTGGTTATTAAGCCCCACTAATACCTCACAAACACTGCCAGTCACTGTTAGGTTTGAATACTTTCAGGAGGAGTTACTGTCTTTGGTTGAGAACTGTTGAAGTTTATGTCATCTATTGGCTTCATTTCCATGCTCTCCAAAGAGAAGAGTACTATTTTGACACTACAGTTGTGTTAATATTGGGAAAGAGATGCCCTGAGCAGAGAACTTGGCCATCTGGAAATTAGATGAATGGAGTTATTCATTATAAAATTGGCATTAGATTTCTTATATTAGCCTTGTGTGGATTTGTTTGATGTTGATGCTCATTCAAAGACTGATTATTTTGGGATAGACTGATACATCTTTTTTTCATTTCTAAGTATTCAAGACTGAAAACTAGAACCTGGATTTTGTTGAATTTAACAAGGTAATTTCACTTTTGAAGACAATATATTTTCCCTAATGACTTTCATTTAACTTGCCTTGCACATATTTTTATTCGCTTCACTCCTAGTAAAGAGGTACTAGTGATACATTAACATACCAGAAAAGATAAAAAGAACAACATGATGTTTGGAATTTCCCATTTGTATGTTTGTAATGAAGAGCTAATTCTCTAACAGTTGCACATTGGATCAACGGCAGATTTCCCTCAGGTTTCAGTCAGCATTCATTTGACTGCTGGCCAAAAAATTTAACTGAGCTGGCCTACAGAGAAAGGGGAATTTATTGGGTCATGTAACTGACAGTCTAGGATTAAGAAGAGCTTCTGACATGGCTTCATTCAGATACTTAAATAAAGTTATTAGAATCAAATTCTCTGAGTCCACTATCTCCACTTTCCGCAGGGAATTGCTGGCATTTTTAGGTCAGTTCCATTTGATATTGCAAGAAGAGTGCAATTGGACTGAATCTTACCTCTTACTAAGCCCGGTTGCAGAGGAGAAAAAAAAAATTCTGGAAGCTGAGCAAATGGGCCTGTATATCTCATTGGCCCTGACTGGGTTACCTACCATTCTTAAACTAATCACTTTGGCCAAAGGGACTGGTTCCCTTCATTTATTGAAATCTATCAGAGCCTTTTTATTCATGGAAGAAATCACAAGGGGGCCTAGGGAAAAAAGAATGGGCGGGGGGGGGGGGTTGGTAGATAGATAGTTATGGTTTCCAGGGGGATGAATACTGGAAGCAAAGAGTAGTTAACCACTTCTTAAATATGATTTTTTAAAGCCTTGAGAATAAAAACTAAAACAATCCAACCAGACAAAAATGAAAACAATGAAGTCTTGGGTTTGAAAAAGTCAACTTACTTTGGTCTCAAAATTAAGAACATCTGTGGCCTATAGGGTCAAAGATTTTAGTAAGAATTTGATATCATTATTCAAATTGGCATAAGAACTACTCTTTCATATTACAAACAGTGGATATTAGAAATTTACAAATCCATAGCATGTATATATTAATGTTCACCCTGAACTATGTAGTAAACTAAGATGTAGTCATGCATTAACCTGTGAAAGGTTTCTTTAGGTTGAAATTATTTAATTTTTAATTCAAGTCTTTAAAGTGTTTCCATTATGTATTTTTCTTCTTCTCACTTACTTACCATACCAGAATAATTGCATAATAAATGAACTATTCTGATGATAAGTAAGCAAATATAAAACAAAACAACGGATTTTTATTCTTAGAATAAATCAGAATTAGTGAGATGAGAAAACAATGCTGTATGGTACTTTAATATTTGCTTACAAAGGATGTGGAACATAAACCTTGGTATTTAACTGGTAAGCTAGAATTGTTTTTTCTTTGTGAGCATAAAACTTAAAAGAAAAAAAGTAGAACAAAGTTTAACCTGCTAGGGTGATCGACTATTCCAAAGACATGGGTTATTTTCACAACCATAAAGCCATTTTATTTTTAGAAAAGAAAAATGAGAATGAAAAATTGTCCATGTTGACAATAAAATAAGTCAGACAGAGTCTCAGTGGGCACTAACTATGTTATTGACAACTTAAAAGTAATTTATAAGAGTAAGTTAAAGTTGTTAAATGTACTCTCTTCAATGAAGAAAAAACCAGATAGAAATGTTATAACAGAAATTTGACAAACCAATTATTTGAACTAAGGAAATCTTTTTTCCCCTCATGATAATGTTGTCTTTTTATAATAACTGACACATAAATCTCAATGTTTATCTCCATTTAATCCTCCCATCCTGGATTTTAGGTAATGTTTTCTGATCAATTATGATGACTTTTGTTATCAGTCTCACATTTTGGGGGCTTCCACAAAAGGATACGGAGGTATAAGAAAACTGGATGAACAAGGTGCTAGTATGGATCCAAGCGTGAAAAAGGCATTGACCTACATTAGGTAAGGCAGAAAAAATATAGATATTCCATAAAGGATGATATAAGTAAGAGTTAAAAGGCTCAGATCTGAAAATCATGGACTTGGAGAATAGACTTGTGGTTGCCAAGGGGGAGGGGGAGGGAGTGGGGTGGATTGGGATTTTGGGATTAATAGATACAAACTATTGCCTTTGGAATGGATTAGCAATGAGATTCTGCTCTGTAGCACTGGGAACTATGTCTAGTCACTTATGATGGAGCATGATAATGTGAGAAAATAGAATGTGTACATGTATATGTAACTGGATCACCATACTGTACAATAGAAAAAAAAATTGTATTGGGGAAATAAGTATTTAAAAAAAGAATAATAATAACAAAAAATAAAAAGTCTCAGATTGTAATAACAGCAAAAAAACAAAAAGCTCAGATCCATGGGTATTATAGGATGCATATAATAATTAATGCCAAGAAAATCCACCAGATGTTCCACATGAGGTATGTGAGACTGTGCTATTTATCAGAGCAATAGGAATGTGCTGTGAATGGGGCAGCATCATAACTAAAGCTGTTTGGTGCTGGCTCTTCTCCGTAGTCAGGACTGAAAGTAGGAAATGCAATTGGAGAATTGGCATAGCTAATAACATTGGGGTGATCCGACAACTAAACAAATAGAGGCAATTTGTTGAATCATTTTGGAGAGAAGATGCCATGTAGAGTTTACAACTTGCCTTAATGGGAGAACCACTCTACAGATCTGTACACCATGTCACATACTGTACAATATTATATGCCCTTCGGAAAACAGCTTCTGGTTTGTTCCTGCATCCAAATAGAGATAGTGCAACTGATCATGGGATATCAAATAACTCTGTAGCCATAACATCATAAACTTGATTTTCTTTGACATGCCAAGTGATAATGTTGAGTGGCTAAGCAGCAACCAATTTAATAATGGAAGTGGTAATTCTGTGGTCAAGTATAAGTGCAAAGAAACAACTTGCATGAGCAGATACCCAGAGGTCCATCTTATTCAGCATAGTTCCACCATAGTCTCTCCCTCAGTTCCTATTGCTGTATGAGTGATTCTTGACCACCGTCTCACAAGGGGCAGAGAAAAAAGTGAGCATGGTTCACAAATGGGGCAATTTGAGAGTGCAAACCAAAAATGCATGGAGCCCTCACTAAAGCCTCATTCAGGTTTAGACTCAAATGAAAGTGATGAGAAATCCTCACATGAGAAGGGCTTTTTTTGGTGCATCTGGTCACTAGCCTTGTGTGGAAAGAAAATGGTCCAACCTTAGGGTATAATGGTAAGATTACCTTGATTAAGGTCCTGTGAGAAGAAATATACTCTAAGGTCCAACCTTATAGTATAATGGTATGATTATCTTGATTAAGGTCCTGTAAGAGGACAAGAAGGTCTGGATTAAAGGCATGTGAATGAATAGCTTGGAGTGGACAGTGGGTTTGAATATCATCCTATCTGGTGTTAACACACAATAGACGGTACCTTTTGACCAAGATATCCTCATTTCCCCCAGCTCTGGCCTCTGGCAACCACTATTATATTATCCATTGCTATTGAAATGGGATTTTTTAGATTCCACATACAGGTGAGATCATACAGTATTTGTCTTTCTGTCTGACTTATTTCACTTAGCATAACACCATCAAAGAATTCCATCCATATTATTGCAAATGGCATATTTCCTTGATTTTTGTGGTTGAATTTGCATGTTCTCTTTCTCGCTCTCTCTCTCTCTCTCTCTCTCTCTCTCTATATATATATATATATATATATGAACATGGGGGTACATGTATCTTTTTGAGATAGTAATTTCATTTTCTTAAGATATGTACCAAGAAATGTAATTGCTGGATCATATGATAGTTCTATTTTTAACTTTTTGAGGAACCACCGTACTGCTTTCCTACAGTACTTAAAATTTTTACCAACAGTTCTTTTTTTCTCCAGGAGACATCCTTGCCTTTACTTGTTGTTCTTTTAATAATACCCTTCCTAATAGGTGTGAAATGATATCTCATTTTATTTTTGACTTACATTTTCCTAATAATTAGTGATTATAGACATCTTCTCATGCACCTGTTAGCTGTTTGCACGTATTCTTTGGAAAAATGTCTATTCAGGTTCTCTGCCCATATTTAATTGTGTTATCATTATTTTTGTTTTGCTTAGTTGTATGAGTTTCTCGCATATTTTGGGTATTAACCACATATCAGATACATAGTTTTTACAAGTATTTTCTCCCATTAAGTAAGTTGCCTTTTCATTTTGTTCATTTCTCATTTACTGTGTAGAAACTTTAGTTTGACATCATTCTACTTGTTTAAACACTTTTGCTTTTGCTGCTTTTGCTTTTGATTTATATCCAAAAACATCATCACCAAAAACAATGTCAAATAACTTTTCCTTTATGTTGTCTTCAAGGAATTTTATAGTTTCAGATCTTTAACCCTTTCAAATTAATTTTTGTGGGTAGTATAAAATAGAGTTTTAATGTCTGCTTTTGCATTGGTAGCAAGTTTTCTAACAGTATTTATTGAAGAAACTTTTTTTTTTCTATTTTATATTTTTGGAACCCATTACCAAAGATTACTTGACTGCATATGTGCAGGTTTATTTCTGGCTCTTAATTCTGTCCCATTTGTCTATGTATTTATTTTTATGAAAGTCTTATACTGTTTGATTACTGTAGCTTTGTAATATGCTTTGAAATCAAGAAGTGTGATGCCTCAGGCTTTTCTTTTTTCTTTCTCAAGATTGCATTAGCTATTGGGTTCTTCTGCATGTCCATCCAAATTTTAGGATTGTTTTAATTTATTTCTGTGAAAAATTCCGTTGAAATTTTAATAGGAGTTGCATTGAATCTATGCTTTGGGTGTGGACATATTAACGTATTAATCCTTCTGAACCATGAATACAGAGTATGCTTTCATTGGCATCTTATTCACTTTCTTTTGCCAATGTCTTATAATTTTCAATGTACAGATCTTTTCTCTCCCTGGTTAAACTTATTCCTAAGCATTTTAAAAGACTTTTTGGTAGATCAATAAGCAGAATACATAGACTCACAGATGCCAGTTACCATCACTCCCAGTGACCCAGTTAGGGAATTTGTACTTTCCATCTGGAAATTCTAGACTATAAGGATATATAAACGTAGGTTCCCAGAATAGGGAGAGAGTTCTGCCAGGGGACATAGAGTTCCATTCAGTCATAAGCTATGGTTTCTGCCTAGGCACACTGGGTTTCTACTGCTAAGGGAGTAGCAGACGAGACTAGAGTTACCATGCTGGTAGGAATGATTGACTTATCACATCACAGGGAGATAAATCCACTGTTAAAGAATGATTTCAAGGAAGAACTTTTGGCACCCAAGTGATCACTCGGGCATCTCTTGTATTACTTTAACTAACTCTGATAGTAAAAGAACAAATGCAACAAACCAGCCCTGAGAAAAGTATGATGAAATCAGACTTGGAACACAGGGATGTGGGTCCAGGTCACACCACTAGATAACTCAATGAGATCAGCTTTAGTGTGAATTGAGGGTCAGGGGACTCTAAATGGAAAAGAAGAGAAGCAATGATATTAGTGGTAGCCCCAGCATACAACTACAGTGACAGGCTGTGGTTTGTCCCACTAATTTTCTCCTGCTACAATTCCCCCAGGAAGAGAATTCCATTGAAATCCTAAAGGATCTGGTCTCAGAACATATACAAAGGGCACAAGGTGTGAACTTTTGTGATTGTTATGGTATGCTTCCTGGATTCTCATTTATGAATTAAGAATATTCCACCAGCCCTTGAGGGCTGCTAAAAAGATGGCTGTTAGTTGTCATCCCTCTTTGAGAATTTCCTTTGGAAGGTTAGGTGGAAAAGAAAACTGTTTCACCCAAGGTCCTTCTGAGAGCATCCTGCCTCCATGGAGGTGGACTATCCCTGCACTGGAGTTTACCATAGGGTTGGCTGAGATTTTGTTGGGATGGCGTTGTAGCTCCTCTTTTCCTCTGCCCAATCCTCATCCAATTTTCTTCCACTTAATCTTTACATTTTGCAAAATCATTCTCTAGTTAATAGGTAACATTTTCTTAAACTTCTCACCATGTTTTTGAATTTCATGGCACAGAATCAGAAAATTGTATCTTAATATGACTCAGTAAAATCAGAGAGTGAGCATGAGGCTATTCTGCTTTATCTTGTGAGAGGGGGGCTGAGGCAATGTTAAGCTGTGAACTAAGATAGATGAGAATATGCATGAATCTAAGTTACACGGAAGTTCTTCTAGATCCCTTCATGCTGGCTAGTGCTCACTCTTGGTAAAGATAATCCAGTTTCTGGAATTTTTAGGAGCATCTCCATTGTAAATGTATACTTTGGGGGTATTATAAAACCTAGCCTCTTATAATGCCAAGCAAAATGCTTTGTAAGACCCCTTGAAAACATTGTCAAAATGTATCCATACATAATTATAAGCAAATAATTAAATTGATAAATTATCCTTGTTAAAATCAGTGGCAGAATAGACTTTCTTCCGCAAAGAATGGTCATGTTAATTGAATAAGAAAATGATTCATTTCATTTCATTTAGTAACTTGTTTCTTATGAATTATCCAGGTCTCTGCAATTCTACTTATTAGCTTTATAATCTTGGTCTCATTTCTTAAACTCCCTGAGTTTTATCCTCATCTAGTAAATCAAAATAACAACAGAACCTACCATATTAGCCTGAGAACTGAATGTGTCAAAGCATGTAAAACCTTCAGCACAGTGCCTTTTATAAAAGCCTTTTGTTACAGAAGAGTGCCAGGGTAAGTGACACGTAGCTCAATGTGCTCAAAGTCTTTGCATTATTCCCAGGGGATTAGGTTGGTTTGGGTTATTTGGATGAATAGCGATTCAGATACTTTTTCAAAGGAGGTGGCACAAACAGATCAGAAAAGTTATGAGTTCAAATTATGGATTGATTTATGATACTTTATATATGATCTTTCCTTTCATGTTTATAACTTCACCACTTTGTATGTGTGAGGGAGTTACTTTTACTATGTCCACATTAAAAAAAAAAAAAGGAAATAAAGTTTCAGTGAACAGTTACTATTACTCTTACCAGTGTTATTACAGTTATACCTTAAAGTGTACACCATTTAATCAGGATTACCTGTAAGGATTAAATGTGAGTATAGGGATTGTTGGTCATATTTTAAGGAATTTTCACGAGGTTCCACAACTAGTAGCTCTAAGTGATGAAGTGAGAATTCAAAGCCAGGTGCCCTGACTTCTCATTAGTTGATAGAGTGCCTATTTCTATAAACACTTCTAATCCTCAGCAGCAAGGTAGGGTTGTTTACAGACCTCACACCACATTTGAGAAGCAAAATTAGGAATAAAGAAAAGAAAATAAGGATATGAAAAATAAAAGGAAGGAAAAGAAAAGAAAAACTAGAAGAGAAAAAAAATTTTTTAAAAACCATTAATCTTGTTGGTGCAGTAGCTTTTCATGCAGCTTTTCTTTTCCTGGCAATATAGCATGGAGAAGAGGTTTCAAACAAAAAAGAAAATAAACTTAGAATACAGGCACCATGAGGGTAGGAATTTGTGAGTTTTGTTCCTTGATTATTCCTAGTGCTATAAAGTGCCTGACACAGTAACTCTTACGTGAGTAAGTGAAAGAAGTTGAGTAGTGCATGTTCTTGTTGAAGCAGGTCCCTAGGAGCTGGGGACTATTTCTGGGATATTTCTCACAGAAATGTTGCAACTACAGGTGCATTAAAATACAACTACAAAAGTCTCAGACTGCTCTGTCTAGAGATGCAGAGGAAGTAGCTTGAGCCAATCTTCCACTATACTGAGAAACTTAAGATCTGTTATCCTCCTTTCCCATTGTGGCTCAGCGGAAACGAATCTTACTAGTATCCATGAGGACGCAGGTTCAATTTCTGGCCTTGCTCAGTGGGTTACAGACCCGGCATTGCTGTGAGCTGTGGGGTAGGTTGCAGACACAGCTCTGATTCAACCCTTAGCCTGGGAACCTCCATATGCTGTGGGTGTGGCCCTAAGAAGCAAAAAAAAAAAAAAAAAAAAAAAAAAATTAGAGAATTAGAGTACTAAAGTCATTTTTTTTTTTTTTTTTGGCAGTAAAAGTTATTTTGTTGCAGAGTTAAATATTTATAACTCCGTATTTGTGCTTGTAGTTTCTAAAGTTGTTCAAGATATTTTTTTCCTGACAACTGATTTATGGTCTATCCTCACTCACTACTCCCAGATGGAAAGTTGAGATGCCTAAGATTCATCAGAAATGTTTTAGTTCAGGGGAAGAATGGAAAAAATGGAAAAAGCTATCAGAGAGGCTGTTATTTTGCCTTACTCCCTCTCCATTTAAGGAGGTGTCATTTCAACTTTCCCTAACTGGCATGGTTCTGTTTTTACGAGCCTCCAACAGCACATCCCATGACTTGCCTTGTCAGTTGGCCCCTAGTTGGAGGAGTGACAGTGAGTGTCACTGCCTGTTATATATATCTGGGTTCTGAGATAGTTTCTGAAATTCTTCCATTTGTTCAATTTGCTAGTTTTCTAAGCATCTCCAGGGGTATTTCTTCTCTGCTGGCTTATGCTAGTTTTAGAGAAGTACTTTCTTGGGCTCTGTTGGAAAGTGCATTCTCCTATTTCTCATGTAGGTCCCCTCTTCACATCTCTGACTTATGTTTATTGCTTGTCATAATCTGATCTTACCTTTACTGTATCTTAAAGGAACCCTTTAAAATTTTTATCTTAAGGATAAATATCTTTCTGTTTTCTAGCTCTAGTAAAGATTTTAAATTCAATTTCCATTTTCATTTCAGACATTTAAAAAATTTGGGGGATAGAAAAGAATTGTCCTTCAGTAGCTTTCCTTAAACATGTATACATACTTCAGTACATTTTCACAGAGTTAATTCGTTTAGCTCTCGGACAACCTTGTGATAGAATTTTTTTAATCTTCATATTACTAATAATGAAAACAAGCTTCAGAAAGATGAAGTGGCTGTCTCAGGGTCACATGACTGGGAAATGGTTCCAGCTTCTATGTCTCATAATCTGTCCTCACTCACAAATTTATGCAGAGTTGAAATAGGCCACTGACCTGATGTGATTAGAAGTGATGCCAGGCATGTCCCATACCTGAAACATCAACCATATCACCTTCCCTTCTACCGTTATTATAATGCTATTGGATAAGATAACCCAGTGCTTAGAATTCAGTGAGAACATTCATTTTCTTTACTGTAACCAATTTAGGAAAATTGATCCAGACTACATTGGGATGTGCACTTTCTGATCTGTAGATCCCTGACTTTCATCCATTTGATCCCCTTACAGCTAAATGCATCCTATTCCCACAACTTGGAGTTTAAAAGGCAAATGATTTGTATCCATCCACTCAACAGTCAACAACAGTGCTGAATCCATCATTTGGTATTAGTTGGTCTTCTCATACAAGCTGCCAAATGCTTTCTGAAGCCACTGAAATTGATGGTGACAGTTTTCTTCATTCTTCATTTGTGGCTTACACCATGACTCTCTTCAACTTCAGTCTCTCTAGGGACTAAATCCAGTCTGTTTTATGTTAGATTTTGCAATTATAACCTTTCATCTTTTGAAGTTGCACACTGAAAGCACCTTTTCTTACATCTATGAATTGGCCAAACCAGTTGGTAGTAAGGCTTCGTCTTTAGGTTTAGTTGCCTTTTTATTGTGTGCTTTAAACTGACCAGGAGGAGTATATTATAATTTTGGTGATGTGAAATGCTTATATTTCTCTTTTGATTTGATCATCTCCCTGTGTTGCTGGTTTTATTTTGCAATGACTTGTACTTTTGGTAAGTTGCTACATGTAAATTCAATTCTTGGCCAGCTTCACTCTGTGGGACTGGTTATGTTGAAAGCATGGCTGACTGTGGGACATCAAGGAGTACCTTCATTATGAATAGGAGTAGTTTGGGCACAAAGAGAAGAAGAAGAAATGCTTGGGTAACAGACACTAAGAATAATTTTAAGCTGTAGGGCAGTGTAGACAGCTATTGTCCATGGCTTTAACGAGAAATGGGGCTGTTGCTTTTCAGCAAAATCCTAACACAATTAATGGAACAATGACAGAGAACTCCAAAAAGACTGAACTTAAGACTATCAACCAGAAACATAGTCTAAGTGTGAGGAACCCTTTGTTCACTTATCCAGTAGCATATGGAACAGAACGTTTTTTTAACCTCTGCACATTGAATTGGCCTTGAAGTTCCATGGATAAATAGGGAAAGTATTTAAAACTTTGCTGTTGTTTTTGCATAAGATTTTGATTGCTTTCGAATTTATTTTGTAAGTTTGATTAATAACTGGGATTTAAAATCTCTAAAATCTATGGGGCTTTCCTTACTTTATTTTCTTCTTTTAAGCCCCATTTCCCTGATTTTGTACTGAGTTGATTAAAGATGATGCAATTGGTAAAATTATGGTTGTCAAATTCAAACAACATTAACTAGAATTTTTAGTGTCTGTGCCATTATAAAGCAAACACCTTTTTTATATATATATATATATATATATATATATATATATATATATATATATATAGCTTCTTTGAGGTCAAGGTGGCACCAAGGTGAATGAAATCTGTGCCCTGTGAAGGACAGTTCTTCTTGAAGGGAGTATCTGGCACATTATATATAAATGAATCAAGTCTTTAAAGCTAGTGTTTTTTAATCAATGTTTTAATTTGAATGTGTACTTTAGAAAAATTGATACAAATGCATGAGGAGAGAAAACAGGCAATAATGGAATTATTGTCAAGAGAATGAACTCCACTCAACTATATAAACAAGTAAGCATGTTAAGTATTTTTCGTATTCATTGAAGTGGAGATAGTGTTCGAACATGAGCGTACTCATCTATAAGCCATGTCTCCACTTACTCCATGACCAGCCTTCTATTCTTTTTATCTGTTTCCTCCTACCTGTTTCCAATTCCTGCTTATGAGCTCAATTGTGGGCACACATGCCATGAAGAAATGATTGAGGAATGGTTTTCAGCTTACAGAGGCCCTTGTATCCATAGCTATTGGGGCTTCACCCTTGCTCTAGTGATAATTTCTTATGAATTTCATCACAGTTCCTTGAGAAGCGTCATTGAGAGGTTGATTCTGAAACCACTTGTTTCACTGGCTATAGTTAGTCTACATTTGAAGATATCTGCCACATATAAAATGTTTGAGAGTGATAGAATGGGAAGCCTTTTTTCCCCCACATAATCGTTCCTAACCCTAACTTTGTTTGTAATTTTTTCATACAGTTTTTTTTTTTTACTGCCTTAGTTTTATATCAGGATTTTTTTTCTTCAGTTCTTTTTCATTCATCAGTGAGATGTCATGTCTTAGAGTGGCTTATCCCACTATAGATCCTCTGCAATAACATTCACTTTGGATTATTGTAAATCAAATAATCTCTTAGCAGCATCTGTGGAAGGAGAAGCCATTCTAAATTTAAAAATATCTGGACTCCAAAATTGAAACTCTGTGTGGTTAATGGAAGTGGAATGACCACACACAGAGCATGTAGAAAATTCTTAATAAAAACTCGCCAAGGACAAATTTCAAGTTATGAAGCAAAATATTGACAGATATTCATGCCAGAGCCCTGGGTTGACTCTTTTAATGTCTCCATCTACCTTATCAAATAAAGGAAAGCATTTTATCATGGTATGCATGACAAGATGTCTATAATTCAGCTCTGGGCATGGTTTCCATCACCACTTTTGAGAACTAATTCCCTATACATCAGCCTGTTTCATATTTCTTTTCTTCTCTTTATGCTATCTCTTTATCTGGGAATGGACCCATCTTCTCATATTTTTCCACTAAACTCTACATCCATCATATATGATTGGGTATGACCTTCTGAGAAAGCTTTCCCAGACATCCTATGCCTACTTCTTAAATGAAGAGCATGCACTGCAAAATAATGTATAAAAGTGCTTCGCACGTTCTGTTTCCATTTCTTTTGTGTTCCTGGAAACCATCCCAGTGCCTGTCACAGAGTGGATTTGGATATGTTTGTTGCAACATCAGAAACAGAACAATAAACACATGGAAAAATAGATAAATGTCAATCTAATAAGAAAGAGTATAAGAAATGGAAATTCATTTCAACTTCACTGTAGACAAAAGTTCTATCACGCCTACTATGAGACTTCTCTTCCCCACACATGAACTTTGGTTATGTCTCTCCTCAAAAGTTGAATTTCTATAGTCTTCTTTGCCTACTGAGCAAAATCCAAATGTGTTATGTAGGCATAAAAAAAAAAAAATCTGAATTCTAGCCCCTTGATTTCCTTGTCGCATTTTCTTCCATTACTCATTCTGTACTTACAAGCTTTACCATTTGCTAGCCATATTATTTCGAGGTAATTATCTTCCTTGGCACCTCAATTTTCTTGTCTGAAAAACTTAAATAAATAATAGGCACTTTATTAATATTAATTAAATAATTATATAGACTACATAGTCTAGAACCTATGTTCTAAATGTTAATTACTGTTAATACTGAGATATCTATTATGATTCCTAAACATTTACTACATCCAAATATATTTACAGAAGTGTCTTGAGTATATTTGTGCTTTTATACCACTTTGGTTTTATTATTGTTTCTATTTTCCTGTTCAAATCATAATTAGCATTCAAGATTCAGGCTTCTGAACTTAATTCAGAATCTAACTGCCTCGTAAAGCATTCTCTGACAATCCAATCTGATACAATCTTTTTATTTTTATAGAAATTATCATGCTTATAATACATATGAAAATTATTGAATTCATTCATGCAGTCATCCAACAAATATTTATTGACCACTTACTGTGTGTTATCCATTGTATTTGTGGAGGTAGTTGGTAAATTAGATACCACTTTCACTGCTTCCAAGGAATTTTTTGTGTGATGTTTAGAGGAAGAAATCTGGAGCCAGATTTTTTAAATATTTTTTACCAATTTCCATCACTTTCTATCTACATAACCCAGAGCAAATTATTTAAACTCTTTGAGTCTCACAAATAGGAATTTCTGAGAAGAATATTCCCATCACAAAGTAAATACTAAATAAATGTTAATTATATTCAGTTCATTGTTATTATGATTACTGATATTCCATGCTAGTAAAAGACTTTAAACAATAATATACTTAGTATTAGTATAAAACATTTTCATTTAATATTTAAGAGAGAAGTCAAGGAGTCTGAGAATATATATGAAGCTCCAATCTGAGATTCAAAAATACTCAAAGATGGGTGGAAATTTTTCACACTGGTGAAAGTTTTTGAAGACTAGGGAAAAATGGAAATGTCTAGTAACTAAGGAAAATCTTCCTGAGAGACTGACTTCCATAAGTGGCTAACTAGATGATTTGGCCTAGTTATTCCAGTAATTATAATTAAAATAACTGGTCGAAAAATTTGTAAGATAGTAAGATATTACCAGACTAAGAAAAAAGGAAAGATAACAGCCAAAAAATTAAACTAGAGCTGCTTCTACCCCAAAACATTTTTCCAAAACAGATGAGAAAAAGAGCTCTGTGAGATACAGCTAAGAGATAGGAAACAAAATCCTCTGTCCACCAGGAGTCAAATTCCAGAGATTTATCTGTTGTCCCTCCACTTTATCTACCAATTTTAGGAAAGTCTTCATTAGACAAGTAGAACTTTGAGGCAGATTCCTAGAACTAAAGGGAAAGATCAAATTTCAGTCCCGTCCAGAGATTGACTTTGTGTTAAATTGTCCTTATTCTGGGCAGAGACCCTAGAATGCTATAGAATGGGGATAGAAATAATAGCATGATCATCTAGATATCAGAGAAATTCCTGATGCCTTGGCCTTAGACTATTATCTTCCAAGGAACTTGGAAGAAAGATAACAACATAAATAAAATTATTACTGACCCAAGATAATAAAACCCTATATCTCAAATTATTTCTTAAAAAGGCTTATTGAATAAAGTATCCAGCAAACAGTTAAAGTTTATGAGGCACAGGAAGCAATAAAATACAAACTAAAATCAACAGAAGCAATCACCCATTGAAATAAACTCATAAGAGCAAAAACAGGAAAATTATCCAACATAAAATATAGTAGCACTGTGTTCATTGTATGCTTAGAAGTAAAACCTAAATGCAAAAAGTTTCCAAAAATATTGGAAACTACTAAATGGGATTTTGCTGATTTGAAAAGTCTCCAACTAGGTTGGTATAACTGAAAACTATGATAACTTACATTAAAATCTAGCAGATGACCCTCATAGCAGATGAGATACAACTGAAGAGAGAATTAATGAAGAGAATAATACGACATAAGAAATTCAGAATGAAACAGAAGATTGGAAATACAGAAATATAGTTGCAAAAGTCAACCAAGAGAAAGGATAAAATAAGAATGTCTAGGGAGTTCCCATCATGATATAGTGATAATGAACCCAACTAGTAACCATGAGGATGTGGGTTCAATCCCTGGCCTTGTTTAGTGGGTTAAGGATCCAGCATTGTCCTGAGCTGTGGTGTAGGTTGCAGATACAGCTTGGATCTTGCATGGCTGTGGCTGTGGTATAGGTAAGCAGCTACAGATCCTATTCGACCCCTAGCCTGGGAACTTCCATATACTGTACCTGTGGCCCTAAATATTAAATAAATAAATAAAATAATTCTAAAATTCATTCATCAGTTTGAGTTCCAAAAGAATAGAGAAAGAAAATACAGAAAAAGAAACGTGATGAGCTAATTACTGACAATTTTTAAAAACTGATTAATAAGCCAGACAGTTATCAAAGTGGATGATTAAAAGGAAATATACATTTGTACACATATATCAAAAATGCAGAAAACCAGCATTTATTAACTTCCAAATTACAGAAAATATGGAATAGTGAATCTAGTTGTGGTAGCTTTGCAATATATGTCTTCTTGGCTAGGATAAACTGCATTTTCCAGAATTCCTGCTCTGTAAGTTTCTGGTTAGAGTGGACCACAGGAGAAATTCTCATGGGGGATTTGGAAGGTGGGAGTGAAGCAGCAGCCTTTCTATAATTATGTAGTTATAAATCTAGAGAAAGCTATGCTGGAGCATATAACTTTGTAACATGTAGAAAACACATGTTTTTCCCTTACCCGTTTACTTGAGTTAGTGATCAAGACTGAAACAGTGCCTTCTTATGAGTTTACTAGTTTACTATAATAGTATTAAATCAGTTTTTAAAGTTTTTTTTTTCATTTTTCTCATTTAAATATGGGAAGTGTTTTGGGATATGAAATAGTGAATTTAATGTTTTCCACATGATGAGCCAGTTGTCTCAATATACTTATAAAATAGTCTATTCTTTCCTCACTGATTTGAAATAACTTTATCATATGTTAAATACCATGCATTTAATGATGACTTGAGCACATATTAAATACACCTATATTAAGAATATGGGTTTCTCTCTAGACTTTTTATTTTGTTTCCTTCGAAACTGCTTCTTCCTTCCTTGGATTTTCCTTTAGCTTATCTGACTCCTGAGCCAGCAGAATGTATTTTGCAAAACAACAAATGTCCTTGACTTCTGCAGGGTACTCATGCCATCAAGATTAAAGACAAAAACTGACACAGGTTTCAGTCTGTACCCGTGGACTCCAGTTCATGCTTAAGGGTTTCAATTTGTTCTTGCTCTCCTCTCCTTTACTTCCATATTTTCTTCTCAATTACCTATCCTATGGATTTTAGGCTATAGCATCAGATGTGAAAATGGTGGCCTTACAGAGACTTCTTAACTACCTCCTATAATTACATAAGGTCAAATTCTTATAACAGATCTCTTTAAATCTGTCTTTATTTAGCTATGCTGTAAACCCTCCTAGCAGTAATGTTTTTTCTAGTTGAACTCTGACTGACACACTAGTCATTTATGCTAAAAAAAAATGCAAGAAAAGAGAGAAAAATGGACATAGTATAATCATTATGTACAGAGGCCAAATTATAAGGTTGTTGGAATGATCTTAAATATACTAGTGACTATATAACATGTTAATAGCCTAAATACTCTCTGTAGAAGACAAATATGGTTGAACTTGAGTCAAAAACACACATAGGCTGTATAGTGATCACAAGAAACACAATAAATACATGAAAAAAAAATAAGAATACTAAAATAAACTCAGAGAAAATAGAAGGAAAGAAATAGTAAATAAAGTAGCACAACTTATCACATATAATACAATTGTATAGCTGATTTGAAAAAGGACATTACTAGAAATGTTAAAGGAATTTTGAAGGATACATAAGAATATTATGGAAAACTTAATGATAATATGTATTAATATTTAGATGAAATGGACATATTCTAAGAAAAATGCAACTTAACTTCAACACAATGAGAAATAAATATTACAAATAATATATTTTTTAAAGAAACCCTGATTTAGAGTTCTTCACATACATACATAAACACACAGGCACCTATGCTTCACCAGAAAATTCTACCAGAATGAGGAAGAAATAATTCCAATTCTTATACAAATTTGTTCATAATAAAAAGGATAGAAATTTCTGAACTTGTATTTTGAGGACAGAATGATCTTGGTTTTAAAACCTAAAGTTTATAAAAAGACGTCACAGGCAAATATCTGTTGTAAACATAGATATTAAAATCCTAAATAGAATATTAGCAACTCAAATCTGTGATAGATAAAAAGAATAATACTTCAGGGAGTGGGATCAAGGTGGAAGAGGAGTAGGATACAGCACTCACCTTTTCCCACAAACACATCAAAAAAAGCTGCATGTAGAATAATTCACACAGAACATCTCCTGAAACTGGCATAAGACCTTAAGCCTATAAAAAGGGAAAGAAACCCTTCACATAAACGGGTAGAACAAAATGAAAAAAAGAGAGAGAAAAGAAGAAAAAAGAAATCGGGAATGGACCAGCCCTCCTGGGAGGGGGCTATGAGAGAGGAAAGGAACCTTCACACTGGGAGGCCACCTAACTGACAGAACAGCTGAGACAGAGGGACCTCAAAGCCTTAGAGAAAAGTGCAGAAGATGGACTGAGAGGGGCAAATCAGAAAGAGAGCTGCACAGACCATTGGTACCACCTCCAGGACACCACAGCCTGACATGCTAGGGTGGAGGCTGGGTGCTGAAACTTAGGCTCCAGAGATAAGTTCTGGGGAGAGGATTAGGGCTAGCTGTGTGGAAACAGCCTGAGGGGCTAGGGAGTGGTGCCCCATGGTCTGGGGGATCAGAGCGCCCCAAGTGAGGGAACATGGGAAGAGGCCTGTCCCCATAGGAGAGGCAAGGCACCATTATTTGGGGGGTAGGAGGAGGGGCAGGACTGCCACAGGAATATCATTCTCTGTGCACACACAAGCTCTTGGGTGACAGGGCAAATCTTGTGCAGGCTAAGGGCAGTGGGCTGCCTCTTGAAAAGGCTATAGAAGCAGGCGGCAAATTGACACAACCATCTAGGTCTCCAGAGGTGGGCATGGTGGTAGCGAAAATACTGAAGGAATTAGGAGTGAATATTGAAGGAATTAAGAGTAGATATGAACAGTAATGCAGATTACCTTAGATATGAACTAGAAAATATAAGGAGGAACCACAAAAAATTAGAAAATTCATTTGCATAGATGCAAAATGAGTTAAAGGCACTGAAGAGCAGAATGAATAATGCAGAGGAGGAATAATTAGTGACTTAGAAGATAGAGTAATGGAAATTACCCAATCAGGACAGCATACAGAAAACCAAAAGAAACATGAAAGCAAAATAAGATATCCATGAGACAATATAAAGTGGGCCAATATACACATAATAGGTATTGCAGAAGGAGAAGAAAAACAAAAGGGATTGAAAATATATTTGAAGAATTTAAAGCTGAAAACTTTCCAAATCTAAAGGAAATAGGACTCAACCCTAAAACTACTTGAACTGATCAACAGATTCAGCAAAGTAGCAGGATATAAAATTAACATTGAGAAATTAGTCACATATCTGTATACTAACAATTAAATATTAGAAAAGGAATACAAAAATATAATACCTTTTAAAAATTGCACTCCAAAAAGCCAAATACCTAGGAATAAACCTGACCAAGGAGGTGAAAGACATATGCTGAGAACTATAAAACATTAATCAAGGAAATTAAAGAAGATGTAAAGAAATGCAAAGCTATTCCATGCTTCTGGGTTGGAAAAATTAATATTGTTAAAATGGCCATACTACCCAAAGAAATCTACAGATTCAATGCAATCCCTATCCAATTACCCAGGACATTTTTCACAGAACTAGGACAAACAATCCAAACATTTATATGGAACCACAAAAGATCCAGAATTGTCAAAGAAATTCTGAGGAATAAAAACCAAGCAGAAGGCATCTTTCTCCCAGACTTCAGGCAATATTACAAAGCCACAGTAATCAAGACAGTGTGGGACTGGTACCAAAACAGACATACAGACCAGTGGAACAGAATAGAGAACCCAGAAATAAACCCAGACACCTTTGGTCAATTAATCTTTGACAAAGGAGGCAAGAATACAAAATGGGAAAAAGACAGTCCTTTCAGCAAGTATTGCTGAGAAACCTGGACAGCCACATGTAAATCAATGAAACTGGAATACACCCACACACCATGCACAAAAATAAACACAAAATGGCTTAAAGACTTAAATGTAAGACAAGACACCATCAAACTCCTAGAAGAGAAATAGGCAAAGCATGCTCTGACATCAACCTTAGGCTGATGTTTTCTCAGGTCAGTCTCCCAAGGCAACAGAAATAAAAACAAAAATAAACCAATGGGACCTAATCAAAGGGACAAGCTTTTGCACAGCAAAGGAAAACAAAAAGAAAACAAAAAGACAACTTATGGAATGGAAGAAAATAGTTCCAAATGATGCAACTGAACAAGGGCTTAATCTCTAAAATATGCAAGCAACTTATACAGCTCAACAGTAAAAAAGCCAACAACCCAATGGAAAAATGGGCTAAAGACCTGAATAGACAGTTCTCTAAAGAAGCTATACAGATGGCCAATAAACACATGAAAAAATGTTTGACATCACTGATTATTAGAGAAATGCAAATCAAAACTACCACGAGATATCACCTCACACCTGTCAGAATGGCCGTCATTAATAAGTCAACAAATAACAAATGCTGGAGGGGGTGTGGAGAAAAGGGAACCCTCCTGCACTGTTGGTGGAAATGTAAGTTGGTACAACCACAATGGAGATCAGTACCAATCTGCACAGGTCTGGCATGCCTGGGCCAATGCATTATGTCCTCATTCAGCTGACCCTATGAATAACTTATGCCTTTAGGTCTTTGTTCTTAAGCTTAAGTCATTTACCAGCACTGCACTATTTTTGAAGCAGGAATATGAGGTAAAGTAAAGCAGCACAAGATGGAGTTTTCAGCAAAGAGGCTAAGAAAATATTGTAGAAACATGTCTTGTGACATTAAGCCACCATCACACTAATACATACAAAGATATAACCAGGTAAGAAAATTATAGGCCAATGTTTTTGATGATATAGATGCAAAAAGTCTCAAGACAATTTTAGCCAACTGATTCCAACAACATAAAAAATAATCTTACCCCACGTCCAAGTGGGATGAATCTCAAGTTCACAGGTAGGCTTCTACATATGCAAATCAATCAACATCATACTCCACATTAACAAAAGAAAAGTCAAAACCACATGATTATCTCAATAGATGCAGAAAAAGCATTTGACAAAATCCAATATCCATTCATGATAAAAACTCTTACCAAAGTGAGTATAAAGGGAACATGCTTAACATGATAAAAGCCATTCAAAACAAACCCACAGCCAATATAAAACTCAACAGAGAAAAGGCGAAAGCCTTCCCCCTAAAATCTGGAAAAAGACAAGGATGCCTATCCTCACCACTTTTATTCAGCATAACATTAGATGTCCTAGCCACAGCAAGCAGACAAACAAAAGAAATAAACTGTATCACAATTGGAAGAGAAAAGGTAGCATTATCACTACATGCAGCTGACATGTTACTGTATATAGAAAACCCTAAGGACTCCACACAAAAACTATTCAAACTGATCAACAAATTCAGCAAAGTAGCAAATTACCATGATATATTTCACAGAGATAGAACAATCTAAAAATTTATATGGAAACAGAATACCCAGAATTGCCAAAACAATCATAAGAAAACAAACAAGCAACAGGCATAACTCTTTCTCAGACTTCAAACAATATTAAAAAGCTACAGTAATCAAAACACTGTGGTACTGGTACAAAAACAGACCTACAGACCAAAGGAGATACCTACAGTCAGTTAATCTTTGCCAAAGGAGGCAAAAATATAAAATGCGAAAAAGACAGTCTCTTTAGCAAGTAGTAATGGGAATACTAGAACACACCCTCACATTATGCACAAAAATAAAATGTCTTAAAGACTTAAACATAAGGCAAGACACTTAAAATTCCTAGATGAGGACATAGGCAAAACATTCTCTAACATCAACCATACAAAGCTTATCTTAGGTCAGTGTCCGAAAGCAATAGAAATAAAAACAAAAATAAACCAGTGGGACCTAATCAAACTTATAACCTTTTGCACAGCAAAGGAAACCATAAGAAAACCAAAAAGACAACCAACAGAATGGGAGAAAATAGTTTGCAAATGATGCAACCATTAAAGGCTTAATCTCCAAAATGTACGAACAACACAACAGCCACAAAACAAATATCCCAATGAAAAATGGGCAGAAGACCTAAATAGACATTTCCCCAAAGAAGAAACACATATGGACAACAGGCCCTAATTATTAGAGAAATGCAAATCAAAATGCAATGAAGTATCACCTCACACCAGTCACAATGGCTATCATTAATAAGGCTGTAGGGAGTCCTGTTGTGGCTTAGTGGTAAAGAACCCAATTAGTATCCATGAGGATGTGGGTTTGATCCCTGGCTTTGCTCAGTGGGTTAAGTATCCGGTTTTGCCATGAACTGTGGTGTAGGTCACAGACATCTTGGATCCTGTGTTGCTGTGGCTGTAGTGTAGGCAGACATCTGCAGCACTGATTTGACCCCTAGCCTCGGAACATCCATATACAGCACTTGTGGCCCTAAAAACCAAAAAAAAAAAAAAAAAAGCAAAAGAAAAAGTATACAAATTGTAAATGCTGGGGGGGGGGTGGAGAAAAGGGAACCCTCCAAAATTATTTGAGGAATGTAAATTGATACAACCTCTATGGAAAACACTATGGAAGTACCTCAGAAAACTAAATATAGATCTGCCATATGATCCAACAATCCCACTCCTGGCCATGTATCCAGACAAAACTTTCATTCACAAACATGCACACCTATGTTTATTTCAGCACTATTCACAATAGCCTAGACTTGGGAAAAACCTAAATGTCCATTGACAGATGAATGGATCAGGAAGATGTGGTGCATATACATGATAGAATATTACTCAGCCATGAAAAAGAACAAAATAATGCCATTTGCAGGAACTTGGATGGAAATAGAGATTCTCATACTAAGTGAAGTCAGAAAGAGAAACACAAATACCATATGATATCACTTATATGTTGAATCTAATATATGGCACAAATGAACCTATCTACAGAAGAGAAACAAACTCATAGAAATGGAGAACAGACTTATGGTTGCCAGAGGGAAAGGGGAGGGAGTGGGATGGACAGGTAGTTTGGGGTTAGTACTTGCAAACTATTGCATTTGGAGTGGATAAGCAATGAGGTCCTGATGTATAGCACAGGGAACCATATCCAGTCATCTGTGATGGAACATGATGGAAGATAATATGAGAAAAATAGTATATCTATCTGTAACTGGGTCACTTTGTTGTACAGCAGAAGTTGACAGAACATTGTAAATCAACTCTAATAAAAAATGATAATACTTCAAAATTAAGTTAAATTTATTTTAACGTACAAAGTTGGTTTTGCAATAACATATTAAATAATGTAATTCACCATTTTAGCTGAACAAAGAAGAAAAATCATATGATTATCCCATTAGATGTAGAACAAGCATTTGCTGTAGTTTAATATCTATTTATGCTAGAAATTCATAAACTAGGAAAATGAGAGAACCTCTTTAATAAATTGTATCTTGAAGAAAACTTAGAGCAGTCTTCATACTTATCAGCAAAAACCTGGAAGTATTTCCTTGGTGGGAGAAAAGAGTAGGCTGCATGCTATCATCCTTTGCTTGCAATATCACTGTAAAATAAACTAAATGTGTAATTATTGTGAAAGAAGAATTAAAAATGTTGCAATCCTTCTGCTGATTTGAATAAGCACCATGACAGTCTTACTTTGACTTCAGGGTCAAATACTCTCTCTCTCTCTTTTTTTTTTTTTTTTTTTTTTTGTCTTTTTGCCTTTTCTAGGGCTGCTTCCTGTGGCATATGGAGGTTCTCAGGCTAGGGGTCCAATCGGAGCTGTAGCCTCCGGCCTCCGCCAGAGCCACAGCAACGTGGGATCTGAGCCGTGTCAGCAACCTACACCACAGCTCACGGCAACGCTGGATCCTTAACCCACTGAGCAAGGCCAGGGACCTAACCTGCCACCTCATGGTTCCTAGTTGGATTCATTAACCACTGTGCCACAACGGGAACTTCAGGGGTCAAATACTCTCTTACCCAAATGAAGGAGGAACTAATGATGTAAACATGACATCCACTTGAAGAAAGAGTAAGAGGCAATCTTTTCCCCCTCCCCACTTACCATTAGTTATAAAAATGTAGCCCACCTAATCCTTGGGGCAGAGCCTTCTCACCTGCCTGCTTATATCTTTCACAAGTGTCCTATTTCCTGCCTATCAAAAAAAAAAAAAGTAAATTAAAAACAAACAAACAAAACCCTAAATTCCACTCTATGATCACCAGATTGGCATTTTTTAAAAATTTGAAAACATCAAATATCGGCGAAGATGTGAAACAGCAGAAACTCTCATAAGTTACTGGTGGAAATATGAAATGGTAATAACTACTGTGAAATGCAATTTGACACTATCTGGAAGATCCTGAAAACATTCCTGTTATGTTGTCTGACAGTTCTACTCCTATGTGCACATAAGTCCGTGCAGGAAACATGGACAGAAATATTCATAGCAAGGCTGTTTTTTAGAGCTCCAAATTGGAAATACTCAGATTTCCAACACCATTAGACCAGGTAAACAAACCCTTGTATGTTCATCCAAAAATATTAGACTGAAGTATATACAGATACATGGAAAAAAAATGAATAAACCCTTGTAATGTTGAGCGAAAGAAGCCAGATATAAAAGAACTTACACTGTTTGATTCCACTTAACAAATTAATAAATTAAACCACGGTGTTTTGAGATGAACAATTTTGTAGTAAAACCATAAAGGAAGGTAAAAAGGTGAATTTCAGAATTTTCTGTAGCATGGTTATCATCGGGGATAGGAAAGACATTATGATCCAGAAGGAGCACTTGCAGATTCCAGATGTTGGCCATTTGTCAAGTTGTATATTTGTTTGTTTTTTGGGACTCTCTGAGTGCTTGGTTACATAATATAATTTTAAAATAAGGCATGCAGAAAGACAGAAGAAATAAAACAAATAATGATTGAGATGGAAGAAATAGAAATTTTAACTTTAGGGGATGATGTATAATTGTGTATGTAGAAAATTTTTTCAAAATTTAGATTTCTAGACAATCCTGGAGTGTCTAGATGTGAAGGTAAAGAGGTAGGCAGGGGCCAAGAACCACAGAATTTCTTTGAAGGGATTTAAATATGTAAGTGATTTGATCAGACTTGGATTTAGATTGAAAATGCTAATTTTAACTTTGTTTGAGGTGCTCAGAATTTGCCACTTAAATAGATGTTAAATGCTTCTAGATTCTGGTTACAGCCCCTAGCGTAGTGCCTTTTTTGTGGCATAGTTTCAGTAACTATTTTGTGAATTTAATTTCCTAAGAAATCAGTCCTCTGTAAATACTGTATTTATTTGAACAAAACATTTTTTGACATTGTAATATAGGCATAATAATAAGAGCTTCCTGCAAATTACTGGGATTCTATTTGTAAGTTTTCCTGTTCTACACACAAATATAATTAGCAAAGATATTGTGCCTACATATCTAATGCAAAGTAATGACTAGAGATTAATACCTTTTGTGAAATTCAAGCTAAATATTTTAGCACAAAAAATAACCAACCAAACAACACACATCAAATGAAATTGTGCCTCAATTATTGAGAAAATTGCTTTTATTTTTCATTTAATACTGCATATGTAGATTCGGATTTGATTGACCATAAAATGGTTTTGAGTCATTCCTCCAAGTACTCTTATATAGGAAATGCCTTCAAATCAGTTATTTTTGAACTAACATTTTAACATCAGTCTTGTGATTTTTTAAAGAAGAGATGCATGAAAATTTATAGTAATTCAAGCCCTTACATTGGTGTTTATAATGTACAAATATAAATGTTACTAAACTGTTAATGAAATATTAAAGCTGTGACCTGAAATAAAAACAGTGCAAGAAGTACTGAACTTGACTTAGCATCACAATATTGTTTTAACACTCACTGACTATTCCATGGAGCAAAACACATTTAGCATTCGAAATTGTAGTCATAATATTTAATAAGAATACTTTTTGAATTTGAAATCTCATCTCTAAAGGTGCAGTTTTATAATTTTTTCTTCTAATGTATTTTCTAGATGAAAGGTAAGATGATTGTAATAGTTGAAGGAAAACAATTAAATAATTGTTTTATGGAATTACATCTTAATGTAATCCATAAAAGTATATATTTTGCCAAGTTTTACTTAAAATTCTCCATTAAAAGAATATATATACACAAGACACAAGAATATATATATGAAAGAATATATTTATTTTGTGTATATATATACATATATATAGAGAGAGTCACATCTAATCTAGATGCTGTATATAATGGTTTTGTATTGCTACATTTCCTTCCTGGGCATTTAAAACAGCAGGTTGCCAAAGAGAACTACAGTGGAGAGCAGAGTTTGGTGATTCTAAAGAAGCCTTAGCTGATTGCCTAAAGAAATACACAATAGATTTCATGCAACATCATGCTGTGTATGAGTTTCCTGAGCTAAGTTTCTCCATCCTGGGTAGTGGCTCAAGACAGGGAATGTGAAATCTGACCTCTGCTATTTAGACTTCTGTCTAGATATATTGTAGGGGCTACAACCATCATTTTTTGATGTCACTCCCAGGTATCTGTGAGAATTTGTTGGTAAGACTCATTGTTGGCACTCTACAGGTTGATATTTAAGGCTCTACACAATTTGGCTTGACCTTTATTTCTGGTTTTGATGTCCTCTCTTATTAGAAGCCTTCATTCCTAAACATATTTACCTATGCTTCCCTTTTAAAAGTTTCACATTTGTTTACATGCCTACAATTATAGAAATGTAAATATTCCTCCTGTTTACCATAGGAGGTGATCTTATCCTCTTTCAAAGTTCAAATTAACTATGAAATATGATAATTTTTTTCTGGAAAAGGGTGAGGGCCCCTGGCACTCCCCCCTCACTTTAAACAGTCTCCATTTACAATCTAGTGGACTCATAAAAGTTCTCCTTAATAGAATCTAGTCTCTCAATGCAAAAACCCATTTTCCTTCAGCCTTTAGCCCCAAACCTTGCTCATGGCAAATACTCTTCCCTCATTATTTGACTTTCTTAAGATTCTATAGTAATGACTCCAGATTACACACAAAAAGGTAGTCCTTGTGGATGCTTAATGTATCAGTTTTCATTCACCTACTAGGTCAGGCTGCAGTAACAATTTGCAAATCTCACTGATTCAGAGCAGAGATGAATTTCCTATGAATTATACTTGTAGACTACAGTCGTTGTGTTGGTCATGGATTATGTGGCCCTTGTGTCTTCATTCCAAAATCCAGGATAAAGAAGCACCCTCTAGTCTTGACCTACCTATCTCTTGGCAGAGGGAAAAAGGCAAGAGTGCCAACAAAAGAATGCAATGGTTTTTAAAGCAAATGTTAGAGTTCCTGCTGTGGCACTGTGGGTTAAGAATCCAACTGCCCCATGTCAAGTGGCTGTAAAGATGTAGGTTTGATCCCTGGCCTGACGTAGTGAGTTAAAGGATCCTTCATTGCTGTAGCATAGGTCACAGCTGTGGTTTGGATTCAGTCCCTGGTCCAGGAACTTCCATGTGCCACAAGTATGGGCATTAAAAAAAAATAATTAGCAAATATCTCTTCTGCTTGTATTTCATTGGCCAATGCAAGTCAAATGGCCCAGCCTGACAGTGAAACAAAGAAGAAGATGCTGACTATAGGGAGATGCTGAAAACTCACTGCAATCTGTGGGGATGTATTATGATCATGCAGAAGGGGTGCAGTTGTACAGTCCATTTAGGATTCGTAGTGCTATTCTTCTTGTTTGTTTTGGGACTTCCGTAATGTTCACCTTCACTTCTTCTCTTGTTTGATACTCATATTGACTGTTTTTATTGGCTGTTGACATTTGAATTCATTTTTAAACTCATTCTGTCTCTTCTTTTGGCTGTCTTTCTGCTCTACGACCAAGGTAAAGTTCCTTGTGTTTGGAGAATCCCTCACCTGTATACTAAATTCTTTATCAGGGACTATTGTGTAAACCCTAAACAATGTTAAAAAAGTATATATGGAATTCCCGTCGTGGCTCAGTGGTTAACAAATCCAACTAGGAACCATGGGGTTGAGGGTTTGATCCCTGGCCTTGCTCAGCAGGTTAAGGATCTGGCGTTGCTGTGAGCTGTGGTGTAGGTCGCAGATGCGGCTCAGATCCCACATTGCTGTGACTCTGGCGTATGCCAGCGGCTGCAGCTCTGATTATTCCCCTAACCTGGGAACCTCCATATGCCGCGGGTGTGGCCCTAGAAAAGGCAAAAAGACAAAAAAAAAAGTATGTGTGTATGTATGTGTGTGTATATATATATATATATACACACTTTCAATATACTTTAATATATACTTTGTGTATATATATATATATATAAAATTGTTTAGCAATCAAATTATTGTTTAATGGGTGGCATTAATTTTTTATTCTGTATCAAATCCTATGAGAGTCAAGGGCCCATCTTTAATATTTAACATTAAATGTACAGTACCTGCTTTGGGCAAGGGTTGCCTCTGGAAATGCTGAGATTCTAGTTGAACAAAAATAAAAGGAAGATTTTACCCCACCACTATTTGGGGAGGTCCTTTTCTAACAACAGAGTCTGAAATAAAACTTACTCAAAACATATATTTTATATGTGATGGCTCTTTTAAAAAGTTTTCTGGACCCAGAAGTAAATTCTAGCTGTAATGAGTTTCCCACATTCACAGTGATAAGGAAAACCAAGAATTAAGCTAAATCCCTAGTGGAATTCAAATTAGACAATTTTTGTTGTTGTTGTTGTTTTCTAGATTTTCATTGTTATTCTGCAATTTAAAACTTTTTATAATTTAGGTTATAGGTGCAATAGAAATAATCTGTACTCCTAGGAGTAAAAGAAAGTAATTATTGGGTCAAAGCTATTATTAGTTTTATGATTTGTAGCTTCATGATTTCTAGGTTTACATTTACCTTGCTGTGGTTGTTTTACCATAGTAACAGGCTGTAAATAGTAAAACACTATGTAGTGTTGCATAAGACAGTGTGTTGGCATGTAATTTTATGTAATATCAACTTGTGTTCTTTCAAACATCATTTACTCATGTTCCACAAATTTATGTATTATAGTTTGGAAGCAAATAAATACCTTATCAAGAGCTAAACATTAGAGATACAATGGTGAGTAAAAACAGAAATTAAACATTCCTGGAAAATGCTGTTATTTCATTCCTTTTAGTGGCTGAGTAATATTCCATTGTGTTTATATACCACATCTTCTGGATCCACTCCTCTGTTGTTGGACATTTTGGTTGTTTCCATGTCTTGGCTATTGCAAATAGTGCTGCAATGAACATCGGAGTACATGTGTCTTTTCAAGTTATGGTTTTCTCTGGATAGATGCTCAGGAGTGGGATTGCTGGATCAAAGGGTAGTCCTATTTTTAGTTTTCTGAGGAATCTCCATACGGTTTTCCACAGTGGTTTCACCAAATTACATTCCCACTAACAGTGTAATAGTGTTTCTTTTTCTCTGCACCCTCTCCAGCACTTGTTGTTTGTAGACTTTTGGATGATGGCCATTCTGGCTGGTATAAGGTGGTACCTCATTGTGGTTTTGATTTGCATTTCTCTAATAATGAGTGTTGTTGAACACCTTTTCATGTGTGTTTTGGCCACCCGTATGTCTTCTTTGGAGATTTGTCTGTTTAGATCTTGTGCCCATTTTTTGATGGGGTTGTTTGTTTGTTTTTGTTATTGAGTAACATTAAAAGGAACAAAATAACAACATTTTTAGAAACATGGACGGACCCTGAAATTATCATGCTAAGTGAAGTCAGTCAGACAATGAGACAGCAACATCAACTGCTATCACTGACATGTGGAATCTGAAAAAAAGGACACAATGAACTTTTTTGCAGAACAGATACTGACTCACAGACTTTGAAAAACTTATGTTTTCAAAGGAGAGAGGTTGGGGAGTGCAGATGCTGTGGGTTTTGGATGGAAATGTTATAAAATTGATTTGTGATGATCATTGTACAACTATAAATGTAATCAATTCATTGAGTAATATAAAAAATAAACTCATTTAAATAAAAAAAATCCTGGAATGTACAAAATACTGAGGATGTCAGCCATTAAGAACATGATTATAAAACATATATATATATAATAAGAAATTTTGATAACCTTTCTTAAAAAAAATCTCATAAGAGTGTATTACCAAGGAACCTTGCTTAGACTACAAAGTTAAATAACTTCCTTTGAGGGAGAGAGTATTGAGCTAAGGTCTAGAGGATGAATTGGAGTTAATTAAGCAATATGTAGGATACGTGGGGGTCAGAGTGAGAAGTGCTTGTCACTCTGAGCACAGAGAACAGCTTGTGAAAAGGCCCTGTGCCCAGTGCTTGTTGAATGACTTCTAGGAAATAAAATAAGGCCAGGTTTACTGAAAAACAGAATGTGAGGGGCAGAGAATGTGACATGAACCTGGAAAGATTGTCTTCCTAAGATAAACAGAGACTAGAGACTGCATTGAGCATTTTGGTCATTGTTCTGGATTCAATTGGGAAGCAATGAGGAATTTTAAGCAGGAGTATAATCAAGTCACATTGAAATTATTAGGTTTTCTTTAGCTTCAGGGTAAAAATTCCCTGAGATATGGCATGGGACAAGTAAATGGTGGGACATCAGTAAAATGCTTATGTGGTAGGTTAGGTGGGACTCAGTAATGTAGACTGTGTGTAGAGAGGAGTGAATGAATGAATTCAAGAGCTATTTCGGGAGGATTCAAAGATGACTTTATTCCAGACTAGCTCGGTCAGATGAACAATAGTCCCATTTTGTGAGATATGGAACACCAAAAGACAAGCAGGTTTTCTTTCACATTGAAGAATTAAAATTTGGTCTCAGTGATGTTAAGTTTGAGGTATTATTAAGACACCCAAGAGAAAAAGAGTAGGACACTTGTTATGAGTATCTAGTCTTACAGGAGGCATCTAAGAGATATACATTTGGAAGCCAATTAACTAGACCTTAAGAAGTTCCCACATGTACAGTTCAGTTACAGAATGATGAATTTGCAAAGAAGTCTGAACCATAATTGCCAGAGGGATAGAAGGCAAACCTGGAGAAAGAAATATTTTAGAAGTCAAATAGAGTGATCATTGGAAGAATGAGAAAGATGCCTAAGAATATCAAATGCTACGTAAAGATCAAATATTATTTGAATAAAAAATTTCACTGGATTGATCAGTTTGAAAATCATTAGTTAATTCGATGATGGTAGTTTTGATATGGTGAACAGATTAGAATGGAGTGAAGTGTGGATGTGAAATAAATGGACACCGTAAAATTAGATAATTGGAGAGAGAAGGAGTTATCAGTGTAGTTGGAGGGGAATATTTGGATCAAGGAATTTGGTCCCATTTTCTTAAATGGTATGAGAGTCTTGAATATGTTTAAATAGTTATGGGGATAATTCATTTAATTACTTCTAAGTGGATAGAAAATAATTGATAGGATAAGCCAATTCTTTCCAGAATGGGAAGCATGGACCCTATAATGTGAAGAAAGTATATTAGTAGCTAGCATATGTATGTAATTTACATCTATATGTTTAAATATAATACAAATTGGGGTACATTCAAATGTATTTTTAATGTATGACATACACAATGCAAAATGTTCATTATTTAGAGATTGCATTGCATATATGAGGCTTCTGGAAAATTTGAGGGGAATAAAACATTTTCAAAACACTTTATCATGGGCTTTTTATATCAGTGTAAGCCATCTAAAAAAGAAAATTAATATTCAACTATTTTATATCTTAATTTTTTTATCCAAAATTCTTCCCAAAATATTCAGGCTGATTTTACTCTTAATGCCCAACTATTTTCTACAACATCAGATCTGATCCTTCAGTCAGAAGCTCACTAAGAAGCAGCTTTTGGTTATGTCAGACTCACTTTATCTTTAAGGACATATACAGGTTGAAACTGAAGGGATGCAAAAAATATTGCATGCAAATGATAAACAAAACAACAGAAATGGTTATCATCTTTACATCAGATAAAATAGACTTTCAGCCAAAATTTTAGTTAAAATTAATTTCAATTAAAATCTGTTAAAAGGGAAATTATTGCTATGGCATAATGGGTAAGGATCTGACTGCAATGGCTTGGAGGTGTAGGTTTGATCTCTGGACCAGCATGGTGGGTTAAAGTATCTGGCCTTGTTGCAGGTGTGGCTTGGTTTTAGTCTTTAGCCCAGGAACTTCCATATGCTGCAGGTGTAGGCATTAAAAAAAAAAAAAAAAAAAAATCAGTCAAAAGAGACAAAAAAAGTCTAGTGAAAAAAGGGTTCAGTTCATCTACAGGATATAGCAGTCATAAATATATATGCACTCAATATTGGAGCTCCTGAAGATTTAAAGCAAATATTAACAGAGCTAAATGGAGAAACAGAAACAGCAATATAATTAGTGAGATACTTCAATACCCAACTTTTAACATTGGGTAGATTATCCAGAAAAAAAATCAGTAAGAAAACAGCAGACCTGAACAATACTAGAGACCAAATTAACCTAGCCAATATACACAGAACATTCCATCCAATAGCACCAGAGTATACATTCTTCTCTCACTTACACAGAATGTCCTCCAAAGTAGATCATCTGTTGGTCCACAAAATAAGTTGTAACAAATTTAGGGAGATTGAGATCAATAAATTAAAAAACTGGAAAATTTGGAAATGTGTGGAAATTTTCATCTTAGAAAATTTATAGCAATAAATCAATATATTGGAATAAAAGATCTCAAGTAAACCATCTAACTTTATACCTTAAGGAGCTAGAAATACAAGAATAAACTAAGCCCAATTTTAGCAAAAGGAAGGAAATTAAAAAATTAGAGAAGAAATAAAATAGAGATAAAAACAATAGAAAAGATCAACAAAATTAACAAGTGGGTTTTTTTTTTTGTCTTTTTGCCTTTTCTAGGGCCATACCCATGGTATATGGAGGTTCCCAGGGGTCTAATTGGAGCTGTAGCTGCCAGCCTACACCAGAGCCACAGCAACACGGGATCCAAGCCCTGTCGGCAACCTACACCATAGCTCACGGCAACATTGGATCCTTAACCCACTGAGCGAAGGCAGGGATCATACCTGCAACCTCATGGTTCCTAATCGGATTCGTTAACCAGTGAGCCAAGATGGGAACTCCAACAAATGTTTTTTTGAAGAGATAAACAAAACTAACAAAGTTTCCCTAGACTAACTCAAAAAAAGAATGACTCAAAATAGCAAAAATATACATAAAAGATGAAAAATCACAACTGAAACCACAGAAATATAAAGGATCATATAAAGGTACTATGAATAATTATATGCCAAGACATTGGATAATCTAAAAGAAATAGAAAAATTCCAAGAGTGATTCCTGGAAAAAAATAGAAAATCTGAATGGAAATCAATAACAAATGAGAAGATGGTATCAATAATCAAAACTTATCAACTTAGAAGAGCCCAACACTGGATAATTTCGCTGATAAATTCTACAAAATATCTAAAGAAAATTAATACCAATCTGTCTCAAGCTATTCCAAAAAGTTGAAGAGGAAGCAACACTCCCAAACTCATTTTACAAGGCAAGTATTACCCTGATAAAAAAACCAGATAAGAGCACTACAAAGAAAACTATATAGGCCAACATCACTGATGAATATAGATGTAAAATTTGTCAAAAATTAAATGAAATTGATTCATGTTAAAAGGAATATATACCATGATAAAATGGAATTTAGCCCTGGGATGCAAGGCTAACATACATAAATTAATAAATGTATATACCATATTCAAGTAATAAATGATAATGTAAATAAATGATCTATAGATTCAGAAAAATGTGACAAAAATGTAATACATTTTCATAATAAAAACTCTCAGCAAATTGTGTGTAGAAGAAACATACCTTTTCATAATAAAGGCAATATATAACAAACAGCAAGCAGTATATTATGTGATGAAAGGTTCAAACCCTTTTCTCTAAGATCGGAAACAAGATGACTCACTACCACTATGCAACAGTATAGTACTCTCTCCACTCCTACGCATGGAAGTCCTATCCAGAGCAGTTAGGAAGAAGTAAAATGATTTCTGTTTGCAGATGGCCTGTTCTTATATATACTGATAACCCTAAAGAATTCAACAACAACAACAACAAAAACTGTTAGAAATAATACCTAAGTTCAGTAAGTTGCAAGGTACAAAAATCAGCATACAAAAATTACTTGCACTTCTATACACTAGCAACAAATGTATCCAAAAAAGAAATAAAGAAATCAATTTCATTTACATAGTCTCAAAACAATAAAATATTCAGAAGTGAATTTAAACAAAGAGGTGGAAGAGCTATACACCGAAAACTATAAAACATTGACGGAAGAAATTGAAGAAGACAAAAGAAAGATATTCCATGTCATTAATAAGAAGAATTAGCATTGTTAAAATGTTCATACTTCTCAAAGAAATGTACAGATCATATACAATCTCTAGAAAATTTCCAATAGCATTTTTCATAGAAATAGAAAAAAATAAAATTCATATGGAACCACAAAAGACCCCAGTAACCAAAAAGATCTTGAGAAAGAGGGATAGAGTTGGAGGACGCACACTTACCAGCTTCAAACTATATTACAAATTCATAGTTATCAAAATACTTTGGTTATGGTGTAAAAACAGACGCAATGGAAGAGAATCAAGCATTCAGAAATAAACCCACACACATACAATCACTAACACTTGACAAGGGTACCAACAATACACAATGGGGAAAGAATAGCCTCTTCAATAAATGGGCCTGGGAAAACTGGCCCATTGGGACCCCATCTTATCCCACTCACAAAAATTAACTCAAAATGGATTAAAAACTTACATGCAATATCTGAAACCATAAGACTCCTAGAAGAAAACAGTGGGGGAAAGTGCCTTGACAGTTACTTATTATGATCCCCAAAGCACAAAGCAACCAAAGCAATAATTAAGAACCACATTAAACTAAAAAGTTTCTGTAGAGCAAAAGAAATAATTAACAAAATAGAAAAGGAATGGGAGGAAATATTTGCAAATTATTTATCTGATGGGGGTTAATACCAAAAATATGCAAGAAGCTTCTATAATTCATTAGCAAAAAATTAGACAATCTGATTTAAAAAATGGGCAGAGGGCTCCAGCCCCCAGGGGGTGATGCACCCCTGAAGAGCAGCTGCCCAACACCGCCAACCCCCTGCAAGAACCCCACAGCCTAAAAACATCAGAGCAAGTTCTGCATGACCAAGTGAAATCTGCTACCATCGTGGTGTGGACCTCCCAGTCCTGTCTGCCCTCAGGAAGTCCTCCTTTGCTTCAAAGAAACACTGTTAGCCCCATCAACACTCCAGAAAACCACACTGCCTCAAAAAAGATTGAACAACAATGCCAGCCCTCAGGAAATATTCCACGGCAGTGACAAGGCAAACACTGCCCAATAACGGAGAGTACAACTCCCTCAGGAGAAAGAAAACAACAAGCAAGATGAAGAAGCTGAGAAACCACCCCCAGTCAAACCAACAGGAGAACTCACCTAAAACAGTCAACAATGAAACAGATCTCTGCAGTCAGACAGACCTGGAGTTCAAAAGAGAAATACTGAAAATACTGAAGGAATTAAGAGAAGATATGAACAGTAATGCAGATACCCTCAGAAAGGAGCTAGAAAATATAAGGAGGAGCCAAGAAAAACTAGAACATTCATTTGCAGAGATGCAAACTGAACTAGGGGCAGTAAAAACCAGAATGAATAATGCAGAAGAACGAATCAGTGATATGGAAGATAGAATAATGGAGATCACTCAATCCGGTCAACAGACAGAAAACTGAACCAAAAAACTGGAAAGCAGTATAAGAGACCTATGGGATAATATAAAGTGGGCCAATCTACGCATAATAGGAATTCCAGAAGGAGTAGAAAAAGATAAGGGGATGGAAAATATATTTGAAGAAATTATCGCTGGAAACTTCCCAAATCTAAAGGATACTGGATTCAAGATACAAGAAGCACAGAGGGCCCCAAACAAACTGAACCCAAACAGACCCACAGCAAGACACATCATAATAAAAATGGCAAAAGTTAGTGATAAAGAGAGGATCCTAAAGGCAGCAAGAGAAAACCAGAATGTTACCTACAAGGGAACCCCCATAAGAATATCAGCTGATTTCTCTACAGAAACACTACAGGCCAGGAGGGAATGGCAAGAGATATTTAAAGTGCTAAAAGGAAAAAATATGCAACCTAGAATAGTCTATCCAGCAAGAATATCATTTAAAATAGAAGGGGAAATAAAAATTTTTCCCAACAAACAAAAACTTAAAGAATACAGCAACACAAAACCCAGGTTAAAGGAAATATTGAAAGGGCTTCTCTAAACCAAAAAGAAAGGAAGGAAAGGGAAGAAAAAAGAAAAGAAAAAAAAAGAAGAAGAGGAAGAACTAGGACTGAGGAAACCGCAATCAGAGAGCAGTCACTCAAATAAGCCAGCATACAGATTTAATCATGAACATGCTTCAAACAAAATAAAATTAAAAGGAAAAAAATAAAAAAGAGTCATCAAAACCATAAAATGTGGGCAAGGGATGTTAGGAGGTAAATAACCCTTTTTGTTTGTATGTATGTCTCTCTTCTTAATTTTAATATAGTAATGAAGTGTTTGAACTTACAGGACCATCAGGCTAAAACACACAATTATGGCAAGGGGTTAGCATACTTAAAAAACAGGGCAACCACAAGCCAAAACCAAATATTGCATTTGCAAAAAATGAAAAAAAAATACACTCAAGCAGATAATAACAGGAGACCATCCAACCAAAAAAAAAAAAAAAAAAAAAAAAAAAAAAAAAAAAAAAAAGAAAGGAAGAATGGAGAACCATAGAATCAACTGGAACACGAGTTTCAAATGGCAATAAATAATCATCTATCAATTATCACCTTAAATGTCAATGGGCTGAATACCCCAATCAAAAGACACAGAGTGGCTGAGTGGATAAAAAGGCAAAAACCTTCAATATGCTGCCTACAAGAAACTCACCTTAGGACAAAAAATACATATAGATTGAAAGTGAAAGGGTGGGGAAAAATATTTCACGCCAATAGACATGACAGAAAAGCAGGAGTCGCAACACTCATATCAGACAAAATAGACTTTAAAACAAAAGACATAAAGAAAGACAAAGAAGGACACTATTTAATGATTAAGGGATCCATCCAAGGAGAGGATGTTACTATCATCAACATATATGCCCCAAATATAGGAGCACCCAGATACATACAACAAATATTAACAGACATAAAGGGAGATATTGATGAGAATACAATCATAGTAGGAGACCTAAATACCCCCCTCACATCAATGGACAGATCCTCTAGACAGAAAACCAATAAAGCAACAGAGATCCTAAAGGAAACAATAGAAAAGTTAGACTTAATTGATATCTTCAGGACACTACATCCAAAAAAATCAGAATACACATTCTTCTCAAATGCTCATGGAACATTCTCAAGAATCAACCACATATTGGGACACAAAGCGAATCTCAATAAATTTAGGAGCGTAGAAATTATCTCAAGTATCTTCTCTGACCACAACGCCATGAAATTAGAAATCAACCATGGGAAAAGCAAAGAGAAAAAACCTACTCCATGGAGACTAAACAACATGCTACTAAAAAACCAATGGGTCAATGAGGAAATCAAGAAGGAAATTAAAAACTACCTTGAAACAAATGATAATGAAGACACAACCTCTCAAAATCTATGGGATGCTGCGAAAACAGTGCTCAGAGGGAAATTTGTAGCAATACAGGCCTTTCTCAAAAAAGAAGAAAGATCCCAAATTGACAACTTAACCCTCCACCTAAACGAATTAGAAAAAGAAGAACAAAGAAGTCCTAAAGTCAGCAGAAGGAAGGAAATTATAAAGATCAAAGAAGAAATAAATAAAATAGAGACTCAAAAAACAATAGAGAAAATTAATAAAACCAAGAGCTGGTTCTTTGAAAAGGTGAACAAAATTGACAAACCCCTGGCCAGACTCACTAAAAAGAGGAGAGAAAGAACCCAAAAATCCAAAATTATAAATGAAAAAGGAGAAATCACAACAGATACAGCAGAAATACAAAAAACCATAAGAGAATACTATGAACAACTGTATGGCAACAAGTTTGACAATCTGGAAGAAATGGACAATTTTCTAGAATCTTACAGCCTGCCAAAACTGAATCAAGCAGAAACAGACCAACTGAACAGACCAATCACTAGAAATGAAATTGAAGAGGTCATAAAATCACTCCCTACAAATAAAAGTCCAGGACCAGATGGCTTCACAGGTTAATTCTATCAAACATATAAAGAGGAATTGGTGCCCATCCTCCTTAAACTCTTTCAAAAGGTTGAAGAAGAAGGAATACTCCCAAAGACATTCTATGAGGCCACCATCACCCTCATTCCAAAACCAGGCAGAGATACCACCAAAAAAGAAAACTATCGCCCAATATCATTGATGAATATAGATGCAAAAATTCTCAACAAAATCTTAGCCAACCGAATCCAACAACATATCAAAAAAATTATACACCATGACCAGGTTGGGTTCATCCCAGGTTCACAAGGATGGTTCAACATATGCAAATCAATCAATGTCATACACCACATTAACAAAAGAAAAGTCTAAAATCATATGATCATCTCAATAGATGCAGAAAAAGCATTTGACAAAGTTCAACATCCATTCATGATCAAGACCCTCGCCAAAGTGGGTATAGAGGGAACATTCCTGAATATAATCAAAGCCATTTATGATAAACCCACAGCAAATATAATACTCAATGGGGAAAAACTGAAAGCCTTCTCACTCAAATCTGGAACAAGACAGGGATGCCCACTCTCACCACTGCTCTTCAACATCGTTTTGGAAGTCTTAGCCACAGCAATTAGACAAACAAAAGAAATAAAAGGCATCCATATAGGAAGAGAAGAGATAAAACTGTCACTGTATGCAGATGACATGATACTATACCTAGAAAACCCTAAGGACTCAACCCCAAAACTCCTTGAACTGATTAATAAATTCAGCAAAGTGGCAGGATATAAGATTAACATTCAGAAGTCAGTTGCATTTCTGTATACCAGCAATGAAACATTAGAAAAGGAATACAAAAACACGATACCTTTTAAAATTGCACCTCACAAAATCAAATACCTCAGAATACACCTGACCAAGGAGGTAAAGGACCTATATGCCGAGAACTATAAAACTTTAATCAAAGAAATCAAAGAAGATGTAAAGAAATGGAAAGATAGTCCATGTTCCTGGATTGGGAAAATCAATATTGTAAAAATGGCCATCCTACCCAAAGCAATCTACAGATTCAATGCAATACCTATCAAATTACCCATGACATTTTTCACAGAACTAGAACAAACAATCCAAACATTTATATGGAACCACAAAAGACCCAGAATCGCCAAAGCAATCCTGAGAAACAAAAACCAAGCAGGAGGCATAACTCTCCCAGACTTCAAGAACTACTACAAAGCCACAGTCATCAAAACAGTGTGGTACTGGTATCAAAACAGACAGACAGACCAATGGAACAGAATAGAGAACCCAGAAATAAACCCAGACACCTTTGGTCAATTAATCTTTGACAAGGGAGGCAAGAACATAAAATGGGAAAAGGAAAGTCTATTCAGCAAGCATTGCTGGGAAACCTGGACAGCTGCATGCAAAGCAATGAAACTAGAACACACCCTCACACCATGCACAAAAATAAACTCCAAATGGCTGAAAGACTTAAATATTCGACAGGACACCATCAAACTCCTAGAAGAAAACATAGGCAAAACACTCTCTGACATCAACATCATGAATATTTTCTCAGGTCAGTCTCCCAAAGCAATAGAAATTAGAGCAAAAATAAACCCATGGGACCTCATCAAACTGAAAAGCTTTTGCACAGCAAAGGAAACCCAAAAGAAAACAAAAAGACAACTTACAGAATGGGAGAAAATAGTTTCAAATGATACAACCGACAAGGGCTTAATCTCTAGAATATATAAGCAACTTATACAACCCAACAGCAAAAAAACCAATCAATCAATGGAAAAATGGGCAAAAGACCTGAATAGACATTTCTCCAAAGAAGATACACAGATGGCCAACAAACACATGAAAAAATGCTCCACATCGCTGATTATAAGAGAAATGCAAATCAAAACTACCATGAGATACCACCTCACACCAGTCAGAATGGCCATCATTAATAAATCCACAAATAACAAGTGCTGGAGGGGCTGTGGAGAAAAGGGAACCCTCCTGCACTGCTGGTGGGAATGTCAACTGGTACAGCCACTATGGAGAACAGTTTGGAGATACCTTAGAAATCTATACATAGAACTTCCATATGACCCTGCAATCCCACTCTTGGACATCTATCCGGACAAAACTCTACTTAAAAGAGACACATGCACCCGCATGTTCATTGCAGCACTACTCACAATAGCCAGGACATGGAAACAATCCAAATGTCCATCGACAGAGGATTGGATTCGGAAGATGGGGTATATATACACAATGGAATACTACTCAGCCATAAAAAAGAATGACATAATGCCATTTGCAGCAACATGGATGGAACTAGAGAATCTCATACTGAGTGAAATGAGCCAGAAAGACAAAGGCAAATACCATATGATATCACTTATAACTGGACTCTAATATCCAGCACAAATGAACATCTCCTCAGAAAAGAAAATCCTGGACTTGGAGAAGAGACTTGTGGTTGCCTGATGGGAGGGGGAGGGAGTGGGAGGGATCGGGAGCTTGGGCTTATCAGACACAACCTAGAATAGATTTACAAGGAGATCCCGCTGAATAGCATTGAGAACTATGTCTAGATACTCATGTTGCAACAGAAGAAAGGGTGGGGGAAAAACTGTAATTGCAATGTATACATGTAAGGATAACCTGACCCCTTTGCTGTACAGCGGGAAAATAAAAAAAAAAAAAAAAAAAAAAAAAAAAAAAAAAAAAAAAAAAAGGGCAGAGGAACTGAATGGATGTTTTTCCAAAGAAGAAATACAAATGACCAACAGATCAAGAAAAGATGTTCAACATCATTAGTAATTAGGGGAATGCAAATCAAAACATGAGATATCACCTCATGCCTTTTAAAATAGTTATCAAACTACTAAAGGCAGTAAGTGTTGACTAGGATGTGGAGAAAATAGAATCTCTGTGCTCTCTTTGTGGGAATGTATATTGGTATAGCCACTATTGAAAACAGTATAAAGGTTCCCCAAGAAATTAAAAATAACTACCATATAATCCAACAATCAGGAGTTCCTGTTGTGGTACAGTGGTTAAAGAATCCAACTAGGAACCATGAGGTTGAAGGTTCAATCCCTGGCCTTGCTCAGTGGGTTAATGATCTGGCGTTGCCCTGAGCTGTGGTGTAGGTTGCAGACGTGGCTTGGATCCTGCGTTGCTGTGGCTCTGGCGTAGGCCGGCTTACAGCTCCAATTAGACCCCTAGCCTGGGAACCTCCATATGCCGTGGGAGTGGCCCTACAAAGGGAAAAAGACAAAAAAAAAAAAAAAAATCCAACAATCCTACCTCTGTATATATATTTGAAGAAAATTAAATCACAGTCTTGAAAGATGTCTGCACGCCCAAGTGCATTAGTGCTTTATTCATATAATAGCTAAAACATTGAAACAACCTAAGTGTTTATACACACCCATTCCCCCCCCCACATGAATATTATTCAGGTATAAAAAACAAAGAAATCCTTCCATTTGTGACAACACAGAAGGTCTTTAATGGCATCATGCTAAGAGAAGTAAGTCGGACAGAGAAAGACAAATACAATATGATCTCACTTATATGTAGAATCTAGAAAAGCTGAACTCATGTAAACAAAGAGTAGGATGCTAAGGAATGGGGTGAGGGAATAGAAAGATATTGAAGGGTGCAGATGTCCAGGTAAAAGATGAGTGAATTCTGGAAACCTAATGTACAGCATGATGACAATAACAGTATTTATTGTATACTTGACAGTTGTTAAGAGAGTAAATTGTAAATGTTATCACCACATTCACACACAAAAAGGTAACTCGTCTGTTAGGTAATGGATGTGTTAACTCACCTTACTGTTGCGATAATTTTGCGCTATAAACACATTGGATACTTTAAACTTATATGATGTCACATGTCAATTATATCTCAGTAAAGCCGGGGGAAAAAGAAAGCGATACAGAGACAGAGAGAGAAAGAGACAGAGAGAGAAAGAGACAGAGAGAGAGGGAGACGAGAAAGCACTGTTTATTTTTGCTAATAGAAGCAATTTAGTTAGTATAAGAAGCAAATGTTGGTGTTCAACTTTCTATAACATGAAGGGATGACATAATCTTTTTATTGCAACTTCAAAAAGTGGAGGCCTAAACATTTACAAAACTAATTACTACAGAATAAAAATAAAATCCTAAAGGAAGCACTGTTTTTTAAATGATAGAATTTTCTGTTTGAGAGCAGTTTTTAGAGTTAAGTTCACTGCAAAATTGAAGTGGTAAGTTCAGAGTTCCCACATACTTCCTTTCTGCAACACACACAACTTCTTGCATGATCTACATCTGATACCAAAGGAGTACATCTGTTATAATAAACATACACTGACATCATTTTCACCTGAATCCCATTATTTACATTAGGGTTTTCTCTTGGTGTTGTGCATAGTATGGATTTGACAAATGAAATATTACACATGTCCACCATTGTAGTATCAACTGGAATAGTTTCTTTGCCCTAAAATTCCCTTGTGTTCTATTCATCCATCCCTCCCCTGAACCGCAGGCACCAATGATCTTTTCATTGTTTCCGTGGTTTTGCCTTTTCCAGAACATTGTCTGGTTGGAATCATTTATATTATTTTTTGCCACACCTGCAGCATGTGGAAGTTCCTTGGCCAGGGATCCAACCCGTGCCATAGCAGCGACCCAAGCCGCAGTAGTGACAATACTAGGTCCTTAACCCACTGAGCCACAAGGGAACTCCAAGTTGGAATCATTTAGTATATAACCTTTACAATTTGGGTCCTTTCACTTAATAACATGAATTTAATTTTTCTCTGTGTATCAGAAAATAAAAAGAAAGAAGAAGACCAGATTTGAATAGGAGTTAAAGCAGTAAAATCATATTTTCCTCAAGAATAAGAGCAACAGGGTAAAAGAGATACTAGTATAGAACTGGGTTCAGAGCTGAATTCAATGTGAATAAGTGGAGATGTACAGCAGAAAAAACCAAGGTGAAAGATCTAGGGCAGAGGGGTATTTCTGGCTAAATCAGCTTGACAGGATTTTTCCTGATAGCATGTTGGAATGATCAAATGTTGAGGGTTGGGTATTTTGGCTAAACTAACTTATAAAGATTCTTGCTAACATTAAGTGATGCAAAAACAGACATGTAAGTCCAAATGTTGAGGCCCAGGTAGGAAACGGATTCAGGGGAGCCTGACTAAAGTTTATTTAATGAGGTCTTTGTCACATGTCTTTTCATGGCTTGATAACTTAATTCTTTTTACCACTGAATAATATTCCATTGTTTGGTTATAACACAGTGTATTTATCCACCTACTGAAAAACATTTTAGTTGCTTTTAAGTTTCAGCTATTATAAATAATGCTCCTATAAACATCCATGTTCAGTTTTTTGTGTAGACATAATTTTTCAGTTCTTTTGGTTTAATACTAAGGAACATGTTTGCTAGATGATATGGTAAGACAGTGTTTAGTTTTTTAAGAGACTGTCTTCAAAATGGCTATACCATTTTGCATAATCACAAGAAATGAATGTGAGTTCATATTTTTTCACATCCTCACTAGTATTTGGTACTATCAGTGTTTGGGATTTGGGCCATTCTAATAGTTGTGTTGTGATATTTCACTGTTGCTTTAATTTGTGTTTCCCTAGTGACACTATATTAGATTTTTTTTCTCACTTGACATCTATATATCTTTGATGAGATGTCTGTTTAGGTCTTTTGCCCTTTATTAATTTTTTTTCATGTTATTATTGGATTTTAAGAGTTATTTGTACATTTTGGATGAGTTCTCTATCAGATGTGTCTTTTGAAAATATTTTCTCCAAGTGATTTATTTTGCATTCCCTTGGCATTGTCTTCCTCGGAAATTTTAGATTTTAATGAAGTGCAGTTTATCAATTATTCTTTCAGGGATCATGTAATCTGTGTTGTATCTAAAAAGTCATCACTGCATCCGAAGTCACATAAGTTCTATGTTAGAAATTTTACAGTTTTGCATTTTAAATTTAGTTTTATTATTGATTCTGAGTTAACTTTTGTGAAGTGTGTAAAGTCTGTATCTAGATTCATACGTTTATTGAAGACTCTCTCTACTCCAGTATATTTATTCCATTTGATATTTTGTTAGTGATAAGTTGACTGTATATTAATTTATTTATGATTTATCTCCTGCTCCATGATATATTGTCTGTTCTTTCACCAAACCACACTCTTGATTATTGTAGCTTGATAGTAAATTGTGAAGTTTGGTAGCGTCAGTCCTTGACTGTTCCCTTTAACATTTTTGTTGGCTATTCTGGGTTATTTTCTTCTCCATATAAACTTAGAATCAGTTTGTTAATATCCACAAAATAACTTGCTGGGATTTTGATTGGGATTGCACTGAACATATATCAAGTTTGAAAGAACTGATACCTTGACAGTTCTAGGTATAAATATTGAGTTTTTCTATCCATGAATATGTGATATCTCTCCATTTATTTATTTCATCCCTTTCATTAGAGTTTGGTGATTTTTCTCATACAGAACTTGCACATATTTTGTTAGATTTGTACTTAAGTATTTCATATTTGGAGTGCTAACATAAATGGTAATTTTTTTTTCAAATTTTGAATTCCACTTGTTCATAGATGGCCTATTGGAAAGTGTGTATTAAACCTTGTATTCTTCAGCCTTCTGTAATCATTTATTATTTCCGATGTTTTATGTCAATTCTTTCAAACTTTCCACTTAGATGATCATGTCATTTGCAAACAAAGATAGTTTTATTTCTTCCTTTTCAATCTGTATGCCTTTTATTTCATTTTCTTACCATATTGCTTTAGCTAGGACTTCCGGTATGATGTTGAAAAGCAGTAATGAGAGGGGACATCCTTGCCTTGTTTCTGATCTTAGCAGGAAAGTTTCAAGTATTTCACCATTAAGTTTAATGTTAGCTATAGGTATTTGTAGATGTTCTCTATCAAGTTAAATTCCCCTCTGTTTCTATTTTGCTGGGAGCATCATTTCATTTCAAATGTCCTCCTAGATACTTTTAACTTTCTTATTGTTATAAATTTCTTGGTTATTTTTATGCAATGGGTGTATACCTTTCAAACTCACTAGTACAACACCAGCACTATGAAAATATGAAGTCAAGGGCTTGGATCTGCACATGCTGGCTAGTTCTTCCTCTTCAGGAACAAACATATTTAAGAATAAAGCCTGATATGAAGAAAATAGTGAATATAAGCACCACACTGGAATTGATTGCTTGAGTATCATTCATGTCCTTTCTTTTTCGTTCTGTGTATTCTCCTTCACTCTTTTGTATATGCCGAGACCAGCTCAGCAGGATGGGGCTGAAGAACGCGTGCTATGGAACTTAAGGAAAAAAAAGTTAACATAAAACAAGACACAGAGACATTTATCTTAAGTAAAGGTGGGAACCGGGGGACTCAAGGTCTCAGGGACCAAGAGCCCTGCTTCAAGAAACCACACTGCTTTTATTGTGCTCTTGAGGATTAAGTCAAGTGAAAAGGGGGTTGTAGGTGTAGGATATAGGTTTTTTTTTTTTTATTATTTTAAAAGTCACTTAGCTGTTAAATGGTTAAACTTTTTACTCTAAACTATAGGCATTTAAGAATCATTAGCATTTGAGTTAGGTATCTATGCATAGCATTTCAGAGAATCCTCACTGTGCTTCTGCAAATGGCATGCCTATTTGTGGCCACCCTGTGTGCCTAGGTTTGCACCTTGGTTCTCTTTTCTAATGCATATTCTGTTAACGACCACTCATAAACCACTTGGTTATGAGATTCTTCTTTCTCTTATTCTTTAGAGGACATATCATGCTTGTAGAAATGGCATGCCAGTCTGCACAGATCCGGCATGCCTAGACCATTGTATTATGTCCTCATTCAGCTGACCCCATGAATAACCCATGCTCTTAGGTCTTTGCTCTTAAGCTTAAATCATTTACCAGCACTGTGACTGTATTTCAAGCAGGAAGGTGGGATAAAGTAAAGAAGGACAAGATGGAGTTTTCAGCAAAGAGGCTAAGGAAATATTATAAAAACATGTCTCGCAACATGTATACATACATAGCCTTTATTAAAAATATTTTTAGCATTCTATGAAGTGAGAGTTTCTTAATAAAATTTTAGCTCTAATCTAGATCTTTAGCTTTGCTATTGTTTTCTTGCATAACTCTGGGTGAAGTTTTCAACTTCAATTAATTATGTTTTTTAAGACTGATAGTAGATTATATCCCAAACACACACACACTCAACTTTTCATCATATTTTCTGTAAGATATATAAAGAAAACATATGTAATTTATGTAATTAAATGATATTGATTTTGATAATGCTAGTAATAGTGATAATTAGAGTGCAGCTTATGTTCTCATTGGTAGAATACACATAATAAATTTCTGCAAGATTTCTTCATTTACTTATAATAGAAACAGTATAATAAAATTTGCAAATATGTGATTAGCTAGGAAGTGTCATTTTATGGATAATTTACCCCCAGCTATTTATTTTTAATATTTATATATCAAAGTGCATCTGCAGGGAAAAGAAAGGAGATGCTTTATTGTCACTTTAATAAACTGTAGAGGATGATGAGTGGGAGCTTCTTTGCTAAATAATAAAAGAGAACTCTCAGATGGAGAAATAGGAAATGCAAAATGAGTGGTTATAAATGTGTACTTAGAGAATTTACAGCAAGAAAATATGTGTAGGTGATAGCTAAACTAACTTATGTTGATTAGTTAAGGCATGTTTAAATATTCTTAGGAGAAACACAGTCCATTAAGCCTGCTAAATTGCGAACACCAGCTATGCTCATCTTGGCAGTGGGCTCCATGGAATAAAATGTAAATAGTGCCCTCTGGATTGGTGCACTATTGAGGTCCTACAGCATTCTATGTGTGTCATGTTGAATTTAGAGCATAGTTAACAACAAAATATAATGCTAATAGATTAAAAAATTTCCCCTAAAGAAGGCCAAGGGGAGAACTCTGGAATCATATCTTCCAGGCATCAGAAAATTCCATCTTACTTTCCTGGCTAAAAAGCTGAAGTGTTGAATTAATGATTAACTCACTGCCTGCATTTGGGGTTGAGATTCTGTGATCTAAGTAATCTGATGAGATCCCAAATCAAGCTGTAAGAAATTCACTAATATGTTCAAAAAAGAAGGCAATATTTCAGTGTATGTGAAAACAAATTTGGAAAGTTTTTTTTTTGCTTTTTAGGGGCTGTACTTTTAGCATATGGAAGTTCCCATGGTAGGGGTTGAGTCAGAGCTATCGCAGCCAGCCTATGCCACAGCCACAGCAACGCAGGATCTGAGCCAAGTCTGTGACCTATACCACAGCTCATGGCAACACCATATCCCTGATCCGCTGAACAAGGTCGGGGATCGAACCCACATCCTCATGAATACCAGTCTGATTCGTTTCCGCTGCACCACAACAGGAACTCCCGGAAAGAGTTTTCATGCATCTTTTTTTCTTCATTATCATATTAATAGATATATCTGTACTAAACAAATTCTTTGTGCAAGTGCAGTGGTGGATATCTCCTAGAGGAGATTGATGATTTCAAAATTCAATTATATATCTGGCACTCAGTTGGTATGACAACAAATAGAGCAGTCAGCTTACATGAATGAAATTGTGTATGCCTCTTCTATGCAATGAAAGGACTGAATGTTCTCAAAGTTTAATTTGGAGTATGTCAGTTTTAAATACACCAAACTATATTGTGTATATACTGTACCTCTTGGTATCTTCTCTTACTATGGAACTAGAGAGGAATGACTTTGCTAGACTTTTTAAACTCCTAATTTAAGAAAACGTTAAAGACTAACTCATCATGATGTAGGTTTATACTTTAGTCATTTAAAAAGATTGAAGCATACTGAGCAATATAACAATGAGACAAGTATCAAAGTTGAGTTGAAGGCAACCTTGACCCTACTTAGTATGTAGATTTGTGCTATCTAGTGCAGAAGCCACTACCATCTGTGACTATCAAGCACTTGACATGTGACTAATCCAGACTGAAAATGCTGTAAGTGTAAAATACACATTAAAAATTGACATGAAGAGATATGTAAGATATCTCAATTTTTATATTGGTTGTATGTTGACGTGGTAATATCTTAGATACTTTGGGTTAGGTGAATTATATTAAAATTAATTTTACTTGTTCCTTTTTCAAGGACATGTGGACTCTAGACAATTTAAAGTTCCATGCATGGCTCACATGGCATTTCTATTAAAGATCATTGCTCTAGATCAACCTTCTCATCTTAGGTTTAGAAAACCAACTACTCATTGACTAGATCCTCTAATTTCTAGTTCACTAATATTCTCACTGTATTGTCTTTGTGCAGGGTTTAAATATTTGATATATATTATTTCATTTGATTTTTATAGCAACCTATTGAGAAATACAGATTATGAATTATCTCCAATTTAGAGAATAGACTCAGGAGCTTTAATGTTTGGGGGAATGTAAAATGCTTAATAAATGGGAAACATGGCTCTCGACCTAAACTTTCATGACTTCAAATCGTATAGTTATTGCCATCCATCATTATAAGTGCAGGATAACTCTAGGTGAAACAACTAGGTTATTTTTTTTTTATTGCAATTTTGTATAAGTGAGAAATTAGTAAAATATCATCTAAAATTACTTCTGTTTTAAGTCATTATTGGTAATTTTTGATATAAAATCTAGGAGAGGTGAAAAAATACACTGCCCACATTTTAGCAAATTATGTGATAAAATTTCCAAAATATGTTTGAGGATAACATGGTAAAATGTGAATTATTTGGTTAAAAATTGAATGTCTTTCCTCTCTTTATAAGAGAGTATCTGCTAATATTGGAGTGGCATAATTATATGAGTAATTAATTGCCTGCAACAGAGTTAGAGTTGTCCTCCATGCAATTCTAGTTTGATATCCTCCCCACTACTCCCTGTTGTGTTAGAATTGTTCTGCTTCATTATCTGCCTGATCCTGTAAGTGTTTGGGTTTGTGGTCTCCAGGCTTAATGCTCACAAAGGTAGTTGCTTCCAGTTAACTCTCAGTGCCTTTTGATTTGTGATCCTACACTTATCTAATTGGTTTGTAAGGCTCATAATTGAAAGCTGTTCAACAGCTGGTTAGGTGGTACTATTGTCTGATTTTTTTCTGCATCATACATATAAACTTATGTGCTTTCTTCAGCTTCAGATTTGTTATCATTATGTGTTGCTGAATGTGTTATACTTACATTATTATGCTTAGTATTGCTCTTTATAGTCCCCTCTCATACTGTGTTTTAATGTATTGCATTCTATTGAACAATACATAGCTCCCTACTGAATGTTTTATAAAAGTGATGGCTTTCAAGGAAGGTAGCATAGTCTTCCACCCACTGTTTTTCCTTCTTTTCTCATTATGCTCTCACAAAAAGATTTGATTCTAACCATACAAGTCTCCTTCCTGTCACTCCCAACTGAGCTGGAGTGTGGTGCTCTGGCTTCTGAATACCAGTGAGTTCCCTTCTCACTATATCTGAAAGTCTTTTTCAAATACAGTTTTCTCTGTTGTCATCCCAGATTTACTGAATCAAGATCATCGAGGATGGGGTTATGTCTACTGTATGGCATAGGTTTTAGTCAGTTATCCTGAAAGCAAAACATCAATCTGTATGAATCTTGGCTTTTATGTTTCTTAGCAGTGTGGGTAAATCACAGCTTTTGATGCCCCAGTTTCCTAATCTGCAATCTATAGTAATAGCATTTACCTTAATGGGCTGTTAAGTAGATTAAATAGGATAACATTTGGAGTGTTTTTTTTTTTTACGTTTAATTTGTTTATTGATTGATTGATTTACAAGGTTGTGATAATTTCTGCTGTACAACAAAGTGATTCAGTTTTACATGTGCACAATCCATTCCCTTTCAGATTCTTTCCCTGAAGAGATTATCACAGAATATTGGGTATTGTTCTCTGTGTTATACAGCAGGTCCCCATTGGCCAATCATTCTATGTACCTCAGTGTGCATATGCCAATCCCAATAACTTTTGGAGAGTGTTTATAACAGCTTCAGGTATAGTAAGCCCTACTAAGAGTGTGTTAAGTGTATGTTAACTAGATAAGTCAGAAGTTTCTCGGTATGATTTTAGCACAAATAAGGCTTAGGAACCAATGGGATGAAACAAAGAAGGCATTGAAATGCTTGTCCCACTTCTCATTGAAGATCTGTCCTCTTTCTACTTCTGGTTATTCTCAACAGAGTTAGTGCCATCCCCAGGGGGTGTTTTGGAAAATACGTGAAGACACTTTGAGTTGTCACACGATTGGACAGGGTAGTGAGCAGCAAGATGTTAGACATCCTTTGATGTGAGGACGATCTTGCACAATAAAGAATTGTTTCTAGTCTTCATTATATCTGAATAGCCACCGGTAATTTATATAAATGAAAAGCCTGTTACTAATTATTTGAGACCAGATTTTAATTCTTTTACATAGAGGAAACAATGTGTTTTTGTACAATTCTAATGCACACTAAATTTTTACATGAGTGTAACCCACGATACAAACCAAGAGAAGATTGGTTTTTCTTTGGAACCTGACCAAGAGTTGGTCACCACTTTGGAAAACCATATTTCTAACAGCCATGTCTTTCCTGATTTTTAAGTCATCAACAAATGTGTAGTTGCCACATATAGGACAAGTATCTGACTCTACCTCATTTTGTCTGCTGGTGTGCATGTGCTTGATTTTATATCTTTGAAATATATATTATGTGACTATAAATTATTTTTGCTTTATTCTCCCTCATGTTGCATACAAGGTGTATATAATTTCTTTGAAATTATGTCTTAAGATAGATTTTTATCATATATTACTTTCATTTCAGTATAATAAGGGGCTATCATAAAATATTTCTTATAAAAGAAGGCTCAAGACTCAAAACCTAGAAATTTCTTTATCTTTCTTGACCAGAAGGAATTTCTTTTTCTTTTTCTTTCTTTTTTTTTGTCTTTTGTCTTTTTAGGGCCACACCCACGGCATATGGAGGTTCCCAGGCTAGGGGTCTAATCAGAGCTACAGCTGCTGGTCTACACCAGAGCCACAGCAACACCAGATCTATGCCACGTCTGCAACCTACACCATAGTTCACGGCAACACCGGATCCTTAATCCACTGAGCGAGGTCAGGGATTGAACCCACAATCTGATGGTTCCTAGTCGGATTTGTTTCTGCTGTGCCATGACAGGAACTCCAAGAAGGAATTTCTTAATTAATCTTTCCTAGTATTAAATAACCTTGTATTCTTTGGGAATTCACATAAGGGTAATGCTAAATTAATGCGTGATTATTTTGGGCTATTTTGGGATGTTTTAGGTGCTTTTAATGGAAATGTATGTTCTGTTTCACCCAGTAGATTTTATATTCTTCAAGGGAAGAAAATGTTGCCTTGATTCCTTTTGTACCTTTTCACAGCAGGCATTCAGTAAGTGATGTTTACAACCTGACTAGAATTTAAAGAGAAGCAGGAAAATTTAGAGAGTAGAGTCAGAAGTTTAAAGTAAATTGAAAAAAGTGCTTGAGAAATGTTAGTTCACCAGAGGAAAACCAGCACAGTACAGGAAACAGAAACAGATGCCTTTAGGGCAATGTTAGGGGGATGTTATGTTGAGGCAACTGGAGAATTTAGCTGTTACAGATATATGCAGGTGTTCCCTATCTTAGGAAAACACAGTACAAGCATTGAAAATTAAAAAAAAAAAAACAAAAAACAAAAAACAAATTAGAGAGAGAGAGTGTGTGTATGTGAGAGAGAGAATGATGGGAGAGGGAAAATGTCAGTCACCCAAGAATTATGATTAGGGAGTTCCCATTGTGCTCAGCGGATAATGAACCCTACATAGTATCTGTGAAGATGTGGATTTGATCCCTGTCCTCATAACAAGAGTTAAGGATCTGGCATTGCTGCAAGCTATGGGGTAGATCACAGATGAGGCTCTGATCCCACATTGCTGTGTCTGTGGCATAGGCCTCCAGCTGTAGCTCATATTTGACCCCTGATCTGGAAGCTTCCTCGTGCTGCAGTGAGGCCATAAAAAGAAAACAAAATGTATTATGATTGGGTAATTGCTATGTGTTGACAACTTTGCATTAGCAAGAGTAGATTCTTTCTACTAGCTTTATCAAATCCACTTAAAATGGACCTGACTACATTCAAAACATTTTACAAAATTTTATTCAGGCTTTTTGGAAGCACATGATTCCAAATATTAAATGGACCGCAACGCTGAATAAAACTAAGAAGTGATTTTATTAGTGGGTTTGATAATCAGGAACTATCACATTTACTATGGTAAACAAACATCAACATAAACTTCATGATTTCATCTCAAACAGGTATTTAGGCCAACACACAAACAAAAAAAAATAAGCACAGTGTAGATTATTTCAGTTGAAAGCAGATGCAGAGCTGCGTGGCATTAACTGAGATGGAATATTTACTTCTCTTATTGACAGTGAATGCAAGTTGAAAGCAACGTGACTATACTGATCATGACTATAAAGAGTTGCTTGTGCGTTCAGTAAGATCTGATACCAAGGACCCTGCTGGTTTCCTGACATTGTTGTTACATTAGAAACTCTTCAAATGACCTGTAGATCACACAAAGGCATATAAAGATATGGACACATACACGCATATATAATATTCTCACACAGCAATTATTATTTTTAAAATGAATCAGGAAGAAAATGTAGAAAATAGTTAACTTTTGGTTGAACATGGCTTCCTAAATATGTGATTTACTTTTCCTACCTGTCCAAATTGCACTGAAACATGCAGAAAAGAAAATAGTGTAAAAAGAAATTTAGAATTCTGGGGAAGAACCATCAAAATGACAGGACAGTGATTTTTTTTTTTTTTTTTTTTTGAAGAAATAGAACACGTATATAGGTTAATGATGAAATGCAAGATTGCTGAAAAGTGCTACTGGTGAAAGAGAGGTGTTTCTCAAACTACATTTTTCTTGGAGGTTTTAGAAAAGGAGACCATATGAGGTTTGCTTCGTAATTAATTACCAAGCAAATTGGTAATTAAAGGGCTGTGACATAATTGTGCCAATTGTATTAATCAGGTTCTTAAATGTAAGCAAAAATGCCTACTCTGGGTGAAGCAGATAAGGTCTTGGATGGCTCACAGAATTGCAAAAAGGCTGGAGAATTAGACTGAATGCTGGGCTGCCAGCAGCAACAACCACATCCAAGCCATAGAAGTGGTCTTATGGAATTTCTGTTACTTCATTCAGGTGGCATTACAATGATTTGCCGTTGAGCCACTTCTATTTCAGAACACTCATTTGCAAGCATGGGCACAAGTTTTTGCTTTTTGAGCATAAAATCTGGCAAAGATGTATTTTTTTATTTTTTTAATTGAAATATTTTTTTTCCCACTGTACAACATGGGAACCAAGTTACACATACATGTACACATAATTTTTCCTCCCATTGTTGTGTCACGATGTAAGTATCTAGACAGAGTTCTCAGTGCTATACAGCAGGATCTCATTGTAAATCCATCCCAAGAGCAATAGTTTGCATCCGTTAACCCCAAGCTCCCCGTCCCTCCCACTCTCTCACTCTCCCCCTGGGCATCCACCAGTCTATTCTCCAAGTCCATGATTTTCTTTTCTGTGGAAATGATCATTTGTGCTGTATATTAGATTCCAGTTATAAGCGATATCATATGGTATTTGTCTTTCTCTTTCTGACTTATTTCACTCAGGATGACAGTCTCTAGTGTATATATGCCACATCTTCCTAATCCAATCATCTGTCGATGGACATTTGGATGCATTTTGTTTGGCAGAGGTCGATAACTAAAAAGCAAATTACTAGAGCCTCAGATTTTATAGAGGGATGCATTCTTTGCCTTAGCAAGGTAGAAATTTAACGTAGAAGGGGTTCAGAGGCTGGGTCAAACAAAACAAACAGCAAATGTCCATTTATTAATCTTTCCTACCCTTTCCTAATTTTGGGGTATAGTGGGGGGCATGAATAAGGCATTCTAATTTATATATTCTCATAAGACATTATAGAAGTTATGGATTTGACATGGATAAAGGTTCCAGAGTAATTTATGTTTATCATAAAGAATGGGAGCCTCCCCCTCCCAGTTAGACAACATATTCTCATGAATTTACAAAATGCTAAACTAGCAGCAAGTTCTGCCTTGTATCCCACTGCATGGCTTCCGAATATTTTTTTTACTGCCTGTTTTTTTCATGTTTCCTAGATGCTAATCTAAGAATTGGAACATTCAGTAAGAGTTACCAGACATGCAAGGAAAATTAAGAGAAATAAAATTCAACAAAATTAGGAAATAATCATACACACAATTCAACATAGGAAAAGAAACTTTAAAAATACTTATTATCCTGTGGAGGATAATAAAATATCAGACTTTCATGAAAAAGAAAATTTGAAATCTAGGGAATTAAAACAACATGATAATGATATTAAAAAGTGAACATAGAGGGTTTAGATAGGAGAAAAGATATGGCTGAAGCTAAATTATGTAATGAATTGGAAGATTGATCCAAGTGATTATTTTTAACTATTAAGTAGTAATTGACAAATATATCTATATATATTCAAACTGTACAATGTAATATACAATGTAATGTATAATTTGATGTACATGTATGGTTGCATATGTAGGACTGTATAATGATTATCAAAAATCAGGATAATTAATACATCCATTACTTCACCTGTGTGTGTGTGTCGGGGGGTGAGCGTGCCTAAGGTTTATTCTCAGGAACTTTCAAGAATACAATACTGTATTATTAACTATAGTTACCATTCTGTACAGTAGCTCCTCAGAACTTCTTACTAAAAGTTTGTTCTCTCGGACCTACATCACCCTGTTTATGTCCCTCACCCCTTGTGATTCTTATATAATGTGGTAAAAAGGATGAAAATACATTAAATGTGAGAAAAAATAGAAATAGGATTAATCCAGGAATTCTGTATCAGATAGGATTGACCTTATGCATGTAAGATAAAAATAATTGTGACTTTTAAAAAAGTAAGCTGTTCATTGGCCATGTAAAAGTCCACATGGAGGCTACCCAGAAATTTGCTCTTCAGGAACCCGGGCTCTCATCTGGTCCAGAATGTTGGCCATAATACTCACATTCCAGGCAGTAGAATGGATGAAGGGACGAAGAAGAGAAGTTCCAAAGATTGAGTGGCATCTGTTTTTTAAGAAGGTGCTGGAAGGTTGGCATAGGATGCTTCCACTCCCAACACACTGGCCAGAACCCCAGCACTTAGTTTATGTCATGTCTAGCTGCAAGCAAATTTGATAAATATAGTTTTCAGCCAGTTGGGACAGAAGGGAGAAATTAAATATGTTAAATGTTTGCCTTATTCAAAGGATAGTTGAAGACACTTTTTAATTCTCAAAGTTCATAGGAAAATATGTAAAAATATTTTTTAAGCTGTGTAGCACTTGAAACTATGTCTTGTCACTTATGATGGAGCATAATAATGTGAGAAAAAAAGAATGTATACATGTATGTGTAACTGGGTCACCATGCTGTATAGTAGAAAACTGACAGAACACTGTAAACCAGCTATAATAGAAAAAAATAAAAAATCATAATTAAAAAAAAGAATACTCACTAATAGTGTCAGAAATGCAATCCTCTAAAATATCAAAGGGTGAAAAAATGAATCAACCCAGCTAACGTAGGAAATAGAAAAAAATAGAAAAATAGAAATAAGCAAACACAACAAAGAGAAAACACTGTACATCTTCTTATTCAGCTTGATTTTTTTTTTTCCTTTTTAGGGCTGCACTCCGGCATAAGGAAGTTCTCAGGGTAGGGATCAAATCCAAGCAGCAGCTGCCAGCCTACACCACAGCCACAGCAACTTGGGATCCTAGCCACATCTGTGACCTATACCACAGCTCAGGTCAATGCTGGATTCTTAACCCACTGAGTGAGACCAGGGATCAAACCTGCATCCTCATGGATATTAGTAAGGTTCTAACTACTGAGCCACAATAGGAACTCCCATCATTCAGCTTGATCTTGATACATTTTTCTTTTAATAAAATATTGAATTTAATTTGCCAATATTTCATTTTAAATATTTAATTCAAGTTTACCATAGATTTGTAGAACATTGTATATAATGCAGAAACACGTATTTAAGCAATGGGAATTTAGTGGCACATATAAATGTGGCAAAAAAATCATATAGGTTAAATATATCAATAAAAACCTATAAAACTATCAGGAGAATAATGGAAATTAAAAAAATTTCTGGTATCTAAAATTTTTCCAAACCCAGAAGGCATAAAGTTAAATATGGACGAAATTTATTACAAAGAAATTGGAAAATTCTTCATTATGAAAAGCTCGATTAAAAAGCATGAAAGTAGAGTTATCTTGTGGCTCAGCAGATTAAGGACTGGCATTGTCACTGCAGCAGCTGGGGTTGCTGCTGTGGCATGGGTTTGATCCCTGGCCTGGAACTTCTACATGCTATGGGTGTGTCCAAAGAAAACCACAAAAAAGGCATAAAATTGAAGTGAAAGGTAAGGAAAATTATATATAGGACCTATGCTAGAGAGAGGTTTATATACTAATAGAGAAAAATGTCTTGGAAATTCTTTTGTAAAGATTTCAACTCAATGGAAAAGTGGAAAAGAATGTGAATATGCTTTTCAAAAAAGAAATATGAATGGTTAAAAACCATGAAAAAATGCTAAATTTTACTAATATGAGTACTTCAAATGAAACCAAGGATGCAGTATCATTTTCATGCATCTCTGATCATTACAAATGATACAAATCAATAATATCAAAGGTTGTTGAAAATTTGGGAAAATAGGCACCTTCATAAAATTTTCATCCATCTGGTATATGTCAACAAAACTAACAAAATTAAAAATGCTTGGTAAAAATAAGACAACAGCCCCAAATTAGAGTCACTTATACTAAAGCTCATATCACCAAACCCAGATTTAATTATAGTTGCAGTCTCCTTGAGAAATGGAAGCTCAAGCCAGTCAATTAGGAATCACCAGATCACCACTAATTAGGTAATCTGCTTGACACATTCCTGCCATAATGTAGAGGAAAGTAACCTTTCAATAACCAGCCCAATTTTTACCTATCACAACTTCCTTGTTCCTGCTCCCATCTATCTAAAAGTCTTTCATTTGCTTTCATTAGTTCCTCAGGACTCCTTTCTATCTGCTAGGTTGGGATGCTGCCTGATCTGAATTGATTTTTTGCTCAAAAATCTCTTAAAATGTTCAGTATGCCTCACTTTATCTTTTGACAGTTCTCTTGTCATAGAGGGAAATGAAGGAGACCTCTGATGATCTCTAGGAGCAAAAAGCAACCAGGTAAAGGAACCTGCTGAGCTCCTTGAGCTCACTGCCTTCTCTGTGCCTCTGGAAGTGGTCCCTCTGGGATCCCATCTATGTAGCTTTTGCATTATGAGATTTCAGACTTCGAGTTTCCCCCCTCCATCCCTTGCATTGGAACTGGATACCAGCCAGGGTCAGAATCTGCTAGACTTAACAGACTGGATTCAAATTTGGACGGGGTCTGACTTGGATACTGTACTGGGTCCAGTGTGAAGCCACAGGTGAACGAAATTTTGTTTCAATGGAGTTCCTGATGTGGCTCGGCGGAAATGAATCTGACTAGCATCTGTGAGGACACATGTTCTATCCTTGGCCTCGCTCAGTGGGTTAAGGATCTGGCATTGCCATGAGCTGTGGTGTAGGTCGCAGATGTGGCTCTGATCCCAAGATGTGGCTCTGATCCCAAGTTGCTGTGTAGGCCAGCAGCTACAGCTCTGATTCGACCCCTGGCCTGGGAACCTCCCTATGCTGTGGGTACGGCCCTAAAAAGACAAAAAAAATTGTTTCAAGGCTGAACAAGTAGGTTCATCTTACCAAAGATAACCTTGGATTACAGTGGCCACAAGGAAGAACTTTTAACCTAGATAAGCTTTTTCATTTACGATGTGCCCTAGAGAAAAAGAGGGCTCAGCCAAGCACTCACTACAAAGGGTAGAGGAAAAATATTTTTCCTCTACAGTTTCTGGTGATCAGGATGAAAACCACTGGGGCACTCCATTTATTCTAGGGCCTGAAAATGGGATCCTGGAGAAAATGAGCAGGAACTGGCATGGGATGATGTTCTAGTCTCTCCTATATCTTTGATCTCTGTCTGTAGTGCCTGTAGTCAGGAGAGGAAAGTAAAATTACATGTTGTCCCTTCCTTTCCAAATTCAGATTGGCAGGCAAAAAAAAAAAAAAATGTAAGAATTAGTTCACTGAATTTTGACTCATGCATTTGCTTTCAAGGACCCATTGGTTGTCAATCTTTTCTCTCTCAGGGACAGCTAATACCCTCTTGTTTGTCTTGTTTTGTGTCCTGAGAGCTTGACTTGGCAACTGTCAGTTTGGGGGGCCCCAAATATGTACAAACATAACTGTGATTTGCATTCCATTTGCAGCTAGGGTCTTACAGTTGTTGCCACTTCTCAGGTGAATTGTCTTTCTTCCTTTTGGTTACCTACCAGAGTGGCCCTGAATCTTGAGAGGGTATCCTTTGCACCCTCTTGGGAGATATCTCTGTGTCCATGGGATTATTCAATACTGGCAGAAAAATTTACTGTTTGTCCTGACTAAAGCCTGAAGCCTGATAAGATATTTGAAAGGATTTTTTTTTTTTTTTAAAGTAGCTGAATGGCTATAGGTTGACCAAATTGGAAGGTGATATTTAGAGCCTGATAGGAACTTTTCACTTTATTTTTTTAAAGACTTCTCCCTTAAGCTAAAATGAAACTATGTACGAAGAGGGAAATAAAAAACATTCTGAAGCCCTTGTGGAAGCATTTACTAAGACATTTCAAAGGCACATGGCTTTAAATCTAACACATAGAAATCTTTTGATTCCCAAGTTAGTCAAAGACCTTTTCCTTGATATAAGGAGGAAATGGAAAATAATATAGTTGTATGAGTGGCCCAGCTTCTTGATATTATTCAGGTTGCAACCTGATTTTTTAAAGAATTAAAGACAAGTGTACTTGTCTTACAAATTGAGTCTTCACAAGAACAGAAATGCAGTTCTAGAAGCAATTTAAATCCCATCTATACCTTTTTCCAATCCCCAAACCTCCCTCATTCATCTCAAAATAAGGTATTAAAATTCTTTTTGGATTCTAGAACTTAATATTCTATTTAGATGAAAGAAAATCAAGAATGTTAGGTTAAAAAAGACTTAAAAAAGAAAATAATTCAAGGTGATGAATAGGGAGGAGGAAGAGTCATATTAAGAAAAAGATCAGAAGAGAGGTAATTTTGAGATATATTAGGAAATGGTTGGATTCATCATCAAAAGGCAGGGAAATAACAGTAAAAATCTAAGAAAAGATTTTTATTCCAGGTGTTAACCTTTTTATTTTAAAAGAGTCAATTTATTCAAAACCTCTTCAGTCCTAGAAAGTTCAACATTAATTATTTTATTTTTCCGGCAATCCTATTCCCAGTCTCAAAAGTCTTTATATCAGTGATTAAGTTGTCATTTACATGTACATAGCCCCTGTCTTGAGAACTGATTATATTCCCAAGAAATTGATATTTTAGGGAACAATTTAAGCATAACATGAATTTTGAATTTTGTTATGCATGATTATATCTGTGAGAAATATTAGAGGAACACCGAAAACTGTTCCCAGATGACCCGATTCAGGTAAGAATACACAAAAAGCACTCTTGCGTGCGCGTACACACATACATACACCTCACAGTCTTTCAACTGCCTCAGTTCAGGCATCTTATGAACCACATCTAACTGGATCTGGTCTTTCAACTTTCCTTGCAATTTCTGTTAATCTTCCTTCTATCTCTTCATGCTAACTGAAAAGTTGGAACCTCTCTGTTGCCCCCATACACAAGACAGCTTGTGTCTTTTTCAAGGTAAAATACCATGTGAATTTATATATTTTAAAACTATTTAACATGTGTAAAACTGTTCTAGCCAAATCCATTAGATCTATCTTCCTTCTTTCCTCACTCCCTTCCTCTTTTCTTTCTTTCCTTTTCTTTCCTTTTCTTTTCTTTTCTTTTCTTTTCTTTTCTTTTCTTTTCTTTTTTCTTTTCTTTCTTTCTTTCTTTCTTTCTTTCTTTCTTTCTTTCTTTCTTTTTCTTTCTTTCTCTTTCTTTCTTTCTTTCTTTCTTTCTTTCTTTCTTTCTTTCTTTCTTTCCTTTTCTCTCTTCTTTCTTTCTTTCTTTCTCTCTCTCTTTTATTGTTCATGTCTATACTATTTCCTGTTCTACTTTATTATTTTTTTATTTTTTTTAAATTTTTTTGTCTTTTTGCCTTTTCTAGGACTGCTCCCTTGGCATATGGAGGTTCCCAGGTTAGGGGTCAAATTGGAGCTGTAGCCGCTAGCCTACACCAGGGCCACAGCAACGCGGGATCCGAGCCGCGTCTGCAACCTACACCACAGCTCACGGCAAGGCCAGATCCTTAACCCACTGAGTGAGACCAGGGATCGAACCCACCACCTCATGGTTCCTAGTTCCTCATGGTTCCTAGTCAGATTCTGCAACCTCATGGTTCCATGGTTCCTCATGGTTCCTAGTCAGATTCGTTAACCACTGACGGGAATTCCTGTTCTACTTTAAATGATGTATTTAAAACAAAGAGATTTAGAATCTTATTTTTTTTGAAATTATATCTTATAGATATAACTATAACTAGAATTTGCCTATGATTACTTACTTAGAAACTGTTTAACTGTAGTTGAATTAGATATTAAATTATAGGACCAATTACCATAGTGGAGAGAACACTGGAGTTTGTAGGAATAAAAAGACAAAAGAATTTGATCTTGGAGTAACAATTACTTCTTCCATGGGCCATTAACTATTTGTAAGACTTGAATGAGTGCCTTCTTTCCTTTGATCTCAATTGCTTCTCTATAAAAATAAAGATTGGACTAATTGTTCTACACTGTTACTCTGAGTTTGAACATTGACATAGAAGTGAATTCCCATGTCATCTTATTCAGTTGCAGCATGGTATAGTTTTGCTAATAGGGATGACAACTTGTTATTAATTCAGTAATGACATTATTTTCTTGTCTATGTCTAAGAAAGCTTGTGCCATTAAGAAGTTTTTAATTTGATTTTATCCCCAAGCATTTATTTAGTTAAAATTCACCTGGCCTTTGACTTTTTTTCTAATTGATTACAATCACATCTTTTTTTTTAATCTTATTATGTTAAAAAATTTGTCCGTATGTGGAGTAAGTGGGTTTTTTTTTTCTGTATTTTCATTCAACCATTGATCAGGAATAAAGCATATCAATTCATCAACTGACTTACATGGACTGGAAAAAGTGTTGGCTCTTTCAGGATGATCTATGATTTGGCAGATTCAAAATATATAATATATTAGGTTTGCTCTCTGTTTTCACCAGTACTCCAAGACTGTGTAGTCAGAGGCCAGAAATAATATTTTCCACAGTCCTTTGAACAACTTCAGTAAATTTTACTTAATTATATGTTGCCATAGCCTCAACATTCATAAAATGAAGGTTTTACTTTTTAACTTGTACAACTTAATTTATAACTAAAACAAGGACATTGTAAGGTATTTTATAATAAAATTATTTGACATTTAAGGAGATGAAAAGAAACATTAAATAAATGCATTATATTTTATGGTCATCTTAATATAGGAAAATATTGCATCCACTATAAATAACAACAGGATGTGATACATAATGAAAAGAGTACACCACAATAAACTATTAGAAAGCACAAAGAAATTATAGAATGTGTAAATGAATAGAAAACTAGTATGAGATGTATCAGCAGGCATGAATTTTCATAATGAAGAAGACCTGCCGAGTGTTTAGCACAATGGATGGGGAAATATCCACACCAAAGGATATGGTTGTGAAATTTCAGAATAGTAGGGACAAAGGGAAGATCTTTAAAAAGCTTCTAGGAGTTTTCATCATGGCTCAGTGGTAACAAACCCAACAAATATTCATGGGTACATGGGTTCGATCCCTAGCCTCACTCAGTGGGTTAAGGATCTGGTGTTGCCCTGAGCTGTGGTGTAGGTCGAAGTTGCAGCTTGGATCCCATGTTGCTGTGGCTGTGGTGTGGGCTGGCAGCTGCAGCTCCAATTTGATCCCTAGCCTGGGAACCTCCATATGCCATGGGTGTGGACCTAAAAAGACAAAAAGACAAAAAAAAAAAAAAAAAAAAAAGCTTCTAAATAGGCAGGTCACATAGAAAGATCAGCAATTAACACTGGACCAGCAAATTCCATACTATAACATGTGACCCAATTCTGTGTCCCACTGCATGAAAGTAAGGTGGAGAGGCATTATTGAAATACTTTCTTTCCCTCCTAGGTTAGCTCTGTATCCAGGACAAGCTAGTGAATGTTATCAGAGTAAGAAAAACTTAGTAAGATGAACCCAAAAAAGAGTAACACCCACAAAGCACAAGGCTGACCTGGGAATAAAATACAGACACTAAGCAGATTGAAACACATCTTTCCAGTGAGGTTCTACCTTATATGAAAAAGTCAAAGAAGGAGGTGGTATTTAGGCCAAATCTCAATGAAGCAAAGACTTGACCCTCATTCTTAGTATGTTTCTAAATGTATGTGTGTTTATGGGACGAGAGTAGGCAGTGATTTTTTATTTTTTTTGAATGAAGAAAACTGTTTAGGAAATGCATTTGAAGCATGCTAGTCTCTTGGTTGAGTTTGCAGGAGAAAGATGTAAATTTCCAAAAGAACTTGGAAAGGAGGACTCTTTCCTGGGATGTGAGACATTCAGGGCTAAAACTGGGACAGTCTCTGGCAAAGTGGTGGGATGATTTGGTCACCTGATGTGAAGTTCCAGGGAATCTGAGGATGAACAGATAAATGCAGGACTGAAACTGGGATAGAAAGAAGAATAACCAAGGGAGAAAAATAAAAGTGGCATGGGACTAGCTAGAGCTTGAGAGTAGAGTTTAGGATAAGCCAACCATTGGGGAAACCCTTCAGCCATCTGGGTCAGAGTTCGAGCTTGGAGAAGGCATAAGGAAGGCTCACTGTGGTCTATGCCCAAGAGATTGTGGTGCACTTGTGTTTAACTCTTCCCAGGTTTAGATGTGTCTCTGTGAAAAAAATGTACAAAATTTCAAACATTTCTTTTCTCAGAATTAATTGGTGGTATACATACATTTAATTAAAATTAGATTTTTCTAGCTATGAGGATTCATGAGGTTTTTGTTTTGATTCTAATTCTTTGTACCTACATACCACAGGGAATCATTACAATCATTAGAAACCAAGTGCCCCTATCAGAATTTCACAGTGATCCTGCTCTACCTCCCTCTGGTGCCCACCTCAGGCTTATGCTTCATTGCCTTTTGGAATTCCCAAGGACACAGCTCATTTTCATAAACCGAACATGTGACAGAAATTCAACCAGGGCTCTATGACATTGGCTGCTGTCAGGAAAAAAAAAAAAAAAGCCTGGTTGGTCTATCTGCTAAAGGATAGGCTCAGGATGCAGCCCTAGACTAAAATCTCAAAGGCTGGTTTCGAAAGATCTGTTAAACCAGGGGGGTTGGCAATGTATGTTTTAAGAAAAGAACACTAACCTGGAAATTGAAGCTTGATTTGAAAGTGGATTTTAGTGGTTCTCTTTTTCTCTCATGTAGAGCAAGCATAAGCTTTATCCCAATAGAACTGCCACTTTTCTATTGTCAATACTGTGAGACCTGATGCCATAACTTTCCATCATCTAATTTACTCCAGCAGTTCCGCATTTTGAAATACAGAGTAATTATTCTCTATACTGACTCTTCATTTTGTGTGCCATATGGGATTAACTAGAAATAATATTTAAAAATTTTAGGTATCTGGAAAAGTAACAAAGTAAAATGAAATATGACTTAGAAAAGGAGGTTAATGCCTTTGAGGGAAAATAAATGTTAGAAAAATTCAAATACTCAACGGGAAGGTAAAGCTTGTGGAGAAATAATGCTGCAGGGTATACATAAATGAGAAATAATGAATTAGGTATTGAAATAAAACATTTTTTACAAAGGACAACTGCAAGTTAGAAAATATTTCATATTTCCCACTATGGTTGTCACTATTGTTTTCAAAATCACTGATGGGACTTAAAACAGACTATCACTTTTTAAAATAGATTTAAATCTGTGTAACCTTGGAGCTCTTAATCTATTTGCGTTTCACCATCTGCTTTGCATGCTTCTTAATTTAATATGCATATCTCAGGATTGATTCAACTTATGAGCTCCTTACAAGGAAGGCATGTGCTACTATTGAATTGCAGAAATGATGATATTCAACAGTCTGTATAACATAAATCTGAAAGGACAGCGTGGAAAGAACACTAGACAAAGAGGAGAATTCAATTCAGTCATATAATAATTATTAACTTACTTTGTGACCTTGAGCAATGCATCCAAACCCCCCAGGCTTCAGTTTTCATGTGTACAATGGATTCGGCCACCTTTATAAGACTCCAACATTCCCACAAGTGTATCATCTTATTGGAGGAAGGATTGATCATTTCAATTAGGAAACTGGTGCCTCTTCTCCCCTCTTTTAATTATTATATTTAGGAAAGAATTTACAAGAGTACAAATGGAAAACCAGTCCTAAAACAAATATAACTAGAGATAAATATTATGAACGAGATGTCAAAGCCTCAGTACTAATGCAAATGAGGCATGAAAACTCAAAAATTAAAGTAAGTTTAAATATATCAGTTATCACAATAATTGTAAATATAAGAAAATTCCTTGATGAGAATCTCTTACCAGAAGAGAGAGACTCACTACAAAAGCAAAAACTAAGTCCAGCTATAAACTAATTTCAAGACACATCCCTATGATATAAAGTAAAAATATGGAAAAGGTGAAAATCAAGAAATGGAAAATATATTTTTTAAAAACTCCAATCAAAGGAAAGTTGAAGTAGTAATATCTAAATGGATAGACTTCAAAGGTGAATATATTGCTAGGGATGATGAGGATAATCACTTAATAGTAAAAAGAAAAATTTACCATAAAATATCACAGTTTTGAACACTGAATACATCCTCCAAAGTAACCTCGAACATACGAGATAAACACGGACAGAATTATCTAGGAAAACTGCCGAAACAGAGTTCTGATGGGACATTTTTATAAAGTGAATTTCAGACAATTTAATAAACATCCCGAACTTATAGACACATATATAACTCCACAGCCAATATTGAGAAAGTACATGTAATTTTCCACAGCAGCAGAGCCTATTAACAAATAGAATTTATGCATGTCTGCATTTTTGATGGCATCATCTGCTTTATACTAGTAAACATCATAAGTGTGCCGATCAAAAGCAAGCTCCCCAGACATGGGAATCTTTCACTGTGGTGGCCAAAGAGAGCAGAAAGGATGGGATTTTAAATGTAAAGTTTTATGTGACCTTATATATGAATATATCTGTATAACCACCTCTAAATAAATATACAGAACATGTCTATCACCTCAATTTGGGTCCCAGGTAGTCACTCACATGCTTTCTGTAATTATGTATAAGATTTATGTTTTCTAGAAGTTCACAGAAATAGTATCCCATAGCTTGCACTTTTATGTATCTAGTTTTTTCACTTGGCATGTTGTTTTTGGATTCGGCTACCTTGTGGCCTTCGTTGTTAGCTATTTCATATTGCTGAATAGATTCTTACAAATCCTTTTCCATTTGCCTCTTAATGGACTTTGTGGTTGTTCCTAGTTGTTGTCTAATGAAGAAAATTTTCATGAACATTCCTCTGCAAGTGTTTTTGTGCATATGTTTTCAGTTTTCTTTTTTTGTTGTATTTCTTTGATTTTAGGGCTGCACCTGTTGCATATGGAAGTTCCCAGGCTAGGGGTCGAATTGGAGCTGCAGCTGCCAGCCTACACCACAGCCACAGCAACACAGAATACAAGCCATGTCTGGGACCTACACTGAAGTTCACAGCAATGCTGAATCCTTTAATCCACTGACCTTGGCCAGGGATTGAACTTGTGTCCTCGTGGACACTAGTCAGGCTCATGACTGCTGAGCCACAATGAGAACTCCCTGTTTTCAGTTTTACTGAGCAAAGAATAGTTGAATAGTTAGATCATGTGGTAACTATTAAATTTTTTAAAACATCAGTTTCCCAAAGATTTAATCTTATGTTCCCACCAGCCATGTATGAGTTCCAGTTGCTCCACTGCATAGACAATAGTCTTTTTATTCTTGGTTTTAGTTTTTAAATAATTAATTGAATGATTAATTACCACAAGTTTAGTGAATATCTACCGTCTTATATAGGTTCAAAGTTAAAGAAATATAAATTTTTTTCACTTTTTTTCTTTGTGGCAGTAACCCTTAGAATTTACTCTCAACAACTTTTGTGCACGATATACAGCAGTGTTAATTATATTTATCATGTCGCATATTACATCAGTAGTACTTATTTATCTTATAACTGGAAGCTTGTACCTTTTCAACAAAGCCTTTTAAATTTTAGCTATTTGAATGTGAGTTTATGGTGTTACGTCATTGAAATTTAAATTTGCACTTCTCTGATAATTGATGATGTCGGGCATATTTTCGTGTGGCTTTTAGTTATTTGAATACTCCTTTTTGGTGAAGTGTATGTTCAAATCATTTACCTATTTTTAGACTGGATTTCCTTCACATTAGTGTCTTTTGCAAATATCTGCTCCCAGATTGTGACTTCCTTTTTGTAATTTTTTAATGTCTTCAGAAAAGCAGTAATTTTTAATTCTGATTAACTTTAATTCTTTTTTGGTTAATATTTGTGTGTGTGTGTGTGTGTGTGAGACTTAAGAACTCTTTGCCTAGCCAAAGGTCACACAGCTGTCTCTTATATTTTCTTCTCAAAGTTGATGCTTTTAGTTTTTACATTTGAGTCTTGATTCATGTTGAGTTATTTTTTTTAATATGTAAGTAAGAATTGGGATTTGTTTCTCCCCATATGCAAAGACAGCCACACAAGACTTCAAGGAACATGAAAAATCAAGGAAACATGACAGCACCAAATAAACACAATATAATTTTTTGAATATTCAAAACATGTTTCCTTGATTTTCCATGTTCCTTGAAATCTAGTGTGGCTGTTTTTGCATTTGAGATAACTACCTCTTTGAGTCTTTACATTCCTTATGTAAGATCCACTTGGATCTTAAGTCTTCATCATCATATTTGCATTCCCTGGGTAAACCTCATATGTTATCCTTTTAATTATATTATTAAAATAAGTGTTTTTGTGATTATATGCATGAGGATATGGTGTATGGTTTCTTTCTTTGTAATGTCTCCATCTGATTTTGGTATCAGGATGATACAGTGATTTAAGTGTTTTCTTCTCTGTTTCATAAAAGAGTATATAGGTAGTTGATATTACTTTTTCCATAAATGTCTGACAGTATTCATCATTGAAATCATTAAGGTCCTGAAAGGTTTTTTTTGGGGGGGGTATTTTTGATAGAAAAATCAGTGTTTTTAATAACTACGGCAAAAATTAGATTTTTACGTCTTCTCTTTTTTTAGCTTTGGTTCATTGTGGATTTTCAAGGAATTTATTTTTTTGAAAGCAGCGTATATTTTATCAAGTTATAAAAATTGTCCTCTATTATATTTTTAATATCTGTGGGATCTTCATTAATATCTTTATTTAAATTTCAGGTAATTTATATTTTCTCTTTCTTTTCTCTTGGTCAGGCTAGTTATCAGTTTTGTTTGCTTTCCCAAAGAAACTTTTGTTTTAACTAATTTTTCACTATTGTTTTTTATTTTACTAATTTTCAATTGTGTATCTATTATTTCCTTCATTATATTTAATTTTCTTTCATTGTAATTTATTGGTAATTAGCTCTTCTTTTTCTAGTTTCCTAAGTTGAAAGTTGACCTCATTTGTCTTTAGATCTTCCCTCTTTTCTAGTTTAAGTATGTAAAAAGCTATAAATAATCACTCTAAACTCTGTTTAGGCTGAATCTTACAAATCTTGATATTTTGATGATTTCATTTTCACTCAGTTCAAGTGCTTTGGTGATTCTTCAACAAATTTATTAAGAAATGCATTGTTTAAGGTTCAGATATTTGGGAATTTTCCAGATGGCTCTCTCTTGTTGATTTCTATGTTATGTTGTTGTCAGAAAAAATACTCTGCGTTTGAATATTTTAAAATTTATTGATTGATTTTACAGTCCAACATATTATTTATCTTGGTGATGTGGCAATGTTTGATTAAAGATAACATATATTCTGTTGTTATTTGGTAAAGCGTTCTATAAATAAATGTCAAAAAGTCATGTTTGATTATGTGTTCAGTCTTCTGTGTCTTCATGGGTATTGTCTGGATGTTCTATCATTACAAAGGTCAGAGTGTTGAAATATTCAGTTAAATAATAGGTTTGTCTCTTTTTCTTTTCAGTTCTGTCGGATTTTGCTTCATGAATTTTGAAATTCTGCTTAGGCACATACAGTGTAGGATTATTATATGTCATTAGGAATGGAGTCATTTATCATTATGGAATGTATTTTTTTTAATATCTATTGATATTCTTGATATGAAGTTTACCTAACTGTAGCCACTACAGCTTAGCGTTTGTATAGTATGTATGTATGTATGTATATATGCATGTATTTGCACTTATTCTTTTACTTTTATCCTTAGGTAGCTTTATACTTAAAATAAGTATACTTAAAATGTAGACAGGATATAGTTCATTATTTTTCTTTTTTTTTGTCTTTTTAGGGATGCACCTGAGGCATATGGAAGTTCCCAAGCTAAAAATCCAATTGGAGCTGTAGCTGCTGGCCTACACCAGGGCCACAGCAACGCCAGACCTGAGCCACATCTGTGACCTACACCACAGCTCACGGCAACGCCAGATCCTTAACCCACTGAGCAAGGCCAGGGATCAAACCTACATCCTCATGGTTGCTAGTATGATTTGTTTTCACTGAGCCACAATGGGAACTCCTAATCTCTGAATTTTAATTAGAGTTTTGTAAACAATTTATACTTAAGTACTTTTTGATATAATTGAGCTTAAATTTTCCATCATGCTATGTGATTTTTGTTTGCTTTTCTCTCTTTTTTCTTTTGGATACATTGAGTTTTGTTTTATTTATTTATTTATTTTTACTATGGAAGTTTATCTCCTCTGTTGGTTATTGCTATACATCTTTGTGGAACTCTTTTTATGGCTACTCTAGATTTTATGCTATATATTTTTAAATAAACATTTAAATTATATGTATGACTTAAGAACTTTGAAATAATCTCCTGTAACATTTCCATTCCATTCCTTTGTGCACTTGTTATGGAACATTTTACATATGTTTATGTATAAATTAAACTCTATAACTCTTTTTTTCTTTTTAGGGCTGCATCTGCAGCACATGGAAGTTACCATGCTAGGGGTCAAATAGAGCTGCAGCTGCCAGCCTACACCACAGCCACAGCAATGCAGGATCCAAGCCACGTATGCAACCTACACCACAGATTATAGCAACACTGAATCCTTAACCCCCTGAGTAAGGCCAGGGATTGAACCTGAATCCTTATGGATACTAGCTGGGTTCATAACTACTGAGCCACAAGGGAAAATCCTATAACTTGTTTTTTATTTAAACAGCCAATAATGTAAAAATTTTTTTTAAGCAATGAAATTAACATCTTTTTTATGTTTACCTGAGTATTTACCATGTTTGGACTTTTCTTCCCTTTCCTGTTCTCTTTATTTTTTGTCTTCCTTCTTTCCTTCCTTTCTTTTCTCTTTCTTTTCTTTTCTTTCTCTCTCTCTCTCTTTCTTTCTCCCTCTCTCTCTCTGTCTTTTTTGTTGTCTACTTTTCCAACTGGTGTTGTTTTATGGTACCTGAAAAATTTCCTTCAACATTTCTTTTAGTGCACACTTTCTGGCAAACATTCTTTCAGATTCGTTTTTTTTTGAAAGTCTTCATTGCTTATTTTTTGTAGGATATTTTCACTAACTGTATTCTAGTTTGATGATTTTTTTCCTTTCATTTTATTAACTCTGTGTCACTGAGTCTTTGATGTGTCTTTGGTCATTCTTTTTATTTCTGTACAAAATGTGTCTTTTCTCCATATGTGCTTTTAAGATTTTTCTCTTAATACTAGTTTTTAGTAATTTGATTATAATATACCTTGGTGTAGTTTTCTTTGTGTTCATTCTTTTTATTGTTCCTAAATCTTGAGTCTGTGGGCTTAATGTTTTCACCAAATTGGAAAACTTTTGGACAATTTTAGAATTTTAATCTCTTCAAGAATTTTTTTCTATTTTCCACTTTCTTTCTCCTCTTCCAGTACTCCAATTACATGTTTGTTACATAGTTGAAATCAGTATAAGTCACTGAGAGTCTTCTTTTTTATTGTTTTGATTAACAGCTTCTTTATTCTGGAAAAGGATATGAAAACATATTCATATAAATACTGACATTACAATGTACAGGGAAAAAGGGAAGGGAGAAGGAAACAAAAATATCTAAAATCCTGTTAATACTGCTTCACCAAACAAGACCATAATGCTTTGTACCCTATTCAATCACTTATATAATAAACCACAAATAAAATCTTCTGTGGAAGATACATAGCTTTTCTTTGAGACGGCAGGGAAAAGGGACTTTAAGTTGGGATAGGAGGCTTTATTCTTTTGGCAGATTTTCTCAGTCATTATAGATATTGATGCACTGTTAATAAAAAATATATGCTTCTCTGTGGAGCATTAAAAAAAAAAATCCAAGGATGAGATGGCTGAGGTCTCAGCTCAAATATCTCCAAATGTATTGTTGTCCATTCCCTGACCTTTCCATGCGTTTTTTTTTGTTTGTTTGGTTGGTTGGTTTTTTTTTTTTTTTTTGGTTGTTTTCCAGATCAGTGCCATTCTCTCTTTGTGAGCATCTGTGTGCAAGATTTTTGTAGGGGTGGATTTCTTCAGAGCTGAACCCTGGGATACACATGTTCCACTGGCATTCTAGATGCAGCTGGACATATTTTACCTCTAATGTGCTGGACTTGCAATGCTGAGCAAGCTGGCAGAATGATGTCACCACGCTCTTGATAAAACCATCAGCAATCTGCAGCAGTGAAGCATTGGTCTCAGCAGCCTGTCTGACTAAAAGTTTTCTTTCTTTCTTCTTTTTTTTTTTAATCTTTTTTTCTTTCCTTGCTTTATTTTGGATATTTTCTATTGTTACATCTTCAAGTTCATTGATCTTTCTTTATGCAGTGTCTAATCTGGTGCTAATTTCTTCCAGTGATAATTTCATTTCAGATATTGTACATTTCATCACCTGAAATTCTATTTGATTTTTTCTTATGTTTTCTATTTCCCTTCTCATTATATATTTCTTTAAATCTTTTAGAATATTGAACATAGTGATAATAATAACTTTAGCATTTTTTTTGCAAATTCCCTCATTTTTGTCTTTTTTTAATGTCTGCTTCTGTTAATTCATTCTCCTCCTAGTTAAAGGTTACATTTTCCTGGCTTTTCACATATCAGATAGTTTTGATTTTCTGTTGGACATTGTAACTTGACATTTTTTTGAGTATTGGACTTGTTATGTCTATATAAGGAGTGTCCTGGCATGCAAAGTTTCTTACAGATTGTTTTGTACTTTCATGGTCTGTTTTCAAGCTTCTGGGATTGGGGCAGGTATAGAGTAGCCTCCATTCTAGCTTCATTACTAAAGCATGAATTTTCTGGAACATCTATTGACTACTCCATATATTAACAAAAGGTCTTTCCCTGGCTGGTGGGAACACAAATGATTTTTACCTCTGATTAAGCTCTGAGAGTTATTTGCCTCCAGATCCCCAGTAGCTTTTCTTTTCCTGAAAGCTGTTCTTTGCCTGGCCCAGAACAAACATGTATAAATCTTTATTTATGTAATGACTTAAGGAGAGTGGAGAGTATTATGTGTATCTGGGCCTCTTTCACTGTATAAGTTTGTCCTCTGGTATTCTGTAATCTCTTTTCCCAACCAGGTTGAACTTCCTTGGCCTCTTTGAACTTCAATTTCTGTCTCCCGTATTGATACAGATGACGGTCTATATTTGAATTACCCTTTCTTATTGTTCAGTCCCGAAATTGCCTGCAGGCAGAAAGCCAAGGGCTCCTGGTTTCAGTGACCACAGGTCTGTGCTATCTACTTTCCAGTGACTGAAAAGAGCTGTTTCATGTCTTTTCCACTTATAAATTATTTACCATGGAAGAATTATTTTTGGACTATTGCTCCATCTTGACCAGGCAGAAGTTGAATTTTTTTAAAAAGTATATTTAGATATGTTTTTCTGCTGTGAAAAAAATTTGGTTTATTCCAAAATGTCAGTCTTAGCAGATTTACTACACTTGAAAATAATAATTTTATTTTATCAAAAAAAATCACTTCCAAAACTCTGTGAGAAATCTAAAGGTCAGATCATGAATATAAATTTACTTTAAAAAATATGACATCCTTTTTACTTGCCTTCTCCATTTTGATTGGTTATCATGATCTATGATTTCTCAATCAATGGGGCCAGGTCAGGTACTATGTAGGACAAAATGAGTTTTAAAATATTTTAAAATATTATTGTTTCCCTTGACTAGGTTATAATCTAATAAAAATGTCAAGACATAAAACATAATCATTAACTAGCAATAAAACATGAAATACTAGAATTTTTCAGAGTATAGAGAGGGAACCATTGGATGGTATGAACAGAGAATTCCAATGACCTAATTTTAACATTGGGCAGTTCAGAGTAGTCCTATGGACAAATCACTTAACATTTCCATGTTACAACCAAGTAATGGTTCACTCAGAAGTGTCTGAGACTCTAGGCAAACCTATACTGTAGTTAGACTCCATTTATTCAGAATAACAGTTTTTCTCTTTTGGCTTCATCTTCTCATATTCTTTTCTACCTATGGGCATTAATATACTAGGTATAATTATGTGTAGTTTATGTTTTCAATTAACATATACTACTTATACTTTTCATATCCTTTTAGTGATTAAGTTTTGATAACAGACATCAACATAGGGTTCCATGAGTGACCTTTCGGTGACCAGAGATCTACTGGGTTCTGGCTGGTTAATTTCAGTCGTGGTTTGATTTCTCTGAATACCAACCAGTGAAATAAAATTGCATTGTCATTGCCATGAGATAAAACTGCTTGCCTCTTAGATTTTACGTGGTAAATTATAGTTCTAACTTGTTTTTAGTAAATATCTAAGACCATCTACTTAATGGAGTCTCCAAATGCGATGCTGGATAGCATAGTTCTCTGTAGAAGGTTAAAAATATGTGCACACACACCTTAGTGAAGAGGGATCATGTTCACCAGCTCTCAGTGAGTGGCTCCACAGTCTCAGGTTAATCCAGAAGGGATATATATTAGGGCTTAACTTCCAAGTCAGTGACTTGGGGAAGCATCTATAAATATGAAACCTACAGGAGTCTTACCATTTACTATCTGCAGAGCAGCTCACTGGGATGATTTTTAAAATCCAGTAGGACGTAATGATGTTTATTTCCATAATTTCAAGTTCCTTTAAGAGAAAAACTGTCTCCAAGGTTTTAACCTTAGATTGGGCTTCAAAACTGACAACTGAAGAAGTTGGTTAAGAAACAAAATTTATGTAAATTTCAAGACACATAATGGAAGAGATAGAAGATATAGATGAAATATATTAAGCTGTTATTAAGAAATTAATTTACGGGTTGAGAAAGGAGAATCATAAGGATTCCTGCTCTGGGTATGAATCTTGAGGTAACTCTGTTATGTTTATACTGTTTATAGTTTGCTGTGCAGAGAGAAGGAAATCGATGCTGTTATCTACAAATTTTGGAGAATTTTCTGACTAGCAATCAGAAGAACTGATTTTTACTTTTTCTTCTTCTGTCAACCAACTGGGTGACCTGAGGTAAGTCAATATGACTCTGGAACTTAAGTTTCCTATGACTCATATGAGGAGATTAAACTAGATGGGCTCTGAGTTTTCTTCCAGTTTATTTCATGACTTTATAAGTTTTAAGTTAGGAGATAAATATTGGAAACTTAGAAATAACTATGACCAGTCTAGATTAATGATCCATCCATACTCCACATCTGTTCAAACAATGGCCCTGGGGAATGAACTGTGAATACTTATAATTTTTCATCCTGACATCAACCTTAGCGGTAAGCACGTATCACCTCTTTATCTACATTGATGGCACCGTGCTATATAAATCCAGCCAATCCCTTTTAAAATTCACATTTGCTGTTCATACCTACCTCTTAGGGGTTAATAACAAGATTATTGTCTGCTACATAAAGAAGTACTTAAGTACTTCGTTTTTTTGGACTTAAGTTTACCTTTTTCAATTTTTAAAAGGATCTCCCCCAAAGGAGACTCACCCTAGTATTTTAGATTTTGAACATTAAGTCTCTGCTTGTTTTAGTCACATCAATCAATCACTACTTCAAAAATATTTTTAAGATCTTAATCAGGTTGGCATCCTCTGGTTTTGTCTTTCTGGGTTGAAAAGTTTTGTTCATTCAGTTCCTTTCTTCATTGCTGCCTCTCTTTCCTAGCACTAATTTCCATTTTGAATCTTTGCGACAGCTCTGGCTTTCCTTTTCTGAAAATTTCCCATGTCCATTTGGCATTTCTGGAAGTGCAACAACAAAGAAATATATTAGATTATAGAGAAGAAGCAGAAAGGAAAAGGCAGTGTATTTTCTTATATTTTTGTAAACAACCCATGCTTGGCTGGATTTTTAGGTTACAGAAGCACCATATGTCTGTGTTCTCAAGGGGCCACCCACTACTTACCTAATTGAAATTAGATTTAAAAATGTGTCATATTTACTCTTCTGTTTTTTTCTTTTTCTTCCTCCCTGCCTCTCACTTTCTCTCCTTCCTACCCCCCCCCCCCACTTTTTTTTTTTTCTCATTCTCCTTACTTTCCTGCTTATTGTTGCTTTACAAGGTAACTATTTAGGCTATGGGGTTTTAGAATGGGAAAACCCATCTCTAGTGATTTGTTACCTAAATTTCAATTTAAAACATTAAGGGATAAGAAATACTATGTACTACCACTGTAAATCTACTTCCTTTAAATTATTGAAAATATATTAGGCCTAATTTAAATATATAACACTAAGGTAAGTAATCAAAATAAAAGGCAAGGATTTTCTGAAATCCTTAGATAATACTAAAGAGAGTTGAGGAAGGAGAAACTAGGAAAGGCCTTTGAAGTTTCAAACTAACAAGAATTAAAAGACATCTCAGGAGTTCCTGTCGTGGCGCAGTGGTTGACGAATCCGACTAGAAAGCATGAGGTTGCGGGTTCGATCCCTGCCCTTGCTCAGTGGGTTAACGATCTGGCGTTGCCGTGAGCTGTGGTGTAGGTTGCAGACGCGGCTCAGATCCCGCGCTGCTATGGCCCTGGCGTAGGCCGGCGGCTACAGCTTCGATTAGACCCCTAGTCTGGGAATCTCCATATGCCGCAGGAGCGGCCCAAAAAATGGCAAGAAAAAAAAAAAAAAAAAAAAAAAAAGACGTCTCAGCTTGAGCTATTCTATTACCCATTTGAAATCTATTGTTTTATTGCCTGTCTCTCTTAAGATCTGGTCTTTTTTCAAATTCAGTCTCTCTCAATTTGTGTTTACTCTTTCCCTTGATTCCATGTCACCTGAAATTAGGATTCATTTAATTTGCATTGTATCTGCAACTCAGCCTGAATGTCAGTAGGGATACAAAACCAGTGGAGGAGGGCAGGGTACCAGCATTCACGGAGTACCTGTTATTTACAGGCACTTGACTAGGCAATCCTCACAACATCCTTTCGATAGAAATATTATATTCTTCCCTCTACACTTAAGTTGTCTGGGGCTCATTAAATCATTTTCCCTAGGACATGCGAATGGAGAGTGGCAAAATTAGAATTTGAATTCAAGCTCTATACTGGAGATGCTCTACTTGAAAGTATGCAGTTTTCAAACACCTCCACTAACTGCAGCAGTAAGATATTGTTGGACTCAAGACTGTTTCATTACTTGGTTAAACGTTGAACATTACAATATAGAGCTATCCTCTTTATAAGGCAGTTTTTCTCTGTATTCTTATTTTTCAGGAGGCTAAAACTTACTATAGAATTTTGTACATAAGCAGAATGGCTCAAACTCTGTCTTTTCATAAAATGAGTCTTCAGAAATATTGAGAACTGGCTTTATGTACCTACCAGCTGTTCTCGCCTTATGTAGTATTCATTGTTCTCACTTAGTCAAGAATCAAGTGTTCATGTGTTTTCCTATGTTAAGAAAGCCGTCAGAGGTGGCCTTTATCTGGACTAGTTACTATCGTTGATGTTGGTGGTAATTTTTTTTATTTTTAGTTTAATGCTGTAGATTAATTTTTAATTACAGGAAACTTCAGAGACTTCATAGTAAGTGGTTTTCTCTATTTATGCCTAAAGTTCTAAAAATTCTAGAATTGATCAGAGATGGCAGACTTAAATGCAAATGAATAAATATGAAATAAAATAATTTATTGGTAGGTCTCATTTAAAATATTGATTTGAAATTAGAGTACAAGTTTACTTTAAAAAATATGATATGCATGCTTCAAATGTTAATAAGTGATCAATTAGCTAATTTTATAATTGTGTATGGTCCACTGAACACTGAATTTCCTCAGTAGGAAAATGCTGTACTTTCCTTCTTGGGGGCCTCAAGGGGAAAAGAATTAATTACTGTCAATAGTCCTTCACTTCCTAAGTGCCATAAGTTGTAAACCTACTCATTTGTAATTCTAGCCATAGACTTTCTTTCTCAAATTAGTAGGTAATAACTAGATGCTTACAGTTTATTTTATCCTATTTAAAATCATCACTAGAATGTATGTACAAATATAGAGTCTTAAGTTATTGAAAGAAGATTGGAGCATTTCTTTATAAGAGAAAAGTAAAAGATGGAAGTGATGGTTTATATTTTTTCATTACTCCATCCAGATTCAATACAACCTGTACTTATGTTCCTTAACTGGTAGTCATATTGAGTGATTTGACTCAGCATGATAATACCAGTTACTGTTTCATCAGCCATAACATATAAAGACTTCAGCTATAGCAGAAACAAAATTTTTTACCTTTTATATTTTTCACTAAGATACAGTCAAATTTTTAACACAGTAGGTGGAAAAATTCCAAACCATAGGTAGGAAGTACAGTAATTCTCAGAGGTGTAACAGTCTAGTTTTGCCTGGTCTCCTCCTGTTTTCTATGTATTTGATTTCTTAGTTGCTGATAATCAACTCCCTTAATTCTCCCCTTTCCTCTCCTCAGTAGGAGTTCTTAACCTTTTTATGTGCCCTTCACCCATTTGGGATTACGAAGTAGTCTGTGTATCCTTTCTGAGAATAATATTTTAAAATACATGTAATAAAATACATAGGATTATAGAAGAAAATTATATTGAAGTGCAATTAGCAAAGTATTAAAAATGTGTGATATAGTAATTGTGTACTTTCTCATTAGTGCATTAAATCTATCTAGTGGTGAGTCTTATAAGTACCATCATTTTGAAGTTGTGATCAACACATACAATGTGTCAAGGTTTCTGGTTCACCTACAATAGAACGTGAAGATTTCTGATTTCTATTGATGGAAAAGTTAAATTACTGAAAACAGTATTTATTTTCCTATATCAATAATTGAAGACAATTCTAATTTAAGCTGGGTGTTAGTAAAGGTAAGGATATCTTTTTTTGCCATCATTCCCTGAATTCTATCCACAGACCCCATGGACTTTGGAGTACCATACCACTTTCTAGTAGCAGGTGGCAAATGCAATCTCATCTTATTATTTGTAATTTCCCAAGTGTCTTACTTGTTCCCTTAGCCTCTGTTAGATAATCCTTCTCATGCCACCTATACATTAATTTAAGATTTAAAAAAGGAGAAAAACAGACCCTGGGGAAAGGAACATGTCTTACTAGAAATATAGTATATTTCATAAATTTCATACTTCAAATTAAGCAAAAGACACAGTTTGTGATAGGTGTAAAAATAACATTTAATTACAGTAAACCCAAGGATGGAAATGGGAAGTCTTTGATCATCAAATCAGCCAGTTAGTTTCTGTCTCTTATTTTCCTACTTTTTACCTAGTGTCTTATTTCTGCATTGTTTTTGTGGTTTATCAGTTCTTCTCTCTGCATTGCAATTTTTTCCCCTTCTATATGCATATGGCCACCCATGCAGCTTCTGAGTTTTTTCCTCCTCAGTTCAAAAATCCAGCAGATACTGTTTTCAGTGAATCCTAAGTCTGGATTTTCAAGATAAAAAATATAATTGGTCTAACAAGTCTTGCCTACATTTTCAGTAGCAACTGAAGGACAAGGTCATGAATCATAACTTCTGGGTAAACCACTTTTGAAATGGAAAAGGTGTTGATAGTACTTAAAAAGTATATTTATGGGATGGGCTAAAAGCCTTCAAATTTCAATTCAAAATGGTTGAGTCGGTCCTCATAGGTTGAGTCAATCCTGTATTCATGTGCCATGTCTTCTCTCCCTTTCCCTACCTTAGATCATGTCCTGTATAATATAGATTCACCAAGAACTTGGTTATGAGCAGCAAGCCAACAACCAAGACTGGACCTTCCTTCCCTCCCCTCCCCTCCCCTCCCCTCCCCTCCCCTTCCCTTCCCTTCCCTTCCCTTCTCTTCCCTTTCCGTCCCCTTCCCTCTCCTCCCTTTCATTTCCCTCCCTTCCCCTCTCTTCCCTTTCCTTCCCCTCCCTTTCTTTACTCCTCCTCTTCCTTCCCTCCCTGCCCCTTCCTTCGTCTCTCCTCTCTTCCAATAACCAGAACCAACTGCCAAGCAGCATACTAAGCTTTGCAAATAGGAGACAAAATGAGACGTAGCTCTTTCCTGAAAGTTCTGTCTTTTATTAAAGATGGATACTCACATAGAACAAATTACTTGCATGTAGTACACATCAGACTCTGAGAAGTGATGTAAGAGAAAAGTGATAACAAAGCAGAGGCAAATAATAACTTAATGCTAAGTTGTATAAGGCTCTAAGAAGGTTTAGCATTAAGTACCAAAGAGCAGATTTACTACCGTAAAAACATATTAGATGTTATAAATCTAGATCTGTCCACTTTTATCAGCATTACCATGCACTCATTTGTAGCTAATTCATATAAATTTGCTCCTATACGATTGCGCATTTCAAACCAGGATGCATATAAATCCACACATATGTAATAATGGAGTATACAAATGTTATATATAAACCAGGCACATAATCCAAAATCATCAAGGTTCTTTGACTATTTTGGAATATAAAGCTGGGATTTAGCTCATGGATACTCTTTTAGGAGGCCCATGATTGCTGTGATCTGAATCAACTTGTGTTTCCACCTCACAGAATTTCTGGCTGTTCTTTACATCTGACTCAGTCCTGCAAATATGAGGACACTGCTACTGTATAGATACTTATATGAGCAAAACCAGAGTATCTTAGGAGCCTGTTGTGGGCTAGGGCCACCAATACTGTAAAGGAATTTGTAGGTATAATCTTGAATATAAATCTTCAGCTTATTCTAGATCCACCTGTCAAAAGGAATAACTAGGTTATGCTGCAGTAGTAAACAACTTCCAAAACTCAGTGGCTGAGGTATCACTTTCTACTGATGCATAAATAAATAACCACAAACTTAGTGGCTTAAAACATACTCATTAATTATCTCACCGTTTTATAGGTTAGAAGTTGGGGTTCTGGGTTCTCTGCATGAGAGTCTCAGACAGGTAGTATTTAAGATGTTCACTGGGCCTGAACTAGGGAAAGATTCGCTTCTAAGTTCCTACATTTGGTTGACAGAACTTATCTCATATTGGCTATAGAACTGATGCTTTAGTTTCATGCTAGAGGCCATATTTATCTCCTAGAGGCTGCCCGTAGATCCTTGCCAATGGGCTTCTCCAGTACAGGTCTTTATTTCATGGTAGCCTACTTTTTCAAGACCAGGGAGGGGGATCAGTAGTATATCTGTTAGTGAGACAGTTTTATATGTATTGTAATGTAATCACACTAATGCCCTGCAATTACTTTTACCATATTCTATTGGTTAGAAGGAAGTTGTAGAAGCAAGTCCCACCTACAACTTGCTTCGGACTTGCTTCTACACTGTGAATGCCAGGAGATAAGCCTTATTGGAATTACCTTAGGGTGTCTCCAACAAAGTGTACAGCAATACAGGTTTACTTCTAGTCATATTATATGTACATGTCTATTGGGGACAATCAGAGACCCAGGCTGATGGAGACTCCCTCTTGGTATGTGTCTCCTTTATCATTGCAGCCATGGGAAAGGATGTGACAACTTGTATACTGACTCTGAATGTCTTTGCTTGCTAGTGACTCAATCACTTCTGTTCATATTTCATTGCCCAAACCAAGTTGGGTGGCCAGGCTTAACTTCAAAGGCAATGGAGAAACACAGTAGCATCATGTGCCAGCAAGAGAGAAGAAAAAGATATACTTGTTAAGCAGTATTCATGACTGCCAAACTGTCTTACTAAAGATGGGGGACCAGCTTAAGCTCACTTCTCAGCACCTGTATTTGACTTCTGTCAATTCACATTTCCCACTCACTTGCAGTCTGGCAGCCTGTTTATTCTAGATCCCAGAGGGCAGCTAATGTCATACCACTCTCTCTTTTTCCTGATATAGATTCACTAATAGTAAGAATTTAGGGGCTCAAAATCTACTCATGCTGTCAAATTTTTTTAAGGAAAGCATTGCTATAAATTGCTCTCTGGGTCTGATTTTTCAAAATTACTTCTAAGCACTTTGTTGACTGGTCTACTTAAAATGTCTCATGTGTCTTAAAATATTTCTGCCCTGTTCCCTTCCTGCTGGTGGTCAGAAATTTGAAGTCCAATCATGGAATTTCTCCATTTTTTTGAATATTCATTCTAGTGTTATAAAATCTTCTATTTGCAATATAGTTTCATTGGTAGTTTTGGTACCATATGCTGTATCCTCCCAACTTTCTATTAATTTCTGTCACTTTTTCACTCTGTGAAAGATTTGTGGCTGTTCTGCAATATTTCAAGAGCTTGGTTTGTCCACAGCCCCAAATCCTCCCTATGCAAAACCTAAATCTATGTGCCCTTAAAGTGTCCCTTGTTTCTAGAGTTTTTGGTCTGATTTAGAGATTCCACTACCTGCCTGATAGGCAATGATATAGTAGAGATTCTGTTCTCAATTGATGAAAAAGGAGAGAAAAATATCAGTTTAAATATATGTACAACATACTTTTTTCCCTTCTAGGAAACATTTCTTCAGTTTCTTAAAGTTGTGTTGTGTCTGTTAAGTGGTGTTAAAAATAATCTCCAGTGAGATGTTCCATTTGGGAGTTTCTGTAAACTGCTGATTCTAATAATTTCACATCCTACTTCCTGTATGCCCAGCTCTCTATTTGATGCCATTAAATGGTGTAAGTAGTAGTCTGCAAAACTTTGCTTTGACTTTGAGGTGTATTCCAAGAGCAATCATGATTTCTGCCTGGATAGGTTTTGTATCCTTATTCAACTTGTTCTCCAGATTTGAGTCAAGGCAACAATATCCAGACCTTGACTAGGTTTGAAGGTGGATGACTACATGCAAGATATCAAGGTGTGCTAGATCATAGGATCTATGACAAAGAATCAAAAATGAAACCTGAGTGACTATAGGCATGAGAGATTTCTATAAACTTGCTTAAATCCCTAGCATTATATTACTCATTTCTTTTTTAAATTTTTAATATTTTTATTAAAGTATAGTTGATTTGCAAAGTTGTGCCAATTTCTGCTATACAGCAAAATGACCCAATCATTCATATATATATTCTTACTTTTGTTTTCTTACCTTTCTCTTGGCCATCACCTGACTGCCTCTGTCCTTTCAGTCAAAGCTTCACCCCTGCCATATGAGTGCAAAACTTCAACTTCACTAGTTTCCCACAAAATCTTCTGTCATGCAAACATTTTATGAATTTGTACCTCTCCATAGATATTCAGCAGCAAATGGGTGTTTTTAAATCATGAGGCCATCTGTCATCCATCACTGTTTCTTCTGACTTTTGGTCTATTCCTGCCTATCCCTGGTGAGGAACCAGTAAATTATTTTTCTTCTGCAGAAAAAGGCTGTGGAATGATTCTGCTTATATTCAGGTCCCTTGAGATTTTCCTTTGTATTTGAAAAGAGTTTGTGCACTACTTTATGCTGAACAAACACATTACATTTCTGAAAAGATTTTACAAGGGGAAAATTCCCCCCCCCTTTTTTTGCTAGATCTAATTATAAATATGTGTGTGCCAAATAACATATGGTAGATATGAGTGATGTAGTTTAGACTTTAGGAACACAAAGGAAGAGATGATTGATTTTCATAAGGGAAATTGGGATGAATAATTAAAAGTGAGATGGGAAATCCAGGACATGGGCACAGTAGATGTGAAGGGACTGGTGATTATGATGTATTTAAAGAAAGATGAACAGGTGGCACTGAAACAAAGCATAGGAGAAAGAGAAGAGGATTGCGTGAAAAGCTGAAAACGTAGAATGTCATATCCAGGAAGAGCCACTCAGTTTTGCACATATAAATATTTTGAAGGCTCTTCTGCAAATTTTGGATAGACTGCAGAACTGAGTCATTATCTTCAAAGCTTCTCTCGCCTTAAAATTTCTGCTTCAGCTGGCAAGTGTGAATTTGAAATTTTGTAGAACAAAGTAACTAAGCAACAAGATGAAACATGTTAAGTCAAGAAATAGTGGCATTTGATTTAATATTTCATAACAGCATATATTGTGCTTCGGACTATATGGAACATACAAAAGTAACAGAATTTCATATTCTGAAAATCTGCCCTGTGTGTATGTAGCCTCAGTAAAGCAGTAAGAGTTTGCTCAAGCATTACTTGACAGCTAGAAAGAATGATTTTTCCCTTTCTTTCTTAAGCTCTAATGCAAAGCTTAAATTATATGAGATCTAACTGAAGGGAAAAAGTGCTTCTATATTAATGTATTTTACTTTAATATAGTACATTTTGGGAGGTTAAAAAGAATACTGAATATTGAAGGTGCATTGACCAGGAGTAGTAGAGGAGGGCTTCTTCCTTCCTTCCTTCCTTCCTCCATTTCCCACACTATTCCTTCCTTCCACTTTTTCCTTCCTTCAACAAGTATTTATTGAGTGCCAGTTATGCACCAGCAATTGTGCTAGGTGCTGAAAGACAAAATGGCAATTGTAATACTCTGTAAAAAATATTATGGGAAAAAAGAGTGTTCTAGAAGTATACAGGAGAAGTCTCAACCCAGACTTGAGGGATTAGAAAAACATGCTAAAAAAGTTTATTTTAAGTGGAAATGTGAAGAATGGGAGATGGCGAAGAGGATTGACGAAGGAGTTTTGAATCTTGAAAGGATTTTTTTATGATGAGTTCACTTTTAAATAAATAATAAATTTATGAAACACAAAATAAGCTTTTAAATGTAATTTATAAATTTTGAAATAGTTTTCATATGTTAAAATATCAATAATCATATTGACTTGTGATTACTAATTTGAGTAAACTCGAATTGACCACACTAACATTCCCCTTTAAGTATTGTCTCATTTATTACCACAGTTAATAAAATTTCCTTAAATATAAAAATGTTATAGAAAAAAACCAAAAAAGATAAAAAGACAACTCAGAAATTGGGTTACAATTTTATATAAAGGAGTTTTAAATGGCTTTTCTGACGAAATGACATTTGAGCAGTGACCTGAAGGAAGTGAGAATAGAGAATCTTAAAGATATGTTTTTTTCCTGTGAAGAAAACATTCCAAGAAAAGGGAACACCATGTGCAAAGACAAGCTGTTCATGTATGTGGAGAGGCATGCTTTTTTGAAGGTTAAAGATGCACGTTATAATCTACCCAGTAAACACTAAAAATATAACAAAGAAGCATAGCTAAAATGTCAATAGAGTACATAAGATATTTGATTTAGTGCATTGTACTGCCTCCCCATCCCAAAAAGAGTTGGAAGGAGGAGCAAAGGAACAAATAAATACAGGACATATAGAAAACATCAGAATCACAGACTTAAATATAGGCCTCTCAATAATTACATTAGATATACATAGGTTAAAGAACCTGATTAAAATATCGAGATTATTAGGCAGGATTAAAAAAAGAGAATGATCTACATGATGCTTACAAGAAGTATTTTAGAGGCACAGAGACACAAAACAGGATGTAAATTAAAGCACATAAGTATATACATTCCCTGCAAACACTAAGCATGAGAGAGCTGTTGTGACTTTGTTAATATCAAAGTGTAAAATAATCAGAAATGTACATTAATCTTAGAATGTGTCTGAATCTAGTGACAAAGTTTCTAAAACTTTTAACAAAAAAGTTTGAAAACTTAAAAGAAAATTGGCCAATTTGCAATATTATTTGGGGATTTGTCAAAAATTGATAACACAAGTTCACATGGATCAGTTAGTTATATAGAAGAGTTGATTAATGCTATCAACCAAATTAAACCAATTGACATTTTTTAGAACACTACAAAAACCACAATAACAGCAAGCAGAACATGTATTCTTTTCAAATGATTGTGCCATGTTCATGAAAATAGGCCACGTTAGTTGGGTGAAAACATTTCAAAAGATAAAAATAATACAAAGTTAACTCATGAACATAAATGCAAAATCACAGACAAATAGATCAAAATACAAAATGAGAGTCTCGAAAAATATTCCTGCAAATATGGTCAAATGACTGTCGCCCAAAATATGAAAGCGATTCGGTGAAGAGATGAAATGCCTTTTCAGAAAATACTGCTGAACAAATTGGATGTGGGGAGGGGAAGAAAAATCTCAACCCTTAGCTCACATAATACACAAATATTGACTTGAGTTGAATAGTAAATCAAAATGTTAAAGTTAATAACACTTCCGGAAGAAAACCTAGGAGAATATCATCATAACCTTGGAGGTGATAAAGATTTCTTAGCATACAGAAAGCATTAACCATAAAGGAAGATAAAAAAGTAATTTTTCATAAAAATTGAAAACGTGTTCAATCTGAGTTATAAAATAAATAATAATAGTACTTTATTACAACCCAAAGAGTTAAATATGTATTCATGAGTTCATACTGATATAAATATATAAGCAGATAAATAAAGAAATGGAAGAGAAATGACAACTGTTCCTTATAGAAGAATTACAATTCATAAATGAAAAGGAATAAAAGAAACAGAATATCCCTATTAGAACATAACAATAATGATTCCCACAATTAAGTTTCAGCAAAGGATGCTAAAATTAGTAGGCAAAATTTTAAGCAGAGACAACATGTCTGGGTACTCTCAAAGTATCTTCCCAAAATATCTATAAATTTCAGAGCAAAAAGTATGAACTTTATAGTGGAGAATCTGGATAGACCTTTCTTTAAGTTAGTGATTAATGTTAATATCATTGGCAATATATATCAACATCAGGTACCCTTTGAAAAGGTTGCATCACCCTGTAATATCCTCCTTAATAATGTGTAACCTCAATTTCATTATGAGAAACTCAAATTGAGGGAAATTCTATGAAATACATGAAAATGCCAAAGTTGTAATAGGAAAGGATTGTCACCGATTAGGAATAGTGACAACTGAGTGCAGTGTGGGACCCTAGAACAGAAAAGGACGTGGATGAGAGACTAATGAAATTTCAATATATTCTGTACCTTTGTTGTATGTAATTGTACCAAAGTTAATATCTTCGTTTTGATTACTGTTCTATGGTTATGTAGATGTTAACATAGAGGAAGTTAGGTGAAGTGCATATGAGAGCTCTCTGGACAATTTTTTTTCTAATTTTTTTAAGTTTAAGATGATCTCAAAATAAAATTTTAAACAAAACAATGACCAAAAGCAAAAACTCGCTTGCGAGTCACTTCTCTGTAAGAGCTAGTTCATTTCCATGGTCTCCCTACAAAGAAGATTTCCTGAAGGCACCTGACTGTCTGTGGAACATTGGGAGTGTGTGCCATTTCCATAGACTCTTTTGAAGAAAGTAGCCAAAGGGAGTTTTCTGAGTGTGAGGTTAATATTGTTTGGGTTACTTGACATATGACTTTATAAACTTCCATAAAAATGTAAATTTTGACTAAAATTTTTCTCTTTCTAAATAGGCAAAAGATTTCCCCTCCTTTTTGGCACTTCATCTTGCTTCTTCACAGGAAATTTAAAGGAATTTAAGCTATGAGTTCAATAATGTCTTTTTTATTATAGTTGATTTACAGTGTTCTGTCAGTTTCTTCTATACAGCGAAGTGACCCAGTTACACACACACACATCTATAAATATGTAAGTATACATATGTGCATATACACACACATACATCCTTTTTCTCATATTAGCTTCCATCATGTTCCATCACAAGTGATTGGATATATCTACACAGCAGGACCTCATTGCTTATCCATTCCAAATGCCATAGTTTGCATCTACTAACTCCAAACTCCCTCCCTCTCCCCCTTGGCAACCACAAGTCTATTCTCTTTGTTCATGAGTTTGTTTCTGTTCTGTAAATAGGTTCATTTGTGCCATAAGTTAGATTCCACACATAAGTGATATCATAAGGTATTTGTCTTTCTCTTTCTGACTTCATTAAGTATGAGAATCTCTACTTCCATGCATGTTGCTGCAAATGGCATTATTTTGTTCTTTTTTATGGCTAAGTAGTATTATATTGCATTTATGTACCACTTTTTCTTTATCCATCCACTGATAGACATTTAGGTTGTTTCCTTGTCTTGGACATTGGGAATAGTACTACAATGAACATAGGAATGCAGTTGTCTATTTGAATTGTATTTTTGTCCTGGTATATGCCCAGGAGGAGGTTGCTGGATCATATGGTAGGCATTCTAGATTTCGTTTTCTGAGCTACCTATATACTGCTTCCATAGTGGTTGTACTAATTTACATTTACATGAAAAATGTGGGAGGGTTCCCTTTTTCTCCAAACCCTCTCCAGCGTTTGTTATTTGTATACTTATTAATAATAGCAATTCTGACTATGTGAGGTGGCACCTTATTGAGGTTTTTGTTTTTTTGTTTTTTTTTTGTCTTTTTGCCTTGTCTAGGGCCACTCCCATGGCATATGGAGATTCCCAGGCTAGGGGTACATTCGGAGCTGTAGCCGCCGGCCTATGCCAGAGCCACAGCAATGCAGGATCTGAGCCACGTCTGCAACCTACACCACAGCTCATGGCAACGCCGGATCCTTAACCCACAGAGCAAGGCCAGGGATCGAACCCGCAACCTCATGGTTCCTAGTTGGATTCGTTAACCACTGAGCCACGACAGGAACTCCACCTTATTGTAGTTTTGATTTGTATTTCCCTAATAATGAGTGATGTTGAGCATTTTTTCATGTGCCTGTTGGTCATCCATATGTCTTCTTTGGAGAGATATCTATTTAGGTTCTGCCCATTTTCCAGCCAGGTTTTTTGCTTATGCTGTTGAGTTGTATGAGTTGCTTTTATATTTTGGAGATTAAGCTCTAATTGGTTGCATCATTTGTGACTATTTTCTCCCATTCCATAGGTTGTCTTTTTGTTTTCTGTTTTTATGATTTCCTTTGCTGTGAAAAGCTTGTCAGTTTGGTTAGGTCCCACTGATTTATTTTTATTTTTATTTCTATTTTTTGGGAGAGAGACCTAAGAAAACATTTGTACATTTATGTTAGAGAATGTTTTGCCTGTGCTCTTTTCTAGGAGTTTGACGGTGTCTTGTCTTATGATTAAGTCTTTATGCCATTTTGGCTTTATTTTTGTGCATACTGTGAGGGTATGTTCTAGTTTCATTGATTTACAAGCAGCTGTCCAGTTTTCTCAGCACAACTTATTAAAGAGACTGTCTTTTCCCCATTTTGTATTCTTGCCTGCTTTGTCAAATATTAATTGACCATAAGTGTCTGGGTTTATTTTTGGGTTCTCTATTCTGTTCCTTTGGTCTGTATGTCTGTTTTGGTACCAGTATCATATTGTCTGATTACTGTAGCTTCATAATATTGTCTTAAGTCTGGGAGAGTTATGCCTCCTGCTTGGTTTTTGTTCCTCAGGATTGCTTTGGCAATTCTGGGTCTTTTATGGTTCCATTTCCTCTCTGATCTTTATTATTTCCTTCCTTCTGCTATCTTTATATTTTGTTTGTTCTTCTTTTTCTATTTCTTTTAGGTGGTAGGTTAAGTTGTCAATTTGAGATTTTTCTTTTTTTGTGAGCAAGGCCTATATCACTATGAACTTGCCTCTAAGAACTGCTTTTGTAGCATCCCATACATTTTGAATGGTTGTATTTTCATTTTCATTTGTCTCAAGGTATTTTTTAATTTCCCTTTTGATTTCCTGGTTCACCCATTGGTTTTTTCAGTAGCATATTGTTTAGTCTCCATGTAGTCAGTTGTTTCTCATTTCTTTTCCTGTTGTTGATTTCTAGTTTCATGCCATTGTGATCAGAGAAGATGCTTGAAATAATTTCTGTACTCTTAAATTTGTTGAGGTTAGTTTTGTGCCCCAGTATGTGGTCAATCCTTGAGAATCTTCCATGTGCACTTGAAAAGAAAGTATATTCTTTATTTTTTTGGATGTAATGTCCTGAAAATATCTATTAAGTCTGTTCCATTTTGTCCTTCAGGATCTCTGTGGCCTTACTGAATTTCTGTCTAGAGGATCTTTCCACTGATCTGTGTGGGTGTTAAAATCTCCTACTGTTAGTGTATTACCATCAATTTCTCCTTTTATTTCTATTAGTGTTTGTTGTATATATTTGGGTAGTTCTATATCAGGAGCATATATATTTACATGTGTAACAGCCTCCTCTTGAATCGATCATTTTATTATTAAATACTGTCCTTCTTTGTCTTCCTTTTTGCCCTTTCAAAAGAAAACCACCTAAATTGTCTAATATGAGTATTGCAACTCTGGCCTTGCTGTCATTTCCATTCACAGGAAATGTCTTCTTCCATCCCTTCATTTTCAATTTGTACATGCCCTTTGCCCTAAGCTGAGTCTCTTATAGGCAGCATATTGTAGGCTCTTGTTTTTTTTATCCAGTCTTCCACTCTATGTCTTTTGATTGGAGCATTCAGCCCATTTACATTTAAGCTAATTATTGACAAATATGTATTTAATGCCATTTTGAACCTTGTTTTCCAGTTGATTCTCTGTTTCTCCTTTATTCCTTTCTTTATTTGGTTGGATCACTTCCTTTTAGGCTTGTGTCCTCTTCTTTTAAGTTTTGTTGAATTTGTTATTTGGCTTTAATTTGTGGTTGATCTGATTTTCTTTTTCTTTTTTTTCTTTTAATTGCTATTTCCATAATACAATTTTTTTCTACTGTACAGCATAGTGACCCAGTTACACATACATGTACAATTCTATTTTCTCACATTATCATGCTCCATCATAAATGACTAGACATGGTTCCCAGTGCTACACAGCAGGATCTCATTGCTTATCCATTACAAGGCAATAGTCTGCATCTATTAACCCAAAGCTCCCCATCTACCCCACTCCCTCCCCCTTCCCCTTGGCAATCACAAGTCTGTTCTCCAAGTACATGATTTTCTTTTCTGTGGAAAGGTTCATTTGTGCCTTGTATTAGATACCAGATATAAGTGATATCATATGGTATTTGTCTTTCTCTTTCTGACTTACTTCACTCAGGATGAGAGTCTCTGGTTCCATCCATGTTGCTACAAATGGCATTATTTTGTTCTTTTTCTGGATGAGTAGTATTTCATTGTGTATATATACCACTTCTTCCTAATCCAATCATCTGTCAATGGACATTTAGGTTGTTTCCATGTCTTGGCTATTGTGGATAGTGCTGCAGTGAACATACAGGTGCATGTGTCTTTTTTAAGGAAAGTTTTGTCCGGATATATGCCCAAGAGTGGGATTGCTGGGTCATATGGTAGTTTTATGAATAGATTTATAAGGTACCTCTATACTGTTCTCCATAGTGATTGTACCAGCTTACATTCCCACCAACAGTGTAGGAGGGTTCCCTTTTCTCCACACCCCTTCCAGCATTTGTTATTTGTGGACTTATTAATAATGGCCATTCTGACTGGTGTAAGGTGGTATCTCATAGTAGCTTTGATTTGCATTTCTCTAATAATTAGGATGTTGAACATTTTTATCATGTGCTTTTTGGCCATCTGTACATCTTCCTTAGAGAAGTATCTATTCAGGTCTTTTGCCCATTTTTCAATTGGGTTGTTGCCTTTTTTGTTGTTGATTTGTATAAGTTGTTTGTATATTTTAGAGATTAAGCCCTTGTCAGTTGCATCATTTGAAACTATTAAGTATGTTAAGCCGTCCCTGTGTCTGCTCGCTTTAGCCTGACAGTCATACAGGCTTAAACACCTTCTAAAAAAAAAAGGGTCTAGATTTTCTTACTTTTCTTCCCCACATTTTTTGATTTTGATGTCTGTTTTTAACATCTTCTGTTTTATCCTTTTGCTGTTCCTTGTGTTTATCATCACTTTTAGAATAGTTTCCCCCCCCACCTTTAGATCTGTGTACTGGCTTATGTAAGTGATGACTTTCCAATTGTTATTTTCTCCATCATGTATTTTCTTCTTTCCTATTTAGAGGAGACCTTTCAATATTTCTTTTAGAATGGATTTAGTATTGCTATATTATTTTACCTTTTGTTTGTTGGGGAAATTCTTTATTTCTCCTTCTATTAAATTAAATTAAATTAAATTAATTAATTTATTTATTTATTTTGTCTTTTTGCCTTTTCTAGGGCCGCTTCTCATGACATATGGAGGTTCCCAAGCTAGGGGTCTAATCAGAGCTGTAGCCACTGGCCCATGCCAGAGCCACAGCAATGTTGGATCTGAGCCATGTTTGTGACCTACACCACAGCTAACAGCAACGCCAGATCCTTAACCCACTGAGCAAGGCCAGGGATCGAACCCACAACCTCCTGGTTCCTAGTCGAATTTGTTAACCACTGCACCATGATGGGAACTCCTCTCCTTCTATTTTAAATGATATTATTGCTGTGTAGAATATCTAGGCTGCAAATTTTTCCCTTTTAGAATTTTGAATATATCTTGCCACTCTCTTTTGGCCTGTAGTGTTTCTGTAGAAAAATCAGCTGATAGTCTTATGGGGCTTTCCTTATAATTAACTCTTTGTTTTTCTTTTGCTGCCTTTAGAATCCTCTCCTTATCTTTAACCATTTTTATTGTAATATGTCTTGGTATAGGTCTGTTTGAGTTCAACTTGTTTGGGGTCCTCTGTGCTTCCTGTATCTTGACATCTGTTTCCTTTAGATTTATAAATTTTTCAGACATAATATCTTCAAATATATTTTCAATACCCTTTTCTGTTTCTTCTTCTGGAGTCCCTATTATGTGTAGATTGGCCTGCTTTGTATTATCCCTTATATCTTTTATATTGCTTTCATGTCTTTTCATTTCTTTTTCTATATGCTGTCCTGCTTGGATGATTTCCATTATTCTATCTTCCAAATCACTTATTTGTTCCTCTGCATTATTCATTATGCTCTTCAATGCCTTTACCTCTGCTTGCATCTCTGCAAATGAATTTTCTAATATTTTTTGGCTTCTCCTTGTATTTTCTAGTTCCCTTCTAAAACAATCTGTATTACTGTTCATATCTGCTCTAAATTCCTTCATATTTGCTTTTCATTCCTTCAATATTTTCACTATCTCCTTTTTGAACTCAGTGTCTGTTAGACTGCAGAGGTATGTTGCCTTGTGAATTTTCCTGTTCTTTTAACTGGGAATGGTTCCTGAGATGCTTCATTTTGCTTTTTTTTTTATTCTGTGAGTTTAGGGAAAACAGCTACTGTAGTCTTGGCAGACTCTTTACATGCACAAGTATCCCTGTGTAGTTTATGAGGGCTTACTATTTATTTATTTATTTATTTGGCATGAGGGCTGCTTTTGGTTTGGATGCTTGCAGTCTCTTTTCCTCAGTGTGTGCAGGATGTTATCTCCCTGACAAGGGGTGTACTGGTGTATGACCTGCACATGCTTCCAGGGAGATGGAGACAATGGGCAGGCCAGCCAGTGCCTGGTTCCTGGGCTCTTGACAGTGGCAAGGACCCATGGGGAGTTGATGCAGCCTGCTCCTGGTTTCAGAGCCCTCAGACAGGTGTAGGTAGCACCCAGAACATTTGGCAAAGCCAGCAGCAGGGTGTGTGTTTTTTTACAGGGGAGTGAGAACAGCAAGGTGTGTCACTTTGTTGCAGTGCCCTCCTCTGCCGCCCACTCCTGAGGTGACGGGCCATAGGTGGTGCCTGTTTATGGACCCCTAGTGGTGGAGGGCCACACCCACCTCTGGAGTCTAAGATGGCTGTGGTGGTTTTCCCCTAATGCCTGTAGCCCAAGCAAGAGTTGTTCCACCACCTGTAGCCCTCAGAATAGGTGCCCCACATCCCGTAGCCACTGCAAGTGGTGCCTTCCACCCGTAGCCCACCCAAGAGGCACTCTGTCACCCGAAAGCCCATGTGTTTGCGGAGAAAGATATTTCTATGGTAGTCCTGCCCCTCATTTTCTCATCCTCCCCAGTAATGGCACCTTGCTTGTCATGTGGGCCCAGGCCTCCTCCTGGATTCCCTCAGCTGTGGTGCTCCACTTTCCAGCCTGTGGTGCACTGCTTCCTAGCCCCTCAGCCTGTCTCCACACAGCCCAACCCTAATCCTTTCCCCAGAACTGACCTCAGGAGCCTGATTTACAGTGGCTAGCCTCTTCCCAAGTGTCTAAGGCTGTGGTGTCCTGGGGCACTGGTAACGATGGTTTGTACAGCTCTCTTTATGCTTTGCCCTCATCAGTCCAACTTATGTGCTTTTCTCCAAGGCTTTGAGGTCCCTTGCTCTCAGGTGATCTCCCTGTTAGTTAGGTGGCTGCCCAGGGTATGGATTCCTTTCTTTGTCCAGAGCTCTCTCTCAGGAGTGCTGGTCCCGTACTGATTCTTTTTCTATTTTTTAATCTTCTCTATCTTTATTTCCTTTTATTTTACCCAGTTATGTGGAGGGTTCCTTGCCCTTTTTGGAGGCTTAAGGTCTTCTGCTAGCACTCAGTAGATGTTCTTTGTATGTTCCATGTATAGATGGGTCTTTTTAATGTGTTTGTGGGAGAAGGTGAATGCCATGTCTTATTCCTCCACCATCTTGATCTTGCTCCAATAAAGTCTTCATTTACACAATGTCCATTTGAATATCTACTTTTAAAAAGTGTTTAGTTATATGAATGATAATAGATAAAGTATTTTTTGAAAGATACTCTAATATGTTAAGTTCATGTACAAAGGAGCAAAAGGACAAAGTATACGGAGAGTAATATGAAATTATTAATTACATCCCTGAAATCCAATTACATAGAGGTTGTATATGCTACCTACCAGTATGTGTTGAATTTAGATAATCTTTACAACATTAACAATTCAAAAATCAATTTTACAGCTTTAAGAATGAAAATTCTTTAATTTCAAAAACTCAGTTCAGCATATTATCTTTCCATCCATGCTATATTGATCCATGAGAGCTATTGAGACCAATAACTAATACCTATAGCTCCAATAGCTTGATAGTCCTAACACAGTACATCAGAAAGCTCACAATGCTAAATCAAAATAGCAAAGAAGATCACAAATCAAGTGAAGTTAATAAAGTGAACTGAATAACAGTGAATGTAGCCTGTAGGTAAGTTTCCTTCTGGACTGAAATCAGAAACAACGTCGTAAACATTTTTAACTGTACCCTCGAGTAACTGTATTTGATTCACAAAATTACATCTTCCAAAATGTTATTTAAAAAATGCGTCATGTTTACTCATTTTCATGTTTCCTCTGTCATTCTCAGTAGTGTCAACTAATGATCAAATATGTCCATTATCTGTTTATTTCAACTGCTCTTCAAACAGAGAAATAAAATACTGCATTGAGGTTAGAGATAAATTTGTACCCCATGTTACAAAGCCATAAACTGCTTGTTTATTTAGTAATTTTCACTGAAAACAAATATGGTGTTTTATTACTTGTTGGTAGCAATGCTTCCCTTGCCAGTGATGGCATGCAGTAATATTGATACTTTGTGTTTGAAGGTGTTTTTTATTGAAGACTCAGTTCTCTTTGATAAGAGACCTACTCTGGCACTGTGGAATAAACATGCTATATTAACTTCCTAAGGCCACTGGGGAACAATTTAAAGAACTGCAAACTTAATGGCAAATGTAATGCTAAGTGGTATATCTTGCTATCCTTCAAAGAGTTTATTGAGCTCCTGTTTCTGGTCACCAGTGTTGGAATACCTCTTAGGTTTGTTTCATGACACTCAAGGCTGGTTTTGTAACACTGCAAAGCAGAAGTTCAGATACACCTAAAAGAGCATAGACGGTGAAAGCTCCTTTCCTAGGTTATTTTCTCACTACTTACTAACTTCAAAATTGGGCACTTTACTCACTCTACTCTTAGCTTTATTTTAATTAACTATTTAAAAAGTATTTATAAAGGTTTATCTAAGAATTCCACAAGGATATCACAGGGATCTAGGATAGGATAGTTTTGTAAACTACCTAGCAAAATTCAAGTGCAGCATATTATTACTCATTGCTTATATATTATTATTTATAAACATTACAATTCAATCTTCAGGCACCTGATATCACTAGGTTTGCTTACACATTCAAAAAGTCCTAAGTTACACTTTCATGGGACTATTATTTACTCTTCTATATAATTCTTTTTTCTAATTTTCACATTTTAATGTAATACAGATATTGATCCACAAGAAGGAAGCTCAAATAATAGAATTTTATGTAGGATAAAGCATCTTCTAGAGATAGGACCCAACATATTTTTCTCCATGTCTCTGAAACAGGTTTACTTTATAGCATTAACAATTTTCAAATATCTTGGGGGAAGAGCTGCAGGTACCTAATGTGTTAGGGTTATCTCAGATTAATTTGGCTTTGATATATTTTTTAAGGTACTTTGTAATGACTGAAAAAACTGGTTTGGTACAAAACAATGACTGAGAAACAATTTAGGAATCTGAGAGAGGAGATCTTTTGTGAATTTATACTCACATTAAGTCTGTGAACATAATGGGGTTATGAATCTTCATTTTACAGATTGGACAGTTGGGGCCAGAAAAGTGGAGTAACTTGTTTAAAATGTCAGAGAACCCAGTAGAGGTGCTAAGACCAGACATGGGTGCTGTGAACATTGTTTCTCTAGGAAGAGGCTAACAAGAGAAATTTTGTTTCCATTATTTTCTTTGAAGGTTCCCAGTAAGTTTTGTATGAGAAAAGTAAAAGACTTCAAATGCAAACATTTGTCAAACCAATGGATTTGACTGCAGGCACAGGGCACAATCATTGTTCCTAGTCATACCCTTGCCTCCCTTTATAAACATTTTTAGTGACTTGATTAAAAAATGAATAGGTCAGTAGCATTAGGGAAGTTACTTTAAGGTAGTGGCTTTCAAAAATTTTAACTGCAACCCCCTAAAATAAATGTTGTAAAATCAAGGTGACCCAGTATAAAAATATCAATACATAACAGAAACAAAATACTACAAAGCAAAGACTCTATGAATTCTGGAATTTTTATTCTGTTCTAATGAATTAAAAATTGGATTTGCAATCTAGTTTAAAAATAAAAATAGAAAAAAGGATCATTAAAAATTATTTTCAACTTCCATTGTGTTTATTAATTAATATGTTATGACAAAAGAGTAAAATATATTTAAAACTAATAGATGATACCATCTAATCATAAAACTTTAAGTCAAAGGAGACTTCATCACCATTTCCAGAATTAATCTTTAGTGTGAATCATTGAAGCATCAGTGGTTTCCCCACTGCACTAGAAGTTGTCTTATGTTTGAATTTTCAAAATTGACTTTATTAACAATGATATCGGTAGGATGAATGAGGTTAGGGTAAATGACATTTGGGATAGGAATCATTTCTCTGTGCAGTCTTAACCATTTTATTGCAAAAATATCAAGCACTCAGGAGGCTTAGAGAAAAAGTAAAATAAAGATTATTATGATTAACATTGTGAAGATCATGCTGAGCCTTGGTGGATGGTTGTTAAATGGCACATGAAGAGTTGTCAGTGATAATTTCCCATGCTCCCTCACCTCTTTCTCACCTCTTTTATTGAGTTTTCTCAGATATCCTTTTATTTCCTTCTTTTCCTTTTTTTCCTGACAGTGCCTTAGGTTTAGGCATAATTGCAACTTTATCTGCTTTTAAAAGGCAAATGAGTCTAAAATGCCAAAGATACCTTGAGGGAGTCAGCTATCACATCTCAGGGAAAGGCTGCAAATTGTTCAATTTTAATCAGAAAATGGTGTGCCTTTTTCATGCCTTTATTGTAGCACTTACCAGTTATCCCTTCTGGTTTTACATCATAAATAATTGTCCTCTCTCAATGTATTCACTCAGTATGTAAATGAACAATGAACAGAAATTCAAGTAGAAATATGTATACTTGTTACCAGATATAGTTGGATGCATAGAGGTACAATATATTGTTATATTACACAGTTTAGTTAAATCGACACAATTGAAGAGGACAAATACTTGGCAAGCTAGCTACCATTCTTTGAAGCTGGGCTCCAGGCAGAAATCCTTAAACACAGATCTCCTTCTACTGGGCTGGGCCCGGACTTTAGCATTGTCCCATGGCATTTTAGAAGATGTAATTAGTTCATTGGACTTGGCATGATAAATATAACATGACTGACATCCCTCTCTTAACTGAGATGAATTCAGGTATTAATTCATGTATACTTTTCTCTGTAGCTCTGGTTTACACTGAGGAAATTGCCAAAGACACAGGTAAGTGAATTGCAGCCAAAGTAAGAGAACAGCTGGGGGTGGCATCTTTTGGCTCTTTCTTTCTTTCCCATTATAAACTAGATTGTGCTTTCCTCCTTTTATCTTTATTAATGATCACAAAATAAGAAGCTGTTTTCTAGAAGTGTTGTCTTAGGTAGTCTATAATATCTGTGATTCAAATGCTACCTTCCTTTCAAAGCCTTACTGGAAGCTCATTTGCTATTAATTTACCACCATCTTTCCTCATGTCCCAGATAGCTGTCAATTTCCCAGGCATTCCAGAGATCAGCATCCAAAGACTATAAGAAGAGAAATTCACAAAATCATATTCCATGCTCATGCCTAAATCCATATTTTAGGAAGAGGAGTGAGATCCTACAATAGGCTTAGACCATTCAGCAGATTCACTCCCTCCATTTATTGCTGGAAGCTGATCCCTAAAAACCACGGCTGTTTGGAAGGGAGTGAATAGCATGGGGGTTAGTTAGAAGGAAAAAAAGAGGGAAATTGGATAAGCAGTGGACAGTGTCTGCCACATGGCAGTGATGTGACCATCAAATTTTGGATGGTGTGGAGTCATTATTGAAATGTATTTTGAGGGTAGTGTATCCTTAGTCTTATATTTTGCCATCCCTTATGGAAAGCAAAAGAAGCTTGATAATTTTCTATGCCCAGTTTTACTATATACAGAATATGTTAATTTTCAGTGAGCATATTTGCAGCTTAATGCCCTATTGATAGGGATCTGCACATGAATTTTATTATGCTTGTGTTTGATGGTGTTGATGGGAAAATCATTTTCTATAATACAGGAAATTATATAGGGACTCTTCTACTGGGAGTTAGGTCCTGGTCTAAATAGCTTTTGGGTTTTTTTTTTTTTTCAAATGGGAAATAATTTTGAAGATGAAATAGAGTTGATCATTACAGGAACTCTAGATATGGAGTTGATCATGTTACATTAAATATAAAAGAAAAATCCATTATATATGTACATAATATATCCAGTAATACAACTTTAAGTGATGTAGCTAATATGTGTAAAGACTAATAACAACATATTTAAACTTAAACGAAGTTATCTATCTACACATTTATATCTGCTTAAATTGTGCAACTTTAAGTTCTATTTAACCTTTTTTGACTCTGTTGTCATTGCAGCTCTGTGTCTTGTCACATTTTAATCTACTTTTAGATACATTCAGTAAATTGTTTTGTTGGAGTGTGGTAATATGCCTATAGAACCCCATTACAATGATTTGCAAATAATGTTACTACCGCTATTGCATTCTCTACTTGGAAAAATATCTTACCTTGGAAATCTCTCTTACGGCAAGAAATAAACAATTTCATTAGAAAGAGGTTTTGTTTTTTTTTTTTAATGGTGCATTTCACTGGTATTGCCAGTTTTTTTTTTTCTGTCATCTTTGTAAATCTGTAAGAACATGGATGATTAGTTGTCTTCAATTATTTTCCATCCTCTACAATATGACTATATCTTTCTAAGCACCAAAACCTGACCCATCATGGATACTATATAGTCAGCCTTACTGTATAATCTTCTCTCTACCCTTTAAACATTATCTTTGAAGGTCCATTGAATTACTTATCACATTTTTTGTAAACTCCTATGACTTCCATACAAGGCTGAATCTGGGGACTGCTGAGTAGAATGACTTGAGAATAAGCCATTTTGGACTTTCAGAACTAAAAGAAGGGGAAGAATCTGCAACATTGGAGATTGGATGACTAAATTCACTTCCATCTGTGATGAGTTTGTTGTGGGAATGAGAGGCCGGGGGGGGGGGGGAACAGCCTGCTCTTTCTTCTGCTGTATTCACATGGAACTGTCCACATCTGTGTCTGCCAGAAAATGTGAAAATATCTCCAGCTAGTGGAATAACAGCCTCTTTCCTACTGTCTTTGACGTTTCACTCAGCTGCTTTTGAAATGACTCTTTAAAAAATGAAAGATTAAAGGAAAGTAGGCTGCCAAATACCTGAAAGAAACCAGCTTTTGGAACTGAGCTTATAAGCTTATAAACAAGGGCTCAGGCTTCAACAGAAAAAGGAAGGATAAAAGGGCCAAGGGATTCCTCTGTCCTCTGTACTCACAGGATGAAGCTTCCTTGTTAAACGGGATAAAATGAATAGGATGAACCCCTCTTGGCCTCAAATTATGCAGAGAGTGTTGAAAAGGAGGAAGATGAGCTTTCAGTCATCTGTGAAGGGCAGAACATTTTCTGCAACATGATTGTTACAGACTGGGTGAAGCCACTGTGCTCATGGGCCACCCTGAAAACCATGGCAAGGGCAAGGCTATAGGAGAAAAGGGGATGTCACATATCTGGGATTTTCCTAAAATTTTTCCTAGGTTCCCAGTTAAGCTATTTTTAGGGCTAAGAAAGATACTTCTCAATGGACTTATGCTGCCAGCTGATATCTTTCTTTCCCCTTTGTTATCTGACACAGCTGTACTTCTGCCTTTGTTTTTCATTGTACCCTTCAAGTTAATCTGCATAGAGAGTATATGACTCTCTGCAGGAATATAGCCTCACATTCCGCCCAAGCTTTCAATATTGCTCAGAACATGAATGAAGGACATCTTAGCATGATGAGAGAAGCTCTGTGAACAGTTACAGCTTCATGTGCTGAAGCCTCTGCTTCAGAAAGATTATTTTACATCTCCGCATAGTACCCTCATATGGTCCGTTCTAACCTTGCAGTGTCTTCTTTAATCGTCTGAATTATTATTATTATTATTTTTTGTCTTTTGTCGTTGTTGTTGCTATTTCTTGGGCCGCTCCTGCGGCATATGGAGGTTCCCAGGCTAGGGGTTGAATCGGAGCTGTAGCCACCGGCCTACGCCAGAGCCACAGCAACGCGGGATCCGAGCCGCGTCTGCAACCTACACCACAGCTCACGGCAACGCCGGATCGTTGTTAACCCACTGAGCAAGGGCAGGGACCGAACCCGCAACCTCATGGTTCCTAGTCGGATTCGTTAACCACTGCGCCACGACGGGAACTCCAAGTCTGAATTATTTTATTCTACCCACCTTCAGTATTTTATGTTCGTTCTCACAGCTGGTTAGCCACCCCGCCCCCCCCCGGATGTATTAGTCATATGCTACTCTCTTCCTAGTAAGATAGAAATTGGTGGGATTCTATTCTTAAACTATTAGGAAAGTTTTCTCTCATTCTGATATTCATCCCTACTTTTATTCTTACCACAATAGCAAAACATAGTCTTGCTCCAAAGGGACATTATTATTTTACATTTATAACTTTGGAAATATCTGTCATTTATGAAATGCTGAAGGCATCCTTTAATTATTGTTGTTTCTTTCTAATAAGCAAGAAAGTGAGGCCATATGATTGATTCCTGTGTCTGTGCCACATGAACATTTTAGTTACATGAAAAATGGTTATAGTTTAAATTAGTAGGCACCTGGCAGAATTCAGGCTTTGTAAGAACAAATATCCTCTGGCAACCCCACCGCCATAACAATTTACATTTCAATTACTCTTATGACTAATATTTCCAAGTAAGAAGTACTAGAAAGGAACAACAACAAATTCTGAGAAGCAGCAGTTTGAACTTTTTACTTCCATTATGACTATTTTTAAAGTTAAGAAGCCAACCTACAGGATGGTTATGGACACTACTGGAAAGTACTTCTCTCTCTGAGTGAGGGCTTCTGAAGAGAGAGGTTCATAATTTGTGAATAAGCAGGAGAACAAAGAAGATCAGGTCACACTAGGCTAATGACAGAAAGGAGACCTCTAAGCAGAGGAACAATAGCTGCCCTAAAATAGCATGAAGAAATTAAATACTAAGAGAGGAAATTAGAATCCATAGATAATAGATTCTATGTTTGTAAATTCTCTTAAAATAGCTTCTCAAGAGACTTGTGGCTGCCTGATGGGAGGGGGAGGGAGTGGGAGGGATGGGGAGCTTGGGCTTATCAGACACAACTTAGAATAGATTTACAAGGAGATCCTGCTGAATAGCATTGAGAACTATGTCTAGATATTCATGTTGCAACAGAAGAAAGGGTGGGGGAAAAAATGTAATTGTAATGTATACATGTAAGGATAACCTGACCCCCTTGCTGTACAGTGGGAAAATAAAAAAAAAAAATAGCTTCTCAAATAAATGGCAACATTCATATAGCACACAACTATAAAGATATTTTGGGTATAGAATTAATAGATACAAACTACAATGTATAGTATAAATAAACAACAAGGATATATAGCACAGTGAATTATAAACATTATCTTGTAGTAACTCTTAATGGAGTATAGTCTATAAAAATATTGAATCAGGATATGGTACACCTGAAAATAATGTTGTAAATCAACTATAATTTTAAAAAGATATTTTGCTAAGTTCCCATTGTGGCTCAGCAGAAATAAATCGGATTAGTGTCCATGAGAATGTGGCCTCAATCCTTGGCCTCGCTCTGTGGGTCAGGGATCCAGCCTGACCTTGAACTATGATGTAGGTTGCAGATGTGGCTGGGATCCCATGTTGCTATGGTTGTGGGGTAGGCTGGCAGCTACAGCTCTGCTTTGACCCCTAGTCTGGAAACTTCCATATGCTGTGGGTGCAGCCCTAAAAAGCAAAAAAAAAAAAAAAAAAAAAAAAAAAATTTTGCTCATTTTGGGAAATTCCCATGAATGATTTTTTGAGACTTGATTTATATGTCAAGTATTTTATTTCTAACTAGTACTCTTAAATGTCTGATTTGGCATTTTGGCTGGAAACCAAAATATATTTTAAGAAGCAGGTTGACTATTATTTCAATAAATTCTCCATTGTCTTTAATGTACAAAATTGTAGCATCAATTACTAACATCAATCATGACATGAATTACTCCAAACGTTTCTTGCATTCTTAACGAGGATTTCTTAGAAAGTTTTAGAGGTATCATTTTCCTAAGGCCAGTTACAGCTATGTGACATGGCTTAAAAATATGTAGGAGAGTTTAGGTGGAAGAGAAGATAAATCTGCTGTTCATTTTTGCACCTGTATCTTAGGAGGCGGTGAGAACTGAAGGAGGGGGTGGGAAGGATGAGTTCATGCTGCTAAATATTTAATTCCATGTCTAGGAAGAGCAGGTGCACAAAGGGAAGTACTAACTTATCTGATCTCACCTCATTGATTTTTCAGTGAATAGACCATGAACTATTCCCACCTCATTCATAACATCATGTCACATTCACCTCACCTGTCATAAGGACATAAAAGTGAATGAAGTAAGTGTTCTTTTTTTGTTTTTGATGAGTAGTGCTTGTCAGTTGCTGCCTGACTATCAAACTGTGAGTTGAAACTCTGGGAAGCCTTGGGTTGTTTGAATTCTTAGACTAGCTTGTGTGTTTGTTCAGCTGCCAGAGATCTCCCTATTTCCAAATAAGTGCATTAAATTTTACATATTAAAAGATTAAAAAATAGCATCTAGAATAGATCAGTATATATATATAAATCTTCTTCTTTTAGCCACAGGCCTAGACCTTTCCTTGAAAGTGAACTACATGACTCTTTTTAAATATGATTTTTTTTTTTTGTGTGGGATATTTTTAGCCGTGAAGATGGCACTCCAAATTCATCATATGGTATTAGAGTAATTATGACAGGAAATCGGGGGTACCCATTTATGTAGACACAAACCCTGGTTACATTCTTCAACTAGTCATAAGAGGCTATCAGCTCTACCCCCCCCAAATTAGTTTTTTGTCAAATAAAAGGATTCATACTAAATTAGTAATACAGAATACGGTGATCCACATGTTTTCAGAGTACAATCTAGATTTTTTTTCTAGGAGATATTTATCAGAAGATAGCTTGTGAGGAAATTGTCCTGAAGAATGTCTAGAGAATGATTATCAAATAATTGATTATGGAAGGTTTTCTGGAGAATATAGTATATATGTATAGGGCTAGAACAGTGTTTCTCAAACTAGGTTTCCTAAACCACAGGGTTCCTCAAGTGTTATTAAGGTGTTCAGAAACTTTAAGGACAAAACAGTTGGTGCTTGAGGTCCTTTAAATTTCAATCTCAACTTAATTTAGGCTATTAAAACATTGTGGTTTTGGAACACAAAATTTTGGCTTTCACTGAGTTGTGATTTGGTGATTGCTGTTGTCTTTCATTGAGGAATCTTCTAGAAGAGAACTTTGAAAATCATTACTAAGTGTACTTCAGGAATATTCTTGAGAACCTGATTTTTTAGAGTCACACTTCCCCTTTATGGGGACCCATGGGAAGAAGTTCAATCAGGATTCACTGTCATGTGCGTTTTTTTTTTTTTCCCCTTGAAGAAAGCTGTGTTATTATTCATTGTTAAGTGTTATAAATACAAGAACCCTAAGAACTATAAACTGAGGATTTGAATATGCTTTTATTTCATACTAAGTACTGGCAAGCTTGGAGTCAAATTTGACACTCATTCTGTCAAACATTTGAGAACTTTTTTGGTATATCTTTGGTATACCGTGTCCCCATCTTTTTTTTTTTTTTAATTTAGATTTTTATTTTCTTCCATTATGGCTGGTGTGCAGTGTTCTGTAAATTGTCTACTCTACAGAAGGTGACCCAGTCACATACACACATATACATTCCTTTTTCTCACATTATCATGTTCCGTCATAAGTGACTAGGTAGAGTTCCAAGTGCTATACGGCAGAATCTCATTGCTCATTCATTCCAAAGGCAATAGTTGGCATCCATTAACCCCAAATTCCCAGTCCATCCCTCTCCCTCCCCCTCCCCTCAGCAACTACATGTCTGTTCTCCATATCTATGAGTTTCTTTTCTGTGGAAAGGTTCATTTGTGTCATGTATTAGATTCCAGATATAGTGATATCATATGGTATTTGTCTTTCGCTTTCTGACTTACTTCACTTAGTATGAGAGTCTCTAGTTCCATCCATGTTGCTGCAAATGGGATTATTTTGTTCTTTTTTATGGTTGAGTAGTATTCCATTATTTATATATACCACATCTTAGTCCATTCATCTGTCATTGGACATTTAGGTTGTCTTGGCTATTGTGGATAGTCTGCATTTGTGGCATCCCTTAGATTTTGAGTGGTTATGTCTTCATTATCACTTGTCTTGGGATATTTTTTAATTTCCTTCTTGATTTCCTCATTGGCCCATGAGTTTTTAGTAGCATGTTGCTTAGTCTCTGTGTAGTTAGTTTTTTCTCATTTATTTTCCTATGGTTGATTTCTATTTTTATGCCATTGTGGTTGAAATAAATTATATATTCTTAAATTTGTTGAGGTGATTGATCCTTGAGAATGTTCCATGTGCACTTGAGAAGAGTGTGTATTCTGTTTTTTTTGGATGTAATGTCCTGAAAATGTTGATTAAGTCTAACTTTTCTATTGTGTCCTTTAGGATCTCTGTTTTCTTATTGATTTTCTGTCTAGAGGATCTGTCCATTGATGTGAGTGGGGTGTTAAAGTCTCCTACTATGATTATATTCCCATCAATTTCTCTTTTATGTCTGTTAGTATTTTTTATATGTATCTGGGTGCTCCTATGTTAGGGGCATATATTTTGACTATTGTAATATCCTCTTCTTCAATGGATCATTTTACCATTAAATACTGTCCTTCTTTGTCTTTCCTTATAGCTTTCACTTTAAAGTCAATTTTGTCTGACATGAGAATGCAATTCCTGCTTTCCTTTCTTTTCAATTGGCATGAAATATCTTTATCATCCCCTCACTTTTAATCTATGTGTGTCCTTTGCCCTAAGGTGGGTCTCTTACAGACAGCAGAATGTAGGTTTTTGCTTTTTTATCCAATTTGCCATTCTGTGTCTTTTGATTGGAGCATTCAGTCCATTGACATTTAAGGTAATTATTGATAAATAGGTATTATTGCCATTTTAAACCTCGTTTTTCAGTTTATTCTATGTTTCTTCTTTCTTCCTTTTTTTTTTTTTTTGGTTGGATGATTTACATTTATTTTATTCTTGCATTCTTTTCTTTTTAGTTTTTGTGAATATAATGTTTGGTTTTGATTTATGGCTGCCCTGTTTTTTAAGTATATTAACCCTTTGCTGTGCACAAGGAGATTCCTATTTTGGTCAGCTACTCCTCCTCTCACCCTCCCCAACAATGGTGCCTTGCTTCTTCTGTAGGCCCAGACCACCTCCTGGGTTCCCTTTGCCATAGCATTCCACTCCCTTGCCTGTGGCATACTCCTCCTTAGCCCCTAAGGCTATACCCTCACAGCCAACCCTACTCCTCTCCCAGGAACCGACCTCTGGAGCCTGAGTCTCAGTGCCTAGCCCCTGCCTATGTGTCTCAGGCTGTGGTGTCTCGGGAGGTTGTGTAGATGGTGTATCCAGCTCTCACTCTACTTTGCCCTCCCTAGTCCAGCTGCTGATCTTTTCTCAGTGACTTTGAGGTCTCTCTGTCTCAGCTGATGTCTCTGTCGGTTCAGTGGCTTCCCAGGAGGTGGGTTCCTTTTCCTTTTCACAGCTCCCTGTCAGGAATGCTAGTCCCATCCTGATTCTCTCTCTCTTTTTTCTTTTGTTCTACCCAGTTATGTGAAGAGTTTCTTGCCCTTTTTGGAGGTTTAAGTTCTGCCAGCGTTCAGTAGATGTTCTAGGTGAATCGTTTTACAGGTAGATTTTTTTTTAAATGTGTTTTTGGGAGAAGGTGAGCATGACATCTTACTCTTCTGCTATCTTGATCCTTCCTCTGTCCCAATCTTATCCAAAAAAATTTAACTAGTTTTATTGCAAATGTCTGTTTAGAGTGATTTATATCTTTTTGGAATGAGATGGAGATCTAAATACAGTATGATTTTATGCTTATTCTTATCAACTCTACTTGATTCTAAGCTTTCCCATGACAACCTTCATATCTCAGTCACATTATCTCTGTCTCAAACACATTCCCTTGTTTATAGTGCAGAGTATATTCATTTGCTTACCCGTTACGTTTTAGTTACCATTATAGGTGCTGGAGAAATAGTATACATTGAGTGTCCTAAGGGAAGTGAAAACTAGTTGCCATTTACTGATATAAGGAAAACTGCAGAGTAGGAGTTTGAGGTGGGGGTGGGAAATTAGAAGAGTAATTTTGGACAAGCTAAGTTAGAGATGATGAACATATTTGCAATTATATTTTCCTAAGAACCCTCTGGTCCCAGTTATAAGCAATGAGTCACATCTAAGAAGCTATGGTGTAGATTTAGGGCATTACTCAATGACCTTTTCCTTCCTTCTTTGAAGGACAATCATGTAGAATCTATTGTGTCAGGGCATGACAAATGCATTATGTCCTCTGAATCCAGGTCTTAGATCCTCGATTCCTAAAGAAGACAAATGAGTTTGCATTGGTATCAGGGTGGGTCCTGCCCTGGCATCAACCCCTTCATTGTTAGAACTCAGAAAGATCTGTGGATTTCAGCTAAAACTACCATATCGTCACTAGCAGCAATGAACACCAAACTAGAAAACTCAGCATACTTCGCTTTTTATCTATTCATAAAGCACTCATAGTCCCCTCTTCCATCACTTTTTGAGCCTCAGGGCAGGACTAGCATGAGACCAGTGAGGCACTGACCTCAGGGATCAAAATTAAGGTGACCCCAGAAAAATCTCGGTAATCCATATAAAAAGGGAAGGATAATGTTTAAAATAAACATTATTTGAATGCAGTATTTTAAAAAATCGAAGTAAATATAAAAATCCATGGGTTAATAACAGTGCCATGACTCATATTGGAGTCTGAAGGAAGAGGAAAAATTAGCTAATATTATCTTTTTATTTAAAATTCCAATCATTTGTTCATCATAGATTTTATTATTTGACATACCCTTAAATTTTGCCACAGTGCCTTACTCTTCCCTCACCCAGCCCCAGCTCTGTCAAGCCTTGTCCATTTGTTTTTAATTTCTGTTTATATCAGTTACCACAGGACTACTAGGTTTCATTCTTTATGCTGTCAACTTCATAGGATTTTCCCTTTGTCTCACTCCATCCAACTTTTCCTTAACAATCTACCCTGCCTTTTGGAATTTCTGGTTAAGACCTTATTAGAGTTATAGTAAGAGCATATATCTCTCATACTTTCAAGCATTTCTCTGAATGTTTTTTTATCTTTTTACCTGATTCTCCTCTTTCCATTATCATTTATCGAGTAGTAGATGTTTTCTTTCCCATATTCCTTATAAAACTAATTTGTGTTTGGGTAGATGTCTTTGTTCATTATGCCTGCTTCTAGATAATTTTCCCTTCTTTTTTTTTCATTCTTTCTCAGATTCTTTTCGCATATAGATTATCAACACTTTCTCCTTCTTTCTCCCTATAATCACTTGGTTTTAAGTATCATGCGATCAATAAGTACCACAAACCACTCTTTTTTTTTTTTTTTTTGGGCAGTCATCCACTGACCCCAACTTCAGTACCTCTTGTTCCTGAACGATTTTAGCTCCTTGACAACTATGAAATTCTTTGGTGATTTCAATATCTACTTAGACAATTTTTCTAATAAATTGGCTTCAAACTTCTTTTCCTGTCTCCCTTCCAATGATCTTGCCCTTCACCCTTTCATAGCTATTCAATGCTATGGCCATACCTTAGATGACATCATTATCATTGCAGAAAGTAACATTTTTGTAGCCTAATTTCAAGCATTTTCCAAGTACCTCTTTGTATCTTTCCATCTCACTTTTTTTTTTTTCAAAAGGGCCGCACCCGCAGCAAATGAAAGTTTCCAGGCCTATGCCACAGCCACAGCATTGTGGGATCTGAGCAGAGTCTGCAACCTACACCACAGCTCATGGCACCACTGGATCCCTAACCCACTGAGTAAGGCCAGGGATCATTCCTGCATCCTCATGGATACTAGGCATGTTCTTAACCTGCTGAGCCATGACAGGAAATCCTCCATCCCACCTTTTCTAATATCTTTCAACTCAACTCTTCTTTGAGCTTATTGGCACAATTTTTAGATCCTTTTACTTTTTGCCCTCCTTCACCACCATTTTATGTCCATGATGCTTCTTTATCCAAGTTAGATTCTGTCACTGGGCATTAAACCTCTCCGTTACTTCAACTTCCTTACCCATCTCACTTTACCATAGTTGCCTGGCAAAATTCCAAACCTAGTTAAATACTTCTCTCCACCTGCATTGTCCCTGCACTTGCACAGCAAATGCAGTTGTAGCAAATTACTGGACCAGACTTTCGGGTCTCACTTTAAATACATGTCTGATCTTGAGTGGACTCTAAGCACTGCTCAGCCATCCTCCTCATTCATTCACCCTTACCCTAGTTCATTCACTCTTACTCTTCCAGGCCAGTTTTTCCTACCTCTTCTCTCTTTTCCAAACTCTAAGTTTTCCATCCTCATTCTTAACTGATTACTTCAATACACTGAGAAAATAATGCAAAATCTGAAGACAGCGTTTACAGGCTCTCACCACCACATCTACCTATTTATCTTCCTTAGCATCTATATATGATACTTTCCATCTCCTGTGGATGAACTGACTGAACTCATAAAAAGGGTAAACCATCCACTTATGTATCAGAACTACTTAATTCTCACCTGCTTGAAATATTCTTCTCTCCTGACTCTAATATTTCCTTCTTTCTGCTGTATCATAATAATCAGTTTATATATATCTACTTTTTCTTCCATTTTTAAACAGAATCAAAACTGAAAAGCTTCCCTAGTCTCCTCCTTTTTCTCCAGTCTCTGACAATTTTCACCTTTTAGAAAGTGATAGTTGAAATCAGTGTCCATACCCATTGTCTCTGGTTATGTCCACTTTCACTCTTGAAGACTTCTGAGTCAGGGTTTTGCTTCCATCCATTACTCTTTCAAAACTGATCTTTTCAAAGCACCAAATTTTATTCCTTTGTTAAACCCAATAATATGTTCTAAATTTTGATCTTTCTTTACCTATCAGCTACACTTGACTCAGTTTTCAACCTTCCTCTTTGAAATACTTTTATACCAGCTTCTTGGAACATTATCCTTCTGATTTTACTCCTAATTCATTGCTATTTCTTTGCTTATTCTTATTTATCTCATCAAACTTTAAATATTGGAGTACCCCTGGTTCAGTTCTCAGATCTCTGCTTATCTTTTCACACATTCTCTTGGTAATAATATTCAGTTTCATAATTTTAATTACCATTTTTCTTCAGTAGAATTCCCAAATTTATCTTTAGCCTAGACATCTTTAGCCTATTTGAATGTCTGACAAGCATCTGAAACTTAAAGCAAATTCCCTATCAAGCCTCTGCCCACCCTACCCAGAATGCAATCACTTCAGACCTCCTCATCTTAGGAAATGGTGGCGTTTAGGCTTAAAAACCTTGGATTCACCTTTGATGACTTCTTTCTCTTATTTGCCATATACAATCCATTAGCAAATCCTACCTTAAAATATATTCAAAATCTGAAGCCTCTTCACCATTCCCATTGCTTTGATCTTGGTCCAAGTCAACATTCTCTCCTGCCTGGGTAGACTTCATAAGTCTTAAGTAATATCCCTGTTTCCTATCTTTCCCTCTTACCTCTCACAGTCTAACTCAACATAGCAGCCAAAATGATGCCTTAAAATACAATATCAGGTCATATCATCTCTCTGCTCTACATACTCCTTGGTTTCTAATCTCTTCCTAGTAGATTCAAAATACTTAAAATGACATATGGCAGCTTACGTGATTCTCCCAGTTTCCCTGGCCTCCCCTTCTGCTATTCTCCTTACTCATTCATCCTGATGCTCTGCTGTCCTTCACATCCCTTGAACATGCCATTAGTGCTCCCATTGTCTCAATTCCTTGGCCCTTGTTTTACCTCTGCTTTGAAGGTTCTTCTCTAAGATATTGCATGGACTGTTTTCTCATCTTCTTCAGATATTGTCTTCTTTCTTAAGTGATGCTTTACTTAAGTACCTTTTGAAAAATTGTTTTGATCTAGACTTTCCTATTCCTTTTTCTTTCTTTATTTTTCTTAAAAGCTGTCATAATTATTTGACTATTACATTTTAAAATATTTGTTTTTTACTCTTTTCTTTTTCCTTAAACAATAACAATAGACAAGATCTATGAGGGCAGGGATTTGGATCTATTTTTTTCCCTGCTAAAATCCAACACTATGGATAATACTTGGCAATATGTCCAATGAGCTTTTTTTTTAACATTTTGGTGAAGTGTGTGTGTGTGTGTGTGTGTGTGTGTGTATCTATATCTATATCATCCCCATATATTGTTTCTTTAGAATCAACACATTAGTTTTCCTTTATTCATTGGTCAAATTACCAATTCATGGCACCAAAACATGAGATGAAAAGAAAGGCACATCTTCCTGTTGTCAACAGTCTGGTGTGAAAGAAGCCTGGGTAGTATATTATACAATTTAGAGATATCATCTTATTTTCCCTTGCCATACATCCATTGCTACAGTGCTTTGAATATTTGCTGTGAATATTAATACTTTAAAACTGAAGAAATTTAGGTATATGAAGGCACCTACTTTAGGTTTTCTAGGTGACATTAGACCAAGAGTGACAAACTCAAATGCATTGAGAGTTCAGGAAAGAAGCATAAATTTGTGAAGAAGGGTAACTGGAAGAATAGGGAATTCTTTCCCCATCTGAATTGGACAGCTCATACTCAGGCTCAACCAATAATTTCTACGTATTTATTTGGGCTCAATATTATCAAATCTTTGGGTTTTAAAAAACAGTTGGAAATGCATATTTCTACCTGAAATCATGTTTAAAACATGGCAATAAATTAAAAATTTGAAAACACTGCTGCCCACCAAATATTTCTGTAAGTTGGTTCTGATTCCCAGGCCTTCTGCCTGCCTTCTTTGCATTTAGTTCTTGTGTGCCCTGATGGGTAGGCCCAACCATTTCTAGTAATTCAGGCTTACTGATAGGATGTGGTCAGAAAGCCCCGTTTTTCCTTGCCCAGGGCTTATAGTATTTCCAGGTTTTGTGCAAATGCATCCAGAATCTGTGATAGACACTTCATTCTAGATCATTAAGAAGCCTCCAAAAATTTGAAGCTTATCTTCTCTGGATAAAGATATAGTTTCCAGTTTTAGGTAAGACTTTACAGTTTATTGTACTTTATAAATATGTCCCATTACCATGTGCTTTCTTCTCATAAGTATAATTCTAGATCACTCATTCGTTTGTTCAAAAAAATATTTAGTGAAGGTCTACTACATGCCACACAACATTCTGGATGCTGTGTAGGTGCTCAATGATATACTACTTGATAAGATAGACAATATCTATTCTCTTCTTTCTTGGTAACAGCAGCAGTTTAATTTGGGATGGTGATAATCTAGCCAGTGTTGACATTTATCCTCATACTCAAATATTGTTGTGGACATGTGACTAAGCTCTAATGAAGTTGTTATGGGTTGAATTGTTTCCCCTTAAAAAGATATGTGGAATTCATAAGCCCTTGTACCTCAGGACGTGCCCTTATTGGGAAATAGGGTTTCTGCATATGGAACAAGAAGGTGAATATAAACTGGGGTTGTTGGGGACCTCAGCCCAATGATCGATGTCCTCATAAGAAGAGAAGGGAAGAAAATGAGATGGGAAAATACCGGCAAGAAGATAATACTGTGTGACAACAGAGGTGGAGGTTAAAGTGAATCCTACTCATAAACCAAAGAACGTTAAGGAGTTGGTGGCCACACCAGAAGCTAGAAAGAGGTGAGGAAGTATTCCACCTGAGATCTCAGAAGCAGCACAACCGTGCTAATACCTTGATTTCAGACTTCTAGACTCCAGAATTATGAGACTTAAATTTATTTTTTTTCCTAAGACACCTAATTTGTGTACTTTGTGACAGTAGTCCTAGGACTAACTGAGAACTATAGACAAAAAAGGTCAGAGGGTATTTCTGGTAATACTCCTTTTGAAAAAGTTACACATTTAGTTAGACATATAGAAACATAAGAACCCAAGACCTAGCTGGCATGTTGAACCATACGGCCTATATGAGGATGAGATGCACATACTAAGGATGATGGAGGAGAGCCATGGAAGAGGTCTGGGACATGGTGGTATTGTCAACTGCTTTTTTAGCCCCGAAATCCCTACCTCTGGCCTTCTTTTATATGAGATTGAAATAAACTTCTGTGTGGTTTAAGTGCACCATTTGGATTTCATGTCATATGCAGCCACATCTAATCCTAACTAATATACTGGTCTTCAAACAGATGTATGTATAGATTAGAGGAGTTACATGGGTGGAGGCAGGCAGCAAATTTCAGGAAAAGCTTTGTGAAAGGGGAGATCTTTGAAGCGGGAGAAGAACGGAAGAAATGGAATTAGGAAAGCATCCCAAATTAAGTTCATTTATATTTTTATAGTATTTCCTAGTGGCCTTACTGATACCAACTACTAGGATAATACAGAAAATTATCTCATGTTCTTGTTGAATATCATGTACAAATGCCTACTTTGGAGAATTGATTCCTGCGTGACAGCCAAATATTGAAAGGCACAGATTTTGCGGTCTAGCAAGTTTAGGTTGTAATGTTTTCTCTCTGGTATTCATTATCTGTGTATTTTGACTTGTTATATAACATATATGAGCATCCATTTTCCCATCTATAAAATTTGAATAAAAACATTTGACACTCAAGCTCTTGTGAGCACTAAATGAGATGATGCGTGTATCCATGCTTCATAAGAAAAAAAATGAAATAGTTCATCTAGGGATAAATGAAGAATAAATGATATGTGAGGAATAAATTAAGATGTTGTAAGTTGAAGTGACTTAATATCTACTTTTTATGTAGCAAATAGTCAAATATTATTTCCCCTCCATTCTTTTATCTACCAATTTTTCTTCTGCAATATCAAATAAGTCAAAGAACTTAGACTTTTGGGGAGAGGAGGAAGTCATTCTTAATGTAATTGTCCTTATGCTTTACTGTGTGTAGCACATCATGCTGTAATACAGTAAAAGGCCAACCTTCTGTGTTTAAGTTATGGCTTAAACAAAGACATCTGCTTTAGGGGATTATATAGACCTTCTGGAGCCAACTGAATTCAATCAGTTTAAGAGTATAGTATCTTTCGATACTAAATGGAAACCTTTAATACAAGAAGGGCCTTATTGACAGTATCCTGTGGAAAATGTTGTATGCTTAACCTTAGTCTACTAATTTTTTTCACTTGACTCTTTCTATAGAAAAATTATGTAGAAATAGTTTGGCTCACAATCGGGGGGAATATATATGTATATATAGTTACTCTTAGTTCTGGCTTAGCCATTTATTCAACATGATAAAGATATTCAGATATTTCCAAAATATTATATACATATCCCTTTTCCTACTATACTTTTTTTCTCCTAGAGTAGCTCAAGGATGTAGGAGTTATTATGGTATACTTAGAATATGTCACATATCCCCATTCCATTCAGATGCTTCCTCTTCCTTCCCTACCCTGGTCTTAGAGTTTTTGACATTTTGAGGGCAACTCCTTTCTAGGATAGGAAATCTAAAATAATTTGTGACTTGGGTGATATATAATAATCTTTTACTTTGAGTTAATGATCCTCAAAATTTGCCCAGTCATCCTTTCTAGATCACTGTTTCAGGTATACCCAAGTGAAGTGATTCTGATTTTGAAACCACTTGTTCATTTCTGTTACAATTTCCCTGTTCTTTACAGCTTAAGTCACCTTTGTTTAAATCCCTAGCCCCACTCTAGGTTATAGAAACAGTTTGGCCCCCAGTGGGAAAAAGGTAGCCACTCTTAGACCTGCAGATTCTGTATGAAGCCAGCTGTGTTATTGGTCTTATTGTGACCGGTCACATGGTTCTAATTACCATGCCATGTACTACAGTTAGCTGGGTTTCCTTTTCACGCCATTTAACCTGAGCGCATTTCTTGGTTTTAGAAATCTAATAGATTCTGTGCACTTTGGTATGAAGGTGGCATCCTGACTGTATCCCAGGGCATTTTTTTTTTTGTATTGGTTGACCTTTATTCCAAAATTAAATGTGGGTTCCTAAGTTGATCTCAAATGTCTGTTGGTCTCTCTTGCTAAATTAGCATCTCTCTTTGAGAATATCTTTTATTTTATTTTATTTTATTTTATTTTATTTTATTTTATTTTATTTTATAATGATTTTTAGTTTTTCCATTATAGCTGGTTTTCAGTGTTCTGTCAGTTTTATCCTATAGAGCAAGGTGACCCAGTCACAGATACACATATGCTTTCCTTTTCCTCACATTATCATGCTTCATCACAAGTGAGTAGATATAGTTCCCTGTGCAGTACAGCAGGATCTCATTGCTTATCCATTCCAAAGGCAATAGTTTGCATCCATTAACCCCAAACTCCCCATCCATCCCACTCCCTACCCTCCCCCTTGGCAACCACAAGTCTGTTCTCCATGTCCATGAGTTTCTTTTCTGTGGAAAGGTTCATTTGTGCCATATATTAGATTCCAGATATAAGTGATGTGATATATGGTATTTGTCTTTCTCTTTCTGACTTAGTATGAGAGTCTCTAGTTCCATCCATGTTGCTGCAAATGGGATTATTTTGTTCTTTTTTATGACTGAGTAGTATTCCATTGTATATCCATACCACTTCTTCTTAATCCATTCATCTGTCAGTGGACATTTAGGTTGTTTCCATGTCTTGGCTATTGTGAATAGTGCTATAATGAACATGTGAGTGCATGTGTCTTTTTCAAGGAAAGTTTTGTTTGGCCAGGGCACTTTTTTTTGTGTTTAATTTACCCAGCACTGATTTCTGGCCTGTTAGATGATAAAGCCCCTCTTGCTCACCATGGATATACTTGACATTGTCTCCTTGTCTCTAGCCATGGCTGATGGTAAGACTCATCTTGCTTACCTGCCCAACCCTGCAAGCAGTCTACCTCTGAATTGGTACATATTGTTGATGACTGAACCTTGCTCTGACTTTTCTGCTCTGATTTTCCTAGATTGAATCATGTAATTTTCAAGTTGATGCACTAATGGCCTGTATAGTGAGAATAGAGGATAATGAGCTTGAATAATTTGATGGTTTGTTTTCTGTGAAGAAAAGAGCAAAACATCTAAAATGTTCAACTATGGTCAAACAGTGCCTAAATGTGGCCTTTGGCAAAACTGTAAGGCAAGGCAAGTGTATTAAGGGCATTTTTTCCCCACTTGCTCTTAAGGTGACCCTTTTCTTTTTCTCCTTTCTTCTAGAATATTTTCATGACAATAGAGCACCACATGAAGGATCTTTGAGAGTAGATTTTAAGATTTTGTTGCCCCTCCAACTCTATCACTTCACATTATCTACTATGCTTTTGGATTCAAGTGAAATCAATTAAAAAATTAGGACTATACATATATAGTTATTAACTTTTTATCTTAAAAGGATAACATTTATTAAAATATGTATCATGTATCATCATCATTTTCCAGATGGCAGGAATTTTTTTTTAATGGCATCACTTGGGGCATATGGAAGATCCCTAGCTATAAGTCAGAAAGAGCCATAGCAACACCAGTAACACTGGATCTGAGCTACATCTGCGACCTGTGCCACAGCTTTTGGCAATGCCAGATCCTTAGTCCACTGAACAGATTGAACCTGCATCCTCATAGAGACAACTTTATGTCCTTAACGGGCTGAGCCACAATGGGAGATCCTTAGATGACAGGAAATTTTAATGAGAAAAAAGTAGAGAAGTCATCATGTCAAACTAAAGGACAGTATTTTTCAATTAACTTGTTAATTTTGAATGCAGTAATTTTACATGAAACCTTTTGTATGTGCTATTGTGCTGAAACTATTTAAAATTGACATCGTTTCATAGGAACAAAAATAAAAGGCAGAAATAAGGAAAGAAGGAATAAAATGAAAACTGAGTGTTCATTTTTTTTCCAGGACACTGATTTTTTTTTTTTTAGTCACAACCGTTGTTGAAAAATCTACCATCATGTAAGTGTATTTATGATGACAGTGCTGAACTTTATCTGAGTCCTGTTCTTCTGTAAAATAAGGATGGTTGGAAAATTCCCTCCCGTCCCCTTTTCTGTTCTGACAGATTGCTGTGTTAGCAACATACCACCATGCCCTGGCATATTCCATGCCCCCTGCCCCACCAAACTCAATGGCACCCTTGTTCTATAAAACCCCAGATTTTCCCCTCTTTTTTTAGACATTTCTCATTAATGAATATTTTCCCTCTAATGCAAGAGCCTGAATAAAATCATCTTAATTATCTGGTGCATTTTGTCTTTCACAGTGAAAATATCCAACCTCATTCACCTCCCCCTCACTGTTTCTGCTGTAATCAGTTCAGCATTTTCTGTGGATTTAGAGAAGTTACAAGCAGCTACTTTGTCCCCATTCTCTTTGCTAAATGACAGCAAAAGTGGGCAGGGAGAATGTCTACTGCTGCTCCAGGTGGCCCTTTAGACAGTGGACACTCAGCCTAGGGTAACTGTTATATATGCAACACAAAACAGACATGTATTGGAATTCCCATTGTGGCTCAGTGGGTTACGAACCCAACTAGTATGCATGAGGATGCGGGTTCTATGGACCTGACATTGCCACAAGCTGTGGCATAGGTCCCAGATGCAGCTTGGATCTGGTGTAGCTGTGGCTGTGGCTTAGGCCAGCAGCTGCAGCTCTGATTCGACCCCTAGCCCTGGAACTTTCATATGCTATAGATACGGCTCTAAAAAGAAAAAGAAAAAAACAAACAAACAAACCAATAAACAAAAAATCAAACATGTTTTTTCTGACCAGGATGTCATTTGTTCCTGGGAGGACTTTTGCTTTTGCTTATGTTTTTCTGGAGCTTGATGGGGGAAGGCTCTTGTGAGCAGAAAATAAATAAATGATTGTTAGGTGAGATTTTAAATTAGAATTCAGTTTATTAAAGGAATAGTTAATAAGCCTGGTTTTTCTTAAGCCTAAGTTCAATATCTACATGTGGTTAACTATTTATTAATCTAGTAAACTTTGAAGTTCACTATGAGGGGGTGATAATTATCAATCACTTCAAATTGAAATTAATAAACTACTTAAGCAGGCTCATTTTAAACTTAGTCTATTAAATTCCTTTAAACACTTTAAAATATATTTAAATTATTGCATCCTTTGATTTTGCAAAATTCAGAGTAAATTTGGTTATCTATATACCTAGTTTTAGGGCTTGCCAGGTTAAGAGATACTTGGAAATAGCTTTACTATTCCAGGTAAATTGGAGCTTCCCAGTCCATGAAAACTGGGACAGCATGTTGACTAAAGGGTTTTTGCCTGGAAGCTGAATGAAGCCAGTTCATCTTGCACCACTGAGATAACATGCATTCCTGCTTCTAGTTGCTTTTACAACAGGCATTCTTAGTCTAAACTCTTTAAATTCAGTTGGTTTCTGCTGCGTTTCGATTATGCCTCATGAAGTATTTTCCACCTGACTTGAGTTTGCAACATCTTAGAGAGATAGCAGATAACTTACTTTAACCAGTCGTCTTCTTTTTTTTTTTTAACTCCTAAACCTACAGTTTATTCTTTTTGTCTTTTGTCTTTTTGTCTGTTGTTGTTGTTGTTGCTGTTGTTGCTATTTCTTGGGCCGCTCCTGCGGCATATGGAGGTTCCCAGGCTAGGGGTCCAATCAGAGCTGTAGCCACCGGCCTACGCCAGAGCCACAGCAACGCGGGATCCGAACTGCATCTGCGACCTACACCACAGCTCACAGCAACACCGGATCGTTAACCCACTGAGCAAGGGCAGGGACCGAACCCGCAACCTCATGGTTCCTAGTCGGATTCGTTAACCACTGCGCCACGACGGGAACTCCAGTTTATTCTTTTTTTTTTAAGTTGAAAAAAATTTATTTTTTATTTATTTATTTTTTTAATTTATTTTTTTCCCACTGTACAGCAAGGGGATCAAGTTATCCTTACATGTATACATTTTTTTCCCCCACCCTTTGTTCTGTTGCAATATGAGTATCTAGACATAGTTCTCAATGCTACTCAGCAGGATCTCCTTGTAAATCTATTCTAAGTTATGTCCGATAAGCCCAAGCTTCTGATCCCTCCCACTCCCTACTTCTCCCATCAGGCAGCCACAAGTCTATTTTCCAAGTCCAGGATTTTCTTTTCTGAGGAGATGTTCATTTGTGCTGGATATTAGATTCTAGTTATAAATGATATCATATGGTATTTGTCTTTGTCTTTCTGACTCATTTCACTCAGGATGAGATTCTCTAGTTCCATCCATGTTGCTGCAAATGGCATTATGTCATCCTTTTTTATGGCTGAGTAGTATTCCATTGTGTATATGTACACCACATCTTCCAAATCCAATCATCTGTCGATGGACATTTGGGTTGTTTTCATGTCCTGGCTATTGTGAATAGTGCTGCAATGAACATGCGGGTGCACGTGTCTCTTTTAAGTAGAGTTTTGTCTGGATAGATGCCCAAGAGTGGGATTGCTGGGTCATATGGTAGTTCTATGTATAGATTTCTAAGGTATCTCCAAACTGTTCTCCATAGTGGCTGTAGCAGCTTACATTCCCACCAACAGTGCAGGAGGGTTCCCTTTTCTCCACACCGTGATTTGGTCTGTCCATAAGATCACAACTTCTAAGAACCCAATAATTACATTGTCAGCCTACACCTACTTTTTCATGGACTACTGTTTGTAACTCACTGGGGAAAAAACTACCAAAGCCTCAGTCAATGTGGAAATCCAAGAGCCTAAGATTCTAAAAGGTAGAGAGAAAACAGGGAAATGTAGGTTATAACCTAATTGCCACCATTATCTTTGGTCGTGTACCAATAAAAGTCTCAGTTTCTTTAACAGTGTGATAGCTATCACAGGTGTGTAATAAAAACTGAATGAAAACATATGCTTGGAAAATATGAATTTTTTTACCAATAAAAGGCATGAAGCTTATTATCATATTTATATTTTTCATCATTTGGATATAAAATACACCTATTTAAAAAGAAACATCTAATATGTATTTTATTTTTAAAAGATGTATTAGGAATGAAAGAAAGATTGCATAGAAAACACCATACAACAAGAGGAGTCCTTCAGATTTTGTGAGTGAATATATATCACAGAAGGAAATAGTCTTGGGTAATAAAACAAGCCAACTCTGCTACATAGACTATGTGACACAAAATATGTATTGCTTCTGAAGTAAATTAAATATGACTTAGGAGAATGAGCTAAAGAGACAATTTCCGGGACCGAGAGGCTAGAACCTTTTACAATAAATAAAATAAATCCTAACAAGTGCTCTTTTTTTTCCCCTCAGGCCTTTCCTATTAAAGTGATAAATGCTTACAAAACAGATATTCAGCTATATAACCAAATAGATTGAACGGGACGGAGGGGCATTTCATAACAGTGATTTTGATTCTTCAAACTTTTGGAAACAAAACTACTTTGGGATAAATAATGAAATTTTAAGTCAGAAGGGAATATGATAAAAACATTTTAAATCTATGACTTCTTTTTGAAGTTGCATCTTTTGGATGCTCACTGTTCATCTCAAGAGTGAGTTGGATTTACAGCCATAAGTCAAATGTGCAGAAGTCCTTGGCTGTCTTGAGCCTGGGTGCCCTCATCCAACCTGCTGGGCTATAAAACACCTGAGTTAATTCTCCATTTTCTGGAGAGGAGGAGAAAAGTTGTGCCAAACAGCACAGGAAGAGTCTTCCCTAGGCAAAACTACAGTGTATTCACAATCACTTTATCTTCAAACTGTTCTTGTGGCATCTGTTCTTTCTTAGGCTCCCAGGTATTTCCAGTGCTCCCATGATCAGAGAGTACAGTGACACATCAATTCATCCACCCTTTGCTTTATTATGGGATTTGTCTACCCCATCCACACAAACTGGTTGATTATCACTCTCTCCACACTGTGCTTTTTAGGTAAAACTAGGTTCTAATAAATTATATAACCAGTATGTTAGTGTCTAATTCTGTTGGGTGGCTATAACAAAATACCATAGACTGGATGACTTAAACAGAAATTTATTCCTCATAGTTCTGGAGGCTAGAAGTCTAAAATCTACAAATGCCTTCTTGCTATATCCTCATATGGCAGAGAGAGACAGAGACAGAGACACAAATGGAAAGTGCACACCGTAGGCTTTCTTCCTTATCTTCTAAGGATAATAATCCCATCATCACAGGGTCTTCACTCCTACCATCCTATCTAAACTTAAAACCTCCTGAAAGTCCCATTTCCAAATATCACACTTGGGGTTAGGGTTTCAACCTATGAATTTTCTTTTTTTTTAGTCTATTTTTTATAAGCATAGAGTTGCTTTATAGTGTTGAGTCAATTTCTGCTATACAGCATAGTGACCTGGTCCTACATATATATATATATATATGCATTATTTTTCTCATATTATCTTCCATCATGGTCTATTGCAAGAGACTGGATATAGTTCCCTATACTATAAAGTAGGACCTCATTGCTTATCCATTCTAAGTGTAATAGTTTGCATCTACCAACCCCAAACTCCCAGTCCATCCCACTTCCTTCCCCTTTCCATTTAGTGACCACAAGTCTGTTCTCTATAGTGGTAAGAATAGCTGCTTCCAACCTATGAATTTTCTTGGGGCACAGATATTCAATCTGTAGCAATCAGTGTGTGAGTTATTTTCTTTCTTTTCTTTTCTTTTCTTTTTTCTTTTCTCTTCTCTTTCTTTCTTTCTTTCTTTCTTTCTTTCTTTCTTTCTTTTCTTTCTTTCTTTCTTTCTTTCTTTCTTTCTTTCTTTCTTTCTTTCTTTTCTTTCTTTCTTTCTTTCTTTCTTTCTTTCTTTCTTTCTTTCTTTCTTTCTTTCTTTCTTTCTTTCTTTCTTTCTTTCTTTCTCTCTTTCTTTTGTTTTTTGTCTTTTTAAGGCTGCACCTGGGGCATATAGAGGTTCCCAGGCTAGGGGTCTAATCGGAGCTGTTGCTGCTGGCCTACACCAGAGCCACAGCAACACCAGATCTGAGCCTCATCTGTGATCTACACCACAGCTCACGGCAATTCCGGATCCTTAACCCACTGAGCGAGGTCAGGGATAGAACCCGCAACCTCATGGTTCCTAGTGGGATTCATTTCCACTGTGCCACGATGGGAACTCCCTATGTATGAGTTATCATTTTCTAAGGAAACCTATTAAAGTCTCTTCCATAGATTGTCATGGCAGTACAGCAGAAGGGAGATAGTTTAGCAGTGGCCATCTCTGTAGCCCTCTTAAATGTTTTTACCATTCAGGAAATACTCACTTCTGTCTGGAGCTGATCCAGAATATGGATATGTAAAGTTCAGTCAATAAAGGCCTGACATCTTTTTTCCATCTCATAAACAAAGGAAGTGTTCTGATCTATTCGTCCTTGTGCCCAACTACACTAACATATCTGTAGCTGGGAGACAAAGTGACTAAACCCCTGCACATCCCAGCCAGAAGTCAGCTATTTTGCTTCTGAAGAGGTAAATGCTACCATCTTATGAAAACTTTTCTTAAAGTATCTGGATGCTTTTTTAGTGTCAGCATAAGTGAATGAGTAAGAGAATCTGGAGGATACAACATAAAGAGTCAGGGCATGAATGCCAGGAACCATCTGAGCAGCAGGCAGGAGAATAGACTGGTAGGATGAGGGAGGGAGGAGCCAGCAGGAAAGGTGAGCTGAACAAGCAGTTCCAGCAGTGTTGTCTGGTACCCACAGCAGAGAGCAGCAGGTATCAGGAAGCTGGAATAGAGCCACCAAGTAAGGAAGGGGAGGAGGCAAGCCCTGAGCCAGTCTAAGGTTTCAGAGAAGGAGTCTGGAGTTTTAATTGGCATGGAAATGTCAGGAGATGAGCAACTAGGGTAATAAGCACATGAGCCAGAGCAGAGGAGAGGGGTTTTATTTAACTGATTTGTTAGGTCATTCTCTCAGCAGGAGGCAACACCCTAAGGTAGGAGAAAGGACACTAGGTGTCACCAGGCTGAGTGGGGGGCATTGAGAGGACACCTTCTGGGAGGTAAACCCTGATGTTCTGTGTATCCAAATCAGTGGTAGCTTCATGTCCCTTCTACTTTCTACCAGTTCCTAGTTTCTAGGGGCACTAATAGGAATGCTGCATGATTAGACCATTCTGCCAGACCAGAGACAAATAAGGTCTCACAGAACAGCCCATATCTGAGAATCAGAGAAACTCAGAGTTGGAAGCACCTGTGTAGGTGAGCAACCCTACTGAACTGAGATCTGTGCTTCTGACCTCCTGAAATCTTTCTTCCTTAAAGACAAAACCTCAGAGCGCACCGGAAGGATTCTGAGCCTTATTCCTTTGTCTTTAATATTTCTCTTTACCCAGAATATCCTAAAAAACAAACGGAGTATTTTGACTGCCTCATAGTAGATTTATTACTGAATGTAAAGCCAGGAACATTTTGCTTATGTTCAGCCCACATAAGCCCATATGTTTCCTTTTGTATCTGTTTCCTAGGATTGCCTTAACCAAATATCACATAGTGATTGGCTCAGAAAACCAGAAACTTGTTGGCTCAGAGTTCTGGAGGCTAAAAGTCCAAAATAAACATGGTGGCAAGGCCATGCTCCCTCTGAAAACAAGAGGGGTATTTTCCCTTGCCTTTTCCTACTTTCTGGTCATTCATTGCTGGCAATCTTTGGTATATCTTGACTCAGAGATGGATCCCTCCAGTCCTTGTCTTCCCATGATGTTCTCTGTCTGTGGCCATCTCGTATTAAGGACACCAGTCATATGGAATTCAGGCCTCACTTTACTCCAGTATGATCTCGTCTTATCTAATTACATCTGCCAAGAACCTATTTCCAAAAAAGGTCGCATTCTTAGGTACAAGGGTTTAGAACTTCAACATATCTTCTTGGGGGAACACAACTCAACTCATAACAATTTACATGAAAAATTTCTGATAATATGTGAAAGCACTCTTGTTTTCAGCCCAACACTGCAGCTGGGTTCCATGAATTGAGAATAGAAGACTGATTTTATTTTCATAGGATTGTTCTCCAGTGTAAACTGAAGTCATTCCACAATGGTAGGATATGGGTCCTCCTATTATTATTCACCCTGAATCCATAGTGAAGGAACATCTTACTAGTTCCCTTCTATTAGGAGCAGTAATGGTACATTCTAGTCAGTCTAGGGGAGTAATTAAATACAAAAAAAAGAAATATGGTTTAAAAATGATTTTCAGATTTCTCCAATTTGCTGTCCTGAGAAGTTTTAGTTCTAGTTTCAGTTTCAAAGTATCTAGCACTGGTCTCAAGGGTTAGGGTCAAAAGGGAGATGGGCCATGGTGGTGCTCTGTAAGGGCTGAACGCGTCCCCCTAAAATTCATATGTTGAAGTCCTTACTCCCAATATGATGGTTTGGAGGGATGGAGTCTTGGGGAGACAATTAGCTTTAGATGAGATCTTATGAGGTGGGGCCTTATTAGAAGAGACACCAGGAGCTTGCTTGCTGTCTCTCCACCATGTGAGAAGGCATTTGCAAGTTAGGAAGAGACCTCTCACCAGAAACTGACAGTCGTGGCATGCTGATCTTAGACCTCCAGCCTCCAGAACTGTGAGAAAATGTTTCTGCGGTTTATGCTACCCTGTCTATGGTATTAGTTACGGTAGCCCAGGAAGACAGAGATATGCTCTATATTCTCCTGCTACCTCAACACTGTGGAAACTATGAAATTACACATTCTTTGTTGACAGTAGCTGGCTCTTTTATGCATAAAAGAGAGTAGTGCTTTACATAGCCTCATATTTATGTTACACTGTAAATGCCACTCTTTTACAGATGAAGAAACTGAGAAATAGAAAGATTTGATGAAACCAAGCTGAACTCAAATTTATCTCACTACCTACCTGTCTACCCCACTGCCCCGTGCCTGGTATCTTCTCAGGGGCTGGGACATAACTTTATTAAATCAAATCCTGGTTTATTCTCTATATAGTATCATGTTGCGAAGTGTGTGTGGGGGAAAGAGACTGTGAGTTGAGTCCAGTGAAAATGCTGTGGTTAGGTGTTTTTGGTTTCCCTCTGGAGTATACCTGTAATTACTGTGATTACAGCTTTAAAGATATCCTTGTCTCCTGAAATCCATAGAGACAAGTAGAGGGTTGGAATGGGCAGGGAGGGGATACTTCCTGGCAAGGGCAGGAGGTGGTTAAGGAGGAGGGGATGGCAGCCTTCGCTGATGGTGATGGAGAGGCAGGTGAGGTATGGAGAGATTGCAGTTTCACAGCTTCATTATGTACAGCAGGGCACTTGCCCCTGCTGTGGTTCTTCACTTTTATCCTCCTGATTGGTAAAGACCAGGCAGTTTGATTCTGGCTTATAAACATAACAGAATGTTTCCCAGTGTGGACAAGCAAATGTAGGAAATTTAATCAAGTGGCTATAAGGGCCTTAAAGCACCAATGTTCTCTAACAGATTTAATGTTTTAAAAAAATACATCATCTTCAAGGCAACCAATTGCGTTATTACTTCTTCTCAATTAAAATAATATCCCAAGCCTAAGTATTTAGAGAGAGATTAGTCAGAGTAACAATATTCTCCTTGCCAGATGCACATACTGGGTCTCCCTTGGCTACTTCTCTTGAGGCTCACGGAAGAAAGGGTAATTTTAATAGGACCAATGAGATCTGTGAAAAAAAGTCTTTAGATTTTTCTGTTAGGTGTTGTAGATTCTTTGGAAATTGGGTGAAGTGTCCACATGCTGGAGAAGCTGGGTAAATTAGTAGTGATTCTATTCTTGAGTGTCAGCTTTTTATAAATCACATATCCTTGGGTGTTATGGTGGGAATGTAGACTCTTGCACTACCCATGACTTTACACTCTCCAGGTATAATTTAGAATGAGTAGAGCTATGAATACGTCCTTTAAGAGGGAAATATTAGGGACCATTGAGAAGAGTGGTTCATTAAACATAATGGTCTATAGACCAGTCAGGTAAGTTAACAACAATGTAAATTTCTGGTACTCACCCCAGAATCTAATTCAGTGTATTTGGGGAGAACATTTTTATAATTCCCTCTGGTGGTTCTGATGCAGATGGGCACAATCCAGAATCACTGATTTATAAAAAATTCTGTAATTTAGCTGTAAGAGGCCCTTATCAGCAACAAAAATAGTGGCATAATACAAAAGCAAGCATGGGGCACCACAATTTGTTAGGCTAGAGAGATAGAACACAAATGCAGTGGAATGGGTATAAAAACAGACACAGACACCATGATGTAGAATTTGGAAAATTAAAAAAAAAAAATCTGTTCAGCAGTTGCCTTAACTTCAGCCCATAAGTTACATTTAAAAAAAAAATCCAAATAGTATTTATTTTTCCAATTTTTCAATTTTATTATTAAAAATTCAAGTCATCAATTTGTAAAACTTAGGCTCACAGAACTGAAATAAAACCGTCTCCCAAGCACTGTCAACTGCTACATTGTTCTGGAAGCAACTCTATTGCTTATTTATATATTTATTTATTGGCCACACCCATGGCATGTGGAAGTTCCCAGGCTAGGGATTGAACCTGCATCATAGTAGTGACCTGAGCTGTTGTAGTGACAATGCTGGATCCTTAAACCTTCTGTGCCACAAAAGAACTCCTATATTGTATTTAAAAAATATTTTATTAAAGAATGATTCACATAAGTATTGCTGCACGTATTTTATGTGTACAACTTTATGAGTTTGGAGGTAGCTTTGTTATCTCCCTCCCACCCCTGCATTGTTTCTCTGTTTCTTGCCCTCAAGCAGCAGGATTGGAGCTGTGGGTGGTCTGGCAAGAAGTCAGGAAGTGCTTCAGAGACAGGCACTGGGATAGAGCCTGTGGGATGGAGGCAGGCAGGCTCTCTAGGCAGGAGCATCCTATTCAGGATAGGAGTGGCTCTGAGTGAAGGGAATTCCCCTTAAAGCAACAGAATCTTAGGTCAAAATTTACAGCTCTCGTTATGGTGCTTTTAAGGGACTGTTCGTTGTCCCTCTCCTGGAGTGAAAAACACTCCCACTGTGGGTTGCCTTGGAGATCACAATCAAATTTCAGTCAAATTTGCAGGAGCGTACAGCAAATTTTACTCACATCTTCAAAGAGAGTGGGCCACCCTGGAGTAGGGACTGGCCCAACTTTACAATCGGGTTTTCCTTACAGCCCCATGCTTTGGACCTGAGTGGTGGCCTGATTTTTCCCACTCTGGCCCTTTGAAGGTGCATAAGGGCTGAGTGTTGATTGGTCTCTATATGGGGCATATTTGATCTTCTGACTGATCTTGAGCAGGATACCTCATTTGTATGGGGGACAGGTTAGAGGGAAGTTTCCCGGAGAGTTCCCTGATGTTGTGCTTACAGGTGTTCTCCCACAGAGGCTGATGAGGAGTGGGCCACACACCTTTCCCAGTATGGATTATGAAGGAGGAGGCCCCGTTGCTCAAGGTAGGGGAAGGGGCATTACAATGAGACCTGTGAAGCAATGATAAGGGTCTGGTAATTTTGTCTTGGCCAGAGGCGTTGGCTTTAATTTCCTTGAAGCCGACTTAAAGCCTACTAATTTACTACCATGAAACCATCACCACTACCTATGCCATAAATATATCCATCCTCTCCAAACGTTTCCTCATGCCCTCTTTATTATTATTTTGTAATAAGAACACTGAACATAAAATCTAGCCTCTTGGCAAAATTTTAAGGATGTGTGATGGTTAATTTTATGTGTCAGCCTGACCGGCCATGCCCAGGTAGCTGGTAAAACATTTCTGAGTGTTTCTGTGGGGATGTTTCTGGAAAAGATTAGCATTTGAACCTGAGAGTGAGTAAAGAAGATTGCTAGTACAGGTAGACATAAGCTCATTCATTTAGAGCCTGAGCGGAACAAGACTCTGGGGGAAGGATGAATTTGCTGTTTGCTCGAGTTGGGGCATCCATCTTCTCCTGCCCTTGGAAATGGCACTCCTGTTTCTCAGGCCTTCAGTCTCGGACTGGGACTTGCTCTGTCTGCCCCCTGCTTTTCAGGCCTTTAGACTCACACTGAATTTCACCACCAGGTTTCTTGTTTTTCCAGCTTGCCAGTGTTACTCCACGATCACATCTTGATCCTTTCTCTCTCCCCCGACCCATACACACACATGCACACATATGCATTCTGTTTGTCTAATAGGATATAACATCCTATTGATGCCTGTAGGCACCACAGTGTACAATGAATCTCTAGGATTTATTGAGCTTGCATAACTAAGATTCTATACATTGTCATTTTAATATGATTGCTGTTACTACCACTGTTGCTCTGCTAGCCATTTTCATGCTTTTGAAATCAGAGGCTCTGGCTTTTCCTCTTAACTCCACATGAGACAATAGTTATCAAATATTTGCTGATTGTCTTGTTGGGAAATATGGCTCATGTGCATGAGACTTACACACTTTTACGAATTTAACCAGTTACCATTTTGAACTTTTTCAGCCTTTGTAGTAGGGTCAGCGTTTTTCAGCCTCTTGTCCTAGGGTAATGGTTCTCACAGTCTGACCCCAAGACCAGCAGCACAACATCACCTGGGAACTTGCAAATACTTGGTCTCCCTCTCAGATTCACTGAATCAGAAGCTCTCTGGGTGGGACCCAACAATATGGGTTTTAATAAACTCTCCAGGGATTCTGATGTACTGCTGAGAATTAGGAACAGCTGTCCTAGGAAATACATTTTATACAGTAGACATTTTTGCATTCTTAACTGACATGGAGTAGATGGAGCTATTAGTATCAGGCAGAACTTAAAAAATAGCCAGTCTGGACTAATAATTGTAATCATAATACCGGCTGGTTCTTATTGAGTACTTACTACTTCTCTAAGTATTTTATGTGAATTGACCCACTTAGCCCTATAGGAACACTATTATTGTTCTAATTATACAGAGGAAAATCCTAGAAGTTCAGAGAAGTTAAGTAACTAGCTCTAGGTCACACAGTTTTAGCTGCATACCAAAATCCATTCTCGAAAACTCAACTTGGACTGTTCCCTAGGTGAAAAATAAACTCCTCCTGTGTTTGAACCATAATGTATTTTGGGTCTATTTTTTTGCTGCAGCCTGGATTACCATAACAAATACATGCAAATAAATGGTAGGACTTATAGGTTAGCCTAAGCAGTTTGGGTTCTATGATCTTAACTTTAACATAGTATTACCTGTCTGGAGCTGTAGATGCCACAAATCTACTTAGGCTTTTATTCTTTCTTTCTCTTTCTTTCTTTTCTTTTTTTTTCTTTTTAGGGCTGTACCTTCGGCATATGGAAGTTCCCCAGCTAGGGGTCAAATCAGAGCTACAGATGCTGGCCTGCACCACAGCCACAGCAACACAGGATCTGAGTTGCATCTGCAATGCACACCACAGCTCACAGCAATGCCAGATCTTTTAACCCACTGAGCAAGGCCAGGGTTTGAACCTGTATCCTCATGGATACTAGTCAGGCTCGTTACTGCTGAGCCACAATGGGGCGCTCCCTCTTTTCTTCTTATATTGTCTGTTGATCTCCGTCCTAAATTGAGCCCTTCAGTTTGGTGATTTTATGCAACTTTTAGAGCATCATGCCTAATACAAGAATGGAGATATTTGTTTTCCTTTAACTTGAGGTGTTTACTCAGCAATGTCTTTCTCTCTTAAAATATATGTTGTTGCATTATTTTTTTGAAAATCTCATTATACTTTGTGATATTTTTGCTTTGCTAAATTCTTGCCCATCACATTTACTCAATTATGAAGTCATATTCCTTCCCCAGCCCCAGCCCTCGATAATTATATTTAGGGTATCAGGATCCCGATGTTCTTTTTTCCCCTCATATCATTTTTTATGTCTTACCTCTTCTATATGTCTCATATCTTCATTTATATGAAAATGAGTATCTCTCACATTATTAATATAGGTTCCTATGGTTAATTTCTACTATATTTAAGAGGCTTCCACTAAATTGGTAAAAAATTATATATGTATAAAGAAAAGATAGAACCATAAAATTGCCTATTAATTCCTCTAAGATAACTTTGGCCAGTAGCACTGAATTATATATCTGTATAGAGAATTTGTAATCAAACAGCAAACATACCACAGAAAAAATATGGAATAATGAAAATATGCTAAACATGCACAAAGCTAGTCTTGGCATTGCTATTTTAGAACTGTGTGAGACTAGACATGGCCCTTACTGGGGGGACAGATTCTCATTTGTGAAATGACAGACTCAGATGATGCCTAAAGTTCTTTCTAGCAATAAAATTATATGTTCCTTATTCTGTGCCTGAAGGTTAATTTCAGTGACATTTCCTGCTTGGTCTAATTTCCCAAAGAGAGGCCCCTGATGCTTAAGCTTATAGAATATAAGGTCAGTGCATCAGTCAGGGTGAAGCCAGTCAAATGGAACCTCTTCTAAATTGTTCAGTAGAAGGAACTTATTATGAGGAACATATTTAAAAGGTTTGGGAAGAGCTGAAGAGGCCATAACTGGATGATATTCCCAGCTCCAGTAGTGGAGAGACAAAAAGAAGATGTGGATTTATCAGAATTCAAGGGCAGGGCTACCTGGAAAGAGTTGGGATCCCAATGGTAGACCTTGCTAAGCAAGTGCTAAAATCAAGGTGAGAGGGGACATTGGAATGAGATGGAAACACACTGATAAGGGCCTCTTGAATGAATCCTACTGAACCACAAAGAGATACAGTCAATGCCAGAGACAATTCTCAAAGTAGAGCCATGAGAGAAAGTCTATAGCTTCTCCCTTACTTTGTCCCATCTAATCCCCTTTCCAGAGACTCCCATTGGTCAAGTTTAACAAGAAAACTTTATCAGTGGATTAAGAATCCTAGCAGATGTCATTTGCAAAGATTAGGTCACTCTAACAAAGAGCACAAAAAGGAAAAGTTTTAACTGATTGAGGCAGTAAATACATGATGTCTATCACAGAATCCCTCACTTTCAGTGAATTTCTTCTCCTAAATTTAGCCTGATTGGCCATACATTTGATACTCAGCCCCAACTCTGATTAATCTGCTCTGGTGACTGTAAACCAAAGACACCTGCTCCTGAATATGCCTCTACAACTCCTGCCAACCTAGTCACCTCTACACTAAATACTGGTAGGATGCAAATCCTCAGTGTAAGGAGCCAGAATAAAGAGATTTATCCTGGAACTGGTCATTACTAAGAAGATATTAATAAAAGCATCTAGACTTGGTTATGGTGGTGCCTCCTAGGCAAGGGCACCAAGGAGAGCCTCCCATCCAAGGCTTCGATAGCAGCTGAAAAACTGCAGTGCTTCAGCTAAATAAGATCAAGTAAATTCTTTCCTTTGTCCAGCTTCCCACCAGCTGCTAATTGGGTCCCATGGTACTAGACATACTTGACATAATTTCCCAGCTCATGCTTCCCTTTTTGACTCAGTTGATAGTTCTTAACTGACTTAAAGACTGAGTTTCTAGCATAGAGCTTCTCAAATTTGATGCACGCAATATATCCTAGGACCTGATCCCTCAGATACAATTTTGATTCAGTAGGTCTGAGCTGTGCTTAAGGTTCTGTAGTTCTAGAAACCTCCCACATGTTGTTGGAGTTGTTTATGGTGTTAGCCCATATGTCTGACTAGGGGTTTTTGTTTTTTGTTGTTGATCTAGGTGGTATTCATCAGAACTGTGCTTATGGACCACATTCTAAACCACACCCTCCCCCCAAAAAATTAAAAACTTATGTGTCTGAGTGAATGTAGAATCTAAACCGCTATGATCCACCATCCTACTTTGTCTGAGGACCTCAAAGTGGCATGAAGGTCATATAACTCTGAGGAGACTGGGTGATGCTGGTCTCCTGGGAGTAATAAATGAGGATGCTTCACATCAGTGTATGGTGGCTCCGTTTTAATAACCGGCTAGAGAATATCCTTCAGGCAGAGCAAACAGGATAGAAATAAAGTGAGATGGGAATAACTCTGGATGGGTCACAGCCAAGTCATGAACCATGTTGATTCCCCCAATTTACTGTCACTTGCTTAGTGCCTGTCAGGGCAGCCAGCTGGTTTTCCTCCAGTATATTGTCAGCATACCCAATTCTGTTTTCTCTGCTTCCACAGATACTGTAATGATTATCCCCACAAGGAAAAATCTGAAAGATGAATGTCTTCAAAATTGGAAATTCCTTCTTTTAACAGCTAAGGAAATTTGATAGCTGTAGATCTCTGAAAATAAAATTGTATTATTTCAAAGGGTGTTAGTAATGGCTTATAGATTTGTGTTTTGATTTGCTCTTATCTCCATTGAGGGTCTAGCAGTTTATTTCTGGTCTATTTTCCTGAACTTTTTAGATCTTTTAAAGGAAACTGAAATTATCCCATAGAGAGCAAAGAAATAGTAGGCCATTTCTATTTCATACACAGACTGAAATGAGTGATTAGTAAAATTGAGGGTATTGGTGAAAGAGAAAAATTAGTTAAATTTTTAGGGAAAAACACACAAATAAGCAAGCAATCTAATCAAAAGCAGTAATGAATTGGCACTTACTGCAGGATTGAGATTCTCAGGACATTACATTCCTTTCCTTAACATTCTTAGTGGTTTTGAGGTCCTTTATTGACAATTAAAGGTATTATACATTCAGTTGATGACTCTGCCTGGATACTGTGTGTGTGTATTTGTCTGATTTGGATGTCATTATTAGAAAAAGAAGGGAGAATCTGGTGTATCAGCTCCACTTTATTCATATGTGAAATCAGACAACATACCTCAGTCTCAGGACAGTATTCTTAATTGAATATAAGCAATATATAAAACACTTAGCATTTTTACTTGCACATAAATTATCTTCAAATACTCTCAACAATCCATATGAGTATTTCATAGGCTTCTATCTCTGACTCTGTTTCATTGAATCCTGAGAACATTCTTATGAAGGAGATATTGTATCATTTTGAAAACAGCTGCGGACACTGAAGCTTAGAGAGGTAAGGGGATTGGCCCAAGATCGCGTAACAAAGAATTTACACAACTGAGTTTAAACCCCAATTTTCTGATTTAAAATCTCTGCCTCATATCCTCACACTGTTGAGAAGCAAATGTTTAGGGCATTGGAGAAATATGAGGGTACTCCCTTTATGGATCTTGGAGCAAGATGTTACATAGGTGGTGGATGAATATCTCTCTTATGATGCCTTGAGATGGTCTGATTATGTCAAAACCTCTTAAAGATAAATTTTCTTGGCTCATCTCTGGAGCAGCAATGATCAGTCTTTTTAGTGTTTTGTCATTGGTATGTAGATCTGTTGATTTCCCTTAACTGTTCCCCATTTAGGTTCTGTCACTTACTCTGCTTGCCATTCAGCTTGTTCTTCAGTTGTTGTAAGTTTTGCCTTCTCTTCCACAGATTTCCCTACTCTTCACCCTCACTGAAACTTAACTCCTTTATGTAAGAACTAGAGTGGATTGCTTCCTTTACTATTTTACTTTTTCTGCTTTCAGCACCAGGCAGGATTGATTACCTTTAGAGTTGAGTTAACTCCATTTTATTTATCTTTTGAGATGTGTCTTTAATTGCTAAAGGGACTGCCTGCTATTTCTTTTCAAATTATACTGAAATTGCTGACTGAATTTCACTACAACTACCTGGAGGCAAATTTGGTGGAAGATATTTTATGTTGCTTCCTGAGCCCCACAATGAAACATGCTATGTTTGTTTCAAACTACCAAAGCTGGCTTCAGTCCTAAATAAAGTTTCTAAAAATTTTTTCTAGCCAAACATTTAATTGTTCGTATTTTTAAAACTGCCAGCGTAAACAGCTAGGTTCCTCCAACTGTGCTTGTGAAATATTTGATCTCATTTAGAAGCAAATCATTCACACCCTCTGCCAGGGGACCATTGTTGATAAAATTAGGACTCTCTTATCTGCCAAGGGACTGTTTCCTCTTATGCACAGAATTCTTAATAAGATGGCTTAAGTGCTGCCCCTGCCTGGTTGGAAACCTTATTGCTTGTGGCTTTCTGGTTGGCAGAGGGAATCCCTCCTTCTGCATTTGCTATCCCATTTTAACCCAAATGACTAAATCCTGCCTTTAGGATCTGCCAATGCCCATGGGTTGGATTTGGAATCTAAATGTCCTCTTTACCTTTGGTGTTTTGAAAAACTTATAAATTGAGGTGTGGCATATACCTGGTGTGTAGTTGCATGAGGAAATGTCTTGAGGGGTATCTCAAGCTTGCCTTCTCCTGCTTTCCCTCTAAACTGAGTCTCTGTGGTAGTGAATTCCCTGCTCATTGAAGTTGTGTACCTACTGTAGATGGTTAGTTAGATGGCTTTCTGGAACATAGGTAATATTTGTAGTTGCTGAAGGTTGGGGATGTGTTACAACTAGTGGCAAAATGAATGCCCAGATGTAACTGCAGATGTTACCAATTAGGGCCAGTGCCATCTTTCACAGCTGTGGGCCCTAAAACTCTCTCACTTGCAGATTCAGAACTATCTGATCCTTAAACTGGTGAGAGCCTGCACCGATGGGATTTTCCAACTCCTTTCTTTTTGGCTAAGTGAGCTCTAGAAAAGGTTTGTTCTTCCCATAGATAGCCCAGTCTCCTGGCTTGACTTCTCAGGACTCTGGCGACTAGTTTCCCACCTAGTTACTTTTTGAATCTGGCCTTGACTTTCAGTTAGGCGTATTAAATTCCTATCCTGGCTCTTTGATCCCAGGGGTGGCCTCTACTTTGAAGATATCTTTTAAAACCACCCACCTGCATTTCCAGCTATGGCATGGATTTTTACTTGTACTGAAAACTTCTGCCAACAGGAGCCATGCCCTGCCTTGCACCTATAGGGCAAATCTCTTGGCCCTGAAGACTGGCTCAGATGGAAATTAAGAGCACCACACCCTTTGGACTTGATAATATATAATCTTAGCTCCTCTTTAATATGAACCAGCCATTTATTTCTGCCTACTTTTCCCCATCCATTTTCGAAACTGGCCTTGGCTCATGATTTCTTGCTGATTGGAATTTCTAGAATGCCACACTTTATTTAGACAGGTTTCTCATACATTTAAAAATCACCTGCTACATAGGTGTCATTTACCATGGATTATTAGTATCACACACAATGATAAAGTAAAAGGAAAATAGAATTTTAGAGTTTTCTTATATCTTAATTTAGTTCTAGTTTATTTTCTTTCTGGATCCTTCCCAAGATTATGTTTAAGATTTATTTGTTTTATTTTATTTTTGTCTTTTTAGGGCCGCACCTGTATCATATGGAGGTTCCCAGGCTGGGGGTCCAATTAGAGCTACTGGCCTACACCACAGTCATAGCAATGAGGGATCCAAGCCACATCTGCAACCTACACCACAGCTCACAGCAATCCTAGATCCTTAACCCACTGAGCAAGGCCAGGGATCGAACCCACATTCTCATGGATCCTAGTCGGGTTTGTTAACCACTGAGCCACCATGGGAATTCTAATTTCTTTTTTTTAAAATAAGTATTAATCAAGAATCTAAAAGGTGACAAATGCTTTTATGTCTTGTTTATTGAAGCCAAATCACTGTACTTTGAGACTCTTTCCTATTCACAGTTGAAGAAAGTGAGACTTAGAGGGAGAAGCAATTTGCGCTGAATTATACACACGTAAGACATAACCATGGCATGATTCAAACCCAGCTACTTCTGATACACAAACTCCTTTTAACAATTCAGAACCAAGTACTTCAAATACCTTGGTTTCCTAGTAAAGGAGAATAATGCTTAGAGAAAGTAAGATACTTGCATAAACTAATTGATTACATTATGCAGGATTTCTGACGTCTAATATTTCTTCTGCTGGACTGCACTGACTTTTAACTTAATTAGACAAAGCAATTGAAGTAGACTATACTAATATTCATGCAGTGGTGGAACATCGCCCTTTATTTTCTCTGCATTGGCATGTCCCTGATCTCTTCTGTGCTCTTGTTTCTTCCTTGGACCTTTTATCCTATTCCTATGACCATGCCCTCCGGATAGTGTGGGGCTGGCAGCCTCAGGGCAATTGGAGTTACTTGGACCTGAACAAAGTTTCTGCTGTTTTTTTGTTTGTTTTTGTTTTGTTTTTTAATAAAGTTCTGAAAGAATAAGGTCTTTCCCACTGGGTTAGCCTTCTACCTCCTGTATTTCCTGTACCGTAAAATTGTTAGCGTTTCAAGCATCAGAAACCTCATCCTAATTCAGCCACACAAATTAATTTACATCAATATCCTTAGGTTCTGAAAGAATCAGAGAAGCACAGAATGGTTGAGCTGGAAAGGATCCTCAGTGTAGGTCTAAAGGAATTAGGGAGTGGCTTCTATTGAAGTTGGGCATTGTGCCTAAAAGGAATCTAATATATTCAGTGTCTGCTTTCAGTTCCCCTTTGATTTCCTTTTATATGTGTCAGCACAGGTATAGACTTGTGCTCTCTTAATCCATTTCTGTGAAAAAGCAGTGGAATAAGGTGTGAATGGCTTGGAGAGCAAATCACAGCTCTGTTATGTGTGGGTAACACCAATGCATATTTCCAGACTGAATGCTTTTGAAAACTCTGTACTAGCAAGACTGATCCCTGGGTCTTTGTAGTCAGCTGAATAAAAAAGCACCTTCTGTAAATAGTAGAAAAAAAAAAATAATGTATTGGGGAAATTTAAAAACAAAACAAAACAAATAGAATGTAATTAGGCAGAAACAAAAGTGTGGTGGGCCTCACCTTGGAAACCCTAAATTTCAATGGCTAATGTGGGTCTTCTGCCTTCCTCACAATCCTAAATACTACTCAGGGCAAGTTAGTGTAAAACTTTGATTTTGTGAATTAAAGTCCAAAAAGGCACCAATGAACAATATGACTGAAAGATTTTACTGCAGGACTGATACCAAAAAGGATTCAGAGGACCGAAATATATATCCACATTCACATTTGTTTGCACATCTGTGACTATGTTGTCACAGTTCCATAATGTCACTATATAATGAAGCAAATATTTAAACAAAATGTTAAGGGCTAAATCACCCAACTATGCTTATTTTCAAATAATTTCTTATGACACAAATCTATTGAGTTTTGCTGGACTCAAAAATTGCTTTGACATTTAGAGGCATTGTGCCCAGAAATAGTGTGATCATGTTAGGTAGGTCCAGGACATGAACCATATTCATAGTGCATCAGGTAAGAACAGGTTGTTGGGAGGAGAATAACGCACTTTCAAATCTTTCACCACATGTTGGAGTGAGACTTGCCTTGAACCATAGAGCTGGCCAAAGTCCACATGTATAACTGACATTAATTTTGCAATGTAAATAAGGCTTACTTCCTTTCCTAGAGAATTTGAAGCTAGGAAATGAGAAAAGGATATACCCAAACCTTTGTTTATTCATTACATGTATATCAACCTGTTTTGCACCAACCTTTTGTTGGGCTCTTTTGTAGGTGCTGGAGGTACTGGGGGAGAAAATTGACAAAAACTTCTGCCTCCCTGAAATTTACATTCTAGTAGAAGGAAACTAGCAATAAACATATTAGATAAACCAAAGCTATAGTATGACAAAGAAAATAAGCACTACAGAAAAATCTAGAGCAAGATAAGGGGGCTTTGGTAATTGCATATTTAAATAGAATACTCTGATACTTTTCTGAGAAGGCAACATTTAGGCCAAATATCCATGGAGAAAAAGTGAGCCATGTGAATATCTAGAGGAAGGGAATGTCAGGAAGAGAAAACATCACATGCAAAACTCTGGAGATGTGAGTGTGCCTGGATGGTTCCAGAAATAGTAAAGAAGCTGGTTATCAGGAGGGAAGTGAGCAAGGGGATAAGACCTGCGAGAAAATGGTGTGGGTGTGGTGGGGAATGGGAGATATTAGGTTTGTAGCTTTATAAGCTTTGTTTTGACTCTGAAGACATGGGAGCCTCTTAGTTCTTTGAGCAGAAAAGAAACTTGATCTGATTTTCATTTGGAACACTCTGGCTCTTGTGTTGAGTGGAGTGTCCTGGGGAACAGTAGACTCAGAGAGACTGGTTTGTAGTATAGGCGGTAATATCAGGTAAAGTTGAATATGAGAATAATGGAAATTTCTGTACGGGCAAAGTAGCCAAAGTCATTGCAAAATAGATGAAAATGTGTCTAAAGCAATACTTGATTTTCAGTAAGTGAAAGTCAGTAGTAATGAAAACAAAGAGGTTGGAAAAACTAGCTTATTCACTTTCATGTGATGTAGGCAGTTTCTAGCTCAGTGTGATTTGAACTGTGCCGCATGGTCTTCTAACTCATTGCTCCAAACTCCAATATGTTAAAATGCATAAAAGCATCGGTCCTAGAAATCTTACTTTAGTGGTAGTAAGAAATCATCTAACCATAAATGGGTACTAATATCCTAGCATGAAATAATGTATTAGGCTTTTGAGGTCAGGGATAGGACTTCAGAGAGCAGGACTTACAAGGTGAAATTTTGGTGGTTGAGAGGTAGAGGGCTGTTTTGGAACCATTATGGATGGTTCTAAGCAACTAAGCCTGGGTTATGGCTTTGAGTGCTTAAGAGCAGGTGAGGCCACTGAGGGGGTTATGGTAAATTAACTAAAAAACAAAAATCCGCCTAAATCACACTGCTGCTTTAGGGCTTCCCAGGATCCCAAGTGCTAGAAAAAGCTTGCACCCATGTGTTCAGATGGGATCTTGATTTAATATCAACATTTGCTGGAATTCCTTATGCCCAGTGTGTTTTCTTTATGTTTGCAGCTGATCTGCATAATTTAATTAGGTGTGTTCTGTAATGCAATGACAGAAACACTTCAGTGGAAAATTGCTTTAGGTCTCTCTTGGAAGGAAATCTTTTGGTGATAATAAGTGAGCGTGATCTAATTTTGATAGAGAAGGGTGGAAAGGGTGAGAAGAGAATTTCTGTTAGTGGGACTGAAATTGAAAAGAATTGGAGCAGAGCAAGAGTCATGGATTGAGGCATGAAGAATTGGGGAGGCTGTACCCAGTGGAGCCGGGTGACCCGAGGCTTATCCCTCACATTTCCATACTCTTCCAGTCCACATACTCACTGCCACTTTGGAAAATCCTCTTATTTGGGTTTTGAGCTAAAATCATTTTAAACCAGTCCTTCTAAAAAGGCTCTTTTAGCATGTCTGTCTGCCTGATACTTTCCAATGAACAACTAAGAAATATAGAAATGGAAAGGGAAAAATAAAAGGCAGATAGGGTATATTTTATCTCAGATGGATTTGTAAATGGCAGAAAAGACAAAGACATTAGCTTTTTTAGTTTCAGTGCTAAGGTTGCTATGTAATCATTCAGGCAATGTTCTTTTAGTTGTTCTCTATGGCATCAGTAATAAGCTTAGTGCTCTTCATCCCCCACAATCCCCTAAACTAACTCTGGGGAAACTGCCTTTTGGGTATCGTTTCAGGATGAAATAAGGATTGCTATGGTCTCCTCCCTCAAATGTTTCTTCTACCTCTGTGAGGATTCCATAGCAAATATTAATAAGGGTAAATTCTTTTACGTTTAGAAAAGGATAACATGGGAATACATTTAGAATGGAGAATATTGATGTTCTAAGACAACTAATATAACTTTCTTATTGTTTCCTCTTAAAAGCTTCAAAGAATGCCAGGCTAACAAGACATGAGAGAAACACTGAAGGAGGTACAGGAATATAACGCTGTTATGTAGTGTGTGTGCTGATGGAAGCTGTTCCAGTATTGAAATGTGGTCTACCCTGGATTTCACAGTTTCTGTCCCTGGAAAAATCCCTTGCCCTGTATTTTTTATTTTTCTTTTCTCTGCCCCTTTGCTTGATGTCTTCTTCTTCTTTATTATTGTAGCCTTGGCCTAGTCTTAAAAAAACCCTAAACTAGTTTTAATACAACATAAATGGTGACATTTTCCTATTGCAGTCTTCATCATATTGTAAGAACTCCCCTTTGACTCTGAGAAAACACATATGAAACATTCATGATTACTCCCTGACACAGCACCCTGCATATGCCGCCCACCTGCCAACAAAGACAGCAGGAAGAACTCACGCCCCGGAAGCTAGGTATTAACTGGAACATTTCTAGAGTGTTAGGGTTAACAAGAGGAAGATGAGTGGCCACTTCCGGGGCATCCAGTTAAGCAAGGGTTGAACTTAAGCTTTCTGTCTAACCATTTCCCCACAAGTATTCTCTCTTTTGGCTTCTTTCTCTCTCTCTGTTTTGGCTATGCATTGAGTATAATATAATGACTATTCTGTAATAATACTGAGAAACATAGCAGATTATATTTCCTTGTTTTTGTGTTTTGTCTTTTTTTAGGGCTGCACCTGTGACATACGGAGGTTCCCAGGCTAGGAGTCAAATTGGAGCTGTTGCTGTCAGAGTAAGCCAGAGCCACAGCAACGCCAGATCTGAGCTGTGTCTGCTACCTACACCACAGCTCACGGCAATGCTGGAGCCTTAACCCACTGAGCAAGGCCAGGGATTGAACCTGCAACCTCATGGTTCCTAGTTGGATTTGTTTCTGCTGCGCCACGATGTGAACTCCCAGATTATATTTTCTTAACATGTCCTTACAGAGATTTTTTGGTCCTACATACTCTCCTGGAGCATTCCATACTCTTATTACAAGGTGAAATATACTTCTTGTCCCTTTCTCTTGAACCTGGCAGAGTATTTTGACTTCCTCAATGAGTACAATGTTGCAGAAACAATACCATCTGACTTCTGAGGCTATGTCATTAAAATGGATTTGGGTTCTTTGTCTTTCTCTCAGAAAGCTTGTTTCTAGAACCCATCCACCATGTTGTCAGTAAGCTCAAGCTGCATGGAGAGGTTATGTATAAGTGTTCTGGGAATCAGCCCTAGCTAAGGTCCCAGAGAACAGTTGGCTTCAACTGCCAGATATTTGAGTGAATGATATTTCAGATGATTTTAGTACCTAGCCATTGAGCTATGCCAACTCATGTCAAATGGAGCAGAAATGAACTGTCCCTGACAAGGTCTGCCTAAATTACAGATTTGTAAGCAAGGTAAAATTCGTTGTTTAAGCCACTAAGTTTTGAGATTGTTTGCTACAAAACAGTAGATAATTGGACAAGGGGGAAAAAAAAACAAACTACATTCTGAAAAGAGGAAATCCTAGTCTATAGCTGGAGCAAGTTTTCCTTCTAAGAAGCAATCTTGATGCAATATAACTATAGCAGACATAGCTGCTTTTGTCCTTTTCATTAATTTTGCTATATAAAACATTTTTTTCTTAAAATTAAATCATTGGATAGTGAAAGAAAAATGTGAAACACTCTGCTATGTCTTCTAACAGACTGGGCATATATATAAAACCTAGATGCTACCATGCTTTTCCCTAAAGATGTAGCACTTCATTATTCTGGAGGCTTCTAATCTAACATCCTCCACTCAAAGGGTAGGCCCCAGGCTTTCCTTTTCTCCTATTTCCTATCTCCTTTGCAGTTGTCAAAAATGAGACTCAAGGTCACCAGAGATTATCAGGTGCCTTCAAAGTAGCCAGCAGCTTTAGAGTGCTTAACTCGCTAGACTACTGCTTTCATTTTGGTTTTGGCCTCTGAGGACATCCTTTGCATGCTTATAAAGTAAAAACAAAACTCTTTTTCCTAAGCCCCAGCATTTGTAGTTGTTTCCAGTAAGAAAATTAGTTTTCGGGATATGAGGGTGCTCATTTGCCAGAATTAAAAACTCGGCCTTCTTTTTAAGGTAATTTATATTGAACAATACAGACCTCTTGTTGGTCTCCTCTTATGTGTCACAATATAATTTTCAAGTAAATTGACTAGGATGGGAATTCAGTTTAAAATCAAAGTTAGAAGTTTATTCTCTGTGTAATTCTCTCAAATAATTAGGAGGTTGAAATGGCAACCTTGACTTTTATTAGCTTTTTTAACCAAATGGACTGCTAAACACCAATTATCTCTCCTAACTCAGCTTTCTTTGAGCTTCATTTGATGACCAACTTTATTGAAATGATAGTGGGCGGTTTCTTTCTTTGTGGATGTGCTCTTGAGTGTCATGACGATACTCTTAGGTATAAACTGCACCCTAGTTTTATTTATTTTATTATTTTCCTGCTCCTTTAAAAATTTTATTGACATAAATTTGATAGTCTAGTATATTTTATAAATTGAATCAGCTACTCTATTCAGCAATAGTTTCATAGCCTTAAAAAGTAGAATTAAGGTGAATAGAAACCTGCTATTTTCAATTTTTAAGTTCTTCAGCAATTCTGTGATCCTCTCTGAGACCTTTGGATCTTTCTATATATAGTATTCCTTTGGTGTTTCCATAAGAAAATATATATTTACACACAGAACGTGGGAAGAGTGGAGAGATGGACGTTAAACATGCCACTGGATTCCAGGCACTTTGTTAAAATTTTAAAGCTTGCAGGCTAGAGGCAGGTTTTTAAAAGAGTAACTTTAGCTTCTGAGGCAGAACAGACATTTTCTCAGGCTAGCTCATTTGTTTTTGATTCTCTGTATTTTTTAAGGGCATTTTTAACCAACTGACCAATCTGGGGAGACCTACAAAATGAATGTCTTCTCTTTTATGGCTTAACGGTCTCAATGCACAAATTATAAATCAAATGTCAGCAGATGCTACATGAAGCAAACATTAAACTCAGAGAGTCAGAGCTTCAAATGGTAATTTTGTAGGGAAGTTGATATATAGTCAATAAAAGAAACAAAAGTTATCGGGAGAAAGATGAGCCACATAAGGTTGACGTGAAGGAAAGTCATTCAGAATAGCATCTGTGTATGAGACAGTCTGACTCATATGAAGTGAAATGTATTCACACTAATGACCAGAGCATTTGATTATCAAGTAACTCTAGTCACCTGTGATTATCTGGAAATACAATAAAGCTGGCTTGTAAAGTTTTAAAAAAACATGATTATGGTGCTGTTTTACTGAAGGTCCAATATCATCCTCCAGGCTTATAAAGATGATCTGGGTTGCTGAACTGGAAGCATTGATCTGAGGAATATGAAAGAGTGAAGCTAATTGTCCATATTTCCTCAAATTGAACTTCATTGAAAATAAGCTTAAAATCTTCTGACTTTTGACACTAAAAAGCCTTATCAAAACAGCAACAAGTCAAGAATAATTAAAATGCAAATTATCATAGTTTATTAAATAAATAGAATTAACCAGCTCTCAGAATGCTGAATTTAAGTTTTGTAACATACAATACTATGTACAAACGGTATTTATAAGCAAGAACATAAAGTACTGCATTATTTGGAGCTATTCAAATTAGTACTTTGAATAGAAGCATTTACAGGTAGGTAACATTTAATTATCAAAGCAAACAGAAATTGAAATACACATTAACTGTGTAAACATTTCAGGTAAATTAAATCAGTCCCTTATCTATAGCTACAGAAAGTTAAACCAGGAGCCCCATCTCAGACAAGAGACTTCAAAAATCAACCCTTGAGCAAAGGGTTAATTAAACTCACCACTTGAGAACTACATTCTTGACCAATGAGAGAGGAAAGAGGGATCTGAAGCAATATAAAGATCATCCTTTTGCTCTTTTAAAAATTCCCTTCTGGTTTAAGTAGATTGAAACATAGCAATCTAATTAAATAAACCCCCTTTCCAAAGAGTTTTCGGATTGACAGTTTTTATGTAAATTCTAAATGGCTATGTCTCCTGGCGATATACAAGAAGATGGTAATATCAATCATAGCTCTTCCCTCTTCCTTATTTATATCCATTCATTCCTGCTGCATTTATTCATTTGAAAAGCATAATTAATAATGAGCACTCTTCTAGGTATGAGGACCAGTGAAGTGAACAGAAAAAACAACAGTGTCTAAAGTCACGCACAAAACCTGTTGATTCTTTATTCACGACTCTAGTGCTTACTCTGATTAACTATTAATTCATGATACTAATTTATTTTTTTGAGCATAGTAAGATCCAAATTCCTGTCCACGTCTGAGTTTGTGGTGTATAGCTGGACCAAAAATAAAAGCTATAAAGCAACATTATTAGTGCCACCATATTTGTCAGCATATTTGTAAGTAATTAGGGAGAATTACTACCTCACATGGCAGGTGTCTGGGAAGGCTACCTAGGGTGGAGGATTTATGTCTGTAAATGTGAAGATAGCTGCAAGTTAGAAGAAGGAGGGTGATGTATAGAATATTTTATGTTATAAAAGAAGCACGTTCAAAATTACAAAGGTGTACAAGGCCAAATCTGCAGATAGGTGATGTGGCTACAACGCAGGTCAAAAGGTGGACCTGGTAAGAAAAGAAGGCAGAGAGGCAGATAAATCCAGAAATGTTTAAAGGGCAAACTTAGGAAGTTTGAATTTGCACCTGCTAGCTATGGAGGGCTGATGAATGCTGTGTAGCAGGAGGAGACGGGCTGAGAGTTCTAGTTTCTAGAGAAACCACCTTGGCATCAGAGTAGAGCCTCTTGTCCAGCTGGTCTCTTCTATAATGGAATTTGTTATTTGAAGGCACATTTTTGCTGCCATGCTCTTTTTTGTTCTTGACTACAAGAGTGCTTTTTGTTTTTTTCATTTCTTCCCATCCCAGTCATAACTATTTCTCAAGGTGAAGTAAAATCTTCACTTTCCCATCCAGCAACCTTCAGGAGATGTTACTGAGCGTGTGCAATGTCAGACATGGCTCCTGCTCTCGTGGAGGATTTCCCAATTACACCATCTGGAAATTAATCCTCTTTATTTCACACTCCTCTTGGAGTTGGTTCATACCACTTGTAGGACATTTATTTGGAATTCCCTTGGTATCCCTCAGGGTTCTGTCAGGAAACATTCAGTGACTCACTCAAATTGGGAAATTTGCTAAGTTGAGTAAAAGGACTTTAAAGATGCAAGAGCTCTGATCCCTGATGCTGTATAACAAACTACCCCAAACTTAGTGACATAAATTAATGAGTATTTTATTATACTTAAGGATTCTGCAGGTCAGGTATTAGGTTAGGGCCCAAAGAGGATGATTCTTTTCTGGTCCATCATGGCTGGGGCTTCAGCTGAGAAGGCTCAAACCTGGGGCATTGACTTGATGGCTGGGGTCAGATTCATTTGAAGGCATCTTCTCTCACATGTTTACCACCTGGGCTGGCACTGTTTAGTGGAGCATATATATATATATAGTCTTCCCATGTGGCTTGGCTGGAATTCTTTACAATAAGTTTGCTGTGGGATAGTGGAACTTATTTTTTTATGTCATCCTGGGGCACAACAGGATACAAACAGAATGGCCTCTTTTGACATGGCCTCAAAAGTCAAAAAGTACTGATTTTGCTGCATTGTATTAGTTATTATTAAGTGTCTAAGGCCAGTCCAGGTTCAAGCAGAAATATCCTTGACTTCATTGCATGTTGGGAGGGGTGTCAAAGGATTTGCATATATGTCTCAACCTGCCACAGCAGGGTTTATAAAAGCTAGTAAGGGATAGCACAGTGCCCTGGGTCTAGCCCTAGCGATAGCTGAGTTTCTATTTCTATTTCTGAAGAAGCACAGGAAGAGAGAATTTCCTAGAATTGAGAGCTACAGGAAAGAGCCAAATGATGGTACTATGGCCTTCAGGAAAAAGATAGAGCTAAATGAGGGCAAGAGTGAGAAGGATGCAGGAAAATAAACACCTGACCTCCCTTTTTTTCATTGGCCAAACTCACCAGGAAACGTGGGAATTCATTCCATTCAAATCAACCTCCTGAGTCTAAGAGTAGAAAGTGGATCTGGAGGGACAAACAGAATATCCATCACCATCCTTTTATTACAGTTAATTACTTACTCCCAGCTTCTAAATATGTACCCTTTATCATTCTTTCTCTATTTAACAATGCACAAACAGATAAGGTTTTTTTTAATAGGAGGAGCTTAATATTTGTTGAGTGAATGATTAATAGCTACTTATACAAATGAATAAATACACAAAGAATATCTTTTTATATTAGATCCCCCCTTTTTAAAGCTCATGTAGATTTAGAAATTATTCTAATACATATCTACTAGAGAGTCAATGTCACATTATTTTTTTACCATATACATTTCTTAATGCTTAAAGCATAGGACTTAACAACAGCTTTTATCAACAATGTTTAAAACAGAAGCAGTCATGAGTATAGATTTATTCACAGCGATAATGGAATAATGTTTCTGACCTATAATGTGAGCCAAGAAGTTAAGGGAATTTTGAAGCAGCTTAATTCTGTTGGTCATGGTGACTCAAAGCAGTATTGCCACTTCTAGGAAATGTCTTTGGAATGTGTTCTCTTTTTGTCAGTTTTCTAATAGAGAAGGATATTGGGATGTTGAAGGGAAAAGAAGTCTATCATGTAAAATATGCATTAGACTCTAAGAAAAGCAAGATAGATTAGGGGTTGAGAGGCAGTAAAGGTTAAAAAAAAGTGTCATTGTGGTAAACAGAGGTTGATGTAGCCTCCCACTGTATTTCTCTCAAGATGGCTTATACAGTTAATGAAGAAGCTAATGCTAAGGGGGAAGATGAGTGACTTGTTACTGGGCACATAAGCAATGGGGTCCTACTGTACAGCACAGGAAACTATATCCAATCTCTTGGGGTAGAACATAATGGAAGGTGGTATGAGAAAAAGAATGTATTTATATGTATTACTGAGTCACTATGCTGTACCGCAGAAATTGACGTGACACTGTAAATCAACTATACTCTTTAAAAAATGAAGAGCTGAAGCATTTATTACTCTCCTTACTTATTTGTGTTGCATTATGGAAAAACTAAAATAATACATACAAAAACTGTATGGAATGGCAGAAAAGTTCTTATTTCAGTATATTCAGGATGGAGTTCCCATTGCGGCTCAGCAGGTTATGAACCCAACTGAACCCATGAGGATGTGCGGTTGATCCCTGGCCTCACTCAGTGGGTTAAGGGTCTGGCATTGCCATGAGCTGTGGTCTATGTCACAGATGCTGCTCAGATCTGGTGTTGCTGTGGCAGTGGCATAGGCCAGCAGCTGCAGCTCCAATTTGACCCCTAGCCTGGGAACTTCCAGGTGCAGCCCTGAAAAGCAAATACACACACACACACACACACATTTTATATATATATATATATACACACATTATGTGTATACACACATATTATATATATATACTATATGTGTATATACATGCACATGATGTATATGCGTGTGTATATATACACATTATATATAATACATATGTGTGTATCTATATATTTGCTTTTCAAAAATATGTATATTTGTATGTGTTTATACATAACATAAATATATACATGTATTTATACATAACATATATATATTCAGGGTGAAATTATAGCTGCTCTATTCAAGGGAATGTTCTGAAAGTAGTAACCAGAATTGTTAGAAGCTAACTATTATGTGCTTGGCCCTCAGTGGCCCTCCACTTTCCCAACTTAACTGAATGAAGCAGATGATTATTTCCTTCTGAGCCCCCAAAAAATTTGGCAATGAATAAATAGCCCAAGTAAGTAGCAAATCAAGGACAGAGACCCAAAATCTTAAGCTTAAGGACATAGAATTATGGTCTTTCCCACAATCATGCTGCCTTCCGATTCATGATTAGGTAGTACATTAAAAAATGAAAGAAAATATGATTTAGTGTGTCACTGGGGGAAGGTAATAATTATAGAATGTACTGATGACACAGATGACATGTATATGAGACTTGGCTCTCAGTTTTTAAAACATGGCTTTGTGGGCTTCCTGAAAAGGCATACAGTGGTACATTTATTGTAATGATAAATCTTAAGTTATTTTAAGTAGATCAGTATGAATTCAGCATCCTGATTAGCAGCAATATTAACATTTCTCAAATTCCAGTTTTACATCATCCCAACACCTAATTATGGGTAAATGAATTTACTCAGGTGACTAATCAAAGGTTAATTTTTATTTGGCTCCTATAGGAATTTGAAAGCCTGGATACATATTTTAGTTGGCAGAATAGAGTTATTTCTTAAGTCTTTTTCTACCTTATGTCTTTTTTTTTTTGTTGTTGTTGTTGTTGCTATTTCTTGGGCCGCTCCCGCGGCATATGGAGGTTCCCAGGCTAGGGGTCGAATCGGAGCTGTAGCCACCGGCCTACGCCAGAGCCGCAGCAACGCGGGATCCGAGCCGCGTCTGCAGCCTACACCACAGCTCATGGCAACGCCGGATCGTTAACCCACTGAGCAAGGGCAGGGACCGAACCCGCAACCTCATGGTTCCTAGTCGGATTCGTTAACCACTGCGTCATGACGGGAACTCCCCTTATGTCTTATATATTATGTCCCTACATCACAACATGCATTGACTTTAATATCACAAAACTCTCATGAGTCCATGTGTTGCATTCATGTTCAGTAGTGATAATGTATGTTTTTATTTTCACGTACCTCCATAAAACAAAAACATTTCACAAATCTTTACTGCCTCATGTATATGAACCAGAGGCTGCTTATATAATTTATCAATATTTTATACCTCTCTACCTTAATCAATGCATTAAGTTTGCAAAGTTGAGTTAGGATAATTATTAACACTTTAAAAAAGCAAAATAAACTTACCTAACTAGGGATATGTTACAGTGTAGGTGATTTTGCTTTCAGAGAGAATAGTTATATGGTGACTGTTATTACTGTGCTGCTCATCCAAAAGAAATGGTTATTTGCTGGCTTTGCTTCCTTCAGTAAATGGTGTCCTAAACTTTCATGTTATATTTTAAATTAAACTTATTCAAATTGAATAGACTCATATTAGAACATATCTTCTTCCTGAATCTCCACTTGCCAACCTTTGTGTATAACTTCTCTGCCTTTGTCAATGAGACACTATTCTCCTAGACTTAGGGTAGTAATTTTAAGCAAATTTTTTTCATTGACCCCCCATTCTCTGTCTATTTAGTCATCATAACCCACCACTTTTCTTTCAAAAAGCCTTTCATATTCATATTTGTTCTACTTTTCTATTCTCACTGTCATTGCAGTTCATACGTACGGTAACTTGAAGAATTTCCAGGAGAATTGGGGACTAATCTTGGTGCCGCTGGAAGCACTGTCCACATTACCATCTTCGTTTATAAACCAAGGAAGCTGAAACTTAGATAAGTTGAGGGTTTTGCCAAAGGTCATGAAGTTAGTTAGTAACTGCCAGAGGTGAGGTTGGAATCTTGGCCCATGCTCATCCCACTCTGCTATTCCAACCTACCTCAAGGAGAAGGACCTTGTGATGCTTAAAGTTTTGTAAGTGTGCTAGTTTTTCCCAGCAAATTGTTAATATCTTAAGTTAATGATGTCTTTAATTTCTTTAAAATGTTATTTAAATGCTGATGAAGTAAGCATAATTCTCTGAGTTAGAATGTGATAGAGAGAACTTTGGGAGAAAAATTGAGTGTATTTATTTCCCAGATCTTAAATAAAGATCTGGGTATAATCATGTGATCTCTAGTTAGGGGCTGAGCTGATATTTATTGATGCAGAAAAGGAGGTTATGTTGGAGGCTGCAGTGGGGTCCATTAGAACGAATAACAAATGTTGGATTGCAGAATAACCTACAAGAGGTTGGCGACAGATGAGGTCCAATATTTAAAATAATGGTCTGTGAATCTTGTCATCAGCAAAGAAATGCACTGTGATTCAGATTTGTACTCTGAACTAAGAGTTGTCAATTAGTATTTTAACATTTTATATATTGGTTTAGAGGTTTAGAGGAACACTGTACATGTAGAAAATATTCATCTAACCTGTCCAAGAATATTTGAAAATGTACCTAAAAAAGGTTAAAGTGTTTCCTAGGTATATGACACAGCCAAGTTATGCTCATTATTTAAAGTTTTAATATCATGTTACAATATCTAGTTTTAGGATCCTTTGCTCTCTGCTATACAAGGCAATGTCATTATTCTCCTTGGTAATGGCATACTATCTTAACTATCTTTTCTTTATCAAAACTCTACTTTGATCTTTTCCGTTAAATTAATTCCCTCTTTTGCTTAATTAGCTTTTTTTTTTTTTTCTTCATACACTCTCTGCTCTGGGAACATAGACACTTTCTACTTCAGAAATGGACCAAAATTGCCTGGAGTTATTTCTAGCTTAAAATTTCTCAGACTCCATAGCTAGAGCATCACAGGTCATCTCATCAGGCTTACTCATTAAAGAACAGTCAGTCCATAACCCATGATATTATCTCTTCTTGTGGTTTGTCTAAGGTCAGTAATTTTTTTTTTCTGGGTTATTACTTCCATGGGGCTTTTGCTGTTAAACATTTGTGATTTGCATAATTTCTTCCAAGAAGATGAACTCATTATTTTTTAAAAGTTTAATACCATTTTCTGCCTTTTATTTATATTTAAAACTTTATGTTTTGGACTTTGCAACTGTAGAACACATCATATGTTTTACATGTATGTCTATCAATCTTCTGAATAACAGAAAATTCTTCACAATATTCATAAAATTAAAAAAATCAGTTATTGATCTCTGCGTTAGATATTGTAGTTATTGCAGAGACAGTAACAGAGTTTGCCCTTGATGAATTTATGTTCTAGTAGGAATGGTAAACAACGTGTAACTCATACTTGGTATTAATTGCTTTAATTCCAAATCTGCCGTGTATACAGTGAATTATTAGACAAATCATAAGACCTTACTTGATTAGCTTCTCATGTGGTCATTTGTAAGCATTGAACAAGAAAATGCACACAAATTGCATGCTGTGATAACCCAAAATTCACTATATGCTACTTGTTGTATTTTCATTGTGCATGGTAGAAGTATAAGTGTTAGGAAAGATACTGAGACGGTGGTCTGAAAATTCAGTTGAATCACAGTTCCTCATGGGGGATGGATGTCATTCAAATATTATTTAATTGGGGATAATGGGGAGATAAATGTTAGTCAAACTTCTGCTATTAGGATATACTGCTTTATCTTTCAGTCTTCCATGTGCTTGGGTAGATTTCTACTCATTATAAACAAATACAATAAGGAAAGAGAAATCAAAAGACTGGAAGGGGAAAAAAAGAAGGAAAGGATGCAAAACTGAAAATGACATCATAAAGACCAAAAATAAATTTGGAAAGGAGACTAAAATAAAAGTATTAGTAGGATGCAGAATATTAGGGAGAGAAGTATAATGTAAAAAAAAAATTCAACTGAGCAAAGTTTAAAAATTTTAATGCCTTATTCAGTGATTGATAAATCAAACAGCATCCAATCTAGCATATAGAAAGGAGCACTGAGGAGCTGTATAAAATGTAAAAGACTTTAATATGCAGAAGGGAGCAGGAACAAGGAGGTTACATTGGGCAAAAACAGAATGGCTATGGCAAGATCACTTTCCTTTAGGAAATGGCAGGGGTCTCTCAGGCAGATTACCTAACGAGTGCCTATTAGGCAACTCCTGATTGACTGGTTTAAGATTCCATTTTTAGGAGAGCGGAAACTGTAATTAAGTTTCATCTCAGTTTGGTGATATGAAACTTGGCATGAAAGGCTCCACTTGGGGTCTGTTTTCTTGTTTTTAACAATGCAAAAAGAACGGGAGTGTTACAGAAGAAAACAGGTTCGAGAAGTTATTATTAACGCTAATGTATTTGCCTAAAATTAAGAAAGGGGTCTGCAGTATTTAGCAAAATTTAGATAGCAATCAGTGGTTTCATATTTTTTTTATAGTGGCAAAATATCTTCAGTATCTCTTATTTATGAAACCACATCCATCCATATTCGTATCTCATTTATCGTCAAGGAAAGGATCATCAAATGGCAGGAGGGAGAAGCATATGTAAAATAAAATATTATAATTAATATAAATGACAGTCACAGCCAGTTACCTACTATCTTCTTTTTTTTTTTCATAACCCAATTTTTTAGAGTATCACTGGAACTATTTTCAGGGTATGTTAGCACTTAGACCATCCCATTTCTCCCCTGGGTTCTAAAGGTGGACAAATAATCTGTTATGACTAATGAGACCTGAAGGGGAGTTTCTGAAAAGATTTTCCTCCTTAATAAAAAGAAAGAGGTAGGCATAAATAATTGCAGACTTGCATCTTTCCCCTTCTTCCTGCTTTGGATTACACTTGTTAGAGGAATTACCATGGTTATCCATGTGAATGTAAAAGTCAAAAAATCACTAAGAAAGTAACTCAGGGTTTTAAGATCATTGGGCCACTGGACTAATTTTGTAATAACCACTTACCTTTGAAATTAATATTACCAAAGACAATAAACTCTCATTTTAGGTGACCTTTGACATTTTGATCTTGCTGATTGAGGAATCAAATTAATTCAAACAAATACTTCCCCTTTATAGGGACTGTTCAAGAACTCAGAGGAAATGTCCTGGAAGATGATGGAGAAATAATACTGGATGTGTTTCCTATAACACAACCCATGTCATAAAATACTCAAATAGGCTTCTCTAATATATATGCTTACCGACCCTAGAAAATTGTTTTTGGGAGTTTTGATCATTAAAATACTCTGATGTTGTAACATCTGAACTTTTAGGATCAGATCAGCCATCACATTTGAAATTCATCACTGAAAATTCTTTATTTGGAGAATTAGTTTTTTCAAGAAGGTATTTATAAAATTATAAAAATTATATACCTAAAAATACATGCACATATACAAGAACACATACATACATACATATATAGCTTAACATTTAGGGTCATCTAACCTCCACTTGCCTTTGAAAATCCCAATAAATAAGTTATCTAATTTGAAATCCATTATACTTACATATTACAAATTTATTCTAGGAGTTCCCATAGTGGCTCAGTGGGTTAAGAACCAGACACGGTGTCAGTGAAGATGTGGGTTTGATCCCGGGTCTCACTTAGTGGATTAAAGCTCTGCTTTGTCACAAGCTGCAGTACAGGCACAGATGTGGCTCGGATCTGGCATTGCTGTAACTGTGGTGTAGGCCTACAGCTGCAGCTCCAATTTGACCCCTAGCTTGGGAACTTTTGTATGCCACAGATGGAGCCATACAATAAAAAAATATATTTTTTTAAGTGATTCTAACTTGTTTACTTATGCATAGAATTTTAGGACCAGTTTGTCACTAGGTAAAAAGCTTATTGACATTTTAGTGGTGTTACATTGAAAAGAATTGTGGAGAATTAATACTTTAAAAATACTGCGTCTTCCAATTCTTAAACACAATAACTCTTCACTTATTTAGATCTACATTGGTTTCCTTCATTAAAAGTGTATAGTGTTTAAATAACTTTTAAAATTGCACCTCAAAAAATCAAATACCTCGGAATACACCTGACCAAGGAGGTAAAGGACCTATTTGCCGAGAACTATAAAACTTTAATCAAAGAAATCAAAGAAGATGTAAAGAAATGGAAAGATAGTCCATGTTCCTGGATTGGGAAAATCAATATTGTAAAAATGGCCATACTACCCAGAGCAATCTACAGATTCAATGCAATCCCTATCAAATTACCCAGGACATTTTTCACAGAACTAGAACAAACAATCCAAACAGTTATATGGAACAACAAAAGACCCAGAATTGCAAAAGCAATCCTGAGAAACAAAAACCAAGCAGGAGGCATAACTCTCCCAGACTTCAAGAACTACTACAAAGCCACAGTCATCAAAACAGTGTGGTACTGGTATCAAAACAGACAGACAGACCAATGGAACAGAATAGAGAACCCAGAAATAAACCCTGACACCTATGGTCAATTAATCTTTGACAAGGGAGGCAAGAACATAAAATGGGAAAAAGAAAGTCTATTCAGCAAGCATTGCTGGGAAACCTGGACAGCAGCATGCAAAGCAATGAAACTAGACACACCCTCACACCATGCACAAAAATAAACCCCAAATGGCTGAAAGACTTAAATATACGACAGGACACCATCAAACTCCTAGAAGAAAACATAGGCAAAACACTCTCTGACATCAACATCATGAATATTTTCTCAGGTCAGTCTCCCAAAGCAATAGAAATAAGAGCAAAAATAAACCCATGGGACCTCATCAAACTGAAAAGCTTTTGCACAGCAAAGGAAACCCAAAAGAAAACAAAAAGACAACTTACAGAATGGGAGAAAATAGTTTCAAATGATGCAACCGACAAGGGCTTAATCTCTAGAATATATAAGCAACTTATACAACCCAACAGCAAAAAAGCCAATCAATCAATGGAAAAATGGGCAAAAGACCTGAATAGACATTTCTCCAAAGAAGATATACAGATGGCCAACAAACACATGAAAAAATGCTCAACATCGCTGATTATAAGAGAAATGCAAATCAAAACTACCATGAGATACCACCTCACACCAGTCAGAATGGCCATCATTAATAAATCCACAAATAACAAGTGCTGGAGGGGCTGTGGAGAAAAGGGAACCCTCCTGCACTGCTGGTGGGAATGTCAACTGGTACAGCCACTATGGAGAACAGTTTGGAGATACCTTAGAAATCTATGCATAGAACTTCCATATGACCCCACAATCCCACTCTTGGGCATCTGTCCGGACAAAGCTCTACTTAAAAGAGACACATGCACCCACATGTTCATTGCAGCACTATTCACAATAGCCAGGACATGGAAACAACCCAAATGTCCATCAACAGATGATTGGATTCAGAAGATGGGGTATATATACACAATGGAATACTACTCAGCCATAAAAAGGAATGACATAATGCCATTTGTAGCAACATGGATGGAACTAGAGAATCTCATCCTGAGTGAAATGAGCCAGAAAGACAAAGGCAAATACCATATGATATCACTTATAACTGGACTCTAATATCCAGCACAAATGAACATCTCCTCAGAAAAGAAAATCCTGGACTTGGAGAAGAGACTTGTGGTTGCCTGATGGGAGGGGGAGGGAGTGGGAGGGATCGGGAGCTTGAGCTTATCAGACACAATTTAGAATAGATTTACAAGGAGATCCTGCTGAGTAGCATTGAGAACTTTGTCTAGATACTCATGTTGCAACAGAAGAAAGGGTGGGGGAAAAACTGTAATTGTAATGTATACATGTAAGGATAACCTGACCCCCTTGCTGTACAGTGGGAAAATAAAAAAAAATTAAAAAAAAAAAGTGTACAGTGTTTACCCTATAAACCCTGCTACTATTTTGTTATATATATACATACATACATATACATATATATAAACTATAACAGATATATATAATATTTTGGTGCTACATAGCATTCTTTTTAACTTTTCCAATTAAAATTTTTTTTATGGCTGATATATAGGTATATTTACTTTGACCTTAAATCCTGCAGTCTGTAAAATGAAAATTTATATAAGATCATATGTTAATTTTCTCTACTTTTTCTTGCTTAAAAGAAGTTTAGGTTGGAGTTCCCATTGTGGCCCAGTGGTAACAAACAAATCCATGAGGATGCAGGTTCAATCCTTGTCCTAGCTTAGTGGGTTTAGGATCTGGTGTTGCCCTGAGCTGTGGTATAGGTCACAGACACACTTCGGATCCTATGTTGCTGTGGTGCAGGCTGGCAGCTACAGCTCCAACTTGACCCCTGGGAACTTCCATATGCCACAGGTGCAGCTCTAAAAAGCGGAAAAAAAAAGTTTAGGTTGTTAATTTAAGACTCGTCTTCTTCTCAATCTTACTACTGTACTTTTCTCTTTCAGTACTGCTTTCACCACATCCCACAAATTTATATCTGTTGTATTTTCACTCACTTCAAAATGTTTTAATTTATTTTGTCTTTTTCTTTGATCCATAAGTTGTTTAGATGTACATTACTTAGTTTCTAAATATTTGGGGGTATTCTAGCTATTATTTACAATTTAATTTTATTATAGTCAAAAAATAATTTAAAGGACTTCTATTCTTTTAATTTTTAAGATTTGTGAGGGGGCAGAACAAGATGGCAGAAGAGTAAGAGGTTGTGCTCACCTTCCCCTACAAACACATAAGAAAAAAAAAAAACACATCTACATGTAAAGTGACTCACACAGAACATCAACTGAATGCTGACAGAAGAACTTAAACCTCAAAAGAGGGCAAGAAACTCTTGACATAACTGGGTAGAACAAAAGAAAAATAGACAGAGAGAAAAGGAATCAGGATGGGACTAGCATTCCTGAGAGGGAGCTGTGAAGGAGAAAAGGAACCCACACCCTGGGAAGCCATCTAACTGACAGAAAGATCAGCTGAGTTGGAGGGACCTCAAAGTCGCCGAGAAAAACACAGCAGCTGGATTGAGAATAGCAAAGCAGAGTGAGAGCTGCACAGATCATCTGAACCACTGGCTTGGACACCACAGCCTGAGATGCTCAGGCAGGAACTGAACTCTGAGACTCAGGCTCCGGAGGCCAGTCCCAGGGAGAGGACTGGGGTGCGTGGTATGGAGACAGCCTAAGGGGCTAAAGAGCAGTGTGCCATGGGCAGGGGAACAGTATGCCATGGGTTGGGGAGGGGAACACCATGGCAGAGGGAACCCAGGAGAAGGTCTGGACCCGCAGGAGAGGCAAGGTACCGCTGTTGGAGAGGGAAAGAGGAGGAGGGGTGGACCGCCATAGGAAACTCCCTGCACCAGAGTGTGCACATGCCCACAGGTTCTCAGAGGGCAGGGCAGCTCTGGCGCAGGCAGACTATGGGCAGCTAAAAACCTTTTGCTCATTTAGAGGAGACTGGGCACTTCTTATGCAGGCTACTGGTGGCCAGGCACCTCTTGTGTGGACTAAGGGAATCAGGGGGCTAAGTGAAATGTGGTGCCTCTCGCACAATCTACAGGTGGCAGGGACAGACCATGGTGGTCATCTCAGAGGCCAGAGGGAGGTGTGGCTTGCCACCACTGGGGGCCTGTGAGAGAGCTCCACCTGAAACCCCAGTCCCTTCAGGGGTTGGCAAAAAGAGGGCACTGCAACCAAGCACCATATGCTGTTGCTCTCACTCCCCTGGGAACACACCCACCCTACAGCTGCCACTGCCAAACGCTCTGGGAAACATCCAGACACTTGGTCACTGTCCTTTCCCATGACCCTATAACTAGGAGGGGGCTAAGTGGGACAGGGTGCTTCTTGAATGGTCTGCAGGAGGTTGGGGCAAACCACCACAGTTGTCTCTGGCTCCAGAGGTGGGAGTGGCTCACCACCAATAGGGGTCTATGAACAGACACCACTTGCAGCCCCATTCACCTCAAGGGCACCACAGAGGTGGGCATTGTGACCAAAAACCACCTGTTAATGCTCTTACACCCCTGGGAACACAGCTGCCCTGCTGCTGCCACTGCCGAACGCTCTAGGCAGTACCCACCTGATCTCTATCACTTCCCAGGATTCTGCAATTAGGAGCATCCTGTACAACACCTCCTATGTGGGCTGAGTGAGACAGGTTGCTTCATGCAAGGTCTACAGTGGCAGGGGCAAACTACTGCAGTTATCACTGATTCCAGAGGCAGTCATGGCCTGCTACCACTAGGGGTCCCTGAACAGGCACCACCTGCAGTTCCAATCACCTCGGAGGAGGGCATTGCAATTGAACACAAGTTATTGTTACTCTCACTCCCCTGGGAACTCATGTACCCTGCTGCTGCCAAATGCTCTGGCCACCTTATAGATTTGCCTCATTACCTCTTCCCAGGGCCCTGCAACTAGGAGTACCGTGTGCCACCTTCCTGCAGGTCCTTGCTGCTGTTGAGAGCCCAGCAACCAGGCACCAACTGTTGGCCCTACCCATTGCCTCCTTCTCCCTGAAAACACACGGAGCATCCTGGGGATAATAGCCTGTTCACACCAAAGAAAGAGACAGCAAACATTCAAATTCCCATACCAAAAATAAATGGTAACCCCCCAAAAAATACAAAGGGGTACTTTTGCATAGAAATAGCCTTATAAGACTACAGTTAGGCTTCCCCAACCTCACAGAAAAAGAAAAACACAAGCAAGATGAAGAAGCACAGAAATAATTCCCAGTTAAAAGCACAGGAGAATTCACCTGAAGCAGAAAACAATGAAACAGACCTCTGCAGTCTAATAGACACTAAGTTCAAAAGTAAGAGTGAAAACACTGAAGGAAATGAGAGGATATGAACAGTAATGCAGATTCCTTCAGAAAGGAACTAGAAAATATGAGGAGCCAAGAAAAACTAGAAAATTCATTTGCAGAGATACAAACTGAGCTAAAGGCAATAAAGAGCAGAATGAACAATGCAGAGGAACAAATTAGTGACATGGAAGATAGAATAATGGAAATCACACATTCAGGACAGCAGACAGAAAACCAATGAAAAAACATGAAAGCAATATGATACCTATGGGATAATATAAAGTGGGCCAACCTATGCATAATAGGAATTCCAGAAGGAGAAATAAAAAAAGGACATTGAAAATATATTTGAAGAAATTATGGCTGAAAACTTTCCAAATCTAAAGGATACCAATATCAAGATATAGGAAGCACAGAGGGCCCCAGAAAAGTTGAACCCAAACATGCCCACACCAAGACAGAGTATAATAAAAATGGCAAAAGGTAAAAATAATGAGAGGATTCTAAAGGCAGCAAAAGAAAAGAAAAGCATTAATTTTAAGGGAACCCATATAACACTATCAGCTGATTTCTCCATAGAAACACTACAGGCCAGAAGGGAATTGCAAGATATATTTAAAGTGCTGAAAGGAAAAAATTTGCAACCTAGAATACTCTAACTAGCAAGGAAGAATATCATCTAAAATAGAAGGAGAAATAAAGAATTCCTCCACAAATAAAAGCTAAAAGAGTACAGACTAAACCCATTCTAAATGACATACTGAAAGGGCTTCTTCAAATTAAAAAAAAAAAGTAAGAAGAATTAGGATGGAAGAAACCACAATTGGAAAGTATTCACTTAAATAAGCCAGCATACAGATCTAACATGAAGATGTTAAAAAAAAAGACACCAGAATCATAAAATGTGGGGAAGGAAAGTAAGAAAATATAGATTCTTGTTTTATTTTAATGATGTGTTTGAGCCTATATGACTATTAGGCTAAAGCATGCAGATATAGGAAGGGCAACCACAAATCAAAACCAGACATTACATTCACAAAAACTGAAAAGTACACAAGCATAAAACAAATGGAAAACTGCCAACCAAAAGACGAAAAGAAGAACAGAGAAAAAAAGTATCAATGGGAAAACAAGGTTTAAAATGGCAATAAATAAATAACTATCAATAATTACCTTAAATGTCAATGGACTGAATGCTCCAATCAGAAGACACAGAGTGGCAGATTGGAAAAAAAAGCAAATACCTTCAATTTGCTCTCTACCAGAAACTCAACATTGGGCAAAGGACACGTATAGATCCAAAGTGAGGGGATGGGAAAAGATATTTCATGCCAATGGACAAGACAGGAAAGCAGGAGTTGCAATACTCATATCAGACAAAATAGACTTTAAGTGAAGGCCATAAAGAAACACAAAGAAGGACACTATTTAATGGTTAAGGGATCCATTCAAGAAGAGGATATTACAATCATCAATATACGTGTCCCTAATGTAGGAGCACCCAGATACTTCCAACAAATACTAACAGACATAAAAGGAGAAATTGATGGGAACATAATCATAGTAGGAAAATTTAACACCCCACTCACATCAATGGACAGATCCTCTAGACAGAAAATCCACAAGGCAACAGAGATCCCAAAGGACACAATAGAAAACTTAGACTTAATTGATATTTTCAGGACATTACATCCAAAAAAATCAGAATATATATTCTTCTCAAGTGCACATGGAACATTCTCAAGAACTGATCACATACTGGGGCACAAAGCTAACCTCAACAAATTTAAGAGTATAGAAATCATTTCAAGTATCTTCTCTGACCACAAAGTCATGAAACTAGAAATCAACCACAGAAAAGAAATGAGAAAAAACTTACCACATGGAGAGTAAACAACATGCTACTAAAAAACCAAAGGGTCAATGAGGAAATCAAGCAGGAAATTACAAAATACCTCGAGACAAATTATAATGAAGACAAAACCACTCAAAATTTATAGGATGCCACAAAAGCAGTGCTCAGAGGGAAATTCATAGCAATATAGGCCTTCCTCAAAAAAGAAGATAAATCTTAAATCAACATCTTCACTCACCACCTAAATGAATTAGAAAGAGAAAAAACAAAACCTAAAGTCAGCAGAAAGAAGGAAATCATCAAGATCGGAGAGGAAATCAATAAAATAGAGATTAAAAAAAGTAGAAAAAAATCAGTAAAACAAAGAGCTGGTTCTTTGAAAAGGTTAACAAAATTGACAAAACTCTGAATGGACCCACCAAGAAGAGGAGAGAAAAAACCCAAATAAAATTGGAAATGAAAAAGGAGAAATCACAATGGATATACGGAAATACAAAAAGCCATGAGAGAATACTATGAACAATTCTATGCTAACAAATGTGACAACCTAGAAGAAAAGGACAACTTTCTAGAGACTTCCAGCCTGCCAAAAATGAATCAAAAAGAAATAGATCAACTGAAGAGACGGATCACTAGAAATTAAACTGAATATGTCATAAAAACACTCCCTACAAATAATAGTCCAGGACCAGATGTCTTCACAAGTGACTGTTACCAAACATACAAAAAGGAACTTATCCCATCCTCCTTAAACTTTTTCAAAATTTGAAGAAGAAGGAACACTTCCAAAGACATTCTATCATGCCACCATCACCCTAATTCCAAAACCAGACAAGGATACCACCAAAAAAATAAAACTATAGGCTAATATCTTTGATGAATACAGACGCAAAAATTCTGAACAAAATTTTAGCCAATTGAATCCAACAGGATATCAAAAAGATCGTACACCACAGCCAGGTGGGATTCATCCCAGGTGCACCAGGATGCTTCAAAATACACAAACCAGTCAACATCATACACTACATTAACAAAAGAAAAGTAAAAAAATCACATGATCATCTCAATAGATGCAGAAAAAGCATTTGATGAAGTCCAACATCCATTCATGATCAAGACCCTTACCAAAGTGGGTATAGAGGGAACATATCTTAACATAATCAAAGCCATTTATGACAAATCCATAGCAAATATAATACTCAATGGAGAAAAGCTGAAAGCCTTCCCACAAAAATCTGGAACAAGACAAGGATGCCTACTCTCACCACTGTTATTCAGCATAGTGTTGGAAGTCTTAGACAGATCAATCAGACAAGCAGAAGAAATAAAAGGCATCCAAGTAGGAAGAGAAGAGGTAAAACTGTTACTGTATGCAGATGACATGATACTATATATAGAAAAACCTAAGGACTCAACTCAAAAACTACTTGAACTGATCAACAAATTCAGCAAAGTAGCAGGATATAAGATTAACACCCAGAAATCAGTCGCATTTCTGTATACTAACAATGAAATATTAGAAAAGGAATACAAAAATACAATACCTTTTAAAATTGCACCCCCAAAAATCATATACGTGGGAACACACCTGACCAAGGAGGTAAAATACCTATATGCCAAGAACTATAAAACATTAATCAAGGAAATTAAAAAAGACATAAAGAAATTGAAAGATATTCCATGCTCCTGGGTTGGAAAAATTAATATTGTAAAAATGGCCATACTACCCAAAGCAATCTATAGATTCAATGCAATCCCTATCCAATTACCCAGGACATTTTTTGCAGAACTAGAACAAACAATCCAAACATTTATATGGAACCACAAAAGACCCAGAATTGCCAAAGCAATTCTGAGGAACAAAAACCAAGCAGAAGGTGTAACTCTCCCAGACTTCAGGCAATATTCCAAAGCCACAGTCATCAAGACAGCATGGTACTGGTACCAAAACAGACAGACCAATGGAACAGAATAGAGAACCCAGAAATAAACCCAGATACCTATGGTCAATTAATCTTTGACAGAGGAGGCAAGAACATGAAACGGGAAATAGTCTTTTCAGCAAGTATTGCTGAGAAGCCTAGACAGCTGCATTCAAATCGGTGATACTAGAACACACCCTCACACCATGCACCAAAATAAACTCAGAATGGCTTGAAGACTTAAATATAAGACAAGATACTATCAAACTCCTGGAAGAGAGCATAGGCAAAACATTCTCTGACATCAACCTTATAAATGTTTTCTCAGGTCAGTCTCCCAAAGCAACAGAAATAAGAGCAAAAATAAACCAATGGGACCTAATCAAACTGACAAGCTTTTGCACAGCAAAAGAAACCAAAAAGAAAACCAAAAGACAATTTACAGAAAGGGCGAAAATATTTTCAAATTATGCAACTGACAAGGGCTTAATCTCTAGAATATACAAGCAACTTATACAATTCAACAGCAAAAAAACCAACAACCCAATGGAAAAATGCACAATAAAAAATGCTCAACACCCCTGATTATTAGAGTAATGCAAATCAAAACTACCATGTGATACCACCTCACAGCAGTCAGAATGGCCATCATTAATAAGTTCTCAAATAATAAAAGTTTGGAGGGGGTGTGGAGAAAAGGGAACCCTCCTGCACTCTTGGTGGTACAACCACTATGGAGAACAGTGTGGAGGTACCTTAGAAATCTATACATAGAACTACCATATTCCCCAGCAATCCCACTCTTGGGCATATATCCGGACAGATCTTTCCTTCAAAAATACACATGCACGTGCATGTTCATTGCAGCACTATTCACAATAGCCAAGACATGGAAACAACCCAAATGTCCATTGCCAAATGATCGGATTAGGAAGATGTGGTATATATACACAATAGAATACTATTCAGCCAATAAAAAGAACAAATTAATGCCATTTGCAGCAACCTGGGTGGAACTAGAAACTCTCGTACTGAGTGAAGTAAGTCAGCAAGAGAAAGACAAATACCATATGATATCACTTATATATGGAATCTAATATAAGGCACAAATGAACCTTTCCACGGAAAAGAAAATCATGGACTTGGAGAATGGATTTGTGGTTGCCAAGGAGGAGAGGAAGGAAGTGGGATGGATTGGGAGTTTGTGGTTAATAAATGCAGACTATTGCCTTGGAATGGATAAGCAATGAGATCCTGCTGTGTAGCACTGGGAATTATGTCTAGTCACATGATGGAGCATGATAATGTGAGAATAAAGAATGTATACATGTATGCATAACTGGGTCACCGTGCTGTACAGTAGGAAAAAAATAATGTAATGTGGAAATAAAAAAAAATAAAGAGGAGTGTTGAACTTCCAACTATAGTTATAGATTTGTTTATTTTTCCTTTCAGTCTATCATTTTTTTCCCTTCATGTAATTTTAAGGTCTTTTGTAAGGAGTGTAAACATTAAGGATAGTTAATTCTTCTTAGATAATTGACTTTATCATTGTGTAGCATCCTTCTTTAGCCCTGTTAATGTTGCTTTTTATAAAGTCTGACATTATCTGACATTTATATTTCAGCTTTCTTTCGTTCACTTTAATTTTTCATGGTGTATTTTTTATTTTTAACCTTGTCTTTAAAGTGATTTTCTTCTATAAAATGTATAATTGAGTCTTACTTTTGTATTCTCTCTGATAATCTCTATTTTTTTACTGGTCTTTTTAGACCATTCACTTGAGTGATTATTGATGCAGCTAAGAGCTACTATTTTGCTGTTTTCTAAATATTCTTTTTTTTTTCCTTTTGAGGGTGGTATTTGTTGGTCATTTTATATGATTATTTTTTATCTTGTGTATTACCTTATTAATTGTAAATCTGTTGATTTTGGTAGTTTTTCCTAAGAATATGTTTAACTAGTCTGTCTTGATACAATATCATACTGTTTTATGTGTAGCCTATGACTTCATCCTGTGTTAGGTTCTTTTATTTTCTTCATTCTGTTAGATTCTATATTTGTTCACATGCTATAAATACACATTTTTTTTTTAGTTTAGACAGTTATCTTTTAGCACAATTAATAATAACAAAATTTTCGAGTTCCCATTGTGTCTCAGTGGTTAACGAATCCGACTAGGAACAATGAGGTTGCAGGTATGATCCCTGGCCTTGCTCAGTGGGTTAAGGATTCAGTATTGCCGTGAGCTGTGGTGTAGGTCGCAAACGCAGTTTGGATCCTGTGTTGTTGTGGCTGTGGCCTAGGCCGGTGGTTAAAGCTCCAATTAGACCTCTAGCCTGGGAACCTCCATGTGCTGTGGGAGGGGCCCTAGAAAGGGCAAAAAGACAAAAAAATAATAACAAATTTTTAATATTCTTTATTTTTTGTTTCCTATGTTGTTTGTTACTTTGTGTAAATTCAAGATTCAATCTATAATTTATTTCAGTATGAAAAATTTCCTTTAACAATTTATATGGAATACCTGATGACAATAAAATTCCTCAGGTGTTTGAAGTTTTTTTTTTTTTTTTTTAAGAAAGTCTTTATCTCTTTTACCTTTGAAGGAAAATTTCACTGGATATAAAGTTCTAGGTTAGTGATTTATTTTCTTTCTCCATTTTAAATATTTCATTCATCTCTCTTCATGTTTGCACAGTTTCTGCCACGAAGTTCATTGTAATTCATATCCTTTTTCCTCCACAGGTGAAGTGTTTTTTGTACCACTCCCACTTGGCACCTGGTCATCTTTTAAGATTTTCTCTTTGTCTTGCCTTTGTCTTTGGTTTTCTTCACTTTTGCATAGGCTATGCTCAGGTGTAGTTTTTTTTTGGGGGGGTGGGGCAAGGGTGGGGTATTTTTTCTTCTTGGTTTGCATCTGTGGTTTGCAAAATTCTTGTCCATTTTCATTTAATATATTTCATCTGTTCCGTTCTTTCTTTGTTCTCCTTCTGGTATTTACAACTATGTGGCACCTTTGAGATTGTCCAATGTTCTTGAACATTTCTGTTCTAATTTTTTTTCTCTTTGCATTGAGGTTTGTAAAGTTTCTGCTATTCTAAAAATATGCTCCTAATCATTATCATTAATGAAGTAGGAATCCCTCTGTCTGGTAGGTGAAGATTGTGTATGTTAGCATGTATAAAAGGCACTTCAGGTGTGTTTAGTTTCCTGCTTTTATGAGTCATAAAGCCTTTTCAACTTTTCTAAAACAGTATCCTTAAGTTCAGAATTGAAAATATTTTTGAGAGATGAAAATGCTACCTGGTAGAAATTATACATTCTATCTAGAGAGTGTAATTACTTAATATATTTTATAGACACTCTTCATTTGGAAAATTCATTCTTGGAACAATTCAGTAGTTTTTGCAATCACAGAAATGAAGAATAAGTTAGGGAGAGCTTATCTTCACCTTATTGTTTTACTTAATTGACTCTATCTTGATTAAGGTGGACCGATGTGTGAAAATGTTCTCATTTTCTGTTTCTTTTTGAGAAGAGCTGGGAAACATCCCACAGTAAACAAAACAAAACAAAACAAGACAAAACAAAACAAAACACTACCACATTGGAGGGAAGGGTCTTGGAGATTTTATGGTAGAAGAGGATTCTCCATTTGTAGTACTGATGACATACTGAACAGACTGATGGCTTATTTTATTTTATCATTATTATTTTGCTAGGTTGGTATTAAGGACAACAGAAAATGTTCTTTGTTTCATTCATGTTTTTCACTCTACCTCAGATATTTCTAGACCACCTTTGATGTGTGATGCAAGGTATTGGGATTCAAAGAATACATGAGCTCTCTTCTGTCTCAACCTGTTTATAGCATATAGTTCATAACTAGAAATATCTTGGGAGTACCTGTTGTGGTGCTGCAGAAATGATCTGACTAGTATTCATGAGAATACAGGTTAGATCCCTGGCTTTTCTTAGTGGTCGGGGATCCAATATCATCATGAGAACGTGTTAGGTCTCAGATGTGGCTCAGATCCTGTATTGCTTTGGCTGTGGTATAGGCCAGCAGCTGTAGCTCTGATTCAACTTCTAGCTTGGGAACTTCCATATGCTACTGGTGTGGCCCTAAAAAGCAATGAAAAATAAAGAGAGAGAGAGAGAGACAGACAGACAGACAGACAGACAGAAAGAAAGAAAGAAAAAGAAAGAAAGAAAGAAGGAAAGAGAAAGAAAGAAAGGAGGAAGGAAGGAAGGAAGAAAAAAGAGAAAAGATCTTAATCTATTCCTTTTAGATTCTCATGTTTGTCTATAGTTTGGGCATTTGGTTTTCATGTTGATAGTATAGAAGAATAACTATAATGCCAAACCCAAGAACGTCTTATATGTTGTTTATCTCTATTTCAGTTTTGAATATCTTCAAGTTGAGCAATGAAATAAATATTAACTGCTACAATCTGAAGATTTTACTTTGATCTATATATTTGATTTATTGTTTTTATAGTAATATGTCACTGATTAAATTCACATTGTACAGTTCAGTAGCTACAGTTCTTAGATTAAAAACACATGTACCTTAAGAAAAAGCATGTTTTATGGAAGTTTGGATACTCTGTTTTCTCATGGTTCAATGGAAACCTCTGCCTATTGAATTTCAACTCATAGTGCAAGGCACATCACTTTAGCTAAGTTTTTTTCAGTTTGGCTATGAGCATCCTATTGCTGTGAGAACCTGAAAGCTCAGCGTTTCTTTTATTTGCTGATTTTATACCTAATGTGTTTCCAGTGTGATAGTAAGTGCAACTGTTATTATGAATTTTATATATAAATATATATCTTAGAGTATTCCATAAACAGCAATAACAACAACAAACTATACTTTTCGATCCCTAGAGTTAAAAACAAATATATATTCAGTCATATCTATAAATATTAATAATGGATATATTAAATTAATAATAGCTAAATATTTCCATACATATTGTTAATGATAACTTTAGAGAAAACCTGAAAGCATAATCTGCTATAAATGGAGAACTATGACATGTAGGAAACCAGAGCATGGGTTTTCTGTATATCTCTCAAAGAAAGGAAATATAATTGTGATTTAGCATTTAAAATCGTTTCCACCTGAGAATTATTTTACAGAGCCTTGAACATATTATTTTTTTTGCTATGCAGATATGAGTGTGTGTATAATTAGTTCACTGCTCTAAATGTTGCATGTTATGTTATAGACTGAATTTGATCCACATCTCTTTTTGGAGGTCTGGTCCTGTTAATGTAATTGACTTTTCAGTATCTCTCCATAAATGTCCTTGAGGTAGGTTGACATGTCTAATACTGAATCCCTCCACATAAAGTCCTTAGATGTACTTGATCTTTCTTGATAAACCAATAAATTAGTGTCTGGGATTCATGAAAGATACCACTCTTTACCTGGCTGCTCAAGACACAATGTTCTACCTTCTTAAATGACCCACTCTATCAATTAAGTGGATTAAATAATTCTCTGCATCTCACTCTCTGGTTTTAGGCTTTGACTATTCCTCAAACAAATTTCCAAAATAGCCCCTCCTGTTGGTTTAAAATGAGTTTCCCTGAAATCCATTGCTACAATTCACATTTCTGCCTTGCCTTCAAAATAAAATATGAGCTTTTATGTATCATATGCCAGACATTTTATGCCATGTCCTTACTTTATACTTTATAATTTATTCTTGATATATAGGGACTGGAACTTTATGAAACCACTTTCAGTCTAAACTTCATGCTATTTTCTGCCTCCTTGTTTTTGCCCCTATGACTCTTAGCCAATAATGTCTATCCATCCGTCCACTGAATAACTACTATAAAATGTTTTCTGGGTTCTGTTCCTTATTCACACTCTGATTTGGATACGCCTTCTAACCCTGTTGGGTTCCATTCACTTCCATGTCAAATTAATTTATCTGATCACCAGAAGGGCCATGGCTTAATGTTCACCATCCCAGGACAGAACTCCTCCTTTAAGAGTCTTTTTTAAAGTCAACATCATCATTGGAGTTCTCTCTCATCCCCTCTTTGACATTGCATTTGTTCTTTGTATGGTAGTTGCTTTGTTTATATGTTGGCTGCAATTTTAATAACTAAACTTTGGTCATTCTATGAGTCCATTAAATTACTTTTGTTCCCTTTCTCAGAAAGGATCCTTACATTGGGGGAAGTTCTGAGATAAGTCTCGAAGTCCCTTTTGATTGAGATTTTTGGACTTTATTATTCTACAGTCTTTTACTTCCTGTCTATAATACTGTAATGGAAAGAAATGCAACGTTACATGTATAATAAGCTGGAACTCTGTCTCCTGGACTCTAGTTTTTCTGTATGTATCAGCATATCAGTTTTTTTTTTTTCTTGAGTCTCTAAGCATGCTTTATTTTGATGATGCTCTAGGCTTGCCACTGCAATTCCCAGGCTTTCCAGTAACTCTATTCTGCTTAGCAGGTGGTCATATTTCAGGGTTAGCCCCAATCTTAAAATATTGCCAGTCTCTTCAGGTTTTTATGAGTTTATGTAAAACTATGCTTAAAACATTCTTAACATAGCCATTGAGAAATAGTAAGGCCTCAATAAATGTCATCTATTTTTTTAACACATTAAATATACAATACTCTTTTAAAACTTCAAACTGTGATTCTGGAATGACACATATCTTTTGAATGGGATATATGTATATTATAAAAAAGAGAAAAAGTTGGATGAAAAATAATAAGAGACTAGTGGCTGGGAATTAAGCTGATAAACTGATCTTTGAAGTGTTTGGTCTTCATTGGTGTTAGAACTCTGTTGCTTATAAGGTAAGATTCAAAGGCCTTGAAAGATAACAAAGAATCTTTTATTTGAGTGCTGTACAAATTCCATTGCCTCTTGAAGAATTATTGAGCCACTATAAGAAATAGTTTCCTTAGAAAATAAGCATATATTATTTCATAGTTTTGACATAAGGGTACAAGGCAGTGAAAGAGCTCTGTTCTATCAGAACAGAAGTGAAAATGTTCTCTAGCTATAACTTTGAGTACCATGAATCTGTGGTGAGTGGAATATGTTTGTAAGAAAAAAAATACTTAATTCTCATGACTTCTAGAGCCTACCATTAAACATATTAGGGGTATCCTTTGTATCTATGATCCTACTACCAACTCTACTTTCAGTCAGAAAGGTAGAAGTATTCTTAATAAAAAGTTCTTATTCAAATAGATAACCAGGAGTTCCCATCATGGCACAGTGGAAATGAATCTGACTAGGAACCATGAGGTTGCGGGTTTGATCCCTGGCCTTGTTCAGTGTGTTAAGGATTGAGCATTTCCCTGAGCTGTGGTATAGGTCAGACTTGGTTCAGATCCCCTGTTGCTGTGGCTGTGGCATAGGCCGGCAGCTGTAGCTCTGATTGGACCCCTAGCCTGGGAAACTCCATATGCCACAGGTGTGGCCCTAAAAAGCAAAAAAAAAAAAAAAGATAACCAACTTTAAGATATGCTCACTTAAATTTTTTTTTCTGTTATAGGTCTGTTTTCTTCTCCCTTTTTTTTCTTGCTTTTTAGGGCTCCACCTGCAGCATATGGAAGTTCTCAGACTAGGGGTTGATTGGAGCTACAGCTGCTGGCCTATACCACCACCACAGCAGTGTGGTATCTGAGCTGCATCTGAAGGCAAGGCTGGATCCTTAACCCACTGAGCAAGGCCAGGGATTGAACCTGTGTTCTCATGGATACTAGTCGGGTTTGTTATCACTGAACCACATTGGGAACTCCCAGTTTTTTTCTCTTTATTATTTTTCTAGGCTTGCCTTAGAAGTCTGGAGATATAGCCAGTTATTCTCCCACTTCTCAACACTTTATATGATACTGAATTTTGTAACTAGTCCATCCCTTAGAAATACATTATGTACTTGGATTTAGGTTCATGTAAACGGTAATTGTAGATTTCATTTTGCCCATGATTTGAAAATGTAATTTCTCTATATAATGCCTTCCTATATTTTCTAATACTATCTTTTAATCCAACTTGAGAAAACAAAACAGATCCATATAAAAAATTGCAGCAATTTGAAATTGATCTCTAGCTATGACTTAGAGTCATATGAATCTGTGATAAATGGAGTAGGTTTAGAAGGAAAATTTTCTAATCATCATGACTTCTAGAGCCTTCCATTAAAAATAATTAGGAGCTTACTTTTGTATCTATTATTTTACATCCAAATTCTACTTTTTTTAAACTACTAAAGGTAGTGACAGAGCCTCTTATAATAAAGCTTATTTTTTTAGAGTTTTTTTTTCAGATTGGCCTTCACTCACAGAATGATAAAAAGAAAAACAAGTTTCTCTTTTTCTATCTCCAGATATGTGTAAATGTATGAATGGATGAGGTAAAAGATATAGGGGCTACTGGGAGGAGAGGGGTGGGAAGGGGGAAAGTAAGAGTAGGGGAGAAAGATGTATAAACCATTAGATAGAAAATAAGCTAAAATAATATATTGTGCAACAGAGGATATAGCCAATATTTTATAATAACTATAAATGGAATATAACCTTTAAAACTCACAAATCACTGTATTGTACAATATATAAGATTGTACAGCAACTATATTTCAAATTAAGAAAATTTTAAAAAGAAAAAAATATTTAAAGTTGAAATTGAAACTTCCTTAATTTGATAATTATACAAAAAATATCAAAAATCATCTTGATTGACAAAATGAAAGCTTTCTTTCTCAAGCCTTTGTGAAAGGGAATCTTGAAGCATGGCATTAAGCAGAAAAATAAATAAACCCAGAAAGATAAATTGAGATATAAGAAAGTGAGATGAATGAAGTAATCTTTCTTTTAATACTATTTTTCTTCATTGTCTATCCCAGAGTTTGGATATAGTTCCCCGTGCAATACAGTAAGACCTTATTGTTTATCCTTTCTAAATGTAATTGTTTGTATCTACTAACCCCAGACTCCTAGTCCATCCCGTTCCCTACCCCATCCCGCTTGACAACCACAAGTCTGTTCTCTATGTCTGTGAGTTTGTTTCTGTTTTGTGAATAGGTTCATTTGTGCCCTATCTTAGATTCCACATATAAGTGTTATCATATGGTATTTGTCTTTCTCTTGCTGACTTACTTCACTTAGTATGATAATCTCTATTTGTATTCATGGTGATGTGAATGACCTTATTTCATTCTTTTTTATGGCTGAGTACTATTCCATTGTATATATGTACCTCATATTCTTAATCCACTCATTTGTTGATGGACATTTAGGTTGTTTCCATGTCTTAGCAATTGCTAGTGAGGCAGACACTCTTACTATTCTAATTTTATATATAAGACAACTGAAGTTACAGAGAAATTAAATTATTTTCCTTTTGCTGTCTAGCTAGTGAATAGGGTTATAAGATTCAAATGAGCAGACTTTTTCCACAATCTCTGTATTTAAACATAGACAGTCCTCTTTAATAAAATATTAAGATATTCTATTATTGATGCAATGGTAGGGAGCTAGATAGAGGGAAAAGAATACAAACCTCAGAAATAAACCACATTTAAAATAGGATCTAAGTTCCATTCCAGATCAGTGAGAAAGAATATTTAGTAAATGATAATAGGACAGTCCTCTCTGTATAAAAATAAAAATAAAAAAGGATGCTTTTTTCATACCATATGTAGCAACCAATTAAAATTTGAGTGGAAAAAATCAAAATTTTAGGTGATAAAATAAGAGAATACCTTTAGGACTTGAACTAGAGAAAGATTTATTTAAAAAGACAGAGAACTCCTAAACAATAAAAGGGAAGTTAATTAAAAATCCAGTAAACATATATGTATATATATAGGAAGTTAACAGATGATGAAGTAAGAATCATCAATAAGCCTATAAAAAGATCTTCGTCCTTTCTAATAATCACTAATGGGGTCACATATAATCTCAAGGACAATGAAAGAAAAATGCACAACAAATAATTGTTTGAAATAGTATTCCTTGACATAGTGATAAAAAGGAAATAATTTAGTTTAATATGAGAAAAGATGACTATGCTCTGTTCACACATCACAATTAATATACAGATAAAATTAAAATGCCACTACATGTATCTTTAAAGTACAGTATTTCAATAAAAAAAATAGAATACAAAAATATGATTCCTATAAAGTTTCAAAATTTTTCAAATAAAACAAGATAAATTTTGACAAATGCGGTTGTTATGAAGCCATACCAAGAAATTGAAATTATATAAGTTTGGATAGCTGAGAACCTTTGGTGAGTGAGTGAGTCAGGAGATAAGGTGACATAGGGGTTGAGTTTAGAAAAAGAAGAAACATCAATCACATTCATATTGATTTTTGATGCTGGATTTTGGGTATCAAAGAGTTTGTTGCATCATTTTCTAGAGTTTTTATATCAAAAATAGTTAAAACAATAAGAAATGGGAAAAGTCATAATCAATAAGAAGCTAAGAATTCATTTTCTAAAAGCAAACAAGCCAAACCAACCAAATCAAAACATTGAATCAAGTTTGCAAATATTTTGTACTTCAAAATGGGACCTATTTAAACCATACACAGGTACCCCCAGAAAAAAATTAGCTTTAAATATGTTTATGATTAAAATAAAGGAAAAAATAAAATTAACTTATTTATCTTCAAATTATGAAGTAAGCAAGAAAATAAGCAAATAAAATAACTAGAAGAATTAGGTTACATATAAAGATAATAATTAGAAATTGAAGTAAATGAGTAAGTGGGAAGAATAAAAAGATTCCAAGTGTACCTCCATACAATAACAATAAAAGAGTTAAATTTCTAAAAATCTAATTAAAAAAGGGATATTCAGTATTCGGAATGTGAGGAGTATATGACTACAAACATAAAACAGATTAAATAAAAATGGCAAAGATCACTGAGTACCACTCTATGGCTATGAATGTGAAAATCTAGAAGAAATGCTGTCTTAACAAAACAAAAACTATCAAGATTGATTGTAAAATAATAAAAAAAAACTTATCCTGTAAACTTAAGAAAAACTTGTAAGTGAAAGGGTACAAACTTGCAGAAGAAAATAGTATTGTAATTTCAGGATTTCCCTTTGTGGCTAAGTGGGTTAAGAACTGGACTAACATCCATGAGGATGCGAGTTCCATCCCTGGCTTTGTTCATTGGGTTAAGTATCCACTGTTTCTGCATGCTGCAGTGTATGTCTACAGATGTGGCTCACCTCTGGTGTTGCTGTAGCTGTGGCCAGCAGCTGCAGCTCTGATTTCCCCCTAGCCTGACAATTTCCATAGGCCACAAGTGTGGCCCTAAAAATGGGGAAAAGAAAAAGAAAAAGAAAAAAAAAAAAGAAAACAAAACATATGGTAATTTCAAAACCTAGAAAGTGAAGATTTTATATATGAATTTATATAACCTTTAAAGGTAAGTTTCCCAGTGTTCAATACTGGTGTGTCTAGATCAGCATTTTGGGGTCTCAGGAACTTGAGTTACTTTTAAAAATTAATTGGATTCCTACAAAGAGCTTTTGTTTACATGAATTTTGCCTATCAATATTTACTGTGTTAGAAATTAAAAGTGACAAATTTAAAAAATGTCTTATTTAAACGTAGTAAGAATAAATGTATTGCATGTTAACATAAAACATATTTTTAATAAAAATTACATTTTTCAAATAAGATATGTCATAGGAGTGGTATAATTGTTTTACATTTAAAAAATCTCCCTACTGTCTAATTTAATAGAAGAGAACTTGATTATCATTTCTATTCAATCTGTTGCAATATGGTGTTTAGATTGAAATATAAAAAAGAAATTTGGCTTCATAATGATATGTAGTTGGAAAAAGGAAGCACATTTTAATAGTTTTTTTCACCACATAATTGCAAATATTTTTTTATACAACGCTAAAACTTGACAGATGGTAGTTTCTTAAAGGTTAGTTTCAATGTAGAATTTTAAACCTATAAAAATCTTTTCATATTCAGTTAAATTTAATCTTTCATATTCAGTTAAATTGGTCTGTCAATTCTTGAATGAATACTTTTTTTCTTGAGAACTGTGATGTAATGCATTGGTCAAATGGAAAAATACTGGTTTCCGAGTTATCCAGATCTTCCAAATTTTGATGCTTTTCATTATACAATGCAAAAATAACACTTGCTAATATCACCACTCACCAGTATCGTCAGAAAATACTTTTTTCCATTTTTAAAAGTTTTATTGAAGTGTAGTTGATTTACAATGTTGTGAACATTTCTGTTGTACAACAAAGTGATTCAGTTATACATGGACACACATCCATTCTTTTTCATATTCTTTTCCCACAAGACTTTAGCTTGTGAAAGGCTCTCCATCTTATTGTGGATGATACAAGTTTTCCAAAATTCTAATTTTTGCTTGAAAACTTTCATCATTGGCAAAAAATACCATGACTTTTTCTTAAAATGATATGCTTCTTCATTCATTTTTTGAGAAAATGTCTGCCAAATATCTGTCTGAATAATCAGTTTATCAGTTATTCTCTTCTATAAAAATATGTTTAAAGGAAAAAGCAAGGATTCAGGATGTAAATTAAAAAAATTACACAAATGTTGTTTGAGACAGCCACTCTACTTTTGGTATGGCACAAAATGCTCTATGTGTATGTACTATTTTGTCACAAAAATATTAAAATATAAACTCAAGGGTTGGCATTTAATAAAAGTATTTTTCTGTTTCATCACGGACATCAGTAAGTACACTATATCTTTTTGCCTTTGTGCATGGTGATGAAAAATACAATGAATATCAGTAGAGTTTGGTTTCACTGCTTTGATTCATGTTAAGATGCCAGAAGTTTTGCCCATTAATGTTTTTCCTTTATAAGTGCAAATATCATCACAGTAAAATTGGCAAATAACACCATATGGTTATTATGAAAACTTTTTATCAAATGATCTTGAGGACTGCTCAGGGTCAATGGAACACATTTTAGGAAATTTGAGTCTAGAGATAATGAGTTATAAGTGTACAAACACATTGATCATTGATACTTCAAATTTTGCAGTGATAAAGGAAAATTTATAAAAAAGTGGTGGCGATCTTGCCTTACCAGCTTGTAAGTATCCTATAAAGCCTAAAATTCACAGGTACAGGGAGATAGCACAGCAAAAGACACATAGATCAGTGAATCTGATTAGAGTTGAGGTCCAAAAAGAGACTCAAATATATTCTGGGATAAAATAAATGAAAACATGGAATTTTAATTAAGTGGGGGGGGCAGTGGCTTATTTTAATAGATGGCACTTTCATAACTGATCGTAAATCTTGTTGGAAAATAATTTTCTATATATATACAATATCACATGCCAAATACATTCTAGAGAATTTCTTTTAAAAAGGAAAAAAAAAATAAAGAATTAAAAAGAGGCAGTTCCTGTCATGGTTCAGTGGTAATGAATCCAACTACTATCCATGAGGGCATGGATTTGATCCCTGGCCTCTCTCGGTGGGTTAGGGATCTGGTGTTGCCATGAGCACAGATGCAGCTTGGACACCAAATTGCTGTGACGTGTTGTAAGTTGACAGCTACAGCTCTGATTCAACCCCTACCTTGGGAACTTCCATATGCCATGAGTTTGGCCCTGAAGCGACCAAAATAAATAAGTAAATAAATAAATAAAAAAATAAATAAAAAGAATATTAGGATTATATTTGTGAAAATTTGGAATGGGGAATCTTCCTAAAGAAGACTAAGAAATTAAACTATAAACTTAGAGGTGGGAGGAAACTGACAACAAAGGAAAAATAGTGAATACTAGGATGGCATCAAAATAATTATGAAACATATGCAATAATTTATTCACAGTAATAAAAACTTCTTACAATTAATAAGAAAAAGACAAACTACCCTATAGCAAACAGAATCAACAATTAAAAAGTCAAATGTTTAATAAACTTGACAAGATTCTCAGTTTTACTAATATTCAGAAAAATATAAATGAAACAAAAATGCTAAATTTCGATATTCAATTGGCAGAACAAAAAAGTGATAATTTTCTGTGATGACAAGAGGGGAAAGGTATTGATATATGTAAAAATAATCTGGCAACATTCATTAAAGTAAAAAATATATAATTTCTTAAAAATTCAAAAATACTGTTTTTGAGGAACATTTTCTTTAGAAAAAACAGTGGATAGGCATATGTGTGTAAGCATGTTGGAGTCTTGTTTATAGGATCAAATCTTGAAAAATAAAATTTTGAATCTTTTCATAGGGAAGTTCTCTGAACTATTTGCTAAATCTCAACTATGAAATATTATGCAACAATTCAAATGAATTTGATCTACATGTCTGGAGGCATTTCTGTGTTGAATTAAATAAGAAAAATAAGTAGTAGACTAATCTATATAATAGATAATATTTTATATATATATACATATATATATATACTTACATACATACATAAAAAAAGAAGTTGGAAATTGAGAGGGTAAATAGAAGAAGGTTATACATTTTTCTTTTAAAATATTTTTGTATTTGTATATTTTGCATTTGAATATTTTGAAGAAACATTAAAATCATAGTTGTATTTTCAGCACTTTGTCCTCCATGCAATTATTGTGAAATGTAAAAAAAGAACAAAAATAGTTACTGGATAATTTAGGTTGACTTATTAATTTTGGTAATTTTGATTTATCTAAAAGATGCATATGACTCAGATTATTTCTTCACATTTCATTTATCAGTGTATCCTAATATCAAGACCATGCTCTTAATTATGACTATATATCCTTATATATAATAGGATGATAGCACTTCCCTGTACTTTCCTAGCTCTACCTAATATTAATCCTAAAGTCTTCCATACACATTTAACAATGAAAAAAGGTTTTTTTTATTTATTTAGATATTAATAGCTCAATAAAATTTTATAGCACTCTCTTAGAGATTTCACATGCTTTTATTAGATTTATCCTCCAGTCGTTAATATTCCCTTATTCTGTCTCAAATGTGCCATCTCTAATTATTTTTCTAATTGTTTTTTGCTGTGTCAAATGTAAATGACTGTATGATAATTTTATATCCAATTATTTTGCCAAGTTCTCCTATTGTAATTTCAATAATATAATTTGTAGATTATTTTCTACCTTGAAACTCAAGTTTATTCTTATCTTATTACATTGGCTTGAATTTCCAATAAAATGTGATAATATATATTTCTCTTTTATTCCTGATTTGAAAGGAAATAGTTCTAACATTTAGATGACATTTGCTGAGTGTGTATATTTATATCCTTTTATTTCTTACTTACTAAGAATTTTTTTTAGGGAAAAGAATGTTGAGTGTTTTGAAATGCTTTTGTTACATCTGTTTTGATGACTATACATTTTGTCTCTTTTAATCAGTTAATGTACTAAATTAATTTTAAATTTTTCGAATATTAAATTCTTGCCATTTACTTTCTTAACTGTATTGGGCATTTCTTTCTGTCTCAGTGGTCAACTTACATTCCTTCAACCCATGAGAAGTAGTTGTATTCTCTATTTTCAGAAGATCAATTCTTGTTTATAAACCAATGATGTTAATTATAAGTCCTCTCTACCCTTACTTTTCTTCCTTCATGTGTCTTGTGGTAGAGTGGTAAGACAAGTTAATAATAAATACTTTTATACTTTTAAAAATTTCTTCCCATATTTCTTATAGTCCTAGTTTTCTTTATTTTGATGCTCCCTATATTTGCTACATAAAGATATGTTTTCATCATGAATTATGTTTTTATATTCATAAAATATCTGTCATTTATTTTGCTTGGATACAGTTTAACCTAGTTTGATGGTAATTTTGTGATCATTATAAATGCTTTATAATAAAACATTATTTAATGCATTTAGAAGACTTTTTGGTGGGAAAAATGAGAAAGGATATTATATAATAGGTAACAGAAGCACACAAAAGCAAGAAGTTAGTGTCTACAGTCACAGATCACAGTAATTTTCGTTAGAATTCCTATTCCTTCAGTTAATGGCAATGGGGTTTTCATGCAAATAACGAAACTTCTCTAAGTCTTAATATCTTCATTTAAAAATTGTAATAAAGGGGTTAAGAATCTAACTGCAGCAGCTTGGGTGTCTGTGGAGGAATGGGTTTGATCCCTAGCCAAGCACAGTAGGTAAAAGGATCTGGAGTTGCTGCAACTGTGGCATTGGTCGCAGCTGTGGCTCTGATTTGATCCTTGGACTGGGAACTTTCATATGCTGCAGATGTGGGGAAAAAAAAGTAGTAAAGAAAATGTATAACTCACAAGTTGATGTGATGACTAAACTTAATACGCTACCTAAATCATTGTGCTTGTATACAGTATGATTGCTATTATTTTTAGCTTTTTAAAAAATAATCTTGGACTTTAAATGGAGACAGAGTTATGGAAGGCAGATAGGAAAGAGGTATTCCAGGAAAAGAGAATGGTTTGGACAAGGACTTTAATTTGTGAAATAAAATATATTTAAGTTAACCTCCTGAGAAAAGTCCATATTCAGGACAGGAGGAAATAAAAACATGAGTGAATCAGGAACTGTTGAATGATATGCTGAGATTTGTTTTTTACTTTGTTACAATTATTTTTAAACTACTGACCTTCGAAATGGTACATTTGAAGTATGGAGTAGAAACATAGTGATGGAAAATATTTGTGGTTTTTTTGCTATATTTTTATGTCTTGACCATATTTCTTGCCTGAAAATTGGTAAATATTTTATGATATGCTGCTTTTAGCTGTGTATTTGTTTTATCTTTTCTGTGTATCTGGCTGATGGAAAAGGCATAATCTCCGTCCTAACTTCAACCCTGTTTCCTGACCTGAAGCTAGAAATTGACCTTATGGGATCAATTATTAGTTGTCTGAAGAAAGATGCCTTTGAGATAAGCTGGACAATATATTAAATGATTTTAAAATACTGATTAGTCAGTCCAATTTTAAAAAGCAGGAAAAATGAATTGTCAGGAAATTTTTTTTTTTAAATCAGAGACCAAGGATTATTATATGTAAAGTAACTGTAAAGATATTCCTTGACCTACAATGGAGTTACATCCCAGTAAACCCATCATAAGTTGAAAATATTATAAGTCAAAAATACATTTAATACACCTATGGTACTGAACATGATCACTGAGTCTGCCCTACTTTAAACGTTCTCAGAACATTTATATCAGTCTACAGTTGGGCAAAATTAACTAACTTAAAGCTGATTTTACCAAAAATATTGAATATCATGCTATTTGTTGAATATTGTACTTAAAGTGAAAAACAAAATGATCCGTGTACAAAATAGTTCTAAGAATAAAGGCTTTTTACCTCTGTGACCACGTAGCTGACTTGGAGCTGCAGCTCACTGCCACTAGCCAGCATCAAGAGAGTGTATTAGATTGCATCCCAACAGCTCTGGAAAAGATCAAAATTCAAAATTCAAATATGGTTTCTACTTAATGCTTATTGCTTTTACACCATCGTAAAGTTAAAAAATCAAGTTGAGGGCTATCTGTATATGTATATGTATAAGAGCACATATATGAATATGCATTTATATACAACACAATTAACTGCAGTGACCTTGCCTCAGAGTAAAATCTTTTTAGTATTTAAATCCAATTTTTCCATTGCTGATTTTGGTAGTGCTGTTAGATTACAGTGTTTGCAAAACTTTCTGTCATTGGTGTGCAGTAATATATGTCATATTTATACAAAAATTAATAGTGTAATGGAAAGAAAATAGAGCATTAAAATAACATTTTTTTGTTGAAACAGCCAGGATGTGTACTAGGCGATTTTTTTTTTTTTTTTTTTTTTTTTTTTTTTTTGGTCTTTTTGCCATTTCTAGGGCCGCTCCCGCGGCATATGGACGTTCCCAGGCTAGCGGTCGAATCGGAGCTACAGCCACCAGCCTATGCCAGGGCCACAGCAACCCGGGATGTGAGCTGCGTCTGTGACCTACACCACAGCTCACGGCAATGCCAGATCCTTAACATACTGAGCAAGGCCAGGGATCGAACCCGCAACCTCATGGTTCTTAGTCGGATTTGTTAACCACTGCACCATGACGGGAACTCCCTAGGCGATGTTCACTGACACTCTAACTAGGGCCAGTCCCTTGGTAGTTATATTTTTTGGTCAGCTTTGCAGACTTTTATCTCCAAGGGTCCACTAGATTTATTTTCACATGCTTTCCTGGTCTGTTTGTTTGCTTGTTTGTTTGGAATCACACTGTTTATTTTGTACATGGCAATGCTTTAACATGTACAATGAAGAAATGTTAAAAGAGTTTACATGATTTTGTATTAGTTTTATCACAATTATGTCCAGAAACTCTCATGTATTTCTAGTACCATATCTTAATTTAAAACTTTAACACTCATGTTTGGCAGGAAGATATAAATATCTTAAAGACAGGCCTTTTCAAAGATATATAAACTAAGCTCAATAATATCATGAGTTGATAGGCACACAATTAAGCAAGAACTCATCTGTCTGATGTAAATATGGAAAAGGAATTGTACGTTTTTCTACTTTTTTTCTTTTTTACTGCATCTGTGACATTTGGAAATTCCTGGGCCAGGGATCGAACCTGAGCCACAGTTGAGGCCTACACCACAGCTGCAGCGACACTGGATCCTTAACCTGATGTGGCACAGGTGAACTTCCAAATGATTTGTACTTTTTCCTCAACAATTAAATTTATGAGCATTCAGCCTATAGACTCTCTTACACAACTATTTATATGTAGTGACAGGGATATAAATATGACTTTGTTTTTATCTTGTAGCAAAAAAAAAATCTAGAAATGATTGGATTTCATAAAATTAAAGATAGTATTTTTAAATGTATACAAATATAGATCTATGGACATTGGTATATCCATTGACATATTTTCCTGTATTGCATTTTTATCACCATCCCATTAATGGTATCTTATGATAGATGTAGAGGAGATGGCAGTTGTGACATGATGTCTCTGCCTGAATATATGCAAGCATCAGAAGTATAACACCAGAATTGACAGAATAGGTGTCAGTGGCCTGTAAGACTTATGAATTTGTTATTATCTGAAAAGTAAAATGATTTTCAAGAGTGCTTGGAGGAGGTAAGGAGTCAAATATCTTTAACAATATTCTTGAAACAAAAGTTTAAAAATACACTATTTATACATAATTGCAAAGCCAGCTTAAGAGCCCACTTATTGGGGGTTTCTTTAAGAAATACCTAATCACCAATGTTCTTGATGTTATAGAGCCTAGTATTTTATGGAAAAATCTGTATGTGGCCTATTTAATGAGGAAAATTGTTTTAATCAGTGCATGCCTGCAGTGAGCAGAAGAGATGTCATATCTTGTCATTTTCCAGTTGCAGATATTTATGAGCTTAATTTAGTAGAGCAAAATCATTTTACTGATTGGGAATTTATCATGTCATGGTCAACTTCAGGTAATTTTTTTCTGGAGCTCTCATAGGAAGCTGATCTTTCTCTTATGTAAGTGGATAGTTAACCTCCTTTGTTTTATTGTTTAATTGTGAACTAATCATTCAATATGTATAGATTTCTTACAGCAACACTTTTTAGTGATGAGGCTTTTTTCATTAGCAGTATTTGCATGGGTATTACGGTCCAGAGCTAAGCTTATGAATTGATGTGCTGTTACCCATTTCTGCTCTGATAATCTGCTGATGAGCCCGTTCTGAGCTATTCTTTGAAATGAACGAGTGTTTTTCCCTATTATCTGTTCAACCTTGTAGGGGTTTCTGTTACATTTTCTTGTGAGTAAATAGGGCCATCTGTCTGAATTAAATCGTCTTTACCTTATTGCACCAATCTAAGGCACTCATTTTATTTTCACACATTAGTATCTCTGAAAATGAGATATATCTCACAAAGATGTCTTATCATTGTCAAGTAGCTAGAAGTTCTGGTCAAAGTATGTGAAAATCTTCTTGTAAGAAAAACACAAGCAAACACCAAACCATTTTAGATTGTGTGAAATCTGGAATCTAAATCTAAGGACTATTCCTTAAATTCAAACCAAATTAATACATGCACGTGGGTTAAAAATCAAATCGGGGAAAATCAAATCAGGTTATATTATGAAAAAAATATATTGTTTTTGGCTTACTATCTATATCTTTTTTTTTTCTTTTTGGCCATGCCCACAGCACGTGGTAGTTCCCAGGCTAGGGGTTGAACCTGTGCCACAGTAGCAACCAGGGCCACAGCTGCAGCAAAGCCAGATATTTAACCCTCTGTGCCACCAAAGAGGCTAAGAGTCCAAACAACAAAGTTCTCATTGGTAGGAGAGAATACATAGATACTTTAATCAGTTCATAAATCAAGAAACAGTGAGGTGTTTTTAAAATATATAAAAAGGAGAATTAAATTAGTAGGAATTCAATACATGCCCATGGGCTAAAAATAAAATCAGATTATGTTATGAAAAAACATTGTTTTTGGCTTACTATCCATATCTTTCTTTTTTATATCTTTAAAAAACACTTACCTCGCTGTTTCTTGATTTATGAACTAATTATCTACATACTCCCTGCTATAAATGAGAATTTGGTGGTTTAGACTCTCAGTTTCAGCCTCTTTTCAATTTAGTTCCCCAGCTTTCCTCCCACCTTAGCGCCTAGTTTCTGTCATTTGTACATCAGCTTTTACATTGTCAAGGTTGACTGCATTTACATTCTTTTCCAGAACTGTAATTAAGACATTGAATCTTTTAGATTAATTCTGTCCCTGCCCTCCAAAAAACTCCAGTTAAATGTGTTTACATGATGATGATAGTATAAATATTATTCACTGCAGATCCTTAGTAGAGTACTATTATTATTTTATTTCCCTTTTCCACAAGATTTTTGTGCCATTCAAAGAATATTAATATCATTTATTTTTCCTTGTACTTTGCCAGTGTTACTCCAAACCAGGCCAAATCCAACTTTGCCTTTCATGCATGGTGTTAATTTTCTTTTAAAATTTTATTAGAGTTTATGAAAGCCATCCTTTATCCTCTTGGGAGAAATGTGGCTCCTTCCTTCCATTGCTGACAGCTTCCAGCTTCTTACCCATCCAAACTTTGCTTGGCTTCATCCATTCTTCTTGAAAGTCACTGTTTCACTTTGGGCCATTTACTCTATTCTTTGATTTTTGTGCCTAATATCTGAAGAATTTTCTTGACATTACTGGCAGTCTTTCTTGTTCTTTGTTACTAATTTTATTTACATTATGCACTTTTACTCTAACTTCAAATTTTTACAGACTATTCATCATTGAATTTTGTCTATAAAATCATTGTTCATCTCATCTGTTCCCCTCTCATTTTTTTCTGGAGACTTCTCTTTGAAATTCTGCTCTTTTCCTTATCTGAATTATATGTTTACTGAGTGTTTTGTGAAGTTATAACTTCTATTCACCTATTTTCTGGACTATATGTCTATTGTCATCTTTGTTTTATTACAGTGCAACTACAAGTGATTTTGCAAGAGAAAATATGTCGGCAGTTAAACTTTGATTTATTCATGTTTGAAAAAACTGTATTCACCTTTAACTGATGGCAAGGATGAGTATAAAATTCAGAGAATTTTTTCATGCATCTTTGAACATGTTTTCTCATTGCCTTCTAGCAAACAGTATTGCTGTTTTGCTATTGAGAAGTGTGCTGCCAATTTGGTCCTTTTTTTTTTTTTTTTTTTTTTTTGTAGTTGACCTTTTTTCTTCCTTTGTCTAGGTTTTAGTATCTTGTATTTATTCTTTGAGTTTAGAAATTTAACAATGAGATTTTCAAGTATGTTGATTTTCTTTAGCATGCTAGTTACAATGGCTAATTTTAATTGGAAGATTTCTGTTTTCCTTTAACTTTGGGTCATATTCCTTATTATTGCTATTATTTTTAAAATGTAATTATTTTTCTTTTTTTTAGAATTCTTTATTTTTAGAATTCCAAGAATCAATCACTAAACACTTTCTTTTTAGAATTCCAAGTATCTATTACTAAACACACTGAATTACATTTTATTTAAAATTTTTAGGTATATTTTTGTTCTGCATTCTGGGAGATTTTTCTCAGACTTGATCATTGAACAATTCCTATGAAAATTATTTTTGTAATTGTCACTTCGGTTACATAGAGCTCGTTCTTGTTTTCTCTTTGCTCTCTTCCCATTAATTTATGTCTGTGTTAACAAGGCAGTCTTTTAAAAAACATTAATATTTAAAATTTATTTTACCCAAATTATTTTTTACATATTTCCTTCCTTTTTCATGTATTATCCTCCAGGATTTAAACAAAGGAAGTTCATTTTTTCTGTTCATACTTAGGGATGAGTCAATAACCCTAGATTTATGAATGTGAATCTTTGTTGACTGGGAGATGTGTTTGAGGTATATAGTACTTGGTTGTCACCCAAATGCCTTGAATAACAAAAATATTCTATCCTAATTCTGCTTCAGTTTGGGTAATAATTTTTTTCTTTTTTAATCTGAGTATAAATAGCAATCTGTAACTTGGTTTTTCCTGGTGGTAGAGGGAAAGTCAAAGCTCCATTGAAGACTGTTAATTGTTGTGTTTTCCCCACCGACTTTCCCTTCCATTTTTCAAGTACATGGGTTTCCAAGTTTCAAATCTTTCCAAGGTATTACTAGCAAGAACTGTACATGCCTTGGCTGTGGGTGTTCTGGAAAGTTGCTTTTCTACTTTACTTTTTGGATCAGTATTTATCTACTTTTTTAAATTGCAGAAAAATTTTGAAATTTCTTGCCTTACCTGGCCCTCTTCCATTTTCCTTTGTTATCATTGTAATAAGTCCTTAGAGGGTAAGAAGATTACGACATCTTAAATCAGAATAATGATTTTATAATTTAAAATATCTGAATTAATTAGATAAAACATGTAACATCTGTTGTTGAATGGGCTTTTCCTTTAATATGCATAATAGCCATATGAGGTAGAAATAAAACGAAAGGTAGTCAAGAGTGATGGGTTAGCTTATGATCTCTATCTGGAGCACCTGGAATTGAATTCAGGCTCAGCCAGTTTATCAATGTGGAAATATATTTCCCTTCTCAGGATTTTGTATTACCACCTGTCAATGATGTAAATAATAGAACCTACCTCATAGGGTTATTGTAAAATTCAAATTAAATTATGAATATAAAGAACTCAGTATGGGAATTTGTGCGTGTATGCATGCAGTAAGTGATAGCTATTAGTCTTGCTAATATTATTAGTAAAGGAAAAAATAGAAAAAAATGCCGCCTTATCTAGTTTATCACTTTTATTTCTGTATGCCTGCTTTAAGAGCTTGTCTATATACAAAATTATTTTTTCAGAGTTTATTCTTTCATCAAAAAGTGGGTATAGAGGGAACATTCCTGAATATAATCAAAGCCATCTATGATAAACCCACAGCAAATATAATCCTCAATGGGGAAAAACTGAAAGCCTTCTCACTCAAATCTGGAACAAGACAGGGATGCCCACTCTCACCACTGCTCTTCAACATAGTTTTGGAAGTCTTAGCCACAGCAATTAGACAAACAAAAGAAATAAAAGGCATCCATATAGGAAGAGAAGAGATAAAACTGTCACTGTATGCAGATGACATGATACTATACCTAGAAAACCCTAAGGACTCAACCCCAAAACTCCTTGACTGATTAATAAATTCAGCAAAGTAGCAGGATATAAGATTAACATTCAGAAGTCAGTTGCATTTCTCTATACCAGCAATGAAACACTAGAAAAGGAATACAAAAATATGATACCTTTTAAAATTGCACCTCACAAAATCAAATACCTCGGAATACACCTGACCAAAGAGGTAAAGGACCTATATGCCAAGAACTATAAAACTTTAATCAAAGAAATCTAAGAAGATGTAGAGAAATGGAAAGATATTCCAAGTTCCTGGATTGGAAAAATCAATATTGTAAAAATGGCCATACTACCCAAAGCAATCTACAGATTCAATGCAATCCCTATCAAATCACCCATGACATTTTTCACAGAACTAGAACAAACAATCCAAACATTTATATGGAACCACAAAAGACCCAGAATCGCCAAAGCAATCCTGAGAAACAAAAACCAAGCAGGAGGCATAACTCTCCCAGACTTCAAGAAATACTACAAAGCCACAGTCATCAAAACAGTGTGGTATTGGTACCAAAACAGACAGACAGACCAATGGAACAGAATAGAGAATCCGGAAATAAACCCTGACACCTATGGTCAATTAATCTTTGACAAGGGAGGCAAGAACATAAAATGGGAAAAGGAAAGTCTATTCAGCAAGCATTGCTGGGAAACCTGGACAGCTGCATGCAAAGCAATGAAACTAGAACACACCCTCACACCATGCACAAAAACAAACTCCAAATGGCTGAAAGACTTAAATATACAACAGGACACCATCAAACTCCTAGAAGAAAACATAGGCAAAACACTCTCTGACATCAACATCATGAATATTTTCTCAGGTCAGTCTCCCAAAGCAATAGAAATTAGAGCAAAAATAAACCCATGGGGCATCATCAAACTGAAAAGCTTTTGTACAGCAAAGGAAACCCAAAAGAAAACAAAAAGACAACTTACAGAATGGGAGAAAATAGTTTCAAATGATGCAACGGACAAGGGCTTAATCTCTAGAATATATAAGCAACTTATACAACCCAACAGCAAAAAAGCCAATCAATCAATGGAAAAATGGGCAAAAGACCTGAATAGACATTTCTCCAAAGAAGATATACAGATGGCCAACAAACACATGAAAAAATGCTCAACATCGCTGATTATAAGAGAAATGCAAATCAAAACTACCATGAGATACCACCTCACACCAGTCAGAATGGCCATCATTCATAAATCCACAAATAACAAGTGCTGGAGGGGCTGGGGAGAAAAGGGAACCCTCCTGCACTGCTGGTGGGAATGTCAACTGGTACAGCCACTATGGAGAACAGTTTGGAGATACCTTAGAAATCTATACATAGAACTTCCATATGACCCCGCAATCCCACTCTTGGGCATCTATCCGGACAAAGCTCTACTTAAAAGAGGCACGTGCACCCGCATGTTCATTGCAGCACTATTCACAATAGCCAGGACATGGAAACAATCCAAATGTCCATCGACAGATGATTGGATTCGGAAGATGGGGTATATATACACAATGGAATACTACTCAGCCATAAAAAAGAATGACATAATGCCATTTGCAGCAACATGAATGGAACTAGAGAATCTCATCCTGAGTGAAATGAGCCAGAAAGACAAAGACAAATGCCATATGATATCACTTATAACTGGACTCTAATATCCAGCACAAATGAACATCTCCTCAGAAAAGAAAATCATGGACTTGGAGAAGAGACTTGTGGCTGCCTGATGGGAGGGGGAGGGGGAGGGGGAGGGGGAGGGGGAGGGAGTGGGAGGGATCGAGAGCTTGGGCTTATCAGACACAATTTAGAATAGATTTACAAAGAGATCCTGCTGAGTAGCATTGAGAACTATGTCTAGATACTCATGTTGCAACAGAAGAAAGGGTGGGGGAAAAACTGTAATTGTAATGTATACATGTAAGGATAACCTGACCCCCTTGCTGTACAGTGGGAAAATAAAAAAATAAATAAATAAAAAAAATTTATTGAATGATAAAAAGTGAAAAAAGGGATCACGTATCTGTCATTAGGAACTGTGTACTAGTCGGAGAATAAGCCTCATAGCCTACACTTCAGGTTGTGTGGTAAGTACTGCAATGCACCTGCACACACACACACACACACACACAGACACACAGACACACAGACAATCCTGCAGCAAGACATATAAGGAGATAGATCTCTGTCCCTAGAGGAGAGACCAGGCAAAAGGGCAATTAGCCAGTCTGCAAGTAGGGTAGAGACATTCAAACGGTGGGGAAAGTATGTGTAAAGACTTCAAATATTAAAAATCAAGTAATAAAAGTTTTCAGGGCACTTTGAGCTGACTGATATTGAACAAGATTAAAATGGATAGAATAGAGTTGAAGTGTTAAAAATGGCTTGTGTAGATTACAAGGCTTCAAGTGAAGCTCGGGAGGACTTAAGGGGAAAAATATTACTTTACATGAAAAGATATTGATAGCATCACCAATTTGCCAATATTTACATATCAAATATTGTAATATGTACATATTTAGTATCTCTTATTTTCTAATCTCCTTTATGATCTTCCTTCCTTTATTTCCCTTGGACATTACTGCATATTGGTACTCAGCTAGACCCTCAGGGGAAGCATGTTGCTGATCCCTATACTAGACCAGCTGCCTAAGAGTCAAGGCCATCATCTCATGTGTTAACATTCTTTAAATATAGTCAGCAATCCTACAAACTGACAGGCAAATGGTTTGGCAAAAAATCAGATCCTGACAAGAAACTTGTTAGGTAACATGAGTATGCACAAAAAAGTAAAATAATTCCATTGCCATCTGGCTCTTGGGCACCCATATACACAGCAACAAATTGTTTGCATGTTGGCACTGTTGATATGTCTAAAGCTGTCATAGTACTGAAGAATTTACAGCCTTGATTGTCTTTGAAGTCTTTGCTTAAAACCAAAAAATAAAATAAAATAAAATTAGAGTCAGTAACCCTTGTCTGAGTCTGGTCCAAAACAAAAACAAAGTTAGATGGCCTTCAAAGGAAAAAAGCCAACTGTCCACCCACTGGAAAAAGAGATAGAAGAGGGCAACCATGTGGCATATGTAAGAGTGAGGATGAGAGTAAAAAAAATGTTCGAATCAATTCAACTCACTTAATCAGCCATGGGTAAAAAAAGAATCATTAAATTTAGTCAACTGGAATAATTTGGATCAAAGACTGAAAATGATGAAACAGATCTTTTTGAATGCTCCGAGTTAACTGATCACTGATCTGAACAACAGTAAAATCTATCAGCTAGATATTGCTGAGATTCAAACATCCTAGAATATATGAAAGAGAAAGAATTTTACCTGTAGAGTTTTCTGTATCAGGGCTATTGAGGAGGTCAGACCAGTTGGGAGCTGGAGAAAGTCTGCTCTTCTACCAGACTGCAAATGCATCAAAAACATCCATGTTCCTGTTTAGAATGGTCACTGTTCAGAGTATTTGCTGCCTCTGTTCTCCTCTTTCCAGAAAGCCTTCTGTCTCCCTTTACTCTCAATTGGTTGAGAGACTTCATTTACTTAACAAAGAAAAGGGAGGCAGTTTATCAGCTGTGCTTGCTGACTGAACTGTGGGGACTGATGGAGATGTTTAAGATGATATCCGGAGGGATTTGTATCAAGCTTAATCTATTAATCATTTAAAATTAATGATCAGGGAGAGAGTCAGACAGTGTTATAAGTTCCTCAGTGTTACTAATTGTATCATGTGAAACCATATAGGAAGATGAAAGAATAATAAAAGTACAGGTAAGTGAAAAAGAAGAAAAATTTAATATTGAATAAAATCTCATAAATTTTTGTCTAGTTAAAATACTGAGCCCCAAATTCTGCAGTAGCCTTTTGCTTTATAAATAGTGGCATGATGGTAGAAGTTATTAATTAAGCAAAATTCTAAAATGAACTTTGCTATTTTAAGTTGACCTAAACTATTTGTTTTTTGCACTTATAACATTCTAAAATAAATTGCTTCACATGGCCCTTTAAATACCTTTAACATCCTAATGGTTAATTAATCCTATTGTTTCAGTGATTTCTTAACACTCTGCAATTCTGAAAAGTTCACAATAGTTTTCCAAAATGTACTTTAAGTACAGGTGTGAATGAAGCATACCAGATTCGACTATTACATATGTTTAAAATATAAAGTCATAACTAGCTCCAACGCTAATTCATTTGAAAACAAATTTTATTTTTTTTATGTAAGGTGACTTGAAAACAGAAAGCTATTGTCAAATTATTTCATTACATTAAACAATGTATGGTTGAATAGGTTAAAAAAGACCTAACAGAAAATTGAGTTCAAATATTGAGGTTGCGTGCTTGACAACTTATGTTCTAAAACGTTTTGGAGTAGGAGAGCAAAAAAAATTTGACTTTCCATTCTGTTAGTACAAACTTAGAAACTGAAAAGGTCAGTTCTGTTTGAGAGAAGCTCCAGAAGAGGAGCAAAATTTCCCTTGTGAAACATAATATGTAAGGGAAAGGAAGAAGACAATGTTTTTTGAAGTATGAAGTGATAGGAAGTCTTTAGTAAAAAATACAAGAAAAGAAATGGGAAAGAGATGTACCAGTGTTCAATGTCAAAGTTAGGTGTGCTGGGCCCTAGATGTTTTGTGACAATGCCGACAGAATAAAGACTAAAAACCATGTAAGCAAAGAAAAAAAGGAAGTGATGAATCAAGAAGTTGTGAGATTATTGATTGGCTCAGCATAATGACAAGATTTTCTGTAAGGAAAAATAAGACCTATACTGAAAAGCGAAGCTGTTTCATTTTATCAATCTCAAAAATGAGCATTTTATAATAGTATGCAAAAACAAATGGGGTTCTCAGAAGTAGGTGGCCAAGACTCAAATATACGTCTATAAAATGCTCTTTAATGCTTGTGTCTTTAAAAAAAAAAAAAAAAGCAACAACAACAACAAAAACAAACACACAAAACAGATCCAATCTGAGAGCCAGGAGGATCTACAAATTTAACAGGGCTGTGATGCTTTGGAACTAAATTCCTGTGGTAAATAGATATGGATTGATTATGTCCCCTGAAAAGAGTTTACAACATCTCAAAGACCAAACATGTTATGGTGTGTGAGTCAACACTTCTCTCAATTCACTTGCGAGTCTTATCACTCGGAGGTCAAGGTCAATAGCTATCATTACTCAGGGCGTAGTGTGAAAGAAATAGATTTTGGTAGAAAAATAGAAAGAAATTTCAAAGAAAACTTAATGTACTTGAGTTCTTGAAAAACTTTACTTCATTCTTTTAACAATAAGCAGTGTGGGGCCAAACAACTAAGAAAAAATTATTTCAGGTTGCATTTGCAACATCTCTGGAAAGTGAATGGATGGACACTTTAACCTAAAAAAAGTTCAATGTGTTTGTCTCTCTATTTAGAGAGAATGTGGAATTTAAGAGGCAATAGATTTAAGGGCACGTGATAAATTGGAGGTGAAATGGTCACTTTAAAAAGATCTATTCAACTAATCAACATGCACAACTATGATAAATTTCATAAATGACAATATGGCATTCAGAATGGTGCAAGAAAGGGTTTTTTCAGAGCTTTTTAGAGGAAGATATGCCTTTGATTAAAATATACTTAAAAATCAGTTTGGTTATCAATTTCATTAAGTTTTTCCCATAAATAACTAGAAACATATAGTCAACTATCCTCACTTCTCCATTCCCTTCATTCATAATATACACAGGGAATTATGTTTTAGCCAAATCTATTTCCTCAACTGGGTTGGGCATACCACAATTTAATCTTTCATCTGGACTATTAAAATTTGAAGGCATTAACACCCTTCCATCTCTCATCACCCTAAAGCTGTCTTTTTAAAATCTATCTATTTAAATTTAAATATATGCCCTTCATTTTAATTTAACAAGCAGCTACTCTTTGCAAGGCACTCTTTTAAACTAAAATCAAGGAGACAGTGGCAAGTGTGCATGTTCCTGCATTACTTAGTTCAGACTGCCCAGCATAAAACAGCCTCCCACATGACACTGAATAGTTTTCCAGTGTATCTTTATTCAAAAAATTTTCAATACACTTATTTTCACAAAGAAAATATCAAATATGATCTAATGGATTCATGAACCTCTAAACATTATTTTTTTTTCCTTTTTTAGAGCTTTACATTGGTTATTTTCTGAATGTGGATTCTGGCTACAAAGACTTAAAGTTACCCATATAAGGAAATGTCACTCCCTCATAAACCATCAGTCTGACTTTTCAGATAATGCTTTTTTATGACCATTGCCTTTCCTAAAAATCTCATGACTATTTGCTATGACAGCATTTTTTCCTAGTTTTTAAATGTCTTAAATTTAGGGGCACTCTTTATGGACTCATCTATTGACTTTAAAGCTGAACAAAGAACGTCCAAAATGATCAATGGAAGGAAAATTTCCACATGGGAGAAGTGGCTAGATCTCAATCTTGTTTTTTTTTTTGTTTTTTTTTTTTGGTATGTTTGTTTGTTTGCTTGTTTGTTTTGTGTTTCATCCTTTTTAGGGCCGTACCTGTGGCATATGGAGGCTCCCAGGCTAGGGGCCCAGTCGGAGCTGTAGCCACTGGCCTATGCCAGAGCCACAGCAATACCAGATCTGAGCTGACTCTGCAATCTGCACCACACCTCACGGCAACACCGGATCCTTAACCCACTGAGCTAGGCCAGGGATCGAACCCACAACATCATGTTTCCTAGTTGGATTCCTTTCCGTTGTACCACAACGGGAACTCTATAATCTTGTTTTTATAAGAATTTTTTTTTGAAAATCTCTTATTTATCTCACTATCATGACCAGCTGTTAAGAACATCTATTGGTTCTCCTTATGTAAGAAATTTCTTTTAGGAAATAGGACATCCCAGATCATCCAGAGTTATCAGTGAGGGAATAGAAACCTAAGATTTATGTTTTCTCTCCATTGCCAGTGTTTAAAAATCAGTACTCAGTTTTATTAATGAGCCAGTGAATTTGCTCACATACTTCCTCTTTAATGGGAAGCCAAATACCAAGATTTGGGCAGCAGGAGAAGGATCCAAATTGAGAGGCCAGAATAAGAAATCATGTAAAAGAGCCAGAGCCTCCATTCTTTGGCATTGACAAGGTTCTTAATTTTAGCTATTCCTGTGGGCATGTAGAGGTATCACTTTGTGGTTTGAATTTGCATTTGTCTGATGACTAATGAAGGAGAGCATCAGCACATGGTTAAGGACCGTTCGTATGTCTTCTTTTGTGAAGAATCTGTTCAAGTATTTGCCAATTTTTAATTGCATCTTTTGTTTTATTTTGGATGGTAAGTTATTTAAATATTTTGAATAAAAGTCCTTTTATCTCATATATGCATTGAAAACATATTCTTCAAATATGTGGCTTACCTCTTCATTTTTTTAACTGTCTTCAAAAACTTATGTTTTATTTTGGTGAAGACCAATTTGTGAGTCATAATACCATGCATGGTTTTTTCCTACATTTTTTCTGAAAGATTTACTCTTATGATTATGATCCCACTCCAAAAGCTTTGAAGATGGAGAAGATATTCCTATTATCAACAGTTTGTCTTTTACAGACTTACTTTTCAATTATGCAGGATATTAATCTTTATTTCCTTTTTAAAAAAATTATTGCTTTAAGAAAATTAGAAGAGATCTTTTTATGACATATTAGCAAGTTGCTACTCTAAATGGAAAATCTGATGCTTATTAGGAAGTTTATTTTTAGAATTATAGTTTCCTGATTTTTGATCAAATTATGGTAATTTTAATTTATAGGAATGATTCATTTCATTACTAATGTCAGATTTATTAGCATATTCTTGCATTAAATATTTTATATTTTACTCTATATATTAATATATCAACTTTACTCCAAATTTTTATGTTTTATATATTTTTACATATTATATATATAGTTGAATATATAGGAGCACTAGTTCCTAACTCATTTACCACTTCAACTGTTTTCACTTAACAATCTAAATAGAAAAAATAATATAATTTTTGCAAACTTTTCATTAGAATGAGCTAAGAGTAAATCATGTGCCATTTTTGTATTTCTCATGTGTATAGACATATATGCAGAAAAATATCTTGGTTTTCAATTTAAGTATCACTTTTACATTGGAAAAGAATATCATTTATTTTCAAGGAAATAGGCTTTAATCATTCTTTCAATTCAAGTGTTAGTGTTCAAATAAATCTCACCAAATAAATAGAGTGAAACTGACATAATTAAACGTAATGTAGGGTAAACAGAAGTTAAGAATCAATAAGTATCTCAGTTTGAGATCTCATCACTAAGTGATTTGTGAAACACTCATCTTTCTTCAATCTACATCAAACTCTATTAACGGGTAATGGGATTTTATAGATTCTTGAGAAAATGATGAGTGTCCTGAGAGGTTTGAATATATTTATTCATTTCTAATACATTATTTAGAAATTAGCTTTGTCTGAACAAAATTATTTTTTGAAAATAGAGCATGGCTTGATAGTTGAGATATTATTGGTTACTTTGAATTTTTTAGGGTAGAACTCTCTATTGGAAATGAATATTACAAGCATTTATGATGAATATTAATGAGATAAAATAGTATGCCTAAATAAAAACAGCAGGTAACCCAAATAGTTTATTTTTAATTCACAATATTTTGCATATTGATTCATTTAAAATTTCTTAGAAGTGCTTTAAATATCTTTCCATATCAATTATTTTTGACATATATTTCCCACATGCTTGTCATTTCTCAGTATTCTGAAGTAAAAATCCATGGAAAATATGGAATGCAGTAAAATTTGTTTTATATTGTGGTGGAAAGAGGCTATTTTAGTTTTCTGAGTTTTCATAGTATAGTATATTTAATATAAATTCATGTAGTAAGAGCTTCATAGTAAGAAGGTGGCAGAGGTAGTAAAGTTTTTGAATCTTCCTGATTTCTACCCTCACCCTTATAACATAAGGCAACAAAAATAAAACCAACAATAATGAAAACATTAAATCGCATGAATAGCATTCAAAACAAAACTAAGTGACAAAATGAACTCCCAAATAATAGTGTTTAGGGGCAAAATACTAATAAATTTAAGACCCAATAGTTGTATGAACAATTTTGCCAAAGGAAGAGTGAAAAGCAAAGGGAAATTTAATGAACCTGAGAGACAACTAACAACTAAGTCACAACAAATTATCTTCGCCAAACTAAGGCGTTCCCTCTTAGTGTAGAAAGCATGGGTAAATTAATATGAGAATAACAAACTCTGTAGCAGTGCAGTCTCCAATTCACAGTGACTACAAAGAAACTAGGAAAGATTTGAACAAAGCTAGATGGTATGGTTCCAATTGATTTTTTAAAACTAATAATGTAAACTTAGTTTCAGGACAAAACCACATATTGAGGAAAAATTGCTGGGAGTAGAATCTAAATTGAATAAAAGAAATATTATGGACAGGAAAAAAAAAGAAGCTAGATAAAAGAGGGTGCATGGAGGAAAGATAAGAAAAACTGAGAAGGTAAAAAATCCTATTTCCCAGTAGCTATGAAGGTAGCCAAGCTATTATTGATAACTCCTAATATTCAGAAGAATAATTTAAAAAGCTATCTGAAATCTTCCTTTCCTATGAGAGTCCAATAAAGCTCATCTCAAATCAAAAAACATAAAGTGATTGTGTTTGAATCCTACAAAATTTATTATTAAAAATAGTAATGAGAAAAATACTGGTTTGTAGTCCATGAAAATATGAAAGAACACATGCACCCTGAAAGATGAAAATTTTAATATAATACTTTGAAAATGATAGAGATAATGAAAAAAGTTATTAATAATTAGACAATTCTGAAATGATATGACAGGATATAAAAAGACTTCTAAGGAGAGGTGGATGATTGAGTTTGTTTTTGTTTTATGTTTCTAATATTGAGATGTTTGATTTTTGAATATTGAGTTCTATGAATTCTTTATATATTTTGGATATTAACCCCATCTCATTAATATATTTGTAAATATTTTCTTCTATTCAATATGTTGCCTTTTTATTTTGTGATGATTTCCTTTGCTGTGCAAAAGCTTTTAAATTTAATTAGTTCCCATTTGTTTATTTTTGCTTTTGTGTCTTTTGCTTTAGGACATGGATCCAAAAGTATATTGCTATGATTTATGTCAGAGTGTTATGCCTTTGTTTTCATTTAGGAGTTTTATGGTATCTAGTCTTACACTTAGGTCTTTAATCCATTTTATTTTTGTATATGTGTTAGAGAAGTTCTAATTTTGTTCTTTTTTCATGTAGCTGTCCAGGTTCCCAACACCATTTATTGAAGATATTTTTCTTTTCTCCATTATATATTCTTGCCTCCTTTTCTGTCAATTATTTGATCATAGGTATTTGGGTTTATTTCTGGGCTCTCAGTTCTGTTCCATTAATCTGTGTGTCTGTTTTAGTGCCAAAACAATATTATTTTGATTACTATAGCTTTGTAGTGTAGTCTTAATTCAGGAAGCATGGTTCCTCCAGCTCCATTTTTCTTTCTCAAGAATTTTTTGGCTATCAAAGTTCTTTTGTGTTTCCATACAATTTTAAAATTATTTGTTCTAGTTCTATGAAAAATAACATTCTACCTTTGATGTGAATTATATTGATTCTGTAGAATGTCTTGAGCAATATGGTCACTTTAGCCATATTAATTCTTCAAATTCAAGAACATGGTATATCTTTCCATATGTGTCATCTGCAATTTAATCACTGTCTCATAGTTCTTTGAATACAGGTATTTTACTTCCTTAGGTAGGTAAACTTATTCAAAGTATTATATTCTTTTTGATACAAGAGTATGTGGTATTGTTTTCTTGATTTCTCTTTTGGATACTTGATTATTAGTGTATAGAGATTCAACAGATTTATGTATATTAATTTTGTGTTCTACATCTTTTCTGAATTCATTGATGAGTTCTAGTAGCTTTCTGGTGGCATCTTTAGGATTTTCTATGTATAATATCATGCCATCTGCAAACAGTTAGTTTTGCTTCTTCCTTTCCAATTTAGATTCCTTTTATTTCTTTTTATTTTTTGATTTCTGTGGCTAAGGCATCTGAGACTATGTCAAATGAAAGTGGTGAGAATAGGCATCATGTCTTTTTCAAAAAAATATATATTTACAAAATGGGCAGAAGAATTAGGTATTTTTTCAAGGAGGGGATGCAGATATCCAACTGGAACATGAAAAATATGCAACACTGCTAGCAACATGGAAATACAAATCAAAACCACCGTGAGGTATTACCCCATACTTGTCAGAAAGTCTACCATCAAAAATAACACAAATAACAAATGTTGATGAAGATGTGGAGAAAAGAGAACTCTTATATACTGTCGGTGGGAATGTACATTAGTACAGCCACTGCAAAAAACAGACTGGAGGTTTCTCAAAAACTGAAAATAGAACTAGCATGTGACCCAACATTTCCACTCCTTGGTATATATCAAAAAAACATAAAAACACTGATTTTAAAAGACACATGCACCCCAGTGTTCACAATAGCATTATTTACATTTGCCAAGATATGGAAGCAACCTAAGTGTCCATAAACAGATGAAGGGAATAATAAAATGTTATATGTGTGTGTATGTGTGTGTGTAGTATATACACACAATGGAATACTACTCAGCCATAAAAAGGATGGGATTTTGCCATTTGGGGTAACATGGATAGACTTGGAGGGCTTTATGCTAAGTGAAGTAAGTACGACAAAGATAGACAATTGCTGTGTGATCTCTCTCATATGTTAAATATAAAAAATACGACAAACTAGTGAATAAAACAAAAAAGAAGCAAACTCCATGATATAGAGAATAAATGAGTGGTTGCCAGTGGGAAGAGGGAGGTGGGGAAGGGTAATATAGGGGTAGAATATTAAGAGATACAAGCTATTATGTATAAAATAAGCCACGAGACTATATTGTACAACATGGGAAGTATAGCCAATATTTTATAATAACTATAAATGGAGCATAACTTTTAAAAGTTGTGAATCACCATGTTGTACACCTTAAACTTATATAATATTGTACATCAACTATAGTTCAATAAAAAATAGAGCTGATAGCATTCTTAAGAGAATTAAAAATAAAAGCAAAATTATTTCAGAAATAAAGATTGAACTAGAAACATACTAGAACAAATGCAATGTTCTAATAATAATGTCAAAGAGTAAACAGGGAGTTCTCATGTGGTGCAGTAGGTTAAGGACCTGGCATTATCTCTGCAGTGGCTTTGATTGCCACTGTGGCATGCATGGGTTCAGCACCTGGCCTGGAAACTTCCACATGCCATGGGTATGGCCAAAAAAACAAAAAAGATAAATATAAGATTAAAAGGAGAAAAATATTTTTATTTAATCAAAATGATTTAGTTAAAAAGATTAAAGGTCTTGAGAGAAAGTGGGAAATATAATATGTATCTATATATCTCTGTCCACCTGTATGTGCATGTGTGTGTTTATCTTACAACATATGTGTAAGAGAAGCCTCTGAATAGAAAGCCAAACCTCTGGAGTTCCCATTGTAGCTCAGCAGGTTAAGGAACCAAATTAATCTCTGTGAGGATGTGGCTTCAGTGTCTGGCATTGCTCACTGGGTTAAGGATCTGGCTTGCCACAAGCTACAGTGCAGATGTGGCTTGGGTCCCATGTTGCTGTGGCTGTGGTGTAGATATCAGCCACAGCTCCTATTCAACCCCTAGCCTAAGAACTTGCATAGAAGCAGGTGTGGCCATAGAAAGAAAAAAAGAAAAAGAAAACCAAAACCCAGAAATAAAACAATTTAATAATATTTAAATTATAATTTAGGAAATAGACAATATTTAAATTATAATTTAGGAAATAAACTTTAAAAAAAGACAATAGATTTATTCAAAACAACTGGCATCATAAAAACTTTAATAAAAAAGACAAAATGGATAGTAACATTTAAAGGAAAATACTCAGATTTAGATCAGATTTTTCAAGAGCAAAAATTTCACCAGGATGCAATAGAGTAACATATTTAGATATTAAAAAAAGAAAAACCTTCAAATAAAAAGACGTGTAATGTTCAGTGAAGATGTAAGATGTTAGGGAATATTTTTCTCATGATCCTATACTGAGGAATCTACTTTTGGTAAATCAATTTAAACAAGAAAAATACTGGAGAAGTATTAACAAAATGACTGCTAGTCAACAGTTAATATGTATTTTATAAATGAAATAAAGTGAATATGAGAAGATAGAATTACTGATATGTATGCTGGTAATGTATACACTGTAAAATACATATTGTGTAGTATGTACTCTATGCTTCCTGAAGTGTATATTTAGCATATATTTTTTAAATGAGGGAAAAATGGAGAAACTATTTGGCAAATAGATTAAGCTCACTTTTTTTTTCTTAAGCTCACTTTTTTCTTTTTAGGTCCACACCCACAGCATATGGAAATTACCAGGCTAGGGTTGAATAAGAACTGCAGCTGCCGGCCTATGCCACAGCCGCAGAAACGCCAGATCTGAGCTGCATCTATGACCTACACTGCAGCTCATGGTAATGCCGGATCTTTAACCCACTGAACAAGGCCCGGGTTCAAACCTGTGTCCTCATGGATACTACTCAGGTTCATTACCGCTGAGCCACAACAGGAATTCCAGATTAAGTTCACTTGTTGCTTCAGATTAGGTGCTGACCTAGAGGGAAGGGAAAGGAAACCTTGAGATGTCTAGCTAATTTCAATCTTGTTCATAGCAGGGAACCAAGACAAACTTGGCAAAAAGAAGGACACTAGTGATGTTATAACAAAGATATTACACTAAAAGTGTCTGGTAGGAAAAAAAAACCTATTTTTTAAAATGTACTTTTAAAAGTTAAGTAACCTATTTAAATACAAAGGAACTCCAAAACAAAAAGGGAAAGATAAAATGAAGTGATACATATATAGAAAATAAAGTCTATATGTTTAGCAGACAAATATGCCAAAACTGAGATGAAATACATCAATCATATCAGGAAATATAATTAAATTTAAATCACCTGTAAGGAGAGAACCATATATTTTCAATTGACTAGCAAAGCAAAATGCAAAACTACGATTTGTGGAAGATACACACTAAAATGAGGAAGTTTGGAAACATTAACTGTAAGATGGCGAAAGATATAGCAGATAAATTCAAATTAAAAAGAAAGTAAAAGTCACAATCTAATGTTTATTATTATGAAATTCAGATCATTACATACAGAAAGAGAATTTATTATGCTGTTTAGTCTAAAACAAAGTAAAGGTATAATACTTAATAATTACGCACCCTACAAAACAATGACACAGCTTTCTTTATGTATATTTTATTTTTGAAAATTTTATGTATTTTACATAATTATAGCTATAAAATAAAATTTAGTTATGGTAATTCCTAAAAATTCAAAGAAAAGTAACACACAACTATAACTGTGTATCAAAGAACAATTTTAAATTTCTACATCCCTGGTGGTATAAACTTGAGGACAAAAAGAACAAAATACTTAAAATATTTTCTTCAGTGATTGTGTTAATATAATGTTGGTATTGCAATTCTGAGATGGTAATGTTTGTAGCATGTGATAAATAAAAACAAAGAAAAAGAATTAGAGTGGTGCTAGTGAGAAATGAGATTTTCAAAATAAGAAATGAAAGAAATATATACAAGATTAAAGAAGTCAAGTTAAAATTCCAACAGTTTTAAGTTTAAATTAGAAATATCTCTGTGAACTCAATGTTCTAAATTGCTTCACAGGACTCAGGAGCCAACATATATAGGATCCACCAACCAAATTTGAGTCAGTTTGAATAAGAATGCAACAACAATAGAAAATGATTAAAACATTTCAGATATATTTTTAATTTTTTAAAGTATATTTGATTTACAATGTAGTGCCAATTTCTCCTGTCAAATGAATTTTAATCCATGAGTTCATAATGATAAAAAATTAAAAGTTCACTAACACATTTGAAGGATGCTAGTGAACAAATTCATTATTTTTTAAAACCTGATTCATAAAGATTCGATTATTTGTCTAGTCTTACTTTACTGTACAAACTGTGGCTCAGGATAAGTAAAATAGCTGATATGGCGAAGTTTAATTTTACAGAAGCGATTCAGATGATCAGGCACTTTGGATGAACATGTTAAACAGCACCATGGATTGCAATTTGCAAAACCCAGCCTGTGTAAAATGACCCAAAGATCAAATGACCCAGTTTCTTCAAAGAGCAAATTTCAAGGAGGAAAAAAAGGCACAAAGCGTTGGAACTTGATATAACAGCAGAAGGATGGTTGGTGACTTTTCTGATTCCACTATATGCATTGCCAAAGGGTATGCATGAATATCCTTGCCTTACTGGATTTCGGAGTAAATATTGAAGGCTTTTGATCCAAATTATAGAACATATTGGGAGGTGGTACTTCCTCAGCTGTGCCTTGATGTAGCTAGAATAGTAACATGGACGGGCATCTGTTTCATGGATACCTTGGGAGTCCTGGCAAACATCTCTCAGATGGACAGCATACCAAGAATAAAAAGTGTGGCATGGAGGTTTCCAAAACAAAATAATTTAATTAGAAGTAGCAATCATGGAACAAAGATTTAAGAATATTTATATATATACACTCATATGTATAAATATTTCAATTTTAGCTTGCTTCTTTGCTAGAGTAATTTGTTGAATAGCTGGCATGATTTAAATACAGTAAGAGATTTATCAAGCTGTACACAAAAACAGACATTACATTGTAGGTGTATGGCCTACAACCTGGTACTTATCTCCTAATTATACTCATTTTTTAGTGTGCAAGTAAAATACAATTTTTTATTCTGGTTCTTTTTTAAAAATTAAATATAGTTGATTTGCAATTTTTTTTTTTTTTTTTTTTTTTTTGGTCTTTTTGCCATTTCTTGGGCTGCTCCTGCGGCATGTGGAGGTTCCCAGGCTAGGGGTCGAATCGGAGCTGTAGTTGCCAGCCTATGCCAGAGCCACAGCAACGCGGGATCCGAGCCGCATCTGGGACCTACACCACAGCTCACGGCAACGCCAGATCCTTAACCCACTGAGCAAGAGCAGGGATCGAACCCGCAACCTCATGGTTCCTAGTCGGATTTGTTAACCACTGTGCCATGACGGGAACTCCTGATTTGCAATATTTTTTAATAGAAATTTTAGAATCTGTGGCTATGCCATAACTTACAATCTCAAGTTTTAGGTGGTAGAAATGGTCTTCTGGGAATGAGAGTCAGTGCAAAGTCCAGTTCCTATGGGGTCCGAATTTATCCTACTGTTGTTTCACCCTTATTCTAACCTCTTGTCCAGTTTAGAAGATATTAACAGGACACCTACTGGGAAGCTGATATCAAGAAAGGCTAGTTGATTACTAGAAAAGGATTAAGGAGATAAGACAATGACAATTCCTGTATCTCTTTATCTTAAAAATCTGGAACAACTGAGCAAGATAAAGGATTCAAAACCAAAGGAAAAAAAAAAACTCTCAGGAGGTCTCTCATTTTAAATAACCTCTTTCTTTTGTAATATTTGAGTTATAGAGAAGATACAAAAATGGTACAGAATTCCTGTAATCACAAATGATGGAATAAATACATTTACATAATGAATATATAAGTTTAATAAAATATATTTATTCAGAAAAAAAGAATTCCTGTAATCCCCTCACCGGTTTCCCTCATTTTTAATGTCTAATATTAACTACAATTCATTTGACAAAATGAACACTGATAGAGGTATATTATGATTAACTACATTCTACAATTTATTTGTATCTCACCAGCTTTTATGGTGAAAATGCCTTCTTCTAATGTGCTCTTTCAGTTTTCCACTACATGTTACTATATTACATTTAGTTGTCATGTTTCCCCAGTAACTTCAGGTCTGTGATAGTTTCTCAATCTCTGCTTGTTTCAATACCCTGACAGTCTTGCGAAGTACTGGCCAGGTGTCCAGTAAGATGTCCCTAATCTGGGTTTGTCTCTTATTTGTCTCATGATATGACTGGAGTTCTGGGTATTTTGAAAGACTACAACGTAGATCAAGTACCCTTTTGGTCACATGATATGAAGGGGGGGATACAAGATATTCACATAACATTTCATTACTTCCTCACTAAGATAGTGTTTGTCAGACTTCCACACTGCAAAGTTATTATTTTTTCCATTCCCTACTCTAGTTTTGGAAGTGAGCCACTAAGTCTAGTTCATCCTCAGTGTAGTAGGGGGTTGGAATTAAACTTTAACTAGATCTCTTTTACTTACGTGGTACATTTTCACTTAATTCAACTAATGTTCAAGTATTGCTGAATGGTTTTTCAACAAATACGGAATCATTCACAGCTCTTTCTATCTCTTCTTGTATTCTTCCCTCAGTAAAAAGCAGACGTGTGTTCATCCTTGATTGCTGTTTTCTTTATTTTTAACTTATAACTCTGTCTTGCACTGAAAACTCTTCCCCCGCTTATGCATGTGTATTTTAATGTCATAACCATTCTATTAACATCATAATTACTTCCAAATTATTGTTGCATTCTTCTAATTTGGGGTCCAAGAAATCTTTATTTCTTCTATGAAATTGATAAGGAATCTTTTTAGTATCATATGGTTGCGGATTTCAAAATTATTACATTTAAAAACTTATGTGGTTCAGATTCTTCCTACACCTTTAGGAGAATTCTGATGATACAGCTAGGATAACGAAAAACATTCCCACTATCATTCCTGCTATTTAACATAATATTTCAGAGAGGAGATTGAGATGGTGGAGTGGCAGGATGTGGATTTCATCTCCTCCAGCAAACACATAAAAAATGCATCTACATTTGGAACAATTATCACTGAAAGCTAACTGGAGACTGGAAGAAGGGTTTTTATACAACCAAGACTGTAAGAAAGAGCCACTGAGAATGGGTAGGAAGGGAAGAGAAGCGATCAGATCAGGACCTCTTTCCTTGGGAGGGGATTGAAAACTGCAAGAGCAGCTGGCACGCACCCTAGCACGATCTGAACAAATGTTCCATCCTGTGTTACTTCAGAACTCAGCTCCATGCTGGGGTGAGGGCAGTAGAAGACAGGGGTTGAGCTCAACTGTGAGGGATGGAGGAGGTTCAGACCTGAAGTGGTGTCTGAGAAGAGCAAGGGAAGTCATTACTGGTGCTTATATAGATAGCCCATCAGAAACAGTCCAGGTCTCAGACACTAGCTGGACCACCATATTCCACATCATAACCCACACTGAGTGTCCACACCAGCCTCGCTCACTCCAGCACTGCTCCTCTCTGTCATGCTGTTGCCTGTTCTGGGACTTGGGAGAACACACACTTAAAAGAAATGCAGCCAGATCAGATCCGAGACTTAGAACTTCTGCTTTGGCAATTTGGGGCCTGGCCCTGTTGTCAGTGTCACCACTGAGCAGAGCAGAAGACTTAGCCCACATCTGGTTCTGGCCCTAACACCTCTGTCTCCAGCCACGAACATCTTCATCTGAGGAAAGATGACTTGTGCTCACATAAAATCCAGCACTCCCACCAAAGCCACTGGGCACATGTGGACTGTATAGGGACAGTGTCACAAAAAGGCACCACTTCAGGGTATTTAATTTCATAGAGTTGGCAAAAGTTAAGCAAACTGAGAAGAGAGTAGTTTGTCTAGATTAAAAGAGTAATAGGAAACCTCTGGAAAAAACAACAAGTGAAACAGAAATAAAGAATTTACCAGATGAAGAATTCAAAGTATTATTAATAAAAATACTAGCTGAATTAAGAAAAAGAATAGATGAACACAGTGAGAATTTTATCAGAGAAGTAGAAAATATAAAAAAGCACCAGCCAGAACTGAAGAATACAATAACTGAAATGAAAAACACACTAGAAGGAACTAATGACAGACTAGGTGAAACCCTGAAGAAAGCATAAGTAATTTGGAAGATAGAGTAATGGAAGTCACCCAATCAGAACAGTAAAAAGAAAACCAAATTTAAAAAATGAAAACATTTTAAGGGATATCTGATGCACCATGAAGCATACCAACCTCTCATTATAGGGGTCCCAGAAGAATAAGAGAGAAGAGAGGGAGTTGAAAATATATTTGATAAAATTATGACTGAAAATTTCCCAAAGCTGAAAAAGGAAAAGTTATACAGGTAAAAGAATAACAGAGAGTCCCAAACAAGATGAATCCAAAAAGACTCATACCAAAACATGTCATAATTAAAATGGCCAAAGATAAAGAGAGGATCCCCAAACTGGCAAGAGATAAACAGAGTCATTCATATACAAGGGAACTCCAATAAGATTATCAGCATTTTTTTTTTTTTTTTGCAGAAGATTTTTATGCCAGAAGAGACAAGCATGATATATTCAAAGTGCTGAAAAGGGAAAAACCTGCAATGTAGGGTATTCCACCTAGTGATATTATTATTTAGATTTGAAGGAGAGATAAAGAACTTCCCAGAAAGCAAAAACTATCAATACTAAACCTATCCTAAAAGAAATATTAAAGGGTAATCTCTAAATGGAAAAGAAATTCTGTAACAAATGTAAAATCCCATTAGTAAAGGCAAATATATAGTAAAGGCTTAGGATAAAACACTTAAATAAACTAATATGAAGATTTAAAGACAAAAAATTGTAAATCAACTATGACTACAATAATTTGCAAAGAGATAAACATGAAGATGCAAATATGCTATCAAAAACAAAACGTGGGGGAGAGAGAGTGAAAAATGTAGATAATTTAGAAAGTGCTTGAAATTTATGGACTACCTATTTAAAACAAATAAATATAGCTATATGTAAACATATGAGAACCTTATGCTAACCACAAATCGGAAACCCACAATAGATGCACAAAGGCAAGAGAGAAAGGAAAACAAATATACAACTAAAGAAAAACATCAAATTGCAATGTAAGAAACAAAAAGAAGAAAAGAGCAGAACTATAAAAACAACTGGAAAAATAAGTATTAAAGTGGAAATAATTACATTTCTATCAATAATTACTTTAAATGTCAATGGACTAAATGCTCCAATCATAAACATAGGTGGCTGATTGGACAAAACAAAGACAAAACCAAAACCATGTATGTACTGAATGCAAGAAACTCACTTCAGAGCTCAAGACACACACTGACTAAAAGGGAGGAAATGCAAAAGGATATCTCACACAAATAGAAATGGCCAGAAAGGAGGGTTAATAATACTCATATCAGATAAAACAAGTGTATTATTAAAAGATAAGTGTTTTTATTATAATGATAAAGGGATTAATACAAGAAGAAATTATCACATGCATTAACAAATATGCACTCAATACAGAAATACCTAAATATATAAAGCAAATTCTATCAGATGTAAATGGAGAAATTGACAATAGTATAATAATAGTTGGAGACGTTAACTCTCCAGTGACATCAATGGACAGGTCTTCTAGACAGGAAATAAATGTGGCAACAGAGGTCTTAGCACCATAGATGGGTTGGACTTAATATCTGCAGGACACTACATCAAAAAATACAGGCATGGAACATTCTCTAGGATAGATGATCTACAAGGTCACAGAACAAACCTCAACAAATTTTAGAGGATAGAAATTATATCAGGCATTTTTTTTTCTGACCACAATAGTATGAAAGTAGAAATACGAATAAAGGAAGAAAAATTTTAAGAACAAAGACATAAACCCTGAAAAACCTGCTACTGAAAAACTAGGTCAATGAAGAAATCAAAGTGGAATTCAGAAAAGACCATGAGACAAATGAAAATGCAAACACAGCTTTCCAAAAATCTATGGTATACAGCAAAAGCAGTACTAAAATGAAAATTTATAGCAACGCAGGCCTACTTAAAAAAAAATCGCAAACACCTAACTTATCATTTAAAGGAATCAGAAAAAAAGAACAAATGAAGTCCAAAGTCAGCAGAAAGAAAGAAATAATGAAGATCAGAGAGGTAATAAATAAATTGGGCCAAATACAGAAAAGATTAATGAAAGCTAGGGCTGTTTTTTTTAAAGGTAAGTAAAGATAAGTAAAATTGATAAATTGTGGCCAGGGTTTATCAAGAAAAAGGAAAGAGGATGTAAATAAACAAGTAAATGAAAGAAGAGAAATAGCAATCAATAGCAGGGAGATAAAAAAATTAAAAAAGAACTCTATGAACAGCTATATGCCAACAGATTGGATAACTTTGAAGAAATGCACACAATTCTAGGACATACAACCTTACAAGAGTAAATAAGGAAGAAATAGATAATGTAAACAGACCAATTACTAGAAGTGAAATTGAATTTGGAATTATAAAAAAAAATTCCCAACACACAAAAGTCCAGGATTGGATGTCCTTGCAGAGGAATTCCAGCAAACATATAAAGAAGAGATAATACCCAGCTTTCTCAAACTATTCCAAAAAATTGAAGAGTGGGGACTATCAAATTCATTCTATGAAGCCACCATTATCCTGAAACCAAAACCAGAAAATGGCACTATAAAAAATAAAATTTCTTACCAACATCTCTGATTGATATAGATGCAAAAATCTTCAACAAGAAATTATCAAACTGAATCCAGCAATACATTAAAAAGATCATATACCGGGTTCCTGTCATAGCTCAGTGGTTAATGAATCCGACTAGGAACCATGAGGTTGCAGGTTTAATCCCTGGCCTTTCTCAGTGGGTTAAGGATCCGGCATTGCAGTGAGCTGTGGTGTAGGTTGCAGACGCGGCTTGGATCCCACGTTGCTGTGGCTTTGGCGTAGGCCTGTGTCTGCAGCTCTGATTCGACTCCTAGCCTGGGAACCTCCATATGCCGAGGGAGTGGCCCAAGAAATGGCAAAAAGACAAAAAAAAAAACAACAAAAAACAAACAAAATGATCATATACCATGACCAAGTAGAATTTATTTAAGTGATGCAAATGTAGTTCAACATTTGCAAATCAATTAATGTCATAACTACATTAACAAATGGAAAGATAAAAATCACAAGCTCATCTTAATAGACACAGAAAAAGCATTTGGCAAAATCTGAATACATTCATGATAAAATCTGTAATCAAATTGCATATAAAGGGAACATATCTTAATATAATAAAGGCCGTTTAGGTCGTACTCATAACTAACATCATCCTCAATGGTGAAAACCTGAAAGCCTTTCCTTTAAATCAGGAAAAAAACAAGAATGCCCATTCTTACCACTTCTATTTAACATTGTATTGGAAGTCCTAGCCAGAGCCATCAGACAAGAAAAAGAAATAAAAAACATCAAAATTAAATGGGAAGAAATAAAGCCGTCACAATTTGCAGATGACATGATACTATACATAGACAACCCTGAAATCTCCACCAAAAAACTATTAGAACTAATAAATTAATTCAGTGAAGTTGCAGTATACAAGATTACTATACAGAAATATGTTGCTTTTCTATACACTAGTAATTACCTGTTAGAAAGATAAAGCAAAAAAAAAAAAAATCCTATTTAAAGTTGCATCAAAAAGAACAAAGCACCTAGGATTAAACTCAACCAAGTGGTTAAATACTTATGCTATGAAAACCATAAATCATTGATGAAAGAATTTGAAAATGATACAAAAAAATGGTAAGATACCCATGTTCTTAGATTGGAAGGATTTATGTTCTTAAAATGTCCATACTACCCAAAGCAATCCGGATATTTAATGCAATCTCTATCAAAATACATATGGCATTTTTCATGGAAGTAGAATTTAGTCCTAAAAATTATTTGGAACAACAAAAGATCCAGAATTGCCAAAGCAATTTCAGGAAAAAGAGTAAAGTTGGAGGTATAACCCTCCCAGATTTCAGACTATACTATAAAACTACAGTAATCAAAACACTATTGTAATGGCGCAAAAACAGACACATATATCATTGGAAGAGAATAGAGATCAGAAATAAATCTGCACACCTATGCTCAGTTAATATATGACAAAGTAGGTAAGAATATACAATGGAGAAAATATAGTCTCTTCAATTAGTGGTGCTGGGAACACTGGACATTTGTACATAAAAGAATGAAATTAGAACAATTTTTCACACCTTATACAAAAATAAACTCAAAATGGATTAAAAACCTAACTGTAAGACCTGAATCCATAAAACTCCTAGAAGAGAACATTAGCAGAGCACACCTTGACAAAAACTGTAGCAATATTTTTTTTGCAACTGTCTCCTAAGGCAAAAGAAATGAAAGCAAATACTTAAAAAATGAGACATTTAAACTTAAAAGCTTTTGCACAACAATGGAAACCATCAACAAAATGAAAAGAAAGTAACGATATGCCTATTAAGGGGTTAATATAAACAATATATAAACAGCTAATATAATTCAATGTTAAAATTAAAAAACAACCTGATTGAAAATTTGCAGAAGCCTGAACAGACATTTTTTCCAAAGAAGACATACAGATGTCTGAAAGGCACATGAAAAGATACTCAAATTCGACTCATGTATTTTAGATATATTATCATTCCTCTAGACCAGGTGATCCGTATGAGGATATTTATTGCCACATTATTTGTCAAATTGAAATGTTGAAAATATTTAAAAGCCTATAACTGTGATAATGATAGAGTATTTTCATACCATGGGGTATTATAGGCAGTCATAGCGAGGAAGAAAAAAAATCTATGTTAATTAACACTGTTTGAGCTAAATACAATACTAAAATTTTTAAAAAGTTAGAATGAGAGAGGGAATAATATTTATGTATAGATTTTAAAGCACACAACACAGTACCATATAGTCTTTAGGAAGACATATTTTTGAATGATATGCACTTAAGTCAAGATAATGGAAACAATGAATGCATCAATGATTAGCGGATATAAGTACAAAAAATTGTTTTGTCTAGAGTAATTTTATTGAGGACTGAATTTCCTCAAAATGATCCAGTTTGGTGCTCCACTAAGCAAATAAAAAATAAATTACACATTTGCTTCTATAGCATGAACAATATTTTTATTTGAATTCTTGGCTCCATTTCCTCAAATGAAGAATGATGAAAATTCTGTTTCACAGCTTGATATAAGTGATCCATAATTTATGTGTCTATAGCAATTTAGGTGTTCACGTCAAATATTTTAGAAGTACTTAGTTTATTGTTACTGGTGGATTCTTGGACTATATAAAATTGAAAGACTGTATAATGAAGGATTTGACATGGACACTTTGACTAGAGTGCCTGGATTCAAATCTCAGCTCTGTCATCCATTAACCATGTCAATGTGGACAAGTTTCTTAAAATAACCATGCCTCAATGTCCTCATCTGAAAACAGAAGTATATTAGTACTTACCTTATGTGGTGATCATTAGAATAGTCAATAAATATAGAGGTTTTTAAAGAGTGATTGACAAATAATAAATACAATTGATATGACTAAAATTGTGATTATATGTGCTAATTTAAAGTACTTAGGAAAATTAGGAATTTTGCCATAAACCTGAGCTTCTTTAAGGGCAAAACTGCCTTATCCCCAACTGATCCCATGGTACTTGAAGGATAGTAGGAATTTAATAAATAGAAAAGTGCAGAATCAGTAGCTATAGTAGTTTCAGATAACCCTTGAGTATAAATAAGCCTTGAGTCAACTGAAGAATGGAAAAAAATACTTTATAGATACTATAAGAAAAATATTTAATATAAATGCAAGCATAAAATTTAAATATCTATGTATCCATGTCCAACTAAAGTATTAGAAATTCCAGTACAGAGGGATCAAAGACTGAAACTAAGACAAGCATGGATTTGCAATTATACAGGCTAGGGTGTTTACTATTTGGGAGACCTTAAGTAATTCACTTTAGCCCTTGAATCTTAGATTCATCAGCTATAAAGATAAAAATCAAATTTGCATTCAGAGGTTTTATAAAAATTCATGTTACAGTTTCTTGCAAGGTGCAGTTTCAAAATATTTCGGTTTACTTTTCTAATTAAAATTGATCTCACTTGCTCAATACAATCAGCTAGAAATTAACTCACAAAGTAACTTTCAAATACTCACTTTTTAAAAAACTTTGTTATTCAGATATTGTTTCTAAGAGACATATTTCTCTTTGAATACACTCTATCACTCATATAATCATCTCTTTGTCTCTATCTACAATCATAAATACAATATTAGAAAGAAAAAGGAAACTCAGAGTAGATTCTCCAAGCAAGGATAATTATTTCTTTTTCCTAGGTCAGTTATTCTACAGTCAATTTCAGTGGTCATTAGAATTATTAGGAAAGTTTGAAATAAATAAATGAATGAATGAATGAATAAATAAATAAATGATTTGTGTATATATATACATATACACACATATATATATATATGTATAAACATTTTAACTAGAACTGCAAAAATAAAATCCTTAGATATAAATCTAAGAAAATAGGTACACAATCTATGAGGAGAAGTATAAAACTGATGAACAAATCAGAAAAGATCTAAATCAAAGTAGAGATTTTCCATGTTCATGGGTAGGAAGACTCACTATTATCAAGATGACACTTTGTGGGAGTTCCCGTCATGGCACAGTGGTTAATGAGTCCGACTAGGAACCATGAGGTTGCGGGTTCGATCCCTACCCTTGCTCAGTGGGTTAAGGATCCGGCATTGCCGTGAGCTGTGGTATAGCTTGCAGACGTGGCTCGGATCCCATGTTGCTGTGGCTCTGGCATAGGCCATGGCTACAGCTCAGATTCGACCCCTAGTCTGGGAGCCTCCATATGCCATGGGAGTGGCCCTAGAAAAGGCAAAAAGACAAAAAAAAAAAAAAAAAAAAAAAGTCAGTTTGTTTCAACTTGCCCTATAGATTCAGTGCAATCCCAGTCAAAATTCCAGAGAGTTATTTTATGAATATTGACAACCTGATTCTCAAGTTTATTTGAGGAGGCAAAAGCTTCAACATAGCTGACCCAATGTTGAAATAGAATAATTAAGTTGGTGAATTGACACTTCCTAGCTTCCAATCTTACTCTAAAACTATAGTAATGAAGACAGTGTGATAGTGGTTAAATAATACAGAAATAGATCAAGAGAACAAAATTGACAACCCAGAAATAGACCCCCATATAGTCAAATGATTTTTAACAAAGGATCAAAAGCAATAAAATGGAGCAAAGAGAGTCTCTTTGACAAATGGTACTGAAGCAAGTGGACATCCATGTGCAAGAAAATTAATCCAGATACAAATGTTACACACTTCATAAAAATTTAACTCAAATGGCATTATAGACCTAAATGTAGAACTCAATACTATAAAACTCCTACAAGATGACAGGAGAAAACCTAGATGGCCTTGGTTATGGTGATGCCTTTTTAGATACAACATCAAAGAAAAGATTCATGAAAGAAATAATTTCTAAACTGAACTTCTTAAAACACACATGCACACACCCACCCACAGACTCACACACACTCCTGCTCTGTGAAAGACAACATAAAGAGAATTAGAAGACAAGTCACAGACTAGGGGAAAACTATTTGCAAACTACACATCAAATAGAGGACTGTGATCCAAAGTATACAAACGACCCTTAAAAGTCAATAATAAGAAAACAAATACCTAATGACAAAATGGGCCAAAGACCTTAACGGACACCTCAATAAAGAAGATATACAGATGAAAAATAAGCACATGAAAATATGCTTCACATCATACGTCATCAGGGTAATGCAAATTAAAACAACGAGTTACTACCATGCACTTATTACAAGGGCCAAAATCTGGAACACTGAAACCATGAATGCTGGTAAGGATATGGAGGAACAGGAATTCCTATTCATTGCTAGTGGAAATGCAAAATGGTATAGCCATTTTGGAAGACATTTGGCAGTTTCTTATAAAATTAAACACACTTTTTTATTTTTGTTATTTTATTGAGATATAACTGGCATATAACATGTAAGCTTAAGATGTAAAATATACTGATTCAATGTATTTACATTGCAGTATGATTTCCATTGTAGCATTATCTAACATCTCTTTCATGTCATATAATGGTTTTTTCTTCTAGTGATTGAGATAATTAAGATCTAGAATCTTAGAAGTTTTGTTGTCTGTAATCACTGTACTGTGTATAAGAGCTCCAGGACTTATTTATCTACTAGTTGTAAGTGGGTACACTTAAAAGACACTTCTCTTTTTCCCCCTCCCCAAGTCCCTGGTAACTACCATTCCATTCTGTGTTGCAAAACTAAATGTACTCTTACCATAAGATCCAATAATCACACTCCTTGGCATTTACCCAAATGAGTTGAAACTTATGTCCACATACAAATAGGCATATAAACATTTATGGCAGCTTTATTCATAATTGGTAAAACTTGGAAACAACTAAGATATCCTTCATCAGGTAAATGTATAAACTCTGGTATACCTAGGCAATGGAATATTATTCAATACTTAAAATAAATGAGCTCTAAAGCACTAAGAAGAAATAAGCTATAAAGCCATGAAAAGTCATGAAGGAATATTAAAAGCATATTACTAAAGAAAAGAAGCCAGTCTCTAAAAGTTAAATGCTATATGATTACAACTACAGGATACTCTGGAAAAGCTAAACTATGATGACTGTGAAAAGAGTGGTTGTGAGAAGTGGTGGTAGGGGTTAGTCATGAGGAGATGAACAGAACAAAGTGGATTTTAAGACAGTGAAGATACTCTGTATGTATAAAGATTGATATATGCCATTATGCATTTGCCTAAACCTATAAAATGTACGAAACCAAGAGTGAACCCTAGGTGTACTATGGACTTTAGGTGATTATTATGTGTTAATGTTAGTTCATCTTTGGTTAAAAAAATGTACCATTCTTGTGAGTTATACTGATAATGGTGAAGGCTATGCATGTTTGAGCATAAGGGTTATATGGGAAATCTCGGTACCTTCCTTTCAATTTTGTTGTCAACCTAAAATTGGTCAAAAATAGTTTTGAAATATAGATCATTACCATGTGAAGTTGTTATATAAATTTAACAACTTACATTATATATAGTATTGCTCCGCATCCTTCCTTCACTTAAAATTTTCTCTTAAGTGGGTTATTTTGATACATACCAGTTTTAAAATATAGGTCATTAACATGTAAAGTTGTTATATAAATTTAGCAACTTATGTATAGTATTCCTCCACATCCTGCCTTTTAAAATTTTCTGTTAAATGGGTTATTTTGATACATACCAAAATAAGATTCACTATCTCTCATGAGAAGAGGACTAATGTGAACATAATAAAATCATAGCTCTGGTAAAATCAATTTAAAGACATTAGCATATACATCCAAATATTGAAGAAACTGACAGTATTATCTCTTTACACTTTCTTTCTCTTTTCTGTTCTCTCTCACTGTCCAAACATTCTCCACATTCGGAGTTTCTGCAACTTCTTTATAACCCTCGTTTACTGGCTAGCAGAGCACACCTCCCACTGCCATCCTAAATCCAGATTTTTACTTTTATCTTTTTAATTTGTTTTTTGTTTTTGCTTTTCAGTTGATCTTCTTAAGACTCTAGATCTTGATTTCTACTTTTTTAACCCCTATTTAGGAACCTAATTCTTAACGTGTGCCCACATGGCTTGCTACTCTTGATCTGGCTCTGAATAATTCCACCATATTTTACCAGTGCATATAAACCTTTTTCCAGCCATTGTGGAAGCATGGCACAAAAACTCCATGTTTAGTTTATGAAATAGTTTATTGCAAAGACACATATAGAATCTTTGAACCATTGGAATGGAAATGAATAAATTAAGGCTTCAAGAAGATGATAGCTGGAAAATGCTTCTGGATTCATAGGGCTTCTGGGGAATTTTGGCAGTAGGATCTGAGTGTTGGATACAGCATGACTCAAAACTAACAACACAATTATTTCATTCTATTTCATTGACAAGCAACTTCCTTCTCATCTTACCCCAGTGCTTGGTTCTCTCATACCATGTACATGGCTTTGACTCCAGACCTTAATTTTTCTTCACAGCATTTTCCAGCTTCTTCTTTTTTTTTAAACCACCAACTGCCAAAATATCCTTATCTTCTTTTAGTTCAAAGTAAGAAAGTGGGAGAGGGGTAATGGCACAAATAAGTTTTCTGAGATGGTACGTACAGCAGATAGGTCACAGACCACCTGAACACTTGTCCTTGAATTAGGGCCTCCCCACTTGTCTTCCAGCAGCCTTTATGCAGCAGAAAAACTGGGTACAGGATATTCCTCTTCAGCAGTAGCCTGAGGGAAAATCAGTTCCCCTTACAAGAAGTGAACCAGACAGTAATTACAAACAGCCCAACCATGCTGGCACAGACACCTTTCCTGGCAAGCATCATGTCTTTAAGATTTAAACATGGAAAATTCTTCTTCCATGTTATCTATATATCAAAAAGCTCTGCATACCCAAATGCTAGTTATTTTCAAAGCTTTTGAGAATACCCATATCTGCAGGGAGTAGGCAGAATGTTATACTGTGTATGCTATGATTTGAGGACCACAGAAATGCCTTCTATGCCCCCAAATCTTCAATTTTTCTTCTGCCAGACTACTATTTCCTCATACCCTTGGGATATGGAATTTATCTCCAAGAGTACACCTGTCAAAATAGTAGTAAAAGCTTTCTGACAGAGGGAGCTGTGTACTCTGTTCTCTTTGCAACCATATTTTTTCAGTGCTTTCCTGTATAATGTTTAGCATATGTCATATTGTTTACTCTTAGCTTTCTGGTCTGAGAAGTGCTGAGGATAGAAATTTCATTTTGCTTATCCATGTGTGCTCAGAATTTTATTACAGTGCCTGCATGTAAAATTGGCAATTAATGTGTGTTGAATTGAATGCAATGAAAGAACAACTAAGGAATCTGTAATCCCTCACTAAAGATTTTTTATAAGATTTTGTTTAATAGATTAGTATGCAAGTATGCAAGGAGAAAGAGACCAGAGCAGTTAAATTTTGATAGGCTTCATGTAGACAGGTCTGAGCTAAGATTCAGGAAAGGTATTTCCAATAAGATGCTTTTAAAATCCTTGATATAGCAGGAAAACAGTGGGAAACAGTTGGGAGTCAAAATGAGTGATGGAAAATACTTCAAAGCTATTTAAAAATTCTGAAGTCTTGATTTAACTAGAAATTTGCAAGTCTAGAGATTAGAATACTTAAATATTTCCCCTAATTAAAATTGTTTTGTTTTTATAATTCAGAAGGTATATACTAACAATTTGTTGAAAAAATAACAATGCGTATTGATAATTCCAGAGTTTCAGGCTATTAACAAAGCTAAAATACAGCATAGAAAAAAAATTAATTATTTCCTTAAATACAGCAGAAGTTGACTTTGATTTCCTTCTGACTTATTTTGGTCTTAATTTTTGTTGTTGTTGCTGTTTATTTAAAAAAGGAGGACACACCCATATTCAGTTCACCTTTCCAAATCACAGCTCCAATTAAGTGTTATTCATATGCTGCACAGTTATTTCAGCAAAAAGTTAAGACATGAAATTTCCTTTCCCATGTCAGATGTTGGTAGTGTTGTTACTATGAATAATCTTTAATTATTTAACAATGTGTATGCTTGATTTACATATTGTTAATAAAATTTGCTAATTAATGTTCTAGGTGAGAAGAAGTTCCTCAAATCTGAGCTGAAATATAAAGTGAAAGAATCTCATTTCTGTAAAAAAAAAAAAGTACTTTCATAAGTCTGTTTTGTTTATTTTAAGGTGACAATGTCATTTCAGTGTCATAGATTTGTACCTTTGATAATGATCCATTTATTCTCTATAAACATTCATCTTAAGCAGGAAAATACATGTGTTTTTTGCCTTTGAAGTTCTTTGAGAAAAGTCTTGTTTTGTGAGAATGAAACATCTTTAGTCACCAATTATATTTTTGACATTGAAGTGCTCAAAAAGTACACAATGTTCTGTTGGAAAGGAACTGATATTAGATGTTGAAAAAAGTCTTTTCCTTAGCCAGCATCTCTCTCTCTCTCTTTTTTTTTTTATTGTTAAGCAATGTAGATACACTTAAAGGTTTATCTTCTTAAAACCACAAAATAGAGAATAACCTCTTCTAGCTTTAAGATACTCATCTCTGGCAGTATCATATAGTGGTTAGAAATATGTAAATTGGGATCAGCTTTCAGGAAGATAATTTATCCTTCATTTCTTAAAGGTTCATACTTATTAACCCAATCGTAAGTATGACTCTCCTTTATGTAAAAAGACTTCAAAAGAACTTTTTAAATTCATTTGCCCGTAAATTAGGAGTAGTTAAAGAAATGTCAAGGAATTGCTGACTCATCATGTTACAAATACAAATTCTTTTTCTTTACCAACCTTTTCAAGAGTGTTCAGTATTTCCTACTTATGCTTCCACTCAATCCTAATAATGTACTTTCTATCTCCAGTACTTCATTGAAACGTCTTACCAAAAAAATTCTTAATTATCTGAACTGGTGACCTATTCCTTTTTTTTTTTAACTGTCCTTTATATTTTTGTAATTGGCCAACTTAGAATCTTCTGTCCTTTTGGAAAATATCTTCTCCTTGCCATCCAGAATAGCATACAGCATTGTCCTTCCATTCCCCTGACCCTTCACAGTCCCAAGTAACCATACACTCTTTTTCTTTCCTGGGAAGTCTTTCCCCTAGGACTTTAGATGCATTATCCCATTTAATTCTTATAACAACTCTATAGGGAGCTCTCAAGCTCATATGCTTGTTTTCCTAGTACAGTAACACTGCTAAAAACACCGCTTAGACTGTCAACCATTAGAAACCATTTTGTGTGTGTGTGCATGTGTGTGTGTGTGTGTATTTGTGCACTTTTTTGGCTTCTTGTCCATTATATGTGCTGCTTAGAAATCAGCAAATGCTCTGAGTGAGTAAAGTGGTAAATATGGGACTCATTTTATTGGGTTTCCTTTCTCTTAGAGGTCTTGGTCCTTCAAGTCTAGCTGCCTTGGTCATGTTCTGTTGTATACAAAGTTATTAAAGTATTTTTTAATTCAGATTCATAGTATTCCCAAGCCAAAGACTAGTTATTTAAACCTGGCTGGAAAGGAAACTTCTCAGCAGTGATACTGAAATGGAAATCTGATAATTCTATTTTATTAATCCATGATGAGATCAGACGATTGTGCCAGAATGTATACCCACCCTGCTTCCTTGATTTAGAAAGTCTCATAGCTCCCCAACCCTCCAAATGTCAGCTGAGCCAAACTATTGATTTATCTTCCTTTCATGCCTTAGTTCATTTATATTTTGGCATAAGCCCCTATTTCATCACAGATTATAAAAGAACAGTTCACTGGCCAATTGTCTAAGGACTTCATTAATTACAAGACCAAAAAATGAAGCGCAAAACAGCCAAGGGTAAACTTAGTTGTATGCTAGCAACTTACAATACAATTTATTTAAGATTCCCTTTTGTTGAATGCCTATCTTGAGGCAAAGATTTATCAGTTCAGCAAAACTCATAATTATGTGTAATTATTCTTAAAATTCTTGGTAACTTTGATATTATTTCAGATTAAAAGTATAATGGGTTTTTCCTTCTCCTGTCACAGACTAATTTTTGTTTCTTCGCTCTGAACCTCATCTCTATCTCAAAGTGTTGATGTTTCTCAGGTCTTACCTCTCCTCTCACTGTGTATCTTACAGAACTCTTATGGTTGAAGTTGTCCATATTCTGATGGCATGCCCTCCCTCTCCTTCTTTATAATGAACCATAACCTCTGTCCCGTGTTTCCTTTCTATATTGCGTAGTTGTATGTCTCCAGCAGGCACCTTACTCTCTGTATATCTAAGCTGAAGTCTTTGTTCACTTCCCAAATTCCCCAAGTCCATGTTCTTACTGAAATAACACCATTATCCTTCTTGTTAGCAAAGTTAGAATGGGAATAATAATGACATCATGACTGAAATCCTTTTTTTCCTGCAATATCTAATGCATTCTCAATTACACTTGAATCTACCTCCTACATATTTTGAAAGTTTTTCTACCATTCTTCCCTGTTGTCACTAGAATAATTAAGACTATGTTTTTTGAATTTTGCAACAGTACTCTAAAAATTGATATCCTTATATAAGTTTACTTCAATGTATGGCAAGAGTAATATTTTAATATTCAAATATTATCATATCACTCAGTTGCTCAAAGTTCTTCAATTCATTCCCACTGGGGATGCAATCAAGTTATCTTCACATGAATTCACATGATCTTCGTTTACCTCTCAACTGCTTTACTTCCCATGATCCTCTCATTTGATCTTTTTAGTCACACAGATTTTCAGTCCATTCAAAGACCAACACTATTGTATCCAGGCTTTTCATTACCCCCATTCTTTTTAGGGCTTCTTCAAAACTGGATTTCTGTTTTTGACATCTGACTCCAGATTTATTTCCAGATTAAAGCATTCTCTTCAGACACATCTAGAACACTACCTGTAATACAAACCATGCATTCCCATTACGTGGGATCCTGAATTTTATGTGTTAATTTACTAAGTCAGTAAATACCATGACATGCACATTAAATAAGAACTTAATATATTTAATAGCTTAATCAAAATATAAGTAATGTTGTAATTTTAACTGCACGTATTCATAGAACATTAAGAGAACAGGATATATGCCAGAAGGAGATCAAAAGTTTGACAAACTCCAAATCTCATTACTGGTTGCCAAAATAACCTGGTCTCACTCAGCTGTTTTCTTTTCATTACTTTTTATTTCCTGGTGCTATTAATTGAATGTAATTTTCCAGAGCATTACCAGTCAAGGAAGTCTCCATTCCAAGTATGCAACAGAAGCAAAGAAAGTAAAAACCCTTACTTCCTTTACTGTTTTTTGTTTGTTTTATATGTGTGTGTGTGTGTGTGTGTGTGTGTGTGTGTGTGTGTGTGTATGTATTGTCTTTTGTCTTTTTAGGGCTGCACCTGCAGCATATGGAGGTTCCCAGGCTAGAAGTCCAATCAGAGCTGTAGCTTCCAGCCTACGCCACAGTCACAGCAACACCAGATTTGAGCCATGTCTGCGACCTACACCACAGCTCACAGCAACGCTGGATTCTTAACCCACTGAGCAAGGCCGGGATTGAACCTGCATCTTCATGGATCCCAGTCAGGTTCCATGACCAGAACTCCTTGTTTTCTATTTTTAAACAAAATACAGCTTTAGTGAGATATTATTCATATACCATTAAAATCACCCACTTAAAGTGCACAATTCAACATTTTTTTGGTATATTCACAGAGTGGTGCAACCATCACCATTATCTAATTTTAGAATATTTTGTCACTACTAAGGGGAACTCACTAGCAGTCAATACCCATTGCCTCACCACCTCACCAATTCTTTCTAGAGCCAATATTAAGCTAATATCTAAACAAGTCGAGGTAGGCTAAATAATATCCCCCAAATAGATCAAGTTTGTAATCCCTAGAACCTGCATAAATTTTACCTTATATGGCAAGGGAGACATTCTGATATGAGTAAATTAAGATTATTGAGATGAGAATATTCTACTGGATTATCGGGGTGGGTGCCAAATGCATCACAAGTGTGCTTATAGGAAGGACACAGATGGAAAAAGAACACAGATGTTTAGTGATGAAAGCAGAGCTCTTTGAAAATGTTACACTGATGGCTTTGAAGATAGAGAGAGGGGCCTTTGAAGATGGAGAAAGGGGCCTTAAGCCAAAGAAGTCATCTCTAGAAGATGAAAAGGCATTGAAACAAATTTTCCCCAAGCTGGAAGGAGCTGCAGCCCTGCCAATACTTTAGTTTCAGTCTAGCAAAATTGATTTTGGACTCCTGGCCACCAGAACTGTTAGAAAATAAATTTATACAATATTAAGCCACCAGGTTTGTCAAGACTTTTTACAGTAGCCATATGAAACATATTAAAAAAAGACAAAGTTATACAAGGAAAAAACTATAGAGTAATATTCTTTATGAAAATATAAAAACTAATTCCAGTAAACCAAATCTAGTAACGTATAAAAAGGATAGCACCTTATGACTAAATGGGGTCCATCTGAAACATACAAAGTTGGTTTAATATCAAAAAATCAATGAAAATAAAAAACATATGAATATAATAAAAATAATCCATATAATCATCTCCATAGAGCCAGAAAAAGTACTTGAAAAAAAGTACATGATATAAATGCTCAACAATGTAGGACTGTAAAGAAACTTCCTCAGTTTGATAAAAGGCATATACCAAAACACACAGCGAGCATCATACTTAATGGTGAAAAAATGAATGTTTTCCCCCTTTAAGATCAAAACACACAAAGATGCCTGCTTTCATCACTTTTATTCAAATTATACTAGAAATTATGGCCAGAGAAATTTGGCAAGAAAAATAAATAAAGGCCTCTAGTTGGGAAAGGAAAAAGTAAAACTGTCTCTCTTTATAGATAAGAACATCTTGCATGTAGGAATTCTTAAGGAATTCATCTGAAAACTATTAGAATTAAAATTTTTAACTTACATATTATGTACAAAAATTATTATACCCCCCAATTTTTAAAATCATATTAATTTCAATGGTCTTGGTTTTTAAGGGTTTAAAGAGGAAAAATTGGACTTAAACCTCAGATTATTTCCTCAAACAGTGTTTATATATACAAAATAATATATGTTTCTCATAATTAAAAGCCTGTGGTTATATAGTCAGACATCACAGAAAAGTATGAATTACAACACTTGCAGGAATTTGATGGTTCCAAGTGGTTGTAACTGTAGGCCTTATACAAAATCCAAATTAAAAGTAATCTCATCAGAAACAAACAAAAAAATAAGTCCTAATAGAGCTCAAAAATTTTTTTGCCCCAATGCCAAACTTGTGGATATGTGTAAACATTTGGTTGACTGACTTTTCTCCCATATGTCTTTAAGTCATGTGACTGTAACACTGTCTACTGTGTTATATGATACATTTTAATGTAAGATGCATTATACCTAGAGATTTGATATTCAGGACCAGAAGCCAAATTTTACCTGGTCTAAATGTAGAACTTTTAAAATGTCACTTTAAAACTTTGCTTTAGCTTTAATCAAATGATAGCGATAATTGTTCTATACCTTTAACAAAGTAACAGAAACTGGGCATGTATGAAATGTTTGAAGTGGATAAGAAAAGTACTTGGTACATTCCAGATAATAAAACATTAATTAGAGTGATTCCATTTACTTTAGAAGAGTCCATTCTATTTTTATGGAGCATCTTTCATTTTTTTTTCTGAGAAAATAAAAGAATCCTTGCTTCTTATGGCTTTACACCATAGCAAAATATTATTTTTATTTATTATATCCTATATTTTCTTGTTTGTACCCAGCCTTGGCTCATAAAGAAGAAAAGATACCTCCTCTCATCATTAAAATTACTGATTTTTGAGACCTTACTACTGGCCGGAAATTTTAAAAACCTTATTTCTAATCCTTAGCATAACCATCTGAGATAAGAAATATTTCCATTTTACAGATTGGAGAAGTAGAGTACATAAGTATTAAGTAAGTTTTTAGGTCAGACTGAAGTTAATTTCAAGGGAGGATGAAAGATTTATACGGGAACATTTTAGGAAATTTTCAGGGAGGTCAAGTAGTGCTGACAAGTTTTGAGTGTCTTTGTAGACCTACTGGTTCCCTGTAAATAAATGTGTCTTAAATCTGGTCCTCCCAGATTTTACAGGGGCTATGCTTTATGAACAAATGGCTGGACTTTGGGACCCAACCAATACAAAGTTTAGAAGAGATTCTCCATCTGCTATGTGAGTATATGCCTTCATGGGCAATCAAAATAAAGTTGAAAAGCAAATAAGGGTTATGATATCAGAGAAACCAGGAGTCAAATTCCACCACTTGCTTGACTTATGACATGGAAAAACTGCTCAATCTTGCTGAATCTCAGTTTTCTCCTGTGGAAAATAGGATTAATAATATTTTTTTTCATACTATTATAGCAAGGACCTGAAACATAGTAAGTGCTCTATATAAAACAGCTAGTATACACAATAATACCAACATCCTGCTTTCTCTGCTTCTGACATCAGCACATAAATGAGAAAAAAAAAAAGAATGGTCATTTTTTTATGTGCTGAAGATATTTGAGTTCTTTGAAGTTATAATCTTATAACTTTATAAAGTTGTGAGAACTTTCTATGTAACTTATATATATAACTTTTTAACATTATAAGCTTATTCTTTTAAGTTAGAATCTTATAACTCTCCTGATAATCTTAACAATTGTAGTGATGATGGCAAAAAAAGCAACACATTTCTTTCATTTATAACAGTTGCTAATTTCCTTTATTTGTACGTTAAAACATATTCTCTTCATGTAACATATTTTTGAATGTCTATTAAGTGTCAGAAAGTATGCTATGCATTGGGAATAAGTGGAGAATTAAGGTTAAAAAAAATCTCTATTCTCATGGGGAGGGGAAAGGTTTACTTCATTTACTTCATTCAACAAATAGTTTTTGAACGCTATTCTAAACATTGAGATATAGTGAGAAAGCAAGCATATGTAAGTTCCTGATCTTATGGAGTCTACATTTTAGTAGATGGGACAGAAAAGGAAAAGGAAATGAGAATGATTATCCTGGCTTCTGATGTGCTTTTTCTCCCCACTCTTGCTTCTTTTTACCAGTCTCAGCACTAGAGATTGGAGAGGGGAATGTGGCACGGGCCAGGTTTCCTTTTTTTTTTTTTCTTTTTTCCTTTTTTTTCTTTCTTTATTTATCCTATCCTCCTAGGGAAAGGAGTATTATTTATGCAACACTATGTAAGACATTATATTCGTTAGTCTTCCAGGCTTGGAAAAATATATTTCTCTTTCTCTCTTTTTCTCACACACACTCACACGCACATCTACATACATGACCATGCATTGTAGGTGTCAGAAGAGAGATATGAACTTTCCCTTTGTGTTCTTCCTCTAACAATCCTAATCTCATTCTCTACCTCCCCTCCACATTTCCTGGCAGACACCTGCCTAAATCTGGCTAGTGAGAAGGGCTTGTAATATTATCATCAAATATTACTCAATTATTTCAGTGAAAATACTGTGTGCAAAAACAATTTTAAGATAATTGTCGCAGCTGTTTTCCAACTAGATTTTACACTTTAAATATCCTTGAATATGGAATTCCTAGGGCTCCATTTTTTTAATTAAAATTTGTGATAAATGTTATGAAATAAAATTTCAGTGTGCATAAAAGTGTATTAAAGCACCAGTATATTCACATGAAGAGACGATCAGGAGAGACTTTTTGAAATAAGAAATGAAAGTTAACCTAAAGGATGCATGAAGTTAGTTGAAGAGTATGGCACACATAGGTGGGGGTGGGGAAGATATGCTAAGCCCTGTTAACAGTGTATACACATATACTAAAGAAAGTGGTCAAGAATGTTAGAAAAATTAACAGTTTGAACAGTAGTAGTTTGAACATAGTTAACCAGAGGAAAGTGGTATAACACAAACCTGGAGAAATCATCAGGAGATAGACAAATAGGGATTTGAAGAACCTATAGGAATCTGGAGAAAAAAGGAAGAAAAAGGAAGAAAAAGGGAAAGCAAAAACGAGAGCCATAGAAGGGTTATATTTTATTATCCTGTTCCACCTTTCTTGAATTCTTTTAGATTATATAAATATCTTTTAGTAATCCATTTTCATTTATCTATTAGCTTTTGATGATCTTTTGCATCATATTTTTAATAGATGCTCTGTGGATTATAATAGACTTACCTAACTTTTACAGACTATTTAGTTAATATTTTACCACTTAAATAAAATAAAAAGGGTTCCAACCATATAGCTCTTTTAATACTCTCTGTTATAGTATAGTTGCCATATGTACTACATTTATATACACAGAAAATCCTTTCTGACAATTATGTGTATATACATCTTTTATTACATATTGTTGTTATATATAATAGTGTACATTGTGTTGTTTTATTTTGGAAATATCTTAGCATATCATATATATGTAATATATTAATGCATAATATCATTATATCTTTTAATAGTCATACACATTTTAAATAATATAGAAGCAAAAGTTGATTGTATTTACCCAGATATTTGCTATCTTCTCATATTCCTGAAGTTTCAAGATACTGTTTTTATCCTTTTCCATAAACCTAAAGAATTTCCTTTTAGAGTAGGCAACCTCATAACAAATTCTCTTTTTTTGTCATCTGAAATTATCTTTACCACACTACTATTGCTGGAAGGTATATTTGTTGAATACCAAATTGAATATATAATTATTTTCCTTTAGTACTTTTTTTTTTTTTTTTTGTCTTTCTAGGGCCATACCTGCAGCATATGGATGTTCCCAGGCTGGGGTTTAATTGGAGCTGTAACTGCCAGCCTACACCACAGCCACAGCAATGCCAGATCCGAGCTGTGTCTGCGACGTATACCACAGCTCATGGCAATGCTGGAGCCTTAACCCGCTGAGCAAGGCCAGGGATCAAACATGCAGTCTCAGGGCTCCTAGTTGGATTCATTTCCACTGTGCCCTGACAGGAACTCCTTTATTTATTTATTTATTTTCCTTTTGTACTTTAATGATGTTGTTCCATTGTTTTCTAGCCTCTAAGGATTCTGATGACTAATTGATGATCATTAGAAAATTTGACAATTATGTAATGTGTCATTTTCTATCATAACTGTACATATGTTTTTTAGCAGTTTTATTATGATATATGTAAACATGGTTTTATGAGTGTATCCTCTTGTTTGGTGGCTTATTGAGCTTTTTGAATGTTAAATGTATATTTCACCAAATTTGGAAACTTTTCAACCAGTATTTATTTTTTTTTTAATTGCCCTTTCCCCTCCCTTGAAACACTAATTATGTACATGTCATATCTTGTGATATTATCCCACAGGTCTTTAAGGAGGTTCTGTTCATTTGTATTTTAGATTTTTTTCTTTCTGTTCTTCAGATTGGATGATTTTTATTAGTCCATTTTCAAGTTTACAAATTATTTTCTTTGTCACTCCATTATGCTTTTTAATCCCCTCATTAGAATGTTAATTTTACTTACTGCATTTTTAGTTCTTAAATTTCTACTGCTTCTTTTATATACTTTTTCCCCCACTGAGAACTTCCATTAATTTCAAGAGTATTTACCTTACCTCACAGAGCACAGTTATGTTAGCTGCTTTAAAGTCATAATTTCAATTTGATTTTTCCATAAGAACTGGTTAGATTTTATCCATCCTCTATATATGGAAATCATGAATTGTTTCTTGGGAATTTTGAATATTATGTCATATGGCTCAAGATCCTGTTAAGATCAGCTGAACAATGTTGTTTTGTTTTTTATTTTCATTGGCAACAAACCAAACTGCAAGTTCTGTGTCACTTTCTCTTCCAGAGTCAGGTCCATTTTCACACTTTTCCGTGATCTTAAGTTTGTCCCACCTATGTGACATGTGGGAGTTGTCTGAGGCCTTTTCAGTGGTTTTTATGGTAGTTCAATTCTCAAAACCTTTGCTATTCTTCTTTGTGTTTAGTCTACATGTTTGAAGCTAGTGAACCAGAGCTTTTCTTTTTTTTTTTTCAGTTATTTCATAGACTTACGGGATATTCCACTTCTCCAGTTACATCTTCCCTGAAATTTCTGCCACACTTTCTGGAGCTTGGCAGTATTTTTTCCCAGTTCTTGCCAAAAATGTATTCTTAGAATTTTAGCCCCTTGTATGGAATGTTGTGCTGTGTAATTAGGAGTGGCCTCAGGGTAAGTATGGAGTAAAAAGGGTGGGGGGATTCCCTCCATATTCTTTGGACTTCAAGGGCTCACTTCTCAGGTTCACTTGTCCAGACAGAGGGATTTTTCTCTTGGAGTTTTTGGTTCTTTTGCTACTGCGGTGCAGCTCTGTGACTGAGACTGAAATTAGGGAAGGATTGGAATAGAACAAAAAAGAGAAAAAAAATAGGAATTTTTATTATACTCTCCAGCTACAGGGTCATCTTTTCCTGGTCACTTAGACAAAAATAGGAAAGTTCTCTGAGTTATTCCTCTGTGCATTCTGCAACTGGGATGCCCTTGGGTCAAAGCAAAAAATGTAAAATAGGGGAAAATAAGTCCTCTGCAGTACAGGTCATTATCTAAGTATTGACTTCTTAGTCCACTGTGTTGTTGTTTACTTTGGAATGTCCCTATGGGGTTGTTTTTTTATATTAAGATTAGAGTTTTAATTATACTAAATTGATGAGATAGACTATAGTAGGTTTACATCAGCCTACTATCATCTGATTTCTCTTTTACATTAAAGATGTAATGTAAGCAATGACATGTATACTTCTAATGCTCAGACTAGACAAATGAATTGGAGGTGTAGTATTTGGTTACCAGACTTTCAACTCTATTTATTTTCAGAAGAGAAAGAAAACATTTTTGTCTATGTTGTTTTGGGGCAATGTATAAATATAAAATGTGATGGATCATCTTAGTAATAAGTGATTAAAGCAAACTTAGAGTTAATGCAATATAAACTTTATTTTAACCCAAATTTCCTTTACCCATTTACATATTTCATTAAGATTTCTATTAAAAAATGGGAAATTGGAGAAATAACTAGAAGGAAGTCCCTTTAAAATGGAAAAATGTCATGTAATTGTTGAGCACTACCAGCAAAGTAATAAAAAAAAAATGCTATTATGGCTATTTTACAAACGGCTCCCCAAATAACATTACATCACATAGATATAAATTAAATGTTGACTTTTATCACTTTGCCTTAAGGAAGGCAATATGGATGGTTAAATCAAATAGCTTACTGTAATTTTGTCTGCTCTGCAATAAATATCACAAACTATTACTGTGTTGTAGGTTTACTGGCACTGACCACACTAATTTTCTCTGCTGATCTTTGCCCATTGGATTTTTCCATTGAAGCATGTATTTCATTTCTAAATTCACAATGCTATACACTCAAGCATATTTGAAATCACTTAAATTTTGATATCAGGCTAAGGAATAAAATGTACTATTAAAAATTATGAGATGGTATTATTCAAGCTATGTATGTATACTTTCAGTAAGATACTCCTACTCATCTTCACTACTGAATGAGAAAGAATAATGAAATGCTTTTTGAATAAAGCCTATTAGAACTCACTATAGTTGATCATGGGTAAGATCAGAAAATATGACTTTACAATATAGAAAGATTTCAGTATTAGTTTGTATAGGTTTTCTTTACAGCCATTAGATATATTCAAAAGACAAAGGTGTTTAACATATTTTAATTGCTTACAGATAAATTATAAACCTCCATGTGGAGAAGCTGTGAAGTTAATAATTCTGAATATTCTTATTTGTGACATAGGTCTATATTCAGAGCATTTCACTTGATTCAGATATCTTAATCTAACCAAAGATATGTTATACTACTTTGCAGTTATCTCCTGTTGGCATATTCGAAGTGACTGTGAGTTCCTCATTTAATAATGACCTCATGAGGGACCTGTATCTTATTCATCTAATATGGTAGACAATGAATACTGTATGTCTTTGCTTTTCCTCAGTCTTTTGAAAACTTTTTAGGTCAATTTCAAATATTAAGTACAACTTCAAGATATTTTTGCAACAGAGATCCTAAAGGAAACAATGAAAAAGTTAGACTTAATTGACATGTTCAGGACACTACATCCAAAAAAATCGGAATACACATTCTTCTCAAATGCACATGGAACATTCTCAAGAATCAACCACATATTGGGACACAAAGCTAACCTGAACAAATTTAGGAGCACAGAAACTATTTCAAGTATCTTCTCTGACCACAATGCCATGAAACTAGAAATCAACCATGGGAAAAGCAATGAGAAAAAACCTACTACATGGAGACTAAACAACATGCTACTAAAACACCAATGGGTCAATGAGGAAATCAAGAAGGAAATTAAAAAATACCTTGAAACAAATGATAATGAAGACACAACCTCTCAAAATCTATGGGATGCTGCAAAAGCAGTGCTCAGAGGAAAGTTTATAGCGATACAGGCCTTTCTCAAAAAAAGAGAAAGATCCCAAATTGACAACTTAACCCTCCACCTAAATGAATTAGAAAAAGAAGAACAAAAAAGACCTAAAGTCAGCAGTAGGAAGGAAATTATAAAGATCAAAGAAGGAATCAATAAAATAGAGATTCAAAAAACAATAGAGACAATTAATAAAAATAAGAGCTGGTTCTTTGAAAAGGTGAACAAAATTGACAAACCCCTGGCCAGACTCACTAAAAAGAGGAGAGAAAGAACCCAAATCACCAAAATTATAAATGAAAAAGGAGAAATCACAATGGATACAGCAGAAATACAAAAAACCATGAGAATACTATGAACAACTATATGCCAACAAATTTGACAATCTGGAAGAAATGGACAATTTTCTAGAATCTTACAGCCTGCCAAAACTGAATCAAGAAGAAACAGACCAACTGAACAGACCGATCACTAGAAATGAAATTGAGGAAGTCATAAAAACACTCCCTACAAATAAAAGTCCAGGACCAGATGGCTTCACAGGTGAATTCTATCAAACATATAAAGAGGAACTGGTGCCCATCCTCCTTAAACTCTTTCAAAAGGTTGAAGAAGAAGGAATACACCCAAAGACATTCTATGATGCCACCATCACCCTCATTCCAAAACCAGACAGATACCACCAAAAAAGAAAACTATCGCCCAATATCTTTGATGAATATAGATGCAGAAAGTCTCAACAAAATCTTAGCCAACCGAATCCAACAACATATCAAAAAAATTATACACCATGACCAGGTAGGGTTCATCCCAGGTTCACAAGAATGGTTCAACATATGCAAATCAATCAATGTCATACACCACATTAACAAAAGAAAAGTCAAAAATTATATGATCATTTCAATAGATGCAGAAGAAGCATTTGACAAAGTCCAACATCCATTCATGATCAAGACCCTCGCCAAAGTGGGTATAGAGGGAGCATTCCTGAACATAGTCAAAGCCATTTATGACAAACCCACAGCAAATATAATATTCAATGGAGAAAAACTGAAAGCCTTCTCACTCAAATCTGGAACAAGACAGGGATGCCCACTCTCACCACTGCTATTCAACATAGTTTTGGAAGTCCTAGCCACAGCAATTAGAAAAACAAAAGAAATAAAAAGCATCCACTGTATGCAGACAACATGATACTATGCATAGAAAACCCTAAAGACTCAACCCAAAAACTACTTCAACTGATTAATACATTCAGCAAAGTAGCAGGCTATAAGATTAACATTCAGAAGTCAGTCACATTTCTGTATACCAGCAATGAAATATTAGAAAAGGAATACAAAATTACAATACCTTTTAAAATTGCACCTCAAAAAATCAAATACCTTGGAATACAACTGACCAAGGAGGTAAAGCACTTATTTGCCGAGAACTATAAAACTTTAATCAAAGAAATCAAAGAAGATGTAAAGAAATGGAAAGATAGTCCATGTTCATGGATTGGAAAAATCAATATTGTAAAAATGGCCATACTACCCAAAGCAATCTATAGATTCAATGCAATACCTATCAAATTACCCATGATACTTTTCACAGAACTAGAACAAACAATCCAAACATTTATATGGAACCACAAAAGACCAGAATTGCCAAAGCAGTCCTCAGGAGCAACAACCAAGCACAAGGCATAACTCTCCCAGACTTCAAGAAATATTACAAAGCCACAGTCATCAAAACAGTGTGGTATTGGTATCAAAATAGACAGACAGACCAATGGAACAGAAGAGAGAACCCAGAAATAAACCCTGACACCTATGGTCAATTAATCTTTGACAAGGGAGGCAAGAACATAAAATGGGAAAAAGAAAGTCTATTCAGCAAGCATTTCTGGGAAACCTGGACAGCTGCATGCAAAGCAATGAAACTAGAACACACCCTCACACCATGCACAAAAATAAACTCCAAATGGCTGAAAGACTTAAATATAAGACAGGACACCATCAAACTCCTAGAAGAAAACATAGGCAAAACACTCTCTGACATCAACATCATGAATATTTTCTCAGGTCAGTCTCCCAAAGCAATAGAAATAAGACCAAAAATAAACCCATGGGACCTAATCAAACTGAAAAGCTTTTGCATAGCAAAGGAAACCCAAAAGAAAACAAAAAGACAACTTACAGAATGGGAGAAAATAGTTTCAAATGATGCAATTGACAAGGGCTTAATCTGTAGAACATATAAGCAACTTATACAACTCAAGGGAAAGAAAGCCAATCAACCAATGGAAAAATGGGCAAAAGACCTGAATAGACTACTCTCCAAGGAAGATATACAGATGGCCAACAAACACATGAAAAAATGCTCAACTTCGCTGATTATAAGAGAAATGCAAATCAAAACTACCATGAGATAACACCTCACACCAGTCAGAATGACCATCATTAACAAGTCCACAAATAACAAGTGCTGGAGGGGTGTGGAGAAAAGGGAACCCCCCTGCACTGTTGGTGGGAATGTAAGCTGCTACAGCCACTATGGAAAACAGTATGGAGATAGCTTAGAAATCTATACATAGAACTTCCATATGACCCTGCAATCCCACTCTTGGGCATATATCCAGATAAAACTCTACTTAAAAGAGACACATGCACCCGCATGTTCATTGCAGCCCTATTCACAATAGCCAGGACATAGATACAACCCAAATGTCCATCGACAGATGATTGGATTCGGAAGATGGGGTATATATACACAATGGAATACTACTCAGCCATAAAAAAGGATGACATCATGCCATTTGCAGCAACATGGATGGAACTAGAGAATCTCATCCTGAGTGAAATGAGCCAGAAAGACAAAGACAAATACCATATGATATCACTTATAACTGGAATCTAATATCCAGCACAAATGAACATCTCCTCAGAAAAGAAAGTCCTGGACTTGGAGAAGAGACTTGTGGCTGCCTGATGGGAGAGGGAGGGAGTGGGAGTTATCGGGAGCTTGGGCTTATCAGACACAACTTAGAATAGATTTACAAGGAGATCCTGCTGGGTAGCATTGAGAACTATGTCTAGATACTCATATTGCAACAGAACAAAGGGTGGGGGGAAAAAATATATACATGTAAGAATAACTTGATCCCCATGCTATATAGTGGGGAAAAAAGATGTTTTTGTTTCATTGTTAATGTTTGTTCATTCACCTTGGGATTTAATTTATTCTCATAGTTACTCTATTTTGTGTAGAGTGCATCTTGTATCCTTGGGAAAATTATAAACTTTTGTTTGTAAGAACTCCGTCATCTGTTTTAACATACCAGAGTATATAGTGTAGTGTAGTGTAATAGTAGGTATTACAAATACTTAATAAATTTAAATTTAACTGCCAGTAAGTACTTTATACTCAGTGTGTATATAAATGTAACCACTCAAGTTACATAATTACATCTCCTTTCAGTATGTCTCCTCTGCTTTTCACTCTAGCTAGGTTTATTCTGTTTGAAGAGACACAATAACTCTAAATGGATTTTGTAATCTAGTCATTCTTGCCACTGTTTAGGTCAATTTTGCTGGTAATGGGAGAACTAGATGTTAATATTATCCTTATTGTGTGGCAGGGTTGTTGAAGCTGAAATTAGATGGCACAAATAGACATTAATCTTAAGCTGAAAAGTGATGTCGATGTCTAAATATCAAGTATTATGGTTGGTATATCCACATTTTGTCTAAATGGTGTAATGACTCCTTGATCTTCCCTCAAATTGGAGCCACATAAAGAGTGAGATAAGGTACCACATCGCTTGTGAATGAGTGTAGGATGCTATTTCTTTCTCTTTTTTTTTTTGACTCAGTGAATTTTATTACATTTATAGTTGTACAGTGATCATCACATCCCAGTCTTTATAGCATTCCATCCCAAACCCCTAGACTATCCCCCCGCAACATTTCTCCTTTGGAAACTATAAGTTTTTCAGAGTCTGTGAGTCAGTTTCTGTTCTGCAAAGAAGTTCATTGTGTCCTGTTTCCACATGTAAGTGAGAGCATATGACTTTGGGGTCTCATTGTCTGACTAACTTCATTTAGCATGATGATTTCTAGGTCATCTATGTTGCTGCAATGCCGTTATTTCTTTTCTTTTAATTATTGTGTAATATTGCATTGTGTATATGCACCACATCTTCTTTACCCACTCCTCTGTTGATGGACATTTAGGCTGTTTCCATGTCTTGACTATTGTAAATAGTGCATCAATGAACAATTTGAGTACATGTATCCCTTTTTGGGTCATGGTTTTCTCTGGATAGATACCCAGGAGTGGGATAGCTGGATCAAATGGTAATTCTATTTTTACTTTTTTTTTAAACAAATATGAGTATATTATTTATTTATTTATTACTCAATGAATTTTATTGCATTTATGGTTGTACAATGATCATCACAATCAAATTTTATAGCATTTCAATCTCAAACTCCCAGCGCATCCCCCCAACCCCCAACCTGTCTCATTTGGAAACAGTAAGTTTTTCAAAGTATATTTTTAGTGTTATGAGGAATTTCCATACTGTTTTATACAGTGGTTGCGCCAATTTACATTCCCACCAACAGTTTAATAGGATTCTCTTTTCTCCACACCATCTCCAACGTTTATTGTTTGTAAACATTTTGAAGACAGCCATTCTGGCTGGTGTAAGGTGGTACCTCAGAGTAGTTTTGATTTGCATTTCTCTAATAATAAGTGATGTTGAAAATCTTTTCATGTGTGTTTTGGCCATCTGAATATCTTCTTTGGAGAATTGTCTGTTTAGATCTTCTGCCCATTTTTTGATGGTTGTTTGTTTTTTTGGTATTGAGCTACAGAAGGTGTTTATAAATTTTGGAGATTAATCCCTTGTCAGTCTCTTCATTTGCAAATGTGTTCTCCTATTCTGTGAGTTGTCTTTTCATTTTATTTAGGGTTTCCTTTGCTATGCAGAGACTTTTAAATTTAATTATGTCCCATTTGTTTATTTTTGTTTTTATTGTCATTACTCTAGGAGGTGGATCTGAGAAGATATTGCTGTGGTTTATGTCAGAGAGTTTGTGGCCTATGTTTTCCTCTAAGAGTTTTAGAGTATCTGGTTGTATATTTACACTTGTTCTTAGCCAAAAGGTCGAGAAGCGATCTGGTCATATATTTAGATCTTTAATCCTTTTTAAATTTATTTTTGTATATGGTGTTAGGAAGTGTTCTAATTTCATTCTTTTCCATGTGGCCGTCCAGTTTTTCCAGCACCACTTATTGAACAGGCTGTCTTTTCTCCATTGTATATTGTTGCCTCCTTAGTCATAGATTAGTTGAATATAGGTATGTGGGTTTAATTCTGGACTTTCTGTCCTGTTCCATTGATCTATATTTCTTTTCTTTCTTCTTCTTCATTTTCTTTTTTAGGGCCACACTTGTGGCACCTGGAGTTTCCCAGGCTAGGGATAGATCAGAGCTATAGCTGCCAGCCTACACTACAGCCACAGCAATATGAGATCCAACCTGCATCTTCAACCCACACCACAGCTCACAGCAACACCAGATTCTTTAACCCACTGAGCAAAGCCAGGGATTGAACCCACAATTTCATGGTTCCTAGTCAAATTCATTTCTGCTGCACCACAATGGGAACTCCACTGGTCTATATTTTTGTCTTTGTGCCAGTACTATATGGTTTTTATGGTTTTCATGACTGTAGCTTTGTAGTAATAGTCTGAAATCAGGGAACCTGATTCCTCCAGCTCCATTTTTCTTTCTCAGGATGTCTTTTGCTACTCTGGGTCTTTTGTGCTTCCAAACAAACTTTAAAATATTTTGTTCTAGTTCTGCGCAAAATGTCCTTGGTAATTTGATAGGAATTGCATTGAATCTGTAGATTGCTTTAGGTAGTATAGTCATTTTGATAATATTGATTCTTCCAACCCAAGAAGAGCATGGTGTGTCGTTCCATCTGTTTTGTGTCATCTTTGATTTCTTTCATCAGAATCTTATAGTGTTCAGAGTACAGGTCTTTTGTCTTTTTAGGTAGGTTTATTTTTATGTATTTTATTCTTTTTGATGATATGGTAAAAGGGATTGTTTCCTTAATTTCTCTTTCTGATCTGTCATTGCTAGTATAGAAATGCAGTCGATTTTTGTGTGTTAATTTTGTACACCACGACTGCCAAGTTCATTGATGAGCTCTAACAGTTTTGTAGTATGTCTTTAGGATTTTCTAGGTATAGTATCATGTCATCTGAAAACAGTGATAGTTTTGCTTCTTCCTTTCCAATTTGGATTCCCTTTCATTCTTTTTCTTTTCTGATTGCCATGGCTAGGACTTCCAAAACTGTGTTGAATAGTAGTGTTGAAAGCGGACATCCTTGTCTTGTTCATCTCAGCAGGAATTCCTTCAGCTTTTCACCATTGAGAATGATGTTAGTTGTGGGTTTGTCATATATGGCCTTTATTATGTTGAGGTAGGTTCCCTCTATGCCCACTTTTTGAAGGGTTTTTATCAGAAATGGGTGTTGGATTTTGTCAGAGACTTTTTCTGCATCTACTGAGATGATCATATGGCTTTTATTCTTCAGTTTGTTCATGTGTATCACACTGATTGATTTGCAGATATTGAAGAATCCTTGCATCTCTGGGATAAACCCCACTTGTTCATGATGTACAATCCTTTAATGTATTGTTGGATGTTGTTTGCTAGTATTTTGTTGAGGGTTTTTGCCTCTGTGTTCATCAGTGATATTGGCCTGTAATTTTCTTTTGTTGTGGTATCTTCGGTTTTGGTATCAGGGTGATGGTGGACTCATAGAATGAGTTTGGGAGTGTTCCTTTCTGTGCGATTTTTTGGAATAGTTTCAGAAGGATAGGTGTTAGCTCTTCTCTAAGGATGCTATTTCTTAATTCCTACAACTTCAAATGTGGATTGGTGGCACACTAATAAGCAGAAAAATGAGATTATTTCTTTCAATTACCATCCACTGCCCTTTAAAACAAAGAGATATAATTGATTTTCTCTGGTTTCTCAGCAGTAGCTCTCAGAAATAGAAGTGATATTCTTGACCTTAATGATGTTATACAACCTGTGAAATCAAATCAGGATGTTAGAAAAAGGGAAGAAAGCAAAATGTTTGCATTGTTCTGTAGAATTCAAGTAAACTGGGTAAATATTTGTCACTGTGCTGAGACATATCAGAATAGAGAAAAGATATTAGATTCTTTTTTTTTTTTTTTTTTGCCTTTTTGTCTCTTTTTGTTGTTGTTGTTGTTGTTGTTGTTATTGTTGCTATTTCTTGGGCCGCTCCCGCGGCATATGGAGGTTCCCAGGCTAGGGGTCGAATCGGAGCTGTAGCCACCGGCCTACGCCTGAGCCACAGCAACGCGGGATCCGAGCCGCGTCTGCAACCTACACCACAGCTCACGGCAACGCCGGATTGTTAACCCACTGAGCAAGGGCAGGGACCAAACCCGCAACCTCATGGTTCCTAGTCGGATTCGTTAACCACTGCGCCACGACGGGAACTCCAGATATTAGATTCTAATCAATTTCCTGCTATGACTCACTGAGGAAAAAAACCCTAGATATATGGGTTAAAACAAACAGCAATGTTTTTCCTGCTGGTAACAATATGTTTATAATCATCAAATCAATGAAGATACTTTCAGTAAATCAGAACCTGTTCACCTAAAAATCCATCTGTTATTTAGGGATAGGTCAATTATGTATTGACAAATACTGTGTCAATATTAATGCAACCTTATGATCTTAAAACCACTTAAGAACACACATTTACTTTGGTGCTTCTTGTTAGTACTGAAGAATATTTAGAACTAATAGAAATCTCTTCAGTGACTCAAAAGTGCAACTGGCAAAGCTGGTAATATTTAAAAAAATTTCAACATATCCTTTCCAGTGAAAACTCACACAAAAATATAGCTGTTGAAATGTCACATAGTTAAATGTTTTCACAATGTATTCATAGTTGACTTAGTCTATGTGGACAAGATTTGTTCTTTATATTTTAAAAATTAATTTTAAATTTATCCTCTTTATAAGCCTTATCTATTTTGTTTAACCCACTTTCTTTCAGACTGTGGGTGTGTCATGCCCTCTTCTTTAGAGCAGTTTTGTTTCTAAATTCATTTGACAGTTCTCTTTAAATTCAACATCCCTATTTTTCTCTTTTTATAAAGTAGCTATTGCAAGTAGTTCTGGCTGCTTGAAGAAGGTTAATTATATCTGTTGTCATGATGGCTGAAGTGGCTTAGTTGTGCTCTCTGTGAAATGGAGCAAAACAACAATATAACATGTGTTCATTCTTGGTCCATTAGGGTACTATAATCTTAAGGAGGACCTCAAACATCTAGGTTTAGCATTGGCTTCTAATCATCTGGTTCAGTGTTTCCATTACAAAAGATACTGAGAATCTGAAAGGCCTGTAGTCATTAGAATACATTGTAAGTTAATGATTTATTCATAGATGACATTCAGACTATGTAAATGTTAAAATTACTTTTCCAAATTAGAACAAGAATTTTGAGAAAAATCTTTGACTATAATATATATTAGATTTTCTCACTGTTTCCATTTGTGCATATGAAAGATACGGACAAAAATATGAGTGCTTCAGGTTGGAAAACTGAAAGGCTAACCAACCAACAAACAATTAATCATAATGTAAAATTCATTCTAGTGAAACTTTAGTCTGATTTTTCCTAGTAGATTTTGAACAGATGAAGGCAGATACCATTCATTTCTATATCTTCCAAACTTAATGCCATGCCAGAATATGATCAGTAGAGAGTAAATGTCAGAGGAATAAGTAAATAAGTGAGTCAATAGAGTTATAATTTAATGAACACATCTCAGAAATTTGAAGATTTCATTGGGAAAATTTTGGGAATTGGGTTTTATCATTTTGTCTCAAGGCACCTTTGTGGACATTGACTAATGTGGTGTTAGGGTTGGGCTTAACTCTGACTTTAATAGGCATTCATGAGTAGCAAAAATCAGATTACATAGATTTCTTAAAGTGGACTTTGTGAATTTTCTATGGAACATGGCATTGGTGTATTTTTACACCCTATGTTTACCATCTTAAAATATCATTATTGAATTTCATGGAAGGAATTCTCTGAGTCATCTGTAGCAAAACATCATTACTCCAGTTTACATACCAGCTCCTATGTTACCCAGTAGTTTCTGGCCATTAGAATATATATCTTTCTACCTGTCTATCATCTATCATCTATCAAGCTCTTTCCAGAAGCCACTCTAAAAGGCATCTGAAAAGACCATTTCAAAAAACATTTGAAAAGGTGATAATCTCTTTATGATTTACAATTAAGTGTTCACCACATTTAATGTTCACAGGGGAACTTGAATTTTTTTTTTCAGTTTTGTAGGACTCATTGTTTCCTCATGACTAATGTAATGCTGTACCTAAATGAGGAAATGAAGAATATTGCCAAAAAGTTAAATTAGCTTATCTGATTTCTTCTGGGAAAACTGCCATCAATTTGCACATGGGCTTCTTTATATAATAAACCATTGCAGAGTGTGTATTGACAAAGGTTGTAGTTTGAGATATGTGAGTATACTTATTTAATTTAGACCCAAATGATTTCACTCTTTCTCTTTTAATTTAAATTTTATTTCTGATCATGAAAATACTTGCCATGGGAAAATAGTGTGTGAAATAATTAGAAGTCATAAATCTCAATTTATCACAAGGCTGCCATTCAATCTAATGAGCCTATTTTAGGTAATCTGCATAAAACAAAAACAAAAGCCTATTAAAGCAATTTCTTATCTTTTTTTAAATTAAAAAATATTGAATATTTGTTACTTGAATATGTCTGCTAAATTCTTGGAACCAGAATTGAGGGGAGGAAGAATGAGGAAGATATTTAGGACAAATCCTTTGACTATAAGAAGAGTTTACCACTTGCCTATAAAAGAATGAGGGGTGGGGACATGCTTATGTTTTGTTTAGTATGAATCTAATTGGAGCAAAGGTGATTAGGGGTTATTTTTGTGACTAGGTACAGAAGGGCAGGGTTGAGAGTGGTTTTAGGAGAGATAAGCATAGAGAAATAACTATGCCTATAATTTTTCCCAAAGGCATAATTCTTAGATGTATTAAAATGAAATCTATGTTCTCAATTTTGCAGTAAAGATATATATCTTGACTAAATAAAAAAATGGTTCCTCAATTGGATCCATACAATGTATTTATTTATACTTGAAGTATAGTTTTATTTGGGATGTGATTCTAGGATAACAGTTATTTCCCTCAGCACTTCTGCCAGTCTACTTGTCATTCCTTCATAACTGATCTTTCTTTCAATCTGGGGTGATTTAATGTTCTTAACTCATGTCTTTCTGCAGTTTTGCTAAAATATGTTTATATGTGGATTTCTAACCTAAAAACAATATAATGTTTATATATTTATAGATTCAAGTGTTTCAGTGGCTTTGAAAGATTTTCAACCACTGAAGCTTCTAATATTACCTCTTCTCTAACCCTCTGTTCTCTTTCTTGTACTGTGATTAAGTGTCTTTAGATTTTCTTATTCTATACTTCATATCATTTAATCCTTATTCTCATATTTTGACTCTCCTTGTCTATGTATATGCTACATTTTTGTTAATTTTTTAGTGTTAAATTTTAGTTCAGTACTTCTCTCTTTAGCTAGATTAATCTGATGTTTAAATCTAGTCACTGAGTCAAATTAATTTTACAGTTTAATGATTTATTTTTTCATCTTACCAGGGAAATTGATGATCACTTCTTTATTTCTCATATTGTGATTTTATGTTTAAATTTTTAGCATTTATTCATAGTTATTTATACAACATTATTATAATATTTGAGTATTCTGAATCTGACTATATACTTACTTTTACAGTGGGTTTTAGCATTCATATATTTTCACATTGCTAATTAACATCATTTCAACTACAACAACCTCATTTAGCATTTCTTATAAGGCAGACTTAGTGGTGATAAACTCCCTCTGCTTTTGGTTATCTGGGAAGTCTGTCTTTCTTTCATTTCTATAAGACAGGCTTCTCAGGTATAGTATTCTTAGTTAGCAGTTTTTTTTTCCCCCAATCATTTGTAACATATTATGCTACTTTCCTCTGGCCTTCTAATTTTCTGCTGAGAAATTTGATGATAGCATTATGTATATATTGTTTTTTCATGGGTTTCTTTTTGACTGAATTATTATTTATTGCTCTTAATCTTATAGGTCAAAATTGGGCATTTTTTTTCCCCCAGAAAGGATTTGCTTTTGCTTCTGCCTCAAGCCAGGTTATTCTTACTTTCTATCTTTGATTGTGTTCCTGAGAATTCAGAGACGGAGATTTGCACATGAGAAGTTTGTCATGGAGTGCTCTTGGGGTCAAAACCTGTAAAGGAGAGGGGGAAGAATGATTGGGCAGAGGGATAAGTTGAACAGTGACATGGTTTCAGCATATATCTCAGCTCATTCCAGTGGAGTGCTGGGACTGAGATACCTTCATTGTTGCCTGCCAAATTAAGACATGGGAGCTGAGCATGTGCATCTCTGCATGAATCAGTCATTATCTTTGGTGTCAACCTGGGTGAAACTATAAGATTGGGTGGCATGACCCTCATTGCTCAAGGGGAGTTAAAGGACAAGGAAAGTATTCAAGTATCAGTAGCTTGCACTATAAGTGCCTTGTACCCAGGAGTAATCTGGGGCACCACAGCATCTATGGTGAACCAATCCTTCTACTCTTCAGAACTAATTACTTTTTTTTAATGTCACCTAATATGAGAATAACTCTTCTATGATTTTTATTGCCCCCATATCCTGAGGAAACATAAAAGAAAAATTTGGTACATAGACTCTAGCCTCTAGCTGCTACAGATTGTCTCAAAGCTGTAACTGATAATTGTCTTCTTTCTTTACTAACTGTTCTAGGTTTCTCTTACCCTTGGCTAGCATTTTGCTGTTTAAGTGTCTTACCTGATTAAGTGACATAGACTTTCATTCCTGAGTTATGTGAGTTTCAGGTCACCATGTCCTTCTCAGGTTATGACTTCTATACCTGTCAATTTACCACCAAAATTTGGCAGAGCATTACTAAAGTCCAAGTGAATTGCCTGAATATCACACATATTCTTCCCTACCTCTGTTGTTTAACAACAACCCTTCTTCCTTCTTGTGGTCGAGGTTAATTATTTCTGCCGTTATTTTGACTCTTTCTGTTGTCTGCTTCCCTTTCAGTATGAAGTGTTCAGAATGACTGATAGGTAATCATAGCTTGAATTTTAATGAAACATTTCATATGTCCTTTGATGAAAACCTTACTTCTTTGGAAATCAGGGTCTCTGGACTAAAATAATCGAAATTTTCAGGCTCAAGAAGGGTAAATTATCTAAGCGGATTTCTGGGAGTAATGTAATCAGTGCCAGTCCTATTTAAACCCACTGGTTATTGATTTATGGATTCCACTATGGAAAAACAGCACTGAAAACGGTGGACATTGATTAGTGTATATATTGCATCCTAGATGGCTCCCAATCATTTATAGATATCACCTTGAAAAGACCATTTCATCCCTCTATTAGGTTGACAGTGGAGAATATAGTCATATGACAATTTCTGTATCTTCTTTTGCTATAATTTTATGCCCGTATTTCATGGATTGTTGTGTAGGATGTCATGTCAATGGATAAAATTGGGTAAGCTTTAGAGAGTGATGCTGGCTAAGGCTCTGTGGGCAGGTTAGGAAAATGTATTCCCAGGATGTGTGTTGATCTCAGTCATGATGAATAGATGTACCTTCCATAGTAGAAGAAGTCCAATATAATCCACTTACCCTGCAATGACTGTTTGAATTTCTCAAGATATAGTGCTGTATTGAGGACTCAGAATTGGTTGCCATTGCTGGGAACTTGGACATTTCCAATGGAAGAAAATCAATCAGCCTTTAGTCAGTAGAGACGCATGCTGCTGCAATTATGCACTGCCTCCAACTCTGCCCCAGTGACTACTCCATTAGCCAATTATGCCAGCACAAGAGTGAACAGTGACAGAAGGTGGCTGATGACCAACTGACCAACCCAACCTGTTACCTGGTTATTTATTGTCTCTTCCATGGGGGATTCTTCCTGATAGGATGAATGTATGGGATAAATAACTTCATACTTTGTGCCTACATCCATAATTACAACAACATACATTTTCTCCAGAACACTTTGTAAATTTTGTATCTAATCTTCTAATCTTTCTCTTTCCATAATTCTAACCAGTGGGCCAATCCATTCATTACTTCCTCAAACCACTTTTAGTTCACACTAGGTAATACATTGAAAAGATCCTTCAACATTTTATCTTAAGTTTACTTGTGTTTGGGACTGTACCAATTACCTTTTATTCTTTGCTTACATGCATGGACCAAGCCAATTTGCCCACGAACCATGACCAGTCTTATCTGGGACCCCATGGCTATGAGGTAATAACTATGAGCTAAGAAATAGGTGAGCCAAGACGCATATTAATCAAACTCACAAAAATTAAAGACAAAAGAGAAATTATTAAATGCAACATAAGAAAGACAACAAATAAAATACAAGGGAAACCCCATTGTTGTCAGCAGATTTTTCAGCAGACACTCTGCAGGCTAGAAGGGAGTGGCAAGATATATTTAAAATGATGAAAGGGAAAAATGTATAGCCAAGAATACATTATCCATCAAGGCTGTCATTCAGTTTTGTCAGGTAAATCAAGAGCTTTTCAGACAAGCAAAATCTGAGAGAATTCAATACTACCAATCCAGATTTACAACAACTGCCAAAGGAAATTCTCTAGGCAGAAAAGAAAAGGAAACCTCTAGAAATAAGAAAATTACAAATGGGAATGCTAACAAGTCAAGGCAAATATAAAGTAAAAATGGAAAATCATCCACAGACAAATATGATATCAAAAATTGAAAAGAGGAGATTAAAAAAAAAATACCCAGAATACTGAAAAAGTATTTGAAATGAAGAGACCTGGAACCTAAAACAAACATATATATGTGTATATGTGTGTGTGTGTGTGTGTGTGTGTGTACATATATATATATATATGTACATATACATATATATATACACACACAGACTGCTATATAAAAATCTAATAGAACACAAACCAAAAATGTACAATATATACACACATAAAAATGAAAAAGTAAACCAAATAACAACACTAAAGGTGGTCATCAAAACACAAGAGGAAAGAACAAAAAAAAAAAAAAAGGAAAAAGAGGACCAAAAATAACAAATCCAAAACAATTAAGAAAATGGCAATATGTACATACATATCTAAACTTACATTGTATGTAAATGGATTAAATGTTCCAATCTAAAGACATAGACTGGCTGAATGTATACAAAAGCAATACCCACATATATGCTTTTTTGAAAGACCCACTTCAGAACTAGGTACACAAACAGACTGAAAATGAGGGGATAGAAGAGGTCTTCCATGCAAATGGAAATCAAAAGAAAGCTGCAGTAGCAATATTCATATCAGAAAAAAATAGACTTTTAAAAACTCAACAGTAATGCAATAATGGGGGATCTTAACAACCCACTTACATCAATGGATAACTCATCCAGAGAGAAAATCAGCAAGGAAACACAGCCTTTAATGACACACTAGACCAGATAGACTTAATTGATCTTTGTAGAACATTCCACCCAAGAGCAACAGAATATACATTGTGCTCAAGTGCACATGGAACATTCTAACATTCTCCAGGATAGAGCATATCTTGGTCAACAAATCAAGCCTTGGTAAATTCAAGGACATTGAAATTATATCAAGCCTCTTTTCCAAACACAACACTATGAGACTAGAAATCAACTAAGAAGTAAACAACAAAAAAGCACACAAAACTTGGAGGCTAAACTATATGCTATTTAAAAACCAATGGATCACTGAAGAAATTAAAGAGGAAATCTAAAAATACATATGACAATGAATACATGACAATCCTAAACCTATGGGACGTAGCAAAAGCAGTTCTAAAAGGGAACCAATAAAATGACAACCTAGAAGAAATAGACATTCTTAGAATGGTATAACCTTCCAAGAATGAATCAAATAGACAATATGGATAAATCAATCACAAGTACTGAAATTGAAAATATGATTAAAATCTTCAAAAAATAGAAATAAAAAGAAGTCCAGGATCTGATGGCTTCACAGACAATTCTATTGAACATCTAGAGAAGAGTAAAAACCTATCCTTCTGAAACTCTTCTAAAAAATTGCAGAGGATGGAATTCCCCCAAACTCATTCTCTGAAGCCACTATCATCACCCTGATTACCAAAAACAGAAAAAGACCCCACAAAAATAGAAAGTTATAGACCAATATCACTGATGATATATAGATGCAACCATTCTTAACAAGATATTAGCAAACCTAATCTGACAATACCTTTAAAGAATTATACAATATGATCAAGTGGGATCTATCCCAGGGATGCAAGGTTTCTTCAATATCTGCAAATCAATCAGTGTGATAAACCACATTAACAAACTGTAGAATAATAACCATACACTAACCACAAAAGATCAGAGAGAGAGAAACTAAGGAAAATATCCCATTTACCATAATACCAAAAAGTATAAAATACCTAGGAATAAACGAACCTACCTAAAATTGCAAAGGATCTGTACTATGAAAATTATAAAACACTGATGAAGGAAATATAAGATGACACAAACAGATGGAAAATATATGCTATGCTCTTGGATTGGAAGAATCAATATTATCAATATGAATATACTGCACAAAGCAATATATAGATTTAATGCAATCCCTCTGAAATTACCAATGATGGTTTTTACAGAAGAAAAAAAAATCTAAAATTTGTATGGAAAGATGAAAGATCTTGAATAACAAAAGAAATCTGGAAAAAGAAAAATGGAACTTCAATAATCAATCTCCAAGGCTTAAGACTGTACTACAAAGCATCAGTCATCAAAATAGTATGGTACTGGCACAAAAACAGAAATATAGATCAGTGGTAGAGGGTACAAAGCCCAGGGATAAACCCATGCACCTATGTTCTTCTAGTCTATGACAAAGGTAGCAAGAACATACGAAGGAAAAAAGAGTCTCTTCAGGAGGTGGTGCTGGGAAAACTGGATAGCTACATGTAAAAGAATGAACTTAAAATATTCTCCAACATTGTACACAAAAATTAGCTCAAAATGGATTAAAAACCTAAATGTACGGCCAGATACTATAAAAACTCTTAGTGGGAAACATAGGCAGAACACTCTTTGAGTTATATTACAGCAGTATCTTTTTTTGATTCCCTCCTAGTATAATGAAAATAAAAACAAAGATAAACAAATGAGACCTAATTAAATTTAAAACTTCTTTGTAGTATAGTTTGAAGTCAAGAAGCTTCATTCCTCCAGTTCCATTTTTCTTTTTCAATGTTGCCTCAGCTATTATGGGTCTTTTGTGTTTCTATACAAATTTTAAAATATTTTGTGCAAGTTCTGTTAAGAATGTAATTGATAATTTGATAGGGATTGCATTAAATATGTAGAATGCCTTGGGTAGCATAGTCATTTTGACAATATTGTTTCTTCCAATCTCAGAGCATGGTATATCTTTACATCTATTGTGTCATCTTTGATTTCTTTTGTCGTTGTCTTTTAGTTTTCATAGTACAGGACTTTTGTCTAGGTAGGTTTATTCTTAAATATTTTATTCTTCAATATCAAAAAACTTCAAAAAAAACCAATTTAAAAATGGGCAAAAGACCTAAGTAGATATTTCTCCCAAAGAAGACATACAGAAGGCCAGTGGGCACATGAAAAAATGCTCAACATCATTAATTATTAGAGAAATGCAAATCAAAACTACAATGAGGTACCACCTCACCCCACTCAGAGTTACCATCTTTAATAAGTCTGCAAATAATAAATTCTGGAGAGGATGTGGGGAAAAGGAAACCCTCCTACACTATTGTTGGGAATGTAAATTTGTACACCTACTATGGAAAACAGTGTGGAGTTTCATCAGATAACTAAAAATAGGAATACCATGTGACTCAGCAGTCCTACTCCTGGTCATGTATCTAGACAAAACTGTAATTCAAAAGATGCCTACCTCCCCCCCATATTCATTTCAGTGCTATTCACAATAGCCAAGATGTTGAAATCACCTAAATGTCCAATTGACAGATGAGTGAATTAAGAAGATGTGGTACATATATACAATGGAATACTGCTCTACTTAGCCATTAAAAAATGAAATAATACCATTTGTAGCAACATGGATGCAACTAGAGATTATCATACTTAGGGAAATAAGTCAGAAAGAGAAAGACAAATACTGTATGATATCACTTATGTGGTCTTATAGATTCAGTTTTTTTGGAGTGATTTACTGAAATCTGTTCCTTCTATAGATCCCTTTCCTGCTCCAGATCCCACTTAAAGACAGAGGGTTTTGATTTAACCAGATAATGGATTAGAGTAGTATCCCCAACTATCAAATATATCTCTCCTAGAGCCAAAAACCAAAAGCAGTATTCTAATCATTAAGCTTCTTTCTTATTGGTAAAAGCTGTGAGATGAAATAATTTGTCATATACTTGGAAGGGAGTGTTCCACCATGACACAGACTATTGACCAACAAATACTTCACCAATGTGGTGAGCTCCCGAATCTTCATAATTTTAAGTTTCCATTCTCTGGAGAGAACATGTCTTGACAAGTCCTGATGCACTTGTCACATTTTGCTCCTCTGGCCATTTTGTGTGGTATACCACATAGATTAATTTGATGTCCTTTGGAATGTCTACTTAATCTAGTTTTCCTTAGACTATATATCATGACAGAATGTTGGAGAAGTAATAGCACTGGAACCCTGAGATGAACAGTAAATGTATATCACTGTACTTGACAGTGCAGAGACACTGATTCTAATTTCTGAAAGAGAAAATTTTTCGTTTACCCATTCCTGTGTTATTTTAATCTGTTTTCACAAAGCTACCACTTCTGGTACAATAAGTGCAATCTGAGAAATTACTTGGCTAAATTTGCACTATCCATCTGTTATAAGACAGAGTCCATTTTTTAGGAAGGGGGGAGTATTGGAAAGGAGGCCAGATTATTGAATTAAATGGGGAGGTGTTCAGAAACACTCTAGTGACCTTTGAGTCTTTTATGGTTATATTACATTCTCTCAAGGATATAATTGATTTTTTTCACATTCTTAAATATTAATTTTTTTATTAAACCTTTATTTACATACAATATATTTCATCCAGTTTAAGTGTATAATGTTTAATTGTATAAAAGCATATAGCTGATTCCACAATAAATATATAGGTCAAATTTTTCACCTTAAGTGCTTCCTTATGACCCTTTACTGTCAACCTTCTCTGCTACACCCAGGCCCAGGAAACAAATGAACTTGTCATAATATTTTATCATAATAGTTTTGCCTTTTCTAGAATTTCATGTAAATGAAATAATATATTTATCATTTTGTGTGTGATTTTTAATTAACATAATGATTTTGAGATTATTCTTTTTAATCACTGAGTAGTCATCTTGTCACCATTAGATGATATTTCATTTACATACAAGTTTTTACTATTATGATCAGTGCTGACATGAATATTTACATACACAACTTTTGAAGAGATGTTTTGATTTATCTTGGATACGTATGTAAGAAGGGTATCGTATGATCCAGCAGTCCCACTCCTGGGCATATATCCAGAGAAAACCATAATTTGAAAAGGTACATGTACCCAGTGTTCATTGCAGCACTATTTACAATAGCCAAGACTTGGAAATCACAACCTAAATGTCCATCAACAGAGGAATGGATATAGAAGATGTGGTGCATATATGCAATGGACTATTAATTAGCTATAAAAAAAAGAATAAAATAATGCTATATGCAGGAAGATGAATGGCCCTAGAGGTTATTATACTGAGTGAAGTAAGTCAAAGAAAGATAAATCTCATATGATATCACTTATATGCAAAATCTAATAAAAATGGTACAAAAGTACTTGCTTATAAAACAGAAAAAAACTCAGATTTCAAAGCCAGTCTTTGGATTACCATAGGGGAAACCATGGGAAGAGGGAGAAATTGGGAGGATGGCAATAACACATACATACTACTATATAAAATAGGCAGTTAACAAGAACCTACTGTATAGCACAGGAAAATCTACTCAATAGGAGTATACTACTATATGGGAAAAATTAATATATGCTAATTAATATAATTAATATATACATATGTATAACTGATTCACCTTGCTATAAATCTGAAACTAATACAACATTATAAGTCAACTATACTCCAAAAAATTTAAAAAAAAGAATTAGGAGTGGATTTGCTTATGAAAAAATGGTAATTGTTTTAAACTTTGTAAGATACTGCCTTGCTATTTTCCAAAGTGATTGTACAATTTTACATTCTCATCAGCAGTGTATCAAGATTCTGTTTCCTTATTATCCTTGTCAACATTTGACACTGTCAATCTATTTAACTTTAGCCATCTAGAGAGTGAGTGATGCTACTCCATTATGGTTGGGTTTTAATTTAAGTCTTTAAATCTTCTTAATAGAAACATTTCATGTGCTTATTAAGAAAATAAGCACATGAAAGATATTTAGTATTAAATATTATTAATCATTAACATAATTCTTTTGTAAAGTGTCTGTGTCAAATATTTTACCTGTTTTTAAGATTGGGTTGTTTATTTTATTGTTGAGGAATAAGAGTTCTTTATACATTCTCTTCATGAACCCTTTGTTAAATAAATATTTTACAAAACTTTTCTCAGATTCTATGGCTTGCCTTTTTGTTTTCTTAACTATGATATTCAAAAAAGCAAATATTTCATTGTGATGAAGTATGTTTTATGAATTTCTCTTTTATGGTCTAAGATTTTGGTATCCTATGTGAAATAATTTCTAACCAAATGTTTTATTTTAGAACTACATATTTTTACCTTTTACATTTAGGTTAATGATCCATTTTTAGTTAATTTTTACATATCATTTGAAGTGTAGCTTAAGGTTCACTTTTTTCCATTCAGATATCCAGTTTTCCAGCATCATTTACTGAAAAGATCATCATTTCCCCCATTGAATTTCTCTGCTATCTTTGTAGAAAATCAATAGATCATATAAGTATGGATTTTATTTCTGGATTCTATTCTCATCAATAAATCTACATTTGTTTTCTTCCTTCAACTCTCTTGATTACTGTAACTTCATAGTAAGTTTTAAAATCAGGAAATATAATTTATCTAAATTTGTCTACTTTAAAATTGTTAGGGGATATTGTAGGCCTTTTGCCTTTTCATGTAAATTTAAAATTAGTTTTTCACTCTTTTTAAAAACACTTGTTGACATTTTGATGTTTTGTTATACCTATAGATTAATTTAGGAAGGATTTCCTATTTAAACAAAATTGAAACTACCAACTCATAATCATTGCATATAATCATTATTCAGGTGTCCTTTAATTTCCTGTAAAATACTTAGTTGTTTTCAGAGTATAGTTTTAGGACATATTTTGTTAAATTTATTTCTAAGCATTTTATTTATAGGCAATCATAGGGTTATTTTTTATTAAACATTTATTAATAATATATGGAAATTATATTTATTTTTTAAATTTTTTTGTAGCCAATATTTTATAAAAACTACAAATGAAGCATTAACCTTTAAAAATTGTCAATAACTATGATTTTTAAATATTAACTCTATATTCTACAGTTTTGCTCAATATGCTTGGTTATTTTAGCAGCTTTTAAATAGGCTATTTTATTTTCTAAGTAAATAATTATGTCATTACAAATGATTTTTTCCTTTTCAATCTATGTCATTTATTTATTGTTCTTGCTTTATGTATACTTAGGACCTCCAGTAGAATATCAAATAAAATTGGTGGGAGTAGACAATGAACCTTGCCTAGATTTAGATATAAGTCATAGGTGGGTTTTTTGTTTGTTTTTTAAGCTGTCCTTAATTGAGTTAAAGAAGATCTTATGCATCTTAAATTTTCTGAGAGTTTTTATCAGTAAAAGGCATGGGATTTTATTAAACACTTTTATTTGCATGTCCTGAAATGATCATAGGGTTTTTTTCCCCTTTATTTTGTAATTATGGTAAATTACATTGATTCCTTTTTGAATGCTGAACGTGCCTTATATTTCCAAGACACATCCAATTGGATGTTGATATGTATATTTGGGTCCACTTTAATTATATTTAAGAATATTTGTATCATGTTCATAGGGAGTATTGGTTTGCAGTTGTTTGCTTGTAAAGCTTTAAACCTTACTCAGTTTTGGAATCAGGTAAAATAATTAACCTTATAGAGTAAGTGGGGAAGTATTAGTATCTCCTCTGTTTTCTGAAATATTTTGTATAAGATTGGATTTACTTCAAATTTTTTAAAAAATTGTTATTATAGTTGATTTACAATGTTCTGTCAATTTCTGCTTCACAGCAAAGAGACCCAGCCATACATCCATCATAAGTACCATGTGTGGGTTGAAGTTTTATTGTGGAAAGGATTTCAATGAAAAGTTAAATATACTTCTATTATTATCTACTGTTAATTGATGATCATGCCTTTTTTGAAATCTATGTTATCTAATATTCAAATACTCATCTTAATCTTATACTTACTGCTCGCATGATATTTGTTTTTACATCCACTTTTAAACTGCTCGTGTCTTTATGATTTAAGTATGGCTTTTCTTGTTAGCAGAATATTCAATTTTTAATTGTTCTTTTGCTTTTTAAAACAGATATTGTTAATATATGCATTTAAATTATATTAATTTAGTTTATTAACCTTAAAAATATTATTGGGCCTACCATATTATTTCTTTTCTACTTAATCTCTTTTATTTCTGTTATTTCCAAGTCTTTTTCAGAATTATTAAGATACTTTTAAGAATCCCATTTTAGTTTTCCTTTTGCTATATTTCTTTACCTTTTCTTCAGATTGACTTAAAGATTTATACTTATTTTTCCACAGCCTATTTAGATTTAATGATGATGAACTACAGCATTCAAATTATAGAAATATTGAAAATTTGTGGATTTACATACTCCGTTTATTTATATTATAGTAATAAAACTACATTATCAACCCAGCAAAATGTTGTTATGATTTATATTTTGAACACATAATTTATAAAGAAATTAATAGGAAAATTATAAATAGATAAATACATAGTTTTTAAAAATTCAATCAATTTTAGTGTATTTATAGTTATACAACCATCATCACAACACAATTTTAGGTCATTTCCATTCCAAACCCCCATAGCCTTTTGCCTTAACACAGTTATTTACTATTTCCAATGTTCTTAATTCTTTATTTGAGAATCTATGCCTTCATCTGGCATTATTTTCCTCCTAAGACATTTCTTTTGCGCTCCTTGTACAACATATCTGCTGGTGATAGATCTTTGTAGTTTTTTTTTTTTTTATCTGATTATGTCCTCTTTTTTTTTTTTGCCTTCACTGAATAATAATAATTTTGCTGGATACAGCCTTTTTCCTAGAACTTTGAAGAAGCTCTTCTCTTCTCTGTACTGTGATTTCTGATCAGAAGCCAAAGTCTTGTTGCTTTCAGGACTTCTTTTATATATATATTACTCAATGAATTTATTACATTTATATGTACAACTATAAACTGACTATGATATGCCTGTAGTGGACTTGTGTATATGTGTGTGATTTTTTTGGTGTTCACTTAGCCTAATGAATCTGCAAATGTCTATTTTTAGTGTTATTTATGAAATTCATAACAATTACTTTTTCAATAACTATTTTTTCTACCTAGTTCTCATGTATCTCTCCTCTTGGTATTTCAGTTACATAATGTTTTATATTTTAGTAATATGTACCATGTCTTTGAGGCTCTGTTTTTAATTTTTTTCTTACTGTTCTTTAATTTGGATAATTTCTAAAGTTCTCTTCAAATTATCTTACTCTGTTTGCCTGTTTTATCTATTTAGCTATTATATAAACCCACTGAGTTTTATTACAGAAATTATATTTTGTAGTTCTAGATTTTCTATTGTTTTCTTCATTTGTTTGTTTTCATTCTTTGCTGAAAATAGTATCCTTTTAAAATATGTTTTGTTTTTGTTCATTAAGGATAATTATAACAGCTGCTTTAAAATCCCTTTATCTTAGGAGCTCCTATGGTGGTATAGCAGAAATGAATCCAACTAGGAACCATGAGGTTGTGGGTTCAATCCCTGGCCTTGCTCAGTGAGTTGGGAATCTAGCATTGCTCTGAACTGTGATGTTGCCAGCGTGGGCTGGCAGCCATAGCTCTGATTTGACCTCTGGCCTGGGATCCTCCATATGACGTGAGCTGTGGTGTGGGTCGCAGATGTGGCTCAGATCCTGCAAGCTGTGGCTCTGGCTGTGGCATGGGCCAGCAGCTGTAGCTCCAATTTGACCCTTAGCCTGGAAACCTCCATATGCCATGGGTGTGGCCCTAAAAAACAAAAAAAATCCCTTTATTTTAGTTCTAGTATTTGGATATTTTGGGGTCAAATCCAATTGATTTTATTTTCTCTTGATTGTTTTATTTTCTTGGTTCCTTTTATGTCAAGTAAAGTTAGAATCTTTTGTGGATATTCTTTATATTATTTAGTATGCATTCCATTAGTTTTTCTAATAAATATTTGTTCCTTTGTTTCAGAAGGTCATTTTGTTGATTGAACTTTAACAGAAAACTTTATCCCTTGGGCAAAGATCCAGTCTCAATACTAGTTGTTTGTCTGTTTTCCTTTTAGATGAGTTGTGTTGAGTCTGTTTAACATGAATAGTTCAGGGATCAGCTAGAGTTGTGGACTGACAGTTTACGAATTTTGTCTTTGAGTTTTGCCTTTCCAGGACTTATCTACTCTCTCTATCGTTCTTGGCTTTCTTGTTTCTATTTTCTAATTCTCTGGGATACAAAACTTTGGGGGTTTCCTCCTGAATCCTACTGCTGAGGGATACATAGACTGTAGTATATTTTTCTCTAGGCTAAAACCAGATAGTAAGAACCTTACTTGTAGAGTCTTATGTTTCCTTCTCCTTCATGCAAAACTCATGTCTCTGCCATATGTCTAGATTTTTAGATGTCTTCTATAAGGGATTTGTCTAATTGACTCTAGGTATTCTATTATACCCAGAAATGGAAATCTATTTTTTCAAGTATTTATTCTTTTTTATTTGACTGTAGGCTGTTTTCAGGAGCTTTCCCTTGACCTTCACCAATGTGATAGTTCCTACTCATAGGCCAAAAATTGATATGGTATTTCTGACAACTATCAAGTATGTCTACCACATTACTTATTTTAGAATAGAGAAAGGGTTGCCAGATGGCTCTATGGATCCACTGGATCCTCTGTGAGCCAAACAAAAACCAAAACTCCATTTAAAACCGAAAACCTATATGCGTCCCGTGAAGGGGGTGGGGGCAAGGAAATTCTTTTCGTTCTCAAGAGTTAATGGACTGGAGTTCCTATTATGGCTCAGTGTGTTAAAAACCCAACATAGTAGCTGTGAGGATGTGGGTTCGATTCCTGGGCTCTCCCAGTGTGTCAAGGATCCATCTTTGTTGCAAGCTGTGGCGTAGGTTGCAGGTGAGGTTAGAATCTGAGTTGCTGTGTCTGCAATGTAGGCTCTACCTACAGTTCTGATTTGATCCCAGCCCTGGAACTTCCCAATGCCATAGGTGTGGCCCTAAAAGAAAAAAAGGAAAAGAGTTAATGCCAACTCAGATACATACCACACAGTCCTTGAAATATCTGAGTAGTTTCCTTCACCCAGTGTACTATAACACAAGTAAATGGCCATGAGTCTCACTGGGAAGGACTGGGACAATCATGACCATATAAAAGGGTTTTAGTGTTATAAGATCCTTTCTTTAGTCAGTATGTTCCAAATCTTAAAGCCGGCTCAGATCTGGAATGAGACTTTTTTAGAGTATTTTCCTTCAGCCTCCTGATGTTCTATCCTTGATTGATTGGTTGATTGATTGATTGTATAAACCATGTTTCCGCAACCTCAGCACTATTACTATTTGAAGCAGGAAAAATTCTTTGTTATGGGAGTTGTTCTGTGCATTGCATTATATTTTAGTAGTATTCTATGCCCTATATCTACTGAATGTGAGAATACTTCCCAAGTTGTAAAAAGCCAAAAATGTTTCCAGACATTGCCAAACGTCGCCTGAGTGGAGATGGGGGGGTCAGCATTTCCCTTGATTGAGAAATACAGTAGAAATTGATAGAACACTGTAAATCAACTATCATAGAAAAAAATGAAAATCTTAAGAAAAAGAAATACTGGTAAATCAGTAATACCCTTTCTAGCTCTGCAGAAAGTTCTGCTTTCTATTGGTCATCTCCATAACTCCTTCCAAGTCAAATAAGCTGGCTGCCATTTTTGCTTTGCCCACTCATTAAAATAACTATCTCCATTGCTTTTGATCACAAAGTGAAAAAATTTGCCCCTCTGTTACATGTGAGATACTATATCTGTTAGAAAGTCTAGTACTATAAAAGAATCTCATATAGTTAGACCTAGCCTACTAAAGGCAGACACAAATCAGATTCTCACAACTCCTGGTGCTCCTCCTAACAGCACATTTCTTATTGCTTTGGTACACAGGGTGTATTTTTGGCAATACCATAGGACATAGTCAGCTTTTGGGATTTCTACCCTTATGCAAGAAATCCATTTTAGCATTCACACTTCCCTGAGCCTTTGATTTCTTCCTCTGTGATCCACCGCAGTTCTAGTGTTCTCACTTCATTTATTGGGACCCATCAATTTTCCAGTCTTACTAGAGCCATCCCAGCAGCATAGTGTCTCCTGGAGTCCTTGTCATGATGTAAACATTTTTTTCAGTGGGTACTCTAACTTATACAACTTATATTCCACCTTCTTTGTTCTATCATCATAAGGATTTAATCCCATACACATTCCCATGGCTCCTGCTGGTCCACGATGAATAGGTCCTGGAAAATCTGTTGGCATATAGTCCTCTTCTTCCCTTAGCCACTCCAGTACTTCCCCAGTTAGGCTATCATGAAATTTTACTTTTATCTTGGGTCTGGACGCCAGAAGAAGAGGTGGAGGAAGATCCTGGGAATTTAGGCAGGTTAGCTTGCAAGGCAGGGGGCCCCATATCACCCAAAATGTGATATGAGATAAACTTGTTATTACATATACTTAAAATATTGAGGACACTGCTAACATTTCTTTGTGGCTGAGTAGAGTCGTAGATTGGGCTCTTACTATAACATTCCAAGCATTTATAGGATACTTTAAACTGTGTTGCCATTGTGAAAGTTGTTAAATTTATAAATTTCTGTGGAAGTGACATCTCTCTATCTTTTCCATTATCCTTCTCTTGTCTACAGGGAGAACATGAAAGAGAGCAACACAAAGTAAAACAACCTTGTATAATGCAATTTTGCTACATTAATAAAATTGTGCTTCCTTAACTATAAAATGAGTATGAGGAGAATATTGTTCACCTTTAATGGTTGTCATCAACGTAAGACAAGAAAATGAGGTGAATGATACCTAGCCCATAATAAATGCTGAATCTATTTTATCTTCAATTATGTGAAAATTTGAGACTGTTACTCGAATTCAACATACTTTTTCTCTTCGAAATTGTTTTGTGGTTCTTTTATATACTGTCCCTGCCGAATGCTTATTGAGTAAATTCATGGTTTTTTTAAAATCTTTTTTGATATTTTTTGAACACCTAGCTGAGTATGGAAAATTAGGAAAAGCAGATGATTTGAGGTACTATTATTGGGGCTAAACTGGACAAATAACTTAAGTCTCTTCCTTCTTTTCTCAAGACCAAGGGTGGCTCATTTTTTGTCTTTAGATGCCTCACTTAAAAATCTAGTACGTTGTACCTTCTTAGAAAATAGGAATTGGAAAGTAGCTTTACCATATATCACCTTATTTTATGTAAATGACTTTGCCTTCAACATTATCATTTTGATATATGAGAGCCCCTTAGGAAGGTACACTTGGAAAAACAAGAATTTTCATATGTAGTTATGAATAAAAACCAATGTATAACCCTTTTAATTTCAAAGTGTTAGCTTCCCGTAGCTGTATTCCAACATAAATTGAATTTATTTCTATTGTCCTATAGCAATACTAGCTTCAAGGGAACCACTACTACCTCTCATCTGCTTACCTGGGCATTTCAAACTAAGCTATTTTCTTTACAAAGGAAATAAAGAAATTTATTGGCACTGTGGAAATTTAGCATTTGTCTTATTGGACAAGCACATTACTCTGAATTATTCTATCATGAATTATTCTATCGACTACCATTGGATTCAGCCTTTCTTATGAGCAAGGTATTAATTCACATCATATACTTGTCTTACCTTGATGATAATCATCAAAGGGGAACATCATTCTTCCTCATACACATTTTAAGGTAAGGAAGCTCAAGTTTTCACAGTTAGCAATGAAACTGCCAGAGTTTGAACCTAAGTCTGTCTGCATCTCTCTAGAATTTATCAAATCCCTATGCTGTATCTGCCATTGCATACATTTGTTCATATTATTTATTCATTAAGCTAATTCATTCATGCAATGACTCTTTACTGAACTCAAACTCTTACCATGGATTGTTTAAGGCACTGGGAATGCAACAATGAAAAAAAAATTAATCCCCTTACCTCATGAACTTACATGGAGTTAATGTAATAAATGTTTACTATGCCAAGTAATGATTAATTTTAGGAATAAAAGTAAAGCAAGGGGTTAGAGAATTCCCAAAACTACTCACCAAAGCAGAAAGCACTTTTATTTCTTAGAGTAGAGACATTGAGAATTTAAACACTTTGTCAAGTATTAGTCAGAGCTTGTAAATGACCAGTAAGATTTGATTGACTGCCTAGTTCCAGAATCAGTGACCTTTTCAATATCATGCTCATTCTCTATGTCTCATCTTGTATCTCTCTTATTCCTTTGTGTTTCTTTAGTCCCCTTCAAAATTTCCACTCTAACGTAGATTTGTTCTCTTTGCTCCCTGCCAAGAAAGCTTGAAGGTAAACTTTCCCTTTGCTCCCTGCCAAGAAAGCTCAAAGATAAAGTATGAAAGTGCAAAAAAAGATAGAAAAAGAAGAGACGGCTCCGGACTAAACCCAGTAAGAAGATTAATTTTGTAGCATAGCACACTTATTTTCAAAATTTCTGTTACCCACTGCCAATATTTTCCTCTTCTTTTCAGTTCTCCTGATGTCTATGCCTGCTTAGGAAACTATTCATCTCTTTGTATTTGCTGTTTTCTTAGCCTGTGTGCCGTTCTATGCTATATTACAAAATTATTCAATTTAAAGTAGTATGATGCAAAGTGGCTTAACTCCACAGGACACCAAGGTAGACTAAATTTTTATGGTTCACTTCAGGATTCATCATCTGAGTTAATACATGGAAAGATTCCTTTGGACATACAGAGAAGCCACAATTTTGTCATGAAATGTTTATGTATCTCGTGAAATCACATGGCCATAGCAGTTTAATTGTCTTGTGTGGGATCCCTGAGTGGAAAGTGGTTCAACCAATACTAGCAATATGTTCTTTCAAATCTCGATGTGATTATCCCTGTGAGTTCCTTCCTTGAAATGTCTATTCTCCACATAGTAAATTCTTCTAGTCCTTCAAGAAGGAGCATTCTTCTCTGTATATATAAAGACTTTTGTACTTAGTTCTGTTATAGAATTTGCCATATTGCATTGTAGTTACTATTTTAGATATGAGTTCCTTTTCCAGTACTCCCCCCACATACATACATATAATGCCCTCAGTGGTATAATAGTGTTTTGAAAATTATGTAAGTTCTTTCTTTGTCAATACCCAAAGGAATCTTCTTTTACTTTTGATTAATTTATTTATGTTTTAAAATTTTGTTTTATTTTTAATTTGACAATAGTATGATTATATTTTACAATCATATTCTTTTCTTTGCATTTTACTACATTTTCTCATATGGGTAAGCTTCCTAGGAATTTAGTCAAATTGTTAACAACTATGAACATCTCTTGCATTTAAAATATTGTTTTTGAAGATGTAGATACAGTTTCCAACTTTTAATATGTTATTAATGAAATAATAAAATTGAAAATACTCATTTCCCTAAAGGGAAATCTGTTTTCAGAATCATTCTTTAAAGCAAGAAATTTGTTTTAAGTGAAGCTATTATTAACCATGTGAAAATGAAAAAGCTATAAATTTCTAAAATGTATTTGAGCATTGCTGAACCAATCATTGGTACTTCTTTTACTGATTATAAGGAGTGACCAGAGTTTGATAACTCAGTGAATTTGCCAACTCTCTTCTGTCTGTTTTTGAAACTGAATGAAAAGCATAGGACTATTTATTGATTCTTTTGACTAATTTCTGTGGACAAAATGATGTTGTTTTATGACTACAGGCATATGTTCTTTTGGATTTTTCATGCTGTTTCAATACATTCATGGTCAAGTTGGCAAAGGATTATTTTGATTTTCTATGACCTATAAGAGGTTTGGGAATGCCCCTAAAATAGTAATACGGCTTATAAATATTGATGATTATGTTATTATAAAACATTATGAATAAATAAATTAATGTTTTAGGGATGGTAAAGACCAGTGACTAATTTAACTTATCCTCAGACTCTGGGCATTTCAGCATTAGACTCATATAAATCACAGTCGAATTTCAAGTCAAACATCTTTAGCTTGGCTTCCAGGTCTGTTGGTACTAACCATGTAAAACTGGGCACACCTCTTAACACCTCTTTGAACTCCAATTTCATCATTTATAAAGTGTGTCTAAGTATTCTTATCTCAAGGGTGCTTCTGAAAATTAAAACTGATGATACATGTTGAAGTGTTTTCTCAAGTATAAAAATACAATATAGGATGATATTAAAAACATACACCCTCTTTAATTAACTCAATTAAATCAAACACATTTTGATTGACTCTCTGTCCAGTGTAAAGGAACATAGTACCCAGCCTAGCTGAATTATATTATTTTTCTCACATTCTCATAGAGCTAATAATGCTACATTCATGCAGCTATTCAAGAGCTCCTTGACAGATTTTTAGACTAAATGTAGTTGTTAAGATTCTTTTTCCTGCTTAAAATTCTACTTTTATCACTTCAGAAATGTCACCCTAAGAACACAAGCTGACAGGTGATTGAGGGTTCTACTCTGAAGCAAGGTAGAAAGCAAATGCATTCTTGAGGGAAAAATAAATTAGAAATATTGGATTCATTAAAAGGCACATAGCTTTTGTGGTCTGTCTGTTAGTAATACCTGTCCTACCTAGAGAAATATGATTTATCAGAACTATCACAACAATGAATTCAGAAGCAGAAAATATTAAAATGTGCATTAAAGTTAAAAACACACACTCTAGTGTAGAGGAAATGAGGTTACTAACACAGTCTTGATGGATAGAAAGAATGAAAAAGGTCTAGGAAAAAATATCAGTACCATAGTTCCTTCAGCATAATATTTTTCAAGTAAAAAGCATCCATTTTAAAATAAATATGAAACAGAATATATTTCTTACCTAACTTCACTGAGGGCAAAACAACATATCTAATGTAAAGCATACTACACACACACACACACACACACACACACACACACACACACACACACCTGCAAAACACATGCAAAACAAACCTATCACTCTCTGAGCTCTGCTGTCTCATAAGTGTATTAAAATAAAGTTGAGAATGTGACGTCCATAGCATGATGCTATATCTAGCTAAATATGATCACTTTTGCTGTGGTGACCACCAACACTGAAAATCCTTTTTGGTGAGAGCACGATCTCTTAAATGTTGTTCATTAATCAACTGAATTTAAATATGTTGTAATCAGTTCAGAAGACCTAAAGAACTGGATGGAACCATATGCTTATTTTGATATTTCTTATCTTGAAATATACATAACAGTATCATAATTTAAAGAAGAGAAAGGATATTTAATGTTTAAAGTTGATAGATTATGATTGCTCACAGTCATGAGCAAATAACTGAGACACTTGGATTCTGGTCTTATTTATTGTAGGAAGAAAAAACTGATGAATAAAATTCAAAAATTATATTGTCAGGTTAAAGTTTAGATTATACTTTATAAAAAAGTTTTGACAATATCTGCATGAAAAAGTGATTTGAAACATCCAAAGAGAGTGAAGAATATTACTGTAACACAACCTGTGGTCTATAAAAAAATCTTATCCTTTTGATACTTTTGACTTTAAAGTGTAATATGCTATATCCATACCTGCCTGAAACAAGTAAGTTCTACCTAAGATCTCATAGTTACAGAGGTAACAGAGCTTACCAGGAGGAACATTACAAGACTTTAATTGGGTAAAGAAGGGTATAACTGCAGGACTGGTCAATTGACTCTTGAGGGATGACCATAAAACACTGGGTGAAGTAAATAGGAAAAAAGTAAGCTATAGTTTGTAAGTGGTTAGTTGACTAGAAAAGCCGATGCTTCTTCAATATATTTTTTAAATTGTTATTTCCCCAATACAATTTTTTATTCTACTGTACAGCATGGTGACCAAGTTACACATACATGTATACATCCTGTATTCTCACATTATCATGCTCCATCATGAGTGACTAGACATAGTTCCCAGTACTACACAGCAGGATGTCATTGCTAATCCATTCCAAAGGCAATAGTTTGCATCCATTAACCCCAAGTTCCCAATCCATCCCACTCCCTCCCCCTCCCCCTTGGCAACAAGAAGTCTATTCTCCAAGTTCGTTATTTTTTTTCCTGTGGAAAGGTGCATTTGTCTGTGTATTAGATTCCAGATATAAGTGATATCATGTGGTATTTGTCTCTTTCTGACTTACTTCCCTCAGTATAAGAGTCACTAGTTGCATCCATGCTGCATTATTTTGTTCTTTTTGTAGATGAGTAATATTCCATTGTGTATATATACCACTTCTTCCTAACCCAATCATCTGTCGATGGACGTTTGGGTTGTTTCCTTGTCTTGGCTATTGTGAATAGTGCTGCAATGAACATTCAGGTGCATGTGTCTTTTTTAAGGAAAGATTTGTCTGCATATATGCCAAAGAGTGGGATTTCAGGGTCATATGGTAGGTCTAAGTATAGATTTATAAGGTACCTCCATCCTGTTCTCTATAGTGGTTGTACATTCCCACCAACAGTTGCAGGAGGGTCCCTTTTCTCCACACCCCCTCCAGGTTTTGCTATTTGTGGACTTATTAATGATGGCCATCCTGACTGGCGTGAGGAGGTACCTCATAGTAGTTTTGATTTGCATTTCTCTAATAATCAGGGATGTTGAGCATTTTTTTTTTCATGTGCTTGTTGGCCATCTGTACATCTTCCTTGGAGAAGTGTCTACTCAGGTCTGTTGCCCATTTTTCCATTGGGTTGTTGGCTTTTTTCACTGTTGAGTTAGTTGTGTGAGTTGCTTGTGTGTTTTAGAGATTAAACCCTTGTCAGCTGAATCATTTGAAACTATTTTCTCCCATTCTGTAAGCTGTCTTTTTGTTTGCTTTTTGGCTTCCTTTGCTGTGCAAAAGCTTGTTGGTTTGATTAGGTCCCATTCGTTTATTTTTGCTTTTATTTCTGTTGCTTTAGGAGACGGACCTAAGAAAACATTTGTAAGGTTGATGTCAGAGAATGTTTTGCCTATGTTCTCCTCCAGGAGTTTGATGCTATTTTGTCTTACATTTAAGTCTTCCAGCCATCTGAGTTTATTTTTGTGCATGGTGTTGCGAGGGTGCGTTCTAGTTTCATTGACTTGCATGCAGCTGTCCAGGTTTCCCAGCAATACTTGCTGAAAAGACTGTCTGTTTCCCATTTCATATTCTTGCCTCCTTTGTCAAAGATTCATTGACCAAAGGTGTCTGGGTTTATTTCTGGGTTCTCTATTCTGTTCCACTGGTGTACATGTCTGTTTTGGTACCAGTTCCACACTGTCTTGACGACTGTGGCTTTGTAATATTGCCTGAAGTCTGGGAGAGTTATGCCTTGTGCTTGGTTGTTGTTCCTGAGGACTGCTTTGGCCATTCTGGGTCTTTTGTGGTTCCACATAAATGTTTGGATTGGTTTGTTCTAGTTCTGTGAAAAATGTCCTGGGTAATTGGATAGGGATTGCGTTGAATCTGTAGATTGCTTTGGGTAGTATGGCCATTTTAACAATATAATTGTTCCAACCCATAAGCATGGGATGTCTTTCCATTTCTTCACGTCTTCTTTAATTTCTTTGATTAAAGTTTTATAGTTCTCAGCATATAGGTGTTTCACCTCCTTGGTTGGGCGTGTTCCCAGGTATTTGATTTTTAGGGGTGCAATTTTAAAAGGTATTGTATTGTGTATTCCTCTTCTAATCTTTAATTGTTAGTATGCAGAAATGTGACTGATTTCTGAGTGTTAATCTTATATCCTGCTACTTTGCTGAATTTGTTGATCAGTTGAAGTAGTTTTTGGGGTTGCATCCTCAGGGTTTTCTACGTACATTATCATGTCTTCTGCACACAGTGACGGGTTTTCCTCTTCTCTTCCTACCTGGGTGCCTTTTATTTCTTCTGTTTGTCTGATTGCCGTGGCTAGGACTTCCAATACTACTTTGAATAACAGTGGTGAGAGTGGGCATCCTCGTGTCATTCCAGATTTTAGTTGGAAGGCTTTCAGCTTTTCTCCATTGGGCATTATATTTGCTGTGGATTTGTCATCAATGGCTTTGATTATGTTAAGGTATGTTCCCTCTATACCCACTTTGGTAAGGGTCTTGATCATGAATGGATGTTGGACTTTGTCAAATGCTTTCTCTGCATCTATTGAGATGATCATGTGGTTTTTGACTTTTCTTTTGTTAATGTGGCCTATGGCACTGACTGATTTGAGTATGTTGAACCATCCTTGTGCACCTGGGATGAATCCCACCTGGTCATGGTGTACGATCTTTTGTATGTGTTGTTGGATTCAGCTGGATTAACATTTTGTTGAGAATTTTTACATCTGTATTCACCAAAGATATTGTCCTATAGTTTTCTTTTTTGGTGGTATCCTTGTCTTGTTTTGGAATTAGGGTGATGGTGGCATCATGGAATGTCTTTGGGAGTGTTCCTTCTTCTTCGCCCTTTTGAAAACATATGAGCAGAATGGGTATAAGTTCCTCTTGTATGTTTGGTAGAATTCACCTGTGAAGCCATCTGGTCCTGGACTTTTATTTGTAGGGAGTGTTTTTATGACATATTCAATTTCATTTCTAGTGATCAGTCCATTCAGTTGATGTGTTTCCTCTTGATACAGTTTTGGCAGACTGTAAGTCTCTAGAAAGTTGTCTGTTTCTTCTAGGTTGTCACATTTGTTGGCATACAATTGTTTATAGTATTCTCTCATGGTTTTTTTGTATTTCTGCAGTATCCCTTGTGACTTCTCCTTTTTTCATTTCTTGTTTTCTTTATTTTGGTTTTTTCTCTCCTCTTCTCGGTGAGTTTGGCCAGAGGTTTGTCAATTTTGCTTACCTTTTCAAAGAACCAGCTCTTGGTTTTGTTGATCTTTTTTACTGTTTTTTTTTTTTTTTTAATCTCTATTTTATTGATTTCCTCTTTGATTTTCATGATTTCCTTCCTTCTGTGGACTTTAGGTTTTGTCAGTTATTCTTTTTTCTAAATTGATTTAGGTGGTGAGTTAAGTTGTTGATTTGAGATTTTTCTTCTTTTTTGAGGAAAGCCTGTATTGCTATGATGTTCCCTGTGAGCACTGCTTTTGCAGCACCCCATGTATTTTGAGTGGTTGTGTCTTCATTATCATTTGTCTCGAGGTATTTTGTAATTTCCTGCTTGATTTCCTCATTGACCCTTTGGTTTTTTAGTAGCATGTTGTTTAGTCTCCATGTAGTCAGTTTTGTTCTCCTCTCTTTTCCTGTGGTTGATTTCTAGTTTCATGCCTTTGTGGTCAGAGAAGAATCTTGAAATGATTTCTATACTCTTGAATTTGTTGAGGTTAGCTTGGTGCCCCAGTATGTGATCAGTCCTTGAGAATGTTCCATGTGCACTTGAGAAGAATGTATAGTCTGATTTTTTTTTTTTTGACGTAATGTCTTGAAATTGTTGATTAAGTCTAACTTTTCCATTGTGTCCTTTAGGATCTCTGTTGCCTTGTGGATTTTCTGTCTAGAGAGTCTATCCATTGATGTGAATGGGGTGTTAAAGTCTCCTACTTATGATTGTATTCCCATTAATTTCTGTTTTTATGTCTGTTAGTATTTGTTGTAGGTATCTGGGTACTCGTATATTAGGGTGATGGATATTGAGGATTGTAATATCCTCTTCCTGAATGGATCGTTTTTACCTTTAAATGGTGTCCTTCTTTGTCTTTCTTTATGGCCTTCGTTTTAACGTCTATCTTGTCTTAATGAGTATTGCAACTCCTGCTTTCCTGTCTTGTCCATTGGCATGAAATATCTTTTCCCATCACCTCACTTTCAAGCTGTACGTGTTCTTTGCTCTAAGGTCAGTTTCTTGTAGACAGCAGATTGAAGGTTTTTGGTTTTTTGTACAATCTGCCACTCTACGTCTTTTGATTGGCACTCAGTCCATTGACATTTAAGGTGACTATTGATAGATGTGTATTTTTTGCCATTTTAAGCCTTCTTTTCCAGTTGATTCTATGTCTTCTTTTTGCGGTTGGATGGTTTCCTTTTACTTTATGGTTGAGTACTTTTCTTTTCCGTTTTTGTGGATGTAATGTTTAGTTTTGATTTGTGGTTGCCCTTTTTTTTAAGTACTTTACTCCCTTCCTACATCTGCTTGCTTTAGCCTGATAGTCATAGAGGCTCAAACACATCATTAAAATAAAAAAGAATCTATAATTTCTTACTTTCCTTCCCCACATTTTATGATTTTGATGTCTTTTTTTTTTAACATCTTCATGTTTAGATCTGTATACTGGCTTATTTAAGTGATTGCTTTCCTCCATCCTAATTCCTCTTTTTTTTTTTTCTTTTTTCTCTCTCTCTTTTTTTTTTTTTTTTTTTTTTTTTTTTTTTTTTTTTGTCTTTTTGCCATTTCTTGGGCCACTTCACCGTCATATGGAGGTTCCCAGGCTAGGGGTTGAATTGGAGCTGTAGCTGCCAGCCTATGCCAGAGCCACAGCAACACAGGATCCTAGCCGCGTCTGCGACCTACACCACAGCTCACGGCAATGCCAGATCATTAACCCACTGAGCAAGGGCCGGGATTGAACCCGCAACCTCATGGTTCCTAGTCAGATTTGTTAACCACTGTGCCACAACGGGAGCTCCTCTCTCTTTTTTTAAATTTAGAGAAGGCCTTTCAGTATTTCCTTTAGAATGGGTTTTGTATTGCTCTACTCTTTTAGCTTTTGTTTGTTGGAGAAATTCTTTGTTTCCCCTTCTATTTTAAATGATATGCTTGCTGCATAGCGTATTCTAGGTTGCAAATTTTTTCCTTTCAGCACCTTAAATATATCTTGCCCCTCCCTTCTGGCCTGTAGAGTTTCTGTAGAGAAATCAGCTGATAGCCTTATGGTCTTCCATTATAATTAATGCTCTACTTTCTCTTGCTGCCTTTAGAATCCTCTCTTTATCTTTACCTTTTGCCATTTTTATTATGATATGTCTCAGCGTGGGCCTGTTTGGGTTCAACTTGTTTGGGGCCCTCTGCACTTCCTATATCTTGATATCAGTTTCCTTAAATTTGGAAAGTTTTCAGCCATAATTTCTTCAAATATATTTTCAATCCCCTTTTCTTTTTGTTTTCCTTCTGTAATTCCTATTATGTATAGATTGGCCCACTTTATATTATTCTATAGGGCTCTTTTATTGCTTTCATGTTTTTTCATTTGGTTTTCTGTCTGCTGTTCTGATTGGGTGATTTCAATTATTCTATCTTCTACATCACTAGTTTGTTCATCCGCATCGTTTATTATGCTCTTTGTTGCCTTTAACTCAGTTTGTATCTCTGCAAATGACTTTTCTAGTTTTTTCTTGGCTCTTCCTTGTATTTTCTAGTCCCTTTCTAAAGGAATCTACATTACTGTTCATATCCTCCCTTACTTCCTTGAGTATCTTCACTATCTCCCTTTTTATCTTAATGTCTGTCATGCTGCAGATATCTGTTTCATTGTTAACTGCTTTAGGTGAATTCTCCTGTTCCTTTAACTGGGAATGGTTTGTGACCTTTTTCATCTTGCTTGTGTTTTTCTTTTTCTATGAGTTTGGGGAAGCCAAACTGTAGTCTTGTAAGGCTACTTCTATGCAAGGGTACCTCTTTGTATTTTGGGGGGGTACTATTTATTTTTGGTGTGGGAGTTTGAATATTGGTGTCTCTTTCTTTTGTGAGAAGGCTGCTATTCCCAGGATGGTCATTGTGTTTTCAGGGAGAAGGAGACAAAGGGTAGGTTTAGCAGTCAGTGCCTGGTTTCTGGGCTCTCAACAGCAGCAAGGACCTGCAGGGAGGTGGCACAGGCTACTAGTATTTTCAGGGCCCTGGGAAGTGGTAATAAGCTTGAGGCAGACCCTCAAGATGAGTAGAGCATTTGGCAGTAGCAGCAGCAGGGTGCGTGAGTTCCCAGGGGAGTGAGAGCAACAATAACTTGTGTTCAATTGCAATGCCCTCCTCTGAGGTGATTGGAACCACAGGTGGTGCCTGTTCAGGGACCCCTAGTGGGAGAGGGCCATGACCATCTCTAGAGTCTGTGATAAATGCAGAGGTTTGCCCCCACCACCTGTAGACCATGCATGAAGCAACCTGTCTCACTTAGCCCACATAGCAGGTGCTGTACAGGCTGCCCATAGTTGCAGGATCCTGGGACTTGACAGAGATCAGGCGTGTGGGTACTGCCCAGAGAATTCAGCAGTGGCAGCAGCAGGGCAGGTGTGTTCCCAGGGGTGTGAGAGCATCAACAGGTTGTGTTTGTCACAGTGCCCTCCTCTGTGGTGCCCTTGAGGTGAATGGGGCTGCAAGTGATTTTTATTCAGGTATCCCCAGTGATGGTGGGCCACACCCACCCCTGGAATCAGGGATAACTGTGGTGGTTTTCCTCCACAACCTCCAGACCATGCAAGAGGCATTCTGTCCCACTTAGCCCACACAGGAGGTGCTGCACCAGCTGCTCCTAGTTATAGGGTCTTGGGAAGGAACAGTGACCAATGTCTGGGCACCACCCAGAGTATTTGGCAGTGGCAGCTGCAGGGCGGGTGTGTTCCCAGTGGAGTGAGAGCAACAGCATATGGTGCTTGCTTGCAATACCTTTTGTTTCATTTTTGCCAACCCCTGAGGTGATTGGATTCACAGGTGAAGCCCACTCACAGGCCTCCCTCTGGCCTCTGAGACGACCACTGCAGTCTGTCCCTGCCACCTATAGACTACACAAGAGGCACCACATTGCACTTAGCCCCCTGATGCCCTTAGCCTACACAAGAGGCGCCTGGCCACCAGTAGCCTGCACAAGAAGTGCCCAGTCTCCACTAAATGAGCAAGAGGATTATCACCACCCTAGCATGCGCCAGAGCCGTCCCACCCTCTAAGCCCACAGGCATGGGCATGTGCACGCTCTTGCTCTGGTGCAGGGGAGTTTCCTATGGCAGCCTGCCCCTCCTCCTCCTCTCGCCCTCCCCAACAATGGTGCCTTGCCTCTCCTGCAGATCTGGACCTTCTCTGGGGTTCCCTCTGCCATGGCATTCTCCTCCTCAGCCCGTGGTGTACTGTTCCCCCACCTGTGGCTCACTACTCCTTAGCCCCTCAGGCTGTCCACACACAGCCAGCCCCAGTCCTCTCCCCAGGATTGATCTCTGGAGCCTGAATTTCAACACTCAATTCAGGTCAATGAACCATGGCAGTGGTTCATTTTATCTGTGTGGCTGTCACTCTGCTTTACAGTTCTCAGTCTAGCTGCTGTGCTTTTCTTGGTGACTTTGAGGCCTCCCCAACTCGGTGATCTTTCTGTCAGTTAGGTGGCTTCCCAGGATGTGGGTTCCTTTTCTCCTTCTCAACTCCCTCTCAGGAGTGCTAGTCCCATCCTGATCCCTTTTATCTCTCTTTTTTTCTTTTGTCATACCCAGTTATATCAAGTTTCTTGCCCTTTTTGGAGGCTTAAGTTCTTCTGCCAGCATTCAGTTGATGTTCTGTGTGAGTAGTTTTACATGTAATGTATTTTTTTGATGTGTTTGTGGGGGAAGGTGGGCACAACCCCTTTCTCCTCTGCCATCTTGCTCCTCCTCCTGATGTTTCTCATGCTTCCTCTGATAAGGCCAGCTAAATTAGTAAATTAGGTAGTGATCTATCTACATCACTTCATAAATTTTACTCAGCTGTTGCAATTATTATTGTATTGAAAAAAGGTGTGTTCTAAACAAATTGGTTCTTTCTATATCTGTGTGATTCCTCAAGGTGGTGAGGCTGTCTGAGAGATAGAACTTTAAAGCAATACTCTAGATAATTATTTTGAAATATAATGCCCAGAAGAGAGTTTCTCATTAATAAATGTTTGTTTTAATAAATGACTGAACAGAGAAAGTTTTTAATTAACATGCAGTATCAGAAAAAAAAGGAATATAGGTGCAGCAAGGTAGATATGGAGCATGAACAGTGATTTATGCAGCTTGAACTGCAAGGTGTCATTAGTGGGCTTCCTTAGTAATGATGATGGAAAGAGTGAATCGTATTGAAACAATTCCATTTTCTCCAAACAGATATTAAATACATATTATAAAAGTGGCTAAATCTGTTTTTTAGTTGTAGAAATTTTACAAAATTTTTTCTGTAATTAGTAATAGTTACGTCTATATAGACAGTTATTGGACATAAGTATTAAAAATGAAAAGCTATTTGAGATCATATAGTTGGAAAGATTTCTGAGACACTTCAGAATGGAAATATGACTCATACTAACTCAGTTTGAGGTCTGCATGTACTCATATTCTGCAAAGGCTTGAATACTATTTAGATATTGTGGTATCAAATGACTTTCTATAAGTGTTTTAGAAAGAATGTCTTACTGGACAATAATATTGACACATTTCAGGTCAAAGTGTTTTAGGTGGCCTTCCTTCTGAACATGGGAAAGAGAACCTGAAGAATGTGCCCTGTGAAATTACTAAAAATGGGACTAAACTTTTGTTCTTTTAATCTTTTCAGCATTCCAAGTCTTTTCTTAGGGACCATTATGATCTATTTTCTTCATATGCCAAACTTAAAAGCAGATGACTTCTGAGAGATGTCTTCTGTAAAATTTTCATCTGTCAGCACACTTATGGAAAACGTTTTTCCTTTCTGCTATAAAGCAACATTTTATGTGCACATGTATAGCATTTTCATACCCTGGCACCTAATTCCCAATTTGCATGATAACAACAGCATAATAGCATAAAAGAGATATTAAGAAAAAATAACTTGAACTTCTTATGACTCCAAAATTGAAGAGATGCTATAAAAGCACTGTTGACTGGAAAACAGCTCTATTATCCCCTTCAGGCAAGGCTGTGTTGAAGGCTTAATGGCTTATAAATACTAGAGCTTTCTTTATCCAATGAGATTAGAATGTATTTCTTCTTACCAAGATCCTCTGTGACCAGTTGCACAGACTTCAGAGCATTTAACCTAGTAATAGGAGGAAATTCCAGAGAGGTCTTTTGCATCAGCTTTTAACACTATTCTGTCAATTTCCTATAACCTAACATATGCTTTCAAAGCACATTTTGTGTACATGAATTTCTTTCCTCACACCTAGAAACTGAGCCATGGCATCACCTTGCTCATGCAAATTCTCCTTTAGTCACTGTAGAATTCTCAACTAGTGGCTTTGGTCTGGCTTGCTAATATCCAATACTTTTTCTTGTGAGAGGATATTGCCTCTTATGTATCAAGAAGAACTGAAGGAAATTGTGTTTCATTCTAGTGATCTTTTAGACTTACAGTTGGGGTCTCTGTTGATAAGAGGAAGAGAAGCAGAATAAAGCTCACACTCTCCTTTGCACTTGATACAACTAAATGCTCAAGTAGTATGAAACCCTCAAAGACAAACCTTGACATCCTAATGTTGATGAATGCAATGAAGACAGGAAGACATGGAGATTTGATCAAATTAAATGTTATACACAATTCCTCTGAGAAGACTTCTTGATCTCCCTACTGACCGAGATGCAGTGCTTGTAAATGTAGATTTCTGTACCCTCTTCCTGAATTGCTAAATCAGAATTCCTGTTGCTGAGGCTCTGCAATGGGTAATTTGTTAAGCATACTAAAGTTTGAGAAGAACTTATTGCAGACTCTTATTAGATTGTAGTAGCTGTCAATACCTTGTGGAATAGTTATTAGGAATCTAGGCATCTGCATAGAACAGCAGAGAAGCTAGGGAGGTTTTAATTCTTATTTCTTTCTCTGCAGCTGATCCAGGCATGCTAGGTTGGCCTGCTAGAAAGCAATCTTAATTGCAGTCAATCACAGGAATTGTTTATTATTTATTGCCATAAAACCCAATAAAAGATTTCATGGTTTGATGCTTGTCAGCATAATTTTGTTGTTCTCTTTCATGTCAGTCCTTACCTCTGTTCACAAATGCTCAGGCTTAAAATTTTGTTTTTCTTTCCCTAACAGCATGGTTACTTGTATAAAACAATATTAAACAGTCACAAGTTCAAAAATTAAACTAGTCTGCACTCCTTTCAGCTTCAATTTATGTGTGAAGAGAGTTATGGCAATGAGAAAATCAAGTTGTCTAATATGAGATAAAATAGCTTATGTATTTGTACCTGAAAATATTTGTTACCCCAAATTTGCAGTTAATGGTGGTTTCTTAGTAAGAGGGACAATGATACTCTTTAATCATGTTTTAAAATATGCTGCCAATCATCAGGGAATATATCTTATGCTAAATGACATACTAAGTTGTCTTCATTCTATAGTTAGAGTAGTAGGTCTTTTGTCATCTTTTAAGATATGTATTTCTTTTGTTTCATTGCAGGTAGCATGGAATATTGCCTGATAAATACTGACCATTTAAATGTTCCGATATGTTCTTAGGCCACATGTAGTACATTTTAGATTGGCTGTTACATATTCATAAAGTGTAGCTATTATGTAGGTGAATATATTTCCTATACTTATACAGTATTTGTTTAGAGTCTGCTCTGTCAATGTTTACATTTTCTTTTTTAACTGTGTTTTATGAATTTCTAATTTAGAAGCTTTACTTTTGGAGGCCAGAGTAGGATGATCTTGCATGATAAAAGATAATTTTCTTTCTTATGCCTATCTTTTGAGTGTATAAAATTAAACCATGGTAATATTAATATACTCTTAAATGTATATGACAATTATAGAAAAAAACTATAAAAATTTCTCTTTGGACTTATGGGGAATCATTTAATCTCTTGTCAGTAGTTTTGTTATATATTCAGTGTTGGCAAGCAGGCTAGATTCTTTTGTAAGGTGCTTTCTAAGACCAGTATGCTCATGTTTGGTGGTTGCTCCTAATGGAGAAAACCTTGATGGCTATGCAGTTATTCATTCAAAACATACATCCAAAAGTTTCTTTTTGCTAAGTGTAATGCTGAATGATGCAAATTGAAAGAAAAAAAAAGAGATTTATTTGCCATTTGTGTGTCTTTGTTTCTTTGCATTCATTTTCTAGCATGCATATTCATGTCTGATATTGTATACTGATAGATCTAGAATTTTTTAAATTTTAGAAATTCTTAACCTTAAAGCACATTCAGTTTCACACCCTTTGAATTATGAATTTCACTTCTATGAATATTTCTTAAGGAAACATGTTAACTTTTACTTTTTTTTTTTAAATAATGATTTTTATTTTTTTCCATTATAGCTGATTTACAGTGTTCTGTCAATTGTCTACTGTACAGAATGGTGACCCGGTTACACAAATGTGTATAGATTCTTTTATCTCACATTATCATGCCCCATCATAAGTGACTAGATACAGGCCCCAGTGCTACACAGAAGAATCTCATTGCTTATCCATTCCAAAGGCAAAAATCTGCATCTATTAACCCCAAGTTCCCAATCCATCCCACTCCCTCCCCCTCTCCCTTGGCAACAAGAAGTCTATTCTCCACGCCTATGATTTTCTTTTCTGTGGAAAGGTTCCTTTGTGCCATACATTAGATTCCAGATATAAGTCATATCATGTGGTATTTGTCTTTCTCTTGCTGACTTCACTCTGGATGAGAGTCTCTAGTTCCATCCATGCTGCTGCAAATGGCATTATTTTGTTCTTTTTTATGGATGAGTAGTATTCCATTGTGTATATATACCACTTCTTCCTAACCCAATCATCTGTCGATGGACATTTGGGTTGTTTCCATGTCTTGGCTATTGTGAATAGTGCTGCAATGAACATTCAGGTGCATGTGTCTTTTTTAAGGAAAGATTTGTCTGCATGTATACCCAAGAATGGGATTTCTGGGTCATATGGTAGTTCTAAGTATAGATTTATAAGGTACCTCCATCCTGTTCTCTATAGTGGTTGTACATTCCCACCAACAGTTGCAGGAGGGTCCCTTTTCTCCACACCCCCTCCAGGTTTTGCTATTTGTGGACTTATTAATGATGGCCATCCTGACTGGCGTGAGGAGGTACCTCATAGTAGTTTTGATTTGCATTTCTCTAATAATCAGGGATGTTGAGCATTTTTTTTTTTCATGTGCTTGTTGGCCATCTGTACATCTTCCTTGGAGAAGTGTCTACTCAGGTCTGTTGCCCATTTTTCCATTGGGTTGTTGGCTTTTTTCACTGTTGAGTTAGTTGTGTGAGTTGCTTGTGTGTTTTAGAGATTAAACCCTTGTCAGCTGAATCATTTGAAACTATTTTCTCCCATTCTGTAAGCTGTCTTTTTGTTTGCTTTTTGGCTTCCTTTGCTGTGCAAAAGCTTGTTGGTTTGATTAGGTCCCATTCGTTTATTTTTGCTTTTATTTCTGTTGCTTTAGGAGACGGACCTAAGAAAACATTTGTAAGGTTGATGTCAGAGAATGTTTTGCCTATGTTCTCCTCCAGGAGTTTGATGCTATTTTGTCTTACATTTAAGTCTTCCAGCCATCTGAGTTTATTTTTGTGCATGGTGTTGCGAGGGTGCGTTCTAGTTTCATTGACTTGCATGCAGCTGTCCAGGTTTCCCAGCAATACTTGCTGAAAAGACTGTCTGTTTCCCATTTCATATTCTTGCCTCCTTTGTCAAAGATTCATTGACCAAAGGTGTCTGGGTTTATTTCTGGGTTCTCTATTCTGTTCCACTGGTGTACATGTCTGTTTTGGTACCAGTTCCACACTGTCTTGACGACTGTGGCTTTGTAATATTGCCTGAAGTCTGGGAGAGTTATGCCTTGTGCTTGGTTGTTGTTCCTGAGGACTGCTTTGGCCATTCTGGGTCTTTTGTGGTTCCACATAAATGTTTGGATTGGTTTGTTCTAGTTCTGTGAAAAATGTCCTGGGTAATTGGATAGGGATTGCGTTGAATCTGTAGATTGCTTTGGGTAGTATGGCCATTTTAACAATATAATTGTTCCAACCCATAAGCATGGGATGTCTTTCCATTTCTTCACGTCTTCTTTAATTTCTTTGATTAAAGTTTTATAGTTCTCAGCATATAGGTGTTTCACCTCCTTGGTTGGGCGTGTTCCCAGGTATTTGATTTTTAGGGGTGCAATTTTAAAAGGTATTGTATTGTGTATTCCTCTTCTAATCTTTAATTGTTAGTATGCAGAAATGTGACTGATTTCTGAGTGTTAATCTTATATCCTGCTACTTTGCTGAATTTGTTGATCAGTTGAAGTAGTTTTTGGGGTTGCATCCTCAGGGTTTTCTACGTACATTATCATGTCTTCTGCACACAGTGACGGGTTTTCCTCTTCTCTTCCTACCTGGGTGCCTTTTATTTCTTCTGTTTGTCTGATTGCCGTGGCTAGGACTTCCAATACTACTTTGAATAACAGTGGTGAGAGTGGGCATCCTCGTGTCATTCCAGATTTTAGTTGGAAGGCTTTCAGCTTTTCTCCATTGGGCATTATATTTGCTGTGGATTTGTCATCAATGGCTTTGATTATGTTAAGGTATGTTCCCTCTATACCCACTTTGGTAAGGGTCTTGATCATGAATGGATGTTGGACTTTGTCAAATGCTTTCTCTGCATCTATTGAGATGATCATGTGGTTTTTGACTTTTCTTTTGTTAATGTGGCCTATGGCACTGACTGATTTGAGTATGTTGAACCATCCTTGTGCACCTGGGATGAATCCCACCTGGTCATGGTGTACGATCTTTTGTATGTGTTGTTGGATTCAGCTGGATTAACATTTTGTTGAGAATTTTTACATCTGTATTCACCAAAGATATTGTCCTATAGTTTTCTTTTTTGGTGGTATCCTTGTCTTGTTTTGGAATTAGGGTGATGGTGGCATCATGGAATGTCTTTGGGAGTGTTCCTTCTTCTTCGCCCTTTTGAAAACATATGAGCAGAATGGGTATAAGTTCCTCTTGTATGTTTGGTAGAATTCACCTGTGAAGCCATCTGGTCCTGGACTTTTATTTGTAGGGAGTGTTTTTATGACATATTCAATTTCATTTCTAGTGATCGGTCCATTCAGTTGATGTGTTTCCTCTTGATACAGTTTTGGCAGACTGTAAGTCTCTAGAAAGTTGTCTGTTTCTTCTAGGTTGTCACATTTGTTGGCATACAATTGTTTATAGTATTCTCTCATGGTTTTTTTGTATTTCTGCAGTATCCCTTGTGACTTCTCCTTTTTTCATTTCTTGTTTTCTTTATTTTGGTTTTTTCTCTCCTCTTCTCGGTGAGTTTGGCCAGAGGTTTGTCAATTTTGCTTACCTTTTCAAAGAACCAGCTCTTGGTTTTGTTGATCTTTTTTACTGTTTTTTTTTTAATCTCTATTTTATTGATTTCCTCTTTGATTTTCATGATTTCCTTCCTTCTGTGGACTTTAGGTTTTGTCAGTTATTCTTTTTTCTAAATTGATTTAGGTGGTGAGTTAAGTTGTTGATTTGAGATTTTTCTTCTTTTTTGAGGAAAGCCTGTATTGCTATGATGTTCCCTGTGAGCACTGCTTTTGCAGCACCCCATGTATTTTGAGTGGTTGTGTCTTCATTATCATTTGTCTCGAGGTATTTTGTAATTTCCTGCTTGATTTCCTCATTGACCCTTTGGTTTTTTAGTAGCATGTTGTTTAGTCTCCATGTAGTCAGTTTTGTTCTCCTCTCTTTTCCTGTGGTTGATTTCTAGTTTCATGCCTTTGTGGTCAGAGAAGAATCTTGAAATAATTTCTATACTCTTAAATTTGTTGAGGTTAGCTTGGTGCCCCAGTATGTGATCAGTCCTTGAGAATGTTCCATGTGCACTTGAGAAGAATGTATAGTCTGATTTTTTTTTTTTTTTTGACGTAATGTCTTGAAATTGTTGATTAAGTCTAACTTTTCCATTGTGTCCTTTAGGATCTCTGTTGCCTTGTGGATTTTCTGTCTAGAGAGTCTATCCATTGATGTGAATGGGGTGTTAAAGTCTCCTACTTATGATTGTATTCCCATTAATTTCTGTTTTTATGTCTGTTAGTATTTGTTGTAGGTATCTGGGTGCTCATATATTAGGGTCATGAATATTGAGGATTGTAATATCCTCTTCCTGAATGGATCCTTTTACCTTTAAATGGTGTCCTTCTTTGTCTTTCTTTATGGCCTTCATTTTAAAGTTTATTTTGTCTTAATGAGTATTGCAACTCCTGCTGGAAACAAATTTTTATCAGTGTAGTCAAGAAAAGATAAATTAATATATTTGAAACGGAGAAAATTTAATATCGTATATTGGTTCCAAGATTCTTTGAAAAGATGAAATTCTAAAAGGAAAAAGAGAGAGCTGACTCAGAAAAAGGAATATTGGATGGGTCTTGAAACAGGAATCTCAGCAAGTCTCTAAATACTAGTCCATGTCTGCTTCTGTGCTGTTGGAGATATTGTCACAGCTATGTCTGCACTTGCTAAAGAGATGCCTCTTTGTCCAAGGCCATAACCACCAAAAACTCATTAATCTGCTTAACACTAGGACAATTTTCAGCAATAGCCAACAACTGCTGTACTATTGGAAATAAAATAGAAGTTTTCTTATCATTATTTAAACAGAAAAAATCATGTATAGAAGAAACCATAGTGACAAAAGTAAATATAATTATGAAATGTAATTATAGAGGAAAGCGAGATTCTGAGATGTATGTGTAGAATCTAGTTACCTTTCTTCATAATCTGGAATGTACTATTAAAAGTTATTAATTATTGTTATCTTCATATAGAAGGAGAATGAATAAGCTCCGTTTTATTCTTTACACCTTTTTTAGTTTTCCAAAATTTTCTGCAATAAGCATGTATTAGATTCAGAATTAGAAAAATTATTTCACAATTTGCATTTAGCTAATCTCCTCTTAGACATTATGCTAAGTGTGGCATAATGAACTTACCTCCATTTCCCTCTGTAGAACTCAAATGAGTTATTCCAGTTTTCACATTCATTACACTTATCTTTTCTCCCCCTTGATAACTAATGTCACTTTAGAATGAATACATATGAGAGTATTGTAAAGAACAGCCCAAGAAATAAAATAATCATGGGAAATATACCTTACAGCTGAAGAAAGGACACTTTTTTTCTAATGATATTTCAGGAAATGGGACAAAAGGGCCAATGCAAGCAAGATAATCTCTCTAATGGAACGTTCAAAAAGTGATGAAACTATTGACAGTTGTAAAGTAGAAGAATGAATTGACCACCTGTCTCTTGGAAAAAAATTAAAAAAGAAGAAAAAAATCAGAAATTTGAGAGTAAGAAATGTTTAATTAGGACTGTAGAAATGTGGATAAATTCCACTGTTCTTAATAGATGTCATAATTCCTTTCCAAAAAGTGAAAATATTTAGTTCTTAAGCAGAGAATAATAAAAAAAATACACTATTTTGTATAGCCTATTCAAGCCTCTGGGAATTTCAGAAAGAAAACTGTTTTGGGTCAGAGAAGTCAGAAGAAGTTGTCTGGCAAGATGCAACAACTACCTGACAGTGATAATTTAGACAGTTTTAATTATCATAGCAATTAAAAATAGCTTATTATATTACATATAATTTAGAATGTAATAACAATGACCGATTAGTATGTGCTTGTTATGCCATGTGCTATTCTAAGCACTTTAGTTATTCTATTCTTTTGTTAGGTATTATTACTACTTTTATTACATTAATGATTATACTGAGGCAAAGAGAAATGAAAAAACTTAACCCAGATCACATCTCTATTAAGTAGTCAATTCAGGATTAAAACTTAGACACATAGACTATGGAGATTTGCAATTACTGCCAAATTGCCCTGCAGTTTGATTAGTAGGTGTGTAGGAGATATGGAGACATTGCATGATGCAGAGTGTACAACATGAGTTATGTCTTAATTCAGACAGGTTTTACTAACCATATCACTTTGTCACTTGCTATCAATTTGGAAGAGATAAATTATACTCTGAATAAGAAACTGATCAAGTTCAATCAACTAAGCTTTCCTTAGTGATAAACATTTTCTCGTGACTGAAATACTTTTACTTTCTGTATGTTGGCCATTTCTTATGGACTTCATTGAAGAAGAAGCACTTATATCTATATTCTACTGTGTCAACAATCTACTATCTTCTATTTAAATATGCTTTCTTTATGTCTTCTTGTTATCTCTAGGGGGAAGATAAAGAACATAAGTGTGTATCTGTAATTACAGGACCACACAGTTTTTCTGGTTCTAAGTGTCAGAAGAACCACATACACACATACACAATTTTTTAAAATTAAAACTTTTATTACTTCCTTAGTTAAGTCAATAAAATTGTATTCATTTAATTTATGTTTATAGGATGCTTAAAATTGCCTTCCCTAGGAAAACAAGGATTGTTAGTAAAATTCTGAGATTTTTATTAAACATAAGGAAAGTCTACCCATATATTTTTTTAAAAAAATATTTGCTTAGAGCTTGCCTTTTCACAGAGATCATTTTGATATATTCTCTGGCAGCAAATACTCATCTCACTATTTGCTGAAATACAGCTAATATCAGATATGGTGCTATGTGCTAACATGTTGGTTTCTACAATTTTGCTTATTAATTTGGCATGATGAAAACTTTCCCATTTTGCACGGTGTTAATTTTGCAGTTCTAGTTTTCTCAGTAGTATTATGCCATAACTAGTGTCATTATCATTAAATTTTTATTGAGTTTCCTCTTTGTGCCAGGTTTTAAGAATTCAAGCAGGTATAAATCAGATTCTCTATTCAAAAGGAACTAAAACACAAAAATTGTAAGAAAAATATTTTGGTGGGAATTTGCAGTTTAGAGTTCATTGCCAAAAACTTTAAATAATATTCCAAATTATTTGGCTTATTGAAATGTTGAAGTGAAAGAGGTAGATAAAAATCTATGACAGCTTTTGTTCTTATTATGCACTAAGGTTTTTGCTCGATTACTAATATATATCAATTTTCCTGTGTAACCTTTACACAGGAAAGGTTGTGGCTATTTTTAATTTTACTTTACAAGTAAAGGTGGAGGAGGGTCTTACATAGGTGAAGCAACTAGATAAAGTCTCCCATCAGCTGCATGGAAGATGGTTTAACTTCAAAGCCTATTCTCTTTTTCTTACCTGGTTGAAGAAATTAAACAGGTTAATGAGAATGAGGTTCCTTTTGTTGTGTAGAGAAAAGAGATTCTTGAGATCTAACGAAAATCAGAATCTGAATTAATGAAAAGCAAAAGTCAGTTAATGGAAATCTCTTCTCATTGGCTTGGGAGATGCATAGATCTAGAAACATGAGTGTTTAAATGAAAGAGAACTGTTACTGATAGAAAGTCGATTAAAAGTTTCTACTTTGCAGATAAATGAATTGAAATATATATGATGAATGATAAATTAGTAAGTTAAGGCATGATAATCAATACCTTAGAATGTAAGATAGATTGAATACGTAGTTGTGGAGAGAGGAGACTAAAGAAGGAATAACCAGTGATCATTTGTTTCCACAGGAACTGGGTGAGCCAAAAGTAGATATCTCCTGTCCAGGAATTAGGGAATCCATATGTTGTTTTTACTTTGATACCAGTGACCTCTCTGCCAAAAATATATTTAGGTTTTGACCTCACCATGATTGTGGGTACCTGTTCCTCACTTTGACTACCTACAGATTCCCTGAATCCTGCTACTTCTGTCTTTGGACACTAGCTCTGAACATCTCTGATTCCCTTACCATAGAACCAATGGAACTCTCTTTACATTCCTGACAATAGTGTCACAGAACTTTGGCTGAGCCTTGTCCTTTAAAAGTCATGCCCCTCATCTGTCCATAATTCACTCACTACAAGCACTGGGCCCCACTTAAGTGTTGCTAAACTCAGTGCTACCACTTTTATAATTTAGGGCTACCTTTGACCTTGCTTTTGACTTGCTTTTCACATCCTGTGCCCAGTTCACATCTCTGTGATGCTACTAATCACAATTAGAATGATGCCTTTTACTGTATATCCACTATATTAACATATATTATATGTGGAATTTGCAATGCCTGAGTATGTTTTTAGAATACAAATTACTTGTGGGTCACCTATATATTTCTTATTTTATAATCAGTTAATCAACATGTGTATTCTGCCAAGCTGTATAATACCAGTATATAAATATTTATATTTGTAATATAGTTAAATGACTCTGCATTTGAATTGAAATTTTAGCAACCAATATGGGAAATTAAATTTTTAAAAGAAACATCATTTTATTATGTTCCATTATTTTGTTTTGAATTTATCATATTGAGGAAAAGGTATTAAATAAGAGATGTACGTAATGTTAAGAGAGAGATTTGTGGAAACTTGAATATTTTTCATGGATAAGTGGCACAGATAGGCTCTTTTTTTTCTAGAATTTTACTTGAAATTTATGACATCTGTTTTCTTGCATGTGGTGAGCCCCAACCACTACCTTAAGAATATCTCTTGAGTTTGGACGCATTTGGTATAATACATAGAGTAAGAGAAGTAAATCGGAAGGGAAAAACTGTTATGTGTCAAGGCCAAAGAATGTTCCTGAGAAGATTACGTAATAATTAGAGCACAGAGGAAAAGTAAATTTGTAAGCAAGTTTGAAAACCATTGTTTGAGGTAGAGATAATTGCATAAAGGTTGGCACAGATGAAAGAAAAGGTGGAACCCGTGTTATCCACAGTAAAATTAGAAAAAGAAAATCAAGTCAGAGGAGTCTTTGAATTACTCATTGCTAAATTAATTAAACAAGGAGGCCGTTAGACAGAGGTGGCTCTAATGCCATGGTGGCCTCTGAAACAAACCAACACCTAAGCTTGTAAATGCCTCACGGTTAGAAAGTCAAAATGCTGAGGAAAGCCGGTCACCCAGTCACAAACCACTAACTAGGCTTTAAGCTATAGCCAATCAATGATTTCCTTTCATTTCTTGCTCACTTTTTCTACATGTCTTAGGGGAATAGGGGACTGTGCTCTTAACCACTTCCAGTTTGTAACTGCCCAAACAGAATTGACTTTTGCTCAAAGAAAGAAAGAAGGAGGTATATTTGATGGACTGATATGGAATGATATTTAAGACATAATGTAAAACGTGAAAAATTTAAAAAGTTACCAAAAAGTATGTAAAATATGGTCCTTTCTAAGGGGGAGGGCGGATCAAAGAAAGATGGCACACGACCAATCTTGAGCTCTATGTTGCTCGCATATCCTGAGACAACAGAAAAAAAAAAAAAAAAGGATAGGAAATAAAATTCCCAAACCACACTATTGAAGAAAGAGAGTAGACAAGGTCTCAGGCTGTGAATGAGGTCAAGAATCCACTCAGTATCTACAGAGCACATAGATAGTCTTGACAGATCATTTCACTTGAAACGTGTGGAAAATGAAAAGAAAAGCATGGTAACTGTGTAAACAAACCACCATAGGAGGTGGAAGGGTAAAAAAGAGCTAAAATGAAAACAATATAGATGAAGAATCCAATCTGGAAAAAAGCCCGAGAAACAGAAGAAAACTCCCCAAGAGGGCTTCTCATTAGAGAAGAAATGAATACGTATATTAAACCAAAATATAGAAGCTCAAACATAAAATAATAAGCACAGAATGAAAATAATGCACTTTTTTAAGTGAAACAGGAAAAAAAAACATCAAAATAGCAAATTAAAAAGTTAATATATCCAAAAAAGCCAAAGAACAGGCCATGTACAGCTAATTAAAAATTTAATTGTTGCAGAAGGAAAGCCTATTTTAGTTAACATAAACATAGAGGAAAGGGACTCAAAAAACTATAGATAATATAATATACATATGAGAAACAGTATAACTTATAGTAAATATCCCAAATGTAGAAATTCAAACAAATTGAACAATGAAACATTCCAAAATATAACAGAAGAAATCTTCCTGAATGGAATACTGATGAAAAGAAACAGTCGTATTCTGATTACAGTAGATACAGAACAATTAATACAGTCACATATACTATTTAAGTTATCAAACTTTAAGAGAAGAAAATGAACTCTGGGAAGGAGATACTTTTTCTATAAAAAGGAAAGAAAATCAAGCTAGTCTCAAATTTTCCCACACATTTAATGGCAAGAGACAATGAAGTGATAAACCTACACAATTCTGAAACAAAGAAAACTGTCACATTATAAGATAGATTCGCACAACATGACATGTAAGTGTAAAAGCTACAAACAGAAATTCTGAAAAATAAAATCATTTAGGGAATAAAATATCCTTGAATTCTTATTGAAAAACAAAGATAAACAAAACTACTCAACAACTGTATCCAAGCAGTTAAGAGGTACAATCAAAGTAGAGCACTCAACAATTAGAAAGTTGTATTATAAGGATCACTGGTATATATAAAATCGTTTAAATAGTTACAGGAGACTTAATAACCATGATCACGAATCATGATTAGAAAAAGAAGATTGTATGGCTCCAAATCAGCCCTTATATTACTTGGTTAGCACAGGTTCTGGTACCAAAGGGCTGAACTGACCTTTTCTTAGCATGAATGTCAGGCGTGCAGGCCAGGGCTCTGGTCTCATAGAGATAACTGTGCTTCTGTTCCAAGCCCCAGTGATTTTCCAAAAATTTTGTAAAATGGATGGTAAAACAAAGATGGACTGAGGAATCCTTTAAAAATATCTTTAATGGTGGGGTATTATTAGTATTTAAATCAGGTCATTTAACTTTAAATAATGCCTATTTTTAGCTAATTGAAATTAAACTAATTTTGTGACAATCTATTGGCAACAAATATGACCAGATGATTTCTTTATGAATCACTCATTGACTTCCATTATAAAGAGGATAATAATTTAATGTTCTCTGAAAAATCGTAGACAAAAATACATTCAGTTCTGGCGTTGTGCTGTGAGAAAGGGAAAAAAACACTTTTATATTTTAAATAACTAAAAGCAGAAAAATAGCAAAAGAAAGACCAATATTAATTAGATAAAATTTATAGATGTTGCAAAATTACATAATCAAGTAAAATGTAAATACAAAGTAACACATTTATCTTATTTTGAAAGGTAAATAGATTTATAGGGTGAAAATGGTAATTTTCTCGGCTGATTTATTTTTATTTTTCTATGAAGTGATTTTCTTAACTACAAGCAAACTGATTAAAAAATCATTTCCTTATACTATTCAAAGACTGAATAGAGAAAAGTGAACAAACGGTCCCTAAGATAGAGGTCTTGGATGTTTCAGCAAAAGATATGCAAACTTTAAGAATTATATGTCCGTTGAATGCTCTTCTGGTCACTAGCTAAGTTGTGATTGTGAAGGCAAAGGCGATGTTAAAATATTCCTTTATAACGCTTTCTCTCTGAAAGATAAGTTCATAACAGAATGTTATGATTTAAAGATTTTGGATGCATATTACCTTCTTCTTTTCTGTTACTGAATAAGATTACATAAATAAAAAATAATACCATTTGTTCCATTCTTTGAGCTCTAGTTCTTCATATTAGTTTCCTGGGATGATCAATGTTAGGACTTTTTTGGGTATAATACATATATACACATATTTTTGATTCTCCAAAATTTTATTGTCTTTCATTTCAGTCCAGCCAGATAACTACCAAGTTGTCTCCTGCTGTGTTTTCTTACTCTTACATTCATTCGTCATATATTTATTAGGTGCCTACTGTGCGCCGGCCAATGTCGTAGGTGCTAGTTATAAAGCAATGAACAATACAGACAAATTTACTGCCTCCAAGTTTTCATTCTGGTAGAGTAGACAAACAAGATACCGATGTTAAGAAGGATTCTTTTCCCATTGTGATAACATTGCCTTTGGCTAGAACAGGATTTCTTTCTCTTTCTTTCTTTCTTTTTTTTTTTTTTTTTTAGGGCCGCACTTGTGGCATATGGAGATTCCTAGGCTAGGGGTTGAATCAGAGCTGTAGCTGTTGGCCTACACCCAGCCACAGCAATACCAGATCAAAGCCATGTTTGTGACCTACACCACAGCTCAGGGAAACATCAGATCCTTAACCCACTGAGTAAGGCCAGGGATCAAATCTGCGTCCTCTTGGATGCTAGTCAGATTCATTTCCGCAAAGCCACGAAAGGAACTCCAAGATTTCTTAACCTCAGTACTAATTATATTTTGTGCTGCATATTTCTTTGTAGTGAAGGACTGTTATGTGCACTGTAGGATGTTTAGCAGCATCTCTGGCTTCTACTCACGGAATTCCAGCAGTGTCCTAAAGTTGTGACAACCAAAAATGTTTCTAGACATTGTCAAATGGAAATTTTTGTAATTAGATTTTTCTCCAATTCTGTTGCAGATTTGAAGACCTACTTCTGTCTGTACACATATCTAAACCAAATAATTCTATTTTTAAATGCCACCTTTTACCTCCCCCTTTTGTTGTCCTTGGGAGACTAGTTATTGGAAGTGCTTAACTTTTCATTATCAGTAAGAAAAAAGATATGCAAGTGTATTCTTCTCTTACAAGCAATAGCTGAGGCTATGTTTATATTCCATCAAAAACAATATGAGCTCCTCTGCAAGGCTACTCGATTTAAACCTAGCATGAAATGTTATTTATACATGCATCTCCCCTGGTTGTCTCTCCCCTGGGTTTGTGCAGACTATTGTCCATGCTTTTCATTTGTGGGCATGTTGTGGCATAGGTTCCAATGGCTCTGTGCCTGTAATTGGGCATATTCCAGGTTTCCTTGTCTTTCTTTTCTTATTGGAGACAATTGCTGAATGAGAGATCTATTCTCGGTGAGCCACACTGGATGAAACCCTATTTTGAGTAGCTGGAACAATTGTGGTAGAAGCAAGGTGACCTGAATGCATGTTCCACACTCATACATGCACACACACGCTTTCATCTACCACATGACTGATTCAAGAGCTGTAGAGCTCTGCTTATGCAGTATATTAACTCTCCTGTTTAAACAGGTACTTGGTTAATATGCTCCTTTGACAACTATGATTAGAGAGTCTCCTACATATCAGGAAAAGTCTTCCTTTTGAGAACTGCGACATTATTTTGCAAAATCTGTATAAAGGTGAGACTTTTTCTATTTTGTAACATAGGAATTTTCAAGCAAAAAGGTGAAAAGACCATACAGCTCAGTGGGGTCTGACTGAGATATACTTCAACCTAAACTGAATGCTCTCTTCTAAATGCTCCAGAACATGTTAATTTTGACAAAATTTCAAGGAAAATATGTGGAACTCCCAGTTGTACCCTGATCAGTGGTTTCTGACTAATGATCATGAAATTGTGTTCCTGTTTCTCCTCTCATCTGCAGTATGTAACTTCGAACAGCTCTTTTAGCTGTAGCAAAAACAGGCTTGTAACCTGAAGAAAAATGACTACTAGGCAACAAGAGATTTCAATGGCTGTCTAGTCCAAAATATGGGTTACTCTAAAATATTAAAATTGCAACCATGAATCCTCTTTGAATTCCTGGAGGTTCTTCTGTGCTTTGCCAACCCCTCTATCTTGAAATACATGAAGATAACAAAAGAATGACAATTCTAAATTGCAGATGGTTTTTCCCTTTCTCTCATTTCATTCATTTTTAATGTAGATGATGGGATCTTTGGGACTTAGAGCCATATTTGACAGCTTTTTCATGTTTATTTGGATGGTGAGCTATGCTACAATTTGGATTCGAGGCACTCTTTCCAAGAATAAGTCATTTGTAATCCATGTATTTTTTAGTGGCTAAGATGTAAATATGCAGGTTTTATTGTTTCTTTCTTGTGATTTACACTCTTCTATATACATAGCTTTTTTTTTTAAGCCAAAGACTCAGTTTTCTTCTGATTTTAGGCAAAGTGGTTATATTTCTGTTTTTAATGCAGTATTGCTGGGGAGTGTGAAGGCAAACAAAGAAACTACCGAAATGAAATACTATTGTTTATTTTAGGAAACAACATTCTTCAAGTACATAAATAACATATCTCATGTATTTATAATACTAGCTTCTTCTTTACCATCTTTCTCCGAACTTCTCCCCAACATTCTGCATAGTTTTGATTCACAGTAAACGTCTAGTGTCTCACTACCGGAAACAAACAGATAAAAACGCTTTCATGAACTTCCTGAAAGCTAAGACAGTCCTTGCCATCAAGGAAGTCTGCTCTGCAGTATTATAGACTTTAAGGCTATTTATTCTCTTCCAAAATAAATTTTATTGTAGGTATTTTGCTTGTTAAAAAACCCAGAGAAATTTAGGTGACAGTGTTTACTTCAGTGAGTCAGATTTTTAAAAGTTGTCTTTATCTCTCATTCTTACATTAATAGTCTCACCCTCTTGTTTGCCCAATCATCCAATCATTTTCTTTTCCTATTGTGTGATGAGATTTGGAATGGAAATAGATATTGAGAGACCAAGAAATGGTCAGGATGATTGATATACTTTTCACTTCTTTCCTTTATGGCAAAGAACATGACTTGTATTCCCTCTAGAGTAGAAGCCAGCTTAAAAGTTCATTTTAAAATCTTCATGAAACTTCTTTCCAAGTCTAGAGAACCTAGGAGGTATTTATTTTTCTCAATCTTTAATGATTATTTTGTATGCAATGAGCACAGTGCTAAGCAACTGAAATAGTGGGGGCATCTTTTAATATTTGAAATTAATCCCCTCTTTCTTCCTATATGTTTAAGATCTGCAGAATATTTAAGATTAGTTACTTTACTGACAAATATGGTCCAAATTGATCAATTTTTTTCTCTGAAATCTTATGAAGCCTCATATATCTTTTGATTCAACCACTCATTTGGCACTTGATTCACTAAGTGGAGCGTTTCTAGAAAATAAGGACTATACCTTTCACTATAATGGCATTTCTAATATTCATTATTGTATCCAAATATGCATGAAAAATTCTAGTACCAGATCTGTTAACAATCAGTTATGTAACTTTAAATTTATTCCAATATCATTTTTCTCTAAAAGCTAATAAATAAACACATAAATAAATCAAGTATATAGATTCTTGCCATTATATGAGGTCATCAAGTTAAGTCTATTCCAGGTTGTAACATTTAGCCAGACATCATCCACTAATCATATCAAACAAAGAAAATTCTGCTTTATAGGAAAGAATAGATGGATGGAATTTTCTCATTTTAAGTTTTTCTTCTTTATGTTTGGACTTTAAAATGAAAGCATTGGAGTTCGTGTCATGGTGCAGTGGAAACAAATCCAACTAGGAACTATGAGGTTGCAGGTTCAATCCCTGGCCTTGCTCAGTGGGTTAAGGATCTGGTATTGCCATGAGCTGTGATGTAGGTCACAGACACGCAGCTCAGATCCCAAGTTGCTGTGGCTGTAGGCTGGCTGCTATAGCTGTGATTCAACCCCTAGCCTGTGAAACTCCATTTGCCATGGGTGTGCCCCACCCAAAAAAAAGGCAAAAAAAAAAAAAAAACACAAAAAACAAAAGCATCTGCCATATTTTATCTTCTAGTGGGTGCTAGTAGATTATCCTGTGAACAAAGTAGCACATTAATATTAACCAATAATTTTAGATACAGCAAATAGTTCAAAATTCAACTACTTGGATATTTTTTTTTTGGCACTTTTGAGTATTTGTCAGTTTATTGTTGATATTAAGCTTGGTATTAGAGAAAACTGATTTTCTTATTCTAAATTCTGCCACTTACTATGTAAAAGAGGTAACTTAATTCCTGAACCCCAGTAAAATAATGATGCTACAAATTCCATTTTGTATTGAAACTGGCATATAGTAATTTATGTGTGTACAAAAATGCACTGAAAGAAATAGGGCACACTAGAGTATTTGGATCAATTTGCTGGCTAAAGACAATTTAAGTAGCTCCAAATAAATAACAGATTTTTTTTTTCTTAAGCTTATAGAAGAAGGCTATGATTGAATAGGCTACAGTAGACCAAATCTGCCACTAAAAGTGAGAAAATCCAGGTAAAATACACTTTATGATCTGTTTAAAGTCATTAAGAGCTAGAGGACGTCATCATACTAGGAGATCAGGATCTTGGAATGAGAGAAACCATAGGTGAGGCCAACCGAGTATCATAGTTTAACCCACAAAGAATTTGCCAAATCTTAGTCTGGTTGAGAAACTGAAAAACCAGGCAGAGGGTGGCTAGCTGCCAAGAATCAGAGAAGCAAACAGAGCTTTGGCAATATGACAGTGTTGGAGTTAAGAACATCCCAAGGCAGGCAGGATTTGAGAGGTCAGCATCCATGAGATAGGGGAGGTCCTGATAAGTTAGCGAAAGGCTCTTTTTTCCCCCGTATATATATCACTTATTGAATTCTTAAGGTGCTTAGGGGAAAAGACTACGAAGCCAAAAGATAATTTGAAAATCTATGCAGTTATCATGGGTCTCTTGGTAAACAGAAGACAGCAGCGGGACTTCTTGACTAGCAAAGGAGAGTGTTATATAAACACTCACAGCGTCCTGGCTGAGATCTCTTAAGAGCTAACCCATGAGCTGCAGCCAAAGAGAGGTACATGATGCTTCCCCAAAAACTACACTGTATCATTGATAGAATACTGTGATCTGCTCCCTCATAGGTTGCCTAAGAAAGGACAGGATTAATTCTATCTGAAAGAAGAAAACATTATTCAACTGCTTGAAATGTTTCATGAACAATATCCAGCATTCAATTAAAAAAATATACTTGTGGTTGCCAAGGGGGAGGGAGTGGGATAGATTGGGAGCTTGGGGTTAATCAGTGCAGACTATTGCCTTTGGAATGGATTAGCAATGAGATCCTGCTGTGTAGCACTGGGAACTATGTCTAGTCGCTTATGATGGAGCATGATAATGTGAGAAAAAAAAAATGTATACATGTAGGTGTAACTGGGACACCATGCTGTAGAGTAGAAAAAAAAAATAATGTATTGAGGAAATTAAAAAAAAAATCAAACCAAAGCCTACAATCAGTCAATTAAGGGACAGGAAAACCAACAATAGCAACAAAGTACAGATGACTGACACAAGTGTTGTAATTATGAGACTAGACTTCCATTTATGAGTAATATGTCTAAGAACAGATATAAGAGAATTTTCATCAGAAAATTTATCTAATGGAAAAGAAACAAATGGAAATTCTTGCACTAAAAGAGCAATAATGGGAACGGATGACCTAGAAGAGAGTGTTACCTACAGATAGGACAAAAATGAATACGTAATTAAAGTAATTATGAGTAGAATAATAGTTGAGTAAAAATAATCTGGGCTAAGAAGTAGAAAAGTATATGTGGAAAATACAGAAGAAAAAGTAAGGAACAAAAAAAAAATGTAAGAGACACAGCAAAGGCAAGTAAAACGCATGTACTTTGTGCCAGAGAAGGAAAGAGAAGACAGAGGCAGGAGCAATATTTTAAGAGCTAATGATTAAGAAATCCCTCAACTTATAAAAACTCAAGCTATGTGAACAAGATGTATTATGCATCCAAAGAAACTTAAGAAGAAGCTCATACCTAAGCATATTCAGTGAAACTTGGAAACAGGAGACAATAAAAGCCTTGAAAGCAAAGAAGTAGATGGTCATTGGCATTGAGAACTAGTTTTAAACAGAAACAAAGAAGGAGTAATACAATGGAATGGCATCTTTAAAGAAGTTAAGGAAAATAACTGCCCCACTAGAATTCTCTAGCAAGTGAAAGTATCCTTTAAACATAAAAATGACATACAGGCATTTACATTCAAACAAATCTATATAAATTATTGTCAGCAGTTTCACATTTAAACTACATACACACACACACATACAGAGGAATTTCTTAGAAATGTAATCCATCACAGTTGGAAGCTAAGAAATGCAGAAAGGAATTAAAGCTCTGAGAAAACCTAATTATATAAATAGATATTGATTGTGCACAATGATCATATTAATGTATTGGGTTGCATAATATATATGAGGAGTTAATGACAAAATAACACAATAAGGGGAGGGGAGAAGTAGAATATTTTAATGTCATTGTATTTTCAAGAGAGTGGTAAAGGAATAATTTATTTCTGACTCTAATGAGTCAAAGTTACATATTTTAAACAGTGAAATTATTGTAAGGAATGTATAACTAACAAGCTAATAAAAGAAAATGGATCAATAATGAAATAATTAATTTATAAGAAGAAAAGAAGAAAGAACATATACAAGTGGGACAAATAGAAATAGTAAAAGCTAAATATGGAACAAAATAATATCAAACAATATATTTAGTATAAGTGGACACAATGCTCCAATTAAAAGACTGGGTTTTTAAAAGTACTCAGATTTGCTGACAAAGACCCTTTAAATGTAGTGACAGAAAAGTTAAAAATGAAAGGTTGGGAAAAAGTCTATCTTGTAAAAATAAAGCCGGTATGTCAGTAAGAGAAACAAAGTATACACAGTGACAAGAAACATAACAAGAGATAATTAGCAGAACTTTATAATGATGCAAGGGCCAGTGTACTAGAAATAACAGTGTTACATTTATATGAATCTAACAACAGAGATGTAAAATATTTTTAAAAATTAAAAGAATTATATGAGAAATGCTAATCAAAAATTATACTGAAAGACTTTAACAGACTTCTCCCAATAACTAATAGTATAAACAAACAAGAAAAAAAGTTGGTAAGTATCTAGAGAATATAAACATTTTGATAAACAAAATTCCCTAGTTGGCATGAATAGATCATTGCCTCCAACGATGACAAAATACTCAACATTTTCAAGTGCATGTAGAACATATATGCACCCAAGTTTGGAAAATAATTCATATGCATTCAAAATATTTGTGTATTCAATTATTATTTGGAAACTAAAAAATGCAGTTCCAAAAATTATTGACAATAAAAATTTAATGGGTATTATAAAATATTTAAAACTAATTAATATTAGATATATCACATTATCATAATGGGATGTGATGAAATCTGTGCTTAAATAAAAATTCATATTATAAAAATAATATATTTAAATCATGTTTATATGTACCCATTTAAATACTCACTATAGCATGTTAAAAACAGAAGGGCAAGTTTAATTCAGGAAAAGAAGAAGAAACAACAATTATAAAAGCAAAATTATGAAGTAGAAAATAAATGCATAATAAAAAATCAACTAGTAAAAAAGGTTTATCTTTGGAAATATATAAGATTGACATATACATGGTAAGTTGATCACAAGGAAGAGGGAGAGGACACAGATTAGCTTTACTAACAGTAAGAAAAGAATAAAGATCCTACTGATATTGAAAATAAAAGTATATGATGAATAATATTTTGACAGTAAATTTTGAACTCTCCTGAACTATATAACCTCCTAGGATAAAAAATACCAAAACTAGAAAAGAAATTTTAAAAATCTCATAATGTTACTATATTAAATTCATGAAAATCTCAGTCCATATAACTTTATGGTGAATTTTCTCAAACATTTAAGATAGGTATAATACTAATCTCATGTAAAATTTTCCAAAGCAAAGAACAATAGGAATCATTCGCAAATCATTTTAAATTGCTGTCATAACCTTGTTACCAAAATAGGACAAGGTATGTTTCCTTTCCTTTCTTATGGGAAACATATAGGTAGATTCATCTCACAAAAATAGATGTAAAAATGGGAAAATTCTAAACCAAATGCCAACAAATAAAATTTAGCAATATTTTAAAATGACAGTATTTCATGATCAAGTAGAATTTATCCAGTAAAGATGTTAGCTTAAAGTTTTACAGTTTTTAATATTAGTTATTATACAGAATAAAGAAGGGAAATATACAATTATCTTTATAAATTCAGAAAAGACCTTTGAAAAAATTAAAAATCCAGTACACACATATGATAAAAACTCTTGCAAAGCAGGGATCTTATGAATGGTTTTAGTCTGATAAAGGTTATCAATAAAAATCTGGATTAAGCATCACATTTGATGGTGAAATAGTGACTTTTAGGCCAAAATTAGAACATAAACATGTGCCTACAACAATTACTTCTCTTCAGCATTTTACTAGATGTCTCAGCCTATGCAATAAGGCAAAGAAAAAAAGTTGTTTTAAGGATTTAAAATGAAAAAAATGACTTCTATGATTTGTGAATCACTTGATCTTGAACATGAAAAATCTGGAGTTCCCATCGTGGTTCAGCAGAAACCAATCTGAATAGCAATCCCTGAGGATGCAGGTTTGATCCCTGGCCTTGCTCAGTGGGTTAAGGATCTGGCATTGCCAAGAGATGTGGTGTAGGTCACAGACACAGCTTGGATCTGGCATTGCTGTGGCTGGGGTGTAGGCCAGTGGCTATAGCTCCAGTTTGACCCCCCTGGGAACCGCCATATGCCATGGGTGGGGACCTAAAAAAAAAAAAAAAAAAAGACCAAAACAAAAACTAAACAAAACCCATGAAAAATGTAACAGTGTCCATGAAAAAAAACTATTTGATTTGATAAATAATTTTTTAAAGTTACTGGACATAAGTCAATATAGCAAATGGAGTTACATTTCTTCATTTTGGCAACAATCAGAAAACTATAAAACACTGTTTAAAAAAAATCAAGAAATCCCCCAAAATGTAGTAATAGCACATACGCATGGATTGGAAGACTTGTTCTAGTATATCTACCAATTTTACCCAAATATAGCTATAGCATAGATTCCAATATACAGATGCAATTCCAGTAAAAAGCAGAACATAATTTACTGTGGAAATTAATGAGTGGGTCCAAGTTAATTCTCCAATTTATATTGAAACTCTGGGGGCTAAGAATGGTCAAGACAATACTGGAAAAAAGCAACTTTTGAATAGGATAAACGTTGGCAGGCTTGCACTACTATGTATCAAAATGTATTATATAGGCCAGTAATTAAAGTGTTTTGTTAGCATAAAGACAAATAAACCAATAAAACAGAAATTAATAAAATAGAAAATCCAGAAATAAATAAAAACTTTTATAGTCAAGTGACTTTTGACAAAAGTTACATAGTGGTACAGTGATAAAAGAATGTCCTCTTTAATAAATGTTCCTAAATTTACTGAGTGTCTATTTGGGGAAAAAAAAAGGAACTTTGACCTCACATTACACAGTGCAGAAAAACCATTCCAGATAGGTCACAGACTGGAATATTAAAGATAAATAATTAAACTTTCAAAATAAACATAGGAGAAAATCTTTATGCCCTTAGAGTAGGCTATAATTTCTCATGAAGGGCTTTAAAATCATTAGCCATAAAGGCAAAGCTTGATAAATTGAACTTCGCTAAAAATAAGACCTATGTTCATCAGACACCATTAGCATATAAACCCAAAAGCTTAGTCTGTTCAGGTTGCTGGAACAAAATACCAATGACTGAGTGACTAATAAATAGTGAACATTTATTTTTCATAATTATGGTCTCTAAGAGTCCAAAATCAGGGTACCAGCATAGTCAGGTTCTGGTGAAAGCCCTCTTTCAGGCTGTGGGCTGCCAACTTCACACTGCATCCTCATAGTGTGGAAAGGGCAAGGAAGTTCCTCCAGCCTCTTTTTTGTGGGCACTAGTCCATTCATAGGGATTCTCCCTCATGACCTAATCACCTCCAAAAGGTCCCACTTCCTAATACCATCAACTTGGCCATTACGTTTTCAACATAGGAATTTGAGGGGGATACATATATTCAGACCATAGTACTCTGTCTAATCATGAGAAGAATATTAGAGGGATGTCAACTGAGGGACATTTTACAAAAGATTTCACCAGTATTTGTCAAAATTTGTCAAGATGATTAAAAACAAAGTCTGAGAAATTGTCATAGCTAGAAGGTGCCTAAGGGAATATAATGAATAATGCAGTGTGGTACGCTGCATGGAACTCTAGGACAGAAAAACAAAAAAAAAAAACAAGCGTCATATTATAAACAAAAATAACAAAACTCAAATAAAATATAGACTTTAGTTAGTGATAATAAGGCTCTGGTACAAAAGTTTTGAATAACATCATTAACAAACTTGTCCTGAGATACATGTATAAAATAGTTTTTCCTGCATACATAAAATGTTTTCCTAAAATAACTTTTTACCGACTACATAGAAAGTCTCAAGAAATTTCAAAGGACAGAAATAATATAAATTAGTTTTTCTGACCATAATGCATTTAGGTTAGAAATCCACACTTAAGAGATAATTAGAGAATTATGATATGCTAAGAAATGACAACATTTAGTACTCAAAACAGATGAGCCAAAGATAGATTCATAATTTAGGGATATTGCCTGGGGCTATTTTGTTATATTGTTCTCTAACCTTTCAAAAATTTGAACTAACTGAAGAGAAAGATGCCATATTTCGAAGTTTTGGAATGCAGTTGAAATAATACTTAGAGAAAAACATATAACCTTAAATGAGTATATTAGAAAAAAATGGAAATGCTTAAAGCTAATCAGTACAGTAAAAAAGGAAAACTATATATAATTAAATTGTTATGATTTTCATATTGCATGCATACATATGGTAAGCCCAAGAAAAATTCACAGAAGAAAATAAAAATGTACTAGCATATGATAATAAACTAGAAATCAATAATCAATTGAAAGAAAAATTAATCATTTGAAAAGAATAAAATTGATTGATTTTCAGTGACACTAATCAAGAAAGAGATAAATAGCAAATAAACACTGTGAGAAAAAACCTAAAAGAAAATAGAATAAATGTTGCAGGATAAAAACACAGTAAGTATATTTAAGAATAGTTTTATGCCAGTAAATCTAGAAATACAGAAGAAACAGGTATATTATTCAGAAAATTAACATTAAAGCTAATTCAAGAAGAAATAGAGAATTGAATAATATTAGAGAAATCTAATCAATAATAAAAACTATTCCAACTAATTTACTTTGGATAGCTTCATTAATTGTATCAATAATTTTTTTTTCTTTTTTCTTTTCCCACTGTACAGCAAGGGGGTCAGGTTATCCTTACATGTATACATTGCAATTACAGTTTTTCCCCCACCCTTTCTTCTGTTGCAACATGAGTATCTAGACATAGTTCTCAATGCTATTCAGCACGATCTCCTTGTAAATCTATTCTAGGTTGTGTCTGATAAGCCCAAGCTCCCGATCCCTCCCACTCCCTCCCCCTCCCATCATGCAACCACAAGTCTCTTCTCCAAGTCCATGATTTTCTTTTCTGAGGGGATGTTCATTTGTGCTGGATATTAGATTCCAGTTATAAGTGATATCATATGGTATTTGTCTTTGTCTTTCTGGCTCATTTCACTCAGGATGAGAGTCTCTAGTTCCATCCATGTTGCTGCAAATGGCATTATGTCATTCTTTTTTATGGCTGAGTAGTATTCCATTTTGTATATATACCCCATCTTCCAAATCCAATCATCTGTTGATGGACATTTGGATTGTTTCCATGTCCTGGCTATTGTGAGTAGTGCTGCAATGAACATGCGGGTGCATGTGTCCCTTTTAAGTAGAGCTTTGTCTGGATAGATGCCCAAGAGTGGGATTGCAGGGTCATATGGAAGTTCTATATATAGTTTTCTAAGGTATCTCCAAACTGTTCTCCATAGTGGCTGTACCAGTTTACATTCCCACCAGCAGTGCAGGAGGGTTCCCTTTTCTCCCCAGCCCCTCCAGCACTTGTTATTTGTGGATTTATTAATGATGGCCATTCTGACTGGTGTGAGGTGATATCTCGTGGTAGTTTTGATTTGCATTTCTCTTATAATCAGCGATGTTGAGCATTTTTTCATGTGTTTGTTGGCCATCTGTATATCTTCTTTGGAGAAATGTCTATTCAGGTCTTTTGCCCATTTTTCCATTGATTGATTGGTATTTTTGCTGTTGAGTTGTATAAGTTGCTTATATATTCTAGAGATTAAGCCCTTGTCAGTTGCATCATTTGAAACTATTTTCTCCCATTCTGTAAGTTGTCTTTTTGTTTTCTTTTGGGTTTCCTTTGCTGTGCAAAAGCTTTTCAGTTTGATGAGGTCCCATGGGTTTATTTTTGCTCTAATTTCTATTGCTTTGGGAGACTGCCCTGAGAAAATATTCATGATGTTGATGTCAGAGAGTGTTTTGCCTATGTTTTCTTCTAGGAGTTTGATGGTGTCCTGTCTTATATTTAAGTCTTTCAGCCATTTGGAGTTTATTTTTGTGCATGGTGTGAGGGTGTGTTCTAGTTTCATTGCTTTGCATGCAGCTGTCCAGGTTTCCCAGCAATGCTTGCTGAATAGACTTTCTTTTTTCCATTTTATGTTCTTGCCTCCCTTGTCAAAGATTAATTGACCATAGGTGTCAGGGTTTATTTCCAGATTCTCTATTCTGTTCCATTGGTCTGTCTGTCTGTTTTGGTACCAGTACCACACTGTTTTGATGACTGTGGCTTTGTAGTATTTCTTGAAGTCTGGGAGAGTGATGCCTCCTGCTTGGTTTTTGTTTCTCAGGATTGCTTTGGTGATTCTGGGTCTTTTGTGGTTCCATATAAATGTTTGGATTGTTTGTTCTAGTTCTGTGAAAAATGTCATGGGTAATTTGATAGGGATTGCATTGAATCTGTAGATTGCTTTGGGTAGTATGGCCATTTTTACAATATTGATTTTCCCAATCCAGAAGAAATCAATAAAATAGAGACTCAAAAACAATAGAGAAAATTAATAAAACCAAGAGCTGGTTCTTTGAAAAGGTGAACAAAATTGACAAACCCCTAGCGAGACTCACTAAAAAGAGGAGAGAAAGAACCCAAATAACCAAAATTATAAATGAAAAAGGAGAAATCACAACGGATACAGTAGAAATACAAAAAACCATAACAGAATACTTTGAACAACTGTATGGCAACAAGTTTGACAATCTGGAAGAAATGGACAATTTTCTAGAATCTTACAGCCTGCCAAAACTGAATCAAGCAGAAAGAGACCAACTGAACAGACTGATCACTAGAAATGAAATTGAAGAGGTCATAAAATCACTCCCTACAAATTAAAGTCCAGGACCAGATGGCTTCACAGGCGAATTCTATCAAACATATAAAGAGGAACTGGTGCCCATCCTCCTTAAACTCTTTCAAAAGGTTGAAGAAGAAGGAATACTCCAAAAGACATTCTATGAGGCCACCATCACCCTCATTTCAAAACCAGACAGAGATACCACCAAAAAAGAAAACTATCAGCCAATATTATTGATGAATATAGATGCAAAAATTCTCAACAAAATCTTAGCCAACCGAATCCAACAACATACCAAAAAAATTATACACCATGACCAGGTTGGGTTCATCCCAGGTTCACAAGAATGGTTCAACATATGCAAATCAATCAGCATCATACACCACATTAACAAAAAAAAAGTCAAAAATCATATGATCATCTCAATAGATGCAGAAAAAGCATTTGACAAAGTCCAACATCCATTCATGATCAAGACCCTCGCCAAAGTGGGTATAGAGCGAACATTCCTGAAGATAATCAAAGCCATTTATGATAAACCCACAGCAAATATAATCCTCAATGGGGAAAAACTGAAAGCCTTCTCACTCAAATCTGGAACAAGACAGGGATGCCCACTCTCACCACTGCTCTTCAACATAGTTTTGGAAGTCCTAGCCACAGCAATTAGACAAACAAAAGAAATAAAAGGCATCCATATAGGAAGAGAAGAGATCAAACTGTCACTGTATGCAGATGACATGATACTATACCTAGAAAACCCTAAGGACTCAACCCCAAAACTCCTTGAACTGATTAATAAATTCAGCAAAGTGGCAGGATATAAGATTAACATTCAGAAGTCAGTTGCATTTCTGTATACCAGCAATGAAACATTAGAAAAGGAATACAAAAATACGATACCTTTTAAAATTGTACCTCACAAAATCAAATACCTCGGAATACACCTGACCAAGGACGTAAAGGACCTATATGCCTATAAAACTTTAATCAAAGAAATCAAAGAAGATGTAAAGAAATGGAAAGATATTCCATGTATCAATAATTTGAGAGAATTTTGATGTATACCATCTCTTATAGGAAACAAAAATGATGGGCTAAAAGAGATTACTCCAATTATATTAATAATATAAATTTTGTATAGAAAAGGACAGGTTAATTCCATTCAAGTACACTGATGTGAAACAAAATATTTTCAAATCAAAACCTAGGATAATATGGTAAAAGAGTTTTACCATGATGAAGTTGGGTTTATTTTAGAAATGAAAGTTCATTAATATAATCCACCAGATTAACAAACTAAAGGAGAAAAATCGTATAGTCATTTAAATGGCTGAACAAAAAGTTTTGAAAAATTTAACATCCATTATGTCTTAATAAACTTGGAAGCATCAGCAAATTCATCACTTTAAAAAACATACAATTTCAGAAAATGAAATTTATTAAATTAGCAGTCACTGTCTTTAAAACATAGTCCTTGGTGTTACAATGTATATACAGGCATTCCAAATTTTAATGTGATTTATTTAATATTGTTAACAAGAAACTTTGTAGGTTTTAATAACAGGTAGTCTGGTTTTCAGTATATCAAAGAAATGACACCTGTTATAAATTTCAATATCTATATCCTATCAGGAAAAAATTCTCAGATTAATTTTTTTTTTATTCCACAGATCAAGAAAAGTAAGCTATGTGATTTTTATTAAGATTTCCCAGGAAATTAGTATGTGCTTTAGGATCGTCAACTTAATTCAAGGCTGCCTTTATTTCCATTTGTAGAAATTTTTACTATGTGTTTAAATTTTTGGCAAATGCCAAAAGACAGAAGACAAGCCCTTAATGAGGTATGGATTTATAGTAAGAAGTTGTGGGATAAAAATTGGGGAACAAAATCCCCAGTTAGCATCGTAGATTAATGAGCTTCAGCCCTGAATGTGGTTTGAAGGAAGAATCCCCAAAAGCTTTATATGATGAATCCTGAACTAAACAGAATTGGAAGGGAGTATGCCTTTGCATTGGCAATGATTCAAAATTTTATGCAAATATTTCCTGGTGTCCACTTGAACTACGGAGGAGGGAAAATAGAGTGCCAATGAGTTTTTAGTGCTAAAAACATGAATTTAACTTCAAGATGAGAGAACAAATCCATGTACCATTTGGATTATTTGTACCTACAACTTTGTGCCCTTAAAATGCCTCTGCCAGAAACAATTTCTTTCAGTAACTGTACATGAAATTTTCATGGAAAATGAATTCAATTTTACCTTGATTACTATTTTAAAATGCACACATATTGCTTTAGTCACTCTTGTGAAAGTTGTTCCTTACCAAACTTATTTCATAGTAACAATATCCTAAAGTAGCAACTCAGGAAATGAGGAACTGCATATTTTAATTTGGTGTGGGTCAGACTGACTTCACAAAATCAGGAACAAGTGGAGACAGAGAAGAATAAAACTTCAAGAGGTTTTATAGCCTATAAAGAGAAACAAGGGGTATGTATGCATTAGTCACACTCAGGCTATTATATCATTCAGTTACTTTTTCATTCTTTCCTTTTTTCTTTTTCCTTATATAAAATACCGGGAGCACAGGACTTGCTCTCAAGAAATTGACAGCTAGTGTGCAACAAGGGAATGTAGATTAATCATTCCATTGAAGATATGCTAATGAAAAACCAAGTCCTAACTTTTAGGGGCTTAAATGCATTCTGCTAAAAGTCTTTTCTACTCTTGTTGGAAAAGACAGAATGGATTTGAGAGGAATGAGATCCAGGCAGAAGATGATGTGACTCTGAAGTACATTATCAAACACAGACACTGGAGATGGATTTGAGAGAGATGAGGAGGTAGAAACCAACATGGCCACTGCTGGGGGCTACTATCTGTGGGGAACTGTACTGTGAAGAGAAACATAAAAATATAAGATTGTGTAAGTAGATTAGAGCCTAGCAGGAAATCAGATACATACGGAAACAACAACTGTGGAAGTTTAAGTGCTCTGATAGGCAGCACAACTAAAGGCATGCCACAGAGAACATTGCAACCTTAAATTCTGGAGTCCTGACAACTTCTCCTGACTTTTTAATTGATATACCCCAGAGCCCTTGGTTTTCTTCTCTTTTGTTTCTATATATTGACATTGAACTATTCTATGCACACCTAACAAGAAAAAGCTTCTTTCTTGCAAGGACCTGCATGCCATTTCATTCTGAATCACCCACTCTCCAAGACTCATCCTGAAGGTTATTGTTATCCAGAATTGCCACACTTCTAAAACAATGAATTTAATAAATCTCATCTCTGACCATACCCTTGGATGATGATATTTAAAATCTGCATGCTTGATGGTGGAAGGTCAGTTGGGGCACAATTAAAATAGAAACATTCTTCTAGTTTTTAGCTTTCTATTCTGAAAGACCAGCTTAATTTGCACCATATATTATTAGTGTTCTTATCAGACATGGAGACAAACATAACACAGAGGGCATTACAGTGTTATTCCTGATCTTCCTAGTTCTCTTTGCTTCGGCTCTGATAATTTCTTCTGTGCTCAGTGCAAATAACTTCATATTACCATGCCCTTTTCGTGTAGCAGTGTCTGAGGAGTTTCTAAAATCTCTGTATTATTTTCTTCCCTGCCATTTTCAACATTTGCTCTCTAGATCGGAGCAATAGAAACGGCAGCAGTTTGCTCTAGCAAAGTTTAACCCCTCCCCTTTTAAGTAAATAGAACTTTATTATTCAGTACTAGCCAAAATAAGCTGTTTATTGCATAGAAATATGTGCCATAAAGACTCAGGTATCTTTACAGTAATGCGATTTAACATAGTGGGAATTGACTTAATTATGCCCTGCTTTCTTTATGTCATTTACCTCTGGTCATGTCAACTTTTACATGACCACTTTAAATTTTAAACCCTCAGAATGTGGACAAGAATTCCATCCACATTACATAGCATTTAGTAAAACTCATCCATTAATTCCTGATGCTTTGTTATTTTCAGATTTTCTTTTAAAGTGAAATTATTTGAAATTTTGGAGCAATAGAGCTAATTTATCATTAAAAAGGGTCTACTGTTGTAAACAATTTTATGTATTTTATTAAATAACATATATTTACTGATAAACACTAATAGCCCTAAAGTGTTCATATAAAGAGATGCTGAAATTCCATCTAAGTCTCTCAATAATCACCAAAACAAATCAGCTAAATTTATTTTTATCTTAATAGTTTTTGCAAAAATATTTTGGAAATAAATATGCAATTAATATACTGTAGTACTTCTTAAAAAACAGTTTATTTGTTCACAGAACACATATATATATATCTATATATGTGGAAATAAAAAACTGATGTGCTTTTGATAGGGTAATCACAAAATCTGATTCAAGGGAGATTTCATAAGCTATGTTTATTATAAAGATGAAAAACTGAGGACACGAAAGGTCAAGTGCCTTCCTCCAGATAATTCAACAAAGAGAAGTCTGATTTAGTGGCAAGACCACTTGTTTGGAAATTAGAAAGCTCTAGTTTTATTTCTAGCTATGCCAAATATTTTTATATCTCAGTTTTCTAATGTCTTGAACAAAAGAGATGGATTGTGTAATCTTCCACTTCCCTTCCAATTTAAGTCCAAAAGTTGGAACTTAAAATCACACTAGAATTCCAAAGAGTCATTAATGACTGCATTCCTGAAGCCTTAGAGGATCAATGTCAAATGAAGAGAAATATAAGAATTAAACCTGGGCATCAGCAGGACTAGGCAAGCCAAGAGTGGCCAACATTGACAGTCAATTAGATAAGATGAATATGGCTGATACCAAGAATAATGAATGTGAGGTAGAGATCAAGTCAAGACCTGGCAGGCCAGGCAGGTCAGCATATACAGGGTCTGGTGGATAAGAAGTTCAGAGGCCAGTGAAACAAGAGAGCACCAAATAGGAATCTGGACCTCAAGAAGTCTACATTTCCAGAGTGGTTCTATTTCATCAACTAAGCATATTGTTGATACTAAGCCTAGGGCTTTGAGTCTAAAGCAGGAGCAATCTCAAGGGATGCAAAATCCTAAAACTACAGAGGGCATGGGAAACAAGGAAGATTCTGACATGATCCCTGTCTTCTCTTTATAGATAGATAAATAGATATAGAGATATGATATAAAGATAATACATATTATATAACATATTAAAATCATAAATATTCATGTTTAAGTTAATATTTAACATTTTAATATCTACCACATATGTATTATAATGTACCTTACTTTGATATCTTATTGTAAAAGCTTTGAGTCATTGAATAGTAAGTGGGAATGAAAAAATGGATGAAGCAGAGAGACAACTACATTGCTCTGAATATAAAGGACATGCAAGATGCGGTTGATGGAGTTCTGTGGTTGCAGGGATCTAAAACACAGGGCAAAAGAAGCCCGTTACTCCCTGATGATATGTCTGAAGATGATTTTTCTCAGATATACTTCATATAATTTGTATAATACAACTCTTCCAAAAAAAGTTAATGAAATATTCATCTCTTAGGAGTTGCAACTGTGACAGAAGGGGATTGGCCCCTTCTCTGGAGCTCTGGGATGTGGGTTAGATCCCTGGCCTGACCCAGTGGGTTAAGGATCTGGCATTGTTGCAGCTGTGGCTTGGATATGATTCCTGGCCTGGGAAATTCATATGACACCAAATGGCCAAAAAAGAAAAAAAAAATCATTTTATTCTTAATGCAGTATTGGTGCTTAGAGCACAGGGCAAAGATAAATGCTGTCCTTATATGTCCAGTCCACCTGGACTCTGAAAATATTCGTTACTCCTAGAAGAGTGGTTCTCAAGTGGTATTTATGACAGTAGAGATGTTTGAGGAACTTTTTGACAAATTACAAATATCTCCCACCAACTGTGAACACACCCCATATACTGACAGAAGTACAATAGATCAATGTAATAATTCTGTATCCCTTTGATGTTAAAAATCCACTACTGCAAGAACTACTTGTATGCTTGTCTCTGCTTCATAGCAATAAACATGTTTTAATTGTCCATCATAGGATTTTTTACTCATTGTATAAACAAAAATATTTTTGAAGTTATCATTTGCTGTATGAAGTTTGTATCATTTGCTGAATGAAGTTCAATTCTGGTTATGGTTGAAAGGAAGCTGATAATTAAACCTTTTGGATATGGAAAGAAGGACATTTTCCATCCCTACCCTTCCTGCATGGACTTAGACCTGTGTGCATGTGAGAATTCCTTGGCTCTTGCCCATAGCTGTGTTTCCAGCTGGGAGAGACACAGCTTACCTGAGCAAGAGGCAAATATTTTTTACTTTTCAAAAGGTCTTATCTGTTCTGCTGCAGATAAGGCAGGATGTAAACCTGACCCACAGGCTGCTCATTCGGAGAAATTTATCTGGATACTTTCCCTGAGGAGGCACAACACTGCTGAAAACAACAGCTGAAACCTACACCTGTAAAAGAAAGGGTAAAAACTGCTTCAGCTAGTTGGTGCACTGAAATACAGCAACTGGAATTACCATCCTCTTCCGTCACCCTCTTCACTCATTCTCCTGCTTCATCACCGAAGGGTGAATGCTAGTCTAGGGAGTTTCCTCTCAAGATTAGAAATAGAATTCTTAGCAATGCTTCCTCCATCTTAGGTACAATTTCATTCTTCACTTTCTACCACCCCTATATCTTCTACTCCAGATTTCCCAATGTACATTCTTCTTCCATTCTGGCAGTTTATGTCATTTCCCAAATCATACTGTTTTATTTCCTCCTTGTCTTGAATCCCCATTGCCACGCCCAGTAAATTATGACTTCCCTCTCCTCAGTTGAAATGCATTTCCCTAAAGTTCCATCCATTGGGATGAGAAGGGAGATGAACAGTTCTGAGCAAGAGAGCCAAGAGATAAAGATTTTCATGTAGAAAAATGGGTGAAATATCATCTGTAGAGAAAGGGGGTTGTGGAGTCTTTGGTAAGAGGGAAATTTTTGCAAAGTGGGAAAGTGGGAATGTTTAATATTGATGGGATAAAATTCTGTTTGGAACCATTGCCAAACATCAATGCAGACTTAATGGGGAAAGGATAATGGTCAATTTACAAAATCTGATCAAACTGTCTTATTAGTCTCTCTCACCTCTGTCATCATGCAGAACCGGGAGCAAGAGAATTTTAGAGTATAAAGTTTACAGTGAACTGTAAGCAGGGAGAGACTAATGGTAGTTGGAAATTTGCCATTAATTGCTGGATAAATTGTCTTAACTTTACATACAAACTCCCACATCTTATTCTCAATGGGGTTTTGAAACTGGGTATAGTGATAGAATGAATGCTACAGGGAAATCAAGCTTTCAGGGGTGAGAAACGTGAAGGAGAAGTTAATATCTGACCTTGGAATTTTATGTCTACAATTATATCTCTAGCTGCATTAATAAGGAGTATTGAAGAAGGACAAAAAATGGTCCATAGTCAAACAGATTAAGATGGGAACAGCCTTATTGTGGACAGAGGTCCATCGCAACATAATCTAAACATAAATCATTTGAAACTATTTTCTCCCATTCAGTAAGGTGTCTTTTTGTTTTCTTTTTGGTTTCCTTTGCTGTGCAAAATCTTGTCAGTTTGATTAGGTCCCATTGGTTTATTTTTGCTCTTATTTCTGTTGCTTTGGGAGACTGACCAGAGAAAACATTTATAAGGTTGATGTCAGAGAATGTTTTGCCTTTGTTCTCTTCCAGGAGTTTGATGGTGTCTTGTCTTATATTTAAGTCTTTCAGCCATTTTGAGTTTATTTTGGTGCTTGGTGTTGTGAGGGTGTGTTCTAGTTTCATTGATTTGCATGCAGCTGTCCAGGCTTCCCAGCAATACTTGCTGAAAAGACTGTTTTCCATTCTATATTCTTGCCTCTTTTGTCAAAGATTAATTGAACAAAGGTGTCTGGGTTTATTTCTGGGTTCTCTATTCTGTTTCATTGGTCTGGCCATCTGTTTTGGTACCAGTACCATACTGTCTTGACTGTGGCTTTGTAGTATTTCTTGAAGTCTGGGAGAGAGATGCCTCCTGCTTGGTTTTTGTTCCTCAGAATTGCTTTGGTAATTCTGGGTCTTTTGTGGTTCCATATAAATGTTTCGATTGTTTGTTCTAGTCCTGTGAAAAATGTCCTGGGTAATTGGATAGGGATTGCATTGAATCTGTAGATTGCTTTGGGTGGTATGGCCATTTTTATAATATTAATTTTTCCAACCCAGGAGCATAGAATATCTTTCTATTTCTTTACTGACAAGGGCCTAATCTCTAAAATATACAAACAACTTATACAACTCAACAGCAAAAAAGCCAGAAAGATGAGAAAAGGACCTGAATAGACATTTCTCCAAGGAAGATATACAGATGGCCAACAAGTACAAGAAAAAATACTCAACATCCCTTATTATTAGAGGAATGCAAATCAAAACTCCTATGAGATACCACCTCACACCAGTCAGAATGGCTATCATTAATAAGTTCACAAATATCAAATGCTGGAGGGGGTGTGGAGAAAAGGGAACCCTCTTGCACTGCTGGTGGGAATGTAAGCTGGTACAACCACTGTGGAGAACAGTATGGAGGTACCTTAGAAAATTATACATAGAACTACCATATGACCCAGGAATCCCACTCTTGGGCATATATCTGGACAAAACTCTACTTAAAAAAGACACTTGCACTTGCATGTTCATTGCAGTACTATTCACAACAGCAAAGACATGGAATCAACACAAATGTCCACTGATAAATGATTGGATCAGGAAGATGTGCTATATATGCACAATGGAATACTACTCAGCCATAAAAAAGAACAAAATAATGCCATTTGTGGTGACATGGATGGAACTAGAGACTCTCATCCTGAGTGAAATCAGAAAGAGAAAGACAAATACCACATGATATCACTTATATCTGGAATCTAATATATGGCACAAAGAAAACTTTCCACAGAAAAGGAAGTCATGGACTTGGAGAACAGACTTGTGGTTGCCAAGGGGGAAGGGGAGGGAGTGGTAGAGACTGGGAGCTTAGGGTAAATAGATGCAGAATGTTGCCTTTGGGATCGATTAGTAATGGGATCCTGCTGTGTAGCCCTGGGAACTCTGTCTAGTCAATTATGATAGAACATGTAATGTGAGAAAAAAGATTATATACATGTATGTGTAACGGGGTCACCATGCTGTGCAGTAGAAAAAATATATATATAAAGAAATAAAAAAAGAAAAATAAACATCAAATTTTAGTCATAAAAAAAAGTAAAATAAACATAAATCACTCAAACTATGGAAATTCCTGGACACATTTCCTGTCCCTAGGTATTCTAAAGGTACATTAATTTTTATTTAACTATAGTTAATTTACAATATTATATTAGTTTCGGATGTACAACATATTGATTCAATATTTATAAAAATTATACTATAGATTATACTCCATTTAAAGATTTCATAAAATGGCAATATTTCCCTGTGCTGGACAACACGTCTTTGTAGCTTATTTATTTTATACATAGTAGTTTGTACTTATTAACCCCCTACCCTGATTGTGCCCCTCTCCCCTTCCTTCTCCTCACTGGTGACCCTTAGTTTGTTTTCTATATCTGTGAGTCTGTTTCTGATTTGTTATATTCATTTGTTTGTTTTTATAAACAATAACACAGAGTATTTGTCTTTCAGTGTATCACTTATTATACTAAGCAAAATATCCTCTAGGTCCATCCATGCTGTTGCAGATGGCAGAATTTCATTCTTTATTTTGGCTGAAAAATATTCCATTATATCATCTTTATCCTTTCATCATTGATGGGCACTTTGGTTGCTTCAATATCTTGGCTATTGTAAATAATGGTATTATGAATATTGGGGTACATGTATCTTTTTGAATAGGTATTTTTGTTTTGTTCAGATATATTCCTAGGAATATGATTCCTAGATTTTATCATAATTCTGTTTTTAGTTTTTTGAGGAACTTCCAAACTGTTTTCTATGATGGCTGCACCAATTTAATAGGGTTCCCTTTTCTACACATCCTCACCAACATTGCTTTTTTTTTTTTTTTTGGCTTTTTGGCTTTTTGGCTTTCTGCTTTTTAGGGCTGCAGTTACTGCATATGGAGGTTCCCAGGCTAAGGGTCCATTCAGAGCTACAGCTGCTGGCCTATGCCATAGCCACAGCCACGCAGGATCTGAACTGTGTCTGTGACCTACACCACAGCTCATGGCAAGGCTGGATCCTTAACCCACTGAGTGAGGCCAGGGATAGAACCCTCAACCTCATGGTTCCTAGTCGGATTCATTTCCCCTGCGCCACGACGGGAACTCTACATTTATTTTTTGATGTGCACTTCTCTCATCATTAGCAATTTAGTGAATCATTTCATATGCCTCAAAGGAACGTTATTGGCAAGAGATATTGGATAGTATATAATATTTGAATTTTTTAGTGCTAGAAATTTGAGGTTTTTTAAGGACTACCACCTACCGCTCCAGTGATAAACATCTCCTTGTGGGATGACCACACCTTCACACACATCTTTATGTATTCTTCAGAGTCCAGCACAATATATTGAGAACTCAATACCTTAATGAATGATAATTACATCGAATGAAGTGCTGTCATTTTCCCATGTTTTATATGCTTTTAAGTTTGGGATTTTACACTGTTACATTTTTCTCTTTTTTCACCTTATTTTTAAGTTTTAAGTGCTTCTTAATCAGATAATCAAGTGTTTTCTACTAAACATATCTACTTCAGACTTTTAAGAGCCTTCTAACCTCGCTCATCAGGCCTTCATTCTGATATCATCAAGGGATAGGCCATTACTCTAAACATTATGTTCTTATAAAACACTTACCTCAGATATTTGTAGAAAATCCAGTCTCTGGGTAGACCTTGGAAGAGTGATACTAATACTGCCATAATTAATAGAAATAATTTTAAGTCTATTCTACCACTATAATTAATAGAAATAATTTTGAGTCCATTCTATATAAAGTTAGGCACAATCACTAGTATTTTATCCATGCTAACACTAGTTTCACAGCCCTTTGAGGAAAACACTATTACATCCCAATTTTACAAATGCACTCAGAGTATGTTTGGGTTGTTTCTTTTACTTCCTTCCTTTATTCCTTGCAAAGTGATGGTGAAGAATAGACTGCCACAGCATCATTTTTGAAAATTAACTTTTAATTTTCCAAAAAATTAGATTTATAGAAAAAGTGCAAAGATAGCACAGAAAGTTCCTGTGTATCCCACTCAATTCACCTTCCTGTTCACATAGTACGTTAGCATAATACAACATCTAATGAATCAGTACTGGTGCCTTAGTTCAAAGTCTACGCAGATTTCCTTAACTTTTACCTAATGTCCTTTTTCTGTTCTAGGATCCCATCTAGAATTCTATGTTACATTTAGTCATCACGTATCCTTAAACTCCTCTAAAGTGTGGCAGTTTCTCAGTCTTTCATTATTTTTTATCACAGTTTTGAGAAGTTATTGGTCAGATTTTAGTAGACTGTAGGATGGGCTTTGCTGATGTTTTTCTCATTATTGTACTGGGGTTATAGATTTTAGAAAGAATACCACAGAAGTAAAATTCTCACCGCATCGTATTAAAGGTACACACATCTGTATAACTTGTCATCCTTGGTGTGGACCTTGATCACTTGTCCAAGTTTGTGTTCTCGGGTTTCTTTTCTCTAAAGTTCCTCTGGTCCTCCTTTCCTATTGTACCTTTCGGAGTGAAGTCGCTATGTACATTCTCAGTTAAGAAGTTTGGATTATGTTCCACCTCCTTGACAGGGAGTATATACACAAATTTTTGGAATTCTGCACGGACAATTTGTATGTTCTTATTTATTTATTTACTGATTCACTTGTTTATTTATGTTAGTGTGGACTCCCGGAAATTTATTTTCTGCTTTGGTTTGTAATCCAGTTCTACATTATTTTGTTGCTGAAAGCATTCCAGATTTAGCTTTGGGGAACTCTTTCACTCAGCTTCTGTGTCCATGTGCCATACTTTCATGATGTTTTTCATGTCTACCTTTTGAAGTGAGAGGACACATTCTGTGTTCTTTCACTGCTTATATTCCTATTCAAAGGACATTTTTAGATTTCTCTGTGTCAGTAAACAGGTAGAAAGTAGCACTTAAGCTGAATGTTTGCTTTTAATTGATGCCTACTATAAGCATTTGAATGCTGCATTAGCTATTTTTTCATTTTGACCTCACAGTGTGTGTTTTATAAGCATATAAATACTTAATGTTTGAACTTACAAGTCTTTGCCTGCTATATTAAAAAAAGATGTGAATCTAACGGAAAATGAACCTTAATTACATTACCTTACATAGCAATTTGGCATTGTCTAGTACTTGGTTGAAGTCCCTCTACATTCATCATCACAATGCATCATTTAGAAAAGAATTTTGAAGTACACAATTTAAATATCAACTATTTTATTATAATAGATCTTCTCTTTGAGAATCTCATTCCAGACTTTATTGTGATCTGTGCCTTATATTTTGCCATTATTTTTGCACTCATTTTAATTTATCGGTTCCAGTTTTTAGGCTTCTGGTGTGTTTTCAGTCAAGTCTCAGATGTGAGTATTTTTTATTTGTTAAATTAAGCATAAATTAAAAGTTGAAAAATTATTTCTTGTTAAAATAATCACGGGTATTGAAATAAAAAAATTCTGATTGTACTTTTTTAATTGCATGGTTATTTTGACCCGTAGTATTTTGACCTTAAGGAGGTTTGTGTATATGAATTTGAAGTAAAACAGAATATACTTCATTGTGTAGTATATTCTGAAATAGTATCCACTAGATTAATTTAGGTTTTTACTTTTAATTTTTTTTCCCTGGCCACTCCTGTGGCCTGTGAAGCTCCTAGGGCCGGGGATCAATCCCATGCTACAGCAGTGACCTGAGCCACAGTGGTGACAAAGCTAGAGCCTTAACCTACTGCAAGACCAGGGGAACTCCTTTAGTTTTGGAATTTTGTTTTGTTTTTCAATTGTTTTCCTTTTCCTTTAATTTAGCTCTTTACCAGAATCCTCTACCTTTATAGTGCATTTACAATCTTTTCAAGGTCAAACAATGGTTTTGGCCTAAATGTCTTGACTCTTGTTATTCGTTCAATAATTACTGAATATAGTCTGTATAACAGGCACAGTTAGTGCGCATGGGACACAGCATTGAACAAACCAGGAAAAGTGCCTAACTGATGAGGTTTCATGTTCTCTACATCAGCACTGTCAAACAGAGAAATAATCCAGTCTATAAATGTGAGCCACAGAAATAATTTTGTATTGCCTGATAGTAACATTAAAAAAGTTAAGAAGAAACAAGTGAAATTACTTTTAATAATATATTTTCTTTAACCAAATATATCCCAAACTTACTTACTTACTTTCTTTCTTTCTTTCTTACTTTTTCTTTCTTTCTTTCTTTCTTTCTTTCTTTCTTTCTTTCTTTCGGCCACACCTACAGCATATGGAAGTTCCCAGGCTAGGGGTCAAATTAGAACTACAACTGCCAGCCACAGCCACAGCAATACCTGATCTCAGCCACGTCTGCAATCTATACCACAACTCATGGCAACGCCAGATCCTAACCCACTGAACAAGGCCAGGGATCGAACCTGCATCCTCATGGATACTAGTTGGATTTGTTTCCACTGCACCACAATAGGAACACCCCAAAATATTATTTCAACATATAATCAAATACAGATTTGTTAAAGAAATATTTTAATCATTTTTTATATTAAGTTTTTGAGATTGTGTATTCTTTTTTTTTTTTTTTTTTTTTTTTTGCTTTTTAGGGCTGTGCCCATGGCATATGGAAGTTCCCAGGCTAGGGTTTGAATCAGAGCCACAGCTGCCAGCCCACGTCACAGCCACAGCAATGCAGGAACCGAGCCAAGTCTGACCTACACCGCAGCTCACAGCAATGCCAGATCCTTAACCCTATGAGTGAGGCCAGGATCAAACCCACAACCTCATGGTTACTAGTCAGATTTGTTTCCACTGTGCCACATCAGGAACTCCTGAGTGTGTATTTTAAACTTATGGTATATTTCAGTTTGGACTAGCCACTGTTAAAATGCTCCATAACCACATATATATTGTCCAATGGTATTGGTCAACATGGGTCTGTAATTTAGACAGCACAATCTTAGAAAATTTTAGGAAAACATAATTTATTCTTGGGTGATTTAAAGCTAGATATCTTTTTTTCTAATGCATAATAGAATTTGAAGCACAAATGTAAACTATTGATCTTCTAAAAAGGTTTTTAAATGTTCAATCATGAAATATTTTTAAGAAGAGAGTAGGAGAAAATCTCTATTTAAATGTTTATAATAGTTGAACACCAACAGCGCCATTTAATTTATTAAGGAAGTTGAAGAGAACTGAATTTACTTAGAATTGCTGACAGAGACTGTGCAGAAATGAATCTAGTACTGAAGGTTCAAATGTGTGAATACTGGTCATTGATTATGTTGGCCTACAAACTCATAAACAGGTTATTTATCCTAATAGTTCTTCCCTCCTTCAATTCATAGTTTGCATTCCAGGGTATTCTTTGTTATACCTTCTCTATTGCTTTCTAAATGGATCAAATACCCTAGAGATCTGGATTGTATCCTTTATATAATTCTTGGACAGGATCAGTGGTTTAAAGATTACTGAAACTCTTTCAAATCTTTAAATGTTTTGCACAATAACTAATGTTTTTCATGCAGCTCTTCTTGTATTGGGTGGAAGGATTAATGAGAAATAATTGATGGTGAAAATTTCAGAGCAAGTGGGAGAGGTGAGGCAAGGACCCATAAAGTGAAAATTTGGGCAAAATGTTTTGGATTCTTATTTTCAAGGCTTAAGTTATCTTCATTGACATACTTCATTTATGCCAGTGGTGCTTTTGGTTTGTTCCCCAAACTCCTCATATTGTTAGAGATCACTAGTAAAAACAAGTATCTCCCAAAGTTAAGTTAATCACTCAGTTAATTTGTATATACTTAATAAATCATTATAAGAATGAATAAGATATGTGTTTGCTGATCAATAAATATTGAATTTAGTCAACAATATTTACAGTCTAATTTGTTTATAAGGAATATGGCTATATTATATGTCATGGGTGTAAACAAAAATAATTGTCTTGCCCACAGAATGCCCAGCACTTCTCCCACCCAAATCTGCTACCCACTGTGAGGAAAATTTCTTCTCTTCACTTTACTTAACTATCTGATCATAGGGTCACATGGGGGTGGGTGGAAATGGTGGGGAGGTTAATGGGTAAGGTCCTTGAGCACCCCATCTCTATTTCTTAGTGAATATGTCCTCCCATATTATTTGTGATGTTTCCCCTCCCCTTTATACAACTGGGAAATTAGCTCAAGGTTTTCTTTCTTCCTCTGAATACATAGAACAAAGGATAGAATATGTTATTCTCACCCCACTCTCATATAGTGCCTTGAATTTTAGGGAGATCAATCCAGGCCTTTGGGGGAACAGGTCTTTGAGATGCCCACCAGCAAAGTTTGGCATTGATAGTTTTAGTAAAACAATTGCAAATTCTGTGGCCTGAATGGTACTTTGTCAGATCAGATGAGTAAACCATACCTGCAGGAATGCCATAATGTACATGTAGGAGTGTAACAGAGAGGTTTCAAAGCAATGGATAACATTAAGAGTTTTATGAGACTATTTCTCTGAAACATGCACCTTGGTTTTTGATAACTAAAACATAAGTACTTATTTATAAGGTTTTTTCTTTATACCTTGATATTCTGAGCTACATCTTATCTAATATTACATTGTCATCCATTCACCAGCCATCTACCCATCTTTTTGTGAATTACTGCTTTTTAAAAGATTTTTATTATTTTTTGTTATCGTCGATTTACAATGTTCTGTCAATTTCTACTGTACAGCAGAGACCAATCGTATATTCTCACATTATCCTCCATCATGTTCCATCACAAGTGACTAGATATAGTACCCTGTGCTATACAGAGGGATCTTGTTGCTTATCCACTCCAAATCCAATAGTTTGCATCTACCAACCCCAAACTCCTAGTCCATGCCACTCCCTGCCTCTCCCCCTTGGCAACCAGAAGTCTGTTCTCTATGTCCATGAGTTTGTTTCTTTTACGTAGGTTCATTTGTGCCATATACCAGATGACATAAGGTCTAACTCATGACTATAGATGCTATAAAACCTCCCTAGAGTTGTGTAGTAAATTTCTTTAACTAGAGTACTGGATCTTAATGTCATACTATGAAACAAATCTGGAGGCAGTAAGTGGCAGACCTCCACTCCACTTTTTGAAGTGCTTCCTTGGTTCACTGGCGATTGAGCTCTAGACTCCTATTTTATTCTTGATATTTGACCCCATTCATCTGTAATACAGAAATACTTTCCCTACTATGAAATTAAAAGTATTTACTTCCTCAAGCTCTAAAGTGTCTTGTTCTTCCCTTATGTGTATGATTCCCAAGGACGTGATCATAGACGCTGTGGTTTATTAAGGACAAAGAGTAAAGATGTTCCTCCATTATGATCTAAAACATCCCTAGTAGCCAATAGGGTGTGTCCATATACTTGAGTAAAACCTTTCTCCAATGAAGAAAATGTAGCATAAAATTTTCAAAGATATGCGTAAGTAAAATAATCATTGACTAAATGTCAATATATTTACCCCTAACTTGACACAAAATATTATACCAGAAATTAAAGATCCCTATGAATTCTTGATATCATTGTTTTCTCTCCACTTCCAGAAGCAAATATTATATTGAAATTTGTGTGTTTATCATTTATATATACTACTTTTTTCACATTTATTACCAATCTGTGTAGTCCTAAACTATGCATATATAGGTATATATGTGTATGTATGCATTACTTTGAATGTATATACTATACATTATTTTACAACTTGTATTTTTCTTTAAATACAATTATTAATTTCTACTACATGAATAGGTCTGGTTAATTTGTTCCTGCTCCTCTGTAGTATTCCACAGTCTAAGAATAAAACAATTTATTCACCTATTTTTCTGTGGATAAAAATTTATATTGTTAACCAATTTTGTTTCTGCCATAGCAATGTTTTTTTATGTACTTTCTTATATATGCCTTTTAAAAGGTATTTATTTATTTATTATTTTTTTGTCTCTTTAGGGCCACCTTCATGGCACATGAAGGTTCCCAGGCTAGGGGTCAAATCGGAGCTATAGCTGCCGGTCTATACTACAGCCACAGCAACGCGGGATCCAAGCAATGTCTGTGACCTACACCATAGCTCATGGCAATGCCGGATCCTTAACCCACTGAGCAAGGCCAGGGATTGAACCCACATCCTTATGGATGCTAGTTGGGTTCGTTAACCACGGAGCCACAATGGGAACTCCTTAAAAGCTATTCATATATAAGAGTTTCTCTGAGATTAAGCCAACAATGGGATGGTGCATCCTCATTTTTACTGTGTATTGTTAGTTAGTCTCCAAATTGGTCATGCCAAAACACCTCCTGCAGAATGAGGGAGTGTCGCTGATGCGTACATCCTTGTGGACACTTTTTGGGCAAAGTAAGAGGCCCTATGTGGGCAGTGCCTGTTGACATGATACAGTCTCTTGTTCTCAGTTGATCACTCCTCTGGAAACAAGATCAGTGACACTATTTCTTTGCCTCCACACTTTGGTATTTAGAGCCCTTCACCTTCACAGAGAGAAGCATGTTTGGTGAAAGCTAACTGCTCACTACAAATTTGCCTCACAGAGAGGAAATGGCAGTTTCCAGAAATATTTGCTGTTCTTACTTATGAGGGCAATTGGCAGTAGCTGCTTATAGTCTCTAAGTAATAAATGACATCTAAGGATAAATGGTGATATTCTATTTCCTAAATGTGTATCAGCCCTCTGATACTGAATTATAAGAGCCAACAAATGTAAATATCACATATAATAATGTATAAAAATGTGTACATATGTATAAAATTAGTACCTCTCTGGTCCAACTGTACCCTTTTTTGTCCTGCTTGTGATACTCAAGCTAGACCTTCTAAACATTTCTCCTTAGTTTAACCGTGTTAAACTTGTACTGAAACAAAATGGATGATAGAGAGGCTTTTCTTCCTTGTCCTGGTGTATCTTCTCTTCTTGCTGTTGCAGCATTTGGCTGGCATGTGGGACACACAGAGACAGACATTTAATGGTACTCACTCCCAAGGAGCTTCAGCATTTCCCCATGAACATCTTCTTGGGGAATTCCATGGGCACCTCAGCCAACCTCTGGTCTTTTTGCAGGCACTTCCTGGTGAATATTGCTAGTGTCCCAGCGATAAGTGGGTAATTTTAACATTATCTCTCCAGGTAGCTTCTAGGCAAGTTTTTTTTTTTTTTAATTCTTTTCTAGCACTCCATTGGGTAATTTCATATGTGCAAATATTATTCTATATTTTCTTAATAAACTACTCCATGAATTAGTGGTTACAACCGTACCCTCTAAAACTGAGGTCAGAAACTCAACCTTAGGGTGGGGTCCTTCTCCTAAAATGTCTTTTCTTTGGTACTCTACCTCAGTCCTCTGGGAAGGGTTGTAGTTGTTCCCTATACTTGCTACTCCTGTATTCTTTAGGTTTCTTTTTATCCCCTTGGTAGCTAATCACCTGTTACTAGTTAATAACCCTTTATATTAAGCATTTATTGTTCAAATTACTTTGTGGTTTCTGTCTCCTGATTTGACCCTTAACACTATGGTATCTAAGCAAATTTATACACCATAACTTCTCACATAGTTCAATTATCTCAAATAGAAAATAAATTAATAGGGGCTTTACAAATATATGTTTTTAAATTTATTTTTTATTATAGAATGACTCTACCAGTATCCCTAAGGACCAAAGGAAATCAAATTCAATTAGCATTGCATTAAAGATTCCTATTTTATTGTCATGACATTAAGTACCTTTATTTATATTAACTAATACCTTATTTAATATAAATACATAAGTAATATACTTCTGCAACTACTGAGGTGTATGGTGTTTCTGTAACTTGCTCAAAGTTTTGCAAGCAGCAAAGAGGTAACTAGAAATCAAACTGAGTTGTTCTATATACTAATCTTATAATCCTGGCCATATTATGCTTGAGTACTTTCCCCACACTTCTTACCACATATCCATTTTGGATACCAAAATTGGACAGTAACCAACTTTCCCAATAATTTAAAAATCTTTTTTTTTTCTTTCTGACTCATTCTTCTTTCATGCCTAGTCTTCCTTTCCCTATTTATTCATACTTTTTTCTTAGAAGCATAATAGACATGAAATTCATATTCCTTCCAAACCTATATGATCTGGAATAAGTGTCATCTTAAAGCAATGCATTAAAATAATTGATTTTGTTACCTTGTTTGCATTGTCATGATATTATTATATTGTAATCTTCTGTATGCCATTCTTCCAAATGTTGTCCCTGACTGTGGTCGTTACTATTAGCCTCTTGTTATTAACTCATGAACTTAAAATTTGTGATGAGAATTCATTCAGTGGACTTTCATGTTGGCTGTGTGCATTTGCATAAATTTTTTCTGCTTTGTGGTTTAGGTGATACTAACTATGCTGTTGGATTTGTATGGGAGAGAAGTTTTAATAAATTATCGCAATGAATAGCAATATTGGTAATTTAACATGCATTCATTCCTGCAGTGGCTAATATGTGGATATGTAGGAGTGGTGCCCTCCTCTGGAATGGCAAGGGTAGGAGTGAAGAGTTCCTTGTGATTTGGAAGGAATAATCTTAAAAGTTGCAGGCAAATTTGTTTGAAAATATTGATGATCAAGAATGATGATTTGTGGAGTTTACGTCCTGGCTCAGTGTTTAAAGAATCTGACTAGCATCCATGAGGAGGCAGGTTTGATCCCTGGCCTCACTCAGTGGGTTAAGGATCCAGCATTTTAGTGGGCTGTGGTGTAGGTCGCAGACGTGGCTCGGATCTGACATTGCTGTGGCTGTGGTGTAGGCCAGTGGCTACAGCTCCAATTGGATCCCTAGCCTGGGAACCTCCACATGCAGTGGGTATGGCCCTATATAGCCAGAAAGGAAAAAAAAAAAAAGAATGATGATTTGTGTTTAAAGTTTGGGTTCAGGTTAGGGTTTCTACCTGATTTATTATACTCCATTGTTGTGTGCTTGATGATCTGGGAAGAGAGTGGTTCTGTCAATGAGAGGCAGCAGAATCGAAGGGTTCAAAGCATTTGTTCTAGAGCTCAAGCTGCCTAAATTCAGATTTGGGCTTTCCTACTGTCTAGCTGAATATTTTGGTTAAGTTGCTTAAGTTTTCTGTACTGATGTTCCTCACTGATAATTTAAACATAACAATACTTCATGTATCATAGGGTTATGTTTTTTGATGATTACTCAAATTTGATAAGCAGAAAAATTACTTAGAGCAGTGCATATAATGAACAATATAACTGTATTGTCAGTATCATCCTTGTGAGTGATATAGAATGTATCAGAAATCAGTATATCTAGATATCTTTGGGATTTTTTTTGTTTGTTTTTTGCCTTTTTTTTTTTTTTTTTTTTTTTTTTTTTGCTTTTTAGGGCTGCACCCTTGGCATATGGAAGTTCCCAGGCTAGGGTGAATGAGAGCTATAGCCGCTGGCCTATGCCACAGCCACAGCAATGCAGGAGCCAAGCCTCATCCATGACCTATCCTATACCACAACTCAGGGCAACACCAGATCCTTAACCCACCAAGCGAAACCAGGGATCAAACTTGCATCCTCGTGGATACTAGTTGGATTCATTTCTGCTGTACCACAATGGGAACTCTTCTAGATATCTTCTGATAAACAATTTCAGGCTTATTTTAATCTATGTTGAATCACATGAAAAAAAATCATTGTATTAAACTGATAGGAGAACAAAAACAACTAGGCTGCTGAGTGAAAATTATTTAGGAATATTTGGTGACGAGGAGAAGAAGTGTTTATTCTCTGCACTGGCTGGTATTCAATATCAGGAAGCTCATTGCACATGGAATAGGAGGAAGGGAAATAAGGACAGAGAAGTAACCTGGCCTGGGTTCATATAGTACATGCCAGACAGCCCTCTACATGTAGCTATAGACTTTGAGTCTGCTTGTCTACTTTGGACACATTTTCCCTGGCTTTTCATAACAGATTCAAAGAGACTACTTCAATTAATTTAAGATCATTCAATTTAAGATTGTTCTGAGCTCTGGCAGTGACTTTCAGTAGTATTATTTTCAGTGACTCTACATCCTTTGGAATGGCATAAACTTCACTATTCCTTGTGTTTTCTGGCTTGTAATTCGTTGCTAATGGCAGTTGGTACAACTGTGAACCTTGTGTCAGAATACCTTAACTGTTATCTTAGCAACTTTTTACTATGATAGACAATTTATTTTATAGATGTCATATATGTCTGCATATATTTAGCAAATGATCCTTATCTTTGCCACTTACAAGTTATAAAAAGGAGCACATGTAAAGAGACTAAATGCCACATTTTTTCAAAAAACTCTATAAAAGGAGATTTCATTTTGTTTTATTTTTGAAACCTTCAGGTAGGCAAATTACCATGATACTTTGCCACTAGGTATATCCAGGAAAAGTCAAATCTGGGAAACCAGTGACATTAATTCAGTAACCCAGGCAACAAAAATTAATGACTTGAATTAAAGAACAAGGGTTGAAGAAAAGAGAAAATCAAGAGATATTTAGGAGTTAAATTTGAAAATGTTTGAACTTAAAAGGATTAAGTGTGGTGTGAGGAAGAAACAGGTAACAACAGTAACTTCCAGGCTTCTAGCTTGAGTAGTAGGTAAGTATTCCCAAGTATTTTATCACAACTTTTGAACAAAAATCCTGGAATGAGCAGAAGAAAACTGTTCTTCAACCACTATTATAAGTGCACAGTGAAGTTCCATGTAATTGCCACTATTATAAGTGCACAGTGAAGTTCACAGCTCAAGTGAATCTGAAATTGTAATCCAGGGTGATTTACAGTATTAACATATCTGGGTAAATGATGCTAAGCCTAAATACTGTTTGAATGCTCTGACAGTCACTCCTTATCTAATGAATTTCAATATAGTGAAGTTTGGCACAATGTCCTTTTGGCTTCTGTGTTCTGAAGGGTCTTCCAGGTACCTCAGTGAATTAGCTGAGTGAATTGCCCTGACTGCATTGTATTTCAGCTTCATCCTCTGAGGAATCCAGTTTCCTTCACTCTCTCCACAGGTGCTAATTCTGAAAACACTCCCCAGTAAATGTCCTTTGGCAAATCTTCATGTCAAAGTTTGCTTCCTGGGGAAGCAAGCATGTACATCATTTCAAGAAGTCCTCATTTTCTTTCCTTTCAGTTTGAGATTGAAGTATCTCAAAGCATTTCTCAAGCATATGTCTGTGCTTTTGCTACCTATTTCTGATATCTAAAAACAATGGACTTGAGAGATTATTTGAGTGTGTTGATCTTTCTTCAGAAGTTAATGACGGCCCTGTGAAATTGATAATTAAGGATTAACACATTTTTTATAGTTAATTCCTTTATAATTGTGATATTTAACTGTTGAATCTTGTAATTAGTCTTTGGGCAATTTTGATAATACTGTTGTTGGTGAAGTCAAATATGATTGAAAAACCTAAAGATCAAGATCTTTAGGTATATTTTCAGTTATAGCAGTAATTATATCAAATTCATTTTGTCTAACTCTGGTGCTTTCTGGGAATTAACAAGTTTTTATAATTTGTTGCTCCAAATATTAAAAATATCTCAAAACAAGTATGACATATTAATATAATAGTGGAAGGTAGGTGAATTACAGGCAAGAGGCTCTTTTTAAAAATCCTTGTTTTAGATGTATATGGCATCTGCTTTAGGTTTGATTCCTCTTTTGCTAAGAGGCAGCCAAGGACCTCCAGCCGTGTGTTTATATTTGATGTCAGGGAAAACTGCTGGGAGGTGGCAATAGGAAAGCTTTCCCTCAGAAATAAAAAACATCTACATCTCACAGTGCTGTATGTGGCTGAAGGTATGATTTAGGAAATTCACATGTACATTAAGTATGTAAAAATATACTGTTTTATTTTGCATCTTTAGGCTTAAGATGCAAATGCTTGTGAGGAAAAAATACAATAGGAAATGTTAAAAATGAGTGGTAACATGGAACAGTGGTCTTTGTTTTATTAAACTTTCAGAGAGAAACACAGAAATAAGTCTTGTGGAGACGTGATTTTGGCTGCTGTTAGAATACCACTGTTCTCTAGCACTGCAGTGAGCAAACAGTAGATTTTGTTTGAGGTGTTCTGCAGAATATCTGTTATGTTGACATGAACAGATGTGCACTAGATGATTACAATTTGATGAGCTGAATTAAATCTCTGCAATCAGGCTTCTAGGGATCTCTTTAACATGTCCAGAGGTCAAAAGATGTTAGTAAATTTGTATATCCACATTGTATGTATGCGTGGGGGGGTGGGGGAGGTTGGGCTGTGTTTCAGAGAGAAAGCATTTTGGAAAAGTGAATAGGAGGGAGTAAGCATACAATTTAGAATCTTCATTAAAATAAAATTGCTTCCAGTGGGTGTCTGGAAACTTTTATTTTTGCTGTGAAATATTTCAATAGTTGTTCTGTATATATAGCAGGCTACACTTCATTTTTTTTTATTTTTATTTTTTGGGGGGGGATCACACAAGTAGCATATGGAAGTTCCCAGGCTAGGGGTCAAAAGCTACAGCCACTGTCCTATGCCACAGCCACAGCAACATGGGATCCGAGCCGCATCTGTGACTACACCACAGCTCGGGACAATGCCAGATCCTTAACCCACTGAGCGAGGCTAGGGGTCGAACCCGCATCCATGCATCCTCATGGATCCTACTCAGGTTCATTAACCGCTAAGCCACGAAGGGAACTCCTGCAGGCTACACCCTTTCTACCAACTGCCTTAAAATTGGGACAGAGAAATCAAAGCGAAATTGAGCCAAGTACAAAACTTCAAAATAGGCATTTTGTGAAAAGCAAACAAAAGCATTAAACACAATGAAACCAAACAAAATATGAGAAAAATAACCAAAACATCTTCCAAATTAATGCATGTTTCAGATGTGCAGGACGTGAACTAGAATTTGACAATGAATGAAAGCAAAATATTTATAACTCATTGAAAAAAAAAACAAAAACTTGTTTTCTTTCCCAGACCGTTGAAATTGAGAAACAGCCCTGCCTGTCCAACATTAATTTTTACATTGAACCATAAAACCAACAAAACTACTAATGTGTATAAATTCATTTTCACATCTAAAACAGACATATGAAGCATTTCACAATTTCATGATCAAAGCTAAGTACCTTATTTCTAGCACAGCTTTTACTTGGCTTAAAATTCTCACATTATTTTTATTTGATATCTACATTTCTTTTAATGGTTCTTAATTGTTTTTAATTTTCCTTCTAAAGTTTTAATTATTATTAAGTTCTTAGACTAAATTCCTGTAAACAATTATCATTGTGAGTAAGAGATAAAGATGCTGAGTTCCACATATATTAAATGGTTTCCCTTAGGGAAGACAGCAAGTCTCCTGCAGCCTAAAAATGAATGTTTGTTTACAGGCTTTATCATCATCACCTGCTGAGTTTATCCTTTTTCTACCTGCATAAAGAATGCTTGATGGCATTACCATACAATTTATGATTTTTATAAAGTTTGTTTCTTATTCTTTCAAATGTTTTGTCTCCTTTACTCTCAGTACATGTTATTGTTGATCAATTTCTATTCCTTTAGAAGCCTAAAACAGGAAACAGAGATTGCAGAAAAGGAAACCCAGACATAGGCAATTCATATATCCTTGGCACTCTGGGAAGATAGTTGCCTCTCTAGCCACTCTTTTACGTAAATGCTCCAAAAGGGCAGAGTGATTCATAGAGCACAATGGGATTATGATCTTCATCCACAAAACCTATGACTGAATTTTTTTTTTCATCTTGGTGAATATTAAAAAGAGCAGCTCGTGTTTATGTCAGTTTATTAGGTGTTTTATATATATTAACTCATTCACTCATGTCTCTAGTCAAAATTTGTTGACTATCTATTGTCAGAAATGGTTCCTACCTTTGAAAGATTCACACTCTATTGAAAAGAAATACCATACAGAAATATTATAAAACTAGTACAATATTAATGTATAATATCATTTAGGGGATCAGCAAAAGAGGGTGCAACCTGGACTTCGACATATTTATTTATTTATTTATTTATTTATTATTTTCGGTCTTTTTAGGGTAACACCCATGGCATATGGAAGTTCTGAGGCTAGAGGTCGAATTGGAGCTGTAGCTGCTGGCCTACGCCACAGCCACAATAATATGGGATCCAGTCTGCATCTGTGACCTACACCACAGCCCATGACAATGCCAGATCCTTAATCCACTGTGTGAGGCTAGGGATCAGACCCGCATCCTCATGAACACCAGTTGGGTTTGTAATCTGCTGAGCCATGATGGGAACTCCCTGGACTCTTATTTTAAGGAAGAGAAGAAATAAAGCCAGGTGAAGGACATTAAGAAAGAGTTAAATACCCAAATGTTGTCAGAACCAGATGCTTCCGTGAACAAGTCTCAAATGTGTTGGTAACAGGTAATTCTGGTAATAATTGAACCATTCCAGGACATAAAGAAAATTAATGCAATGAGCTAGTAAAACCTATTAAATAGCTGAGAAAAATAAATTAAAAGTATGGAAAGTAATCCCATTTATACAATAAATGCAAAGATATGCAGTAAAATACGCAACACTTAATTCCAAAAAGAAATTAAAATATCAATATATAATTTCCAGAGAGCTTTTTTCCTAGAAAGGCATGACAATTCATCATAAAAATATATCAATAAAACCCATCATACAGTAGATCAAATAAAAAAAGAGTATATGTTTAAATTATTATTAAAAATAATAGCAGTAGTTTTTATTTTTTCAACCTAAGAGATAGTTTACTGTTTCTTTCACTTTCAAGATGAGGAAATTGTATTTTATAAAGTTAAATTGATTTTCCCTGAAATTATAGTTTGTTTTTGAGCGGTGAATATTAATGTGATTATGTTTAAAACAATGAGTCCTTATCTTTTAAAAGCTTACTTAAATATTGGCACAGTTTCTGGAATTTCCTTCAGAATAAAATGGGTGATTTGGACCTGGGTGAGGGCATAGATGAAGTAAGTGCAGCTACTGGCCGATAATTGTTGAATCAGGTAATGAATAAATGTTCAATATACTGTTCTCTCTACTTTTGATTATATTTGCAACATTTCTTAATACAAATTTAAATAAAGCTGCTTGTTTTAGTTATAAACATTATAGGAACCATTTGAGAAGAAGTTTAAAAGTTCAGTAATGGGCACTAATAAGTTGCATAAATTGAGTAATAAACCATTTCTCAAATAAGAATGTTAATGATAAAAAATCACGCATAATTAATATAAAAATTTAACAATCATAATCTTAGCACATCTTCTTGTCTGCATTGAAGAATGTTTAAAGTATAACAGAAAAAAATGAATACAAAAGAAAAATCCCCAAAATGATAAATCAGTAAGGAAATATTTATGCTAATACTTATTATGCTTTGCTATAAACCTGAATTAATTAAAACACTAAAACACTGAAACCTGAGATGTAGAGAGAATATTAGAATCGCAAAACCAGAAAAATGACCAAGAAATCAAGATAATTTATTCTATGATATAAGTGGCATTTAAAATCAGCAATGAAAGAATATTATTCATTAATGATTTCAAGAAAATTGGATAATCACTGAAGCAAAAATTAAATGGTATTTCTATGCAATCATTTCTCTAAAACAAACTGCAGATAAAAGAAAGGCAAATATTAATAGAAAAACTATAAATATACCAGGAAATATTAATAGGTATTTATGGAAACATATTGAAGGAGATATTAGTAAATAAGGAAACAGAGCCAAAAACCATGAAGTTGTACTTAGCAGCTTTGGCCACATATGCATCTAAAACATTTGCAAAACAAATAAAAAAATGTTAATGCAAATATTTTGAAAGACAACTTGAAAAACAAGTGTTACACAAACATACAAACATATTAATTTCCTATAGGATATTTAGGTAATGAAAAATAATGGAAATAAAAGTACTTTTAAAAATACAAATAAAGGAATTTTATTTCTGGAAAAGTATCTAGACACTGAAACAAACTCCTTCTAAAAAACTAGTGAATTCTGAATAAAGCATATTCTTAATGCAGTGCAGAGTGGATTTGATGAATTAAGGGAAATTTAAAACACTTGTTGCCTCATTTCCTATACTAATAAATTCCCTAAAAAGTTAAAACAAACAACAAAAAAAAATGGGACTGAAATTGATGCTGGATGCTTTGAACTAGGCAAAAAGGGTAAGTAGGGTGGTCTTATAGAGAATAGTTTCAGGATAACTTCATTATCACAGCATGAGATTTTTTTTAATTCATCTATACCAGTTATTAATAAATCAAGCAGATAAAATAGCTGAAAATATATATGACATGAACAATGCAAACAATAGAGATGACTAAGCAGACATATGTAAATCTCAGCATCCAACAGTTGGAAAATTCACATTCTTTCAAGCACAGGCATCACTGGAGTGGTTACTTCATAAAGAGCAGTGTATAAGACTTTCCTAGTATTGCTTTAAATATTTGTAGTTAAAAGACAGTCCACCAGTCAGAATGGCCATAATCAAAATCTACAAGCAATAAATGCTGGAGAGGGTGTGGAGAAAAGAGAATCTTCCTACACTGTTGGTGGGAATGTAAGCTGTACAACCACCATGGAAAACAGTATGGATGTTCCTTTAAAAACTAAAAATAGAACTACCATATTATCTAGCAATCCACTCCTGGAGAAAACCATTTGAAAAGTTATGTGCACCCCAATGATCATTGCAGCACTATTTACAATAGCCAAGACATGGAAGCCACCTAAATGTCCATCAGCAGAGGATTGGATAAAGTAGTGGTACATATATACAATGGAATATTACTCAGCCATACAAAAGAATGAAATAATGCCATTTTCAGCAAAGTGGATCAGTCTAGAAATTATAATATAAGTGAAGTAAGTCAGACAAAGACAAATATTGTATGAGGTGTGGACTCATAAAAATGTTATAATGGAACTTACAGAAGAGAAACAGACTCAAAGATTCTGAAACCGAAACTTACGGTTACCAAAGAGGAAACATGGTGGGGGATAAATTACGGGGTTGGGATTGGTATAAACACATTACTACATATAGAATAAATGAGTAATAAGGACCTACTGTATAGCACCGGGAAATTTACTCAATACAGTGTAATAACCTATATGGGAAAAGAATCTGAAAAAGAATGTATATTTGATTTAATTTGCTGTATGCCTGAAATTAATACAACTTTGTAAAGTCAACTATATCCTAATAAAATTTTTTTAAAAAGAGGAGTCAAAGAACATGTAGGTAGCTATGCATTCAATAATATATGAATATTATCCTACAGCTGCACTGTTCAATACAATAGCAACTAGTCCCATATGACTACTGAGCACTTAAAATTGGGTTAATCACAACTGAGATAAGTGTTAAGTGTAAAATATACACTAGATTTTGAAAATAAAGTGTGAAAAATGTAAAATACATGATTAATAATTTTTGTATTGTTTCCATGTCAAAATTATATTTGGGGTTAAATAAATATTTATTAAAAAGAACTTTACCTTTTTACTTTTAATGAGGCAAATAGAAGATTCTATATTACACTTGTGCTTACATTACAGAAATATTGGAGAGTATAGTTCTGTTGGTCTACAGCTTCACGGAATTCAGACCAGCTGAACCAGCATTTTCGCCAAGCTACAAAACAGAGAGAGAAGATGAGCTTACATGTCCAATCAATGTTTTTCTGAAAGACCTAAATAAAAGGAGAAAAACACTGTTCTTACAGATATGAAAGCTCAAAATCATATACAATCCATTGTTCTCTAATTTATCTGAAATTCAATGCAATTTCAATCAAAATTCCAACAGAGCTTTACATGAGTCTTGACAAGCTAATTCTAATATTTATCTGGAGGAGCAAAAGGACAGGAATAGTTGAAATACATCTGAAGAAGAAGAGTAAAGGAAGTGCCTTTCCAGATATCAAGGTATATTATAAGGTTTTAATGATAAAGTCAATATGGAATTGGCAGAGGGATTGAAAAATATTGACTGATAGAACAAAATAAAGATCTGGGAAATATACTATGTTTTACAACTTGATATATCACAAAGGTGAAGTGAAAATCATTGTGGAATGGAAGGACTCTTCAATAGGGTGACTGAAGAATTAATTGCTTGCATAAATTAGATCCTTAAATTAGACTCTTGGTTTCCACTACACACAAAAATCAATTACAGATGGTTGAAAGCTTAAGAATTCAAGGAGGATCTCTCAGACCTTAGAAGAAAATAAGGAATAATTATTTTTTATTCCAAATTTGAGCTAGGAAAATATATATTACCTGCATGCTAAGCATTAAGGTAAATTCAACTGCTTGTTAATTAAAATTTTCTGTTCAACAGAAGACAGCCTAGAGACAGTGAAAAGAGAAGACACAAATTGAGAAAGGTTTGCAATACATGTAATTTACAAAGAATTCGTAACACTCTTAGAAATCAATTAGAAAAGGACAAAACTCAATAGAAAATTAGAGGAAACACTAACAGGCATCTCACAAAAGAGGAAATATGATGATTGAACAAAACATGAAAAGACGTTTAACACCATTAGTAACAAGGAAAAACAAATTACCGTTTTAAACCCATTGATGTGATTTTTCCCCCTGGATAATAACTCCAAAATAATTAAGAAATTAGACAAATTTGGGCATTAGAAAAATGAATCAATCAATTTCTGGTGGAAGATTAAGTGTGAGGAGAAATAAACTAACATTATTTGAAGTTGAACATTTGCATAATCTGTGATCCAACAATTTCACTTCCATGTAAATATATTCAATGCTTTCTTTTTGTCAAGTATTGAGAATTACGAAAACATTTGTGTCAGGGTTTGGATGGCAGGAAGGGATGACCTGGCAGAGCAGAGCAAAGACTTTATGATGCTATTATTATGTGTGCATTATACATGTGTCCAAATCCATAGATTGTACAACACAAAGAGTGAACTCTAATGTAAACTATAAACTTTGAGTGATTATGACATGTCAGTGTAGGTTTGCAAGTTGTAACCAATGTAACTTTCTGGTGGAGGGTGTTGGTAGTTGGAGTTACGTTATGCATGTGTGGGAGCATGGAGTATATGGGAAATTTCTACACTTTCCTCTCTATTTTGCTGACAATCTAAAACTGCTTTAAAAAATAAAATCTTTTTTTTAAAAAATCTGTGGTAAAACTACTGAGATAGAAAATAGAAGGACAGAAGGAAGGAAAGAAGTAGAGAAAGAAGGACGGAGAAGGAAAGGAAGAAGTAAAGGGGGAAAATAAAGTATAGAAAAAGGAAGGGAAGAATGGAAGGATGAGGAGAGGGAGAGATGTAGGAAAGAAGGAGATGGAACAAAAAAGAGAGATGGAAAGAGGAAGAAGGACAGAAAGACCACACATACAGAAAAAATGGATAAAAAGAATGATTTATTCACCCACGTGAATATTTTGCTCGTGGAAGTGGATGAAATAAAGCTCTTGGCCACAATATGCATAAATAAACAATCCAAGAAATCTTCTTATAGTATGAGGATGCGTTTACAAAGGTCAAAAAGAAGGGAAACTGGCAACTGAATGTTTATGAATGAATATATAAGTAAAAACTTGTGGGCGGAGTCAGTTGATAAGGGAGAAGACAAAATGATTCTGTAAAAATTTACTTTTTAAATTGTATTGTGAGTTCATGGGTATTTATTGATTGTGCTTCGGTTTGTACAAATATGTTACATTTATTCTTTTCCATATATCAAATACTGTTACATTAAAAACAAGTAAATATATAAAGCAGCACACAAATTGTAGTTGAGGGGAAGGAAGATAGTTGCTTTTTCTTTTGTATCTTCCCTTTACTCCTTGACCATTCTCCCTTCCTTTCCTCTTCCAAATCTTCATTCTAGAGCCATTTTATTTCCTTAAAACTTCCCCTTTGTCTCACTGAGCCATTTAGTGCAGAACAATTTCTGAGGTTATTCAAATCTGTGCTCAGCATGGTGCCTGGCTCCTCATTACTGGATGTACATCAGATTAAAAACAATCAGTGAGTTCCTGTTCCAGACTGTGGAAATATTGCAAATGATGATTCTAGGAGAAGTTGTCAAGCTGAACAACCACTTATTTGGTTCCAAATTGCATAAGTCATCTGGAAAGCAGATTTTGTTCCAGCTTTCAAGAAACAGCACAGTCCGACATATCTGCAGGGAAATTGGATTTTTCATAATATGTTCTTAAGAGAAAGTAGTAAAAAGAGCTTCATAAAACAGGAGAAGCAAAATGCATATGTGCCTTTCTGAAAATGCTGTAAAAGCTGACGATGATATTTCTCCTCTGGGCATTAGATCAATCTCATGCATAAACACTGAAATAGAAAGAGACTTACTAAAGAAATAGATTATTGAATGTCTAAAAGCATTTGTGTTATGAGGCTAGTAGAAAAATAGAAAATATTTTCTGTACCTGCAATACAACAGAAGCATTTTAGATGGGAAATATATATTGCTCATAGTCAAAATTTTTTGGGAAATACAAATTCAGATATATAATAATGAAAAGCTTAATTAAAGAATAGCAAACACCTCCAACTTTGCTATCATAAGGATTAGAAATGAAACCTCAGATAATGTTCTGAAGGGAACACTTTTAGTCCAGTGATTCTGTTTGTGAATGCCTTTTCCACTTTCAGAAATGCTCAAGGTGTGTCAGGTAAGATCATATGTATCTCTTCAGTATTTGCATATTATTTGGGGAATTACACAACATTTGCCATGCAGTCATGGAGATATGATTTTTGGTGAATTGATCAGAATTAGGACCTGCGTTTCCTAAATCCTTACTTCTAGCTATCTGACATTTTTGCCCCTTGCAAAGATCATTCAGCTTTCTTGTTCTCTGTTATATCCTAATAAATGTGATTTTCCTTATATTCTTTAGGAAAGACAAGCCAAAGATAGAAACAGACTATAAGAGATATCAGCCATCTTTCAGTGACAGAAATTACCATCTATGGCATTCCTGGTTTATTATTTTTTTAAATTAATGCAATGTGATTTTCCTTTGTTTTTTATTTCAAATCTTAAAACCCATGGAAGTGACAGTTTATTTTATTTTATTATTTATTTATTTATTTTTTGTCTTTTTTTGGCTATTTCTTGGGCCGCTCCCGTGGCATATAGAGGTTCTCAGGCTAGGGGTCGAATCGAATCGGAGCTGCAGCCACCGGCCTACACCAGAGCCACCGCAACGCTGGATCTGAGCCACGTCTGCAACCTACACCACAACTCACGGCAATGCCGGATCGTTAACCCACTGAGCAAGGGCAGGGACTGAACCCGCAACCTCATGGTTCCTAGTCGGATTCGTTAACCACTGCGCCACGACGGGAACTCTTTTTTTTTTTTTTTTTTTGAAAGTTTATTTTAAATAATCACTTATCATTGGGAGGGAGTTGAGCATATTGGTTAAAAGCACAGACTAGAATCAAATAGCAGTTTTTCTGGGGTACACTCACGGCACCTGGGAATTCCTGGGCCGGGGATTGAACCGATGACACAGCAGTGACCTGAGCCACTGTAGTGACACCACTGGATCCTTAAACTCCTGTGCCACAGGAGAACTCCAAATAGCAATTATTTTTAATGAAGACATTTCTATTATAATAACATTTTTCATAAAACTATAACCCTAACCAAATATACCTCTCTGTTTACCCTATGTCCATGCCACACAACTGAAGGTGGTTGGAGATAAACACACACCCATGCTGACTAGTCTCACTTGAATTTATGACTTCAAATTTCTAGGGTCCCTAAAATACTGTCTGACAATCACACTATATTTTCCTGATTCATTGATTATGGCATTCTCTAAGATGACTCATTTCTTCTCAAAATCTCAGCCCATATTAAGGTTGCCAGACTTAACAAATGAAAATACGAGACTCCCAGGTAAATCTGTGTTATTTACTATCTGTGTTATTTGCTTATCTGTGTTATTTACTAAGTGCTATGAGTATGTACTTTAAGATGAAAGAAAAAAAATTGCACTGGGAATTGTACTAAAAATTATTTATCTGAAATATACCTCTGTTTTTAAAAATTATTTTCCCTGATGTTTTAGCTCTTAGGAAAATTTCCTTATTTCACAGAATTTGTTCATAAAATTATTTGCAGCCTACATTCCATTTACATTATAACATAGCCTCTACAGTGGTCACATACAATTTATTTTGTTCTTTTGTTTACTGAAAATTTGTTAGTAAGAAAACAGACTCGACATTGGCATTAAAAGCTAATATACAATTATATACTGGCATAAAGTTAAGTCTGAGAATTATCTTTGAATTTGCAGTGTCAAAACTCCTAATACCATCTTTCTTGGCATTCTTCAGGATTATATGGCATCTTTTGATAAAAAGACTTTTCAAATGTTGTGCATTCAATTAAAAAGGCATTAACTTCAGTTTTCATTCTTTTGTTCTTCAACACTACACATGATGATTCCACTTGTTCCCATGTAACATTCATGTAAAAGAATCAAATTCTTCAAGGTATGAAATACATTTCAGTAGGTGGTTATGGCAAGTGCCATAATAATTATATGCTTAAAATAGAATTTCTATCCATTCATAGCAATCTTGTCCCTTTGCAAAACAGCCTTGACACTTAAAGAAATCATGCTTTTCATCAATTCTTTCTTTAATGCATTCCACAGGTGTCTTTCAGCACTGAAGTACTTCAGTAACATTATTTTCTCTTCGTTTAATTTGCATAATCCTAATGCTAAAAAGATACTGAAAACTATAAACAAGAAAAAAAGTAAAAATCAGTCAATGGATTAAGTCAACAAAATTTAAGGGGGTTCTCCAGTTCAGAACTAAAGTTTAATTCAGTGTTTCAAATAAATCTCCAAATGCAGTTGGCACTTCTCTCAACTATTTGTTGAACAGAGTCAGTGAGCTTTTGAATGTAAGAGAACTGAAGAATATTGAATTCCAACAAAACCACAGAAATCCTTTAATTACTCACTTTGACAGTGCAAATCTGAAATGAGAGAACGATTTCATAGAACGACTTCATTATTAATTGAAGGGACAGGGGATTCTCTTTGAGCAGCATCATGCAGAATATGGGCAGAACAGCCAACATCTTTCATGGAATCATTTATGCTTTGATTCAGCTTTGAGTAAATCTTGTTTGCACTTTTACACATTTACCAAAATTTCTATTCTACCAAGAGCAGTACAATTTTGCACATTACTTCCTAATTCAAAAAGAGAGTCTTTGGAAAAATCTGATATTGTTTCTGGAGTGTCAGCTACAAAGAATTTATTCATCACAGACTTGTAAAGATTTTTGTATGAGAAAAATATTGCATGAGCAAAAGGAAAGTTTTTTTCTGCGTTGTGATTATTTGCTCTATGCCTATTTTATAAAAGTAAAGCATTTAGATCCATGATAATCTCTGTAATACTAAATGTAGCAATTTGTTGTTATTATTATTATTATAGTAAATTTAATTCTGGAACTTGAAAATTTGCTTGCATTTTTAGAATAAGAAAATACTTTTGGTAGCTGTACATTGAAAAACATTTGAGTTGAAATACTGGTGTTAATTTACAATGTGGAAGGCTGTCACAATTTCTACTGCAAGTATTTATTCTTCATCTGAATTTAATTTAATCAGAATTTTTTGTTGTTTTATCACTATTTTGGTACTAGTTGAGGAAATCATACAAATATTATGCCAATATGTTAGGTGACATATGACTTTCCACCATTTTTAATATTGAAATAATACTTTCATTCTTTAGGAGCACAAAGAGCCCCCAAAAAACTTTTCCTTATTTAGTGATATCCGGTGTTCAGAAAATCCATCACAAAATTGACATTTGGGGGTTTAAATTTTTAAAAATAGACACTAGAAACCACCACAAGAATTGAAAAGTTTAATGTGATAATTCAAGTCTAAATTTACAAGTTCAAACTCATAAATAACCATAAAAAGGAACTGAGTTGCTGAAAGGTTTGTGGACTTGCAAACAACGTATCAAACTATCTGATAAAAAAATTGTGAACTTTCAAGTTGACTGCAAGTGAGAAAGTACTCAAAAGTTACTGTCTCTGTGAACAAACCAGAGCTGATGGTATGTAAAATTTTGGGAAGGCTGTCTTTCAGAGACGGGCAGACTTTCAGAAGGAGGAGTCTTTGTGGATATAGAACTTTAACTGTGTTGGTGTGTTACTGTACTAAGGCTAGTGTTGACTGACTGCCTTTCTGAAAACAGTGAAAATAACTGAGGTACTTGCTAATTGGCTACTGTGCAGAAGAATGGGGTTGCCACCGAATGGCTGCCTTTAAAGACTGGAGTTTTATAATTGATAGGCTGACTTTCAGATGTCACAGTTACTTGAGTAAGGCTTACTGGCTGACTTTCGGCACACATACACTACTCTGAAGTTATCCCTAATGATGGCTACTTTTTCATAACTTGGAAATTTGACCAAAGAACATTGCTTTCCTTTTCCGAATATGAAAAATGAATACTTGTATTCAAGTTCTCTCTTTTCGCCTTCTTTCAGCCAAACCTACAGGAAGGATCATAAGATACTGTCCAATTGTTATTTGTGGAGGAATAACGTTCAGTTAGATTGCCGTTTAAGTGATTCAGGCTGCCAATTAGTGTGGGAGAAAAATAGCTCTAACAGTGGAATTTTCATTATTTGTTGAAGAAATCTGAGTATAGGACATTTAGGCTATCCTAATAAAGTCAACGTAAGACACAAGGTAAAATTCTTCAATATGGTGCATGTTCTGTATATAGAGGATATCTGACAACCCTAGTCCTCAGCCTTCATCATCACTTTGTCCTCTATTTCATTGAAAAAATAAAGGAAGTTGAAAAGAACGTCCACAAACTCAGCCTACCACATCTACCCACTTATTTGAATTTGTTTCCCTTTACCCTGGCTTTTATTCAGTTAATAGTAAATAAATTCTCTGTGCAGCCAATAAAGGCAAAGAGTTTCTCTCGATAGATCTCATCATTTCTTACATGAACAAATATATGATGCAATTCATTCTCTTCTTTTTCTCTAATTGATATCTATAGCCAAGTCTTCCTCCCAGAACTTCAGACCTGCATATCCAACTGCCTACTGAACATGGCCACTTGGTTGCCTCATAAGCATTACAGTCTTTAAGTGACCACAGCCAAAATCTTAATCCCTTCTTCAAGAAGCCCCAACACCTTAACCACTAAACCTACACTTCAGTATTTCCTTTCTATGTCAAAGAGGATGCCAGCATTCCAGTTGTTCAGGTCAAAATCTCTACATTCACATGCTCAGAAAATCCAAGTTTTCCACCTTTGAAATGTATCCAGGATCTAACTACTTCTCATCCCTTCCATGATAAACCCTGATCCAAGCCAAATCCAGGTTGTTGCTGCAGCTGCTTTATTGGTCCAGCTGATTCTCTTTTGCCTCCATGAAGTCTTTCCTTAAAACAATAGCCAGAGTGGTTCTACTAAAACAGTCAGAACATGAAATGACTGTTCTCAAACCTTTCAATTACCCACCAGCTCCCTGAAATAAAAAGCCAAAGGCATTCGTTTAACCAACAAGCCTGTATGGAATTCATCTCTCCTTAATTCTATAATTTTTCCTTTTCCTCACTCAGTTCTAGCCACACTGCCCTCCATGCTCATGTTTGTTTTTCAAACACTAGGGACGGTCCATTTCAGGACATTGCTGTTCCTCCTGCCTAGAGAGTCTCATGGCTTCTTCCCTCACTAGGTGCAGATCTGTATTCAGATGTTACCATCACACCTGATTATGCTGTTGGGATAAAGATGAAATACCCCAATATTCCTTATTCCCTTATCTTGCTTTATTTTTCTCCACAGTGCTTTATCATCATCTAACACTAGATGTTTGGCTGCTTATTGTGCCTCCCCTGGATAGAATGTAAACTTAATGAAGGCAGAGGTTCTTGTCTGTTTCATTTACTTGAATATTTAATGAATGTTTATTAAAATTAATATTATAAGTATAATATTAATGAATATTAATGTTATATCAATTATAATAAATATTCAATATATTCATTATAATGAATATTTATTAATATTAACATATTATTGTGTATATTGCTCTTGTTGCTGTAATTGTTATGAAGTTTTGCAATCTCATAACAAAGTTTTAGGGGTATAAAACCACTTTCAAAATCTATTTTATATCCTGATGGCAGAGCCTTACCCCTTTCTCCAAGTGGATTACCTAAGCATAGATATTTGGTTTAGCTTAAGGAATTCTCTTTGAATATCTATTATCTCCTTAATATTAACCTATTTTTTTGTCTTTTTGTCTTTCCTAGGGCCGCACCCATAGCATATGGAGGTTCCCAGGCTAGGGGTCTAATTGGAGTTGTAGCCACCGGCTTACACCAGAGCCACAGCAACGTGAGATCAGAGCTGTGTCTGCTACCTACACCATAGCTCACGGCAACACCGGATCCTTAACCCACCGAGTGAGGCCAGAGATCAAACCCGCAACCTCATGGTTCCTAGTTGGATTCGTTAACCACTGAGCCATGATGGGAACTCCAACTATATTTTTAATGATGAAATAAATAGAATAAATACTATGCATTGTTCTCCAAGAGCTTAATTTTTTTTGATAGACATGTAAAGACATTTTTAGAATGTGTGAATGCTAAAATAAATATTAATTCATTTTTTCAAACATTCAATAGATATTTTTCTTGACAGTTATTATCACTCACAGCCCAATCTAGATGTCATGCATATAGAGAGGAGGCTGACTCTTAACAAGGTCATATTCTAATTGAATGCCCTAAATCCATTGAATAGAAAACAGTGGTCAGCACTAATGAGGGAGAGATACTAAAGATGCAGGTGGCATAGGACTTTTTGTCTAGACAATATAGACAATCTTCCAAAAACACTGAAAAATTCACTGTCCATTCATGACCCAGATAATAGCTCCCGTCACTTCCACTCTCTTAAATCATGATTCAGGGTGTTGCCTATTCATGTGCTGGGTATAAGTTATTCCTACACATAAATCTGTCTACAGTGGACCTTGTGAGAAATGATATTACTCTGAAATAAAGTTGAGTCACATTCAAATCTATTTTGGTGATGGACTATTGATTTGGGCTAACAAGGTACTTTAATTACCTTTCCATTTTGGGCTCGGAAAATGTGTACAAGGAGATTTTACTGTACCTACAGGGCCAGATTTCAGAGGTTGTGTTGTTCTCTAACATAGGCTGCAAACCTGGTCTGCTCTGGTCTCTTCATGAATGTGGAGAGTTGTTAATCCTTCCGAGTTGCCCCATCTCACTGCTCCAGTGTACTTAGTTTGCCCTGTTTCCTAGCAACTGGTTCAATCTAATTTGTTTTCCTGCAGCATCCCTTCTGCATCAGGCTTTCTTGTGTCTTTTCCTCTTGTTAAATGGATTTATCAGTGTCTAAGAGCCTTTACACCATATGTCTATCAAACTAGCTTTCCCCCAGAAGAGCAGAGGATTGTTTGTACCATGAAGCTTCACTGGAGCTGTTTTTAATTTGGGGCCTGGACATTAATTTCAGAGAGCTCTTTGGTCAGGTACATTATTAATATTACTTTATTTTGAGTATAAAAATTTCCACAGTGACAAACCACTTTCCTCCCCAAGGGCTCCTTACTAAAAACTACATAGATAATTTTTACTTTCCTAAATGCAATTGGTGACTCATCTAAACTATGTGACACTTGCTCTCCTGTGAGCAAATTATTTTTTCCCATTACTACTTCTCCCCCTGTTTTTCAAGGACTATAAAGGAGAAAGAACTTCAGATGCTTTAATGAGCAATTGATAGTGCACATCCTGTGTATAAGATGGTAGCCAATTTTCATAGAGGGATGATAGAGATGGCAACTTACTTTGTATATGATCAGTTTATACATGCCCAATTCAAACAATATGCTAATACATAGAAATGATAATATCTTGAGCTATTGTTCATATTACATGTTAGATTTAAAGATGTTACCTAGTGGTCCTGCACTGGTAAGACTTATTTCATGAAGCCTCCCAAAGGAAGCACGAGCAGGGTGCTGTCATGCAACGCCACATAGGCTAAGACACTACTCCCTACTAGCAGAGTGAATAGAGGAATGGAAAAAAGTCATTTTTCCTAGGGCCGCACCCGTAGCATATGGAGGTTCCCAGGCTAGGGGAAAATCAATATTCATGGTAACCTGTGATGGTACAATGTTAGGCCACATTAGTGGTAATTATAATTGCTGCTATTTTGTAAGTTAAAAATAAACTTGATGGAGAAATGAAAGTGACAGAATTATGGGGTGGCTGGGATGCATTTAGACTATAAAGATAAGACTGGAAGGCTCCCTCTACAACAGTGTTTCTCAGTTTGAAAAGGACATCAAAACCACCTGAAGGACTTTATCAAAACTACTTGGCCAAAGACTTACCTATGGGAGGTTTCTTCATACTCAAAATAGGAGGCAGAGACATATAACAAAAGGTCTGCAAAAATAGACATGTATATATCTAGTACCCAAAATAATGTTATTCTGTAACTGGAAGTAGGCAATAATATATTGTATTATTAAGGGACACTCTTTAGGTAAGTAAATAGTGAGAGATTACTAATGTAAGTACTAATTACTTAACTATAAATTAGGCAGTTTTCAGACATGAGGAAACAATTCTTTTACTATATTTTTTAACATAACTCTGTTGGTATCATGTAGCAAGTTAGCTTCTCCCTCCTCTTTTTCTACCAGCCTGTTCAGTAACAGTGTCTTCTATGCTCAGGAATTATTCACAGTTTTTCTAATTGAAGGAGCTCTTGCTCTCTTTCAGAAAGCCATTTGAATTGCCAGTTCTTCAAAAAGTTCATTGACAACTCAAGTCCCTAGATGTTTGTCATTCTGTTTTTTAAAATAAATGTTTCTTTTCTGCTTTATGTTATAGTTGGAGGCATTTGGAAAACTGGGGTCATGTCTAATATATAGAGATATGTATTTTGTCTTGCCTATATACTTTTTCCCATACCTGGCAGCTAAATTTGCACATAAAATATACTCGAATATCTTTCAAATGAATGAATAAATGAGTGAGTTTAAAAGCTTCTGTGATAGTTGTAGAAGCCAACTTGTCCAGTCAAGAATCGGAGGGAGGGACTGGGAATTTGGGGTTAAAAAATAGATGCAAACTATTGCCTTTGGAATGGATAAGCGATGGGATCGTGCTGTACAGCGCTGGGAACTATATCTGGTCACTGTGATGGAGCATGATAATGTGAGAAAAAAGAATGTATACATATATGTGTGACTGGGCCACCTTGCTGTGCAGTAGAAAATTGACAGAACACTGTAAATCAGCTATAATGGAAAAAAGAAAAATCATTTTATATATATAAAAAAGTAATATAGTAAAATTTTCCATCCAAAAAAAACACCCCTATAGTATGAATAAAAAAATAAAACAAAATGAAACCACTATCTAAAAGTTTAATGGGAATGACTCAGTCTATTGTGTGTAAAATTTCTGGAGATGGTATCCTACAGAGATTGAAAGAAAATGTGCTATCCCAAATAATTTATAAGGAAATAAGATGATAGGCCTAGGGGAAAAAAAGAATATATTTGATGCTGAGTTTATTGGAAGTTTGAGATTTTTCCAAATAGAATTGGAAAACCCTATCTCATGTACACATTGAGGGTTGTTTTGCCAGTGTGACAAGCACTTGGTAACTAACGTCTTCGCTCTGCATCATCCACTGTTCTCTACTATCTCCTCACCTCTACTGCCTCCCATCATCCTCTTCTGCTTCTGGTGAGAATTTGGTTCCCTTATATAAAGGGACACAACTTCCTATTCCTTTGTTAAAGAGAGAAAGAGAGAGAGGGGGCGGTGGAAGGGAGGAAGGAAGGAAAGAAAGGAAGGAAGAAAGAAAAGGAGGGAAGGAAAGAAGGATAAACGGAAGAAAGAAAAGGAGGGACCGAAGGAAGGGAGGAAAGAAGGAAAAAAGAAAGAAAGAGAGGGAGGGAAGGAAGGGAAGAAAGGAGGAAGAGAGGAAAAGAAAAGCCTAGTGCCTCCCCTCCCCAATTCCACATGGAGCTACATCATGAACCTGCCATCCCACACATTTCTTTTGCTCTGATGTGATAACCAGAATGCTCTCTGTTATTGATAAAATGAAAATTTGGAGCAACTAGAAAATTGCTACCGTTTGGGAAAACTAAATGCAAAATTTTTTGAAATATATCAATTCTTTGACTGATAAATAAGGTTTTAGTCACTTAAAAAGTCCCAGGTTTCTCCTCATAAAAGATTCATGCTACCAAGATTTCCTATTTGGAAATGTAATCCAGAAATATCCCAGTCTGTCTGATCTGCTGCAACTCACTTAATCCACTTGACTTCATTCTGATATGTTTGGATTAGGCCAATTAATCGTACTTCATTCTTGGAATTTCTGTCCGATTAATCTGATTTAATTTGGCTGTAGGCAGCCCCAGATAAAATGCCTAGCTCTCTGCCTCTAGAAATGTAAAAAACATTTACACCCTAGATTCAATTACTAAAGTTTAGCTAGAGCTATAGCACAGAAGTGAAGGTCAGCCAGCTTCTCATGGGGCACTGATGTCATCTGAGGGCTGCCATCTTTGCAAATGGGGGACCCAGTGAATAGTCCTTTTCAAAGGATGTATGTGGACCCTCAAGTCCCAATGTGTGAACTCCATCCTTTTTAAGCAGTTCAGTCAGTCTGGCTAACTGTGGTAAGAGAATGAATTGATTCAATTCTAATTTAACAAATTCTCCTTTCTCATTTAAAAAAATACTCTATCATCAGTTTTACTAAGTGAAGATAACTAGGTTTTTCCTGTGGCATTTAAAATATTTAGGTATGTGTTATAATCCCCTGAAAAATTTTGTAGCGTTTAAGCCAATTCATACTTTTCTAAAGGTGGGGCGGGGGGAGGAGGAAGAACGAACTTCATTCTGATGGACACATCTGATTTCTATTTTTTGATAAATGGAAATTAATTATCAGTGCTACAAACATAATGTTGTTTACATGAATCTAGTGGTAATTAATCAAGCTAAACTTTGTAAACTGTAATTAAAGTAGCAAAACTGCTGAAAGGACTCCTGAGTTGCATTTCACATGGGAAAGCTAAATAATCATTGTGGGGAAAAAATGGCAATTTCCTATGAATGTTAATCATTGGTCATGTGATTCATTCTACTAGTAGCTGAATATAAAGATTACAGTAGATTTGAGATTGCCGAAGTTCCCATCGCGGCTCAGCAGTTAGCCAACCCGAGTAGAATCCATGAAGATGCAGGTTCCATCCCTGGCCTCTCTTGCTCAGTGGGTTAAAGATTAGCTGCTGCAGTGAGCTGTGGTGTACTTCGCACACAAGGCTCGGATCCCATGTTGCTGTGGCTCTGGCATAGGTTGGCGACTACAGCTCTGATTGGACTCCTAGCCTGGGACCCTCCATATGCCGCGGGTACGACCCTAAATAGACAAAAAGACCGGAAAAAAAAAAAAAAAAAAAAAACGAAAAGGGAAAGAGAGAGAGTACTACATTAAAGACAAAATCACGTTCAAAATTAGGTATGTTGGAGTTTCCGTCGTGGCGCAGTGGTTAACGAATCCGACTAGGAACCATGAGGTTGCGGGTTCAGTCCCTGCCCTTGCTCAGTGGGTTAACGATCCGGCGCTGCCATGAGCTGTGGTGTAGGTTGCAGACGCGGCTCGGATCCTGCGTTGCTGTGGCTCTTGCGTAGGCCAGTGGCTACAGCTCTGATTCAACCCCTAGCCTGGGAACCTCCATATGCCGCGGGAGCGGCGCAAAGAAATAGCAAAAAAAAAAGACAAATAAATAAATAAATAAAAATAAAATTAGGTATGTTGATCTGATACTCTGTCACATAAACTAGTAAGAAATATTGCACTGAAAGCAATAAAACCGTTTGAACAAAGTCAGGATGATGTTGCTCCACATAGCTTGCAAAATCACACAACAGGGTTGCTTCCTAATGAGCCTTCTTTTCTCCTCCTCAGGACCTACAGGTTTATCCTAAACTTGACTGAGGAAGCTTTACCAGACGCAGATTCTGAAACGAAGTCATTTAGTAAGTGCTTCCAGTGAAGACCAGAGATAGGAAGAGTGGGACAGGGAAAGAGAGCAGCCAAGTGACAGGGAGGTCCTAGGCAGATGTCCCACGGAGGGTTCAGTTCCTTCTGTCTGGACCAAGTGGCTCCACTATCTGAAGGATAGTCCTTCAATAAAAATCACAGAGACTGGCTATTAAAAGCCCATTGGTGGGGCTGGGGTGTTAGGCACAGAAATGGCAGAAGTGGGCATTATCTTCTATAGTATTTGTTGCATGATTTGCCTGATTCAGTTGCCTCTTACCACATTTACAAAGCCATAACATTATTGAAGTCAGGATTCATGTCTAAGTTGCCTTTGCATTTTTTGAGTAATTTGCTAATGGTATGAATTCAGAAAATATATGCTGCATTGCTAAAAATGTGAAAATTAATTCAAATCTATCCTACTCACATTTTTTTCTGGACTCTTACCTGCATTTTGGTACAGTTATTTTGAATGAAATACCACTTTTTCTTTTTTACATGTATTTTAATTCACCTGCTACTATACTGCTTTGGAATAAATCTTAAATATTTGTATAAATTTGATTTTGTCTGATTTATGGAAGTTAAAGGATTCTGGATTCCAGAATTTTATTACTGTGAAGAACTGTATTATGAAAGTTATTCAACTTCCAGCAGCATATGCATGCAGAAATCTAAGAAGCACAAAATACCAAAGGGCACTCCAATGATTAATAACTTTAACACTGCTCTTGAATCCCACTCTTGGGCACAACACTAGATTTTTTGGAAAGGGCTGGTTGACTCAGGAAATTGCCAAACAACCTGAAGTCAAATGATGTCCTTGCTGATTGTGCACTTAATTCCAGTAACAAGGTGGATACCTGGTGAGTTTTCATCATTATATAAACTGTAAATTATTTGAGAACAAATCTCTTTTCTTATTATTTCAGACACTTCCCAGTAACTAATACAATGTTCTGTTCAATGGGTGGGCAACATACATTTTGTATGGATAAGATTATAATGCTAAGTCATGGAGAAATTTCTGTGGCCATAGTTCCTTGTGTGTGTGGCCTCTGTCAATACAAACAGATGCATAAAAGAAGTTCAAAATAAACCAAATAATCCCCTTTACTCCTTTGCCACATGCTTTCCTGAGCCTTGCCAGATATAAAGTTATGTATAAAATATAGGAAATCTTGGAATTTCTATTCACCTGTGTAAAATTTTGGAGGAATTTCTCCTAACATCCTAAATTTTAGTTTATTACAAATATACACACACACACATACAAACTTACACTGTGTAATGTGTGTATAAATTATCACACAAATTATAAAAACAAAATTGTCAGTTTGGGGAAGTGATGTGTATGCTTCTTTCTAATACTATCTCACTGGTTCATTCCAGAAGTAATTATTGACTTGTATCTTATATTTATCACTCACATACTTTTAAAATATTGAGTTTACCTAACTTTCTCAATTTAGCTCTAAGAAACACATAGTTGAGCTTTCATTGATTTTTGCATTTTATAAATATGGGATCACCCTGAAGATAGATTTTTGAGATTTCTTTTATTTATTATTTAATTATGTATTCATTTTTAATTTATTATATTCAAAAATGCAACACACTTTTGTTTGAGGAGGTATTTCTTTTATTTTCATTGCTGTGTACTAAGCTAATGAGTGATTATGATTGTTTACTTTTTATTTTCTTTTTTTATAAAAATGAACGTTGTTGAATATGTTTCCTGGTACAAATATGAAAGCCATCCCCTAAGTTATATAATTTAACATTAATACATTAACATATATTAATATATATGACAACATTAAGTATAATTAGATTTTAAAGCATTAAATATATTTTAACATTAGATATAGTCATTTCATATTTTTATTCATCACTCAGTTTGCTCTGATGTTTGATAGCTGTTCATATACTTTTTTTAGGTAATGCTTATTATTGATAATTTGGGTGTTTTTTAAAAAATATCTTTTACTCTAGTCATATCACTTTTGCATTTTTAGAATATTACTAAAGTGTAATTCTCAAAATTTTTTCTTTATAAAAATTTTTAAGGAGTTCCCGTCATGGCTCAGTGTTTAATGAATCTGACTAGGCACCATAAGGTTTCAGGTTCGATCCCTGGCCTCGCTCAGTGGGTTAAGGATCCAGAGTTGCTATGAGCTGTGGTGTAGGTCACAGATGCAGCTCGCATCCCACGTTGCTGCTCTGGTGTAGGCTTGTGGCTACAGCTCTGATTAGACCCCTAGCCTGGGAACCTCCATATGCCGTGGGCATGGCCCTAGAAAAAGACAAAAATAAATAAATTGCCTTTGATGAATGACTTCCGTATCAGAGAGCCCACACTTGGCATGTGTTCTAGAGAGGTTCACTGCCATTGTATCTTAAATGTTTTACGACTGGGGAGTTCCCATCGTGGCACAGTGGTTGGCGAATCTGACTGGGAACCATGAGGTTGAGGGTTCGATTCCTGGCCTTGCTCAGTGGGTTGAGGATCCAGGTTTCCGTGAGCTGTGGTGTAGGTCGCAGACACCAGACACGGCTCGGCTCAGATTCTGCGTTGCTGTGGCTCTGGTGTAGGCTGGCGGCTACAGCTCTGATTCAATCCCTAGCCTGGGAACCTCCATATGCCGCGGGAGAGGCCCTAGAAAAGGCAAAAAGACCAAAAAAAAAAAAAAAAAAATTTTAAATAGAAAAAAATTTAGTTTTATTTCTTAATTGAAATATTGCTGTTTTATAATATTGTGTTACTTTCAGGTATACAGCAAAGTGATTCACCTATGCATATATATCTATATTCGTTTTTATTTGTTTTCCATTATAGTTTGTTATAAAACATTGAATATATGGCTGCACTATATAGTAAATTCCTGTCTTTTAATCTGTTTTATATGGTAGTGTGCATCTGTTAATCCCATATTCCTAATTGTGCCTCTTCTCCCCACTTTGGTAACCATAAGTTTGTTTTCTACATTTGAGAATCTCTTTTTGTTTTGTAGATAAATTCTTTTGACTCTTTTTTTAGATTTATATATAAATTATAGCATATAATATGTAATTTCCTCTTTCTGATTTACTTCGCCTGTGTTCACTTACTTCACTTCCCATGGTGTTTTCTATTGTGGCTGTACCAAATTACATGTCTAACACCAATGTACTAGGATTTCCTTTCCTCCACATCCTCACCAATGCTTGCTATTTCTTGTCTTTTGGATGATAGCCATTCTGACAGGGGTGGACAGAGAAAGGCAAGTACTGTATGTTTTCAATTATATATAGAACGTAAAAGACAAAAAAATCAACTAACAAGTAGAATAAAACAGATTTACAGATATGGAGAACAAACTAATGGAGAGGGTTGGAGAAGGGATGAAACAGGTTAAGGGGATTAAGAGTTACAAACTACCAGTTACAAAAAGAATAAGTTACAGGGATATAGTGTACAGCAGGAATATTGTCAATAATTTTATATCTTTGTATGGTATATAATTTATGAAAATACAAAATCACTAAATTGTACACCTGAAACTACTATAACATTATAAGTCGTAGTTTTAAAAAGACATATTTTTTATTCCAGAAGTCGTTAGAATATTTTCTTTTACAATTTTTAATATTGTACCTATCACAGGTATTTAATCCACCCCAATCACATTATGAAGTATAAGTTGAGATACAATATTTTTATTAAATGAATGACTAATTTTCCCAATGCCACTTAGTTCTTTTTTAAAATTTTTATTATAGTTGATTTACAATGTTCTGTCAATTTCTGCTCTATAGCAAATTGACCCAGTCATACATTTATATACATTCTCTTTCTCACATCATCCTCCATCATGTTCTATCACAAGTGATTGGATATAGTTCCCTGGGCTATGTAGCAGGACCCCATTGGTTATCAATTCTAAATGTAATAGTTTGCATCTATTAAACCTGAACTCCCCATCCATCTCACTCCCTCTCCCCGCCCCCATGGCAACCACAAGTCCATCATCCATGTCTATGACTCTGTTTCTGTTCTGTAGATAGGTTCATTTGTGCCATATTTTATATTCCACATATATGTGATGTCATATGGTATTAGTCTTTCTCTTTCTGACTTATTTCACTTAATAAGATAATCTTTAGTTACATCCATGTTGCTGCAAATGGCATCATTGCATTCTTTTTTGCAGCTGAGTAGAATTCCATTGTGTATATGTACCACATCTTCTTAATGCATTCACCTGTTAATGGACATTTAGGTTGTTTTCACGTCTTGGCTGTTGTGAATAGTGCTACTGTGAACATAAGGGGTACATGTATTCTTTTGAATTGTAGTTTTGTCTGGATATATGCCAAGGAATGGGATTGCTGGATCATATGGTAGTTCTATCATTTAGTTCTTTACTTCCTCAATCACATTAATTATGTATAAATTTTTCATGTATGTTGGAACTTTTTCTGGGCTCTCTATTCTGTTACATAGGGTAATATATTTCCACACAAATGTCATATCTTTACTAAAACTTTATTTAAAATAATCCCTTTTATATGTAGGGCAAAATTTCCTCTCCTCTTTCTGACATGACCATTTTGAGATTATTATTCTTCGAAATAAATTATAAAATTATTTCTACATGTACCTCAAAATCCTGTAGTGGTTTTGATTGGTGAAATTAGAATTAAGTTAGGAGAATATGGTTATTTTTATGCTGTTGAATCTTCTCATTAATTAGCATGGTATAACTTTCCATTTTTATTGCTATCACAATGATACCTTTTTTCTTTTTAAAGCAGATCGCATTTTCTAAAAACAACCACTTTATTTCCTTATGTTTTACTTCTCTTCAGCACGCATTTCCTCCAGTGTGATTGGCATTTATGTTCCTTATCTTTGCAACAGGGAGGACTGCCTTAAGCCATAAAGTTCGCTGAAATGACACTAAGTAACATCTGAGGTTTTTATAAAAATGTAATTTTTCTCTGCTTTGTGTTCTTTGGATACTCAGCACTTGGAGCCCAGCCACCATTTCATGAGGAAGTCCAGGCAGCCCACAGAAAGGACCATGTGTAGAGGAAATTAGATTGTAGCCTAGGGTGAGCATTGAGCTCCAAATGGTCATCTTGAACGTAGATCCTCCATATCTCAATAAAGCCGCTTCAACAGATGCCACATGGAGAAAAGGCAGGCTCTCCACAGAAAATTCTGCCAAAATTATAGATTTATAAACAAACCAAAAAAAAAAAAATGATGATTGTTTTTTTAAACCTAAATTTTAGGGTGGCTTGTTTTACAAGTATCAGATTATTTATGTATTCTAATTGTAGCTGATGTATACAGAAATGCAAATAAATTCCATGGAATAATTACATTATCTGTCTACTTTGCCAAACTCTCTTTTTCTAATAATCTGTTTTATTAGACTAGAAGGGAGGTTCTACATAGACAATTCTTTCTTTTTCAAATAATGAGTTATTTTTGTTCTAATAAAATACAGTATAGATGAAAAATAGTGAAAATCTCATCTTTATCTTTAATATTCTGGATTTAGAGAGGAAGCTTCTAAAATTTTACTTTTAAAATTCTTAATAGGGAGTTCCCGTGGTGGCGCAGTGGTTAACGAATCCCACTAGGAACCATGAGGTTGCGGGTTCGGTCCCTGCCCTTGCTCAGTGGGTTAACGATCCGGCGTTGCCGTGAGCTGTGGTGTAGGTTGCAGACGCGGCTCGGATCCCACGTTACTGTGGCTCTGGTGTAGGCCAGTGGCTACAGCTCCGATTCGACCCCTAGCCTGGGAACCTCCATATGCCGTGGGAGCGGCCCAAGAAATAACAAAAAGACAAAAAAAAAAAAAAATTCTTAATAGGAGGGTTACATCATTAATAGGAGGGTTTACTATTCTATCATCTTCTGATAGAATAGTAAACCCCAGACCCTCCTTCTTCCCATGGAGACACCGGCTCAATCATATACAGACAAATTCACTTAGTGATAAGTTCAGAAACCAGTTGAGAGGGTCCTGCACCCAAGGCAAGGGTGAAACCAGCCACATTGAAATCGGTAAGAAATGCCAAGTCATTATACTTGTTCCTCCTAGTATCATCATGGTGCAGTTGGGAGAAAATTCCCAACTCCTCTTTCTCCCTGAGAAGGAAAAGAAAATATTGAAACGTTAAGTCCAACATTCAGACATTTAAGGTGTTTGCCTGAGGGACTTGTTTTTGTTTTTCTTGATTCAAAGTGCTGACAGGAAAGGGTGTATGTTGGGGGTAACTGACTCCAAAAGCAATGATTTGAACTAACATATACTCTCCATAGTTCCTCTCCTCAGGTCAGGGTGGAATGAGTGAGAAGAAATCCCAAACTTTTGACTACTCCCTGAGGAAGGGAAAGAGAGTCTGCATCTAATGCTCCAGTGTTTTAGAAGAGCTGCCCAAAGACTTGGTTTTTGTCTCACCTGTACTGGGACACTGAAGGGAACTGCATACTCTAGAGGCCTGGGATGCAACTGAGAACAAAAAAACTCTGGGTAGCTTGCGGGTGCTCCAGAGGACCTGTGGTAGAACAGAGACCTAATATAGCTAGGCGACCTCCCTCTCAGGGTAGAAAGAGAAAAGTGGAGCACCTGACAAACATTCTAGCTTTTCAGAGGGGTGACCTGAAAAACTGGTTTCTGTCTTGTCTGACTTTCCACACTGATGGTACCCAGGATATTGCAGAAGTCTGGATGCTGTTGAGAACAAAAGAGACCTGGGTGGGCTGTAGCTTCAGAGAACCTGCAGAACTGCACACAGACACAAAAGGGAGCAAGAGATTAGGAGCGCCTGAAAAAGGAAACCCACAAATTCCTCTAACTGGGAATTTACAGGCATTGGTCCAGAGAAGACGCATCAACAGGAAAGATTTAGGATGCCAGGAGAATCTCTAACTGTGTTGATTAGTGAAAGTCTTTCTCTGTACAAAACCAGACCATAAAACCTGGTAGAGGTGGCTATTCTTTCACATCTGCAGATTCCAAAACAAAGTGGCAAAGCACACGAAGAGGCAGGAAACATGACCCAATTAAAGGAATAAAGTAAATCTTCTGAAACTGACCCTAAAGAAATGGAAGTTTATGAATTTTCTGACAAAGAATTCAAAATAACTGTCATAAAGTTCTCAACATGCACAGGAAAATGATGCCTGAGAGAAAATGTAATATCAACAAAGAGGAAAAATACAAAAATCAACTAAGCACTAATTTTGGAGCTGAAGAATATAATAACTGAATTGAAAAATTTAGTAGAAGTGTTCCAAAACATACTGGATCAAGCAAAAGAAAGAATCAGCAAACTTTAAGAGAGAGTATTTGAAATTACTTAGAGGAGCAGAAAAGTTAAAGAATAAAAGAGAATAAAGGATGTTTTATATATAAACTTGGATAGGCAACAGCCTCCAGTTGCTCATTCTTTGAAGGTATTTTATAACATGATTGAAGTCTGTAGTTAGGTGATTTTATGGAAGAACGTTTGTTCTGATTTGACCAGTTGAAATGTGTTAGGAGAAGAGCTAGCTGAGACTTCCTTGAAGAAGAAGAAATCCTATCCCTGAATAAGATCTCCAGTTTATGCCCCAAAGTGCCTTCTTGCCCTTTCTGGGAGCTTGCCCTGTGGATTTCAGCCTTGTTTATCCAATCCCCACAAATGTATACATCAATCTCTTGTAATAGATCTCTCATATATCTCATTTCCCTTCTATTTTTCTTTGGGTTAGCCACGACTTATACCAGTTTCTTAAGTTAAATTCTTAAATCATTCATGCGGGCAGAAAATAAACATGCAAAATATTGTGCCCTCTCTTCCTCGCTGCTTCATTCATATACAGCATGAGCATAAAATACCATCAGCTCCATTATACATGGAATTTCAGTGAGATTCAAAGTGAGTCTAAAGCTAAGTATGTTAATTCTACAACTTAATAAGAGAAGACACTGGCAGCCCCAAGAGAGCAAGCTTTCTTTTTGAACCACAACTTGCTTAGAATGCAGACTGAAAGTTACTAATGGAGTTCTAGGAAGCACAAATGACCAAGGCACCCTGCTGTCTCCTTTTGCAGGGGAGCGCTTTCTTCCCTGTATTGGCCAACCACTGACACTGAAGTAAATAAATATTAGTTGCAAAAACACATGAATAAGATAGCAAGATTTTCCTTTAATGGAATATATAAACAATAATGTTCAAATATAATAAAGTATCGTTTATAATTCATACTGATAGTTTATAGGGGAGGACCCTTCTCAGTGCAGGGCCTATGTGAATTGATATCTCACACGCCCATGAAGCTGGTTCATGAAACAAGATATGTCTCACAAAGTACATGAGGTCTATAGGGGCGAATAGTTGCTTCTTGGCCTTTTGGCTAAGATCAAGCATAGTATCTGTTCTTATCAGTATAGGAGCGAATAGTAGAAAAGACTGGAGACTGATTATTGTAGTAATTCAAACTGGAGACACTGTTACCTCAAAATATGACAAAAGAAAACCCCAGAAAATAAAAGGATATATAATGTTTGTAGCATAGAATTAATAGGACTAATATACTGCTGATACACATACATATGTATATCAGCCCAGCAGTATGCCCATATATACTGTTGATGCAATCTAATAAATTGCTACCTATTCCTCCAACCTATTTCTTAAACCAAGACAGAGTAATCACACAGACACATATGGAGCTTAAAATGAAATACCTGCTTCAGTATGCAAAGTATAAGACTCCATAAGAAGTAAAATAAGAGAATGAGGCAAGGATTAAATGATGATTCTTGATTTTGTTTTTACTCTCAAATAAAGGAATAGGATGAGGGAAGAACTGACATGACTGACTTAACCAGAGTTAGAGATGCTGCACCAAGAGAACAATCTTAAACAGACCTTCTAGAGCAAGGGTTTTCTTGAATGTCCCTCACATGGAATAAGATGAATCTGTCATAACTGGGCACAGTTAGACCTAAGAGATCAAGAAGAGTGAAATAGAGCAAATATTATGAGGGAGGACCATGCCTGAGCAGTGTTTTTCAACATGTTAATTAACCACTTAATAGAATAATAAAGCCTAGGATTCTGCCTACTTCACCAATTGACTAAGGTGTCTCTTTTCCCTGTGAAGAGGAACCAATGGAGGCACTGAAATGTTGGACTGGAAATGATAATGAAAATTCTGCACCTGCCTGGAAATAACAGGAAAGCCTTTTCAAGAAAACAAGGTTTCGAAGAAAGAGGGATTCTTTCTCTCTGAGTCTGAATGTGAGAAGTGATGGAGAAACATGGTCAAAGATGAGTCCACATTTCTTCCTTCAATAACTGCGTGGAAAGTGTATTGTTTAAGAGACAGGGATTTTTCACCAAAAAATTTAGTAATTGGGACTTAAGTCTTTGTTTTGTCACTGGAGAATTTATTCTGCCATCTGGGAACACTTCTCACAGCCAAAAGGAGTGGTTGGCACATTTCCCAATACTCAGACAAGAGGAATTACAATAGGTATTATCTTTAATAAGTTACATTATAGTCTGCTTTTTAGATGTAGTTACTGTGGTTCTTCTGATTAGCAGTGTCCCAGGCTACTTGTAAAGAACTTGATGCTAATAAGAAAACAAGGTGACATTCTCTAGTAAAATCAAACATGGATTAAAAAACTTTTTAAATAGGAGTTCCTGTCGTGGCGCAGTGGTTAACGAATCCGACTAGGAACCATGAGGTTGCGGGTTCGGTCCCTGCCCTTGCTCAGTGGGTTGATGATCTGGCGTTGCCATGAGCTGTGGTGTAGGTTGCAGACACGCCTCAGATCCTGCGTTGCTGTGGCTCTGGCGTAGAGTGGTGGCTATGGCTCCGATTAGACCCCTAGCCTGGGAATCTCCATATGCCGCGGAAGCGGACCAAGAAATAGCAAAAAATTAAAAAAAAAAAACTTTTTAAATAAAAAATAAAAGGAGTTCCCATTGTGGCTCAGCGGTTAACGATCCCAACTAGCATCCAAGAGGACAAGATCCCAGGCCTTGCTCAGTGGGTTAAGGATCTGGCATTGCCGTGAGCTGTGGTGTAGGTCGCAGACTCGGCTCTGATTCCACGTTGTTGTGGCTCTGGTATAGGCCTGCAGCTACAGCTCCGATTGGACCTCTACCCTGGGAACCTCCATATGCTACGGGTGTGGCCCTAAAAAGACAAAAAGACAAAAAAATATGAAATAAAAAATTTTCAGAATCCTTGGGAATAGTAAAAATAAATACTATTTAAGGAACTTTCTAAATTATTCTTCCAATCCAGCTCCTTCCTTCTACTTGCCTATCATTATATATTAAGATGTGATTTTTTTTACTTATCTCTTCCGAGTATTGCTCAGCAACTGAACTGAACAGCCCACATTTCTGTCATTTCTGTATCCCTGTCGCTTGGCATATAATAAGCAATGGGGAGTTCCTGTACTGGCTCAGCAGAAACAAATCTGACTAGCAGCCATAAGGATGCAGGTTTGATTCCTGACCTCACTCAGTGGGTTAAGGATTTGTCATTGCCCTGAGCTGTGGTGTAGGTTGGAGACATGGCTTGGATCCTGCCTTGCTGTGGCTGTGGTGTGTAGACCAACAGCTGTAGCTCCGGTTAGACCCCGAACCTGGAAACCTTCATATGCTGAGGGTTTGGCCCTAAAAAGGCAAAAAAAAAAAAAAAAAAAAAAAAAAAAAAGCATTGGTTAAGCTGTCCCTTTTTTGGACAAGACCCTGCTGGAGTATATTTATAATATTTTAATGTCATACAATGACTCTTAATGACTAATGACACCTCACATATCACAACAGTAGATGAGTCTGTGACTCAATTACAGTAAATTTTATCTTATTTCTGACTCCTATTTGCCTATCTTTGGGCCTTGAGTTAATACTTTGCTGTGCAAACTTTAGCCTGGAACCTTAAAAATATTTTGTTCCTTAACGAATTCATCAGTTGCTCTTAACTAATTCATCTAATTCTCTCCTTTGTGCTAGGTTTTGTTACTATGTGCTGGAGACTCAAAGGTGACTACTCAATCTGATCTTGTCAGTATTGGGGTGTAGACTTACAGTTTAATAAGAGCTAGACATGTGAAAAATAAATGCAGTGGAAGAATATGGTAGAATTCAGCAGAATGTAACCCATGCCATATTAATTACTTTAGAGCACAGTGGGGTCTCAGAGGGCAATCAATTCTACCTGGGAGAATAGTTAGGAAAAATCTCAGAGAGTAGGTAAATTTTATCCTAATCTTTGGATAAAAGTTAACTTTAGGCAGCCTTTTGAGGGATAAGAAAGAGAAGGGTGATGGATTTATTAGGAAAATTGTTATAAACATGGTCCCTGCCTCGAGAGCTTACTAATGTGATAATTGGATACTTGGGAATTCCTGTCATGGCTCAGTGGTTAACGAATCCGACTAGGAACATGAGCTGATCCCTGGCCTCCCTCAGTGGGTTAAGGATTCTGTGTTGCCGTGAGCTGTGGTGTAGGTCACAGATGCAGCTCGGATCCCACGTTGCTGCTCTGGTGTAGGCTTGTGGCTATAGCTCTGATTAGACCCCTAGCCTGGGAACCTCCATAGGCCACGGGTGTGGCCCTAGAAAAAGACAAAAATAAATAAAGATAATTGGATACTTACTGTGGGTCTTCTAAAATTTGATGTAATTTTCATGAAAGTGGGGGCTATGCCTATCTTGCTTGCTATAGGGTCTTTAGTCTTTCTACCACAGTGGTCTGAATACATGCTTAGTGAATATTTGTTCAGTGGTAGATAATAATGAATGCATGACTCAATTTCATATACATTAGGACTCTGGTTCCACTTTGTTCCTCTGCAGTTCTCTGGGTTTTAATCTTTCCCACTAATTACGGTGTTGGCTATATCCATCCCTCTTTTCCCTCTTCTTCCTATTTCATTCTGTCCTTGCATTTTGCCACCTTAGACCTAGCAAGAAGCATAACTCATCGATACACTAAGGGCCCGATTGTCTCATGGATATGTTAATGCAGTTTCGCTGGCCATTTCTAAAATGCACTACAAAGCCGTATTAGTTTTCTATCGTGACTGCCCTTACTCTGATCACTACTCAGCAGCTTGCAAAGACAAGTCAACAAAGCCAGGCAGTTCTACCTCCAGCCCACTGAAAGTAAGGAATACGAGTTCCTTACCCGTTATTTAGTTTGTTCATTGTCCCAAGAGGATTATCTTAATTTCCTGTGGCTGTTCTAACAAAGTACCACAAAATTGACAGCTTAAAACATTGATTTTCTTATAGTCCTGGAGGCCAGAAGGTGGAAATAATTTTCACAGGGCCAAAATGAAGGTGTCAGCAGGACCATACTCACTCTGGATGCTCTAGGGGCAAATAACTTCCTTGCTTTTTCCAGCTTCTGGTAGTTTCAAGCATTTCTTAGCTTGTGGCTGCATCACTCCAAATGAGGTCAGCATTGTCAAATCTCTCTGCTCATCTTCACATTTAAATAAAAAGACACACATTTACACATTTGTATAAACTTATACTTAAGTTTGTGTAAAACTTAATTGATAAATTCAACTCATGTATAAAGTTTAAAATAATTAGGGGAAGTCTCTCGGAAGCACATTTTTTTTCTTCAAAATGTAACCACTGTTATGTTTCTTATGATCTATTCCAGATAAACAAGTTGCATGTGTGCTTGGGTACAATTTTCTCTGTGTGCAAGTAATGTTAGATTATATATAGGCATATATTTAAACAGCTTTTTTATAATTTACATATAATAAAATTAGCTCATTCTAAGTACACAATTAAATGATTTTAGTAAATGGAGTTATACATCCATTACCGTAATTCAGTCTTAGTGTTTCCATCAGCTCGAAATATTTGCTTGATCCAGTTTGCAGTTGACCTTCACTCCCAGTCATAGCACTAGGAAATCATTGACCTGCTTTCTGCTTCTATAAATTTGTGTTTTCTAGACTTTCTATATCAATGAAATCACATAATACCTAGTCTTTTGTATCTGGCTTCTTTCACATAATATTTTTTTTCTCAGATTTATCTGAGTAATAACATGTATCAGTAGTTTATTCATTTTAAATTCTGAATAAGTATATCAATATGAGAGGATCATATGGTTTTTATTCTTCAGTTTGTTAATGTGGTGTATCACACTGATGGATTTGCGGATATTGAAGAACCCTTGCATCCCTGGGATAATCCCACTTGATCATGATGTACAATCCTTTTAATGTATTGTTGGATGTGGTTTGCTAGTATTTTGTTGAGGATTTTTGCATCGATGTTCATCAGTGATATTGGCCAGTAGTTTTCTTTTTTTGTGGAGTCTGGTTTTGGTACCGGGGTGATGGTGGCCTCATAGAATGAGTTTGGGCATATCCCTTCCTCTGCAATTTTTTGAAATAGTTTCATAAGGGTAGGTATTAGCTATTCCCTAAATGTTTGGTAGAATTTGCCTGTGAAGCCGTCTGGTCCTGGACTTTTGTTTGTTGGAAGTTTTTTAATCACAGTTTCAGTTTCAGTGCTTGTGATTAGTCCATTCATCTTTTCTATTTCATCTTGTTTTAGTCTTGGAAGATTTTACTTTTCTAAGAATTTGTCCATTTCTTCTAGGTTTTCCATTTTATTGGCATCTAGTTGCATATAGTGGTCTCTTATGATCCTTTGTATTTCTGTGGTGTCTGTTGTTACTTCTCCTTTTTCATTTCTAATTTTATTGATTTGAGTCCTCTCTCTTTTTTGCTTGATAAGTCTGGCTAGGGGTTTATCAATTTTGTTGATCTTTTCAAAGAACCAGCTTTTCATTTCATTGATCTTTTCTATGGTTTTATTTGTTTCTATTTCATTGATTTCTGCTCTGATGTTTATGATTGCTTTCCTTCTACTAACTTTAGGTCTTTTCTGTTCTTCTCTTTCAAGCTGCTTTAGATGTAAAGTTAGCTTGTTTATTTGGGCTTTTTCTTGTTTCCTGAGGTGGGCTTGTATTGCTCTAAACGTTCCTCTTAGAACGGCTTTTGCTGCATCCCATAGGTTTTGGAGTGTAGTATCTTCGTTGTCATTTGCTGCTAGGTATTTTTTAATTTTCTCTTTGATTTCTTCAGTGATCCACTGGTTGTTTAGTAGCATGTTGTTGAGTCTCCACGTGTTTGTGTTTTTTGCAGTTTTTTTCTTGTTGTTGATTTCAAGTCATATAGCATTGTGGTCGGAAAAGATGCTTGATATGATTTTAATTTTCTTAAAGTTACTGAGGTTGGATTTGTAGCCCAGGATATGGTCAATCTTAGAGAATGTTCCATGTGCACTTGAGAAGAATGTGTATTCTGTTGCTTTTGGATGGAATATCCTATAAATATCTATTAAGTCCATCTGGTTTAATGCTTCATTCAGGGCCTGTGTTTCCTTATTGATTTTCTGTCTGGTTGATCTGTCCATTGCTGTAAGTGGGGTGTTAAAGTCCCCCACTATGATTGTGTTATTGTCAATTTCTCCTTTTAAGGTTGTTAGCAGTTACCTTATATATTGTGGTGAACCTGTGTTGGGTGCGTAGGTATTTAAAATTGTTATAACATCTTCTTGGATTGATCCTTTGATCATTATGTAATGTCCTTCTTTGTCCCTGAAAATATCCTTCATTTTAAATTCAGTTTTGTCTGATGTGAGTATTGCTACTCTAGCTTTCTTTTGATCCCCGTTTGCATGAAATATTTTCTTCCATCCTCTCACTTTCAATTTGTATGTGTCCCTAGAAGTGAAGTGGGTGTCTTGAAGATGCATATATATGGGTCTTGTTTTCGTATCCATTCAGCAAGTCTGTCTTTTGGTTGGGGCGTTTAGTCCATTCACATTTAAGGTAATTCTTGATATGTATGTTCTTATTGCCATTTTATTAATTAATTTGGATTTGTTTTTGCTGCTCTTTTTCCTTTCCTTCTTCTCTTGTTCTTTTCTGCCTATAGAAGTTCCTTTAGTATTTGTTGTAAGGCTGGTTTAGTGTTGCTGAATTCTCTCAGCTTTTGCTTATCTGAGAAGGTTTTGATTTCTCCTTCAAATCTGAACGAGAGCCTTGCTGGGTAGAGTAATCTTGGTTGGAGGTTTTTTTCTTTCATCACATTGAGTATATCATGCCACTCCTTTCTGGCCTGCAGAGTTTCTGTTGAAAAATCTGCCAATAGCCTTACTGGGGTTCCTTTGTATGTTATTTGTTTCTTTTCCCTAGCTGCTTTCAAGATTTTCTCTTTGTCTTTAATTTTGGTCAGTTTGATTAATATATGTCTTGGGGTGTTCCTCCTTGGGTTCATTTTGTATGGTACTTGTTGTGCTTCCTGGATTTGAGTGAGTGATTCCTTCCCCATGTTAGGGAAGTTTTTGGCTATTATCTCTTGGAATATTTTTTTCTGTCCCCTTCTCTCTCTCTCTTCTCCTTCTGGCACCCCTATAATATGGATGTTGGTGCATTTCACATTGTCCCAGAGTTCTCTGAGACTCTCTTCATTTGTTTTCAATCTTTTTTCTCTTTTCTGTTCTGCATCTGTAATTTCCACTAATCTGTCCTTCACCTTGCTTATTCGTTCTTCTGCCTCCTGTATTCTGCTGTTAGCTGCTTCTAGTGAATTTTTTATTTCAGTGATGGTATTTTGCATCTCTTCTTGTTTAAATTTTATATCTTGTATCTCTTTGGTCAATGATTCCTGTAAGTATCCATCTTTGCCTCCAGTTTATTTCCAATGTCTTGCATCTTCTTCAGCATCAACAGTCTAAAGTCTTTTTCCTGGAGGCTGAGAATCTTTTCATGGCTTTAGCTGTCTTTCTCCCTCGTCTGAGTTATAGTTCTCTGTCTTTTCATTTTTATAGGTTTTTGGTGTGGTGACCTTTTTACAGATAATAGAGTTGTAGCCTCTCTTATTTCTGATGTCTGCCCCCCTGTGGCTGAAGTCAGTATGGGGGCTTGGTGTAGGCTTCCTGATGGGAGGGGCTGATGCCTGCCCACTGGTAGGAGGAGCCGATTCTAATCCCTCTGGTGGGTGAGGCTTAGTCTCTGGATGGGATTAGAGGCAGCTGTGTGCCTGAGGGGTCTTTAGGTAGCCTGTTTACTGAGGGGTAGGGCTGTGATCCCATCTGGCTTGTTGTTTGCCCTGGGGCTTCTCACCAGCTGGCTGATGGGTGGGGCCAGATTTTCCCAAAATGGCCACCTCCAAAGAAAGGCATGGCTGCTGAATATTCCCAAGAGCTTTGCTTTCAATGTCCTTCCCTCACAACAAGCCATGTTCACCCCTGTTTTCCCAGGATGTCCTCCAAGAACTGCGGTCAGGCTTGACCCAGATTCCCTTCGAGACTTTGCTTTGCCCTGGGACTCAGTGCACGTGAAAGTCTGTGTGTGCCTTTTAAGAATGGGGTCTCTGTTTCCCCGAGTCCTGTGGAGCTCTTGCACAGAAGCCCCACTGGCCTTCAATGCCAGATGCTCCGGGGCTCTTTCTCCCTGTGCCAGATCCCCACACATGGGAGTTTGATGTGTGGCTCAGAACTCTCACTCCTGTAGGTGAGTCTCTGTGAACCAGTTAGTTTCCAGTCTGTGGAACTTCCCACCCAGGAGGTATGGGGTTGTTTATATTGCAAAATCGCCCCTCCTACCTCTTGATGTGGCCTCCTCTTTTTCTTCTGGAGTAGGATATCTTTTTTAAGGTTTCCAGTCCATTTTGGTGAAGTGTGCTCAGTCTTTAGTTGTGAATTTTGTTGTTTTTAGGAGAGAAGTTGAGCTCCAATCCTTCTATTCCACCATCTTAATCCTGTCTCCCAGAGATTGCTTTTAATCTCTCACATAACATATGAAAGTTATAGATGCCCCCGTTAATAAACTTCATCTGTGAAATAATTCCATTTAGCCTAATGTGCTTAATATATTACATGGGGTGAAAAAAAGAAAGAAAAATAAAAGCAAAAACAAAGATAATCCATAGATATAAAGAAAGGATGTAAAATATAATAGAAAGCTCATGTATGGTGTATTATAAATTTCACTTGAATCTTTTTAAAAGCAAATTCAGTCATTTGCTCACAGTACTTTTGGCAATATCCATGCTAATACTTAATTATTATTGAGAATAGAGCAGCATCTTCAAAATACTTGATTTTATTTATATTTAAAATTTTTTCAACCTGCCCAATGAATTTCTTCATTTACAGTCTTAGCCAACTTATAGAGGAAGAAATGAGAATTTCCTATATTTGAAAAGAGAAAATGACAAGACTTTTTTTTCAAATGTTTTTACTTGAAAAGCAAAACCAAAATTTAAGCACTATATTTAAAGTAATTTCTGGCAGTGTTGATCCATTTTCTTATTTAAAAATAAAACTTATTTTGTAAACATAAGTTTACACTTTATTTTTGCTGAATATCTGCAAAAATACAGAATTTTATGGAGTGAAAGCAGAATGTAAATACCACTGCTCAATGACACAGCTATTACTAGTTAAGCATTTTCACCTCATTGTTTTTTTTCTTTTCTTTTCTTTTCTTTTTTTTTAATGACTGCATCCATAATATGTGGAAGTTCCCTGGCCAGGTATTGAATCCCAGCCACAGCTGCGACCCACTCCACAGCTGCAGCAATGCTGGATCTTTAACCACTGCCCCAGGCCTGGAACCAAAGCTGTTCCTCCACAAAGACCCTGGCTGTTGCAGTCAGATTCTTAACCCAGTATGCCACGCAGAAACTCCAATTTTCACCTCATTCTTAACCTATATTTTGCAAGTTTTCATACTTCAGTAAATTCTCAATTTGGTAGTCTACCACTCAATTCAAAGTTGCGATACAAGATTTTCTGGAAGACGTAATAATTCATTCTAAACCCTTTTTAATTAAATCCTAATGTGTCCTGTGATTGTATGAGAATCTTTTTTATTATTTATCTGCTTGAAATTAATTAGATCCCCTTTATAAATAATTTTGCTAGGAGCATGTTTGTGCTACAGTATGTTTGGAGTAATGTATTATATTGTAAGAGAGCGTATCACAAGTAGAGTCACACGAACAAAGAGTACCAATATATCAAGATTTTACATGTAAATCAACTATATATCAATAAAAATATAAATAAATAAAATAAAATTTATGGCCTCTTCTGTAGCTTGGAACCTATCTATTCACTCGCTCTCAGGGAAATGGGCAGAAAACAAAATCTGATTGGACTTAAGGTGTAACATTCATTTGCAATTATGTCCTATGAGTTGGTTCTACATCATGACGATGGGCAGATTTGGCCTGGACCAAAGTGAAAACCAAATACCTAGTAATAATGTCTGTTCAGTGGGAGGAAAGGGAGATCACTGAATAGAATCAGTGAAGAAAGCATCATCACAAAGTGGCTTCAAGATCAACATAGCTGAGAAATAAAGAGAAAGAAGTGGAAAGCCTTCATTTATCTTCATCACTGAAGCTAAGCTGACAGGATAACTAAGTAACTCTTAGTTATTTTCTCCAGATTAAAAACACCATTTTTATTTCTCTGTGTGTGTGTGTTATAAGGAAATTTGTGTCTAAATTGGAATGAGATGTTTGAATGGAGGTTGTCTGTGCAGATATTTTATGGGTATATGGATAATTGGGGGGCAATTAAGTGTAGTAATAGTATTTCTGCTTTTATTTTCTGTTGTTGCTAAAGTGCCACTAGAACATTTTGGATCATATTTTATTTTAAGCATGCTGATTTATTTTCTGATTATGAATATCTTACTGAAAAAGTCAGGGACAGAATGACCTCATAAAACATTCATACGGTATTTTTTCAGTGAATAATGATATAAATTGCTCCACAATTGACACAAATATATTTTCACATTAGTCTAACAAATCTTACAGCTTCTGTTAGTTGGCTTTTGAATTACCACAACCATTAAATAGAAAAACCGAATTGCTCCCCAAAGATCTCTAACTAAAGACATTTTCTATGATTCTAAATGGAGCAACAAAGGTGAACCAGGAACACCTTTGGAATGAGAGTCATAAGGAACAAGAAATCCTGGGTCAGACTACTCCATACCTCAGTTTCTGAATTCTACTTTATTATTTAGCTAGAGTGAATCTAATATTTATTGATCTGACATAAATGCCTGAGGCATGAGCCTATGAGCAAATGAGGGTCACTTGTTAACTGTTCTTGATAAGTGTGCATTTAGGGAAGTTACAATTTAACATTTTGCTTAGATGGCTTATTATATGTATCTTCCTTTGTTAACCACTAAATACAAAAGCCTTTGGATTGGTTTTAAGGTAAGTGGCGCTAGTTTAAGAACAAGCAGTGAACTGGAAGGAAAGCAGAATTTCAAGTAAGGCTGAAAAACACTTGCCAGCAGTGACGTTGGGTAGTTATTTAAAGGCTCTGAAACTCAAGGTCCTAGCCACTTCATAGCACCTTTTGAAGGTTTAGAAGGGAAAGTATGCATCATTCCTGAGATGCCATCAATTTGATACCTCCTTTCTTTCCTTATAGTGTACACTTCAGCCCTTTAGAAAATTCTGCTTGCCCGATATTTTTATTTTTCATGGCTTCTATAATTCCTTAAGCTCTAATTAAGCAATTGTCTCTTATTCTTTTCATAGTATATGCAAAATTTAATTATCATACACACTTGTGTGTTTTTAAATGTGCTTGCTTTTATGGAAATAAGAGGCATTTGCCCTGGAAGGTGATTCTTGATAGAGGGTACCTGCCTGAAGCAAGAGAATCAAGACATTTTGTTGTTGTTGTTAGTTTCTACTTAGCATCTCAAATAAACAACTAAATTTAAAGCCCACACTGTCAGCTGAAGAATGTTGGTAGGTAGAATATCATATTGTGCTCTCTTTCTTCCTTCCCAAGAGAAGTATCTTAGGAGTTCCTGTAGTGGTGCAGTGGAAACAAATCTGACTAGGAACCATGAGGTTGTGGGTTCAATCCCTGGCCTCGCTCAGTGGGTTAAGGATCCAGCATTGCCATGAGCTGTGGTGTAGGTTGCAGACACAGCTTGGATCTGGGTTGCTGTAGCTCTGGCATAGGCCAGTAGCAACAGTTCTGATTAGACCTTTAGCATGGGAACTTCCATATGCCATGGGTACAGCCCTAAAAAGACAAAAGACGACCAAAAAAAAAAAAAAAAAAAAATGAGACATATCTTAAAGACAGTTCTGAAGAGATAGAATGCCTTATTCAGTTGAAAACAAGTGTGTATTAAGCATCTATTTTGTGTCAGGAGTCACTATTCCGGACTTGTGCAACAGAAACATAGACTCTTTACCCTCGGAAGTGGATTTCATTATCACACAGACCTGCCACGTGGCAGTTACGAGGCAATGTAATGAAATGGCAGGTACATGACAGGTATGTGTTGAAGTCTGCAAGGGTTCACCCAAAGGGTAACATTTAAGCTCATAATGAAGTTAGAGTTTGCCTTTCAAAGGCTGGGTTAGGGTAGGTGAGATAATTGTATTTTAGTCAGAGGAAAGAAAAGACGCCTATAAAAGTAAGGAGCTAGGAATGAGCCTGACATTTCTTAGGAACGACAATTCTTTCAGCATCAGCAGAACCTAGGATGTGTGTGGGAGAGGGGTAGAAGATTGGATTTGACAGATAGGGAGCAGCTGCTCATGATGGGGAGTTTAAGAAATTTTCATAGCAGAAGATTTACTTGATCAGATTTTCATTTTAGAAACAGCACTCTGGAGGCAGTGCTTGTTGAGGATGAATTCTAAAGAATTAAATCTGAAGTCAGAGAGTCCATTTTCTGGGCAATTGCAATAGTCTGCAGGCAAAAGATAACAAAGGATGGGGGAGTGCATCAAGAGAGGGGTCCAGGTGTGGGTGGCGCTTGTCCATATTCACTAAGATCATGTACTTGAGAGCACTTTGCTTCAGTAATACCCTTAACCTTTGTAATTTTCTGTTTTATCGTTTGTGAAGTGGAGATTATGCTACTTATCCCAGAGTTGTGGGAGAAAAAATGAGCAAGAGAATGTACATAAAATACATAATACTGTAACTAGAAAACAATGCATTTTCAATCATTAATATTTAAAAGATAATATAGAATGTGTTATGTTATTCTTGAACAGAGAGGAGAATGAGGAAGAAGAGATTGCCAAGATACCTACCACTTACTTATAGGAAAGTGGGATTTGAGGAGGATGGCTTCAGTTTGGGGCATGTTTAGCTGGAATTGCCTGTGGGACAATCTGGTGGCGATAGTTCACAGACATGAGGATTTGTAGGTGTGTGGAATGCGCAAAACTGATGGGAGCATACTTTCTTGAGGAACATTTATTCCTATAATCCTCATCTCCCATGGAAAGAAAGGGCTTCCCTTTTTATGAAGGATGGATATTAGAAGGGCACATCCAGGCTTCTCTGTACTTTCTTTGCTCCTTCCTCCAAGTGAACAGAATAGAGGAATGGGAACACGGTAAGTATAGCCCAGGTGCTCTTCTTACTTCTTATTCTATCTGTCTCTCTATGTCTCTCTGTCCTGCCCCTCTCTCTCCTTCTCAATTTGGTCAACATGTACTAGACTCATCATTGCTGCTGTTGCTGCTGCTGATGCTGCTGCTACTGCTGCTGCTTTCTTCCTCTTCTTCTTCTTCTCCTTCTGCTCCTCCTCCTCCTTCCCCTTCTTCTTCTTTTTCAATAGGCCATTCACTGGGGCATATCTTCTGCACAGTTGGGATACCTGGGGTCTCAGGCTCTTCTACCTGGAAATGGATGAGTCATTTCTATTCAAGGTGAGGAAAAGGCCAAGGTTCTTCAGTATTCCAAATTTACCTGCAACACCACTGAAAATGTGTTCCTTAACTAACTCTTGGAGAGCTTTCATTTTTTTCCCTCCCACAACTCAAGGAGGAAATTTGTGATTTAGCATTTAAAATCCTTGAAGAGGTATGGATGTGGAAGTCATCAGTATATGCATGAGAACTGAAGAAATTATATAAATTAAAGGGATTTTCTATCCTGTTTGCACAGTTCAAAGGTGTAGGAGCCCAGATATCCATAAGGGCAGTATTGAGTTTGCCATAATATCAGGTATTGAGTTGTCACCCACTGTTTCATTGGATGAATATGACAAAAACAGATGATCATAGCAATTATATAAAGTATAAAATATAATATTAATAATACATAGGATAGACTTTGAGAAAGAACAGGCAAGAAAATAGCAGTGATAGTGCCAAAAATGTGTTGATTTTAGATATGGTGTAAAGGAATGTGTTATGAAATTCTGTTAAATTACTCTTAAGTTATATGTAAGTAGAATTCCTCAACACACTGGCTACAGCCAGATTGCTGGAGACACTGAACCAGGACAGCCAGATATACCCAAACACAAGCTGATGTGGAAGCATCTTCTCAAAAGACACATCTCATCTACTTTAGAGAATAAGTAAATTTTCAAGTGCATTATTGAGAGATTAAAAACTAGGAAGAATACTGGAAAACAAAACTGCCAGTTTAATAGTAATGTCTCTTAGAACTAGAAGGAAGACAGTGCTCTCATATGTGGATTTTTTTCCATCCATATGGAATCATCAAAGCTTCCCGTTTATATTTCCCAGGCTACTTGGCTACATCTTTTTGTGTGTGTGTGTCTCCTGGGGTATTCAGAAGAGTCCTATATTTTAAGTTTCCACAGATAAGCTGCTTTCTCCTCATGTATATGGAATGCATAAAAACTGAATATTAGGAGTTTCTACTCTGATGCAGTGCATTAAGAACCCAACTGCAATGGCTCAAGTTGCTACAGAGACACAGGTTCAATCCCCAACCTGACATAGTGGATTAAAGGATCCAGCCTTGCCATAGCTGCAGCTTAGTCAGCTTGGATTCGATCCCTGGCCCAGGAACTTCCATATACTGTGGGTGCAGCCATAAAACAACAACAACAATATAATTCCCTATTAGAAATATAATAGTCATTCAAAATAAACTATTATTAAAAAGAATATTATCATTTTACAACGTATTCAGGCCACTAAAACTAAGTAAATTACATGATCATTCAATTTTTTTTTTTTTTTTTGGTCTTTTTGTCTTTTCTAGGGCCACACCTGTGGCATATGGAGATTCCCACAGCTACGCGCCGTATCCTTAACCACTGAGCAAGGCCAGTGATGGAACCCTCATCTCGTGGTTCCTAGTCGGATTTGTTAATCCCTGAGCCAAATGGGATCTCCCATTCAAATTGATTTAAACCAATCTTTTGAATGAGAAGCTATTTCCCACATTGTAATTATGGAAACTGAGATCCAGTAGCTAAATAACTTGCTGGAGGTTTTACAGGTTATAAAAAGCAGAGCCACTGCTTCATTTGAGTTCAGTGTCATGCTCTTAAACTTTCATCCTTTATATCTCTTGCAAATTCTTACTCCGTTAACAATACTAACGATGTGACAAAGTTAAAAACAGTTGATAATTTAACCACACAAAAATAGAAAGGTGTGGATTAAGGCAGATAAGTCACTGGCAAAAATGAGCTATTGTCTGAAGCTTTAATAGCCTCAGAATTTCAGGGGTTTCCCTCCCCCAAACTCTCAAACACATGCTCACACTTAAATCTCATTAATGCAGGCCAAAGAGCTTAAGAAACTTCAAGGAGATCTGTGGGAGGTAGCAAGGAAGAAACAATAAAAATAAGTGCAACAAATGGATTTGTATCAGCTGAAGAAGGGGCAGGGTCACATGGGTTGGTCCACCTTGTGTATAAAATCCTGCACTTAGGATTATTACTGTCAGAAAATAAGATCTTAGCTCACTGAGAGTTTTCACTCACTGAGATAGACTGACTGCATTAGAATTTTGGAAGTTGCCATGCAAGAGCTGGGCGAAGGGTGTATGAAAGGATGTCCTTATTAAGGATATGAGTGACTGCTATGAATAGTGAATGTTCAACCACTTCATGTTGATAGCTGGATGCCACAAACCGCAAATCAAATAAAATAACAGAGGTTACTGTGTTCCCTCAGGATCTGAAGCTTAAAAAGAACCTCCTGGCAAAAGGGATGTTATTTGTTCTCCAGGGATTTATTAAGCATGATGGAAGCAGTCAGCCAGCAATTTCTCACCCTCTTCATCTGAGGAGGAGGTAATGAATTTTAATTAGTGAAGAAGATAGCTTTCCACTAAGAAGAAAGCAAAGAAAACAGAAACTTCAGTACTCATGAAGGACACGTTAAAGCACAGAATACTTATTAACACTGAATTAATGGGCAAATCTTTGCCCTGTGTTCTTCTGAAACACAAAGACAAAAACTGAAAAAAAATATAGATCGTGAGAAAGAGGAAGGACAGTGCTGGTAAGGTTGATAAATAGGTTATTTTGGATCACAGGGTTTTTGAGACACTGATCATCACTGTTGATAGTAGTGGATGGCAGCCCACTTTCAACAAAATTTGTCTTGCCTACTGAACATTCCAATAGTCCTCTCTGTCCTAGAGAATGAATAGAATGAGATGGTAGGAGACAGGAATTTCTTCCCCCCCACCTTCCGAGTATTTTAATTAGGCCCAAATGCCCTTACATTGACCACCTGGGAGGATTTGGAAAGAGTTGAAGATAGAAAGGTAAGGTCTGGCTTGATTCAGTGTTAGCTAAGACGTTTTGTTTCCTGCTGATTAAGAGATGGTGTGCATGTGTACAGGCGTATGAGTATGTGAGTTCGTGGCGGCAGGAGTTTTCATTATGGTGTTGTTAAGTCAGAATTGGTTTTGATTTGGTTTTTGAAGAGTCTCTCAAGGATTATCAGACAGCCTCTTTCATTGTTCTTCAGATATGTTGATGATGGTTCTTGTGATCGTTATTGAGAGCCACAGACTCTCTAAGCAAAAGCTACCTTTGCTAATGGGGCTTTCATCCAAGGAGTAAATAATGCCAATAAAGTCTTTGAAGTCTGCTGGCCCAAAGTTACAATCAAATATAGGCAGCTTTGCATTAGCACAGTAACATAAATAAGCATACAAATGCAGTGTTTAAATTATGCACATAATTAGTTTACAGAGATACAATTTGAGCAGATCATAGGGCTTCTTGTGCATTTGCGGCCTCCACTGTGAAAATCTGGCCACTAGAATGAAAGCCCTGAAAACTCTCATACTCATAAAAGAAGATGAACACTTACTTTCTTTTCAGGGCAGCCTGACAAAATAGGACATGCCCTCTGGCATGCTGTGTGATGGCATGCCATTGCTATTAACTTGCTATAATTCCCTGACAAAAGAAAAGCCCTCCCCTCACCAGAAAAGTTAAACTCTGAGTGCCTCTGGAATCCGTAGTATATAAATGACTTCTGTTTCTACTCTTTTCTACTCACAAACTTCAGTGAGCACTGTCTGGAGTCTGTAGAGAAAAGAATTGTAAGTTTTTCTTATACAGATTAGGAAGCTTCTCTTCCATACACTCTACTATATTTTGTTATCAGTCAGGTTGGAGGTGGCGATAAACTTGTTTTAGTTTCATGTCTTTCTGTCGGGTAATTCTTCACAACTTCCTATCTTAAGGAATAGAACCTGCTCTTAAAAATCAGGAACTTATTTTTTAACAATATGAAACAGTGGACTAATGTTTTTCAAGCTACAGCTCAAGGTCCAATAATGAGCTAAGAAGGTCTTCCTAAGGGTTAGGACTTTATCTAGGAAAAAAAAAAATCTAAATTATTATATATAAATTATATTCAATTCCATTTAAGTCTATTTGGGGTTAAGACCAGGGCTACCTTCTTTAGATATTGCAAGTTTGTGTGCTTAAACTACTGTTAGCTCATTAGTAGAGTTTGATGGGATAGTCATTTAGTGTAGCTCCTACTACACACTTGTGTATGTAATGGATTTGGACTTTCTGTGAATTATCAGTGTTTCCTTGATTTCTGTAAGCTTCTAGTCACTTGTGATTTCCATAAGTTCTAGTGTTGCTTTAGAATGATAGTATGTGAGTAGTTTATCACTGTTTCTATTGGCATTTTGAGAAAGACAGCCCTTGGTTGGGCACAGTTGTCCCCTGCATTGCAAAGCTTTTGGCTTCCCTGCCATTCTTGCCATCAAAAGCCAACAGTGCTGCCCAGAGATTGTGAAGCTCTCAAATTATCCCCACTGTTCCCATCTGTTGTCTAAATGGGTATTATTATCCTGGTTGAAAAATTACTTTCTGGTTGTATCAATAGTTTGTGGTGCATTATTTATGTCACACAATAAGGTACACAGGTGAATCCCTCATTTCTTAATAAAATATATTTGTTATTAAATAATATATTGTAAAATATGAATAAATGATATTTTATAAAAAATAAGATATTAGGAGTTCCCATTGTGGCTCAGCAGGTTAAAAACCCAACATAGTGTCTATGAGGATGCAGATTCAATCCCTGGCCTTGCTCAGTGGGTTACAGATCCAGTGTTGATGCAAGCTGGGATGTGGGTCCCAGGTACAGCTCTGATTCAACCCCTAGCCCAGGAACTTCTATATGCCACAGGTGTGGACATAAAAGTAAAAAAAAAAATAAAATAAAAGTCTTCCAATTGTGCTTATACTGAAAACAGCACTGATGTTGTGCACCCATGACTGTGTACTATTAAGATAATGTGACATATTATTAGACAGTGCTGTACATTGAATTATGTCCCCCCAAAAGTTACTTTGAGATACTGTCCCCAGATATCCTTGGAAATAGGGTCTTTGTGGATATAATCAAGTTAAAATGAGGCCGTTAGGGTGGGCCCTAATCCAATGAGACTGAAGGCTTAGAAGAACAGGAAAAGACAAAGAGACACAAGGAAATAATGCTATGTGATAACAGAGGAGAGATTGGAGTGAATTCCAAGGATTTCAGACTATTACCAGAAGCTAGGAAAAGGCAGGGAAGGATCATTCTCTGAAGCCTTAGAGGGAGCATAACAGCACTGTCAACTCTTTGATTTCAGAGTTCTGTCTTCCAAACATATGAGGGAAATACATTTCTGTTCTTTTTAATCCATCCAATTCATATGATACTTTGTTCTGTTGTTTTTAAACCATCTAGTTTATATGATAATATGTCACAGCAGCCCTAGGAAACTAATACAGACAGGATATCCAACTTCTCTGTATAACTAATACTGTGTCTATTAAATGGGAAAAGTGGGATAGTTCTGAGCAATAATAACTTAATATTCACAAAGCAGTTGGAATGAAAATATATGACTGCCACATAATTAGAGCAGTATGTGTTAGCTCAATATACTTTAGGTAGGTGTATTGTCATTAAAACATAATTTTTCTTTCTGAATAAGTTTTTAATTCCAGCAGTTGGCAAACTATGGCTCATGGACCAAATCCAGACTGCCAACTGCTTATATAAATAAAGCAGGTTCTTTTTTAATGGAGCCATATTTGTTTAAATACTGTGTATGGCTGTTTTGTGCTATAAAAGGAGATTTGCGTAATTGCCACAAAAGTTATATGACTCACAAAACCTAAAATACTTTTTCTTTGTGCTTTTAAGAAAAAGGTTGCCAACTCTTGATGTAGACTATAGAATCTCTCTATACACTCTTATTAGATTTTTTTTTAATTTAGTGATTTGTATAGGTTGCCAGTCATGTTCCCTGCAACTTACTTATTTTGTTCCTTTTTAATTGGTGCTCTATTTTAATTGGAAGTGGGAATAAATAGGGTAGATGGACTGTTGGGTCATCTATCCCATAAAACTTCATGATGACTAAGAGTTTAAGCCTGGAATTCCCATTGTGGCTTAGTGGTTAATGACCTGACCTGTCTCTGTGAGGATGTGGGTTTGATCTGTGGGCTCACTCAGTGGGCTAAGAACCCTGTATTTCTGCAAGCTGAAGCATAGGTCACAGATGCAGTTTGGATCCTGCGTTGCTGTGGCTGTGGTGTAGGCCGGCAACTGCAGCTCAAATTTTACCCCTAGCCTGGGAACTTTCACATGCCACAGGTGTGGCCATACAAAGAAAAAACAAAAAAGAGTTTAAGGCCACTGATTGAGATCTTTAATAGAACTAATGAAATAAAGCGAGGACTAAAATAATACATTTTTATTTCTCCACATTTGCTAATAGGACTCTGTGTAATAATGACTCATAAGGGTTTAGTGAACTTCTCACTAAAACACATTTTCCTACAGAGAATCATTTTTCTCTAAAGAAATTTTTCAAGCTATTGATTCCCATATCTAATACCACTGAATGAATTAAAGCAGTACAGTAAAAGTAATGACCCCAAACTCAAGGGTAAATGTGAGTGAAAATTACCAGCTCTTAAAACAAAAGCATGGATGGTTATAATCATTAGGTGAGGAGGCTTATCTGGGCCATCTTTTCAGTGTTCAGTAAGCATGGTCTGAGTGAGAAAGGAAGATCCTTATCCTCAAAGAGTTGCATTTATCCCTTTGTGATCTTCAGGGCATTGCTAATTTTCATGTTGCTGATCTGACTGAGTTTGAGGTCTCAACACAGACTGATCTTTCTAACCCTGAAGAAAGTAAATTTCAGGTTGAGGAAGGCCTATTTGTAGACATTCATAGAATTTGTTCTGTATCTTGAAATCCATGTCTGAAAGGCAGGGCAATTTTAAGTAGTTGTTTTCTACTGCATATATAACAATGGGTGAGGCTAATTGCTTTTGTAATGAACAGTTTGGCTCCTTGAAAGAATCTGTGCATGGTGTAAAGGACAGAACATTTCACTAGCATGTTTAAAAGCTCAACTGGCTTTAGGTCATCTCAGGACAGGGTGACTGAGAACTCCGAATTACTTGGAGATAATTTGGCGCTTTTACTTATCATATATGATCTGCAGGATTCTAACGCCCAATAAAACTTCAATGCCTTCTGAAAAATTATTCAAATTCTTTTTAAGGCATGACAGTCAGACTTGACTGGTCATAAGCCTTATTTGTAGATGGATTTGCAGCAGTCAGTCGAGACAATTTTAATGCATTGCCCAAAGAGTTTTATCCAAATTGGGTTCACCTCAAGATCATTTATTCAACAAACACTTATTAAAGACTTATTAATCAGTATACATTGTGCTAATTTATCTTCTAGGGCAGGGAAAGAGACAACAAACAAAATAAATAATTTAAAGAGCTGTTTAAGAAGGTGTTAGGTGCTTTGGAAATAAAAGTGGGAAGGATGATCTGATTGCTAAGGTGGGGTGGAGAATTGGCATTTTGAATAGGATAATCAGAGAAGGCTTTCACTGTGAAAGTTACCATGGCAGACTTGAAGGACAGTTAATTGAATGTCATTTGAGGGCATCTGTGCCCACACCTCCCAAAGCCGAATGTTGGTTCTGTCTCTTAACTCAAATGAATCATCGATAAAAGCTGTTGCTTTTGTTTCCCATAAAATGGGAAAATTCCTATAGAATTCTCCATCAAAACAAGCTTCTCTAAGGATTTGTCACCAAAGACATTAACAAGCAGAGCATTGTGACCATTTTTGGCGATAGAACTGAGGGGGAAAGTTTTTGGTACCAGAAGTAGACTTTAGCCCTGTCCCCAAATCTCTAGTTATAACCTTTCCCCTGTTACACATTTAAGCCACCACAAGTAAACATGCATTCTAAGTGAAAACTGTGATTTGATTATTATGCTAATGTAACTTCAAGACAAGTTCCTAAATTTGAACAGAACAGGGGAATGGCAGATGAAGAGTAAACTGTCACTTTTATAACTGATTACATCAAATTTTGAGCATAAATGTATGGGCTAAACCTCAGAATTGTACAGGTCTCAGAGGCAACTGTGGAGGTGAGCAAGCATTCCCTACATGAAGATGTCTAATAAAATGTATACTTTTTTTTTTTTTATTTTCCCACTGTACAGCAAGGGGGTCAGGTTATCCTCACATAAAATGTATACTTTAAGCAATGATAACCTACGGTACAGCACAGGAAACTATATCAAATCTCTTGGGATGGATCATGATGGAAGTTAATATGAGAAAATATATATAAAATATTTTAGTGTGCTGGGTCACTTTGCTGTATAGCACAAAATAGCACAACATTATAAATAAACTATATATATATATATATTTAAAATGTATACTTCGTAAGAAAGAAGGCAAACCTGATCATGTCCAGATTATCTTTCCCCCAAATTGACAATTCAGATAAGTAACTTCATCTCCCTAGGGTGAGACAACGTAGAATGATGAAAAAGAACAAGTATGTCTTAAAGTTGTGCTCCCTGGATATGGAAGGGGATATTTTAGGATCAGGGTATAAGCAATTCCCCCAACATGCTCTCATATAGAAACTATGGCAATGCCACTTTATAAAAGGCAGTCACACATCCATACTTTATCACTTTCAGTCATGCCACGGGCATACAAACTAAGCGAATAAGATGTCAACTATACAGGTGGAAACTTGCAATTCAATTTAATTGCCAAGTTTTTGTCTTATAAAAAATGGTCTTGTAATTGCCAAATTTTGGAGAAGTGAAAAAAATCTTTTTGTTTATATATAATTTGTCTTATAATTGTCAAATTTTGGAGAAGTGAAAAAAATTTTTTTGGTTTTCAGTTGGGTTTGGGATATTTGGTGAACATAGCAGCATCTAGAGTTGGAAATTTTCAAAAGTGATAAAGAATGTGAAGTGCACTTTGCAGCAACTAATAAAGCAAGAGGAAATATGCTCAGAGAAATATATCTCATTTTTAAAAAAGAAAGTTACATGAGCAGAGAGTAGAGAAAATGAAGATTGATAAAAGTCCCCAAGGACACTGCATTTCAGAATAGGCCAATTAATGTATGTGGAGGAATGCTTTTGGAAATTAAAATAATTCAGAGTTGAACTGTGGAATAAAACAAGAAGTAGGATAATGTTCCTATACAAGAACATTTGAAAATGTGCTACATTGACATAGAAACTTAAATGAATGTCATATCATTTTATTTTTTGATTAACCTTTCTTAAATTAACAGATTCAATGCACAAATTCAATAAGGCTTATTGAAAGATGGTACGTACTTCCATGTATCAGGGAAAGCTAAGTTGAAATGCCAAATGCTAACAACCTTGAAAAACAGAATAGACAATATTTAAACGAATAAACAATGGTTAAGGATAATGAAGTATACATGCCTTTAAGTTTCACTAGTAAGGTATTTAGCATTTGGTAAATTCTTGTGAATCTAATGATACAATAGGACAAATTGGATGTGGTATGTTTTTGGTTAAAAAAAAAAAAGAGCAATGGGAAATATTAAGCCGTTAAGTATGTACAAAATAAAGACGACTATAAATGCCAAAGCAAGTAGGAATTGGATAGTTACTTGATAGACCAAAATTAAGATAGGATGAGGAAGAGGTTAAAAAGTGTCACAGTGAACTTGAAAAAACAATTAGACTTTTTTGGAGATACATCAGACAATGATGTTTGATGATTCAGCTTCATAAATTAGTAACAGCAGCTAACGAGAAACAGATAAGAACAAGTTGCCAGAAAAGAGTAGAAAGTAATGAAAGCATTTAGCACAGTGTATTACATGATTTTAAAGACTAGACCTGAGCTTGCTAAGAAAGTTTACTCACATAGGCACAATCATTTCTTTTTTTCAGAAATTAACATCTGGCATTTTCACAGAAAATTGAAAATATCCATCTTGGTTCTTTAAGCCAGTTTCTTCAACTCTTCTCCTTTCCTCCTCCTCTGCCTCTTCCTCCTCCCTCTTCTCCTAGTCCCCCTCCCTATTCTTTTTTTTTTTTTTTTTAATTTTTATGCAAGTTGCTGTGTTCCCTCTTTGTGAGAATTCTAACTAGAGAAGAAAACTGTCATTAAGTTGTCCTGGATAATTTAAGTGATTTCAGAAGAGGAAAAACATGAAAGATGACCATAAATGCATGTGTAAACCTAAAATTTCCTTTCTCTTGAAATTTTTAGCTTAAAATTCAATTATACATTCAAGGAAGGGGTTTAAAACCAGCCTAACTCTTGTGCCCTACTTTATTCTTCTCACAGAAGCAAAAACCATATGATTCTGAGAAGGGGGTAGTTGGTTATTATCTTTTTCTTGGTTTGTAGGAGTTCTTTATATATTCTGGAGGGTTGGATAGATAGATAGATAGATAGATAGGAGTTCTGGATGTTTTAAATCTTTTGTGGGATATTTGTGTTGTAAATATCTCCTCCAAATCTACAGTAGGTTGCATTTTCTGTATTTTAAATATGTGTTTTGATGAACAAAAATTAATTTTGATGAAGTCGATATTTTTTGTTTCATCGAAGATTGGTGCTTTTGGCATCTTGTTCAAGAATATTTTGGAGTTCCCATTGCAACTCAGTGGAAATGAACCCCACAAGTATTCAAGGGGATGTGGCCCTTGCTCAGTGGGTTAAGGATCTGGCATTGCTATGAGCTGTGATGAGGTTGCAGACGGTCTCAGATCTGGAGTTGCTGAGGCTGTGGTCAGCAGCTGTAGCTCCTGTTTGACCTCCTAACCTGGCAAGTTCCAGTGGCCCTTAAAAAAAAAAAAAAGAAAAAAAAGAAAGGAAGGAAGAAAAAAAGGAAGAATAGAATATTTGTCTGGGCTAAGGATGTGAGGATAGTCTCCTATGTTTTATAAATTTTTTCTTTTTTAAATTTTTAAAAATTGAAGTATTTATTTATAATGTTGTGTTATTTTCAGCAAATTCTTTTTTCTTATTCTTTTCCATTATAGATTGTTATAAGATATTGAATATAGTTCCCTTTGCTATTCAGTAGGTCCTCGTTGTTTATCTATTTTATATGTACTAGTGTGTATCTGTTGATCTCAAACTCCTAATTTATCCCCCCAGCCTTTCCCCTTGGGAAACCATGAGTTTGTTTTCTATGTCTCTGAGTCTATTTCTGTTCTGTAAATAAATGTATTTGCATCATGCTTTTAGATGCCACATGTAATTTATATCATATGATACTCATCTTTGTCTTAATATGATAATGTATATGTCCATCCATGTTGCTGCAAATGGCATTATTTCATTCCTTTTCATGGCTGAGTAATAGTCCAGTGTTTATGTTGCATAGTTATATATATACACACACACTACATCTTCTCTTTTTTTTTGGTCTTTTTCTAGGGCCACACCGATGGCATATGCAGCTTCCCAGGCTAGGGGTCTAATTGGAGCTGTAGCCACCAGCCTACTCCAGAGCCACAGCAACGTGGGATCCAAGGCCCATCTGTGACCCACACCACAGCTCACGGCAACACCAGATCCTTAACCTACTGAACAAAGCCGGGGATGGAACCTGAAACCTCACGGTTCCTGGTTGGATTCGTTAACCACTGAGCCACAACGGCAACCCCACACCTCTTTATCCATACATCTGTTGATGGACACTTAGGTTGCTTCCCTGTCTTGTCTATTGTAAATAGTGCTGGAAATGACATTGGGGTACATTTGCCTTTTGGGATTAGAGCAGTTCTGGATATATGGCCAGGAGTGGGATTGCTAGATCATATAATAACTCTTTTTTTAATTTTTTAAGGAACTTCTATATTATGCTCCATAGTGGCTGCACCAGTTTATATTCCCACCAACAGTGTAGGAGAGCTCCTTTTCTGCCACACCCTCTCTAGCATTTATTTATTTTTTATTTTTTTATTTTATTTATTTATTTATTTATTCTTTTTGCCATTTCTTGGGCCGCTCTTGTGGCATATGGAGGTTCCCAGGCTAGGGGTCAAATCAGAGCCTGCAGCTGCCTGCCTATGCCACAGCTACAGCAACGCAGGATCCGAGCCGTGTCTGCAACCTGCACCACAGCTCATGGCAACACCAGATCCTTAACCCACTGAGCAAGGCCAGGGATCGAATCCGCAACCTCATGGTTCCTAGTTGGATTCTTTAACCACTGAGCCACGATGGGAACTCCTCTAGCATTTATTTTTGTTCAGTTTTTGATGATGGCCATTATGACAGGTGTGAAGTAAAATCTCTGTGTAGTTTTGATTTGCATTTCTCTAATAGTACTGTTGAACATCTTTTCAGTAGTGTATTGATCAGCTGTATATCTTCTTTGGAGAAATGTCTTACGTCTTTGGTCTATTTTTGTAATCGGATTTTTTGGGTTTTTTGATATTGGACTATATGAGCTATTTGTATATTTTGGCAATTAAACTCTTTTTAAAGTCTTTTTGTTTCATTTATGGTTTTCTTTGCTGTACAAAGGCTTATAAGTTTGATTAGATTAAATTTGTTTTTTTGCTTTTATCTCTGTTGCCTTGGGAAACTGACCTAAGAAAACATTGCTATAATTTATGTCAGCTAATGTGTTGCCCCTGTTTTATTCTAGGTGTCATGTCTTATATTTAAGTCTTTAAGCCAATATGAATTTATTTTTGTGTGTGGTGCAATAGTGTTCTTACTTCATTGATTTATGTGAAATTTTTACATTTTAAATTTAGATTTATATCAAATTCAAAATTTATTTTTGTCTATAAGAAAGGTCCAGGTCTTTTCCCACATAAATATTATTTATAAAATATGAATAAAATAATAAAACACTAATAATGAAATTACCATGATTTTATATTTATAATTAACATTTTAAATATAGTTTTAGATATAACTTATAATATTTATAACTATTATGAAGAAACATTTAATACTATTTATTATAAAATAGTAGTCTCTACTGGGTTTTAATGAAAGTTTTACTATAAATTCAGTGACCACTTATACTTAGGTCTCTTTATAGAATTTAGTATGTGTTATTGTGGCCTATCTGCCCATCTTTGTACTAATATCACATTGTTTTTATTACTGTAGCTTTTAAATAGACATGGCATCTGTTATTGTAATTCTTCTATCTTTGTTCTTCCCCTTCATTATTATTGCTTTGATTCTTCTTGGCACTTTGCATCTCCATATAAATTTTACGATCATCTTGTCATCATCTTGGCTGTTGTAATCTTTATAATATTCAATCCCAGTATATGTATATTCCTCAATTTATTTAGGCCTTTTAAATTTAGACAATGATGTCCTGCTCTATGGCACAGGGATCTATGTCCAATCACCTGTGGTGGAACATGATGAAAGATAATGTGTATAGATGTATGACTGGGTCACTTTGTGGTATAGCAGAAATTGACAGAACATTGTAAATCAACTATAATAAAAAATTTAAATTTCTTTCAATAATGCTTTCTAGCTATCTGTATGGAGATCATGCTCTACTTTCATTAGATTTAATCCTAAGTGGTTAATGATTTTAGTGATACTATAAATGGATTTGATTTTTCATTTAATTTTCCAAATGTATTTTTTTAGTATATATAAATAATTATTTTTATCAGCCTTGTACACAGATGATTTGCTGCATTCACCCATCAGTTCTAGTAGACTATATAAATTGTTTGGATTTTTAACTGCTTTTTAACCTATATAATCACATTGTAAATAACGATTTTTTCTTTTGAACTTTATATCTTTTGTTTTTCTTATTTATTTTGCTGACAAGATTACCTTGTATAGCATTTGATAAAATTTATTAATGCTGTGATAGCAGATATTTTTATCTTTTTCTCAATCTCAGGGAAAATGTTCAGTCATTTACCATAAATATGATTTTAACATAAATTTTTTTGTTATTGTTTCTTGTAGATATTCCTTAGCAGATTAAGAAAATCCCCTTAAGATTAATTTCCAAATATTTTTAAGAATTTTTATCATTCATATTGCAATTTTTTTCAAATTTTTCTGCATTTAAGAGGGTCATATGTCTCTTCTTTTTTCTCTTAATTTATTGAATTATATTGTTTTATGTTTAATTGTTAAACCCATTTCAACCGAAAGCTATGCAACTTGGTTATTTATTTTCCATGTATTGCAAAATTGGATTTGCTTATAGTTACCAAGGAGTTTTGCATGTATACTCATGAGCAATATTTTAAAAATCTACTGTTGAGGCCAACTTTGTCTGAAATTAACACAGTACAAATGATTTAAATAACAAATTCAATTTCTTTAATAAATACAGAATTTTCAAATTTCCTATATAGTTTTGTAGAGTTTTAGTACATTTTCAAGTAATTAGTCTATTTCAGCTTAATTTTAAAATACTGCAATACAGTTGTTTGGAATATCCTTTTAATGGCTTCACAATGTCTATAGGATTTGTAGTAATGTCCTCATTTCCTTTGTTTATATTGCCAATTTGTGTTTTCTCTATTTTGTCAATTTGCCTGTGTTAAGTCATAAATTTATAAAATGTGCCTCATTTTGAGTATATGCAGATTTGTATTGGAGTATATTAGTAATATTTCCACTCTTACTGAATCAATCAGTATTTTATGTAATAAAACTAATTGTCCACTATACCTGTATATTCCCAAAATATACAGCAAAAACAATAAAGCACCTTGCGGTTTTATACTCATTCCTTCCCTAACTTGTGTCAGAGAAATTCCCTTATATATGCAGACTATGACTGTCCCTCTATATCAGCCTTTACCTTGAGCATTTGGTGATTTGCTTTCAATTTCTTGAGAGAGCTATTGAAATAGGCTCTGAAGTTTACACAGATTTGTAATTATCAATAAAATTCATGTTTTCTCATGTTTATCAGTAGAGAATAACTCATTGACCAACTTAAATCATGTGACAATGTGGAATTTTATACACACACACATAAATCATAAACTAGGGACTAAAATACATCATATTATAATAGAAATTCATAGGAAAGTAATAAATTTTAAAAACTCTCTCTATATGAAGCACAGAAAATACATTTAAGTTGAAGTAATAATTTGTTCTATTTTAGACAACCAAGGAATTATGTATTACTTTTTATTAGTATTTAGATAGATTTATGGTATGTAGAGGCATACTCTTCAACCATAAGATAATATATACTTGAGCAGGCACTGTAATGTTACATTGTTAAAAGTCTAAAAACAACTCCAGGGGCACAGAGTAAGTGCTCAATAAAAGCCTGATATTAGATTATTATTTGGGGATTGATTAGATATTTTTCTAATCAGATATAAATTTAAATTCTTACTTGTACCAAATGCCACCAAACCATTTACTTTGGACATAAGGTAAAATGTAAAGAATCCCTGATAGAGGCATAATACCTGCTTACTCATGTAGTTTAAAAATCTTTGGGGATAATGTGAATAAATAACCATGCTTCTTATCTCATTATGGAGTTAGAGAATAAGTGAATAATTTAATGAGCTTACCTAGAAGAATCATGAAAGTGTGTGTGAGTGTCTGACATTTTTGGTTCAGTTTTCAATCAGGAAATGACTCATAACATATATAGAGTTTCAGAATGGCTCTCACATTAATTTTCGCAGCACTCAAGGTGTGGCAGAAAAGCCAGTGGCTGGTAATGCTGCAATATGCATAATATTTCAGAAAGTTTGTTTTTAAAGTGATTACAGAAGGAAATTGAGAAGAAATACCTATAATCAAAGTAGTAATTCACATATTTTTAATCACATATTTTGCAATAGGAAAACATACCAGAGGAAATGACCAAAAAGGACAAAATAAGAAACATATTTCATTTAAGAATGAACGATATGATTTGGAGACTGAGAAAGTCTATGATAACTATCTTGAATAACCCAATACTTCAATTCTGGGCACCTGAAAGAATTTGGTAAGCATTGGGATGGGTGGGAAATATGATTTCTGTGCAAGTTAATAAATTAGTTTCAGAATTGTTCACTTAACAAATATTTACGAAGCACTTAGGCACTAGAAATTGTGCAAATTCGTAGAAAGTATAGGTAGAATAGTCTTGAGGTACTTACATTCTAATTGAAAGAAGAAATGTATAATTATAAATGAATTATAATAAAATGTGATCACTCATACTAGAGATAGGTATAAAAGTTTGCTCAAGTTGAATTTGAGTTTAAGGTAGGATCTTAAAAAATTATGGTGAGAAGTTAGATTTTCATGTACTGCAAAAAACATTTTTTGAGCATTGTGTCATAACCACATATTAAGACTCACTTAGGTAAAATGTAGATCATAAGATAAATATTTGGGAGTCATGATTTCAAAAGAAAAATTATAGGGAAGTTCCCGTCATGGCGCAGTGGAAACAAATCCAACTAGGAACCAGTGGGTTAAGGATCCGTTGCTGTGAGCTGTGGTGTAGGTCGCAGACGTGGCTCAGATCTGGCACTGCTGTGTCTCTGGCATAGGCTGGCAGCTACAGTTGAGATTAGACCCCTAGCCTAGGAACCTCCATATGCCACGAGTGAGGCCCTAGAAAAGACAAAAACAAAACAAACAAAACAAAACAAAAAAATGAATAATTATAGACATGAATATTCACAAGCAATTTGAATAAAAGATGAGAAGCAGAAATAGAGTTTTAATACTGAGATACACTTGACTTTGGGGAGAGAGAAAAGAAGTATGTTTAAATGAATTAACAGAAAACAAGGCTAGTGTAGAATCATAAAATCAAAAAGGGATAAAGAAAAACTAGAAGCCATGAGGGGAAAAAAATGCTTCAAACAGGTAAAACAAGTAAAGTGAGTGAGATGGACTGGGAGTTTGGGGTTAGTAGATGCAGACTCTTACATTTAGAGTGGATAAAAAATAAGGTCTGACTGTATAACACAGGGAAATATATCCAGGCTCCTGGGATGGAAAACAATATTTTAAAAAAGGATGTATATATATGTATGACTGAGTCTCTTTGCTGTACCGCAGAAATTGGCTCAATATTGTAAATCATCAACTTTAATAAAAAATTAAAAAGAACAAGTGGAGATAACCTCAAACATATACTAGTAGATTTTATTTTATTTACAGAATTTACCCCCAGACATTTCACACGAAGAGATTTTAGTGAAGTGAATATTTACAGATGTCTGAGTAGAGTTAGGGAACAAAATGAGAGAGACAGTGAGTTACCTAGAGATTAGCATCTGTGAGAAGCAGTTCCTTCCCTATCCCCAGACTTTGGCTAAATAGAGAAAGAAAGGAAATAAAGTCATCCATCAAACAAGTGATACCTGGTGAGAGCTGTAAACATGGAGAGTTGTTTCCTTTGCTCTATATTTGGGTTGAGTAACTGCTCTCTCACCTTCATTCTTGGGGTGATAACATCCTGCTTTTGTTATCCTTTGGGTGACATCACTTTTTGTTGGTTTCCCCTTTCTCTGCCTACACTCTTGCAAACTTATTCCTCATTACATTCTCCTTAATTCCTTCATTTGAGTGTGCAGTCCAGTTCCTGCAGTGTCTCCTCTCTGACTGACAGAAAACAGTCATGTCAGGTGGACGTTATCACCTCTCCTCATTTATACACAAAGAGGGAGATTCATAAAGGTTAAATGCTTTCTAAAGGCATTTATTTTGCAAATGGCAAAATCTCTCTACCTATGTTATGCTTCACATTTTAAGGTGAAGAAAAAAGATACAGTAGAATAAAAAAAGTCTATTTCATCACAAGCCATGAAAATAATGGTGTATAGAGTAAAGCTAGGAGTTTTTAATTCTTTTATAGGAAGTAACATTTCTGTTCCTTCAAGATGAGCAGGAAGATGAATAATTTCTATGGAAACAGAGCTATATTAAAATGTGTACAAATACTAGAGGTGGTGCCAATCTCATTATTGGCAGGAAAAAGTTAGAGATCAATTTCTGAGAGGAGATTTGCTACATGGGTAGCAGGAGGGGAACTATTCCATAGTGAGAGTTTATTAACAATGACCTTTTTGCTATTATAGAACATTATGGAAAGGAACACCAAATAGATACTTTTATGTGGAACCATATAAAACCATCACCATTGCATGTGAATAAATTAACCTCACATATGGTACTATGCAAAGTTATCTATTCTTATCTTTCTGTGAAGGACAATATTCAACAATAATCTAGAGTTTTATCATTATTTATAGATTTTTATCAGACTAAAGGAATCTGTGTTAGCTTTGCCTGTTTTCTTACCAGTAATTTTACCTTGATTGTTAATATATTTCTTAATTTTAAAATCTTATAAAATTTTTGGTTCTATGAACATCTGGTTTACAGTTAAAGAAACCCAGAAAGTTTTCAATTCACTTGGACCCCATTCCTGGACCTGCTCTTTTCTTTGTTATGTTCACTACATTTCTCAAAATCCTTAGCTGTTGTGTCCACCAGTTTAAGTAAACTTTTCAATCAATACTTCCAACTTGAAGATGCCAAAGTTGTTTCTCTACTATACAGTCTCCCTACTGTCTCCATCATTCTTTAGATTAATAACCTAGTAAGGCAACCTGCCTCCATTAGCCCTGCTGCCTGAATTGGATCTAGGCTTTCACGTTTGTACACTGTCCTCAAAGACATCAAATGTTGCTGGACTCCCCGAGGGTAAAAAAGTGGTCAGGTCTCCACTAGCAAGCATGTGATCATATCAGAACTCCATATACTGATGAAATTAATTAAACATGACAAAGAGGAAAAAAAATTGTTCCATTTTTAAATGCCGTGCGTCTTGCTTATTAGAAGTTATTTGGAAATCCCAAATCTGACTAGAAGTATAATACATTTCTTCTATTTCCTTAATGTATCTTAGTAAGTCATTTAACTATTTTTATGTAAAATAGTCATAAAACCTCAATGGAATGTTAATTAATTCATTCCTTAATTTCCAGTTATTCAGATTAACTAGGTATCTCTCCTAAACTGAACAAGACTTGGGTTTATTTTGAATGGGCTCATTCATATACTTGTGATCATCTGGCAGCATGGCTGGGGGGATGGTTTATCTAGGTTGGCCTCAGAGCTCTGGAGTTTTAGTGGTAATTTTCTAGAGTACAGGTATGACTGGGTCATATATATATATATATTTTTTTTTTTTGTCTTCTTAGGGCTGCACCTACAGTATATGGAGGTTCCCAGGCTAGGGGTGCAATCAGAGCTGTAGTTGCTGGCCTACGCCACAACTATCGCAACATGGGATCCGGAGCTGCATCTGTGACCTACACCACAGCTCAAGGCAATACCCGATCCTTAACCCACTGAGCAAGGCCAGGGATCAAACCCGAATCCTCATGGATTCTAGTTGGATTCATTAACCACTGAGCCATAATGGGAACTCCTGTGTGTTTTTTAATCATCCAGCTGGTTATCTCATAGTGAGTTGTCAACTTTCTGAGAAAACAAGAATCACATAAAATCTCTTAGGGACTGAACTCAGAAATGGAAAAGTATTACTTCTGCCATATTTTATTGTCCAAAGGTAATTATAGGGCCATTTTAGCTGCAATGGGTAAATAAATAAGCCACCTCTTCCCTGAAAGAGCTACCAAGTCACATTATAATGTATGTAGACAAGAGGAGTAGTTAGAACCATATTTATAATCAATTTACTTCCAGAATGTACCCCATTGGTAGATGTACACTCTGCTGACTACACAGCTGTTATACTACCTAACAGTGCTGCCTCAAGGCATCACCAAATCAGTTCTTCCAGTTGTTCTGGCATCTTCTTAGCCTAAAATATACTTGAGTCTTTTCCTGTTCACCTAGACTCTAGTACCCAGACTGTACTGAGAAGGCCATTTCTATCACGATAATAGTTCCTTTAAATGACTTAATGGAAAAAGGAATATTTTATTGCTCAAATTTTTCAGATAAATCTAATTCTACCATGGGATAAAATTCTCCACCTAGAGATTTAAATATCTATGATTATTTTTACATTATAGATATTCATTCACATGACACAAAGGCAGGCCTTTTTTTCATCAAAAGCATTGATTATTCAATTAATACCTCTGATAAACACCAACAAAAAATTAGAAACTATCTGGCTGTGTGAACATCAGAAAATCAGTGAGAGAACAAACATGACTGAGCATCATAATTACTATAATCCTGTTAATACACCTGAGTGACTTAATAACCCCACCCTGCAATAAAGACATTACCATCATGTTTCAGCTCTATATTGGCTGAAAGAAGTTATGTATTTCTTTCTTTGTGAATGCTTAGAAGTGTGATTGTGTCAAAGTTCCCTGAGTCTTGTCTTATTTTTAGAGGGATAAGGGAAGTGTTGAATCACTCTGTGAATAAAATTTGTTGGATCAGAGGAGGCTGAGTTCTAAGTTAGAAGGATAGGTATATGTTGGGAAACAGGGAAGGATTATGTATTTGTTAGTTTCAGAGGCTAGGTGTGTGCATAATCACACAAACAAAGAAAAATATTACGTCAGAACCAGAAGAACCAACTGTAAGCCAGTAGTTGAAATATCAGAGTATCTGGTGAAGGGCATCAGCCATGTCCAGGAGTAAGGTAAAAACCCATCTAGCTAAAAGGCTTATGGGAAGAAATGTATAGGAACACATGTGGAAATATTCATCCAGCACTTGATATGTGGCACAAACACTACTAGGGCACCACTGGGCACAAAGATGAATAATTATTCAAGGAGGAGACAATTTATTGAAGAAGTCAGACACACAATACAAATGATCAGACGATATGATAAGTTTCTATTGCAGAAAGAATAAATATTCATTGGGGGCATGTATGCGAGAAAATATTTTTGTTGGTGAGTTGCTTATATCTGAACTGAACAAATGGATTCTTATCAGGTTCACAAACTATGTTTTTTAACAAAAGACATTAATCATCAAAGAAGAGGAAATGTATACAATTTTACAGTGAATTCCAGGAGCAGTGATTTCTCAAAAATAGGCTTTATGTTGTGGAGAACCAGAAAATAAGTCTAGAAAAGTATGTTTTGTTTTGTTTTCCCACACCATGTTGAATTCATAGGCCAGGGATCATATCCAGCCTTCACCACAGCTGCGGCAACACTGGATCCTTTAACCCACTGTGCTGGGCCAGGGAATGAACTTCGGGCCAGGGATCAAACCTGCGTCCTGTTGCTGCAGAGACTGCCAATCCTGTTGTGCTACAATGGGAACTCCTAGGAAAGTAAACTTAAACAACATTTTTAAATCTCTCAAGTAATTTGTTAAAGATTTAAAGAATTTTAAAATAAACAAAAGAGAGGCATGTTTTTAGACTTTAACAGATCTTAGTGAAGAGATGCAGTTCCTTTAGTTGAAAATGTTATGTTACACAGATTCTTGGAGTAAAAAGCAATGAGGTCATCTGGCTTAAGTGAGGAAAGCCGAGCTATGAAAAAAAGTGGCCCCGATGGTCTACTTCAAGTATTGCTATCAATATCAAACCAGATCTCCCACAGTTAACAATTTTAAATGCAGGACACAATATAAAGAGAAAAAAATAACTCTCTGAGGATTGAATGAAAGCTGGAAGATAATGCATGGAAGTCAATACTTCGAAGCAGGCATTGCCGTAATATGAATGTTTTATTTTATTTGGTGAATGCCAGTCTGCCCCACTTGAGGTGATGAAAAATTCAGTAGAAAATCTTCAGTCTTACTGCCTTTGTGAGTCAGAGGACAGGGTTTATTTAGGACAACCACAGTAGCAAGAAGATTCTAGCCAAGAGAAAAATTCCAGAAAGGAGAAAGTCAGAAAAGTAGAGCCATAAATTCTGTGTATGAACTCTGTCCCAGGCCCTGGATCATCCCTTTACCTTGTGATGTAGGTCAGGCTCTAATCCACACAGCTAAGGGTAACAGAAATAAACTGAAATTTGAACTGCTGCCTATTACAGGGAGGCAAAGTTTTGCAGTTTGAGTACAGTAAGTTAACTGCCTACTTAAAAGTCAAAATCAGTACACTTCAGAGGAAAATAACAAAATCCAAAATCCAACATCTTTACAGTAATTGTTCTGCTTCTTCATCAACACTTGGAATTTCCATACTAATTAATTAATTATGTTTTATTATAGATATTCTAGCAGTTGTGTAGTGATATCTCATTGTGACTAACTTGCATTCCCCTGATGACTAATGATGTTGAACATCTTTTCATGTGCCTATTTGCCCTCCATACATCTCTCCTAGTGAAGTATCTGTTATCTTTTTCTGTTTAAAAAATAGTTGCTTGTTTTTTGTATGGTCTTGAGTGTTTTTCATATATTCTGAATATAAGTTCTTTGTTATGTGATATTCAAAAAATTTTCCCTACTCTATAGGTTGTCTTTTAATTCCCTTAACAGTATTTGTTGTCGTTGCCTTAGAACAAAACCAGTAATTTATTTGGCTGACATAGCTGTAGGACTCAGTAAAGAAACTCTTGTCTGCTCTACACAGTGTCAGCAGAGATGACTTGACTGGAAGCTAGTTGATCCATTTCTAGAATGACCCACTCACCTGGCTCACAGCTTGCTTTGGATTGTGGGAAGCTTCACAGGGGTTGGAGAACAGGACCTTAGTGCTTTTCTATATGGCCCTCTCTACAGGTTATTTGAACTTCCTCCCAGAATGATGGTTGGATTCCATAAGCCTATGTCCAAGAAACAGGCTGCAATTTGGGGAGTCTTATTGTTTTTTTGTTTTTATCTTTATTTTTTTAAGTCCTGAGGCTAGAAACTGAAAAAGCCTCACCTCTGCTGAATTCTGTGGGTCAGCAGTCACAGAGCTCAGATTTGAGAGAGGAGAACATAAACCACTGAATGGAATAAGTGTTAAAGAATTTTGGGGAATGTTTGAAAACTGCCGTATTTTTCATCAGTGGAAGTAGTTTCATTGTGTTTCCTTAGATGTGTATTCGTTGTAAAAAAATAAATGAATAAAGTGGTTGAATGCCATATATTTAGCTGAACAAAGAAACTGGCAAATAAGGGCTATTTCTAAGTGAGTTTTAATTTTATAGTAATAAAAATGATCCAAGTGATATAGAATATGGATGATGGAAATGGTTAATGGTTAATGGAAGCGTAATGAATTCCATGTAGTGACAGCAAAGGTAAAACTAGTAATCAACTTTAGATATTGTTAGTATGCATGGTAATTAATATGTAATTAATTAATTACATTTAATGTAAATAAACACCAACATAAGCTGATTTCTTGGTTATCAAAACAGTACAGTAGGAGGAGAATAGAACTAGAAATAAAATTGGGTTAATACGAATGATGAAAGGGAGAGAAGAGTGAGCATATATATAGTATGTTAGTAGAAGAATATCCACAAACAATTGAAGTTATATTTGAACAAATTAAAGTTGTCAAAGGAAACTTTATCTCATTCAAAACACAATTTTAGGGGAGTTCCCGTTGTGGCGCAGTGGTTAACGAATCCGACTAGGAACTATGAGGTTGTGGGTTCGGTCCTGCCCTTGCTCAGTGGGTTAACGATCCGGCGTTGCCGTGAGCTGTGGTGTATGTTGCAGACGCGGCTCGGATCCTGCGTTGCTGTGGCTCTGGCATAGGCCAGTGGCTACAGCTCCGATTTGCCCCCTAGCCTGGGAACCTCCATATGCTGCGGGAGCGGCGCAAAGAAATAGCAAAAAGACAAACAAAAAAAACAAAAAAAAACACACAATTTTAAAAAATCATTCCAGATGTTTTTTCATAAACTTTGTCTTCTAGCAAAAAGTCCCTGTAAACTAGGATGTATTGTAGCAGTATACATAATTCTCTTTGGAATACAAGTACATTCTCCGGGGTCAAGGAATTACACAACTACATGCTCATTACATTATAGATTTTAAAAATACAATTCAATTGAGAAAAGAACACATTAATTATTACAGGTAAAGCTATCTCATATTTTATACTTTGGTATTTAATATAAGTAAACTATGTTTCAGAAAACAATTCCATTTTGCACAGCACTTTTAATTTCCTAATATGTACGTTCCTAATTTTTCATTATGATGCTACACTGGGAAATGGGATTCCCTGCATATAATAGATTTTGCTCTTATCTAAAATATATACTAACACATCATGGGTGGAAAAATTCATATACCCATGTTAGTTATCCAAAAAAAATCTTTTAAAGTTGAGTAGATTTTAATAACCAAGATAGAAACATGTTAAATAATTCAGAAAGAACAGTGATTGATAACATACACAAAGTAGGATGATGATTGTAACAAAGACTATAATAATTTTGATCTCTACATCTTTTTTAAAATGTTGGTGAAATTAATGTACTTAGCAAGCAATTTCTTGAATAAATAATCAGAGACTTTTAAATCTGAAAGGAATTTTAGAAGCGAGCTATTCAAAATCTTTGGCAATCAGAAAATGGCCTTCCAAAGATATTGATCTGGGTAAGGACATGTTACTAAATAACAGTAAAAATAGGACTAAAATCCATGTCTTTTGTCTTCCAGGACAATATTCATTCTTTCTGTCTGTCTGTCTGTCTGTCTATCTATCTATCTATCTATCTATCTATCTATCTATCTATCTATCTATCATCTATCTATCTATAAAATAGAATCAACCTTAAATAATTTGTTTCCAGCTTCTGAGGAAAAAATTACCATGGGAAACCCATGGCATTATAAAAAGAAGTAAAGTGCAGGCCTAAAATTCCTGCCTACAAAAAATTTTATTCTTTAAAACCTGACAACTAACAAGTATAAGATTAACAAGACTTAACTCTATTTAGAGAATGCTGCATTAGCCATTCTTGTAATAAAACCATTCTCTATTTTATTAAATAACAAGAACTTCACTTTAAATATGAAAAAGTACAAAAACATACCTATGCTTTCCACTTGAAACCTAAAACACTTTGATATAAACAGCTAAATCTATTTACTGAGACTATAAGAGGATGAACATTATAAATCTGTATCAAAACTAATAGAATTTGAGAAATAGAAAAATAAAACTGGGCCTCCAAAATAAGTTACTCAGACTACAAATCAACCAAAGGAATGAAAGAAAGCATGAATGAATGAAAATATTCTTTCTCATGAAGGATCCTTATGAGAGAATCCCAGTGACCATAATGTGTCCTTTTCATGCAGAATATCTAGCAATCTTCACAACAAGCCTATAACAGAGAAGACATTTGCAGCATTATTTTCCTCATTAAAGATGAAAAAATGGATGCTTCAGATTTGTTTCCTTCCAAATATATGAGTTATCTTTAATCATTCATTTGTGCTTATCCATATTAAGAATGTCAATTCTAATTTGAAAATAAGACACATCAACTTGTCTTTCCCATCATGTTTTCACTTTAGTCCAATCTATGGGCTTCTAAAACAACTTTGTAATAATCTCTGTCTTCATTTTTATCTCCTTATTTTTTGTTTTCCTCACAGCAGTGAGCCTGATTTCTTACATGAGTGATACATACATAAATATATATGTATAAGGCTAACACAGTACGAATATGGAATGAAAAGTTAAAAATCACCATTTTTCTTTGGAATAGTCTCTCTTCTCCCCACAACTATTGATTATAGCTGGCATGTATGTGAAATTGTGTTCTGATCCTAGATACCTTGTAGAACTCTCTTACACATTCTTTTTGTATATATGTGTGTGTGCTTTTTCACTTTTTAGGGCCACACTTGCAGCATATGATATAGAAGTTCCTGAACTAGGGGGTTGAATTGGAGCTACTGCTGCTAGTTTACACCACAGCCACAGCAATGCAGGATCTGAGCTGTGTCTGTGACTACACCACAGCTCACGGCAATGCCAGATCCTTAACCCACTGAGGGAGGCCAGGGATTGAACCCGCATCCTCATGGATACTAGTTGGATTCATTTCTGCTGAGCCACAAGGGGAACTCCAACTCTCTTATACATTTATTATATCACAAGTGATAATGTTAGCTCTTGGAATAAAAAAAATATACCTTAACACAACATTGTAAATTAACTATACTTCAACAAAAAATAAAATGAATTAAAAAGATACTTGATGACTTAAAAAAATTGATGACTTAAAAAAAAGACTACCTAAGTGTGTACAATTTATTACAAATATATGTAACTTTGGATTTCTCTTTGTGGCTCAGTGGTTAATGAACCCGACTAGTATCCATGAGGACGCGGGTTCGATCCCTGGCCTCGCTCAGTGGATTAAGGATCTGGCGTTGCCATGGGCTGTGGTGTAGGTCGCAGACTCAGCTCAGATCCTGTGTTGCTGTGGCTGTGGCATAAGCCAGTGGCTACAACTCTGATTCAACCCCTAGTGTGGGAACTTCCATATACTGTGGGTGCAGCCCTAAAATAGCAAAACAAAAACAAAGAATATACGTAACTTTTAATTTCTTTTTTTATTTTATGATGAGATCCTTCAAGACAATGCTGAATAGAGACTGAAAGAGAGTGCCCTCCTCTTGCTCCCAACTTAATTAAAGTGCTTCAGAAGTTTTATTATTAGTGTAATGAAGCTTCTGGATGATTTTCTCTACAAAACTAAGGAGTTGCCGCCCTCTCTAGCTAGTTTAGAGTTAATTAATGGTAGCAGTTCTTAAATGTGTTTCTTTTAATTGTATCTGAGATAAAAGGAGTTTTTAAATTGATATATTCTCAGTAAATTACAGTTAGATTTTTTTTAATGTTACCTTCCCTTAATATCAGAAATTAACTCTGGTTGGTCAAAAGGTGGGATTATTTTAAAACTGCTGAATCTATTTGGTACATTTTTACTTTGAATATTTGTATTTATGTTCGCAGGTTATATTGTGTTATTGTTAATTTCACTTTGCTAATTTCTTTTCTTCTGAAGTTAAAGTTGGACTCTAAAAATAAGTTGTCATATTTGCCATGCTTTCAGTCTGTCTAGAATGGATGGACAAAAGAAATATCTGTGTTTTTTAAAACAGCTAAATTTATTGGATTTTTCCAAGAATCATGTTCACTGTTGTGAATTAAATTGTCTGATTCTTTTTTGTCATTGATTTCTACTTTTATTTTTTTCAATGTTTGAATTATTCTTAAGTCATGTAAAATTAAAAACAAGGGTTTTTGCCTCTACAGTGTCCAGTAAATGTGTGGCTTATGATTATTCTTTTTTTAATTAAAAAATTTTATTATACTTGATTTACAATGTTCTATCAATTTCTGCTGTATAGCAAAGTGAACCAGTTATACACACACACACACACACACACACACACACACACACACACACGCATACTCACACATTCTTTTTCTTATATTATATTCTATCATGTTCTATCAAAAGTTGTTGAATATAGTTCCCTGTGCTATATAGCAGGACTTCATTGCTTATCCATTCTAAATGGAATAGTTTGCATCTACTAACCCCAAACTCACAGTCTGTCACACTCTTTCCCCCTCTTCCTTGACAACCACAGTCTGTTCTCCACATCTGTGAGTCTGCTTCTGTTTTGTAGATAGGCTCCTCTATTCCATATTTTAGATTCCACATCTAAGTGATATCATATTGTATTTGCCTTTATCTTTCTGACTTACTTCACTTAGTATGAGAATCTCTAGTTCCATCCATGTTGCTGCAAATGGCATTATTTTGTTCTTTTTTATGGCTGAGTAGTATTCCATTGTATATATGTACTGCATATTTTTAATCAGTTCCATTCATCTCTTGATGGATGGTTGTTTCCATGTTTTGGATATTTTGAATAGTGCTGCAATGAACATAGGGGTGCATCTTTTTGAATGAAAGTTTTGTCAGGATGTATGTCCTGGAGTGGGATTGCTGGATCATATGGTAGTTCTATATTTAGTTTTATGAGGAACCTCCATAATGTTTTCTATGGAGCTTGTACCAATTTACATTCCACTAATTGTGCAGGAGTGTTCCCTTTTCTCTAAACCCTCTCTATCATTTGTTATTTGTAGACTTTTTAGCAATAGCCATTCTGACTGGTATTAGGCAGTAGTACTTCACTGTAGTTAAGATTCGCCTTTCTGCAATAATTAGTCATGTTGAGCATTTATTCATGTGCCTATTGACCATCCCTTGTCTTCTTTGGAGAAATGTTTATTTAGGTTTTCTGCCCATTTTTCAATTGGGTTGTTTGGTTTTTGTTTGTCATTTTTTTTTCTATTGAGTTTTATGAGTTGTTAGTATATTATAATTTAAGCCATTGTCAGTTGCATCATTTACAACCATTTTCTCCCATTCCATAGGTTGTCTTTTTTTTTAATGGTTTCCTTCACTGTGCATCACTTGTAAGTTTGATTAGGTCCCATTCATTTATTTTTGTTTTTATTTCTATTGCCTGCAGAGGCTGACCCAAGAAAACATTTGTATGGTTGATGTCAGAGAATGTTTTGTTTATGTTCTCTTCTAGGAGCTTTATGTGTCTTGTCTTATGTCTAAGTATTTAAACCATTTAGAGTTTACTTTTTGCATGGTTTGAAGATGTGTTCTAGTGTCATTGATTTACATGTAGCTGTCCAGTTTTCTCAGCACCACTTACAAAGAGAGTTTTTTTTTCCCTTTTTATATGCTTGAATCCTTTGTCAAAGATTGACTATACATGTCTGGGTTTATTTCTGGGATCCATTTGTCCATTTGTCTGTTTATGTACCAGTACCACACCATCTTGATTACTGTACTTTTGTAATATTGTCTGAAGTCTGGGAGAGTTATGCTTCCTGCTTTTTTTTTTTTCAGGATTTCTTTGGCAATTCTGGGTGTTTTGTGGTTCCATATAAATTTTTGGTTTGCGTATTCTAGTTCTGTGAAAAATATCATGGGTAATTTGATAGGAATTGCATCAAATCTGTAGATTGCTTTGGGTAGGATGGCCATTTTAATGATATTAATTCTTCCAACCCAAGAACATGGAGTATCTTTCCATTTCTTTGAATCCCCTTTAACTTCCTTGATTAATGTTTTGTAGTTCAAAGTATATAAGTCTTTCACCTCCTTGGTCAGGTTTATCCCTAGGTATTTAATTTTTTTTAGATGCAGTTTTAAATTTATTGTTTTTTTATGTGCCTTTTTCTAATATATCATTGTTAGTATACAGAAATGCAACTGATTTCTTTTTTTTTTCTTTTTTTTTGTCAATGATATTTTTATTTATTTTTTATTTTTTATTTTTTTATTTTTTTAATATATATTTTTTTTATTTTCCCACTGTACAGCAAGGGGATCAGGTTATCCTTACATGTATACATTACAATTACATTTTCCCCCACCCTTTCTTTTGTTGCAACATGAGTATCTAGACATAGTTCTCAATGCTATTCAGCAGGATCTCCTTGTAAATCTATTCTAAGTTGTGTCTGATAAGCCCAAGCTCCTGATCCCTCCCACTCCCTCCCCCTCCCATCAGGCAGCCACAAGTCTCTTCTCCAAGTCCATGATTTTCTTTTCTGAGGAGATCATGATACTCTATACAGAAAACCCTAAAAGACTCCAGCAACTGATTTCTTAATGTTAATCCTGTATTCTGCTACTTGCTGAATTCATTGACCAGTTGAGTAGTTTTTGCATGGAGTCTTTTAGGGTTTTCTGTATAGAATATCATGACATCCACATATAGTGACAATGTTACCTCTTCTCTTCTAATTTGGATACCTTTTATTTCTTTTGTTTGTTGGATTGCTGTGGCTAATATTTCCAATACTATGTTGAGTAAAAGTAGTGAGAGTAGGCATCCTTGTCTTGTCCAGATGTTAGCAGGAAGGCTTTCAGCTTTTCTCCATTGGGTATTATATTGTCTATGGGCTTGTCATAAATGGCTTTTATTATGTTAAGATATGTTCCCTCTATACATATTTTGGTAGGAGTTTTTAATCATGAATGTACATTGAATTTTGTCAAATGCTTTTCCTCTATCTATTGAGATGATCACGTGGCTTTTTTACTTTTCTTTTGTTAATGTGGTATATGATGATTTATTTGCATATAAAGAACCATACTTGTGAACTTGAGATGAATCCCACTTGGTCATGGTGTATGATCCTTTTATACATTGTTGGATTTGGTTGGTTAAAATTGTGCTGAAAATTTTCGTATCTATATTCATCAAAAATATTGATTTATAATTTTCTTTTTGGTAGTATCTTTGGTTTTTGTATTAGGGTGATGGTGGCTTCAATAGAATGTCTTTGGTATTATTCCTTCCTATTCAACCTTTTGGAAAAGTTTAAGAAGAATATGTATAAGTTCTTCTTTGTATGTTTGGTAGAATTCACCTGTGAAGCCATCTGGTCCTGGACTGTTGTTTATAGGGAGTTTTTATTACATACTCAATTTCATTTCTATTGATCAGTTTGATCAGTTGATCTGTTTGCTATTGATTCAGTTTTGGTGGTCTAAGTGTCTCTAGAAAGTTGCCCATTTCCTCTAGGTTGTCAAATTTGTTGATATGTAATTGTTCATAGTATTCTCTTAATGTTTTTGTTTGTTTTTTGTATTTCTGCAATATCCATTGAGATTTCTCCTTTCTCATTTCTTATTTTGTTTATTTGAGTTATTTCTCTTCTCTTCTTGGTGAGCCTGGTCAGAGGTTTGTAAATTTTGTTAACCCTTTGAAAGAACCAGCTCTTGGTTTTATTGACTTTTTTCTATTGTTTTTGGAATCTCTATTTCATTGATTTCCTCTCTGATTTGTATGATTTACTTCCTTATGCTGATTATAGGGTTTTTTGTTGCTCTTTTTAATTCTTTTTAGGTTGTAGGTTAAGTTATTGATTTGAGAATTTTCTTCTTTTTTTAAGGAAGGCCTTTATTGCTATGAACTTTCCTCTAAGAACTGCTTTTGTGGCATCCCATAGATTTTTAATGGCCATGTTTTTCATTATTATTTATCTAAAGATACTTTTTAATTTCCCTTTTGATTTTCTCATTGACCCATTGGATTTTTAGTAGCACATTATTTGTCTCCATGTAGGCAGTTTTTTCTCATTTCTTTTCCTGTGGCTGATTTCTAGTTTCATGCTATTGTAATCAGAGAAGATTCTTGGAATAATTTCTATACTCTTAAATTTTTGTGGTTAGTTTTGTGCCTCAGTATGTGGTCAGTCCTAGAGAATATTCTATGTGCACGTGAAAAGAATGTATATTCTGGTCTTTTCTGGATATAAAGTTTTGAAAATATCAATTGAGTCTAATTAAGTCCATTGTGTCTATTAATTAGACTCATGTCAATTAAGTCTATTGTGTCATTTTGGATCTCTATTGTGATGTTCTTAATACTATTTGTTGCCTAGGTAAACATTTACTAATTGGTTAATGTTCAATATTATTTTAAGGGTTTCAATTAACCTAGTATTTGGTGTGAGCTAACACAAAATATTATGTCCATCTCAAGTTGATGTGAATATATGAATTTCTCTCATTGGTATTACACAATATACAAAAAATTCTGTAATGAACATTTCTGTTGTTTTGCTTCATAGTCAATGATAGGCTCTGGGGTTAATATTAGTAGTTACTTATCAGCTAGTGCTGATGGCTGAAACAATTTTGACTCTGCTTATATAAATTATATTATGAAATTATGCAGATTTTTAAGTTTACTAAATAATTTGGCCCTGTATCTGTTAAAACAATCCATTTCAAATGTCCTTCCTCAGAAATTCATACACATTTCTGTAATTTGAGCCCTCCAAATCTTTTTTATTTGGTGTGGAATTGTGTACATTTTCTCAGCCTCTTATTGGGATTAATCAGATCCTCCTAAATGATTATTGTTATTATTATTTTTCATCTCTTTGACCTCAGTGATCACTATAAAGACACTCTGGTTGGGGGGGTTACCTCAATAGTTAAATGTTTCATGGCACTAGTTTTTCACCACGATAGTCCACAAGTGAACTTTAGAGCACATATAAAAAGCTCTTTCTCCTGTAGTAGCCTGTGTGACTTTTCTTTTCATAGAGAACTCCAGGGATTTGCTGTGCGTCATTCCCATTGAAGTTAATTGGACAACATATTGAGAAAACTGGTCACAAACTCAAATATCATCTGACTGATGCTAAAGACTGCATAGAAAAATTGTAATTCATATTAATTGGCCTCCTCCTGTGATTCCAGGGAAAGAAGTCAATTAGCAGATTATTATAATTATCAGAAACATGTAAGCACACCCCTGCGCTGAATGTTTTTCTGTTTTTTCCTTCTTCATTCAATCTATAGCATTCTATAATTTTTTTTCATAGAAAATGTCTTAGTTAATAATTACAGCCCTTACTAACTAAATATGATGTACCAAAATGGAAATTAAATGTCTTTTAATGAAAATATGGCTGTAAATTTTTCCTTGCAAATGTAAAACTTAATTTATTCATATATTCCACATATTGTGGGCTCTTATTATATTTCAGGTATATATCCTTCAGAATATATTTTTCAAATATTTACTTGAAGCATATTTCCCTGGAACATTTTTCCTGGTTTATGCTTTCCTGTTAATTAGAAATACTTGAAGAAGCCTAGCCTTTTTGTGAATGGGTTGTATCTTTTGCAGTATATAGGTGAGATAAACTCAATACCCTGAAGATGGAAGGCGAGACTATGTTTGGTAGGAAATTCTACTGAAATTACTCTTAAAATATAGTGAACTAAGTAATTAAAACATTGGGATCTAGAAGGAGAGCTCAGAAAAAAAATTAATAGAGATCTCTGTTTTTAAATTATTAACATTTACATTTATTATTTAATGTATTATCATTGTCTAAATAACATAATTTTAGCTTTTTTTTAAGGTATTAAATTATTATCCTCACAATGCAGAATTTAGCTCCAAATACTGGGTTGGCTACTAGGATATTCAAAACTTATGAAAACTTCCTACATATAGGAAGGGCCAAATGACCTCTCAGCATATAGATGTAATACACATAAGTAGTGTTGTATAATACAAAATACATTTAGTGTTTGCTCTGCCTTGGAATTTTCTTGGTGATAGGAGTTTTGTTATTCATACTGCACCTCTTTAGACCACCACAATAAGTTTATGCTAATAATGTGATTTAAGGTGGGGCTCCTGGATTTAAGTGGGGGGAGGTGGCTAGAGATGAAGCTCTATAAAACTATTAAATAAGGAGATTTAATGAGATCTGGTTTGGTGAACTCATGGGGTGCTTAGAGGACAGTGTGCCCAGAGAGGACATGTAAGCTTCCATTTCTTCTCCCATACTTGCCATATACATATTTTCCATATGGCTGCTTCTGACTGGTAAATTTAAGAAATGTGCTTCTCTGAGTTCTGTGAGTTCCATAGCATTTTACTGAATCTGAGGAGGAGGTCCTAGGAACTATCAGCTTATAGTCAGTTGATTAGAAATATGGATGGCTGAGGATTTGTGATTTGCATCTGAAGTGGGGGTCAATCCTATGGGACTGAGCCCCTAAACTGGGGTCTGTTCTAACTCTAGGTAGTTAGTCAGAATTGAGTAAAATTGTTGAATACCAGGTTTGTGTCTGGCAGAGAACTGGTTGTTGGTATTGTAAAATACCCCAGAAGTAATATCACCAGATTATAAACTGCCTTACACCATGGACCGTATACTCTAGTGTTTATTTTTCACAGTTTCACATTCAGCATTCCAAGAAACTTATTCAATGCTTATGGGAGAATTGAGTTGACAGTAAATTCATTTTTCTTAAGAACCTCTTACATTCTTGTGATCTGAAGAATTCATGAATTTTCTTTAAAGTACCTTATTGTTAGTCAAGATGTGGAGGTGCTCATTTTAGAAAATGAATTTACATAGCAGTCTTTATTATCCAGTCATATTAGGCTATACCAATGGAGGAAATAATCAAAGGAAGAATGGGAAGCAAAATTCTTGTAGATAGCACTTTCCTCTTTGAGTCATAAAACAAGTTCAGTTCTACTGTTATACTTACTTATAAATATAGGTATAAACTTGCTTATGTTCCAAGCAAGGACTTACTGCCCAAGACACATAGAAGCAAATACTATGGCATCAGATTTCAAGAAAAGAAAGACTCTTTTTGCAGGTTGACCAGCAAGGATTTAGGAGACAAGGCTCTCAAATCTGTCTCCTAGATTCATATTTAGAGGCAAAATTTGAGTGGTTGAGTTAATTTCAAATTTGGAAGCTTATTGGCTACTCATGAATTACTCCATATAAGTTACTTACGCTTCTGGAAGCCATATTTCGCTTATTGAAAGAATTCTTACTTTCTGAAGTGCTCTGATGGTAACATACCTGTTCCTTAAGTTACAGGGTCATCCTGGAGACATGGTTTCCCATCTTGCACATGGGTAGTGCTGTCTCTGTAAAATAACTAAAGAATTGTTTAATCAACAACCTGTTTTACAAAAGCAAAACCAGTTGATGCTGGTACTATTTCAACTTAAATCATCAATAACCTATTTAAAGAGGCAAAAGCAGTTTCAGCTGGTCAATGTTCTATGTGCTCTTCCACTTATACTTGGTTATATAATTTATCTAACTTTCTTTTTACATGAAGTGAAAACAGTATCTACTTACTTCAAGGGCTGTCATAAGAATTAAATGAGCTATTACATTATATAGTAACAAGTACATTATCAAGCACACAAAATTTTCTGTCAACAAGGTTAGTCATTCACTCTGTTTAGCTGGCACTATCTGAACAGTATCGCTGGCAATAGATAGCTTGATTCATTGTGATGTTGCTATATTTTATGAATTATTAGTGTCCATTTCCCATTGCCAAACCCAAGGGTATGAGCAAACCATTCTAAAATAGCTCATCTTTGAGTGATGAAGGAAATTTTCACATATTGTGGTATGGGGAAGTCATTCTGTCTTATATATGATTTGGCATGAATTTCATTCTAACTAGAACAGACTGCATTATGAGTCTGTCAAACATGCATTATACATCTGCTATAACCATTAAAGAAAAATGCATTTAAATGTTAAAATGGAATAACTGGTTCATGTATCCAAAATAGAGCCAAGTGGCCACTGTGGCTGTGTTTTCAGACAACTTTCTGCATCACTGGGAACTTAAATTTTCTGAATTGTGTCAGACTCAAGGACATAACCAGTCATTCCAAAACAATATTTGCTAGCAGCTACCAGTTGCAATCTGATGGTCTCAAGGTCTCACCTTGTAAATATACAACTATTTCAGATCCCAACCAATCCTTGCTTAACAAGCATCCTTACTTCTTGCCAGCTCTAGTTATAATTCTTGATAAACCATATATATAGTTTTGCAGGTATTGCCTATATAAGCTATTTCTTCCATTTTGTAGTCCAGTGGAATATTATTCAAGTACTTAAGACTGTGTCTTCTGGACAATATTCCTTAGTTTGGCTCAAATAAATCTTTTCTATTCCTATTGTAGATTGTTTACTGATTATTTCCAGTGGCAAGGTGCCTATCTCTCAGGTTGGCTTCTGTTAACTAATCTATGCTAGTCAGAGACAGAAGTCACTAGTAATTTGAAAAGGGCAATTTTGAATTTAAAGAGTTGATGAGCAAACATTTTCTTCAAGAAGTTAGATAGTACATATTTTAGACTTTGCAGGCCACAAAGTCCATGTTGTTTTTCAACTATTCAGCTGCTCAACTCAACTCTGCCTTTATGGAATAAAAGCAGCCATAGACAATGTATGAATGAATGAGAATAGCTGTTTTCCAGTAAAACTTTATTTACAAAATAGGTAGCAGTCATGATTTGGCCAATGGGCCATAGTTTGATGACCCCGATGTAAAGTATTATTACTGGCAGAAAGAGGTTAACTTCAAAAACAAGGTTAAAGAAGATAACAGAGTATAAGAATAGCAAATACAGGGAGACTATACTACTTTAAGGATGAAGGAGAGTGTTCAAGGAAGGAACATACTTAGAAGGGCTTCCACCTCCCCACCTCACCCAAGAAGCTGACTTTCAAGCTTCATTGGAGAGGAGAGGGCGTGGCTATAGTCCACTGCATGGCAGAACAGTTTTCTAAGGTACAAATGGCCTGGAGCTAAAACATTTGGAATTGCCTTCTGAGGTGCAGGGAAGTATGCTACAGTTCCTGAAGGCCAGAACTTAATCCAAATGCACTCATATTAAGATTCCATACTATAAAAAGAGCTAGAACCAGTAAAACATAATAGTTTCAAAATTCTAAGGGAAAATACTTCCCAACTGCTAAAGGTAAACTGCCAACAATTACATATATAAGATACCTATAGTTAAAAAACAAAACAAAACAAAACAGCTAAAGGGAATACTTTATCAACCAGCCATAGAGAATTGACTAAACTTCAGAAGACTAAGAAACCATGGGGACTAGAGTTAAGGAATAACTTTGGAATGGAAAGCAGAAACCAGAACCAAAGTAATTTGACACTAGGTAAATTGGCTAGAAATGTGGGCTTTTTTCATGCATAATAGTGCAAAAGCATAGTCAATCCAGTAATAACTAGGACCCTATCCTATTCTCAAATATTAATCCACTATCTACAACACTGGCAAGATAATTTCCGTAGGGGTAAATTATGTAGAAACAATGAAGCCTGAAATATGCCTTTGGTAAGATAAACTGACTGGAAGAGTGCTCTGAAGAGAAACACTTTGAGAACTCCTACATAGACTGGGGACAGATAAATTAGTCAAGAGTAAGGATTTGCAAACTACTGCCCAATTTTAGCAGCCCGTTTTTGCAAATAAAGTTTTATTGGCACATAGCTGCACCTGTTTAATTGCCCAGTGTCTATAACTGCCTCTACTACAGTGGCAGAGTTGAGATCATATACACGACAACTTCTAAATTACAAAGTTTTCTGAATACTGAACAAGAACATGACCAAATAATGAACTGATGACTGGTATAGGAAAAGCAGTTGTCTGCTGTAAGATTTTCACTTGCCAAAACTTGATGATTGAGGTATTCAAATTGAAGAAAGCATAACTTTATAAAGGAGAATTAAAAATGGAAAATCTGAAACAAAAAGTTGCAATTCAGTTTTCTGAGCCTCTGTGCTGAAACTATGATTGGAAGAGGAAGATCTAAGAGTTCCCCTTGTGACTCAGCAATAACGAACCCAATTAGGGTCCATGAGGATGCAGGTTTGATCTCTGGCCTCACTCAGTGGGTTAAGGATCTGGCATTGCCGTGAGCTGTCGTGTAGGTAACTGAACTGGCTCGGATCTGGCATCACTGTGGCTGTGATGGAGGCCAGCAGCTGCAGCTCTGATTCGACCCCTAGCCTGGGAAATTCCATATGCTCCATGTGTGCCCCTAAAAAAGCAAACAAAAACAAAGAAAAAGAAAAAAGAAAAAAAAGAGGAAGGTTTAATCAAGATAGTGGTCATAGCCGGAGATTATGGTCAACTTTGGGATGTGGATTAAATTAATATTTTTCCTCTCCTCAGCACTTAAGTCAATATTGTAGAACCTCTGCTGATTAATTAATGACAATTATTTTTTCACCCTATCAGGGTTGTTTTCATCTCTGCATTCCCTTAGGATAAAGCTCAGTCTTTAAGTAATATTTAGAGAAGCCTTACACATTCTGGTTCCTGTCTCTGCCTCCAGTTCCAATCTCAACACTTTCTCTTTTGTCCTAGCATAATAGGACTTCAGCCACTTGCATCTTGTAGTTTTCTGTTTAAATTCCTCTTCCTGATGACAACCTTCTTTGACTCAGCTGAATTGGTTCCCCCATCCCACATATATTTCCACATCTCATATGTTCTTCTCATAGCACGAATAATTACAGCCATTTCTTTATTCTCTTTGTGGCCAGTAAAGCTCTAGCAAAGTAAGACTCTGTCTTGTTCAAAGCTCTATGCATGAAGCTTGGTTCATGGAGATAAATAAACTATGAACATGTGCATTTATGAAAAAGCTATGCAAATGCCACCATATTTATCCTCATTGCCAATATAAAATGTGGCATTTGGTAAATTATATTTGTATTATGTTTTCATTTAAAATAACATATTGGAAGAATATGCTGATTCCAGAAAAAAATTGCATTATGGACTTATATAATGACCTATATAAGAACCTAAGCAATTATAGTATGCCAGCATTTTGATGATTAGACAAGATAGCTGTATAAAGTGCTCCGAACAGCACCTAACACCTTTTAAGTTGCTCAGCAACTGCTAGCCACTATATTTACTAGCACAAATCCCTCTAATTTTTAAATTTTTGCCCAAGGAGAAGGGAAGAAAAATAAAAATACTGACTCTGGGGAATCCAGTCCACTGTTGTAGGCATAAGGATAATTTTTCAGTCTGTCTATGTAGAGTATTTAACATTGACAAGAGAACTGCTTGCAAAGAAAAACATTACTGGGCTTAAAATTGGTTTCACATGGCATATAGAAGAGTATACATGGTTAATCTTGGTGTTCCTCATAAATTCTTAGCATAATTAAATTTCTTCTTAAATAATTTAATACTCTATTGCAAGATACTGTGATGAGTTAGAAAGTAAAATTATTTTAGAATGGTAATGATATTTTGTATTTATCTTTTAGGGGCTGTAAGTTTTTTACAATCATCTCTTCGGCCTTTACTATGGCCTTGAGTTTCAGTGCCCTTTTCAGATTTTTTTTTTTTTTTGGCAGATATTATTCTGACCTTCAAGGAAAAATAAAGACAAAAAGACCAGAGATTGAGTATTGAGTGACAAAGTTTTACTGCCAAGCAGAAAACCCCGTTAAGTTAGCATAGAGGCTAGCATTGGAAGATGAAGTTGAGGGAGGAGAAAAGTGAAGTTTCTAATGAATGAAGATTGCAGGCTCAGTTCCATACTACCAAAACAAAGGAGTGCTGCTATTTGTTGGTTAAACACTAGACTGGCTGTGGAAGGGTGGCTGCATATGTGGACTGTCTGTCTTGGAATTACTGTGTATTCAGTTAACTGTTTCCTCTCAATGTACCCAAGTCAAAACTATAATGCCAGGTAGTCCTCTACCCTTATCATCAGGCTCATTGGCCAGATAAGGGGTCATTACTATGAAAATATAGTATAGCACAGGGAACTACATCCAATCACTTGAGATGGAACATGATGGAAGACATTATGAGAAAAAAATGTATGTGCGTGTATATATATATCTTGGTCACTTTGTTGTATAGCATAAACTGACAGAATATTGTAAATCAAGTATAATAGAAAGTTTTAAAAAATATAGTAAGAGAAACTGTAGGCAAGTTCAACACAAATCTTTTGCTATTGTAGATGTGGCAAAAGATTCTTGTGGTTGCCCACATCTAGGTTCCTTATCAGAAACAATAATTTTTCTCTAGTAAGTTGGCATAGCCATAACCTTATTTAAACAATCATAGTCAATTGATGGAAATAAAAACTATTGGAGTTTCTATTGTGGCTCAGCAGTGCAAACCTGACTAGTATCCATGAGGATATGGGTTTGATCCCTGAGCCACTGGTTAAGGATCCAGCATTGCCATGAGCTGTGGTGTAGATTGCAGACATAGCTCAGATCCGGCATTGCTGTGTCTATAGTATAGACCTGCAGCTGCAGCTCCATTAAACCCCTAGCCTGGGAACTTCCATATGCCACAGGCGTGACCCTAAAAAGACACACACACACAAAAAAAAACCCACAAAAAAGCCTATCAATTATATTCCACAATAAAAATTCATAAACTCTTAATTACAAATATTTATGCTCATACCATTTCCTTTTAAGGATAGTGAACCAAGTCCTTTTTGTGTGTACATGTCTCCTAAGATGAATAATAAAGTTTTGGAAACCATATTTACTGCACAATCAGTACATATTTTAATGTGTACTTCATAAGTTATGAGAAAGTGAAAGAAAGCATAACCAAGAAAAAATTCTTTTTGATTTCTGTTGTGATCTTTCACCCTTTTTATTTGTTTGTTGTTTGTTTTCTGGCCTTATAACTGATGTGGGAAAATGTCATTGTATTCCCTTAATGCATGAGATAATTGGTCTTTGCAAACTTCCTCTAAGATACTCTTAGCATTTTTTTTTTAATTCTCTCTTCTAGTTTCCCAAATCTATTTAATAACAGAATATTTTACTATGGGAATATAAAAGTGAGTCTGCCAACACTTCAAATAGAAAATTAGGAATAAAAGATATAATTTCTAATAGTCTCCCTTTTACCCAATTTACTGTTGATTGATTACCTCCAGGGAAAGTGTACAGTTCTCAGTTTCGTAAATCCCCATTCTTCCTATAAAGACTAGTTATATGTAAATTAATTTATTGGCAATAGGTTAACATGCAAAATTTAATATAATGTTTATCTGCTGTTGAAATATTGCTATGTTAAATATAAGATAAAATAGGATAAGGATCCTTTTATTTAAAGAACAGAAGAAGAAATAGTAGTATACGTAGTAAAGCCAAGCCAAAGCAGCTGACATACTGCTTAGGGAGCTCCTAAGAACATTTTCATTTTCTAGTTTTGAATAAATAAATTGGTAGTATTTTTTGGGTTTGTCTCAGTCTCTCTTCCTTTAGCAAAACCTCTATACGGGATAACATTTCAAAGAGCCGTGAGCTCAAGCAATGTGCATTCCTATTGCTCATAGCCTAGGTTGCTCACAGTTGTTGTTTTTGGCAAGGACTCCCTGTTGCTCTACAGTCACAATCAGAATAGTAGTTTCCTATCCAAAGATCAAAAAATTCATCTTTAGTCAAATTCAATTTTAATATCAAAAGAAGATAGAGATATTCTTTTTTTTTTCAAAGTGTATGTAGTCATGGATGACAAAGGGAAGGGCCCCAACGTAGATTTTGTCTTGGACAATTTTATTAATTACCCCACTGATAAACACCAATTATTAAGAAAAAAGGACAACTACAGTGAGAGAGACCCAGAGTCCGTACTGACCCCTCCCACACTGTCATTTGCAAGAGTTGTAGAGCCTTGGCTCCTATAGGAGAGGCAAACCAACCATGCCAGGAAACAACTTGGGTGACTGAAAAGTTCTCCACATCACATTCTCTGTTACAATGTGATTCCAGGCAATAGTAAGTTGGTCATTAGAGATGTTTATGAAAAGCTGCCTGCACAGGACTCTTGAGGGTTTGTCTTAACTTATGACTTAGTATTGTCACAATTCTCCTGCCATTGACTGCTTTACCATCCTGAACTATATTTTAAATTCCTTTGATTTTGGGCTTATGGTCTAAGCACTAAACCTAATGAATTCTTGCAGCAAGCACAATTTCCAATTACTGTTTGGAATGCATGTTGAATCATTCAGGGATTCTGCCTCCTAAACAAAAGAGAAAATAGAGATTGTAAATAACAAACTGGAAAAGGAAACTGTGGAGGGCAGTAAAGATAACTAACTATGATACTAAAAAATAGCTTGCCCAAGACATAATGGGAATGAATAGAGAATCTCAAGTATTAATATGTACCTTATCTGTGCTTTTAAGAAGATAGGATTTTGAAAAGCTCCTAACTGAGTTAAAAGGCCACGTTTGAAAAAGTGGGTAAAAAACTCTACTGGCTTTAAATATGTGTGATATTCTCTTGTGTAATTAAATAGTCTAATTAAAATGGAAAAGCCTTAGAGAGAGAGTTGAGCAGAGGGGAAATGGAAAGGAAGTACAGCATAAAATAAAGATCTACTTAATCTACTGTGAAAAGACAATGAAGCCTTTCCCTCTTCAAGGTCAGAACATGATGTCAGCCAAGACAGGTTGTCCTGAATGGAGATAGAATTTCACTGTACCTGCAAGACACTTTAACAACATGTTTGCTGTGATCTGCCTTGAACATTTATAGAAAAGTGAAGGAAAGGAAAAAAAAATAGTAAATTTGACCTACTTTCTTAGAAAAAAAAAAAAAAGGACAATTTCCAAAGTCCTAAATTCTGTAGAGAGTTCACATGAGTAGAATATTAAAGATATGAAACAGTGGAAGGTAGAGATCTGTGTCACTACATAAACTTCAGATTCTTAGATATTGTGTGCATTTTAAATTCCGTTTAAATCTTGCGAGAGAACAACAAAGCTGAAAAAGAATTAAGGGGAGGGAGGGTCACATAAAAAAAAATTAAAACAGTAAAGGAAATTGTTCAGGAAGGAAAAATGAAAGGGAAAGTACTGAGGACCTAAGCCGAGCTTGAGTCCTAGTTTTCCTGTGTTACCCAGACCTTTTCAGGCTTCATTCCAGAAAAACACATCTGTACCTCTCTCTGGCATACAGCCCTGTGTGCCTTAGGGACTCAATAAATATTCGTTAATGACACTATTTCTTATCTGTCAATCACCCTTCAGACAAATTCATTTCTAAACCTTCCTCTCCCATCCAAGAAAATCATTATGTTTACAATTCAGTGTTATAAAATGATTGATCCAGAGCACTTTACCCATTAAAACACAATTTAATGCAGGAAGAGGACATAAAAGAATGAGCTTCTGAGGTAAAACCTCTCTCAAATTACCTTACACTCCTTCCTGACTATCAATGGTGAGAATCTAACAAAGTTTTGCTTTTTCCAGCTGAGATGAGCATACTTTCTAAAATATGGCTCTACTTTGTCATAATACAACACTTAACTCTTTTGAACCATGTAAAATGCTTAGCGTATAAACAATCTCAAATAAATGTGTTGTTTTAGCACTGTGAAATGACTATTTATCCAAGGTTTACAAACATTATTTTGGTCTTCAGTCACACAGAATGGTAATTGCAACTTAGAACTAATGTTATATTTGAGGTTCTTTAAACATAGAAGAAAAAAATATGTCGATATATTCTGCTAATACCTTGAACTAAAGTTCATGTAATACTTTCTTCATAGTGTTTTCCTGTTTCTTTAGGTTAATATAGTTTTATATTTCAATTATATAGGAACCTCTCTTTGCATTCACTTGTTCTGCTTCTAGATATTTAATAGCTATAAATATTTATTTACAGTATATTTGTGTCTTCGCCTCCACTATATATTATGTAAGCCCCAGGTTAGAATATATGTAGATTTATAAACATACATTTAACAGCTGGTAAACAATTAGGGGCTAGTAGCCCACAGCACATCCTTCCTTAGCTCCTTCTATAATACCTATGAAGACAGAGGAAAAGGTAGGAAAAGAATATACCATAAATCAATAAGAAAAAAGTTCTTCAGATAAAACTAATATAAAAATACAATAAAATAAGAATTAGAACTCTGTATAAAATAAACGGAGTTGAATTGAGACAGATCATATTGAATATCCATTGTCTTTAAAAATAGAAAGTTGCTGAGTTCCCTTTGTGGTGCAGTGGTTAACAAATCCGTCTAGGAACCATGGGGTTGCTGGTTCGATCCCTTGCCTCCCTCAGTGGGTTAAGGATCCTGCGTTGCTGTGGCTCTGGCATAGGCCAGAGGCTACAGCTCCAATTAGATCCCCTGGCCTGGGAACCTCCATATGCCCCAGGAGGCGGCCCTAGAAAAAGCAAAAGGACAAAAAAAAAAAAAAAAATTAAATAAATAAATAAAAATAGAAAGTTGCTATTTTTAAGGTAGCCATGTCATATTCTCACTCCTTGTAAACACCTCAATTGTTCTACATGTATATATCTACATTTACATTAAATTAAGAAATCATCCCTGCTGTGAAATACATTAAGTAGATAGCTACTGGCTTCAGCTACTCAATATTGTCTTCAAAGACCAAGTTTTTGTCCCTCACTCTGGCTCCTTTTTTTTCTTCCACCATCTTATGGATTTTGATTTATACATTTCACTTATTATTTTATATATATAATTATTTTTATTTGACTTATTTAGTGCCCTTCCCATCCAGACATCACATGTGCATTCTGGGAAGAATGCAAAGGGGAATGGCCAAGGGATTTTTGTTAAGAAAAGTATCATCTTTACTTCACTGGAGTTCTCATGGATTGGAACCGGATCACATTGCCTTGCCATGCCTAGATTCAAGGGAAGCTAGAATTTGAGACATTGTTCACTATTTGCTTTAATTTTTTTAAGCCCCCATGGTGGAAAATGACAAGGAATAAGTTTAAATATCCATTCTATGACTGCCATAGGATATTCTACTGACTACCTAAACTCTATAAAAGTACTTAAAAACACACTAGCTTCTGTCCCAGTAATCCAGTTTTTATATCTAACGAAAAGTCTATATCTGTGTTTTCCTAAGTCCAGATGTGACAGCTTATGTTCCAGTGACCTATCTATAAGCTGAAAGTTAATTTATTTGTTTCCAATATGTGAAGATGGAGAAAACAGAGGATAACTGCAATAAAACCCCCATTTGAGAAAAGAAAAAATAAAAAAAAAGCCCATACAGTGGATAATTGATCCATGACTCATAAATCTAACTAGTCAAAAATAGGGGAACTTCTCTGTTTTTATGGAAAATGATGTGTCTTGTTTGACTAAACTCCACTTGCTGGTTCTATCTTTGAGTATCTTTTCTGTCCATGATCCTATATAGCTGTTAATTCTGCCCTTTGAGGGGACTATTTAAATAATAGATATTTTTTACTTTTTATTATGAAATATATACTCAAAAGACAGTGCATTAGATTTATATGTAGTTTTAAGAATATTAATAAAGTATGCTCTTACATATCCATTATCAAGCTCAATATATAAACTAATACCAGTTAACTTTAAAGCCCCCATGAGCTAAAAAGACATCACTTTTCCTTCCGAAAATGTAATCTATTCTAAAGTTGGCATTAATTTCCCCTTTTCTGTTTATGTTTTTGTTGTCACAAAAGCTTTTCCATTTGCCTTTATATAAATAGGATCATACCCCCACATTACTGGGAGAATGCAAAGGGAATAGTAAAGGGATTTTTGATAAGAAAATTATCATCTTTACTTCAATGGAGATCTCATGGATCAGAACTGGATCACATAGCCTTGCCATTCCTAGATGAAAGGGAAGCTTTTTTCACTCAACATTGTTTAGAATTCATCTATATTGATGAGCCTTAGCTATATTTTTTCTCTGCTATAAATACAAAAATATATTTATCCCTCCTTTTTATGATGAAACATAATTTTCTTTCCTAACTTGGGAAAGGAATTACTCACTTAAGTCCAGGAAGAATATAGGATAAACCCAAGGAGAAACACTCCAAGACACATATTCATCAAACTTACCAAAATTAAAGACAAAGAGAAAATGTTGAAAGCAAACAGGGAAAAGCAGCAAATAACATCTGAGGGAATCCCAATAATGTCATCAGCTGATTTTTCAGCAGAAAATCTGCAGACCAGAAGGGAGTGGCCATACATTTAAAATGATGAAAGGAAAAAAAAAAAAAAACCCTACAACAAAGATTACTTTATCCAGCAAGGCTCTCATTCACATCTGAAGGAGCAACCAAAAGTTTTACAGACAAGCAAAAGCTAAGAGAATTCAGCACCAATAAACCATCTTTACAACAAAAACTAAGGGAACTTCTCTTAAGTGGAAAGGAAAAGGCCATGACTACAAACAAGAAAATTAAAAATGAGAAGGCTTACTGGTAAAGGCCAACATAGTAGAATCACTTTTAAGATTCATGACATTAATAGACTTTTTCATAGAAGAGACATTACTAATATACCAAAGTTGTATGTCTTCCTATAGAGGCTCATTGTGTACCAATCAACTTATTTTAGTTTTCAAAATATTTTGAAATAGTTTAAAATCATTTAATAATTAATTCTGATGTAATTTCTATGTTTTATTTGCTATGATTATGCTATTTTAACTGAATTTCCTGCTAGTGTGCAAGAATGTAATTTATGTATATTTGTCTTATAATTGCTCATGTAGTTTTAACTTGCATAACAATTAAATGATTGTATATTTGTATAAACAATCATATACATATCATTTTTTTTTTTTTTCGGCTGCAGCACGTGAAAGTTCCCAGGCCAGAAGCTGAACCCATGCCACATATATAGCCTGAGCCACAGCACTGACGATGCTGGATTCTTAACCCACTGGGTCACTAGGGAATTCCTTACACATCATTTTTGAATGACACAATGTGTTTTTACCATTAAGCCTCATGAATTTTAATTTTCTTCTTTTGTTATATAAGACATCTGGTAAAATATTGACTAAAATTCATAATGGTCTTCCTTGTACCATTTCTGATTTAAAGAAAATTAAGCATATTGTTTTCTATAAGCTTTTTTAGATATCCTTTATCAAAATAACTAAGATTGTCTCTATTTCTAGCTTGTTTTTTCTTTTTTATAAATATTTGTTGAAATTATAAAATCATTTTTCTTTTATTTAAAAAACATAATTTATTTATTTACTTTATTATTACATTTTCTAATGATAAACCAAACTAGCTACTCTGGTATAAGTCCGTCTTGGTTAGTATATTTTATAAACTGCTGAGATGCTTATCTTTTCTTTCTATTTTTGTATCTATATTTACCTAGTTCGATATGTAGTTATATTATTATCCATGCTGTATTTTTCGTTTTGTTTTATTTTGATATCAAGGCTATAGTAGACTTGTATATAAGTTGCAGACTGTTCCTACTTTTCCCTTTTCTGAAATATGCATAAACTAGCTTAAAATAAGAATTATCTTTTTCCTGTTTGTTTGTTGGCTCCTGATGTAAAGTTATATGAGCCTGATATTTTCTTTGAGGGAATATTTTCTACTACTGATTCAATTTCCTAATTGGTTAAAGGATCAGTTTTGAGACTTCTAGTCTTCTAGGAATAATCCATTGGACCATATTATCTTATTCTTAAAATTTTCCTTTGCACTTATTCAAATAACATCCTTTTCTGAGTGTATCAGCTAGCCACCTGGTGGAAGGTTATCTTGAACCTCTTATATGAGAGGAGATGCAGAAATGTGTCTTCACTAGAAGAGTCATTTACTGTGAATATGAATTGACTTTTCCTGCTGAACCTATAATATGGCACTATCACTCTCCATAGATTTAATAAGCCTGCTGTAATAAGCACTGTTTCTGATCACAGAATTTTTTTCATAGCAAAAGAAGTAATGCAGTGGGCTCAAGCCTATGTAAGTCATAGGTCTTACCATGTTCTCCACCATTAAGAAATAGCTTGACTTAGAAGCCAATAAAAAGATCAATTTAAAACAAAATGACAGTTGTAGGTGGGAGAAAAATCTTGTGAATTTAATGTTCTGTTGTAAAGCATGTGGTCTATTATCTGAACTAGCTGCCATTCTATAGACCTCTTTAACCTGTTGAAGGAGAGTACAAAAATATAGAAATCAAGGAAATAAAGTAAGAAATTAATTACTCACTCTTAAATTGTTTCTTATCCTCAAGACCTCAGTCTTATACTTGGGCTTGGACTTCCACCTGTGGACTCAACAATTGTTTCACTGACTTGGACATTAAGATGCTGCCTAACTATTGAATTCTTATGCCATTGAGTTTACATGCAATAAAAGGATTACATCATTGCCTGGAGGTATTCTAATTATTAGGTGGAACTAGACCTGCTACTGGAGTGGTACCTGTAGAACACAGGGGAGCCTCTGAGACGCCTCCTAGTAATTCTAAATAAACAGCAAATAGTGAATAAAGAACCATAAAAACTCAAGGCAGATTTGTGCACTAAAGGGCTCTTATTTCTTTTTTTTTCTTTCTTTCTTTTTTTTTTTTTTTTTTTGGTCTTTTAGGGCTGTACTCACAGCATATGGAGGTTCCCAGGCTAGGGGTCTAATCAGAGCTACAGCTGCTGGCCTATGGCACAGCCACAGCAATGCCAGATTGGATTTATGAGACACATGAATTATTTGTACAATAAAATATAATGAAGGGAAAAATGAAAATAATGACATAGCTGGAGAATTTAATTTTTGCAGTCATTGATTATGCTACCTTTGATTATTGTTATATAAAAAATTAATAAGTGGAAAAAAGGTTTATATTGGTATCATCACCATAATTTAAAGTGTTTTAAATTAAATTATTTTAATAAACTAGAAAGATATACATGAACATGTTAAAATTTAACTCCAGATTATTTTTGGAAAATGATGGTATTTTTGCGTGATTTTTCTTTTCTGTGTTTTATAAATGTGATCAAGGTTATATGTTATCTTGTAATAATAGAACAAATCATTGCTATTAATGAGGTTTTTCTCAGAAATAAGTTCTTATATTGGGTTGTGTAAGGTGTTGAATTTAAATTAGATATCTTTATTGGTAATAATGCATCCTTATATATTCATATGTGTAAAATGAGCAAATGGTAAAGGTTTTTCCTTTCTTATGACAAGGATAATTAAGACATATGTGAAACATATTGTATTCTACATAGCAAAGCTCTAGATTAATTAAAATTTTGGCTATAAATATTTCTGTCGTTGTATTAATTATAATAAGAGATTTAGGTAATCATATATTTTATTATTCCACATACAATTGCAAGTAATACATTTCAGTTTTGCTTCTTTGCAACACTAATTGGTCTTTTTGGCTTGCCCATGATAACAGCTGTTTTCACAAATATTTCTGGTGATTCCAAACATTTTGTTACCTTTCTAGGAATGAATAACTTATGGCCATGCATATTTCAAATTGAGTTAGAGGTAATTTTTCAGCCATTAAATATCACTGACTATTGTGACATTTTTCTCAGTATTTATTTCAATTTATTTTCATTTTGTAGAAAAAAGTTTAAAACATGTTGTTAGAATATATTAGCAATATCTTAAAACACACTTGATAAGAAAATGTTGACAAAAGTATAATGCTTTGTGAATCTTAAACTATATGTGTGTCTATCTATCTGTATTCAAAATCATTTTCTTAAATGTTTTGGCTAGAATATTATACAGTTTCAAAATATATGACATGTGGCAACTATCACATTTGTTTAATTATCTGATTCCAGGGTTAATTGACTAGTGAGTATTAGTAATGTCATATTATTCATTATTGGGAGCCAGAGGTTAAAGTCCATTTAATTCTTCATTAATATTTGAATAAGCTTTTATTTGGAAATATGCAATAAAATATACACTATATAATGTACAATAAAGAGCCCATTTCTCACTGTTTTGCCAGACAAAGAACAATGAAGCAAAGATCTAGGACACCTTAGCTTTGACATCATAGATAATTTCTAAGAAGTTTTAAAATATTATGTTAAGATCATTGTGAACAAAGGGTAACTCCACAGATTTTAAAAACTGAGATCTATACCAAGTGATGAATTCTTTGAGATATAAAAGAACAACCTGTGCAACAGAAAACTGGGAATTTTTCACTTTTTTGTGGGTGTGAAGAATCAAGCAGTTGATCACAGTAAATTCCAACTCAACTGATTCCAACATAAAAGGATGTGTCATGGAAATAACAGAAAGTCCACATGCAGGATAAGGTTCCATTTTGATGTAATTGGGCATTGGTCCTGATTTGGTGCAATTCTCTTGGCTCTGTGCTCCTGCCATGTGTTGACTTCATTTTCAAAATGGAAACAGGACAAGTTTAACAGGAAAATGGGAATACTCTTATTTGTATACATCTTTAAATAAATAGACAAGGTTATTGCATCACTTCAGGAAACACATATCGTCAGTTTGAACACCGGCAGTGCTCATGTGCTAAAGGTTCCCTCTCTTGTTAATGCTAAATGTTACCACTCAGGTGATGATCACCACATGGTTCCAGTCTAAAATAATATGTTTCCTCCATAATAATTATTCAGTTGGGACCTACTTTAAGAACCTACAAACATTTTTTTTTCTCAACAGCCTTTAAGATCCACTGATGATTATTCCTTGTTTCATTTATTACAGTAGTGACTGAGAAGTGATGGTTTCTAATTCTACCATTTCTTTTATATTTGACAATTAAGTATTGTTCTGTACAAAAGCAATTTACACCTTACTCCCTTACCATTCTCTAGCCTCTTTTCCCCTCTTTTTCCTTTGTTTCTCTTTTTCTTTTTTAAAATAACATTGCATTATGGATCCACAAATCTTTTTGTTGTGGTTGTTTAATATGTTGTAATTCTTTAATTATTTTATTAGAAGTTCAAATTGTCACATATTAGGCCAGTAAGAAAGGCTTAAAATTTCTTTATATAATTTTGTCATAACTTGTTTAGTCTGAAACACGTCTAGGATTTCCATATACTTTTTCTACCCTAGAGCTGAGATTAGTGATTTGCTAGTGTCCTTATTTGGGGAAATGTCACTTGGAAATCAAGATCTCAGCACTCTGTGTGTTTACTGTTACCAAGGTGTCATAGACTCTAAGTGCATTTTATAGGTTAAACTCAGAGTTTTTCCTTTCAGCTAACACCATGGGACTTTTATTTTTCTTTATTTCATATTTCTCTCCTTTTTCTTTTCTAGGCAGATTAATGTACATGGCTACAAACATGTTTGCATGGCAAAATATACTTCTACCTATGATATTTGGTATAAACTACCTGCCTGGACTTCTTGCTTGGTGCTCTGCCACAAATGCTGCACTTTCCTTTGCCACAACCCAGTGTCAGTAGATTGGCTTTACTACACACGGGCGAGCAGACCCAAGTTAGGTTCCACCAGAAAAACCGCCACTTGACAGCTGAGTTGGTAAGTAATCCTTTGAGTGTGTTGGGTTGAAATCTGGAACATGAGCTTGGGAAAAAGAGCATCTCCTTTCTACCTCTCCTGGACTCTCCCTTCATCACCTCTTTGCGTAATGGTCCTTCTGAATTTGGATCTAGCAGCTCAAGTCAGACAGATGACCACAGCGCCTGTATCTTCCAGATAATTTAAGTCCAAGCAATGAGGAGTGTACTATATTTTAATGTCTTAGATTATAAATAAAAGAATTTAAAATATATTTATATTTTGGGGGCTAGAAGAAAACTTTGATATTATCAAGTGGGTATGCTTATTTATGAGCATGAACAACACATTTTACTGGAGAATTTTTTTGAGCGAATTGAAATACACTCCATATCCTTACATAGTAATGTAATTATGCATGCAGGATTTTTCTTTTCAGATATTAAAGTGGTATAATATAATTATAGCCTTTCAAATGATTCTTATGAGGAATTAAGTGCTTTAATATTGCCCTATTATTAAACCTCACATTTTCCTTATTATATTGGGGAAAAAAATCACATAATTATTTTCTAATAGGGAATTTCCATTTTTATTTCTAAATATTATCAACCTATTATTCCACCCAAATAAAAGGTAATTACTTCCTAAACTTTTGCATATATAAGAATGAAAATTGTTTTTACTTTAGAGTTTATTTATGCTATGATCCTAATAATTTTGCTAAATAATGAAAACCATTTTCCATCTGCTTGATCTCTTGACGATAATTTTGCAAAATGGTAAAAGGAACCATGCAAGGTATTAACTTTATTACATTTTGCATTCTAGCAGACCAATGGCCTAAATACTAAAAGTTTTGCTGTACCCAACAGAACTTAATTAGAAATAATGTCATTTTACTTCATTTTCATACTTATCTTCTTTTCTTTTTTTACTCAATGAATTTTATTACATTCATTGTTGTACAACAATCATTGCAACCCAGTTTTATAGCGTTTCCATCCCAAACACCCAGCGCATCCCCCCGCCCCCCAACCTGTCTCATTTGGAAACCATAAGTTTTTCGAAGTCTGTGGGTCAGTATCTGTTCTGCAAAGAAGTTCATTCTGTCCTTTTTTTAGATTCTATATGTAAGTGATAACATATGATGCTGGTGTGTCAGTGTCTGGCTAACTTCTCAGCATGATAATTTTTAGGTCCATCCATGTTGCTAAAAATGCTGGTATTTCATTCATTTTAATGGCTGAGTAATATTCTACTGCGTCTATGTACCATATCTTCTTGATGCACTCCTCTGTGGATGGACATTTAGGCTGTTTTCATGTCTTGGCTATTGCAAATAGTGCTGCAATAAACATTTGAGTACATGTATCTTTCCAAGTCATGGTTTTCTCCAGTAGATGCCCAGGAGTGGGATTGCTGGATCAAATGGTAATTCTATTTTTAGTTTACTGAGGAATCTCCATCCTGTTTTCCACAGTGGTTGTACCAATTTACATTGCCACCAACAGTGTAATAGGGTTCCTTCTTCTCCACCCCCTCTCCAGCACTTATTGTTTGTAGACTTTTTGATGATGGCCATTCTGGCTGGTGTAAGGTGGTAACTTATAGTGGTTTTGATTTGCATTTCTCTAATAATGAGTGGTGTTGAACATCTTTTCATGTTTTTTTTTTTTTTTTTTTTTTTTTTTTTTTTTTTTTTTTTAGCCATCTATGTGTCTTCTTTGGAGAATTGTCTGTTTAGATCTTCTGCCCATTTCTGGATGGGGTTGTTTGTTTTTTTGGTATTGAGCTGCAGTAGGTGTTTATAAATTTTGGAGATGAATCCCTTGTCAGTCGATTCACTTGCAAAATTTTCTCCCATTCTGTGGGTTTTCTTTTCATTTTATTTAGGGTTTCCTATGCTCTGCAGAAACTTTGAAGTTTAATTAAGTCCCATTTGTTTATTTTTGTTTTTATTGTCATTACTCTAGGAGGTGGATCTGAGAAGATATTAATGTGGTTTATGTCAGAGAGTACTTGGCCTATGTTTTCCTCAAAGCATTCTACAGTATCTGCTCTTATATCTAGGTCTTTAATCCGTTTTGAATTTATTTTTGTGTATGGTGTCAGGAAGTATTCTAATTTCATTCTTTTACATGTGGCTGTCCAGTTTTCCCAGCATCACTTATTTAAAGGGCTTTCTTTATCCATGGTATATTTTTGCCTCCTTTGTCATAGATTAGTTGACTATAGGTGAGTGGATTTAATTCTTGGCTTTCTGTGTTGTTCCACTGATATATATTTCTGTCTTTGTGCCAGTACCATATGGTTTTGATGACTGTATCTTTGTAGTATAGTCTGAAGTCAGAGAGCCTGATTCCTCCAGCTCCATTTTTCTTTCTTAGGATGGCTTTGGCTATTCTGGGTCTTTTGTGCTTCCAAACAAATTTTGAAATATTTTGTTCTAGGTCTGTGAAAAATATCAGTGGTAATTTGATAGGGATTGCATTGAGTCTGTAGATTGCCTTGGATAGTGTAGTGATTTTCATAATATTGATTCTAAAAATCCAAGGGCATGGTATATCTTTCCATCTATTTGTGTCACCTTTATTTCTTTCATCAGTGTCTTATAGTTTCAGAGTACAGGTCTTTTGTCTATTTAGGTAAGTTTATTCTTAAGTATATTATTCTTTTTGATGTGATGGTAAACAGGATTGTTCCCTAATTTCTCTTTCTGATTTCTCATTGTTAGTATATAGAAATACAGTTGATTTCTATGTATTAATTTTGTATCCTTTGACTTTGCCAAATTCATTGATGAGCTCTAACAATTTTCTGGTAGAGTCTTTAGGATTCTCTAGGTATAGTATCATGTCATCTGCAAACAATGATAGTTTTACTTCTTCCTTTCCAATTTTAATTCCTTCTATTCCTTTTTTTCTATGATTGCTATGGCTGGGACTTCCAAAACTATGTTGAATAGTAGGTGTGAGAGTGGACATCCTTGTCTTGTTCCTGACCTCAGTGGGCATCCTTTCAGCTTTTCACCATTGAGAATGATGTTAGCTGTGTTTTTCATATACGGCCTTTATGATGTTGAGTTAGGTTCCCTATATGCCCATTTTCTGAAGGGTTTTTATCAGAAATGGGTGTTGAATTTTGTCAAATGCTTTTTCTACTTCTATTAAGAAGATCGTAGGATTTTTATTTTTCAGTTTGTTAATATGGTGTATCACACTGATTGATTTGCAGGTATTGAAGAATCCTTGCATCCCTGGGATAAATCCCACTTGATCATGATGTACAATCCTTTTAATGTATTGCTGGATTCAGTTTGCTAGTATTTTGTTGAGAATTTTTGCATCAATGTTCATCAATGATATTGGCCTGTAATTTTCTGTTTTTGTGGTATCTTTGTCTGGTTTTGGTATCAGGGTGATGGTGGTCTCAAAGAATGAGTTTCGGAGTGTTCCTTCCTCTGCATTTTTTGGGAATAGTTTCAGAAGCATAGCTGTTAGCTCTTTTTGAAATGTTTGATAGACTTTGCCTGTGAAGCTATCTGGTTCTGGAATTTTGATTGTTGGAAGGTTTTAAATCACATTTTCAATTTCAGTGCTTGTGATTGGTCCATTCATCTTTTCTATTTTGTCTTGGTTTAGTCTAGGAAGATTGTACTTTGCTAAGAATTTGTCCATTTCTTCTAGGTTTCCCTTTTTATTGTCATATAGTTGCATGTAGTATCTCTTATGATCCTTTGTATTTCTGTGATGTCCATTGTAACTTCTCCTTTTTCATTTCTAATTTTATTAATTTGAGTCCTCTTTTTTTTCCTTATTAAGTCTAGATAAGAATTTATCAATTTTGTTGATCTTTTCAAAGAATCAGCTTTTAGTTTTATTGATCTTTTCTATGGTTTTCTTCATTTCTGTTTAATTTATTTCTGCTCTGATCTTTATGATTTATTTCTTTCTGCTAACTTTAGATCTTTTCTGTTTTTTACTCTCTAGTTGCTTTAGATGTAAATTTAGGTTATTTATTTGAGCTTTTTCTTGTTTCCTGAGGTAGGCTCGTATTGCTATAAACTTCCTTCTTGGAATTGCTTTTGCTGCATCCCATAGCTTTTGGAGTGTTGTATCATTTTTGTCATTTGCTTCTAGGTTTTTTTTTTAATTTCCTCTTTGATTTCTTCAGTGATCCATTGGTTGTTCAGTAGCATGTTGTTTAGTTTCAACATGTTTATGTTTTTGCAATTTTTTTCTTGTTGTTGATTCCCAGTTTTATAGCTTTGTGGTTGGAAAAGATGCTTGATATGATTTCAGTTTTCTTAAAGTTACTGAGGCTAATGTGTGGCCCAGAATGTGATCAATCCTAGGGAATGTTCCATGTGCACTTGAGAAGAATGTGTATTCTGCTGCTTTGGGATGGAATGTCCTATAAATATCTGTAAGTCCATCTGGTCTAATCCTTCATTTAGGGCCTGTGTTTCCTTGCTCATTTTCTGTCTGTATGATATGTCCATCTGAAAGTGGGGTGTTAAAATCCCCTCCTATTGTGTTATTGTAAATTTATCCTTTTAAAGTTGTTGGAAGTTGCCTTATATATTGAGGCAATCCTATGTTGGGTGCATATGTTTTTACAGTTGTTATATCTTCTTCTTGGATTGATCCTTTGATCATTATGTAATGTTCTTCTTTGTATCTTATAATATTCTTTATTTTAAGGTCTAGTTTTTCTAGTATGAGTGTTGCTTCTTCAGCTTTCTTTTGATTCCTGTTTGAAAGGAATATTTTCTTCCATCCTCTCACTTTCAATTTGTATGTATCCTTAGAAGTGAAGTGGGTCTCTTGAAGACAGCATATATATGGATCTTCTTGTTTTATCCATTCAGCCAGCATATGTCTTTTGGTTGGGGCATTTAGTCCATCCATTTACATTTAAGGTAATTATTGATATGTATGTTCTTATTGCCATTTTATTAAATGTTTTTGTTGCTCTTTTTTCTTCCTTTCTTATCTTGTTCTGTCCTCTTGTGGCTTGATGACTATCTTCACTGTTCTATTTGAGTTGATTTTTCTTATTTATGTGTGTATCAATTACAGATTTTTGGTTTGCAGTTACCCTGAAGTTTTAATATAGGAGTTTATTTTATTTAATGTAGGAGATTGTTTTAAGTTGTTGGTCTCTTAATTGCAAATGCATCTCCAGTGTCCTGCATTTCTGCCCTCCACTTTTCACAGTTTCTGATTTTGGTAGCATATTTGTACATGGATGATTTCCTAGCTTTACCGTATGTATGCCTTTACTGGTGAGCCTTGTCATTTGTGGTATTTTTGTTTCTAGTTGTGGCCTTTTCTTTTCTGCCTAGAGTAGTTCCTTTAGTATTTGTTGTAAAGCTGGTTTAGTGTTGCTGAATTCTCTCAGCTTTAGCTTATCTGTGAAGGTTTTGATTTCTCCTTCAAATCTGAATGAGAGCCTTGCTGTGTAAAATAACCTTGGTTGTAGGTTTTTTCCTTTCATCACTTTATATTGAGCATGCCACTCCCTTCTGGCCTGCAGTGTTTCTGCTGAAATATCTGCTGATAACCTTATTGGGGTTCCCCTGTATGTTATTTTTTTTTTTCTTTTCCCTAGCTGCTTTCAATATTATATCTTTTTAAATTTTCTTTATTATTTTTTTTAGGGCTGCACCCACAGCATATGGAGGTTCCCAGACTAGGATTCAGTTGGAGCTACAGCTGCCAGTCTATGCCACAACCACAGCAACATCAGATCCGAGCTGCATCTGCAACCTATACCACAGATAATGGCAATGCCCGATCCTTAACCCACTGAGCAAGGCCAGTGATTGAACCCACAACCTCATGCTTCCTCGTCAGATTCATTTCTGCTGTGCCATGACAGGAACTCCTTTTTATTTATTTATTTTTTTTATATTTTCTCTGTCTTTAATTTTGGTCAGTTTGGTTAATATGTGTTTCTGGGTGTTCCTCCTTGGATTTATTTTATATGGTACTCATTGTGCTTCCTGGCTTTGAGTGAGTGGTTCCTTTTCCATGTTAGGGAAGTTTTCAGCTATTATCTCTTTGAATATATTTTCTGTCCCTTTCTCTTTCTCTTCTCTTTCTGGAATCCATATAATACAGATGTTGGTGTGTTTAACATTGTCCCAGAGTTCTCTGAGACTGTCTTCATTTCTTTTCAATCTTTTTTTCTCTTTTCTGATCTGCATCAGTGATTTCCACTAGTGTGTCCTTCACATCACTTATTTGTTCTTCTGCCTCCTGTATTCTGCTCTTAGCTGCTTCTAATGCATTTTTTATTTCAGTTATTGTATTTTGCATCTCTGCTTGCCTGTTTTAAATCTTGTATTTCTTTGCTCAGTGTTTCCTGTAAATTATCAATCTTTGCCTCGAGTTTATTTCCAATGTCTTGCATCATCTTCAGCATCATCAGTTTAAAGTATTTTTCATGGGATCTGATAATCTCCAGATCACTTAACTGCTTTTCTGGTTTTTTTTTTATTTCTCCCTTATCTGAGTTATAGCTATCTGCCTTTTCATTTTTATAGGTTTTTGGTGTGGTCTCCTTTTTTTCAGACAATAGATCTGTAGTCTCTCTTACTTCTGATGTCTACCCCCCCTTGTAGCTGAAGTTGGTACAAGAGATTGCTCTAGGCTTCGTGATGGGAGGGAAGTGCCTGCCCACTGGTTCCTATCCCTCTTATGGGTGGGGCTTTGTCTCTGGGTGAGCTTAGAGGTAGCTGTGTGCCTGGGGTGACCTTTAAGCAGCCTGTTTACTGATGGGTGGGGCTATGATCCCACTTGGATTATTGTTTCACCTGTGGGCTTCTCAGCACTGATGGGTGGGGCCAGATTTTCCCAAAATGGTCACCTCTAGAGGAACACACACTCATGAATGTTCTCAAGACCTTTGCCTCCAATGTCCCTCCCCCACCATGAGCCACAGTCACCCCCTGTTTTCCCAGGCGATCCTCCAAGAACTGTGGCCAAGTCTGACCCAGATTCCTGTGGAGTCTCTGCTTTGCCTTGGGTCCCAGAACACACAAATGCCTGTGTTCCCCTTTCAAGAATGGGGTCTCTGCTTCCCCCAGTCCCATGGAGCTCCTCTGCACAAGCTCTACTGGCCTTCAAAGCCAGATCCTCAGGTGTGGGGATCTAATGTGGGGCTCAGAACTCTCACTTCTATAGGTGATTCTCTGTTATACAGTTACTTTCCAGACTGTGAGCTGCCCACCTGGCTGGTATGGGGTTGCTTATATCATGTAATTGCCCTCCTACCATCTTGATGTGGCCTACTCTTTGTCTTCTGGAGTAGGAAGTCTTTTTGAAAGTTTCCAGTCCATTTGATTGAAGGTTGTTCAGCATTTGGTTGTAATTTTGTTGTTTTTATGAGAGAAGGTGAGCTTTAGTCTTCTTTTCTGCCATCTTAGTCCTGTTCTCTCTCTTTTTTTTTTCTTTTCTTTCTCTCCAGTTATGAAATTGTGTCCACTCTTTGGTCTAGAGTCAATCATTTCTTCTTCTTTGTTCCAAACATTAATTTCAAATGAATCCCCATACTTAAACTGACATTGTGAGTAGACTATTCGCTATGTGATGTTTTCAGAGTGCCTTACCCTAAAATATTAATGCCACCCTTATCATTTCATCATTGATTCCATTGTTGTTGTTAACTTCTTAACATCCTACAGGGCCACTATTCTTTAAAACCCAGACTGGGAAATACTTCTCTAGTAAACCCTTCTGGAAACAATCATATTTGAAGTTCTTATTAACAAACATTGCCTGCTACTTAAAACTTCAGTAAAGATCAGTAGGCATAACAGGAGAGATGTTTAAGGCACTGATAGCTCCTACTTATTATATTATAAAATTCTCTAGTACAGAACCTGTGCCATGCTCTACATTGTATCCTCACCTATACCTAATATCATGAAGAAGAGTAGAGTGTTAAGAGCAAGAATGCTAAAGACAACTGCCTTGGTTTGTATCTAAGCTCTGGTAATTTCTAGCTTAGTATACAGGTGAATTATTTAACCTTTCTCTGAATCAGTTACTTCCCCTGTGAAAGAGAATAATAGTGCCTAATTCATGGGTCTGTGGTGAGAATGAAAGGGTCTGGGTAAAATGCTTAGACCAGTAAACAGCATGTAATAATAAAATTCACTTAAACTTTGCAATTATGACTTCTGCCTAGAAGGTGCTAAGGAGATGTAAGGCATTGATAATGGAATACATGGTGATGATTTGTACATTGTTTTCACTTTCACTGAAAACTTTTAATAGCTGTAGAAAGAGAGAATGAATTTTCCAAAGTTATTATTAAAAAAGATTGATGCAAAAGAAGGTCTACCCTGACAGGATTCATAAGAGATGTGAACAGCACAGAATGCAGAGAGAATCCCTGGACAATGGAGGAAAGACTAAGAAGAAAAAAGAAGCCCCCATGGGAGTTCCTTGGGTGCAGCTTAGCTAAGGATTTCTTTAATACTTTAGTATGGAGAGATTTCTAGTTAATCATGTTTAGGGGAAGAAAGTAGTAAAGAAACACATACACAGTTTAAAATGATATAAAGTTATTGAAATTTCATAACAAAACACTGATTTTTGTCTGTAGCTTGTCTCTGTCATTATAGGGAATCACAGAGAGCACACTGTTTAGTATATATTCATATGTATAGTATTTAGTTACATGTTATGGATTGGTTTCATTCATCCTAAATTTAATTTGTAAGACACTTCTATGGTTTTAGTGAAAGCCTTTTTTTTCCACTGTGATTGGATTAGAGCAACTGACTGAATACTTGCATCTCCTTCTGCTCCAAATTTCTAGGAAAGGCATAAAAAAATACTTAATTGCAGATCTTGAACACTAGATGTACACTTCTTGGACCTCAAAGTCTGAATATATCTTTAGAGACTGAAAGAAGAAAATGTTTCCACAGGAGTGGGTTTGTGTAAATAATAAAAGCAGCTACTTGCTTAGAAGGAGCAGTTGGTGGAATAGGGAATTTTCTCAGGCACTCATGGGAGTTGTGGTCCAGAACCTGAAAGAAAGAAGATGGGTTATGCACATCAAATCTGCAGGCAACAGACAGGTTGATGCCCAGGAGAGGATATAAAGTTTGGGCACCACATCCCACACCTAGAAGATTAGCTACAAATGCATACTTCGTGCCACCCCCCCAAAAAAAAAATCACTGGAGTAATCTCCATGAGGGCACAGAGGCCCTCATGCTAGAAAAATGCCTGGCATATAATAGGCACCTAATAAATAGTTGTGAAAATAATGAACACGTTTTTGCCGAACAGGCCATAGGAAGGAAAAAAGATGCCATTTACATTTGACTGTCCATGTTTTACCTCACTTCTATATATAAGCTAGAATTGAACATGTTATCACAAATTGTGGGATTCAAATATTCCTGGGAGGTTTAAAATTATTAATGAATATTTCTAACACCAGGTATTTCTGTCCAATTTAGGTAAAGAAAAAATAATAAATGATTCCATCATTTAATTGCCCTTCCTAGAAATGGAGAGTGGTTTTATGGCAATGATTTCGGATGGAGGAGAGGTGTGAAGATTGGCCCAGATGTACTTCTTACAAGGCTGTCTTTATGGTCATAGTGTGTGTACCACAAAGATCAGTGGCTCGAGTTTGGTTTCTTTCACATTTCAGCATCCTGACAATAGCATCCAGCCCAGGACAGGCAGTCAATAAATGTTTGGTGAGTTAATAGCTGAATGAATGAATAGCTTTATTTTCCAAGAAGTGCAAATTAATGTTAAATTATTCCCTCTCTGTTTTTTGCCTTCACACTTTTTCCCTCCTAACTTGTTTATATATTCTAAATGCTCTAAACACTTGGGCATTCAGACTTTTAGCATATATATTATCTCTTTGAGCAGAAATTAGCTACAGGGTAAAATGTCTCTGTTGCCTGGTGTGTGTTATCTACCTACTAAACATCCTGAGTGAGCTTAAGGCTCTAGGAAGAGACAAACCAGTTAACAAACACCTGCAATGACATTTTGTACTGAATGATAGAAATCTACTTAGGTTCTGAGGAAGGCAAAGGAGCAGCAGAAATGTCTCAGGAAGATGTTGATGATGGCTAGGTATTTGTGAAACTGAAAAGTAGTGAAGGAACTCAGGGAGCAGGAGAAGCTAGCCTTCCTCAGGGTTTCTGGGAAGAGGCTGGTGGATTCAGCATCACAGGCATGGCAAAAGAAGCAAGCTGAGCTCAGATGACTGGAGCCGTTTTTATCATTTCCTTATAAATATATCCAACACAAATTTATTGAAAGTCTGTTATATTCTAGACTCTGGCAATAAAGTTGTGAAGACAAATCATTGCTCTTATGGGCCTTACACTCTAGCAGTAAAGACAGACTGAAAAAGAAAAAAAATGTATAGCATGATAAACAAAACATAAGCACTAAGAAAAATAAAGCAAATGAGAGAACAGGAACTATCAGAGGGCAGTCAGGGAAAATGACATTTATATATGGTCATAAAGAAGAGAAATAAGCTGAGTGGATATGACTGAATATGGGAGGGGAGGGAAGGGCAGAGAGCATTCCAGGTGTAAGGCAAAACTAGGGAAGAGGCAGAGGCAAAGGCAGGAGTGCTTCTGGACAGTGTGGTGAGAGAGAGAAAGACTGGGTCAGAGAGGCCATGACACCTCAAAGCCCACAGGGACTTTGGGGGCAAAATGATCACTGGGCTTTCACAACAGCTGAGCAAGCTGCCACTGAAGGGTGTTGTGCTGAGGAGTGAGACATTGTGACTTACGTTTTGACAGGGTGACATGCATGCCCAGACAGTAAGGACAAGACCCAGGAGAAGCATGTGTCCTCAAGTCAACTGAAGGAACTGCTTTGAAGAAGCTGGTGGGATCACTGGTGCCCAGTGTCATCAATAGGTCAAGTTAGAAGTTGTCTGAGAACTAAGCATTAGATAAGGCAAAGGTGGTAGCATTGCTAAATCCACTAAAACTAAAGATCGTTGATAGAATGTTGAGGGCAAGTGTCTAGATGGAGAAGTCATAAGAGAGGAAAACACAAAAGGAAAATGTCATAGATTCATTGTGAAAAGTAATAGGGATGTTATCTGTAGGGATCAAGGCCACATAATAATTATTTGCAGGAAAATAGAGTAGTTTGTTTTGGTAGATGTTTTGAAATCCAAGTGGAACTGAAATTCGAAAGTTTGATATGACTCAGAGCCCCAGAGGGAGGATTTTCCATCAGACCACTCGAGAGGTAAGCTTATGGATCAGGATGTGTTTTAAATGTAAATAAACCAATTTTCCCTGAGAATACATAAAAATAACTTTTTATATTGTGTCACTTTTAAAATATTAAATTTCTACTTGGCTTTATTAACTTTAACTAGCTTGTTATGTCTGATATAATGCTGGCCAATGAGATAAGCTAGTTTTTTAGTGGAGACAGTTGGCTGATGGTGCCTCGTTTCAAGACTCCGGTCTCCTTCATGAGCAGTGGCAGGTATTTATAGGCTGATGGATTAAGGTTAGGAGTTCAGATGTGATTGTTAAGCTGCATCTTTCTTTGTGCAAAGCTAATAAACTCACACAGGGGTGGAGGCAGTGCCCTTGGCCTCATTAGCACTGTCTTCTAGTTTCTGCATATATTCTTTTCATTAAAACAAATACATCCAGGGTTGCCAACTACTTTTAGCTTTTTTTTATTCCTCCCAATGTTTTATCTTTCATCTCCTTTCAATCAAATCCTATGTGTCTCCATTTTAAAAAGAAAAAAAAAATAGAACTCCACAAAGCAGTCGCCCAAAGGGTTCAGAAACCCTGACCAAATGCCCCAGGCAGACTTGTCATGTTGTGAAAAATCACTTGGTAGCCTGAGTCTTTACCCTGCCCTGAAGAATGTCCTTTGCTGTAAAACTATAAGTGTTTCCCTTGACTCTTATCTTCTGGGTTTTCCCACAGGTGGTAGAACATTTTCCTTTTAAACCAGAGTTTGAGCAAACAGTTTGTGAGCTCACTATGAAAATGGGCAACACTTTATGAAATAGTTTAGGTGTGAATGGATTTTTAGAATAAGTAAGTTTTGTGTGAGACTTTAACTTAATGGATTTGAGCCTTAAGTCTGTATGATAAGTTTTGTCATATGACAGGAGCAGAGACCCAAGTATTTTCAAGGGTCAGGCAGACACGTTGATGAATGAAATTGGCTAATGTGTGACAATAAGGAGTGGTGGACCCTAGCGAAATAAAGAGTGCCTTCTTTACCCAATGGCCCAGTTGGTGAGTATGGGAATAGGGTACTAGAATGATGGAACAGAGACATCAGACTTTAGAATTCCTGAGGGAGCTGCCATTTCATTGTTGGAATAGAATACAACACTGTAGTGACTAGAAGATAAAACAATGGTTGAATAATGTAAAGTGGAATCAGATCAGTAGCCACACGGTGGGAAATTGGAGTTTAGAGTAAGGTTGGCATGATAACTCACTGGCATGGGAATTCATCTCTACAAAACTTTTGGCAGTCTGGGGTCCACCTCCAATGGATGTGTGTCCTTCTTAGAGATAAGGAGCTGACAAACATTTTTGTGAAGAGCCACATAGTCAATATTTAAATTACATGGGCTGTATGGTCTCTGTCCCAACTACTCAACTCAGTCACAATCGTATGCAGAAGCAACTTTAAAATGTGGAAACAAATGAGTGTGTATATTCTTCAGGAAAGCCTTATATACCAAAATGGGTTGTGAATCAGATTCAGCTCATGGGCTCTAGTTGCAACACCCCTGTTACACATGAGGAAATTGCTGCTCTTTCAAGAGATGCTGACAATCACTTAATGCTTAATGTAGCATTGTTCTATTTAAAGCCACTCATTTCTGCACATTTTATTGCATATTTATGGACAAACACAATAAAGTTCTTAAGATACTTACAACTATAAGCAAACCTTTAAAATTTCTAGTAATTTTCATCATATACATTCATTAATTTATTCACCCAATAAATATTTACCCATTTTCTATTTTGCCCCACGCATAGTCTTTGGCACTAGGATTATAGGAACAAATGAAATAGATACAGTTCCTGATGTCAAGGATACTTGCAGTTTATTGTAACTGTGGTTTAACTGGTGAACATGAAAGATGACATCTTGGGTCACTTCTGTTAGAAAGTATGGAAATTCCCCAGACATTTTCCCCTGGTACTCAGGAAAGAACATATCTTGAGCAAAACAAAGAACTTAAGGAGAGGAGTCTGAGTAGACAGCATTTCTGCGGGCTTTCCTATCATCAGTGCTTGTGAGGTGTAACTCCAGGGTCAGCCCCTGAGCAAGAGGAAATGCTCAATTATACCACCTGCTCTTCAGCTGGTGCTGGCACAGCATAGAGGAGGGAGGGGCTCTCTCCAGCTAAGCACTTGCTCACCTGCTTTGTGGTTGTTTTATTCTCCTAGAAAATTCCGTTATGATAGAATGGAAAGAGCTATCCTAAAATGTGATGAAAATAGGGATATTGGGGGGAGATGATGGCCAAATATTCTTTTTTAAAGCCATGATGGTGATTTCTCGTCATGGTCTGAAAGCAAAGAATAAACTGGTTAAAATGCTTGATAGATCTTACGATATCAGTGCCAGTGCTTAGGAAAAGAGCTGAGGGCTAAAGTGCCCTATAAAGCATTCCATAATAAAAGTGATGATAGTTATAGGAAAATAAAACAGGATGGTAGCCAAAGTGAAGATTTACTGCAACTTCTCAAACAATATAATAGCAAAAAGAGTGGGATGGATTTTTTTTTCTGTATGATAGTTCAGCAGCCCACAATTCTTCCTTCTGTTATTTTCAGAAATAAATCTTTCACAGTTCTTAAATGTGCCACTTCCTCATTGGAACTGTGCAGCATTATAGCTTGAGATAATCAAGAACCCTGAAGGCAAGTGCTTTTCAAAGTTTTTAGATCCAGCATGAGAACATAATCCTTGTGAATGTCATTTATGCTATGTTTCTATCATGGTATCAATTATTTATATACAGTCTCTGATCTTGATGCGTTTTGCCATGAAGGAACAGTTGTACAATGGATGTGTGTGGAGGATGAGGGAAGACATTTATAATGGGATGGAAATGAGTGGTTATATGAGGATTAAAAAGAACTGGAAATATATTTAAAAGTACAATGAAAGCTTCAAATGTCTCAATTCAGTAGGTAATTTTTATACTGTAATTTTTATGTATAGATCTAAAAAGATTATTAACACATAGAAGAAAGAAATCTTCCTTTATAGCTGATTTACTATCTGACAATGGGAACACTGCTTGGGTGGTTTAATTTGATTCGTAAAATGAAATAAGTTAAAGTCTGATTACTTTGCTTCATTTAATGAAAGAACAGTTAAGTTATTTGATCATTACTAATCTTTTTACTCTTCAGCTTTTTTAATGATTAAGCAGATAATGAGATTTTTAATCTGCCCCATCATAGAGCAGCTAAAAACCAACTTTTTTAACCTACCTGCATGGGCAAACTGATTTTACACACATGCACACACACAGACACAGACACACACACATCCTACTATGGTTAAGGTGATATATATTAATATATTACTTAATATATTAAGGTTTTATATATTGTATTGAATGTGGTAGGAGTTTAATAATTTAGTTGTTGAAACAACAAATCAAAGAGATGAAAATTTAAACTCTGATTCAACATGAATACTAGTAGTATTTTTGAGTAGATCACTGTCACTGTCATTACATTATCATTCCTAAGGAAAGGCTATATTTCATATTAGCAATAATTCAGCCAAAGAATTTTTCATGAGGCTTGAACATTGGAAAGGTATCTATATTAAATACTATGAGGTTCTACTTTAAATGAATTCTGAATGTAAAAGTGTTAGCCTTCAGCATTTTTGTAACTTTGATGACCTCACATATTCTTTTAAGTTAGAATTAGGATTTGCTGATTCTTTTATTGATGTTAATATTACACTTAAGGCAGTGAAAATATACATTGGTGATACAGAGTTTGAAGATGAGCAAAATTTGAAGGAACACCAAGATCTTTATCATATGCCTAATTTTACATGAGGTTTTTGAAATACTGGTTTTTTTTCCAGTGTAGTGTTTTGAATATTTGAATATATTCTAGATTTCATTATCCGCAATACATATGGAGAGGACTACTAGGCAAAGTAAACAAATCCCTAATTAGTTTCTGGACACCTATCTTCCATGAAGTATTATGCCTGGCATTTTAGTGAGCACCTAGAGGGCTAAGATGCTGTTTGTTCCCAGTGGAAGAGATACAGCTAAAGAATAAATAGTGATATTATAGGGCAGAAGATAATTGCTTCGGGAGAGGAGCAATTCAGTGCTAGGGAAATTCACAAGAGTAAGCAACTATGGTTTTATTAGGCAGAAGATGGATCAAAAATGTTTTATAAAGAGTGTGGCATTTGAGAATGACCTTGAAAAGGAATAGGATTTCAAAACAAACAATAGGCAGGAGACTCCTAGGGACAAAGAAGAGCATGACAAAGGAAGAGACAGAAAAGCAAGGGAATGTGTATAACATGCAACCTATTGTGACATACAAATGGGAGGGCAGAGGAAGATTAAGCTTAAGATGTAGGCTGAGGACACTGTGGATAAGCCTTGATCAATGAGTGTAGACTTAATTCTTTGACAAGTAAAACCACTAAGATGTTTTATTTATTTTAATAGCAGGTTGTTTTAGTGACTTTGCAAAAGTGGCCTGGTATAGTTGAGATCTATTAAGGGCACCTTTGGAAAGTAGACTTTGGAGGAGAATTCATCTTCACAGAATGTATTTGAGAAACTAGAATGGCTTCAATGTTAGGAGACCTTAACTTTGCGAGTTAACTACTGTCTGGCATCTGGACCTTTGCCTTGTAATCATTCATAGGAAAAAGTGATGTTTCATTAGAGTCCGAGTTGAATCTTTTAAGTATGCATAGAGGAATGTATTACACCTTTTCAGTGGATATTTATTGGTCTTGGGAGGAAAAAATTCAAAATCTCTGGCATGGCTAATAAGGCTTAAATATTTATGCTTCTGGCAATTTTTAGACCTTTATCTCAAAATAATATAGCTTATTTCTGTTTCTGCTTTGGTCACATTAGGCTCTGTGTTTCTCAAATGTGCTAGGGGATCCTCCTTGGAAAAACCCTTCCACTATTCTCTTGAGATCTCAGCTCCATAATGACTTTGCCAGTGAAGACCTCTCTCAACTCTACTGTATTATTTCCCCAATAAAAATTCTATCTATTCTGTGGGTTTCTCATTGGTGATGCTCATTCTAATCATTATTTAGCATTTATTTGTCTGGTCTATCATAGCTCTCTCTCTCAAGAGAACATATACCCACATGGATTTTTCAGCCACCATTGTGCCTGAAATAGAGCTTCAGGAAATATTAATTAAAGAGTGAAAAAAAATTCCTGTTTATTTTAGACTAAAAAAATATAACTTTAAAAATATACATTAAGAAGCAATCAAGCCACCTAGCCACTTGTTCTGAACTGACCAGGCTATTCTGTAATCTGTTAAAGCCATATAGGAAGGATGTATAGCATTCTATTATATAGATATACTACTATTTTTGACTAAACATTGGGTCGTTTCTCTTTTTTTTTTGTCTTCTTAGGGCTGCACCCATGGCATACGGAGGTTCCTAGCTTAGGGGTCAAATTGGAGCTGTAGCCACTGGCCTATGCCACAACCACAGCAATGTCAGATCCAAGCCTTGTCTGCAACAGACACCACATCTCAGGGCAACACTGGATTCTTAAGCCACTGAGTGTGGTCCAGAAGAGAACCTCCATCCTCATGGATCCTAGTAGGGTTCGTTAAGGGCTGTGCCACAAAGGGAACTCCATGTTTCTCACTTTTTATTGCAATAAGGCTATTTTATTTCTCTTGTCTTTAGATACACATTTTAATAATTTGTATCCAGCAAGATTGCTAAATATATATGTATATTTATACAATTTGTTAATTTTATATTTACAATCATATTTTCTGCAAATTATGGAAATTTTATTATAATATTTATTATCTGTTCATGTAAATCCTTCATTTCTCTTCTTTTTTCAACTTTATCTTACCTATTCTTGGACTTTTGAATTTCCATACAAATTTGTCAATTTATAAAAAAATGCAGCTGCATTATTTATTATAATTGAATTTAATCTATAAAAAGGATATAGACGGTGGTCATATCACATCAAGTATGCGTAAATTAGGTAAACAGAAGGGTACTTGAAAAAGAAATATATAATTAGCATACTAAAAAAGACTTGCAAATATATTGTGGCATTAATAAAATACCATGAAAGATGAGTAGAGAAAAAAATAATTGAGAGTTAAAATGCAGTTTTTTGGAAAAAGATAATGGAACTCTAGAAAATTCAAGGAGACAAAGAGATAATAATTATACAAGAAAAAAATGTATTATTAATTTTTTAGTTCTTAGTAGGAATTCTTCTCTGATAGCTAGAGCTACATGAGTCATTTTGGGCCATGTTTGATTTTGAAGATGGCATCTTTGTACCAGAATGGTAGAGAAGAATCATAGAAGAGCCTGAGACCCTGGTGATAGGATATCAGGAATTGAACACAGTACAGTCAACCTTCCTTATATGCATGTTCAGAATGCACAGATTCAACTAATTGCAGATTGACAATGTTCCGGAAAAAAAAAAGATTCCAGAATTTCCAAAAGCAAAAATTCAATTTGCAGAATGCTGTCAACTATTTAGATAGCATTTACATTCCAAATATACCTTGATATTATAAGTTCTCTAGAGATGATTTATGGTACAGTGGTCCCGAAAATTCACCTAAAGCAGTCAACAATGAAACAGACCTCTGCAGTCTGACAGACATTGAGTTCGAAAGGGAAATAGTGAAAATACTGAAGGAACTAAGAGAGGATATGAACAGTAATGCAGATTCCTTTAGAAAGGAACTAGAAAATATGAGAAGAAGCCAAGAAAAACTAGAAAATTCATTTGCAGATATACAAACTGAGCTAAAGGCAATAAAGAACAGAATGAATAATGCAGAGGAGTGAATTAGTGACATGGAAGACAGAATAATGGAAATCACCCAGTCAGGACAGAACACAGAAAACCAAATGAAAAAACATGAAAGCAATAAAAGGGACCTATGAGTTAATATAAAGCAGGCCAATCTACACATAATAGGAAATCCAGAAGGAAAAGAAAAAGAAAAGGGGATTGAAAATATATTTGAAGAAATTATGGCTGAAAACTTCCCAAATCTAAAGGACACAGATATCAAGATACAGGAAGCTCAGAGGGCTCCAAATAAGTTGAACCTAAACAGGCCTACACCAAAACATATCATAATAAAAATGGCAAAAGGTAAAGATAAAGAGAGGATTCCAAAGGCTGCAAGAGAAAAGCAAAGCATTAATTATAAAGGAACCCCCATAAGGCTATCAGCTGGTTTCTCTACAGAAACACTACAGGCCAGATGGGAATGGCAAAATATACTTAAAGCACTGAAAGGAAAAAATTTGCAACCTAGAATACTCTACCCAGCAAGAATATCATTTAAAATAGAAGGGGAAATAAAGAACTTCTCCAACAAACAAAAACTACAAGAGTACAGCAATACTAAACCCATTCTAAAGGAAATACTGAAAGGACTTCTCTAAATTTTTTTTTAAAAAAGAGAGAGAGAAAGAGAAAAGAGAAAAGATGAATTAGGATGGAGGAAGGCACAATTGGAAAGCAATCACTTAAATAAGCCAGGATACAGATCTAAACATGAAGATGTTAAAAAAAAAAAAAAAAAGACATCAAAATCATACAATGTGGGGAAGGAAAGTAAGAAAATACAGAGTTTTTTTTTTTTTTTTTTCATGTGATTGAGGCTATATGACTGTCAGGCAAAAGCAAGTAGATATAGGAAGGGAGTAAAGGACTTAAAACCAGGGAAACCACAAATCAAAACTGAACATTACAGTCACAAAAACTGAAAAGAAAAGTACACAAGAATAAAATAAATGGAAACCATCCAACCACAAAAAGAAAAGAAGAAAAGAGAAACATTGAATCAACTAGGAAACAAGATTTAAAATGGCAATAGATAAATATCTATCAATAACCACCTAAAATGTCAATGGACTGAATGCTCCAATCAAAAGACACAGAGTGGCAGATTGGATAAAAAAGTAAAAACTTTCAATCTACAAGAAACTCCCCTTAGAGCAAAGGACACATATAGATTGAAAGTGAGGGGACAGGAAAAGATATTTCATGCCAATGGACAAGACAGGAAAGCCGGAGTCGAAATACTCGTATCAGACAAAATAGACTTTAAAACGAAGGCCATTAAGAAAGACAAAGAAGGACACCATTTAATGGTAAAAGGATCCATTCAAGAATAGGATATTACAATCATCAATATATATGCCCCTAACATAGGAGCACCCAGATACCTCCAACAAATACTAACAGACATAAAAGGAGAAATCAATGGGAACACAATCATAGTAGGAGACTTTTAACACCTCACTCACAACAACGGATAGATCCTCTAGACAGAAAATCAATAAGGCAACAGAGATCCTAAAGGAAACAATAGAAAAGTTAGACCTAATAAACATTTTCAGGACATTACATCCAAAAATATCAGAGTATGCCTTCTTCTCAAGTTCACATGGCACATTCCCAAGATTGATCATATACTGGGGCACAAAGCTAACCTCAACAAATTTAAAAGCATAGAAATTATTTCAAGTACTTCTTTGACCACATGGCATGAAACTAGAAATCAACCACAGGAAAAGAAATGAGAAAAAACTTACCACATGGAGACTAAATAACATGCTACTACAAAACCCATGGGTCAATGAAGAAATCAAGAAGAAATTAAAAAAATACCTTGAGACAAATGATAATGAAGACACAACCATTCAAAATCTATAGAATGCCGCTAAAGCAGTGCTCAGAGGGAAATTCATAGCAATAGAGCCCTTCCTCAAAAAAGAAAAAAAATCTCAAATAAACAACTTAAACCACTACCTAAATGAATTAGAAAAATAAGAACAAACAAAACCTAAAGTCAGCAGAAGGACTGAAATCATAAAGATCAGAGAGGAAATCATTAAAATAGGAATTAAAAAAAATCAATAAAACCAAGAGCTGGTTCTTTGAATAGGTATACAAAATTGACAAATCTCTGAATAGACTCACCAAGAAGAGGAAAGAAAAAAACCCAAATAAAAAAAATAAGAAATGAAAAAGGGGAAGCCACAATGGATATACAGAAATACAAAAAGCCATGAGAGAATCCTATGAACAATTGTATGCTAACAAATTTGACAACCTAGAAGAAATGGACAACTTTCTAGAGACTTACAGTCTGCCAAAACTGTATCAAGAGGAAACACATCAACTGAACGGACCAATCACTAGAAATGAAATTGAATATGTCATAAAGGAGTTCCCGTGGTGGCGCAGTGGTTAACGAATCCGACTAGGAACCATGAGGTTGCGGGTTCGATCCCTGCCCTTGCTCAGTGGGTTAACGATCCGGCGTTGCCGTGAGCTGTGGTGTAGGTTGCAGACGTGGCTCGGATCCCATGTTGCTGTGGCTCTGGCGTAGGCCGGTGGCTACAGCTCTGATTAGACCCCTAGCCTGGGAACCTCCATATGCCGCGGGAGCGGCCCAAGAAATAGCAAAAAAAAAAAAAAAAAGAAAAAAAAAAGAATATGTCATAAAAACACTCCCTACAAATAAAAGTCCAGGACCAGATGGCTTCACAGGTGAATTCTACCAAACATACAAGAGGAACTTATACCCATCCTCCTTTTCAAAAGGTCGAAGAAGGAACACTCCCAAAGACATTCTATGATGCCACCATCACCGTAATTCCAAAACCAGACAAGGATACTACAAAAAAAAAGAAAACTATAGGTTAATATCTTTAATCAATATAGATGCAAAAATTCTCAAAAAATTTAGGCCAACCGAATGCAAAAACATATAAAAATGATCATACACCTTGACCAGGTGGGATTCATCCCAGGTTCACAAGAATGGTTCAACATACACGAATCAATCAATGTTATAAATCACATTAACAAGAGAAAAGTCAAAAACCACATGATCATCTCAATAGATGCAGAGAAAGCATTTGACAAAGTCCAACATCCATTCATGATAAAAGCTCATGCCAAAGTGGGTATAGAGGGAACATACCTTAACATAATCAAAGCCATTCATGACAAACCTTAACATAATCAAAGCCATTGATGACAAACCCACAGCAAATATAATACTCAAAGGAAGAAAGCTGAAAACCTTCTCACTATAATCTGGAACAAGACAAGGATGCCCATTCTCACCACTGTTATTCAACATAGTACTGGAAGTCCTAGGCAGAGCAATCAGACAAAAGAAAGAAATGAAAGACATCCAAATAGGAAAGGAAGAGGTAAACCTGTCACTGTATGCAGATGACATGATACTATATATAGAAAACCCTAATGACTCAACCCAAAAACTACTTGAACTGATCAACAAATTCAGCAAAGTAGCAGGATATAAGATTAACATTCAGAAATCAGTCGCATTTCTGTATACTAACAATGAAATATTAGAAAAGGAATACAAAAATACAATACCTTTTAAAATTGCACCCCCAAAAATCAAATACCTGAGAATACACCTTACCAAGGAGGTAAAAGACTTATATGCTGAGAACTATAAAACATTAATCAAGGAAATTAAAGAAGATGTAACAGAATGGAAAGATATCCCATGCTCCCAGGTTGGAAAAATTAATATTGTAAAAATGGACATACTACCCAAAGCTATCTACAGATTCAGTGCAATCCCTATCCAATTACCCATGACATCTGTCACAGAACAAGAACAATCCAAAAATGTTATGGAACCACAAAAGACCCAGAATTGCCAAAGCAGTTCTGAGGAACAAAAACCAAGCATGAGGCATAACTCTCCCAGACTTCAGGTAATATTACAAAGCCATAGTCATCAAGACATTGTGGTACTGGTACCAACACAGACATGTAGACCAATGGAACAGAATAGAGAACCCAGAAATAAACCCAGACACCTTTGGTCAATTAATCATTGTCAGAGGAGACAAGAACATGAAATGGGAAACAGGCAGTCTTTTCAACAAATATTGTTGGGAACCTGGACAGCTGCATATAAATCAATGAAACTAGAACATATCCTCACTCCATGCAGAAAAATAAACTCCAAATGGCTGAAAGTCTTAAATATAAGTAAGAAAAGACACCATCAAACTCCTGGAAGAGAACATAGGCAAAACATTCTCTGATATCAACCTTACAAATGTTTTCTCTGGTTAGTCTCACAAGGCAACAGAAATAAAAGCAAAAATAAACCAGTGGGACCTAATCAAACTGACAAGTTTTGCACAACAAAGAAAACCAAAAAGAAAACAAAAAAACAATTTACAGAAAGGGAGAAAATATTTTCAAATTATGCAACTGACAAGGGCTTAATCTCTAGAATATAAAAACAACTTACACAACTCAACAGCAAGAAAGCCAAAAACCCAATTGAAAAATGGCAACAGACCGGCATAGACATTTCTGCAAGGAAGATAAATAGATGGCCAAAAAGCACATGAAAAAATGCTCAACATCCCTGATTACTAGAGAAATGCTTATCAAAACTACTATTAGATACACCCCTTACACCAGTCAGAATGGCCATAATTATGAAGTCCACAAATAACAAATGCTGGAGGGGGTGTGGAGAAAAGGGAACCTCCTGCACTGTTCGTGGGAATGTAAGCTGGTACAACCACTATGGAGAACAGTATGGAGATACCTTAGAACATTATACATAGAACTACCATATGACCCAGCAATCCCACTCTTGGGCATATATCCAGACAAATCTTTCCTTAAAAAAGACACATGAACCTGCATGTTCATTGCAGCACTATTCACAATAGCCAAGACATGGAAACAACACAGATGTCCATCAACAGATGATTGGATTAGGAAGAAGTGGTATGTATACACAATGGAATACTACTCAGCCATAAAAAGAACAAAGTAATGCCATTTACTGCAACATGGATGGAACTGGAGACTCTCATACTGAGTGAAGTAAGTCATAAAAAGAAAGACAAATACCATATGATATCACTTATATCTGGAATATAATACACGGACAAACGCACCTTTCCACAGGAAAGAAAATTATGGACTTGGAGAGTAGACTTGTGGTTGCCACAGGGGAGGGGAAGGGAGTGGGATAGATGGGGTCCTTGGGGTTATTAGCTGTAAACTATTGGCTTTGGAATGATTTAGCAATGAGATCCTGCTGTGTAGCAGTGAGAACTATGTCTAGTCACTAATGATGGAGCATGATAATATGAGAAAATATAGTGTTTACATGTATGTGTAACTTGGTCACTATGCTGTACAGTAGAAAAAAAATTGTATTGGGGAAATAACAGTTAAAAAAAGAATCAGTGTAATTCTACATATTAATAGAAGAAAGATGAAGTATAATTGGTTGGTTAATTTAAAAAATAAATAAAGTACATTGATCCCTCTGTCCACAGGGGATTGGTTCCAGGATCTCTCCTAAAACACAAAAATTCTTGCATGCTGAAGTCCTTTATATAACCTATGCACATTCCCCATATTCTTTAAATCACCTCTAGATTACTTGAAATATACAGTTAAAGGCCATGTATCTATTTGCTGGTTAGTCTCACAAGGCAACAGAAATAAAAGCAAAAATAAACCAGTTTTGCTTTTTGGAAATTTCTGGAAATTTTTTTCAAATATTTTCCATCTGTGGTTGGTAGAATCTGTAGATGTGGAACCCATGGATAAGGAGGGCCAGCTGTATGCAGGAGGATGTGTGTGGTTTATATGCAAAATACTATACCATTTTATGTAAAGGTCTTGAACGTCTGCAGGCTGGTGTCTATGGGGTTCCTGAAACCAAACCTCCACAGAAACTGAGGGACAACTATTCTTTCTACCTCCAGAGTTCTTCGATAAAGAAAATCAAATCCACTTCTTTTTTTTTTTTAATCTGGTATAATTGGGTCCCCCCCCATTACATGTGAATGAAACTGATATGTTAGATTAGTACTTAGATGACCACAAAAAATTACGAATAGTAATAACAAGATGGAAGGATTAGAAAATGAGAGGATTTAGAAAAATTAAAATAGGAGGCACTCTATTAGCCTTCTTTTATAGAGTGGAGAATAAAGATTAGAAAGATAATGAATTAAGAAATAAAGATTTAGCAATTTTATGTAAAGTTATAAATGTTGGGGAACATATGAAGAAAAAATGATGATTTAGTACATTGAAATAAAGGAATGAGGAGAAGGAATATAGTGTCAATAAGCTACCTTTGACTTTTATTGTAGGGAGTAAATCATATATAAAAAGATATATGATTGAGATTTTTATATGAAAAAAAAACTTTAAGCATAAGTAACTAGAATATTGAAGTATATTTGAATAAACAGTTAATAGATTGCAATTGAAATTAGGGAAGATAGAACTATTTATTTCTAAGTCCAAGAATAATAACCCTATAAACATTTCTCCATTTCTCAGATTTCACCCTCATCAAATGTTAAACATATCTTTCTTTAACTTTATATGTTGACTGTTCACTCTTATATGAACAGTATCAGAATCTTTTTGAAAAATCTTTAACCTTAATCAGGCATATTTGATCATGATAGTTTCCATGCTATCACTATTTGATGACATATAAATTGTTTGACCATTCACCTACCTACATGAGTGTTTTGTTTGTCCAATTTTTTATACATACCTGCAAACACAACTAAGGACATATTTTGAAGAATTCAGTAAAACTCCCATTGAATGAGAAGCATCATCTGCTCTGTGTACCTGTGTTGAAATCTCATTCCAGGTTCTATTTCACAAAAATCTTTCAACTTGATTATAGTCTTTAAATATTTATTATTTAACATAAATATTTAAGCATTTAATATAGGTAGCTGACCTCTGAATAACTGCTGATGCTGAAACAATCACTGGGCGTTTTTCTTTTTCTTTTCCTTTGTAGTTCTGCTGAAAACTTTTCAATATATAAACTATAGATTGCAAAGATTCTTATGCAATGCGTGAGATGCATGTAAAAATATACCAAAGTTGAGCTAAAGATATGGGTAGAACACTGTACTTTAAAGGTATAAGGAATTGATGTTCACATTTTTCTAATAATAAACAAAATTCCTTGAGTGAGTAATACTGATTGCTCTTCTATTAGATGATAGTCTTTGAAGTACATTCTCTGAGTTGCTAGTCATTATATCACTTGATCCTTGTACAATGTCTGAACACTATCATGAGTGTAGGAAATATTTAATGAGTACTGAATGTGTGGTAAATATGACCCTTGAATCACAAATTCTCATATGCTAGTAATAGAAAACTTATTTCCTGATAATGTTGATCAAACCTATTAATTGTGTCAGTCTATTTTTCTGCCTGAGGGGGGGATAAATATCTCAGTGACTTAAGCTCATTTCTACTCTTTGCTCAAGGCAAGTATAAGTTACACTGGAGGTTTCAAAGCATCAAATAATGTGGTGGAGTTGAGATCTGGTCTTCAGTAGTCATTTATTCATTCTGAAATATGTGTTGATATCTGCATTCCAATCTTGTATTTATTTATGGGCTCTTGTGCCCATTTAAAGCCTTCTTCATAGTTGAAGTTCATTCCTAGTGGAATCCATGTCATCTCTCCATGCAGGTTCCTGGGTCAGGAAGGAATACTTTGGGGTTGCCCCAGTCTCTTTCTGCCTGGACAGATCCACTGTGCTCTCCATATTAATAGTGAGTTCCCTGCTCCATATTAATAGTGAGTTCAGGGTTCTTAATGCTTTTCTCAAAATCATTCTTAGTGGCTAAGATTAATCACATATTTTTTGAAGTCCTCTGTCTTATGTCTAGGAGCTTTAAATTTGTCCCTGTTATTTGGCTGCCTTGTATTTTACTCTCCTAGAGGAGAGTAAAATATTGGTCTGTCCAAATTAGGGGGTAATGGGAATCTTAGAGATAACAGGCTGATATGTAGATATATAATAGTAACCAAATTATTGAATTGAAATAATGCCTTATTTGTTTCAGTAACACTTTCACATATAATGCATCAGATTTACACAACCTGTGGGATATCTATCATAAGTATTTTAGTTGCATAGATCAATACATTGGCTCAAGGAAGTTAAATGACTTTCTTAGATCCAATCTGCTTTTGACCCAGTTATTGATTTTTCAGTTTCAATCATTTTAATTTCTAAAAGGTTTATTACTCTTTTTGGGTATACTCATAAAAACTCTCATTTATTTTTATACTGAGTAAATATGCTTATACTCTGTGCCTAGGTAACATCTTTGCTGCCTTATCCTGCTTAGTCACATTCTTAACTCTTTTTTTTTTTTAAATCTATCATTAAACTCATATTATTTGGAATTTTAAAGGAGGCAATTATTTTGAGAATTTTGTTGAAGGTGAGTTATGCTATAATGTTTTACATTGTTTTTCAATCAAGTACCCAAGAACACAAGAAATTGGGCCCCTTGAAGACAAATACTTGGCCTGATTTTTTTTAGACCACCTACATAGTAATGAATTTGGCAGGGGAAACTGCATGAGAAATATTTCTTTTTCTGTCTATCAAGAAACAAAACTAAAGATTTTCTTGAACTTTTTCTTATTTTCCTTGTCTTCTTCTAAGGATATGTTATATATGGGTGTGAAGATTGGTGGGATTTTTGCTTCACCCATAAACTGAGAGATTAGGCCATTGCGATCCCAGTTCTATGAAGATCCTTTTCTAATGGTTTCCTCTATATCTTATGTCCCATGGGCTGCAAAGCCATGAAAATCAAAGTTAAAGTTTCTTGGAACTGAAAAATGCCCACAAGGCAAATGCAGCTTCCTTGCTCTACTTATCTCTGGATTCTAACTTTCACTTAGTATATGACCTCTGAGGAGTGCTTCTTTTCTTAGTAGTTTAAGAATCTACTTTAAAACAGTGTTAAGAATACATCCAATATATATATTTTTTTAATCTGGAGAGACAATCAATGTATCTCGTCTCCTAAACCATCAACAATGGAAGTCTAATCCTCTACTGTTGGATTACTAATTTACTTTATATTATAAATACCACTAAATCACTGTGCACATATTTAAATAGATTTAGGAGGATAATTCAGTAAGTGAAAATGACTGGCTGAATAGCATGCCTATAGTTGAGACCTTTGGTTTTTTTTTTTTAATTTTTTTTTTCATTTTTTTTTATTACTCAAATGAATTTATCACATCTGTAGTTGTATAATGATCATAACAATCTGATTTCATAGGATTTCCAACCCACAGCCCAAGCACATCCCCTCATCCCCCAAACTGTCTCCTCTGAAGACCATAAGTTTTTCAATGTCTGTGAGTCAGCATCTGTTCTGCAAAGAAGTTCCGTCTGTCCTTTCTTCAGATTCCACATGTCAGTGAAAGCATTTGATCTTGGTGTCTCATTGTATGGCTGACTTCACTTAGCATGATAGTTTCTAGGTCCATCCATGTTGCAAAAATTGATGGTATTTCGTTCTTTTTAATGGCTGAGTCATATTCCATTGTGTATATGTACCACCTCTTCTGGATCCACTCCTCTGTCGATGGACATTTAGGTTGTATCCATGTCTTGGCTATTGTAACTACTGCTGCAATGAACATTGGAGTACATGTGTCTTTGCGAGTCGTGGTTTTCTCTGGATGGATGCCCAGGAGTGGGATTGCTGGATCAAATGGTAGTTCTATGCTTAGTTTTCTGAGGAATCTCCATGCTGCTTTCCACAGTGGTTGCACCAGTTGACAATCCCACCACCAGTGTATTAGGGTTCCTTTTTCTCCACACCCTCTCCAGCACTTATTGTTTGTAGACTTTTGGATGATGGCCATTCTGGCTGGTGTAAGGTGGTACCTCATCATGTTTTTTTTTTTTTTTTGTCTTTTTGTCTTTTTGCTATTTCTTTGGGCCGCTCCCGCAGCATATGGAGGTTCCCAGGCTAGGGGTCCAATCAGAGCTGTAGCCATTGGCCCACGCCAGAGCCACAGCAATGCGGGATCTGAGCCGCGTCTGCAACCTACACCACAGCTCACGGCAACGCCGGATCGTTAACCCACTGAGCAAGGGCAGGGACCGAACCCGCAACCTCATGGTTCCTAGTCGGATTCGTTAACCACTGCGCCACGACGGGAACTCCTCATCGTGGTTTTGATTTGCATTTCTCTAATAATGAGTGACGCTGAACATCTTTTCATGTGTTTATGTGTTTATCGGCCATCTGTATGTCTTCTTTGGAGAATTGTCTGTTTAGATCTTCTGCCCATTTTTGGATGGGGTTGTTTTTTTTTGGTATGGAGCTGCAAGGACCTTTGATTTTTGAACTGACAAAATGACCATCAATAAGTTTGACTATATTACACAGAGCCGTAAAGACAGGATAGGAAACTGGATATAATTGTTATTTCACCACATTACTTTTGAAACATGGAAAACTAATGATGATAGTGTCAGAAATATAATTTTAAATAATTTAATAAATTTAAAAAAAATTTAAAGGGCTGAGAAAGAGAAAGTTCTGTATTTCAAAACCAAGCCATGGAAATATATACTGGGCTGGATGGTGGTCCCCACATAAATATGTCCACGTCCTAATCCTCAGAACCTCTGAAAGTTACCTTATTCGGAAAAAATGGACATTTTCTGATGTGATTAAGTTTAGGATCTTGAGAGGAAGAATTTATCCTGAATTTTTCTGGGTGGGCCCTAAATGCAATCACATGTAACCTTAAAAAGATAGATTAGACTGAGAAACACAGAAGGAGACAGACATACAGAAGAGAAGGAGGTAAAGTGACCACAGAAGCAGAGGCTGGAATGATGTGGTCACTGTTCAAGGAATGCAAACAGCCTTCAGAAGCTAGAAGAGGCAAGGCACGTATTTTCTTATAGAGCCTTCAGAAAGAGTGTGGATCTGATGACACTTTGCTTTTGAGCTTCTGGCTCTCAGACACTCAGAGAGTAAGTTTCTCTTATTTGAAGCTTCCCAGTGTGTGGCAACTCTAGGAATCTAATACTGGCAGGTTTTAAGAAAAATCTATCTTTCCCTCTAATTTTTTTTTTTTTTTGCCTTTTTTTCTTATCCCTATTTATGGCTATAGTCAGGTTAATTCTATAGGTCAGTGTATTTGACAAGTGATCTAGTAAGAAAGACAGACATTCAACTTGAGTTTTTAAGTCCCAGAAGAAGAAAAACTTATTTTCAACAATTTTGGTTCTCAGTCCTTGGACAAATCCTCATTACCATAGGGTGAGATACCACGATTAAACATGAGTTATTCTTTTGAAAAAGGAAGACACGTTTGTGACTGTCAGATACTCATAATACTGCCTGAACAGTTCTCTAAAGAAGGGAGAAGCTTTTCTGAACAGATAATATTTAATCAATGAATGAATGTCCATTCCACTCATCCCTTTATTCTGCATAAAACACACAGACTAATAAAGTTTGATATTTGGTAAGGGTTGGACTTTCATTTCAGTAATACTATTTTTGTGTCACCTGCATATCTTTGAACCAGAGAGCACCAGAAGTTCTATATCCAATAGATAGGTTCTCCTCGATGTCTGGCCTCTGTTGGAGATGCTGAGGATGACAAAGGTGGCTCATTGTAAGAGCTGCCATATGTTTTCTTTACTGAGGACAATAACAAATCTACCGGCCCAGACTCTCAATGTGTTTCATTGAGTGTCCCCAGGACTCTCCTAAACAAAAAGGCACGCTTGAATTATTTTCTGTAGCTGTCTTCTATGTCATGTTAAATGTTCAGTGTTAGTGAAAAAAGTGATACCATTTTGGATATCTTATTGTTTCCCAAAATGCTCCTGTGATTATCAATTGATATTGCCTGAATAGTTTATTCTCTGAGGAAAACTATGGTGTGGTTCTTCTAGCCTCTACCAGACATATGTGGAGTTATTTTACATTGCTGAACATGTAGCTCCTGTCAGTCAACTACAGTTTTCATGACTATGCTTCAGCTCTTACTTCAACTTCATACCAAAGAGCATATCACAGCTGTACAAGTGTATGCTCTTTGGTATGAAGAAATATGGACTACATATAGATAGTTTTGGGAATTTTAATTAAATATATATCCAAGAGAGCTAGGTATAATACACAAAAACAATACTGAGGATGAGGCCTCAGTCAACCATTATTATTAATTGTATTAATTATCTTACCTTGAATTCCCTAATCATGATGATGACAGAATGCACATTAGAGAGATAGGAACGATTTCAATATATATAAGCTCTTATGTGCAGAAACAAAGAAAAATATGTAAAGCATAGGAATGGAATGGATTGCACTGTTAACTGTCAGATAAGATTTGTCTCAGATTTTGCTATCTAGCAGCAAATTTTACATTCCAGAGGTGAACTAGTCAAAAATGGATAATTTCATGCTTCACATAAACTATAGTGACGACTTCAGAGATCTAGAGAAAAGTCATATAACATTCTGAGATACACTTAGCAGATGAGAGAAATGATATACTAACGGCATCAATTGAACTGCAAGTTGTGTGTGAAGCAGCATAAAACATTAGCTTGGAATTTGACGTGCCAAAAATAAGAAATTAAATATCATAATGAATAAGTCTGAGAGCCATTCCATCTCCAAAGCAATCCCCACACTTTTCAACAAGAGAAATAATAGAGCATCACATGACGTCTTTAGGAAGGTGTAACAAGATCCTTGAATTCTCCCAGCTGATCATTCAGCCAGTTATGTAGAGAAAAAAAAAATCCATGCAAAGCTGGCATGTTATTAATGGAAGTGACTTTTCATGATAAAAAATTGTCTTAGTTATATTTAACAAATTTGTATTTCCAGAAATATAGCCACAAAAGAAAAAATAAAAACAAGTTAACTTACCTTGGGTGAGGGGGAGTCTAGAAGAATGGAAACTCTGTTCTTAATTTGCTTTCAGATATTCGCAAATATAAGCAATGATGTGGCATATAGAATACTACAAAAATGGGAACTTACATTCTTAAGCCCCTGTGTCTAGAAGTATCTAGATCGTACATTCTTGTTCAGTGGAATTTACTGCTAAATTTCATAGGGACTCACAGAAGGTCAAAATATTTGATTTGCCTGCATCTTTCTCTCACAGTCAGTGATGGATTAGATGGCTCTGCTTATACAATGTCAGATTTAAGCTAAGGATATTCACGCCATCTGTTGAGTATTTTCAAGCATCAACATTTGGGGGTTATAGTAAACCAAATATTCAATTATTGGAATGACTTACTTTTTTCACCTGGCTCTGTTTTTTGGCATTATATAAATCAAGAGTTGGCAAACAATGCCCTATGAGTGAACTATAGTCTACAGGTCAAATCTAGCTTGGCTCTTATTTTTTAAAATAAAAGTTTTATTGGAACACATCCATGACCATTCATTTAGGCATTATCTGTGGCTATTTACTTGCTAGGACAGCAGAACTAGGTCCATGCATAACAGACCAAATGGTCCACGAAGCTGAAAATATTTACTGTACGGCTTTTTTCAGAACCAGTTTAAATCCCATGTTCTATTATATATTTTGTTTGGGTCTCTTAAGAAATAAAGCAAGGTCATGCTGAAAGTTAGGCCATATGTTAAAATTTGAGGAGTTCCCGTTGTGGCTCAGTGGGTTAAGAACCCAACATCGTTTCTTTGAGGATGTGGGTTTCATCCCTGGCCTCTCTCAGTGGGTTAAGTATCTGGCATTGCCACAAGCTGCCATTTAGGTCGCAGATGCAGCTCGGATCCCGTCACTGTGGTATAGCCGGCAGCTGCAACTCTGATTCGATCCCTAGCCTGGGAACTTCCATGTGCCATGGGTGTAGCCCTAAAAAGGAAAAAAAGAAAAGAAATTGAAATTCCTTTGGCCACTGAAACACAGGCAAATATTGTCATTCAAAACAGTCGTAAAATCAGGGATTGGTTTGTTGGTAGCGAAGAAAAGTAAACTCTTGCTCAAGAAAACACTTCCAAATTGAAATACTATTGAAAACTCAGAGAACAAAAGTATCTCAGATCAGGTGTAGTCTTATGTGACCTCTCAGCTAAACAACAACAAAAAAATACAAAACTTAGTTTCCTCTGCTCATTCCTGAGCCTGATCCCAATTAAGCAGTGGCTATGAATGATTTACTTTCTTGAGTCACAGGTAAGAAGGAGGCTGTTGGTCCTTCCCTTTCAGGTGGAAAACTAGCTCACTCCCTGTATCCCTCAGAGTAAGTTATCAATATGGGAATTATGGGAATCCTGGGTGATCCATGTTATTTTAGTCAACTCAGGAACCAAATCAAAGTGATTGTGAAGCAATCTAATCAATCACTCATTGATCTGCAATTATAGCAAAAAGAAAGAATGAAAGAAACATATTGATTAGAAAATTATTGATTTGTTTTGATTATGTCCACAGGGGAGCTATAATCTCTTTAGCAATTGTTTAAACATAACTCACAGAATTATCTATCTGCTGTCATAAAGCAAAACATGGTAAAAATGTTCTACAATCTCAACTTTCAAAATATACCAAAGCAGAAAACAAAGGCAACTGCTTTTTCAAAAGATAGATTGAAAAATATCATTTTAGGTAAAAATAGTAGAATAAAAATTTCATTTCAATTAGGATTATAACTGCATATATCTGCCCTCAGTCACATTTTGACATGTTTTAATATTATATATGGAATGGCAAATAAAACTTTGTAGTAGTAGAAACCAAAGGCTTTATAGTTAAGACCAAATTTTTAAAAACAGACAAAAAACTTGGCTTAAAAATCTTAGGCCCATCTGCTGAAGTAACCATTTGAAAGTAACAGACATGTGGGGATGCCTCAGATCCTTCTTCAAGCCCTCATGGAAGGAAGGTTGATAGCTGTCAGCTGTTGACATCTCAAGAAATCCTCCTTAGCTATAAAGGGTCGCCTCTCCCATAGTCACACCTTCTACCCAGACCAGCCCCCATCCAGTCACACCTACTACCCAGACCAGCCCCAGCCCTATCCAGTGACTGACCCGCCCCCCTCCAGTGATTGTCAATGATGCATCCTTATGACCTGACTCTCTAAAGAGAGTCACCTCTCCCAGAGTCACACCTTCTACACAGACAGCCTCCATCTGGTGACTGTCAATGATGCATCCCATGACCAGATGATGGATGCACAAAACAAGGCCATGTCATTTTTCTGTTCTGGGTGCTTAGTAAAAGTGAGTGCAAATTGAAAATGTATTGCAGCTGGTAATCCACTTTGGTTAAGTAGAAATAACCCGAGTCAGTACAGTTGTCCTTTAGTATCTGTGGGGGATTTCTTCCAGGACCCACCGCAGATACCAAAATCCATGAATACCCAATTCCCATAGTCCACCTACCATGTCTGTGGTTCTCCATTTGTGGATACTAAAGGCCAGAGGGGCAACTATGTTGATTCATGAGCAGTGGCAAATGGCTTGGAGAGAGTGCTTAGAGATGGAACAGAGAAAAATAAATGGGTTGGCAATTTTGTCAGAAGCTTAAAAGAGAAAAATAAGAAAATTGATGAGAACGTCTAGAATGGGCCTATAGGAATGGACAGAAAGTATCTCATGTCACATCGATTGATTTTCAAATATTGATCTACCCTTGCATCCCTAGGATAAATCCCACTTCGTAAAGTCTGATGTGGGGGTCGGACCCCTTACTCTTGGAGAGAGCCTCTGCATTTGTGATTATCATCTCATGTGTGAGTTCCCTGCTGGGGGACATGAGTATTGACCTCATGCCATCACCACCACCACCACCATCTCAATGCAATTGCTTCTTTATACATTTAGTTGTGGAAAATATTTTCTGCTAGTATTCAGGCCATTCTCATAGATAGTTACTCTCTAAACAGTTGTAACCTTGGTGTCCTTTGGGCCTTCCTACTCTACCATCTTGGCCACAACACCCATGAAAATTTCAATTGCCATGGACCTCATGGGGTTCAACAGCGACACTGACAAGGCTGATAAAAACAAACAAAACCTGTTGTGCAAATAGACACATACTAGTTTCCATTAATTGTTGTATTCAGATTAGATTATCACATTGAAAACAGGCCTTTTAAAACCAAGCAAGAGAAGCTAGGATCCAGAATTATCTGGAAACAACTTCATTGAGACAGCATGTGAATAACTTTTGCGGCAAAGCCCCTGAAAAAAGCAAGTCATTATTATAAGGAACTGGAATTGTATTTTTGGTCCTTAACATCGTTTTCTAATCTATCATGTTAGCTCTCTTGTGCTATGTGATTTCACAATCTGTCTGACCTAGTCTGTCTTTGGAATATGAAAATTTGTAAGAAGAAAAATGATGTCAAAACCATCAGCTAAACTGCAAATAACCATATGGGCCATATTGTCAGTCATCCTTCCATTTGAAAAGTGTAGACATTCTGAACAATTGGATGTTTTTGCCTGTGTGGTTCTGCCTTGACCTCTTATCCGGCTGTGACCATTATTGGCTTCCAACTCTATTCAGCTTAAACATTGCTGAGTGTTGTGATTGATGTTCTTGAACTTTTAATAATTATCTTTGATTTGGGGGACATGCAGTCTAAGGGAACTGGGTAAGAAGCATGCATAGCTAGGAATGTCATGGGGATGAGAAAACAAATAGGCAAAATATATCTCTGACCTGCAACTCAAGTGTTTGAATCTTGTGGAAGAGATAATTTTTTAGTATCAGTATTTCTTTCTCCACTTCTTCAATTTATAAGTAGGACCTGCACTCCCCTCTGTTGCACATAGATAGTATCAGCAGTTAGAGACTATATTCCCTGGGCTCCCTTGCTGTCAGTTCTCAGTACATGAGCAAAAGTGATATGTTCATTTCTGGATCTCATTCTTAGAGGAAGCTGCTTACCCACCGCTTCCTCTTTCCCATTTCTGATCTCCAGGAAATAAATAAATCCAGAGGAAGAATCCATGTGTTTGGGATGAGAGTCATTCCTTAGATTTCTTCCTTCAGTCACTGTATTTTTGGAAATATCTTTGTAATAGCAGCTTAATTTAAACCATACCAATGAATGGATCAAATTAGTCAATAAACATATGAAGAGAAAAGTAGGAAGTACTGTTAACAGAAGTGTGGGCTGCTCATTTCAGCCTGGGAGTGAAAAGTAAATAAGAATATTTTTCAGAAGTGCAGTGAAAGGTGAGCAATATAAACAGAGGCAAGAATGCAAAGGAATATCTAATGTAGAAAAAGGAATGGTGACAGTAGAAATATGCAAAATTGACTCCATCATTTAAATAGACTGCCAGTACTCCTGGCCATTTTTTTATAAACTTATAATTGAAAAACATAACCTTAATATAGATATTTACTCTTAGATTTCCAGTCCAGATACCCATATTCCTTTCCCAGTGTTCGACTCTGAGCTGTGACATAGAGTCTTGAAAAGGAAGGACTCATAGGCAATTATTTAAGTATGTGCTGTAGAACCACTTAGACTTCATTCTGTCCCTTCACATATTATTCTTTCCCTTATTGTTACTAGACTCTTTGAATTTCAGTTTATTCTTATGTTAATGAGGATAATACCCACAACAAAGAGTTAAAGTTTGAATTAATAAAAATTCATAAAAGGCTTAGGACATTCCTCAACACATAAGAAGCATGTATTTAAACAGTTCATTGTTACTGATGTATCATTATTAGTAATAAAACCATAACTGATGCCTGTTTCATGACCAAAGTCTATTGATATTAAAATATGTGAATGTAGAAACACTGTTATCTCTATCTTTTATTGTAGGATTCAACCACAGTAGAGAGAAATATACAACTAGAAATGGAAACTGTGAAAGACTCCTATCTACTTTCCTATCTCATAGTGGTTACTGACCCGAAGACATTTTTTAGTGTGGAGACTTGAAAGTCGACTCTCTGGAGTCCTTCATCCATGCAGAGTGCTGTGTGCTTTCTCTCTTTTCAAGTCACAATTTAATATGGGTCAAGGTCCTGGTGTTTAATGATAAATGGCAGTGAGAATGGCTTCTCCAAATGACAATAAATTAATGTCAAAGACCACAGGTCTGCTTGAGTTGCTTACTAAGCTTTGAATCTAGCAGATAGCTTCCTGCATGTATATTAGAATTATTACAGATAAATTTTCCAATACAAAGAGACCTCATGTCTATAAGTATTCGTATGGACTGTTTTAAGTTTTAGGAACTTTAAATGAGATAGGGAGAGATCCCGAATAAAATAATGAATCACTGGAGCTGAACTTTAACATCCGTTCAACATCTAATTAGTTGAATTAGAGCCACTTTGTAAGAGAGTTAATCAATTCTCTAGCTTTAGCTGCCCCAATGCTTCTGAAATGTGCTGATGCTATCATTACATTGGAAAGAGACACTTTGCATTTTAATAGGAGCATTTCTTTTAGGACTTTAGTGATACCACAGAAACAAGCATTATTATCTAATATCTAAGTTCAGTGGGTGTGTAATATAAAGGCTCTCAGAAAAATGTTTCCCTCACCTCCCAAAACATTTTTTATTAAAATGCTTGCATTAACTTATCACTAAAACATCCTGTGACACAAAGACAAGAGACTGTAGTTTTTAGTTTAAGTATATATAGTATAAATATAGTAACTCATTTAATCCTTACAACATAATGCAGTACTATATTATCATCAGTCATTAATAGATAATTTTTATTGCACTTGAAAGATTCATGATTGAGTCATTCTAGTTGGGTTGTAAGGATGCTAGAAATTCCATGTTAGGATACTATTTCGGAAACCTGGATACATCAAGGTGTTAAGAACTTAATTAATTCATAATTTATATTGTACCTATTAAGAGTGCCTGTGTGGCACAGTGGGTTAAGGATCCAGTGTTACCGTACCTGTGACACAGGTTGCAACTGAGGTGTGGGTTTGATCTGCAGCCCGAGAATTTTCATGTGTTGTGGATGGATGCAGAAAAAAAAGAAAAGAAAACTCCAAATAAAACATACTTACAAAAAATACCCAAATGAATATATAGCATTAGATGGTCAGGGCCTTCATGAAAGGAAATAACTTCTAAAGAAAAAAAAATGTTAAATATATGAAGGGCGAGAATAGATAAATTTAATTAATATTCAAAATATCTGTGTGCAATATGTAAAGAAAATACCTGAAACATATATAAGATAAATTATTAGTGTTCAAAATTTTACTAAAGGTAAACAATTCAATCTAAAAATAGGAAAAATATCTGAATAAGCAATTTTGACAAGAAAATGCAATGACAATTAAAATATGATTGAAACTTAGTAGTAATCATAATATTGCTAATCATTACATCAGTGAGATATTGTTTTCAACCCACCCATTAGCAAAAAATTAGTCTTGTTACCCAGTTTTGGCAAGGATATACGATACTGGTGCTCTCATTCACAGCTTGTGGTTCAGCAAATTTAGAAGTGATTTGGAAATTTTAATACCTTTAAAATTGAATATATCCTATGATCTAGTAAAGCCATTTTTAAATATCTATTCAAAATCCTGGAATAGAGTGCATGGGAAGTATGACCAAGAAAGTTGATTTGTAGTATCATTTAAAATGGTAAAATTACATGAAACAGCCTAAAGGGAGGGATGGCTCAAAAAATTGTCATGATTAATATGATGAAATATTATGCAAAAGCTAAAAAGAATAAAGAAGATTTGTATGTATTATCAAAGAAATATTTCCAAATCATACTTTTTGAAAAAAAGAAAGTTTTAGGAAAAACATGTATAATCCATGTAAAATGAAAACAGAGTGACAAAAATAGGCTCTGTGGCTATGTGCATAAAGATATCAAAACTACATAGAAAATGTACACTTATATAACTAATTAAGGATTTGAGGGAGAAATTTGGAGGAAAGGATATGAATTTATCTGAAATAGCTTAGATTTTTATAAGGAAAGCTTATAAACATAATTCTTGTAAAATTAAAACTAGTTTGAAATTGCTGTAGAAGAATAAATACTATTTGAGCCATAAAAATCAGTATATGAAATGGCATAATGTGGTTACGGTGTATAGCATTGGGCCTAGTTGAGAGGGGTATGTGACAACTGCACATGGCATGTGTGTGATAGTATGTGTATATCATAGCATATGATAGTAACACATATGATGATTGAAAAATATGTTGCAAAATATTAACAACACTTTAGCTTTTGTTTCAGAAAAAACAAAGCCCTTTTATATTAAGAATGGGAGATACACCTCTAATAATAAAAACAAAATGATCACACCTCTTTAAAAATCATCCCAACTGAAACCAAGACCAGATAAAAATTCCCTATAATCACTGTAATTATATAACATTGTTCAAAATTCTGGCCAATGCAAAGAGAAATAAATTGAATTGATACAATGACAACAAAAGATTACAGTTATATAACCACTAGAGAAGAGGCCCACACTTTGTATTTATCATTCAGTGTGATTTTTTTTTAAGTGGAAGATAAATGGATAGAATCACAGATACTGTTCTAAAAACTGGGGCAAACCCTGACCACTCACATCCCATTTTGTTACGTATGTGAATACCATCAATGATGACTTCTCTATAGGAAAACAGAGTTTAGAAGATTTCAGAGCCATTGAATTAAGTAATTCCATAAAGCTTCCATGTACGAAAGAATTTGTAAACATTACAGCATGTTCTGAAATGTCCTATATGTTCTTTCCTCATATACTACTTGGCTCCGACTGACTGCTGACATATTCCTTGAAATCCTTGTGTGTTTTGTTTCAACCTTTTAGAGTACAATACACAACCAGAAAAGAGCATACACATCTTGACATCTTTTGATATCTCCCACTGCCTAACCTTATATCTGTCCCAACCCTGACTCCTTTGCAAACTATATCTGTGCAAATAAACCTGGGTTCAAGGTCTCTGGCCTCAGTCCTATAATTTATCTTTATGCTGTCAGAATGGATTCAGGTTTTATGGGCTCTGATATTTATGTGCTTTGAAGGGTCCTCTTTAAGAAAAATAATTTAAAATTACATATACCAAATTTAGCATATAAGTGAGTTTGTATTTAGAATGAGAAGAGAAAATTTAAAAAAATATAAATGTTGAAAAGTTGACAAACACTATAAATATCACAAAGTAAAACAAAGTTATTACTAATTAACTGCCTGGTACATGTCTATATTTATCTATATTTTGGGGTGCTTTCTAATGATCATGCTCTCATAAGGCAAATATTTTGTAAACTTTTCTCTAGAGAAAATCAGCAGTTAATTCAGTCTTCCCTTTAAGGTACCAAGCAGAAATTTATTTTTTGTTACTACAAGTTTAGAAAACTGTTTTTCAGCTTCACATCTGGTTGTTTCATTATTTTCTTAAAAGTTGTTTGCTTAGATACTACATTTTAGGGGTAGAGGAACTTCCTGGGAACTCCAACACTTTGCCAGGTTGATAGACCCTAAGGCCCCTCATGCACCAGCTGGTCCAGCTTAGCCTAGAAGCTTGGGTTGGATTTGGACCTCCTCCCAGCAGGGGGCAGAGCAGAGCCTTCTCCAGGTGTCTTACATCATTGCTAACTTGTAGCTGGTCCTTTTCTTATGTAATTTGATTTATTTGGAGTGTGGGCATATAGCAAAGGAGAATCTCAAATTTACCTTAGACTTTATATTTATTTTATTATTTTTATTATTTTTAGTAGTTACTTCCCAGTATTGATTTAATTCAAAATTTATTCTTGATATAAATAATTGCATGCTCATTATACAAAAAATTAAAGTATGGAAAATATAAAGAAGCAGGATACTATTGCCTGCAGGCAATCACAGTTAATATTTTTATTTATTTCCTTCCAATTTTCTTTCTATTGAGTTCACATAGTCATGAAGATGCTGAACAAATATTTATTATTTGGTTTTATCACTTACCATTTTGATATGAACTTGTTCTCAAGTTGTTAGAATCTCCTAGGGAGTATTTATTCATTTCATACTATTCTATTAGTTGGATGCATCATAATTTACCATTTATCTGCTGGATATTTAAATCATTTTGCCATTGACATAATGTTAGCCTATCATCTTTGTGCTTAAACATTTGTCTATATCTCTGATTATTTATTACATAGACTTTAAAAAATAAAATTACAGTTTTTAGAAATGACAATGTTTTTGTTTCCAGATGCATATTGTCAAGAGTCTTCCCAATAAATTTTCGCTCCCATATTCAGTACATAAGATTACCCATTTCATAGCACCCTTTCCAGCACACTTATTAATTAATACACAGGTTATTTTGAGAAATATAAAGTGGCATTTCCTTAAATTGTAGTATTTGATGATTTTTCATGTTTTTCTATTTTCTTTCAACTACATATAGCTTCTTCACTTTAATACTTTGTTTCATGATCTGCTAATCACATAGAGCAGATGTCAGCAAGCTGTACCCTTTGCTATCAGTCATTCATTTTAGAGATAAATGTTACGCTTATGTGGTCTTCCTTCTATTTTTCATTTCCAAAAATATGCCCGTCCCTGCTAGTGTAATCTTAATTAAAACATTAGTACCATACTTTTAAAACACTTTTTATGTTGTTATTGTTTTGAATCTTAGGTCTGCAGATAACTAAGAGATACAGTGCCAGCCTTCAAAGCAGTGGTAAATTAAATGTAGAGATAGGGTCTCTCTACCTATCTAATATTTATCTGTCATCTCTCTATCATCTTTATAATGTATCAATGCAAAGTAGCACATGCTCCAAATGAATCTCATACAGCAAATACAGGTTTGAGAGGAGGAGGTGATCACTAAGTCTTCTCTGGCCTCAGTCACTTTCATAAAGGAGGAGAGTTGAGAGTCTTAGAGAAAAAAATAGGTCAGAGAGTAAGGGAAAGGATACAAGAAAGAATGAGAGAAATAATTTGAGCAAAAATTTTCATGTAGCTAAGTACCTGGCATGCCTAGGTAAGAAGAGGTGGGACTAATATGACTAGAGATGTAACTTGAGTTGTTTTCAGACTCTGCTCCTTAAGGACTGAACAGCATATTCTCTCTCCTATTCCCCTAGCCAACTACAGTGGAAAGGAGGGCTGTAAATGAGAAAGAGGCTACCGACACCTGCCTGTATTACATCCCCCACCTTATTCACAGCAGCTGTTGTCATCTCTTTGCCTATGGGAACCCTGTGTAAGTTTCCTGTGAATACAGACGTGCTTTGTTGAAAGAATATTAAAAGCTGTATTGAAGAGGCAAAAATATGTAAAGAAGCATGTAGAATAAGAGTAGAGCAACATGTTGGTAAGAAAAATCCACCAGAACAGCACAGGATAGATTTAATTGAAAGGACCTTGTTATAAAGAGGTGAACTTGAAGATTATTGCAAGTGTTCATCATTTATCAATCACTGACTGTTAACAAGACATCATTAATCCAAAGGTAAAATGATAAACTCACTCTAGGGTAACAGCAGTTTGAATTAAAAGAAAGGGAAATATATAAAAGACATTAACTTAGGAAGTCTTAAAGTTGGTGACAGAAAAGGAAACTTAAAAATGCCTCAAACTTTCAGATCAGGAAATGAAGGCTAAAACCGGCCAGTAAAAAGAGAAAAAAAGAGGAAAAGAGGGATATTGATTCAACTCTCTTAATTTAAATGCTGTGTTTGTATTTCCACAGTATGAATTTATTAGTTTGAGATTTATTAGTTTGAAGGAATGTCAGGATGTTTTAATGGATTTGTTCAGCTGCAGCTAGAGATGTAGGGCTGCTATACATCTACTGTCCAGGAGAAAAGTTTTTGCAAATCATGGTAAAGATAGTAATAGAAGTCTTTGGTGAATATTTCTTCTAAGTCAGAGAGTTTAAAATGAAAAAGGCAGGATATAATACATTAAGCCTTGGGATACTTCCTTGCTGAACAGTGAGACATAAATAGATGCATTCAGGTAAAGGAGGTGAAGATGGATTCGACAATAATCAGCCCTCTGCCTCTACCCTCTACTCAAGCCTAGGCTTTCTTCTTCCAAAGCTTGGGTTTGGGGGTATTTTGTTTGTTTGGGAGTGGAGGATAGGAGGCTAATCGCATCTAATCCTGACTCCTTTTTCTCACCTGCAAGTTGGTTTATGCCATGCTTAAGACTGACTCCTTTCTATCCCTTTTGCACTGTGGAATTGTTCTAATATTCTACTCTAAGTGGAGACAATGCTTTTTGATTCTCTCTGTGATTTGTGCCAGAGTCGAGTCTGCTTAAGTGGCTGCTAGAAAGGGGTGAGCTTCCTACCTCACCACTTTCTGTGCATCTGTCTTTTAAAGAATATAGTCCTCCAAATAGAGGAAGATCCTTCCTTACTCAGATTCACATCAATGAACCATCAAAGAAGCTCACCAAGATCCATTTGTAGCATAATATAGGACAGTAAAATCTACATGTTCCAGTTTTACTAGGATGCTATTTTTGGATACAGTCTTCCTTTCATTGGACTTGCTTTCACTTCATTGCCTACCTAATCCTCTCTGAGTCCTAGTTCCAAACCATGCGAAGACACTATTATAGCAAGTTAATACAATCTTTCTGTTATTTCTTACTGCATTTCATAACCAGTATCACATTGTTAAGTTCTTATTCTTCAAAGTCTATGGGTTTCTAAGGACAATAACTTTATATTAATCCCTTTTTATATTCTTCATAATATCTGCTGTGGGTTTATGCATGTAGGATGCTCTTCATAAACACTTGTTCATTGAGGTATTTACTTAGGGTGGGTTGAGAGAACAGGCAATTTAGAAAAAAAATGAATCAAAGATTATGAATAAAATAGAAACTGCTGCTTTCTGAAAATCTTTGGAAATGTAAATATGAAAAATTAATGATACTGGCATGTTATTATTCTTTTAATTTTAAAAACCTTTTACTTGGGTCTGTGTTTCTTAGCACTTAGAGATTAACCTGTGGTTTAGGGGATGAAAGTCAACTGCAAGTGTTCTAAGCCATCAGTCTTTCTCTCTGTTCTCGTCATTTCATCGTGCCGTTCCCCATGCCTTGTGATCTCCAGACTTCAGGGTCCTTGACTCTCCTCTTCCCTTTCTGCTGTACTGGGCTTCCAGGCTCCTTGTTTCAGACTCTTGTTTGTGCCCAGATCCTGGATTATGGTTGCTCCACTTGTTCCACTGTTTTACACCAGTTTTTCTGATTCTGGATAATGCCCTGACTTAAGTTAATCCTGCCATACTGTCTTTGAAATAGGAACCCAAGCTTCTTTCATGGACTTATTTATACATGTCATTTGAACTGATTGTGACATTGCAAAATGATTGACTGAGTTGTTGCAGAATTAATCTGTTTTTCTCTGCAAGGCTAGTGGGAAAAAATGGTCACATTGCACCTACTTAACCCTACTATTTTCTAAGTTTGATTGGCAGAGTGTTGATAGTGAGAAAGGCATCAACTGGAAAATTTATGATTTGATGCCATATATAACTATAGCATAAGATGCCACAGTTAAATTGATTCAGGATGAAAAAAATCCTAATGAATTGCCTCATATTTTTCTTTGTATTTTAAACTCAGCCAGATGAGACAGATCTTGGCTCTCTGAACACAAATTTAAGATATTCATATGCTATGATAGAAAGGACAGGCTCTTTGGCCCAAAAGTCCAAACTGAGCCTGTGCTCTGTCACATACCAGCCGAGTGACCTTAGATAAACCATTCATTTCTCTGATAAGCAAGAAGACCTGATATCATTCAAATCACACAATATAATTCAAATCACACAGCTGAGGCCCAGGAGGTGTCTCTCCATGAGGGATCAGATGGTCTTATCACAGGGAGGGTGTTGGAAGTCCATCTACTTCCTGGGCAAAGAGCTCTCTTCTGGTTAGGATGTAATCAGGCACCCTCTTCTAATCAAATTGTGCGTGGCTGCTCCTAGTTACCCTGAGCTAGTATCTTTTCATCCATCAGCACATTGACTGGATGTAGGTCCAGGGTTAGGGTTAGGGTTAGGGTTAGGCCAGTAATACATCAGAGTTCATAGTAAGGGTATATAGATTGAACCTCCTGATTCTCTAGTGATTTCCTCCCCCAACCCTTCCTTACTCCCCCCACCCCACTTTCTCTCTTTCTCCCTCCCTTCCTCCCTTCCTTTTCTCCCTCACTACCTCTCTCTCTCCTTTAGATTTTGAAAAGTTACTAGAAGGAATTAGCACCCCTTAGCACAAGGAAATTTCAATCCTAGAACCTTTTACTTCTTTCCTCAAACCAGAGATTTGCCTTCTGTCTACCTAGTTCTAGGATCCTATATCCCTATTGCATCTAGACCTCTGTTAACCCATGTACTTTGCCTCATGATTCAGTGGAGTATTGTCATGTATGAGGCTATCTCAGGAGAAAAAAAATACATACTTGTTAAATGAATTTTTTTTTTTTTTTGCTGACTCACAGAGCAGAGTCAAAAGTTCCTAAGATGTTCTCCATAAGGTGCCCATCTGTGCTTAATGATTTATGAACTGTCTAAAGATAAGGTACCAGTACTCTTCAGTTTATGTTAACATGGAATTAAATAATACAGCTATTCAGAAATCTCTATGGTTTCAATTGCTTAATAAATTATTGTTAAATCTATAATAGCAAAAGCATAGGACACTACCCAGTGTTCTTATACTAAATGATACATGCACACACACACACATACACACACACACACATACACAGCATCCATGCTGTATTAAAAATGAAGGAAAAATTAATATTGCTAGTAATTACTTGTAGAACCTGAAGTATAAGATTTAACTTTTAAGCTTGTCAGCAGGTGCTCTGTTAATGCTGAACTGAACAATATTCTGCAAAATCTTGATGTGCCCTTTGGAAGACAACCAACAATAATGGAAAGGGAAAATAAACTATTAAGAAATCCTGTGTATATGTTCTTAAGAACCTGAATCTTAGCATTTTCTAGTTTCTTTTCATTGCCAAAGATTACACTTTGTACCAAGGAAAGAACTGACTGAAAAAATAGTGAGCAACACAAATTTTCTAAAGCTCCCTTATGATTTTACTCAGCTCATAAAATGACAAATTGAAGCCAGAATGCTGTGCTTAATAAAATAATATTACCTATTTTTTAAAAAGTATCTATCCCCAAATAACTGACCCTGTTTCTTTTACTTTTTTTGCACTTTCTGAAAGAGGATGTAGACAAAAGCAGTTTTCATGGAATATTCCCTCTAGAAATATTAGCTTTTGTTGAAGCATACTTACTTGTCTCTTTGGGCAATACTTTAAGATTTATGACAAGAAAAATACTACCCACTGAAAAAGAGAACTGATTTATTCTAGGGGAGATTTTTAAAGCAGTTTCTAATTTATTGTCTTTGAAATTGAGAATTCGTCCCCTGGGGACAAAAAATTTTAAAAAAATGGAGAATTCTTTCCCTGGAAATATTTTTCAATTAAATATTAACAAAATTAGATAAATGGAATTTTATCATAGCATGATTATCTTGAGTCTGACAGGATAGATTCATCACAATAAAAAATTAAAAATAAGTTACCACATCATTTTTGGCTATAATATGTCTCTCCCCCCAACTCTCAAATGATATGTATTGTGAAGTAGTCATTTTTTAAAAATATATTTTAATGCTTGACCAAGTATATAAATCAGCTTATAAAACATTCCCAAAAGGGATGAATCTCATCTTTTGTGAAGCAGGCACTGTCATCTTTCCCACTGAGTGATGATTCATTTCCTCATCATTGTGCCTCACAGGCAGAGGGTTTAGCTATGACTCAGGAACTTGTGTGTACGAAACATTCTGCATAATTCATAAGTTCATTTTGTGTTTTTCCTTAATTACTTTGTGTGTGCCAGTCAGGAGGTTGGGTCACCAGGTAGGAGGAGGACATTTAGAAATGATTGTTGTGTGCTTCAAGTTTTTTGTCAGTGGGAGGTAACACCTGGGAAGCAGGGGACAGCTTGATCATGTTCCTTTTATGGAGATGAAAGTGTCACATTATTTTATTTAATGCCTTCTATTGAGAACAGAATTCAGAAGAAGGATTTGGTCATTGGACTCATTGTCCCTAATTCATTTCTCACCCTAGATGAGCATTTTTGCATTTAAGTAACCACCTTTCTTGGATGAAGCAATACTTGTAACAACAATTCAAGAATGGAATAAGAGGCAATAAAAGAGGTAGTTCTCTTTCCTGTTTTCATGAATGTCTGTGGAGTGGGAGAGAGAGGAGGAAATAAAAACATCTATGTAGTGTGATTATGAAGGATATAGAAAAACTGTTGGAGAGTCATAAAGAGTCTAGGATATGAATAGAAGAATATTAAGACCTCCTAGCATTATACTAGCAATTCCAGTATCTGCCACCAGTTTGCACATTAAAAGACAGGACAGAAAAGGAGTTCCCATGGTGGCACAGGGGTTAAGAACCTGACTGCAGTGGCTTGGGTTACTGTAGAGGCATTGGTTTGATCTTCAGCCCAGCACAGTAGTTTAAAGGATCTAGCATTGCCACAGTTGCTATGTAGGTTGGATTCAATCCCTGGCCCAGAAACTTACCTATACCATGGGAATGACCATAAATAAAATAAGAAGGGACAAAAAAAAGGGTAAGGTGTATTTCATGACTAATGGGTAATGGGAAAAGCTGTTCAATGATACTATCTTACCTAATGATGTATATAATAGTGAAAATAATATTACTGGAATTTAAACTATTTTATTGATTAATCCCTATATTATTTATATCATAATAAATACTTCAAAATAAGAGTTAATTTATTTTGAAACCCAAAGAATAATTTCAGAATCTTTATAACCCATAAAGGCAAAAATCTATTTATTTCTTGCTTGATTTTATGCTTAATTGTAACTATCTCAACTATTTGTGATGGTTTCTTTATTTTTTACGTAGAGTTTATTTACAATGTTGTGCCAATTTCTGCTGTACAGTAAAGTGACTCAGTCATACATATATATTCATTTTTTATATTATTTTCCATCATGACCTATCCTGGGAAATTGAATATGGTTCCTGTGCTATACAGTAGGACCTTATTTTTTATTCATTCTAAATGTAAGAGTTTGCATTCTAAATGTAAGGGTTTACTAATCCCAAACTCCCAGGGCATCCCACCTCATCCCCCACCCCTTGGCAACCACAAATATATTCTCTATGTCTGTGAGTCTGTTTCAATTTTGTATATAGGTTCATTTGTGCCATATTTTAGATTCCATATATAAGTCATATCATATGATGTTTGTCTTTCTGACTTACTTCACTTAGTATGATAATCTCTAGTTGCGTCAATGTGGCCTTATTTCATTCTTTTTTTATGGCTGAGGAGTATTCCATTGTATATATGTACCACATATTCTCAATCCATTCATCTGTCAATGGACATTTGGATTGTTTCCATGTCTACGCTATTGTAAATAGTGCTGCTATGAACATATAGGTATATGTATCCTTTTGAATTATAGTTTTGTCTGAATGTATACCCAGGAATGGGATTGCTGGATCATATGGTAGTTCTATATTTAGTTTTCTAAAGAACCTCCACACTGTTTTCCAGAGTGGTTGTACCAATTAACATTCCCACCAACAGTATAGGAGTGTTCCCTTTTTTCTACATGCTCTCTAGCAATTGTTATGTGTAGACTTATTAATGATGGCCATTCTTACCAGCATGAGTGGTACATCATTGTACTTTGATTTGCATTTCTATAATAATTAGTTATGTTGAGCATCTTTTCATGTCTCTACTGGCCATCCATGTGTCTATGTATGTCTTCTGCCCATTTTTCAACTGGTTTGAATTGATTTTTTGCTGTTGAGTTGTATGAGTCATTTGTATATTTTGGAGATTAAGCCCTTGTCAGTTACATCAATTGCAACTATTTTCTCCCATTCCATAAGTTGTTTTTTAGTTTTTTTAATGGTTTCCTTTGCTGTGCAAAAGCTTGTAAGTTTGATTAGGTCACATTGGTTTATTTTTGTTTTTATTTCTATTGCCTTGAGAGACTGACCTAAGAAACTATTGTATAGTTTAGGTCAGAGAATGTTTTGCCTATATTCTCTTCTAGGAGTTTCATGGTATCATGTCTTTTGTTTAAATCTGTAAGCCATTTTAATTTTATTTTTGTGCAGAGCATGAGGGTGTGTTCTACTTTCATTGATTTACATGCAGCTATCCAGTTTTCCCAGAACCACTTGCTGAGGAAACTCTATTTTTCCCATATTATATTCTTACCTACTTTGTCAAAGATTAATTGACCACAGGTGCCTGGGTTTATTTCAGGGCTCCATTGATCTGTATGTCTATTCTTGTACCAATACCATTCTGTTTGATTACTATATCATTGTAATATTGTCTGAATTCTAAGAGTTATGCCTCCTGATTTTTCCTCCTCCCTCAGGATTTGGCAATTCTGGACCTTTTATGGTTCCATATAAATTTTTGGATTATTTGTTGTAGTTATGTGAAAAAAGTCATGGGTAATTTGATAGTGATCACATTAAATCTATGCATTGCTTTTCATTGTATGGTGATATGTCTGTATATTGCTTTAGGGCATATGGCCATTTTAACAACATTAATTCTTCCAATCCAGAAGTATGAAATATCTTTCCATTTCTTTGAATCTTCTTTAATTTATTTGATTAATGTTTTCTAGTTCTCAGCATATAAGTCTTTCACCGTCTTGGACAGGTTTATTCTTAGGTATTTATTTTTTTTAATTTTGGGGGGGGTGTGATTTTAAAATGTATTTTTATATTCCTTTATAATATTTCATTGTTAATATATAGAAATGCAACCAACTTCTGAATGTTAAAGTATTCTGCTACTTTATTGAGATCATTTATGAGATCAAATAGTTTTTTCATGGAGTCTCTTGGGTTTTCTGTATATAGTATCATGTCATCTACATAGAGTGACAGCTTTACCTCTTTTTTTCCAATTTAGTTGGATACCTTTAATTTTTATTATTATTATTATTATTTTGTTATGGTTACTGTGGCTAGGACTTCTAATACTATGCTATGTTGAATAAAGTGGTGAGAGTGGGCATCCTTATCTGTTAGAAATTTTAGTGGGAAAACTTACAGCTTTTCTCCATTGAGTATTATATTGGCTATTGGTTTGTCATAAATGGCTTATATTATGTTGAGATATATTCCCTCTATACCAGCTTTATTAAGACTTTTTACCATGAATGAATGTTGAATATTGTCAAATGCTTTCTCGGCATCTATTGAGATGATCATGTGAGTTTTGACTTTTCTTTTGTAAACTTGGTGTATTACTTTGATTGATTTGCATATGTTGAACTATCTCTGTGAACATGGGGTTAATCCCACTTGGTTGTTGTGTATGATCTTTTTCATGTCTTTTTGGATTTGGTTTGCTAAGATTTTGTTGAGAATTTTTGCATCTATATTCATCAAAGATATTGGCCTATAATTCGCTTTTTTGCTAATATCTTTGGTTTTGGTATTAAGGTGATGGTGGCTTCATAGAATACTATTGAGAGTGTTCATTCTTCTTTAGTCTTTTAGAAGAGTTTAAGAAGGATTAGTATAAGTTCTTCTTTCTATGTTTAGTAGAATTCACCTGAGAAACCATCTGGTCCTGGACTTTGGTTTGTAGGGAGTTTTTTAATTACATATTCAAAATTCATTTCTAGGGATCAGTCTGTTCATATTACCTATTTTTTCTTGATTCAGTTTTGGTGGACTATATGTTTCTAGAACGTTGTCCATTTCTGCTAGGTTGTCAAATTTGTTGGCATATAATTGTACATAGTATTCTCTTGTGCTTTTTTGGATTTCTGCACTATCAGTTGAGATTTCTCTTTTTTGGATTTCTGCACTATCAGTTGAGATTTTCTCTTTTTTTATGTATATATATATACATACTCTCTTTTATTCATGATGAGATTGACCAGAGGTTTGTCAATTTTGTTTACCCTTACAAAGGACTAGTTCTTGGTTTTATTGATTTTTCTTTTGTTTTTTAATCTGTATTTTATTGATTTCTTCTCTGGCCTTTATTTCCTTCCTTCTGCTGACTTTAGTTTTGTTCTTCTTTTTCTAATTCTTTAAGGTGGTGCATTAGGTTGTTGTCTGAGATTTTTCTTGTTTTTTTAAAGAGGGCCTGTATCACTTCCCTTTAATAACAGCTTTTGTGTCATCCCATAGATTTTGTATGGTCATGATTTCATTGTCTTTTGTCTCAAGGTATTTTTTCAGTTTCTTTTTGACTTCCTCATTGACCCATTGGGTTTTTTTTAATAGCGTGTTATTTAGTCTCCATTTAGTCAACTTTTTCAATTTTTTTTTCCCTGGGGTTGACTTCGAATTTCATGCCATTGTATTCAGAGAAGATGCTTGAAATAATTTCTATACTCCTAAATTGGTTGAAGTTCATTTTGTGCCCATTATGTCGTCAAACCAAGACAATGTTCCAGGTGCATTTGGAAAGTATGTGCATTCTGTTTTTTTTGGATATAATGTCCTGAAAATACCAATTAAGTCTAACTGTTCTATTGTGTCATTTATGATCTCTGTTGCCTTATTGATTTTCAGTCTATAAGACCTGTCCATTGATGTGAGTGGAGTGTTAAGATTTCTTTATTCTTGAAAGCATAAAGAAAATTTTCACTTCCTCATCTTTATATTTTGCTTTCTTAATCAATCCTCCTGAATTAGGGATTAATATATCATTACAGATAGGATATGTTAGTACTCTGCTGGAGAAGCCAAAGTAGAAATAGAGTACACATCATAACAAAGGTTTTCCTTCCTTCCTTCCTGTCTTCCTTCCTTCATATCTTCCTTCCTTTCTCTACTTACATATAGATTTGGGAAGAAACCAAACAAAATAAAATTTGTCTTCAATTTTATATTTCAATTGATCAGTCATTCAAAGTTGAATATCATATTTCATGACTTGATAATGAAAATAGCAGTTGAATATGCTAGGCAATGAGAACACAATTAAGAATAAGACTAATATATTCTTATCCTCAGGAAACACTATTTGAGTTTGAGGACCAAGAGCCCATACTATTTGTTCACAATATAGTAATAGTTTTACAAAGATTATCTTCCAGATGATTAATATTAATTCACAAATAGATATAAAGGCCAAAAGAAATGGAGCTTAATGAGAAAAGAAGGCAAGATCAGGAGATAAATGTAGAAGGATCTCCTGGGAAACAGGGGATAGCACATTGACACACAGAGTGATAATTTAGGTCTTTGTGCTAATATTGTATAAAAGAAACATGATAATCTAGTGGTTAAAATAATTGCACTGGGTCCACACAGACCACAGTTTGTATTCTGACTCCTTACTTGGTAACTGTGGAATTTTAGACAAGTTATTTTCCTTGAGTTTAGCATTCTCTCATTTGTAAAAGAATAATAGGTATTTATCTCATTTTATTACTGAGAGAATGAAATAACTTGTCAATAAATTTTCAGTATTACTCCTGTTCAGAAATGGACAGGACAACCTAATTATCTCTCACTTAAAGTACAATAATTCTAACTCTTAATCAGTCAGTATAAGGGGAAGAAATGACACAAATATTTTGGAAATACTCAGTGATCTTTCTAATGTTGGTTCTTGGATATACCCTTGTAGGTTCTCAGATATAATCATGATAAATATAAGTGGAAAATTGGAATTGAGCTTGGTATCACAAAGAAGGCAACTAAAGACTTAAAATTCTTCATAGCCAAACCTCATCACATAATCAACTTCATTGAGTTTGGAATTTGTTTTAATTTTCCAGGTATTATTTAAGACTAAAGCATTCCTCAATAGTGATACCTCTGATGAAATACAATGAATGTGCCCACATTATAAAGATGAAATTCACCTATTTAATATTTATTATAGAACTCCTGTTAGAAGAATTTTAAAAAGAGTGATTTGGAACTCATACGGGGAACCTCCTACAAGGATGAGTAAAACATTAGGAGGTAGCCTCCAGCTATAAAGAACTCTCCACAGGAGATTTAAGAACTCTCCCAAAAACCAGACTACCATTTAAAATGAAGTGGTGCATTTATTCAAAGTTAGTCTATATATAGTATCATGTCATCTGCATAAAGTGACAGTTTTACCTCTTCTCCTCCTATTTGGATGCCTTTTATTTCTTTTGTTGGTCTGATTGCTGTGGCTAGGACTTCCAGTACTATGCTGAGTAACAGTGGTAAGAATGGGCATCTTCGTCTTGTTCCATGTTTTAGTGTGAAGTCTTTCAGCTTTTCTCCATTGACTATTATATTTGCTGTGGGTTTGTCATAAATGGCTTTGATTATGTTAAGGTATGTTCCCTCTGTACCCACTTTGGCATGAGCTTTTATCATGAATGGATGTTGGACTTTGTCAAAAGCTTTATCTGTATTGATTGAGATGATCATGTGGTTGTTGACTTTTCTTCTGTTAATGTGGTGTATGACATAGATTTATTTGCATATGTTGAACCATCCTTGTGCACCTGGGATGAATTCCACCTGGTCGAGTTGTATGATCATTTTTATATGTTGTTGGATTCGGTTGGATAAAATGTTGTTGAGAATTTTTGAGTCAATATTCATCAAAGATATTGGCCTATAGTTTTCTCTTTTGGTGGTATCTTGGACTGGTTTTGAAATTAGGGTGATGGTGGCATCATGGAATGTCTTTGGGAGTGTTCCTTCTTCTTCAAACTTTTGAAAACATTTGAGCAGAATGGGTATAAGTTCCTCTTGTATGTTTGGTAGAATTCACCTGTGAAGCCATCTGGTCCTGGACTTTTATTTGTAGGGAGTGTTTTTATGACATATTCAATTTCATTTCTAGTGATCTGTCTCTTCAGCTGATCTGTTTCTTCTTGATTCAGTTTTAGCAGGTTATAAGTCTCTAGAAAGTACTCCTTTTCTTCTAGGTTGTCAAATCTGTTAGCATACAATTGTTCATAGTATTCTCTCATGGCTTTTTGTATTTCTGTATATCCATTGTGGCTTCTCCTTTTTCATTTCTAATTTTTTTTAATTTGGGTTTTTCCCTCCTCTTCTTGGTGAGTCTATTCAGAGGTTTGTCAATTTTGTATACCTATTCAAAGAACCAGCTCTTGATTTTATTGATTTTTTCTATTGTTTTTTTAATCTCTATTTTAATGATTTCCTCTCTGATCTTTATGATTTCAGTCCTTCTGCTGACTTTAGATTTTGTTTGTTCTTATTTTTCTAATTCATTTAGGTAGTGGTTTAAGTTGTTGATTTGAGATTTTTTCTCTTTTTTGAGAAAGGGTTGTATTGCTATGAATTTCCCTCTGAGCACTGCTTTTACAGCATCCCATAGATTTTGAGTGGTTGTATCTTCATTATCATTAGTCTCAAGGTATTTTTAAATTTCTTCTTGATTTCCTCATTGACTCATGGTTTTATTAGTAGCATGTTGTTTAGTCTCCATGTGGTAAGATTTTTCTCATTTCTTTTCCTGTGGTTGATTTCTAGTTTCATGCCATTGTGGTCAGAGATGTACTTGAAATAATTTCTATGCTTTTAAATTTGTTGAGGTTAGTTTTGTGCCCCAGTATGTGATCAATTATTGGGAATGTGCCATGTGCACTTGAAAAGAATGTATATTTTGATTTTTTTTATATAATGTTCTGAAAAGTCTAAATTTTCTATTGTGTCCTTTAGGATCTCTGTTGCCTCATTGATTTTCTGTCCAAAGGATCTGTCCATTGTTGTGAGTGTGGTGTTAAAGTCTCCTACTATGATTGTTTTCCCATCGATTTCTCCTTTTATGTCTGTTAGTATTTGTTGGAGGTATCTGGGTGTTCCTACATTAGGGGCATATATGTTGACAATTGTACTTGAACTGATCAACAAATTCAGCAAAGTAGCAGGATACAAGATTAACATTCAGAAATCAGTCACATTTCTGTGTACTAAAAATGAAATATTAAAAAAATATAAAAATACACCTTACCAAGGAGGTGAAAGACTTATATGCTGAGCACTATAAAACATTAATCAAGGAAATTAAAGAAGATATAAAGGAATGGAAAGATATCCCATGCTCCTGGGTTGGAAAAATTAATATTATAGAAATACCCATATTACCCAAAGTAATCTACGGATTCAATGCAATCCCTATCAAATTTCCCATGACATTTTTCACAGAACTAGAACAAACAATCCAAACATTTATATGGAACCACAAAGGACCCAGATTTGCCAATGCAATCCTCAGGAACAAAAACCAAGCATGAGGCATAACTTTCCTAGACTTCAGGCAGTATTACAAAGCCACAGTCATCAAGACAGTGTGGTACTGGTACCCAAACAGACATACAGACCAATGGAACAGAATAGAGAATGCAGAAATAAACCCAGACACCTGTAGTCAAAAAATCTTTGATAAGGCAATAAGAACATAAAATGGGAAAAAGACAGTCTTTTCAGCAAATATTGCTGGGAAAACTGGATAGCTGCATGCCAATCAGTTAAACTAGAACATACCCTCACTCCATGCATGAAAATAAACTCAAAATGGCTAAAAGACTTAAATGTAAGACAAAATAGCATCAAACTCCTGGAAGAGAATATAGGCAAAACATTCTCTGACATCAACCTTTTCTCAGGTCATTCTCCCAAAGCAACAGAAATAAAAGCAAAAATAAATCAATGGGACCTCATCAAACTGAAAAGCTTTTGCACAGCAAAGGAGACCAAAAAGAAAACAAAAAGACAACTTACAGAATGGGAGAAAATAGTTTCAAATGATGCCACTGACAAGGGCTTAATCTCTGAAATATACAAACAACTTATACAGCTCAACATTAAAAAGCCAACAACCCAATGGAAAAGTGGGCAAAAGACCAAAATAGACATTTCTCCAAAGAAGATATATGGATGGCCAACAAGCACATGAAAAAATGCTCAACATCCCTGATTATTAGAGAAATGCATATCAAAACTACCACGAAATACCCCCTCACACCAGTTTCAGAATGGCCATCATTAATATGTCCACAAATAACAAATGCTAGAGGGGGTGTGGAGAAAAGGGAACCCTCCTGCACTGTTGGTGGGAATGTAAGCTGGTACAACCACTGTGGAGAACAGGATGGAGGTACCTTATAAATCTACACATAGAACTACCATATGACCCAGCAATCCCACTCTTGGGCATATATCTGGACAAAGATTTCCTTGAAAAAGACACATGCACCTGTATGTTAATTGCAGCACTATTCACAATAGCCAAGACATGGAAACAACCCAAATGTCCATCAATAGATGATTGGATTAGGAAGATGTGGTATACATACACAATGGAATACTTGTCAGCTATAAAAAAAGAACAAAATCATGCCATTTGCAGCAACATGGATGGAACTAGAGACTCTCATACTGAGTGAAGTAAGTCAGAAATAGAAAGACAAATACCATATGATAATACTTATATCTGAAATCTAATACATGGCACAAATAAACCTTTCCACAGAAAAGAAAATCATGGACTTGGAGAATAGATTTGTGGTTGCCAAGGGGGAGGGGGAGGGAGTGGGATGGATAGGGTGCTTGGGGTTAATGTAAAATATTGCCTTTGAAATGGATTAGCAATGAGATCCCACTGTGTTGCACTGGGAGCTATGTCTGGTCACTTATGATGGAGCATGATAATATGAGAAAAAAGAATGTATACATGTTTATGTAACTGAGTCACCATGTAGAAAATTGACCAACCATTGTAGAAAATACAGTAGAAAATTGACCAACCACTGTAAACCAGCTATAATGGAAAAAAATAAAAGTAATTATATAAAAAATTCAAAGTTATTCTAAAACTCTATTTTTTTTAAGCTGGGTAGCCATAAAAAAACAAACAAAAATTAAAGTGTAGATATTTAGTTTTCCTATAGAAACACTGGATATTTTGAGTTACTCAACTTAAAATTTTAAACACCCTGAAGGGCTGGTTTTTATAAGTTCAAGTTTCTTGAATAGTCAAACACTCACAGTCAATCCACACCAACATCAGCCCCCCCCCACACACATGCACACACACACACTTGTTTCTACAAGCATTTCATAAATCAAGGTCAACCATCATATTCTGAAGAGCTTCCAGAGGACTTGATCTTTCTGAGTTAGCTTACTTAACATTCAAATGTTTTCATGTCATTAAAGAACATTCATGATTACTTGTGTACTGTTGAATGTTTAGTGAATTAATTTCACAAAACTAGTGAAAATTTAAGATTTCTTTAAACATTAAATGAATGATTCTCTTCTAAATATTGAAATTTTTATATGTAATACATCAGGACAAGTACAAAAACTTCATGTTTTCCCAAATATTAGTTAAAATTTATAATTTTATTTAATTACTTCTGAAAACTGAGCTAAAATTGCAAATCTGATATACTGATGGACTAAATAGTTCAAATATTTTAAAAATCTATCAAAACGTATGCACTTATTACAGTGATTCCAAACCATACAACTATATTCTTCCTGGACTCTATAACAATAGAAAAGATTAGTATAATTACAAATCAGCTACTTTTTATTATCATCATCATATCGTAAAATAGTCATCATCTTTTTTTTTACTCTTCCTGATATTTGTATTTCCTACAGTTTTGCTGGCTTAATTGACCACAAGAATAAAGAATAAAAGAGTTGCAAATGATCTTTTCCCAAAAGAAAACTAGGCTATAATGTTTTTCTCTAAAGAAAATGTTGAGGCAGATACTAATAGAATGATTTTCTCCTTCTAAATTCAAGAGTCGGTTTCAGTAATATAATGGCCTAAATTCCTGGATTGTCCCAATAACATCAACTAAAATCTAGGATACAAAATTTAAAAATCTTTTAATAAATTAATGAGCTAGGAGGAATGAAAGCAATTCTCAAAACGATTAAGTGTATTTAATTTAGCTAGATAAGCAGAATCTCGTGTCAGGTATCTCACCCTAAAGACATTTGCTAAACAAGGTAACCTTGAGTTTGGGTTTGCACAGTCTAAGTACAAAGGAAATGAGGGCCCACACAAATTGGATAATATATTAAGAGTGTCGATCCATGAAGCTAGGAATAGAAAGTCTACAAAATTAGCATAAGTAAAACAAAAATAGAATCATTCCACCACAAACAGAAACACAAGAACAATCTTATTTCTAGCCTATTTACTAAAAAGAGCAGGAAAAAGGGGGCAAGTCCCTGAGAAGTTGGAGCAAGTGAGTCTTCAGCTAATTTCTTTTTTTTTAATCTAATGCATATCTGGTGGCAACCTGAAAATAATTTTTATTATTAAAGAAAGAAAAGAAGTTAATTTAAATGATTCAGCACTGATATCCTCTTTCTCCTTGGGGAAGAAATGGAAATCTCTGGAGGAAACCAACTTTGTCTCATACCTAAACATTTTCCATAGATAAAGTTTTATGGGAAAAAAATGGCATCTCACAGTAAAATAAATAAAAAATAAGCAGATGGCCAAAGGAAAACAGAACAAACAGTATGTTGTATTCTTATCCTTGTTTAGAGTCTGATTCTTACCAACTTCTTAGGTTGATATTGTTGCCAGAACTTGGCCTCTGTCCACCAGTGCCAAATGTGGAGACAGAATTTTGGGTGAGGGAGAAAACAATAGCTTTTATTGCTTTGCTGGGCAAAGGAGGCCACAGCAGGCCAGTGCCATAAAGTCTGGGCCCTCATTTGGGGAAGAATTGCAGGGAGTTTTATAGTCTAAAAGCAGAAAAAAACAGGATTTCAGGTAATAATCAGGGTTGGGGCAGACATGCATTCTTCTTTCTTTTGGGGAATCTTAGTCAATGAATTTAGGAGATCTCAGCATGATCCTGGTAGTGGTCTTCTGGGTTGTTGTCTAGATAATTGTGCTTGCAAAAAGGGCATATTGACGAGAGAATAGAACAATCTAGGAAAATTTCTGAAAAACATCATGTGCTAATACTCATTAATTAACAGGCAATTGTGCTCAGAGTGCCTAATCATTAGCTTACAGGTGATTGTGTTTAAGATACACTTAAACTAGGGTGAAACACAAGGGAGGGCTCCAACCTGTTCAATTTTAAAGTATCCATTTCTAAAAGAAGCATAAGGAATATAATTTTTCTCTTAGGAGTATAAGATTCCTGTGTTATTATGTGTATCCCTTGAGGGGAAACCAGATTACTACCCCAAGGCTTGCTATTGTTGCTTGACTGCTCCTTCCTTGTCATTGTATCCCCTTCCTTCCCTAATCAACAGCTGTCTGAACCTGTTCTTTGGAACTCAGGGAAGGTCATGGAGGGTGAATGTGACCCATTTCCTAAAAACAAGAAATGGGGAACACAGAAAGGCTTTTGTGCCCAGAAGCCCCACAGGGCTCTGCTCAGTTTCAGTAGGAGTTATAGCCTCTGACTACAATGAAGTACAGGCTTTTAAACCAACCTTTCTGCAGATGTATGGGAGGAAGTTTCAGGATGAGAAGTTCCAAACAAATCCTTGATTTCAAGGAGTAACAAAAGCTCCTTCTCTGTGAGGCTCTTTAAATCCCTCATCTCCCTTTTAGAGATCAAATCACAGTCCCCTCTGCCTAATTCTGCTCCAAAGCTCAGCAAGATCATACTTTAGCTACCTTTCCTCTTGCTTTTCTATCCTGCTATCAATGATAAATTTATTCATTGTTTTACGTTTTTACTCATTATTATGGTCTGAAGGCTGGGATCTCTCAAAATTCATACACTGAAAAGCCGAATATTGTGGGGATATTTAGAAATTAGGTCTTTGGGATGTAATTAGGGTTAGAATAGTTCATGGGGGTAGCCCCCTGTAATGGGATTAGTGGCCAAAAGAGACTAAGAGAGGGAACTTTGCCTTTCCAAGTGCAAACAGCAAAGAAAGGCCATGGTAAGTACACAGTGAGAAGATATTTCTCACCCATAACTGCATCAGCTGACTCCTTGATTTTAGGCTTCCCAACATCCAAAACTGTGAGAAATACATTTCAGATACTTATGGCACCCAGTCTATGGTATTTTGTTATGTCAGCCTGAGATACTAAGACATGCATTATAACACATTTGGGGAGTGTTTATAATAAAGCAAGTGTCCTCATAACCTATAACCTTAACGAATAACTTTCCCTTGTCAGTTTAGTGATAAACAAGAAAAAACAAGAAGAATAAGCCCTGAGTGTTGGCCAAGGTGTGAAAAGAACTTGAGTGCTCTCCTGGTAGGACTACAACTTTATATTTCTTCTGTGAAAATCATCCTGTCAGTGTGCTCAAAACAATTGCACTTGCTAAGGCTAGAGTCAGAGATGTAAAAGATTCACTTCCTGCTCATGATTCAGACAGATTTCCCATTATATTTTGTTAAAAGAAACTCTTGGCCAACATCTAAAAATATATAACCATAGCACCAAGCAGCTTGGCACATAGCTATGTTATTATTTATTATCTAATATTTGATGAGATACTACAGAATCAGCTTACCTGTATATGGGTATTCATTCACTGATTCAATAAATATATGTGAAATCTGGCTGTGGGCCAAATTTACATCTCCAGTTCAGACTGCTTCCCTCAAATCCAGGCTTGTGTAACTTTGTGCATTAGACCTTTCAATTTGAAAGTCTAATAAGCATCTCAACTTAATAGGCCCTGAACTGATTCCTTCTCTTACCACAAATTCAAGTTGCTCAGGCTAACAGGCTGGATCATCCCTCATCCCCCTCATTTTTTCATACTTGACAGTCAATACACTGGTGAGTTCTCTCAGCTCCACCTTTATTTTTTAACCATTTCTGCTATTACCAGACTTTTAGAAGCTGCCAGTATATCTACCTGGACTAGTGTAAAAACCTAACACAATTTCCTTATCCACGTGTAGCACCTATGTTTATCTTTATCACAGCCCAGAGAGTCATACTTTTTAAACAAATCGGAAGAGTCTGTTTATTTATTTATTTATTTATTTAGTCTTTTTAGTGCTGCACCCACGGCATATGGAGGTTCCCAGGCTGGGGGTCAAATCAGAGCTACTGCTGCGGGCCACAGCCAGAGCCACAGCAGTGTGGGATCCGAGCCACATCTGCAACCTACACTACAGCTCATGGCAATGCCGGCTGGATCCTTAACCCACTGAGCAAGGCCAGGGATAGAACCTGCATCCTCATGAATGCTAGTCAGATTTGTTTCCTCTGAGACATGACGGGAACTCCAGAAAATTTGCTTCTTATGTCAAATACCTCTCCATCATCCTCAACGTGAAAGCTGCTGTGCTTTCAGTGATATATGAGTCATACATGATCAGGCTCAATGGCACTTCTGGCTTTATCTCCCCAAACTGTCCCCTACACTTATTATATTCAAAGCTATACTTGTTCCCTCAATATTCCTTGATTATATGAAACACCGACCTTCCCCTCTAGCCAGAGTCCTCTCCTTGTCATCTTTAAGACTTACTTCTTCACATATTAAAGCATCTGCTCATATATCATCTTTTCTATGAGACCTTCCTTTTCTGTCCTATGTATAATTGCACATACTCCCAGCTCTCCTATTCTCTTTACTGTTCTTTATATTTCATTCATAATTTATATACCTTTTTCATATATTGTATATTCCTTATGTAATTGCTTAATAATTGTTTTTTTTTTAAATTGTTTCTACTGACTAAACAGAAAAATCTACTTGTGCAAGGATATAGTGTTTGGGAGCCTGTGACAAAACAAATATGCACTAAATAGTATTTAGTGAATAAATAGTATTTGGTGCAAATAAGCCACCATGAACCAAGTGAAATGGTGGCTTATTTGCAGCATCTACTTTTTTTATGGTAGGGCATCATACCCTACTTACAATCTATGAATTCAAGAGGAAAACACAATGAAAAATCTAAAGAAATATTTTCAAATTGTTTTTAGTATAAGCTTCCTTGTCCATACCTGATATGGACGTATGACAACCTCTTGCCTCAAAGGAATAATAGACTTTGATAAGGAAAAACATCACCTGAAGGCTGATGGCTCAATTGCTTGAAAACTGGGGAAGACCACTCTCTGTCAAAGACTCAAAAAGCCTTTGCTTGACCAAGGGGTGGTGATGGAGGAAGTAGTGACTGAAATTCCTCCTCTACCAGTCTATAAAGAATAGAATTTAGATTTAAATTTGACTGCTTATAGAAAATTAGTGTGACATATCTTGCGCCATGTTTTGTTTGTCACATATTTATTTTGCTTATTATATGATTACATATTTATATTAGGATCTAAATGAAGAATTTCATCAGGCATAAAAAGCACCCATCGATTGAGCTCTTTACATTTCTTGAAATTCCAGACCTTGGGAAGAACTATGCTTCTGGAAGTACCCTCTCTCAATCAATAGACCCATTTCTACTCTCTTAAGACACTCTTGTTCTTGATGTATGTTGTCCAAAAAAACTTGTCACAATCACTAACAGATTTCTAAATTTAACCAACCTCCTGTTAGAATTTCAAAGAAAATAATGCTGTTTGATTGGAGGCATATATAAAGTTGAACCATCTCTAAGGCAAAATTATTCTCAGGTTAAAAAATAGTATTTTTTTCAAAACTGAACCCTTAGGAAGAAGACATAAAGACAAATTTTCATATCATCCACGTTTATATTTTTGTCATAATGAACTTTTTCAGCAATAGGGGCCCTTTATGGGGCCAGGTTGGGAGGTTCACTGATACATCTTTAGCACTAAATCTAATGTCTGGTCCTGAAATATATGTTTGTTAAGTGAATTAGTAAGACCCATATCCTCTTTTACTCTGATGGTTTATCATCATAGCAAATTCAAGGAAGAGCTGAGAGGCAGGTTGATCATCCAATTAGATGTTGCCAGGAAACTGAAATCTCGTGGTCCTTACATGTGATACTAAAAACCTTGCTTTGGATTCTTTGCCATGTTTTATAACCATTCCTATTTATTGACTAACCTCCAACCTATGCTGGAAGGGTTGACTTTTGAAGGCTATGATATTGTTATATCCAAACTCTGGCATTCTTTTTTATTCCTTCTGCCATAATGGTTTTCCAGTAAGGTTTTGAAATTCTGATTGTCATTGAAAATCATTTATTTTTAAACTGCTTTTTCCTTCCATTTTTGGCCTTAAATGATCTATTTTCATAGGGTTATAAATGCATTTTTAGTACCTAATGATAGCATAATAACACCCTGAAATTCAGTTTTACTGGTTGCATTTTTCAAGGTATCAACCAAGAGGATAACAGTGTGTGTGTGTATGGTGGCGTGGGGGGGGGGGGGTTCAGGGAAAATAATATCTAGCATGCCAAACATGAAACTCATAAGAGCATCAACTCATTGAGTTAAAGTATTATTAACCAGCAGAGTTTACAGGCCTGGGGGCTTATTTACTTTATCAAAACTCCTCCCAACCTCAGGCAAAAAATTAACCAACAGCATCCTTTTTTTTTTTTTTTTTTGCTACATTTAGATAAGATTTTAAATATTTATCATAAAAATCTGGACATATAGCATATCTTCGGATGTCATATCTGAGAAAATGGGGCCCACATTCCTGACTGATAACACGTGAAATAAGTCGATGAGCAGTTATAACTATTTAAATGAGACAAAAATGAAAATCCCCCAAATCATCTAGATAAAAAAGAGAGAGCAATTTAAGCCTGAACATTACCTCCCTGGACTTTGCTTTTATTTGAGTTTGCAACCTACATTATTGAAATCTACAATCTTGGCTAAATCTGTAGTTTAATACAGTCATTGGTGAATATGAGTGTAAACAGAATAATTCAGAGAAGATTTATTGAACACTTGCTAAAATGAAATAGAACAAAATGCCTCGGTTCTTCAGAAGTTTCAATCCTTGAGAATCTTGAATAGGGAAGGCATTTTATTCTACTGGATTTTAGCTGAAGGAATGCATATATCCTCTAAGTTGAAAGTGGCAGAAACAGAATTTGGACTACCACACAGATTTATATATTGATCTAGAGGAAACTACAGTTTTCTCAAGAGATACTGGTCATAGAAGTCTAGCAACCATAAAATACTGGAAATTCTTTTACAGCTACTTTTATGGTAGCCTAGGTTGATTTAATGGAGCACTGTCAAATCACTTCATCCTCTTAGCTCTTAGACTGCATTATCTTAACTTGAATTGTTGGTGAACCCTGCCATCCAACAATTGTAGGGAGATATGGTGTATAATATATTGTCCATGAGGCTGGCCACCTGAAGAATGAAATCAGAGTTGTAAAAGAGATTATGAATTGAGTACTCCATAAATTGAATACCACAGAATGATGATTCTGTATTTGTAGGCACACTAGATGCATATCTTTCTATCAAGGAAAAAGATCCCACACATTTTATGTACAAAAGATTAGAAATGTAAGGATTGAAGCTCATATAGCAGTAAACAAACTGAATATACTATTTCAAGCAATTGTTTATTTATGAGGCAATCTTTAGGATTACACATTTACCTTTAGTCTCTTCAAGTTGAAATTTATTTCTTTTGGAAATGAGAAAAAACATATGATGAGAAAGACCTGTGTTTAGCAGATACACAAAATACCTTGTTAATGGATAATTATAGCAGCTAATATATAATGTTTTCTATGTCCTAGGTATTTTGCAAAAGACTTCATGTGTATTATCGCACATAGGATTATGAGTAATTTCTTATTATAGCTGAGATAAATGAAGCTTGGAGAAGTGATATGAGTTGCCTAAGGTCACAAAATTAATAGTCATTGAAACTGGGATTGATTCTGGCAGATTGCATGGCTCTGTTGTGGACCAAGATACATAATACCTGTAGAGGCAAAGCCCATGGCCCTGGAACTCAAATATATTTTAAGTTCTTTTATGTTACCAAGTGGGTGCTAAGTGCTCACATAAGTCAGCTGGATGATGAACTGAAAATTTCAACTGTAACCTTCTGATTCTCATCAGAACTTTAAATGTTTGTATTTATTTTTATGAAAATTACTATAAGAACTTTTCTTGTTCTTTGGTGAGTGAACTTTCTGAAATATGTGCCAAATTTCTTTTAATAATTTTATTTCTTCATCATGTAAGTATGTTAAAGCATCTGCTTGAGTTAATCACATTCTGGATACTAAAAATATAAAGTAAATATATTACACATGGATGTTAACTTTCTAGTGACATAATTATAATACCATACAATAAAATTAAAGGTATATAATAAAAAAAGAATTTCTAGTGTTCTGGGTGAGAATAGACGTTTTCAATTTTTAGCTTATTAACAATCTTAATGGCAAATCACACTTTTAAAGTGCAAATTTTAAACAACTATGGGCATGCTTTTTGAAAAAGGAAGTACGTTTTTATATTGATAGTCAGAATATGTTAGAATTGAATTAAGTAAGTTTGCTGCTTCACTAAACATTCTAAGTCCAGAAAATCATTGATTTACCACTAGAAACATTGTACTCTAAACATTGTATATTGGATGTTGAAATCTAAAGAATGAGGAGGGAATTAAAAACAGAAGTAAAAACATCTATCTATTACAGACCATTCTTGTACATTACATCATTTTTCTTAAAAGGGAAATAATCCCTTTGAACTTCTATTTCATTTCAGGTATACATCTTTTATGATATTTCTTAAAGTCAGCATCATATTATGGTTATCTGTACACCTGTTTTATTTATTTTCTTGGCACATATTTTGATGTCAAACTTGTTTTTACATAATTAAATACATTTTTAATACATTGCATATGCCAGTAAGTAGTTGTTCCATTAAGTTCACCTAATGGGGTTTATCAAATCCTATTAGAATAATCAAAAAGCCATTAAAGTAAATTTTTTAGAGTAAACTTCATATACAATTAATCAAGGACCTAAAGTCTTACACATGGTGGTCTTGGGAGTGAACGCCGCACCCCCAGCCAGCTGTGTGGTGACAACTTTGTGAGAGGCTCTGAGCTGGAGGCATCCAGCTACATTATGCCCTGATTCATGAGACACAAAAATTGTGACATAGTGAATGTTGTTTTAATACACTGAATGTTGGAGTTATTTGTCACAGCAAGAGATTACTAATATATTGTATTTTATTTATACTATATTATATTTAATATTATACATTATATGTTTTATTATATGAAACAAGAGCTAGTATATAGAAGAGATCATTTGCCTGGAAAGAAATCCTTGAATTTGAATTTTTTTTTTTTTTTTTTTTTTGTCTTTTTAGGGCCTCACCAGTGGCATATGGAGGTTCCCAGGCTAGGCGTCCAATCAGAGCTGTAACCAACCTATGCCACAGCCACAGCAATGTGGGATCTGAGCCATGTCTGCAACCTACACCACAGCTCATGGCAACAACAGATCCTTCACCCACTGTGTGAGGCCATGGATCGAACCCTCATCCTCATGGATGCTAGTCGGTTCACTAACTGCTGAGCTACAATGGGAACTCGCCTTGAATCTGATTTTATCAGAAAGTTGTTAAGGATGGAAATAGAGTGACAAGAGGAATAAATATTGCTGTAGTACAGAAAGAGCAGAAATTATACTCCCTTCTTTAACTAAGAGACAAAATACAGTAGAAACAACTTCGTACTTAAAAGCACAGGTTCTGGTGCCAGAATTTTTATATTAAAACCCAGATGAGCCACATTCTAGTTGTATGATGAGGGCAAATGGTACCCCATTGTCCTAGAACAGAGTTTGCTCATCTGGAAAAAAAATAAACTGTATTTATTTAATTGAGTTATCTCAAGATTTTATTGTGTTGCTACAATCTAATTACTTGTAAAATATCTGGCACATGATTGTTAATAAATGAGAGCAGTTATCAGTAGGATGATCATCATTGCCATCACTGTTGCTGATAGGAGTCTTGAATTCTGCAGTTCATTTCCGGAAGCCTCAGCCTGTAAAAACTAATATATTTGATAAATTATTATTTCAACAGTGTATATTTTCTTCCTCTGGATAGTATGAAGAACAATGATCTAACATATTTTACTGTTCTCTTCATTTTGTAGAATCAGATATGTTATTGTTTTATAAAAATATATAAGATCATTATTTATAAATAAGGAAATTAAGACTCTGTGAGTTAGAAAACAAATATTTATTGGGCATTTACTATGTACCAGAAAAGGAACTGGGTGCCTCATACATACTTGCGACCCAATTCCATTCTTTTCCACGTGAATATCCAAGTCTCACAGCATACCACAATATTCCTTTTAATCATCCAATCTTGGATTACTGCTCCAACGGTTATCTGGAATTTCTCTGCTGGACTCCTTGACTTTCATAAAGGATGTCTTGTACATGGTCAATTTTAAGATTTTACTTATATGTGGGATTTTAAAAAGCCAGATTCATAGAAACAGTAGAATGGTGGTTGTCAAGGGCTGGGGGTGGGGAATTGGGGAGATGCTGGTCAAAGTATACAAAATTCCAGTTGTAGGTGACTAAATTCTGGGGATCTAATGTATTTAATAGTGATTAGAATTAATTATACCATATTATATACTTTAAGGTTGCTAAGAAAGTTCATCATAAACATATTCACCAACAAAACAACAACATCAAAAGGTAATTTTGTGAGATTATGGCTATGTTAACTAATCTTACTGTGGTAGTAATTATATAATACATGTGTATAGATTTATCATTGTGTGCACCTTAGGCTTACACAAGTAATTAATTATACATATATATCAATTTTATCTCAATAAAGCTAAAAAAGAAAAAGAAGAAATTGTAGATCCAAATAATGGCCTATCCGGTGAGAGAGGCAAATATTTAGTTAATTTAAATAATTTTAACCTTGGTAAGGCTGAAGATTGTCATGCAAGGGTGCTAGAGAAGATTGTCATTTTTCTATTGTAAAATCAAAGAGAAACGGAATGTAGCCAGGATAATATCTTGTTTTCCTTCCCTAAAAGAGAAAATAATGGTTTCTAAAAGCTGTACAAAAGAGTGCTAACAAGTATCTTGCTTTCATTTAGCATTAAATACTGTGAACATTGAAGCCAGAAAGAGTTCAATAACGACAAACTATTTCAAAGTAACCTCATTTTTCTTTCACAGTAGGGTTATTGAGCTTCTAAGTGAAGGGAATAAAATAGAAATATTGTATCTTTAGTTTAGATACACATAAACTTCAAGTAAAAATGTTTTACATGACATATTTACAGAAGAGGTAACAAAAAGTTGATGATGATACAGTGAAGGATTTGTTGCTGGTTTCACAGCCATATGAAGTTAATCAATTTATTTATCTGTTATCCCTAAGAAAGTTCTTTATTTACATGTCTTACAGAATCTTTTCCCTAGTCATATCTCAGTCCTTTTTGTCAATGGCATGAGAGTAGATTTCATATTTGTCAGCCAAAATCTGAGAGATAATAAGTATACATAAATTAAAAAAAAACCTTCCTGAATGTATAGAATGAAACTTCAGACTAAAATCCACAAGATGAGATTTTATAGAAGCAGGTTAATGGGTATTCAAATAATCAGTGAGCAACACTTAATGATGGAAAGAATCTACACCATATAGTCTTTCACATAGAAAGTGATAAAAATAATTAAAAACTTAGAATGAGACTATGTATAAAGTTTACACAAAATACAAAAACAGCTTTCTAATATTGTTACCCATTTGCAAGCAACAAGTTAGCTTGCCCTAGTTTCATATCACTCACTGATGAGAAGAGATTCCTAGGTCAGAGACAAAGGGTAGTTTATTATTCATTAATAAGCAGTGACCAGAATATCATTTTTGTAAGTTCCCTGAAGTCCAGTTCCCATGGGGTGATGTAAAGAGCGTTAGGTGACACCTGCATGTGACATGAGTTGCCCCTGGGAAAAGAAACCAAGTTTGTAACGGACAGTAAGCAAACTTGCCTTTTGCTCCAGAGGGAAACATTATTTTTATTATACTGAACAATAAGCAAACCTGTCCTGGCCATGAAGCAGATATATATCTCCCCAAGCTATTTACTATACAAACATCCTTGAAAACGTAATCTGGACAAAAAGGGCAGTTAGAACCTTTGCTTTTAAACCATGCAGAAATGTGAGAGCCAGGAAAAACTGTAAAACCCTTGTCAGGGCTTTGAAAATACAAATTTAAGACTGGAATCCAGATTGAGAATAAATATAATTTAATAATACATTGTACTGGTCATATCATTTGGGTTTTTTGGTTCAATTTTGAATACCACATTTTGAAGTACACTAAAGGAAATTAGCAGACATTCAAACCATCAAAGAAATGAAGTTAATAGAACGATGAGATGGCTTAGGCAGAAGACTCTGGAGCACTCTGGGTCATTGGGACATGGCATGGATTTTAATTAACCAGTGGAAGACTCTCAGGTTTCACTGGGAAGGAGTTAAGGGGCTTATAGTGCAAGGACAAGTAAATGGGAGCCTATGGATGAAAAATGGTTAGTATTTCAGTTCAACCTGGGGCTCTATAGCTAAAGTTAGAGGTAATTTTTTTTAAATGTCTTGCCTAGGTTACCTGATACCTGTGTTCACATTCTAGATACCACAGGCAATATATTGCTAGTAAGCATGTAGACTATATTTATGTTAGCAATTTGAGTTTTTAATCTCCCAGTATTGTGAATTTTTGTATTTTTAATATAATTTCTCAGTGAAAATTGATTATAGTCACTATAATTTTTAAAACTGTTTAATTCAAAAAGGTAAATAATTCAAAAATATTTTATTAAATTTTATGCAATATTTACTAATATGGACACTCCAAATCCATCTAGATGTTCTCTTATTTTTTGAATATTCAGCTCTAATCCATTTCAAAGAACTGGACATGGGAATAGTGGCCCAACTAAATGAAATGTATGTTTATTTAAATCATTAGCTTAGGAAGACTGATATTCGTAGAGAAAACCTTAAGGATAATTTTTGGATGCATATATAATAGTTTATATATGATATATATGTATGCAACACATATAAATCAACTCAGCTATTTATTTAAAAATTCCTTATCTGTATATAGTCATAATTTTTGCAAATTAAACTTTTTACTATGAGACCATTGTTAGGTTATATATACTTGTAACAAGCAAAGCAGAGAGATCCCATTCACTGTTTTTTCCCAGTTTCCCTCAAAGGTAACATCTCTCAATCTTTTTTTTTTTTTTTTTTTTTGTCTTTTTGCTATTTCTTGGGCCGCTCCCGCGGCATATGGAGGTTCCCAGGCTAGGGGTCGAATCGGAGCTGTAGCCACCGGCCTACACCAGAGCCACAGCAACGCGGGATCTGAGCCACGTCTGCAACCTACACCGCAGCTCACGGCCACGCTGGATCATTAACCCACTGAGCAGGGGCAGGGACCGAACCCGCAACCTCATGGTTCCTAGTCGGATTCGTTAACCACTGCGCCACGACGGGAACTCCACATCTCTCAATCTTTAGCACAGAAGAGCTATTTATGAGGACGCTATTATGATAGGCTGAAATCAAGAGTTCATCCAGGCCTGTGGTTGTTTTACCGCATGGGAAATTTTCTGAGAGCTTGATCAATGCAAGAGTATGGAAGGCAGGGTCTAAAAGATGAGAGACTTCCCTCAGTCTCATGGTTCTTGAGAAAGATAATCTGACTGAAGAGAGGGCTATACAACAGCCATGATGCTGTTTGCCCTCCAGACCACGAGACAATATGTGGACAGAGGTTAACTTTATTTTCAACTCAGGCTCAAATCCATTCAATGCTATAGTAAATGTTTTAACTAGGTATTTAGAAATATAAAGACAGTAAGTATATTTATAAGTTCATTCGTATGAATATCTGTGTATTTAAAAAACGTAAAAAACTGAATGCTGTTGGATCAGCATTCTTTGCTGTTTGTTGTTCATTTATGTGCATTTTACAATTTTTAAACAAATTTTCTGATTCTCTTAATTTGAATTTAAATTGTCTTGTGAATCTTCAGGCAGATAATTTACCACAGGTATGTCCAAAGAATGTTTCAATCTCCTAGTGTCTTTCCTGAGGGTGCACTCTCTATAACACCAGTATGGTATTATTTATTATCATCCAATAAATCTCAGCTCCTCAAATTAAATAATATTTTTTCATTAAGTGAAAAAACTAGTCCTTGGCCTTTGTCTTCTATGTTCTTTCTCTTGCTAAACTGTTACAGCTATTGCAGCTGTGTGGTTGGGAAAGTGGGAGAAAAATTAATCTATAGTATTAGCTTTTCCACTTCATGATCTTGTTTCAAAAATCACTTCATGATCTTCACTTCATGATCCTCACTTTGCTTCAGATCACTTCAGTTTACTTCATGATCTTGTTTTGGAAATGTGTGGACTGAAACGACTTCTAGTCAAGTCTGAAACTTGGTAATTTTGTTGGAGAAAGGGTCCTGAGAGAATGGTCCTTTCCCAGGTCTCAGATAAGTTCCTGGGACTGGCTGCCAAGTAGGAGCCCTTGGCTTCACACAGGAAAGAATTCAACAGTGAGACATAGTAAAGTGAAAGTGGGTTTATTTAGAGCGATACACATTCCCTAGACAGAATGCAGTCTATCTCAGAAGATGAGAGCTATCCTGGAGATAAGGCTGGTTGATTTTTATGGGCTTCATGATTTTATAGGCTAAAAAAATCAGAGGATTATTCCAATTAGTTGGGGGAAGGGGCAGGAATTTCCAGACATTGGGGCCACCGCCCAATTTTTGGTCTTTTATGATTGCCTTGGAACTGTTAAGGTACCTGTGGTCCTGTCATTTAGCTGCTAGTGTATTACAGTGAGTGTATAATGAGGTTCAAGGTCTATTGGAAGTCAGATCTTCTGCCATCTTAGGCCTAGTTAGTTTTTGTCATATCCTTAATGGCTATGTTGTTCTTTTAATAGGCGTGGCCTGTTCCCTTCCTTCCTGTCTCGATTTGTCTTAAATAATATTGATGTAAATCAACATTCCTGAATTATCTTCCAGATGTAATTGATTATCAATATCTTAGTATAGCAACAAAAATAACAATGTTATTTGGGAGTTTTGAAGTTACCCATGATCTGTGAAAGAGAAACTGTAAAGAAATGAAGTTCATATCCTATCACAAGCAGCTTATTCTGAGTCATTTTTCACTTTCAAGATTTCAACCAAAATTCCTTCAATTTGTTTTATTTTAGAGTCTTTTGAGATGTATACCATGCAAAAGTTAATAAACAGAGATTTCAATTAAAGTAGAGTTGGGAGGACAGAAAGGGCAGTTCTCATACCCTACAACAAGAGTAGAGCCTGGCAAGATGATGTAAGATTTCCTCTTCTTACCTGGCCAGACCTCAGCCAGTGAAAGACTATCACGACTCAGCCAATGAAAAGCCACTCTATTTCCAACTTTCAATTCTGTTAATGAACTCTTTACTACCATAGTCTTACCAAAGTCCTTTACCCCTCTTTGAAAGAGCTCTCTCCTTGTCTCATGGGATTTATGCCTGGCTTGGCATGGTTGCAAGCCCCAAACTGCAATTCTTTGCCGATCCCAAATAAACCCATTTTTGCTGGAGAAATAACTGGCAGTCTATTTGTTTAAGGTCAACAACTGTGACATCTGAGTTAATAGATCTAACTTCCATCAATAATAGCAATCACAGAGTAAATAACATATAAATGTCACCTCCTCAAAGAAAATTTCTCTACCAACCAATCTAAATTAAATATTGTTATTTTACTCCTCCCAGCAACCTAAAGTTTCCATCACAGTAATCATACTTCCTAAGTGAGTGTGTGAGTGTTTGTGCATATGTTGTCTTTAGAATTCCATGTCAGCGGGTAAGGTAAACACTAACATTATTCATGTTTTACAAATGCTGAAAAGGCTGCTCGATACATTAAATTTTTTGAGCACACAGTTCATAAGTGGCAGAGGCAGAATTCAAACCCTGACCTCTCTGAGAGAAGCAATAACAGCTTTCAACCAATTTACTGTTTCATAGTCCCTGCAAACATTCTTTGTGTTTAACTAAAAAATATGCATAGTTGGACCATGAAGAAACATATTTATTTTGATATTTTTCTGGGCCTCCATTTACATGATGATGTCTGTATAGATTAAAGCATAATTGTATTAAATTAGGAAAATTGATTAACAAATAAATGTGACATGAATAAGAAATATTTAAAAATATAAAAGTAAAGCAATTGTAAGTTTTAGCAATAGTACTGCAAGATATAACTTGAATACACTCAAATCTACTTCCTTCCAGTAAAGCAGGTATAATGGTCCAAAAGTTTGGCTGGATTCCCTAACAAATCTCATAAAAAGTAATTACAGAGATATAGCCAGGATTTGACTATTTTAGACAATGAAGGGAATTGTCAATACTTTCTCTCTTAATAGTTTTAAATGTAAAGGAATACAATGGATACAGCAGTAATTTTAGAGATAGCAAAGTAAACTATTACAGAAATTGTGGGTAATTATCTCAGTTTGGCAGACATGCTAATTTCTATTGAGTTCTTCATCCCATTTTGTTTTTGTTTTCTTTTTAATTATTTTCTGTTTCTTCAAAGTATGAATACTTTTTTTCTCCTTCAAACATGATGGAATTGAATATTTTTCTTAATTTTTAAAAAATGTTCCCAGCCAATCTAATTATTATATAATTCATATTAGGTACTTTTTAACCATGTCTCAGTGCTTTTCTCCTTAAAAATCACTTTTACATTGTTTCTTAATATCATATGCATTTCTCAACAAAATTTTTCACTATTTATTATGACTCCTTTCTTAAATATAAAAAAGCTAGGGTTTGATTTAAAAAAATATATAACAACATAATTATGGAGCCCAATATTTCTCAAGGCAAATTTAGCCCATAGGAGTTCTCAATTTTATTTAGATCTTCTCAAAGTATTTTAGTCTATTTAAAGTTGTTCATTTTCTCACATTTTATAATTAACTTCCTTAATGTAGCTCTGCTCATGTTAATGGATTGTATTTGAAAATCTCTTTTGCACTTGGGTAATCTGGGGATGTTTCGTTATTTAGAATTACATAATTCTTTCACAAATCACACTTGAATCTCCATTATTGAAGCATAAAACAGGGCATTTTATTAGTCACCAAAGGCTTTTTTCTGCAATATTTTTACAAGAAAGTAAAAGCGAGGTAAAGTCGGCATAGGTTTGAAGACTCTTGATGAAAACAAATTGTCCAGTGCATTTGAAATAAATGTCTTAAAGCAAATGGAAGATATAGCAATCATACCCCAAACCCTATATATTCAGGACAGGAAATGCATTTCGTCCTTCCATTTCAGTAATGCATGAATTTCGTTTCTACTTTGTAGAAATTCTTATTAGAGGTATTTCATAATGAAAAACCTAAAAGTGGAAAATAGGTAATAAAGAATTTTTCTGTAGAAAAAGTAGAGCCTTTTCTAGAGTGTGTTGGAAAATATTAGAGGTAATGAGAGAAACTAGCCATTAGCCCTAGAGCCACTCTTCAGCTGCTGACATATTTAAAATGGAAGGAAACTGGGACCTAGAACAGAGATTGAAAGAATGTACTTTGGCATAAGGATACTAGACTATATAAATCTGATGAAAGTATGATATATGTGGTGAGAGCAATAAAGAGAAGAGTAGATGATTATTTCAGTCTGGGGTAGCTATCAATTAGACCATGGTAAACATCCTGGACCTCAGAAGAAAGTGCCTAGGTAAAGGTATTATTATGGAAATTTTCAGAATGTGGTAGTAGTTGAAACTATAAGTGAGCATTAGGTCAATAGCACTCATAGTATGTTATGTTTCTTTTAATTGTTTTATAAGATGAAGTTTTTTAAATGTCATTTTCCAATTGTTTGCCACTAAAAATAAAAAGAATGTCAGGTCCCTTTGCATTATTTCTCTTGATTCTTGCCCACACACGACAAAGATTTGGAGGTGCAGGCAGTCTGGGCCGGGATTGTTCCCAGGGTCTGGCTGGGGATTGTTCAGCTGGGAAGTGCTGCATCAGCACCAGGAGAGAGCCAGTGCTCTTACTGTGCAGGTTTGGAGGCAAATGGTTTCTCAGGGCAGAAGCATTCTGGTCTTTCCAGGCAAAAGCATTCAATTCAGGATGGGAGTGGTTCTGAGTCGAAGGCAATTCCCCTCAAACTGACAGCACTTTAGGCCAAGTTACAGCTTGATAGGGAGCCCCTAATGGACCATTCTGGTCAGTCTTCCCTAGAGAAAAAAAGCTCCCAATGGTTGCCTTGGAGATCAGTGTCGCAATCAAGAGTCAAATTGGTAGCTGTGTACAGCAAATTTTATTTATGCCCTTAGAGAGAGAGGGCTATCCTGGGGTAGAGACTGGTTCTGGCTACAGCTGGGTCTTTCCTTATATCCCAATATCACAGACATGTTTGAGCATCCCAATTGGGATCCCAATCCCAGACCACTGATTTTCATGTCCCCACCTCCCTGCGTCCCCCTGCATAAGGGGAGCGGGGGTTGATCCTCTATTGATTTTGGGCAGGATGCCTTATCTGCTTGCAGAACAGATTATAGGGAAGTGCTCCGCCAAGACAGCCTGTATAGGAAAGTGCTCCACAAAGAGCAGGAGTCTGGTATCTGCCTGTGTCCTCATTGCTTGATCGAAGGCCTCCTGTTTTTGATAACAATAAATGGCCTGTTTTGAATCACCTGGTCTGAGTCTCTATCCTATTCTACCTAACATAATGATTTTATATTGACCTTGTATGTGGTGACTTTGCTGAATTAACCTATGAGTTTCAAAGTAGATTTGTTTTCATAGGTTTTTTTTCGTGATTTTCTGCATAATCATATCTGTGTGAAAAGGATGTTTTATTTTTTCTTTTCCAAACTTAGTAACTTTTATTTCATTATTTCACCTTTTTGTATTGACTAGGACTTACAGTAGTATGCTTAATATATTAGACAATCTTGACTTCTTAAAACCTTAGGGGGAAAACATACATTTTAATTATTAAGTATAATGTGATCTGTAGGGTTTTCTTGAATCTTTTTTTCAGCTTTTATTTAGATAACCCTATGATTTATTTTCTCTTTTCTTCTGCTAATATGATACATTTCATTGCTTTCCTAACGTTAAACCAAATTTGCATCCCTGCTACAAACTCATGTAGTCACGCTGTATCATGCCTTTTACGTAACATTGCATATTTACTTTGGGATGTTTTCTTCTATGTTCATGGGATGTATCTGTCTTCAATTTCCTTTTCTTGCAATTACTTTGTCAGGTTTGACACCAGGGGATTGCTGGTTTCATAAAACTTGTTGAACAGTGTTCCTTCCTTTTTTTTTTTTTTTTCAGAAAATTTAGTATATGATTGACATCATTTTTTCTTTATATGTTTTATAGAATTGAACAGTTAAACCACCTGGGCCTGAACCTTACTTGGTAGATGGTCTTTAATTATGAATTGTAATTCATTAATAGATATTTTCAATTTATTATTGAGTCAGTTTTTATCAGCTGAGTTTCTAAGGAGTTTGTCTGTTTGATCTATGTCAGAGTATAATCTCAGCCCTCTGTATTAATATTTCAGGCTGGATAAATTTTTGTTGTTGAGAACTGTCCTGACCTTCTAGTTTGTTTAGTGATGTCCCTGGCCTCTATCATCCAGATGCAGTTAGCACCAACACCTCCCCAGTGTGACAACTGAAAATGTTTCCAGACATTATTAAATGCCCCCTGGACAGCAAAATTACCTTTCTTTGAGAATCAGTTATCTTAAGTAATCAAACTTACAGCATAAATTTCATGACAGTTTATCATCATCATTTTTTTGTTAAGGATTTGTAGTGAAATTCCCTCTTTCAATTCTAAAATTTGTTACTTGAGAATTATCTTTCTACATCACTACTTTGATTTTAATTATTTGATAATTTTGTTATTATATCAATTTAGTTAACTTTTCCAAAGAAGAAATTTTCAACTTGTTTTAATTGTTCTGTCCTTTGTTTTCTTTTTAAAATTGTATTTTAAATCTCTGCGACTCTAGGTATATTTTTTTAGTATTTTATAATGTTTCATGCAAGATTAATAATATGCATTCTTAACTTCTCATGTTCTTTCTAGAATTAAAAATTTACTGTTTCATGCACAAAGTACTTGACAACAATATGAATTTATTTATCTAACATGCCCTTTGCTACTGTTCTCCTATTATAAATCCTGCAATACAGTTATAATTTTGTATGAAACATCTGCTTTTAAAAGAAATTTTAAAAATAAAAATATGAATTTTTTATATTTATTCACATATTTGTTATTTTTGGTTCTCTTTCTATACATCTGAGTTTCCTCTACTATTATTTCCTTTCCATCTGAATATCTTCCTTTAGCACATTTTTTAACTAGTCTGTTGTCTATATCTTAGATTTTATTTTCTGAATGTGTCTGCATTTCAAATTCCATTTAATTTTTTTTTTTTTTTTTACTTAGAACTTTGGTCTGATTATTTTTCTTTCATCACTTTAAGTATGCAAATTCATTATAGGCTTTGATGATAAACCAGACATCATTCATTTTTATTCCTTTATTTGTTTGTTTGTTTTTTTCTTTTTGCTATTTCTTGGGCCGCTTCCACGGCATATGGAGGTTTCCAGGCCAGGGGTTGAATTGGAGCTGTAGCTGCCAGCCTACACCAGAGCCATAGCAACGCGGGATCCGACGCAACCTACACCACAGCTCATGGCAACGCCGGATCGTTAACCCACTGAGCAAGGGCAGGGACAGAACCCGCAACCTCATGGTTCCTAGTTGGATTCGTTAACCACTGCACCACGACGGGAACTCCTATTCCTTTATTTGTATATTTTTTTCCAGCTGTGTTTACAATATTACTTGAATCTTTGAGTTTCAGCAGTTTAAATATGATGTGACTATTTATGGTTTCCTTTGTATTTATCCTGCTTGCATTTGATGAGTTTCTGTATCTGTGTATTATTTTTCACCAAATTTGTGAAGATTTCAACTATTATTTCTTCAATTATTTTTTTTATGTTCCATTCACTTTCTTTTTTTATGCTGGACCTCAAATCACATATATGTTAGCATGCAGGTAACTGAGGTTTTTCTTCCAAACTTATTTTTCTCTGCTTTTGAGGTTATATATAGACCATTATCCAGTCTTCAGCAATCCTGCTAAATATCAATGCACCTATCTCTAAACTCTTGTGTATGTTTATCTTTGGAATTTAACAATTTTATACTGCATATTTAACACTAGTGATTCTGCTGGAATTCTTCTTTTTGTCATTTCCATTTTTCTACTTTTATTTTCCATTTATTAACTCACAATCACTTTTTTCTTTGTCTTTGAACATATTTGTAATAGCTACTTTAAAATCCTTATCTATTCATGTCAAATTCTAGGTCATCTTAGTGTCTACTTTTATGGACATTTTTGTCCATGACAAAATTTTCCTGTTCTCATATATACAATAAACTTTATTTCATGTTGGGCATGATGACTTATATGATACAGAGATCCTTTTATCTATTATCTTCCTTTAAACAAAGCTGATGTTTGCTCCTTGAACAGTTAATATACTGTTTTATCAAACTGAACTTGTAGAGGTTTGATTTTATACTTTGTTGGGGCTAATCTATTTAGTTATGTAACTAGTCTATTTAATTGTCTGTTGTGATGTTGTCTTTATTCCAATAGTGTGGCCATTCTGAAATTTCGATGCAAAGCGTGAGATATTAACCAAGGCACTCTAACTTGGCAGCATTAACACCGCAATATCTGAAAGACTGAAGCTATCTGCTTGAGTTCTTCATATCCTGCATAATGTGAACAAGAGAGTTTCCCTGGGGAAAAGTGTGTAAGTAAATATCTCACCCACTAATGTTCATTCTTTCAAAGGACAAAATCCCTTCAGGTTTTATTTGCTTTTGTTCATTCTCTAGTAGTTCAGATAGATGTGTAAAGGTTTACCTTTGCATATTTTCCAGACTTTATAATATTCTTTGTGGGAAGATAAATCTTACACAAGCTACTCTGCAATTATCAGAACTGAAACTCCTTATTTTTAAATAGAATGAAAATATTTTTGTCAATTATTAGCCAGACTCTGCATTTCTTTTCTTTGATATAGATTTTTAGGATTAGAATTACAGGCTTGGATGCTTACCTCAAAACAAATATGTTAGTGTGCTATATTATGTTGATAGATTTTCTAATATTAATGTGTTGAATTTCTATTAGAAAACCTGCATAACTCTGCTTATATTTTTATTTTGATATTACTGATATTTATACTTTATATCTCCATTTAAATAAGGAATGCTTATTTTGACATCAATATGTGAATTAATAATTTCTCTGTATTTTATGTAATAGAGATATTTATAGAAATAATTAATCTTCATTAGTTTTCCAAAGTACCTCCATACTGTTCTCCATAGTGGCTGCACCAGCTTACATTCCTACCAGCAGTATAGGAGGGTTCCCTTTTCTCCACAGGCTCTCTAACATTTATTGTTTGCAGACTTTTTTGATGATGGCCATTCTGATTGGTGTTAGGTGATACCTCATTGTAGTTTTGATTTGCGTTTCTCTAATAATTAGTAATGTTGAGCATCTTTTCATGTGCTTTTTGGCCATTTGTGTGTCTTTTAGAAATATCAGTTTAGATCCTCTGATCATTTTTTAAAATTTTCATCAGTTCTTTGTATTGTTTTGCTTATTCTTTTTTTAAGTTATAACTGATTTACAATGTTATGCCAATTTTTGCTGTACAGAAAAGTGACCCAGTCGTATATATGTATACATTCTTTTTCTCATATTATCTTCCATCATGTTTTATTCCCAGAGATTGGATGTAGCTCACTGTGCTAAATGATAAGACCTCATTGTTTGTCCATTCTAAATGTAATAGTTTGCATCTACTATCCCCTAAAATGATTGTGTTGTTTGTTGTTGTTGTTTTTATATTGAACTACAGGAGCCATTTTTATATTTTGGAGATTAATCCCTTGTTGGTTGCTTAGTTTGCACATATTTTCTCCCATTCTATGGGCTATATTTTCATTTTGCTTCCTTTGCTGTGCAAAAGCTTTTAAGTTTAATTAGGTCCCATTTGTTTATTTTTGTTTTTATTCTCATTTATCTAGGAAGTGGATCCAAAATTGTATTGCTACAATTTAGGTCAGAGAGTCTGGCCTATGTTTTCCTTTAAGAGTTTTATAGTATCCAGTCTTACACTTAGAAATTTAGTCCATTTTGAATTTATTTTTATGTATGATATTCTAATTTCATTCTTTTATATGCAGCTGTCCAGTGTTCCCAGCACCACTTATTGAAATGACTCATTACTCCACTGTATATTTTTGCAGTCTTTGTGGTACACTAGTTGACTATAGGTGCATGGGTTTATTTCTGGGCTTCATATCCTATTCTGTTTATCTATATTTCTGCTTTTCTGCCAGTACCATGCTGTTTCAATTGGCTGTAGCTTTGTAGTATAGTCTGAAGACTAGAATGATTAGGTAGTGTGATTCCTCCAGCTCCATTTTTTCTTTCTCATGATTGCTGTGGGTATTTGAGATCCTTTGTGTTTCTATACAAATATTAAGATTTTTTTTTGTTCTAGATCTGCAAAAAATACCATTGGTAATTTGACAGGGATTACATTAAATCTGTAGATTGCCATAGGCGCTATAGTCAATTTGAAAATATTGGTTCTTCCAATCCAAGAACATGGTATATTTTCCTGTTTGTTTGTGTCATCTTAGATTTTTTTCATCAGTATCATAGTTTTCAGGTCTTTTGCCTTCTTAAGTAGGTTTGTTCCATAGTTTTTTAGTCTTTTTGATGTAATGTTAAATGGGGTTATTACCTATATTTCTCTTCCTCATCTTTTGTTGTCAATGTATAGGAATGCCAGTGACAGTTTTACTTCTTTGTTAATTTGGATTTATTTTATTTCTTTCTTTGATTGTCATAGCTAGGACTTTCAAAACTATGTTGAATTACTGTGATGGGGTGGGCTTCCTTGTTTTTTTCCTGGTCTTAGCAGAAATTCTTTCAGTTTTCACCATTGAGAATAACATTATCTGTGGGTTTGTCATATATGACCTTTATTATGTTGAGATAGGTCCCCTCTCTGCCCACTTTCTGGAAAGTCTTTATCAAAAATGGGTGCTGAATTTTGTCAAAAGCTTTTCCTGCATCTATTGAGATGAACATATGGTTTTTATTCTTCAATTTTTTAATGTAAAAAAATGATTGATTTGTTGATATTTTAATATCCTTGCGTCCCTGGGATAAATCCCATTTGATCATGGTTTTAATCCTCTTAAGTATTATTGAATTTTGTTTACTAGCATTTTGTTGAGGATGTTTGTATCTATGTTGTGATATTGACCTGTAATTTTATTTTTTCATGGTATCTTTTTCTGGTTTTATTATCAGGGTGATAGTGGCCTCATAGAAGGATTTTGAGAGTGTTCCTTCCTCTGCAGTTTTTTGGAATATTTTCAAAATGCTATGTGTTCACCTTTCTCTAAATGTTTGATAGAATTTGCCTGTGGAGGCATCTGGTCCTGGACTTTTGTTTATTCCTAGTTTTTAATCACAATTTCAATTTCAATACTTGTGATAAGTCTTTTCATGTTTTCTATGCACTCTGAATTCTGAGGTCAATGATTTTTATTCTCTAATCAGAGATATGGTTTAAATTTTATCTATATCTTATGCGAAACAGTCCAGGTAGAGTATGAGTGATGAAGCTAGAAAGACATCAACAAATTACTACTGTGAATGTGATTCATACATTCTGTAGCTATTGATTGAGTTAATTATTTAACCATTTCAAGACTGTTTTCTAACACCAATAAGTGTGATGATAATGCCAAATTCAAAGGCTAATTGTGAAAAATAAATATAAAATTATATTAAATGCCCAGCATAATATTTATCATATATTAGGCACCATATAAATGGTACTGATTTCTTACTGCTTCAGAGAAAACTGCACATTCTCAAATAAGTCAGACACACTGTAACCAATGTTTGAGAGAGCATTTTCAGTGGGACACAGTGTTCAAATGGGTACAAGATAGTGGTAAAGAAAATCAATAAATTAAAAAAAATATCTGAACAACATTTAAATAAAAGAGAGATAGCAAAGCACCCTTACAAACCCAGCAGGTGGAGACATACATTTTTGTCAGTAATTCACATGTAAGACCATGAGTTCGGTAGTAAATTTCTCAGGGAAGGGTTTAGGAGGGAGGAACAAGTTTGAATACAAAGGAGGGACTTCTTTGGAGTATTGAAATCATTCTATATCCTCTGTGGCAGTGGTTAAGAGAATCTATGCATGAGTACAGAATAATGGAACTGTACACCCCAGTTGGTGAATTTTCCTCCATCTAAATTTTAAAGGGAAAATAAATGAGTCAAAACAAAGTAATCATTATCTATCTACAATAGGTATAGAAAATCAATGATTAATTTAATGCCATTGGGAACCAATATTTTCAGCTTAGGAGAAGACAGATAAAAATGTAAAATTATCTGTTAAACAAAAATGTCAAAAGTATTAATTTTGAATAGAAAGTATCATTATGAACTGATTTTTTTTCTAAAAATATACATATATTCTATCTTATTGTCTAGAAGCTATGAAAACAAATTAACAATTAAAACATATAGCCCTTTAGATTGTAATATTTACATAAAATTTCCCCCCAAAACAAATCAGGGTTCTTGAAGAAATTGCTGATTCCAGGTCCTGACAGAAAATGGATAAAAGGGACCATCAACTTTGAAAAAAAGCAAATAAGTTTATCAAAACCCCATTGATTAAAATGGATACCAGAGCTAATGTGAATGGCTTCAGTGGCCAAGGATGGAACAACTTAAGCATCAAAACCATAGTGCTCAATGATTGTAACATATGTGTGTGTGTGTTTATGCTATATACTATACACATATGTACATATATACCTATATATGATTCCATGATTAAATATAAAATGAAGGTAAAAAGGGAATTATTGATATTTTTTAGTTGTCATACAACAGTTCATTCTGAAAACTTGTATAGATATGGGAAGATAAGCATCAGTCCTTCCTTTTTTTAATAACTTCCTCCTAGAGTAGCCAAATATATGATATCATGTGATGAAGTGATGTTCTTCCTTGGAGAAGAGCACCAGCTAATAAATGTCAACTATAAAGGGTCTCAAATTTTTGACCTACTTGCAGACTTAGAAGTTAGCATGCTACCGTTTTGTGGATTCTGGCAGAAGACATGAAACTGCTGGTTAACAGCAAAAGGACAGTTTATTTCTTATTCAAATCAGTGGTAGTAACTGTTTTCTTACACTCACTCCGCAAACCCCAAGTCACATAGAGTAATGTGATAAGGCCAGATGATTTAGCTACTTAGTGAATGTATTAAGAGAAAGGACCCTCTAGCTTTAGAAACAATGCTCTTTTTATCATGGATTTCAAACAAACTTGTTCAAATTTGCTCTAAAGGCACTCATTATTTTGTTTTACCGGAGAGTGACAAACCTGCATTCTGCTCCAGAAAAAGTTGCCATGTCTCCCCTCTGAATCTGTTCCTTATACATATATACGTCAAGAGATATTTTGGAGCAAAGGCCATCAGTACCACTGCTCTCAACATGTGGAACTATGCAACAGACCCACGGAGCATTGTCTCCCAATAATCAATGAAGAAAAAAATGAAACTAGAAAGTCACCATTTTGCATCTTCTAATGAAATATTGTGTCTTAGCAGTGATTATTGGTGGATATTAAAACCATTGAGGCAATGGTTGATGAAAAACTTATAATGAATGGATTAGGCTGATGAACTGACCAAAGTTAAAATCACTAAATATGGAATAACTAGACATCATTTACCTGGTATGAGGCGATTGGAAGTACGAAGCAATGCCTGTATGGGATTTTCGCAAAAAATAATTGAACCTGAATATTAAAATGCTTGTAGATCTAACTATTTGGTAAGAGGAAATAAGAGATAATATGTATGTTTTTAAAAATATGATGGAGTTCCCACTGTGGCACAGTGGGTTGAAGATCCAGCGTTGTCCCAGCTGCAGCTCACATATGATCCCTGGCCCCAGGAACTTCCATTTGGCATGAGTGTGGCAAAAAAAAAAAAAGATGATACAAAAGTGGGAAGTTGAAAATTCTATGGGCCTAATGTCCCAATTTCATTAATGTGTAGATAGCATTAAAAAGTCTTGTAATAGGAAAGTTTTTTAAAAAATTTACAAGATGTGGTAACCAGATATTTTATATATATATATATATATATATATATATATATATATATAGGATGTTCTGATTTTTTGAACAGAACAGCAGAAAAATAAGATTTTTTTGAAGATTATAACTCGATTATAATCTGAGTATTAGATACAAAGGAATTAAAATTAACTATATTAGCTGTGCCATGGTTTTTAAGGTCCTTATTTTTCAAAAATATATCCTGAGGTAATTTGTGGATAATAAGATTCCTGGGATTTATTTAAAAAATATTTCATCAGAGAAATATGCAAGAGAGGAAAGAAGGAAGGAAGAGAGGGGGAGGGGAGGGAATAAAAGAAGGAAAACATATTCCATAAAAACTGTTAAATATTTCTGAAAGAAGCGCTTACCTGCTATTACTTGCCTTGAAAATTTTTTGGAAGGAAAATGTATCTTATTATGGTTTGCAATATGCCTTTATTTAAAAAAAATCACATATGGGAAGGATTTGTATAGAGTGTCACAGTCTGGAGCAAAAAAGCACTAGAATTATAGTGTAAGCATTACAGCCAAACTTTATATGGTTTACAGTTTTTTCAAGTATCAGACTGTTAAAGACAAATGAATAAACACAGAAGTGGAAAGCAAGCCGGATTTCCTGAGATTTAACAAAAGGACAATACAGTTGTATGGGGATTAAGTCAGAAAAAAGAAAAATGCACCAGAACTGTTTTGTGGTAAGTAAAAACATGTTCAGGATCCAAAGACAGAGCTCTGCTTTGAAACACAATTGTTAAATTTCCAGGATCTGTAAACCCCTCTATATTACAAATTAAATAATAGGTTGATTTATTTTTTTCACAACACTGATCTATGAAACAAGAATAATGGGAAAATTAAGGTGAAGGTGACATCCAAGTCACATATTAACAGTGAGGTCAGCCAGTCAGAAATCTGAGAAGAGTTAACCATGGGGGATCACAGAGAAGGCATTAAATGAGGTTCTGGGGAGTCAGAGCAGAGCCCACAGAAACTTAGAGAATTGTGTTGTGTGCTTTGTACCCTTATCATTTCCCACTGAACTGCTCTGAGGAACCTCTATTCCCTTTCTGAGCTCATGATGCTTCCTAGAAACAAACTCACTCGATCTGATTTATGATAATTTCTTTCTTCCTTCCCAGAAGGGAAAACTGGACCAAATGCTGTTTAACTTCTGGCCCAAAGATTCTTTCAAACCTGAGGAAATCACTTCAAGTCCTTGCTTCTATTTTTTCAGCAGGATTGCTCTACAGTTATTCCAAATATATGGATACTCTTCCATTCAGTAGGGCAGCCTCGGTATTTAGGTGGTTCATCTCCATGAGTCATAATGTTTATAAGTAGCTTAATGAGGTATGTTTCTCTTGTGTACAGAATTTTAGCTTCAGAGCACTTTAGCTGATTGAAGTGCCCCATCTATCACTGAAGATCTTACTTTTCTCAATAAGTTCTTATTTACTGCTTCTTCAGTATATGCTTTGTAGGATTTTAGAGTGCTCCACACTTAAATTGTATATCACTTTGGTATTTGAATCAATGAATTTAAATTACTGCATAATGATTACTTTCAATTTGCTGTCGCTTACAGAAGAGGATATAATTAAACATGTTTGTTTGATCAGGTCTTGCAAATGAACCTATACATTTACATTAGGTCTCTAAAAGATGAGTTAACTCCCTTGAGCTTTTTAACCCATTTGGAAAAAGTTGTCAGTTCTATGGCTAAGTCAGTAGTCAGTAGTCTTTCCTCCTTCCCTTTCTCCTTTCCTCAAATATCCGTTTTCATCTCTTTTACCTCTTTTATTACCCTTTCTTCCTATCCTCATCCCTATTTGTCCTTTTTGTTTGTTTGTTTTTTGTTTTGTTTTTTGCTTTTTAGGGCCGCACCTGTGGCATATGGACATTCCCAGGCTAGGGGTTGAAATCAGAGCTACAGCTGCTGGCCTATTCCACAGCCACAGCAACATGGGATCTGAGCCGTGTCTGTGTCTGTGACCTACACCACAGCTCATGGCAATGCTGGATCCCCAACCCACCTAAAGAGGCTGGGGATCGAACCTGCTAGTCGGATTCATTTCCACTATGGGAATTCCCCTTATTCATTTTTTTTCGTTCCCTTCTATTTTATGTTTATACTGTGTCCAACATAATGCTAAATGCTAGAAATAAAATATTGGATGACTTAGAAGCTAATCTGACTTGCATTTCAGCAAAGGGCCAATTAAACTTATTCTCAGATCTTATGTCCAGGGAACTTGCAGTACTGGTCAGAGAAATCTTATTGAAGTTGAAGGAGAAAAACAATTTTAAAGAAAGGTTAGATGTTCTACACTATCAAGAAGTTGAGATTAGGAGTTCCCGTTGTGGCACAGTGGTTAATGAATCCGACTAGGAACCATGAGGTTGCGGGTTCCATCCCTGGCCTTGCTCCGTGGGTTAAGGATCTGGCATTGCCATGAGCTGTGGTGTAGGTCGCAGACATGGCTCAGATCCCACATTGCTATGGCTCTGGTGTAGGCCAGTGGCTACAGCTCCAATTAAACCCCTAGCCTGGGAACCTCCATATGCCACATGAGCAGCCCTAGAAAAGGCAAAAAGACAAAAAAAAAAAAAAAAAGTTGAGATTAATAATAACTATAGACAACTAACCTAGTAGATTTCATCTATGCTCTTCTATCTTGAGAAGTTCAATTTGGGACTTTTTATATATCTTCCATGTTTTAAAATTTTCATTCTTCATTGTACCCTCTTGAATACATGGTGTTTAGTTATAAAAACTGTTTTATGTCTCAGTCTACTATTTTGTCATCTATGTAATATCTCCATTTGATTCTATTGGTTGATTTTTCTCTGCATTGTGGGCTGTAATTGCCTGCTTATTTTAATGCCTATTGATTTTTTGATTTGATGCTAGGCATTATGATTTTATCCTTTTTATAACTGAGTAATTTTGTATTTCTTTAATTTTGAGTTTTAAACTGGGATACAATTAACTTAGTTGGAAACATTTTAATCCTTCTAAGGCTTGCTCAAAGTTTTGTTACGTGCTTTTAAGTCTAAGATTAATTTTGCTCTGTTTTACTGAGATAAAAACACTTTCTGAGTACCTTACATAGTGTCCTGTATATTACAAGGTGTTCCACTCTATGTGGTGGTTACACTAACTGTTCTCAGTCCTTTGTAAACTCAGAGGATCAGAGGACTCTGCCACCTTGTCCTTTGTAGTAGAACTTTCCTAGCCTGCACTGACCAGTACTCAACTGAGGACTCGAGGATAGTCTGAAAATCTCTAGCACTCTCTCTCTAAGCAGCAATCTCTCTCACTCTCCTTTTCTTTTCTTTTCTTTTTTTTTTTTTTTAGCACTTTCCTTTTCATGTGGCTTTTTTCTGTCCATCCAAAAATATCCTTTTTGAAATATATTCTGCGTACTCTGGCCAACTTGTCCTCCTGAATTCTCAACTGTATCTTCTCAACTGGGGAAATCTGCTGGGTTTTGTTTAGTTTACCCCTTGGTGTGTTGTGTGGCCTGGAAATTGTCTTCAGGCAGTAAGTTGGGGCAGTTAAGTGCATCATCTAGTTTGTTTTCCTCATCTCAGAGATCAATGCCTTGTGCTCAAATCGTTGTCATTTATATTTCATCCAAATCTTTTAGGTATTTAATGCAAGAAGATATATCCAAGACTGTTACTCCATATTGATCAAGAGACTGTATATATTATGTCCTCATATGAAGTAGTTATAGCTGAAGCTCATCTAAAATAAATAACCTACTCAAAATCAAGTATTTAGTATAGGCAGAGACAATTTGCAAACTATGACATCTCATATAGAAGTTTACATGATTCTACTTGTGCAATTGACAACATATTCTTGACCTTACAAAATAGCTTTAGTATGGAAGGATGGATAGAAATGGATTACAATTCAGAAGTAGGTAGTGGGAACTGAAGATGGTAAATGTAGACATTTTTCCAAGAAGGTTGATAGTGAAGGAAGAAAGAGAAGAAAGTCTGAGAGAGAAATTGAAGCCTCAAAAGAGTATGGAGGTTTTCCCTTTTAGGCCTTCCCAGAGTTCCAAAGATCAAATTTAATCAGAGAAGTGAGAAAATGCAGAAACAAAGGAAAACATTCAAGCAAGATAAAATGATAATTTATCCATAAAACAAAGTCAGTGACTTATAGTTCCTCTTCAAGTGCTATGGATGATATCCTAAGCCCACATCCTTGAGTTGCTTTGCAGATACCCCCACTAGAGGGAAGAAGTCAACTCCGTGGTGACCACCAGCATGTAGACTCCAGTCGGGTTGATGACTGAGAATTGTAAAACAGTACCCTGTTACCTCACCACCAACCAATCAGAAGGATGGACATGAGCTGATCATGCATCTGGCAATCCTCTCCTCCCCTTGCCTTAAAAAACTTCCCTGAAAGCTATCATTCTGAGCACGAGCTGCCCATTCTCCTGGCTTGGCCCTGCATCAGGCATCTTGCAATAAATGCCGCACTTTTCTTTACCTCCCCCCCACACACACCCCCCACACACACCACTGAGGGAAACTTGTATATCGTATGTAGGTGCTCTCAATCTGATGATTCACTGGTAACAAAGAGAGACCAGCAATGCCCCACCTGCCCAGAGCTTAAAAGGCTCAAGAGGTAGAAAGAGTCTTATGAAAAGTGTGTCAGGAAATGACTGATGAAAGAAATAAAGCTTAAACAAATCCCTGAACTACTCCCCAGGATACAAAAGAATAAAAGGCACCAGGGACTTCATTTTAGTGGGAGAAGGATAGGACAGGGAATATAGAAAAGTACAAGCTGTGTTTACAAGATGGTGAGAGGATCAATGCAAGTAGAGCAGTTTTGTTCATGCTCTAATTTACTAGATTTGACCCTAGGAAAACACACCCATAAGATGTGGCCAGGGATGACAGACTGGGACAACGCCTCTCCTCATACACACACTCTTAGCTATTATCTAGTATGATTTACTACACTATCTTGTAAGGGAATTTGAAGGTTTGAGTGGGAATTGTTAGGAATGTAACTATAAGGTGATCAAAGTACAATTGGTAATTTGTCTATGAGTAAATGAACTTAGCTTTTCCATGCCTCAGTAATATGAAGAATATTTCCCTTTTCCTTCTGTTTTATGTTATTCTCAAGAGAGATGCTTCATCTTGCCATCACTTTTCAGATTTATATCAACTATCCCTCCTCTAGATACATATCTTCACCACTCTGTGGAAAATAAAGGAGCTCTGAGCTGTAAGTAGAGATGAAGATTTAACTAATTTTGCTTTTTTTTTTTTGGACTTTTACCTACTGTCTACCTCCAACAGTTTTTCATTAAGACACACACATACACACATGCACAAATACACACCACTGGATAATTATAGTATAATTGATGTGTTACAATGTATGTGGATACAATTACAGGCTTGCCAATGAGGACTACATTACCTAAATGGAAGAAGGGATAAGGAGACAAGGGAGAAGAAGGGCAGACTAACTGAGGAGGAGAGGAGGTTGATAATGACATTATCACAGAACTTGCAAAATAGTGTGCAGAGAAACAACCAGAAACAGGACAATCTCAACCAAAGGAACTGAACTGAGTTCTGGCTTTGGTTGGGGCTATAGTGAGTTTCTGTTTTCTATAAATGTAGGTAGGTAGATCTAATTGGTTGCAGAGGTTTGGGGGGTTGTTTCAGTTTTCACTCACTGAGTTTGATGAACATGTTGGAACCAAAGACAAATTGGCACGATGTTCACAAACTTGAATGCAGTTACCCCTCATTTGTATGACAATGAGACTGTTTTCTGATGTTGAATATATATAGCTTCAAAGGAGCTTTAATAAATAGACTCTTACCAATGTCCATCCCTGCCTCTCTTGTATAACCGTAGAGATGAAAATTGGTCTGTGTGGGGATAAGTACAACTGAGATTCAACTAACAGCACCCAATTGTGTTTTTTCTTTTACATTAAAACTGTTGTCTATTTTTCTTTTAATGTACAAGAAAAGTCAAGTAAGGTACTCTTTATCAGTATTGTAAGAAATACATAATTAAAAATCAGTTTATAAGAAATGGGTCAGAATAATCTGAAAGAGGCAACTGTGGTTGTCTGAACAATCCCTTGTCTGCCACTTATGTGGAGTTTTAACAAAAAAATGAAATCACTTATGCAAGTACAGAAAGCTTCAGGAACAAGATAGAGCTAATTACATCATCCGAAAAGTACCTTAACATAGGAGTTCCCATCGTGGCTCAAAGGTTAACAAATCCAGCTAGCAACCATGAGGACGTGAGTTTGATCCCTGGCCTTGCTCAGTGGGTTAAGGATCCCTTAATGCTGTGCCTGTGGTGTAGGATGGCGTCTACAGCTCCGATTTGATCCCTAGCCTGGGAACCTCCATAAGCCACAGTTGTGGCCCTAAAAAGACAAAAGACAAAAAAAGTACCTTAACATGAACTTGGTTCAGTCTTCTTTGTTTGCAAATAAGCTGAAACCTAGACATATCCTTCATGAGAAGTTAATTATCAGATGATACATAGGTTTAAAAAACAAGATGAAGATCAGGTATCATCTATCAGAGGTGCTGACATTTAACAGTGTGGTGGGGCTAGAAAAACATGTCCACATGTGCCTGTGGGATGATGAAGTTGCCAGTGACCTAACGCCAAATATTTGTCTTGAAATGTGGATGAAAAAGCTCAAAGTGCCCAAGGGTATAACTAATCTTAATAAATGACTACTAGCCCTACCTCTCAATGAGGAGAGTAGACCTTCTTTGGTCTGTCACAATGCAGGAGCCATTGGAATATCTGAGAGTATCAGAAGGAATATCTTAGTAAACACACAGTGGTCTGAATAATAGATAGTTATTTCTTGGGGTCAAAGTGGGGGATGTTCTTTATTACCTATAAATCCAAAGGAAGATAAGCAAGCACTAGGCCATTTTCAGAATGGACATGGAATATTGCCCATATCCAGAGTTTGGAAAAGCTTGGGGACCACAATTAGAGTGCTAAGAAGTTTATGTGTGGAATTATAATCATTTCATAATTAATTTGTGCTGCCACTGAAGATTACCTCAGTCAAAAATCTCATTAATTTGGCCAACCTATATCTCTATATTTTATATATTTTCTATATCTCTATATTTTCTATATTTTCTATATCTCTATATTTTAGAAATATATACTCTCATAAATAATCAATCTTAAGTAAAATATATATTAACAAAAAAGAACAATAAGACATCCAAACCCTATGTGATAATAAGAAAAGAAGAAATGGAAAGTACTAAATGGCAAAAAAGTAAATACCTTAATATCTAGATACTTTGCAGTTAAGCCACAGTTACTAAATGTCTGTTATTCACCAGCACTTTAGTTTGAGTGAGGCATAAAAATAACAAATCCTAGGTTCTGCATACAATAAAGTTTTCTACAATTCCTGGAAATGTTATAACCATTTAATCTAATCACTACTACACAAATGAAGCAAAGGTAGTATATACATTTGAGGCTGAAAATTCTGGGAGCTAGGTGTTAAGAATTTAAGACATATACAGCATAAAAGTGGGTGGAAATTTTTTTGATATAATAACATTAAAATTGTAATGGACCACTCAATATTCCAGTGGAGGAAAAACACTCAAGAAATTTTTTTGAAAAAAATAAAGTAACAGGAAAGAAAGTAAACCTAGGCGGTATTTCAAAGTTACCAAAGGAAAGTTTTGTAAAACTGATTAATAAAAATAATATGACTAAAACTACTGTTCATGTGTATTGTATATATTCTCACTTAGAGATGAGGATAAAAGATCCATTAAAATCCTTATTATATTTGGAGAGAGAAGAGGCAAAGAAATCCGAACTGGTAAGAAACTGAGAGCAGCAAAAAATTCAGTGAAATACATAACAGTTACTGACAAGTTTAAGTCGTTGAAGAGACATGGTATGCAATGAGAGTTCAATTTTATTCCAACTGACAGATAAATCCTGTTTTAAGAATAGCATTTTGTGATCTGAAAAATGATCAGAAGAAAATTCTGCATATGCAAACAATGGTAATAAATCATCTCCATATAGAGGAACAATATATTAGGTGATGGCAGTTTAAATTTCTCATGAAGAATTGAACTAAGATCAGCAGCAAGAATCTCAAGTAAAATTTAAAGCAGAAGGTGAGATAAAAGGTGGGCTCGTCAATGCCTGTTTCCTATTACTATGCAATGACAAAGATGCATCTTGGTTTCATAGCCTGGACTCAACACTAAGCCTTCTAATTCCATTCTTCACCCATGTTAATTGTGTTATGCATAGAAGAAATGCAGACGACATGCCTTGTCCAAATGGCACATAAAAGTTATATGTATTGACAAATGTTTGAATCATAACATCATTACAAAGAGGTTATTGTTTCATATATAGAACTTCTATAACATTATATATAGAAAAAAAAACTGCATTTCTGGAAACACCCTGTAAACTATGCATACTCAAAATATCATACAGTTCAATTTGTTTTTATGCCTTCAATGTAATAATTTTACATTTTCTGTTTTTATTTTTTTTAATTCTATGATTTTTAATATATATACAGACTCATGCAGTCATCACTTTCAGTAAGACAATTCCTCATGCTCTCCAAATACAGTAACATGTTCATCCCTCCCTTAAATCTTAAAACTAACCTGTTCTCCATCACTAAAATTTTGTTTTCCATGGAGCATATATAAATGAAATCATATAGCATGCAACCTTTGAGACCATTTTTAATACAGCTGCTATAAATATACATTGCAGGCTTTTTGTGAATATAAGTTTTCATGTTTCATCGATAAATACCTTGGGCATAGGGCTGCTTGATAATAAACTGAGTGTTTGCTTAGCTTTATAAGAAATTGGGAAATCGGAGTAGATGGAATTTTAAAACATCATCTTCACATCCAAAGCCTCATCATACAATGTCATGTTTGTGTTTCACTGTCAAGCGTATTTTAAAGAACTCAAGTGGAAAAATAACCCACCATATTTACAAAAATGTATCATATCTGTTGCTCTTCATTTATTTCTCGTATTTCACATTTTACTTTGCTAATATTTCCCTTCTTTCTTCAGAAATTTTTGGCTAATATTTCTTCAAATCGTATGAGTGATATTTTCAGAATCACTCTTTCTCTTCTTCTGGGACTCTGAGCATGCAAATATATATTTTGCTAATATCTCACAGTTTCTTGAGGCTCATCCAGTAAGTTTTTATTTAGTTATTTTTGTTTTCGTGGGTGATTGTCCTGGATACATTCAGGATACAAGTTTCAACCTGCCTTCTTCGTGCCATTGTTCTTACTGATACCAACTGGGTTCTTAAACTCTTTAATCTATAGAAATTAATGAGAGCAGAGGGAGAATTCAGGCAAGGCTTTATTGTGAGTCCTGTTCATCATGAGAGAACAAAAACAAGTAACAAGTTCCCTTGCTTGCTCCCAGAGTGAGGGCAAAGGTGGAGCAGTGGGTCCAGGAGGAGGGGTTATTTAGGTGGCCTGCTCACCCCCTCAGTGCACTGTGTGCAGGGATCATTAGTACCCAGCACCTTAGAAACAGTAGTTGAGTTCTGACCTTTATTTTTCTATCATAGTTGATTTATAGTGTTCTGTCAATTCCGGCTGTACAGCAAAGTGACTCTCACATTATCTTTGACCATATTCCATCACAAGTGACTAGATATAGTTCCCTGTGCCATACAGCAAATCTTATTGTTTATCCACTCCAAATGCGATAATTTGCATCTATTAACCCCAAGTTCCCAGAACATCCCACTCCCTCCCCATCCCCCTAGGCAACCACAAGTCTGTTCTCCAAGTCCATGAGTTTCTTTTCTATGAAAAGGTTCATTTGTGCCACATATTAGTTTCCAGATATGTGATATCATATAGCATTTGTCTTTCTCTTTCTGACTTATTTCACTTACTATGAGAGTCCGTAGTTCCATCCATGTTGCTGCGAATGGCATTATTTTGTTTTGTTTTTTTTTTTTTATGGCTTAAGAGTATTCCATTGTGTACACACACACACACACACACACACACACGGCATCTCAATCCATTCATCTGTCAATAGACACTTAGGTTGTTTCCATGTCTTGGCTCTTGTAAATAGTTCTGCAATGAACATAGGGGTGAATGTATCTTTTCAATAAAAGTTTTGTCCAGGTATATGCCCAAGAGTGGGATTGCTGGATCATATGGTAGTTCTATGTATAGTTTTCTAAGGTACCTCCATACTGTTTTCCATTGTGGTTGTACCAATTTACATTCCCACCAACAGTGCAGGAGGCTTCCCTTTTCTCCACACCCTCTCCAGTATTTGTTATTTGTTGACTTGTTAATGATGGCCATTCTGACAGGTGTTAGGTAGTACCTCATAGCAGTTTTGATTTGCATTTCTCTAATAATCAGGGATGTTGAGCATTTGTTCATGTGCTTGTTGGCCATCTATATATCTTCTTTGGAGAAATGTCTATTCAGGTCTTCTGCCCATTTTTCAATTGTATTGTCATTTTTTTTTTTTTTTTTGCTGTTGAGTTGTTTAAATTGTTTATATATTTTAGAGATTAAGCCCTTGTCAGTTGCATCATTTGGAACTATTTTCTCCCATTCTGTAGGTTGTTTTTTTATTTTATGGTTTCCTTTTCTGTGCAAATGCTTATACATTTGATTAGGTCCCATTGGTTTATTTTTGTTTTTATTTTGTTTTGGGAGACTGACCTAAGAAAACATTAGTATGGCTGATGTCAGAGAATGTTTTGTCTATGTTCCCTTCTAGGAGTTTGATGGTGTCTTGTCTTACATTTAAGTCTTTAAGCCATTTTGAGTTTATTTTTGTGCATGGAGAAAAGTATGGAAGTTCTTTAACAAGCTAAAAATGGAGCTTCCATATGATCTGACAGTCCTACTCCTGGGCATACTATCTGGAGAAAACTGTAATTCAGAAAGATACATGCACCTCAGTTTTCACTATAGCACTATTTACAATAGTCAAAACATGGAAGCAACCTAAGTGTCCATCAACAGAGGATTGGATTAAAAGTGGTACATATATATAATGGAATATCACTTGGCTGTAAAAAAGAACAAAATAATGCCACTTGTAGCAAAGTGGATGGTCCTAGAGATTATTGTACTAAGTGAGGTAAGTCAGACAAAGACAGACATCATATGAGACCACTAATATGTGGAATTTACTAGAAAATGACACAAAAGGTTTATTCACAAAACAGAAACACACTCAAAGATTTCAAAACCAAACTTATGGTTACCAAAGTGGAAATATTGGGGGGAGGGATGATTGGGAAATTGGGATTGGCATATACACACTGCTACATACAGAATCAATTGGTAACAAGGACCTACATATAGTTCTGGGAAATCTATTCAATACTCTGCGATAACCTATATAGGAAAGAATCCAGAAAAGAATGGATATATATGTTAAAAAAATCCGTCATATCCCTATAGTGCACCCTCCTATGAAGTGTTCATTATTAATACAGTTATAGGCCATGGCTTGGCTGGCAAAGGACAGGGCCTGGTTATAATTCCTTGACATATGATGGTTTGGGTGTCCAAGAGGAAAATAAACCCTTAGAGGTATCAATAGGAACGTCTGTCTCATGGTTAAGAACTTTTAATCCTTGAAGGACATTATTATTGTTAGTAGCTGTGTAACTAGGGGAGAGAAAACCATTATGCTGGCTCTTTAGATCATATGATGTTACAACAATCTTAATAAAATGCTCTGGTATGATCTGGTCGGTTTTGTCAGAGGGTCAGAGTGGAATGTCAGCTCACTCTTTTTATTGGTGTACCACAGATGGGTTGAATTTGATTTTCCAGGTGGATGGAATGTTTCCTTCCCACCTTTCACATTCCCTTTCTGTGTTGTTAAGAGACGGGGCCATAGTTTGAAATAGGGCACAGGTGGGTGAGGTTGTAAGTACAGTTTATCCCTATATAAGTGACTAGATATCTGGTGTAATTATATCTCAGGGTGATTCCCAAGGCATGTGAAATAAACACCATTTGTGCAGTTTAACGTAGCATACCCCATCCCCATCCTGTTAAACATTGGAATAGCCCCCTGGAAGGTGCAAGAGTGACTAGCAGTAGCCTAAGGCTTAGTTAATGTCCCTGATTTAAGTTGTTAATCTCCAGTGGAACTGGAAGTTTAGGGGAAATGCAAGAGGAGAGCCAGTAGTCAGTTGGGTTGCTGATGGCATATCCAGCATTCTTTTAAATGTTTCCCTTTGGACGTGATTCTTGAAATGTTAGTAAGTGAATTTTCTTACCATTGTCCCATGGTTACAGGAACTAGTAAGGGACAGAGCCAATAGGAGGAGAGTTTTGTGGCGGAGTATTTCCCTTAAACCCAGTACTGACAAAAGAGCTGTTTCCCTGGTGGGGGTGGCTGAGCAAACTGGTAGAATGCAAGCAGAAAGACAGCAAGGATGGCAAGTAGGGGTCTAAGCCACCACCCCGTTTCCACTTATCTGTAGATCGTGCCTGTCTTTGGAATACATAGGGGTCTCAGATTTTCCACTAGATCACAGATGTATTGTTCCTTTGTTGTGACCTGCAGGGTTTTGGAGGTAAAAGATTTAGTCTGTACAAATCTATCCAATTAGATATCTCTCACAGTTTGACAGACGTGGGGGTCGCTAAAATTATTCTATAGGGATAATAAAAACCTTCCAGTTTGGTAATAGTCAATCTTCAGGGAACCCTCTTTCCAAGTTTTAAGAAGAACTTGATTCCAGGGTTTATTTGTGAAGGAATTGCCTCTTCCACTCTATTTTTTAATGGGAGCTGGTAGTGCTTTGTTGGCATAGTCCTAGATTTCCCACTGAATTTGTCCTGGGTCTGACTCACTTCCTCATCTAGTAAATGTCAGTGATAAGGAAGGTCTTCTATAGGTGTTTCAAATGGGCTAAGCTGCAGACCACTCCTGGGGGCTACACAGACCTTGAGGAGTGGCATAGGGAGCAGGTTGCTCTGGGGTTCATGGGTTTCTTGGCAGAGCTTTGCTAACGTTTTCTTTTTCTTTTATTTCATTTCATTCATTTTTGCCTTTTAGGGCCACACCTGTGGCATATGGAAGTTCCCAAGCTAGGGGTCGAATCAGAGCTACAGCTGCTGGCCTACACCACAGCCACTGCAACGCAGGATCTGAGCCACATCTGTGACCTACCCCAGAGCTCACGACAGTGCCGGACCCTTAACCCACTGAACAAGGTCAGGGATCGAACCCACATCATCTTGTATACCAATCAGGTTCATTTCCACTGAGACACAGTGGGAATTTCCTGCTAAGGTTTTCTTTAAAGTATGATTCATTTCCTCTGTCTTCCCTTTAGGTTGGAAGTGCTAGGAAGTGTGTGGCTTATAGTCTATCCCTAGGGCCCTTGAGAGCCCCTGTGTCCTTTGGCTATAAAGAAGTGTCCATTATCACTCTGGAGGGAATTTGGAAGTCTAAACCAAGGAATTATTTCCTTTAAAAGGGATTTACAGACTCCAGTAGTCTTTTTAGACTGGTGTTGAAAGCTTCTACCCATCCCTTGAAAGTATCAACAAACACAAGATGTTTATATCCAGACTGCAGGAGCATTTAGGTGAAATCTAGCTGCCAAGCTTCCTCTGCTTATGTCCCTTGCTCTTCAATTGGTCTAGGGAACAAAGGTATATTGGATGGGCCTGTGCGTTATTACTGGCACACAAATCACAGGCAAAGGCTACTTGTTTTACTGTTCTTTTGAGCCCCTCCCTTCCATAAAAAGGCCTTTCACATCAAGTCTCATAGTGCATCCCTCCCATAGTGGGTGACATCATGCAGGCTCCTGATGAGTTTCCATTCTTGGGCTTCAGATATTAGAACCTTGTCATCCTTTTTATATTAGCTTGTGCTTCCTTCCTTATAGCCCCGTTTCTCAGCCTTTTCTTATTCTTTTGGGGAATATCGGGAAAAGCTGGGGAGCTCAGGAGGGCCAATCACTAGGGCAATAACTTGCTCAGGCTTCTGCAGTCAAGCTGCCCGTTTTGTGGTTTGATCAACTTTGCTGTTCCTCTGGCTCACAAAAGACTCATCCCTCTGACGGCTCCTATAGCGGATCACTGCTACCTGGGTCAGGAGCTGCACTTTCTAAAAGAGCTAGAATCTACTCTTTATATTTTATGGGAGAATTTCTAGTGCTTAACATTCCTCTTTCTTTCAAAATGGCAGCATGAACATGTAACACATGGAACTCACATTTAAAATTAAAAAAAAATTAACTTATCCTTCCCTAAATCTATAGCTCTCATTATTGCAATTAGCTCGACCTTCTGGGCTGAAGTCTAGGGTGGCAGGGCCTTGGCATCTACCGCTCCATATAGACTAACTGTGCCCTACTCTCCTTTCAGGTTCCTATCTCTGTAAAATTGCTCCCATTAGGAAACCAACTTCAGGACTATCAGGAAGTTCTTCTGGAAGATCAGCCCTGCTGAGGTAAGTTTGTTCTATGGTCTCTATACACTTATACAATGTTTCCACTCTCCACAGCTGGAAGCAGAGTTGAGGGGTTCAGGGTCTGGCACATCTTTAATGTAATGTCAGGTGTGTTCATTAGGAGAGCCTGATGTCTCATTAACTTTCTTGCAAACAAAGAATGATGTCCTTTTCCAACACAGACTGTATCTGATGAAGGGTTAGTACATCTGTGTTGTCCTGAGCTTGAAAGCCTCGTTAACCAATACAGCTGTGGCTGCTGCTGCAAGCAGGCACCTTAGTCATCCCCGGGCCAGACTCCAATTGTTTTGAAAAGTTAGCTATCAGTCTTTTATGTGGTCCCAGCTGTTGGGGCAGAACTCCTAGCACCATCCCTAACCTCTGTGAATGTACAGGTTAAAGGGCCTGTCCAAATTTGGGAGCCCTACTGCTGGTGCTCTGTTCAACTCAACCTTTGAGTCTCAAAGGCCCACTGGTGGTCTCTCTCCCATTGGAAGGATTCCTTTTATTTTCCTGTTAAGGCTTCGTATAGGGAGGGGTTTGGCTCTAAGGCCCTAATTTGGAATCCAGATAAAACAGAACTCAGCCATCTGGAGAAAGCCTTGGAGTTACCTTTTTGTACTCAGATACGGTAATGCTCTAGTTGCTGTTTTCAATCTATGGGGAGGGCTTAGCTCCTGGGGTCAGAACAAATGCTAAATAATGAAGTTGTTGCTGTGAGATCTGAGCCTTGGCTGGGGAGGCTTTATAGCCCCTTTCTGCCAGATGGTTTAGGAATTTAATAGTATTTTGGTCAGAGACTTGCTTTGTATCACTATTTATCAATAAATCATTAACATTTTGTAGCAGATTCTCTTTTAAGGCTTAGTTCCCTCAGCTCCCTTGTTAACATGTTTCCATAAAGATGGAAGCTGTCCCCAAAAGCCTGTGGAAGCACCGTCTAAATTTCCTGGGTACTCTCCAGGTTTTCAGGGCCCCTCCATCCAAAGGCAAAAAGTAGCAGGTACCCTTTCTTGATCTTGAGTCAAGGTAGAGGGGCGACAGGTTCTTTAAATGGGGTGAGGGTGGGGGTGGATCAGTGGGTTGGGCCAGAGGGGTGGCTTTCACCTCACCCCCTTGGTGGTACTCTGTGCAGGGATCATGCACACTTCCCTGTTTTTGCTTTTGACGTTCAGAAGTTGCAGTTGAATTTTGGCCACTTTGCATTTTATTGTTCCTACTCACCCCCCCCCCCCAGCCACAAAGGGCCCACATGCAGTTATTTTTAGCCTCTTAGAATTTCCTTGTGTTCTGTTGCGCCAGCAGATGTTTGTCCAGATGCATGTACTATAGTAAAGCGGGTCCCAGGTCCCAGGTATCAGCTTATCTACTAAATTCCAATATCAGTTAAGCATTTAAAGCTTTTGTAATGTTCTTGGTACCTTCTACTCAGTAGTCAGTCTGGAACCTGGGCAGAGGTCTATTCTTTAACTCAGTTCTCAGTACTAGGAATGATAATTAGGATCACATGGGCAGCTAGGGAAGTAAAACCAGGCTTCATGAGCAACTTTATAGGACACTTTCCTGAGATCCTCCTGCTTTGATTCATAATCTCCTTGGTTCTTTCTAGTTCCCCAGTAGTCTCCTTTTTGCTTCTCAATCCAGAAGTCATCTGTATTATGGCCATTTTGTGTCTGAGGCTAAGCAGTAATGAGGGGCTTGGAGAATGAGAGAGAAGGCCAGAGCAGGAAAGAGAGGAGAGAGGAAGAAAGTGAAACAGGGAAAGAGCAAAATCAGAGGAGTTGCCCCTGCTCTGTTGGAAGACCAGTTCTACTCAACCTGGAGGATGATTCCTTCCTGAGGAGTTTGGCTTTTCTGGTTTTTTGTTTGTTTGTTTTTATTGCCGCTGTTATGTTGTCACCATGGAATTGCTTGAGGACTCAACCATGAGAGAATGAACATTTGGGTTATTTCCAAGGTGAAAAATCACAAATAATGCTGCTATAAACATCCTTGTATATGTTTGGTGAGAACAAATATTTTTATTTCTTTAGGTACAATATGTAGGAATAAGAATGCTGGGTCAAATGGTAAGTAGATATTTAACTTTGTGAGACTTGCCAAATATGTTTCCAGAGTGACTCTAACATTGCATAATCCCACCAGCAACACATGCGAGTTCCAGTTGTTCTGCATTCCATTTTTGGTATTGTCTATAGTTTCATTTTAGCTATCCTAATATTTTGTGATTGCTATGTCATTGTGGTTTAAATTTGTATTTTCTTAAATAGCTAATGATGCTCGACATCTTTCCATGTGATTATTGCTATTTTTATATCCTCTTTAATGAAGGGTCTGTTCCATCCTTTGTTAATTTTATAAAATTGAGTTGCTTATTATAATATTGTTGGGCTTTCAGAGTTCTTTATATAGTTTGAATACAATCCTTTACAGATGTGTGATTTGCAGGTATTTTCTTCCAATTCATAGCTTGTCTTGTTGCCTTTGATAGTGTCTCTGACAGAGCAAAAGTTTTCAATATTGATGAAGTCCTATTTACCATTTTTATCATCAAATTAGCTTTTGGTGTCATTTCTAACAACTCTTTTCTAAACCTAGATTTCCTCTGAAAGTTTTATATTTTTTAGTTTTATATCTAGTTTTGGAATTTATTTGGAGTTGATCTTTGTATGAAGTATGAGACTTTGGTCAAGGTTTATTGCTTTTATGATCAATTGTTACAATACCATTTGTTGCAAAGACTCTTTTCTCCATTGCTCCATTTTTCGTCATTGTTAAATATCAAATGATTACATGTTTTTGAGTCTATGCCTGCATTACCTATTCTATTCCAATGAATAGTATACACTGATGTTGAAACAAACCATGTTATAGAACATTGGCTACAGAAAGTTAAAGATTAAAATACATCATATCTTTGATATGTGTATAACGTATACATATTTTATGTATGTATTAGACCTACTTACCAATTCCTTGTTAATTGATTTATTTGAAACTGACTTATTTCCCATAGACTACTAGGTTCATATACAAAGATATAAATAATACACCAAAAGTAAATTTAATAGTTGAACTTTAAAAGTCTGCAGTTGAGTTGATCAAAGTTAACACAGCTTCTATAGACCATTACCAATGATAATATTTGGGTTTTGATAGCCCACAGGATGAATAATGATGTGTGCTTTGAAACATGTAGTTTTCCATTAGGTCAGGCCTGACCACTCCACTACCTTGTTTTTTGCTAGATTCTATCTAATTCTGTGAAGCCTAAATTCCAGATTGTTTGTTTGTTTGTTTGTTTCTCATATTCTCTTTTATACTGATCTAATTCTGGATCAGATGGAATGTTCATTTGCACTTTTTTTTGAAAAAGTTTTTCTCCAAAAAGACACATGGAGAAGTGCCTGATTTCAGCTTCCCTGGATGTGGCCATGTTTCCTATGTCTCCTGGAGAAACTATCCTGTGACAGAGAAGAATAGTGGCCATGTTTAGAGTTGCTGATGTAACAGTAGAAACATGTGTCATTGGTTACACTTTTGAGTTGCTGGAAATCACCTCTGGGACGGCCATTTGCTTCCAGGAGTATTATTTGAAATAATAAAATACCTAATTTTCTAAGCCACTTTCAGCTGGGAATCTTGTCATTTGCAGGCAAAGGTCTCCTAATAGATATATATCTTTAAATGTGCAATCAAGGTGAAAATAATTCCTTTAGTATCTCTTCATTTCTCTTCTGGAGAAACTCTTATTCCTTAATAGATTGAGGAGTATAAGCCTTGTAACGTATAGTTGAATTCAGTTAGCTAATATTTTGTTGAGGATATATGCATCTATGTTCATCAGTCATATTGGCCTGCAATTTTGTGATATATTTTTCTGGTTTTGGTATCAGGGTGATGCTGGTCTCATAGAGTGAGTTTGAAAGGATTCCTTCCTCTTCAATTTTTGGTAATAGTTTGACAATGATAAAGATTTGATAAACTTCTTGAAGAGTTTGTTAGGTCATATTCGAGATAACTGCATTTTGAAGGATTAACTCATGCTTTATTTAGCAAGTGTGAATTTGTGTGTCCAAGTCACTCTAATAGTAGGAGGGTTACAAAAATAATAAATTCATGGGAATGTCCATTGTGGCTCATTGGTAATGAACCTGGCTAGTAACAGTGAGAATGTAGGTTGAAGACGTAGCTCAGATATGGTGTTGCTATGGCTGTGGTGTAGGCCAGTAGCTATAGTTCCGATTCAACCCTTAGCCTGGGAACTTCCATATGCCCTGAGTGCACCCCTAAAAAAGACAAATATAAATAATTAAAGTCATAGTCTTTGTTTTTAGTGGACCTAAAATCTAGATAAGAATGACAGTAATCAAATAAGTGAAATGAAATTTTCTATCAATAAAAAATTAAGTATCAGGTGTAAAACTTGGCCCATAATAGCTACTTAATAAATGCTTATTTAAAAAGAAATAGTAGAACTGATGCAAGTATGTGTCTGGCAAATTGAATGATAGTTCATTGTTACAAGGAAGGTTTAGGAAGTATTTGTTACACAAAATCTGCCTAGAAAAAAATGCAGGAGTTAATCTCAATGAGCACAGAGAAAACATTACAGGCACAACATATTATGACTGAAGACCCAGAAGGGTACACTGTAGAAATATATTTACATTTGGCAGGGATCCTGCCCCAGAGGATGCCTAGACATTCTGGAAATGTGCAGAGGGTATATTCTGGTGACTTCTGCCTTTACCAAAAGGAGGAGACGTATTTGTAGTCAGTTGCCCAGAGAAACTTTCTTAGTTACTAACATGTTGGGAATTTGCCTAGTTAGCTTTAAGAAAGTTATTTGTTCAGTCATGAAGCCATACAGTCTTGCATTCAAATACATTTATTGAGTTAATATTTATGTGAAAATATGTATTACTTAGTCTGTCAGGCTTTTCACTGCAACATGTTTCCCGGGAATAAGAAGCACCTGTATCACCTAGGAGCATGTTAGAAATGAAGGTTATCAGGGCCAGCCTAGGACTTAAGGAATCAGAGTTTGCATTTTAACAAGATTTCCTAAGTCATATGAATATAACTGAGGAAGACAAAGAAAGTTTGCTTAGACTTTTCTGGGACTTCTCAGTCTAATAGGTGAGATAAAATGCATGTAAAAATAATTATACTGCAGTACCAGTGTCTATGTGGCATATGTCAATATGTGTGACACAGCTTGGCATACTTTGAGGTCAGATAAATAGTGATTTAAAGAATCTTATTAGATGTTTGTTTTCTGTGTGAATTTGGAAACGTTATTTTTTTTTTTTCTTTCTCTGACTAGGTATCTTTATCTGTGGAGTATTAATGGTGGCCACTTTACTAGGCTTTTAAAGAATTTGAGGAGTTCCCATGGTGGCTCTGTGGAAACAAATCAGACTAGTATGATTGAGAATGTAGGTTTGATCCCTGGCCTCGCTCAGTGTGTTAAGGATCTGGCATTGCCATGAGCTGTGGTGTAGGTTGCAGATCTCACAGCTCAGATCCCACATTGCTGCGGTTGTGGTGTAGGCTGGCAGCTGCAGGTCTGATTGGACCCCTAGCTTGTGAATTTCCATACACTACAGGGGCGGTGCTAAAACAAAACAAAACAGCAGAAACGCTTAGCATAAGATAAGTACTGATTAAATAATGATGAGTATCATGGAAAATTAAAAGCTCACTGTTGGAGTTCCTGTCGTGGCTCAGCAATTAACAAATCTGACCAGCTTCCATGAGAACGCAGGTTTGATCCCTGGCCTTGCTCAGTGGGATCCAGTGTTGCCATGAGCTGTGGTGTAGGTCGCAGACACCACTCAGATCCTGCATTGCTGTGGCTGTGGCATAGGCCAGCAGCTCCAGCTCCAGCTCAACCCCTGACCTCTAGCCTGGGAACCTCCATATGCTGAGGGTATGGCCCTAAAAAGCAAAAAAAAAAAAAAAAGCTCACTGTTTGCAGATAGACATGCATTTATAGATAAATCTTCATGGAACAGTAACATTTTATCTGTCTTTTATGTATAGAATTTTTATATAAATGTTAAGAATGCATAAGAATTGGAGTTCCCAGCGTGGCGCAGCAGAAACGAATCTGACTAGGAATCATGAGGTTGCAGGTTCGATCCCTGGCCTCACTCAGTGGGTTAAGGATCCTGCGTTGCTGAGAGCTGTGGTATAGGTTGCAGAAGAGGCTTGGATCTGGAGTTGCTGTGGCTCTGGAGTAGGTCTGCAGCAACAGCTCCAATTAGACCCTTAGCCTGGGAACTTCCACATGCTGAGGGTACAGCCCTAAAAAGACATAAAGACAAAAAGACAATAAAAAAAATAAAGAATGCATAAGAAAGAAGATATTCAACCCTCTAGCTATGATTTTCAATTATGGCAAGCTATGTCTCTTACACACAGATACAGCTTGAGTGTCAAGGACTTTATATAACAGGACATCGATCATGCAGTTTAGACTTGATTGTCAATTTCAACAATAGTCTATCTGCAAATTTATAATAGTGTAAATGAGATAGGTTGTTCAGATATGTTACTAATTTTATTGTTTCAAACAAAATCCTTTTCAAAATAAACTACCTCCTGTAGTTTATTTATTTAGCTAAGAATTAAAATTAAATGACTTGGCCTTTTTACTGGTCGAAACACAGTGAGACTTTATAAAAATATTGAAATTCAATCATGCTATTTACAGTGAATGGACAACTACAAATCATGCACATTAGAATTTGCTGCAATTTGTCAATTTGAGGATTTTTCTTGGCAAAATATAGACTTCTTTATTTTATTCATTGTTTGATTGAAGAAATTGTAACTGAGTAAAGTCATTTCATCAAAGCCAACATGAGTAATAATTACCTGCCTTCTCAATGTGCATGGGCAGGAATCGCCAGCTCTCTCACACCATAGACTAAGACAGAGAAAGTGTCTAATTTCAGCCGATGAGACAAGCACTGAACCTAACTACTTAGTTATCTCATTATAGTTTTGCTGAATTTTCCATTACAAGTTCTGTTTTTAATGCTCACTGTAGAATTGTCCAAATTATAAAGTGGAAACAATTCGAGTGCTACCCAGAGAATGAGTGTTGTTATTTACTATTTCAACCTTTCCTTCCCTTCCCAAAGCCCTGTCCAACTAAAATGAAAGTTTCTTCAGAGGGCAGTAGGAAGTTGCAAGGAGACCAGACGCAGGAGTATAAAAGCAGACTTATGCTGTCTCACTGTATAACCTTGTGCCTCCAGGCCTTGTGCATTTCCATCTGGCTCAGGTTATGCTTTTAATCTATATACTGGTTTTTCTTTTTCTTTGCTTTTTCTCCTTTGGGGGCCTATAAGAGAGGATATTAAGGACTTCCATCTGCCTTCCACCTGGTTAGCCAAGAGAGTGGAATTTTTGCTACCAGCAAGAGATAGACAAGCTTTTTGAGCTGATGAAATCTTAGATTTTGGAGTTTGATAAAGCCCATAAAGCAGAGATTTCCACAGTGTATTCTCTGGGCTACTGGTGGACATTCAGCATTTGATATTTATGCATATAGCTTTTCTAAGTATTATAAAATATGAAAATTATATTTTATATACATTAACAAATAAAATAAAAATAAAAAATAAATGTATGATAAATAACAAACATATTTTTATGAGATATATAAACAACTTGGTTATTTCAGAGGAAAAATGATGAAGTATTTTATCCACAATTATTGCACAACTTTTATTATATGTAAGATTCAGGTTTTCACCAAAGTATCATCATAAGCTTAAAATGGCACTTGTTTTTTTTTTTTATCAAGGAGTACTTGGAACAGTTTCTTTTATATAACTTTGAGTTTACAGGTTGTTTTTTTGTTTTAACCAAAGTATTTCCCCATCTTTTGAGTGTTTTTTTTTTTTTTCATATCCTAAATCGATAATTTTTTTTTTTACTTTGCATCCTAAATTGTAATAAGAGATCTAGTAGCATAAAAATAACACATTAGAGCATGGAAGTAGCAATAAGCATAATAAAACTTCATGTAAAAGCGTAATAGGAGTTATCTGGTGGCCTAGGAGTTAAGGATTTGGCATTGTCACTACTATGGCTTGCATTTGATACCTAGAAACTTCTGTATGCCATAGGTGGACCAAAAATAGTAATGATAATAGTAACTGTATTAACCCAAAAATCGAAGATGGATCTCTGTGTGTTCAAAACAGTAAATCTGGGGAATCTTACTGTGGCACAGCAGGTTACAGATCAGGCATTGTCTCTGAAGTGGCTTGAGATCCCTGGGCCAGCACAGTGTGTTAAGGATCCGGCATTTCCACTGTTATGACTTAGGTCACAGCTGCAGCTGGGATTGGATGCTTGGCCCAGGAATTTCCATATGCTGCTGGTGCAGCCAAAAACAAAAACAAAACTAAACAAAAGAAAAACAGGAGTTCCCATCCTGGCTCAGCTTTTAATGAACCCAACTAGCATCCATGAGGATGCAGGTTTGATCCCTGGCCTCGGTCAGTGGGTTAAGGATCCGGCGTTGCCGTGAGCTGTGGTGTAGGTCACAGATGTGGTTCAGATCCTGCATTGCTGTGGCTCTGGCATAGGCCTGTGGCTAGAGCTCCAGTTGGACCCCTAAGCCTAGGAACCTCCATATGCCACAGGTGTGGTCCTAAAAATGACACACAAAAAAATGTAAATCTGTAAGTGGGGTAGCTTTATACGGATCTCTAAAACAAAAAGTGAATGAAAAGTACAATATAGACATTTGAAAACTTTATATATATGTGTGTGTGTGTGTGTGTGTGTATATATATATATATATATTTTTTTTTTTTTTTTTTGGTAAAAAACAACCATTGTGCCCCTAGTCACCACATCTTGTCTGTTAAAAATTTGGCTAAAGTATCTTGACGCCATAGGTCATTTTCCTGGCATTTTCAAATAAAGCATAATAATCTCTCTGTTGTGTCAGTAGATTTTCCCAAGTAAGTGCAGAATAAAGTTTTCCAGGGCAATTTTCATAGATATAGTCACTATTGGTAAAGAAGATAACAAGTCTATGAAGGCACCATTTGAGGTTGATTTCCTTATGACAGAAAATTAGTCAATTGCTTGCACAGTATCTTATGAAATAACCAGTCAGGTTATTGTCCTTGCAGAGAAATAAAATGAACTGTTGTCACAATCTTGAATCAAATGACATTTTTGACCATCTAATATTAAGTGCTTTAAATAAGAAATGCAAGTACTTTTTGTGAAGAACTGCAGGTATTTAAATTTCTATTATGCTAAAATAAAACTGCAGTGCATGAATCCATTCTTGGCACATATATGGTGAGTGTATTTATTATTTGTGAGCCCGTACCCAGTTTTATTGGAATCAAAGCTGATGGAGCAGTGATGCAAAGGAGGATGCTGTGACATGAATAAAGGTTTGCACCCGAGTGCCTGTGCACCCACTGCTTTAATCACAGAAAACAGCTGGAAGATAACAAAATGCTGTCTCATCTTGGTTCTGTATTAAAGAAAATAGGGCAAATTGTAAATAAAGTCAAATCAGAGCCATAGAGCAGTCATCACTTTCAGTGTGTTCTTTGGAGAAATTGGCAGTGAGCAAAAGACCTTGCTTGCTTTTCCAAAGCAAAGTAAGCCAACAACAAACAGGCAAAGCCCTCAAATAAACATTGTAAATGACAGATGGGATAACAGTTTCTTAAAGACCCTAAGAGTGCCAGTAAAGAGCATTTATGTATTTCTAATACATTGCTCCAATGGAATAGTTCGGTAATGTCATTGATTTCTTGGAGAGTTTTAACCTGCTATTTTGAGACTAAAATATGATTTCAATGTGGCAGATAAAATATCTGGGCTTAGTTGGCAGACAAATACTTGCTACAAGTGAATGAATTGCCAAGAAAGGTATTCTTTTCCACCACATGATCGTTGTTTTCACTCAACTGTGAGTCACACCTGTGTATTGAGACAAAATATGACGAAATCCATTCTAGCACTGAAAGCAATAAATAAATGGATTAGGAATCTATTTATGCCTATTTCCCAAGCTGAACCACTTTAACTTGCCAGTTTCGAGTATAATAGGTGTGTCAATTTAGTTTATGATGAATCCATGAAAAGAGTTTTATGTAAGAGAGACTCTTTTATGATTTCATGATTGATCCTAATACAGATAACTATCTAATATAGTGATCTAATAGTTACTCCCATTCCAGGCCACATATAAATTAACTATAATATAAAATGTAGCAAAAATAATAATAAAATGAACTAAAAGGAACAGGGTCATGCTACTTATGACATCAGGTAAAGGGAATTTATAGAAATAGAAATTGACTATTTGCACCATTTTCTGAAAATTATATCATCTCAGAAACCTCTTCCACCCACAGAAATCTTGCTCTTCTGAATTCCTACAACATTTCTTATTTATATCAATTATCTACTTAATTTCTGTGCTTGGCTTAGCTATTTTTCTTTATTTGATTTATATTCACATTAGTGTGTGACTCTTAGTGTTTATAGTAAACCAAACTTCTAGAGCCAGTTACAGCTCATGGACCCAATGTGACCCTTACTGTTTGTTTCAAAACAATGTTTTATTTTTATAAAATCACACCCAGTTTTTTACATATTGTCTTTGCTCGTTTCAGGTCAACAATAACAAAATTGAATAGTTGCGACAGAAATTGTATAGCCCAGAAAACAAAAAATATTTCTTTTTATCCTGGCCTTTTACACACCCTTGTACCAGAGTGTAAGTTTTTCAGAGATTTAGTAAGTTTTTCAAATGCTTGATGAATGAGTTGTCTCAGGTTTAATACCATCTGATATTTTTATAGCGAATTTCTTCAACCATCTATAATTACCCTTACAGACACTGTGACCAGTAATGTCACTCATAAGCAGACTATGTTCAGTCAAGTTAAAGCTCAGTTGGAAAATTATGAGCAGTTACGCGTGAATCAGAGGTGTTATCCTATTTACTGCTAGTTTGGTAAAGTAAGCCCGGTAAGTTCTCATGGGACTGAAACAACACATTTGACAGTTTCCAATTAGCAGCTTCAAACTGATTCTCCAAAATAAGACTGCAGGTTCTCAGAAGATGGTGTTCTCCCCAAGCAGAGTTGAGTTGCCATAAATCATATTGACACAGTGCATTCACCCATATGACCTAATATAAGGATAGTCTCCTAAAGCAAATTCCAATTCAGCCTTATCATAAAAAGCACCTTGGGGCACACTGAAAACTCTATGGCCACTCAAGTCTTTTTATCAGTTCTAAGTGAATGATTTTTAAATGCAAAAATTTTCTGTTAAGAGAGCAAAGTGAAATCAGCGTGTTTTGGAATATTTTAAGATTAATAGTCAGCTTTGTAGATGATGCAGACAGATCTCAGGATCATTACATTTTCAGGCACACCTAGAACCTCCAATCTGTAAGATTAAATTCAGCCTATTTTTAAATTCTTGCAGTACGATCCTGTCCTAGTTTACTCACAAATAGGGGGACTTATTTTTTCTTTTGATTATTGGAATAACACAGTTACTTCAATCAGGTGGCCATCAAATGTTTTCTTAGCACATACCAAAATATATTTCTGATACCTGAAGAATTTCAGGAGCAAAGAGGTCATTAGATGTTCAAGTATTTAAAGAGTCAGAGTACTAACTTCTATTAAAGTCATATTTTTGGAGATAGGCAAGATTTTAAGGAACATTTTGTCAAACATACTCATTTTACAGATGGGGAAAGAGAAAAGCAAAGTTATTTGTTGAAAGTCCACTAGCTAGCCAGTGGACAGACTAGGATGAGATGCTGTTCCTTGCCCCAGTTCTTCAGACAACTATACACTGCAGCCTTTATATGATGTTAATCCACAAAGAAGATTTCAACCATTTTACACACCTTTGAGAAGAACTGGATGAGATGTCACTGAATTTCCCTGGAAGACATAGGCCCCATTATTCACACAGGGCAGCTAACAAAATTGAAGATGAGATGGGAGAAGTGATTTGCCCAGAGTCATTTCACAGGTGAGGGCTTGCACCTCTTCTCCACCCATCACCAAACTCCCACTGAGGTTTCTAGTTTCTACATGAAAACTTATATCAACAGTTTTCATTTCACAGACAATAAAATGATGCATTTTGTAACTAGATGGCCACAGGGTATGATTAATTGCGGTATGCTATAATTTAGGTGTTGTAGAAATTTACAGATAATTATGTGTCACTAAAATTATCTGCACACATAACCAATTATCTTAGACTACTATAGTTGGCCATACTGCTGCTCCATAGAAAAAGAGTGTGTGAGAAAATCTGTTTTTCTAGGACAAAATTTTCACTTTCTCTTTATCAAGGTGGTACAAAACACTGCAATTGTGGGGGGGGGGGTTTGTTTTTGTTTTTGTTTTTCTGGTTTTTTGTTTGCTTGTTTCTCTTTTTGGTCTTTTTAGGGCCTCACTGGTGGTGTATGGAGGTTCCCAGGCTAGGGGTCGAATTGGCACCATAACTGCCAGCCTACATCACAGCCACAGCAATGTGGGATCAGAGTCTTGTGTGCGATCTATACCACAGCTCACAGCAATGCCAGATCCTTAACCCACTGATTAAGGCCAGGGATGGAACCTGTATCCTCATGGATGCTACTCAGATTCATTTTTGCTGAGCCATGGCGGGAACTCCAGTTGTACCATTCTTTACTTGTTGGCTTCTATCCTTTCTTTACTTGTTGGCTTCTATCCCTTCTTTTACATAAAGAAGTCTTAATGTAATCTTGTAAAGTGATAATCTGACATTTGTAGTTCCCACACTTTATATATCCACCTGCTGGCTTCAGTTTTCCCTAGCGTTTGTTGGTTTATGAGCAGTACTGGGTTGAGGAGCAGAAATAATAAAATGTGAAAATATGGATCCAATGAGTTATAAATAAATAAATAAAAATCTGAAGTCTAGCATCTCATCTTAAAATGGTATCTTCAAAACCACTAGAAATTGTGCAGAGTGGCTTCATGTACCAGTTGTATGAATTGCACATTTTCCATATCTTTCTGTTCCTCCAAATTGGAAACAATCTGCAGGAAGTATGAGCAAATGAAAGCAACATTTGATGATCACAGAATTTTAAGACTCAACTAAATCAATGAGATAAATCAGTAAAATGTATATCAATAGCATCACTATTCTTTTAAAGCAGATCAATTTTTGTGTTGTATATACAGACCTTCCTATAGTTTTCAGTTCCAGTCATTAGTGAATTATGTTCTAAGTTTAAATCTATGACAATAATATCTACATATGGGTAGGGTAAGGGTGAATGGAATTGTCTCTGTGTGTGTGTGTGAGTGTGTGTGTATGTGTGTGTGTGTTTAGGAAGGGATGGCTACTGCTGATCAAACCAACTTAGCTGTCATAATGGAATCATACTTTTTCCATACACATATTTTTGCAATTACCATCAAATCACAGAGTGCAGACTTTTCCCTTCTTTTAAAATATTTAAGATGGCAATAGTTTTTTTTTTCTCTTAAGATAATGATGCATCAAAAGAAAGTCAGAGTTGAGTTTATTCTAATTGTATAATATCAGTGTTGTGGCCTCAGTTCACATGTTTCTGTAGCAGGTGCTAATTATATGACTTTTAATCTAGGGGAGACTGTATTTAATTGTATGACATGGAGTGCAATTTTTGAAGTTCATGGGACCAGCCATGCCTACCAACTCTTTCTGAAGAAACAAGCCACTAGAAGTTATTTCTATATAGATGTATCTCACCTTTTCTACATTCTTCACTGGATTCACCCTAGAATCTAATGAATCTAAAGCCAGAAGCAATCATGGATTCACTGTTATAAAAAATATCAATTTACCCAGAGGATATTTGATGTAAGATTTCCTAATAGTAGTGTACCATATTGGATGGTAAAAAATAGAATCAGGAAATACTGAAGGGAGGTCCACATAGAAAAAAAAATAGCAATAGGAAAATATACTTCTTCTGAAAAGACTGAAAGGAAACTGGGTGATAAGAAGTTTTTAATACACCCTTGAAGAACAGTAAGAAACTTTTTATTATTTTTTGGTCATCCTTGACATTGTGATATATTCCAGTTGCTAAATTTCTAGGACCAAGGTAACTATGATGCTGTGAATGAAATAACCCCATAGGTCCTAATCCCCCTGTAACTCCTTGCAGAAAACATTATCATATCAAAAAAAATATATCAGGTAATGGAAAAAACAAAAACAAAAACTGGGAAGTGTTTTTAAAAAGCCCAATGACTACATTTCAGAAAAATACTTGCAAAACTGGAAGGGAACATAGATGTTGCCAATGATAATCTGCTAATCTTCATTAGGAAGTAGAAAAAGGGAACACTATAATCTGCATCTTTAGTCATCTTTCTTCTACTAACTTAACTTTCTAGACTTATTGCAAGTTATCATCCACTTTTCATTATTCACTTTTAAATAATTAGCTGATAATCCATCCATAATAATAGCTCATGACACACAGGCAGATCTTTTTGGTATAGGTCTCTCTAATTCTTCTCTCTTCTTGACATCTCTGATAAAACCCTTCTCCTCTCTTAAGATCTGGCCATGATGCCTTTGCTCACTAGCAAATTTTCCAGGATACATGACCACACCTCTGCCTCACAGTTATCATATACTATCTCTTATTTCAGTAGCTTCAACAATTTTTCTTCTTTTCACAAGTGCATGTTTGCTTTTTAGGGAAGTGACCCTAATTCTACATGTCTCTATTCCATAGGGACTAGAATAAAAGCCCCCATTTTCCTGGTGCTTCAAAAATTGGTGAGTTGAACAGAGGTGAATTGATTCTCATTCTTCTGTCTAATTCTGTTCTATTTTCCCTTTTAGTAGTCTTTGGGGTGAATATAATGCACATGAACTTTATTCTTTTTAGGATATCATATTTCAGAGTAGTTATTTGTCTTTAATTTTTTCACAATGTGCTTTAATAAGAATAAATACTCTCTAAGAAAACCATATAGTAACTAGAAACAAAAAGATTTTATAAACAAAACAATTAGATTTCCAAACCATAACTAGAGTGGGTGTTGCCAATAGCACAATAAATCCCTTAATTTTATTGTGTCTCCTATTAATTTATTATCCTTTTGAGCCAGCATGTACCAGAGGCAGATTTCAGAATTTCCCCCTGAATAATTCTCATGCTAAAAAATTATTTAGTTATACATGAAGGATATTAATGGTATAATGCTGTGAAGAAAACAATAATTGCTCGGCTTTGTATGATATATTTTAAAGTAAGTGTTTTTTTATTTAAAAAAAAAAAAACAACAGTATATTGCAGTACCTTAGACTTCCTGGATTTTGAGAGGTGCAATGGATCTTAGATAACATTTAGCTAATATTACACAAAGTTAGTAACTGAACAATATTTATATATGGAAGCATCTTTTTATACTTTTATTTATTTATTTTTTTGCCTCCCTTGATTACAGTGCTTTCCCTTGCGCTCCTGAGCTTTGGGTACCTTGCCTCCACTTCTCCCAGAATCACTTGTAGTTGTCGACTTGCCTGTTACCTTATGCATCACTTTCCTTGAAATCTGGGACCATGTCTCACTAACATGTGTATCTTCAATATCTACCAGAAACCCACTGGCAGTCAATAAATGTTTGGTGAAAGAATAAAATCACTTGTTTCAAATATACAAGATATATATCTGATTCACATCTAGCTATTTCCAAGGAACTGCCTCACTATTTCCACTCAATGAATTACTTAAATCCAAGTTGAAATGTTATACACATTATTTTCAAATATTCATTAGTCTTTCACAACGAAGTGAATTACCTTAATCTTTTTAGTTTGTCTATTTTCATCTTTGTTGTTGTTTCTATTTGTTTGTCGGTGTTTTGTTGGTTTTGGTTGGTTTTTTTTTTTTTTTTTTTTTTTTTTTTTTTTTTTTTTTTTTTTGCTGCTCCTGTGGCATATGGAAGTTCCTGAGTCAGGAATCAAATCCAAGCCACATCAGCGACCTATGCCACAGCTCCAGCAACACTGGATCCTTAACCCACTGCTTCACAGTGGGAACTCCAGTTCTATTTTTATTTTAAGCCTGTCTTTTAGAAAAACCACACCCAATTCAGCAGCCAAAGCAAAATGATAATCAAATCATTCACAGCATTTTTTTTCCCACTCTTAAAATAACTACAGAGTAATTCATGCAGCATTATTTGGTTTCTAGATGATGAAATACGTGATGATTTCCAAATGCAGTATTATTCTAACCAAATTCACAATTAAAACATTTTATGCTTCCATACATTTCATGATTTTTGGAAAAAAATGTAGTAGAATGTGTTCTTAGTTATTGGATGTAAATTATGTATGAAATTAAACACCCCTTGAATATTTTCATTGCAGTATAATGATAGCTTAAAAATAAGTGGTTATTTCTACAATAGGTTTTGTGCTTTCATGTTTGCTGAAATGTGGGTTAGTAGTTTTAGGAAATGACCAGAAGTAAAAAGAATTGTTCTGATTTTTTGACTAATGGAGAATCTTAGGAAACTCCAAGGAGGGCTGGCTTTTGGATTTGTGCAGAATGACCACAATGTCTGTCTACCACCTTGGCCTCCCTACTTTTTTCTATAAACGTAGACTGAATATTTATTGAGGAATATTGCTAAACACTCTCTGCAATTGAAGTCAGTGTACTCTATGTGTAAACCTTCCTAGGATATTACTAGAGATGGAATTGGGAGTTGAGATTGCCTGACAAGTGAATCCAAAACTATGAGGAAAAATAAAAATAACACATTTTTCTACTAAGTAAAAAAAAAAAAATGAGTAGATCACTGGCTTCATTCTACCTTTCCTTTGGTTTTACTATTATAAATTTCATCTTTTCTATTACATTTCATTATTGGAGGAAGTAATCTCTATTAAAACAGGGATTTTTTTTTTCGTATGTTCCTTTACTACTGTATACCCAGGATCTAGAAAAACATCTATTATATACTGGGTATCTTTGATACTAGTTACATTGAAGCAACAATTGCATTGCATGTAGCATATTAAGCAGAGGATACTATATTTACGAAAATATTGTTACTGAATACAAGCAAGTTTGTGTCCCATGTACAGTGAGGTCAAACAATACTAAAATATTGGAGTTGGAGCAGAGAAAGGTTTCTTGAAGGGCCATGCAAGGAGATCGGTAGCCCATGTTCCCCAAACCCAAAATTCCTGGAAGGGTTTCAAAAGCATTTTTAAAATGCAGGTGAGGGAGAGGGGTGACAAAGTATGTGATCAGTTTACATACAGTTCTCTGATTGGCTGATGATGAGGTAACAGGTTGTGTCACAGGGGTTAATATTATCTGTCCTTACGCTCCAGGTGACCTGGAGGCTATGTGCTCCTGGTTAAATAGTTGACATCTTCCATTTGGCTAAGGTTTTCACTTCTGTAAAAAAAAAAAAAAAAAAATCAGGAAATGTGCATCAGATAATATTATCTAGGTAGTTCAGAGAGGAGCTAAAACAGAGGATATGGTGGAAGGGTCTGCCTCAGGAAGTCCCACTGGGTCCTACTTGTTTATAATGTTTTCTTCTTTCTACTATCTCTGAATAACAATGTGGTCAGTCTTTGAGATGTGTGTGCATGTATGTGTGTCTATATATTTTTTTGAAATGATAATGAAGTTCACAGTTGGATCACCAAGATAATATACCTCGCAGTGAGAAAATGCTTAAATTGACAATGCCTATATTGGACTATTCTTCCTGCTTTTTCAGATGATAATCTAGACTGAACAGTTAAGTATACAAAATACGATACTGAAGATTATTGCATTCCAAGTGCCTTAGACCTAAGGAAACAGATGGATCATTTGCATAATCAGCACTTAAGGTGGGAGGTGGGATTTTCTGAAAGATGGTGATACTTTCCTGGTAGAAGTTTAAAAAAGGCACCCTCTCTTGAGAATACAAACTCTGAGGGCACTAAGTATGTCCTGAGTTGTATATAAACAGCTTCCTTGTACAGAGTACATTTGTGTCTATGTGTTTTTATCTAGTCTATGGAAACTGTCCCGTGATTCATATAGTTCTTTATTTTGTCCATACCCCATAGATTCCCTTAATTTACTCTTGACTCCTGATACTAATATGTAGGGATCAAGAACTTGGAGTTCCCACCGTGGCTCAGTGGTTAACAAATCTGACTAGGAACCATGAGGTTGCAGGTTTGATCCCCACCCTTGCTCAGCAAGTCAAGGATCTGGCATTGCCATGAGCTGTGGTGTAGGTCACAGACGCGGCTTGGATCTGGTGTTGCTGTGGCTGTGGTATAGGCCAGTGGCTACAGCTCCGACTAGACCCCTAGCCTGGAAACCTCCATATGCCATGGTGCAGCCCTACAAAAGACAAAACAAACAAACAAACAAACAAAACTAATACAGGGGCTGAAGCAGTAACTGTGCTAAGCATCAAAGTAAACACTGGCCCAGAGCTGAATTGTGACTGGTAGAAAAGAACAGAAACTGGGTAAGGACTCGGTAACAGATGTGAGAGAATGCTCTTCTTAGATGCACTGGATAAAGATTGTCCTAGGCAGACTGAGGGTAGTTGTTGGGAGGGGTGAGGGGTAGAGGAAAGCATGCTGGTGCTTGAGCTACATACACATATAATCGAAAACGCTGCAAGACAGTAATCCTAGATGCCAAAGAGGACACAAGTGGCCTTGTTGGGGAAAATGTCATGGTGGCTGTGTGATTACATGTGTAAAAAATTTGCAAGACTGCAATGAGATGATCACCTTCTTTTGTGCAGGTCTTCTTGTCAATCTAGGACTCCAGTGGCTTTCTGCAGAGCGAGCGAGGATTTATGGATGTGTCTCTTACACTGACTCTGTGAGAACAGTATACCAAAGTAAATGAGGAAAAATCAGTTAATATTCTAAGTGATTTATCTATTGTATACCAAATGCTCAGATGTTAGTTCTATCGGGGAGCATACCGCAATAAACGTAATAATAATGGAGGACGCATTTTTCCCATTCTGTAGTCATTGCCAACTCTGTATGGGATAGTAAGTCAAGATGGAAATGGAATCCACCCTGGGTACATGATTTTATAATACTTGTTCACTTTTCCCTCTGTTAAAGATTTAGACCGGAATTGTCATAATGGATGTTATTTTTCAAATAATACAATCTATTCATGATGATTCTACTACCTAGTTTTGAAATCTGTCTCTATAAAGTTTATATTGGAATATAAATTGGCCTTTCAAGTGATACTATTTGCTTTGCAGCATTTTTGCCTGAGGTCTTCTTTAAATCTAAAATCTGTATAGAGACTTAAGAGGGCTGCATTTTAAAATGCCATCTGCTTTAATATGATATTTAGCTTTTCTTCCTTAATGAAAACATTTTCCATTTCTACTCAAGTCTGAAGTTTTTAAATTATCATAATTATACGTGTTAAGGTACATTATGATGAAAAGTCATTTTATTAAACAATATTTTTCTCAGTGCTAAGAATGACATATATATTTCAAATCTGAAAGTTCACAATATTCCTCCTCATAAGAGAATTGAAGCCAGCAAAGATTAAAAAGAGGCAATCTAATTTAATGGTTTGCAATTAGAGTTGATGAAGAAATGTGTTAATCAGTAAAAAAAAAACTCCGATAACTTCCTGTTGAAAAAAAAAATGAAATCAAAGAAAGTAAAATGAGAATTCTCGCCTTCAACTTGTTCTTTCCCCTACTGACAGAGTGGAAAAGCTATTAGCCAGACATAGATTTAAGGAGTCTCATTCTAAAAGTACATCCAAATTGTTTGAAATTACTCCTTTGTAAAACTCAACAAAACTATGAGTGAAACTGTTAAGGCTGTTGTGAATATAAACACTAAATATGATATCATAGCTTATGAAAACAGAAATAAAATGAATCTTTAAATGAACTCTATCACTGTAAACTGGAGAGCATATTCTATCTCAGTAAGTTGCATCAGTGTGCTGTCTTGGATTATGAAAGGTCATAACAGGATTTTTTTTTTTGCCATATTATGAAATAATGTACTCTTCAAAATATGAAATGCTATTATTGCAAAAGACATAATCTAGCTTTCATCTGTGACCTGTGACTCAGTTTCATTATGATGGGAAAATGATGATTTTATATATAGTTAGTGAAATTGTATACAAATAGAACATGTGAAGTTAGAGAATGTTTGACCTTGCACTGTCAGTAGACCGTATTCAAGTGATAAATGAAACTCATTGACAAACAATGTAACAAAGCATCTGGAAAACAGAGTAGTTCAAGTTCCCCAAAAGGTAAGAAATGCTTTTCTCATTGAATAAAAAATTGTGTGAAATGGAGATAGAAATGATTTGGAGCTAACAGGGAAAGTAACAAGCCACTGAGCAGGACCTGTGTAGCATGTTTTATAGGTTGTTATAATGACAATAGACAGCTTGATGAAGGGAGTAACAAAGAACTTAAGGTATCTAAGAAAATCTTTTTATTGGATTCAAGAACTGATTTTGATATGGTTTGAAAAAAATCAAGCATATAATTTTTTTAGTCTACTAACTTGAGGGAAATCATTAAAATAAAAACAAGGGTGACCTTTAGCACTCCCATTCTGGCTATAGCACTTTATTTGACCTATTATTCTATCATGGAGTCAGAAAGAACTGATCTCACACTACCAGCCTCCGGATTTAAAAGGAAAAGCGTCACCACCACAGGACAATACTAATTGTCTATTTTGACCACATGGACCATACTTCTCAGGTCATACCTGTGATCCCCAAAATCCTTAAAGAACTCCCCTTTACTTTCAAACATGTTCCATTTTGAAAAATAAGGTCACTATATATTTGGGAACCCTGAGGCTGGCATTTCTAAATACTAATCACATGCCCCTTTTCCAATTTGTCTACACTGTGTTTCTTATTCTGTATATCTCAGTTACGGTCATACTGCCCACAAGAGATGCATAATAAACATTTGTGTAAAAATGTTTTTTCAGTTAAAATGTTTGTTACTATAATTTGGAAGGACTTCAAATTGTTTTACAACAAAAATTTGTTTTGGTATATTAGGTCCATGATATATTTTTGTTGTTAGTGATAATTTTTTTTTTTTGGTTATCACAGATGCAGGTCTAATTTCCCACAATATATTAAGAGCAAATATAAATCATAATAGCAGTCATATATTATCCAGCTTACTATATAAGAATCATCACATATATGAATATATGTATATATGTTTATATGATTTCTTTAACCCACACACTGTTAAACATAATTTGAGTGTTACATGGAGCCCACAGTCTAGTGGTGCGTATAACTCCCTCACACCTCTATGCATAGTCAATGAAGACATTTATATTATCTATCTGGTCCTTGTAAAGGTTTCTTTGTGACAAATGACAAATGCTTTACATATCAGTTAGCAATAGCAATTCAGTGTAATAAAAGAAAAAACTCCTTAGTCTAGATTCTTAATTCTAGATCAGACTTTCCTACTAATCAGTTTGTTGACCACAAGTGTCTTAGTTCAGTCCTATACTAGAGAGTACTGTTAACTGGGTGGCCGAAATATTAGACATTTATTTCTCACAGTTCCAGAGGCTGGGGAAGTCTAAGTGTAAGGTCCTGGCTGGTTAGGCTCCTGATGACAAACATCTTCCTAGTTTGCAGCAGGCATCCTTTTCCCTGTGTCCTCACGTGGTAGAGGGGTTATGTATCGCTTTGGAGTCTCTTTTACGAGGCACTAGTCCCATTCAAGAGGGTTCCTCCCTCATATTTTAAGCACTCCCCAGTAGGCCTCACTTACTAATAGCAGCAGGGGTTACAATTTTGGGGGGACACAAACATTCAGACTATAGCAAGTACTAATTCCATTCATGAGGGTTCTACCTAATAACCTAATCATCTTGCAAAAGTCTCTCCTTCAAACACCTTCATGCTGGGAATTAAAGTTTTGGTGTATGAATTTAGGGAGGGCACAAACATTTGACCCATGGCAATGGAAATGATATTTCTTATATGATTGTCTCAATTTCTTCTTCTGTAAAATGATAATAATACCACCTACCTTTTCAATATATCCAGAATATTGGAAATGTGACAGTAAAGCCCTACACAAATCATAGATAGCATTCTATTCACACACAACTCTAGAAATATTTCTACATGATAAAATGCAAACATAAGGAAGGTTCCATCTTTCTGAACAAATACTTGGTCTGATATTTGGTGACCAAGATAAAGATATGTAAAAATAGAAATCAAATCCACTACTTTTTTCCCCCCATCTGAGGGTATTCATTTTGTTGATTTGTTCAACTACTCCACTTTACAGCCAGACTGTTTTCACATCACATGAATTAAAGATGAGCTGGTCGCATGTCCTGCATCTGCCTCATTGAGGAGGTAAAATGTACTACTTGAGTCTTTCCAAGGACATGTGTCAGTGCCCCCTAGAATGAGAGGGTTCACCCCCTGCACCTCTTCTGTGCTTTCCCTATAGCTGAGTGCTGATGCAGCATCAGGCATCTGGCCCTTGTGCCCTGCTTTCCAGGTCCAGAGGCTTGAATGCAGCTCTTTAGCCAGCAGATTCTCTCATTTGTTCTGTGTTCACCTCTGCCCACATAGACGTAGGTAGACAAAGCTTGCACAAGCAGCAGTTGAGATGAAAAGGGTAAGAGACACTCAAGGATTTTAAAGAACACCTCAATTAGCCTTTTCTCCCTTTTGTTACATTTCACCCAGCGGTTGAACTGACATTCATTTTCTACCTCCAAGCCTACAGAATCCCACCACACTCTGTGGGCCGTCTGAGAAATGAGTCCAGGGCAGTGCCTCACTCCAGCCAGACTGTTCACATCATGATCATTGATGCAGCTCCCTGCTTTTCATCTCTATGAATAAAACTGGCCAACTCTTTGTTAGTTAAGCTCTCCCGGTTGACTGAATGTCACAGTTAAGTTTCCCAAAGATGTTCAGAGGGGGATTGAAAGGGCTCAGAGTAGGAAAAAGCAAATAAAATCAGTGAAGAGTGACAGACAAGTAATCCTGAGTCTGATTGCTTGCCCATATTTAAGTGCTGAAATACAAAATTCTCAATTCTGCCACAATGCAGCTACTTCCCTGAGACTCATAAATTCAGAGGCAGTTGATAAAGCTGAATCTCAGTCGTGGTGTGGCTGAAAATAAAAGGCCAAGATACTTTTGCAGCTTAAAATTTGAAGTCTCACGTTCCTCTTATATTGGGGTACAAATTTTTCATTTTAAAAATGAAATTTTAAGTTGAATATTGCATATATTAATTATGGGTAATAAAAATAAGCAATACATGGTTAACTTAAAAGAGTATTTTAAAATCCACCACACATTTTGATTATGTTTTCTCAGAGTTAGTAGGGACCTCAATATTTATTTAGTCTAATCTGAAACCCAATGCTACTACTTTTGCAAAATGTTCTTATTGACACTTGCATTGGGAAGTTCCCTTGTGTCACAGTGGGTTAAGGATCTGCTATTGCCGTAGTTGTGGCACAGGCTGCAACTGCGGAACAGTTTGATCTATGGCCCAGGAAATTTCACTTCGTGGGTGTGGTGAAAAACAAACAAAAAAAGGAAAAGAACTTTGAACTTAATCAGGTTAAGGATTCGTGATCCCTTTTGGCTTTTCTCTTAACATTTGAGAAACGGACCTGAAAGCTATTGGGTCATCATTTACTTGAGACAGATTACTTCTAAATTGTGTGTGTGTGTGTATTTTTTGATTATAGAACAAAATAACAGATGAGTCTACAAAATACTAATGCAAACATTCTTGTATTTAGCACTCAGAATTAGCAAAGGTTAAACTGCGATATTCACTTCAAATAAATTTTAACATAAAACAGAAAAGAGAAAGTGAAATTTCCTTTCTAGTCCTTCCCAACCCATTCCCTTCACTTATTTCCCAGAGGAAAAGATAACTATGAATTTGATGTGTATTATTTTGGCCCATGTTTCTATACTTAAACACTTATATAGAAATCCATAACATAAAGTTTTACTTTGCCTTTTTTAAATGTACATTCTCCCATATCATAAGTACACTTGTACAACTGTGGCTTGTTTGTGATTTGGTATTCATCATCGTTGCCACATATTGATCTACTTCATTTATTTTAATTCTTATCTAGTAGTGTACTATGTGTTATAGTTTGGCTTTTCTATCCATTTCATAATCACCGTGCACTCAGGTCATTACAGCTATGTTTCAAAATAACAATGGGGCTATGAATATCACCTTTCAAGTCTTCTGGACACAAAATTGCTAGGCTGATAGAAGGGTTCTCAATTTTATCTGAAATTGTGAAAATCCCTATAAAATATCAGTAGTAAACTGTATTTCCCTCACCAGCATGTAAGAGTTCCTCTTATCTCACATTGTCATCAGTAATTGGAGCTTTGGAAGTTTTTCAGTGTCATGGATGTGGAAAAACATTTCCCTGTTGTGTGCCTGACTAATAGTGAAGTTAGCATCTTTTTACATGTTTATTTTCCAAATGGTTTTACTTTTATGTGAAATGCTATTTAGTATACATTGCTTATATTGTTATAGGATATTTTCATTTCTTCTCTTTCTTTTTCTTTTTTTTTTTTTTTTTTGTCTTTTTAGGGCCACACTCACAGCATATGGAGGTCCCCAAGCTAGGGATTGAACAGAGCTGTAGCCACCAGCCTATGCCACAGCCATAGCAACTCCAGATCTAAGCCACGTCTGCAACCTACAACACAATTCACAGCAGTGCCAAATCCTTAACCTACTGAGCAAGGCCAGGGATAGAACCCGTGCCCTCATGGATGCTACTCAGATTCATTTCCACTGAGCCACTACGGGAACTCCTCCTCTTTCTTATATGGACAAAAAAATTTCCCTGAGTAACTATCTGTGTGATAATCTTTCAAATACAGAATTATCACATTACCTTGATACTTCTTTCTTCTCGGCCTAACAACTCCTCCTTACAGAATGTTTAGTCTTTTTAATATTCTATTTGCTCCCTTTAGAGTGTTCTCATCTTTTCTACATCTCTTCATAAATGTGCCAAATACACTTTACAGAACAAATTATGTTATGACTGATTTATTAAATCTAGAACAGAATTACTCCTCCCTTGTTTCAGATACTGTATTGGTCTTAATGCAGCCAAAATTTCAATAGATTTTGGTAGTTATATTATACACAAGTGCTTTTGAGCTCATATCAGTTAAAATTCTTTTGTCTTTTTAAATGATCTACTACTAATAGCACCTTCCTCTTCCAATCCTTGTGACATTTGCTGAAATGTAAAATATTTATACTTAATTTTGATTAAACTTCATTTTAAGTTATAAAATGCATGGTATCAAGCTGACATGGATTAGCTAAATTCTGATTCAGTCAACTAATATTTGTCCCATTCTACAAATTGTGTGCATGTGTGTGTGGGGGGGGAGTAAGAATTATCTTTTGATTTAAAATTCTAGCTCACTGCCTCACTCTCTGAGAAATGATATGAACCTGAGAACATTTTCTATGTTTCAGAGTATCTGTAAAATAGGAATTGCAATACCTATCATTCATTGTTTGTGTATTAAGTCAGATAATATATGTTGAGATACATTCATAGTGTCAGGAAGAAAATGGGGACTTGTTCAATGCTATTTTCTTTCACTCTTACACCACCAGACATGTAAGAGTGTATGTGTGTGTGTGTGTGTGTGTGTGTGTGTGTGTGTGTGTGTGTGTGTCTTAATTGTTTTCAGTTGGGAGAATGATATTGGTCTTTTGCATCTTCATTTCCCCTCCTGAATCCCAGTTATCCTCAGAATCGTCTGAAAATAATCCAGGTGTTCAGCATGCTTTGCTGTTGAGATTTTCCTCTTTCTTCCCCATGAGAACTCATCTGCCATTGGTTCCCATTCCTTGTATACCTGTTATAGCACTGCCTACCTTGTCTACTAAACTAGATCACAATATAGCTATTCTTATAATACAATTCACCAAACTAATGATTATTTAATTTCTTTCCCCAGTATTTTTATAGATGTACACTCAAGAGACACACGTATTTCTTTTGTTGAGCTGTGGGAAAAGGCTGGAATTCCCCCACTGTTTCTCAAAGAAAACTTAATGAGCAGTTAGTTTTACTTATGAACACTTGAACTTAACACCCAAGTAAAATAAGTAGAAATAGATTTTCTAAGCCTGATTGTGATTTTGACACATTATTCAATAAAAGCAATGTCAGAAGTTGTCTGAATATTTCAGTCTGTGACCTGGGATGAGTTATGCATCCCCAGTGATCCCATCTCTACCCATCCCACCCTCCTAAAAAAGAACAAAGGAATTTAAAAATCCCCCAAGGTCAACAGGACTAGAGAATAAATGAGTGCTGGGGAGCCTGTGCCATTTGAATAGCTTCAGTGGCCTCCCCATTGTTCCAGGGCAAATCTTGGCATCTGTAGACCTAATTGGCATCTCACCCTCAGGGATTTTTATTGAATTTTCTACTCTGCTGACACATTTGAACAGTGTTGGAACCAATATTTGAAAGAGAGCTTTAATCTCTTGAAGGTGATGAAATGCTGTCATCCTTAGACAAAGTGTCTGTCACAAAGGGCTCAGAACAAACCAACAAAGGAGTCAGGTGCCAGTGAGGGGCTGCCTCTTGAGTTTCCCTCTGTCTGTCTCAGGTGTTCTCATCTTGTCTGCATGCAGCCAAATGGGTGTTTATTTACGTTTTAGTATTTGAACAAAACTTTTTTTTTTTTTTTATAATCTTTTTTAGGGCCGTAACTGTCACATATGAAAGTTCCCAGGCTAGAGGTTGCAGTAGAGTTGCAGCTGCCAGCCCATGCCACAGCCTCAGCAACACCAGATCCGAGCCACATCTGCAACCTACACCACAGCTCACAGCAATACTGGATCTTTAACCCACTAAGTGAGGCCAGGGATTGAACCCATGTCCTTGTGGATTCTAGTCAGGTTCATAACTGCTGACCCACAATGGGAACTCCCTGAACAAAACTTTTGATGGCAGGTATTTTGTGGACATAAAGACAAATGCATCCATGCAAAGTTCATAGCAGCCACTGTGTAATACCATACTTTTTAAAATTAGTTACTATATCCTTAATTACTCTCAAATTTTGACTTTTTTAGAGGACACAGAATTCTGAATCTCACTTTCTGGAAATTGAATGAGTGTTTGTCAAATGACTGGTATCACTTAAGGATCAATTACTATATGGATTATGCCTGGCATTTTTGCTTTCAGTGTTAGAGTTGATTTTTTTAACTGTTCGTGACTGTCTTTATTAAAGTCTGTTAATATATCAAAAATTCTTTGGTAGAACTCAGATAAGGAAATATCTCTGCAGATATGTGTCTTCTGTGGTAACCATCATTGATAAATGTCAGTTTTCTCTGCTTTCCAAGGTCTCTTTTTACCCTTTTAATACTCTACAATGTACTAACAGATCCATACGAGATCAATAAAATGAACCTAGACAATTAAATTATCCTGGCTGAAAACCATCCGTGCCAGCACAGTTGATGCTGTTTTTCATTCATTCACTCATTTAACATATATTTATTGATAATTTGTTGATCTAAGTATATTGATATGCACCAAAAATGGCACAAAAATGTATAGGATATAAATCTAAATATCAGATAAATGACTCACTGGGACATACACACACACACACATAAACCTGCCATGGCTTTATCGATTTATTTTAAGCACACTATAAAAGCACGAACTCTATGCCAAAACTTCCTTGAAAAGAGAAAACAACATCTAGGCTGAGGGGATCAGGGAAATCTGATAATCAAAATTACATTTAAAATTGTATCCTGAATCAGAGATAGTGTGCAAGTGGCAGAAACAGGGTATGAAAAAAAGAAGATATTTCAATAGCATGATCAGAGACATAATGTGTGAAAGATCAAGACATTTTCAGGGACTACTAAGCACTTCAATTTCAGAACTATAATTTGGTTGATTTGCAGAAGGAAAAAATATAGGTTGAGTACATATTGGGAAACTCTAAGTACTAGATGAAAATGTTCAGGCTTTATTTGAAAGGTTGACTGGAGCTCTGAAAGGTTTTGGAGCAGAGAAGACTGGATTCTTAAAACATCAACTTGGTTGCTTTGTGTGAAATTGATTGTGGGAGGGACAATGAAGGTGAGGAGACAGATCAAGTAGACAGCCACTGAAGTAAGCTGTAGGAAAGGTTGTAAATCAAGGTGCTTCCCAGGAGTGACCATGTTATAAATAAGAAGAGGTATTAAGTTAAAAAATAGTAATAGTGCATAAGGTAGAATTAAGTGTTACTCTAAGTTTTTAGGTCTCGGCTACCATGAGCTAGACTACCTGAATTTAAATTCGTACCCAACTATTTGTTAGCTGGAGGTCTTTGGGAAAATTATATCTCACTCTGCTGCAGCTTCCTCACCTGTAAAATGGGGATGATTATAATAGTAGCTATGTGGAGTTCCCTGGTGGCTCAGTGGGTTAAGGATCTGGCATTACTGCTATGGCTTGGGTTGCTGCTGTGTTATCAGTTCTTGGCCCAGGAACTTCTTCATGCTACAGATGTGGCAAAATAATAATAATAATAATAATAATAATAATAGCTATATTAAACGTTGTTAGGATAAAATTACTTAGTACAGGTTAAGCTCTTAGAGCAGTCCATTATCCACAGGAAGAGAAATAATGCGCACACTGTGTTCTAATTCTACTTTGTAAATATTTAACATCACAATGAACAAGGCCGACTTTGTGGTTAAAGAGAGGAAGTAGCTTTCTACACTGTAGTATTACAGAGTAATTCCAAGATACCTTGTAAAATTCCACCCCAAAGCCTATCTCAGATGTGGAGATGATAGTCAAAATGCCTGTGGGCCTATTTTAAACTGGTGTTCCCATGCCTAGCCACTGCCATATTGTATGAATCATATAACTCAAACTTTGAGATATATTTGACATCATTATTTTATAGATTAGCAAATGGACTCAACAGAGCTGTATTGTTTATTTGAGATCATATATATTGAGAAGTAGCTATGGACCTGGATTATTCCTAGTCCAGGGGCTTACAAGGGTTTTTGAGTTTTAGCTCTCCATTCAGAGCTATAGAATTGTTGGGAAATTCGTATAAATCTACTTTATAGCCTGTAATCAAAAGATCTAGGGTCAAGTCCAAGCTCTATTATCATTCAAATCCTTTCACACTAGATAAATCATAACTGGTTATTAGTAGAATAAGGTCTGAAGGCCAAGCCTCTTTAACTCCAGTATAGGGCTCTTTACAGTATGCTTCATTTATATTGTAAGTATTCCTTTTCATTTTTCCCATAGACAAATTAAAAATAACTAACACACAAGTAACCCACATACACACACAAATCTATATTAACCCACATAAATATTTACCCACATAAATGCCAGTAAAAAATAATAAACTTAATTTTCCTTCCCTTGTTTCTTTATACTTTAAGAACTAAGCCCTCCACAACCCTGCATGCAGACATTCAGAAACATCACGTTGTTGGAGAGTTTGCTTTTTGAAATAAACTCAAGGATGATAGTTAAGGGAGATTTGCAGAGAGAGCATCTTTCTTGTCAAACAAATCTAAATCAGTGTAATTTTTGAGTTAGGAAAACAATGACGAGCATTGTGCTTCATACGATCCTGTGATCAAGTAAGAGTCAGAACATAGATTCTGGGACTCCACTGCTATTCAGTCATGTCAATGGCCTGTAGCAAATTGGAAGAAGTAGACCATTCAACCATGTCAGATTCCAGAGGCCTGTACAGACATAGTCTTGGAGGCTGGCAGCCTTTATACCAGTCTTTTACCACCCAGCCTTGCCTGTGTTCAAAATGATAATTAGCACCATCAGTAATGTTCTCAGCCAAGAGCATTGCATTCATCTGTTGCATTAATTTAACTTCTTTTGGGGTTTTTGCTGACTGAATGACAAAGCTCTATTTTTATTATTTTTGATATATTAGGCTTGAGATTTTGTTTCTCTGGGGAAATTAATACAAGCATTTTAATTGTTTAGTTTATGTATTAAGACTGTCTGACACAGTGGAGGGAACACCATGAACATTTTTGATGTTTCAGTTTAAGCAGCTAAGAACTTAACTGTTCCATTCTCTTTCCCTCCCTCCCTTCATCACTCCTTCTCTCCCTCTCTTTCCTCCTCCTCCTCTTCCTTCTTCTTCTTCTGGTCTCTCTATCTCTCTCTCCCTCTTTCAGTGATTTCAGAATGTTTCCTGGCGATGAGTTTAGGTAGTAACTATTCCAACTCCCCAGAATTAAAACTCTGAAATCCATCATAGAGAAGACATTTTACTTTATTGGAGAGAAAACTTCGGAAAACTTATCCTAATAAACTTTCAATAATTTTAAATGTATGTGTTCTTGATCCTATTTTCAGAAAATAGGTAAGATTTTTGAATTCACATCCATAGTAAACACAGATACAATGTACATGTTCCTCTAAAAGTATATTTATTCTTTTCTTTGGATATAGAGAATCATTTCTTATGAGCTTTCTATGCAGCCCTTTAAAGCACCTCCAACTGCATCAACAAGACATACAACATCATATACATTGAAAACAAACATACAATTAATTTCAAAAGTACAATTAAGTGAACTATATTAATTACATATAATTAAATGTCATATATACAATATATGTTTACACATCTCTATATAAAATACTATTATTGAATGCCATATCTCCATATATGGGTTTTTAAAATATGTATTATATGTATATTTGCATTTATATTTATATAAACTTATACATATTACATATATAATTGATCATATATAAAAATAAAATGTGTAGGAAAAATAATTATAATAATCTGGTAAATAATACAATGAAAGTTTTTTTGGGGAGAACAAACTAGTATGCAATCTCTGAAAATATAAACATTTATAAATAGACTAGGGACTAATTATCCTCATAATTCAGACAAGACATTTTAAATAATGTACTTAATCACTAGCAAGGTCAATGTTATGCTACATATTAGAAAACATTTTACAGTAATTGCTTTATCATGCATCAGCTACCACTAACCTTGAATCAGAAGACAGTAGAGATGTTTGAAATAATGCTCACTGATAACTTGGGGATTTAAAAATACTTAAGCAAAATGTACTTTAATTAAAAGCTGGATAAATAATCAGTTCAAGATTTCTCTTCATCAGAGGTTTTCATTCTGGTCTCCTCATACGTATGGAACTTTCTTGGTATAACCTCAGAGGAGGCTCTAACCCAGAAGGAATCAGTGGCGGCTCTTTCTGATTTAAAGCAGAGCAACTTAGATTTGACTCATTTGATACATTGTAATTTCACATAAGTCGTTATTTGAAATAAATTTTCTACTCCCCAAACAGTGCTGAAACCCAGCGATCCAAATGTTAACTATATTGACTTTTCCATGCAAATCCCTAAATTCTTTGTATTTATGAGTATAACCTGAATTTTTCATCGAGGTTGAACAAGCCCACTTGTGTTCTTCAGTGGCTGCTTTCTAAGCTCCCAGCAAATTCAATGAAAGTACCTGTATTTCCCCAGGGCTCTCTTGAGATTCAATTATTTTTAATCATTACTTTCTTTCCTTGGACTGGTCTTATCTGTGACTTTTCCCCTGGCTACCTCCTTCTCTTCCAATTTTTCTTTTTTTTTTTTTTATAACAAACACATCACGCAAAACATACCCTCTTCACACACATTTAAGTGTACAGAACAGTGTTAACTATAGGCATATTGTTGTATAGTAGAACTTTAGAACTTATGCATCTTGCATGATTGAAACTCTGTGTCTATGGACCAGCAACTCTCTGTATTCACATCTCCCCAGACCCTGACAGCCATCATTCTACTCTATGCTTGTACCATGTGTGTGTTCGACTACTTTAGATACCTCAGATAAGTGGAATCATACATGTCCCCAAGTTGTCTTCCTATGCTGGTTTAGTTCACTTATCACCATGTCCCCAAGATTCATCCATGTTGTAGCATATGACAGGATTTCCTTCATTTTATGCTTAAATAACACTCCTTCTGCAATTTTTCTTAAGTCATGATTGAGCAAACATTTACATTTGACTTGTTACAGCTCCCAGTGCTTAAGTATTTGTTCAACTTTATGGTGTTGGTCTATTTGCCGGTCTTTCTCCATAATGGTCTAGCTTATCCAGTTCTGTCACTGGTTACGACTAATGTAGTGCTTAGCACACACTAGACAATTGGTGGTATGTTAATAAGAATCTTGGGAACATTTGTGGAAGGAAATGTAGGCCAGATTTCTTTAGTCTCTGACATTCAAGCATTTAATGAATACCTAATGTGTCTTCAGCACTCAGTAAAGGACAGTTTATTGGACAGTTCATGACTGTAAACACATCTATGGACTAGAAACAAAAGTGAAACTCAAAGTAGCGGGTGCTGCTAGAGTTAAGATCTATTATGCTTCGGGTCCCAGATTGGCCAATGTTTTCTGTCATGGCTGCATATCAGGATTCATCAGCAACATTCAAATATCCTTGATAGTTCCTACTCTAGACAAATTTAAATAACAAGCTGGAAAAGGGGTGTGTGTAGTCTAAGCATCAGTTTTTTAAAAAGCCCAGCTGAGGCCTATACTACAGCTTGCAGCAAAAATGGATCCTTAACCCACTGAACAAGACCAGGGATCGAACCCACATCCTCAGAGATGGCGATGGGTCCTTAATCCACTGAGCCACAATGGGAACTCCATTTTTATAAATATACAATATTTTAAAGCTACAACTAACCATTATATGGTTCAGTGGCATAAAAATAATTCTCAGGTGTCCGGAACTGGGGTAAAACATGCATAACCAGTGACCAGAAATTGAAATATACTTTTCTCCAGCTGTTGAGTAACTATTGAATTATCAGTGATTCACCAATGGACAGAAATCCAAATAATCAAGATAAGATTCATATTTTTAGGATATTTTAAGAACTGGTGAGAGCATTCAAATTTGTTAGAATATGTGGGATGAATTCAAAAAGAGAAAACTCAAACATAAGTACCTCCTGTCTAGCCTGAGCTTATAGCTAACATAGAAGAAACACATAAGAAAAATGCAATACTACTAAATATAAATGCATTAACAATAAATACATTTGCATATTAACAGTCATAACTTTCTAGCAACCATGAGGTTGTGGGTTCAATCCCTGGCCTCACTCAGTGGGTTAAGGATCTGGCACTGCCGTGAGCTGTGGTGTAGGTCACAGATGCAGCTCGGATCCTGCATTGCTGTGGCTGTGGCATAGGCCGGCGGCTGTGGCTCTGATTCGACCCCTAGCCTGGGAACCTCCATATGCCGTGGGTGTAGCCCTAAAATAAAAAAAAAAAAAAGTCATAACTTTAAGTCACTGTAAGTAAGGTTAAATTAAGAATATAGAAGTTAAAATACTTTTAAATATTTTTAAAAATAATTTTCAAATGGATTAAATTTAGAAGTAATACTGAATAATAACAAAAAAAAAAAAAAGGCTTTTTAGACATGGGTAACATAAGAACAAATTGTTATAGGAATTCCCATCATGGCTCATCAGGTTAAGAACCCACCTAGTAACCATGAGGATGCAGGTTTGGTCCCTGGCCTCACTCAGTGGATTAAGCATCTGGCATTGCCATGAGCTGTGTCATAGGATGCATACATGGCTTGGATCCCATGTTGTGGTGACTGTGGCATAGGCTGGCAGTTGCACCTCCAATTTGACACTTAGCCTGGGAACTTCCATATGCTGCAGGTACGGGCCTAAAAAATAAAAAAAAAAAAGAACAAATTTTTATAATAAAGAACTGAATATAATATCTCAAAGTGAAAAAAAATTGTTGTTTAAATAAAAAATATTCTCAGTAGATAGGTCTGATTCCAGACTGAATACATTAAAAGGCCATTTAGTGAACTGATAAATTAAACAAAAATGTTTTTAAAGTATCACTGAGTTACAATATTCCTACAATTTCTGCTGTACAACAAAGTGACCCAGCCACCCATATACACCCATTCTTTTTTTTTTTTTTTTTTTTTTCTAACCAAAGCGACAGGACCCAGTTCCCTTGCTGTATATCAGGACCCCATAACCCATCCATTCTAAATGTAACAGTCTGCATCTACTGACTCCAAACTCCCTGTCAGTTCCCGTCTCCCCCACCTCTACCCCGGCAAACACTGGTCTGCCCTCTGTGTCCATGATCTGTTTCTGTTTTGTAGATAGATCATTTGTGCCATATTTTATACTCCATATATAACTGATATCATATATTTGTCCTTCTATTTCTGACTTACTTCACCTAGTATGAGAGTCTCTAGTTCAATCCATGTTGCTGCAAATGACATTATTTTGTCCTTTTTATGGCTGAGTAGTATTCCACTGTATATATATGTACCACATCTTAATCCATTCATCTGTTGATGGGAATTTGGGTTTTTTCCATATTTTGGCTACTGTGAATAGCGCTGCAGTGACCATAGGTTTGCATGTATCTTTTCCAATGAAAGTTTTGTCTAGATATATGTCCAGGAGTGGGATTGCTGGATCACATGTTAGTTCCATATTTATTTTTCTGAGGCACCTCCATATTGTTTTCTATAGTGGTTTTACCAGTTTACATTCCCTACAACAGTGAAGGAGTGTTCTCTTTTTTCTACATCCTCTCCAGCATTTGTTCTTTGTTGGCTTGTTAATCCTGGCCACTCTAAATGTAAATTTTGATTTACATTTCTCTAATAACTAATCATGTTGAGCATTTTTTTCATGTGCCTGCTGGCCATCTGTATGTCTTCTTTGGAGAGATGTCTCTTTAGGTCTTCTGCCCATTTTTCAATGGGATTTTTTTACTTTTGTTGTTGTGTGAGTTCTTTGTTTATTTTTTTTTTTTTTGGAGATTAAACTTTTATTGGTTGAATCATTCGCAAAGATTTTCTCCCTTTCTGTTCTTTGTCTTTTAATTTTTTATGGTTTCCTTTTCTGTACAGAAGCTTTTGGGTTTAATTAGGTCCCATAGGGTTATTTTTAGTCTTTATGGCCATTATTCAGGAGGTGGCTCAAACAAGATGTGTTATGTCAAAGAATTTTTTGTCTATGTTTTCTTCTGGGAGTTTTATAGTATCTGGCCTTACATTTAGATATTTAATCCATTTTGAGTTTATTTTTTTGCATGGTGTTAGAGGATGTTCTAATTTCATTCTTCTGCATACAGCAGTCCAGTTTTCCTAGCACCATTTACTGAAGAGACTGTCCTCCATGGTATGTTCTTCCTTCCCTTGTCATAGATGAGTTCAACATAGTGGTTGGGTTTATTTCTGGGCTCTCTGTCCTGTTCTAATGATTTATGTTTCTGTTCCAATACCATACTGTTTTGATGACTGTAGCTTTGTAGTATAGTCTGAAGTCAGGGAGCCTGATTACTACCGTTCTGTTTTTTCTTTTCAATATTGCTTTGGCTATTTGGGGTCTCTTGGGTTTCCACACAAATTTTAAAATATTTTGTTCTGGTTCTGTAACGAATGTCATTGGTAATTTGATAGGGATTGTATTGAATCTGTAGAATACCTTAGGTAGTACTGTCATTTTGACCATATTGATCCTTCCAATCCAAGATCATGGTATATCTTTCCATTTATATGTGTCATCTTTCTTTCATCAGTGTCTTATAGTTTTCAGAGTCCCGTTCTTTTATCTCTTTAGGTTTATTCCTGGTATTTTATTTTTTGATGTGATGGTAAATTGGATGGTTTCTCTAATTTCTCTTCCTGATCTTTCATTGTTAGTATATAAAAATGCAATTGAATTCTGTGTATTTTGTATCCTGCAACTTTTGCAAATTCATTGATGAGCTTTAACAGTTTTCTGGTAGTGTCCTTAGGAATTTCTAGGTATGGTATTATATCATCTACATACAGTGATAGTTTTACTTCTTTTTTTCCAGTTTGGAATCCTTTTATTGTTTTTTCTTTTTCTTTTTTTAATTTGTCTTTTTGTCTTTTTGTCCTTTTAGGGCTACACACATGGCATATGGAAGTTCCCAGGCTAGGGGTCTAATTGGAGCTGTAGCCGCTGGCCTACGCCACAGCCGCAGCAATGTGGGATCCGAGCTGCATCTGTGACCTACATCACAGCTCACAGCAACACCAGATCCTTAACCCCCTGAGTGGGGCCATGGATCGAACCATCAACCTCATGGTTCTTAGTCAGATTCATTAACCACTGAGCCATGGTGGGAACTCCTGCTTTTTATTCTCTGATTGATATGGCCAGGACTTCCAAAACTATGTTGAATAACATTGGTGATAAATTTACTGAGGCAATCACCCAGGAGCAAGGACAGAAGGATAACATTAAATGGAAAATATGAAAGCAGGTTTTAGAGATCTTAATAGCCCACCATTTGTCAAATAAAAGTTCAGAAGAATAGAAGATAAGGAAAAGTGGAGAACCATTATGTGAGGAGAATTTTCTAGAAGACATCAGAATTTTAAAATGAAAAAGTCTGATCAAATATCTATTAGGGTAAAGGAAAGATATCCATATCTAGACTCATAATAATGAAATACATAACATTAAGAATAAATACAAGGGAGTTCCCATCATGGCTCAGTGGTTAATGAATCTGACTAGGAACCATGAGGTTGCAGATGCGATCCCAGGCCTCGCTCAGTGGGTTAAGGATCCAGAGTTGCTGTGAGCTGTGGTGTAGGTCACAGATGCAGCTCGGATCTGGCATTGCTGTGGCTCTGTTGTAGGCCAGCAGCTACAGCTCCGATTTGACCCCTAGCCTGGGAATCTCCATATGCTGTGGGTGTGGCCCTAGAAAAGACAGAAAGCCAAAAAAAAAAAAAAAAAGGTTTTATATCTTGTATTTATTCTATCAAAAATAAGAGCCATAAGTTGAGTTAAGTTGAAACACACTTTTTATTAGTAAAAATAGAGAAATATCCTCAAGTGCTAAGGTGACTTATCTGTCAGCTTAAAATTCTAGTTTGCTAAACTATCTCTGAAAAAGTAAACTAAAAATAGAGAGACATTTGTACACATTTATACACTATGAGAATTTATTATACATAAACCCTTACAGAAAAAAACTACCAAAGAATTCATCTAAATGTGAAAAAAGTGCAGTGAGAGACAGAATCTGACAAAAAAGAAATGAAATACATAAAATAAAGTATATATTATATATATGTATGTGTATATATATATAACATACACTAATTATGTGTATATAAAGCAATAATATACAAAATATGCATATACTTATGTATACAATTATGTAATTAATTGTTATATTTACACAGCTTACCAAACTGAATTCTATAAGTATCGCATAATCTTTATATCAAACATACTAAAAGAAAACAATTATATACAAATACTTAAAATCAGTGTATAAAAATTATAGTCATATATTAAAACCATATAAGATTTATCTCAGCAATTAAAAAATCTGTCACATTAACATATTAAAAAGGGAAATAAAAGCATCTTCATATATGCATAAAAATTATTTAATAAGCTGTTTGTAATTGCAATGAAAGGAATCTTCCAGCACACTGGAAATAGAAACTTTATTAAGAAACATTATGAAGAGGATATATGGAAATTCAGTAGCAAATATACCTAACAGGAAAACTTTAGAAGGACTTTGGGAATTATCAGAAAGAAACAACTGATGGATGCCTGCGATAGCCTGCACTCTTCACCACTGTACTGGAGATAAAAGCTTTGGAAATAAGATATTAACTTTCTATGGTGAAACAGCAGAACTCATGGGATACATGCAAAATGCAATTTCATTTTTGCCTTCCTCTCCCTTGTACATTTGTTCTGTTGTATTAGTTCTCATTTTACTAGTGGGCAAACACTCAGATGGATCTGTGTTTTTTCTTTCACTTTTTAGAAATGCTACCACGCTTCTAAGTCAAAAGTCAGTAACTGTAAGAGTCCTATCCAAAATATACATTAATTCCAATGTCTATTCACAGATAACACTTAAGGCAGCAAGGATTCTTTATGCAGGTACTCTTGTAATTCATTCAAGGATAAGGATATAGATTCTGTTTATCTCTTTCTTGCTCTTATTATTTCTTCTCTTCCTTCACATAGTTATTCAAAATTTGTGATCCCACCAGTGTCTAAATGGGAGGAGAAAGAAAAAGTAAAGAGGATGTGAGACTCACACCTGACTGGGCAGCTTTATATATGGATTTGTCTTCTCTGGACCAGGCAGGCATTTAAAGTTGAGTCCTTCTCTTGAGAGAAGCTTCCATGGGTGCTTCAGAAAACTTTGTCTGCAGCATTCAACTGCACTCCCTGTGATAATTAGTAATGTGTTTACCACTATATTACTCCTCCCTTGGTCCTTCCTTGGTTTCAATTTCTTCTTTTCCTATATTTTCTAATGGGTCACAAATACAGTTGGTCCTTTGGAACAGAGTAGTAAATGATTTCTTACAGTATCTTTCTCCTGCATGTGTAAGTTCTATTTTGTGAAACATGCCTGTGTCCACTGCCATGAGAAATGTGGTTATTTCCCAATTCAAGATTATCAGCCTCTCTTCTTTCTTCCCTCTAGCCTCCCCCACTTTCTCCCTCCCTCCCTCTCTCTCTCTCTCTCGGTTAGCTCAGATTCATTGCCATACATTCATACATTTATACATTCACAACTATAGACTCCTCAGATCCATGTCAGACACTAGCCCACCACCTCCAGGGGATATATATCAAGTTCACTGAGGGGCCTCCAGCTGGCTAGTCTCAATAAGCTTGAGATAAGTATAAGACAACCCATCTTTCTCCTTTAGAAAAGAAAACCACATAGGACAATGCACTAAGTATAGGCATCATTGGTCTGAAATTTCTCATGATAAAATGGATTCCTTTTTAAGTACCTCTTTTGATGAAGAAAAATGTAAAACATGGGTTGTTAGGCATGAGATAATGATAAGGAATACATTTTAGTTTTCCCCACTCCTCCTAATTTCTCCTTCTTCAAGGTACCCCTTAAATAAAGAACCACCTTGAGAAAGACAAATTGAAAGGGCAAGACATCATTTATCAGGGAAGAGCATTTCTATCCAATGGCCCCTTGAGTAAAGTGTTTCTTTAGGACATAACAGCTCGTGTGAAGGCAGATTTAAAGGCCAGGGCATCAATTAGAAATCCACCATCTTGCTGGCTAATCTCTCTTTTGAATAGCTTCTTTTTTAAAGATAAAAATACCATCAAAATGGAAAATGAGACTTGCCAAATAATTTAAGCACTTCCCTTAGGCCACAATGCTCAATACTGTCAGATGCAGCATTTCTGAAATCCTGGTAAAGACGAATTACATAAAATTTTATGTGGTTTGTTGCTATCTGCAATGCTGATTTAAAGAAACATATCGACAACAAATAGTTCAGTAGTGAAACATCTACCCTGGCAATGACAAGTTTTAAAAGAAAAGTGACAAACTTGAAACATGAAAATCTCATTGCTAGGACAAAATGAGCACTAAACAGAAAACATCAGGAGTTCCCGTCGTGGCGCAGTGGTTAACGAATCCAACTAGGAACCATGAGGTTGCGGGTTCGGTCCCTGCCCTTGCTCAGTGGGTTAACGATCCGGCGTTGCCGTGAGCTGTGGTGTAGGTTGCAGACGCGGCTCGGATGCCGTGTTGCTGTGGCTCTGGTGTAGGCCGGTGGCTACAGCTCCAATTCAGCCCCTAGCCTGGGAACCTCCATATGCCGCGGGAGCGGCCCAAGAAATAGCAACAACAAAAACAAAAAAGAGAGACAAAAAGACAAAAAAAAAAAAAAAAAAAAAAAAGAAAACATCAGCATACAGGACTTAGTAAGAATTAAAAATTGTTTTTTAAAATATACAATTAAGGAAATAAATCAACCACAGACTGGGATAAAATGTTTGCCATGCATTTATCTGTCAGAGAACTTATCTCCTATTTTATTAAGATTCTACCACAGGAATTCTCTTGTGGCACAGTGGCTTAAGGATCCTGAGCTGTTATTGGTGTGGCTCAGGTTACTTCTGTAGGGTGGTTTTGATCCCTGGCTCGGAGACTTCCACATGCCACAGGTGAAGCCAAAAAAACAAAAAACAAACAAAAAAAACCTACCACAATAAAATTGACTTAATGCACACAGCCCCACAACACCTTAGTTGAACGTATATAGTAGTCTGTGTATAAACTAAGGTATAAGAACAAATATAAGAATAGTCTCAGCTCTTGCAATGCTACTCTTCCTAATGTATCTAATAGCTGTGATAAAGCTAGTAAAATAAATGAACGGAACTTTAATAACTGATCAGTATCAAGGAGGCTAACAAAAATGTGATTTGAATCTCAGCAAAAGAGAGAAAGAGAATGCCATAGAAAATGAAACCAAAGAAATATTGACTGAAAATTTTTAAATATGATTAAAAATCAGCAGATCCAAGAAGTTCAGTGAACTCCAAACCAGATAAATGCATTGAAAACCATATATAGGTACATTGTTTAGCCAAAGCTCACCTCTTGATGACTGTTACATATGCCTTTTTCAACTGTATACCCAAACAGTAGGAAAAATATGCACAATTAGTCATATTTATGTCATTGTAATTCATAGGATACAGACTTTAAAAGGTCATCATTGCAGGTCATGAATATCCAGTAAAGTTGGTGAATTCCCTAAGGAAGAGGGATTAGATAAAGAGAAACCTTAGACTTATTTTTTAAATTAGAGAAAAGTATACAATATAGAAATATAAAAACAGAAAGTTGAATGTTTAATAATTTAATAAAATTATGTGTTTAGTAATCTTGTAATTCTTATGTCATGAAAATACTGATTATTTTAAAAACATGAAACTAAAATTTTACATTTTCTAGAAATATAATGATAAGTTCAGGCTTAGGTTAAAAAAAGAAAAATATGACATATATAAATATCATTCTTTACACATTGTCTTTAAACAGGATTTTGCTAGTGATTTCTCTGCATGATTTAATTTTCAGTGTAACATAGTCACTACATTTTTAGTTCTTTAAAAACATTACTATAATTTAGTTTTATACCTCATGCAGAAAAAATAGATTATTTACTAGCACAGCCATAAATGCACAAATATCATTTTGAGGTCTAAGTCTGAAATGTATAAAGAGATGCTTGATTTAACTAAAATCACTCACCTAGAAGGCATGGTATCAAAGCTGTGATTAGATGTGATGAGCAAATATAATATATGTGATCAAACAGCCAAAAGCAAAACATTCAAGAACATTTAATGTACCCACTCTAATTTTGCTTCTTAGGGTAGTATTAGGACTCACCTTCAGGATAACTTAAAATACTAAGCACAACATGAATAGAAACTATGATGTGTCCAAATGAAAATCTAATAGAATCTCAGAAACTCTTCAAAATTGTCCCAGCAAGAAAAATTGAAAGCCAACAGAACAAGAATTCAAGGTCTCAGTAGCAGTGTGGCAAAAATACAAAGATGCAAATGTGAAGAGAAATTAAATTCCTTGTGAGAGTCAGTGCAGAGAAATCAAGTCCATAGTTCAAGAACAGGAAATATGAAGAAATAGTTTGTTATTTGAAAAAAAAGTTAAAAAAAAAAGCAAGTGAAAAGCAAAAATGTGGAGGTTAAATTTTCACTACTGCTTAGAATGAAGAAAGTCAGAAGAGCACATCTTCATCACTGGAAACTTGCCAGATAAGCTACAGAATCAGATATTTTAAAAAATTGTGGAGGAACCACAAAAAACCCAGAATTGCCAAAGCAATCCTGAGGAACAAAAACCAAGCAGGAGGCGTAACTCTCCCAGACCTCAAGCAATATTACAAAGCCACAGTCATCAAGACAGTGTGGTACTGGTACCAAAACAGACATACAGACCAATGGAACAGAATAGAGAACCCAGAAATAAACCCTGACACCTATGGTCCATTAATCTTTGACAAAGGAGGCAAGAACATAAAATGGGAAAACGACAGTCTTTTCAGCAAGTATTGCTGGGAAACCTGGACAGCTGCATGCAAATCAGTGAAACTAGAACACACCCTCATACCATGCATGAAAATGAACTCAAAATGGCTTAAAGACATAAATATAAGACAAGACACTATCAAACTCCTGGAAGAGAATATAGGCAAAACATTCTCTGATTCCCTTATGAATGTTTTCTCAGGTCAGTCTCCCAAAGCAACAGAAATACAAGCAAAAATAAACCAATGGGACATAACCAAACTGACAAGTTTTGCACAGCAAAGAAAATCAAAAAGAAAACAAAAAGAAAACTTACAGAATGGGAGAAAATAGTTTCAAATGATGCACTTGACAAGGGCTTAATCTCTGAAATATACAAGCAACCTATACAACTCAACAGCAAAAAAACCAACAACCCAATGGAGAAATGGGCAAAAGACTGGAATAGATATTTTTCCAAGAAAGATGTACAGATGTACAACAAGCACATGAAGAAATGCTCAACATCCCTGATTATTAGAGAAATGCAAATCAAAACTACCATGAGATACCACCTCACATCAGTCAGAATGGCCATCATCAATAAGTCCACAAATAACAAATGCTGGAGGGGGTGTGGAGAAAAGGGAACCCTCCTGCACTGTTGGTGGAAATGTAAGTTGGTACAACCACAATGGAGATCAGTATGGACATACCTTAGAAATCTATACATAGCCAAGACATGGAAAGAACCCAAATGTCCATTGACAGATGGTTGGATTAGGAAGATGTGGTATATATACACAATGGACTGCTATTTAGCCATAAAAAAGAACGAAATAATGCCATTTGCAGCAACATGGATGGAACTAGACTCTCATACTGAGTGAAGTAAGTCAGAAATAGAAAGAAAAATACCATATGATATCACTTATATCTGGAATCTAATATATGGCACAAATGAACCTTTCCACAGAAAAGAAAATCATGGACCTGCAGAATAGACTTGTGGTTGCCAAGGGGGGGGAGTGGGGTGGTTGGGAGCTTGGGGTTAATAGATATAAACTATTGCCTGTGGAATGGATTAGCAATGAGATCTTGCTGTGTAGCACTGAGAACTATATTTAGTCACTTATGATGGAGCACGATAATGTGCGAAAATAGAATGTGTACATGTATGTGTAACTGGGTCACCATGCTGTACGGTAGAAAAAAAATTGTATTTGGGAAATAACTATTAAAAAAAATAATAATAAAATCCCAAGTGTTCAAAAAAATCATGGAGCTGAGGTGATGAAGAAACCTAAATTCACTAAATTACAAAAAGTCACAAGCCCTGTCTTAGAAAAAAGAGAACCATGGCTTCCTTCCATCTTTGTCAGAGAGCTCTAAGAAGAAAAAATATCTCATGAACTGAAATAAAGACAAACATCTTAGGAATTTGTAACAGTTGTGTGTTGGTTAGCATGATGGATTAGTATCCTGAGAAGCACTAGAGAAAGAAGTTTTTATCTACCAGACACATTGCTCTCATAGACCTTCTCACATGCATGACATAGTAGGATGAAGAATAGATGCACAGTAAGAAATCTGAGAGAGTTTGCTCTCAGGCAATATGAATTTTTCTTCATGAGAAACAAAGGCTTTCTCCAAAGTTGGAGTTCAGGACAGAAATGCTCAGAGAAAAATTATTGAGAGACTTTGGGTCAACTGGATTGCACCACGTTTTTGAAACTAAGTTAAGAGAGTTATTTCTTTAGGTTCAGAAAATAATAAGTGGGATAAGACAGTAGAAGGAAATTTGCAAAAATTCAGAAAACTGGTAGTAAAGCTGAAAAGTGGAGAGAAATCCTCCAGTGTTTTGAAAGCTGAGGGCTGATTTGTTAATTGAAAAAGAAAAATAGTATTCAGAATATGGTTCATGTTTACATCTCAAGATGTTAAAAAAGAAGAATCAATAAAATGTCACAATTCTGCTTTCATAATAATTGAATTTAATAATGAAATGGATCCAAACTAAACATGCCATTAAACATATACATCTCAACTAGAGACTAGATTGATTTAGCCCTCCAAACTTGCAGCCTTACAGAGAAGATATACCTTTAGTAGTGATATTTATTCTAGTCTTCATAGTTTTTCCACAATGTCTAGCATATAATAAAAAAAAAATTACAAGAAATGTAATGAGGCCTGAAAACAGGATCCCTGGTCAAGAAACAAAAATTTAATGAAGGTAGACCCAGAATTGATACAGATGTCCTAATTATCAGAGAGGGGATTTAAAGTCAGCTGATGTAAATATTAAAGGATCTACTATAAAAATGGAAAATCTCAATGAACATATGAAAGTATTCAGCAGAGATAAAAGCTTAAAATAGAACAAAATTGAAATGCTAGAAAATACAATATAAAAATGAACATCTCACTTGAGGGGCTCAATAAAAGATTGAATCCAACAGAAGAAAAGATGAGTATACTTGAAGGAAAATTTGATATAAGAAGAGAAGAAAAAAGTGAAGGTTGAACAGAGTTTTCAATGCCTATGGCACAATAACAAATGCCCTAATACATTCACAGTTGGATTTTCAAAAAGAGTAATAAAGAACGAATAGGACAGAGGAAATATTTAAAGAGGTACAGCTAAGTGGGGGTTCTGTGCAACCTTGGCACATTATAGTCAATCTGCTGAAACCAAAGAAAGAGGGAGGGAGAGAGAGAGAGACAGGGGGTGATTATAGACAACATAGGTGAGAATGAAAATAACTGCTGATTTCTTATTTGAAAAAGTGGAGACCAAGTATTATTGAAGGATAGTTTTAATGTGCTGAAAGAAAGAAAAAAAAGAGAGTCAACGTAGGATTCTGAATAGAGAAAAACATATCCTTCAAAAATGAAGACAAAGTAAAGACATCTTCAGACAGGAGATTGTTTAGAGAATTTATGTGTAGCAGATTTCCACTGCAAGAAATTCCAAAAGAAGTTATTCAAGCTAAGGACATATGAAAGTCAATAGGTGAAGACAGGAATAAAGAGCAATAGAAAGTATAACTTTTTAAAGATAAAGATAAATGGCCATTGCTTTATAAAAAAGCAATGATCATAGCAATGTATTATTGTTTTATATATAGACAAATAGATAATAGAACTATAGTCTACAGCTTTTTCCACAAATCTAGAATATAGTAAAACACTTGTAAGGCTTTTAATGAAGCATGAAAATAAAACCCATGATCAAGAAAGAAGAAAGTTAGTGAAGGATAATTAAATGTTCTAACCATCTGTACTGAAGAAATTTAGTGGAGGTTAATGAGATGTTCTAATTATCTATATTGAAAAATTCAGATATAACTGTTCTTACACTGTCAGTTCTGAATTATGAGTCAAGTTAATTCGGTATAAAATTTTTGAACAAATGGTTTTGGAATGATTCAATATTTATATGTAAAAAATGAATAAATAAAACTACTCATACCACTGCATGTACAAAAATAGATGGATCATATTCCTATAGTAGCAAGAAACACAAAGTCTAAAAGAAAAAAAAGACTACCTTAGTGACTTTGCAATAAGAAAAGATTTCTTAGATTCAATAACTTTAAACAGAAATATAAACATTTTGACTTCAAGAAAAAAGACAAAAGGTAAAAAATTAATAGAGTAGAAAAATATTCATAACACATGAATATACAATTCACACAATTCAACTCAGAAAATAAACTGATTCATTTCCAAAATATTTAAGGGACATCAACACATGGTGAGAAGCCAAAAAAATATATAAATATGGTCAAAAGATGCCCAATTTATTTGTCATTAGAAATTGCATTTTTGGGAGTTCCTATTGTGGTTCAGTGGTAATGAACCTGACTAGTATCCATGAGGATGGGGGTTTGATTCCTGGCCTTGCTCAGTAGATTAAGGATCTGGTGTTGCTGTAAATTGTGGTGTATGCCAGCAGCTGCATGTCTGATTCAACCCCTAGGCTGGGAACTGCCATATGCCATGGGTGCAGACCTAAAAACAAACAAAAAACCCTAAAAAATGCATTTTACAATCACAACAAGTTCACACACAATAGAATGGTTAAAATGAAAAATACTAACAACTCCAAGCATTGGTAAAATGTGAATCAATCAAAACACCTGCATGTTGCTAGCGGGTGTGTAAAATGATATGACTACTCTTTATAACTACTTTTAAGTTTCCCCCAAAGCTAAGTCCTAACTGTCTATTCTAGCTATGTCCAAAAAAAAAAAAAAAAAACCCAAAAGCAAAAAACCCAACTCACTTATATAGATATGTCCAAAGCAGATAACTCAAATATTCATCAACAGGTTAATGAAATAACCAAAATGAATTGTATGTTTTAGCCATGGAATACAACTATAGCAATAAAAACTTGGAAAACAGAAATGAGTATACATAGTGATTATATATTAATCCCAATAGATTATATTGAATAAAGAAGCCAGGCACATAGTATATTTTTTCAGTTTATGTGAATTTTTAGGACAAAGAAAACTGATAATAATTGGGAACAGAAATCTGAGAGTTTTTTTTTTTTTTTTTTTTTTTTAACCCTATGTGGAGTAGGGATTTGCTAGAAGTGAATTGAGGGGCTCATTCTGAGCTGAGGAAGTGTTGAATCTTGAACAGGGTGGTGGTGGCTGTCTGGATGTATGAATGTATCAAAACTCACTGAATTGTACAGTCTGATCTGTGAGCATTTCAGTGTATATAAATTTTACCTCAGAGGGAAAAAAAATGAGATTTTTAGAGTAACTGCAGTAACACCACTGAAGAGATTTTAATGGCTGTTTTGGCATAAAGTCAGCTCTAGGCATACTTCAGTTGGGCCATCCTAGACTTGATCACCGTATTTCATTTTAGACACCAAATTTATAATGCATACTGATATGTACATTTATAGAGGACTGCAGAGGAGAAAGATGGTTCTTAAACTATCATTACGGAAGAAAAGAGGAAATAAGTGAAAATGCTTAGTGAAATAAATGAAAATGGAAGATAGAATATACTCTGGTAAGAGCTTCATAAATGTTTTCAAACAACTGAAGAATTGTCATATAAAGGAGGAACTACATTAGTTATGTATGAAATTGAGGGACACAGTGATAAATTAATGGAACCCAAAGGATAAGATATTATTTTTTTATCCATGCAAACATGAAATCAATCTGGGAGTTCCTGTTGTGGGTCAGCAGTAACAATCCAACCAGTATCCATGAGGCCCGGTTCAACCCTGGCCTCAATCAGTGGGTGGACCCAGTTTTGCCATGAGCTACAGGGTAGGTCGCAGATGCAGCTCAGATCCAGCATTACTTAGGCTGTGGTGTAGGCTGGCAGTTGAAGCTCTGATTCAACCCCTAGCCTGGGAACTTCCATAGGCCAGGGGTGTGGCCCTAAAAATAAAAAACAAACAAACATGAAATCAATCTGAATTTAATTTTTTTATGACAGAATGAAGACAGAGTGTCTTTTTGTTTCCAATGGTATTCAAGGACAGGAAAAGTAGCATTATTATTGCTTTTTTAGCTGCTTCAAAGGCAAAAACATATTCTAGCTTTATTATAGGATCTTAGCTGCAGAGTCAACATAAAAACACCAAAACTCCCTTAAGTTTAGTAACAATAATACCTTGCCCTGAAAAGAAAAAAAAAGGAAAAAAAGGAAAACTAAGGGGGCAGAGAAGAGGCCCCTGGGCCAGGGGCATGAGGAGCTCTGCTCATGGCATCAGGCCTGACCACAGCTCTCCCCTCAGGAGCTGGGAGGCTGAGATGAGTTGGGGTGGCCCTTCAGGAGCCACTGTTTATCTGGTTCAAGAATCTTTAATCCTTCTGGGTTGTGCTCAGCTTATGCATGCCTGGGATCTTATCCAAAGGTCAGTAATGAGGATCTCAGTGGGATTGTAACAGTTGACCAGGAGCTCCTAGACCATGGCAGCCTGGGTATCATCATTCTCCATATACTAGAGCTGGTCCACAGCTCTGAGAACTCTTCTGGCAGTGGTAGAGGCGAGTGAGCTTCTCCAGAATCTCCTTCTTCAGGTTCCAGCACTTGGGTAACTCCATATAGTAGTACCTGTCTGTAACATTCCCTTGGCATCTCTGGGCTCTTGTCCGTGCTGCCCAGGTCCTCACCTGCAGCCTCACTGGGTCTTTGAAAAGCAGAAAGGAGGCCATGGGCCACCAGCAGTGCACCTTCCCTTTACCTCCCCTTGGTGGGGCTGCTGTGCCAGTGCAGACACTAAGGCCTCATGCATGCTTCTGGCCCCTCCTAGCAAGGCAGCCTTTGGGATGCCCCACATGCTGGGATAGTATAGCTAGATTTAAACTCTGTGCTTGGTGTGATAGTAAATTTTGTTTCTATTAAATAAGAAGGTTTTTTGGCTTTATTTAGGTATTTCCAAACCACTATACTGTGTTAGAACAAATTAAATTTCCCTCTGAGACTTAGCATGTACAAATTAGTAACAGAGGGAAACCAATTTGTTGTATATGCACAAGAACTAAATTATTTTTCTCTAAGGCACTCAAGTTATTTTTCTTTAAAAGAAGAACATTGATTGACAATGTTTTCTGAATAGATTTCTAAGAACTGAAGAAAATCAGTGGTGTTAGAATTTCTATAGATAGTAAGGTTAATTGGAAATTCATTCCTGTCAAGGACTGGGGAAAGTTTACCGGGATACAGTCCAAATTTTATCTAAACCCATTGCAGAATTACTATATTTTAAATAATGTCTCTTCTAACTTACAAGTTGATCAGCTACTATTTTAGTAGGAGCACATATAAGTATATTTTCTGATTCCTGAATAGGTTTTGCCTTACCAGTAGTTTGACTGGATTTATCATAAAGGTGGGATAACTGGAAGGAAATGGAGTGAGAGTTATTGCTCTTAGCTCAAAGAATACTGTCATGCCACTTTGTATCACATCCAAGATACATGTAACATAGCTGGATGCATATTGAAGATGTAAGGAAACAATTCCTAATCAGCAGAGTGGGAGGAATGTTTACACGTACAGAATCAAAGTGAATGAAATAGGATTAAATGTGTTTTCTAAGCAGAAGTCAGGGCTTTAGGTAAATGCAAATGTCATAACCAGATTCTAGGGCTGCACCTAATATCCCCCAGGGTAAATATTTAGTTAAAAACTGTTGTTAACCTAGGATGATTATCTCTTAATAAAAACTTAGAATTTCAATTTCCTAAAATCTTATCAATTCCAAAGAATTTGGTAAAATCTAATGAACCTTCTTGGAGTCGCTGACCTCACTTACAATGAACTCAGGCCCAGGAAGCTTTACCTGGCTCTAGAACGAAGATACTTGCAGCAGAACTAAGCTCTTCTCAAAGCCAGCAGTTTATGCTAGTCCATCAGATAATCCTACCTAAGATTAATCAAATTGTAGTTTACATATATATATATCCATAAGCATAAAATACTACCTTTTTAAAGGCACTGAGATTTTTGGCAATGGTCACTGTGCAGCTTTATCACAACATCTGTGTTATCTGGAGCCTAAATCTAACTAAAACATTTCTTGCTCTTAATAATTGGAAATATAGATATCTCAACTAGAGCAAAGGTTTTTCATTTATCTCACAAATCTTTTTTTTTTTTTTTTTTTTTTTTTTTTTTTTTTTTTTTTGTCTTTTTGCTATTTCTTGGGCCGCTCCTGCGGCATATGGAGGTTCCCAGGCTAGGGGTCGAATCGGAGCTGTAGCCACCGGCCTACACCAGAGCCACAGCAACGCGGGATCCGAGCCGCGTCTGCAACCTACACCACAGCTCACGGCAACGCCGGATCGTTAACCCACTGAGCAAGGGCAGGGACCGAACCCGCAACCTCATGGTTCCTAGTCGGATTCGTTAACCACTGCGCCACGACGGGAACTCCTATCTCACAAATCTTTTTCCCTGTGTGACTACTATTGGTTAGACAATGTGCACAAAATTAAGAGTAAAAACTTAATTGGTTCATGCTTTTATGTAGTTTACTTTGGATAGTTATTAATCAATAATATTGCAAATGCAAATGTACATTTCCACTTGTTCAGAGCACTTCTATAAGAGGGAGGTTTAGATCTGTCTAAAGATGTAGTACTTAAGTTACAATATAATCATTTCTAGGATTTAATTCATTAGAGGAAAGAGAAGAGCACCTGAACAGTTAGAAAGTCTGTTGAGCAAGGAAGATCATGGCAAATATCTTAAAGGGACTAAAGTCATGCCAGAGTTGGAAGTGTGCAGGAGAATGAATACAGCATTATGTTAGATGAAGCATAAAAATTATTTACACTCAAATTGAAAAGAAAATTTTATGCTTAATATGGGATTCTGACTTTTCTTTGAGAGCATTAAGAAGCCATTGAAATGATAGAAGCAGCATGATAAAATAATAGATTTTGCATTTTAAGGCTATGACAATTACTTGAGTGAGAGATTTTATTAATTTAGACTAATATAGTGGCAGAGGAGATTAAAAATAGACAAATTAAAGATATCTATTAGGTAAAAAAATGAGAAAACCCTGCAGTTGTTTATAGGAGTGAAGGAAAGGATGGAATCAAGAATCACTCCTAGGTTTTAGGCTTGTGATAGTGAATAGAAAGTTAACAATTGGCTATAACATCTCAAAATATAATCTATATACAAATTTAATATTATCGATATTATTAACAAAACAAAAACATACTCATATGCATCTCTACATTTTATGATCACTATCTACTTATGTTTTACATTAAGAGAACTATCATTTTTTAAAAAACACTATTTTGTGGGGAGAATCTTCTCTTCCTGTGTACAAAGCATGTCAAATAAATTGTTAGAGCACTTCACTTCAAAAAGTTGTATCTGTGAAGAGGTTCAGTAAAACCTCAACTATAAAAAGTTCCCCCAAATTGCAAAAACAAAAAAAATGACAAAATGTCTTTGATTTTAAGAATTGATTTTGACATCTGTGGTAGTTCTCTTTCAAGGGCTCAAAAAATGTGTGTAGGGAACAACTATATCTCATTTATTTCTTACAGTCCAATGTAAGATAGATTGAAAAAATAATTATTATTGCTTTTAATTAGATGGACTTATAAAAATGGCATTACTGAAAAACATGGTGTAATAAAATATTTTGGATAAAAATTTATAAATCTTGGCTTGGATATTGCTCTGTCTGAAAATATTTACAAAATGTTGGTCAAATCTCTGTTTTCTTTGTCTTAGTTCTGCACTTACAAAATTAGATCATTAGTCTAAATTAATTCTGACACATGTCCTGAATTTCCAATCCTATGATTATAAAAGACTATCACTTCTGACCGTATAATATGGGATGATTTTCAATATGGTGGTATGAAAATAGCAGTTGGTCTTTTGGATAATGGGTGCAGTGAATCCTTTTGGACATAAGTAACAGGTGGAAATGGCTCTGGGACTCATTCACTAACATGCATATAGACCCATTCTGACTTGTAGAATGTGTCTACTCTAGTTTTCTAAAGCTAATGGCAGTTGGTACATATGCTGCATACAGTTTGCCACCAACATTACTATGTCTTCAGCCAGAGGTTCCATATTTTTCTGTGTACTGAACATGTGTAATCAAGCTAGTTCTATAGTGTGAATATTAAATGACACTTTAATTACTTTATTCTATGCAGTAATTTATATTGCATCCTAAATTTGAGGGATATCTTAATTTTATGATACATTTTTAAATGTTCAAGTTCAAATTCACTCATTTATCTACTTATCTATTTTATACACATTCATTAATTGCTTGCTGTGTTCTAGAAAAGATTCTAGACACTATAGGATGGAAGAGAACAAAAGAGAAAGAAAAAAATATACTCATGGAACTTATGTGATAATGAGAAAAGAAAGGAACCATCAAGATAAACAGACAAACATATGTACATGTTTGTATGTATTTGTATATATCTGATAGTTCTGGGGTAAAACACAGCAAGGAAAACATATTTCTTTTCCCAGTACAGAATTCATTATGCTCTAGATTTAACCAGAAAGCTAAAGATGGGTGTGAGTAATGTATATGGCATATTGCTTGAATACAGTGAGCCAAATGATGTATCAAAGATTTTTATATTCTTTAGTTACATAACTTACCTAAAATTTTGAAAGAAGCCTGGCCATACATTCACAAATCTTAGTACTATTTACTATAAAGAACCTACATAGACCAAATAATTTCTGTTAACAGTATTCCACATATAAGAATTATCTTGCTAGTAAATAGCCTGGAGTTCTGTTGTTAGCATGTTTTCATCTCTCACTTTCTCTCTCTCTCTTTTTTTTTTTTTTTTTTTTTTTTTTTTTTGCCAAGGTGTCTCTACTGAAGATAAAGAGTAGATTTCAGATTTTGGGATGCTGCCATCTCCTTGCAACCATACCTACTAACTTTTGATTGCTTGTATATTACTCATAGCACTCAAGTTCTCAAGTTGATGTTATCTTTGGGAAAATGGGTTTGCCACTTCTTCCACTACTGAGCTGATTCAGCGATGACTGAGCCCTTAATTTAATTAGGGATGTGATTTGCTGAGACTGGGTTTCTTCTTTGGTGAGGCTTAGTTTACCCTTAGATTACCAGTTGCCTTTCAGGATTTTCAACTGAAATATTGATATATTCTTTGTGATCTCTTCCTCTGGCATGTTTAGATCTCTGTCCTCTATTCCCCATGCTTCTGAAAATTTCACTATTTTCCTAACACTGTGTGCTTAAGTTTTCACTACGATCCCATGCAATTCCAGAATAAGGTTATTAATGTCCTGAGTGCCTAAGTGACCATATGCTTGAAACTCCTTGTCTCTACCAAAAGCTCTGCTAAACATTTTGCCCAGAGAGACAACCGATCTCACTTTCTTACAGATTTACTTATTGTTCCTGTCACATTTGAGTCTTCTGCTTGTTTTCTCATCCTACCTTGAAGGAGAAGTCCTAAATTGCTTAATTATCAAATTGAGGCAACATTCTTCAAAATTTAGAAGTTAGCGATAATTCTAAAAGTAATAAAATCTCTAAGAAATGTAGCTTTTAAATGAAGTATGCATTCTAAAACTTTATAAATCGCACTACTTATTTTGTAAACATTGATAGCAAGCCATATTTCTATAGAAATTAATTTTACATAGAAATATTTATGTTGATGTAGTGCTTTGATGTGTTATTTATAAATAATTACTTAAATATCTGTTTCATAATAAAGAAAATTTATCATTACTTATCATTACTGTGAATATGACTATTTTTATACTTGCACTTCGGCTTTGGGAAGAATATATGTATTTCTCTCTTTTTAGAGTTACATTTTAAAAAACCTATTTAGATAATCTACCTTGAAGAAGGCATGACTTAACAAATCTTTCAGAAAGATTAGTAATGGACATAATTAACACCTGAATAGTTAGAGGTGGTTAGTATCCATGGTTACAGTGCCATTACTGAAAGGTCTAACCCTTCTAACAGATAAGAGCTACTTATCTTTTAATCGCTCAGGCACTGGAAGTGGGAGAGGGTGGAATCCTGTAGAAAGAGTGAAGTCTTCATATTTCATAACATACTGTTTCAATGAGTGCTAACTGATCATCTAAGATTTCTCACTTGTTTTCAGTATTATAGAAGAGACAGGAATGGAATAGTTAGCTGGCCTCAAATGGGTCCACAATTTAAAGAAGTGCTTCAAAGGCTGAGCATAGTTTGGGACTGTGTGTTAGATTGGTTGGGAGATTTGGAGAGATGCCTTTCAAAACCAGTAGAGAGGAATAAAGACATAGATTTGGGGGCTTTATTTATAGAGGTGACAGAGGAAACCTTTAAAGAAATCACCCAAAAGGAAATGCAGCATTTAAAGAGAAAAATCTGAAGGCAGAAACTTGACATCTTTTATGTTAAATAAGATAATGGCACTATTTGTTAAATACTGCACTCCCCAAGTTATTTCAGAAGTTCTGTTTAACAAATATTAAAATCATAGACTCTAAGGTTTTTAAATTGAGACTTTATTAAATCTGTATGCTATCTATTATATAATTTTACTTATTATGGATCCGAAATACATCTTGGTAATTATTAAGGCACATTTAGGGATAATTAGCATAGAGTGTTAAATTTTACACTCAATATGTATTATTTCCATTTAATTGGACACACATACAAACACATCTTGCATATGTTTTGTTAGAATGGCTCTAAAATTCATATTCTGAGCCTTTTATAATTATATTTCCATTTATGTTTCTGACTGCTTATTAAAGGAAAATATGGTACTAATTGTTTTTACATGGATTTGCTTTGGCTGTTTATTCCTATGATTTTTGGTTGATTTTCTTAGGTTTTCACAGCATATAATTATGTTATTTACAGATGGTCAACATTTTCTCTTCATTCTATTCATTGCTAAAACTCTTATTTCTGTTTCAAGTCATACTGGATAGATTAAAAACAAAATTACATAATCTTATAGGCACAGGCATTTTTATGCTTCTTTTGATTTCAGTAGAAATACTTTATACTTTTGTTATTTTACCATTTGATGTATTGTGCTTATGACTTGAACTCAAAATTTTCTAATGCTTTAAATTCCATACTATGCTTTAAGATTTCCAGGTGTGTGTGTGTGTGTGTGTGTGTGTGTGTGTGTGTGTGTGTGTGTGTGTTTTCAATTATGAATGGGCATTGAGTTTGAATTTTTCAAAATGTTCTTTGTTTGAAATTATGATAGTCATGATTTTTCCTCCTTCATATATCAATTAGCACCATTATATGCACAATTTGCATATTGTTTAGGTCTAGGTGAGATAACCAATAGCATATACTTCGAGGACTTTCTTTTGGAAAGTGTTCTGACACGTTCCGTAATGGAATGGATCCATTATGATTAAATTCCGGATTTCAGAAAGAAGGAATTTAGCTTCTTGTTGGTAGAGGCCAGATATATTCTCTTTTAACATAAGTGTACTAGTTAGGATTCAGCCAGAAAATACAGACTCTAAAGACAATGGGACCACCAAAAGATTAGAAGTAGCAAGAAATCTTCCTCTCTAGGGCTAGAGGGATAAAAAGAAATTATGTAATTAATCTCAGGAGCTGTTGTTGATGGGTAGAAACTGGAAATGTATTAGCTCCTCTTGGTTGGAGCTGAGATCACAGAAAGTAAAGCTGTATAGTAAGAGATTCAGCTGCTATAAGAGAAAGAAAAGGTGAGAGGTAATACCCTTTCCCTACCTCTCAGCTTTGCCTTCTGCTAGAGACCCTCATTGGCTGAAACTTCCTAAAAGCCAGTAGCAGTCAAGAGATTATGAGAAATATAACTTTCTGCAATATAGAGCAGAACAGGAAAGCGCTGAGAATGATCTGAGAGCAAATAAGAAGATGATCAGAACCCCGTGGGTATATACTACTGTGTTTTGTTTGATGGGAAGGAAAATTAAGGAACAGCTATTGAAGAATGATTATGTGAGTGCATAGTTCTAGCTTTGATTTCAAATTAAGTATCACCTTGCTTGAGTATCATATCTCTAATTATATGAGTTTATGATGCCAACCACTAATTGTGCATTCATCTTATTTAATGTAGCAATAGACTTTTCTAAAATACTTGTATAATTTGTTTCTTATCTCAATAGTGAGAAATGTCAAGCAATATCACTTTGAAATCAGGCACTTGAAATTATATGATAAATTAATTGGCATTATAAATTTGATTTCCTCCCCAAAAATGAACATATTATTTGAGCAATTTAAAACTCAATTGAAATTATTTTGAGAAGTCAGGTTTGCAACCTATTATGATATCTCAGAAACTTTACTTACAGTTTTAGGGCTACTTGCAGCATATGGAGGTTCCCAGGCTAGGGGTCAAATCGGTGCTATAGCTGCCAGCCTATACCACAGCAACGCAGGATCCAAACCGTGTCTGTGACCTACACTACAGCTCACGGTAACACCAGATCCTTAACCCACTGAGCGAGGCCAGGGATTGAAACCCGCAACCTCATGGTTCCTAGTTGGATTCATTTCTGCTATGCCACAAGGGGAACTCCTACTTACGGTTTTAAAGATGCCACAGGGGCAACTGGAAAAGACAAGTCTACTTCTCCTGAGCCAATATCAACAGCATGGAACTTTGAAATCCTTGTAACAGAAGGGGGCAATTCTGACATGCCGAGTGACACTGAGGCTGTCTTTTAAGTCTGAAACTAGTTTGAACACAGCCTTCATCCCGTTAATTGATAAATTGATATGTGCAATTAAAATATTCCTTTGACTATGTATACAGAGAGAAAAACATTTGTACTATTTGTTTTTTCTTTAAGGTTTACTAACATCAGTAATAGAAAATCAACTCTGCAACATGTGATATGACTCATTAACAACTCCCCTCCAAAAAAAAAAAAGAGAAAACACTGTCCATTCATTTGTCAGAGATACATATGTCATAATTAAAAATGAGAGGCAACTCTAGTGGTAATAACGTTAGGATTTCATTTAGCAGAAGTTAAACCTATAGAAACTGTATCTTTTCATAGGTAAAGGGCACAACATACAAAGAAAATCAATTCTAATTTGTGCATTGCCTACTATTTCTAAACAGGGCTATCTTCACAAACAAGTAGAATCATCAACTGCCTTTGACCTTAATTTGAGAGATCTCCTAGGAATATCTTGACTATTGGAAGATTTGATTTCAGTAATCTAGATTTAGGCATTCTCAAAGCATATACTTTTTTTAAGTGGGAAAAGAAAGGAAGAAAATTGATTAGTAGTTTCTACTGAGTTTTCTGCTCTTTGTTTATAATACATGTTTATTGAATGTATATCTCTAAGAGACCATTTTCTAAATTGTTTCAGGAATTATTTAATCACCAAAAAAACCCTTATGAAGTAATGAAGTAGTTACACTTACCACCACAATTTACAGAGGGAGGACATTGATGATTACACAGTTTGATTAGTTTACTCATTGTCATATTGCCAAGAAATGATGGAGTGTATATTCAAACCCACACCTGTCTAGATCCAGGGCCTGATAATTTAAACATTTCAGTGTAATTCTTCAAAGTTTACTACCTGCATTTGTAAGGAAAGGGAAGTTTCACAAGGCTCAATATTTTGTAAGAATGAAACTCCAACTGTCTATTAGAAGAACTGGAATTGAAATCTAATATTTCTCCATACTATGCCATTCTACTCTTTGAAATTATAACAGGCAAAGTACTCAACACCCCAATATATAAGAAACAGAAAGTTTAAATATAGAAGCCTCCAAAAGTAGAGGGACTCAAAAGGCTGAAAAGATTCAAATATATTCTGTCTCTTCAAAGGTAGCTCTTTCTTAACCTATTTGTGAATTATTAATTCTAACTGAAGAGAAATTAACATTCTTCAAAACTCTGAATGCCAAATCTAAATATCTCAGTGTGCTTATATCAATCTACTTGGTTTACTACATTTCTTAGCCTTGAAGTTGAAATGCCAGTAGGTAACCATACTATATACAACAGTATCATCATTATTAGCAACTGCAGCAAAGCAACACATTTTGAATACAGTTGCTCTGGATCAGGTATGGTACTTATTGCTTCCAGTCATGACTTCATTTAATGCAATTAGTAGGATGCAATACAATAATTATTCCTATTTGATAGGTGAGGAAGCAAGTTGAAACTTGCTGATTAACATTCCAAGATCACACAGCTAGAAAGTGCTAGAACTGGCGTTTGAATGTATGTTGTCAAACTACAATGTTCACACTCAACTGTTAAGTCATGATTTTGCTAATATATTTAACAAAAAGCTCAGCATATGATTACATATAATAATTATTAAATATCATGCAATATATGCAGTCAAACAGCTGGAAATATAAATTTGTGTGTGTGTACATGTGTAGAAAGGAGGAGAGAGCAAGTGCAAGAGAGAGAGGAAAAGGGAGAATAATCCAACTGTAAAGTGATGAGGACTTTAAAATGATGTAATGATGATAATTGCTCTTCCATTACGCAGTGACTGATGCTCAAAAATTGTAAACTAGTGCAAAGTCTGGTTGAATATTTCCAAAACTATGACAGTGATTTTGTAAAAGTTTCACCATTGTGTACTTCAAGAGCATTTTCCTCTGAGAAGTAAAAGGCTCTTTTGTATTATGTAATTGTCGCTTTAATTTTTTTTTCCCTGAGCCCTTTGCTATTAACCTCCTTTTTAAAAAGAAATAATCAACATAAAAAGTCATCCTTAAGTCATTGAGGGATTTTGGATAAGTACTTCTCTTAACATTTCAGGATGGCAAAATGCCTTTGAAAACTGACACAATACATATCTAACCCATCAACAGTGAAACCATGGAGTAGAGTATATTGCTGTACAGTGAAACTCATTTTTTCAATCCAATTATCTGCACTTCCTAAGACCATTATACCTGTCAACCAAGTTCATACAAAACTGCTGAAGGTCAATGCCTTTCATATTAAGTTCTGTCATACAGAGCTTCAGTTAAATTACTTCAAAAGAAGTTGACAGATTGTGAATAAGAATAGGTTGCTATTCTGCCAATAAGAGTTGGTATTGACAACTAAAGTAATGTCACTAGTCACTACTGAGTTAAGGTCATGTTCTAATGACTCTCCCCATGAACATCAAAAAGGTCTTCTTGTAGAAGGTATCACAAATATTAATCTACCTCAGGTGGATTGAAAATAATAGACATGTCTCTGGTGCATATCAACCCTCAAAAGTAATGAAGGAAATATTTTACAGACTGAGAAGTGTCATATTCAGCAGAAAGATAATAATTCTAATAGGTTGCTCTTTTTCTTTATCATAAAGGCTATTGTATTTTATTAAGTGTTGGTTTCTACCAAAATTATTACCATCAGTCTTAGAAATAGCATTTCCACAGACTCACTTTCTTAAACTATTTTGACATTTTGAGTATTCCTTATCATTTTACTTCATCTAATTAAACCTGTGGCCCAATAGCAAACTGTTCTCTCCCCTGCCAGGGCATATGATGTAGTCATTTGTTTCTAATACGTTTTAAACATCCTAGGTAGTATTTGTGTAGGCACATAAAATGTGGCTCACAGTTTAAGCTTTTCTATGTTCTGTTTGAAAAGAGGGGCCTGAGACAGAGTCCAGATGGACTGGGCTAAGTGCTGAGTTATATAACTCATGGTAAATCTCAGAGTAGGAAAAAAAAAGTCTCTTTTTTTGGTGACGGAAATAATCAAATCAGGGAAAGTGATTAAATCCATCAAATAATCAAATCCATCCTCAGAAGGATTATCTCCAAGATATGTTCTTAGATCATATTTCTTTCTGAGTATCAAATTTTCTAGTGATATGATTTCCATCTTGGATCCTGGCCAAGGCAGTAGGATAAAATGGAAGGATTTAGAAAGGAAAAAATAAAGAGAGGTAGATCACTTTGATCTATCTTTAGGGTTTGCTGTCTTAATAGACATTTCTTTTTGAACAGGAGTTTTGTGGATGAGAAAAACTGAGGTTCATACTTCCCTTTTTTCCTAACTTGCTCCATACTTCCACTCAGTGATATGTAAAACCTACCTGACAAATACATCACAGTACCTGGAATAAAATTGGAAACTGCATGTTCCTACAGGAAGGAATGTAGTAAATTTACCCTTAACTTGTACAGCTTATTTATCCAAATACTTTTGTTCTCATTCATATTCAATACTGTGGGTGTCCTAAAGGTTAATATGTATTCCACATACTAATGGTCCTCTGAAATAGACACATTGTATCACTTGAGACACATTATGTCACATTATATATTTTGTGATACTTTCTAAGTTAAATATTTGAGACTCCTTACTTTCAAAGTACATGTTATTTCTTTTATTCATTTTTTGTTATTGTTGAAGAAATGTCTGTTTGTTAGACTTTATGGCATGAATTTATAACTGTCCCCACATACTGTTTAGTTTCTGTCTATATAGTATATGGACAGTCAATAAAGGAGTTTCAAAAACTCATTTATAAGTTGGTGTAGAAGGTAGAGTAAATTTTCCCATATAATCAATGTAATAAATTATGGTTCTCCAGTCAGATTTTACTGATGTAAGTTCTATACTCTGGGATCATTGACATTAAAATGTATAAGAGAATGAAAAGGGGGAGAGATCTACTCTGCCTAGGATGAACCAAATAGAATTTCCAAACCAGAGGACTGTGGTCTTGATCATTTATTCTTTTTCTTGAAAGACTTCACCTTCACGTCTTCAAACCCATTTTCTAGACCTGTACATACTCCTGTACTTCCTGGGCCTGCCCTGTATCCAACTCCATTCTCCTGTATTAGGCTTCCCCCTCCAATCTGAAATCCCTATCCTCCTCAATCATAACTTTGGTTTGTTTTTAAGAAGAAAAATTCAGTAAATGGATGGAAGAAGTCAAACCCATTTCAGTTAGACTGTGAAGGACACATAAACGTAAACTACTTTAAAGATACTGTGCTCTCTCATTCTTTTATTGTCTTCTACTTAGGATAGTACTTAGTACTTAGCATATATCCAATGATTTTAATATATAATAGTATTTATTAATTCTATATTTAATATTCATCAGTATATAATGATATATATTATATTAATTATTATTATATAGTATTTTCTATTATCTAATAATATTTTTATGGATACTTGCCTTAAACTGGTTCCTCATTTTTAAGTAAGTTGACTTAAGTTAAGGGGATTAACATATATTGACTGCCTCATATGCCCTAGATACTTCACATGTTTTATATACATTTTCCCAAATTAAAGTAAAATCCAAGGAGTAAATGTCATGTAGTTTTTAGATCAGGAAACTAAGGCTTTGTGAGTTCAAGGAATTAGGTCAAAAGGGTCACCATTAGATTTGGCATTCAAACCAAATTCTCTCTGACTTCAAATCCTGTACTGTTTCTTTTAAAATAAGCTGGAAAAGGAAATGTCTTAATAGCCAAAATTTTGATAAATGTAGCAAAATGAAAATAAAAATTTCAGAAAATATATGAGTGACTTGAGAGTCTGTCCTTAGGTTTATAGCTCCTTTACTTTCCTCCTTTCTAACTAAAGTCCTATATTTTCCAAAAGAACTATTCTCTCTGAGGATAGGCACTAGTGCCCTACGTTTCTTTACTTCCATATGAAGTTCTGCAGCTCACTTCTCACTAATACTTAAGAACTGTATTTTTAAATGAATGAATGAATAAATATTTTTTCAAATCACCAAATCGGAAGACTCATTTCTTAACTTGAAAAAAAGGTAAGAATTTTATTGATGTAATTTTTCTCTTAGAACATTCATTAGTTTATATTTTTATGTCTTTCCATGTACTGCCCTAAAATATTACCTTCCTTTCACCTAAATACTTACAAATTCTAGTTAACACTTTCTGTAGCTGACAAAGGTATGGATTTTAATAAGTACCCTGATTTTCTATGTCCTATGACTAAAAAAGTGCAAATTGCTCACAGGAAGTTTCTTCGTAGAGGAGGAATAGTACAAATTTAAGCAATTTCCTGTGATTTGCATGAAGCCAGGCAACTAATCTGAATAGTTCATGGACTTTTTGTATTAACAGAAGAGAAAGAAGAGTTCTTGCCAGAAATTGACCTGACAGTTGACTATGAAAACACAGGTTGAAATTTGGCTTCCTGGTTCTGAATTATATCTAGGAATTAAACACTTCATTTATCCTCTTCCCAGGAGATCATCTAAATGTGGTACATCAGCATTTACTCTTTTCAGACAAGCTGAGAAGAATTATACCAAGACCATTTGATTCCCTTCTGTTTTTGCTCTTAAGTACTCAAGTTCTCTCATAAAAGAGTGACTTGAAACACAAGTTTAACCATACAGAGCTTTAAGCATTAAGCCAGTCTATGTGACATTTTGAATCTGGGAGACTAACTCATTACTTCCTAGTATTTTAAATGGAACAAACTCTTCTACTGAACTGGCTTTGGTCTGTGTGACTTAAAGTGTAGTCTTGAGAGAAATGAAAATAAATCTCATGACTTAACTTTGGGGAAAAGGTGATACTTCTCTCATTCTCACCTTCCTTTCATTTTTTCTCCTAATTATTGTATTTTATCAGGTAGGGCTGGATTATGCTGCCAAATATCAGTGGATTCACATACAAAAGTGTAATTTTTGCTCAAATTGCATGAACAACATGGTTCAGCAAATTCAGTAAGAGACCCAGTCATCACAGCAGTCAGAAAGAAAAGCATCAAATCCAAATCATGCATTGACTCAACCCTCTTCATGGCAGTGAGATACCTGATTTAATCTCCCATTTTGTTGTACAAAGCAATTCTCATTACCATGACTAACTCCAAAATCAACTGAGAAGGGCAGCCTACCATGTGCACTGAAAGGCAGAGCACCGGAAATTTGTGATGATCAACATCAGTCACTATCACATGTTTCTTAAATCACACATTCCCTTTTCTCTCCCAGCAGCAGAGAGGTTGAGATCTCAAATCCTCACATTGGAAACTCTGGGACAAAGTAGACTAAGTTATTTGTTTGCTTCAGAATCTTGGACAAGTTTATAAACATCTCTATGCTTGTTTTTTCAGCCTGTACATGATAAAATCAGTCCCTCCTCCATCACAGGCAAATGTCCCATTTTTACAATGAGCGGTTTTGAGCATTTTTCCTATTACCTTCATTATTTCTTTGCCAATCCTCTACCATCTTAATTAGCTGGTTTTATATCAAGTTTCAATATCTGGAGGGCAAGTACCCATTTAGGTATCTTCAAAATTGCATACGTAATTTTGGCCTTTATTTGCTATGTAAATGTGTAAAGTTTTAAGAAAAAGGTATTTAACATTTATATTGAAGTTAAATGTTAGGGACAAATGTCCACTTTATGATATTGAGTCTACCTACCCACTAGTCCTAATATTTTCTGCAGATTATTCTGTGCTAAATATTTTCTAATTAACATTATAATTTTTTAATTAATCCATTAGTTATTTAGCAGCATTTCCTTTGTTTCTGAAATTACATTTTATAATTTGCTTTGTATTGATTTCTGACTTTATTGATTTGTATTTAAAGAACATTATACATATGTTACTGAATTCTTTGGTACTTATTACTTTCTTTATGGGCCAGTACATAGTTGATTTTTCTATAGAAAATATCATTTAAGAAAATATCATTTGTTGAAGGATTCCATATATGCACACTTAAAAGAATGTATTGTTTCAATGTTCTGTGTTACTATTTTAACCATACATTATCCTTTTTTGCTTAATTGTTCAGTTACTGAGATAGACATCTTAAAACAATTTTAATATGATATAGTCTTAATTTCTAATTTCCTCATTTTTTCCTTAAATATTTTGCAGCTCTTTTGTTATCTGTTAACCATTCATTCAGAGTTATTATATACTTTGGGCAGATTATTCCTTATAAGTATGTGGCTCTTTTTATCCTTATTGTGTTTAGTTTTCAATGTATTTTGTTATGATATGGTTAAAATAGTTGTTCTATTTCTTTGTTTTCTTTTATCATTTACTAGTACACGTTTTCTTCTCATTTACTTTCAAACTCTGTATTGTTACATTTTAGGTAGATCTCATTAAACCACACTTAGGTGTTTTTTGTTGTGTTTTATAATTGAGAGTCCCTCTTTCTTTAACAGATGAGTTTATGTACTGTATACTTATTTTGGCTATATTTGGTACTACTCTTATGAAGTTTGGCCAACATTCTTTCTAAATTTACTATGCTGACATATAAATATCCAATACAGTCATTTTAACCCCAATTAATAATCTGTTGTTTATTTCCCTATGAGAAAGATATTCTTTTCACTTTGCGGGGGGGTGGGGGGCATTATGGGGTAGTATTGAACATGCTTCAACACATCTCTTTGTTTACATATAGAGAGAAATCTTGGCTAGACACTGAAAACTGCTGGGCTTAAATTTGTACAGCTTTAACTTTAGCAGTCATCACTAAGCTACTGCCAAAAATGGTTGTACACATTAAAAAAATATCTCATCAGTTCTTATCTCAAAATTTCCTTATAAATAAAATGGATTCAAGTAGGTATTGAAATTCACATTACAAATTTAGGGCTTGGACACAAATGATTAATTCTAGGCTCATCAGATTACTCCATGAATGGTCCTTTTCCCAAATATTTTTAAAAGTACTCTAATTCTTGAGTGCCTGAAGATTTCTTGATTCCTCCTTGTTTGCCAAAATGTTGGCTTCCCAATAGTCTAGCCCTCCTCTATATTTGTCCTTTTTATTGTCATCTCTTGTCTGGTTTCTGCCAGAGACTTTCCTCTTCTCCTGTGATTTTTGTAATAGGCCATTTAGTCCAGTTTGCACATTGGTTCTGGCCTAAAACTGTAACAACTCCATCTTTGCTTCATCCTTTCCAATATCATCAACCTTTAGCTAGCATTGCCTTTCTGATATTTCAAATGCAACCTTAAATTAAACCAGTGGTGTAACCTAGTATTAAAAGCACTTATGTACTTTCATATTGTGTTAATACAAGTACAGAGAACAAAACATAAAAATATTACATTTGTGTTCCACATCGGTCACACTATGTAAACTAGTATTGTGCTAAATTTTGAAGGCTACATTTTAAAAGAGGAATTGACAGAGTACCTTGAAGGGCAACCAGAATGTTAAGAAGATAGAAATGTTATATGAAGCACAGTGGGAGCAAAAGATGAGAGAGAGAGAGGAACCTAGAGATTTTTCTCCCTAGAGAAAGGAGGTCTTAGTAGAGAGACATGACAGCTGTCTTCAAACATCTGAAGAGCTGTCAAGGGACAGAGAAAGAGCATAGAATTTTTCTTTGTCACTGTTGAGGGCAGAATCAGGATTAATGTGTGATTTAGAAAGACATGGCTCTCAGCACATTATAAGGAAGATACTGGTCATAGTCACGTTCATCCAATGAAGGAACCATCTGCCTTGAGACACAGTAAATCCCCCAAGAGTTCTATATGAAATAAGAACTCTTGAACTATATGAAATAAGAGGGAGCAGGATCTTTCATTAGCTTTAAAATATTTATGAACCAAATAAACTACAAATAGGAAAAAAATATATTTTAATATGTGTGTATTTGTATGAAAACAGATCCTTCCTAATATGTGTTAAAACTCCAACTATAAAATAACATTGAGGAGTTCCCGTCGTGGCACAGTGGTTAACGAATCTGACTAGGAACCATGAGGTTGCAGGTTCGATCCCTGGCCCTGCTCAGTAGGTTAAGGATCTGGCATTGCCGTGAGCTGTGGTGTAGGTCGCAGATGTGGCTTGGATCCCGCATTGCTGTGGCTGTGGCTTAGGCTGGCGACTAACAGCTCCGATTCGACCCCTAGCCTGGGAACCTCCATGTGCCGTGGGAGCAGCCCTAGAAAAGGCAAAAAAAGACAAAAAAAAAAAAAAAAACATTGAAATAAATATTTTAAGTTTTTAATATCTTCTAAAATGCTTGGACTAGTATATTGATTATAAATAATTTTTAGAATTGCTCCCCAACTTCGATGTTTCATATAGTGATTAATTATAGGTTTAAGTCACAACATGCTTCTTTCAGAAACACAATTAATTGCATTCTAATGCTAGAATACAAAAATGACATTCAATAACATTCAAAGTAAGATATAGAGTTCATATCCCTTTATCATTTAATATTATTGATTATAATAATAAAACCTATACAACTTCATGAATTAAAATGTCTTGAAAAATTCTAGAGTGCAGGTCATGAGGTCATACTGATTGAGTCTCCCAAATTTTCAGGAAATTACATTAAAATTAGCAAAACTATACTAATTCCATATAAAAATTAAGAGAAATATTTAAAAATATGATAAAACAATAGAATGAAGGTTATCATGAGATGGTAATTTAATAAATAATAATGAAAGTTAGAGGTTTAACATTACCTAAAGCAATAAAAAAGGGAGCTTAAATATTGCTAATCCTGAAGAATAGAAAGACAGATATTCTAAAGAGAAAATTTGGCATTAAGGGAAGAGGTCATTATAACCCTGAGATGTATTATTATTATTGTTATTAATTATTTAAGAATTACCCAACACAGCTGTGTGCTGACTGGCATCAAGTAGTAGATACACTCTCCCCCACAGACTAGACTTTAAATTTCTTTCAGTGTAGTTAGCAATTGTCTTAGTCTATTAGACAACCACAAGATAAATCACAGTCAAGTAATAAATTATAGAGAAATTAGTCAAAAAAGAAGGAAGAAGAGAGGCAGGGAGAGAGGGAATGTTTATACATAGTTTGCACATATGTGTGCACTACTTTTGTGGAAAAAGTAGAGGATTGTTTTATTCTAAAGCAGTTTTTTTCCCCAAAAGTGGCTATGGGAACCAGGATTTATATGTCAGTAAAACTTGCCAATGCAGTGGGCTGACAGGGTGATTAATTATTAAAACTTGTCCTGCTCCATGCCCAGTGCTGAATTCATGTGACAATTTACCTCTAAAAAAAAAAAAAGAGAGAGAGAGAGAAAAGAAAATAAGTATGAGGTGATTACTTGAAAAGGTCTTTTTGTCTTTCAGTTGCATAGATTCTATCCATGTTAAATGCTGTTTTGCCATGAGTGACCTTGTGAAAATTCCAATGACTGAAGTAGAGGTGCCCCATTCCCAGACCTTTAAGAGGTAAAATGTTTCTGTAACTAGGAATAAAAACGCAATCTCTACCCACTTCATGTTCTCTCTTTACGAATTTGGCCTACTCAGAGCACAACAAAATTGATATGAAGTTGATTGGAGCATGGGAGATACTGCTTTTGGGGGATTCCATAATAAGAAAAGAAATAGAAAACATAGCAAAGTCTTCTGGAGCATATTTATGATGACGTAGTTATCACACTAGTAACTTTTTTTTTTTTTTTTTTTTTTTTTTTTTTTTTTTTTTTTTTTTTTTTTTTTTTTGTCTTTTGTCTTTTTGTTGTTGTTGTTGTTGCTATTTCTTGGGCCGCTCCCGCGGCATATGGAGGTTCCCAGGCTAGGGGTTGAATCGGAGCTGCAGCCACTGGCCTACGCCAGAGCCACAGCAACGTGGGATCCGAGCCGCATCTGCAACCTACACCACAGCTCACGGCAACGCCGGATCGTTAACCCACTGAGCAAGGGCAGGGACCGAACCCGCAACCTCATGGTTCCTAGTCGGATTCGTTAACCACTGCGCCACGACGGGAACTCCTCACACTAGTAACTTGATCTCAAAGTCAGCAGTACTTTGGCATTTATCAAAAATGCCCCAAATTTCTTTATGAGGGTCACCTCTTAGTTTTTGTGGACCGATCTAAATCAGTCATTGTCAGCCAGACATTTGGCAATGTCTGGAGACATTTGTAGTTGTAACACTGCAAGTAAGAGAGTCTACTGGGACTTCTTAGTAGAGGGGAGAGAAGCTGAAAGTCCTATAATACACAAGTTAACCCCCACAACAACAACAACAAAATATCTGGCCCAAAATATCAGTAGCACCATATTTGAGTAAGGCTTGCTTAAATACAAATTTTCATTCCTTTCTTTTTCTCTTCTGCAGATGTAACTGCCTCCAGAAACCAAATGATAAGATGCAAAACATTTTTTGAGAAAGATTATTAAGAATTATGTTACCATTTATGAAGTATCATTGTTCTAGTCAAAGTGATTTAGAGTATTACTCCATCACATAAAGGGCATTATCTCAATTAGACTTCCAGTATTTTGAGAACAAACATGAAGAAATATATCCCCAAATTTAACTTGACTGGGAATTTTTTATTATTTCAGTAATTCACTAAATCATTTGGAATCATTTTGTCGACAGTACTGTACACTAATGTGTGTATTTTACATATTTGCTTGCAATTTCCATATATTGGAATCCTTTTGTAGGCCAGGCAATGTATTATTTGCTTTGAAGTATGCTTTCTCAGTTAATTTTCTTTTTTTTCTTTTTTTCTTTTGCTTTTTAGGGCCACACCTGCAGCATATGAAAGTTCCCAGGCTAGAGATCTAATCAGAGCGGCAGCTGCCAGCCTATGCCAGAGCCACAGCAACACCAGATCTGAGCCATGTCTGTGACCTACACTGCAGCTCACAGCAATGTCGGATCCTTAACCCACTCAGCGAGGCTAGGGATCAAACCCACATCCTCAGGTATACTAGTCTGGTCTTTAACCCGCTGAGCCATAACTAGAACTCCTTGGTTAATTCTCAAAATAACTATGTAGGGTAGAATTACTTGTGTAAACATTCTGCAGTGAGAAAATTGAAGGTACAACTAGACTTGCACATCTACAGGCATACCTCATTTTATTTCTCTTCACTTCATTGTACTTTGCAAATATTCTGTTTTAGGCAAAATTGAATGTTTGTGGCAACCCTGGCTTGAGCAAGTCAATCATTACTATTTTTTTTTCCAAAAGCCTATGCTCATTTCATGTCACTGTATCTTATTTTGGTAGTTCTTGTAATCTGTGATCCCTGATCTTTGATGTCATGGTGATCTGTGATCCCTGATCTTTGATGTCATGGTGATCTGTGATCCCTGATCTTTGATGTCATGGTGATCTGTGATCCCTGATCTTTGATGTTATTACTTATTACTATGACTCATTGAAGACTCATATGATAGCATTTTTTAGCAATAAAGTACTTATTATGGTATGTGCTTTTTTTAGATGTAATGCTATTGGACATTTAATAGACTACAGTATAGGATAAACATAACTGTTACATGCACTGGGAAACCAAAAACATTGTGTGACTTGTTTAGTTGCAATATTTGCTTTATTGATGTGATCTGGAACCAAACCTGCAATATCTCCAAGGTGTGCCTATTTATGATAAATGAGCTACAAAGCTATGATTCAAATTCTGATCCTATGAATTCAAAATAATTTTCTTCTCACTTTTACAGACCAGTAATGGAAGCACATGAACACAAATATAAATAAAAAAGGGAAGAGAAGAGAATAAGAGAGGGGAGTCTTAGGAAGGCACATTAGGCTTCTGATAAGATCTTACTTCTCCAGACACAAGGTATAGTGAAAATACAAAAAAAAAAAAAAAAAAAAGAGAGAGAGAGAGAGAGAGAACATCAAGGAGTGAATGAGTAACTATGCCTGCTTGATATGGGAGTGAGGGCTAGCACCAACCATTACCCCTCAACATATTTCAAAATCAATAGTGTCCTAATCCATTGCTAAATATGGTGTACTCATATCATAGAATCTGAAAATAAGATAAATCATTTCTCACTGGTTATAAGGGAAGAAAGGTAGTGTTAACTGCAAAGAATTTCAAGAACCCCCTATATTATTCAAACAGAAAAGACACATAAGGAATTTTAAGGTAAGAGAATAGCATGAGCAAACCATGGGAACAATTTTAACAATATTAACACATTGCCATAATGATGTGAACTATGACATGTTTAGATGGAAAGAGGCTAAGAGGGATGGATAGTATTAATAATACCACAAAGCCTTTTTGGCCAAAAAGTGTTTTGATGCTATTTAAAGGAAAAGGGGAAGCACTTTAAAACTCTGTTCAAAAAGATGATTGATTACTTGATTATTCTTTTGAAATAAGGCTGCTCAGTCTCTGAAGTCAGATTTCTATTTCTGCTACTTAGAGCGTGACTTTGGGCAAATGAATTTTTTAACCTTAAAGCAGGAATAATACTATTACCTACACCACTTTGAGAGTGTGTGTGTGTGTGTGTGTGTGTGTGTGTGTGTATGTAATCAATAAGATAGCCTATATTAGATTGTGCCTGACACATAGTATAGAATGAATGGAAATGATCATTATCAATAACACCATAATAATACGTATTACATTTATTTTTTGTTTTGGAAATCTCACCTTGAGTACATTCCAGAGAAAGCTTTTTAGAATAGCTTGGCAAAAATATAGACACTTTTTAAGATGTCATTGGCCTATACAGATAAGAAATTTAGATAACTTGAAATAAGTCAATAAAATGCGCTGAAGAAACTTGTTCAGATGAAGTAATGATAAATAGCAGATTTTATTGACCAGGTGAATATGGGAAATGAAGGAAAGAACTTATTTTTCTATATTTGAAAAACTGAATATTTTATCCATTGATATGGGGGTATAAGAAAAGCAGGGTGATGGTAGAATATGGTGAGTTCAATTTTGCACATGTTGCATCTAAAGGTTCTGTTAGAGGATTGAGTAAAAACATCCTTTAGTTTTTGGAACACATGGGGCTTCATCTCAGAATAGAGAATGACATTGGACATAAAGACTTGAGTTTTCACTAAATTAGGTGGGGAAAAGGGTATTTTCTCAGGGGAGGGAGATCACTTCTGGAATACTCTTGCCTCAATTCATCTCCCAGTCCATCCCACTCCCTCCTCCTCCCCCTTGGCAACCACAAGTCTGTTCTCCATGCCCATGAGTTTGTTTCTTTTCTGTAGATAAGTATATTTGTGCCATATTAGATTCCAGATATACGTGATATCATATGGTGGTTGTCTTTCTCTTTCTGACTTACTTCATTTAGTATGAGAGTCTCTAGTTCCATCCATGTTGCTGCAAATGGCATTATTTTGTTCTTTTTTATGGCTGAGTAGTATTCCATTGTGCATATGTACCACATCTTCTTAGTCTAGTCATCTGTCAATGGACATTTAGGTTATTTCCATGTCTTGGCTCTTGTGAATAGTTCTGCAATGAACCAAGTGGTACATGCATCTTTTTCAATGAAAGTTTAGTCTGGATATATGCCCAAGAGTGTGATTGCTGGATCATATGGCAGTTCTACATATAGTTTTCTGAGGTAACTCCATACTGTTTTCCATAGTACTTGTACCAATTTACATTCCCACCAACAGTGCAGGGGCATACCTTTTTCTCCACACCTTCTCCAGCGTTTGTTATTTGTAGACTTACTAATGATGGCCCTTCTGACTAGTGCGAAGTGGTACCTCATTGTAGTTTTGATTTTCATTTCTCTAACAATTAGTGATGTTGAAGATTTTTTCATATATCTATTGGCCATCTCTATGTCTACTTTGGAGAAATGTATATTCAGGTCTTTTGCCCATTTTTCAATTGGATTGTTGGTTTTTTTGCTCTTGAGTTGTATGAGTTGTTAGCATATTTTGGAGATTAAGCCCTTGCCAGTTGCATCATTTGAAACTATTTTCTCCCATTCCATAAGTTGTCTTTTTGGTTTTTTTTTATGGTTTCCTTTGCTGTGCAAAAGCTTATCAGTTTGATTAGGTCCCACTGGTTTATTTTTGCTTTTATTTCTGTTGCCTTGGGAGACTGACCTGAGAAAACATTTGCAAGGCTGATGTCAGAGAATGTTTTGCCTATGTTCTCTTCCAGGAGTTTGACGGTGTCTTATGTTTATGTCTTTAAGCCATTTTGAGTTTATTTTGTGCATGGCATGAGAGTGTGTTCTAGTTTCATTGATTTACATGCAGCTATCCAGATTTCCCAAGACCACTTGCTGAAGACGCTTTTTCCCATTTTATATTCTTGCCTCCTTTGTTGAAGATTAATTGACCATAGGTGTCTGGGTTTATTTACGGGTCCTCTATTTTTTTTTCTATTGGTCCATCAGTCTGTTTTGGTACCAGTACTACACTGTCTTGATTACTGTAGCTTTGTACTATTGTCTGAAGTTTGGGAGAGTTATGCCTCCTGCTTGGTTTTTGTTCCTCAGGATTGCTTTAGAAATTCTGGTCCTTTATGGATCAATATTAATTTTTGGGTTGTTTTTTCTAGTTCTGTGAAAAATATCATAGGTAACTTGATAAGGATTGCATTTTATCTATTTTTTTATTTTTATTTTTTTTTGTCTTTTTGTTTTTTTCTAGGGCCACACCTGCAGCATATGGAGGTTCCCAGGCTAGGGGTTTAATCAGAGCTGTAGCCGCTGCCTATGCCAGAGCCACAGCAACTTGGGATCCGAGCCGTGTCTGCGACCTACACCACAGCTCACGGCAATGCTGGATCTTTAACCCACTGAGCAAGGTCAGGGATTGAACCCACAATCTCATGGTTCCTATTCAGATTCGTTAACCACTGAGCCACGACAGGAACTCCAAGGGTTGCATTTTAGGATTTAGGAATTATGATGCAGCTGGTGAATAGCTTACAGCCAGCTGTTCCATTAGAAATGGAGGGGAGGAGAGGTGAGGTGGACCAGGATGTCATTACTGTAATGGTGTGTGTGCATGTATGTGTAGAGAGATAGCTGTATGCATATTTTCATATACTTCTTCATCTTAAGAGTTTTTTAAATCAAAGAAAATCTTCTTAGCAGTCCTATTAAAATTATTCTGAGGTAGGATATTTTTTTCTTAATGTAGTAAACAGTGATATAGAACTTATGTGTTCTTTTATTTTTTATATTGCTGATATCAGTAACCTTATTTAACTTACACATGGTAATTCAGAAACAAACTCCTGGTCAGACACAGATGACTTTTAACAAACTACTAAGAATATATTGCATAACACAAGTCTGTAAGTGAAACATGAAAATTAAAGAAATACATACTCTGTTATATTTTGTATTTTTTTCAGGGATTTCCTTTCCTTAAGAGGGATAATTTTTGGTCTTTATGTGAAACCAAATCTTTATGTGGTTTACTCACAGCACGTGAAACTTTAGACAGATCTCTTCGCAAAGAAATGTCATGTTCTAGCCAAACACTGCAAATAACTGTAGACAGATAACTTATTTAAACTTCTACTCACATATTTTGAATACTTCTTTTTTGTCCTGAATTGCACTAGGCTCTGCTAATACTTAAAGCAGTGACTTCAAAAAGAATAGGTCAAGCAGTATCTTATTGTTGCTTTTGTAACTTACAGCATGTTATTGTGAACCTGAATATTTAGTCAGCATCAAAAGTTAATAAAAGATAAATAGATCCAATAAGGTATTCTTCTAAAGAGTGTTGTTTCTGGAACACTTAGCTCATGCTTTTTCAAGGAGCACAGGGTAAAATCATACATGATTGGGCTATAGTCTAATTTATGGGTGAGTCTAAAACAATTTTAGGAGCTTAACACTGCAATAGCCCTTTGGGGTATTAACTCTGTCAACTGGCTTTCAAATAAGAAAATTGATAGCTCTATTATGAAGGCATGTGAAATATCAAATACATGGACTGGATGTAATACTTAACTGCTTTATGAGGTGACCAAAAACTGCTGACTGATTTGTTGGCTTAAATCTTGCTGAATGGATCCCCTTAATTGCCTTAAGAATATTCTACTAAATAATTCAAAAGAATTGGATCTAAAAGCAAAGAAATGTATAAATTGAAATGGATTGTATTTAAATTAGAAAGCGTTTTTTGAGGCAAGGTTTAATGCAAAAACAGAATTTCAACCATACTTAAATAAATTGAATAAGAAAGAAGAAATAAATTTTTGCTCAGATATTTCTTGGTTCTTTCTTAATCATTTCCTCCACACTGAGACTGTTATATTTATAGCATATTTTTTTAAAATCAAAGTATTCTTAGAGTATATTGTACCTAGTGGCAAGTCAATAACCAAATTGGGCAAAAAGAATAATTAAACATGTACTATGTGTCAGGCATTTTGTTAGGTATTCAGTATCCATGGTGGAAAAAAAACACAGTCCCTGCCTTAAATCAGCTTAAATATCTAATAAGCAATGCAGGTAACTTCAAATAAATTTCATCGTGAAGGTTTTTAAAGACATTATGTTATACTGTCTTTAAATAACTTTTTCAAAAAGGACTTAAGGCATCTTACATAAACACAAGTGCACATTACTGTGAAATAACTAAATAGTTGCAGCAATATATAATGGAGGTGAACATAAGGTTAAACCACTAAATGCATGTAGTAAATTCCTATAAATTCACCAAAGGTGGGAAATATAATTGATTCTCAGCTTTCTGGCCCCAAATTTAATATAACTTAGGGGAACTGGTTAAGATATTATGGTCTGAAATTGGTAGGTAAAATTAATAGCTCCAGAAGTGCGTAGACCATTTTTTACCACCTTTAAAAATTCTCCTTAAAATTTCTCTGTAAAAATTGTTAGATTCACCTTCTTGTGACTCATCTCCTCCCACTCATGACAGGTTGACCAGTTGGCAATTCTCTGAAGTCCTCCATTATATCCTACCCACCTCATATAACCCAAATTGCATGGGCTCATGGGCTCTGTCTTACCTGAGGGCAGTCTCCAGCTTCTAACATATTAATTCATTCCTCCATACTTACTAACAGAATAATGTGAGTGGGTGACTGGGAAAAATAACTGGATGTTTCTTGGGATTGCCCTAACTGATATTTAAATTACTGGCTTCTCTGTCCTGCCATATGAGGGAGAAACTTAGTGAGCCATCAAAGGAGCCCACAGAATTTTCCACAGAAGCAAAAAAGTATCCCTTTTACCCTCTGCTGACTAGTTATATTCACTCTACATACTATGTGCATGCATAAAGAAAAAAAAAAAAAACAATGATAGAAAAGGAACTTGTCTCAGAAGTTCCTAAGATTATGTATCCTTAAAACATGACATTTTTACTCTCCCCTGTTTCCTGCCTTTAGGGATTCCTGGGATCATATATGATGGCATTTTGTTGAAATTAATTAATAAAATAAGAAAAGAAGTGTGACTACCCTGCACACATTCAGAACTTGCTCATAATCAAGTCATTGCCTATGGAAATATATTGTGAAATTGGACTGGGTATGTGAGGGTAAAAGCTTTTGCAAAGTAAAATGAAATACATCCTGACAACATCTATCATGTTCTGCCTTGCCTTTACCTTGGAACACAGAAGGTACTTGATTCTGAATGTTTGCAGGCAGTATAGTTATAATGCAACCTGCAGAGTGGGAGGTCTAGTGTAACACTACAGGTGCACTTGGTAGGAGCCTTCCCCAACCAAATTCCATTTTTTTGTGTGTATTATTCTTACCTTGTTTTGATTGAAAAAACCTCTAGCATCCAAAAATAAAATAAACCAAAACAACAGAAGTAACTTCTCAATACATTAAAGCCCTACAGAACCCTGAAGAAAAAGTAATCCCTAAAGAGCACCTAAAGAAAATGATTTTTACCCATACTCTAAGCCTTATGCTTAATCCCAGTGAAAATTTGTTCAAACAGTTATTTTTGTGCTTATTAGATTACTTAAATTGTGAGATAAAAAGCTCATGTCAGAATAGAATAATGATGAAACAATGATAGTGTTTTTCTTCTCTGTAAACTTTCGTCGAGGAATCTTTAATTACTACTCTATGGAAGAAACTTTCTGGCTTAAAAGAAAAGGGATATCATCTATCTTCTCACATTAATTGAATGATCAAAACCTGAGGAAAATTTTACTCAAATAATATCAAGATTAAGATGCTGAAATCATTGGTGAGCAGAAATTAATACTACATTTGCTTAGCTATTTGATAGCCAATCTGAGATGAGATGTTAGGGACCAAGAACAAGACAGATTATTAAGTTCAAAGAGAGTTTTCAGAAAATCTTTTTGACTAGCCTTATTTTAGAAAGGAAAGAATTGTCATTTTTGTCTAACTAATAGTAATAATAATAATAACAATAGAAAGTGATTATTTCAAGTATATAAAGCCACTTTTTGAAATTTTTTTTTAATTTGAAAATTTTAAAATGAAAGTACTGACATGGGAATACATAGTACTAAATTAGCCTACATTACAAGTTAATTTTGGCAGTAAATTTATTTGCATTTTTATTATAACATAGTTTAGATAAATGATGGAGGTATCCCTTTCTCTATTTGGGATTCATTTTATTACATGGAGCTCTGAATCTCTTTCACATTTCAATTTAACATAGTTAACAGCTGCATATTCTCTTAGTCTCTGACCTTCGTTGATTCCCAGGCTACAGATTTTCCTGTCTTTGATGATAATAGCAATTTATTTTTTCCTCTCATAGTATTTAACATAGTTATTTTATACTCAGTGATAGAAAATCTTGTTTACTGTCTCTGACCATTAAACTTAACTCTCAGAAAATCGAGATCATCAGACACTGACGTCCAAAAATGTTCTGTTTCAGTGCATGTTCTGATCCCCTTCCTCTGATAACCATATTAAAACCCTTCAACTCTCAATGCCCAGTCAGATAATGCAATATAGGACCAAATAAGTTACACAGAAGTGACAAGGCAAATTTTCATGCTGTTGAGGCATTTCTTAGATTAATTCAAAATTAGATTTGATATCATTTAAATCCATTCTGTTTTTAAAAGATAATTATTTTTATTTCAGCAACTTAAAGACATTATCCCATCATCTCAAATACTTATTGTTGCTGATGAAAAATTAATTTATATTCCTTTGTAAGTGCCTTCTTTGCTTTCAAGCAATTTTTGATATTCTTGACAATTTGTGATTCAGTTGTGGAATTATTTATTTATTTGCTTTTTAGGGCCACACTCACAGCACATGGAAGTTCTCAGGTTAGGGGCTGAATCAGAGCTACAGCTGCCGGCCACAGCCACAGCCACACCCACAGCAACAGCGTGATCCTAGCCACATCTGCAACCTACACCACAGCTCAGGGCAAGCCCCCAACCAATGAGCAAGGCAAAGGAGCGAACCAGCATCCTCATGGATTCTAGTCGGATTCATTTCTGCTGCACCAATATGGGAACTCCCATTTTTGGATTTATTAATCATCTTTAGGACTGAGTATAATTGTTTAAGTCTTAAATAAATATTATTTCTTTGTTAATTCTCAATTTTTATGTATTTATAGTAGGAATACACTAGAGTTTCTGAAACTAACCTTGTGTATCTCAAACTTTCTTGTGTGTTTTCCATTCTAATCCTATTTAAGTTCTCTAAAATTTCCTCAATTTATATATTATATTATATTGGTCTTTAACCTTGTTGGATCTCTCATTTTCAACTTTTCTATCAAAATGTTCTAAACAGAACTTTTTATTTTTTTATTTTTATATTTTTTTGCCATGCCCATGGCATGTGGAAGTTCCCAGCCAGGGATTGAACCATACCATCGCAGCGGCCTGAGCTGCTGCAGTGACACCACCAGATCCTTAAACCTTTGTACCACAAGGGAACTCCCAATAAGAACTTTTTAATTGCTCATTTTTTAGCCTGTTTCTATTTGACAGATATGCCATCATCTCTATAGTAGTAAGTGCTTTATGTAGTGATTGACTGTGTTGCACCAGGCACTGAGAGCTTTAACTGTCTTAAATCCCACATCAACTCCATGAGTTATCCTTTATTATAAATTGGGAAACTGAGATGGAGAGGGTTAAGTGACACATCTAAGGTCACATAGATAGTGACGAATCCTCTTAAGATTTCTACTTTATTGATTTACAGAATTGTCTGATCTTTCTCTATAATTTGCCCATTTTTATTTTTAAAATGTCACCAACCTCTTTAGTATTCTACACATATTACATTTTCGTTAAGGTTCCTTTCAGATTACCCTAATTCTTAATCATAAATCCTCCTAGTTATTCAATGTATAGTTGTCTTCTTTAGCACTGAGCCTTCTCATATATCCACTGGTTACACATTATGTGGTCAGAGCATTCAAATTGCACGGAGTTACATCTCAGGAATCTCGTGGGGGTGTTGTGTTTGTATTTACCATTCAGAGCATGTTTTCCTGGTTTCCTCTGCCTCTTTTCTACTGGGTTCACCAATATTGATATAGATTGTATGTGAGATTTTTATACTTAAGGTTTCTGTACTATATGTTTTGCACAAAGTTGATCCTCAAAACTCTATTTTAGTCCCAGGGTATCAATTATTCATGACTTCATTTCTCCTTACTTCCAGAATACAACTGTAGTTCAGCATTTCTATGTGAGGTCATCACTTCCTGAAACCCAGCTTCAGACTGTGATCCCAATTCTTGCTCCACAGTGTACACTGTCCTTGCTCTCATTTTGTAGGTGTTTAAACTTCAACATACAAGTTTATATATCTGGTTATAGTACCTATTGTTTGCTCTGTTTTTATGCCTGGTTGACAAAATGATTATGAGATGCGTTTTCTTGTGGTAGTGTTTTGTTTTTTGTTTTTGAGCAATTAGTAATTTCCTTTCCATGCCTGTTGTCCCAGAGATATGTTTTTAATATTTTAAATATATAAATCATTTAGCATTTTCTATAACTGGAACCAGAAAACCATTTTCCATCCTGTTCAATCTAACATCTTGGTCAGAAGAACATCCTTTTAAATATAAATCTGTTGGACAGTGAATCTTTTCTAGGAAGATAAAAAAAAAACTTTTCTGGATGAATGGCTGTGGCTTTGAACGTTCAATATTTGCCTCTCTCTTGAAACCAAAAGATATATTTGTTTTTAATATAGAAATTTAATGCTTTTTTCTTTGTTATTTCAATTCTAGAGAGGAGTCAATTACATCTCATCATGAACAATAGGAAAACAGAAAAAAATGTTCAAATTTTACTGTTTCATAGAGATATGAATATATTCCTCAACGTTTATTTTCCATTGACTTTGATAGTCTGGAATCAGGCATGATGTATTTGCAGAAAGTCTCAAGCAAAATGAGTGGCTTTTGGTAAAATGTGAGAAGTAAATTTTTTCAGCTCTATCTATCTACCATCTATTTATCTATATTCTTTTTCAAATTTGTGTCCATTATGTATTATTTAAAGACATTGAATATAATTCCCTGTGCTATATAGGAGGTCCTTGTTGTTCATCTATTTTATACATAGTGGTGTGTATATATTAATCTCAAACACATAATTTATCTCCCCACCATCCCCTCTGATAACCACATTTTTTTTCATGTCTGTAAAGCTATTTCTATTTTGTAAATAAGTTCATTTATACTATTTTTTTAGATTCTCTATATAAATGACGTCATTTGATATAGGTCTTTGGCTTACTTCACTTAATATGATAATCTTTAGGTCCATCCACATTGCTGCAAGTAGCATTACTTCATTCTTTTTTATGGCTGAGTCCATTGCATATACATACTACATCTTCTTTATCCATTAATCTGTTGATGGACATTTAGGTTGCATCCAAGTCTTGACTATTGTAAACAGTGCTGCTATGGACATTGGGGTGCATGTATCTTTTCAAATTAGTTTTCTCAGGATATATGCCCAGGAGTAGGATTGCAGGATCAAATGGTAGCTCTATTTTTAATTGTTTAAGGAACCTCTTCTCCATAGTGGCTGTATCAATTTACATTCCCACAAAAAGAGAATATCTATTAGAAAGTCTATGTGTGTATATATTGGGTAAGAGAAATTTCTGTGTGCTAGACTGAATCTGAGCTGGAGACATCTAAAAACATTTCAAGAAGTCATACAATGGCAAAGAAAAAAAGAAACTTTAGCCAAGTTGTTTCTCTTTAACACAGTTTCCCTTTATTCCCATCAAACATCTGTCAGGTATATTACATGTAGAAGAATTAAATAGAATAAAGAGTATTCCCAATTTTTTTATTACAATTTTTGTTAAGACCCTATTAGTAGAGCAGGAAGAAATGACAGGGCAGTGCATCCTCTTTTAAATAATTTCTGAATATTCAGATGCCTCTTCAGGGGTCAAAGCCTGACAATATTGTGCTTCAAATTTCCATGGGTCAAAATAAACCAGTAAATTATTGTGTGCCAATTCAATGTAAGATTTATTTTATTGTTTAAGTTTCTTACTTTAGTAGAAACACAAAAGGGATAATTTAAAAAAGATCTTCAACTAAATGTTGTATTTCAAGAGGTCCTTGAATGAAAATCTAAAGAACTTTCTCCTTTGTATTTATTTGTGTGTTCAATGTTATAGCAAGTGTAGAGAAAATTTGGAACTGGCAAATCATCAATTTAATTTGACAAACATTTATTTAATGGGAGCTCTGTTCCAAGCATCATGATAACTTTTCTGAGTGTTTAAGATGAAGTCTGTGCTTTGGAAGAGCTCCATGCTATGGATGAGATATATGTATAAGCAATTAACTTGGAAACAATGTACTAAGTGTTATAATAGCACCTTATAAAATACTCTCAGAACAGAACTGAAGAATTAATTACGCTCATTTTAGGGTGATCAAAGTTGAATCAGTAAAGCATGCTGGGATCACTTGAGGAGGGAAGGGTTAAATTTCACTATGGCTCCAAATATTCTGATACTTCTCTTGCGGTATGGGGGAAGGAGGCTGTACTTCTGCTAGTAAAAGTAACTGCCCATGGCTACATTGATTTCCTGCAATTTATGACAATAAGTTATAGCACTCAGGTACATTGAAGACCTTCCCCCAAATCACTAACTATGACTGGCTTATTACCTCAATGTGGAGGAAGCAGAAACCTGGAGGGAAAAAAAAGAGTCATCTGAATGCAGAACCACAAATACACTTGTGCTTGTAATTCATTCATTTATTTAATACTTACTATAAAGGTTTTGAGTTAATTTCTCACTTTGTTCAAGTATGCTTATATGTCAACCCATACATCAAAATGTTCTTGATCTTCTGATAGAAAGAGGATTCTTTTCACTCTTTATTACCTCATTCTCCATTTTTAACACAACCTGACACACTGTGCATTTATTTCCTTGCTTGTTTTTTGTTTCCATCCTACTAGAATACAAGCTTCCCGAGACCAGAGGTTTTACCTGTTTTGCTTACTGTTATATTTCCAAAGCCTTGAACAATGCCTATATATGGTAGATGCTCAGTGAACATTCACAGAATCCCTGATCGACTTTTGAATTAATTATAAATTAATATAACTTTTCCCTAAGAGACATAACAATACAACCTGTAGGTCATCTAACTATGAAAACTATGACACTCCACCCAGTTGCTTCCTATTTTTGCAAATAAAGTTTTATTGGAACACAGCCACAGATATTCATTTAAGTGCTGACTATAATTCTTTCCTGCTCCAATAGTTGAGTTGAATAGCTGTGATGGGGAATGGGTAGCCTGCAAATCTGAAAATATTTTTTTACTTGGCCTTTTATAGAAGTTTGCTTACCTAAGAGAACATAAAAGCAGCAGTCCAATGAAAAGACTGTTGCATTGCTTCTAGCAAGCAGGGCTGATGGTGTTCACTGAGTGAGATATATTTGATGAGATTTATTGAATAAACATTGGGAGTGATACAAAAAAGGGGCAAATAAGGAACAGTTCTGTCCCACAGAAGGATACTAGAGGTGTTACAGAAGTAGTCAGTGGTACCTCCAGGTGGTTGAGAATTTTGCATAATAAGTGGTCTAAATCACTAGAGGACAGGGAGTTAGTTTCATGATCCTGGTGCATACTCTACAAATGGTACTCATTTCAATCACTGTGCTTGCTTGGTAATTAAAGGTGTCATTATCCCCACTGGGAACCACTTTCCTCCTCAAAATTGTTCTAGAGACATGCATTTCTTCCACAATCTTTCCTCTCATGACCAAATTATGTGTTTTATTTATAGGGAATATTAAAGTAGAAATATTGGTGGCAGGTGATTTATGGGCTGTGGAGAAAGCCCCTGTGGATTTAACAGAGTAAGAGAAGTTCACTAAATGAACTAGAAACTAAAGATAGATCCCAAATGAGTTCTGGGAAAACTTGGGATAACCTCAAAGACTGTTTGCACTGAAACTTGAATAAGGAATAAATGACCATAAAAAGATGTACATTTTTATCCTGCATATTAAAAATATTAATTACAAATATAAGTATTAAAGTTCTTCAGATAATATTTAGAAGTAAATATACAGCTGACATGCACATAGAATTTCTTCAGTAGAACTTTGTTGACAAGGACTCCGCCACGATATATATATTTCAGTATAATTCTGAAACCATGATTAAAAACATATATTTTACTTTATTTTATTAAATATGTATTTTTAAATTAGCATTTTGATTTTTTTGTTGTTGTTGAGCTATCACTAGGTAGGAGTATCATTTCTAGATCGAAATCTTGCATCTGGTCCTAGTCTTATCCCACTGATATCTTGGAAAAATCATTTACCTGCCATTTTTTTTTTCACTCTGCCTTTTCACAAAATCTTATAAGACTTTACCAAACCTTATGCAACACGAAGTATAAGGCCTTGGAATCAAAAGTCATTAATTACAGAGCCTGGAGAAAAATCCAAAAGTGCTGTATTTGAGTACAGGGTTTTGAAATCCAGATGGATCCAGCTTTATAAACTGGTCCCATCATATAACTCATTCAACAGATTATTTAAATTCTCTGAATCTTCAGTTTTTATCTATAAGAAGACACAAATGTCTATTTCCTATATAGATATAGGCATTTAATATATTTTTGTGCATAAATCATTAAGCACAGGTTCTGGTACATAGTAGGTAAGCAATAAACAATATCTTACATAATTGTTGCTCTGAAATTTTGCTGACTTTTCACTTTTGAACTTTGCTGGGCCTTCTTACACCATGATATTTTTATTTTTTCCCAAGTTATGATCCCTCATTTCCCCTTTTTCGTGGATATACTATATGTGTTTGTTCTCCCATTAACTGGTACACTATCCTTGACCCGTTGTTCCTTTAGCTGAACCTGTGTCATCTATGCTGTATTTCTTCGGTCTTGCCATTTCCAGAAGACTGTAAAGATTTGTATCTAATTCCTCCTAGACTGCTAGAATCTATTCACTTATGAAACCCCAGGGAAGGTGTTACATGTAAGTATGACCACATTTTAAAATGTCAGGGATAATTTGGTAATCAAAGTGAATGCTATCAGTAATTACAGCAAGGTATTTGGTGTAACTAGGGCCCTTTAGGGCAAATGGGTATGCATGGTCCTCATACTTAGAAGCAAAGTTACTTCTGAAATTTTACTCGAAAGCACAGTATGATGCATTTCCTCACTGCCATCTATCATTCCAAACCTTGAAAATCGTTTCGTTTTCTAAAAAGTTCTGATTGGTATGATCTCTGCACTCTCAGATCAGTTTTATGTAGTTAAATGGGAACTAGCTCAAAGCCCCAAGTATCTGCAATTGAATGATACAGGTGATAGTCTCAACAGCAGAAAACCCAAAGGAACTATAAGGCCAGGTAATCACTGACTCTGTGTTACCAAATCACATCGACCATTTTGACAGTGGGTTTTTATAGTGATTCATTTAGTTGTCCAAATAAAGATTGATGTAGACGGTCAAAAATAAATTCCCCTAGTTTTGCTTACCAAAATACAAACAGTGCCAAAACTCATGAATGACTGCAGAGGCAATTAATCTGAATCACATACCAGATAGCTAGTCAGTGCAGTTTCTCTGTGAGTGCACTGGGTTTAATTTAAAATGGCAAAGTAAGGGTAAATAAATCAATAAGTTGTTTTCCTAGATTTCTGTTATGTGTATAGAGTAGCTGAGTGTTAGAGCTGGTAGAAGTTCCCATTAAGCCAGTAGACATTCATCTAGCAGATGCTATGTGTCAGGCATTGTGCTAGACACTAAGGGCACGGCCCTTGGTTTATGCTGAGGAAAAAAAAGGCGGACATTTGTGATGGCTGTCACTGCATATCACTTAAGCTGCTGGGACACAGTTATCACCTTCAGTTTTTCCATGTATGACAGATATGTGGGGGGGAGGGCATAGCTTTTTTTCTCCTTGGCAAAAAGATATGAATCATTTATGCCATTCAGGGAAAGAGGGCAATGTTTGCTTGTCACCTGAATACTGAAAAGGAGCTTGCCTTCCTGGATTTCTTCTACCAGTTTATTCCCTTATGGAAATCCTATGCTGTTGGAAAACACTCTATTACCTTAACAGACTCCTCTATCACCATCCCATCTCCCAGGTATTCCTGTCTACTGGATAGATCATTTGCGTCCTGGAGTCTGCTCTCTCTGCTTCCTTCATGCAATCACACCTTCCTGAGAACAAATGACCTTCTCTATGAATGTACGCTTGATAGCTAACAGAGTGTTGGTTTGCCAGACTACTGTACTCACCTTTCTTGTTGGTTCCGTTGACTCGGAATTCTGGTCATTATGATACTTTGCTCCTCTGCAACATTATAAAATTGTCTCAGAGGCTGAGAGCCTCTGATCAGTCTAGGCCTTTCCTCAGGCTGCAGTAACAAATTACCAAAACCAGGTGACTTAAGATAGTCATTCTCTCATAGTTCTGGAGGCTAGAAGTCTGAAATCAAGGTATCAGCAGGGCCATGCTCCCTTTGAGGCTCTGGCTACAATCCTTCCTTGTCTCTTCCCAGCTTCTCTTAATGACCATCCATCCTTCACTTCCCTTCACTTGCACCTACACCGCTCCCATCTCTGCCTCTGTTGTCATATGGTATTTATCTCTTTTTATAAGGACACCAGTCATATTAGGTTAGGAACCACCCTGAGGGCCTCACCTTAACTTGATTATGTCAACAAAGACCATATTTTCAAACAAGGTTACATTCATAGATACCAGGGGTTAGGGCTGCAACATGTATTTTGGAGGGCCGCAATTCTAACTATAACAGTCTATGATATATGAATCTATAGGAAAGTCATCTTTCAGGGAAATTTTAGAATCAAACAAAGTAAGCTCTTCATTTACTAAAAGTCTTCCTTGCATATCTAAGGCACATGAGTCTCTCTCTTCACTTACACCCCTCTCTCTCATTATCATCATAGCCATGAGTTATGTTTGTCTATTTGTCAGTCTCCTACTCCATGGGAAGCCTCTTGGACAGAAAGATGATAAAGGAAGCAAAAAGATGGGCTATGGAGTGAGCATCGTTTTTAGTTCCGATTTCCTCACTAAACAAGCTGTTAGGGATGCTGTCTAGCAATTATAACAGTAGCCATCCTTCTACTATCCCATGTATTTGTTTTTTGTTTTATGTTCTGAGAGGGAGTATTTGATTTGAATAGCAAATTATCAGACTTTGCGCATAATCAACTGAAGTGATAATTTGAGCCTTTGGGCAATATTATCTTTCTCTGGTATTGACATAATTCTGCCAGCTAGCTAGAGGAAGGGGATATATTCATAGAAAGATTGACTTGATAGGACTGAGTGATCTGCTGTGTTCTAGTTTATAATTCTTCCTAGAAGGCAGTCCTTTAGGAGTTCCAAATGAGATCTGGGGCTTTTCTTGGGCCCTTCTTCTCCAGCAGGCCTTGTCTTTACTTCTAGTCCCTTAAACCATGTAATCCTCCCAGAAACTCTTGTAATGATAGATTATATCTTTTGATTTATAAATGCTGAGTAAGCCTTACATCCCTTGTATGAGTCACACTTGATGATGTATTGTCCCTTTTATATATTGCAGAATTTGTTCACTAATGTTTTGTAAAAGATATTTCTGTCTATACTCATGAGAGATAGTGGTTTGTAGTTTTGTTTTGTTTTGTTTGTAATGTATATGTCTAGTTTTGATAGTAGAAGAAAATGGAGGCCTCATTAAATGAGTTTGTAAGTGGTCCCTTAACTTTCAACATTTTGAAAGAGATAATTTAGAAGTGGTATGATTTCCTCCTTAAATATCTGGTAATGTTCACCAGTAAAACCATCTGTGTATAGTGTTTTTTATTGTTGTTTTATTTTTGGCATGTATTTAATTACTGATTCAAAGTCTTTAATGGTTATTGGGGTATTCATTTTATCTATTCCTTGGATGAGTTTTGGTACTTAGTCTTTTTCAGTAAATTGGCCTGTGACATCTAAGTTATAAAATTTATGGACATAGAGTTGTGTATAGTATTCTCTTATTATCTTGTTTATTTCTGTGGGATCAGTGGTGACGACATGTTTTATATCTGATACCGATAGTTTATGTCAGCTCCCTTTCATTCTTGGTTACCCTGCCTAGATGTTTATTGATTTTTATTTTTAAATAACACAATTTTTGTCTAATTTTCTCTTTTTTTCTGTTTTCAGTTTCATGGATTTCCATGTTAATTTTTACTACCTTCCCTCTATTTGCTTTAGGTTTAATTCACTCATCTTTTTGCAGTGTCCTAAGGTGGAAACTTAGGTTATTTATTTTATATCTTTTCTCCTTTTCTATTATATACATTTAAGGGTATAAATTTACCTCTGTCAGCACTTATTAAGCAGAATTCCAAAAATGTTGGTGTTATAATTTCGATTTCATTAAGTTGTAAATAAATTTGGTTTTCTCTTGGGTCATCTTATTTTTACCCATGGATTATTTACACGAAATAGTTGGGAATTTTTCAGCTGTCTTTCTGTTACTGAGTTCAAGTTTAATTCTGTTAATATGATCTTAAGTGTACTTTGTATGATTTCTGTTCTTTAAATTTGTTAGGATATGTTTTGTGGCCCAGAACATGATCTATTTTTGTGAATACCGTGTTTGAGCATGAGAATATGTATTCCCTGGTTGTTGTCTGGAGTATTCAATAAATAGCAATTAGGTCCAGTTTACATACAGTGCTGTTCAGGTCATCTATATTCTTACTGATTTTCTGCCTTATTTGATCTATCAGTTATTGAGATAGGGTCATTGACATTCCCAGGTATAGTTGTGGATTTTTTTTCTGTTTTTTTTTTTTTTTTTTTTTTTTTTTTTAGTTTCCATCAGTTTTTATCTCATGTATTTGACACCATGTTGGCATAATATACACTTTTAATTGCTGTCTTGACCTAGTTTGAATCACTCCCTCTCCTTTAGCATCCAACTAAGTCCACATCCCTAAACATTTTCCTTTTATTGATCATCTGACTTTCACACTCTAGGCTCCTATGAACCTGCCCTATTTGCCCTAGGGTGAGGTACCAGACAAACCTCATACCCCAGAGCTTTCTGAAATTATTCAAATTAGTCATTCCTAAACTTGCTTCCCCTGACCTGCTCTTTTCTTTCACAGAAACCTTAGTGGCCCTGTCTGTTATACTGTGACCTCCCAGGGAATTGTTTGTATAACAAATTATAAAACTTTCCCCATTTTCCCTTTCTTGGCCTGTGTCTAGTCTCAACAGACTTCACCCAAGTTAATATGGTTAAAACAGTTGGTAGTTACACACATCTTTGGAATTTTTATGTCTTTTTTTGGAGAAGTGACTCCTTTATCATTGTAAAATATCCCCTCTTATCACTGATACTCTTCTTGGGCCAGAAGTTGATTTAGGGTGAAATTATAGCTACTTCAGATTTCCTCTGATTAGTGTTAGCATGTTATATCTTATTGCATCTCTTACTTTTAATCCATCTGCTTTAAAAAATTATCAATTGTACGTATTTGTTTTTTAATGCAGTTTGTCAGTCTCCCCCTTATACCTGTGTGTTAAAATCATATACACATAAAGTGATTTTTAAGATACTTGTTATTTTATTTATTTTTTTTCCTTTCTTTTCTTTTCTTTCTTTTTATGGTCAAACTTGTGGCATATGGAAATTGCTGGGCCAGGAGTTCAAATCAGAGCTGCAGCTGAGGCCTATGCCACAGCCCTGGCAACACTGAATCTGAGCTGCATCTGCAGCTTACAATGCAGCTTGTGATAAGGTCAGATCCTTAACCCACTGAGCGAGACCAGGGTTCAAAACCACATCCTCACAGAGATAATATCAAGTCCTTAACCGCTGAACTACAATGGCACCTCCAATCTTGTTCTTTTCTATTTATTACAGTTGTTCATTGATAAATTTCCCCTCCCTTTTTTTAATTGACAGTTTTTATGCTTCAATTTTATCTAATCTATTAAGCTATCATTTTTACTTTTAAAAAAAACAGACTTAGCTGAAGCGTGCAAGATAGGAGTTTTCACTGTGGTACAGTGGGTTAGGGACCCAGCATTGTCTCTGAGGTGGCATGGGTTCCATCCCTGGCCTGGCGCAGTCGGTTAAGGGTCTGGCATTGCTGCAGCTGTAGTGTAGGCTGCAGCAGCAGCTCAGATTCAAATTCTGGCCTGGAACTTCCATATGCCATGGGTGCAGCCAAAAAGGAAAAAAGAAAGAAAAAAAGTGTGTAAGATAGATTTTTAAATAATCTAAATATACTTAAAATAGCACCATACTGCTCATGTATAGTGCAGGAAACTTCCAACAATATATCCCACATTCCTCCCTCTCATCTCTGTGACACTGCATTGATTTCACTTTTACATATGCTCTAAATATTCAATATTTTATTATAGTATTTAAATTTTCAGTTGTCTTTTAGATCAATTTAGAATAAAAAAAATTTATTACCTTTATTTATTCCTTTTCTGACTAATTGTAGTTTTTAGACATTTCTTGCACTTGGAGTTCATTGAATTTCTTGGATCAGTAGTTTTTATATTTTTCAGTAAAATTAATTTTTTACATCATTATTTCTTAATTTTTTTCTCTCACCTCTCTTTAATCAATTATTTACATATATATTAGGGTACTTGAAATTTTCCACAGATCACTGATGATATTCATTTTATTCTAAATTCTATTTCATTTATTTTTTGTTGTGTATTTTCTATTGCTGTGTATTCAATACTAACCTTTTCTTTCATAATATCTATTCTGCTGTTAATCTCATGCAGTGAATTTTTCAGTTCACCCATTGTGATACTCATCTGTTGAAATTGGTTTTGGGTCTTTATTTCTTAAAATTTTCTATGTATCTCCTTAGGTTTTAAAATATACAGAATCTTCTGTATAGAAATATAGCAGTAGTTCCACTGAAGTGGAGTTTGAGAGGCATCTGGATACCTTAGTCCCCTCATGCCAGTGAAGCAACAGGCAAAGGTAGAGGATGCTGTACTGGCTGGGGTGACTGATTCTGACTCTGAAAAATAAATAAGATGTTTTTGCACAGTGTGAATAAGAGAGAGGACGTCTAGAATGGAGGCAATTTCCTAAGGTACTTCTTAGTACCCCTATGTCCTTAGTACTCCTAATTAAAGTCAATGGAAAACTATAAAATGTGGTTTAAGCAGGATTGTTAAAAAATGAAATTTCCCATCACCTCACAAAGAAAGGAGCTGTGGTCAGATGAGATACTTGCTGAAGGCAAAAGGAATGTACAATGCATAAAAACAGAAAGTAGTTATAAATGCCAACAACAGCCATGTGGTGACCAGTTGCAGAAATGAGAACTACAATTGCTACGAGAATTTTTTCCTAATTTTCATAAGAATATGTTTATATATAAAAACCATTTTTTGTTTTCTTTACTTATTTTAACCACTCATAATCTAACATAATATTTATCGATAGTAGTTAACTTCATAACTACGATGAAAACCTATGAAAGCCCATTGAACACATAATGACTCCTTTCAAATCCCTGCATTAAGAAACTTGACTGAGCATTTATTCTAACACTTCAGGGCTTGTGACCCTACAATGACCCAGCCACTCCCTAAAATGTCTGCTTGAGAAAGCCCAATGCTGCCAAGAAAATTTAATGTTTGCTCTAGTCAAAACCTGTAGATAGGCAGATAGGCCTTTGAACCTTCTCCTGGAGCAGGTACTTTAGAAAGTTTGCAATGATAAATCCTTTCTCTAACCCGTGGAGATGTAAATCTTCCACCAACAAGAACTGTGCCTTCCAGGACCTAAGAGCTGTCTCTTTGAAATGTGAGCATCCAGGGAGATAACTATCAACACACTCCCTGCCACATTGAGAGGGTAAGGACCTAACTTCGGAGGGCACCATGCTCCAACTTGTACCACTGCCTCCTGTCATAAAGGTAGGAACGTTTGCTTCTCCTCCAAATAAGCACCAGTCAGCACGCCCACATGAGCTGACCAAATGCCCCCTTTTATTCTTCAGTGCCCTTCCCTTAGCACATTCCAGCCCTTAAAAATTCTCTTGCTTTTTGTTTCTTTGGAGTTCAGTTCAGGCTGGGCTCTTCTACGTTGCAGTAGCAATTACCATGTTTACCACTTTAACTAGTGTTCTTACCGCTTTGCTTAGTGCCTGAGTTTTATCTTCACAATATTTAATAACAAAAGGATGATGTGAATCAGTCAGGAAAAGTAGAATCTGTATCTTCTGGGAAAAGGATTAGTGTGGTTTGGTTTTATGTGGAATAGCTATATCATAGTAAATCAGACTATGTTCTTGTCTTTTGAGGGATTAAGTATGATTTAAGAGGGGAATTTGGGATGTTGATAAGGGGTGGACAGATATTGGTACTATTAATAAATATAAGTTAACAGTTTATAATATAATTTTATTCATGAAAAACAGTGTGATGTGTGAAGTACATAGACATCACAGAATTAAAGAGCTTGGGGAGTTGATATCAGATCTGGCTTTAGGAAAACAAAAAGATCTGGAGAGAGACCAGAAGAGTAAATGAACTTCTCAGAAGAGTAAATGAACTGAGTGACCATATGACTTTACTGGAACAATATATAAGACTGTGAATGTGATTCTGGCTTCTCTGTAAAATGGTACTTTCTGAAGAATTTGAAGATAAAAATTACCTGTGTGATTCAAAAGACAGATTTTGGAACTCTGTACCCCTTCTCTTCACACTGATTCAGGATCTTCAGGGGACGGGGCCTGAGGATCTATTTATTAAGCATTTAGATCTTGAGATCAGGCTGACTGGGGACCTGCTACACTAAAGAGTGATGTTATATATTGATACATATCCTTCCAATCTATATGGAAATATATGTATATATATATTTCCATATATATATATTGTCTTTTGTAGGGCCTCACTCATGGCATATGGAGGTTCCCAGGCTAGGGATCTAATTGGAGCTATAGCGGCTGGCCTATGCCACAGCCACAGCAGTGCCAGATCCAAGCCACATCTGCCACCTACACCACAGCTCGTGGCAATGCCAGATTCTTAACCCACTGAGCGAGGCCAGGGGTCAAACCTGCAACCTCATGGTTCCTAGTCAGATTCGTTTCCACTGCGCCACGATGGGAACTGCTAGAAATATTTTCTTTGTGAAAAAAGCTGTATATAATTTTTCCTTAGTGTTTAAGACATTAATTCACTTACCAATAGCACCCCCAATTATATAACAAACATTCTGTAAAATGCATGAATTAATAATTCAGTTAGTTAGTTGGTCATTTGGGGATTGAGATTCTTCCTTAGTGTTAGTCTCATAAAATATTAGATCAGGAGTCCAGGAAATTAAAATCACCTGAAAAAAACCCTCCTTTTTAAAATGTAGTATTTCCAACAAAGTTGGAATCATTATTTTCTTTCCTCAAATATAGCTTGTTTTGTTTCTGTTATCTATCACCTCACCATCATGTATGTTGTACAAAACTCTCATGCTATGAATTTTCTACTCTTCTTGGGAAACTTACCTGGCTTATTCCATGATCTTGTTTGACCCATTTGGGAAGTATTTAAAGTTGTCAGGAAGAGAGGATCTATATTTCTCTACACTTCTCCCTCAAAAAAAAAAAAAAAAAAAAGTTAAATGAATGCTTGCTTTCAAATACCTTCTATTAAAACAAACAGAGAAATTAAAAACAAGTATGCAAGTACTTAAATCCTATTGGATATAAATACTGTAATAAATCAGACTGTTGCTTATTTTGTGCAACATTTAGTAGTCTATCTAAGCATAATTATGTGTTAACAAATTTTAAATTGCTTAATTAGGGAGAGGTTGGAGGCCAAAACTTTGCTTTCCCCTCTCTCTTTAGTTGAATTTATTGACTTGCTTTCAAATCTACTGTCTTGTTAAAATCCTAATTTTGACTTTTCTTCACATGTTTAAACTCTTAAATTTGACAATGTCAGTTTACACAGTTACTTCTCCAAGTTACAAGACTGGAACTTGCCGTTCTTTATTTTTACTCTCTAAAAATAATTTTATTTTAATACTACACATTTTTCATTAGAGGAGTTAAATGTAAAATATGGGCACAGAATGTTTTACAAATCTGAATAGTAGAAAGAATTCTTTCAAATCCAATCTATTTTTCTTTTAACTTCAGAACACACTCAATCTTCCCCAATATATATTCTTTAAATTGGTTTTGATCCATTTGCTTGTTCTTTATGGACAGTCTATAAAATATATTTTGTTGCAAGTAAATCCCACTTGCACATGGTATATTATTCTTTTAATGTGTTATTGACTTTGGTTTGCTTTTATTTTGTTGAGGGTTTTTAGCATCTACGTTCATTAGGGATGTCAGATTGTGATTTTCTTTTCTTGTTGTATCCTAGTCTTGATTTGGTATCAGGGCACTATTGACCTTATAAGATTGGTTTGTAAATGTTTCTTCCTCTTTGGTTTTGAAAAGGTTCTGAACAGCATGGGAAAAAATCAACAAAATTAAAAGCAATTTATAAAATAAAGGGTTAATTTCATATATATGCATGTGTATGGAATTCATACAAATCAATAAGAAAAACATCCAAAACAAGAAATAACCCAACTGAAAAATGGGAAAAGTACCTGAACAGACATTTTTCCAAAGAAGACATACAGATGACCAATAGGTATATGAAAAGATGCACAACATCACTAATCATCAGGGAAATGCAAATCAAAACCACAATAATATATCACCTTACACCAGTTACAATATCAGTTATCAAAAATAAGAGATAACAAATGTTGGCAAGAATGTGGAAAAAAAAATTCTTGTGTAGTATTCATGGGAAGGCAAATTGGTACAATTATTATGGAAACAGAATGGATGTTCCTCAAAAATTAGAGACAGAACTACCAGGAGTTCCTGCCATGGCACAGTGGATTAAGAATTCGACTGCAGGAGTTCCCATTATGGCTCAGAAGAAACGAGTCTGACTGGCATCCATGAGGATACAGGTTCAATCCCCAGCCTTGCTCAGTGGGTTAACAATCTAGTGTTGCTGTGAGCTGTGGTGTAGGTAGCAGATGTGGCTCAGATCCTGCGTTGCTGTGGCTGTGACATAGGACAGCTCTGAATAGACTCTAGCCTGGAAACCTCCACATGCTGTAAGTGTGACCCTAAAAAGACAAAAAAAAAAAAAAAGAAGAAGAAGAATCCAACTGCAGTGGCTCAGAGGAGTTTGATCCTCAGCCCCATGCAGTGGGTTAAAGGATCCGGTTTTGCCACAGCTGTAGCATATTTCACAGCTGTGGCCCACATTCAGTTCCTGGTTTGGGAAATATCATATGCTGTGGGTGCAGCCATAAGAAAAGAAAAGAAACAACTACAATATATGATCCAGTAATCTCATTTTTGAGTACTCAAAGGAAGCACAATAATTATCTTGATGATGTATCTGTGTTCCCATGTTCATTACAACATTATAAACAATAGCTGAGATGCAGAATAAGACCAAAGTGTCTATTGACAGGTGAATGGATCAAGAAAATGCAGAAAAATATATACAATGGAATATTCTTCATCCATAAAAAAGAAATCATGTCATTTATAGCAACATGGAGGAACCTGGAAGGCATATGCTAAGTGAAATATGTCAGACAGAAAAAGACAAATAGTTTGCTGTCACTTACATGTGGAATCTTAAAACAAAAAGAATCACAGAAACAGTATTAAATGGTGATCACCATAGACTGGGGGCTGGGGAAATGGGGAGAAGTTAGTCAACTTAACAGTTGTAAGATGAATAAGTTCTGAAGATCTAATTTAAAGCCTAACAACTATAATTAATAATAATGTTTCATATGCTTGAAATTTGCTGAGAAATCTTAAGCAATCTAACAACAACTAAAAGTAACCGTTTGAGGTGGTGGATGTGTTAACTTGACTGTGGGAATCATTTCACAGTGTAGACTAAAGCTTAGGGGTTTTAGGACAGTGGAACTATTCTGTATGATACTCTAGTGGTAGATTCATGACATACATTTGACAAAATCTACAGAACTGTTTGATAAAAAATTAAATCCTAGTGTAACCTATAGAGTTATTAACACTTTATCAATACTGGCTTATAAATTGTAATGGATTTGCACTAATGCAAGACATTAATGATAGGAGAAACTGTGCAAACATGGAGAGAGATATATGGGAACTCTGTACTTACTGCAGACTTTTCCTGTAAACTTTTCCTATAAACCTAAAAGTGCTTTAAAGCCTATTAGAAAAACAAAAAGGAAACATAAATATTTATATTCCCTTGAAGCAGAGGTAATCAGTGTAAATGTCAATATATTTTATTCCAGTATTTTCCCTATATTTTATAAACATAAAAGATCATAGTTAATACAAATGTAAATTATATTTTAGTTACATTATAATATAATATTCCTTTGACATTATAAATTCTCTCTCTCTTCTTTTTTTGGTCATACTTACAACATGCAGAAATTCCTAGGCCAGGGATCAAACCCATGCCATAGCTACAAACTATGCCACAACAGTGACAATGCTGGATCCTTAACTCACTGAGCCACAAGGAATTCTATTATATTCCTTATGACATTAGAACTTGGAGTTCCCATCATGGCTCAGTGGTTAATGAATCTGACTAGGAACCATGAGGTTGAGGGTTCGATCCCTGGCCTTGCTTAGTGAGTTGAAGATCCAGTATTGCCATGAGCTGTGGTGTAGATCCACTCTGATGTAGGCCTCAGCTACAGCTCTGATTTGATCCCGAGCATGGGAACCTCCATATCCTGCGGGTGCAGCCCTAGAAAAAAGACAAAAAGACATTAAAAAAAAAAAAAGAAATTCTTACCATTTAGCAGTGTTTCACATACTGAGCAATATTCCATCATGACTTATACTTCAAGGTAGAGGGCTATTATGAAGAGCAAGACAAATGTTGAGACAATTGATTGAAAAAAATATAATACCATAATATATGTAGAAATGCTATCATTGATTACCTACCATATTGCCAATAAAAGAAAACAGGTGGGAAAATGGTGCCACTAGTTCATGGAGATATGTAGGAAAGAAGTAACTAGTTGCACCTTCAATTTGATAATAAATAAGTAACATTATTCAACTCTTCTTTTGTACCAGTCATTAGTGTCTTCTCATGTGTTGTCTCACTAAATCACCATAAAAGTTTTATTTGAAAAATACTAGCTTTATCTTCATTTATGGTATTTAATAGAACAGTATTATGACAGTAACTTGTGCATAGTCATGCAAATAATAAATGCGAAAGCCAAAATTCAAACTCAGGCAATCTAGCTCAAGATCCCATGGTTATCACTAAAATTCTCGACTACCTCAAATAACTGAATGATCCTCAGCCCTAGCTGTTGAAAAACCATTACTATTGCTTTTATCATGTAGTTCATATGACAAATAAATTCATAAGTTTGAAAGTTAATAAACTACTGTGTTATTTGGGGCAATTACTTATAATAATGCATTTGTAACTTCTACTATTTAACTAGATGAACTGAGAGATAATTATGGGTTAATTTTCTCCAAATTATTTATTGAAATGAAGTACTGAGAAGACGAAAGAAAGATTGAGAGAGAATAATGAGGAAGAAAGCAATTGATTTTTCAACTGTCAACAAGAATTCAAGAAAAGCAAGGAAAGTGAGCAAAAAGAATTGAGAGAACAAAATCAAGAAAAGTTCCAACAAAGTAAGCAAACAAAAATTTAAAAGAGAAGTTCTGGACTCAGTTTCACCCCAAGATGAAAAGAAATCTCTTCTTTTTTCCCTGGTATAAATTTTACTATGCTATAAAAATTGTCTTCTATTATGTGATTTTTAAGATCATTTTATAAGCCCAATGCTTAGCAATGCTAAAGAAGAAAAACAAATTTCAACAAATTCTGAAGCTACACTTCATGATGTATCTCAGAAATAAGCAAAATATAAAAGCTCTAAAGTCATTTGAGTTACAATTTACAAATTTTATGTCTAACATTTCCTTGGGAGATTCCTTTTAAAAACCTTTTTATGTTTCTTAATGATTTGCATCTGCTGCAGAACGTTCAAGTTGCTATACAGTACAGTCATACAGAGAATGCCCAGGACATTTTAAATATAGGACTTACACACATATCGGAAATCATCTAGTTGCCACGGTTCACTTGATAGCACTCAGTGGGCCAGTGGGTCATGGTTTAAGGACTGACACCAGAGTGGTAATTCATAATCAGTTAAAAATGTACTTCTAGCATGGTTCTGGGTCAAAAGCACTATTATCCTTCATTTCAAGTTCATATATGTTTCAACCCATCATTTTTACTTTGATAAATCTTCTCTTGAGAATAGAATGTACTATTTAGCCAGAAATACATGTGTGAAGCTATACAAAGTAGATAAGAAAACACTTTATAGACAAATAGAAAGATAGACTTACCGATATTCTGGAATGATAAGTATGAAGCTCTAGATAGTGAATAAATAAATGAAGCTAAATCCTTTTAAATTTATCCCATTGGATTTCATTCTTTTCCATGTGGCTGTCCAGTTTTCCCAGCACCACTTATTGAACAAGCTGTCCTTTCTCCATTGAATAGTCTTGCCTCCTTTGTCATAGATTAGTTGGCTGTAGGAGTGTGGGTTTAATTCTGGGCTTTCTATCCTGTTCCACTGATCTATATGTCTCTCTTTGTGCCAGTATCATGCAGTTTTGATGACTGTTGTTTTGTAGTGTAGTCTGAAGTCCGGGAGCCTGATTCCTCCAGCTCCATTTTTCTTTTTCAGGATGTCTTTGGCTATTCTGGGTCTTTTGTGCTTCCAAACAAACTTTAAAATATTTTGTTCAAGTTCTGTGAAAAATGTCCTTGGTAATTTGATAGGGATTGCATTGAATCTGTAGATTGCCTTGGGTAGTATAGTCATTTTGATAATATTAACTCTTCCAATCCACGAGCATGGTATATCTTTCCATCTATTTGTGTCATCTTTGATTTCTTTCATCAGTGGCTTGTAGTTTTCAGAGTATAGGTCTTTTGTTTCTTTAGGTAGGTTTACTCCTAGGTATTTTATTCTTTTGGATGTGATGGTAAACGGGATTGCTTCCCTAATTTCCTTCTCTGCTTTTTCATTGTTAGTATATAGAAACGCTGTCGATTTCTGTGTATTGATTTTGTATCCTGCGACTTTGCCAAATTCGTGGTTGAGCTCTAACAGTTTTCTGGTAGAGTCTTTAGGATTCTCTAGGTATAGTATCATGTCATCTACAATAAGTCGTGCTGGAAAAACTGGACAGCCACATGGAAAAGAATGAAATTAGAACACTCCCTAAAACCATACACAAAAATAAAGTCCAAATGGATTAAAGACCTAGATATAAGAACAGACACTATCAAACTCCTAGAGGAAAACATAGGCCAAACACTCTCTGACATAAAGGACAGCAACATCTTCTCAGATCCACCTATCAGAGTTTTGACAATAAAAAGAAAAATAAACAAATGGGATCTAATCAAACTTCAAAGTTTCTGCACAGCAAAGGAAGCCCCAAACAACACAAAAAGACAACCCACAGAATGGGAGAAAATCTTTGCAAGTGAATCGACTGACAAAGGATTCATCTCCAAAATTTATAAACGTCTTCTGCAGCTCCATACCAAAAAAACAAACAAGCCTATCAAAAAATGGGCAGAAGATCTAAACAGACAGTTCTCCAAAGAAGACATACAGATGGCCAAGAAACACATGAAAAGATGTTCAGCATCACTCATTCTTAGAGAAATGCAAATCAAAACCATGATGAGGTACCACCTTACACCAGCCAGAATGGCCATCATCCAAAAGTCTACAAACAATAAGTGCTGGAGAGGGTGTGGAGAAAAAGGAACCCTAGTACACTGTTGGTAGGATTGTCAATTGCTGCAACCACTGTGGAAAGCAGTATGGAGAGTCCTCAGAAAACTAAACATAGAACTACCATTTGATCCAGCAGTCCCACTCCTGGGCATCTATCCAGAGAAAACCACGACTCGCAAAGACACATGTACTCCAATGTTCATTGCAGCACTAGTTACAATAGCCAAGACATGGAAACAACCTAAATGTCCATCGACAGAGGAGTGGATCCAGAAGATGTGGTACACATACACAATGGAATATTACTCAGCCATTAAAAGAACGAAATACCAACATTTTTAGCAACATGGATGGACCTAGAAACTATCATGCTAAGTCAAGTCAGCCATACAATGAGACACCAACATCAAATGCTTTCACTGACATGTGGAATCTGAAAAAAGGACAGACGGAACTTCTTTGCAGAACAGATGCTGACTCACAGACATTGAAAAACTTATGCTCTCTGGAGGAGACAGTTTGGGGGGTGGGGGAATGTGCCTGGGCTATGGGATGGAAATCCTGTGAAATCAGATTATTATGATCATTATACAACTACAGATGTGATAAATTTATTTGAGTAATAAAAAAAAATGGAAAAAAAAATAAATTTATCCCATTGGAGTTCCCGTCGTGGCGCAGTGGTTAACAAATCTGACTAGGAACCATGGGTTTGTGGGTTCGATCCCTGGCCTTGCTCAGTGGGTTGGGGATCCAGTGTTGCCGTGAGCTGTGGTGTAGGTTGCAGACACAGCTCCGATCCCAAGTTGCTGTGGCTCTGGAGTAGGCCGGCAGCTACAGCTCCGATTGGACCCCTTGCCTGGGAAACTCCATATGCCACGGGAGTGGCCCAAGAAATGGCAAAAAGACAAAAAATAAATAAATAAATAAATAAATTTATCCCATTTAGTCTATAGACACATATGCACATACAATCACATGCACACACACATTTTCGCATACATCGTAGGATAGTGTAAAATATAGGGAGTTATGAATAATGGATGAGGGTATTAATTTGCATTCCCATTTTCTAAAACAGTTATATTATATTTTATCTCCATTAAATTCCTGCTTTTACTAATCTCTCTCAGCTAATGACATTGCTTCACTATACTGAGAAATTTAATGTTCTCAGATCTCTTCTCTTTCCATTGTGTCCACATGCATATTCTCCATCTCACTCTTCTACAAAATTACAAAACAACCTGCTTTTTTCAAAGGGAAATCCCTGTGCTTGGATAATGCTCCCAAATCCACATCCTCCCCAAAGACTTCAATCTTATAATATAGTTTTTGCTTATATCATTAGGAATTATGTGTTACTGGGGACAATGTCTTAATACACTTTATCAGTATTTCATATCATCAACTATAATATATTCTATTTTTAAGGTGAAAAACTGAGGTTCAGTTAAGATTTATAGCTAGCAAGTAGTATATTTAATTTTTGAATGCTCCTCCTCCTTATTTTAAGCTTATGCTGCTAATTATTACAAGCCATTTTCATGATTCTGGATTTTATTTTTTAATTGAATCACCCTAACTAGACATGAAATTGTCCTGATAATTTAATTTATTTCACAACATGTCCATTCATTCCACTGGTATTTATTATAGGTTGTTTGCAGGCATAGTTCTAGATGTTCCAGACTCAAAATTAATAGTTTTGTATTTCTGAAGTTTATATTGTGGTGAGGAGCTTTGGATGCAGGATAAAGATAATAATTAATATACTAAACAAGTAATTACATTGAATATTAGAAATTGATAATTTGTGGAAAAAACATCAGGATGAGTGGATTGGAAATTGTGAAAAAGGCTGTGCAAGTTTCAGTAGGTGGTCAGATGGGGCCTCTTAAGAAAAACACAATTATCCAAAAACAAGAAGGCAAAAATGAAGAGGACCTTTTAGATATTTGGTAAAAATATGTTCCAGGAAGAAAAAAAAAGAGCTCAAGGCTAGAGGGTGTTGGGGTATTTATAATAGAGGAGATGAGGTCAGAAATATAAAATACAGTCAAATCGTGAGAGCCTTTTATACCACTGTATGGACTAGATAGTACTGTAAAAATGGTAGGTAGTAGATAATTTCAGCAGAATAGTGATATAACATGTGTTTACAGAATTATATGAATGCCTGTGTATTTTAGGGGAGCAAGAATGAAAGCAAAGTGCTGGGTATAAAGCTAATTAAATAAATCTAAAGGATATTTTATTACCAGCATTGGAAGTGATTAAACCTGGTTGTACTTTGAAAAGAGACCCTACATATTTCCTGACAGACTAGATGAGGGAAATGAGCAGCAGGAAAAAAGGAGTCAAGATGACTCCATGTGTCTTCACCTGAGCAAAATAAAAAAGATGGTTGTCACTCATTCAGAGGCACAGATCTGTAGGTAATGCTGGTTTGAGAGGAGCATCATTTGGAATATGTTTAGTTTGAGATGCAAGTCAGATATGAAAGTAATGATGGTGACTCGTACATTGAGCCTATTGGCCTTGGTTTTTGGAGAGTGGTCCATCCTGAAAATAGAAATCTAGGGATCATAAGCATACGCATGACTTAAAGAAATAAGAATGCATGAGACATGAGATGAGCAAACAAGTGAATATTGGTAGTTAGAGAAGAGGAGCAGTCTAAGAATTAATATTTGGGCACCTTAGAAGGTCTAGGAAAATAGAAAAAGTGAGAAATGAGACTAAGAAGCACTGAGTTAAAAGAAAAATAAGAATTGTGTACTTAAAGTCAAATGGAGATTAACCTTAATAAATGCTCTTGCTTTTTCTTTCTGACTTACTTCACTCAGTATGGGAGTCTCTAGTTCCATCCCTGTTGATGCAAATGGCATTATTTTGTTCTTTTTTATGGATGAGTAGTATTCCACTGTGTATATATACCTATCTTCCTAATCCAATCATCTGTCAATGGACATTTGGGTTGTTTGCATGTCTTGGCTATTGTGCATAGTGCTGCAATGCAGATGGCATGCAGGTTCATGAGTCATTTTCAAGGAGAGTTTTGTCTGGATATATGCCCAAGAGTGGGACTGCTGGGTCATGTGGTAGTTCTATATTTAGTTTTCTGAGGTACCTCCATACCATTTTCCCTAGTGGTTGTACCAGCTTACATTCTCACCAACAGTGCAGGAGAGTTCCCTTTTCTCCACACCCCCTCCAGCACTTGTTATTTGTTGACTTATTAATGATGGCCATTATGACTGGTGTGAGGTGGTACCTCATAGTAGTTTTGATTTGCATTTCTCTAATAATCAGGGAGGTTGAGCATTTTTTTTCATGTGCTTGTGGGCCATCTGTATATATTCTTTGGAGAAATGTCTATTCAGGCCTTTTGCCCATTTTTCCATTGGGTGGTTGGCTTTTTTGCTGTTGAGTTATATAAGTTGTTTGTATATTTTAGAGATTAAACCCTTGTCGGTTGCATCATTTGGAACTATTTTCTCCCATTCTGTTAAGTTGTCTTTTTGTTTTCTTTTTGGTTTCCTTTTCTGTGCAAAAGCTTGTCAGTTTGATTAGATCCCATTGGTTTATTTTTGCTTTTATTTCTGTTGCTTTGGGAGACTGACCTGAGAAAACATTTGTAAGGTTGATGTCAGAGAATGTTTTCATGCTTTGTAGCACTGGAAACTATGTCTGGTCACTTATGATGGAGCATGATAATGTGAGAAAAAAAATGTATACATGTATGTATAACTGGGTCACCATGCTGTACAGTAGAAAATTGATAGAACACTGTGAACCAGCTATAATGGAAAAAAATAAAAATCATTATATAGAAGCAAAAATAAATAATTGCAAAAAAATGCTCTTGCTAAGTAAAATTAGAACTGAAAATTAAATAATGGTTTAAATAATATGGAGATGATTTGTGTTCTTGGAGAGTAGAGCACACCAGAGTGATGGGAAAGCATGACCGTGTACACTAGATTTAAGATAAATTGGCAGAAAAGATATTATTCTACATTCAAAAAATATGGGCAACCACGTAAAGGATTTTTTTCCCTATAAATGTAAGGAGAATTATGGAGCCAAAGAAGAAAGTGGGTTCAATGAAAGGTTTTTTTTTTTAATAATATTATACATTTATCACAGGAGAGAAAAATAATAGCATGCATCTTATGGGAATGATAAGAGTAGGTGAAAATTTAATGATGTAAAAGAGGAAAGAGAAATATGCTGTAATAATTGTCCTCAAGTAGTACAGAGGGGAGAAATTTGATACCATTCTTAACAACCCTTAATGACTTCTCTAGCCATGGTCAAATTCTTCCTCATTAACATGATTTTTTCTGTTACCTCACTGTTATCTTATGTCCACCTATAGTATCCACTTTGGAGGTTATGTTGAAGCCTTTTCAAGCTCATTTGTACTTTTCTACCACTCAGTAATCATTACCAGAACCAAGAGCCCCATCCAGAACCAATTCAAGAATATGCTCCCTGGGCCATTAGCATGTATTATAAAATGTGTATTTAGCATTGCATCTTATGGTATATTAGTCTGATCAGTATTCCATATCAAAATACCACAAAGTAGCGGCTTTGATAACAGAAATTCATTTTCTCACAGTTCTAGAGGTTGGAAGTCCAAAATCAAAGTGTTAGCACGGTTGGTTTCCAGACAGCAGCCTTTTTGCTATATCCTTACATGGCCTTTCTACTGTGTGCATGTGGGGAGAGAGATTTCTTGAGTCTCTTTCTCTTCTGATAAGGACGCATAATCCCACCCTTGTGACGTAGTTTAGCTTTAATTACTCTATATTAATTTACTCCTCTTGAATTTTTGCCTATTCTCCTCTTTTCTAGAACTTCTTACTAATACACATAGTTTTTCCTGAAAAGATAATCTAATTAAGACTTTGCTTGTTGAAGTTTTAGTCTAAGAGGGAGGAAGAAAAAGGAAGAAAGAGAAGATCTTTCAAACTGAAATTATTCATCTAGGAATTCAGAAACTGCAACCCTTCAGAGGCATTAACTTCTCTAAATTTCTAAAGACTCATAAACATATTTTACCTGGTCTGCAGATAATGATCTACTCAGGGTCAATATTTCTTGGTACACATTAAGCAGCATAGCCAATATTCCTGGGCTATGCCTCAGTTGAATTTCATAAAATATCTTTAATGAGTAAATATTTTTGTAGTAATTTATTTTTTAGGTCAAATTATTTCCCACAAATAATGAGAAGGAGAAGTTAACTTTAGGAATTAATGAAGGGAGAAATCATAAATGTATTTTTAAAGTATGAAATAGGAAAAAAAAATTAAAAATTAAAGTCAGCAGCAGAGAAAGGTGTATTGCTATGGCTGTTGCCAAAATTCAGCCTCTGTCTGCCAGTGCTGAATTGATATGCAGAGACAGAGTTTTGGGTAAAGAAGAAAAAAATAAGTTTTATTACTTTGCCAGCAACAGTGGGCCAGAGCAGGCTAATGCCCTAAAGCCTATGCCCCTCCCCCCCCCATTGGAAAGAATTATGAGGAGCTTTATAGTAAAAAGGAGAAAAACAGGTTTTCATATGGGAATCAGGATCGTGACAAGCATACGTTCTTCTTTCTTTGGGGGAATTTTAGTCATCAAGCTGGAGTCAGGAGAGCTTGGTATGATCATGATGGTGGTCTTCTGGGTTATTGCCTAGAATACCAGTACGTGTGAAAAGGGCGTAAAGATCAGAAATTAGAACAAACTAGGAAAGTTCCTGAAAAACATCATGTGCTAATAATATTTAACCCACGGGCAATTGTGTTCAGGATGCCTAATCTTCAGCTTACGGGTGACTGTGTTTAGTGTGCAATTAGGCCAGGGAGGACAAGCAAGGATTCTAAGCTGTTCAGTTTTAAAGTATTAATTTGTAATAGAAGCATGAGAAATATAACTTTTCTCTTAGGCCTATAAGATGCCTGTATTATTATGTGCATCCCTTGAGGAGGAACCAGGTTCCTGCCCCAAGGCTGTACTATTGTTGCTTGACTGTTCCTCCCTTGTCTTTGCATTCCCTTCCTTTCCTGATCAGCAACTGTCTGAACCTGTCCCTAGGAACTCAGGGAAGGTCATAGTGGCTGAATGAGGCCCATTTCCTAAGAACAAGAAATGGGGGACACAGAAAGGCGTTTGTGCCCAGGAGCCCCACAGGGTCCTGCTCAGTTACATGGCTAACATTTTGAGGCTTTAGGCTTTATTTTGATTCTTTTGCCTTCTAAATTAAAGTGTTCTGAATTAGAAATTTCCTCTTTTGTAAGTGCGTATTGTATGTTAAACAAATGAATGACATTATCTTTACTGTATTCTACAAAAGTTTAATCAACACAGCAGTGTATAAACAACTAGGAGGCAGAATTTTGTTTTTTCATTCTCTTCATTGATGTATTTCTAATTTCATTTCTTGTGTTTTATATTCCTTGAAAATATAGTACCATTATAAAGCTTTTGCTGTATCTGTTTTTTTTAAATTGAAAACTAAGTGAAATTAGCTGATTGCTTTAAAGAATAAGCTATTTTAATTACTATAATTTGAGTTATTATCAATGTTTGTTATGCCTATTATTTATTAACTAGTAAAGAACATTTAAAAATTATCAAGAGCCATTTCCTAATATTAGTGACAAATGGAATAACTTTGTCCTGCTAGAAATCTTTAAAGTTTCTGACCCATTGAAAGTGAAATTCTTCAAACTACTTCTTTATTTATTGAATATATCTGGAATTGATATTCAATAATACATACCTCAAAATTCATCACAGCCTCAACCGTTTTATAAACAAAAAAGAAATCTTTGTTTCATAATTCATAACAGAAATTGCAGAATCAGTTTAGAGAATATAAAATGCAAAGCATGAACAAAAACAATTGCTTTCATTTATAAAAATAGTAGCTTTCAATATGATTGATATGTTTATCAACTCTGAAATGGAAAAAAGATGCTGGTGCAAACCGTAAAAATTTAAATCCAGAATTGTTAGAACATTACACAGACTTTCCCCAAATGAGGACAATTCCTATTGTTTTATTATTTGGAATGTTCATTTTCACTCCAGTTATTGATATGGTAAATAACTATGAGATATATGCATGAACATTTCAGACAAAGGGATTCCAGTTTGTCTACTGTCATTATTTAACAGAAAATTTTTCCAGTTGTTTTGAAAGGGAAAACAATACATATTAGTAAAAAAAAAAAAAATTCTTCTGGATAGCTAGACCTCCACTTTAGATATTCTAAGTGTATGTAATATGTTTTCTTTGTCAATTTTTTTTCTTTCCCATGCTTGGTCAGGTACATCTTTCTGAATTGCAAGGCATATGAAAGGTTATTAACTGGGGAACTGCATGAAAAATATGATGAGTTCAGGACAGTTCTAGTTTTGTTTCATTATAAGCTAGGGAAGCACTGTGATAAGTGATTTGCAGAATAGGTTAAGTACTTGACAATAAATTAGGTGAATCTGACACACCATCCCATTATAAGTAATATTAGTTATAGAAAAAAATCCTTGTTTACATTCTAGGCATATTTACCCTGAGGGTTAGTAACTTAAAACAGATGAAGTAAAGAGGAAAAGAAACATTTATCTATCACAAATGGCTGTTTTCATTTTGAATGAAAAGGACATGTCTGTACTTTTCAGTAATAACAGAATCTATCTCCAACTGTCAGTCTCAGGGGAAAAAAATGTTGTTCATATAAAATTCATAGAACTAAAGGAGTTCCTGTCATAATGCTTTCAAGAGAGCACTGTCAAATCTCTCTGGGTCTTTGGTTTAAATGTCATTTCTAGTCAACTGCAGGGATTTTTAAAGTGTTTCAGCATTGGCTTTTTCCTAAGGGTATATTAGGTCTTTCTGAGAATTTATGTTTTTTAATAAAAGACACTGTACTGCCAATCTTTGTGAAATACCTCCCCAGATAGTGTCATTTGTAAATGACTTGCAGGAGAAAATATGCAAGAAGATTTAATTGGTTTTAAAGTGGTAGAAAATGGACAAAGATTACCATAAGAACTTCATGGATAATAAAGTTAACCCCACTGGGAAATTACAGTGAGATTCTCCTATAATCTTATTCACTGTGGGGAAGGGTTAATTATGATTCAAAACAGTCCTGAGATTCCTCCAAAGGGGCTCCGGTATTGGAAGACTCATATGAATCCACCCTATACTGTATCAACACAAAAGACTATTGAGTTATGGTAAGCTTGGAAATGACCTCATACGGACATTTTAATATCTTAATTTCTAACCTTTCTAACATAAGTGCCCATATACATTGTTGATATTCTGTTTTCCACTTGACAGCTTATAATGTATAACTTTTGTAAGATACATATCATAAAATTGATCTTCCTTTCTTTAAAATGCTGTGAGAGGGTTTCTTCAGCTAGAAAGTCTTAGATTGTTTTCATCTATATGACACATTCGTTGAGCCTTTTTTTTTTTTTCATTTTTTCATCACCTACCAAATCCAAAACAGTTAAAGTTACTTTTTATTATCACAAAAAAACTATCTAAAGTAGTGGTTCCTGCTGTATATGTTAGTTATTGTTAGCATTTGTCCTTCAGCTTAAGTAGACTTTACAATTCTTGTTGTGATTAAGTAAACAGCAACCAAATCAAACAAGTTAAATATTCACTGTGTGAATAAGGAGAAATATTTTGAAACTGAAATCAAATAATTGCATAGTTGCTAAAAGCATTACACCATGTCCAATATGGAGACAGAAATTACACAGTAATTTAAATGAAAAACAAGATTACAACCCAGGAAAACATCCCTGATAAAATGAAGATAATTTAGCTCATAAGGAGTTCAAAGCAATAGTAATAGAAATACTCACTGAACTTGGACAAAGAACAGAGAAAAATAGTGACTCAACAAAAATTTAAAAAATACAAAAAAAGAACCATCAGACATGAAGAATACAATAACTGAAATGGAAAAAGAAGGAATAAAAAGCATGTAAAGTGATATAGAATGTCAATCAATGTGATATGCCACATTAACAAAACAAAAAATTAAAATCACAGGATCATTTTAATAAATGCAGATAAAAATCAATTGACAAAATTCAATATCCATTTATGATAAAGCTCTCAATAGGAATTCCTGTTGTGGCTCATTGGGTTAAGGATGCAACAGGTTCTATCCCCCGCCTCCTTCAATGGGTTAAGGATACAGTGTTGCTGCAAGCTGCACTGCAGATCACAGATGTGGCATTGCTGTGGCTGTGGTGTAGGCCTGCAGTTACAGCTCCGATTTGACCCCTAGCCTGGGAACTTGCATATGCCACAGGTGTGCCCTTAAAAAAAAAAACAAAAAAAAAAAAACAAAACCAACAAACTCTCAACAAAGTGGGTATGGAAGGAACATACCTCAACATAATAAAGGTCATTTATGACAAACCCACAGCTAACATCATACTTGGTGGTAAAAAACCAAAAGCTTTCCCTCTAAGATCAGAAGCAAGACAAGGATGCCCATTCTTGCCACTTTTATTCAGTACAATATTGAAAAACCTAGCTACATCAATTAGGCAATAAAGACAGAGAAAGGGTATTTAAATTGGAAGGGAAGGAGTAAAGCTGTCACTGTTTGTGGATGACATAATAGTACATATAGAAAACCCTAAAGATTCCACTAAAATCTGTTATAACTAAGAAATCAATAAAGTTGCAGGATACAAAATTAATATACAGAAATCTTTTACATTTCTAACAGTAATAATGAAGTATAAAGAGAAATCAAGAAAACACTAATCATATCAAAAGGAATAAAATACTTATTAGGAATAAATGTAATCAGGAGGTGATATGCCTATCCTCTGAAAACTATAATACACTGATAATGATACAAGTAAATGGAAAGATATTCTGTGTTTAGGGGTTGAAAGAATTAATATCATTAAAATATCCATACTACTCAAAGCAATCTACTCATTCAGTGGAATCTCTATTAAAATATCCATGGAATTTTTCACAGACCAAAACCAAATAATCCTAAAATTTGTATGAATCCAAGAGAGACCCTTTGAGGAAGTACATCAAAGAAATCTTGAGAAAGAAGAACAAAGCAGGAAGTTTCATAATCCCTGACTTCAGACTCTACTGTGAGGCTATATTAATCAAAACAGTAGGTACAGGCACAAAAACAGACACATAGATCAACAGAGCAAAAGAGCCCAGAAATAAACTCACACCCATATGGTCAATTAATCTAAAACAAAGAAGACAAGTATATACAATTCTGGAAGATAGTCTCTTCAATAAGTGGTGTTGGAAAAACTAGACAGCTACATGTAAAAGACTGCAACTAGACAGACCGTTTTCTTATACCATATACAAAACATAACTTATATTCATTAACTTGGATTAAAGACTTAAATGTAAAACCTGAACTTATAAATTTTCTAGAAGAAAACTTGGAAAGTACACTGTTTGACATCAGTGGTATTTTAGCAATTTTTTGGGGGGGGGTTTGTCTCCTCAGGCAAGAGTAACCAAAGCAAAAATAAAGAGGATCAAATCAAAGAGATTTTGCACTGTGAAGGAGACCATCAACAAAATGAAAAGGCAACGCTAGTGAATTGGAGAAGGTATCTGCAAATGATATGTCAGATAAGGGGTTAATATCCAAAATATATTTGAAAATAAAACAACTCAATATTAAAACAAAAAATCTGATTCAAAAATGGGCAAAGAACCTGAAAAGGGATTTCTCTAAAGACACACAGCTGAACAACAGGCAAATGAGAACATGATCCACATCACTAATCATCAGGGAAATGCAAATCTAGACCACAATGAGATCTCACTTCATGCTTATTAGAATGGCTGTCATCAAAAAGAAATAATAAATACTGACAAGATGTGGAGAAAGAGGGAACTCCTGTGCCCGCTGTTGCCATGTAAATTAGTATAGCCACAATGGAAAACAGTATAGTGGCTTTTAAAAAAATTGCAAACAGAACTACAGTATAATCCAACAATTCCACTTCTGGGTATTTATCAGAGGAAAACAAATACACTAATTAGAAAAGATATAGGCACCCCTATGTTCATTGCATCGTTATTTACAATAGACAGGAAATGGAAGCAACCTAAGTGTCCATCAGGAGATGCATGGATATGGAGTTCCTGCCATGGTGCAGTGGGTTAATGATCTGGCTTGTCTCTGTGGTGGTGCCAGTTCAATCTCCAACCAGGTAGAGTGGGTTAAGGATCTGGCGTTTGCTGCAGCTGTAGCATAGGCCGCAGCTCTGTCTGGGATTCGATCCCTAGCACAGAACTTCCATATCATGTGCCATTTTGCGGCTGAAAAGAAAAAAAAAAAAAGAGATGAATGGATAAAGATTTGGTATGTGTGTGTATATGTGTATGTATGTGTGTGTATGTGTATGTATATATGTGTGTGTGTTATATATATGATATATATATATGATATATATATATATAAAATGATGAAACTACTCAGTCTTAAAAAGAATGAAATCTTGCAATTCACAACATGCGTGGATGAATCTAAGTGAAATAAATCAGGCATAAGTTTTATATGCTTTGACTTATATATGGAATCTAAAAAACAAAAAACTGAATAAAACAAAAACACACTCATAAATATAGAGGACCAACTGGTAGTTGTCAAAAGGGAGTGGTTTAGAAGGATCGGTGAAGAGGTGAAGGGGTTTAAAAGGAACAGAATATCAGTTACAAAATAAATAAGTCACAGGGATGTAATGTAGAGCACATGGGATATAGTCAATGTTGCAATAACTTAGTATGATGTGAAATCTGTTAAAACATCAAATTACTATGTTGTACACTTGAAAGTATTATAATGTTGTTCATCAGTTTATACTTAAGAAAACTAAATCCCCAAGAAAAATAGATTTAAAAACATTCTTTTTTTTCTTTGTCTTTTTGCCTTTTCTGGGGCCGCACCTGTGGCATGTGGCGGTTCCCAGGCTAGGGGTCTAATCAGAGCTGTAGCCACTGGCCTACACCAGAGCCACAGCAACGTGGGATTCAAGCCGCGTCTGCGACCTATACCACAGCTTATGGCAATGCCAGATCCTTAACCCACTGAGCAAGGCCAGGGATCAAACCCTCAACCTCATGGTTCCTAGTCGGATTTGTTAACCACTGAGCCATGACGGGAACTCCCGATTTAAAAACATTCTTAAAATAAAATTAAAAAAATATCAGTAAGTCAATTTCAGTAATTACATAAAAGGATAATGAACTGTGACCAAATGTATTCTATCTGGAACATTCAAAAATGTTCTCCTAACATTAGAAAATAATCACCTTTATTTGACCATATTAACAAAGTGATCATCTGAATAGATGTTAAAAAAGCATTTGATATAATTCAAAGTCCATTTATGGAAAAACAAAAACTTCTCAGCTTACTAGAAATAAAAATAATTTAACAGAAATTGCATCTATACAACTAAAAGAAAAAAGTACATAATTATGTCTAGTATTAAAATATGAATGCTGAAAGTCAGGAAAAAAAATGCATGGATGTTTTCTCTTTCCAACTTTGTTCATCAATATCTGTAGATCTTGGCTGGCGCAATAAGGCAAGGTTTAAAAAAAAGTCATACTGAAAGAAAAGAAGTTCAGTTGTTCTATATGCTGATGGCATAATTATGTATATGAAGCCCTAAGGAATCTACAAACAAAAGGCTGCCAGATCTAATATATGAATATAGGAAATTTTCAGGATATAAAAAAACATTCAAAGCATAATTTTATTGTATTTAATGATAAAAATATTAGCTGGGGGTTCCTGCTGTGGCTTAGCAGAAATGAATCTGACTAGCATCCACGAGGACACAGGTTTGATCCCTGGCCTTGCTCATAGGGTGTGGTGTAGGTTGCAGATGCAGCTTGGATCAGGTGTTACTATGGCTATGGTTTTGGCCAGCAGCTACAGTTTCAATTTGACCCCTAGCCTGGGAACCTCCATATGCCACAGGCATGGCCCTAAAAAGACGAAAAATATACATTAGCTAAAATAAATTTTAATTATTAGTAGCAGCAAAAAAAATATATTTAAGAATTAATTTAACCAAAAATCTATAGTCTGTACATGGAAAACTACAAAACATAACTAAGAGAAATTTACAGGGACAAAAGTAAATATAGGGATACATTATATTTAGGGATCAAAAGTGTCAATATTGCTAAGGATGGATATTCCAAATTGATCTGTAGATGGGATATGATCCCATTCAAAATTCTAGCAGGCTTTTTGGGAAGAAATTAATAAGCTTATTTGAAAGTGTAGATATAGGCAAATAATAAGAGTCAAAACAATTCTCTAAAAGCACACTTTGGAAGATTTGTTTCAATAGTGCTGTGATCAAAAACTTGTGATCAAGATGAAGCATTGGTACAACAGGACAATGGAAGAGCATAGAATCCAGAAATAGACCTACACTTACATGGTCAATTGATTTTTGACAAAATTGGCAGCCTAATTAAATAGAAGAAGTCTTGTCAACAAATAGTGGTGAGATCAAGACAGCGGAGTAAGAGAATGTGGAGTTCACCTCCCCCAGGAACACATCAAAACTACATCTACATGTGGAACAGTTATCACTGAAAACTAACTAGAATGTAATTGGATAGAAAGGGGAAAAAAAGCAATCTGGCCAGAACCTGTGCCCCTGGGTGGAGACTCCCAGGAAAAGAGAGATTACGAGGGTAGACACCCACCTTGGGAAGTGAGCACTTTGAGCCACAGATTGGTTATTCCAGTCCCCGGGTCCTATGTGGAAGATACAAGCCACCTTGCCTGGTTGGAAGAGAGCTGGGACAAACAGATGGGATGGGGACACAGAGCCGACAGGGTCCTGGGGCAGAGCCTGGGTGGGGTGCCAGCAGCTGTTAGTGCTTATTTAAGTAATGCCTCAGAAGCTTTCCAGATCTCTGAAGGAGCTGCTTCACTACCACTAACCTCCCAGCACATGCTGAGAGTCCACAGTGTCCCACTAGCCCTGCAGAGTGGTTCCACAACATGTTGGGGTTGGTGGAAACAAGGGGTAGTGACCTGCTATGAGAGACAAAGGGGAACTTGCATCCAAGCTTGTATCTTAACAGAGTCACCTCAGATACCTACACAAGCAGTGTACTCCACCTCTGCTGCACAGGGTCACCACTTGTTTCAGCACTTCCTTCCACTGGGGCCAACATATACTTAAAGAGAACAGAGCTAGTTTAAGCCTGATGCTCAGGGCTTCTGCTCCAGCAATTTAGGATTAGAACTTGCCTCTAACAGGGTGATGATGGCAACTGAGTAGAGAGGAAGTTTGGCCTTATATCCAGCACTGGCTCTAGCCCCTCCATCTGCAGCCCCAACCCCTACCAAGAGGATAGCTGCCAGCACACCCTGAGGAAAGGCATGACTTTCATCCACATCTCCAGCACTCCAACCAAACACCCCTATAACTCAATATTAAAAAAAAAATAGGCAGAAGACCTAAATAGGCATTTTTCTAGAGAAGACATATTAACAGGCACATGAAAATATGCTCAATACCCACTTTGTCAGAGAACTGCAAATCAAAACATCAATGATGTATCACCTCACACCTGTCAGAACGGCTATCATCAAAAACTCTACACATAATTTTGTAGAATATGGGGAGAAAAGGAAACCCTTGTACAGTCCCCATGGAAATGTAAATTAGTGCATTTGCTATGGAAAATAGTATGATGCTTCCTCAAAAAACTGAAAATAAAACTACAGGGAGTTCCTGTCGTAGCTTAGCAGAAATGAACATGACTAGGATCCACAACGACACTGGCTCAATTTCTGGACTCGCACAGTGGGTCAAGGATCCAGTGCTGCTGAGAGCTGTGGTGTCGGTTGCAGATGCAGCTCAGATCCTGCGTTGCTGAGGCTGTGATGTAAGTGAGGAGCTTAGCTCTGATTTGACCTTTAGCCTGGGAACTTCCATATGCTGCAGGAGTGGGTCTCAAGAAAATGCAAAATAAGTAAGTAAATACATACATACATACATATAAAAATAGAACCACTCTATGATCTAACAATTCCACTCCTGGATATCAAAAACAGTCATTCAAAACATATATGCATCCCAATGTTCACAGCAGCACTATTTGCAATAGTGAAGACATTTGTTGCAACCTAAGTGTCCATCAACAGAAGAATGGATAAAGAAGGCATAGAATGTATATGTGTGTGTGTGTGTGTGTGTGTGTGTGTGTGTGTGTAGAATAATAGACTAATGCTATTCTATTATTATAGAATAGAATGATATCCATAAGAATAAGAGTAGAATAATATCCATAAGAAGGAATGAAATTATGCCATTTTAAGTAACATGAATAGACCTAAAGCATATTATGCTGTGAAATAAGTCAGATAGTAAAAGACAATACTCTGTTATCACTTATGGGATCTCAAATATAATACAAATCAATGTATATACTAAATAGAAAGAGAACCACAGAGGAAAAAATACTAGTAGTTACCAAAGGAGAGATGGAAGGGAAGAAGGGCAAATTGGGGGAATAGGATTAAGAGATACATACCACTGTATATAAAATAGATAAACAACAGGATATATTGTATAGCACAGGGATTATAGCCACTGTCTTGTTATAACTTTTAATGGCATATGATATGAAAAATAGTGAATAACAATGCTTACACCTGAAACTAGTACAATATTGTAAATCAACTGTACTTATTTTTTTTAATTGTGGTAGGACAACTGAATATTCTGGGGAAAAGAAAGGGAGAAAGAGCTTTAACTCTTACCTCAACCAATCATGTACAAAAATAACTCAAAATGAATCATAGATCTATAGATTCTATCCCAAACTATTCAACTTTATGTCAAAATTTTAAGAAATATTTTTGTAAGTGGGATAAACAAAATTTTCTTAAAAAAGGCATGAAAAGTACAAAGTATGAAGTCCTAGATAACTTCGCCAATATTAAAAACATATTCTCTTCAAAGCACACATTTAATATAATGAAAAGATAAGCCACAATTGAGATAAATTATTTTAAAAATATCCATTTTGCAAAAGGTTCCTACCTATAATATATAAAGGACATTTAAAACTCAATAACATCAAATTATATGAGTCAAAAAAATGAGCAGACAACTTGAGTAGACATTTCAAATACAAATGTTCAATAAGCAAGTACAAAACTAATTGACATCATTAGTTATCAGGGAAATATGAATTGTGACTATATGACTATGTCAATAAATACAAAATAACTAGGCAACAAATGTCAACACCCATTTTTGATAAAAGTTCCCAACAACCTGGGGTAGAAAGAATACATATCAGTTTCATAAGGGGAATCGCATAATACCTACAGCAAAAATATTTTTCAGTAGTGAAGTAATGAAGGCTCTGTTCATGAGATTGAGGAAAAGACAAGGATTTTTTTTTTTGCCTTTTGTCTTTTTAGGGCTGCACTTGTGGCATATGGAGGTTTCACTGGCCTACGCCAGAGCCACAGAAATGCCACATCCGAGCCATGTCTGCAATCTATACCACAGCTCACGGCAACCCTGGACTCTTAACTTACTGAGCAAGGCGAGGGATCAAACCCACAACCTCACGGTTCCTAGTCAGATTTGTTTCCATTGCACCACAACGGGAACTCCGAGATAAGGATATTTTTTCATATCACTTGAATACTTGGCATCCTAGCTAGTACAATAGGCAAGACAAAGAAAATAAAATTCATACAAATGGAAAGGGATATAATTTTATTGCTAACATGCTTGTGGATATAGGAAATTCTAGGAAATGTTTTTTATAAAAAATAATAAGTGAATTTAACAATGTTGCAAGATAAAAAGTCAATTTATAAATCCCTGCTGGGGAGTTCCTTTCATGGTGCAGCAGAAAGGAATCTGACTAGAATCCACTAGGATGCAGTTTCCATCCCTGGCCTTGCTCAGTGGCTCAGGGATCTGGCTTGCTGTGATCTGTGGTATAGGTCGCAGACACTGGTCAGATCCCGTGTTGCTGTGGCTGTGGTGTAGACTGGCAGTTGTAGCTCTGATTCAACCCCTAGCCTGGGGACTTCTATATGCTGTGAGTGTGGCCCTAAAAAGCAAAAATAAATAAATAAATTAATTAATTAAAAATAAATAAAGAAAAAGAAGTCCCTGAAATCCCTGCTAATTTTTAAAATATATCACTTGTTACACAAAAATAGAGATTTGGACATTTTAGTTGCTATAAAACTATAATTGGTACATAGTTCATGCAATAAGATATTTAATACATATGACTAGTTTTAATAAGATGTCTAATATGATTTGTATTTGTCTCTGAAAGCCAGTATGTGTTAGTTGGCTTTATTTTATTCCCCTTATATTAGCATTTAAAATTTTTTCTTACGTTGTTCTTTTTCCCCAGATTCAGTTGCAAATTCCTCAAGTGTAATGGATGATTCTACACTTGTCTTCATATTTCTTGTAGCACTGATACCAGTGTTCAGTAAATGCTGACAATCTGAGTTATTTCATAAGGAAAACTGAACCGAGTTCAGTAGCCAAACCACCTTTAAAAAAACTCTTTTTAACTTCTTTTGCAAAATGAAAGAATTCACCAATAAAGATAACCTCACAAATTGTCCTTTAAGCTCTCTTTATTAAATACCTCACAAGTTTCATACTCATGTCTTTACCCGAGAAGACCTGGAAGTATTATTTAAGAATAGTGCTCCTGTTGATACTCAGCAGTCTATAATGTGTTTAACTGCAATTTCAGTCGATAAACATTATGACCTACCTTCTATGGATCAAGTGCTTTTATATATTTCATTTAATCCCATTGCAATTGTGTGAAGTAAGCAATGTTTTTTTTTAATTAGAGTATAGTTTATTTACAGTGTTGTATCAGTTTATGCTGTTTAGCATAGTGACCCAGCCATACACACATATATATGTATATACATTCTTTTTCGTATTATCTTCCATCATGTTCGATCCCAAGATACTGCATATAGATCCCTGTGCAGTACAGTAGGACCTCATTGCTTGTCTATTATAAATGTAATAGTTTGCATCTACTAATCCCCAAATCTCTATGCACCCCACTTATTTTCCCCTCCTTCTTGGCAACCACAAGTCTGTTCTCTATGTCCCTGAGTCTGTTTCTGTTTTGTAGTTAGGTTCATTTTTGCAATCTTTCAGATTCCACATATAAATGATATCATATGATGTTTGTCCTTCTCATTCTGACTTATTTCACTTCATATGAAAATCTCTATTTGCACCATATTGCTGATAGTGGCATTATTTTGATCTTTTATAACTGAGTAGTATTCCATTGTTTATATGTACCATATCTTCTTAATCCATTCATTTGCTGATGGACATTTAAGTTGTTTCCATGTCTTTGCTATTGTGAATAGTGCTGCAATGAATATACAGGTACATGTATCTTTTTGAACAAAAAGTTTTGTTTGGATATATGCCCAGGAGTGGGACTGCTGGATAATATGGTAGTTCTATATTTAGTTTTATGAGGAACACCTATACTGATTTCCCTAGTGAGTTGTATCAATTTACAGTCCCACCAACAGTGTAGGAAGGTTTCCTTTTCTCCACACCCTCTCCAGCAATTATTATTTGTAGACTTGTTAATGGTGGCTATTGTGACCAGTATGAGGTGGTACCTCATTGCTGTTTTGATTTGCATTTCTCTAATAATTAGTGATTTGAGCATTTTTTTTCATGTGTCTACTGGCCATCCATTGTCTTCTTTGAAGAAATATCTATTTAAGTCTTCTGAAGTCTTCTGTCCATTTATCATTTGGGTTGTTTGTTTTTCTGTTGTTGAGTTAGATGAGTTCTTTGCATATTTTGGATATTAAGCCCTTGTCAGTTGAATTGTTTGTAAAGATTTTTCTCCCATTTTCTGCATTAGAATTTTTTTATGGTTTATTTTGCTGTACAGAAGCTTTTGATTTAATTAGGTCCCACTGGATTATATTTGTTTTTATTTTCATTATTGTAGGAGGTGGTTCAAACAAGATGTTGCTGTGCTTTATATCAAAGAGTATTCTGCCTATGTTTTCTTCTAGGAGTTTTATAGTATCTGCCCTTACAGTTAGGTCTTTAATCCATTTTGAGTGTATTTTTGTATATGGTGTTATAGAATGTTCTAATTTCAACCTTTTACATGTAGCTTTTAAAATTATTTTTAAAAAAAGTTTTCCCAGCACCACTTATTGAAGAAACTATCTTTCCTCCACTGTAGGTCCTTGCCTCCTTTGTCATAGATTAGTTGACCATAGGTGCTTGGGTTTATTTCTGGGCTTTCCATCACGTTCCATTTATCGTTATTTCTGTTTTTGTGTCAGAACCATACCATTTTAATAACTGTAGCTTTGTAGTATAGTCTGAAGTCAGGGAGCCTAAGTCCTCTAGTTCCGTTTTTCTTTCTCAGTATTGCTTTGGCTATTTGGGGTCTTTTGTGTTTCCATACAAATTTTAAAATATTTTGTTTCAGTTCTGTGAAGAATTTCATTGGTAAATTGATAGGCCCCAGATCAAGCCTTGGTAAATAAAAAAAAAATGAAATTATTTCAAGAATTTTTCCAAACACCATGCTATGAGACTAGAAATCAACTATAAGGAAAAAAAAATAGTGAAAACCACAAACTCATGGAAGCTAAACAACATGATACTGAACAACTGATAAATCATTGAAGAAATTAAGGAGGAAATTGAAAGATATTTAAGCAATGTCTTACCCATTTAAAAAATGAAGGATCTGAGACCCAATGTGGTTAAGTGAACTTACTTAATTTGTTGCAACTAGCATAGATAGTCAAACTCAGGTTTTCTGACTTCCTACCCAGTAGCATTCTGTGGACTGATGGCCTGAATTGATTGAATTGATGGGCAAATCAAAGCACAAAAAATTATGTGTGTTAACTCTCTCTACTACATTTATATAATAAATACTATATATCCTACATTAATATATATACATGTTTACATTATTATATGCATATGCATGTGTACATTATATACACACATATAATAATGTATATAGTGTATACATTAATATAGAATATACTAATAAATATAATTTAACTGTTAAATATATACCCTCATATACTCTCTCTATATATATAGCATATATTAAGTACATACTCTTTTTATTATAATAAATATATTTAAAACTATATATATATATTCAGATAAAGTTGAAGGAGGATAACTTGTTAAGGTTTATCTGGGATATTTTATCTCAGGAAACAAGAAAACATGGTCTGGTATTGAATTTACTTAAAATACTAAGAAAACACTGGAAATTTTTCTCTAGAGACAAGTCGTTTAATGACTGAACTAGTATTAGGATTAATTTATTAGATTACTACAAAGCATATTTACAGGGTTCTACTAAATAGTTAAATTTGTAGTCACCTTATTAAAAACAATAAAAATCCTCCAAGCTATCCATCTTCTTTTTCCTGTTTCATTTTCATTTCTTCTTGTATTGAGCTATCATTTCTGTCTCATCTAGAAATTAACTTATTTATCTTACTTATTTTTATTTCCCATTAGATTGTCAGCTCTAAGAAGGTAGTGTTTTTGTACCTTGCTTGTTGTTTTCCTTCTATATGACACGTGTCTACAATAAAATCAGACATATTTTTGGTGCTCAATATTTTCTTATGAGTAAATGAGTGAATGAGTGAACATGGAATTATATTCTTTTCAGAAAGGAGGTCTAATTTAATGAAACTTTAAGGGATATTTTTCTCTCAAGCACTTTACTGAGAAAAGAGGGGAAGTATTTTTCAGCTTTGCTGGCTGGCCAGATCAGCAAGAGAGTTAATCACCTGAAGTCAAGGGTTTCAAAGAGTTTTTTCCTGAATCATTGTGGCTCTTATTGTCTAGTGGCCTTCGTGTGCACAGGACGTTATTTATCCCTCTTCAGTGTTTCAATCTTTGGGAGTTAACCAGAAGCCAGAAGGAACAGCAAAAGGCTATTTATAGTATCAAAGAATTTAAGAATATTCATCACAGCATTGTTGACTTTTTCTGGCTATATAAGTAAAGTTTCTGATAACCAAACATAATGTGAGGAGACTGGGAGTAGGTTAACCCTACAAAGGTGTTTTACATACTTTGACCTGACAACAAATGAGTAGATCAAAATACACAAGAAGTCTAGAAAAAGCTCAGAGAAGCATTCTTGAAAAACTTCATATTCACATAGAATCAGAAAAGGCAAAATTACTATTTTTAAACACTTTCAAAATATGAACTTACTTAATTTTCACAACCATTCTCTGAGATAAATATGATTACTATTCTCATTTACAAATGAGGAAATAGAGTCATCAAGAAGTGTAACAATGTGCCTAAGATCACACAGCTAGGAAACAATGGGCCTGGGATTTGAATCCAGGAATCCTGACTTGAGTCTATATTCTTGGTTGCTGTACCACAAACCTACACAAAAATAAATGCAAGTTACTAAAATGGTGATTAAAAAAAGGATTAGGTTGTTTTTCATTTCAGTAGTGTTTCAGAGGGTGTGAAGTATGTTTTATTATTTTTTCCTCACCAAAACTATTTTTTCTCTTTCTCATTACTTATTTTATCAAATGTGACCAGTAGTCATCTAATAACAGAATTTAAAAAACTTAGACTCATCCCAGATCTCCACTCCTTTACACTTCCTACATCTTATTAGTGGCCAAAATTGTACTTTATGTATATGGATGATTAAAACAGCTTTAATTTGTTATGTATCTATGATCACAGAATGCAAGTTCAGAAAAGTTAAAATTATTAAAACAACAAAAACAAAGCACCCAAAGTCAATAATCTACTCAATTGTACCACAATTTTAAATGTTTTATACTTATTTTAAGCATATGAATATATAAAATTTATAAATAAAACATAAAATATGGCATCCTTATAAAATTAGCTTATCCATCTATTTTTTAATGTAGCTCTGTTATAACTGAAATGATGTTCACAAAATGTTAATGATGGATATTTCTTCATTATGGGTATAGTATTGATTTAAATTTTATTAATTGTATTTTTATATTTTTAAGTGTTCTATAATTTTCATGTATATTCTTCTAGTAAACATATGCTTTTATTCTTAAAAGCACATGTATAAAATCAAACTGAGTAATCTTAGACAATAATATTTTATGATTCTGAAACAAAGCAGCACCAATAATAAAAATAGCCAGGCAGTAATACCTGAGAATGAAATTTAAGGTAGTTTTTCCTCTGAGAATAACTGCTCAAAAGCAAATTATGGGCTTACTATAAAGAATGAATAGATGCAGATTGATAGAGTTTAATTTATTGAATATTTAAGCAATGAATAGACTATATATTCTGGAGTCTAAAATATATTTCTTCCAAATATTTATTGAGTGAACAATATATACTAGAAGCTAAAAGAGATACAAAGATGAAATGAATACACTTCAGTTTTGCCACTAACAAGTGTATGATTCAATAGGGAAGTTATGATCTGTTCAAAATTTATTATAAATAATGTACATAGAGTACAGGGAAGAGAAAAACCATATTTTGATGAAATAATTAAGAAAAAATAAAATTAAAATATATTGGAAAAAGTCAGGGAGTATAAATAACTAAAAATAATTGTACATGGCAATTCTTATACATTTTACAGGTAATTTCTATAACTAGTCAATATTATTTTTAGTTGTTATCAATTGCTACTATAATTATCACAAATTTAATGGCTTAAAACAAACACAATTTTTTAATAAATTTTATTGGAATATAGTTGACATATAAAATTGTGTTAGTTTCAGGAGTTCCTGTTGTAGCACAGTGGAAACAAATCCGACTAGGAACCATGAGGTTTGATCCCTGGCCTCGCTCAGTGGGTTAAGGATCTGGCATTGCTGTGAGCTGTGGTGTAGGTGGCAGACATGCCTCGGATTTGGTGTTGCTGTGGCTCTGGTATAGGCCAGCAAGTACAGCTCTGATTAGACCCCTAGCCTGGGAACCTCCATGTGCTGTGGGTGCTGCCCTAAAAAAAAAAAAAAAAAAAAGTGTTAGTTTCAGATGTACAGCAAAATAAATCATACATATACATATATTGCATGTATACATATACATATATACATTTTTCAGATTCTTTTCTCATATAGGTTATTACACAGTATTGAGTAGATTATCTTGTTACCTAACTTATTTTTATTTTTTAATTTAGTGAATTTTATTGTATTTATAGTTGTACAACCATCATCACAACCAACTTTTAGAACATTTCCATCCCAAACCCCCAGGCCCTCCCTCCCCCCTCAACCTGTCCCCTCTGATAATCTTATGTTTTACAAAGTCTCTGTTTCTGTTAGGCAAATAAGTTCATTTGTATCCTTTCTTTAGATTCCACATATAAGTGATAGCACATGATGTTTGTCTTTCACTGTCTGACCAACTTCACTTAGGATGATTATATCTAAGTCCATTCAAGCTGCTGCAAATGCCATTATTTCATTCTTTTTTATGAATGAGGAATATTCCATTGTATATATGTATCACATCTTCTTTATCCACTCCTCTGTTTATGGAAATTTAGGTTGCATCCATATGTTCAGCATGTATCCTGGCTATTGTATATAGTGCTGCAATGAACACTGGGGTACATATATCTTTTCAAGTGATGCTTTTCTCAGATAGATGCCCAGGAGAGGGACTGCTGGATCATATGGTAATTTAATTTTTAGTTTTTTGAGGAATCTCTATACTGTTTTCCATAGTGCTTGCACCAATTTACACTTGCACCAATGGTGTAGAAGGGTTTTTTCCCACACCCTCTCCAGCATTTATTGTTTGTAGACTTTTTGATGATGGCCATTCTGCCTGGTATATGGTGGTTTCTCAGAGTAGTTTGGATTTGCATTTCTCTAATAATTAGTGATGTTGAGCATGGTTTCATGTGTTTTCTGGCCATCTATATGTCTTTGTAGAAATGTATCTGTAGATCTTCTGCCCTTTTATTTTTTCCACTGGGGTAGTTTTTTGTTTTTTATATTGGGCTGCAGTAGGTATATTTGTATATTTTGTAGATTAGTCCACTGTCAGTCACTTCATTTGCAAATATTTTCTCCCATTTTTTGGGATGACTTTTCATTTTGTTTAGGATTTCCTTTGCTGTGCAAAAATTTTCAAGTTTAATAACATCCCATTTGTTTATTTTTTTATTTTATCATCATTACTATAGGAGGGGGATCTGAGAAGACATTGCTGTGGTGTGTGTCAGAGAGTGTTCAGCATATGTTTTCCTCTAAAAGTTCAACAGTATCCAGTCTTATATTTAGGTCTTTAATCCATTTTGAGTTTATTCTTGGGTATGATGTTAGAGAGTGTTCTAATTTCATTCTTTTACATGTAGCTATCCCAGCACCACTTATTGAAGGGACTATTTTTTATCCATTTTATATTATAGTCTACTCTGTCATAGAATGTTGCGAGACATGTTTTTATAATATTTTCTTAGCCTCTTTGCTGAAAACTCCATCTTGTCCTTCCTTACTTTGTCCCATCTTCCTGCTTGAGAAACAGTCAAGGTGATGGTAAATGACTTAAGCTTAAGAACAAAGACCTAAGGGCATGGGTTATTCATGGGGTCAGCTGAATGAGGACATAATACAATGGTCTAGGCACACTGGACCTGTGCAGACTGGCATGCCATTTGCACAAGCATGATATGTCCTCTAAAGAATAAGAGAAAGAGGAACCTCATGGCCAAGTGGTTTATGAGTGGTCATTAACAGAATATGCATTAGAAAAGAGAACCAAGGTGCAAACCTAGGCACTCAGGGTTGCCTCAAATAGGCATGCCGTTTGCAGAAGCAGTGAGGATTCTCTGAAATGCTATGCATAGATAGCTAACTCAAACGCTAATGATTCTTAAATGCCTAAAGTTTAGAGTAAAAGTTTAACCATCTACCAGCTAAGTGACTTTTAAAATAATAAAAGAACTTATAAAATAATAAAAAAAAACCATATATCCTGCACCTCAACCCCCTTTTCACTTGATGTGATCCTCAAGAGCACAATAAAAGCAGTGTGGCTTCTTGAGGCTGGGCTCTTGGTCCCTGAGACCTTGAGTCCCCCTGTTCCCACCTTTACTTAAGATAAATGTCTCTGTGTCTTGTTTTATGTTAACTTTTTTTTTTCCTTAAGTTCCATAGCACCTGTTCTTCAGCCCCACCCTGCTGAGCTGGTCTCAGCGATGGAATAGTTGACCACAGTTGTGTGGGTTTATTTCTGGGCTTTATATCCTGTTCCATTGATCTAGATTTCTGTTTTTGTGCCACCACCACACTGTTTTGATGACTATAGCTTTGTAGTGTAGTGGAATTAGGAAGCCTAATTCCTCTAGCTCCATTTTTCTTTCTCAGGATTACTTTGGCTATTTGGGGTGTTTTGTATATCCATACAAATTTTAAAATAATTTGTTCTAGTTCTATGAAAAATGTCATTGGTAATTTGATAGGAATTGCATTGAATCTGTAGATTGCCTTGGGCAGTATAGTCATTTTAACAATATTGAGTGATTACAATATTGATTCTTCCAATTCAATTTCCATCTGTTTGTCTTATCTTTGATTTCCTGTATTAGCATCATATAGTTTTCAGTGTACAGGTTTTTTTTTCCTTTATATAGGTTTATTCCTATTTTCTTCTTTTTGATGCAATGGTAAATAGGATTGTTTACCTAATTTCTATTTCTGATCTTTCGTTATTAGTTTGTAGAAATGCAATTGATTTCTTTGTATTAATTTATATTCTGCAACTTGACCAAATTCATTGATGAACTCTTAACACTTTTCTAGTAGCATCTTTAGGACTTTCTACATATAAAATCAACTCATCTGCAGATGACTTCCAATTTGGAAATCTTCCCTTCCAATATGGATGCCTTTTATTTCCTTTTCTTCTCTTATTTCCATGGCAAAGACTTCCAAAACTATGTTGAATACAAGTGGTGAGAATGGATATCCTTGTCTTATTCCTTATCTTAGCAGGAATTCTTTCAGCTTTTCACCACTGAGAATGTTAGCTGTGGGTTTTTCATATATGGTCTTTATTACATTGAGGTAGGTGCCCTCTATGCCCACTTCCTGGAGGGTTTTTATCAGAAATGTGCATCGGATTTTGTCAAAAGCTTTTTTGGAATCTATTGAGAGGATCATATGGTTTTCATTAAGTTTGTTAATGTGGTGTATCACACCGATTAAATTGCAGATACTAAAAAATCCTTGCATTCCTGGGATACATCCCACATGATCATGGTGTACAATCCTTTAAATGTATTGCTGGATTCAGTTTGCTAGTATTTTGTTGAAGATTTTTGCATCTAGGTTCAATAGTGATATTGGCCTGTAATTTGCTTTTTTGTGTGGTATCTTTGTCTGGTTTTGGTATCAGGCTGATGATGGCCTCATAGAATGAGTTTGGGGATATTTCTTCCTCTGCAATTTTTGGAACAGTTTTAGAAGGATAGATGTTAACTCTTCTCTAAATTTTTGACAGAATTCACCTTTGAAGCCATCTGGTCCTAGACTTTTTGTTTGTTGTAAGTATTTAAATCACAGTTTCAATTTCAGTCCTTGTGATTCATCCTTTTAAGTTTTCTACCTCTTGGTTTAGTCTTGGAAGATTGTACTTTTCTAAGAATTTGCCCATTTTTTCTTAGGTTGTCTATTTTATTGGCATATAGTTGCTTTTAGTAGTTTCTTATGATCCTTTGTATTTATGTGATGTCCATTAACTTCTAAACTTTTATTTCTAATTTTATTGATTTGAGTCTTCTCTCTTTTTTATTGATGAGTCTGGCTAAGTGTTTATCAATTTTGTTGACCTTTTCAAAGAACCATTGGTCTTTTCTCCTGTTTTCTTCCTTCTGTTTCATTTACTTCTGCTATGATCTTTATGATTTCTTTCCTTCTGCTGATTTGGGGTTTTGTTTCTTCTTCTTTAGTTGCTTTATGTGTAAATTTTGGTTGTTCATTGGAAATTTTTCTTTTTCCTGAGGTATGTTTATATTTCAGGAAACTTCCCTCCTAGAACTGCTTTTGTTGCATTCTATAGATTTTGGATTCTTGTGTCTTTGTTGTCTTTTGCTTCTAGGTATTTTTAAATTTCCGCTTTGACTTCTTCAATGATCCATTGGTTGTTTAGTAGCATGTTTGTTTGTGATATTTTTGGGTTTTTTCTTGTTCTTGATTCCTAGTCTTATAGCATTGCAGTTGGAAAAGATGCTTGTTATGATTTCAGTTTTCTTAGATTTACCAAGGCTTGATTTGTGGACCAATATGTGATCCATTCTAGAGAATGTTCCATGTGCACTTAAGAAACGTGTGAGAGTTCCTGTTGTGGCTCAGTGGTTAATGAATCTGACTAGAAACCATGAGGTTGTGGGTTTGATCCCTAGACTTGCTCAGTGGGTTAAGGATCTGGCATTGCCATAAGCTGTGGTGTAGGTTGCAGACATGGCTCAGATCCCACGTTGCTGTGGCTGTGGAATAGGCCAGCAGCTACAGCTCCAATTAGACTCATAGCCTGAGAACCTCCATATGCCATGGGTGTGGCCCTAGAAAAGACAAAAAAGAAAAAGAAAAATGTGATTTCTGCCCCTTTTGGATTGAATATTCTATAAATATCTACTCAGTCTTTCTGGTCTAATGAATCAAGGCCTGTGTTTCCCTGTCGATTTTCTGTCTGGATGATCTGTCCATTGCTATAAGTGGGGTGTTAAAATCCCCCCACTACTATTGCGCTGTTGTAGATTTCTCCTTTTAAGGCTGTTAGCAATTGCCTTATATATGGAAATGCTCCAATTTTGGATCCATATATATTTACAATTGTTATATCTTCGTCTTGGATTGATCCTTTGTTCATTATGTGATATCCTTCTTTGTCTCTTATAATATCCTTTAAATTCTATTTTGTGCAATATAAGCATTGCTAATCCAGCTTTCTTTTGATTTCCTTTTGCATGGAATATTTTCTTCCATCCTGTCAGTTTCAGTTTGTATGTGTCCCTAGACTTAATGGGGTGGCTTAAAAACAGCATATATATGAGTTTTGTTTTTATATCTATTCAGCCGTATCTGTGTTTTGGTTGGAGCATTTACTCTATTTACATTTAAGGTAATTATTATTAATATGTATATTTTTATTGCCATTTTTTTAATTGGTGTGAACTCCCAAGGGGGTGGGCATTTTGGAAAATTTGCGCCACTCATCAGACCTAAGAAGCCCCAGGCCAAATGATAAACAACTCCCCCACACAAGCCCTGCTGGTCTTTAACACCAAATATCTTGATGGGTCTTCTTTGTCTTTGAGTGTAGGGTATCATTTTTGATAGTTTCCAGTCTATTTTGTTGATAGTTTTTCAGCAGTTGGTTGTAAATTTGGCATTTTTGTGAGCTCCAGTCCTACTCTGCCATCTTAATCCTGTCTTCCCTAACTATTCTATATATAACAGTGTGTATAGTCAATTCCAACCTCCTTATGTATCCCTTTCCTACTCTCTATTTCCCCTTTGGTAACCATAAATTTAGCTTCAAAATCTTTGAATCTGTTTCTGTTTTGTAAGTTCCTATATATCATTTTTACTTTAAGATTCCACATATTAATGACCTCATATGATATGTGTCTTTCCCTGATTTACTTTACTTAATATGATAATTTCTCGGTCCATCCATGTTGCTGCAAATGGCATTATTTTGTTCTTTTTATAGCCGAGTAATATTTCATTGTATATATTTACCACATCTTCTCTATCCAATCCTCTGCTGATTTACATTTAGGTTGCCTCCATGTCTTAACTGTTGTAAATAGTGCCGTGATGAACATAGGGGTGTATGCATCTTTTTGATTTATAGTTTTCTCAAGATACATACTCAGGAGTGGGATCGCTGGATCATATAGTAGTTCTATATTTAGTTTTTTGAGGAACCACCATACTGTTCTCCATAGTGGTTGTACGAATTTACATTTCCATCAACAGTGAAGAAGGGTACCCTTTCCTCCACACTCTTTCCAGTATTTATTATTTGCAGACTTTTTGATGATGGCCATTCTGACTGGGGTGAGGTGATATCTCATTGTAGTTGTGATCTGCATTTCTTGAATAATTAGTGATGTTGAGCATCTTTTCATGTGCTTTTTGGCCATTTGTCCGTCTTCTTTGGTGACATTTCTTTAACACAATACATAGCTATTCTCTAAAGTTCTATAAAGCTGACATGGGTCTCACTGAGTTAAAACCAAGCTGTCAATAGGATTGCATTCCTTTTGGAGGCTCTAGGAGATAATGCATTTCACCTTTTTTTCTAACTTCTAGAGGTCATCCAGTCCATATTCTTTGCCTCCTTCCTCTATCTTCAAAGCCCACAGCATTGTATCTCTGACCATTCTTCCATGGTCACATCTTCTTCTGACTTCAGCTAGGGAAAGTCCTTTGATTTTAAGGATTCATTTAACCTACATGATATTCTTGGATAATCTCCTAACTCAAAGTTGTTTAATCACATCTGTAAAGTCTCATTTTTGCAAGTCAGTAAACACATTCCTAGGTCCTGAGAATTTGGACATGGACACTATTTGGAGCCATTATCCTGTCTACCATAATCTTCCCTCTGGATCTGGAAAATTCATTTTCAACAGAAATGCAGCTTATGTTAATCTCATCCCAACATCTTTAAAATCTCAATCCATTATATCATCAAATCAGATTCCAAACACTCATCTAAATTTCATTAGCTTAACAACCCCACATCTTATTATATAAATCAAGTATGTCAAGTATGAGTAAAACTTTGGGTATGATCCATTCTGGTGCACAACTGTGGACATGTGAAACTCAAGAAACAAATTTTCTGCTCCCAAAATACAATGGTGGGGCAGGTGAATGTAAACTGGTACAGCCACTATGGAGAACAGTTTGGAGATACCTTAGAAATCTATACATAGAACTTCCATATGACCCTGCAATCCCACTCTTGGGCATCTATCCGGACAAAGCTCTACTTAAAAGAGACACATGCACCCGCATGTTCATTGCAGCACTATTCACAATAGCCAGGACATGGAAACAATCCAAATGTCCATCGACAGAGGATTGGATTCGGAAGATGTGGTATATATACACGATGGAATACTACTCAGCCATAAAAAAGGATGACATCATGCCATTTGCAGCAACATGGATGGAACTAGAGAATCTCATACTGAGTGAAATGAGCCAGAAAGACAAAGACAAATACCATATGACATCACTTATAACTGGAATCTAATATCCAGCACAAATGAACATCTCCTCAGAAAAGAAAATCAATCATGGACTTGGAGAAGAGACTTGTGGTTGCCTGATGGGAGGGGGAGGGAGTGGGAGGGATCGGGAGCTTGGGCTTATCAGTCACAACGTAGAATAGATTTACAAGGAGATCCCGCTGAATAGCATTGAGAACTATGTCTAGATACTCATGTTGCAACAGAAGAAAGGGTGGGAGAAAAACTGTAATTGTAATGTATACATGTAAGGATAACCTGACCCCCTTGCTGTACAGTGGGAAAATAAAAAAAAAAAAAAAAAAAAAAAAAAAATAAACAACAACAAAGTCTCCAGAAATCCTACTCTTAAAAAAAAAAAAAACAATGGTGGGGCAGGCATATGATAATAGTGGTAATTCTTTTGAGTCAGAGAAATTACATTCTTTTGTCAAAAAAATGAATTTCCCTTAGCAGTTTTTTCCATATTTTACATTTAATATTGATGTAGGACACATAAAAAAGCTCAAATGTCACCCTTGATGGTGAAAGAGCAAGAAAAACTGAATATTCTAAGAAAAGTTTCTGGTTATTTTGTATACAGAGCATGCCAGTGCCCATAAAAAAATGAACTGCAATGTGAAGCATTAACTAAGGAAATTCTTCTCCAGCTTAGGAGTCAAGTGGTAGGTCAAGCATACCTCCTTTTATTTCCTTACATCGTATTAGCCCTATTAGTTCCTGTTCAGGTGATGGAGGTAGGTAGTTGGAAAAGATGCTACTATACGGTAGCAACAGAGTATGGAGATTTTGACTTGTATAAATCTTAGTTAGATTTCATCCTTTTGGAATTAGGTGTGAGAAATTGCTGCCTCTGTTCTCATAATAGTTATAATAATAAAGGATCAATAAAATTCTCTAAGATGCAATGGGCCAGAGCGGGTTCTGTCTTCTTTGTTACTTTAGAATGCTAAAGTACTGCAAGATGAAAACCATATATGCTGATAAATAATACATATTAGAGAATAATATTTTATTTTATGCATTTATATATGATATAATAATGGTATATGGAATATTATCATTTTTTTCCATATATCCACTACATTACAGGTAGCATGCAATTAAAGTTTTACAAAATTAGTTCATAAGTAAAATAGATTTTTGCCTCTATAAAAAGTAATACAGTAAAAGAGCATAATTTGGTTTACTCTTCTAGTTCTGCACTTTCTTATTTCACAAAAATGTCCACTATTATGAGAATTACTAATGGGCAGGGGAGTAAAGTCCTCCCTGTGGATTGAGAGGGGATCTGAATGTACCTTTGAGAGATATGCAGAATATGAGGTCTTTCTTCCCTACTTCTTGATCCTAAGAGGGTTTTGTTTTGTTCCTTTTCCTTTGTTCTGAGAGACTCCATTAACTGAGCTTTACGGAGTGTCTGGGAAAATGCATTTTTCTGAGATTGGAGACTAACTTTAAGGATGCATGGAAATCACTAGAGCTATCTGCCATGGGTCTCTACTACTTTCAGTGCTGGACTGAACTGCACTGAGAAATACCGAGAAGCAATCCACTAATGTGTCTGGCAGAAATATGACTGACCATTAATCCTTATATCCTCCTGCAGCTTTAAAAGACCATGTGCTCTCAATCCTTGTCTTGCCTCCTTTCAAATTAGGCTTGCTCTTCTGTTGGGATTTATTGATTCATTAGTTACATAAGAAAACTCAAATTTTCAGTTTTCTAATATGAAATTTAAACATGGGAGAGAACTATGATTAAATAAAAATTAAAATATGTAGATACTTGATGTAGAAATCTATGAAAACTATCAGCCCATTAATGATGAAAAAGAGAATGATCTCATACTTTTAGAACATCAGATGTAATTCTAATAAAAGCAATAACAGCGGTAGCTTCCACATGTTTTAATAAATGGAGCTACACTACAGCAATTTACTCTTATTTGCTGAAAACTCCAAAAAAAGAATTTGAGTTCAGCTGAAATCTTGCTCCTATGGATCAACAAGTTCAATTTGAATTCCCAAGCATTCTCTTGGCTGTGTTACTTTTACTTTGGATTCATCCATCATTTTGACTTTTAAAACCTAGAGTTAAATGGTGCTAAAGACAGATGCTTGCTAATAGTATCAAGAAATAACTTAATTTGTTTTTAAGCTTATAAGACTGTTAGTCATATTCTGGTTACAATAGATCAGTTTTTATTTCAGTTTAAATAAATGTCTATAACAGAATACAGAATATAATAATGCTACTGTATCCTCATTAGTATTTTTCTTCTAGATGATGCATATTCGGTCTCCCATTCACTGAACCTTCTTTATATACTGCACTACTGTTATGATGTTTGATAACAGATCTGTTGATCTTGACCCTATGGCTTAGTGTGGAACAGTTCAGTTAAACTAGTAATAAAATAATATTTCAAACACAAAAGATTAGAGTGGAGTGACATATATATATTTATACATATGACATATATATATTTATACACATGATTTCAGAGAGAGTAAAAAACTATAGCCAATATTTTTGCCCTATGTATTATTGCTAGAGAATATTGCCCTCTGCTGTTAAAAATTTGTGACTTTCTAATACAGAGTTCTTAAAAATTCCTGCCCCTAATATTCAGAGATTCTTCTCATGAATGGTGTTCTTCAGAACAGGAATGTATTATTAACAACTATAGAAATGTTTGATAATGAGTGATTTCCCTTTTCTAACCTCTCAATATCTCCCCTTTAAGCATGAGGATTCATTGCACTCTAAGGAATTTAAATGTCTATCTACATTGGTAAATATAACTAAGGATAATATTATTTCAAAACCCTAATAGTATATTGAACCAAACTCAGGTATATTCCATTGAAGCTTTAGTGTTGGCCTTTTATAGAGGAATCCCATCAAGCTATGAGTCAAGAGATTAAAAGTCCCCAAACTGAATATGGGTAACATCCAGGTTGCCAAGTTTTCTGTTTATATTGCCAAATAATTATGTAATTGCTTGACATCTGAGAGATGGCATTGCCAAAAATTTATAGGCAAAGTTATTAATTTCTTGTTGAGAAATCAGGAAGTGATAGCTCAACATGTGGGAGCAAATTTTTCTGCTTCCATGCTGTGATGAATTTGAGGTTGATTGAGCTTGCCTGGTAATGTGGCAGTAGGGGAAATGAAAACAGGATGTCAATTCCAATAGTGATTTACCAAAATGATTACAAATGTCTAAGTGATGGTACATTAGAGTTGACATGTTTTTGACTACATCTTGGCATATAATTGCAAAGAGTTTATCCTGTGTCGACTCCAAACTTTAACAAAAGCTTTCAGAATAGTCAGAAACAAAGATCTGCTCATTTAGCAACCTTCAGGGTCAATGTAAATTCATTTGTCATACTAGGTGTGTCACACATCAAATGTGAAAACATCTATAATTATATTACATTGCATTACACACACCAGTTGGACCCATTATGCCTTAATTTCTTAAGAATTAGAGAAAATGGACAAAATTCCTTTCCCATCTCTGTATTTTGTAGACACATTTTCCAGCTCATTTATTTCCCTTTTGTTTTCTACCTAACAAAGGGATATTTCCAAAGATGTTGAGGAAATTGATTTGTCTTTAGGAAGGATCTATGTGTCCTGCTGCACACTGTAAGAATAAGAAATCCTTACTGTCAAGACACTTCCTGATTGCATTTTAACTTAAGAGATGTCTGATGGATTACATTTAACGATTCACTTATTTTAGTTCAGGAAACAGAAGGTGAACAGTGAATTTGTTAAGGTCACAGAAAAAAAGTGGTAGAGCCAGGACTTAAACTCATATTTCCTGATTGACAGTAATCTTGATTCTGAAAGTCTCTGTATATCTATGTAGTTTAAATGTAAAATTTCCTAAAAAAAAAATAAATAAATACTGTCTTGATCAGAGCTTTATTTCAAAATTTAGCTCCCACTGGTGAGAAAGTATGCTTTTACAGTGAATATCTTTTTTTTTTTTTCATTTTGGGACTGTTTTCAGTATTTTATGTCTTCAGTATAGACAAAGATGAACTGATAAAGGGAAAACAGTTGGGAGTCCTACAAAACACAGAATCGACTCTGACTCCAAACCTTTTCAATCATGATATGTAGAGTATCTGGTATCTATATTTAAATCAAGTACCTAGATGATAGTTATATAGCATAAAGGTGGAGAAACCCTGCTCTAAGTGTTTGGAAATACTATGTTATGAGCCTGTAAGAACATTTATGACTCAGAAGACTCGTGGCTGCATCAACTGGACTAGGTGGACTGTAGAGAAGTTAGGTGAGTGAAGTTCAGTTTCACATCTGAGTGACAATAAGATTTTGATGTTATTGGTTGAGGGAGATGCATGCTTAGGGGATAATGAGGTTCCTATTCATATAGTCATCACTGTACTTCCTAACCAAATTTAGTCTCTCTTTTTGAACTTTATCTTCCAATAAGTTAATAATTCAACTCCACATATTTCTTCTATCACATTTCCTGTCTGTTATTTATGTTTCTCAGAACAGAAAAAAATAAATTAATGAATTTAAATCTATTAAATAATATATATTTAACCTAAAACAAATCAGAGTACTTGTTGAAAGATTATTTACATCCTATTATATGTCAACACTTTATTTTTCTTATAGTCTGTAAAAGTAAAAAAAAAAAAGTATTATGAAACTTACTACCTCTGGTAATAGTTGAGAAATGCATCATTCATCCTTCCTTCTAAATATCCCACCCTTTGATTTGGCCTTTCACTGACCTTAATTTCTCTGGGAACAGGCTCTTGTGGAAATGCATCATGTCAGGTTTACTCAAGGAAGGAGACAAAGGAGAAAGAAAATTGTAATAAAGGTTTGGTAAGGAACTGACATTAAAATGACCTCTTCACTTCAAAATCTTGATTATTGGCCAGAAAGCTTATAACAATATTAGAAAATAATAGAAAGCCTGATAGGGAAAAAGAAAGAAAATGATGAAAACTCATTTTCATTATTCAGTTCCTTATTTTTAACACAAGGAGAAAAGTAAACTCTGCATAAGAAAATATTGTATATAAGCATTCATTCCTGGAGTTTCTGCTGTGGCACAGTGGGATCTGCAGTGTTTCCATAGCACCAGGAGGCAGGTTCAGTACCTGGCCTGGCACAATGGGTTAAAGGATCCAGTGTTGCCACAGCTGCATTGTAGGTCTCAGCTGTGGTTAAGACCTGATTCCAGGCCTGGGAACTTCATATGCCACAGGGTGGCCAGAAAAATTTTTTTTTAATTTTTAAAAAGACTTCATTTCCTTAAAACCCAAGACCAAATATGTGTCAGTTCTGCTTTATAAATAGCTGAAATATTATCTCTTATCAGCTTTGAGATTTTTAATTTACTGTCTCAACACATTTGGTATTTTAGGAAATTTCCTCTCACTATGCTAAATAAGCACCAAATTCACCCTATCTAACCCAGTTCTTCCCAAATGCTTCTATTTTACCCTGTAGCATTTGACTAAAATGTTTTAAAATTCAGCCAGCCATAAAATATATTCATATAACTTTCACATAATATATAATGTGTGTTAACATAAGAAAGAAGATAGTGCATATGTATGAGTATTCAAGGAACGTGTGTAGTAAGAGTTTTACCAAATCAGGATAAAAAAATCTTCACCCTGTCCCTTTCTCTCACCTCTTCATAATTCATATATATGCAGATTTCGCAATCTAGATATAGTAATGACTATTAACTAGCATACTGTAGTTAATTTCAGGATTCTGTGTAAGCGTTACAAGTAGGATCTTCTAATTTAATGGGAGATATTAAAGAAAAAGAAGTGTTATGACTTCTATGCGACACAGTAACAAAGCATCCAGAGATGAGAGAACATTAAAAAAGGCTTGTTTTTCACTCCACTTTGTCCTTTTGTATAACAGCTTAGCTGTGATAAAGACAGAGAGAGATAAAAGAGTAAGGAATAGTCAAGGTCAAGCCTAACTAGACTCTGAGGCTTACACCTGAGGCCCAAAATCTGCTTGAAATATGCCCCAAACTAGATTTCAAGCAGATTTAATATTAAAATGCACATCTGATTGGAAAGTGTCCCTTGATTTTAAAAGGAAGCATTCCATAAAGAATGATTGTTTCATGTGAATATTCATTAAATAAAAAAGTTGTCTCTAATCCATTAAAGAATTGAGGCAACTCATCCAATTGTACTTAACCTACTATGAGATGACTGTTAAAATGGTTATTGCAAAGCAAAGCGAATGAATTTAGTGAACTCTGACAAAATTCAATACTGCGGAGGATGTGGAGCAACAGGAACTCCCATTCATTGCTGATGGGATGCAAGTGGGTACAGGCACTTTGGTAGACAGTTTGGTCATTTCTTACAAAACTAAATGTGTTTTTACCTTACAATTCAGCAATCATGCCCCTTGGTATTTACCCAAAGGAGTTTATAACTTATAGCTACACAAAAAACTATATGCAAATTACAAGGATGTTTATAGCAGCTTTAGTCATAATTGCCAAAATGTGGAAGCAACAAAGATGTCTTTCAATAGATGAATGGACAAATGAACTATGGTATATCCAAACAATGGGATATTATTCAGAGCTAAAAAGAAATGAGGCGGCAAGCCATGAAAAAAAAAAAATAAAGGAAACTTAAATGCAGGTTTTGGGAGTGAGAGGGATGAATCGGTGGAGCATAATGTCTTTTTAGGGTAGTGAAAATACTCTGTGTGACAGAAATATGTCACTATACATTTGTCAAAATGCACAGAATGTTCAACACCAAGAGTGAAGCCTAATGTAAGCTATGATCTTTGCTCACTGGTCAGAAGGATCCTCTCATTATTACAAGGTCTTCAGGACATCTTTAAACTCCTTATATTTTATGCAACTTTTTCTTGCTAATGTTCTGAACAGAAGATATACAGCTTCCATCACATTTTAAATGGCATCCCAGAAATATCACGAGGGATCACTGAGTCTAATTTTTCAAGAATGCAGATGGTGCTAGTATCTTCTGAATACTATATTCAAATTACCAAAAGAAAACTAGGATTGATAGTTGGAGGAAGATAGAAGTGTTCATCATAGGGACATGGCAACCCCATTATATTTCGGTACCTCGGAAATGATTACCATGCACTTGATGTACTCCTGTGAGATGTGTTTGTAAGTAATCTAGACCACCATATATTTAACTTGGATGTGGAAATTAAAAGACAGATAAAGGAAGGCTAATTTTGTATCACTTATATTATTTCTTGTTCCACAGGATAGATAATAATACAGACTGAAAAACAATTGCTCCAAATTACCAAATGATCTCTTTGTTACCTGACATATGTCATGTGGCTTCCCAGTGTCACTTTTCTTTCCAAAAGCTTTTTAAAACACAAAAATAACTGCATCAGTAATTGGAAATGTTCATTAAATTTACTTTGTTTTATGAAATATCAAGACATGGTTAAATGACACAAAGTATGAAAAAGGGCTCTGTAATATATATAATTCTATAAAAATTATATATGCATATTTGTATGTGCATATTTGTATATATGCATGTGTTTGTTATACCCAGATATATATACAATGATAAAATACAGAGCATGATATACTTAATATGCCTTTAGACTCAAGTGTATTTTCTTAAAGCATATATTTTATTGTAGTTTATATATACATGATGCAATTCACTAGGAAAAAAACATTGAATAAACTATAAAAATAAACTTTTTTATTTTCATAACTAAGATGTTTTGAAGATTATAGGCCTGATATTAATCATATAATTTACAAAACCATTCTTTTTTTTTGAAATGGTTTTTATTTTTTCCATTATAGTTGGTTTACAGGGTTCTATCAATTTCTACTGTACAGCAAAGTGACCCAGTCACACACACACATACACACACACACACACACATATATATATATATATATACATATATATATTCATTCTTTTTCTCACATTATCCTCCTTCATGTTCCATTGTAAGTGACTAGATATAGTTCCCTGTGCTATACAGCAGGTTCTCATGACTTATCCACTCCAATGCAATAGTTTGCATCTATCAACTCCAGACTCCCAGTCATCCCACTCCCTCCTCCTCCACCTTGGTAACCAAAAGTCTGTTCTCCAAATCCAAGAGTTTCTCTTCTGTGGAAAGGTTCATTTATGCCATATATTAGATTACAGATATAAGTGATATCATATGGTATTTGTCTTTCTCTTACTGACTTACTTCACTCAGTATGAGAGTCTTTAGTTCCATCCCTGTTGCTGCAAATGGCATTATTTTGTTCTTTTTTATGGCTGAGTAGTATTCCACTGTGTATATAAATCACATCTTCTTAATCCAATCATCTGTTGATGGACATTTGTGTTGTTTGCATGTCTTGGCTATTGTGAATAGTGCTGCAGTGAACATGCAGGTGCATGTATCTTCTTCAAAGAAAGTTTTGTCCGGATATATGCCCAAGAGTGGGATTGTTGGATCATATGGAAGTTCTATGTATAGTTTTCTAAGGTACCTCCATACTGTTTTCCATAGTGGTTGTACCAATTTCCATTCCTACCAACAGTGTAGGGAGGTACCCTTTTCTCCATACCCTCTCCAGCATTTGTTACTTGTTGACTTGTTAATGATAGCCATTCTGACTGGTGTGAGGTGGTACCTCATAGTAGTTTTGGTTTGCATTTCTCTAATAATTAGTTATGTTGAGCATTTTTTCATGTGCTGGTTCGCCATCTGTATATATTCTTTGGAGAAATGTCTCTTCGGGTCTTTTGCCCATTTTTTAATTGGATTGTTAGTTTATTTATTGTTGAGTTGTATAAGTTGTTTGTATATTTTAGAGATTAAGCCCTTGCTCAGTTATATCATTTGAAACTATTTTCTTCCTGCCATATGTGGTCTTTTAAGGTTTTTTTTAAATTTTTTTATTACATTTTCTTTTTTTTCCCCCCACTGTACAGCATGGGGTCCCAGTTACACATACATGCACACATAATTTTTTCTCCCATTGTCGTGTTTCATTGTAAGTAGCTAGATTTTTTTTTTTCTTTTATGATTTCCCTTGCTGTGCAAAGGCCTGTCAGTTTTATTAGGTCCCATTGGTTTATTTTTGGTTTTATTTCTGTTGCCATTCTTAATCATCTATGTTTCTAATTTTGAAATTTTGTGACATTTTGTAGTTTATTCTTATAGTATGTTACAGATATTGGATAATAAAGTGCATTTTCATTTTTGCAAGAGAAGGTTTAAATCATAAAAACAAGAATAAAAAAGATAAATGTTTAAAAGGGTACATGAATAACAAATTGGCTAAATTTTGACAAAAAAGTAAAATGTGTACTCTGAACAATCTGTCATCTGAACGATGTGAGAACTGAACTCTGAAAAAATATTTATCTTTCTCAAATATTTATTGAACATATTCCAAATTCCTTTCTAAGTCAGTTTTTTTAAAAATAAGTTACACATACAGTCTAAAGTTTGGATGAATTTTAAAGCATATTTTCTGTAGGGGTCTATAACTTCCTACTATAATTTCATCCATTTGAGGTGTTAAATTTTCTATCAATTCCTTCTCATTAGATTTTCATTTTAATTTGTTCTTTATCTCTGCATATATTTTCCTAGGAAAAGCACTTTTAAGATATCTTGTTTTTATGTTGTGTTTTGCATGTATAAATACGTACTCAAATGATAGAGGAAAATGACATGTCCCAACCCCAAATATTTATTATTTCTTAGGATCAAAACCCTAAATACTGAAGTGGTGAAATAGTAATGATTGTTTAAGCATCTGTTAAGAAGTAGGAAAGCAAGTAGAGTGAAATGTTGGCATCAGGGGTCTTTTTTAAAATTGAACCATGGGATTGTGATGATCATTATACAGCTACAGATGTGGTAAATTCATTGAGTAATAAAAAAAATAAATAAAAGAAAAAAAGAAAAAATAATTGAACCATGGACTGCTCTGCTCAGACATCTCAGTGAACAGAGGTTTAAATTCTAGTATTTCACATCTAATATTGAAATTATATAGCCAAATGAAAATTTCTCCAAATGTAAGCACTGTGTATCAATTTCACTTCAAAAATCCTGACGCTGAGGATTAAATCTTAAAAATTAAAAAAAAAAAAAAGAATGGTCACATTAGCTACATGTTTGAAGTACTACTCATCTAATTCTCAAGTGCTGCCAGAATAGAAATCTATTAGTTTTCAACTTGCTTTAAGTGTTTAGTCTTGTTTAGGGTCTGATTGGTGTTTTCACCTTAAAAATGCTTTAGTTCATGATTTTATTTTAAAACCATTATTTAAATAATACTACAGTTCTACTTTGCGTGATCACAATTTTCATTTGATTTAATTAACTCCAAATTATTTTTTGACTATTTTCAAAAATTAAATGAATAAAAGGTAAAGATTTGCTATCATTAAGACATAAAAAGGAAGAAGCAATAACCAAGAGCACTTAAGAAACTTTTTACAATGATAGCATGGTTCCAAGGTAATTGGAATGGAACAGTACTTCAGAAATGCTTAAATTCTAATACATTTTTAAAGTAGTGTCATTATTTCATGGTGATTAATAATGCTATAAATAGGGAAATATAAATTATAATTTCTCTTAGGCATTTCTATTAGTCATGGAAGGAGTTTGTATATTAAAAGTCAGCAATTCTTGGAGTTCCCATTGTGGCGCAGTGGAAATGAATCCAACTGGTATCCATGAAGATGCGGGAGTGATCCATGACCTTCCTCAGTGGGTTCAGGAAATGGCGTTGACCTTAATTGTGGTGTTGGTCACAGATGCGGCTTGGATCCCATGTTGCTATGGCTGTGGTGTAGGCCGAGAGCTATAGCTCCAATCTGACCCCTAGCCTGGGAACCTCCATATGCCATGGGTGTGGCCCTAAAAAGCAAAAAGAAAAAAAAGTCAGCAATTCTCCAAAACTGGCAATGCTGAAATTTAATGTAGATTGAGTATATGTTTACTGTTGTACCTTAAAATAAAATAAAAGCCTTAAAATGCACTGGCACATATGAGATTTTAAGGTACATGTTTAGCACACTGAAAGGAAATCATTTAAGAACTTTAAAAGCATTAAATTAAAAGCATTTTTTATCATACAGTAAAAACAGCTTTTAAAGGATTTATCTATTTGAAAATTATTTTATCAGTGAGATATTTAAAGAAATACAGGTGTTTTAAAAGATGTTTTCATATTTGGAACTATTACACTTTCCTTCTTTTTATTATTATTTCGCCAATACAGTTTTTTTTTCCTACTGTACAGCATGGTGACCCAGTTACACATACATGTATACATTCATTTTTCTCATATTATCATGCTCCATCATGTGTGACTAGACATAGCTCCCAGTGCTACACAGCAGGATCTCACTGCTAATCCATTCCTAAGGCAATAGTTTGCATCTATTAACTCCAAGCTCCTAATCCATCTCCCTCCCTCCCCCTCCCCCTCCACCTCCCCCTTGGCAACCACAAGTCTATTCTCCAAGTCCATGAGTTTCTTGTCTGTGGAAAGTTTCATTTGTTCTGTATATTAGATTCCAGATATAAGTGATATCATATGGTACCTATCTTTCTCTTTCTGACTTACTTCACTCAGGATGAGAGTCTCTAGATCCATCCATGTTGCTGCAAATGGCATTATGCCATTCTTTTTTATAGCTGACAAGTATTCCATTGTGTACATATACCACTTCTTCCTAATCCAGTCATCTGTCAGTAGACATCTGTGTTGTTTCTATATCTTGGCTATTGTGAATAGTGCTGCAATGAGTGCATGTGTCTTTTCCAAGGAAAGTTTTTCCAGATATATGCCCAGGAGTGGGATTTCTGGATCATATGGTAGTTCTATGTATAGTTTTCTAAGGTACCTCCATACTGTTCTCCATAGTGGTTGTACCAGCTTACATTCCCACAAACAGTACAGGAGGGTTCCCTTTTATCCACACCCCCTCCAGCATTTTTTATTTGTGGACTTATTAATGATGGCCATTCTGACTGGTGTGAGGTAGTTTTGATTTTCATTTCGCTAACAATCAGTGATGTTGAGCACTTTTTCATGTGCTGTTGACCATCTGTATATCTTCCTTGGAGAGATGTCTATTCAGGTCTTTTGCCCATTTTTCCATTGGGTGTTGGTTTTTTTGCTGTCGAGTTGTATAAGTTGTTTGTATATTTTGGAGATTAAGCCCTTGTCGGTTGTATTGTTTGAAACTATTTTATCCCATTGTGTAAGTTGTCTTTAGAAAAAAAAAACAAACAAAAAGACAACTTAGAGAATAATTTTTTAATTTATTTATTCAAACAGTTGACTTATTCTATCAATTTAGATTCAGGTGTACAGCATAAGACTCAGTTATATATATATATTCTTTTCTAGATTCAGTTCTCTTTTAGGTTATTACAAAATACTGAATATAGTTCCCTGTACTATACAGTAGGTCTTGTTATCTATTTTATATACAGTAGTGTGTATATGTTAATCCCAAACCCTTAATTTACTCTGCCTCTTCCCCTTTGGTAAACATAAGTTTGTATTTATGTCTGTGTGTCTATTTCAGTTTTATATATAAATTCATTTGTATTTACTTAAGATTACACATATAAGTAATATCTTATGATATTTGTCTTTCTGTCTGTTAAAAGCCATTGACCTTTAAGAACAAATATTGGGTTGATGATTGTAGAAGCTTGTAATCCTTTTAAAATTCTTCTTATATACATGATAGACTTTCAAAATGACATAGCTTGAGAGAAGAAAATCTATTACATATTTTCACTACTATTCTTCATTAAAAACCTCAATCAGAAATATTTAATATATTTTGTGCAAACTGCAAGTCAAATATTCTTGTTCATAATTTAGCAATCTTATTGTTAACAAATGATGAGCTAATAGATAAGCTTCATAAACCTGTATTACTTTATCTGTCTAAATCATAATCTTTGTGTGAAGTCTGTAGCCCCTCTGAGGAACAACAGTAAATGGATTTGAGGAATCCGGATATCCAGAAATTTTAGGCATGCATATTTGCAAATACACCTGCATGCATAAGGCATATTCATTTTCTGGCAAGGGACTTCATAAAATTTTCAAATATATGCATGACCTAATACAGGCAAAGAAGAACAGGACTGCTTTTATGTTTTGCTATAATGATTAGCCTTTTCATGAGAGATAAGATAGGAAAGAAAATGCCTCTATTGCTCTACTGGTCTTAGGATGGCCATTTATCCTTGTTTATACAAATAGTCCCTATCTACACCTGTTATGCCTTCCTAATTATTAGTAAAGGATTTCTTTGCTCTCCAAAATGTCCTAGTTTGGGAGATAAATTATACGGTGACTCCTGTAAACACAGAATATGAAATCAAACTCTCTGGGATCAAATTTCAACTCTACCACTTTCTAGTTGTGTAACCTGAGATGACTTAATTAAATATTCAGTTTTGTCTGCTGTAAAGCAAAGGTAATATATTTACTGATATCTGTTGCAGAGCCGCTAGAATGATAAGGTTAATGTTTTCAAAATTTTTATGAACCGTAGTTATGATTAATGTTAATGTTTGCAAATAAGTAAAAAAAAAAAAGTAAGGAAATTAATTGGTGCATATTGTTATTATCAAGTGAAACTTTCTAATTTTCTACCGTCATGTCTTACTTGATTTCATTTTCCGAAATCCCATCCTCCTTTTCTCTAATTACTCTTTTCCTTTAATTCAAATACTTTTCTCATGATCCTTCCTCAATATTGGGCTTGATTTATCTAAAAACCTCCCATAACTCTTATCTTCTACTAATTTACCAGCTTAGAGAAAATCTTATTATCCACCTACAATTCCTACAAATTTATAATTTTATTAGATATCAGGACAAAGTTTTTTTTTCCCTCTTTTCTATTCCCCACAGCACTTATGAAAATTTTGACTGAAATTTTTAAATAATATGATACTTTGAATGAAAGAGAAGTTTCTTAAACTCTAACTGTTCTTCAGGAATATTCAAATTTTATCAGTGGAAAAAGTCCTTAATATACTAAAAAGAATTATGTTCAAATAGAAGAAATTTGAAAATGATATATTTTAATCACTACAATAAGACATTCACAGGAGGAATAGTCAAACTTAAAAGTGGGAATATTTTACTGAGATATAATTGATTTATAACATTGAAGTTTTAAGGTATACAACACAATTGATACATGTATATATTGTAAAATGTTTTTATTATGTTTAGACAACATCTATTACTTCACATAGTTACAATTTATATATCAATTACATCTCATAAAACTGGGGGAAAAATTACCTGACACATGATAGGCCCCCAATAATTATTCATGTAGAAAGAGGAGGGGAGGAGTTCCTGTTGTGGCTCAGTGGATTAAGGACCCAACTTTGTGAGGATGTGGGTTTCATCCCTGTCCTTGTTCAGTGGGTTAAGGATCCGGTGCTGCAGCAAGCTGCTGCACAGGTCTCAGATGTGGCTCAGATCTGGTGTTCTGTGGCTCTGGCATAGGCCTGCAGCTGCAGCTCCAATTTGACCCTTGGCCCAGGAATCTCCATGTGCCACAGATGTGGCCCTGAAAAAACAAAAAAGGAGGGGAGGCATGTAATTTCACTTTGAATACAGAAGATCATTAGGTTTTGGCGGAGAGGAACCAGTCTCTTTCTCCCCTCAAATTCTTCATGTTGAATATGGAATTTCATTTTACTATCATCTTTGAGAAACTATAGGGAATGCATTCTAATTTAGTAATAGCTTCAGCAAAGCAGAGACACAACCAAACTGAAACTAAGACTAGTCTGTGATCTCAAGCCCATAAAGTGTTTCCAGCATTTTATAGCATCTTAATTAATTCAGCCTTTTAAAGATATCACTGAACCTTGTGAAAATAGTATTCATGAGAACATTTTAAACTCATTTAGTTTTTGATTAGAATAGTCATAGCAATTTTAGATGTAAAGAAGACAGGTTAAGTATCTTTCCCTCAGGTTAAATGAAACTATCATCTCCGAAATAATTTATTAGTAGTCTCCAAATTTTGATCTCATATTTAAGAAAATATTTATAAATTATAAATATTTACTACTTAAAAGTCATACATAGCAATACAAATATTGAATATCGTTAAAACTAAATGTTGCTCTTTTATTGGTAATAAATATTCATTGAAATTCTATTTATTTTATCCATTTTGCTTCAATTTTTCCATCTGGAATAAGGTACCTATGCTCTAGGGTTTTTGTGAGAATTACGTTAGCAAATATATGTCTCATGCCTAGAATAATAATTCAACAAATGCTAGCTGTTCTTATCATTACATCCCAATGGAATGTACATTTCACCCTCTAGGATCCACACATGCTACTCTGAAGACCACTGTTTTATACTGCTGTTATTTTCTGTAATTATATAGGTTTTCTAGTTTTTCATTCAGTGTCTTAAAATTTTCATGTTGCCTAATATTTCAGTCTTCACTTGGAATTAAGAAAATAAAGTGGATTAACAAATTAAATTATTGTATATTTAACACTGGACAGAATATGTAACTCATTCTATATCTAGATGTTTTATCATCTGTAAATTGTACTAATTATGCCCTTCTTTCTTAAACCAAAAGAGAAATTGAGCCTACTGTATGTAAATTATTTGAAATCTATTAAAAGGGGTAAGTAGGCTAATGCATTTTGAAACACCGTATTGGAAATAGTATGCTTGGTGCTTTTTATTAACCTCATGAATAAATCAAATAATAAAATGATTATTATATTTCTTGTGAAAAAATGTCCAGAAGAGTGTTGCAAATTATTATAAACATTTGCTATAATTGGTAAAGAGTTAAAGCCCTAAAATTAATAATATAATTTTAAGACTATTAGGGGATGTGTCCAAGCAATTCCAATCAAAATAAATTTCCCCCTAATTTCATATCAAAAGGACATTTGTGGTATTCATACTTCTTTTTACTTAACATTTCAATTCTTTTTTTTTTTTTTTTTTTTTTTTTGTCTTTTTGCTATTTCTTTGGGCCGCTCCCGCGGCATATGGAGGTTCCCAGTCTAAGGGTCGAATCGGAGCTGTAGCCACTGGCCTACGCCAGAGCCACAGAAACACGGGATCCGAGCCGCGTCTGCAACCTACACCACAGTTCACGGCAACGCCAGATCGTTAACCCACTGAGCAAGGGCAGGGACCGAACCCGCAACCTCATGGTTCCTAGTCGGATTCATTAACCACTGCCACGACGGGAACTCCTCAATTCTTGACCAAAGAGAAAATATACAACCTACCAAGACTTAGTAAGTAAAATTATCTCTATTTGAAGATGACATGATTTCACATGTCCAAAACCCTAAAGACTCCACAAAACTCTGTTAGAACTAATAAACAAATTCAGTAATACTGCAGGATAAAAATCATAATCCAAAATCTATTGCATGTAGTTTCAGTTATTCAGTTATTAAGGTAAGTTCTAGAGATCTGGTGTACAACATTATGCCTATAGTTAACAGTGCTGCATTTTACACTTAAAATTTTGTCGACCATAAATCTCATAGAGTTTTCTTACTACAATAAAACTTTTTCTAAAAACCTGCCCTTAAAAGACATTATTAGGAAAATGAAAACACAAGCTACATATCGTAATAAAACATAGGTAAAACACAATCTTGTAAGAGACTTACTTATTCAGATTATAAAAAAACAAACATGACATAAATTTGGAAATAAATGAATAGACACGTGACGGGAGATAATATATGAATACTCATGAAAGAAACTGAAGATGATTATTCATTAGAAAAAGGCACGTTAAAATCATGAGTCACTATTATACTTATATTTGGATGGCTAGAATTATAAACCAAAACCCAAGACAAAATTACCAAGTCTTGGTGTGTACATATTGCAGAACTGAATGCTTATTTTTGCCGGTGGGAATGTGATATCCTTCAAGCACTTTGGATTTGCAGTTTCTTATAATGTCAACATAGACTTATCATAATATCCAGCAATCTTACACCTATTTTTTGCCCCAAATCAAAGAAAATTAATATACAGGTTTCTATAGCAGCTTTATTCATTATTTTCATAAACTGGAAACACCTAAATATTTTTTCAACTGGTAAAAGTATAAATAAATTGTGGTATATCAAATAACAGAATAGTATTGAACAATAAGAAAACAACTATTCATACACAAAGTGTTGTGATGAATCACAAATGCATGACGCAAATCGAATTAAGCCTTCATGATTCTGTATGCTAAATACTATGTACTGTATGATTCCACTTACGTAACATTCTGGAAAAGCCAAAACTGTTTGGCCAGAAGAAGCTCAGTGGTTGCTAAGAGACTAGAATTGGTAAAAGGGATGAAAGGAAGTTGGGAGACTTAGAACTACTCATTATCTTGATTATGGCAGTTGTATTTCTCCTAAGTCATACATCAATACACAAAGCATGTCAATTTTGCTTTATGTAGATTGGGCCTTCGTAAATCTGACTTCAAAAAACTGCCAAAATTTAGTAGTGAAATCTAATCTTAGGGTATATATGTTGTGCTATTGAATTTTTTCATAAAGAGATCTTCTTAAATCTTTACATATTGTATGTATCTTGTCAAAAATAGAACTTAATCTTTTTGTTTATTTTTGACATTTAAAGTAAAAGCTTAAAAAATTATAGTGATTTTTATACCAAATTAAACTACTGAAAATTATTGAAATTATTATTATTTGGGGGGGGCATTTCTAGAGCAACTTCTGTGGCATATGGAGGTTCCCAGCCTAGGGGTCTAATCGGAGCTGTAGCCACCAGCCTACACCAGAGCCACAGCAACACAGGATCCGAGCCACATCTGCAACCTACACCACAGGTCATGGCAATGCCGGATCCTTAACCCACTGAGCAAGGCCAGGGATTGAACCCACAACCTCATGGTTCCTAGTCAGATTCGTTAACCACTGAGCCACGAGGGGAACTCCTGAAATTATTAATACTACTTTGAAGTGAAGCTGTTACCGAGCAACAAACATATGTTTGACATAAAATCAACTTAGTTTCACATCTCAACTCTACCACAATATAGATAAAATCCAATACTGATGTTGTGACATTTAATTAAGTCCATGTATTGAAAGCACTTGCCACATAGTACTTTTAGGTACTCAGTAATAATTAAATCTTCTTTACTGTAAATGAGGCAAATTAAGATGCTTCAGTAATTCACTCTAAGGTCACAGACAGTAGTTACGGAATGGGGGACCTAAACTTGGGTTTCTGGTACTACATCCCATAATGTCTACACATACAGTATTCCACTAATGTTTATTATAAACTAATTGAAAAATGCTACCTTGTAGAAAACAGACTATGAGACATATCTTCTCATATGTCTCATATGAAATTTGACTACATAATCATTGCATTAAAACAGAAAACATAGTCATTCTATTAGAAGAACACCATTAGATTTTAAAAACATTTCTTCCATTTAATTATGGCATTCATAAGGCTATGTTATCTGTTTCTCAAGTTTTGTGGGGTTTGCTTGTTTTGTATAGGCCATTTTATAATATGAACTGAACTATATAATATGGATTTTTTTGGAAAAATTTTCTAACACTGCTTCTATAACATAATCAGCATTAAAATTGGATACTAATAACATTGTAATATTTGAACATCTAAGTATTTAATAGAGCAGAAAGGACATCATTAAGATTTTCTTAAATGTTCTGTTTTATGAACCTTAACAAAATAACTAATATAAATATAGTGCTCTATAGTTGACAAAGTACTTCTCATATTATAAGAAATTAACCTTATGTTATATCAATTGACTCCATAAAATATAATTATTATTATTATTTCTTATACTTAGTTGAAGAATTAAGATATATTAAACTATATACTCAAAGAATTTAAATGACAGCTGCTTAGGAAAATGGGGTCTGGGAGAGTGGCCCTGTCTATGTAAATGACTAGAAAACTTCACTCTCCAGGTCAGGAATATAGAGAAAAAGATTGTCTCTCTGAGGCTTTTATATATGGAGGAAAAGTGCCTCTGAGAAATTAAAACTCTAAACCCTCACCTCTTCTGGCACATGACATCCAGATTTTCTCTACCCTAGTGATTGAGTAGTGTTAAACCAAGAAAGAAAACACTGATGCTATACTGGTGAAGACACTCAGTGGTAAGTAGAGCTAATGTAAACTTGTTGTAAAGAAACATAAACAAACCAGATCAGATGGGATTCCTATTCTAAGGGTGAAGAATATATAATTAAAAGTATAACTTATAAGAGGAATCACAGGATGAAAAAAGAAATGCAACTATTTTTAAAATAACAAATGATTTTCTAGAAGTAAAAATATTCAGTGAAATTAAAAACTTAGCAAAGAAGTTAAACATGGGGTTATACACAGCTAAGGAGATAACTAGTGATATAGAAAACAGATCTGAGGAAAATAAACAAAATGCATTAACTGTGGAAGTGAAATTATGGGACACGGAGAAGAGGATAAGATGTTCCATAAGACAACCATTGGGAATTACAAAATTAAAAAAAAATGTTTGGGGAGGCAGTATTCAAAAAGATAAAATTTCAGATGATTTCAAAGAGTTTCCATAGACTGGAAAAGGACATTCCTGGAAACTTTCAGTGGAACTATACAACAAAAGACAAAGAATGATCTTAAAAAATACCAAAAAATAAAAAAAAATGGACATAAGAGCTAAACATATAATTCTCCACAGAAGACATATAGATGGCCAAAAAAAAAAAAAAAAAACACATGAAAAGATGCTCAACATCACTAATTATTAGGGAAATGCAAATCCAAACTATTACAAGGTACCACTTTACACCAGCCAGAACGGCCATCATCAAAATGTCTGCAAATAAATGCCGGAGTGTGTGTGGAGAAGAAGAAACCCTCTTACACCATTGGTGGGAATGTAAATTGGTGCCACCACTATGGAAAACAGTATGGAGATTCCTCAAAAAACTAAAAATAGAATATAGAATAGAAATAGAATATAATACAGCAATCCCAGTTCTGGGCATCTATCCAGAGAAAATCATGACTCAAAAGGATACATATACCCTGATGTTCATTGTAGCACTATATACAATAGCCAAGACATGGAAGCAATCTAAATTTCCATCAACAGAGGAGTAGATAAAGAAGACGTGGTACATATACACAGTGGGATATTAGTCAGCCATATAAATGAACGAAATAATGGCATTTGCAGCAATGAGGACAGACCTAGAAATGATCATGCTAAGAGAAGTTAGACAGTGAGACACAAATATCATATGCTATCACTTCATATGTTGAATCTTAAAAAAAAAGGATACAATCAACTTTTTGCAAAACAGAAACTGACAGACTGAGAAACTTATTGTTACTAAAGAAGACAGGTTGGGGGAGGGGAGGGATGGGCTAGGGTTTTGGGGTGGAAATGTTTTAAAATTAGGTTGTGGTGATGGCTGTATAACTATAAATATAATAAAGTTCATTGAATTAAAAAATAAACACTGGGAAAAAAATCACAAATAAGATGACAGTGGATTTCTTAACCACAAAGTACTGAAAATAAAATAATAAAAAAATGATAAATGTACCCCCATTCAAAATTTCTACACATTGTAAATTATCCCTGTGGAGAAAGAGCAAAGAGAAGACAGTTTCAGAAAAGCAAAGAAACACTAATGGATGCACTTTAGAAAGAAAAATAATCATTCAGAAGAAAGTAAGATAAAACAGTGGCTAGTAACTAAATTGCCAATCCATGTGGCATAAGTATAATTACCATTGACTTTTTTTTTTGGCTGCACCCATGGCATGTGGAAATTCCCTGGGCCAGGGATCAAAACCAAGCCACAGCGGTGACCCAAGCCTCTGCAGTGACAATGCAGGATATTTAATCTGCTGTACCACAAGAGAATTCCACCACTGAGTTTTAACATAACAAAAATGATGACTAATTGTGAAGACTGAGTAAAAGGTGGTAAAATTGATATATTATAAAAGTAACTTGGAATGTGGTACGTATTAGTGACCAATGCTTATTCTTTTTGATGTGATGGTAAATTGGATTGTTGCCCTAATTTTTCTTTCTGATCTTTCCCTGTTAGTATATAGAAATAGATTCCTCTGTAATAATTCTGTATGCTGCAACTTTACTGAATTCATTGAGCTGTAACAGTTTTCTGGGAGTGTCCTTAGGATTTCCTATGTGTAGTACCATTTCATCTGCAAACAGTGATAGTTTTATTTCTATTTTTCAATTTGGATTCCTTTATTTCTTTTTCTTCTCTGGTTGCTATGGCTAGGACTTCCACATCTATGTTGAATAACAGTTGTGAGAGTAGACACACTTTTCTTATTCTTGATCTTAGCAGAAAAGTTTTTAGCTTTTCACAATTGAGAATGACGTTAGCTGTGGGTTTGTCATATACAGCTTTTATTAATTTGAGGTAGGTTTCCTCTCCACTTTCTGGAGATTTTTTATTATAAATGAGTGTCAAAAACTTTTTCTGTGGATATTGAGATGATCATATGGATTTTATTCTTCAGTTTGTTGAAGTGGTGTATCACACTGATTGATTTGCATGTACCAAAGAATCTTTGCATCCCTGGAATAAACCCCACTTGATATTGTATATGATCCTTTTAATATATTATTGGATATATAGTCAATATATAAATGAGTTTGAGAATGTTCCTTCCTCTAGAATTTTTTGGAAGAGTTTCAGAATAGGTATTAACTCTTCTATAAATGTTTGATAGAATTAAAAAAAATAGATCTAAATAGACATTTCTCAAAAGAAGATAGACAGATGGCCAAAAAACACATGAAAAGGTGCTCAATATCACTTAATTATTAGAGAAATGCAAGTCATGAAGTTCATATCATGGCTCAGCAGTAACAAACCCGACTAGTAACCATGAAGATAAGGGTTTGATCCCTGGCCTTGCTCAGTGGGTTAAGGATCTGACATTGTCGCAAGCTGTGCTGTAGGTCACAGATGCAGCTCGGATCTGGAGTTTCTATGACTGTGGTGTCGGCTGGCAGTTACAGCTCCGATTGGACCCCTAGCCTGGGAACTTCCATATGCCATGGGTCCACCCCCAAAAAGACAAAAAGAAGAAAAAAGCAAAAAAGAAATGCAACTCACAACTACAATGAGTTTTCACTTCACACCAGTCAGAATGGCCATCATCAAAAAGTCTACAAACAATAGATCCTGGATAGGGTATGGAGAAAAGGGAACCCTCCTACACTGTTTGTGGCAATGCAAGCTGGCGAAACAACTATGGAGAACAGTATGGAGGTTCCTCAGAAAACTAAATATAGAATTACCATATGATCAAGGAGTCCCACTCCTGGGCATATATCCAGAGAAAACCATAATTTGAAAAGATACATGCACACCAATGTTTACTGTAACAATATTTACAATAACCAAGACATGGAAGCAACATAAATGCCCAGTGACAGAGGAATGGATAAAGAAGATGTAATACATATATACAAATGAATATTATTTGGCCATAAAAATAACAAAATAATGCCATTTGCAGCAACATGGAAGGACCTAGAGATTATCATACCCAGTGAAGTAAGTCAGAAGGACAAATATCATATGATATCACTTATATGTGGAATATAATAAAAATGATACAAATGTACTTATTTATAAAATTCAAACAAACTCATGGATTTCAGAACCAATCTTATGCTTACCATAGGGGAAATCATTGCAGGGAGGGGAAAATTGGGAGGGTGGAAATAATATATACACACCACTGTGTAAAATAGATGATTAACAAGAATCTACTGTGTAACCCAGGAAAATCTATTCAATAGTTTGTAATAACCTATATGGGAAATGAGAGTGGAGATATTTATATGTATGATGGATTCACTTTACTGTACACCTAAAACTAATAAAATAGTGTGAGTCAACTATACTCCAATAAAGTGAAGTTTTAAAAAAATATCGTAAAAGTTCTCAATCTGAAAATATTCAAAGTATAAAATCTTTGTTTGAGTAAAGCTAGCACATGGTACCTAAAATAGTGTTTTGCTTATTTGGGCAGACACTGGGAGTATGGAGTTTTATTTTCTTAAAGTTAAGGATTACATTTCTTTTATCACTGTACCTCCTGTATCACCTAGTACTTACTGCCTATAATATAGTAGGAGCTCTAGTAATATTGGCTGGATAGAACTATAATAGAACTTGTTCTCTCAATTATGGTATAGAAGGATAATTACCTCGTCTGGAAGTTTTGACTTCTGTTAATCACTGATGATGTGGGACTTTGCTGAATTATGTCTCTAAGAGTTGCAGATTAGAGGATGTGGTCACTAGAAACATGTTTACTATTGATCTGAACACATTTCACAATTATTAAGCGTAAGGAGTTTGTTTCAGTATAGTCAAGTTCTAGGAAGCAATTAATTCATGTGAAATCTTTAAACCTTTAGATCCTTAAACCCTGATTTTTGTGTCTAAATTTCCATATTTAATCATAACTTTTCATTACATTATTAAAGCCTAGGTTGATTTGTTAATGTTCTTTACAGAGTATATGCCATTAGACATTTTAGCATAAATTAAGTTTATCAGTAAAATAACTGAAACATTCTTATAAAGATTAGAAAACAGTCAGAACATGAAATGCTGAGTATTTGGTCTGGGTGGAGTACAGCCTGAAACATAAATTGTTCCCTAGGAAATACAACATGGCAGAGATGTCAAAGAATGGAATGGGCCTTGAACAAGTTTAAGAGATGTTAAATGTTTCTTAAGAATGGCCTAACATTAATGCTTAATAATTCTATTTTATGCCTATCTTTCAATGTGATTTTTCACATTTAAAAAGTATTCACTTTTTAATTTAGATAGCATATATACATTTAATAATATGTGTAGATAATATATATAATAATAATGTGTATAAAGAAGGTTCTATGCTTATATATATGTTAAGCCTGGTGGGATTACAAATATGCGACATACTTCTTATCTTTAAGCCTTCTTTCTATACACATACTGAAAATAGTAATTACAAAGTACATGACAGAAACAATGGAAGTTTCTGAGAATATGTTAATGCCTAGAGAGCAATGATCCCTGTTCCTAAAGAGATTACAATACAGTAGAGACATAAGTTGTTATAAGTACTATAACTGATGTTAGTACATCATTGGAACACAAGGTAGAAGCAGGTAGTGGAGATGAATAGTCAAAGTACATAGTGGCAAGAAGCAATATTGTCACTTTCATAGATGGTGTGTGAATTCATTCCCTGTGTAGTAATAACGGGACTGACCATGACACTGAAAATAGCCTCAGGAATAGAACAGAGTTAGGTAGCAAAATAAATTAAGATGCTAATATGATTTTGACAGATAGGATGATCCGTGCATGTGTGGTAACCTAGACTCAATAATTGGTAGATTTCCATAGCAAATCTAGAAAAGTGTAACCCAGTTCTCTTCCATAGAACACTCTTTGTACTGAATATTAATAGTTCTATATACATGTATACATGGAAAATGGGTTTTGTGATCAACTAGGTTTGGGAAATTGTGTCTAGAAGAGACAGGACTTCTTGGAGCTTTTAATTTTATTCTTGTTGAATCTCAAGAAAGAAAATAGAATATGCAGTATTTTCTGAATATATTGCAACATGAAATTTTCCTATATAAAGAATATTTTTAAAATCAGTGCCCTGAAATACTATACCTTATGAGATACATGATTACATATGTTTAGACCAGTCTTGGAAATAGTGCTGTGCATAATGATTGTTGCTGAATAAGGAAATTATATGACATATTTTAATTTACCATTATAATTTACACAGTCATCTGAAAACAACTGAAAAATCTGAATGGTATAATGCATTTTGAACATGTATAATAGATGATTCTCGAAAAATGTTTCAGTCTATTGTATTCCCAGTTAGGTGGAAATGATTGATAACTAAAAATCAAATGTACTGTTAAGTAATAAGAAATCTGAAGTATGAAGTTTATTTGAAAGTGCCAGGGATAAGCAACTTTGCATAAGCAAGTTTATCTGCTTCCTTTTGTAGTCTTTGTTTCTACCTTTGTTATTTTTATATTTATTTTAATATTTGAATATATTTATAGTAGCTCTTTTAAAGTTATTTTGTGCTAATTCTAACATGTCATGTGTAAGTATGTTTCTACTGACTAATATGTCTCTTACTTAGGGGGTTACAGATTCTTTCTTCTTTTCGTGTTGAACTTTGTGTGATTATACTGTTGAGCATCTATATTTTATATCCTTCTTATAACTGTGTTAAGATTTTTCTCTAGCAATTTCAACTTACTTGAAAATTGGTCTGATCCTTTTGAGGCTGATTTTTAAGCATTATTAGAGGTATAGAGTAGTCTTTAAGGCTTGGGTTTTTTGATAATTTTTTTTTATTAAAGTATGGTTGATTTACAATGTTGTGCCAATGTCTTCTGTACAGCATTTTTACAGTGTTCACTACTTTTTGATTTCTGTTTTGAAAAAGCTAGATAGTTCACATGGCTTTTAACTCTTTTTATAAAGATTTTGAATGTATATTAATTTTGTGTAAGCTCTTGGTATTTGCAATTTATTCAGTACTTTTTTTGGTCCACTTTCATTTTAACTGTGTGTAGTATTCAGTTAGACTCAAGGAGGTTCCTTTGAAGATGTGTGAATGTCATCTACATTGCTCCTGACCCTCCTGCCTCATCTTTTCTGAGCTTCCACCACTGACGTGTCAGATCAACTAAACCAGCTACTATGGCACTATGGAAAATTCCTTCAGGTAAAAAGCTATAGGGATCTTAGCATTCACCTCATGTTCTTCCTTTTTTCATTGAGTGCTATATGTCCTCTTGTCTAATATTTAAAAAACAGGTCTTTCACATATTTTGTTCAGTTTTCTAATTGATCCTGGTGGGAGGACTTTTTCAGTATGAATTACTTTATCATAGTGACATGAATTAATTTTGATTAATTTCATTTTATAAATTATCCATACATTTCAGTCCTTATTTCTAGATTGGCATTTAAATTACTTACCTTTTCTCAGATAACTCACCATGCATCAAGAAGAAATTTAGAGGAATGTGTTCATGTTTTTCTAATCATCTTTATTTGCATGAGTTACCACTTACTTTTAAGTAACACTGTTATGTGTATTACACTATTCTAATTTAATTTAGGAAGGACTAATTTAGAACTTGTGTGGTGACATAATTCTATCTTAGAATATTGATAATGCTTTTTTTTGTGTGCCTTAAATGGAAAAATGTTGTGTTTTCCTTATTATCAAGAATAATTATGAGCACAGATTTTAAAAGGCAAGAGAATGCAAAAGGGAAAAAGTAGCATGGCTTCAAATATCTCAGTAAATTTATCTTTCATTTTAATTATGGAAACAATATGTTAAAGATGTATGGCCAATATATTTACATGATTTAAAATTATTTTATTGTAGTCCCAAGACTGGCAAATACTTTTAAAAGGGTATTTACACATTTTCTCACTTACAAATGTTCTCCCATGCTTGGTTTTTTCCTATATACTATTGACATATAGTTCCAATCAATTGTTTCCATGTTTTTTTTTTCACTCTAGATAATTACTTCTGCCTTGTATATGCTGAAAGGAAAAATTATTATAAAGTTTCTTTCTATGAAAAGTATGTGTATTAGTTTACATAAAGTATGCTAATATGGAAAGAACCTTAAAAGGAATTACATTTATCCCTAATTTATAGAATTTTATCTAAAATTTATATTTTAAAATGTAACATTTTATTTAGTGATGCCTTTTTAGTAAGATACATAAAGAAGTTCTTTTTTTTTTTTTTTGCTAATATAATATGGTACTAGAAAAAGCATGTACTCTTGGCAGCATCACCATTTTTTGTGATGAACTAGAGTCAACGACCTAAAGAGAAGGGCAATCTGAGCTACACTTGACCTGTGACTCCAAATCATTGCCAAGTGGGAAAATTATTTCTAGGTGCCTGAACGCCCATATCTAGGTGAGTATGATGAATCTTCCTGATGAGTGCCTTAGCACACCGACAAAAGGGGAAAGTTTAGATATTGTGCAGCTGAGTAACCTAGTTTTATATAACTATAGAGCTAAAACTTCTCTTAAATATGTAAAAGGCTGGGGGAAGATGGTGGAGTAGTAGGACATGATGCTCATTTACTCCTATAGATACACTGAAAATACTTCTACATGTATTTTTTCACAGAGAAAATTCTCTAAAAACTGACAAAAGACTTCCGAATTATGATAGAGCAAGAAAAACTTCACAACAATATACAGGACAGAAGAAAGAAGAAAAAGAAGTGAAAGGAAGTGAGATGCGATCTGCACCCCTAGGAGGGAGCTGGAAAGACGCAAAGCACATGCACCGTAGAAGTTCCCCCATGAGCAAGGAGTTCAGCCAAAATGGGGAGGAACTCTAAGCAATTGGTGTGAAACAATTAAAATGAAAACAATCCTCTACAAATGGTTGGTGCTATGGGCAAGTCTATGTGGGTGCCAGCACTTGGTCTTAGAGTTCAGACTCAAAAAGGGAGCTGGGGCTGGCTACATGGGAAAAAACTAAGGTTGGTCACATGAACAGCCTGGAGGGACTCGAGTATAGGGTAACCACAATTGAAGGTGTGTGAGTAGAGGAAAGCTAGTCAGGCTTAGAATCTAGAGACCATTGTTTGGGGGTGCTGGAAGGAAGGGGCGGTATCCACCACTATAGCCTTGTTCCATGCATGTGCTTTCTCAAGCTTCAGCTTGGGGAGCCACTTGGCAGCAGTGGCTGCCACACAATAGCTGGGAAGCAGTTCCATCCTCAGGGATACAGAGTTCTTAGAGCAGGTAGAGTAACTGCCTGAAGGAATAACACAAGTTTCTGGCTCCCGTCACTGGCCCCACAGTGGCTCACACACTAGCAGTGCCTGACCTGTGCCAGAAGAGCTGCAAGAGCAGTAATCTGCCTGACCAGGGAAAACACAAGTGGTTTTCCAGGATCTTGTGCTAGTCATGCCGGGTCCAAAAGAGCCAAGAGAAAGTCACCAGCACCTGTTCTCCATGGGATCTGTAAACTGCCCGACCAGGAAAAGCATATGTATGCCCCACAGCTCTGCCCAGCAGCCCTCCCGGAGCCTGGACTAGTGGTGCCAAATATGCACCATAAAGAGCCAAGAGAGGGCTGCTGGTGCACACTCCCTGCTGGAGCTTTGAGCCGCCTGGCTAGAGAAAAGCACAAGTTTCAGGGCCCCTGCCAGTGGTCCTGCAAAGGCCCACACTGTTGGCATTTGTTCCACACCAAGGGAGCCGTGGGAGGCCCATTAATGCACATTCTGATGTGCACTGGCTACAGAGAGCACTCCTACCAGCAGCCAGGCAGGGGAGGAGGGACTGTCGGAAGTACACATCTTGCAGCTACAGAGAGAGCCTTTTAGCAACTGTTAGGGAGAAGCCCCCTTCCATTGGGGCTTTAGAGAGAGATCCCCAGAGGCAGGCAAGGAGAGTGATGGCAAAATGGCTGCACATTCCCCTACAGCTACAGAGAATAGTTCCTACAGCCTTCCTGGAAAAGGGAGAAGTGGTAAGAGCAACTTCTGATATTGTAAGCTACAGGAAATAGTCCTGAAAGCTACCTGGTAGCAGGAGGGCTTGTAGGAGATACTGCTACCCCCATGTGCCACGAAAGCAATCCCATGAACTATGAATCCCAGACACCATCCCTAGCAGCCACCCAGCTCCAGGAGAGGGATTGTGATACCGGTGCTTCCAACACATGCTCTGGGTACAACTGAAACACTACCACCCCTGAAAACTCCAGGACTGGCCATGTGTTGCTGCGTCTACCTACCTACTGTCAAGGGGATGATAAACAGAAAGGTAAACAGTGTAAAATGACTAAGAAGTATCTTTCAGACAAAGGAACAAGACAAAAACAACTAAATAATGAGGAGATAGGCAATCTACCTGAAAAAGAATTCAGAGTGATTATAGTAAAGATGACCCAAGATCTTGGAAAAAGAATGGATATACAGATTGAGAACTTAAAAGAAAGTTTTAACAAAGAGCTAGAGGATTTAAAGAGCAAGATGAATAGTACAATATCTGAAATGAAAAATACTCTAGAAGGAACCAATACCAGGTTAGTGGAGGAAGAAGAACAAATAAGTGAGGTGGAAGACAGAGTGTTTGAAATTACTGCCACAGAAAAGAATAAAGAAAAAAGGAATGAAAAGAACTGAAGAGAGCCTAAGGACCTCTGGGACAACATTAAACATACCAGCATTTGCATCATAGGGGTTCCAGGAGAGAATTAGATAAAGGGCTAGAGAAAATATTTGAAGAGATTACATCTGAAAATTTCCCTAATATGGGAAACATTCACACAAGCTGAGGAAGCACAGAGAATTCCGTCTGAAATAAATGCAATAAGAAACACAGCAAGACACATACTAATGAAAGTGACAAAAAATAAATACAAAAAAATATATTAAAAGCCATGAGGGAAAAGCAACAAATCACATATAAGGGAACCCCCATAAAGATAACAGCTGATTTTTCAGCAGAAAATCTAAAAGCCAGAAGAGAGTGGTAAGATACATTTGAGGTGATAAAGAGGAGGAACCTAGAACCAAGAACTCTAAAGCAAAGCTGTCATTGAGATTTGATTGAGAAATCAAAAGCTCTACAGACAAGCAAAAGCTAAAAGAATTCACCATCTCCATACCAGCTCTACATCAAATACTAAAGGAAAGTCTCTAAGCAGAAAAGGGAAAAAAAATTAGAAACAAGAATACTACAAATGAAAAAGCTTATTGGTAAGGTAAAGATAATATAAAACTAGGAAATCACCCATTGACAAATATGATATCAAAGCTAGCAAGCATGAGAAGAGGAGAGGACAAATGCAGAATGTTGAAAATGCATTTGAAATTAAGAGACCAGCAATGAGAAACAACCCTTCACACATATAGATGGTTATATTGAGATATAATGGGAACCACAAATCAAATAACTATAATGTCCACATGCATAAAAAAGAAAAAAAGCAAGTGAAATATAACACTAAAAATCATCTACAAATCACAAAAGAAGACAACAAAAAGAGGAAGGGAAGAAAAAAGACCCAAAATAGCAATCCAAAAAAAATTAAGAAAATGAAAATAAGTACATACGTATACATAATTATATTGAATGTGAATGGATTAAATGCTCCAACTAAAAGGCACAGACTGACTGAATACATATACAAAAACTATATATATATATAGCTTATAAGAAACCCACTTCAGATCTAAGGACACATACAGACTTAAAAGTGTGGGGATGGAAGAAAATATTACATGAAAATGGAAAGTACAGAGAAGCAGGAGTAGCAATACCCATATCAGACAAAATAGATTTTAAAATAAAGAAGGTCACAAGAGACAGAGAAGGATATTACATTATTAAAGAATCGATCCAAGAAGAAGATACAACAATCATAAATATGTATGCACCTAATATAGGATCCCAACAATATAAAAGGAAACTACAAAGAGCCAGGAGAAGAGAAAGGAGAAATCAGCAGTAATACAATATAGTGGGGAACTTTAACACTCCACTTATAGCAATGGACAGATCATTCAAGCAGAAAATCAGCAAGGAAACATAGGCCTTAAATGATACACTAGACCAAATAGACTTAACTAACATCTATAGAACATTTCACCCCAAAGCAGCAGAATATACTTTCTTCTCAAGTGCATAGGGAATATTTCCCAGCATAGATCACACCTTGGGCCACAGATCAAGCCTTTGTAAATTTTAAAAAGTTTGAAATTATTTCAAGCATTTTCTCTGACCACAATTATTTAAGACTAGAAATCAACTACAAGTAAAAAGCAACAAAATAACAAAGACTTCTGGAAGCTAAACAATATGCTGCTAAACAACCAATGGATCATTGAAGAAATCAAAGAGGAACTTAAACAATACTTAGAGACAAATGACAATGAAGATAAAACAATCCTGAATCTATGGGACATAGCAAAAGCAGTTCTGAGAGGGAAGTTTATAGCAAAACTATCTTATCTCAGGAAAGAAGAAAAAACTCAAATAAATAACTGAACCTTACATCTTAAACATCTAAAGAAGGAAGAACAGGCAAAGCCTAAAATTAGTAGAAGGAAAGAAATCATAAAGATGAGAGCAGAAATTAATAACATAGAGAAAAAGAAAACACTATAGAATATCAATGGAACCAAAAGTTGGTTCTTAGAAAAGATCAACAAAATTGATAACCCCTTAGCTAGACTTATCAAGAAAAAAAGGGAGAGGGTTCAAATCAATAAAATTAGAAATGAAAAAGGAGAAGTTACAACTGACACCACAGAAATACAAAGAATTATGAGAGACTATGATGAGCAAATGTGTGCCAATAAAATGGACAACCTAGAAGAAATGAACAGATTCTTATAAAGGTACAACCTACCAAGATTGAACCAGGAAGAAACAGAAAATATGCATAGACCAATCACAAGCACAGAAATTGAAAATGTGATTAAAAACCTTCCAAAAAACAAAAGGCCAAGATCTGATGATTTCAGAGATGAATTCCATCAAACATTCAGAGAAGAGTTAACACTTCTTCTTCTGAAACTTTTCTAAAAAATTGCAGAGAATGGAACACTCCCAAGCTCATTCTATGAAGCCACCATCACCCCAATACCAAAACCAGAAAAAGATACCACAAAAAAAGAAAACTACAGGCCAATTTCACTGATGAACATTGACGCAAAAATCCTCAACAAAATACTAGCAAATTGAATCCAACAATACTATACCTAGAGAATCCTAAAGACTCTACCAGAAAACTGTTAGAGCTCATCCATGAATTTGGCAAAGTCGCAAGATACAAAATTAATACACAGAAATTGACAGCATTTCTATATACTAACAATGAAAGATCAGAAAGAGAAATTAGGGAAGCAATCCTTTTTACCATTGCATCCAAAATAATAAAATATCTAGGAGGAAACCTACCTAAAGAGACAAAAGACACGTACTCAGAAAACTATAAGACACTGATGAGAGAAATCAAAGATGACACAAATAGATGGAAAGATATACCGTGCTCATGGATTGGAAGAGTTAATATTATAAAAATGACTATACTACCCAAGGCAATCTACAGATTCAATGCAATCCCTATCAAATTACCAAGGACATTTTTCACAGAACTTGAACAAAATATTTTAAAGTTTGTTTGGAAGCACAAAAGACCCAGGATAGCCAAAGACATCCTGAAAAAGAAAAACGGAGCTAGAGGAATCAGGCTCCCTGACTTCAGATTATACTACAAAGCAAAAATCATCAAAACTGTATGTTACTGGCACAAAGACAGAAATATATATCAGTGGAACAGGACAGAAAGCCCAGAATTAACCCATGCACCTACAGCCAACTAATCTATGACAAAGGAGGCAAGAATATACAAGGGAGAAAAGACAGCCTGTTCAATAAGTGGTGCTGGGAAAACTGGACAGCCACATGGAAAAGAATGAAATTAGAACACTCCCTAACATCATACACAAAAATCAACTCCAAATGGATTAAAGACCTAGATATAAGACCAGACACTATAAAACTCTTAGAGGAAAACATAGGCCAAACACTCTCTGACGTAGATGACAGCAACATCTTCTCAGATCCACTTCTTAAGAGTCAAGACAGTATAAACAAAAATAAACAAATGGAACCTAATTAAAAGTTTCTGCACAGCAAAGGAAACCCTAAACAAAATGAAATGACAATCCACAGAATGGGAGAAAAATCTCTGCAAATGAATTGATTGACCACAGATTAATCTCCAAAATTTATAAACACCTCCTCACTCTCAATACTAAAAAACAAACAAACAACCCCATCAAAAAATGGGCAGAAGATCTAAACAGACAATTCTCCAAAGAAGACATACAGATGGCTAAAAAAAAAAAAAAAAAAAAAAAAAAAAAAAAAAAAAAAAAAAAAACCACATGAAAAGATGTTCAAGGTCACTCATTATTAGAGAAATGCAAATCAAAACCACTATAAGGTACCACGTTACACCAGCCAGAATGGCCATGATCAAAAAGTCTACAAACAATAAGTGCTGGAAAGGGTGTGGAGAAAAAGGAACCCTAGTACACTGTTGGTGGCAATGTAAATTGGTGCAACCGCTGTGGAACACAGGATGGAGATTCCTCAGAAAACTCAACATAGAACCACCATTTGATCCAGCAGTCCCACTCCTGGGCATCTACCCAGAGAAAACCTTGACTCAAAAAGACACATGTACTCCAATGTTCATTGCAACACTATTTACAATAGCCAAGACATGGAAACAATCTGAATGTCCATCAACAAAGGAGTGGATCAAGAAGATGTGGTACATGGGCACAATAGAATATTACTCAGTCATTAAAAGGAAAGAAATAACGGCATTTTTAGCAACATGGATGGACCTAGAAATTAACATGCTAAGTGAAGTCAGCCATACAATGAGACACCAACATCAAATGCTATCACTTACATGTGGAATCTGAAGAAAGGACACAATGAACATCTTTGCAGAACAGATAATGACTCACAGACTGAAAAACTTATGGTTTCCAAAGGAGACAGTTCAGGGGGTGGGGGGATGCACTGGGTTGTGGGATGGAAATCCTATAAAACTGGATTGTGATGATCATTGTACAACTATAAATGTAATAAATTCATTGAGTAATTAAAAAATGAAGTAAATGCAAAAGCTTCTGCACAGCCAAGGAGGCTATTAGAAAAACAAAAACATAACCCACAGAATGGGAGAAAATCTTTGCAGTTTTTTTATCTGACAAAGGTTAAATCTCAAAAGCATACAAACAACTCATACAACTCAACAACAACAATGACACAAAACCCAAACAAACCAATTAAAAAAATGGTCAGAAGACCTAAATAGACATTTCTCCAAAAAAGACACACAGATGGTCAGAAGGCAGGTGAAAAACTTCTCAAATGACTAATTATTAGAGAAATTCAAATCAAAACTTCAATAAGGGACTACCTCACAGAGGTCAGAATGGCTATCATTACGTCCACACATGACACATACTAGAAAAGATGTGGAGAAAAGGGAACCCTCCTACACTATTGGCAGGAATGTAAGTTGATACAACCACTATGGAAAACAGTAGGAAGGTATCTCAGAAAACTAAATATAGGACTACCATGTGATCTAGCAATCCCACTCTTGGGCATATATCCAGACAAAACTTTCATTGAAAAAGATACATGCACCCCTATAATCATTGCAGCACTATTCACAACAGCTAAGACATGTAAACAACCCAAATGTCCATCGACAGATGAATGGATTATGAAGAGGTGGTACATATATACAATGAAATACTATTCAGCCATAAAAATGACAAAATAATGCCATTTGCAGCAGAATGTATGGAACTAGAGATTCTCATACTAAGTGAAGTAAGTCAGAAAGAGAAAGACAAACACCATATGATATCACTTATATAGAGAGTCTAAAATACAGCACAAATGTTTCTACAAAAGAGAAACAGCTCATGGACATGGAGGGCAGACTTGTGTTTGCCAAGGGGAGAGCAGAGGTAGGGGGACTGATGGGGAGATTGGGTCAGTACATTTAGAATTGATGGGTGATGGGGTACTGCTCAACAGCACAGAGAACTGTATCCAGTCTCTTGGCTAAGAACCTAATGGAAAATGAAAAAAAAAAAAAAAGAAAATGTATGTGTATGGGTGGCTTGGTCATTTTTCTGTACAGCAGAACCTGAAGGAACATTGTAAATCACCTATACCATAATAAAAATTAATATATATATATATATTATTACATGCTTTTATTTGATATACAAAGATGTTAATGCTCAGAGCATTAAAATAGTATTGTCATAGTCACAGTGCTAGTGTGTAGTTAAGCTTGAATGTAAATACATCTCTAGATTCCTAGAAATCGTTTTTCAAAACAAAACTACACAAACTACACAATCACTATCACTAAAAGGGTTTGGATGTTCTAAGAGGACCAAAAATTATTGTTATTCCTTCCCTCTTTGCATCCCTTCTCTTCTTATGAAAAGTTTTTTTCAGGGAGAGGAATATTTCGATATTTCAATTTGCTGTAGCAATTAACAATGTTAAATTGTTTTTACATCAGTTATTTCATTTGACATTTTTTTTTTAGGTCTACACCAATATCATATGGAAGTTCCCAGGCTAGGGACTGATCCCACAGCCACAGCTGTGATCTTAGCCATGTCTGCGATCTACACCACAGCTCACTGCAGTGCCGGATCCTTAACCCACTGAGCAAAGCCAGGGATTGAAGTTTCATCCTCAGGGATACTAGTCAGATTTGTTTCCACTGAGCCACGATGGCAAATCCTCCTTTGACATTTTCAACAACACTTCAAGTAAGGGATAGCCTGTTACTTTTTGTTTGCAGAATAGAAAACTAAGGCCTTGTTGTGAAAATTGGTCTTTTCCATGGCTGTCCCAAATTTATTTTAAGAGCCCCACTGTATTTAGGGAATATATCTACAGTTTTATGTCTTGTCTTCCTGACATAAGTTAGAACTCAATTAACAGGTTCCCTCCCTGCTTGGCCCTTCCAATCAGATGCACATTATGAGAGGCTCAATTTGAGTAAGATGCATAAGGAAGGAGACTACGCAGAGCTTTTATTTCACTGGCAATTGTGGAGGCAGAGACATGCAAGCTAAAGCTAACAGTCCAAGCCCTACTTAAAGTGGGATTGTAAATTGGTACAACCACTATGGAAAACAGTATGGAGTACCTCAGAAAACTAAATATGGAACCTACCATATGATCTAGCAATCCCTCTCCTGGTCATATATCTAAACAAAACTTTCATTGAAAAAGATACATGCACCCCTACGATCACTGCAACACTATTCACAACAGCCAAGACATGGAAACAACCCAGGGGTCCATTGACAGATGAACAGATTAAGAAAGCGTGGTCAAGTTTCCAATTCAGGAATGGCAGTGACCCTAGTGGAAGGAATTATCTCATTAGAACTTTCCTGCAGCTTAGTCCTGTTTCTCCAACTGTCCTAGTAATTTGATAAGCAACCTAATAAACTTTAATAAATCTCTTTCCAACTTAAGCTTCTACTATTTGCACCTTACAATACTATCAGGATTTGACACTTGCCTATGGTGACAGAGAGGCAAATAAGAATGAAAAACAAAATCTTGGGGATGAGACTGCTTGTGAGAGTGCAGAAAGCAACATTTTGTTGTACATTATCTAGCATTCAATCACTCATCTATTAAATCAAGAGCTAGTAATTCATTACTATTTTTCATATTTTTGTTTTATTTATGAGGCTTTGGGTAATAAAATAATTTCACATTAAGAGTTGAAACTTTGTATCATACCTTTTTCATGAATCCTAAAATTTTATAACAATTGTGAGAAAATCATCTAACTCCTGGGGACCATTTTTAGATGCAGTTTAATAATTTTTGAAGTTGCTTTTATGGTTGTTATTCTGGTTTTTAATTCCTATACAATCAAATTATTTTCACTTTGTATTCCAAGAATCTGTTTTGAGTGTTCACTCATTAAATCTCCAGTAGCATTACAAATTATTTTCTTTTTTTCAGAAAACCTTTTTAGATTAAAAATGGGAACCTATTGTTCTATCATTTTTGACTAATATTTATTTATATGTATAGCTTTGTTATATACAATATTAAAATTTCAATGCAGGTCCAACAATAAAGAAATGATTAAAAATACTAGCAACCTATAAGTAGAGTATTATACAGCAGTATAATTTGAAACAGTAATTTCAAATCATAAAGAATAGGGACATACAATAATAAGGATTGAATAATAAATATAGGTATTTTGCTTAATATGAAAAGTGAAGATGTAGGATGCAAAAATGCAATCCCAACTATTCTCTTTACTACTACATCTATATTATCTATCCTCTTTATACTATTCATATTTATACCATCCATTTTGAATTTTCTAAAACGTGTAATTATTAGAACTTATAAAGACATCTGTCTTTGTAATTTTATTAGTAGTGTTGAAAGGAAGCTGATAAATATCTAGTTTATGTTGCTGTCTGGTATTATGTGGAATTCTAGTAATAACTTTAAATAATGTAATTAATGAGAAAAGGTTTTTTTTCACCTTCAATATTATGTTCTTATGTATAAATGACTTCGCAGAGATTATGTCCAGGAAGTGAATTGCACATACTAGCCATTCATGCTTTATTTTTACAGCATCAGTAAAGAAACAATGACACTTAAAACACACATGCACATACACACACATAAACACACACACACTATGCACACACTGCAAACACCATCACAGCAAACTTTAATATGGAATCTTGCCAGTCTTTTCTAAAATTTAAGTTGTGTTATAATTAAGTTTGTGTTGCAATCTTTAAGCTTCACGATAACAAGAATTTCACCTGTTTTATTTATTGCTGAATCACCATATCCAGAATAGGGTATGAAATAAAGTATATGTTCATTGAACATATATTTAAATGGAGTAAAGTTTGTGCTCATTAAATACATATTCAATATTAATTGATTCAGTATATGAAAGGGCATAATTCTGTTTTTCCAATTAAGGTTATTTGAAATTAAGCAACTTTTTAATATAATATTTACAGCAAAGACTTGGGCAAACAACTATTCAGCATATTCCTTATACTCCCTTTACTCATTTTATATATTACAATTTTACTGAATTAAAGTTAAAATAAATTATTGTCTTCCTTCAGTAGAGAAAGCTGTATGTCTATTTCTGATTAAACCCAAATTCTATTTTTCAGGGATTTTTTAAAATTTACTCATTTACTGAGTACCTACTCTATCTACAAGGTACTTAAATAGATCCTATATTTATGAGGATGCATAAAATCAGTTTCTTACCTCAAACATAGTCTAACATAGGTGATATTACATTACATTATTGTTAGCTGTTTATATGTCAGTACTTCAACAAAGGTTGATGTAAAATGCTTTGTGAACAGAATGAAGGCCATTCATTCCAAGTAGAGAGAATTCCATGAGAAACACTTGAAAAAGTGGGTCCATATAAATATGTATAAACATTTATATAAGAATTTGAATTTAAGATTATGAAGCATTTGGCCTGGAATGTAGGATGGTAAATACTATGTAAAAAAGTTTGACTTTATACCAAATTATTCAACTACAATTTGACTAAGAAACCTAGAGGATTCTTGGGGAATCATCTATGGCCTATGTTAACAATTTTAAAAGAAAACACTGAGTAAAATAATTACATGATATCAGTGTTGAAATTAGCAATGTCTTTTCCTCCACCGGTATAGGAGAATATAGGAGAAAAGAGCTGATGTTTTGATAGGAATAATTCTAATGTCATTTGAATGGATTTTTCTTTCCTTAATGAGGAAAGAAAAAGTCATGCAGTTATTTAGCAGAAGAGCACTTGGTCCTAGTCTTTGTAGAGTTTCTTAAAAATAAACCTATTTTAGAAACTTCAGTTCTTCTGCTTTACTGTTGTTAGAAGCTTGAGTTTGGGAGTTATCCTAATTTAACTTTGAGTCATAGAAATACCATTCATAAGCTGCCTCTTGCGCAAGTTACTGGAACATTCAGTTTTAGGGTACCTTTCTCTAGAATGGGAATATTAGTAGTTTCTGCTTTATATGAGTATTTTATATTAAGTGATGTATTGCATGTGGAACACTTAGCTAAGTACCTCACCCATAATATATTCTCAGTAAATATTAACTATCATCACCAACAACAATATCACCATCACTCCATGTCCAGACAACCACCACTATTACTGCTTTTCACTGCTGATGCATCACCATTCCTATTACTAAAATGTTTGCAGCAAGGAACACATCTCAGTTGGCTTCACTATGTCTATCTATTCAAGCTATATGAATTATCAATGAATCTATGTGTCTAGTCAGGACTTAAAAAGTAAATCTTTATTTTGGATTTGGAAAACTACAAGTACTTTTTCACATTTCTATTTTAGAATGAATCATACTGTTTTATCTGCAGTGTGTTTCCTGCAATTTCTCTAAAGGGTACAGTCATTGTGGCCATAAAATATGATGGGTAAAAATGTATATACACTATACTAGAAGCAAGCTAAAATTCAAACTCATAATGTACTTCCTATATGGAGGACTGATTTTCTCCTATCTTTAATTTAAAATGGAAAATTAAAGTGTAGCATTCTTGTGCACTGACCAGAGTCCCTGGGGTTTATACTTTAGAAATGTAAATTGAAGGCATCTGAAAGATTATCTTTGCTAAAACGCTGATATTATTGATAAGGAAAAAGGGGATTAGAACATTGTATGAAAAGGATGTTTACTAGAATAGTGCACTTCTGAAAGACAGAAGCACATTCTTTAACATATATATGTGTATTATATATATACATATAAACACTAACTGAATCAATGAATCTGGGGAGGAGAGGAGTATTAAGAAAAATGATATATTAAGGGAGATAAGACTGAAAGAGTTTGTATATGTTAGCAACCCCAGAAACAAGAGAAAACAAAAACGCATTTAGAGTTCAAGGAAATGGAGCAGAGGACAAAGCTAAAATTGAAACACATGGGCAAATCTCCAAGTTGCTGTGGTTATGGGTCTTCCTCCTCTAGTCAGCTAAATAAAATGAAAAAAACTACATACAAATGAAACAATGATAATTAGCCACAGACATTCTGGATAAAAATTTGGAACAGATTTGTGCTATCTTCAAGGAAAAGATACTATCACAAGAAGAGAATAGAATCTTTTGGTACGAAAAGAGACTATACTGAGCACGTGACGTTAAAAAGCTCTGAGCTCTGCCAAACTCTGTGTTAATCTCTGGTTTGTTCAAATAAACTTAATGGAGTGGTTTCCTATTTGACCTGATGCCAATGAGATGTGGAATCCTGGGCTGGCAAAGGATTTACTTTCTGGCCATTTTGGAATAAGTGATGTTGGTATCAACATTGGCAACTGCTTGATGCCTTCCCTACCTTCTCTGTACCTTGTTTCCATGAAGGAGGACGCATATTCTGAGGAGGAGCCACCTGAGAAGAATAAAGTTAATTTTCTCCAGTAATAGAAACTTATTTTGAGCAAATTCACTCATAAGATGCTTACAAAGGAAGTTCTAATTGTCAGCAACAATTCGAGCACTGGGGATGAGCAGTGAACAAATGAGACACAATTGTCTGTCTTCCTGAAGTTTACATTCTAGTGATGAAAACTGACAATAAACTAAATAAGTTCTACTGTGCTTCCCTCCTCAAGTTAATATGGCAGTTTTAAGGAGACAGAAGAAATTGATCCAGAAAGGGGTTCAAAAAGTTGGAGCCCACTTTAGAAATTTTAGAGAGGATGATGGAGAAAGATTACTGGGTAAGGCAACATTCAAATAATAATTTGAGGAAATTAGGTATTTCAATATCTAGAGTAGGGGATAGACAGGAAAAAGGATCAGTCAGACACAGAAGTTCTAAGGTGGGATTATGCCTTGTTTGTTTCAGAAACAGCAAGGAGTGTAGTATGGCTGGAGCATAAATGACATGAGAGTGGTGGGAGTTACAGACAGAAATAAAAGAAGGAAGGAAGGTGGAATGGAAGTCAGATAAATCCTGGTCAACATTTTATTGTCTTGGCCCTTCAACTGGTGACAAGGAAGCTTTGGAAAGCTTTGAGCAGAGAAGTGATGTGAGTTCTTGCATGTTTAAAAAGAACCCCTCATGCTCCTGTGCCAGAAGGGAGCATAAGAGGACAAGCATAGAAACAGGAAGAACAGTTTAGAAATCTAGGCAAGAATTCAGCCATGTGCCATGGCACCTGACATAACTAGTAGCACTTGGGATCAGAAAAGCGGGTAGAATTTGTATATGTTTCAAAGGTGATGCCTTTAGAATTTGCTGAAAGACTAGATGTTAAGTGTAAGAAAAAGAGTGAAATCAGGCATGCCTCCAAGGTTTTTGGCCTAATGAGATGTTTGATGCATCTAAAGCTCAGAGCTTCAATGGTCTAGACTTGATCTCTCTCTTGCTCTCTCTTTTTTTTTTGGTCTTTTTAGGGCAGCACCCACAGCATGTGGAGGTTCCCAGTCCAGGGGTTGAATGAGAGGTGCAGCTGCTGCTGGCCTACACCAGAGCCATAGCAACATGGGATCTGAGTCGTGTCTGCGACCTACACCACAGCTCAGGGCAATCCCAGATCCTTAACCCACTGAGCGAGGCCAGAGAGCGAACCTGCGTCCTCATGGATGCTAGTCAGATTCATACTGGGCCACAAGGGGAACTCCTAGACTTGATCTCTTAAGTAAAGACAATTATCATTTTGAACAGTAGAGAACTTTTTTTCAAATTTTAACATTTAATTTAAAAATACACCAATTGGTTAGAATGTTTCAGACAATTTGCTAATTATTAACCTAATGCAGGTAGTACACGATTAGCTATTATGAAACTAAAGTTGTTCCAAATTGTAACCTCTGGGTAAAGTGAAAAGCACATTTTTATAAAGAGCCAATCCCAGTGCATCCAAATTTAGAAATGTGGAAATGAGTAGGTAGGACATGCAAATCAGCTGAAGATATATGCTTCTCTATGCTATCATGAAATGAACTGGTGAAGAGAAAATGAAGACATCATTCTCTAATTTATATTAAATTCAATAGGAAAAGTGATGTGTGCTAATGAAAAAAATAAAGATTACAAAGGTGATCAAGAAGAAACATTTGATATAGACTTGAATTTTATGCAAAATATTGATTCTAGGGATAATAAATATTGATATTTTTTATATATTTGGGGGAGTCTGATATTCTACAAATTGCAAACATAGATTTTTCTTTGAGTAAGAAATTCTTTTGAAAGCATATATAAAATTCTCCCCTTCCCATTCTTCTTCCTCCTCTGCCTCATAATTATCATTAGCTAGCATTTCGGACATCAGTACTTATAACAATATCATCAACATCTATGTGAATTTTTCTTTTTTGTATTATTTCTTTCAGCTAAAATGAATCTAAAATGACGTGGTTGAAATTACAGACCATCTCAGAGCCCACAATGAGACAAAGTGCATGTGTTCAACTCTTATTTCTCTTAGCAGTTTGAATCGGTGCACTTGCAAAAGGCTGTATGGACTAACTTTTTTTTTTTCGCTAAGTGGCAACTTGGCAGTTCCTTATCAGTTGCTCAGAAAAAAATACATCTCTGCAGATTAGAACTGCTGCTGTTGATCCTCAATTGGATCTTTATGTAGTACTTGACTAGGGACAGAAATTATTCTTACATGAATATAAATCCAGAGAAGGAAGATTGCATTGTTATACTTGCATTTTTTTTTTGTCTTTTTGCCATTTCTTGAGCCACTCCCATGGCATATGGAGGTTCCCAGGCTAGGGGTCTATTCCGAGGCGTAGCCATCGGCCTACACCAGAGCCACAGCAACGTGGTATCCAAGCCGCATCTGCAACCTACACCACAGCTCACGGCAACGCCAGATCCTTAACCCACTGAGCAAGGCCAGGGATCGAACCCACAACCTCATGGTTCCTAATCGGATTTGTTAACCACTGAGCCACGAGGGGAACTCTTTTTTTTTTTTTTTTTTTTACTGTTGAGGGCAAATATCTTTCTCTAATAAATCTTTAAAACTTTCCAAAATATGTATTAAGATGTTTTTCTATTCAAAGATTTTATACAAGTAATAAATGAATTCATTTTCAGAGTAAAAAAAAATAAAAATTGTACACAAATATAACATGAAAGTCCCAACCACTGACACTCCCTACCTCTGAATCAATTCCTATTGACAGTTTTGTTGCACTACAATATGTATTATATTACAGTATTATTTTCTATCTAAGCATGTGGCTATCTTTGGATATTAGTAGATAGTCCTCAAATTTTACATGGACATTACGTGGATTTTACATAGCATGGTCGAGGTTTAACTTATTTAATCATTTATCTATTGTGAAACATTATTTTAAAGATTTAAAATCACAGCTAATATAAATATACTCACTATAATTATAATTATTTTATATTCACAAAATGAATATAAGTATATATAGATATAAACAATCCTTGTAGACTTATGTGCATTTATTTCTTTGGGTACATTTCTAGAACTGGCATTTTACATCAAAGGATATGGGGATTTGAATCTTAGAGATACCATCAGATTTTCCTCCAGAAAATGATTTATAATATCAAAGCCAGAAAATGACATTAGTACAATCCACTGAGCTTGTTTAGATTTCGCCAATTTTTTGATGCACTCATTGGTATGTATGTGTTCTTTGATTTTATCATATGTAGATTTATGTCACACCAAAATCAAGAAACAGAACTATTTCATAACTATAAGGTTACCTCATGCTGTCTCTTCATAACCATACCCACCCTTCCCAATATTTTAGAATTAAAAAAAAACCTGGCATATTTCCTTTGAGATTCCATCCAGGTTGTTGTATGTATCAAATTTTTTCTTTTTATTGCTGAGTAGTATTACATGATACAGACATACCAAAGTTTGTTTACCATTCATTTTTAAAGATATTTGGATTGTTTATAGTTCTGGGCTATTACAAATAAATATTCCTGCACAGATTTTTGTATAAATATAAGCTTTCATATTCTGGGATAAATGCCTAAGAATATGGTAAGTGCATGTTTAGTTTTACCAGAAACTGTCAAAACTATTTTTCAGAGTGATTGTATCATTTTTATATTCCTTCTGACAAAGCATGAGAGTAATCCATTTTTCTACATCTTCACCAATATCTGGTGTTTACCACTATTTGTTTATTTTAACCATTTTGATACATAATGCATTTTTAAAACTTTATAAGGCAGAATAAAGATATTTTATTGGTTGCATGAATTGATAAGTTATGTGGGCATTTTAAATGTATTAAAAAGAAAAAATGTGTACATATTTGCTGGCTATTTTAATATATAATTCTAAAATGGTGAATAAAGGTGCAGAAATTAAATATTGGAAAAGTGTTGAGCTGGATTCAAAAGGTCATAATTTTAAATTTATGCTCTGCTATTTACTGGTTGTTTAATCTCTTGGCATGTCCCTTTAAATCTCTGGTCTTCCTTTTTTTTGTATGTTGAAGGATACAAACCTTGCCAATTTCCAAGGTTTGGGTGATAATGTAACAAGACAATGCAATTATGGTACTTATAAACACAAAAGACCATTTTTATTGTAAAATATTTGATCTGTGTACAAAAACCTAAACATGGATTCATAATTTCTGATAGGGAATATAATATAGTGGTTTTATAGGGATCTATAAAGCTAAGCTAGCTTGAATACATGTGACAACAAGAAACAGTTCAGGTACATGTGACTACGTGTAAAAAGCACTAAATAGTCTTTAAATATACCAAATAAATCAATAATTTGTAATGATTCATATTAAATACATTCTTTTTATTCTTGGATTTTAAGTTAAATGGGTTCAGAATCTAGTGTATTTTTAAAATTGCTTTGATTGTTTTATGAGCATATATATATATATATATATATGTATATATATATATATATATGTATGTATATAATGAGCCATGAGAAACAAAAGAGAACAGCATCATTTTGGAGGCACATCATTTAACTAATAGATCTATATGCTCATACTGATATGAAAATAAATGGAAAAAATCCTGTTTTCAGTTCCTACAAGCCCTATGTAGTATACATTTTTTTGCAGTTGTTAAGAAATCAATGAGAAAAGTACAAATGCTACTGAAAAAGCGGCATCAGCTTATTTTAAACTGCTGAGCTAAGAGATTTTATAGCCAATCCAAGAAGAGGTGTTTTTTTATGATAGCGTTACTGTCTATAATAACTATATGACCATTCCAAAATGAAATATTTTATTAATACTAAAAATTCCAGTGATGATGATGTAATGTCCAATTAAAGGTAATTCGTTTTGCTTGTATTCCGATGGTAATATGGGTAACTTTTGCAATTATTTTCATTGTAAATGTTGATGATTTCCATGTATTAATGCCTTTACACTGCCTTAGAATAATGTAAAATGCAATTGTACATAAAATGTTCTATCAATTTTGTTCTATTAATTGTTTCCATAAACTCTTATAAAAGTGTTATTACAGGATCCTTTTTATTGAGCCTCTTTTATGCTGAGCATATTGTGAATAGTCATTGCTTATTCTTATAATATATCTGTCTAAAATGGTGTTACATTAGGATTTACCTTAGGTTAAATGGTGAACTTAATAAAGAATAAGTTTGGTGCAGTGCTCTAAGTACAATGTCTCAAATCCCTTTCACCTTCACACCTATAAATTACAAGGAATCATCTCTAAAATACATTTTATAACATTTTTGCTTGCATTTACTAAAGTAAACTATATATGAATAACTACTGCTCAAACTTTCTTATGATTACTTCTTGAGCTTTTCCATCTATTTCCCACTCCCCTACTTTTCTTTCTTTCCTAACCTCCAATTCATGGGAGGTTTAGTCAGTATTTTCTTTCTTACTCATGCACATTTGGACATTTTTTCATACACATTTGGACGTTTTTATACCCAAATCTTTTAACAAAAATCTAATAATAGGGGCCATTGCCTTCCTTCCTCATTGTCTTCATATGGCTTATAATTTAGTTGCCTAATTGTGTGTTTTTTTTTTCCTATAGGAAAAAAGTTAATGACTGCATATTATTTTATTACAAGTGCATATCATAATGAAATTAAATTCCCACTGATGGTTGTTTGGTAGTTTTAGATTTTAAATGTTTTTAAAATGCTAAATTAAATACTTGAAATGTAGCTCTTATTTTCACTCTTAAAATTCTTAGAAGTGTGATATCTGAGATAATAACTATCTTTAAAAAAATGCATCTCAGAAGAATTGTAGAAATTCATCATTAGACACACACATGTGCACACACACAAATATCCATCAGCAAGGTGGGAGACTCAATCATCCTCCACACTTGCCAAGCCAGGGCATTATAGATTTTATTAAATTTATATCTCCATTATAAAGGAATATGAATCTCAGTACTTAATTGCATTTATTTGATTATCTGGAGGTTTAAATTTTCTACAAATACATATTTATCATTCAATTCTTTTTTTTCCTTTTTAGGGCCATGCCTGTGGCATATGAAAGTTCCCAGGCTAGGGGTCGAATTGGAGCTGCAGCTGCCGGCCTACACCACAGCCACAGCAATGCAGGATCCGAGCTGCATCTGAGACCTACCCCAGAGCTCAAGGCAACACTGGATCCTTAACCCACTGAGCAAGATCAGGGATCGAACTGGCAACCTCAGGGACATTAGTTGGGTTTACTACCGCTGAGCCACAATGGGAACTCCAATCATTCAATGTCTATTACTCAGCTAGTTGCCTATATATGTTAGTCCATTCTGCATTCTCAACAGGATCAAAGATCATATTTTAGGAAAATTATTTTGACTGCTAATGGTATTAAGTTAATTTAGGAGAACATTCCAATATTTTACAAATGGGACATAATGACATAGATTAGAGTGCTGAGGGTACAAATATCAAAAAATGCAAAATGGAGAAATTATGAACCACAAAGAAATGATCACCTTGGGTCAAGAGAATCAGATGTAATGCTAACTGAAGGAGAACTGCTCTGGGATAAAGATCACGGGTGCTTTATTGGAGGTGAAGAATTTAATACGGAGACAAGTGTAACCAAGGTCCCATAAGCAATTACAGATATGGGACAGTATCTCAGCTGAGATGAGAGACCCTCTTAGTTATTTCTGGATTCCTACTAGCTGAACATCCCCATATTTAGACACTCATAATATACTGTTGTAGATGTCAGAATATATATTATATAACCTCAGCCACTCATCAATGCCCAGAGGGAACACGACATATATGATGAATTATATTAGCATTCATAGGAGCATAAGAAACAAGTGCCAACCAATAATTCCAAAAAAACAGAACTTCTATCCTACCTTGTAAGGTTCTGGTGAAGTTATCTTTTCATTCTATCCATAAGTCATGTTTAATAGACTATAAGCAAATGAAATAAACTGTTATGCAAAGATTTGAAGCAAGAGGATTTAAATTATTCCAATTCCCTAATCTATGCCAATGCCTTTATCCTCTCCCAATTGCAGAAATTTAATTACCTCTCAGACCAAGATAAGGTGGCTGTCTAAATAGCAGCAGCTTCCCTCTAAGCCTGCTCTGCAGTTCTGTTCATGCCTCCTGTCATGAACATCATAGCTCAGAAACACGACAGGCTGGAATGGGGAAATGGGTGAATTGGCAGAAGCTACAAAAGCAGAATGTTAAAACCTAACTGAAAACGGAGACTGGCTCCATTTTGTCATATATTTAAAGGACACCAGGGATATGCGTGTTTAATCTGCAAGTGTCTGGCTCTAAGGTGTTTAAGAGAGGGACAAGAAGACCTCAGAGCAAGTCTAAAACCCAGCAGTTCTCCCTGTCATTCGGAATTCAGGAGCTGCCCCCGCCGTTCTATAAAGACTTCTTGGAGGAGTTAAATGAGAATCAAAGTTTAGCTCAGAGAAAACAGGTTAGGGTGAAAGGACTGCAAAAGAAGTTACCAAGGTTCTTTCTAATTCTGCAGGTGTAAATACTGAGAAATAACTTGACAGAACACATGCGAGCTGACATGACTCCCTGAGTCCTTATCTAGAGGGGCGGAGAGGGTGCTTTCTGACACGGCATGCCCAACTTTAGCCTGCAGGGTATAAGGATAAGGTGGTCAAGAGCCCATTTCAAGGCCCTGTGATGCCAAGAAGAATTCAGATGTTTCTTTTAGTCAGAATGCTCTTGGATTCTAAGGTCAGGGTGGCCAGTCCTTCAGTGAGCCCTGTATCACTTTTGACCTCTCCGGCAGGCTGAACAGAGCATTAGAACATGCCAAGACCCTGACTGATGAAGCATTATGAGGCTCGGAGGAAAAAGCCCCCTGCTACACTCTATGCAAGATCGTATAGATAAATCAACCAAATGTATTATCTATTATATTTAATTGTATAAGGAAAACTTATAAGCATGGTTTAAAAGCTGGGAAGGCTACTGCTTGTCTGAGTACTGCCAAGTAAGAATACAAAAAGAGAGAAGATCTCAGAAGGATTCTAATAAGTAAATTGATAGGCCCTTTTGTTTACATTTTTAAAAGGTGGAAGTTATGTCAAATGTGCTAGAGATGCGATTTAGGCACATTTCTACCTGTACATCTTGAAGTGCAATCATTTCTCTTCTGAATGTTATATATAGAGGTGTAAATGTTTCTAATGTTATCACTCTAAATGTAGTTCCATAAATAACATGATCATTCTTTTATTGTTTTCTTGGTGACTATAGCATCATTTATTTTCAATATAGTCTCTTTCCTAAATAGGCCTTTTAGTAAATCAGTAGCATGGTTTTGTTTTTTCAATGTGGGTTTAAGATTCTTACTGATTACTTCTGGAAAAGTGAGAATCCTACAAATTGCATTAGCTGAAAAGATCAATGGCCTATTAGACTGGCATTTTATAAAGACCTAGACTAGATGCTTCAGAAGAAGGCCAGAAAAAAATTACCTTTCATAAAGCACCTGTCCAACTGTTCAATACTATACCACAGGGGGAAATTTTTTCCTAATTCCAGCTGGTTATTATTTTATATTTTGAAACACAACGATTGATGACCCTTGTAATATTAGCTTGGCTTGTAAAACTGCACATAGTTTATTATTTACAATCACATAAATGCCCATTCTATTGCTTTAATCTTCCTAAGATATTGGCCCCTATAATTTTCAATGGCAGCAGGCTTCAAAAGAAATATTTTTAAAAATGGTATCCAAGAAAAACAACAATTTTGAGTTTAATTAAAACAAAAACACATAGGATGGATGAGTCTACCTGGCATTAGTGCATTCTAGATTGTCGTATCCCAAATCTGTGATAGAGCAGGGTGCAGAAAAAGCAGCCATGGATATAGTTTCCTCTGTAATGTCTACAAGATCTACCTTCTCTCTGCTTCTGTTCAAAAAATGTGACCTGATTCTTTACTCTGCTTAATTCCATATTTAATGTTTGTGTCTATTTTCTATTTTCCCAATTAAATTGAAGTTTCTCTTAGTTCTATTAGGAGAACAGGGCTATAGTTTAATAATCACTGTCCTGGAATTTAAGGATCTAGAATTTGTTCTGTGTCTGTCATTGATCATCTTCATGGCTTTGGAGGAATCATTTCTCTTTGAGTTTCACTTGATTGCTAGGTCTTGCCAACTTCATCCTCTACAGACACTAGTACTTTTGTCCTATAATCTCTGCCATACTTAGGTTTTTGAGCATTTATTACTGCCAATAATTGCAGACTGGAGTTAATAAAGCCAGATATTTTAGAATCTGGATTAAGCTTTGTGTTCTAGGTACTTACTAAGCCCCCATTTCCCCCTTATCCCTGCCATATTTCAGTACTTCATGTAATTTAAAGTCTGCTCCAGGGTCTTGACTTATATGTCAACTACTTTAGGAAATCTTACTGGACTACTGCTATTTTTAGCTTTGTTCCTCTTAACTTTATTATTATCCTTTTCCCTGAGGTCACAGACCCTATTGAGAGTCCTGTTCCAAGAGAAAATTGGTCATCTAGAATGATGATGTTGCCACACATCTGTCCTCAAGTACTATCACTATCTGAGAAATTATTCCTCTTAACCATTATCCTGGGTGTCTTTCTGTATCAACAAAAAGGTGAACACCATTATCAAGTGTGTTGATCTGTCTGATGTTCTCAAAGTAGTCCCTAGAGTTTGACCACCTATTACTTAATTCAAACCCTAGTTTCCTATCTCCCATCCCAGCACCCTCCCAAAAAGTTCCATCATGATTGGAGACCAAGATCCTGCCTCTGGTATGATGTTTCTCATTTACAATATAAAAGGAGGTGAATGAGATTAAATCTAGGGCTCACTTAACCCTCACTTTATCTGATATGCTGTTTCAATACAATGCATGCTATGCAAGATATTCATTAAATACTGCTTGATCAACAAGGACAAATATATAGCATTTTGTGAAGTATAGATAACCGTACTTCACAAAGAGAATATGTCAAGTCCTAAATTAATTAACAAAAAATTCTGCCTTCCAGACAAGATATTGTAGTTTTTAATGAGCAAGTTTCCTATCTTAGGTCAAATGAACAGTAACAAATACTCATACTTTCTAAAGATCATTGAAAAGAGGAGTTTTTTTTTCTCTTTCTTCAGTTGTACTGGTATGCTATTTGGAAAGTAAGATGCCTGGGGAGAGAGCGTAATATTAGATTACTCTTTTTCCCCAAGAAAAGTATGTTTCCATCAACATGGGATATGCTGAGCTTACTATAAATGAACAACTGGCAGTGAAGGCTTCTGTATGCTTCATGTCCTCTTTGATATGGATAGCCAGAGGAAGCCTAGAAATAATTTTTCACTCCTTTATACAATACAGTAAAGAGAACACATGCTCCAATAATTTTAAACAATAGAAAATAGGATAATAGGCCTTAACTAGCCTTCTCAGGGATAACAACAGAAGTAATAAATTTTATGAAGTTCATAACTTATAAATATAATTATCCCTCAGTGCCCATGGGGTATGGATTTAGTACATCTCCTCTTCCTAGCAGGGAATACTGCAATTCAAGGATTCTCAAGTCCTTCATGTAGAAGTCCTTTATGAAAAAGGATGTACATAGATTTGCATACAGTCTACACAATCCTTTCATTTATTTAAATCATCTCTAGATTACTTACAATACCTAATATAATGCAAATGTTATGTAAATAGTTGCAAATACAATGTAAATGTTATGTAAATGGTTGCCAGGGCATGGCAAATTCAAGTTTGGCTTTCTAGAATTTTCTGGAAGTTTCTTTCCCAAATATTTTTGTTCCAAGGTTTGTTGAGTTGGCAGGTGTGGAACCTGTAATTATAAAGGGCTGACTGTAGCTGAAGTTTAAATAAATTTATTAAATGATTAAATTGAATTTTAAATATCATACAGCTCATATATCATAATAAATCTTATTAATTCTGGAAGTACTGTTGATTTTTGGCAGGCAATCCACAGGTAAGGAATACTTTATACTTTCTCCTTAATATTTTCCACAGATATGGAATACTTTTATTTAACTCCAATGTAATAGCTTCAAATTATTCTGCACAAAGTTATACAGAGTTGAGTCAGTTTTGGAAAAGAATTCTGAATTCTCTGTGGAAATGGGACATTCTGTGAGCATTAGTTTAGCAAAGTAAAATTTGTTATTTTGCAGTCTTATAGTCTGGATATTTGTTTCCAACCTACTGAGGTGGTACCTTCAGGAATTCAGTTCAGGGTTGGCTATATATAGATACATATAAAGATATATGTTTATATCAATAAACATCTATTAACTTATATTGATCTCTCTAGACAGATTTGTGTCATATACATATATACAATTGTTTTCTCCTTTGTGATTATAATTTTGATGTTGATATATGATGCTGGTGTGTATCCAGTTCTTTTTTTTTTTTTTTTTTTGTCTTTTGTCTTTTTAGAGCTGCACCTGAGGCACATGGAGGTTCCCAGGCTAGGGGTCTAATCAGAGCTGTAGCTGCCAGTCTACACCACAGACACTGCCACACCAGATCCAAGCTGTGTCTGCAACCTACACCACAGCAATGCTGGATCCTTAACTCACTGAGCGAGGCCAGGGATGGAACCCGAAACCTCATGGCTCCTAGTCAGATTCATTTCCACTACACCATGGTGGGAAGTCCTATATCCAGTTCTTATTCAGACATTTACAAACGAGTGTAATGATTTTTAAACTTTACAGATAACGTAGATGCTTATTTAAAAAGTTCATTCCTCTAGTCACTGCCACCAAAAATCTCATTTCCTAGTGTGAAATAGGGCTTGTTGCTTTACATTGCAAATCTCTTTAAGTAGATTATTTGTAGGTCCTTCATAATGTATCTATTGAAAAAATGATCAAGGCAATATTATTAAAAATAAGAAGTCATAAACAGGATTCAGTAAGAGAAAAATAGTCTGGTTCTGAGCCATGTTCAAGAGGATATGTCTAGTGAAGGAGAGTATGTAGATTTGGAACCTGTGACAAAGATATGGATTTTAAGAAGTTTGCTTGAGGCAAATAACATAGGTAGGGGAAAGGCTGAGAAAAGTGTCTAGGGAATTCCTTAATATAAGCAGCTATGACTTCATATCATAAGAAACAGCATTCTTGGCCAAATCAAATATTTGATTAATTATCTGTTCTGTTCTGAGTTACATTTCTGTGCTTTTTTCGTTTGTTTGTTTTCCTCAGATTGCAGAATGAAGGGTTTTATATTAGTAATATTAAGTATTCTAAATTATGGATACTTTTAATTTATGAAATTTTAAAACTTTATCTATACATTCTATTTTAATATAGTAAACCCATAGCAACACAAGTTCATTTCTTTCACCACAGTCAAATACCAATCGGAAAACAAAAATTTAAATATACCTAGTGAAGAAAAGGTACACCTAGTATAATCCAGTATTGAGGAAGACAGGCGTTTCCCTGGCATATTCTGTAACTAATTAAATAAAAATCCTATAAAACAGTAAGTTCGGAGTGCCACTTATAGTATCGGCCTTTGGCTACTCTATAATCACTTTTCATTATGGTCTGAAATTAAATAGCGATTAAAGAAGGCCCAATTTCATGACTAACCACCCAAGAGCTGGAAAAAGTTAAGAGCAATATAAAATCTTAGAGGTAATGTTATTTTTGAATGCAAATGAGTTTAACCTTCTTTTGCCTCTTGGGAGAGAAATGCCCAAGGAAGTTTGTTGTCATCAAGAGCAGGTGAACGACACCATGCTCAATTTGAATTTCTAACACCATGCACAGTAATGAAATATGAGTGCATGTAATTCAATACAAGCATCTGTGTGTGTATGAATAATAGATGGTGCCTATGCTTTTTTTTTCAGCTATTACTAGCCCTTTGGTTGTTTTCTGAAAAATACACACAAAAACTGAGTTTGTATTAGTACTTGTGTGTATAAAAGTCTATAAATTCTGAAGGCCACATCTGTAATATGGTATACATATATACTCACAGGTACGTTCTCTTTCATTTATACATTTAAATATTAAGAAGCTGAAGCACTATATAGTAAATATTACATATACAGAATTTATGTATTTCAATTTTATAAGAGAAAACCTAGGCATCTTAGTAAATTATATAAGTCTTAAAAACTACTAGGTAATTTTTATTTTTTTTCTTTTTGGCCACATCCAGGGCATGTGGAAGTTCCTGGGCCAGGGATTGAATCCCTGCCATGGCAGTGATCAGAGCCACAGCAGTGACAACACTAGATCCTTAATTGCTGAAGCACCAGGAAACTCTGGTAATTGTAATTTTATTAAGCTTTTTAATATGTGAAAAATATATTCTCAGTTGGATTATTTAATTCATGTATAATAGTCTTAAAACCTTTTTTTCCCTTAAATGTGGTACATATCTTCTTGTAAGCCAATGTCTTTAATTCACACAGGTAATAAAAAGTAAACAACTATGCCTAGAACCAGCTGTTTACTTCAAACAACCAGGGTTTCCACGTACATGACTAACTACATGAATTAGTACAAAACATGCATTTCTCTGAAAAATTATCATTTCAGAGGCAATTGCAGTAACAGTAATCTATTAAATTTCTACTATATGCCATAGTGTATAGCTATGGGATTGCTAATCTAGCAAGAGTCATGAAAATCAATTATTATTTAATTTTAATTTTTCAGATAAGAAAATGGATTATCAGAAAAAGTAAGTAATTTACTCAAGAGATTTTAGATGTATATGTAGTCAGTGAGTGGCAGAACCAAGATTTAAACCTATTTCTTAATGGCTCCAAAGACTGGTATTTTGTTTAATCAGCCTTTTTTTGAGTGTTTTGTGAGGAACAGCAGTTTTAGTGGAAACAAATAGATTTTACAGATCAATAATCTTAACACACAAAAGTGACAATAAATTTGTAAATGTTGGGTTAAAATTTAACAAGTTGCTTTATAAGACATCTCAGAATGTTAATACTTTAATAAGCCTGCAAATTTCCAAGAGAAATAGATTTTGTGCCATTTCCTAAACTAATGTGAAAACAGATACCTTTTACAATTTGGTATTCACTCTACTCTCCTCCAGTGCCAGGATGCTACATATTTAGCAATTAGATGGTTGATAGCTTGTGTAAATACAAAAAATAAATACCGGAGTTCCCATCGTGGTGCAGTGGTTAATGAATCCGACTAGGAACTATGAGGTTGCGGGTTCTGTCCCTGCCCTTGCTCAGTGGGTTAAGGATCCGGCGTTGCCGTGAGCTGTGGTGTAGGTTGCACACGTGGCTCAGATCCCGCGTTGCTGTGGCTCTGGTGTAGGCTGGTGGCTACGGCTCCGATTAGACCCCTAGCCTGGGAACCTCCATATGCAGCCACGGAAGCGGCCCAAGAAATAGCAAATCGACAAAAATAAATAAATAAATAAATAAATACCTACTGACTGGTCAATTGATCATATGATTAGAATAAATGCAAACACAAGTACATTTTTGGTCTTATGAAATATCTTATTGGTTCCCCATACATGACCTTCCAAATCCTCCCACTGCAGAGGGCATGAATGCCCCACTTGCAAGTCCAGTCTTCCCCTAGTCATTACGATGAAGTCTGACCTCAGTCTGGAAAGATCCTCACCAAATATTCTGTGCCAATATAGACATGGACAGCAGTGCGATGCCAACCGGTCATACCCTGCCCTGCTTAAATGAATGCTCACTTTGATCTCTTTGGACTGAATGTTTGTCCTAATAACACATCATTAATAAATAAATGAAAAAATGAATGCTCAGCCTAAGTATCAAAAAATTGTCAAATAAAGTGATTGTGAGAAAAACAGAGAAAAAAATCCTATTGAACAAATTTGTTAAAAATATAATATTTAGCATTAATTAATGTGTGATAGAAAGGACATAATCCTACTGGTGGGAATACAAATCTGTACAATATTTACTAAAGCATTTTGTCAATTTAAATCTAGAAATTCAAAATGACTCAAAATCTTAGAGATAATTTTTTAAAAGCTGGAATAAATAGTTTTTGAGAATTGCTGGCAAATTTTTATATTAGGATATTTAAAAAATTTTTATTATGGTAGTGAAAATTCAAAATGAATGAATTAATTATGGCATCCATACAAAATAAAATATAATAGTTACTAAATTACTACAAAAATGTTAATGCATGGAAAATGTTTATCAATATTGTATAATGTTAAATATAAAAGGAGGATATTTATATGCAGATTTTTCAGTTTGTGCCAATATGCTATTAAACAAACATTCTTAGATATTTCTACAAACTGCTTATTGGGGGTAGAATTCTGATTTTTTTTTTTTTGAGTTTAAATAGGAACCCTCCCAAAATTACTGTAAAAAAATTCAGGCATAGAAATTAATAGAATAAATAAACACTTCCATGATGCTTTGATAAATCCACTTGTTTAGCTGAATTTTGTCAAATTACATTTTCTTTACATCTGTTTAGTAAACACTTAAACCACTGTATTTACATTATTTCCTTCTAAAGCTTCTCTGAGCTTCAAACTGTCAAATAGTACTAAACTTTTCATTTTTATTTATCTTTTTCTATATGACTGTTTTTCAGAGAATACTTAACAAATCTGGGTTTGTGCAAATATGGAAACATGGATCTAGCTTTTGGTTGGCTCACTACCTTTTTAAATGATTATTATTATTTTTTAGATTCTAATCTTCTACCTTTCCACATATACCAATTCTAATATATATGTTCTACTTAGGAACAGTCATTTCAGGAAAATCATGTTAAAAATCTTTCATTGGCTATCCACTCTCAGACAAACTACAGTCTTAACAAAACCAAATTCATTTCCAACAGTTTGAGCAGCTTTCAAGGGAGCCTGAAGATTGTCCTCAGTGCCCTTTATTTCTTATTGCCATTTCTACTCTTCTCAGATTCTAGAAAGGACATTTTTGGACTTCCATCTCCTGTTTCTAACCTGGCTTCAATTCCACTAGTGCAGAGAGACTCTTTATATTGACAACAATTTGTTATGAAAGGTTGTATGTGTGTGCACAAACACTGATTGTCACTTGTAAATTGTTTGAAATATTCTTTAGTCTTGTTAATAGGGACTTATGTTACTCTAGTGGATTGTCCTCTTCCAGGAATGGAAGTCTTGCTTTCGCACTTTTCAGGATTATCTGGCTTCTATCCCAATTTTTATACCATAATATTTGCTCATGCTTGGAACCCAGAAATTAATTTTTTCTTTTGAAAAGTAGATGATTCATCAGAGTTCTTTTTTCTGGACCAGCTCACTCAGGAGCTAGTTCTAATTCTAAAGTATCCTTTGAGCCGCAGAGAATTTCAACTAGCTTTTACACTATTTTACAGTAAGGTATAATATATTCTATGATTTGCTGCTATGGATACCTTCCCTTCTTGCAAGAATATTTCAATAGGCCTTTAAAGGCAACTATTTACTGCGGGTACCTTAGAAGCAAGTCTACTTCCATGATGACATTCAGAACAGAGATTCAGTTTCCTGGCTCACCAGTTAGGCCAGGAACCACAGTCTTATACTGACACAAGGAATTTATGATAAAAAAATACTTACTTTAAAATACTCAAAGAGCCTGAGCCATGCAGGTTTCCAGGAATTTAGGACATACTTTATAATGTCCCATTTACATCTATGCCACAATAAAATCAATATTTGGGAGAAAGTGGATGATAAAGGGTTGGCAGGGGCAGAGCAGAGATATTAAAATTCAAGTAGTCTGCCTATAAGAACTTGATATTTTATGCCAAACACAAGAAAAAAGAACTCTGATGAATCTCTACTTTTCAAAAGAAAAAAATAATTTTAGAGTTTATAAATTCCCTATCTAGCCATCTAGAGAGGTAAATAATGTACCTTGCATATTATATTAATTTATCTTATTTAAATCTCACTCAAATCCTATAAATTAGGTATTATTAATCTGGGCTTTTAAGTATGGAAATGTTCCACAGTCTAGTAACTGGTATAAGATCACACAGATTTCAAATTGTTGGACCAAGATTATAATGCATATACCACTCCCAAATGCATGTTATTCAATTATATCACACTATCAGTGAAGCCATAGATAATCTGGGAAGACATGCTATGTAGACATTAAATGAATTGCAGCTAATTCTTACCAAAATTACTGCTGATGTTTAATGAATTCTTTAGCATAATGTTAATGTATTTATGACTATAAAAGAAATTCAGGCACACATTCAATAAAAATTACAAACAGAATATAAAAGGTAAAATAAAAAATATTATACACAGAGTATAATATATAATTCACTAACAAATCTATTGTTGAGAGGCAAACAGAGTTACTATTGAGAACATGTCTGCATGAGATTAATTGTTCATCATCACCACATTACACTTTGAATATATTTTGGAGTATAAAAGAAACCAGTTGGAGCTGGCACAATTTCTATCAGATGGCAAATATAAGCCATTTATAACTATAAAGTATGTTAAGAGCATATAATATATAAGTATAGTGTTAGCACATAACACTAGAGATATGGTTTTAATTCTCAGGAGAAAAGGTTAAATGATGCTGACAGTTACATATATATGAACATACTCTATACTCTCATTTGAAATTACACTTTATGTTACCAAACATAACAAAATAATGATTACCCTGGCCAAAAAAAAAAAAAATTATTGTGAGCTCACTACAGTCTAAACAGAGGACATGAAAATTCCTGTAAATGTACAGACCTCAGATACAGAATTTCATGGAAGGAAGTGGGGGACATTAAGAAGAAAGAGTGAAAAAAGAGAATAGTCCTAAGCTTTTAAGTGAAATTATGGCTTTTATTCCTTCATAGTCTACTGCTGCTTTGAGATCAGCCAGATTTTTAGTAAAGAGTTTGAATACTTTTCCTGGGAGAGTTGTTTATACTGGAACAATAACTACTCAATCTTCTTATGCGGTCTGGTGGGAACAATCGTCTCTACTCCTCTCACTACCTCATGACTAGGTGAAGTTACCACTATTCAGATGCCACAACAAGATAATGCCATCAATGCAAAGAGATTGTAAAACTAACTTCTTGACTTCAGCCACACATAGCAAGGGACAGGATTAGCAACAGAAATGAGGTGATATAATTTCAAAGTCTATTATTATTATCTAATATTTCAGACATTTCCTTATGTCATTAAAGTTCCTCAAAATCATGAATGAATACAATTTATTTATATGGAATTTCAGTGATGGCAGTTTTTTATTCATTTCCTTTGAAGATGTCACCAATAATTTTGGTTTTATTTTTTAAATGTAGTGAATATGTTTCATGTAGAACTCTGTGCCTATCCTTAGGATACATTCCCAGCAGTTGATTTACTGAGTCAAGAAATATTAACATTTAAAACACTCTCGATATGCATTGCCAATCTATCCTCTAAGGAGATAGTCCTTTTATAACTCCTGGCATCAGAAGAGGCTTTCTTTTTACTACACTCTTGCCAACACTGAATATTATCATTAAAAATGTATCCCTTGTCTTAAATTTGAGTTATTTTGATTATTGGGACTGTACAGCTTTATCTCTATTTGCTTTTTTTAATTTTTCAGTTATGAACAATAACATTACTTATTTTCTTTTTTATTATCATGCACTATGGAATTGTCACCACCACCCCCAATTTCCTAAAATCATTGTTAAGAGTGAGCAAAAAATAATGCAAAATGGAAGCACTTTGGAAACAGAAAGACTTTGGTTTCAAGTCAGCCCTGATTCTTATATGACTATAGTTGTAACATCTTTAAGCCTCATATTTCTCATCTTTAAAATAGTGATATTTTAAAATCTTTGTGATTTCTGTGTATCTAAAGCATAATATATATGCATATATAGGATGTATAAATAAGCCCTAAAAAATACCATGAATTTCTGTCTAATGCCAGTATATAGAGATAACATTTTACTGAATACAGTTTGTCAAACAAAGCAATTTTTCAGAGAAATTTATATTGAATTTATATTTTCAAATGAATCCTCATAATTTTATTACATTTAGGATTGCTCAATTTTCAAGATCTTTAAATAAATAGTTGGAGTTAGCTTTATCTGCAGTATAGTCCAGTATTCTCAAATGAGTGTGAGTGGAGGAAAGGAAAAAAACAGACCTTTAAAGGGAATTTATGCTGATAAAGTCCTCTTGAAAGTATTGCTTTCAAGGTGACTACACCCTTTCTAAACAAATTTAATAAGACTGATGACTTCCTTTTCAGTTTTGATCCATCTGAAAAGTACAATACCACAAAAGTGGTGTGAATATTTAGGAAGATACTGCTCTTTTTTTGTTTGATATGTTTGTTTAAAATCAAATGAGAATATAAGGAAGGAAAGCAACTTAAGAGGAACCTTTTCCATACTCAATATTTTACTGGATTGAAACCAATTTAATCCTTTAACTTTTAAAGTTTGATAGCAAAATCTAAAATGACAATTCTATGAAATTTATGCAGGAAATTAGAACAAAACAAAACAAAATGAGCTTTCACATAAACCCTTAGTCTTTCTAACCAATCCACTAGTTTTAATCAGGAAACTTGGCTGTGGCACACAATTTGTGGTGAGCTTTTTTTACTGAAAGTGCGGTCTGGAGAATGACAGCATTGTTTGCACTGGAATCTTTTTATAAATGCAGAATATTGTTTCCACACAAGATCCACTATATTCAGATCTTCATTTGAGAAGTATCTCCAGGAATGTTAAAAGCTGTAGGTCACTGGGCAAAGAGCAAATGCTTTTAGAAATCTATATACAAAGAATTGCATTGGCTCAGAGTTTGTATTAGAATTAAAGAAATTGCCCCTGTAAAGCCTTAGCAAAACATTGACTCATCAAATAATTATTGGCACATACAATATGTCATGGATTCTTTTATAAACTCAGCATGACATAGAAAAAAAAGGTACATTAAAATTACCACCCTATAGAGCTAATGTTCTAGAATATGGGACATAGTCAATAAACCAATGATCGAGTAATAAGATATGTTGGCTTGTGTTAGATATCATGTATTTTTTTTTTTTTTTTTTTTTGTCTTTTTGCTATTTCTTGGGCCGCTCCCGCGGCATATGGAGGTTCCCAGGCTAGGGGTCCTATCGGAGCTGTAGCCACCAGCCTACGCCAGAGCCACAGCAACGCAGGATCCGAGCCGCGTCTGCAACCTACACCACAGCTCACGGCAACGCCGGATCGTTAACCCACTGAGCAAGCGCAGGGACCAAACCCGCAACCTCATGGTTCCTAGTCGGATTCGTTAACCACTGCGCCACGACGGGAGCTCCAGGGTTATTTTAAATAGGGTGATCAGAGAAAATATTAATAGTAAGTTGAACTTTGAGCAGAGACTGAAGGAGGTGAGAGAGGGATCTATCCATTTATCTGTAACTAACATGTTCCAAGCAGAACATGTAGCAAGTGCAGAGATCCTGAGTCAGGAACATTCTTGTCCAAAAGAACAGTCAGGAAGCTGAAGTGGTTCAATGATATCACCGTCATGAGAGGGTTATAGGAGTTGAGGTGGTCTGAAAGGTGGCAGACTGCCAGGGCACATACCGCAGGACATTGTAAGTAAAAGACTTGGCTTTTAAATCAGGTAAATCACTGGATAGTTCTGAGCAGAGGAATGGTGATATCTGAGTCACATTTTTAAACAGTCTTGTTATTTTCTGTTGAGAACATAGAGTAGGTGGCAAAGGCAAAAAAGATCACTTAGAAGGTGGGTGGTAATTCTCAGGAGAGTTCATTGCAGCTTATATCAACACGGTAGCTAAATGAATCTGAAACAGGACTTGCAGATTAGGATGGAAGTGAAGCTCTCTTTTCAGTCCCACTAACGCTTATCCAGAGAAAGCAAAGTGTCGGCTAGCACTGTCTCCTTGCCACTGAGTGGGAATATAAACTTGGCTTACATCTACTCTTTGCTGACAAAATGGGGCAGAAATGGAATGCTCATCTCATATCACTCCATTTCACCTTACTGATGTCTGGTGGGGGATGGAGTTTCAGCCTTGCTGGGCGCTGATGACATGGGAGGAGGACAATGTCTGGGCTTAGCAGAGTGCAGACTAAACTCACCTTGTTCTACCTCCTTCATACTTGATGCTACTGGACAGTGAAAGAGGCTCCGTCTTCTGCTGATCCCCAATTAAAACAATTCTGTTCATCCTTTAATACTTAGTTCATTGTCGTGTGTTCTATTGGGAACTATTGTATTCTATCAGTTGTTTTAATTATTTTTTGAGTGATAGGAACAAATTTATGGAACTATGAACAAGAAAATAGTCCCTGATTGCAAAATAAAAAGCCAAAACACCAATGTCTTGAAGTCCTTTATCTTGGTTTATTGTGTCCTCTCTCTTCTCCTCTATTTAACGCTTCTATCAGTTATCCATTGCCACCAGAGTCCTCCACAACAAACCACCCCAAAATTCTGTTGCTTAAATGATAACCAGTGATTAATAAGAGTATGTGTGTCAGAATTTTACTCTAAGATAACTGGGTAATTTTTCTGGTATCGGCTGATAAAGATGGTTTCACCTGGATTGACAGGGATGATTTCACTCTTTGCCATCCAGAGAGTGAAAGTAGACATAGTCTCATTGGTGATGGCAGAGGACTTGCAAGAACAGAAACCTGCAAGTGTTTTTACAAGCTTCTGCATGATATATGCTAGCATCATATTGGCAAAAAATGTTTATATGGTAAGTCCCACAGTCAGAGTAGAAGGATAAGCTTCACTGCAATTGGGGACATTCATGTAATCAGTCTTCCATGATGTTACTGGGGTGTCAAATAGCATGTGTACCAGAATATCATCTTCAAAAAGAGAAAGAATTTCTTAAAAGTCCACTGACTACCTCAAACATAAAATTCATGTCAATGAGCATAAAAATGTATCTCTATACTATACATACATACATACATACATATATATATATATATATATATATATATATATATGCTGCTTTCTCAGCATTTCCTTTCCCTTTAAATTTTAAATAGAAAAAAAAAAAAAAAGGAGTTCCCGCTGTGGTGCAGCGGTTAACAAGTCCGACTAGGAACCATGAGGTTGAGGGTTCGGTCCCTGCCCTTGCTCAGTGGGTTAAGGATCCGGCGTTGCCATGAGCTGTGGTGTAGTTTGCAGACGCGGCTCGGATCCCGCGTTGCTGTGGCTCTGGTGTAGGCCAGGTGGCTACAGCTCCGATTGGACCCCTAGCCTGGGAACCTCCATATGCCGCGGTAGCGGCCCAAGAAATGGCAAAAAGACAATAAATAAATAAATAAATAAATTTTAAATTGCACGTCCATCTGTTTGTAGTTGATCAATAAATGGAAAATGTCTTTATTTTTTAGGGCTCTTGATGTATTGTTGGAGTGAGAGGGGATCAAGACAAAAATTGCCCTTTTCTATTGAGAATCCAAATTAGAGCTGATGTGTCCCTAAAGAGGGATTCAAGTTCTAGAGTGACTCTTCTCTACACAATCAAAACGTTTATTCCCTCAAGACAACTGTATATACACATTTGTCCTTCAAGATTTCTGAATTTAATACACTTGATGGAATTAAGCTGATGTAATGTGTTAATGCTACAGTAAATAACCTGAAGCTTGAAGTGAGAGGACATTTTTTTTACCATGTCTGTGACATGTGGAAGTTCCCAGATCATAGCCTGATTGATAGGAACTATGGCACAGAAAGTATGATAAATATACTGAGTCCAGACCAGGAGGTGGAAACTTGAGATGCCTGGTTGAGTGATAAGGAGCTACTCTGAAATCCAATTAGACCCACATGACTTCTGCAGAAAAAAAAGCAGCTGTACAAAAGTCACCAAGAGCAAGGAATCTGATAATGGCTCTGAAAAGATCACACCCATCACATTTATCATCAACCACATCCCTTTAGAAAATGATAGTTTTAACTGTATAATGCCTTGGTACCAGCATTGGGAGAGTAGACCAGAAATAGGAATCCTTCTCTCCCTTTTCTTACATAGATATCACGCCAATACATAGGTCTATCTGTATTTGTAATTGCCCTCATTAAGTGTTCTCACTTTTAGACAAACTATCAAGTCAAAAGTTAAACTCTTTTGCCATCAGTATTCTAGCAACTTAAGAACCATTTTATTTTATTTTTCTGTTCCCATGGCATGTCAAAGTTCCCAGGCCAGGGGATGGAACCAAAGCCACAATAGCAACAGCAGTCGCTGCAGTGACGATGCAGGACCATTAATCCACTGCACCTCAAGAGAACTCCTTCAGAGCCATTTTAAGCAATGCCACATCATTGCTCTTCAAATCACTACAAAAAGTTTGTGATTCCTTCTGGGCCCTTTTTTTTTATATAAATGCATGCAATTTCGTGTCATAAAATATTTTTTAGCTTTAATTATTTTTTGTTTAAAAGCATTAAATCAGCAGCCTATTTTGCATATGAATTGAAGTATAATCCAAATTAAAAGATGTAAAGTTTTAAGGCAGTCTTATAATGTTATTGTTATCAAATATGTTAGAATATCAAATATGTTTGAAAATGTGAATATATATATATATATATGTAAGCTTTGGAGTCCATGCTGAACATAGATTAGATTTAATAAATTTTTAAAAGTATAGCAATATTATCTAGGTAGTATTTAAAATGTGTTTAGGAAGAGGCTGACCTAATTTCAGAAATGTATGCATGTCTAAAACTAGTTTCTATAATGGATTTGGTTGTTGCCTTACATGGTACACCTGTGAAAGTATATGAATTCGCCTTGCCTCCTTTTGAAAGGAAAATACATTGTATGTTTTTCATTTACTGCATATGATTTTATTTTATTCCAGAATTCATAAGGTTATAGACTTAAAAATGATTTGAATATTTTGGCAAGGCTGGCAGAGCTATGTTAAAGCATTATTATTATTAAAATACTTAAATAAGAAGTTACCATGGTGTTTAAAATCAATATCACTTTTTCTACTGGCTGCTTACTGGGTCATATCAAGCAAGTTTATCATTCACAGTTGGAATTGCTCTATCTGTGAACTCTCCAGTAGAGTTCATCTTTGCTTCAAACCATTCAGGAAGTTACCTCTGAACTTACACAATGTTAAAATGACTCTTTGGCAATTATCCAGGAAGGTTTTTTAGAAGAAAATACCCTTTTAATCAATGGGCTAACCCCTGCTGTTTTAACGAATATTACTTCTTTTTACTTAATGCTATGAGGGGAGACTATTGTAAACAGAAGCTGTTTTCATCTATATAAAATAATTTATAAACTCATAACTTATTTCTCTGAAAACACTGCAAAGCAGCAGTGCATCTGGCATGTGAAGATGATGAAGTATTATTTAAATAAAGACTCTTGCCTTGCAGACCCTAATGGATGAGACTGACAGAGCTATGGTTTTAAAACATGAATCTATTTTTTAATTTTTAAACACTTTGTTAAAATTAAGGCAGGGGGCAAAAAATGTACCCAACCAGCCAGAAATTCATACAACTTCTATTTTAATGACAACAAAATGCTATTATCCATTTTAAAAGTGTATTTTTTTCAAATTCATAAAAAATCAGTTTTTTTCCTAATGCATCAGTCTTTATATCAAACTCTCATTTTTGAATAAAACAAAACAAAGCTGAAATACAGAGTAAAACTTTTCATTTCAAATGTGCAGTGATTTTTATTATAATGCCATTTTTATTCATTGATTAAGTATTTCAGAGTGTGACTAAATTTATGGCCTTCAATTATGATGTACTATTTGAATCAAAATTTTCCTAGTGTCCACAGTCAGGAATGCACATCCTTCTACCAAAGCTCTACAGGAAGCCAGGTGTCTTTCTAAAAAAATGATAATAGTTATTTACCAATGTAAACCTTGGGAAATTCCCTTTTGATTTGTCTGTTAAAACTTGTCATAGAGTCCATCAGAATCCATTGACAAGCAAAGATTAATCTTTCCAAAGAAAGCATCAATTTCCTATAAAAGTCTCAGAACTTGTCCTGTGATTCACAGGTCAGGTAGTGCCAGAAATTTGCTCATCTACTTTAGCATATATCAGGCATACTGAATCCACTAGGCTACAGAGGACCAATTGGTAGACTCACCTTACCAGTGAGCCTGGACTTTGTAAAAAGCCTCCTGCCATGATGCTCATCCAGAGCTAGGAACTCTTTAGGCCATTTGGTTAATGAGTCAGAGACAATATCCCAAATATGGAACATATTCCCAATACAATACAGAAAGGTCCAGCTAGCATTTTGCTTCTTAATATTAAATCACCATGCAACAAGACCATCACTGTGGAAGGGATAACCCAATACACAACAGACCTTGTTAAACTGGCAAATTTTAGAGTTACATGGGAGATAAGCCACTCTGATACATGTGTGTTTTGCTGAAGTATCTAAGGCATCTCTCACTCTAAGCTTAAATCTAAGTGTTAAACTTGGATTTGCCATAGGACCCCACAATTCAACTCCTAGATATGTACACAAGAGAAATAAGAACATAGGTCTGTACACAAATTTGTAGGCCAGTGTTAACGACAGCATTATTCATAAGAGCTCAATTATGAGAAAAATCCAAATGCCCATCACTGTGAATGGGATAAAAATATGGCATATCCATACAATAGCATATTATTTAGAAATAAAAAGGAGTGAAGTACAGATAGATGCTACGATATGGTTGAAGCTTGAATATATTGTGCTAAGTGACAGAAACAAGACACAAAAGACTATATATTGTCAGATTCCATTATATGATATGATCGTAAAAGGCAAAACTATAGAGATGGAAAACAGATTAGTGACTGCCTGGGGGAACTGGGGATAGGAAAAGGGAGTGATTGAAGTAACCATAAGGTTTCTTTGTGGAGTGATAAAAATGTTCTAAACATTTGATTCTAGTGATAGTTACATACACTGAAAATTAACTAAAACTTACTGAATTGTACACCTAAAATTAGTACATTTTATGGTATATAAACTATACTCCAAATAATGTTTTTTTTTTTAAATCCGTCCTACAAGATAATTTCAGAAATTGTTTGTTAATTGAGGAGTAAAAACAGTCTTCATCCTACAGTCATTAAGAGAATTAGAATAGGAAGTCTGAACTCTCTAATTGCATTCATTGGTGCTGTCTAGCCAGAATTGGTTAAATAACATTCAAAGAAACCATTGTGTTTATTAAAACCAGATAGAATTTAAATCACTAAATTTTTATACAGGTGAAAGAATTGATAAGTCAGAGGGGAGAATGAGGCAATCCAGAGATTAGCAGAAAGGCAACTTCAATTTTCTGACAAGTGGAGGATGTGGTTTACTGGGAACTAGACCATTGGGGGACCTACAGTCAATGCATGAGAAGCCACCAGAGGCAGAGATGGAGAGAATGTTCCTGGTTTCTTTTATTCTCCAATCCTCCTATTTTCTTCCAGTATCTCCTACTGGCTTGACTTGAATGGCAAGCAGTGTATATAGAGGCTGTCATCTTTTTTGCCACACACAGCAGAGCAAAGGAAGGATAGGAATGGATCTGAGGCAAACCTGCCCAGAACTGGGATATAGGTATTTAAGTAATCTTCCCATTTATGTCCAACTTAACTTTTTGTCCACACCAGTTTTCCCAACACTAAGTGTTCCCTGGGCTTTGTCTGTTAGCACACACCTATATCACACTCTGCTTTAAGCCCATCTCAGTCTCGTATCATACATCCAGGCTTCACTTTCTGCATTTTTACCTCAGTGATCACATTCTCCTATAAAACCACTGCAGAAAGCTTATACTCTATCATCCAACTTACAAATAGAAATCATTAGTCTTTAAAAAATTCTTAGTTTTTAAATGATTTTATGTTTGATGTTCCCAAATTTGACTATAATTACATGATGACAAAAATTATGCCATAGATATTAATATCTAGGATGCCAAGAAGTAGTAGGGTTTTTTAAACTATCATTATAAAATGATGTACAATTTTTTCCAGAACATGCCAAGGCTGAAATTAAAAAGTGACCATTGACCCACCATGAAAAAATATTATTTATTGTTTTGTTTTGTTTTGTTTTGTTTGGTGTGTGCTTCTATTTGTTAATTCTGTTGTGAAGATATGACCCAGACTTGTCAAGCTGCATTTCCTAGTATACTAGTATCATAAAGGAAGAATGAATGGCCCAAAGCTAATGTATGTTTTCTTTCTTACCATTTCATTCATTCTACAAGATAAGTAAATCTAATCATGTGGCAAAAGAAGTTCTTGAAGGACCTGTAATGTAGGATAGTATGACCAGGATAAAAAGCCACTAGAAGTGATATTGCAAGTCAATATCCAGGGAGGGGTCATTGGAACAAATCCTTAAGAGTCAATATACTGCTAATCCTGAGAATGGAGAGGGGTAATTACATTCATAGAGATACAGAGTTGATAGATTATACCCATGATTTACCCAGTATAATATTCTCTCGTTAACAGGGTTTCTAACAGGCAAGACGAAGAAGGCCTTAGTAGTTAGGATACTTTGTTTTCCTTAAGTAGTGATGTATGGTGCTGCCTTTTTATAAACCAGCTCCAATGTTTTTGGAATCCAGCATATTTCCTCTACAAGGCAAAACAAATATACTGAACAGATTCTGGGTTGCCAGATTCAAAAACACCAGAATCACTTCTTAGATTCCTAGATTATCTATTCACTGTTTCCTTCTGTCCTTTTTATAATAGAAGATATTTGCAAATCAAAAGGATTCATTACTCTTTTCCTTTCAGGTCTATTCTTATTTTGTTTTTATGGGCCAGTTGCTACTTTGAGCAGTAGCCACCAGTTAAATAATGACACAATTTAGGCTGAAGATAGAAGTGTTAGTCAAGTATCAATCTAAGTATTTACCGACTATGAATATCTTAAAAGGCTGATAAATTCTGGTTTAGAGGAAGTTCTTCCAGGGTTGTATATTCAAGTTTCTAGACTTGCACTTTTAGTAATGTGAAAATAAGTGTCACACTGGGAAACACAATGATGAAAAGGACCGGTTGTGAAAGGAAATCAAGCATTTATATGTAGCCAAGCAAAGAGAGGAAAACACAGTCAAACCAATTAGTCCAGTTGGCTAATGGTCTTGTTTATGAGTGATCTGGAGGGCTGCACTGTTAGCTTGGAGGGCATAGTGTAATATAGATCCACTGAATTTCCCCAATTATCCTGAGTTTACACTTTAAGCTACACTTTATTCTAAATGATGGTGGCCTTAGTCTCATGTACCTGACTCTGGCTTTATATCCAGTTGTTTATCAGTAATAGCTTGTTGGAATTATGTCTAATAGTTAAGGCTAAACCTATGAATTGCTATATTTGCCAAAGTATCTACAAGGTGGGTTAAAGTCTCTTTATGGTGTGTATCTGTATCTTTCAAAGGTGGTCTGTGTAAGCTACTTACTTTATAAGAATTGAGATGACTTAGTCGACATAAAGGAAGAATTTATTAGTTGAATTTTTAGAATGAGTATTAATATCATTTTAAGTTTTAAAAATATTCTTTCTCATTATGTGATGTGAATAGAATTATCTGCAATCACAGATAGAACTAGGGTCAAAATGAAATTCTACACCTCTGAGAACTTTCAAATCTTCTACTTGAGCTTCAATATTGAAGCTTCTCAAAATTAATCAGAATATATTAGAATATAATTATGAAGCAATCTTTTATCCAGGAGGTTCAAATGCAAATACTGCCTCTTTGCAGAGAATAGAGATTGGTTAAGTAAGAGAATTTAACTGAGAGTACTATATTCTTACTCATTTATTCAAATTAATGTAATTATTATCTAATTAGCTAGAAAAATGACTTGTTCTATTATTCATTAAATGTGAACATTCTTCCCAGAAAAAATAACTCTCAGTGAAAAACTGATCTAAAGACTGACCAACAGAAAGCTTATAATATATACTAATGAAACAGTAATAACTTTAGAAATAATTTTGGTTGAGCAAAGTGAAGAAAATGGAAACAGATGATTCTACCATTCGTTAGTTATTGAGAAAAAGAATCATTCTGATTAAGGGAAGTAGAGAGGAATATGTAGCATTCTATGCTTATCTTTATGGAAATCATCAATTCAATGTGTCCTTGTTGAGAGATTATGGTTTACAAATTAAAATTATAAGACTATCAGATTATATCTTTAATTACTATTACTATAGAACAATAGCACTAAAGAAGAAAAAGTAACACTTACAAGTTAAAAATTAAAAAATTAATAATATGATATTTCTAACAATCATTAAGTATTCATTAAACTCTGCATTAGGTGTTTTAACAAAAAGGAAGAAAAGGAGTAGCAATGTATGTTTTTATTTTGTACCAAAACAAAGCATACATATTAACTGTGTTAGAAATTTTCTTCCAGTTTACAAATGCCAGAAAATTTTATGTTCAATTTTATTACAAAACTGTGGGAAAAAATTGGTTATTTCATATGAAGGTAAAAGTTACTGTAACTTGCATAAAGCAGAAAGATGAGATTTGAAATGAGATCATCAACCTATTTTTCATATTTATCAAAAGGTACACTAGTATAGAATGACCATTCTCCTTTGTACCCAGTCCTTGCTTAATTTAAAAACTTAGTATATGATCCATGAATTTAGGTATGTCATATGCATTTTGTTAAGTCACATATATACTAAAATAGACCTCTTCTGTTTTCCTTCAGTTAGATAAGAATTTGAACAACTGAAAACTCTTTAAATCTCAAAAAAATTTTCTTAATAAAAAATGGTAGAAGAATTTAAACATTTGACACGAAATTAGTTCTAGAATAAAAACTGACAATTAATAGTAATAATTTAAGGATATCTTAGAGTCGTGAATTATAATATATCAAATTAGTTTTCTATATACAACCAAGAATAGAAAAAAAATGTGATTGTATATGGAATAAAGAAACATTTGAGAACAAAGTGTGAAGTCATTGCAGATTTTATATGTGTACTTATATATACACATAATCTCCCTATGTATAATCTGTATATATATATATAATTCAGTTACATAATATATATACAGTTGCATGTACTATAGGTAATACATATATATATAACCATGTATGTAAATTATGTAAAACTATTTATATATATTTTCTTATTTATTGCTCAATATACCATAGACATGAGACATATTGTACTATATCAACTCCCAATATTTTTACAAAGAAAAATATTTAATGATCAATAATTAGTATATGCCTACATACATACATATATATGTGTGAGTGTGTGTGTATATATGTGTATGTATAATTTTAACTTGGTTCAAATTATTACATGTGTATCTCAGTGAAGTATAATTTTCTTAATATAATTTTGTCCCCTGGACACAACAATATATTTGAAGTCAAAGATCTGTGATACTCTCCTGAACAACCTTATTGCAGTTGCTTTAGCTGTAGCAAGAATTTATACCTTAGGTATCACCCAGAATTGCAGCTAGACTTCAAACTCTTGGACAAAGGTTGGATCCTTGTCTAATTTACAGAGGATTTTGAAATTCAATAAAATGGATTCTTGATTCAGTTTGCAATCTTATAAAAGCCATGAGTCCATGCAGTTGAACTTTTAATATTATGACTAGTTTCTGTATCTAATATTTCTGTGTTTGATTTCAGGATACTTGAAATTGAATTATTGGTGCTGACTTTACCATATTGTATTAATCCTTTGGTATATGGGTCTTAAAATAGGCTTATCTTTGTATTGACTAGGTTTTATACACTGTTCAATGTAGACCTGGATATTGATCATCTGAGCTCTAAATTTCTTACCTGTCTACTTCCCCACTTATATATTACTTTTCTATGACTGTCTGCTATGTATTTACCAACCCATCGTTAGGACCATGAGTCTTCATCCTCCTGAGTTGAGGTTCTGTTTTCCAGTGACCCCAGAAGCTACCATTATTATTAAAGTATATAATTTTGTTTGATTTTGCTTTCTGAAATTTTAGAGTAGAAATTAGAAAACTGCATAATTTGCATAGCATAGGAAAAGATCAATAAGAAGAATACAGTTAATACAAGTAATAGCAATTAATTTTTCTTGATTTTTTAATTAGGGATTTTTTTTTTATTATTTTCTGCATGTGTGTGGAAAGCATTGTATGTAACTCATTAATTAGTGAGCATTAGCATTATGGGCTTTAGGTCAAAAAGTTTTCAGACATTCATCATTTTACAGATGAGAACATTAAAGTCCACAGAGGGCTTTATACATGCATGCATGTGTGCATGCATGCATACATACATACATACATAGCAGTTAATGTTAGATTCAGTCTGAAATGTAGTCCTTCAGATTATCAGGCTATTTAGTACTGATTTTTGTTTTGGATTGGTTTGTGTTAAAAAAAGAAATTTTTTTTAAGAAATCAAGATATCAACCTGAACTAGAGGTTTTTAATTCATAACAAGATCATTAATTAGAAGCTCTTAACATTTATCTTTTTGTTATAACTACACAGGTGAGGACTCCACATGAATATTACTTCCAGTCACCCAGAGACACCTTTCATTTAGTGAGAGCTAAGTTACTCCCTCACAGATGGCCATATGACAGCATTCCCTGTCAGATATGATTTTGCCTAACTTCAACATGTGCCTCTCCTTTTCTTTAAAGTAGGCACCTTCCCATCCTACTTGTGATTATCTTCCTCCAGTTCATTGTAAAAGTCACTTAGCTCTTATTTTATCATCCATTATCTCCTAGAGACAAGCCCAGTGGAACTAATTTTCATTCATCTTCATCTCATCTTCCTGGGATTAGTCAAGCTCTGGTATTTCACTATTACCTATTTTTAATATTAGGGGTGATACATTAATAATGTCATATTTTTCTAGTAATGAGGTATAACAATGATAGTTGAAACAGTTTTTACTTTCCTGAAAATATTAGTTTGGACAGCTGGGCTTCTGCTTTGAAAACTTTCCCTTTGGTTTGGAAATTGCTGCCAAATTTCTTCTTCCAAATTCTTTTTGTCAACCAGCCTAATAATAACTCAACTTTATTAATGTAGTCTTCTCTTGTGTGGTATGCATCTGTTTTCAGCAAGCATTTTTTCAGATCACTATAAAGGGTGTTTTTGCAAGAAGTAGTGCTTCTATATAAGGAACATAAAAATATGCTTATCTTAGGAAAAATATGAAATTATTTTAAATGGTGAGTAGATAATAAATGTGCATCTTACTTATACTTACTGCATAGGACAATTCTAAAGTGACTATTTTAAGTACCTTTACTGATGGCTTGATTGATATAGCCAAAGTTTCTGGAAGTATGTGAATAGATAAACACAGATCTGCATTTGTAGATATATAAAACTGCACTTAATAAGAAAAAAATATTCTAAAGTATTTTCTCAACATAAATTGTACTAAAGATATGTAATAAGAAGGCAAATTATGAATTCAGTCTCATTACTTACATTTGAGTATAATAATCGATGTCATTATAAATTAATTATTTCTCATTATAGGATAGCTAGCAGGCTTTGGTGGCTAGATTAGCAATAATAGGAGATACTTTTGGCCACTGAATTTGGAAACAATAAGTCTTATTCATTTTTAGGTAGATAAATCTGCTGGCAAGGTGAAATATATATTGTAGTTTCTGGAAAAGCCTAAAGTAATGGATGCTGATCAGAAATGTTTTCAGAATAAGAGAAAAACTTTTACATCCAAGAAAATGAAGTTGACATAATTTTCCCATTTCCTCTAAGTACTACTAAAAACTCTTAAATTATACATAAAACAAACATAAGAATAAACTGAAAGGCAGAGAAAAGAAATTAGCTAGGAACTTTGGATCACAAGTAAGAACAGGATGGTGAATTCTTTTGGTTATCATCTTTACCTTATATAATCCAGACTGCGTTCTGGGAAAGCCAATATCCCAGAAACACCAATATGCAAAGACAAAAACAAAACAAAACAAAACAGAAAATGTCCTCCCAAAGCCTGATTTCTCTAGCCAGATGACCATGAAAGAATTATAAAAGCAAGACAAAATGTTTAGTCATTAAGCATGCTACTACACCCAAACTCGATGTGGTGGATGGAGGAAACCCTGCAGTTCAACCTCCTGGACCTGCTTCAGCAAAGAAGTGGATAACCGAGACTTCCACCCTTTATTGAAGAGACTTTCCTTTCCCCATTATATGCTCTTTGCTTCTTTGCCATGGATTGATTGTCCATACATTATATGAATTTATTTCCCAGCTATCTACTCTGTTCCATTGATTTATGTGTCTGCTTTTGTGCCAACCACGCTGTTTCAATTACTATAGCTTTGTAGCAGAATTCGAAAGCATGGAACATAGTACCTCCAGCTTTATTCTTTCTCAAGATTATCCTGGGTAAGTTCATCTAAATTTTAGAATTATTTGTTCTATTTCTGTTAAATATGCCATTTGAACTTTGATATGGATTTACTGAATCCAAAGATTGCTTTAGGCTGTAAGAATATTTTAACAATATTAATTCTTTCAATCCATAAGCACAGAATGTCTTTCCATTTTTGTATATTGTCTTCAATTTCTTTCACCACTGTTCTATTGTTTTCAATGTTAAAGTCTTTTGCCACCTTTGTCTAATGTATTCTTAGGTATTTTATTCTTTTTGACTAAATTGTAAATGGGAAAGTTTCAATTTGTTATTAGTATATAAAAATGCTACCGATTTCTATATATTGATTTTGTATTCTGCAGCTTTACTGCATTCATTTATTAGTTCTAACAGCTTTTAAGTGGAGTTTTTAGGGTTTTCAATATACAATTTTATGCCATCTGTAAACAGGGACAATTTTACTTTTTCCTTTCCAATTTGATGTGTTTTGGTTTTTCTTGCTTAGTTTCTGTTCCTGGGACTTTTAATACCATGTTAAATAACAGTAGTGAGCATGAGCATCATTCTCTTGTTCCTGCTTTTAGAGGAAGAGCTTTAAGTTTTTTGGTGTTGAGTATGATAATAGCTGTGTGTTGGTTATATATGGTCTGTATTATATTGAAATATGTTCCCTCTATACTCACTTTTTAAGAGTTATTATACATGCACAGTAGATTTTTTCCAATGCCTTTTCTGCATCTACTGAGTTAATCATACAATTTTCATCTTTCATTCTGTTAATGTCATGTATCACACTGATTGATTTGTAGATATTGAACTAATGTGGAACCATTTTTACATCTCTGGAATAAATCCCACTTGATCATGGTTCAGTTTGTTGAGGAATTTGCATCCATGTTCATAAAGGATACAGACATGAATTTTCTATTTTTGTGGTGTCTTTTTTTGGTTTTGGTATTGAGATTTCCTAAAATGTGTTTGGAAGTTTTCCCTCCTCTTCATTTTTTTTTTTTGGAAGAGTTTAGGTATTAAATCTTTTTTGAATGTTTTGTAGAGTTAACCAGTGAAGCCATCTGGTCCTGGCCTTTTGCATTGGGAGCTTTTTGATTAATCTTTCAATCTCTTTAATAGTAATTAATCTATTTAAATTTTCTAGTTATTTATGATGCAGTTTTATGTGTGTGTGTTTTGTTGCTTTTGTTGTTTGTTTGTTTGGGGGTTTCTTGGTCATTCCTGTGGCATGTGGAAATTCCTGGGCCAGGAATCAAACCCCCACACAATCCAAGCCACTGCAGTGACAATACTAGATCTTTAACCTGCTGTGCCACAAGGGAACTCCTGTGATGCAGTTTTGAAAGACTGTTTCTAAAATCTATCCATTTCTTCTAGGCTGTCCAATTTGTTGGAGTATAGTTGTTCATGGTAGCCTCTTATGATCCTCTGTATTTCTATGGTATCAGTCGTAACTTTTCTTAACCTTATTTGCAGAAACATAAATTTGAAACTGTCATTATGTTATATAGTTTATCAAATACTCTGTCCCAATAACACCCTCTTGGAGATCTTTATTCTTTAATTTTTATTAGACTGATTTCTCTCTTGGCCTGTAGCATTGTTGAATCAGGGGATTCTCACTAATGTTTTCTTGATTATATCAAATGTTTTTGCTTACCATTTATTTATTCCTCTTTCTAGTTCACTTTCTCATTTAATAAATCTATCATCAAATTTTTTAAAGGAGACCATGTGAGAAAATGTTAATGAGCTATATCATGTGAAGAAATTTTAAAATTATCTCTAATTATTGACTCAATATTTTGTAGGAATATACTTAACCTACATTGATTATACTTATCCTCTAAAATTTTAAGGGTTTACTCTATCATCTTCTAATACATACAACTGCCAACAAGACATCTGAACTTTATCTCATTATTACTCTTTTTGTATAACATCTGCTTTTTTCTTTTCTTTTCTTTTTTTTTTTTTTTTGTCTTTTTGCTATTTCTTTGGGCCGCTCCCGTGGCATATGGAGGTTCCCAGGCTAGGGGTTGAATCAGAACTGTAGCCTCTGGCCTATGCCAGAGCCACAGCAACACGGGATCCGAGCCGTGTCTGCAACCTACACCCCAGCTCACGGCAACGCCGGATCGTTAACCCACTGAGCAAGGGCAGGGACCGAACCCTCAACCTCATGGTTCCTAGTCGGATTCGTTAACCACTGCGCCACGACGGGAACTCCTGCTTTTTTCTTATTTTAGGCCTTCTTTTTACCATTTGTACTACTGAATTTCACGTGATGTAAAGTTTGGTCTTTATTAATTTATATCTTTCAGCATCCGTTAGACCTTCTATTTACTATTTATTTAATAATATCCTATATTCTATGCTTCCTGTCCCCTTTATCTATTGGTATTAATTGTATGTTGACCATCACATACTACTCATGACACTGCTTATAGAAAGACAGCTTTGAGCTTTTAGAGCAGTCTCTCATTTTATCTATTATTAACACTTTACTATCTAGTTACTATTTTAATATGCCTATTCTCTAAAATTTTTAAAGCACTTTTTTCTGAATTTTCATATTAAACTATTGTATTTTGTTTTATAAATTCAATACCTAGTATCAACGCAAATGCTTTTTAAGATATAGGTTTGATCGTCACCTGTTAATGAAGTTATCTTCTTTTGCCTGAAATACTTCTTTTTTTCAGGAGAATTTTCAACATGGTGTATCTTAGACTTTCTCTGCAATGGTAGACTTTTCTCAAACAATTAATTATTAAACATCCATGTTTATAACAAGTAGATGGTTGTTATACTTTTAGAATTCATACTGCCAGCAATTAGAAGGGTTTTCTCTGATGTAACATTGAACTAGTTTCTTGGGCTGCCATAATAAATTTCCATCAACCTGATACTCAAAATAAATTTGTTTTCTTATGATTCTGGAGGCCAGAAGTCTGAAATCAAGGTGTTGGTAGAGCCACCCTACCTCTAAAACTCTTGAGGAGAAGCATTCCTTTCTCTTCCATATTCTGATACTCCTGAGCAATCCTTGGCATTCCTTGGCTTAGACTGTATAATTAGACTCTTCCTACATCCTCACATGGATTTCCCCTCTGTGTCTGTCCTTGCTTCTTATAAGAACACTTTTCATTAAATTTTGGGCTGGAAAATTGAGGATGATCTCTTCTAGAGATGCTTAATTAAATATGCAAAGGCACTTTTCCAAATCAGAACAAATTCAGAAATTCTGAGTAGACATATATTTTGGAGATCACCATACCACCTACTACAAACAATATATAATAATCCTCTTGAGACTACTGAATTAGGTTTAGTTGTAAAAATCTCATTTTATAAAAAGAGAGAAGCTCACTTTTCAATCAGAGCTTTAGTGAGAAATAGTCTTGTTATCATGATTTAAGCATAAAGAGTGGAGTGGTTGATGGTTCACATAAATACTTCCATTTAGCTTGTTTTTCTCAGCCTCTTTTCTCCATTATGCTTTCTTTTTTTATTTTTTTATTTTCACTTATATTATTATTATTAATAGTTATTTCCCCAATACAATTTGTTTCTACTGTACGGAATGGTGACCCAGTTACACATACATGTACACATTCTATTTTCTCACATTATCATGCTCCATCATAAGTGACCAGACATAGCTCCCAGTGCAACACAGCGGGATCTCATTGCTAATCCATTCCAAAGGCAATAGTTTGCATCTATTAACCCCAAGCTCCCCAACCACCCCATTTCCTCCCCCTCCCTCTTGGCAACCACAAGTCTATTCTCCAAGTCCATGAGTTTCTTTTCTGTGGAAAGGTTCATTTGTGCCATATATTAGATTCCAGATATAAGTGACATCATATGGTATTTGTCTTTGTCCTTCTGACTTACTTCACTCAGTATGAGAGTCTCTAGTTCTATCCATATTGCTGCAAATGGCATTATTTTGTTCTTTTCATGGCTGAGTAGTATTCCATTGTGTATATATACCACTTGTTCCTAATCCAATCATCTGTCAGTAGACATCTGTGTTGTTTCCATGTCTTGGCTATTGTGAATAGTGCTGCAGTGAACATGCGGGTGCATGTGTCTTTTTTAAGGAAAGTTTTGTCTGGATATATGCCCAGGAGTGGGATTTCTGGGTCATATGGTAGTTCTATGTATAGGTTTATATATAAGGTACCTCCATACTTATTTCCATAGTGGTTGTATCAATTTACATTCCAACCAACAGTGCAGGAGGGTTCCCTTTTCTCCACACCCTCTCCAGCATTTGTTATTTGTGGACTTATTAATGATGGCCATTCTGACTGATGTGAGGTGGTATCTCATGGTAGTTTTGATTTGCATTTCTCTAATAATCAGAGATGTTGAGCATTTTTTATTGTGCTTGTTGGCCATCTGTACATCTTCCTTGGAAAAATATCTATTCTGGTCTTTTGCCCATTTTTCTGTTGGGTTGTTGGCTTTTTTGCTGTTGAGTTGTATAAATTGCTTGTATATTCTAGAGATTAAGCTCTTGTCAGTTGCATCATTTGAAACTATTTTCTCCCATTCTGTAAGTTGTCTTTTTGTTTTCTTTTTGCTGTGCAAAAGCTTGTCAGTTTGGTTATGTCCCATTGGTTTATTTTTGCTCTTATTTCTGTTGCTTTGGGAGACTGACCTGAGAAAACATTCATAAGGTTGATGTCAGAGAATGTTTTGCCTATGTTCTCGTCCAGGAGTTTGATGCTGTCTTGTATTTATGTCTTTCAGCAATTTTGAGTTTCTTTTTGTGCATGGTGTGAGGGTGTGTTCTAGTTTCATTGATTTGCACGCAGCTGTCCAGGATTTCCAGCAATACTTGCTGAAAAGACTGTCGTTTTCCCATTTTATGTTCTTGTCACTGTTGTCAAAGATTACTTGACCATAGGTGTCTGGATTTACTTCGGGGTTCTCTATTCTGTTCCATTAATCTGTATGTCTGTTTCGGTACCAGTACTACACTGTCTTGATGACTGTGGCTTTGTAATATTGCCTGAAGTCTGGGAGAGTTATACCTCCTGCTTGGTTTTTGTTCTCCATTATGCTTTCAGTTTTACCTGCCATTCCTGAGACAGAAGCCACTCTTGTGTTCTGCCATGGAGGTTAGTAGGCTTGTCTGCACACACCACTCAAATACATTCCATAACTACAGCTTACTATCTCATGATCATCCATCTGTATTTTTCCATCCACATTTTCTTCTCTAGAAAAATTTTCAAAACTTGAGGTTTACCAGTATTTCATTTTCTTGTTGATGAAGGATTATACTTTTTAAAAAACTACTATTTATAATGAATCTCAGAAAAAAAAGAGGTAAAAATTCATAATCTGTTTATGATACACCATTGTTCTACATCTCAGGGTACTCTACAAAATATGATTTTAAAATCACACCTCATATTATTGTTGGAAGATTATGTAGTAATGTTTGATAAATATTAGTTATTATAGAAAATAAGTCTTTATCCAGATACTTAAGGAATTAGTAAATCATTTGAAAATTTGTTATATAAATATATTCACTTAGACTTCCAAATAGGTAATTTCTTATTTTTCATTACTGAAAAATATGGATATTACCACAGACAATTATTTTTTCATTCATTTTCTACTAAAACATTAACTAAAATGCAAGAATGTTCTGTTTTCAATCCTAATACAATTCCCTGAAACTTGCCAAAATAGCATTTGTCACTTTCCGTCCCCTCAACTTTGAAAAGCATATACATGAATACATAAATATAATTTGCGTAGTATTTCTGTTTTAAATTTTTCATGAATTAATCAGTTTGAAGGGAAAGTTTTTGTGCAGATCATACCACTTGATACTTAAAAATTCATAACTACAAGCTGACTTTTGAAAGACAGTCATGATTTAGTGTTATGCTTGAATAAATTATACAACATTAAAGAAATGTTGTTTATCATTTTAAAAATTAGGCAACTCAATTTCCCGTCAGGGGTAAAAAAATGGTTGATTTTCTGTTTACTAAAGTTAATTAAAGTGGAAGGTTATAATCTTCTCACTCTTTGGTAGGCAGGAAGTTACTTTAATTCTGCATCTATAGGTGTCATGTGAGAGCAACTGGAGTAAATATTGTCTTTAGTAACAAGTAGATTTTGCAGTATAGGTCTTTAATAGATGAGGTGTTTTATTTTATTCTGCATACCTAATGACAGAACAGTTCAGAGCACATAGTAGGCACTCAATATATCTGTACTTTTATAACATTTTTTCAATTATTTAAGGTTACTTTCAGTCAAGTGAACTGTAAGAAAATGTGTCCTACATAAAGCAATAAAACTAAGACAATACATATATATATATTTCAAAGATAAAACTATAAGTATTTGGCTTTGAAATGAGGGTAGTAGATACTTTGCTTCCATATATTTCTGTTTTAAAAGTAACACTTATTTACCGAGTACATAAAAGTCTCACAGTACCTAACAAAAGGTAGTATACGAAAAAGTCACCTGTCCTCTACTGAAAGAGACTATAGCTTTGTTAGTGAGATGTGGGCTTGGTCACTAGAAAAAAAAAAAAAAACTCAGTATCTAATAATTTAGCTATATGGAATAAATTAATTTCATTAAATGAGTCTGTTGACTATAAAAATTATCTTACATATGGATATTGAATGTCATGGGATATATTCATGATTAATTCAGTTACAAGTGTAGGTTACCAAGCAATGTGTATAGTACATTGGCAATTTTGGTGAAAGGCAGAAGAAAACACACTTCACTGAAATATTAGTGGTGGTTACCTTTTGTGGGAAGTATTTGTTTTTTTTTTTTTTTTTGTCTTTTTGCTATTTCTTTGGGCTGCTCCCACAGCATATGGAGGTTCCCAGGCTAGGGGTCGAATCGGAGCTGTAGCCACTGGCCTACGCGAGAGCCACAGCAACACGGGATCCGAGCCGCGTCTGCAACCTACACCACAGCTCACGGCAATGCCGGATCGTTAACCCACTGAGCAAGGGCAGGAACCGAACCCGCAACCTCATGGTTCCTAGTCGGATTCGTTAACCACTGCGCCACGACGGGAACTCCTCCTGTATTTTAAAATATTTTTCTATATTCCATTATTTCTCTAATTAATTTAAAAATAAAGTACAATTAGAAAATAGTGTTCAAACCACTGTTTCTAGACTTAATTGCTGAATGAGTAAAGTCACATTAATATAACTAAATTGTTGAAGCTAATGACAGTTATTAGCATTAATCTGGAAGAAAATCACATTTTATTTTGGGACAAGTATTCTGCACTGCTAAGCGAACTTATAAAATATATCTTTGAATATGGCTTTCTAGTAAGTATACAATGGCAAGGCTGCTTTCATGCCAACATCTTGATGTGGAAACACTTTGATAAAACATAAAAGTCACTCCTATTAAATTGTAACTTTTTTAATTGTAAAGGAATGTGTGAAACAGACATTCACACTACATCTATGACTGCCTCCTAAACCACAGTTCTACTCAGCAGTGAGTAGAACTCAGAAATAGGGTGTATGAGACATGGGTTACAGAACAGAAAGTAAATAAGGGTAAAGAATTTATTTTTTTGACAAAAACATTACTTTGATTAAAAAAATAGATTTTAATCCTCCAGTGTAAGATTCCATAATGGAACAAGAGGGACTGGACTTCCTACTTTAATCTGCCAGAAAAAAAAATAAACAAAACAAACAAACAAAAAAACAAACAAATGTACAAAATATGTGAAAGTGTCTTCAAATTGTGGACAACAGATAATTCTGGATTTATATCCCAAAGAGATGTTGTATAAACAAAAAGAACTTATGAAATTCCTGGCTTTCTAGTAAAGGTGTGTGTCTAGTTGCAGAGCATGAAGCATGATCACAAGCAGAACATGATGATCTGGCCACACTAGTGAATCAGGGACCAGTCAGTGAGTCTGTGGTAGATGGAAGTTGCTTGACACAGCTCTCAAGATATAGGAAAGGGGTTCAAAATCTGAGTAACTATTCTCATGAATCTTTGCTATCTACCTAGTTACGAATGTGTAGGATGAAACACTGAATAGAGCAAAGTACAACCTGGGAACAGTGAAACTGAACAGTTCCCAGAGCTTCATTTGAGTTCTCACCAGCCAAAATGTATAATCCTTGTTGAGCAATTAGAAGATTCCCTACATATTTCAGAAGGACTTTTCCTTAACGCTGTGACTAAACCACTACAGAATAATGGCTACAGTAAATTTCCTCTTTGAAACAAGCTCTGAATGAATCAAATTGGTAAGTAACATAACTGTTCACCAAAACAAAGTACAATTCATTAAAAAGTCCAAAAAGATCCAATTTTCAACAATGTAAACTCACAGTATCCAATCTAAAATCACTAGACAAAAATGACAAAAAGCAGGAAAGTAGGAGTTCCCGCCGTGGTGCAGCGGAAACAAATCCAACTAGAAACCAAGAAGTGGCGGGTTTGATTCCTGGCCTTGCTCAGTGGGTTAAGGATCTGGCGTTGCCGTGAGCTGTGGTGTAGGTCGCAGATATGGCTTGGATACCTTGTTGCTGTGGCTCTGGTGTAGGCTGGCGGCTACAGCTCCAATTAGACCCCTAGCCTGGAAACCTCCATATGCCATGGGTGCAGCCCTCAAAAGACAAAAAAAAAAAAAAAAAAAAAAAAAAAAAAAAGCAGGAAAGTATTACCTATATCAGAAGAAAAAATCAGACAACAGAAACTGATATAGAATTGAGAAATATGAGGTAAAGCGTAGAAGATACAATGCTAGAACAACTATTTTAACTATAGTTAAGTTTTAAACGAAAAAAATGGACATAGTGATGTGAGAGTAATAAGACACACAGCAAAAGAAACTATCGACAAAATGTAAAAACAACCTACTAAATGGGATAAAATATTTGCAAATGCTATGACCAGTAAGGGGTTAATATCCAAAGTATATAAACAGCTCATACAGCTTAATATAAAAAAAGCAAACAATCCAATAAAAATTAGACGGTAGACATGAATAGATATTTTTCCAAAGACATGCAGATGGCCTACAGGCACATAAAAAGATGTTCAACATCACTAATTATCAGAGAAGTGCAAATTAAAACCATAATGAGATAGCACCTCATATCTTTCAGAATGGCTGTCATCAAAAAGACTACAAATAACAAATGTTGGCAAGACTGTGTAGAAATGAGAACCCTTGTACATTCTTGGTGGAAATGTAAATTGATGAGTAATATTATATATATATAATTGTGGAAAACAATATGGAATTTCCTCAAAATAACAAAAATGTAACCACCGTATGATCCACCAATTCCCCTCCCAGGTACATATCTGAAGAAAACAAAAACAGTAATTTGAAAAAATATATGCACCCCAATATTCAAAGCAGCATTGTTTACAATAGCCAAGATATGGAAGCAACTTAAATGTCTATTAACAGATGAATGGATAAAGAAATGTTGAATGTATATATTTGGTAATTATATATATATAACATATATATATAACATATATATATAACATATATATAACACATATATATAACATATATATATATAACATATATATATATATATATAATATTACCCATCAATTTAACAAAATGAAATTCTGCCCTTTGTAAAATCATGGATGGGACTGGAGAGTATTATACTTCATAGAAAAATACTCTATGTTATCGCTCATGTGTGGAATCTTAAAAATACTACAAAGGAATGGATATAAGAAAACAGAAACAGAGTCACAAATCTAGAGAACAAACTAGTGGTCTTAGGTTGGGGGAGGAGTGGGGTAGGCGATTAAAAGATACAAATTAATGGTTTTTGTAAGGTTACGCCAATGTAAGTGGTGTGATGGACTATCATTTGACCGAAGATGATATTATAAATCCATGAGCAACTACTAAAAATAGGCCAAAGACATATAACTAATAGTAAAATAAAATGTGATAATTTTTAAAATCCTTTCTTAATCCAAAAATGAAATAAGAAGAAATTAGGAAATAAAAAAACAATAAAAAGACTAGACAAATACCACATATATTCCAAGATGGTAAAGTCCAAAAATTATCCATAATAACATTAAATTTAAATGTTTCAAATACCCCAAATAAAAAATAGATTGTCAGACCAAATAAAAAGCAAAACCGGTCAATCTAGCTTTCTATGAGAACCCCACTTTAAATATAAAGGTGTAGATAATTTAACAGTAAAAAGATGGAAAATGTTCCACTGTGAAAAACTAGTCATAATAAAGTTGATATACTTATATCCAAAAGAAGAGTATATTTTATAATGGTAAGGGTGTAAATTTGTCAATAAGGTATAAAAATCAAGCATGTCATTGCTCCGTGTATGTGTGTTAAGAACACGTTAATATGAGAGCTAATCTCTGAACAAATCTTTTAAATACACAATAGAATATTATTAACTAATATAATATACTGTAATATTATGTGAATTCCTACTCAATACCTGTTTAGAATAGTCAGTTTAGATTTGTATAACATATTTTCATTCACCTACCTAATGGTTTGATTCTAAGAGAAAGCAGTTGACTATTTTTGTGTAGCAACTCTAAATTATAAATATATCATAAATTTAACAACAAAATAATTTATGGGGTAATTATAATCATTTCAAAAAACATGATAAATTTGTACAACATTAGGCAAATAATTAAAAATCCACATTTGCTAAATTTGTTATGGTTTGTGATTATAACAATAGCATAAGACATGGACATTGTCATTAGTTTTAATAGCTAATATTATTCTCCTGACAACTCTCATTCATTTTTGTTGCAAAACATCTTTACTATAGAAAATATTCAGATATATTTAGATTGCTGATCAGGTTGTATATTTTCAAACATTTTAATATTACCATTGTAACTATAATCAAGCCTTATAAATTTCTTTCTTAATTAGATACAATGTTCTAGATATTCTTATTTTGTTTATGAAAATAATTCTACAGTAACGATTTAGTTGTTGCTTTCTCAAATGCACTCCTCACTGTTCTAGGCACTTTCTTTCTCATGAAGTTTTTTCTTCTTTCATCATTTAAGAAAGTTTTTATTCTGCTGGGTATCTTTTAAGTTGTATAAAAGCTAATAACTATAAATTTCTCATGAAAAATAACTATATCACCACCACTATTGCTCAATTTAACCTAATTGAAGACTGCATTTTTTCTTATATTACGAATACAGGCTATGAAAGGTATACTTGTTCCCCCTAACTCATATAGCTTTATAAATATTGGTGCTTTGGTTTCTATGCAGCCAATACTTCTTACTTCCATGTAGACAGAATAGATAACCATTTTGATACCATTCTACTTGTTTTATTTTATTAAGTTATAATTATCTGCAATTACTTATCTGAAAAATTTGTTTGTGATTAACATTTTAAAAACAAGGCTCAGATGGCCAGCAAACACATGAAAAAATGCTCAACATCGTTGATTATAAGAGAAATGCAAATCAAAACTACCATGAGATACCACCTCACACCAGTCAGAATGGCCATCATTAATAAATCCACAAATAACAAGTGCTGGAGGGGCTGTGGAGAAAAGGGAACCCTCCTGCACTGCTGGTGGGAATGTCAACTGGTACAGCCACTATGGAGAACAGTTTGGAGATACCTTATAAACCTATACATAGAACTTCCATATGACCCTGCAATCCCACTCTTGGGCATATATCTGGACAAAACTCTACTTAAAAGAGACACATGCACCCGCATGTTCATTGCAGCACTATTCACAATAGCCAGGACATGGAAACAACCCAAATGTCCATCAACAGATGATTGGATTCGGAAGAGGTGGTATATATACACAATGGAATACTACTCAGCCATAAAAAAGGATGACATAATGCCATTTGCAGCAACATGGATGGAACTAGAGAATCTCATCCTGAGTGAAATGAGCCAGAAAGACAAAGACAAATACCATATGATATCACTTATAAGTGGAATCTAATATCCAGCACAAATGAACATCTCCTCAGAAAAGAAAATCATAGACTTGGAGAAAAGACTTGTGGCTGCCTGATGGGAGGGGGAAGGAGTGGGAGGGGTCGGGAGCTTGGGCTTATCAGACACAATTTAGAATAGATTTACAAGGAGATCCTGCTAAATATCATTGAGAACTATGTCCAGACACTCATGTTGCAACAGAACAAACGGTGGGGAAAAAACTGTAATTGTAATGTATACATGTAGGATAACTTTATCCCCTCACTGTACAGTGAGAAAATAAAAATAAATAAATAAATAAAAAATAAAAAACAAGGCTGAGGATTTACTCTTTTGCATGATAGTGTCGATTTCTTGAAATACACAATCTGCAAAAGTCTATGGAATTATGCAATTTAATGATAAAAGAAAATAAATCATTCAATTTAAACCAGTGATGTCAATCAGTACATTTGTATTATAATTCATCTACATAAATTTTATTGAATCAACACTAGGAGTCAGAGTAAGTGAAAAGCAAAAGCACAGGGAAAAAAAAAAGGTATCACTCTGTTAGAAGGTTAGTTTTACAATAGAAATAAATACAAATTCTTCTTTGTGTTTTTGTTACAGTGGAAGCCCAAAAAGTGAAGTTACAATGCCACCTGAAAATCCTGTTTTAATACTGATAGCCTGCTTATGTCTTACAAAAAAAAAAAAAAAAGAAAAAAAAAAGAAAAAAAATTGGGAGCATGACAAGAAATGCTAAGTATACAGAAAAAAATACTTTTTGCTTGACAATATTGTGGTTTTTAACCAGCAGCTGGAAATGTTTTCTACCCTACAACAAATGGTTACTATCTTACACCAAGGTCTGATACAAGTTATTGATATCAGGCTCATTTCTATATCATAAAATTTACTATCCAGGGACATGATCTGTGACTTTATGGGAACCATCAAACTAGTACCCATAAGTGCTGATGCCTATATTTTCCCCTTGGTCTCTTTGAAAAAGGACATCAGATTCATTTCATAAACTTATTCATATAAAAATAAAATCTATATTTTAAAAAAGGGACTGTGTAAGAACCCACTTGATTGTCATCCATCTAATTCACTTCATCATGGTTCTATTTTTATTAATCAATATCAGTTTTTTTTCCAATGACAGATATAAACCTTTTATAAAAAAGCATTTGAGGAGTTACCACCATGGCTCAGTGGTTTAATGAATCCAACTAGGAACTATGAGGTTGAGACTTCCATCCCTAGCCTCACTCAGTGGGTTAAGGATCCAGAGTTGCTGTGAGCTGTGGTGTAGGTTGCAGATGTGGCTCTGATCCTGAGTTACTGTGGCTCTGGCGTAAGCTTGCAGCTACAGCTCTGATTAGACCCCTAGCCTGGGAACCTCCATATGTCACGGGTGCAGCCCTAGAAAAGACAAAAATACAAAAAAAAAAAAAAAAAAAAAAAAAAAAAAGCACTTGATACATGCTTTATAATTGGACTGGAAAGGATCTGAACAGTTAAAAATGTAATAATGAAAATAATATTGTAAAAGTAAGTGCTGTTACATAATTGATTGTAACCATGGTTTCTTTGGCACTGTAATTATGCTGGGTGCACCAATCTCCAGTTTCTGGTAATTGGTGATTTATTATGCACAACCCCCTACAGAGACATTTCTCCCAGAATTGTGCAGATTTTAAGAATAATAAATTCATGTCACCAGTTCCAGTAAAATAAATGCATTTTAAAATACCTAATTTTATTAGCATATTCCATGCCATTCCAGTAGAATTAATCTGATATTTCTCATCTTGATCATTTTAGGAATGTAGCGAATCATAATTTAGTTTAAAAAAGTCTTACAACAAAGCAAGATTTACTTCTCATTTTTATTTCTTTTAACTACTTCCATCACATAGATTCAATTACTAATATTAACTGATGCACTATAGCCGTTCTATAGAAGGGAATAGCTTTTTTTAAAAAATTGGGAGCATGACAAGAAATGGTCAGTATACAGAAGCACATGTTTCCCCATCAGAATAATAAGCAGTCGTGCTTACCCTTTGGTAGTCATTACTGCTTATGGGTTTGGAAACTATAATAATTAATATGTATGCCTAATTTGCTTTTAGCAACACTGACCTCATAGAATGAGTTGAGAAGAATGCTTTATACCTCTGTTTTCTGAAAGAGTTTGTGAATATTTGTTTATGCGTGTGTGTGTGTGTGTCTCTACACCACCTTACTACATAGCATCTTCATTTCTACACTTGAAGAACACAAAAAATTATTAGAAAGTCCCATAAAAAGTAAAGAAGTCCCTCTTTATTTCTATGGATATTTGCACACATTGGCTAGGGACTATAAGATTGACTACTTCTTAGTATCACAATGGATTCTCAAAGGGAATTAATTTAAATCAGAATGATAGACATACAAATAAGCCAGGGATTTTTACCATAGAGATATTTCAGGATTTCAGTCTCTGAGATATTATCTTTAACATCAACCATGGTGACAAGTAACCATGATCAGAACAATATTAGTAACAAAACTGACAGGGTATATCATGATCTTCAAACATATGGCCTTGAATTGTGTCAGAGGCCCTGTGGGACTGGTGAGTTTAGTTGTGAATGAAGGAAAGAGCCCTGGTAGCTGGAAAAGCCATCAAATAGCCCCTTCTCCACTGAACTGAAAGCAGCAGTATTTTATGGATACAAATTACAGAAAAAGCCAGTTATATCATGTCTGTGACATTCTTGACTTCTGATGTAACACAACTATAAAAGCCTAATAGCCCCATCATCTTAAAAACTTCCAGCTTTCTTTTTAAGGAGTGAGCACCATTGCATTTATTTATCTAATTTTCACTTAATCAGAGGAGGAGGACTTCATTGGCTAATGAAACTAAAGTACAGCATTAAGCAACAAATAGCAGCTTTGAGTATCATAAACCACAGAAAAACAAACTGTACCAGATTAAACAATGTGTTAATCAAGTTTCTGAATCTGTAGGTCACATTAATCCATACCAACACTGACTTGGCAGAGACTGCAGATACTTGAGTTATTATTTGAGAAAAATTGCTTTACCTAATGTATGTTTGAAGCAAGGCAAACTTCATGCACTGTATAAATATGTGGCGAAATAAAAGTAAACAGCTTTGGAAAATACTTTGGATGAGAATCTCAGTTGTGATTTGTTGATCTTATAAAAGTTTGTTATTTTTTCTTTAGTTGTTTCTTTTTAGAACCCTTCAGAGCTCAAATAGAATTCTATTTCTGCTAGGTATTTCATGGTTTGGGGTGGGAAGAGGACTAAGACAAACTGATTGTGGACTATAAGGAATACCTATATCATTAGACTTCCAGAATCCAATAAAATATGTCATATACTGGCTTTTTCTTAACTAAGTAATAGGAACCATCATATTATTTAACCATGGTTAATTGTAAGAAAGCTCTTATATATTTTGCATTACTTACATGGAAAAAAATTTGTACCATAAAAAATGTTTTGATAGAAGATTTATGCATGGTATTAATAAATGTTAATAATTCCTGTTTTTAAAAAAGTCATTGTTAACACTTTGTAAAGTATACAAGGTGGGGAAATAATTGTATCTATATAAAAACAAGCATTTAATGTAATAAATCATTCTTTCAAATAAGAGAAAGTTGAAAAACTAAAATTAAAAAATAAGCAAAGGGAAAAAACAGCACAGCAAAAGAGTAATAATAAGCATATAAAAATAAAATTCAGACAAAAACAAACACAGCTAATAAAATTTTTAAATTTCTTCCACTAGCCTATTATAAGATCATCTTAACCAATAACATATGTTATTAAAAATCCATTTTAATTACATGCCACAGGTAGTAAGAGAAGCCATATCATATTGCATTGGTAAGCATGTAAAATATTTTTCAAAATGTTCAGTAATAGGTAACAAGAGGTCTAAAAACACATCCATATCATTATGTATAGTAATGTGGTTTGAAATGTCTATCCAATAAAATTAGTCAAGATTTCAAAAAATACTGCAGATATTAATTATTGAATTAATGTTAAAACTTTAAAAAAACATTGTAATTTCAAATAATAAAACTTGATATCAAATTCAGGATCTGTAGTATTTCTTAAATTGTGGGAAATAATTAATACAGAGTTAAATGGCTAATCCAGGATAGACTAATCTACATGATCCCAAGTATCTAGAGGAAAATATGTTGTGGGGGGGGTCAAATACAAAATATCTATATGGTGAGATTATGTGTGTATTTTCAAATATTTTAACTTGATGTATTCAGATATAAAATAAGGAATAATTAAATTTTTAATTTAAAAATTTCCCCAAACCAGCAAATGATTCTCCTTAAGCATTCTTACTGTCACATTTTGGTATCTTTTTTTTTTTTTTTTTTTTTGGTTTTTTTTTTTAGGGCCACACCTATAGCATATGGAGGTTCCAAGGCTAGGGGTCCAATCAGAGCTGGACCAGAGCCACAGCAACTCAGGATCTGCGCCATGTCTGTGACCTACACCATAGGTCATGGTAACACTGGATCTTTAACCCACTGAGTGAGGCCAGAGATGGAACCCACGTCCTCGTGGATGCCAGTTGGGTTCCTTAACCGCTGAGCTACAACAGGAACTCCACGTTTTGGTATCTTATGTTGCTTTTTAAAATGTATCATATAAATGCTGTGAATATTTTCCCCAAAGTACTATTGTACTTTTTTATTCTAAATAAGAAAATATTCAATTTCCTAAACTTATTTTGTGTTACATAAATTAGTATTAACTATTCCCAAGCCAGTACTGACATAATCTTAAATGCTCTAATAGGATCCAAATCTAGACTCAGGTGATTACACCAAGGTTCTCTTTTGAGTTCTGTTCTCTCTAAGGGCAAAGTTCCTACTCCTCACTAAGTCCATACAACACACCTATCCTTTACACATATAGCCATAAATTATTCAAATATTATTGAGTTGAAGTTCATGCCCTCCTTCTCCTGAAATTTGAAATATAATTTTCAAAATACAACGTGCTTTTCTTTTTTCTTTCTTTTTTTTCTTTTTTTGATCTTTTTAGGTGCATAAGTCTTCCATATGCACCCGTGGCATATGGAAGTTCCCAAGCTAGGGATGGAATCAGAGCTCTAGCTGCTGGCTTACACCACAGCCCCACAACAACGCCGGATCCTTAACCCACTGAGTGAGGCAAGGGATGGAACCTGTGTCCTCATGGATACCAGTAAGGCTCATTACTGCTGAACCACAATGGGAACTACCAATTTGCTTTTCTAAGATTACCAATTTTAGTGTTTTGAATTCTAAGAAAATAAGATTATGTTGTTTGTCACTTAATAATTTAAAAATTGGAATAAATATATAATTTTATGTAGTTTACAGGTACGTGACATGCATTGTTCATCAACTATTTGAAAATCAATCATATTATATGCTCTAGGGAAAACAGCTACCATAAGTAATTTAATGATGAATACTTTTGTAGTGTAAGGATCCATTTGAGAACAAATAATTATCATTCTCCATTTTATCTTTTATGTGATGTGGGAAATTCATATCTTGGTTTTACATAATTTTAATTCTGGTTTATAAAACTGTTCTTTGCACATAGAGCATTGTCACTTTTGAGGACACAGTGAACTAGGAATTAGCTGATTTAGCCATAATGGGCTTTACTATATAGACATTCATTAAATCAGAGGCAAGTAGTAGTCAAGAAAGTGGAATCTTTCCTTCATTTTCTTCAAACCAAGTGCATCATTTGGTTTCTGCCTCCATATTAGTAGTACCAATTCATGCAATCTTTTATCATAACTTGATCTTAACAACATATCAAAACCTAAATTGGACCTTTAGATTTGCTCTCACTTCAATTTTTATTTGTAATGTCAGCTTTGCCCATTTGGTAATATAGAATCTACTCATCCTTATTCAATGATATTTTGATGGCTTCATATTTAGATGGCTAGACCACATGTAAAACATCAGATTTTTTTTTCCAAATACATTTGAAGCCATGATTCACTATATCTTATACATAATGGGAAAGTTATTTTCCTCCTATATCAGAAACTCAAATCTAATCCAATTTACCTGTTCATTTCTTGCCTTACTTGCATACTACTCGCCGTATTGGTACATCTATAACCAAAGAGATCCCTTGCTCTGAACTCAAACTACCTGTTTTCAAGTCTTCACTCCTTGTTCCAGATAATTAATCTTTTGGATCCTCAACTACTTTGTCTATAATTAGAAGTAAAATAGCATCTACTTGTAAGATTGGTCATTCATTAGTTACTCGTTTATTTGTTCACTGGGTCTTTAATGAATACCTAATTTGTGACAGGCACACTCGTAGGTGATAAATAACAGACTGTGCTAAGTGCCTGCTCTCAGCTTACATTTTGAAATATCTACGTAAATATTTATCACAGGTGTGGGTAGGGGATGCTTGGAGCAGCAAATGAGGAAATGAAGGTGAAGTTTACCATTACGGCTGGCATGTAGTTAGTACTTAGCAGGTAAATGCTATTGTTATCATTATTAGCTTCTTTCTAAATAATTAAAACCCAATATTTATCTTGATTATCAACTGTCAAATATTGAAATATTTTACCTTAAAGACCATATCCTTTTTATATCACACAGCTTGGGCATTACAAGCCTAGAAACATAGCAAGTATTCAAAAAGCATGCCCAAAATTGAACTTTTAAGTTCCCTTTCAGCTCTAAAATATTGTGAGTCTCTGAATGGTATTGAAATAGCGCTTGTGATCTATACTCTGAAAGCAGGTCATTTGGAGAACAACAGCTGTTCAATTTATTACCAGAGGTACCTGATTGAATTGTGTCAAGTGTTTGTTATTGACATTGAGGTGGATATTGCTTACTGGTTTTCAGAGGTTAGCTTGTGCCTCATTGTAAAGCTCAAAAGAAATTCGGCATCTTCAATGAAACAAATCACTCTCCTTTGAGAAAATAAAGCTATAAAACAGGTATAGATACCACGATAAGAAATCTCAATCTAACATAAAATGGGGACAAATCTTTAAAGGGACTTTGGATGGCAGGAGGGGAACCTGACAGACAGTTATTCTGTAAGCCAGATTTGGAGGTAAAACAGATGCCATTAGATATTTATCACTTTTGGTTTTGTTTTACCTATGTGGGAACATATATTATACTATAGTCCTTTTTTAGGGCTCTGGTCTTTGCCAACTCTGTTTTCCTATACCTCTGATCTTTGTTTGATAACCTCGGTGTAGCCTTTATGTCTCTCTGAACATGCTTTCAGTTTGTTTAGAATGTCTCTCTCTCAAGGCTGATCAATAAAAATCTGATCCTGCCCTAAGATTCTGAGTCTTTCTTTAGAGATTAATTTCAGTCTTTTAGAGATTAATTAACTTTTAAATCTTGAGTAACATTTAATTCCAATTATCTTTACATTGTGTTTTAATGGCAGGGTCTTATCTTCCAATAAGAATTCAGATCTAAAGTGATTTTTAATTTTTTGTTTTCCATATAGTTGTCCCATTTTTATATTAAAATATACTTTAATTTCTAAGTTATTATAGATAGGTCCATATCTTACTCTTGCCATAAACTGCAAAAATTATACTGTCCCAATTTATTCTATAAACAATTAATTGATGAATCATATTTATAGGTCAGTCTATTCATTTCACTCATATTCATTTTTAAACTAATCATGGCTCCTACCTAAGTGGTATAGCTCCTAAGATCAGGGATAGATGGGGTTGAGGGGGAGTGAGTTTCAGTATATAGAGGCTAATCACTATTGGAATGATAATAATAGCGTTTTAAATATGTCATATTGTTATTTGGATTTTTGTCCTTTTATCTTTTATGGTCAAGGTGACTGATAACCAATTTGCTGAGCACGATTCAGTTTATAACAGTTGCCTGGAATAATTATCACCACTTGTTTCACTCTCAAAAGTGTCTTTGTTTGAATGATAAATTGTATGGTAATTCACAGAGCACTCAAGTGGAGGCAAATTTCTCTGTGTTGAGTCAGCCACACATCCTGCATTTTGCTGAGTCATCTAGAAACATGCTCTCAGGAGTTCCCGTCGTGTCGCAGTGGTTAAAGAATCCGACTAGGAACCATGAGGTTGCGGGTTCGATCCCTGGCCTTGCTCAGTGGGTTAAGGATCTGGTGTTGCCATGAGCTGTGGTGTAGGCTGCAGACACGGCTCGGATCCCGTGTTGCTCTGGCTGTGGCGTAGGCCTGCGGCTACATCTCCAATTAGACGCCTAGCCTGGGAACCTCCATATGTCGCAGGAAGTGGCCCTAGAAAAGGCAAAAAGACAAAAAAAAAAAATCTCAAAATAGAAACATGCTCTCTACTAAGGAAGTGGCTTTATTCACTGTCAACCATACTCATGAGTATGTGCAACCATAAACCCAAAGGTGAATATGGACTGCAATTGAAAGATAACATAAAGTATCTGGTAGTCACAGACCTCTTATTGAGTTTTTAGTTTAAGGGAGAACTCCTATTACGTATTTTAATTATCATTGATTTAGAAAAGACAATTGGTAAGAGAACACAAAAGGAAGAAAGAATGTAAGCATATTCCCCTTTGATTTTGAGATCAAATTAAATTATTATTAGAAGGAAGGGAAAAAAATGAGAATTTCATCTATATATAATAAAAGATTTCTCTATAGAATGAGCCCATTAGTTCATACCTATCTCCAAAAAAGTGATGGAAATATCTTTATACATAATGCTTAAGTTAGAAGTTTCCAAGCCAGTGCTTTGGAAATTGAATTGGTTTACAGCAAAGGTTGAAAGTTATAAATAATAAGTTTTTACTCTCAATAATCTTATACATTAGTAATTTTAATATGGTTTTATATCTTTTTTCTAAATGAATTCCTTAAATGTGGTACACTTAATCATTTTTTTCAAACTTTAAAAAGATGGTTTTTTAGCTTCCGATAAAACCTTTAATCTTAGAACATATAATTTAATGTCAAATTAATAGTTGAGAAAGAAAATTCAGTTTAACTACCTGATTATATTCTTGTTAAAGACTAAAGTGTCCTGAAAATTTTCTTTAGTTAATTGCATTTACGTATAAGGTCTTTTGTCATGTTAAATTAGCAACTCAAGTATTTTTATTGGCTAGGTTGAACAGCATCATTTTACACCTTCAAAAACAGATACTGTTACTTTGTTATTATTTCTTATGCTACAGGTAGGCTTAACTTCTTTGAGTTTCTTGAATGTGCCACTCTCTTGCTTAAAATTCCTTTTTCTTTTTTTTTTTTTTTTTTTTTTTTTTTTGTCTTTTGTCTTTTCAGGGCCACACCCAGGGCATATGGAGGTTCCCAGGCTAGGGGTCCAATCGGAGCTACAGCTGCTGGCTTACACCACAGCCACAGCCACGTGGGATCCGAGCCTCATCTGTAGCCTACACCATAGCTCACGGCAAGGCTGGATCCTTAACCCACTGAGCGAGGCCTGGGATCGAACACACAACCTCATGGTTACTAGTTAGGTTCGTTAACCACTGAGTCACGACGGGAGCTCCTAAAATTTCCTTTTTTATTTCTTCTTGGAATCCTTACATCTCCTCTTCAGTAAGTTAGGTCATGCCTGTCACTGAGGTCTCCAACTTCACTTCCCCAAAGAAGTTCTCTGGATGGTTGTTTAGACTGGTTAGCTGCTCATAATGTATGTGAATATCCTTAGACTTTGAATTGTTTTTCAAACTTTTGTTTTCCCACCAGGTGAATGCTCCATAAAGTGCAAGACCAAGCATGTTTTTTGTTGCTATATTTTTTGAAAACTGTTTTTGTTCCTTTAATTATAGAATTATCATTATAATATACTTTTCTAAAAATTAAATGAGTTCTATTATTGATTAACTATCAAAGATTCCTCAAAAGTTCAGATAAATAGATTCCTAACATTCTCTACCATTTCAGTCTAGAAAGTAGATAATAACCCTGCCATCATTTTTCCCCTGTACTGCACTTTCATCCTCTTTGTTTCCTTCACATCTTCTTCTATTTCCTACAGAAATTTTAGTTGATTTACTTCTAGTCTAAGAGGAGAAATGGAAGACAGGATGAGGATAAAGTCAAGATTAAGTTCAGTAACCAAACATGAAACCAGGACATGATTCTTAGTCATATACCAATTCATTTATATTAACTCGTTCATTTGGAAAGAACATACAGCTCTTTAAGGAAAGTATAGGAAGGCAATCTAGTGAATAGAAGATAATCAAGCATAATTATAAATGAATCACAAGACTTAATTTCACCACTTACTATCTATGTAACATTGAGAATGAGTGTTAATCTTTTAAAACTTCAATTTTTATATCTTAAAATGGGAATGGTAACCTGAGTTATAAGAGAGTGTACTTATAACACACTCAATAACAGGATTTTTTTTTTTTAAAAGAGGGAGAAACAGGAAAAAATACCCAGTATCAAATGAAAGGTAATTTTCAAAAGTCAAAATTCAACCATTAAATAATTTGTTGAGTATTATGATAGCACCATTAGACATGATTTTCCCCATGGGAAAATTAAAATATTGCATTTGAAAAAATTAAATTTAAAAAGACTGTAGGAGTTCCCGTCATGGCTCAGTGGTTACCGAATTCGACTAGGAATCATGGGGTTGTGGGTTCGATCCTTGGCCTCGCTCAGTGGGTTAAGGATCTGGCATTGCTGTGAACTGTGGTGTAGGTCACAGACGCAGCTCAGATCCTGAGTTGCTGTGGCTCTAGTGGAGGCCTGCAGCTGCAGCTCCAATTGGACCCCTAGCCTGGGAACTTCCATATGCCATGGATGCGGCCCTAGAAAAGACAAAAAGACAAAAAAATTAAAAAAAAAGACATTATTTTCCATTATGTTCACTAATGGATGAAAATAAAATGGAAAAAATAAAAATCATTTTAAAAATTAAAAAAAATGAAAAATTAAAAGACAAGAAAAAACATTCAAGGCATAGGGCACCACCTACTTTTTATTTTCTTATTCTTTGCCTTGGATATAATTCCAGTTGTTAAAGAGGAAAGTTGCCTTCTTTAATCACATCGCCTTTGAACTGTAAATGTCCCCAAAGATAGAACTTTACACACTCACTTTTACACCGTTATTTCTACTTTACTCTTTCATTAAATCATTTTTATAAATAATTTTCATTATGAGATTATTTTAAATATGTATATTTAACCTCATGACTTCTTTTGAATTTATTTTTTGACTAAAGTTTAGTTGATTTACAATATTATGTTAGTTTCAATGTACAACAAAGTGATTCAATATTTTTATAGATTATACACTATTTAAAGCTATTTTAAAATAAGAGCTAGATTTCTCTCTGCTGTACAATATCCTTGTTGCTTATCTATTTTATACATGGTGGTTGGCATCTCTTAATCCCATACCTGTATTTTGCCCCTCGCCCCTTCCCCCTCCCTACTGTAGACCAGTAGTTTGTTCTCATTATCTGTGAGTCTGTTCTGTTTTGTTATATACAGTCGTTTGTTTAATTTTTTTTAGATTACACATATAAGTGATAGCACACAGCAGAAGAACAGAACCAACATGACACATATAGAGAAATAGATACTAGAAAGTTTACTTTTCCTCTGGGCAAGGCCAATTAGCAAATACACAAAGCCTCCAGTCTTCATGACAGGGGTTAGTTTTACAAATTGGAGCAAGATGCTCATCTAAGCTAGCCTCCTACCTGTCTACAAAGATGGGAAATATGGGCCCTTTCTTTCTTAAGGATTACATTCCCATAGGATAACTCTCATATCCTTGAGAGAAAGAGTCCTGGCTTGTAAAACTGGCAGGGACCTTTTTAAACAGATTTAAATTTTACAAGGGCAGAGAAAGAATTTACAATTACGTTTTCTAGGGAAATGCTCACAGGACAGGGAGATAGGACTCTAGTGATAGTCTAAAGTTTGGTCAAGCTGAGGGAAATAAGGCCCACCTTGGTCAATAACAAAGTGTTAAAAAGGAAAAAAAATATATATATATATATTACTCAGCATTACCAAGAGATTTATGTCAGCCATTCAAGGTTATTTTAATGTCAGAAATTCAGTCTAGGGAAGGCACCATGATAATAGCATAGAGCAAAAAAGTCACAGGATCATCACAACAGACACAAAGAAAGCATTTAACATCCATACACACTGTTAACAAACTAGGCAGGACTAACAGGGAACTTTCTAAACCTGATACATGGCATCTGCGCAAAACCTATATGTAAGGAAGCAATACCAAAGCTTTGTTTCAAAGATTGGGGAAAGGCAATGTGTTGTTACTGCCACTTCTATTCAATACTGAAATGGAGCTGCTAGCCAGTGAAATTATGCAACATAAATAAATGTAAATACATATTTACATGCACATATGTAAAATGGTACAGTCACTAAGGAAGACACATTTTGGCAATTTCTTAAAAAAATTAAACATACACACCCTATATGACCTAGTCATTCCACTCGGGTATGTGTTCTGAAGTAATGAAAACCTATATTAACACAAAGACTTGTATATAAATGCTCATAGAAGCATTATTCATAACTCAAAACTGGAATCAATCCTAAATTCATCCATTAGTGAACAGGCAAAGTATGACATAGCCAATACAAAACAGTATTATTAAGCAACAAAAATGAATGCATTACTGAAATATTCTGAAATATGGATTACCTGAAAATGTTGTGCTGATTATGAAAATCCAGGCAAAAATACTGTAAATTAATATAATTCCATTTATATAAAATGTCCAGGATAGACAAACCTACAGATGCAGATACTAAAACAGCAGTTTCTTAGGCCTGAGAGTGACAGCAGAGATAGATTACAAATGGGAATGTGGAAACTTTGGGGGATAATAGAAATGTCTAAAAATTGGATTGTTGTGATTACAAAGATACTATAAATTTTCTAAAAATATTTGAACTGTACATTTACCATAGATGCCGTTTGCGACGATAATTATACCTCAATAAAAGTGTTTACAAAAGGCACTAATGAGACCATGATCTAAGGTGTCCTTTGGTACAAAATCGGAATGCCATCTTTGGCATTTTACCTTTGGCACAGTTATACAAAAATAGGCAGAAGGACTTGAAGAAGGCCACAGCTTTTCAGAAAATGGGAAAATAATGATCCTTATGAACAGAAATAGTAAAATTAAGAGGACAAGATTGTGTTAGGGAGATAGTACTAACTCTTCTTATTGGGTAATTAATATATATGGGGTTACCTGTAGGCAGGTTAAAATATAGGATTCTAAACTAAAATATGGAACAGGGCTAGAGATCTAGATTGTGGCATATATGCATGTGAGTATGTGTGTATGTATGTATAGCTATGTATGCATATAAGTGGAACCCTAAAAATCACTTAATAAATCAATTAACTGGTTAATGTTATGAATAGTCAGTATTCAAGAATAACAGTGTTGATTATTTTTTCTAACACAAATTATGATCATTATATGAATGCCATAAAATGTGTATTTGTCTACTCATATTAAGTAGTAGTAAGCACTGCTGATGCCAAGTTCTTTTTTATCTCCATTTCCACATTTCAGAAGTTAGGCAAGATCTTTATAATGTGTATGATTGTATATTTATATTTGTAAAAGTTGAACATAATAATATATACCAAAATTTAGCAAACTATGGACCATAGCCCAACTGCTCATTTCTTAAAATTAAAATTTTATTGGAATATAGCCACATCTGTTTATGAATGTTCTGCTTAAGGATATTCCTGGGCTACAACAGCAGAGTCAAAAAGCTGGGATAGGAGACCATATGGCTGACATATATATATGTTGCATTAAGTATCCTTCAAGGCTCTCTAGTGAAATTAGCTTATTAGATTACAATAAATATACTAAACTTTTCTCTTACATTTTTTTTTTTGTCTTTTATCTTTTTAGGGCTCAACTGTGGCATATGGATGTTCCCAGGCTAGGAGTAGAATTGGAGCAGTAGCCGCTGGCCTACAGCACAGCCACAGTACACCTGATCCAAGCCATGTCTGCGACCTACACCACAGCTCTTGGCAATGCCAGATCCTGAACCCACTGAGCAAGGCCAGGGATCTAACCTGTATCCTCACGGATGCTAGTCAATTTTGTTTCCGCTGAGCCATGATGGGAACTCCCCCTTTTATGTTTTTAATTATTTCATTTCTAAAAATACATGAGTTGGTGATTTTTTTAGTTTTTAGAAAAATATAATGAAAACTACGCAAGATTACGTTTAGATAACATTTCTATAGTTCATTTGATTTGTTTCTGTTGACTTTATTATTTTGTTTTCCTTGCATTTGGAAACACTTTTTATGCAATTGTTTCCATTACTTCACAGTGATGATGATTGCCCTGATGCGAACAACCGTATGATCTTTCCCATAATTAGTTTATTAAGTCGCAAATTATTTTTTAAAAGGAGACAGTTAAAATCCTTAAGAAAGAAAAATCTGAAATAAAAGAAACAAAAATGGAGTGAACTAGAGGGATGACACCTATTTCGACTACAAGGAGCTAGGATAAACGTACTCAGGGAAATTGATCAATAATTTAGGAAAGATAGTCTGTATTTCATCATGAGGTCTCTGACAGGCTATGCCTGAGGTAATCTGACTGTATGGGACTGTCTCAGCAGTCAGGAGGGGGTTTCATTACCATGGAGGCAAAGTTGGAGGATAAAAGAAAATGTTCACTTTATCATGGCCCTCCCATTAGCAGCCTTCCTAATAGTTTATTCTAGGGCTCTGTATAAATGGATTTTACTATGTTGTTGCAGTCCACAGGACTAGATATATATTTTTTGCTGAAATTGCATTGCATGGAAATTTAGTGAACTTTTTGAATATAGGTTTATTATTTTAATATGTGCTCCCAGGAACCAAACTGAGTGATACTTGGTTGTGACTGAACCCTAAAGCCTATATATGAGAATCTCACAATTAAACTATCAATGGTAATTTTTCTCTAGTATTCTTTTTCTGACAAAATGTCACTGAGAAATCAGCACTTTGAATTAACTGTAAGATTGATTAGTGATATATAATACTCTATCCTATTCTATAATGTTTTACACATATTTGAGAGAAATACTCTCATTTTATGATATTATCACTTCTGTGCATATGAAAACCTGATATTGAATATATGAAGTCAGTAGCACTATGCCCAATCCATTTTAAGTGCTTAGTAAATTTTGGCTGTTTTATTACTTTCATATTAATTAATTATGGTCCATTTGTATGTAACTTTAACACTTTATAAAGAAGATACTCATGTATACCTAGATGTAGAGATAACCATTTTTCATTTGAAAACTGTATGAAATTGGCAAAACACCTGGAAGTATAACTAAACTTATATTAGGAAGAAATAAAATACAAGGTTTGTCCCTAGCTCTGTGTATAGGAGTCAGGGAGCTGCAATTAGACCAGACAAGCTGACTCTTCTTACTGTGTTCAATGCATGCCTCGTTCCTTAAAATTTCCCTCTTTCTTTTTCATATGCTTATTCCCATGCTTATTCCCAAAGCTTTGTACTTTCTTTCACATTTGATTTTATATTTCCTATCTTCATCAACAAAAAGCATATTATTATAAGGTTCTAAGAAGTTTGATTTTCTTGAGTATCTCCTCTTTCAAGTAGTTAACATGACAATTATACATTTTTAAAATATTTATTGAAAATCTATAATGTGCTTGGTAAGTTAAAAGATATGCTTCTTTGATTAATTTTCATAAAACTATTGCTTTAATCCTGTCTTTCAGGTGTTTAAGATTTGACATGGAGTACAATTTGAAAAAAATCAAAATTATGATTCTTAGACTGTCATTTAAGCTGTTCTCCCAACCTGCATTTCCAATTCATCTCCTATGATTTAATGCGGTTGACACCTTCATTTTAGCTAGTTTATTTTCCTTAACCTCTCCTACACATATTTTTGTTTTGTTCCTCTATTATTCCCCATGTCTGCGGTCACCATTATTCCTCTTAACTGTTCTCCTTCTCTCTTCCAATGTTAAATGAGTACTACCCAAACTTGAAAGTTCAATTCAAAAACTATCCAATATCTCTGCAAAAATGTTGATTATAAAAGCAGAATATGTCCTGGAATTGGCTTCCTGGAATATTTATACATTTTACATTAATGCCATATAAATATGAGTTAATATTGCCATTGCTTCAATCAGCATTGTTAAGTACAGCTTAGCAAAAACCATATTATTTCTTAGTTACTTAAAATTCCTGCTTTAGGTCTGTGCACATAGTAAGCACAAGAAATACTGAAGTAAATATTTACATTTATTTGGTATTCTCAGGCCTTACAGGAGTCCCATTAGAATGGGTAAAATAGATCATGGTTTGACATTATCAAGAATCTTGGAAGCAACTAGAGAACAGCCTCAAAATTAATACAAAACTCATCGCAGTTCAAATAGTCCTCAATGTACTACTGCTTCAAAGATAAACTCTGATCTTTTGAGACTTCAGAGCAATCTGCTTGAACTTGCCCCAAGATCAAACTTTCATGAATGAAAAAAAACTTGGTTTATTTTGAATGACTATTAGTATAGAAATCATCTATATCATTCTACATATTTCTGGTATTCATATCTGAAATATGGATGAATTCTCAAAAAAAAAAAAAAAAGAGAGAGAGAACTTTGGCAAAACTTATGTCCTCAGAGTAATCACAACATTTCAGAAGATTCTAAAATTAGTAGATTCTAGAGTGTTCTCCCTAAGAGTAAATATTTTGATCTTGATAGGAGCAAAGTGTTTGAATTAAGCATTTGCCCTGCAATTACTGAGTATATAATAGTCAAAAAGCGTTATAAGTGCATTTTCCTATTTTTTCAAAAATTAACTCCTGTCCAAACATCTAAATTGGCAAATTATTGATAAATTTAAAAATCATAGATAGCTACTCTGTCAATTTTGGATTAAATGCTATTTCCCTATGCTCTTAAAGACTAGCTCTAATAAGAGTTTAGCTTATATCTCAGTAGATGACTTCCTTTGGGGACATCATAAACTGATAAACTATTTTTTTTTTGTCTTTTTTTTGTTGTTGTTGTTGTTGTTATTGTTGCTATTTCTTGGGCTGCTCCCGCGGCATATGGAGGTTCCCAGGCTAGGGGTCCAATCGGAGCTGTAGCCACCGGCCTACGCCAGAGCCACAGCAACGCGGGATCCGAGCCGCGTCTGCAACCTACACCACAGCTCACGGCAACGCCGGATCGTTAACCCACTGAGCAAGGGCAGGGACCGAACCCGCAACCTCATGGTTCCTAGTCGGATTCGTTAACCACTGCGCCACGACGGGAACTCCTGATAAACTATTTTTTGAATTCATAGTTCTTTATTGAATAGACATGGTCAGCAGCATATTTATTTACCCTGTACTGAAATGAGGGACTCTTTGTGCTTTGAAAACTGGAATTTTGAATTTTTTTTTCTAAATTACATAAAAGTAAATTTCATGACAATCTTTCTGTTTTGAGAGAGCATGCTAATCCTGAATTATAAAAGGAAACATAAAAGCAGACAGTATACTATTTGTAGTTTTCTTTAGAGTGAAGACCCATTTTCTATGCATTTGTTGCTTCTAATCAAACAACTAGCTCACAAGTACAACTACATAGAACAGATGGCAAAACCTTTGCACATTAGACTTTATATCTGAAAAAGAGACACTTTATTTTAAAATTGCCACTTGGGAGCATAAAGTGCTCTCATGAGAAAAACATGCTTTACACTTTAAAGGCAGTCCATAAAATAAAGGCAGATGTTTAAATGACTCCTTAATTAACACAAAACAAACATTTACCTACACTGTAGGAATGAAGTACTGCAATTAAGATGAACCCTTTAAAACAGCCTGGGACATATTTTGTGTAAAGCATACCAAATATTTTATCTTTTAGGATTTTCTGTCTTTTGTTAAGAAAATAATAATTATTATTTATTCACAATTCATTAATGTGAAACTGTTGAAAAAAATAATAGCAGCTATTTTCTAGTTTGATTAAAATGCTTTTAAAAAATGTGCTTGAGTCTAAAGCATATTATAGTTACAAACAAATATTATCTTCACTAATTATATAATTATGTTCCCCCTTTAGCACTGAACACTTCTATTACCCAAGGAAACATTCATTAAGGGATTAGAGAGATAGTGATATTTTTCAAAATGCCTTTGTACAAAAATTATGCAGAGCATATCGCTTATAAAATATAATTACAGATAGCATAAATGCTTGGATAATCTTATAGAACAGAGAATAAAAATATTTTTAATTACAAGAAATTCATTCGGGGAAAAAAGAGCATGTTGACATATTTTTTTTTAAGATTAAGGTGATAGGATGGAAAGGAAAATCAGCTCACCTTACAAGATGAGAGTGGTCAGTTGTACTTCCTACTAGCATGTGGTCTGTCTACTCAATGTCTCAAAATAAAGGTTGAGAAGTGTTATAAAAATAAATAAGACCAAGAATGCAAAAGATTCACTCTGAAATTCTATTAATATAAATGTTTTCTCTGCTTTGATAAAGATAAGAACAAGGAAATAGTAGCACCCTATTGGAAGAGTTGAAATCAATATAAAGAGATCATACAAAGAAGAGCTCCTGCACATTCAGAGGACTTTTCTTCTATAAAATAAAATTAAATTAAATTTAAAAAGACTTGCTGACTAGGAAAACACAGAATAAATATTATAAAAGAGAATAAGTAGTAAAGTGAGGTGTTCCACAAAAACAAAAGAAATTAGTGTCTAATATCCAAAAACAGGAACAGTGAAGAAATAAAATTTGTTATTAAAGAGAATAACACATAAAATAAAATGACTAAAGCAAAATAAAATTTTGCAAGCCCTTAATGAACTGATAGAGATAGAAGTCATTAACTAAGGATCATGATCAATGCAAGCCTTTTTTTTTTAACTTGAAAAATCTTAGGGATTTATATTAAATCTCTAATGATTTCTTTTCAAAAAGGGTCCAATGAAATATTTTCAGTTCATTTTTTCTACTAGTATTATATGCCTTGACCTTGAGCAATTAGCAAAAATTATTTTGAAATCTAGCTGGTAAACATTAAACATTTTAAAAGGGAAATATAAGAAAAATATTTGCTGGGTAGTGATTTCTTAATTTTCTACAAGTGATAGAATGTGAGCTCCAAAACCACAAACCAGGTTTTGTGATCACAAAAATATCCTAGCTCATTCATCTTACAAAAATCAAATATTTAAATATGTATCTTACTATCTGTTACCATGTTAAGAAAATGAACAAAATGATGAACCATTTTGGTAGTGCACAATCAGGAGAGATGAAGCATGAATTATCAAGCATGCTATATTAAATGTATTTAATGAATATCTACAGGGAATATTATAAATTACTGGGTGGTTGAATTAGCAAGCTTGTATTCACAAATCAGTAATGACAAAAATACCTAATTTGATCTGGAAAAATCAGTTGATATAAATTTAAATTGATTGTTCATGTGAGCATTTAAATATATATATAAAATTTAAGTATGAAAAGCAAAGGGGTTTTTAAAGTCAATTACGGCTTTCTTTTTTAAAGATAATTTGAAAAATTATAAATTATATACATTTATGAATGTATTTGAAAAAATATTTCATGATTTACTTACATCCTAAATATAATGCAGCCTGGAAAATGTTGCATGTAGATTTTATAATAAGTTTTTCAGCTATACTTAAATACTAATTAATAGATCATTTGTTAAATTTACTATTACTGAAAAAGTATAGGATCAACTTCACAATGTATATTTTTATGACTGTTGTGCTCATATTGTGAATTAATACTTGGAACATATAGATGATTCAAAACTATGGGCAAGGGTTGGCCAAATGTTGGTTGAAAAATAAAAGGATTTTAGGTGTCTTGCATTTTGACAGTCTGATTTAGAGATATGATCTCCAAATATAAGATAAATTTTAGAGAGGTGAAGGTAAACTGATCATGATTTGAGCTAACATGATTAATTATAGAAGTACAGTTTCAAAAAATCTGATGTACAGATTACACTGTAGAAAAATTAACATATTTTAGTTGATCAAAGATAGTCTAAGCCATAAACTGGATGCACCTACTTTAAAAACTAATAAAATTTTTGAGACATATACTTTTAATTTTACATAACTAAATCTTAGAGTAAGTTAATGCAAATGTAGAGCCAAGATCTAGAAGTACATTAGTCCTATGGCATTTCATAGCATTCACATTAGTCCTAAACTCCTGACTCTGGTTCTGGATATCACAATATGAGAGAAGCAATGCATTGTCAATCTTTCAAGATCAAATGCTAGAGAAATAATCGCAGGTAAATAGAACTTTTACACTTGAAAAGAAAAACATTAATTGGAAAAACTAACGGTGTCCTAAAAGATTTCAAAATGTCATGAAGATTGTTTATATCATGATGCTTTAGAGGACAGAAGTAAAATTCGAGGGTGAAATTAAGGTGAAAATTTTATTTTCAGAGAAGACATAAAAGCATTCATTCAATTAGTTCTCTAAAATGGTCTGCTTTTAAAAGTTTACATTTTCCAGTTTTAAAATTGTTCAAGCAAAGACTAAATGTCACATATGTAATAGAAATCTCACACCACACATAAGTGTGAAATCAGAATTTAAGCTATCACCAAAGATATATTAAGCTTACAAATCATCCTAAAATCTCACCTGAGACAGCAAAACACTTAGAGAATTGTCAAAGGTAAACACAATGTTTTTCATTTTTGTTTTGTATAAGCAAATTAGAAAACATCTGGCATCATTAATCATTAGAGAAATGGAGTTTTGGGTTAACAGATACAAACTATGGCATTTGGACTGGATAAGCAATGAGATCTTGCTGTATAGCACGAGGAATTATATCTTGCCACTTGTGATGGAACACGATGGAGGATAATGTGAGAAAAAGAATATATACATATATATGACTGGGTCACTTTGTTGTACAGTAGAAACTGGCAACTATAAAGGAAAATATAAAAATCATTATACTTTCAAAAAAATAAAGTCAAACATTTCTGATGGTCACAAAGATAGAACTACACATCAATATAATCTTTAGAATTAAAAATATTAACCATACTCGGTGTTGATAAGGCTGCACTAGAACCTTTATACACTGCTAATTAGAATATGAAATGGCATTTAGAATGGATAAGCAATAAGGTCCTACTGCATAGCACAGGAAACTACATCCAGTCTCTTGGGATAGATCATGATGGAAAATAAGAAAGGGAATAAATATATTCCCAGTTATATATATACATATAACTGGGTCACCTTACTGTACAGCAAAAAAAAATGGCACAACACTGTAAATCAACTATACTTTAATTAAAGAATAGACCAAAAATGAAATAGAGGAACAATTTGACAGTTTCTCATAAAGTCCATCATATATCTACTTCATGACACAACCATTCCATTCCTAGGCATTTGCCTAAGAGAAATAAAAGCCAATGACTTTACAAAAACCTGTGCATAAATATTCATAGCAGCTTTGTGTCTTAATAACTCAAAACTGGAAACAACTCAAAAGTCCATCAGCAGGTAGATGGATAAACAAATTGTGGTGTATATTTACACCTTAGTAATATTAAGAAATGGACTACTACCGATGCTCATGAAAGCATGAATTAATCTCAGACTAATTATACTGATATAAAGAAGACAGATTACCTACTATATGACTCAAGTTATATAATATCTGGAAAAGATAAATTGATCTGCATGATGGAATATAAAGCAATTGTTGTTTGGGGATAGAAGGAGGAGAAGAGCAAGAGTCCAGGTTTACAAAAGACAACAGGGAAAATTAGGTTATGCTAGGTAATTCTCTTGACTGTGGAAACTGTTTCTCATCAAATTGTCTGCTTTAAATATTTATGATTTATTCCAGTTATACAAAAATAAAGCTGTTTTAGGAATTAATTATCATCATATTTAATCTGCGGTGGGCAGGAGCGGATGTGTTAATGTGTGTATATGTGCATATAAGTATATGCAAAATGAGCGTGCTTGCAGAATTCATTCACATCCTCAAACTACTTAAATCTCCAAAAATTTCTGTGATTAGGAGGCTTTCTGGTAGTGTTGAAGAAATATGTTTTAAATGGAATCCTCCTGGAAATTGGTCCCTAAAAGTTTCCTTTTATTTACTTCATTTTTCTTTCTCCAAGTGGAGAGAAGGAAAACAACAAAATATAGTCCTTTCTTTTCATCCATATAGTTTTTTTATTATTATTATTGATTAAACAATTACTTATTGAGCCACTACTACATACCAGGTACTGACAAAATATGTGACGGATTGGGAAATACTATCTCAAAGATTGTAATATGGACAATTAAATCAGAGGATAGAATCATCTTAAAACCAAGAACAGTTTAGTTTATTTGGCTTCAGTCTGATCCCAGGAATAAAGGGAAGAAAAGTTTTCCTCTTCTGACTGCTTACTCCTCTTCCCCTCCATTCCATAACGCTCTCCTAGGACCCCTATCCTGTTCTTCTATGTGGCACTCGTGGTTTGCATAGTGATGGGGTGGGGGTGGGGGAAATTATTAGGTGCCTTATGTAGAATTAGGGTTCTCAGCTTTACTTGGTAGAATGCATGCTTTGTGAAACCCTATTTCCTACTCATTTGCCACCAAAGCCATTGGCTCCTGACCTGTTTTAGAATATAATATTGAAAAAGATAATCCAGTATCTTGAGTCTTGGTTTTCTTCCGTTTCTAAATAGTTCTAAAGACTTAGTTGATATTTCCTATTAATTCCTTCCTTTCAATAAGTGGTTTAACCTAAGAGAATTCTCTTGTTCTCAACTGATACAGCTTTTGAGTGAGGAGGACCTTTTGAAGGGCAGTTTTATTACATAAATAATACTGATTGGCCATTCCTCAAGCAGGAAACCATGGTCACCAAATTCTATTTTTGCTTATTTTTCTTGAATTGATAAACTAACAAATTAAACTAAATAACTAATTATCCAAGACAAGCAGAAAATCAAATTATATAAACAATTAAACAGCTAAAAATAAACAAGTTCAGTGAGCTAAGAAAATATATAATGTTTCTGCTTAAAATGAACTTATTTTTTAATATTTATACTGTGAAATAACCACCTCCACCTATAGGATATTTAAAATAGGTGGCTGAGTACTGTTATTCTTAAAAATTAAATTATTTTTACTGTTTTATTTTTTTAAAGACCACTTAGTCCTCTTTTGTTAAAATAGAATATTATTCCATTGATGCAGTCTTTTATTCAGTTGCCATGGTAACAAAAACGCGCGGCTTGAACAAAGACCCTAGGCAGTCAAATTAGTGAAATTTTTTACAAAAGCAATGCTCCTTATTGAATTAGGTTTCTTAGTAAACCTGGGTGAAATCATTAGTACATCAACGGATCCTCAAAATAATTTTTCTCATGGATACAATAGAACAAGATATCCGCAACTTGGAAGAGCACTCTTAAACACATTAAGAAGTTTGACAACATAAGGCCAAGTTGAAAGTTGTTATAAACCTCATAGTCAGGCTAAATCTATCCTTCTTGGGGAGATATAGAATATATTAGACTTTTCATGGTTTCCTCTGAGACAGATGGAGATGGATACAGACAGACAGAGATAGAGATCGAAAGGAGGGATAGGGATAGAGATGGAGAGGAGGGAAAGAGGCAGAGAGAGAGAGACTGATTTTGATTTCTCTTCATTGAGGATATGGGTAAAATACAATTTGTCATAATATTTTTTTGGTGTTTTGACTGGGATATCTTAAAGATGTGGGAATGGAAAACAGGTTTATACCAGGTACTTAAAATTAACATTGATGGCTCTTTATGTAGTAAATGGTTATCCTCTTTTAAAATTATTTCAAAGAGTTTCAAAGTTTAATATAGAATGCTTAAGAAATAAAGTAAAATATATATATATATATATATCTTTTGAGTATAATGAGATTTTTACAATTTGATTTATTAAAGTGCCAAAATTGAGAGAAACAATGTCTTCATTATTTGCTTATCACTGCAGAGTTTATTTGTATATATTCACTGCAATAGTTTTTTTTTATTTCTTATTTATTCTCTGGTTGTTTTGCGTCTTAAAATTCAGTAGTAAATTACAATACAACCATACTAAATATAATTTTAGTTTAAGTCTATAACCTGCAGAATGAAAACATTATGGGCACCCTGATAATTCTGGGGTTCAGACAACTGTTATTCTAGGTAGACAGGCTACCATTGAAGATTTCACCTATATTTTACTACTATCATTTTCTGCAGCAAATGTGATTCCCGTAAACTAAGAGTGTCAGGTAAATCTTTTAATGCACTCAGAATATCTGAATTTCAGAGAGTACCTTTACATGTCATTACAATGGTACTAATTCTTGATTATTTATTACTTTACAAAAATCTTCTGTTGCATTATCCCAATACAACTTATTTTATCAGCTGTGAATTAGAGATACACTTATGATGTTTATTTATTTGAGCACCTTAGAACATTAGATATAGTGCTTAGAGAATTCTTGCTGATTTGACTTACTTTAATCTCTAATAATGTTTTAATGGTATAGAGAGTTACCTCAGTTATACTAGTAATACATTTTTAGGGCTGTAGGAGACAAATTTTATGGAGATGCTCCTGAATAGAAAAAGGATATGGGACATTGCACTTTAGGTGTTGAACATTAATATGCTTAATAAAATGAAGATTGCCAAAGATACTAATGGTAGCAGAGTTAAGTCCATGTCATGAGATAATAAGAACACTGACTACTCTAGCTGTACCCATGACAATATTTTCTAAGTCATTCTTTTTATTAAGAGCCCTTACACATTTCTTGTAATGTTTCTGTATTTTAACTACCAGTCTGTTCCTTGTGTCTGAGTTCAGATTTTTTTGATTCCACATATAAGGGAGATCATTCTCTGACTTATTTCCTCTGGCATAATGACCTCAAGTTTCAAATACACTGTAACAAATGGTAGGATTTATTCCTTTGTATGAATGAATACTATCCCACTGTATATATATGTCTGTTAGTTCCTTTTGCTTTATAGTGTTGTTCAAATCTGCTGTTTCCTCATTGATTCTCTGTCTGGATAATCTATCCATTGTGGAGAATGGGGTACCAGAGTTCCCAGCTATTATTATATTGCCGTTTCTTTCTTCTTTCAGTTCTGTTAGTATTTGCTTATATATCTAGGTACTTAGATTTGGGTGTGAAATTATTTGCAATGGTGACATCTTCTTGATGGATTGACTCCTGTATCATTATATAATGACCTTATTTGTCTCTTTTGAGCATTTTTAGCTTAAGGCCTACTTTGTCTAAGTATAGTTACCTTGGTTTCTTTTGGTTATTATTTGCTTGAAGTACCTTTTTTTCATTACTCACAAACTGTGTGCCTTTAAAGTTGAAGTGTTTCTCTTGTAGGAGGCATATAGTTTGAATTGTGGGATTTTCTTTGGTTGGTTGGTTTCTATCCTCTCAGCTGTTCTATGCCATCTAATAGAATTTAATTCATTTATGTTTAAAGTAATTATTGGTATTAAGGGCTTATGATTCCCGTTTTGTTAAGTGCTTCCTGACTCTTTTGTAGTTACTTTGTTTCTTGCTTCTTATTTTTCAATCGTTTGCGATTTGATCAGTTTTTGTAGTGCTATGTCTTGACTCCTCTTATAGTAACCTTTTACTTTTTTATAATTACTGCAGGTTTATTTTTCTGTAATTACAACAAAGCTTACATAAAATATTTTTATAACAACCATTTTAAGCTGATAACTTCAGGAACATATATAATAAGCTTTATGGCTTGAGATCATTAAAATGGGAAAATAAGCAAACAAACAAAAAACCTTAAAAATCTGGAAACAGTCAGGCTATTTATCTCCTATGCATGTCAAGTACTGTGGCTCTGGGATCTGCCTCACGTTAATGGGTTACACAGTCCTGCCCTGAATGTTATGTCTGGCTAAGACTGTGCTCTCCTACTTTGTCTCCATTCCATTTGCATTTGAATCAAAGGACAAGGATGATGATATCATCAGATAAGTGATAATCATTCTTTGGTCAAAGGTACATGACTCATTTTTTCCATAAGTAGCACAGAAGCATAAAGTAAGGAAGTTTGATAATTATTTAGAATTAACTGGAAGTATTAGTGTGTGGTCCATGTTACAGTACTAACAGCAGATAGAGAAAGGATTATTTGCTTCTCATGCTAATGAGTGCTTTTAGTCTAATATTTTAGTTTAATTGGAAATTTAAAATTATTCTGCTAGTTGCTACTATTATTCTGTAGTCATTGGATTCTGGTTGTTCTGTGAAAATAAAGTCAAGTTCCATTTTGGCAGTGGAGGAGAAAATATGAGTACTAAACATTTGTACCTTAAAATGTTTTAGCTTTCAAAAATCACCATTTATCACCTGCTCAGTCAAACAAAATGAAGATAAATGTAAAAAGGAATTATGCAATTCATCTCAAATAAGTATTTACTTAAGTTTAATGAGGTAGTTGCTATATAGTTAATGAGTTAACTGGTGCATATTAATTAAACCTCGATTGTTTGTTTAAAATCTCTTTTGGAGGATTTCTTGCCATCTGGGTAACTTACTTTAAATGACTAAAGCAATAAGTACTTAATTGCATTCCTATTAATGCACTGTTCTTTCTAAACATGTGAGACTTTTAATGAGCATTTCACAAGGTTTACTGAAAGAATATTGTATAGATAAAAATTAATGGTGTGTTAACTCTTTGGCTGCTAAGATTAGGTGCAAAATTGTGAAAAATGTCATTAAATGTGATTTGAATTGTTATTTGAAAATAAATTGTCACACTTTAGAAGTAAATTTCTAAAAATGTCTTCCTATGGTGTTTTTAATTTCCTGCAGTGTATCAACATATGTTAGAGTTCACTTTCTCTGTTTTTTATGCTCCAGAAAAGAAATGTTAATAGAGAGATACACAATTGTTCAAAATTAGTGTGACACTAAATAGAGAAATTTAAAGCTTCTGAGTTTTTTGAGTTATTTTCCATGTGTGAGTGATATGCAAAGGTGGAGAGCTATGGGTATACTTCGGTTCAAAAACAAGGGCATTTTGAAGAGAATATAACCAAGACCACAAGTTATTGATAAACTGAGTTGTGAAAGCTCTTTGCAAATCGATTATTTAAAACTTAGAGGAGTTCCCATCATGGCTCAGTGGAAACGAATCTGACTAGCATCCATGCGGATGCAGATTTAAGCAAGGATCCAGGGCCTTGCTCAGTGGGTTATGGTGTTGCTGTGAGTTGTGGTGTAGGGTGCAGACATGGCTCTGGTGTTGCTGTTGCTATGGTGCAGGCTGGCAGCTACAGCTCCAATTTGACCCCTAGCCTGGGGACTTATATATGCCATAGATGTGGCCTGAAAAAAAAAAAAAGTAACACTTAGAAATAATTTTCCTTCCCATAGAAATCATGATCACCAGATTTGTTTCCCTGGCCAGTGTGAAAATAGATGTAACCCACACTGTAACAGAACCAGAATTTAAAGTAGTGCTTTTCAGATTGCAAAGCAAGACTCTACTAGTGGGTGTGATTTAATTAAATAAGTAATAACATTTTTCCTAGCTGAAAACAGTTATATATACCAAGTAAATTTCTAACTTTTGAGGATAAGAGTGCATTTATGACATCTTTGTTTTATTTTTATAAATGTGCCTATGTTATATGTGTGTGTGTTTAAAGTTTTGCCCATACTGAGTTGTTAAATCAAATGAGCTTCACATCCAATGTTTGAAAATAGTGTTTAAACATCCTGTAAAACCAATAACTATTTCTGTCCACGTCGTGTTCTTGGGGACTGTCAAAAAAAAAACTTGTCCATCAAACAACTTTCAAACATTAGAATCTATGGCTTTGCTAGATAAGCAGCATGAACTTCATTTAGAGTTGTATCCCAAGGAAAACTTTAACAAAGTTAATTCTGTATATGTATTTCTAAAAATAGTTGTCATTTTGCTCTATGGTAATGGCAAGTCGTTCAAGTAAAATATAACAAATTTTACTAACTTTTATTTATTATATTTGTTTACTAACTTTTTTGCATAACAATTACACAAAGAATTTCTAGATTTTAAATGACATTTGTGGGGATGAAACATTTTTTATAACTCTTTGTCAGTTTACAGCCTTAGATATATGAACCTCCCATTTCTCCTCAAAGGGTGAACCTTATGGCAACAAGCCATTCTGGTCAGTAGGTAAGACCTGTATGTACATTTCTCCAGGTGTTCTCTGGCTCTGCTTTGCCAAAGAACTCCGTTTTTTCTAATGTGGCTACACATTATACTCAGAAGGCTGGATCTTAGAAAAGGAAGTTATAAGTAGGTAAATAATGGGTCGCCAGCTGAGTGATACTCTGTATCCTGTACTTCAGACCCTGGGTTCGGTTATGGTGTATAGAAGAGAAAAGTATGTCTATGAATCACTTTTCTGTCCACTCAAGATGAAAGGCAATTTTTTTACAATTCATGGAAAAAACAAAAATCATTATAAAAAATTACAATTTAGGGCAAGAGGAGGCTAAGAGAGACTAGTACAGAAGGAAATGCTTGGTTTTTACATTAGATTTGTAACAGAGGTATTGTGGTGAAATGGAAAAATCTGAAGGATATTTTGTAGGTCTCTTTACATTTTGTTTCCTTACCATTATCTGAGTTTCACTTAGAAAATAAGAGTCTGGAAGGAATTAGAGGAAAGGCAGAAGAAAAGGTAAAGTCGTATGATGAATAATTATAGGAAAAAACAGAACTAGGTAGGATACCCTGGGTAAAGGGAAACCAGAAGCCACACTGGCATTTATATTGTTCCTAAACCCAGTCCAATATTTACCATGTGACATTTTGAATAATAAGCAGTGGAAATCTGATTCTGGTTAATTAAACAGAAAATGATATTGGGCTTACAGATTGTTAGAAGAGCTGTAGATATGGGATTGAATCTAAGCTTTGAAAAATAATACACAAAACCATGCCAGAGAACTGATGTAATGAGGAAACCACCACCGATGTTGCCATTTGCACCGCTGTCAGAAATTGGGTAGTACCCTAGCTGCTGCTGCAATCAACACTGATAACACTTCTATAACTCCACCTGCCAACTAACACTGTCCTCCACACTTGACAGCTCAGGCACAAGCCTTCCTGAAAAATGAAGACCAAGGTAGAGCCTGTTTCCTTATCTTAGAACTTTTGAATAAAAGCTTCCTATGCTGGTACCCACAGTTGGGTGGGCAGAGCCTTGGTCACTTGCTCGTGTTTGGATGCAAAGGCGGTGGGAAAAGCCGGTTTTCTGGGTTACTTTTTAAGAAAGTTGAACTTGTCAGTCTTAAATTCCCTATTAGAGCAAGAGTCTTCAAAATATTCTAGGAAGCCTAAAAATATTTCAGTATAGTGGGTCATTGTGTGTGGTGTTCCTTTATTTTAGAAAACTTTTCTTCAAGATCTTTAGATGATTATCTCTAAAAATCAGTACACAAGTTTAATTTCACCTTTTCAGAAAGTCTATTTTTTCTTTTTTTTGTTTTTGTTTTTTTTACTATATAGTAGTGAAAATTAATCAATGAGTACTATACATATCAACAGGGGTAAATCTCATAGATAATGTTAAACAAAGATAAATCAAGTTTCAGAAGTATAAAGCTTAAAACAAACAAAAAATAATACCAAATACACAAAGGGAATGATAAGCACCTAATTCAAGACGACAGTTCCTTTGAGTGTGAGGGAATAGGAGGGCAGTGGGACTAAAGAGGACTCAACTTTATTTGTAATGGTTTACATGGTGTCTGTAATTGTGGAGAAACATATACAACATAAAATTGACTACTTTTATGCATACAATTCAGTGCTATTAAGGGCATTTCCATTATTGTGTAACCATCACTACCATCCATCTCCAGAACTCTTCAGAAAGACTTTCTTAAACCATCCTGCCTAAATCAATCTCCCAACTCTTTATGACCCTCCATCACCTGAACCTAACTTATTCATAGAATTTTACCTATATGTAAAAAGTTGAATATCTTTTTCCTTCCTTCCTCCTTTTCCCTGTCCACTTCCTTTCCTTCCCTTCCCTCATTCCTCCACTCCTTCCTTTCCTTCCTTCCTTGAAAAAGATGATGTGAAAATAAATAGGCTATATTCTGCTGTTGCTATTCATGTTAGAGTCAGAACTTCCTTTCTTCCAGACCTACAGGTGGATCCTGCCTAGATGATTCCTTCCTTCCCTCTTCTTTCTCTCTCCCTCCCTTCTCCCTCTTCCCCCACCCAACTCTCTCTCTCTCCTTTTCTCTCCCTCTTAGTCTCTCTTGTCATATCACTCTGAAAGAAGAAATAGTACAAGATCAAGATTCTATCTTGTTCAAAAACTATTGTCTTCACACATGCAGAGGTGCAGCTGATACTTGTTGACTGTGTTTTTGAAGAGCAAGGAGTGATAGGAAAGTGCCGGGCATCTAGAGACTCCAAAGAAATATCTAAAGGGTTGGGGGTTCTAGCATATGGGAGGAGCATTAGTGGATGTAAATGGAAAGGAGTTCTGGAAGCAGCCTCTCTCTCCCACTCTACTCCTTGGTCTCCAGACCTACAGGTGGATTCTGCTTAGATGACTATGTTTTCATTTACTGTTGACTAAATAGATAATTAGTGCTAACTTTATGGCAGCACCACGCTTGCACAATTCTGATTTCCTTCTATTTATGTTCTCAGTCCTACATAATTGTTCTTTTTTTTCAGCCTCCTTGTTGCTGGTTATTGGTCTGATCATGTGCCCTATATTAATGTCTATCTTGATATTAACCAAACTCCTTGGTGTGGGAGGCAACAGGATATAGAGGGTAAATCCAAAGGCTCTTATGCCAGCCTATCTGGGTTCGAATTCTAATTCTCCCATTATTCTGTGCATGAACGGTTTAACTACTCTGCTATTTCTATCACTTATAAAATGGAGATGAAAATAATAACCTTGTCATAAGGTAGTCATGACTATTAAATGAATGGATATACATAAAGCTGTTGAAATGCTATCTGACAAGTAATAAGTAGTATGCAAGGATTTGAAATTATAATTACTTGGAAAGGGTTTCTGATAATTTTCTCATTTCTCTATGGCTCCAGCCTTACTTCCTAAATACTTAAATTACCAGTTATGCCCTGCATTCTCTATTCTGGCATCATTTCTGGTTCCTTTTAATGAACTTTTCCCTTGATCCAGCACACTGGCTGAGAAGAGGCCTGGAAGATTAGGAACTTGACCTAGGAACAGACAGAGCAGGACACCAAGAACAATCTTTCCCTACTTCACAACTGGACACAATCCTGGCCTATTTTTTTTCTCTCTTCCAAGAGACAAAATAAAAAGAGATACCAGACATCTCCAGCCAGGTACGGTGATTATTTTTTTCCCTTTAAGCAAAAGAAACTTTTGAGGCAAAAATAAGATGGAATAATTCAACTAGTATTAAATCACAACATGAAGCTCTTTTTTCATTTACCAAACACAAAAGATTCAGAGCATCCAACCTTCATTGTTCAGATCTACAGCCAGCAGCCCCTTAAGTCATTTCCACCATAACCTGCCATCTGTTGTAGAGAGCTATATCTGTTGTAATGAGCAAACAAAACTGAATTTATTTTTTAAAAGTATGGTGCCTGGAGTATGTGCTACAGACTAGATGTGTATATGTTTGGTCACAGGTGCGTGAGTCTGCATCTTGCTTATTTTAGAGCATTCATTCTTATGCAGACAAGTCGTTTAGTAAGAAATATGAATATATAGATAAGTAAAGCCTGCTATAGCTATCTTTATTTCAGAGAGAATAACCAATAGAAGAAAAAGAGACTCAGAACTCGGAACTCAAATGACAATGCTTTTAAATAAATGTCACTAATTTGATTCTTCATCTTAATTTAATAAAAAGTTAATATCTTCTATAAGATTTTAAATCACCACTTCTTGTTGGGACAACTTTTACCTTTACTATTATTTGAACATAGGGCAAGACTTTATATTTCATTTAGCATGGCACCAAAAAAGTGTTCACTACACATTTTATGCGTAAGAAAATGTGAATATTTATGTATTTGGTCTTATTGACCTTGTGCTTGAATTGCGAGTGTGGAGTTACAGGTTACAGATATATGGTAGGTGCTCATCTTTTATTGCTGCTTGGATATTTACATCTATTTAGTAGTAAGTTACTACTAGAAAGTTCTAACATGAATAACAACAGCAGAATATAGCGTATTTATTTTCCCATCATCTTTTTCAAGGTAGCCTCCCACAAATTTAGAAAAGTGTCTGCCTTGCTTAGCCCAAGTTATTTTGGTGACATGAAGGTCCTCTAGACTTGCAATAAAACAACTGGAAGGTCTTTTGAGTGCATTTGAAGTAGACATTTTTCAATTCAGTTTCTAATATAAATCTACTTTCTCTCTTCATGAAGGTGTGGAGGTGTGCTGAGTACCAAAAAAGACTTTAGAGACTCATAAACATTGTGTAAAGAATGTTTTTACCTCCATTCCAGAACAGAATATTTCGTGCTGACAACAAAGATGAGAGTGTCTGTCAAAGATCTATTGATAGCTAAGACAAAATCACTGCCTATAATTTATTCTTTGGTGGAATGAATTACAAAAAAGATTAAGTAGTCACCATTTGGAATTTAAAATGGAACACCGTCATAAAAATAGACAATGGAGATAATACAAACAGAAAAGCAGACATTATGAAACTCATACTTAAGCTTTATATTCGTTAATATGCACAGTTAAATCTTGTTCTAGGGAAACGTGAGCTCTGCTCATGTGATAGTATTGAAATGAATGAACACACAGTTAAACTTGATGAGAATGAGGCTGATAGGGAGGCTCAGCTGGAGATCTACCCCCAGGAAGGAGTTTAAAATATCGGTCATTTGGTACCATCTGTTGAATTCCATACACTGAAAACAATGCTATTCAGAAATCATTTTTTGTGAGCCAGGAATGAAGAATGTCTCTTACAGGGATCGTTGAACAGAACTCATTGAACAGAAGGAAGACCATCAGAGGGGCAGTGAAATCTCTTCTGACCACTCCACACCACATTAATTTGAAATGGACTGAGAAACCATAAACATTAATTTGTTCTTGCACACACAATCCTCAAATTTACTCAGTAAGCAGAGAAGTCTATCATATTGTGTGTAATAAGTCGGCAAGAGGAAAAGTATGATATGGTCAGATCAATTGTTCAACGACTTATGCAGGTCCTTAGAGAAGTTAGCATAAGGTCACTACAGTAGTGCGAGAAATCCTATTGTTCTAAACTATGCTGAATTTAGAGATTTTAGATTCATCTTTAAAATGGCCATGACCATGATTATTCACCTCCTTTATTTAACTTACTAATATTCCTTTTATGCAATGAAATAGCCAATGATTAGAAAGCAAAGACAGCAAAATTAATCTTTTTGAAATTTGGAATTGTCTAGTTTTTCTTGTAGAATTTATCAAACCATTTTAAATTCTCTGTTGATTTTCCCACTATATTTCTTGGATTCATTCTCTTAGTTATTGCTCTAAGATTATATGCAGCAAATTTATCACAATCTACTTCAGATTAATACTAACTTAATTTAGTACAATACAGAAACTTTGCTCACATGGTTTTCCACTTCCCTCCTGTTTGCTCTTACTGTCATGTATCTCTATCTTATAAAACCAAGAATACAATATTGTCATTATTTCCTTATACCACTGTGGATTTAATTTATACTACAGGTCATTTCATTTGAAGTTGAAGGAGTTTGGGGTTTTTTGGCCATACCTGTGACATGTGGAAGTTCCCGGCCAGGGATCAAACCCATACCACAGCAGTGACCTGAGCCACTGCATTGACAACAGTGGATCCTTAACCTGCTGCATGACAGGGAACGTCATGAAACTGTAAGACTTCTCTTAGTATTTCATAAAGTAAATCAGCTAGCAATGCCTTCTCTTAGACTTTGTTCATTTGTGACTGCCCTTTTTTTACCTGCAGTTTTAAAATATTATTTTTCTTTTTTAAATTTAATAATATTTTGTTTGTTAAAATTGAAATATAGTTCATTTGCAATGTTGTGTTAGTTTTCAGGTGTAGAGCAAAGTGATCCAGTTATACATACATATTAAAATACAGTTTTGTTAGATAAAGAATTTCTAATTAACAATTATACCCCCCACCCACCACCGCACACGGTTTGATTTTGGCATCCTTCTATCCTCAGGTGTCCACTGTTATTACAAGCAATTAGCTTTTACTTGCATTATTGTTCCCCACTAAGTGACATGTTATTTTTCTCTTTCATCTTTCAGGATTCTTCCTTTGCTTTGGTGTTTAACAGTTTGACTATGAATGTATCTAGGAGTGGATTACTTTGTGTTTATCCTATCTGTATCTGTGGATTAATGATTTTTTTAATTACATTTAGGAAGTTTGGGTCATTATTTTTAAAAATGTGTTTACCCACTGGTCTCTTCTGTTTCTCAGAGTCTCATTATATTTATATTGAAATGCTCATGTCTCACAGGTCTCCGGGTTTAATATCTTTTTTATTGTTTATTTTTCTTTAATATCTTTTCTTTCTCTTTAGAATGCATATGTTCTACTGGTCTATATTCAAATTCACTGAATTTTTTTTTTCTCCTACTACCTCAAATCTTTTGAGACCCCCAAATCAATTTTCACATCAATTAGACTATGTTTCATTTGTAGAATTTCCTGGGTTGTTTTTGTTCTTTTGCTTGTTTGGCTTGTTTTTGCTTTTGGCAGTTTGTTTGTTTTTTTTAATCTCTTTGTTTTCAAAATTCCACTGTTGCATTCATATCTATCAAGATCTTTCAAGCTCTGTTTTTAAAGACATGACAAATCGACACCTCTAGTGAGGCAGTTTCTATACTAAATTAGTACGATTTATCACTTTTTTGTGTCTCCTGCCAGGCACTTGACATTTTTTTTTTTTTTTGTGGAATGTTTTCACAAATAATGTAAAACACCTAAAATAAAGAAGTTAATTTCCTGAGTTTTGTATCCTTTACACTATCTAGTATATTGTTTGGCACATAGTAGCTGTTCAGCAAAAAGGTTAAATGGAATCAAGCTGAATATAATTGTATTATGGTTACTAGTTAAACTTTTGTTAATCTCACCATTATTCACATAGTCCTAATCTTTTAGCAATATTAACCATTGAGCTGTGTTAAACATTGCAAAGAACCTGATCTGTAAGTTGATCATTAATCGTTGTACACCTTAGGATGCTTTTACCTGAAGTAACATTATATTAAAAAAACCCAGGAACATATCGGGATCTATGTGAATAGCATCCCCTGGAGTTTTGTAGGGTACAACCTATGTAATATACATACACAGAGACTTAAATAGTAATGATAGTAATTATTCATCTAACTGAGGGTCCAGAGGTAGAGCAAATTCAAGCTTGGCTTAATTCCAAAAGTTGTGTCTCCGGCTCTTTGTTCTGCCTGTACTGCATCCTTCTTTCTATGCCTTGTTTTCAGCTTCTAGCTAGCATCTCTCATGGTGGCAAATATCTGTAGCTGTTTCAAGATTCACAACCCACACCATGATATTCTGAGACAACTGAAAAAAAGAGAACTTCCTATTTCTGTGATAGTTCATTTTTAAACTATTTTCTAAAAGGAAACTTATTTCACAGAAATCCTGGCAAGCTACTACTTTTTTTTAATTGGTATGAATTGCATTGTATGACCATTTCTGTGGCCTAGCAAATGCCATTAATTAATTTATTTAATTAGAGTTCCTGAACTCTACACTGGTCTGAATTAAGCTTGGAGCTATGGCTTGAAAGTAGGGGGTATATTTTGAATAAAGAAGAGATTGCAATAAGAAGCAAAATCAGATTATTTTAGAGAGAGTGTAAATTGGTTAAGCAACCAACTATATGAATTTCACCTGGATATTTAAAAGATGTCAAAAAATCATACTTTATGTGGTCATAATTATGGTCATTGGCCTAGTGTAAAATGTCTTATAGTTTGAGATGTTCTTTCAGGGTTTTTTCACCAGCTATCGTCCTTCTCCTTTTATTCCTAGCTAAAGTTAAAATTAACCTGGTTTATATCCTGAACCAAAGTTTATCCCTATTATTTGCTTTGTAGAACAAAATTACAAATATTTTTATAAAATGAACATTGTAACTAATTATATTTTACAGTCATGTAGTACAAACAGTTTAACTTTTCAACTTACTACTTATTTTATAATTGTTAGCATTAAAAGGTCTTTCATACTTTTAATTAGCTATTTCTTCCTTCATTCTTGACAAGTGGAATGTAGAATATCAACTTAATAGAGCAAGATACTCATCCACCCAAAAATTTAATGAACTGACCAAGGACACAGAGTAAGACTGACAAAAATTTAGTGTTCATACCAGCAGTGTTGAAATTGCCCTACCAAATCGAGCATAACATACTCAATTTGGAATTTGGGGTCATATTGAAGACTGATTGCTCAGCAATAAATCTATCCACAGGGAAGTAATATTAGTAAGTCATTAAGTTGACCAAATGTATAAAACTGACCATGCAACAGTCTGTTAAGATTTGCTTTAATGTAAAGGTAAAATCATTATCAAGTGCGGCATAATGAAGAATAGAATAACTAGAAATTTCCCCAGTTGATAGTCAAAAAAGAAAAATTACATGTAATTATTTATGCCAAGATCTCATTTACATATTTGAATACAATCTTAATGGTCATATATGCTAATAAGATCACTCATTAAAAAGCGCATTTTTGAATTTGAAAGGATTGCTTCCAAAACCAAAGATATTTAATTGCACTTTGGATTAATTTAAGTTAACCCCTGAAAAAGTGAATGCATCTTTTGAAAAAAGTGATATGTCTTGGAAAAGACTTAGGAAATTGGGAGGTCTGCTAGTCTGAGCTGATAGATTAAAAATAGTATATCTGGTGATTTTTATAAATAATTTTAAGAAATAACATGAACAAGAAATATACTTTTTTTGGTAATACAAAATTTATGGCACCTTATTTTAAAAACTACTTTTTTATTTTTACTTATTTTTTCCACTGTACAGCATGGGGATCAAGTTACACATACATGTATACATAATTTTTACTCCCATTGTTGTGTTGTTATATAAGTATCGAGACATAGTTCTCAATGCTACACAGCAGGATCTCATTGTAAATCCATTCCAAGAGCAATAGTTTGCATCTGTTAAACTACTATCTTTGAATGAGATAGCTTGAAATTATCCTTCATTTCTTAGAGGTTAATGCAAATCTCTTGTGAGAAGCTGATTTAACAAGGACATCTAGAAGATGATCAAACTCAGCTACATCTAGATAGTTCTGTCATTTATGCCAGGACTAGTCTATCTATTCTAAGATAAGCCATAGCTATCTTTCCCATTTCCTTTTTTGTTGTGCTCCCTAACTTCAGATGAAATGCCGAAAGGATAATGTGACCAGGTAAGAGCGAGCCTTTCTGGTCCACTAAAATAAAATACATGCATATCTGAAAAAAGGATAAAAATTAATATCAGGTAAAAGGTGAATATCGGTTATATTTGAGAACCAACAGATATTTACTGAATATATTAAAAAAAAAAAAAACTAGAGTGGGATTCTATTATCAAAGCAGTATTTATTTTAGTTGACTTAAGTGCTTTTATGGTCTTAATATTCAGCTGCTTCTTAGAAGCTAAAGTTTTACTTCCAATTATGAAAATCAACCAGGAGTATTGAAGAACACATGTGAAAGTGATGGTGGATAATGTAAAAATGCAATTTATAAAATAGGAAATTTATGAAGCCAACAAGTATAACAAGATGTATTCAAACTTATTAGCAATCACAGAAATACAAATTAAAGCCACAGTGAGCAAGCCTTTATATCAATTTGGCCAGAAAATTAGAAATATACACATTGCCTTATGCTAGCAATGATGTTGGTATACAGAAATTCTACACGGTACTGAAAAGAGTGAAGACTGATGCAGCCATTCTGAAGAAAACTTGGAAACAGTTAATCATTTAAATATGCACATAATCTATGGTTAGGGTGAATATATAATTTGGAGAGTGAAAGGAGATGCTATTTATGTTTACTCTGAGACAATAAACTTAAACTAAGCCTGTTCCAAGTATGCAGGAAGTATAAGTCACCTAACTTATGACCCAGTATATTTGTTCTTAGGTATGTTTTTTCAAAAAGTTTCACTCAAAAATCTATATATGTAGACATATAAGAATCATCATGAGAAAGTGATAAGCTATTTACATTAATACTCAAATCTTAAATTATATGATAATTTTATAATCTAACCTCTCAGTAGTACTTATTTGATTTTATTAGTTTTAATATTTTAATATATTAATTAGCTATTACTGTTTGCTCTTTTATAATTTTTAACTTTTGCCTTTGATACTTTAGTGCTTTATTTTTATTTGTATTAGTGATACATATTTTACAATTATGTAACACATTTCCCCTTTTAACTTTTGTTATAATATTGGACCCATTCTATGAATTTTTCTAAATGAAAATTTTAAAACTTTTGATGAAATTATTTTAAATGTCCATTGATAGTTTTATGAGATTACACTAGATATAAAATAAATTTTGAAGATTTACCAGACTTATTCAGTTTTACATAAGAAAGAGGACTCATTTCCACTTCTATTATTTTCCTAAGTATTGATTTGTTATTTATTTTGTATGATTGCAATATACACCTTACCAATCTTAAGTCTTCAGAATTGTATGGCTTTTTGCTAATGTGATTTTTTTTCTACACATAATTTCAACTGAAGACTTTATTGGTCATTTCAAAAAATTTAAAATTGAAAGAATGTCATTATAGAACCCTCATCCAGCCCATTTGTACTGAGAAAATGGGTGTAGAATTTTGCCAGAGGCAAGTTGAAGGAATTGTCATTTTGGTTTTGCTTATGTTGAGATTCCAAAGGGAAACTCAAATATAACTAAATCTAAATTCTTGCTCTCTACTTAAATCAAGAAAAACTGCCTCGTTAAAATGTTTTATCTAAGAAATAGAAAAAATGTACACAGAAAACCAAGGAAAGTTCCTTCTAAACTTATTTGTGATTTAATTAACACCCGAAGAATTATTAAGAATCTGTTATATAACAGTACACTTCTAGACATAAGAGATAGAGTAAAAATAAAATAAAGAGACTGCTCTAGTAAATTCTAAATTGGAGTGGAAACAAAATAGGCAAATTGAGGATAACTATTTCATTCTTTTTTTCCTTTTTGGGGGGGGGCAGGAGGGCACACATCTGCGATATGGAGGTTCCCAGGCTAGGGATCAATTCAGAGCTGCAGCTGCCAGTCTACACCACAGCCACAGCAAGCCAGATCCAAACCATGTCTGTGACCTAGACCACAGCTCACAGCAATGTCAGATCCTTAACCCACTGAGAAAGGCCAGGGGTCAAACCTGCATCCTCATGGACAAAATAGGAACTCCTTTTTTTAAATTTTATTATTTTTTTTTTAACAACACAGTTTCAGGTGGTGGAAAGCCATTAGGACAATAATAGAGGCTGCTGTGATAGCAAATTGAATTGAGAACATGTTGCTTTAAAAACGCATGTAAGGAATGTCTTTTTTGAGGAGGTGGCAAATGAGCTTGAACATGGTTAAGGAAAAGAAGCATCTATGAGAAGATTTGGGAGAAGACCTCTCTATGCAGAAAGATGCAAGAACAAAGATCCTGCAACAAAAATAAGCTTAAAGTGATTGAGGAAAAGAAAGAATATAAGTTTGATTAGACAGTAGAGCAATGAGATTAGGAGTACAAGATAATACAGAGGTAAGCAAAAATTATTTTCAGTACCTCATAAACTTGATATGTTCTTTAAGAGACTTTAAACAAGAAACATGATGTATTTTATTTAAAATAGATTTTTCTTGCTGAAGTTTTTAGAAAATATTATAGAATAGACATGGAGATCAGTTAGGAAGCTTTGAAGTAACCCATCAGACTTGATGGTAGTATGAATAGATGGTAACAATGATGACAAAGAAAAGTGATTGATTTGAGGATATGTTCTGGATGTAGGATTGTCAGGACTTAATTGTTTGGATATAGAAGTTGAGGCAATGATAGAAATCAATAATGAATTGTAAGGTTTTATTTTAAATGAGTGGGAATTTGTGGTGTCATTTAGTTAAATGGGAAAAATGGGGAAGGACAAGACTGAGGAAGAAAAGCCTCATTAATTTTACCACATCAAGAGTAAATGACAAATTGATGACTGACTATATTTAGTTCTGAAACTCAGGAAAGGCCTACAATCACACACTAATGGATAATTAAATTGCCCCTTCATTGCCGATGCTGTTTCCCTAGCATTTAATCATGTGGGGATTTTAAAGGTACAGCTACAGAGAAATTCCATTTATTTAGTCAGATATAAAATAGTTTCTAATCTCCTGAATCAACTACTCATGTTTTAATTGTAATTTAAAGGTAACTGAAATTTCTGGTCTATGATACATATGGTAACATAAACAGAGACACCACCTACATAAACAAAGGAATCATATATTTTTACATAAAATCCAAGAAAGTGTGATTTTCAATACAGAGTACAACCTCCTCAAAAGGAATAATATCAGACACCAAACTTACAAGAAGTCTTGCTTCTACAAAGCAGCCAAAATACATGAATAAATTAGCATTGGGGGATGCTTCCTCAGTGCCTTGATTCATAGGTAAAACATCAATAGTTGAATATCAATAATAATATTTAAACAAAAATCCATTTATTAAAAGATGTATATGATATGATACCAATATAACAGGTTTTAATATATAGAAAAGCATTATATATTCTTTATATATGTGTGTGTGATAATAATATAAATAAACACATGGAATGGTAAAACTAACATCTAGATATTTTCTAATTGTTTTTTCTGAAGGAGAATGCAATTAGGAAATGATAGAATAGTTGGGTTGTATTTGTAATATTTTATTTTCTAAGATGAAATTTTATTTTCTTGGTGTGAGAAGACCAATTGTGAGTGTTTATTATATTACTCTTAATGAATTTTTGTTTGTATAAAAATTACTTAAAATATTTTATATTTGTTAGAGATCTAGTAGAGACATGGCTCAGAAATAACTTTGAGGACAGAAGATTCATATCCAGAATACATAAAGTGAGCCTATAAATAAATCATAAAAAATACAATCCAGTAGAAACTGGGCAGAAGAAATAAACACATTAGAAGGTATAGGAATGGCCACTAAACACTTGAAGAGTGTATTCAACATCACTAGTCAATAGAGAAATATAAATTAAAGCCCTAACTAGATACCAATTCACACCTATTAAAATGGTTATAGATTGACAATCCAAGAGTTAATGATGATGTAGGGAATGGAAATTCTGATATATTGCCTGGAGAATGTGACATGGTACAGCCATTTTGAAAAACTCTTATCTTCTTAAGACAATTTCTTATCTTCTTAAGAATACACTTATTCTATGAACTATTAATTCTATTCCTAGACATATATCTAAAAGAAATGAAAGTATATATGCACAAAAGCCTTAAAGGAAAGTCCATAGCGATTTTTTCCAATGGGAAAAAAAATGGAAACAACCCAAATTTCCATCACTAGAATATTTAACAATGTACCTTATAGTAATATAACTGAATTGTATTTAGTAATAACAAGATAAGAACACTGATATACACAGAAAACAAATTAATGTCAAAAATATTGAGTGCAACTCTACTAAAAATAAAATAAATAAAAACTTAAACACACAACCCTCCAAAAAACATTGAGTGAAAGAAGTCAGATATAAAAGAATACATATCATATGACTGAATTTATATGCATTTCAAGAACTGACAAAACTAACATATGGTAACTGAAATTAGAACAATATTAGACTTCTAGCAAGGAGTTGAGGGTAGTTAATTGGCTGGTGAGTTGCATGAAGAGATTTTTTCCATGTGATAGAAATGTTCTATATTTTAATTTTAGTGATAATATTACCAGTCAAAACTCAACTGACTCTTCCATCATATCTGAGTATTTTACTGCATGTAAATTCCAACTTAATAAATAAAAATAATAATTTTGTGGAACTGGATCAATACAAGGGTTGGTAGAACTAAAAGAAAAATTTCATAGCTTTTTCTATCCTCAGTTTTTAAAGACGACCCAGTCCTTTAGGGCTCTGGTATGTGACTTAGTGAGATATTTTTGCCCTTTCCTTGGATATATTTAAGAGCAGGACACATTTTGTTCACAAAAGCACAGCAGAAGTTAGCCTAATGAATCTTGAAATATGCCTGTCAAATGAAGAAAAGGAATGTGTGTGCATGATCTGTGAAATACAGAAATGTTTTGTATCATGATTTATGGCAGTACTGCATAAAACTCTAAAATCTTAGGACTCTATATTTATACAACATTAAGCCCACAATACCTGCCTTCTAGGTCGACAGAACTGATTATTCTTTATCGTAATTCATTTTCTGTTGCTAGCATATCAACTCCTTTATCAATCAAATATGATTTACCTGCCTCTTGATTCAAATCACTGTGGTATACCTGGTCCAGGTGACACAATATAGATTTCCTAATGAAAATATATCACTATCTGTGAAGTAGATATTAAAGGACAGAAGAAAAATGAAATTATTCTGGAGAAAAATAAGTGAAGATGGAGAAGGAAATGTAGTCTATCTATTTTTTTCTAAGGAGTTTATTTGTATAAATCAGGAGGGAAATTACATATTCAGAAATAATTATTTTAAATTATTCATCTGCCTTCCAAACCACTGTGGAAAAAAGATGGCCTTGCCATCCATTCGAAAAGCCCTCACCTCATGTGACCACACAGTCACTATACAACAATATTGAACATGCTGTTCCATTAACATGTCACCATTTGAAGAAGTTTAAGAAAGGAGAGGATCTATCTGGCCCCCACTCTGGTAAACACATGGTCTGTGGTAGCAAACCAGGACCAGAAGCAAGAGCTAGTTCCTAGAAGTAGCTTCTTTTAGGAGTTCAGGGTAAGAGACAATGGAACAATAGTCAGACCATATATAAAAACAGAACTCTGACCACAGTCTGGTAGCCACCATTCTGGGAATGCAAACCACAGCCTCCATGTTAATTGACCTAAACTAGTCAGGTCTTGAGCAATGACTGCCAGCTTCCTCAATTTTTATCCCCTCCATCCTTGCTTCCACCTAAAGATCAACCAGAGAAAGCCTAATATGTTCCCCAAACTCATCACATAGGATGTCAGATTTCTAGTGAGCTCACTTTCATGTTACCCACACAAATCATCTTGCAACCTTCAAAGCTTTCTTGAAGAGTTCCTTTTTTCCCATTCCCCTGCCTGTCTTTGAGTCTCTACCAAACACAACTGATGGTGGCTGATTTCCTTGCTATAGCAAGGTCTAAATGAATAGCTTATGCATAGTCTCATTTAGGTGGTCTTTGCTTACTTCCACAAAGGACAATATACAGTCACAGAGCCTTTAGCTGAAGGAGCAAGTAGAAACTGATAGCTCAGTGAAAATTACTGAAAATACATAGTGAGATATTTAGGAAGAGATTTAGGAAACTGTAAGAGTAAACAAGAGTAGAAATTTCTAAAAAGGAAAGGGAGATTTATAGCGCTAATTCCTACAAAAAGATTAAGTAAACTGAAAGAGGAGAAAGTGGATTCGATTTGGCATTTCATAGGTCACTTTTGAAACTGAAAGAGCAAATTCAAGTGCAGTGGAAGAAAAGGAAGGCAAAATGAAAGGTAAGTGTAATGTAATGGAGCTGCGGAGGCATTAACTGTAGATATGCTTACAGAACAACAATTAGAGATCTTAAAAGACAGAGGCCAAAGACTATCATTTAGGGATGGTGTAGCTTAAAGACTTAGGTATTGTTACTATGGAGGTGAGAGATGAAAATTTTGGATTGGAGTGGAGTTGGAGGAAGAAAGAATAGACAGAGAAAAAAAGAAATATGAAAGTAATGCTGGAGCTTAAATTCAGAGAACACTTACTACTAGAAAGGAATAATATAGGAACTTTAACGAACAAATGGAAAAGAAAAATAGATGTTTACATCAGCAAAGGACCTTGGGGGGATTCTTATCCCATTATGTAATTTAGCAGATGATATAATAGAAGCTCAAAGAGTCATAAATGAAATAGGCAGTCAAAGACACTGGAGGAAACCCAGGATAAAAGGGGTCAAAGAATTTAGAGTAATAGTATATTTTTTAGCACTGCCTATTACCAGCCCAAATCCTAAATTGTTATGACAGAATTATTTTACACAAAACTAGTTCATTGTTGAAGTAAGTAACTGCTTTTTGAAATGAGTGCAAGAATACTTAAGGAAGTAAGACAAATGTCTTTAAAAATCAGGCTTTGAAGTTAGACTAGACTCCCATTTTTAAATCCCTACACTGCCATGTACTATCAGTGTAATTTTAGGCAATTATTTAACAAATCTAAATCTCAGTTTCTTCATCTCAGAAATGAGAATTGCAATGCTACCTCATAAGGATAAAAAACAGTGGAAGTAAAATTCCCCATTTGTGAAAGTGTTTTCACATCTGGCTTAGAGCTTATAGCAAAAGTACAGGAATGTTTTTATATCTGGATAAAATATACTAATGCTGTTCATTTGATTACTGTTTAGTAGCTTTAATACAATATGCATACAAACACACACATACATACATACATACATACATACTTGCATACACACACACACACACATATAAAGCATGTTAGAGGCAGGGCGGGAGTTATTATCGTCATCCTATACAAGAGGACACTGAAAGTACAAGGATATTGAGAAGTTTGTCCAGGGTCTGATACTGAAAAATATGAGCACAAACAAAGACTTCTGATTTTCTGAGGTCTCAAAAACCTCAGATTCATGGATAGCAAGAAACTGGGGCATACTTTCATTTCAATGGGTCTATAAAATCTTCATTATATTTTCAAGAGATAGCCAGAGTGAGTGCCAAGAACCTCTGCTTGGTTGTATTCACACCTGAGCCCAGTCATATATATATTCCTGTATGTTAGAGCTCAGAAGGACCACTGATTTTGCATATGATGAAGAATGTCTTTCCCAGTTTGCAGGAGGAGAGTTCCTAAGGCCAGGTCCTCTAATAATCTTATCATTCAACAATCTCTGTATTATTTGTCAAATATAATATAGAAAATTGGTCCTGCTGAAATAACTTGCTATGAAAATAACTGACAAGCAATTGAGAAATGGAGTCTAATGGAAAAATATTACTTCTGTTTACAATTTTATATATTTATTCCTGTAAATGTTTGCCATCTTTTAAAGAAGGTTCTTGCCCATTTATGACTGTCATTTATGATATATTTGTTGCTAACCTACAAACATTCTGACAGATGCCAATAGAACTGTTATTTATAATTTCATACATACTTTATAACAATAAGAAAAATGTATATAGATACTAAACAAATCCATTTAAAACATTTTATAACCTATGTATATTGCATATTAACCATCAAATCCCTATAACATTTGTATAAAGCAATTATTATTTTCTACAGATTATAAATAAAATATATATGAAACATCCAAAGAATAAATAATGTCTTATTAATAAATTTGACAATTAATTTATATGGCTTGATTTTTATATGTTGTTATTTGCATATTTAAAATATAATTTATATTTTCAAATATAAGAACTGTGATGATATATAGTCTTCAGCTTGCTAACCTGATAAATTTTTTTTCTTTTTTGCTTTTTTTAGGGCCACATACATGGCATGTGGAAGTCCCCATATGAAGTTCCCAGGCTAGGGGTCAAATAGGAGCTAGAGCTGCCTGCCTATGCCACAGTCCAGCACTGCCAGATCCAAGCCGCAGCACCAGCAGATCCAAGCCATGTCTACACCCTACACCACAGCTCATGGCAACATGGGATACTTAACACACTGAGGCCAGTTGGATTCATTTTTGCTGTGCCACAAAGGGAACTCCCTAACCTGCTAAATTATTGATTCCTATCTACAGGAACTTGTGTGAGGTTGCAGCCATCATGTGCATGGAATATGGACTTCAATTTCCTGCATGTGAAGGCTGCCATAAAACATTTTCAAAAAATATGAAAATAAGGAGTCATGAAATTTCTCCTCTAAGGCTGAAAAATAGTGGAATATAGGAAAGACATACAAGGTGACTAAAAAGAGGCAAACTCTAGGTAAGTAGAAATTTAGGGGTTAGCATATTTAAAGAAATAATGTGTCATCCACCAGACTAGTTGGCTTATTTAGAAAGCAAAGGGAAAATTCATTGAGGGGCTGAGTCCAAACAGGCATTATTCAGAAGAAAGCGACAGCTCTAGTTAAAAGACTTAGCCGGCACTGCCCTCAGAAATCATGTATGCTTACTGTAGACACAGCATACACATTGTTACTTTAGCATGAGACAATTAAATATCTAAATTATTTAACTAACTGCCAAGCTTTAAGTCCAAGGTGGAAAATCAGCCTTCTGATCTTTAATTTCTTGGTGAATGCTTATAAGAGTCTTGCCTGGCACTATTCTCTTTGGTGGTCATTAGCCACATGTTGCTAATGACCACATAAAATGTGGCTGCTTCAAGCTGCAATGTGCAGTAAATGTAAAATACACACTGAATTTCAAAGACATAGTATAAACACTGCATAAATATATTAGCAGCATTTTGGTTGATGGTCCGCTAAAATTATAATATTTTGTACATACTGGGTTAAATAAATTATAGCATTAAAATCAATTTCATCTGTTTATTTTTCTAACATAGCTTCCAGAAAACTTAAAATTATATATAGAGCTCCCATTTGTGGATTGCATTATATTTATATTAGATAGCACTGGTCCAAATGAACAGAGAATACTAATATCTACTAACACCAACTAATGTACTAGTATCTATCTATCTATCTACTCTATATTTTATACTGTCTATTAAAGTGGCATTCTTACTATAGAAAATTTTAGGTGTAGATCTGGCTATAAGATGAGAACAGCTGGTCATGTTGAGTCAAATGTTTGGTTCCTTCACAACCTATACTTATCACTGAATATTTTAAAAGCAACATTTTGCTTTTATATAGCAGTTTCATAAACTTCTTTCATCTGGATCTGCTATTGAAAGCAGCATCTACTCTTGACATGCTGAGGAGTCACGTCTGAGTTTATACTACTTGAGGGCTAAATCTCAAACCATGATACACTGACTCTAATTATGCCATGTGATCAGATTTTTAGAAGACAGCCAGCTGACCAGTGTTGCCCAATCAGAAATCACATCTTCAGTTTTGTATGTGTTTATGTATGTATATTTTTTAACTTTTGTTATAATTTTCTAAAATGGTATATCTTATTCTATAATCAGTTATGTTTGGCATTTGTTTTATGAAACACATGCATAAATATAGCTCAAAAGTCATTTTTTTCTGTGCCCCACATGCCTTTGCTACTGTCAAGAAGTCAGATGCTTTTTTTAATATTTTAAATCTTTTGAGGTTCCCTTTGTGGGTGAGCAGTTAACAAACCCAACTAGGATCCATGAGGATGTGGATTCGATCTATGGTCTCAGTGGGTTAAGGGTCTGGCATTGCGGTGAGCTGTGGTGTAAGTCACAGACGTGGCTCAGATCCTGCATTGCTATGACTGTGGTGTAGGCCAGTGGCTACAGCTCTGATTTGACCCCTAGCCTGGAAATTTCCATATGCTGCAGGCCTAAAAGGAAAGGAGCAGCCCTAAAAAAAAAGCAAAAAAAATTTTTTTGACTGATGATATTGGAATTTGCCTGTTTCTCTGAATAGCATGCCTTTGTTGCTATTTCTTTAATTTTCAGTTTTAATAACTATCTATGGAATTCACGATTTTGCTTTCTTTTATAGATTTATCCCTCCATACATACACACATAATTATGCCCATTCATCACACAAACCTGTTTCCCATTCTGCCATCCTCCAAAGAGAGTTATACTGTAATTTTGGAGAGACTGTAAGTCACAAAGAAGTGGAAGTAATGTGTGTGCTCAACTCACCATCTTCAAGGGATATCTAAGTGAGATCTTTACACTTAAAAAATCAGAATGTGAATTTAGGGGCATTACTGCTAACCATGGTCAGCAGCCCATTGATTGCTGAGAAGCATCAATGAAAATGAATTACACGTTTTATATCAACCCCCAACTTCTGTCTCTTATCTCTCCAATTACTCCTCTATGACCTTGCTAGTAAAGACTGAGGTTGGAATTTTATGCCAAAATTTGAGAGGGTAAACATGTCAATGAAAGATTCATGGAGGAAATAGTCTGAAGGCAGCCATAACTTTCACTGAACTTAGGTCTGTCTCTTGGCACAGCAGTGAGGTGAGATGTGTGAGAGGGCAGTTCTCAGATATAAGATCCACAACTCTAATGATGAACTGGATGAGATGTTACAGACAGCTGTCCCTTCCTCGTATCCCTTCAAAAAGAGCAAGAGCTTAGACAAATAAAGAGTGGAGGCAAAAGGCTTTTATGCTAGAAGAACTGAGTAAGGGTAGACGCAAGGAAGCAGCAAGGCACCAACTATGTTTAGGAAATGATGAGTTTCTGAATCTGAGAAAGATAAGAAAGTTCATACAGGGGAGTCAACGGAGATAAAGATGTAAGAATAGAATCAATCAAAGGTGAGGAAAAGGATTTAGAGAATATCAAATTTAAATTCCTGTCCACTGTAGATATCCCTTCACCGGTTCTATAGCTTTAATAATTGGAATAAGGGGAAGTTCTGATTGTTTTGAAGACAATCCATAGAGGGAAAAATAACTACTCTAGCAAGAACCATGTTTTGTCTTTGCTTTTTAAAGTATAATTTATCTTTCTTATATTAAATTTTGAGGGCCTGGTAGTAGAGTGTTAAGCACAAAAGAAAGGTTTTGAATTGTTTTAAGAGATAGGAAGTCACAAAAACATATAAAATAAGAGTATGATTTTTTTTCCCTGGAATATATGCCACAGATGATACATAAACTTATTTGGAGGCAGAAATGGAAAAGACTCTTGAGAGATCAGTTTACAAAATATTTTTGTCTTCTTACTGTGAAATGATGAAGGTCATACCTTAAGAAAATGCAGAAAAGCAGAGGAGATAAGTAAGAATGAACTAGAAATATATGTAGTATTCAAATAATAGAGAAGAATGAAAGTATAGAAATTAAATATCAATCCAAAGCAACAAGTCTGATTTAACAAGAGTATTTTGGCTTGTATAAAAAAGATGAAGATTTTTAGTTTTAAAATGTTAATTTTGAACTTAAAGTAGACTATATATAAGGGGATATATAGGAAACTGAGTGTTTCCTATAAATGTTGCCCATTCTTGATGCATTGTAGCTAAGCACACATGAAGCCCAACTAAATCTGCCTATAGGTTGAGAAACTTAGGGACATTCTACTAATGAATTTTTAAAATCTGTATAATTGGTAAGCATCTAATTCTGACTAAATGGTGTTAATTTGGTTTTCATAAATTATTGTTCTTGATTTATTTGTGGATCCATGACAATGCAGATAGCACTCCTCAAGTGTTTACTAAAAGCTTGGTAACTTTACTGTAAGAAAAGAAGAGGAAAGCAGAGAAGAAAGAAAGAAAAAAGAAAGATTGAAGAGAACTAGATGATCATATTTTCAAACAATTGAGTTTATGGTTAAATGAGAAATAAATACATAGAGTAAGAAAGCAAGCCGGCCTGCTTTCACAACACCCAGTGATGTCTTTGACAGGGTCTACTTTGATTACAGAGCCTTGAGAAAATAAGAAATTGTTTTTATTCACAAAGAAGTTGAGGACAATGTTAATAGATAATCTTCAGGGCCTCACTATATTCTGTTTATTGTTGCAACTGAATATAGGCATACATGGTTTTCATTGTTTACAAGACTCTGCAGGCCTATATATATTTTTAGAATTGTAACAGTGTTTCAATACAGCCATTAGTTTTATAGTTGGTAGTATAGAGTTGCTATGAATGGAAAAACAAGAATATTCGTCAAATGCAGCCTGTGCTGTTTTAGAGTGTATTGAGGGGCAACTTGGGAATCCTTAACATGGGCATTCATCTGAAAAACTCTGGAGGAAATCTGCTTTGATGACTAAAATGAATTGTATTGTTTTGATAGTCAATTGTTGAATTCCATAGGCAAGTGGTCTCCCATTTTACTCTAATAGGAAAAGAATATGTGTTACAGCACTCATCATTCAAGTTTTTCTTTTTTGTTGGTTAACAGGTTGCTTCAGATACAGTACTAATAGGTGTCTATTTATCAATGTGATTTTGTTTTGCTTTCTTTCCCCTCCTGCTTTGAGCTCCAATTCATTAAATTAATAGTATGGAGGTCTAGAATGGAATAGCTGGTTGATAAAAATATAAGGAATGCCATTGCCCAAATTAACCTTTTTTTTGAGGGACATACTTGAACTTAATCACGGAGAGATGACATACTACACAAAGATCACGTGTCTCTTCTCTTCCCTTCTCTCTAGGGGCAGAACTGAGCATGTGTTCTGAGACAAGAATAGCGTTCTCACAGTCTAATGGTTTAGGAAGAATAGCTTTACGCGCAAGTCCAAACCCAACAGAGCAAAGAATCTATAACCGAGGATTTAGAATTGTTTAAACAATCTTCCTCTTGGTTAAGTAAATAAGTAAACACTTTGCCAAATCCAATGATTCTTTCTCAGTCTTCTTTCTCTTTCTTAGGATGTTTGACCTGCTTATTTCTCCTCCTAATTTTATGGGACATCTATGTTTTTTGCCATGGCACTTCATTCTACTTGTTCTTTTCTAGACTTATGAGTAATTATTCCTTGATTATTTTTCAGTTCTACTTACATTGTATAGTCTTTAAATCTTAAAAATCCATAAAGATCTGTTTTGCTACCAGTAAATTTTCCTATAAGAGGTAATTCACTGATGAGTACTTAACTCACTTAACTACTATAAATATATATATAATATAAATATATAGCTAGTGTATATACTATGTATACATACATAAATGTGTATATATGTTGAATATATTATATAAAATACATAGATAATATAATAAACACTGTATAAAATATATAAAACATATAGTTTATATATACAAAATTACATATAATACACACACATGTGTATATACACATACACACATATATATATATATCTCCAAAATGAATCTATACTTTGGCTTCTTTCTGGATATAAAAAAATGAATTTAATTACCCTTTCCTTATCTTGCTAGTCCACCCATGCTCTTAACTGAATACACTTAAAAAAAAAAAAAAGTGGAAAAGGTGAACTAGTTTGGTTCTTGAGAACTGTGCCAAGTTTAGTTTTCTACTATAATTGCTAAGTTCAGAAGTTATATTTTCTGAGCTCAGAGAGTAAAATCTATCCCCCATTTAAATATTTCTTCCATAGCTTTTCACTTCAAAAGCAATCACTGTAACTGTATATACCAAAATTAGTTCAGATTCTCTTGCTGAGTTATATGTATTACTTGACAGAGAAACAATGACATTTTATGATTTGTAATAACAGAACTCTGTGGCTGTTATTTGGAACCAGATGTTAAACACCTCTCTGATGGTTTTAACTACAACGAATAAGTCTAACATCAAACTACCCCCTGCAGAAACACAGTCTGAGACTGAGGAAAAGTATTTTTTCCTACCGAGCTGTACCTGCTCATGTGAAATCTGAGCTAAAATATTTTCACATAATTCTCATGTAATTCCATTTCTGATCTTTTGTTTCAGTTTCTGGTTTTCTCTAAATTTTCAGTCAAAATGTCCCCAAAAGCACAGGATATTGAACATGTACTTTCAGGGAGTGTAAAGGCAGAGCTTGAAGTAGCTCCACACAAACAATTGTCTTTAAACTCACACATTTTCAGAATTTATCTGAAACCTTCTTGGAAAATTTGCATTCTATTCTACAACGTATCCTTTTTATGAAAATAAATGCAATGTTTTAAATTCCTCAGTATTGAGTGAAATTGATTATATAGATAATTGGTTATATTTATGGTAGCAAAGTATCATTTGCTCTTAGACATATGAACACATAACTGGGAATCCCAACTTGAAAGCTCTCACTTGACAAAGACAATACCAATAAAATCATCATAAGTGGTGTTCAGGGGAAAAAAAAAAAGTATTCCTCTTAAATACTTCAGCACGGACTTTCAATAAGAATTTTTTTGTAAATATACAATGAAATATACAGATCTTAAGCTTACATTTACTGAGTTTTAACAAATACATGCACCTGTGAAATCCAAACTTCTACCAACTTACAGAACATTAAATTTACCCCAGTGTTTTCTGATCTTCCTTTTCTGTCAATCTCAACTCCAATACCTCCCAGAAACCACTATTGTTTTTTTACTTTGTCTAGTATTATTTTGTCCATTGCAGATCTTCATATCTATAGAATCATATTCTTTAGAGTAAAGCTTCTTATGTTTAGTGCAATGTGTTTGAGATTCATCAGAGATGCTGTGCGTGTCAGTGATTTGTTCCACTGACTGGTAGTCTATCATATTTATACATCAGATACATTTATGAAATTCTCCTAGGAATGGACATTTGGACTGTTTTCTCATTTTGGATATTAAAATAAAGCTTCTATGAACATTCTTATATAGTATTTTTGAAGATACCTATTGTAATTTCCCTAAGTAAACACCTGGGTATGGAATTTCTGGGTAAAAGGGTTGATGTATGTGTATCTTCAGAAGAATTCCCAGAACATTTTGCTAAGTGTTGTGTGATTCTGTATTTCCATACAAAGCACAAACCTGAGAGCTCCGTTGTTCCACAGGCATGCCAAAGTTTGGTGTTGTCATTCTTTTTTATTTTATTCATTCTGTTGAGTATATATATCCTTATGGTTTTAATCTGCATTTACCTAATGACTAATACACTTGAACACTTCTTTATGTACTTGTTCATCATTTATATATCTAATTAAGTGAAGTGTTTCTTCAAATCTCTTGCCCATTTTTGTCGAATTATTTGCATTTTAATACTGAGTTGTAAGGAATTCTTTATGTATCCTGAACAGTTGTCCATTGTCAGAGAAATGTTTTGCAAATACAGTTTCCTTGTCATAGCTTATATATTCTTTTATTAATACTTTACTTTGGTGAAAAAGTATTTTTTTTCTTTTTTTTTTTTTATTTTCCCACTGTACAGCAAGGGGGTCAGGTTATCCTTACATGTATACATTACAATTACATTATTCCCCCAGCCTTTCTTCTGTTGCAACATGAGTATCTAGACAAAGTTCTCAATGCTATTCAGCAGGATCTCCTTGTAAATCTATTCTAAATTGTGTCTGATAAGTTTTTAATTTTAATCAAGCCTCGCTAACTATTTTTCCTTTGCTTAACTTAGGATTTTGTCTTATACCATGCATAAGAATTAACTCAAAACAGATCAAAGATTAAGTGTACAAACTAAAACTAAAATTGCTTGGAGAAAACACATGAGAACATTTTCATGACCTCAGGTTAGACTAAAAGTTCTTAGATATGCTTCCAAATGTATAATCCATTTTTTAAAAACATGATATATTGAACTTCAACAAAAGTAAGAACTTCCACTCTTTGAAAAACTCTATTAAGTAAATAAAAAGATAAACCACTTGGAAAATTTGCAAATTGCCTAACTGATGAAGAACTTGTATCTGTATATGAAATAACCTCTCAAAACTAAACAAAAAGGAAACACAATCCCCCCCCCCTTTTTTTTTTTTTTGCTTTCTAGGGCCCCACCCATGGCATATGAAAGTTCTCAGGCTAGGAGCTGAATTGGGCTATACCTGTCAGCCTATGCCACAGCCACAGCAACATGGGATTTGAGCCACATCTGAGACCCACACCACCACCCATAGCAACACTTGATCCCCAACCCACTGAATGAGGCCAGGGATCAAACCTGCAACCTCATGGATACTAGATGGATTAGATTCCACTGCACCACAATGGGAACTTCACAACCCAATATTTAAAAAGGACTAAATGTTTGCATGACACATGGACTGTGGCCAAGATGATGGCGTAGAAAGATCCTGAGTTCATCTCCTTTAATGGGAAGATCAAAATTTCAGCAATTTATAAGACAACTATTGATGAGAAAGAATGGAAGAGTAGTAGAAAAGATCTTCCACCACTCAAAATATGAAGAAGATATGACAAGACAGGTGGGAGAGGCAGAGAAAATGGGCAATATCCATTTTGACCTCAAAAATGGTCAAAACCCATTTGGAGATCCACAAACAGGAGGATAATTACAACAGCAGAGGTTCTCTCCAAGGATCCAGTGATTTGACCCCTTAGCCCCGAAGTCCTGCATCAAGAAAATGATTCCCAGAAGGTTTGGCTTTAAGGCCAGCAGGGCCTACCACTGGGAGAGCTAGAGAGCTGAGGGAAAGAGAGACTCCACTCTTAATAGGTGCACATAAAGTCTCATGCCCAGGACCTAGGGAAGAAGCAGGCATTTGAAAGGAGCCTGGGTCAGATCTACCTGGTCTTGGAGAGCCTTCTGCAAAGGCAATTGGAGGACACCCTGAGGACACGTTCTCTGGCAGTAGCCATTTTTGAGAGCACCTTCTACCACAGGAACAATGGTAGCTTTTATTCGTTTAGCTTATTAATAGCACCAGGAGCTGGTCTCACCCTCCAGCCCTTCAGCACCTATTTAGGGATGTCTTTAGCTGAGCAGTTAGTCAGCAGAGACACAGCTCTGCACACCAGTACGATTGCTGCCTTAAGACCACCCTGAACCCACAACTACCCCAGGAACCAGCTCGTCCAACAGAGCTCCCAGGACCGCACTCCACACACCAGCACACCAGCACTAGCCCCAGAATGCTCAGGGACCTGGCTTCCCTCGCAGAAGGTGGGCACCAGCCTTAGGACCACCTTAGCCTGGCAGCGGGCAGTGTCAGGACCTGGCCCACATACCAGCAGGTCAGCAACACTAGCCCCAGGATACCCTGGGCCCTGGCCATAACCACTAGTAGGCCAAAACCAGCTCTGGGACACTTTGGCCCCTCAGCTAGCAGCCTTAGGATCCAGCCCCAACCACTAGCAGGTGAACATCAGTCCTAAAGACAAGGACTATGGATTTCTACCCACCGGTGAGATGGTACTAGCCCCATGAGCCTCTGGACTCCAGCCCCACATACTAGTAGGCTGACACAAACTCCTAAAAAAACCAAGACTATTCAGTCAGAGGCCCCAGGATCCAGCTGCACTCATCAGTGGGCCAGAAGCAGCTGTGAGACAACCCAGACTCCACAACTGCCATGTCAGTAACTGATCCCTTCCACCACCAGGTTGATACTAGATCTAGGGCCCTCAGCCTGAAACCACCCACTCTGAAACCTGGTTTTACCCACCAGTGAGCCATCAGTAGCCCCAAGAACCCCTGAGGCTTTGCAGCCAGCCACCTCATGAACTGGCCCCAACAACCAGTGGCCAGCAGTCTCTATACAAGGCAAGACTTGGCAACCAACCAGAATGGGGGCCAGGCATGCCTAGAAAACTACCCACAGCAGCCAACTCACCACAACAGAAAGACCCACACAGGTCACATGGGGGCATCCCTAAAGCATAGGGTTCTGGTGACCAGAGGGGTGTGCAATGCTTGAACACTTAAGATGTTCCCTACAAAAGGCAACTTTTCTGAGATTGGAAAACATAACCTACCTACCAGATACACAGAAATAAAAGGAGCAGATTAGGCAAAATGAGGCAACAGAGAAACATGTTCCAAATGAAGGGATAAAAGAAAAACAAAAGTGCAGATAGACAATCTACCCAATAAAGAGATCAAGGTGATGATCATAATCTCAGCCCCTTTCCCCTTCTTTTCTCCTCTGAAGCATTTAGTTCATTTATGTTTAAAGCAGTTAAGGGATAGGATATCTCCAGAATAGCTGGAGATAGCTTTTACAATAGCTAGCTACATGTAAACCTCATGGTTAACCACAAACCAAAAATCTATAATAGATATGAACACAAAAATGAGGAAAGAATCCAAACATAAAAGGGAGTTCCCACTGTGACACAACAGGATCAGAGGTATCTTGAGAGCACTGGGACTCAGGTTCAAGCCCTGGCCCAGAACACTGGGTTAATGATCTGGCCTTGCCACAGCTGTGGCTTAGGTTGCAAGTGTGGCTTGGATCTGATCCCTGGCCTGGAACTCCATTTGCTGTGGGAGGGATGACCAGCCAGGAAATAAACAAACATAACACCAAAGATAGTCATCAAATCACAACGGAAGAGAAGAAAAGAGAGGAGTAAAACAAGATCTACAAAAACAACTCCAAACAATTAACGAAATGGCAGTAAGTACATACCTATCAATAATTACTTTAAATGTAAATGAAGTAAATGTTCCAATCAAAAGACATAAAGTGGCTGAATGATACAAAAAAAGAAGCATTTATATGGCACCTGTACATACACAGTAGGATATTATTCAGCCATAAAAATGAATGAAGTCATGCCATTTTCAAGAACATGGATAGACTGAGACAGTAATATGCTGACAGGAAATAAGTCAGAAACCAATACTGTAGGATTTCGTTTATATGTGGAACCTAAATAAAACAAATGAACAAACATAATGGAACAGAAACAGACTCATAGAGAACAAACAGGCAGTTGGCAGAAGGGAGGAGGGTGGAGAGTGGAAAGAAGTGAGTGAGGGAGATGAGAGGTACAAATTTCCAGTTGCAAAATAAATGAGTCACAGGAATGAAATGCACGGTGTGGGGGATATAGTCAATAACTATGTAATATCTTTGTATGGTGACATATCGTAACTAAACTTACTGTTGTGATTGGCTTGAGAGGTATAGAAGTATTGACTCACTATGTTGTGTACCAGAAACTAACATAGCGTTGTAGGTCAATTATATTTCAAAAACAAACAAGCAAATTCATAGAAAAATATATAATAGTTGTGGTTACCAGAGGAGGATGTTTGAGGAAAAGGGAACTGAATGAAGACAGTCAAAAGGTAAAAGCTTTCAGTTATAAGATACATAAGCCCTGGGGATATAATGTGAAAATGTTAAATATAATGAATACTGCTCTATGTTATATATGAAAGTTATTAAGAGGGTAAACCCCAAGTTTTTGTCACAAGATTTCTTTCAATAATTCTTTAATTTTGTGTCTTTATGAGATGACAGATATTTACTAACCTTATTATGATAATCACTTCGTGTCTATAAATCAGATCATTAGGCTTTATACCTTGAACTTGTACAGTGTTGTATGTCAATTATAACTCAATAAAACTGAAAGCAAAAAGAGAAAAGGAAAAAGAACAAAAATGTTGAATAGACATGTCACCAAAAACATATATGGATGGTTAATAAACGAATGAAAAGATGATCAATTAAGATGGTAATTAAAACCAAGATTTAAGACCACTCCACACCCACCAGACTGGCTATAACCCAAAATCTGACAAGACCATATTTTGCATGGATGTGGATAAACTAAAACCCTCAAACATTGCCAGTTAGCATGTAAAATGTTACAGTTACTTTGGAAAATACAATTGGTAGTTCATTAAAAATTAAACACTCATCCACCACATGAAACAGATTCTAATCCCTCATCCTTACTCAAATAAATGAAAGGAGATATTCATACAAAGGACTTTACACAAAAACTTGTAATCATTTTATTTATGTTAGCCTAATTCAGAAACAACTGAAATGTCCTTCGACATCTGAGTAAATAAACAGAACATAGGGTATCCATGAATGTAACACAACTCAGCAATAAAAATAAGCAAACTGCTGTTACATGCATGACATGAATGGATCTCAAATTTGTTATATTAAGCAAAAGAATCCAGAAGTAAAATTTGACATGTTGAATTATTTCATTTATGTGACAGTATTAGCAAAGATAAAACTATAAATTCACAAAGCAGATAAGAAGTCACTTCAGTCTAGGGAGGGTGCAGTCTAGGGGGGTTAAGAGGCATGAGGGAAATTTCGGGGGTTTCACTGGACTGGGATGAGTTATTGAATAATATATTTATGGTGGATGAATTTTATGGTATGTAAATTATACCTTTTAGAGTTGTTTAAATAGAAGAAAACAAGAGCATAGATAAGATATTTGGCTCAAAAGCTCACCTACTATTTGACACCTGCTTTTTAGGGCTGTAAGACACACTAATTAATATACCTAATTGTGAGTCCCTCATATGGATAAAATTGGTTGAAGGCCACAGAGTAGAAAACTAAGAAGGATTTAAGAAATCCAACTATATAATTCCCAAGAGAGACAAAGAGCAAAACTATATATTTTGCTATAGATATAGATATATAGATCTGTACCTCCATCTTATGTTTTTACTTTAAAAGTTCATGTGACAAAATTCAAGGCTTTAAACAAGGAATGAAAGAACCCACAGGAGGCTTTATAAATTGACTTCAAGACATTTTCAGATAAAGTGCTGACTTAAACTCAACAACTCATATAAAATCATGCCTATCCTCTATTTTTATAAGTAATCTAAGACCTAAAATAGGAACGTGGTAAGAAAGACTAAATTGAGATGGGAAATTATTGATCTGGTGTATCTCTATCATGTAGTGGAACATTTTCAAAGGCACCCAGAAAAGCTGAAAAGCTGGTGTCTAAGATAAATATACTGCCTTTCAGATAAACAATTGATCCCCAATAGAAACAAAATCTAAAGGTCCTCCATGCTTTACGAACTGAGGGGTTATTGATACATTTACTTCAATTCCATAAGCAAAAAGGTCATTGGGAAAGCCAATATCAGTACTGTCTCCAAAATATGTTTAATTCCCCAAACCTATCCAACAATTCTATTCTGAAGAAGACTTTAGCATTCAATAACCTCTTACTTGAATTTCCAAGAAATAAATCAACACAAATGTCATTTTCTTATACGAGTGTCACTAATTCTACCATAAATCCCACTATTATAGAAGAGCAGATCCTTAGACTATTTCTACTTGAAGTATTAAATTCTACTAATTCCAAATTATTCCCCACATCTCAACCCCTACTGTCCCTCTGTGACAACTATCATCTTTTCTATGAAAGTAAATTATCAAACTTTATAGGTAGAAATTTACTCTATAACTAAAACAAATAAAATATTTAGCTGAAAGACTGTATACAGAGTTCTCAGAAAAATTCTGTTCATTTAATTGTTTTGATATTTTGACGTTTGTTTTCATATAGAAAATATTATTCAAATATAATAAATAATTGAGAATTTGGTAAAGTTCTATTACGTTTATGAGCAAATCAATCTACTCATATTGGTAAAAAAAAAAAAATAGACACTAAGCCAGTTAAAGTCCAGATTAACGTTTCTAAATCATTACCTAATATTTCTCAGTAATAAAATAAAGCTGAAACTAGAGGACTACGCAGACTTATGATTTTTAATGGAAAATGGAATTAATCATTCCTTGCGCTATTCTTTGTAATATTTGTTTTACTTTTAACCAAATGATCAAGTTTATGGTTCATTCAAGATCTTTGAGCAGTAAATAAAATTTTTTATCCCTCACTTTTCTTAAATGCTTAATCCAAAGACAATACTTTACCCCCAAACTTAACTCTTTGTTTAAAAGTTCCACTGTGATGTATTTGACATCCTTTGGTGTCCTAGTGTATAAAGATAATAAGTATTTGTCTTTACATGGGAAAGTGTACTATACACTGACACAATAATATCTTAAAGCTTTACTAAGGGACCACCTCATTTCCTTCAGCTTTTGAGGATATAAAGCTCCCTTCTAATTCTACTTTAAGCTAATACTTCAATCTTTCTAAATAATGTTTATTTGGGTATCTCTAAAATGATTCAACACATCTATTGACCTAATTGGCTATGATTCTGAGAAAAGCTTCAGTATTTTAAAGCTACAGTTCATGATTTGACAGAAACTGACATTATTATTTAATTGACATATAACTGACATATAACATTGTATAAGTATATTGTATACAATGTGTTGTTTCAATATATCTATACATTGTAATGTGATTATAACTATAGTATTAACTAATATATCTATCATGCCACATTATTATCATTTCTTCATTTCTTTGTTGTTGTTGTTGTTCTTGTTGTTGTCTTTTTAGGACCACACCCACAGCATATGGAAATTTCCAGGATAGGGGTCAAATCGGAGCACAGCTGCTGGCCTACACCACAGCCACAGCAAACAGCAACACCAGATCTGAGCCCGTACCTACACCACAGCTCACAGCAACCCCATATCCTTAGTCCGCTGAACAAGGCCAGGGATTGAATTTGCGTCCTCATGGATACTAGGCTAGTTTGTTACTGCTGAGCCATGACAGAAACTCCCATTTCTTCATTTCTTATGTATTATTATCACATTAACAATCAAGTTCTAGTCTCTTAGCAACTTTGAAATCTATAATAGTATTTTTGACTATAAAGGCTATTCTGTGTACCAGATCTCTAGCACGTTAGTCTCCTAATTGCAAGTTTGTACTCTTAAACATCTCTCCAAATTCCTTAGCCCCACTCAGCCCCTGGTACCTAGTTTAGGTTTTTTAGATTCCATATGTGATGATATCATATACTTTTTGCCTTTCTATGGTTTACATTTCAATTAGCATAATGGCCTCAAGATCTAGCATAATGCAAATGAGAGGATTTCCTTCTTTTTCATAGCTAAACAATATTCCATTGTGTGTGTGACCATATATATATATCACATTTTCTTTTTCCATTCAAAGCATTAACAGACAGGAAAACTATAAAACTTTGATGAAAGAATTCTAAGAACTAAATTAATGGAGAAATATTCCATGTTCATGAATGTTGAGGCAAAATCAACTTTGTCAACATGTCAGCTTTTTCCCAACTTGATATGGGTTTTGCATGCTAGTAATACTAAACACAGGGAGAGTCTGGGGACTAAATGAAAATATATTTAAATACTGATTAAAACAGATTTATAGCAGCCTGTATTAATAGACAAACATGTTTTATATCATTTTATAAAGAAGTAACACTATTTTGTATTCATGTGAAAATATGTTATATGATAGTATTTATCATAGCGACTAAAGAAAATAATAAACATTTTAAAATCTAATAGAATCATGTTGTATGATTGCTATGTGACAGTTGTTGATGGAATTGTCTACATAACTCCCAGAATATTTGAAGAGTTAGTGCATAAAAATAAATCAGCATGCTAGTCTTAAACTGTTAATATTCTATTGTCTTACCTTGAAGAGTTTAGTTTTGTTTAGAAATAATCTCTCAGAGGACAATGTCAATCCACCATTACAAGTTTTATTCAGAACTTGCCTGTTTTTTTGGGGTGGGGGCACAATCATTGCACATGGAAGTTCCCCATCCAGGGATCTAATCCAAGCCACAGCTGTGGCATAGGTCACAGATCTATGTGGTCACAGACCATAGGTAATGACAGATCTTCAACCCACTGTCCCAAGCTGGGGATCAACCCCATGCCTCAGCAGAGACCTGAGCTGCACCAGGAGCTGCTAATCCTTAACCCGCTGTGCGACAGTGGGAACTTGTGTCTTTTTTATTTGTTGTTCTCTTTACTTTATGCTCCGAAGAGATGTCAAAAATATTATATACCACTCTTTGGTTTATTTTAGTTTTTCTCAGAATTTTAGAAATATTTTGTGTGGTCACACCATTAAGGAACAGGTTTACGTCAGGAAAATAACAGACCAGAGCTCAACACTAAAATCAACACAAATGCTCCACCTCACTTAGAGACAAATGAGTTATAATATGAGCCATATGACAATCAGAATAAGATTAAGGGGGAAAAAAATCTGTGAATGTTATGGCTTTCCCGGTTTGACTCAAACTAAACACCATTAATTTCAATCATTTCTCCATTCAGTCAATATTTTTTGAGTATTGATTTTGTGCCAAGTAAAGTACAAAGCTTTGGGCACAAAATAATGATTATACAGACAAGTTCCCTAACTCCATGGAGACAAAAATTAAAGAAGAAAGTAAATAAAATAAGTGAAAGAATTTCAAACTATAATACATTATAGCAAAAAATATACCAGAAGTGAGATAAAAAATAATAAGCCTTTAGGTAGGGGGATGGGTCTACTTTATAAAGTGTGCTCAGGCAAGCTGTGTGAGAAACATAAAACTCCCAGTGGATATGGGACAAACTGATGGACAAACTTAGGCTCTCTGGGAAATAACACAATTTAGAAGTACTGAGGCTCAGTGAAATCTGTTACATTTTCCAAGGTCATCAACTTAATAAGTGGTAGAGGCAGAATTTAACTTAAGGGGATTTTGTCTCCAAATGCCACATAAGACTGATATTGAGTAATACCCACTCAGAAACTTAAGAAGCTAAGAACTCAGAGACTGGGAAACCCAGAAAGAATAAAGAAGTGGTCACATGAGGACATTAATCCTTCATCTGTTTGGTTTATTAAAATAGCTATGGGTTGACAACTTCAATTAAAAAAAATAAATGAGTAATTTTGCAAAAGAGGCTAGCATGTTTTTTGGAGTCAGAAAAGTAAGGAATTGAATATATAATTGCCATTTACTAGTTGCACAATCTTATGCTCAGTGAATAATTTATCTGTAACATCATTTCTTCATTTTCAAAAGAGGATAAGAGCTGCCATATTGTTATGTTGTTAGGATTAAACTAGGCAATATAAATGAAAGTGCCTCATATATTAATGCTCAGTAATTGTACTTTCATTTCGTAGTGTAACATAAAATTTCATTTTTTGATTTAAATAATGTCTAAATATTAATTTTCTTTTGGGATGCTTTCTGAATTCTGTTCAAAGCCTTTCATTACAAATATAATCAATCCAAGAAAGAAAATGGATTCATAACTTATGTTTGAGAGGAAAGAAAACCCTAGTGACCTCTTCCACAGAAGAAAGGCAAGAAATCATTTTAATTCAATTTGGAGTAAGTAATGAATTCAATTTGTTAAAATTGCTTATAACTTTGAGAAAATTAGATATGAATAAAATGAATCTAATAAGTCATTTGATCCTATATGAGCAGTATATTTACTCACCTGAATCACATATTAGAAATTTTATAAATCATTTCAACAAAGGGAGTAGGACAATTGTTTTAAGTTTTTCTTCAAGAATAATTTGAATGAGAGAATTTTTTATTTATACAACTAACATCTTCATGTTAATCTCAATTTTTTGTTCAAATTTGCCAGAACACACACACACACACTCATATATGTATATACAATATATTTATACATATATGTGTATAGTTAATATATACATACTGATACATGTATATACATGTTATACATATATATAATAAGCATATGAAATATGTACACATATGCATATATTTTGCTATAAGCCCTAGCTAAGGTATGATAATGTAATCACTTAATATTTTGAATCACACTGTTTCTTATCTAGTAAATAACAATGATAATGATACCTAAAAAATAGGAGGGTATCTATAGGAATTAAAATATATATATCAGAAAATCAATTTATAAATTGAAATAATATTTATATTTGTAGATGCTCATTGTAACTATTCATTTTTAATGAATTGTTGTCATGGAAATTATCTTTTCAAGTGATCAGATTCATTGACAACATTCACTTTGGAAGCCCATACCTCTCCCTTTCCTCTGCCATGAAAGAACTGCCAAAATAATACACCCAGAGGCAACATTTTCATTCAATTCATTCCCTTTCACCTAAAAACTAAAGAAATGAAACCTCAAGTTTTTCATTTTGTATTTCCTTTTTTACTTAATAAAATTACTGGCCATCCCTGAAAGGGATAAGCTGTGTATCCTACGGTAGGAAAAGGAAAAACCCTCCCATTAGAATGAGGGCATGGGTGTTGGGACCTCCAACAACAGGCAGAGCACCTCCGTGTTGACCCCTGTTCCAGGTATACGGCAACTGCTAACACTTCCAGAGAGCTGAATATACAAGCAACTGTGCTAAGCATTTTCTATTACTTTTAAAGCTTATTAAAACCCTGGGATATTTACTTATTATTTTCATTATCACATTGTAAAGATAAGAAAATTGATGCTTTATGAGTCTGGGACCTACAGCTAATAAAGATCAGACCTAGGATTAAATTACAATTCTTATACCTGGAGCTATTAGTTAACAGGAAGCAAAGTTCAAACGATGAAGTTGAAACTCCAATTACAGGTTCAAATTGATCCATATGGTACATGATTTCATAGGGTCAGTTAGGGATGCACATTATATCTGAGTCATAAGATGGTTTCTTCACCCTTTATGGTTCTCACTAGGTCTCACTGCCCCGATCTTATAGATTGGATTTCATGATTCACTCTACTCTTTTCCCTAAATCACAGATTTCTAAAGAAGTAAAGCAGTGAACTTTTTTTTTTTTTTTTTTTTTTTTGTATTTTTAGGGCTGTACCCATGGCATATGGAAGGTCCCAGGCTAGGGAACACCACAACCACAGCAGAGCCAGATTCAAGTCACGTCTGAGACCTATGCCACAGCTCACAACACTGGATCCTTAACCCACTGAGAAAGGCCAGTGATCAAATCTGAGTCCTCATGGGTACTAGTTGGGTCCATTACTGCTGAACCATGATGGGAACTCCATGAACATACTATTTTTTTACCCCCGGTTGTTAAAATTTATTATCTCATGCTCTGAGGCAGGCTTGTCATTTTCAAACAAAATAGAAAAGCAATAGAAACTAGATACTCTGCAGTGAAACATTAATAAATATGTACAAAATAACTGGCAAAAATTTGGTTAAAGGAAAGAAGAACATCATAAATAACTGATTATTTCAAGTATGTTTCTGTGGCCTGAAAATTCTGTAGCAAAATCATTTTAGCTTGCTTGAGCTTGGGAAACATCTGTCTTGTCTATTATAAACGACAAAACTTAAAAATAACTGACAATCAAAATTTGAACATCGGTTTCTGCAAAATGAAGAGAAAAACCATCCAGCTTACAAAAATTGACTTAGTGTTAAAAATATATATTTAAGAACATGTTTTAAAAGCAGTGTCAATTATTTCTTCATTCAAAATGGTACGTTTTGGTGAACACTTGAAAAGAAATATTTGCTGCTTGCCAAATAAGGCAATTGTCTTTCTGGCAATACAGCAACAACTAGCTTTATGTTAACTAAATTCTTCCAAGTAATATTTAGTACTGGAAGTCTTTTAGAGAGTAGCAAGTTGGATAGAAATAAAAATATAACAATTCAAAATATTTATTTTAATTAATTTTTCTGTATCCTCTACTGCATTCTCTCATCTTACTCTTATACAACAAATTAATAAACAATTCACAGTTAGAAATGCCTACTTGTTGTGAACATCTAAATGTAGTCTTCAAAGGTCATGTGGCTATTTTAGTTTACAGAAATAACTGTTTTTTTTTCTCTTACATTATTCTAGCGATGAGATTTAGATGGTGTGATTCATTACATACTTCTCCAAAATATGGCACTTCGGAGTATTAAATATTCTAACTGAGAGAATTTAAGAAAACAGTACACGTAGGAATGGTACTTTGACCTTTGCCCTGACCTTCTTTCCTGAAATAGGGCAGAAAACCCTCCTGTGAAAGGTGTCCTCCCTATTCCTAGAGGAGCCTCCTTATCTCTGAAGACAAAGGGCACTGAGAGAACCCCTAGCAAATAGGTCTTGCTAAGTTTCCCCCATTTACAGCATTTATCTCATGTTCCTTAACCTCTCATATTCCTCTACTGTCCACTCTTCATAAAACTTAGCATAAAATTACTCAAGTCCCTCTGTTTTTCTATTCTTCACTTCCTTATGAAGGCTCCTGTGTCATGTGAAATACATTAAATAAATCCCTGTTAATTTCTCTTTGTCAGTTTAATTTGAAGGCCCAAGTAGGGACCCTGGAAAGGCCTTGAAAATCTTTTTCTTCCCCTATGTAGCTATCAGAAGAAAGAATGAATATAAGGAGTATTCAATGACGTTTATATAGACCTTTCCCTTTGTGCTCCATGAGAATGCAAGCCTCAAATTCCTCTTTCTATAAAGTTATAAAAATCCTTATAAATTTGCTCACTATTCACTATAAGATCCTCTGTCTACTATGTGAAATCTACTTTTTAATTTGTCTTCATTCAAATTTGTATAATGCTGCTGCCTCTACCTACACCTAAAGCAACGGGCTACTGGCCCTTTCTCAAGACATCACCATTCTTGCTAATGGCCCTACCTTGTGTGACATTGCTGATGCTCAGTATTGAGAAGAGCCAACATTAGTTACTGCCCTGAAGACACTGATTTCCTCTCCAGTCATTTACTGCCATCAGGGTTTCCAGAACCTACTGAAAATATTACATAATGATATGGTGGGTCCTGCCCTCCCAAATCTAAACATTGGATAACTGAGGTGAAAGGAATGGTACTCTGTATAAGAGTAACATTTTTTTGTTTTGTTTTTGTTTTGTTGCCTTTTCTTGGGCCACTCCCGCGGCAAGTGGAAGTTCCCAGGCTAGGGGTCGAATCGGAGCTGTAGCCACCGGCCTACGCGGGATCCGAGCCGCATCTGCAACCTATACCACAGCTCACAGCAACGCCGGATCATTAACCTAGTGAGCAAGGGCAGGGACCGAACCCGCAACCTCATGGTTCCTAGTCAGATTCACTAACCATTGAGCCATGATGGGTACTCCAGGAGTAACATTTCTGTGGCTGCCTAAGAGTTTAAAACCAGTGCTACCTTCTTGTGCTTTTAATGCCCAAGGTCCTTTTGTGGCCTCTTCCTTGTCTGTGGCTACTCTTTCACTTTAAGCTTAAGAAAGATGAACCCTTTACAAATAATTTGATAAAACATCCTATTCCCAATATCCAGATGTCCATGGCAGCTTGTATTTTTCCAGAAGCTTTGTCAAGTAAGAAAATATACAAGCTAAGTTTAAGACTTGTCATTAACTCTGGCGCAACAGGTAAAAGAGAATTAAATTCAAATACCATTGGTAGCCATTATTTTTCTTATCTCTATGAAACCACATTAATATTATCTATGCCAATCATCAGGAAGACAGTTGTCCCCTTACTCCCCCTCCTGAAGTTCAACACTATTCATGTGGGCATGTGATGTATCTCAACAGAAAAGGACGTTAATCCCACCCACTGAATTGATGTTGCTCATTCATTTTATCCATTCTAGGCATCATGATCTGGATGAAATTTTAAGTTGGGCTCAGCTCATTTGGGTGTCCCTCTCAGAAAAGAACCTGAAAATGATTACTTTGATTTAGGATAAAAAGGTCACAAAGCTTCTATAGATGTTATTTTTCTTGTTCTATAAGTGCCATGTACATATATATATCTGAGGCTGCTGAGTTTCAACTGGTTAAGACCCTTGTCTAAGATCAAAATTTTGATAAGCTTGATTTTGAACTTGTGTCTGATTTTTCTAAGTGTTTTCTTCCCTTCTCTTCTTTATTCTTTTGCAAGCTTTGTTTATTCTTAGTGTTATCATGAGAAAGCCTTATAAATCTCCACAGGGGTAGGTATTTTAATTCATTTTTTCTCTATAATTCTCATAACATTTTTAGAAATATATATTATTAACCTCACTTCAGAGATGAACAAAATAAGACAAAGAATTTGAGTAACATATCTAAATTTTCACAGTACGACAGAGTAGTAGATCTGGAATTCAAACACAGTTCAGCCTGATTTTAACATCTGTGATCTTAATCACTAAAATATTTTATATGGCAAGAAGTCTAATAAGCTATTTATAGGTCTTTCCTCAATAAGTTTTATTTTCTCTAGTCACATAATGATGTTAATGCTTATACTTACCTTGCTTAAGAATGTGATCAGGCAAAATACCACAAAGAGGATGATATTTTAAATTAACCCATGATAGGATGTATATTCAATCAAAAAATTTACAGATTTTCTGATATGTAAGAGTTATTTTTTAAGCAACCTATGAATCTGCGAGACCTTGATACTAAAAAGAGTACAGAAAAGACATATCACAGAACGGCTTTTGGGCTAACTTTACGGACAGACAGCCAATTTTATTTTTTCCTGGACCACCTGAACATTTCAGCTAAATTAAGCTCCTGTAATCAACAGGGGTTTAACTAGAAAATACTGGGCAGGCCTCCATACCAGGTGTGGTATACAAATGAAAAATATTTTAAAAGAATATATGAAAATGTTCCAAATCTCTTCATTGCTTCCCTGCTCATTCCTCATCCCAAGGTAGAAGATTATCAAACTGAGAACATAGGAAACTAGCCGGTAAGAATCAGATGTTATTCATACCCATGAGACCAGAAATTTGCTGATCCAGGTCTGTTTCAGTTATTTGACTTTTCTTGTCAAGGCAATCATGAGTAACTGAGTTGAGCACCAAAGTTTTTTCTGACAAAGCAAAGCATGCATTCAGGTACTCTTGCCTGATTCATCCAACACCACGTCTGTACTCCTGCTGTTTGCAAAAGGCCTAGCTCTTCCTTGGTCCCCACTCTTAAGTGTGGTCATAATTTATTAGCATATTTCTTTTAAAACATTTCTAAAGAAAGTTATGTACATCTGTTATTGATCTCACAACTCTGTCTGACTGAGAGAAACATATTTAGCAATCGTAAAATCAAATCATAAAATATGGCCAAGTTATATTGCTGAACACAACACAATATCAGTCACACTGCACATTGCAAGCTCTAATCTATTTTCATAATCTTAAATGACAGTTTGGCCTAAAACAGCACCAATTTCATAGAGTGATTGTGAAAATTAAATGAGTTGATACATGTAGAGGCTTAGGACAGTACCTGCTGTATTGTAAACACACTCAAACCTTAGCTACTGTTATTATTATTTTTTGGCCATGCATGCAGCATGCAGAAATTCTTGGGCCAGGGATCAAATCAAAACCACAGAAGTGACTACGCCAAATTCTTAACTGTTAGACCACCAGGGAACTCCAGCTACTACTACTATTATTATCATTGGCCACGTCCATGGTATGTAGAAGTTCCTGGGCCAAATATCAAACCCACACCACAGCAGTGATCTGAGCTGCTTCAGTGACAATGCCAGATCCTTAATCTGCTGTGCCACTCCCAGCAACTATTATTTTTACTGTATTGTGTTTGTGTTGTCAAAACCATGCAAAACAAATCAATAATCCTCAGGGAAGACCGATGACGAAACCAGACAACTCTTTTTAGCATTTAGCCCCAACAAGTGTTATAAAATTACAGATAGAATTTTAAAGGCTCTTGGTACTTCACATTTAAGAGGACAGGATAAGGACATGTATCACTTTTCTCTCTCAGAGCTTAGAGGGAGGGGGAGAAATAGACATATAAACTCTTCAAGTCATCTAGGTCACTCCATAACCACAAGTTCAGTGCATGAGGAGACTTGTCAGAACAAGTAAAGGTTATACCAGACATACCTGCCTCTGCCAGCACAGACAGGACTGGAAGGGCACAGACGGTTCCAGGCCAGGTGCCTCACCCTGTGGCACAGAAGGAACATCGTTGTTAGGAACAGTGACACCAAGGGTCATGGGTCACTGAATGAAGCTCTTTGCACCCTGTTAGATACCACAGATTAGAAATGCTGGGATAAATAAAACAATTTACAGATGTCCCATCACTGAAGGGCTTATCCAAAGGTGAAGTCCACTGAAGAAGAAAATGGTTGGGGTAAATAGATGCAAAATGTTGCCTTCAGGATGGATTAGCAATGAGATCCTGCTGTGTAGCACTGGGAACTCTATCTAGTTGCTTATAATGGAACATGTAATGTGAGAAAAATGAACGTATACATGTAAGTGTAACTGGGTCACCATGCTGTACAGTAGGAAAAAATATATATAAATAAATGATAAAAAAGAAGAAGAAAATCAACTGTGAGCAGACCCGTATCTGTAGGAGCAAGGGAAGTCTGGGAATAAGGAAAATCAAATCAAAGCACTTGTGTTTCTCTCACTGTCTGTCTGTCTCTCTCTGTTTCTTTCTGTCTCTCTTTCGCGCACGTGCGCGCGCACACATACACACACACACACACACACACACACACACACACACAGAATAAATAAAGAGAATATGCCATGGCAGATAGTGAAAGGACATGACAACTAAGCAGGTACTGCTGCTCAGGAAGGAAGTTGAAAAGAAAAATAAAATGGTACCAAAATGAAGGTCACACTGAGATATAAAAAGAGAAGTCTATACAATTGAAAGGACAACAGGGCCAGAGAGGGCAAAACTCATAAAAAAATTAACAAAATGACTAAAAGTGAATAAGAAGATAAAAATATATGAAATGAGAGGTGTAGCCTTCACAAAGGCAAAAGTTGAGAAAAATTCACTTTGTAATTGAGAAAATTGTTCAGAAATAAAAAGAAAACTTGAATCCAAGTCTAAAAGAGGGAATACACCATGTCCCCAGAATAACTGATACCAAATCATAAATTCTAAGACATTACCTGGTAAACTGTTACAATTTTAAGGATGAAAGAGAGATACACAAAGAGAGACAGGGACAAAGAGAGACAGATTCTTGCATACCCAGGAAGGGATAATACAAATAGGCTGTTCTCAACATATATACAAAAAATCCATTCTGGAAGACAAAGAGCTAGAAAATGTAAGACACACTACCACAGAGGAAATGAAGAAAATTTTCAAGTGGGTAACCCACAAAAAGCACTAGTCTCACTGAGCCAAAAACACTATTTCCTTCTTCTAGTCTTCTAGAAAACTTGTATTATACCTATAGTCTAAGGCATTTTATTAGGTGTATTAGTAGTTTGTAAGCTTGACTTTCTCCCCCATACCTGAGCTTCTCAGAGGCTCTTCTGTTCATTCCTGTCCCTCCCTCACACATGAATCTGACTCAAATCTGACTGTTGATTTGATTTACTGTTTGATTATCAAAATCTGGGGCTCAAAAAATGCTGATAATTCAAAAAACCTGCCAAAACTTAGGCTTTCAGGGAAAACAAAACATGAAAAAATCAATATTAAATTATATAAAAATGAAATATAATGTTACTAGCCAGGGTGTTTTTGTCCACTACACAAGGCTGCAGCCCCATGGTAAACATTTTGACATTATAATCTGGAATTCCATGACTTGCCTCTCCAATTCACTGCATTACCTGAAAAATAAAACTTTTGGGATATAAACAAAAACTTTAAAAATTAGTTCTTCAGATCATGATTTTATGTAGTCAAAAGTATTCCTTTGTGTGTTAGCCTAAGGGTTATGGAATAATGAGGCAGCAGATGAGGCAGGAATTTATTCAGGGAATGGTTCATGCACAGCTTAGGCTGAGATGGTGTTCCAAGGATTTGTGCTGCTACTTTTTAAAATAAAGATTTGGACCAGCCTCTGGGCCATATTCTCTCCAAGCTGAGTATGTCTAGTGTTGGTTGCTACAAGTCCTGGCATTCACATAAAGGGTTTCTCAGAAAGACCAGCTGAACCTTGAGTTTCTATGAATGGTAAATGGTAATAGGAAAAAAAGAACATTAACTTCAGTCTCCTCTTCTTCTTTTTTTGTTTGTTAGGTAAGACTTTTGTTTGTTAGGTAAGACTTTTCAAGGGCTAACTATAAAGAGAGATCAAAACTGATCTCTATCAGAGACCAAAACTGTCTCTATCCAATAGGATTATTGTTTAACTTACACTATTTAATTTTTTTTTTTTTTTTTGGTCTTTTTGCTATTTCTTGGGCTGCTCCTGCGGCATGTGGAGGTTCCCAGACTAGGGGTCGAGTCGGAGCTGTAGCCACCGGCCTACGCCAGAGCCACAGCAACGCGGGATCCGAGCCGCGTCTGCAACCTACACCACAGCTCATGGCAACGCCGGATCGTTAACCCACTGAGCAAGGGCAGGGACCGAACCCGCAACCTCATGGTTCCTAGTCAGATTCGTTAACCACTGCACCATGACGGAAACTCCAACTTACACTATTTAAGCAAGCAATAGAAAAAGACAGAAAGAGAGCTAGGAGTAAAAGAAGGTAAGAAGTAAGGTAGGGAAGGGAAGGTTGGGAAGGAAGAAAAGGAAAGCAGTGGGATGGGAGGGAGACAGATGCTCAGGATCCCAATCAAACACATTTATTTTGATGTGATCTTACAAAGAGAGAATTAAATAAAAGATGTTGGAAACATCCAGTCACATTTGTTTAACTGCCTAGGACTGACTTCTATAAATCAATTTCAGGAAACATAGTCCTTGTGATATCATCTTCATCAATTAATATTTATTGAGCAGCTCCTAAGGTACATGACACATGAAGAGATAAGATTAACTTTCTTTCTTTACTCGTCTCTCTGGAACATAAAACTAGTACAAGCTTCAAAATATCTGCCTAAAGGGAAAGAAATGGACTTGCTCTAACAACCTGAACAAACATTATTTCCAGAACTAATTTTCCACTTATCTGGCTCATGCCTTCCATATTTTCAATATCCTGCGATGTCTCATAGCAATTTAAAATTGCAAGTCACTAAGTACAAACTTACACAGTTCAGAGTGTGTTTTGTGTCCATTTCACTTATTTAAAGGTTTATATTTTAAAATCCTATTTAATAACAATTACTTAAATTAGGCAAAGCAGCTATTGCTTTCCCCAGTGAACAGACAGAAATCTGTAGATTTTAAGTGACTTATTCTAGGTCTCCTAGTTTGTTTGGCCTTAAAACCAATATTAGTGCCTGTGCTATTAAGGACACCTGCTCACTCAAAATTAATTTGCATGCTGCACAGTGATTTTATGTTATTTTTCCTGCTTATTGACATCTTCCCTTGTATGAGTCGAGGAAGAAAACAGGTAAAAGTGTATCACAATTACTGAGTGACAGGTCCTGTGCTAAACATTTTGCATTTATTATTACATTTATACTAAAAACAAATCTATGTGGCAGGTGTTTGTATACTGTTATTTTAGATGCTGACAAAAGTAAAGTTGCCTATTAAGTGGTAAATCCGGTATTGGCATCCAAGTCACTGACCTCAGTGCTTAAGTTTTCAACTATAATACACTTGCCATTTTTGGTTTGGGGAGCAGCTAAATTAAATTTAACATTCTCTAGATTTGTACTTTGTTTCCAATGACATTTTGCTATGTTTTAATTTCTGGGTCATATAAATAATATGGGTCAGATTTTCTAAGTATATTGTTAAATATATACTAAAAAGACTGAAGATCACTTTAGAAACATTTTACACTCTTATTATATATACTCAAAATGCCTTTCAATTTCAACCTAGTTCAACAATCATATCGTGATATATACAATGTAGAAAAAAAATATAGGGAACTTTGAGGACTAAGAAATGAGCATGAGAGTCAGGTGAGTTCTACTGCAAAGTCCCAGGAAACAAATCTAACTGGAAGCTGAGTATGGTTCCTTTTCTAACTCATTTGTTATATTTACAACTCTGAATTGTATGATAGACAAACATCATACAAAAATGGAAAGTGTCTTCTTTTCTATCAATATTACCTTAGCAGTTTCATACAGAGCTCCCAGTACATTGCAGTAAAAAGTTTTGAGAATCCTGCATATCTTTTTACAACCCAGGACACTCTAAAATATTGGGCTATAACATTTTATAACATTTCTTATTGTAGCACCATGTTATTTCTCCCATAATGTTGTTGGTAGCAAAATTTGAAGGAAAAAATTTTACAGGCACTTTGAGGCAACTGTAGATTAACACTTTCATTGTTAAGTTCTTTGGTGTTTGCTTATTTGTAGGTTTCATTAATTGATAATAGTACCAGTGGCTTACTCTCTAGGTTTGCTGTTATAAAAATTAATGCTGAAATTTTTCACAAAACACCTAAAACCAGAAAAACCTATCTTGTGGTACAAAGAACTGGATGGTCGGGTTTGGGGTTACTGGCAGATGGTCACCATACAGATTACGTGAAGAGCTTAGTATGTATTTGGACATTGTCCTGAGAATCAAAAATTAATTATGTGTCCTCCTTCTCCTACATTTGCAACCTTCTCTGATTTAAAAGTTCTTTTTAAGGAAATAAGACTATTTTGATTTAGTTTCTCAGATCATCTTCCTAATTATGACTGTTATATGAAATAAGACCTGCATAATTATTTAATTAATTATGCACAATTATTTAATTAATTATGCATAATTATTTAATTAATTATTCATTATACTATACTGTATACTATGCACTGTACTAGATACCTTATGTAAGAATGAATAGGGTCAAAACTATGTTTGACTCATTACCTCAAGAGCTACTAAGGGATTCAGATGAATAAACAAAATAATGTAAAAAATTAATAAATGGAAATCTCAATTAAAAGGTGTTGGGAGACCAGAAGGGGAAGCTCTCAGCCTGTAACAATAGCAGAATCAAATAAGAAGAAGAAGAAAGACTCGTCTTCTGTCCTGACAAGGACCAGGCAATGAAGAGCCATGGACTCTGATTACTATAGCTCTCTCAACTTCTTTTTATCCACTCCTTATTATAAAGTGCATTCCTTCCCTTGCTGTGGGGAGATTTGCCCATGGCTTACCATGGTTGCAGACTCTGAACTGTAATTCTCTGCTGACTCCAGACAAAACCCATTTTTCTGGAGAAATATATGACAGTCTATTTGTTTCAGGTCAACAGTAACAAAAAGCAATGACAGCTATTGGTAGGTAATAGAGAGGAGCATTGGAATCCACGTAAAAGAGAAGCACTACCCAATTCTTGTTGTGTGTACTTGAATATGTATAAGGGCAATGTACAGAGAACGCTACTTATATAAGCTGAGATGTCAAGAATGTACAAGCTTAGCTGGGCAAATTCTGGAGGAGAAGAAAGAGAATAATGATTCACTAGGAGAATGATTCACGCAAAGCTTGAGGGTTGAGGAAGGATAAGGATATTTAGGACATTGGGTATAACTGAAATGAGTGGTGCAGAGAGTAGGAAGAAGAGTAGGCAGTAATCGCTCAGAAGGTATAGATGTGAGCAGCCATGTAGTGAAGGGCCTTGCAACACTTGATAAGGAGGATGAACACCATCTTAAGGACAGTGGAAATTCATTAGTTTAAATATTTGTGAGATACAGTGAGATTTATGTTTTAGAAAAATTGATTTTGACAATTAATGGGGAAAATAGAACTACAGGCTGGAGGGGAAGGCAAGAAAATCAGTAAGAATTTGTTAGAGGAGTCAAGCCAAGAAAGCAGAATGATTTGAATTACATTTGTAGCAGTGGTATGGAAGATTATTTCCCCAGACAGCACGCACAGACACACAGACACACACACAGACTGACACATGTGCGTGTGTATCTATAGCCTAAGTTTATTGTTAACCATATATTTGTGGTGTTGTTTATCCTGCATTAGATCATGAGGCCCTGGTGCCATGCACTTTGCTTTCCGCTAATATTATAAATCTATGAGAGCTCATCAAGTCCTTGAAGATAGAGAAAAAAAATTAAATTAAAACAATAAATAAAATGAGGGTAAAGAGAGCAAAATTTTTTTCCTAAATATTTTATTCTGCTCTATTGTAGAATTCTCATGAGATGTACATCAATAACAAACTACATGAATAAACTCCTTGAGATTAAAGATATGATACAATGTATTTTTTAAAATTATTCTACTCCAAAGGTTTTTTAGAAAGATTGCTACTTGTTTCTAACAGGAAAGTCACCTTCAGAGTATTTGGTACAAATTTCCAGTGAACATAATGCTAATAAAGTTCACGAGGTTTAGACTTGTCTTCCAAGAGAGAATTTGAGCATAGGGAGGAGATAAATGAAAGAGGAAAAGAATAAAATCTATCTTTGATCATTCATTATATTGCTTATTAAAAAATTCTAAGGTCAAGTGTCTTTATTCATTTCTTTTACTTTGCTACATATATATTATACACACTCACACACACACACAGAGTCTTCTTCATTATCTTTTACAGTAATGTGTCAGCCACCAATTTGCAAAAATAATATGGTAGTGCCTTGTCATATGAACAAATTTTCCTGCAGGAACTCAGCCTACGTTTCAGATGTCTAATACTTTTTTTTTCCAACTTTAGAAGGCAAGCTATTAATTAAATTATCAAAACTGAGATCTGACTGAAATGGAAGCTACCATGAATCAAGCACAGCTTTCCAATCTAGCTTTGTAGGGAAGGTGATTTGTAGCTATTATTTACTGGGCTGTATCTAGAACCTATTAAGAGTAGAATGATAATCACAATAAGTTAACAGAATCCTACATAAGTAAAATGGCAGTAAAAAGTAATTTTAATAGATGTCATATTTTCTGTTTAAATAAATTGATTATCATATGTAAAAAGAATTAATAAAGCTCAAAATGGAGAAACAACCAGCAACACTTCCACGGAAATTTATTTACTTTTCTTTGAGGTGATGACAACAGGTTCACAGACAATCCATAACAGGTTGGAAGCCATGTGGACCTTTTTAATTGATAAAATGATATCTCAGTGGTTTCTACTTGGTTTTGAAATATTTTTGACATGTGTATATTTTCCTTTTATTTTATTTGAATACTTCCATGTGACTCAGCATAAAATTTATCATTGGACCATTTGTTTTCTGGCACATCTCCATATTATTTCTAGTCTCTTTAATCTGCTTTGGCATGGCTACCCCTGAAGACTGGTTTTCAGACAATGAATTTTGAAATCATCCCAACACCAATTTCTTTCTGGCCTACTGCCCAGTAAACTCCCTGCTAAATTCCACCGTCATGTTCTTTAGTGTTGGGAACACCAGGCTACTTCACCTTAGTTATTCCTGAGAGTGTCCTGTGAAGGACTCTAAAGAAGATGCTGCTCCAAAGGCAATGGCATGAAGTCAGAAATATCTGTGGTATGAAATTTCAAAAAGAAGGAGAAGAAGGAGGAGGAGGACAAGGAAGAGGAGAGGTGGGGGAGGAGAAAAGAAAATTAAAAAGTTCTAGTGCATACATTTGAGAATACCTAGTACTTTGGTATCTAAATTCTATGTGCATTTCTTCCTTTTTCATACCATATGTTTCAAAGATTAAATAAGCCATTTTATGCAAGCACTTAGTACATCACCTGGCCATACTCGCATTTCTTGAACACTGATTGGTGCTTCCAGAGCATAGTTCAAGGAGTGATTATTTAGAAAAGGGGAGGATAGCAGTGGCACCAAGCTCAGGGAAGGCTTATATATAAAAATATCTAAATACTGAAGTTGCTGTGTATAATGAATCAGCAGCTTCACTGAAACCAAAGTGCTAGTTTTCCTCAAGGAATGCTGTGGCAGTGAAATTCTTCTTCCCCAAATGGAGAGAAGACATGTTGCTAGATTACCCAGAACTAAAATAATGGGTTGCAGGGTCTCTTCACATGGCAGTGCATTTCTGTATATCTAAGCATAGAGACTCAAAGACAAAGCAGATAGTTTGCACAATGAGACTGATGCTTCCAGTCTGCAAAACTTTCACAGAAGTTATTAGAGAGCGTTGACAGATCTCTGAGGTATAAAACACAAACATCTATAGCTGAGTAAAAAATTATGAAAAATGATGCCAAAATCCTTGAAATATTTATCCTAATACCAAATGGATAGAACTTTATATTGGTTGCTTTAAAAGGAAATTAGGTGCATCATCTCCTACCTACAGATATTTACAAGTACTTTGAATACAAATACAGCTTCAAAAGTTGAGCTATTCATATTGAATAAAATCAACATCCATAACCTCGCCAATTCAATTAAAGTACACTCATTAAAAACACTAAATATAAGTGCTTTTAAACATCCCATATGCAAGTAGGCAAGTCACTACATAAAATATTTTATAAAAAAGTCAATGTATAACTATGATAAATTTTCAAATGGGAATCTAATACAGAAGTTACAGTTTTTCCTGTTTAATATCTCTATTGCATTTTATTTTTCCATAAATAAGAAGATACAACTAAGAAGATAAGAAAAGCCAATAAAAGAAGCCCAATATATTTTGTTAGTTGATTATACAAAAAGAGTTATAATTCAGTGAAATTATAGGGTCCCTGCCTTTTAAATAAAGGGAATTTTGCTTTGATTTAGAGTTTAAATATAGTTTTTCATGACTTATAACTAAGTAAATTACTATAAAGTATTTGTCATGATATGCCACTCTAGTTGCTGTAGTGAGCAAGGCTGTCAGACCTCACCTGACCACACAGGGGCTGAGGAGAATAGATGGAAGAAAAGGAGATGAAATAGAGTGTGGAGCAAGATAAAAGAAGTGAAAGGAAGGAAGAAGAGGAGACTGTATCATGGAGCAATGAAACCAGAGTAGTCCCTCAGTGGATGGAACGGAAGAATAAAAACAACTAATGGGAGAGAAGGAAATATGTGATATTTTGTTTAAACTTAAGTGAAAAGAATGCTTCGTTCTAGCAATTTCTCCTCATGCTATCTCTTCTAAATCAAAGACTTTCTTCTAGCCCTCCCAAATATGCAAATTATTCCCCTCTATATCACCTTTGTTGATTCCCTCTTTATATACATATATTACAGTGTCTATGCTTCTGCAGTGTTGGTTAAGTAGCTTAGCATTTTGGAATGAACCTACATAATTTCCCAAGTCTGTGTTACCATTATTGTGGTAGAAAAATGCTTCAGCTCTTTTTTCTAGAAGTCTTAAGCTAGGGGTAGACATTATCGCCCTCAGAAGAATCCTCTTTGCCTCTAAAGAATAGCTAATTAGTTGCATGGAGGAGTATTGTCTTGCAAAGGCAATAAGCAGTGAAAAGCAGATACAGAGTCCAAAGCTTAGAATCTACCAGAAGAGAAAGAAGTATCTTTCCAAAAGGAAGGAAAGACAATTTCATCTTTCTAATAAATCAAGAAGGCATATAAAATATCTGTTATTTGTTTTGTAAGCAGAGGTCAAAAGCTCACTATTTTTCAAGGGAAAACATTTCATCCTTTCATTTCAATTAACCTTATAAAGCAGACACTAAGTATTTTTGAAAAATATTTCTGGCAGCTATAATGCCAGAAATTGTTTTAAAGGAAGTTTTTATTAAGATAAATGGAGACCTGTGTTGAGTTTAGGGCTCGATCAAATTTCCTAGTCAAGAATCTGAAAGATGAGGTTCTTGAGAAAGTATCTCAGAAGCTGACTTGAAGACCTCCTACCCAAATCTTAAAAAACATGGCACAGGAATTCCCTTGTGGTTCAGTGGTTAAGGACCCAGTACTGTCACTGAAGGAGCTAGGGTCATTGTTGTAGTATGGCTTTAATCCCTGGCCCAGGAACTTCTGCATGTTGTGAGCACAGTCAAAAAGAAAAAAAAAAAAAAGCAAAAAAAGGCACAGGTGTCTAGGGGAAATGTACTCCTATGTTTTTTTCCTCTACTACTCATATAGGACATTTCACTTCGGCACTTCTGGTCACCAAATGTGTGGGGAGTTTCTCCCTACTTTAAGTAATTTTCTGTGACACTAGCTGGGTGTCCTATAATTCCATTAAGTTCTGACACTATATACTTGGAGTTAGCATCAGGTCCTGCAAGCTAAGGCCTCAGTTCTTCAAAATTGCAGCCCACTTCAGACACTGATCACAAGTCTCAAGTTATCACCTGTACTTCAGAGTGACTGGCTACAAATTTGGGGTCCCATAATCCCCTCCTTGGGTTCAACAATTTGCTAGAATGGCTCACAGGACTCAGGGAAACACATTTACCGGTTTATTATAAATTACATAATAAAGGATACAAATGAACAGCCAGATGAAGAGATACACAAGGCAAGGGATGTGGAAAGAAGCTTCTATGCCCTCTGTGTGAGTACTTTCATGTGTACAACAACCTGGAAGCTCTCTGAACTCTGTACAGATTTGGTTGAATCTTCATCATGTAGGTGTGATCAATTGTTAAGGATAATTTTCCAGGCTGTCTCCCCTCCTTGGAGGATGGGGCAGAGAGGAGAGAAATTTCCAAGGTTCTAATCATGGCTTGGTCTTTCTGGAGACCCCCACCTGAAACTAGCCAGGAATCCACCAACAGTCACCTCACTGGAACAAAAGATATTTCTGCCACCCAGGAAATTTCAAGGGATTTAGGAATGCAGGGTAAAAGAACCAAATATTAGGAAAAAAATTTGCTCTTAGTGTTATTATCATTTAGGAAATTAAAGTGATTTTAGGAGCTTTGTGCCAGGAACTGGAGGCAGAGTCTAATATATATATATATATATATATATACATAAAATTGAATATATATATGTATATAATTACTTCACAAGAATAAATGGAGGCAGGAACTGGAGGCAGAGGCTAATATATACATATATAATTGAATATATATATATATATAATTATTTCATAAGAATAAATGTACAAAAATGTTTTAAAGACCAAGGCTAGTCTCCTAAAGCAATGGCCAAGGTCTGTTTTTTTCCTTTTTTGATATTAAAGATGAAATTATATTACTCACAGCATTCTGACATAGTTTAAGTCTAGGATTTAACTTCTCCCAAGGCAAAATTGTTGCAGAATACTGTGATTCTAAATCTGACAATTTAGAAAACTGACACAATATTAATTTTAGAGCTAATCTAATAGAAGATCTAGTTATCATAATGCTCATACAGGAAAGGTTTTCTGTAACAAGGTGTTACAATGCCAATGTTACCATTAGTTAAAAATCGTTCAAGATTTCCCAGGTAAGGTAAAAATAAATTGAAGAGCTTAGTACATAAATAGGAAAGAAATAAGAATCTAGGGAAATTTAAATAATATATTTTTAAATATCGTCATGAAAAACAGGAATCATATCATCACTTCAGTTACTGAGTTAAAATTCTACTCAAAAATAAAAATTCTAAAACTTTTGAAAAAAGCATATGAATATCTTTTATACATGTGAATGCACTTATTCCATCTTCAATGTACAGTATGTTTCAGGATCATGTCTGTGACTAACTCCTATTTAGAGAATATTTAAATTCTATACAACTTTTATAATTAATATTATAAAATTTTGTAGATCAGGATATTTTTCATTATAGAACCATTTAACTTGAGTTTTGTTGACTGAGAAAACTGAGAAAAGGGAAAAGGATCTAGAATAACTAATCAGTCTGCATTAATCCGTCACCATTATGTATATACCTTCTATATAAGGATTAGCAATAGAGATTGAAGATATAAAACATTATTGGAATCACACTTGAAGAAATTCTTGAAGAATAAAAGCTAGAATTAATACAGGTCCTTACACAAATATTGGCTGTTTCATAATAAAAAAAGTTATTATCATTATTGAGAGAAAAGCGACTAGAGAGAGGAAATTCATTAAAAACACAATCTTAAAGTGAAAGGTTCAGTAGAGACTGCAGATGGGAGATAGATGGAAGATGTTGAAAGCAAGACTGCTGGTCTGCCTAAAACTAATTTGGGTCAGCTCCAGATACTCAATTTTTTTGGTACATTACATTAGTTTTTGAATGCTAGAATATTTGTCTTTAAAAATCATACAAGTTCCTCATAATACCTTTGGTTTAATGTGAGTATATTTTCATATATTCCAAACACATCCGTTTCTCTGCTGATTCACTTCTGAGAGAGAGAAAGATAAGGAGAGAAAAAGAAAAGAAAAGATGGAAAGAAGAAATAAAGAAAAGGATGTAGGGAGGGAAGGAAAGAGAAATGGCTTCCCTGCATCTGCTGAGACATGTCGCACGTTGATACCCAAGGGATGCGTGGATTTTCATGTCCATGTTGCTGACTAGGTCGGGGGTGGGGTGAGATGGGGAGAGTTTTGTGATGATATTACCAACTAGGCAGAATCAAGTACATATTCAAAATACTTAAATGTATCTCTCACTGCAGCTAAGAATAGTGCTGGTGAAAGGGAACAATTCAGACAGGGTTCACAAGGATTCGTCCTCAATGAGGATTAACCCTGAAAAATATATAGGATCATTTCCATTAACAGTGATGTAGAATATGATACATAAAGGAGCAAGTATGTGATTAGACTAAAATGTGATGACTCAAGCTCAAGCTTGTGTTGAATTGACAACAGATAACACAACAGACATTTCTTAGAATTTGTAAGGCATGGATCTAACATGAAGTGCTACACTGTGCATCCATTTACTCCTCTTTTTATTCATTTGGTAAAGACTTATAGGCAAGATACACAACTATAAGACATGGGAATCCAAATGTAAAAATGATGGTGTGAATATTGCCCATAGGGAGCTTACAGAGTACTGGAGGACAAGGAGATAAACTTTGCATATGAATGGCTATAATACAATGAACCCAAAGTAAGAGCCGAGATATGATTACAGGAAAAGCACTGTACAATTTCACATGAAAGAAGGATCCATTATGGTTGGGAGATAGTGATGCCTAGTAGAAGGTGCCCTTGAGCTGATCTTTGAAGGGGGGATATGAAGCAATATTTGGTCAGGGTGCTCTACATAAAGAGCTACAAAGGGATAGAGGCCTTTGGCACAAAAATCTAAAAGGCGTTGTATGTTTTGTATGCATACAAAAACAATTCAGAAGATGCCCTAGAATTACATCGAATTACTTTGCGCATTTCCATTGGTCCAGCAATTCTGTTTTTGCAACTAGCCTGAGAAGCAATAATCTGAATACACGAGAGAGCAGATTCAAGGATGTGGCAGACTTTTACAAAATGCTTTTAAGTGAGAATAAAAGAATACTTGTTTATTATTAATTTTTCCCTTCCTGTTTTGGGGACATGCTCTTCTTGGAATGTGGTAGCTAAACCTGTCACCTCAGAATATAGTAGAAGAATTCCCATTAATTATAAAAACTATTGGGAGAGGATAGCTGGACAGAAATGCAATGACCATACTAGATTCTGGCCAAGATACCAGGATCATTTCTCTGTCAAAAAGGTTAAGAATCTGTTTCAGGCATGCAAGGTCAGAACCTCTGTTTTGCATCTCATTGGGAATCATGGCCTCTGTCAGCACAGAAGGTCTTAACAGTGTGTTCTGAGGCTGACCAACTGGAATGGAAAGTGCAACCTCTTTCATCCCCTACCTCTTTCCACTCTCTTAGCAATCCCCTTTCTCTCTGAAGGATAGCCTATGAAGCAGATATTGCTAAAACCCTGCATTTGTGGGAGTGGCAGCCTGATACTGCTGAGACCAGAGTCTTAAATGCCAACTGTGAAGAAAGCAATTATAATAGCAGCAGCACAGCGTAGAGGTGGTGGGATTTATTTCCAATGGCATGTTCTGTTGCTCCATTATTTTTTAATAATATTTAGAGGACTTCAGCAATTATATTTGAGATGGGAGAAATTAGCATAGCCTTGAATTTTTATTTCAACCTGTGAAATATTTAGGTCCCCCACACATGTCCTTCAAAACAATATAACTTGCCTTTATCAGATATCTTTGCTTCATTTCAGCCTTTGGTCCCTGAACTTCATGTTGTCTTCTGAATTATTTAATTTCATATAAAAAAATTATCTGCTAGCCTAGACACTGGTCTGGCTATAACATTTTCCTATACTTGAAATACTCTCCAGGAGTTGAACAGAGTCGTGGAAAGATACATTTGTACAACCCCAAACCTTGGCTTTTGATTTCCCCAGAGTTGTACATCAAGATATTAGTACTAACATAACTCTGTGTGGTGCCCAGTGGGCTGGCATTGTCCCATTCCTACCAGACCCCAGGAGGGATACCTTATTTGGCACTTCAAGCTGGCATCGCTTCTCTTTGTGCTATTACAGGAAAAAGTGAATGCCAGAACAGGGAGGCAGTTTGTGGCATAAGTGCTAGAGGAATATTTAGACCAGAGCATTTGCTGATCCATATGTTTTTACTATGGTTGTTATTTTCATTTCCACAAAGGTGAAGACTCTGTTCAGATTAATTAAAGAGTAATCTTGAAATTATTTCTGCCTCGTTTGCAGATTTACTTGTGAACATACAGTGAACCTATAGAAAAACCCCTTGAATTAAAAGAACGTTTGATTTGATTTGATTCTATGTGAGTTTGCATTTATACTATCTGCTAGTTGGATCTTATAGGGTCTTGTAATATGTATATCTGATTCTCTGGCTTTGAGTCTAACAGCATGAGTGTGCAGAATGAGGCTGTGGTGGGGGTAATTCTTCCAGCTGGCTCTATGGTGAAAAGTGGAATTATACTGGGTTGTAATAATAAGGCTCTGATGACAAAAGGGTCACAAAGAAAAGAGAAATATTTCTACATATGAAGGAGGAAATACTGATGCTGAAACTGCTCTGGGTCACTGAAGGAAAACTATGCCTCTCCTTAGGCATTGCTTGCATGTTGGAATATATGTTTATATAATTATAAACTCCAAATTTTACTTAAGTTAGAAGAGAGATAAAGGTTAACACACTCAGTCCCACTGCAACCTTTAATGAAGAATCATAATTAAAGGAATGTCAAATATCTGTGTTCCATGTACATAAATACTCCAAATAAGACATGAGTTAAAATAAAGCAATAGCTATTTATCAGTATCTGTGTCCCAGGTGCAGGGGGTTATGGAAACTCTATCCTTTAAAAGATTAAGAAAATACTCAACAATCTGTCTTGAATGCTTTTCCTCTCACTATGCTAACAATGAAGACTAAAACAAAGAATTTCTTGAGAATTTCTTTAATATCCAACTCTCTGTAATTCTCAAACTAATCATTATAAACAGTTGCTTTTCCCTTAGGTTTCACTAATAGGTTATTGAAGAATATAAGTAGCACTTGGATTATTCTTGCCACCTTCTACCCATAAAGCAAAGTCAGTAAGTGGTGCAGCTTTTTAGTTAAAATAATTAAATGATCATAGTTCATTTTATTATTTTACAAAATAATTATGTTTGCCACTCTGTTTTCTAATAAGATATGACCCATTCATCTCTTCAAATGTAAACATCTTTGGTTACATAGCTAAGAAGGGTACCATAAATCTCTGTCTATATTAGGAAATTAGTCAATTACTTTCTCATTAAGTATGTGTACTAAAATGATAACTCATAATATTCTGATTAGAGTAATAAGTCTTGATTTATAGGATGCAAGTATGGGTATGAAAAAATAGACACATAGTAAGCCCTAATTGATGAAAGAGTCTTGAAAACATTGTTCAGGTTTATTAATTTTTGTAAAGAATAAAAAAGTAACGGGGGTTGTCCTCAAAGACAGAAACTGTCCTTGATGAGACTCAGTTATATTTTGTAGTACAATCTGTAATTGCTAAATTAAAATTATATTGTTATGACTTTTATACCTCAAAGATTTTTAAGGTACTTTTTTGCTGTTATCTTTGAATTCTAAAATAGATAGTGAAACTTAAACTATTGGTATCGCAGTATAGGTTAGACATGATCATATTCTCATTTATTGTAAAGACTAATAGAAAATGACTTCAATCATTTCTTCAATTAAAAAAGTTTTATCAAGGATTTCCCATTGTGGCTCAGTGGAAGCGAATCCAACTAGGAACCATGAGGTTTCAGGTTCAATCCCTGGCCTCACTCTATGGGTTAAGGATCCTGTATTGCTGTGAGCTGTGGTGTAGCTTGCAGACGTGGCTCAGATCCTGCATTGCTGTGGCTGTGGCACAGGTTGGCAGCTGTAGCTCTGATTTGACCCTTAGCCTGGGAACTTCCATATGCCACAAGTGCGACCCTAAAAACCAAAAAAAAAAAAAAAAAAGTTTTGTCAAAACTGTTTATTGGTACAGTTTATTTGTGGGATATTTCAAGATGATTAAAGAACAATAAAATAACTAGGTGAAAAAGGAAAAGATATAGTCTTCCTAGATTTCTGTTCCTTAGTTTGACGTCCCAGTGCTAAGCTCTTTACATGGGTTTATACATGCTTACATAAACATACACTGAATGCTAGTCATTGTTAGTAAACATCAAAATAAATTGTCCTATCTAGAGTGGAATTTTGTACTCAATCTAAGTACTGGGATCATTAGAGTCACTTAACACTTGAAATAATATATCCAAAAATAACCACAAGTCTTCTGATCATTGCCATGGTATAATAATTTATAACAAACTAGTCCTTCTACATGAAAAGTATAAAACAGGAAAAAACATACCAAGCAACACTTTTCAGACACTGGACAATAAGCAGTGAAAGAATGTTATTCTAAAGAGAAATACATTTCATTCTTTTTAATGGCTGAGTAATATTCCGTTGTGTATATGTACCACATCTTCTGGATCCACTCCTCTGTCGATGAACATTTAGGTTGTTTCCATGTCTTGGCTATTGCAAATGGTGTTGCAATGAACATTGGAGTACATGTTTCTTTGAGAGTCGTGGTTTTCTCTGGATAGATGCCCAGGAGTGGGATTGCTGGATCAAATGGTAGTTCTATGTTTAGCTTTCTGAGGAATCTCCATACTCCTTTCCACAGTGGTTGCACCAATGTACAATCCCACCAACAGTGTACTAGGGTTCCTTTTTCTCCACACCCTTTCCAGCACTTATTGTTTGTAGACTTTTGGATGATGGCCATTCTGGCTGGTGTAAGGTGGTACCTCAGAGTGGTTTTGATTTGCATTTCTCTAAGAATGAGTGATGTTGAACATCTTTTCATGTGTTTCTTGGCCATCTGTATGTCTACTTTGGAGAACTGTCTGTTTAGATCTTCTGCCCATTTTTTGATGGGGTTGTTTGTTTTTTTGGTATGGAGCTGCAGAAGGTGTTTATAAATTTTGGAGATTAATCCCTTGTCAGTCGATTCATTTGCAAAGATTTTCTCCCATTCTGTGGGTTGTCTTTTTGTGTTGTTTAGGGTTTTCCTTTGCTATGCAGAAACTTCGAAGTTTGATTAGATTCCATTTGTTTATTTTTCTTTTTATTGTCAATTTTTAGCAACATGGATGGACCTAGAAACTATCATGCTAAGTGAAGTCAACCATACAATGAGACACCAACATCAAATGCTTTCACTGACATGTGGAATCTGAAAAAAGGACAGGCGGAACTTCTTTGCAGAACAGATGCTGACTCACAGACACTGGAAAATTTATGGTCTCCGGAGGAGACAGTTTAGGGGGTGGGGGGATGTGCCTGGACTGTGGGATGGAAATCCTGTGAAATGAGATTGTTATGATCATGATACAACTGCAGATGTGATAAATTCATTTGAGTAATTTAAAAAAATGGGAAAAAAAAGAACAAAATAAAGAGAAATACATTTTGTAATTCCTAGTGTTACTCCCTCTGTCTGCAGTAAGTTTCTTTCCCAACAACAATATAGGGAAGTGGCGTCTAAGCAAAGTTTGGCCATATTGCTGAGCTGAGGAAACAGAATTCTGAGCTCAGCCTGCTGAAATGGCTGGAAATTGGAGTACAGGATATTGGAGAGGAGGCTACTGCACAGAGAAGGAAACCCCAACTGCATAAATGCAAGAAGAAATTGTATGAGGCCTAGTTGCTGGGAAGCTAAGCACTGAACAGAGATTACATGGGCCAAAAAAATACAAGGATATACAGGAATTTCAGCCTGATGTGGAGTAGGGAGACCATGATGAAATCTCAGGTTTTCAATTAGATTCCAAAAAGTCACACCTTAAGAGGAGAACTACTTGAGTAATTTTGTCAGACCTAACCTAGGCTTGTTCTAACAAAGTTTAAAATCAAGCTTGGTTAGTATCACATTGATCCATCAGTAAATGAATTGTCTCCTAGAACAAAACTTACTAATCTTTAAAGGAAGACAACAAAATTCAGGCTTTTCACATTCCAATATTCAAAATACTTTTAAAAAATTAACTTAAAAATATATAAGGAACCAAAAAAAATCATTGCCTATAATTAGGAAGAACAAAAACAATGTGAAAAGAACCTCATATGAAAATTTTGAGCTGTGGCTAAGATGTGAGATATAAACATCAACATTTAATGTTTTAGAAATGATAAATACACTGATTAAAGAAGAAAGGAGATTCTCAATAGAGTAATAGAAATTATAAAAGAAAATGAAGTAGAAATTCTCAAACTAAAGGGAAAAATAGTTAAAATAAGAATTATTTTAGATGAAACAACAAAAGACTGAAAAAATGCAATGGAAAAGACCAGTAAAGTTGAAGACACAGCAAAAGAAATTACCTAAACAGAAATTTAGAGGGAGGAAAAAGAGTTGGAAAAAATAAACAAAGAATCTGCCACCTGTGGGAAAATACAAAAAGACATTTCAGTGATTTGAACATCAGAAATAAGAATAGAAAAGTTTTTGAAAAAACACTGCTGAAAAGTGTTTACTTAAAGAATATCAACTCACAGACTCAAAAAGCTCAATGAATCTCAAGAAGAAAAAACAATGAGAAAACCATACCTAGCATATTAATTAGTGAAGTTGCTAAAAAGATAAAGAAAAAAATCTTATAAGCAATTGGGGGCTGAAGAAATTATAATATGCCTGAGAACAATGGTAAGAAATACTCTATTTTCTGTAGAAATAATGTAAGCACAGACCTGCATGGAATGACAATTTTAATGTTCTAGGAGGAAAAAAAATCACTATTCTAGAATTTCATATCAAGTAAAACACTGTCACAAAAAGCAAGACAATATAAAGACATTCCGAGATAAACCAAAGGTGAATTAATTTGGACTAGTAGTATATAATACAAGAAATGTTACAGTTCTTTACCGATTTATATAAAGAAATTAAGACCACCAGACTAACACAAAGTGAATATTCGTGTTCCTCCAAAATTCATATGTTTCAACCTAATTCCCAGTGCAAGTGTATTTAGAAATGAGGTCTTGGGAAGTGATTAAGTCATGAAGGTAGAGTCCTCATGAATGAAATGACTGTCCTTAAAAAGACCTCAGAGAGGATTTTCCCTGAGGTGCAGGTTAAGGATCCGACCCTTGTCACTGCAGTGGCTTAGATGGTTGTGGTGTGGGTTTGTTCCCTGGCCTGGGAACTTCCACTAGTCGTGGGTGTGGCCAAAAAATAATAATTATATTTATATATATATATATATATATATATATATACACACACCTCAGAGAGCGCTCCTATTCATTCCTTCCACCTTGTGAGGGCACAGAGGAAAGATGATCATCTATGAAACAGGAGACAGGCTCTCACTAAACGGCAAATCTACCAGTGCCTTGGTCTTAGACCTCCCAGTTGCCAGAACTGTGAGAAATAAACTTCTGTTGTTTATAAGCCATTTAGTATATAGCATTCCTTTATATCAGACTGATATGATGGATAAAGGACTGACTGTACCTACATCTTCACAGTTGTATCCTTTTGGTCGTTTTTAGTTTGTAAATCAAAAGTAATATTATTCTTTTTCTTATATCAACAAATTTTGTTTTCTAACATATACGTCTAACCTCAGTGAAAATATTCTCACTTCCCTCCCACCCACCCCACCCTCTGTATTTTCAGTAGTAGCAACCTTTCTCTAACGTGACCTGTGTGAAGCTATTCGTTAATTTTAAGAGACCTGCTATTTTAGGCTATCATTATATTTGTCTCTTGTATAACATTGTTATTGATACAGTTCCCCTCTCTCCCAGTTACATATTATTTTATCTATTTTCCTCCAAGAAAATATGGATCAATTGTTCTTAAGGCTTAATAAAAGCGTCATATGCCTTTTGTTTAGTTTTATTTTTCTCAATGTCTTTCACATTATATATACCTGAAAGAATATATACTTTAAAGAATACTAACTCAGATATATATATAGATATATATATATATAGTAACCTAGTAAGTCATGGAATACCGGTATATATATATCTGAACAAACACTAACACAGAGGCAATTTTTGGTTAAGTTAAATTTCAAGCAGGTTATTACCATGCAGTAGGATAAGTAGAATTCTTTCCCGAATATGACTGTGTTCCCGCAAAGGGAACGCTCCCTGCAGGAAATGACATGTCCCCCAACTCCCTAATGCATCCATTTTTCATACATATTTCAACATGAATGACACTCAAAAATTCATACTAGAGAATAGAAACCACATGAACTTTTGAAATCTGGTTAGGCTCCAGAATCTAAGACAGCTCCAATTGAGTGGCCTCATTCAGGGACAATTTTTCCATATTTTTAGATACATCAGATTTATGGCAAGAAAAGCCAAAATTATCATGAAATGATATTTGGAGAAATGTAACCTATAATTTCATTTTCCCTGTACCCTCCAACATACTGAGGATGTTATGCACTGGGAGTGGATAAATAAGTACTTATGAGGGTTTTCCTTTCAAGTTAGCTCAGCACCTGACAAGCTCTGGAGATATGGCAAGGGATTTAAAACAAACAAAATCAATTATGACAAAAGTAACAACAATTACTAAAAAGATAAACCTTCCTCTGTTCTCATGTTGTCCTGGCTAAAACCATCATTTATGTGTCCAAACAGCTGTGCCTATTATGGCTTGCCAGCTGATCAAAAGTAAATCTGCTTATAAGAATCAGTCAACCAGAAATCTAACTGAGGGCTTACTATGGATGAATGTGATAATTCATTTTCTGCATCCTCATCTCTTTATAAGGCTGTTTATCTCAGTTGGCTGTGAGGAATTAAATAACTCTGCACTACAACAGTAATAGTAGTGATAGTCACTGTAGTAACAAAAATTATAATGTGCTATAATTTATTAAATATGATGAAATATGCAATGTTGTAAATACTCTATAGACACTGTCACATTTAATTCTCATATCAATCCTTTGATGCTAGTCCTACTTATAATTCTGTTTCAGAATTTATTAAATTGCCTAAAGTAACATAGCTAATAAGAACTGGAACAAGGATTCACATCCAGCCAGTCTGACTGGAAACCACACATTCAGCCTAAACTAAACTACAGCAATAACTATTTCTTCTAATACCCTCGACTCTGACTCATAGGCTTGATAAATTGCTCTTTACTTTAGGTGTTATAATCTAGTAAGTCGTGGAATACAGCTTTCATCCTAGAGAGGGAAAGCAGACTTTCATAATGTCAAGTAGAAATCTGCTCATGAGTGCCTTCCTGGGTGTTATCATAGCTATGTAGGCCTTTCCAAAATAGAGGTGGGAGGCTTCTGGAAAACCCCAGAGCCACAATCTACATGGCATCAGTTATGTTGAAAATAAGTATGAGGCATCTAAGTTTACATGATTCCCCTTTGAGTGATTTCCATCTTGTTCTCTTGTAAGGAACAGAAGATATTTCAATGTCCAGTCCCGGTGAGAAAACCCAAAGATCTCCCTGTGGTTTCTTGGAGGTTGTAGGTTAAGTGTAGCCATAAGAAAGAGTACTGAAAATCAAACAAAACAAATCAAAACAAAACAAAAAACAGGGACCCAAATTGAGCATCACTGCTGTAACATAGAACACATTTCCTGGATTTCACAGCCAAAAAAACTTTTGGCAAGCAAGTGAATTTCTATATTATTCCAATCAAGAGGCAGTAATTGGATAGCTAGCTGTTTCTCACCAAAAATGGCAATCCTGCTCTGGGCCTGAGAGATAATACACAGTCCTGAACTCCACAGTCGTTTCAGCTGCCTCACAATAATTTATGTACATTAAGCTATTATCATTGTGAAAGTTATTACATTTTTTTTCCCTGTGGCAAATCTAAAATCCATAGAAGGAAACCACTGTCCTGTCTCGGTGTTGTCGGTATTTCAGACATGGACCAGCTGTTTCAAAACAATTAAGACATTCAGGATACATGCACTGAGATTAGCGGTCAATGGAATTACTTTGTTTATTCATTTTAAGGGTCCTATAAAAGAGAATGAGATATGGCATTAGCACAAAACAATGAAAGGGGTCTGGAAAGGCAAGTGTGACATTCCTTAGAAGCAGAATGTGAAAACAGCAAGCACAAAATAAGCCAGGATTTGTTGGAGGCAGCAGCTCTGTAGAATATGGAAACCAAGCAAATCAGGAATTGACCTTTCTTGGAAACTAAATTTTGTAGCCCTGAGACAGTCAGTACCGTGGCTCATCTTTGAGGGAGAAAAATCTATGATCATTGCTTTTGGAGAGTGCTTAACTCTATCTACTTTTGTTTTATAAGTTGAACTGCATAACAATTAGAGACTTGGGCTCTAAAGACTTTAAGAAGTTATTTTTTTTCTTTTTTTTTTTTCTTTTCTTTTTTTTCTGGTGTACAGCATGGGGACCAAGTTACACTTACATGTATACATTTATTTTTCCACCCTTTGGTCTATTGCAATATAAGTATCTAGACATAGTTCTCAATGCTACTCAGCAGGATCTCATTGTAAATCCATTCCAACTTGCATCCGATAACCCCAAGCTCCCGATCCCTCTCATTCCCGATCCCTCCCACTCCCGATCCCTCCCACTCCTTCCCTCTCCCCCCAGGCAGGCCATAGGTCTATTCTCCAAGTCCATGATTTTCTTTTCTGTGGAAATGTTCATTTTTGCTGAATATTAGGTTCCAGTTATAAGTGATATCATATGGTTATTTGTCTTTGTCTTTCTGACTTATTTCACTCAGTATGAGAGTCTCTAGTTCCATCCATGTTGCTGTAAATGACATTATGTCATTCTTTCTTATGGACGAATAGTATTCCATTGTGTATATATATTATACCACATCTTCCTAATCCAATCATCTGTCGATGGACATTTGGGTAGAAGTTATTGAATTCAAACTTCAACCCTAGGGAGAATTTTCTTTCCAGAATAATCTTCATCAATGGTTATCTAGTATCTGGTTAAATATTATTGTTAATGATTCTGGTTTACTTTTGGAAGCATGCTTTTCAATATTTGGATTTGTCTAATGGTGATAAAATCTTCCCTTAAACTGAGTAGAAATTCATGTCACCCAAACATTCATTCAATCAGTTCTAATATTTTCCAAGTTGTGCCATGCAAATTTTAATTCTTTGTGATTTATTTATTCTTACTTTAAATGCACCAAATATATCATCCTTTAGATATTTTTCTCCAAAAAATGATATTCAAACACTTGAGAAGAAAATTATTGTAGAATTAATATGTAGTAGACCCTGAGGATACTACATGAATAAGAGACATGGTGTCTTATAGAGTTTATAGTTTAATGTGGTTACAGAAAAGTGAACAGTTTTGTAAATTATGATAAAATTCCCTAGGTGCTATGGTAGCATTTGGGAGGGGCAGCTAATAGGGCTAGCCCTTCACATGCTCCTCATGTGTGTAGTATTTATATCTCTTACTGCTTTAGATACTTTTTTTTTCTTTTTTTTGCATGCGGAATTTTCTGGGCCAGGGATTGAATCTGCACCATATCTGCGACCTGAGCCACAACAGTGTCCACACTGGATCCTTAACTTGCTGAGCCACCCAGGGAATCCCCAGATATGTTCTAAATTGTCAGTTGTCTCTTTTGAGAAGTAGTTAAAAATAATCTAACACTATAATGCAGAAGTACTGTCTACCTTAATTGATACTGTAATATATTTTAATCAAGTAGCCTAAAAATATATTTTCTTATATAATTATGCATTTTTCCATATGAGCCTATATCCAATTAAAGCTATATTGCCAAGCATATATCATATACCATGTGTTAAAATCCAAATCCTAGATAATAACATTTATTATTGTTTGTCTTATGGATTTAGGCCAAGAGATGCAACCAACTTGAAATTTTTCCTTTATTATATTACACAATAATTTCTATTTCATTTTTAAATGACTAATACTACCTCCATGATGTTATCTATTGTGGGATTAAATACCCACAGTCCAACAGTTACTCTTTGCCTTTTTTTCCTCCCTTCCTGCTTTTTCCCCCCAATGTTTTGTTTCTACCCAGTGGATATAAACAGTACAATGAACATTTAAAAACCTAAAAGTGACACTATTATTCATACCTGAATATATACATAAATATGCCTATATGGATTATTTTTTAAAAGAACAAACTGATAGAAATAATAACATTAACAAAGGTAAATAACGGTACTAAAGCCATTTTTATGCCCTGCTGAGAAAATCTGATTTCTGAAAGATTACTACTAATATTTAATCCTTTGCTGAGATATTTTTAAAATATATTCTGAAACATTTCTGCACATCTTCTTTTTGTCCTTCCACCTATCCACAGGATTAATTAAGGTCAAATATTATCATTCTTATTCCATAAATAAAAGCTGAGCCATGAAATGTCAAAAAGCCAAAATCACACAAAGTTGGTTGGAAGGTCAGGACTAATCACAATATTCCTGACACTCAGTGGTCTTTAAACATACTATAGCCCAGCCAAAATACAAGCATGTGATTATGTACCTATAAGCCAAATATTACCCTTGGTTTTCCTATTATTGACAATTCCATGTTACTGATTAATAATAAAATTATAGTTCAAAAGCAAAGTGTCCACTGCTAACTCAAATGTTATGTGATTATTTGAGAGAATATATAGTGACTTTGATTATAATGGACTTTAAGCAAAGTACAAAAACAACAAATGTATGCAAAATTCAGCAAGTATAAATTCAGAAGCCTCAAATTGCCTAGCATTGTATAAAGCATAATGAACTTTACATTTCTTGGAAAAATTTCCTTGGTTAATAAAAGTTAATCATTCCTTAAATAAAGCTATGTGAGCACTTCAGGCTACTATAAAGGAGTCTAAAATCAAACCACTTTAATTTTCACACTTTTCTCTTGCTCCTTTCTAATAGGAGAACTATAAACTTGGGCTTTCAATAAAATCAGAGCCTTTGATGTGGCCATTTATTTTTAAAGGCATTCTATAGCATACCAATTGCTGAATCTAGAAGCTCTCCATTGATATTCCATTTAATAAACTAGCAAGCCAGACACATTTATTTCAAAGTTCAGGTTTAATTAAAAGATAAGACTAGAGTGACAGAATGGCAAGGGAAAAAGGGATGCTGAATTTTTTGTTTATTATTGCAGAGCAGCTGCTTTTACTTTTAACTAATCTCCATTAATGTCAAATCAAAAGGAAGAACTTCTTACAAGCTTTTGCATTTGCCTTGTTACCAGCTTCCCTCAGGAAATTACTATGCATTTCCTTACTCTGGGTTGAAATCCTGTATGAGCCCTTTATTGTCTAGCTGAAAAATTCTGAGAAGTAGATGTCAGAGAGTTCACTTTCTTAAATTAAAATACATTCATTTATTTAATCAACCGTATTTGCTAAGAACCTCTGTTTCAGGTTTTGGGGTGTTAAGCAGTGAGTAAACAAAACGAAACAGAACAGAAAAAACAACGGACGACCAAATTAAAAAAGAAAAGTCCTGCTTTGCTGGAACTTACTTTATAATGAATAGACATTTCAGACTGGAGCAAAACTATATATAAATAATAAAAAGTTAAGGCTAGCAGAGGGTTCCAGAAAAAAAAAAAAAGAAATAACTGATCACATTTTCAAATATTTTGCTTGGATGTCTATCATGTGTTCAAAGTTTTCCGTACCTGCCTTTAGGACAAAGATAAAGAAGGACTGACATAGTTGCAGGAGAAATGAGAAGGGGAAAGTCAAAGGACAGATCTGAGAGGTTTTGGTAAGATGTGCCAGAAGAGACTAGTTCCCCATGTCTTGGCTCTCCCGGAGTTTCTTAGTAAATGAGTCACAGGCTCTCAAAACCCCTTGAGTTTCATTATGGCCTTCCCCTTCCCTAAAGTGTCCAGGATATGGATCGAAAAGAAAAATTTAAACAACTGAAATAATCCCATATGAATTTCTGAGCCCACATGTTCCTTAAGAATAAAAAAATACACAGTGCTTGTAAGAGAATTTTTTTGATTATTATTTCCCCAATACAATTTTTTTTCCTACTGTACAGCATGGTGGCCCAGTTACACATACATGTACACATTCTTTTTTCTCCCATTATCATGCTCCATCATAAGTGATAGACATAGTTTTGAAAAAAACTAAACCATGTTTTCTATTAAGTTCAAAATATACATCGATACTGTCTTCTTAAATGATTTAACATTTATTAATTTTTAAATCTATGGAAACATGATGAGAAAAATTCATTAAAGGAGAAAAAAAGTTCTATTCCCATGGTGTATGAAAACAGCAAATAAATTAACCACAAACCACTTATTACAGTGTTTTTCAAATACAATTTCATTTGATCTTCGGTATAAGCTATTACAGGTCTTCTTATTCTATAATCATCATTCTACACATGAATCTCAAAGCTAAGTGACTGAAGGGCTTAGCCATGTTGATAGAACTAATCAATACCCAAGTCAGAACTCAAAACTTGAGTGTAACAGCTCCAAAACACATGGAATTACCAATGACCTATATGGATTTTCAATCACTTGATCAAAAACAGAAGCTTTTGTTAGATAAAAAAAAAATATTCTTTTATAAAAATGGCTATTTCCATAGTTTGTCCTCTCAAATTTTTTAGGTGCCAATGCGTTCCCATCTGAAGCTCCCTGCTAGGATTAGAGAGAAACCAAGACAACTAAATCAAAATAGTATGTCTTTGGGAAACATACTGTATCAGTCCTTAGACAGCAGAACTGTGACCACGGATGTCTACTGAGGCTTACAGGATACTTGATAATTGCAAGGCTTCCTTGGCCATTTGGTTGGTTGTTACATAATCACAAAGCCCTGAAATATAATATGGCCTGCTCTGTCTCTGAGCAACTAGCTCTTTACCAGAACGTTAAATGGAGGCTGAAGCAGTAAAAATGTGAATGCAGGAAAGCCCTGTAATGAGGTTAAGAGGCAGTAGGTGTGAGGTCAAAATACAGGTGTTGAGGGTAAACATGCATGTGTTCCCATCCTCATTATTGTATCAATGTTAGAACAGAAATTTTAATTACTTTCTCTAGCTGCCATTTTCTACAATCATAATAATAAAAATGCATAACTCATAACATCATGATGGTTAAAGAACACACAAACAAGTACACAAACAATTGCATCTGTTTTTCAAAGTATTATTAGCATTATTAATCCCATTCTCTCCTATTCTAAGCTCTATGTGTTTTCATCAATGATGTGTTTATTTTTGGATTTATCTGGAAATATAGATAATTTGTGCTTATATAACATGTAAATAAAAATGTGATTTTTTTTCTTAGATAAAACATTGATGGAATAGATACACTTTATGTAATTTACTGTAAGTATTTACACTTAGTTTACTTAAAAAAACTTGAGAAAACTTGAACCGTGTCATAATGCTTAATAGTACAGTTAATGCTCAGAAGAGAACATATAAGAAAAACACATGGTATATACTTTATTTCCAGATAGATGATATAGCATCAGGCTTTTCAAATGATCCTAAGCATTCTAGGTCCCACATATTCTAAGACCTGGAAAAAAGAGTACTATGATTCATTAAGTAAATTTTGCACTCAAGCAAAATCTGTAAGGCCAATTCCCTTATAGAGTTAAGTGATTTCCTTGAAATAAAGCTAAGGAGGAATTTATGGCAAGCTTCTCTGTTTAAGAGGCACAGATTAACACAATGGATAATATATGGTTTAATAAAAGACAGAACTGTTGTTCAAATGCATGCATTTACCACTGAATCTTTATAAAGGAGAAGGCATATTTTTAAGTGTAGCTTAGTGAGAGGCTGAAATAGTCATACCTTCAGTTCTGTTGTGTTCTGGTGATCTAAATTAATGTAAAAATCATAACCTAGAGAGAGCCTAATGGGAATGAAGTCTCTCTATCCAGCTATTCTTCTCAAATACTTTACGGCTTAAGCAAGCATTTAGCAGGGGTTAATTTTCAGTAAATTCATGATTGGATTCTCTAACGGGTACCTGTAGTGGTGATAATCTATTGCGCTGGTTAAAGTGTCAGCCGCATACTTCAATTATTTCTGACATAGGCACTATATCCACAAAAAAAAAAAAAAAGAAAAAAAGCAAAGGAGGCATATTTTCCCATGCAGTTTTGGTAGCAAAATGGGGGGGGTGGTGACATGGGCAAACACTGTCCGAAGTTCAAGTAATTATGATTTTGAACTGGATTTCCACCTCCCTCAATCCTGCCTTCAGTAGGAGCTAAAGGATCCACAGAACTCTGCCCATTCTGCTGTCTCAACCTTCCAGCAGCCCCAAGAAAAGGCTAAGAGTAGAACTGAGTGCCTACATTTCTTTTAGAGGGTATTAAAACTGCTCTCTCTGTATCTAAGTTACCACTAGAAACCTGGGCTTTTTAGGTCATCCCATATCACAGACTTCCATATTCCTTAGACTGCATACTATCACCCGATTCAAAAATCTCTTCTTTCCACCGTGCTCTCTGAAACCCAGTGCCTATTATCAGCAAAACTTCACATTTCTCTCTCTTTTTCCTCCCTAATGAATTGCAGATATTCATGGAACGTACTATTGAAGAAAATAATAGTCTAACAGTGCTGAAGTGTTTTTTCCAGTAATCCACCTACAGTTAAACCAATAGAGGGAGGCTTCTTCCTCATTTCTTATTATCTCTTCCCTAAAACAATAAAACACAATAAAAAGACATTAAATATTATGCTATCAGATACATCATCTGTGCTCCTTTGAGGTCAACTCTCTTTTTCCTAGGCTTATATTCTTTCACTAAAGATTTTTTTGCACCTGGCTTACTGTTCTGTCTCTACTCTGACTTTCATCATTATTCTTGGTGCTTTTAGACAATTCATCCATCTCCCTGTGACCTCACTGCCAATGATTTTATCCTCCATCCCATCTCAACTGATTGTTCTCATGGTCTTTGAGTATATGACATCTTTCCTAATTCTTATTGTACCTCATAATATTCATTTCAAGTACCCCATCTATGGCACAATCCATTTTTAAAAACTCACCATTATAATATCCCAGTTCTCAACCCCACCAGTGCTTTGGATTCATTAAAACTTTCACCATCCATTATTCTCTTCATGTCCTCGATTTCATCTCTACCCACTTTGTGTTAATGAAACATCTCTATACTAATGTATTTTTTATATACATCTAACTCTCTTGATTTCTCCCAGAGCCATCTGGGGAAAAGGAGAGTTCTTCAGAATCTGGAATTATGGGTAAATCTAAATAAAATGTATGACTGTGGATCCAGGGCAGGGATCTATTCTCTGTTCCAGTTTTGAGTAGCTCCCTGACATGGAAAGACATAGGTTGTTGGCAATTAGAAATTGCTCTGCTAGGAGGAATATTTGAAAATACCCATGATTGTGGCAGAAATGTTAGACTTAAGCCTTTACAGGCTCTATTGAAAAAAACTACATATTATATTCTAATGCTAGGATTAAATTGATTTAAAGGTTTGTCTTATGTGAAGAGATGATGTGTATATATATATTCTTTTTATGACACCTGGATATGGATGATACAAGAACCCAAGTAAAAGAAAAATTATTGTTCTGAGGGCAATCCTAAATCATCTTGGAGTTTAAATTTATTTTCTTGACAGACTATTTAAAATGGAATTAAAAATAAGTCATGTGGACTATCCCTTGGTGCTTACTAAAATCTCTTAACTCTAAATCTACACCTGGAAAGGAGTACACAAACAATAAGCAATCAATACAATGTTATTCTACTTCTATGGACACAATTGTTGGAGAACCATAACATATTACACAGGCAGATGGATTCACTAGGAATGCCAGCCTTAATGTGTGATGAAATGAGCATGGATTTAAAAGACAGTAGTGTTGTTCTGTTTCTATTCCTTACTATTCTTGTGACTTACTGCATCACAAGATTAATTACTTTTGGCAATTCTTTCCACATTTGTAAATGCAGGTGATGAGGTTTTAAAGACTAAGATACTATATACAAAGACTTAGTTATGTTCATTGTCATAATAGATGCTCAAAAATTGTAGTTTCCATCCCCACTCTCATGTATACCCAACAATTTTTATTAGTCAGCTATATCATATTATCAAATGGCAAGTATACATAAAACCTGACAATTTTTAAATTGTAGGACTATCCTCCCTAACAGTAAAAACTTTTTGAAAGTCTTGTATTGTTAGAAAAAGATAAATGTAATTAGTACTAATTTTTACTACCCCAACAAAGTAATATTAAGGAGAAAATGATGCTTTAAGCTGGTTCAAGAGAATATACTGAGTCTCAGGTGTTTGTAGATCACAGAAATCCGTTCTGCAAGTGTACAGTTGAAGTGGAAATTACTGAAATACATCCTTGCCACAGGTATATACAGGTATATACATTATGATATCCTTAGACCTTCCCCATTTTTTCAAACCTGGATTCTTTCAACTTAACTCATATCTCACTTTCAAAGTTAAAACTTTAAACACTAGAGAGATCTTTATTAGAGATACAAATGTAAATTGACAGAGAGATAAACATCACAGCTTTAAAAACACATTGTCATTGTGCGTCCCTAAACTTCCCATGAGCCCAGGGAATACACAGATTGTTCCTTTATTCAATGACATATAAAAGTGTAAACATATCAACATCCAGCACCAAACTCATGACTGACCACTGAGAGTGAATGATGCACATGCCAGGAAAAAGGATCCACCCTGTGCAGGAAACACCCTCACATCACACTCAGACGCCTGTCTGGGGGGAAGGGGAACTAGATTTCTACTGAAATGTTGGAAGCCTTCTTTTTTACCTAAGGAAATTCAAGATGTTCTGTTATAGGATGAATTGTGCCTCCACCAAATTCATATATTGAAGTCAACCCCACTTACCTCAGAATGTAACTCCATTTGGAGGTAGGTCTTTAAAGACAGAATTAAGTTAAATGAGGTCACTAGGGTGGGCCCTAATCAAATATGACTTGCATCCTTATAAGAAGAGGAATTTGAACATATCCAGTTATAGAGAACAGTCCATGTAAAGACAGAGGAAGAAGATGATTACCTACAATCCAGGGAGAAACAACTTAGAAGAAATCAATCCTGTTTATTCCTTGATCTTACATTTCTAGCCTCCAGAAATGTGAGAAAATAAATTTTGATTGTTTAAACTTTGTAGTCTGTGGCAATCTGTAATGGAAGCCCTAGCAAACTGATACATTCTCCAAGGTGAGTCAATGTATTAAACACTCCAGTAACAATAAAATTCTGACTAGTGAACTGTGGGATTTGGGGAGAGATAATTCTAAAGTGTTACGGTTTGCCTGCATATATTAGTCATTTCTTATACCCTTATAAACTTAATGCATATTATTCAACTTGCACATTTTATATAGTTGGTTTTGGTTAAATAGTTTAACCTTTCTTGGTTCATTTTATCAGCTGATACTAGATGTGCTCATTTGCAACTAATTTTCCCAGAGACTGTAATAGGAAGAAAATGAAGTCTGATATAATCCTAGGCAGAGACACAGTGACCACCATTTTGACAAGGAGTAACAGAATTGTACAAATGAAAAAGGCAATGTTTATCTTTGGCTTCCTCCGTATTAAAAACTTGCCCACAGGTTCCTTTTTTCCTACTGATGCTTGTGAGCTATGGCCATTCTGTCGATCAGCCAAGAGAAAACCTGGTGAAATCAGCGTTTGAAGGGAACCAGGGTATCAACTTCAGGGGCTCTGTCAGACAGTCAGTATTCCACTTCGAAAAGCATCGAGGTCCAAAGTGTGATTGATTTTATTTCATATTATCTTTTTTTTTCAGATGACACAATCACCAAGCAAAAGCCAAAACCATTCATGTTGCTTTCTATGTTCCCAGATGAATTATTAATCTTTCTGTCAAGTCTAATCCTGACCCTCAATTTAATTCTATTTCAGCAGCTGATGCCTCTATTAGCCTCACTGCACTTGAATTCTGTTGCTCCCTTGGCTATAGCCTGCTGAGAAACTGTTTTTCTAGTACTTAGCAGAAAAGCTCTATGCTTTATTGACTCAGATTTTAATTTCAAATACTGTTCTTACTGATCAGGTACTTGAAAACAAATATCCTGAGAGGCTTCCCTCATGCACTGAAAGGTTATTGCAAATTTCGTATATGTCCAAGGACATAAATTATAAGATAATATTTCACTTTTTATACAATTTCATTCTTTATACACTAATAGACTCCTGTAGGAATCAATGATTCTGAAGGTGAAAAAAATAATAACTTTAAGAAAGCTGATAGCAGAGATATATGGATTTGTACCAGAAAGAAGAAAGAAAGAAAGAAAGAAAGAAAGAAAGAAAGAAAGAAAGAAAGAAAGAAAGAAAGAAAGAAAGAAAGAGAAAGAAAGAAAGGAAAGAAAGGGAGACTAGGGCCAGATTTCACTATTTCTGAACAGTACATAAGTAAATTAAAATATAAATTTTGTGTTAGTGAGACTATGACATAATTCAAAAAATTAACAAAACAGGATGCAAGTAAAAGGTCAATAAAGTGAATAAAATGACTTTGCACTTTGGACCTGCCTCACTAATTTAGCACACACATTGATGGCAGTGCAATATAGCAAACCAATCAACTGAAGTGCTCTAATTCTTATTAGTGTTATCACCAATAGCAACATAATTCTGAATTGCATAGAGCAGTGATGCTTCAGAAAAAAAAAAAAAGTTTTCTACACTGCTGCTGAGTACATGAATCAATAAAACATATTGCTATGGCCTTTGGTGAAAATTAAAGCAAAATTTCCAGTATCTCTTCCTGTCCAACCTTTTGCTGAGTAGCATTTATATAAATATCCTTAAAGGAGCTTATTACAATCCCTCTCCTTCAGTGAGAGAATATACAACTCTTTGTAAGAATGGTTATTCCAATTTTGGATGAATCTACTAATTAGAGAATTTCTTTTCATAATGACTCATTTTTATATCTCCTAGTGTTACCCATTGATACCATGGGAACAATGGAAACCGCACAGAAAATGCATTTCCTTCTTTTGCTACTGGATAGCTTTTGAAATTGTCTGAAATTTCCATCTCTAGCTTTTCTTCCCCATTTTCCCTTTCTTCACCTAAAATGTCTTCTTATCTTCCCTTCATATGTCTGATCACATTTTTCTGGACATATTCCGATATATTTATATGTTTTACGTTATTTTTTCCTGATGATATCAATGCACTGATTCTTTCCAATACCAAGGGTTTCTTTCCTAGCATTTTTTGTGCATCATTTTTTAGTGATGATCAATTAAGTTATTCAACAAATATTTGTTGAGTTGACTCTAGATATCTTTTACTATAATAGCCACCAGAATTAAAGTGATGATTAAGGCACAGTGTTCATCCTCCAGACCCAATCAGTCCAGAGTACAATGCAGAGTAAACCAGCAATTGCAATACAGTTTTGGGATGAGAGAAACACAAGATACTGTAAGCATTCACTGGAATCTAAGGCAACTTAAAAGGTTCAGAGATACTTCTCTGGGGAAGTGACATTAAAGATTAAGAAGTAAAGGTAAAGAATAATGAAGAAAGAAGTGGCCACACAGAGAAAGGGTGGCAATATTTTCCAGGAACAATAGACAAAGGGAGCAAACAACTAGGAGCAAGAAAATATAACACATATTTAGGAACTTGCAAATAGTTTAGAAGGTCTAGAAAACAGAGGATATAAAGTGTCAAGTGAGGTTATGGTAAGAATGGATATATGTCTATGTATAGCTGATCCACTTTGCTGTAAACCTGAAGGTAATACAACATCGTAAATCAAATATGCCTCCAATAAAATTAATTAAAAAAATGAATCTGGTTAGTCCAAGCTGTGTACATTTTGAGAAAAATTTTAAAATGTTCATTATAATTTGAAAATTTATGAAGTAAAGTTTGGTCTTGCCCACTCATACCTATCCTTGAATTCATTACCAGAAATAACGGCAAACACTTCGATAAACTTAGAGTCCATTACTACAGTCTGGTGCCAAGTGATATGGATTTAAACTTGAATTAAGGGTAAAGACAATTTAAGGTATTATACTTAGACCCTACCTACCATGTTAAAAATATTGGTTCCAAAAAATTAAGTAGTTTATATAAATAATATTAAATTTATCTCACATAAAGCTATTGTATAACATGAAAAAAATAAACAGGGGCTGAACAGGAAGACATTTGTGTGCTATGGTAAGTATATGTCTTAGTGTGTTCACGCTACTGCAACAAAATACCATAGACTGGGAACTCTGTTATTAGTGCTTTAAATTTCAGGATCATCCAGGAAGAGAGAAGAATAATGGCAGAACCTAGAGGAAAATAGCATTTAATAGAAAACTAGAAGAGGAACCTTTGAAGAAAAGGAAGAGCTACAAATAGAGAAAACACTGCAAAATGTGGACATTGTTTCCAGAAGGAAATAGTGAATTGTGTCGAACGCTGGACAGAAGCAAAGCAGAATAAGTGAAGGTCTTCTTCAAATTTAGCAACTACCTTGCAGTTATATTGATACGCTAAGGACAGAAATCAGGTTAAGGGGCTGAGGCCTGGTGCGGGGAGGGGATGGTGGGATGGTTCAAGAAGGAATGAATGAAGGTGAAGCTGAAAAAGCTGGAATTAAGCGAAGGGTACTCCAGAATCTTATGCGTAAAATGATTGAGAGAATCTGGTGATAAACATAAGGCAGCCCCAGATGTGGGAAAGCCTTTTTTTAAGATTGGAGACATGTGAGCTTGTTTGAATGCTAATGGGAAAGTGACAGAAGAACAAAAGCTGAAGATAAAAGCGAGAAAATAACAAGCCAGGTTTTGAATGAGGAAGATAGGAGAGGATGGAATAGAGAGCATCGCTAAGGATGTCCTCACTTCACTCCCCTTCTCCCCCATGGAACATGGACTTATTTTTTCCTAATACTTTACATTAGTTTCCTATAACAAACTGCCACAAACTTAATGGCTTAAAACAGCTCAAATGTATTCTCTTACAGTTCTGAAAGTCAGAAGTCCAGAATGGTTCTCACTGGGCTAAAATCTAGGTGTGGCAGGTTGACATCCCTTCTAGAGGTCCCAGGGGAAAATGTGAATTTGCCTTTTCCAAATTCTAGATGCCACCCACATTCCTTGATTCATGACCCCATTCCTCTATCTGCAAAGCCATCAGGAAGGACAAGTCCTTTTCATTCTGCTATCTGCATTTCTTATTTACTTATTAAAATCTGTATGATTATATTGGGTTCATCTGGGTAATCCAGAATAGTCTTCTTTAATTCTGTCTTAATTTTCTTAGCCATGTGGCCTAACACATTCACGGGTTCTGAGGATTAGAACATGGACATCTTTGGATGGGGACATTATTCTGCCTCCCACACATGCCCCCCATTTCATCCTCATATTACACTCTACTAACTTTCTACATTCCTCTGATGGGAAAGGGTGAAGAAGGAATAAGACTTCCATTTCTGTAAACTCACACACACCCTCCAACCCACTTAAAATTCCCTACCCTGTGAAGGTAAATATTCTCTTTAATTTATAGCTGATGGACCCATAACTGATACAGAATTGTAAAATAACTTGCTTCAAATCACACAGTAGAGTTCAGGTTTGGGGATGAATTGACAATTTCAGAATTGACTGGTGGAATACCTAGTGAATGATAAACTTAGTTGATATGGTCAACTTACCAATGTTCATACAAAATAAAAATACTTACACATGTAAATAGAGATATAAAAATAACATATTCAGAAAATTAAAAATCATTTACAAAACAACCTTCTATAATAAACTTTCTTTGCTTATCTTAATATCCACCACTTCTAATGTATGAAGAATTGATCATTAGGGAAATATACCATTTTTATTTAATGATGCCCAAACTACTAGAAATTTAATTGGTACCAGTTTTTAAACAGGCCATTATTTAAGAAAATAAAAATAATTTTAAAAAATAAACACACTTTTTGCTCATTCCTCATTCCATTCCTCTTCTTAAGGTTTTCTCTTTCCTTATACTCTTTCTCTTCCAATATAAGTCCTCTCAACTTTTAAAAATTGTCTAAGTTTTTATTCTTCTATGAAACAGTCATCTTCTGGGCTCTAGATTTCCTTCTTTTTTTGGAGAACAAAGCATTATTAGCTTTTACAATTTTTGAAAATATATCATTAGTGTTGTTTTGATCTTTGTATTTTGCTGAGATTTAACACTGAGTACTTCTCAGTGGCATCTGGGGACAGAGTCTGCATTATGTCTGAATTTTCATTATCCAGTTTCATCTACTACCATGCATATATATAACATTTGGGGTTTTGTGCTATCAGACTTTCAGCCAATAACTGAATATTGGCAAGTATTTGAGAAATTAATTTTATTAAATATGTATATTCTCAGATACATGTGAAAAGGATTCTGCTATCTGGTTAAACACAATAAAATATTTTTCACCAAAATAATACAGACAACACATATGAGTTTTGCTAGCCAATTCCCTTCTGAATAAAGAACACACAAGTTAGGGGCTCACCTTCTTTACCATTCAATCCCCAGACCCTAGAAACATGTAATTCTCACAATAGTCCTCAATAAATATTTGTGGAGTGAATCCATGCTTGTTTGAAAAAGTATTGGAAATAGTCAAGAAAATTTTAAATGTGGCATAGAGTATATTTACTTATTTGTCTAGATTGGAAAAAGATGTCTTTCTAAAATGAACACACCGGTTTAAGTCTACATTCATTTTTTAAAAAATAAAAACTATATGTATAGAACTACTATATGACACAGCAATCCCACTCTTGGGCATATATCCAGACAAAACTTTCCTTGAAATAGACACATGAATCTGTATGTTCATTGCAGCACTGTAATATAGCTAAGACATGGAAACAAGCTAAATGTCCATTGACAGATGAACAGGTTAAGAAGATGTGGTATACATCTTCATATATACAATGGCACACTACCCAGCCACAAAAAAGAACAAAATAATGCCATTTGCAGCAACAGGGATGGAACTAGACACTCTCATACTAAGTGAAGTCAGTCAGAAAGAAAAAGACAAACACCATATGATATCACATATCCGGCATCTAATATACGGCATAAATGAAGCTTTCCACAGAAAAGAAAATCATGGACTTGGAGAAAAGACTTGTGGTTGCCAAGGGGGAGGGGGAGAGTGGGATGGATTTGGAATTTGGGGTTAAAAGATGCACTGCTTTTGGAATGGATAAGAAATGAGTGTCTGCTGTATAGCACTGGGAACTATATGTAGTCACTTATGACAGAGCATAATGGAGGATAATGTGAGAAAAGGAATGTATATATGTATGTGTGACTGGGCCACCTTGCTGTACAGCATAAAAATGACATAACACTGTAAACCAACTGTAACAGAAAAATAAAAGTCATTTAAAATAAAAAATAAAAATAAAAATAGCTTTGAACAAAAAATATGTAATTATGTATATCTTTGTGTTTTTGTGTATTTGTACATCATTTTTACCTTTCTTATAGGCAAAACCTCTTACTTGTACCTAGTCTACAGTTTATGTGGAAACATTTATCCAGGTTTACCAATTCACTGTGATAGAATTGTATGCATTTACAATGACCCAACATCTGTCTACTGGCTGATAGACTACATTTGCACAGTAGTGCATTAGTATCCATGCTACAAGAGGTACCCCAGAAAATTACAGGAGATCCAAAAAGAGAAGGAATGTAATTCACAAATCCAGCTTAGAAGCTATTTATTTGTCAACACCTGTGGCCCTTGCGCTGAATACTAAGGTTCCCCAATTCTGAAATTTGAGTATCTTTATACGTTTTTCATTTTGCCATTTCAGTTTGTTCCTTTCTTCCTTCTTCCCTCTTCTCATTGCCAGTTCTGACTCCCCCTGCCAACATCCTTCTGACTCTCTAGCCCTATTCTTCCCTCTTCTCCCCTCTTCTCTTTCTTGTCTCTGTATCTTTACCTCTGCTTTCTCCATCTCTGTATCTCATTCATATTTGCTTTCATGTAAGAGATGAAAGATAGCTCAGGATTTACTAAAAACTTCCTTAAGATGTCTTTAGAACCAGGTGAATTCCTCCCAACAGCTACATACTATATCTCAGAAAGTTGGCCTGATATATTAAATAACCTGGGTTAATTGCTTCATTAATGCCTAGGCATTATTATTTATTTCTGCCCCAACTTTGAGTGACTGATGAGCTATTCTAATGCATTTTCCTAAACAAAGAAAATCTGATCCAATATGATGTGCTTTTGCTGCTCTCAGTCTTATCAGCATGGAAGGAAAAAAAAAAAAACTCTTTTAAATGTGAATAAAAAAAAAGAGCAGGAAAGGAAGGCAGGAAAGAAGAAAGTTAAATGATCTTTTAAAATGTTCTTTATTTCAAATAAACTTTGACACAATTTGTTTTTCTTTGTGTTTTTAGGGCTGCACCTGCAGCATAGGGAAGTCCTCAGGCCAGGGGTTAAGTTGGAGCTTCAGCTGCCAGCCTATGGCACAGCTCAGCAATGCCAGATCCCAGCCACGTCTGTGACCTACCCCACAGCTCATGGTAATGCCGGATCCTTAACTCACTGAGCAAGGATAGGGATTGAATCCGCATCCTTATGGATAAGAGTCAGGTTCATTACCACTGAGCCACAAAGGGAACTCTGACCCAGAAATTTTGAATGCATTTCTTGACGGATTGCAGAAGTCAAAATAATAGTGTCCAGAGACCTAACCTTAGGAGCTCACGCTCTCAATGAAACTGGCAAAGATACACATAGTAGATGAGCTAGGAATCCAGATATTTTAGGTTTAAGAATCAATACATATCATCATTAAAGTGGTGGAAAGCATTTTTGGTTTACTGTATTAAATGTTTATCTAAAAAAGTCATTATTTATTATAACATGAGAAGTATTAAAAATCTTAGCTTTTAGGTGAGATCCTTTAGCCCCAAATGAAGTATAATAGACTAATGGTGTTTTATTCACTAAGTTCCTTTGGTCCTTGTGGAGAAATATAAAAGAAGATGTGTTCTCTTCTAAAGAGAGTCACTGCTAAATTTACCAATTCTGGAGTTCCTGTCGTGGCTCAGCAGAAATGAATCTGATTCGCATCCATGAGGATGTGAGTTCACTCCCTGGCCTCACTCAGTAGGTTTAGGATCCATCATTGCTGTGAGCTGTAGTGTAGGTCCCAAATGCAGCTCTGATATGGTGTTGCTGTGGTTGTGGCACAGGGGGGAAGTTACAGCTCCAATTCGACCCCTAGCCTGGGAACCTCCATATGTCAAAGGTGCAGCCCTAAAAAGACCCTCCCCCCCCCAAAAAAAATTACCAATTTTAAAGTACCTGATGGAATCAAATGATACAAAGATGAATCATCCATTCAATATAACATCAGAATTAGGGTGAGGAGAGTAAGGTGCTCACCTTGGGCACAAAACTAATAGTGTGCCAAAACAACAATCGAGAAAATCAATAGTTAGGATACACAAAATTTTTTAAAAAATCAAAATAATGGGAAAAATCCGTTATGAAGAATATATTAAAAATAAAGACAGGATCTGACAAGTCATGTTTACCCTGAGGCATAAAAAAAAAAAGTCCCTATGTACATACATACTTTTATGTTTTTTAATGTTTAATCTGTACAGAACATTATAAAGGAGTTGGAAATACTCTTAAAAATGGAAATTATATATTATAACTCACAAGATTATTTTTACTTAAAATTTTGTGTTTATACCAAAAATATTATAATTTTACATTTTAATGGTTAATCTTTTCAAAAGTAGTTTTGAAGATATTGTTGAGTGACTAAAATTATATATACAAAAAACAAGCAAGCAAGTAAGTTACATATATAAAAACCATGCTTTCTTTTGCCTCAGGATCTAATGTGTCATAGTACTAGGCTGACAAAATGTTTACATTTTGACATTTTAAAATATCAAAAGAAAAAATAATTTTTCTGTAAAATGGTACTTATCTAGATTACTGAGTTTTTCTGGCACTCCTGTAAAATTTGCACCTAACATGAGCTTCCTCATTTTCCACAGCCTAGGCTTGATTCTGAACAGAAAGAGCTTTAGTAATACTGAACAAATACGCCAGCCATTATTTGCTCTTATATGCTTAATGTTCATTCAAGATCAATACCTTTGTAAGGAACATTTTTGATTATTGACCTTTAAAAGGAAATACTTTCCTTGACATGAAGTCAAAAAACACACACAATTAATTAACTCATGGTGATTATCAAATCTCCTATAATTTTTTTTTGTTTTTTTTGCTTTTTTAGGGCCACATACACAGCATAAGGAAATTTCCAGACTAGGGGTCAAAATGGAGCTACAGCTGCCAGCCACAGCCACAGCCACAGCAACCTGGGATCCAAGCAGCATCTGCAAACTATACATAGTTCATGGCAACACCAGACCCCCAACCCACGGAGCAATGCCAGGGATAGAAGCAACATCCTTATGGATACTAGTGGGATTAATTTCTACTGTGCCACAATGGAAACTCCTCCCATAATTCTTATATATAGTATTCAATGACATATTAAGCTAAGAGAAATCACCAAAGATTCACTCTAAATCACCCATAAACACATGAATACTCATAGAAATCACCAAAGATTCACTCTAAATCACCCATAAACACATGACTACTCACAGAAATCATTCTCTCCACCTCTTCCAAATATTTCTGATATACTTGGTACCATGTCCTATGGGGGGGATGCAAAAATTACAAAATCTACCTTTATGTTTAATGAAAGAGTACATTTTTAACAGTTCAATAAGGTTCCTTTTTCTAAATATGGAGTCCTAGTCTTTCATTCTGATACAGACAATCTATGATACAGGAGTTGTCTCCATTTCTATTCCCAGCCAACACAAGCAACTGAATTTGATTTAATGTGTGTAACATTTATTACAGATTTCCTCTTTGATCATTTTTGATTACTTATTAATGATCTCAATACTTATCATCTTTTAAGTGAATGATTTTATTAAAAGACTATGTAATTATTATTTTATCTTGGGATTATATAAACACACACAAATTGCCTTTTAGTCCTATATTGGAGGTCTAGTAAATTAAAATATAATTTACCTTGATTCATCTTTTCAAAGAATACATCCATTTCTTTCTATCTATTTGACTATTACTGGCCCACCTGGTTTGATGCACTGCTCTACTTCTTTATTTATTTTTAGTTTTATTTTTTTGTCCTTTTAGGGCTGCACCTGAGGCCTATGGAGGTTCCTAGGCTAGGGGTCAAATCAGAGCTGTAGCCGCTGGCCTACGCCACAGCCACACCAAAGCCATACCCGAGCCATGTCTGCAACCTACACCACAGCTCAGGGTAACGCCGGATCCTTAGCCCACTGAGTGAGGCCAGAGATCAAACCTGTGTCCTCATGGATACAGTCAGATTCGTCTACACTGAGCCACAATGGGAACTCCTACTCCTTTATTTAGATTTCTTTTTAAGACATAAATTGAAAAACAACTTTCTTAATACATGGCCAAATGCATAGAATTCTACCTGCTGAGTTAACTAATACCCATGCCGCTGGTAAGTACATCTAGTCCATATCAAGAGACTCACTTCATTTGTACTCTGTTTTTCATAAACACAAGAGGACACAAATAGACAAAATGGACATAGAATTGGACAAAACCTGGACAACATATACTTTATTAAAATTATGACAATGGACAGCTTATTGCTGGCACCAAATTAAGAGAGTCAATTTACTATCTTTCATGCCCACCACTTTTTTCTCTATATTCCACTAAAATGTGCCAAGTAAGCTTCACTGCCAAACCAGACACATCTGCTGAGAACACCTTAATTTGGGTTCTTGGCTTTGAATTTTAACACCTGGTTATAGGTGATTCTGGCACCCTGTATTTATTTTCCTGGCACCTCTGGAGGAGGATAATACAAGTTAACCCTGGAACAGAACAAAGTAGCCAGATTTTAACTCCAGGCCTTTTGGATTGAGTCCAGGGTTCTGTGTTAACAGTATGACATCATTGACTGATATTGCTGCTGCTGCAATCTCTCTTTAAAAAGAAAAAAAGAAATGACTTTAAGATATTTGTTCAATGGTAACCTCAGAGAGATCAGAACAACTTGAGCTAGTATTCTACACTGTAATAATAACAATGACAATAATAATGGCTTATATAAGCTGAGTGCTACTTGTTGGGGAACAGTACATTTTAGTGTCTAAAAAGTTGGGCTATGGAGCAAGCCTCCTGTGGATCCTATCACGGGGTTCAAATGCCACACATACCATTTATTAACTGTGTATCTTCAGTAGATCATTTAATTTTTATGTGCTTCAGTCACTTATCTATAAAATGGTAATAAAATTATGAGTTCATGTACATAATATACATAGCATTATATCTGGCACATATTAAGTGTTCAAGAAATACTAGCTTGGTCCTGCAATAGAGCGAAAGAATTAATCCATTTTGTATTTCCAGCAACCCAATTATAAAGATACCATTAACTTGAAAGTTAGTACAATGTCAATCTAGTGATGAAGAAAACTTAATTTAGAAAGTTTAAATCACTTAGTTAACCTAAAAGCCATACATCTAGTAATTGGAATACTTGGGATTTAAACCTGAGATTTGTTTGACTTTAGAACTGCAGAGAATTCCAGAATCATAATCATTGTCGCAATAATTCTCTACAAGTGTGCTTCTCAGTTTACAAAATACTTTACACCTACAATCTCACTTGACCTTTATAACAACCTCCCAGACTAGGCAGAAAAAAATATTATCCTTGTTCCAAATATTGTAAAAATTTTGAAGCTCAGAAATTTTACATGATAGAAAGTACCAGAACAGACTCCTATGATCTCTCTAAGGCTTCACTCATACTCCATTCCCTTACGGAAGGCTAAACAATTTAAAAATAAACTAAATAAAATTATTAATGCTATTGATTTAACTAGTGAGCTTGGCTTTAATTCTTAGCAAAAAAAAATCAGACTTTCTAATATACACTTATAAACATAACAAATTTGTAGGTAGACTCTATATAGTCTACACCTTACACCCAGAAGAAGCAGAGTGGAAGGTCGGAAAGGTTTTCTCCAATGTTTTCTAGAAATTTAATAATTTAGCTTTATACATTTAGAGCTATGATCCATTGCAAGTTGATTTTTACATGTATTATGAGGTAAGGATCAATCTAAACATATAAAGCCAATTGATTCTTGACAAAATTGCCAAGGCAATTCACTAAGGAAAGTAGTCTTCTAAAAAATGGTGCTAGAACAATTAGATAGTCATATGTAAAAAATAAACTTTAGTTCTTACAATCTGTTCTTGCACTGTCTTAATCAGCATGGCTATACAGAAAGCCTGAAAAAAAGGTAGGATATATCCTTTAACTTTAATAACTCTATGAAGTTACTTTTGGCTATCCCAGGCCCTTTTCACAGTAAATATATATTTCACAGTAATATATATTTATTGTGTCAATTTCTATCAAAAATATTCTGGATTTTCTTTAAATTTCTACACTGAATGAGTTTGCCATATTATTTTCTCTTTTGGTTTTAATATAACAGATTCATAATTCAATAAAAGTTTATTGGTCAAGTGACTCTAGTTTGGGCCAATGGGAGTTCTTTCAATTTCCTTCTGTGCCCTCTGACATAGGCTTTTTTTTTTTTTTTTTTTTTTTTTCTGTGAAGCACTTTCTTACCGGCACTATAAAATCATCCAGGATCATCTTGTATATTTCTTTTCCTGATTCTAGAACCAGCCATTTCTCTAAGGATCTTTGTATCCCTTTATCAGAAAATGTCATTAGAAACCAATGTCTAGGTGATAAATGTGTTCATTGCTACTGGGATGCGATTCTTTAGGCACTCTCAGATGACAGAGCAAAAAAAAAAAAAAAAATGTGTGTATATATGTACTAAAACAAATATAATGCATATATTAAAAATTTATATCTGCAAATATCTGTCTCTTTATCAAGTTAAACATGAGTTCCTACTGATATCTCTAACTTTTCATATTATGGAATAGATTATAGGTTCTAACAGTTGTGTAGTGGTAAGCCTTACTGTTTTCATTGCAATTCCCTAATGAAAAATGATGTTGAATATCCTATAAGTTTTGTGGGGGTTTTGTTGTTTTGTTTATTCTCCATTGGTATATCTTCTTTAGTGAGGTGTCCACATCTTTCGTTCATTTTTTTATTAGATTGTTTGCCTTCTTATTGTCTATTGTTTAAGAGTCCTTTGTATATTTTGGATACAAGCCTTTATCAGATATGTGCTTTGCAAACAGATTCTCCCATACTGTGGCTTGTTTTTATTGTTTCTGTTCTCTTAGGGGTATATTTTGTATAGTTGAGTTTTAAATGATATTTTAATGAAATCCAATTCATCAGTTATTTTGCTCAAGGATCATGTTTTTAGTGTTGTACCTAAAAAGTTATCACTAAACCCTGAGGCCACCTAGATTTTTCCCAGTGTTATCTTCCAGAAAGGTTAGAGTTTGTATGTTGCATTTAAGTCTCTGATCCATTTTGAGTTAATTTTTGTGAAATGTTTAAAGTCTCTTCATGGACGCATTTTTAAATATATGATGGTAAATTGTTTGACACTATTATTTGAAAAAAATCTTAGTTTTAAAAACTATCTGTCTTAGCTTCTTTGTAAAGATAAATTGACTGTATTTGTGTAAACCTTTTTCTTCTGGATTCTCTATTCTGTTTCATCGATCTGTGTCTATTCTTTTGATAATACCATGTTATGTTGATCATTGCAGTTTTATGGTAAGTCTGGAAGTTTGATAATGTCGGACCTCCCACTTTGTTCTTCTTCTGTATTCTTCTTGTTATTCTGTTGTTTCTAACTTTCCATGTTAATTTCGGAATCATTCGTTTTTTTGTTTTTTGTTTTTTTTTCCTGGTTAGTGCTTTTAGAAGTTTAATTTTATTGACCTTTTCAAACAACCAGGATTTGGTTTCATTGATTTGATTCATTGATATCAATTTCCTATTTCAATTTCATTTATTTCTGCTCTTTTACTTATTTTTTTCTTCTTGCAAAGGGCTTAATTGCTCTTTTTTCCTCTAGTTTTCTAATGTGGAAGATTATATTATTGTTTTCTCTCCCTTTTCTAATACATGTATTTAATGATATGAATTTTACTCTAATTTTTACTATTGCTTTCACTTTGGCCTACAAATTTTGATACATTAAAAAGAGAATTTTGATAGACTCAATAAAAGAACTTTTACTTAATTCAAATTAGAGGTCCCCTTGAGATTTCTTGACTCATGCTTTGTTTAGATATGTGTTGTAAATCTTCAAGTTCTGGAGGAGGTTGGGGGTTTCCAACTACCTTTCTGGTATTGATTTCTAGTTTAAATTCACTGTAGTTTTGGATACTTTATATGATTTCTATTCTTTTAAATTTGTTGATGTATGTTTATAGCATAGGATGTAGTTTATCTTGGTGAATATTTCATGTGAACTGAGGAAGAATGTGTATTTGCTTTTACTGGATGAAGTATTCTATCGATGTCAATTAGATCCAGTTGATTGATGCTGCTGTTGAATTCTTCTATAACCTTACTGATTTTGCGCCTGCTAGAACTGTCAGTTACTGATAGAAGAGTGTTAAAAGTCATCCACTATAATAGGAATTTATCTATTTCTCCTTGTAGTTCTATCAGTTTTTGCCTCATGTATTTTGATGCTCTCCTGTAAACACACACACATTAAGAATTCTTATGTCTTGGAGACTTGATGTCTTTATTATTGTGTAACACCCTTCTTTATTTCTCATAATTTTCTTAACTATGAATTCTCCTTTGTTATGGCAATTTTTTCAATTCTCAAAGACAGATTTTTTTTCTTTCTTTTCTTTTCTTTTTGCTTTTTAGGGCCACACCTGCAGCATATGGAAGTTCCCAGGCCAGGGGTCAATTCAGAGCTACAGGTGCCAGCCTAAACCACAGCCACAGCAATGCCAGATCCAAGCTTTGTCTGAGACCTCCACCATAGATCATGGCAATGCCAGATCCTTAACTCACTGAGTGAGGGCAGGTATCAAACCTGCACCCTCATGGATATTAATTGAGTTCATTTCTGCTGAGCCACAACAAGAACCACAATCAAAGACAAATATTTTTAAATAAAATAATTCTTAGAATAGACTCTGGTTATAGAAAATTCATTTGTAGGGTGATAGTAGGTAGATAGTTGATTACTAATAAAATATATTGCTCAATTGATTTAATAATTGAATGGATTTTAGAAATGAACTCAATTCAGTAGTTCATTGTCTAGATAGTAAAGAGAATTTTTTTTTTTTGTCTTTTTGCCTTTTCTAGGGCCACTCCTGAGGTTCTCAGGCTAGGGGTCGAATCGGAGCCATAGCCACTGGCCTACGCCAGAGCCACAGCAATGCGGGATTCGAGCCACATCTGCAACCTACACCACAGCTCAAGGTGGCGGCAGATCCTTAACCCACTGAGCAAAGCCAGGGATCGAACCTGCAACTTCATGGTTCCCAGTCGGATTTGTTAACCACTGAGCCACAATGGGAACTCCAGTAAAGAGATTTTTTTGAGAGGAAACAATTTCTCTTAGCCCCTATCAAATATTTCATTCTGGACTAGAATTTAAATATCTTCCCTTCCAATTTAATTCTTATTCCACTGCCCTGTGCTATATCCAAGACTGTCTAGATGACTTTTATTAATTTTTGATTATTTTTTGTATTTTACTAATGTACAAATAAAATTATATATAGCTTTATGTTAGTTATGAACACCTCAGCAGTACTTGAAATTTAAAGAATATCAAAATGAGTTCCTCCTCAAGTAAAAATGAACTTATAAAATTCTCCTTCTGCTTTAGAAAGTCATAAAAACTAGAGCATTAGGCAATAAATGGTAAATCATTACATAGTTCTTTGAAAGGAAGAATATGAAGAATTAAGCCTAAAAGATATTGTAATCCTTTGCACAGCTTCATTTATATAATGCACAAAATCTTATTTCCCATTAAAACATTTCTATTACTGCAGACCTTATCTGCATTAAAGAAGACTAAGCATTTTGTAAAATAAAGAAGTTTCTTTCTTATTATTCCTTGTAAATGTGTGCATATTATGCATTTTTAACTTAATATATAATACATGTATGTATGTATATCTACACACACACATGTATACAATAACATACATAATGAATATTTTAGACTGTTGCCAAGGAACTTTGGTTTTACTCATGAGATAATTCTTACTTTCAATAATTTTTTTTCTTATACCTTAAAAACTTTAAAATATAAGTGAAAACTTGAGTTGTACTTCCTTTTAATACTGTAAATTGCCCAGCTATCAAGATGGTATTCTAGAGATGTATTTGAAATACAACTCAAAACTGAAAGTGGATCCAGGTGTACAGCAGGGCCTTCATCGGTTGCAAAGTGTCCAACAAAAAGAGAATGAAGAGTGGATGTAGGAGCAACAATAGTCACAAGAATCATGAAAGAATAGAGAAGAAAAGTTAATCAAAGGAATTTAGGAAAGAAAAACAAATTATTATGAATGGGTACTGTAAACAGAAAAGACTAGTTTAGAAGGAAAAATGGCAGAAGGTTCCTGAGGCCTTGGGGTTGCATCAGGTTTCCCTTATGGATGGTTTTTAACACTAAAGATCCTAAAAGAAAATAATGAAAGGAGAGAGCTTAAACAAATGGATTGATTCTTAAACAAATGAGATTTCACAATTCAGATTCCAAATTTTTGAGATGTACCCTTTCCTCCAAATAGCAAGATTCTATCATAATTTCACATAAATTTTTTTTCTAATATACCTCCATAATTGATTGGATTTTGGAATCCTTTAGACAGAGAAATTATTTTGTCTTATTTATTTTATTTTCCCAAGTATACCAGATGGAATGTCAAAATCACAGTAAGAACATGGTAAATGTTAAATAAACGAATCTCTACAACCATGTTTCTCAATCTTTAAAATTCATACTTCATTATAACAAACATAAAGTTGACCTCCACATACACATACTTTCTATCAATGGAGATCTGAAAACTCCAGATCCCACACCCATACTGTCTGGACTTTTAACTTTCTGTGTCCATTTTATATTGCTATAGTGTCAACAAAATAATGTATCCCAAGTATGGATTTTATTATGTCACCTCCTCCTTTAAAGTATACAATGGCTTCTCTTAGTTTTTAGGAAAATCTTATTTTTGCCCATGTATGGTGCCTGCCTCACTTGCCAGTACCATTTGGCCCTTTGCTCTCCTATGCTCAACATTACATTTCTTACACTAAAAATGTAAAAAAAAAAGGTGTCTAACACGCTCAATAAATTTCTGCTAAATTAATGTTATTAAAGCAATTAATAATCTTCATAGACGATCCCCTTTAGAAATACTTCTATTACTTAAGTTCCAGTTAGCAATTCAAGCAATTTAAAAAGAGAAAAAGATAAAATGAAGCAAAAAAGTCAAACCCTAAACAAATTTACCTCAATGTAAAATGTAAATTTCTTATTTGAAATATAAATGTGAGCCAAGAGAAACCCCCCATGACCCCTCCTATCTCTGGGTCTCCTTTATTAACTTAAACCTCATTGTGGATCAGAACACCCGGGACAGAATTCTCTCTCCCTTATTTACATGTTGAGTGAACTTGGACTGCTCTCTCTGTCTCAATTTTTTTTATCTTTAAAATAATTACAACAAATAATGTTTACAAAAATAGTATTGTACCATACAGCTGTACTAGGATACAAATCACTCAGTAAAATAGTTTCTAAACCATTTCATTTACTCAAGTATATGTTAGGTATAATTATCTACTTTTTCTTATCTACTCATGCATTCATTCCACACTTAACAAATACCTATTTTATTTATGTGTACACACATACATATACAAACACATACAAATATACATAAATACAGGCACATGTGTGTGTATTATGTATATATGTAATGCCTCGATTTGGGGATTCGACAATGAAAAGCAACAGAACCTTTTTCCCTCAAGAAATGTTCTGACACAAAAGACATAAACAAAATGTACAAAAAGTCAATGACCTGATCTGTTAGAACATACAGTAAGATCCAATACAAGGTATAGAGGGAACTAGAAAGAGTTCTGCCAGGGATTTACAAAGAAGTCTTCATAGAAAAATTGCCTGATTTAAATAAGTCTTCACAGATAAAGCAAATAAGAGTGACTGAAAGAAACTATATTTTGTGCAGATAGAGAAAACAGGAAATCTTAGAAGATTCAAAATGAATATTTGGACTTGATATCATAGCAATGAATATTGTTGCATAATTTTCAACTAGAAACTCAATGATCACATATATAGTTCTGAGAAATAACTGCTCTTTTAGCGGAAAATACATGGAAAGTCAGGAAGATAAGCTAGGAAACGACTGCAAAAGCAGGATAAGAAGATGATTTTGGAATAAGAGCAGTAGTCCTGAAAATGTACTGGAGAGCAATACAAAGGTTGGTAAGGCTGGATCTGAGGATTTGATACTATCTCTTCCGTCCTCCAGAGATCTTATTCTGCTAGAGATACCTTAACAAACAGACTGGTTGCCTTAAACAATAGAAAGTCTCTTCTCACAGTTCAGGAGGCTAGAAGTACAAGATCAGGGTGCCAGCAGAGCTGGTTTCTCCTAGAGCCTCTCTGTGTGTACACATTCCTGGTATCTCTCCTTTTTCTTATAAGAACATCAGTCCTATTGGATTAGCACCCCTTCTCACTCACTTATGACCTTATTTAACTTAATTTTTTAAAGTCCTATCACAGTAAAGTCACAAAAAAGGTCTCTTCCCACATTCTCCTCTTTGACCATCTTCATTTGGACACTTTTATCATATCTTTTGCCATATTTTATATCCTTTGTTCTTTTTGATAGCTCATGCAACATTTTTTCATCTTCTAAGCCATGTGCTCTTTGTCCTCATGTAGTGCCTGAATTCAAACCTACTGTCATTTTCTCTGGCTATCTACTCCTAAACTTTTCTCTTTCTCCTAAAGTTCTGGGAGAAAACAAGAGTTGATATAGAGTCAAGAAAGAGAATTTGATGGAGTTGAAAATGTTAATTTTCCTTAATACCAATTTCCTAGGACTATCGACTAAAACATGTATGCATAACCTGAAAGTTGAGGGTTATGTTTTATCCGGTGGACAAAACTGAGGACTTAAGCCTGTGCAGCAGTGTCTCAAGTAATTCTGAGAAAACTGCTTTAAGGAGACAAGAGGAGGAATGAGTATATACAGGGGTTTTGCCAAAAAGGGAAAGTAGTCTGAATGTCAAAAGATAATTGCTAATTAAAGAAAACAAGATATCTCAAGTTAAGGAATTTAGAGTTTTTCTATGTATGGGAAGATGCAAGAATCTGAGCTCACTAAAATCATTTCTTTAACATGCACCTCAGCTACATGGGGCCAGTATCTTGTATTTTCACTTCCAGAGTTTCTCTCAGGGTTCATCATAAGGAGAGGCTGCAGTCTGAAGGCTGCTAGATGGCAGGTATTCTTTGTTTTGCTTGCAGAATTCCCTCCGGGCTCACTATTGGGGGAGTGGCTACAATCGCTCATGACTGTGACATCTTTGGTTACTGATAGGGCAGGCAATATTTTATTTCTCAAGACTATAGACCAACTTAAATCATCTTTTCAGTTCTTTTATTAGATGATCTAAGAATCTAGAATCTCCATAAATTTAAAATAAAACAAATAAAAAAAACTAGTGCATCTGGATAATGAAACTTTCTGATACAGACATAAAGCCAAAGCTCATTTATTTATGTATAGATCATTGGAAACAATTAATTATCTCCTTACCTCAGCAGAGAGCTAGTTCACGGACTATGGCTTATTCAGGAATTTTTCATGATTTGTTAATAAGCCATTACCACAATTACCAGTTAATTCATTCTGACTTTGAAAAATACTTCTTCAAAACTCACTATTGTTCAAAAGGTTTGTACAATATTAGATATTAGAGAATAGGCAGACTGGACATGAACCCATTCAAATCAGACACTGCAAGGAATATGCTTATAGACATGTTCCTATACAAGGATAACTTAAACACATCCTCAAGATAAGATAAGGTTGCATATTCAAAGAAGGAATGTTATAATGGCTGAATATTTTCTTTCTTGCCTTTCCTGAGCTGTTCCAGCTCAGTTCTCACAGTCTGTGCTTTTGTTATTGTTGATGATGATGGTGATAATGATGATGATAGTAATGATATAAGCTACTTGATCTCCTTTAAGATGAATATTTAAAATAATTATCTATGAATATGGCAAAGAGTGTATATGTACATATGTATGGCTGATACACATTGCTGTACACCGGATACTCACATAAGGTTGTAAATCAACTATACTCCAATAAAGTTTTCTAAAAAATAAACATAAAAATAAAATAATTATTTTCAAATGACTATTCCCTTTTTTATTTTTTATTGTTATTTCCCCCCAACACACTTTTTTTTCTCCCACTGTTCAGCATGGGGACCCAGTTACACATACACGTATACAATTTTTTCTCCCATTGTTGTGCTGCATTGTAAGTATCTAGACATAGTTCTCAGTGATACACAGCAGGGATCTCATTGTAAATTCACTCCAAAAGCAAGAGTTTGTCAAGCGACTATTCTTTATCTGCCATCTGCCTTTCATATTGCTGCCTTTTTCTCCTTCTCTTTCTCCTTCTCTCCTTCTCCTCCTCTTCCTCTTGCTTCTTCAAAGTCACCCATGCAGAACTATATTACACTTGCATAATATTTGTGTTAGTTTCTTTTTGTACATTGCTCTTCAAGTAGAATGAGGGCTATTCAGTCCAGTAGTGAACAAAGATTCAACAATACAGGGTTAAAAGAGGGAAGTAATAAACTTGAACTTGCCACTATTCCACCTAGAAAGTCAGTTTCTCATCGTATTATTCCTTCATCCTTGGAATTTCCACATCTTATATAAGGTCAGTGTGGTTTATTAACTAACTAATTAATTAAAAATCAGCAATTTGTTAAAATTTTTAGGGTTACTATGTCCTAGTGATTGAACTACATGGCACAATCAAATAATTAATAACTACCCGTAAACAGAAATTAGTTTTCATTGTATTTTTCTTCAAAAGATCTACAGTTATTAGAGAAGTGACACAACATTAGAAAGTTACAAAATACTATGGAACTACTGAGTATTTTAAATCATACCAATATATAATTTTTAAAAAAATCACCTGTTGAGCCCGCTTGACAAATCTGTATCTATCTAGGTAACTTTAGTAATAATATTTAATGAATCACAGTATATATTACCATGTACAGGGAGGAGATATTTGGTCACAATTCAATAAAGAATTAATATAAAAGACAGATAATACAGTTATTTATACAGATAACTAAATATTGCAACGTTTTACATAAAATATTTTATTCTATGGTTTTATGTATCACTAACAAAATTACCTATGTTTCTCTAAGGAACATTTTTATACTTTACTTATTTTGTTGATTTGTTGCTATCCTCTTTCTTTTATAGACAGTACTATAGGTACGCTTATCAATTTCAACTACTGCTTCTAGGAGTTCCCATCACAGCTCAGTGGAAATGAATCTGACTAGCATCGATGCAGACACAGGTTCGATCCCTGGCATCTCTCAGTGGTTAAAGGATCCGGCATTGCCATAAGCTGTGGTGTAGTTTGCAGATGCAGCTCGGACCCCGCATTGCTGTGGCTGTGGTGTAGGCTGGCCGCTACAGCTCTGACCAGACCCCTAGCCTGGGAACCTCCATATGCCATGGGTGCAGCCCTCAAAAGTCAAAAAAACAAAAAACGAACAAACAAAACCTATTGCTTCCAGCTTGGCTAGCTAATCTAATTGCAAAATAAAACTTTTAATCTTACCCTTGATACTATTTAGTTTCTCAACAGTAGAGAAAAATTTGCATGAAAAGATATTACTCCTGTAAATGCTTCCAAACTATTGCAAGGAAAAATAGACCAGTGAATTATTATTGAGCTCTTTAGAAGAAAGATACTATGTAAGTACAAAATATTATCATTTTGTCTGACAAATACCATTAGTTCATTATGAAGTATAGTATTCAATTATCTACCACATGCAACAGAAATGAGATGCTTTGTTAGGTCCTGCTAAAGTGTTATGCTGAAATTGTTTTTTAAATTTATCTGGCACTACACTTTTGTTATTAAAGAATGAATGGGCTTCACTTAATTCAGAAGATTCATTGTTTCTTTTCAGGATAAGCTGACTGAAATAGCAACTTCCTTGAACATAACTTCTGTGGCTCTGTAAGGATTGCATTCATGATTAAAAAGTCAGGATTATGGTACGTTTTATGTAAACTAATATGTTATTAATAAGTGGACTATGAAAAATTAAGGGTGTACAGATGTTTACTATAATTGCTAGGGGAAATCACTATTTTTAAAATGGGGGAAAATCTTGATAGCTAACATGCCAACAAAAATAAAATAGAATTGTAAAAAAAAATGAACAAAAAAATATAAGGAACAGAAAATAGGGTAAACAGAAAATATAAATCATAGATTTAAACCTAAACATGTTAATAATTACATTAAATGTTAATGGACAAATATCATCAATTAAAAGAAAAAGGTGTCAGAATAGATCACTTTAAAAAACAAAAAACAACAATCTATATTTTTTTCACAAATGGATACAAGCTGAAGATAAATGTACAGAAAATATGCCAAGCAAAGATTAAATAAAAGATGACTGAAAGAGTTATATTAACATCCTTCATGAAAATAGATTATTTTTTAAAATTCTTAAAAAAATTATTAGCAAATTAAATCCAATAATCTGTAAAAATAAAATACATCCTAACCAAATGGAATTCTTCCCAGGAATTCACATTCACTACATATAATGAATCATATAAATAGAACAAAGGAGAAAAAAACTAAGATGATTTTAACTGATGTAGAGTAAATATCTGGAAAAATTCAACACCCTTTCGTGGTAAAAACTACCATTAAAAATAGAAGTGAATTTTCACAACATGACTAAGAACACCTGCAAAAAGCATAAAGCATGTTCAGTCCTGTAAGTCTCTATCTTTTCGATCTAACAATCAGGAACAAGCAAGGAAGGGCAACACTTCTCACTACTTTTATTAAACATCATACTGAAGGTTCTAAAATATCAAAAATAAAGAGAAACAAGGAAAATAATTTGCTAACAATTCACATAAGATTTTTTTTTTTGTCTTTTTAGGGCTACACCCATGGCATATGGAGGTTCCCAGGCTAGGGGCTGAACCACAGCTATAGCCACTGGCCTATGCCACAGCCATAGCAACATCATATCTGAGCCATGTCTGCAACTTATACCACATCTCATGGCAATGCTGGATCCTTAACTTACTGAGTAAGGCGTGGGATTAAAGCTGTGTCCTCATGGATGCTAGTAAGGTTTGTTTACACTGAGCCATGGTGGGAACTCCCTCACATAAGAATTTATAGCGTACATTAAGATTTTGTTTTAGTTTTCCTTTTATCCTGCCTGAATGGTGAATCATTAAAGATTTTAAATATCAGAAGAATCTAATAGGAGTTGTATTTCAGAAAAAAATCTAAGTTAGTTGTAGAGATAAAAATCGATGAGAAGAGAAAAAGATATATGTATAGAACTCTAAGAGGGAATATTTGAAAATGGGAGTACTGGAATAGAGAAAAGACTAGTCAATAGATAGTTAGAATTAGTCAAGCCAAGAGATACTCAGGAAATGTTTTTAGGAACCGAATTAATGGTAATCAAGGTAGGTTGGATTTGAGAGATGTGAGATAGATTAAAAAATGATGACAGGCTCTGAAATGAGATGAAGGAACATTCCTCAAAATAATTACTCAATAGAGACAACAGGATAATTTCACAGAATGATATAACCTAAACAGCATCAGATATTTGCTCTTAAGCAAACTTCAAAATAAGTATCACTTCATTATTTGCATTTTGTATCAGGCTGTTTTATCATGTTGATCCCTGATAGATTAACATCAGAGCTCAAAAACACTAGACTTATTTCCTAGCAGTAAAAGATATTCTTTCCCTCAGTAGAAAGTAAGTCTAATGGAGACAAATATTTTTTTTAGGGCCATACCCGCAGCATATGAAAGTCCGAATCAGAGCAGCAGCTGCCAGCCTTCACCACAGCCACAGCAACTGCAGATACTTTAACCCACTGAGTGAGGTCAGGGATCGAACCCACAGCCTCATGGTTACTAGTTGGGTTCTTAACCTACTGAGCCACAAGGGGAACTCCCAAGACAAATAATTTTGTGTCTTGTTTGCTTACTTATCTTCAACATCTAAACCAAAGCCTGGCCTACAGAAAGTACTCAATAGATATCCAATGAAAGATAGCTGGGGGTCTCTATTTTGTTCCATTGGTTTATATGTCTATCTTCATTCAGCACCACAATGTTTTAATTAAAATAGCTTTAAAACATATTTTAAATTTAGAAAGCATGATGCCTCCAGCTTTGTTCTTCTTTCTTAAGATGGATCCATCTAGGTGTGACCTTTGTCTGAATTTCAGAATTGTTTCTTTGAATTTCTGTAAAAATTGCCATTGGAATTCTGATAGGAATTGCATTGAGTCTGTAGATTTCTTTGGTTAGCATGAACATTTTAACAATGTTAAGACTTACACTGCATGAACACTGGATGTCTTTCCATTTTTTGTGTCATCTTTAATTTTTTATCAATATGTTGTACATTTCAGTATTCAAGTCTTTCACTTAAGTTTATTTCTAAGTATTTTATTCTATTTGATTATATTGTAAATGGGCTTATTTTTTCTAATTTCTTCTTCAAATAGTTCATTGTTTTTGTACAGGAATGCAACTAATTTGTGTATGTTTATTTGTATGCTGCAAGTTTATTGAATATATTTATTATTTCTCACAGTATTCATTTTAATAAAGTCTTCATGGTTTTCCATATGTAAGATCATGTCATCTGCAAAAAGGGAAAATATTACTTCTTTTTCAATTTGGATGGCCTTGTTTTCTCACTTGCCTAATTGCTTGAATTGGGATTTCCAGGACCACGTTGAAAAAAAGTGGTGAGGATAGGCATCTTGACTTTATTCCTAGTCTTAAAGGGAAAGCTTTTCAGAATACACAGTGAGGAAAGGATAGCCTCTTTGAGAATGATTTCAAGAAAACTCGATATTCACATTTAAAGAGTGACACTGGACTCTCGTCTATATTCAAAAAATCAGCTCAAAGTGGATTAAAGACTTAAATATAAAAATATAAAACTTGAAGCAATAAAACTCACAAAAAAAGAAAAGCTTCATTATATTAGCCTTGACAATGGATGTGACAATGAAAGCACAAACAATAGGAAAATAGACACATGGGACTATATCAACCCAAAAACCTTCTGTACCTCAAGGAAAACAATCAACGGAGTGAAAAGGCAAACTACAGAATAAGAGAAAATATTTTATCTGATAAGGAATTTATCTCCAAAAGAGAAAAGAAACTTCTACAACTGGAGAGAATGGCAACAACAACAAAACCACAACAAATAACACAATTAAATAGTGAGCTAAAGACTAGAATAGATATTTCTTTAGAGAAGATATACAGATGGCCATCAGGTATATGAAAGAATGCTCAACATCACTAATCATCATGCAACCTCAAATCTAAACACAATGAAATACCTAAAATATGTTACAAATGAACCTATCAATGAAACAGAAATGACTCACAGACATAGAGAACAGACTTATGGTTGCCAAGGAGCAGTGGGGTGGGAGAGGAAATTAGGGGTTAGTAGATGCATATTATTACATTTAGAAATGATAAAAAATAAGGTCCTACTGTATAGCACAGGGAGCTATATCCAATTTCCTGAGATAGACCATTATGGAAAATAATATAAAAAAGAATGTATATATGTATACCTGAGTCACTTTGTTGTATAGCAGAAACTGGCACAACAGTGTGCATCAACTGTTATTTAAAAAATTTAATAAAAACACAAAATATCACCTCAACCTATAAGAATCATCAAAGCAAAATTCAAAGAAAGAGAGAAACAAACATAAAAAAAGACAGCAAATGTTGATAAGAATGTCAAGAAACTGAAAACTTTGTGTACCATTGGTGGGTTTATGGTACAGCTGCTATAAAAACAATAAAAAAATTTCCTCAAAAAAATTAAAATAGAATTACTATATGATCCAGCAATCCCACTTCTGGGTATTTATTCAAAATAACCAGTATCTCCAAGAGATATTAGTCCTCCTATGTTTATTGCAGCACTATTCACAATGGCCAAGATCTGGTATAAACAAGCAAATGGGCTGCACAACAGAAAGACCAAATCCCAAGGCAAAAGTCTCTTACAGACAGAAAAGACTTCATTGCAGGGTAGCTACGTAAGGAGACAAGAGGCAAAGCTCAGGTATATCTCCTCCTATTGGCTTTTTATTATAACTTAGCAGGACCCTCTGAGGCCTTCCCAGGGACAGGTCCCTCAGTGTCCCCACCTCTTGTTTGTAAAAAAGATATAGGTTTCTAGGCCTTATCTGAATTCCAAAGAGCAAATTTAATCAGAAAGGTTAGAAAATGTAGAAACATAGGAAAATAGTCAAACAAGACAGAAGAAAAATATTTCAGCCATAAAACAAAGACCTTTAGGTCCTCCTCAAGGGCTATAGGTAATATTCTGAAGCACATCTTTGAGCTGTTTTGCAGATACTGAAATCCTCTCAGGTGGTAGAAGTTAACTGCCTGCTGACCACCAGCATATAAACCCTGGACCAGTTGAAACCAGAAGATGGATGATGTTGACTCCTGAAATACTACCCAGTTACCTCACCATTAACCAATCAGAAGAATGTCCACAATCTATTGCCCTGAAAAAGATGGTTAGTTTGCCATCTTATTAGTTTGCTGGCTTTCTGAATAAAGTCACTTCTCCTTGTCCTCATTGTCCCAATACCTTGTCTCTCAATGTATTGGCCTGCCCTGTGGTAAGTGATATGAGCATGGGATTGGTTACAATATTTATTGTCATAGTAACGAGTAGGAGGGTGATTGGGCTAAGAAATAACTGGTGAAAGGGTAAAGGGAAGTTTCAAGAGTCCTTTGCATGGGCCCTTTATGTTTCTTCATGAGTAACATGTACAGATTCAGGGGGATTCTGTGTACTACATGCAGTAGACTTTAGGCCTGTGACGTCCAAGTTCACTGATAAGTCATTCTAGTTTCTTAACGTGACATTCACCTAGTAGTAGCATGGACTGCAGAAAACTAAGACCCTGTTCTTATGCTGGTTAAGAAGCAAAGTTTACTCTTTTCTTTATTCAAAAATATGAGCAAAGACTTTCATCTATATTATAAAAGGAAATAACTTATGTCTTGTTTAAGCAATGTAGATTTTACAATTTATTTCTTAGGCAAAATGGATTTCGCAAGTACAAGATTATCTAGATAATGGATAAGAAAAGTCTTGTTAACTCTACAGTGAGTGGACCGATGATGAAAGGATTAACCATACTGAGGACTGATTCGTCCATAACATTATATTGCCTTGGCTGTGCTCAAGGTCTGATCACATTTTTCTACACTTGTCTTTTCTGTCGTGTCAGTGTATATATATTATCAACTTTTCAGTCAACCCACCGAGGCTGTCCTGGTACAACAGCAGCACAATTATTTTTCTATAGGGTTTCATTGATTTGTTTTGACAAAGAATGACTTTTTAACTCAAATGCAATTCTTGGTTTCTGAAGTCTTCACATCAAAGTAAAAAATGCAGAGGGAAAGGAAATAAGCTTCCCATAGAGTAAGAATGAAGAACAGTTAGCATTCATTTTCCCAAAATGCCATATGCTCTGAGGATTTGGTCTGCAATCTGGAGCTGAGGGCTATAATGGCTCCTGCTGGGTAAAACATCCGTTAAGAACAGACATTTGTTGGTGCGCAACTGAGGACGGCAGACGCTTGGCACTCAGATCACAGTCTGAAATAACAGCAAATGTGTTTTAGCAGAAAAAAATAAACATCTTGGCAATTTTTCAGCATTATGCAAAAAGTAGTTTCAGCCTTTGGAATTATGTTTTCCTTAAGGAGATTCTGAGTGATTTTCTTTTTCCTGAGTACCCCACTGCCCTTCTCTCTCCTGGACTTTGTTATAAGGATGCTTTCATTTTGTGATTATGTGCATACAGAAATAGGTTAAAAAGTTAATTGATCCTATAAAATGAAAAATGAATTGCTGTGTAATCACTCACACTCAAGACTCCCTATTACCTGAATTCCACCTCTAGATATATATACATTATTATTATATGTTAAATTTAAAGAAAGTTCTGTAAAACTTTATTTCTGTACTCAGCAGACTGGGCTCTGTGGGTCAATGACCACTGTGAGTTTTTTGGAGGGGTGGTGGTAGATGAGGACTCCTCTGCATCATAAAATGAATGCTCATGGATTATCAAAAGGCACTAAAGTCATTCCTTTTTTATTTATTTATTCATTTTTTTGTCTTTTTATCTTTTCTAGGGCTGCACCTGCAGCATATGGAGGTTCCCAGGCTAGGGTCTAATCGGAGCTGTAGCTGCCGGCCTACACCAGAGCCACAGTAATGCAGGATCCCAGCCACATCTGAGACCCACACCATAGCTCGTGGCAACACAGGATCCTTAACCCACTGAGCGAGGCCAGGGATTGAACCCGCAACCTCATTGTTCCTAGTCAGATTCGTTAACCACTGAGCCATGACGGGAACTCCCCATTCATTCCTTTTTTTGATTAAGGCTTTTGCAAAATATATTATTGAGAATTGCTGGTCACATAATACCTATCATGGAAAACTGGTTCTCAAGGTGTGGCCCTATTCAAGGGTTCACAAAGTCAAAAATACTTTCATACTATTAAGACATTACTTTCACTCTTATTCTTTTACAAGTGTTTAGTAGAGTTTTCCAGAAGCTACATGATGTGTGATATGGCAACATACTGAATGCAAAAGTTGTGTTTCCACTCTTTTCTGTCTCCTCTGACCTCCTCTTTCACTCTCATTTCACTCAGGGCAAGACTGTTGCTTACATGAGGTTCAACTTAGAGTCCAGAATGCTAACAGGACCAGAGTGGAGTGGAAAGATATGCAGCATTTCTTTGGATTGGTTCTTTAGCTGTGTCTCAAACATAACACAGGGATCAGGGACTCTGGAAAGGAACCCTTTCTAGGAATGATACATATGCTAGAAATAGAGATCTCTTATGTTCTGATCCTCAGAGATCTCAGCATATGGTTTTAAGTTCAGAAGACTAAGAAACTCCAATCAAAAACATAGCACAATATGCTGTTACTAACTTTTGATGTTTCGTAACAAGTTTCTTATCAAAAATGGTTTAAAAAAATTTGGCCTCAAACACAAATGCAAGATTTCAAATTGTGCAGAAACTAGTAGAGTCAAAAAGATGAGAAATAAGAGATATTTTGCTGAATTTATGGTCACCTAGGGAAAACTATCAGAATGGAACTCTAGGTAGCACTGGGACAACAAGGGTGGGGGGGGAGTTGTGCTAGAGAAACTTGGAGTGGGTAGAAAACAGTTTAAAAGAAAAACAATTCTGTTTAGATTCTATTCCTACTCCTTCACGAGTTTATATATAGTTACATATATTTGCGAATGTTATGAAATTGTATGTATGATATAATAAAGGGGTAGATAAATGTATTTAAAATTTTTAATCTGAATTAACCATTAACATATTATAGAGCTTTGTGCTAATGATCTATTATCTTTAGACTTCATTTTCCCCTTTGAAATAAGGACAAGGCTATTTGCCCTGACTAGTTTATAGAATGGTTATTTGTGCCGCCTATGCCTCAGAACACTGTAGAAAGTAAGATAGCATCATTACCTTGCATTACTTTTTAGCAGAAATGCATTCCATATTTCATACCATTATTTTATTTAATATTTTTACCAGAAGTTATATATACAATTACTTTTAGTCCTTTAAGTTTTTTATTTTAGATCTTTATTTAGTGATTATGGGGTGCTTCAAAAGCCATAGAAATGGCAATTTTAACTTAAACAACAGAGTAGTTTATAGAGTGTCGTTATTTCTACAGTATCATATTCTCTACCTCAAATTTATGATTCTTCCCTGGTGGGTGTTGAGATGAATTACTCACATGCCTTAAATGTTTTAAAATGTATTTACTGAGGTACTTACAATGAAAAGTGCAAATTTTAAGTAAATCCAATTTTTTCCACTCATATTCACTATATATAACCACTCAGATCAAAATTTAGAATTGAAGGAACAGAAGGCTACTTTCTGCCTGCTCCCAAACAGTAACCTTGAAGATATACACTATCTAATTTATTTAATAAAAGATAACATGTTTTTAAATATCAGATTTATTTATGACTAAAAATTAGACTTATATATATATGTACATCAGATTCTCTGATGAAAAATTGTGTGTGCCACATATCTTAATCAATAAACCATCCATCAAGCACCTAGAATTTATAATTTGTCAGAAGCAAACTGTGGTTTTTTTGAAGTGTGAATTTACCTATCATTTATTTGGAGGTTACACAGAAAGTAGCATGGCCCAGGAAAGTGGCAAAGATGGTGAAGTAAGAACTCCCTGAACTCATCTCCTCCAGCAGACATACAAAAATTACAACTATTTACAGAGCAACTGTCAACATGAATGACTTGAAGACTAGCAGAAAAGATTTTCAGATTTTCCACAATTAAAGATATATAGAGGGAATCACAGTGAGACGCGTATGAGAGGCACATATTTGGCATAGTCAAGGCCCACACCTTTGGAAGGAGGACCTACAAGGAGGAGGATTATTATCATTGCAGAGATTCTCCCCAAAGAGCAAGAAGTTTGAGGCCCTACACTGGGCGTCCCAGTCCAGGGGTCCTACGCAGGGAAGATGAGTCCCCAGAACACCTGGATTTGAAAGTCAGCAGGGCTTATGTGCAAGAGAGTCAAAAGGCTGAAAGAAACAGAGAATTTACTCTTAATGAGCATACGCAAGATCTCATATACTCCAAGCCCAGCAAAGAGAAAATAATTTGAAAGGACACTGGGTCACTTGCTCGTTCATTTTAGAGAACTTCTCCAGGAGAGAAGAGGCAACTTAGACTCCTCCTAGGGACATACATACTGGTCATAGCCATTTGGGGGAGCCTTAACCATCACGGGGATACTGGTGCTGGCAAGAAACATTCTGAAGCTCTCCTTCTAGTGTATTAGCACCAGGAGCTTACCTACCCGTCAGTGGATTGGCATCTGTCTGGTGAACACTTGGGCCAAACTGTATCCATGCAGGGAGCCAGCTTCAACCACAATCCTGTAGTACCAGCTCCAAGAACCCCAACTACCACAACAAGCCACCCTAGGACTTGTCTCCTCCTATCAGCAAGTGCATACTGCTCTGGTGAACAGAGGGGAGTGCGTTGCTGGGCCCTTTAGGATGTCTACAATACAAGGTCACTTCCCTAAGATCAGGAAACATAACCAACCTACCTAATACTAGAAATAAAGAGAAAATTAGGCAAAATTAGGAAACCAAGTACTCTCCCAAATGAAAGAACAAGACAAGAACTCAGAAAAATAACTAAACAAAGTAGAGATAAGCAATCAGTTTGACAAAGGATTCAACGTAATGATCAGAAAGATGCTCACTAACCTCAGGGCAAGAACTGATGAATGCAGTGAGAAGTCTAACAAAGAGTTTAGAAACATAAAGAAGAAACAGAGTTGAAGAATACAATAACTGAAATAAAATATACACTGGAAAGGAATCAATAATAGACTAGATGACTCAGAGGAACGTATCAGTGAACTGAAATGCAGTAGTAGAAATCACACAAGCATATAGAAAAAGAGAAAAAGGAAAAAAAAAAGATACTTTTGAAAACCTCTGAGACAATGTCAAACACATTAACATTTGCAATATAAGGGTCTCAGGAAGGAGATGAGAGAGAAAAAGGCACAGAAAATGTCTTTGAAGAAATGGTAGCTGAGGAGGTCTCTTTGGGCGCAGCAGGTTAAGGATCCAGCATTGCCAACTGCAGTGCCTCAGGGTGCTGCCGTGGCAAGGGTGTGATCCCTGGCCCAGGAAATTCTAGATGCTATGGGCATGGCAAAATAAATAAATGATAATAATAGCTAAAAAATTCCCTAACCTGGGAAAGGACATCCAGATGCAGGAAGCACAGAGTCCCAAACAAGATGGAAACAAAGAAATCCACACCAAGACGCATTAAAATTAAAATGGCAATAATTAAAGATAAAGAGAGAATATTAAGAAAGTATATGTGTATATGTATATATATATACACACACATATATGTATAACTGGGTCACTTTTCTGTACAGCAGAATTAGACAGAACATTGTAAATCAAATACATTTTTTTTTTAAAAAAAAAGGGAGAATATTAGACCCAGCAAGGGAAAAACAAGTCATATACAAGGAAAATCCCATAAGATTATCTCAGATATCAGCAGAAATTCTGTAGGCCAGAAGGGAGTGGCATGGTACATTTAAAGTGATAGAAGCAAAAAACCTACAAGCAAGAATATTCTACCAGGCAAGACTTTCATTCAGATTTGACGGTGAAATCAAAAATTTTACAGAGAAGCAAAACTAAAAGAGTATAGCACCATCAAACCTAGCTTTACAAGAAATATTAAAGGAACTTCTCTAAGCAAAAAAGAAAAGGCCAAAACTAGAAACATGAAAATTACGAAAGGAAAAATCTCAGTGGTAAAGGCAAATATACAGTATAGTAAACCATTCACATAAAAGATAGTAGGAAGGTTAAAAGATGATAGTAGTAAAATCATCTATATCCACAATAAGCAGTTAAGAGATACACAGAACAATCAGATATAAAATATGATATCAAAAAGGTAATCATGAGGGGAGGAGAGTAAGTATGTAGGCATTCAAAATTAAAATATAAGCAACTTAAAACCATTATGTATCCACTTTGCAATTACTCAGAAGCCAGTATTTAAATGCTAAAATATTTTACCAATATTAGGTGCTAGTTCAGAGTGGATAGGAATAAATAAAACTCTGAGAAACAGGAGACTATCACTCATGGATGAGTGAGGGTTTCTTTGAGATTTGAAATTTGCTCAAACTGGGGAGGCAGAGAATAGTGCATTTAAGATGTAAGGGGAATTAGATATAGAAATAGCACAAGTTTTTGAAATAGCATAAAACAGTATATGAAATAAAACTAAACAGGCATAAGTAGAAGAAATATGCTGATTGTGAAAGTTAATGCTATATAGGTAGAAAAAGATAGTCTGAATAAGACATTGAAAGTGAGGCAGGGATTTTCAATGGTTGAAAAATGAAGGTTGCTAAAAGGTTTTGAGAGGAGCAGTGATGTTTTTAGAGCAGGGTTTAAGGAAGCTGAATGTGTGGAGGCCAAGGCAGGGTGGAGGCCAGAGCAGAGGCCTTTTCAGGGATCTCACTCTGAGATGGGTGTGCTGGCAGCAGAACTGAGTGGAAGTTATGGAAGAAAAATCAGTGTTGTGACATGTAACAGATACTAATTATACCATCATAAATGAAGTTGCATTGAAACTGACGTCAAGATTTTGTATCTGCCTGACTGGAATAATGGATTCTTCTCAGAGGAAAGGAAGCTAGGGAAATCATGTGAACTAGTCTGTATGAAGCCTGAGATGGCTGAATGAAAACTTGCACTTCCAGACATCCCTCCATCATTTTATTTATCTATTTATTTTTGTCTTTTGTCTTTTGAGGGCCCCACCCACTGCATATGGAGGTTCCCAGGCTAGGGGTCCAATCCGAGCTGTAGCCGCCAGCCTATGCCAGAGCCACAGCAATGCAGGATCCAAGCTGCGTCTGTGACCTACACCACAGCTTATGGCAATGCCTGATCTTTAACCCACTGAGCAAGGCCAGGGATCGAACCCGCAACCTCATGGTTACCAGTCGGGTTCGTTAACCACTGAGCCATGATGGGAACTCCCCTCCACCATTTTTAAGTCATATGACTGGAGCTCTTGTGAAAGGATAAGACTAGTGTTGCAAATGGAGTAATTATCAGAGGACAGATTGTGGGTGACACTAATATAAATTTTACCAGGGGGAGGAATTTGGAGAGGAGGGGATTGGAACCACACATAGGTGGAGATGAGTTAAAGAGACGATGCTGGCAAATCTTCATTTTAAAGGGGCCAAAAGGACTGAGATAGTAAGCCCAGATGAGTAAAAGCTTTTACCTCAAAGAAATCTGCATCATTCAAAGTGGGCAGGTTTGGAGACCAGAACTTTCACAGTGAGCAAGACAGATATCCCAAAGTTAAAGGTGCTTTTAAGCAAAGGCTTAATTTTCCCCTAGGACAGTATGTTCCTTGACCTTGTTTATTTTCTGTGCTATAGGGTAGTGTCAAAGACTTGAAGTATGTCATAACCAAAAACAGAAGAAAATGTAACAATGTATATCAGTTTGTATCTGGCGAAATCAAAGTGAGAAGGGGCAAGGGAAAAAACTTCTCTTAGAAATTATGTTTGAAAATATGATAAAAAAATGATTTCTTCAAATGGAGGAGGAAACACAGAAAAAAAGTGAGACTAAGAACTTTCTTAGCCAAGAAACTATTGTCTTGAGTGTGTTAGAAAATAAACAGGAAGAGGAAGTTTGGAAATATAAGTAAATTACTGAGAATACAATGTTATAGAATAAAAATAACAATATTAATATATTATATACTTACTATGTGCAGGGCTTTCTTCTAGAATTTCACACAGAGTCAATTATCTAGACAAGAGGAGACAATACTATTCTGACTGTATAGGTGAGGAAATACTAAGCTCAGGAAGAGTAAGTGATAAGGCAGAAATTACATAGCTAAGAAGTTATAGAGTCAGGATGTGAATCTTTCTTAAACTTGTCATACTCTGCATCCTTTTCTGCAAAATGATGACAGAAGTTTTTAGCACATGCAGCTGGGTGTAATGATCGAAGAAAGGGTTTTGCAAAGGAGAACACTTGGCACAGCTACTAGACCACAGAATAACGAATGTTTCTGCTTGTCCCCGAGGAGCCAAGGGGCATCGTGAGAGTATTGAAAGACCGACAAAGCAGAGGAAGGAAAGCAAGGTGCCAATAAGAAGCTTGGGATTAGGGATAGGCCCATTCTGATTAGAGCTCATAGCAAGGGAGGGAGGTAGTGCAGAACTCGAGGGTCTCTGGCTCCTGTGTCCCATCCTCCAATTAGTCTAAGGCATTGCATATACATGTCTATGTCTATACTTGTAAAATGTTGACATTTTACAAAAGTATGAACAAATTGCAGCCTGGTGAAATTCTAAAACACTGTGATTCAAAAGAGACTTTTGCTTTCTACACCTGTACCTCACATTTTAAAAAAGTAAATAACCTCCCTCTTGAAAACATAGGACCCGAAGGAAGTGGTACCTCTTCAGTCACTTAAGGCAAATTGTACACAACTTAAAAAGTAGATACCATTAGCCCCCAACCAAACAATGGCTGTAGGCAGCTCTTTTTCAATATTATATTCTTCCTGGATTATTTGACTTGTTCAAGTTCTCTGGAAAAAATGTCTGTAATAAAACTAAGGAAGTGATGTCTTCTAGGGATTCAGATACCTTGTACCTCCAATTCCACTTCTTAGTGGAAACAAGCTTACAAGAACAGGTCAAGTGCTTTTTCAAGGATTTGAAAAAGAGGTCAAGACTGTTTGGAAACAACATTATACCTACACTTAAAATCCAGAAGCTTATGTGAAATTGTGGTTATGTAGGAAGCTTTATATGTTCCTGCTTCTCTGCCTGCCTTCCTGTCATTTCATTCTCAATTGCTGAATACAGGGGAAATGCTTATAGTTTTCCACAGGAAGTGTCATGGCTTCTTATTTTTGTTTATCCTGGAATCCATTTTCCATTCAGAATCCACTCAAAAATATTTCCTTAACTAATATTATCTCTCTTCCTACATTATTATTCTGCATAGCACTTACAATTTTCTACCATACTATGCATTATTTCTTGCTTATATTCATTATCTGTCTTCCTGGGCAAAATGTAAGTTATACACGAGGCGGGATTGTTTTGTCTTTTATTATTATTATTATTGTCCTTTGATAGCCATCATCTCAAAAAGGACCAGATGCATAATAAGTACTAAGAAATTTGATGAATGAATTAATAGAAAATGTATATATGAAGGGGCTTTCACTTTCTACCTAGTGTGGATAAACCAGCAGCTTATATCTGAATGTTTCTTCTCATTCCTCTTACTTTGTTGTATATATGTTCATATGGTTCTCATTTCATGAATGTATTCCGCCACTCATTAGGTAAACAAAGAGCACTGCTGGGCAATAAACACTCTCTCTCTAATGGCTTTTCTGCTGTCTTCATAAAAGGCTGAATAATGAAAAATTTCAAAATTATAGTTAAATATAGTTAAGATTAAAATATATACTATAATTTACTTAAATATATTTTATACATTATTAATATATTTTAATATTAAAATATAGTTACGATTCTGATGTCTAGAATGGGAAATCTAGCTAAGTCTGTCATTTTGTAAGAATGTCTAGGAATGCCTTTTCGACAAGGGCTGTTTCTTAGGATTTTATAAGAATCTCAGCAAGAATCTGCTTAGTCGGTAGTGTGGCCATCAAGCCAGTTACAGCCATTGGTTATATATCATTAGGTAACTTTCTGGAAATCTCCTCAAGAGACTCCTGGAGTATATTCATTTCCCCATGTTAGCCTTTTCTTGTTTTCTTCAGTCCTGCTCCCTGGAACATAATGTCACCTGGATCACGAGGGCAATGACTACACCTAGAGGTAACAGAAATGTGAAGATTAAAGGAGCTTGGATCTCTGAGGATTTGAGCACATTCTCCATCCTACTTCTGAACTACATGATATTAGAGTTTTACACAAAAGAGAAATAAATTTATATATTGTTTAAAACTTTATTACTTTGGGATTTTGTAATATCCATGAATAAAATTATTTGTAACAAATACAGATAAAAATCTAAGCTCTGTAATTTATTAATTTTATGAACACAGGCACCTAAAGTTTGCACATGGTCTTAGTTTTCTCATCCTTCTATAGAAAGAATACCTAATATACAAGTTTACTGTGAGGACTAAATAAGAAAACTGATAAAAAATAAATTAGCATAGTGCCTGCTACAAAGTAAGTGCTCTATAAATGGTAACTACTATTTTTATTGCAAACATAATAATGGCTATATCCCAGATGGACTGAATGGAGACTCAGGGAATTTTGTAAAGCTTTATAGTAAAGAAATATTCATTTGATTTTTTTTTTTTTTTGTCTTTTTAGGGCCGCACCCATGGCATATGGAGGTTCCCAGGCTAGGGGTCAAATTGGAGCCTACCCAGCAGCCATAGCAATGCCAGATCTGAGCTGCGTTTGCGACCTAAACCACAGCTCACAGAAAAGCTGGATCCAGGGATTGAACTCAAATATATATTTGGGAGTAAGGCCAGGGATTGAACCTGAGTCCTCACAGCTAGTCAGATTCGTTTCCGCTGAGCTACAACAGGAACTCCTTCATTTGCTTTTTAAACACATGTTCTTATTTTTAAATCTGAGAGAATTACAGAATTCATTGTACTAGAAGAAAAAAATTAAAGTTACTATATCTCACAGCATAAATGATTTTCTCTAGCAATCACCAAACTTATCCAGACTCATGTCTTAAGATCAAGAGAACTAAATGTCATAAACCAATGCAGCTATTTCTGTTGATGCACAGTAAAGTACAAATATATATATATATATATATATATATATATATATATATATATATATATATATATATTGTCTTTTTGCCATTTCATGGGCCGCTCCTGCGGCATATGGAGATTCCCAGGCTAGGGGTCGAATCAGAGCCATAGCCACCAGCCCACGCCAGAGCCACAGCAATGCGGGATCTGAGCCACATCTGCAACCTACACTACAGCTCACGGCAATGCCAGATCCTTAACCCGCTGAGCAAGGCCAGGGATTGAACCCGCAACCTCACGGTTCCTAGTCAGATTTGTTAACCACTGCAGCCATGACGAGAACTCCCAAATATATATTTGAGTCCCAATGTCTTTAGGATAGAAAAATAAGAGATATACCATTGATTGTTTATTATAACTACAACATTCCAAAATAAAATTAGGGTAACATTAATATTATCAGAGGATTAAAAATATGGTTAGACTAAAAGATAAGAACATGCAAAGTTAGCATAGCATATAAGCCATGAAATTCAATCCAGTAACTGACACTGGGAGGTACATGTGTTTCCAACTTTACCTAAGAGACAAATGGGAAATAAGACTTGTTAGATAGGTTATTGTCTATTGGAGAATGCTCTCTAGAGAAAAAAAGATTTATCACATAAGAAACATATTTCACAATAAGAGTTAAGGAAAAGATATCTTGCTTCCAGACCATGATATTGTTACAACCAGTCTTAGAAAAGCAAAGAATTGAGAAACAGCTTGGAGTGATTCCTTCATCACCTGCACCACTAACTAATCTCAGCTATCCCTGCAAAAACATTTTCCTTTTTAACCAATAAAAATTTGATAGATATGTGTACTCCAGAGGATGTTCATGTGGGGTGTGTGAGCACATGCATGTGTGCATGTGCATGTATGTGTGTGTGTGCACATGTGTATTGTGAAAAGTAGGGTGGGAAGATATAAGAATTTTCAGCTACACTGAATAACAGCATACGTGCTGGGAATTCCCTTGCCAATAGCCCATACTACTTCTAAACACACACACATATACCTAACATCAAAAGCAAACTCTCTTCTTTGGGTGATGATCAAGAAAGTCAAATTCAAGATAATCAAAAATTTTCACTAGATCACAAAAATAAAGGCTTCCTCAACCCAAGACATAGGCAATATAGTCACTGAAACTAGAGGTAAGTAGCTAAATTAATCCAGACTTAAAGATTCTGACTGAACTTATGTAGTTAAACATCTCCACATAAACATCCCCTGGATCATAGATATCTATTAAAACTCATATTAGTTAAAAGGGAAACTTTTTGGGGGGAGGGGCAAGGATAATTGAAATTAGTTAGTCATGTCAAGCGATAAAAAAGACACCCAAGTTGAATCCTAATTTTTTATTTTTCTGAGATTGGTTGCAGCTCACGACATTAAGAATACTACTTAAAATCAAAAAATGGAAATCGTGCTAAGTTAAAAAGTTCAAATGGATGCCTTAGATATCTGGAAATATCTGAATATAGTATGTATTAGTACTCATCCATATTATATGAAAATGGCATACACAGGAAGACAACTCATTTCCAAAAGATATTTTTAACAAGGTCATTAACCATACTAAAGGAAACCAAACTTAGTTATTTATATTTGAATCAGAATTACATAGTATAGTTATTTGGGCTTTTGTTTTTTCCTCTGGGACTTATTAAAATGCTAAAGATAGAATGTATAGGTCAATTCCTGTAGTGTTCACATTTAAAACTGGGAAAAAGAATTGGTTAAGGAAGTGCTTCTTCTCATCACATTCAAAAGAAAGAGATACTCTGTAAACCAGCAAAAATTAATAAATCTGCTGCAAATCTTTTCTATTTACTCTCCCCCATCAATAATTTTGGGAAAGCTTTCTACTGTCTTCTCCACTTGACTTCAGCACAAGAAGCCTCAGAAATTGCTGCCTGGGGAGAAGTCACAGCAATAAGCAAGAAAATTCTATTTACCTCATAAGGAAAACATAGACGCACAAACACACACATAGACTCGTACAGACACACAAGATATACAAGAGAAATGAGCACTTTCCCCTAGAGACAGTCACGTTCATTAGTGTTAGGTAAGCCTCAAAATTTACATTTTCCATGTATATTCTCTTATAATGTATCTGATTTGTACACTGAAGGAAACAAAAAGCTATCTTTCCATGTTACATAAATGAGAGTCAACATTTGCTGACCTATTTAAATTTTGTAATTTCTCAAAAGATGCTATAAACTTTTACATGACCTTAAGTCTTTTGCTTTATAAGTGTCATGTTGGCTCATCTTTATCTTTACCTTGAGTCACTGCTCAAAGAAGACTGGCAGCTGCAGCACTGAAAGAATTTACATCTTGCCTTAGTATCCAGATCACATAGACATCATAGGCATCTGAGCACAGGCAACCAGAATTATGCCCATAAGTTGTCCTGTAGTTTCAGCATAAGGTTATCAATCCATTGTTTTTTTAACCATGCCATGGCATGTGAAAGTTCCCAAGTCAGGGATTGAACCTGCACCCTAGCAGTGACAAAGTCAGGTTCTTAACCCACTAAGCTACCAGGGAACTTCCCCACCTATCCATTTTGAAAAATGAAACGAAATAGGTTTGTCTAATGTTGCTTGGGGTTCTGTTTCTACTGGAATGCCAGGGCAAGCCAGCAAAAGATTTGAATACATGATGGCAGGTTCAGCTCTGAGAGGGTATGCTTTCCATCCATTCCAGTGTGATTATTCTGTAAAACAAAGGATTTTTGTTTTCTGGAAAAAAAGAGATCCTGGCACTCTGAGAAGAATCCCCTGAAAGGTAGCTTGGTCAGGTCAGTCCTTGTCCTTGTTTGGGTGATTACATGAGAATGTTCTTAGTCCACAGTTGAATAAGCTTATTAGGTCCACTGAACATCACAGATGCAGATGCACTCAAACCACAAATAGAGGAAGAAAAGTATACTAAATGAATAAATAAAAGCCTAGTTTTAAATTGAAGTAGAAGTAGTTATTGGCTACAGAATCCTAGACAAAGCATAATTTCTCAAAATACAATTTCCTTATCTATAAAATGGAAGAAAAATTACTTGTCTGATTGGTGTTACTGAGCTGAGGACAAATATTAAATCTGGGTAATATACAGTCCAATACTGTTGCCACTATAGAGATGGTATAACTTGTTGTTTTAGATATAGGGAGTACACAATCAATATTTGCTAACTTAGAAGATGTGGAGTTCCTTAATGGCTAAGCAGGTTAAGGATTCAGCCTTATCACTGCTGTGGCTCTGGTTACACTGTGGTGCAGGTTTGATCCCTGAACTGGGAACTTCTACATGTTGTGGGCAAAGCCAAGGAAAAAAGAAAAAAAAAAAGAAAAGAAAAGAAAAGAAAATGCATATGGTATAAAGCCTAACTGTAAAGCCCTATGTTATGTGCTACCCTGACATCTGGTAAATATGGGAGGGTTTCAAATGGCCTAGTGATAAGTTCAGTTCCCCTCCCCACTCAGCTCTGTGAATAAGATCCTCTAGACAAACAATCCTTACGATGGAGGAAAGTACAGTTCCTGCTTATCCCTGAGTAGTAGGTTTCAGTTCCTTGCCAGCCCAATGAATTATCAACCAAGATAATCACATCCCTCTTTGGGAATAAAGAGTCACCTCATCCCCTTGATACTACAAAGGCTGACCTCCACAGCACCTACCTGTTTCCTCTGTTTCCTAGTGCAACCTACGTGGCCATCATGGCATGGCACACGGTGTCCTCTTCCCCAGTCTGTGAGCATATGTGATTAATAAGTGGCTGTCTACCTTACCTGTCCAGTGTCTGCTGTTTTTGTATGTGTCACCACGGCCATCCCCCTAGCCATAGGGTAGGAATAGGAATTATTCCCTCATCAGGGAAATGATTAAAATAATGGTTGACTAAAAGAAAATGAGCCAATGAGGGGAAAAGGGGAAGAAAAGTAGGAGTTTGCAAATAATGGGAAACAGAATTAAGAGTTAGACTCACAGGTACAGGGATTATGGTGAACCAAAATATCCTCAAAAGTTGCTTCTTCCTGAACTCTTGATACATTCAAAGGAAAGGGAGAGGGAACTAATGATATTCTTCAACATAAATCTGTATATGGATTGATGGAAACATTCTTCTCAAATATATAAATAAAAATTGCCAATTTTGTTTCTTTATAGATGAAAAGAAATAGAAGGTCTTGTATGCATTTATTTTAAGACATATATTATAAGATCAGCAATATAACTGGTGTCCTTTGATGTATCAGTGTGGGTTGGGGAATGTGGGCAGAGAGCCTGGTTCTCTTGAAGAAATCTCACTTTGCTGGAGGCTGACATTTAGTGATTTTTGTACTAGTTATGTCTTTGAATTGCTCAGAGGACAGGAGGGCTTCATAAATACAAACTTAATTAAATGTGAAGACTAGGTGGTGGATTTGAGGCGAAGAGGTGGGGAGAGCTCACACTGCCATGTTCTTCAACGAATCAGTATGGTTAAATAAATGGGAAAGTCATGATAAATCCCCTGCTAAAGTTCACTGTCTATTTTAGGAAGGTGCTGCATATAATTAAAATACTTATGAAATAGTTCTGTTTCTCTACAGGGAATAATCAGGACAAGAGCAGCAGAATTTTCTTTACTCTGGTTTCTTTGGAACCTGAATTAAACAAAGTAAATAACCTCCTGACTTACAAAATTTTAGTTTATTGCATTAATAAAAATAAGCATCACCTAAGTCAAAAAGCCTTACATCATACCAGGACATTGTTGAAAGTAACATAATGTCTTTTCTATCAAAGGAAATCTTGGTTACTCCATTTTGCTCCCGTTTTGCCTTCCTGTGACCCCTGCCCCTCCCTCTTCCCTCTTCTCCCAGTAACAATTTGTTTCAAATTAGCCAATAGGGAAGAGTGTGCACCCTGACCTGACCAATGGGAAGGGGACAGGTACATCACCTGCGTTAGGGATAAATAGGGGAGGGTCCTTTGTTTGGCACGCACACTTTTTGGAGTGCCCGCGCCCTTCTGCAGAAGTAAAGAGCCTCGTGGAGATTTCCCCTTGTCCAGGTGTCTCACTTTATGACACTGACAACCCGAGCCAGAGTTACCGTAATTTCCAACAACATGACCAGGGGCAAGTAGCAATGTTCATGTAACTGAAGAAGCAGTCAACTCAGGAGTAGTCTCCCAGTCTCCTTTAATTTAAGAAGTCAATCCCATCTCTCCAGTTATTTTCTCTTTTATATCATATGTATTCATCAGTATCATCCAGAACATCTGACACCAAGTATTACTTCTTCCCCTCTCCATATTAATTCTATCTTGAAAAGATTCTAGTTAGAAAAAATTGAGGTGTCCTAGTTTCAAAAGATCACCTACCCTTTCATATTAAGCCCTTTCTCATTCACCCACATCTCCCAGGATATGGGATTTTCATCTTTATTTCCTGAGGTCAGAGATCCTACTTCTATAAACAGGGAATTTCATTGAAATTGATCTGGGCTCTAGAGTGATAATGCTGGATGCAGGTCTGATCTTTTAACTGCTTACATGCTGTGAGTTACATTTTAAAGAAAGCATTACCAAATTTCATTTCATTGCTCTTTGTTGATACATTTTTTTTTAGTCAAAAAAATTTTTTTTAGGTTTTCATGAATCATCTGAACAGAAAGCAAGGCCCCGTGAGGAAATAGGATGTTAGCCAAGTGAGTTTTTATTATAAACATCAATCCTTTTTGTGCATGCATGTGTGCATGTACCTGGGTGTGCACGTGCACACACGTTTCTTGGGGGGGGGGGTCTGAATACAGTTTTGAAATGAAAGAAGGAACATAGAAAGTAGGGTCGAAATGCATCAAAAGTTACACCAACTACAATGCTGTTTTGCAGAGGAAGAACTCTGGCTTTGAATCTTTTATATAAGGTTTATATCTATTAATTTTCCAGTGATTATATCAATATTCTCAGGATTCTCTATCTCTCCCTCTGACTTTTCCACTGTTATATCCATATCCCTACCAGGAACATTGGGCAGCCTAAAATCCAGTGCTTATTTTTCCATAATCATGGTCGAAGTCACTTAAAAAACAAAACAGCAAAGGGAACAAAATGAATGGCCCATCCTCATTGTGGCCCAACTTAAGTCCAGTTATTTTCTTGAAAATAGTTCTTCAACTTATTTTCTGGCTGTTTTTAAACCTGCTCATAAATATGAAAGGCATAGATATAATTTCTCTTCTGTTATAAGCTTTAGGGAAGCCAGAAATTAACAAGACTCTAACAGAAATGGCAGTAACCTAAGTTTAGGACTCAGATGAAAGAGAATGTAAAGGAAATCAAAGTTTTGTAGGGAAACCCAGAAATGGAGATAATCTTTGATCTTTCTTTATTTTGTTATGGAGAAGTGCAGCATTTGCAGGTTCACAGACTAGGGGTCAAACCAGAGCTGTAGCTACTGCCCTGACCTAACCACAGCCACAGTAACTGGGGATCCAATCTGCATCTGTGACCTAAACCACAACTCATGCAACACCAGATCTTTAACCCAGGAGCGATGCAGGAATCAAACCCACAACCTCATGGCTATTAGTGAGATTTGTTAGCACTGACCCACAAGAGGAATTCTGAGAATAGTATTTTTTTAATGGGCCAAAGTACCTTGAATTGAACATGACTATAGTGGAACATAGATTTTGTGTTATTTGGGAGTATCATGCTGGGGGAGGAGAGAGCAGAGGCTATTATTATTTGAAGCCAGATTTGATGTTTGATAAAGATCATTTTGCTTAATCCAGTGGCATACATGTCATGGTTTCCATCCTTGGAAAGGTAACCGATACTCTTGGGGGATAAATCACACTTCAAAAGACTTATATAACCAAAATTTTAACCCTAGATCCTTGGATTCCAGAGCCTATGCTTCCATCACCACCCTGCTAATGCTCCATTGTGAGACACTGAAATGACATTTTCTCCTCTTTATCCAGCCCCTGTCAATCCATTCAACACTGATTGACTTATTCCCAAAAGTGATTTTCCTGAGCATTTGTGAAGGGATTACATACATTTCTTCTATTGCAATACAACTGTAACCAGAGCAAAAGGCTAATTTACTTTCCCCTTGAATTGAATTCTTTCTTAATGGGAGGTTGATTATTTGAGGATGTGGGCGGGCCCCTGAAAAAGATCAAATTAAGATCAACTGACTACAGTTGTTGGCCTCACTCCTGCCTACACTTGTGCTTAGACATCTCCACTTTCAAAATGCCCTTAATCAATTCTTCCTTGGAAAATTTTCCATTCCTGTTAATGTTTCTGTCATTTGAAATCACTTTTTAAATTCTATTTTGAGGGGGTATATTGCACTCTACTGAGCAAAATGGAGGGTATAAAAATAAGATTAGGACATTGCTGGAGTTCCTGCTGTGCTTCAGTGGAAATGAATCGACTAGGATCCATGAGGATGTGGGTTGGCAATAAGCTGAGGTGTAACTGGCAATGAGCATTGCCATGAGCTGAGGTGTAGTTCGCAGATGCAGCTTGGATCCCTCTTGCTGTGGCTGTGGTGCAGGCCAGCAGCTGCCATTCTGATTAGACCCCTAGCCTGGGAACTTCCATATGCTGCAGGTGCGGTCTTGAAAAGCAAAAGAGTTACAGTCTAGAGAGAGCTGTCTTGTATACACACAGTAATTTCCTGAGGATTCTGTTTCATATCATTCACATCTTTATGCCTCACCTCAAAGTAAAACCTAACCAATCTCATAATTAATTTATTGTAATCAATCAACCCTCTTTGCAAGCTAACAATTGCCTTTTAATAAGAACTCTCCGGAGAAAACAATAACCCAGATGACTAAGTCCAAAAGGAAGTATTTCAGTAACTAGCACACTGCTTATGGAGATTTGGGATAAATAGCGAACAACACAGCATCCCTCAAGTGACATCCACCTACTTTTGTCTACATATATGACTAACTCAGATATGGAATATGTCATCCTCACCTGCAATCAACTAAATTTTGATCCAGAAAACGTACCCATTTCCTGTGTAAGACAGTGGCATTATTTTTAATATTCACCTTTTACGTACAACTTACTGTGTTTGATATCTTTACAAGGTGGTATTTTAGGAGAAAAGCAGTCCTTATGTGGCCTGAATAATGTCAGACTTTTCACATTATTAGTATGCAGGCTTGGGTTATGGAACAAGGTTGCCAGCAGACTTGAAGATGTGTTTAGAATACATGCAGTGTTAAGAGCCTTTTCAATGATTCACGGCAGTTACAATTTTTGCTTTTATTAAGCTAGAGCAATTGAAGAGGAAAGATGCCCTGCTTTTCCTTTAGGGAGGAGGGGTTGACGGGAGGCCTAATATCTTAACCCAAAACCAAAATATTGAGTGTATGCAAATTTGCCCTTTTACAATAAGAACCGAACTGTTCATCTCCACACAAAGAGAGGAAAAAGGGACTCCCAAGGTCATGTTTCCTGAATGCTTAATTGTACAATGACAATTCAGTGACCTTTCTGAAATACAGATATATGAAGATTGACCTGATTTGTTCAGTCACTGGCAATGTTATCATAAGCACCCATACAATTCAAAGATATGAAAACAAAACAAACAAAAAAACCCACAAAATTTGGAGGCCAATTCAACTATTTAAAATAAATTATTATCATTTCCATTTTAGTAAACCTCATGTGAATATCTAAAGAAATGATTTTTCCTTCAATCCTCCCTTGGATATTAATAATTAAAGTCTGATAATCTTATGAAGGCAAAATAAGAAGATGAAGAAGGCAAATGTTTACATGTCCATTTTTGAAAGCTAGCAATTTGGGAAGCATTTTGAAAACACTAGGACAGGGAATATACTATACAGAAAAGGGTAATATAATGTTAATAATTTTGGAAAACTGAATATATATATTATAGGCTAAATTAAGACTAATTCTCAAAAGTTGTACTTAGATATAATTGAACTGCAATTATAAGCAAGTGTCATGGTAAATATTTTTTAAATTACCTTAATAAAACATTCAGAAATATGAATATTTCTGCCCAAACATATCCTTTAAATATTAAAATGGAGCATTTGATTTAGTGAGGTTTAAAGAACTGGGGAAGGTTTTTAGGAATCCCTTTGTTTTAGAAATCACTCAAATCTACATAAAAAAAATTACCTTCTGAAAATATGTGATTTTTTTTGTCCCCCTTGATTTGGAACATTTATGTATAGATATAATTAAATATACATTTTCTTCAACTAAACACAGTCACCGTTAATAGTTTCATTTTAGAGTCACAGTCTCTGAACGCAGTTAAAAAATCATATAATACATTAATACATTTTTCATTTAAATGTAAGCAATAGTCATATTGCTATAAATTAGGTTTTAATAGAAAGATTTATGTATTCTTTAAAGGACTCAAGAATTAAAAAAAAAAATTTACCCTCCATTTTCATCTAGACTCAAGCAACATTTTTGATCCTGCTCAACAGAAGCTGAGAGGAAGTCATTAACATTCAAAATTTAATACCTGGATTTTTTTAAAAAATATATAGAACTGAAAGATTTGGGGAACTATACAAAAGAAACTGGGGATATATCCAACAGCTTGTCATAATAATATGCATCCACATAGTAAAAGGGCTATTCTGGTTTGCAGTTCATCTCTCAGAAACTGATTTAGAAACTATCCAACTCAATAAAATAAAAGCAGGTCTGTACTTCTTATAAATGAAAGGCATATTTCAGTGGGTGCATCTGCCATATACTGTAACAGAAATTTTCACAAATATGAATTTAATTCACAAACAACCCATACAAATGAAAATATTCCTTCTAATGTTAACACTCAGACTCCCAGTAGCCAATAATAATAATAATAGCAACCATTTAAGTACCTGCCACTCAAGTACTCAGTCAGGAACTTACCCTGTGTTTAAATGCATCATCTCATTTACAATTTAGTCTCAAATAATGTCATGGAGGTACATATATATTCCTATTTTATAGAACACAGAGGCTCAAAAACATTAAGTAATTTAACTGAGATAATACAGCCATTAGATAGAAGGAAATGTTAGGATTCAAACTCAGGTCTGTCTGATATCAACATCTGTACTTTCTCCTTCCTGGTACATAAATGTTCTGAAATGTCAACAGAATAGTCAGGCTCTCTGTATGAGATGAGACTTCTGCCTGAAAAATAAAGATCAATACGCCTGCCTGAAATACCACTCCCCTAACATCCCTTTTTTTTTCCTTGAATTTTGATTCTCAAAAATCTCTGATTTTACTATGAATAACTTTAGAACATGAAAAATCCTAACAAGCAACAATTAAGGTTGTGGAAGAGCAGACATTGCAATTGACAGCAAGCGGAAAGCCATCCCCCATGAAATGGAACCATCAAAGGGCATTAAAAGTGTGCATATAAACAATGAGATCCTTCTGTATAGCACCTGGAACTATATCTAGTCACTTATGATGGAGCATGATAATGTAAGAAAAAGATTGTATATATGTATGTGTGTCTGGGTCACCTTGAGGTACAGTAGAAATTGACAGGACACTGTAAACCAGCTATAATGGGAAAAAAATCATTATTAAATACTAAAAAAAAAAAATAAAAAATAAAAAAATGTGCAAGTGAGGTTCAACAATGCAGTCAGCCACTACACACCTGTTGCAATGGCCAAAACGTAATGGTCCAGACACTAACAAGACAGCAAATGCTGGTAAAGATGCAGAGCAACAGGAATTTTCATTCATTGCTGGTGGGAATAAAATATGATATAGCCACTGTGGAAGACAGTTGGTGGTTTATTACGAAACTAAACATATTCTTACCATACCACTCAGCAATCCCACTTCAATTTTAGTATTTACCCAAAGGAGTTGAAAACTTATGTCCACACAAAAAAACCTGCACATAAATGTTTACAGCAGATTTATTCTGTACTTGTTAAAACTTGGAAGCAGCCAACACATAGGTTAATGGATAAATAAACTGCTGAATATACAAACTATTGAATAGTAATCAGCTCTGTAAAAGAAATGAGCTGTCATGAGAAGACATAGAGAAAACTTAAATATGGGAAGCCAGTCAGAAAAGGCTATCTACTTTATGATTCCAACCATATGACAATCTGAAAAAGGCCAAACAATGGAGATAGTAGAAAGATCAGTGTTTTCTCAAGGTTAGGGCGGGAGAGAGATGAAAAAAAAAATGCATGTGACTAACAGAAAGAAGGGGAACATCAGAAATGCACTTGTCCACTTTGCTTGGCTTACTTATATGCATGTGTGCGCATGCAGATAGATGGAGCAAAATGTAGACTACGAGCATTATTTGGCTAGATAAAATTCACCCCGTATATAAAATATATATTTGTTTTGCTTGAAAATTTTCCAAGTCAAAGTTTGCATGAATCTCATTTGTTGGCTCATCATTCAATCACATCTTTCCTATTTTGCTTGGATGCACACAGTCTGAAGCACAGGGACAGACGTGCCCCTCTGAAACAGAGCCAGTAATGAAAACCCACTGCATGAGATCCTTTTATGCATTGTTCACTCTGCAAAGGCACAAGCAGAGGCTGATTCCCCCCCCCCCCTTATTTCAAGTTAACATCTTTCTTTTCTTGCCATCACATTTTTGTCAGTTTTGCCTTACAATTCCCTGTATCTGCCAACATTTGGCTGCATCAAGTAAATTCATTGTTCTCCCTGCTTTTCATTTTCCTTTCTTCCTTGATACCTTCAAATAAAAAATGCTGTTTGTTTTTACTTCAAAATGGTGGTAATGGATTTCTCCTCTGTTGGTTCTAAAGATAGGTGCTATCCATTTTACCCTCAAACCTGCAGAACTAGATATATCAGTGATTTTTAAGGTTAGTTTCACATAAGGGTTTTTGTACATATATCTTTCTCTGAGTAGTGTCAATTTTATCTATCTATATATACACACAGAACATGAAAAAAAATCTATCTATCATTAGTTATCTATCTCTGATGGTAAATTTTATGTGTCAGCTTTACTGGTAAAACATTATTTCTGGGTGTGTCTGTGGGAGTGTTTCCAAAGAAATGAACACCAGTGGCCTCCCTCCTTATACCAGTGGCCCTCTGCTTCTCAGGACTTCAGATTTGGATTGACTTATATCACTGGATTTCCTCATTCTACAGGCTTAAAAAGTTTTGTTTGTTTTGTTTTAAAGCTGCACCTACAGTGTATGGACATTCCAGGGCTAGGGGCTGAATCAGAGCTGCAGCCGAGGCCTACAACACAGCCATGGTAACACCAGATTTGAGCCGCATCTGTGACCTACATGGCAGCTTGCAGTAATGCTGAATCTATAACCCACTGAGCAAGGACAGAGATCAAATCTGCAACCTCACAGAGACAAAGTCATATCCTTAATCTGCTGACTCACCATGGGAACCCCCAAAAAGGCTTCTTTTTAAAAGAAGTCTTTGTGGAATTGTGGGACTTCACAGTTTCCGTAACTTTTTGATCCAATCTCTACAACAAATCTATATATATACACACACACACATACACATACACATATATATATTTGTATCTACATACATACTTTCAGTACTGTTTCTCTGGAAAACTCTAACAAATACACTATATACCTATTTATCTATCCACAAGTGTATATATTATTCTAGATATATCTAAATATATATATATAATCATATTTAATATATGTCACAATAACTGTCCTGAAAATTGAAAATAAAAGTTGAGTGGGATTTTGTATGCAAAGCTCCTGAATGAAATGCTCAGCAGTTACTTTTACTGAAGAATGCATTATTTAATTCCCGACATATCTAATTCTATTTGGAAAAAGATGTATGAAATTTTAAAGAAAGAAAACAAAAACATCAAAAACAAAAACAATTTGAAGCAAAGAAGATTTGGCTTATTACTGCTGCTTTGGGTTGTTTATTAAAACTCAGCCTCCATTAAAATGGCCTAGGTAGGTATATTAGTCAGGGTCTTCAAAGCCAATAAAAATATACATATATAAAAGCATATATATATGTATATAAAAATATACATATACATGTGTGTGTACACACACATATGTGTATTTATGTGGTGTATACTATATACTGCATTAAGAGAGAGAAAAAGATTTATTATAGGGAATTGGCTCACATAATTACCGAGCTAGAGAAGTCCTACTATCTGTTCGCAACAAGATGGAGATGGGACAGTTTTAGTCCTCACCCAAACTTCTGAGAACAAGGAGAGCCCATGGTTTAAGTTCCAATCGAAGTACAAGAGAAGATCAAGTTCCCAGCTCAATAGTCAGGCAGGAGGAGTTTCCTCTTACTAAGACCTTTTGTTCTATTCAGGTCTTCATTTGCTTGGATGAGGTCTACCCACATTAGGGAGGGATATGTGCCTTATGCTGTCTATCCAAATCTTGATCTCATCCAAAAACAACCTTATTGAGACACATAGAATAATGTTTGATCAAATATCTGGGCGCTTCATGGTCCAGTCAAGGTGACACATAAAATTAACTATTACAGTGAGCAAAATATTTCCAAAACAACTACAGTTTACTAAGAAATAAAATAATCTGCACTGTTGCCCTGAACACTTGAGTAATGATATAATTCTAAAATATATTTTTAATTCATTCTTATTAAAGAAACTAATCAACTTTTTTTGTATAATGATTTTTTTTCCATTATAGCTGGTTTACAGTGTTCTGTCAATTTTCTAATGTACAGCATGGTGACCCAGTTACACATACATGTATACATTTTTTTTTCACACATTATCATGCTCCATCATAAGTGACCAGAGTTCCCAGTGCTACACGGCAGGACCTCATTGCTAATCCATTCCAAAAGCAATAGTCTGCATCTATTAATCCCAAGCACCCCATTCATCCCACTCCTTCCCCCTCCCCCTTGGTAACCACAGGTCTTTTCTCCAAGTCCATGATTTTCTTTTCTGTGGAAAGGTTCATTTGTGCTGTATATTAGATTCCATATATAAGCGATATCATATGGTAACTGTCTTTCTCTTTCTGACTTACTTCACTCAGTATGAGAGTCTCTAGTTCCAATCATGCTGCTAATCAAATTTTGATGATTTTTTTCCCTCAAGCATTTATTGTGTACCTATTACTTTCTTGTTCTTTATGTGTGTATTTGATAAGTGAAATGAATATTTTTACGACAGTATAATTTTCACTTATCAAATACTGATATATTCCTAAAATATTCAAAATGGGAAACTGGTTGAATCAACCATGGTACATAGACACGATAAAGCACTCTTCAGTTACAAAAATAAGGAAGGCTTCTATTATGACTGATATGGTATGTGTCTAAAATATAACTAAGTGAAAAAGCAAACTCGCAAAAGAATATATGTATATTTATGCACACAACCCCCTTATATATCTCTCTGTGTGTATATATGTGTGTGTGTGTGTGTGTGTGTATAACTTGAATGAAATTCAAAATCAGAGAATGATTCATCTCAGAAGTAAAATACAACAAGCATTTATCTCACTATCGAAGTAATGGAGACTCATAGTCAGACAATAGCCTGACTCTAAGGTCACGGGATCAAGTCAGAAGCAATACCTCCTACCTCCAACATTGACAGGCTTGGAATGAACTGGGAGAAAGCTAGCATGAATCCTATTGGAGTGAGCATTAATTACAGTGTCTTTATTGTGTTAAAGTTCTAGGTGAACATACTCTTCCCTACAGTACATGCTGGTGGCTGTCTTAGCAAAAGAGTGACTTAACCCACAAGTTATCACAGAACATCACTGACTTCAGAGAATATATCAGGTATCTGATTCTGAAAGGGCAAGTGGGAATGATTACTATAGGCTGCTTCACTTTCAAACCATGAGAAAGAGAATCCTCATCACAGCATTCTTCTCTAGCAGGTCATTTATTCTTCCACATCTTGTGTCCACTTATAAGATTTTGCTTCTTATTTGAATTCAGAGATAAAACTGGAAAATTATAGATCTCTGGGAGCTGCTGAACACATCTTTCAATTTAAAAGGAAGGCATATTGATTACTCCCTTGGATGCACATAGAACATTATTCAGTGTACATCAGAACTCTTTTTTTTTTAATACTCTCAACAATACTCAACATCATGTAATTCACAAAACAAAGGTAGACCTTGTCTCATTTTTTTTACTGTGTTGTAAAGGGAGGACAAATAGATGAAACCTCACAAAAGATTAGGATATAATATTAATTCACTCACTGTGGGTGTGATTAAAGCAATTTTTTAGAACTTCATTCATCTCCAAACGTTTACAATACCTCTCTTACTGACACTATATACCCAAATCCCAAACTGATTTTCCATTAAATAAAAGCACAAAATCACTGAATTTATTTTTAGAGAGATAATAATAAATATGTTTGTGCACGTGTGTATGTGCATGGGTGTGTGTGTGAGAGAGAGAGAGAGATTTTTTTCACATGTTCTTTCGTAATCTTTCCTCAGATTATATTAAGCAAAGGGAGGAATGATGGCCCTAGAACAATTGTATTTTTCTCTCCTTTATCCACAAACTTCCATAAGCACATAGTTTCACTACTGTGATTCCAGCTTACTCTCTATCCCACCAACTTTATAGATCTCAATTCTCCAGTCTTTAGAGCAGAGACTTTTTCACAATTCCTTTCTCATGATTCATGTTTTCTGCCATTCTTGTTGTGCTTCTGTCCTTCAGAACTCAAAATTTAAATGTTTACTTTTGAATGAATATATAATTTTACCATTAACTTAAGATTTGAGCATCCTTTAAGCAAACCTATTGAAATGATATTATCTCCAAGGGAGTACACACAGCCTGATAATGCAGGACTATAAAATGATCATGCAAGCTGGAACTGTGCAAAGTCTTCTCAAATGGATATGTGTATATGTATAACTGATTCACTTTGCTGAACACCTGAAACTAACAACACTGTAAGTCAACTATACTTCAATAAACTTAAAAAAAAAAATCAGAGGAAAAAAAATTCGCAAGTCTTATGACCTTTACAAATATTTACCCAAACATTAAAACTCTCTTGTTGTAGGTTATAAATACACAGGAAGTAAAAACTAGTAAATCTAATATTTATTGAATACATTGTAATTTCAAAAATTAGAAATATTGAGAATTTGTCATTGAAATGAAATGTCATAAGATATGAACTAGCAAAGATAGTTTGAATAGTGAACTCCCTTCTTCTCATTTCATAATTAACAGTACAGAATGAACATCTTTTCTCTGACTTGGTAAATTGTCATGTTCCTCTCTAAGCTGGGGTCAATTTCTAACACTTTATTCTTTGTGTATTTAATATTGTGAGATATATCTCGGAGGTTTTTTTTTTCTTTTTTTTTTTCTTTTTGGTCTCTTTAGGGTGCATCCATGGCATATGGAAGTTTCCAGGGTAAGAGTAAGTTCCCAGCTGCCAACCCACACCACAGCCACTGAAATGCAGGATCTGAACAGCATCTGTGACCTATACCACAGCTCAGGGTAATTCTGGATCTTTAACCCAGTGAGGGAGGACAGGGATTGAACCCACATCCTCATGGATACTAGTTGGGATCATTAATCACTGAGCCAAGACATGAAGACAAGGAGATAACACAACTACATATATTGCTGTCTGTGTCTGAACTGAGTAACAAACAAAAGTGAAGTAAATAAGCATTGACAAATCTGGAAAGAAATGGTGTGATGAGCCCCTAATCATGATATATTCTTTTATTCATACAATGATTTATGGCCTGAAAAGTTATCAATGAAATTTATACTTTATGTAACTACAGAGAATTAATATACCTTGGTAACTGAAATTTGACCCATACTGTTGAGAGAAAGGTATTATTTCACCAAAATCTAGTAACTGAAAATCATGGATATTAAAAATGTGCAAAGCAAGACTTCCTATATATTTTTATATATAAATATACATGTACTGATACAGTCAAGATTTCTTTGAATATGACAAAACTTGGTCAAAAATAATTTCAGGCAGATGGTCCTAAAAATTCGTTTGATCTTAGAACTACGCTGATTCTCCTGGGAAATCAGTATAAAACAGAATGGTAGAAAGAACATTGCTACTATAAACTCAATTCTTACAAAGTCTGAGGCTAAAGATTACACAGCTTCTAAGGTCCATAAAGATGGTCTAATGGAGAAGATGAATATCAGTTTCAACAGATGAGTTAATAGTATTCCTTTATCAATAGTGGATTCAAAAGAGGAGATGGGTTTAGCACTGGTAGTATACAGCAATGGCATTCAGAGACAACCCTCAAATAATGCATTTAAAAACTACCCGAGAATTGAAGAGTGCAACAAAGTCACCCTAGACCAGATTCAAAAATGGCTTGTGTTTGAGAACAACTGATACTTCCTAAAGTTGTTGATTAGTTTTAGATTTGAATATGGAGAAAAATTCACCAAGGAAAATCAGTTGCGTGTGGAATAGGTGTTATGAACAAGGAAAGAGCCATCTACTTTACTCTAAGGAAAATTGTGAGGCTGCCCCTACTTTAGCAGAAAATTGAACTGTGATAGATTTAGAAAGAAATTGTACTCTGATTAGTAATATCCATAATAGACATGAGAAGCATGAGAAGCATGCAGCACATGTATATTTCCCAATTCTGGACTAACCTTGTAGTAGGATTAAAGGGAAGGCTTAATATACAAGGTCAACGAGTTAGAGGGAAGTCAGACAAGCTTTTATCATTAATCTTACTCAGGACTTCACAGTGGCAATTCTTCCCTCTGCCTTTCTTTTACAGCAGGGCATTGCAAGTACCTTAGCTATAGAGAACTTTAGAAACATTTAGTCTGGGGTGAGTTATGAGCTCAACCTTGGGTATACCAAGATTACAGAAGAAGCAACACTTGTGTATAAGAAAATTATATTTGCTTTTCTCTCTAGAGTTAGAATAGCAGGGTGTCAGTGCCCTGAGTATATTTAATTATTTATCTGAGGGTTATTAGTGTGTGGTTAGTGAGTCCTTATTGAAAGTTATACATGCCAGCAATCTGCAGTGAAGCTATGTAAGACAGTGTTCTTGCTAAATTATTAAGATATAAAATGAATAATGAAGGACATTTTAGTGGAAACTTACCTGAAAAAAAAAAGCTATTCAAGATAGGTAAAGAAAAGTGAGAGAGTAGGAGTAATGAGTCACTCTTTCCCTTATGGGGAAATAAAGCAATTTTTCTCATAAATTGTGGATGATGGATATGTCCATAGCAGATGACACAAAAAGCAGCAATATTTAGACTTACCCTGAACTTTTTAATCATGGCATTGTAGAGCTCACTCATATTTTCCTGTGTTTTAGTAGATCATGGTACTGTTTTTGCCTGTCTTCTAAACCCACAAACCTTACCTCCATTCAGGAGTGTCTATCAACTTAGCCTTCTCTTATCTATGGGAAGGGAACAACATATAGGCATTTTTTGCAACAAATGTAAGGACAGCTCATTTTTTATTGCTTTTTCCTTGGATGTTCTTCCAGACCATATTGTTCTTATGTTCCTATCTTCTTATTACCTCTATGTAAATATGTTATTTCTAACTTTTATTATGGTGTATCTCACTGCGTGGGTCTCTGACTCATGTCACCTCATTCCTCTTGTTAGTTTCCCATTGTTGCTGTGATAAATTACCACAAATAAAGAGCCTTAAATGAATACAAATGTATGATCTTTCTGTTCTTGAGGTCAGAATTCTAAAATGGTTTTTGCATGGCTTGGTTCCTTCTGGAGGTTCTAAGGAAGAATCTGTTCACTTGACTTTTCCAGTTTCAAGAGGCTCCCATAGTTACTGGCTTACGATCCATATCATTCTGACCCCTACTTCTATTTTCATAGGCCCTTCTCTCCCACTGCTTCCATAGTCACATATCTTCTCTGACTCTGACCCTTCTGCTTCCTTCTTCTAAGGACCTTATTATTATATTGAGCTCAAGATAACCCAATATAATCTCTGCACCTCAAAATCCTTAATTTACTCTCATCTTTAATGAGCCTTTTGCTAGGTAAAGTAACAAAGTGATAGATTCTAGGGATTAGTACATGGATATCTTTGGGAACCATTTTTCAGCTTTCCACACCTGTGAACCTAGTAGATTCTGTCACTTGATATATCCTAGCCCATGTATGAGGTAGCTATTATACTTAGAGTTATTTTATCATTATACTTATAGTTCTTTTATTTGATGTTTCATGTTTCCTGCAGTTGAATTTGGTTTACCAGTTTGGATTGTTTCCACCGGCATTGTTTAAATTGGGGTCCTTAAATCTAATTCTTTGTCTGGAAACATTTCCTTCTTTCCTATGTTGAACTTTGAGATTTACAGCCAACCAGGCAACATACAACAAAGCATTTTTCTCATAGTGATATATAAAATTTTTCATCAACTCACAGATTCTAGGTCCATGGTCCTTCCCCACTCTCCTCATTTGCAATCCTCAATATCCTTATAGAAAGAACATATTCCTGCTGTATAATTATGATTAAGTCTAACTCTAGAGCCTGTGTATGTTTTATTCCTGGTCCCAGCATTTGCATCCTGGACCTGGCCTATGGCTGAAAGCCTCTCTGAGACACTCTGAGTTGGCATTTTGGACAAGCTGAATTTCTCAGATGATTTTTTTTGCAATATAAACAAATCATACAATGTAAAGCATCAGACTACCAAAAAGGGGAGATAAAGGGTAAACAGAAAAGAAAAAAAAATCAAAACAAAACAAAAAACTGCCTTATTTGTAGTGTTTTGTTTAGTCCCTTTCATATTTTCATCCTCACCTATGCTATGTTTATGCCTATAGTACAGTAGGTTCACATGCACCACAGCAGGTACCTTGCAAATAGAGATGATCTGTAAATGTTTTGTTTGCCATTTGCCCCTATAGATTTCATAAAATTTCATATGAACTTGTAATTATTGAGCTGACTACTTGACAATGGACATGGCTTCATTTTGCCACAATTTGGTAAAATTTCCCTACAGATCTGATGTTCTGACTTATAACAGAAATATTTGTCCCAAAAGTCCACAAGGGGATTTCTACACAATAATTCATGGACACACATATGGAAAGGAATTTTTTGCTCAATTATTTGGAAAATATGGTGATATGCTTCTTCTGTAAGAGGGCATCATAACCCCTCAGAATAACACATCAAATTGAGAGAAAGGTTAGAAGAAAGTCTTGGATAGTTAGAAAAAAAACATATTCAACATAAAAATTAGTTTCATAATACAATTTTTTCATTACACCACATAATATGTATTCTGAAATGTTAAATAACATTAAAAGAAGGTTTGGGGGAGTTTGGTATACTTAAGGGGTATGTAAATTAAAGAAGTTGAGATACTCTTCTATCCAGAATTTTTTCTTTCTTTGCATAAAATCAAATTCACATTACCTCTTTTAAGATGGATTCTTTAATTACATTTTTCTATTTAGTCTCAAATTTTAGCAGTTTCTAAGTTCAGGGGATTAATCACAGAAATAAGTCAATGAAATAAGAGAGAGTGAAAATAAAAATAGAGAAAAAGTATGAAAAAAATACAAGACGTGGGTAGATATAGGTTTGAGAATTTTGTAACAGCCATTGGAAAGAAGAATGACGTTCAAGTATATCAGAAGAGAGAATTATTTTTACAATGTGGAAAGCTTTACTTATTTATTTTTGATTTTTTAAGTGTGGTTGATTTACAGTATTGTGCCAACTTCTGCTGTATAGCATAGTGACCCAGTCACACATATATATACATTCTTTTTCTCATACTATCTTCCATTATGTTTTATCCCAAGAGACTGGATACAGTTCCCTGTGCTACAAAGAAGGACCTCACTGCTTAACCATTCCAAATATTATAGTTTGCATCTACCAACCCCCAAAACCCCATCCATCCCACCCCTTCCCCCTTCCCCTTGGCAGCCACAAGTCTGTTCTATGTGAATCTGTTACTGTTTTGCATATACATTCACTTGTGCCATATCTTAGAGTCCACATAAAGTGATAGCACATGGTATTTGTCTTTCCCTTTCTGACCTACCTCACTTAGTATGAGAATCTTGAGTTGCAACTGTGTTGCTGCAAATGCCATTATGTCATTCTTTTTTATGGCTGAGTAGTATTCCATTACATACATTACCACATCTTCTTAATCAATTCTTCTGTCAATATACATTTAGGTTGTTTCCATGTCTTGACTATTGTGAGTAGTAATGCTATGAAAATAGGGGTACATTTATGCTTTTGAATTAGAATTGTCTGGATATATGCCCAGGAATGGGACTGCTAGATCAAAGGTCTAGTAATTAAAACAATATGCCATTGGCACAAAAAAAGAGAAATACAGATCAATAGAATAGGATAGAAAGTCCAGAAATAAACATAAGCACCTATGGTCAATTCATCTATGACAAAGGAAGCAAGAACATACAGTGGCAGAAAGAGTCTCTTCAGTAAGTGGTGCTGGGAAAACTGGAAAGCTATAAATAAAAAAAAATGAAATTATAACATTCTTTGACACCACACACAAAAATAAACTTAAAATGAATTAGAGACCTAAACATAAGGCAAGATACTATAAAACTCCAGGGGAAAACATAGGGAGAATATTCTTTGACATAAATTGCAGCAACGTCTTGTTTGATTCAGCTCCTAGAATAACGACAATAAGGAGTTCCCGTCATGGCGCAGTGGTTAACGAATCCGACTAGGAACCATGAGGTTGCGGGTTCGGTCCCTGCCCTTGCTCAGTGGGTTAACGATCCGGCGTTGCCGTGAGCTGTGGTGTAGGTTGCAGACGCGGCTCGGATCCTGCGTTGATGTGGCTCTGGCGTAGGCAGGTGGCTACAGCTCTGATTGGACCCCTAGCCTGGGAACCTCCATATGCCGCAGGAGCAGCCCAAGAAATAGCAATAAAAGACAAAAAAAAAAAAAAAAAAAAAAAGAATAACGACAATAAAAACAAAAATAACCCAATGGGACCTAATTAAACTGAAAAGCTTTTGTATAGCAAAAGACAAAAACAAAGCAAAACAAACAAACAAACAAAACCATAAAGACAACCCACAGTATGGGAGAAAATCTTTGCAAATGATGCAACTGACAGGGGCCTAATCTCCAAAATATACGAACAGCTCATACAACACAACAATAAAAAAAAAAACAAACAACCCAAACAAAAACTGGACAGAAGACCTAAATAGACATTTCTCTAAACTAGACATACACATAGCCAATAGGCACATGAAAAGATACTCAACATCACTAATTATTATAGAAATGAAAATCAAAAATACAATGAGGTGCTACCTCACACTGGTCAAAATGGCCATCATTAACAAGACTATAAACAATAAATGCTGGAGAGAGTGTGGAGAAAATGGGAACTTCCTTCACTATTGGTGAGAATGTAAATTGGTAAACTGGTAAACCAATGTAAACTGGTTTCCCCATACTGGAAAACTGTATGGCGTTTCCTCAGAAAACTAAATATAGGAAAATTTTATTTTAAAAATGAGTAGTTTCCTGGGTGGTAACTAAATATATCTCAAATTCCACTGCTTCTGCTATCTTCTACTGCAAGACTTCCTGGACTTTGTATGATTCAAAACCTTCAGGTGGAAATTAGATGATGGAAACTTTTGAAAATATTATTTACCTAAAATACTTCAAAGGTAAAAACTCAGTGATTTAATTTTATTGTATTTTCTAAATGGCTATCTAAAATTTTGATGAGTATAGCAAATGAAAATTTGGGGAAGGAAAAATTGCTTCATTGGTGCTTTATTTTGTTCTACTTTCCTACTGAAATAGAAATACAACTATTCATATTCCCGGCATTGGTCCACTTTTCAAGGCTTAGGTGTTGATTATTATTAAACAGATAATGTTATGGGTATTAATTAAGATTTTCATTGTGAAAAATCTTTCCATGAACAGTCAGGACACTTCTGACATTCTTAAATAGGATATTAATGAGAAAATCATGAACAATAGCTTTCTCCCCTGGATATTTTATCCAATATGTTAGAACTGAAATTGTTATAGTTTTTTTTTTTTTTTTTCTGTCTCAGCAATGGGGTTCCTCTGTCATCCTCCAGGACAGGCTGTCATCTAAAGCCCAATCATTTTCTCCGTGGGAGCCAGCAATTTCCCACTCATCCATAGCTTTTTTCTACTCTTTTCTAAAAGTTATACATTTTGACAAGAGATTACAGACCTGCGACTTTACGGAGGAGCCATCTGAAATAATTAGCCTTTTCCTTCAAGAAGAACTCTTGGAAGTTTTACCACAGAAGTTACAAAAGGTACAGACATTATAGATTGCTCCCTGATTAGTATTTGTCTCTTTTCTCACTACAATTATATCAATTCTCCTAATGCTGCCAGAGTCTTATCTCTTGTCGGTCAACAGCTTTAACCACATAGTTTGTATTTAAATAACTGCTTATTAAATTGCTTTCTGAAATTAAGAAAAAAAAAACCTTTGGTGATGAAACAAAGCACAATGAAACAACTGAAGACTATTCCAAGAGTGGACCAGTCTTACTAAGGTTTGATTTTAAAAGTGTTTAAAAAAATAAAAAATAAAAAGGCGTTCCTGTTGTGACTTAGTGGGTTAAGAATCCTAGGTGTCCATGAGGATGCAGGTTCAATCCCTGGTCTTGGTTCAGTGGGTTAAGGATCCAGCATTGCCACAACTGTGGTATAGGTTGCAAATGCGGCTCAGATGTGGCATTGCTGTGGCTGTGGTATAGTCTGGCAGCTGCAGCTCTGATTCGACCCCTAGCCTGGGAACTTCCATATGCTATGGGTGCAGCCGTTAAAAAAAAAAAAAAAAAAAAGTACCAGTTACATAAGAAATCTGAATTTTCTGTAATTTACTGATTTAAGGCATCAATCAACAAGTAATTCTACAGCACCAACTTTTATCTTAGCAACTGATGTTCATTTATATTTTGTTTCATGTAGTAAATATTATATTTTTCTCCTTTAACAATACATAATGCTTTATCTAAATTTCGTTAATATCCCTTTCTGATAAACTCCAAGTTCAATGGCTATTGTTGAATTGAGCAATTATAATGCTCTCAGTGCCTATAGTATTTATAATAATTGAGCTATCACAGTGTCAAAAGTAGTGCTGTCACACTGAAATAGAATCGAAGACACTATTCCACAAAATAATGAGCCTTAGATAATGACAGCTTCCTGTCTGAGTTGATTTGGATATTCATAGTGTATTCTCTCATTTGTTGATTTTGCAAATATACAGCAAGTAGCAAATATCTGCCAGATATACAGGGCTTTAGCAGATGTGTGTATGGAGGATTAGGATAAATGTGGGGCTCTCCTTTTCAATTCCATGAATGATGAATTTTGGATATGGAATTTCGTTTGCCTCAAAATCCATTAATTATTAAAAAAATTCTCCCATTAATATAATAAGGCACTGAGTATCATAGTGTTAAAAGTATAGGCTCTAAAGTCTTATGGTTAGAGTTCAAATCCCTCCTCTGCTTGCTAGCTGGGTGACCTTGGACAAATGACTTAATGTCTCTCTGCCTCGTTTTCTCACTCATAAAATATTTAAGAACTGGGTTTTTTTTTAAAGATGATAACATATCTGAAACATTGATCACAGCTCTTGGAACATGATATACTTGTTACACATATTAAAAGAAAGATAGAATGAAATAAATTCTTGATCTGAGTAATTGCTTAATTGATTTATTTAAATAGGTGACAGAGCAATTGAGAACACTGTTCTTTTGTGATCCTGTCCTTATGTCTTATAACTTGCTGTTTATACTTTTTGAACTTGGGATCCTGATTAAAAAAGGGCATGTGCTGAAATGGGGGTCCACATGCTCACTAAATTTGGGAAATGTTAAAGGCATCAGGTTTTACCCTAGCTACAACCTGTAGAAACAAACTATTGCATTCATTATTTGAAAAAAGATCATTGTTTCTCAGTTCCTGATACAGTTTATCACAGTCATCTATGACTTAGTAGAGATTACAGCATAGGTAAATATCAAGAGAGTATATAATATTCTCAGTAAACAGAAATTATAGACACTCCTTGGGAATATTTCTTGTTTTCCTAATATGAACAATAATATTCTGGCTCCTTTGGAACCACCAGTGTTGACTCCATCTGATACCACTTACCAAGGTATATGGTAATGAAATTGACTGTTGCTCAGATGTTGTATACTTAGGTGCTATTTTTATTATTACAGAGAGCTAGAAGTATTTGAATTTAATTGAATTACTCCCTTTCTCTCAAAGTTCATGGTCATTTTTATTTTCTACTTGGTCTTGTTTGTTTTGTTGTTGTCACAGACAAAATAGGAAAGAAGTGAAAATCTGAATTAATATATCTGTGTTTCATTATGAAATATAATTACCTATATACATAAGAAGGCATTGGGGTGTGTGTATGTGTGACAAACTTATGACTCTGAGGTTGTTTTTTATATAGTGATTTTCTGTAATATATGATTGAGTTAGGCAGTGATATTACTCACTGTTTATAACTCACATAGCCTTTACATGTATTGTTCTTAAACACTAAAGATGCTTTATAACTGGCAAATTCAGTATCAAATATCTTCGCTGGAAAATTGATTATTTCATTTTTAGTTGTATTTTTCCTTGTTCCAATAGCTTTGATCTAAAAAAAATCACTGCATATATAGTTTTTAAAAATTATAATTTTTTGTGGGGGGGGTGTTGATTTAGCTGTCAGCCCACCCTCATATAATAATAATAAGAGCATTATTCTGACCAGTGATGGTTCTTTTAGCATAGTGTGGCTCTTCAACAGTTGTATGCCCCTGTGTTACATTCAGTTTAATTACTCTACACTTGTTTTTCCTGGTTATATATTGCTGAACAAATAAACTAAAAAAATGGAGAACCTGCTTATACCTATTATGTTTGAACAAGAATGAATGTGGCTAGAAGTTGTTATCCTCTTACCTAAAATGAGTCTATAGCCTCTGGCCTGGGAAGAAACAAAACAAATTTATGTTACCTCTAATATGTGGCTTGCCCTCGCTTCATTCTATTGAAACCAGTTTCAATACAGTCTATCAAAATCTCTTTTAAAAAGCTGAAATGCAAGTCACTATTGTGTATCTTACTATCATTTTCCTACTTTTCTTACGTCAATTGTATTCACTAACGTTTGGCTTGGTATTTTATCACATAGCCAAAATAAAATTTGTTGGAAGCAACCTTCATCAGTACCTGATTAAACAGCCTAAAAGATAAAAATGAAAAAACATTGTGATTTCCGGAAGCCCACTGTGAAAACATTGCTTAAGATTTCTTTTTTAGGTGACCTTCATTCCAAATGGCTTACAGTACTTCCCATACAGTAGATAGGCAGTTAGTCTAAAGGAATCTCGTTTCTAATTTCATTTCCTTCAAGAGGGCTTTTTCTCCACCATTTCACCTCCTTGACTTTCCTCTCCTTGTATTGATGGGGTAGTATATTTCCATCACCTTTGCAGTCTTTGTTCATTCCCTTTACAATTGAATTTAATTTAGCCTGTTGTTCTACACAAGAAGTGTTGGTCCAGCTGGGTTATTTAAGCTCAAAAAAGTATAGGATTATTATTACATCAATTCAAGTTTTATATAAGTTTGTCAAAGATAGAAGCCCCAGATTATTTTTAAAAGAGGAAATGATTCCCTTATGACTTTAGATAATGAATATAGCAGAACTGATAACAACATTTACCCTTCACCCCTATGATCTACCAGATGATCTAGCAGCTGCTAATCACCTGAAATCTACCATATATTTTCCTTTCATCTTAACCTTACATTGAATGTTTTCTGCACTACAGATATTAGAGCCACTTAAAAACAAATATTCTATCAAAAATTACATGGTATCTAGGTTATTGTAGCACAGGGAGCACAGTTTTACCTCTACATCTGTGACTAGCATGATTCACTGTTTAAGCAATGTAAATGCTTCTGTGTGGCAAGAGTGTGAGGATATGATTGCAACCAAGCAACATAGGAAGCTCTTTTCCTTATGTCATGAGAGAAATTACAGGAGTCTAGACTAAGTGAGAGCAGAGAAAACGTATAAAACATACATTATTAAATAAACCAAAGCTCTAAAATCACAAAGATTTGAGGACCTATTTATCAGAACAAGGAAAGTAGTGTTGTTAAGGAAAAAAGCAATTTTGTCTTGGGTGAACAAATGTAATCATAGTGTCATATTAAAAAATAAACATGCTGAAGGGCTAGCTTTGTTATTCTGTTTGTTTGACTGAGTAATTTAACTATTTCCATTTTGAATATGAGGCATGAAAGTGGCAGTATCTAGTAGGCTGCTGGAGGTATAGATCCAGATTATAAAAGAGATGAGATTCTTTAGCAAACACATGGTAATTGAAGACTGAATAGGGTTGTCTGGGAAGTTATAGATTCAAAAGAGCACAGGGCTGAGGACCAAAATGAAAAAAAAAAAAAAAAAGCAGAGAAACTAAACAACATCTAGAAAACTTAGGAAAACAAGGTAAGTGGCACCACAAAATCCAAAGGAGGGAGGAAATAAAATAAGGTCTAGAAAAGAGAAACTGAAAGGATTAAAAATTTAGTTACTAGGACCTCTATGTGTAAATTGGTAGAACTGTAATGATTTAACCTGCCTGAGGGAGTGGGCATGGATTGGGGTTGCTTATAAGGGACATTATGTTACTTATAAATATGTATGATATACTTGTACAGTGTTTTTCAGTCTTTAGATATAATAACCAGAAATGAAGTATTATATAACAAAAGTGTTTAAGACTATATATGTATAATTTAATATGTATATTAAATATACATATAAAACTATACATATATCATCTCCAGAAACTCTGGTATCTGTAAATAGAGGTAGGTTATAATGAGTATTCTAGTTGAAACACAAGGCTGAGGAACATTTCTTTTCTCTTTTTTTTGGACTTTATTATTTTTATTTTTTTATTACTCAGATGAATTTATCAGATCTGTAGTTGTATAATGATCTGAGGTTGTATTTCCACAACAAGCACTTGGTAGATGCTTGGAGACTGTGTTTTATTAGGAGTGACTATGAGGACGTTGGCTGATGGAAACTGTGGTGATGAACTTAAGCCACCTGATTGCCATGAGCCAGATCTCGATACCACACTAGATATGTGGAATCACCTGTTGGTTATCCCTTGGTTCTTCCTTGCTAATCTTGGGTGGACATTAATGAGGATAACATGACGATCCATTCAGGGTGTTAAACTTGTCCATTCCAAGTATAATGACCCACTTGGATGGAGTCTTCCTTAGAAGGTGATTGAATACCAGCAGACCTTTACAGAACAATGTTATTTGTTCTATTCAATCTTCGTATTTATAAACATGGATAACAATGTTAGAGGTATTTCAAAGTTGACAGCACTGGTATAATTTCTGTGAAAGTTTCCATGAAGATGTTTAGAGACAGAAAAGCCATTCCTTCTTATCTTTAAAAAAAAGTGTTTATATCTGCAAATGACCTTCCAAAAGTAACTTTCTTAAATGTTATCTTTTTTATGAGTAAAGAGAGGAAAATTACTTCATTCAAGTGTAAGTAATATGAATATGAAAATTCTCATTATAAAAATTTGCTAAGGCTCTTTTATTTAGCTCAAAAGCACTCAAATGGCTATAGCGATAAACTTCAAAGTTGGCAGTAGTGGCATATTCTTCCATTTAACATCAAGCCAATACTGAAGAAAATTGCTGCCATATTTTCTAAGTTATTAACCTTTAAAATGAGATATATTTCCATGCATAAAGAAGAATTTCCTCCTCTATTTTAGCATGAACCTAAGTTAGAGATACCAATCAAATAAATTAATTAAAATCAAGCTATATGCTGCTGCTTTCTTTTGTCCTTTCTACATATTCCTTTAAGTTACAAATTGGAAAAATGTAGGAAATGTTTGAAACTCAGTTATTGATTACAATAATGTCAATTTTTATGCCAATCACAGTGATCGTATGAGTTAAATATACGTCTTTTTTTTAAAAGTGTGCAGTTGGGTCCCACTGTCTGTAAAACCCCTCAGAAGTCATTATCTCTGTCTGAATTTTTCTTTCAAACTCCCTATACCTTCACCGTGGTCCTGCCAACTTCCTGACAGAAAGTAATCAAAAATGTCCTTATCCATTCATTTTCTTTCTGCCTTAGAGAATTTTCCCTAGTAGTGTGTGTCCAGATTACCCAAATTTCCTCTTTTAATCTTCCCACCAGTTGTTTTATAAATGGTTCCACAAATTAACCTCCCCCCCCGTTACTCTGCTCAGATTTATCAAGGTATGCTTGAGTACTGCTTTCTTCTAACCCTATGTAGACATAGCACTCTTTCAGCTAAACTCTATAAGCTCTCCTAGTTTATAGACTTTTTCTGTCTAAAACCTCCCTTTGTACATAATGTATTCCAGACTTTATTTTGACAGTCATTTATCTTATTCACATTTACTTTCCATTCCCCTACCCCAGACAGTAAAACATGAATTTAGAGTAAGACAGCTATGGTATAAAATTTAGTCCTGAGCAGGTGACTTGATTCTCTGAAATTCAGTTCTTGCATCTGCATTATAGGAACAACAGTAATATTTATGACAGGATATTGTGTGAATATTAACATAAATAATGTAAAACATTTTGCCAAATGCCTAACAGATTGAAAGAATTGCACAGTTCTTAACCATTCTCATTCTAAATAGGTTTATTATTGTGCTATTTTTGTACATCTCTAGGAGATGTAAAATAAAGTGAGATACCAGGAAAGAGGTATAGGATTTGAAATTAAACAGATACATGTTAGTATTCTCACATATAACTTATTAACTACATGACTTTGAGTAAGTGCCTTACCCTCTTTAAACTTTATAGTGATGATTCAATAACATGATCTATATAGCAGTGAATATAAAAGTTATCCTTATTAAATGTCTGCTGAATGAGTAAATGAGTGATATATATTTGTGTTATGTATTCTGCAATGGTGATCTTAACAGTTTAAACATATTTTCACTGAATCATTCAGCCAAGGTTTATTTATCACAATAACAGTAAACTGTACTAGTCAGTGGGAATACTTTCAAATAGGCTTGGAAAGGACCATTATCTATTTGTGTGGTACCTAATATAGCACTGTTTGCCATTAGATTGATTAATAATTCTCTGTAAACAGCTGCAAGCATTTGCTCTGCTCAGCTCTAAACTATAATTCATATACATCTGGTATGTCTAGAAAACTGATGAATCAGGCCTTCCCCAAGTCAATTTCCATAACTCTTTATTTTCCTCCATAATTTTACCAACCCACCTGAGACAATTATAGCTGTGGCCATAAGAACAATTAAGTATAGAGTAAGATGTTAGGAGAAAATATTTAGGGTCAGCAGCAAGAATGCATTCAGGGTGGACTCTGAAATCAGCTCCAGGAGGATAATGTCACTGGAGGTGAGTGGGCTGGATAGAAAGCATCCATGGTCCCAGGGTGAGTAGCAGAGAAGAGCACTGGACAAAGCTATCCAGCCTCAGGGTAGAGGCAACAAATTTGGATTACATAAGAGAGGATGATTGCAACTGCTCAGTCATATAATCTAGAATTTTTGCCCCCAGGGCAAGCTTGAATGCTAATCAAAACAAAACAATGGATTTATATATGAGTCATACAACTACAATTATACAGTCAGTATAATCATAGTTCATTTTAATGTCGAATAGGTTAAATATGCATTTCTAAAATCCAGTTCTCATTACTTTTTGACTTCTCAAAGAGTAGGGTTTAGATGAATTTCGTAAAGTCAATAGAATGTGCATTATAACCATGTAAACATTAATTGCATTAATAAATTTCCTATGTGTCTTTAGGTATATGATCCCTCCAAAGTTTTTACTATTTTTCTAAAGCCATGTAGTAATAAAATTACCCATAAATAAAAAGTGATTCAACATATTTGAATGTACAAGGAGGTACTTCGAAACAAGCTTATAAAAGTTAATGGTCAATAAAAATTGTTTTCAGTCCATAAAATGTGTTTATTTAACTTGTTCTTGAAATATCTGACAATTATAAGCATGCTATTATCATACTGGAATAAAATCCAATTAAATCACAAAGCTATATTCCTTTTTCCAAAAATTTTCAGAGAAACAAGAACAAGCTCTTGAGTATAGGTCATATCTATATCATATCTAGATATTTATTATATAATTATGGTGAGAATATGAGGGGGAATAATTAATTGGAAGAAACACATTGAAACACTTTAGTGTTATTTCTAAAAACAGATATGATGATTGACACATGCCCATGAACTTTTCAAATGTAAGTAGATGGAACTCTCTTGCCACTTGACATTAAAATTCCAATAGCAAATGTCCCTGGATGTATCCCAAGCTGAGTAATTATATCTGGTCCATAGCAGAAGCATTTGATGATTTTATGCTTCTCAGTGTGTCCTGCTTTTTCAATTTCACCCAGGACTGCATTTAAAAAACGCTAATACTAAAATGGCAAAATCACTGAAAGTCACAAAAAAGACAACCAAATAAATTTGAAACAAGGCTAAACATATTGAGGGAGAGAAAGATAGACGAGAGAGAGAGATGTTGTAATACATAAATACATAAGCCTCGACCTTGAATGACCTTTGAATTCTACACAAAGATAGTCTACGGATATTTAAGAGAAAAATTTCTCTAGTATAGGCTTCAGGCTCTGTGACTGCTATGCATTATATGCTAAAATGTAGTGAAAAACAGAGGAAAACAATCTCCTGCAATGATGAGTGATGGGTGGGCCTATGGCCTGTAGTTATCTTCTCTCTTTTCAAAAAATCCTACAGTTGAACTAGGTGGGACAAAATATCTGGGTCAGGTTATCCCAGGATCCCTTTGGTTCCATAAACTTGATACTGGCTAATAGGCATGAAGTTTAATAAATCCCAAAGTTCTTTTAGATATCTTGCTAACTCTCATCAAAATACAGCATGGCCAAATTGTTTTTAATCGCTCAATTGAGTTTTGCATGATAGTTTTTTTTAATGCACAGTTCAAAAAAAAAACAGTTAGCAGAATTAAAAGTTAATTATTAAGAAACATGATTCAGAGACTCACAGACATAGAGAAGAGACTTGTGGTTGCCAAGGGGGAACGAGGTGGGAGAGGGATGCAGTGGGAGTTTGGGGTTAGCAGATCAAAGGATTATATATGGAATGAATAAACAACAAAGTCTTATTGTATAGCACAGGGAACTATTTAAATATTCTGTGATAAATCATAATGGAAAAGAACATTAAAATTATATTTACATATATAACTGAATCACTTTGCTGTATAGTACAAATTAACACATTATAAATCATCTAAACTTCAATAAATAGAAATATGATTCAAAAAAATAAATCTCAAAGGGAGTACAGTAGCTAAAACTGAAGAAATAATCATGGGATCTTCAAGCCTTGAATACATACTTAATTAAAAGATAGTGGCCAACAGTTGCTATTTTGCAAACTGTTAAAACTGGTTTAGCTTGGTCTACTGGAGAAACAGAGGTCCTAGCTACACTGAGTTTGGTTGCGGGCAGGTGCATCAACTGGGAATCACAATCTTCAAGTTGGACACAGATTGCTAAGCAGCAAATTCTGCCTGATAGAGGCTCTCCATATAGAGTGGCAGCCATTGCTCTCTAGTGATATGCTCAGTGAGCAAGGAAAAGATAGGCCACAAGGTTTTTATTGTGTTATACTAAGTGCATTACACAGTCTGGAATGAATAGGATGAGAGAAGGATGTAATTTGTGAGATGAGTCCTCTTTGCCTTCATTCGTATTTGCCCTCACAGTAAATCTCCCTTGGAGGAGATAATCTATGTGACTCCAGAAACATTAGACTATTTGATCTCTTGTGGGAGACAAGCACAATAATATGAGCACCCAGATTCAGAAACCGCTATAGTATGAAAGACAATGCCAAATCAGGCTGAATTTATAGCAAAGTTTAAAAAAAAAAATAAAAAGCAAGTTTCAAAGAATGTGTTTCAGTATTGAAGTTTTAATTTTAAAGAGAACTATGTATAGTGTTTACCTCATTTGATACTCAAAATAGCCCCAAATAAAGGGAATAGTTATTATGTTTATCTTACAGATGGAGAAACTTAACCTCATAGAAATTAAAAGATTTTTTTCTACTTTATTAGTAAAGTTCAGCAGTTAGGACTGAAACGCAGGTATTCTGAATCTAATTCCAATCAGTGTACACGTGTGTGCACACACATGGGCATGCTGTGCAGTCTGCCTTGAGATGGGTCTCAAGTGTTTCATCCAAATGAATGTCTACTTATAAGTGATTCACCAGGCAAATGGACATTGCCATGTAACTGACAGGAGTTAGAAGCCCTGGTAAAGTCATGTATAGCATGAAGAGATTTTTCATTTTAATTTTTAAATCAAATCAGTGAGGCTATTATAGGATGATTAAAATCCCATTTGACTTACAGAGTTTCAATTTAAAAACACTGAATATATTGTCATACATAGTGAACAGCAGTATACAGAGACAAATTAGATGCAATCACACTATATCTATAAATAGGGTGATTTTAATTCCATGGCTCTCCTTTTGATGTTAAGAGTAAAGATAAAAATAGCAGTGGGTGATGCTGAAGCAGTGCTTATTGTATCAGACATTGTTCTAAGTGCTTTATGTATATTAATTTTTTTCCAAACTCATAACAGGCTTATAAAGAAGGAATAATTATTATCTCCTTTTATAGACTATGAAACTGATACCCAGGGAGTAAATAACTTGTTAGAGATTGCATAGTGGGTAAGCAGCAGAGCTGGGTTTCACTTCTGCAGGCTAATTCCAGAATGAATGGATTTACAAAAGAAAGTATACTCCCTCTCATAAAGGTAGTATTATGTAATGGAGAAGAACCACAAGGGACTCTGCAGTCACTCAGAATCAGTTGGATTTCTGGTGTATCAACAGCCAGCTGTGTTACTCTGAAAAGAGGTTTACCCCATCTCTGCCACAATTAATTCACCTGTAAAATAGAGATGTTAGAAAAGCCCTATTCCTAAGATCATTAGTAGGTTCAAGTGAGTTAAGCCTACTTCGTTTCACATTAGGTAATGAATAAATGATAAATGTTAAAGAAGAGGAGACATCATACTTGAAAAATAATCTGAGGAGGAAGGATCAAGATGGTGAAGGAGTAAGATGTTACACTCAACTTCTCCCACAAACACATCAAAAAAAACCACAACTACATGTAGAATGATTCACATAGAACATCTACTGAACACTGGCAGAAGAACTTAAACCTCCGAAAAGGGCAATAAACCCTCCACAAAATTAGGTGGAACAAAAGAAAAAACAAAAGAAAAAAAAAAAGAGAGAGAGAGAAAGAGAAAAGGAGAGAGAGAGCTGAGAAGGAGAAAAGGAACCCACACTCTGGGAAGCCACCTAATCTACATGAAGATCAGCTGAGACAGAGGGACCTCAAACTTGCTGAGAAAAGTGCAGCACGTGGACTGAGGAGGGAAAGCAGAGTAAGAGCCACACAGATTATCTGCACCACTGCCCCAGACAGTATAGCCTAAGATGCTCGGTGGGGGCTGGACACTAAGATTCAGGCTCTGGAGGACCTTTCAACTAGGAGCAGCCTGTGCATCACCTCTTGCATGGGCAAAGCAGGATGGGGTTCATCATGCATGGTCTATAGGTGGCAGGGCAAACTACTGCAGTTCTCTCTGACTCCAGAGGTAGGCGTGGACTGCCACCAAGAGGGGTCTGTGAACAGAACCACCTTCAGCACTAAACACCTCAGAAGGCACCACAGAGGAGGGCACTGTGACTGAACACCACCCATTGTTGCTCTTTACAACCTGGGAATTTACACACCTGCCACTTCCACTTCCAAATGCTTTGGTCACAGCCTAAATCTGCCTGAGACTCATTACTACTCCCTGGGGCCCAGCAACTAGGAGTGGCCTGCACCACCTTCCTGTAGGTCCTTTCTACTGCGAAGAGCCCAGCAAACAGGCACTGACTACTAGCTTTGCCCATTGCCTCCTTCTCCCTGGAAACACACAAAGGGGGAAACCAGCCTGTTCATGCAAAAGAAGGAGGCAACAAATATAAAAACCCCCACACACAAAATAAATAGTAACCCCCCAAAAAATATAAAGGGGCAGTCTTGCATAGAAATATTCCTCCAAGACTATGGTAGTAGCTTTCCCTAAACTCACAGAAAAAAGAAAAACATAAGTGAAACGACAAAGCTCAGGAACCACTCCCCAGTTAAAGGCACAGGAGAATTTTCCTGAAACAGCAAACAATGAAACAGACCTCTGCAGTCTAATAGACACTGAGTTCGAAGGTAAGACAGTGAAAATACTGAAGGAAATAATGGTGAATATGAGGGAATTAAGAGTGGATTATAAATCCAGTAATGTGGATTACTTTAGAAATGAACTAGAAAATATAATATATATAATAAGGAACCAAGAAAAATATATACATATAATATATATATATAATATATATAATAAGGAACCAAGAAAAATTAGAAATTTCATCAGCTGATTTCTTTACATCAATACTACAGGCCAAAAGAGAGTGACAAGATATATTCAAAGTTCTAAAAGGGAAATGTTTCCAGCCTAGAAAAGTCTACCCAGAAAGAATATCATTAAAATAGGAGAAATAAATAATTTATCCAAAAAAAAAAAAAAACAAAAACTAAAAGAGAACAACAATACTAAGACCAATCTAGAAGAAATACTGAAAGGGCTTCTCTAAATAAAAAAAGAAGAAATAGGATGGAGGAAAACACAATTTGAAAGCAATCAATTAAATAAGCAGTATACAGACCTTAAAAGAAAAAAAAGAAAAAAATCTACTGTAAAAGTGATGATAAACACAAGGAACAGCAAAAGGACAAACATGAAGATGTTAAAAAAGGACTTCAAAATCATAAAATGTGGGGAAGGAAAGTAAGAAAATCTAGACACTTTTTTTAAAAAAATAATGTGTTTGTAACTATATGACTATCAGGCTAAATCAAGCAGACATAAGAAGAGGTTAACATACTTAAAAAATAGGGCAACCACGGGAGTTCCCATCCTGGCTCAGTGGTTAACAAATCTGACTAGGAACCATGAGGTTGCGGGTTCGATCCCTGGCCTTGCCGAGTGGGTTAAGGATCCGGCGTTGCCGTGAGCTGTGGTGTAGGTCACAGATGCAGCACAGATCCCGTGTTGCTGTGGCTGTTGTGTAGGCCAGCAGCTGCAGCTCCGATTCAACCCCTAGCCTGGGAACCTCCATATGCCTCAGGAGCGGCCCAAGAAATGGAAAAAAAAAAAAAAATAGAGCAACCACAAATCAAAACCAAACATTATAATCACAAAAACTAAAAAGAAAAGTCAACAAGCATAAAATAAAAGGAAGTCATCCAACCAAAAAAGGAAAAGAACAAAGGAGTGTCATAGAATCAAGTGGAAAACAAGGTTTAAAATGGTAATTGATACATATTCATCAATAATTACCTTAAATGTCAATGCACTGAATGCTCTGATCAAAAAAAAAAAAAAAAAAACAAAACAAAAACAGAGTGGCAGACTGGATAAAAAAGCAAGAGCCTACAATATGCTGCTTATAAGAGACTTAGCTTAGGGCAAAGGACACATATAGATTGAAAGTGAGGGGATGGGAAAAGATATTTCATGCCAATTGAAAAGGAAGAAAAGCAGGAGTTGCATTACTCATACCAGACAAAATAAACTTTAAATGAAGGCCATAAAGGAAGACAAAGAAGGAGACCATTTAATGATAAAAGTATCCATTTAAGAAGAGGATATTACAATGGTCATTATCTATGCCCCTGATATAGGACACCCAGATACATACAACAAACACTAACAGACATAAAAGAAGAAATTGATGACAATACAGTAATAGTAAAAGACTAACATCCCACTGACATCAATGGACAGATCCTCCAGACAGAAAATCAATAAGGTAACAGAGATCCTAAATAACACAATAGAAAAGTCAGGACATTATATTCAATAAAATCAGAATATACATTCGTGTCAAGTGCACACATAACATTCTCAAGGGTTGACCACATACTGGCACACAAAACCAACGTTTACAAAATAAAGAGTATAGAAATTATTTCAAGTATCTTCTCTGACCACATTGACATGAAACTAGAAATCAACCACAGGAAAAGAAATGAGAAAAAACTGACTACATGGAGACTAAGCAACATGTTATTAGAAAAACCAATGGGTCAATGAGGAAATCAAAAAGGAAATTTAAAAATACCTCAAGACAAATGATATGTAGACACAACCATTCAAAATTTATGGGATGCTGCAAATGCAGTGCTTAGAGGAAAGTTCATAGTGATACAGGCCTTCTTCAGAAAAAAAAAGAAAAGAAAGAAAAATCTCAAATCAACAACTAACCCACCACCTCAATAAACTAGAAAAGAAGAACAAACAAAACCTAAAATCAGCAAAAGGAAGGAAGTGATAGAGACCAGAGAGGAAATCAATAAAATAGAGATTCAAAACACAATAGAAAAAAACCAATAAAACCAAGAGCTGGTTCTTTGAAAGGGTAAACAAAATTGACAAACCCCTGGCCAGATTCACCAAGAAAAGGAGAGAAAAAACCCAAATAGTATGTATACATGTATGTTTTACTTGGTCCCCATGTTGTACAGTGGAAAAAACAAATAAATAAATAATTTAAAAAAATCCCAAATAAAGAAAATAAAGATAAAAAAGAAATCTCAATGGATACCACAGAAATACAAAAAAAGACCATAAGCGAATACTATGAACAATTACATGCCAACAAATTTGACAACCCAGAAGAAATGGACAACTTTCTAGAGACTTACAGCCTACCAAAACTGAATCAAGAAGAAATAGATCAACTGAACAGACCAATCACTAGAAATGAAATTGAATATGTAAAAAAAATACTCCCTAAAAACCACAGTCCAGGACCAGATAGCTTCACAGGCAAATTCTACTAAACATACAAAGAGGAACTTATATATATCCTTCTTAAACATTTCCAAAAGGCTGAAGAAGGGACACTCCCAAAGACATTCTATGATGCCACCATCACCCTAATACCAAAACCAGACAAAGATACTACCAAAAAAGGAAACTATAGGCCAATACCTTTGATGAATATAGATGCAAAAACTCTAAACAAAATTTTAGCCAACCAAATCCAACAACACATAAAAAAAGATCATATACCACGACCAAGTGGGATTCATCCCAGGTTCACAAGGATGGTCATATGCAAATCAATCAACAGAATACACCACTTTAACAAAAGTAAAGTCAAAAACCACATGATCACTTCAACAGATGCAGAAAAAGCATTTGACAAATTCAAACATCCATTCATTATAAAAAAAAAAAACTCTTAATCATAGAGGTTATAGATGAAACATATATTAATATAATAAAAGCCATTTATGACAAATCCATAACAAATATAATACCCAATGGAGAAAAGCTGAAAGCCTTACCACTAAAATCTGAAACAAGACAAGGATGCCTACTCTCACCACTTTCATTCAATACAGTACTGGAATTTCTAGCCAGAGCAGTCAGACAAACAAAAGAAATAAAAGGCATCCAAATTGGAAGATAGGAGGTAAAACTGTCACTATATGCAGATGACATGACACTATATATAGGAAACCCGAAGCACTGCACAAAAAATTCTTGAACTGATCAAGAAATTCAGCAAAGTAGCAGGATATAAGATTAACATTCAGAAATTAGTAGCATTTCTTTATATTAACAATGAAATATTAGAAAATGAATATAAAAATAAATACATTTTAAAATTGCTCCACCCAAAATTAAATATGTGGGAATAAATCTGACCAAGGAGGCAAAAGACTTATATGCTGAGAACTATAAAACATTAATCTAGCAAATTAAAGAGGATTCAAAGAAAGGGAGAGAGAATCAATGTTCCTGGGATGGAAAAATTAATATTGTAATAATGCCCATACTATCCAAAGCAATCTACAGATTCAATGCAATCCCTATCAAATTACCCAGGAGATTTTCACAGAACTACAACAAGCAATCCAAAAATTAGCATGAGACCATAAAAGACCCAGAATTGCCAAAGCAATCCTGAGGAACAAGAAGCAAGCAGGAGGCATAACTCTCCCAGACTTCAGGCAATATTACAAAGCCATGGTGATAAAGACAGTATGGCACTGGTAGAAAAACAGACATACACACAAATGGAACAGAATAGAGAATGCAGAAATAAAACCAGACACCTACAGTCAATTAATCTTTGACAAAGGAGGCAAGAATATAAAATGGGAAAAAGACAGTTTCTTCGGCAAATGGTGCTGGGAAAATTGAACAGCTGCATGTAAATCAATGAAACTAGAACACACCCTTACACCATGCAGAAAAATAAATTCAAAATCGCTTAAAGACATCAATGAAAGACAAGACACCATCAAACTCCTAGAAGATAACATAGGCAAAACATTCTCTGACATCAACCTTACAAATGCTTTCTTAGGCCAGACTCCCAAGGCAACAGAAATAAAATCAATACACAGAAATCGACAGCATTTCTATATCCTAACAATGAAAAAGCAGAAAAGGAAATTAGGGAAGCAATCCCGTTTACCATCACATCCAAAAGAATAAAATACCTAGGAGTAAACCTACCTAAAGAAACAAAAGACCTGTACTCTGAAAACTACAAGCCACTGATGAAAGAAATCAATGATGACACAAATAGATGGAAAGATATACCATGCTCGTGGATTGGAAGAGTTAATATTATCAAAATAACTATACTACCTAAGGCAATCTACAGATTCAATGCAATCCCTATCAAATTACCAAGGACATTTTTCACAGAACTTGAACAAAATATTTTAAAGTTTGTTTGGAAGCACAAAAGACCCAGAATAGCCAAAGACATCCTGAAAAAGAAAAATGGAGCTGGAGGAATCAGGCTCCCAGACTTCAGACTATACTACAAAGCAGAAGTCGTCAAAACTGCATGGTACGGGCACAAAGGCAGACATACAGATCAGCAGAACACGATACAAAGCCCAGAATTAAACCCACACACCTATAGCCAGCTTATCTATGACAAAGGAGGCAAGAACATACAATGGAGAAAGGACAGCTTGTTCAATAAGTGGTGCTGGGAAAACTGGACAGCCACATGGAAAAGAATGAAATTAGAACACTCCCTAACATCATACACAAAAATCAACTCCAAATGGATGAAAGACCTAGATATAAGACCAGGCACTATCAAACCCCTAGAGGAAAACATAGGCCAAACACTCTCTGACATAAACGACAGCAGCATCTTCTCAGATCCACCTCTTAGAGTCAAGATGGTAAAAACAAAAATAAACAAATGGGATCTAATCAAACTTCAAAGTTTCTGCACAGCAAAGGAAGCCCCAAACAACACAAAAAGACAACCCACAGAATGGGAGAAAATCTTTGCAAATGAATCGACTGACAAGGGATTAATCTCCAAAATTTATAAACACCTTCTGTAGCTCCATACCAAAAAAACAAACAACCCCATCCAAATATGGGCAGAAATCTAAACAAAAATTCTCCAAAGGTGACATACAGATGACCAAGAAACACATGAAAAGATGGTCAACATCACTCATTATTAGATGCAAATCAAAACCACTCTGAGGTACGACCTTACACCAGCCAGAATGGCCATCATCCAAAAGTCTACAAACAATAAGTGCTGGAGAGGGTGTGGAGAAAAAGGAACCCTAGTACACTGTTGGTGGGATTGTCAATTGGTGCAACCACTGTGGAAAGCAGTATAGAGATTCCTCAGAAAGCTAAACATAGAACTACCATTTGATCCAGCAGTCCCACTCCTGGGCATCTATCCAGAGAAAACCACGACTCGCAAAGACACATGTACTCCAATGTTCACTGCAGCACTATTTACAATAGCCAAGACATGGAAACAACCTAAATGTCCATCGACAGAGGAGTGGATCCAGAAGATGTGGTACACATACACAATGGAATATTAGCCATTAAAAAGAACGAAATACCATCAATTTTTGCAACATGAATGGACCTAGAAACTATCATGCTAAGTGAAGTCAGCCATACAATGAGACACCAACATCAAATGCTTTCACTGACATGTGGAATCTGAAAAAAGGACAGACGGAACTTCTTTGCAGAACAGATGCTGACTCACAGACACTGAAAAACTTATGGTCTCTGGAGGAGACAGTTTGAGGGGTGGGGGGATGTGCCTGGACTGTGGGATGGAAATCCTGTGAAATGAGATTGTTATGATCATTATACAACTACAGATGTGATAAATTCATTTGAGTAATAAAAAAATTTTAAAAAAAATCAAAAGCAACCAAAATGCCCCACAAACAGTAGAATGGATCAATAAATTGTTCTACATTTCAAAAAATTAAAATTAAAAAAAATAAACCAATGGGACCAAATCAAACTGACAAGCTTTTACACAGCAAAGGAAATCATATAAAAAACAAAAATATAACCTATGGAATGAGAGAAAATATTTTTAAATAATGCAACTGACAAGGGCTTAATCTCTAAAATATATAAACAACTTATACAATTCAACAGCAAAAAAGCCAACAACCCAATAGAAAAATGGACAAGGACCTGAATATACATTTCTCCAAGGAAGATATACAGATGGCCAACAAGCACTTGAAACAATGCTGAACATCTCTATTATTAGAGAAATGCAAATCAAAACTACCATGAGATATCACCTCACACCAGTCAGAATGGCTATCATTAATAAGTCAAGAAATAATAAATGCTGAAGCGGGTGTAGAGAAAAGGCACTCTCCTATCCTGTTGTTGGGAATGTAAATTGGTAGAACCACTGTGGAAAACAGTATGGATGTACCTCAGAAATGTAAATATACAACTACCATATGACCCAGAAATCCCACTCTTGAGCATATATCTGGAGAAAACTTTCCGTGAAAAAAGAAACATGCATCTATATATTCATTGCAGCACTATTCACAGTAGCCAAGACATGGAAACAACCTGTCCACTGGTTGTGGAAACAAATGTCCACTGACAGATGAATGGATTAGGACGATGTGGTATATATACACAACTGAATATTACTCAGCCATAACGAAGAACAAAATAATGCCATTTGCAGTAAAATTGATGGAACTAGAGACTCCCATACTAAGTAAAGTAAGTCAGAGACATATGATATCACTTATACCTGGAATCTAGTATATGGCACAAATGAATCTTTCCACAGAAAAGAAACACATGGACTTGGAGAACAGACTTGTGATTGTCAAGGGGGTGGGAGGGAGTGTGGTGGACTGGGAGTCTGGGGTTAATAGATTAAAACTATTGCTTTTGGAGTGGATAAGCAATGAGATCCTGCTGTATAGCACTGGGGACTCTATCTAATCAATTGTGATGGAATATGATTGAGGATGGTGTGAGAAAAAGAATGTGTGTGTGTGTGTGAGAGAGAGAGACTGGGTCACTTTGCTGTACAGTAGTAACTGAAAGAACACTGTAAACAAAGTATAATGAAAAAAATAGAAATGATTTACAAACCAAAAATAGAAAAATAAAAATAAATTAAAAAATAAAAATAATCTACTCCAAGCCTTTTATTTAAAAAAAAGAGGAAGTTCAAGACTGGAGAATTTAAATATCAGTTTTACATCATGTTCTCAGTGGCTAGACCAAGAGTAGAAACCATGCCTTTCAAATCTATGTTTAGGCTTTGAACCACAAAAGAGTAAATATAAAGGAGTTTATCTAATATAATTTTTTCATTTAAAAAATTCACCATTGAAATATTTTAAATTCCTGTCTGTATAAACGTGACTCTACTTACAGCGACAATTATTAGAATATCCTTTGAGTCTTGCCTATGTTCACAACTATTTATAAGTAAAGTATAAAAATATTTCTCTCTCAAATGTGAATAATAAATGAATTGTTTTGAACAGAAGAGTAGTAATCATAGTTTCATCTGTGTCCTCAAACCAATAAAATCACAGAGGAATCATTTGTCTTGCTTCTCAGAGCTTGGATGTCTGCTTGTGTTACGTATTTAACAACAGCTCTAGATTGAGATAAGAGATCAAGAGATCCGCAAAACATGAGAAAAAATAAGATGGAGCCAAACCAAACATAAAAACAGGGGAATGTTCAATTATGGCTCATTTGTACATCAGCAAAATCCCTGAGCAAAATCACATGGTACATTTTACGAAGACAGTGAAAATATAAGCTGTCAAGCTGATCACACTGTCTTAATGTATGGTTTTTTAAAAAAGCAATCCTTCCTACTGACCTACTGACCTACTGACCAGGTTGAAAATAGGCTGCAATTAATTCTGTCATATTTTATAGTTTTTGTACAGGTACCAAAGTTGCCCGACAAGAATGCAAGTTATTTAAAGGCAAGGGTCTTAAAAATCTTCTCATGGCATCCAGCATATGACTGAACATAGCATTAAGAGGAGAGGACAAAAGAGGATAAAACCCATAGTTGAGTTGAATTGACATGTGTCTTCCTAGATTATTAACAACAAACAACAACAGTAAATGTATTTTGTTCATTTGGTACTACAGTGTCACTACCTTAGAGTAGTAAAATCTACAAATAGACTAAAGAAATGTATAGAACTATAAATGAATATTGAATATAGTGACCATTTAGCATCATGAAAAATCAGTTTAATTCTCCTTACATGCAGCATATGATAGAGGTGTTTCAAGCTACCATTCTTTCATTTTTTATTTGAGTAATAGATGTCACCTGAAAAATAGACTTGAGCATATACTTAATCTTTTTTAAGCTGACTCAGTTATGAATTTATAGTAGCAAAAACTATGAGCTTTTTGCCTGGAAAGAAAGAAATCACAACTTAGTGGTCTAAGATACCGACACCATTTCGATGAGATTTTCTTTAATAGCATATTTTTTGAGACTCATAATAGTAATGAAAATGGCAAATGGAGGAAACCTAGACAAATTTTTATCCATATTTAATAAATACAAATGTTGATGGTATATGCAAGGGCTGTGGGGGCTCAGAGTAAGACAGGGTGGCAAGGACTACATTGTGCTGGGGTGGGAGGGTGAGGGGTGATAACCTTTCCCAGAATATCTTGCTTCACTAGAGACCAACACTGTCCCCCATGGAGCATCTCAAAGGAGATATTTTAGATTTTACCTGAATATAAAATAAGTAAAATTCTAACAGAGAACAAATTAAGGATACCCCCTTCACTTTCCTGATTAAGTATCTATATACCAAGCTGAATAAAAGACAAAGATAATTAATGAGGCATGAATAAAAAGACAAAGGCTCATAAAAGAAATGCAAATCACTTATAAATATAGGTAACAATTATGATCATATGCTTCTAATTTCTACCTTTGCTTTTCTTTCCTTTTTTTCACCTATGTCTTGCTATACTTTTATTAATTCTTTTAAACCTAACTTCAATCCTTTTTAGAAAATGGCATAATATAAATTTAAAAGAAAACAAAAATATAATAAAAAGACAACCACATTGAAAAACCCACTGATATAGGTATTGGTGTTTCTCAAGATTAATTTAACTCTAAAAACTCTTAAAAACAAACAACTTACATCAGCATCTATTTGTAACACATATTGAAACAAGTATATCAGATAAGTCTACATATTATAATGCACATCTCAGTGAATTTTCATACCATAAAAAATCTCCATAATAGCAACAAAATCATGAAAAAATAAATTACCAGCCCTTGAGAAGCCCTCCTGTGCTGCCTTCCAGGTTCTGCTGCACTAAGGTTACTCTCTGCCATGACTTCTATCACCATAGTACCTGATGGCCTGCTTTTGTATGTTCTAAAAATGGGAATTCTATCATATGTTTTTCCCTGTGGCTTATCTTATCCAAATTTATGATATTTACATTATTCAGTATGTAAACAAAAATTCTTAGATTCCTTGGATGCATGACTGTTTAGATCATTTGCCCATTTTTAACTGGGTTATCTTTCTTGCTGTTAAGAGTGCTTTATGCATTCTAGATATAGATTCCTGATCAGGGCTTGCAAATAATTTCTCCCATTGTGTGGAATGTCATTGAACTCTTTTTTTCATTTTTGTCAAGTTTTATTGAGGTATATATAGTTGATTTACAATGCTGTGATGATTTATATGTAAACACATCCATTCTTTATCAGATTCTTTTAACTTTCTTGATGGTATCATTTGAAGTACAAAATTTTTAATTTTGATTAAGTTCAATTTATACATTTTTAAGTTATGTATTTTTTTCTTTTGTTGCTTGAGTTTTAGTATCAAAAAAAGAACTCTTCACTAAATCCAAGATCACAGAGATCTACCTTTATGTTCTTCTAAGAATTTTATAGTTTTAGTTCTTACAGTTAGGCCTTTATGGTATAAGGTAAAGGTCCAACTTCATTCCTCTGCATGTGGCTATTCAGTTATATCAGTAGCATTTGTTAAAAATACTATTCTTTCCCAATAGACAGTCTTGGCACTGTTGTCAAAAAATCAAATGGCTAGAGATATATGGCTTCATAGAGAGACTCTTATTTCTTTATTACTATTATTATTTTAATAGCTATTTCCCCAACACAATTTTTTTTCTACTGTAGAGCATGGTGACCCATGTACATTGTATTTTTGCACATTATCATGCTCCATCATAAGTGACTAGACATAGTTCCCAGTGCTACACAGCAGGATCTCATTGCTAATCCATTCCAAAGACAATAGTTTGTATTTATTAACCTCAAGAGACTCTCATTTATAATCTATATGTCTACCCTTGAGCAATTACTACAACGTCTTATTCACTCCTGCCATGTAGATGTTTTGAAATCAAGAAGTTTAAGTCGTCTTCTTTGTTCTGTTTCAAGATTGCTTTGGCTCTTCTGGGTCAAATTCCATGTGAACTTTATAATCATCTTTAAAATTCATATAAAGAAGTCACCTAGAATTCTGATAGGGATTTTAGTGAATCTATAAATCAATTTGGGGAGTTTTGCCATCTTAACAATACTAAATTGTCTAATATATGAACATATCATGTGTTTCCAATTATTTAGATTTTTAAAAGTTTATTTCAACAATGGTCATAGTTATATAAGCTTCACACTTCTTTTGTCAAATCATAAATATTTATAAATTATAAAGTATCTTATTCTTTTTAATTTTATCATAGTTGAATTACTTAATTTAATTTTAGATCATTTATTGAAAGTGCATTAAGATATAATTGATTTTTGTATAATGATCTTATATCCTGAAATTTTGTTGAAATTATTCATTACTTTTTATGGTTATTTACTGGATTGTTTTCTAATGTATAATATTACATCATCTACAATAGAGATTTTTAGTTCTTTTCTTTCCAATCTGGAGGCTTTTTATATCTTTTTCTTACTTGGTTGCCCTGGCTAGAATCTCCTATACAAAGCTAAATAGCAGCGGCAAGAGTGTACATCCTTGTCTTATTCTTAATCCTAGTTTTTCACCATTGAGTATGAATTTAACTATGGAATTTTAGTAGGTTTACTTTATGATGCTGAGGAATTCCCTTTCTATTCCTAGGGTTTTTTTTTTTTTTTAGTGTGTTTTACTATGAAATGGTATTGGATATTTTTCAAATGTTTTATCTTTGTCTATTGAGATAAATATGAGGTTTTTTTAATTCTATAGTCATAGCATATTACATTAATTGATTTGAGGATGTTAAACTAACCTTGCATTCTGGTGATACATACTACTTGGTCATGGTGTGTAATTATTTTTTATTTCTTAATGGATTTGGCTTGTTAGTATTTTGTGAAGGATTTGTATATGCATATCTACAAAGAGACAACAATCCTGGTTTTCTTATCTCATGATACCTTTGTCTGGCTTTGATGTTGAGGTAATATTAGCACCATAAATTGACTTAGAAAATGTTCCTTCCCTTACATATTTTGAAATAATTGGTAAAGAATTAGTATTAATTAATAGGTCACTAATTGACAATCATCAATTTTTTCATGAAATATAGTATATGCAATACTGTTTTGACAAAGCTTTTTTTGTTGTTCGACAAGACATTTCAGAATTCAAGCTTTTCTTAGGTGATTTGGGAGAGGGCTCAAACAAGTGATGCTGTGGTCTGAATTGTATGTTCTCAGGATCTGTGGATAATTCTGTCATCTAGTAAAATAAGTCTTATTTGGCAAGAGAAGGCTAAAGCTGTTAACTGGTAAAGAAGTTATGGTCATTCATACTACCTGGGATGAGGGATGTTTGATATTTTAAGGTTTGCAAAATGATAGTGTCTTTTTTTTAACTTAGTCAAAATCATGAATTGTTCTTTATATCACTTCATCATAGTCACAGAGTGACCTTTTATGAAATTGATATTATGTAAAATCACTATGTAAGACAGGAGAACACTATGGACAAGTCGTAAGTGCCAGGTTAGGTCCTAACAACAAGGCCTAGCTTAACAGTGAAGCAAGTTCTTGATTTTTAGAGGCTAATTTTCTTTTTAGTGTGGCTGAACTATCTTGTAAATAGTATATTTGTCATAAAGTCTTATGGGTCATTGAATAGATTCAAAGAACCAAGATGATATAATTTAATTTATAAAGTTACACTTCGTAGGTTAAAATAAATCAACTCTACTCTGCTACTTTTTTTTTTTCCCTCCTGCTGTTGTCCACAATTATAGATATTTAAAGCACTGTATGAGCTAGCAGGGAAGGTTGGGGTTGGAAATTTATAGTAGGATTGTGTCCAAATCTCATGTGAACAAACAATCAATACAATTCAAAATGTGGTCTAATGATTACAAACCCTCATGACAAATAATTCGTCATTGAAAAAGCAATAGCTTTATAATAATGTGAAAAATATTATTTCTAAATTTCCAAGTCAGCAGTAAAGTCTGAGGTCCTCTATTTATATTCTAATCTTTCACTAGGTTCTACACTATCAATTTACCAGGTTTCATGTTAACCTCAGAGATTTAAAGGACACTCTTTGGAGTAAATCAGGTTTTGTCTTTCAGAGCAGTGAATTCAACTTAAATGCAGACTCATGGGAAAATCTTCTTTTAAAACAGAACTAGTGTTTTATAATTTGCATATTTCTTTACTCAGAAACATCACTTTGTAAAGGGAGTTTTGTTATTTCCATTCATATTATAATATTAAGATAACCTGACATTGGCATCACTGCTGAATTTGAAATGTTATATATACACATATATATACACACATATATATATAAATACAACGTGCTTTTTCTAAATTTTATTTTATATAAAATATATACATGAATATCCATATATAAATACATTTATATATGTATGTGTGTGTGTTTATGTGCATACGTGTGTGTGTGTTTATATATATATATATGTGGCTTAGATATTCAGGTTCACTTGGTGGAGGAATTCTACATGCAAGTTCAAATTAATGTGTTTCATGAAGCAGATCTATTCCGGAAATAATATCAGGACAGTTTGGGCATCTTTTTCCTGGTTAAAGTTGAATGAGCTAACACATTTTTTGCATACCAAATAAGTCTAAAATGACATTGAATAGTACCTTTTTACATTGTAAAAATAATACATAAAATTAATTTTAAAATTCACTGATAATTTTAAAATTACAAGTATATGCATTTGAGCCAATATCACATCACTATGTTTTGTAATATTTCTTAATTTTGTTAGGGTAAATACTTCTGCTTTACTCTTACTTAAATAAGCCCAGTTTAGTTATTTACAAACTATTCTTCTATAAATGCTATAGATAAAGCTTGTTAAGTTTATCAAAATATCAAATTGGAAAGGTCGTTATATTGCATCATAGTTACAGATTAATATAAGGATAACTGACTCATTTGTAATATTAACCCATTTCTTCTAAAAACATGAAATGTCTCTTGAAAAATTAAAACCTCATTTTATGCCCTTAATTTTTTCTATAATTTTTCCATGTTCTCAAAATAAATTATGAAATAAGGTTTTTGTTGCTAGTGTGATAGTGTCCTATTTTGTATTATATTTTCTAGTTCATGTCAAGAGCTCTGAATGGTCTAAGATTTTTACCCAATTTGCAATGTAACAAGTTAGCCTCCTGCAGTGTCATGGATCCTGGCAGGACATATGATTCTGGTTTAGAGGCAGATGGTAACGCCAAGTTTGTGTAAACGCACTTCAAAAACTTCTGGCCCTGGTTTTTGTTTTGTTTGTTTGCATGTTTCTTTTTTTTTTCCCCCCAATGGGGAAATCTCAGCTATTATTTTAATTTTGTTTAAACCTTATTGTTACTCAGGACATTCTGATGTTATGTATCTTTGCAGAATTTATACATTTTTCTCTAGTTTAATTTGTTAGTGAAAATGGGAACTTATATATGACAGTGGGCATATCAAAAGTAGTAGGGAAATGACAAATTATTTATTAGAAGAAATTAAACAAACTACTGCTAGGAGAAAAATGAAAGTAGATACCTACCTAACAGCACATTCAAAAATGTCTGAATGGATTAAAAATATAAATTAGGTAGTAGAAGTAAACAAAATTGAGTATCCTTAGAATCGCTAGGTGAAAAAGTATTTAAACAATCACACTTCAAAGTAAAAAATTATAAGACAAAAAAAATTGATGAGTGTGATTATATCAAAATCAGGATTACTATTCAGAGAAAGACACAAGAGACAAAATAAATAGATGGATAACAGAGTGGGAGAAAGCGTGTAAAGGAAAGGCTTAATATATGCACATATAAAAGACATGTTAATAAAAGATAAGCCAAGAGAAGCTTCCCCAAAACTATAGCAAACATAACGTTTACTGTGAAATGTTAGAAGCATTCTCTCTCTCTCTTTTTTATTTTTCCCTTCACTTAATGTTTGATAGGCAACAAGGATATAGTAAAACATTCTTTTTTTTTAAACTGAGTGATGAGCAATGATGCCCAAGGTTCTGTTTGGGATAGCAGGCACAGGACACTGAATCCAACAAAATAAAACCCCAATCCTCATGGGGCTTTTGTCACAAGGGATCTTTTGATAATGGACCTTGTTTCTCAAACCTATACATAATAACTGGTCAAAGGGTATAAATTTTCAGTTATAGGATATATAAGTTCTAGAGATCTAATGCACAACATGGTAATTACAGTTAATACTGAATTGAATGCTAGAAATTTGCTAAGAGAGTACTCTTAAGTGTTCTCACCATACACACACACACACACACACACACACACACATCTATAGGAGGTGATGTGTTAATTAATTTGATTGTGGCAATCACATCACAATGTATGCATATATTAAGTCATTACATCATGCATGTTTTTAAAAAATCATCACATTGGGCAACTTAAATGTACACCTAATATATACACTATGCACAACCAAAATATATACGTACATTCCCAACTTACAACAATTTGACTCACAATTTTTCAACTTAACGATGGTGCCAAAGTGATACACATTCAGTGAAACCCATACTTTGAACTTTAAATTTTGATCTTTTCCTGGGGTAGTGGTACGCCCTGCAAAACTGTCCTGATACAGAGCAGTAGCAGCAAGCAGGGCTCCTAATTCACCACACGGTCACCAGGGTAAAAAACTGAAATACACACAACCATTGTGTACCCAGACAAGCATTCTGTTTTTCACTTTTAATATAGTATTCAATAAAACACATGACATATTCAACACTTCATTATAAAATAAACTTGGTGTAAGAAGATTTTGCCCAACTAGAGCATGTTTAAGGTAGGCTAGGCTATGATATAATATTTGGTAGGTTAGGTGTATTAAATGCATTTTCAATTTATGATATTATCTGGATATAGCCCCATCCTAAGTAGAGGAAGAACTGCAGAATTTTTATTTGTCCAACATACTTAAATAATGTGGTAGGAAAAAAATTTAAAATATACCTTTTAAAAGTTTGTTTAGATTAAGTACTTCTGGAAACTGAATTTTATTATTCATATCTAGCAAAGCTTCAGCCCAGATTTTTTTCAAAAAGTAACTATTACTCTAATATAGTGATATACAGTATACAGTGAAATGATTAAATAAGCACACGTGACGGAACAACGGATAAATAAACCACCTGATTGCCCTGCCCTTGCTCAGTGGGTTAACGATCCGGCGTTGCCGTGAGCTGCGGTGTAGGTTGCAGACGCAGCTCGGATCCAGCGTTGCAGTGGCTCTGGTGTAGGCCGGTGGCTACAGCTCCAATTCGACCCCTAGCCTGGGAACCTCCATATGCCGCGGGAGCGGCCCAAGACATAGCAAAAAGATAAAAAAATAAATAAAATAAAATAAAATAAAATAAAATAAAATAAAATAAAATAAAAATAAATAAATAAACCACCTGATTGAGTACTGAGCATCTACTGACGTAAAGGTAAAACAGTATTCAATACAGAATAACAATTTTTTTCTAGAACATTTGCTCTGCATTTTCTGACCATAGCATGATTTACTGTCACTGTATGATTCGGAGGAAGAAGCTGTTTTTCATAAGAGTTATAAATAAAGGAATCAATTTTTCTATACATAGCTAATTTAAATTTCATATGGTTCAGTGAATGAGAAAATATCAGTGGATCTTTTTGTTAATATATCTCTGATCTATATTGGTTCAATTGATAACAAAGCCTGTATTAAAATATTTTATGAATGATAAACTTCCAGATTATTCATGTCTGAGACTGTATCTTTTCATCAGAATAGAATGGTAACATTCTGTTTTTTTAAATAAGCTTTATATAACTTTCCCTGATGAGTAATACCAGAGGACATGAAAAAATTATATTGTTACCTTTTAATCATTGAATTAACCTTTTATTTGTAATTTTAAGTTTTAAGTTTGGAACATGGGGAATGAAACCAACTCTTTTTTTAAAAAAGGAAAATAAATGAGTCATCGAAAATTATGATTTCATACTAATGTGTTTTATAACCCTTGATGTTTTTATAACAAGCTAAGGGAAAAATATTCTGCTACTGGGGAAAGTGTTTGTTTTGGGTATTGTTTGATTTCTATGCAGTTTCAAACCTCAAAAAGTAATACTGACAATTGGCTGAATTAACTGAATAACTGCTAGCGAGTGATGTTCATGTTTCTATGAATGAAACAAAAAGAATGTCCTGAATTTTAAAAAAATAATCCAATAGATCTCTGTTTTAACTGTACAGATATTTCAGGCAAGTTCTATTGGAGCTATTATTTAAAATATATACCTGTGTAGAGATTTTAAGTATAACTAGAGATAATTTCCAGTAATTATAAGTGAGCTGCTTAAATTTAGAGTTCCAATGTACATGCTGGTTTTTTACAGCAATCTTGGCACAAGGTTCATCTGTCTATGGTTTAGTGGAAGCTTTCTGATACATTTTGTCTTTTTCTTTTCCCATATATGTATTTCTTTATATTTTGTTGGAATGTCTGGCAATAGTTTTTCCTACCATGGTTACAAAAGAATGAGACAAGTTGAATAAATGGAGATTATATGAAGACTATTAAACAAAGAGCTACAATATATCACATTGTCAGTTAAAGATCAATTGTAAAATGATACCCAGAGGAACAGAATACAGAGAATCAATAGAAAGTCATTACATCAGTATTTGAAAACTGGTTGGAATGTCTTATAGGGTCTGCCATTTAATATACAGAAGAGCATTTTGAATGATTAAGGACTCAGCTATCACTTCCTTCACTCAAATGCTGAGGTGTGATAGGAAAGGATAATACTTTTCTGGAAGTCCAAAGCATACTGTTTACCATTTCATGTGGATATGGAAAATTTTAGTTTTGAATAGTTATGAAAGTGAGACAATCTATGAGGCATGACAAACTGCGAAAAGGCCATTTGTTTTCTCCTCCATTTTTTCCAGCATTTTTCCTTCCTTCCTTGCAGTTTCTATGGGAAGTGCCATGTTGTTATATAATCAGATTATCTTACCCAAAGTTGATGTACCAAATAGAAGGTATCTGAACTAACCTTTCTCTTGGAATAATATATATAGATAGATTTTTCTCAGGGGTTTGTAGACTCAGAATTTTAAGAGTTAAATAATATATATTATGTGTGTGTGTATAATATTTTTTTTTTCTCATGGGTTTGTAGACTCGGATTTTGTTTTGTTTTGTTTTGTTTGTTTTTTAGGGCTGCACTCATGGCATATGCAAGTTCCCAGGGTAGGGATCGAATTACAGCTACAGCTGCTGGCCTATGCCACAGCCACAGCAATGGGTGATCTGAGCTGTGTCTGTAATTACACCACAGCTCACGGGCAATGCCAGATCCTTAACTCACAAAGCGAGGTCAGGGATCGAATCCACATCCTCCTAGTGGGGTTCTTTACTGCTGAGCCATGATGGGAAGTCTGTAGGACTCAGAATTTTTTAAAAGTCAAGGCAATATCTGAAGATGGAAAGATGTAAGTTTATAAATCCATACCTGTTATGGGCCATGTGGAGAAATAGCCGTGTGTTGAGATCAAAAGGGGTAATGCAAATATGCATGGTAGAAAAGGTTTTATTCCTTAGGGCCAGTTCTCTTGGCCAAAGAAGCATATAAGCTTCTGCTACCAGAGAATACAAGCCATACCTGTCCTCTATTGATATCCAAAATTACCAGTGAAATAAAGTCTAATGACTTCCCTTCTATTAAACTAGCAGGGATACATCTGAATGTATTTCTAGTTTAATAAAAATAAAAACTCTATCACTTGCTTTTTTCTCCATCAAAAAACCTGTGAACAAATTCAGGATGATTTAATATACAAGAATAAAAGTAGAAAGTCTCAGATGGTCCTTCACTTTTCTTTAAAGAGATATTGCTATAATTGAAATTAGAGTCAGCAGGGAGCTAGTGCTGATATGGGGTTAAAAGCATCATCCCATACTGGGTAATCAGTGGGTATTAGGTCAAGTTATGGTCCTGCAGTGTTTTGCTGGTTGAAAGTGCTGTAAAGTGAAATAAATACAGGACAACTTAGTTGTGCTTTATATAATATGTAGATAAAGAAAAACCTTACAAGAAAACTTTAGAGTTGCCTGACTTTTCCTAATTTAGTACTGAAAGGCACAGAGAGGTTACACTGACAATTAAAAAAAAAAAAAAAAAAGGAAAAGGAAGGAGCCCAATGCTTGATAGTAGTTCCATAATAAATTCTATTATATCTAGTTAGTATCTCAGTTAAATTAGTGTAACAATGTTACAAGGAATGAACAATAGGTTTTCTATGTATGGAAATCTGGGGAAAAATATTTGATAGGAAGAAAAACATCTTATTAGGTGGTTGGTTTCACCACTATATGTGGGATTGACTTTAGCATGTCCTTCTAAAACCCCACTATTTTTGAGAAATTAAGAAAAAAAAGGTATTTCCTACTTTAAATTGCTTTCTTCCTTAATTTCAGTTTTCAGAATTAATATAGATTAAAAACTCTTCCAAATCTAACTACTCAACTTTAAAAATGTTTACCTAAAACTCTATCATAGTTACCTAGTCAATGAAAAAAATTTATTTTTAATGGATATCAAAATAAATGACTCAAATTTGCATATGAAGAAAATAATAGTAAAAATATGAATTCTTGGTAGGCTTAACATTTAAAGTAATAACAATTCCCTATGTACCAAAAAGAAAAAAAAATCTTGTTATGCAGTTGAGTATTTTTAATACTGAGCTGTCATTGACTGAGGAAAGTTTACCACACGTCAAGTGCTTTCTCTATTTCATTGTCAATACCTACAAGCTTAGAAAGTACTATTACTCCTACTTTACAGGAAAATATGCAGTTAAAAAATACTTGCTTTACAAAGAACTTTTTCAATAACCATTTTTCAAGTACTTGTTTTATATACACTATGTAGTGGAAGCTGTTGATTAAAAGACAACTAAAAAATGGTCCTTTTGAAAAAGGAGTATGGCCCCCAAGTCACACAGCAGGTATCACTGGCAGGAATTGAATGGGGTTGACCATGACTCGACATCCTTGATCCATGTGCAATGTTACACCATCCTCCCGCTCCCTACCCCCTCTACCAAAAAGATTAAAATACAAAATGCCACACAAAGTATTTAAATCAGACCTAATTCTAAAGGGAGTTTTTGTGTTTTGCTACACCAGTATGTGGGATTCTTTGGATTTAAGAGAACAAAAGGTCAGCAGTAAGGCCAGAAGTTTGAAAACCTTCTCTGATTAGACAAGCAGTGTGCAAGTTCATCAATAGATGTGAACAAATAGAAAGCATTAGATCATTTGCTCTCTGAGCACAATTTCCAAAATATCTTTCTCTTAAATTCTTAACCTGGTGTTTGCCATTCAAAAGGCATCATGATCTTGCAGACCTTTGCCAATTACAGATCTCATTTTTAGTCTGTGAATCATAAAAACTTCCCTTTTTATTTCCTGAACAATTCTCCTCCATCTCCTAACTCCCTGTAACGCTCTATGCCATCTAAAAGGCTATAATCTTTCTGAAGTAAATGTTCTTTGAGATGTCTTGTTAATTTTCTTTCCTTAGCCCAAATCCCACTTATTAAAAGTGTTCCGACAGTGGAAAAGCTTCTCTGAAAGATCCTGAAGAGGTCAATTTTCACATAGATAAAATGGCTAAAGGAAAGAAAAATAGAAGCCTAGTTCAGCTTCTTTTGATTAGATTAGCATGGTCTACTTAGTTGTAACCTATTTAACTGCCTGCAAAGCTAATATAAATCCAAACACCATAAAATGAAACTAAAATATATACAGTTCTGCCACTTAAACTGAGCTCAGCATGTAGAAGTGTTTTCACTGTGGGTTATCCTATGAGTGACAAAGCAAAGGAAAATATTTTAAATGTACTAGCTTTCATTTATTAAAAGCTCAGTGTGTATCAATGTCATATTTAGATTAATTAATGTCATCGTTGAAAAATCCTAGGCTGTAGATTCTATTACTATCCCAATTTCATAAGAGGAAAATGAGATCAAAGGGAAGTAGATAACTTGCCGAATTTTCATGGTTTAAAAGTGATACCATTAAGAATTTAGTCTATAGAAATATTCATCATGTGGTCATAATGTTTCAAAAAAATGATAATGTGGTAAGTTTTGTGACCCAGTATAAGATTATAAAAGATAAAGTCTATTGAGGTAATGTCTAAATGCCCATATGCTCAGAAGATTTTGGTTGAAATAATTGCCAACCTCTGAAAAATTAGCCCACCAAGCTATCTGGTTTGTCACTTTTAAAAAAAAAAGCACTAATTTTAATTAACCTACTATTTTAGCCACTTATTTCTGAATTTATTCAGGCTATAAATATGATTTATTATACAATTTTTGTATTTTAGAATGCACTGCCCCACATTATTAAATTTAATACTATTTAATCTATCTCATATTTTGACTTTTAATCGATGGTCCATTATTTTTTAAAATTTTATTTCATCAAAAATAAAGTCTTCCCTTTTGAGCATATAATATCAGCCCAGCACCTGTTCTCTCTGCATGCAAGTGCTTTTGATTCATGACCTTAGTTACCTAAATGGATCTGGATCACTTAATAAATTCCATTTTTTAAAATTCAATCGTGCTTTTAGACAATATTTTGAAATGCAGAAATTTCTATTAAATTTTATTCTTCAGATTTAGAAAATGTTGTGACAGCTCTTTTTGAAATGCTACCCTTACAAAGATTGATAACATTCTTATCCCTGGCTTTTCTTTTCCAGACTAGCTTTTAAAATAATGTGAAAGTTTACACCAGTAATTGCCTTAGTCAAAAGGTTTATTATTGGCATGAAATATTTTTCAGCAGAGCTATTCAATTCATTTTTGGTTCAAAAATAGTAAAGGAGTTCTTAATGACCATTCCAATCCATTAATTTTTCAAATAACTGCATTGTGATTTGGGACAGTTCTGTGTGCTGCTAGTAAAAAGTTCCCATTCCTTTTTCCTTGTCTAAACCCACATGCCATGCACACAACATATACCTACATACAAGAAACACATGTGCACAAATACACAGATATTATATATTTTATATATATATATATATACTCGAGTATATACTCGAGTATATATATATATATACTCAGTGACAACTCTTTCCCACACATGTATAAGCATATATGCATATACATAAGCAATTAAACTAAATTTAATAGAATCATAATTATACATTAAATGGTATTTGATAGGTTAAAAAAATCTTGCATTTTAACTATCACAAACCATACCCAATCACATATTTGCTTAAGCAGATCATATTCTACGGCTTCCTCTCCTCCCTTTCTCCTGCTCTACAGAACTTTTGGTACTAGACTGACACTAGTACTACCTCTTAAGCCACTGGTTGCAAAGTTACATTTCAGCTCTGCAAGCACATGGAATGAGAGAAAAAGTAAAGCCTGTAAAACTGCAATGATTGTAATTTTATGATTTTAGCTTCCCTGAATCTTTCTCTGGGAACCATAATTAATGTAATACATCCATTAGATTCTCTCAGGGGTAAAAAGAAGGATCTAATTGAAACCTTGTAAAGTAGTTTCACAAGCGAAATGGAAAGGATATTGGCTTTTATCTCCCAGTCCCACCTTTACGCTGTCACAGATTATTAATGTTCCACAAAAAATGTTGTAGACCTTCTTGCTAACATCCCCACAACTGATGAGTTTAGGTCAATAATGACAACTGAATCTTTAATTAGTAGTGTTTAGTAGAATTTCTTTTCTGGAATACAAAGCTGAAAATCAGAATCTAAAAATGATTGTACAATTAGTAACAGTCATTTTATAATTCTCAAGAACTTCTAGACCAGCATATACTAAATTTAGACAAAGGAACTATTTTATCTTCTAATAAGTAACAAATTGATTCATAAAAAGATAGTACTGAAAGTTTAGATAAAGTCAGCTAACCCATTCATTCCCCATATTCTTTGTGTTTTGCATCACTCTGTGAACAATGTAGGTAGGAGTCTCACTTTTAATTATGAAAGACAGAACTTGTTTTTTCAACTCTCCCATCTCCTCTTCTTCTTTCTCCTTCTCCTTCTGCTGGTCAAAACAGGATTTTGATCTCTGCTTACACTGTGTTTTTTTGTTCGTTTGTTTGTTTTAAGTATCTTTACTTGTTATTGATTTATTTGAACTGATTTAAATTTCTCATTCCCGGAAAGTGCCATAATCAAAGAAACTGCACGCAGTTACTCTAGGATGATACTTAAAAAATATTTATTGAACGTCTACTATATTCCAACCATTATATACTGAATAATTGCGCTTCAGGGTATGAGACAGACCTAGCCTTTCTCTTCATGGAACTTGTTTAATAATCTTTTGGTTTACTAATATCTAGATGACTTCTTCTTTGACCTATGGGTTATTTTAAAATGTATTACTAAATTTCTAAATATATGGGAATTTTCTAGGCATTGTTTGTTATTGATTTCTAGCTTAATTTCTTTGTGGTCGGAATATCTACCCTGTCTGATTTTAACGTTTTGAAGATTGATGAGATTTACCCAGCACATGATCAACTTTGATAAATAGTTCATGTGTACTTAAAAATAATGTTTATCATACAACAGTATTGAGCAGTGTTTTATATATTCTGTAGGTCAAGTATATTAAAATTATTTTTCCTATTATCTATGTCTTTTACTGTTTTGTTTTTTCCTAGTTTGATCAATTACTGAGACAGGCAAATTAAGTAACACAATTATTGTGAATTTTTTATTTGATTCTTTGTTAAATTTTTATTTAATTTTCTACTAGGGCTACACAAATTTAGAATTATAACCCTCTATGAATTTAACATTTTATTATTAAAAATATCTCTCTTAATTAATACTAATGTCTTTTAAATAAAATCTACTTAACCTGATATAAATATATTAATATAGCAAAACCAATTGTCTTTTGGTTAGTAGTACATATCAGCATTTTGTGTTGTATAACTTTTCTCTATCCTTATATTTTAACTATGTCCCTTAAATGCATTAAATAGTTGAATTTTATTTAAGCTTAAACCTCTTCTTATCTTTAATTGACTAGTCCATTTGCATTTAGTGAAACTGCCATAGTATTAGGTTTAAATCTAATATTTTATAATTTGATGTTTTGCCTGAGCAATATTTCTTTTTATCTCTTTTCTTGCCTTCACGTATGCTGATTAAATTTTATTATTCACTTTTTCCTTTCTTTGCTTAATAGTTATTTGTTTTTACTGGTATTCTATGGTTATCTTAGGAATTATATTATAAATTTTGACTCATCAAGTTCTAGTAAAAATCCATATTTGTGACCACGATGTGATTTATTATAGCATTTAACAACCTAATTTATTATGTTATTACTTATATTAGGTATTTTATTATGTTCTAGTTATATTTTAGGAAATTGGTTGGGAGTTTCATATTGGTGTGTAATACAGCTATCATTTTAGCATAAAATCTTTGAGTATTAGAAATGGATAGTTAGAGCATAATATATCTGCATCTGAGAATAAATTAACAATACATAAGTAGTCATGAAATCCACAGTTAGATTTACTTTTTGTTTGTCTCTCATTAGAGGATTATAAGCTGTGTTTAATAACTTTCAAATATCCAAAACATGAACTTAATTTTCATTTTTCATATGAAAGCTCAGAATCCTGTCACTAGTTTCAAGATAAAAGAAGATACAATCCCAATGAGATTTAAAATTCAATTAAGTGATTATAATTTTGGAGATGATTATAGAAAATACTATTATGTGCTCATAAGGAATAATTTTAGAAGTGTTCTTAGTTTCAAAAAAAACTTTTGTAAGAATTTGGTTATTAACACATTGCTTTCAATTATGCAAATAGGAAACTTCCAGAAAAATCACCATGTACTCTAGTTTACAGTTTAGGGTATATTTTTAATTGTCCTGAAGAGATTATTTAAATAACACATTATTAATGGAAAGAGGCAACAATGTAGTATATAGATGCCTGCTGTTGTTCAGTTGGTGTCCTCTCTACCTCATGATTTTGGTGCATTTCTGTAGAATTCCATGTCTGGCATCTGAATCACTTTACTTAAAGGTGAGATTCTGATTCCTGAAGCTTAAATTGCTTTTATGCTCTGCAGAAGTGGTGTCACAGAAAAATAATGGCTTGCCAAAACAGGCTTCTACCAATAATAGATCTTACTTGGAGTATAAATATCCTAGCTTCCTCACCCATCAGGGGCAATGACTTTGATATTACTCCAGATAGTTTAAGCTCCCATTGCTCAGAAAGATGATTTGTTTAATGAAGTATATTTTATTGTCTCATTCTTCTCCCTGTCTCGAGGTCCACTTTGTTACTGTTATTTCCTGAAATAACTCACAAACTATTGACTCTTGAATGATTTTCTAGGATTCACCTTCCAGAGGAACCCAAATTAAGACAACTGGCATTAAAAGTGGTTTTAGAATGACAATTCTTAGTACAAAATTCTGAAAGTGGATCACTCACTAGCCTTAGGCCTCTAGGACCCTATTACTAGTAGTAAGTAGGGCAATGATAGCATGCAAAATGCTACTATATTGCAATAACCAAACTCTTACCTGTGGTATATTACATTAATAATTGAATACAATGCAATGGCTTCGCAGTATCTCTAGACATATGGGTCCAATAATTGTTATAGGAACTCTGGAATTTTTGGTTATTAAGTAATTAAAAAAAAACAACAAAAGGTCAAGCCAACTCATGACATTATCACAAAAAATATGATGAGGCAAGCCACAAGGATATCGCAGCATTAAAGAGACTCTCATCTGAAACCAGAACACACACTGTGATGAAAATTTGACTTAAGATCTGAGTGTGAGAAAATGAAGTTATTAAAAAAAGGATGAATCCACATGCTGGTAAGTCTTCTATACTCAAGTCAGAGCCCTGATAAGGAAAGAGTGTGTTTTTAAGACCTTAGAGACATCTAGGAAGAATGTTTGTGAACCTGAGACCTGAGATTTCCCAGAACCCTCTAGGCTAGTAGAAGCATCTTTCTTCTTATCAGATAATCATTGTATTCTTCTCCTGGACACTATGCAAAGACTTCACCTGAAGCAAATGTCTTACACAACCATGTTTTTTTGTTTGTTTGTTTGTTTGTTTTTGGTTTGTGTGTTTGTTTCCTCCTCCAGAGTTGCCCCTAATTTCCTTCATTGCTTTTATACCAGAAGCTATGATTGAGTCAGCAATGGCCCAAATGGGGAAGCACCATCCCTGTCAAATCAGTTATCTATGGCTGCATGACAAAATTTTACAATCTTAGCAGATTTAAACAACAAATATCCTAGTTTCTCCAAGTCAGTCTAGACATAGCTGGGTCATTTACTTTAGTGTCTTACACAGCTGCTATCAAAAGTGTTAGCCAGGGCTTCAGTCTCATCTGAGGCTTAAGTGGGGAGGAAATTTCTTCCAAGCTCATGTTCTTTTGGAAAGCACTCAGATCCTGTAGGCAGTTGAAACATGGGTTCCTAAAGACATTGCCTGACTTATAAAATAATAACAACACACAGAATACAAAAATTGTAGAAACAGATGATCAAAATGTTAGCTACCCAAGGCAAAATCACAACCGTACACCAGTTTCTAGGGAGGCTATTCAAGAAGAGGCCACATTCTCTTGAGGAATACTCCATAAAACAAAGCAAGTATAAGCAATTCCAAATCCCATAATCTTTCATCAAACAATCTTGAGAATTTAACAGGGCTTATTTCTATACATGAAACCTGTTAGATACAGAGTCTGAGCTAACGATATCCTGTGGAAACCAAAATGTCATCATAGACCCCCCAGAACACAAGCACATGGAGGCAAGGTGATATATGTAATACTGATATATGTAATCCTTCAGTCATCTCATTGTGGATTCAGCAGTTCTACAGGGTCCTTCCTCTAGCCCCAAGGATATTTATTACCCCATGAATGCACAATCAGGATGTGTATATATATATATAGAATCTGCAGAGCTCTTTTTCTTGAAAACAGACCTGTGGAGAATTGCAATAATGGTAGGAAAATTCAAGTAAAACACCTGAAATTTTCTCCTTCTAGGCAAATTAGCAAACTAAATATCACATCCCAAGTAGAAGAGCAAAATGACAAAGACCAAAAGGGTACAAAAGTGGTGTTTTTTATTTTAACTTTATTTAATTGATCAGTCTGTACCCACTCAAAAAAAAAAAAAAAAAAAGCCATGTCAAATAACAGCAAGCAGCATCCACTTAACCAGGTGTTATTTCCAATTGCAGCTGTCTTGCCAGATGTGTAACTTTACTTGAACAGATCCATAGAGTCCTGAGCATTTGATATACAGTTATTGATCTAGCAAACGTGCCCCCACCCCAACAATAACCAAGAAAGAGGATTAAAAGAGGTTTACATTCACCTGGAATAGATGGTACTATACACTTATCTTGTCCCAAAATAGCATTAGCGCCTCTGATTTTAGCCAAATATAGTCAGAAAAAAACTTGCACCATTTGACTACTATATAAAATGCCTAACTGGATCTTTATGTCATCGTATTAATTGGGTCTAATGAGTAGGAAGTACCAAGTATTTTTTATGCCATATGCTCTAGAGAGTGGGAGGAAAAACCTGTACTGTATATCCTAGATTTATGGACCTTACAAATAAGGGAAATTTTTAGAGATCTAGTAACTGCTGCATATCAAGACATTTCAACCAAGTTAAAGGGCAAGTTATTGTACTTTGAACCTTTCATGGTTATCAAATAGTCACTTCACTTGGTAGGCCCATGTAAATTTTGAGGACAGCACATTAAAAACTTGGTAACACCAGTCACATCCATTTATTGGGTGACTCGAAAATATGTCAGTTTTGAGTGGGTCCAGAGAAGGACAGGATTCTGCATTACTCCCATGCTGCCATAAAAGCCACGCATACTTGAAATTCTCTCTATAGGGCCAGGCAGAGTGAACGGTACTGAACGTGTCTGTCTTAGAAAAGGGTGTCATATGAAATCTCTACCATAGAGGATGTTTGGAGGAGAAAACTATTAACCATTAGAAAAGCAACTTCTGGAATTTGCTGAACCCTATTAGAGACCACAACCTTAGTGTCTACTAAAGGCCAAAACTAAAACTGTGCTATTCATCTTGAGCTAAGAATTACCAACCTATCAAGTAATAAAGTTGTACAAACACAACAGAATTCCATCATCAAGTAGAAAGGATTCATTCATGATAAGTCCTGAAGCAGACTGGAGACAAGCCATTTATGAAAACACTGAATCAGACTTCAAGTCACCTAATTTTTGTTCCAACATCTCTACCTCAGCTCAATTAATAACCTGGTATGGACTTACCTATTCCCATGTGTGAACATAAGTATGGCCCAAACAGTTGCAGGTAAATTGCTGCAACCCAATGTACTTATTATGTTAGTCGAAAAACAGATTGTCATAGGAACGGCCTCCAAAGATAGTACTGAAAGGAAATCTTTCTAACAGGCAGAGCAGATACCCCAGGTCACAAATTTGATGTTAAAGAAGATGCCTGAACTAAGGAGATTCATAAATTCCCGGGCAGCAGTAATGACCTAGTTTCTTGGTCAAGAACCTGGAAAAAACATGGCTGGAGGACAGAGATTTGAGGAAAAGCATGTAGTTTGTCCTTTGAGAAAGTGAACACAAATGGGGATTTTTTGTGTCTCGTGACACTGCCCACCAAGAACATTAATCACAGAGAAAGTATACAGATAACTAGGCAGACAGAAAGACACATACAGTGGTGGTTAGTTATCCTCAGACTCAGTCAGCCCAGTGCTTGCATAATATTCCCATGAATGGAGTTCTTAGAGTGAGAGGGAGAGCGGCCATGCCTCTGACTTTCACCATAGGCTCTTTACCCAGCAAGACAAACCCAGCTACTGCTGCTCTATGTATCTGTGTATCAGCAGCTTAGGCTGATGCTAACTCCTCAATATCATACTGGTTATCAACTTATTATTTCTAAGTGCCTTCTTCACCCTTGTTTGAGCTTTGAATTTTGCCAGCTGATACAATGTTTGCATTTTTCAATAGGAGGTGCTGGAATTATTGCACTACCACAGCAAGAGAAGGGTTTCTCTCCTTGGTATTGGTGTACTTTCAATTTCTTATGATGTGGCTGCCAGGAAGTTAGTGTGCCAGAGGCCTGGTAATAAACACTCTCCAATAGTTTCTTGCCCACCCTATTCATGGTTGAGTGCTATCCTTCAAGGTATGAAAATACAGTTTAACCAGTGGACATTATATGATGCTATAGCACTGAGAGAATGAATAAATCTAAGAAACAGGCAGTAAAACAGCAGTCTTTCTCACTACACTTCCATGTGCTCACATAGGAAATTTTTACTTCCTGTACCTATAACTAACTCTAAGCTGTGCTGGCCCAGCACTCCTATAACAAATAATGCAGTAAATGTTCCAGAAAACTTAAATGCAGGATTATTACCTGATCATTTTGGACTCCCAAACTGAACTGAGCAAACAAGAAAGCAAAACAAATAGGCAGAACGTTACTACACTAGCAGGAATAATAGAATCTGATTATCATGAAAAGATTGCTGCCACGTGGTAGAGGTAGGAAGAGTTATGTCTCAGACTCAAGCTATTCCCTGGGAGTCCCTTGGTGCTTCCATGATGAGAGATATTCATTGATGAGTAATTGTAGCAAGTATGGCCTTACAAAGGCATGTTATTCAGAGCCACAGATCCCTGAGGGATGAAGGTCTCTATTTACATATTGGGCAAGCAACACAACACTGAAAAGGCTGGATGAGAGTAAAGGGAATGGAGAATAATAGTTGGCGGGTATGTGTGTAGGGGGAGGGTATTGTCTTATTTATCCTATCATATTTCTAAAATAAAACTTCATATTGGCCACCACAAGAAAAAGCAGTAATAACACTGAAGTACTGAATGAATTTAATATAGGATATGGGAGGATCTGGACAGACTAGACTGTTGCAGATGCTCCAGATGGCCCACCACATCCCTTCAGGCCTTATCATTTTAGTGCCTATTCACTGATTTCTAACCACCGTGATTTGTATCTCATAGCCCAAGAGTTTATCTAGAATCCTTTCTACTCAAACACATAGCAGGCAGAAAGTGACAGTAAAATTACACTTTTGAGATTAGAACTCAATCAATGGGCTCTGAGAGTTAATTTTAAAATATTCTAGCTCCATGGTCCTAAAAGGAAACATCTCTGAACCCTATAATATACAATGTTCCCCCAGACTTCTAGTTGTCTACGATAGCGACTTGCTTGGTTGAATTCATGTCTCAAAGTCTGCCCATGAGAAAATTTAAAATAAAACAGACAGAGATCAAATTGTCTGGGGTACTAAATTTCATCGGGAGGCATCTCTTTGTCATACCTTTCCCCCCTCTTCTCTCCTCTTATTTTCTCGTTACTTCATTTTGCAAACCAAATTTATGTTAGAACATAATTCATTTTTATAACATCACAGTGATAATTTCTTTGTAACATTAGTTAGAGAGATTTCAACTTATCACTTAGCCTCTAATAACCTGTGTCCTCATCTTTAAAATGGTATGATAATATTTACTGTACAGAACATTTGTCGTCATAAATATAAAGTATCTACTTCTATATCCGGCATAAAGTGGACTCTCTTTAATCTGCATGTGTTTAATGATATGCTTCCTCCTTTGATAAATAGCAGTCTAAAAAAGGTATTTTATACTTATGCATGAATAATATATATAGTTAACATTAATTGTTTAGTTTTACATGATAATTTACACTCTATGTGCAAAAAATTAGTTGGTATTAGAGTATATTCACTTAAATACATTAAGTGGTAGCGCTATTTATAATATCACCAAAGTGAAACCACCCAAAGTTTCATGAAGAATAGAATGGGTAAATAAATTTTAGAGCAGTTATCTGATGGAATATCATGTAGCAATAAAAATTAACAATGTACAACTATTGGAGTTCCTGTAGTGGTTCAATGGTTAGCATACCAACTAGCATCCATAAGGACGTGATTTCAATTCCTGGCCTCACTCATTGGGTTAAGATTCCTCAGTGCCATGAGCTGTGGTGTAGGTTGAAGACATAGCTTGGATCCCATGCTGCCGTGGCTCTGGCGTAGGCTGGCAGCTACAGCTCCGACTGGACCCCAAGCCTGGGAACCTCCATATGACGTGGGTGCTGCCCTAAGAAGACAAAAAGACCAAAAAAAAAAAAAAGTACAACTATTAACAAAAACATGAAAACATGAATTAGTCCCACAAATACAAACTTGAGTGAAAGAAGCTAGTCACAACAGAAAATTACCTACTCTATTTTTTGTTCTATTAACATAAAATGCAAAACTAGGCAAACTAATCTACTCTGCAGTCAGGATGTACTTAGACTGGGAGACAGGTAGAGATAAGAAGAGGACATAAGGAATGCTTTAAGTGTGTTGACAGTATTATGTTTTTCATTTGGGTATTGCCTAATGCAGAGGTTTCAGTTTGTGAAAATTTAATGAGTTTTGCAATTATAATGTGTGTGCATATTAACAAAAAAGCTAAGAAAAACTAGATATTAAGTTAAAATCAGAATATTGTTCTAGAATTTATCTGGCACAACCAGGCTTTACAAACAGACAGGTTCGTTATTTAGATATATCAAAACATTTCCTTTAATATTCATCATGATTTCATCTGAAATACAGTTACTGCCAGGCAACTGATTCCTATCATATCATCATTTCTTTGGTAGTTCTGTGGTATTTGGAAGTCCAACATCCATACTATATGCATCAGAATACTTGTTAAACTCAGTTAAAATTCACAACAGGCTTGACAGATTCTGATTCAAAACATTAAATGTATCCTTCAAATTAATTTTCCTGATATTACTTTGAAATGCTTTAAAACTGGTTTTCAACTTTTTAATTTCATTACATAAATCACAAAAATGGACAATATTTCTTGATACTTACATTCTCATTATATTCTCTTGTATCCTACTTTCTTCTTTTCACTTTTTTCTAATAGTTCAAGGAAAAAAAAAAGTTTCTTATCATTATACCTTTAACATCAGGTGACAAACTTTATTTTATTAATATTTTGATTTGTTAGATATTTGAATGAATCCAATGACAGGAGAGGTTCCAGTACCAGACAAGGAAAAATGACTCTTTTTTGTTGGTATCAGTCATGTAGATATTATGAAATCTGGTTTACCAAAGTTTATCTTTACCAAAAATATAAAATACACTTATGTTTATAAAGTCTATTTTGATTAATTGATTCACTCATTCAACTTACAGAGAAACTACTTCATTACAACCAAATACTGGATCTTGAACTCAAAGATTTTATTGTCTCATAGGACTGATATAGAACAAAAAATATACTATGTTTCAATTGCCATAATACAGGTGCTAACTAGAAGTTTGAAGAATGTCTAGGCAAGTACTTTTGAAACTTTGTGTGTTAGTAATGCGATTTTTTAATCATATTTTATTTAGATTAGCCAAATTAGTGATTAAAGTTTATTTTCTACTCTGCCATTAATTCATTCACCTATTCTTTCATTCACTTCTTAGACCCAGCTTTTTTCCATTCAAGGTCAGCTCCTAAAGCATTTTGCTTCCATTGCATAAAGCCACAGGTAAATGTATGTTGCTTTCTTCACCTGATAAAGCTTCCAACACAAGATCTAAACTTTTTTTTCTTCATCAGTTTAACAAAGATGACTTCTTTGTGGTTTCAAATGACATGCCAGGCAGTGGACAAAGATGAAAGGGAAACAAACAAGAAAACACTTTCCAAACAAAGTGATAGGAGCTAAATGTGAGCTATGTAAAGAGGCTCCTGAAGGGATGAATAAATGCTGGGTGGCAAGGTAGAGGTAATAGTAGTAGAGCGAAAGAGGTCTGGGAAATTTTCACTGAAGTGATAAACTTGTTGGAAAAGGGCTTCCTCTCAAGGTAGTAATGACCTCTCCAGGTAAAACAGAGATGTGCAGTGTGAGCTTTACACGCCACTTGGCCCTTTATGTCCAAAGATGTGGACTATGCTTTACATCAGAGGCTGTCGGAAGTCCTTTACATCCCGTTAAGTCAGTTTGTCACCCTGGAAACCCAGCCACCATGTTGGAGGAAGCACAGACCACAGGGAAAGGCCAGTGATAGATATTCTGGTCAACAGTTTCAAGCAAGATCTCAGCTAACAGCCAGTATCAACACCAGATATCTGTGAGCAATCAAATCTTCAAGAAAATTTCAGAACCCAAACTTTTAGTTGCCCCAGAAACTATACACCTAAGTAGAACAAGGATGAGCTATCTCCAATGAGTCCTGGAGCCCTGCCCAAACTACAGATGAATGAGTATAAAATATATATTTGTTGTATTAACCCACTAAGCTTTGAGGTGCTTTATGTACCTGGATATCATAACTAGAAAGATCAATACAACTATGTGAGGCAAAATAATCCTGAAATGAAACTATGAAATATCTTTTGAAAGAGAGTAATCTTACAGATTACTAAAGCAGCATAAGGTAAGCACAAGAGTCTCTAGAGTATACAGAAGAACATGTTTTTTAAAAATGTATTACCATATATTATGTCATAATGGCCATGAAGGTTATTAGGTTGAGATAGGACATGTACCAATTTTGGAGTCAGCAAATAGTTTACGGGAAAAAGTAGCATTTGAGTTGTGCTTTGTATGCTATTTCCAGGAAAATTATGTGTTTTTATTCTTACACAAAATTTGTGCTTTGAGGATAATTTATTTAGGACTACAGCATAAGCCTCACAAAAGTAGCTTTTAGAAAAATGCTCCCATTCTTAGTCAATATTTTGTCTAATGATAAGTGTGGGGTGAAAGTCCCTCCGCATGGGTTCTACAGTAAAATCTGTAGAGTATGCAGCGGGATAAATGAATGTATTTGCTTCATCTCTTTCACCAAGTCCTAGGAGACACTTGGGGCACCTGAAGGTGCATATGCAAATGGGCTAAAGTTACGTTAGAAGAACTAGCTACCAAAAGGTATGCTTATTACGAATATCAAGATAAGTTAAATAATGCTGGAAGTGTAATTTAAGGATTTAATCCACATATTCAAAATATCTTCTACCAGAACTATTCATGAGCTGAAGAATCAAGGAAGGGTACATCTCAAAACTGTTGAGAATTAGAAATATAAACTTTATTCTTCTTTTCAATCCTCCAGTGAAGTGCTTCTTGTCTGCTAGGGAACATCCAGGTGTGAATGCCTCCAGAAGAATTACCTTCTGACTACCAAACCTGAATCATTACCTGGCACAACCCCACATTACTAAGATGTTTTCATTCAAATCTAGAATTTTTTTAGTGAAGTGGCCTCAAGGCTAAATCGCAAAACAAACTATAGGAGTTTCAGAATTTAGGTATTTCTTAAAAACATCGCAAACTCAAATCTGAGATCTCTAAAGACTGTGCCATGTATTTTTAGTGCATATTTACCCTAAATAATTTTTTACAAGATTGAAATTCATCAGATAATTGTTCACTTTAAACACTGAATAAAAACAGAAATGAAATATGTAATGAATAATCTTAAGTATTCTAATATTCAGGTGTAACTAACCTACATGACTGTTAGGTTTCTTGTTTAGCGAGTTTGTCCCCTGCCTCCCATTCTAATAGCAAAACACTAAGAAATCCCTTTACTCAATTTGTCCTATCATGATAATTTGTTGACACTGTGGTTAGGACAGCGTTGTTGGAGAAAGGGGAGAGGCTGGAGCAGTGAGATCGAAAGAAAGTTTACTGACCAACATAATTTGCCAGGAGCACTGAACAGAGAGGACTCAGGCCTGGTCTTGGGGCAAGGACTTTTTATAATTAGTCTCAAGGAAAAAAGGGAAGGGTCTTGGGAAACAGGGAAGGAGGATTTAGGTCAGTAAGTGTAAATTTTAACAGTCCTTTTGTCTCTTATCTATTTTGAGGTTTAACAGCTCCTTAAATTATCTTCATCGTGGGGCCTTCATCTCAACTGGAGTCTGTTTTCTTATTTGCCCGGAGCCTGGGTGAAATCTTGATGGTATGGTTGTATTACATCCTCCATTTGGTATTCTCCTAAAAACATATTAGTCTCTCCTTCATTATGAAAGCTAAAACTGATGAACTAGCCCAAAGTCTCATTCAGGATAGACTTGCTAAAGCCCCGCACTGATTAACAGTTGTTAAAACACTGTAAACAATCCTGCCCTCTGGATGGTGAGTTACTGCAAATAAGAACCTTATATTTCATTAAAAATTAAGAGCATATATGTGAATATTTGCCATATATGTGATTAAAATAACAAAAATTAACTGCACTCCTCAGTGGTTTTTAATTGAAGCATTGTGCCTCCTACAAGGATGCATTTGGCAAAATCTGGAGACATTCATATTGTGCCAACTGGATGGCATTTTGTAGGGAGTCAGGAATGCTACTAACTATCATACAACATAAGGATAGCCCCATAGTAAATAATTATTTGGTCCAAAATGTCAACCATGCCAAGATTGAAAAACTCTGCTAACAATCTACTAAATGATAAAAGTTATTTGCAAATGATACATCCAATAAGGGGTTATTATCAAAAACACACAAAGAACTCATACAATTCAATATCAAACCAAACCAAACCAAACAAACAAGCAAGCAATTTGATGAAAAACTGGGCAGAGGAACTAAATGGACATTTCTCCAAAAAACACATACAGATGGCCAAAGAGATGCATGAAAAGATGATCAATACTAACCATTAGGGAAATGCAAATAAAAATAATGAGCTACCAGCTCATACCTGTCAGAATGGCTACAATTATAAAAGGAAAACAAATAACAAGTGTGAGTGGGGTTATGGAGAAAAATGAACCCTTGTACACTGATGGTAAAAATGTAAGTTGGTATAGTCACAATGGAAAACAGTATGAAAATTCTTCAAAAAATTCCATCCGTGGATATTTATCTGAAGAAAATAAAAACACTAACTTGAAGAGATAATCACCCTATGCTCATCACGGCATTATTTATAATAACCAATATATGAAAGCAACCAGTATCTGACTAGTATCCATGAAAACAAACCAAATGCCCATTGACAGATGAATGGATACAGATGAGGTGTATATATGCAATGAAATATTACTCAGCCATAAAAACAATGAAGTCTTGACATTTGCAACAACATAGATGAATGTAAGTATTATGGTAAATGAAATAAGTCATACAAAGACAAATGCCATATGATTTTACTTATGTGTGGAATCTAAAAAAACAAAACGAACAAACAAAACAAGAGAAACAGACTCAAAAATACAGAGAACAAACTGGTAGTCACCCGAGGGGAAAGGGATGTGAGAACAAATGAAACAGCTGAAGCGGATTAAGAGGTACAACTTCCATTCATACAGTAAAATGTCATAGGGGATATAGTCAACAATATCATGATAGCAAATTTGTATGGTGACAGATAGTTGCTAGACTTATAAGGGTCATTTCATAATGTATATAAATGTCATATAACCATGTTGTACATCTGAAGCCAATACTGTATGTCAACTACACTTCAATTATTAAAAAAAAAACTCTGCTATAATTATATACCTCATTTTGAAAATATTTTTCCATTTAAATTGTAAATATCCAAGTAAGAGTTAATTACTCTTCATATTTTCAATTTTTAGATTGGACATATTTTAATTTTATTTAAAAATGCTGAAAATTGATCATTTTGAATAAAATTTTTTTCTTGAAAACAAGAAAAATTTGGTCCACTGGAATTCAAGACAAGTACCTGAAAAAAAGCAGTAGTTTAGATGAATAGGGATGAATGGTATTTATTGCTGAAGTTTTCTTAAATGAATATTCAGAGATAAAACTAGGATGAATGGTATTTATGGCTGAAGTTTTCTTAAATGAATATTCAGAGATAAAACTAGGATGAATGGTATTTATGGCTGAAGTTTTCTTTTTTTCTTTTTTGTCTTTTTGCTATTTCTTGGGCTGCTCCTGCGGCATATGGAGGTTCCCAGGCTAGGAGTTGAATCATAGCTGTAGCCTCCGCCTAAGCCAGAGCCACAGCAACGCGGGATCCGAGCCACGCGTCTGCAACCTACACCACAGCTCATGGCAACGCCAGATCCTTAACCCACTGAGCAAGGGCAGGGACCAAACCTGCAACCTCATGGTTCCTAGTCGGATTCGTTAACCACTGCACCACGACGGGAATTCCTGAAGTTTTCTTAAATGAATATTCAGAGATAAAACTAACCGGTGGGTTTTTGAAAAAATTAATTTGATAAGCTTTGTAAAGTGGTTGGAACTTAACTCCTCTTGAGTGTATAGAGGAACCTACCCAAACAAGGAGGAATAAAGGCAATGATCTTAGCTGCATAATCTAGCCATCACTACTCCTCATATGCAGAGATTCTTTCTTAGGTGAAGGCATGTACCTGGCTTTCCTTTTTCATCATTTCAGCCAGTAAATTAAGAATCCACGTGAAGAAGCAATCTGAAGACTTCATCAGATGGAAAAGAAGGAGGAGGAGGAAAAGGTGGGGGAGGCGGAGGAGGATAAATAGAAGAAAGGGAGGGAGGGAAGAAGGGAGTCAGGCAGGCAGGAAGGCAGGCAGGGAAGAAAAGAGTAAAATAAGAAGTTTACAAATGTTAATATTTAAAATAGCCTCTCTCTGGAGATGTCACTAAGTGATGATATTTAAGAAATATGTGTTTATGGCTATGATTTTCTTTTGTGTTCTGTACTTGTTTTCCTCTCCTTTATGACTTAAATGAACTAACCTTGAAGACAGATGAGTCTTTCATATAAAAGACCAGAAAAAGGACTGGAATAAAAAGCTGTAAATAAATTCCCACTTTTAAAAAGACAGTTTGTTACCTTTTCATAATAATGCAAAATGGCTCTTTTTTTCAAATTCTAATCATTTTGAATTCTGAGAAAGTCCATTTTATATTTTCAGGTGCACTATATAGCTTTATATTTTAAACGCAATTTTAACAATTGATAAATCCTACATAATTATTCCATTAACCTCGGTAAACATTCTGACTTTCTCCTGCAACTCAGCAGCTAAATGAAAACAGACCCCTGCACCTCATTTACTTATTATACCTGTCTCATTTACAAGCCAATTAATTTACATTTTCAGCATTTCAATTACAGGACTCCATTAATGCCTCAAATAATCTGTAGTGAATAGCCTTCTAAGTTCAAACTATTCTGAAACTAAAATTTCAGATATCCTGTTATTTGATATAAACCACAAAAGTACATGTTAATAAGACATGTAACATAAACTCAAATACCCACTATTATGTATTTTGAGTCCAAATGAAACAGTTTATTTTACTAGAAATGATACAATTAGTATTCTAATTTAGGATCCTCAAAAAACACAACATTCAAGTGAGCCAGTGTCTAGAACAAGGCTAGTACTCATAATAGAAGCTCGATAGACCTGTGCTATTCTGATGGGCAGATTGCTACCTGTACTCAAAACCATGTGCCTCTTCTTCCTGAGTACACGGCTGAACAGGTGAGGGTAGCCACATAAGGAGATTCAGCTAATGGAATGTAAATGAAAGAGAAATGAATACGTCCCAGCCTGGCCTATGAAAACCTCCCCAGGCATGATATGCCTGGTTTGTTTCCCTTCTAGTTGCCTGGAGGGGAGATGATCCCAGGGTGACATGGATCCTTGAATTTCTGCCTGAAGGAGAAGCAGCTGGCTAAGAGCACCTGCTTTGGTCTATTACATGAGAGAGAAATGAACCTTCAGAAGGAAAGTCATGAAACAAGCTTTTATTTGTAAAAAGCACCCAGTGTTACATTAGCATCTTTAGAGGAAAAACCCAAAGTAAGTGTTCTCTGATATATGGAATCATGAAATAAGATGCTTGGGAAATGTGTACATGTGTGTATATACATGTATATATTTATAGGTGAATATGTAAATATATATGTGTATGTGTATATATACAGACACATAAAACATACACATACATGTATTTTGATAACTTCAACAAATATTCTTTTTAATGGTATTTAGTACTGTACATTGTAAGAAGATTAACAAATTTAACTTCAAGCTAATGTTTAAAAGATGCTTTCATCTTGTTCTCCTTTTACTCTGAATTTTCAAATACTATTGTTCACATAAAACTTGGAATGACAAACGAAACAAAGCTTCCTGTTTAATCACTACACTGTTTGGTTCTCTCTACTCTGATTTTCCTTTATTCCTAATAAATCAACTTCCAGCAATTCCACTTGGTTTCACTTTTTACTCCAACTTTATCTTGTCTGTCCTTGAATTTTCTGTCACTACCATTCAAAATTTTCACTTCAAAAATACTAAGCATTTGACTTATTCTAAATATTACATAAAATGGGACGATATTCATTTTGAATTTTCTCTTTTAATTAGATCAATAGGCAATTTTTCAGGAGTTCCCATTGTGACTCAGAGGTAATGAACCCAACTAGTATATACGAGGATGCATGTTCGATCCCTGGCCCTGCTCAGTGGGTTAAGGATCCCACATTGCCGTAAGCTGTGGTGTAGGTTGCAGATGCTGCTTGGACTGGCATTGCTGTGGCTGTGGTGTAGGCTGGCAGCTACAGTTCCAATGTGACCCCTAGCCTGGGAACCTCCATATGCCACAGGTGCATCCCTAAAAAGACAAAAAAAAAGGGCAATTTTTCAGTGATTACTTACTTAATATTCACTTTTATAAAGAGCCCCCCTTTTTCTCATTTCAAGCAGTTGAACTGAACAAAATGATTTTGTCTTTCTTATACTGTCTCAGAACTGTTAACTCAAGTAGGATATATAAAAATATAGGTAAGAATTTCAAAATTATATGCATCTGGTGACATTTCTCCCCATGATGTGAACATTGCTGCATGTTCTTTTCCGCTATGATAGCTTTTACAAGGTACACTATGTCACCAGCCTTTTATTTCACTGAGAGGCTTGCCATGTTCACAAAAGGCTGACAGCTCTACTCCAACTAGTGAGATTTCAGAGAGAGTGACAGTGTGTCTAAGCCAGGCTTCACAATGGGTTGTCTTTGCTGTGTTAACATGAAAAGTCAGAGAGCGAGAGGAAGACTGAATAGAGTTCCACAAAAAAAGGAAATGAAGACCTAAGGACCTGTCACAAAACACATATTTTCCTTGAGTAAAAGTAACTGAGATATAATAAAGAACAATGGCTTTGAAGTCAGAAAGACCTATATTCACATATTTTAACCTCTTTCAGTTTCAGTGTCTTCGTCCAAAAAAAAAAGACGGAAAAGTGTCTATATAATAGTATCATGAAGATTAAGTGAAAAACACGTGTAAACAGTCCAGCTCTGCATCTATCACTCAGAAGTACAAATATTTATCGAACATTCATATGCCAAGTTCTGTTCTACGCACATAGACAAAAACTCTGACCCCATGGGGCATAATCGCTAGTGGGAGAAACTGAGAATAAAGAAGACAAAGAGATGAAGTATGTAGTACGTTAGGTAGTGAAAAGAAAAGAGACTAGTGAAAAGGAAGGAGGAAAAATGATAGAGGTTAGATAGAAAGGGTTGCATGTGCAATAACAGGATGGTCTGGAGAGTTAGGACAATCTCATGAAAAGGTGACACTGCAGGAAAGGGACAGAGCTAGCTGTGCGGCTACTTGAAGACAAGCATTCTAAGGAGAAGAAAGAACAAATACAAAAACACTAAGGAAAAATCATGCCTGACCTGTTACTAGAAAAGCAAGGAAACTGCTTAAGCAGAGTGAGCAAGGGTGGAAATGGGAAATGGGAATCAGAGATAGCATGTAAGACTCGTAGGTCTTTGTCAGGACTTTGACTTTTATTCTGATGGAGATGACATGCCTGAAGGATTCAGAGCAGAAAAGTGACATGATCTGACTTACTTTTGAATAGGCTCTGTCAGGCTGCTATTTTGAGAACAGACCAAGAGGAGACAAGTAGAGAAGCAGGTAGATCAATTTAAAAGCTTTTATTAATCCCTGATCAATGATGAGGATCCCTTGGCCCAGAGTGGTAGCAATCAATGGGATAAGAATTAACTAAATGTTGTATATAATTTGAAGGCAGCATAGGAAGGACCCTCTGAGGGATTGGATATGGAGTTTGAGTCGCAAAGGGGTCAAGGATGGTTCCAAGGTTTTTACATGAGCAACTGGTTAACATCATTTGTTGACATATTTCTTCTTAGATCAAGTTAAAACAGACTGTGGTATTTTAGCACAACAAGGTTTTATTTTTTGCTTATGAAAAGTCTAGTGAAAATCAGTCCATTCCCTTGCCAGGCTGTGGTTCAGAGGTTCAGGTTTCAAACATCTAAAAATATCTTCCAGATACTAAGAAAGATGAAGTGAGAGCTATGAGAGGTTTATAGGCTTTTGAAATATTTCGCCCTAAAATGGCATAGAGACTTTCATTTACATTTCTTGGGCTGGAACAATGAAGCCATTTTACTATAAGAAGTCTAAGAAGAAAAAAGAAATATATGAAGCATCTGACAAAGACCGTCTTGTCTGTTTCTATAACTTATCTAGAGTGCGTGTCTCCTCCTACCCGCCAAAAATCAAAGTACTTGATCTTACAAGAGTTAGTATGTACCTTTTTAACATTGTGGATATGTGGTTTGTTATGATATAAAAATGGAGCCATTGAAACTTCCTAGGAGAGCAGAACTTAAATGTTCTCGTCATCTCCATCCCTCTAAAAGAGATCAATAATTGAAGTGATGGATGTGTTAATTAATTCAATGTGGGGGAATCCTTTCACAATGATTACATATATTAAGTCATCATGTTGAGATAGATATATATATATATATTTGCTTTTTAGGGCCACATCCACAGCATATGGAAGCTACCAGGCTAGGGTTTGAATCGGAGCTACAGCTGCTGGCCTACGCCACAGCCACAGCAACGCGAGATCCCTGACTGAGTCTGAAACCTACACCACAGCTCACAGCAACATGGGATCCTTAACCCACTGAGCAAGACCAGGGATCGAACCCACATCCTCATCAATCCTAGTCAGGTATGTTAACCACTGAGCCAGAAAGGGAACTCCATGTTGTATATTTTAAATATTGTCCAACTTTATTTACCTTGCTCTTCCAAAGGCTCCTCCTCCTATAGAAACTGGAAAAGAAGGATTTTAAACTTTTGACTTGTCTGATTTCCTCCATTAAAAAAAAAATTCATTTATTTCTACTCTAGCCTCTATTATTTCCTCCTGTATGCTTGCTTTAGGTTTAGTATGTTATTCTTTTATTTTCACAAAATGTAAAGTTTTAATATTGATTTGAGATTGTTCTTCTTTTTAAAAATAGGTTACAGCTATAAATCTCTCTCTGAATACTGATCTAGCCGAATTCCATAACTTTTGATATTGTTTGGTTTTGTTTTCATTTATCTCTAAGTATGTGACAATTTCTTTTTGATTTTTTTCTTTTCCCATTGGATCATTAGGAGAATGTTTTTAACTTCCTTAAAAAACTTTAAAGTAACTTTAAAAAAATAAAATTTCATTTTTTATTGATTTTTAATTGTATGCCATTGTGGTAGGAAAAAGTACTTTGAATGATTTCCATTATCTTTAAATGTATTAAAGTTTGCTTTTTAACCTAACATATGGTCAATACTGCATAATGGACCATATGCAATTAAGAAGAATATGCATCCTGCTCTTATTGGATGAAGTGTTCTGTGGATATATATTAAGTCTCTTTGGTTTATAGTGTTATTTGTGTCCTCTATTTCCTTCTTAATCTTCTGCCTTATTGCCCTATACATTCTTAAAAGTAGAGTACTGAATTCTCCAACTATGTGGTAGAATTATCTATTTCTCTCTTCAAGTCTGTCTACTTTCTGCTTCATATATTTTGGATTTCATTTGGTAGTTGCATTTAACTTTAAAACTGTTATGTCTTCAAGATGAATTAATCTCTTTATTTTCCATCTTGGACTCTGGTGACAATCTTTGTCTTCAACTTTATTTGTGTGTGATGTTAGTATAGTCACTCCATATCCTTTTTGAGTACTTCGTGAATGGTTTACCTTTTTTCATCCTTGTGCTTTGAAGCTATTTGTGTCTTTGAGACTATATTTTTTTCTCATATATATAGCATATAGTTGGATCATATGCTTTTTGTCTATCCTTCCAGTCTCTGCCTTTTAACTGGAGTAATTCGTTCACAATAACTTCCATTACTAAGATAGAATTTATGCATGCCAAGTTGCTATGTGTTTTTTACATATTTTATGTCTTTTTTTGGTCCCCTTTCTTTAGAAATAGGAATGCCTTATTCTTCCTTTTTAAAAAATAGATATTTTCTAGTATACCACTCCTATTCCCTTGTTTTCTTTACTTTTTATTTTTAGATTATTCTTTTGCTTATTCTGAGAGAATTACATTTGCATCTTAAAACATTTTTGTTCTATTAAAACCAACTTAATTTCAATACCATACAATTTTTTTATTCTATTAGACCTAGAATTTTCTCCCTTCCATGTATTATTATTGGAATACAAATTGTACCTTTATACATTCTAAACCCATTCCCAAACAAATCTAAATAAGTAATCATTTATGATAAAATGGATATAAGGAAATATTTTGACCTCTAAGGCCATCACGGAGAATGTAATGAACTCTCAGAAACTAATTAGGCTTCAGTCTAATCTGTTCAAAAGAAGACAACAGATTTTAATTTGACTTAATATACATTAAGATTCACTATTTATCCTAAAAATGGAGTTTTGAGTCAAGTTCACGTACATTATCATCAAGTATCTGGAAAATCCCACAGGATACTGGGGTAAAAAAAAAAAAAAAGAGTTAAATTGAAACCATACTATACAATTTTCAAATCCTGACCTATTCTTGAAAGGTGATAAGGCACTGTGAAGTAAGATAACCACAGAGGTTCAGAAACTTCTCTGTACTGCCCTTAATCCTTCAAGTTATGTGTTTGATGGTTCAAAAGAACTCACTCAGTTTCACTACTGTGCTAAAGGGACTTACAAAGCTCAGGAAATCTATTATATTCATAGTTACAGTTTATTGTAGCAAAAGGGAAAAAGACACATAAGACAGGTTCCAAGAAATACAAGGAACAAGCTTCCGATTTTTCCCTCACAGTGGAGTCATGTGTATAACACTTCTTTCTCCTAAAAACAATATGTGACAATATGCACAGAGTACTGTCAACCAGGAAAGTTCACCTGAGCCTTGGTGTGGACCATCACAAAAGCCTGGCTGACTTTAGTCTCCAGCCCCACCTGAAGTCCAAGCTGATTCTGTATGGCCCAAGTCCCCCGCCAAAAATCACAGTGTTAACACAGACTGTCTGGTGTGGCCCAAGGCCCCCAGGTGAACAGAGACACTCCATCAGAGAGGAAATTCCAACAGCTTAGAAGTTACCTTCCAGGAGCAGAGCAAAGGCTCTATTGTTAGAATGTGCAGAGTGCAGACAACCCAGTCTGGTTGAGTTAATCTTTTACTATATATGATCCTAGCAGGAGAGGCCATGGGAAGATCTGAGTTTTATATAAAAGACCCATGCTTCTGGAAAAGCCTGGAGTCTTATACGTATGCCAGAAGAAATGTTTGTTACCACTCTAGGACAAAAATGTCCCATTAGATTTTCTTAGTCAAGAAAAAGGTGGGTGTTTGTTGTTTTCCTGGGTGATTTCTTCCCTGCAACAAAATAGCCTTATGGTAAACTCCATAAGCTATTTATACAATAAATGTTTATTATATTATACTCATTGGCTATCTAGAAATAAAAACAGTACAGGATCTACCCTCAAGCAAATCATTGTTACATATAGACAAAGCCAAGAGAAGTGTTTCTTTAAAATATGGCAAAACAGGGGCTGTGAGAAACATGAGCATAGGACATAATGATGAAAAAAGAGTCCCTAGCTCAGCTAGAGCATGCAGAGATCACTGCTAATAGGAAGTGACATTAAATCTGAATTTTAAAGGATAAGTAGGAGGAAGAGGAGAGGAAAAGCATATTATTGTCAGAAATCAGCCCTTCCACATTTACAAGGTAAGAGATAAATGAAGTTCATGGAGAAAACTTTGAGGAAGTTAATTTGTATAAGCTGAAGAGCCCTGGGACCACATAAAGCATAATGACCATGGCAACATGTGGAAGAATCAGGACCATATGATATCCAAGGCTGGTCCACTCTCTGACATTCTAATCTTTTTAGCTTTTTTATTTCCTCTCAAAGGGCAAATTCAAATAAGTAGTAATAATGAAGTTTTGGCTGAATAGTAATTAAGTAATCTAAAGTTATTTATACATAGTCTTTTACCTTGTTACTTATTATAATTCATGATTTTTTAAAACTCTATAGAGTACTGCATTTTCAGTTTGTATACGTTTAAACAAAGAAATAAAAGAAAGCCCCAGTAGGCATTAGCTGAGTCTATGTAAATGAGTGCTAAAATCTCAGAGAAATGCAGAAGGTTAATGCTCAGGAGAGTAAAATAATATTTAATAAAGCTATACCAAACCATTAGAAGTGAATCTATGAAAAACATTGTCAGATGGAGAATCTCATTTCATAGTCCTTTGTGCTGTTATCACATCCCTCAGTTTGAGCAAGATGAATCTTTTTGTATCATTCTGAAATTCCTGCATCTGATAGCAGCACAGTAATTCAAAAATAATTGAACTTCCCACAAATATTACCACTTTCAAATGCAATGTTAGCCGTTCGTACATTAGAAATAGCCAAATATCCCTCCTGGTGGCAAACTGCAAGTGCATGTCAATTGTAGCATCCATGTCCCAGACATCATAAGAGTGAAGCCAATTTCAGAATTGCCCCTGAAGCATCAATTCTTTAATGACTTTCCCAGAATATTGTGAAAGGAAGGTTAAAACTTGGGGAAGATGCTAAGCTAGGCATGAGGTAAATCAGATGCCACAACCATGAAGCAATGATCACTTCTCCAAATCAACTAGAGAAACAGTACAAAGCATCTACCAGTAAAAAACTCTAAAAATATGATGAGATTCCGAAGAGGACTTTGCGGATATTCAGAGTTCTGAAATTTGAGATAGTACATCTATCAATTAATATCTCATTTCTCTTTTAATAAATTCAAAATTACACTATAACATGATTTCTTCTAAATCTGCACAAGAGTTTGAAGGATGTTGACAACAATCTTCATATAATTAAAAAGAGACAAAACAAGGGAAACATTTTCCCTAAGTGATGAAACTGGAGTGTACAGAACAAGCTCTCTAGAATAACTCTTCCGTCATATGTTCTCAAGTCCTGCTTTTTGAAGTCTGCTTCCTATTTCTAGCCTTCTTTCATGCATTTGAGCCCATTACAGTCAAAATCCTTAGAAAAACACAAAGCAAGCAAAGAGACATCTCTGAATCTGGCCACACAAAAGACTGAAGCATTTTTAAATACATTTCTTTACAGAAAAAAAAAAATGTTAAATAACATCTATTGCAAGAAAGTGTCCTTTCTAAAGAAAGCCGGAATTATTGCCAGAATGTATTCTGGAAATTATTCTCAATGCCTCACCTTTAGATAACAATTGAAGTTAATTGGTTCTGCATACTCCAATGCAATTCCTGCAATAGCTCTGGAAAGATTTAGACATGATTACAAATACATTTTAACAAATATGGGTGATTTTCCTTATTAGTCTTTAAGTGAATATGTGCTGTTAGCTGGATTCAGTGACTGCTGCCTGTGAAAGCCAGAGATTAATAATAGCCTGCTTGAAAGAATAAATTTATTCTCTGCCCTCACCAGCAGAATTAAAATGTTAAAGGCTAAATGTTAAATCCATTGCTAACAATTAAATCCCCTTGATAATGCATGTGTTGTGGTCATGTTGTGAGTGCAAATGATCAGCATAAAATATCAGCCCTGAAAGTGATGTTGGAGCTTGGCTGAAAATATTCACAATGTACACAGCTGACTGAGTAGGAGATGGAGGTCGTTAATAGATATGGGAAAGATTCTTTAACAGTAGCCTTCCAGCTGTAATACATAGGGAAAGTAAATGATTTTGAATGACTCTGTTTGATCTCATGTCTCTCAAAAATTATGACCTATAAATTTTGCCTAACACTTGGAATGAGTAACAATGGATGCTCTTTATAGGAAAGCAATGGATAGCCTAGGATCTAATATGAAGAGTAATAGAATGAAAAAAAATCAACATTTAGGGAAAACTTATCAAGGCTTTTTGGCAGCAACATGTGCCAAATTATTTTGGAGGTTGTGATGCTCTGAAACAAATGGTTAAGTTGTTACGAGTAAAGTTGACAGAAGGGTTATCATCACGGTTTTCCTCCCACATAAATAAATCTCTGTTTTCTTTTTCTATAATACAGCTGTGAAATGTAGTTAAACTAGAGAACAGGAATAGACCAGAACAGGCAGAGCTCTCAGCAGTGTATGTCAGGTTTAAATCTTCAGTGAAGAAATGTCCGTCTAGAACACGGTTTGGACAACTGTGGCTTACAGATTACTGTCTTTGCCCTTTTTGTTTTGTTTTGTCTTGTTTTGTTTTTGTAAATTGCTTCACTAGAACACAATCACACTTATTCATTTCAGGTTGTATCTGTGGCTGCTTTTGCACGACAAAGGCATAGTTGAGTAGCTACAACGGATATAGCAAACCTAAAACATTTAGTATTTGGCCGTTTTCAGAAAAAGTTTGTTGGACCTGGTCCAGAACTTGTAAATAGCACTGTAATGCACCCACTCATTGTCCTAGCACCTACTGACAGTACAAGGCCTTAGAAAGTTGAAGCTCTAAACTACAGTTAAGCAATCTTAAAACTAGAGACCTCGGGGTGGGGTTGGGGGGCTCTAAGATGAGATCCTGTCATCTCCAGCATCACTGATGACCTATGGTGGCTCTAACATCAAACAGGCCTCTCAGATTTGGAAAGACTCTCAGTCCTTTTATCATGGACGTCTATGTCGTGGAGAAGACATATATTCAACACATATACACAAATGAGCCTTTACTAATTTTTAAAATAACATTTTTAAATGGTTCAATGCATATAAATGTTATAACTTGGCTGGGCTGGGGACAGTGACAGGAGTGAGAATGATACCTGAAGGGTGAGTAGATGTCAGATGGAGGAGTGCATCAGACAGTGAAAGATCAATGTGTATGAGTCCCTGAGACAGAAGGAGTTGCATAACTTCAGAGAAAAGCCACATAACGGACAGTCTAAAAGAAAAATGTATGGAAAGGTGTGGCTAGATAGGTCTAAAAAATTATCTCAAAAAAATACCCATTTTTTGGGACGCTTCCCAAATTTAGGCTCTAAGTTTTTACTGAAAGGCCTCATTACACTTGTGGTTCAGACTAAGAGAGGGCTCAGCAATCTCTGAAAAAGTAGGAGCAAAGAGAGAAAGAAAACAAGTGAGGACACTCTCCTCTGAGGACGCACTTGAAGGCATCCTCAGAGAATTCTTACAGTGCCAATGGGCTTTAAGTGACTGCTAGTCATTTCATCCACTCTGCTCCTGTTGGTGATTCCTGGCAGAGGTCTCATTACTCATTTAAAGTGAACAGAAGCCCTCTGGAGTCTGTGGAGTAGAGAGTGAGCCTAAAATTCCCCTGTGGCCTTCTCAGTAAAAACAGGAGACTAATTGTATAAAGAAGAATGAAGAATCTCCCTCTAAGGAATAGTTAAAAATGAAAATATGCACAATTTTGCCTTGAATCAAATGTCTTTTTAGCATCTAACAATCTTCTTCTCTCTACCGTCCATAGACCAGCTGCCAGAAATAGTTCTTACAATAAATAGCTTGATGGGTGGTTTTCTAAATACATTCCTAACAACTTGTGAGGAAAATGGCAATAATAACTATAATTAATAGCAATTCAAGAAACTTGTTTTTAATTGGTCTGAACCTTCAGGTTAAGCAAAGTTATGTGCTGTTCCTGGAGGAAAAGCTTCCAGAAAGTAATGTGATTCTAATCTAATTATAGAAAGTATATTCCTTTGTCATTCTACCTGAACCAGAGCTCTCCTTGCCTAGAATACGGAGTCTGCTGTGGCTTTCTCCTTCAGGTGGGCATGGCAGGCTGGTATGGAACTGAGGATCAATAAAAGAATAGTATCTCCCTCCAAAAGGTACAATTGGATGATTTAAAATAAAGAAAAAACATGCAGAACAAACACTAATGAAATAAAGGGAAATCAGAATTCATCCTCTTTGGCTGCATAAGAAATTAGATCAGGGCTTATTTTTGCTCTGTGGAAGCATATAGTCTACCCATCCTTGTTTATTTATCTGTCAACCTTCCTGAGCTTTCTCAGCAAACCCTCAATATACATCTTATGGCTCATATGCACCTTCTCCTTCTCCAAGTTCTGTATCACTCTCTTTTCCCCCTCCCTACTTCTCAAGCCATTTCTTCCTTCTACCTTATTTAAAAAAATTATAGATCCTATCATTTTTCTCCAGTTAGACCCATTTTTGTGGTATATCAAAGTGCAAAGATATAAATATACATGATAACTCAAATCATTCAATAACCTGTTACTCGGTCTTTGAAAAAGGAACCATGTTTTTTTGGCCGAGAAATACACCATCTTTTTTAGTCTCAATTTTGAGATTTCATTGAAGTAACAGGTGTACCTAATTTTTCTAAATATACTATACATATAGTAGTTTCCTAGGGCAGCTGTAACAAATTACCACAAACTGAGTGACTTAGACTCAGTCTAAGCTATGTCCATGACTTAGACATAGCTCTGGGAACTAGAAGTCCAAAATCAAGGTGCCAGCAGTGTCAGTCTTTTCTCAGAAGTCTCTAGGATGAAGGATGATTCTTCCTTGCTTCTCCCTAGCTTCTTGTGGTTGCTGGCAATCCTTGGCATTCCTTGGTTTGTAGATGTATTACTCCAAACTCTACTTCTGTCATCACATGGCCTTCTTTATATGTGTCTTTATATCATTTTCCCCCCGAGTATGTGTGTCTCTGTTTCTTTACACGACATTCTTTTCTCTATGTGTGTGGATCCAAAATTCCTCATAAGGAAAGCTGTTACTGGATTTTGAGCCACCATAGTCTTGGATGAACTCACCTTAACTTGATTATATCTGCAAATATCTAGTTCCCAAATATGGCCACATTCACAGATGCTGGGATTTCAACATATCTTTGGGGGGAGGAGTAAAATCAAGCCATAACAGTACAGATCATTACACTTAGCAAAAGAGTTCCAATGTCTATTCTGATTTAGTTTAGTTTTTACCTGCTCAATATATTTATTAAGTATTAACAGATTAGATTTGAGCATCCTTTACCCTTCATTCAGAGGAATCTAGTCAAGGTCATGGGCTTAAAATTCTCTCATGTTTTCTGTACTGGCTCCCATTGTGGTGGTTTCATTCCTTGGTTGATTTGTAAGTTTTGACTCTATCTCATTGCAATGATTTTTCTGGGGATTTCATGTTTCCAGGTGTGTGGGAACATTCCAATAGAGACAATTCATAGTGTGTTTGCCTAACGTCACAGATATCACTGGCACAGGACAAGTATTATTTAGTTCACTTCCTCTCTATTTTGTCTTAAAGTACTTGAAATACATAGTTGTTATGAATTCAGATTCTACTCTCAAGGTTGGTTGAGCCAGAGGAGTCCTTCTCTGACACTCTGAACCCTGAGTAGAGAGCAATAATCCATGCTGTTTTTCAGAACTGATTAGTGATATTTTTAGGCTCCTTTCTTTCAAGTGGCAGCCTTTGTAACTCTTGATACATGTTCTTAAATTGATTTCCCTCTGCATCTCAACCATAGTATAATTTTCTTTTGTCAGTTTCAAGATGGCTGATGTATCCTAACACAATTCTATTCTATTTCTTTCTACCATGTCCACAAGTTGAGGGAGGATTTTGAACCAGCTCAGACTGCCATATTGAACAGATAACATATGCTAGACAATCTGAAGTCACTTTCAAAATAGCCAGACAAAACTGAGCTATGGTTTTTTGGCTAGAGACTATAAAAGCATAGCCAGAAGTATAACCTCTATGAACCTAAGTAATCTCAAGGTTTGGAGGCCCCTGAATGGGCTTCTTTAATAATCCTATAACATTTTCAAAAGTGAGGCATATTATATTTCTTTTCTTAAAGAAAACCTCCCCTCCCCAACTGTATAAGCTTCAGGTCTCATAAAACCTGGAACTTCTCCGGAGTATGGCTTGAATATTGAAGCTGCAAATAAGGAAATTTCTAAATAGGCAACCAATGCTAGTAAACTATAGGACTATAGAAAGTACCCCCTACAGTGGACAGGATATCAGATTTTCAAAATCTTTGTACAATGGAAAAAGAAGCAGTTAATCAGAGATGAGTACTAAAAAGCGGCATGATATAGAGGGAAATTTTTCAGGAAAAGTATGCCAGAATAAGGTGAAGTCTCAAGAAAAGTGGCAAAAAGATAACATATATTATATTCAAATTCACAATATAGCCATAATATGAAAAAGAAATGGAAAGTCATAATCCTAGTGTTTAAGGAAAATGATAAAATTCTAGCAACCAAATGTAGAAGGCACTCCTACTCAAATCCTAATTTAGTTCAGTCTTCTAGCATCAGAAAAATAATCTTTACAACAGAAATGTATTGGAGGCCCCAAACAAGTGATAAAATAATCTAAGATTTCAATTAGCAATAAAAGAAGAAGCACAAAACAAAATACTAAAGAGGCTGCAAAAGTGGTTATAGTCTAAATAATTATGACAATAAAGGAGAGAGAGAACATGCTTAGAAAATGTGAGATTAAGCAAATGTTCTGAGTTGCCAAGGTGAAGATAGAAATGATAAATTATTTGAGAAAATTACAATCCTAGGAGTGAGAAACCATTTTAGAACAACCTTGAATAATGAAAGAGTCAGTATGGATTTTTTTAAGTATGTGTTTATCCCTATAATCTAGATGGACTTCACAGCAGTACATAATGCAAGCTTGACTCATTCACATTTTAGGTGCAATTGCTAGGAGATTCCTGGGTAGATCCACTGTAGTGCCGTAAAGAACATACACATACAATAGGAACTTCTTTTATATAAGACAAAAAGGAGTGATTTTAAAATGCTTAATCATTTTTTATTAAGTTCTGTTAAAACTTGAAGGGAAGCTACTGGTAAAATGTTTTAGGCTTTAAAATTCTGTTTTGCGTTTTTGATTGTTTTGCTTGGGTTTTTTGCTTTTTTATTTATTTTTTTTCCAATTTAAAAACATTGAAGGAGAGTTATCAAATTTTTAAGAGCAACAGATAGGGAAAAAGCTAATTTACTAGGCAACAAGATCAACATTTTTATTTAGGTCAAAACTAAAGAGGGAAAATTAGAAAAAATTGTTGAAAGTCTCATCTTAGATTTCCAAGTATATTCTAGTGTGAGACACCACTCTGTGTGGCATTGATCAAAATATAGGTTCAACATAAGCCAACAAAATAATGATGCTGCTGACACAAACCCCAATGCATGGTGCTCAGTATTTGAGAAAGTGCTCGCATCATGGAGAATGAGGTCTTGTTGCAGAAAGGAGAATACATATGAGGAAGTGGGTTTAAACCACGGGGGTTCACATTAATAGGGACAGTGAAGAACTAGATATTATAGGATAAAAGGATAGAGATTCATATTTTTTGGTCAGATTGGCTGCAACATACCATATTTAAGGAGTTTTTTGAGTTGGTTATTTAATTTAAAAAGGAGAAGACCAAGAAGAGATGTGAAAGAATTTTTAAAAGCTAAAAGAACTCATGTGGATTATGGGGAAAAAGTCACTAGGATTCGTAGGAAACGTCTGTGCTCTCCCTTTTCATAAATTGCCATTATTCACAGTCCATGTCAAAGAGTAAGTTCTCTGAGAAAATCTGTGCAGCAATTCCAGAAATACGCTGTTCTAAAACAGTTTTGTAGATCTCACATTTATGACTTTTATCACGTGTGTATTGGAATTATGTGTTTATGACTGTATTCCCTTAAGAGTTCAGAGCAGAGACCATATTTAATTTAGACTTAGAGCAAATGAAATTTCAGTTTAACTTAAGCCAGAATTTTCAAGCAATTAGAGGTCTTGAAGAATAAAATGGAATCTGGTATTTTGAGATAAAGTGCTCATTTGTAAATGTTTCTAAAGTGAAAATTCATCTTTCTAGCATCTGTTGAGAAGGATTTTTCACCATGTTGGACTGAGGGAAGTATGAGATTGACAAAATGATCATAAGCTTTCTTTTAACTCCACTATTCAATGGTTGCCATGTCTTTCTCTTCCACTCTTCTTTTCCTGCCACATTTTTGGTGCTTTGTTCCCTTCCCAAAACCTAAACAACTTTCCTGTCCTGGGATTCTTTAGAGATAAAGCTTCAACTGGCAGCTAAGAGATTACTTCGTCTGCTTCAATACAATCTTATTATGTGGGCAGCCTTTTCGTTAGAAGCTCAAAGATTTATAACAAGTGGAACAGATAGGTGAAAACAGCACTGGGCATGGGTTTAAAATACCCATGTTTAAAGTTTACTCAATTTACTATATGACTTCTGGTAATAGTTTCTACGGGTTTAATATTGAATTATGGTAAACCTGAATGAGGATCATTACTGTGAGATAATTTATATGTGTCACACAAATATCAAGCATTTTTAGGGTCATTCTACTTTCATTGCCCTCAGTGTATGTGGACTGGTCAGACTTCTTTGTGGATAGGCATATGTTAGAACATAGAGGCTACATGTAATGTGCAGCTTCTATTTCTTCATCTGCATAAAAGTAATTTCCCTCTCCTAGGAGAACATACAGGTTTAATATCATTTAGTGAATAATCTTTGCTATCACATAAAAATTGCACTTACCTGTTAAAGATCATTCTAACCACTCCACTTTTCATTCAGTGAGGAAAACTGATGGCACATCGCTCTGAAGAAGCCTGATTGTGTATCATTGTTAAATTCCTGGTCAAAATAGACACATACCTAAGTGTTAGTGACTTTGTTCTGGTATTTTTGGAGATCATCTAGACTATTGATTCACTGTACATCTGATCAAGTGCCAGATGGGCCACATCATTTATGGGGTCCAGGAAAAAATGAAAACACAGGGTCCCTTGTTAAACCATTATTGAGAATTTCAAAATCTGACAATAAAGCATTAAACCAGACACAGGGCCCTCCTGAGCACTGGGCCCTGTGCTCCTATATAGGTCACACATCCATGAAGACAGCCTGCCATACATCAATGCAGTAACACAGGTGAAATTATTGTAAATCACTATGAAAGGTAAGCGAGCATTTTTACTAATTATGTAAATGTCTGCACTAAAGCAAAGAGAATTTTTTGCATAGACACTGTTTTAAAAATGGGGTTACTGGATATAACTTGGAATGGATTTACAAGGAGATCCTGCTGAGTAGCATCGAGAACTATGTCTTGAAACTTATATTGCAACAGAACAAAGGGTGGGGGAAAAATGTATACATGTAAGAGGAACTTGGGCCCCATGCTGTACAGTGGAAAAAAATTAAATAATAAAACAAGAAAAAAAAATCTTCAGACCCAAATCAAAATATAGTTACAGCCAAGAGAAACTCTAACCCTCTTTGACAGCAAAGTTGAATATCTGCATTTACCATTTCTGTTGCAAAGTTGAATATCTGCATTTACCATTTCTGTTGCAACATCAGAAAGAGTTGAGTTGCTAGTAAATAAACTCTTATGTTTCACCAGTGGTGGTTCCACCTCAGTGGAAATGGTCATCTTGCAGCAGAATATAGGTAAGTATTTGTGAATGATTTTTTGGAAAAATACCCCTCTGTTAATACAAGTTATTATTTTTGTATTATAGTCTGATGGAGATTCTGTTAGTCATTTCTTATCAATGGTAAAAAAACGAAGAAGAAGAAAGAGAAAAGAAGAAAGGAGGAAGAGACATAGAAGGAACTGAAGAAGAAATTGTTGGGAGAGACTTCAGCTACAGTCCTTACTTTTTATCAGGTGATTATTCTCTGAAATACATTTTTGATTTTGTCATGACTGACTCCATTCTGACTCAAGCTGGGAATTTTCAAGAAGAGCTCTATATCCTCACAATTTCATTTTAATTAACAGAAGTGATTTTGGTATTTTATTAACTCAAGGGGCAGGAATCCTCAAACAAGGCCTTTGTTTCCTCATATTTTATGATAACGATATTCACTGATCTAATCAGTCCCCTCCTTCTTCAATACCAATAAAATCCATGGCATAATTTAAATGCAAACTCATGGAAGACAAGAAGGATGTTTGATCTAGTGAAATGCAGGTTTTCAGGCCGTCCTTAAAATATTTTCTTGAGTAAATATCCAGGTAATCATTTAGTCGTAAGGAAAAGTGTTAAAATATTTTCCTCAAATTGCTTCCATATTATAATTATTGTTTGATATTTAAACTATATATGGGAAACTAGAATCAATACCATGTATTATATATTAATCCCTTTCAATGCTAACCTTAGCCATAACCTCACTGCTAATTTAAGAGATTTTATAATGTACTCGCACACAACACACATCTCCCCTTAAACGGAGATTTCTGGAACACAGACTGAAAGTTTTTTTTATTTTTTGCTTTTTAGGGCCGCACTGCAGCTTATGGAGGTTCCCAGGTCAGGGGTCTAATTGGGGCTGTCACTGCCGGACAATGCCACAGCCCCAGCAATGCAGGATCTGAGCCTTGACTGCAACCTACACCACAGGTCATGGCAACACCGCTGAGTCACAATGGGAACTCCAGTATTATATTATTTTATGAAAGAATTAGGTGCCATCTTAGGGCCATTGCCTCTGTCATAGGTTTACTTGGAAAATGTTTTCAAATAACTTTGATGTTATAAGGTTCAAAGTGACACAATTTTGAAAACAGGTGCGTATAGTGGTGCTACACCTTATTTAGAAACCTGAAACACTTTGTCTTTAATCCACGGTGCTGTTATTCCCTGAAAATAATATATGACATGTGACTTAACCTCATTCATCTAATATTTATTGAAAAAGTGCTACGTGCTAAAAACTGTGATAAGAAGTTTTGATACGAAAAGAAATACTAAATGAGAACTTTTAGGGAAAACATAAACCTTTTTCCCTCCCTTTAAAGCAAACAAAATTTGCTGTATCCTAATATCATAATTTCTAGCATACTCAAATAGGCTGAAAGTCCAACAAAAATGTTTTAAGACATCAAAATTAATTGATGCCTATCAAAACATTTAATGTGCATGAGAAATATATAACATGAATTTTAACAAAGTAAACAGCTTTATGATAATAATTCTTTAATGCTTAGAATATATGATTATTCTCTCCTAGTTGCATTGTAAATTTATTTGTTCGTTTATTTACAGGGAAGTCTCCCCCCATTCAGATGAGTTGCATTTATTCAAACAGTAGGAACTAATTAATGACATCTTTTGAGGTGACTGGAGACACTGGCGAACTTTAGGTACATTTCTGCTTCCCCTCTAATACTTTATGTTCAAAAGCGACAGCTGTTCTTACTGAAACTTCTCACTTTCATTTCTGAACTAAAACATAAGACTTTTAGGCTAAAATAATTTCTATTTATCCATTTCAAACTGTCTTTAAAGACTGTGTTTCAAAATATCTTGAGAGTTGTGTTTATCATTTGTATGTTCAAAAAATTAACTAACATATGCACATATTCATTTATTCATTCTGGGGTTTGTTGGTATCCAACTCTTGAGACATTTGAAAATTAGGAATATGAGTTCACAGAAGAGACAAGTCTGGCTTCATTCTCTACAGTCAGAACACTTAAAATCTGTGATGATCAGAACTAACACCCAAGATTTTAAATCATACCTCAGGCACTCGACTTCAGAGAAAGAAATAGCTTTTGAAAAATCTAAAAATATGCCTGGGATGGGACTTTCCCTCAACAAGGCCAGTAAGTAAACAAAATGTTTTACTGTCTATGACTGCTCCCTTTCCTTTCCAGCTTTCCCTCTTTTACCAGACTCCAAGTTTACTGACATTCCTAGAAACTTCCCAGCCCCCTTGCAGGCCTTAATCTATCTGCCTTTTTTTTAGCTCTTCTTCTCCTTGCCTTCTACATGCTCACATGCAAATGTACAACATCCCTTCCCTTAGAACCCAGATAAGTGACTCATGAATTATTTTAAGCTTAGACCCTAAACCTTCTGCTAGACTGAATGTTTGCCTCACCCCCACCTGCCCCCAAGCCCATATGCTGAAATCCCTATCCCCAGTACAGTGGTAGTGAAGGTGGCCCTTGGAAGGTGATTAGGGTTCGATTAGGTCGTGAGGGTAGGGTCCCTCCTAATGGAATTAGTGATTTGAGATCTCTTTCTCTGAGAGAACACAGAGAGAAAGCAACTGACTACAAGACAGGAAGCTTGTGCTCTCATCAGAAAACCAACCAGGCTGAAACCCTGATCTCTGATTTCCATCCTTCAGAACTATGAGAGGAAAATATTAATTGTTTAAGCCACTAGTCTATGGTATTTTGTTATAGCAGCCTGTGCAGGCTAAAACACTTTCCATATAATGTTTACACTGTAAATGAGGATTCTAAAAAAGTGATATGGTATGGGGCACCATGATAGGGCCAATGGAGGCATTTGAGAAGTAGGGCTTTGAAAATTATCTCACCTAAAGGCAGAGAACAGTAAACACTACTGTCTTCTTTCTCTGAACTCCATTTTGAAAAAATCCTATTACTTCTAAAAATAAGAAAGAAAAAAATTGTCTTCAAACATTTTAAAAACATATATACATATACAAAACTTATATGTGTTAGATATTCTAGCTTCCTCAGACCATCTCACCAATGTTTTTTCCATTCAGTGTTTTAGTATACCTAGAATAGATTTTGTTAGGAGCCATTTTTTTTTCTCTTGACCCCCTTTACGTTAGAAACACATTTTCTCTTTTCAATAATGCAACTTAAAAAATTTTTCCCAGATTTCATTAAAATATTTTAAAATTTCATGTTTTCACTATATCCTTTGTCTCCCTGATAATGACGTATCTGGATGAAATTTCTATTATTACATTAAGAAGGTAAGTTTTTTATTTTATAAAGTACCAAACTAGCTGTGGCTGTTAAGGCAAGTCATACACCAAGGCATGTGGAGAAGGCACAGTGCCCACAGGGCCCCTGCAGCAGAAGATAGAGCCAGCATTTGACTCACCCTGTCTATACTTATTAGCAAATGTCAGCCAATGCTTAAGCAGGATTCTTCTCATTTAATGTGTCATTCTGCTAATGACAGTTTCTTATCTGTAGTGCATCTTGTCACGGATGTTTTGGACAAATTTCCTTTTTTTCTTGGCTGCACAGAAGAGACAGTCCTGGAGTTCCTGCTGCGGTGCAGCAGAAATGAATCTGACTAGTACCTATGAAGATGTGGGTTTGATCCCTCGCTCAGTGGGTTAATTATCCTGCAAGGTCGTGGCCTGTGGCCGGCAGCTATGGCTCCATTTAGACCCCTAGTCTGGGAACTATGCAGTGGGTGCAGCCCTAAAAAGAAAAACAAAAAGAGAGAGAGAGACAGTCCTATCATTGTGAGGCCATTGTTTCTGGACTTCCTTCTGCCCTTTACACAGTGAGCCAAAAAGTCCACTCAGGGATAAGGGCTGCTGCCATCTAGCCCAGAGCCATCTGAGCCACAGAGAAACTGGACTGCCAATGGTTCGTGGGAGAAGACTTCCTCATCTCAGGGGAGACTGGGATACAATTCCTTACAATGAAATACCATATTCTTTTGTATTACCTTAAATATTTGTTGAGCAGCTTCCGCATAAAAATTATGAACTCAGAGATTCACATAACGTTAAAGCTCACAATCTCATTTCTCCTGCAGAAATCTCTACATAGAATATCAGTATTTGAATATCAGTTCCTCAGCATATTTCAATGACAATTGATATGTACTAAAGACTTCACCAAATTTCATCTGTGTTTTCTACCAAATCTACCAGAAAAAATGTTAAGGTGACTGATCTGCTTTATCTAATGCTGACTTTTAAAAGGTGGGTCTAAATAATCTATATGCTATTGGAAGATGAGATGAACATAACAGAGAAAATAATTTCCCAGATAACTGAGAAATCATTGTGGATCTTCTTAGTAGGTTTATATGGCTTAATTAGCAAAAGTGTCCCAATAAAGCATAAACCTGCAGGATCCCTTAACAATTCACTGAAGAAGAAAAATTGACAATAGTTTTTGTAACTCTATAGTCAATATGGACTAAATACAAAAGGCCAGGTATATTTTAAACCAGTGTTTGATTCCTAAAAAGCACTGCCTATGACAGTTATAAATCAGATGTCTCTGCTTTCTTCTTAAATATCTTGGTTAAGAAAAAACGAGATGGTAAACAAATTATATTTCCTAAACCCTTTCTCTTTGTTTATGGCGGGGGTCTTTTGTTTTTAAATCAGTATTGCATTGAAATAATGTTCAATTTGCTATATATTCTCACAGCACAGCCTCTTATGAGTCCAAGAAAACTCAACCTAAAAATACTTTCCTTGCACCAAATTGCTCAATTAGTCATTTCTTTGCTCTGTTTTTATTTTTTTTCTCAATTTATTATTATTTTTTTCTTTTTAGGGCCATGCTTGCTGCATATGGAACTCCTGGGCTAGGCATCAAATCAGAGCTTCAGCTGCTGGCCTATGCCAACATGAGATCTGAGCTGTATCTGTTAGCTATGCCAAAACTTGCTGCAATGTTGGTTCCTTAACCCACTGAGCAAGGCCAAGGATCGAACCTGCATCCTTTTAGATACCATATTTGGTTCTTAACACACTGACCCACAACAGGAACTCCTCTTTACTTTGTTTTTGGTTCATTGACCTTTCTCATCTCATTTTATTAAAAAACCAAAGCGTTTTTTTTCAAAAGCATGCAAATAAATGACAGCTTAAATTGAATATACACAGTCTTCTAGGTGACAACATTTAAAATTTTTTTCCATTCCTTTTTTTTTTTTTTTTTTTGGCTTTACCAGCAGCATATGGGAGTTCCTAGGCCAGGAATAGAATCTGGGCTGTAGCTGTAATCTATGCCACAGCTGTTGCAATTCCGGGTCCATTGCACCTGTCCAGGGATTGAACCCTGTCCTCTGCAGCAATCTAAGCCACTACAATAAGATCCATAATCAACCATCCCACAGTGGGAACTCCTCCACTCTTCTTTTGACTTCAAAGGACCTGGGGAAACTAACACCCATGAGCCAAATCTAATTTTTCCCTGATTCTAACCAATTGCATATGATTCTAGTGAAGGAGGGCTCTGTATATCTTTTAAGGAATGTTTTCTGAGTGTTTACAAGACGGAAATATTTTATGACAGTGTTTATCAATTTGCCCCATGTTTATTTAACTTTGTGTGTCTATCATATTTATTTAAGTTTGCGATACTATCTCTGAGATGAATGGACAATATTCATTTTTAAAATTTCTTTTTCCATATCTCTATTTTTCCTTAGCTTCCCCATTTTCTCCTGTATCTTTATCTATGTATTATGCAATAATATAAATAAGTAGCATATTTCATATATTGAAGAGAATTTTATCTTCTCATTCTTATTACAAACATCATATTTTAGACCATTTTATATCTGCTAAGCACTAGTTGCTTTTCACCTATATGGTCTTCATTTGTTTGCTTTGTGATATTATCACTGATAAGGAAAAGGCCTACATTCCTACTTCGTACCCATACGCATTGTGTTAAAGACTCCATCCACAGGATTCTTCTTATCTTATATATGTCAAAAGTTAAAAAATTTTTACAGCTTACAAAGAGAAATTCTACCTCACCCATTTCATTTATTCCTATTAAGAATTTGTTGAGGGGCGCTCCTGCTATGGCACAGTGGATTAAAGATCCAGTGTTGTTTCTGGGGTGGTTTGATCCCCCAGCTCAGTGAAGTGGGTTAAAGATCTAGTGTTGCTACAGCTGTGGTGTGGGTTGCAGCCGAGGCTCAGATTCAATCCCTGGCCCTGGAAACTTCCATATGCCACTAGTGTGGCTGAAAAAGAAAACAAAAATTTGTTGATGATATCTCACATATTCATTTTTATAGACTTATTAAGGTATTCTAGGAGTGCCCGGCGTGGCTCAGTGGTTAATGAATCTGACTAGGAACCATGAGGTTGTGGGTTCGATCCCTGGCATTGCTCAGTGGGTTAAGGATCTGGCGTTGCAGTAGGCTCTGGCATAGGCCAGCAGCTACAGCTCCAATTAGACCCCTAACCTGGGAACCTACATATGCCACAACTGCGGCCCTAGAAAAGACCAAAAAAAAAAAAAAAAAAAAGTATTCTAGATGTATAATTAATGGCTCAGCACATACTTGATGACAATTTGATAAGGACTGATATTTATATATACCTGTGAAACCATCACCACAATCAATATTCTGACATCCTCATTATTGTCCATATTTTTTAATGCCTCCTTTTTACCTACCCCAATCCCTGCTTGCCGTCAACCACTGATCTGCTTCTCTGTACTTAGAGGTGTGTATGTTTTATCTAAAATGTTATAAAATGGAATCATATAGAATGTGCTCCTTTTGGGGATAAGAGTCTGGCGGCTTCTTCTTAGTAAAGTTATTTTTAAATCCATCCATGTTTTTGCATGTTTCAATAGTTCATTCATTTTTATTGTCAAGTGATATTCCATTATACTAGAATAGCATAATCTATGTATTCAATCATCTGTTGATGGAAAGTTGGAGCTTTTACTCCATATTATTTAATAATTTAGCAATTCATATTCACTACAGAGTACAAGTCATTATTTCAGATGCAAAAACTGCTTTAATATGTCTGTTTAAAATGTCTGTATATAAGAAAAAGATTGCCCTTGTCTGGGTGTCTAAATACAACCTTTATAAAAATCATGCAGAGAGGAAAAATGTGTCCATCAGAATTTTATACTTCAAACAAAATACAGATGATGTCTATCAATAGGTTTCTGATAAAACCTATATATTTCATGAAATTAACACACAGTATAGACTGCTATGTAATTGTTTTCTTTAAAACATAATAGGGGAGGAGTGGGTGTCTCAAGTGATGTTCTGGAAAAAGAGGGTGTATAATTTAGCAAAGATTTATATATCACAATAGCTTCACCAGGGAGGATGGCTACCCTTTTTAAGTCCTATTAGGTATTACCACCCTAAAGACAGTCACTGTAAGAATCCAACATTTTTTAAACAGCATGCTTTGTTTCAGTTGGAGACAGTTTTCTTAGCAGAGCAAAGTCCTATAAGACAGTGGCTAGGACAAGGCATAAAAGATCCCATCTTGACCACAGCTTGAGTCTGGTGCACCTTGCTTCAGCCTCTTCTGTCCCTCCTTCTTCCCTACCTAGATATGCCAGGTCAAGTAAGACAAAGGTCAGGGGACAGAATCTGGCAATGAAATGGCAAATCTCTTGCCTCCGACCTTGGAGAAGAGGCAGCAGATGTGCCTATTTATCAGAAGTGTAAAGTGTCACCTATGCTTCCCATGGAATTAACAGTGTTCTCTCTAAGGTAACTGTGTGCGTTTGATTTGTTTTCTTCTTCACAAGAATTGCATAGGAGAAACTAACAAACTGTGTGTATTAAGAGCTATAGAGAAACCTAGGAGTTATATTCTAGTGAGATATAACCCAGAGCCATACTCATCTCTAAAATCTGACTTGATAGTAGAAAAGAGCTATTCTTCCTGAAACTAGAAGGGCTTCTGAAACCTACTTTTCCTTACTTTCCAGTAACAATTTTCCCTTAGGTAGTTCCAGAAATGATGCTATAGATAAGCAAAGACTATTAACTTTTGCTCCTAAGAATGACAATATTCATGTCTTATTAACTAATAAACAAGCATGTTGATTTAATATATATCAGCACATCTGTTTCTTTTTTGTCCTATTTACCTATCAAACTTCTCTCTAATCATGTGCATTTAGTTTTATCTTCAGAGTCAGTAACTTACCTTACATGGTTACCCACTTAACAACTTAAAAAAAAATGTAAGAGCATATTGAGAGATATATAACGGCACACCTATACTGATGTTCCTCAGGAGATCAACGGTTCAAATGATTTCCGACAAGTTTTTCTACTTAAAAAGAAGACCATATTTTCCATTTCACTGAGAAAATTCCAGCTGTTTTCTCCTAAATCTCTGGGTGCTGCGGAAGCACACACCTGTGTAATTAGGCATTAATCCCAGGTAATGGAACAGCCTGCCCTGCCCTCGCCTCCATCGGCACACATACAGAAGACTTGGTTACTTTTCAGTGAGACTTGTTCTGTTTCATTCCTTGCGCTGCATCTTGTTAAGCTGAAGAAGCACAGTGCTTCCTTGATTGGAACTGCTCTGTGGGAATGCCCTGATCCACAGTCATGGGAATAGTTGAATACACAAAGAAATCCAGACACACAATGCTGCTACTTTCACAGAAAATATCCTTTGGAGAAACTGCACTGATTATTCCTGGGGACATTTTAAGAAGGCTTAATTATGGCTCTTGGAATATCTTTTCATTTATTTTTATTTTTATTTTTTATTTTGTGTAGTACATGAATAGAAGGGAAAGATGCTTTTAAACCCCACATAAGAAACAGAAAGGGTTAAATTGAATAAATGTGGTTTGGTAATAATTCACTGACTAAAGGGCCATGTAGCAGAAGATACTTATTCATCACCCATTATATGCAAAATCCATAGTAAAATATAATCAATAAATGGTTCCTGGTAGCCTAGTTTTAAAGTCAAGAAGGGAGGAAGGCACATATTTATATAACTATGATAAGAGATGAACTATGAAAGATACCATAATATAATCAAAACCATACTATTGACTATTGACTGCTGAATCCCCAAACATCTACTAAAACAAAATTCACCAAAACAACCTATTGATAAGACAAAGCCAAGTTTAGGGCAGGTGAGGGCAAATACTTCCTCCACAGAGCTCTGGTCCTGTCTTAAAGTGGGTAAGACAAGATCAAAATTGAGAATTGAAAGTTTGGCTTAAAGGATGACTTTCAATGGGAGTGAGAGAGTGGGGAAGAGGGGATGGAGCTGTTGGGTTTCAAGGCCCCTTCAAGGAGACTGAACTCAAAGCCTCTGGCCAACAAAGAATTACCAGACCCTTATCACCTCCTCACTTGTCTCATTGTAATGCCCCTTTCCAGACCTTGAGCAACCTGGCCTACTTTTTCCTACCCCCTACTAGGAAAGGCATGTGTCCCACTCCTCACTCCACATCTATGGGGCCTTATACACCCCCAACAAAAGAGCAAATATATGACTCCTCTTTCCCCAACCATTCAGCAGGTCAGTGGGTGTATCCCAAGACCACTCCTCTCCCTGGGTTAAAAAAACAGACACAAGTACATGTATCAGGAAATCATCCTGCAGCATTTGCAGCATCCCTTATTTCAATACTCTTTCACTCCACCTTGCCATGCTCAATAAACTCTTCTGGCACCCCACCCAGAAATTTGTCTTCCCACCTACATGCACAGACTATGACAGAAGTTTAATTAGGATTGTTAAGGATCATATTATAACAATGTTGGGTTGGTACAAAAAGCAAGGTTAAGGGATTTTCAGTTAAGGGATTCATAGAATCCTAAGGCAAAAACTGTCTTTTGACACTTTGCACTAAAGAATCATTGGTTCTTTAGGCAAGTTCCTCACTGCAATAGTAAAGTCAGGCTAATGAAGATAATAGAATGGCAAAATTGTGTTAACGTAGACCAGTGATTTGCAAACTGTGCCTGGATGCCAAATCCAGTCCTATGGGCAACACTGAGAAAGTTCTTTATACCTTTTTAGGATTATAAGGAAAAAGAAAAGAATATGCAAAAAAAAAAAAAAAAAAAATTAAAGGAGTTCCAGTATGGCTCAGTGGAAACAAACCCAACTAGTATCCACGAGGATGAGGGTTTTATCCTTGGCCTGGCTCAGTGGGTTGAGGATCCAGCATTGCTGCAAGCTGTTGTGTATGTCAGACTTGGCTAGGATCTGGCATTGCTGTGGCTGTCATGTAAGCCAGCAGCTATAGCTTCGATTTGACCCCTAGCCTGGGAACTTCCATATGCCACACCTGTGGCCCTACAAAATAATAATAATATGCAGCAGAAATCTTATGTTGCCTGAAAATCCTACAGTATATACTAATCTAGCCCTTCAGAGTAAAAGTTTGCCAACTCCTAATGCAGACTGTAAGTTGGGTGGATGGGGAGGTAGTTTCAGTTTCAGCCTCTAAGCATTGTACAGGGCTAGACAATTTGGTTGTAATTACTCAAGCTTATCGCAGAGAAGCAGAAAATCATTCCTACCAGATAACAAGTAGGGAAAAATTTGGGTTTTGTCTAGAAAATTTGACATGGAGATTGGAAAATGAAGTAGGGAAAGGATATTCAAAAAGCAAAAGGAAAAACTTGTACAAAGGCATACACGGGGATGAAACTGAGCAGGAATCTATGGGTCACTCCCAGGTGCAAATCCTTTCTATGTCTCCTGTTTCTTGTTTGTAGAAAATAGGTTTCATTCAACTTCCTGAGACCTTCCCTGACTCCAAAGGTCAGATTCATACAAGTGCTAATCAGAGAAGTATGGGGGTACAGAAACAAAGCAGGAAAATTCAAGAAACAGTAGTGCATCAGTGAAGCAAGGTCCTGGTTCCTCCTCAAGGAATATATATAGTTTTTGAGTTCTTCTATAGGAACTAAGGCCCCACCCACCTAGGTGAAAAATGGTAATTTCAGGCTGAGCACAATCCTGTAACACCACCCTGTTAACATCACCATCAACCAATCAGAAGAATGTCACGCATCTTGCAGCCCTTGCCACAAATTTTGCCTATAAAAGCTTTTCCCTGAAAACCATCAGGGATTTCAGGGTTTTTGAGCACAAGATACCCATCTCTTTGCATGGCCCTCCAATAAACCTTTCTCTGCTCCAAATTCTGATATTTAAGTTTGCTGGGTCTCTCTGTGTGCCGTGTACACAAACTTGTGTTCAGCAACAAGGATACAACAAATCTCTCTTTATTCAGAATTACCACCTCCATCAGCACTTACTCAGATCCTGATTTTTTAACAAGTGGTATAATAAGGAGGCCAATCAGCTTCAACTCCGCTCTGAGTGAACCAATTTCGTAAGACAGCAGAGTAACAAGAACTGATCCATTAAAGATCTAGATCTTCAGGGAAGACCACTCATACATTTCTGACAGTTATCAATGCTGATCATCTTTTGTCTTTTTATTGTTAGAGACACTGAATTCCAAATCAGACTTTTCTTTCAGGAAATCTTTCTAGTGTATTTTCTTCTCATGAATAAGTATAAAGCTAACTAGAACTGCATAGCCTAATGGCCCTTTTGGAATCTACTAAAGGAGTTAAACCCACTTGATACAATGCAAATTGCTGATTAATGAAGTGTTGCTAATAAATCCTTAGTAACATAAGTAACAATTAATTTTGGCTTGAGTTATAGATAAAACATGTGCCTTTCATTTGGTCCTGAAAAACTACATATTTTTTTTATTCCACAATCTTTCTGTTCTTTGACGTTATCACAGGGTGAGCATAAATACCAGTATATCATGACATATTGAACATAATACTGTGTAAAGTATTATACAATACCTTCTATAAGATGATGTACATCTAAGTAAGATGTACATCATCTAGAACATTTTCTTCCACAGTTCAGTTCTAAACTTTATCAACCTCAGGCTGATCCTGGGTCTCTTAATTAATCTGTCAGCAATGAATGAGTGTGTGTGTGTGTGTGTATAGCTAATATCAGGTAAAGCCAGAAATTAGTGTTTAATATCCAATCATAGACACACCTCCAGATTCTTGAGGTAAAACTAAAACAACAAGGGGAAGGTGATTTTATCCAAGAGTGTAAAGAGAAAATCAAAGAAATACAGAAAGCAATGTTAGAGAGAGAATTAGAGCTAGAGGAGAGGGGAGAAAGAGAGCGAAAGTAAGAAAGAAGAATAAAGAAGAGGAGAAGGATAGAGAAATAAGGAGGAGGAAGATGAGAAAGAGAAGAAGAAAAGAGAGAAAGCCTTTAGTCATACAGAGCAAACAGATTTAACCAACATCCTCGATTCAGCATTATCAGAATGAAAATTCAAAGCTCAAATTTAAAAAAATAATTTTTGTAAACTTTAGGAAAATAAAAAGTGCAAAGAGGACACCGTCTGGTTTGTTCCTATAAAGGATATGAATACATTCTCTTTGTTTCATGAAAATGTTAGAGAAGAAAGAGACATTTGCATGATGACTAATTCCATCTGTTACAGACCATTAACATTCACTTATATCTTGATCCCGGATGCCCTACTCCTTTATTCGTCCCATCAATACCAAGAAAATCACCATTTTTCTGCCACACAAATTGAATCAATCCTCAAACTGGTCTGATAATATACATTTGGGGCCCCTTCAAAAGGGGAGCTAAGTGTCTCTAGAGATGAGTATCATCTTCTGGTTGGGTGACAGCTACAAAGGACCTCATACTACTAAACCATCACTCAATGTGTCTTTGGTGACCTAACTCTCATGCCCCTCAGTGACTGTCCAAATATTAACAGTTTTCCTCACGTTTCACACAACTCAGCTCCTGTTCTCATCATCTCCAATTGCAAATCTCACCACCCAAAATACCAAATAGTGGCACTTGTGGCACTGTGCTGCAGCTCTGTCTTGCTGATCTTTGTCCACCAGTTAATTGTAAATTGCTTAGGAACTGGTCTTTTTTTTTGGGGGGGGGGGGATTCATCCATGGTATATGGAAGTTCCCAGACTACGGGTTGAGTTGGAGCTGCAGCTGCAGGCCTACGCCAGAGTCACAGCAATGCCAGATCTGGGCCACATTTGAGACCTGCAATGCAGCTCATGGCAACACCAGATCCTTAACCCACTGAACATGGCCAGGGATCTAACCTGCATCTCATGGATACGTCAGGTTTGTTACCACGGAGCTACAATGGGAACTCCCAAGAAGTGGTCATTTCTTATTTAATTTTATTTTTCTGATGGCAAGTATACAGAAATCTCTAACATAAGTAGATAGATACTGATTCACTCCTCAGTTTCTTTGTTCATACTCTTTTTCCCACCATCCTTTCAATTGCTGCCAAATTACTTCTGAACTCAACTTATATAATGTATCACTCATGCACATCTTCTGGAAAGACTTGGTTAAGTATTTCTAGTCTGGGCTACCTTGTCTCTGTGCACATAAAAAGCCTGTGAATAACTTAATTAGAGTTATTATTACATTACCTGTACTAATGAAATTATATACATAGAACAAAAAATCTGATATCACAGGACAATAGAAAATTATAACTAAAATATCTTCTCTCTTCAATTCCTTCAAGGACAATGTCCAGTCAAATGGCTTATATTAATTACTCAAATTCATGAATCAGTTAAGTTTTCTTTAAATTTAGATTATGATTTCAGGAACTTTATTTTTGTCTTCCTGAAGATTTGAAATATCTTTCCTTTTGTTCATCTAAGAAGAAGAATATGCCTTTAGCCTGACAATAAGGTCAGCCAAGTTCTTCACCATAACATTTGTTAAAATGAAGGTTTTGACTTCCTGTTTCAATTAGTGCTAATTACTCTTAATTATTTAGCATAGCTTTCATTCCGATATTCTAAATTAAGTGCATTTTTTTTTTATTTTCCCACTGTATAGCAAGGGGGTCAGGTTATCCTTACATGTATACATTACAATTACATTTTTCCCCCACCCTTTGTTCTGTTGCAACATGAGTATCTAGACAGAGTTCTCAATGCTAGTCAGCAGGATCTCCTTGTAAATCTATTCTAAGTTGTGCATTTTTAAAATAATGTGCATTTTTAAAGTAATATGCATTTTTGTCTTGATTTTTATTTTATTTTTATTTCAGAGTGTACCTTACAAATAAAAAAAATTATTTTTTCCTTACACATTATTGAAAGTGTGGCAAAAAACATACAATTTTCTTTTTATCTTACAGCATCTAGTTTTCTAATGCAAATCTGATTTCTGTTCATTTGTCTATAAACTGGCATTTTTCCACAACCATGTTTAAAGTCATCTCATCTTAAGATGTTTTGAAATTTCATGAGAATGTGTCTTAGCAATAGAACATTTTCCAGCTATTGTTCCAGACAGTCCTTAGGTCTTCTCAATCTGTTATTTGGTCTTAAATACTACAAAATAATCTCAACTAGTTCTTTGACTACTGTCTCATCTCAATGTTCTCTGTTTATTCTTTCTAAAATACTTATTATTTGCATAAAGGAACTGAAGCCTTTATATCTCTGATTTCGCTCTCATAATTTCCTGTTTTTTTTGACTTTTTGCTGTATCTTTTGATTCATAGCTTTGGTTCTATTTCCTTCCTCCCTCCTTCCCTCTCTCCTTCTCTTTCTCACTGACTCTTTCATTCCTTCTTTCCTTTCTCCCTTCCATCCATCTTTCCTTCCTTCCTTCCTTTTTTTCTTTTGCCTCCCCATGGCATATGCAGATGGAGTTCCCAGGCCAGGGATCAGATGTGAGCCATAGCTGCCATCTATGCAACACAAGATCCTTAACCCACTGCACCATGCCTGAGACTGAACCTGTGTCCCTGCACTCTGGATATGCCACCAATCCTGCTGCACCACAATGGGAAATTTACCTTGAATCTATTTTCTAACACACTTTAAAAATAATTATTCTTTTAAGGAACACATTATTTCTCTGGTAACTTTTTTTGGTAGAAACTTGATGTTGTTTCACTTGAGGCAGAGTCTTCTGGAATCTAAGGATTTAAGTGTAGATTTTGTTTTATTTTTATTTTTTATAATGATTTTTATTTTTTCTATTATATTTACAGTGTTCTGTCAATTTTCTACTACAAAGAAAACTGACCCAGTCACACATACATATATACATTATTTTTCTCATATTATTCTCCATTATGCTCCATCACAAATGACTAGATATAGTTCCCAGTGCTATACAGCAGGATCTCATTGCTTACCCATTCCAAAGGCAATAGCTTACATCTATTAACCCCAGATCCCCAGTCCATACAACTCCCTCTCCCTCCCCCTTGGCAACCACAAGTCTGTTCTCTAAGTCTATGAGTTTCTTTTCTGTGGAAAGATTCATTTGTGCCATATATTAGATTTCAGAAGTAAGTGATATCATATGGTATTTGTCGTTCTCTTTCTGACTTACTTCACCTAGCATGAGTCTCTAATTCCATATATGTTGCTGCAAATGACATTATTTTGTTCTTTTTTATGGTTGAGTCATATTCTGTTGAGTATATATACCACATTTTCTTAATCCATTCATCTGTCAATGGACATTTAGGTTGTTTCCATGTCTTGGCTATTGTGAATAGTGTTGCAATGAACACATGGGTGCATGTGTCTTTTTCAAGGAAAGTTTTGTCTGGATATAGGTCCAAGAGTGGGATTGCTGGGTCATATGGTAGTTCTTTGTTTAGTTTTCTGAGGTGCCTCCCTACTGTTTTTAACAGTGCTTGCCCAATTTACATTCCCATCAACAGTGTAGAAAGGTACTTTTTCTCCACACCCTCTCCAGCATTTGTTATTTGTTGATTTTTTTAGTGATGGCCATTCTGACAGGTGTGAGGTGGTACCTCATATCAGTTTTAATTTGCATTTTTATAATAATTAGTGATATTGAGCATTTATTTCATGCGCCTGTTGGCCGTCTGTACATCTTCTTTGGAGAAATGTCTATTCAGGTCTTTTGCCCATTTACTGACATGCTGAGAACTATAAAACATTAATCAAGGAAATTAAAGAGGATTCAGAGAAATGGAAAGATATTCCATGCTCCTGGGTTGGAAAAATTAATCTTTTTAAAATAGCCATATTACTCAAAGCAATCTACATATTCAATGCAATCCCTATCAAATTACCCAGGAAATTTTTCATAGAACTAGAAGAAACAATCTAAAAATTTATATGGAACAATAGGAGACCTAGAATTGCCAAAGCAATCCTGAGGAACAAAAACCAAGCAGGAGGCATCACTCTCTCAGACTTCAGACATTATTACAAAGTTACAGTAATCAAGACAGTATGGTACTGGTACCAAAACAGAAATATAGACCAATGGAGTAGAACAGAGAAGCCAGAAATAAACCCAGACACCTATGGTTAATTAATCTTTGACAAAGGAGCCACGAATATAAAATGGAAAAACAGACAGTCTTTTCAGCAAGTGGTGTTGGGAAAGCTGGACAGCTGAATGTAAAGTAATGAAACTAGAACATACACTCACACTATACACAAAAATAAACTCAAAATGGCTTAAAGACTTAAATGTAAGACAAGACATCATCACACTCCTAGAAGAGAACATAGGCAAAACATTCTCTGATAAAACGTTTTCTTGGGACAGTCTCCCAAGGCAACAGAAATAAAAGGAAAAATAAACCAATGGGACCTAATCAAACTGATAAGCTTTTGTACAGCAAAGGAAAACATAAAAAAAATATAACCTATGGAATGGGAGAAATAGTTTTAAATGAGGCAACTGACAAGGGCTTAATCTCTAAAATAAACAAACAAACAACTCAATAGCAAAAAAAACCAACAACCCTTTTCTGATTCACTTTAAGATCATATTTTGTTCTTTTACTCTACTAGTCAATGCTATTTTGCTCTTCTTCCTAACATCTTTTTAAGTAATTAGTTGTTTTTCATTTTATTTATACATATATAAATTTTCTTTAAGATTTAAATTATCTTCTTTCTTCTCCTTCTTATGACCTCTTATTTGTACCTCTCTTTCTCCCTCCTTTCTTCCTTCTTCTTTTCCTTCCAAGTCTTGCATGAAGGGGAAACTGCTATAGAATTCCAAATTATAGACAGGAAATCTGTTGCCAGGGTCTCTTCCCTTGTATATATTTTCTGAACTTTCTTCATTTGAAGTAATTAGAGACTCCAAGGAAGTTATATAAATGTCCAGAGAGATCTTGCGTCTACTTTAATCAGCCTCCCCCAACAGCAACACTGTGCATTACTGTGGTTCACTATCAAAACCAGGAAATCAACATTCGCAGAATGTACAGACCTTATCTGAATCTCACAAGTTTTTAAAGCACTCATTCCAGGGTATGTACAGTTTTATATGATTTTTATCATAGGTGTAGCTTTGTGTAACCACCACCGCATTCAAGATGAAAAAATGTTCCATTACCACGGGGCTCCTTTGTCTTACTCCTTTATTTTCCACACATTTTTGTAAATAAGCCATTTATATGCATATCTGGATTTTATATAAAATATCCTACTTTCCTAATGTTCAAAAATAATTCAAAATGTATAAGATACTTTCTCATCCAACACTGTGCAGGTCTAGGCAAAGATGTCTATTGCCTTAAATCAGTTGAGAGTTGTCTGTTTGCGATCTGGTATACATTATGACTCAGCTAAATAAAACTATGTATCTGATGGTATATTCTAGGCCATCATCTAGTATTTTGTACTTGTTTATATGGAGATACAGACACTTGCACTCTACTTTCACTCCTTACTACTTAGACATTTGAAAGAAAATGTTGGTATTGTTTATTCCTAATATTGTTCACCATTTACTATGTACAATATTTAGAGCTAAGTATACTAAATCAAGGGTCATTCTTCCCTTTCTGATAATAACCATATGCCATCCAAGATCTCTTTTCTGAGGCTCCTAATTCCAGACAATTTATAAGAATTTCAATTATTATTTCCCCACTAAAGCTGTCTGATATTTATCATCCCCACCAGAGTTAGTACAACAATGGGCCCAAAAGTCTATCCCTGAGCCTGAGCAACAAGTTCAAAAGCCTGTATATTTAACCTCGTATATTCAACTTGGAAAAACATTGAAATATATGATAAAATAATGAGATTTAGACCACACTGAGTCTGGTAAGTGAGAGTCAAACATTGTTTTCTGATCAAATTCATATAAAGATTTTTTTCATTTTGAAGTGACAAAAAACTATAGACCAAGTGGTTTGTGAAGTGTGACTATTTGGAAAGAAGTGTGATTATTTGCTACATGCAAAATATGCCTTCTTGATTGAAGGCTAGTCAGTGTTTCTTACTGTAGCTAAATGCAAAGACATAGGAAGGTTGAGGATTGCTACAACACCCTATCATTGGACTGGACAGAAGATGACAGAGATAAAGACCATAGTCCTTTTAAAGAATACATCAGAGTGACGTAACTGTTTTATTTTTAACAGTAAATTAAAGCAAATTTTAAATTATATCTAACTAAGGTGAAGAAGGGACAGTTAATGCACAACCTGATGGCTGGCTAATAGATTATTTTATGAGATCAGAGATGAGGGCAGGCTCATTATGAAGTGTCTGTTTAGAGTCCATTTTTAAAGATGTGGGTTTTAGCAGGCAGTTTTCTTGCTGGAAGCATTTATTATTATTCCTGGTCACGTAGGAAGAATGGAGTGTCTGACAATGATGGACAGTGCAGCAGCAGCCCTTGCTGCCTAGAAATTAATTTGAAGTCCTCTTCTAGAGAAGTGCTATCTTCTGTTACTACACAGAAACTTGATTGTAGAATAATGTGTGCCAACTCCATAAGAGACACAGTGAAAGGCAGAAGCTTAGGATTTCCACAGGAAAAAAAAAATGCAGAAAATAATCAAAGAGGAAGTTTAAAGGGAAATGTCTAAATTCTCATCATTAGGATATTTAGCGAACATCCTGTAGCCCTACTTCAATTTGCAATAGTCAGCTTTATATCATATACAATAGGCAATATAGGAACACATATTCTATATTAAGAAAAGTGCCATGAGTACTTGATTTAATACTAAAATTAATACTAAAATTAAACACTGTTGATACTAATAATAAAGGTCAAATATTTATTGAAATTGCTTTAATAATAATAATGTTAGAATGATAATAACAAAAGAAGCTTATAGTTATTGAGCTTTTAATATATGCTAGGTATCATGCGAGATTACAAGTATGATATCACTTAATCTTTGCAATGACCCTGTAAATAGTACTAACATCTCAGTTTTACAAATGAGGGAGTAAAGTCTTAAGGTTGAATAAATTGCCCAAGGTAATCTACTTCAGAGTCTATACATTTAATCACTATATAATGTGTTCCCTAGCTCTTTGTGTCTGTATCATGAGCTCACTGACAGGAAAGGATGTTAGACACATATAACAATAGAAGACACTTACTTAGTACTTAATGTGCATATGTGCATATCCTAATGAATATATACACACACATGCATATACATATACATGCATATTTTACTATAGGTTTATACAATGAGTATATAATACATATATAACTTCTATACATATACACATATATTATACATTTATAATATAAATATGTATGTATTCACTTGATTCCTCCAATCTTCCTTTGAGGCGGGGATATTATTATTGTCATTATTATCATTATTATAATTAACTTCATGTTGCAGATGAAAAAAATGAAGCATTGAAAGGTTGGTCCGTTTGGACAAATTGGCCCATGGACTTCTCCCAGGGCCAGGGCCAGTGGGTTCTAGTGTTGCACTATCACTCACAACACTCTACTACCTATACTAGAGATAAGGATACAAAAACAGAATGAGAATGAGTCCAGGACAGCAATATTTAGTGAGAGATCTTTAAAGCAACATGTTTTCCCAAGTTTAGACACCCTTTCTCACTCCCTTCTCTACGTCTTCATCAGTAGAAATTAGTTATCAGATGATACAGCCTGAATGTCTGTGTCCCCACAAAGTTTACTATGCCCAATAGGATAGTGCTACCTTTGGGATGTGCTTAGATCATGAGGGTGGAGCCCAAATGAATAGGATTAGTGCCTTTATAAAATAGAACCCATGTAGTGCCCTAGCCCCTTTCTACCATGTAAAGACATCGTGAGGAGGCACAACTATGAATGAGGAAACTAGTTATCACCAAAACACATGTATGATGTTGTCATGATCTCGGACTTCCAACATCAAGAACTGTGAAAAATAGATTTCTGTTGTTTATAAGCTACCCACCCAGTCTATAGCATTTTGTTACAGCAGTAAAAAGAATCTAAGACATAATGTTGACAGAAAAATGCTAATGTAACTGATATGTAATCAAGGCTCATCCAAGATCAATGAAACACAGAGAATTGCCATGACAACATTAGATCACTGACTTGATTTTCTAGGCTATGTATGCATTTTGGAAGGATAATCCAGAATTATTTTAAAAAATAAGACTATATATATATATCCATAGAATGAATCTATATATACATACATATATACATATACTAGACTATTTCAGCCCCTCATTGATATTTAAAAGTATAAAGAACATTAGCAACATTTCTCAGGAGATTAGGGGTTTAATTAAGAACATTTCCTCTTCTAGAACTGATTAGAGAGTAATGCATGGATTCCTATAACTCCATATGCAAAGCTATAGGGAGGCTTAGTCTGTTTTCTCCAATGAATGATGAGAATTTGGGCAGATGTGTTATACTGTACCAGAAGAAGCCTATTGTTTTGAACATATCTAATAAATTACTGAAGCATAACTTTTCTAGGAAAGTGACAAGCTAGGTACATTTTGTTTTCAGGATGCATGGACTACTAAAATCTGCATCCATCTCTTACCTTCTTGATAACTCCATCTTCCTGGGAATATAATACTGACAGAAACCTAGGGCTACCCAATACTACACTCAAATCCATACCTGAATCTGCCCTCTGAGTGCATGACAAATACATCTTTTCATCCTAAATGTCATCAAAATATATTTTTCCTTAGAGTTCTGTTTTATCTGGCTGTGGAAAAACATGATGTTCTTATAGTAAAGACTGCCAACAACTTAGTATGTAAGTATTTATATTTTCCCCAAATGCTCCTAGAATCATCATTGTTTTTGCCCAAAGGATGGGTCTAATGCTAATTCTAGGAACACAGGTCTTACCTTCAGTGCAAGGTAAGATAAAAGTGGTGGTGAGTAAATGCTTTCCATCAAATCATGCCACCCCCTTTGATTTGATGGCTGCTACCTATGTGATCCTGTTTCTTGTTTCACTCCCTTTATACAACACCTGCTTATTCTCCAAGGCTTTCCTCCATGCAGACTTTCTCTGCCTCTGCAGCAAAGAACAAACCTAATTCTGCGTTGCAACTACTTTTTTAGCTTTAACCCTTGCACATTCTTGCTTGTACTTAGTTATGTTGGCTCTGAAGCTTTGTATAAGAATGTTGCCCACGGCCGGAAATATACATGACAGCCCATCCTCAAGGCTCTGATCACTAAAGGTGCAACACTTTTCCATTCATGTAGAGAAAAAAAATTGCACACAGAACAGAAAACAACAATTGTCTTGTTGGTGATTTATAGGAACATTGTGACCCACCTGCATAGACAGCGGCAAGAACAAAGGATTTCTGCACCTTTGTTTGCCACAACCAGTCACAACCTTTGCCCTTTTTAGTGTAAAAGAAGCCTGGATTCTAACTCTGGTAAGAGGTTTTCTTGAGACACTAGTCCACCCCCTTCTGGGTCTGCTGACTCTGAATAAAGTCACTGGTTCTTGCTCACCATCTCACCTCTAGATTTACTGGCCTTTCCTACAGTGAGGAGTAGGATCTTGGACTCAGTAACACTTCTTTTACTTAGAAACAAACAGAAAACCTTTCTCCCTTATCTGAATTCCCAACGTTAGCTAACTTTTTTTTTCTATTATATCAGGTATATTAGGCAGTGAGGATTCCACAACAAAATATCACAGACTGGGTGGCTTACACAACAGAAATTTATTTTCCAACAGTTATGGTTGCTGGAAATCCCAGATCAAGGTGTTGTCAGGATTGGTTTCTCCTGAGTCCTTCCTCAGAAGCCCATCTTCCCACTGTGTTCTCACATGGCCTTTCCTCTGTGTGTGCCCTTGGTATTTCTTCTTATAAGGATAAGAGTCCTATTGGATTAGGGCCCCACCCTTATGACCTCATTCAATGTTAATTAACTTCTGAAAGGGTGTATCCAAATACAGTCACATGGTATTTAGGGCTTCAAATTAATGAATTTTTGAGAGACACAGTTTAGCCTATAACATCAGATTTTACTTGATATTCAGAACTGCAGTTGTAATATCAGTTTAAATTACCACTAGCCTGGGAGTATCTTGAAGAAAGCAAGTCTATCCTATCCAATTCATGTCTGTAACTCCCGCAACATTTACTACAGTGCTCTGCAAATAACCCTAATCAGCTACCATTCACTGGGAACACAGGGTATTTATACCATCAGCATTTCCTAAACGTATCATCTAACCCCAGCAATAACATTTTGAAGTTAATAATGTTACCTCCACTTTAGAGATGATACAACTGAAGATCAGATAGATCAGGCATCTTGGTAAAGTTGTCATGCTTAGTAAAGGACAGAACTAAAACACACCTAAGTCTATTTTAAAGCAATCTCCTGCTTTATTTCCTCCAAATCTGCCCCTCACGACATTTGTTTAAGCCAACAAATATCACTAGAGTTAGGCCATTAGTGCTGCCATTTTCTTTTTCCTATCCCTATGAGCAATAGAATTGATGGGATTTTCTTTGATCACTTTTGTTTGGACAGGCAGAAGAGAAAAGGAGAGAAATCTTAGAAACATAAAAATAGCAAAAGCAAAAGGAACACCTTCCTTTCCAGAATTTAACAGGAAGCAATACTGAAGTGATTAATAAAGGGGAAAGAGGTGAGGAAAATGTAAGAAAAGTATGTGACATAATAACCACAGTATATTTCAGGAGAATAAAGCAGAAAAACATAAAGCACTAGTTGGATTTAACAGGCATCCAATGTTATGCATGACATCATAGAGGGTGCATTTTATAGGCAATAAGAGATCCACCTGTTCCTCAATTGTCCTGCATTATCCATCCATAGTACCTGAAATTACCATGCTATTATAACCTCAGTGGTTTAAGATTTTTAGAAGTTACCGGTCCCCTTTGCACCTAATCCCCATTAAATGTACAAATCTAACCTGTAGGATAATAAATTAACCCATTAATGTGTTAATATAGTATATTCAATGCAAGCTACAACATATATATTTGCTTTTTGAAATATAGCAGTGAATACTGCATCATGACAAAGCAAGTATATATCATAATTCACAGACTTAAATGTCCAGGCAAAACATGATGTCTTGGGAGGCCAGGGAAGGGCACATACCATGGGATATTTGGAGGTGGGTGGAAAGGGAGAGGAAAGGAAAGAAATTTGGAGAAATGTAATAGAGGATAGCAATTAAAGTGAAAATGGGATGTTCCTGAAAACCAAATTCCCTGCAAGAAGACTTCCTAAAAGCCTTGATTATATAATAGTTGAGAATTGTGTGAATCTAGGTTTTCTTAGAGGCAAAGCACAGAGTGGTGTTTGACTAGGGCAAAAAGTTTGAGACTAGTGGGTCTGAATCAAGCAAGATAAATGAATGGCATTATGTTACTTCCTGTCTCTGCCATTTTCACTCAGGGGCATCATTTGTACAGTCTTCTGCAAAGCAAGAGCTGAACTGTGATGAGAACTGATGCTTTCAATTTTTCATGCATTAATTTTCTATTTCACTGATATGTCCAGAAACCTTTACTTGTCTTTCCTTAAACTGTCTAGATAATTGGTTCAATTCTCTGCTCTGCTTTGACTGTGGGAACTTTGCCCATTTAAGGCATCTTTCTTTCAATTTGCACTCAGTTGGCTTAAAAAGGTGCTGCTACTAAAGCAAGGAGGTCAAGATAGATGGTTAGACCTGACAATTTACATTGCCCAAGTTCCTGACTCAGTTACTTAAGTTTTGTAAGAGAAAAAGAAAAATGGCAGAGGCCTTATACTTCTTGGCTACTTTAAAGTGTAAATAATCAACCACATCAAAGTTAGCTGCAAGTGGCTCCCTCTTTCTGCCTTCACCTTACTTTCTAAAGAAATGCCTCCTGCAGAGCTGAATCTATAGAAAAGGACACAGGTGAATCTTCCATTCTGGCTGAAACATCTTTGGGTACTAACAGGATATCAGCTCAGCATCACGGGCAGCAGTCCAATTTTGATGGACATATGATGACAGTATTTAGAAGCATAGATTTATTCATTATTAAAAACTTACCACAATCACTGATATCTGTACTACTTTGTTGTTTTTCTCTGGATTTAGAATATTTTCAATATATGATGCCATTGTCTCAATGTTTACGTCATCTTAAAATTCCTATGTTGAAATTTTAACCTCTAAGATGATGGTACTAGCAGATGGGAGCCTTTGGGAGATGCTTAGGTCATGAAGGCAGAGCCCTCACAAATGGGAGTAGTATCCTTACAAAAGAGGCTTCAGAGAGATCTCTTCTCTCTTATGCCACGTAAGGACTCAATGAAAAAACTGCTTTAAATGAACCAGGATGCTGTTTCATTCCAAAGACTCAAATAAAGAACTACGATATGAGAAGCTATCTTAAAAGGGATCATAATCAATCCAATATTATGGGCCAGGAAATAGGGAGCTATATTGGTTAAATGGCTTTTATGGTCACACAGATAATGAGAGGAACACTGAGGGTCACAACCACGATCTTCTGACTTGAAGTGTAACAATCTTTAAATACACCACACCACACATTATCTTGTACCTTCCTTTAGCCAATGCAGTTTATTTTATGTTGTCCTTGTAACGTTTAACATAAATTCAAGTAAGATTATTAAAATATGATGCCTATTTGCCCTTGGCCTGAGAATGTTTATTTGGACTAAGACATATATAAGAAGTAACATTGCAATCTCTGAGCAAGGCCTTTATGGACATTTTCAGCACATTTTTTTTTTAATCTAATCCAGCATTTCTAGTTCATCAGATTGAAAGCTCTCTTTCTATCCAGAGTCAGTGAATGCTGCTGCCCAAATCTGTCTGCTTTGATTGAGGATGTGATTTGTGTACCCATGGAGTAAGACACGTGGTTTTCTGCAGTGTGAAATAATACCCATCAGAAAGCAAAACTGCCTGAGTGACTAGGATAGATCTAGGGGGAGGGAGGTATGAATATGTGGTACTTGGTGACAAGCTATGCTGGCACCAGTGATGCAAAATGTCCTTAAGGCAATGAAAACCTCTAGTAACATGGTTAAAATGCTTGCCACAATTTATAACAGGCATACCAAATTGAAGAAAGAAAGCTTTTTTATGATATTGTTCTTGTTACAGGGGAAATGAGTCCATAGCTCACCACTGCCTCCCACAAGGGTTGGCTGCTATGATTGCAAGAACTGAAAAAGGCTTTAGTTGGCAGAGCACCTGGTCTTATTTTTAGAGGAGATGCTGAACAGCACATACCACAGTGACAAGAAAGCACTGACAGCCAAATATGGCTTCTCTAAGATGAATTACCTTTACTGGAAATTCGAGATCACCTAGTTATAGCTCTCAGATCATCTGGTTGTACAGTTTCAGAGGAGACTAAGAGCCAGAGAATTAAAGGACACATCCAGCCCTAAAACTAAATCCTGAAAACTATGTCTTCTCAAAACCAGTACTTTCTTCACCACACTCTGAGACCTTAAAATTAACCTGAAATAATAAATACCCACAGATATGAGACTAACCAAAATGCTTACCATGACTCTATACCTAGGAGTTTGAAAGGCTCATTCATTAGAGGCTATTTCCTCCAAGCCTCTGTGTCTGTAATTTAGAGAAATGACTACTGGGTTATTAGTGGTAGTAAAGAAATATCTTTGCAGCTTTGCTGTTTATTCATCTATGGTAATGGTAACTTTACCAAATAGTGTACTTTTAGCATTATCTTTTTGTTCATGAAACAGAATGTTTAATTAACATATTTAAACAGAATATGTAAAATGTTCTAATCAAGGAATTATACTAAATATAATACACAATTGGATAAATAATCTAGAAAATTCAAATAATTCAATGAAATTAAATCTAGTTCATTGTCCTATTCAATATAACCTTGATTTTCTCTATAGTCTTGCTTAGAAAATAGAATATGATTTCTCTTAAATCTGTCCACAGTGCTGAAATTTCTTCTAGCAAGATAATGGAGCATCATGGCAGTGCTATGGCCCAATCCTCTTCAAATAACTTTTTCCAGCTTTATTGAGATATTATTGACATATAAGTAAGTTTAAGGTATACAATATGGTTATTTGATATGTACATATGCCATGAGATGATTACCTGAATAAAATTCATTAACATCTCTATTCCCTCACATAATTACCTTTTTGTGTGTGCGAGTGGTGATCTACTCTCTTAACAATTTTCTATTTTATACTGCAGTGTCATGAATTATGTTAACCTTGCTGTACATTACATGTACTGACTATTTATCTTATAATGGAAATGGACCCTTGGACCAACATCTGTCTCCTCAACTCTCCCACCCTCAGGTCCTGGCTGAATTATATTACATTCCATTTACCGATTCATCCATCAATGACATTTAGAGTATTTCCATGACTTGGCTATTGTGACTCATACTGCAAGGAATATGAGAGTGCAGATATCTCAATGGGTTAAGGATCCAGCGTTGCCGTGAGCTGTGGTGTAGGTCACAGATGTGGCTCAGATCTGGAGTTGCTGTGGCTCTGGCATAGTCTGGTGGCTATAGCTCCAATTAGACCCCTAGCCTGGCAACCTCCATATGCCATGGGTGTGGCCCTCAAAATACAAAAAGACAAAATAAAATAAAATATAATAAAATAAATACAGTTTTCTATAGTAGAGATATATTTTTTTAATCTGAAGAAATGCAGTTCTAAACTAAAAACCTAAAATTAAATTATTGTTTTTTATTTCTGCACAAACACACAACATACTAATATCAAATGAATCATAGAATTTTAGTGTTGAAAATTACTTTGAAGTATTGCAAGACCTTTTTTTATTTTTTGCCTTTTGTTTTTTTAGGTCCAAACCCACGGCATATGGAGGTTGCTAGGCTAAGGGTCTAATTGGAGTGGTAGCCGCCGGTTTATGCCACAACCACAGCAATGCCAGATCCAAGATGCATCTTCGACCTACACAACTTGCAGCAACGCTGGATTCTTAATCCTCTGAACAAGGCCAGGGATCAAACCCGCAACCTCATGGTTCCTAGTCGGATTCATTTCTGCTGCGCCATGACGGGAACTCCTGCAAGACCTTTTAAACTGAGTTCAAGGAACATAGATATTAAATGCAAAATGCCAACTGTATCCTAACTTCTGTATAATAATCTACCATGGCCACCAAATCCTACCTTGTATCTGAGTTTGGTCTTGGATGGAAACTCCTGTGCTTCCTCTTCTCTCAATGTTAACATATATTTAATGGTATAAGTATTTAATCCTAAGACTATACAATTTATTTTCCTTCATTAGTGATAGAATTTTTTTCTAGTACTATTACTACAGCCACAATGGGCCTGGCACGTGCCCTGAGGGAAAGAGGGTTTGCTTTCACTCAAACATAGCCTTGAGGTTTTTACTTTGCATAAGTGAAAGTCCTGGCTAAGGGACAAGATTTCATACTTTTCCTGAAGCAGTAGTTGACTACTTCCTGCATGTCTGCACCACTAAAGAGCTCTGTCTGGTCACCTTCCTTGCCCCCAGTCATGCCTATTAGCATATGCCGAGAACACTGGAAAAGAGCCTGTAAGGAAGTATAAACTCTTCCCATACCTGGAGTTTTCCATTGGTATACAAGCCCCACGCTGCATTTTTGACAATTTATTAAAATACTGCAGAAGTCTCCTTACATGCTTGAATGACGGTCACTCTCTCCTCCTGTGCTTTCCACAGATGAGTCAGTCCATTCATCCTTCTCTTTGGAGATGTCTGTCCCTCAATTCAAGTTACTTAATTGCTCCATGATTTCAGCTCTTTATTGGCTAAACAGAGGAGGCTATATAATTATCAATGGAAAGTGACTAAGAGCCCATTGAATCCTGCCACAGTTTACAACTGGTATTAGGAAAGGATATTAAGGAAGTGGTTTTCAAGGAAGTACTGAGAAAAGATAAATATTTTAATACTCATACAATTCTAATACAGCTGATTACCTGATCTCTCAGATTAATAAATTAATTTATTAATTAATTTTTGCCATCATATGATTACTTTTCTCCTTGATTACAACTCAGAGCACTGAGAGTACCTGGTTTGCTCATAGCGGTGTCCCTGGCATGTAACATCTCTGCATAAGTACTTTCGAATGATCCTTATCAGAGGGTTCCAATTATCCACCTTTGTACCTTATTACTAAATTGCCTTTGGTGAACCAAGCATTGTTGTCTTCCAGTGCCAACGTTAAAATGTAATTATATGCTGTTTCCAAAATCTGTGTTTTTTTTCCTAATATACTTTTAAAATATACTGTGGCAAAGTATACATAGCCCAAAATACAGTTCAGTGGCATTAAGTACATTCACATGGTTATGCAACCATCATATTTTGTTTATCAATATAAGCTCGGGTTTCTTCCATCTCATACTATTGTGAATAATGCTACTATGGACATTTTAACTACTATTAAATATTTGTTTTAGTCTCTGCTTTCACTTCTCTGGAGTAATACTAGAAGTGTACTTGCTGGATCATATAGCAATTCATTTAATTTTTTTGAGAAACTGCCCCGACGTTTTTCCATAGCAGCTTTACCATTTACATTCCCACCAACAAAGAACAAAGGTTCTAATTTCTCCATATCCCCACCAATACTTGCTATGATCTATGTTTGGATAACAACCATTCCAATGGGTGTTATGTGGTATCCCATTGTAGTTTCACTTTGCATTTCCATAGTGATTAGTGAGCATCTTTTCATGTGTGTATTCATATGTTTATATCTTTTTTGGGAAAAAATGTTCATTCATGTCCCTTGCATATTTTTAATTGCTTTTTGTTGTTGTTAATTTTGCTGATCTATGAATTCTTTATATATTCCAGATATCAATCCCTTATGAAAATATCATTTGCAAATATTTTATACCACTATGTGGATTGCCTTTTCAACTTCTTGATAGTGTCCTTTGATCATAAAAAATCTTTAATTTTGATAAAGTTCAATTTATCTATTTTTCCCTTTTGTTGCTTGTATTTTTGGTGTCATATCCAAGAAATTATTGCCAAGTCCAAAATATTTTCTTCTAAGGATTCTAATTTTAGCCTTACATATAGATCTTTAATCTATATTGAGGTTTTTTGTATATGTTGTAAATAAGTGACCATTTCATTGATTTGCATGTGGATATCCAATTTCATGTACACCATTTGTTGAAAAGCCCTCTACTTTTCCCATGGAATAACAATGGCACCTTTTCATTCAACTGTATATGTGGTGGCTTATTTCTGGTTTTCTATTTTATTTTACCAAAACGCCTGTACTTTCAAGTTAGAGTGTATCTTCCCTTAAGACGCAAAATAATTGCCAATGCTCAGGCGAAGGTATTTATATCACTTTTCCTTGGAACAGGATGAGTACGGAGAGCACCACTGGAATCCAGGTGTTGAGGGATGAGGGAGAAGAACTGATGGAAGTTGAAGAAAAGCCACAGAAAGGGAAAGGATCCCGTTAGAGGTGGCCCTCATCTGCAACTTGACGTGGGTAGGCAAAAGTTTGTTTCTATCCTATGTCCTCCCCACTCCAAATACTCCCTCTTCTTTCCAGTTTATTGTTGGGGCATCAGAGCTGAGGTTGGTAACAGGGACAACTCCTGACTGGCAACCCAGTAGGTCAATTAGGTCTTTTGGCTCTTCTGCTGCTCCTTTTAGATGAAATCCTACATCCTCTCCTTTCATTCTAAACTTGTATGCATATATCCCTATGTGTGTAAACTAAAGGATTAACAACCTGATAGCTACTATTTGAAGAAAAAGTAAAAGTCTGTAAGATAACAATATTGGCTTTTGCTGGAGCCATTCAGTAATATCTGTGCTATTTTATATGGATGTGAGTTGCTTTGAAATTTGTCGAAATCTAAGTAGCTGCAGTTTTCATAGGATTATGCTTCCTCTTAAGTCTACTTGTACTAGTTGCCCTTGATGACAACAATGAGAGTTGACAGCAGTAGAAATTGACAATAGAAAACCAGTTGGCAGCTGAGGTGCCTTAGGTTGGACTAGTGTCCCACATGATGACAGTGATAGAGTTCTAGCTGTCAGCAGGGCCTCACCACCCCTCTGGGGGGTACAGATAGAAGTATCTGAGGCACATGAATGAAGGAGTAGCAAAAAAGCATCCAAGAAAGATCAGAATGATAAGTTCAGAATATATAGCCTGAATAATTTTTAGGATTCCTTTATATTAACAGAATTTATTTTATGTGTGATCTGAATGATCATTAAAAGCTCTACAGTTTGAGCCAATTTTAAGGAATTTGAGAAAGTATATAAGTATTTTTGAGGGGGAGAAGAGTGCAAATGAGTCCTGATTTAAACCTGGAATGATATAATTGAGAATCCAGTCATTTCTTGCTGATAGGAATAACTGGAACCCAAACAAATGAAACCTGAGGATACTTTAATTTAACTACATAAGTATATCTCTTCTCTTAGCATTTTTCCCAGCAAGTTCATAGATAAACTCACTTGACCTTAGGAGGTAATATAGTGACAACTTTAAACAGTGTGTAGTAGATTTTTTAATGATACTGAGCTATACAAACATATTTCTCTCTTCTCTATGCAGTGTCCATTACCATGATACCAAAGGAATGTGTATAGTATAAAGCCTTACTAAAAAACGAATGAGACATTTCATTAATTTCTGCACATCAGGAGCAAACAAAAACAGGACAGAGAAGCCTGAAGCCTAGAACATTCATAAAGGCTGCAGGAAAAAAACAAAACAAAACAAGTCCAACAGAGCTCCTGGGCTATTCCAGCTCTGAAAGGGCATAGAGGACAGAAGGAGCAAGAGAGGGTGAAATGGAGCTGAAAGCAAGTGATTCATTGAAGTCTACTTTGTTTTTTGTCACTACAAGAAAGAAAAGAATGCAATTAGCAAATCCAGAGCCAATGAAATCTATCAAAGAAATTGTGGTCCAAATAGAAGGTGCATTAATTAAGACGTGGTTTAGAGAAACTGTTGGGAAGTGAGAAGGAAATAAACAGAGCTCTTTTCCTTTCATAATAAAAGGTCATGAAAATAAGAATTCTAGGCATATTAAGGAATTTAAAGAATTAAATCCATGAAAGCAATAGGAAAAGTACAAAAGAAAATGTTTACAGCTTTGGAGATAAAAAAGCGAATGATACATAAAGCAAAAAGATACATACAGCAAAAACCAAAATGGATCAGTTAAACTAGATCAGAATTAAGATTGGATTTTTAAAGGTGAAAGAACATGGAAAAGTCAGATGATAAGTGGTGGCTGAAAATATGTGCAACATTTATGAAGCAAAAGGTTAATTCTAAAATTTATTCAGAGATAAGGCAAATAATAAAATGATCTTAGAGCAAAGTATATAAATAGACAACTTGCAAAAATGGACTCTGATGTTGTTCAGCCTTCCCTAATGCAAACAATACTGCATTAACTACCCTCTTATGTATCCCTGTGTTTACATTGTCCAAGTGCTTCTCTTTAGGATACAGTACAGTGGATTACTGGAGGCGAATGTGCACAAGTTTTATTTGTTGGTGTGTTTTTGTTTGCTTTAGTATTTAGGGCAATGCTACCAAATTCTCCTCCAATGTGGCTGTGCTAATTTATACTCCTTCCAATACTGCATGTGATTGTCTATTTCAGTGGTTTCCTAATATTATGAAAGAGGTTATGCCTCTTTCTAATGTAAGTGTGAAAATAGAATCTCACAAAAGATTTTGTTTTTTCTTTTATTACTAGCTGTGATTAGCATAGTTTCTGCACTGAGTGGATGCCTATACTTCCTCTTCTAAGAATTATTTTTCCTGTTAGATTATTTGCTACCTCAATTTATCTTCCTTTACAGTATTCTGTAACTTATTCTTAGCTTTTAAAAAAAGTTATTTGCTTGAAGAATAATGGCTATCTATTACTTACAATCCATCGAGAGAGTGACATATGTATGTTATCTAGAAAGATGGTCTAGATACTTATGTTGCAACAGAACAAAGGGTGGGGGAAAAATGTAATTGTAATGTATAAATGTAAGGATAACCTGACCCCCTTGCTGTACAGTGGGAAAATAAAAAAATTAAAAAAAAAAAGAAAGATGGAGCTAACTGGCAGACCAGCTCCAAAATGAAATGAAGAGTGGCTGCCTTTATGATAGTGGAGGTTAAGGCATAAAACTCCTCATTTTTGTGATGAAACCCACTGGGTTATTTTTTAAGCCGTATAGTCATTTATTTGGATTTATAAAGTTATCAATTAATAGAAAAAACATAAGTGTATGACAAATCCTGTATAAAACTTTGATTTCCTGTAAGAAATTAACCTCATCTAAGCCTCAATTTACTCATGTGTAAAGTAAGAATAATTATGCTTATTTCAGAGCTGTGTTCTGAGATTAACTTTTTAAAAATGTCTAGCCATTATTGTCCTATTTTCCCTTTCTCCTTTTAGTAACCTTATCCTTCTCTTTAAAATAATCTGTTAGAGTGTCATTCAACTTTGTTAAGCTGATATTGAATCAACACATTTATTCATTATCTACTAGGTATAAGCTGCTATTTTAAAATGCTATGTGTAATTTTCCATCATGGACCTTATTATAACGATGTTAGACATAAATGATATAATTGCATTACAGATTCAATCCAGCACCTTGAACCCATAGTAAAAAAAAACGGCATAAGAAAAATAATCATACCTTTTTTTATTAACTACTAAAACCTATAGGAACTTGTGTTCAGCAATAGCAGGAATGCTAAGATGAATAAGACAAGATGCATGCCATCAGAGCATACACATTTCAGTAAAGAAGACGTGAGGCAGACGTTAAAAAGTACTATTGAAGATGAGCAAAATTAAATATTATAAAAAAGGAAGAAAGCCATGGATGTATCCCAAAAAAAAGACAAAAAAAAAAAAAAGGAAGAGAGGAAAATTGCTGCTCTGTAGTTTTCTTGAAATGGTAATAGCCATTTGGAAGGGCTTACATTGATATGGAGGCTTTTGTTAGACAGAGATATGGGAGAAACAAATGTTCCAGAAAACAGTGGCCAGAAAGGCTTATAGCATGTTTGGAGAATGGTGAGAATTCCTGGGTTGCACAAGTAGGAAGGGGTAGTTTGTGATGATACTGAAAATAGCTGCAGCTGAGTTAAAGCCCCTGCAAGCTTTGCGTGTGGCCACTGTCTTTATGCCTGTGGGTGCCTCTGCTCCATCCTGTGGGTAACAGCAGAGTCATTTTCTTCAGGGTGCTTCACCCTTCTTATCTCGTGGTCCAATTAAGATTATCAATAATGTAACCCTTCATTCTTCTCCACTACCCTCTATGAAGAGGTAGACATGTAACACCATCTAGGCCAATCAGTCTGTCACTTGGGAATCTGAGTCTTGATCAAGGAGGCACATGGACCAGAGGACTGTTAGAGCGAAATCAACTTCAGCAACTTCATGCAAAAGTTCTCAATCTCACCATCAGAATCTACCCACTTTCTGATCATTCCCAAAGCTCTGCTTCTCCTTTATTTTTGTAAGCCACTCAGTATCTTTCCAATAAACTTCTTATGTATGTATCGGGGGAGGGTTGTTATGAAGTTTTTGTTTTTCTATTTTGTTTGGCATAACTTAATCAGAATCAGTTTCTGATGACAATGAGCCAAAAGTTATAACTGATGAGCATGTCTAATGGATCTGTACATAAGTTGGAATCAATAAGGAGCAATTAAAATTCACTAAAGAGTAAATACAATAAAGATGCAATTTAGGAAAAATTGAAGCGACAAGGAATCAGAGTCAGTATACGTGGAAAAGGAAGTGCAGTGTTATGTGGAATAAAGAGGATGAGGAAGGAGTAGAAGGCTATGAGACATGGAAATAAAAATTATATAATTTGGAGGAATTAATACAATAATTTTTATAATTGTAGAAAAAAATGACTTTGAAGAAAAGAATTCCTGCCCAACTTCTAACATGTTTAGGCAAGTTTCTTATATACGCTGAACGCTTATTTTCAAATTTTCATAATGTGGACAGTAATATCCCTTCACTATCATGTTTTGCGGATTAAAACCATAGTATACACAAAGTGCTAAAATTAAGTCATATAATAGGTGCAAAATTAATGTTAATATTTGCTCATAAATTAAATTTGGCTTAGTAAATGATTATATCTGACGTATGAAGTAAGAGGCAAAGTCAACACTGACCTTAAGTTTTTGAACCTGAGCACTGTAGCAGATGATGGCAATATTTGAACAGGGAATATAAACTAGCTTGGAAGGAGGTGAGTAAGAAGATAGACTGGTTAAAATTTTAAAAACTGAATTTTTAGCATGTATGTTTTTGAGGTAAAGAGGAAACCATTTCTTTGTTAAGATTTAAGAGAGTGCTGAGACTTAAAGAAAATAACTTTATAGAATCTCAACACTGGAATTTTTTTTGGTCTTTTTTCTTTTTAGGGCCACACCTGTGGCATATGGAGGTTCCCAGACTAGGGGTCAGATTGGAGCTGTAGCTGCTGGCCTATGCCACAGCCACAGTAACGCAGGATCTGAGTCATGTCTGCGAGCTCACGGCAATGCCAGATCCTTAACCCCCTGAGCAAGGCCAAGGATGGAACTTGCATCCTTATGGATGCTAGTCAGATTCCTTTCTGCTGAGCCATGACAGGAACTACCAAAACTGGAAAATTGAAAGATGTGGTAACCAGTGAGTGACTACCAAAAAAAGAGACAAAGAAAATATTGACGGCAGATCCTAATATATGCTTATTATGAAAGGAGAGTGAAAAAAGGAGAGTAAGTGAAGGTGACAGAGGAAACATGATATCACAACAGCGCAGAAGCCAAAGAAAAAAACTTTCAGACAGGATTTTCTTACTTCATTGCCTCAAACATCACATATGCTGCAGAAGGGACAAATGTGGATAGTAAAAGGAATCTATTAAAGTGTCTCATTAGTGAGTCTTCTCTGAGATTTGTTTCAGCGAAGTCATAAAAGTGGAACTAGATGTGAGGGACTATGAGAATAATGCTTCATTTATGTTTCAGAAGTTGTTTGGGGAGTGGCATAGAGTATAGTAGAAAAAGGAAAGCAAAGGGAAGTTGCCCACAAATAAAATAATCACTACTGGCATAATTAGAGCCGATTTGAGAGTATAACAGCAATTATACAGTTTAATGTAGTCATCCAAGTTAATGTGTGAACAAATGCTGCAAAAAGAAAGGGTATTTAGAATCCACATACTCCACATGCCAACACAGTGATTCCATTATATCTCTGCCAGTGGTCACAATATTGTAAATGCTTGCAACTTTTTTATAATAAAAATACTTTGATCTGAACAATAAATTCAAAATAAAGCACATAATCATAGTCTTTAATATTGGAACTTTCTGAACCTTGGTAAACATTGCAAATTAAAGACATATTTTTACAAAATTTCCAAGACAGTTAATTCTTTCTTATGTCAGATTTCTCTAGAAGTAAATCCCTTTCTCCTTCCAGAGACCCCATAAAATATCTTTTCATCATGAGACCTATAAATTTCTTTCCATCTGTATGCAGTCATGGTATACTCAATAATGGGGTCATTTCCTAAAATTCATGTTAAATAATGCACTTTATATTTAGCTCCTTATAAACTCTCAAATAAGCTGAAGGATAAAGGAGGACATGTTAGCAATCATCTGTTCTGACCCCTGGGGAATTAGTGACCATATCAGCTCTCGCACAGGACTTCTTGGTGTCCTTGCTGGGAGAGGTTGAATCTAACCCTAGCACTGGGAAAGAAGGTCCCAGGTTGTCCTCTGTATCCTTTCATAGATAACTGTGCACTGAATCCATAATTTGCATTTTATTACCTATATGCATCCATTATTTTCTCTTATAAATATTCAGAAGAGAAAAGACAATTAGACCAAAAAATGTAATTAGTAACACTCTCAATCCCCACTTAGAAACCCAGTCACATCCAGTTATTTACAAGAGTGGTTACTATTTTTTTTTTCTGATTAAAAAAAAATGAGTGCTAGATTTTTGGAAATATTGTTATGAAATTTCCTAGAGAAGACAATTAATTATTGCAAATAAGACACCGAGTTAAGTGCTTTCTTTTCCCTCTTTTATCATGGCTAAATCCCAATACCTTTGTGAACTGATATCTAAGGCATTAACAAGGAATTTAGTGGTAAAGTCGAGCAATGAGTTAAAGTTTATACTAACAAGATAAAGGACATAGTAATTAGCTGATTCAAAAATAAATAAAATTTTTTTAAAAATTTAAAATGGGATCAAATCGAACTTGCAAGGCTTTGCACAGTAAAGGAAATGATTTAAAAAAAAAAAAGACAGGAGTTCCCACTGCACAGCAGAAACGAATCCGACTAGTAACCATGAGGTTGCAGGTTCGATCCCTGGCCACACTCAGTGAGTTAAGGATCCGGCATTGCCATGAGTTATGGTGTAGGTTGCAGATGTGACTTGGATCCCACATTGCTATGACTGTGGTGTAGGCTGGCAGCTGTGGCTCTGATTAGACCACTAGCCTGGGAACCTCCATATACTATGGGAACAAAACAAAAAAGAAAAAAAAGAAAAAAAAAAGGAAAGAAAAAAAAAAGACAAACTATGGAATGGGAGAAAATAGTTGCAAACGATGCAACTGATAAGGGCTTAATCTCTAAAATATACAAACAACTCATATAACTTAACAGCAGAAAAAACCAAACAACCCAACTGAAAAATGGGGAAAAGGCCTAGATAGACATTTATCCAAAGAAGACATGAACATGGCCAACAGAAAAATGAAAAACTGCTCAACATCACTAATTATTAGAGAACTGCAATTCAAAACTAAAATGAGGTACCATCTCACACTGATCAGAGTTGATATAATTAATAGGGCTGCAAATAACACATGCCGGAGAGGGTATGTTGAAAAAGGAGCCCTTCCACATGGTTGGTGGGAATGTAAATTAGTACAACCACTAATGGAAAACAGTATGAGGTACCTCAGAAAACTAAATATAGAACTACCATATCATACAACAATCCCACTCCTGGGCATACATCCAGATGAAACTTTCACTGAAAAACATACATGTACACCATGTTCATTTTAGTACTATTCACAATACCCAAGACACCAAAACAACCTAAATGTCCATGAACATTCTAACAAACAACCTAAATGTCCATGAATGGATTAAGAAGATGTAGTACATATACGCAATGGAATGCTACTCAGTCATAAAAAAGAACAAACAATGCTATTTGCAGCAACATGGAAGCAACTAGAGATTATCATACTAAGTGAAGTTAAGTCAGAAATACCCTATGGTTCCACTTATATGTGGAATCTAAAATATGGCACAAATGAATCTAGCAGAAAAGAAAGAAACTCATAGACATAGAGTATAGACATAGAGTGTAGACATGTGGTTGCCAAGGGGAAGTGGGAGGGAGTGGGATGAACTGGGACTTGGGGGTTAGAAGATGCAAACTATTACATTTAGGATGGATAAATAATGAGGTCCTACTATATACTACATGGAACCATGTTCAATCACTTGTGATCAAACACGATAGATAATAATATCAGGAAACGAATGTATATATATGTATAAATGGATCACTTTACTATACAGCAGAAATTGACAGAAAAATGTAAATCAACTATAATAAATATTTATAAATGAATAAATGAACATTTTTTTGGAGTTCTTGTTGTGGCACAACAGAAATTAATCTGACTAGGAACCATGAGGTTACAGGTTCAATCACTGGCCTCGCTCAGTGGGTTAAGGATCTGGTGGTGCTCTGAGCTGTGGTATAGGTCGCATATGCGCTCAGATCTGGCTTTGCTGTGGCTCTGGTGTAGGCCAGCAGCTACAGCTCCGATTAGACCCCTAGCCTGGGAACCTCCATATGCCATGGGTGAGGCCCTAAAAAGACAAAAGACAAAAATAAATAAATAAATGTTTTTTATTCTATCACTGGCTATTTAGGGCCAAACAAAAAATTTGCATTAGCAATATTTAACAAAAAGAAATTAACAGGAATACTTGACCTAAGTAATTTTGTTGTCTTGTTATTTTCATTCATTTTTCTATTCACTGGCTTAGCTAACATTTATTTTGCATTTAATATATTCTAGAAAACTGGAAAGGTATAGAGAAGAGATGTGCTGCATGAAGAAGTTTATCATTAGGAAATATTCCACAAGAGGTGCCTAAGGAAACCAGTCTAAAAAGAAAAATTCATTCCTTTTCACAAAGACAGGAATGCAACTTTCTTCCTTGTCATTGCCTCTATCTCCTGAACTGTAATGAAGAAAATTAACAATAACAAAATAATAATAATTATTTGTGAATACCCATTGTACGCCAGTGTATGATTTGGTTACTCTATTCTCATGAACAAAATTTGTGTAGTAAAATTTTATGTACAAAAAACATTTTGTACAAAAAACTTTGACAGAAGGCCTCTACTGTAATGTCCAGCAGCTTGTGGTGACACAACGCTTTTTGATACGTTGGGCATTTTGATCTGACAAGAAATTATATGCTTGTTTAACCTAAGAGCCAGAAAAGCAATTTTTTAACACTGAAAAGCATTTAGAACACAAAAATGTAAAATTAAGAGTGCCTTTAAGATTTCAGGGCACTTCCCCCATCCCTGCTAACTTACCTCTCCTATTCTGTATTTGTTTTATCTTCATGAAAAGTTGAAACTATGCATGTAATGAAAAGAGGTAAAAAGGAAGGAGGAAGAGAGTAGAGACTGGGGATGTCTGAGAGGTGCTGGCATTATGCAAACAAAGAAATGATTCTCTGGGAGAAACAGCTCTGTTGGTTTCCTTCCTTATGGCAGCATTTTAAAAAGTGAGATGCACATAGAGATGTTTCTCTAGACAGCTTCTGGGGCCTTCACCACTTCCTATTCTCTGTGCATTCTGATGATGTCAGGCCTTGGGTTTAGAGTTTCAACATCTGGGCAGCTCACTCGTGAATCTCCTTTGTTTGAACATCTAGAAACACATTCAGGAGGAACAAAAGCTGTGCTGGTGGGTAAGCACAGCTCCAGAAGTTGCAAGTAATCTCTAGTCTTCCATCCTTCCAACACATGTGTGGGAATTAACAAAATGGATTTTTAAAGTGATCCTTTGTTTTTAAGCAACTGGAGTGGATATATTTTTCATTGAATTTTCTTTGAATTTTCTTTGAATATATTTGAATACATGTAAAATGGCTAAATTATATGTGTGTGTGTGTGTGTGTGTGTGTGTGTATACATATTTTATGCTTTCATTTTAGGGCCACACTTGTGGCATATGGAAGTTCCCAGGCTAGAGGTCCAATCACAGCTATAGTTGCCAGCCTACACCACAGCCACAGGAATGCAGGATCCAAGCCACATCTGTAACCTACACCACAGGTCACGGCAAAACCAGATTCCCGCACTGCTGAGCAAGGCCATGGATCAAACCCATGTCCCCACGGACACTAGTCGGATTTGTTTTTACTGTGCCACAATGGGAACTCCCTAAATTTTATGTTTTTTTATTTGTTTCCTAATTCGAGTATATATAAACATGTATGGTCTTTAAAAATTAAGGAGAAACAAACTTCACTAATTCACATGTTTTCAGTTTAGGGGGTTCCAGATCAGAAACATCTCCTTAGCATGGTAGCTAATGAGCTACAGTCCAGATATTTAAGGACTACAAGAATGAGTGGTATGTGTGAGACTCTCCCAATCTTTTTTCCTGTGTGTTTCAGAATTTTGTCTGACATGGAAGTAAATCTGAAAGCATAAAAGTATTAAAAATATATAACTCTATGAAATGGAATTACTTATTTCAAGCACACCTTTAAAAGCAAACCTTATTTCATATCTAGGTGCATGGGAAGGACAAAGGAGAAGATTTTTTTCCCATAGGTTATCACAGAAATAAAATAACCTGTACTATCACAGGAAAAGGTACAGCATGTTTAGACAGCTAACCAATAACTTAAAGGCTATAATTACATAAAATATATAATAACAGTCATATCACTTATTTTTACACACAAAAAACAAAAATTCCTGATAATCTGTTAAAATTCCCAGAAAAATAGAAATGGTGGCATACTAACACTTAGTCATTAAGCTGTTAGCATTAAGAGCAATGCAATAGGTTAATTATCATTGTCCTCTCAGATTTTATTTGATGCACTGAATTCTTTAATGAATTCAACAAAGCATGTGTACAATGACTGAAAGTTTTCATTTAGATGCTAGCGTAGTGAAGGAGTATTCTCAGGCACAAACACCTCAAATCACAGGATCTTGACTCCTTAACCTCCCCACTTCAATGTTTTTTAAACTATGGTTTTTAAAGCATTACTAGATCTGGACATAAACTTAATGGGTGGAAACAAATTCTTCCGTGGAAGAAATAAACAAAGTAGAATAGAAAGCACCAAAGTGTTATCACGCGTAGAGAGGTAAATAGCTTCCAAAATCTTCTGTTTCAGACATGTGTGCCCGAGTGTGTGTGTGTTTACTGGATCCCAGTGTAAAGTATGTCTCACTGTGGATCATCTCAAAAAGTATTGCAAATGGCTGCATTACACCACATTTTAGACTTTCAGCCAAGAGCTAATTATGACTTTCATTATCTTTATATGAGAAAATGGGACCTCAAAAAGCAGAGGCAAATTATCCAAGATCTCCCAGGTGTGGCACCGAAGAACTGAAATGCTACCTGTACTGTTAAAGGATAATTGCCATGTTTTCAAAATACACACCAACCTATCAGGCATGTAAACCTATCTTATCAAATATGTCTCAATCACATGTATTGGGGGGGTGTGCGTATATCTTTAACTATAAAGAAAATAAGAACAGACTACCTATTCTTATCACAACTAGCTCCTGACTAATATTGTCTTATTCCTGAAGATGATGCAAACCTATTTGTCCACTGTTTATCACTGATTTTTGATACTGTTTTCAGTCTGACATATTCTCAGCAAATCTCATCTATTACATGGATAAAATTCTTAGTATCAATAGTTTTAAAATTAAGAGGGCCTGCCTGTGAACATCATCAAGTTCATCTTTTGACATTTTAGCTTTGGACCTTCTAGAAACTTTGCAAATGACTATGACAAGTATAGCCAAGTAACTTTAGTGTTAGTCATATAAAATTAATGAAGTTAAGCAAATTTCTCATTTAATTCTCATTGAATGCCCCTATTTGTTTTGCTATTCTCTCTTACCCAGCATCCTTTCAATCATTCACTTAAGTTTCCAGAAACTTCTATTTGGCATTTCTCCATGAAAGGCAATGTGCTAATCACTGTACTGATACGAATAACTAAAACTTGTTTTGTAGAACTTTTCATCTGATGGCAATATTTAACTTTTTTTTTTTCCTTTTTTGGCTGTGCCCACAGCATATAAAAGTTCCTGGGCAGGGGATTAAACTGATGCCACAGCAGTGACTTGAGCTGCTGCAGTGACAATGCCAGATCCTTAACCCACTGTGACATTAGGGAACTCCCCTAATTTTAAGAGTTCTTGACAGTAATAATTTTTAAAAAATCTGAAAGTAAAGGTTGTGTTACAACTGCCCTTTCAATCTTAGAAATCATTTCTATAATTCTCTTTTCTATTTTTATTTATGCCTTTTTAGGATTCTAGGATGATCAGTTTTTGCCCTTTATCAGTCATTCCTTTCTTTGAATGGTAGGACAACTTCTAAAAGATGGTTTCTTAATAAAATTGTTGGATCTTTATAATAATCCACTAAGCAAATAGAAAATATATTAAATAAGAAAAGTGAACAGTACAAAAGACATAGCTAGAATAAAGTCAAGGACACTCTTCTACGAATCATTTATATCATTATTAATTTGTAATTCCAATGTGCCTTCATGACAAATCCATAGTAAATGGGGAGCTCAAAGACTCATTCCATTTTAATATCACCTTAATATTTAGGAAACTTAAAACTATTTATTTGAGATCATTCCATGGCTTCATTCTTTCCTTTCACATATGTAGCCTCCTAAAACCAAGAAAGAACTGAGTTTGTTGCTAAGCAGCAACTAAGGTAATAGAAGTGGATCTGGACACTTGAATCAACTAATTAATCAAAAGATTTAAAAACAACAAAGTACAGTACTGAAAACACCCATGAAGCTATATGTTTTAGGGAAAAGGTAGAAAGGTAAATTCTAACTTAGATCTAGGATGATTTTGTATGCAGAAGTGTGTTTTCTTTAAAATATTACTAGATTTTTTAAAAATAAAATCAACTTAATGGATCTTTTTCTTAAAAAAAATATTGATGCTTTGTAAACTGCTTGACTTGCATACAGAAAGTATTGCTTTAGGTGGATTTCTAATACAGCCAAAGAGGAATAAGGAGAACAAAGGGAAATTAAAAAAGCCAATGAAGAATGTCTTTTTTTAACTGTATATAGAAGTCGAAGAAATTAAAAATGAATATTAAAAATGTCAGCATCTCTGAGAGAGCATATTCTTGGATTGTTGGGAAAGGTGAAGAAAAAAAAAAAAGCCAGAGTGCATACCTGAATAAACTCTAATCTTACCCATCAAGCACATGTTAAAAATTGTGGCAAATTGGACATATTTTTTAAAGTATTGAGCCTCACAAACTGCAGGTTTATAGGATTAAATTTAAACAGTAATAGATGGAAACTCAGGTAATTTGTTTGCCACAGTGATATATTAGTGGCAACAGGATAAAACAGAGGAGGATTGATAGAGGCTGGTTGCAGATTTTCGTCCAAGATGCCTATGCCTCCTTCAGAAGCTGAGAAATTGCTAAAGTGATAAAAGAAGGAAAGACCAGAAATTGGTGAGATTATGGAGGAGTTTCTGACACAATTCCATGTAGGGGCACAAGCTCATGAAAGAACTTGCAGTTAAGGAGATCACTGGGTGTGGGGATCAGAGAGACCAGTGTTCAAAGCTTGGCTCTTGTGGTTTCTAGTTTTGTGTATTTGCACAAATTACTTAAGCACTCCTTAAATTCCAGCTATCTTGCCTGTGGCTGTTTTATTTATTATGTTGCTATTTTTATTAACATTGTATTTTAAATCACCCAAGAGAATGAGGGAAAGATGAATGAACATGGTTAGTGCTAGTGAACAAAGTTCATGTCTCTGACATAAAACAGAGGGTTTTCTGCTAGGCTAACAGTCCCCAGAATGTAGCTTAAGAGGAATTTGTTGCTGTGTTTGACACCAAAAAAAGGCAAAGAGAATGCAGATATTCACAGAAACAATTAAATAAGCAAGTTTGTATAATAAGCAAGTTCTGACAATGTAATAAAATGAATTAAAAGATTTATGGATGTGAAAAATCTGATCATACCTCACTTTAGGATTTATCAAACACATTGTTCTAAATAGAAACAACAAAAATATAACTCCAGATGGGACTGCAATCATTTCAATAATGCTTTGACTCTTAATTGAAGAGGAATAGTCAGAAGTCTTAGGACTCAAATTCTAAAATACTTTTAGAAATATTTAAGATCCCCCCCCTTCATCCACACTGCAACTTCATATTCACATAGGGCTACTGCTACTTATTACTGGGAATATTTTATTTTTATAAATTCATTTTTAATTATAAAAGCAATGTACCAATTCATTTTGACTATAAAATTTTAATAAAACCAGATTTTAAAATGTTCTCCATGTCAAGTTTTCCACTGTTTTCTATATATATCCATGTAAGCACATTTAGAAATAGATTTTAGGGGCCTTGTGTCATAAATATATTCACATCTACACACCACACACACACACACACACATACACACATGCATGCACGCACACCCCCCCAACTCATTCTTTTAAGAGGCTATATATTACACACTATAGTATAATCATTTTCCATTTAATAAAATCTTAAGTTCTATTATTGCTATCTGTTGTTAATAACAAACTACCCTAAAACTAAGCGGCTTAACAAAACAACAATCATTTTGTTTGCTCACAAATCTGCAACTATGAAAGGGCTCATTGGGAAGGGTCCTTTATACACCACATGGCATCAGCTGGGGTGGTTTCACTAATGGCTGCTTTATTTGCTTCCAAGATGGCTAATCCACATGGTTAGCAAGTCGATCATGACTGCTGGCCAAGATCGCAGAAGGCCAACCAGAAATTGTTACTTAACCTGGGAAGTCAGAAGGCTCCTGCACACAGGACTCAGTCAGTGAAGGCACAAACCCAGCCCAGGTTTAAGAAGTGGAAGACAGACTGTCTCTCAATGAGGGAGTGATAAGTTTCTGGAAATTTGTGTGCAACAACAAATATTTTTACAGTCATCTTGAAAAAATACACTGTACCATAATTTGTTCTCAAGTCTGTCAATACATACCGATGCAAACCTCCTAGTGCACGTGTTAAGCATTTCTCTATGAATTGGAGTGGTCATACCTCCTAAGATTTCTAATCTATCAATCATCTACCTATCTACTGATCCATCGATCTATCTAATCTATCTATCCATCTACCTATCTAGTCATTCTAATAATCTATCAAAAGCAATATACAATCACATTATATGAGAGGTTCAATTTTCACCACTACTTAACTTACACTAGTTTTTTTTTTTTTTTTGCCAGTTTTATGGGAGAAACTTATATCTCACTGGCTTACTTTACATTTTATTTAATTACTACTTGCATTAAATCATTTTCATAGTTATAACCAACTTTAATTTTCTTTCCTAGGCCCCGTTTGATATTTTTCACATCTCTCACTTGGTTTTTTGATGAATATGTAAGATTATTTTACAGTGATCTTTTTTTTTTACTACTATATAATTTATTTTATAGGTTTCAAATAACTCTAGTGCTTTGTTTTATATTTTTATTTTCTATACTTTTTACAGAGTTTTATGGTATGTAACTAAGTTAATAGGCTGTCAACTTATTTTCTATTATGCCTTTTGTATTTTATGACTTACATAAGAAAATGTTACACACCACTACTATTTATCTTTACTTTCTTCTAAGGAGCTAAAGTTTGTTTTAAATGTTTCTATCTTAATCTAAGTTATTTTTAAGAATGATGGTAGGTAGGTAAATGGTTTTCTATTTCAAAGAAATAGTCAATATTATAGGATAATTTATTGATAGTTTCCATTTGCATTTGTGAATTGAAAATAAAAATATTATTATTCATAGATCTTTGTAATTCTATAGGATAAATAATGTATGCAATAGGCACAATATATAGACTAATTATGCTACAAATACATATACTATAACATTTATAGACTGTAGCACATATCCAATAAACCATTTTTCCATTTATGGGCCAATTTCATGCTTTTTAAAAAATAGCAGCTTTATTGTTATGTAATTTAGATACATAAAATTCATCCTTTTAAAGTGTGCAAGTCAGTGGGTTTTAGTGAATTCACAGAGTGGTGTGTAACCACTACCAGTATCTAATTCCAGAACATTTCATCTCTCCAAAAAGAAACTTCACACGTATTAGCAGTCTGTATCAATTATCCTCTACTCCCAGACCATGGAGATCACTCAGCTATTTTCCATGTCTATTGATTCACCTATTCTGTCTGGATATTTCACGTAAAGATGTAAATGAAATTTTGTAATGGGTGGCCTTTTGTGCTTGGCTTCTTCACTTAGCATGTTTTTTAGGGATGACCCATATTACAGCATACATTGAGGCCAATGCCATGTTGATGCACTTATTATACTTTTTTAGAGTCTTTTGACATCTAGCAGGGTAAATCACCCATCATTGTTCTTACTTAAAATGTTCTTAGATATAAGTGTATATTTCTTTTTCCAGTTTAAGTTTTATACGAGTGTATCAATAAGTTTATTGGGCTTGCTTTTTAAATTTATAAATTAATTTGAGTAGAACTTTTAACTTGGCTATATTAACTCTTCTTATCAATATACATGAGATATCACGCTAGTCAGAATTTCTTTTATGCTACAGATTACAATTTTCATCACTGTGAAGATTTCTTCTCAAGTGAATGACTAAGCATCATTTAGTTTTAGTTACTACTGAAGTCATGATCTTTTTCCTGTAGTATATTTTAACTGGTTATATCAAATACATTATCTGAAAAATAGTTTTTATTCCTTTCCAATATTTATAACTTATAAGTTTTAAATAATGACTTTTTTCATTGATAAAGCAGTGGTTATAAACTTGACACTCTTCATTTTCCTGTGGGTCTTTTGTCTATGTCCTGATCCATTTTTGATTATCATGACTAGGGAGATGCTATTCTCATCTAGTAACTAGAAACCAAAGATGCTACTAAATATCCTACACTGCAAAGAATAATCCTCCAGACAAAGAATTGTCTGGTCTACAATAGCAGTGTCAAAGTTGAAAAACCTTCAGTCCAAGCATTCAATAATGTCACATAGCAGTAATGATAGCAGGCATCTCATATTGTTCCTGGATTTAATGGGAATACTTATAACATCGGCAATGCTTATTTTTGGTTTCTCATAGATGAGCTTTATAAAATTTTTAAAGTGTCCTTCTATTCCTAGTTTTCTAATATAAGCTTTCATGTTTGTGTTTTAATCAAGAATGTGTGTTGAATTTATTATTATTCCTGTAGCAGATGAGATGGCCATATGCTTTGTTTTACCTTAAAATATTAACATAGTATAACAAGCAGATTTTCTAGTTTTTGTCTAAACACAAATCCCTAGGATAAATCTTGTTCGCTTCTTTAAATATATTGCTGAATTATGGTCACTTTTTTTAAAGTCTAGGTTTATAACCAAAAATAACCTATAGTGTTTTTATTTGTGTTTGTATGTATGTGTATAGTCTCATACAGCTGTGTGCTCACGTTCTTTCAGAGTGTGATTTGGAAATTATTTGAACTTTGTTAAATGAGTTCTTAAACTCATTTATTTATGCTATAATATTATAACTTATGCTATAATATTTTATGAAATGAAAGATTTATATAATGTGAATAACAAGGGTTCCCTGAGCATTGCTACATTTATTCATAAAACTATTTGGTAATGGTGACATTTTTAAATAAAACAATATACTAGAAAAAACATCATAAAAGAGCGCTTCCAATGTTTTAATTAGCCACTTCGCATATATAAAGACATTTAATCTATTTAACAATCCTGGGAGATACCTGCATTACTATCATTATGTAGATGAGAAACTACTGTACCTAAAATTTAAGTAACTCTGTTTTTAAGGATCTTTATCTATTCTGTTAACTAGCCCAAGTATTTGAATTTTTGTTCACTGAATCTCAGTGACAAATAGCTGTTACAATTTTCTGTCTAGAGACATCTCTTTACCAAGGTAAGGTATAAAATTATGACCTGAACTAGATTTTAGTTAATTCTTCCAAAGGCGTATGTTACAGATTTGGCTATGCCACATGCTAGTTTTAGGATCTTGATCGAGTCATTTTACCCTCTATGATCTTGATCTTCTTATGTGTAATGTGAGGTGACATGAACAGATGATTGCTTGGGGGCCTTCTAGATATATAAAATTTAGTAGATTTTCAACTAGTGCCTGGCAATAATAGCTGTGCATCAAATATTTGATAAATGGACAAATATATGACCCAGACATGCAAAGGATTCAACTAAAGAAGGCGTATGTATTACCTGTAGGGATTTTACACTTAGCCAGAATTCCAATGTGGCTTAGAAATTAGATGTATTATACTATGAGAGCAAAAGTACTCTTTTAATTCCCAGGCTAACTTTCATTCTTTGGCAGTGTTGGGCAGGGAATTATTTTATAAAGAAATCTGAGGTTACTTCTGGACTTGGTGAGAAGTAATATCTGTAATGGGCATGGAATGTGAGAGTGGTAGCCCACTATTTACCACCCCTACCCCAGATCTGTATCTAAATATGTACATAAAAACATCTTGCAGCTTTTGTGATATAAATAGAAAGTTACATATTATGAGTGACAGTGAAAAGCAAAGAGTGCTCTCTGTGAACCCCTGAAAAAAATAAATAATGAGCCAGGCCTGGAGAAAGATTAGCCTTAATGTTTACATGTGGGTTAATAAGAGTCATGATGATTTAAGACACATTCACTTTTCAGCAGAAACATCAGTTTCTTTTAGGAGGATGCTACAGAGTGCCTCATTCTGTGACAGAGTCAAAAAGTAATTCTCTTTATCTAGCTGCTCAGCCAAACCATAAACACCATGCTTAAAAAGAGCACTTGATTTCTGAATGGAGAATTGTTCAAAGGGTTCTCTAGAGTCCACTCCCTTAGTCAAATGTTTGATGAGAATTTTGTTTTCTTGGAAATTATTGTTCTTGCTAGAGTAGCAGAAGAACTTTCATGGCTTAAAATTATAAGCAGGAGCAGAGTACTAAGACCATGCTGATTGCTATGGTTTGAATAAGGATTATCCCTTTTCAATACCTGGAAAAAACTACCTTCTAAATGTACTACTAAAAAGTATCAAATGTTCCTCACATTTTATTAGGGTAGATTTTTTTTTCTTACTTATTGTACCGTGACTAGATTAACCTAGTTCACTATAAGCTCATGAGTACCATTTTGAAATGTACAACTTTTCAAAAGATAATTTATGTGAAACACCAAAACCAGAAACAGTAAACATACACATATATGTTCCAGTGTTGGACTTTATTATTTATACTTAAATCCTAAGGTTTATATTAAACTATCTGGGAAAAACCGAAGAACAGAAAGAAATGAACACACTTGCAACTCATCTGATAAACAGCCTTCCTAGGAGAATGTCACCAATAGTTTAGTTTCTTTGTAAGGCCAAGTTAATAATAAATTTCACTTTATTGCAGATAAAATTAATGTAGAAATCCCTGCTGCAATCATTTTCAGAAGATAATGAAATGTTTCTCTCACCTGAATATTGATAGCAAGTTAATCATGAGAATCACTAATTAGGAATTAGAGTCAAATATAGTTTGAATTATGTATGAGTAATAATTTACCTAGAAAGTTTTGAAAGCGTAGGATTATTGCTGAGTATATAGACTGATGGATTCTCCATGTTATGAGGAAGCTAGATCTAAAGCTGGTTGGTAAAGACAAAGTACCAGGTGGGGCCTTTCAAGAAGAGAGTACAGACACAGCAAAGGAGAAAATCCCTTTGCTTCAAAACGTTTTGTGGCTCTTTGAATTTCCTGGATTAAGTTCCAAACTACTTACCACCCAATGTTCATTAATACTTTATCTAACCTCAGTTTGTCTATCATTAATTTCCATTAGTTCCCTACTCAAATATGTAAGTCTAATCAAACCGATCTGTTCTTTGTACCCTAATCAATTTATGCATAAGTGTTTTAGTTTGAGTTGTCTTCCCATCCCTATCTGATTCCGTAAGTTTCAACCCATCTTTAAGGCCTATTGTCAGGAACTTACTCTTCTAAAAAGCTAACAGATTAGTCTATCAAAGCTTCATGATGTTAACAGAGGACATAAAACTCCAGAGTCAGAGATAAAGGACTTCATTACTCAAAGCATAGTGAGCTTCACCCATGAGCTTCCTGTTTGCTGTGGTTCTCCTTGCCCTCAAGTTTCATGAAAGCAACATGGAGCAACTCAGGTGGATATTATGTTTTTGTCTCACAGCCAAGGAATTTAAGATTAGGAGACCTGAATCTTTTACAATGGATGCAAGCAAGTCTGCTCAAACTTTGCCCCAGAGAGAAGCATTATTTTTACCATGTTGGACAGCCTTCTGTTCTGGAAGGAGAGATACACTATTTCTACCTTTCATGGCTGTTCAGTTCACAAAAATCCTTGAAAAGATAGTCCAAAACAAAAGCTGTTTGTATAAACAGTTCCCGTGCTCATAAGACATGAGAAATGAATGAGACCCATGAAAAATTACCTCCCAAAATGCATTACTCTCATGAGGCCTGCCATTATTACCCAAGTCCATTCCCCACTACCTTTTCTGGACTTCCACCAAACACTTATGGCATACTCTTAACATTTGCAGCTTATCATCAGAGTATGCTTGAAACAAGGCCTGGTACCTACTGAGAGGGCAACATATGTCAGCTATGATCATTGTTTTTATTTCATTATGGGTGTATGACTATCTCACAAAAGAGAGGACAAATCCTTTGATGATAAGGACAGTATCATTATAGTAATCTCAGTGATTAACATAGGCAGAAGGAGTGTACATCTAAGTGCTTCAGACTCTCCCTCTAATTGAAATTACTCCCAAGGTTTTTAGGATATCTTTCTAAAAGTATGAGAGTCTAAAGGACAAATCCTCCCTCCCTGCTTTAGAATTAAGCTCCCTTACTGATTGATGTAAAATTGTTCCACCTCTCCACCTTCTGAATGACTGGATGCCTTAAGTTTACCTGGCTCTCTTGGACAATGGGTAGATGCCAGCTCTAAACCACTGGTCTGCCAAGACTTCCGGGATTTATGACCTTAGATACCTCGATATCTCAAATACAGTCCTGAATTTATCGAGAAGTCATATCCTCTCAGTGTTATTGAGCATGTCAACATCTTTCTATAATGCCATTTGCAGCAACACGGATGGAACTAGAGATTCTCATACTAAGTGATGTAAGTCAGAAAGAAAAAGGCAAATACCATATGATATCACTTATATCTGGAATCTAATATGCAGAACAAACGAACCTTTCCACAGAAAGGAAAATCATGGATTTGGAGAATAGACTTGTGGTTGCCAAGGGGGAGGGGAGTGTGTGGGATGGATTCAGAACTTGGAGTTAATATATGCAGACTATGGCCTTTGGAATGGATAAGCAATGAGGTCCTGCTGCATAGCACTGGGAACTATATCTAGTCACTTATGATGGAGCATGATAATGTGAGAAAATAGAATGTGTACATGTATGTGTAACTGGGTCACCATACTGTACAGTAGAAAATTGACAGAACACTGTAAAACAGCTATAATGAAAAAAATAAATAAAAATCATTATATAAAATTTAAAAAAAAAACTTTCTGAATGCATTTTTACCTCACTCAACTTAACTATGCTCCAGTTCACATTCAACCTTTAGTAGTTAAGTTATTCATGTTCTACTAACAGCTGACCATCTCTATTTTCCTACCATTTTCAGCTTTTCCTTTCTAGCAGCAATATAAAAATGGTATCTAAGACTTTAGGCCCTGAGTACTGTGCTTGGCATCATATCTTATTTCTGCCACTTCATATGGCTCTTGGGGAAGTAATCATTCCACTGAGTTTCTAAAATGTAGATAATATTCCCATTGTATGAAACTGTTACCAGATAATACATGTAAATCTCTATAATGTATTAACACGTGGTAACTGTTCAATAAATGTTATTATTGTTTATTGTTATTATCACTATTATTATGATTATTTTTATCATTCCCTGAGGAATTTGAATTGTGACTCATGCAAGTGGATGGGACAGTATTCGCATGATTAAGCAAATAAAATGATTCTTAATCCTGTCATAATTTCAGGGCCCAGGAAATCTATTCAAGCCAGAGAGATTGGTTGAACCACTGAAATAAAATTATGCTGCAAAGATGTTGGAATCTCCTCTTGCTAAATGGATTCTATTTTTGAGCCTGGGTCCAGTGGAACCTTTGGGATACATGTGTCCTCCTACCTCATTCTATCATGTGCACGTGATTTTCTGAGAAATGAATGCTGGAAAGCATCTGGGAAGGAACCAGAACCAGTAATGGATGAACAAGCTCAAGCAGGAAGAGAGAAATTTAACATATTATTCTAGGAAATTAAAAAGGGAAGATGATTTCATAACTATCTCCAAATGGTACTCATCTCTCTTTGAGATAAAAAGAGAAGAGAATAGGAATAAAATATAATAAGGGAAATTAGGGTTTTTTTTTCTAACAATGTAGTTTAAAAGGAATTATGACTCAAATCCACAGCATACAAGGAGAATAAAGTCCTGGAAAGTGTACCTGTTGTGGCTCAGTGGTTAGCGAACCCAACAAGTATCCATGAGGACACTGTTTCAATTCCTGGCCTTCCTCAGTCTGTTAAAGATCCAGCCTTACCTTGAGCTGTGGTGTAGGTTAGGTCACAGATGTGGCTCAGATCTCACATTGCTGTGGCTGTGGTGTAGGGCAGTGGCTGCAGCTCCAACTGGACCCCTAGCCTGGGAACTTCCATATGCCGTGGGTGCAGCCCTGAAAAGACAAAAAATAAAAAAAATAAATAAAAGATGTCCTAGAAATGTTTATAAATTCTATACATTATCCACTCTTACTTACCTTTCAAAACCCTCTGTTAAAGATAAGTGTCATTACGTGTACAAATAAGAGGAGCTATTCCATGAAAAATAATTATTCTTATGATGTTCATATTTCTAAGAGCTTTTAATAATTGAATCATTTGATGTGATGTATTCACATAGGCCTACTTAAAAATTTTAAAAACATGAAAACAACCTAAGTAGAAAAAGTCACACACTTAGTAAATTCTTTTCTATATTGCCTTTGATTGAAATCAAAACATTGCCTCAAAAATAGACATTATTATAAGTTTTTGAAATGCAAATTTTTATTTCTTGTTAATTTTTTCCTCTTGTTTTGTGTGAGACAAGATTATTGAATAAACACACTGCTTTGTGTCCAAATATATGTCTGAAATCTGGCCTATTCTTGGTTTATGTCCCATTGAGAAAACTGGGGCCTCATTTTCTCTTTCGCATTATTTAATATTTGGCTGCAGCTGCTCTTTGGCAGTAGGTAGGGTATTTGATAATTCGTCTGTGTTGCATAAACATTTTTACTTCAAAGAGATTGCCTGTCCATATCCCCCTGGAATTATTTCAAACCAGATGTCTAATTCTGTACAACAACTTTAGTGTTTTTAAAATTATCCTGGGTGTTGTTAATGAGGTATCATTAGGCACATTTTAAAATTTTGTAATGGGAGGTACATACATTCAGTGTGTTCAGGCAACATGTGTTCTTGCTTCTGAAGTCTTTGGGGGTTTTCTTTATATACCATTCTCTTAACATCTTAATTTCTTCTCTAGGTGACTTAATTATGTAGTCATGGTAAATATTATCTTTCCATTTGACAAATATTTATTAAAATGCTAATAGGATCCAAACATTGCACAAAGCACTAGGATAAGATGTTATGCCTTCATAACAGAAACTATGATCCAGTTAGGAGGAAATGGAACATTGTAGAAATAAACTTTTGCACAAAAGAGTTCGGATATAATGGGCCATGAAAACCCAGACCTGTGAGCTCTAAATATTGTTCAGTGCAAGAAGAAACACTTTGATCAAGGCCTCTGTGTCCAAGAAGCACAAGGAAAATGACTCCAACGCGGCCTGCTTAAGCAAAAGTACACAAGGATGATGTTTTTTCCAAAAGTAGAAAGTAACTCTTCATCAACTGAAGAAAGCTTGGGAGAGAAAAGATGTGTACTATGCTGTGGTAACCGGCTTCACCCTACAGAGCAACAAAACTATTAAACTTTTAAAACAGGGTGTAGCATGGTCAGATTTACATTTGACAAAGATAAATCTGAAGGTCACATGTTGGGCAGATTGTGTGGGAGATAAACTTAAGTAGCCATGTCTGTTAAGAAGTACTTCAATCACTACCCATGAGAGATTGAACTATATCGCTAGAAACTGACTCAGGAAAAGGCTATTCAGAAGCTATTTCATTTCAATATTTAACTTGTAACCAAAAGAATGACACTTCTAAGAAAAAACAAAAAAATTAATGCACTGAAAAATAGATTTCAAATGTAAAACTCCCAGAGCTTCGAAGATGACGGAGTCATCTTTTATGCTCTTACATTATTTTCTTCACCCTTTTTCCTCTGTATTGAAAGCAAGGGTATTTCAAGCTACATACAATGCATTCAGGTTTGCAGATTTATGGTAGACTGGTAGTTTTTCTTTGGTTTTAGAATGTGTGTATTATAATAAGGTGATGTCCTTATTATATCCTGGGATTACACTGCTCAGTCTGATAACCAATGGACATGGGCTTTGTTTTTCTTCCCTTTTTTCTGATGAACACAAACATTCCTATTTAGTGAAATTCCAAGAACATTTTTTGTATTACAGGTTTGGGTCATAAAAGGAACAGAAATCAGGTTCTATTCCACAACTCCTCCCATGCTACCAAACAAGAGAATATTAAGAAGTTGGAATAAACCAGAATTCCTAAGGATTCTTACAGAATGTATCAAAGAGGGAGAATTTGATACATATTATAAGATGTACCAACACCAATCACCTTTACCCAGCTCTCCTTTTACTATTTTCCATAAGCTCTTCTTACCTTCAAAGATATAATTTACTTATTTTACAATTTCAGGAAAATTTAACTTTGATGCAATATTTCTATTTCTATTTAATATTTCCATTTCTTACCTATCCCAATAAGATCTTTATTGAATTTGCTTCCTAGTTCAAGAAAGGTGTCATATTGCATTTAATTGATATATATTTTTAGCCTCCTTTAATCTGGAACAGTTATTTTGAACCTTTATTTTTCATGTTATTGCTATATTTGAGGAATATAAAATTATTTTATAAAGTGTCCCTCAATTACATGTTGATATTTTCCCAAAATTTGAATCAGATTATGCATTTTTGGCTTTAATATGATATTAGGTATATTGTAATTTTAAAGTATCACATTCTAAGATATATGATATACATTTGTGTTTTACTGATGATATGGTTTCAATGACTCCATTAAGAAGTTTTTTTTGTTTTGTTTTGTTTTGTTTTGTTTTGGTTTGGTTTTTTGGCTGCACCTGTGGCACGTGGAAGCTCTCAGGCCAGGGATCAAAGCCACATCATAGCAGCAACCCAAGCCCCTGTGATGACAACACCAGATCCCCAACTCAATGCACCCCAAGGGAACTTCCCATTAAGGAATTATATAATTTCTTTATTTACAGTTTGTATGCATTAATATAATTTTACTTTTACAATTAATATATATTTTAAAGACTATGTAAATATTCTGTCCTCATCAAATTTGATCATCCCAGAAAATGCTAAATTTGATAAATGATTTTGGCTTGAATCAATTTATACTTTAGTAATTGTAAAATAGTAATTTTTTCATTCATTACTTCTTTTATATTTATTAGTTGATATTTCATTATAAAGCTTTATCTATTTATCATCTTTTGCTAAATGTCTCACTGTTTAAGTATCTATCAGTATGAGTTTGTGGATTCTTATTATATCATGCATAGATATTTATATCCAATAAGTATTCATTGTAAACCATGGCTTTTGGCAATAAAAATAATGTCTTATCTGATTGGTTTTTTTTCTTGGCTTGCTTCTTCTTAGTCTGATGTCTGCTTTCTTATTGCTTCCAGTTGCCCAGTATTCCTTTGTCCACCTCTTTATTTTTAGCTTTTTGAATCAGTTTGTTTCAGGTGTGTCATATACACAGGTTTTCCTTCATGAGACAGTTTGAAAATCCTTTTCTTTGTTAGGTGAGTAAAGCTCATTTATAATTATGGAAATAACTGGTAGACATTTCCTCAATTATGCTGTATCATTTTATTTCATAATTACTGTGTGTATTATACTTATTGTGTTTCCCCTGTTAACATGTTTTCCTTGTTTTGGTATTTAAGAAGATTTAAACCTTTTTGAAATAGTAATTACCTCTGTATTTATACCTTTATTACTGCCCTGAATCCCCTCTTTCAAATTAATCTCTTTTCTAACTGTGTTGTGAACTTTAAATGGCATCCCTTGATATTCACCCATTACTTATATAATAATTAGTATCCATATTCTTTCTCATTCTTTTCCTCTAATTTCTTAGCTGCCTTCCTCCTACTTTGCAAGAATTATGTTTATAAACAGATCTTCCACAACTTACAATGTGGTTATAGCCTGACAAACCCATTGTAAATTAAAAATATTCAAGTCAAAAATGCATTTAATGCACCTAACCTGCTGAACAAAAGCCTAACTTAAATGTGCTCAGAATCTACCACTAAACTACAATTGGGCAAAATCATTTGATACAAAGTCTGTTTTATAGTAAAATCTTCAATATCTCATGTAATTGATTGATCACTATACTGAAAGTCAAAAACAGAATGGCTGTCTAGGTACACAGTGGTTTTAAGTGGATGGGTTGTTCACCCTCTAGATCCCTGGCTGACTAGGAGCTGTAGCTTGCTACCACTGCCCAGCCTGAGGAGAGGGGATAAGATTAAAATTCAAAGCATTGTTTCTAGTGGATGCATTTTGCTTTTTTCTATCATAATGTCAAAAAGTCATACCTCAAACTATCCTAGGTCAGGGATCATCTGTATTATTCTTCCTCACTTCTTTTTTAGTCTTAGAATTAAAATTAAATATACTAAATATTTTAAGTTGTTGAGTCTTTTTAGGATGGAGTTCTTCCTCTAATAGATTTTAGAGAATTTCACACTTTTAATATTTGAAAAACAGATTGGCTAAACATAAAATCTTTGTGATTCTATGCTGTTTCTGAAGAGCCTTTAATTTTTCCTTTTTTTTTTCCCCAAAGACACCCATATATCTAAAGGGCATCTCGTCTCTCTTTTATCCCAGTAGCAATACTCTGAGGCTGCCACTTCCAAGGCCACTCTCTTTTTTTCCTTTTTTTTTTTTTTAAGCCCACACCTGAAGCATGTGGAAGTTTCCAGTCCAGAGACTGAACCTGTACCAGAGCAGCGACTCTAGCTGCTGCAGTGACAACTCTGGATCCTCAACATGCTGCGCCATTTTCTTTTAGTCCCCTTGCTTTATTAAACGAGCAAGTCTCTTAACTGTGTTCAGTATTTCTTGAGCTTTGTGTTCTCATCTCTCCTTTCTCTTCACTACCTGAGCTCTAATTAGGCTCTTCCTCCTCTGCACTAACCTCTGCATTCATAAGCTTGCAGCCCTGAAGGGGGTTCCAATAGGAACTGCTGGAATTTTGTTTGTTTCCCTACTCAGAGGTAACTTGAAATTCACAATATTCTCTTACTCCTGTGAATACTGATGAGATGACACTTTTTTGTGTGTAATCATCTCTTTAAGCTTCTTCACATTCACATATATTTTATACGTCTGAATCAGTAATACATTTTTATTCTGCTTTTTTTATTTGGCTTTTTATCATATCAACTATGCCATGTTTTCATAAAGTTTACAATGCCTTTTCAAGTTTGAAAACTTTTTAAAATATAATTTTATATTTACATAAGTAATACCGATTTATAAATCAACAAAGTACTAAAACTAACAATGAAAACTAGAAGAGAGTTATACCATCTCCCAGAGGCAAACACCAATGACATTTAAATTTTTCCCTTCCAGGATGTTATTCTACATAGATTGACAGAGATGATACTATACCTATAATCTGGCAGACTGCTTTTTTTCAGTTTTCTGGTTCACAACTGTTTCTATACAATTTAAATTATTCATAAACAATTTTAAATGTCTTCTTCGTATTCCACCATATGGACATTCTTCTACTGTTGACTGCAATTTTCATTATTGTCAAAAATTCTGCAATGAACATTTTGTGTATAAATTTGCATCCACATTTCAGATTATTTTTCTTAGAATATATTTCTTGAAGGGCAGTACAAACTTATGACATCACTATTACTGAATACTAAATTCTGATTCATTTTCAACTAACTGCTTGGAAACACAATTCACATGCCCTTTTATAAAGGTGGGAGAGGTAGATATACTTTTGTTGTATGTACATATCTGGAATTGCTTATTCTTTCCCTCATATATGATAAGTAATTTGACATAGTATCAATTATGGACCCACATTTTTTAAATTTCCATATTCTACATATATTTCTTCACTAGCTTCCCTAACTTAATGCAGATTCTTAACACAGCCTGTTTAGTTCCCTTGTGGACTAGTATTTTTCCTGTCTGGATTTTTATCTACTAACAACTCACAACTTTCCATTTCTAGTTCGGTGCTCCTCTGAACACTAGGACATGTACACAATAGGTAAGTTACCCTTCCCACTCTGATATCTCACAGGCATCTGCAATTAAACATGGATCAAAAATAGCACTCCTATCACCTCCTACACCACACAGAAACACATACACACACAATGTGAACCTGCAAAACTCCAGCACACGTAACTGACCACCCATCTAGCAGCTTAAGGCAAATACCTGGATACTCAGTTTCTTATTTTTCCTCATATGCTACATCAAATGTCTCAATTGCTAGATGAATTGTGCCTTCTTAGCATAACATGAAGTGTTTAATTCTCCCCATCTGCACTGCTAACACATGGGTCTATCATATCTTGCCTAGAATCCTTCAGTAATTTCTTGAAAGTCCTCAGAGATACTTCCTTATGTTCCTTCTGCCACAGAAGCAAAGGTGATCTTTTGTTAAAAAGTAAGCCTTGTTTTTTTATCAATCCAGATTTTAAAAATCATTCAATGGCTTCCAACAATAGTAAAATAAAATCGCACATCCTAGATAATCTGTCTCTGTTTTCCTCTCTGATCTATGACTTCCTATTTTACTTGCTTAGCATAGTCAAAATATACATGGTTCCTTTTAGTTCCCCAAATACACCAGATTATTCCATTCTTAGGATCTCATCAACAACCACTATTTATTTCCAGAATGTTCCTGACTATCCTTGCTCCAGACTAAAAAGATTAAAAATTGGAGTTCCCGTCGTGGCGCAGTGGTTAACGAATCCGAGTAGGAACCATGAGGTTGCGGGTTCGATCCCTGCCCTTGCTCAGTGGGTTAATGATCCAGCGTTGCCGTGAGCTGTGGTGTAGGTCGCAGACGCGGCTCGGATCCCGCGTTGCTGTGGCTCTGGCGTAGGCCGGTGGCTAGAGCTCCAATGAGACCCCTGGCCTGGGAACCTCCATGTGCCGCAGGAGCAGCCCAAGAAATAGCAAAAAAAAAAAAAAAAAAAAAAAAAAAAAAAAAAAAAAAAAAAAAAAAAAGACAAAATTAAAAAAATTGTTGCTTTTGCCTTGTTCTTGCTTGTTGTTCTTATTTATTTGTTTTTGCCTTGTATTAAAGACTGTCTTCTCAAAAGGGATTTTCCTGACCACCCAGCTTTAAGTGACCTCCAATGACCTTCTTTCACGTCACTCATTTGTATTTTGTTCATCACAGCACTTATTGATGAGTATTGATGAATTCTTATTTTCTTATCTTTTTGCTTGTTGTCTGTCCTCTTATTATAAAAGCCAAAAGATTTCCATATTCTTTACTTGTATATCCCCAGAATGTATAATATAATTCTACAGATAAATTTAAACACAGGAATGAATATTTCCTTTATATTGCAATGCTGTTATATTGAAAAAATGTATCTAAATATGTTCCCTGACCTCCACATTTCTTAACTATTTCATCAGCATTTCATCTCTTTGTTCTTCTTCTTTCTCAGGGACAATTTTGTCTTCCTTGTCACTGATTGTGATGTCAATTTTAATCTTTCCTACTCCCTATGCAGATCGTAATCTTGCAATTGCATTTCAGGTTTCCTTCATCCTAACATTTCTTTTTCTCGCCCTTCTCCCTGTCCCTTTATATTGTTGATTTTAATTTCAGCTTGATCTCTCAATATTTATTTATATCCCTATTTCATTCAGATTATCATTTTTAATACTGAGAATGCCAAATTATTTTTTTTCATCTACCAAAGGAGTAATAATTTTTAAATCTTTAGAATAATGTTAGCTTGTTCCAAAATATTTTTCTGAGCCTCGTGATGTACGTGTATATGATTGTTTACTAATTCTTAAGCTAGGGAGAGATTTAGCTAGACCCAGTGTCTGCCACACCAACAAAGTGGCTATGTCAATTTTTCATTGCTCTCTCATTTTTTTGGTTGGATAGCAGGTAAGTGTTTATAACTCTGCCCAATTCTTTCTCATACACTTTCTCTAGTATAGATGTGTTGAGCTAAGCACTGAACTGATGCTGAAGACTGAAAACAAATTTTTTTTTTTTTTTTTGTCTTTTTGCCATTTCTTGGTCCGCTCCTGCGGCATATGGAGGTTCTCAGGCTAGGGGTCTAATCCGAGCTGTAGCCGCCGGCCTACGCCAGAGCCACAGCAACGCGGGATCCGAGCCGCGTCTGCGACCTACACCACAGCTCACGGCAACGCAGGATCATTAACCCACTGAGCAAGGGCAGGGACCAAACCCGCAACCTCATGGTTCCTACTCGGATTCGTTAACCACTGCGCCACGAAGGGAACTCCCTGAAAACAAAATTTCTTAATATTTACTACTATTAGAGATATTTCTCTTTCCATTCCCATCTTCAATACTTGATCTGAGGATTACACCCTCAAGGTGAAATGTATCAATAACTGTATCCCTTTTCCTGCTGTCTTCTCAGTTCCTTTATTGATATTAAAATATAATTATACAAAGACAGAAATGTACTGGTATTTGGATGTATTGCACTCTGGCTGCCTCAAAGGGTAGCACATGTTACTAGAATGATGGCTGCTCATATTTCTTGGGTGTAAAGACATTTATTTATTCTGCACAAAACACTACAAAGGGTAGGGAAGTAATAAAACTTATTAATAATTTCAGATGAGGCAATCAGATGTGGGACACTAAAACTACACTTTAATCCAGCCTTATATTTAGGGGGAAAGCCTCCCAACTTTTAGTAATAGTTTGCCTCTTTGTCCTAATTTTCAGTGTTGTGGATTTGAATATTTTATTTTCCCATTTATTTTAATAGGGGGCCACCAGACTGAAAAAGTTTGAAACATGAACCCTTCTTGCTATTTCTTAGACAAAAAACATTGTCATTTGTTTGCATTAGGATAGTGCTTTACTATGGTGTAGGCTGTATCTTTAATCAAGAATAAACATCTTAAGGAAAAAAAATATCTCTGTCTTTTTTAAAGTTTATTTTAAATGTTTCTCCTTTTTGACCACCCTGGACCATGGATCAGATTCAAATTTCAGTTAAAGCCAGATCCTTAACCAACTGTATTAGGCCAGAGATCAAACTTGCATCCCAGAGCTGCAGAGATACCATGATCCCATTGGGCCACAGCAGGAACTCCAGAAATATCTCTGTCTTAATGGAGAGATGGGACTTGCTAATTGGTAAAACTAAAATAAATCCAGAATAGCCAAGTACCTAAAATCCATTAGCCACAATAACGAATTTATTATGAACGCCCCAGAACGTTTTATTGATTCAACTTTGAGAAGCTTGTACTGATCATATTTGTAACATGAGTATTTTCCCAGGTTAAAAAGCTATATATGTATTTGAAGAGTCTAGCACTAGGCAAAAGGCATATATGTGATTATCCAGGCCTGACCATAGGCAAATACAAGGCTTTGCCTATCAGGCCGCATGGGGAAAGCTGTCCTTCCCACAAAAGACTTGGAGCACAGCCAGTGCATGACAACTTTCTGGAGAGAGTTGCAGTCAGGGACTCAGATTCCTCTGGACCAGCCATACTCATACACATAGCTGCATTCTGAACTCAGGTGCCTCCATTCAAAGATTTCCTTATCGAGGTCTCAGCTGAAGTACTTTTCAGAACCTCTATCAAAACCATCTTGTTGGGGTGCCTTGGCTGAAGGCTTTTTCCCCACTCTGGCTCATTACATTTCCACTCCTAGCCTTTTCATCTCTACTTACCCTACCTCCCTGTTTTAATAAAAAGGTAAGGAGCTTTTTCAGTGACTCTCAAGACCTTCTAACCATATTCACCATTTTCTTCTACATTTACTAGCCATTCTCATTCTTTGAATCCTCAAGATCAGGTGAAGTGTAACATTGATTTTCTTCTTTTGTACTCTTTCCATTGTGATTAGAATCAGCCATTTTTCACAGTCCATAATCATTGAGCCTCTACCATCAGACTTAGGCTGCCTTCTTCATATTTTTATCCTGGAGTTTTAATATCATGCTACTGTAGCAATTATAACAATGTAGTATAATTATTTGATTGCTTCTTGACCCTCCTTTACAGTAGCTATTTAAATGACAAGCGTTTGAAATATCTCTTGGCATTTAGTAAATATAGGACAAGAACAAATGAATGATTCTCAATTAACTAGGCTAGAGTAGTCCTTATTTTCTATCATCCATCAATATTATATCATCTGCCCTGAGCCCTGTGCCTATCTTTTCCAAGCTCTAGCTATGAATATAAACTTTAAGTTACATTTGTATTTTTAGTAATTTCTAAAGATCTAAGACTTTTAAATTGGAGTAGAGAAAGCACATTCACTGAGTTATTTAGTATCCAGACAAAAGACAGACAAATGGACGGAAGTATATTAAAAAATACTTATGCACACTTGGAAATGAGTAAGAATAAAATTATTTCTTAAGGTAGTTAGAACATGAGGTGAACTAACTCATTTTTAACCACATAATCCATGCATACACAAGTTATACAATGCATGCTGACAATGATAATGCAGGGTTAGAAAGTGAATGGACATTTGTTTCATGAAAGCTATTTAGGTGAATGGTTTTGCCTTTAAAATGGATGTTGTAAAGCAAAATGCAATTATAAATAGGGAAATCAGTGACTGGGTTCACTAGATTTAAAAGGCAGCTCTCTGCTCCAAATGCAGTACTGCCTTAGGACTCAGCTTTGCCTGAATGAAGGCATCCAGGCTGTGGGGGTGCACTTTGAAATGCCTGGACATTACAAAGCTTTGAGAGCAGAAGGGATTCTTTCCCAATATACAATGCAGTTTGCTAGTATGTACCAGAGAAACACAATGTTATTGCTTGTACTTCTACAGCAATTTGTTTCTTTTTCAAGGCAAGACTGATTCTTCCTTCATGCTTACCAAAGAGCGATAAGAGAAATAAAGATGGCTTCTGCTTTCTAGACAAAGATTACTGATTGTTCAACAAACAAGTACGGACAAGTAAGCACTAAATGGAAATCATAATAACACTATGATGGCCTCTGTGAACAAAAATCAATAGAAAGGGAATGGTTTTATAAGAGATATACAATGCTATTATTCTAATACCTCAAGCCATAAAGCTGAGGCATTTGAGTGTGACTTGACATATTACTTGAAATGACTGGGAAATCGTGGTGGCCAAAATGATCTCAGTCACTTCTGATAGTACATATCTCACCACTTCCCCACTTCCTCCCCATCCCACATACACACAGGAATGAGCTCCAGCTGCATTTCCTTAACAGTTCCTCAGTTTGTTGAAATGCCTAAACTTTGTTCTCACCTCAGGGCCTTTGGCCTTGCTGTTTCTTCTGCCTGGAACATCAGTTACTGGTTATTTCTCATCATTCAGGACTCTGTTCAAAAGCCATTTCCTGGGAGGACTTGCCAAAACACTGTATCTAAAAAATACCTATAATTTATCCCATGCCAGTGTCATTGCCTGTTTAGCCCACTGCCCTCTTTAAAATGACTTTGTAGCCGGTACCTCTCTCAGTGGTTGTTTGTTTTTTTCTTTATTTTTTGTCTCTTGCCTTAGTAGAATGAAAGCTCTATTTTCTGCCTTATTCAGTATTGTCTTTTCCAGACTCCAGAACTCTATTTGGAATATAGTGGGTGCCAAATAAATATCTGTTTAGTAAATAGGTGAATACCTTTTAATAACTAATTTTTCTAGTATATGTCTGTCATCTTTTCTGCCAACAGACTACAAATTCCTTGATAGCAGGGCTAGGACAATGTTCCTTTCTTTTGTCCCTTCGCCCTACAGAAAACTATAAAATCTTCCCATCCTTTTTATATCTTTTCCATTTCTGATCCCTTGAATAAATATTAACCTCTGTGAAGAAAGAAGCTTGCTATTTAGAAATGCTTGCTGTTTATTCTTTTGTTACCTTGGCCATTGGTAGGCCATGTTTCTTAGTAGGAATAAGATAGTTATAAGACATTATTACCAATTTACTTCTTTTTTTCCTCTGGTGTTCCAGGAACAAGGTTACTAAGCAAAAATAATCTTCTCCAAAACAGAAAACACTCTGTATGAGGAGAAGACTCTTTGTTCTTCGACTTGACACAGAAACCATGAACAAAAAGGGAAAAAAGCAAGTCAGCATTTTTAAGCTTTTAGAGCTTCATGGTGTTGAATTGACTAACTAGTTTTTGTTACTGCCTCATTAACTATAAAGGAGAAATTATCTTGGGTTCGAACAGGAAGATAAACCACAGCTTTTATTCCATAAGGGAAAATCAAATTACAGTTTAGAGAGTCAATATGAGTAATATTGATATAAAATATAGAAGAGAACTACTACATTGCCTCACTAAAGTATTAGCAATAGATGGATTTCTTCCAAGTCAATAACTTTTCCCCCATGTTTCTGGAGCATTAATTATTTATTCATTAGGTTCCTTTAGTAACTGATAAATTACTACATTTTAATCTGTACATTTTCTATATTCTCCATTCCTGTCTAGATCTGGATAGTTTTCTTTTTCCTCTCTTTCTTCTTTTTTTTTGGTATTTTGTCTTTTTAGGGCCACACCCATGGCAAATGGAGATTCCCAGACTAGGGGTCGAATCGGAGCTGTTAGCTGCCAGCCTACACCACAGCCACAACAACGCAGGATCCAAGACGCACCTGTGACCTACACCACAGCTCACAGAAATGCTGGATCGTTAACCCACTGAGTGGGGCCAGGGATCAACCCACATCCTCATGAATGCTAGTCAGGTTCGTTAACCACTGATCCACAATGAGACCTCCTGGAATGTTTTTCTAAATCAAAAATTTGGCTTCTACTGCTTGTATGTAAAAGTTCAAGATTAAAATTTAGATGATATATACATATACCTGAGAACTCAACATCTAAATTATGGCTTGCAAGAAACCTTGTTAGCACTTTCAACAATTTCCCCAACTGTAAATTCAGGAAAAGTCAACTTGCTTTCATTTATTTTAATCTCAGGCTTATGTTGTAATTTTGCAGTATCTAGTATCTCTCTGAAGCCCATGATATATTCTTCTACTTCTTTACTAACTATGCATTGCATACTGCTCCTTTGGAGTTGATCTTGAAAGAAAATTCATAGGCTCTTTATTCAGTATTGCAGTGTTTCAGGTAGCAATTGCATGACAGATGCTTAACCAGTCCCCGAGTAGCCAACAAGTGAGTGTGGCATTAATGATTTTGGAAAAAGGTAACTAAGTACATCTATCACTTTGTCATGCGTGGTAAAAGAATGCATCAACCAGAGCATAAGAGGAGCCTGTCTTTGTTTCTGTCTGTGGGTACTACTGAAACCTGTTTCAAAAATCAATAGAACAGGTATGGTAAGCTGCATTTATGTTGATTAAAAAAAAAACAAATGGAAAAATAGACGATAAGAGGTTGGTGATATAGCTCCTAGAATAAAGCAGAGGTCAGTTTCTAGAGATAGAAACCATCTTTGTGAATTTGACTTGCCTGGGCAGTTTTTCCAGTATTGGTGTCTTATAAACATAATCTAAATTGTTGAACTATTAACTTTTTCAAAATGCTATTTAACCTGATACAAGGATCCAGTCATGAATGCTATACCCCGTTATTCAATTCCACTCTATGGAATTTATTTGTGAGATTCTCAATGAACTTGCATCCTAATACAAAACCCTAATGTCTATCTTTACAGTAGTATCCTTCCTATACCTTTATCATTTTACTCCTGGAATCTCTCCATCTAAGTACATCATGTCATCTGGGATTTCATTAACAAAAGCAAATGAGGGGAAAAGTACCTAACAAGAGATAGGAAAAAAACAAACATTTGCTAAGTATTTGATATGAATGAAAGAATCAAAGGAGCAGATAAGAGAAATAAGGAGGTTCAAGATTCAGTCCTTAAGACAGGCAAGGGAATCATATGAGTAAGGAAAAAATATAATTTTGAAGTACAGCTGAAAGTTATTAAAAAGCCAATGATAAATGAAGCAATAAGTTATATTTCTTCACAGAAGGATAAAACAATGACTCAGTTATGAGAGAGTAAGAGTTGATGCCTACTTCCAAATAATTTGCAAGTATACATAAAATTCAAAAAAAATTTGACAGACATAGCCTCATACATAGCTAATAAATTGTGAACTGATGCAACAATTTTGGGATGTGGTTTAGTAATACCTGTATATTGCCTTACAATTATTAATATTCACTGGCAGTAATTCCCATTCAATAAATCTATTTGAAGAAAATATTCAGAAATTTAATAAACTATAGATGAAATACCATAACAGTATTATTTATAATAAGCAAAATGTGTAGCCAACTTAAATTTTCAACAATAGAAAAAGGTTTAATAAATATTATATATCCATTCAAATATTTTTTGGAAAAATGAGACATAGTAAATGATTCATTATAAAATGTCAGGTTAATAAAATAAAAACCATACATAATCCATGTATGTTATTACAATTAATGTTTTATATATAAACATATATTTATTTATAATGATGAGATAGAAGCATCTCAGTTTTTATTTGCCAAAGGAACCCTGAAAATAGTTACATTGTGAATTAAAAAGAAAATTATTGGAGAAAGAATAGTGTGGGCTTTGAAATTTTAATACTCTGAATTCAACTTTTCAACTACATGTCAGAAATATTTAGTGTTTCTTGACATTTTCATGGGCCCATCCTCCCTTTGGCTTAGGCTGGAGCTATGGGAGTAGTTTCAGGTCCTGATCTAAGGACTATGACATATGCTTTTTCCATGTCAAGAGATTAAACACCTCAGTGCTTCTACCACCTTTCTCTTCCTCTGAAGTGGTTTCTTTAGAGGGTATGTGTTCCAGGTAGTGTAATTATAAAATGGAGAAAGACAGTCTAATTTGGACAGTGACATGAGTAAGAAATAGGTTTACTGGTTTAGTCTGGTAAAGTTTAAAGGATGGTCTGTTCATAGAACATAACCTAACCTATCATAACTAATACACATTACTTAATTGCTCTTATGAACCTGAGACAATTATTTAGTCTAAGTCTCTATTTTGTCTCTGGTAAACCTAGGCTGAAGGGCAATGGAACATATCTCACAGAGATGCTTTAAGGATACAAAGTTTTAGTTACGTACCACAAACAAGTTCTAGAGATCTACTGTATGGCACAGTGCCTACAGTTTAACACTGTACTATATACAGTTGGCCTTCCAAATCCATGTATCCTGCACCTGTGGAATCAACCAACCTCGGATTTTGACCCATGGTTGGCTGAATCTGCAGATATGGAATCACAGAGAGAGAAGGTCAGTTGTACTATGCCATTTTATAAAAAAAAAAAAAATACTTGACTGACCATCTGCCAGTTTTGGGTTGGGGGTTGGTCCTGGAACAAGTCTCCTGAGGATATCAAGGGACAACTGTACTTAAAAATTCTATAAGAGGTTAGATCTTATGTTAGGTATTCTTGTCATCATCATAAATAAAGAGGGTGAGAGGAACTCTTGGAGATGGGGAATACATTTATGTGATATATTGTGGTAATGGTTTCACCAGTGTATACTCGTCAAATGGTATAAATTATACATTTAATATGTATAACATTTTGAATGTCAATCATAACTCAGTAAACTTCTTTAAACATAATTTAGTAAAAAAAAATACTTAGATAATGATTGTACAATGGTTCTGGCTGAATTTCAATTTCTTTAAGGCAAAATAATCAAATCTCATATTTTACCTACACATACCCCCCAACGTGCAAACTTTAAAATGGAGACCAATCACTACATGTTCCATTATTTGTTAAGGAATTGGTCAAAATATAGAAAAAGTATAAAATAGGTAAAGTCTCAAATGTGAGAGAAGACTAAATAAGGAAAGGAGAAAAGAAGAGATAAAGATAATGAATAGAAGTGGAAGCTGTCTGAATTCAAAAAGCAGATTTCAATGAGTCTCATAATAACATTAAAAAAACTCATGTTATTTCAAGGTTCACTTAAAATGATCATCACATACTTTAAATGATAAAGAGACATGGCTACATGTTTGTCAGTATTGTTAAATGAATACTCACAACATATTATACATAAAAAAAAACACAGAATGTTGTTTTTTGTTTGTTTTCCAAGGTAAAAGAGAAACTGTTTGTGGTAGCAGTGGGAATTAGCAAAATTAGTTTAAAGGAAGCAAGGAAGAGATGGAGAATTACATGGTTTAGTGAAAAGAAAAACAACCATAACTATAGCACAGAACTCATTACTGCACTCTTGCAGGCTGGCCAAACTGTTTTAACAGTATGTTTTTCTCTAGGGTTATATGCTCCATTAACAGAAACTATGATATAACTTTGAAACTATCTGTATTAGCTCCAGTAAATTGTTTCCTTTCCCCAAACTGCACCACATAAAGCAGCAAACCCCTGGTTGGTTAAGTAAGTACTAAAATTTTGGAAATAGAATGTAACTATAAGATTTCTAAGATTCCAACAATAATCCCAAAGGGACAGTATACTCATCCAGTCAATCTGGTACTATATCATGAGACACTGAATAGAAAAGTAAAAGCATTTGAACACAGAGAGGAAAGTTGCAGTCAAAAACAGATTTGCAGTGGAGTTGTCAGATGAAAAATCATTTAGATTTACCAAAATTTACTTTCTAATATTTGGTGTTTAGACTGCATGGAATTCAGAGCAAGCATCCAATCTTATTTTTGCCCCTTTTTCCTTTGCCCTACCCTTATCTTTACATATTTACCACAATAAGTTATTAATATATATTTGTTTCAAGAAAAAGTTTGATGAAATTTTTCTCCAAGTATATGCCCAAGAGTGGAGTTGCTGGGTCATATGGTAGTTCTATGTATAGTTTTCTAAGGTACCTCCATACTGTTCTCCATAGTGGTTGTACCAGCTTACATTCCCACCAACAGTGCAGGAGGGTTCCCATTTTATCACACCCCCTCTAGCACTTGTTATTTGTGGGCTTATTAATGATGGCCATTTGACTGGTGTGAAGTGGTATCTCATGGCAGTTTTGATTTGCATTTCTCTAATAATCAGGGATGTTGAGCATTTTTTCATGTGCTTGTTGGCCATCTGTACCTCTTACTTGGAGATATGTCTATTGGTCTTTGGCCCATTTCTCCACTGGGTTATTGGTTTTTTTGCTGTTGAGTTGTATAAGTTGCTTATATATTTTAGAGATTAAGCCCTTGTCAGTTGCATCATTTGAAATTATTTTCTCCCATTCTGTAAGTTGTCTTTTTGTCTTCTTTTTGGTTTCCTTTGCTGTGCCAAAGCTTTTCAATTTGATTAGGGTCCATTGGTTTATTTTTGCTTCTATTTCTGTTGCTTTGGGAGACTGACCTGAGAAACATTTGTAAGGCTAATGTCAGAGAATGTTTTGCCTATGTTCTCTTCTAGGAGTTTGATGGTGTCTTGTCTTAATTTAAGTCTTCAGGGCATTTTGAGTTTCTTTTTGTGCATGGTGTGAGGGTATGTTCTAGTTTCATTGATTTGCATGCAGCTCTCCAGGTTTCCCAGCAATACTTGCTAAAAAGGCTGTCTTTTTCCCATTTTATGTTCTTGCCTCCTTTATCAAAGATTAATTAAACATAGGTGTCTGGGTTTATTTCTGGGTTCTCTATTCTGTTCCATTGGTCTGTATCTCTATTTTGGTAACAGTACCACACTATATTGATTATTGTGGCATATGACCCAGTAATCCCACTCTTGGGCATGTATCTGGACAAAACTTTCCTTGAAAAAGACACATGCACTCACATGTTCATTGCAACACTATTCACGATAGCCAAGACATGGAAACAACCCAAATGTCCATCAACAGGTGATTGGATTAGGAAGATGTGGTATATATACACAATGGAATACTACTCAGCCATAAAAAAACCAAAATAATGCCATTTGCAGCAATATGGATAGAACTAGAGATTTTCACACTGAGTGAAGTAAGTTAGAGAAAGACAAACACCGTATGACATCAGTAATATAGGGTACAAATGAAACTTTCTGAAGAAAGGAAAATCATGGAGTTGGAGAATAGACTTGTGGTTGCCAAGGGGGAGGGGGAGGGGAAGGGAGTGGGATGGATTGGGAGCTTGGGGTTAATGTATGCAAACTATTGCCTTTGGAATGGACTAGCAATGAGATCCTGCTGTGTAGCCCTGGGAACTATGTCTAATCACTTATGATTGAGCATGATCATGGGAGAAAAAGAATATATACATGTATGTGTAACTGGGTCAACATGCTGTACAGTAGAAAAAAAAATGTACTATGGAAATAACAATTTAAAAAATAAATTAAAAAAAGAAAAAGGTTGTCAGTATGAGTTTTCCCTGGCCATTTCATAACATTTAATCAAATTTTTATTTGTTAAAAAAATTCACCTAATTCATACATTAATACGTAGTCAGCTTAAACAAAGCCATTTTATAGGGAAAAAATAATAACCAGAAATTATTTATTTTTTGTTGACTACTTCTAGCTACAATTCTTACCAGAAAATTGTGTTTCCCAACATCTCTCCACAAACGATAGACCTGTAAACCCCACCATATGCAGAAGGCAATGCTATCTGAACCAGAGAACCCAGACTTTCAGTCATGAAAAGACAGGGATAGGCCAAGGCCTTTGGAATCAGGTGGGGCTCTACAATGAGGCTTTTCTGAGTTCCCATAAGCAAGTCTTTTTACCACTCAGACAACAGGCCTGATGTTGCCTCGTTGTTATGAAGCAGAGTTCTTGAGACATGATTAATATAAATAACTTAGAATGATTCTGATTTTTTTTTTTTTTTTACCAGGCCTGAGGCATACAGAAGTTCCCTGGCCAAGAATCAAAATCACACCAAAGCAGCAACCCAAGCTGCTGAAGTGAAATACCAGATCTTTAACCCCCTGCACCACAGGAGAACTCCAAAATAATTCTTATTATCAAGAAATGTTGATCCTTTTCTCTCACATTCATTATAGGACTTCACTTCTGTAGAGGTTAGCTTTTCCTGCCCCTAGAATTTCAATGTTACCTCATATCTTCAATGTGTAAGTCCTATACAGACTTAAAGACAAATCTTTTTATTCCTTCAGATAGACTCACATTCATTTTAAAATGTTTGGAAAGTATAATATTGTGGATGAACAAACATGCAAAAATATTTTCAGTAACTCTGTAGGGAGTTTATAACCTTCTGATGTGACATACAAAACAGTTAATAAAGTAAGTTAACGTGAGTCTATTTTGTAGGAACAATTAAGAAGGAATCAGAATGAGCTGAAGTCAGGTGCTAAGAGAAGCTTACTAGAGAAGGTGAATCTTGAGTATACAGACAAAATGAGTCTCCTTCACTATAGCAATTCTTCACACAGCGATTTAGCATTTCCTGCTTCTATAAATTGTGCAGCAGGGTTAGCAAATTTTACCCAACTCTATGACTTCTGGATATGAAGAAAAAGTTTTGTGCCAGCATCTCTGAGCCAACCCAGTACCTCTAATCGTCCCTCATAAACACCAAACACCAAAGAAGAAATTAAATGTGAAGATTATAGAGCATACTTTTTTCTAAAATATAGGAAGTTAACTAATTATCAGAAATAATTCAAGGAAATAATGAGAAAGGAAATGTTGGATATGACTTAACAACAATAACAAAGCTGACGGGAAAAAGTAAGAAAGGGAAAATAACCAGCAAACTGTAACAAATGTGTTCTTAAAAACTGAGCCACAAATAATGAGATGACATAAAACAGATGTCAAAGTTAAAAAGCGCAAAAACAATATAGCTTGACTATTTTAAACTATCTTCAAAGTCTCTGGAGAATTTAACAAGAAAACATTTCTTAAAACTAGCATTTGTGAATCTGCATTCCAAAAACCTGGACATTCTCCATGGAAAAAAAAGTTACAGTGGTATTATGGGTTTGAAAATGTGTGCTTTATTATAGCCTTTCTCAGAATCTTTAGTTAGTTAATACGGATTGTTGCAAATATTCAAGGTAGGGAAGAGTATAAAATTTCCAAGGTTATTTTGCCACAGAGTTCTCCTTTACCCCCAAAGAAAATATGTAGAAATATCTTGAGGAACAGCAGTATTCTTTGAAACATGGTTTGGGAAATACATAACTTTGCACATGAGCAGTCAAAGCTTATCAATACAGCAAGTTTATATCAACTATCCAAACTATTTGAAAAGGGTTATTCATTTGCTAATTGTTAATCACATAGCTGAATTTTTCTATGTTCAGATAATTGCTTTAAATGTGATTTCTTTGCAAAAAGCATGTAGTTGAAGTTCCCTTTAGTTCCTGTCCACTTCTTCAGGTTCCAGGTAACCTGCTCTATTCAGTAACACTAAAACAAGCACACTTTGGATAAGTATTGACCATTTCCCAATGTTATGATTGCAGTGATTAAACCGACATATTGGCAGGAGAAGGGAACAAATAGTAAAGGCAGAATTAGAGAATTTGAGACAGAGAAATGACTTCAAGGTTCTAGTCAAACTCTCATTTTACAAATGAATGAATTGAGTCTTAAGAGGTAAAAAGATTTTTTCCAGGTCTCATAGTCAATTGGTAGAAATCATTTCTTACAGTCCAATACAGTCCATGTTTTCTAGTATGAGAAAATTAAAACAACTTGATAGGGGGAAAATAGGGAAAAAAAATTACTATATCTGTTTGAATTTTTTGGTGGGGGTGGGGGTAGCCACACCTGCAGCATATGGAAGTTCCCAGGCTAGAGGTCAAATCGGAGCTGTAGCTGCCAGCCTACGCAACATCCACATCATCGTGGGATCTGAGCAGTGTCTGAAACCTACACCACAGCTCATGGCAACACCGGATCCCCCACCCAGTGAGCAAGGCCAGGGATCAAACCTGCATCATCATGGACACTTGTCAGAGTCGTTTCCACTGTACCACAATGGGAACTCCTGTATGAGTTTATTTTTAAACTTGTCTTTAATAAGCATAAAGAAGAAAAACGAACAATCGCAATTAATTCTACTCTATTCTTTCTCACCTGCTTCCCTCAAAACTATCCAAACCTCTAGCAAACTTCGTTTATATCTAATGGGCTCTCATTAAATGTCTCTTAATCAAGTAACTGTAAACATCGTAATTCAGAGACTTTAAAAAAATGATGTGGTTGTTTATAAAGTAATTCTTCCCATAACAAAAGGCTCAGACCCAGAATCTCTTTTGTTTTCACCTGCTGTGACGCAAAAAGCAGAAGCCACTGTGCTGAGAGCTAATCCTTGGAGCCACAGCCAGGCCACAGTAGCACAGTAGAAATGGCCATTGTCAGGGAGGGAGAAATTTGCCCTTTTGCTCTTGAGTTCTTAAGTTCTTACATCAGTACCAATAATAAAATTGGCACAAGAAAGATTAAAAGGATAAAAAAGACACAAATTTAATTTGTGCTCACAGTGGTCTCATAGAAATGGACCTAAGAAGTGGCCAAAGCAGGCAGTTTTATACTTTTCGGATGAACAATACATTTGAAAGGAGTTGAACAGGACAAAGAAACTTAAGTTTGGGTGCTTAATTAGTAAAGAATTTAAGCAAAGTCTGGGCTTAGGCAGTAAATCAGTAAAGGCGTAACAAGGTTTACACAGGCTTAACAGCCGCTGGCGATAAGAATATATTTCTCCTTCCTGGTACAGGGCTGGCGTCCTTTCACATGGGAGATTTACTTCCTGCTTTCAGGGAGACAGAGAGAGGATCGGCTTGTCACTCTTGCATTGGTCATTTTGTAACTTTAATTCAAAATAATCAAATTGAGAAATCTTTTACTTATCCTAAGAAATTTCTGATTTCAGGCAGTTTCTCAAAAAATAAGTTAGAAGGGGATTAGATTTTCAGCATATACAATGAGTGCATGAGCTTGATAGATGTTTTGTTTTTGTGTATTTTTTCTGCTAAATCTAATGTTATAATACTGTCTTCAGTGTTTGAGAGCTGAAGATTGAATGTATGTCATGTTAACATTGTTCAATACTTAACGATTTTTTTAGTTAAAACTGAAAATGCAGAGTTCCCATGGTGGCTCAGCGGAAACAAATCTGACTAGGATCCATGAGGACACAGGTTTGATCCCTGGCCTCGCTCAATGGGTTAAGGATTTGGTGTTGACATGAGCCATGGTGTAGGTCACAGAGCAGCTCCGATCTGGTATTACTGTGGCTGTGGTGTAGGCCGGCAGCTACAGCTCTGATTTGACCCCTAGCCTGGGAAACTCCATATGTTGGGGGTATAACCCCAAAAACAACAAAAACAAAAACAGACCAAAAAAAAGAGCATTTTTCACTTGGATACATTTTTTTAAATGGATTTTGTGTTCAAATGTTCTAGAAATATTCATCCACATATTGAAATATCTGCCATAACTTAGATCAATAAGAAGAAAAGCCTAAGAAAATAAGACAATGAAAATGGAAAACTGGTTATTAAAATTTAATATGTTTTGAGTATAATATGATTATATCAACTCTTTCAATGCCATAGTTAAAAGAAGATTGACCTCAACAAAACTGTAAACTCCTTGCAATTTCACAAACATTTATAGAACAACTTTTTTTTGTATATATTCTATTTGTATTTTTATGCTGGAAACTACAGTGTAATACAAACATGGGGCGTTTTCTGCCCTGAGAAGCATTTTTCAAGTATATATATACGTGTGTGTGTGTGTGTGTGTGTGTGTGTGTGTGTGTATGTAATATGAAGTCATATAAAACTAATATGTACAAGAATGAATAATATAAAATACAAATCATGAAAGAATCACTTGGACAATTTAAATTGTTATGGGGTAGAGATTCTCAGAAGTTTAATTAGAGATGTGCCTGAAAAGGTAGATAGAATTTTAATTAATGGAGTAAATAAAGTAACTGGAACCAGAATTAGGAATATTCCAGTAAGAAAAGAAAAATAAAAATTGTATTTACATGCAAAAATCAATTAATATAATGCACTACAGTAATAAGAGACAAAAATCACATTATCATTTGGATAAGATGCAAAAAAAGCATTTGAAAATATCTGAAACTTTTATGGTACACACATTGAACAAAATAGGAATGAATGAAGGGAACTTCCTCAATCTGATAAAAGGCATCTACAAAAACCTACAGCCAACACCATTCTTAATGGTACAGCATTGAATATTTTGCCCAAGATTAAAAATAAGAAAATGAGGTCGACACTTGCCACTTCTGTTCAGTATTGTACTTGATGTTTTGGCTAGGATAATTAGGCAAAAAATGAAATAGGAGGTATCTAGATTGGAAAGTATCTATTTGTAAGGTATCTATTTGTAAATTACATGATCTTGTATATAAAAAAATCCCAAGAAATCTTCCAAAAGATCTTAGCACTAATAAACAAATTTAGCATGGTTTCAAGAGACAAGGTTAACATGCAGAAATGTTATATTTCTATACACCAGTAATGAAAATAATTCCATTTATAATAGCATTGAAAATAATAAAATACTTAGGACTACATAGTTTTCTTAGGGCCGCACCCACGGCATATGGAAGTTCCCAGGCTAGGGGTCCAACCGGAGCTGTAGCCACTGGCCTACACCAGAGCCACAGCAATGTGGGATCCAAGCCACGTTTGTGACCTACACCACAGTTCACCACAACACCAGATCCTTAACCCACTAAGCAAGGCCAGGGATCAGACGTGCATTCTCATGGATACTAGTCAGCTTTGTTAACTGCTATGCCATGACAGGAATTCCTAGGACTATATTTTTAAAGTGCAAAAGTTGGACATTGAAAATTATAAAACATCATTGAAATAAATTTTAAAAGATACAAATAAATATAAAGATGCCTTATGATCATGAGTATTATAGTCATGTTAGTTAACTGAATTGTTAAGTTACTAATATACCTCATATCAATAAACCTACAGATGCAACACAACTCCTATCAAAATGCCAGATGGCTTTTTCATCTATTTTCTGAAGAAACTGATAAACTGATGCTAAAATTCATAAGGGAATGCAAAGGACTCAGAAGAGCCAAAATAAAACATCTCAAAAAAGAAGAACAGAAGGATAGGTGTTAAACTCTTCTATACATGTTTAACAGAATTAGCCTGTGAAGCCATTTGTTCCTGAACTTCTGTTTTCTGAAACTGTTTTGTGGGTTATTTTTGTTTGTTTGTTTGTTTTTTTAGGGGCACACCTGCAGCTTACAGAAGTTCCCATGCTAAGGGTCCAGTTGCAGCTGAAGCTGCCAGCCTAAGCCAAGATCCGAGCCACATCTGCAACTTACACCACAGCTTGTGGCAACACTGGATCCTTAATCCACCGAGTGAGGCCAGGGATGGAACCCTCATTCTCACGGACACTCTGAGCCACAACGGGAACTCTGTTTTCTGAAAGTTTTTAAATCATATTTTTAATTTTGTTACTTATGATTGGTATTTTCATATTTTCTATTTCTTCCTGGTTCAGTCTTGGGAGGTTGTACCTATAATATAGGATTGTTGTTTTAAGTTGCTGGTCTCAATTTCAAATACATTTTTAATATCCTGCATTTGTACTCTTTCTGTTTGCTGGTTTGATAGCATATTTGTCAGTGCGTAATTTCCTACCTTTATGTTTACCTTTACCAGGAAGCTTTCTCATTAATAATTTTCTTGTTTTTAGTTGTCGCCTTTTCTTTTATGCCTAGAGAAGTTCCTTTAGCATATGTTGTAAAGCTGGTTTGGTGGGTGTGAATTTTCTTAGCCTCTGCTTGTCTGTAAAGCTTTTGATTTCCCTATCTAATGAGAAGGAGAACCTTGCTGGGTAGAGTATTCTTTATTGTAGGTTCTTCTCTTTCATCACTATAAATATATTGTGCCACTCCCTCCTGGACAGAGCTTCTGCTAAAAAATCAGTTGATAACTTATGGGGATTCACTTGTATGTTATCTGTTACTTTTTCCTTGTTGCTTTTAATATTTTTTCTTAGTCTTTAATTTTTGTCCGTTTGATTAATGTGTGTTTTGGTATGTTCTTCCTTGGGATTGTACATAAAATAGGTAACTAACATGGCCTTATTGTATATAGCACAGGGAAATCTACTCAATATTCTATAATAACCTGTATTGGAAAAGAATCTGAAAAATAGTGGATATATACATATATATGTATAAATAGATGGGTAGATAGATAGATATGATTCATTTGCTGTGCACCTAAACTAATACAACACTGTCAGTAATCTATACTCCAATACTTTTTTTTTAAAAAGAACAGAGTGAGTGTACTCAGTATTGCCTGATTTCAAAATCTGTTGCAAGGCACAGTAACAAACACAGTGTATTATTGACATAAGGATAGGATAGGATCCATGGAATAGAATTGAAAGTCTAGAAATACACTCTGAATTTATGATCAATTGATTTTCAAAAAATGGGCCAAGATAATTAAATAGGGGAAAAACAGTTTTCTCAAAAAAAAATTGTTCTAGGGCAAATGAGTATTCACATACCAGAAAAAAAAAAAAAAGAATTTCTGGACAATTTTTTGAACTATGCACAAAAATTAACTCAATATGCATTACAATTAAATGCAAGAGCTAAAACTATAAAAAAAATTTTACTCAAAAACACAGGAGTAAATGAATTAGGCAATGGTTTCTGAGCACAAGGAATCAAAGGAAAGATTGATATTGCTGCACCTAACCAAAATTAAAAACATTTATGTTGCAAAAGACACCATACCTAAAGTGAAAGGACAACTTCATTTGTGTCCTTAGATAGCAGTAAGCTGCTGCAAATTAATAACAGAGGTCTTAAAGGCTGACTCTTAACAGGCTGAGTCTGGTTTAATTAATTCATTGTTTAATATAATATTTCTAAAAATGTAAATGCTATCCTCCTTATTTTATACTACAGAAGCAAAGGCTAAAAGAATTAAATATTTTTTCTATCATACTAAACTACTGGCAAAACAAGTTTTAAATGCAGTTCTATTAGATTCCAGAGCATATCTTGTTTTCACTGTATCAAATAGTCACACAGAAACATATAGAACTTAAGACACCTGCATTCTCGTGTATGTGTGTTTGTATGATTCCTTCCCACATCATAAACATAAGAGATAAGAAAACCAGGTGATTTATTTTTCGAGGCACAAAATCGAAGCAACATTAATTGATATTTTATTATAAATCTTCCAACAGAAGAACGAGATGGATTTAAAATTTTTTCGCATATACTGAATGACTTTATTCTAAATTTGCATGAGTAAAATATCTGTATGTTAATAAACTGTTACAGATGTAATTAAGAGAAGTAAACTGAATACAAAGATTTGGCCAGAGATGTGCAGTCCAAGAATACAAAATATCACGACAATACCCACTGAATAAATTTCACTGGTAAGAAAATGAGTATATGAATAGTCTTTCTCCAAATTTGTAATTATGCCAAGCCATACATTTTCTTAAACTCTCTTCTGATTTGTTTAATTTTTAAAATGTGCTCTTCTGAGAACTGCTTCGGGGAGAAATAGCTAATAAAGGCATTAAAAAGAGATTTCTCATGACATTGCAATTTATAATGCATGTTTTACAAAGTCAGCTATAAAATTTTAAGATGCCACCAGAAAATATGAAAACTGTAGGCCTCACACCAACTACTGAGAGACCAAATATTAGTTTTCCAGGCACAGACAGACAAGACCTTCCTTAGATGATATCATACCAATAAAAGACTAACCTCTGACTTCCCAAAGGTAGATTTCAGACACTATCACTTGGTGTATATTGGCTAATCTCTCTTATTTTGAAGTTGCAGTCAGGAACAATGATTTATAATATAGAGTGAACTGCAAAAACTTAGAGGTTTTTTAAGCAACATTGACACCTTAAATTACACTCAGAAACAAGGTAGAGGCCAATGCAATCTGTCTTTCTATGCACCATGTGATGCAATTATTCATGTAAACCTTATATCACACACTGATGAACAGAAAACAACACGAACAATTCTTCCAAAGAAGTATAAGGTAAGATCAAAGACACAACTGAGTTGAGTCAGCCTCAAATACTTAGAGAAATGTAATCTTTAATAATTAGCAGTCAATAAGGCATTAACTGAAAAATAATGTGATTATTTAATTAATATTTCAGGCTATTTTATGCTTACATATTTTTACTATAGCAAATTAAAATATTTTTTGAAGAATATAGGACATAGATTATGAATGAACTAGCTATATAAAGTTTCTCATCCCCCATTTAGTTGGTATTCTGCTCCTTATATATGTTAATGATGTAACTTATAAAGCAAGTACTGATGTGAAGTCTTTTTATGGAATATTTTTTCTGGTAGCTACTCAGTCTGTAGGTATTATCCAATAAATTTCATAGAGAGGCTGTTATAAATAGTTCAGCTAGTTTGGAATTCAAAGCAATGTTACCTAATTTTAACATCTTAAAGATCACAATTCTGACTTTGTACTACACAGTATCACAATAAAGTCAGCTATTTGCTCCATTCCCAATATGCCCTCTTTCCTGAGTACACAGTTCTGGCTAAAAGTATTCTTATCAATGCAAGAGGAAGTAAAGAATATCATTTCATTATAGAAATGATCAATAAACTAGGATTTATGGGAAACTTCCCTTATAAAGTATCTCAAAAGAAAATACTTTTAATCTATGTACTTAATAGTGAAAGACTGAATATATTTATATTAAAATTGATAATAAAAGGATATCCATTCCCATCACTTTGATTTGATACTGTGCTAGAAGGACTAGCCAGTGAAGTAAGAGAAGAAAAAGAAATAAAAGACATACATATTGGAAAACATGAAATATGTGAATATTTTTTAACATGAATAATTGCCTTTATTCACAGATGTTATGATTGCCTGTGCAAAAAATTCCAAGGAATTTTGAAAAATTATCCTAGAAGAAATAACTGAGTTTACCATGTTTTCATATATACCAAAACAGAAATGCAACTAGTATTCTAACCAAACATGTTCAGGATTTATTTGCTAAAATCTATAAAATACTAATAGATGAAAGTGGAGACCTAAATAAGGGAAAAGACATATTGTGTTCCCTGAATTGAAAAGCACAATATAGTTACCATATTAATTCTCCCCAAACTGAACAGACTTAATGTAATTCTTAAAAATAATCCCTGGAGTATATTTTTTGGATATTTAGTCAATCAGATTCTAAAGTTTATGGGAACAGGAATGGAAGTAAAACACAAATAGAATTGAAAAGAATGACACTGGAAGACTCAGATTACCTTAACATTTATTATAAAGCTTCAGTAGTCAAGGTAGAAACACTGGAAAAAAGAAAGGAACATAGATCAGTGGAACAGAACAGAGTTCAGAAACTGATGCACTCAGATATAATTGATTGATATTTGATAAAGATTTCAAGGTAATTCAAGAGAGAAAGTGTTTTTTTGTTTTTTTGTTTTTTGTTTTTTATTTTTTTCCAACGAATGGTTCTGGAATAATTGGACATCCATATACTAAAAAAAAATTGCTTTTTAAATTAAGAAAAAGAAGAAGCAGAAGTAGTAATAGTAGTAAACCTCAACCTAAACTTCACACTTCAAAGGAAATTTAACTCAAAACAGATCATAGAGGGAATTCCCACTGTAGCTCAGCAGGTTATCACCTGGCTAGTATCCATGAGGATGCATGTTCAATCCCTAGCCTCGTTTGTGGGTTAAGGATCCGTCATTGCCATGAGCTGTGGTGTAGGTTACAGATGTGTCTTGGATCCTAGGATGCTGTGGCTGCAGCCCTGATTCAACCCCTAGCCTGGGAACTTCCATATGCCACAGGTGCGGCCCTAAAAAGCAAAACAAACAAACACAATATATATCACAACTCTACACAAAAGGATAAATGTTAGAAGAAAATCATAGGAAAGAAAAAAATCTGTGTGACCTAAGCTTTGGCAAATAGTTCTTACATATAACAAAAACCAAAACCAAAAACATTACCTATAAAAGAAAAAGCTGATAAATTAGACTCTATCAAAATTAAGAGAAACAAATGTTTGCTATGAGAAAGTTTCTAAGAAAATTCAAAGACAAGCTACAGAATGAGAAAAGATATTTGAAAATCACGTATTTTCAAAGGACTTTTATACAGAATTTATAAAAAAAATTCTCATAACTCAACTACAAACAAAAAATGCAATTAAACAATAGATTTGAACAAACATTTTACAAAAAGCAACACACAGGTGGCAAATAAGCATATTAAATAATGCTCAGTACCATTAGCCATTAGAAGCATGCAAACTAAAACTACCATGAGCCTCCCCTATATATCTTTCTGAAACAGAAGAGAAAAATTCAGCAATTTCAAGTGCTGACACTAGCACAGGACACCTGGAGTTCTCATACACTTCTGACAGAAATGCAAAATGGTACATTTCTTATAAAGATAGGTATCTTAACATATAAATTTTATTTAAAAATATAGCTATTATACATGTTATGTAATTATATGTGCAAAATATATATGCTATAATGATGTACATAACTATGTAATATATAATTAATATTATATACATGTATATTTTATTTAAAGTTGAAGACACTTACTATATGATCCAGCAATTTTATTCCTAAATATAGGCCCTAGAAAATGGAAACATATAAAACTTCTATAAAATGTTTATAGCAGCATTATTTATAATAGTCCAAACCAGATAACCCAACTGACCTTTAATAGGTGAATGAATAAATAAAATACGGTATATTTTTAAAATAGAATAATACCTAGCAATGAAAATGAAGGGAAAACTGACACTCACAATAACATGGATGTATCTTTAAGGCATTAAGCTGAGTGAAAGAAGTCAGTCTCAAAATACTACAAACTGTGATTCCATCTCTTCAAACTTCTGGAAAGGTAAAACTATAGTAATGAAGAAAAGATCGGTGAAAATCACAGGTTAGGGATGAGAAAATAATTCACCGCAAGAGGGGAAGCTTGAATGGGTTCTGAGAAAGATGGACTATTCAGGATCCTAATTGTGGTACTGGGGCTCAGGGCAGTCCACCTCAAATATGTCACAATGACATACTGATTATTTTGAATGGACGTTACTTGAGAAGCAGCCAACACAAGAGTGAAATGCTGATCCTTCTCTCTGCCCTCAAAAGCAGGAAATAAATCTCACATGTGAAAGGTGCATCTGGAGGTGGAAGGACAGCCTTATCCCTATAGAAAGGGAATTCAGGGCCAAAAAGTCTTATATATAAATATTATTACTTATTTAATTTAGTACCCCAAGACCAAACTCTGTCTAGTCTCCATTCGTTAAGAACTCCAAATCTACAAATACCATATCATTTATATGTAGAATCTAAAATATGATACAAATGACCTTCATGTGCACAAATTAAAAATTGTTTATCTTCTCCTGTTAATATGTCTGTGTCAATGTTTAATCCAGCCACAAGAACTCAAAGGGGTAGAGGTGGAAAATATCTCCCATCCCAATGGTGGTAACCACTCACCTGAGTCTACTCAGGTCTTAAATTTATAGTACTATATGTCAATAAAAATAAAAATATTGATGATAATAACTTATTTAAATAAAAAATACAAATAAATACTGTATCACCAAACATTTGCTTTTTAAAAGGCCAAGAAAGGATTTCTTTGTTTTAGCCTGGTGTGTTCACCAAATATTTCCTTTAGGACAATTTTTTACTGGTTTCAAGTAAAGGAAAAAAGAAAAAATGCTCATTCAGTGCTTCATGGCAAATGCTCAGGATTCTAGTGGCTGAGGAATGAAGACATTTTAGCCCCAAAGTGGTGCTGTCTTATAGTGAAACAACCCCTTCTCTGGCCATTATGTCTTAAGGCCGTCTAAGTCCACTGATAACTTACTTTGACACCCACTGTTGAATGAAGAGTTGAGATTCTATGTGCTGGAATCCTAGCATCCCCTGGTCCAGGGCATTGTCAGAATCCCTTGTTTGAGTCACCCTTTATAGTCACTGACACTTCTAACACTGTTACTATGGCAATTGCTGCTCAGAAGAAGGTGGTTCCTCAAGATCAAGTGTACCCTCAGAGACAGGTTTACTCACGGCAGGTACACATTACATCAACCATACTTTCAATGGTTGAACGCCTATATTCACTTAGTCCAATTCTAATGCAAAGGCTAGGGAGGGACAATAAGTAAACCCAGACACATTAGAGAATTTTTAAAAAATGTTTTCTTTTCTCTGCCAGCTTTGATGCAGAGTCCTAGCTCGATGATACATTCTCTTTGCAGGTCTCATCATTTTTAGATATCTAGGCATAGACAAAGTTATGTGAACATGCACATAAGCAGGTACAAAGGCTTTGCCCAAACCCTCACAACAACATCCAAAAATATGTACCAGTAAATAGGTCAATTAAGGTGACTAAATGCCACATTACTAAAATTTGAATGCAAGCCTTGGCTCTTTCAAATCGCAGTTATATCAGTAATAAGGATTTAGTAGTTGGAAAGAACCTCTGACATTATATTTAAACTGTCACACAGAATATTCCAGAAAGAGGGTCATCGAAATTCTGCTTAAATATCTAGTGTATTTGAGGGTTCCCTGTATTACAAGACTGACTGATTTACTATGAGTCAGGTTTAGATGCTAGCAGGCATTTAACAAAATTTATTTTTCAGACTTGAACATCAGAATTTATATTTCTCTGTATAAATTTTTGTTGTTTTTGCCATATTTTTCTAGCTTACTGACAGTATATGGAACTTTGATTCCATCATAAATAATATTAGTAAACCATTCGAGCTTGTTCCATTGCATGAGGATAAAACTCTTTATTAAAAATCAGCTACAGCAATCTTTGGAATAGGAATCTATAGTTGGGTATTCTCTCTCCAAAATCTATATTTGCATTTCTTTCTTCCTATGATAAAGCTTCCATCAAAATCCACTCATATGACAAAACTGAGTTAATGGATTATCCAGAAAAATAAAACCTCTATAGTATCTGATAGTATGTTGTAGTGGAACAAAACAGGGTGGAATTCATTAAATTTTTCAAGTCTGACTAAAAGCAGATTTTTAATGAAATGCAGGTCTTTTTTTTTTTTTTTTTTTTTTTTTTTTGGTCTTTTTTTAGGGCTGCCCCTGTGGCATGTAAAAGTTCCCAGGCTATGGGTCAAATCAGAGCTGTAGCCACCAGCCTACACCATAGTCACAGCAACACCAGACCAGAGCCACGTCTGTGACCTACACCACAGCTCACAGCAATGTTGGATCCTAACCTACTGAGTGAGGCCAGGGATCGATCCTGCATCCTCATGGATACTAGTCAGATTTGTTGAGTCATGATGGGAACTCCTGAAATGCAGGTCTTGATGAGAATTGGCTAAGATTCATGAAAGTTTGGGATTAGTGAAAACAGCAAGGAGAGCATGTTTAGGAGAGTCAAGGAGTCATATACAGTGCACCATTGGTGCTTTCTGTTGTAATGGGGCTTGGGAATTCCTGTAACAATGCAGTTATTGCTACTTTTATCTTCCTGGAACAGGAAGCATCTTCTGGAACAGGACGGTTTTGCTAATCAAGACTATGGAACAATAAGATCATGTTAAGATCATTTTGGTTCTTAATGTACTAGTGGTGTCAAAGTCTCTGAAAAGAGTCCTTGCACATATTAAAACTATGGTTGTATATGTTGTCTGCATGTTTACTGATACATTACTACAATCAAGTATGTCAAATTATGTATAAACACTTTCAAATTACTAATGTAGCCTTTTTTTTTCTCTGCTCTTGGCTCTGATGGGTACTTTTTTTGGGGTTAAGAAAGATAAGACCACTTTCTTTGGTGCTCATCTGATGTTCACAGTAATATCTCCCCATCCAGTTTGCCCAGGGTGAGCAATTGTCACTCTGTACCAAGTATGTAACAAGGGGTAATAAGATACACATTCTTCCCAGGGAGGGGAACACGACCATGAAAAGTTACAACATAATAAATTAAGTGTTCTAAAAGAGGTGTGAATAAAGGATTTAAGAAGCATTAAGGACAACGAGTCCCACTGTGGAGAGAGCTTCGCAAAATGCAGAGCTGTTAAGAGAAGACCACAGCTTGAGTGTACCTAAAAAGAGTATGGGTGATTCCCACTAGTCGGATTTCTCAGGGAGCACTCAAGATATTCTTACAAATTTTTAACCTATATATATATATCTTGTAATACACTATCTCCCAATTCTGAATTTGACTGCTATGATGGACTTCTTAGAAAGATATCTTTTTCTTAAAAAGTAACTATATTACATACTGGGAAGTCAGGATGTTTAATCACAATTTTCAAAATTCAGCCTAAAAGAATGTATTGGTGATCCCCCAGACCCTTCTTATGCATACCTTATGTCCTTTTGCGCCTGGATAGTCCTGGTTTATGCCTGTTATCTAGTATGTTTATAAATAGTGCCTTGTTTCTCTCTTAAAATTATAGTCATCCTATATACTACCTTTTACTACTGTTCCAGTGAAAAATCAACTAGTAATTAGAAAACAATTTCTAATTACAAACATTTACCTTTGACAAATGACATAACACATCTGAAGTTCTGATGATAATAAGCATGATAGTGAAGGGAAAATTTAACATGCATAAAAGGTGATTTACATATGTTTGCTTAATCTGAATAATGTCCTATACAATTAGCATCAGAAGGTTTGGAAATCGGAAGTGTTTTAAGACAAAAGTAAATATGCTTTTATAAATATTGTCTTCCTAATACGAATGATTACATTTGACTGAGTTTCAGGTCCATGGGTCTTCCTATCTAACAGGAAGTAAAGAATAGTAAGTAAGAGAGAATCTGAGTCAAAAATTAGCTCACTGTGTCATTGTGGATAAGTCTTAGCTTTGAGGTTTAATGTCCTCATTTCTGAAATAATACAATAAACTATTCTTTAGTAAGATGTGGAAACTTTCTTTCTGTTAAGTGAGAAAGATGTGGACTCACAGTTTGTGGGTGGGTGGGGTGTAGAAATTTACACACAGCCCGAACTCTGTTTCTTCCTGTGCCAACCTGCTCCAGGTCTTACGGGTGCTAGAGGGAGCCCAACCAGTACACGCTGGCTTTCTGGGATCTAGCAACCCCAATGTCATCAACATTGGTTTGGTTAGTCTCTAAGCTTTAAACACGTATAATACCATAGATGGAGAGGTTGTATACATGAAAATTAATTTTTTTTCAAATAGCAATTCAAGAGGGCACCAAAAATCTATATTTGTTTCCTAAGGTTTAAAACAAAAGAAACACTCTTCTCACAGTTCTGAAGGCCAAAAGTCCAAAATCAAGATGTCAAAATGTGATCAGGACCAAGTTATCTCTGAAGGTTCTAAATGAGAATATTTCTATGCCTCTTCTTGCTTTTGATGGTCCCAGGTGTTACTTGGTTTGTAATATTATTTTTGAGCTTCAGGCTCAGAAATGTTAACTCATAGCTACATTATCATTTTGCCTAACTCTGAGTAATTTATATAAAGAGTAGTGTCTTGTACCTATGAAGATTCAATATGACTTTAACAATAAGTAAGGGGAAAAATGTTTATTTTCCTATTATATTCTTGCATTCAAAAGAATAAAACAAGTAGTAATTAGGAACAAAATATCTAGAATTTTACTTTCAAGTTGCAAGTTAAATAAAAGAGATGCCAGGCAATGTTCAAAATGAAATTTTAATGTTGACATCAACTGACTAATGATGAACAGTATAAACAGTAAATGAGTAACTGCAAGCTATGCTAAATACGTTGTTATAAAAACTATCCATATTACCTTTTCTGAATGGTTTCATTCATAATGATGAATGAATTATATTTTAGCATGTAATGATCAAAACTAAATGAGCTACATTAAAAGGTCATAGTTTTCTCATTTCAATATATATCTTTGACCTTGTAATAATGTTTTCTTTTACACATTGGTAAGAATCTAAATATGTTGGCAGGCACTAAAGGAATATTAAACTTGTCGTCCTTGCAACTGAACAGTGGTAAGTTTTTTGGAAATAAACAATTTTGAAGTAATATTATGTTCCATTCATTTTGTCCATATTTTTATATGACAAGGTTTATCTTTCTCATAAATGCACAGTGATATGCTATTGATGTTATAGAAAAGCTAAATCCTTTATTAATGAAAAGAATAAATATTTCCTATTTAAAGCTTTGTGGAATTTCAATTACTGAAAATAGAAGCCTATCTCATTTAAAATTAAGAATTGAATATGCAGATCAATGCTTTATATTTATTTACATAAAGGTAGCTACATTTTTATCCCAAATAAAGGAAGAGCTAGTACAAACTGCTTCTGTCACTGGAATGCTTATCCCAACTTCCTCTGTCCATGAACCTGTCTCCCAAATCCACACCTTAAAAAACATTAGTCTGATTTAGTGTACAAAAGATGTAAACAAATGGTGTGCAAAATGCCAAGTTCTAAAATAAAGTATGAGCAGAAGGTATGGGGACGCTGGTGTAGTGGATACCGTGTGAGTCTGCATTCACAACTCCTCAGCCCCTCTTTAAAGCCTTCAGTACTCATTCCCCTAGCTGATGAAGGATAAGTTATCCATGGCTCTTAGCAGTCCCTCTCTAGGATGGACTCTGGGCTTTGCCTCAGGTCATACCTCTTCCCAGGGCAATCTGAATACAGCGACTTGCCAACATTCGGATATAAAGGCCAAGCTCCTTTGTCTGAATTCAGGACAATGCTCAAGAGTCATGCTAGCTATGAAATTAGCTGAGGCTTTCTTTACGACTACATCAGTGTTCAACTGCTCTCTCTGGATAATCCTGCTACCTTTCCATGCTCCTATTCCCACAGATATTTAGATGCCCTGATAAACTTCTTGAAGGTAAATTTCTGTTTTAGAATCTGCTTCCTGGGGAAACTGATCTGTTATATCTCATCTAGAGAGGTCAAGAAAGACTTGTTATATATGTTATAATTTGAAACTTATCTCTCAATGTTAATAAGAGTTTGTCTACTGGAAAAGAAGCAAAAAGCATACATTTCATATAAAAGAAGGAACATAAGAAAAAGCAGGGATGATAAAGAATTCAAGTAAGTTGTGCAATTTATTAGAATACTAAAGAGGCAATTATTTATGGCAGAGCTCGGGGAGATAGGGCCAAAATTATAAGGTGCTGTGCTTGTTTGTCTGAGGAATTTAGATTTCCCTTCACTGGTAATAGGGAATCATTTTCGCTTGGTATTTGCAGGATGACATATAGTAGTTGTTTCCCAAAAAAAACTGAAAGTACTATAGAAGGTATATTAGAAGAGTGTCAAGAAACAAAAGTAGGAGAGAGACTAAATGGAAGACAGTTATAGTTTTGGAAGCAAAGATTTTCAAGAGTTAAACTAAAGCAGAGATGTTGAGTAGAGAAGGAAAATGGATAATGCAATGGATATGGAAACAACTTTATCAGGTAATCTGACATCAGAAATAAGGATGGAGAGATAGTGTTTCCTTGCTTGGGTCCATGAAGGTGGTTGTGGTTGTAAATGGTAAGCAGAGCAACAGGTGGAGGGAGCATGGTTGAGAGTGTGACATCAGAGGAGAAAAAGACCAAGAAGAGCCTGCTGAATGCCCAGCTAAATGTATCCTCTTCAGTGGCTGAAACTCTGTACTGAACAATAAGAAATGGTATTCCCCTCCAAATAGTGACTTAGAAGCTGTTAGAATCTCATTAGCAGTTTTAAATTTTATCATGGGGAGATAAAGGCTTACTTCCCAACAATAACTTCATTCAGGAATCAGTATGACAGGACCTGAGATAAGATCAAATGTTAGCTGGACCATTTACCAGAGAGAAACAACACGTAGAACCTGAGTGAAACACCAATAGGTCCTGCTGAAATGCTCTGTAGCAGGATGATGGAGAAGTTATAACTTGCTTATTTTCTCTGACAGCAGGGATCCGGGAAGCAGTTATCTGCTACAATACCTTTCTTTTGTGGGGCACCAGAGCAGACTACATGCTGTAATTGTGTAGGCGCATGACTTGACAATGGAGCTGACAAGCCCGTCAGACTTGACTAGACAGTGGGGGTATTAACCCTGGCTTGCTTCCCGCCAGTAATAAGAAGTCATGCTGGTGCTCCTTGAAGCTCATTTTAAGAATTTCATGTCAACAGGAATCATACAGATTGGTACAAAGTACTGAATGTTTTATGTTTTAATTGAATGTTCTGTATACCTAATAATTTTCTCATGAGATTGAATCATAGAAAACTAAAATAATTATTCAAAGAATAAGTCTGTATTTTGAGAGTCCGTGAATCATCTATATCAGATCATACAGAGTACATGTTAAAAATGCAAAATGCAAGGTTCTGGTTTACCCACTGAATTAGAACCTAAAGCCAAGTTTCTCAATTTTGGCCCTATTTATATTTGGGGCTGGAAAATTCCTTGTTGTGGGATTTATCTTGGGTTTTATAAGATGTTTGGCAGCATCCACAATCACCACTCACTCTATGCCAAGAATGTGCTTAAACACACACACACACACTGTTGTGAATATCAAAAAAAAAAATGTCTCTAGACATTGCCAAATATTCCCTCCTGGGCAAAATCACCCTTGATGGAGAGCCACTGATCTAGAGGGATGGTCCTGGAAATTTCCTTTTCTCCTTCATATTTGGAACTGTATGAACAAGTCATTAGCAGAGACACAATCCCAGCATCATGGAGTACTACTTTCTTTAGTCTTTTTCTACATTCTGTCTAATAAATTAATGTGTGGGGAGAGAGACAAAGGGAGGAAAGTGTGTATGTGTGTATGTGTGTTGGAGTGGGAGGGGTCTCTCCCCTCTTCCTTGTATATGTTTCTCTATTTGTATAACCCTGAATGTTACCCAGTGCCAGCTAATGACTTAACATATAAGCAATCCACTTATTATTGGATAGGGAGAGGGCAAGACACTCTTCTTGTGCACTGAGAAGAAGAATGAATGAATAAATTTTGCAATCAAATTATATACACAAAACTCATAGGCACTGAGGATTATTCAGAAATGAATAAAGCACATCTCTTGGTTTCCAGAGTTTACACACTAAAAGAGAAATTCAGCTGTTCACATGTGCTATGGAACCTTGTTTTGCTTATTAAAGCAATCTGAATAAAAGATATTGGATCTAGTAAATATATAATGTAACTCCCCCCTCACCAGGCCACTCCTGCTCAACTCTCATATAAGACAGACTTTTCAATTTGTCATTTTTTTGTCCCTCAGTAAACAAGTTTACCTTCCATGGACACAATCAAGTAGGAAAACCTTTGATAATTGTCCCATTTAGAAGAATGAGAGGGATAGATACAGCTTACTGAAGTCTATGCCTGGGATTAAAAGACCAGACACTGGAACAATGTTTGTTTATGTTTGTCTGTAATCTGTTTTGGGTTTTGGTCAACTGCCAAAGTAATTGAAAGTGATAAACAGATTTTTATTTGTTTTTAGTTTACTGAGTACTTAAAATAGTTATAAACTATTGATGAAGAATCATCACCATGCAAATTCTTGTTAATGATCCTTAAAAGCACGCATATATAGCCTATCAAATAAATATATTTCATAAAGAGTTTATTTTGTTTATATGCAACCAATCAACTCTTTATTGAGTGCCTGAAATGGCTTGGAGTAGTTATTGTGGCAGCTGCAAGAAGAGATAAGACAAAATCCCTGGAATAAGCACATTATAAATTAGCTAGGAAGATAGGAAATACATGTGTATAAAAGATAATTAAATATTCAACACGTTATATGCAAAAGGCCAAATGATCTACCATAGAATAACATAGCCATATTTTCATTTTGTATGGTGAGTGATGACTTACACAGACCAAGGGAAATAAAACAAACTGTTAAAGGATCCAAGGAGTTCCTCTTGTGTGTTAGGAAGGATACAAGAAATCATCCACTGTGGAAACACCATAGATAAAGCCATAAAATCAAGATTAGACAAAATATCTACCTAGTACAGAATATAATAATTGATCTAAGATATATATTAAAATGAGTAAGTGTCAGAAAAGGACATTGCAGGCAGACTTTGGCTTTTGGGGAGAGATTATCAGTTTCTGATTATGGTCACAGACTGATGATATCTATGTTTAAAAAATAAATTTGAGGAGTTCCCTTGTGGTTCAGCAGGTAAAGGATCTGGCCTCATCACTGCAGTGGCTCGGGTTGCTGCTGTGGTTCAGATTCAGTCCTTAGAGCAGGAACTTCCACATGCTACAGGAATGATCAAAAAATATATAAATAAATAGATAAATAAATTTGACAGCAGTGGAACTAGAGTACCTAATGGTGGTAATGGAAATAGAAACAAAAGTAATTGTAATATTTAAAATAAAATGTATCTTATGTATAGGTTTTAGAAACTGATTAAATAAATAGCAACTAGGTTAATAGGGGGGAGGGGAATAAATATAGGTTGAAACTTGAGTTTCAAGAACTAAAAAGAAGAGGACACAACCATAAAATAAAAATAAATCATCCATCCAAAAAAAAGAAAGGAACAAAGAAGAAGCATAGAATCTACTGGAAAAAAAAAAAAGGTTTAAAATGGCAATAAATATATATCTATCAATAATTACCTTAAATGTCAATGGACTGAATGCTCCAATCAAAAGACATAGAGTGGTACACTGTATACAAAAATAAGGGCCTATAATATGATGCCTACAAGAGACTCACCACAGTGCAAAGGACACATATAAATTGAAAGTGAGGGGATGGAAAAAGATACTTCATGCAAAAGGAAATGATAAGCAAGGAAGAGTTGCAATACTCATGTCAGACAAAATAGACTGTAAAACAAAGGCCATGAAGAAAGACAAAGAAAGATATTACTTAATGACAACAGGATCAACTCAGGAAGAAGAAATTTCACTTGTCAATATATATGCCCCTAATATAGGAGCACCCAAATACATACAACAAATACTAACAGACATAAAAGGAGAAATTGATGGGAATTCAATAATAGTAGGAGATTTTACATCCCATCAATGGACAGATTCACTAGACAGAAAATCAATAAGTCAATAGAGATCCTAAATGACACAATGGAACAATTAGACTTAATTGTTATTTTTAAGACATTACATCCAAAAGAAATTCATAATATACATTCTTTTCAAGTGTACATGGAACATGGCTAAAGGACTGACCACATATTGAGGTACAAAAGTAACCTCAACAAATTTAAGAGTATAGTAATTATTTCAAGCATCTTCTCTGACTACAATGACATGAAACTAGAAATCAACCACTGGAAAATAAATGAGAAAAAACTGACTGCACAGAGACTAAACAACATGCAACTAAAAAACCATCGGGTCAAAGAGGAAATCAAAAGAGAAATTAAAATTATCTCAACACAAATTACAATGAAAACACAACCATTCAAAATCCATGGGATGCTCTGAACAATTATATCCCAATGAATTTGACAACCTCAAAAAAGTTGACAACTTTCTAGAGATAGAAAACCTGCCAAAACCGAATCAAGAAGACTATATCAAACATACCCATCACTATAAATGAAATTGAATGTGTAATAAAAACACTCCCTACAAACTCAAGTCCAAGACCATATTCTTCACAGGCAAATTCTACCAAATATACAAAGAAGAATTTATATCCATCTTTCTTAAACTTTTCCAAAAGATTGAAGAAGAAATAACACTCCCAGAGACATTCTATGAAGCCGCCATCACCCTAAGACCAATCAATAAAGAAAATTATAGGCCAATATCTTTGATGAACATAGATGCAAAAATTTCTCAACAAAATTTTAGCCAATCAAATCCAACAACATATAAAACAAATCATACACCATAACTAAGCGGGATTCACCCAAGTTCACAAGGATGGGTCAAGATATGCAAATCAATCCATGTCATACACTGCGTTAAAAAAAACAAAGTCAAAACCCACATGATCATCTCAACAGAGGCAGAAAAAGCATCTGACAAAATCCAACATCCATTCATGATAAAAACTTTTACCAAAGTGAGTACAGCAGGAAAATACCTTAAGATAATAAAGCCATTTATGACAAATCCACAGCAAATATAATACTCAAAGTAGAACAGCTGAAAGCCTTCCCACTAAAATCTGGAACAAGACAAGAATGCCCACTCTCACCACTTTTATTCAACATAGTATTGGAAGTCCTAGGCACAGTAATTAGATGAAGAAAAGAAATACAAAGTAACCAAATTAGAAGAGAAAAGGTGAAATTGTCACTCTATTAAAATGACATGATACCATATATAGAAAACCCTAAAGTCTCCACCAAACAAATTTGATCAACAAATTTAGCACAGTAGCAGGATACAAGATTAACATTCAAAAATTGGGTGAATTTCTGTATACTAACAATGAAACACTAGAAAAGGAATATAAAAGTACAATACATTTTAAAATCACACCCCCCAAAAATTAAATACCAAAGAGGTAAGAGATTTATATGCTGAGAACTATAAAACATTAATCAAGGAGATTAATAAAGATTCAAAAAATGGAAAGATATCCCATGCTCCTAGATTGGAAGAATTAACATCATTAAAATGGGCCATGTTACCCAAAGCAATCTATAGATTTAATGTGATCCCTATCAAATTATCCAGGACATTTTTCACATAACTAGAACAAACTATTCAAAAATTTATATGGAACCATAAAAGTCCCAGGATTTCCAAAGCAATCCTGAGGAAAAAAAAAGAAAAACAAGCAGGTGGCATAACTCTCCCAGACTTCATACAATATTACAAAGCTACAGTAATAAAGACAGTGTGGTACTGGTGCAAAAACAGACATGTGGACAAACAAAAGACAATAGAGAGCCCAGAAATAAATCCAGACACTTTTATTCCATTGATCTTCAACAAAGGAGGAGAGAATATAACAGGGGGAAAGACAGTCTCTTCAACAAGTGGTGCTGGGAAAACTGGAGAGCTGCATCTAAATTGATGAACTAGGACATACCCACATACCATGTACAAAAATAAATTGAAAATGGCTTAAATACTTAAACATAAGACAAGACACCATAAAACTCCTGAAGAAAATACAGCTAAAACATTTTCTGACATCCCCAGTACAAATGTTTTCTTAGGTACATTGCACAAGGGAATAGAAATAAAAACAAAAATAAACCAATGGGGCCTAATCAAATTTACAGGCTTTTGCACAGCAAATGAAACCATAAAAAAAAAGAAAAGACAACCTATAGAACAGGATAAAATAGTTGCAAATAATGCAACAGATAATCATTTAATCTCCAAAATATACAAACAAATCATACAGCTCAAGAGCAAACAAACAAACAACCCAATTGAAAAATAGGCAGAAGACCTAAATTGACATTTATCCAAAGGAGACATACAGATGACAAACAGGCACATGAAAAAATGGTCAAGATTATTAATTATTAGAGACATGTAAATCAAAACTATGAGGTTCTATGTCACACTGATCAGAATGGCTATCATTAAAAAAACTACAAATACAAATTCTGGAGAGGGTGTGAAGAAAAGAGAATCCTCCTGCACTGTTGGTGGGAAGGCAAACTGGCACAACCACTACTGAACACGGTAGGGAGGTACCTCAGCAAACTACATAAAGAACTACCCTGTGATCCAGCAATCCCACTCCTGGGCATATACCCAGACAAAACTTTAACTGAAATAGATATATGCAGGTTAAAACTATGTTGTAAGGAGGAGGAATATTTAGAAGTCAGTTGTATTAGTTATGGTAGCACTGGATGCTGAAACAACCACTAAACATAATAAAAGGCCATTTCTCACTTTCCGGAATAGGTGTTTCTGATGATAAGTAGGTGGCTCTCTTGCAAGTGGAGAGTAAAGGACCTGGGTTGCTTCCTTCTTATGGCCCCACCACCTTTAACACTCTGCTCTCCGGATGCTGTGGTCCTCTGCATTAGTCTGTAGAAGGGAAAGAGTTTGGAGGGTCTTATGTGGGAGGTTCTTAGGGATCAGATCTGGAAGTGGCATGCCTCACTTACACTCACATCTATTGGCCAGAACCCAGTCACATGGCTACAGCTGACAGAAAGGGAGGCTGGGAAATTTAGTCCTATGTGTGTAGCCAGGAAGAAGAGGAAAGGGTTTAGTTGCACAACAGCCAATGAAGAAGTAGGGAAGGCATTCCAATAGAGGGGGCAGCATAAATGAAGGGATGGAGGGCAGAAATGCTGAAGTGACAGAGGGAACCACAAGCCATTTGTGGTAGTCAGAAATGTTTGTGGAAAGCAGAGGTTATGGATGGAATGCCTATAGTATAGTGCCTAGCCTTAACAGTGACCTCCTCTAAACCCTGCCTTGCACAGGCTAGAGATGGTTGCAGCAATAAATTGGAGAAATGGATGAGGAGTTTGGGGTTGAAAGATGCAAACTATTACATTTAGAACAGAAAAACAATGAGGTCCTACTGTACAGCACAGGGAACTATATACAGTCTCTTGGGATAAAGCATGATGAAAGTATGAGAAAAAGAAGTGTTTATATAAGTATGACTGAGTCACTATGCTCTACAACAGAAATTTGTACAACATTGTAAATTGACTATAATTAAAAAAGAAAAAAGAAAAAGATACATGTACCCATATGTTCATTGCAGCACTATTCACAATAGCCAAGACATGAAAGCAACCTAAATATCCATCAACAGGTGAATGGATTAAGATATGGTATATATACACAATGGAATAAAATTCAGCCACAAAAAAAAGAACAAAATAATGCCATTTTTAGCAACATGGAAACACCTAGAGATTCTCATACTAAGTCCAGTAACTCAAAAAGAGAAAGACAGATACCGTATATCATTTATATGCGAAATCTAAAATATGGCACAAATGAACCTGTCTACAGAACAGAAACAGACCCACAGACATGGACAGCAGACTTGTGGTTGCCAATGGGAAGGAAGTGGGATTAACTGGGAGTTTGGGGTTAATAGAGGCAAACTATTACATTAAGAATGGATAGGCAATGCAGTCCTGCTGTATAGCACATGGAACTATGTCCAATCACTTGTTATGGAGCATGATGAAAGATAATAAGAGAAAGAGAATGTGTATAGATGCATGAGTGGGTCATTTTGCTATATAAAGAAATTGACAGAACAATGTAAAATCAACTATAATTAAAATTCTTAAATTTAAATTTAAAAAATTAAAAATAAAAAAAGACTGTGAAAGGGTACTGCAAGCAGAAATAAAGGGAGACCCTCAGGTTGACAGAAATAAATTTGAGCTTGAAATGAGATAATTGGTTTTAAAAATACTGAAATATCAGTTAATAAAATTATCCACAGGATATTTTGGTGAGTTAGATTTAAGAGAGAATTGAAAACTAAATATATGATTTAGAGAGTCATTCATATTAGATGACTGATAAAATCATGAAAATAGATACACTATCAAAGGAGAGGTATATCAGAAAAGGGATAATAAGTATTGCTGCCATTATAAGTCTGAGAAAAGCATGAGAAAAAATAGTAAAGCAGTTATAGAATAGGAGATAGGAAGAGAATTAGACAATGCAGGGTTATAGAATTTAAGGGAAGAGAGAACTTCAAGATTCAGAAAGTGGTCAAGGGTGTCAAATGCTGAAAAGAGGTTAGCGAGATACTTTTGAAAGCCCTAGTACTTTTTTATCCTATAATCTGCTATAGAAATGTTTCATATACTTGCTGATCTACTTCAAGAGGATTAAAAAAGGCTATGAATCATAGGTGAAAATTTTCTTAGTCAAAATAATCATATGTCCAGGAAAAAAGAAAGAAGGAGAGAAAGAAAGAAAAGAGAAAGGAAAAGAAAAGAGAATATAGCTACTAATGATAAAGAGATATTTTGTCTTTCCTCTGCCTTTGTACTATGCATGAGAGAGACAGACAGAACTGCAGCAGGAGCCAGAAGGAGCAAAGAAAAAGAGTACTGTTTCTTTTATGACATGGTTTTTATTCTACCGGTGTCTCTTTAAAAATAAAAAATCAACGAATAAATGTCCATTTAAATTGATCTTCTGTTGGACTATGCTATTGGTCTGACATATAAATTAGTGTTTCTTAGATTTAACTGTCCCTCTGGGACAAGACTGAGAAACAACAATAATATTTTATGGAGAGTGTCGAATAGCTTGCCTTTACAGCAATTCTTTTCTCTTTTTCTTTTTTTTTTTTTTTCTTGGTGGGGGTAAGATGCATGATACAGATCATTATAATCAGAAAGATAGTAATACTCATTTTGGACTGTGCTAAAGCAAATGTACTTGGTCACATGTTTTTGGAATTTAAGGACGACCATATTTTACAGAATAAGATCAAGTAAAAGTTCCGTCTACTCACTACCCTAAATCTGCCTTTATTAGTTGCAACCTTGAGAAAATCATTTTATCTTTTTAAGCCATTTTCCTCTTCTGTGAAATGGGAATGTTAATATCCTTATTAGTCCCAAAGTGACATGAGGATCAAACGAGATGATAAAAGTGAAAAGGTCCATTTAACTATGAAATGCCACATAAATGTTGTCATTATGAATCCTTTCTAGACCATAAATGTCAAGAAGGCAGAGAGCAGACCTATGTTCTTCCCATGTTACTTACATATGCCTGATGAAGTAAGAAATGAGTATTTTTTTAATTTAATTACCTCCTAAGAAGTATAATCATGGAAATAGTGGTATTTAAAAGCATCAATAAAATATATACTGAACCTCCAAATATAAAATTGTGAAAACAGTGTCAGGCTCAGTTTTCACAAGAATGAAAATCCAAAGGAGTTCCCATTGAGGTGCACTGAAATGGAATCTGACTAGTATCCATGAGGATGTGGGTTCGATTCCTGGCCTTGCTCAGTGGGTCGAGGATCTGGCATTGCTGTGAGCTGCGGTGTAGGTTGCAGACTTGGCTCGGATCCCACATTGCTGTGGCTATGCTGTAGGCTGGCAGCTGTAGCTCCAATTCAACTCCTAGCCTGGGAACTTCCATATGCCATAGATGCAGCTCTAAAAAAAAGCAAAAAAAAAAAAAAAAACCCAAATAAAAAAACAAAAACAAGAATGCAAATCCCTATCTGTGCATATGACACTGTGTGAACCAGTGAACATCTGTCCTGTATGCTGAAAGCTTTCCAAAGAAAGAGATAGTACAATTTTCACTGTGTTTCTTATTTCATGTCTAACAGTCTTTCTAACTATACCCCAAGCCAGAGACTGTTTATTAGTAAACCTGAAAAATATAGCTAGAAATACTCTATTCTGTGATAACACCCACAAAATAGAGTTTATAAAAATTCAACAAAAGACAGGAAATGAAGGACAGAAAATAGACTAAATGTGAAAACAGGAAGGCAATACCAAACAATGCGGAAGCAAAGAATAGTGGATGGACATATTTCTATTCACTGGAGTTCATGGAGACACTTTATTAAGATACCAGAAGCATGTCCAAATAAATTTGACCTCAGAATAAAAGCAATACTCTATACCATTAATTATTTCACTACAGTTTTTAACATGGAAATATTTACAAATGGTGGGGGCAGGTTAGTAATGGCCAGCTATTGAAAGGGAGAAGGGATACTGCAGTCAGTAAAGGGAACACACAGAATGCTGGACTATAACGTAAGACCTGCTCCCTCTCCCCTCTCCCCAAATTCCTCAAACAAATCTCCCAGGGATACCACTTTCAGTGGCCTGTATTTGAATATTGTTCTTGAGCATCAAATAACACCCACTTTAACTAATACTTTATTACCTGTTAATGATTTTTATTTCACGTCCACTCCCTTCAAACACTGGCATTTTAAGTGAACATGCAAATTAGAAATGGTGGAATGATCGGCAATTAAACTAATGGGGAAGAGGACACAGCTAAAGACCTGTTTTGTAGGGTATTTCCTACGGAACATGAATCTTAACCAGGCTTTATTCTCTGTGCTCCTATCAGCCAGTGTTCTCTTAGATACGGAAGGATGAATAGGGTATCATTCACGCTCCTGCCCAGTGGTGGAATGAGGCCATAGACATGGTATAGGTCAACCAGAGGGAGTCGGGTCACTAAAGCCAAGTCTCAAATATGCTGAGACAAGCACAAATCAACAGATGAGTCTTGATGCACATCATCAGGGCATGTGTATGAGACGTCCAGAAATGTGTACTACAGAGAACCTTCTAAAGACCAGAAGGCCTTCCTTCAGGGCATCATTCCTCTTTACAGCTTGGCATTTAAACTGAAACATAAATAAGAGACTTGGAGACCTGCCCTCAAGGTTGGTGAAACCCTGTCAGCTCCCAGGGCCAATGCTACTCAGGTATTCCAGTTCTCACACTGAAAAAGAGGGACCTGGAACACCTCTGTCTGCAACAACTCTCAGCTTGGATGGAGGGGAACAGCAGGACTGAAGTGAAGACTACCCCCACTTTAAGTCCTAAAGAGGGCTATTTATTTTCTCCCCCACCCCCGATGGCTATGGGGATTGAATTGAGAAGCCTTTGGGATTACATTTATGCTGCTTTCCTTTGGCCAAGCAAGTGATGGCTCTTGAAAAACAGGTGAACAAAATCAAAGATAGCATTGTCCACAACGGTATATTACATTCAGCATTATCTCCTATCCTCTCAAACTATAGAGATGATGAAATAAAAGAGCCTTTTCTTACCTTTTCCCCAACAGCTTTCTGAATAATAAATAATACAATAAAAAGATCATGTTTTCTTGTTCTCCCGATTTCATATGGATTTGACGCATATGCCTTTTATTGAGGGAAAGGGTGGAGGAAGCAGGAAAATAGTGAGTTGACGTGATTATTCTTGGGAGCAATATAAAATATGTTGGAATAGTACAATATTATTACGTGCATCAGAGACCATTCCAACATTATACACACACCTTTTAAATCAGGGTCAGGGTGAGGTAACGGAGGTAATGGTCACCTAAATAAACTCATAGGTCAGAGGTCACAGAACAAGGGGTAAAAACCTCTGTTGCTTACATGCAGTATTAGCATTCCGCCCTGGAACTCATGCAACAGACGCTTGTTCTAGTTCACAGGAGATTCAAAAAACTCCAGTTTTCTACTTTTGTTTTCATTGTGAGCATTTTGTGTAACAAAACTACACATTTATAATATATATTCTCTCCAGCAGTTCTTTTTCTCACAGATTTATCTCTGTTTTATTGATTTGTTGCATTTTGAATTATCTTTCAATCCCAGGAAAATTACTCCTTTTTTTTGTTTCTCACAAATTTCCCTTTTCCTCCCGCTTTGTTATTCATAAGCCTCCCCCTGCAGCCTGCTTCAAGAAATTGAGTTTTTAATGAGAAGCATTGCCTTTCTTCCCATAATATGAGAACACTACGGCAAAAAAAAATATTTTTGTCCACTTCTGAGATTGGTCAGGGGAAAAAAGGGGAGAAAGAGAGTGGGACAAAGGAGACTATTTCTGAGCAAGCAATCCTTCCCACTTACTCTGTCGTCCTGTCATGAGCTGCACATCAAACACAGTCCAGCCAAGTTAGACAAGCAAATACTAAGGAAGTTATGGATTCTTCTGGAAGTGTGTACTAATGATTCACTGTCTGACACTTTCAACTTTTCTCACGGAATCGGGTTTAAATCATTGACCTGGTATGGAGCTGTAGGGCAACATCCTGTCTTTTAGAAAGGTAGTAAAATAATGATGCCCAATATGTGGTGGTTTAAAAGTTTTAGCAAGCTGAAAAGGCTGGAGGTGCTGCCCTTATCCAAATACCATGCCAGGATGAGAAAAAAAAATGCCAATATGCTTCATATTATTGAGGCAGAGTGCTAACATATACCCTCTTACAAAATTCCTAGACTTACTCTAAGATGTGACAGGTTACAGCTGAATCAGTATTGGAAAACTATGGCTTTATTTATGAACATGAGTGAGGGGGTATGTGGTGGTAGGAAAGCAGGAGAGGAAAAAGGGTGAGAAAAAAATGTACTGACTGGAATCAGTAGGGTTTGTTTACTCAATATTAATTTCTTCCATCCCTTCTTAAGCAATTCAACTAGCATGTCTTCAAAAAAAATATTAGCTAGAAAACCACTTCTGGATTTAGTAATATTCAAATAATTAGAAATCTATCAGGGATTATGCTGAAGACTATGGGGCAGAATTAATTCTGAAGTTTATAAATCTTTCTCTCTCTCTCTCTCTCTCTCTCTCTATATATATATATATATATATATATATATCTTTTCTAGGGCCATACCCATGGCATGTGGAGGTTCCCAGGCTAGGGGTTGAATCGGAGCTGTAGCCACCGGCCTACGCCAGAGCCACAGCAATGCCAGATCCAAGCTGTGTCGGCGACCTACACCACAGCTCACAGCAACGCCGGATCCTTAACCCACTGAGCAAGGCCAGAGACAAAACCTGCAACCTCATGGTTCCTACTCAGATTTGTTAACCACTGAGCCACAACAGGAACTCCCTATGATTTATATTTTATAATAATCTAATTGAATTCAAAGTACACTTATTGATTTTGTTTATGTACTTGATGTGTTGAGTAGAACAAAGGTAATTAAACCTTCTCTCTGAAACTTGACAACATGGGTAAAATTCAAGTGGTATCAGGTAAATGTCTTGAGTCCAATAAAGTATCAGGTAATTCCAAGGAATAAGATATTACATAGAATCAATGAATCAAAAGAGTTTTTCCAGAGTAAATGGTGATTGACATAGATTTTGTAAATGGATAACATTTTAGGGAGTGATGAAAGCAGAATCTCTGGCACCATTATGAGAGCAGAATAAACATTCACAAAATGCATGCCAAATGAATTAATCCACTTTAGACACATGTGAGTTATAGAGCTGGTAAAGGGTACAATCTTTCAGCTATAAGATAAAACATAAGGTATGAGGATCTAATGAAAAATATGGTGACTGTTGTTGATAACACTGCATTATGTAACTGAAACTTGCTGAGAGTAAATTTTGCTTTTACACACACAAAAAAAAAAATAATAAAAAAAAAACTTAGGTAACACGGATAAAATCGTTGAAAGACACATTATACCAAATCTGAAATAGAAAACCTGAATAATCCTATATCAAAGCAACTGGAACTGTGATTTTAAAACTTCCTGCAAAGAAAAAAATTCAGTCCCATATAAGTGCACCGGTGAAGTCAATTCAAAATTTAAGGAAACAGTTGATGTTATTCCTTCCTGTGGAACCTCTTTTTAAAAACAGAGAATAGAACAATGAAGTCAGTGTCAGTGGTTGGCTTGAATAATTCACCAGACAACACAATATTGAATAAAATAAAGCACTAGAAATGGTTAAAAATAAACGGTTACATAGAATGGTTGATTGCGGGGTTAGGGGAGAAGCAAATCGACTTCAAGAATATGGAGGGATAGAAGGTATACATGTCCTAGTGAGGATGAAGGAGACAAAAGTTATGGAGTATGTGGTAAAATCATGCATGGTTGTCAGAAAGAGCAATTTCAAATTTTAAGATCTTAGAACTATTATCAGTGATAATATAGTCCAAATTCTGATCACTGATGTGATGTTTATGAATGTCAGAGTAATTTTTAAGTTATCTAAAATAATGATGGAACAAAGTGAACAGGAAAATTAGGAAGGCAGTGCTAAGTTGGTATGGAATAAAGAAGGCTGTCCTCAGTTGTGTCTAGAGACAAGAACAAAGATGAAAAGGATATTCTGTTTCCTGGCCTTGTCTATCCTTTAAAGTAATTATTGCAAACCAGCCAGTGTTTTAGTCACAAACTTTGATCATGACATTTTAGCCTTACTATGAAGTTGGGAAATGAACCCAACTAGTATCCATGAGGACGTGGGTACAATCCCTGGCCTCACTCAGTGGGTTAAGGATCCATCATTGCCACAAGCTGGGGTACAGATTGTAGATGTGGCTCAGAGCTTGCGTTGCTGTGGTTGTGATATAGGCCAGGAGCTGTAGCTACAACTCAACCATTAGTGACTGGGTGGGAACTTCCATATGACACACCTGTGACCAAAAAAAAAAAAAAAAGTCCATATCCTTGCCACTAAATCATCAGCCTCATCACACAAAAAAAATCTGAAAACCTGGTAGGATGATTAGCAAAGTATAGTACTATTTATTGAGTTCTACTATATTCCATGGGAAGGGCAAAATATTTTACATATATCATTTTATGTGACATTCACAATAAACCAAAGAAGCCAATAGTACTTCCATTTTAGGGGAGAAAAGAATTCAATCTTAAAGAAGCTTTTGAAAATTTCAGGTAGCAAAGTTAGTGAACTGGGATTCGTATTAAGTTCTGTCTGCCTCTAAAAGCTACTATGCTTATACTCCTTAGATTGTGGCTGAGTTTCAATAAACAATGTGTCATTCAGCAAAGGGATAACCCACACATCTGGAGATAGAAACAGATATTAAGAATAATGCTAACCCTTTGAAATGATATTATGAAGAAAACCCAGGCTTTAATTAAAGCAAAAACAAGAAGAGAAAGACAAAAAAGGCTGGTGAGGGAAAAAGGTTGGGCACAGAAATACTGGCTCAGCATTGTGGAATGCACAGAGAAATATACCACAGGAGAACGGTTTGGGAAATTTTATCAGGGAATTCCATTCAGGTAGACACTGAGTACTTCTAAAAGGCTAATAATACTTTGGAGAGAAGAATGGCATATAGCATTGCCAGATGACTTGAATTCCATGAGACAATTGGGAATATGTCGCTATTCTCCAGGGCACAGCCTTTCCACTGAAAGTTGAGGAGTATTTCCAATATTCACGAAAGTCATTCTTGCCATTTTCCCCTAGCTGTCCCAAGCTGCAAAGAACAATTTAAGCTAGGGGGCGAATCAGAGCTGCAGCTGCTGACCTACACCACAGCCACAGCAACCTAGGATCCAAGCCACATCTGCAACCTACACCACAGCTCAGGGCAACGCCAGATCCTTAACACACCGAGCAAAGCCAGGAATCAAACCTGCATTCTCATGGATACTAGTCGAATTTGTTTCTGCTGAGGCACAATGTGAACTCCCCAAAGCACTTATTAACAGAGGCTAGAACAAGGTAATCAAGAAGCAACTGGCCCACTGGTTATGGTGTTTATGACTGCATGGGAACATTCCTAATGAAGAAAGGAATAAAAGGAGAATGGAAGGAAGAGCAGCTCCATGAAGCCATCACTTTGTTCTTGCAACTTATCTTGGGGTGTATTAAACTTCTATTTATTACAGAATTTATAAGAGTAATTTATCCATCAACCTATAAACATACTGGGATGTATAGCTCCTTAGCCCATCTAATCTTACTTCTTGGTTATAGCTACAGAAAGTCAAATATTTTAAGGCACTGCAGAAATCATTACCATTGTTTACTTACACTAAACTGATACAATCATCCAATGCAAAAAAATAAATGATCTAATTTAGTTACAAAAGTTAATTTCCCTGTAATTTTATAATATTCAAATACGTACAGATAAAAAATTCCTCAGAAATTAATAGCAATTAAATATATCAAGTTGAAAAATGTGATAATAACCTATTAGTGAACATGAATCTTTAATAACTCCATTAATGAACAATCAGCAATTTACTAGATTATTTTATTTTTTTATTTTCTATACTTCTATTTGTTCTAAAGTCACGACAGAATGGTAAAAAGAAATATAAGCCTCAGAGTTCCCATTGTGGCTCAATGGTTAACGAACCTGACAAGTAGCCATGAGGACGCGGGTTCAATCCTTGGCCTTTGGTCAGTGGGTTAAGGATCCAGCATTGCTATGGCTGTGGTATAGGCCAGCAGTTGCAGCTCTGGTTTGACCCCTTGGCCTGGGAACCTCTACATGCCGCAGGTGTGGCCCTAAAAATTGAGAAAAAGACCAAAAACAGAAAAAAAAAAGAAATATAAGCCACATAATGTGAGCCAGAATTTTGAGTAATTTCATTAAAAGACAATTTTAATAAACATTATTGTATTTGTGTCAAAGAAGGCATATCTCCTTTAAGATGCAAACAGTTGTACCTAGGAGATAATGTTTCTCTATAGTTTTCCAGTCTAGTCACACAAAGAATTAACAGGAAGAAGCTAAATGACATTTTCCCAGTTTATGGGCTCAAGGCCATAATTTAAGGGGCTATGGATCTCACTACTCAGTGTCACTTAGTTCAGGCTAGATTCACAGGCAGGGTCAGCAAATACATGAATCCCTGGACATGCTATAAAGAGGCCTGCTACAGCCAGGGCAGACCTGGGTATGTTTTGGGTCTAAGTTCCCAGAGGGGGACTCAGGTCCTACTAGTCTCCATTTTTATAGAGCAAAAATAAGAGCAAGCTTTTAAGTGGAAGATAAATAATCTGAATTTCCATGTCTAAAAGGCTCCTGGAAACTGCTGGAGATGCTAACTGCCCAGATGCTGCAGAAAAAAAATCATCATAGCATTTAAAGATCTCTTCCTAACTGGCCTCCTCATAAGGTTCACACTTTATTTTTTTCCTTTCAGATGCCTTCAGGCCAGCTCTCCTTAATGCCCACTAAAGCTATCAGCAAACCTTCAGGCTCCTGCTTTCTCACCTCTCCTGCAGTCTCCTCATCCCTTCTGAAATGTTTTCACCTCCTTTTTCATCATCCTTGACCCTGCCTCTTCTTAAAGCCTTTCCTTAAAACTTTGGATCAAATTAACCACTGTTCTAAAACTTATAAAGTATGGACCTCGAAAGGGTCTTTAAAGTATAAATGTTTTTGCCCTTATAGAGTCATTTGTGTGATTCTCTTGGGGGTATCAAGGAAATTGTTTCAGGATGGCAGGAGAAGGAATTTGAAAGAAATTCTGAGCTGGCAAAATTGATAACTGAAATGCATGTCCATGGTTTTACTATGTAAAGCCTGCAGAACTCACAGTCTAAAATTATTAATAGAGAAAAAAAAATTCCAAATGTTTCATTTTTCCAGCATTATATCAAACTAAGAAGTATTGAGAGGGGTGCTGTCAGCAATATGATGCTGTCAGTACTATTATCTCAAACATGACAGCTCTACAACTCACATTTGTCTGAAGTGGATTAATTCATCCAGTGCGCATTTTGTGAGCATTATTCTGCTCCAGCAAGGTAGAGTCACAGAATGTGAGAGCTAGAAAGGACTCCAAGAATCGTCTCACACTCCCTGCCCCCATTATTTTTCTATAAAAATCACTGTGGGAGTGTGACAAGTAAAATATTTGTGTAACTTCTCATTTACTGCCATGTAATAGGTGAAAAAATAAACATGTTGATACTTATACCGTGCCTACACCACAGCCCACAGGCATTTTAAAAGTTTGAGAGCCAGCTAGAGTTGAAGATTTTACAACTGCAACTAAAGTTGCCTAACATTTTCTTCTTAACCTAGTTCATCTTCTCAGCACTTGATTATGGGGCAGAAGGCCTGACCACAGTGGTCACACCTGGCTATGTGTGGAAACTGGAAACTCATTACAGAGAATCTGTTTGACCTCAGGTTTTCCAGCTGGAAAATAGAGAAATGATACTTGTCCCCCAGAGTAGAGAAATCAGGAGGGACAGACTATAAATTTCAACATGCTTTACAAATATAGTAACATTAGTTCACTGTTCCTGCTCTTAGGCACTTTGTGAGGTAGATATACCAACAACTGCATTTTTACATGGATAAAGTGAATATTTCTGAGTTCCTTGAATAACACATTTCAACAACAGTGAAAATGAAAATGTTGGTTGTTCTTCTCCACTGAGGCTATGGTTCTAGTCACTTTCCCATGAAACTTCTGCCTATCAGTTCTTCAACATCCTTTTGTTTAACCTGATATAAACTAAGGTTGTGATAGAGGAAAAAAAAGAGATTTCTTAATAGAAATAAAAATAACACAGTTTATATTACAAATGTTTATTAACAATGTTTATTAGTAATGATACTATATATTGATATAATCTAAATCTTTGAAAACATCTCTTCTATTGAAAATCTCAAAAGAAAAAATTTAAATTTTCTTTTAAAAAATCCATGCTCATGGCCAAGAACCACTGATATACGATAGTGTGTAATCATTTTCCCTTTTTGTATCACTTACCCAGGTTATCTAAGCTTTCTCATAAAGTCAAAAAAATAGGTATTTAAAATAACCCAGAAGGTTATCCTGAGACTAAATATATTTGAGACTAAAAACATTGCTAATATCTGTTTAAATAGCTCTGTCTCCTTAGTAGGAATGAGCACCACAAAATGGTGGACTACATTAGTAAAACACGATAGCAGGGCCATAGCTTTGAATCTTTCCCCTCACCTAGCTGTAAATTATCTGTAAGTTGATCAATTTTTTTTATGAAGTCCTGAATATTTCTGAAGTAAATAATTTCTATTTTTGTTACTGAGCAGAAATGTCTCTTGTCCCACCTCTACTTGATTATGTATTAATTATAATTTTATTTACATGATTCAAGTCAAATTATGCCTTATTGTATAGAAAATCTAATTAAAAGGATGAACTGAAAAAAGCATCAGAACGCTTCTTAGTCCTTGTAAATGCTAATTGATTGCCAAGGTGAAACTGGTGTTACTATTAGGAAAGAACATTTAAATTGGTTTCTGAGAAAACCCTTTCCTATTTCCCTAGGTAATCTAGTATAGTTTTGAACATAGATGGAGGAGACTTCAGGTACATAAAAAAATAAGATTTAATTATTTAAAATTTTAAACCACTGTTATTTTTATATCTCTTTGGAAAATTAAGTAAAATTCATTTTACTCTTAGGAATGTACCTAATTAACCATATGGATTAAAAATCCCTTCCTGAAACTGACGGTTAGGCCTTTAGAGGACTGAAAATATCTGAAGCAAAGAAGATGCAATTAGTCAAACTACGGAACAACAACAACAGAATCTTTAAGATGGGATATTAAAGGGAAAAGCAATAAACAATCCTTTATAAAGAAGAAACTTTACAAGAAGGAAAGTACAGTATTTTAGGTTATTAATAAAGGAATGATAGCCTTTACTGTCTTTTAGCTAACTGAATGATGCTGTGATTAACTGTGGTTTCTGAATCAATCTGACTATAATTTGCTGATAACATTTTGAAAGAGACTTTGGAAGCTGCATGCACAATCAGTGGTTTCAGTCTTCATCTCCCTAATTATGATTCATACAGCTTGGAAATGAAAAAAAAAAAACTTCCACATCAACTTTTTATTTATACTTAACCGTATCTTTGGATATCAGTATGGCAGTGAGCACTAAAAAAGTGATTCCCAAGTATGGGTTTGCATCAGACCTACCTAGCTGCCACAGCCCAGAGACAGCCCCAAAACGATAGAACTATAAACCTTCCTTGGGGCTGTTCTATTCCAATACACAAGTCAGCGCTATTGACTTCTTAAAATGTCTGGCCAGTATGGTATTTTATTAAAATTCTGGTTACATTCTGAGAGATATGGGAAGAAATGGTTGATTTTTGTACTTGTTATTGACCTTAAAGAAGTCATTTTCCTTCTCTGGATTTAGTTTTCTATTTTTTAAACTAGGTAAGATGAATATCATCCCATATCTTGCAGAAACACTAAGAAAAGGCAATGGAAAAAACATGGGAGAAGACAACATAGGGACATTTAGGACACAGCCCATGGTGTTGCTCCATAATGGAGGATATCTTATGTTTTGACACCTTCTGATTCCACTGTAGTCTCAAATAAAAGTGCTTTCACTGTATATTTCACTCTTGTAACTGAAAGTGAGCAACACATTGGATTCTTCCCTAAATGCAGAAAGACTGAAAACTGGGCAATCTTCTTTTGCCTATCCTGTCTTCAAGCTGCTTCTCAGACATAGCATCAAATTTATATATAAGGTCTAAGCAGTAATTTCATCTAAGATTTAGAGCCAATACGAAGGGGCAAAGAAATGGGAATTTTCTGCTGGGATGTGACCCTATGGAAAAGGAATTCCCATAGTAGACAAAGGGCTTCTCTCCTGAGTCCCATTCTACGTGGTCTGCACATATCTTTGTCATTACAGTAATCACGCTAGAAATATTCTTCTTTTCTTTATAGAGATCCTGCATCAGGAATTCCTTGAGAATGAGGTGTTAAACACTAATAAATGGAGAACCCAAGTCAGTTGACCACTATAGCCTGGATCATGACTTTTCTAGTGAAATGAAGGGTTTCGAGGTTGTCTTATGCTCTTTTTTTCTAGTCTCCCCACTAAAAACCTCCATTCTCTCTCATATATTCCTCCACACCTTTCCATCTATCACTCAGTTGTTCCAAAGTCTCAGTAAGGGTATGGCTAGCTCCCACAAAAGAACTGGTGACACATAACTTTAACTATGAGTATAGGTGGGAAGGAGGTGAGTGTCTCCTCTTCCAGTACATCACAACTCTCTAAAACCATTTTTATACTTGAAATTATACATTGAGTAATTAGTTTCCCCATAAGAGTTTTGTTTAGAAGTGTCAATGTTTGATAAGTATATTCTATAGAATAACATAGTATCATGGAAAGAACAATTTCTGTTAAAACCTATTTGGCTTTTATTCTCCATCCCTTTAAAATACTTTTACACAACTGTATAAGTCAACTATACTCCAATAAAATTTATTTTATTTTTAATTAAAATGTAAATATATATACAGGAGTTCCCATTGTGGCAGAGCGGAAATGAATCTGACTAGGAACCACGAGATTTCGGGTTCAATCCCTGACTTTGCTCAGTGGGTTAAGGATCCAGCATCACCGTGAGTTGTGGTGTAGGTGGCAGACGAGGCTTGGATATGGTGTTGCTGTGGCTGTGGTGTAGGCCGGCAACTGCAGCTCCGATTAGACCCCTACCCTGGGAACCTCCACATGCCATGGGTGCGGCCCTAAAAGAAGACAAAAAGAAAAAATATGTATATATTTATTTTATATATATATATATATATGTATATACATATATTTAAAGTATTTTTCTCTATTTTTTTTTATAATTGTCCATTACTAAAAGAGTCAAAAAAGAAAGTTTATAGTCTTGGGAATGTGTAAAGAAGGAGTTAAATTTATACGATTAGGAGTTTTCCCATCAGAATATATCAAATTCACATTGTCCTGTCATTTTTTGCCAAGTCAGCACACAGCTACTATGCCTACCTACTGTCAGAAGCCTATGGCTTGTACTGTTACCTATATCATCAAGGAGAATCCACCTGCTACTGAGGATGAAGAATGTCATTCCTTACATTTTATGCTACATGCTCAGACTGACATATTTAACCAGATGACATACTTACATCGGCCAAAATGCCCCATAACAATGATACTGTTAAATTCAGAGGGATGAATGGAAAGACCAGGAACAATCAGTCACTGAGTGAACTCTTGACTTGAATATATTTACCCAAAAGAGATCAATGGAAAAAGTAGATACAATTAATAAGGCGCATTCACACACATGATAGAATCAATAATAGATATGAATGTTGGGTAACAAAACATAGATCAGTATTAAGAAATTTCAGGGCTCTATTAAAGATATCCCATGTTAAAATTAAAGTCCATGTTACATTTTTCCTCTTATGAAGAAATCAGTGCCAGGCATTAATAAACATTTCCTTTTCATGTAATGATTGCATTATACAATGAAGGGCAGCTCAAAATAGTTCCAACTTGGCGATAACCCAGCAAAGACAGTTTAGTTGTCAAATTATGTTCATTTTCCTGAAAATTTGGAATATAGTAAGTATTTTGCAATAAAACCAACCAAAAATAAAAGGAAACTCGCCACTTTGGGGGCGAGTAGGGAAAGAAAGAAAGAAAGGAAGGGAGATGGTTGAGAAGGCAACCAGATGGGATGGAAAGTGACATGGAAGTGTAAAAGAAAGCAAAAAACCTCTTCCCTGCCTTTTGCCCCCATAAGCATAGCCATTTCCACAACACTTTATCTACATTCCATCCAAGGTCAATACCTCCAATCCACATGCCCTTCTAGTCTACAGACTCTTTGTTTCTACTTTTTCTCCTTGAGACATTCAACCTTGCACAGCAGGTACCAGGCCCTACTTCCTTTCAGTGAAAACAAAAAACCTGACTAAGTTATTAAATGTTTCTGTGCCTACATCTAAATGTTCCTGAGCCAGCTGATCTCCCTCATCTCTACAGATGCCCCTATGAAAGCACCTTTGGCCTTTGTCTGAATTGCTAATGAGAGGGAAAGTGCTACTGAGAATGAGATAATAGTTTTTAAAACTTTGTCTTCCCTATAGTTTGAGGCATATGCATTTCAAGTCATGGGCTCTAGAAAGCAAACCGCTTCTTTTGATATCTAATCCATGTGCCTCTATATGTACTGTGCACATGAGAGGTTTTCTCTAGAATTTATCAGTGTAGAACCAGCTTTCTGTGGCTAGCTCAATCATCTCTCTTTATATAAACAAGTATCCAGGAATAATAATAGGAATTAGCAGTTATGATTGACAAAACACCTCCATATTTCAGGTATGGTACTCTGTAATCATTTTTTCCTGAATGGTATTTTCCTACTCTTCTTCCCATTTAAGTCAATTATTAATTACACTTAATTTCCACTATCCGAACCCATACATGTTCGGGCTTTTGATTCCCACATAATTGTGCTTCTTTCCCTCTTGATTTCTCATAACTCTCTCTTATGAGTAAGTGGCAAGGAGAAGTTTATTATAGGGAAAATAATTCACTGATGGTTAATGGTTCCTTTTTTTCTCCCTGCACAGCTCTCTAATCCCTTCCCTTTAACTCTCTAGCAAGAGTTTTGGACTACCAAAAATGGCTATCACGCAGTTATTGTTTGAAATGGTTTGACATCCTTCAGCCAGTGTCATAGAGGTAGGCTTTCATTAATATTTGAGAATTGGTGGAAGGTAATATGTTCCACTGAATCTGTTTACAGGGGATACTGTGATTCACATTCCAGACAGAAAATCACAGAGAAATAGAAGCAGACTGATTCCTCTAACCATCTTCTGCTGGAAAGAGAAAGTCTAGACACATACACTTTTATCTCCTGTTTCCTGAATTTTTGACTCCTCCTAGCCGTCCTCAGAAATGTTTCTTTAGGAGTTCCCATCGTGGCTCAGTGGTTAACGAAACTGACTAGCATCCATGAGGATGCGGCCTCAGTCCCTGGCCTTGCTCAGTGGGTTAAGGATCTGGCGTTGCTGTGGCTATAGGGTAGGTCAGCAGCTACAGCTCCGATTCCACTACTAGGCTGGGAACCTCCATATGCTGCCGGTGCGGCCCTAAAAGACAAAAAATAAAATAAAAAATAAAAAATAAAAGAAAGAAATGTTCCTTGGGATTATGGAAAGGTATTACTAATTCTAGTAGGCAACATGGCAGGTGGGGAAAAAAAGGATTTATAGGACACAGAGTTAGGTCGAAATCCTAGGTTAATCCTTACCAGTTCTGTGACACTGACAATTTGTTAACTTCTCTAAGCACTTGATTTTTCATCTATAAAATGGAGGTTTTTCTTATTTATTTCTCATCTATAAAATGGAGGTAATCACAAGGTGATTATGGAAATACAATGGAATGGCACAAGTGAAGTATATAATACAGTTCTTGGAACAAAAAAGATGCTTAAAAATGTTTAAATCCCTATTCCCTCTCAATCATTTTATACATGATCCTTACTTTTTCGTGTGGTTCATTGTCATGTACCACAAGAATAGCTCATAACAACTTCAATAATCACACTGTGTGCTGCTGACATATAAATGCTTGGTTATAACTTTAATTAAAGAGAGAGTTCATGGACATGAAAGGTAAGCTCAGGGAAGGGGAGTGGCAAGAAGCAATCTGAGGGCTCAAAGACTCAGTGGCAGCCCCTCACCAAGCTGGGTATCTTAACCTGGGCTACAGAGGCTTCCTCTAAATTTGACAGGTCTTTGAAGATAGGTGATCTCATATACATAATTACAATTCTGCCACCAAGTGAAAACAGAGAAATCAAAATAAAAACTAAGCTGAGTTAGTACTCCTTGTATACCAGAGCATATGGCCTGGGAATCCACAGCTGTTACAATAGCTATTATATAACACCAGGAGCATGGAAAAGGGGGGTATCAATTCCAAATAGAGGAAGTGAGGGACCTCCTGTTGTGGCTCAGCAATAATGAACCCAACTAGTATCAGTAAAGACACGGGTTCGATCCTGGGCCCTGGTCAGTGGGTAAAGGATTTAGCATTGCCGTGAGCTGTGGTGTAGGTCATAGACGCAGCTCTAATCTTACATTGCTGTGGCTGTAGTGTATGCTGGTGGCGACAGCTTCTATGCGACCCCTAGCCTGGGACTTCCATATGCCATGAGTGCAGCCCTGAAAAGACAAAACAAACAAACAAAAACAAATAGAGGAACTGAGAAAGTTTTTGTATATGAGGAAGGAAATGATGGTACTCTCAAAAGGACTGAAGAAAATCTAATGAAAAGACTAGAACAAATGTGCAGGCAGCATTAACAGAAAAACAAGGGGAGGTACAGCACCAAAGGGCCAACAAGAGCATGAAGTCATTCCTTCCTCAGGCTGGTAAGAAAGCCATAACTATAACTCAAAGAAAGGATTTTGTATTACAGTAGGGGAGTTGTGGCTTTGGACAGAGAATTATAGATACTGAAAACAAAGCAAAACAAACAAACAAAACTAAATCTTTTGTCTTCCACTCTTCGATCTCCTGTTAAAACTTCTCCCATCAGCTAAACCCAATGAGAAGTAAGAGGACAAGAAATCTAGGCGATACAGCCCAACGTGGTCAGCCTCCCAGGTCACTGAGTAGCACAGATAATGGGTTTAGAGGGATAAACTGAAGAATGGTCAGTTTGGGATTGATAATTAAAGGAAAGAGAATATCATAAGCTAAGGAAATAGGATGAATAAAGACAGAGTATTAAGAAATTCCAGAATCTGTTTAAACAATGATCAATAGCCTCATGTGTTTGGAGTATGAGCTATGTTGGGGTGTAGTTTGAGATAAAGCAGACTTGGTTCAGGAAGGAATTGAAAGAATTCTGTCAAGAGGTTCCTATCAGGAAGTCCAGCAGATCCCAACAAAATAGCACAGGACTGATTTCCCTATGATAATCCAACAGTCTCACCCCCAGTCTTTACTTTAGAGAGTGAGGACTGGAGAATGTGACGAGGCTAATAATTTTCTAATTATGTAATAATGGGTCATGTTACAACAAGTTTGTATTTATGTGCATGTGGCCATCCCCATCGAGTTATGAATCCTCTGTTACTTGAGTATTTCATCAGAGAACAGCCCACAGAGGTCCTTAATCATTGGTTTTGATCACTTGAATTTTCCTTCAGTGTTGATAGACTAAAGAGGCCCTGTTAAATGTGGTATGGCAGGTGCATTCACATCATTTTCATGTGGGAAAAATTCTCTGTGTGGTGTAGAATCACACAGGCATGTGTTTCAGCTAATTAACTGGATGGCAACCAATCCCTCAAGTCTTTTTCAACATTATTGCTTCTCCAGCTTTTCACACCCATCATGTCAACACATGTTACCACAGCCTGTTAGCTTATCTTTTTGCTAGCAATATAACATTAATTTACCAATAGGTTATTTAAACTTTGTCCATTCCTTTTGACTGTTGTGCCTTCTTTATAATATTTGAAACATCTCCTGGGACAATATCTATTTAGTATTCTATTGACACACAACTTTCTCCATCCTATAAAGGAATTTACCAGTGTACAGCGGGTCATGCTCAAAAATGGTTACATTTTTTTCCAGAAACATGCCATTTCATTTTTTATACTTTCCTCTCTCTTCAAAGCAGGAAATTACATATATTGGGGAAATATTTGCTGCCAAGCACTCTATTAGGTAAAATGCTATGTACATCACATGATAACCTGCCTCTCACAAAAAAATTCACAAAACATTTTGTTACATTTTTCATACAACCTTATGGTTGACAGTGATCATATAGTTTATCCAGGAAAACATAACCAAAATGCTTCAGAGACAGAATTTAAACTCAGGTCTCCCTGATGCGACAAACAAGTCATTCCCCCATGCCACACCCTGTAGAGCCCTTCATCATTCTCCTTTGCACTCCACAGGTGGCCAGTGTGGTCATCTTAAAATATAAAATCTTATGAGCCATTAACTTTTTAGTGTGAATGGATTATTATTAAATCTTCAAAGAGTATTTAAGAATTATAAGAGATCTTAAGAAAAAAAAAAAAAACACTCCAGGAAATGACTATTAAGAGTGGTTTTCAGGCATTCCGATTGACTGTAGCAGTTGCTTTTTGATAAAAGAAGTCTTTTGAGGGCATTCAAAATTTAATAGACAGACTTCTCAATCTTTCCTATAGAAATGATTTAGTTGTTTTCCCAATAAGAGTTGTCAGAGACTGAACATGTTGTTTTGCACAGCAAGGTAACATTTTACTTTTCCCAAAAGGATATCACTCAACTTTCAGTTTTTCACTGTGGTATTGAGTTAATGCTGAAATGTGAGTTCTGTGAACTACCATCACCAGCAGCCATGGTCCCATTCCCTTATACAAAGTGACACATATGACTTGAGATGGTCTAAATCACAGAAATACTAGGCTGTCTTCCTGAACCATAAGAGGTTGAAGACTGAGACTATGGCTCTTAATAACTTTGGCCTGGAAGAAACTCTCATTAACTATAGACAGTTCTTTTTCATATGAGGCCTCCAGGTAATGCTGTCCATCTCAAGATGACCTTGGAGGGAAAATATTACTGGGAATCTCTTAGGAATTTCTTACTTTTTCTTTAGAGCTTCAGGATTTTAGCAATGTACCACAGGAAAACAAAAACAGAAGAAAACAAAAAAACAGCCTCCCTACAGTGGGTTTGAGGAAAAGCAGCTAGATACAACCAATTATGAGAATAACAGGCTGTTCTAACCTGGTCATTGCTCTCAACATCAAGGCACAGTCCACAGAGGTTCTCAACAAACATGTGCTAAGAGTTTTTGATTAGGTTAGGTTATGTCAAATACTTTGCTAAAGGTTACGGAGGCAAATATTAAAACATTATAGCTGCTGAAAAGGGGCTCATAGATTAAAAGGTGGATGTGTAATTGAGTTGAACTACAAGGTTTAAATCTGTAAAACATTCTAAGAGACTCCATATTCTAAATACACTATGCATATTATGAAGCAGGCAAGGTCAATCTCTATCCATTAACTAGCAACTGTTATGTGAAATCATAGGCTTCATTATTACAAAAATAAAAATAAAACAGAAAAGAAGGAAATTATGAGGAAGAGAGCTTAGGAAAACATTAAGTATACTCTTCTTATGGAGTAATTATTCTAAAAAAATATTCTTTTTGGTCTGTTGCTTTTAAATAAAAAATTTTACAATAGAACAAACACATAACAAGGCAAAAATTTATAATTTTATAGCCCTATGAATTTTCTTAAAAAGAACAAGCCCTTGTAATTGTCCCCTAGGTTAATAATAAAGAGTATTACAAACCCTCAACCCTTATCCATTCCTTTGTCACTATACCCTCCCTCTATTTCAAAGTAACTTTTACTCTCACAGTTAACACCATGGATTAGTTTTGCCTCTTCTTGATCTTCATATAAAGGATTTATCATTATGTACCTTTTTAATCTGGCTACTTTCCAATATTTTGTTTCAGATATTCATGTTCTTGTGGACAGTAGTTCACTGCTTTCGTTGCTTTGTTCTATACTGTTCCAATGGATAAATGTTTTGCAAATTAATTTTATTATACAGTTGATAAAGAGTTTAGTTAGTTCTATTCTTTTGGTTAATTCTGTTATGAATATTCTACACATCTTTGGCGCACAAATACGTGAATGTGTTTTTGTTATGGTATATAGTTGAGTAGAAATATTAGTAAGATATTTATCTACCTACCTACCTATCTTTCCAAAATTAGTAGATTATAACAAAGTTTTTTGAGATCCTGCTGTGCAGCACTGAGAACTATGTCTAGATACTTACAATGGAGCATGATAATGGGAGAAAAAAGTATGTATACATGTATGTGTAACTAGGTTCCCATGCTGTACAGTGGAAAAAAAAATGTGTTGGGGAATAACAATCATATATATATATATAAAGTAAGATCTAAAGAATAAAAAAATTTTAAAAAAATAGCAAAGTTTTCCAGAATGTTTGTCATTTGTCAAAAGCAGCAGTCAATACTTTAAATAGCAGCGTATTAGTCTTCTTAGTTTTTACCTGTCTGTTGTGTGTGTCATGGTATTACATCCATAATACTTTTAATTTCCTGGTGACTAATGATTCTAAGCACCTATGTATGCTTTTTAGCCATTTAGATATTTTTGTGTGTGTGTAAAATACCTGTTCAACTTTCTCATGTTTTTTTCTGTTTATATTATAGGGTTATATATACATGGAAATTCTTTCAGTTATATATCAAGTACATTCTCCATCTTGTGACTTTATATATATATATTATCTTCATGAAGTTCTTTGATGAACACAAGCCCCCAATATGAGTACAGTTTAATTTATCAATCTTTCCTCTATTGTAAATGAAATATTATTTATCATTTTACTTTCATATCTTTGTGTTGCATTTTATTTTGAGGTGTCCTTTAAAGGAGCACATAGCTTATTTTTCTTTAAATCTAATAGTCCTTATCATCTTATTTAAAAGAAGAATATATTTAGTCCATTTACATTTAATGCAATTACCAATATAGCTACATAGACATTTCATCGCATAATTTACTTCCATTTTGTTTCTGTTTGTTTTTATCTATTTACTTCAGCTTCTTTCTTTTTTAAAGTAATTTTAACTATTTTTCCTTTCCTTGCATTATTGGTTACACATGTCATTTAGTGCTTACTCTAGAGATTACAACTTCTATCTAGAATGTGTCAACCTTTAGTGAAATAGAACTATTGATACTTCTTACAATATTCAAGGGTCTCTGACATTTAGTCATGATTCTACATTATGTATTCTTGTTGACAAGAAATCTGTCTCATTATATTTTAAATCTCAGAGAATCTATTATTGTCTTATATAATTAACATTGCTTTTAATTTATTTACACTTTAAACATACTCAGATTTATTTTCATACATAACATTTTAATTTTTCTTACATACTAAATAAGTATTATTATTAGTGATAAGATGAATCTCTCTACAATATTATCTTCTATAGAAAACATTTATTTTTATCTCGGATACACAGCTACTCTAGAGACAGTTATCTCAATCCAAGGACCGATAAGATTCAAAACTATATCTGGATTACCCTTAACAGTGCCCCTATTCCTTAATAGTTGTGAATTTCAATTTTTATTTTCTTATTCCTGTGAATATATAGAAAGTTCCATTTAGTTATTCAAGTTTAATCACCCATAGTCAGCTCAAAGTAAAGAATGGTACATAATATTTGGTTTACTTCTCTGGGCATCTCTTCTCTTTACTTCTCTGGGCATCTCTTCTCTTTCAGATATTATCCAAACACATTTTTGCTACCCTGATAGCTCTATGATTGCCTCAAACAACTTGTTTACATTAAGTCCAGGTATTCTAGTTGTTATCACTGGAAGATTTGGTCCAAAAAGCCCTATACCATGATTGCAATAGGTAGTCCCTGATTCTTCTTATTTTAAATTAATGAGAGGTTTAGGTGAAATCATCTCTTTTAGTTGAGTCATTGTGAATATGTAACTCACTTGTGAGTAAGGACAGGGTGACCAAACTATAAACTTTCAACTCTAAGGTACCAGAGATTAGATTCATGGAACATAATATGCAGCAGGTAACTGCTATCAAATACATTTTTAAGTAAGAGTACACAGCCCAAAAGTCATTCTTCATTTGACCTATGCCAAAATAATTTATAGACTTTCTACAATTGCAAAAGTTGTCTTGGAAAATCATAAATTATTCAGCATCAATACTTTCTAGAAAGTGTTTTTAGAGCATATGCACACTGGAGGAAAGCCATACCTTCAGTATACTTGTGTATTTATAAAAAAGCAAACAGAAAAAGAAACAACTAAAGCAAAAATAGTTAAATGGATTAAATGTTTGCCAGGAGAATCATCTTTAAATAGTTAACAAAGAGAATGACACCTTCTGTCCAACTACAAATGAATAATAACAATGAAGAGTACAATGATAACACATGTATATTGAGTGCTCCCTGTAAGCCAGAAGTAAGAGCTTGTGAATAATACTTCACTTAATCTTCAGTAACAAGTCTATGGACTAGCTCTTATTTTTTTTTTTTCATCTTAAAAGGATAATGAAACAAAGATACCAAGGTCCTGCCTAAAGGTATGCAGCTTATGAACTTCATAAGACCCTGTGGCTACACAGCTAATGACTATGCTCTGGAGTCTACTTGAGTGAAGCAACTGAGCCACCAAGAAATCATGTGGCAAATTATGATACACTAGAGAATGGAACACAGAGCAAAGCATATTTGGATCAAATCCAGATTCTCACCATTCTAGCTCCTCATAGCTAAGGTCCAGAGTTATCACTAGATTCCTCTTATAATGATGAGTATATATTCCTTTCTCTATGCGTGTGTGTGTGTATGTGTGTGTGCATGTGTGTTCACATTGGTAAAATGCTAAAAGCCCATTAACTTGTATTAATTCAGTCAATTTTCAGATAATCATTTTGAAGTTAAACATCATGGTCTTGGACAAGCCAGACAATTTTTTTTGGCTCTGCCATTTATTATATGCAATCTCAGTTAAGTTTTTTAACCTTTTTCACCTAAGAGTCAGTTTCCTCAGCATAAATAGGGAGCTGGTAATACTAGCCTCTCACAGATGTGATTATATCATTAAGATAAATCTTTCTAAATAGTTGATACATTGCAAGTACTTAATTAATATTTCTGGGTTTTGTTTTACCTTTGAAAAACATGGTTAGATTAATATTCCCAGGAGTTCCTGTCATGGCTCAGCAGTTATGAACACGACTAGTATTCATGAGGATGTGGGTTTGATTCCTGATCTCGCGCAGTGGGTTAAGGATACAGCATTGCTGTGAGCTGTGGTGTAGATCACAGATGCAGCTTGGTTCTGGCATTACTGTGGCTGTGGTGTAGGCCAACAGCTGCAGCTCTTATTTGACCCCTAGCCTGGGAACTTCCATATTCCACAGGTGCAGCCCTAAAAAGACAAATAATAATAATAATGATAATATTCCCATGTATAAATTAAGAAAGACATTTGAACATTATGAACCCCACTGGTCTGGTTCCAATTCTTAGGGTCAAAGGAGATACCCAAGTTGGCTATACATGTAAGTGTTAGCAGGGAGAGCAGGTAGGTTATTCATCTGAAACAGCAAAGCCATAGGAAGAACCACTTAAACTGTGGTCTGTGTAGGAAACCAAGGTTTCAGCTGAGAAATGTATGTTAAGCACTGAACCAAAGACCCCATACTGAACTCCATGAGAAAAAACAATGGATCAGAAGCAAAAGAATCAATATTAGAATGTACTGTCAATTATAGTAGCAGTGAAAACTCTCAAGCCTGATCAAGGAAATAATGCATTTTCTTCTATTTCTGTGGCTCCAGGAAAGTGAGATGAGGACAAGGGACAATACAGGGCTAGAAACCTCTAAAAGGCATCATAAGGACCTTTATGGTCAGAGTGGGTAAGCAGTGTAAACACCACCCCTTAACAAGTGCTGTATAACAGCATTTTTTCTTCTATAAATACATTTCTCATCAACATTATTCTGCCTTTATAAATTCAAGGGTGCTTTCCTTGTTAAGATAACAACCCAAATCCTTTTCTGAATACCAAAATTCATCTAAATAGTTCCCAGCATAGCCCGACTAATCTGAATTTTAGATGTCTTATTTTTAAAATGAGTTAGAAACTTAAGATAAATGTTCTTTTTATACAGATTTCTAGGATATAGCCTGCAATGTTTTTGGCACGTTCCCATGACCTTCTCCCTGTTGTGCAGAACACTCTAAACACCACAATCAATCCCTGTGGCCTCTAAAACAGGGTTTCAGTACCAGGGAGAGTTGTGTATTTCATTAACTGTGGTTCATACTACTTGGACTTTTTTTTTTTTTTTTTTTTTTTTTTTAAGGAGCATGTTTTGGCCATGAACGCAAACCCAACTGTTAGTGTCCTAACCCAATTTGGTTTATTTATGACACATGTGTCTTAATAACTGGTCATTAGTAAAAGAAATCTAAAATAAGCAACATTTCCAACAACAAAGCTATTAAACTGTCTAAACATTCTACGTGAGGGTATTTTCTCAAGAATTCATTACTAAAAACAGCTTTCCACAGGTTTTTCAATGTACCCCTTTGCTTGCATATCTGCTCCTACTCACTAATGCCATTATGTGCTCCACATTTGCCTTTAGGAAAGCAAATTAACATTTTATTTTCAGCTACTCTTTATACTGGACTGTTCTTAGTCAATCTGAAATGGAGAGGCTAGGATATTTATGGCCTTCTGAAACCTTCTTCTCAATTCCTCTGAAAACATTTATTATGTGTAGAAGCTATTGTAATGCTTCTTATTTGTCAGTTTGACTTTTTGTTCCAATTAAGAAAATTCTGAAGTAGAATCAGTTATTGTTCTAGCCCTAGTAAATATTCATGGTATAGGCAAAGTGTAGGTGATTTTTGGTATTCCATTCATAATATAATAGTCACTTCTTTCGATGCCTTAGCTTTTCTGAAATCTGACAAGAAAAAGTAATGGCTGTCAGGCAAGAATGATTTCTTATAACCAATACGCATAATAAAAAGGATGTAAATTAAATAGATATAATGTAATTTATCTCACATATTTTTTTTACTCATTTCTGTAAATAGTCTATAATGAATGCCTGAAAAAGTAATATGTGTAATTTCCATTATAATATATTGGTACCATATTATAGGTGACAGTTTTTAAAAACAGTTTTTCCTGCTTTTAGTTTGTGTTCATTTGAAATAGCAGCATTATTCCTTAGTGTTTACTGCCACAGAAAGCTAAAGCAAGTAAAACATGTCATAAGAGATGTATACAATGTAAGCACAGCTGTATATCTTCATTGTGTCATTTGGTTTTCATGTTTAAGCGATTTACATGCTTTACTAGTAACACATTTTAAAGTGATGGAAACATTGAGAGTGTGGTACATGATTCACAACACTTTTTTTTGTGTGTGAGCTAAACAAAAATTTTCTAATAGAAAAAAGGTTGACATATGATATTAAGAAATCGTATATGTTTTATTTCTAGAATAAACTATTTTGCACTTCAAATATAAGATGTATTGGTTTACTCTTATGTGAATATCAAAGCTAGAATTCTACTTTTAATTTGCCAGGCTTATGTTTTGAGATGGCATGTATTGAATATATTTTAATTCATGTAATTTCTCCTTTATTATTAATTAATAATCTTGGAATGACCCCAAGGATGCAGTTTCTATGAGGTACATTGTGCAACATTTTATAATGAGGAAATGCAGTACTCACTAGTTCTCATTTGGTCTTTAGTCCTATTCAATACAAAACCAGCTGCTTTTAGCAAGGTCCATTTCTGGAAATTTCCCAAAAGATTTCACCCTAAATCTTTGACTTCCCATTATGGTCTTGCTGTTCTGGGCTGTCTTCCTAACTCTCACTTTCTCTGACTTCTGGTCCTGCTATTAGTTCCCTAATTTAGGCATTTATAATCCTCCTAACCTTTGTTGCCATCATATTCTTGGCTTTGTGTCCTCCCTAGCATATGGCATTTCCTTAATGTTTTATGAGAATTCTAATGTCAGCCATGTTCCCTCAAGGTCTCAGAGCTTGGACTAAGCTCTGGATAGAAAAAAAATAAAATAAAATAAAGATATTTAACACTTAAAACCCACGCTATAAAAAATAAAATAAATGTGTAAGCTTAAATCACTTCACTATTCTTTAGCAATGTTTTCCTATTCATCATATGGGGCAGGCTGGTGCCCATGCCTATTTGTAAGGTCAGAATGTACCCACATGGATTACCTCTGAGAAGAGAAAAAAAGGCAAGCAAAAAGGGAATGCTTCCCAACAATTGATAAATGAAGGGATCACTACCAATAAATTTGTGTCTGGAATCAATGTTCCAGGTGGGAAGAACTAGGATTTAGAAATAAGGAAAGCTTGGCAGGATATATGCAACTAGACTTAAAACCTAGAAGCCTAGAAGCTTAGAATCAGGAGCACAGCAAGTAGGTAAGTGCTGGCCACTGAGTGGGTGAGTAGTGTGTGAAATGAGGTAGATTCAGCAATACATCTACAAATGTGGGAGCACCTTTGGGGAAAAGGTAGAGAAGGTTGTGTTTTACAAGAAACAAAGATAGTCCAGATCCTGGTTGAGGGTTTTTATAGGCTGGAAGTCAGAACAGTTGGGTACACTGATAAGAAGATCCTTATCAGTATACACAGGCCAGTCACTTAACCCTTTTGAGCATCAGTTTCCTCCTGGGTAAATGTGAAAAATAAAATTGCCATTATGTCCCTCACAGTACCATGTGAAACACCAATAAAATAATGGAAGTCCAGATGCTTTGGGAGGATAAAGAGGTTTATAAATATAAGCCACTATCATAACTTGGGAAAAACTGTATCATCAAGAATTCTTTTTTGAGTTTATTCTCCTTTTGGAGGGTGCTGAGAGGCTGATACACAAGCCTTTGCAAAATACAGTGATATCTTCTGAGAAAGAAAAGGATCAACATAAGAAAACACAATGATTAACTGTCCATTTACCTATAAAGGTGTGGAGAGAAAATCAATAAGGTTATGTAAGTAAAAGTCAAGTTTCCTGCTAAAACTCCAGAACAATAAGGAAATTGTGTTGAACAAATGTTATGCATATCATGCTTTTTTCTTGTTCACAGTCCAATAATTAAGTTTTGCTTTTCTGCAATATGATATGCACTATATATAAAATACATATAGTTTTGTGTTATTTCATAAAACAAGTATCTTCATAAGCCAATACACTTTTGCTAGCATTTATATAGATCTGTAGGGTTTGTGAAAATCTTTCAAATCCCTTGTTGCTATTTTAAAGTGCTTTTAAGTCCAACTATCAGTTATGGAATGGATTCATATGTCCACTGGACATCAGTATGTGGAGATATGAATCCCTACAGAGAAATTTTGAGTGCTTCAGTGCTTCATCTCTAGAGAGAAAGCAAGTTGGAATAACTTATACTAGAATATGAGATAAGAGCTTAGTAAATGATATCATGAAATGATCAAGACGAGTGACCCCAATTCCACAGTGATTACCATAAACAAGTAACTCCAGCACATTTCTCCTTAGTTTTCTTATCTAAACAACAGAGATAATAATGGTACTTTTAAATAATTCCTATGAAGTAAATGTATTAATCCACATAAGTGATTAGAAGTGTGGCAAACCCATTATTTAACAGTTTAAGACTTTCCGAAATCTTAATGGAAGATCGATGGGATGATTGCAGCTAGACTACTGATCAAATGCAGGTTTAAAAAAAAATGAATTTTTTTTTTTTTGGTTGTGCCCCCACCATGCAAAAGTTCCTGGGCCAGAGATCAAACCCATACCATAGCAGTGACCCAAGCCACTGCAGTGACAATGTCAGATCCTTAACCACTAGGGAACTCAATAAAATGTATTTTTGTAATGCATGCTTTACACATGGGTATGAGCAAGATGTAAAAGTGGGCTTAGCAAATGTTACAGCCTTAAGATATAAGAGCACACAGTGGGAAGGGGTAGTAAAGTAAAATTGTTCAAGGTCTGGGATTTAGGAGGAGCCCCATGAAAATCTCAGTGAAACGGTGGGTTAGAATACACAGTATCCTAGCTGAGATCTTGACTCACTAGGTGTACCCCCATAAAGGATATTCCTGGTTGATGAAGGAGATTTCATTCTCCTCTGCCCAAAATGAATCAGTGTTGATGGGAATGGATAGCATTTATGTTTTACCATATTTGAGATGTAGGTGAAGGAAGTGAGACCTTGACGACACTCTAGCAGAGTCAGGGTTCAAGAGTAGGTGTTATTTAGAGCCTAATCTGAGAAGGATAGCAGATGAACCAGACTGAACGAGACTGCAAGTTGGCAGGCATGGCCAAATGACAGGCATGCATAATATGATGCAAGAACTTCAAGAGCTAAATCAGCTAAATGACATGATCTCCTGTGAGTTTTAGAAAAACTCCTCTGGCAGCTGTGTGTAGGTTAGAGCGGTGAGAGGTCAACTGGAGACAGGGAGACTAGATAGGGACCTGTTACAAGACACACTAAAGTCCAGGACTGGATCAGCAGCCAACAGTTCTCAAGATCAAGGCTCAGAAAACCACAGCTAACAGGTCCAATTCAGCCTATCACTTGTTTTTGAAAATAAAATTTTATTTGAATACAACCATATTTATTTATGCATTGTCTTTAACTGCTATAATGCCGCAATGGCAGAGTCTCATGATCAGGAAAAAGACCACATGGCCTTAAAATATTTTAACACTTAAAATATGTACTCTCTGGTCTTTTCAGGAGTTCACTGATCCCTGCTTTAGATGGGTGCCCCAAAGGTGTGTCTCTTGCTTCTACCCAGGCCACTTTCTGAGCCAGTCCACATGACTCAGTAAAACATCCTCAATTCCCTGAATTGCTCTGATATTATAGCTGGCAATCTCCACACAGTTCTCATCCTAAACATATAGACTACAGCACAAAATCTTTCGTGTCACAGAGAAAAAGAAACAGACACAGACATGGATAACCGAAAGAAACCAAAAGCAAAATAATGGAGAAAGAATGTGTTGCATGCTTTTGCTGCTGTTTGGAGCCAAAGAGCTAAAAGTATAGTATTGTTTACTGTCCAGAACTTGCTTCTACTTGCCCTAAGGATTACTATTATATGTTTCATGTTATTTAAAGAAGTTTATCTACACTCATAGTGTCACCTCAGGTACTCTAACTTATGACTAAACATGAACTAGTTCCACCTTTTCCCCAAAGTAAGAGAGCAGAGCAAGCAAGACAAAGTATTCTTTAGGTTAAAATACTCTCATCAAGGCTTCCTGATGCTACAAAATAGCAATAATACTTTCCCCATGGTGGTGAGGGGAGACATTCGTAGTTTGTTTCATCAATCCATTAAATTTTTTCTATTTTTAGTATCCTGTATTTATACACCACTTTTTAATTTTATATGTATGTATGTGTGAATATATATGCATACATATACATATTTCAGTGTTTTGAAACCACTTAGGCAGAGGCAAGGTTTAACATAGGTTTCACCTGGATTTCTCGGCCTCTCAATGTATCTTGAATCTGAGTTTGATAACTCCTATATCCAGCAAGTATAAATATCATATCTAAGTGTCTCCATCTATTTTCTCACTGTTTTGTCTTTATCTATATTTCCCAGGGGCCTCCCCACCCTCTCTCTCTCTGTCTCTCTCATCTTAGACCACCGTTAAAATAGCACATCTCACCTACTCCAAAGACAAAGGTTTTTCTCCACTGTATCCCTCAGCACTTCCTAGGCACCTGATTCACTAAAAAAAAAAAAAAGTGTGCAATAAATATTTATTGAATGGCTGAATGCATGACCTACATGAGCATGCATCTGTCACTCTCATGGGATATCCATCACTTTTGAATTTGTTTCTCAATTATTTATGTACATAGATTTTCTATTCTCAGAAAATAAGCTCCTTGGGGACAGGAATCAAACTATTTCCATCTTTATGCCACAATTGTCCAGGAAATTGCATGCAAATAGTAGATGCATTGTTAATGTCTTAAAAATGAATCAACAAGATTTTGACACATAACGTGGTGTGAAAACTGGCCCAATCTATATATTCTTAGTTATTTCTTTATAGGAAAATGGATTGTAGAAGAATAAATTTAATTAGAAATATAATCTACAGCTTGAAAGTTCAACTATTTTAACCTTGATACATTATTTTTTTCATCCAGAATTTTGTATTCTTATCCACTTAGGCTGACAGCCTACCAAATGAAAAGGTCCAACTGATGCCTTCCAAACTCATCTCTAGAAGGAAAAGTTGTTCTGAACTGTTCACTCCTTGCCACATCAGGTTGCCCTAAGTATAAAGGATGAGATGGGACTGCCTTGTATAAAAGTAGGTCTGCTGTCTGCACATCCTCCTCCGATGTTCAACTACTCATATAGCTAAATATTTCTTCTCAGCTTTTCTTTAGCCTTTTACTTGTATCTCTCGATGAAGTTTATAGTATCAGGTTCTCTTTTTCTCACTTGCTCGTTTTCCAATTATGTATTACCAAAACTTCACCAAAAGCTATGAATTACTGAAAGACTATACTTCCAGTAAGCTCTGTGTTAGTCAAGAACCTAGATTCTCTGTGTGTAATTATGTTTGCAAACATTAGGTGGTAAGTGCCATTTGGAATTGATGAACAATTTATTGACTATTTTTTAAACGATTAATATTTTACCAGTATCTCTAAGGTTTTGCCATAAATGGCTTAAACAATTTTCCCACTTTCTGGACAAAAAAATTGTGCCTAATATTAACTATTTGACAGCTGACCCTTCATGTGCAAAATGAAATATTAGCCCCCTAAACATAATACAAGGTTCACTTCATTAATTTTTATTTTATTGATTTTTAATAATTTTATCTTTTTTATTTTTAAAAAATGTGGCTTACAATATCTAAACACAAAGAAAAGGAATTGATATAAATTACTTTTATACATTGTCACCACAAAAAGCCTAATAAACTACTACCTAATCTCTTTAGTTTCTATTGGTTTCTTCCTTGAAACTGCTTGTTTTTTATAAAATTGGTTTCATTTGCTACTTTTGAGTTGTCTTATTTTACCTTTCTGGCTTATACTGTCCTCAAAATGAGATTCTAGGAGGAGTAGATAATCTCTAGTAAACACTATTGCTCTAAAATTTTACCATGCTTTTGCTGTTTATTTACCATTCTTTTACTATGCTGTTTATGTGTGTCATGGACACCTACGTGTGCACACATACACACACAGGCCAGCACATGTATGCGTGCACACACACAAGCCAATACACGCACTTACACATACACACACAGTGAAGGACTTGTGAACTTGCAAAAGCTCAGTTCAATAAAGTAGGCATCAATGAGATTTACTTTCTGCTGAGTTTGTGTTAGCTTCTCCTAATTATTCTAATCTTCTGTTTACTTGAATTTACTTTCCCTTTATTTTTCTCCACTGACTGTATATACTTGTCATATATACATAGATATTTGTTGTCTTCAGTTTTGAATTTCTCATACTCCATTAAAACAATAAACATGAATAGTACCTACTGTAAAACTCATTTATGTCATTACTGATATTTTTCTCAAATATTTGGCATAGAATCTGTTACCATTCAAATTAACTTTTTCTAAATGGAACATTTCTATGATTTTTGTTTGGTAGGATTAAAAATGTAATTATCATTTTTTGAACACACTTATTTTAAATAGAATCTTGAGCCACATCCTAGATCAGAGATAAGGAAAAAAAGAAGAAGAATTTTATATCCACTCTTGCTTGTCAGCCCTAGATTTTCAAACATAAGTGAGAGATCACAGAGCAGGGAGGTGGGATCAAGAAGGTAATAATCTGTCATTTTCAGGCTGAAAGGTGACCCTTTTAATGATGTATTTGTTAACTTAAGTGACAGAGGCCATAGAGCCAAGAATGGTTCTAATGACATATTATGATGACTAATAGTCCAGCTGGCTCCTTGCCCTTTGCTCCTTTTAAACCTGGCAGATGTGGCAACTAAACTTAGTCTTTTTATATCCAACCTCTACCTTCTGTACTGAAATCTTCTAGTTGAGAAGCAGGGAATATCAAGAGCATTAGTGAAGTATTTAACCAGTTTAGTGTCAAGCAGACTAGCTACGTCCTTGACCATCCAGCTGTTTGTTCCCACCTCCTCAGCTGAGCATCCCATTCATCATCTATTCCTGCATCTCATCTCATGCTGACCTACCATTTCAAAGGTTCTCACATATTTCCTTGATAAGACCTCTGATGCCCATTTTTTTCCCTGTATGTGCCTCTTTCCTGTTTAAATCTATGTTCATGTACCTCTACCAATACTATTTCTTTTATACAGTACATTAAACCATCCAACTTAGAACATTTTACCTCCTTGACCCTTACTTACATTCACAAGCATGCACTGGCCCTAGCCTATGGTATTATAATCATTCATTTTGCCCTGACTCTCCAATCAAGCCTTTAAAGGTCTTTATACCCTAGAGTTCCAAATGACACAATATCTCTGATAAGATACCTGACTTTCTCTCTTTTTTTTTTTTCCTGATTTGGCTTATTCTGCCAACACAAAAGGAAGTCAGTTATGATACAAAAAAAAAAAAAAGGGCACATATGGTTGGGCACTTATGAGAGATTAAAGTTAAGGAAATAATCATCTTTCTTTTCTACTTGGAGTTTCCAAAAGATGGTATTTTCAGAATCTCTTTATTATTTTTTCTCTAGTGTCTCTCTCTCTCTCTTATGGCCTCTATGAACAATCATATTCCAACTGCTTTTCTCTCCCAATCTCTTAGATGCCAGCTCTTCCACTTACTCAACTGCATGGACGTAGGCAAGTTACTTTAGCTCTCTGTGCCTCAGTGTCACGATCTATAAAATGTGATAAAACTTATACCTGTCTCACAATGTTTCTGTGAGGGTTCAGTGAATGAAATATACAATTCAAGTAGTATATTTAGAAAGGCGCTTAGAATATAGTAAGTGCATGCGGTAGTGCTCATGTAGGAGAAAGGCACACTTGCTTTCACCATAGCAAAATATCTGGGTTTCAAACTCATGGAATCTTTCAGACAGCTACATAATCTCTAATCATAGCTTAACTAAAATAAATCCTCCATTTAAATGTATTGTATTGTGTTAAGCTCATAAAGACTAGTTTACACAGTTTGGTCTCAGAGTGTTGTCACAACTGAAGAAAGAAAGAAGACAAATTAACCTCTTATACAGGAGGACAAGCCAAAAGAGAGCACCTAAAAAAATGTGTCGAATGCACATTTAAGATATTTTACATTATTCTCTGGACCTGAATGAAATACATACAAAAAAAAAAAAAAATCCTTTGGACTCAGAAAGGACTGGAAAGCTTGACACCAAAGAGGCAGGTAGGCCATGAACCCTTATTTGCCTTATTTGCCCAATTGCTTAGACTCATTCCTAGTGCCTCAAATTCCTACTGCCTCAAACTAAAACTGTACTTTAGCCAGATACGGACCTAGATGAGATCATCTAATAAGGGACTACAAATAATTAAGGGTAATGCAACATGAACAAAGGCCAGAAGAATGAGGATTGTATCTTTTTCAAAAGAAACCGAGAACAAGCAGACAGCAAGTTCAGAGAAAATTAAGAGGGAGTTAGGTTCTGAAGCCAAGTGAAGAAGTTTTGAGATGGTTATGTCAAAAACATCTCGGATGCTAATGAAGACTGATAATTGACCATTGATTTTGACAATCATTGGTGACCTTGACAAATGGGTTTCAGAATGATGCATGAACAAGTACCTGAGTCAAGTGGGTTAATGGAAAAAAAAAGTTGGGGAAGTGAAAACCATGAGTCTAGACAACTCTCTCAGTTAGATCTAAAGACTGCTGCTGCTGTTGCTGATCCTGTCAGGAAGGGAAAGTGGATGATGCAGCAGAGAAAAAAAATAATCAGAGGAGAAAAATGGGAGACTAGCCTTGACAGGAGTAGAAATGTTAATTCACTGTGAAAGGGGAAGACAGAATGTATGGGTACAAACACATGAGGAGTGGTAAAAGGAATGGTAGAGAAACGAAGGAGTGCTTGTCTGAATGCCCTCTATTCTCAGTGATAAAAAATCCGAGGTCATCAGTTAGAAGTGAGAACAGGTGAACTGGGATGGTGGAATTAAAATAGAGAATAAAGTATAAAATATAGAGAAATGTAGTAGGACTGCTGGTCAGTGTAAGAGCCCACTTAAGAATCATGGCCATAATTTTAGGTGAGACCATTTGGCATGACTTTGTGTTGCTCTCTGACAAGCAGTTAAGGGGTTAACTGGGGAGGAGTTGAAAACTGACTTGAGTACATCAGTATATGCCACGCAAGTGTGATGGAGAGAGAAGCAAGGGAGCTGAGTGTGGATACACAGGAGTATGTGATGGAAAATGAGCTACATCTGGGAGAGAAAGAAGCACAATGCTAAAGAAGTTACAGGTACTGAGAACAAAAGAGTTTCAATACATTACATAAAGTCCACACTTCTTGCTGAACTCATACGGCAATTTTGATTTTGCATCTGCATATATTGTATATTCTGGAAAGTTTTCATTTAGATAAGTGCCTTTTCTCTTCTATAAAAAAGAAATAATGACCTAATTACTTCATGTTTCCATATTCATCACATCTGTCTACCCCAAACTGGAAAATAGCAGAGCCTTAGCCTGTCATGGATTCTGGTGAAATCAATCATGACATTTGGAATAATATAAGAAATAATCATGACATTCTATGTGAAGCTAAGTGAGGTTCTGACAGCCCTGAATATGCAAGAAAAACTGATGGCTAAGGTCACCCAGAAGTTCATTTGCATAAATGGAAAACTGCTTTCCTTAGGGAATAAGAAACCAAGCAAGCAATGATGACTTAATCCTTGGAGTACATAAAAAATAAATTCTGAGTATATCATGGCATTTGTATTTACTTACTTACATTTGTTAATAAACTCATCCCTTCTGGACTCTTGAGTCTGATAGGGAGCCTATATAGAAACATATAAAACTAAGAAAGAAACAAAGGAAAAATAAACACATACATAAACCACTTTTCTTATTCAAAGTTGTTCCTTCTACTTTTTTTTTCTTTTTACTATTTTAGGGCCACACCTGAGGCATATGGAAGTTCCCAGGCTAGGGGTCTAATCAGAGCTACAGCTGCCGGCCCGTGTCAGAGCCACAGCAATGCCAGATCCTAGCCTCGACTGAGACCTACACAACAACTCATGGCAATGCGGGATCCTTAACCCACTGGGCGAGGCCAGGGATCGAACTGGCAACCTCATGGTTCCTAGTCGGATTCGTTTCCACTGCACCACGACAGGAACTCCAAAGTTGTTGCTTCTAAGATGAAAGGGGAAAATATCTAATAAAGCAGAACTACCTAGGATTCCTCCAATAGTGTGTCATCATGGAGCCCCAGTGAATACCAGGGAATAAACAGCATCTAGAAAAGTAAGCACACATTAGAAATCCCTGTGGGACTGCTAGAAATAATCACGTGGGAGTTGACTCCACAGGAAACCTGAGTTTGCGCTTGAGCTGATAAAACTGAGGACTTAAATCCCTGAGAAATTCAGCTTATATTGGAACTATAAATGCAATTTTGGTTAAATTGTGTTTTGGTAAGTCAAACGAAGAGGCAAGTTAAACAGAAATGTAAAGGATGAGAAGTACTGGGTTAGCAGACAGTGATGTAGATAAGAAGTTCCAAGACATATATACTATGCATGAGGTACTTATAAAATTGAATCAGAATTCAAAAAGTTCTTAGATGTGTACCAAAAGAAATGTGTGCTATTCATCCAAAGACATGCAAAATAATAGTCACAGCATCACTACCCAAATGCCTGTCAATTGTGAAACATACAAATTGTGAAATACTCACAAAACACAATATTGTACAGCAACGAGAGCAAATAAGCTATAACTTATGCAACAATTTCACGAATACAATGTTGTGTAAAAGATGTTGAGACACAAAGGGTACATCCATTTATATAAACTTCAAAATTAGGCAAAACTAATCTATAATGTTAAAAATAAGAACAGGAATTACCTTTGGTGGAAGAAAGTGAGAAAGGGGCATGAGAGTGAGGAATTTCTGATATGCTGGCACTGTTTAATTTCTGAAAATTCATCTACTTGGTGTTTTGTAAACAGAAATATGTACAGGCACAACTGTATACTTTTTGTGTATTCACATTAGGCCTCAGTGAAGAGTGCAAAAAATCAAGAGTTCTGGAATTCCCATCGTGGCTCACTGGTTAACAAATCCAACCAGGAACCATGAAGTTGCGGTTCGATCCCTGGCCTTGCTCAGTGCGTTAAGGATCCGGCGTTGCCATGAGCTGAGGTGTAGGTCGCAGATGCAGTGTGGATCCCGCGTTGTTGTGGCTGTGGTGTAGGCCAGAGGCTACAGCTCTGATTAGACCCCTAGCCTGGGAACTTCCATATGCTGCAGGTGAAACCCTAGAAAAGACAAAAATAAATAAATAAATAAATAAATAAATAAATAAAAGGCAAAAAATAAATAAAGAGTTCTGATTAAATTGGTAAATAGTAATCTGTGGTAGTAGAGAATTTAGGACATGTTTTGATGTAGGACCAGAAACTGCTTTAGACAAACCCCGAAGGACACAGATGGTGGGAAAACTAAACCATCTGAACCAAATCAGAAGTGAGACCCTGCCACCAATAAATAAATAGCTGGGTTTAATTAAATAATTTTAAAATGTGCTGAATCAGAATTGGGGTAAACAATTCTTCAGAACTCAAAGCAATGAAACAAACTAACTTACATAATTAACAACCTGGCAGTGATGTTATCCAAATGAAAAAGTAATCTGCCAAGGAATGCCTGACCCAGCAGCAGTGTGCATACAGAGGGAGCAGTGGTATCCTGAGAAGCAGATGATATATCCATCGGGTTATGTGACACAGACTTTCCGAGCTAACTCAGAAAGGATAATCAGAAAAAGGAGGAGAAGGACCCTAGGAGACTAGCTGGAGACTGTTAATCTGTGAGATGGGCACTGATCTAAGCATATTCAGTAAATGCCTCTGGGTTATTATTCTGTTCTAGAAAATGCCTGGTGAACTAAAGAACTTCAAAGAAAGACTAAAGTGAATCACAAGATGGAGTGATTTCTAAGCACCTACGGTATTGAGGCCACTTTTAATCAATTGAGGCTGATAAATATTCTTTGAAGAATCTCTGTGGTGGGATTTCCTATTCAAAAGGTAGCCAGGTTATAGCAAAATAAAACTAAGACAACAGGTCTTGTTAGGGAAGAAAGCATCGTTCTTTTCCATTTCCTTGAACTATAAAGGGTACATACGAGCAAAATAAATGATCCAATGTTCAATTCCATTACACCAATCCATCACACACCTCAAGCAAAACACACTGATGTAAACAGGTGAACATAAACTTCACGTTTCAATACCCTCTAAATGATGACTCAGAAGTGTATTAATTCTTTACGATCATGTTCAAGCTGAGCATCTGCATGACCTCTCGCATCTCAATGACTGCTGAAACCTGCAGTCCCTTAAAGAACAATGAAATGATATCTCCATATGCCAACATTTGTTCCTCCCCAGGTTGCATAAGATCCCACAACACGTATGACCTTTCTCAGTATGATGGAACTAAGCAATGGCTTCCAACCTGGCTGTGTGGGGAAGGAGGGTTGCCAGGTAAATACAGGATGCTCAATTAAATTTGAAGTGCAGATAAATAATGTTTAGTGTTAGTGTGTCCTGTGCAATATCTGGGACATAATTATACTCCAAAAAAAAAAAAAATCCAATTCGAATTTAAATGGGCATCCTGAATTTTTATTGGCTAATTCTAACAACTCTAATGAGAAGAATGCAGGCAAACTCACACCTAAGAGACAAACCAACCAACCAATCAGATTAGGGAAATAAGGGAGGGCAACATGAGACCTGCCCTACTCGCGCGTCATTCTCTGCCAGCTACAAATGGAAGTGGAATTTAAAGCTAAGCTCTTGCTAAGTACATGTGATTTGGTAAGCACTCCTTTCTCATGCACATTCATTATTTATTGTCAAATTAAAGAGGGAAAAGAGCTGAAATGTCAATTAAGGCTTCATCCTGCCTCAGGCATAAATTGTCAAAACAGATCAAGTAGTGTCACAAGTACAGATGGCCCTCAGTATACACCAGTTCTGCATTCACAAATTTAGCCAACAACAGAATGAAAATATTCAAAAAAATTTCTAGGAAGTTCCAAAAAGCAAAACTTGAATTTGTGCTCACTTGTAACAATTTACATAGCATTTACATTAAGAATTAAAAGCATATAGAGATGATTTAAAGTATAGGGGTTGATGTGCTTAGTTTATATGCAAATACCATACTACTTTATATAAGAGATTTGAGCATTCTGTGACTTTGGTGTCCTGTGCGCTGCGGGGTGCGGAGGTGTTGGAAGTTATCCTTGAACCAATTCTTTGTAGGGTAACAGAAAACTGTATTATTGCCAAAAAATTGGAGAGAAATTACTAATATTGATAAATATCTGGTTACTTTGCAATTAATGAAATAAAATGAAAAGAGGCCTGACAATTATTATTTGGGTCTTCAGAATTAAACCAAATTATTGGGAGACTAAGACATACCTGAAGAATTTAGGCATATTAATATCAACATCCCTTAAAAGTTTTCAAAGACTTAAATTCAGGCTTTATTTTTAACATTTTGTTGTTGTTTCTAGCACAATTTATGAGGGGAAAAAATTAGCTTGGAAAAAATGTTATTTTCCCCCCTTAGGAGTTCTTGATTTTTATAGTATTTTTATTATGATAGGACTATAAAGAAAAGGGGGTGATTTTAACAAGCCAACCAAGTAATGTACAAATTAGTGTCATTTCCTTCAAATAAAGATACAATAATGCATTTTTATTGTGCTCCAATTACTTAGAACTCCTCATGTAGAATCAACATAGAACCCCATCTGAAGTTCTTTGATTAGTCTTTTTTTAATTTTTTATTGAAGTATAGCTGATTTACAATCTTTCAGGTAACAGCAAAGTGATTCAGTTATACATATGTATATATAGTTATATACACATACTTTTTCAGATTCTTTTCCATTATAGGTTATTAAGGTTATTATAAGATTTTGACTATAGTTCCCTGTGCTATACAGTAGGCCCTTTCTGTTTATTTTATATATAGTGATGTGTATCTATTAATCCCAGCTCTCAATTTATCCCTCCCCCCTCTTCTCCTTTGGTAACCATATGTTTGTTTTCTATGTCTGTGAGTCTATTTCTATTTTGTAAGTTTGCTTATATCAATTTTTTTTTTAATTCCACATATAAGGGACATCCTATGGTATCTGTTTTTCTCTCTCTGACTTATTTCATTTAGCATGATAATCTCTAGGTCCATCCATGTTGCTACAAATGGCATTATTTCATTCTTTTTCATGGCTAGGTAAGTAATATCTATTGTATGTATATACAATTTTGTATATACACCACATCCTCTTTACCGACCAATCTATCTATCTATCTATCTATCTATCTATCTATCTATCTATCTAGTGTACCGCATCTTCTTTATCCACATGTTGATAGACATTTAGGTTGCTTCCATGTCTTGGCTACTGTAAATAGTGCTACTATGAACATTGGGATGCATATATAAAGTTAGAATTTTCCCTAGATATACACTCAGAAGTAGACTGTAGGATCACATGGTAACTCACTTTTGGTTTTTTAAGGAACTTCCATGATGTTCTCCATAGCAGCTGCATCAATTTACATTCCCAACAACAGTGTATGAGGGTTCGCTTTTCTCCATACCCTCCCTAGCAGTCATTATTTGTAGACTTTCTGATGATGGCCATTTTGACTGACCTGTGCAAGGCAATATCTCATTGTGGTTTTCATTTGCGTTTCTCTAATAATTAGCAAGACACATGTTTTCATGTGCCTTTTGGCCATTCATATGTGTTCTTTGGAGAAATGCCTATTTAGATCTTATGCCCATTTTTTGATTGGGTTATTATTGTTATATTGGGTTGCATGAGCTATTTCATATTTTGGAAATTAATTCCTTGTTGATAGAATCTTTAGCAGTATTCTCTCTCATTCCATAGGTTTTCTTTGCACTTCGTTTATGATTTCTTTGCTATGCAAATCCTGTGAGTTTAATTAGGTCCTTTTGTTTATATTTTTGCCTTTGTTGCCATTACTCTAATAGACAGATCAAAAAAAAAAAAACCTGCAATTAATGTCAAAGAGTGTCTGCCTATGTTTTACTCTACAAGTTTTAGAGTATCTGGTCTTACATTTAGGTCTTCAGTGCATTTTCAGTTGTTTTTATTATATGGTATTAGAGAATGTTCTAATTTCATTCTTTTACATGTAGCTGTCCAGTTTTCCCAGCACCATTTATTGAAGAGACTGTCTTTTCTCCACTGTATATTCTTCTCTCCTTTGCTGTAGATTAATTGACCATAAGTTCCTGGGTTTATTTCTGGGCTTTCTATCCTGTTTCACTAATCTATGTGTCTATTTTTGTGTCAGTACCATACTGTTTTGATTACTGTGGCTGTGTGGTATAGTCTGAGGTCAGGGAACATGAGTCCTCCCAGCTCCATTCTTCTTTCTCAATACTGCTTTGGCTATTTGGGGTCTTTTGTGTTTCTATACATATTTAAAGTTGTTTTGCTATAGTTCTGTGAAAAATGCATTGATGATTTGATAAAGATTTCATTGAATATGTAGATTGCCTTGAGGGTGTGGTCATTTTAACAATATTGATTCTTCCAATCCAAGAACAAAGTATACATTTCCATCTGTTTGTGTCATCTTCAATTTCTCTTATCAGTATCTCAAAGTTTACAGAGTACAGATCTTTTACTTCCTTGGTTAGGTTTATTCCTAGGTATTTTATTCTTTTTGATGTGATGATAAATGGGATTGCTTCCTTAATTTCTCTTTCTGACCTTTCATTGTTAGTGTACAGCAATGCAACAGATTTCTGTATATTAATTTTGTATACTGCAAATTTACTAAATTCACTGATGAGTTCTAGTAGTTTTCTAGTAGTATTTTTAGGATTTTCTGTGTATACTATCATGTCAACTGCAAACAGTGACAGTTTTATTTCTTCCTTTTTTATTTGGGTTACTTTTATTTCCTTTCCTTCTCTGATTGCTATGGCTAGAACTTTCAAAACTATATTGAATAAAATTGGTACGAGTGGGCATCCTTGACTTGTTCCTGATCTTAGAGGAAATGCTTTCAGCTTTTCACTGTGAGTACAATCTTAGCAGTGGAGTTGCCATATATGGCCTTTATTATGGTGAGGTATGTTCTTTCTATGCCAACTTTCTTGAGGGTTTTAATCATAAATGGATGTTGAGGTATTTTAAAAAATTTTTCTTCATCTGTTGAGATGATCATATTATTTTTTTTCCTTCAGTTTGTTAACATTGATTGATCTGCAGATGTTGAAAGATCCTTGCATTCCTAGGATAAATCCCATTTGATCAGGTATGATCCTTTTAATGTACTTTTAGAGTCAATTCACCAATATTGAGGATTTTTGCATTTATATTCATCAGTGGTATTGGCCTGTAATTTTCTTTTTGTATGTGTGATACCTTTGTCTGATTTTACTATCAGGGTGAAGATGGCCTCACAGAATGAGATCAGAAGTGTTCTTTCCTCTGTGATTTTTCTGGAATAGTTTCCAAAGGATAGGTGTTAAATCTTCTCTTTATGTTTGGTAAAATTCACCTATGAAACTATGTGTTCTAGAATTCTATTTAATCTGAAAATTTTAATTACTGATTTAACTTCAATTCTTTTTTTGACATTAACCTTATGTTTTTTTAATATATATATAATGATTTTTATTTTTTTCATTATAGCTGGTTTACTGTGTTCTGTCAATTTTGTACTGTACAGCATGGTGACCCAGTTACACATACATGTATAGCTTCTTTTTTCTCACATTAGCATACTCCATCATAAGTGACTAGACATAGCTCCCAATGCTATACAGCAAGATCTCATTGCTAATCCATTCCAAAAGCAATAATCTGCATCCATTAACCCCAAGCACCCCATCCATCCCACTCCTCCCCCCCCCCCCCCCGCCTTGGCAACCACAAGTCTGTTCTGCAAGTTCATGATTTTCTTTTCTGTGGAAAGGTTCATTTGTGCCATATATTGGATTCCAGATATAAATGACACCATATGGTATTTGTCTTTCTCTTTCTGACTTACTTCACTCAGGATGAGAGTCTCTAGTCCATCCATGTTGCTGCAAATGGCATTATTTTGTTCTTTTTTATGACTGAGCAGTATTCCATTGTGTAAATATACCACGTCTTCCTAATCCAATCATCTCTTGATGGACATTTGGGTTGTTTCCATGTCTTGACTATTGTGAATAGAGCTGCAATGAATATGTGGTGCATGTGTATTTTTCAAGGAAAGTTTTGTCTGGATAAATGCCCAAGAATGAGGATTGCTGGATAACATGGTAGTTCTATGAATAGTTTTCTAAGGTACTTCCATACTGTTTTCCATAGTGGTTGTACCAGCTTACATTCCCACAAACAGTGCAGGAGGGTTCCCTTTTATCCATACCCTGTCCAGCATTTGTTATTTTATGGCCATTCTGACTGGTGTGAGGTGGTATCTCATGGCAATTTCAATTTTGATACTTAGTCTGTTCATGTTTTCTCTTCCTTCTTGGTTCAATCTGATAAGATTTGTTCATTTTTAAGACTGTCCACTTCATCTAGGTGTCCATTTTATTGGCATATAGTTGTTTGTGTTGCACATTTTCTCCATTCAAAAGTATATTTTATATAATGAATGACTGTCATATGGAATTAGGCCTGAAAAATAAATTGTTTAATCCAGCTAGGTAATAATGCGTCTTGCTAAAAATATTTGGTAAAATAAATTATATTTGGATAGGAATCTGATGCTGAACATTAATTCCAAGACATAGGGGTATGATGTCAATATTTTAAATACAAAACTAGTTAATAACCAGTCAGAAAGCACCTGGAAATTTTGAAAATCATTAGCAGAGTGCCACAGTGAGAGGTGATCAATAACATAGTATATATGATACATGTATGAAGGAAATGTTAACTTCCCCATGGTCTAGTTTCCCTGGTCTTTAGAAGTGAATGGTACTGGATGCCATGGTAACCTCTAGAGTGAATATTACAAATGATAGGAGTAACAAATGTTTGCAGGATTTTGACAATAGAACTATAGAGTCTGAAGAAGAGTGGCCTAAATACAGTTTTGCAAACCTAAAGAATCCATAAGTCAGGAGAAAAATTTCAAAAGGTCAGACAGTAATTTATCAGTGAAACCCTCTATAGAATATTATCTTTGATCTGATGAGAAACGTTAGACTGAAAATATGAAGCTCAGAGGAGATTCTGTTTCTTGTTAAGAAAAAAAAGGAAAAGTAAAGTTATGAGATCTTTTGTTGAAGATTGATTTGTGTGACCAGGAATCATGATCAAAGACTTTCTTATATTGAAACAAATATATTTCTATGACTTAATATTACTCTGGCCTGATTTGTTTGGGAGGAATCTTTTATCCTAATAAACTGTAGTTTTTAGAACAATTTTAGGTTTACGGAAATATTGCACAGAAAGTACAGCATTCCCATAGGAATCTATCTTCCAACAATAATACAGTTTCCCCTATTATTGACATTTCACATTAATGTGGTATGTTGGTTACAACTGATGAATCAAGAGTGATATATTATTAACTGAAATCCACAGTTTACATGAAGGATCACTCTCCATGCTGTTCCGTTCTATGGGCTTTGACATATGCATAATGCCACATATACGTCATTACAGTTTCAAATAGAATAGTTTTAGTGCCTTTAAAATGTCCAGTGCTACATCTATTCATCTCACTCCATCACCCTTAAACGCCTAGCAACCACTGTCTTTTTATTGTCTCTATTAATTCTGCCCTTTCCAGAAAGTCATGTTGGAATCAGACAATATGTAGCCTTTTAAGACTGCCTTCTTCCACTTAGCCATATGAATTTAAGGTTCTTCCATGTCTTTTTATGTCTTGCCATCTATATGTACCACAGTTTGCTTATCAATTTACTTTATTGAAAGACATCTTGGACACTTAAGGGTAATTTTTAAACTACAAAATAATGGTGATTTCTTTTAAAACCTCATCTCAAGAATTCACCTCAAGTTCTGGAACTTTTTGTGCATTTCTGTTCTTGGATGTCATCTTTGCTTGTCTACCATTTATAAGAAATTTTAAAAGTCCAGAATACAAGGCTGAAATTTCTAGTAGGGAGAAAGGTTACTACATTTTGTTTATGCTACACTTCTATCTTCTCTCAAATTCTCACACACCTATAATTGAAGAAATCTTTCTTTGTTATCTCCTGTATTGATTGATTTTGTCCCACTTCCCCATTCTTAACATCCCTCATTTGGACTATTACTATTGTATTCTAACTGAGTTCTCTCATTCTGGTCTTGTCCTCTTCAAACAGTATTCTTGACACTTCTCCCAGTGCCTTACCTTAGAAACCAAGTAACACTTTCCTGACATAAAATTCTGCAGAGCCCTTTCTGATAAGGCAATGCCTCCTCATCATCTAATTATCCTTTGTTTCTGTAATCGGAATTACATTTGGTCCCACACCTAAACTTCCCTGTTTTTCCACTTATTGCCTCTGTTCCCTGAACGTTCTCCCTCTTTCTCATCTCGTCGCTTTCTAGCACTTACTACCAATCCAGATGTCTCCTTCAGGAAGCACTTCTTAGAGCCACCAATGTTTTACTTTATTTCTTTGTTTGATTATGTCAAAATATCTTTCTTTTTAGCCTGATTAGACCTAATTCCTTGAGCTAAGAATCTGTGAAATTTTTATAATCCCAGTGCCAAGCAAATAAATTTGATACCTGTGTATAATCTTTTAAACAAAATTAATTTTCATGCTCCTGAAATTAAGTTTGGAAACTTAATATTTCACCAAGCAGCAAGAATAATAACAACAACAAAAACAATAATTAGATTTCTAATCAATGCAAACTGCCTTTGTGTTGTTCAGGAATAGTTCATGTTTCTATTTTTATTCAATTCTCACAATATGACCAGTAAAATATATACTGGTTGCCTTACTCACAAACTTCCCTATAGTATCTTAAGCCAATAAAAGGTCTTTTTGTTTGTTTGTTTGTTGTTACATAACAAGGAGCTCAGATGCAGATCATCAAGAGCTGATATGATATAGTGGCTCCAAGATGCCATCAGCATCCTAGGCTCTTTAATCTTTCTGTTGTGCCATCCATAGCATGTGGGTTTCCTCCTCATGGTCACAAAACGGCTGCTCCCATACATTTTCCATTCCTCCTTCCAGCATAAAAAAGTGGTGAGGAGAGTGGGTGGATGGAATCCATAGGAGGAAAGAAGACTTGAATAAATTCCCAGAAGATTTTTTTTTTTTTAATCTTAAATGCCTAGACCTGGGCCAAATAATTCCCCTAGCTGCAAGGAAGCTGGGAAATATATTGTAACTAGTCATGATAACATTTGGAGCAAAGTCAGATCTCTATTAATCTGGAAAAGAGGAACATGAATCCTGACTAAGTAATTAGTAGTATCTGGCACAAGAGATTAAGCAATATTGTTATCCTAAGGGTAACTAAAAGAAGTGAATTGTGGAGTTCCCGTCGTGGCGCAGCGGTTAACGAATCCGACTAGGAACCATGAGGTTGCGGGTTCGATCCCTGCCCCTGCTCAGTGGGTTAACGATCCAGCGTTGCCGTGAGCTGTGGTGTAGGTTGCAGACGCGGCTAGGATCCCGCGTTGCTGTGGCTGTGGTGTAGGCCAGAGGCTACAGCTCCGATTAGACCCCTAGCCTGGGGCATCTCCATATGCCACGGGGGTGGCCCAAAGAAATAGCAAAAAGACAAAAAAAAAAAAAAAAAAAAAAAAGAAGTGAGTTGTCCCACCAGTCCAAGTGATGGGTAGATAACTGGAACCTAGGTATCTAGATAGAGGCATCATATATTTAATTAATCAAAGGTGTATCCAAGGGTTCATATACTAAAGACATCAACTCATTATAAACCCACCATTGCTTTCTTCTATAAGGAGAGTCCTTAATAAGGTAATAGATTGAGGTATCAATTGATAGTTTCAATGGTCTCCTTTTTGGGACTGAGAAAAGCTCAGTTTTGAAACTAAAATTACCACCTCCATTACCCAAATGTTATAAGAATTCTTTATCATCCATCTCAACAAAACTCACAAATATAGATACACAAATGTTTTCTCCTTTTGCTGTAGGAATATGCTCATTATATAACTGGAAAAAAAAGTGTAAACTAAATGTAAAACAAATTGATTGGGGCTAGGACTCTATTGTATGTGCAGCAAACCAAAACTTATAAATGAAGACAATGAAGCCATTTCAAAAGAGCACTAAAATTAATTTCCAGTAATGGAATGATCTGCTAAAGAAAGACACATAAAATATAGCAAAATTAGTTACACATTAAATAAAGAAGGAACAGGGAGTAATTGTTCCTTAGTTTTTATTTGTTTGTTTACTTTTTTGCATTATAACCAGGAAGTTAGTAAGTTAGTAAGTACATAAATTAATGGTATTTGGGGTCATGTGAAGCTTTTCATAAATTTTCAAGATGTACTGAACTTTCTGAGCTTTTGAGATTAAGTAAAGCCTAAGAAAATGCATTTGGTTCATTTCTCCAGTGCATATAAATTATGATTAAATACAGTTAATCCTAATTTTAAAGCACACACACACATATATTCACCATATATGAATATAGATACACTAGATGTGTTTTCAGTGATTTTATTCCTAGGTTGTGGGAGTCACAAGTCTTTCTCCACTTGTTTTTCAACTTAATACACTGGTTTCAAGAGCATATAATTAAAAATGCTGAGACGCCCAGAAGTTAATGAAGACTACGGTAAGCACCCTGCAGAATGAACATTTTTATGGCTCTTGTGCACAAAGCACTGCAGGCTAATTATTTTCAGACCAGTCGGTGAATGAAAAGTTGTCCTGAGAGAATATTCACTTCTCTGACCTGTGGTGATCCCTCCTTATTCTGAATCAGTGGAGCTACCTCAGAAGTAGTTCTCTTAGGCTTTTCAAGCTTTTTGGCTCAGAGAAGCATCTAACGAATTAATTTTAAGTTTTCACTGAACTGTGTCCTTTCACCACCTGATCTTACAATATCTGAGGCCAGGACAGGGATGATATGAAAGTTAATTTTCTATAACTGCCTGGCATGGCTATTCACGGAACTAAGGGAAGTCCCAGGCCTAAACACTTTGGACCAACCAGAGAATGCTTTACGTCCAAGGTCTCGTGGGGCAATGAGAATAGAAGAGAGTTGGATGATTGACTTAATACCCTCTACAAATAATGCCTGATTTCCTATAACACATTCGCATGTGCATACAAAGATTTATCTTATTTTCCCCTCAAAAATAGATATTCACTGGCTGGCATTTTCTGTAAAGAGATAGTAAGTTTACAGGATTAGCCTTTTCTTGACATTCAAGCATATTAATTTTTCAAGAAAAAAGTAAATGTGAGTTTGAGTTTATAGCCATATGTAATAATGATACAATTCCATTTGTGTCAATTTAATTAGGGTCATTTCAACTTGAAACACCAATTTTACTTCTATGTGGCAATTCTATTGGGAAAAATTGCCTTAGATATGTTAAGTTTTAATTCTTGGTTTTGAAATACAGATAGGATCTTTTAGGATGTTTATTAGTCATCACTGGGCTTCCAATTTGTCTGAGATTAGAATATCTTCACCAATATGCCTGGCCCAAAGTATAGACATAATTTATTAAATGTCATGAAATAAAATGCGTCTAAAACTTAATTTTTTTCTAATAGCACATTTGAAAAAGAGAAAGTATTGGCATTGTAGTCAGACAAATATTGTTCCAACACCTAGTGTGACCCAATTAGGGTAATTACTCTGAGACTAATTTCCTAATATGCAGAATGGGAATAATAATAACTAGCATGCAGAGCTCATGAATATTAAATGAGATAATATACACACTCATTCCTTAGGAACTGGTAGTAATTTTGTTTGTAAAGGTTCTTAATAGTGTTTTTTATGTTTTATGATTATTATAATTGACAATTCAGTAAATTAAACTCTATGTATGAAAATTGTTTATTTAATGAAAGGTTTGGTTTATGAAATAAATAAATCAAAATAAATACACCACTAAAATAAATCTAGCACAGTTATAATGCATAGGTTTCAAAGATCTGAACTGGAAATTTCATTAGGGACAAATTTGATCAAATTTTCCTCTTTATATCTCGATGCCTCACACTGTACCTTGTATGTCATTTCCTCTCTCATGAGAAAAAAAATGAATTTAAAATTACTCCTATTAAAATCTGTAGGTACTTTTCATAGAAATAAATTTCACATATTAGCACAAATAGAATATAATGTTTGCAAAACTTTCTGTGATAACTCTCTGTTTTCAGTTGTGCCTCCTGGCCTCTTAATGCTGCTATTAGGAAAAGTGAGGGAGTAACTATCATGGTGCAGTGGTTAAGAATCCTGACTGCAGTGGCCTGGGTCACTGCTGAGGCATGGATTTGATCCCTGGCTCAGCACAGTGTGTTAAAGGATCAGATATTGCTTAACATGTGGCATAGGTCACAGCTGTAGCTTGAATTCAATCCCTGGCCCAGAAACTTCCACATCAAATGAGGTAAGAAACCTGTGATTGGAGTTCAGACCTACCAGTCATTTCTGCCACAGAGAAATTATAAAGAGGACTAGAACATCTCTCTCCTTGAGGCTCATGCCTGGCTATTATGCAAAACGTTTACTTCACTTTAATATGGTATCAGGTCTAGTCCTATATATTTTTAATGAACTGAACAGAAGGAACACACACACACACAGGAATAAGGCTGTAATACATGAATGATAATGCATCTTGAGAAGGTATCGCAGTGATTTAAAAAAAAAACCTTTTGAAATATTGCAAAATTTGTGTGATCTTATTAGAGAAGTACATTAGAGGAAATTTATATAAAAAATGCTTATTTTAGTAAGGAGGAAAGGTCTCAAATCAGTGGCCTTAGCATCTACCTTAAGAAACAAGAAAGAGAAGAGTAAATAGAAAGTAAGCTGCAGAAAAAAGGAAATAATAAAGGCCATAATAAATCTATAAAGAATATAAAATAAGGAAATGGAAAATAGAAGAAAAAAAAAAGAAAGAAAAACCAATCAAACCAAAATCTGGGTCTTTGAGAAGATCAATAAAATTGGTAAGCTTCTGGGCAGAACAATTAGATAACAAGATAAATGACACAAATTACTAATATCAGGAATGAGTGAGGGAATATCATGATAGAGTCCACAAATATTAAAAAAATTCTAAGGAAATATTATGAACAACTTTTGTCAATAAATGTGATAAATGGACAAATTACTTGAATGATACAAACTATCAAAGCCCAGTGAAGAAGAAATAGATCCACTGAATAGTCCTATATCCAATAAAGACATTGAATTTATAGTGAGAGACTTTCCCACAAAAAAAAACCCTTGAGCCCAAGATGGCTTTACTAGTGAATTCTTACAAACATTTATGGAAGAAATAGTACCAATTCTACAAAAAACTTTCCAGAAAAATGGAAGCAGAGGGAATACGTCCCAATATGTTCTAATATCTAACAATACTACTCTAATATCAAAAACCTAATACTTGGAAAGATATTTGGATACTAACATACTTTCATTGCAAAAAAAATAAAATAACAGATCAATACCCTGACCAGCATAACTGCAAAAATACTGAACAAAAATTTAACAAATAAAATCCAAAATTATATAAAACAATATGTAATACATCATTGTAATACATCATGACTTGATAGAAATTTCCCAAGAATCTACATTTGGCTTAACATCTAAAAATCAATTATAAAAATTATAATTTACCATGTTTATAAGTGAAAATTATAAAACTATATGAACATTTATGCACAAAATATTTTTAAAATTCAACATCTTTGAAAAAAAAACTGAAAAATATAGAATGTCTTCAACTTGACAAAGGGCAACTACAGAAACTCACAGGTGACATTCACACTTAACAGTGAAAGAACAAATGCCTTCCCTTCTAACAACACAAGCATATCCACTTTCCTTATTCACAAAAGTATCCCACTTTAGTTGATATGAGATCCTCACAATCACAGACAATATTAACTGATCTATATTTTATACATGTCTCATATTGTTTACTCATTATCTCTGAGGAACATATTATTATCACTATTTCACAATGAAGATACTGAGGAGCAGGGAGGTCATGACCTGAGATCACACAACCAGTTAGTGGCTCAATCTAATAGATTCAAAACACAGGCTTTTAGACATTTGTTAAGAATATACTTCTATCACCATTTTACTAAGATCATCTAATAAAACCTATGATACCATAATAATGGATATTCCAAATTAAAACACATCTTTAAATAATTCTGATTTAAATATATTGATTCACAAGAAAATTTTCCCAAAATTTCTATAAAATTTTAATTGACCTAATTCATGCTTTTATATAAATACTTAGGACCATTAAATAAAACAATATTTTGGGAGCACTAGAGAAGTCTAGTAGTATAGAAACTGCTAGAAATTATCATATTTTAAATTAATTAATGTTTTGCTAAAAAAGTTATCAATTAATTATATAAATGCTCTAATAATTAAAACACAAGGAATTAAAAATTACCTGCAAAGTTTTATTAAAGAATAAATTTCAGAATGTTTAAGACCTCTCAAAATGCAATTTTGTTTTATTCTTTTCTAATTCATAGTTTCTGTTTTGTTTAGCCATTTTGCTATTTTAATTAAAAATCAAAGTACTGTAGATAAAATTTTCAGTATTTGTCTGACAATAGCCAAGTAATTACTCTAACAAAGCTTATTTTTCCCTGAAAAAGTTAAAGCAATATAGGAGTTTAATGCTATCCATAAAGAAATATATATCTCATTAAGTTATCTGGAATCTAAGGGTTTGGATCTCAGATCAAAATGATAAAATAAGAATGATTTAGGAACTCACAATGGTTCCAATTTAATGTGCATTAATGCACATCTAAAATATCTTCAAAATGAGGAGTAAGGTTAATTAACTTACCTTACTCCTCAAGATATAAAGCACTATACAAAGTAACAGTGTCTTAATACTATATGTATTTTCTCTTTTTAAAACACCCTCTTAATTTGTTTTACTTCTGTTTTAGAAATAGGAGTATAGAATTACATCTAAATCTTGGGTTCATGACCAGGTAGGGTTCATCCCAGGTTCACAAGGATGGTTCAACATATGCAAATCAATCAACATCATACACCACATTAACAAAAAAAAAAAAAAGTCAAAAATCATATGATCATCTCAATAGACGCCAAAAAAGCATCTGACAAAGTCCAACATCCATTCATGATGAAGACCCTCGCCAAACTGGGTATAGAGGGAACATTCCTGAACATAATCAAAGCCATTTATGATAAACCCACAGCAAATATAATACTCAATGGGGAAAAACTGAAAGCCTTCTGACTCAAATCTGGAACAAGACAGGCATGCCCACTCTCACCACTGCTCTTCAACATAGCTTTGGAAGTCCTAGCCACAGCAATTAGACAAACAAAAGAAATAAAAGGCATCCATATAGGAAGAGAGGAGATAAAACTGTCACTGTATGCAGACAACATGATACTATACATAGACAACCCTAAAGACTCAACCCCAAAATTACTTGAACTGATTAATAAATTCAGCAAAGTAGCAGGCTATAAGATTAACATTCAGAAGTCAGTCACATTTCTGTATACCAGCAATGAAATATTAGAAAAGGAATACAAAAACACAATACCTTTTAAAGTTGCACCTCACAAAATCAAATACCTCAGAATACACCTGACCCAAGAGGTAAAGGACCTATATGCCGAGAACTATAAAACTTTACTCAAAGAATCAAAGAAGATGTAAAGGAATGGAAAGATATTCCATGTTCCTGGATTGGAAAAATCAATATTGTAAAAATGGCCATACTACCCAAAGCAATCTACAGATTCAATGCAATCCCTATCAAATTACCCATGACATTGTTCACAGAACTAGAACAAACAATCCAAACATTTATATGGAACCACAAAAGACCCAGAATCACCAAAGCAATCCTGAGAAACAAAAACCAAGCAGGAGGCATAACTCTCCCAGACTTCAAGAAATGCTACAAAGCCACAGTCATCAAAACAGTGTGGTACTGGTATCAAAACAGACAGACAGACCAATGGAACAGAAGAGAGAACCTGGAAATAAACCCTGACACCTGTGGTCAATTAATCTTTGACAAGGGAGGCAAGAACATAAAATGGGAAAAAGAAAGTCTATTCAACAAGCATTGCTGGGAAACCTGGACAGCTGCATGCAAAGCAATGAAACTAGAACACACCCTCACACCATGCACAAAAATAAACTCCAAATGGCTGAAAGACTTAAGTATACAACAGGACACCATCAAACTCCTAGAAGAAAACATAGGCAAAACACTCTCTGACATCAACAGCATGAATATTTTCTCAGGTCAGTCTCCCAAAGCAGTAGAAATAAGAGCAAAAATAAACCCATGGGACCTCATCAAACTGAAAAGCTTTTGCACAGCAAAGGAAACCCAAAAGAAAACAAAAAGACAACTTACAGAATGGGAGAAAATAGTTTCAAATGATGCAACTGACAACGGCTTCATCTCTAGAATATATAAACAACTTATACAACCCAACAGCAAAAAAGCCAACCCATCAATGGAAAAATGGGCAAAAGACCTGAATAGACTGTTCTCCAAGGAAGATATACAGATGGCCAGCAAACACATGAAAAAATGCTCAACATCGCTGATTATAAGAGAAATGCAAATCAAAACTACCATGAGATACCACCTCACACCAGTCAGAATGGCCATCATTAATAAATCCACAAATAACAAGTGCTGAAGGGGCTGTGGAGAAAAGGGAACCCTCCTACACTGTTGGTGGGAATGTAAACTGGTACAACCACTATGGAGAACAGTTTGGAGATACCTTAGAAATCTATACATAGAACTTCCATATGACCCCACAATCCCACTCTTGGGCATATTTCTAGACAAAACTCTACTTAAAAGAGAAACATGCACCTGCATGTTCATTGCAGCACTATTCACAAGAGCCAGGATATGGAAACAACCCAAATGTCCATCAACAGATGATTGGATTAGGAAGAAGTGGTATATATACACAATGGAATACTACTCAGGCATAAAAAAGAATGACATCATGCCATTTGCAGCAACATGGATGGAACTAGAGAATCTCATACTGAGTGAAATGAGCCAGAAAGACAAAGACAAATACCATATGATATCACTTATAACTGTAATCTAATATCCAGCACAAATGAACATCTCCACAGAAAAGAAAATCATGGACTTGGAGAAGAGACTTGTGGCTGCCTGATGGGAGAAGGAGGGAGTGGGAGGGATCGGGAGCTTGGGCTTATCAGACACAACTTAGAATAGATTTACAAGGAGATCCTGCTGAATAGCATTGAGAACTATGTCTAGATACTCATATTGCAACAGAACAAAGGGTGGGGGGAAAAAAGTGTATATGTATAAGGATAACTTGATCCCCTTGCTGTACAGTGGGAAAATAAAATAAAATAAATAATAATAATAATCTAAAAAAAAGAAAAAGTAGTTATTTTCATTACTATACTTTTAAGGTTTTAATATAATACCTGTTTCACAGAATAACAGAATTATAAAGGTCACCCAGACCAATCTCTAGACCAAAGGAAACAAATTATGAGAAGTTGTCACGTTGAAAAGAATGCTTATTAAGTTTTGCCTGAGAGAGCAGAACTAGAGAAACAGTTGTGTAAAGTTTTGAAGAGAATGATTCTACCTTAACCAAACGAAGGACAACCAGAGCTGTTTAATGGAGAATTGGGTTTGTTTGTTTGTTTGTTTGTTTGTTTGTTTGAAGTAGTGAATCCACTATCATATCACTGGTTCAAATACAAGCTGTCTGACATTAGGTCAGGACTGTAAAAAGGGAAATAGGGTTCTATGATCAAAAATGTGTATATATAACTGAACCACTTTGCTGTACACCTGAAACTAACAGAAAGTTGTAAATTAACTATATTTCAGGGTTTTTTTTACTTTTTAGGGCTGCTCCTGCGGCATATGGAGTTTACCAGGCTAAGGGTGTAATCGGAGCTACAGCTGCCATCCTATGCCACGGCCACAGCAATGCAGGATCCGAGCTGCATCTGTGACCTACACCACAGCCCATGGCCACACATGGTCCTTAACCCACTGATTGAGGCCAAGCATCAAACCTACAACCTCATGGTTCCTATTCAGATTCCTTTCCGCTGCACCCATGATAGGAATTCCTATATTTCAGTTTTTAAAAAGTGATATAACACAGACATTCTTGTATTTAGCTGTTGATCTGAAGCAAATAAACTGCCAGATATTTCTCCACCAAAGATAAGTTTATTCAGGATTGATAGAGAATTGCAGTTCTGGGTCTGCTACCTGGCGAGCTCCCACAGCAATGGAAAGGAAGAGGGAGGGCTTTTATTGAGAGGAAAAGAAAGATGGAAGGACTATATTAAAAAGAGCCCATGGTTTTTCAGTGGCTGAATCTTTGCCAGGAAGGAATATTTCTTCTTATTTTTGGGCTCTCCCATCATCACAGGGTGTGAAAGCTCTCCTGCCTCCTCTCCCCCCACCTCCCTTTCCCAATTCTATTTAATTGAAGTTTCTGTTTATTAGTTTTTTTTACATAGTTTAGTTTTCTTTTCCTTCCTGAAATCTACGAGCAGAACCAAATTCACTGACTCAAGATTAAGATTGATTCTCCAGGTTATTTTTATAAAATAAATTCTAAACAACTTTATCATAAGGTAATAATTTAGCCCTAGCTTCCTTCTTGCTTTCATCCTTATACTATCATTCCTTGAATTTTCTACTCCAGTCATATTGAGCTGCTTAAAATTCACCAAATAAATCAGATTATTTGGCATGTCTGTGTGAGAAAGTGGAGTTTCTCCTACCTAAATCTTCTTTGCCTTTCCTTCCCTGTTTGCCTAGCAATATCCACTCACAGCATACCAGCTGAAAGCTCATTTTAAATACTAAGGCTTTAGTGACTCCTGACCAGGTAGAAATGAGCTTTGAGGGAAAAGGACAGAAATTGAGGGCATGTCAAAAAGAAATAAAGTGTGTTTCAAAGTCAGAGAAAGGATGTGGAGAAATGTCCTGAGTTTCACAATGCAGGAACAACCACTTGTCCCAGAGAGTCTAAAGGCTTGCGGTGACCTATTTATTTTGTACCTACAGTATCTAGAACAGTGCTTGACACATTAATTAAAGAATAACAAATCACTTTCAAGCTGTTTCACCTTTCTAATGTGAGAAATTTCACAAGTTTTTTTAAATTTGTTTTGGAAATTAATTTTAATTAGTTTGAAGGAGAGAACTGAAAAAAGACACTATTAATAGATGAGATCCCTTTTATCCTAGAAATAAATGTTTTACCTTTTCTCATGAATGTGCATTTGCCATAGAGTGGAGGCATATTTCCTAAGAATTGTTTTTTGTTTTTACTTTATCATTTGTCTATTTGAATATATACAGAAAGCTCTATTGAAGCAAGTATTAGCCTGAACCAAGAATTGGGTATTTAATCCCTGTTAAAAGAATACCTTTATTGTCAAGTCCATTGAGAAGAGGGCTCCCTTTAACATAAGTCACTTAGGTCTAGAATCCAGGTTACTCAGACTTTAGGCGGGAGAAAGGTGCTGGGAACTTTTTAGACAAGTGCATTTTGTTCAAGGCATGGGTGTCTGTGTTTACAAAGGCTACTGGTACAGGGTACTGTGTTTCCAGGGAAAAGGCAATGAAAGGACGAAACTATAGTTTTCCATCTACCCTTCTAGATTCTTGATGGAGATCCCCTATAATAAAGGACAGATTAACAGAAGAAAAATAAACAAAAAGTATAGTAATATATATACCTCCCATATACGTGGGACATACCAGGAAAACTGAGTAACTCCCAAATGGCCAAAGATGTTGTGGGGGTAAGGTTGGCTGGCGTTGTGAGAAGCCAATTTTAGAAGATTATCAGGCAAAGCACAATAAGCAAGAATATGCTTGTTATGCAAATTTAAATCTGTTCAGCTTTCTCAATTGATAAGAATTTCTACAGACGTAGTCCTCCTTTTTTTTTTTTTTCTGTTAGACAGGAAGCCATCTTTACAGAGATTTCCCTTATAAATTTCTCTTACCAAAGGACAAGTTCTACTCAGTGTTCAGAGCTTCTCCTACATTGTGTCTTAAACGTAATTAGCCTAAAAGAATCCTTATGCCAAAGAGACATATCTTGAAGTGGTGAATTTTGCTCCCCTTAAGCAGTTAGTCACTGCCCTGTTCTCGGTAGACGCCATCCCTTTTTCCTCTGAATTTACCTTTTGAGAAATGGGTGAAATGCCTTCTTTCCTGTAGTCCAAGAACCTGAAAGTGCATCTGGGGAGAGACTTCCTGCAACATGTTGTTGGAGGGAGGAGTGCACATTCTGATACATGGCCCTATTCCTCATTATTTCAATTTAAAATAACTGTTTCTAATCTCAGCGGGAATTCTTTCAGCTTTTCACCATTGAGAATGATGTTCGCTGTGGGTTTGTCATATATGGCCTTTATCATGTTGAGGTAGGTTCCCGTTATGCCCACTTTCCGAAGGGTTTTTATCAGAAATGGGTGTCGGATTTTGTCAAAGGCTTTTTCCGCGTCTATTGAGAGGATCATATGGTTTTTATCCTTCAGTTTGTTAATGTGGTGTATCACACTGATGGATTTGTGGATATTGAAGAACCCTTGCATCCCTGGGATAAATCCTACTTGTTCATGATATACAATCCTTTTAATGTATTGTTGGATGTGGTTTGCTAGTATTTTGTTGAAGATTTTTGCATCGATGTTCATCAGTGATATTGGCCTGTAGTTTTCTTTTTTTGTGGAGTCTTTGTCTGGTTTTGGTACCAGGGTGATGGTGGCCTCATAGAATGAGTTTGGGAGTATCCCTTCTTCTGCAATTTTTTGAAATAGTTTCAGAAGGAGAGGTGTTAGCTCTTCTCTAAATGTTTGATAGAATTCGCCTGTGAAGCCATCTGGTCCTGGACTTTTGTTTGTTGGAAGTTTTTTAATCACAGCTTCAATTTCAGTTCTTGTGATGGGTCCATTCATCTTTTCTATTTCAACTTGGTTTAGTCTTGGAAGATTGTACTTTTCTAAGAATTCGTCCATTTTTTCTAGGTTTTCCATTTTATTGGCCTATAGTTGCATATAGTAGTCTCTTATGAACCTTTGCATTTCTGTGGTGTCCGTTGTTACTTCTCCTTTTTCATTTCTAATTTTATTGATTAGAGGCCTCTCTCTTTTTTGCTTGATAAGTCTGGCTAGGGGTTTATCAATTTTGTTGATCTTTTCAAAGAACCATCTTTTTGTTTCATTGATCTTTTCTATGGTTTTCTTTGTTTCTATCTCATTGATTTCTGCTCTGATGTTTATGATTTCTTTCCTTCTACTAACTTTAGGTCTTGTCTGTTCTTCTCTCTCAAGCTGCGTCTGCTCTCACCTCTACTCTTCAACTTAGTTCTGGAAGTCCTAGCCACATAAATCAGAGAAGTAAAAGAAATAAAAGGAATCCAAATTGGAAAGGAAGAAGTAAAACTATCGCTATTTGCAGATGACATGATACTATACCTAGAGAATCCTAAAGACTCTACCAGAAAACTGTTAGAGTTTATCCACGAATTTGGCAAAGTTGCAGGATACAAAATCAATACGCAGAAATCGATAGCGTTTCTATATACTAACAATGAAAAAGCAGAAAAGGAAATTAGAGAAGCAATCCCGTTTGCCATCACATCCAAAAGAATAAAATACCTAGGAGGGAACCTACCTAAAGAAACAAAAGACCTGTACTCTGAAAACTACAAGCCACTGATGAAAGAAATCAAAGATGACACAAATAGATGGAAAGATATACCATGCTTGTGGATTGGAAGAGTTAATATTATCAAGATGACTATACTACCCAAGGCAATCTATAGATACAATGCAATCCCTATCAAATTACCAAGGACATTTTTCACAGAACTTGAACAAAATATTTTAAAGTTTGTTTGGAAGCACAAAAGACCCACAATAGCCAAAGACATCCTGAAAAAGAAAAATGGAGCTGGAGGAATCAGGCTCCCAGACTTCAGACTATAATACAAAGCAAAAGTCATCAAAACTGCATGGTGCTGGAACAAAGGCAGACATATAGATCAGTGGAACAGGATAAAAAACCCAGAATTAAACCCATGCACTTACAGCCAACGCATCTATGACAAAGGAGGCAAGGACATACAATGGAGAAAGGACAGCTTGTTCAATAAGTGGTGCTGGGAAAACTGGACAGCCACAGGGAAAAGAATGAAATTAGAACACTCCCTAACATCATACACAAAAATAAACTCCAAATGGATTAAAGACCTAGATATAAGACCAGACAGTATAAAACTCTTAGCGGAAAACATAGGCCAAACACTCTCTGACATAAACGACAGCAACATCTTCTCAGATCCACCTATCAGAGTATTGACAATAAAAACAAAAATAAACAAATGGGACCTACTCAAACTTCAAAGTTTCTGCACAGCAAAGGAAATCCTAAATAACACAAAAAGACAACCCACAGAGTGGGAGAAAATCTTTGCAAGTGAATCGACTGACAAGAGATTAATCTCCAAAATTTATAAACACCTTCTGCAGCTCCATACCAAAAAAACAAACAACCCCATCCAAAAATGGGCAGAAGATCTAAACAGACAGAAGACATACAGATGGCCAAGAAACACATGAAAAGATGTTCAAGGTCACTCATTATTAGAGAAATGCAAATCAAAACCACTCTGAGGTACCACCTTACACCAGCCAGAATGGCCATCATCCAAAAGTCTACAAACAATAAGTGCTGGAGAGGGTGTGGAGAAAAAGGAACCCTAGTACACTGTTGGTGGGATTGTCAATTGGTGCAACCACTGTGGAAAGCAGTATGGAGAGTCCTCAGAAAGCTAAACATAGAACTACCATTTGATCCAGCAATCCCACTCCTGGGCATCTATCCAGAGAAAACCATGACTCGCAAAGACACATGTACTCCAATGTTCATTACAGCACTATTTACAATAGCCAAGACATGGAAACAACCTAAATGTCCATCGACAGAGGAGTAGATCCAGAAGATGTGGTACATACACACAATGGAATATTACTCAGCCACTAAAAGGAATGAAATACTAGCATTTTTAGCAACATGGGTGGACCTAGAAACTATCATGCTAAGTGAAGTCAGCCATACAATGAGACACCAACATCAAATGCTTTCACTGACATGTGGAATCTGAAAAAAGGACAGATGGAACTTCTTTGCAGAATAGATGCTGACTCACAGACATTGAAAAAGTTATGGTCTCTGGAGGAGACAGTTTGGGGGGTGGGGGGATGTGCCTGAGCTGTGGGATGGAAATCCTGTGAAATCAGATTGTTATGATCATTATACAACTACAGATGTGATAAACTCACTTGAGTAATAAAAAAAAAATGGAAAAAAAAAACTGTTTCTAAGTATAATTTTTTTTTTTTTCAATTCCTATACTCCTTAAGAAAAGGCATTGAGGAGTTCCCATCGTGGCGCAGTGGTTAACGAACCTGACTAGGAACCATGAGGTTGTGGGTTCGGTCCCTGCCCTTGCTCAGTGGGTTAATGATCCGACATTGCCGTGAGCTGTGGTGTAGGTTGCAGACGCGGCTCGGACCCCTTGTTGCTGTGGCTCTGGCATAAGCTGGCAATTAGACCCCTAGCCTGGGAACCTCCATATGCTGTGGGAGTGGCCCAAAGAAATAGCAAAAAGACAGAAAAAAAAAAAAGGCATTGATGCCTTTCTCCTCAGCCTACTTTATTTGCTTATCCTTTTAAACACTGGCAATTTTGGCTCTACATGAAAATCTTAAGGGACTCAGAACAAAAGTTGGAATGATGCTAATATTTAACAACAATTACAACACAATCATCCTAACCATAGAACAGAGTCTCACAAGGTCTTTAAAAGCACTTGCTATTCTTTCAGCCTTACTTGGTCAATATTTAGCACTGGTCATTGTTTTATCAAAGCTATTTATCATCTTGATAATAAACTCATATAGACCTATGGGACATTTTTTGCACATTTTAGTAAACACATAACATATAAAAATTAATAGAAATCTCTAATAGATACATCATTTGGATACTGCATGTAAAAAACTTAGAATAGGGCCTAAAATATAGAAAAATCATATATATAATTATAATTACATAATTATATATAATATATATTTTGCAGCTAGAAGTTTGTACCTGTTGATCTCCCTCACCTATTGCTTTTCTCCCTCTACTCCCCCCCCAAGGCAACCTATTGTTTCTCCTCTTTATTTCTAGCTCTGTTTCTGTTTTGTTATGTTCATTCATTTATTTTGTTTTTGAAATTTCCTATTCTAGACTATCTACTTCTTCATTGCCACCATTTCAAATGAGGGATTTAATTATAATATGAATCACATTTTAAATTATCTTTAAAAGATTATTAAAAATATTTCATTCACTGAAAAACATCATGGAACAAATCAAAATTCATTATTTTCTTATCAAGTATGTATTAAGGTGGGTGATGGGTGAAGGAAATCTAGATATTTCCAGAGGAAAAATACAAAGTTGTTTTTTAATCAAAGGCCAAAGAGTTTACTTTTAATTGAATTATCAGAATTATAGTTTCAGATGAAAGGCTGAGCTACAAACATGATTTATCTTCCATTTATCAAAATGTTTGATTCATTAGCTCATGAAAAGCTAATTGCTCATTTATTTTAAATTAGTTTAAATATGAGCTCTCCATGGGCTGATATTTGTCTAAATTATACAGCAAATATAAAACACTACTTAGAGAAGGTATCTTAAGATTCATTTTACTAACTAAATACAATTGGGAAGGCATTTCCCTGATGCAGTAAGAAGCCATTTTGAATAGTTAGAACCACATTTTTACATATACTTGAACATTTGCCCTCCCATGTAAAGCTGTTTCCACACCTGGTCTAATAGCCACTCTACCAGTGCCTTGTAATGTGGCAGTCAGCATGACGGTTATGAGCCCAGGTTCTAATTGCAGTTGCCCCCCAAAATGTGACCCTGAGCAAGTACTAGCCTACCTATCAGTTTCCTTGCCTCTAAATATACAACACTACCAATCTCACAGGAATATTGGAGAAATTAGAAATATATTTGCAACAGTGCCTGGAACATAGTCATTGTCCAAGAAGTACTAGATATTATTTTGCTCAAGGAATGCTAGCTTTGAGTAGAACTATTTTCCCACCTTAGTGCAGTAAGCAATTTGAGGTAGGTTTATCTGGCAAGGAGTCATCCTTTGAGGGACAGACATTCTCATTATCAAATGATATGATGCTCTCTATGTGTTTGGTTTGTTTTGTTTGTGGTTTATCTTCATTCTTTTCTAGAGAGTGGTTTTTTTTTTTTTTTTTTTTTTTTTTTCCAAAGACGTGCCTGCATAGAATGCTTTCTACCCTCCTACTGCCTGGCTGCATGTTTCAGAAACCTATTTGTCCTAACAATAGCCTTACCAAATCCACTTCTGATTATTCCCAACAAAATTCTTCCTCAAATGAACACTACTATTTGACCTATTATTTATTTAGCCCGCATGTGCAGTGGTTTACTCTAAAGTTGCAATATTTTACCTGCACGTGGCTTGTCTCTCCCACCATATTGAAAGCTCCTTCAAAAGTAGGATTGAGTTATACAGTTCTCTGAATTTCCACAACACCTAAACCTGAGCTGTGCAGGAAATGCTTAGAAAGAAGGGAAACAAGCAAACTGGAAAGCACTACTGTTAGACCCCCAGCTGAGAAGCAGACACCTGCTTCTGACCTGGGATTATTAAGGGTAGAAACTTTTATCATAGCTACAGATAAACAGACTAACATGAGAGAAGAAGAGAAAATATAGCTCCTGAGAACAAAAACTAGAACAAAGACAATCCTGTAATGTGCATATATTGGAGAGAAATCCAAAGATTTTCTTCAAAATAAGCCAATTTATTTGCACATAAGGCAATATGCACGTGTTTTTACATAAATTCATGCATGTGACCATACCACATGTGTTTTTATTGTGGGGTGTATTTTTATTTTGCCCCTTTTCTTCTTGCCCTTGCTTACCATTTTTCTTTCTACTTCTCCCTCTTACCCATCAATATAAAGTGAACTTGTGTTAATATACTTTTTTTTTGACCATTGCTTTTTTTTTTTTTTTTTTGTCTTTTTACCTTTTCTAGGACCGCTCCCGCGGCATATGGAGGTTCCCAGGCTAGGGGTTGAATCGGAGCTGTAGCCACCAGCCTATGCCAGAGCCACAGCAACACGGGATCCGAGCTGCGTCTGCAACCTACACCACAGCTCACAGCAACGCCGGATCCTTAACCCACTGAGCAAGGACAGGGATCAAACCCACAACCTCATGGTTCCTAGTCGGATTTGTTAACCACTGCACTACTACAGGAATTCTGACCATTGCTTCTTTACTTGTTCATTCAACCCTATATAAATGTATGCATTAAGTAATAAGTAATATAAATTTAAATATCTAAATATGTAATTATATGCATTTTATTGCATCTTGATTTTCTCTCTTAGCTAGTAACTCCTGCTGTAACTCCTTCCATTTCAACTGACGTATATTGCTTTGTGAGGATAGAATTCAGCCATTTTCTTATTGAGAGACATTCATTCAATTTCCATCTCATTTTTTATTATTGCAAACAACAGTGCAGTAAACATTCCTGTCCATCTGACTTCATATACGCTCATGAAAAATACTTCCATTAAAAAGGTTGCTAGACCAAACAAATTTTGAAAGTTCAATTTAATACATGCTGCCCAGTTGCTTTTCCAAATTTTTATAGCACCTGATTTTCTACCAGTACCCTAGGAGGGTTCTCCTCACTCCACAGTCCCTTCACCAGCAGAAGTCAGAACTGCCTATTTTTAAAAATTAATCCCCTCTCCTAAGTATGCTTTATTTTGCTATTCTTGTGGTCAATTTATAAAATTTTGAGAGTAGAGAAGTCTTTCATTATTTTCTAGTCAACTCTTGCATGTCTTTGTATTTTTTGCTATTATGTGTGTAAGATGCAATTTTACACCTAATATATTTTCTTAACACGCTGTGCTTTTATTATCACATTATGCACTTTATCCTGTTTAGCGACTTTAAACATAACTTTCCAACAGCGTGCTACTGACTTTTCACCCCTGCTTTTTTTCTTTTCCTTTTTAAAAATATTTTGTTTCCCTTTATCTAATATCCCTTTAACTGTTTCCTTTAATTATCCATTTTAAATGTTTCTTCAAAATAATTTATAGCTAGATTTTGCTTTATAACCTAATAAAAATAAAATCACTGATACTGAAAAGAAACCAAAAATTTTAAATATTTGTAGTCAAAGACACATGCTTCTAATGGGGAATTCTTTTATTATAGTTGTTTCTATTTTCCTGGGTAAGCTCATAAGGTCTTGTTTATTGTGGAGAATATAAATGATGGGCAAAATGAAAGGGGTGAGAAAATTATTTAGGAGCACTGGGGTCAAGCACTGAACCTCCTTCCTCCACTTAGCAAGATCAGTCTAGCTGTTCCTCCTGCATCAACCTTCTACTTGACCCTATAGGAAACTGTGTACAAGATGGCCTTGAGCTCTGTGGTAGAATGGCCAGAGTTAGCAAATAAAAATACAGGATGCTCCGTTAAACTTGATTTTCAGATTAACAATGATTACTTTTTTTTCTTTTTACTATTAATGTCCCTAAATTTTTCTTTTTGTATCTAAAATTCAGATTTAACTGGCTGTCCTATATTTTATCAGGTGACCCTACTTTAAGGGAATGTCATTGCCTTAACTGGTACAGGCCTTTCTTCACAGTGGACTAGGCAAGCACCTGGAGACATTATCAGGAGCCCCAGTGCATGAGCCACCAAGTAGCATGTTCTGGGAAGACACTGAACTATGTGAATTAGAAAAACGTAAAGGATAAATGGACTTCCTCCAGGTATTTCAGCTACAAACTGGTATCATTCCTGCTTCTACATCTGAGGCCACACCTCAGAGAAGAAGATAGTTGGAAATCTACCAATGCAAGACTGCAACCACTACCTCCAACTATCACACTTAAGCCATAATGAGCTAAAAAAAAAAAGAGCAAGCCGTCCTGCTGTCTCTGAAATGTCAGTCAGAACACAGAGAAAACATGTCAGCAAAAATTAACTAAAAACCCAAATTTAAAATAATAGTAACAGAACTTAAGGAAACTAAAGTTCAGCACAGTACCACAGTGTTAACACAACTGTTCATAATTTAACAACTCAGTGAATGAATTGAAAGTGGAGATGACACTGTTGGAACCCACTTTAATGCTCTAGAAGAAAAAAATAGGAGAAAATTATCTCAAATTGGAGGCAGAGGATGCACAGAAGGGAATACTGAGGGAAAAGAGAATTTAACATTGAATAATGAGAGCTTCTAAAAGATAAAAAGGATAGAGGAGAGGCATAAATTATATAACAATAAACAATGTCCCTAAATTAATGAAAGCACTAGATACACAGATTCAGATATTTCACTAAATTGTGAATGAAGGACACATATCTAAGTATCATAACATAATCTATGCAACTAGAGATTCTCACACTGAATGAAATAAGTCAGAAAGAGAAAGACAAATACCACATGATATCACTTACACATGGAATCTAAAATATGGCACAAATGATGCTATCTACAAAACAGAAACAGACCATGGACAGGAAAAGCATCCTTTCCAATCTTTATCTGCATAAACTTACAGGTCCACACACCAGGACTTTGACTTATAAACCAGAATATGCCCCCCCATATCTAATATCTAATATTAGATATCTCATTTGCAATGCTGGAGGCAAGAAAAGAATGAGTGGCCTGGCATACAACATATATAGGTTGCTGAAAGGAAAAGCCTCAAGCCCTCAGTAGGTTACATCTCCAGCTCCTTTTAAATCTATTTTTTTTTTTAAAAGGACCGCACCTGTGTCATATGGAAGTTCCTGAGCTCGGGGTTGAATCAGAGCTGCAGCTGTCAGTCTACATTATAGCCACTACAATGCTGGATCTGAGACCTACACTGCAGCTGGTAGCAACGCCAGACCCTTAACTCACTGATGGACGCCAGGGATGGAATCTGCATTCTCATAGACATTATGTCAGGTTATTAACCCACTGAGCCACAACATGAACTCTGTGTTTCCATATATATATAAAAAGAGTATAGTTGTTGTGTCATTTTCTGCTGTACAGCATAGTGAACCAGCCACACATATATATACATTCATTTTCTCATACCATCTTCCATCATGTTCTATCCGAAGAGACTGAATATAGTTCCCTGTGTTGTACAATAAGACCCCATTGCTTATCCATTCCAATGGTTTGCATCTACCAATCCCAAACTCCCCATCCATCCCACTTCCAAGGACAAAATAATGTCATACACAGCAACATGGATGCAACTAGATATTCTCATACTGAGTGAAGTAAGTCAGAATGAGAAAGACAAATATCGTATGATATCACTTACACGTGGAATCTAAAATATGGCACAAATGAGCCTATCTACAAAACAGAAACAGATCATGAACAGGAAACGTGTACTTTCCAATCTTTATCTGCATAAGCTTACAGGTCCACACACCAGGACTTTGACTCATAAACCAGAATATGCCTCTGTGGCATAAAGATAATTTTGAGTTGATTATTTCAGGAAATAGGGGATACAGGAGAAGCTCTGAAGACAGAACACAAATTTCCTCTTTGATAAAAGAAATTCAATTTTGTAAAGGAAGTCTCCACTTTTAAGAGCCACTCCCCCCCAAAACAAGAAGGATGACTCTTACTCACAAGAAACTCATCATTGGACAAGGTATCACTCCAATCTACACAACAGATCTTACCCTTGTTTGCTATGCTTTTCCTGGTTACCATCCCATAACTTGCCTCCCCTTGTCCTAAAGTCCAAAATACCTTATGCTTTGGCCTAAGATGGTATAGGAATCTTAGTTCTAAGCATCCCTTTGACTTAACTCATGCCTGAATTTTTCCCATGTACATATGATATGTATGTTAAAATTTTATTTGTTTGTCTCTTGTTAATTTCTTTTTCTTACAGAAATTCAGCTGAAAACTCAGGTATGAGTATAAAGAAAAAAATATCTTTCCTCTTCTATAGACTCAAACAGGAACTTCTGCCTGTGTCTACCTCCTTGCCCACAAATGAGACATCTCTTTCTCCTAGGGCCCTATGTTTGGACAATTGTCTAAACTTCTGTCTCAAACTGAAAACATAACTATGCCTTCACTGAAGCTACTCTGAATGTGGTTCCTATTTAAAATTTAAGAACAGTTCACCCCAGAGTTCCTGTCATGGCTCAACAGTTAGCAAACCCGACTAGCATCCATGAGGATGTGGGTTCAATCCCTGGCCTTGCTCAGTGGGTTAAGGATCTGGCATTGCCATAAGCTGAGGTGTAGGTCACAGACACAGCTCAGATCCTACATTGCTGTGGCTATAGGCTGGCAGCTTCAGCTCTGATTGTACCTCTAGCCTGGAAACCTCCATATGCTGCAGAAGCAGCCCTCAAAAGTCTAAACAAACAAACAAAAAACCAGTTCATCCCATGCTGGGATGTGTGCATCCCAGCCATTCTTAGCCATCCTTCATATAGTACTTTAATACTGATGCTGCCCTACTTAGCTTCTCCAACCAGAATGTACCACTAATCAACAATTTTCTATTTTCTGGAAACTGACTATTCACAGGATATTCTCTCCCCCTAGTTCTAGTTTGAGGATACCACGTCCCCAGAAATTCTATGTTATATACTATTGATTTTTCAAAACCTCTTATTTGAGAGATGATGAAAAACCTCCCTCTCAAGTGTTTTTGCAATCCATTATGTTTTTTGCATCATTTCCACTCTGTCCCTCTGCCATCTGGCTACAGGACTCTTCTCTCCCACATGGTACCTCCCTTTCACTTTCTGATATTCTACTCATTCCCCCAAATTAACTGAAGACTTGGCATCTGGCTCCCATTTCTACCTTCTAAATATTTAAATCTAAATGGTAATTTCTATGAAAATATTTATTCTATGCCTATAATATTTTAAGGTTTTTCAGAAGGCATGAAACTATTTTTAATTGATCAGCACTCCATAAAATCAACATGGAGAAGAAATAAGCCATGTAGAATCAATACTTTAAGTATAATTGAGACAAGGAAATGCAACTTTATAAAAAAACCTGTAAGTAGAGAAGAGACAAACCAAAAATTCCAATGTCTCTCGAACTGCCAGCTCTGAGTGGCAAGCCTGTGGGTATAGAGAACAAAAGAAAAGAAACTAACAATTCACCTCTAGCTACAATAAAGGGAGAGCAAAGGACTGAGATGAAGCTGTAGAGGAAGGAATTTTTTTTCTTCTACCCTCTTGATTCTTTGGCTGATCTAATCAAATTAACAGGGCAGATTAACAGAAAAACAAATTTAATTATTTCTATACGGTGACCCCTAAGATAATGAGACCCACAGGCAGTCAGGCAAATGTGGTTTTTATGCCATTCTAAGCTAAGGTGAAGGGGGAGGGGGTCTGGGCTTAAAATGAGGAGAAATATACTCCACAGGAAATTGAGAAAAACATATGTTCAGTGAACAAACATCTGCTATGTCATGCAGAGACAATGGAACAGAGAAGATCTTATCTCCAGGGCCTACCTAGTTTCCTCCGAAACTTAGCACATCTAGTCGATGTCCTTGTAGTTATCTCTGGTGATAACTACACCAGAACTCTTCCTGAATCAGGCCCTCTATCAAAATTAAGAGGGAATAAAAATTCTCTCTGAGTCTTCTGGGCCTTAACTGATTTAAGCTCAAAGTAATCTACATGCCAAAGTGGTATGATTTAGGGAGGCTCATTTGAACATTTTGATGGCAGAGACAAAATCAATTTCAAAAAGAAAATGCTCAAAAATAAATAAAATACTGAACATAATTTATCAGAACTTGGTATTTCATAAAAATGACCAGGGGAAAGGATCTTGAAAGTACATAGGACCAAAAGTGACAGCCTCAAAGATGTCCTGCTTCTGGAAAAAAAAAAAAAATCATATGTATAAAAAATGTGCAACCTTAGGAAAATAAATAATAACAGGGAAACAGTAAAAGAAAAAAAGCAAGAGGGCAAATAAAGATCTTACAGACTTACAGAAATGAAAGAGAAACATGACCATCTACATAAGGATGAGATTTATCCAACCAAAGATGACTGGGAAAATGTTAATAAAGCAACTAATGTTAAGTAGTTCATGACTATTTCATACTTTCATGAATATATGTTAAATATTCATGAGTATTTCACAACATCAAGCTAAGAGTAAAGCAAGGGCAAAATGGGTAACATATATGTGTATCATGTGAGTGTGTTTATTTCATGTAGGCGTATTTACATACATGTACATTTTTCCTAGTTCTGTCAGCTGAATAGTGGAAGAAGCAATGACATGTCTGGAGAAATGTGCACACCAGAGGCCAAGAAGGAAACTATTTATTTATAAAAGGATCCATTCAAGAAGAGAATATTACAATCATCAGTATATATGCCCTAAAATATGAGCACCCATATACATACAACAAACACTAACAGACATAAAAGGATGAATTGATGGGAATAAAGTCACAGTAGGAGACTTTAACACCCCACTCACATCAATGGACAGATCCTATAGACAGAAAATCAATAAGGCAACAGAGATCCTAAATGATATTATAGAAAAGTTAGACTTAACTGACACTTTCAGGACATTACATCCAAAAAAATCAGAATACACATTCTTTTCAAGTGTACATGGAACATTCTCAAGGACTGACCACACACTTGTGTGCAAGACTAACCTCAACAAATTTAAGAGTATAGAAATTATTTCAATTATTCCTGACCACAATGGCATGAAACTAAAAATCAACCACAGGAAAATAAATTAGAAAAAAATTGACTGGAGCTCCCATCATGGCACAGTAGAAACAGATCTGACTAGGAACCATGAGGTTGCGGGTTCAATCCCTGGCCTCACTCAGTGGGTTAAGGATTTGGTGTTACCGTGAGCTGTGGTGTAGGTCGCAGACACAGCTTGGGTCTGGCGATGCTGTGGCTGTGGTGTAGGCTGGCAGCAACAGGTCCAATTAGACCTCTAGCCTGGGAACCTCCTTATGCTGCAGGTGTGGCCTTAAAAAAAAAAAAAAAAAAAAAAAAAAAAGAAAAAGCTGACTATATGGAGACTAAAAATCATGCTACTAAAAAACCAATGGGTCAACAAGGAAATTAAAAAATACCTCAAGACAAATAATAATGAAAACATAACCATTCAAAATCTATGGGATGCTGCAAAAGCAGTTCTCAGGGGGAACTTCATAGCAATACAGGCCTTCAGAAAAGAAGAAAAATCTCACATCAACAACTTAACCTACCACCTAAAACAATTAGAAAAAAAAAAAAAAGAACAAACAAAACCTAAGGTCAGAAGAAGGAAGGAAATCATAAAGATCAGAAAGGAAATCAATAAAATAGAGATTCAAAAAACAACAGAAAAAAATTAATAAAAGGAAGAGCTGGGTCTTTGAAATGGTAAACAAAATTGACAAACCTGTGGCTGGACTCACCAAGAAGAGGAGAGACAGAACTCAAATAATTAAAATATGAAATGAAAAAAGAGGAATCACAATGGATACTGAAGAAATACAACAACAACAAACAAAAACCATAAGAGGATACTATGAACAATTACATGCCAACATTTGACAACCTAGAAGAAATGGACAACTTCCTAGAAACTTACAGACTGACAAAACTGAATCAAGAAATAGATCACCTGAACAGATTGATCACTAGAAATGAAACTGAACATGTAATAAAAAAACACTCCCTACAAACAAAACTCCAGGACCAGGTAGCTTCACAGGTGAATTCTACTAAACAACAAAGAACTTATACCCACCTTTCTTAAATTTTTCCAAAAGGTTGAAGAAGGAAGAACAACACCCCCCCAAAGACATTCTATGAAGGCACTATTACCCTAATAGCAAAAACAGACAAAGATACTACCAAAAAATAAAATTATAGGCCAGTATCTTTGATGAATATAGAGACAAAAACTTTCAACAAAATTTTAGCCAACTGAATCCAACAACATATAAAAAAGATCATACACCACAACCAAGTGAGATTCATTCCCAATTAACAAGGATGGTTCAACATACACAAATCAATCAACATTACATACCACATTAGCAAGAGAAAAATCAAACACAACATGATCATATTCATAGATGCAGAAAAAAAAATTTGACAAAATCCAACATCCATTCATTATAAAAACTCTTACCATAGTGGGTATAGAGGGAAAATATTTTAACATAATAAAATCCATTTATAACAAACTCACAGCCAATATAATACTCAACAGAGAATAGCTGTAAGCATTCCCACTAAAATTTGGATCAAGACAATTTGCCCACTCTCACCAGTTTTATTCAACATAGTATTGGAAGTCCTAGCCACAGCAATCAGAGAAACAAAAGAAATAAAAGGTATCCAAATCGGAAAAGAAGCTGTTATTCTATGCCTATGATATGATACTATATATAAAAAACCCTAAAGACTCTATGCAAAAATTATTTGAATTGACCAAAGAATTCAGCAAAGTAGCAGGATACAAGACTAACATTCAGAAATTGGTTGAATTTCTGTATACTAACAAAGAAATATTAGAAAAGGAATACAAAAATTCAATACCTTTTAAAATCACACCCCTGAAAATAAAATACCTCTGAATAAACCTGACCAAAGTGGTAAGAGACTTTTATGCTGAGAACTATAAATCATTAATCAATGAAATTAATGAATATTCAAAAAATGGAAAGATATCCAATGTGCCTGGATTGTAAGAAGTAATATCATTAAAATGGGCTATGTTGTCCAAAGTAATCTACAGGTTTAATGTGATCCCTATCAAATTATCCAGGACATTTTTCACCAAAAAAGAACAAATTATCCAAAAACTTATATGGAACCATAAAAGACCCAGAATTACCAAAGCAATCCTGAGGGGAAAAAAAAAGAAAACAAGCAGGAGGCATAACTCTCCCAGACTTAAGGCAATATTACAAAACTAAAGAAATCAAAACAGTGTGGTACTGGTACAAAAACAGACACACACCAATGGAACAGAATAGAGAGCTCAGAAATAAGCCCAGATACCTATCTATGGTCAATAAATCTTCAACAAAGGAGGCAAGAATAAAAATGGAAAGTGGTGCTGGGAAAATTGGACAGTTGCATGTAAATCAAAGAAACTAGAACACACCTCACACCATTGCACAAAAAGAAACTCAAAATGGCTTAAAGACTTGTGTTAACAAGATACCATAAAATTCCTAGAAAATAACATAGGCAAAACATCCTCTGACATCAACCATACAAATGTTTTCTTAGGTCAGTGTTTCAAAACATTAGAAGTAAAAACAAAAATAAATCAATGGGACTTAGTCAAATTTACAAACTTTTGCACAGTAAAGGAAACCACAAAAAAAAAAAAAGACAACCTACAGAATGGGAGAAAATAACTGCAAGCGATGCAACCAACTCCAAATGGTACAACTTAATCTCCAAAATATACAAACAACTATTACAGCTCAACAGGAAAAAAAAAAACAACAACAACCACAACAACAAAACCCACCCAATTGAAAAATGGTTAGAAGACCTAAACAGACATTTCTTCAAAGAAGACATAGTGATGGCCAACATACACATGAAAAAATGCTTAACATCACTAATTACTGGAGAAATGCAAATCAAAACTACAATGAGGTACCACCTCACAACTCAGAATGGCCATCATTAAACCACTCAATAATTAACAAATGCTGCCAAGGGTATGGAGAAAAGGGTACCCTCCTTCACTGCTGGTAGGAATATAAATTGGTATATAACCACCATGGAAAACAGCAGAGAGGTACCTCAGAAAACTAAATATAGAACTACCATATGATCCAGAAATCCTACTCCTAGGCATATATCCAGACAAAACTTTCATTGAAAAATATACATGCACCTGTAAGTTCATTGCAGCACTATTCACAATAGCCAAGAAATGGAAACAACCTGAATTTCCAACAACAGATGAATGGATTAAGAAGGTGTGGTACATATACACAATGGAATATTATTCATCCATAAAAAGAACAAAACAATGCCTTTTGCAGCAACATGGATGGAACCAGAGACTCTCATACTAGGTAAAGTAAGTCAGAATGAGAAAGACAAACCACATGATAGCACATATCTGGAATCTACTATATAGCACAAATGAATTTTATACGGAAAAGAAACAAACTTATGGACATAAAACAGATTTGTGGTTGCCAAGAGGGAGAGAGAGGGAGTGGAATGGACTGGGAGTTGGGGGTTAGTAAATGCAAAGTATTGCATTTGGAATGGATAAGCAATGAGATCCTGCTGTACAGCACAGGGGATTATATCTAATCACTTGTGATGGAATATGATGGAGGATAATGTGGAAAAAAATGTTTATAAATGTAAAACTGGGTCACTCTGCTGCATAGCAGAAATTGACAGAACATTGTAAATGAAGTATAATTAAAAAAAGAAAGGAAAAGAAATAAGCACACCTCATACTCATATCTTAGTCTCTAAGAAAATTTTCCATTGAAAGGAACCAAGGCTCCTAAGAAAGGCTCTTTCCAGACAGGGGCAGACTAAATATAAGATTAGCAAAAATATGCTTGATAGAAAGTATGGAAATAATCAAATTATATACATATGTGTATAATAATAAATCAAATTATATATTTATCATAAATATAAATGGGCAATATTACATATAACATATATAATATAATCATCAAATTATATATAAATATATATAAAGAGAAAAGAAAAACAAGTACATGATAAAAGCAAGTGGTAAAATGTTAATGAATAAATCTGGATAAGACATATACCACTGTGTTCTTTATGCTAGCGTTATTCATGTAACTCTTTTTGTAAGTCTGAAATTATTTCCAGATAAAAATTTTTAAATTTAAAAAGAAACTGTACTTTTAAAATTACTAGGGACAACTTCCTATTGGGAAGAGGAGTTAATATTTTTTTAAAAACCTAAGACATGCATGCTCCTATTTGACTGCTGATATCTGCACTATAAAATGACTGTAGGCCAGCTGTGAAGAAGATGGAGAAAAATAACATTACACATTACATGCTACTTGAAGATTTGATTAATTGCAAGGATTGTATGAATGATTGTAAAGAATACTAATAATTAAGCATTTTCAAGAGAGAAAGTTTCTTCATCAGTATCTCTTTTGCTCTACACTTTATTCAGTGCCAACAACGAGAGCCCTGAGTCTGTGAAAAAGATGACAAGAAGGCAGTCAGAAAACACAACTAACTTCTCTGGCACTAGAACTCAGATTAAAAAAAAAAAAAAAAAGTTTTGTTCAATATCCTAATCAGAAAGATGTAAAAGAAATGTCCTTATAGGTCTGAAATTATTTTTTAAAAAACAGTTCAAATAAATCAGAACTCAATTTGTTCATATTTGAGTGTTATTTCTGACATCTTCCCATCTCATAGTAAACAGTATTTTCTTTTCTTGCAAATTACTAAATCCTTCAAAGATTCTTGATGAAGTATTTTAAAACCACTCAGCACATCATGCAGTCTCCACTTAGCTTTTTCAGAGCTTTGTATATACAAAAAAAAAAAAAGATTCATTCTGAGATCTGTATGCCAAAGCATTTCTTATCCTCAGAGTGGTAAGTATGCTCTGGCATGTTACAATGAGTAGAATCATGTAATAGCCAAATAATGAGTTTTCCCTTGACAACAATTTTATGATTAATCAACTTTTGTGTATTGCAGTGATTAAAATTAGGATCAGCAGTCACAGTATTGTATATACACATGGATCAAATCTAAGGACTCCTTTTATAATTCTCCTGAGATCTTCTTTATAACTGCTTTGATGTTATTTAGTGTTTCCTCTTATCTGATGTGTTTGAACCTAGAGATAACATTGACTTAAGTGGTTCAGAACATCTAAAAATAAATCACTTTGGAGACACCATAATTCTAAAGAATCTTGAAGGAAAGAAAGATTTCTACAGGGGAGGATTCTTTAGGGTACTTATCCTTTCTATTAAAGAGTTATAACATATTGCTTATTTCTAACAACTTAAAAAATAAATTTTAGAGAACACAAAAATTGCTTCCCTAGTAAACCTTTTGCAACTGTCTCTAAAGTTCTCAGGGTATAAACCTGTCAATATTGAGGAGTCAGTTGGAGTCAGTTACTAGTTCCAATATCTAATAATTAAACAACTACTTGTAATTTCCTAAATAATTGAAAAAAAAAAAGGAGATAACTTTTTCTTGAGGCTTGATGAAAACACTAGGGGCTAGAACATAGTATGTTCGTGGTAATTTACAAAGACTTTTAAACTGTTTAAACTGCTGATTATCTTAGAAGAGAAAAATAAAAATTAGAGAACTTGATAGATGTCATTTTAAAAAGAAACATTAACAGAGGTGCATGTTTCGAGGCTAAGATATGCTCACTGACTATCAATAATGAAGTTTGTCTTCTGGACACATATTAAAAGAATGCTTTAAAAACAACTTGTAGAATCATAAAGTCAGTAGCACGAAGCTGTTAATCTCACATCTTGTCCTTAAAAACATATATTTATAAGCCACTTTAGGGAGGTAATTTTCCATTCCAATATTTCTCAAACTGGATTTAGTGAAACACATTATATTAAACAAAAAGTTCAAAATACACTTCAGTAAAAGTAAATATTACATCACTGTAACGCTAGCCAATACTATAAATGTAATGACCTTATAGTAGAGTCCCAATTTGCATGCACAGTATCTTTTGAAGATTAAAAACTCAGAAAATCACTGAGGTTAAAGAGAAACCTGTTTAACTCTGTTTAAGAACAAGCTTAGTGCTTATGTATACAAGTTCTGTACCACATGATTCCCCTCCACTCTTACTTCAACACCATATTTAGTTAAATTAACATCCTATGAGTAGAGAAGTTCAGGCTTAATGGTTCCAAAGTCTTTAATGAAAGTCTCTTCTAGTGTGGAACCACTGAGAACTAATCCTTCCTTACCGTGAATTCCCTTTCAGTAAAAAGTATCCCCTCTTGTTTTGATTTCTGTAAGTATGGACATAAGAATGGGGCTCAGTTTTAGAGACACCTTTCCTCTGCCTTTGTTGGCGGGAGCAGTCATGAAAATGGAAGTTGGAGACCTCCAACAAAAGGGACCAAAATTGACCAGCTCTTGTTCTCTGAAATCTATTACCACATTTGGACCCAAGCTACACAGTATTTAAAACACTGCTTCCAGCCAATGACTAATCATGGCAGGGATCCTAAAGCAAGTCCAGTGCTGGAGACGTGGGTCTTTGGCTCAAAGGCTTGCTGATGAACTTTCCAAAACTACAGTAGACCATACAGCTGATTAAGGCACTTCTGCTCACCTTTCCCCCTTCTTTCCTACACTTAGTTAGATTTACAGGGGGTCCTCAAGGCTCTCCAGCTTTCTTGAGCTTCTACCCCATTCTCTCTCAAGAGTTTCCTCTTAGTAAAATTCTTGCGTATTTAATCCCATTTTGGCATCCACTTCTCAGAGGACATGGATGAATACAAGTTGTATCAGGAGTGGTTCCAGAACAGGCAGCAAAATGGGGACTTAGGAATGGTTCACCCATTAAGTAATAAATGAAGAGGACTCCATCCTGGTTGATAAGTGAGGTGCAGATAGCCCCTGACACAAGACTGCAGCATATCTGCTGAAGAATTCACTGATGGTGATCTAAGAAAATGTCTAGTGGAGGGAAATTCTGTGCCAAGTGCAATGACACAGACATTTGGAAATTATGGGAACAATACAAAGAGAGCCAAGTTGGCTGTTACTTTAAAGTGTATTGATTCCTTACAGAAAGATAATGAGAGTCTGAGGATCTATTAACAAATGCCTAATGGCTAAGTGTGGGAACCAGAGAGTGTCTGTGGTAGTTTTAAAAAAAAAGGCTCTTCTCTTCTGTAATAGAAGGGCAGATATAGTAGAGAAGAAAACTGAAGACTTAACTCTGTGTAGTAGATCTCCAAAGACATTTGAATGCTCAGTCAAGGCAAGTCTGTATATAAAGGTAAGGGACCTAGTGGGAGAAATCTAGGGTTCCAAAACATTGGGATAGAGACAGCTAGATGGGAACTTTGAATATGTTTGTTATGCAACACACCCTAGACTCTGTGGGCTTGCAGAGGTGGTCCAAACTTCTTCAAGAGATGCTAGTATTTCCTCCATCCTAGCAAGTACTGAAGAAGCTTCTCCCCAGGAAAGCAGAGGTGGCTCTAGAGGAACTTCTCCACCTCTATTCTAGCTTCCAAGCCAACAGACAGAATTAAATTCCAAGCTCAACACTCCTTGAACCTGCTGAGGTATCCACTTTAAAAATGCCAAAGCTAGCCACATGTACTACCAGGAGCCAGAAGAGTGCTCCTGGGACTGGACTTGGAATGTGCATGAGTAAGGGACTGTATTATAACTGGCTAACTGAAATTCATCAACTTGAGGATCATTTTAGGGAAAAAGGACCCAGGAAAATGGGGGAAGCTTGCTGCTGGAGTGGTTCTTAGAAGCCTCAGAAGCGGGGTGGTATAGCTAATCAAAGTGATATGGAAATGACACAGGGATCTTGGGCCCTGAAATAAGAAAGGCCAGGTGGTGGGGTTTGACTCTCAGAAGTCATGTGGCCAAAACTGCGATAAAGACCAACAGGGAGGTTAACCAGCAAGGAATGTGAAGCTGATAGCAAAACAGACAGGCACATAACAAGGTTCTTAAGGTGAGGGAATAGCAAAATAGACAGGCACATAACAAGGTGCTTAAGGTGAGGTGATCATAAAAAATGATGATCACTTGTTCAGTTTCCAAATATGGACCAAGACTAAAAAAAAAAAAAAAAAAAATGCTCAAGTGCCTAGGAAAAAGGACCTTACAACACTATGACAAGCTTATACTGTGATAATTCTAAGGACATCCCACAAAAGAACCTAATTATTGGGTGATTATATACTGAGGAAAGATGAAAGAATCAAACATTTTGAGGACTTATGGACATAGGGTATGATATTACCTCAATCCCAGAGACTCAATGTTAGAATGGGGGCATAGATGGAGGGGGTGGAATGATAGCTAAATTCAAGTTCTGTTTTATTTATTAATTTGAGAACTGATAAAATGACTAATAGTGCACTTTTGGAAAGAAAAGTGACCCAAGGTTGAGAAGAGAAAGCTTACTGGATAGTGGCCAATGGCCTGACCATCCAGTTAGGTCACAAAAGAAAAAGGGCTGAAAGATCAGAGACTTACTGGGGTCTTGAGTAAAGAAATGTGAATTGATATATTCTAGTGAGCATCAAACATGAAGATTTCTATATCACATGTTAATGTCCAGGGGAAAATACCTACCAAGGAAGAGGCACCAAAAAAATCAACCGTCGGCAGCCAGGGAAATTAAGGCAGGTATGATGCTAGGACACCCAGGAAACACAGGACCTCTGACATCTGACTCTGGCTTGAGGACAAACTGACAGCCTTGCCAAACATTCCTTGGACTGCCCCGATAGTCAAGGGTGCTTGTGCTCAACCTCTCTTCCTTCTCCTTCACCCACGGTCAGACTTACATTGTAGTCTAAAAGCTCTTCCAGGTTTCTTAGGATCCCTTCACGTGTTCTCTAGCAGCTGCTTCACTTAACAAAATGTTTGCATGTTTAATCCTATCTTGGCATAAGCTCCTGGAGGATCCAGTCTAACACAGTTACCCTTTTCTTTCACGCTTCTAGCCTTACTAACAATATCTCTTTAATCCCTCCTTCTATTAAATGCTTTTTTTATTATTATGCAGGTTGATTTTCTCTAGTCCCTCTGTAATTCAGGCAAACCAATTCAATTTTGCAAGGTTTGGTTAGGCTCACTCCCAGCTTCCTGAGAAAAGAACTCCAGTGAGAGGTTCATACCACAACCGGATATCATCTCTACCCCTCTTGAAAAGAAATGCCATGAAGCTTTAAGAAGATTTCTATTAATACATGGAATTTTTCAAATGTTCTTGTGTTGTTCTTCCCCTTCCTGCTTCTCTTCATCCTCTCCCTCCCTCTCCTCTTCTTCTTCTTTATATTTTTGATTTGCAAGTCCTGCTGGCATCTTTAGGCTATGCCTTCCCAGTGAAAACAACTGTATCAGGATCATTTACTTAGAATTATTGAGCAGCACATCTAGTCTTACTCTTTAAAAACCAATCAGCAAAGGTGCAAAAACAAAAACAAACAAACAAACAAATGTTTACACAGTGGCTCTCCCTTCAATTCTATTTCCTTCACTATTAATTTTTCTCTATTTTTTAAACATGTAATGTTTGTTGATGTTAAAAACAGGATGTGGATTAAGGCAGTACACAAAACTTCTAAAGAAAAGCTGAATTAAAGTTACTACATTTAATCCCATTTTTTAAGTAGTTCTGTTATCTCTGAACTTTCAAAGGTGAAAAAGACAAACCACAAGGAGGTGCACATACCAGTACAAAGGAAGAAAACTCCATTGAAGCTACTGAAACCACTGTAGACACCCGTTCTCTTCAAAGTTAGCTACTACAAGGGACTGAGAGACCTATGGTGGTCAGGCAGAACTTATATTGCTGAGGAGGCACTCTTTCAACAGTCAGAGAATCCTTTGAAATATCTTATACTGAGAAAGTTGGCAAAATGAAAATACTTCAGTTCACCCACTTCTCTGTAAAATGTACTATACTGACTCACTTTGTGCTAATAGCTCACTTGTTTTCATTAATAATGACAATTAATTATGTGTAACAGATGTTAACTGTGAATCTAAAAGGCCATTCAGCATTTAATTTACATAAAAAAGAAGATATTCTCCTAGAATCTAAATTCTCTACAATGTTCTAACTGTAAAAATAAAATTTGCATTCTTGGAAAATGAGATAACAGGTATACAGACTATATGTGAAAGTCAGTGCCACATGATTTTAGAGTGTCTAATTGCAAAATAACTTGCTAAGTCATCCCTGTCTTTTTTAAAAGAGAAAAAAAAAAAAAAAAAAAAAACACACACACGCACACACCCTAGGAGTTTCCCATTGTGGTGCAGCAGAAACGAATCCAACTAGGAACCATAAGTTTGCGGGTTCAGTCCCTGGCTTCTCTCAGTGGGTTAAGGATCTGGCTTTGCCATTAGCTGTGGTGTAGGTCACAGATGCAGCTTGGTTCCTGCGTTGCTGTGGCTCTGGCATAGGCCAGTAGTTGTACCTCCAATTCAACCCCTAGAACCTCCCTACATATGCCACAAGTGCAGCCCTAAAAAGAAAAAAAAAAAAAAAAAAAAAAAAAAAACTGCCTGAAAGGCCAGATTTCATGGCTGCAATTTTAAGAATAAATTGCACATAGTGTAAGGGTATTTTTAATGTAGTATATAACTAGTACTACTGTTGATAAAAATAACTCTATTACTAAGAAATTAAATCAGTGATATTATTCCCTCAAATATTAGGGTGTTGGTCTAACACTCTAGCCTCAGCCAAAACCCACCCCTGTCCCTAACAATTTTTCACCCTGTACTATTGACCCTGGAATATGTATTTTCCCAATATGTGCCTTCATACATTTCTCCCAGAGGTTTAGGGTTTATTTTTTCTTCCTATTCAGTTATAATCCAATCACCTGGCCAAAACTACTCACCCCGCCTTTTTTTCCCTACTCCAGCTAAACTTCTGATCTAAAGTTTTTCCATAGCATGACTCCCTCTTGTACTTTTCCAGTTTCTCTACTTTAACTTATGCAACATGCCTCAAGAGAATAGACCAATTATATATATATATATATATATCTTTCCACTGAATGGAAAGCTTCTTGAAGCAAAACTAGAGCTTATGCCTTCTGCAGATGTTCTATAAGTATTGGTTAAACTGACCTAAAAGGTGGTATTTTCTCTTTGGAAGAGTTTAAGCCTATATAGTTTCGTGGAGTTTTGTTTGTTTGTGGTGGGTTTTTGTTTTTTGTTTGTTTGTTTGTTTTTGTTTTTGTTTTGCCTTTCCTAGGGCCGCTCCTGTGGCATACGGAGGTTCCCAGGCTAGGGGTCTAATCGGAGCTGAAGCTGCCAGCCTATGCCAGAGCCATAGCAACGAAGGATCTAAGCCGCATCTGCGACCTACACCACAGCTCATGGGCAACACTGGATCCTTAACCCACTGAGCAAGGCCAGGGATTGAACCTTCAACCTCATGGTTCCTAGTCAGATTCGTTAACCACTGAGCCATGACAGGAACTCCTGTGGTGGTATTTTTTGTTTGTTTTGTTTTGTCTTTTTAGGGCCACACCATGGCATACAGAAGTTCCCAGGCTAGAGGTAGAAATGGAGCTGTAGTTGCTGGCCTATACCACAGCCATAGCAACACAGATCCTAGGTGCATCTGCTACCTATACCACAGCTCATGGCAATGCCGGATCCTTAACCTACTGAGCAAGGCCAGAGATCAAACCCACATTCTCATGGATACTATTTGGGTTCATTACTGCTGAGCCACAATGGGAACTAAACCTATACAGTTTGAGCTGCCAAAACTGTACCAAATGCTTCTATGATAGTTGTTTTCTAGTCCTTATCTTCCTATAAAACATTTCCTGCTAAGACATTCTCTTAACACACAAACACACGCTGCTATGCATATAGTGCATAATTCAGAATCCATATCTGACTTTGGAATATTTACTCAGATACCCATTGAGTGTCAATACCTGGGAATTAGCTAGTGAGATCCAAAGGCAGGGACAAAGAGGCGCCAAGGATCTTCTTTTCTAAAGGAAGCTGTAAACATGTTGGGACAGATCTTTTCTGTTAGATTTCCTAAATGTTAGCAGAACCCATTCTGCTCTACTCAACCATCTCCACTGCTTTCTTACCTCTTTTCTAGTCTCTACAAAGACAACTAGGGAGGATAAGAAAAGGAGTAATGACAATTCTGAACCCAAGGCTTAGAGGCTTTTGGTAAGACTTACCTAAGTAAGGAAGACTGCCAGAGAACTACCTCAGGGATTAGGAGCAGCTGTGAGGAGGGACAAGCAAGAGCGCTTTGGTATTCCTTATCGTAGAAAGTAGTGGTGCTGTCTACACGCACATCAACTGCCATGATGTTACGTTATGTTATGTTTGTGTCTCTCCAAAATACATGTGTTGAAGCCCTAACCCCCAGTGTGATGGTTCTGGGAGTGAAGCCTTGGGTGATAATTAAGTTTATGTGAGGTTAGGAAGGTAAGGCACTCATGATGGGATTAGTGTCCTTGGGAGAGGAAAAGACCAGAGTTTCTCTATATCTGTCATTTGAGGACACAGAAAGAAAGTGGATATCCACAAGCTAGGAATGGAGCCTCACCAGGGAAGTGAACTGGCTGACACCTTGATCTTGGACTTCCCAGCCTTCAGAAGTGTGAGAAATAAATTCCTACTGTTTAACCACCCAGTCAAAAGCATTTTGTTACGCAGCCTGAGCTAAAACAAATGGCAATATCTGTATCCAGGGCCATGTGGATCTAAGGAACTTATCTAGGCTTGATTCACTATTAACCCCCCAAAGGGGCTTACCTGCCAGGCAATGAGACCCAAAAGAAAGGAACTGTGGTATAGAGTCAAGGGTTGAAGGTGAAGTTGGGAATTGTGGTTTAAGAGATAAGACATGCTGCATCTGTAAGGACAGAGCAGGTATACCCTTGTTTAGGCCAAAAATAGATGAAGCAGAAAAAGAGACAAAAGGCACAGGTAGACAGACTGGAGAGGCAAAATGATCTTAGAGAAAGAGAAGTGGAAAGAGCTTTCGCCATGGCTCTTGATACCCGATACCCTGCATTCTTCAAACAAAAATCAACCAGATACCCAAGAGAGAATGCGCATTTAGATACTAGCCACACAGAAGCTGTCAAAGAATGGCCAGCATTAGCTAAAGAAAGGGAGAAACAACAAAAGGGGAATGCACCACAGCAAATTAAGCAATGAACAAAGCCCTTCCTTATTCAGTCCAGATAAACAGAAGGGAGTATCAACCTGGAAGAAGTGTGAGAAAGAATGCATCAAATTACAACACCAGTGGTTCTCAAACATTTTGTTCTCAAGCCCCCTGAATATTCTTAAAAATTCTTAGGATTACGAAAGTTTTGTTTAGATGAGTTTTACCTGCCACAAATTGCTATATTTAGGTTTAACATTGAGAAAAAATTATTTAAGTTGTATTAAAATAACAATGCTGAAGTCATCTGCTAATGTAAATAATATATTTTTACAAAGAGTATATTTCCAAAACAGAAGACAATTTAGTGAAAGCAGTGGTGCTGATTTGTATTTTACAAATCTCATTAATGTAAGATTTAATAGAAGACAGCTGATTTCTCATGTCTCCTTCTGCAATCAATCTGTCGCAATTGGTTGGGTTAAGCATAGGAAGAAAATAGGGCTTCACAAAGATATGTCTCATTGGAAAACGGAGGAGTAAGTCACTGTTCTTTTGAGATAATTGTGGACGTTCTTCTTTAGTATTATGCTAAAACTCAACAAGTGGCACTAGTTTTTTAGAGGTTAGTTGCATTATGGAATCTGATACTATACCAATAAGCTTTTTTGTACTTTAAAATCTATTGATTTGCCTTGCATTTTATGCATCTTTTATCCATGCATGATTTTGTTACACTGTGCATTGGTCTTTAACTTTACAAGTTCTTCCCAAGTTGACACCCTTTTATTATAATTATGTTGTGGGTTCCTAAGCCCACTCTCAGGCTACAGTCATTAGAAGGAGTCACTTCGTGATGTATTTAATTCTATTATAACATATCAGGGTCAGGAAGAAAATGAGTTCAGATTTGGATATGTATTTTTATCAATGTTTCTCAATAGTATGTCTATCCATGTTAAATGCTGTCTTCAAATTCAAATTAGTTGATTAGGTAAACTGAATATTAAAATATAATTTTATTGTTAACTGGATTAGCAAAGGCTTTGGAATTAAAGACAGAGTCCTGAGTCTGATTCTCTTTTCATTATACTCAACTCCTCACCTTTCTCCCTATCTCTTTGCTTAGGACATTTCATTGCTTATGAAATGCAAACCCAAAGTCTCCAGGGTGCAATCATTCTGCAGTTCAGGGGACTCTTAGGTGCTTGGAATGGATTAGATTAGATGTAAATGGAGTATTTGAAATTCTATATTGTATTTTTTCACTTGCCTTTGTGCATTTAAGTTCAAGTTGTTCAGGAAATGGGAAGCAGCTGAAGCCAAAGACAAGTAACCCAGCAAAGACCTCTGGTTGGTTCCAAGAGTGAACACCAATTATTCAGTCACATGTGGGGAGAAGGAATGACAGCCAATGGCAACTCCGTAAAATGTGCCTATGAATCATAGACAGGCAAATAGACCATGCAGTCAGGGGCACTGCACCCACTTCAGGGATGTCTCTCGGCCTGGGAAAAGTAGAATAAGCTCATTTCAAAAACAGTATGTGTTACTGAAAGAGGAGACAGGGTAAAAGGAAAATGTCCTTTGTGACCTCTGGTGGGAAGTGTGAAGGAAACTGATTTCTGTGCAGGCTGATTATTATATGGCTGATTCTTACTGGAATGAGTTTTCTTAGATACTGACATCTTTGATAAAGGAATTATAAATTTCTCTTTGTGAACGTCCCTTGACTTTGTTCTGAACTAATCGTCATATTTATTGTAGATAGTTTCCAACATATTTTACTTTCATTAAACCTTTAAGAGATATTTTATTTACCTAATGCTACCATTCCCTAGAGCTAAAAACAATATGATCAGTATTATTAGAACAAGTTCTAGATTTGCTTTTAGAACTGGGTCTTAGAAAATACATAAATCATTTAATTATTATAGTTCATGTAATTGATTTTTAAGTGGAACAAAGTCAGTTTATCTAGAGTTGAACAACTGATACGCTGAAAAACTGATTAACAAGAATTAGAGAAATATATACAATTGTGACATTTACATAGAGTTTGTTCAGTTATGATAGCAAACCAAACTTTAAAACCCTAAACATGTTTAATTAAAATAATTTTTGCAGAGCTATATTTGAATAAGCAATATAGTACCAGCAATTATGTATAATTACACAGCTCCAATCACAGAATAATAGAGGTTTCAATGTCACTAAGCACAATAAGGATAATCACTCTTCCATTATTCTGATGGGCATGTAATTAACAACTTAAAAAACTTTCATGGGGATATAACAGCCACAGTTTCAATAAAGACTTACAGTGCAAGCAACTGGATTAAGTGTATTATAGTTAAAGCTGACCTTTTTCATTGCAGTTTTAAATCCCATTCTACTACTTTTTCAAAGTTATTCTTGCCTTTTCAAGCACTGGCCAAAAAAAACCCATTACTACAATATGTACAGTATGGCTAAGGACCTCAGTGTTTGCCTTATAAATCTTTATCCATGATATACAGAATGACACATATTTTCCTGCACTTAAAAAACATATCTTTGTTTAATATGTTAAAAGATAAAATGAGGATCCATAAAATTTTTAAAGTCTACTTAAGCAAATATCAACTCCAATTGGGCAGGACCAAACTGGAAATGGTTAGGATAGCTCCGCAGAAAGAAACTAATATGGGAAGGTTCTTAGAGAGAAGAGCTGGCAGCAAAGCAAGGAAATTATCTGATTAGCTGCCCCTTAAACTGTTGCATTATTTTGAAATATCTAGTTGGATGTTTGTGATTGGCTGTTCTTCTTAACCTTTCCTCTAGTTTAGGACTCAATTTGCTTATAGAGCCTATGAAGCATCACAGCCACCTCAGTCTAGTGGCCTCCTTGTGTGACTACTTTAACAAGTAATGTCAACTTGTACAAGGACAAAATAATATCACAAATTTATGAAAAACCTGTTCTTAAAATATTCATAACTTTAGCACTTAGCTTTTATTAATTGACTTTGTTCCCTCTATAGGCGTAGGTTTAAAATACTTATAAGTATAGGTATCATAGTTTTAATGAACTTCTCAGCTATCATTCATACACATGTTCTAGTGCTACTACACTGTACATCTGTAAAATATGCATACTATTTTTCCAAATAGAAATACTATAATTTACTTTACCATTCCCTTAGTTTTTGAACATATAGTTTGCTTCTAATTATCCATTTATCTAAATGATTAAATTTTGGGGTTTCAGAATTCAAAAAAGGAAACATAAAAGTGTCTATAAGTGAATGAGCTGCAAGTGCATCATTTAAAATATGGGTATTAAGATATTAAAAAAACAAAACAGCAACAATTATAGGTACACAGATGTAGCTATAAGTGAATTATCTTAAAAACTGAAGTTCATTTTATGCAATTTTTCCTATTTTTTAAAATGTTTTGAACAAATACTGCATACCTATTTTTGTATTTTGCTTATATATATATGTGTGTGTGTATAGATATATAGATATAGATATTTTTTTTTTTGCTGACCCTGATACTATCTCCAATTAGTTTTCAAAAGAGCTGTACTATTTCAGTGTTACCTGAAATATATAAGACTACGTTTTCATCCTGTCTCAGGCAAGAGTGAATATTTAAAAATAAATGTCCAGGAGTTCCCACTGTGGCTCAGTGGAAATGAACTTGACTAGTATCCATGAGGATGAAGATTTGAGCACTGGCCTTGCTCAGTGGGTTAAGGATCTGATGTTGCCATAAGCTGTGGTGCTAGTCACAGAGACGTCTTGGATCCCTAATTGCTGTGGCTATGGTGTAGGCTGGCAGCTGCAGCTCTGATTCGATCCCTAGCCTAGGAACTTCGATGAGCTTTTATGTGGCCATAAAAAGCAAAAAAAAAAAAAAAGTTAATATTCATTTGTTCAATTTTCATATTAATACCAATTATTTTGTCTAATCATCTTCAATGAACTCGTGACTGGGTCCGTTTATTTGTCAAGTTCTTGATATTTTTCTCAGAGATTATTTTCTGATATATGAAAAAGATAGTAACACAATCATATATACTGTACATATGTAATCAATTTTTTGCCTTTTAATGTAGCTTATTTTGCTTTTTACCATGCAGAATTGTTAAATTATAGTGTAAAATTGATTAAAACTAAATTTGTCCCTATTTATTCTGCTTCTAAACTTCAAAATTCATGCCTCTTCCAAAACTTTCCTAAAAATTTAATCCTGGTATCCTTGTGTATAACAATCAAATATATCATAAGTGTTTTCACTATAGCCTAAGTTAAAAGATCCACATTTTTTCAAGTTGCTGACATTTATCCCAACACCACATGTTGAAAGAAATGTAAAAACTAGTGTCTTAGTTGAAAATTGTTCGTTTGCAAGTAATAATAACATTTTAAATCTCCTTAAGCGAAATTAGCCAACAATAAATGGGCAAAACTATGCAGATAGTAAAAATACTGGTAGTTGCCAGGTGAGGGTGGGAGGGAGGGATGGATAAGCAGAAAACAGGGGATTTTTACAGCAGCGAAATTGTCTGATATTATAGTATTAAGGACCTGTTACTATACTTCTTTCAAAACCCATAGAATTTACAGCAGCAACAGTGAAACAGTAATGAAAACTCTAAACTTTAAGTAATGTTTTAATGTAGGTTCATTGATTGTAAGGAGTACACACTCCCATGAGGGATCTTGATAGTGGGGAGGCTGTGCATGTATGGGAGCTGGGATATATGGGAATGCTCTGGGCTTTTTTTTTTTTTTTTTCCCTGCTTTTTAGGGCTGTACCCGTGGCATATGGAAGCTCCAAGGCTATGGGTTGAATCACAGCTGCAGGTGGCAGCCTATGCCACAGCCACAGCAATATCAGATTTGAGCTGCATCTGCAACCTATACCAGAACAGCTGGGGCAAGGCCAGATCCTTAACCCACTGATCAAGGCCAGGAATCTAACCCACATCCTCATGTATACTAGTTGAGTTCTTAACCCACTGAGCCACAACAGGAACTCCTAAGAACTCTCTTTACATAATATTAAATTTTTCTATGAACCTAAAACACTTCCAAAAAATAAAGTTCATTAATTTAAAAAATAATAAAAAAAAGACATAACACTTAATAAGTTTAAACAAAATATTTAAGTAGTGAGTATGCTAAGGAATTAGAGCAAATGTGCCAAAGCTAGAGGACCCTGAGGCTAAGAAGTCAGGAATGTTTCATCAAGACTCACCTTGACCTTGGCTCTTAGAGGTGACAAGCAAATGACTAAAACCACTGAGTGTGAAGTGAAATCTTCTCTCAACTTTACATTAAAAGAATTTTTTTTAATGTACAGTTTTTACCTGCTTCCTTTCCCAATCCCCAAGCTAGTCAGAGTTTATATTGTTTAATATACAAGGATCAGCTATGCAGTAATATAGTTGGGCTAGATGGAAGTGGTTTCAACTATGCAATAGTCACCCTGATGGTTTCTCTGCCTCCACTCTTCTGGGCCCTCTGCACAAAGTCATGTTTGTTCTGCCAAGTGTGTCTCCCTAAGCAAAAATCACTCTTCTCCACTCTACTTGCCACAAATTAGAAATTTCTTTTTTTTTTTTTTTTTTGTCTTTTTGCCATTTCTTGGGCCGCTCCCTCGGCATATGGAGGTTCCCAGGCTAGGGGTCGAATCGGAGCTGTAGCCACCGGCCCACGCCAGAGCCACAGCAACGCGGGATCCAAGCCGCATCTGCAACCTACACCACACCTCACGGCAACGCCGGATCCTTAACCCACTGAGCAAGGGCAAGAGTCGAACCTGCCACCCCATGGTTCCTAGTCAGATTCGTTAACCACTGTGGCACGACGGGAACTCCATAAATTAGAAATTTCTGACTGGGACTAAGCTTTTTCTTTTTTTCTGAACCTAAATTATATTTTTTCTTACCATTTAGAGATAACTATAATTGACATTTTCGTGTATATCCTTCTAGATATAAATATGCATAAATGTGTATATGAGTTTTTTCTAAAAATGAGATTATATTTTACATTATTAAGGGCTGGACTGGTACTAAACTTCTGAGTGCTACCTGGAAGAAGATAAGAATTCCCTTACAAATTCAGTATTTGGCAGAAAATGCTCTTCTCAATTCAGGAGGGTCTTCTCTCAGAGTATGGTTTGGAATCTGACTCAAAAAATCTGACAATGAGGAATTTCACTCAAATTTATAGTAACAGGCACTATATGCATCTTTAGTCACTATTCTTTGCTGCCAGGACAATTTGTAATAGCTTTCCTCCCAGTGGTTACCCAGTAGTTAAGATGAGGTGCTAATACAGAGCTGATAGGGCTTTTCCTTGTGACAGAGCACTCATTTTCCCCCTTTGTCTGTGACCTTCGGCATTTATGCATCAGGATTTGTTAATTCCTGCATCCCCATTTTTCTGTATTTTAGCCAATCCTACTAATTCCTTTCACATACTTATCATTTCCTTCTTCTTCATATACGGCATTAAATTCTAAGTTTACTTTTCTCCATTTTCCTTTATCTTCCCTATGGGCTTCACTGCAGAAAATCACTATCTTTCTGATTTACCTTTCTATTCTATTCCCATATCTTTTCCCTCCCTTTTTAGATTATTGCTTTTTTTAAGTGCCAACAATTTTGGATACCAGATAAGAAATTCTTATCAATGTGAAGCTGAATCCATCATTCAGCAGGTGGTGGGTGGGGAGAGGTACATATGTAGGAGTTTACCTAGGATGTTTAAAAACTTGGGCAAAAAGAAAGGCATGAGAAGCTAACCCAAAGAAGAAGATGTAGGTGCACAAAGTTAAGGAAGCAAAAGGGCCCCCCCAGCAGAGAGATCCAAGCAGATGGTACCAGACGGATCCATGTAGTAAGAATTTTAAGAGGTGATAAAGGTAAACTTGTTGTCAAAGGAGGTAGGTATGGCTAAAGAAATAAGTGCAATTAATTGCTTTCTCAAGCCACCATAAAGGTGAATGGCTACCAGATGGTCAGACAGAAATACCTGTCCATAGGTCTGCTTGAAAAAAATAAATAAATAAATGCAAGAAGAAATGAGATCCTCCACGGAGCAGATGAACAAAGAATTAAAGTATCTATATCCTGACCACAACTCAAGACCACACATGTTCATGAAGAGACAGTTAGGAAGCCAGTGTGAGTGTGAGTTAGCATCTGTCCTCTGCCTGCCAGCCCACACCCACAGAAGGCAGTCACAAACCTCACAGTGCTAGACCGAAAACCTGCCAAGAACCTGGCAATTCCAACTGGGATGAAGATGGGAGAGCAGAGGCCAGGGCTGCTGGGTGTAAATTAGCCCACATCCCAGATCATGTCACTAGACCAAGCAACAGTATCTTTTCCTAGGTACTTGCTAAGAACCAGGCACATTGCTAGATCTTTCTAAGGGCCCTACACAGATTCTTTTTTTCTTTGTCTTTTGTCCTTTTAGGGCCGCACCTGTGGCATGTGGAGGTTCCCAGGTTAGGAGTCTAATCAGAGCTGTAGCTACTGGCCTATGCCACAGCCACAGCAATCCCAGATCCGAGCTGGGTCGCTGACCTACACCACAGCTCACAGCAATGCCAGATCCTTAATTCACTGAGTGAGGCCAGGGATCGAACCCGCAACTTCATGGTTCCTAGTCAGATTCATTTCCACTGTGCCATGACAGGAACTACACAGTTTCTAAAGTAGCTTTCACCGATCCTGGTCTCTAGTGTAATCCCTTCCATGAAGTGTTGACTGGACTTGCTTCCAATAGATGAAATATGGCAACAAAAGTGAAGGATTTTCCCATCAAAAAACTCTCCCTGAATTTATGTCTCACAGACTCCACTCTGACCAATGGTGACTTAATGCTCATCCCCTCTTTCAACCATCCTTTCTGTGCCCTTGTTGCTATACTCCTCCTGGAAGACACAGACACAGAGACCCACAAGTGCACACAGACACACATACACAGTTCCCAGAACAGGAATCAGCTCAGCCTTCTCTTGACATTGTTCAATTTCTTCTCAAACTCCTGCCAATCACAAATTAGCATTACACGGGCATTTACAGTGCAGCCCCCAAAGACAGATAAAAGCTGCTAATCCTTCCGAAGTGGCACTGGTACAATAGGTGACCACCGACAGGCTCCTTTGCAGCACTCCCTGCTCCTTTGTGAGCTGTCCAGGTCCACCGCAGATGGCAAAGTTATTGGGTCTCAAGCAAACAAGAGACTGGAGGAGACCAAGGAGCACCAAGCTTTGCCAACAGCTGTCCAGCCATGTCCCTGAGCCTCCATTCCTGGCAGAAGCCACCCTTGGGCTGGATTCCCTCTCAGAGCTTCCAGCCGGGTCTTCAGCTGTGCACTCTTCCATTTCCCATTTTTACTGTTTAACCTTTTCAATTGCACCAAGCAGGACCCACCTGGAGCATGAAATGCTCTGGGGCCTGGGCAGAGTCAGACACCCCTCCTTCCATAACCAAGCAGGGCCCTGTGGGATTCCTGGGCACACACACACACAAGCCTTTCTGTGTTCTCCAGTTCCTGTTTTTAAGGAGTAAGCTTCAACTTTCATGACATTCCCTGAGTTCTAAAGGCCAGGTTCAAAAGGTTGCTAATCAGGGAAGGGAGGGGATGCAGTGACCAAGGAGGAGCTGTCAAGAGACAATAGTGCAGCCTTGGCAAAGGGTCCTGGTCCCTCTTCAAGGAATATACATAACAATATCTTTGAGCCCCTCTACAGAACTAAAACCCCCAACAAATGGAAGATGTTAACTATTTGATGGAGCTTTCTTCATTCCAAAATGGACCAACAGAACTAGTCCTGGAGCTATTAAACATCAGCTTTGAAAGACAATGCAAGCTTGCCCCTACCTTGATCTTTATCTAAGACCCCCTTTTCCACCCCCCCAAACTATGACACCATCTCCTAATCTCCTCCAAGGGGGGCACAGTCTTTGCCTGCTATGGTCCCTTAGGCCTGGCAAAGCAATAAAAGCTATTTCTTTTTTCTCCGCACCCAAAACTCTGTGCGTTTCTACTCAGCACCAGTGGAGTAGAACTACTCTGCCAGGTTTCAGCAACAGGAACCAACAATGATTTGCAAAAGTACAAGTTGTCAAAAGTTACTTCATTTGCTCCTAACCTTGGAATCTTTATCCTTATTTTTCATCAGAGATTTTCAGTTCCTCAATTATAAATTTTTGTATATAACCATTTTCAGTAATCTTAGTGCCATATTTAGAGAAATTTGCTGGAATTTTTTTTTTTTTTTTTGTCTTTTTTAAACCCACACCCACAGAATATGGAGGTTCCCAGGGCAGGGGTAGAATTGGAGCTTCAAATGCTGGCCTATCAAAACAACCACAGCAATGTGGAATCCTAGCCACATCTGCAACCTACACCATAGCTCACAGCAACACCAGATCCTTAAACCCACTGAGTGAGGCCAGGGATCAAACCTGTGTCCTCATGGATGCTAGTCAGATTTGTTTCTGCTGAACCACGACGGGAACTCCTGAAGAGAAAATTCTGATGTTTTCATCTTCCAAACCTTTTCAGGGAAAAAGAGCTTGATAAACCAGTAGGGTCATATTAAAACATTACTGTATCCCGATTTGAACAAATATTTTTTTAAAAAAATCTTAGTTTTTAAAGCACAATCTAGGAAGTATGAATGTGGCCTGTATGCTAGTGATATTGAGGAATTTTTAATGTTGCAATGTTTGATAAGGGCAAAGTGGTTATTTTTTAAATGTCTATATCACTTAGACATCATAATAAAGTCTTTATAGATAAAACATTTGATATCAAAGATATACTTTAAAATTCTACAATTCCCCCAAAACTAAGATAGAGGAATATATGAAGTGGCAAAACAATTAATTACTGATTGTTATTGAATATAAATCTAGGGATGCATTCTCTCTATTTCTACATATTTCAAATTTTCCAAATATAAAGTGAAAAAATAAAATGAAATTCATCCCAAGTATTCAAGGAACTAAACATACAGTAAAAATAAATTCTGGCAACCAGATGAACAGGAAAAAATAGAAATTAAATGACTATTCTTTAAATGCTTTCTAAAGAGTTAAATGACAGATGTTTCAAAACCATTTACAATGGAGCAAAAAAAAAATGAAAAGAAATAAAATAACTGCAATCTTAAAATCCTCTTAAAATTTATTCAAAATTAAGACTTTAGGAGAACATCAAAATAATGATGATATGGAGAAGATAAGTACCCAGTTTCTAGAAATGGATACCAGCCATTGCCCTTCACACACACACTTTCAAAGTTCAGTCACATTTGATAAGAACTTTGATATACTCATTTGCATAAAACTATTAAATGTTAGAGTAGGAGGGAAACTTACATGTGTTATACAGGATATTTTTTTGAGCTACCAGTACAAATTGTCAAACCTTCCAATTTCAAAATGAGTAGATTAACAATGTAATTTCAAATTATACAAGAGGATGATATTTGTTTTGGAAACCATGCCCTTCTTTGCAGAAATAATAACCACTAATCATAACCAACAGCTTATCCTTTAATAGTTCTAAGGAGTCCAGAGTACCCAGAAACTTTATTTGGGCCTTGAAACTAAGCAGGACCCTGTGGCCCTGTGGACCCTAGGCCCACAAGCCTTTCTGTGTCCCCCATTTCCTGTTTTTAGGGACTAAGCTTCAGCCTCCATGGTCTTCCCTGAGATCCAGGTTCAAACAACTGCCAATCAGGGAAGGGAGGGAATGCAGAGACAAGGGGAAAACAATCAAGAAACAATAGTACAGACTTGCAGCAGGGTGCTGGTTTTTCTTCAAGGAATATGTGTAACAATATCTTTATTTCCTTCTGCAGAACTATGTGAACTAAAATTTGGCACTTTCCATGAGCCTCTACATGGAGTAAAACATGAGCCACTGCAGCTCTCAACCCACAGCACCCCCTGAGCAAAACTCAGGGTTGAGACCAGGAGTGAGGTACTCTGTATTCTGAGAAAACGGGAAGAACAGGTCTTGATAGTCAGATATCGTTAAGAGAATATTTTATGAGACTAATTCTTACATCTCCCCATATTTAGAAAAACACTAGAATCCTTCAAAAATGACTGATGTCTGTGACTAGCAGCAACCTTCAAAAGACCAGCAGCAAACTTCTGTAAAACGTGTGCATGGATCCATGCACCTCAGTCTTCACCTTTATGACTTATATCTTGATATCTCTCCTTTCCTCTTTGGGGCAATATTTCAGAGCTATCTTTCCAAAGGAACTCAGGAAAGAAACAAAGAATACTGGCCCACAGCTGCGGTACGTATCAAGGGAGTGATTCCAGTAAGCCCAGATGCTTACATCTTAGCATAGAAACTGGCTTTCTGTAAATCTCGTTATCTGTAAACCTTCTGGTTATCTGTAAATCTACTACTTTCCCTTCCTTGCAAAAACTCATATATCCTTAACTCTCAACTTTCAGGTCATATTTTGGTGTTTTTTTTTTTTTTTTAGTTAACAACTAAAACCCACAACAAATGAAAACAAGAGAGGAGGACCACAAGAACCAGTCCTGGGGCAACTAAACATGAAGAATGAAAGCTTGCCTCTACCCTGATCCTTATCTGTGGCCCTATTTTCTACTGCTTAACTATAAAACCACTTCCTATTCTCTCCCATGGGAGGGAACAGTCTTTAGGCCATTAGCCTGATGTGCCTTCCTTTGCCTGGCAAAGCAATAAAGCTATTTATTTTTTTCTCCTTCACCCAAAATTTTGTCTCGGCATTTCTATTTGGCACTGGTGGACAGAGTCTGAGTTTTAGCAATAGCTTCCCAGATTTCAAAATCTTGAAAATCTCAGAAATTATATCAGTACTCCATTACCAATCATTCCTATTATTCTATATGAGTTTGAATATGCTATCTTAATAGTGGAATGCTTTTGACATAAAATTTAATTCCAAATAAAGGTTAATATCTATGCTGAATATATCTAGTGTTGTTACGGCAGCTGCCTAGCAGCCCCGCGGCCAGAGCGTATCAGCTCTAGTGACAGCCCTGTGGCTGGAGTGTATCAGCTCCAGCAGCTCTGTGGCTGCAGTGTATCAGCTCTTTTACCCGGTGAGAAACCAAGCAAGCACTCGGAGAGTTGGAGAACTCAGGTTTATTACGCCAGCAGGCTCAGAGGAGATCGCTCTCTGGAGTCTGAGACCCGAAGAAGGGTTTCACAAGGCTTTTATGGCCTAGCCCTTCCAGTCCATGCTTGGCTGGTTGGATGGAGTGAGAACAAGCAGGGTTCCAATTGTGAGCAACTTTACAGAAGCAGATGTGTGGGGGAGGGGTGGTTAGGGGCAGTTGGCTGGACTTTGCTTAGTCATCATGGCCAGGGTCTCTCCTTTCTACCTTTTTATCAGAACATTTGCTCCTATAGTGTCAAATGTGGAACTGTAAAAAGAAGGAGTTGGAAAACTACTGCCTGCAGGCCAAATCTGACCCAATATCTCTTTTTGTAGATAAAAGTTTAACTGGAGCTTAACCACATTAGTTCACTTATGTATTATCTCAGGCTACTTTTATAATAAAATGACAGAATTGAGTAGTTAACTGAGCCTGTAGGGCCCACAAGCCTAATATGCACTGTGCTCTTTAAGACAGTTTGATAAACTCTCGTTTAAATCATAACTCTCAGCCAATTGCCAATGTCATAGACAATTACTAAAATACTTATGCTATTTATAGAAATAAAGAGAAATTCTTGTTGAGTTGCATAAATATGATAATAACCATATTGATCTAGGTTCATAATATTACTAATATAATTTATGGGAAAATATTTTTAAATTTTCTTTAACCAGAATAGATGCCACAAGCAAACTGGCAAAAATGATTATTTTTAGAAGAAAAATTCCTATTTCCCTATGATTTCTACTGTAACACTGGTAATGAGTTTGTAGTTTGTATCTCGAAAGAAAAAATAAGTAAAATCCATAAATCCCTGATTCTTAATCTGGAGCTTATTATTGCTGTAGTTATTTTTTCTGGGTCAGAGAAAGAGAAAGAGAGAATGGGAATGTCTCTCAAGGACACTGTTTACTTATATATGGTTAAAAAAATAATATCTGAAATAAATGCAGGCGAACACTTTAACCCTATTCTCCTGGCCACATTATCACCCTCCAACTATAAGTCTGAACATTATGTCTTGCTCATTTCTTAAACTTCTTTGCTCCTTCTTAAACATTATGTAGGGATATCAAGGAAGTTCGAATGGAGCTAGGTATGGATTTGTTATGGAATTGTTAAGGAAAATAGATTAAGAAAATAGATGAGATAAAATGATCATAGAATTTTGCAGTTTTCAAATTTCAACTTTAATCCATCTAGACAGTTTGGGATTTTTTAAATAACATCATGATGGTCGAAAGAAACATGTCATTGACATTCTTGAAGGGTATGATTTTATCAGAGCAGAAACGAGTTTATTTGGATTTTCGTATTTCTTGAAAAGGCCTGCTATAAGCATTTATCAAGCTAGATATTTGTGTTGCAGAGAAAACTGAGACTTTCCTAAGAGATAAAGAATCATCAAAATCTCGTGAATTAGAATAAGATTTAGAAAAGGAATCTGGGGAGTTCCTGTCGTGGATCAGTGGTTGACGAATCCAACCAGGAACCATGAGGTTGTGGGTTCGATCCCTGGCCTGGCTCAGTGGGTTAAACATCTGGCGTTGCCGTGAGCTGTGGTGTAGGTTGCAGACGCGGCTCGGATCCCACGCTGCTGTGGCCCTGGCATAGGCCGTCGGCTACAGCTCCGATTCAACCCCTAGCCTGGGAACCTCCATATGCTGTGGGAGTGGCCTAAGACATGGCAAAAAGACAAAAAAAAAAAAAAAAAAAAAAAAGGAATCTGAACAAGATCCTTATAAAAAGGCTTTTTTTCCCCTAATACTTTAGAAATGAGCCATAATATCTTGCAACATGTTAACAGAAATCTTCAAAACCAGTCTTATACAAGACTTGTTTAGTCAATGAGTCAGTTAATACTGAGGCTGTAGTCAGTCATTGGTGTTTATGTGGTAAACAAAGCAGTCACAGAGTTCTTGTATAAAATATTGAAACTAAACAGAAAATGAACTGATGCATTAAGTCTCAGTGTAGACTTACATTTAAAGCATATGTACACTGACCACAGATGAGGCTTGGATCCTGCATTGCTGTGCCTATGGCACAGTAGGCGGGCAGCTGTAGCTCTGAATCAGCCCTGGCCTAGGAACCTCCATATCCACTGAGTGCAACCCTAAAAAGCCAAAAAAAAAAACCTCAAAAAAAAAAAAACCTCAAAAAAAAAAAGAGCTTTTCCCTTAATAAATGAAATATAAGACAATGGCCACATCAAAATAGAAGTGGAGAAAATGAAACACTTTGGAATTTTTCTTTTGCTCAACTAGCACAGTTTCTTCAAGTGGTAATAGTGATAGAATTGTGCATTAAAAAATATATATTTATATGAGATAAAGTACTATTTATTGCTGTGCATAACCCAGAAACACCTTAGATTTGTGTTGTAGCTTGCTGTGGAATACTTTTTAAAAAAAATTATCCTCATTAATAAAATTTACCGTAGAAGTATAAGTAGATATTTTAAAAATTATACTTTTAAGTTTATTTGTATATTATAAAATTAAAATATTTCCCTCTCCCATCTTGTAGTTATGTGATAAATGAAATATACAAAGATTTATGCCAGTAATTCCTGAGAATCTGAAGAATTGCAAATTGCCATATCATTAAGAACCATTGTTTTAGAAAGTAAATCTAAAACTAGAATTGAATTTCATAAAAACTTATTTACATGGTGAAGGTATGGGAAAAGGGGTATTTTGCCTGAAACATGCAGATAGATATTATTTTGCATGTATTTACTTTTATGGTTTTTGACCCTCAGCATTCTGCCATTCATCACAATCAACTGTGGATTGCTAAAAACCATAGAATGAATCAGCTAACTTTACTAAAAACAGCAAGTTGCAAAATCCAAAAAAATCATTGGATTTTTTTAACACAAAAGTATGAATATTTCATAATGGTATGGTCCAAAAGTCATTGCTTAGAAATTGCAAGGTGTGTCACATGAATAACCGTCAGTGATATTGTTGAGTTTATGTATATCTACTTTAAGTTGTTGTACAACTTGTCAAATTGCTGAGAATACTGAAGATTAAAGCATTACAGGTAGACAGCAATGTCAGTCAATATGCTGAGCTGAAATTTTCATGTTAGCCATCTTTGCAAAACTGTTCCTCCACCAAGGCTATGAAGCTGTGTAATTGACTGATTGGATTTACACGTCCACTTTCTTCCCTTCCCACCTTTTTAGTGACAGTGCTAATGGACTGTCAAATGACTAGAAAAGAACAGTCAAATTCTGACAGTGGGAATACTTGGAAATGAGGGACACAGAGGAAAGCCTATTAAGTTATCTATGTTTTTTTTTTATTAATAGAGAAGTGAATGTAATGAGCTTTTGCTTAATTGGGGACATCTTCAATTTTTATTCTCTGGAAACTTTGTTCCTCATATATGGCACACCAAAATATATCAGTGTAACAGAAGTAATTCTGTTGACATTTTAACTGTCTAATATAATCTATTAGTCTTAGCATTTACCTGAAGAGAATGTATTACAGGGGAAAGCCAGGGATTGGTTCCAGAATTCTTCATTAAAGAACTGTCAACACAGTCTTAGTTCTGGTGTCAAAAGCTGAATTTCTTTAAGCACTAACTATGTTCTTTGGCAGAGCTTGGTAAGTACATGCCAAGTCTACATTTGATTCCTATAACCAGAACAATAACATGGAAAAATACTGCTTCCAATTGTCTCTCAAATATCACTGATATTTAACAAAATAGTCTTATCCAAAAGGAAAATTAAAGGACAGTAAGTGACATATTATGATTTTTTCCTTTTCTTTATCTTTCTATCCTTTTTTTTTTTTTTTTTTTTTTTTTTTTTTCTTGCTTTTTAAGGCTGCACCTGCCCCATATGGAAGTTCCCAGGCTACGGTCAAATCAGAGCTACAGCTGCTGGCCTACACCACAGCTACAGCAACTCCAGATCCAAGCTGCATCATGGCAACACCGCCGTTCATGGCAACCCTGGATCCTTAACCCACTTAGTGAGACCAGGGCTCGAACCAGCATCCTCACAGATACTAGGTCGATTCATTTCTGCTGCACCACAGTAGGAACTCCTTCGGTGATATATTAGAAATTAAAGTTTAATTTTACATAAAAAGAGCTTCAACAACAGGTTGTGCTGAAAAGAGTATTTAGAATAATACTCCAAATAGCTATCAGTTAAGTTATACAGAAATAATTTAATCAGAACAAGTAAGTTCACTAGTATAAGCTGATGAACTTATACATGGAGTACTGGGTTTGGATTTGCTGAAAGCTGAGTGGCATAGGGACACTGAAGTGTTTGATACATAAGAACTGAAGAATGTTTAGCCTATAGAATCTAAGAATAACATCAATTTAATAATAGATTAATATTTATTTTTATCATTTAGTAATTAAATAATAATTAGAATTCTTTCTGGGAACAGGGTTGACCATGTGATTATTAACAAAATGAAAGTGAGTCATAATTTTTTTCTGAGCCCCTGCTTTCCCAGAATTGCTCAGGAACCTCAAATGACTTTGCTATTTAGGTCTTACTGTTTCAACATCTGGTATTACTTTTGAGGGTTATTTCTTGTCTTGAACTTTCCATTTTCCACTTAATTGACAAATTACCGCATACTTCCATTTTAATATCTTAAGCTTTGGATTTCTTTTTTTTTTTTTTTTTTTTTTTGTCTTCTTGCCATTTCCTGGGCCGCTCCCGCAGCACATGGAGGTTCCCAGGCTAGGAGTCCAATCAGAGCTGCAGCCACCGGCCCACACCAGAGCCACAGCAACGCAGGATCCGAGCCGCGTCTGCAACCTACACCACAGCTCATGGCAATGCAGGATCCCTAACCCACTGAGCAAGGGCAGGGACTGAACCCACAACCCCATGGTTCCCAGTCGGATTCGTTAACCACTGCGCCACGACGGGAACTCCTGGATTTCTTAACTTGTTTGATTCTTCTTGTCTGGTCCCAATAACTCCACTGACATTATCTTGCCCAGTGTTTTCTTCATCAAGGTTGTTTCCATCATTCCACTAGGCAGTTCTGCACCTCTACCTGGTATGAGCTTGTACAGTTCATGGCTCTATGATTATCTATCACTTCAGCCAGCTGCATGTATTTTATTATATTCTATCTTCAGCTCAAAGTCAAAAAAAAGTCAGTGCAGTAAATATCTTTCTATTTTGTTCTGTTTGTCTTCTTGCTCATGCCAATTTACTGCATGGAGGGAAGTTAGGTACCACATGGGAAGATGCATATTGTCATTAGGTTTCAAGTGATTAAATCTATCTAAGGTGAGTTTGGTGGGGTTCAGAGTGGGGAAAACAGAAATAGTGCAATGGCAGTTTCAGTCCAGCAAGGGTAGGTATGGGAGATATAAACAACTCAGAATAGGTTCTAGACATCACATTAGACAGAGTTAGAAAGGCTGTGGTCATTATCATCTCAAATAGCCAGGGAATAATGAATTGAAAACATATCTGGGTTAAGCAAAATTTAAGACATTGACAAAAGAGAATCTGCAAGCTTCGGATCCAAAGAAAGAGTCAAGGAGCAATATTAGAGATACACTCAAGACAGTTGCACTGAAAATATTCTTGCCCAGTTGGAGAAAATTCTACCCTCTCACCAACTACAAATGTGTATACATAAAAGAGAAGTTTCACCTAGAGTTAGCTTGGTGTTTAGAGGACTCAACAGTCACGTGGGCATGCCTGGTCATAATATCCATATTAACCAAAAAATATTCCCCAACTTATAAAGGAATTCAAATTCAGTGATCTAGTTAGGATCTGAGTTGAGCATACAGGGTAACTTTTCCCATGCTTTTTCTAGAGTACTAAGGCAAACTTTTAATTACAATCTTAGTCACACAAATATGACATCAGGAAAAATGAGATATCGCTTATGTAGTAATATTGATTGACTAATCCTAAAGACACAGTAGTAGACATTTTGCTACCCTATCTTTTACATCTGGTTAAACTACATTTTCATGAAGAATAAAGTATGTTCTCTTTCATCTGGGACCTACGATGAGACAAAAACTTTGAGATTCAAACTTTAATATAGTCAATGTATAGGGGAACAAATTTGCCACCCCCAAATATCTCTATGGCATGTGGTTTATTTCAAACAGAAAATAATCAAGGCCCAAAAGGCTAAAGAACTTTCCCCCTAACTGTCCAAAGAATTTAGACAGAGGGCCTATTACAAAGAATAAAGTTAACAGCAAAAATTAATCTGCAATGAATATGGGCTAGGTATGGTGGGGGAAGCTCTTATACCAGAGTCCACTCTTTGTCCCATTGTCTTTGCCTGGGTCAGCAAACATCTGTTTACCAAACATTTGCTTTTCTATTTCCATGGGAATTGCCTTCCTCCCTTTTGAGTACCAAATCACGACCTGAAACATCCTCTTTGATCTCCAGCTGAAGACGGTATCTGAGGTGAAGGGTTCAGCCATTTTGGTGAGTTATTCCATCTTCCTAGGTCTTTCTCATGTATAAATCTCAGGGAACTTTGACTTTTCTCTTATTTGTCTGTCTTGTATCAATTTATTTCTTAAATCAGTGAGAAGAACTTGGAAGGGTAGTGGGAAAACGTCTTCCTCCCCAACAACAATAACAATCATTCCTGTACAGATTTCTTGCTATTGTTTTAGTTGTTTTAGAACAACTGGCTTTCAATTCTTTTCTTTCTTTTTTTTTTTTTTTTTTGGTATTTTGTCTTTTTAGGGCCATACCCATGGCATATGGAGGTTCCCAGGCTAGGGGTCTAATCAGAGCTACAGCTGCCGGCCTACACCACAGCCACAGCAATGCCAGATCTGAGCTGCGTCTGCAACCTACACCACAGCTCACGGCAATGCTGCATCCTGAACCCACTGAGCAAGGCCAGTGATCAAACCCGCAACCTCATGGTTTCTAGTCGGATTCATTTCAGCTACACCACAATGGGAACTCTGGCTTTCAATTCATTTTAAATAAAATTATCTTCTATATTATATTTCAATAATATAAAAGTGGTCCTTACTGGCATTATGACCCAGCATTGCTATTGCCAGAATCACAGGATTTGTAATAGAATATACAAATATCTATTCTTACTCAGAGTCTGTTCTAGAGGTTCTTAAGAGTAATAGTGACTTTAATCAACATTATTATGAGAAATATGGTCTCTAAGCTTCCCTAAATAAACTAGGCAGAATCAGAACATTCTACATATCATGAATATATTTTCCAAACAGCAAGATCAGGAATACCAGACCATAAGATCTACCACTAGCTATTATTTTGGAAATAGAGGGAGGTTACTGATTAGACATTCTGTGCCACATGCCTACCCATTAACTTAAACCTCGTATTTTTCATTTTACCAACATTACTTCCTAGCTGGAAGTGAAACATCATAACTGGGGCAGAGAAACTTTAGAGACTCTCAGCTCCTTTACCCTAGTTCACCATTAACTTGACTTGGTAACCACAAGAGAGACCTGATGAGTACTTGAAACCATAATGATCAAGATAATCATCTCTGAAGATAGAAAGACTACCTCCTTGAGCACATAGCCCATCCCTCTTTTCTCTCTATAACCTCTGAATAAAACCTGGGGAATTAGGACTTGGTTCTTTGGGACATGAGTCTACCTTTTCCTTAGGATTTCCATCTTCCTCAATAAAGCTATTTTTGCTTTTATCTGACATTTATCTCTCACTATAGGATTCCTGAGCAATGAGCAACTGAAATTGAGTGTGGTAACATTATTAATGTTACCATACTCAGGTCACTGAATATAAAGCTGTTACCGAGTGTAAAGAATATCCACATGGTATTTCAAAAAAGTATTCACTCTTACCTCTATTAAGCCATGTTGTAGCAAATATTAAGAAAGCAGTCTGTAGGCTGGATATTTTCCTTTTGTTCAGATTCACATTTTCAAAAGGTTAACAGTTTAGTCAAATTTACCACCCCAATAAAGTCCTTACTAAGTCTGATGAATTACATGGTACTCAGAATGCTTGCATATGAGAATAAAAATATCCGAAGGACAGAAATTAAATGTCAAGAGTTTCTTTCTATAATGAGACTTTTAAAAAAACTTACGACTGAATATGGAGAATATATTTGGAAATCATTAAGCACTTTGAACTCAGTATTATGAAGTTTTCAGAGATTTGTTATTGTAAACACTTAGCATAGTCTATTTTTTTTTTTTTTTTTGGCATTTCTTGGGCCACTCCTGTGGCATATGGAGGTTCCCAGGCTAGGGATAGAATCAGAGCTGTAGCCACCAGCCTACACCAGAGCCACAGCAACGTGGGATCCGAGCCACGTCCGCAACTTACACCACAGCTCACGGCAACACCAGATCCTTAACCCACTGAGCAAGGCCAGGGATGGAAACCACAACCTCATGGTTCCTAGTTGGATTCGTTAACCACTGAGCCACAACAGGAACTCCAGCATAGTCTATTTTGATACATAAATTTAAGTATAAAATTTAACTAAGTTCTTATACTCTCAAAGTTAGGATTCACATATCATCAATTTCTCTTTTGATTCAAAAATTCCTTCTGACCTCATTTGGGTCACCATTAGACCCTTTTACTTTGAGATATTTCAAATCGATTTACAATTGTTCCTCATACTGCTCCAAAACCCACCCTGTCAACCCCTGCCCATGGGAGTAATATAGCCCTGGTGTTTCCTCTCTTATATATTACAACAACTTAGGCGAACACTCTTACTGTTTATAAATTCATTTCACATTTCCTATAAATTGTAGAGCCTTCCACTTTTGATAACATACTAATTGGTCAGTGTCCTTCTTCACATGTTCTACATAACATTTTTGCCCTAAGTAATGTTATGATGAATAAAATCAACATCAGTTGTTCCTATAAACTATCACTGAGGCAAGTCTTCATTACTTATTATTTTAAAAGTTATTATATAAATGTGAACATTTATATCTGTTAAGCTTCATTGTCATCACCTACCTTATCCATGGTCCTTGCTGAGCTGACTCTGGGCCATGTTGTCCCAAGCTCTGATCACAAGTGATTGGACGGAATATGGTTCCACACCTATCTCTTCAAGAATAGTCATTTTACTGGCTATTCAGGAATGTGTTCCTTTGGTGACCTATATGAGAAAGATGAGAATTGCTGATTAGGCCAGTCATCTCAGGAATTAAAACAAAGACGGTATATCCAAAATAGTTACAGTTTTACTTCTTCCTTTCCAATTTAGATTCCTTTTATTTCTTTTTCTTCTCTGATTGCCATGACTAGGGCTTCCAAAACTATGTTGAATAGTAGTGGTGAGAGTGGAACATCCTTGTCTTGTTCCTGATCTCAGGGGGAGTTCTTTCATCTTTTCACCATTGAGAATGCTGTTAGCTCTGGGTTTGCCATATATGGCTTTTATTACATTGAGGTAGTTTCCCTCTATGCCCACTTTCTGAAGTGTTTTTATCAGAAATGGGTGTTGGATTTTGTCAAAGACTTTTTCTGCATCTATTGAGAGGATCATACAGATTTTATTCTTCAGTTAATTAATGTGGTGTATCACACTGATTGATTTGCAGATATTGAAGAATCCTTGCATCCCTGGGATAAATCCCACTTGATCATGAAGTACAATCCTTTTAATGTACCGTTAGATTCAGTTTGCTAATATTTTGTTGAGGATTTTTGCATCAATGTTCATCAGTGAAATTGGCCTGTAATTTTCTTTTTTTGTGTGGTGTCTTTGTCTGGTTTTGGTATCAGGGTGATGGTGGCCTCATAGAATGAATTTGGGAATGCTCCTTCCTCTGCAGTTTTTTGGAATAGTTTCAGAAGGATAGGTGTTAGCTCTTCTCTAAATGTTTCAAAGACAGTATATCACAGAGAGTAATATGTATACCAGTAGTGGCATACAAAATTATTTTATGTGATATATGCATGATTTAAGCAAAGAATATTAAACATGTTTATGTATTACTAAAAACACATAAAACCCACTATTTTATGGACAGTGATTGTTTAGACCAGGGTAAGAAAAAAGATCAATTTAAAGTTAGTTAAAAGGAAAAATTACTAAGTAAATAAAATAACTCTAATAAAAGAAAATGACTAGAACATATTTTGATCATAATTCCTCTGAGATCAGTTTTTATTTCAACATGCACCTAGCCACCCTTCCTAAGAATATACACATCCAAGTTTTATAATAATATATGCCATATTTCCTTTCAGTCACTGATAAATTGGGGAAAGAGTCCCCAATAGATCTCATAGATATAAAAAAGGAAACTACAAATCATTAGTGCCAATTTTCTAACAAATCAAGTCCCACTTTTTACATATCACCTAATGCAAAGCCTCTCCAATCTACCAGAGCCGAGTTACTAACTCTGGGTCTGTGCTCCCATAGCAGTTTATCTTAATGTCCCCTTTTTTTGGAGTTTTAGAATCATGTATATTTCGTTGACTTTCCATGAATATATGAGTATATATACATAATATCTAAGATGCAGTGCTATAAATTTTTAATCAAAAGATTGTAGTTGAAACTCTTACAAGTTATTTTTTTCATGCAAAGGTGACAAGTAATGGTAAAGACAAAAATATCAAAAGGCTTAGAAAGGTGACCTTTCTATGATAAAGAAAGAGGGAGAAAAGTGAAGAGATAAGGCTTAGGACAAGGCAGACATGGATTTGAAGTCCTGCTCTTCTACTTAGTAGCTAAGTGAAACTGAAGCATATCACTCATTATTACTGAGTCTCAACTTTCTTCTCTGTAAAATGGGAAACTGCCTGTAAAGTGCCAGGAATTATGTAAATCCATCCAATAACTGTGAACATTGTATTATCCTTATTTCTTCTTTCACAGCAAAAAAAAAATTGAAGCAAATGTTATTGAACTGAACTCAGTAAGGTTCGGCTGCTTACTTCTGGAAAGCCAATACTCAAGAGAAAAGTGTTGGTTGGAAAAGGATAGGTTGTTTTATAGAAGGCCGGAACCTGGGAAAAAGGTACACTTGTAAAACAAATTCAGAAGATTCTACTCAATCATGAAAAGTTTTTAAAGGAGATTCATTGGGTGGGGATGTGGGAGGGGTGGTGAGGTAACAGGGAGGTGTTCTAGGAGCTTGTGGTCAGCCTGAAGTTACCATCCACCACTGGGTGGGAGCCCTGGCTCCTAAAGAACTCAAAGTAGGGAGAAGGAGGTTACTTGAGGAAGAACCAGGACTCTATCCATTGGATGCACTATGTTTCTTGAGTGTTCCTACTTTCTTTCTACATTCCCTCCTTTCCCTGATAAGGAACTGTTTGAATCTGCCCTGGGGAACTCAGGGAAAATCAAGGAGGCGGAATGAAGACTATTTCCTGCAAACAAGAAATGAAGGTCATGGAAAGGATTTGTACTCAGCAGGGCCCCATGGGATCCTGCTCTGTTTCACAAAATTTTTAGAATAAACTTTCATATGATTCAGAAAAACTTTTGACAATCATTTTTATTTAAGTAAACCTGAAAAAAGTCTCAATCAGTGATATTTACTTTACGATGTAGCTTATGAAAGATGCAAAATTTAAAAATTCTTTATTTTACAGTTTCCTTTTGGATTCTTGTTAGTTTATTGATATTGAGGTCCTTATTTTTATTTCTAAATTTAAAAAATATATATGTGTATATATATGTGTGTGTGTATATATGTATATATATCTGAAACTATTTTAAAGCAGTCAATATATCTTGGTAAAAGTTTATTCCAATTAAAATGAGATTAGTTGATATAAAATGTTTTAACTCTAATTGACAGAGATTAGTTAATTACAATACTTTAATTCTAATTGGTAGAAATTACTTGTTACAAACTACTTATATGAGATGCTAAGGTACAAGATACCTAAGGTAATCTTCCTGCGTATTAATATAAAATTGGATAGTTTTACATATCCCTAATTAAACACAAATTTCCTCAGAGCATTTAGTCTAAGACATCTGAATAGAAATTGGTTGGCTTTTTGCTTTAATAATTTTAACCACTAGTATTTACCAATATGCAATTTCAAAAATTTAAAAACAGTGAAATCATTTATACTCAAATTCATTTATAGAGGGAAAATATGCAGCAATGGAATTTTCATTTGTGTTTCTTATAGGATAATGCCAAAAAGATTTGATAAGAGAATGACAGAGAGTAAAATACAGTATATACATTTTTTAATATGCAAGCACAACTGGATTTTTTCAGGCTTCCTTCTAATTAGATATTGTCACTAAGGTAGACAAGTTAAGTTTAGAGTGTGTCCTTCTGCAAAGTGGGAGTATGAAGTGAATGTGCAATTTCAGAGGAGTGTAATATAATTAGAAAACCCTTGGTGAATTGTTGACATAAGAAGAGACATTAAAAACCCAGTCATCGACCTTTTTAAAAATCAAATTCCATTAAACGGAAACCCTGAGAAAATCAGTGAACTCAGTCACACAGTAAAATAAGATTGAAATGGTCAATACTTTTTAGCCCCAGTGCTCAGCTATCTATGATTTGTTTTAGAAACAGTGACCCTGGTGGCAGGAAATTGAAAGCAAGATACTCCTACATATATTGTCCGTCACTATGTGTCATTTAATAAGCAATGGTTGCTGTACACTCAGAAAGCATGCTTGAGGATGGATGACTACTCAAGCAATGCAAGTGGCTTATGCTGTTACTGAATGTAAAAGAAAATCATTTTTTTTCATCCATGGCCACCTCTAACACATTATATACTTTATGTATTTAATTTGTTTATAAAGTATATTTCTTCATCTTAAAGTTCTTCAAAGACAATAATATTTAGAAGAGAATCAGGACAAAGTAAGTGCTCAATCAATATGTATTGAATAATATATGAAGGTGAGAATGAATGAAAGTAATAATTTATCTTTGAATCATACCTCTTAAACACAGGAAAGGCAGAGTAATAACTTTGGAGTTTCCAGGATTAATCAGACATGGACTCTTTCTTCAAAATGTATATGGTCCAGTAGAAGAAATTAATCATCTTTATAAGTAACTTTAACACAGTGTAGAGAATGCTGAGCACTTAAAGGTCAATGAGGTCAATTAGACACAAAAAAATAGACTGCATTCAGTTCATGAAATCAGACAAATTTCATAGAGGAGATGGCACTAGAAGTAGTTTTAAAAGATATCATTGTGGAGTTCCCGTCGTGGCACAGCGGTTAACGAATCCGAGTAGGAACCATGAGGTTGCGGGTTTGGTCCCTGCCCTTGCTCAGTGGGTTAACGATCTGGCGTTGCCATGAGCTGTGGTGTAGGTTGCAGACGCGGCTCGGATCCCGAGTTGCTGTGGCTCTGGCGTAGGCCGGTGGCTCCAGCTCCGATTCAACCCCTGGCCTGGGAACCTCCATATGCCGCGGGAGCGGCCCAAGAAATAGCAACAACAACAACAACAACAACAAAAGACAAAAAGACAAAAAATAATAATAATAATAATAATAATAAATAATTAGCTGGGATCTGCGTCGCTGTGGCTGTGGCGTAGGCTGGCAGCTGTAGCTCCAATTAGACCTGGGAACCTCCCTATGTCGAGGGTGCAGCCCTAAAAAAAAAAAAAAAAAAAAAGATATCGTTGTGGCTCAGTGGTTAATGAATCTGACTAGGAAACATGAGGTTGCGGGTTTGATCGCTGGCCTTGTTCAGTGGGTTGGGGATCAGCGTTGCCATGAGCTATGGTATAGGTCACAGACATGGCTCAGATCCCACACTGCTGTGGCTCTGGTGTAAGCCGACAAATACAGCTCCAATTAGACCCCTAGCCTGGGAACCTCCATATGCCACAGGAGTGGCCCTAGAAAAGGCAAAAAGACAAAAAAAAAAAAAAAAAAAAAAACTAAAAATAAAATAAAAGATATGAGACAGTTCTCAAGACAGCAGAGAAGAAAGATCTTGAGCTCATCTCCTCCTATGGGTACACAAAAACTACAATACTTTACAGAAAAACTATTGATGAGAAAGACTGGAGCCTACTAGAAAAGATCTACAACCAAAGATAAAAAGAATAAACCACAACAATACGGGTAGGAGGGAGAGAGATGCAATAGAGTCAAGACCCATACCCCCTGGTAAGTGATCCCTAGAAGGGAGAAAAATTACAATATTCTCCATAGCCTGGGATATTAGGCCAGGAATATGAGTCCTCAGAACATTTGATTTTGAAGGCCAGCAGGGCTTACTTTGGGGATACCCAGAGGACTATGGGAAATAAAGACTCCACACTTTTAAAGAGCATACACAAAATCTCACATTCTCTGGGATCCAGGGAAGAAATAGCAATTTGAAAAGAGTCTGGACCAGACATACCTCCTAATCCTGGAGAGTGTCTTTGAGTAGTGGGAGGAAACTGGAGCTCACTCTGGGCACTTAGATACTGGAAACGGCCATTTTGGGGAGCACAGTCTACAGCATGGACTTTGGTCCTGGCCATTTTGGAATCCTCCCTCTACCTTATAGCCTCATGCACCAGCTCTGCCCCAACCCATCAGCCTATAGGCACAAATACTGAGACCGCCCCCATCAGGCCAAGCAAATAACTGGGAAACAGCGTCACTGACCAGCAGACAGGCTGTCATAAGACTTCCTGAGGCCAGAGTGGCCCACATGGCTCTGCCCACCAGAAGGCACAGAACCCAGTGCAGGCACTATATACAAGAACCTCAGGGCCCTGTAGTCAGAGACTCTGGGGCACAGTTCCATCCAACAGTGGGCAGGCACCAGATCCAAAAGGCCATAGACAAACTATTTCACACACCAGGTAGCCTCTAGCCTCAGGATCAGCTTCACACACCACTAAATGGATACCAACTCCAACACAACTTCAGCCCTACAGCCTGCTGTGACAGGACCCAGCCCATCTGCCAACAGGACAGTACCAGCTCTTGTGGTGGCTGAGCCCCAGACCCACCTACAAGCAGGATAATACAGGCTTCATAACATCCTGGACCTTGTAGTCAGCTGTGTAAGTAACCAGCCTCATCTACCAATAGTCTAAAACTAACTCTGGGACCACTGGGATATGCAGTGAGAACTCAGGACAGAGTTCTACCCACCAGTGCACCAATACTAGCCCAAAAACAAAGCTTCACCTGCCAGTGGGCTAGCACAAGACCTGATATCTTCTGGAATCCAACATCACCCATGAGTGAGCCATGAATAGCCCTGGGGCCCCCTGAGGTACAGCAGCCAGTTGCCTCATGACCTATGAATCAGTGGACAGCAACCTCCAAATAAGTCATAGCCTTGCAACCAACAAGGAAAGGGACCAGCCACACATATCTGACTATTCACAGTAGTCAGCCCATCACAAGAGAAGGATTCACACAAGAGGACTCATGCATATAGCTCTTGTGGCAACGGAGTGTGATGCTGAGAGGCATATAAATCTACAAAAGTTCACTTCTTCAAGGTTGGAAAACATAACCAACCTACCAAATACATAGAAATAAAAACAGCACAATGAGGTGACAGAGGACCTTATTATTCCAGACAAAGGAATAAGGTAAAACTCCAAAAGAAGAACTAAGTGAACTGGAGAGAGGCATTTACTCATGAAAGTGTTCAAGGTAATAATCATAAAGATGACCAAACAACTTGGGAGAAGAATGGGTGCATAGAACAAGAAGTTATAAGTTTTTTAACAAAGAGTTGGAAAATATAAAGAACAACTAAACACAGATGAAGAATACAATAATGGAAAAATTTAAATATACTAGAACATATAAACAGACTAAATTATACACAGGAACATACCAGAAAGAAGGAATACAGAGTAGCAGAAATCCCCAAAGATGAAAGGAAGACAGAATAAAAAAATAAAAAGAAATAAAGACCATTTAGGAAATCTCTGAGACAACAAGCATACTAACATTCTCATTATATAGATCTCAGAAAGAATAGAAAGACAAAGGGGTAGAGAACTCACATGGAGACATAATAGCTGAAAATCTTCCTAACCTAGGACAGAAAACAGACATTCAAGTCCAAGAAGGACAGAGAGTTCAAAAAGGATCAACCCAAAGAGGACAACACAAAAACAAACGGTAATTAACAAGGCAAAAAGTAAAGATAAAAAGAATACCAAAAGCATCAGGGGAAACGCAGCAAGTTACAAACAAAGGAACTCCCATTAAGCTATCAGCTGGCTTCTCAGCAAAAATTCTTCAGGCAAGAAGGGTGGGGCACTGTATATTTAATATGATGAAAGGGAAAAAAATCAATAACCAGGAATACGCTACATGGCAAGGGTTTCATTCAGATTTAATGGCAAGATTAAAATATTTATAGATGGGCAAAAGAGTTCACTACCACCAGAACAACTGCACCAAAAAATGTTAAAAGGACTTCTTTAAGTAAAAAAAGAAAAGGTTAAAACTAGATACATGAAATTTGTGAAAAGTAAAATGTCATTGTTAAAGGCAAGTATATATAAAGGTAGTAAATCAACCATGTAAAAAGCTAGGGAGGTTAAAAGACAAAAGTAGTAAGGACAAAAGTAGTAAAATCATGTTTATATACAATAGGCACCTTAGGGATACACAAAACAAATAGATATAAAATATGTCAAAGATAGTAATTGTGAGGGGAGGAGAGTAAGTATGGAAGGTTGTTAAAATATATTTAAATTAAGAGGTGAGAAACTTAAAATAATCACACATATTTAGAGCTTGCCATATATAAACATCATGGCAACTACAAATTAAAAACCTATAATAGATACACACACACATATACACAAACACATACACAAAGTAATCTAAACATAAAAACTAAAGACAGATATCAAATTAAAAGAAAACAGAAGAATAAAGTGAAAAATAGTTACAGAACAACCCCCAAACAATTAACAAAATGGTTAAAAAGTACGTACATATCAATAACTACTTGTAATGTAATGGACTAAATGCTTTAATAAAAAGACATATTTTCTTAACGGATACAAATACAATACTCATATATATGCTGCCTACAAAAGACTCACTTCAAAGCTAAAGAAACAAACAAAATGAAAGTGAGGGGATGGAAAGAGGTGTTCTATGCAAAAGGAAATAAAAAGAAAGCTGGGCAGCAGTAAATATATAAGAAAATAGACTTTAAGAAGAAAATTACATAATGATCTAGATATAAACCCAACAAGAACATTTAACAATTTTAAATACATATATAACACATGTTATACGTATACATATAAATATATATACACACATATATATCCAACATAGAATCAGTTAAATGCATAAAGAAAATATTAATATACAAAAAAAGGTGAAATTGACAGTAACACAATAATAGTAGAGTACTTTAACACCCCACTTATATCAATGGATAAATCATCCAGATAGAAAATCAATAAGAAAACAGTGGCCTTAAAAGACACGTTAGACCAATATACTATTCCATCCAAAGTAGCAGCATACACATTCTTTTCAAGGGTACATTGTACATTTTCTAGAATAGATCAAAAGCTAAGCCATAAGACTAAGTAAATTTCAAAAAGCTGAAATTATACCAATCATCTTTTCTGACCGTAGCACTTATGACTAGAAATCAAGTATAAGAAAAATCTTCAAAAACACAAACACATTGAGGCTATACAAGATGCTGATAGACAACCAGTGGGTCCCTGAAAACATCCAAAGAAGAAATAAAATAATATTTGGAGAAAAATAAAAGCAAATACACACTGATCCAAAATTTATGGGATAGAGCAAAATCAATCTTAAGAGGAAAGTTTACCACAATACAAGCTTGCCTCAGGAAATAAGAAATGTCTCAAATAAACAACCTCAACTTACACTTAAAGGAACTAGAAAAAGAACAGAGAAAACCCAAAGTTGGTAGAAGGTAAGAAATCATAAAGATCAGAGCAGAATAAATGAATTATAGATGTTAAAGAAAAAAGAAAGCAAAGAGAGAGATCAATGAAACTAAGAGCTAATTAAAATTTAAAATATAAACAAAACTAATAGACAATTAGCCAGACTTATCAAGAAAAAAGAGAGAGATGATCCAAATCAATATAATCAGAAATAAAAACCAAAAAGTTACAACTGATACCATGGAAATACAAAGGAACATAAGAAATTACTGTGAACAACCACATGCCAATAGAATGGACAACCTAGAAGAAAAAAATTTCTAAAAATGTATAACTTCCCAAGACTGCACCAAGAGGAGACAGAATGTATGAAGAGACTAAATATTACTAATGAAATTGAATCAGTAATTAAAAAAAACAAAAACAAACAAAAGTCCAGGACCAGATAGCTTTACAGGTGAACTCTACCAAATATTTAGAGAAGAGTTAACATCTATCCTTCTCTAACTATTCAAAAAAAAAAAAAAAAAAAAAAAAAAAAAAACTGCAGAGTAAAGAATGCACCTAAACTCATGCTATAACATCAGTATGACCCTGATACCACGACAAATGTTACTACAAATCACAGGTCAATATCACTGATGAACATAAATGGAAAAATCCGAAAGGAAATATTAGCAAACCAAATCCAACAATACATTGAAAAAATCAAATATCATGATCAGCTGGGATTTATCTTTGGGATAAAAGGATGATTCAACATCTATAAATCAATCAATGTGATATACCACATTAACAAACTGAAGAATAAAAATCATATGATCATCTCAAATGATGTAGAAAAAAACTTTAGACAAAATTCAACATCCAGATAGTGGGATCAAGATGATGAAGTAAGATGTGGTTCTCCCCTTCTCCCACAAACACATTTAAAAAAAAATCTGCATGTAGAATGATTCACACCAAACATCTACTGAAACACTGGCAAAAGAACTCAGACCTCCAAAAAGGGCAAGAAACTGTCCACATAAATGCATAGAAGAAAATGGAAAAAAGAGAGAGAGTCAGAGAAGAGAAGCAGGGGAATCAGGATGGGACCAGCATTCCTGAGAGGGAGCTGTGAAAGAGGGAAGAAATCCACATCCTAGGAGGCAACCTAAAAGAAGGCGACATCAGCCAGGAAGGTGAATTAGGGGGGACCTTAAGGCCTCAGAGAAAAGTACAGCAGCTGGACTCAGGAGGACAAAGCAGAGAGAGAGTTACAAAGACCATCAATATCAGTGCACAGGGCAACACCACCTAAGATACTCAGGTGGGGGCTGGGCACTGAGAGTCAGGCTACAGAGAATAAGAAAAACATAAGCAAAATGAAAAACACAGGAACCATTCCCAGTTAAAAGAAGAAGAGACTTCCCCAAATGGAACAAACAATGAAACTGACATCTGTAGCCTAATAGACAATAAGTTCAAAAAGGAGGTAATGAAAATATTGAAGGAATTGAGAATAGATATCAACAGTAACATGGATTACTTTAAAAAGGAAGTAGAAAAAATACGGAGGAATAAAAAAAAATTAGAAAATTCATTTGCAGACCTGAAAGCTGAGTTAAAGGCATTGAATAGCAGAATGAATACTGCAGAGGAACAAATAAAATAAGTGATTCAGAAGACAGAAAGATGGAAAGTACGCAAATAGGACAGTAGTCATAAAATAAAATTTTAAATAAAGAAAACAATACAAGAGCTCTATGTGGTAATATAAAACAGGCCAATTGGGATTTCAGGAGAAAGAAAAAGAAAGGGGGACTGAAAATATATTTGAAGAAATTATAGCTGAGAACTTCTTAAATCAAAAGCAAATGGCGAGCAAGATACAAGAAGCACAGAAATCCCCAAACAAGTTGAATCCAAACAGTCCTACGCTAAGATATATTATAATAAAAAAGACAAACGTTAAATATAAGGAGGGGATTCTAAAGGCAGCAAGAGAAAGACAAAGAATTACTTATGAGGGAACCCTCATAAGGCTATCAGCTGATTTCTCTACAGAAACACTATAGGCCAGAAGAGAGTGGCAAGATATGTTCAAAATTTAAAAGGGAAATATTTGCAGCCTAGAATACTCTGCTCAACAAGATTATCAATTAAAATAGGAGAAATAATTTCTTCAACAATGGGAAAGGGAGAAAATAATTGCAAATGATGGAACCAATAAGAGCTTAATCTCCAAAATATACAAACAAATCATACAACTTAACAACAAAAAAACAAACCCAATCAAAAAATGGGCAGAAGACCTAAACAGACATTTCCCCAAAGTCATACAGATGGTCAATAGTCACATGAAAAAATGCTCAACATCACTAATCATTAAAGAAATGCAAATCAAAACTACAAGGAGGTACCACCTCACGTGAGTGAGAATGACCATCATTAATAAGTTTATAAATTGGAGAAAAGGGAACCTTCCTGCACTGTTGGTGGGAAAGTAAATTGGTACAACCACTCTGCAGAATGGCACAGACATTCCTTAGAAAACTAAATATATAACTGCTGTATGATCCAACAATTCCACTTTTAGGCACATATCTGGACAGAATACACTTCAAAAAGATACATGCACTCTTACGTTTATAGCAGCACTAGTCACAATAACCAGCACATGGAAACAACATAAATGTCCATCAAGATAAATGTATTCAGAAGATGTGATACATATACACAGTTGAATATTACTCAGTCATAAAAAAATAATGAAATAATGCCATTTGCAGCAACATGGATGCAACTGAAGATTCTCAAAGTGAAGTAAGTCAGAAAGAGAAAGACAAATAACCATATTACATCACTTATATATGGAATCTAAAATGTGGCAGGAAGGAACCTATCTATAGGACAAAAACAGACTCACAGACATGGAGAACAGAACTGTGGTTGCCAAGGGGGAGAGGGAAGAAATGGGATGGCCTGGGAGTTTGGGGTTTGTAGATGCAAACTATTACATTTAGAATGTATAAGCAATGAGGTTCTCCTGTATAGCACAGGGAACTATATCCAATATCTTATAAAGAACGTGATGAAAGATAATATAAGAAAAAGAATGCATATATATGTATGTATTGATCACTTTTCTCTATAGCAGAAATCAACACAACACTGTAAATCACCTTTAATAAAAATTACTTTAAAAGAAAAAAATTCAACATACATCTGTGGTATGAAAAATATCAGAAAGTGGGATTAGAGAATGTACCTCAACATAATAAAGGTCATATATGATAAGACTATAGTTAACATCACATGCAACAGTGAAAAGCTGAATTCATTTCCTCCAAGATCAGAAATAATACAAAAATGACCACTCTTGCCACATTTATCAAACACAATATTGGAAGTCCTAGCTACAGCAATCAGAAGAGAAAATAAAATAAACGGAATCCAAATTGAAAAGGAAGAATTAAAACTGTCACAGATGTCATGAAAACATACATAGGAAATCCTGAAGATGTCACCAAAAAACTAATGTCTCATCAATGAATTCAGTAAATTTACAGGATACAAAATTAATATACAAAAATCTGTTACATTTCTACACACCAACAACAAACTATCAGAAAGAGAAATTAAGGAAACATCATTCACAATCACACCAAAAAGAATACCTAGGAATAAACCTACCTAAGTAGGTAAAAGATCTGTACTCAGAAAACTATAAGACACTAATGAAAGAAACTTAAGATGACATAAACAGATGGGAGGGTATACTATGATCACGGATTGGAAAAATTAATATTGTTAAAATGGCCATACTGCCCAAAGCAAGCTACAGATTGGATGTAATCATTATCAAAATACTAATGGGATTTTTCACAGAATAAGAGAAAATAATTTAAAAAATTTGTATCGAAACACAAAAGACCTGGATGGCCAAAATAGCCTTGAGAAAGAAAAACAGAGCTGGAGGCATAATGATTCCTGACTTCAGACTGTACTAAAAGCTACAGTTATGAAAACATTATATTCCTGAAAAAAGACATGTAGATCAGTCGAATAGAACAGAGAGTCCAGGAAGAAACTCACAATTTTATGGTCAATTAATCTATGAAAAAGCAGACAAGAATATACAATGGAGAAAAAAAATGGTATCTTCAATATTTGGTGCTAGCAAAACTGGACAGCTACATGTAAAAGAACAAAATTAGAACATTTGCTCACACCATATACAAAAATAAACTCAAAATGAACTAAAGACCTAAATGTAAGACTGGAAACCACTGAACTCCTAGAAGAAAACATAGGCAGAGCACTCTTTGACATAAATCATATTTTTTGATCTACCTTCTAAGGCAAATGAAAGAAAAGCAAAAATAAACAAATGTGATCTAACTAAACTTAAAAGCTTTTGCACAGCAAAGGAATCCATTGACAAAGTTAAAAGACAATCTACTAAGTGGGAGAAAATATTTGCAAATGATACGATTAATAGGAAGTTTATATCTAAAATTTATTAACAGCTCATGCTACCTAATACTAAAATAATATTAAAACAACTGGATTTAAAAATGGGCTAAAGATTTGAACAGACATTTTCCCAAAAAGATATACATATGGCCAAAAGATTCATAAAATATGCTCAATATCACTAATCATCAGATAAATGCAAGTCAAAACTACAGTGTGCTCTATCACCTCACACCTATCAGAATGTCACTATCAAAAAGAACACAAATAACAAATATTGGTGAGGATATGGAGAAAAGGAGAGCCTCATACACTATTGATGGGAGTGTAAATTGATGAAGCCACTGTGGAAAATAGTATGGAGGTTTCCCAAAAATGTAAAAATAGAACAACCATATGATTCAGTATTTCCACTCATGGGTATATATCCAAAGAAAATGAAAATTTGAATTTGAAAAGATACCTACACACCAATGTTCTCAGAATTATTTGCCATAGCCAAGATATGGAAGCAGCCTAAGTATTCACCAGCAGACGAATAAATAAAGAATATATATATATAATCTTATTAGCCCTAAGCCTTTTTCTTGCTTTGAATCCTTTCATAAACTCCTAATGTATTTACATTTCTTACAAAAACTTTACATTTTAGTTTCTTCTCTCCGCAATTTTTTTTGACATATGTAATTTTAAACCTTTAAAAGTACACATTTCACTTTTTAATTCTTTTTTTCCGGGCCACACCTGTGGCATATGGAAGTTCCCAGGCTAGGGGGAAAATCAGAGCTGTAGCTGCTGGACTACTCCAGAGCCACCACAACATCAGATCCAGCCGAGCTGGGTCTGCAAACTACACCGCAGCTCATGGCAATGCCAGATCCTTAACCCACTGAGCAGGGCCAGGATCAAACCCAAGTTCTCACGGATATTAGTTAGGTTCATTACCACTGAGCCAGGAACTCCTCACTTCTGTGATTATCTTATTTTTGCTGTTCTCTTCTTCCCCTTTTACATTTAATAATCTTATGGAAAAAGAAAAAACATTTTCATGCAGGTCAACAAGAAGGTCATTTGTGAAATCTCAAAATTAATACAAATAAACTTACAAAACATAAACAGACTCACAGACATAAAACAAACGTATGTCAACAAAGTGGATGGGAGGGGGAGGGGGAGGGGATAAATTAGAAGTATGGGTTTAACAGATGCACAGGACTATATATAAAATAGATAAACAACAAGGATTTACTTTACAGCACAGGGAAACATATTCAATACCTTGTAATAACTTACAATGGGAAATAATGTGAAAAAGAATATATATATATATATATATATATATATATATATAACTGAATAACTTTGCTGTACATCTGAAATTAGCATAATTTTGTAAATTAACTATAGTTCGATTAAAAAAATCTCAAATGCAAGATGGAAACATTAATAAAAGCCAACCCATACATAAATGTGGTAAGAAGCTTTCTCAGTTTCCTCACACCACAACCCCATCCCTATCCTTCACCCCTCCTCTCTGTCTATCATGTAACTTCCCATCTAGCAGGGAGGGATAGTGGTTCAAAAAATTAACCTATAAAATACTGAGGGACTCATGAGTTAATTCTACCAAATGTTACAAGCAACCAACCCACCTACCATACACACACAGACACATATAGAACCGTTACTTTTCTTGGGTTACATTACATCACACCATCCTTCCTTATTCTTACATGAGAAAAGTATGTCTCTGAGGCATGCTCTCTGATGCAGAAAGCCACTGCATACTTAAATGCCATAAGGCAGAAAAGGATACAATGAGAAGGATCATAATCAGTGAAAAGACCTAAAATTTCCTTTCTAAGGTGATGAACCCAATAGTTCTCAGCTCCTAACAGATATCTAGGGAAGGGGGAAAAGCAGGGAATTCCTCATCCAGATATGTCGCACTAACTTTAACTAGTATATTCTCTCAGTCCTTACCATTAGGACCAAGGAAAATCCCCCACAAAATAAAATAAAATAAAAAGACAAGTTTAATTTAATCAGAATTTAGTTCTTATGAGATTCCTCCACAGGCGCTACTCTATAACTCAGACCAGCACAGAGGTTAAAATAAGAGGAGAGCTGCCCAACTCAATGAGCCTATTAAGACTTCTAAGGCCATTTCTGAGTACCCGAGATAGTACAGAAAATTATTATGGGGAGCCTTGATTCCCTAAAGGTGACATAATAAAAATTTAGATGGAAGTCATTTTTGATTTTATGACATTTTGACCTGCTAGATCTCCTATTTAGTATCTTTTACCTCGTTGGGAAGCTTTAGTGGAGTTTCCCTAAATTATTGTACTTTTGCCTCAATTTCAAGATGTGATAGTTTCCTTTCAATTTTCTGGCAGAGAATTTGATCAACTTGCCACCATTACTTACTATTTTATTCTTATTTCTCCTTTAGTTTCTTCATCAGGAAGTCACACTCTAGCATAGACAAATTGGCCTAGAAGGAACTCACATTAACATGTAAAACCTGGATAGACAGGCCCTAACTTGGTTCAGAAATGCCACAATGTGGGAACAAACCTTCACTGCAGCTGAAAAGCTATTTAATGGGACCTAAATGGCAGCTCTGGAGATCTGGTAAATCTGAAAGATTTTGACCCACAATGACCAAGATCCTCTCCTGGCCCATAAAAGGCCTACTTAAAAGTAAGGTTCCTTGTATTCTGGTATACCTGAGGCGATTCCTTTTTTTTTTTTTTTTTTTTTTAAGCTGTTGAAATCTGAAAGGAAATTCACCCATTAATAGCTTTAGGACAATTGAGCAGGATATCACATAGCTCCCTAGGCTTCAAACCTTAAGATCAAATAATTGGAAGGACTCACAGGAATTTACGTAGACCAGACCTTAAGTTTTATAAAAGTTAGACTAAGGCATCTTTTCTCCCAAAATGTAAATGATATGAGAGTTCGAAGATTGATTTAAAAGGTAGATTTTGGAGTTCACGTTTGTGGCGCAGCGGAAACAAATCCAACTAGTGACCATGAGGTTGTGGGTTTGATCCCTGGACTCACTCAGTGGGTTAAGTTTCTGGCATTGCCATGAGCTGTGGGGTAGGTCACAGATGTGGCTCGGATCCTGCATTGGTGTGGCTGTGGCGTAGGCCAGCAGCTGCAGCTCCAATTCCACACCTAGACTGGAAACCTCCATATGCAGCAGGTGAGGCCCTGAAAAGCAAAAATAAATAAATAAATAAATAAATTCTAAAAAGGTAGATTTTAATAAATATAAATAGAGGAAGGAAGGGAGGGAGGGAAGGAAAAAGGCCCTAAAACTTTTCTGAGCATATTTCAATACAAAGATTTTTAATTTCTTCTTTACATTTTTGCTCACTTTAATTTTCTCCATTATAGTTTCCATAAGAAGCATATGATATTATCAGGTATTAATACAATACTTTGCATAATTTTACTTAGGTTTTATTTTGATATTTTTATATCTGTTTTATCCCTTTTTAATTCCACTTATTTTCCTCCTTCTCTGCCCTAATTTTCTTCCAACTTCCATTCCCTCTTTCAGAAAGCATTCATTTTCATCCTTGCTTGTGGCAGAAAGAAGATGAGCACCTCTCACTAAATCATGTTATTAGAAAAAACGGTTTGTAACATCCATTCCATACGTATTGCACCTCAAAATTATCTCCTTGGGTGGAGGGGAAGTAGTTTGACCACAGCGTTACTGATGGATGTGATGCCAGTATCGGGCTTAACAAGATTCACCAGCTCCTGACTTTTTCTGCCCTGAATACTCCCCAGTGTGTCTCACAGGTGCTACAGCCCTGTTGTGAAGACTCATTCAGTTCCATTCCCCAGGTCTCTCTGAAGATCACTCTGAAGCCAAAATGGGCCTGTGCCAGGCAGGAGGTTATTTCATGAAAATCAACCAGGATTTCTTTTATTTCCTTTCATCACTTGACTCCTAGTTAAGTCTCTGGTGGGAATTTTCAAGGTTACCATCTGATAACTATAACTCAAGAAGGACAATTGCACTCTGTAATTGGAGGCTTCATCTCAGCTTTAAATTGGAAATTTAACACAGAAAGTGTCTCAAAGTCAGAAGCAGAAAGTTGGGATGTGGGGAATCTCTTTCATTTACATACTCTCTCTCAACATATGGCAGTGTCTCTGCAGTCACTCTTAATTAAAAAATTAGGTGGTAGATATACAGAAGTATGAAGGCTTTCCTCTAAGCTCTTTTACATTATTCAACCTTTCCATATGTCCACCAAAGAAAAAAGTTAAAAAAAAAAAAAAAAAGAAAAGAAAAGAAAAAAAAGGAGTAGGCCAGCAAAAGCCCAGAGACTGCAGAGGTCTGCTTTTCTTTACTTAATATCATATTAAAATTATATGAAGTTTTGTATAAAGTTTGAAATTTTATGGGACAATGATGATCTCATCTTACTGCACTGAAATCAGTATATATATATTTAGAACACATTAATTTTCAATCTATAATAATTTGCACATTGCTGAAATTATTTTCATTTAATTTGGTAAAACAAATTAGACTCCAAAAAATGTATATAAGAATGTATAATGAATTTATAAAATAAACCAGTTTCAATCATTTTTAGATATACTTTTAAATAACTATGTTAATTACAAATCTATAGCACCTCTACATACCAAGCATTCTCCTAGTATGGCTTATATCAATTGTACTAGACAATTAACAGCATTTCTAATAAAATACCCCTCAGTTGAACTGAATAATATTCACTGACTTACACTATTTTTTCTTCCCAATTAGGCTTCAAAGTTTTACTTGAAATTTATGGGGCTTTGTAACTCTATTTGATCTCTTCCAAAATTTTTGGAAAATTACCGTCACTAAAAATATTTATTCTGCTTAGTCTACTTTCCTCAATTCTTCAATCGCAAGTAAATATATATTAAACCTTCTCACTGTAAACTCTGGGTATCTTTATTTTGCTCTTTTTATATTTTGCTTCTTCAGTTTCCTTCTGGAGGGTTTCTTTTGACCTATTTTCTGATTCATGAATTCTTTCTTTATCTGTGTTTAATCTGCTCTTTAATCTATCCCAATTTTTTTTTCTTTTTTCATTTTTAAGTCTGCACATGTGGCATATGGAAGTTCCCAGGCTAGGGCCTACAGCACAGCCACAGCAATGCCAGATCCAAGCTGTACCTGCAACTTGCAGCAATGCCGGACCCCAACCCACTGAGCAAGGCCAGTAATTGCACCACATCAGATACTAATCGGGTTCTTAACCCACTGATCCACAATGAGAACTTCCATCTCCTGAATTCTTAACTTTGGTTATTGTATTTTTTCAGTTTTAGAATTTCTAATTAGTCTTTTCTTTAAAATCACAATATTATGGAGTTCCTATTATGGCGCAGTGGAAACAAATCTGACTAGGAACCACGAAGTTGCAGGTTGAGGTATGGCTCAGTGGGCTAAGGATCCAGCATTACCGTGAGCTGTGGTGTAGGTCACAGACGTGGCTCGGATCTGATGTTGCTGTGGGTCTGACGTAGGCTGGCGGCAATAACTCCATTTAGACCCTCGCCTGGGAACCTCCATATGCTGCTGGTGTGGCCCTAGAAGGACAAAAGACAAAAAAAAAAAAAAAAAAAAAAAATAGCTTTTACTTCTATGGGCATAGGCAACATAATATTTTTCCCCAATATGAGCATAATATTTCCACTCTGACACACCTATGGGTCTTTGTCATTATCTGCTATTTGCAGTGGTACCTTTTCATGTTGCCTTCTCTCCTTGTGCCTCCTGTTATCTTTGTTGCCAGACATAGCATTTGAAAACTTCAGCTGAAATAATTTGAGGCTTAATATGATGTTATTATCTTCCAGAAAGAATTTTCATTTACTTTTACAGGTGCACTTCAAGATTTCCAGTTTTCCGTGTTCTAGTTTTCCAGGTTCACCTTCATCCAATTTTCCTGGGCCACATAAGTGACTTGACAGTGGATTGCAGTCTGTTCTAAGACTATTTTACTTCTGACTCATCTTCTCCTTAGATTTGGTTCTCAAATTTAAATCATGACACTTAAACAGAGACCTCACCTTTAGCAAGCTCTGGACTCCAACTTTTGTCCCCAAAGTGCTGAAACTCTGTCAAAGACCTGAGCAGCTCCTCTGGATTCGCAAATGATCCTCAGCCAAGGAAGTGTCAAATTCCAGGCTTAACTCTCTAAATTCTTTCTTCTCTTACATCTTAGTCCAGTTATTCCTCTGTATCTTGTTAACTAACTGATGCTTTTAAAAAAACTTTTTTAAAAAAAATCATCTATATTCTTAAATTATAAGCAGCAAGACAGTTAGAATTTCTCAGTTTGATACTATCATAAACTGCAGTGCTTTTGTAATTACTCTTAACCAGGGAGTTTTTAGAACAGAACAAATGACTGTACTGATATGCATTTGTACTGATATGCATTTGTTATAGTTTTCACTGGGAATGAGGGCAAAGTAGATCCAAGAGGAAATTTTTCCATCAATCCCAAATGTGTCCCATTTATCCTCACAGGTAAATGACCAAATAGCTCTCTGAAATGATTTCCCTATATTCCGAAACTGGATTTATAGAATAGTCTATCTTCAGGAGGGCATAAATAAAGTAAAATTACCAGTTTGTATGTTAGAAACCACAAAGAGGACAAGAGCAATGTCCTAACAAGACCTATATATCAAGAAACATAATAGCTTGAAAATGTTTGTGAATATGACAAAACTACTATAATCAAATCCAGATGATTTTCATGATTACTAGCAATAGAAAATTTTGCCTTTAGTACATATATGTACAAAGGAGAAAGTGGAAGATGGGTGAGTAGAATAATAAGAACTTGACACATAGCATTTGAGCCCTCGATTTGATGCAACTATGAAAGACTCTCAGGCAATTAATTGTTCAGAACAAGCAAAGAGTAAACAGGAGTGAAATTTAGTGTCCAATTACTGACTTCACCTGGCAGAATTAATATGCCTAAATTCTAAATATTAGGAAATTGGACAGAGTTGTTTTTTTTTTCTCCCTAAGGAAGGGACAAATAGGAAAGTAAGTGACAGTGTAAGTCCTACGAAAGTCAGATCAGGGAGATCTGAGAGCACCTACAATATTTAGAAAATAAATAAATCCATATATTTAACAAATAACAGCTGTGTGCAGGTCACTGTATTCAGCACCGAAATATTGGTTAAAATATTGGAAAAAATCCAATTATTCATAAAATATTTACTGATGGTCTGTTTTATACCTAGCAATTGATATATAACTAATGGGTCAAACAGTAAAGTCCCTCCCCCAACCCCAAGCACTCACTTTCTTGCAGGGGGAGCTAGGAAAAATGAAATTATTATAACAAATGTATATATTATGAGTGTGTTTGAATTAAAGTAATAAGGATCTGGAACTAGACCTGTGTCATGGAAAAAGTAACATTTTAAAAAATATTTCTATTTGGTAATGTTACATTTTCTAATAGCCAAACAGATTTTTTTTTTTTTTTTTTTGGCCTAGCCCAAGGCATATTGAGTTCCCAGGCCAGCAATCGAAACCGTGCTGCTGCAGCAACCCAAGCTGCTACAGTGACAACACCGGATCTTTAACCTGTTGAGTGAGCAGAGAACTCCCTAAAAAAGTAACATTTAGACAGTGGAGCAGGGGCCCCCAGCAGAGAGCCATGAAAGTATCCAGGAGTATTCTGAGCAGAGGCAACTGTCCCCTAGCTAAGATGCTCTTAATATGGGAATCTGTCTGACACATCAGAGAAATGTAAAGGGAATGAGTGTGGCTGGAATGGAGTATACAAAGACTTAGCAGAACATAACATCATAAAGGTTATAGACATCTAAACGTATAAAGCTTTGTAGGCTGTGAACCTGAATGAAATGGAGCACTATTGTTAGATTTTAAGCAGAAGAGTAACATCTCATATTTTAACACGATTAATCTAACTGGTAGATGAAGAAATATTGCTAGGACAAGGGAAGAAGAAGCAGAGACACCTGTTAGGAATCCAGGTGAGAGATGATGGTAAAATGAAGTAGCTGAGTAAGTTACTGGAAGAGTAATTTTATAATCCACCTTTATTTTCTGCCTCTAGGTAGGAATACAGGAATCCCCACATTCCACCACACATATCCCTCCCTACCTAAGCATAAGTTTACACAGAAGCTTCCTAAATTAAGGTAGTTTGATACAATCTATTCATGCCTAGATTCTGAAATTAAGATGTTTATTAAAGGTCGATTGCTTGAGAATGGTGGCTACCACACATTATGACTCAATTTTCATTTACTGGATAGTTAAATTTCTTGGCAATTTTAAACCTGCATTACAAATGAAAGTTTTAGAGGTTCATTTAGAATGGATAGGTAATGAGGTCCCACTGTATAGCACAGGGAACTATATCCAATGTCTTGTGATAGAACATGATGGAATATGAGAAAAATCATGTACATATATATGACTAGATCACTTTGCTGTATAGCAGGAATTGACACATTATAAATCAACTGTAATTCAAAAAAATTTTTAAATACATTATTGTGAGTTACATTGTATGATTTTTTTGTGTGTTTACCTATCTAAAAAAAAAACTCCCTTAACCCTAATTATCTCATCAGATACAACCCCTATCTCTTTCAACTCCAAATTTATTGAGTTAATTTTCTTCCTGCAAACATCCTTTTCCTCTGATCCATTCTCTCATTTTTTTTTTTTATTTTTTCTTTTTATTTATTTATTTACTTATTTGCTTTTTAGGAGCCACACACATGGCATATGGAAGTTCCCAGGCTAGGGATAAAATCAGAGCTGCAGCTGCCAGCCTACGCCACAGCCACAGCAATGCAAGACCTGAGCCGTATCTATGACTTACACCAAAGCTCAGGGCAACACCAGATCTTTAACCCACTGAGCGAGGCCAGGGACCAGAGCCGTGTCCTCATGGATACTAGCCAGGTTTGTTACCACTGAGCCACAACAAGGAACTCCTGATCTATTCTCTTTCCACTTCCACTCTGATTTTTCATTTCTCCTTATCACATAATGAAAATCCTTCTTGTAAGAGCATCATTGAGAGTATGCCTCTGCCCTCACTTTACCAGTCTCTCATTTGGCACAGCTGACTACTTCCTCACTTTAAAAATGCCTTATTCTGAGAAGTCCTCTTGTGGAGGAGCAGGCTAAGGATCCCGCATTGTCACTGAAACAGATTGGGTTGGTGCTTTTGTGTGGGCTTGATCCCAGGCCTGGGAATTTCTATATTCCACAGGTGTGGCCAAAATAAAATAAAATACCTTATTCTGGATTTTCATATTCACTGATTTCTTCTACATCACTGGATGCTACTTTTCAATTTCTTTTGCTCGGCATTTAACCCAATTATCTTTTCCACATTCTTCCTGTGCGATCTTCTCTAACTCCACACCATTTTTAACACATTATCTATCCAACAATGACTCCTATCTCTTTGCAGGTGTTCCACTGCCACAGATCCAACAGCCAACTTGACACCTTTACTCGAACATTCATTACGTACTATGAAATTTATTAAATAAGCATCCTGCAGTATTTCCATAAATCCGTCTTGCCTGTCATCTTAAGAGACAACACTACAATCTGAACAATCATGTTAAAATATTAAAGTACACATTATGCTTAACTGTGCTTTTTTATTCACACCCATATCCATTCTCATGAGCAAATTCTTTAGCCCTACTTTTCCAAACCTAAACATTACCATCTTCAACACCACCATCTTCTTCCAATCTCACCAAGATTAACCCATTAAGCACGAACTGGTCTTTCTTAGCATCTCCTTTGTCCCATATTCATAATACCCACAGTAACTCTGTGATATTTTTTTTCTTAAATTATTCATTTATAGGAAAGTAATACAATTACAGAAATGTTTGTTTTGTGTTGAATAAATAAAATGTCTACTATAGAAGTCAATTTGATTATTCTGCCCTCATGGAGGAGGCCTACTGTGAGGTAGCCATATGTAGTTTAACCATTGTATGAGGTTTGCATTTCTTCCAAAGCAGAAGCTATGCATAAAATCAGATTTACACATGGGTTATTTCTTTAAGCACAAGAAAACTGAAGACAATATTAAGCAAAGGTGTTCTTCAGAAAAGACACAGAGGTTGAGAGATAGTTACAGCAGAATGAGAAAAAAGAAAATGATAAAGTATGCAGTAAGCACAGTGAATGTTCAACAACTATTTGTTGTTGTTTATGATGAAAAGGCTTTGCAATGGAATCAATGCAATGCCTGGTACTGGCATTTTTTTTCTCATTTTTACAGAGTTGACAGAAATAAAGGAGACATAGAAAGGAAAGTTTGCATGGATTCTGTTCAGCTGAAGAGGGTAGATGGACATCTCTTTAGAAAAATGACAACAGCCCTGGTCATCCATCTTACAAATGTGTATCATTAATCCAACAGAGACAGTGAGAAAGAGCATGAATCAAACCAAAACTGAGTTAAAGTAGAAATGGTGCTGAGCTGGGAGTTACAGAATCTGAGTATTAGAGACAAATTTCTTATTAATGGGCAGTGTAACCTTGAGCAAGTCTTTAAGCTTCTAGCTGTTTATAAGGTAGGACTACATCAACTTTAAGGTACTTCTACTTTGTATTCTTCTAGAATTTATAATTCTAACACTGCTACTGGAAAGACAACAGATGCTATCGTGATTATAGAAGATTAGTAGAATTATTTTCATATATTAAGAAGCCACAATGCCTTTAGATAGGTCTAAAGGATAAATGTCTTTAGGTGGGTGTCTAAAAGAGGGTGGGGATTCAATCTCTGGCCTAGCTCAGGGGTTAATGATGCAGCATTGCCACAAGCTACGGTATAGGTCATAGACGCAGCTTGGATTCAGTGTCGGTGTGGATGTGGTTGGTGTAGGCTGGAAGCTGTAGCTCTGATTCAACCCCTAGCCTGGGAACGTCCATATGCCATAGATGTGGCCATAAAAGGGAAATAAAAAAAAAAAAAAAAAAAAAGAATGGAAACTCACTGCTTCTGCAGTATTGGAGCATCAAATTTCAACCATTTTATCTGAATGAAAGCACGCACTCACATATAAACTTCAAATTACTGAACAATCAAAGGAAATGGTTTGAGATACAGTTTTGTACTTAATAACAGCTTGAATATATTTTATTTGAAATTGCAAACACTATACATTTTATCAAGGAAGATACAGCATTAAACATTCCACGTGAATGCCAAGTACTACCTCAAACAGTCATCTTCTTCTTTTTTTTTTTTTTTTAAACCAGAAATTTGTTGAACTCAAATCTAACCTGGAAGACAGTTTGTTTGGTGTATATAAACTTTAATTTGTTAATGAAAAAAGGGACTTTATTCATTTAATAAGAATTGATAAAATGCTACCAAAATTATCTATTGACACTGAAAAATTGAGTTTATTGCTTATTGTTGTCAGGGAGATCACTATATCAACAGAATTTGGGTAGCGTTTCAAAGAAGAGACAGTAAAGCTGTGATTTCTATGAAGTTTGGCAGCCTGGTTTAAGGCAATGTACTTCATCAGGAATCAGGACTGGGTAAGGTTCATAATATAATGGTTTAGGATTGATGGACACACAAGCTAATGTTTTAAGGAGAGAGTTTCAAAGAGAGTCTTAAGAAGCAGTCTTTTCCATTCTATCTATTGAAAATTGAACAGCCTGATGTCCATTTTAAATGGGTTTCTGGGAAGTTCTTAGAATAAGCAATAAAGTTATTTACAACTTGCTCTTCCTGAGCAAGAGTTAACTAGACAGCAGCATCATGTTAATACAGAAAGAAAGTTGGCAGTTGTAGAGGTTTTGGTTCCAGAACCATGTAAGTAGAACATGATTTTAGTTGGTAATTTAATTTGGCCTAAAAATAATTCTTTATTATATTTGGTTAATTATCAATATTTGCATAAATTTGAGGAAAAATTTGGAGAATAATTTTTCACTAAGTGTGACTGAGAAACTATGTGCATGGAAGTTTTCATTACATTCTGTTCTTTAATATTTATAATTGCTACTACTGACTGACTTTTTTTTTTTTTTTTTGTCTTTTTAGGGCCGCACCGCAGCATATGGAGGTTCCCAGGTTAGGGATAGAAGCAGAGCTATAGCTTCTGGCCTAAACCACAGCCATGGCAATGCCAGATCTGAGCTACATCTGCAACCTACACCACAGCTCAAGGCAACGCCGGATCCTTCACCCACTGAGTGAGGCCAGGAATCAAACCTGTGTCCTCATGGATGCTAGTCAGATTCGTTTATGCTGAACCAAGATGGGAACTCCTTGACTGACATTCTTTATGATATTTAAGTAAATATGATTCTTATCTTGCTGTTTTCATCTAAAAACAGTGTCTTACGACATGGAAAAAGACACTTCTATTGGCAAATACTTAATTCACCATTCTTTATTCTACCAATAAGACTAATAAAATAATTTCTTTCATTACTGAACTGCTAAAAAGTGAAAAGACATAATTTAAAAGAAAAAAAAAACACATCAGATGGATTGATTTGCCTTCAGTTAATTTCTAAACTTAGTTGAAAATAAGGTTAAATGGTTAAAGTGGTAAGAACTATAGAAGACACAAAACACAATAACACACAACAGGGTTTAAAAAAAAAAAGAGTTCCCATTGTGGCTGAGCAGGTTAAGAACCCAACATACTATCCTTGAGGATGCAGGTTCGATCCCTAGCCTTACTTAATGGGCTACAGATCTGGTATTGCTGCAAGCTGCTGTGTAGGTCACAGATGCAGTTCAGATACGGTGTTGCTATGGCTGGCAGCTGCAGCTCCAATTCGGCTCCTAGCCTGGGAATTTACATATGCTGCAGATGTGTCCCTAAAAAGAAAAAAAAGAACTATTAGTTTTTAATACTGTTGATTCACAAATTGGTGCCAGTACTTAGAGCGCAAGGAGAGACTGAAGACAGAGGTAGCTCCAGATTGATAGGTGGTGAGGTTAATAAGCAAGGGAATTTGCATAGGAGGCTCACCCTAGGCAGTCACAAAATCACTAGACCCCTGCATCTGCCACCAAAATCTTAAAAGTTTACATTCATGCCTTAACTGGGTGTAGTCACGTATTTATTTAGTCCAGGTGATCTCAACAACACCTTACTCTCTCAAGTCCATGTCCTTGAAAATGGCCCCCACTGTGGGAATAGTGGGCAGAATGTACATTCCAAGGGTTAGGAGACAGAGGGGTCCCTGCCATTGCCTGGGTCCAGCTTCTGGGTCAATCTAGTGGCCATGTCTTCTCAATGACCTCCTCCAACAGCTACTGATCCCAGTAAGTGTCACTAAGGAAGGGGTATTTGAGCTAATTTTAAAGGAGGTAAAAGACATTCCTACATGAGAGACTAGAAAGGGTAATGGGCCAGATGCATTGCATAAGCTATTATTTTTTTTTCCCTTTTTGAATATAGTGAATCTTGTACTTTTTAAAAACTTATTTTAAACCATAGAAAATCTAATCTATTATATAACCTAATGTACTTTAAAAATTGCCACTCTTTATGTATTCTGATATGTACTTTTTAAAAACATTCCCAGTCTAATGGAATGGGAAGCTCAGCCTGACAAGAAGTTGCTCTCTTTTCTTTCTCTTCTTAAACTTAGTTCCTTTTCTTGACCAGTACAAGGAATATTTTAAAAAAGCAATTCATTTCCTTCCATTCATGTGTTTAATGGCAATGAAAAATTCAAGTGAAACTGGAAAATATCCTTTCTCAATGGCATTTAACACAATTATAATTAAATAATTATATGTGAGGGACATTTGTCTTCTCTGACATGGACCATCTTTGTATCTCTAGTGCCTACTATAGTGCTAGGCTCAAGGCATGACTGAATTATTAAGTGACTATATAAAATGTATGAGTTAATTTGTTTTGGCTTACAATAGAAGCTAGTTTTTGTCCCAAGAAAATACCCATTTTTAAAGATAAGTACTTTAAATATATATGTTTAGTTTTGGAAATATTTATTGTTTGGAATCCCAAGTCATTTTTTTAAATGATAAAAGCCATTCCTGGTTATAAGGAAGCCCTGGGTCTTGTGAAATTATGCATTTTTATATGTTTCTGTTAGCATAGTGTACACTTTGAGTTAATTTCTAATTTTACTTCCAAGACCTTTACCTTTGTTGTTACTCTTGTGATTTTTTTTTTGTCTTATATTTTGTTATTCTTTTTTCTCCAAACTTAGGTGGTGCACACCAGGATGGAAATTGTGGCCTTTGCTTCAAAAACACCTGCTCTCCACAGGGAATATACTTATTCCAGAGAGGACAAAGAAGTAATTTGGAAGGGATAGAGGATATTAATAGTGTAAATGCTAAGTGTCCACACTGCTTTAGTCTAGATGTCCTCTTGTTGACCTCTGTCAGTTATCTTTTTCTTTCTACTAGCAAGAGGAGTTAACTAGAAATTTGATATATCCTCAAATCCTACATTATCAAGTATCTTTGATGTATTGCTTCACTTCTGACTCCTTATTACTCCAGTCAGGCAAGGACTGTATCTATGATGCTAGATTCAAGGCATACAGGCTTTCCTTCCTTCTGTGTCCTTGGCCGCCCTCTAATGCTCTTCACCTCTAGGGGAGGGAGGGACACAGCTTCAGAAACCTTAACATAACACTGCAGTCTCCCAGGGCATTAGTTTTTGAAATGAAATCTCTTTCCCACCCTTAAATTTTCCTTTGTATTTTCGTCCTTTCTCAAATGGGAAGGCAGGCTGTGGGTTATGAAGAAGTCACCTCTAGGGCTCACATGGGATGGAAAAGTCACCTCTGAGGACTATAATGGCCTCTGAGGGATCCATTTAGTAGCAGTGCTTGGAACCACTGAGCCCGTTAAGGCTCCTCCATTACTCATCTGGGGCCTTGCTCATCTCTCTTACTGCTCCTTTAAGAATAAAAATAAACTGCAGTTTGGGTTCCCTAGCAGCCAAAGAAAAAGAAATAATGGTTAGATATAAAATAGGAAAATTTGGAAACTCCTATTATAATAAGCTATGTAGATACAAAATATGCATGAGGTCTTGTTGTTAGACATTTCCTTGTTTAATCAGGCGAGTAACAAAAACAAAAACAAAAAACAAAAACAAATGAACAAAAAGAACTTCCAAAAAATTGGAAGTTTGTACTGCTCTACCTTTTATAAGAACATTACTGGAGAGTTATATTTTTGCTCTTTTGTATCTCCTTCATTAAGACAATTAGTAGAAATTACATTCATAGTCTCACTGAGTATGTGTTTCATTCTTTTACTTTAAGAAGTTAATAAGCACCAGAAGCTAGCCAGACAATTGGACTAACTCTATCAGAATCACATTACCGATCAAAGTTTAAAATTAGCCAGATGCAACTATGTTTCTTCAAAAATAGCGTTTGTTTAGGGACAAAATAAGGCAATTTATTCCAATACAAATTCAACTGGAAGGAACAATAAAAACCAATTCTGCTGCTTTTGGAAAGTTATCTTTTTTTCAAGTATTCTACTGATGAGTGTGGATTTTTACACAAATTACCCACAAACAGGGAGAAAAGAGGAGACAGGGAGAGGTTCACACTGCTTCATGTAAATGAATCAAAATGTAGGGCAAGTAGGACATAGCAAGAGTTCATTCAAGAAGAGGTAGGTTTAAGCCTTTAAATTCCTAATTGGGATATTTCTTCAATGTCAGTGACATATTTAGAATAGCATAAAAGAAAAGAATAATTGGAAATGTGTCAATTAGGGCTCTTACATGAGAGTTTTAACATTTAAAAGAAAAACTGAAAACCACAGCACTGAATATGTACTAATTGTATAAAAACATCAAAAGGAGGCATGATTTTATTCCACATGGAATTCTTCAGCCAGTGCCACCTATATTATTTACATCCAGGCTTCACAGAATTGATTATCTTTAACTATCTTTATACAAATAATGCACTCAAAGCTTATTGACTTGAATTAAGTTACATTCATCTTCTGATAGTTTAGTTGGTACCAAGTTTAATTGTAATTTTCTGCTAAAGTTATACTTTCTTTTGTCTTCCTAATTGTAATGGAATTATTTAAAAGAGCAAGGCTATTGTCATTTTCTATGCTACCCTCAAAACAAAAAAGTATTTGGTTTAAATGTATTCATACCAGAGAAAAGAATATCAAATAATTATTATTCACTATATTAAAAAAAAAAAAACTATTAGGTGGTTCACACTAAAAAATAAAAACAAAGAAACCAATCTTCTAACCATTTACTGTCTAGAGGTTCGCCCCTTGCTAATAATCAACCTTAACCAAAGGAATGCATCTTTAAAAAATGGTTGTGGAGTTCCCGTCGTGGTGCAGCAGAAACGAATCTGACTAGGAACCATGAGGTTGTGGGTTTGATCCCTGGCCTCGCTCAGTGGGTTAAGAATCTGCCGTTGCCATGAGCTGTGGTGTAGGTCACAGACATAGTTCGGATCCTGCGTTGCTGTGGCTGTGGCGTAAGCCAGGAGCTATAGCTCCCATTAGACACCTAGCCTGGGAACCTCCATATGCTGCGACCCATATTAATAAAATAATATAAAAAAATAAAAAAGAGTTGTAGTGCTGCATCTTCTTGAATGGACTGTAGATGTCTCTTTCTGTCACAGAAAGTGAAATTCCTTCTCCCATGTAGAAACTCTACAATAGCATGCCCCAAGAACTTAACTTTAGTCCATCAATGACTAAAAAGGAGAGCTATACCTCAAGTAAATCAATGGCAACATTATATATATATATATATATATATATATATTTATATTTTAGTTAATTAATTAGTTAAGATACATCTTCCTTTTTTTAGCTGCTACTCTTGGTTCTTCTCTGTGCTAATACAGAACTCACCTAAATTTTCTTTTGCATAGCAATCCATTAAATATTTTCATTTCCTTATCATGCATCCACATTAAGGCCTCCATTTTTCTAGCTTTTACCCTTGTTATTACCATCTCATGGTATTGATGTCCCAACACATCCTTACATTAGGGTGATCACTATAAAAATAATGCACAACACACTCTCCTTCATCTTGGAATCTCTTAAAATTTGCCCCTCAGAAAATAGAAACTAATTACTACCAAATGGTTGTTGATCAGCCAGGTAATGCTATTATTTAATATTAAAAGTTTTGCCAACAAAATTTTGCTACATATTTCTTCCAAGAACTCCTGCGAGACCCAATTTTTGGCCTATTTTGTATTTAATGAGATATATAGGACTTACCTTTTGTCTATTACAGATTTCAGCTTAGATAATTTTGAGTCTCAAGTTTGACATTAAACACATTAGTTGTCCATTTGAATTCATTGTCACTAAAGTATGATATTTCTAATATATGAAGAGATTCTGAAAACAAAGAGTGAACTACCCAAAGAACCTTACAGAAAATTAATCAATAGCTTTCAGCTTTCAGCTCTGAGGAGGCCAAGGTGCAACCCCTCTTCAGCCATTCCGAATCTGGGTTCATCTGACACCTTCCACCACACCATGCCACCTGTGTTCGACCCCAACAAGATCAAAGTCATTTACCTCAGGTGAAGAAGTCAGTGCTACATCTGCCCTGGCCCCCAAGATCAGCCCCCTGGGTCTGTCTCCAAAAAAGGTTGGTGATGACATCACCAAAGCAACGGGTGATTGGAAATGTCTGAGAATTACATTGAAACTGACCATTCGGAACAGACAAGCCCAGATTGAGGTGGTACCTTCTGCCTCTGCCCTGATCATCAAAGCTCTCAAGAACTGCCAAGCAACAGAAAGAAGCAGAAAAACACTAAGCAGAGTGGAAACATCACTTTTGATGAGATATCAATATTGCCCAACATATGTGGCACTGATCTTTAGCTAGAGAATTTTCTGGAACCGTTAAAGAGATCCTGGGGACTGCACAGTCTGTGGGCTGCAATGTTGATGGCTGCCACCCTCATGACATCATAGATGATATCAACAGCAGTGTAGTTGAATGCTGAGCTAGCTAAGAACTGCAATGAAAAACTAAAGATTATTTGACAACTAATGGGGAAAAAAAAGAAAATTAAATCAACAGAAGCAGAAAAAGCATTTGACAGAATCCAACACCTAAATCATCATCAAACTAGGGACAGAAGGCAATTTCCTCAACTTGATAAAAAGTATCTCCCCAAAACATACAGCTAACATTTCCTTTTTTTTTTTTTTTTTGGCTTTTTGCCTTTCCTAAAGCCACTCCTGCGGCATATGGAGATTCCCAGGCTAGGGGTCTAATCGGAGCTGTAGCCGCTGGCCTACACCACAGCCACAGCAACACAGGATCCGAGCCGTGTCTGCAACCTACACCACAGGTCAGGGCAATGCCAGATCCTTAACCCACTGAGCAAGGTCAGGGATCGAACCCACAACGTCATGGTTCCTAGTCGGATTTGTTAACCACTGCACCACGACGGGAACTCCAAGCTAACATTTCTTAATGGTGAGAAAATAGATGTTTTTTTCCTCCCTAAGATTAGGAATAAAACATTAATGTACCCTCTCATCACTCTTATTCAATGTCCTACTGGAAGACCTAGATAATGCAATAAGAGAAGAAAATCAGGAGTTCCCATCGTGGTGCAGTTTTATGTTCTTGCATTTTATGTTCTTGCCTTCTTTGCCAAAGATTAATTGACCATAGGTGTCTGGGTTTATTTCTGGGTTCTCTATTTGGTTCCATTGGTCTCTTTTGGTACCAGTACTACACACCTTGATGACTATGACTTTGTAATATTGTCTGAAATCATGGAGAGTTATGCCTCCTATTTGTTTTATGTCCCTCAGAACTGCTTTGGCAATTCTGGGTCTTTTGTGGTTCTATAAATTTTTGGATTGTTTGTTCTAGTTCTATGAAAAATGTCATGGGAAATTTGATAGGGGTTGCATTAAATCTGTAGATTGCTTTGGGTAGCATGGCCATTTTTACAATATTAATTTTTCCAACCTAGGAGCATGGAATATCTTTCTATTTCTTTACATCTTCTTTAATTTCCTTGATTAATGTTTTATAGTTTTTAGCATATGAGTCTTTTACCTCCTTCATCATGTATATTCCCAGGTATTTGATTTGGACGGTTGTGGAGAAGAGGGAACCCTCCTGCACAGTTGGTGGGAATGTAAGCTAGTACAACCACTATGGGGAACAGTATGGAGGTACCTTAGAAATCTATACACAGAACTACCACATGACCCAGCAATCCCACTCTTGGGTATATATCCAGACAAATCTTTCATTAAAAAAGACACATGTACCTGCATGTTCACTGCAGCTCTATTCACAATAGCCAAGACATGGAAACAACCCAAATGTCCATCAACAGATGATGGGATTAGGAACAAGTGGTATATATACACAATGGAATACTACTCAGCCATAAAAAAGAATGACATAATGCCATTTGCAGCAACATGGATGGAACTAGAGATTCTCATCCTGAGTGAAGTAAGTCAGAAAGAGAAAGAAAAATTCCATATGATATCACTCATATCTGGAATCTAATATAAGGCACAAATGAACCTTTCTACAGAAAAGAAAATCACGGACTTGCAGAATACATTTGTGGTTGCCAAGGGAGAGGGGGAGGGAGTGGGGTGGTTGGGGAGGTTGGGGTAAATAGATACAAACTATTGCCTTTGGAATGGATTAGCAATGAGATCCTGCTGTGTGGCACTGGGAACTATGTCTAGTCACTTATGATGGAGCATGATAATGTGAGAAAATAGAATGTGTACATGTATGTGTAACTGGGTCACCATGCTGTACAGTAGGAAAAAAAATGCACTGGGGAAAAAACTATTAAAAATAATAATAAAAAAAACTGACAGAATACTGTAAATCAGTTAAAATGGAAAAAAAAAGCATTATATTAAATAAATAAATAAGGAGAGGTTTTCAACAAATGATTCTGGAACAACTAGATATTTACATACAGAAAAGTGATCTAGACACTGACCTTATATCTTTCACAAATAACAATTCAAAATGGATTATAGACCTAATAATAAAATGTAAAATGTACACACTTTTTATAAGATAACAGGAGAAAATCTAGGAGATCTTGTATTTGGCAATGACTTTTTATACACAATATGAAAAGTATAATCCATAATAGGAAAAAATAATGTTGAACTTAATTAAATTAAAAAAAAATGCTCTGTGAGAGACATTCCTAAGAGAATGAAAAGATAACCCATACACTGAAAAATGTTTGTTAACCACTCATCTGATAAAGTTATACTTTGTCAAGACCAGTAGAAATGAACATCATAAAGAGTGAACCCTAATGTAAACTATTGACTTTAGTTGTAATAATGTATCAATACTGATTCAATACTTGTAACAAATGTACTACATTAGTGTAAGATGTTAATAATAGAAGAAACTCTGTAAGGAGAGGGAATATTTGGGAAGGAACTCTGTTCTTTATGATTACTTTTTCTGTAAGTTTGCTCTAATCAACAGTCTTTCAATAAAAAAATATAATTTAAAGAATACTGAATTAGAACCTTGAAAATAGAGTACATTATAAATAAAATCATGGAAATATGCCAGGAAATGACCAAATTATCACACTGAAACAAGTAAACATGGGGGGGAAATGAAATATTTTTGTTTCTTTGTTCATTTGTTTAATACATGAGCTATACTACAGTTGAAGGGGAGAATTTTCTCCTTTTGGAAATATTTCAAATGATACACAATGAAAAATGATAAAGCGAGATAGAATAACACTAGTCTGTCGCCCTCTAATGGATTAATGGAACTAAATAATGATCACCAGTTAGTGATAACATCAGAAAGAGGGAAAACCAGACTTTCAAATCTCTTTGTGGAAGTACAAAACATTCCCTGTTAAGTAGTTTATCCAATACTAACCAATTTTTTTTAAAAGTTAACCCAAATTTAATCAGACCCTTAGATCTAATACCAATTTATGATGAATTTGAGGTACAGAGAAATATGTTTAAAATAGCACAAACATATAACTTCAATTTACATTGGAAAACCTTTGCCAGAAAAATTTTCTGGTTTCTCACAGAAAAATATTGTGAAAAAGAAAAAAGATGTAAGAGGAAACTAGGGTTTTAAAGAGTCTAAAACCTAAATATAATGTTAGCTCCCAGGATGAATCTTGGATCAGTGAGAAATGTTATATTTTAATAAAGTCAGTTTTTTAGTTCATAATACTGTATCAATATTAATTTCTTAGTTTTGATGTATCATGGTTTTATAAAGTGCTAGTATTAGCAAAAACTGACTAAAGGACATTCAGGAACCCTCTCTATCTTTGCGTCTTTTTTATAAATCTAAAATTATTCTAAAAGAAGAAACTTATATTTAAAAAGACATTTAAAAGACATAGCAACCAGTATTGGACATTATTTTGATCCCAGTGCAAACATACAGACTATAAATAGATAATGATTATAAGAGGTTTGGGGAATATGAATACTGGCTGAAATAGCTTATGATATGGATTACCATTAATAATACTAACTATTGTTAATAATTTAGGTTTCATAATTTTACAAATTATTAAGAAATTTCTTGAGTGTTAAAGGCATTTACTGAAACATTTCAAGATGCAATGATGTAATACATCTAGTAACTGCTTCAAAATAATTTGGGTGAGGGTGTCTGTGTGACAATAACTTTTAAAGAGGGGTTATATATCAATTATTGCTGAAGATGAAAGTGCAGGTATTTAGGAGTTTACATATATTTTCTTATTTTAACTTCCTAATAATTTTATGATATAGTAATTATACAGCTTAATAATCCAAGAATAAGAGTGCTTAACTCTCTTTCCCTAAGGCACAAAACCATTAAGCAATAGAGCCAAGATTAGAATCCAGATCTGTGTGTCTCTGAAGCTGGTTCCCCGTTCTTATGAAACAATTTCTAGCAAGTGCATTGTTTTAGAACCACAAGTTCCAGGCCACAGGTGAGAGAGCACACCTTCCTGTATACCAAGAATTAATTTACACGTGATGTCACTGTGCCACATGTTGTGTTGCAAATACTGGCTATATTGGTTTGTGTTACTTTCCTAGGGATGGTTATAGCTTACACTCTCCCAACCACATCATTATATTTAGTCTCTTTTAATACCAACAGGTCACTTTCAAAGTGGTACATGACTAAAGTCAGGGATGCAGTCTGAAGTAGGTTTTTTTGTGGGTTGTTTTTGTTTCCGGTTCTTTTTTTTTTTTTTTTTTTTTCATTTTCTGAAACCAACATGTGATTAGAATATGTGAAATGATGAGGGTGATGATGATGATATTCATACTGACAGGATCACATCCTAATGAACAGGCCATCCAGATAGAAGCAAAGAAAGGAACAGACTTCCTGCATCACAGCCTCCAAGCAAAGCTTGGATTTATTGCAATTCAGGACAAACAAATCTCCTATGGAGGTTTTAGGACAAAACCTCAGTAGATTTCCATGTGAAAAGATATCAGAGGGATGGTAATGATAACCTGTAGTATTCATCCTATGGGAAGTTTTGAAATTATTTTTAAAAGATCCTTATAGTAATTATTATTTCAGTGTACTTGTAGCTGGAACTGATTCAAGGATTCTGTACAATGCTGTTATACAACCCAATATATTTTGACATTAAATATTAATATGGAAGATATAATAAACACTAAAGCATGTCAACTTTATAGCTGGCTATACAACTACACTTTTATATTATTCCTTAATAATAATAACATTAATAATGATGGTCAAAAACCCTTTTTGCTCTTTTCTGATAATTTGAGTCAATATGAGTGTTCTTATTGCAGTCTCACAACAATCCCTTAGAAACAAAATTACTGGCTCCACTTTATAAATGAGAGCACATAGAAAATATAAGTATTTGTATAAGGTCAAGCGGATAGATCAGCTCAGATCATGTCTCTTCCGTGAGGCTATTATTTTTTTCTGGTATAATAAACTGCCACCATAGTGCCTGCCTCTGCTGCTGCTTTGAAAAATGACATTTCCTTGGCAGAGACACCTTATATTCCTGCTCTGCTATCTTAATGGCATGTGGGGAATCGTCCATACACAGCCATACCCTCTGGGGATAGAAGCGACATTCTCAGCACAGGCAGGTATGTTAGTAGCTCTTAAGAAAATTCACCCCTTGAAGTCTTGTTCTCCCCTGCTCTGGGATCTGAAGTGATATCAGTCATAGCTATGGAAGAACTTCTTCCAAAATGAAATCATTAGACAATAATAGTAAAAAGAGGGGAGGGACCTCTGGTACTCCTATATAAGGCAGGTGTTTATGACTTTTGTCATCAATTTTGCAGAGGATTATAACATGTATTGCTTGAGGTTATGAAATTGGCCATATTGCTTTATAGGTAGTATATATATGGCCAAATCTTTTTATAGTATATGTATATATGTGTGTGTCTATGTATATATGTATGTATATGGTATGTGGGTGTGAGTGAGAGAGAGGGAGAAAGAGATTGATTAGAGATAGTCACTACGTCATCTTCCCTTGAGTATGGGTAGACTGTGATTGTTCTGATCAATGGAATGTAACATTAATTAATGCTATCCTACTTTCTAGGCTGAGGTCAGCTTTTCCATCCTGCCTTGTGAAATACTGCCTTGTTCATAGAACATTTGCTCTGGGGGAAGCCAACTGCTATGCAGAAAGTCTGATTAACCTAAGACTGTCATGCTCTGAGATCCCAAGATACATGAAGAGGACACAGAACATAAGATGTCACGTGGAAAGAGAGACAGCAAAGACTACTTCAGTGACAGACATGTGAGTGAAAAAATGTCATTCTGGAACAGAGCCCATACATTGGAGGTACCCTGATATCAAATGACTCAGAGACAAGCCACTTAGCCAGGCCCTTCCAGAATTCTTAGACTCACAAAGTTGTGAGCATCATAAATTGTTTTCAGCCGCTAGGTTTTGGGGTACTTTGCTTTGCAACAGTATATAAGTTTAAAAATATACTAAAAATAATTAGCTAATCATATTTTTTAAAGTAGCTTTTCTCTAATAATTAGGAAGACCAAACCAACAAAGGAAACGTTGGTTGAAAGAGAAGGGGTGAGCAACCTTTTCAAAGTGGAGACACTCATTCGGTATACATAAAATTTAATACTTATGATTAGTACCTAAGATTAATAGTTCAGAATTTAATGACATGGGAAAAAGACGGTAAGGGATTAACTTTACAGTTTTGATATAAGGTAGTAATTTTTCAGGAGATTAAAGGTCTATGTTGGGTACTTTTCTATGTACCAGATTACTAACATAGTAAGGAATAATCTCTATCCTGTAGGAAAGCAGAAAATTTGCTTTCAGAGGGACCTGAAACATAAAAGAACTTTCAGTTCTTATGACAATTATGACATTGTGATATAATTCATGATATTCTTTCACAAGAAAGAATAATAAATGTTTCAAAAGCTATAGCATCTTTGTCCTCAAGAAGGAAAAAAAAAATTACAGGACTGAGAAATATATAGAGATTTTCCCCATACTTGAGTATTTCTCAAAGCACTGATTTTAGGTCCATTTGGGTGATGGCAGTGCACTGAATGTATAAAGTTTACTTTGCTTCCCTTCAACAACTTTATTCAAACAACAGTAAAAGATGTTTCAAATTTCATATAATCACAACAAAAAGCAATACAATAGAATAAAAAAAGGTAAAATTTTAGAAACTGAAATGTAGAACCTGAAATTGACCTAGCAGTCAGAAAAGTAGAGATATAATTGGATGTACATTGCTGATTCCTCACAAAGAACTTCAGGCAAAAGGTATGTTTGCAAAAGGGAATGAAGGTAGACCTGACAATAAATTCCTCAACATGCAGTTAGTTCTCCCCTACAAAATATCCTCTCCCCTATCTTAAGTCTTGAAGTTTATACTTTGCAGAGGTTAATACAGAGGATCTTGGGGTTGGTTACAGGTTGAAGGTAAGGACACTATACCAGCAACAGGGTGATAAGAGAACACACACATATTGAATACTAAGGCCTAAATTCAACTCCATTTCTTGACTCTGCTTTCAGATATGGCAATTAATTCTATTCCCTCCAAACAAGAAACTAAAAGGTCTTTTTCCAGGAAATCTGATAGTTTCTGGGGGGTAACTGAAATTAAAGACCTCAGAGGCTCCTCAAAGAAGCATCTGACCTTATAAATCCCCCTACAGCAAAACTCAGAGTAGATAAACCCACATACATTCAATGATTCCAACTCTTTTCAATACATTCAATGACTCCAACTGTTTTCAAAGTGCCCACTCTTAAAACTGAGTAAACAACCTAGATTTATCAGGTTCAAACTATTTGAAGAAAGATTCCCATGGAACAGATAAAGAATAAATAAAACAAAAGCAATAAGAAAATTAGATAAAAGGATAATATGTTAAGAAGACTAAAAGGGAGTATGTTACAGTAATTCATATTATATCAAAATAAAAAGGTAATAAATCCACTAGATGCCCAATCTCAGGGTAATAGTCTAAATTATTAATAATTAATAGGTAATTATCTAATTTAACTGATTCTGTCTGGATATTGACCAGTGATAAAGGATGTTAGCTATCAATACCCAATTCAGTTTACAGCTGAGTATTAGCCAGGTCTGACCCTCATTCTTTCAAAAATATATGTTTAAGTCAACATAAAACATATATTCACAAAACTTGCCAGGTGTATTCGTTCTTTTCTTGTGACAGACAAATGGAAGGAAGCAGAATTTATCAGCCTAAAATATGTCTCTTTGGCATAAGGGTTTTTTTAGGTTGATGATTTTTAAGAAACAACAGATACAGGAGAAGCTGAAAATTGAGTATAAATTATTCTTTTGTAGGAAACATATACATTTGTAAGGGAAACGTCCATTTTTAAGGGTGTCATCTGTCCTCTCTGTACTGGGAAGAAAAAGATGACCAAATCTCCAGAAACTCTTTTTCTTTTAAACAATATTTTTTAACCACTTTTAAATTGATGTAGTTAGTTCACAATGTTGTGTTAGTTTCAGGGGTACAGCAAACTGATTCAGATATTTTTTTTCAGATTATTTTCCATTATAGACCATGACAAGTTATTGAATATAGTTCCCTGTGCTATACAGTAGGACAGTAGGCCCTTGGTGTTTATCTATTTTGTATATAGTAGTGTGTATCTATTAATCACAGTTCCCAAGTTATTCCTCCTCACCTCTTCTCCTTTGGTAAACATAAGTTTGTTTTCTATGTCGGGGTTGATTTCAATTTTGCAAATGAGTCCATTATACCATTTTTTAGATTCCACATGTAAGTGATATCATATGGTATTTTTCTTTCTCTTTCTGACTTACTATGATAATCTCTAGGTCGATCTACATTGATGCAAATGGCATTATTTCATTATTTTTGAGGGCTGAGTAGTATTCCATTGTATATATGTACCACACATTCTTTATCCATTCATTTGTCAATGGGCACCTAGGTTGCTTCCATGTCTTGGCTATTGTAAATAGAGCTGCAATGCACACTGGGGTACAAGTATCTTTTAAATTAGACTTTTCTTCAAATAAATGCCCAGAAGTGGGTCTGCAGGATCATATAGTAATTATTTTAATTATTTACTACTTGTTTATTTTATTTATTTATTAGCTTTTTAGGGCCATACCCATGGCATATGGAAATAACCAGGTTAGGGGTCCAATTGGAACTACAGCTGCGGCATATGCCGCAGCCACAGCAACGCAGGATCTGAGCCGTGTCTGTGACCTATACCATAGCTCACAGCAACACCGGATCCTTAACCCACTGAGTGAGGCTAGGGATCAAACCTGCAACTTCATGGTTCCTAGTCTGATTTATTTCTGCTGCCCCACAACGGGAACTCTGAGTTTTCTGAGGAACCTCCATACTGTTATCCATAGTGGCTGCACCAATTTACAATCTCAGCAGTATAGGAGAGTTCCTTTTTCTTCACACATTCTTCAGCCTTTTATTATCTGTAGACTCTTTGATGATGGTCATTCTGACTAGTGTGAGATGATACCTCACTGTAGTTTTGATTTGCATTTCTCTAATAATTAGCAATATTGAGCATCTTTTCATATGTCTGCCACCATCTCCATGTTTTTTTTTTTTTTTGGAGAAATCTCAATTTAGGTCTACTGATCATTTTTGATTGGGTTGTTTGTTTTGTTTTGTTGTTTTTTATATTAAACTATATGAGCTGTTTGTAGATTTTGAAAATTAATTTCTTGTTGGTAGCATCATTTGCAAATAATTTTTCCCATTGTGTAGGTTGTAGTTTCATTTTGTTTGTGGTTTGCTTTGTTGTGCAACAGCTTCAAAGTTTAAAACACACTTATCAGTGGAGAAGGAAATGACCTAAATCTGAGTAAGAGTCATGTTGCTGCTATACTGTACTTTTCTTGATAACACCCATAACTGACTGCCCCACACCCTAACTTCTTCTTTTATCTTTAGCTGGAGATGGTATTTAAGATGATGGCTTGGGCCTCTTGGGGAGTTATTCAGTTTTCCTTGGCATCTCCACATACACAGGAGGTATTCACATTATTACACTTCTGTTTGTTTTTCTCCTATTAATCTTTTCGTTACGGGGATCTCTCAGTCAAAAACCTAGAAAGGTAGAAAGAAAATTACTTGTCCTTCCCTAGCCAATGCTTTCAAAATTTTTTGTGAAGAGCTGCAGAATATTGGAGTTCCCATTGTGAGTCAGTGGGTTAAGGATCTGGTGTTGTCTCTGTGAAGATGTAGGTTTGATCCCTGGACTCATTCAGCAGGTTAAGGATTCGTCATTGCCACAAACTGGCACAGGTTGCAGCTGAAGCTCCAATTTGACCCCTGGCCTGGGAACTTCCATGTGCCATGCATGGGTGCAGCTGCAAACAAACAAACAAACAAAAAAAAACCAAAAAAACCTGGTAGAATATTGAGTTGTCATTCTGTATCACATCCCACAAAAATCTTGGTAAACTACTGTAGATCTTTAATCATTGGAATAACAAAACTATTGTGTTAGGATTAGGAATAACATAAAACATAGGTTGTGTATAAATGCAATATGTTCATTTTTTCATTGATTTTATTTCCCCCATGAAACACATAAGCACTTTCCATAGGTCTTTGTCAACTAGATTATTAATTTTTGTTTTAAATTCGAGTGTAATTTTCTATAGTTTTAAAAATGGTTGCCTTTGCTTCTGTATATCCCCCTGATAAGAGGTATTACAAAATGTTTTTCATTTTCCAGTAGAGCTTCCTTGACGTTATATTGAGGGGAGATGATTTTTCCTATTGATTTAGTTGATGTTCATTCCTCATGTGCTTTCTTCCGCTACTGTTTTTGTGGTAGTATTTTTTCTTTTTCAATTGCATAGAGCCCTTGTGGTATCAAAAAGCCATGGGAATCTTTCCATTGTTACCTTATGTTGTGGAATGAAAAATTGTCCTCTATTTTTCTTGGTTCTTCTAGCTGGTCTAAGAATTAAACTGACATGAGACAAATTAACAGGAGAAAAATCAAACAAAGATTAATAAATGTATACTTGGGAGAAACTGAGTAATTCACCAAAATGGTTGCAACCCTCAGTTTAAATATCATCTTCAGCTATAGACAAAAGAGAACGTTGGAGGTAGTGGTCTGGGATTTCAAAGGGGAGGAAGCAATTCACATGGAGATGGAAAGCGAATGTTTGGTAAGTAAATATTTTCTGGGTCATTCAGAGACAATGAGAAAGAGAAATTTTAACAGATTTTGATAGATTCCTCCCTGTCTGCCACACCTAGTTCACACTATAACTATCTATCTGATCGCTTCCTTCGTAGGAACAGGGCTCCTATCTAAATTCTTTCAGGCAGTTAGGGGGAGATAACAAGAAAAACTTCCTGGGTTTTCCGCTTCTTTAAAATAATCAGCCTAAAATAATCCGCCACTAAAGAGATACATTTTGGGGAGATAAATTTTGCTCCCCTACACTAGCTTTCAATTATTTTGATTTAATCTCAAAGTTACATTGTTTTCTTAATGAGGAAATTTTCTTAATGAGGAAATTCACCTTATTTCATTATCAGTGGTGGTAACTGTTCAAGACTGGTGAATGCTTTTAAATGTAGTTAATGCTGAGGATGATTCCATTTCGTTGTTTGTTTTTCTTAGAGAGGCAATACCTCTCAGGACTACCTTAGGTCTCCTCTGCTTAATAGGAGAACACCAGGCTTTTTCAGCAAGCTATTCCCCTGACAACAGATTAACAGTGAAGAATGCAGCAACAGGGGGCCCTACAGGCCCAGCCTTGCATTACACAAACGTAGATATGAAATGCATGCTCCTTCTCTATCACTCTTGCTCTCAGAGAGGGGCTGCTGTCACCCCCTTCCTATAAAAACTCTGCCATCTGGTGTGAGAAATGCCAAATGGTTTGACCTTCACCTTCTGCCATGGTTCTACACAGCTGCAAGGAGCAAAGGCTATGGAAAAAGCAGCATGAGGTTCTAAATGTCCTTTGAGGGGTTATGGGTGTTAAAAGCAAGAGCAAGTCTGTGACAAGAGTTTAAGTCCAATAAGCACACTCATTTAGTTTTCTTTTTTTTTCTTTTTTTTTTTTTTCTTTGCTTTTTAGGTTCACACCAGTGGCACATGGAGGTTCCCATAGCTGCTGGCCTATGCCACAGCCACGGCAACACCAGATCTGAGCCGTGTCTGCAACCTACACCACAGCTCATGGCAATGCCGGATCCTTAAGCCCACTGAGCGAGGCTAGGGATCGAACCCACAAACTGATGGTTCGTAGTCAGATTCATTTCTGCTGCGCCACAACAGGAACTCCTCATTTAGTTTTAAAAGGAGGCTATTACCCATATTATCCATAAGGAAAGATTAGTGTAATTTAAGAAACCAGGATTGTTCTCTGTATTGTTTGTCTGCCCTTTCAATAACATGAAATTATTCAGTGAATAATTAACCTTGGCTGCACTTAAAGCAAAGAGAAATAAAACATATAAATGCTTCCCCTGATGCCAGATTCCTAGTCCTAATATGTACTAATCAGGGCTATTAACATTCTTTTATCCTGTTTGATGTGAAGGGGTGGTGGTTTTATATTTTTTGAGAAATTTTAAAAGTAGAAACTGAAAAATTAGACATAATTAGAAATGTAACCTAAGAACCATTCCAAGAACAGCTAAGTGGGAAATGTGAACTACTCTGGATTATAAAATGATTTTAAAAATGATTATAAGTAGAGGAGTATTTTGAATAAAGTTTAGAAAAGTATTTCAAGCTGCAATAGCTGTAATGGGCAGATACAAAGCAAGGATAAGAGATCACATCTAGTCATCTTTCCAAAAGCCAACATAGCGAATGTAATGCTGGTATTTGAGACACTTAGTAGAACTAAGTGCACCAGTAGAGTTAGAAACAAAAACTGGATTCAGCTGATAACTCTACCACTTAGCACCTCTTGAATCTTGGTTTTTCTTTTCAAAATTGGAAATAATGCCCATATCCTACCTACTATTAATGAGTTTTTAAGAGGACTATTTAAAAACATGTTTAGGAGTTCCTGTCATGGTGCAGTGGTTAACGAATCCGACTGGGAACCCTGAGGTTGCGGGTTCTTTCCCTGGCCTTGCTCAGTGGGTTAAGGATCCGGCGTTGCCTTGAGCTGTGTTGTAGGTTGCAGACGCGGCTTGGATCCCACGTTGCTGTGGCCCTGGCATAGGCTGGTGGTTACAGCTCCGATTAGACCCCTAGTCTGGGAACCTCCATATGCCACAGGAGCGGCCCTAGAAAAGGCAAAAAGACAAATAAATAAAAATGAAAACATTTTTAAAACACCCTATAAATGTTACAAATATGGAGAGCTAGCATTATAGTAGTGCTTATTGATGGGATGGATGAGAAAAGAAGCACAAACTTTATCTAACCATAACTATCACTTGCAGAAGAGCACTAAACTATATCATATCTCACATCTGCTGGTTTAATTTCATGTGTGTGATGGTTATCCTTTAGAAAAAATGTTTAAGTTTCACAATCACTGTCACTGTTGTTTTGTACTCTCTACCCACATAATATGGTAAAGGTAATGCAGGCTAGTGGAGAGTGAGGGAAACTCTTGTGGTTAAACACCAGCTGCCATCCTGTATCTGTGGGACTTTGGACAAGTCAAGTAACTTCCTTGAAGCTGAAAGTCTTCATCTTTAAAGTGAACATAATGATATTTACCTCATAAAATTGTTGTAATGATCTAACTTATAATTTCTTGAAAGATGATTCAGCACAGTAGTAACATCTTTATTTCCAGATCCTCTCATCTTATCTTACAAAAAGGGCATTTCCTAGTGTGAATACTTTAAGATGGAAGGAATTCTACCTTCAAAGTATCCTCAGGCAAATGATCAGAATCAATTAATTCCTTCCAAATTTGCCTTTCAAGATCTTACCTTCTTAAACGCCTCTTTCTTACTTTGTAATCAAACAAATTATCACTCTCTCTCACTGTCTAGAGGAGCCAGAAAGATAAATTCCTTTAAAAGTTACCATTTAACCACTATCCATTCTCCAAAGCAAAGGCTGACTTCTTCAGCTGTTGAGCCACCACAGCTGGATTCATATTCCTTGGGATGGATGGACTGCATCCATCAAGTGTTGGTGATCTCTTTACCACCTGAGAACAGACTCTTTTTTTTTTTTCCCAACCTCTTCCTGGTTGCACCTTCAGAGCTTCTTGTTGCCACTTTCCCCCTCTATGTTTATCAAAAAAAAGTCCACTTATTATTCAAGGTTAAGGTCAAGTTCTATCTATTCCCATGAAGGTTTCCCATCCACCTGGCCTAATGTTGACTTTTTTAACTTTGAATTCTTATATTACTTATTTTTTGTAGCAATAACTCCATACTTAAAATTTAACCACTATTATTCCAGGCAGAGTTCTAGGTTTTATACATTGCATCTTCCAATATTATCTAAAATTGTGCTGTGGATAGGATCATCTTCCTATTTTCTGAGATATACAAATGAATCAAACAGAAAAGCAAATTTTATTAAAGACAACCCTAAGCACTGACAATCTGGGTTATCTCTGCTCCAATGCTCTGATTCCATTTATTCCAGAAAGAATAATTAATTATACTTTGCTATTTCTGTTATCCATTTTTCCCACTTAGGCACAAGTTCTTCAGTTGCTTTCTTGGCCACTCTATTGTTATCAAAAATGTCAGCAGGTGCTGGCAGGAATCCACATGCTGAGGAGCCCACAGGAGAAGATACCGCTTCTTGCCTGCAGTTGTACAAATTCTCTCACTATCTATACAATATTTATTTTGCTTTTCAAAAGAGACACATTTCATACCTCAGGCTGTAAATCTAACCTCTTTTTCCTAAAACAAAATGCCACTAAACATGAAGAAAAGAAAAAGAATTGCAGTAGTGTTGAGATGGAGTTATAAATTCACAAAATTTTCAGCATGAGGTAGATGAAGATATAGACACATTCTAAAAGGGATAGAAAGCAGAATCAGTGTGTAATGGATTAAAAAAAATTGTGGGCTTACACTGGGAAATTACTGTCTTTCAAACATTTTCTGAAATAATGGGCTATTCCTAAACATATAAAACTATAAGAAAAGTGTTTTTGTTGAAGTGAATTATTTCCCCTTAAGAGGCAAAAACCTAGTCACTTTTGGACCACTAGGTTTCCTGGACTTTTTTTACCTGTCTATGGGTGCACTTTCTATTTCAGAGCCTTGCTAAGAGACCCTTGCCCTAGTGAGCATGATTGGAAGTACAAGAAGCCACATCAAGTTCTGGAAGTAGGGAAGGCTCTGTGAAGAAGATCTTGAAAGTCTTAGAGTCAGCATCCATCATGTATTTCCAGTATGGGAAACAGTTCCTCTAATGTAGCCATGTTAATATTTCTGTTCTTTCCCATAACTTTTTTCTAGTCTCAAGGCACAAGAAGAATTTCTTAGGCAAGTTTCACAAAATTGCCATTGCTAAATACTAAGACAACAGCTGCATATTAGAGAAGCTTAAAACAGCAGGAAGATTCTAAGACATTTGGCCAGCATTAGACGGCAAGGTGGGATAGAAAGTCCCCAAGAACCTTCTACCTGATGGGACACAAATGCTCATCAGCTCCATATTTATACCTTATTGCGGTATTGGGGGGGTGTCTCCTGGCACTTGCCCAGGACAGGAGAAGATGTCACCTACTGTGCAATCTTCTAGATAAACATTCTCAGGAGGGGGCCTTCCCACAGAGACAATGTCCTCAACCTCAAGCTGTGGGTGACCTTTTAGTTTTAGTTGCTTTATTAATATATTTTGCACTACAGATTATTCCAGAACTTCAGACTTTTCTTTTTCTGTTGATTTTTGCAGCCAGTATTGTACTGTCCATTCCCACAGTCCTAATCAGGAGTGATAAGTTATTATGAAAAGGAACTTAGTGCTAGAGGAGATGACAACCAGCTATCTTAATGCACAGAACAACCTATAATTTCAAAGCCCTTCCTTTGCAATTTTTAAATTATCAAATCTCTGGAATCCAGGTCAGAAAAGACCTCTGAATATACAATCAATTCATGTTCATAAGCTTTATTTCCAATAAGTATAAAATTCTGAAAATAAGATGAATACACAATACAGTCGAACATTCATTATTTTGCCTAAAATATGTGAAATGTGATATTTTAATTTATTAATTACAGGAATCAGAAGTTCCTTTATATATATATCCCCCAAATAAGCCAGTGAATCAGTGTTCTAAAAGCTAATTTCTTTGCCCAGGCAAAACAGGAGATGTCATTCAGTCAAAGATGTTAAAAGGTTTTGCTAGGCATTCAGCCATAGGACTCCCTTTCTCCTAATACATATCCAGCAATTGCATTTCTGAAAACTGGGCAAACGCGAAGATATTCTCGATATTCTCATCTTAACATCTATGATAATGATGACCAAAAAACTTTGAGAAATGCTTTGATAACCTGTGAGACAAGAAGTAAAGAAGATATACGATGGATGAGAAAAGGAGGAGAGTGGAGCCCAGTAACAATTTAGAATGAAGAGGCAACAGATAGGTACATGGAAAAATCTCAGTAGGATGCACAGAGTGAATTTGTGATAATAATCTGTTCTTAAACACCCTGTAGCTTAAAATAATTAACATATGGTTGTTATTACTATTAAATTGCCACCACCCTGTTACTATTACTTTTGAGGCAGGAATTTATGGTTACTTTTCTCTGGAAATAAGAAGTAGTAATTCTATCTTAAAGTAGCTCAGGTGATAACTTTGGTACCTGTATGCATAGTTAGCTGGCTTGTGTGCAGTAGCTAAGCATCAGGGCACTAAACTAGGAAAGAGAGATGTCCTGGATCCTAATAGACAAATGGAGCACTTTCAGATTTTTTGTTTTTTACTAACATTGAGATATTTTAACATCAAGAATTGAAAAGAAGTGAATGTTAAACATAAAAATGTTATAAAATGTTATTAAAAAGGTAAAAAATATACTTTTCTGATTGATATTCAGGGTATCAATTAATCACATGATCAATAAGTCTATTTCTAACTTATTATAGGTTTTTCTGCAGTCGGGTATGTAAATTATTAAATGTAACAAGCCTAGGCTAACCTTAGGATTAAATTCAGCCAAAAAATTCTGGTTTCATTTGGCAGGATCCAGCGTTCAGCTCCACAGCTGATGAGGGCTCAGAAATGTACAGAGAGAGATGTACAAATTAGACTCAATGAATTGATACTCCAGAAGTTTTCAATTCTATTTGCTCAAAGTCAGATACAACCATAAGTTAGAATTTGTAGGAAGATAAATAGCATTGAAAAAATAGAAAGAAAAAACCACATACAGATGTTTATTTGAAAAAGTGAACAGCAGAAAAAATAAGCCAGGTCTGATACTAAATAATCATAAACAGCAAACTGCCACACCATTGAGATTTGACAAAGGACAGCATGGAATGTGTTGCAAGGTAATAATAGAAAGCAAGCAGTAAAAAGCAAAGATACTTTTCAGAATAAAGGCAAAATAATATGCTCTAAAAGTCTTTAGAAGAAATGTTTCAAATAAAGCCCTGTGATTTGAGAAAAGAACAAATAGAAAGAAAATGAGAAAGAGGCCACAATTCTCTCCTAGTCCCTCCTTCACATTTGGACAATACATCAGTTTGTATCTATCCCTGCAAAAATACTTGTGCCTGAAATTTAAAAAAAAAAAAAAAAATACAGCATTCTCAGTTTTTTTCACTTGCTCATTTCTTTAAAATCATATAAATTATTGTCAACTTTTATTAATTTCACTTTATATTTTAAAGGATTTGATATCAAATATATTTGTATTTTAATTATGACAATCCCATTTAGAATATGCATAATTTTTTTTTATCTTTTTGCCTTTTGTCTTTTTAGGGCCATGCCTGCAGCACATGGAAGTTCCAAGGCTAGGGGTCAAATCAGAGCTGTAGCTGCAGGCCTTCTCCACAACCACAGCAATGACGGATGCAAGCCATGTCTGCGACCCACACCACAGCTCACGGCAATGCTGGATCCTTAACCCACAGAGCGAGGTCAGGGATCAAATCCTCATTCTCATGGATACTAGTTGGGTTCTTAAACCACTAAGCCATGATGGGAACTCCTAGAATATGTATAATTTAAACAAGTAAATCCCAGACTCAGTTTTTATTTCTGTAAAATAATATACGTTGCCAGACATGTTGTATGTATTTGGTAATGGTTAGTTCCACCAAATTACTAACACAGGCAAATATTTTTTATGATAATTTTATAGATACTCTCTCCAGTATTCCCCAATTCTTTCAAAGGTCTGAGGCAAAACATCATCAAAATTTTCAAAATGCTAAGTTGCCAATACTGCATTCCATACCCTGATTAAAAAAGGTTGATAGCTAATTTTTAAGCACTATTGTGTATAGATTTCTGTTTTAAGAAGCTTACAATATTGCTTACTCCAGTCATATTATTGAAGACTAAAAGCACTGAAGTGGACAAATTAAGGATTTTCAGGTAAATGTACAAACCATGAGCAATTTTCCAGGAAAATGAAATGCTTATAATAGAAATAAGCACAAGTTAAAGTAATTTTGTAGAGGATAAGAATAAGAAAGTCAGTTCTTTTCAAGAAATATTTACTAAATGTCTACAGTGCAAAGACATGGGAGTCAGAAGTGCAGGGACAGTGTTGTGCTGTATAGTCCAGAGAACTGACCCTTTGTTATCTATTCTCAGGTCTGGTGATAATCAAGATTTGGTCAGCAGATAAGCAAAGTGCAGATATTATGTCTGCGGATGTCACAAAATGGAAAACTTCTAGGAAAGTCTGTAGCTTTACCACAGTAGAATAAATAAAAATGGAAAGTGCCTTAGGATGCTGATGATGTCCCCCAAACCTGGAAGTGACAGAGTGATATATCAGAGGAAGAAAGGCTAGATATTTAAGTCATGAACAACTGTGATCAGACAGACATGTTCTATCTTAATTTTTGTGAATGTGTGATTTTCTTCCCTGAAGTCCTGGTAAAACAGCATTGTCTTCATACTCCTATGTACAAAAACAAAAATAATTAAATGGAACACTGGGAATACCAAGCAATTGGAACTCTCTTATACTCCTAGTGGGCATATAAATTAAAACCATTTTGGAAAAACATTTCATAGTATATAAACCCTATGACTTTGAAATTCTACTCCTAGATATATACCTAATGAATGCTTATGGCTACTAAAAGACATTATGAGATCATGTATAACAACTTCATTTATAACAGTCCCAAACTGAAAGTAGCTCAAATATCTATCAATGGTCAGATGGGAAAATAATGTGTATTTCACATATAGAATGAAATGCCACACAGCAATAGAAAATAACTAGTGATGAACTCATCAGCATGGATAAATCTAATAGACAAATGCTGAGTAAAAGAAGCCAAAAAATAAAGAATATATAGGGAGCTCCAGATGTGGCACAACAGGATCAGCGGTATCTTGGAGCACTGGGAAACGGGTTCAATCCCTGGCCCAGCAAAGTGGGTTGAGGATCCGGTGTTGCCACAGATGCAGCTTAACTCAAGGCTGTGGCTTGGAAATAATCCCTGGTCCAGGAGCTCCATATGCCTCAAAGTGTCCAAAAAAAAAAAAGAAAAAAAAAAAGAATATATACTACCATGATTCTATTTATATGGAGTTCAAAAACATGCAAAAGTGATCTTGGTGTTAGAAGTCAGGACAGTACACACATCCTTGGAACACTCTTAGAAAGGAGCTAATGACTGGGAAGGGGAATGAAGGCTTTTTTTCTATTGGTGGAAATATTCTACATTATGGTCTGGGTGGTATTTACAGGGATAAACACATATTTTTAAAACTGTGTGTGACTATATATATGTATGTATGTATATATATATATATATATATATAGAGAGAGAGAGAGAGAGAGAGAGAGGAAGTGCATTCTCCTACCTGGTCTCAGGCTCTGGGGATCACTGTTTGTATAAGCTATAAAGAACCGCCTCATTGCAAAAAAGGGTGTGTGTGTGTGTGTTCGTATGTGTGTGACTGGGGTAAGAAGGAAATTTAACTAGTAAAATTATAAATAAATAAATACGTAAACTTGTGCATGCTTCAGCAGCACACATACTAAAATTGGAACAATACAGAGAAGGATTGACACACAAATTCATGAAGCATTCCATATTTTTTCACAAAATTCAACACCTATTCCCAATAAAAACTCTCCAGAGAGTGGGCATAGAAGGGAACTACTTCAATATAGCAAAAGTCATCTATGACTAACCCATAGGTAACATCATTTTCAATGGAAAAAAACTGAAAGTATTTCCACTAAGATCAGGAACAAGACAAGGATGTCTTCTTTCCCCAATGTCATTCAACATAGTCTTTGAAGTCCTACCCATGGCAATCAGAGAAGAAAAAGAAATAAAAGGAATCCAAATTGGGAAAAAGAACCAGAACTACCACTGTTTGCAGATGACATGATTCTATACCTAGAAAATCCTAAAGACAGTATAAAACTATTAGACCTCATCAATGAATATGGTAAAGTCACAAGATACAAAATTAATACACAGAAATCAATTGCATTTCCATGTACTAACAATGAAAAATCAGAAAGAGAAATTAGGGAAACAATCCCATTTACCACTGCATTGAAAAGAATAAAATACCTAGGAATAAACCTACCTAAAGGGACAAAAGACCTGTACTCTGAAAACTCTAAAAATTAATTAACAGAAATCAATTGCATTTCCATATACTAACAATGAAAAATCAGAAAGAGAAATTAGGGAAACAATCCCATTTACCACTGCATTGAAAAAAATAAAATACCTAGGAATAAACCTATCTAAAGGGACAAAAGATCTGTACTCTGAAAACTCTAAAACACTAATGAAAGAAATCAAAGAAGACACAAATTGATGGAAAAACATATCATCCTCTTGGATTGGATGAATCTACATAGTCAAAATGACTATCTACAGATTCAATGCAACCCTGATCAAATTACTAATGACATTCTTTTCAGAACTAGACCAAAGTATGTTAAAAAGTGTATCTAAACACAAAAGATCTCAAATATCAAAAGCAATATTGAAAAAAAAAAATGGAACTGGAGGAATCAGGCTCCCTGACTTCAGACTCTACTACAAAGCTACAATAATGAAAATGTTATGGTACTGGCATGAAAACAGAAATATAGTGCAATGGAATAGGAGAGAAAGCCCATAAATAAACCCAAACACCCTATGGTCAATTAATCTATGACAAAGGAGGTAAGAACATATAGTGGAGGAAAGACTGTCTCTCTAACAAACGGTGCTTGGAAAACTGAACAACTGCATGTAAGAGAATGAAATTAGAACACTGTCTAACACTAAAACAAACTCAAAATGGTTTAAAAACCTAAACATAAGGCCAGACACTATAAAATTCCTAGAGGAAAACATAGAAGAATGCCATTTGACATAAATCAAAGCAACATCTTGTTTGATCCACCTTCTAGAAAAAGACAGTAAAATACAAATAAACCAATGGGACCTAATTAAACTCAAAAGCCTCTGTGCAGCAAAGGAAACCATTAAGAAAAATGAAAAGGAGTTCCCATCATGGTGCAGTGGAAACGAATCCAACTAGGAACCATGAGGTTGCGGGTTCAATCCTCGGCCTCACTCAGTGGGTTAAAGATCTGGCATTGCCATGAGCTGCAGTGTAGGTCACAGATGCAGCTTGGATCTGATGTTGCTGTGGCTGTGGCATAGGCTGGCAGCTGTTGCTCAGATTTGACCCCTAGCCTGGTAACCTCCACATGCTATGGGTGTGACCCTGAAAAGCCCAAAAAAAAAAGAAAGAAAGAAAAGAAAAGACAACCTACAGAATGGGACAAAATTTTTGCAAATGACTCAAATGACAGAGGTTTAATCTCCAAAATACACAAACAACTCACACAACAACAAAAAACAACCAACCCAATTCAAAAATGGGCAAAAGACCTAAATAAACATTTCACCAAAGAAGACACACAGAACGTGAAAAAATGTTCAACATCACTACTTATTAGAGAAATGCAAATCAAAACTACTATGAGGAACCACCTCACACTAGTTAGAGTGGCCATGATTAACAAGTCAACAAATAACAAATGCTGGAGAGGATGTGGAGAAAAGGGAAGCCTCCTACACAGTTGGTAGGAATGTAAATTGATACAATCACTATGGAAAACAGTATTGAAATACCTCAGAAAACTAAATATAGAACTACCGTATGACCCAGCAATCTTATATATTCAGGCATATATACAGAGAAAAATTTCACTGAAAAAGATACATCCACCACTTAATTCATTGCAGCACTATTCACAAGATCCAAGACAGGGAAACTAAATGTCCATCGATGGATTAATAGATTAGGAAGATGTGATACCTATATACAATGGAATACTACTCAGCCATAAAAAAGAACAAAACAATGCCATTTACAGCAACATGGACGGAACAAGAGACTCTCACACTGAGTGAAATAAGTCAGAAAGACAGACAGCATATGATATCACTTATCTATGGAGTCTAAAATATGGCACAAATGGTTTATCTACAAAACAGAAAAGATGGACATGTAGGATAGACTTGTGTTTTCCAGGGGGGAGAGGGAGGGAGTGGGATGGATTGGAAATCTAGGTTTAGTAGAAGATGAAAACTCTTGTCTTTAGAGTGAATGGGAAAGGATATACTGCTGTATAGCACAGAGAACTATATATCTAATCACTTGTGGTGGAACATGATGGAAGACAATGTGAGAAAAAAAATTTATATATATGTATGACTGGGTCACTTTGCTGTACAGCAGAGACTGAAAGAACACTGTAAATCAGTCATAATAAAACATTTAACAAATGAAAAAAAAAAGCAAACTTCTATTTTGCCATTTAGCAAAGACCAATATTTTTACTGTCTTCTTTTTGTTGTATTTTTTTGTGTTCCTCTCCCAGATTACCAGAGATTCATCTCCCTAAGACTCATGGCTGAAATATTATACCGTACCTCACAGAACCTAGCACAAAGCTGGACAGGCATATGCAGATGTTCCAATCTTGTTCATAATAACCACAGTAGCAACATTTGTTGATTACTATTCTATACCTCAAAAATAATCAGTCCTCCTAGCAACCCTATTTTAAGTCTACAAAAGTTTGTAATTTTTGTTTGTTTGTTTTTTGTCTTTTTAGGGCCACACCCATGGCTTATGGAGGTTCCCAAGCTAGGGGTCCAATCAGAACCGTGGCCGCCAGCCTATGCCACAGCATCAAGGGATCCGAGCCACAGCTGCAACCTATATCACAACTCACAGCAACACTGGATTCTTAACCCACTGAGCGAGGCCAAGGATTGAACCCACAACCTCGTGGTTCCTAGTCAGATTTGTTTCTGCTGCACCACGACGGGAACTCCCTTTGGGGTTTTTTTGTTTGTTTTTTGTTGTTAAGTCTACAAATGAAGAAACTCAGAGGTCTCCTGTAGATTTTAAATGGAGGATTAGGGACTCAAATACTATATACAAACCACATCCTCTTCATAATCACTTCCAGCTGTTACAGTAGACTGATTATAAAACATATGCCTAGACTGTCTTTCTGAGTGATCTGTCTGGTGTCCCTGCCAATATCAAAGGTCACATTTATCAAACAAAATGCTCAAATTTCTGTGGTACACATGGCTCAAGGCCTCATGAAAAGCCAATGTCCATATGGTTTGCATGGTAGTTTGCAGTTTCACAGCCTTCTAATGGCCTGGTATCACTTCTCATATTATCTCCATATTAAGTCAGGTAAAATGAATCTGCTCAGGACTCTTCAGTCATTCCCTTGGTGTAACATGTTATCTCTTGACCAAATATTTATTTCTAAATTTATGGTACAATTTGGATAATAGTTTTATATATACATAAAAGTTTTAGTTTATATATATATATATATATATATATATATATATATATGTTTATATATATATAAAAGTTTTAGTTTTTAGGTAAATATATATATATATTTTAGGTAAAATGGCCTCTTTTTTTCTGAACATCTCTTATTCTATTTATAAATCACAAATGTAAATTTTGTTTTTTTCTTGATCATATCTAGATTCAGGCTCTCATAGGATAACCAATTATTTTCTGTACCATGACCAAAGTAGATTGGTGCTTTGGTGATAGTACACTATTGATTCATGTCCACAGAGAAAGAGACAGCTTCTCTGTAAAGAATCCATTGTCTTATTTTACAATCTGCATTGAATAACACTGTCAGCCTACAAGTTTTTGACAGTTTCACATCCGCTCCTCACCTAATACTACTTGACAGCTAGAGGAAGATCACATTTATAGGACATCACCACGTTTTTAGGTGGCATGGGCATTTCTTTCATATGATGATCTGTCAGATTTAATTCACATACAGGTAGAATGTCCTTTCATGTTGGCAAATACATATTCATCATTCACTTATTGTGAACAGGTAAACAATGAAGTATCTCATAGGAGCCTTATTACCCCATATTATATCCTGGATTAAACACTTCCTAGAGGACTGGGTCTAGCTGTGAGTGCCTTTTACTTGGGGGGGGGGCGGTATTTAAAGATAAAAACTACCAATGGACTAAATAATGGATTGAAAGGTCCCAGAGGAATATGCATGTCACTGCAAATGTACAAGAAACTCTCCTGGGTTTAAACTTGATTCTACAATGTATTGTATCATCTAAAACTACACCCTTCATTTACTCATCTGGAAATTTGTTGTAAAAATTAGGTGAGGCAGTGTTTAAACTATGCCACAAAGCTCAGCATGTAGTTACAAGGTAAATACGTCTCTTCACTTGAGAGAATTTCCTTGACCAACGTAAAGCCAACATGTCTTCAAACCACATATTGTGCTCTCCTCTGAGGACAGAGACACCCAGGCAATAACTGATACTGCCACTGAAGGCAACACTTTTTGAGCTGAACTATGAAAACCTTCTTAGAAGAAGCTGTTATGAGTAAAATATCACCTAGGAGCCCTGCTTTGGGTCATTTATTTTTCTAATATTGCAGCCAGACTTGAACCAGTCTCTATCTGTCACAAGCCATTTATATTTTCTACTAATTATGGAAATTTGTGGATTTTGCTTCTCAAAGAGGTTTTACTGAATCATTTCCTTCTCTAGATATTCTCTTTCAAGTTCTCACAAAAATCTCAGTAGAATACTTTATCATCTTCATCAGCACACCTGAATTCCCATCTAGATTCTCTGGTTTTGCTTTTCTCCCTTGTCCCACAAGACAGTTTTCTTACCTTGTACTGCTACCATCTGTGCATTAACAAAAAAAGAATGAAAGACCCTCCTGCAGATATTAAGTATAAAATTAAAGTAATAATTTGGGAGTTTGTTTTCATGACCCTTAATGTAAGGCCGTGGAGTCCAGGCACTGCCACTTAGATGCTGTGTAACTTTGAAAATGTCATGAGGCTCCCTGTGTCTCACTTTTGTTATCTGTAAAATGGATAAAACAATACTAATAAAAGTATCTACTCTAAAAGGATTATTGTGAGGAATAAACTGATATCTATAAAACATTTAGATATTAATAGATGCATTTAATAAAAGAAAATATATCTAAAACACTTAGCAATTAGTTTTGTTTTAAATGCTTAATACAGAGAATATTAGGTAGTTTTATTTTTATTTGCTTCGCTTCCAACTGTAGATGTTCTTAGCTTCTAAGGTATTGGAAGCTCTACCTGGCATATAGTAGACATCAAATGAATGTAAGTTTCTAAGTTAATGATGCAAAAAAAAATAAAAATAGAAAAAGTTTTTATTTCAGCTATTCAATTGTAAACTATGATTTTGCCAATGAATTAAAAGTGTTCTTCACTTGATAGTGATGCATTCGACAGGAAGAGTTTTGCCAAATAACAAAAAGTACACTTACCTCTGGATACTTATTCAGAGAGAAAACTAAACAGAAAATTCATGGTTCGGAGCATTTTGTGTGATGATGTTTAAATGTCTCCCTTCTAGTAAATTCGATACTAAAAAACCTAGGTTTTTTTGTCTTTTTTTGGCTGTACCTGCAGCATGCAAAATTTCTTGAGCCAGGAGTTGAACTCATACTACAACAGGGCCTCGAACTGCAGCAGTGTTAATACCGGATCCTTCAGTTGCTTAGCCACACAGGAACTCCTACCTGTATTTACCAATATAGACATAGCTAGATAACAAAGCTGAATTAAAGAATGAATTTAAAGACATTCTATTCTGAAATACATTTACTAACCCTAATGCCAACAAAGCTCTGTAGGTAGAGTTTTAATTAAGACTAACTAAAGGTATAATAATGTGAAATTATGTAATCACTTCTTTATATCAACATTATTGATAACAATGTACCAGTTTCCTCCTTTTTTTTTTTTTTTTTTTTTTTTTGCCACTCTGCAGCATATGAAGCTCCCAGGCAAAGGATCAGATCCAAGCCACATTGTGACCTAAGCCACAGCTACAGCAATGCCAGATCCCTGTGCTGAGCTGGGAATAGAATCTGTGTCTCATAGCTCCCAAGACACCACCAATCCCATAGCACTACAGCGGGAGCTCCAGTTTCCTCTCTTTAAATGATTGATTACTAGAGAAAATCTCCTTATTTGTAGAAAACCTGTATTATCAGATGGCCAACAAGCACATGAAACAATGCTCAACATCACTGATTTATTAGAGAAATGCAAATCAAAACTACCATAAGATATCACCTCACTCCAGTCAGAATGGCAATCGTTAATAAATCCACAAATGCTGGAGGGGGTGTGGAGAAAAGGGAACCCTCCTGCACTGTTGGTGGGAATGTAAGCTGGTACAACCACTACGGAGAACAGTATGAATGTATCTTAGAAATCTATACATAGAACTACCTTATGACTCAGAAATCCCACTCTTGGGCATATAGCTGGACAAAACTCTACTTAAAAAAGACACATGCACCCACGTGTTCATTGCACCACTATTCACAACAGCCAAGACATGGAATCAACCCAAATGTCCACTGACAGATGATTGGATCAGGAAGATATGGTGTATATATACACAATGGAATACTACTTGGCCATAAGAAAGAACAAAATAAAGCCATTTGCAGCAACATGGATGGAACGAGAGACTCTCATACTGAGCAAAGTAAATCAGAAAGACAAATACCGCATGATATCACTTATATCTGGAATATAATATACAGCACAAAGGAAACTTTCCACTGAAAAGAAAATCATGGACTTGGAGAATAGACTTGTGGTTACCCACTGAGAGGGGGAGGGAGTGGGAGGGACTAGGAGCTTGGCGTAAATAGATGCAGAATGTTGCCTTTGGGATGGATCAGCAATGGGATCCTGCTATGTAGCACTGGGAACTATGTCTAGTTACTTATGACAAAAAACATAATGTGAGAAAAAGAATGTTTATATGTATGTGTAACTGGGTCACCATGCTGTACAGTAGGAAAAATATATATATATATATATATAAATAAATGATAAAAAAATAAAAAGAAAACCTGTATTTTACTGCAAACTTTCATTTCATTAAAAAACATATACATATAAAGTTACTTTTAGCACTGAACTTCAGATGAGACTGCAATTAAAAGTATTCTATTTAATGGACATTCTGTTAATTGGAGTTGAGAAAAATGGAAGGATTGTTGTGTGAAGTATTAAGTTTCATGACTTGTATGGGTTTAGTAAGAATGAATAACAATTGTCTAAGGAATACTGTAGAAACAATAACAAAATCTATATTGGCTTGGAGTTTGAACTCAATATACTCTAAAGTTGCTTTCATCTAATAAAAGTTTGAACCTATAACTTTACTGGATATTAAGCTCTAATCATTTTATATAATTAAATCTGTACTGGCTGATAAAAGAATTAGAAGCAAATCATTTATAACATGTTTGTTTATTTATCTGAATACTGTATTACATAATAGAAAAGACAGCATGATCAGTCCTTCCCTGATGCCTGCCTTCTTTATATCCACTGAGCATTCACTGAAGTCCAGTATCCACTTAACAATAACTTTTTTTTTATATTTCAGTGGTATTATATAGATTATCAATTGCTATGACAACAACTTTGTAATCCTGTAGTCATAGTAGATCTTATTAGTGTACTTAGCAATTTATTCCATGAGAATATTCATAAACAAGTGATTATTTTTCTTTGATCCTCTTTTATTTTTTCCCTTGGAAGGGATTTTCATATATTTTTTCCCTCTGAAGATTCAATCAATATAGCTTTTCCTACTTGGGTTGTCAGGATTTCTACAGGAAGTAGAATTTCCCTTTCCAAAGAATACAGGTCAACATGATTTAGCAATGTTCGGAATGTACACATTTATTTGAATGAGTTACATGAATTGTGGGTATGACTCCACCTATATTTAGTAAGTGAATGTGCACTACTGAAGCAGGACCTGCTGGTTGTTCTATCATTTTGTAGCCTTCTGTCTCCCTCACTATATGGCTAAAGTAAATAATCCATTTCTGAAAAGAACTGCTGTAATAGTATTTAATAGTATTTTCTGAGCATTTGCTAGTATTGCCTTTCTTTTTTGCTAAACTAACATGTATTTATCTTCTTATCCTTCCTCCAAATGAGTATAAACAGACCTCAAAGCAAAGTACTGCCATGCAAGTCCATTTACCAGCAAAAGAAAATAAAACAAAATAGTTTTAATCTTAATTCAAGTAAACAAGCATTTATTGAGCACCCATGCCAAGGGTTGAACCAGGAACTTGGGAAACAAAAAGAAACTAGTTTCTGTCCCTAAGGAATTTGGCATGGGAAGTGGGCATATAAAAATAAAAACAAAATGCTATTATGTAATAAGTGCTAACATATATCTTTAATGCAAAGTATGATAGTCTAAAACGATCATTCTAGCACAGTGGTTAAAAACATGGACTCTGGAGGACCATATTGCCTGGGTTTCAATCCCAGCTGTAATACTAACTACTTGTACGACCCCAGGCAAGTGATTTAGCCTTTCTGTGCTTCAGATTTTTAACCTATAATGGGGATAAAATGAATACCTACAGACTCCTTTGGTATCTTCAGGGGATTGGTTCCAGGATCTCTGCTGGTACCAAAAATCACAGATGCTCAAGCCCCTTATATGAAATGGCATGGTACAGTCAGCCGTCCATATCCACAAGTTCCACATTCAAGGACACAAAGAATTGTATTTCAGTAACATTTTAAGTTAATATTTACATTAAATATAAATGAGTTAATATTTATAAAGCTTTTAATATAGTATTCAGCACATATTAGGTGCAATATATTTGTTGATTAAAATAATGGAGGTTAATCAGTTGTTTATGGGGTAAGATAAATACTGATCCTAATGGGATACGTAGGAAAAATACTTCTGAGGACAAGTATTACTTAAGAAGAGTCTTTAAGGATGAATCAGGAGTTCCCGTCGTGGCACAGTGGTTAACGAATCTGACTAGGAACCATGAGGTTGTGGGTTCAATCCCTGGACTCGCTCAGTGGGTTAAGGATCTGGCATTGCCATGAGCTATGGTGTAGATCACAGACGTGGCTCAGATCTCGTGTTGCTGTGGCATAGGCCAGTAGCAACACTTCGATTAAACCCCTAGCCTGAGAACCTCCACATGCTGCAGGTGTGGCCCTAAAAAAAGCAAAAAAACAGCAACTGAAAATAAGTCTAATCAGAAGAATAAAAACAGTTGTGAAGGAACACGTTAAAGACTTAAAATTTCAATGATCAGTCAATGAAGAGTTTTTAAACTTAGTGGTGTAATTAGATTTGTATTTTAGAAAGACAATTTCAATTATAGTTTGGAAGATGAATTTGATGAAGAAAGACTAGAGATATGATAATTAGTTAAAGGACCACAGTCTGGGAGACCTCCTGGGCCAGAAAAGCAGGATGTCATTAATGGGCATGGAGGCAAAGAAACATTACCCCATTCTGGTAGAAAACAAAAACCTTTCTCATGGAGAAATGCCCAATCTCCTCCTGGAGAGAAAATAACATACCCTGTAAAATGCTCAAGTAATTTTCTAATAAATGCTAACAGTTTAAAATTCCTTCTGGGAAACTTTTAACCAACCAATCTAGCCAACTGTCAGTCAAGAGTAATGCCATTTATGCAAATCAAAACTACTATGAGGTACCACCTCACACCAGATAGAGTGGCCATGATTAACAAGTCAACAAATAACCAATGCTGGAAAGGGTGTGGAAAAAAAGGAAGCCTCCTACACTTGGTGGTAGGAATGTAAATTGATACAACCACTATGGAAAACAGTATAGAAATACCTCAGAAAACTAAATATAGAACTACCATACGACCCAGCAATCATATATATCCAGGCATATATACAGAGAAAAATTTCACTGAAAAAGATACACGCACCCCTTAATTCACTGCAGCACTATTCACAATACCCAAGACACAGAAACAATCTAAATGTCCATTGACAGATGAATGGATTAAGAAGATGTGGTATATATACAAATGGAATACCACTCGGCCATAAAAAGAAAAAAAGAATGCCATTTGCACCAACATGGATGGAACCAGAAACTCTCAATACTAAGTGAAGTAAATCAGAATAAGAAAGACAAATACAATATGATATCACATATCTGGAATCTAACATATGGCACAAATAAACCTTTCCACAGAAGAGAAACCTATGGACTGGAGAACAAAGGTGTGGTTGCCAAAGGGGAGAAGGAGGGAGTGGGTTGGACTGGAAATCTGGGGTTAATAGATGCAAACTATTGCATTTGGAGTGGATAAGCAATGAGATCCTGCTGAATAGCACAGGGAACTGTATCTAGTCACCTGTGATGGAGCATGATGGAGGATAATGTGAGAAAAAGAATGTATATATGTATGTGTCACTGGGTCAATTTGCTATACAGTAGAAATTGACAGAACTCTGTAAACAAACTACAATGGAAAAAATAAAAATCATGAAAAAAACAGTAATTCCATTTAACCAGATATCCTCCTTTTCTCATGTTTAGTCTAACCAGGGTTATTTGATCCTTCTTTTTTATTTTAATAAAAAAATGTCCTGGAGTTCCCGTTGTGGCGCAGCGTAAATGAATCCAACTAGGAACAATAAGGTTGCAGGTTCGGTCCTTGGCCTTGCTCAGTGGGTTAAGGATCTGGTGTTGTTATGAGCTATGGTATGGTGCAGACGCAGCTTGGATCCTGTGTGGTTGTGGTGTAGGCCAGCAGCTGTAGTTCCCATTGAACCTCTAGCCTGGGAACCTCCATATGCCATGGGTGCAGCCCTAAAAAGCAAAAAAAAAAAAAAAAGAAAAAAGAAAAAAGAAAAAAAAAAGTCCCAACTAAGAGGAGCTTTTAAAATTAACATTCTTATGTTTCCTTCTTTAGAAAAATATTTATTTTATTTGAAATAAAATTTGGCACTGGCTTGTCACCAAATTAGCAGGAAAAATATAGACCAAAAAATGGAATTTGGTGTCTGGAGACATGTTTCTACAATCTTAGCCTCTCTGTTTCTATTTTCTATGGTTAAAAACTCCATCTTGTCCTGCTTTACCTTTACCCTATATTTCTGCTTAAAAAACAGTCGCAGTGCTGGCAAATGACCTAAGCTCAAGAACAAAGACCTAAAGGCATAAGTTATTCATATGGTTAGCTGAATGAGGACATAATGCGTTGGTCTAGGCATGCCGGACATGCAGATAGATATGTCCTCTTAAGAATAGAGAATAAGAGGAAGATAAGCCTCATGGCCCCAAGGGGTTTATGAGGGGTCGTTAGCAGGAAATGCATTAGCAAGGAGAACCAAGGTGCAAACCTAGGCACTCCAGGTTGCTGCAGATAGGCATGCTGTTTGCAGAAACACAATGATGATTCCCTAGATGCTATGTATAGACAGCTGATGCCAGGCTTCCTCAATGCTAATGATTGTTAAATGCCTAAAGGTCAGAATAAAAGCTTAACCATCTACCAGCTATGTGACTTTTAAAATAATACCTTTTTAAAATAATAAAAAGAACTATATCCTGCATCTACAACCCCCGCTCCTCACCTGATGTAATCCTAAAGAGCACAATGAAAGTAGTGTAGTTTTTTTGAGGCAGCTCTCTTGGTCCCTGAGACCTTGAGTCCCCCGGTTCCCACCTTTAATTAAGATAAATGTCTCTATGTCTTGTTTTATGTTAACTTTTTCTTAAGTTTCACAGCACCTGTTCTTCAGCCCTCACCTGCTGAGCTGGTCTCGGCGCCTTGGTTGGAGATTTTTGAGCTAAAAGAACTTGCAAGATATCCAGGTAGAGATTAAAAGGATGATGGAAGTAGCTACAATTTACTAAATGTGCTATGCAAAAGACACTATGCCAGATATTTACCTATCTTTAAACTGAACAACAAACCTGCAATTAATATTATTACCATTTTATTGATGATATGCAAACAATGAAATAAAGAGAAGTTATGAAATGTGTCCAAGACCACTTAACTAGTAGGTTGATGAGATAAGATTCAGATCCTAATGCCCTGATGTTAAGGTCTGTGTAAAAGCGATTATTCCAAACTCACTCTGATGTCTAATGGTTAGGAATGATTACACACTACCTAAAATGCAGTTTTAAGGATTTGTAAAAATTATTCATGTCTATTAAACATAATATTAATAGATTTACTCCATTCGCAAGTCAATTTTTAAAATTAGAACACAGAGCAGCTATTTATCTGAATCATCAAGAGCATAGCTATACACTCAGACAAATCCAGGTTTGAAATCCATGACTTCTAACTTATAGGGCCTTTAGTATCTTCAAATGTAAGATGAATAAAATGTTAATCTCATAAGATTACTGTGAGTATTTAACAAGAACTTCACACAGTGCATGACAAACAGTAAATAATCAAGAGAAGCTCTTACCACTATTTATGATTATTTACGATAATTTGGTTTAGAAATATTTTGGGGGGGAAACACACCCAAGATCACAACAAAAAATAAAAGCAAATCATTTGATTACAGAAAGTTAATTTAACTTCTGAACATAAGTCTAATAAACATCAGATCAATTTTTATTTTCTCTCACTCCAATCCAGAAAAGGTATCGAGCTCTCGAGTTATCCCATGAACCATCCTCTACTATATCTCATATTGGGATGCTACTAAGTATCCAAAGGTGAAAGACATAGTCTGCCTTCAAGGTACTTACAGCCTAGTTGCAAAAAGAGAGGTATAAACAAGTACAGTGGTAAAGTGATGAAGTAATTAACTAATTAACGTCAGATCACCTCTACACCAGAGAAATCAAGAATGAGCTTAGCTACAGGGTAGGTTGGTCTGTAAATTCAATTTGAAGCAGGATTAAACTCTCAGTTTGAAACTAAAGCTGCAATAGATCTGAATCAGATTGACTTTTAAGTTCAAACAATATTGTGATCTTCCTTTCTGTATTGAATAATCTAGGGTTAGGCCAGATTTCTATGGACATGGAACATGCTCAGGGCTTGAGTGTTAAATTCAGTGTCCTTTGGGTAGGGTCCCAGAAACAGACTACCTGACACTGGCTAATGTGAGTTGGGAGATCAAACATGAAGAGGCCAAGAGGAAGTTTCTTTTGAGCCACATCCTTACACACCTATTAAGTATTTGCTCTGTTCTCAACTATTTGTTAGCAATAGATAAGATCAAAAAAGGGAGAAAAAACTTTGATCCCAATGACTTGCAACCTAGTTTAGAGGAGAATACATATAAAATTAGAAAATAATGTCCAAATCATAATAAATTCAGTACCTGTTATGGCCCAGAATCTTACATGTATTATACAACCATAATACAAATCTGGTAAAGGAGGTAATAATATCTCCATTTTATGGATGAGGAAAATACCAGAGAGATTAATAAGTAAAACACCTTAGAATTGGCAGTTCACAAGTTGTTCCTGGTGGTGCCTATACCGCTCTTCTCCAGGAGAGGTATTTAGGAATCAGTGAACTAATACTGTGCACCTTACAGAATGGCCAAGGGACCAGCAGCATTGTCCTCATTTGGGAGCTGGTCAAGAATGCAGAAGATTGGGCCTCACCTCAGATGTACTGGCTCAGAATCTGGTTTTAATGGCAATGCTTTCATACTTAAATTCTACAATCCTAACCCTAAAAGCTACAGGGACCCTAAAAAGAAAGAAGTTAAAGTAAGCTAAACTAATTGATAAAATTCTACTACAGGAAATAAGACTAAGTAGGTAGGATTTGGATTAACACACAGGAAAGGGAGGGACATTTGGAATTCAGGAAAACAATGCCACTAAAAACACAAGATAGACCTAAACCCAGAGAATCTTGAGCTGATGATGAATTTGAAGAGAAGCTTTTCTACTACACCTCTCCTTTAGAAAGTAACCTAAATCCTTTGGGCAAGTCCCTTTTTCCTACAGTTTCATATCTGAAAAATAAGAACATAGAACAAAATTCTTGATTTTATTTACCACACTGTAGGCATGTCCAGGTACTCCCACAGGTGACCCATTTTCAAGTGAAAGTGGTCTTTTGAGACCACTTCCTTGCTATGCTCAGCCAGTTGGAGTTGCTATGAACCTTCAGAGGTGACTGTGGTGAGACTATTGAAAACCTAATTTTCCTTTTGGTTTTTAAATAAAAAGAACCTTTGACAACAGTGCTGACTGGCTCTGAAATGGTGGCTGGTGTCAGCTCAGCTGTGGGTGCAGGAGGATAGCATAGACTGTATTAGAAGGGACTGACTTCTGCTCCCCCCAATGCTTCAAAGTGACAAGGTCAAGACCAGAAGCACTTGAAACACTCCCAGGACAGATGAGTGGGGTGGGGACACATCCAAACTCTGTACAAAGCAGTAGCTTTCTTCAAAGGAGCAAGGCTTGCTTCAGCCCATGGCTGGAACTCTGAGTGCCATCTTCAGATTTAACTTTGCCTGAAACCTCTCAACAAATACCCAAAACACTGAAGACTTTAAGTTGTTCAGCTTGTGTTCCAAATTCCTTTTGTATGACAATTTTTTTATGTTTTTTAAAACCCTTAAGTGTAAGTTGGCTCATGTTAATTGAGCAAGAATGTCACCTGAACTTTAAAGAACTCCATTTGCCATGTTTCAAGGTTTCAACAGTCAAAACTTGTGGGATTTTTTTGGGAGAGAATTGATTAGGTTAAAATGTAGACGCTCCAATATGATACTGTTCTAGAAGTGAAAGTAGATTATTTTGAACAAAGCAAATTGTGATTAATAAATTTTAATTGATGCAAACTAAAGCGCTAGATACATAACAGTTGTGATGTGAGGTTTGAACTGAGAAAAACAAAGGGAAATAACAACTAAGGAAATTCCTATTTTGTAAGTATCTGTGTATAAAATCATCAGCTCTCGACTTGCATAAATTAGTTTGCTTTCTCTCTCTAAATTCCCCAGGGTTGACACTATCTCACAGGCCCCTAAATTTGCTCTTAAATGTCACTAGAACCTCCACTTAGAATTACAACCTAATTACAACACACACATTTGGGGATAATTTTTTTGTTAGGAATTTGTGCAAATTTAACAAATGAACCAGAGGCATTAAAGCAAGGAGAACCACATGAGAAATATAATGTAGATACAGAGATAAAAAACATTAGGCAATATTCCCAACGTTTTCTCCTTTAGCATTAAATGTTTATCAAGGCCGCACACACGCAATAATAGTAATTAATGTTGTATGGTGTAATGGAAATGATTGAGTGATATATTAGAGCAGTAGCCCCACATCTGCGTGTGTGCTTAACAACTTGGCTGGTTTTAATATGCCATAATTACAGATACTGAGCTGGCAGGTTTAGCTAAAAATGGTTAAGAGATAAAATGCAACATGGTTAAATCTTCTTAATCTTGAAAATACCTCCCATATTAACACACAAAATGACTTCACTGCTCGTTAGCGAAATGATTTTCATGTACAATTCCACTTAGTCCATACAAGAATTCCAGGAGTATCCTGCTAATTAAAGAGGGGAACCATAACGGCCTTATACTGGTGGAGCAAAAATCACACTCACAATGGCTTCCACATTGTCCTACCTTACCATCACTAAAAAACTTTATCTGTGAGGCAATATAAAATGAGGATGTGCCTCATATTTGCGTTCCAGGTGTAAATATAATTGTTCAAAGTGACAGAAAGTCTTTTACTTCCTTGACAGGCCATTCCACATTCATTTCAAAACAATCCTCGCCCCTTCCAATCTGTGACAAAGAGGTGAGTACAACCTCCTTAACTTCAATTCCTTCCAAAAATACAATCCAGTGAAAAGAAAGGAACATTCCAGAAAATAGGCCTTACAGTCAATATCCACTAAACAACTTACATTCTCCTAATGATTTTCATTACAAATTTGAACATGCAGTCCCTGGAAAATGTTTAAAATCTAAAAGTAGTTTTAAAAGGTCTCAAAAATACAGCAATCCAGTAAGATATTTTATATATTGTAGATACATATATATATGTGCATATATATTTATTTGAAAATAATTATTTATATAGTCATAGCATTGAAATATATAAAACAGCATTGTATTTCTCAAAGTTAAAAATGTAAACACTATAAATATACACATAAACTAGCTCCAGGATATGGCTTCATCATCATTCTTCTTGCCTTATCCATTATTTTCCTATGACTGTAATAGTTTCCTAAAGCTTTAGTCATTTTCCATGATTTTTCACATACTTTCAAGCTGCATTAATAGCACAAATTCTATTTTTAAAATAACAAATTTTTTTCTTTCTTTTTAACACATCTTTAGTTCACCACATTTAAATTTTCCATAGTAATAGTTACTATTACTATCTGCTAATAGTAACTGAAATTCATAATTTTCTGGCTATATCAACAAAATATTTATACAATTAACCAATATGACATAAACAGTTTAATGGATAAACTCTAATATCTCTTGATTACCTTAAAAATCACAACTTTAGAAAATATACAGTAATGGTTCCCATGTATATTTTTGTTTTTTACATCTGAAAGATGGATAGAACATTACATAGAGAAACACCACATTCTATATACCTAAGAGTCATAAAATCCAATTCTTATTAAGTAATTAGGACAGATGCCCTTGAATGTTTCATCGTCTACCACTTGGCTAAAGCCTATAAAGACAGAAGAAAGCAAATATCAGTAATCTCCTAAATTCATTATAAAATTTATAATGTTTTGCTTATAATTGGCATGGAGTTTCCACTGTGGCATATGTGGTTAAGGATCTGGCATTGCCACAGCTGTGGTTTAGGTCTCAGCTCTGGCTCAGAATAGATATCTGATCCAGGAATTTCCATATGCCACAGGTTTAACAAAAACAAACAAACAAACAAACAAAAAAACTTGGCAAAATAAAGAAATGCTTGTTAAATGCAGAAATTATTTTGTCATTTTTAGACTGTCCTAATTACCCTAACTCATCTGTCACAAAAAAAGAAGGATGATTCATTCAAACCACAGCTAATGACAGAAGAAATAACATCAAGATGAAGACATAATACCTCCAAATTCTGAAAGGAGATGCTAGTCCTTAGGGTTAAATTGGCAACACTGGATAAGTTACGGTAAGATTGAAACTCTTTTATTTATTGGACTGTAGGGAAAATACTATTTAATGCTAAAGAAGTTAAACAGTTACACCCTTGTATCTGAAACTAGTGTTATCACTGTGACAAATTAGTTTCTTCAATTAAGGTAATCTAATCTTTTAAATTGACAAAAATGATTCCCAGTAGAGAACATGCTAAATGACTGCTTGCTTACTGACAACAAGAACTTTAGCCAGAACCTCAGAGACTATCATTTATGTTACCTCAATTTAAATAAGAAACTTACATAAGATACTGAGAACACTAATAAGTAGAAAATAAAGAATTCAGATATTATTTTGTAGAAGTTACCATTTAAAGTGATCAGTTATAAGAAGCACTGAATTGCTTCATAAGCATTTGATGAGAACCTACTGGTTAGGCCATCAGAGTATGTTATTTTTTTTTCCCCCAATAAAGTACCTTTAGCAGAGGAAAATGAATCTTCAACTACAGAGGTCTGAAATTAAAGTGTGAATAACCTAACCAAAAGTACAAAATGCCTTTGAATTTTTGTGCTTGGTTTTAAAAACCCATTAGCACTCTATCATTTACCTCTTTAAAAAATACAAATAGATGTATTAATCCAAGTCCTCTGAGAAGTACATGCCAAAATAGGATTAAATGTGGAACAGGTTTATGAGAAGAAATGCGTATGAAGGAAATTGGGAAGGGACCTAAGGGAGGCCAGGAAGGCTGTCAGACCACATCCTGGTCTAGCCCTTGTGACGGAAAGGGGTGGGGGTGGGGGAGGAAGGGAGGTTGGTAAGAGTCTTAGAAGGCACTGCAGTTCCAAGGCAGTTTGAAAAAGACCATGGAAGTCCTTGAACAAAGTCACCTTTCAGAGATGTCCTCCATTTCCAAGAAATGGGCCTGCCTTATTCCTGCCCTGCTTAGCCACTGGCTGGAAGAATCCCAGAGGAAATGCAGAAAACAGGCTCAGTAGAGAACTAAGACCTGTTCATAAGATTATAGAATGTATTCTCTCCCCACATGTTCTTATAAGGGCTTCTGTATAATAACAGAAGATTATAGCTGAAAAAACTGAAAGTGCCAGATGTATTTAAGAAGGAGTTTCTAGGGAAGCATTAAGATAGCAGGGGAGAAAAAGAAAACTAAAGAAAATCGAAGCTTCAGATATCTACAGTTATAGCAATTATTAAAGATAACCAAACTCTGGGGTCTAGGATGGGATGGCAGAGAAGGAAAATCCTGAGCTCACCTTCCTCGATGGCACAGCAAAATTATAACTACTTACAGGGAATTATCTCTGAGAGAGACACAAGGAAAGCAGAGAAGATTTCCTACAACTAAATATATAAAGAAGAAGCCACAATGAAATGGGTAGGAGCAGAGACACCATCTAGCAAGATCCGCACCCTTGGTGCAGTGGCCTACAAGTGGTAGGAAAATCACAATGGCAGAGGTCCTCCCCCGAGAGTAAGGAATCCAATCCCCACATCAAGCTCCCCCATCCAGAGGTCCTGAACCAGAAAGACCAGCTTCCAAAATGTCTGGTTATGAAAATCAGTGGGAATTATATTTGAGAGAGCTAGAAGGCTGTAGAAAACCAAGTCTCCATGCTTAAAGGGTATGCACAAAATTACACTTGCTCCAAGTACCAACAGAGAGACAGCACTTTGAATGGTGCTGAAGTCAGGCCAAATGGCTGATCTTTGAGCACGCCCTGGAGACAGATGGCAGCTGAGACTAAGAAGCTGGGAAAAAACAATTTTGTGATCTTGTTTACCACACTGACACTGGCATTAACAGACATCAATTTTGGAATCCTCCCTCTCGCCCATCAGTGCACTTGCAGAAGATGCTCACTACCAGGCATCACAGCCAGGCACAGTGTGGGCAAGGGATACCCACAGCAGCAGTCATGCTGCAGCAGTCATGCACCACCAAGACTCACATCCAACAGTGTCAGGAACCTGTCCTACCCACCAGCACACCTGCAGCAAATGTACAAGGCAGAATCTTTCAGCCAGCTGGGCGCCAGCCACACATACCAGCACACCATCACAAGAGAAAGATGTATGTAGCCAACATAGTAAATACTCCTGAAGTATCTGGCTCTGGTGGCCAGCGATGGTATGCTGCTGGATCCCACATAACAATTCTTATGTAAGGTCACCTCTCCAAGATTAGGAGATGTAGTAGACGTACCTAATACAAAGAAATAAACACCAAGAATGAGGCAGTATGAGGAGACATATGAATATGTTCTAAATGAAAGAACAAGACAAAACCTCAGAAAAAAAAAATAAAGAAAATAGAGATAAGCAATACCCAATTACAGAGTTCAAGGTAATTATCATAAAGATTCTCACTGAACTTCGGAGAAGAATGGATGACCACAATGAGAACTTCAACAAAGAATTAGAAAATATAAAAAATAACAAATTAGAGCTGAAGAATAAATAACTGAAATGAAAAATACACTAGAGGAAACCAATAGTAGATAAGATGATATCACAGAACAGATCAGTTATTTTGAAGACAATGTAGTAAAAATCATTTGAGGGTAACAGAAAGAATTAAGATGAATGAGGATGGTTTAAGGGACCTCTGAGAGAACATCAAGCATACTAGTATTCACGTCACAGGGGTCCCAGGAGAAGTGAAAGAAAACTTATTTGAAGAAATGATAGCTGAAAACTTTCATAACTTGAGGAAGGAAACAGACATCCAGGTTCATGGAGCACAGAGTCCCAAATAAGATGAACATAAAGAGCTCTATACCAAGGAAATTATAATTAAAATGGCAAAAATTAAAAATCTTGAAAGCAGCAAGAGAAAAACAACTAGTAAAATACAAGGGAACTCAGATAAGAATATCAGCTGACTTTTTAGCTCAAACTTCACAGGCCAGAAGGGAGTGACATGATATATTCAAAGTGCTAAAATGTGACCTTTTCTGCAGTAAAAAAAAATTTTCTGAGCTCCAATGCACTTCCAATAATACTATGGAAAAAAATCAAGTGTACTGTTTAATAAGTAGGTATTGACATGCTAAATAACCATCTTCCCAATCAAGATAGGGAACATCTGTCACCACTTTGAAGTCAATATTTAAACTCATCTCTTGCCCCAAGCAGCCACCTATTCATTTCTATTACCATAAATTCAGTGTGGCTCCTTTAATATCTTCGTGCAAATGGAATCAAAGAGTATGGCTAGTTTCATATGACCTTCATTTAACCTAATGTCTGTAATAGTCATTTATGAATATTAGGAGTTCATTTATTTTGTTTTCTGAATTGTATCATTTCAGTAAATGAAAACAGGTTGTTTATTCATTTACCTATTGACAGATATTCCTTCTCAGTTTGTGGTTATTATGAATAAAGATGCTATAAAAATTATGTATCCTTTTGTAGGTATATGTTTTAATTTGTCTTGAATAAATAATTAAGAATGAAATTGCTGGGTTGTAGAGAGCATATATAAGACCCCAAAATTAAGATACTTGCCAAAGTGGTTGCATCATTTTATAGTTCCAAAAGCAATGTATATAAGTTCTAAAGGCTCTAGTTTCACCAACTCCTGGTATCTTCAGTTTTAGCATCTTTAAAATTCTAGCCATTCTATTATGTATGAAGTAGTATCTTACTATAGTATTAATATGCAAGACCCTGATGACTAATGATGTTTAATTTCCTTTCTTGTGCTTATTGCCCATTAGTATAATACTCTTAGAATATTTTGCTTTTTTTTTTTGTTTGTTTTCTAAGAAATCATCACTTACTCCAAGTTTGTGAAGATCTTCTGTTTTCTCCTGGAAGTTTATCATTTCAGCTTTTATATATGGGTCTCTGATCAATTTTAAAATTAATTTTTGTCTATGGTATAAGGTACAAGTTCACTTTCATTTTCTACATGGATATTTATTTGTTGAATGGTCTATCTTTTCCACATTTAGTGCTCTGGCATCTTCACGACAAATCAACTGACCATAGAAAAGTGGGCTATTTCAGTACCTTCTGTTCTATTCCACTGAACTATTTTAAATTTTTTATTCCAATACCACTAGCTTTTTAGTAAGTGGTCCTTTGACTTTATTTTCTGTTTCCATAATTGTTTGGTTACTCTAGCCCCTTTATATTTCCATGTAATACTTAAAATCAGCTTGTTGATTTCTCCTGAAAACCTGCTGGGATTTTGAATCTGATTGCACTGAAATGTCAAAAGACAAAAAGACTACCATTTACTACCTGAAAAAAAATGCATTTACATTTATTTTAAAAAGAAGAAAAGGAAACTTTTAAAAAATATTTTTTCCAAGTTTGTCAAATATTAAAGCCCCAGTGTATTAGCTTCTAGGGCTGCTATAAAAAATTACCATGATATGAATTTCTGTTGTGGCTCAGCAGGTCAAGAACCCAACATAGTGTCTGTGAGGACAGAGGTTCAATCCCTGGCCTTGCTCAGTGGGTTAAGGATCTAGCATTGCCACAAGCTGTAGCATAGGTCGCAGTTGCAGCTTGGATCCAGCATGGCTGTGGCTGTGGCATAGGCCAGCAGCTGAAGCTCTGATTTGACCCCCAGCCCAGGAACTTCCATATGCCATAGATGTAGCCATAAAAAGAAAAAAAAAAAAAAAAAAAAAAAACCTCACCGTGATCTAAGATGGTTTATGATAGAAATTTATTCCCTCACAGCTGTAGAGGTTACAAGTCTGAAATTAAGGAGTCAGAAAATTCATGTTCCCTTTGAAACTGTGGGTAAAATCCTTCTTTGGTTCTTCCTAGTTTCTGGTAGTAGCCACCAGTAATTCTTAACATTCCTTGGCTTATAGCTGCATGACTCCAATCTCTGCCTCCACCATTACATGGCATTCTCTCTCACGTGTATTTGTCTCTATGTCTCTTTCTTCTTATAAGGACACTAGTTATAATGAATTAGGACCCATCCTAATCCTCACCTTAACTTGATTACATCTGCAAAGACCCTATCCCAAATAAGGCCACACTGACAGGGGACCAAGCATCAGGACTTCAACAAATCTTGTGGCAAAGATACAACACCAACCTATATGAAACACATAAGATCACAACTACAGTTCTGGGCAGAACGATAAATATAAAATTACTGTCTACAGTTATGGGCTGAACTGTATCCCCATGAAATTCATGTGTTGAAGCCCTAACTCCCAGTAACTTGCAATACGATTGTATTTGGAGACAGGGCCTTAAAAGAGGTAATTTTGTTAAAATGGTTTTGTTAGAGTGTGTCCTAATCAAGGCACAGATAACACAGGTTAAGGGAGGACCACCTCAGGACACATTGAGAAGACAGCTATGAACAAGCCAAGGAGAACGGTCTCAGAATGAAACCAACCCTGTCAATACCTTGATATGAGATGTCTAGGCCTCGAGAATTTTGAGTAAATAAATTTCTGCTAAGCAACCCAGGATGTGGTACCTTTTATGGCAGCCCTAGAAAACTAGTAAGATAGAGCTATGTTTGTTAGTCACATCCAGCATAATAATGTTGAGCTTAGATAGGATTTTGAACAATGTACAGTTGAGGTATTAGTGGACTTTTGGAGGCATGTATGTATAGACTGCCATCATCGTTCAGGTGAGATTGGTTAGCATTAAAATTGCACTTATTGAATTAAGCTAAACATGACTGCTAACATTCAGAAGAAAGGGGTTCTCACTCATCAATTAATATATTCACTGAGGTGAGTTGTCATTGTTCCACTGAAAAGGTTTAAACCAATTCTAATGGCTACTTGTTATCATGGCTAAAGAACAATCAATCTTCATCTAACTTTATAAAATCTTTTCTTAGAGTTTTTAAATTGGGAGGAAGTAACTCTTAATAACACTATAATTTATCCATAAGCATGGTACAGAAATTATTTACAGCTTTCATTTCTCTCAGTAATGTCTTAAACTCTCTCTGGATTTCATTTCACAAAATAATTTATCAAGGCCCATTTCTGTCCAGAAATACTTATCTTATTGAATAAATCCTAAATCCACTTACATGTGAATTTGTCATTACATAAATTTCTATTTTATCCAGAATTATTCCTTGAGAAACTACAAAAATAACTCAAGAGATCTTAGATGGCCTAGAAATCTGAGGATGTCAAAGAATAGGTATCACTTACACAGTAAACAGTCAACCATAAATGTTAATAGTGGAAGGAAAGGCAAGGACGGACATATCGAGTTCTGTATTTTGTGTATTTATTTTGATAATGACAGAGTCTAATTTACTGATGTGGGGTTTATATATCTCCCTTTCTAATCCTCACTGGAAAAATAATAAATAAAATAATTGAGAAATTATTTAATTGAAAGAAGTAATGAAGCATGGTTTGGCATACTATTTCCCAAAAAATGCAATTCACACTGAATTCTTACTTTTTGTTTATATTCCAACTCCTATTAAATTTTAAGCCTTTTAATGGCAGTAAAAGGCATATGGAATTTTCATCTCAAGTATAACTTGCTAAATATTTTAGTCGATAGAATTTAGCAGAATATGGGTCATTCATTTCAGTTGGGGGGAAACCTGAGGTATTGATCATTACCCAGTTTATACTTATATGATAAGTTATTCATTCTAAGTGTGATAACAATTGACCATGTAGGATGCCTATAAATGGAGAGAGATCTAACTAGAATTTATATAATAATAAAAAAAAGAGCTAAGTAATTTACTGTAATTTGGTTTCTTTTTTTCAACTTTTGATCACTGTAAGGCTCAGGATACACCACAATCACATGTATTTTTTAAAACAATGGTGTGCAAACGTTTTTGCACCCATATTCTGATTTAAAAAAAAATCACAATCCATCCAAAAAATAAATAAATAAAATCACAATCCATCCAATTGTATATGTGATATTTTATATATAGATATATGTGTGTGTGTGTTCATATGTATATATGCATGTAAACCCACATATGCATTTTGGACACTATAATGAATACACAAAAATATAAATTACAATAGAAGAAAATAAATATGTAAGCAGAAGTTTCAATATTTTCTTTCCAAATCTCAATAGATTGTCTTGCATATACCTCATTTTGAACATTATTACCAGAGAGGATGATTGTTCTTACTGGATAAAAGTCAGCATGTAGAAAAGATGCTGGTGAACTAAGCTTAGGGCCACTGGATTTAGCAAGCAAGCATCAGAATCACCCAGATAACCTATCTTCCACCCTCAGCATTTCTAATGAAGTCACCCTGGGGTATGGCCTAAGACTTTGTATTTCTAATAAACATTTGGGTGATTCTATTGCTGCTGCTGCTGCTGTTTAGAAGACTAATCATTTGGACCAAGAAGAAGGTTTATACTGAATATGGTTAAGTGATAAATCAGAGATAAAAGTGCATGCTTTCCTATTCTTTTTATTATAATAATGTAATTCTGTATTAAAATATATGGATATTAAACAAACAGTTTCTTTAAACCACCTAAAATAAATGTGGGCGGGGGTCCCTCTAACTGGAGTAATTCTTATCAAAAGGGTAAACTTGAGGCCAAATTAATACACAAATAAAGCATATCAAGAATAATATCTGTTAGCAATTTTATTATAAAGAGATAAGAAAGAACTAGTAGGTGGCTGAGTTGCTACTTTCCCTTCAGGATTTGTTTGTTGTTTAACAAAATCTGCAGCAGTAATTAACCTGAGTGCATCCTTTCCAATGTCTCATCCAATTTTTAGGTAGTTTCTTATAGGTAAAAACAACAGCTAATATTTATTTTATTTTAAAAGATCATATAGTTAGTAAGTGGCTGGATAGGGACTTGAAGCCAGGAAATGTGGTAATAGAATCTGTGCACTCATCCACTCACCTACACTGTTTCCTAGGTTTTAGTGAAAAGGGATTTGGGGTTTTGCCTTCTGAAACATTTTCAGGTACCATACTGCCCTCTTAAAGCCTTGTGTTTCTGCCATCTCTGTCATTCTTCAAGTCTCCCAGCTCTATGTCATGCTCTCATTCTATCAATAGCGCTAGAGTTGCACTTTACGTAAACCAGAAGTGAGAGTGAAGGAAAGGAATGACTCCTTTGGCTTTCTAAAGAAATAATATTTGTAGAAGACACTGGTCAGGCTACTCAGCATGACCTTCCTCTAGGAAGACCAGAATGCTAACTTCATTGTCCTGAGGTGCTGTGGCCAGAAACCTCAAAGGAGCTGACTCACATAAGTGTCTTCCCAGCTCAGTACTGAGGGAGGGCCATGGTGAGCCAACATAAATAACTTGGGGTCACTGGGGAGGGGTAGTTTTGCTATGGTATTTTAAAAACTGCTATATTCATAATTTAATATAAATAAATGGAGTCTGAAAGTTAGTCTTCTCTGTAGCCCCAAAAAAGCATAAGGCATACATGCAGTTGACTTTCCTCAATGGGCCAGGGACAAACCCATAAAACCTCAAAAATATTACTGTTTGCTCTACCCAACAAAGGCTACTGTTCAGATCTCATGGACTTAATGTCAACCTCATATTTTCTTGCTAATACTGGTTTCACAGAAGACTGGAAAATACATACACACACACACACCTTGGCCAGCTCACATGAAAAACAGTGAAATTCTTTCACACATATCACAGCATTTACAGAGGTTTCTGAAGTTCTAAGCTGTCATCACAATTTGACATATCATTGTCAAAGTACAGTGGTTGCAGCCTATGTTTACCAAAATTATAAAAACAAAAATAATGCAAATCCAACAAATGAAATGCTTAAGCATCTGCCCACCTGGTAGAAATTGAGGGAGATAAAAGTCATTTTTATCATTCTCATTCTTTCACCCTAGAAGAATTCACCTGACTTTCTACTTGAGTGTCTGGCAGTTGATACCTCAAGGTCAAGGCATTGACTTACAGTAAAGGTTGGTGGTAACTGTAACTACTCTGCCTAATAACACATTAACTCCTTAGCAACTGGGGTGAAAAGATCACAAGCTTTAGAATTATTAAAGTGTGGGGTTCAAATCTTCTTTTGTCACTTTCTAGCTATATGGTTAGGTAGAGTAAATAATCTTTTTAAATCACTTAAAAGTGGGAGTAACAGTAGCAGCCTTGTAAGTTTTCTGTGAAGATGAAAAAGGTACAGAGAGTCTGTGGTAGTGAGTTGATCATGAGAGATGTTATAGATAAATTTAGAAATTTCCTACTTGTCTATAGACTATTTGAGGGAAGATAACACTACTGCAGTGAACAAAGTTTGAGGGATAAGATTAAAACTCAAAATGTCTTATTATACGGAATTTTTCATTCTTTGTTACAATTCCTGATCTAACGATGTGACTTATTTTGCTTCCAGTTAGGCTTTCTAATTCAGTAAACTCTGATTCAAATGCAAATCTACCTCTGATTTCACCAGACTTGATGTCTAGAGAGTAATATTGAGTAATATTCCAAGAATATTATTTAGTGGTTTACTTTGGATATTCGAAACCTATTTTTTGTCTTTAAGCTTTATATCCAGCAGACCAAATCTGTTTATTATGTTTGTATTTCCAGTAAATATTAACAGTGATTGCATTTATAAACTTAACACTGTCAATGTTTTAAATTGCATTCATAAATTTATTTCATTTCCCATTTAAGTACTTTGGCTAACTTATAAAACAAAATCTGCCCTTATGCTTTTAATAACAATAGCAGAATTAAAACTATAAATATGGTGATTCTTAAATTATTTTAAGTTTCCCATTACAATACATAATCTCGGTAAATTTCAAGTCTATAGAAATTACTCAATGACATATTTTAAATTAGAATCACACGGTTAATTTTTTTTACTTGAAAAAGCCAAATCCTTTTTAATATTACAACTAGCTAAAATACTAAATTTGGACAAAGTCTTTTTTAGAACAAAAATATTAATGCTATAGATATTATTCTATTAATAAGTTGCACATTTAATCCTATATCTTCCTGTGATTAAATATGTTGAGGAAACAATTACATACATCTTCTCAGAAGGTTAATAAGGTCATTTAAGGACCAGAAATAAAAGTCAGATACATAAAGGTTGGGAACTACAAATATCTAGGGTGATTTTTTTCTCACAATCCCAACTGTCAGGTTGACTTCCATTTTTAGGCACTTTTATCTCAGAGTCTTTAAATTGAAGAAGGAGGGCGATAACATAACCCATTTTCCAGTGCTTGAGTCACATTCTTACCTCATTCTGCCATCTTGTTAGATAACTTTGCAAACTTCCATCTAAGCTGTTAAATTACTCAATTGAATTTTTTGTTTATTTTCCTCTAATTTTATAGATGCAACAGCTTCATAGGAATTAGTCATTCTTTACAAATTGATTTTATCGCTTAGTGTGGACACTTTCCAAATTTTAAAATGATAGGCATGGGAACTCTGCACACCACCATGACTCTTTCCTCCTGTACAATGCCAAAGAAAAGAAAAAGTTCAGCTGAAGTACAAAACCAAAAGCACATACACAAAAAATTATATCAGATTAAGCAAAAGAAGAAGAGACATGGACCTAGGGATGCCACGTTGAAAAGCAATATGGGGTGCTATTCACACCAGGGCCTGGAGTCTTGAGTGTGCCAGGTACAGTTCTGGGCACTGTAGACACAGTAATAACAAGAAAGACAAGGTCCCTGCTCTCCTGGGGCTTATGTTCAAGTGGAAGCAAAAAGCCACTAAATGAGTGATCAAATAGCAACATCAGATCATTACAGTTTTCAAGGAGTGCTGTAAAGGAAATAAAGCAGAAGAGCAGAACAGAGAGTAACAGTCAATGGCTATGGAGGAAATTATTTTGAAAGTGGTGACCAATAAAGTCACGGTGACGTCTGAACTGGAGGATGACAAAGGGGAGCTCTGTGAAAAACTGGGGAATAGCTTTGAAGGCAGGAGGTACACAAAGGGAAACCTTCAGCATTACTGGAACGAGAAGATCAGAATGGCTGGAGAGAAATGAGCAAGGGAAGACGTGATTTGAACTGAGGATGACCAGAGTCTGGGACAGATCATGCAAGACTAAGAGGCCCTAGTAGAGTCAGGATAAGAAGTTTGGATTATATTAGAAGGTTGTTAAGAGTCTGCATTAAATATGATTTGATTTATATTTTTAAGATTCCTCTGGCTATGATGTAAAGCCTAAATATTAGGGAAACAAGAGATCCCAGGTGAGGGATAGTGATGCCTTAGTCAAGGCTGGGTCAGGGAAGATAGAGGAAATGGACAGTTTTAAGATGTTCTTTGGAAACAAAGTTTCTAGAATGGTTTGGACGCTGGAAGATGGTGAAAAGTGGTAAGTTAAGAATGACTCATGGTTTGGGCATTGGGTGGGTAAGTAGATGTTAGCTCCACTTGCCAAGATGGAGAAGATTAAGGAAAAAACAAGTAGGTGGGGAAAGGGGAGACAATTTGTGTTGAAAAAGAGAGAGAGGGTGACTATGGTCTTAACATGAGAGGAGATGGAGGCTGGAATAAAGGAAAGGTAGGGCCAGGGGAGAGACTGCCTTGGATAAAAGGAGAAACTCTGGTTTATAATCAAAGGAAAGACAAAGAAAATGGGTACAGAGAAGTCAAGTTTTAGATTTTGTGTTGAAAAAATAAAGCCATTTAGGCCAATTATTGTTGATAACAATTGAAAGAAAGAATAATATAGTTTCTATGTTACTTTTACTACTTTTTAAAAAATTACTACATTTTCTAACAAAGTTCTTTATCAGAGGAAAATGCAGATAAAAGTAAGCCTGCCTCTATAATGTAATTTCTAGATGTGAAAACATAGACAAATCTCAGCACTTAATACTAATCAGATTTGTGTATCAACAATTTTCCTTGGGTGATCAAAAGGCTTTATCTCCCCCTTCTACTATATTTTGTGATATATTTACTACAGGTAGCAGAGCATACAATGACAAGATTAATTTGTTCTGGGGCTGTGAAGCTTATAGCAAAAAGATAAACAGTGTTTTCATGTAATATGTAATTATTTACAATTTGGGGGCTACCCATTGGCATATTGGAGAGTGAACGTGCAAACTAAAATCAATACAAATAATAACTGCTTCTCCTGAGAGACATCCAGGAGGCCTTAAAGGGAAAGACAAGGCAAATAAAATGTCAAAACCGCTTTGGGGAAAATTGCCTTTTTTTTCTCTACATCCAGCTAACCGTTTGAAATTACCTTTATTTAGATGGTGTTAGGTGAGTAGGGAGAAAACAGAAAATGCTGATGCAGACATTCACCTGACTGTGAAGAGCTTACTGTGACAGGCCAATAGGAGACCAAAGTTTCCCAGGGCATGCTCAAGCTCCTCACATGGCCAGGGGTTATCACAGTGCGTCTGAAAATATATACTTTAAACAAAACTGAGAACAATATCTTACATTTATATGAATTTCTATTTTTCAATATTTTATAAGCCACAATGATTAGAGTTAACTATAAATATATGGAGAAACAGACACACTCAAGCAATATTCAACAGGTGACGTCAAAGGAAGGAGGAAAAGAGCAGAAGGTGTCAGAGATTACTTTTGGGTTTCTTGCTTGGATGCTCAGATGGTCTTTATCACTAGTAAATAATGTTGAGAACATAGGATGAAGATAAGGTTTGAAATAAGGTTGACTAGTATAATTCTATGTTACATGCTAAGCCCGAGGTACCAGTATAGGGTGATCATTCATCGTGGTTTTCCTGAACTGTGCTGATTTCCCCCCATTGTCCTAACTTACTTAGGAACAGTATCCTCTTTCCCCTCAAAGCTCTCTCGCTTTGGGCAATTAATTATAGGTCATTCTTAACCTATAAAACTTATAGGTAAAGATGTCTTTCAGATGGTTATATGAGTCAAAATAGAAATCTGAAGAGGACACATGATTTAAGGGAGATCTGAATATGTGTTATATTTGAAACTGTGAGTATGGATGATATTACCCAGGAAGAGTATATTTTCATCATTATTAAAGATGGAATCCTTGTTGAAAGTTTAACACTTTAGTGACGGGGGGAAGGGAAGTTCTGACATACATAATCAGAGAAGTATAAAAATAGTTCAAGCAAACAATGCCCAGAAGTCCTCCTTGAATATGACAAATTCAGAACTGTTAAAAGTGGCAAGAGTCATTTAAGTAGAGAGTTTAAATTGGAAGCCAGACTGCAGAAGGTTGAGAAGTAAAGGAAAGTTGCAGAAATACAATTTTGAAGTATTTATATAGGGAGGACACTGGATGAAAGTTAAAGTGGTAGCCAAGAGAGTATAAGGTCTTTATATTTTGTTTAAGAATCAGAGAAACTTGATAATGTTTATAGACTAAAGACAAAGGTTTAGAAGACAAAGAGGAAGGGAGGAGAGGGAGAGGAGGAGGAGCAAAAGGCAGAAGAGGAGCAAGAAAAGGGAGAAAAGAAGGAAACAGAAATACCGACGAAATATACAGAAAAGAGAAATGGATTACCGACAATGCAGATGTGTAGAAAATAAGGACATAAAAGAAATTGAAGGTGCAAGAATTGGGATTGAACTGAGTGTTGGGTACATTATCCTCTGTGCCTGTTGCTGTCAGTTTACATATAACCCATCATAAACAGAAGGCGATTCTCAAAGATAGAATTAAGTCAGTGGTTGAAGAGTAGAATATTTGTCACTCAGAGGGCACTATCGGTAGAAACTGGAAAAACTCATAAAGGAGAAGGCTGATGCAGATGCCAGGTGGGCACTTGTTCCAGATCAACAAGATTTTTTCCAAGGCTCAAGAAGGTATAAGGTTATGGAGTTCCCACCATGGCACAGTGGGTTAAGAATTTGACTATGGAGGCTTGGGTTGATGCAGAGGCCCAGGTTGGGCCCCTGGCCTGGTACTGTGGGTTAGAGAATTCAGCATTGCTGCAGATGCAGTGTAGACCAGAGCTTCAGCTCATATTCAATCTCTGGCCCTGGGACTTCCACATGCCACTGGTACGGCCAAAAAAAAAAAAAAAAAAAAAAGGAGAGAGAGAAGGTTTAAACTATAGACAGAATACTGAGTTCATGTTTTTACATAGGCAGAGACAGAGTGCAAAAGCTAAACTCATCATATTTTGGAGACGGGGGGACTAAATCCACATTCTAAAAACTGAAGTGGATTTTGGGCTCCTGAACCCCTAAATCAGGTTCTGATGCTGTGCTGTTAGAACTTCCAGAAACTCAGAAGGTTTGCTCCTGGTGAAATTTTGACACCCTGACTGAAGATATCACTAATCCTCGTTCCCAGGAATTATAGAGATCTAGAAGCATGATGCGGACTTCTTGGAGGAAGTTGCTGTAATGAAGTGACTTTTAGCATCGGAGAAACAGAAACAGCAGCAATGCCTCAGCCACAGACAAACATCCTAGAAGAACAGGGGAAGCTGAGGATATGTGGAGAAAGCAGAACCTCAGCCAGGCTTTTAACTCACTATGTGAAACTGTACAAATTACATAACTTTCTAATCCTCGAAACCTTCTCCTTATCTCAAAAAAAGAAAAAGGAAAAGAATAAGGCACTTGTGAAGGCAAAGTATTTTTAAGGTCTTTCCTGCTTTAAAGTTCTTTGATGAATGGAGGCTTAAGATGATGAAGAATCAGATGGCAAGGTTCTGTTATTAAGTGAACAAAGGAAAAATGTCATTCAAGGAACAAATTAATAAATCCATTTTTATTTTAATTGTACTACATAAGTCAAAAATATTGTGGGTAATGAACGCAGATAGAGCTTTGAATCCAAATATTCAGTCAGTGAACCCAGATGGACCTCAAAGGCCTAGAGATAACTGAGTTTTAGGGGTAAATCCCCAGGAACATAAGGATCAAGAACCAGCAAGAGGAACTAAAGGGGCCTAGTAATGTGACTGACCCAGTGCTGGATGGATGTCACAGAAAGGTAATCGCTCCTATCACATTTCCTGCCGAAGTTGAAATTAAAGCCTAGACTTAATAGTTTATGGATTCTCAGCAAATATCAAGCTCTATGCTAAGCTGTGCTGGTCACCAGAATCAAAAATTAAATGTAACACTGTCCCACCATCAAGGAGCTCATCATCTGGATAGTACGGAATATGAGGTAAGGACATCTGACCAAAGCTCAGACTCAACGGCCAAGAAATAAGTTGATTCTCAACAAGTCAGGAAACATTTCTTCAGGCCATCAGTCCTCCTTGGGTTTGTTAGGTCCCATCATTTAGTGAATAGCCAGTACAACAAGTAAGAACACCGGGTTATAATGAAACCTTAATTTAAACTTTCTGCGCAAACTTATCTAATATTTCGGCCTGAGAGGTCTAAGCGTCACTACGTGTAAATAAACTAGGGTCTCATAGGTCTGCTGTGTTTTCAGTGAAAAAAGGCATTAGTGGCCCTTAAAGACACAAATAACTAAATCTATTTTAAATTTAATTATACTACTCAAGTCAAGGATAACTTAGGGAATGACTATAAATATTATCCTGAATTCAGGTATTCATACAGTGAAACAAAGAGGCAATAAAGAAAAAGACTTAGTGTTGATGTAATCACATTTCTCATCAGATTCTTGTAAATCTGGTTTGTCAATGAATAGCATGTGAAAGATACATATATAACCTTATTGACCTACTTGATTCTTTAAAAATAAGAATTATTTTTGGATCCATCATGCATTCTACATTTTTATAAAAACTGCCAAATCACGAAAATGCTATTGCAGACAAACTGTATTTAGAATTTCATATACTTGGAAAATATGTTAGGTACCCATCATTTACCTTCACAATGAAGCCGTGGATGGTCCTTCTGCCCCAGCTAATCCTTGGATAGTATGAGATGAGTAGGGAAAAGCTCATTTTGTCATAGTGATATGTGTTGATCACCCTTGAAATTACTAAACTCATTTTCAGCAGGTTTTAACAGTAAAAGGAAGGAAAAGCTAGCATGTCTAAAAGGATGTAAAAGCATTACCTTCCATAAAAAAGGCTCTCAATAAATATGGATACATGAATTAAATTGGGATATGAGTATCTGCATTTAAGAACTTGATTGTGCAAGCAAGATCAACATAAACAGGTGAAAAGATAAAAAAAATTAAATTTTCATGTACTTCTAAAAAAAATCAGATCTTTCAGAGAAAGATGTGATGCTGGAAAAAAATCTTTTCATATCTCTGTTCAGTTGGTACAGCAAAGTCTGACATGTGAAATGACTCATTAAAGGTCTACTTCTTTATCCAGGCCCTTTGGTCTTGCACAGAAATGATTATGTCCATGCCTTCTAAAAAGGAAAGAAAGCCTTCTCCTTTTTCCTCTGAAGCTGGCTAAGTTATGAAGCCACTATCTTATGCTCAAATAGCATGTATTTATCATTAAACCGTTTCTATCCAATGGTCAGTTTGGAGCCAGCTGTGGACAGGGAGAGAAGCTCAGCTACAGGGAATAATTCCCTTTACATTTTCCATATCTCAGCACACTTAACATCACCATTTCCTAAATTACAATTTCAATTAAGACGATAAACACCTCACTAGAACAGATCCTTGGTCCATTTAGCTCAGTGAATTTTTCTCTGACAGAAGCACCAAAGTATGTGCTACATGTACAAAAGGTTAATATGCTCCTTGAAACAGTAGCAAAAATTTAGGGTTATTTCCCAAATAGCATGCATCTCATAATAAATTTTATTATACATCACATTTTCTAAAAATGTATCTAAGCCCATTCATAGACTTTAAAATTCAGGATGTCCCAGATCATAAATTAGTCAGTGGCGGATATAAATGAGCTTCTTTTGAACTTCAAGAGAGTGATCCTTAGTATCAGAGCATCATCAAAGACTTAGTTAATCTTACTTTATAAATTATATATATAAATATATATAAAAATTATATATATATAAATTATATATATACAAAATTTTAAAGGCCTCTTTATCCCTCACATAGTTATACATCTTAACTTATATTTTTTAAAAATGGGAAGTTCTAATCATTAGTTTGATTTTGATAGTAGCTGTTTTATAGATATCCTCACCTTCTTTTCTTAATTATTCTGATTCTTATTCTTTGACTACCTCCCACTTCAGTTATAAGTGAGGCAACAAAATCTGCATGTGTTCCTTAAATATTCCAAGGGAGAGGTCATCACAGTTTTATAAAAGTAAAGGATAAATGATCCTTTTGCCACACCTGAAGAAACTCTTCAGCATTCCTCAGGATCTCATTTTGGGCAAAAAGTAACCTCTTATATTCCATTAACCCAATATGAATAAGACCCTGGTCTTTCTTTCAAGTCTATAGGCTTAACTTTAGTGTTAATTTTATTATAAAGTTACATGTAAGTGTTTTCATTAAAATGCCTTTTTATGTAAGATAAAACCTGTTGTCTTAATCACTCCTGAGGTGGCTGTGGCTATTTTATACATGTTCAGTGGCTCTCAGAACCATGCCTTACTTATGAGCACAAGTGTGATGTGTCAGCACTCTTCCTACCTCATCACTATGGCGGCAAGGTGTAGGCTTTCAGAAGGAAGTTTATCACAAACACTGGACAGAATTAAAGAGCTCAGAGTAAAGTGAAACCAAAAGGCAATGTTCATAGCAGCATTTGAAAAGATACATGCATCTCAATGTTCATAGCAGCATTATTTATAATAGCCAAGACTTGAAAGCAATCTGAGTGCCCATCAATAGGCACATGGAAAAAATGTTCAATATTGCTAATTATTAGAGAAATGCAAACCAAAACACAGTGAGTTACCACCTCACACTGGTCAAAATGGCCATCATTAGGAAGTCTAAAAATAACAAACACTGGAGAGGATATGGAGAAAAGGGAATTGTCCTATGCTGTTGTTGGGAATGTAGATTGGTGCAGCCACTGTGGAAAACAGTATGGTGATATCTCAAAAAACTAAAAATACAACTGCCCATATGACCCAGCAATTTCAGCACTCCCCCCCAGTATACATTTGAAAAAAAAAATGATAACACTAATTTGAAAAAATACATATACTCCAATGTTCATAGAGGCATTATTTACAATTGCCAAGATATGGGCACAACCAAAGTGTCTATTAACAGCCTTTTATGTGTAGAAATGTGCATCAATAAATTAATGGATAAAGAAGTTGTGGTATATGCACACAGTGGACTATTACTCAGCCATAAAAAAGATGAAATCTTGACATTTGTGACAACATGGATGAACCTAGAGGGTATTAAGCTAATTGAAATAAGTCTGACAGAGAAATACAATTACTGTATGATTTCCCTCAAATTTCAAATCTTTAAAGAAAAGAACAAAATAGAATGAGTTATAGATACAGAGAAAAACAGGTGGTTGCCACAGGTGAGGTGAGTTGTGGGAGGAAGGAGAATTTGGGGAGAGGAAAGTCACCAAAGTAAAGTTACAAACTTCTAACAAAATAAATGGGTCATGCTATGAAATGTACAGCGTGGGAATAGAATAAAAAATTATACAAGGAGTTCCCATCATGGCACAGCAGAAACGAATCCAACTAGGAACCATGAGGTTGCAGGTCAAACCCTGGTCTTGCTCAGTGGGTTAAGGATCCGGCATTGCCTTGAGCTGTGGTGTAGGTCACAGACATGACTTGGATCTGGCTCTGGGGTAGGCTGGCAGCAACAGCTCTGACTAGACTCCTAGCCTGGGAACCTCCATATGCTGCACAGGTGCGGCCCTAAGAGACAAATGACAAAAAAGAAAAAATACATATATATAAAATATCATAATTAGACTTGTGATTGTTTTGAAATAGAATATTAAAACACTACTGTGTAACAAGAACTAACAGAGTATTAAAATAACAATATAAAACAAAATGGTAAAGTAAAAACGTAAAAAAATTTATTACTAAAGATTTATAGACCACAAAAAATGGCTAATTATATCTATTCACCCTTTTGATTGCTTTTTGCCTTAATTACTCTGTGACGATATTTGTAATTTTCATTTCCTTTGAGAAATTGAGAACTAGGCAAGCTCTCCTATAGCATGTACATCTCCTCATGTTTTCAGAACTCCTTCCAAGTCCTGTGTATTTCAACATCAATAGTGATTTTTAAGCGCTAAAGGTACATTTGTTTCCTTTCATACTCTTTTTTATTAGCTGTGCCTCAAATTGCCAAGATCACGCCTCCCCTGTTCTCATCTACATAGTACACAGAGTTCAAGAAATAAACCTTTCCCATGCAGTAAACTACTCTCTGTGTTCTGAAGACAGACCAAAAAAAGGCAGGATAAGCCTCCTACTTCATGCCCCCTTCCAGTCATAAAAAATGCAGGTTGGCTCTGACCTCTGCCATGTGATAGAGGAGTAGAAATAAAGGAGCAGGTATATAGAAAACAGAAAATGTGAATCTACATGAACTTTAGAACATGTTACATTGTAGAAGACTGACACTGAAAAATTTGTTTTAAAAACACTAATAGTGTGTGATGGTGCTGGGTTGTGTGAGAGCTGGAAGGCTAGAAGAATTTGCTAGGAGGATAATAAACAGAGCAGTGAAGCCTTCTTCAGAGTTCTACACACTTGGACCCTGACTTGGCAGAGTGAAAGGCTCAAACGAAGACCATGACAGAGAAGAAAAAGATTTTAGAAAAAGATTTAACTTCACAAGAGGGAATAATTCATTCATGGGAGTTACACTAATATATACCAAGACTGATAGAATACAGTCCACCTATCAATCAAACCTCCAGTCACATATTTAACAAACCTTTGGCATCTTTTCGGAGCATGCACCGTTATAGGTTCTAGGGAAAAAAAAAAAGAACATGGTCCTTAGAGAAGATACCATGTCAGAAAGACAAGAATTGGTTAGATGGGCACAACACCAATTTAGAGAACCACTTAATATCACTGCAAAGCAAATACATATATTCAGAGTAGCCCACAAAACAAAGACAGGTGAGTTACCTGTGGGCTATGCAGCCTTTGAGGATGTATCTTTCATGAAGCAGAAAGAAAAAGAGGGCCAATCTGATTAGTTGTTGTTTAAAGAGTGAATTTATCGTGCTTAGGTCTAGTCAAAGATAATTTGACATTTGCATCACTGAAGTCCATTTCCAAGTGGCTTTGAAGAGTGTGGAAATGTTCTTGGAACTTGGCCAGAGTTGCTCTGGATTTTCTATCTATACTTGCATGAAAAGATTGGTGCATGAACTGTAGTACCTATACGACTAAGATCCTAGAATATTAAATTGCATCTTTTTTTCAAAGACAGAGTGGAGTACCACTTTCGAAGTGCAGATACTCTAGAGACAGGTTTTAGGTCAGCCTCTATGAAGGTTTCCTACATGATGCCACATACGAACTGAATTTGAAAAACACAACTTGCCTTATATAGTGTTATTATTGAGCTATTATTTTTAAAGAAATGACTATTTTCAATGTGAAATTAACCTATTCTAGGCAATAAGTGCATAAAATAAATCAAAAATAATAGAAGGGAAAATGAAGCAGAGGTCTTTGGATAAAGAAAAATACTCAGCATAACAATTATAATTGATCTTATTTCTTATTTCAGTAAGAAAAAGAGTCCCATGAATCCAAAAATGTTTATACCCTAATAGTTATTTCCCTTCTCACGCCAATTCATAGCTTGGTAAGATTTCCTACTCCAATTCCTATTCACTTCACTGTTTCAAAATGACATAGAAATTCCACAGGGTTTCCAGAAAGAAAGGCAGATAATGCAAACAGAATTACAGCTCCTCACTTGTGCTATGACAAAATGTGCAAGATTTAGAGATAAGCTAAAGATATATTAAGCTGGGAATCATTACTGGGCCACCATTAGTCTGTATTCCATAGCCAGGATCTATTTCATCAAGTGGAAAAATCAAAACCAGAAGCACTACAATAGACTGTTGTTAGGCTTGTTAAGATTAATGTGATGTAATAAGACATATAAACCACCAAAGTTTCTCAACAATTGGAGTGGAGTGGAGGGAGTAGTTGATGATAAAATTACTGTCATTGTCCCAACATTATTTTAGTGAGAATTCGTTTCTTCCACTCTCAAAATATTACATTCTTCCCAGTATGCATTAATTACAGTTCCCAATTCATCAGTAAGGAATTTCAAATACAATGCATTTTGAAATGAGGCTATAAACAGACAGCATGGTTCACTCAAATGAAAGAAGGGATATTTAAATTAGATTTTGTAATGTAGTGGTATAGCCAATGTGTGTTTTTATTTTTATTTTCCACTTCTCAGAGGAAATAAGCTTGAAATAGAGGTAGATTTTCTAGTCCATTGATCTTCAAGTATTTTTATAATGTGCAAAAGCTTTTATTCAAAAGCAATCTAAAAAAGAAATCCAGCGAAATAAAGCTCTTCTTGCTGATGTATAAACTTCCATGGATGACTCTATCCTTGCTCTATCTTTGCTCTCTCCCTAGCGCTCATATCCTATCTTTATTTACTTCACTAACTCCTCTGGCCACTTCTAACTTGTAGACGTATTTCCCCAAGTGTAGGACTTGACTCCTTGGTTTTCTCTTTTAACTCATTTTCTCAAATGAATGCATTTAATGCCCACCCCCATCCCTAGGACATCCTTTAGTCTCAGAGCCTCAGAAATATCAAGAAGTCTTTTGGGGACTCTTACACCGTTGGTGGGAATGTAAATCTGTGCAGCCACTACAGAAATCAGCATGGATGTTCCTCAAAAAACTAGAAATAGAGTTGCCATATGATCTAACAATCCTACTCCTAGGGATATACACAGACAAGCTGTAATTTGAAAAGCCACATGTACCTCTATGTTCATAGCAGCACTATTTACAATAGCCAATGCACAGAAACAACCGAAATGTCCGTCAACACATGAATGGATAAAAAAGATGTGGTATATACACATATGTGTGTGTGTATGTATGTGCATGTGTATATACAGTGGAGTATTATTCAGCCATAAAAAGAATGAAATAACATCATTTGCAGCAACATGAATGGAACTAGATATTACTATATTAAGTGAAGTAAATCAGACAAAGATGAGTATCATATAATATCACTTATATGTGAAATCTAATAAAAAAGATACAAAAGAACTTGTTCATAACACAGAAACTAACAGATTTCAAAATCAATCTTAGGGTTATCAAGAGGGGAAACTGTGGTGGTGAGGGATAAATTGGGAAGATGGAATTAACATATACACACTGCTATATATACAGTAGATAACTAACAAGGACCTACTGTATAGCACAGAAAAGTCTACTTAATGTTCTGTAATAAACTATATTATGAAAAAATGGATATATGTGTATGTGTAACTGATTTAATTTTCTATAAATCTGAGGCTAATAGAACATTGTGGATCAACTATACCCCAATAAAATTAAAAATAGCTGAGTAATATTCCCTTGTATAAATTATCATATGAAGTGAAGTCAGAGAAAGACAAATATCATATGAGATCACTAATGTGTGGAATCTATCAAAAATGATACAAAAGAACTTAAACAGAAGCAAAGATTTTGAAACCAAATTTTAAAAATAATTACAAGGAAGATATCACAATAGAAAAATTAAAAAATAAAAATAAATAAATGAAAAATTTCAAATGACTTCAATTTAAGACCAAAAAAATCTATTAATTATTAAGGAATATTTAGAAAACAAACAAAACAAGGGGAAAGAAAGATTGCTCTTTAAAGTTTAATAGGCCTAAATTAAACAATTTGTTAATTTCTCTACCACTTGAATCACTATTAAAATTACGTACAATTTGGCTTTTATACTGAAAAACGGTGCTCATAGATATTTAAAAAAATAAACCTTTCAACACTTCATTGTTTCTAACCCTTCCAACCACAGATAGTATGACTGGGGGCTTCTTAGAGTAGAATTTGAATTACAGGAGAAATAGAAATAGAAGATTACTTATTTGAGAATTTAGTAAAGAAAAGAAAATCATGCATATCCTAGAAGAGCAAAGTAAGAGCTAAATTTACAAGCTAAGTCTGTAAAATAGAATGTTAATGCGCCCAATGTTACACAATCCTCAGTATACACTAGTCCCTCTGGTTCTGTTTTGAAGTCGAGTTCCTTGTTTTAATCCCCAAGTAACGGGGACAAACTTGGATTTTGCTTTAGTATTAAACATGCTATTCCATGCAGACAAGGCATTTTTAAAAGTTCAGGTCATGTATGACACATTAATATGTTATGTGGAAAACACATCAATATACCATAGAAAAGATGATTTTATTTTCATGTGTGGAAAGTGACACTACATTCCCTATAGGTACTTATGCATAGCTTGTCTTCATTCTTGGTGAGGCAAGCTCTATTCCAAACAACTAGTTTTGCTCCTTTTTGCATAGTTTTCCTTCATGGATAGTAACAAAAATAATTCTCTAATTTATACATGTTTATTGTTAAAAGCATTTATCACAAGTTATTTTACTTATTCAACCCACAAACTTGCCAAAAGTCAGACCACGTACTTATCAGATAAGGAAGCTAAGAACCGGTTACTAGGTGATAAAAGTAAGCCTAAAGTTGTGTCTATCATCCCATCGCTCTGGTCTTGACAACTACATTCAGCTGTCACATGGAACACATTTATAAGGGAGATTCGATCCAAGGGAGTGAGAACATAAATGCTTTTGAGACCCTAAACCACATAAAATACTTCTATAAATAAATAATAAAATATAAAATAAACACAAGTGAAAGTTTGGCTGATATGCTGAGGTTCCTGCGACAAATACTAATGATACTTGAACCCTTGACACCTAGCATCTTCTTGAAGCTAACAGAGGTCAACATGACTCATAATGTTTTTTCACTGTTGTTTTTCCTTGGATTATTGTCAATGATACTGGTTTTCGAAAAAAATAAACATACAAGGAATACCATCAAAATTTGCACAAAACCTGATAGCCCCTTCGTACTGATAGGATTTTTTTTTTCCGTGTTCAACATTCTTGATAAAAAAAGGAATGTTATGAACTATACATTTCAAGCTGCTAAATGTGGTTATTACAGATTCTTAAAAGGAGTTATTACCAGCAGAGACAAATGATTTCTGCAATAGATTAAAGATGCCATGATAAATATTAGTATTTCCAATAATTTTGAGAAAAATTCGTTGTAATAGAGTGCAATTTAGCAAGAGTAACACTGAAACATGATAATATGAAGTCAAAGGAATTTCATATACTGGCAGATAGAAAAGATAGTCAAAAAGTGAAAATGGGTGTAAGAAACATAGTTTATGTACTATTCTCCATTTTATTACTTTTATTTAAACCTGGGATATTCCAAAAATCCCTAGAAGCTAAGGGTCGGAGACCAACCATAAATCACATTCCCCACTACATACTTTGACTTTCCAGGTAAAATTATGATAAAATTAATGTGAAGTGGAAAAGCAGTTATAAACAAAAAGGCCTACATTATAGCATAATGAATGCAGAATGTTTAATATCTATAGTTTTAGCTTCACAGAAAAATCACAAAGATTGCCATATAAGCCATACCCCAACCTATTATTAATATCTTAAATTAGATATTGATACATTTGTCATAATTAATGAACTTATTATCAATACATTAACTATCCATATTTTATTCAAGATTTCTTAGTTTTTATCCAATGACTTTTTTCACCCAGGTGTTTTGTAGAATGACCCTTAATTGGTTGTTGTCTGATGTTTTCCCATAATTAGATTGTGTGCTTGGGTTTTGGGGAGGAATATCACAAAGGTCAAGTGTCATTTTAATCATACATATCAAGGGCACATACTATCAACACAACTCATCACTGTTGACGATAAGGTCATTTACCTGGCTAAGGTTTCTCTACCATCTAGTTACTCTTTTCTCCATTGTATCTTGTGCTCTTTGGAAGAAGTCACTATGCACAACCCACACTTAAGGAATGGAGAGTTATGCTCTATCTCCTTCGCAGAGGAGCATCTTTATAAATTTTTTGAACTTCTACACAGAAAATTTTTCTCTCCATGCTTTTATTTATTCAGTCATCTCTATTATAAGTTTGAATCCAGAAATATTTATTCTATACTTTGAAATATAAACTGATACTACTGTTTTTGTTGTTTAAACTCTTGAAGTCTTAGCCTTGGGAGCTCTTTCAGTTGGTTCCTGTGTTCCTCTTAGCACACTTTATTCAATTATGTGTTTGCTTTTTTAAAACTATCTTGCTTTCTGGCACTATAACATGTTGTGGTCTCATCTTGATATATTCTACTCCAATCCTAGAATCAGTTATTCTTCAAAGAAGTAAAATGTGTTTTAAGACAGAAATATGTAGATTCAAATCCTGGCCCCAGACTTAATCACTTATGACCTTGAGCAAGTTATTTAGCATTTCTGAGACTCAGTTTCTTCATTTGCAAAATGAGACTCTGGCTCCAATTCAGGAATTACAAGAGGACAGACAATTATTGTACTGTGTCTATTTTTTAGATATGTTCTCAATAGGTATGCAAAAAAAGTTTACATAAAAATGGACCTCATTGAGACATTTTATTTTCAATTTCCAAAATGTTTATTAATCTCAAAAGTTAATATCAGTACTAGGTCTAGTACTCTAGTACAGAGACCTAATAACTATTAGGTCTAAATGAGAAAAAAAAAATGTAAAAGCCCAGTTCCTAGCACTTTAAATACTTAATAAGTATTAATTCTCCTTCATTCCTCTCTCTATCACCAAGAAACAGAGCAACACGCTCCTTCCCCACTAGCAGTCTCCCTGAATCACTGTTCATCTTCTAACAATTGAAGAAGCATTCAAAACCACTGGCCTGAAACAGTTACCCTAGTAATTAACAATCTAGGGATGTCTTTCTTTGTGCATAAACTAAAAATTACACAAACACACATAGATGCATATGCATGTTATGTTACTTAAACAGTGAGTATAAGATATTTCCAATCTAGCATGTCTCATTTTACCATAAGATATATTTTATATTAAATGCATTATAGTAGCAATTTTGAGACACTGGTATTTCAGATAATTAATTTAAAGGAAAAAAAGTAAAAATATTTGTCAAAATGAATAGTTACCATAACAACAATATGCAAGTGTTTTGTTTTGGGTTTTGTGGGATTTTTTGGCAATCGCTTCATCATCATTTTAACATTTCAGTTTCCATAACAACCAAATGCAGATTTAGCATTATCTCTAAATACACACCCTAGTTTTTTTTTTTGCTTCAGCGAATCAAGGTCTTTCATTTTATACTAAAGAGATCAAGGCTATCTGGAGAAACTTAATGTAAAATCTATCAAAGACAACAGTTTATATGAAAAGATCGTCAATATCAAATAGAGTAACATTATAGATATGATCTATTTTTTCCTCTTAACCATGTTTATCAAGCAGTTTTAAGAAAACATACCAGAAATAACCAAAGGAAATGGGTCTAAATTTCAGAGAGGTAGACCTCACCCTGTGTTATTAGTTTGTATTTTTAGAGCACAGCTAACCTTTTAGTCACTTAGAGACTTGAAACACACAAGTCTGGTCCCAGTGTAGTTCACTTAACTGAAAAGGTTTTTATGGAACTGAAACTATTTCTGTTGAAGCTAAAGTCATAACTCCATATTTTCACTCAAGCAGTACTGATCCAACTTCTCCTTATCTTTTTTCACTTATTCTCCCTTAATTCTCTCCTACTAGTGTATTTTCTCCTCTTTCCTTTACCTTCTGCTTTTCTCACTTGACCTACCAGACACTGTCCAAAGGTGTGTGTGAGTGTGTATTTAGACATATATATGTATGTGTATATATATGTATGTGTATGTGTGTGTGTGTGTGTGTGTGTGTAGAGAGAGAGAAATTTATTGTGGGAATCACATCACACAATTATGAAGGCTGGGCTATGTCTCAATATGCAAGCTGGAGAACCAGGAAAATGGTGGTGTAATCCAGTCCAAGTCTGAAGGCCTGGGAATGAGGAGCTCCAATGTCCAAGGGCAGAAGGAAATGGATGTCCCAGCTCAAGAAGAGATGGAAAATTCACCCTTTGCCACATTTTCCTTGTATTTGGGCCCTCGGGAGTGATATTGTTAGTAAGTCATGTCAGGGATGGTGTGCTTAATAAATATTTTATTGAGGTCAAAATACTACGTGGGAAAAATTCTAATCAAAATTTCACAGATGTTAAAATACAAATGTGGACTCGGTATGTGCTTAGCTTTCAGAATCACTTAATTTGAGGGATCACTGTATGAGAAGCTGATTCTATAATATCCTTGAGTATTAAAAAAGCATATGGCTCTAATTCAGGAATTATAAGAAGACAGACAATTATTGTACTGTGTCTATTTTTGTTTAGGTATGTTCTCAATAGTTATGTAAAAAAGTTTACATAAAAATGGACTTCAATGATATTTTATTTTCAACTTCCAAAATGTTTATTAAATTGAATTTAAATTTATTAAAAAATTTAAAACGTCCCATCTATCCTAGCTTGACATTTATATGAGCTTGTAACAGTTCTTATAAAATATAATATCTTTTTGCCCAATCTGTAACATTGGTTTTACAAATACCCAGAAAGAAACTTAGTCACATTTCTTTACCGACATTGTTGAGATAATGTGAGAAGAATTATCTCAATATTCTTAATATTTAAGTTTTTGGAGACTAGAACTATGGTAATAAATATACTTGATGGTGGTTTTAATGATGCTATTTTTCCTCCCAGAAACAAGTAGTATCTATTTAATATGCGTCCAATATCTTTTCACTCTAAAATAGGTTTTCATTTTTTTAATTATTTTCATTTTTCCATTATAGTTGGTTTACAGTATTCTGTCAATTTTCTACTGTACAGCAAAGTGACCAAGTCACACATACATTCTTTTCCCCACATCATCCTCCATCATGCTCCATCATAAGTGACTATATATAGTTACCAGCGCTATACAGCAGGATCCTCAATGAGATATTTTAAAGGTTTTTTTTTTTTTTCCTCAGCCTTTTATAAACTTAATCCCTATAAAATCAAGCATAATATTAGGAGGCAAAGCTATCATGTTCCTACCACAGAGTTCAATTATTTTTTGTTGTCAGACTTATCTTTTCAGATAGACCCTTGGTTTATAATTTATGGTTGTATTTCCCTTTCGGTATTCCTTTGAAAAATATTGTATATGTAATAGGTCTTGCCCACTCACTTTGTTTTCATTTTTGATTTAAGAACAGGGGGAAGGGAAAGATTTAATTATCCCCAAAATTATAGAAACTGGGAAAACTGTACATAATGTATCAAACTTAAAAGTTTACATATTATGGTCAGGATATTATTTTGGCTGCATGTAACACAAGCCCAAAACAACAGTGATTTAAACAAGATAGAAATATTTTATGCCCTTACATAACAGGTTGGTACAATGGCTGTACTACATGTGGTCACGTGCTGTATGTGCTTTGCCTTTCCCGGGATGTCACTTTGGTTTAGGACGTGGTGTAACATATGTTCATATTCTAAGCAACAGAATAGAGGCAGGGTGTGAGAAAGGCATGCCTGGGGCATAAGCTGGAAGTTCCACATTTCACTTCTGCTAACAATCTATTGGCCAGAACTTAGTCTAGCAAAAACTAAAAATAGATCATTCTATTTCTATAAGGAGGAAGTGGAGAATAGATATTGGGAGACAACTATCAATTTTTGTTAATTTCCAATTTCCCTAGAAAGTTTTGTGTTTGTGTGTGTATATTTTTAATTTCTCAAGATGCAAAGCAGATGTAGAGGAAACCAAGATAATTCTTTAATCTTAATTAAATATTGACCTATAAATTAGAAAAACAGTCAACAAAATATGTCATAGGTAAATATCAAGACTTAACCACAAATCTAATTTATGGACATCAAAGTATGGAGAATGAACTCCAGGCACTTTAACCTTTAGGGAAAGCCTATCGCAATCAAGAGACCTTGATTTAATACTTCAAATAGTAGAGAAAGATCCATCTTTGTAACGTTCCATGGAGAAACCAGTGCCTATTATATGTTTTTCAGAGAAATCAAGTAGGAATTATAGAAGTATATTTAATTTTCAATATCAAAATCAGTTTTAGGCTTCAGACATGTGATTTCATTTCAACAATATTTACTTGGAATAGTTTTATTACATCCAAAAAAATACGATAACAACTTCTGAAAGAAAAATATAATTTTCTCATGAGATAAGGTTTATAAATATATAAATCACATTTCCATCTTTCAAAATCTTTAAATGATTTACTGTATCTACTACAAAGAGTCTAAGATACAGTCCAACGTGATAACTCATACGGGGTTAAAAGTTGGGTTATCTAGTGGCAGGACATGAATTAGGGATTCAAGTGCCTATGATTTAGTAAGGAATACAATCCAGGAACAGCCTTCCAAGAAAGGAGCAAAGCAGGAAAGCAGGAGCAAGGATGTGGTCTTAAGCAAAGTCTAGCTTTGACCTGATCCATGAGGGTCTCTGGACAGATCTTACTCTATAGGTCATGGAACCAGTATGGTTTTATCAATGCTAAGTATATCAACTATGTATCAGCCAACAGGGAAATGACCATTGGATATGTCCACATATTCCAAGGACCTACAGTGAGACAGACCTGGGCCTAAGTCTCTTATCTGACTCAGCTGAGCCTTAATGATGGTGCTTTGGTCCTAAGTATCAGAGTCAGTTTAGACCCAACATCCAACAGCCCTTGAAAGGTCTAGTTAAGTCTTCATTTCTAGGTGTATGGTTTCCAGAGTAAATAGCTATAGGGCTTACAGGGGAAAATTAGGTGAATCATTATTTTATATGCTTGCCTTATTGTTGCATAGTCCTTCCTCATAGATCTTGGTCTTTCCTTTAGTGGGTGGTTTCTGGATCTGATATCAGGATTGGTTTTTAAAACTAGTCAAAAGAGTCTGTGACTTTCTGTTGGGCCAGCTGATCTCAGCCTTTTGTTGGCCTATTCTTGGACACTTTGGTTTTATGTATATTAAGCAACATCCTCATAGGCTATCCATCTATCTTTTCCTTAGCAATAGCATTCTCTATTATCCATCACCATAGATCTTTGTATATGCTATCCTAACTTTTCTTCCCATAAAGGTAACTATATGCTCATTACTTTAGACATTTAAGAGCAGTCAACTGGCCTCTGCCATTGTAGGAGCCTAGAATCTACTACCATTGGCCTTGGCCTATAGAAAATAGGCACTACTGTGCTTCTCATTGGTATCAGTGCCCCTCACTAGAGCATTACATATTGCTGCAGTAAATGGGGTGTCTCCTGAGGCCATTTGCAGCCACACAGTCAGCTGCCAGGTTTTCCAGTCTTATATAGTGAGCCACCACACCATGCACGCTTCCCTCCATGGTTTGCCATGGCAGTTCCAGAATCTTTTTTCCAAGCTTCTATGAGTTTTCAAAGCAGCATATAAAAACTAGCTCCCAGGAGCTTTGCCAGGGTGTTAAATCCTATATCACAGAGGAATTTTACCATGTTGGCAAACTCACCCTTAATAGCTTTATATTCTGCCCTCCTTGACCCAGAAGTCTCAGGTATAGCATCTGCAAGTATAATTGCTATTGGTGCCTAAGTAACCTATGACATTTTCACTCAATCAGCATCAAATGAACACCTAGAGGTACGAGGACCATGCTAAACACAACTCTAATAAGTTAGTAAAGCGGTTACCAGAAAAAATTAATGTTGCTGTGTTTTGGATGCCCTCAAAAGATTATAAGTAGTTTGCTTTGTATTCAAAATTAATATTCAGTTTATTAGAGTTGTAAATTCAAAGCCCTATTTCTATGCTAAATCATTAAGTTTAGCACACAAATCTTATTTTTATATTTATAAACCTAGCAAATTTAAATACTTTCAAGGGACAGTGAATAAATTTTGGCTTCTTATACAAATTTTATTGTATAGCATTAAGTATTTCAATAACATTTATTAATTTAATCAAATGAGTTTCTTTTTTAGAGTACTTTAATTGCCTAATTTAGCAAACAAAACCTTATAAAACTAGTACTAAATAATTCTCATAAATTAAAACAGCTTTATATGTATCGTGAATATAAATTTATATCAGATATTTGAAAATAGCACATAAATTTAGATTGTAACAAATCATAAATCCACAATAATGATTTTTTACTCAATTTTACTTTAAATTATTGGACTTATAAAATTATCATATCAATATATATCAAATTCTCTTAAAATGTAAGTAGATGAAGTGATAAAGATCTATTGCATAACTTCCTAAGATTAAAAATTAATTCTAATATTTTAAGTTTTATTAATTCTAATATTTTTATTTTTGAATTAATAATTTTGTTCTTAATTCTAAGTATCCTGGAGTTGAAATATGTGTACCTACTAAGGAAGAAAATTATCTCAGTTAATTGAGGTTATAATATCTTGAACAGAAGACACAGAGCTCCAGAGAGATATGTTTCAAAGCTGGACAGACAGGCTGAGCTCTTTCCAATACCTCAAACATTTCACTACTTGAAAACAATTTATTCTTATTGCTTACACGACTATTTTTTATTTCATCTCTCACCCACATTGATCATTTTATTGAATTTCATATGGGGGGGTAGCTAAGATTATCTAAATCTCTTCCCGTTTAACCCTAAAGCCCTTTAAATTTAATGGAATCTTAGGTTATGTACATGTTTGTTAACGTTTCTTTCAATTTAAAGATCTTAAATGAGTCTTGGCAGTCTGCATTTGTCTGTGTCCTTAAGACCATGAAGCTCTTTTGTATATTTAAAATGATTCTCAATGACTTTTCATATTTCACATTAATTTTACTTGATTGTGGATAGAACTTATAAGGTCCTTCTATTGACAAATAATAAGGTAGCACTGTAAACTCAGAAAGCAATCATTTCTTCATCTGAAAATCCCACTGCTGCAAATGTGTCTAACAGTCCACCCATTCATTCATCCACTGAATTCACTGCTATGGAATACCTATGCGAGGAGGAAATCAAGTAACTGAGGACTGATTGCCTACTATTATGGAGAAATATATAAGAAAAGAAGCATTCCAAGTTCTCTCATCTATACGATGAGAACAATGAATATAAAACTCTTTGCACAAGGCTGAGGAATACAGTCAACCTTGAATAAATGGTAGCACAGGTACACCAGACCACTTAAGATAAAACTGAACTCTATTTGGAAGTGTTTCCCTGGGAAATCAGCATAAGGATCATCCTGTCTCTTTGTGAACTGTCAAGAATTTGACGAGGTTGTTTGTTCCTTATTTGTGACTGCGATGGACATAAGGCATTACAGATTCACTCTTAATGGTTTCTTAAATGACAGTGGAGCTTGGAGCATCACGGTATTCAGGTGTAGCCTGAATACATGTTTCTGCAATTTTGTAGAAACAAAAGGAAAGTATTAGTTAACAAGTATCTGTTAAGCATCCACTATGCATCCATTAGTCAGCATTGTTCTGCATGCTGAGAATATAGGAGTAAACAAAAGAGACAGACTAAATTCCTACTTTTATGAATCTTACATTCCAGCGGCTACATTCTCCAGATGACTAGGATAGAAGAGGGAGTCAAGAGGATTTTTTTTAAAGAATCCTTATAAAAACTGGGAAAGAAGTTTTTTGTTCCTGGTATGACTCACTTTATATGGGAGTCATCAGTAGCTATGTCTCCCTGTACTCCCTGGAGCATCCTATGTTGTTTCTTGGTTTGTTTCAGAAACCTCAATGAATTTCTATATGTTTTCCGCTGAAGGAAATTTATAAGACTTTATTTTGGGCCATTTTCCTTATTGTACCATGACAATCACAGAGCTAATACATGTGGAAAAAAAAAGTAATTATGCTGTATACCATGTTTACTATACAACAATGTGTGTTGAATTGCACATTATAACACAGCTCTATTTCAAAACTTTCTGGACTTAAAGGCATCTTGAACTGATTTCTTCAAATTTTATAGTTTCTCCTAAGATTTTTATGGGAATGATTAAACACATCTGATGACAAGTGATACATTATAAATTGTATAATTTATACAATTATTTAATGTTTTGGGGGATTTCTTCTAATAAATTAAGAGTGTCATAGTCTAGCATTGGACCAGAGCATTGGATTCTTTCACATATAGTCTTTACTCGATTCTGTTGATGGACAGTGTTGTTATAATCCTTATCAGCACAACAGCTGCCTTAGGTGACTGATCTCTAACTATTCTAGAATTTGCATCTATGTGTTTTCCTGGCAGGCTCATACAGCTTGTATATTATGGTTGTCATACATATTATATTTTCTTTCTTAATTTCTGTGATTGATAGCAATTCAGCTTCATTTCCTATTGCATTTTCTTACATTATTTTATTTTAATTTTCTGTGATAAAATTTAGGTTATACTCTCCTCTTAGATGATTAAATTTAAAATTTTACTCAGTGAAACTCTACTGTAAAGTTTCATTATGAACTCCACAGGCAAGGTTTTTCCTGACACATGGAGCTGAGAAATTTTCAAACTTGTAGTATTAACTGAACTATTACAACTCTGTAGTATAAGCAGGTAATTCAATCTGTGAATTTAAATCCTATAAGCGAATCAAATTGATTTCATCTCAGCAGAAAAAATTCATAAATGTTCATTGGCAGTATTATTTGAGATCATCAAAGACCAGAAATAAAACAAATGTCCATCAACAGGTAACTAGATTAAAAAAAAAATGTTGTATGTGCTGAGAATAAAACATTGTTTAACAGTGAAATGGAATGAACTACCGATACCACGAATGACTTGCAAAAACATTATGCTCAGTGAAAGAAGCAAGAGAAAAACAGAATGCATACTCAGCGATTCAATTTCAGTAAAATGCAAATTAATCTATAATGACACAAAGCAGGTGAGTGGTTACTTGGAGGAGGGGCTGACTGCAAAGGGACATGAGAGATTTTGAGGGGCAGTGAAGATGTTCTGTTCTGTAAGGAGGTAATGGTTTCACTGGTATCTATAACTGACATGATTCACCAAATTGTACATTTCAAATGAATAAATTTATTGCATACAAATTATTCCTCAATAAAACTGATAAGGGGAGTCATTTCTTGAGAGACTGAAAGAAAAAATGCATATAAATTAAAGATAATCTACTATAACATCAAAATCGTCTTCAACGTTAAATTCCCAAATTCATTAGTACTTCTTCAAAAGGAAGCAGAATGAAGAATTTAGCTCTTTATTCTAGAAGCCCCATTCAAATGGTTCTCTCTTTCACATCACACACATACACACACACACACAGACTTTAAATTTCAAATGCAAAGAACACTTATGTTATCCCTTTTACAATGTTAATTCAGGCTTTTAAACTGAGATAATTAGTTATGAGTTAATATGATGAGAAAAAGAAATTCTTGAGTGATGCATGCAGGCTCAGTCCCTGGTTTCTATGGTGCTTATGATACTAATTATGCTTTGGGCGGGGGGAGAGGAAGGGGAAATAGTCCTAAATTTCCTGCCAACAGCAAGCAACCCCTCCTTATCATCCAGAGTTGAAATGATCTTCATAGAATTTACCTCAGTAACCATATTGGATAGTGCAGTTAATATTAATCTTTTGAGTGGCAGCTTGTATTGCTTAGAAAACACAAAAATGAGTCACATGAAGAAATCAGAGGTTACTGTTGGGGCATAGATCTAAACCTGGATCACATCGGCAGAGCTCCAGGACAGATTCAGATCATCTCCTGGTTGCTTTCTCTAAGGGCAGAAACTGCACCTAGAAAAACTGTTCGATCTCTGAGGGAAGAAAGATTGTTCAGCAAGAGAAGAGTCACTTACACTGTAGCTAGAACCTTCCTACAGCTGACATGTACATGTTTATTGTTGTAACAAATGTCCTCCTCATTGAAATAATTAAGTACATTTTTTATTAATATGAGTTTGAATTGTCACTTTGCTTTTACAAACCCATAAAGGACAAAATAAACTTTCTGCCTGGAGTTCTTCAGGCCAGTATTCATCCCAGATACCTGCATGGCTTGTTCTCTCACCTCTTTAGGTCCATATTAAAATAAGACATTCTCGGCAAAACGTCTTTGACCACTTACTTAAAATTTAACCTTACCAAAAGTCATCCCCCACCACACACTCACATGCACACCCCCCCCCACTATGCCCCTTCTGTTTTATACTGCATCCCTTATTCCATCATGTGATCAACTTTGTATTCTATTCACTTACTTTTAATCTTCCCTCTTCTCCCTATTGATATCCACAATTTCACCTCCTCCCCCAATGTTCACTTCTATATTCTGAAGTCTAGAAGACTTCCTGGAACACAGTGGGTGCCAAGTAAGTATCGATGAATAAAAGAGTGAACAAATGAATATTTATGACACAGAGAGGAGATGACAGTTCCAATACACAGATTAGAGCCCAATTCACTAAGAGACTGGTAACATTAAGTAGGGGATCTTCATTATGTTTTGACAGGAAAACTTCCATGAGCCTCATAAACAGAGCACCTAGAATTCCAAATTCCAGTATTTTCCAAACTGTTCCAATTATTGTTCCATAAGATCTTAATATGCATTTGTTAGTAGAGTATCTATGGATATTTTAGAAACAGTTCTTGAAGAAGCATACAATATTTTATTGAGGACTCTGATAAATTGTAAAATAAAATTAATTTTTTTAAAAAACATCAACAAACTAGTTTAATTTTTTAATCCACTTTCCCAAATTTATTTGACAGTAATGTTCCCTTCAACTTTCAAACATCTGCTAATAACTCACTGAGCAGTAGTACTCAGTGAAGGATGATTAAGGTAATTTTAGTAAAAAAACTCTACTAGCCATTCAAGAATTCAGAAGATATAACACAAATACTGAATTCTGAAAAAGAATTGCTTAAGAATTAAATTTCACCCAACAAAAAGTGAATCATAATAATGAATCAAAAGGGAGGAAAAATACTACAGAGAAACAGTGTAATCTATGGATTTACATTTAAGGCTTAGTAATAAGATTATACAGTCTTAGGGTTAAATCCATATAATTGCTGATTTTTTTTTTTTGAAGTTTAGTGTGCAGTTTAAGAAAGGATTTTGAAATAGAATATACAATATAAAATAATGTTTTATAAATGGGAATTTAGAAAATAACAAAAGTTACACTTATGAATAGTGGATAGAGTCTTCATCAAATTTTGGGGAAATTTTAACATCAAAAACAAATCATGAAAAGATGAATAAGAAAGAAAATTCCAATAATTTGGGGCAGAGTAAAAAGAAATTGGAGAGAAGGATCAAGATGGCAGAGGAGTAAGACATCACACTCAGCTTCTTCCACAAACACACCAAGAAAACCCACCTACATGTAAAACAATTCACACAGAACATCTACTGGAAGCTAGAAGAAGAACTTAAACCTCCAAAAAGGGCAAGAAACCCGCAACATAACTGGGTAAAAGAAAAAAGAGAGGGAAAGGAAAGGAATCAGGACTGGACTAGCATTCCTGAGACAGCTGAGAAAGAGAAAAGGAACCCACACCCTGGGAAGCCACCCAACCAACAGGGAGATTAACTGAGACAGAGGGACCTCAGTGGTGCTGAGAAAAGCACAGCAGCTGGACTGAAGAGGGCAAAGCAGAGTGAGAGTTGCATAAAACACATGCACCACCATCTGTGGGGAGACACCAGAGCCCGAGATGCTAGAGTGGGGGCTGGGTACTGAGACTTATACTCTAGAGGTCAGTTCCAGGGAGCAGACTAGAATTGGTTGTATGGCGAGAGCACGAGGGCTAGAAAGCTGTGTGCCGTGGGGTGGGGAGCAAAACCCCACAGCCAAGGGAACCCAGGAGGAGGTCTGCAGACACAGCTCAGATCCCACATTGCTGTGGCTGCAACAGGCCAGCAGCCACAGCTCCAATTTGACCCCTAGCCTGGAAATTTCCATATGAACAAGGTGAATCCCTAAAAAGAAAAAAAAAAAAATTCCAAAACTGAATCAAGAAGAAATAAATCAACTGAACAAACCAATCACTAGAAATGAAATTGAATATATTTTAAACAAAAGTCCAGGATCAGATGGCTTCCCAGGTGAATTAGAGCAAAGATACTAAGAGGAACTTATACCCATCCTTCTTAAACTTTTACAAAAGGATGGAGAAAGAACACTCTCAAAGACATTCTATGAAGCCATCATCGCCCTAATACCAAAACCAGACAAAGATACTACCAAAAAAGAAAACAGGCAAATATCTTTGATGAACCCAGACACAAAAATTCTCAACAAAATTTTAGCCAACCAAATCCAGCAACATATAAAAAGATCATAACACACACAAAGTGGGATTCATCCCAGGTTCACAAGGATGGTTCAACATACACAAATCAATCAACATCATATACCACATTAACAAAAGAGAAGTCAAAAACCATATGATCATCTCAACAGATGAAGAAAGAGCATTTGACAAGGTCCAATGTCCATTCATGATCAAAACTCTTATCAAAATGGGTATAGAAGGAACATAACATCATAAAAGCCATTAATGACAAACTTACATCAAATATAATACTCAATGGATAAAAGTTGAAAGCCTCCCCACTAAAATCTGGAACAAGACAAGGATGCCCACTCTCACTACTTTTATTCAACATAGTATTGGAAGACCTAGCCACAGCACTCACACAAAGAAAAGAAATAAAAGGTATCCAAACTGGAAGAGAAGAGGTAAAATTGTCACTGCATGCAGATGACATGAAACTATATATAGAAAACCCTAAGGACCCAACACAAAAACTCCTCAAACTAATCAATGAATTCATCAAAGTAGCAAGATACAAGATTAACACTCAGAAATCACTCATATTTCTATATACTACCAATGAAATATTAGAAAATGAATACAAAAATAAAATACCTTTTAAAATCTCACCCAAAAAAATCAAATACCTAGGAATAAACCTGACCAAGGAGTTTAAAGACTTATATGCTGAGAACTATAAAACAGTAATCAAGGAAATTAAAGAGGATTCAAAGAAATGGAAAGACATTCCATTCCACTCAATTGGAAAAATTAATACCATAAAACTGGCCAGACTATCCAAAGCTATCTACAGATTCAAAGCAATCCATATCAAATTACCCAGGATATTTTACACAGAAATAGAACAAACAATCCAAAAATTTATACAGAACCCATAAAAGACCCAGAATAGCCAAAGCAATCCTCAAGAACAAAAACCAAGCAGGAGGCATAACTCTCCCAGACTTCAGGCAATATTACAAAGCCACAATCATCAAGACAGTGCGGTAATGGTACAAAAACAGACATACAGATCAACGGAACAATATAGAATCCAGAAATAAGCCCAGATACCTATGGTCAATTAATCTTGGACAAAAGAGGCAAGAATATAAAATGGGAAAAAAACCACTCTCTTCAGCAAGTGGTGCTGGGAAAACCAGACAGCTGCATGTAAATCAATGAAACTGGAACACACCCTCATACCATACACAAAAATAAACTCAAAATGGCTTAAAGACTTAAATATCAGTCAAGACACCAACAAACTCCTAGAAGAGAACATAGGCAAAACATTCTCTGACATCAACCTTACAAATGTTTTCTTAAGTCAATCTCCCAAGGAAACAGAAATAAAAGCAAAAATAAACAAATAGTACCTAATCTAACTGACAAGCTTTTGCACAGCAAAGCAAGCCATTAAAAAAATATATATAGAATGGGAGAAAATAGTTTCAAGCGATGCAACTGACAAGGGCTTAGTCTCTAAAACATACATACAACTTATACAACTCAACAGCAAAAAAACCAACAAGCCAATTGAAAAATGGGCAAAAGACCTGAATAGACATTTCTTCAAAGATATACAGATGGCCAAAAAGCACATGTAAAGATGCTCAACATCACTGATTATCAGAGAAATGCAAACCAAAGCTACTATAAGGTACCACCTCATACCAGTCATAATGGCCATCATTAATAAGTCCACAAATAACAAATGCTGGGTGAGGTGTGGAGAAAAGGGAACCCTCCTACATTGTTGGTGGGAATGTAAATTGGTATAACCATTATGGAAAACAGTATGGAGGTACCTCAGAAAACTAAATATAGAACTATCATATACCCAGAAATCCCATATATCTAGGCATCTATCTGGACAAAACTTGCCTTGAAAATGACACAGGCACCCATATGTTCATTGCAACACTATTCACAATGCCAAGACATAGAAACAACCTAAATGTCTATTGACAGATGATTGGATTAAGAAGAAGTGGTATATTCACACAATGGAATACTATTCATCCAGAAAAAAGAACAAAGTAATGTCATTTGCAGCAACATGGATGGAACCAGAGACTCTCATACTAAGTGAAGTAAGTCAGAAAGAGAAAGACAAATACCATATGATATCACTTGTATCTGGAATCTAATATATGGCAAAAATGATCATTTCCACAGAAAAGAAACCCATGGACTTGGTGAACAGACTTGTGGTTGCCAAGGGGGAAGGAGTGAGATGGTATGTGAATCTGGAGTTCATAGATGCAAATTACTGTATTTGAAATGTATAAGCAATGAGACCCTGCTTTATAGCAATGAGAACTATATCTAATCACTTGCGATGGAATATAACGGAGGATAATGTGAAAAAAAGAATGTGTGTATATATATGTGTGTGACTGGGTCACTTTGCTGTAGAGTGACAGCACACTGTAACCAATTATAATGGAAAAAAAAATCACTAAAAAGTGTTTTGAAGCATTATGCCATAGTTAGAAAATTAACTTTAAAAAGTCACAGGTATGTTGCCATTGTACTTAAACATTTTACATGAAAAAAGTCACAAAAAATCAATCTTTAAAATGTATTTACAACATTTATGACAAAGTATTGTCTTTTACTGAGAATTTTTATAATTTAATAACAATGAATAATGAATAAAATGCACCCTCAAATTCATGTTTTTTTTAAATAAACACAAAGCATTACAGTTTTGAAAATAGGCTTAGATTATTTTAATTAGTATCTATTAATATGTTAAATTAACAAGATTGATAATTCTTAGAGTTAGCAATTATTTGGGGAAATAGGGACTCTCAAATATATCATAGATAGGAGTGTCCTTCTCTCCCAACAAGTATAAGAATTAAAACTACTCTTTCGCCTCAACAACTCTACTTCTAGAAATTGATCCAAATGCAGAACTAGAAATATAGAAAACATGTCTATTCAATGGATTTTATTCTTTTTTAAAAATATTGAGAAATGACCTATTAATAGTTAAAATGTGGGAGGATTTGTAGCATTTTTAAAATATGAACTTTGGAATTAGAACTCAGCAATACTGAATTCTCAGATCTTGAGCAGTCTTAATTTCCTCATCTTAGTTTCTAACGTAATACACACACACACACACACACACGAAAACACTGATTCAAACAAATATCATACAGCTCTTCAAACAAATGGCATAAATCATGCCCTGACATGGAAAAATTTTATAATACACTGTTAAATGAAAAACAACCTGTTCTAGTTAACACATTAGATATGTGCCCAATTATATAACATATAGCATATCATGAAAAAATACATATTAAAGTACTATCAATGATTATCTCAGAAAATGATTATCTCAGGGAAGTAGCAGATTAGGAGAAAGGTTTAGGTAAACGAGGAGACTTTGGTTTTCTAAATCAAATATTCTATAGTCTTTAAATACTTTTCAACTAATGGGCACTGCTTTTATAAATCAGCCACAACAGAAATATCTCCAAAAAATATCAAGCCAAACAAGCCTATCTGGTGTATCTGCGTAACATTCTCTCACTCTACTCATAACACTCCCTTCATAAGCTTCCCCATGAAGACAGGGCAGTTTCAAAAAACTTTTAAAAGTCCACCCTATATTCAAAGTTAGGTATACCTGAGATTCATAGGCCCAATATATATATTTTATATATTTCTTTTTAAAAAAACTTCAAATAATTTATTTTTGACTCCTAAGTACTAATTTCTCAGTTAACTGATCCTATTATAGGATTAGAATAAGATTTAATAATGAACTCAGGGGATGCCATTTAAAAATCATTTTTAAACTCTTTAGGACTGGAAAGTGAAGTAAGACACTGAATTGCAACACAAAGAGCAATTTCATCTCAAAGTTAGAGGTTAATCACAGGATTACGATTTTTAATAATTATTATGTGATTTTGTCATTTGAACGAAAGGACTTAAATTCTATTTCCATTATTTGCTTAAACAATCTCTCACTGCAACAATTCACTGAAATTTAATTATAGACTGGATGGGGATTCTTCTGCCAGACCTGGAACACCGATGTAGACTCATCCAATGTTCATTTTAAACTAGAACACAACTCCAAGAGTATCTGGAGTAATGATGTAGGAACAAAGAACAGCAGATCACATGAAGAAAGAAACCTGGTGATTTTATTACTCTAGAAGGAATACTCTATGAAAACATTTTCTGGGGATAATACTCCAGCTAGGAAGGGAGAACTCATCATTCACTTAATAACATGAATTTTCTAGAAATAGACCAATATCTCTAGAGTTCATAAAATCAGAAACTTTTTTTTTTAGAAAAAAATCAGAATGCAGTGGAACCTTTCATATTGACTGGTTTATAGTAGACCATATTCAAAAGAAATGCTATATTGGCCACTCTTTGGCATATATCTGGACAAAACTCGCTGAAAAAGACACAGGCACCCATACGTTCATTGCAGCCCTATTCACAATAGCCAAGACATGGAAACAACATAAATGTCCATCAACAGATGCATGGATTAAGAAGATGTGGTGTATATCACAAAGGAATACTACTCAGCCATAAAAACAAACAAAATAATGCCATTTGCAACAACATGGATAGAACTAGAAACTCATACTAACTGAAGTAAGTCAGAAAGAGAAAGACAAATACCTTATAATATCACTTACATATGGAATGTAATATACAGCACAAATGAACCTTTACACAGAAAAGAAATTCATGGACTTGGAGAACAGACTTGTGGTTGCTAAGGGGGAAGGGGCGGGAGTGGGATGGACTGGGAATCTCAGATTAATAGATGAAAGCTATAGAATTTTGAGTAGATAAGCAATGAGATCCTGCTGTATAACACAGGGAACTATATCTAGTCCCTTATGATGGAACATGATGGAGGATAATGGGCGATAAGAATGTATAATATATATGTATGTGACTGGGTCACTTTGCTGTACAGCAGAAATTGACAAACACTGTAAATAAACTACAATTGAAAGAATAAAAATCACTTTAAAAAGAAGAAAAAATAAATGTACCATTAATATATATTTTGAATTTAAAAAGTGCTATTTCATATCTGAAGAGGTGACCTATTGTACTTTCCCAAATGAAATAAATAATCTGAAGCCATAAATTAAGACTCCATTTTTGGAACTCTTATAGTCCATTTTAGTAAGATTATATTAAAGTTACCTCTAAGCTTTCTTACTTTAAATAAATTTATATTTTCTAAGTACACCCTTCAAGAGACACGCAAACAGTTCATCAAAGTACTCTATATATTGGGAGTTCCCATCATGGCGTAGCGGAAACAAATCTGACTAGGAACCATGAGGTTGCAGGTTCCAGTCCCTGGCCTTGCTCAGGGGGTTTAGGATCCGGCGTTGCCATGAGCTGTGGTTTAAGTCACAGATGCAGCTCGGATCCCGTGTTGCTGTGGCTGTGGCATAGACTGGCACCTACAGCTCCAATTAGACCCCCAGCCTAGGAACCTCCATATGCCACAGGTGTGGCCCTAAAAAGCAAAAATAAATAAACAAATACTCTATATGTGAACCATCTGCAGGTAGTAGAAATATGTACCACATCCTTTAACCATGTACACCAGTAACTCTCCAGTGATAACTACCAGCATCCTTCAGGCTTATGCAAGTCTTCTTCAATACTTCCCTCTCTTCTTCAGTACTTCCTGTGGCTTGTTCTCATAACAGCAGCCAAAGGGATTCTTATAAAATTCAACTCCCATCATGGCACTCTCCTGCACAAAATCGTCCAGTAATCTTCACCCTCCCCTGCACTGTCTATCACAGAATTATCCAAAAACCACTATCAATCTCATGACCTGGTGAATCTAGCATTCTCTTCCCTTCCACATTTTGGAGGCAACGCCCTGCATCACGGTCCTCAAATACACCCTCACCTTCTATCCTCACATGGAAAAGTCTGTCTGCAGGTATCTCTACTGCTTCCTCCCTCTTTTCCTTTAGATCTCTGCTTAAATGTCACCTCAACAGACAGGTCTCTACTGAGACCCACTACCATTCACATCTCATTGTTATGTCTGATAGTATATTATGTATTTGTCTTACATATTATATAATATTTATTTATATACATTTGTTGTTACTCTCATTATTTCTCATCACAAGATGAAATATGGGTTTTAACTGTTTTCAATATCAGACACATAGTTGGTACCCAATAAATATTTGTTGAATAAATTAATGAAGATTTGATGAAATAACTCAATGTCATTTTATTTTCCCAGAATATATGACCTTAACACATGTAACATTCTCTACAAGCTATGAATGTAATATAACCAATCTATTCTTTTTTCTTTTCTATAATCTTAAACTATGAAGCTCAGTAAAAGCCATTTGAAGGTTTTGAGTATTATTATATGTAAGTTTAGTACTATTTTGAGTATAAAACCTAGATTGATTTTTCTTTCAGAATTTTACAGGTAATAGTCTATGTTCGTTTATATTAATAAGTCAGGAATCAGCCTAATTTTTTCTTTATTTTAGTGTAATCTCTCTAGTCTATCACTGAACTTATATTTTATCTTTAATTTTCTACAGTTTAACTCTGAAAGTCTCAAAAGTAGGTCAACTTATTCCTTTTATTTTATTTGGGTTTGAAAGTCTTCTTGAATCTCTAGTTTGATGTATTTTACCATTTTGAAAAAGATAGCCATCATCTATGTAAATATCTCCTCTGTTTCATTCCCTCATTTATTTCCTTCTAGAAACTTAATTACACTAAATTAAAATGTTACTCTATCCCTTTTTTCTCCAACCTTTTCTTCTGTATTTTTCATTTTTTTATCTGTTTTTCATCCTGAAGGTGTTCTTCCTACCTATATTTCACTAATTATATCTTCACTTGTCCTTAATCTACTTTTGAATATACTCAATTAAGATCTTAATTTTTAATATGATTTTAGCTCCCAAATATTTTGGTTTTCTCTTTCAGTTCTGCTAACTTTTTGGTTTTGTTTTGTTTTGTTTCTTTTTAGGGCCATACCCACGGCTTATGGAGGTTTGCAGGCTACAGGTTGAATTGGAGCTGCAGCTGCAGGCCTACACCACAGCCACAGCAACAGAGGATCTGGGCCACATTTGTGACCTATACCACAGTTCACAGCAATGCTGGATCCTTAACCCACTGAGTGAGGCCAGAGATTGAACCCGCATCCTCATGGATACTAGATGGATTCATTAATCACTGAGCCATGACAGGAACTCCTGCTCTGCTAACTTTAAAAAACAGTTTCCAGCTAACTACTGAAATTCCCTATATCTTGTTCTTTCTCTCCTTGAATAGAAAAGCATAATTATTTTAAACTATCTCAGAACTGCAATTATAATAGCTCAACCCCCTAAAAGTCTGTTTCTATTTTCTCTTGTTATGTCTAGTTTTCATTCATGATATCTCATAGCATTATGTGTATAGTTATGTTTTATTGCATGCTAAACACTGGATATGAAAAATTGCTTTTAGAAATAATCTGAGGCCTAGAATGAGGTTATATCTCTCCATAGAGAATATTTATTTGTTTTGCCAGGTTCTTGGGAACACTAGCAATCTGGAATAACCATAATTTAACTTCTGGTGTTAGATGATTTGGTTTTACGTTTCAGTTCCTATGAGGGCAATACTATTTATAATATACCCTTATTTCTAGGAATCAGAACTTGGGTAGCCAACATGAAATAGCATAAAGTTTATTATACCTTTTTCTACATTTGAGAGGTTCAAGACTTTAACTTAGTTTACCCCGAATCTCACAAAAATATCATTGATTAGCTTTTTTATCATTTATATTTGGATTGGAAAATGGCCCTGGGGGAAGAGGTTCCTAGAGTCCAGGCTCAAATAACTTGAGATTTGCATGTTCTCTCTGACTTTGGTCCAGGGCTTTTGTATCAGCTTTTTCAATTCTTCAAGCTAAAGGTTTTTTTGTTAACATATACTTACCTATTTACCCAGTCTTTACTGAAAATAAAATATGCTGATTTGAAATAAGTAAAAGTAGATATCAGAGCTCCAGAATAGTGGGATATGGTGACACCAAGGATCCAAGGTAGTGTACATATCAGTTCATAGGAGTTTAACCTGATGATTAGTAAAGACCAGTCCCTCAATGTTCCTCAGACAACACCCTGACACTCTGTAAATCCTCAGGGAAAAAGTTAGAGAATAATATAAAATTACCTGAGAAAAATCCACTGTAGAAATTAAACATATATAAAGAAAAAATAAAATTAGTCCTCTAGGGAACCATGAAACATATCTGGGCCCTAATCTATGCCTATTTAAAGCCAGATATAGCTAACCTCATGTAGGGGCTCAGGATTGGTCGATGGGGTTCATAAAAATGTTTAATGTCTCACTAGATGACATAAGAAATGGATAAGAAATTAGTATAAAATTAAGTATAAAATTAGAAACATGCATTAAGGAGTTTCCACTGTGCCTCAGCAGAAGCAAATCTGACTAGTATCCATGAAGATGCAGGTTTGATCCCTGGCCTTGCTCAGTGGGTTAAGGATCAGGTATTGCCATGAGCTGTTGTGTAGGTCACAGACGCTGCTCAGATCTGGCATTGCTGTGACTGTGGTATAGGCTGGCAGCTACAGCTCCAATTCAAACCCTAGTCTGGGAAGGGAACTTCAATATGTCACAGGTGTGGCCCTAGAAAGAAAGAAAGAAAGAAAGATGTTTTATGAATCTGTAATTTAATAAAGTTAGCATTAGTTACAAGTCCTAGTTATTTAATCCTCTGTATTTCAAGAATTGTGGGAGTTCCCATGGTGGTGCAGTGGTTAACAAATCCGACTAGGAACCATGAAGTTGTGGGTTCGATCCCTGCCCTTGCTCAGTGGGCTGAGGATCCGGCGTTGCCGTGAGCTGTGGTGTGGGTTGCAGACATGGCTCGGATGCCGTGTTGCTGTGGCTCTGGTGTAGGCCGGTGGCTACAGCTCTGATTGGACCCCTGGCCTGGGAACCTCCATATGCTGCAGGAGCAGCTCAAGAAAAGGCAAAAAGACCAAAAAAAAAAAAAAAAAAAAAGAATTGTGCTAAGCTCTTTCAGATACATTGCAGAGATACACATGTATACACTACCTGCCTGGATTCACATCCTAGCTCTGCTTCTTACAAGTTGTGTGACTTTGTGAATGCTACTTAATCTCTGGACACCTTAATTTCCCAGGCAAAACTGAAATAATGATAGCACCTACCTCAAAAGGTTTATATAACAACTGACTGAGTTCAATTATGTAAAGCTTGGAAAATATGAACTGGTAGGTAGAAAGTACTCAATAAATGTTAGCTACTATTATCTCCAAATTTAAGATAATTCTTCAACATTGGTTATTATTATTCCCATTTTTCAATGCAGTTGAATCAGTGATGGGAAGCAATATTCCAAAAGTTATAAGTGGCAGAGCCTAGAAATGAATTTGAGAGTATCAGGTTCCAAAATTTATAGCATCCATTTTGTGGCAATGACCTTTTTCATCTCACCATACAGCCTTATTTCCTACTTGACTGAGACAAAGACCATAACACTGAATATATTATATTCCTTCCCCTGACATCCAAATCTCTCTGTATAATTTTATCATTTCCCTTGTCTTTATTGCTTTGACTAAACTATGTCTTATTTTTGACTACTTTACTTCTCCATTGGATTCCTTCAACCCAGAAAGATACTTGCCCTTCCATTCTAAAACAATTAAACAGTAAAATATACATAAAAATAAACTCTTCCATTTACTCCTTCGTGAAACTTTCTTTCCTTATGTCCAGCTTTAAAAAAATTAATCTTATCCAGCACCAAAAGGCACCCATCTATCAGTAAATCCTACAATTTAGCTACTATTCAAGCAAAATTGCTATCTTAAGACTGAATTTCCAATCAGTTTTGTTCCTCTATCATCTACCTATGATCTTCCTCCTAATTTGATAGTTAACACTCCCCTCTGGACCAGTCCATTGTTTTCATTTTGTGTGGCTCTGAACTATCCAAGAGTCTTTCCTATATTAGTTATATTTAATTGGTAAACTTTTTGAAAATTTCTAATATTCCCTCATCTTCTAATTGATGGAATTTCTACTAATCCTCTTAACTAAGCATTTTTTCTCTCTGAATTTGTGGTCACAGTCATTCCTAAACCTTCATTATAAGTTACAGAGATGTCTTTAAAACCTTATCTTTAGACTGTCAGTTCTACCCAAATCCAGGCACATTTTCAACTGCTTAAAGAATTCTTTAATTTTGTATTCCTCCAATCCTCAACCTCAACATAACTTTCTTACTCTATAAACTATCATTGACAAGTGGAAGTAGAATCTTAGCTTTCTTATTCCAACAACACACATTCTTACTTGTTCAAACTTTTCTTTCATTTCTGTTCTTCTGTTGGAATTGAGACATATGCTGTCAGGAATTGGTGTAAGTATATCATCTATGTGAAAATACTTTAAATGCCATAAGGATATTAAATTGCTCTTTACTTATGTTTGTAAATCTGCCAATATTTAAGGTATACTTCCTCTTCCTGATACGGTATTAGCGTAGAAGAAAAGAGTCACTATATTATGCTATATTATGATTTTTCATGACTTTATAAAGTAACCCTCTATTTTCTATTCTAACAAGTGGTAACTTTCAAATATTTAACAAGAAGATCTCCGGAGGTGGAGTTTTTGTATTTATTATGTGATAGATAAACTTAAAGTACTGGAAATAACATATAAGGAAGAAAAAATACTGTTCCAAAGAGCTTAGATTATTTTGAGGATTGGGGGAGACAGATAACAAACAATAACAACAAAAATTTAAAAAACATAATAAAATTGGCTAAGTAGGAACTAAAGAGAGTTATGAAATAAGACAGTAATAGTGGTTCATATCTAACAGAATTCCTCTCTCTTCTATTTTCCAGGTCATAAAGGTTTTATTTAGTAAATACCCAAAGCCCTAACTCTCTTTGTATAATTATGGGAATGACTGATTTTTACTTGTTCTGTGAAGTTTGATGCCATTTTCAGAACTTTCAGAAATCAACTGACCATAATACAAAATGGTGGGGTTTAAGGGCATACATCAAATAAACAGGTCTATGTTTCCTCTCCCACCACCTCCCCCAGGAGGGAAAGGACATTTTCAGAGGCATATAATTATGGACCTTTAATACTGAAAGGAAATGAAAGGTGCTCAGGTGGGGAGGAAGTAATTTCTTTCATGGCTTGAGGGTGCTTTAGGTTTTCTTTGCCTTTTTAAATAATTATTTCTACAAATCTTTGCAGAAATATCTATTTTTCCATTGACATGTGTTAAGTTAGTAATAGAACTAAAATTTATTTTTGAGCAGTATTCAACAATTGTGTTGAAACAACTGCCAATTAGCTTCCACATAATATTACCACAAACAAATGATTACAGTCTTTAGTTTGTGATCTAATAACTATACACAAATAGTGAAATAGTTACTCATATAAATAATGAACATTCATAAACATATTACAAATTATAGTCATGGGTTATACTTATATTGTATTTCACAGGTATTTTCCATTATGATTTGAGGGATGTGAAACTATTCTATTTAGATAGTTAGATTTTGTACAGCTTTCCTTAGACTGACTTCAAGACCTAATTCAGATAACTGGCTTGGGAATGTAAGTACATGTATTATTATTTTCATTACCATATTATTCATTTATATAGCATCTCTCTTCCTCAAGGATCTCAAGGTAATTTATAAACATTAATTGCCAAATACCCATAGAGTTCCTTTGAGATATGTAAACACAAAGTTGGATTAATTAAAAATTATAATCAAATTCCCATCTTACACACATACCGCCCCCACTCACACACACACTATTTCTTTACTTATTTATAACTATAATCCCTTCTAGCCTGTGGAGATGTAACTGTTCAGAAGTGAGTGATAGGGAAACAAAGGCAGAAGCTGGCAGCAGGACTCATGAGAATCTGACTCTTCTGAAATGACTTATCTATGCAGGAAACTGAAAATGAGAGGATATAATGCTAAGTCTAAATAAATTTTGATTTTTTAACCAAGAAAAATTACAAAATAAAACAAAACCAGAAATGAGATGGTTATGAAGCTAAGTCCTTGAGAAGTTTCATTATACCAACATAATTCTAAATCCAAGTCTGCACTCAGTGATAGAAAGAAAATCCATTTAGGCCATTATTGAGGTTCCTTCTCCATTCTAGTATTGCCTTTGACTCTCAAAGACCCCTGTGATATTCAAAGGAAGGATCTCTAACATCTGATCTCTCCAGACTTCCCCTGGCTCCTCACTGATGACAGTGCACTGTGATCTAGTGACTTTCTTTTGTGCCACATGCCTAGCACATTGACTCTCTGATCACACTAAGTAGCCAGCCCATCTAAATTCTGGCCACCTCACCGGGGTACTGCTATAAAGAACAGCAACAGAGCCAAAAATTTATTTTTGGAAAAAAATAACAAATCTGATGAACTTCCAATGAGACTTGATCAATATAAAAAACATGAAGCCAAATAATACCAAGAATAAAAAAAGTCAATCAAGATCAAACATTAAAAGAAAGTATAATTAAATTTTTAAAAGCGTATAAAGTAAACAGCACTGTTGATAATTAAAATTTTAGATGGAAATTTAAAAATTCATATAAACTATAATTCATAAAATTAAAAAAAACAGAAAAAACCTATATATTATACATTTAACTATTAAAGATATTCTCAGTAATTTCAGGTACCTAAGTCAAGTGCTATCAGTACTAAATATGTAATTCTTTCCCCGGCATTATTTTCCCCTTCTGTAAAGAGGAGGTTCAAGTGCTATTATCATTTCACAAAGAAAATTCCAGCCCACTAAGGTTTCACCAGCAAATTCTGCCAAACTTGTATGGAAGAAATAACACCAGTGCTATATATCCTCTTTCAGAGAATAGAAAAAGTGGGTACACTCTTCAACTCCTTGTGGGGCCATCATAACCTTGATACCAAACCACAAAAAGAACCATACAAGAAAAGAAAAACACAGACCAAGTGCACTCATGAACGCATATGCAAAACATTCTAACCACAATATTAGCAAAACTATTTCAATAAGAAATGCAACATATCACAAAGCGGCATTTATTTCAGAAATGCAATGTTGATTTAACATTAGAAAATGATTGCACTCTGCCCTTTGAATAGTAACAAAGAAAAAGCATGTAATCATCTCAATAAATGTAGAAAAAAGTCTAATGAAATTTAATATAGATCTGTAATTTGAAAAGAAAATTCTGGAAAACCAAAAATAGGAGAGGTATTTCTTAATCTCCTATAGGATATTTACCAAAAACCTACAGCAAATACCTTATTTAATGAATTGTCATACTTTCTCTTTGAGATTAAGAATAAGAGAAGGATGCACTTGAATTTACTACTTTTTTTAAAAAAAGTTCAACACCAATGATAACACATGCAGACAGACAGATACACAGACATACACACACACATACATACATGCACACACAGAACAAAAGATGTAACAGTTGCCTTCAGGAAGGTAGAAAGTTAAGTAAATAAGGTTGGTCACGTTTATTCAAAACTGCATATTAATGGAACAACAGTAGTATAGTTTGATGTTTGGGATTATATCAATCACCACATTATAATGGATTTAGAGAATAACAGTAAAGCCATCCAGGAAACCTGAATTTCAGGCAAAGGGAATGGAGAGAAGGTAAGGGTGCCCCCCAAAATCTTAACTAAAAGAAGCCTAATTAAGCAATGAGATCCTGCTATGTAGCACTGGGAACTATGTCTAGTCACTTATAATGGAGCATGATAATGTGAGAAAAAAAGGAACGTATACATGTATGTGTAACTGGGTCACCATGCTGTGCAGTAGGAAAAAAAAATAATGTACTGGGGGAATTAAAAAAAAAGTGAGGGGGAAAAAAAAAAAAGCAGCAGCAGCCTAATGATGTAGATGAATTTCTCTGTGGCATGTGCCTTTGGCTAGACCTTTCACTAGCAGGCTGCTTTAATGAATTTTTAAGTGCCTGGTGCCTGATAGGAAGCCCAGTGAGAGAGGCCTTCTTTTTTTGTTTGTTTGGTTTTTTTTTTTTTTTTCTTTTTTCTATTTCTTTGGGCCGCTTCCGCGGCATATGGAGGTTCCCAGGCCAGGGGTCGAATCGGAGCTGTAGCCACCAGCCTATGCCAGAGCCACAGCAACGCGGGATCCAAGCTGCTTCTGCAACCTACACCACAGCTCATGGCAACGCCTGATCGTTAACCCACTGAGCAAGGGCAGGGACCGAACCCGCAACCTCATGGTTCCTAGTCGGATTCGTTAACCACTGCGCCACGACGGGAACTCTGAGAGAGGCCTTCTTAAGTGTCCTCATAAATGATTACTTTCCTTGGCCACCCAGACAGGACACAACATGCAACCCTGCAAGTGCAGCTCCCTCCCCAGTTGTAATCTTTTCTCCCTGGAGCTCTGAGAAAGTGCCTTCTGTAAGCCTCAGTTTCCTTATCTGTAAAATGGAGATTAAGTGTTCCTATCTCAGAGGCTTGTTGTAGGAGTAACAGCTGACATACATAAAACATTTAGAATATTGTTTGGCATGTAGCAGGTGAAATAGGTATTCGTTTTTACTCTCTTGATCATTAATGCCTACCACAAGGTGGATTTATTGTTTAGTTCCCAAACAACAACTATATCAGAATATAATCAGTATATTGGGTTATTTGATCTTAAATGGCAGGATAAGTAGAACATCTGTTGACCAATCCATGACAAGCTAAGCCAAGCAGAGGCTGGTCTTATAGTCTTGCTCTCCCATAGACGGACATCAAGCACCAAGCCTGAAACCCCTTCCTGCTGAATTCCCAGCTCATGCTTACCTATTTTAGATGAAGAGCTGCTCAGACAAAAGCTCTCTCCCTCTCCCACAAACTTACGCATCTACATAAGATTTTTTTAAATTTTTTTTAGTTATTTCCCCAATACATTTTTTTCCTACTGTACAGCATGGTGACCCAATCACACACACACACACACACACACACACACACACACACACACACATGTACATTCTTTTTTCTCCCTTAAGATTTGCAAGGTAAAAATTACAGACACAAGCTGTTTGTACCAAGAGAAGGAAATATCCCCACATACTCCTCCCAAAAGCCTTGAAGACACAGGTCTGCTTCTTCCTCCCATAGGATTGTCTTTACTAATTTTTATTAAAAATCTCCAGCTACAAGAGCTGCATTATAAAAATAGTTTTCCTTGGAGTTCCTGTAATGGCTCAGTGGTTAACGGATCTGACTAGGAACCATGAGGTTGCGGGTTCAATCCCTGGCCTAGCTCATTGGGTTAACAATCCGGCGTTGCTGTGAGCTGTGGTGTATGTCGCAGATGCAGCTCAGATCTGGTGTTGCTGTAGCTCTGGAGCAGGCTGGTGGCTACAGCTCCAATTCAACCCCTAGCCTGGGAACCTCCACATGCTGCGGTTGCGGCCCTAGGAAAGACAGAAAAACAAAAAAATAAATAAATAAATAAAAATAGTTTTCCTTAAGGAAAATTGAGGGGTACCTCTGCATTATGAGATAAGTCTTAAGGGATACATTCAGGCATGTTTTTCCCCGTAAACAAGAGAGAGTTTGCTCCAAAAGTACATTGAAGTGTCAACATTTTATAAAGCAAAAAGTGTTCTCAGCTTATAAATAACAATAATTTTTTTTTTAAAGTTTAATGACAGGTTTCAGACAGGACTGTAAAGTGAGAAAACGAGAAAGCTCAATAAATATTCTCCGGGATCTTTTTTGGATAGTTATATGATTCCATGTTTCAAATATTTCCCTCAAAAATATTAAAACATGAAAAATAAGCAGAAGGCCTGGATGTTTGTCTTCCTTTGGGCTTCTGCTTTTTTAGATTCTTATCAACTATAAATTCTTAAGGATATGGATAAGGAGTGATTACCTGGGGATGCCCCTGTGATAGCCGCTTATGCAGAAGGATCAGAAACCAGTCATTTGCGCTGCATTGATGGTCAGTGGGCTGCTCGTGTTGGGGGTGTCAGGCATCACCCTGAGGTTCTGGGGAAGAAGAAGGTGATGTTAGCTGAAAAGAGCATCTTGTAGTAAATGCCCAGGCTTGATGGTGCTAATGGAGAAAAGTGGTGGATTTCCAGGTGAATTAAGTTATTCACTGAGCTGTCAGGTTTTACCTATGTACTCACCAATCACTTCAGTAAGTTCTAGAGTAACTGAGGCAGAATGGTCCTATTGGTTCCTTGGCCCTAACATACTTTGAAGGGAACATAAGTCAACTTACATATGATTATGTGGGGTCCTAATTAAAATGCAGTGGTAGTGTGAATATGCTTTTCTCACTGTATTTCCTACAGTTTTTTTCAAGGTAAATCTGTCAAACCTCAGAAAAAAATATAACATAAAACTCATCTCATTAATGGAAAAAAAGAATTTACAAAAACAAAAAAAACTCACTTTCTTGCTCACACATTCTAGACTGATTCTAGGGTATATTTATTTCAAAATCCTTCCTTCTCTTTTTCTTTGCCTTTTTGTATCTTACTGTCACAGCATTCAGTATATATTAATTCATAGAACTATAAATACTTTTCCAGGTGCAAGACATTTAAAAAATAGTAATTATTCATATGTCACTAGTTTTGTAATGAAATTGCTGATACAAATATTCATATGAAGTACATCACATAAATTCTATAAAACAGAATAATAACATATATAATATACTACCCCATATGCCGCATATAATAGCTGATATGTATCTTGAAGGTTATAATTGGCTTAAGTTGGAGATAAAATCCAGTCAGTAGAAATGTATCTTAGAGGTACTGTCAAGCCTCATTTGGTAACAACAGTGATCTGTAACACTTAATGAAATATCATAACTTCTCAATTAAACTTTTATATAGAGGTTTACTAAAATTGTGCCAAATAGTTTTCAAATCTAGAGCTTAGTGAGGCATCAGAGAACGAGCTGTGTGCTGTTTTGAAGCATTCATGTGAACACTTCATTATTTTTCATCATTTAAAAATAACACTCTTTCCCAAATAATAAATATTGAGAGAAATGAATGTCTTATAATACACATATTTTTATTTTAAATGATTCATCCATCTCTGAAGAGCCAAAAGAAAATTAAACTTCGTCAAAAGTCCTATTCATGCTTTCCAAATCAGAATTAATAGGCTGTCATTTCACTTATGCCGTTCTTTCAATTCTATGATTATGGAATAGCAGTTTTCTGGTTTGTTTCTTCCAATGTGGACAGCTGATTGTATACTGCAGTTAGCTGATACTTGTCTGGAAGGAAAGTTATTACCAATGCATTGTTGAAATTTGTCATCCAGAATCCTTGCCAGTGACTCTTCTGATAATCAGAAAAGGTGCAAAAAATATACAGCATTCTTTTTTTCAGTGACAACTATAAAAGCAGCAAACACATTTCATAAGAGATTGATTAAATGCTTCAAACAATCCCTAGAGATGGAACTAATAGATTCCAGACTGTCATTATAAGACTATCCAGAAAAGGAAAGGGCAATTTTAGATAAAAGAAGTGTTTTTCATTTATTTCTATTATGTGTATGTTTATATGTATAACAAGCTAATGGCACTAGGAATTATCAACTTTGTAGACTTTCCATCTGCTGATTTCTCTATTTCACAATCTCACAGTTAATTTATTTAACTGCCTCCTCATTAGGAGCTCTTAGCAAATAATATCACCATTTAAGTGGGTAGGCTTTGTATGCCTGGCAAAAAAAAAACCTTCAATATCCATTCCTTATTATTTGATCTTTATACTTTTTGTTAAATTGGGCTGATATTATTTGATCAATAAAGAACCTAAAAGGCAAAGAAAAGTATATCATGTATCTCAAGAGTTCGCTGCTTTTTAAAAAGTTGTAACTAAATAGAAATTTCTTATTTCTAGTAGAATGATTTTTATACTCTACAATATGGGCACCCACAATATTTCTTCATGAATTATGCAAAACAAAAGATAAGAGCAGTTACCCATTTTGTAGCATTGATAAGTTCTAAATAACAGAGTATAATAATCAAATACATGCATTATTAATGATCCATAATAAAAATAAATACACAAAAATATAAACATATACATTTACTGTATCAATTTATAAAATATAAATACATAAAATATATAAATTTATAAATATATACATAAAAACATAATAGAACATAGTATAATAATCAACTACATGTACTATTATAATTTTTAAAAATATCATAAATAATTAGATGGTTTTTTCCAAACAGTATCTAGCTGATGGACTAGGTAAGATACAGTCTCAAACAAGATTCAAGGGATATTAAGCCCTTGCCAGTTGCATCGTTTGAAACTATTTTCTCCCATTCAATAGGGTGTCTTTTTTTTGTTTTTATACAATTCAAACAGCAAAAAAAAAAAAAAAAAAAATTGAAAAATGAGCAGAAGACCTGAATAGACATTTCTCAAAAGAAGATATACAGATGGCCAACAAGCATAGGAAAAAATGTTTAACTTCACTAATTATTAGAGATATGCAAATCAAAACTACTATGAAGTACCACCTCACACTGGTCAGAATGGCCAAAATTAACAAGTCAACAAATAACAAATGCTGTCAAGGGTATGAAGAAAAGGGTACCCTCCTTCACTGTCAGTGGGAATTGGTACAACCACTATGGAAAACAGTATGGAAGTACCTCAGGAAACTCAATATAATTCTATATATAGAACTACCATATGACCCAGTAACCCCACTCCTGGACATATATCCAGACAAAACATTCACTGAAAAAGATACAGGCACCCCTATATTCACATCACTATTTATAATAGCCAAGACATGGAAACAACCTAAATGTCCATTGACAGATGAATAGATTAAAAAGTGGTACATATACAAAATGGAATACTACTCAGCCATAAAAAAGAACAAAATAATGCCAATGGCACCAACATGGATGGAACCAGAGACTTCCATACTAAGTGAAGTAAGTCAGAAAGAGAAAGACAAATACCATATGATACCACTTAAATCTAATATATGGCACAAATGAACCTATCTACAGAAAAGAAACAAACTCAAGGACATGGAGGACACACTTATTGTTTCTGGGGGGGAGGGAGTGGGATGGACTGGGAGTTTGGAGTTAGTAGATGCAAACTATTTGGAGTGGATAAGCAATGAGACCCTGCTGTATAGTACAGGGAACAACTTTTAGTCACTTGTGATGGAACATGACGGAGGATAATGTATACATAACACATGTATGAATGGGTCACTTTGCTGTACAGCAGAAATTGACAGAACATTGTAAATCAAATATAATTTAAAAAAAAGATTCAAGGGAAGTTGAGGCTGGAAACTTAGTAATGATCCTTGTCTTTGGCTACTTGTCACCCATCTATTTATCTTTCTCAATTATCATCTCAGCATGTATAATTATTTATAGATAATTAAAATAAATACTGAAGAGGGGTAGATGAGGTGCCTTCCTATTCCATCACAGAATCTGTTTTGTCCCTACTAAGAAGTAAGATATATCAGTAACAATTTAAACCAGTACACCTTTATTTATTTATGCCAATGTATTTGGACATATATCATCTCATTTCATCTGTAGAAGATCTTTGTGAAATAAGTCAAGATAAAAACCACATTTGAAAGTGAGAGATCATTTAAGTTTGGGAAAATGAAGTGACTTCTTTAAGGTCCCACAGATCACAAGTGGCAAGTCAGAAATAATAATTAAAAGGTTTTTTTTTTTTAACTCCAAATGCATCACTTTTTTGAACCATATTTGTGAGATCAGAGAACTTGTGAACTTTTCTAGGAAATATTTTTTTTGCCTCTCCTGTCCTCTCAAGAGAGGTGACTAGAAGCTCACAGCCCCTGGGATATTGGTTACATAAAGGGTTTCTTGTCTCTCTCAGGTGGACATAAAGGGAAAGCCAAGATTTCTTATCTATTTTCTTTTCTCATCAACTAAAATGGTGATATGCAGGCTTCTTTTAGTAGAAAAATGCAAGCATGAGGCCAAGTGGGACAGGAAACAGATTCTGTGCTGCCTGAAGCCTATACAAATTGGGTAGTTCTTAAGAAAAACAATTCAAAATTATAAAACAAAATTAGATAGTCAAGCAAATGTTTGTTGAAAACAAGTATAGAAGTCTCAAACAAATCACAATTTTTTTAAAAACCTGACAAACTGCAATATGTGGAAAAACTAACATTTATTAATTAACACATGTCTAAAATACTATTTTCCTACATTCTCTGGCTGAACATCTTTTGCTTCATTAGATGACATGGATTTTGTCATATTATTTTCATTAAAAAAAGCAAAAAAGAGGATCATTAATCTTCTGGCATGCTTTTCCTCTCTACTCACAAACTAGGAGGCCAAACCTCAGAAGGCGCATTCATATTGAAGTATGCCCTCTGGCTTCCATCTTGGATGAGTGGGCACAGTGGGTAGGAAGAGTATCATGGGATGTCTCTTCTACATTCGAAAAGGGAGAGCTCAGCAACACCACGTTAGAAACCCTTCCACGCAACCATCTAACCAGAACTGGTAGTGCAGAAGACACACACAGACACGATGGAAAAATGCCCAGGCTGCCAAACTGTAAAAGAAATACTAGTTTATATGGTTTCTTCCTAGCTTGCAAAAGTGTGGCAAAGGGAAGGTTTTTACTCAGACAGAGCAAAAAGTAGCCTTCTTTCAGGAGCAGTACCCATAAAGCTCTGACTGACCTGACTTTTTGTTTAATTAATTCAGTGCATGCATACACACACACACACACACACACACACACACACACACACACACACACACACACACGACCTTCAATGTGCCAGGCACTATGCTAAGCTAAGCACTAGAGCATAATTCCATCTACACTACCTTAGAGCTTACCATTCACTGCTCAGCAGGTCGGCACATGCAGGGAATTTCTGTTCCCAGGTGGATAGAAGATATGGGGATGGAAAAAGTGAGTTTCCTGGGAAATCCTGAACAAGTGTTTTCTCAAAAATTTTACAGAATTTTTGCCTTCTGGCTGTAGGCTGAAGTAACTAGAACATTATTTAGTTCTGATCATCACAGGAATTAGTCTTGTGTGAACACATTTCACTTTCTGACATCTGGCATCCTAGGTCCTTGTATCCAAATGAAGTCTCCGTAGCAATAATGGTGATAACCATATAAAATTACAAAAGCAATTTAAGCCAGAAAAGAAATATATCCATACATGAACTCTCCATGACAGGGCTGTGCTGAGCTACCATATGGTTTTTAAACTCCTACCAGAGCAGAAAAGTTTTAAAGATGCCAGAGATCCCTTCAGTTAAAATTTAGACAATCACTCACATACGTTGCATTCTGGGGCACATTTTCATCATTACTCATTGCATTTGTCACAAATACTTGATATTACCAACAAAACCCTTATTTCAAAAAACTCATTTTCTGGCATCTAATTATCTTCCCAAAGTTATAATCCTTTGTGAAATCATAATCTATTCCTACGAAAATATGATCAGGTAAGGAAATATGACTTCAGGGAAGGAAATAAACAGGAAAAGCAGATGAAAAATTTAAAAACCTACTCCTTTCATGCAAATCTCTCTAGCAACAAGGCAAGAATTAAGAAAATAGCAAATGCATGATGAGATTGTAAAACTGTGGCTAAGAATAATGTTTCTAAAATTTTCTCAGCACCATGTGCTTAAAAGTACACAACTTACATAGGATGACTGCAAGTGCTCTCTTTTTTTTTTAACTTTGATATGGAGGTATTTCAATGTTTCGCAAATGTTTTACTTAATTTTTAAATTTAACTCTTCTTTTATAAATATTATAACCTTTCCAAACTTCTATTCATCAAAATGGGTAAAATTTCAAAAGGTCATAATTTATTTCGACAACTTTTAGGATGAATTCTACACATTGCTTTGTAGGTCACTGACTTTCTAACATTTTATATTACAATAGCATAAAATGTTAATTTACAACCTTACATATATATTGATAGTGGGAGGTATACAGTGATTAACTTATTCAATCTGAATCATTTCTCCCAAATTCCTTTGGATGCATTATTATTGTATCCAGTGGTATTTTTCTTCTAAATCTTATTGTTGACTATATTTTTTAAAAAACTATTGATCTACCCAACTTCTTAACCCTTTCCCCTTACCTGGGGTCACTGACATCCCTCTCTCCTTCTGCATCTCTGATTGCTCCTTGATCTCGCTTCTGTGTTTCCACGCATCTTCTAGCACTTAAATGAGGCAATCTCACAAGCCTCCAACACTGAACTTTTTCTTTGATTTCTCTTACTCATGCTTCTGTGTTTACTCCCAATCTGATGGCATCAGATGTCACTGCTTGTCAATATCACCCAGATAAAACTATTCCTACCCTCACTTTCCAAATGGCCCATAAGATACCTCCCATTGATATCCTCCTTAGGGATAACATCATGTCACACTCAACAAGCTAAGGAAAATCTCGTTTTTCTAAAATACATTCCCTTCTTTACCATTTCTAGCTAATGATGGGTGCAACATTCTTTTTATCTCCCAGGGTAGAAACTTTGAAGATATCTTTTAAGTTTTTCCTCGTCTCATCCTCTGAATCCAATCTAACATTACATCAATATGATTCCTTACATAAATGTATCCTTTTCTTCCATTCCCACACCAGGGCCATAGCTGGAGCCTTTATCAACATCTACTATTTATTTCTCACTTGATCTTCTAGCTTCATCATTACTCATGAGAAACAAAACCAGACTGATCACCCCAAACAGCCCATTAAACAAGCTAGTTCCTTTTTCAAGGATATGATGCAGTTGCCTTTTTTCCACCTCCTGCTTGCCATCTGATATCTTCTTCTCCATCTTATTTAACCAACCTAATTTCTGACTAATCCCCATTATATGGTTTGCAATACAGTAGCCCCCTCCCCAAATATTTTCTGACTGATCTTTTTCTAAGTATCTTTGTTCATGCTGTCCTCAATCCTGTAAGACCTAATTCTTGTCTCCAACCATTCAGTTTATACTGCTTCTTCAAAATCCACAAAAGTTCCCTGCCTATGACTAAATCTACACACAATCCCATTTCTAACACTCAATCATACTCAAGTTCTAAGCCACTTGGCAGAATTCTAATAAAGGCTGAGACTGTCTGGATGATGGGTTTTGGCCAGATCTCACAATGTTGCTGCACCTTAGTGAATTCACCATCATTCCAGCTGAAACCACTTTCAAGAGCTCAAGTTCTGATCACTCAGCTATGACCAAGTTCTAATTAATGGAAGAGAGAGAAGAAAAAAAAAATGTATGCTGGATTATTTCTAAGTTCAGCTCAACAATCCATAGCCATATCAACCCAACAAAACAACTTAAAATTTTCTAAGTTTTCTACTCCTCATGGTTGAAATTGGTGTATTAATATCAAATTTCCCTAACAATACTTTGCTATGGAAATGAAACAAGATCACTATGTAGAAGAACACTATAAAGCATTATGCGGACATGCAGAATTATTATTAATTCATGATAACAAGATGCATGAGATACTTAGTTCTATGCAGTAAAGTTAATGTAATAATTTATTAAGAGGAATAAATATTTCTGCTGACTAGAAAGATGTATGTGTTCTTGAGGTAAAACCATACTTGGATTAAAAGATCTGAGGAACTGAGTAAATACATGATTTTGGAGCAATAAATCCTAAGAGACTTAAATCATTTTGAATGATAGCTTGAAATTTTTTTTTTCTTCTTAAGGCCGCATCTGTGGCACCTGTAACTTCCCAGGCTAGGAGTTGAATCGAAGGCGCAGCTGACGCCTACAACACAGCCACAGCAACACTGGGTCCAAGTGCATCTGTGACCTACACTGCATCTTGTGGCAACGCCAGATCCTTAACCCATTTAGGGAGGCCAGGGATTGAAGCAGCATCCTCACAGAGACAATGTCAGGTCCTTAACTTGCTGAGCCACACTGGGAACTCCCATAACTCTTGATCTCTTAGAGGGTGACGGATAAGTGGTGGCAAGAACTCCTTTCTGCAGATAGCCAGCCCTACCATGGCATGAAAATTTGTGTTAGCTTTGAGAACATAAAAGGTTGTATTTTATGAATTTGTGTATTTTTCATGGAGTGGGAGACCAGCTGCACCTTATCATTGATAACTGATCCCTAATGATAATCTGGCTTATAATGTTTTCAAGTCCCTTACCATCATTTTCTCTGAGAATAAACTGTTTCCTCATCCTTTATTTGAAAAAGGTGGGAACCAGATATCCTGAGATCATACCCTAGCTCTTTCATTTACTGGCCATGTTATCTTGAGCAATTTACTTCCCACAAATCTATGCCTCTGTTTCTCCATTTGGAAAATAGGAGTAATAATGTATTTACATCACAGGCTATGCTGAGAATTAAGTAAGTTGGTGCATGGCGTTTAGCAAGCGCTCAATAACTTTTCTGTTTCATTCTGCTTTGTATCATAATCATCTCTTTGCATATCTGTCTACTTTGCCAGACTGCAAGCACCTTAAAGATATAGGTCTTATCTCTCTTTGTTAGCTTACTGGCATTTCTATATTACTTTGGGTATAAACTGTGAGCTGTTTTACATAGATATCTTGATTTCCCAACTAATATTTAAATATTTTAAGTTTTACAAGCCATCATTCAAGGCTAAAGTTATGTATAATACTTTTTATTTCTTCCAAACAAGCACTTAATAAATACTGATGATTTGTTGACGTACACTAAGTAGGTTCTAATATCCTCATGAAACCTGAGTTATGAAGCATCTTAGTGCAGAAATTTTATCCTATATTCTCCTTTATCTTCCTTTTGTCACATGCCCTCAGTTCCTACAGCACCTACAGCATCAGTGGTAACTATGATCACAGCAGTGCTAAGTATGTGCAAAGCCACTGTGGAAGAATTACAAATCTGATCAAAGAAGCAAGTACTTCAAATATTAACTGGTATTTACTGAGATTTTGGAAGAAACTGAGAAGCACAGAGAATTAATAACTAGAAATAACTAGGTAGTGTTTTCAATATGACAAAAAAACAAAGGTCTGAGAACAAGGTATGCACTATGGAGAGTGACTAAGAATTTGAAAGAATGGCACTAACGAATGCTTCATTTTCTTCACAAAAAGCAAATAATTTCTTTCTTCTACCAAAGCATAGGTAATTACTGATAAGCCTACCCTGCAGTAAATAGTACTGTCAGAAGATTATTATTTTCCTGATTTTAAATAAACATATTGATGTCACTATTTTCTAGAGAAGGATGTCTATTCTTACATTGAATAATTCAATTAAATTACAATTATTAGTTGCCAACAATACAGTGTTCTGACTCTGAGAGAAATGCCTTTTCTAATTTCCTCCATTGTATTTAAACTATTTGTTTTAAAGAATTTGTTTATGTGTCTATTCCACAAAATATAGCACCTCTCCAATTAGGTTATAAGTTAATACAGGCAGAAGTGCTATGTGAGTCATATTTATAAGTACCTTGTATAGTGCCTGGCACATGGCAGATATTCAGTAAAAACTTACAGAATAAATCAATGAGTTAACAAAGGAAGAAAATACATGTTCACTGAATTCCAAGGTTCTGGGAGTTTCAAATAAAATATGAGATAATGCTTACCTGCAAGAGGCTTACAATAAAGTTGAAGATGATATACTCAGATAAAAATAATAATATAATATTAAACATGACCTTCTAGTTATAAGAGTACCTGATGCTGGAATAATCCTACAACTATAAACAACTATAATTTTGAGCAAAATTATGGAGAGAAGGGCACCCAATGTTTTCTCCAGCTTAATCTGTAGAGACAGTCCTTAAAACAGCACAGAAAAAAATGGAGCCCAACAGGACACATTGGTTCTGCTGGGTTGAAAAGACATATATTGTCTAAGGTGCAAAGGTTATAGAAATTTTCATGGAAGGATACCAGAGAGGATTGGCTTGGGGTCAAGGTAGATTCCAGAAGTCCTTGTGGAAGTCAACTGAGCTATGTTTAATTTTTATTGTATAGATGCCAGAGGCTTATTTCCTCTAATATTCTTGTTTCTTTGGTTTTTCTCCCCCTGTTGTTTTTGGGTTTCCCTAAGAACTCCTTCTTAGATATAATCTGTTTTTTGCAGTTCTGTCAGTTGTAATCCATTGTTATTATACTGGAGACCTGTTGACATGGTGGTAAGGTGTTGAGAATGGTAGCATTCTATAATCTTGTTATTTAATCCCAATTTTGTAGTGGGCCTGTGCATGGAATGTGACCTTCCAAAGCACATATTAACTTTTTTTCCCCTTCCTGTGTAAGAATGTCATCTAGAGGAGGTCTAATTGTCTTTCCTTCATGTCAGATAAGACAGGTAAAGTAGCTTCGCTTGGAGGGCAAGGGTTTGTTGTAGAGAACTTTTCAGGTAGATTTATTTTTTTTCTAGCTTTATTGATATATAATATTCATACAAAATTATGTAAGTTTAATGTATACAATGTGATGATCTGATATACATATATATTACAGCTATGATCTGAGGTATTTAAAATTGGTTAATTTTCTCCTTTCCCTGCCTGAAATAGGAGGAATATTTTTCTCTGATCTTTTATGTGAGAACTGGGTGAGGATACTGGAGATGATACCCATGAAAGTGTGGGGGACTCCCTAAAACTGGGCCCCCAGAAGCTTTACCTCTCATGTGAATATACACTCATATTCTCCAGCTCCTTTAAGTTACCATGTAAGTTTTTCCACCTGTTTCTGGTTCCAGGGGTTTCTGTTTCACTTTAGCTGATCTCAGCTGTGGTTATCCATATTTAATTCACTTGTCTCTCCAGAGTTCAGAGTAGTGGTTTTCCCTGTGACCTCAATTCCCTGGAAGATCTAAGAAAAGTAATTAATATTCAGTTATCTGTGTCTGTCTGTGTGTGTGTGTGTGTGTGAAGACGAGTGATAATGTGCAAGCCCTTTATATGTCAGAGCTTAAACTAGAAGTCACCAATTTGTTCTCCTATTCTCTTAACATATTTCTAGTGTTCAACACAGTATTATTAAATATAATCCTTAAACTTGTACATTATATTCCTAGACTTATTCCTCTATAACTGGAGCTTTATACGATTGATCAACTTCTCATTTCTCCCAAATCCTCATTCCTGGTAACCACTGCTCTACTCTCTGCTTCTGTGATACAACTGGTTAGGGAAACTGAAAATTTCCTATGCATTTAAAAATGCACTTTCCCTATGATTGTTTATAGTAGCACTACTCATGATGGCAAGAAATTAAAAACATTCCAAATTTACATTAATAGTAAAGAAAAAAGTGGCTATTTGTACAATGGAATAATACTTATCAATAAAAAATGTACAATCTGTGAAAAATGTAACAGGTTAATCTTGAAGACAATTATGAGCAAAATAAGCCAGAATCTAAGACATCATATTGTATGACTTCATTAATTTGAGGTTTAAAATAGCATGCTAAGTGATGGTGATGGGAGAAGCTGGGGTATGGGAAGGGGAAGGAAGACTATTAGGTGCACAAAGAAACTTTTGGACTTTGGAGATGATGGAAATATTTTACATTTTGAGTGCGACATGTATAGTTTATACAGGTGTAAACATACGAAAAAAACTCACTGAACTCTTCACTTATCATCAATGCATTTTACTGAATGTAAATCCACTTCATTAAAGCTGACTTAAAAAAAGAGATGTGTCCATACTTTGTCCTGAGTCTAAAGGAAAGCCTATCACAAAAGAGATTCTTGACAAATATTTGTCAAATAAATCAGTGAATTAACTAATTAAATTAACAAATGTAGAAGTGTGTGCGTGTTTGTGTATTCTTCCCCTGCACCCATAGCATATGGAAGTTCCCAGGCCAGGGATCAAATCTAAGCCACAGCTGCAGCAATGACACCACAGCTGTGGCAACACTGGATCCTTTAACCTACTCTGCCAGGCCAGATGTGCCTCCGAAGTGACCAGAACTGCTGCAGTCGGGTTTTTAACCTACCGCACCACTGTTGGAATTCCCAAATTCTTAAATAAATTAATATAAAACAACATATGATTCAGTTCTGGGATGAACTGTACAGGCAATAATTACTGTAGAACATCAAAATAAGGAAGAGTTTGGGGAGAATGTTTAGAGGGGAAAGTAAGGTGATTCTAATTGGACATGAAAAGACACATTAATTATAAATAAGAAATGGCACTTTTTGAGAAAAGAACAGCATTTGAGAAAAGGTATAAAGACAGGAATAAATATGAGAACTCTTAGGATAACTGAGAAACAAATTTGATCTGCAATATCTCACTGGAATTATAATAAATAAGTTTAGCCAGTGAATAATTCTTGCATTAAATTATTTAACTAGGTATAGTGGATAGACTGGATTTATGAATGAAAAAATCAGGAAAATCTGTTATAATAATCTATGACAATATGATAATAATCAGACAATATAAAATATAAGAACCAAAAGGATAGAGCATAGATTATTATGTGACATAGTAATAACAATAAAATTTTTGATCTCTGCCCCTGGTTCCTGAGACATAGCTCCTAAAAAACCTGGTAAAATTTCTGAGTGATAACAGTGACAGAAATGTCTTTTGTTCTAATATTTGGTATTTGAACCCAGTTCCCAACACTTGGAATCTCTGGAGTGATAGGAGTGTCCTTTTGTATGAAATGGCTGGCAGCTGGGGACCCCTAGATAGCTTCAGGGTAAGGACTATTACCAGAAAGACCAAGGTATGATTAGAGGGTTGGAAATTTCAACCCTTTCTGAACCCTCCAAGGGGAGAGGGGCTGGGAGTTGAGTTAGTCAGCCAGCGATGTAATCAACCATGACTACATAAAGGGATTGCCATAAAAACCATAAAAGAGGGTTCAGAGGGCTTCCAGGTTGGTGACCATATGGAAGTGCTAAGGAGTGGCACTCCAGGGAGGGCATGGAAGCTCTGTGTAATTGTACATACTTGCCCTATGTATCTCTTATATTTGGATGTTCCTGAGTTGTATTCTTTACAATAAACCAGTAAATGTTAAGTGAACTTTTTACCTGAGTTCTGTGAGCCATTCTATCAAATTATCAAACTTGTTGAGAAGGACATGGGAACCTCTCGTTTGTAGCCAGGTAATTGAAAACACAGAAGGCCTCGACTTATGATTGGCATCTGAAGGGGGAAATCTTGTGGGACTGAGCCCTTAACAAGTGTGTGGGATCTGACAGTAACTCGAGGTAGACAGTGCCAGAATTGAACTGAATTCTAAACACCCCTCTGGCATTGCATAATTAGTCAATGTGGGGACAACGCCACACATCAGTGTCAGAAGTGTTGTGAATATAGAGAAGTGGTTTTCCCTTTGTAGAAGTAGGAATTGAAATCAAGAAATACATGACAAATTTGTGGGAAATAGCACAAGGAGTTAAAGCTAGTTTAATTCAATACATATGTCCTGATGATTTGTTCTGAACATCTCCACTGCTACTACCCTAGTCCCCGTCGCCAAACCTTTCTCTGTCAGTGGCCTTTTCTATTTGGTCTCCCCAGTTCTACCCTCTTCCTCCTTTATCCCCCAGTCTCACATCAGCTCACATAGAACACACCAACTCCCTGTTCAAAAGCTTCTGGTGGCTTTCTACCACTCTGACAAATTCAATCCAAACTTTTTACTGTAGCAAACACAACCTTCACGCTCTATGCCTAACTAATTCTCCAGTTTATATCCCACCTCTCTGCCTGGGCTCAAACTGCTCTGGCCACTTGGCCTTCTAGCTGTGATGGGACTATGCTACACTTTCTGTCTTTAGGGTCTTTACTGAGAATACTTTTGCCTAAAACATTCATGAGGTTTGATACATCACTCCATTGAAAACTCAGTTCAAATGCCATTGCCCAGGGAAGACTGATTCTACCACTACATCAAAAACAGAACTGAAAGTTATCCCTTTACTCTCTATCCCCTTCCTGTGCTTTATTTTTCATCACAGATTTCATATAGAAAAGAATGTGGCTTAGTTATTTCTTTGCTTGCTGATGATCTAAATCTTTCTCAGCCTCTAGAATATAAGTTCCATGAGGACAGGAGTCTTATTCACTCATGACTCTCAAAAGTCTTTTTAAAGTGAATGAATGGATCAGAAAAGCCCAGTTTCAACACTTACTAGATATGTGAACTTGCATAAGTTACTCATACTTTCTCTCAGAATCATCACTCCTTTAATGGAGACAAAAATAAGACTTTTGCTCTCCAGATTTTTGTGGGGATTAAATTGAAGACTATATTTAAAGAATCCAATACACTTCTAGGCCAGAGTAAGCAAGAAATAAATGGTAGTCCCCACACATGAGATGTATCAAGTGTATTCCAGCACCTTAAAAGATGACAAATTATAAAGTTCTTCCATCTCTAATATAGGGGGGAAATATTCCTCATAAGGCTAATGGCTTTTCTTCTCAGAGTTCCCATTTGTGTAGCCCACATAAGGCTCCAGGAAAACTGACATGAAAAAATATTAGCCAAGTTTCAGGGCACAAAACTTCATGTTCTCATTTGTTCAATTTTTAAAAGTCTCAGCTTACCTGCTCTACCTGTAGAACAACCATTTACAGAGCTCGCTGATATTGTGATTCCTTCAGGGAAATTGACTATAAACTTGTTTAAGAGCAAATGAAAAAAAAATTTTCACCTTTCATTTCAGTTCAGGTTATTGGATTTTTGGTTCTAACATGATTCTAAGTACATAAAAATTCGATCTGGAGTGAAGATGTTTACAGTGCAGTTGGTAAATCTACCATAAAGGGTTGAACCATCACATGACCAAGTGACACAACTGAAGCTTCTGAAACCAGGTCATGCAGGAGAGTAAACATGGATCATATCCACCACATCAGAAAAGTAAGTTTCTAAAACCATTCCACTCTACACTGACATACAAAATCTGTGTTCACTCTGTATTATAAAAACACTCTTTTGTGGTGTTCCCGTCATGGCTTGGTGGTTAATGAATCCAACTAGTATCCATGAGGATGCAGGTTCAATCCCTGGCCTCGCTCGGTGGGTTAAGGATCCAGGCTTGCTGTGAGCTGAGGTGTGGTTTGCAGATGTGGCTCGAATCTAGCACTGCTGTGGTTGTGGCTGTGGCGGGCAGCTACAGCTCCATTTCCAACCCCTAGCCTGGGAACCTCCATATGCCGTGGGTGTGGACCTAAAAAGACAAAAAAGCAAAACAACAAAAAACAAACAAACAAAAAAACCAAAGCACTCTTTTGTTTTAGAAAATTACTTGGAAGACTGTAAGCAGGAAAGTTGATTCTACTGAAGCTTTATTATTTTAAGATCTCAGCAACATTAAGTCATCCCTGGCCTCTGAAATCTGATTTTATGTGGCCACAAACCCTGCAGAGGAATTTGATACAGAAGTCTAGGTACTCCCCAGCTAGTTTTACAACCACTATTCTAATGTTTCACATACTACTGGTAGATGAATGTGCCCATGATGCACTATTTTTCCTACCAGATTTCGCCACAGGCACTTATTAGATTCCCCATTGTTTATGGTTTGAAGTTCAAAGTTCTGAGGTTAACAACCAAGGGCCTGAACATTTAGCTCTTGCTTATCTTTCTCATCTTACCTCCTACTACTCCCTTCAATATGTTCTTACTTCTTAATAAATACAGTTTTCAACTGATGCTTTTCTATCCCTGGGTCTTTCTCATCTAATTTTCTCTTCTAGATTGCTCACTAGGCTCCTCTCTTTCTCTCCAAATCCTTGTGAAATTCTCAAATATCTTAAGAATCTCTAGGTTTTATTTTTGTATTTTACTTCTATCCTTTGTAACACTACCTGTTTTAGGATCATTTTTGTGCCTGTGGCATAATTCCAGCTCATCCATTTTATTTGTTTATTCAGTCCATAAATTTCTATCAGGGGCCAGGCACTACACCAGGCACTGGGGCTTCAACATGGAACAAAAACAGACTTGATTCCTGATCTCATGGCAATTTTAACTAGTTGCTCTTCAGATATTAATAATGGCAGAAACAAACATTCTATTATAACGATAACAGTGAGTGAGAGATACAATGGCTATGAGAGCCTAAAATACTTAACTTGACCCAGTCAGGAAGATTAGAAGGTTTGCCCAAGGAAATGACAGCTGACATGATGAAATCTGGGGAATGACTACAAGTGTACTGGATAAAGAAGTTAGAAAAAATGCTTTCTGATAGAATGATCTATCATGTAAGGGAATACAGCAACAACAAGAGACTGAAAGATCTAGTTGATGGAGCAGAAAAAAGAGAGGTGTGGTACTGAGAGAACAATTTAGAAAGTCAGGTAGTGGCCAGGCCATTGATGGCCTTTTGTCCAGTGGTTCTCAAATGGTTTAGTCTCGGGAATGCTTTACACTCTTAAGACTTACTGGGCACTCCAAGAGTTCTTGCTTATATGTACAATACAGTTATCAATACTATCTTATAAATTAAACCTGACAATTTTTTAAAAATTTATTAATTCATTTAAAATAACAAAAATAAGCCTGTGGTATGTGTTCATATGAATGACATTTTAAATTAAAAAAAAAAAATATATATATATATATCTCAAAACAAGAATTCGTGAGAAGAGTGGTTTTTCTTTCTTTAATTTTTAGGGCCACACCCGTGGCATATGGAAGTTTCCTGGCTAAGGGTCGAATCAAAGCTGCAGCTGCCAACCTCCGCCATAGCCACAGCAACTCAGGATCCAAGCTTTGTCTGTGACCTACATGACAGCTCACAGCCATGCCAGATCTTCAACCCACTGAGTGAGGCCAGGGATTGAACTCACATCCTCATGAATACTAGCCAGGTTCCTTACCACTGAGCCACATCAGGAACACCAGAAGAGTGATTTTCTGCCTTTTTTTTTTTTTGCAGGACTCTTTTTGATATTTGCCTTAATAGAAGACAACTGGATTCTCACATCTGCTTCTGCATTTGTTCTGTTTCAATATCACAGGTCAGGTTGCCAGGGAAAACACCAGTTGATTGAGAGAGAATGAGAACAAAAAAGTTATAGTATTAATAAGGAATAACTTTGACCTTGTAAAATCCATGAATAAATCACCAAATGACTCTTTGAAAATAGCTGTTAATTTGGTACAAGCACTATGGAAAACAGTATGGAGGTACCTCAGAAAACTCGATAAAGAACTACCATATGATCCATCAATCCCACTCCTAGGCATATATCCAGACAATTTTTTTTGCTGAAAAAGATTCAGGCACCCTTATGTTCATTGCAGCACAATTCACAATAGCCAGGACATGGAAACAACGTAAAAGTCCATCAATAGAGGAATAGATTAAGAAGATGTGGTACATATACATAATAGAATAATACTCAGTCATAAATAAAGTAAAATAATGCCATTTGTACCAACATGAATGGAACTAGAGACTCTCATACTAAGTAAAGTAAGTCATAAAGAGAAAGACAAATACCTTATGATATCACTTATATGTGGAATCTAATATGTGGCACCAATGAACCCATCTACAGAAAAGGAAACAAATTTATGACATGTGGCTGCAAAGGGGGAGGAGGAGGGACTAGGACTTTGGGCTTAGTAGATGCAAACTACAGAATTTGGAGTAGACAAGCAATGAGACCCTGCTGTATAGCTCAGGGAACTATAGCTATATACATGATGGAAGATAATGTGAGAAAAAGAATGTATATCTATGTATAACTGGGTCACTTTACAGCATAAATTTACAGAACATTGTAAATCAATTATAACAAAACAATTTAAAAGAAAGAAAATAGCTGTTTCAATTCACGTTAGCAGATACCTGTCACATTCTATGTAGGGAAAGGGTTATGAGTAAAAGGAGATGTAGGTAGATGAACATAGTAGCATTTTATAATATTCTAGTGAGACAAGTAGCTAGGACTAGGGTTGTCACTTATAGAAGAGAAAAACTAATTGTATTGGGGAAATAACAATTAAAAAAATTTTAAAAAAAGAAAAGATGGAACATTCAGACACTAGTTAGGACACTGAATGGATAATATTGGTGATAGATTTGATATGGGAAAGGAAGTAAATAGTTGAAAAGGATGAGTCCTTGTTTTGTTTGTTGGTTTGTTTGGTTTGTACTGGTAGATGGATAGCTAGGCTCTTTCCTAAAATAGCAAACAAAAATAGGAAGTTTTGTAGAGCACAATCACGAGTTTATTTTGGCTCTGTTGTATGAGTCTAAGAGATATCCCCCACCAAAATGTCAAAAAAGCAGTTGCCGATACATGCCTAGAGCACAGAGTAGACCTGGCTCAAAAAATACATTTATGAGCCATGTGCCTGTGGTGGTTAGTAAATCTACTGGTGTATGTAAGTTTGCCTAGGAGAAAATACAGAGAAATTAGAATATAGGAAGTTCCCGTCTTAGCTCAGTGGTTAATGAATCTGACTAGAAACCATGAGGTTGCAGGTTCGGTCCCTGGCCTTGCTCAGTGGGTTAAGGATCTGGCGTTGCCATGAGCTGTGGTGCAGGTTGCAGACATGGCTCGGATCCCTTGTTGCTGTGGCTCTGGCGTAGGCCGGTGGCTACAGCTCCGACTGGACCCCTAGCTTGGGAACCTCCATATGCCACGGGAGCAGCTCTAGAAAAATAAAGGCAAAAAGACCCCCCCCAAAAAAAGAGAAATTAGAGTATAGAACCAAGCCTTGAGGAATATAAATGCAATGTAAATTGTAATGTTTGTTTGAGGTAAGGAAGCCATATTTGTAATGCAAAAAAGAAATGTGGTAATGATGGTCGTAGAGGAAAAACTCGGAGACTATTCTCCTAGAGAATAACCAATAAAGTAAGATTCCTGAGAAAAAGTAGGATCCCAGTTAACATTTTCTTCTTGAATGTCACCCTGGAAGCCAAAGTACCAGAGACTTAAACATCCAATTTTATGAGAATAGGATTAATTCCAATATAAAAACTGCAGAAAATGGCTATTCAGAAGCTAGAAGTGAGATTTTGATTGGAAATCAATTGATCCGGCAGACAGTGCTCCTGGTAAGTCCTAAGTAAAAATAATACCTAAGAACCACATAATTGTTACATCTGGTTAGGTAACAAAAGTAAGAGAGATTGGGGAATGCTACACTCAGTCATTCAAATAAGCCTTAGAGAGGAAATCATATGAAAGTGTTTCATCCTTGACTAAAAGTAGAAGATTTTTCATGGCTCTATGGAATCTAAAGGCTTGACCACTGAATTTCTACTTATGAAGTTAATATGTGTTTAGGTCTTCTTAAATGCACTTAGAAATTACGGTCTGATGCAAGCTAGAATGTTTTCCTCGTGAAATTCTTTTAGTAAGAAAATTGTTTCAGAAAGTAAATATATCCGGGCCTATGTAACATGCTTCCCTATGGGAACTAGTGAATTTAAAGGAAAATTTCATCCATGCTAATGATCAGGAAGATGAAAAAGCAAAGGAAAGAAAAGTTGGGGAAGCAAACAGCTGAGGATTTCCTTTCTGCATGACAAAGGAAAACCACATGGTAATGCAGTAGCTGACTTAGAGCAGCAAATATTTTAGCACATAAACCATGTGCCAAAAACTGTTACAGTTACCTCAGATAAAAATATGAAGAAGAGATTATTTACATGCTGGGAATAGATAGGCATGTGCAAATGTATAATTCCAAAACAATGTGGTTAGTGTGACGCCTTTCTTAGTCGTCTTCTTTCTATTGATTGAAGGAAAGGGTACAAAGATTTTAAATTCTCTGAGAGATAATAAGGTACTGATGGGAGGGGGAGGGAGTGGGAGGGATCGGGAGCTTGGGCTTATCAGACACAACTTGGAATAAATTTACAAGGAGATCCTGTTGAATAGCATTGAGAACTTTGTCTAGATACTCATGTTGCAACAGAAGAAAGGGTGGGGGAAAAATGTAATTGTAATGTATACATGTAATGTATACCCCCTTGCTGTACAGTGGGAAAATTAAAAAAATAAAATAAATAAAAAAAATAAAAAAAAGACAATGAAACAATGTCTCCTGGAAATAGAAGCAATTACGAGAGGTCTAGATCTCAGACCAGATAAAAGTTACAGAATACTTTATTTAGGTCTATCAGAAATAACTACATCTCAGTGAAACTTAGGTATCTGACAACATATTAAATAAGCAGGAACAGAAAAGGGGAAGGTCTTTTACTGCCTGTACTTTTGATTTAGGTTAATCAAAAACTGAGCAGGTAAACTAGACCAGACTGTTGGTGGAAGCCATGATAAGAAATGAAGGCGGCTATTCAAAGAAGCCATAGGTATTTGTCCCAAACTTGCTTACGAAGTCATTCCAGATAGCTTCTTCAAATAATATTTGGGATAAGTCAATGATACCGAAAGAAAAAACAAGTTAAATTCTTTCGCGTTTCCTTTTTTGTTTTTTCTTTTTACGGAAGCACCTGTGGCATGTGTCAGTTCCCTGGCTAAGGGTCAAATAAAAGCTGCAGCTGATGGCCATAGCCAGAGCCACAGCTATGCTGAACTGCACCTGCTAACTACGTCGCACTTTGCAGCAATGCTGTATCCTGAACGCATAAGCGAGGCCAGGGATTGAACCTGCATCTTTATGGATACTATGTTAGGTTCTCAACCCACTGAGCTACAATAGGAACTCTCAAAGTTAAAATTTAATTGATGAGATAACATATGTACAAAATATATCATTTTAGTCTTAGCTTTTTGGTTTCTTATATTGGCCTTGAGTTACTTGTTAAGCCTTCTTAAAAGATTAATTTTTGGTTGAAAATATATTTTTGTAGGGAAAAAACGTTATTAATTCATCTAAAAATATTTTGCTGAGTCTTTCCATGTGTGATATAATGTACTCACTGATTATGAAATTGGAGGCAACTAAAATATGGTATAAATTTATTCACCTTTTTAAGCTAACTACAAGGAAATAATTAAGATAATTCCTTTATAGGGTCGCAAAATGTTATAAAGAAGAAACAATATCAGTATGCATGTAAGAGATATGCTTCAGTGCATACTCCTAAACTACTGCTATGGATCAGGAAATGTAACTTTTACCAGCACACACTGGCAGCCAGTTGCAGAGACCATCCCACTCCTATAACCTTGTAGTAGAGCACATTTCACAGTGCCAGGAATATGGAGGAACCCATGAATGCACATGGATGGATTCTGTCAATCAAAAGGAGAACATGATTTATGAATCTGAAAACTTATCTAAAAATTTCAGTCCAAAGTTGACCTGTGACAAGTGACAAAGTTGACTAGTGACAAGAAAGCTCTCCAGGACTTAGCCTAGTGTGTGTAGACAACAAATAATGGATAAGATTAAAAGAATAATGCTACATGCATAAAATGCTACTGGAGCAAAATATGAGAGCTCCAAAATGACCTAGAGAAAGAGTAACCCAAACAGGAAATGCTTGAGTAATGCTTTAAACACTGTATAGACATTTGCCAAGAAATAAAAAATGAGCAAGGCTTGCTGTGTAGAGAAACAAAATCATTAGAGCTACAGGAGAGTAGAAGAGCATGGTATGTTTGTGAACTGACGATCATCTAACATGGATAAAGTAAGATATCTGGATTGGAACTGGGAGTGCATGAGCCTGGAAAAGGCTGAATGACAAACATCTAATGGTGAAGGTCTTCACCTGTCAAACAAAGGGGTGTGGGCTTTATTCTATACATTTGCCAAGAAGAGATTTTAACATTAACTCTCTCTTAAAAAAAAAAAAGATATCATTTGTGCAAATTTAATATATAAAAATGAATGTAAGTGAATAAGGAGTAAGGTACCCAGGCCACATTTAAAGTTTTCTTCAAACCTGGGGGGACAGAGAGAAAGGGAGGCTGAGAGTCAGGTGTTGATGAGGTAGAACTGAGTTGTCCTATCCTTCAGAGACACTAACCCAGCAAATCTGCAAACACAAAACCTGCAAACCACCTTCCCATGGAAGGAGGGAGGACAGGCTTCTTTGCATGCACTCTAGCTTGATCTTCCTTCTACACGTCAAAAGTACCTCCCTCTCAGTGGTCACCATGGGCTTCTCCTCCTCCATTTGTTCTTTGTTAAGTTGTTTGGCAAGAACCCCACCTTAAACCACTTCTTACTCTATGTACTTCCTGTAAGATCTCCTTCTCTCTTATGGCTTAATGGAGACCCATAAGCGAACGACTTCTCCAAACATATCTCTAATAATGATATCTCACCTGAGATTCTAGCTGGGCTCTTCTACTTGGCTGTCTTACACACATCCAACTCAGAATGCTAGAAATGTCACATTAGAAAGGACTTGAAAGATCTTCCCTTATAATGTCCACATTTTATAAATGAGAAACAAAACCCAGGGATGTTTATTGCTCTCCTCAAGTTTGTCTTTCTCCTCAGTATCTGAAATAGGATAGAACCCAATGTTCTGACTCATATTTTTTCTTGACTCCATAATTTAATTTTATATATGCATCGACTTCAATGAGGGTCTGTGTTATGGAAAAAACACTGAGCTAGGTACGTTAGGGAATACAAAGATGAGTGAGACACTGCAAGCAGCTTATAATCAAGTACAAAGATAAATATGTACTGTAACACACAGCAAAATATAAATGCTCCAGGAGAGCTAAAAGAATCTTAGGGATTTAAGGAAGGTCAGTCTGTGTTTTGTTTCTATTTTTTAATAGGTAATATGCATTTATGTTTCTCACACAAATTTATTTATACTCCTAACCACAGTTACTTTTGCATATCAAACATACAGTTGACAAACACATATTCCCTTTTCAAAGGAAAGCTACAGGAGTTCTTTTGTTGTGTAGTGGACTAAAAATCTGGCATAGTCTGCATTGGCTTGGGTTTCTGCTGTGCTGCAGGTTTGATCCCTAGCCTGGGAATTTCCACATGCTGCGGGCTTGGCCAAAAAAAGGGAAAGCTACAAATTATCTTTGGGATCATAGCTGGAGTTTTGTGTATTTCCTCCCCCAAAAGAGCAGAAAGTTATTAACTTCTCAACTTCTCTGAGACTGTGAGGGAGAAATACTGAGGCAGAGATAGAGTGAGGTAGTAGAGCAAGCCAAGCCCAGAGCAGTTGGGGTATTGCAGAAACTGCACTATGGATCAGGGGACAAGCTGCCTGGACTGCTTCCCACATTGCTGCAACACTTCAACATAGCCTGAGATCCAGAAAACAACCTGTTTGTTTATTTCAACTGCAATAGCCATGAGACAACCTCAGCCTTGGAACTGTGGTATCCACAGTAGTTTTTTCTGTCTTCTCTTAGACTTCTCTAGAATCAGAACTCATTAGGGAACCAAAGAGAAATGTAGAGCTCAGTTAAGTGAAATGCTTATTACTTGCAACCTTTTCAATTGATGTTTGTAAAGAGAATACCTATTAGGAAAGATGTTACTCCATGAGATCCCTAAAGTCCTCTTATGGACTGTGAGCGATGATAATAAGGAACAAGAATTCAGCAAGATCTACTGAGAATCTAAATTTTAATAGGAATCTGATTGGCATTTTCCCAGGTTATACCCTCTGGCTCAGAGAAAGGAGGAAAATGATGACAGTGAAAAAGCAACACCAACCCTCCCTGGGTTCTCCAGAGCTCTTGTACCTGCAAAATTTAAAGTAGCAGAAAATGATCATAGACTCATTTCAGGGCAATAGGAGAGCTACTGGAAAAAAAAAAAAAATGCCTCAAGTCATATTGAAAAGACTGGAAAACAAGCTTCAGAAGGGAAAATATAGGCAAGAGCTCTGAAAAAGTATGCCTTGTGACATCAATATATATAACATATTTATACAAAAACACCACAAAATATAAAATTAAAAACTCCAAGCAGTAGCACAGTATAAAATAAGGTTTTCAAACCTTAATGAGAATTTGAATCACCTGGATAACTTGTTAAACTGCATATCCACACACACACACACACACACACACACTATGCTACTTAAAAACTTTATTATCCGCAGCCAGAAACCTAACCTCTCTGGATCTGCACTCCTATAAAATGGTATACCAAAAATTGAGAAATAATGCATATGAAAAAAATTATAAAGCAGTATAAAGATATATTGCTACTTGAAGAAACAATAGTATGATATTATGTATTTATCTCAAACAGAAAAGACATTGAGGGTAATGACAGTTGATATATAAATGTTTTGTCTGTAGAAAACTGAAATTAACTTGTTTTCCATCTCTGAAGATAGCAATTCTAAGCATCTATAGCAGTGGTTCGCAAACCATACTGCCCATTCAAATCGCTCAAAAAGCTTTTAAAAAAAATACCTCTGCCTGGGCACTTCACATCTTGCCCCACAATTCTGATATAATTGGTCTAAAAGGGGACCTAGACACAAAGTGTTTAAAACCAAAACAAAACAAAAACCTCTTCAAAAGATTCTAATATGCAATCAGTGCTACCACTGGCCCTTGATATGGATGTTCATTGAACAGAACTGGCTGAGAAAGTGAGAGAAAGCTGGGTGGATGCAGAAAAAGGAAAGGAGGTCTGAAGGGGTGCCCCTGTCAGTGTTACCTGCCTACCAAAGGAAAACTAGTTTCTCCATTGAAAAGATACTCAAAGAAAAACAGGAGCAGCTGGTGAGGGTGATAACAAAGCTTATCTCTACTCTGGTTGTGAGGAGCAAATGAGATAATGCCTGCGCAGCTACCTGAATAAGTTCCATAAAAAATATGTAGTGTTATTAAGGTCAGATTCATCAAACAACTCATACGTAGAAGAAAGTGAGATGTAACTGTTAAAGAGGACTCCTCTAAAGCAGCCTGCTTCAGAATCCACCTCCTAACGCAATGTCTTGCAAATTGATTAAAATTTTCCACGGAATCTGTGTTGTATGAGCTAAGTAGAATCTCTGATTATTATCCATATTTTTGTTGTTATTCTTGACCTTAAAGGTTACTCAATGGTTTACAGACCAGGTACTCTTAAAATTTCAGTGTTGAAACAAAACAAAAAAGGTTTTGAGAGCCTCTTAAAATTAGAGAAAACTTAACGTGGTGGCAAACAAAAATAAAAATTAGCAAAAAGCAGGTGTGTTGCATGGATAAACTTACATAACAACCAGGTGTCAAAAATTTTTAAAAAAGCACCTCCCCAAAGTGTGTTAGGAAGAAGTGAGACAGCATTCCCTAGTCTCCACCATGGCACAAAAAGATCATAGCCCTTTGCCATGATTAGCTAGAAAACCATGGCAGACTCTTAAAAATGAGGGATGGAAAGTTCTTCAGGGGTATCAGGGACTCTGAAGTTTGGAAAATGTAATAGTGTCAAACATAAAATAGCTAGTAGGGTAAATCTCACTGGGGGAGAAAGCAAAAGTAAAAAACAATGTAAAAATATGGATATATGAGTTTATAAAACTTCCTGTGTGTTTGGTTTCTTGTTTGTGGAATTCAAGGACATATGTTTGGTTGTATATAATCAACTGCAAATGCCTAATACTTATTGAATATTTTGTGCTAAATAAAGTTTTTATATTGAATTAACTCTTGGAATTATCATAACTTATTGAAGTATGTGTGTATGTATGTATTATTATTATTACCTTCATTTTACAGATAAGGAAGCTGAGGTAAAAGCAAACCCTTGTTCAATATGCCAGGATTTGAACCTAGACAGCTTAATCCAATAGAATATAATTGTAACTACTATATTACACCAACTTTCTAATTTCCACCTTAATATTTGTAGACTTGACTGGGCAGACTTGTTCTTATTAATGAAGTTAAACATGACATGCTATCAACTTACGGTCTTTTTATTTCCTGTTCTTAGTTCAAGCTGTGCTATCTATAAGTATAGCACTTTTCCCAGTGAATTAATTTTTACATATATATTTCTCCTCATTAGACTATAAATTACTAGACTATCAGACTATGAATGCCACTTTCTAAGAACTGTGTCTTGTTCATCTTTATAGCAGTAGTGCCTGACAGAATACAAGTTGCTAGAATAATTAGTACTGAATGGGCCATTCAGGAATAGCTACTTAACTAAGTGAGGTTAAAGAAATTATAAACTGAGAAAGATCAAGAACAAAGATTTAGATTTAAGCATTAGCCCAAAACATGGTATGCCCCTTGGGGAAGAAAGTGTAAAGACAAATTAGAAAGGAACCAAAGTCAAGGTGTACATTTACACAGTTTGGCTGACTTGTTTACCTTCACCAGGTATTTGTTTAGAAGGAAATAGTTTAAATAAAGTATCTTCAATTTAACAAAATCATATATATTTTTAGAAACTCTGAAAAATGAAGAAATAGGGAAGAAAGGAAGGAACAAGGGCCAAATAAAAGAGAAAGGGCCTTGTGGTATATTTTTGCATTCTTCAATACTTACTAAGCATTACTGTATATGAGCTGTCTCTCTAGGTTTTGAAAAAAAACAAGTGTCAATATAGAAATATAGAAGATACCTCTGTTCAAGGATCAAATGAGGAGAAAAAAACAAGACAAACACAACAAAGACATTAAGGTAGTGGTAAGTCTTATGAAGACAAAAGAGGGTTGCATGAAGATAACGCAATAAGTTAAGTTTGTAGAAGAGGAGTACAGACACTTAAGAGTGTTAAAGGGCAGCTCCACTCTGAAAGGGACATTGAGCAGAGACTTGTACATCAAAAAGAAAATGGCACAGTAAAAATCTGCGGCAGAGCCATCTAGGCAAAAAAGAATGGTAAAGACAAAGGCCCTGAGGCAGCAACAAGTATCTTCCTATTTTCTAAAGCTTAGATGACTTTTATTCAGAGTCATTCATTTATTTATATCAAAACTTTTATTCTGCTCAAAGAAGGCCACTCTAAGAGAACACAGAAGAGTATTCAGAACAATTCAAACAGAAGGCTATCTGAAACTAAAGAAGGTAGGACACATCAATTACTGACGAGAAGGTGAACTGAGCGGGGAGGGGCTAAGGTTCCTGGTAAGCTAACCGGGATATCACTGATGTCTTCAAGCTCAATTTTAGTAGAATCCTTGGGATAGGAGGGCTTCTGATTTAAGGGATTCCAAAAACAGAGGTAAATGATGAAAAATGAAGACATCGAAGACCTTTTGCAAATAAAGAAAGAAGAGAGTCTGGAGTGAACTGAAATGCAAAAAAGAGAGAGGATCATCAATGAGGATCTCAAATGACTTAAGACAAGATGATTCAGGATATAATTATATTTCTTGGGAGAGCACGTTTTCTAAGAGTCTGAGACTGTAAAGAAAGTGAGGAGTGACAAAAATACACTAACTAAAAAATGTGAGGTGGGAAGGGAGAAATCAGAGGTAGCTAATGGCATCTAGTATTTCCTTTCCCTCCCCTAAAGTAGATGATAAAGTCATTTCTTTTTTTTTTTTTTTTTTGTCTTTTTGCTATTTCTTTGGGCCGCTCCCGCGGCATATGGAGGTTCCCAGACTAGGGGTCGAATCGGAGCTGTAGCCACTGGCCTACGCCAGAGCCACGGCAACGCGGGATCCGAGCCGCGTCTGCGACCTACACCACAGCTCACGGCAACGCCGGATCCTTAACCCACTGAGCAAGGGCAGGGACCGAACCCGCAACCTCATGGTTCCTAGTCGGATTCGTTAACCACTGCGCCACGCCGGGAACTCCGATAAAGTCATTTCTTAAGAACGGAATTGTCAAGAATAGGATTCATCATTTGAGTAGGATGGCAAATATAGGATTCACCATTTGAGTAGAATGGCAAATATACAGAAAGAAGAAAGTAGTAGTCATGCCTCATTGACTGTAAACTAATCGAAAGCCCAAAATCTTATCTTATTCATCCCTGGGTCCCTCACTTTACATAAAATATGTTTCACAGAAAAGCCGTTTAGTTTTCATTGCCCCCCCCCACAAAAAAATGAGTGTTTGGGATTTACAGAGGAAGAATGTGGGAGCCTTAATTTGGGGATTCACATTCTTCTTCTCTCTATAGAATCAAGTCTAAATTCCTTAACATAGAATGCAGTGCCTCTCATGATCTGGCCACAACCCAACTTTCTAATCTTCCTGCAGTTTCTACTATAGGCCCATTCTTATAGCCCAGATAATTTGTTTTCTATTTCCATAATATGCTGTGCTTCAAAGTTTTGAGTCTTTCTACATGATGTTCATTCCATCTGCAGTACCACATCCCATCATGAATGCCTGCTAATCAACTCATCTTCTAGACCTCTGAATAACTGCCTCTTCTTTGAAATCTTAGTATTCTCTCCACAATTTTTTTTTCCTGCGACTTCTCTATGTTCTTTCGGCATTTTATCCATACCTTCTTTATAACATTTATTACATTGTATTTTCATTATTTATTTGAACATGCAAATATCCAAGTAGCTCAAGATCAGGGACCATGTATTTAACTTTAAATACTCAATATCTATCATTATAAAGCCTGGAATGTATTAGGCCCTCCATATGCTTTTAATATATGAGTGAATTACTAGCATATCTAATGCCTTTTATAGTGCTATTTTACTGAGAAAGGTTTTAGTAGCTGATGATCTAGTAAGATAATTTTAAATATATTTCAAATATATTAGGACAAGACTTTATGTGATGTGCTAAAATGAGTACCATTAGCCTTAGCAACCACATCTAAGAAGGATTAGGACACTTTTTGGTAAAAAGAAATACGCAAAATATACTTATAAATTTGCCCAGATGTTAAGTCAATTAACTTCAAAAGAGATGGAAAGAAGAGTAACATTGGCAAACATCAGACTAGAAAGCTCCAAACTCCTGCTGCTCCACAAAAACAAAACCAAATTTAAAAAAAAAAAAAAAAAAAAAGCAGAAATTGTCAGAACCAGCTTTGCCAGAACATAAGAGCTGTAGAAAATCTTTTTGGTATTTTCACTTGCCTTTGTCCCATTCCCTCCTCAATTTAACAGTCCTGAAGAGGGTAGCCTGCGTTCCCAGTGTGGGCCTTGGTACCTGGTTCCAGAGGGAGCAGAGCACACCTTAGTTAAAATTACTGTGTTTGTCTGTTCTAACCTGTACAGGGGCTATCTAAAGGTCTGCTGTAAGACACTCTTCTCTATTTCACTTAACTTGGAATCACTGAGGGCAAAATACTGGCAGGCACTTCTTAAAACATTGTCAGATGAAAGGAAAATCCACAGCCACCTGGGATAAAAGATTATGGCTCAGACATACAAAATACAGCCTACAAACTGAAAGCAAAAGCTGAGGACATTGTTTCCTTGGGAAAGTAGCACTTTTAAAATACAATCCATGTATACTCAGGAATTTAGGAAGACAGGCTTATACTCAGGGCAGAACACATGCTCGGAAAATACCTAAGAAGACCCTATGCTTTCTCCTCTTGCTGAACTCTAGGTTCAATGCAAGCCTGAGGTGAAGGCGAAGACAAAGTTACAAATGACCCAGCTAAATGTTAAAGAAGTGTCATAGCATGGGCCATCTCCAAAGACTGGGATAGGTTTTGTTTGTGTATTTGTTTTAGCTCCTGGTGTGATAGAGAAATTTTTTATCACAACACAAGCTGAATGCAACTAAAGGAAGAGAACTCAGTGAGTACATTAACAAGGAATTCAATTGTTGCAAAAATAGTTTGGAAAAGTAAACAAACGATTGTAACCTTCAACAGTCAAGAATAGAAAGACTGAGGGAGGAAAAGAATCTTATTTCCAAAGTTACCATATTATAATAATTTTTGCCAAAAAAAAATCACAAGGCATGCAAAAAAAAAAAATGGAAAGTATCACCAATTTAAAGAAAAAAAAATAGATGAACAGAAACATCTCTGGGGAAGCCCAGATATACTAGAGAAAGTTTTTAAATCAACTGTAGAGAGAGATGCTTGCATCTAAAAAATTAAGCAATTATTTAGCATTGTCTCTAGCCAAGGGCTTTGAAATTTTTTGAGCCAGTGACTTATTGAGGTTTTTTAGTTCTGCATCATAGTAACAAAATGTGCTATCCAAATACTTAAAAGCATTTGGGGTGGAAGATATCAGCTAAACTGACTATCTCTAAAGAATATCTAGCCAGATAGCTTTTGCTAAGCAGAAACACCTTAAAGAACTACTCTCCTATGTCTGCTTTAATAAGTGATGACTTACTTGCCAAATGTTTCCCTGAAGTCCTAAATTAATTCAATTTTGGAAAAATGTGTTACAAAATATTTCTGATTCTGCCTACTAAAAGAAATAACTATTTTTCAAGTACTTAGTATGTGCAATGCAATGTATTATACAATTTACATGAAAATTTTCATAAAAATTCTCTGATATAAATATAATCATCATCCCATTTTACCAATAACAGAAAGCAGGCCTAAAGAACTTGAGCAATTAATGGAAGAGCTCAGAGATAGCTAGTGAGAAAGGAGAGATCTGAATACTGGTTGCCTTCCTTCGGTTTATACACACTTACCTACCCAAGGTATCTCTCTAATGCTGTAATCTGTGAGTTTGTTTCTGGTGTTTTGTTTTCTGTTTTTTTGTTTTGTTTTTTTATTTTTCTTTTTACAACTGCACCTGTGGCATATAGAAGTTCCTAGGCTAGAGGCAGAATCGGATTTGTAGCTGCAGGCCTAAACCACAGCAAAGGCAACACTGGATCTGAGCTGCATCCACACTCTACGCTGCAGCTTGTGGCAAGGGCAGATCCTTAACCTACTGAGCAAGGTCAAGGATAGAACCCGCATCCCTCAGGGACACCATGTCAGGTTCTTAATGCACTGAGCCACAGTGGGAAATCCTGTTTCTTTTTTTATTAATGTTATTTTTTATTAATAAGTTTTTATTAACAAGTTTCATTAGTAAGATATAGAGCATCATTTTTATTAGATTTCACATATAAGTGATAATCATATGATATCTGTCAGACCTACATCATTCAGTATGATAATCTCTAGGCCCAGATGTATATGAAACAAACAACCCAATCAAAAAACGTACAGAGATCTAAATAGGCATTTCTCCAAAGAAGAAAGACAGATGGTCAAAAAACATGCAAAAATATGCTCAACATCACTAATTATTAGAGAAATGCAAATCCCTAAAGATGTAGACTAAAGCATCCCAGAAAATTCAGAGTATTATTTAAAGAATTTTATCCATTCTGTTAAAAAGGTAAAACTCAGCTTTCTTACATTTGATTATCCAGTAAAATATTTCAAGTCCATAATTTAGAGTAGTCCCCTGGCTTTACCATCTAACATTTAACACAATATCAGACATATTTAATAATGAAGACTATAAATAGCACCATAGATGTCTGCAAACTTAACTATTTTAACCTTAAAAATGTGTGACTCTTACAACTTAAACTAAGTTTACCGTATACACATGTTCTCCACTTCTAGAATTAAAGAAAACCCCAACTGGCTACTATAGTTAGTCCCTTGCCTTGCATTTAAAAAGAAAAAGAACAAGTCTCTATTTTGAACAAACTTAGAGTGGCACATGCCTTTTTAGATAAGTTGGTTCAGCTGCAAATTTGAATGACCTTTCAGTAATTAACATAATAAAAGTAAAGTAAAAGATATAAAAGTATATGGCACTGATATATATTTTATGCATAGTAACTGAAAAAACAGAATAGCACAACTGAGGAATAAAAACTAACAATCGTTATGCCTAAGTGGTTTGGGAAATTCTAGGCAAGGAATTTGGTGTTAGAGGTAAGGTTTTCATTCTGAAATCCATTACTCTTGCTTTTCATGTTGATGATTTAAAAGTCCTAAATGAGACTTTGGATAAGGATGGTTGTGGGGAGAACCAGAGAAGGAAGTGGGTACAAAGAGAGAAAGACTGAGAAACTGCGGAGACTACAAACATTTATGTTGCAAGTGGAAACAGCCCAACACAGAATGAGGTAAACCTCATTGGAGAGAGCCCACTGCACACAAAAGTGAAGAACAGAGGTTGTTAATGGACAGAATGACTCACCTGATGCTGTATTTTTCTAGCAAACAGCATTTCTAAATCAAGCATCTTTTGTCATAAGTGTCAAGAGAATACAAAGACAGTCTAAATCCAACAAAGGAAACCACCGATTAAAAAAAAAGAGAGAGAGAAAAGATGAAAACCCTTGATAACAAGCCCTAGAGCAATTCAACCTCAAAAATATTTAGCAGTATGTACTGAATGTGGCTCAGTACCTTAGGGAATATCATGCTTAAAGATTCATTCCAGAATTTTATTATCATTAGCAAATTCTCTTTAATCGGGATGACTTTTATTTAATACCAAGGTCACATTTATAAAACTGTATCTTGCCTGGGGGGCGGGAGGGAAGCATACTGAGGGGCTACTTCTAGATTTCATTCATGGCTTTGGAAGTTTTGCTCACACCTGATTTTCCACTCAACAGCTTCCAGATGTGTCACATTGCTTTGGTTTTACCTATCCTTGTTACCCACGAGCATTTGGGCAAACTAAGTCTCAATCTACTGTGCTTTAGAGAAATTAGTCGTTACACTACTGATGAGTTTTCAAGCTAATTTGAGAGAGTTTATAAATTTCAAGGTTTTAGCTGAACATTACCTCATGCTTCATCTAGAACTTTACAATACAATGAAGATTTTCAGAATTTGAGAAATGCAAATATGTGTGAATTCATACATCCTTTTCATCCTTGTGTCCATCAGCTTTGAGTTTTAAAAAATGCTTATTTTCTGCAGGGTGCTGGAGAGATGAATGTAAAAGAACAAATCATAATAGAAAGAATACTTGCATAGAGATGTTTAACATAACCAGAACAAGAGTTCCACGGTTTCTGCTAGGAATGCCTATGCCATCATGTTTAATTCCATTGTAAAGTACTTATCAGCGCATTCAATGAACCCAGTATGTAAGAAAAGAGGGCAGGCAAACACCAAGGAAGGAAGGAACAAAGGAAATGCTTCTTCCCTGTCTTCTAAAAAGAAAGAGAAGCAGTTAAGCCAACTGTATCTCTTTCTGCAGATATAGTTCAGGGATTGAACCTCACAACAGCAGCAACCACAGCCACTGCAGTCACAATGCCAGATATCCAACCCACTTCCCCACAAGGGAACCCCACCCATTTCTTTTAGATAGTTGGAATTTAAGCTCAGGTAATTTCTCCAAGTTAATCAATTTTCATTTACTGTCCCAAATTTGGGGATATGAAATTCTCTATAGGGAATCAATTGCTAGATGACTTAACACTCACTCTTAACTGTCTAGGTTAGAGAGAGTTGAAACCAAGGGCTCTTTACTCTCCCAGCAGCAGTGGGCTGTACCCAAATTAAGCTTCCCAAAACCGCAAAGTCTTCTATGTGCAGTGTAGCTGGCTTTCCCAATAACTTTTATAAAAAGTTGACATCTAACCCAAACTGTTCAGTGTCCAGCAATCAAATAATTCTCACTGATAATTTTTTTCTTGTACGTTTCATATATGAGGATGCAACGGGTAAGTTCCCTTCCATAGAATATCAATTGCAGTAAAAAGGGTTGACTCAGTGGGTCTGGGAACTTTAAGATATGCACATTCCAAAGAAAAGTCTGGCCTTTGATTAACTTTTACAAGACAACCTCTAAACTCTTGGAATGTTCCTTCTGATAACAGTGCTTTTGTTTACCTAGAGGCTTAAATCATGCCTGATAGTCTATGCTAACAACATGATTTATGGTTAGGACCTTGGGCCACATGGTATAAATTTGATTCTGAGGGGCTAGAAACTGAGCAGCAAGGTCCCCATGGGTTCTCCATACTTCCATGATCAACCCTCAATTTAATATCAACTCTGGATGCCAAAGATTGGGTGAGCTTCTCTGGTTGACAGCATTCCATATGCGTTGTCATACATTGCTAAAAGAAATTAAATACCGTCTATACATTCCCATTTCCCTGGGAAATGATGACTAGAAGCCCATGCCTGTTCTCTCCTAGACTCTGCCTTGTGCATCTTTACCTTTTGCTAATTTTAATTTGGGTATTTTCACTATAATAAACCTTAACTATGAGTCTAACTGCTTTGGTGAGTTCTGGGGGTGCTTATACCAAATCTCTGAATTTCTGCGTGGTCTTGAGGATTCCTGAGCACAGTGACCCACACTGCATGTCTAACAGTCTGCAGATCCTGCGTTCATGAGGACAACAGGAAGACTGGGGAACTTGTGTCTTTTCTCCTTTATAACCCTCCAGTCAGAAGTTTCCCTAGTGCAATCTACTCCACACTCCACCCTACACTGTATGGTGCTACAGAATTCAATGACAGCATATGCAGAAATCTTATTTCTAACATCACGCATTGTTAAGACGAAAGGAATTTTATTCTTTTTCCGGTTTCATTATTCCGAAATCTTTAATTTGAGAATTTGAGCCTTTAACACAATTCACTTTTATTTCTTTCAGCATTCTAGCATTACTGAGGTACATAGGAGATACTTTTTTTTTTTTCTCTTCTTGGGGCCACACCCACAGCATATGGAAGTTCCCAGGCTAGCGGGAGAATTGGAGCTGCAGCTGCTGGCCTACAACACAGCCACAGCAACATGGGATCTGAGCTGCATCTACAACCTACACCACAGCTCTTACAGCAATGCCAGATCCTTAACTTACTGAGTGAGGCCAGGGATTGAACCTGTGTCCTCATGGATACTAGAAAGATTCATTTTCTGCTGAGCCAAGATGGGAACTCCTCATAAGAGATCCTTTATTTGCTACCTACTACCAAATGTTCAGATCCACTGTTGATTTAAAAAAAAATAAAAATACAATATATACAGAAATTGCTAAGAAAGATACAGAATGTCAGAGGAGCTAAATAGTAAATAAATAAGTAGGCATGCCAAAACCTAAAGTTTATTACATGCTTATTCCAGTAATTGAGGACGCCTATCAAATTTTTAACTCTACTATTGCGCATTGTGAGATTCCAAAAATTATCATTGCCCATAGGTAGATTTTCTATAAAAGGTCACCATAAAAAAAAAAAACACAGATAAATCTCATCTTTCAGACATGTCATACTGATTTACACAATTTCAATATACAGCATAACCAATGTTACAAACCATGAAGAACCTTGGCTACCTATCTGTGTCAGTGTGCCAAAGATGCTGCATAGGTTATTTTTCAGGAGTAAATTGGGCAATTGCTACCAGCATATGTCAAGGCCATATTATGAACTTTCTGAAGTTTGTCTCTGCCTCCATTCTTAGCTCTTTTCTTTGTCCCACTTCCTTACTACATAATCACTCCTCTGCTTTCGCAGACTTCCAAGTATCTGCTCACATGAAATTATGCATTGTATGCACCCTGAACCCACCATTCTCCAGGTATGAGTTACATAAGAGGCACTCAGTGTTTATCAAATAAACAACTCAATAGTCTTAATTTCATAGATAATATATAGATAGAAATATATTTATAGATACATATAAATCTATATATCAAATGGTTTATCTTTTAAGGGATGCATTCCCTTTATAATTCAAAAATTAAGATTATAATCAGCTAGCTACACATCTTGTCCAGTTTTGACATTTCAAGGCAAAGTAAATAAGTACATTTTGTGTCTTCTATGAAGATCCTATTTTTTTGTACCTTATATAATCAAAGCAGACTAATAACATAATTCTCAAGTCCAAATTTTGTAAAAAAGAATTCTTGCTTTTGTCATAGTTTGGAATGGGCTATTTATTTAGTGAATGTGAGTATAATAGACATCTGAGGTAATTTTCACCTAACAGAATAAAACCTATTTTTCTTTTATTGCAAGAATTGTTGGCATTTTAAATAAATCTTCCAGAAGAAATCTCTTATTCCTGTGATACTTCATTTTTTTTCATCTTTGTGATACTTAACACATTTTATCCTATATCAAAATTATTCATGATAGTTTAATTCTCCTAATGAATTCCCTCTGGGTAATGGCCTCATTTCTACAGGATCCTAGAATAGTTATAACAGTACTTAGAAGATGGTAGTTGCTCAATGAATACTGCTTAAACAAACAAGTAAATCACTGATTCCTAAAGGAACTCTGCCCCCTGTTTTCTGTGTGTGTGTGTGTGTGTGTGTGTGTGTGTGTGTATTCTTTTTCACATGTATAAAAGTTTAGGCTGAGTATAACTGAGAATCAAAGCTAAGCTATAAGATATGAACAATTTTTACTTCATGAATCTTTGCAGATAAAGTAAACTGTTAACTTCTCAAGTAAGCAGTTACCACCAGTAGGTATAAACAAGAAGGCTTTACCCCAAACACTGGCTGTTATCTCTTTCTTGGCTAACTGTAATCACCTTGTTTTCGTCTTTTATTTTTTTTTTAAGTGGTCACACTTGCAGCATGCAGAAATTCCTGGACCAAGGATTGAATCCAATCTACAGCTACACTAGAGCTGTGGCAATGCTGGATCCTTTAATCCACTGTACCAAGCTGGGGAACAAACCTGCACCTCCACAGCTACCTGAGTCACTGCAGTCAGATTCTTAACCCACCAAGCCACAGAGGGATCTCCCACCTTGCATTCTTGACCAATGCTCAAACTTCTGGACCATGGCCCACCATCTGTACTTCTGTCCTCATCCAAGGGCACTGTCTGCACTGGGTCACTGCTCAGCTGTTAGAGACACTGACTACAACAAACTGTACTAGCTCAGGGCCCTTGCAAATTGTTTTTTCCAACAGTAATAATTGCTAAACAACCTTTATTCCAAATTAATCCTAATTTTCAGTTTAACAAATATATTTGTCACTTAAGAACAACTTTTGTTAGAAGTTTTCCCAGAGAAATAGTCCTTTTATAAATTTTCAGGGATCGAAATTTTAAAAAGAAGACACTGAAAGAGCAAACAAAATTACTGAATGGTTAAGGTTGGGGTTGGAATGTTCCAGACTTGCCAGCCAGGCCCAGTCAGCTGCCTATGACTTTCCACACATCAGCAAGTTCCCCTCATAAAAGGTTTATAGCTCAAGCCAGGCTGACTGCAGACAGAGTTAAACCAACACAGTACAAAAAAGTGAGAGGAAAACAGTGTGAGACCAATTAAAACAAATTGGTAATGAAAGCAACAGCTGGATGTCAACATGCTCTGCTCTGTTAATGGCATGTCAACAGGGTGATTTTTAAAGAACCAGTGCTGTTTGAAGGAAGGGAGAGACCAGCACCCTAATGGGACAGAGCAGTCCTGTACCTCACCAGAGGCATTCCTGCCCACTCACTTGGGAAGGCCACCTGCACAGATGAAAACCTGTGTAAGAGACTTTTCTCTCTTCTAAATCCTCCCACTGAACTGATGCCACAGGAATAGCATCCCGTTCACCTTCATGTGGAGCTCATTTGACAAATGATGTTATGACAGAGGACAGCCAACACAGCCTGAAAAGCACTGGGAAGGCAGATAACCTAGGTTCTGCGTCCAGCACTGTCATTATGACCTTTGTCCCTTCTACAACTCAAACACCTTATTTGTAAAAAGAAGAATATAATAATACTATTTTTTGCCTGCCTTGAAGGGATACTCCAAGATGACAGTGGAAATTACAAGTAAAGACAGTTTGGAAATTACAAACACTGCCCAGCAAATTAGGAACTTGACTTAAATGGCTGGATGGAGTGTTTTTGAAAACTGGTTTAATAACTGTTCAAAACCATGTAAAAGTGAGTCTAATACTGAACCAACTACTTCTCACAGCACACATTCCTGAAAAACATCCTCCCTGAGAAACTGCAGGTTGGATGTGACAATATCACATCTGAGCTGAATATGTACTAGTGAGTGAATGTGTACTAGACCTTTTAATCATTTTGCCCTCCTAACAAGTCTCTTAATTAGGTACTAATATTCTACTTTACAGATAAAGAAATTGAGGCACAGATAGGTTGAGTAAATTGCTCAAAGTCACATAGTTATTTAGTTGCAGAAGCAGGACTTGAACCACAAAGCTTTTGCATTTAAACACCATGCTGCATCCCTTAATTCTCTCTATCTTAATGCAATAGAGTGTTGAAATGGGATTGAACCCCATCAGTCAACAGCAAAATAATTTGTGCCAAGGGCCTAACTATGGACCACTTACTTGGATCAAGCCTGGGGTAATTTATGTTTCCACCCAAGAAGACAGCTTTAACTTAAGTGGCCAATCCAAGGAGGTATCTCACATCCTCCTAAGAAGTGTGTCCTTTCTGGGGAAGTTGAGTTTTCGATAAACACTCAAAAGCATCCATGAAAGAACATCAACCATGAGCAACTATCAAGCCCAGAGAGGGCAACATGTCAGTTCAAAAAAATATCAGAAAACAGAGATGTTTTCTGTTACATACCAATCCTGGGATGTTCTCATTCTAATCTTCTTGGAGCCAGAGGTTACATAGTGAAAAGGAACATAAGAGAAGTAAAACACATGGGGATTGGAGAAAGAGAAAACATATTTCCACCACTACTGCAGTTCCCCAACTGAAGGAAGGGAGATGTATGAACTCAGAATTAAGTAAGGAATTTTTATTACCCAGGAGGTTACATTTTAATTACTGTTCTTATGACCAGTTATGACTCAGAACTTTAAAAAAATCTACTATGGAGGAAACTAGAGAAACCAGGGAAATTTCCCACATTTTAATTCAATGTCAACAAAGAACTAGGCTTCTGAGGGAGTTTGGAATTAAAGAGGAGAAAAACATTAAGCTACTTTATGAATTACTCCACTCCTTTAAAATATTTAGTTTACACATTCCTGGGCCTAGAAGTGGAAATGGCTAGAGTTAAGGAAATATTTCTAATCCAGACATGGAGCATGGTTTGAAAAACTAGCTAGGGTGTTTTAGAGGGAGAATGCTTGTGGGAGAAAAGACTGGATCAATTAGAAGCTTCTACGTTAACATATCCCCAGGCCAGGCCAGGCCAGGCCAGGTCCTTTGAAGTTCTCCACGTGTGGATCTCCTTTCTGACTTTCAGCCCCTGGCCTGAGGCTCTGATAAAGCAGCCAGCCTGTCTAGTGCTTCCTTAAATACCAGGTGCCTTCAGGTCTCTCTCTGATTTCTTCCTCAATCTCCTTCTTCTTCCTGTCCTTCAGAGAGTTGTACTTCCCTCTGTGAGATGTCAAGTGTAAAATGGACCATATAGTTATTTCCCCAGATTCTCACAGACCCATGTAGTCATGCATTAGGTATTGTGACAACTGTGGATTTACAAAATAAGGAGAAAACTAAGCATAAATAAACACTGTACCAATTTGGTACATTCTGAGGTCTGAGGTATTGGAAGTTACGACTTCAACATATGAATTTAGGGGGACACAAGTCTACCAGTAACAGGAGAACACACACATATACACACACATGCACAGAGTTTTGAGTGAAATACAGAGTTGAAAGTCAGTTTTGGCAGTTGTTTCAGGTATGACAAGAAGCAGTCCAATATTAGCTTTATTATAACAAAACAAAGAGCAATCTGTGGGAGTTTGGAGTTAGTAAATGTAAACTATTACTTTTAAAATGGATAAACAATGAGGTCCTACTGTATAGCACAGGGAACTCTAACCAATCTCTTAGAATAGAACATGATGGAAGATAATATGAGAAAATTAATGTGTGTGTGTCTGTGTGTGTGTGTCTGTGTGTGTGTATATATATATGTATATATGAATGGCTGGGTCACTTTGCTATATAGCAGAAATTGGCACAACATTGTAAATCAACTATAATTTTAAAAAGTGCATCAGAAAAAGAAAAATAAATCTGTAAAATGATTTTAGTGAATCTGTAAGTTGGAATTTATTTTCATAGCCTAATATAGTCAATTAGTGTGGTTGAAGTATAAAGTCATGTGGTGAACAGAGCAGTTGAGAAAGAGAGAGAGAGAAGGCCTTAAATGTAAGAGAAAGAATGTATATGTATATATTTGTGTGAGTATGTCACTTTTCTGTACAGCAGAAAATTGACAGAATGCTATAAACCAACTATAATGGAAAAAATTAAAATCATTAAAAAAAAGAGAGAGAGAAGGCCTAGTGTGCCAGGCAAGGGATTTATGACTATCTTATCTCATATTATTAACTTTCCCTCTCAAGTATTCCCTAAAGGCAAGGGAGGGTGACAGGACACCTTAATAAAGTCTAGGGATACACCTCAAAAGGGCTTTCTACTGTACAAAATGTCTCTAAAGTCTTATGGTTCATCCTGACACTTCACCAACATTTGCTTTAAGCTCTATAATTAGGTACTTTTATTCTAACAGTGCCCTTCTCCATATCTTCAAGTAAAACCTTTCTCTGGAAAATTTCAGCTTTCTCTCTTAGTCTACTAGAGTTACCTTTAATGTATTATCTTGACCTATTTAAAAGGAAAGTGACCTATTTAAAATATCTATTTAGAAGATATTGTTCATGTTTAAAACTGACAAGGGACTTATTTGTAAACTACTACTTAACTCCTTCATATTAGGGGAAAAATTGAAACAATAAAAACCCCATAGAAACAAGAAGACATCTATGAATAGTTGGAAAGAGAAATATATAAAACTAATGGGTATATAAAGTCCCCTTATGTCCATGAAAATGTTTTTAAGTGCTCTCTGTATTCTAGATCTCTAGCCCACTAATCTGTTTGTTCATTACTACCCAATTACTGACTATTTCTGTTACAATGGCTTTGTAATTTATCTTATTATTGAGCAAGATAAGTTCTCCCACTTCTCTGTTTTCAATGTGATCCTACCTATTGATTAGCCTTGATAATCCCATATAAATATTAGCATGACTTTGAAGACTTCCTCCAAACAACCATACTGGAAATTTTATTGTAGTTCTATATTTCGTTTTCTGAGGTACCTCCATACTGTTTTCCATAGTGGTTGTACCAATTGACATTCCCACCAGCAGTGTAGGAGGGGCCCCTTTTCTCTACACCCTATCAAGCATTTGTTATTTTTGACTTATTAAAGATGGTCATTCTGACTGGTGTGAGGTGGTACCTCATAGTAGTTTTGATTTGCATTTCTCTAATAATCAGTTATGTTGAGAATTTTTTCATGTGGCTTGTTGGCCATCTAAATATAGAACTACCATATGACTCAGTAATTCCACTTTTGGGCATATATCTGGACAAAACTTTCATTGAATGAGATACATGCACCCATATATTCATTGCAGCATTATTCACAGTAACTAAGACATGGAAACAACCTAAATGTTCATGGACAGATGACTGGATTAAGAAGATGTGGTATATATCACAATGGAATACTACTAAACCATAAAAAAGAACAAAATAATGCCATTTGCACCAAGATGGATGGAACTAGAGACTCACATACCAAGTGAAGTAAGTCAGAAAGAGAAAGACAAATACCATATGATATCTCTTATATCTGGAATCTAATATATGGCACAAATGAATCTTTCTACAGTGAAGAAACTCATGGACTTAGAGAACAGACTTGTGGTTGCCAAGGGAGAAGGGGAGGGAGTGGGATGGACTGGGAATCTGGGGATAATAGATGCAAACTTTTGCATTTAGAATATAAAAGAAATGATCACACTGTATAGCACTGGAAACTATATCTAGTCACTTGTGATAGAACATGATTGAGAATAATGTGAGAAAAATAATATATGTGTGTGTGTGTGTGTGTGTGTGTGTGTGTGTGTGTGTGTGTGCCTGAATCACTTTGTTGTACAGTAGAAAACTGACAGAACACTGTAAACCAACTGTAATGGAAAAAATAGAAATCATTAGAAAATTTTGTGGTAACTGAATTGAATTTACAGATTACTCATTTACTCACTCAATGCTTTTTGAGTACCTGCCATGTACATGACAACATTGAGGTCATCAGAGGCATAGAAGTTCATTTTCTGAAACTTACTCTGGATTTTGTGCAGACACTGACGATTTTTTAAGATGAAACTTTATCTGTTAACCTAAATGGCAAATAAAACAAAAGGATCAAGCTTCCTGCAAAATACCAGTGGTCAGGGCAAAGACACAGAGACATTTCCAAGGAGCAGAGTTGTCCCTCTAATGAATGTAACACAGGGGGATAGTGGAGCCCAGCCTAGAATGTCCTGCAGTTTTGGCCCTCTTATCTATCCTTTATCAACAAAGATAGCTGACAACTAGGATAAAATAAGTGCAAAAGCAAGAATAACCATATATTTGAGAGGTACAAGTACAATTTCAAGAGAGAGAAAAAGCAAGAGAAAAGGAAAACAGAATGGACATCCTATGACAGGTTGAGAAGACCAGGTAATCTAAAATTTTTAAATGGGAATTTAAAAATACCTTAAAAGAGATAAGGGAAGGTATCAGTAACACTAAACAGGACAAAATGGAAATATGGGTTTAAATATATAAGAATTTAATAGGTGTGATACTAGGAAATCAAAGTTGTTTCCTGGAAGAGCAAATCAAAGAACTTTCTCAAAAGTCATCATAAATGACAAAAGAGATAAACAAATTTCAAAATAAAATTTAAGGTACATATAATAGATGTCTTGGAATGATAAATACATAGAGAAAATGGAAACATAATTAGTAAAAAAAAATGGTGACAATCTATTAGAATTAAAGGTAGAAATACAAAGAGAAAAAACTGGAAGAATATTGAAAAAAAAAGAAAAATTTCTAAAAATTTCCTGAAAAAAAAAAAGCAGCACCTTCAAATATAAGGTAACACATTTATATCAGTCTTAACAGCTGAACACTAGAGATAAGAATACAATGGAATAACATGTGTAAGCTGTTGAAGGAAAAGAATGGTGAACCTAGAATTTTATAGCCTTCAATAATTTATTGTGAGGGCTGAGTGAGGACATATTCAGACATATAAGGTCTCAAAAATTTTATACCACAAAGGGCCTCTTCAAAAACAATTGAAAAGAAACAATTACAAAATAAAGAAAGCCATAAGCATGGTCTTAGCATATGAGGCAGTAGGATTAAGTACGTAATTCATATAGTTTACTGTGTTTTAAAAAAGCAAGGACATGGAGGAAAAATGTAAAGGAGATCCATATAAATCCAAAAGAAAAATGTAAGCTGTGTTCAATGTGGCTGGCGGTTAAGGGGGTGGGTAGGTATGAGGGATTTGGAGAGAGGGAACAGAGGTAATTTTCTATGTTTATTGTGAATATGTTTTCATCAACTATATGTATGACATTCATGAAGGATATGTTCTAAGGTCTTTATGAAACACAAAATTCCAAATATCACAAATAATTTTCAATATCAAATAAGGAAAAGATATAAGGAATGAAAATTTTAAATGATTTCTTCAAACCTCTAAAAATTCCATAATTATGGTAGTAAGTCAAAAGTCCTAACCCTGGTATTTGAAAACAGATGTTTCTCAAGGTCTTTAACTGCCAGTACTCTCTGATCTCTTAAAGATTCATAGAGACTTTTGGGACACAAATTACACACTACTTTAGGCAAACCATTAAGAAGATGACTCTAATGGAATAAGAAGCAAATGTTCAAAATATTTTATAAAACAATTAAAACAACAAATTAAAACCTGACAAAAGTGCAAAAAAAAAGGAATGGTTCAAATTGGAAATTGATCATATTATCAAAGAGTTCAGTGGATTACCTAAAAATAAGATGGAAAAGATATTTAGTGTCCTTGTCTGACTTTGGTATCAGGATAATGCTAGCTTCATACAAATAAACAGTTTCAAGTAGTCTCTCCTTTTCAATTTTTTAGAAGGGTTTGAGATGGATTGTCATTGATTCTCCTTTAAACATTTGGTAGAATTCACCAGTGAATCCATTTGTTCCCGGATTTGTTATTGTTGGTAAGTTTTTGATCATCACTTCAATTTCTTTATTCTTTATTGGTGTTTTATATTTCTTCTTAATTGAGTTTTGGCAGGTTGCTTGTTTCTAGAAATGTCTCTATTTCTTCCAGATTATTCAATTTGTTGGTATATAATTGTTCATAGCAGTCTTTTAGGATCTTTTGTGTTTCTATGGTATCAGTTGTAATGTATCATTTTTCTTTTATGATTTTATTTGAGTCTTCTCCTTTGTTTCTTTATTGGCATAGCAAAAGTTTTGTCAATTTTGTTAACTTTAAAAAAACCTCAGTTTCATTACCTTTTCTATCACTTTTCTAGTATCTAATTTATATCCTGTCTAATCTTTATTATTTCCTTCCTTCTGCTTACCTTGCATTAGGTTGTTCTCTATTTCCTTGATGTATAAGGTCATATTGAGAAATTTGTTTTTATTATCATATCTGTTTATCAGTATAAATTTCCTTTTTAGAACTGGCTTCCCAAGCTGAAATATTTTATTCCATTTTTTGCTTTCTTTGAAGAGACAGATTAGTAGGAGAGCCTCTCCTGAGCAACCCATACTTCTGGTTCCTTTCTTTACCTATTTTTCTCCTTTCTCTTTTCATATCTTCCTTACCTCCTGGACATTTCTGTCCAAGTTTCTAGGTGGTTCTCCCAGCTGCTGTCTGATATCTAGAGGAGACAAGTTTGTCCTACATAGAGAGTAAGTCTTAGAACTGCATGCTTTCTCTCAACCCCACAAAGCCAAGCCAGATACTGAGAACCTCTTATTTATTTTCCCTGAGCAGCACCCTGAAGTGTTCAAAGTTAAGCACTTTCCTTTAATACACCAGAGATGAGTCAGCTGTCACTGTGAGCTCATGCATGATCTCCAGAGGCTCAGGAGCACAACGAGGCACAAACAAAGCACAAGCTACAGAGGAGTGGGGAACATGTTAGAGTGCTCGGAATATATGGCGCTTACTGAGGGGGTTCAAGGGGTGATCTGTACATGATGCATCCTATGAGGTCCATGAGCAGGCCTTTTGGTGGAGTCCACCACATAATTAGAAATTACAGCCTTTGGTTAGGCTGTATGCCCTGGTTTCTGTGAGCCCTCCCACCTTTACTCTGATCCCAGTAGCTTACAGCCTCTTCAACCAATCTGACCCTTTCAGTGTTCTGCGTGGGGTGAGAAATAAGTTGAGCCACTTGGGCAATGTCCTGCTTGGCTGGGTTCCAAGAGCAGTATACTAAAAAGAAAACCAAGAGAAAGTTTTACTGCATTTTTTGTCCTATGCTAATCTCAGTATCACTTCCCCATGGTCACAAGACTATTACCATTCAAGGAAAAGGAACATGGAATTATCTCTGGATAGGAAGAGTGTCAAAATCACATTGCAAGAAGAGAAGGCAGGATGCAAAGCTATTGTTGCTGCGTTTTTGGAAAATACAATCTGCCCCACTATACACAGAGATTTACAAAATATAAAATTAGATAAAAAAGCAAAATATATAAAGGTATATAATATGCTATCTTTTCTGAAAATAAAAGGTAAGAATTAAGTTTGCCAGGAAAAATACACAGGCAACTAATAAAAATAGCTAAATTTTATGGGGGAAGTTTGAGGGGATTATAGAGAAATAGGTATATGAGGTCAGGTGAGGAGATTCTTCTTTTTTCAAACTTGGGAATGTGCATCATTTGAAAAAATATTTAAAATAATAATATCTGATAAACACACAGCATACTCTTATACACATGTATATCATTCTTCCACTACAAAAACTATGTGGATTTATGTTCTTTTTAAGGTTAAAGAAATATTCACTTATGTAAGCCTGTCCTGCCACCCTTAAGCAAAAACCTATCCAAAGAAAAATCACCTTAAATGTTCTACATGCTGAGAAACAGAAAATTGACTTTTCTACATTATACTTTGTGTGGATGTCAGTGATACTCTCCTGCACTATAGGCTTAGAATCAATTCTTTTTCATTGCATTTCATTTCTTACTGTGAAGGTTATCTTGTCAGTTGATTTTCAGTGTTTAATAATAATATATATATATATCTCCACTATATTTATTTAGTGTTACCTGAGCCTGGCTATTTGCTAAAAATTTCAAATACAAGATATAATTTAAACCTCACAATAACATTATAAGGAAGGAACTATTATTTTGCCAGTTTTACAGATGAATTTGTAACATACCAAAACATACACATCGTACATAGTGGAAACAATGCCTTTGAAAGTTTGGTTGGCTCCAAAATTTAGTCTCTAGCTGCAAATGAAAGACCTCATATTCTAACATCTGAAGTTAACTCTCATCTAACAAATCACGAGACCATTTAGTTGGAGGTAACTAAAGAGTACTTAAACCTATCTCCTCAATTATAGAAAAGAAAATTACAGGAGTTCCCATCGTGGCTCAGTGGTTAACGAATCTGACTAGGAACCATGAGGTTGCAGGTTGGATCCCTGGCCTTGTTCAGTGGGTTAAGGATCCAGCATTGCCCTGAGCTGTGGTGTAGGTTGCAGAGTGGCTTGGATCCCGCGTTTCTGTGGCTCTGGCATAGGCGTAGGCGAGTGACTACAGCTCCGATTCAACCCCTAGCCTGGGAACCTCCATATGCCATGGGAGCTGCCCAAGAAGTGGCAAAAAGACAAAAAAAAAAAATGAAAAGAAAAACAAAAAAAATTATGATCTGAGAATCAAATCACCATGAAAACCCCACACAGATTCTATGAGAAAAATCCAGGTCTCCTGACTCCTAAAACAGTCTAATAATTCCCATTACTGCAAATGCCCTGCTTTAGAAGAATTCACTTGTTACCTAAAAACCCTGCCCCAAGTGCCCCAACAGACTTTATGCAAATTTAGTCCAATTGAAGCTACACATACAATAGACCTACAATCACTGAGTAGGAGGCTGATAAGCATCACAAAAGGAGAGAAATGGCCCACTTTCCCTTGGCTATAAAAAGAGTTCTAATTATGCTAACATATTTAGAAAATATTATTTATTGACTGTATAGGAAGCCTCTTGCAAACATCTGTGGAATCTGAATGGTGGTCCCTAACACAGGAATTCTTTTCGGTTATGCAGATGAAGGACATCGCCAGATAAAGGCACTTCTGATACTCCCACTGTCCTTGGACTTCAAGCAGGAAATCATCAAGCAGAACTTTAGGCAGGAGCCATTTTCACTTATAAGTCTAACTTTGAACGTGCCTACTGCCCAGTTTATCATATGTGTGAAATGATGAATGTGTCCCAAAAAATGCCTTACATTGACATTAAATATCTGTTCATATGTGGAGCAATGACTAACCCAGCCCCTTCTCTGTGCCTAATACCCTCTCTAGGCCAGGATGCAGTGAGGCAGACATGAGGCAGGCACAGTGGCTGACAGCTCCCAACATCCATCAATATGAATCAACTCACTTCCCTCATCAATGCCAACACCAAGTGTTTTCTACTTTTTAATCCCTTGATTCTTCTATTAAAAAAAATGTTTTTCAGCTTTTTTTGGTATAACAGAAAATTATTTTTAACCCCAGTTATGAGCCTAATATTCTACAGGCATTTTTGTTTCCATATACTAATCATCGCTATTGCTGGGGAGGTAAGTATACTTCAAAAATCTAGTTCAACACTAAAATACCTTAGTTTAAAAAAAAATCCCTTAGTTAGAAGAACTACTGTTCCATGTATAGTCAAAGCCAAAGCTGAGGGTTATAGTGGAAGGCATGAAAAAAAACAGGGTCAAAGAAGGCAAGAGTAATTGGGGGATAATGTAGTGGAAATTAACTTTTGATAGGACAATTCATAGTGCTTAAATGAGTTAAGTCTACCTTCTTTTACTGTCTCATGTCATATTTTCACCAAGCCAAGATAAATCTGTGACTATTTTCAAGGGTGGCTAACTTAAAAGAAGTTTACACAAGGTGTTAATCTCTGATGTTAAGGATCAACACCTGGCTGAGCTGTGTGAATTAAAGCACCTGACACTCTAAATATTTCTAATAAAATATTGTTTAGTATTCCTGATTTCCAAGACCTTAAAACATTAGTATATTTGATTCTTTCTGTTTCCAAAAAACAGCATAAAGATCAGGCACAAGAGAAAAAAACAACCTCCCATACTACCTAAACCAATACAAGAACATACCCAGAGCTGTCCAAATGAAGCATTAGAAGTAGCCATCTCCAACAGAAATAAAAACAAAAATAAACAAATGGGACCTAATCAAACTTATAACCTTTTGTACAGCAAAAATCAAAAAACAAAAACAAAAACTGTAAGAAAAAAGAAAAAAAAAAAAGGACAACCTACAGAATGGGAGAAAACAGTTGCAAACAGTGCAACCAACGAGGGTTTAATCTCCAAAACTGCAAACAACAATAAAAAAAGCAAATACCCAATCAAAAAAGGGGCAGAAGACATAGACATTTCTCCAAAGAAGACATATGGATGGCCAGCAGACACATTAAAAAATGCTCAACATTATTAATTAGTAAAGAAATGCAAATCAACTACAATGAGATACCACTTCACACCGATGAGAATGGCCATCATTAATAAGTCTACAAATAACAAATGCTGGAGTGGAAAAAAGGAACCTTTCTACACTGTTGATGGAAATGTACATTGGCACAAGCACTGTGGAGAACACTCTGGAGGTTCCTCAGAATACTAAATATAGAACTACCATATGATCCAGCAATCCCACTCCCGGGCATATATCTGGACAAAACTATTACCCAAAAAGATGAAGGCACTTGTATGTGCATAGCAGGACTACTCAAAATAGCCAAACCATGGAAACAACCTACATGTCTATCAACAGATGAATGGATTAAGAAGACATGGGAATTGGAGGAAGATGGTGGAGTGGTAGGACATGAGGTTCACCTTCTCCCACAAATAAAGAATGCATCTACGTGTGGAAATATTCACACAGAAAATCTTCTGAATTCTGACAAAAGATCTCAGGATGCTGATAGAGCAAGAAAAACTTCACGAAACTGAATAGGACAAAAAAAGACAGACAACAGGAAGAAGAAAAAGAAAAAAATGAGTAAAGAAGTGAGATGGAACTGGTACCCCTAGGAGGGAGCTGCAAAGACGAAAATCTTCTACACCCTGGGAAGTCCCCCCCACCAGAGAGATTAGATGGGACAGAGTAGGAACTTTACAATATTGGAGAAGAACACAGCAATTGGAGTGAAGCAGTTAGAACATAAAAAATCTCCAAAAGCAGTCAGTGTTACCCTCCAACAAGTGGGCATTGAGGGACTAACATCAACATAATAAAAGCTGTATATGACAAATACACAGCTAATATCATTCCCACTGTGATGGTTAAAAGCTGAAAGAATTCCCACAAATCTCAGGAACAAGACAATGATGTCCACTCTAGCCACTACTATTCAACGTAGTTTTGGAAATCCTAGCCATCACAATCAGAGAAGTAAATGAAATAAAAGGAATCCAAATTAGAAAGGAAGAAGTAAAACTATCACTGTTTTCATATGACATGATACTATACCTAGAAAATCCTAAAGATGCTACCAGAAAACTGTTGAATCACATCAATCAATTTGGCAAAGTCTCAGAATACAAAATTAATGCACATATATTGACTGTATTTCTACATACTAACAACAAAATATAAGAAAGAGAAATTAGGGAAACAATACCATTTCACATCACATCAAAAAGAATAAAAATACCTGGGAATAAGCCTACCTAAAGGGACAAAAGTTTTGTACTCTGAAAACAATAATATACTGATGAAAGAAATCAAACATGACACAAACAGATGGAATATATACCTTGCTCTTGGACTGGAAGAATCAGTATTGTCAAAAAGACTATACTACTCAAGGCCATCTACATATTCAATGCAAACTCTATCAGATCACCAATTATATTTTTCAAGAAATAGAACAAAATATTTTCTTCATTTAATTATTTTGTCTCTTTGTTTTTTCAGGCTGCGCTAGTGAAACACGGAGGTTCCCAGGCTAGGGGTTGAATCAGAGCTGTTGCAGCCAGCCTACACCATACCTACAGCAACATCAGATCTGAGTTGCATCTGTGGCCTACACCACATGTCACCAGGTCACAGCAAAGCCATATCCTTAACGCAATGAGTGAGGCCATGGATTGAACCCATGTCCTCATAGATACTAGTCAGGTTTGTTAACTGCTAAGCCATGATGGGAACTCCAGAATAAAATATTTTAAAACTTGTATAGAAACACAAAAGACCCCAAATTGCCAAAGCAATATCAAAAAGAAGAAAACAGAACAGGAGGAACCAGGCTCCCTGACTTAAGAATATACTACAAAGCTTCAGTCATCAAAACAGTATGGTACAGGCACAAAAACAAAAATATAAGACAATGGAAAATAACAGAAAGCCCAGAAATAAATCCAAACACCTATGGTCTAGAACTCTATGACAAAGGAGGAAAGAATATACAGTGGAGTAAAAATAGTCTCTTCAATAAGTGATGCTGGGAAAACTGGACAGCTACATAAAAAAGAATGAAATTATAACATTCTTTAATACCACACAGAAAAGATAAACTTAAGATGGATTAAAGACATAAATATAAGGCTAGACACTATAAAACTTCAGTAGGAAAACAGTCAGAATGCTCTTTGCCATAACTCACAGCAACATCTTGCTTGATGCACCTCCTAGTATAATAATGATAAAGAAAAAAATAAACCATAAACTCAAAAGATTGTGCACAGCAATGTAAACCATTAACATACAAAAAGACAACCCCATAGGAGGAGACAAGATGGCAGAAGAGTAGGGGGACACGCTCGCCCTCTCCCACAAACACAACAACAAAAAAAATACATCTACAGGACAAATGACTCGCACAGAACAGCAACCAATCACTGGCAGAAGAACCTAAACTCCAATAATGACAAGAAGTTCATGACATTACTAGGTAAAACAAGAGAAAAGAGGAGAGTGAGAGAAGGTGAATCCGAGCTGGACGGGTGCTCCTGAAAGGGAACTGCAGAGGAGAAAGGGATCCTACACCCTGGAAAGTCACCTACTCGGGAGAAAGATCAAATGAACCAGAGGAATCTCCAGATGCAGAGAAGAGTGTAGCAGTAAGTTGGAGTTCTGAAAAGCAGATCGAGAACCGAATGGATCATCTGAACTACGGGCACAGTCACCAAAACTTGAGACGCCTGGGTTGGGGCTAGGCACTGAGACCTTGGTTCCAGAGGTTAGTCCCCAGGAAAGGACTGGGGGGACGGGGTGGAGCAGAGACTGCTTGGGAAACTAGAAAGCAAAGTGTCGCAGGGAGAGGGAGTAATACTCTAAGGGCGGGAAAGTGGTAAACCACATCAGAGGGAACCTGGGAGAAGAGCCAGGTCTGTGCCTGTGTTGGGGAGGGGAGAGAAGGGGTGGGTCCCCATAGAATATTCCCCATGCCACAGCAAGCTTACCAGCCCGCTAGCTATCAGAAAGCTGTGCTCCCCAGTGCATCCCCTCCCCCCGCCCCCACCACCCTCTATACACTCGCTGGACCTGGGGCTGCCTGCCATCTGGCAGGGCTGGCCTCAGCAATTGCCTGAAGCCTACCACCACAGGGGCTGTCCCTGCACTGGCCTGCTTGCCCTTTGGAGGGGCTACACACCTGCAGAGCAGCACCAACACCACCAGCTCTCAAGAAAGGGCCTGCAGCCCAGAAAAGCTAGAACAAGCCTGGCCAGGCCGTGAAAAGATCTGCCTAATTCTCAGACAGTCTTTCTGAGTCGGCCTGCCCTGGGGAAGAGCCTCTTGGGTTCGCAGCAGCCCAGCTAGCCACCCCCGCTCTTGGGAGGTGCCACACTCCAGCGGAACAGCTGCACAGGACTGCCAGCCCCAGGCAGGACCTCCTACAGCCCAGAAAAGCTACAACAAGCTTGGCCAGACTGTGAAAAGAACTTCCAACATTCTCAGACAGTCCTTCTGAGTCGGGCTGCCCTGGGGGAGAGCATCTTGGGTTCTCAGTGACCCAGATAGCTTCTCCAGCCCCCAGGGGGTGCTGCACTCCTGAGGAAGAGCTGCCCAACACTGCCAAACCCCTGCAAGAACCCCACAGCCTAAAAACACCAGAGCAAGCTCTGCCTGACCAAGTGAAATCTGCTACCATCGTGGTGTGGACCTCCCAGTCCTGTCTGCCCTCGGGAAGTCCTCCTTTGCTTCATACTCTGTTAGCCCCATCAACACTCCAGAAAAGCCACACTGCCTCAAAAAAAGACTGACCAACAACGCCAGCCCTCAGGAAATATTCCATGGCAGTGACAAGGCAAGCACTGTGCAGTCACAGAGAGTACAACTCCCCCAGGAAAAATAAAACAACAAGCAAGATGTAGAAGCTGAGAAACCACCCCCAGTCAAACCAACAGGAGAACTCACCTAAAACAGTCAACAATGAAACAGATCTCTGCAGTCTGACACACCTGGAGTTCAAAAGAGAAACAGTGAAAATACTGAAGGAATTAAGAGAAGATATGAATAGTAATGCAGACACCCTCAGAAAGGAACTAGAAAATATAAGGAGGAGCCAAGAAAAACTAGAACATTCATTTGCAGAGATACAAACTGAACTAAGGGCAGTAAAAACCAGAATGAATAATGCAGAAGAACGAATCAGTGATGTGGAAGATAGAATAATGGAAATCACCCAATCAGATCAGCAGACAGAAAACCGAATCAAAAAACAGGAAAGCAATATAAGAGACCTATGGGATAATATAAAGCAGGCCAATCTATGCATAATAGGAATTCCAGAAGGAGTGGAAAAAGATAAGGGGATGGAAAATATATTTGAAGAAATTATCGCTGGAAACTTCCCAAATCTAAAGGATACTGAGCTCAGATACAGGAAGTACAGAGGGCCCCAAACAAACTGAACCCAAACAGACCCACACCAAGACATATAATAATAAAAATGGCAAAAGTTAGTGATAAAGAGAGGATCTTAAAGGCAGCAAGAGGAAAGCAGAATGTTACCTACAAGGGAACCTCCATAAGATTATCAGCTGATTTCTCTACAGAAACACTACAGGCCACGGGGGAATGGCAAGAGATATTTAAAGAGCTAAAAGGAAAAAATATGCAACCTAGAATACTCTATCCAGCAAGAATATCATTTAAAATAGAAGGGGAAATAAAAATTTTTCCCAACAAACAAAAGTTAAAAGAATACAGCAATACAAAACCCAGGCTAAAGGAAATATTGAAAGGGCTTCTCTAAACCAAAAAGAAAGGAAGGAAAGAAAGGGAAGAAAAAGGAAAAAAAAGGAAGAGGAAGAAATAAGACTGAAGAAACCACAATCAGAGAGCAGTCACTCAAATAAACCAGCATACAGATTTAATCACGAACATGTTTCAAACAAAATAAAATTAAAAACAGTCATCAAAATCACAAAATGTGGGCAAGGGATGTTAGGAAATAAATAGACCCTTTTTGTTTGTTTGTTTGTATGTTTCTCTCCTTAACTTTAATATAGTAATGAAGTGTTTGAACCTACAGGACCATCATGCTAAAACACACAATTATAAGAAGGGGTCAGTATACTTAAAAAACAGGGCAACCACAAGCCAAAACCAAATACTGCATTCGCAAAAAAATGAAAAACAAACAAACAAACAAAAAAAAAAAACCTCAAGCAGATAATAACCTGAGATCATCCAACCAAAAAAAAAAAAAAAAAAAAAAAAAGAAAGAAAGGAAGAATGGAGAACCATAGAATCAACTGGAACACGAGGTTCAAAATGGCAATAAATTATCATCTATCAATTATCACCTTAAATGTCAATGGAATGAATTCCCCAATTAAAAGACACAGAGTGGCTGAGTGGATAAAAAGGCAAAAACCTTCAATATGCTGCCTACAAGAAACTCACCTTAGGACAAAGGATACATATAGATTGAAAGTCAAAGGGTGGGGAAAAATACTTCATGCCAATAGACATGACAGAAAAGCAGGAGTTGTAATACTCGTATCAGCCAAAATAGACTTTAAAACAAAAGACATAAAGAAAGACAAAGAAGGACATTATTTAATGATTAAGGGATCCATCCAAGGAGAGGATGTTACTATCATCAACATATATGCCCCAAATACAGGAGCACCCAGATACATACAACAAATATTAACAGACATAAAGGGAGAAACTGATGGGAATACAATCATAGGAGGAGACTTTAATACTCCCCTCACATCATTGGACAGATCCTCTAGACAGAAAACCAATAAAGCAACAGAGATCCTAAAGGAAACAATGGAAAAGTTAGACTTAACTGATATCTTTAGGACACTACATCCAAAAAAACAGAATACACATTCTTCTCAAATGCTCATGGAACATTCTCAAGAATCAACCACATATTGGGACACAAAGCTGACCTCAACAAATTTAGGAGCATAGAAATTATCTCAAGTATCTTCTCTGACCACAACGCCATGAAATTAGAAAACAACCATGGGAAAAGAAATGAGAAAAAACCTACTACATGGAGACTAAACAACATGCTACTAAAAAACCAATGAGTCAATGAGGAAATCAAGAAGGAAATTAAAAAATACCTTGAAACAAATGATAATGAAGACACAACCTCTCAAAATCTATGGGATGCTGCGAAAGCAGTGCTCAGAGGGAAATTTATAGCAATACAGGCCTTTCTCAAAAAAGAAGAAAGATCCCAAATGGACAACTTAACCCTCCACCTAAACGAATTAGAAAAAGAAGAACAAAAAAGACCTAAAGTCAGCAGAAGGAAGGAAATTATAAAGATCAAAGAAGAAATCAATAAAATAGAGATTCAAAAAATAATAGAGAAAATTCATAAAACTAAGAGCTGGTTCTTTGAAAAGGGAAACAAAATTGACAAACCCCTGGCCAGACTCACTCAAAAGAGTAGAGAAAGAACCCAAATAACCAAAATTATAAATGAAAAAGGAGAAATCACAACACATACTGCAGAAATACAAAAAACCGTAAGAGAAAGAAATCTGGAAGAAATGGACAATTTTCTAGAATCTTACAGCCTGCCAAAACTGAATCAAGAAGAAACAGACCACCTGAACAGACTGATCACTAGAAATGAAATTGAAGATGTCATAAAAACACTCCCTACAAATAAAAGTCCAGGACCAGATGGCTTCACAGGCGAATTCTATCAAATATATAAAGAGGAACTGGTGCCCATCCTCCTTCAACTCTTTCAAAAGGTTGAAGAAGAAGGAATACTCCCAAAGACATTCTATGTTGCCACCATCACCCTAATTCCAAAACCAGACAGAGATACCACCACAAAAGAAAACTATCGGCCAATATCTTTGATGAATATAGATGCAAAAATTCTCAACAAAATCTTAGCCAACCGAATCCAACAACATATCAAAAAAGTCATACACCATGACCAGGTAGGGTTCATCTCAAATTCACAAGGATGATTCAACATATGACCCCACAATCCCACTCCTGGACATATATCCAGACAAAACTATCAGTGACAAAGATATATGTATATCTATGTTCACTGAAGCACTATTAACAATTGCCAAGACATGGAAATAGCCTAAATGTCCATTAACAGATGAACTGATTAAGAAGATGTGGTACATATATACAATGGAATACAACTCAGCCCTAAAAAGTATAAAATAATGCCATTTGCAGCAACATGTATGCAACTAGAGATTCTCATACTGTATGAGGTAAGTCAGAAAGAGAAAGACAAATACCATATAATATCACATATGTGGAATCTAAAACATGGCACAAATGATCCTATCTACAAAACAGAAATAGATCATGGACAGGGAGAACACACTTATGTTTGCCAGGGGGAAGGGGGAAGGGAGTGGAATGGACAGGGAGTTTGGGGTTGGTAGATGCAAAGTATTACATTTAGAATAGATAAGTGGTTGGGTCCTGTGTATAGCACAGGGAACCATGCCCAATCTCTTGGGTTAGAACATGATGGAAGGTAGTATATTGAGAAAAAAATGAATGTCTGTACATACATGTATATGCATATGTATATGTATATATATTTATATTACTGGGTCACTTTCTCGTACAGCAGAAACTGAAGGAACATTTTAAATCAACTATACTTTAATAAAATTATTATAAAGCATAAAAATAAAATCCTAAAAAAAGATGTGGTACATATACATAGTGGAATATTACTCAGTCATAAAAAGAACAAAATAATGCCACTTGCAACAAGATGGATGCAACTTGAGTTTCTCATACTAAGTGAAATTAAGTCAGAAAGGAAAAGACAAATTCCTTATGATATCACTTATATGTGGAATCTAAAATATGGCACAAATGAGCCTATCTATAGGACATAAATAGGCTCACTTCCAGAGAAAGGAGGAGGGAGAGGGATAGACTGGGATTATGCATAGTTAGTAGATCCAAACTATTACACTTGAAACAGATAAACAATGAGGTCCTATCGTATATCACAGGGAACTATATCCACACTCTTGAGACAGAACACTTATGGAAGGTAATATGAGAAAAAGAATGTAGAGATATATGTATGACTGGGTCACTTTGCTGTATGGCAGAAACTGGCACGACATTGTAAACCAAATATACTTTAATAAAAAAAATATCCATCTCTCTGAGCTTTAACTGACATTTCCCCCTGTAACTTGTAGATCTTTCTTTCTAATGGTTTCCTTACAACATCCATGTATTTTTTCAGTACATATTATTCTGATAATAACACTGATATATGTACATACATATAGCTTTCCCATGACAACATTCTCATATTCTCCAAAGATGCAGCAACATGTCATGAAAGGGTTATTACATAGTGAAAAAGGAAATCTGAGTACTAAAGCCAATGCTATCCTTCATAGCTGATTTTGAATAAGTAATTAACTCCATGAAAGATACCTTTCAAATCTATAAAATGGGGTTAACTGTACTCCATCCTAATTTTATGTTCAAAGTTTTATAAACTACAAATAGGAAAATTCATGTGAAACCCCATTGAAAACTAGGTATCACATTAAATTTGTAGAGTTTTAACTAAAATAAAGATTAAAGTTGTAATAAAAATTATTAGTTAAAAGATTAGTGATGGTCCCCACTTGTCCTGTACAGAGTATATCAGTCAGGGCTCCACAGAGAAACAACAGAAGTAAAGGATGTGTGTGTGTGTGTGTGTGTGTGTGTGTGTGTGTGTGTGTGTACAGAAAGATCTTTCTTTTAAGGAATTAGTCCACAAAATCTGCCGGATAGGCCAGCAGGCTGGAGACCCAAAACAGTGTTGTACCTCAAGTCCAAAAGCAGCTTGCTAACAGAATTATTTCTTATTCTATGAAGGTCCACTGCTTCCTATTAAGGCCTTGAACTGATTGGATGAGGCCCACACACATTATGGAGAGTAATCTGTTTTACTCAAACTCTACTGATTTAAGGGTTTATCGCATCTTAAAAACACATTCACAAGAAAACCCAGACAAGTTTTTGGTCAAATACCTGGGAGCCATGGCCCAGTCAAGTTGACACATAGAATTAACTATTGAAAGAGTTGTTACTCAAAACTACTAAATAGAAAGTTCACTGAAGAATAATGACTTCATCTCCCTCAACCCACATCTGTAAAACTTTGTATGAATAAATGCATAAAAGATGTTTGTTGAATAAGTGGATGACAGATAAAAATGCATCTAAAATAACATGGGTTTATGGTAACTTTCATTTTCTTGAATTAATCTGTAAGTATAAAAACTAAGAGAAAATATCCAAAAGGCAAAGATATGAATATTCAAACAGATTGACATCCAAAATAGCCAGAATAGACCATGGAGAACACCTAGCTTTTCCTTTCTTTGCTTCTCAGGCTCTGAAGTCACCATCTAATCTGATGCTGGTCTTCTTTGGTGGCCCCTTTACTGATGTTCAAAGTTTATCTGGAATTTCCTTAATTTATTGACTGCCACCCATTTTCAATATCATATCTATAACTCAAATGAACCATACACAATCACCCTGTAGAATATAATGTACCTCAGATTAGAACATGGGGGAATTATATTTTAAAAGCCCAACAGAATTCCACGTGTCTAATAATATTCTTATAAATATCACTGACTTGCAGGTAATGCAAATAGAATTTTGTGATATTTAATCCTTCTACTGCTACAACTTTCTATCTTACACAATATCACTGACTGAGTTGAGTAAATAATGAAATAAACCATGCTTCCTAAATCAACTAGGTTTGGAAAATTACAACTTATCAAGCATGATTAATAAGCATTTCATGTTGGCTATAATATGGTTATAAAACCAAATATTGCCATATGTTCTTTTTAAAATGAAGAATATTAAAGGTAACAACTACCTCAAAAAATCATCCTAAGATAATATAATGGTTCAGAGCTTTACCTAATACCTATAAGAAAAATAAAGTGTAATCATACCATTAGGGAAACTATTTAAACTTTCTTTTTTTTTTTTTTTTTGTCTTTTTTGCTATTTCTTGGGCCACTCCTGCGGCATATGGAGGTTCCCAGGCTAGGGGTCGAATCAGAGCTGTAGCCACCAGCCTACGCCAGAGCCACGGCAACGCGGGATCCGAGCTGCGTCTGCAACCTACACCACAGCTCACGGCAACGCCGGATCGTTAACCCACTGAGCAAGGCCAGGGACCGAACCCGCAACCTCATGGTTCCTAGTCGGATTCGGTAACCACTGCGCCACGACGGGAACTCCATATATATATATATATATATATATATATATATTTTTATTATTTAAACTTTCTGAGACTTTTTGACCACTGATTTTTTTTAACTCTATTTTTTTAAAAATGATGGTGAGGTAAATATAACATCAACTTTCCATAATAAACCTTTATGCTAATTTGAAACTCATTGTCAACCATGCACCTATTAGTCATGCCAACCATCCCCTACAGAGGAAAAAGGATTTCTAAATTGACAAAAAAGATTTTAATCTCATTGACAACCCTAATACTAACTCATAGCCATAATCATAAAATAAGCCTAACTCCTATCTCACCTCTTCACCTAGTCTCTTTAGTGTCACATTTATCAAAATCTCATCTTGTATAAGGTTTGGAACTTTACTTTTTGTATGTATCCATTTATTACACAGATTTTTTTTTCAATAGTAAGTACTAAAGTACTACACAGTGCACAACTGGTTGAGTCCACAGATCTAGATCCTCAGATACAGAGGAACCATGTACAGGGAGGGTTGACTATAAGTGCCACTCAGATTTTCATGAAGAGTCAGCACCCCGACTCTCACATTGTTCAATGGTGTGTATATATATATATATCATACACACACACACATAATGAATGAAATAATAGACACATACACATATACAAATATCTATAACTTGAACACACACACACACACACACTAGATACATCAAGATACTAGACTATATAAATCAAAGATAATTATTTAGAAATAGGCTCTGCCTTCAAGAAGCTTACTTCATAGGATGTTTCTAGGATGTGAGAAGTGCAGAATAGAGAGTGCTATAGAGCAAAATATATACTGAATGCCTTTTATCCCCATGTGCACAGAAATAAATCCCTCTAGACCAAGTTTAAACACTGCCTCCTCTATGAAGCCTCTCTTGATACCTGACTCAGCTGGAAGTGACCTTTTCCTCAGGAGCGTTCATTCTCATTTATCTATTTCTTCACTCAACATACATTTAATAAATATTAATTCTGTATCCAGAGTAACCACTCAAGAGAAACTTGCTCAATAAATGAACCAATGAGTGTACGGATGTTAGACACAAAGAAATATTTACCATCCACTTACTAAAGACCAGAAGTGATGCTATGTGCCCTACGTGCATTTTTTTATTCCACAGTGATCCAGCCCAGTATAGATTGTTCAAAACACTAAGGATATATCAGTGAATAAAACAAAGAAAGCAAATTTGAAGCTTGTATTCCAGTAGGAGAGTCATAAAATAAAATAAAAAGTTTGTAAAATGTAAATGACAGGTAATAACTTAATGTGAACTCTCATGAGAAGTAAAATGTGGTACCAGGATGGGGATGAGAATGGTATAATTTCAGATAGGGGATGGAATTTGAACACACTTCTGAACAAAGTCAAGGAGTGGAACATAGGTTCTGAGGGAAGAATGTTCCAGGCAAAAGGAAAAGCTCATGTAAAATCCCTGAGGTGAGAAAATCTGAGTGTGGCTAAAGAATGAGTGGGAGAGTAAAAGTGAAAATGAAGTCAGAAATAGAGCTAAGAGGCAGATTCTGTAATATTTTACAGGCCAGGTCAAAGAGTTTGGTGGGGAATCAATAGGATGCCGCCTTAAAATTACAAACTGTTTAACTTTCAAGAAGGTATACATAATAAAGAATAATATAGTAGGAAGAAAAACATTATACTTGCATCCAAACAGATAAACAAGACCTCTGAAGATAAGCAAACATGTGGATTCCTTCCTCATACCAAGTTAGTAACATTCCCTGAGCCTCTTTTCTGTTCTGTGAAATGAAGACAGAACTGCCTGAAGGCAGGAATGAAAAAAATACCACCCTAAAAGCTAAGAGCTAAACCTTAAAACTGTCACAAGTCATATGAAATCCCTTTTATATGAAAAGCACCTTAAGGAAGAAAAGTATTCCCTATGCCAGAAGCAGAAGGGAAAAGAATTTGGCTGTTACTATATTGTTAAAAATCACATATCTCAAGAAAGAATGAGTCCATCAGAAAATGAATCAGTCAGCAAGGAGTATGAAAAGAAAGAAAGGCATGAATTATCAGCATGCCTCTAGCACTGGCTGGGGAACAAAGTGTCCTAGGAAGATAAAATGATGCAAACATGCCTAACTCTTCTTATTGTCGAGATAGATCTATCAGACCATCGGAGCCTGGTGCCCTTAAACATATGAGTTATCCAGCCAACTCTCCTTGTTCTGATTTCATGCTCACATGCTACCTCCTGATAATCTAGCTTCCCAGGATGTTCTTCTATAGGGAGAGAATGTTTTGGTGTGCTGGAAAGTTATATTTCTCTCTATAAATTATAGCATTGGCATTCTATATTTTATACTTTATTCTCCTGTGGATTTAGTTGATGTGAGTCAGCATGCCTAAGCTCAGTAAAGCTCTGAGAAACTGATACTGTCTGTTTTCTGAATCTGTGAGACTGAGGGGTCAGATCCCAAGTTGTGATGGGCTCAGCAGGTGATGCCCCTCCAGGAACGGTTGATAACTAGATAGTCATACACATTTTTAAAAGTTTCTTCACTGCCTAATTCAAAAGGATTGTGGTGTTAGATGAACTAATGTGTTTGGAAGCTATAGAATTCTTTTAAGGAACACTGAAAAGTGCCTAAAATATGGTGAAAGAAACAAACTGTGTATTACGGACCTTCCCTGTCTAACTATTTAGGACTGTCTGTGATACAGAAGATAAACCGTCCATCTAGGAACAATGGGTGTATCTGCCTCATGAAGAGAGTAAAACTCACAGGGACAGGTTCAGATGCTAAATAAGCCATTTTCCCTGTTTGAATAATTTTATTCTAGGGATAGAAATTCTGGATTTTCCTTTTAAGAATGGAAAATTCCAGTACAAAAAATCTGGAACTACCACTGACTTTCATGAAGTATATAGTTATGAAAATACAAATAGATATAAATATGTAGTATTTCTGATGTGCCAGGCAATAGGCCCAGCTATATAACTGGTAGAACCCTGTGCAAAATTAAAATGCAAAATCCTTTGTTCAAAAATCAAGGAAAAAAATGCTGTTAAAGGGATTAAAATACAAAGATCTTTTCTTTCATGGTCTCTCTCTTCACTTAATGGTGTTTTTTATTTTAAGTAAATGAATGTCATTTTAAGTAAAGAAATACTAACTTTAGAAAGTTTTAGCATGAATTTTATTGTCCAATTTTATTTTGCACAATGCTAGCTTTAAACGAAAATATAAGAGCACTTATCTATACAATCATCAACATTACACAATTCATACCTCTCACAGGTCACATGTGCATATGTATTTCTTTCTTGCTAGGACAAAGAAAGCATTACACAAAAGTAATTCAGCTGTTTTTACTTCTACCAAAGTTCTCTTCCTTTAGTTATTAATGAATAAAAACAGACTGACAGGAAAATGAACTAGGAATTATTTCCTTTTCTTTTTATGTCATTATTTTCAGCATAAGTAGTTGGCTAATACAAGAAAGTAACATGAGTAAGAAAGACTAGAATAGGAGTTTTGGTCATTGTGTTTCTTAGAATGTCATTGTTTTCTTTCTGCCTTGGAAAAAAGTACAGATTTTAGCAAAAATTGGGCTCTCTTGGGGCTGTCAGCATTCTCACTTAGCTAGTCATAGATGTAATATTCTTCCCTTGTACTTGCTTTGAGTCTCACTAACATCCCACTGGATTCTTGGTTGTGGGGCACTGCAAATGTTATGTGCTTATGCAGGAGAAAGGGATAGAGAAATCATGCATATTATGTGTATCTCTTCTGCTTTCTTGCAAGCTTAAATTATCAGGAATAATGGGAAACTAAGAATTTTAAGACAGCATAACATCAAGCCAAGTACGGGTTTGTCCTGACCATGCTGGTTTGGTCAGCTGCCCAGGTCACACTACCATGAAGCCGGCCCTGCCAGGCTCTGCTTTAAGAACAAATGATTAAACTTTCAGACAAGTATATGAAAAGTACCTAAAGCACTATAATTACCTCCCATTTCAGAATGAGGAAACAAGGTTAACTCATTCAAGAGTTACTAAGATCTAATAAGTGAACAGCTGGGATTTGAATCCAGGCTTTTAAGACACCATGATCTTAACCAATACAGAGTTGCTTCTCCTAAAGGCACTAATTTTAAATTTAATCCCAAGTTTCCTTGGCTCTTTCCCACTTCCTTACTTTCTAAAAATATAAAAGACCATTAATATTCATCATTTTAAAAAACCCCGCAGACATCCAGGCATTTATTTTCATTGACTATAGTTTATATTACCAGGTAATAATAATAATAACAGTTACTACTAAATGACTGTATGACTCTAGCAATATGATGAGGTTGTTGCATTTATTGCCTGTGCTTATAGATGAGGATATAGAAGTTCAGAGAAATTAAGTAACTTTTGTCAGACTCGGGTAATAAGTTAAAAAATCAGGATTTGGCCTCAGGAAATTTGACATCAATATCCTGGGGCTTCCATATATGTTATGACTCTGATTGTCCTGATGTCCATTTTAATGGCGCCAGGGTGAGCAACTAAGACCAGACCTATTTGGACAGAGTTAATTTCTGCCAGAATCTGTTCAATCTCTCAAGTTCAAAATTAGAAGTATAATTCAATTGCAAGAAATAACATTCAAATGTGTACGCTAGCGTAAATTTGCTGTTTTCCTTTTAAAGATTCTCCCTATATCTGAAGAAATTTCCAATTGATTTAGCCTAGAATGACATGCCAAAAATATAAAGAAGCCACAAGAGTTTAGGATGCTGCCCTTGGAGAAACTGTTGTCACTAACTGATAACCTCTAAGCAAATAGAGGTAGTAATTGGATGAGCTCTCTTAATTAAATCCAGTAGAGAAAGGAAGATGAAGTCCTGGTCTTGTCTCTGATGTCCATTAACACTACATAATTATCTGGACAACCTTGATATCAAAAGAGATAGGCATAAAACTCGAAAGCTCCCAGATCAGTTTCAAAAGAAATTTTCTTTCTATTCAGAAGCTGCTTTCAGAGAGGATAATTGTTACAGTAGATCATACAATTAAACAACAAAAGCTAATTAGAATAAACCATTTCCAAAAATCTTACTAAACTAGATGACATAAAAAAGGAAAGAAAGGCTAAAGAAGTAATTTCTGGTTTAGGACATAAAATTAACTAAGGAGCTAAGGGAATGCTAAAATCCAGAAGCTGTGTGCAAAGACGAAAGACTTTCAAATTCCTGGCCAATTTTCAAGGCACATAAAGGAAAATTAGGACTGTTCTTCTTAACAGATTTTTAATTATAAAAGGATTTTATTCAAAAGTAGCTGAATTCTTTTTACTTTCCATTGTACATTCTGCAATTAGTTGAAGATCCATCACAGAACACTTGCTATTCACTTAAAGAAAATCAACATATCTGAGACATTTTCAAAATAACTGAAGATCTAAACTCATTTTAAAAAGGAAATAAAGGGATACAGAAGCACAATTTCTACAGGAAAGAAAAGCATCCATTCAATCTCCTGTTCCTTTATGGGACTACACAGCTTCTATTTAGGTTTTGGGTTTTGTTTGTTTGTTTGTTTTTTAAAGTATAGTTGATTTGCAGTGTTGTACCAATTTCTGCTATATAGGATAATGACCCAGTCATATATATACATATTTTAACCAGAAGCTCTCTTGAGTTTCTCCAGAAGAGCTGGAAACAAATGATTACATTTAATAATTTAATGAGGAGTTTGACAGAGGTGTTAGGAATGAGGGATAAAGGAATTTAAGCAGGGAATGAGGAAGGAGACTATAGGAAAACATTATGGAGTTGGCTACTGCTATTATGAGAAAATTGGTATATAATTGAAAGCATCAAATGAGAAATTATATGAAATATAATTTAGGACCTATGTCTGCCTAAGAAAAAAAAAAGAGAGGAATTTATCCATTGGCCTTTATTCACTGGTTACAGGACTGAGCCCACACACAGACACACACACACTTCAAGATCTACACTTCTGAGTGCCAAGCAGGTTCCTGAAGCACAATTTGTGAAAGAGGTCAGGCAGCCAAGGGCAAGCACTGGGCCGACTTGAGACGTTAGGTGCTGTCAGGGTGCTCTTGCATGAAATTGGGTAAAGCCAGCATAGTACAGGCCATAGCAGCTGCAGCTGGTGTGATAGAGAGGACTTAAATGGTTCCAAGAGGAGCCCAATAGAGTAAACATGACTACCTCACACCTCTTGAGTTCAAAGCAGGTGTTTTACATTTGGTGGCATAGATTAAACTCCACTACCGTCTTATCAAAATAATAACAATAATGTTTCAAATGACTCACAAACATATCTTGAAGTGGCTTTAAATTTTCTCCATTCCGAAACCCCTCAACATCCTGAACTGTCCTCCTCTCATGAAGAGTGAATGCCCACACTGTCTACTCAAATGGTTGCTGCTAACTTTATTCACCCACATCCCTCAAGGTTAGTGATGCGTCCCTGAACTGCCAAGTCTAGAGGTCTCCTCTGTCTGGAGCATTCTTTTTGTTCCATTGCACAGGTGTGTTTAAGCAACCTTTCTCCCAAGATGAATATTTTTGTGCTTCCACTGGCATTTTTCTTCAGCTTATTCTATTTCTTTGCATTGACCTTCATCATTCCCTCTAGCCTTACTTTCTCCTATCTCTAAAGATGTAATTTCCCAAAGATTCTGACATTCATCCCCAAAATCTTCTCAGTGATCACATTAACATGAGTCCCCACTACAGAAGGTCCTTTTGTCCCTTCTCAAACTTCCAGTTACTCCTTTAGCTGTATCTTCTAAAGCCCAATCTTTAAGTATGAGAACAAGCATCGCAAGTACAGTCTGTTCAAACTAAATATGTGGCCTTTTCTCTGAATCTTCGTCTCCTTTTTTTTCCTATTTCTGTGAGTGACACAGTCATTTTTGCAGTCTCCAAGGCCCTAAACCCTGTTTATCAGCACACCCCACACATTTATTCTACGTATTTCGCAAGAAGAAACAGGACATGATTCATCTCTTTTAAAGTAATTCAATGGAAAATCCACCCAAACTGTAAGTTCCCTGGAGTTCATTTCTATGTTGACTTTTAAGAGTCTCCAGCATGGTGACCTCTTGGTCCTAGAAAAGTTAGGCAAAACAAAATTAGTATCTGGAAAAGATCCACCATTCAGGACCAGCCAATGATTCAGCGCCAAAAGCTTTAAAACCCCTTTGTGTGTGTGTGAGTGTGTGTGTGTGTGTGTGTGTGTGTGTGTGTGTGTGATCACATAACTCTGATTTTACGTAGTGAATAAATAAGAGCATATCACGCATCCCTTTTAATCAATTTTTAATATATGCTTTACTTTTCTGTTTCTCACCTTGTTCCCTACTCCACACACATCTTCCTTCCTGTCTCAAGTTAACCTAAATATATCCTTTCATATTTTTGATCCATGCTCATGTGAACATGTGCATATTCACATATACACATATATCCAAATATAGGCATTAGTAATGTATTACAGAATGGCATAATATACAGTATTTTACTTACTTTTTCAGTGCAATTTCATAGAAATCTTTCAAAATACCTAGTATAGATCGCATTGATTATTTTTAGCGGCTGGAAGCACAATAAATTTATGCTTTTTATTACTGATAAATTTTTGTCCTCACCCTGGATAATGCTGAGGTAATAAATTTTATAGAAAATCCTTAAGGACTTAAAGTTTTCCTTATACATAACAGATTATCAGGAAAAGAATAACTGGGCCATAGCATACATGATTTTTTTATTGATGTTGAGGTGATGCTTTTGTATTTCTTTCAGTATTTTACAAGTAGATCATTTTTCGCACTCGCAAGCAGAAACAGATTTTATGTTGTTTAATATTTGACAGTCTGAAGAGTAAAAAGTGAAATTTTTAAAATTTTCCTAACTAATGTGTACAGGCATGTTTTCATGTATTTTTAAACATGTATATTTTCACGGCTATAAATATATTTTTCATACCCTTTGCTACTTTTCTATCATTTACATCTTATCAATTTTGAGTCCTTTGTAGAGTATAGACATAAGCTTTTTCCTCTAATTTATAAGTTTTTTCAAATTTATTGCTGATTTACTGACTTCATTTGTGGTATCTTCACCATAACGAACTTTTTAAATTTATATACACTTATTAGTTCTCCCACTTATTACACAGCTTCTGAGTATTAGAATCCTTCCATTGCCTTTAGAATGTTCTCATTCTTTTCTAGAATTTTCTAACAAGATATTTATTTTATTTTTTTTAATTATTGCCCCAATAAAATTTTTTTTCTACTGTACAGCATGGTGACCCAGTTACAGATACATGTACACATTCTATTTTCTCACATTATCATGCTCCATCATATGTGACTAGACATAGTCCCCAGTGCTACAGAGCAGGATCTCATTGCTAATCCACTCCAAAGGCAAGAGTCTGCATCTACTAAGCCCAAGCTCCCCAACCATCCCACTCCCTCCCCCTCCCCCTTGACAACCACAAGTCTATTCTCCAACTCCATGAGTTTCTTGTCTGTGGAAAGCTTCATTTGTGCCATATATTACATTCCAGATATAACTGATATCATATGGAATTTGTCTTTCTCTTTCTGACTGACTTCACTCAGGATGAGAGTCTCTAGTTCCATCCATGTTGCTGCAAATGGCATTATGTCATTCTTTCTTATGGCTGAGTAGTATTCCATTGTATATATATACCACTTGTTCCTAATCCCATCATCTGTTGATGGACATTTGGGTTGTTTCCATGTCTTGGCTATTGTGAATAGAGCTGCAATGAACATGCGGGTGCATGTGTCATTTTCAAGGAAAGTTTTGTCCGGATATATGCCCAAGAGTGGGGACTGCTGGGTCATATGGTAGTTCTATGCATAGTTTTCTCAGGTACCTCCATACTGTTCTCCATAGTGGTTATACCAGCTTACATTCCCACCAACAGTGCACAAGGGTTCCCTTTTCTCTACTACCCTTCCAGCATTTGTTTTTTGTGGACTTGTTAATGATGGCCATTCTGACTAGTGTGAGGTGGTATCTCTTAGCAGTTTTGATTTCCATTTCTCTAATAATCAGGGATGTTGGGCATTTTTCCATGTGCTTGTTGGCCACCTGTACATCTTCCTTGGAAAAATGTCTTTTTGCCCATTTTCTCCATTGGGTGGTTGGCTTTTTTGCTGTTGAGTTGTATAAGTTGCTTGTATATGCTAGAGATTAAGCCCTTGTCAGCTGCATCACTTGAAACTATTGTCTCCCATCCTGTAAGTTGTCTTTTTGTTGTTGTTTTTTTTATGGTTTCCTTTGCTGTGCAAAAGCTTGTCAGTTTGATTAAGTCCCATTGGTTTATTTTTGCTCTTATTTCTGTTGCTTTGGGAGACTGACCTGAGAAAACACTTGTAAGGTTGATGTCAGAGAATGTTTTGCCTTTGTTCTCTTCCAGGAGTTTGATGGTGCCCTGTCTGATATTTAAGTCTTTGAGCCATTTTGAGTTTATTTTCCTGCATGGTGTGAGGGTGTGTTCTAGTTTCATTGATTTGCATGCAGTTGTCCAGGTTTCCCAGCAAAACTTCCTGAAAAGACTGTCTTTTTCCCATTTTATGTTCTTGTCACCTTCATCAAAGATTAATTGACCATAGGTGTCTGGGTTTATTTCTGGGTTCTCTATTCTGTTCCATTGTTCAGTATGTCCATCTTGGTACCAGTACCACACTGTCTTGATGACTGTGACTTTGTAATATTGCCTGAAGTCTGGGAGAGAGATGCATCCTGCTTCATTTTTGTTCCTCGGAATTGCTTTGGGAAGTCTGGGAGAGAGATGCATCCTGCTTCATTTTTGTTCCTCGGAATTGCTTTGGAATTCTGGGTCTTTTGTGGTTCTACATAAATGTTTGGATTGTTTGTTCTAGTTTTTTGTAAAATGTCATGGGTAATTTGATAGGGATTGCACTGAATCTGCAGATTGCTTTGTGTAGTATGGCCGTTTTTACACTTAATTTTTTCAATCCAGGAGCATGGAATATCTTTCCATTTCTTTACATCTTCTTTAATTTCCTTGAATAATGTTTTATAGTTCTCAGTATATATGTCCTTTACTTCCTTGGTCAAGTGTATTCCAAGGTATTTGATTTTTGGGGGTGCAGTTTTAAAAGGTATTGTATTTTTGTATTCCTTTTCTAATATTTCATTGTTAGTATACAGAAATTCGACTTATTTCTGAATGTTAATCTTATATCCTGCTACTTTGCTGAATTTGTTCATCAGTTCAAGTATTTTTGGGGTTGATTCCTTAGGGTTTTCTACATACAGTATCATGTCATCTGCATACAGTGACAGTTTTACCTCTTCTCTTCCTATTTGGATTCCTTTCTCTGATTGCTGTGGCTAGGACTTCCAGTACCATGTCGAATAATAGCGGTGAGAGTGGGCATCCCTGTCTTGTTCCAGATTTTAGTGGGAAGGCTTTCAGCTTTTCTCCATTGACTATTATATTTGCTGTGGGTTTGTCATAATGGCTTTAATTATGCTAAGGAATGTTCCCTCTATACCCACTCTGGTAAGAGTTTTTATCATGAAGGGGTATTGGACTTTTTCAAATGCTTTTTTCTGCATCTATTGAGATGATCATGTGGTTTTTGACTTTTCTTTTGTTAATGTTGTGTATGATGTTGATTGATTTGTGAATGTTGAACCATCCTTGTGCACCTGGGATGCATCCCAACTGGTCATGGTGTATGAACTTTTTGATATGTTATTGGATTCGGTTGGCTAAAATTTTGTTGAGAATTTTTGTGTCTATATTCATCAATGATATTGGCCTATAGTTTTCTTTTTTGGTGGTATCTTTGTCTGATTTGGGAATTAGGGTGATGGTGGCATTACAGAATGTCTCTGGGAGTGTTACTTCTTCTTCAACCTTTTGAAAAAGTTTAAGGAGGATGGGTATAATTTCCTCTTTGAATGTTTGGCAGAATTTGCCTGTGAAGCCATCTGGTCCTTGACTTTTATTAGTAGGGAGTGTTTTTATGACATATTCAATTTCATTTCTAGTGATCGGTCTGTTCATTTGATCTATATCTTCTTGATTCATGGAACATTCTCAAGAATTGATCACATATTGGGGCACAAAGCTAACCTCAACAAATTTAAGAGTACAGAAATTATTTCAAGTATATTCTCTGACCACAATGGCATGAAACTCTTAGAAATCAGCCACAGGAAAAGAAATGAGAAAAAACCTACTACATGGAGACTAAACAACATGCTACTGAAAAACCCATGGGTCAATGATGAAATCAAGAAGGAAATTAAAAAGTACCTGGAGACAAATGATAATGAAGACACAACCACTCAAAATCTATGGGATGCCACAAAAGCAGTGCTCAGAGGGAAGTTCATAGCAATACAGGCCTTTCTCAAAAAAGAAGAAAAATCTCAAATCGACAACTTAACCCACCACTTAAATGAATTAGAAAAACAAGAAAAACCTAAAGTCAGCAGAAGGAAGGAAATCATAAAGATCAAAGAGGAAATCAATAAAATAGAGATTCAAAAAACAATAAGAAAAATCACTCAAACCAAGAGCTGGTTCTTTGAAAAGGTAAACAAAGTTGACAAACCTCTGGCTAGACTCACTAAGAAGAGGAGAGAAAAAACCCCAAATAAACAAAATAAGAAATGAAAAAGGAAAAATCACAATGGATACTACAGGAATACAAAAAAAACACACGAGAATACTATAAACAATTATATGCCAACCAATTTGACAACCTAGAAGAAATGCTCAACTTTCTAGAGAATTATACCCTGCCAAAGATTTTTATTTTATATTTTACACTTAAATATCTAAACTAGCCAGAGATTATTTTTATATGCAGTAAGAAAGAGACCTATTTTAAAGTTTTTCTTGGTCAACAGGTAGTTGTGTTTTATTATATAATCCTTTGCCTTAATTTACTGAATAAGGCATTAATTAAATAATCCATTATTTATTCTATATTGAAATTTTTTGTCACATGTAAAATGATCATATATATTAGGATCTACTTTTGGATTCTCTCAACCTTCCATGTTTTCCATTTTGTCTCTTCTTATGGCCATACCATAAAAATTTATGAGCAGAAGCTTTGTGTTTTTTAACAGATTCTGAATCTCTAAGGCAATTCACTTCCCACTATTCCTCTGTTGGGCACCCTTCAAGATTCATTCTTATGTATAAACTTAAAAACTATTTCATTAAACAGAAAACCATTGAGATCATAACTCTAAAATGTGTTAAATTTGAAAGTATTTATATTTTTATAATATTAAATTCTCTAAGGCAAAACCAAATCTTATTCAATATCCTGAGATTTTAAACTATCCTTACATGCAGGTCTTTTGCCTTTCTTGTTAAATTTATTACTAAATAATATTTTGATATCTTTTTATTGAGAGTAGACTATTTATCCTTTCTTTGTTAAGGTACTAAGCTTGACTGCTCTATTTTAGACTTGGCTTTGCTAGGGAATATGTTCCCCTAAAACCTCCTCCTTGTATACATATAAGTTGGAGTTGGCCAAAAATGAAGCTGCATGAAATTTTGAAGGCATAAATGAAGCAGCAGCCATTAGGTTCTGAATAGAGGCACAAGCAGTTTTCAGTATGTATTTGTTCCTCTCAGGTTCTCCTTCCTGACCACTTGCCCAACGAGGAAACAGTTGCCTGCCACCAGCACTTTATTGTGAATTCACAGAAATAGTGGGCATGAAGAGCCAACAATCATCCACTGGCATCTACACAATCTCCACAAACTTCAGCCTCTTCCATGGTTCTAACTAGAGAGACCAGTCCAGGTATGTAAGCTGCTAAAAACCTGCAATGAGGTTGGCTGGTCATTTTTCTCTACTTTTTTGACTCTCCTTTTGAGACATTTAATTTCCAAGCTCTCCTTACTCTGAAAAAAATGTTTATTTTTTCTTTTTCTTTTATTTTTGTATCTATATGATATGATGGATGTTCACTAAACTTATTGTGGTTATCATTTCATAATGCATATTAAGTCAAACCATTATGCTCTACACCTTAAGCTTAAACAGGGCTATATATCAATTATACCTCAATAAAACTGGAAGACAATATAAAATACATTTTTACAGAAAAAAATTTTTAAATAAAATTATTAGGTATTCAAGTGTATACTTAAACAAAGGGAGAGAGAAATGCAAAGACATGGTTCTTAAAATGGCTTAATGATATTAGTTATCTTTAAAATATATTTCTAATAATAAAAAGAAATGACTTGAAAGTTGGGAGTTCCCATCATGACTCAGCAGGTTAAGAAAGTTGAGAGTTCCCATTGTGACTCAGTAGGTTAAGAAGCTGACTAGTACCCATGAGTGTGTAGATCAGATCCCTGGCCTTGCTCACTGGGTTAAAGAATCCAATGTTACTGTGAGCTGTGGTGTGGGTGACAGACATGGCTTGGATCCTATATTGCTGTGGCTGTGGCATAGGCAAGCAGCTCTAGCTCCAATTCGACCCCTATCCTGGGAATTTCCATATGTTGCTGGTATGGCCCTAAAAAGAAGACCAAAAAACAAACGAAAAGTGCTATAGTCCATTGATTTTGTTTGTGGCACTGCACTGAATATTTTGCACACACACACAAAGAATCTTAGTAGAGCAGTGTAGATGTACAAGATATATAATAATGAGGTTAACATTATTCAAATCAGGACATATACTGGGAGTTGTATATATAATGATAAAAACTATATTAAAATTTTTATTTGACATCAACAAATATTTAGAGTGTTTACAACTTGCCAGATAACATATTTTAACAGATTTATATTATTTATCCTCAAAAGATTTTTATAAATTGAGTACTATCATTCTCTTTAAAATAAGAAAGCCAAAGCTCAAAGGATGTAATGATTAGTTTAAATCCACAGAGGAGTCAAAATTGAAATCCAGAACACACCTGATAATCTCTCTTTTAAAGATGCACTACCTACACAAAGTCCCTTTGATCGATCTGGTAACAATCTAGCTCTTTCCCCTTTTACTCAGTGACTCAGATTATCAAGAAAACTTAGAAATCCAGGAGAGAAGGTCCTTTGTCACTAGTTCCTTATCCAGGAAAAGGAAAATTTTTCTATCTGCCTAGATGAATACAAATTATCAGTGTGTGTCTTCTTGGGTGTATATATGTGTTTGTGTGTGGGGGTGTGCATGCGTGTGCACTCATGTAAAGATAGTGTGGTAGTGGTGCTGAGGAAGAGTTCATTGGGAATGAAGGACCAGGAAATAAGATCCTTAATTACCTAAGATCCTAATTACCAGAATGAAAATATTTCTGTTAACGGATAAAGATTAGAGTCTTCCAAGGAGTCTTATCTACCAATAAGCATAGCTTATAGATCTCGAAAAATCTCATACTGGAAATCAGGAGTGTGCATTGCAGGACACCCAGACTCTATTTAGAATCCCCCCAGGAAAGCCTACTCACAGCAGTGTATTATTTTCTCTAGACAAAGGAATTCTTATTTCCTTTGAAACCAAATCTCTAGTCCCAACAACTCTTCTCACCTAAAGCCTAACGTCACATTGGTTTCTGCTCCTAAGTGACACGAGATTCTCCCGAATAAAGTAGCATATAGACTTCCCCATCTTTCTTATTCCATTTACACAATTATCAAATGATTCTAATTAAGTACTTTGTAATTAGACTTTTGTACCTTATTTTTAAGTGGTCATAAGCCATATTTACAACCCGATTAAAAATCTCTTCTAACAGGGAAATGTAATCTCAAAGATTGGGATAAGACAGAAGAAAGCTTTGCACTTCAGTGCACTGAAAAATCTGAAACAGCTTTAGAGTCTTGTCATTCAAGTTGAGCAGTTCCTTATCTGCAGGGAGAGAAGGAAGAGTAGAAAGATAAGGAGCAGGAGTAGGGGAAAGAGGGAAAAGAAAAGAGCATGAGAAGTAGTAGTGAGGTATAACAGTGAGGTTTTAATCAGAAAAGCAAACGATTCTAAGTTGTATTAGAAGTATAAGTTGGGGAATAGACAAAGAGAGAAAAAGAAAGTGTTCCCTAAACCCAGGGCCAGGGCCACTAGACAGAAACTAGAACATGACAGACCTATTAGGATGGAGTTGGGGCCATAGAGGGTCCCCAGCCTGGTCAAAGATGCCACGAGATTGGAAGAGTTCTTCCTTCTCGTGTTTTTTATTTTGAGTGAACAGAATTGGATGTGCACTGACACAGAGCCTGAGATATGCAGCCTAGATTATCTGGATCCCTATCATATAGAAGAGTACATAACAAGAGCAAAAATTGCACCTGAGGAAGGTATCCGATAGGCTCAGGAACAGACCTAAAATCTAACTGCAGTTTGATTCAAGCCAATCATATTACTTTCATGCGCAGTATACCTGATTCATAGCTATGGTCCAGACAGAGAACTAGAAGAAAGGTGACAAAGTGACCACTGATGAGAAAATGCCACTTGTAAATGTACATAACACAAGACAAAAGAAGGGAAATGATTCATCAGGGAAGTATTATGGTAAGAATCAAATGCCAATAAATAATTGAAAACGAGCACCTAGGAAACAATTAAATTCAGGTGGATGATAAAAAGAGTACAAGAGCAAAACTGGCAATGACCCCTGGGAAGTGAAGGTGACAAGATAAAAACTCATTGTTGGAAAAGAATTAGTTGCCTTCTGAGTTGGCTGAATTGTCCTGGGGACATGGAAAGGTTGGTCTTCCTAGAAAAGGTAAGAAATAAAAGTGTTTTTGTTCCGTTTTATTTAGTCTCAAAATCTCAGTTGCTCCATCCTGAACATGCCACATGAATAGTAAGTCTGAAAGAGGAACAAATAAAAGGATTTAACCAGTAATGACCCCCTAATGACACCACAAAAAGCCTCCCTCTATGTTAACTTATAACTAGCTTGATTTAGTGTCTTTCATAATTCCATGTACCCCAGGTTGTTAACCTTCCTGGCAGACTGTGAACACAAAAGGCCATTTATGTTTATATTACTGACTTCAAATTGTGTAGAACCCTGACAGTATTTATATCATCACGACTGAGATACTTGTGTTTTTGTTTTGAATAAGAATCTGTATAGTGTTGAGATGTAAGATTCTTCACTTTAAACATATCTCAACTGACATCCATTCATATTCAATTTGAGAACTGCTATATTTGAGGCTCTCTGGAGGTCCTTTTGGGGCTATTACAGAAGAAAGGAGCAAGAAAGGGAACAACAAGAAAATAAATTTCCAAATATCAAACTCCTTCCCCATAGCAGTTCTACATATTGGTCTTCTACTAATATTTTATTGGAAGAATTTCTGTTTGTTTAAAAAGAAAAAAATTTAAAAATATATATGTAAATTTTATATACATATGAGAGGACATGATAAATCATGGATCTATAGAATTTTTTCATTAAACCAGGCCCATTTCCATGAATTTTTCACTCTTTTTGTGTTACTTGTGTAAAGTGCCCTTCTCTATCTTTCCAGGTTAGGCCCAATGCTTAATTCACTGAGGGCTCCCAATCCACCCTAGCAAGCTGCGAAGTATCTTCAGCAAACTCATTTTTTGGTAGTTTTCAGAAGACACATTTTCCCTGCTTTACTGTTCTGGCTTCTATTTATTTCCTATGATTCCTCAAAGGTTGTTGATAGTGAGTATATCCATTTGTTCTGTCAACATCAGTGAGCCACTGAATTGGACAAGGCACCAGGCCAGGCAATCACCTAGGCACTAGAGATATAAAATTAAATTAGTCAGAAATGTGCAATGTTGTTTAATATCTGTGTTAGTCTATAAACACCTGAAAGGCTGAACACATTTCTTTTGCTTTGGCTTGTATTTCTTCAAAGCCATTATGTCAAATCTCTTTGAGAAATAAATCAGAAAAACAATTAGAAGTTGAAAATGAATAAATGACCTTTCTCTTACTCATTTGTACACATTATATCACCATCCTACACAGTAGGTCTAAACGGTTCTCTTCTAATCTTCTAATTGCAAAACTCTTTAATTTTTTATACTGCTTATCACATTATTTTGTATTTTAAATTTTTGAAAAAAGTTCTTATATTCTTTGGTGTCCCAGTCTTTGTTTTTTGGTTTTCTTTCCAGCTTTGATATGTGCCATCATTCTATATTTTCTTCATGAATAAATGTGTGCATTCATGTATTAATAAATATATATTTGTGCCAGCCAGATTATCATATGCTATTATTGATTATCAGTAATAAAAAGATACCATTACATCTCCAAATTTGTACAATAAATATACAATAATATTATCAAAATATACAGCTTTTATATATTCTATGCTAAAAAAAATTAAAATAATATGGCATTTTTTAAAGATTTTTTTTTTATCCTCCAAGGAGAAAGAAAAGTCATGGGCTTTAAGAGAGCGAGAGAGAAAGAGAGAGAGAGAGAGAGATTTCCACTTGCAGAAGTGATTCACGTGAAAAACAGAGGAAATAAAAGGGAATTGGAACAATTAAAAAAATTTAAAAGAAAACAAGGAAAAGGAATATATATAAATTGTGTTACAAAAATGAGAGAAAAATAAAGGAGGGCAATAGTGTGTTTAAGAGAAAAATATTAGGGAATGTGTTATCTCCTAATTTTAAAAAAGGAATCAAGTAACACATTTATATTAGATCTGTCTCAGAAGGAGAGACAAGCACAGAGAAAAAGAAGAATATGAGCTAATACCATGTTGTTAATCCAAGAATAAAGAGAATTGTGGTACAGATTCAGGCATTCTGGGCTTGATAAAAACTTTACCACTTACTAGCTGGTGGTGTTGGGCCAGTTGTTTAATCTTTCTTAGGAAAACAATCTCAATTTCTGCACTTGGTGATAATTTTACCTGCTTTATGGCATGTGGTGAGGATAAATAGTGTAATCTATATGAATTTGCTTTGTAGACTTTATAGACCTTCCTAAATGTGAGGGTCCAGAATTTATGAGCAAAATTATTTTAAAATCATAACTTGTAGCACCAGTCAGCATATTGTACATGAAGCTTAATTCATGCCACACTCTTTCGATCAAAATTAACTGAGCACATACTATACACCTGTGAATGTACTAAGTTCTAGGTATATGAAGGTGAGCCATACATAGCTATATATTATGAAAAATGAAAGCTTTAATGAGTAAAGTATCACAAAGTGGGGACAGGATAGTTTCATGGAGAAAGTGACACTTAAAAGTAGGTTGTTGAAAACCCTCTAAATGAGTTTTGTACTGTTATCAATGGAGTTTGTAAAAAGCTGAAATAACTAAGGTAGAAGTAAAAAGTAGTAACAGTGTTAAGAAGAAAGAATTTTTTTTTAATTTATTAACAGTGTGAATAGGCTGGGGATAAAGATGGTGGAGGAGTAAGACATAGTGCTCACCTTCCAGCACAAACGCATACAAAAAAAAATCTTCATTTAGAATGATTTGCACTGAACATAATAGTGAATGCTGGCAGAAGAACATAAATGGTCAGTAACTTTCCACATAATTGGGAAGAACAAAAGGAAAAAAAGAGAAAGAGGAAAAAAAAATCAGGATGAGACCAGTACTCCTGAGAGTAAGCTGCAAAAGAGAAAAGGAATCTGCACTCTGGGAGGCCACCTAACTGACAAGGAGATCAGCTGAAACAGAGGGGAAACATAAAAGCCTTGGAGAAAAGTGCAACAGATGAATTGAGGAGGGAAAAGCAGAAAGAGAGTTGCAGAGACCATCACAGCCTGAGATACTCAGGAGGGGGCCAGAAGCTGAGATTCAGGCTTCAGAGGTCAGTTCCGGGAACAAGACTAGTGTTGGCTGTGTGGAGACACCCAAGGGGCTTTAGGCAGCTGTGCTCCATGGGCTAAGGAGAGGAATGCCACAGGTAAGGGAGTGCTGGAGGAGGCAAGGGCCCACAGAAGCCAGGCACCATTGTTGGGGAGGGTGAGAGAAGGAGGCAGGGGACCACCATAAGGATATCTTTCTCTGCATATGTGCAGGTTCTCTGCTAGTGGGCACTTCGTGCACAGGCTATGGGCAGTGGGGGCAAACCACCACAGGCATCCCAGACTCTAGAGGGGTCCATGAATAGACCACCTGTGACCCCATTCACCGCAGGGGTAACTGCAATCTCTGAAAATGATGGCACTGCAACTGAACGCCACCTGTTGTTGCTTTTACTCCACTGGAAACTCACACTTCCTGCTACTACACTCCCAAAGGCTCTGGGTGCCACCCACACCACCCTGAGGGTCACTGCCACTTTCCAAGGCCCTACAAACAGGAGCACCCTGTGCCACTTACCCATGGGTCTGGCCACTATCAAGGGCCCAGCAACCAGGCACTGGCAACAGGCCCTCCCCATTGCCTCATCTCCCTGGAAAACATGCATGCCATACACCAGCACATCCTCTATCAAGGGGATAATGGTCTGCACAGATTGAGTAAGGACAGACCAAGCATCTAAACTAAAAGGAGCCCTCACATACACACACACACACACACACACACACACACACAAAATAGTAAGTCCTCACAAACTACACAGGGGTGCCATTGCATATAAATAGCCCTCCAAGACTACAGTAGTTGGTTTCCCTAAACTCACAGAAAAAGAAATATATGAGCAAAAGGATGAAGCTGAGGAAACATTTCCAGGTAAAAGAATAGAAGAATTCCCTGAAGGAGCAAACAATGTAACAGACCTGGCAGTCTAAAAGTACAAAAAGGAGATGTGGAAATTCTGAAGGAATCAGAAGCAGATATGAACAGAAATGAAGATTATTTTAGAAGGGAACTTGAAAATATAAGAAGGACCCAAGAAAAATAAGAAGAAAAGTCATTTGCAGAGACACAAGCTCAGTTAAAGGCACTGAAGAGCACAATGAATAATGCAGAGGAATAAATTGGTGACTTGGAAGATAAAATAACGAAAATGGCCCAGTCAAGACAGCAGACAGAAACCCAAATGTAAAAACATGTAAGCGATATAAAAGATCTATGGGATAATATAAAGTGGACCAATCTATACATAATGGGGATTCAAAAAGAGAAGAAGAAAAAGAAAAAAAAGATGAAGGATGACACAATTTAATGACAAAAGGATCAATTCAAGAAGAGGATATTATAATCGTAAATATATATGTCCCTGATATAGGAGCACCCAAATACATACAATAAATACTAACAGACATAAAAGGAGAAACTGAAGGGAAAATAATGATAGCAGATTTTAACATAAATGGAGAGATCTTCTAGACATAAAATCAATAAGGCAACAGAGATCCCAAATGACACAATAGAAGAGTTGGATTTTAACTGACATTTTTAGAATATTACATCAAAAAAATAAGAATATACATTTTTTTCAAACGTACATGGAACATTCTCAAGGACTGACCAAATACTGGGGCATAAAACTAACCTCAACAAATTTAAGAGTATGGCAACAATTTTAAGCAACTTCTCGGACCACAATGGCATGAAACTAGAAATCAACCACAGGGAAAGAAATGAGAAAAAAAAAAGAAAAAAACTAACTACATGGAAATGAAACAACATGTTATTAAAAAAAAAAAACAATGGGCCAATGCAGAAACCAAAAGTGAAATATATATTTAAAAAAACCTCAAGACAAATGACAATGAAAACACAACCACTCAAAATCTATGGGATGCCACAAAGAAGTTCTTAGAGGTAAGTTCATAGAAATACAGCTCTTCTTCAGAAAAGAAGAAAAATCTCAAATCATGAACTTAACATAACACCTAAAAGAATTAGAAAAGAAGAACAAAGAAAACCTAAAGTCAGCGAAAGTAAATCATAAAGATCAGAGAGGAAATCAATAAAGATTCAAAAAACAATAGAAAACTCAATAAAACCAATAGCTGATTCTTTGAAAAGGTAAACAAAATTGACAAAGCTCTGACCAGATTCACCAAGAAGAAAAGAGAGAAAAGTCAAATAAACAAAATAATAAGTGAAAAAGGAGAAATCTCAATGGATACAACAAATTTGACAACCAAGAAGAAATGGATAACTTTCTAGAGATATACAGCCTGCTAACACTGAAATCAAGAAGAAATGGATCATTTGAATAGTCCCACCACTAGAAATGAAATTGAATATGTAATAAAAGCATTGCCTACAAATAAAAGTCCAGGACCAGATGGCTTCACACACAGATTCTATCAAACATATAAAGAAGAACTTACACCTATCCTTCTCAAATTTTTCCAAAAGGTTGGAGAAGGAACACTCCCAAAGACATTCTATGAAGCCACCAGCACCCTAATAGGAAAACCAGACAAAGATACTACCAAAAAAGAAAAGTATAGGCCAATATCATTGATGAATATAGATGTAAAAATTCTCAATAAAATTTAACCAACTAAATCCAACAATACATATGAAAGATCATATACCAGAACCAAGAAGGATTCATCCCAAGTTCACAAGGATGGTACAACATATGCAAATCAATCAATGTCATACACTACATCAACAAAACATAAGTCAAAACCCATAAGATGGAGTTCCCGTCATGGCTCAGTGGTTAATGAATCCAACTAGGAACCAGGAGGTTGTGGGTTCAATCCCTGACCTCGCTCAGTGGATTAAGGATCCAGCATTGTTGTGAGCTGTGGTGAGGGTCACAAACAAGGCTCAGATCCCATGTTGCTGTGGCTCTGGCATAGGCCAGCAGCTGCAGCTCCAATTACACCCCTAGCCTGGGAAGCTCCATAAGCCATGGGTGTGGCCCTAAAAAAGACAAAAAGACGAAAAAAAAAAAAAAAAAAAAAACAACCACAAGATCATTTTAATAGATGCAGAAAAAGCATTTGACAAAATCCAACACCCATTCATGATAAAAATTCTTACAATAGTGGGTATAAAAGGAACATATCTTAACATAATAAAGGCCACTTATGACAAATCCACAGCAAATATAATACTCAATGGAGAAAAGCTGAAAGCCTTCACACCAAAATCTGGAATAAGACAAGGATGCCCGATCTCACCACTTTTATTCAACATAGTATTGGAAGTCATAGACACAGCAATCAGACAAACAAAAGAAATGAAAGGTATCCAAACCAGAATAGAAGAGATAAAATTGTGACTGTATGCATATAATTTCTGTACATAGAAAACCATAATGATTTCACACAAAAACTATTTGAACTGATCAACACATTCAGCAAAGGAGCAGGAAACAACATTCAGAAATTGGTTGCATTTCTGTACACTAACAAATATTAGTCAAGAAATATAAAAATAGAGTACCTTTAAAAATTGTACACCAAAATATTACATACCTAGGAATAAATCTAAGGAGGTAAAAGACTTATATGCTAAGAACTGTAAAACATTAATTAAGGAAATTAAAGAGGATTCAAAGAAATGGAAAGATATCCCTTGCTCCTTGATTGGAAGAATTAATATCATTAAAATTGCGATACTACCCACAGCAATCTACAGATTTAATGCAATCTCTATCAAATTACCCATGACATTTTTCACTGAACTAGAACAAACAATCCAAAAATTTATACAGAACCATTAAAGACCCAGAATTGCCAAAGCAATCCTGAGGAACAAAAACCAAGCAGGAGGCATAACTCTCCCAGATGTCAGGCAACATTACAAAGCAACAGTAAATCAACTATAATAGAAAAAATAAAAACAAAAAAAAAGACAGTGTAGTATTGGTACTAAAATAGATATACAGACCAATGTCTGGTCAATTAATCTTCGACAAAGGAGGCAAGAATATAAAATCGGAAAAAGACAGTCTATTCAACTAGTGATACTGGGAAAACTTGACAGCTGCATGTAAATTAATTAAAGTAGAACACACCCTCACACCATGCACAAAAATAAACTCAAAATGGCTTAAAGACTTAAACATAAGATATGACACCATAAAACTGCTAGAAGAGAACATAGGCAAAACATTCTCTGACATCAAACATACAAGCGTTTTCTTAGGCCAGTCTCCCAAGGCAATAGAAATAAAAACAAAAATGTCATGGGTAGTTTCACAGGGATTGCACTGAATCTGTACATTGCTTTCGGTAGTATGGCCATTTTTAATATATTAATTATTCCAACCCAGGAGCATGGAATATTTTTCCATTTCTTTGAATCTTCTTTAATTTCCTTGCTTAATGTTTTACAATTCTCAGCATATAAGTCTTTCACCTCCTTAGTCAGGTTTATTCCTAGGTATTTAAATTTTAGGGTGTAATTTAAAAAGGTATTGTATTTTTATATTCCTTTTCTAAAATTTCATTGTTAGCATACAGAAATTCAACCAATTTCTGAATGTTAATCTTGTACATTATGGAGGATAATGTGAAAAAAAGAACATATATATGTGACTGGGTCATTTTGCTGTAGAGTAGAAATTGACAACACTATAAATCAACTAAATGAAAAAACTAAAAATCATAAAAAAGAAATAAAACCAAAAATAAATCAGTGGGACCTAGTCACACTCACAAGCTTTTGCACAGCAAAGGAAACCATAAAAGCACCAAAAAGAGAACCTATGGAATGGAAGAAAATAGTTACAAATGATATAACCAACAAGGGATTAATCTCCAAAATATACAAACAACTCATACACCTAAACAGCAAAAAAACAACAACCCAATTGAAATACAGGCAGAAGACCTAAGTAGACATTTCACCAAAGAAGACATACAGATGGCCAACAGGCACATGAAAAAATGCTCAACATCACTAATTATTAAATCAATGCAAATCAAAACTACAATGAGGCACTATCTCACACTGATCAGAATGGCTATCTTTAATAAGTCTACAAATAACAAATACTGAAAAGGGTGTGGAGAAAATGAAGCCTTCCTCACTGTTGGTGTGAATGTAAATTGATATAACCACTATGGAAAGCAGTATGGAGGTACCTCAGAAAACTAAAAATAGAACTACCATGTGATCCAGCAATCCCACTCCTGAGCATATATCTGGACAAAACTTTTATTTGAAAAAAATATATGCACCTGCTATGTTCACTGAGCACAATTCACAATAGCCAAGACATGGAAACAAAAGCAAACACATGGATCAAGAAGATGTGGTATATATACTCTAACTATTACTCAGCCTCAAAAAAATAACAAAAAAATGCCACAATGCAGCAACATGGATGGAACTAGAGATTCTCATACTAAGTGAAGTAAGTCAGAAAGAGAAAGACAAATGCCATATGGCATCACTTACTTGTGGAATCTAATATATGGCACAAATGAACCTACCTACAGAAAAGAAACAAACTCATGGACATGGGCAAACAGACTTGTGGTTGCCAAGGTGGAAGGGAAGGAATGGGATGGACTGGGAGTTGGAGTTAGTAGATGCAAACTACTACATTTGGAGTGGATAAGCAATGAAGTCCTGCTGAATAGCACAGAGAACTACATACAATTACTTATGATAAAGCATGATGGAAGATAATATGAGAAAAAGAATGTGTGTATACATATATATGGTATATATGTGTGTGTGTTTATGTATCCATATGTATATGTGTGTATATGTATACATATATGTGTATAATGTATATACATATATTCATGTATACATATATATGTATGTATAATAGATATATACATAAATATGTATAACTGGATCACTTTTCTGTCCAGAAGAAATTGACAGAACACTATAAATCTACTACAATAAAAAATAATAAATTTTTTTAAGAAGTATGAATATTTTTATATTTAGAAGTGGAGTTTAAACCACTGACACTCTTAAACATGGCTTATAGGTTTCTTTGGCTATGATTTTATCTCCAAAGCTTGGTCAGAACTGTGTAGAACATAATGCATACAAAGAAATTCTGGTCACTTAGTTGAGGCCTTACTGAACTGAAGAGAAACCATACATTGACTGAGAAAAAGAAAGCAGGTACATATTAAGAAATTCTAAAAATATGTTTTTATAAAGCAAACCATGGCATTTTATTTAAAATGAGATGGATGCTGAACAAAAACAAACATTATTTTAATATTAAAAACATAATATCCCATCATGCCAATAATGAAAAGGCTGGAGCTTTAGTTAAGCTGACAAAGAGAATAAATTAAGATTGTTCCTGTATCCCCTTAAAGAACATGATCTATAGAGAACACATTTAAGTTCTTGTGCTAAGATGTAAAAAGATTAGGGATGGGTAAGTCAAATTCAGAAATAGTTTATATGAAACACATCATAGATCTCAATAGAATAGACCCTAAATATCTCAATAGTACTTCCAGGTATGCTGGAATCTAGGTTAACCAACCCAAGTCAAAAATAACAAAATAGACAGAAAGGACAGAACCATAATAATGATATAAAGATAAAAGAGGAACCAATGAGAATTGTTACTATTCATTTTCTAAAGGAAATAACTGCTCATGAAAAGAAAGTTGAAATAAAAAATAAAAGTAAACCTGTTACTTAATTGAAATAAACCTTGCTAGAATCAATAGGGCTTTATTCTACCAGCTTCAATTTCCCCCTCCAGTAACTGCAGGTTGATTTCCTTGGACATCCTCCTTTTTCAACCCTGATCCACATTAGTTTGGATTCCTACATTTAAGGATACTTTCTTAGGCTAGATTCTTCCAGAAGGCCATCCTAAACCGTGGATCTCAGTACAAGTGATTCATTAAGGAAATACTTCCCAGATAAATTAGCAAGAAAGTGAAGGAATCAAGATAGAAAAAAGGAGGAAATCAAACAAGTATATAATTACAAGTGAAGTTCCAGCATCAGTCTGAGACCAGAGAGAGCTATGAATGTTAGTCACAAATTAGAGTTTGTTTTTCTCCTTGGAAAGGAAGCTGGGTTTTCATGTCCCACACTGGTCTATTCAGTGGCCATAGGCTACTCTGCAGTTGATAAAGACTCCCAGACATCTGGCTTCCCCATGATGTGTTTCTCTCCGAGGACGAGGGCAGCCCAGGACAATCCTATGTATATTACGTCTGCAAGGCAATAGGAGCAAAGATATAGAGATGAAGGATGGTCTCAAAGGACATTTAAAGTAAATCAGGGTACCAACAGTTTCCACTACATGTGGATATACATGAAATAAGTTTGGCCAATACTGTAATCCTCATCCCTAGACATAATGAATGCTTTGTAATAGCACGTGGCCTAAGGCTATCCAATCACACAGTTGAGAAGTACCCAAAGAAGGATGCAGAGAGGTTGAATGCAAGTCTGGAGCTTCTGGCAGTCATTTTCCCACCATAAAGAGAATACCTGCCTGAGAATGGAGTAACTTGAAGAGAGAATAGAGTGAAGAGATGATGAGACCAAGGATGTTTCTGGTGGTATTATTTCAACCATTCTATCACCTAGTCTAACATCTAAGCCAGAGTTTTTCTGGCTGTTAATAAATTTTCTTTTTATGCTTGAGCTATTTTGAATTGGATTTCTCTTACTTGCAATGAAAACAGTAATATTTTCATAATTATTAAGGTAACGCTATTAAATCATTTTCTGAAGCCTGAATCCACATACATTCACTCTAAGAAATCTGTTAGTCTTATGTAAAACATCTACACATAAAATCCAATTGAAGAGACTAATTATCATGGCCCTGGTGAAAGAAAAGTAGTAACCTAAAAGGTAGACTGTGCGCCTTTCACAGGGGAAGATGATTAGCTATGACCAAAAAGAACTGTCTTACAATTTAATGTTTTTTGTTTTCTTCAAAGAAGGTTAAAGGAGGAAGATAAATGATGTGGCCAATTTTTCAATTCCACCTCTCTATGCTGAAAGATAAATGATCAAGAACAGCTTCAGAAAAGACATAGTGAAATTCACACTACTAAGAGAAGATGCTGAGCACCCTGCCCCGCCCCTGGCAAAAAAAGAAAGAAAAAAGTGAAAAATGAAATACACAAGTGAAACTGGTAGCTCAAGATTAGGATAATCTAAAAGATCAAAACTTATATAAAAGATAAAATAAAGTATAAAACTTCTTTTATATATTTTCATTCATTATATACTTATGTATTCATTTAGGAAATGTTAAATAGAGTGATTGACTCTATATCAGGCACTGTATTAGGTACTAGGGATTACAGAAAATGTTCCCCACATCATGAAGCAAATACCTTTCTTTCTTCTCTTTTTCTTCCTTTCTTCTTCTTTTATGAATAAACTTTCCCCAGAATAGCAGCTCACAAACAACTTCTCTATAAATGCTCAAATGAAGGAAAAAACATCTTAAGGCTAAAAACTATTAAAAAGAATACAATCAAATTTTAAACATAAAATAGGTGAAAAGAACAAAAAGTACAACTCAAGACAAATAGTTAAAGAGAAAACAATGAAAAGTGCTATTTTTTTATTTAACATTTTTTAAAAGTATCTATTCTGTAATCTACCGAGTTAAGAGCCATTCATAAGATTTGTATTTTGGTTTTATTTTAAAAGTTCCTATTTATCTTTTGAGATGTTGTAATTTTTCAGACATTATGAGCATATTTTCCTTTATATTATTAAGGACAGTCATTAAACATACTTGTCTAGTTCCAATATTCTGATCACTTTTCAGTCAGTCTTCATTAACTCCATTGTTGGTCTTTTAAGAATTAATTATAGTTTCCTGGTTCTCAAACATTAAATAATTTTGAATTGTGTCATGAACAATGTTGTAAAGACTCGCTTCCTTTATATTTTTCCAAAGAGTGCTTCTGTTCGTTTTAAGAGGCAATTAATTTGTTTGGACTCGAGTTGTAAATTCTATCTTTTGAGAGATAGTTCAAATCTCAGTTCAGTTATTTTGTCCTTTGCTTTACAGCCTGGAGATTGTTCCATTCATGCATGGTTGAGGAATCAGCCAGATATTTGGGCAAAGTTTCTCTATTCAGAATATAGAGCTTCCTGTTTCTTACTTTTTCTTTCCTTGGAATCCTTTTCCGTTTTCTGTCAGCTATGGTTGGCACAAACCGTGCCCTCTGGTTCTTTAGGACTGAAAATTTTTCTCTTTCTACCCCCTTCTATCAGCCCCTCAAATCACTGGCCACAGCTTATGCCCCAGCTAAAAACCTATAAAAGTAGAAACGTCAATCAGTGTTTTTTCCCCCTCTTCTATACAGCTCCTCTGAAATACACTTGTTTTTATTTCACTTTCTACTGTCTTGAGGTAGTTTTCGTTTTTGTTTTCCAATATTATCAAGAGTTTACAGTGATATATATCTATGAGAGGGTCAATCTGGTAGTAGCTATGTCAGTTACCCAATAAGTACACTTCTATAATATATTTTTTAAAATTTATTTATTTTTTGGCCACACCCATGGCATGCACATGTTCCTGAGCCAGGGACAAAACTTGCACTATAGCGGAGACCCAAGGCTCAGCAGTGACAATACCAGATCCTTAACCCACTGAGACACCAGGAACTCCTCCAATATATTTTAAGATTTTAGTTACAGGAAAAAGAAAATACAAATATTTAAAATATGAATATTTTAACTCTAACTACTGTGAGGCTTAAGCTAGTGTAGATGTGAAAGTACATATGCAAAAAATATAAAATCACTGAACAAGGAAAATACATCCATTTCTAGTATTGTGAGCCCAACTATGAGTTCAAGCATGTCTCTGTCAATTATACTTATATTCTGCAGTTGACATGACTTCTAAGGTTATTAGGACAGTTATTTTCACATTAACACATTGTGAAAGCAAAAAGCAAAAGTTTGAGGTATCTAGAGAAATCGGTGCTAGTACCTATTAACATGTCTTAAAAGTATTTATTTGCTTGATTAAATTTGGTAGTTTTCTGTGAGATTAGAAGAAGGGGAATCAGATGTTACTTCAAAACCATTCTTTAATCATCTCATAAAAACAAATTCATTTTTTCCTTATCATAAGCCACTGAGGCCATTGCAAACTATACATCCTCTGGGTGACAAAATAAATATATATAGCCATTTTATTGATCCACATCCAAAGCTGCACAAAGGTTTAAACTGAGAGTGACATCATTTGATTTTATAGTATCTTAAAAAAAAAACTTAGGACACAAACAGAAAAAAAGAGCACTTATAGTGGTTTTATTTCTTAAGAGTTGAGCAAAAAATTTAGAAAACTTATTTGGGAGGAGTCAATGCCAATCATTTCTCCATTCTTCTTATTTTCTTAACAACCACCTCACAAGAAGGTACAGTTATGTTTAATTTTTCTAACAATACTAATTGTAAAGTAAGAAATTCACCAAGCAGCCGAGAAAGGATTTGTCGACATTAATTCATGGACCTCTACTTGGCAACAGAGGCCCATGAATTTTATTTCAGAGAGTGAAAATCTCCTCTTTTGAAGAATGGAGCGTCAGAGTCATATGCCAGCCTTGATCCCCCCAAAAGACCAGAAATTATAGCCTGAGTCCAAAGAAGATCACTTTCCACTGACCACTAGCCTGGTGGGTGGAATAGATGAAGGCTATGCCCTAGCGCCTCCAGCTTCCTTAGGACCACAAGAGTCTTGGCAAGAATGTGGGACATGTCTAGAGATTGCCTGATTCTAACATCAGTATCTGGAAAATTTAGACTTTAACCTTGGTCAGGGTATCTTTTCAGATTAGACCAATGAGGTCTAGATCTTGCACACAGTCATGCAAGACTTCTCTAATCCCCAGATGTACCCTGCAGATTTCTCTAAACACAGGTAATTAGACATAAAGTTCATCTGAGTTCTCTATAATGTATTTGACTTTCGAAGTCTTCAATACATTAATTCTTACAACTGGCACATGGTTTTAGTAAACAAGCATGGTCATAAGTAATCTATGATGGGATGCATTTTAGAATGGAGAGTCAGAGCCCAAGACAGTTGAGGAGTATGTCTGTGATGGAGAGAAATATGCCCTAATGTGGTAGACTAATGTGCATAAGGGGAATGAGGAAGGAAATATTTCTGGAGGGAATAGGCAGAGAAAGATTGGCTAATATGCAAGGGGTAAATAAAACAAGTAAATCTATTTTAAAAAAGAATGGATCTACCTTTCTCATTGCCAGAGAAAGGAGTTACAAATGTGGAAAGGAGGAAACTAGAATAAACCCTGTGCTGTAGGATTAGAATTAGAGGTATCCATGTAAACTTACGGTTTTCAATATAGAGAGATGATAAAGAAATATAGATGTTGATGTGTGCACATGTGTGTATTTGCATTCTATATTCCTTAGTGCTATCTACTCCAAGGGCCTGGGAGCATTGGCACCTCAATAATAATAAGCATATCTAGCACCCAGATCTTGACTTCTCAATACTATTCTCCACTACAAGGAAAGAGAGCTCTCGAAGAAATAACTGGTTTCATATTTGGAGCAGGGTGAACCTAAGCTGAGAACATATTGTTAAGGAAGTAAGAAAGTACTGAAAGAAATTAGAGATATGTCAAAAAGATAAATAAAAGAGAACTCTACCTGGTCATATTGGACGAAAATTAACCATTAAAATAAATAATGACAACAATGAATAATAACTCAAAACAAAGAATTTTAATGTGTCTATACAGCTAAAAATAAATTTTAATGAGGAATATGGCTTTTACATACTTCAAAGTGCCTTCTCACAGTCTACTTATTACCTATAAAAGGGAAAAGTTAAATAGAAAAAACTAACAAGATACCTCCAGGATCAAATGATCAAAGTTAGGATCATTAATTTTGAACAAGTTGAAATACTGCACCCTTTGATAGGATGAAATGAGGAAAAAAATCACTTCTCTGATATTCTTGCCCAAAATGCATGACCTAAATATGGTCATAATGAAAAACTTAAATTGAGAGCTATCTGAATAAAAAAAATAGTCTATCTTAAAAAGTATCAAGGTTGTGAAAGTCAAGGAAAGACTGTTCTGTACCTAATGAGAAAAAATCAAAATAGCAATCAAATATAATAGATGATTTTGAATTAGATCATCCTAATGTACAGAACATACAGAACAATTGTTGAAACAATTAGAGTCTGAGGATTAGATAATATTGCACTTAAATATCTCCATGAAAAAAATCACTCCAAACACTAAGCGAAAATAATCAGAGGTTATTGGGAAACTAGTCACCAGCTTGAGCTCAAATGTTTCATAAAAAAAAGATATTTATACTGTACTTAAAAACTTTTCTGTAAATTCATAATTGTTTCATAATTGTTTCAAAATTAAAAGTATGTATTTTCAGAAAATCTTTAAAACTTTCCTTATAACTTTTATGAGGGACAGTGAAGACACATAAACTCACTCTATCAGATCACTTCCCTCTGTGTTCTCTGCAGAAATCAGGCTGATAAACTCACAATAAAAGGTGGTTATAAGTCACCCAGAAATGCTCTGTCCTCTTACAAAACTTACTTCTGCAACACGTATCTTTACCTTGTAGTTTCTAGTATTTATATACATATACACATGCATCATATTCATGCATGTTGTTAATATTAAAATATATACAAATTTTCATTGGACAGCTAATGGAGTAATCTTTTTAATTTTTTTATAGTTGATTTACAATGTGATGTTAATTTCTGCTATACAGCAAAGTGACCCAGTTATACATACACACACACACACAGACACATACACACACACACACACACAAACATTATTTTTATCACAAGTTATAGTTTTATCCCAAGATATAGTTCCCTCTGCTATTTGGCAGGATCTCATTGCTTATCCACTACAAATGCAATAGTTTGCATCTACTAACCCCAACTCCCAGTCCATCCCACTCCCTCGTGGCAACCACAAGTCTGTTCTCCACGTGCTAACAGATTAATCTTGATCGTTGGCACCAACTCATGCATCAGAATACAAAGTTCCTACATTTGTGTTAATGCAAAAAATACTCCACCAGGAGAAAGTCATTTAAAGAAAATAAAAGCCAAATTAGAAAGTAAAGTCTTCAGAGAACCACAAAAAAATTGCATTAGATACTTCAATGCCTTTCTATTTAGGTTAATGTGGCAAAGCTAGCTTGCTACTCAGGAACCCCCTTTTTTTTTCCTCCTGGGCTCACAAGCCAAGTTCATTTCATACAGCACTTGTCAGCTTAGATTCCTCAATGACCATGTGGGGCAAAGCCCTTCTTCTCCATCACCATTTCATCTTTAAATGAGAAAAAGTAAGTTTCTACATTTTAATTCTTGCCAAAGATGCATGACTAAAATCTAGTCGTGAGACATTTTTCCCTGCCATAGCAACTGCTGCCACCACCTAAACCAGTGAGTTTTTTCCCTTAGATCTGGTATGGAGACCACAGCTGATCCCAAGGACTGTTAAACCCTTCAGTTTCCTTAGAGTGAAGCATTTATAGGAAAAACTAGCCATTCTCCTGCTAATATTAGCTGTTTCTTAGAGGATGAAACTTCTCTTCACGGTGCTAATGAAATCACTCATTTTTTTCACCTATCAAAGAGTTGCTTCCAGGAAGAGTAAGGAGGAAGCAAATAGAGCAAGCTTCCACATTTGTCACCATCTATCCATCCATCTGTTAACATCTGTGTACAGAAGCCTGTGATATCTACTAGATGCAGAATGTCAAATCTAGTGCATGAGAAAATATGCACTGAGTATTATGTCATTACTTCAGGTGATTTTAGAAAAGTGTGGTTACTGTTAAGAGCAGAGGACCTACAATGCAAACAACAAAAGACTTCATCTGGGCTAGGAATGAGGAAGGCTTCCCAGAGTTCTTCTCTCTGCATTTCTCTGTGTATGTTGCTTTCCTAGATTTAGGTTTTTGCTGATATATATTTCACCCTGTGTGAAATTCTCCTGGTATCTGACAAGGCATTTTATCTCTACATTTTTTGTTGTTTGTTTTCCTTGGTTCAAACAACTTTCACCTTTCCTATCTTTAAAATGGGAATAGAAATACATATTTCACGGGTTTATTATGAGGTTAAAGACTGAGAAGTATGAGGAAGTGCCTAGTAAACCAACTGACACAAGAGGCAAACAATAAATGCAATTTTACACTTTGAAGCCAGATTTCTTCATTATGATAATCTAATCTAGCTACCAAACATATGGATCTTATTCATCATCCACTTTGAGAGTCTACATTGATCTTTTGTAATATACTTAAAGAAAAATAAATACTTGAGTATTAAATTTGTATCTTCCCTGCATCTTACCCTTCTGGCTTCAATTTTTTTTTTTTTTTAGCTGAACTTGACTATCTTTTCTCTCCCCTGTTAATGACAAATACAGGTATCTTGGCCCAGGTTAAACCGTTTACCCACCTCCCTGTGTATAATGACCTTGGCAACCCAGAGAGCCACAGTCAAATTGCCATCACCATCATCATCATCACCACTATCAACATCAGTATCACATTAATATTAGAGCTATATTTTATTGAATTTTTACTATGTATCAGGCACATTCTAGGTACATATAAAGCTATTTTTACCTAGTAAACCCTAAAATGGTCTGCAATATTTACATTTTAAAAATGAGTGTATCAAAGCTTACAGTGATTGAGTAATTTGCCCATGGTCACACAACTAGTTGGCACCAGAATTGGGCTTCAACCTGAGGTCTGTTTGCTTCCAACATCTATTATACTATATTGACTTCCCATAAGAACTTTCAGAGTGTTTTCTTGTAACTTTTTTATTGCCGCATTTTTTGAGCCACAGACATGGTGGCAATTAATATACCCATGTAATATATCAGGGAATCACCAATATATCAGTGCATCAAAAGGCCATGAACCTAGAACCTGAGAATAAGGTTAGGAAAAAGCAACATAAAAGTATGAATTATAAACAGTGAATGAAAGTATACCATTTTGGAAACTGTAATGTGATATCATGTAATGAAAGACATTTTGGACGACTGAAAACAAATAGAGCAGTAAGAATGTCGCATGTGTTACTCCAGCATTAAGCAGTGTAAAGGACACCTGACTAATATCTATTTTATGGTTTGTTTATCGGGTTATAGAACTAAAGAAAGAAGAGTGCATTGTGCTATAATAACTGATCTTACTGTTCCTTAAAATCAGTTTGTTTTCCAAACTGTTGATTTTCTCTTTAGTCTTAACTTACTGGCCACTGGATTCCCTCTTGGGAGAGAATGTGCTGATCAACTGAATCAGATACTTTGGTCTGCTTAACAGGAATCAGAGCTTCCAATCCGTTGAGTGTGTGACATTCTACAGAGAATTCTATTTCTAGTCATAGACAACTGACTGTCTTGTTATTAGTCTCCTGCATCTGACTTAGTGACCCCACAAACTACACCATGAGGAATTAGTTAAATGGATTCTTCAAGGTGAAAAAAACTTCATCTGCAACCCATCAATCCTCCAACTATTACTCTTCCAGAAGAAGAATGCTGATTGAGATATATGACTACGTTCCATCCAAGGAGGAAGGATAGGATTATGTTGGGCAAAAGAGTGTTCCCTAAGGTCTCAATATCTAAAAGCTTCCATGATTGATTATCATCCAAGGATTGATTCCACCACCCCTAATCCTTAGGGTTAACTACCTATTACAGAGTATTTCTTTTTATGTGTCCTTAAAGTAATTCCTTCTAACTTCATCCCTTGATTTGGATTTCCCTTTATATGGAAGGGAAATCTTGCTTCTTTGTTTTGATTTTGGCAGTAGTCTTCACAAGCCTTCAGGAACTCTTCAGGGTGCTCCTGAGGGAATTCATTTGTAACTTTCTTCACAAGCGGACTTTATCAGTTTGGCCTCTGATGAAATATTTATTGAGCATATATCCTTAATTTACCCAACCCTAAGGAATGGAGTAATTTATGTATTAATACTTTACAGCTAATTCATTGTGGCCAAATTTATGCCACCTGGACTCTAGAGAGCCAAGTCCTTCAAATAATAATTGAAAATAATCAGAAGTAGTAAGGAGGCATAGGGGTATTTATAAAACACTGTTTCATTTCATAAAACTTACATTAGAATAAATTATCTAGAGATTACCCTCAGGCAGAAATTTACTGAAATTATATGATAAATTTAGTTCTCTGAGATTCAAAAAATAATTACTGGAACTAGAAACATTCATTTTTGTTCATCTATATATTTTCTCATCACCAAAGAGGTATATTTCTTTAAATTTTGGACTCAAACTTCTTCTTCCTTATATCTTGCCTTAAGTAAAATATGTCCATGTGCATATGAAGGTAAAACATCATTTATCCCTATGTCAATTACTTCACACTACTTATTTTATCAGCCCATCTGTAAATATAGACTGGGTTCCTGACATTACATAATGGGGATGAGGTGGACATCATTAGAAAGATGCAATCACCACATAAAGAAATATTTATGGCATCTCTATCTCTCTCAAATTATACTAAAATCTGGTGGAAACAGAAATTCTACAATCGAGAATATCTAACATTAAAGAATGTTATTAAATGTATAATATAAAAGGATTTGCATTTTTCAAAAAGTCAAGTTCTCTGCCCCAATAAGTACTTATTTGATATTAAAATTCTACTCACTATAATTTGGCCAACAAGAACATGAAAAAATGTCCAACATCCCTAATTATTAGAGAAATGCAAATCAAAACTACCACGAGATACCACCTCACACCAGTCAGAATGGCATCATTAATAAGTCCACAAATAAAAAGTGCTGGGGGGGTGTGGTGAAATGGGAACCCTTCTGCACTGTTGGTGGGAATGTAAGCTGATACAACCACTATGGAGAACAGTATGGAGGTACCTTAGAAATCTATGCATAGAACTACCATATGACCCAGCAGTCCCCACTCTTGGGCATATATCTGCACAAAACTTTCCTTGAAAAAGACACATGCATTGGCATGTTTACTGCAGCACTATTCACAATAGCTAAGACATGGAAACAACCCAAATGTCCATCAACAGAGGATTGGATTGGGAAGATGTGGTATATATACACAATGGAATACTACTCAGCCATAAGAAAGAATGAAATAATGCCATTTGCAGCAACATGGATGGAACTAGAGACTCTCATCCTGAGTGAAGTCAGTCAGAAAGAGAAAGACAAATACCATATGATATCACATATCTGGAATCTAATATACAGCACAAGTGAAACTTTCCACAGAAAAGAAACTCACAGACATGGAGAACATACCTGTGGTTGCCACAAGGGAGGAGGAGGGAGTGGGATGGACTGGGAATATGGGGTTAATAGATGCATACTATTGCCTTTGGAATGGATTAGCAATGAGATCCTGCTGTGTAGCACTGGTAACTATATCTAGTTACTTATGGAGCATGATAATGTGAGAAAAAGAATTCATAGATGTATGACTGGGTCACCTTGCTGTACAGTAGAAAATTGACAGAAAACTGTAAATGAGCTATAATGGAAAAAAAATAAAAATCATTATTAAACAAAAATTTCAAATGCCTTACTATAGCATACAACACCCTCACGATCTGGACTTCCCTATATTTTAACTCCAATTACTTCAACTCAGGAGTACATTAAAAACTAGCAAGACTGAGGCTCCAAGCAACCATAAACAAACAGGAGTATCCCTGGAGGGATCATTCAGAGTTAAGCAAGTACCCATTTAGTCATTAGATCCGTTGTAGGGTGGGGACTTAAAGAAAAGGGAAGGCAGCTAGTTTGTCATTGGGAGAATCACTCATGTGATTTGGGAAAGTGGCAATGAAGTACTCAGATGAAAGTCTTTCAAAATTTTAGCCAACAGTTAAAATGTGTGCCAGTAGCCTATCGGCTTATCCCCTTACAAGTACTCTTTTCTCCCGTCAAAGGAAACTAGTTAGTATTCCTGAAATTTTTCATATCTAACAAGCTAAAACCTTCCAAATTTTTATACCAAACTAGTTATAATTCCTTAAATGTTTCACATCAATAGTTCCATGAAGCATTCCAAAGATGTTTCATGCAATGAGGTTCCCTCTGCTTGAAATGTCCTTCCCGCTCACCCGCACCACCTGGACAAAAACATCTCAAGAACCTGCTCAGGCTTCACAAAGGAGACAGTGCTTAAACTCAGAGCCCAAAGAACAATTCAAAGTCTATGACCCCAAAACAACTCCTTTCTGAAGCCCCAAATACCCCTTCCTAAAATGACAATATTAAAGACATCCTTTCTGTGCCCCAACCCTAGATCACACGATGGCATCTTGGTGTTTATTTGATTCGGTCTTTATCCATTACTTGAATATTAACTTCTGGAGTAAAAAATGGTATTCTATTTAACTTTGTATCCCCAGGTCTAGCAATATATAAATCCTCACATGTGAAATAGATCTTTACTAAATGGCAGGACAATAAAATTGGAATCTCTTCCTTTAAACTTTGCCTACTGCTGAGTAAAAGTAAATTGGTCCAGATGCAGAGTTTTCTCAATACTTTTAGATCAGTGATTCTAAAACCTTATCATACATCATAGTAACCTAAATGGCATAATAAAACACAGATTCCTGAGTGCTATCCCCAGAGTTTTTATTTAAGTAGGTATGAGAACAACAGCAGTTCTCACACTGCATTCTCCAGACCAACTATACCAGCATCACCTGTGAAATTACAGAAATGAAAATTCTTGGCCCCCACCCTAGACCTACTGAATCAGAAACTGTGAGGTGAGACCCAGCAATCTGTGCTTTAACATTAGGGATCTAATACAGGTTGAGTATTACTTCAGTACCACATTCTCTAAAGCAGGGATAATATCTTTATAATACCACATAGTATAGTGTTTTGAGTATAATAGTTTTTATTTTAGTTAGCTCTTTTTTAACGTTAACTGGTATTCTAGTGTATAAAGTGGCAAATACTCAGATTGGCATAATGGAAGAATTAATTTCCACACACATTTTCCCCAACATTTTCAATGCAATTCTTGTCCCAGGACACTGCCATTTTCATACATGAGATCTTCCTTAGCATTAGAATAGATAGCATTGATTTGATCAACAGACCTATTTTATAGTGTTGCAACTGACAAAGATTTGACAAGACTATTAAAACAGAATAAGAATTGTTTCTATAGACAATCTGAGTGCATATAATAAACTGAATTTGAAAAATAAAAATAACCATCTCAAATATAAAATGGTTTTTAATAAATTATTTAACTGAAGGGGAGCCTAATTTTAAATTTCTTTTTTATCTGGGCACTTACAAATCAACTAAACTGTGATCTCATTCCATAAGTCTTGGCACTTTTGTTACCTATATCCCAGGTCAGAAGGTAAATGACCTCATCCTCAGAGTCCTATATCCCAGGTCAGAAGGTAAATGACCTCATCCTCAGAGTTTCTTTCCTGGTGGTGTTTATGAAGGTTCATGGTGAAATACAATACATATAGTAAGGAGGCTAAGGACTGTGTACAGGCAGGCTTCAGACTTAAGTCCTGGTCCCGGCACACAGTAGACTCTGGGACTACTATGTCCCATTGACTAGTATAAGAAAAGTCATCACTGAACTTCATGGGGAAATCTGTGTTGGGACAAATGCTTTAGCAAAATACCAAGAGTGGGCTGAGTTGGTGGAAAAAAGAAAAAAAAAACTTTTCATAATTTTCCAATCTTTCCTTCCTTCTTTCCCTATGATCAGGAGGAGACCTATTCTTGATAATACAGAGCCACCAGATCAAAGCAGCCTGGTTCACTGAGTCACCACATGGAGGGCAGCTAAGGTGGAGAGGCACTGACAACAAAACAGAACAATTCTTACTAAAATAAATTTTTGTTTCCTTAAAACACTGAGATTTGGGAGTGATTTACTATGTATTACAAACTTATCTTCATTAATACAACTGTCTCAAAATAAATGCATCTCTTTTTAATTATTAAGTACATTACCCTTTCCAACATCATATTTTCTTTCAATCATACTAAAAGGTGCATTTTAAGTCACTTTTTACATTTTCATCTCTTTTAGTTCCAACACTCTCCATGTTTTGCTGCATCCCATCATTTGTTTTCTTAGAAATGCTTCTCAATTTTCATAAACTCTTAGGTCTGGAAAAGAAACAACTGACTCCCTCTTCCATCTCTAGATAAGAGACATTTCAGTCATTTTGAAAAATTAGAAATCTTAGATCCCTAGGATTTGTTTCTTGACAGCTTGCTTTTGGCCCGTCTCCTGGCCTGATTTTCAAGTAACAGCTTTACCTTTCACTGGAATCCAGCTGAATTTCTCAGCACACACTCTTACCTTCATCATATTCTCACCCATGCCACTGTAGTTATACCTCTATGCCTTTGTTCCATTTTCTCCACCTCCCCAGCTCCCAAACTGAATTCTACACCCTATCTTTCCATGAAAGGTTTCCTAATTTTTCTAACCTCACTGATGTACCCTTACTCAAAATTCCTTTTCCACGAAGAAGTAGTGCCCTACAGTTTAGTGTCTAATAATTCTTAAATTGTTATTACTGCCTTTTAAAAGATAATGTCAATCTGTGACAATATTTACCATAAAACAAACACTAAGTAAGTACTTTTTTCATTTTACCTGCTTAAACCCATCAATAGGTTTTCATCTCAAAATCTATTTCTCCTAGAGAAAATAACTTGTAATATTCTTCCATCCTTTTCATCATGATATCTCAGATCCTGGAGTGTTCAATCAGGAAAGCTGGCTGAGAAACCAGTGATTTGTTCATTAAAAGAAGGAACTGGACCTTAAATGGTTTTTCAAAACCTCACATACTTAGTAGAAAATTAGTGACCTATAGCATTTATTAGTATTTCCATTCAGAAATGAATTAAATTCTTTTCTAATTATACATTGTCAGACAAAATTTAGAACTATTGTTAGATTATTTCCATAAATTAAACTGGTTTGCTCAGTTACAGTACAGATGTGTTATGACGATAATGTTAGATAACGTAGATGGTTTTATTTGTACTACTTACACTGCTTTTTCCTAAAGTTATGTGGAATATAATTGGTATTTTTTTCTGGTAAAAAGGATTATTTTCTGAATTATGTCTTCCAGTGAAGGTTTGTAATTATTATAGCTTTAGTTTGTTTGTTTTAAATGCTTTTCAATAAAGGTTTCTCAGTAATTAAATTCCACTGACCTAGTTTTCACATCCCTGGTTTGTAATCCATTTCATCTCCTAGGTTCATAATAAGCAATTACACAGATAAATGATAAAGCAGCAAAAGAAGAGAGTTGAAAATTCCAAATAAATCACGGATCATCAGTTACAGGATATCTGAGGGATAGTTGTAATTTGATCATGAGGGACATCTCAAAATGCAATTACAAGGCTACCAGATACTACCATCTCCTTCTCATTAGTACATACCAGTCCTTTGTAGAGACATGCTATAGTATTTCATATTCAAAGCTTCTCTTTTACATCTGTTCACTAATGAGTTTCAGTGGATTGTTGCATTTCTCTGAAACACTTTTCACAACTTAGTTGTGCTGCTAATGAAGAGTGTTACTTCAACTTAAAAAACACAGGCCTAAATCCATTGCTTAGAGCAATCATTCTTGGATGCCAAATTCTCTCGTTAGCTACAAATGTTGTCAGGAGATTTTTTTAAAAAATTAGTTTACTCATAAAATAGTTAACAGACACTGTGCTAGGTACTTAGGTCAAAGAAGTCAATAAGATACATGAAATTCCTCTAAAGCTGTGCTATTTCAGCTGTCCCAGCATGGCAGTCACTGGCTACATGGGACAGCTGGGCACCTGAAATGTGACTTGGCAAAACTGAGGTGTGTTGTAACTGAAAATATACACTGTATGTTGAAGACCTGTCACAAAATATAAAAATACCTCATTTTAAAACTTATCACATATTAAAATTATAATACTTTGGGTATGTTGCATTCACTACAATGTAACATGAAAATTAATTTCACCTGTTTCTTTTTGCTTCTGTTAACATGGCTGCTATAAATTTTAAAGTTACAGAAGTGGTTCGCATTTATGTGTTGCATTTTATTTCTTTTGGATGGTGCCTCTCTAAAATCTCTAGGGAGACAGACCATCTAGTAAGTAATTACAACAAAAGGTGATGAGTAATTAGGAAAGGAAAACATTAGAATATACAAGTAGCAGAAGCCCGTAGTCATGGTCAGATGGCAGGGTCCTTCTGGTGATTAGATTCACATACAAGGAGTTTTAGAGTTGAATGGCTACCTTGGCTAATTTAACAGATTCTTCTCTTGCTCTCCCTCAACACACTACCTATACTCTTGTGACATTTTAAATAATTTTAATTTAATTCAATAACAAATACTTATTCAACTACTATTTTCTCTTGGTATTCCTAGAATACGTCAATATTTCTGATACATCATGGGTGTGCATTAGATGAAAAAAACATGCCCTCTTGGGAACTACAAACCAAAGTTAACAACCTGGTATGTTTTTGTATATGAGTAATACTACTATCAGTCACCACTGAACCCTTCCCTCCTTGCTCAGGAACCAAGACATTTTCTTATTAACTTACTACAGATGTCCAACCTGATGGAGCTGATTTTTAATGATACCATTGTCAATACTTGATGATCAACTGCTTCCTAGATCCTTGCACTAGTCTGCCATGCGATGTGAAACATGGCAAGGCAGGGGTGTTGCTGGAAGTTATGCATAGTAACAGATCCAGTCTCACATCCATAAAGAAAATTGGACAGCACTCCTGCATGGTACACTTTTATTTCAGTCTGAGGTTTGATGTATCTTTGACCAACAGACTATCAGAGGATGCAATGGCTTCCTGAATATGGTTCATATCCTTGCCTAGTATTGTATCACCTTGTGTGTTGCTGAGGCGGAAAAAAAAAATCAATCACGGCAGTTGGTCTGTATTTCAGAAATCCCAAGTTTATTTGGCAGAAGTCTGCATAAGGCTTCTTTCTTTTCCAGTCTTCTTTACTCTGCTAGTTTTATGAAAGGGAACATGGCCCTTTAAAAGCTCCTGGGTAGGCCCATTAAAAGCAGGGATCAATGAGAATAGCTTCAGTGTGATGTCCTTCAAGTTATCTCTATACAAGCTCTGAGAGTAACTTCATTTTTTTAATTAACTACTGGACAAAGTTGTCCCCTGAAAAAAATTAAGTCAAACAACCAATTGTAATAGTTTAATTATTAAATTGACAGAATGTACTGGTTATTCTATGTCAAGTAAACAATGCCTCGATCAATGACTAATCAATTAACACTTAATGATTAAGCCTTCATACTGGGTCACAAATACTAATTTCATATAAATGATTTAAAATATGCTTTTTGCCTTCATTAGAATTAACAGCTAAAGAAAACTCAGAATATCATGAGTTATGCAATAAAGTGATCTTTTCTATAATCTTACCTGTTGTAAGAGATCAGAGGGGAAAATGGCCAGTGGGAAATATCAACAGTGAAGTCCTCAAAGACTTCACTGTGCTTCAGAGGTGCCTCTATGGAGTTTCATTGCCTCACTCTTCAAAATAATTAATATGTGCTTCATATTCAGAATTCGAAATGAAGCATTTCTGTTCTAACAGTATGGCAGAAGTTTGTTTACATTGGCCTTTAGTTAGATATCAAGGTGCTAAATAAACTGCAACAAACATAAATCTAAATGACTGCTAAGTTTGCAAGGAACCAACAAAAATCTCCAAGAGGCAAAAGTGGAGAAGAAGCCTAGGTTTTGGAAAAATCCCTAAGACACGGGCATAGAATACCTGTAAATAAGCTATAAAGAGCTGTACTTGACACCTGGATACCAAGTGCAATCACAGGAATTAGCAAAGGGTGATAAAGCTGTAACATTGGAGGTTAGGGCCACATGAAGTGGCTTTTTGGGTCAGAACGACTCAAGAGGCCAGGCATCCAGGAGTTTTGGGCTCTTGATTACTAGACATATGCCTTCTTGGGGTCTGAGTAATCTCCCAGGAGAAATAGATGGCAAGAAGGCCACTGTCAAGATAAAGCTGTTTAGTTTCAGGCACCCTTTTTCATAATGCTTCCGTTTTACTAGTGGTATGGTAGGTCAAGGTCCTCATCTTCCACCAAACTGAAATAATTAACCAAACTTCACACTGGATCACAATAACATCTCTATGCTCTAAATAAGTTTGTATGACATTAGAATTATCTACTCCAAAAATTGGAAGAACTTTCCTGTAAAAAAAAAAAGTATATATATACATATATATATATATATATATATAGAGAGAGAGAGAGAGAGAGAGAGAGAGAGAGAGAGCGAGAGAGAGAGAGAGAGAGAGAGAGCGAGCCTGAAGTTTTCTTTGTGAGAATATTGTAAAGTACTCTTTAATTTCTCTTCTTGTTAGAGCACTCATTCTGTAGTTATGACACCAATTTATTAGTGCTATTTCTCTAAGCTATCCCTCCTTTTTCTTAATTGTCCTAGTCAGTGATTTTGTCCCCTTCATGAGTCTTCCAGAGGACTAATGTTTGACATTTTTATCCTTGTAATGGTTTTTTCTATTTTATTCATTTTTGGCTTTCCTAAAAATCTTTATTTTCTTTACATTCATACATTTTTTGCTTTCCTAAAAATCTTTCTTATTTGCTTTACATTTATGCTTTACATTTATGCTTTCCTAAAAATCTTTCTTATTTTCTTTACATTTCTTTACAATATTTTCTATACATTATACATTTTTCTATTTTATTCTTTTTTGCTTTCCTAAAAATCTTTTCTTATTTTCTTTACATTTATGCTGTAATGGTTTTTTTCTATTTTATTCATTTTTTGCTTTCCTAAAAATCTTTCTTACTTTCTTTACATTTATACTGTATCAGACCATAAAAATAATCCTCAACAACTGGAAAAAACAGTATCATACAAATTACGTTCTTTTACCACAATCCAATAAAGTTAAAAATCAATAACAAAAAGGTAGCAGGGTAAACACACACTTCAAAGTATGTTACATTTATAAAAAATGGTTAAAAGAAGAAGCAATTTTGGATATTTTAATACTGTCAGAACTGAATACCAATGAAAATGGTTCATTAGCAAATTATTAGATGGTCCTTAGGAACATGCTGAAGAACACTTACAAACTTTAATTATTATAGTAGAAATAAGACTGGAAATTAATACACCAAATGTCCAACTGAGGAATATACAAAACGACAACCTAACGGACATATAAGCTAGAATGTTATGTATTTTACAGGGAAAATAAATGAGCCATAGCTACCCTGATCAATATGTATATGTTAGAGAGCTAGAAACAATTTTAATTGGGAAAAAACAACCCACAGAAAATTACCTGTAATTTGATACCATTTCTATAAAGTTCAAAACAACATAATAAAACTAAAAATATATATACTAAAACTATAATAAAAGCCAAGAGAATGATAGATGTAAAATTCAACACAATGTTCCCATGAGAGAATAAAAAAGCATGTACAACTGAGGCAGACAGCAAGGGCTTTATAGATGTTCATGATGTTTTATTTTCAACCATATAGTGGGCACTAGGGTGTTTTATCATTCTTTATATTCGATATGTATGTGTGTATATGGATATGCACACATAAATACATATATATATATCATATTTTATTTTCTTATAAAGGAATTTTCCATAGTCTCAATTGTACATTCTCCTATAGTCCTGTATTTCCTAACTTAGAAAAGAATTTAACCGCCACCAAAAAAGTATTTAACGCTAACAGATTTGTTCAGTAACATCAGAGGATATTGCTACTACAACTGTAAAGTCCAACTGTTTTATCCCCTTCATTTTATGGCTGAGAAACTAAGGTTTAGTAGCTCAGTAATGTGAAAGCTAGTTAGAAACAGATCTGGGATGAGAAACTTGAACTTCTGACTCTAAGACCAGTTCTCTACTCGAATAAGTACTGTCCATATATGTGTGCAAGTTTACGAACATGTTAAACCTTTGACCAAGAGAAACTAAAATTTCATTCGCGATAATTGGTGAAGAAAAAAGGCATATCTGTGTTTACCTTGGGATGAAAATGGAACTGTAACTGATATTTGTGTGAGATCCTGCTGTATAGCACAGGGAACTATAACTAGTCACTTGTGATGGAACGTGATGGAGGATAATGTGAGGAAAACAATTTGTGTATATATATGACTGGGTCACTTTGCTATGTAGCAGAAACTGACAGAATTGTAAATCAACTATAATAGAAAAAATAAAAATCTTACAAAAAATAATATATTCAGCCATTATCAATACCTTACACCTTGCTCTATCACTCCCCCAAATTTATTTTCAGGTACAATGATTATAAAGGGTATGTCTATAAAATAAGGTTTTACAGAAAAATAAGTAGAAGGGCTAGTAAAAATCAGATGTATTATTTGGAGACTTATTGCTTAGTAAAGTTTCTGAGTACTTAAAGAAACTTTATTTAACCCAACTATTCTCAAATGTGTTTGGTTACGGCCCCAATTTATTACACAGATACTTAATAACATCCCAAGAAATAATTTGGATTCATTTTTAAAAACTCTGGTTTTCTTCATGCATTAAACCAACAGCAATATTGCTTAACAAAGGACAGGATATAATGGGGATGAGTCCATTTTTTCTAGGTAGAGTAAAATTCAAATATTTACCTCAGCTGATCCTACCTGCCTATAGCACAGATCCCAGGCAGGTGCCTCTGAAAGAAGAGAAAGGACCTCAGGGCTAGAGTGTGAAGCAGTGAAGGAGTACTAAAATAGAAAGAGAGAGTTAACAAAAACAGATGTTTTCTGTCTCACAATTTCTTTAGAGTCAATTTCTTCTTCTCTTGCTTTCAATCACTTCCAAATATTTCATCTCAGAGGAGACAATACCATTAAATTATCTCTAAGTTAGGAATCCAAATGTGCTATATTGGAGGCTAAAAACTGAGTAGCTGTCTGTATCAGTTCAAAAATATGATAAAATGTCAATACACATTGTTTAAAGTGACTGAATCAAATGAATATAAAACTATGCCTTTTACATTATAAAATATAATTTACAAAAAGAGAATCTGATAATCTCCCAACAGAATTATATTTTTTTCATTACTGAAAAATGCTAGTCAAACACACAGTCCTGAAGGGTAGGCAGGGCCTGTATGATGAACATCTGTAGTATTTTAAATCACAAAAAAACAATGCATCAAATAAGAATAGAGCAAGAAATGAGATCATGGAGAAATCCTGATTTTCCTTTCCTTAATGACTTCCTCCAGAGACTATTAAGGACACTATACTGGGATTTTTCCAAATGTACTGACATATTTTATTACAATCAGTTTTATGCTGTCCTATACTAGATTCTTTATGATGGATTCCAATGTTTTGCCTATTAGAGCATAAGTAAAATGTGATGCTCAATTATTTGGTAGCTCTTCTAAGCAGTGATGAATCTGATAGCAAGTGAGCACAGAGAGCAAAAACGATACTCTAAAATTCACAGCCTTTATAGTATGAAGTATCTATTCAAATGATTTTTTAAAGAAGTGGGAAAAGTGAGGAGAAGACATGAATGTGATAATTTACATTATTTGAGAGACCACATGGAATGTACAAAATGAACAAGTCATGAAAGGGATTAAGGAAAGACAAGTGAAACCTCTAAAGTCAAGGGAGACATCTGCATTTTCAATACAGAGGTGTCTGAATGCTAGGGAGAAGCCCTTTTAGGTGCAGAAAAGAATAGGAGAGACTTCAGAATAATGAGAGTGGTGCTGAAGGCACCACAATGGTCACGTTTAAGGTGCTCCAGCTCAGAGTGGAAAGCAGGTTTTTGGAAAGACTGGAGATTTCACAGCTGTGAAAGTTTCATTCAGAATCTCAATACAACCCTAGAGGCTGGCTGTGATACCTGCAGAGATTCAAATCATCTGTGGATCCAGAGGGTAAATACACAGCAGATAAAGGAAGCAAAAATGTAGGGACATTTTTGAAGCTTCTGTTTAAGGTTATAGGACTTGGTATGAACAGACAATGAAGCTGTATTCAAACTCTAATGTTCTCTTCTTATGAAATTCAAAAATTTGAAACTATGTACTAAGTTACTACTCACATAAGAACTTATACTATAAGGGCCCTGTGCTGATTCCTGCAGGTAGCTGTCCTGCTCCTGGTTGGACCCTCCATGGACTTTGATATCATTAGGCAAATATCAGAGTTTAATTGCTGTTGCAAATTCTGCTAATAGCACAATTTCGTTATTGCAGCTGATCTTCCTCTGTTGAATTTTTGTTAGCATCTTTTCTTGGTTCTTTTATGATATTATTAGAGTGTTTCTCTGAATGCTCTGATTTCATGCCTACATTTCTCTAAACTACTTCATTGTGTAAAAATGTTGAATTATCACTTTATTTTAAACCAAGTTCTAATTTTCTAGTATAAAGTGATACGTGTTTCAACAATTTTAATTTTGAAAAAACACCTACCTTAGTCTTTTCTTTGTTAATAAAATATGCTGAAAACTTCATGGCAAATACTTTTTATCTGATCCTTAAAAATGCACAAACACACACACACAAATTTTACAAATTAAAATTTGTATGAATATTAAGAACAGGGAGTATGGCATTGCATTTTTGGAATACTCACACAAATGGGTTATTTAAATTTTTATTTACTTTTTTTTAATAGTTATTTCCCCAATACAATTTTTTTTTCCTACTGTACAGCATGGTGATCCAGATACACATACATGTACACATTCTATTTTCACACATTATCATGCTCCATCATAAGTGACTAGACATAGCTCCCAGTGCTAAACAGCGGGATGTCACTGCTAATCCATTCCAAAGACAAGAGTCTGCATCTATTAAGCCCAAGCTCCCCAACCATCCCACTCCCTCCCCCTCCCCCTTGACAACCACAAGTCTATTCTCCAACTCCATGAGTTTCTTGTCTGTGGAAAGCTTCATTTGTGCCGTATATTACATTCCAGATATAAGTGATATCATATGGTATTTGTCCTTCTCTTTCTGACTGACTTCACTCAGGATGAGAGTCTCTAGTTCCATCCATGTTGCTGCAAATGGCATTATGTCATTCTTTCTTATGGCTGAGTAGTATTCCATTGTATATATATACCACTTGTTCCTAATCCCATCATCTGTTGATGGACATTTGGGTTGTTTCCATGTCTTGGCTATTGTGAATAGAGCTGCATGTGTCATTTTCAAGGAAAGTTTTGTCCGGATATATGCCCAAGAGTGGGGACTGCTGGGTCATATGGTAGTTCTATGTATAGTTTTCTAAGGTACCTCCATACTGTTCTCCATAGTGGTTATACCAGCTTACATTCCCACCAACAGTGCACGAGGGTCCCCTTTTCTCTACTACCCTTCCAGCATTTGTTATTTGTGCACTTGTTAATGATGGCCATTCTGATTAGTGTGAGGTGGTATCTCTTAGCAGTTTTGATTTCCATTTCTCTAATAATCAGGGATGTTGGGCATTTTTCCATGTGCTTATTGGCCATCTGTACATCTTCCTTGGAAAAATGTCTTTTTGCCCATTTTTTCCATTGGGTGGTTGGCCTTTTTGCTGTTGAGTTGTATAAGTTGCTTTTATATGCTTGAGATTAAGCCCTTGTCAGTTGCATCGCTTGCAACTATTGTCTCCCATCCTGTAAGTTGTCTTTTTGTTTTTCGGTTTGTTTTTGTTTTTTTATGGTTTCCTTTGCTGTGCAAAATCTTGTCAGTTTGATTAGGTCTAATTGGTTTATTTTTGCTCTTATTTCTGTTGCTTTGGGAGACTGACCTGAGAAAACATTTATAAGGTTGATGTCAGAGAATGTTTGCCTTTGTTCTCTTCCAGGAGTGTGATGGTGTCTTGTCTGATATTTAAGTCTTTGAGCCATTTTGAGTTTATTTTGGTGCATGGTGTGAGGGTGTGTTCTAGTTTCATTGATTTGCATGCAGCTGTCCAGTTTTCCCAGCAAAACTTCCTGAAAAGACTGTCTTTTTCCCATTTTATGTTCTTGTCACCTTTCTCAAAGATTAATTGTCCATGGGTGTTTGGGTTCTCTATTCTGTTCCATTGGTCTGTATGTCTGTTTTGGTACCAGTACCACATTGTCTTGAGGATTGTGGTTTTGTAATATTGCCTGAAGTCTGGGAGAGTTGTTCCTCCTGCTTGGTTTTTGTTCTTCAGTATTGCTTTGGCAATTCTGGGTCTTTTGTAGTTCCATATAAATTTTTGGATTGTTTGTTCTAGTTCTGTGAAAAATGTCATGGGCAATTTGATAGGGATTGCATTGAATCTGCAGATTGCTTTGTGTAGTATGGCCATTTTTACAATATTAATTTTTCCAAACCAGGAGCATGAATCAATGGAGAAAAGCTGAAAGCCTTCCCACTAAAATCTGGAAAAAGACAAGGATGCCCACACTCACCACTGTTATTCAACATGGTACTGGAAGTCCTAGCCACAGCAATCAGACAAACAAAAGAAATTAAAGGCATCCAAATAGGAAGAGAAGAGGTAAAACTGACACTGTATGCAAATGACATGATACTATATACAGAAAACCCTAAGGACTCAACACAAAAACTACTTGAACTGATCAACAAATTTAGCAAAGTAGCAGGATATAAGATTAACATTCAGAAATTGTCACATTTCTGTATACTAACAATGAAATATTAGAAAAGGAATACAAAAATACAATACATTTTAAAATTGCACCCCAAAAATCAAATACCTGGGAATACACCTGACCAAGGAGATAAAGGACTTATATGCTAAAACTATAAAACATTAATCAAGGAAATTGAAGAAGATGCAAAGAAACGGAAAAATTTTTATTTACTTTTGCTGAAAGTAGGGAGATATAAAGTTGACAGACAGCAATAGAGACAACAATGTATTTTTACGCAAACAAGAAAAACCGAAGATGAGAGCAGACATAGTTTTTATGCGGGTCTGGCAGCTTTAGCTTGGCTAAATATACTATGTTAAAGTCATGTTTCTCTTTGAGAAGCAAATATGCATAGATGGAACAATGACCAAAAACCTTAGGAAGCAGAACTCTGGAAACAGAGAGCATAAAGTCAGATTTAATTCAGGATCTACCACATATGGGTAGACCTAGTGCCCTTATGGTCTCATATGTAAATTTGAGACTATAAAACCTATTCAAGAGGGTTACCATAAAGAATAAATGGATAGAGATACTTCTGATATAGGTCTCCAACACTGACCAGTATCTACTCCAAAGCACAACCCACTCACACATACACACTTACCACACCTATTTCTACTTATATTAGATCATTATTAACTTGCTTTTAAAAGTAGGAAAGTGGGAAATAGAAAAAAATTTTTAGGTATTATAGACAACCAAGATGAGGACCATCTGACATGACACAAGATACAGACATGCTACAGCCTTTGAGACATGGCCTCCTTTTTAGGCAAATATCTGATCTTGCATTTACTATATACTAGCAGCTCTCAGAAAACGGCTGAGAAGACTATGGTAAACCAACCCTTTTTGCTTTTTTTTTTCCTTTTTGGTCTTTTTAGGGCCACACCCATGGCATGTCGAAGTTCCCAGGCTAGGGGTCGAATCAGAGCTGTAGCTGCCAGCCTACACCACAGCCACAGCAATGCAGGATGACCTACACCACAGCTTATGGCTATGCGAATCTTTAACCCACTGGGCAAAGCAAGGGATCAAACCCACATCTTCATGGATACTAGTTGGGTTCATTACCACTCAGCCATGATAGGAACTCCCCTTTTGGCTTTTAAGGCCAACCACCCTGTTGGTATTATTTAGCTTCATGGTTAGTGGTAATACATTTCTGTTTATTCTAAGCTGAAACACACATACACAAAAGAGAAATGGAATGAAAAGTTACTTATTAGTCATATTCCAAATTTCAGATCTTATGAATAAAAGAGATTTAGAAAGAAGACATCACTCAATTTCTTCCCATTTATAATAGATAAGATAATAGATGAGTTCAGACTTTAGAGAAATCTACGGCTCATTCATTTTCAGTATTGTTCATTAAGACGATCCCATGAGCAGAGGCACTAGAATTTCAGGGTTTATCTCATAAAAGCCACACACTGAATAGAAATAATAGCTTCTTTCTGTTACCCCAGATAAAACTGTCTGTATCTAGAAGAAAATTTAGAGTCTATTATTCAATTATTAATTAACTGAATATTATTGTTCTTAATGCTTCAAATCAATTTAATATTCTTTTAATTAAAAGTTAACTCTTTGATGCTTAATTAGATTTCCACATTTTAATGGAGTTGAAGTAGTTATACATTGCTTTGGGCTTGTTTATTACAAGTCTGCTCTTCATTCTCTAGAAATGGACAACTTAGAAGGAAGAACCCCCATTTTTTAGAGATAATCATATGATCATATTGTTTGTCGAAACTGTCCATTCTCTGTGGCAAATTTTTAAACAACAATTTTTACTTTTTTAAGTTCTCCTTGAACAATAGCTATATACCACTCACTGAAACTGGGCTGGGCACAAAATGCATAAAGGGGCTTCTTAGCTTTCCCTCCTCTCTCAGTTGAATTATATCTATAGATGAAACTGCTATCACAGAATATCTTCATTCTTCTCAGGCATTAAATCGTTCCTATTACAGGGGGATGTTACATACTTGGAGATAAGTGTTAGAAATTTAATAGCATATACTTAGTGTTCAGTAGGTCTAATGAGCTAAGGCAATTAATTAAAAATAAATAAGACTCAGATGCTATAGCTCATATATGCATATTAGGTCAGCTGTCAGTTAGCTATTTCATTAAAGCAGGTAATCAGTCCCAGGTTGTATGGAAGATGGGGCTATGGATAGTACAAGACTGCATGAAGCTGCTTTTAGTAAAAAAGATCTGTTTCTCTATTAATGGTGATGACTATATACAGGTGCTGAGCACCCTTCCATCATAGATTATCAAACTGGAAAGCATTTCAGAGCTTACCTCTTCATTTTATAGATAAGAATTTGAGACCCAAAGAGATGATGTGGTTTGTGCAGGCTCGGAAAGCATGTATGTGTGAAAGTTGTATGTATAGTAAGGTCAAAAAGATTAAAAAGCAGGGTAAACATGGATCTGATGAGTTAGATACCAAAAAAAAAAAAAAAAACAAAAAACAAAAACAAAAACCTCACATAACTATTTACATTGGAATAGGTGTTTTATCCCATCTGAATAGAAACACATATTCTGAAAAAATATAGATTTCAGTGTCAAAGGAACCTAGAATTCTTGCGGCTGAAAGCACTGTGCTGTCAACAACACCTTTTAAAACTGAAAATGTGGTTTGACATTGATGGTTAAGAGGTTTCAAAGACCAGATGCACTGTCTTCAAAGGACCATGGCATATGCTCAGAATAACTACTGACCACTATTCTTTATGCATTATGCCCCATATACTTATAAACCAGAAATCTCTGTCCTTCGCATCTAGGAATTTTAGCATCTATAATACCATTATGCCCACAGAGCTGCACTTTCTCTCCTTCAACATATAGTATAGCAATCTGTTGCATTTTCTCACTCTTCCCATGTGCAGAAAAGAACATATGGGCTTTATGATTAATATAATGAAAAAATACTGAATCTAAGGAGAATTTGCATGTTTCTTGCTATATAGTTACTTGATTAATGTCATTAGAAGTCCAATCCTTAAAGTTTTAATGAGCTTTTATGGGATATAAAAACACTATCCTGAGGTAAGATACATCTGCCTTTAAAAAGAAAAAGAGCGTAAGAGAGGACTTAACAACATTCAAAGAAAATAAAGAGATGCAGTCAAAATCTCAGTGGGTATAGAGTGGTGCATTAACTACAATTTAGCAAGGGAAGAAAAAAATAGAGGACTATTGAGCTTTTTACACAAAGAAATCATTTTACAAAACATTGAATTCCATTTCCTTTAAAAACATTCCTCTATGTAAATGACTGAAAAGCCAAATCCCTGCATTTTTTTAACTATACAACTGAAGGTGTCCTTGACTGAGCCCTTTACCGTTTTTGGCCCAAGCTCATCAAGTAGGGCAGTATTTTAACATCAAGAATGAATGAGGAATTAATCTTGCTGCCTGAAGCACAGTATTCCTGACGTTTCTGAGGTGAGCTTTTAGGGAGCCAAGCCACAGTCACCAGGTCACCTTCACCAGTCACTGAGTCATAATCACCAGTTAAAAATCACCTATAACCAAGCCATCATCAATAGTTACCAGGTTACAGTCACCAGTTATTAAACCACAGCTAGTTGCTGTCAGGCCAGAAAGTAGTCACCAAGTGAGCCACCAGTCCACCCCATATTTTGGTTGACTTGACTAGAGGCTGGCAATTTTTTCTGTAGAGCTCCAAATAATAAATACTTTCATTTTCTAACATCCACAACCTCTCTGCCATACCACACTACCAAAACCCCAACATAATTCACAGGTGACAGCAATGACATGCACTATGAAAGGAATACGGCATCCTAAATTGCTGGTCTTCTTGTCATTAAGATATCAAGTTTCAAAGATAATGATCTCCCCAAAGGGCACAACTTACTTCTCTGAAGTCAAAATACCATGATGACTTTGGAGTGCATGATACAAAGACTGAGAGGTCCAGTGGATGAAAAGCAGCATTGTCCTCACACCTGAAGATCACACAACTCCACATTCTCCCTCTTCTGTCTGTATCAGGCCCCTAGAACACACATGATAACCTAGTAGCCAGATCTATCCTTCCCACAGGCTTTATTTAACTCCAAGATTTTTTAAACATGATACAGTTCTGAAAGTTTTAAAATCAGAGAATTTCTGGCACAAAAACAGACATATGAATCAATGGAACAGAATAGAGAGCCCATAAATGAACCCTCATTTATATGAAAAAATAATCTATGACAAAGGAGGCCAGAATATACAATGGAGAAAAGAGTCTCTTCAATAAATGATGTTGGGAATACTGGACAGCTACATACAAAAGAATCAAACTGGAATACTTTCTCACACCATATACAAAAATAAACTCGAAATAGGTCAAAAACTTAAATGTAAGACCTCAAACCATAAAACTCTAGAAGAAAACATAGGCAGTATGTTCTTTGACATCAATCTTAGAAATTATTTTTTTTTAATGTCTCTCCAGGCAAGGGGGAAAAAAAATCAAAAACAAATAGGACTACATCAAACTAAAAAGCTTTTGCACAGTAAAAGGAAACTATTAACAAAACAAAGGCAACCTACTGAACAGAAAAAGATATTTTCAAATGATATATCTGACAAAGGGTTAATATCCCAAATATATGAAGACTCATTCAACTCAACCTCAAAAAGCAAATGGTACAATTAAAAAGGGGGCAGAGGACACAAATAGACATTTTCCCAAAGAAGACATACAGATGGCCAACTGACAAATGAAAAGATGTTCAATATAACTAATAACGAGGAAAATGCAAATCAAAACCACAATGAGATATCACCCCATCTGTCAAAACAGCTATTATCAAAAAGATAACAAATAAGTGTTGGTGAGGATGTGGAGAAAAGAGAATACTTGTGCACTGATGGAGATATCACCCCATCTGCCAAAACAGCTATTATCAAAAAGATAACAAATAAGTGTTGGTGAGGATGTGGAGAAAAGAGAATACTTGTGCACTGTTGGTGGGAATGCAAATTGGTATAGCCTCTATGGAAAACTATATGGAAATTCCTCAAAAAATTAAAACTAGAACTACCATATGATCTAGTAATTCCACTTCTGGGTAGCTGTCAAAAACAGAAACAGTAATTTAAAAAGACATAAACATCCCAATGTTTATTTCAACATTATTTGCAAAAACCAAGATATGAAAGCAACCAAAGCAGTCCTCAGTAGATGAATGGATAAAGGACATGTGGTATATATACACATGCATGTAGTAGGTACGTAGTATGTGTATAATGTATTCCATTATATATAATGGAATATTACTCATCCATAAAAAAGAATGAAATCTTGCCATTTTTGACAACATAACAGATGGACAGAGAATATTACATTAAGTGAAACACATCAAAGAAAAGCAAATACCACATGATTTTGCTTATGTGTAATCTAAAAAAAAAATGAACATAACTAAACAGAAACAGATTCATAGATACAGAGAATAAGTAAGTGGTTGCCAGAGAGGAGGAAGGTGATGAGGGAGAGAAATAGGTGAGGGAGATTAAGAAGTACAAATTTCCAGTTACAAAATAAATAAGAGGTATGAAATAGAAATTGTTATTATATCTTTGTATGAGGACAGACGGTAACAAGATTTATCACGACGATCATTTTAAAATGTATAGAACTATCAAATCACTATGTTGCATACCTAGAAATAACATAGTGCTATAAGTCAATTATATTTCAAAAAAAAACTCATAGGAAAAAATATATCAGATTTGTGGTTTAGAGGTGGGAGATGAATGGAGAATCAGATGAAGGCAGTGAAAAGGTACAAACTTTCTGTTATAAGACAAATACGTACTATGGATATAATGTACAACATGATAAATAAAAACTGCTGTATGTTACAGATAAAAATTATTAAGAGACTAAGTACTAAGAGTTCTCATCACAAAACATTCTACTTCTTTAATGTTGTATCTATGAGATGATAGATGTTCGTTAAACTTGTAGTAATCATTTCATGCTATATGTTAGTCAAATGCCTATGCTATACATCTTAAACCTATACAGTGCTCTATGAAAACCGTATCTCAATAAAATTAGAAGAAAAAACAAGGCAAGATAGTTGAAATGAAAAGCATTTAGAGAACTTATCATAAAAGTCCAGATACGGAGCTTTTCTCAAAAAGAAATAAAACCAAATAGCACGAAATAAAAGCAATAACAAAACAAACAAAACCTGGTTGTAGCTAAGAGGTGGCTGTCCAATTTCAATGCTGCATGCCCTACCTCTTTTGCTGATGCTCTGCTCTGGCCCTCTCTGCATCGTTTAACTACATTGCTTGCCTGTCCTTGGAAAGCATTTTACTTCAAGGAGTCAGTCAAAGAGAATATAAACATTAACAAAAGAATAAAATCAGCCTGAGACTGTGTCAGTCATCCCTGACTTAAAGGTGGGTCACTTCCCCATCAGAAGAAACGAATCTACCTTTGCTGATCCTGACTCTTTAAGACCAGGAGTAGACTGAGGAACTCTGAACTCCCAAGAAACAAAGATTCAGTCTTCCAAGTTTCTCATTGACCTTCAGGGTGGGTGTCCCCTCTGCAGAAGCTCTCCCTGCATGCCTGCCCATTGATGACCTCTAAGGAGAGGCTCATAGCTAACCCCATAGATAAAGCCACTGTGTCAGGCCTACCCCTTTGCTTGAGATTATCCCAACTTCATAAAAGATGACAGACCAGTATGACCCAGTGTTCTAGAAGGGTTTTTTTTTTTTTTGCCTAAGTCAAATGTGTGAACCGTTTGAAGCTCATCAAATTTGAATTGTGAAGCAGAGGGAAAATCCAAACCTCTGACAACTAGAAAAAGATATGTATAGAATTCAGAGTAGAAGAGAAAATAATGGGAAACTGGGTGTCTTAGTCATTAATTCAGACTGCTATAATAAAAATTACCATAAATTGAGTGGCTTACACAGAAACATTAATTTCTCACTGTTCAGGAGCCTGCAAAGTCCACGTCTGGTGAGATCTGGTATCTGGTAAGGTTGAGGGCCTACTCAGGAAGTAGAATGATTGCAGATTGCTGTATTATGGTTGTATTGTCACATGGCAAAGAGCAGAAAGGGAGAAAGCAAGCTCTTCTAAAAAGGGAATTAATCCCACTAACGATCACCCAATAAATAAAATCGTCATCTCCAGCTGACTTAGGGCATAGACACTGTCCTCCCAGGACAGTCCCTGAGGAACTGAAGACAGATGGCAGGCGATACCCAAGTTGGATGCCCTGTCAAGAGTCATGGATGGTATGTTCTCCTGAGCCACAGGGCTGAACATTTTTACCCAGCTCCCTATAAGAGTTTTAAGATTCATAGTGAGTAGCAAGAAATGCTATTTTGATCAATTTAAATTCATTAATGGTATAAGATCCAGAATATTATTTAAAGCAATGGATAAAAGAACACTCTGTTTTTAAAATGATTCAGTTCTAATTTTACAGTCCTTTGTTTATTGATAACCTAGCTTCTGATATAAAATTTGCTATTTGACATGTAAATATTATTGAATTGTGTAATGGGTTTAAATTATTTTAATATTTTTTTAAAAAAATTGAATCCAGAAAAGAAAATGCACAAAGTTCTTTTAGCCACATTCCCATAAAGGAAATGGTCTTACCAAATAATACGTATGTATACCATCAACATCTACCACCCTACCTTCCTTCTGATTCATAAGTTACATTTCCACCTATTTTTGTTAATTGCAGATATGAGGAAAATATGTAAAATATCATGTTAAAATAGATATTTGCCATACTTGCGATAAGTAAAAATGTGAATTTACCTTAATCAGTTCAGATGAATCCATATTTCTCTCTCTCTTCTTTAAAAAAAAAAAAAGAATAAAATAAAACTTTAAGTAGTTGTAGATTCTTTCCCTAATATTCATTTTCACCATTTCTCAGTCAGATTATTCTCCTCTTTCCCCTTCACACAAACTCTTATCATAATTTTTATTTTATTGAACAATAAGTTTGATAGGTATCAGCATGAAATTAAAAATAGGTATATAAAAGAAAAAAATCCATGTGTTCCTCAAGAAATTCATAATCTTGTAGAAGAGATACTCAAGATAAAATATTTTGTACACTTATTTTCTTAACAACTAATAAATGAATGTCTAAATGAATGTGCTAGAGATGGAGTAAAAAGAAAAGTCATTGTCTGTGACATTATGGTGCTTACAATCTAGTTGAAGCGGGGGTGAGTGATAATATATTCATAAAAAATATATGTATTGAAATTGAGCAAAGTTTGATGAAGGTAAATAGGATGCTCTAAAGACAACTAAGTCTTAGAAACCCCCTCAGAGATGGACAGGACATCAAAGGAGATCAAGAAGGGACAAATCTAAAGAAAATCAAGAGAGCTAAGAGAAGAGAGACAGTTGCATATTCAAAATTGAAGCTTAAGAAAGAGAAAAATCTTGAAGGCTCCTATTTTTAGGACCATTCATTTTCCAAGTTTATTTGGAATATTGAAAATGTATGAAAGAAAGTGATGAATAAGCCTTCCTAGGTAATAACTATAAGCCAGAAATACAGAAGATTAAATACAAATTGAAAGCTACAGCATACATTTGGTGACAGGGGAGACAAGGCTACTAAGGGATATATTGAGACAGCTTCTAAGGAAGAAAGAAATTCCGAGTGTTCCATGAAAGTCAGCAGAGAACTTAGGCAAAACAATGGATTCAGAGATTAAGTGGACACTGATGGCTTTAGAGAGAAGAGTTATAGTATATAAATGGAATTAGAATCCAGCTTTCAAGTAGTCATAGACGATAGTAGAGTGGGGGAGAAAATCTTATCCCTCTATATTCATTCTCTCTTCCACTCAACAAGGGAGAAGTTACTGCACTAATTGTTCAGATTCAGAATTTTTATCTGACCACCTCCACAGATAGGCAAACCCATTCTACTTCAATGTTTCAATCTCTCCTACTCTATAAATTAAGATTGTCCATTTGAATGAGGGTACCCTCTTGGGACATGACTATCTATTTTTCTTCTCCTCATAAACAGGAATTACATAAAATAAATTATCACTTCAGACTTTAAGGACAATCATTATTTAAATTGAGAATTATGGAGGAAAAGAAGGGTTCTGCTTCTGTTTGAGCCTAAACTCTATGCAATAACAATCAATAAAAGACATAAGAAATTGTTATTAAGAATGATTGATTGTTCAGGTATTAATTTTCTGTTCTGCATTATCACTTGCACGGTATACTGAGTAAATTCAGAAACTATGAATATTCTGTAATGAGATTTGAGAATTCCTCAAATATTTAGCCAAATACAACCAAAATGCCACCAAAATCCCTAACAGTAGAATGAGTAACAGGAAACTAGAGGTTATTAAAGTACACTACTGTTTCATTGTTAAGTATATAGTACTTTTATTTCAGAAGTTCTATTTATTTTTTATAGTTTATATTTCTCTAAATTTCTTAATTTTTAATTTATTGGGAGGATGTTTTCCCTTATGTCCTTTAGTACAGTTATCATAGCTGCTATACTGGAACTTATTTATTGGAACATCTGTGTCATATCAGATTTATTCTGTTGATTTCAGTTTGACATGTTGTAGAGACTCCAGATTCTGTTATATTCCTCCAGAGGATTTCAATTTTTGGTGGGTTTTTTTGTTTGTTTATTTTGCCTTTGCTTTTGTAGTTTACTTGGCTATACTCAAATTGCAAGCTCCATCTTTTGTTTACAATTTCAAATCTTAAGTTCAGATATTTTTCCCTTAGCTAGCTTACCTGTAATTTTCCCTTTACATGCATATTTAAAGAATCAGCCAGAGATCTGGGCAGCATTTATACACAAAACTTAAAGCTTCTGCTTGCTGGAGCTCTCCTTTCTAGGATACTCTTGTTACTTTTCAGTAGTGGAGACTGCTTTGAACTCCACCTTCTAATTCTTCAGTGTTAATCCCCTCAAATATCTCCAAATTTAGATGATTTCTAGATTCCTTATAATCCTAACAGTGACATTCTGAACACAGCATAGTTTAACTGACCTCATTTAAACGTAAGTTTTAGGAAAATTTCTGGTTAGTAAACATAATAAGGCTATTATCTCCTTTATCCATGACAATATGTTATTTCATGGTGCTCATTTACATTTTAGTAGCTACTGGTTTCTTTTAAGCTTCAGATCAAATAAAATCACACTGTTCTTTGGTTTTGGTTCTTTATAAAGCAAATTCTAAATAAAGATTTGTTAGTTTAAAAAACATCAACAGAAACTTCCCATACTCTGTATACATGCAATCTGAGTTCAGAATTGAGCTAAAATTACCTCAATATAACTTCAATTTTTTTTTACTATAAATTCACTTGTTCATTCATATGTATTTCCTCAGCAAATAATGATCGAAAACCTCTCAAACACTTGAGAATTAAGTGGTGAAAATCATTGAAAAATTAGTCTTCTCATGGAATTTACATCCTAATTTTGTGGGGCTAAATTACACACAAGTAAATAAGTAATCATATGAGATAATATATCTAAAAAGAAAACAATAATACAGAAATATAATTGAGAGTAATGGAGGAGGGGTCATTTGGATTGGGAAGCAGTGATGTCCTATCTCAAGAAGCAGTTTTTAATCTGAACATGAATAATGACAAGGGTTCTACTGAAACAAGTTGAAATCTTAGTGCCGTATTTATCATTATTTTTCTCATATCCTTAATACATCTGCAAGTAATTCTACATCTTTTTCTAATTACTTCTAAGAAATCTGGAAAGCTCAATGTTAAAGACAAAAATTATGTGTCAGTTTAGTAAATTCCTTCCTTTTGGCAAAAATGCATGGACCCTCTCTTTGGATATTTTAAAATATGAAGTAATCAATCCATTTAATTTTTGCATAATGTAGTCAGTGGTTTTTAATCTGCCTACAATTATATTATCAGAAAATTTATTCAGTAATATTGAATATATGTTGGAATATTTTCTCCATTTTTTAACCAAAGCAATTTACACTGTTTTGAATTTTATCTCAATTTCCCTTATTTACCCTTTTCTCTCCTCTTATTACAAATGACAAAATACTCACATGCAAATGTATGCATACAAATAAAGGTAGATCAAAAATTCCTGGGAGTAGGGACATAACAAATATTCATTCTCCTCCTATCCCCCAAACTACCATGTGTTAAAAATGATGTCTCACATCATAGGTAGGCAATAAATATTAGCTGAATTATTAAAGAAAACAATTAAATACAGAAAAATGTTCAAAAATTAAATTGTCATAGAAGAAGGAATTAGATAAAATCAGGTAAATGAAAGCATTTCAGAAAGCTGTCATATTTTGTACAAATGAATCTTTTTCTACATCTGTAATAGAGACAACATTACCATTCCCAACAAGCACAACTTATAACATCAAATTCATGGTTAGGGAGATACCCACTACAGATCTCAGTGGTATGTTGTATATAATGATGAATATCACAGTTCTCTTACTTACCCGTTCCCAGAGATGGAAGAGGTCAATGTGAAGAACCAACTGTCCTAAGATATAACATGATGCCATGCATTTTATATGTTTTATCACACCATCACAATAATATTCTATCTTCAAAATTATATGCTATCTTAACACCACCTTCTAATGGTTGATTGTCTAGTTAGGGAAAAGCATTTCCATTCTGATTTGAGTTTCTCTCTTTTGATTAAATTTCATTTGTCAGTACAAATACACTGTATATTTGTATACAATACCATTTGTACAGTTTACCCTAAAAGAGAGCAGTTTGTAGACATAAGGGACAAATTTTACAACTACTTACCTCACTGCCAAGAAATGCACCCTAGGTCTTGTTTTGATACAATAAGGAGCCCATAAGATAATTGTTCTCTAGATTGAGAACAAAGCAGACTTCATTATAAAGTTTAGAAATGTTCAGATTCATACATGTCAGGTTGGTTACTTGTTTTACTCTTTCTCTATCTCAGAAATAATCCCTATCCTTGTATCTTTTTCTACCATAAAGTTTAATCTTCAGAGTATGCCTCATGACTAAATTTCTTAAATCTTTATATTTATGGTGTTAAACTGGACACAGAGCTCCAATAATAGATGTTTGATAATTGCTGACTTTCCTGGGAGAATCATCACACTGTGCTTACATGCTGTTCTGAAGTCCATGAATCCCAAGGTTACATTCACTTATAAATGAACTGAATGTAAGAATTTCTATTTCTTTTAGTAGGAAGGAAAACCAGTAAAAATATTTCACAATCCTTTTGCTTCCTGTTAAAATAAAATATTTGCCTTAACAATATTTATATGCTATTTAAAAAGATATGATACGATGTTTCTTTTCTCTGTATTTATACAATTCATCACCAGTAACATACCAACTGAGTTCAGGGTCCTTAGAGAAAAGAAATACAAATAATATCAATTAAAACTGGTTTCCTTTTTAATTTTTCTTATTTTTTATTTATTTACTTTTATTTTATTTATTTATTTACTTATTTATTTTATCTTTTCTAGGGCCGCACCAGCAGCATATGGAGATTCCCAGGCTAGGGGTCTAATCAGAGCTGTAGCTGCTGGCCTATGCCAAGCCATAGCAACGTGGAATCTGAGCAGTATCTGCAACCTACATCACAGCTCATGGCAATGCTGGATCCTTAACCCACTGAGCAAGGCCAGGGATTGAACCAGCAACCTCATGGTTCCTAGTCAGATTCGTTAACCACTGAGCCACAACAGGAACTCCAGTGTCATTTTTATAATCACCACATATTCACAATTCTAAATAATGTCATGGATAAAATATTATCTCCCACAAGGGCAAACTGATTCCACTCCCATACCTTTTGAATATCCCATGAAAATTTCATTCAAATTTCAAGGGGATTTATATATATCTAAAAGGAACAGAATCCAAGGCCTAGGTAGCCTTCATGGATTGCCAAAGCAATCAGAAACCAAAAGAATGATTACTGGAAGAGTCACTTTCTTCTTATAACTTCACTCTTTTTCTCTTTTCATCCATTTTCATGAAGCAGTCCCAACCAATCTAAAACAACTACTAAAGTACAATGACTCTCTCCATCACCACCAAGAGCACCAGTACCAGAACTTTATAGGTGAGGTGAGCCAGAGAAGAGACTAGCCATTGTGCCTTGGATAGGAGCCCATGAAACAATTTAGGCAAAAAGCAGATGAAATGATTCTGAGTCTGCCATATGTCTTGTCCTATACTTGGCATTTAATGAAAACAATAAGAAAATTGTACAACGCTAAGTGATCCAAAAGTCACCATAGGTAGACATGGATAGCCATGGTGTGAAGGTAAAGTTCTGAGAGCTTTAACTGAAACCTGTTTATTATCTGCCATTAGAGGTAAAATTCAGGAACTCCCTTTAATTCTAGTATATAGATGTGATAAAAAAATCAAGCACCACATATTATTAGAGGCATGGGCTCCACTCAAAAACTCTCAAAAAAGGAAGTAAAAACATAGATGCTTTCAATTTAAAACAAAACCTCTTTACATCTACCTAGGTCAGTTTGACCACTGTGCCAGTGAGGTATGGATTCCATCTTCACCATCTTTAACTCTAGGATACTCTCAGCGGTGCTTGGTCAAAATAATCTCAAGAACTCTCTTTGTATCTCCAAGTCAATGGGCTTTTTGCTCATTTGAATTGTTGACTATAAGTAGAACATGGAAAAATAAAAGCTCATTAGTAATTAATCCTTATCCCTGGAAAAACAAATCACAAATCATGCCATAGTTTGGTAATTGTTTTTCTTTCCATTTTTAAAAATGCCTTTGCACTGTAACTGTGTCTTCTCCAAGCTTAGTTATTCTTACTGATCATTGATTTTTTAATAAATCATTGAAATCTCTTATCCTACAACTTAATTACGCCTCTGGAAGCAATATAAGGAAGTTAGAAATTCTATTTCCCTCCACTTAACTTAATCAAAAGTTACCTCTTCAGTAAAGATCCCTGGTGCTATGGTAAGCAGCTTTATAAATCAGAGAAGAAAGAGTTAAGGAGAAGAATCCAAGCAATAGGATATAATCAGCAAAGGACATTGTCAATAAGGTGTAGGCTAATAGAACTGCTTTAAATCTTAGATAAATTAAGGTAAGACAACATAATTTCAGACACTACAAATAATTCCCTACTGGGATGAAATCTTTTGTAGACAAGATCACAGATCAATGACAGCCAGCTACTTTAAATACAATGCATTCCTTTCTCATTAAATGTTCCTATAAATGCCTTCTCAGCAGTGGTATAGATTAGTTTCTAGTAGACTGTAATTTCACAAGTGAGTGTTTATTTAGAGGATAACACCTTTTATTTAGAATTTTTAAAACCTAGAAGAATTTTATGTTCCTGAGAGGAAATATTACTTGATCTACTATGCTCTCAGTGTTTGGGGAAAAAAAAAATACAAGCAACCAGGTCAATCGGGGGGGGGGGGGGACAAAAAACTTTGAAATGAGATTATATATTCCATTGAGTCATCAAGAAGAAAGTGTCATTTTAACATTCAATAAAAATATGTAATTATAACACATTAGCAGCAGGACTGAAGTGCATATTACAGCAAAGACTACATTACCTACATATGACAGGAAATTTATATCATTGTGAACTTGAAGGTAAGAGGAAGAAGGACTGGGGATTGTGCCTGAAAAACAATACAAATCAATGAGGAAAACATATTTTTACTTAAAAAAAGAAACTCTAAGATTAAACTGAATAAGTAAAACAGAGAAACAGTATAGGGAATGAATGTTGAGCCCTGCCTGTAGTGTCTGGAATATACTGGTAAGATGTATAAAATGGGAGCAATGAAGAATGCATTGCATTATGGATAATACAGTCTATTTGAGTTTATTATTAATTCCTGCCCTGATACAAATGAGTCTAGAATGGGAAAAAGGGTATGGACCTTGGAACCAAACAGAAATGAGTTTAAATCATTTAATATGCATGAGAATATGGGAAATCGCTTCACTGTGCTTTTGCCTTTCCTCAACTTTAGAGCTAACTTCATCCAGAAAGTGTCACGACAGGATTAAATATAACAGTATATTTAAAGATCTATGAAGGGGGCTATATTATATATCTAGTGCAACCACAACTGGGTGGCTTAAACAACATAAATTTATTCTGGAGGCACAAAGTCCAAAATCAAGGTGCCAGCAGGGCTGTGTCCCCTCCAGAGATTCTATGCCTTTCAGCTTCTAGTGACTTTGGCTATTTGTTGCCTTATGGCTGCATAACTCCAAGTGCTGCCTCCATCTTTACATGGTCTCCCACTCTGTGTATCTTTCCCTCTCATCACTTATGAAGACATTTACAATTTAATTTAGAGCCTATCCTGTCGGGAGCCATAAGGCTGCTCCAGTAAAGAAAGCAAAGCCACAGTCGGCACCTGCATGAGGCTTGTCTGGTTAGCAGAGCTACAGACAAGCTGAAGAAAGAAGAAGGATTGCAGAGCAATCCCTTGAAAGACATCGGCTCCAGGAAAATAAAAATGATATCCCCTAAAAAAAATATGTTAATCTATTTTTCTATGTTTATCCTTCTTTTTCTATCTCCTATTCACAGCTTTCTTACAGTTAAAGATTTGCCCTGGGTACCCGTAAAACACTTGAACCAAAACAGAATGAAGTTATTTAAACAATGTAATGGAAAAAGCCTTTGTTTTGGAGTAACAATTTACGGCACCTATTTTGTGAGAGTATACAGGGGAAACTTATGATTTCAGTCCCTTTACTTAAAAAGAAGTTTGGGGCTGGGAAAAATGTTGTTTGGCCTATAAATTGCTATTTTCTATAATAGATATATTTTTATCAAATAACAGTGTCACCTGTAACTTTCATCCCTTGTGAGGGCATTTGTTAATTTTTGGGTATAGTACTCCTTTCTATTGAAATTGGTGGTTTGGAACTTACGCATATCAGCACAATAGGTTAAATGCTTAGCTTGCTGGCACCAAATAAATCGTGGTCTTAAGAATGCCATGAGCCCAAGGCTTTCATGCGTTTTGTTAACTACATACACCTTTAGTTAAAGAATGTTAGGTATCATAGTTTATTACTTATTAAAGCTTTGTTCTTAATATAGAATAGAATAGCTACTGTTGTTGACCTTTTAAGAAAAATACAATGTGAAACTTTAAGTTTGTAATCTTGAAGGAAAATCTGAAGTTGAAAGGAACATGTTTTAACTAACCTTTTTTTTTTTTGTATCTCAGGTGGAGGGAACAAAAAGGGCTTTAAATCAAATGTTAATGTCAAATCTTACACGAAACCTGATTGTGATAGGGTATAAAAACTGATGCTTTTTAATATTTATTAAACGAAAAGCATCAGTTTTTATATTCGTTTAATAAATAAATAATAAAAAATAAAAAATAAAAGAGTTGGCTCCAATTCTTTCCGTGCCATTTGTAGCCCATCCTCTCCTTCAGCACTCCCTGGCTGCTGGGGCTGGACCTCGGCACTATCCAAATAATCCAAAATGACCTCATCTTGAGATCCTTAACTTCATTACATCAGCAAATGACTTTATTTCAAAATAAGGTCACATTCACAAATTCTAGAACATGGACATATGTTTTGCAGAGGCCACCCATCAACCTACTATGACACCCAAAACATAAAAATGCTCAAAAATTTCAGATTTTTCCTAAAAGATCTTAAAATACATGAATTTATAGACTATTTAAAAAAGAGAAGTGAAGAATATACCACTGATATTAAAATTTGTCCTCAGGTGATTAAAATGACCATTTTTCTAATATTAAAATATTTATATAATTTGTATAATTTTCTTATATCCTCCTATCCAAGTTCACTATTCTACCAGGATAGTTCTAGAGAGAACTAGCCATGATCTATCATTTTTACTATTTAATCTCAAACCCCTAAGCCAATGCCTGGCATTTAGTGAGAGCTCAATAAATTTATTAACTAAATAAATGAATAAATGGAAAGTAATTAACAGACAAAGCTCACAGCTAGTAGAAGCAGAGCCAGGTTTACAAACTGATTATTCTATTAGTGTTACTATTATTGAGAAGCTGTAAGCTTATTTTTATTTTTTTTTATTTTATTTTATCTTTTTAGGGCCACACCTGTGGCATATGAAAGTTCCCAGGCTAGGGGTCTTATCAGAGCTGCAGCTGCCAGCCTATACCACAGCCACAGCAATGCTAGATCTGAGCTGCATTTACAACCTACACCTCAGCTCGCGGCAATGCCAGACCCTTAACCCACTGAGTGAGGCCAGGGATTGAACCTGTATCTTCATGGATACTAATCAGGTTTGTTACCACTGAGCCACAATGGGAACTCTGGTTAGGCTGTTTTTAATATAAGCAAATTGAATCACACATGAATACTGTAAGAAAGTACCCAGAGGAATTCATTCTGTGGTTTGACTTGGAACTACTAGGTGGCTGATCAGTTATTTATGGAGCCTGATCACTGATAAAGCCATATGGTTCTGATAATATACACAGAATAAATCAAAATAATTCTTTGCAAAAATAATGTTAGTGTTCAAAATATGTCATAAGTCACCAGAGTCAGGATTATTGCCAGGAGCCTTTGTGGTAGAATTTGGAGAGCATCAGACAAGGGTCCAACCAGAATGTATCTCCCACCTTCTAGAACTTTCCTTAGAGCTTAGTCCCTTAGATCACAAAGGCATTGCATCTTCTGAAAAAAATCCCCCATTAATTTTTTTTGGCACTTTTTATTACTCAATTACATTTTTAGTTGTACAATGATCATCACAATCCAATTTTATAGCATTTCCATCCCAAACCCCCAGCTCATCCCCCCACCCTCCAACCTGTCTCATTTGGAAACCATAAGTTTTTCAAAGTCTGTGAGTTAGTATCTGTTCTGCAAAGTTCATTGGGTCCTTTTTTTTCGATTCTCCATGTGAGTGATAGCATTTAATTTTGGTGTCTCACTGTCTGACTGACTTCACTTCGCATGATAATTTACAGGTCCATCCATGTTGCTACAAATGCCATTATCTCTTTCCTTTTAATGGCTGAGTAATATTCCATTATATACAGGTACAACATCTTCTTTATCCACTCTCTGTCAATGGACATTTAGGTTGTTTCCATGTCTTAGCTATTGCAAATAGTGCTGCAATGAACAATGGAGTGCATGGATCTTTTCGAGTCATGGTTTTCTCTGGATGGATGCCCTGGACTGGGATTGCTGGATCGAATGGTAATTCTATTTTTATCCTGTTAAAATTTAAATATTCTTTGGGAAGGAATCTTATTTTAATTTTTTATCAGGCTATGAAAAATGTGGAAAACATTATGTGTGGTATTGTGCTAGATATTGTGAAATCTATGACCATGAACAGGATATGGTCCTTGCTCTCAAGATGTTAGTAGTACAGTGGGACAGAAAACATCTGAATAGTTTACTAAGGCAACAGAAATTAAAGCAAAAATAAACCAATAGGACCTAATCAAACTGACAAGCTTTCACACAGCAAAGGAAACCATAAAAAAAAAAAAAAACAACTTACAGAATGCGAGAAAATAATTTCAAATGAGTCAACTGACAAGGGCTTAATCTCTAAAGTATACAAACAACTTATGCAATTCAACAGCAAAAAAGACAACAACCCAATTGAAAAATGGGCAAAAGACCTAAATAGACATTTCTCCAAAGAAGATATGCAGATGGCCAACAAGCACATGAAAAAAATGCTCAACATCCCTGATTATTAGAGAAATGCAAATCAAAACTACCATGAGATACCACCTCACACCAGTCAGAATGGCCATCATTAATAAGTTCGCAAATAACAAATGTTGGAGAGGATGTGGAGAAAAGGGAATCCTCCTATAATTCTGGTGGGAATGTAAATTGGTACAACCACTATGGAAAACAGTATGAAGGTATCTCAGAAAAGTAAATACAGAACAACCATATGACCCAGGAATCCCACTCTTGGGCACATATCCAGACAAAACTTTCCTTGAAAAAGACACATGACCTATATTTTCATTGCAGCACAACAGCCAAGATATGGAAACAACCTAAATGTCCATTGACAGATGAATGGATTAGGAAGATGTGGCATATATATATATATATATATATATATATATATATGGTATATATATATATATATACAATGGAATACTATTCGGCCATACAAAAAGAACAAAATAATGCCATTTTCAGCAACATGGATCGAACTAGAGACTCTCATACTGATGAAGTAAGTCAGAAAGAGAAAGACAAATAACAAATGATGTCACATATCTGGAATCTAATATATGGCACAAATAAATCTTTACACAGAAAAGAAACTCATGGTCATGGAGAACAGACTTGTGGTTGCCAAGGGGGAGGGAAGGGAGTGGGGTGGACTGGGAATACAGGGTTGATAGATGCAAACTATTGCCTTTGGAATGGATAAGCAATGAAATCCTGCTATATGGCACTGAGAACTATATCTGTATATGATGGAGTATGATGAGGATAATGTGAGAAAAAGAATGTATATATGTATATGCGACTGGGTCACTTTGCTGTATAGTAGAAAATTGACAGAGCACTGTAAACTAACTATAATGGGAAAAAAATAAAAATTATTTTAAAAAAAGGAAACATTTGTACAAAGAAATCTAATTCAAGGCATAAAGTATTACATTCCAAAATAAAGGTACCTACCCACTGCTATAGAAATGCAGAGAAGGAATATATTAGTTCTGAGGAAAGACCATTAAGAGGCTGAGCAAAAGAGGAAGAAAATGCTGCTAATAGCCAAAACCAAAAAAAAATAAAAAATAAAAAAAAAAATAGGGGACAGGGAGAAATTAAGTACAGGAGCAGGAGGAAACATGCCCACAGTTTTATAGGTATCACTATCTCAAGTCTTTAACATGCTTTCAATATTTTTTATAATTACAGAGAAATTCCAGAGGGTCAAGTGATGTTGCATTTGGGAGTGGAGGTCCCTGAGAGATAGTCCAAGAGAGACTGTTTATAAGAGAGTGTTTCAGAAATACAAAGTCAAAGCAGGATATTGAGTCTGGAAAAGGAATCCTCTGAACTAATTCCTACCCTTTCTCAGATTTTTAGGTTGCTCTGAGAAGCCATCAGGGGTCTAAGTCTGGCCAGTGAGCCATCTAGCCACTCTCAGGCTTCCAGAGTTGTCCTCTACCACAGGGATGTGCACTCTCTACTGAGAAGTTTCTGTGAGCCTTTTCTCTTGATTCATATGGCTGCCTATTCTGAAAGATGCTCCTCCAAACCATTCCCCAGTTCCACCCCATGACCCCTATTTTTAGTTTCTTTTGAATCCCTTGTCCCTGTTCATGCTACTACCCAAGACCTTTCTTCTTTATTATCCTCAATACTCATGTGCTGAGTTGATAACTGCAGGTTATACTAGAGGTAAGGAGACAGTTTTATTAAAATTCCTTAATAAAAGGCCAGTTATTTGCTCCAAAATATTTACATAGGAAAAACTGTCTATGTAACTGACTTGGTGAGGGCAAAAAATTATGTTTGCTTAACCAGGGAAACTGCTTCTTCAGTGCAATACATTCCCAACGGCCTGATAAAGGATTAACAGCACATCTAAGGTGGAAGTAACTCTCAAAAGCCTCAACCCGGTGCCTGTAAACTTTTAATTGCTGTTTTTTTTTTTCCCCCTTCATAAAGCCTCTATTTATCTATTAGGAATGCTATGTGATTCTAATTTTCCTGAGCATATAGTTATTCCTAAGGATGACTTCCTATTTCTCATATAGGGCTTTTAAAACCATTTGTGAAGGAAAAGTCAATGTTTAATACCAAAATTCATTTCTGGAAATCTCCAATACTGCAAGCAAACTCTTAATTAGATATTTCCTTCAAAACAAGGGAGAAAAAAAATTTTTAAGACTTGCCTTTCCCATTGTTGCCATTCAAGTTGAAAGATGGAAATTAGAGATTTTCTGAATTTTTTATTGCCTCTTTCTAAATAGGAGATTATTTAGAGGTAGGCACATTATTCTAGGACACTGGCATTTTGGATATCCTTTGGACATTGGTATAACAACAAATTTACTAATTTTTTCCAGCGCCTGAGAACTTGAAATGTTAATAGGTAGAAGACTGTAATTCTCCTACCTTCTTTTTCTTTAGAAGAGTTATAGGAAGCCAAAAATTCTTTTATCTTTACTTTCATAATCTCTTGTCCTCTGTTTTTGTTCAACAATGATAGAATTAAGAATAGCATTTATATTTTATTTCCTTTTGTTTCAAAGGTGTAGTAGTTACTAAGTGAAACAAAAAGAGCTGCCTTAGCCATTATATTTTAACATTCTTTGTTAAAGGAGAGAAGAAAAGTTAAGTTTCCCCTGGAAAGAACTAAAACAACAATGCCTCCTTACAAACAGATTGTGAGGGACCTACATAGAAAATATCATTTTTCCTTGTATATCATAGACTAAACTTCATTCTTAAAAATGAAGTCCTACATGATTAGCAAATGAAAACTTTCTTTTCAACTGTATGTCTTGGGTTAGGCTTACTTAAATTAATGCTTCTAAGGTATTTTAAATAGAAATAGTCACCTCACTAATCATTTATGATCTGTACCACTTTACAAATCCAGTCATTTATTCCACTGATGGATGAATAACCTGCCTAATCTATAGTATTAGCTAGAATAGCTAGAATAGGCTACAAGTAATCAAGAAATCTACATGGAACAACAATTTTTGCCCCTATGTGAGAATAAACTAAAGCTTCTAAATTTTTATTTCTCCTAATTTAAATAAGAGATATGAAAATACTACAAGAAAATGGCAAAAGCAATGAAGTACTCAAGTAATGGCCTGGGCCAAATTGAGGTAAATATTTATTCATTGCTATTCTCACAGAAAATGAGCCTTGTGCCTGAACTCCCTGAGCCATGTGGGCCTGGCCATATGAACAAGCCTCTTCAGTCATAAGGTCAATACTTAACCTGATTACACCTTTAGGCTAATTTCTTTTTAATGTGCTTTTAGAAGAGGATTTTGGAAAAATCAAACCATTTGTTGGCCACTGATTACAGAAGATGTGCATTGGCAGAGTTAGAGTGAGACAAGGCACAAGTGTTCCAAAATTAGTTTTGCCACATACTAAGTTTATGACCTTGGGAAAGACAATTTTAAAAGTCACATGCAAGAGTTATTACATGGTATTCTATGCTTTGCTGAAGATTCCAATTATCGAATTCCACCCAAGTCATTTAACTATGCTGCACACCCGAAACAATAATGCTTGGAGTGTTTCTGAAAAATCAAATAGAAAACAATGTATGAGAAAGTGATTAGTAAAATATACAGGAGCATCCATGACTTGGTATGTTCATAATTTCAACCATTAACGAACAAAAATTTCACATGAAAAATAATTTTATGCACCTCCATAATGTAACTAGTATAATCTCAAAATGTGTATCTGGAGACCCACCAAGGATTCTTAAAGCAAATCATCCTCCTACAGTAGGGCAAATGTCTACCTACCTACCACTCCAGCTATTAAAATGGACATGTGTGGTACAAAAGTACTCATGTCATGCCTTTGCTGTGTGAATGTGTGTAGCTCTGACTATAGAGGGCAGAGTTTATTTCCACCACAATGACTTTGGGCTTGGTGTGTTTTCTTCTTTGGTCAGTGTAAAGCTAGTGGACATGATGGGAGCAGAGGTTTAAATGTGCAGGTTGCCTCTGTCTTCCCATCATTAGCCATAAGAAAAATGTACCCAGTGAATCCAGGTCTAGAAAGAATAAAAAACACATGCACCAAGTGGAACCTGAAGTGTAGGCTGACAAAATTCCTCTCCAGGTGACCCATCGACCCCTGATGTTCAGGACATAAGCCTCTGAGATTTTAAGGTCACTATGGACAAGTATAAGCATAAGCCATATTCCAATGTCCTTATGTAACAAGCAGATTATAGTCTTTCCTTGTAGAGTCAGTCTGATTAAGAGAGCTTTGAGAAAGGAAAATGGCTCTAAAAAATAAAAGTAACTCTCATGAGTCTTATCTATTCCGAAAATAAAGGGAGGGAAGCCTTAGTAGGTTCAAAATGTGGTTTTGAAGAAACCAAGATAGTATAGGGAAAGATCAGCCCTATCCATTTCCTATTTTAAAAAGAGCACCCTGGAGTTCCAGTCATGGCACAGTGGTTAACGAATCCGACTAGAAACCATGAGGTTGCGGGTTTGATCCCTGGCCTTGCTCATTGGGTTAAGGATCCGGTGTTGCCGTGAGCTGTGGTGTAGGTTACAGACGTGACTCGGATCCTGCATTGCTGTGGCTCTAGTGTAGGCTGGTGGCTATGGCTCTGATTCGACCCCTAGCCTGGGAATCTCCATATGCCGCAGGAGCGGCCCTAGAAAAGGAAAACAGACCAAAAAAAAAAAAAAAAAAATTATAAATAAATAAATAAAGAGCACACTGAATCAATTCGTAATCCTTTCATCTATACATGAGAGCACATGTTTCCCCACCCTAACCCAAACTTGATAGGTCAAATTCATTAATTTAAACATATTTGATATATCTAAAATCATGTTTACTTTAATTTGCCTTGATTTTCATATATTTATTGAACATTTGCATTTGTGGTTCTGTAAATTCTCTTTTCATATCATTTCCCTTATCCAATATTGGATGTAATCTTTTTGTTTACATCTAAAACTTAACACTGAAAATTACACTCCAACAATTCACCTGTCAGCGACATCCCATAAATAATATATTCCCAAGAATGTAAAGATACATAGATAAGGAATTTCCAATAGTATAATTTAAAATAATTCACAAAAAAGTCTTGGGGTTGGGAAAGAAGTCCTAAATTTTCTGTTTTTTTCTTTTTTTTCTCATCGCTGGAATAAAGATATACTTTAACAATTTTTTGCTTTTCAGATATTCAGACTGGCAAAAATAAGAAACAAAAATACAATCAGAAAAACCACTATTAGTATCCCACTCGTGAGTAGCTGTCCTATTATATATCCTATGTGTAGCAGTATATATTTTTATATTGTAATATTTTGCAATTTATGCTTTTCACTTAGCATATATAATTTTTCTAATGTTAAAAAATATTCTTCTAGGAGTTCCCGTCGTGTCTCAGTGGTTAACGAATCCGACTACATTGTGGGTTCGATCCCTGGCCTTGCTCAGTGGGTTAAGGATCCGGCATTGCCGTGAGCTGTGGTGTAGGTTGCAGACGCCGCTCGGATCCCGCATTGCTGTGGCTGTGGTGTAGGCCGGCGGCTGTGGCTCTGATTCGACCCCTAGCCTGGGAACCTCCATGTGCCGTGAGAGCGGCCCAAGAAATGGCAAAAAGACAGAAAATAAATAAATAAATAAATAAATAAATAAATAAATTGGGTTTTAAAAAATATATATTCTTCTACAACATCATTATTAATATCTGCAACATTTCCACTCGTAATGTAATGCATTTAGCTAATCCTTTCACTTTGGCATTTGTTCTTTTCCACCTCTTCATTATAAAAATAATGTTTTAATAAATATTTGCATTGCCATATCTTCTGCTAACCTTACTTTCAAATGTATAATTATCAATAAAAGAATCATAAAAAATTTATCCATAGTAGTAACTGTGTCCCTAGTATTTTGTCCACAAAACTAAGATCAACAGAAAGATTCTAGATACCCTGCTCAATATATGAGAAAAACTGAAGGAAAAAAATTATTATCATTATTTTTTTGTCTTTTTAGGGCCACACCCACGGCATATGGAGTTTCTAGGCAAGGGGTCCAACTGGAGCTGTAGCCACAGGCCTATGCCAACAGCCACAGCAACTCAGGATCTAAGCTGCTTCTGGGACCTACACCAGAGGTCACTGAAATACCAGATCCTTAACCCACTGAGCGAGGCCAGGGATCAAACCCATGTCCTCATGGATACTAGTCGGGTTCATTAACCACTGAGCCATAATGGGAATCCCCAAAAAAATTAATATAAACTTCTTAGGACTGTCATCCAAATTATCCTAAAAAGAGCCTTTCCAAATCAGGAAAGCAATGTTATCATTAAATAAAACCTTAAAAATATGTGTGAGCTAATATGTTGGTTGTGGCCAAATTTAAAACCTACCTGTTTTTGTGAGCCTCATGTCTATTATATAAAACAAATTTACCTATAAGCAGTGCCACTATTTTAAAATTAGACCTACAAGATGAAAGTATACTGCTAGATATAGGATATAATAAAAGATATTATTTCTAGGAATAAAAGTAATCTATTAAATATTTACAGTGATGGCTCATTGTCCTTGCTCTTATGTTTTGGATCATGGGTATGATCTGTAAGTCACTAAGACCTGGATAAGAAGTGTGATTTTCAACTTTAACACTGTATGTGGAAAAAAATGTGTTCCATAGCATTATTGATTTCTGGGAACACATTCAAGCAAAATGGTCATTTCTAGAAGCTATGATAAAGTAAACAATCAAAACTGGGCCATGTTCCTCATTCAGTAAAACTATACAAAATTTAAGAATTACAGCAAAAGGGATTAGTTGGAATCCTCGAAAAACGCGGCTGAGCAAGAACTTACGTATTTGTTGATGTGATTACCATATATATCATCTGTGAGTTTTATTCACCACACAGGAAAAAATAATTAAGGGGACTAAAATATTTATCTTGACTAGGTATACTGTGGTTATTTTACCAGAATTCTTAGGTAGAAAAATAATCTTTCCCTTTTCGCCTAACTTGCTCATATTGACAGAAAAGCATATTTAACTGCTTTCTTTAGAATATTCTTTGGTCAACGCGAATGACTTAAAAAAAATCTATTCTTTAGTTGTACATTAGTTACCAAAATAAAAAGTTAGCTCCCTAGGTTTTAATTTAAAAGGGGAATGAAAGGAATAGATCTTGCAAGGAAGACCAAAAAGCAGTATTACTTCAGTTGCACAAACTAATGTGATAGGAGTTCTTGATTTTACCACCAGAGCTTATTGGGGCAAACAGGACAGACTTCCTACAGAAGTAAAGCAGAAACAGCCACAAGTCCATGCTCACCCCAGTGTCTAACTCATACTATTCCTGAGGCCAGAGCCTCAGTATCACTTCCTGCCAAAATCAGAGTACCCTACACTTTATAACAGAGTGACTGATTCACCCAATCCAAGTGCCTTCTCTTGTTCTTCTTGGAGCCTGGATCCAGCCAATTTGCATAAGCAACAATAGATCTTGAAGTTGACAAATCTTGCCAGTGTTCTGTTAGTCAAAGGAAATCTTCTTCAAATTTATCCTGTATTCCAATTATTACACCATAGTTCCATAACATAAGAAAATTAGAACTTAATAGCAAAGGGCAAATTGAAAATCACATACGGTCATTGTGCAAACCTTGAAAAATCAGTTCTTTCACCAGGTAGGGAGTTGCTCACAGCATGAAAGGTACATGTGAAACAAATCCAAAACAGAAAACAAAAGATGAAGAATTCCATCTCATTCTGTGAAATTCAGTGATAGTGAATCTAGAAAGGTCCATCAAAGATTAAACTGTAATTGTAACTTTCTAGTTTCTATCATGAACATGCTGAATTTGAGAGTTAAATTTCTATATTTAGCAAGTCCCATGTGCTCACACAGACATATCCCTAGGTCCCAATTTAACTGCCAGTTTTGCTAGGTTGGGTGAGGTTCCAGTGTCTGCTGCTTCACAGATTATTAGCCATCCCATGTCCTAAGCCTCTGATCCCTGAGGCAAGAATCAGTCTCCTGCTCCTCTCATGACAGAGATCTTGGAGTTTTCTTCCTCTAGGTACTATCATGAAAAGGCATGAAAATCTGAACAGAAGCATGTCTGATATCTATAGAAAGGAACTCTATCAGTGTGAGGCTACTCTTATTTCTTCTTCGACAGTCTCATTTCTAAGGTAAAAATCTGTACAAGAAATGAATGGAATCACTCCCAGTCAGCCTCTTACCCTACCCTATCCTCAACACCCCCCAAAACAAAAATCAAAGCCCTCCAGAGTTCATTCCTTTAACTTAAAAACAGCCTATATCAAACTTTTCACCTCCTCTGGGGGCTCATTTTAAATGGTTATGATCTCAAACTAATGCTAGAGAAATGAGAAAATGTTTGAGTTAGTAGAAACATTTAGATTGTCTTCTGACAATGTTTTTTTTTTTTTTAAAGGTACAGTTGGTTTACAATATTATATAAGTTTTAGGGAGACAATACAGTGATTCACAATTTTTAAAGGTTATCTTCCATTTATAGTTATTATAAAATATTGGCTATATTCTTTGTGCTGTATTATATATCCTTGTAGCTTATTTTATACACAGCAGTTTATACCTATTGACCCCCTATCCTTATATTGCCCCTCCCCACTTCCCTCCCCGCACTGGTAACCACTAGTTTGTTCCCTATATCTGTGACACCATCCTTTCTCTGTTAAATAATGCTAGTTTGTTTTATTTTTAGATTCCACACATCAGTGATACATAGTAATTGTCTTTGTCTGCCTGACTTACTTCACTGAGTTATAGTAACTCCAAGCCCATCCATGTTGTTGCGAATGGGGAAATTTCAATCTTTTTCATGGTTGAATAGCAGTCTAATATGTGTGTATGTTTGTGTATAAACATTTCTTCATTCATTCATGTCTTGATGAACACTTCGTTTGCTTCCATATCATCTTGAATACTGTAAATAATGCTGCTACAAACACTGAGATGAATGTTTTTGTTTTCTTTTCTTTTTTTCAGATACACACCCAGGAGTATAATTGCTGGATGATATAGTAGTCTGACTTGTAGATTTTTGAGGCACCTCATGCTGTTTCCACAGTGGTTGCACCAATTTATATTTCCACTAACTGTGTTTTTATGTCCCTTTTCACCTCATCCTCTCCAACATTTGTTATTTGTGATCTTTTTGATGACAGCCATTCTGGCAAGTGTGAGGTAATATCTCATTGTTGTTTTAACTGCCATTTCTATGATTGGATTAACAATGTTGAAAATCTTTTCATGTTCCTCTGGGTCACATTTATGTCTTCTATGGAAAAACATACCTGCGGGTCTTCTGGGTTTTGTTTTGTTTTTTTGTTGTAGGTTTTTTTTTTTTTTTTTTTTTTTTTTTTTTTTTTTTTTGACTTTTTAGGGCTGAATTCACAGCACATACAAGTTCCCAGGCCAGGGTCAAATCGGAGCTCAAGCTACCTGCCTACACCAGAGCCACAGCAATGAGGGATCCAAGCCATGTCTGCCACCTACATCACAGCTCACAGCAATGCTGGATCCTTAAACCACTGACCAAAGCTAGGGATAGAAACTGTGCCCTCACGGATACTAGTCAGTTTTGATACCACTGAGCAGCGATGGGAACTCCTTCTGCTCACTTTTTAAACAGGTTGTTTTTTGTGGTTTTTTTTTTTTTTTTTCCATGTTGAGTTGTATGAGCTATTTATATATACTGGATAGTAACCTCTTATCAGTTATATTATTTGCACATATTTTCTCCCATTTAGTAGGTTGTCTTTTCATTTTGTTGATGGTTTCCTTTGCTATGCAAAGTTTTTATATTTAATTAGGTCCATTTGTTTATTTTTGTTTTTGTTTCCTTTGCCTTGGGAGACACATCAAAAAAACTGCTACAATTTATGCTGAAGAGTATGCTGCCAATGTTTTCTTCTAGAATTTTTATGGTTTCAGGTCTTACCATTTAGGTCTTTAGTCCATTTTGAGTTTATTTTTTTATATGGTGCTAGTAGAATGTTCTATTTTCATTCTTTCACATGCAGCTTTATAGTTTTCCCAGAACTACTTATTGAAAAATTTACCTTTTCTCCATTTTATGTGCCTGCCCCCTTTGCTGCAAGTTGTGTGTGTGTGTATGTGTGTGTGTAAGGAAAATTTAGTAATTCAAATCCTCTTTGGATTGCCCATGATAACAGTTTCCACGTGTACTAGATAATTTCCCCAATTCTGTGGAATTCTTTAAAGGAAATTAAAAATATAAATGGAGCTTTGTGCTACAGTTGATAATCTTTAGCTATTAGGACTCACGTTGTTCACAAGGTATTAGAATTAGACAGCTCTTCTGAAATGTATCTTTATGAATGTTTCTACACTATTTATTTATTAGCAGATTACTCATTAATAGAGTCCATGATCATAACCCAAATAATCTCTAGGAAAGCAAGGAATTGGAAGGTCATATCATTGCTAAACTATAACAGTTTCAAATTTTAAAAATACCTCAAAATTATAAAAAATATAAAGTAGCAGAATTTTAGAGCATCAAGGAGGCTTACACTTCACTCAGAAGAGAAAAAATGTGAAAGCACTTCATAAACTGTAAAGTACCATACAAATCTATAAAATGTTGTCCTTTATGCAAAGCCCCTCATTTTATGAGTAACAGAATAGAGAGATTGAGTGTTTTAAAAGATTCTTCAAAAACTTTTGCAATCTTTTCCAAAAATCATTAGAACTATCAACACTCAACCCCAGGCAAATTCCCATTAGCTAATCCACAATTACTGGTCAAGCTTCAGCAGTTTTCCTAGTCATTCTCATTTAACTCAACAGTTGCCTTTTATCAGTAAACTAGCCACAGAATATAAGAAATGCATGTAATAGGCATTTTTCAAATTCAAAAAAACTGTGTATTTTTTTTCAAAAAGAAAATGAAAGAAAACATTTAAAGCATACTCTATTTTTCTTAATCTGGATGATAAAATTCTTTGAAGTCTTAATATATATTTTATCCTATAACTGATAGGATTTAGCTATTGAAACATACAGATCCAAAATTAGCCCCCACCTTATGTGTTACTAAGATAATCTAGTCAAAGACAAAAAAAAAGAAGCAATTTTTACCTTAGAAACTCAACCAAAAACGATGTTTGAGCAGTGAATGAAAATGTTACAGTATTCCCTGGAGCAACAGTTTTCAAATATATTTTTATTCATACATTTCTTCCTCCAAAAGAAGTTTTCTGTAAAGCCAAGGAAAGTAAATAAATAAGGAATTTCTCTGATTGAAACATAAGTGGAAATCCAGATAAAGCTCTTGGGTCCCTGACAAGGGCTCCACTGAGAAGAGTCTGAAAATCATCCTAGAGGATAGAACCCAACCTCCCTAAACCGGAATTTTTGGCCCAGTCTAATCTAACTTCTATCCTTATTTGAAAACCTGTGATTTAATAAACTAAGAGTACCTGGTAATTAGAATAGGAAAGCCAGTTTTTCCAGTCTCTATGGAGGCAATTTAGCATTTTAGAAATGCACAAATGCAACTGGATAGCAACAAGGGGTAGAAAGAGAATAATATTAGGGAATAGAAGATTTGATATTTAGTCAATTCCATGTAACCTTGAGTTAAGTCTCTAAATTTTTAGACCTCAGGTGACCTCTCTGTCAAACATAAAGGATAGTTTTATCAGGCAGCTGGACAAAATCATTTCTTTGTGTTCTTCATATTCTAAGATAGAGGACTCAAGTCTCCAAATTATTTTTTCATGATTGTTTCAGGCTAAGACACAAAATTTATAATGACAACAGGACAAAATGCTCATACTCAAAGGGAGTAAAATATAATGAAAGAGACATAAATGCTATTATTTTGTACTTTTTTTCTAACAACTGATACTTGTTAGTCCACTTGTGTTTGGATCGCTCATTCTAGTGACAATCTAAAATCAGACCCCTGCAAAGAGTATAAGGCCATTTTCCCTACTTTGTGGACATACGTGGGAGAACCTGATTTTCCATACACTATGGTGGTCTTGGTGTTGTTTTTTTTCCTCTGACCCAGAGAACAATATCTGACCCAGAAGAACCAATGTCTATGGTCTTAGATATTCAAGTAGTCACAGAGCTTTCCCTGCACTGGGAAGAGATCACTTTCAGGCACTGGTGTTGATGGTCCCAGCAGGGAATAAGGATGCTAAGCAGTCAAAACAATATATAATCAACAGGCAGTTAATGAAGACTAGGAAGCCTGCCTGGAAAACATGCTCTCTCAGGTGAAATCTAAAGTTTGTAAAGAAGGTAGCCAAATTGTGTTTGGGAGGTTGGGGTGGGGGAACAGTTGGGCAAGAAAAGCCCTTCAAACTAGGCATAAAAAACAGTTTCAGAAAAGACCCAAAAGTGATAAAAGAGGGAGCATGTGGCAGAAGATGATGTTAAACAAGACAGGAGAGGCCAAGTTATTCAGACCTTTGTGTGTATGTACCTTGTTAAATAAAGACCGTGGAGAGGTAATGGCGAGAATGGAAAGGTTTTAAATGGGAAAAATATTCACACAGGTTTTCATTTAAAAAATATAATTATGTATTTAGTGGAGAGAGTAGGAATGAGGAATCAGTAAAACTGTAGCTGGGAGGCTACTGTAGTAATAACAAGACTATGCAGTAGCCTTGGGGTTAGAGAAAGGCAGGAAGATTCAAGAGATGGGTAGGAAGGAGTATCCAAAGGACTCAGTCTTTGACTGGAGATGGGGGTGGTGAGGAAGAAACTGAGGATGATGCAATTCAAGGTTTCCAGCTTGAGCCACTAAGGGTATATGCTTCCATTACCAAAGCTAGCGTGCACCAAGGGACTAATATTTTTAAAGTAGTAATAACCAATGTTTATATAGGGCTTACTATGTAAAGGCACACATATTAACTCATTCATTCTCATCAACTCAAAGATAGTTGTTTTTCTTATTCCCTTTTACAGATGAGGAAACTGAGATACAGAAAGGATGATTGACCTACCAAAGGCCTATACCAGGAATGGCCAAGTCTGAATTTGAACAATTTAGGAGTGGGAAGAAATTTAAAATAATCTCAGTGTTAGTCATGCTAAACTTGAATGATCTATGGGACATCCCATAAGGCCAGAATATGGAGGTTTGATGCTCTGAAAAGAGATCTGTAGGATTTGGAAGTAACTAAAGCCAAGCTAATGAAAAACACAGCTTCATACAAAAGAACAGCTATTTCAGCTGAATAAAAAATTAACAATAAGCATTTTGTAGAGCTTCATTAAAATCATAAAGGTAAATAAATAAACCTTGAGACCATGCATAAGAAGAAAATAAAACAAGGATTTTATAATAAAGAGTTCAACCCAGAATGCCTCAGGCCTAAGACTTGGGGCAGTATCCCCACATGCCCAAGGAATCAGATCTTAAGTCCACCCTCTCTGCAACACTGGGCTGGATAAAGAGGACTAAAAGTCTTCACCAGGCTGATACAGAGGAGAAATTAAAAGTTTATATCAAGTCCCAATACACCAGCAGCACTGAATATAAATGATAGCTTCAGTTCATTATGTACTATTTTCATTTACTCACAACTAATGCATTCGGTCACTTCCAACTAATTTGTTTTTCTGCCTCCCTGAAGTTCTACTTAAAGAGATTCTGGAATTTTGTTAGGGAGACCAATGCAGACAAGATTCTTGTCCTAGAGTAGAGAAGTACAGATTAGTAACACCCTTTACAGGATACCACTTATTGTTTCTACAATGCCAATTTTTATTTGTGTATTCTATGAACTAATAAGCATCATTCTGTGCACAAAGTTTTTCAGTAATTGCTTAGTAACAGCAGAACTACTAGTAACCACTACTGTGTGTTAAGCCAGTCAGAATGTTAAGCATTAAACAGTCTCAATTTGCAAAAACTGAAACCCTGTCAGCACACACACACACACAAAGAAAAACGATAAAAGGTGGTAAGCAGAAAGAGGCAAATTAATCAGTGATATCTGCTCTTTCTTTTTTCCTATTTTAAAAATATTATTAAAGGTGATTAAAGTTGTATCTCCACCCCCCCAAATAAAGGTCATTATAAACCAAGGTTAGATAAGGCAGCAAAAAGGTGTCATATGAAGAGAATATAAAAGGAAAATAAAACGTGGCTTTCACAACTCCTGCTGGACTTAGTCTCCTTCAACCCCCACCTATTAAAGGAATTGATCTTTGACATTTTTGAGCACAGACACTGCATGGCTGACACCCCTTTGCAAAAAGTGATGATTTTTACCACCACACACCAGCACACGGTATTCACTGAGTCAGTCCTCTGTTTGCTGTCACAATATCTCAGGTGATCTTCCATTTAGTCCAGTAATCAACACATCTTTGCAGAGGGTCATATGGCAGACATGTGCTCTGTACTAGCAATGGTGTGATGTATGGGAAGACATGCCCCCTTTGATTATGAGCTGAGTTTTTCCAGCTATTAAGTATGGAATGAGAAACTAGTCAAACTAAAGATTTAGCTCTTTAAATCCTCCCCCTCTGCCATACCACCTGTTTTCCTGGGCCTTTCTAACACTCTGGATTACACAGCCACAAAAGGTCTATGTCCCTAATGAGGGAATAAGAATCAAAGACAGAAAGAGAAACAATATTTTAGAGTAATTTCTGTTCATCCTTTAAGGATCTTGTGAGAAAGCAGAATTAATCAAATGAACCCTGTGTTGGGCACCCTGGTGTAAGCAGCAATGGGCAAGGATTTTTCCAAAATGGCCATAGAGAATCGATGAGGTAGAACAGAAGATACACCTCCCCTTAGCAGAGTAATGGGCCTGGCATTGCTGAACCATGAAGAAAGATCCGTGTCCTGTTTCTCTAATTCTGCTACACACTCCATAAGTCCAAGAGGTGATCTAATATTAAATTAGAAAATGACAAAATTCCCCCTGCATTCCTCTTTTTTTCTTCATGAAGTGGCCATGTAAGGAGTAAGTCAGCGATGAGTTGCCACAAAGTGTTGTACCAGGTCAGTCCAGTCCTTGATAAAAATTACTATAATGTGACACAATCACAGTCCAAGTGACTGAAACTAGAAGACTGCCGAGTATAATTTGCTGAATAACTGCTTCAGAAAATCAAGATGGTTCTTCATGAGGACAAAATCACTAGTGATCTTCCAATTTGACTAAAAAGTACATGAGGCTTACTCCTGTGAAAAGCACACTGTGAAGTTTCACAGAGAATGCGCCTCCATCCCTAGCCTTGGTTATGAAGTCAGGATGCTCTTCCTGGTGCCTGTTTCTTCTCTCAATTCATTTCGGCCTCATAACTGGCCATGTGCAAGGATTCCTTTTTGTGCTAAATGCTAATGTACAATCAATGCAGCATCTAAGAGCCTGTTCCCCCAGTATTTGCATGTTCTTTCACTTATGATACAACATTAAAAGTGTGTTAAATGTTTACTACTTTGCAGAGCACACTTTTTATCTTTGTTATAAAATTCTTAAAGAAAAGCTGAGAAAGACATTTCTTATTTTCAAGGCAAATAGGCTCCTCTCAATGGCAAGATGACACAATGGGTATTATTCTCTCAATGATCAAATTAGGCCTTTTCCTTTGGAAAGAAACCATCTATCAGAAGGGATACCCTCTATCACTCCTCAGCTTGAATTAAATGTTCTCTCAACTATGAGCTCTTTCTGCATAGAAAAAGTGACAAGACAGAACAGAATAGGGCAAAGCAGGGATTGATTACCTAAAAAGTATGAGAAAAGCTTCCTTGACCAAAAATGCCTTCTCATGGAAAGCAGCAATTTTGCTTATGCATGGGCCCATTTTACAACACAGGCCATGATCTACACCCTTTCTGTACAGTGGGAAAATTTTAAAAAATATTAAAAAAAAATAATAAAAAAAATAAAACACAGGCCAGGTGAACGGTTGGACCTCAGCGAGTCTCTGTGACAGCACTGTGTCCAAAGAAAAGGAGGCAGGCCCTCTCCAAGGTGCTGAATTCAAGCAAGAGAAGAAAAACCTCAATCCAAAGTTCCTCTTGTGGCATACTCTATTATTACGTTGACTGACTGACAAGTTGAAAAGAGGGTTTTCTACTGCAAGATCAGTGTTTGAACTGAATGCCAAGCAAGCTGGAGAAATTCCTAAAAAATTGCACCACCGAGAAAAGGGAACCCTCCTGCACTGCTGGTGGGAATGTCAACTGGTACAGCCACTATGGAGAACAGTTTGGAGATACCTTAGAAATCTATACATAGAACTTCCACATGACCCCGCAATCCCACTCTTGGGCATCTATCCAGACAAAACTCTACTTAAAAGAGACACATGCACCCGCACGTTCATTGCAGCACTATTCACAATAGCCAGGACATGGAAACAACCCAAATGTCCATCGACAGAGGATTGGATTCGGAAGATGGGGTATATATACACAATGGAATACTACTCAGCCATAAAAAAGAATGACATAATGCCATTTGCAGCAACATGGATGGAACTAGAGAATCTCATCCTGAGTGAAATGAGCCAGAAAGACAAAGGCAAATACCATATGATATCACTTATAACTGGAATCTAATATCCAGCACAAATGAACATCTCCTCAGAAAAGAAAATCATGGACTTGGAGAAGAGACTTGTGGCTGCCCGATGGGAGGGGGAGAGGGAGGGAGTGGGAGGGATCGGGAGCTTGGGCTTATCAGACACAACTTAGAATAGATTTACAAGGAGATCCTGCTGAATAGCATTGAGAACTATGTCTAGATACTCATGTTGCAACAGAAGAAAGGGTGGGGGAAAAACTGTAATTGTAGTGTATACATGTAAGGATAACCTGACCCCCTTGCCGTACAATGGGAAAATAAAAAAAAATATTAAAATTTAAAAAAATGAAAATAAAAAAAAAAAACTGCACCACCGGAAGTTCCTTAAGCAATCAGACCCAACTTCTTTTATCTCTTCCTGAATCCAGGAAAAGTGGCAAGTGATGATTTAGCCACAGACAACCAAATATCTGTTCTAGGTTGGTTCAGACACCACCTACAAAATATCTATTGCTGTGTTCTTAAGGACCATCTGAATTAAGGCTATAATTTGTAGCCCTTTTCAATTATAAACTAAAATAAACCATCTACTCCACTAATGACTGAGTTAAAAATTACATCAGAATATCTTAAAAGTTACTTTAATACAAGACACATTAGATAAAATAAAGATTCATGCCTGGATTGTCCTTTAATGAAGTTTCATTATTTCTTCATATTTATGAGAACCACAGTTACAGTGACGGCTGACAGCTCTGCAGTTTTAACAAACTACTGCTCAATTCCTGAGGAATATGAGGACCTCAGAGTCCATTCCCCAGTCTCAGAATGAATTATGAATTGGCTGACCTGCACCAGCATAGCCTTCAACTTAAAAAGAAATTTAAAGGCAGGAGAACTTGGGAATAAATCAGCCATCCCCTAAGGACACAGGACAGAGATGAAAACTCACCGACTTCTTTGAGTTCTCCCAGGGTGACAACTAGGACAAGTAAGCTAAAAAGGACAAAAGCTATATGAAGTAATAAAAATGTTGGCTCTGAACTTTAGGCTGTCATACCACAAGGCAAAACTGAGATTTGGGAGTGATCTGGTGTGATTTTTGTCATCCCAAAGGTTCTGAGATGCCAGACAAGCCCTATGGAGCAATTGGTTTTAACCACTGGTGTGTATCACAGTCAGCTTTGGATCTCTTCATAAACAGCTATTCCCTGACCCTGTATTGCTAAAGGGTCAGTGGGTCTGAAGTGGAACCTAGGTAATTTTTCAGAGATCCTTAGAGGACTTGGAGGCACTCCACTGATTAAGAACCACGGTTATGGAGGCTGATTTCAAGAATGGTGCTTCTCATACTTTAATGTTCTTAAAAATTATTTTACTACCACTCTCAAATCCAAAGATCTTATTAATAAAGATTCTGGGAGTTCCCACTGTGGCTGAGTGAGTTAACAATCTGACTGCAGCAGCTGGGGTCAATGGGGAGGCAGAGGTTCAATCCGTGGCCCAGGGCAGGGAGTTAAAGAAGCTGGCATTGCTGCAGCTACAGCACAGGTCACAGCTGTGGATTGGATTCAATCCCTGGCCAGAGAACTTCCATATGCCACTAGTGTGGCCACAAGAATTAAATAAATAAATAAAGATTCTGAGTCAGTAGGTCCGGGATGGGGCTGAGTTTCTAAATTTCTAAAAAGCTCCCTGGTAATGTCCATGTTACTGGTATAGGGACCTCACTCTATGCAGCATGTCAGTAAGCTTTACACTCCAACTTCAGAAGAACGGCCATAGGGTGTATGCAAACCGCTCTCATTTAACCCCTAGCCTGGGAACTTCCATACGCCGCGGGTGTGGCCCTAAAAAGACACACACACAGAAAAAAAGACCAAAAATAAATAAATAAAATGCCAGGGCCTCACTACAAGCACACCCAATGAAAGCCAGTTAAACAAGCTCCTGGATTAATGCTTTTATATACATGAATATTTGAGAACCGCTAAAAGTTATGGAATCACCGGCAATGGATAATGAAAAGAATTCTGAGTCCCATATCATTCAATAATGAATTATATCTTTGAACTCATTAATAATATCACATATTTTGAGCCTTCTCTACTTTCTAGTTAAAATTGTGAGAGGCAAGAATTTGAAAACAATATAGTCACCTTGAAACATAACTTTAAAATATATATACAAAAGACAAACAAAATCTAAAATATCATTAGGCTTGCTTATCTCTACGATGACTATACTATCACTCATGAAACTGTTCCCAGAACTGTTATATTTTGGGGGTACTTGTCAGCTACTTTTAGTCTATTTTCCTATTTTTCCCTTATTAACAGGCACTAACACACACACACACACACACACACACACCCTCTTTGTCCTACTTGCATATTCTATGTATTCTCTATTCCTGCCAGAGAAAAATCACTTCTAATTTCATCCAGCAAAAGTCACTCTGTAACTGATACTCTGAACTCTAAATCCCTGAATGTTATTTCTGACACTGGAATATAAATTCACAAAATGGAAGAACCAAAATGCTTTTCTTCTCCAAAGTAGTGATCAAAAGTAAATGTCATATTCCTGCCTATGGAAAAATAGAGAAAATCTACACCTGCAAAAAGTAGGATAGATACAGAATTTTAAATGAAGGCTATACTATACTCAGGCATTACAAAATGGGGACCTAGAAATTACAAGTTTAAGTGGATAATTCAGGCTGTAAAATCTTTCTGTCCCTCATACACAAGCTAGAATGTTTAGAGTCATATTTACATGAAATTTTATTATTCTAAATTTATTGAATTAAATATATAATTGCATAAAATACATTATGCAAAATACTTCATACATCTTTAGAGTATTCTACATGGAATTGACTATTACATATTTGAATAATAGCTTCTAGCAGGTAATTCCTCACAATTTAATTTGAAAACTGTTTGATGAGAATATGTCATGCTCACTCATTTGGTCTTACTTCCTTTGGATAGTCATATTTGCTGTGTTCAGAAAAGAAAACCATGGACTTGCAGAATAGACTTGTGGTTGCCAAGGGGGAGGGGGCGGGGTGGTTAGGGAGCTTAGGGTTAATAGATACAAACTATTGCCTTTGGAATGGATTAGCAATGAGATCCTGCTGTGTAGCACTGGGAACTATGTCTAGTCACTTATGATGGAGCATGATAATGTGCGAAAATACAATGTGTACATGTATGTACATGGGTCACCATGTTGTACAGTAGACAGAAAAATTGTATTGGGGAAATAACTATTAAAAATAATAATAATAATAATAATGAAAAAAATTTGCTGTGTTCATTTCTCTTATTGATACTAACAGCGGAGATTACTGTGGTGAACAGACAAGGGTCAGAAAGGAGTGGATCTATTTGAAGAGTGGCATAATTGCTGTTTAAGTTTCCTATTGCTGCTGCAATAAATTACCACACACTTGGTAGCTTAAAACAACACAAACTTACTGTCTTACATTGCTAAAGATAAGAAGGCCAAAATGGAACCTAGGAGCTAAAATCAAAGTGTTGATTGACATAGTTGTATTTCTTCTGTAATAAATAAACACACTCCGGAGTTTCCGTCGTGGCTCAGTGGTTAACGAATCTGACTAGGAACCATGAGGTTGTGGGTTTGATCCCTGGCCTTGCTCAGTAGGTTAAGGATCCAGCATTGCCGTGAGTTGTGGTGAAGGTTGCAAATGTGGCTCGGATCCTGCGTTGCTGTGGCTCTGGTCAGCAGCTACAGCTCCGATTGGACCCCTATCCTGGGAACTTCCATATGCCGCAGGAGCAGCCCTAGAAAAGGCAAAAATACAAAATAAATAAACAAACAAACAAACAAACAAACAAACACACTCAACAATTCTTAGTCTTAAAATGGGGACCCTCCAGATTCAGCATAAGATCTGAGTGGTATATTTCCAACTAAAGCATTCATGGTTTCTTGGGAAATATTTTGATGAGGGATGTTACCAGCACAAAACAATTCTTCAGCAGTGCTGCTCATCCTTCGATATTCTGACTCAATCCTGGAAATCTCCCTTATGATGCCCTATAACAGCAAGGTCAAACTTAGAACTTTAAAGTTGATTATTTTAGGAATTTTTTTAAATATTAAATTTTAAAATATTAAAAACAAAGAATATCTAAATATTTACATACTTTGGCTTAGATGATCGGGTTTGATCCCTAAAGCTTCTATAAAAAATTTGAGCTTTGCCTCCTCTTAGATCCTGGTGAATATAAAGGAGGCAGTATAATTATGGCCATTATTCAAGGCTCAAATCTGAACACGTACTCTTCTCAAAGCACAGACTCCAAGACAATATGGCTGCTGCTGTCAAACTCCCTGTAAAACATCCTCCTCTTGACACAACACTGTAAATCAACTATACTTTAAAAAAATTTTTTTAAGTCTTCCTTCAAGTTTACTGCCTTTACAAGATGACAGACATCTGGAACTATCATTCTCAGTTTCCTTACCTTCTAGCACAGTGGCCCCTCCACCACTACCATGCACGTACTAATACATGAGAGCCTCTCACCTCCAGAAAGGTGTTAGTCTTACAAACTGATGTCAAGATAAAGGACTTAGGCTTAATCAGATTGGGCCAGAAGAGGATAATGAAGATTTCAGCACAAAATAAATGATACAAGTTTAGAAAGCTTCTATGGAAAAAAAGCACATATTCAGTTTTGTTCTTAAGATTCCTTCTCTTTCCTTGTTTCCTTAAGGAAGGTGCAAAAAGTTCTCAAAAATCAAAAGTGCTATAATGAAACTCCTGCCTCTCTTACCAACCACTTATGAAATCAATGGAGATGGAGGTTCAATTGGAATTTGTGAAGGCCTTACATTCGAAAGCACAAATTTCTCTAGGGTCATGGATTTTTACTGTGTCTATACACTGCACTGGAATCACCTACAGAGCTTAGAATTATCATACTCTCTTAGGTTCTGACCTCAGAGAGTGGGATGTTTGGTCTGGTTGCTTCCCAAATCATTCTAATCTTCAGGCAGGGCTGAGAGCTACTAACAAAGAGCAGCAGAGTTGCTCTAATTTTGAATATTGCTAATTTATACCAGATAATTATTTGTTATGGAGGGTTTTTCTTATGTATTATAGGATGTTTAGCAGCATCCCTTCCCTCTACTCAGAAGATGCCAGTAGCATCACTCTACTCCAAGTACTGACAATCAAAGGTGTCTCTAGACATTACCAATTGTCCCCTAAGGGGTGAAATTGCCTCCAGTTGAGAACCACTGATCTAGAGTTAGGAAAGTTACTATTCAATGTGGTTCAAACTCTTCAGTCTTGATTACTTTGAGCTAAGATGCATGGAGTAGGCATCTGATAAGGAGTAAAAAGCATTTCCCTTATATCAAAATGTCCAGGTTAGACTCTAGTTTCTACAACCCATCATTTGTGTGAACTGGGGCAAATTTCTTAACCTCTATGAACCAGTTATGAAACAGAGCTAATAAATGCACTTAACTTTTAAAATTATTGTGGGATGAGCTAACACAGTAAAGCCTTTTAAGGATACTTGGCTATCATATATAACTGCTCATTAAATGTTAGCTTATATTGCTACTGTTAATTATTTTTCCCGTATTTCACATCGTGAAGAAAGCCCGTGATGCTGGGACTCTCACTCTAGATGCTTCCAGTAATTTGGACAGTGTGAAGTAAGTTAAAATCCTAGAAGGTGACTTTAATATAAACCCTACTTTGTGTGATAGTCCAGATGGTGGGAAGTTTTTAAAAGCTGATAGATGGCCAATCAATAAAACAGACAGTCTAGTCCCTATTGACTATCAGTTCCTTGAATCAAGAGAAGCAATAACTCTCCTACCCTACTTTCTACAGTTGCATACACACACACACACACACATGCACACACAGAGTTTTCAACATATTTCTTTCTTTGACTACAATTCATATTGATTCATTCATACTTTTAAAAATAAGTTATTAAACACAGCTTATCTTCACCTGGGAGCAATATAATATCCACTGAATCACACATGGTAATTAGTACTATTTATCATATACATATAATCATCCATTTTCCCAGAGACTTATGAGTTTTAAAATCTAATATATGCCTATATTCACATTTTAAACAATAAATAACTTTAATACACAATTACTTGATGATCATAAATCCTATCCTTAAAAATTACCATCCTGATTGGGATTAAAACGAACACAGGCAAATTCCTGTGTTTTCTTCTCCACACAACACACACACTTAACCAAATACATATTCTGGTTTTCCCGCATGAAACAATTCTCTGATTCTCTGGATACCAGCTAAGTGTCCTACAAATCAACTCAATTCTGACTCTCTCTACCTGGAGATAGTGTCAGATCGATCCCACAGGTTAAGAGCTCAGTCCCACAAAACTGCTCCCCCTACTCCAATTATAATTCCAGACTACACCTATGCTTCTAACTGACTAGCTATACAAATCAGGACTTCCCAATACCCCATTTTTGGGTTCAATTATTTGTTAGAATAGTTCACAGAACTTAAGAAAACAATTTACTTACTACATTACTGGTTCGTTATAAAAGGTTATGACTCAGGAATTGGCAGATGGAAGTGATTCATAGGGCAAGGTGTGGAGTAGGTACCCGGAGTTTTCCATGTTCTCTCCAGGCATGTTATCAAACCCTGAGCACCAGCACATATTTACCAATGCAGGAGAAACTCAAATCCTACTCTCTTGAGTTATTAGGGAGGCTTCATTACACAGGCCCAATTTATTAAATTGGTGATTGATTCAACCTCAACACTATAACAGTAATTACCCAGCAGAAATAATAATCAGAGAAAAGATAAAACACCGAAGATTTGCCTATAAGTAGGAAGGATGAAGAGCATAGTTTAAAAATTCATAATCATATATGACTGAGTTTACACAAAAAGACATATGTTAAAGTCTAAGAATTACTAAAAACCAAGAGAGATGCACTTCTCTTAAATTTCTGAATGTTTCCAGAAAGTTTTTTGCCTGAATTAATGAAGGTAATTGCTATAATTTTTTACTTCACCTTGAACATACATTAATCCTTTTCCCTATTCAAGAGCTTAATATCTGGCCATAGAGATGTCCCAAAGACCACAATTTCTAGAAACAATGTAACTCTGAAAAAAAAAAAAATCTTACCCAGTTTAAGACCAAATAGCTCTTCAGGGTAACAGTGCATAATTTGACATAACAAATGTTTTTCGCCTCTCTTTCAGTCTCCGACCAGACACATGAACAGCATTTCAGAAACAAAAAGAATCTCTGCTCTGGTACTTTTTTCAGAGGCTGGTCCTTCTATTTCCCCAAGGAAAAGAAATATGCTCAAAGTTTTAAAACTTGTCTATTTCTGTACAATCTCGGTTACAAATAGAGCTTATCATTCCCAAATTAGAAGGAAAATTTTTTTACTACTGCTTCCTGAAAAAAGAAACAAATTCCTTTCCCAACCTACCTTAGTATCTACTATACTGTTTGAAATTTGCAAATAGCAATGTATGTGCCATGCAGAAGATTTTCAAACTTGCATGTGTGTAAAATTTTACATGATGGCTCTTTATCTTGCAGCTTTCTGATCTCCACCTCCTGAAACTCTGATGAGAGGAAAGGGGACAGAGAAAGACGAGGGAAGCCATGAAGTTGCACACTTAAAGATATCTTAGGTAATTTGATACTCATCATCTAAAGTGCTGATCAACAGTAGGATCGGTATTACTTGGAGCCTGTTAGAAACACAGAATTTCAAGCTCTACCTCAGACCTTCTGAGTTAGAATCTATATTTTATCAAGATTCTCAGGTGACTCATATGCATATTGAAAATTGAGACGCAATGTATTAAGCACCATTCAGGGAGCTCCTGTTGTAATTTAGATATAAATTGGCAAGAATTTCTAAGGTCTGGTGACTTTGAAAATTTAATTTCTTGGTAAAATAAATATTCTTAAACTGAAACTTCTTACGCTTTTAAAACATAATTTAGGTTAGTTTGTTTAACTAAAAAAGACATGGGAACAGTGTCCTTGTCGTAGTTAAATTGTGAATTAGGGGTTTGTAACCATAATAGGCTTGGCTGAAAATAATGGAGACCTGGAAAAAAGAGGATTAAATAAGACAGAAGTTTATTTCTCAAGTCAAAGCTGACCACATATGGGTAGAATGGAGTTGGTATTTCAGTTTCACACTGCCACTCAAGGATCCTGGCTCTTATCTTTCTGCCTCATCTGAATAGTTTCTGTATTTCCAGGAATCAGATCCAAGTTCCAGCCAGCAGGCAGAAAGGGAGCAGACAAAGGGTATCTCCTCCCTTTCAAAATGTGTTTAGAGAAAATTCATGCAACACTTTGTTTCCATCTCAGTGGCCAGATCTTAAACATATGCCTATAATCTATTGATAAGGAATGCTGGAAAATTTAAGCTTCTGGCTGGAAACACTATCACACCCAACATACCAGAGTTCTATTATTTAGGGAGGAAGAAGGGAATAGATGTTAGGGTAGGCAACTGGCAGTCTCTGCTACAGACCTGCCTAAGAGTCCAAGTATGGCTAGAGTCAGCCCCCAATTCAAAACATCTGACATAAAACCTAAATTTACAAGTGATCTTCTCTACTATTTGAGAAGACATTGTGAAATGTAATACTTTAAATAAATCAATGAGGTGCATCATGGAAAAAAAGTATGAAAATGTGTAATGGATTTACCCTAGGAAGAGCCCCTGACTGATTCAGCTCCACAGACATCTTCATGGTGTTACTTTCTGGAAATGTAAAGAGTATAGTTTGCATGCTTTGCAATAGTCCTAACCCATGGACCCACTTATTAACTGATCTGTGCAAAATCCATCTCTGATATTGCCTGATGTTTTGCTTTTTTCCCCATTTTTTAAAGCAAGTGTTTAAAATGCCCCCATGAGCAATTCAAGCTTCTTCTTTTAAAAATATTAACAGCTGTGGAATGGCTATGGGTCATCAGTCATTCACTAGTGTGAACTGATTTAATTATATTAATTTTCTAATAGCTGACAAACAGCAGCATATTCTTAGAAAGAAGACTATAGTTTGTGGCCAGGGAGGTCAGTAAATCACTCTAGAGAATGAATCTTTGTTCTTTTTCTCAATGGAAATGATACAAGGGCATATCCTTGAAGTTATTAGAAGCAAAAAAGAAAATAGAAGGGGAGTATGAGTGTGGAGTTCATAAAGAAAGGTACTTTTTTTGTCTGTTTAGGGACAAGCCTGTGGCATACGGAGGTTCCCAGGCTAGGACTCAAATGAGAGCTGTAGCTGCTGGCCTATGCCACAGCCATAGCAATGCCAGATCCAAGTCGTATCTGCAAAATACAGTACAGCCCATGCCAATCCCAGATCCTTAACCCAATGCGCAAGGCCAGGGATTTAACCTGTGTCCTCATGGATACTAGTCAGATTCATTTCCTCTGAGTCACAACAGGAACTCTGAGAAAGGTAGATTTATGGAAAATTAAAACCATTTCCAAAATTTTCCTTAAACCAACAGGGTACCAGATACAGGTAAGAAAAAAAAAAAAAATGCCCTTCTCTCTTCAGCACCATATTACGCTTAGTCACCAGGACAGACAAAATAGTATTCTCAGGTTAGTATTATAAACATACAGTGTGGGTCCATTGGGGGATTAGTATCTTTTGAAGGGCAGCTTGCAGATGAGCTAGCATATATTGTATTTGATAGAAAATGCATAGAGTTCCAAGCAACTCAAGGGGAAATAAGATTTTGCTTCACAGTACCTAAATTAGGAATTACCAAATCTTGGATATTTCTAAATAATGTATTATTGTTGCTGCTGTCATGGTGTTGAGGAACTCCTACATACACAGTCATCTATATAGGAGAACGATATAAAACAGAAAAAGAGGAAAGCAATGTCGGGTGAATCAGAACCCAGGAATCTTGACCTCCAGCTCTTACTGGGGCCCCCACACACAAGGCAGACCTTGAGAACCACCAATCTGAACCAAGAGGGAATAGTGACTCAAAATAACAAGAGCTCAGATTTCTTTAGCAAGAAATATAAGTTTTGCCCTCCCTTCTGCAATGTCTGTACTGTACATTTTATGTAGATCAAAGGCATGGTTGTTCTGCTATTGATGGTCAATTAAGAATGGACTACTAGTATACAAACGGTATAGAATTTTACATTTTTGAATAGTTTTCACATATATGAATCGTGTATAAGATATCAATTTTATGAGGAAGATAGCATAGGTACTATCGTGATCATGTTATTGATAAGGAAATTGAAGTTCATATAATTTAAGTGACTTTAAAAAGTGACATTGGAAAAGAAAAAAAAAAAGGGGAGTTTCCTTCATGGCTCAGTGGTTAACGAATCTGAATAGCATCCATGAGGATGCGGGTTCTATCCCTGGCCTTTCTCAGTGGGTTAAGGATCTGGTGTTGCCGTGAGCTGTGGTATAGGTCACAGACGTGGCTCAGATCTTGCGAGGCTGTGGCTGTGGCTGTGGCCGGCAGCTACAGCTCTGATTCGACCCCCAGCCTGAGAACCTCCATATGCCACAGGTGCAACCCTAGAAAGACAAAAAAAAAAAAAAAAAAAAAAAAAAAAAAAGTGACATTGCCAGAAAGTGATGGAGGTAGATCAAGAATTCAGATCTTCTGACTTCTCAGCTCTGGCTGCTCTTGATAATTATCAGGAAGATGACTAAGAAAAGAACCATCAAGGATTTGGGAAGAATAGCTACAGGATACTTGGTTATTAAATATCCCAGAATCCTTCCCCAGACCAATTAAATCTGAAAGAACAAATCTAAACATTCATAGGCAACAGCTGCAATAAAACTAGGAGTACACAGAAACCAAAAAATTGAGTAAGAAAATGAGGAATATGGGCAGTGAATATTGAGGGAGGTGACTATTATAAGATTAGATGTGGCATGGGCCATTTGAGCCCTGAATTTTCAAAATGAATAAAGGGAAGCTCCCATGAAAGATAAAAATACATTTTTAGGAGACCACCAATTGAGCAGGACAGGTACAACAGAACAAAGGAAAAAGAAAATGCAGATGAAAGTGGGAGGAAGGGTACACAGTAGTTATATCCCAGAAACTACTATGTGTTGTTATGTTTAAATCAGTTCATGAAGTCAAATGAAAAGGAAGTTCTACGGTCTGTCTCTAGAAAAGCTATCCTGGATCACTTTTCCTGTCTAAATAGATGGAAACTTATTCTCATAAATATAAGCAAAAGAGAAAGGGTGCTGTTCAATTCCATACAAAGTTACTATTTAAAAAAATAAGGAAGGAAAAGAATAAAGTAAGGCTCTCTAGAAATATACCTCCACAAAACTCTACCCTGATATTTAGAGAAAAAAGTGGAGATGTTTTTAAGAAACTGATATACACTATAAAATAATAGCATAAAAGACAACCAGAAACACCCAGAAATAAAGTTTTTGGAAAATGGAAGCTATAAAAGGATAGGGGATGATCCTATCAGGACTGAACATGAATAGAAGAAAAAAATCATTTTAGAAATGAAGACCAAACTTGCTATCACTCGAAAGCAAATGAATACAATTAATAATGTCTTAAGAGAAAGTAGAAAGGAGCAATTTTTTAAAATAAAAATACAGAAAGAGATTCAAAATATTCTTGAAAAAGAGACAGATATAGAAGGTAGGCAAAGAAGATGTCACATAATTTTATAGGAGTCCCTGGAGAAAACCAAAGCCAAAAAAAAAAGGGGGGGGGAGAAAGAAAAAAAGAAAAAGAAAGAAAGAACAAATACTAAAAACTATCAATTAGGAAAACTTCCTTGAAGTTTATTTTCTTTAAAGTACAGTTGTTTTACTATAATGCATAATGACTGTCCTATGATGACTTTTCCATATATGTAGCATATGTTTTCAGTATCAAATTTTAAGCATTTTTATTTCATTTTTTAAACTTTCTGTCTCATTCTATTCATTGAGGTATACATAAAGGCCTGAACAATTTCCTGGAAGGAAAATAGACTCTACCTCCTATGGGAAGTAACAAATTTTTAGAAGCACAGGTGACATAGGAAACATTCCTGTGGCTATTTTCAGAAAACGCACTGTGCCATATGGGATAAATAAATGAATACTATTATTATTGTAATGGACTGAGATTTTGCAATGAAATGAAGAAGATTCAGATATAAAAGTGATTAAAGAAAAAAACAATGAATTTTTGAATTTTAAAATAAATAGTTCCCAGCTCTATCTATTGGAAAGGCCTAGAAAATGAATAATTCACTAATGACGAGTAGGCCTAGCAATCAGATTTGTGTCCCAAAATAGATGTCTCCATAGAAGGAGCTAGGATGCCTCAGAGAAAATGCTGTTTCTGGGAGTTGTACCATAAACTTCAATTGTACCATAAACTTATACAGTGCTTTTATATCAATTACGTCTCAATAAAACTTGCAGGAAAAATAAAAAGATGAACTTCCATATCATAAAGCAAGAATGCTACCAGAGATGCAGCTTGGATCTGGTAGTGTTGGTGGCTGTGGTATAGGCCGGCAGCTATGGCTCCAGTTAGGCCCCTTGCCTGGGAACTTCCATATGCTGCAGGTGTGACCCTAAAAAGCAAAAAAAAAAAAAAAAAAAAAAAAAAAAAAAAAAGACGAATGCTACCAGAAATTATGAGCATAGTAACTGACGGTCTCAGAATTTAAAATGAAGAGGCTACAACAGACCATTGTTGAGGCAATGTAAGAATAAATAAGAAATATAATTATGGAGTTCCTGACGTGGCTCAGTGGTTAGCAAATCTGACTAGGAATCATGAGGTTGCAGGTTCGGTCCCTGGCCTTGCTCACTGGGTTAAGGATCCGGCGTTGCCGTCAACTGTGGTGCAGGTCACAGATGCGGCTTGGATCCCACGTTGCTGTGGCTCTGGCATAGGCTGGTGGCTACAGCTCCGACTCGCCCCTAGCCTAGGAACCTCCATATGTCATGGGACCGGCCCAAGAAATGGTAAAAAAAACCACCAAAAAAAAGAAAAAGAAATATAATTACAAAGTAATAAAATATATCAAATATTTAAAAACTCATACACTAATAATAATATAAAATTCTCCTCGTTCTAATGATAATAATTCTAACTTTGGGAACCACTTCACTATGTGAAAACTGGTAAAGAAAAGAGAAGGAATCAAACTTTTCTTTCTTTACTTTACAAAATGTATCTCAGAGTAATCATGCAGTTGATGAGAGAATGCTTCTCATTATAGAAATATACCAGCTAGTAAGTAAAGACTAAATAATTCAACTCAAATATAACCATTTTGTAAACCTTAATTTAAAAATGAGTCTCAGCATTAATCATCTAAGGTTGTTAATACCACAAAAGAGAAACAATCAGAAATGTTTTGCCTGATAATGGGTGTGCCCAATAACATCTATGAAATAGTCTTTCAAAAGTGATCCAATCTAAATTATATCAAGCTTATAAGCCTAAATACCAATTTACAGGAAATACACGGAACAGAGGAACATGTTAAATGAAGTCATAGAAATTCAGCCACTTGTAACCATTTTGAAAACTCCGCAATACAAATGACCCAGTCTCTTTAAGACACCATCAAACCCCTAGAGGAGAACATAGGCAAAACACTCTCTGACATTAACCTTACAACTGTCATCGCAGGTCCGTCTCCCAAAGCAACAGAAATAGAAGCAAAAATAAATCACTGGGACCTAATCAAACTGATAAGCTTTTGCACAGCAAAGGAAACCATTAAAAAAAAAAAAAAGGCAACCTACAGAATGGGAGAAAATAGTTTCAAATGATGCAACTAACAAAGGCTTAATCTCTAAAATATACAAAAAACTTATACAACTTGACATCAAAAAAGCCAAAAACCCAATGGAAAAATGGGCAAAAGACCTAAATAGAAATTTATCCAAAGAAGATATACATATGGCCAACAAGCACATGAAAAGATGCTCAACATCGCTGATTATCAGAGAAATGCAAAAAACTACTATGAGTACCATCTCACACCAGTCAGAATGGCCATCATTAATAAGTCACAAATAACGAATTCTGGAGTGGTGTGGAAGAAAGGGAACCTTTCTACACTGCTGAAGAGAATGTCAATTGGTACAACCACTATGGAAAGCATGGAGGTACCTCAGAAAACTAAATATAGAACTACCATATGACCCAAAAATCACACTCTTGGGCACATATCTGTACAAAACGTTCCTTGCAAAAGACACATGCACCTGTATATTCATTGCAGTACTGTTCATAATAGCTAAGATATGGAAACAACCTAAATGTCCATCAACAGATGAATGGATTAAGAATATGTGATATAGGAGTTCCCGTCGTGGCGCAGTGGTTAACGAATCTGACTAAGAACCATGAGGTTGCGGGTTCGATCCCTGACCTTCCTCAGTGGGTTAACGATCCGGCGTTGCCGTGAGCTGTGGTGTAGGTTGCAGACACGGCTCGGATCCCGCGTTGCTGTGGCTCTGGCGTAGGCCGGTGGCTACAGCTCCGATTGGACCCCTAGCCTGGGAACCTCCATATGCTGCGGGAGCGGCCCAAGAAATATCAAAAAGACAAAAAAAAAAAAAAAAAAAAGAAAGAATATGTGATACATAGGTACAGTGGAATACTACTCAGCCATTAAAAAGAACAAAATAATACCAATTGCAGCAACATGGTTAAAACTAGAGATTCTCAGAGTAAGTGAAGTAAGCCAGAAAGAGAAAGACAAATACCATAAGATACCACTTATATGAGGAATCTAACATATGGCACAAATGAACCTTTCCACAGAAAAGAAACTCATGGTCATGAAGAACAGACTTGTAGTTGCTAAGGGGCAGGGGAAGGGAGTGGGATGGACTGGGAATGCGGGGTTAATAGATGTAAACTATTGTCTTTGGAATGGATAAGCAATGAGATCCTGCTGTATATATAGCACTGGGAACTACATCTAGTCACTTATGATGGAGCATGATGGATGATAATGTGAAAAAGAATGTATGTATGCATGTGTGTGACTGGGTCACTTTGCTGTACAGTAGCAGAAAACTGACATAACACTGTAAACCAGCTATAGAGGGGAAAAAAACATTTAAAGAGAAAAAAACTGAAAGAAAAAGATACGGAGGTAATCTACAGGTTGAAAGAAACATAAGAGATATATTAACCAATCTTAATGAATTTCCCTTGTTTGAATTCTGATTTGAGCCAACTATAAAAAGTATGAGACAACTGGGGAAGTGTAAACACTGGCAGGATATTTAACTACATAAGAAACTAAGTTAAGCTTTCAGTGTTCTGAGATAAAATAATCGATATTTAGTGAGTCCCCTTCTTTACTACATAAGAATGAAATTATATGGTATCTAGGACTCATTTCCAGATATTCCAAGAGAAGACAGTGAAAAGAGGGGTTGGCTGGTGTTGAAGATGAGACAGGTTTAGCCATGAGTTAGTATAAGCTGGGGATGACTACAATTATCCTATGGGTTCATTATATTATTTTCCCACTTTTTATATATGTTAAAAGTGCTCCATAATAAAAAATTTAAAATAAATAAATGGTATAGTTAATAACTGTACTCTCACCCCAGCTCCAGACATCCTGATTTAATTGTTCTGTTAATACTTAGGTTTGGGGATTTTTTTAATTTCCTGGTAAATTTTAATGAGCAATCATGAATAAAAATAACCTCAGTGAGCTACATATATACATTCATACCTTATCATAACATGGGAGAAAATCATACAATACAGTCTGTCACCTAGGTGATTAAATATAAGTAGAGCTTTTATGTATATTAGTACAGTACACACACACACACACACACACACACACACACACACAAATATCCTAAAATAGTTTTCATTCTAGCATGATAGGAAGAATGGTCAGAGTGCAGTGAAGTATTCTCTTTGGGGTTTTCTTCTGGGCTTAGCTGTTTACAAAGCTGACTGGAACAGGATGGATTAGAGTGGAATTAAGTGCAAAGTCATTCAATGACAAGGTGACTGAGGCATTTTCCTGAAGAAAATATGCAACAAGCTTGTATTTGGGGCATTTGGGGTTACGAATAATTCAGCTATAGTATTCATCATCACTTTCCATAGTAATGGTATTTGGTTAATACCACAGCATGTTATTTAAAAGTCCATATTGATTAAATGCCTAGCATGGTGGTTGAAATTGAGCAATGCTTGAAATGTGAAATGACTCAATACATCATACTCATGGAAAAAATAAATACACCCTGTTTTTCTTATTGTGCAATTTTAGAAGACATATTAATATTGCTCTCTCTTTTATTTGAAATGAATAAAACTCTGGATCTCAACAAACCATCTTTTATTAACACTATTATTCAAAATCACTCCAGTAGGTTACAGCACAAGAGCAATTTCCCCCCAAAAGTGTCTAAAATATAGTACTGAGAAGACAGTCCTCAAAATATAGAAAATCATTATATACTAGAGTTCTCAGCTAGCTGTAAGGACTTTTTTCTTTAAAACTTATTTCTGTAAATTGTTCTACTTATAGTACATTTCAGGGAAATAAAACCTTTAAGGTATTTATCAACTATTACTGATGCATGTGGCAAACTGGTTGAGAGCTTTTTCTTTATAAAGAAAATTCATGTAGGCACAATTTCAACAAAATTTCACAATAAGGCACATATCCAACAAGATTCTAAGTGACAGACTCAGAACAATGAAAAAACTGGCAATTCATATCTTTTCAAGAGCTGGGGGTGATCATCTCATTCCAAAAGGCTGAAAGTACTCAGGCCCAGCATCTGGCTCAACTCTCATTCTTCTTTCCCAATCTCAGTCTCCCTAACTAATAAAACTATTGATGCTTCTCTGCATTTGATACTCAAAACCTCACTTGGAGACACGAACAGACTTAATTTTGTTCTAAGGACCTCTGCAGAGACCCTGCAGAACACTTTCATGAAAACTGTACATTCTAGGTAAACTTATGTCATCAGCATTTTTGTTTTTCTGTACTTGTTTTATTTCCTTGAATTCCAACATCTGCATCTGTAAAAGAAGAGTCAGATTACCTGTTTTACAGAAATCACTGAAATCTAAAAAGGGATAGAGTTCTGTGTCTCACTCATAACAAGTGCTCAGTCAATATTGACTCCTGAATTTACCCACTGCCATTAGAACTGTCCCTAAAGGAAATGAGTACAACCTTTATTATCAAATTTCTTGTTAATTCAGAGAGCATCCCTCTAAGCGTATCCCAGGAACACTATTTTCTTGAGATACTATTAAGTGTAGGTGATCCACAGAGTGAGTGAGTAGGAAAAAGCAGCGTCTGTGGTCAAGTTAGGTTAAACACCTGTGTTTGTGACAGCTGAGAGTTTTGCAACTGCAAATATACACTGCGATTCCTTGAAGGGAGGTCAAAGTGATCACATTCCCCAACATCTGAGGCAGTAAAACCTTTTTGTCAAGAACACTAACACCTGAAGGAACTAATATTCTATAGAACACAGTGTAGCAAATATGGTCCTAGGTTCTAGACTGACAGGACTAGCAGGCAATCTTTGTTGTGACCAAAGGATAACAATTTATTACTTGGATTTCTTCTGTGCATGGAATTATTCTTACCCACTGTGAGGATCAAACACGTTCAGCATGCAATTCACTGCAGAGCTATGGGGCAATTTTTTTCTTTTTCTTTTTTTTTGGCATCTGGATAACTAAAATAAGCTGCTGACTTTTGTGAACAATACTGTGAATAATTACAGAACCTACTGCTTGACAAACAAGCATGATTTTTAAAGGTACAGTGGTCATTTTAGTCAGAATATAATTAGCGGAACAAAAAGGAATTTGATATGTTTACACTTTTAGCAAACTGTTTAAAAGTAGGTTAGGGAAACTCAGAGTCATAGATATTTGAATTTTGTATGGACCAGTCCAGATACATTAATAAATAGCCATGCTAGAAAGGCAACTTTGATTTAGTTTAATATATAGTACTTGTTAGGTAAACTAGTAATGGTGATAGATGGCATGCATCCTTTTGAATAACAAATTATAATGTCTGTGTTGTGAACTTATATACAGTATAAAAGATTATGCTGGCTCTTCAGGTAATCATTGTCTTTGAACTTCTACCATGTCTGGGGTTTTGACATTCTGCAACATTTTAGTTTCAATTCTGCTCTGCAATGTCACTGTAAAAACCATTTTAACTAGTGCTCAAATGGGACAGAATATGTGTGGGTTGCCAAAGCAACTGCTCAGTGTGTGGTCTTGCAGTTCAGTTCCAGAGTAGCTGTGGTCTACTTTGGGAAAAGGTGAAACAGAGGTCATCTGGATTGGAGTGGTTTTTAATCCACATACTCAATTGATGCACATTCAAATTAACCATGTCCAGAAGATACCAAGTGTACTCAGGAGGTTAAAGCCATCCCACCTCTGTAGGTGACTCTGGTCCCAGTGGCAGACAGAATTCAAGATTCTTACCCCTTGTCCATACCTCATATAATCTCTTCCCCTTGATTATGGGCAAGTCTACGAATATGAGCGATTTCAATTTCATGCTTAGGTTACATCATATGACAAAGTTAAAGGGATATTTCAGATGTAATTAAGGTCCTAAGTAAGTTGGCATTGAGTTAGTCAAAAAAGGAGTTATCCTGGATGGGCCTAAGCAGATAAGCACATAAAAAAGGACTGGATCCTTCCTGAAGGAAGATAATGAAAGTGAGAGAGATTCTCCTCCCAGCCTTAGAGAAGTACACTGTCATATTGTGGACAGGGTCAAGTGGCATTTTAAGGACCAAGAGAGCATCACAGTTATGTGCTGGCTCTATAGCCTGATTGCTTGCATTTGAAGCTTGTTTCCATACATGACCCTGGACAAGTTAATTATCCTCTCTGGGCTTCAGATTCCTCAAAATATAATGGGATGATAAAGTAGGAACTGCCACATAAGCTGTTGTCAGAACTATACATGTGAAGGTAGGCAGAGCCCCTGGAAGAGCAGCTGCCATTGTAAGTACTTTGTATATGGAAACTGTTCTTACTTTGTATTCCTTAAGTGTCATTGTGAAGATGTAACCAGATATTATCTTAACATACCAGGAGAATTCTCATTTCAGCACAGGATTTCTTTAGCATCTATCTGAAATCTAAATTTTGGAGTTTCTCAGGACTATATAAATGCTCTTTTTTTCTCTGGTTATTTTCTTCTCCAAATGATCTCTCCCATTAATATGGCTATATATCATTTATGTATCATCAACTACAAAATGTATTTCTCATACAAAGACAATTATTTTCATCTCTCAACATACATATATCCCACTACCTATCTGAAAGTTCCACTTTGATGGCTCATAGGTATCTCAAACATAGCATGCTCACAACTGAATCCTTACTAACACAACCCTCCTTCAATATTTTTATCCCAAGTATTTCCTTCTCAGTAAGTGGTACAATAGTCCATCCAGATGCTCAGTTCAGGAATCCAGGAATCCTTTAGGATTTATTTCCCACCATAATATTCCACATTCATTTGATTAATATCTAGTCTTTTCCTCCAAAATATAACTTAATCCATCAAAGTCTCTTCCCGCCATACCTTACCTGCAAGACTAATCTGAATTTTTTAAAACAACATATAACCATTTAATTATTACTTTTATGTACCAATGTCTATCTGCCCTGATTCTTTTTTTCAACTACTTCATAAGCTACTACTAGCAAAGTGTCAATTCCACAACCGATATGGAGAAAATATTTGTTGAATGAATGAATAACCATATCATAGTTTGCCCCATGGATATGTTTTGGTGTGCACAACAGAATTAACCACTCAGATTTAAAGCGGAAATAACAAAATTCCTTGTGACTAAATGTTAGAGCAAAATATGTAGACTACTGATATCAATAAAAGTTAGAAATTTTTATTTTCCCATCTTTCAATTCCAGTTACAAGCAGATTGTTGATAAACTGAATCACAGAGCTTCACATCTGATGCAATTTCCTATTGCCATTATCACTAGCTATCAGGTCTTGAATCCTTTTCTTCTTGAGAACAGCCATGGCTACTAGTTCTAACTGTACCAAGTGAACTTCCACTACTTAGAGCAAAGGCACAAATTCTACTTCAGGATCAATCAAAGTCACATCCTTTGGTGTTACCATGAGGAAGCATTCCAGATCCTAAAATTATTACTTCCAATACCTTATGTCAAAAGCATCCTCCTCTTTTATCTCATGCCCACCATATGACTCAAGCTCTATGGTCGACCTTTTTAATTCCAACATGCTGAGGTGGGTCTCCTCTTAAATATACTGAAAATGGTTGGAAGTTTAATCCTTAAGTAAAAAGCTTAAGGTTTTGAATCTAAGTGAACCTTTTTATTTACACCCAAAACTAGAAACAATGCAGGGCTTATACATAGATTGTTTTTGTGGTGAGACATCTGTATGTGTGATAAAACCTCCTAACCACAGACATCTACCTCGACGATATCCCATAAAGCCTATTGTTTTTCCAGTACCCAGAATAGTGTATTTGCCACATAGGATATGCTTGATTTATACTCAATTCTTATATTAGGATGGTAAATTAATAAATGCCTTTTAGGGAGTCCTCACTGTCGCTCAGTTGGAACAAACATGACTAGTATGCATTAGGATGTGGGTTCAGTCCCTGGCCCTGCTCAGCAGATTAAGGATCCAGCACTGCTGGCTTACATCCTCCATTGCTGTGCTGTAGGCCAGCAGCTGCAACTCCAACTAGACCCTAAACCTGGGAACTTCCACATGCTGCAGATACAGCCCTAAAAAGACAAAAAAATAAAATAAAAATAAATTTTTTAAATGCCTATTAATTCACCATTAGGAATTCATTTCTTTGAATTAGCTTATTGTGTTTCACAATCAAAATGAAACTGATCCTCAGTTGCACTAGACAGTGCCTCCTAGGTCTAGCACATGAAGACTTCCTGGGAGGAAAAGCTTTTAAGAATGGACTCAGGGAGTTCCCATCATGGCTCAGCAGTTAACAAACCCGACTAGTATCCATGAGGACACGGATTCAATCCCTGACCTTGCTCAGTGGATTAAGCATCTGCTGTGTAAGTCACAGGCAGGGCTCAGATCCTGTGTTGCTGTGGCTGTAGTGTAGGTCAGTAGCTGCAGCTCTGATTTTACTCCTAGCCTGGGAACCTCCATATGCCACAGGTGTGGCCCTAGAGAGACAAAAGACAAAAAAATTTTTTTTTTAAAGTATGGACTCAGAAATCAAAGATGACATAAACAGATGAAAAGACATACCATACTCCTGGACTGGAAGAATCAACATTGTTAAAAATACTGTATTACCAAGGGCAATCTACAGATTCAACAAAATCTCTATCAGATTACCAATAGCAATTTTCCCATAATTAGAACAAAAAAAATTTTTTAATTTTTATGAAAATACAAAAGATCCCAAATAGCCAAAGCAATCTGAGAAAGAAAAATGGAGCTGGAGGAATCAGGTTCCCTGACTTCAGACTATACTAAAAGGCAGTCATCAAAAAAGTATGGTATGGGCACAAAAAACAGATATACAGATTAACTGAACAAGATAGAAAGCCCAGAAATAAATCCACATACCTATGATCAACTAATCTACAACAGAGGTGGCAAGAATATATGATAAAGAAAGTCTCTTCAATAAGTATGCTTGGAAAACTAGACAGCTACATGTAAAAAACTGAAATAAGAAATGAAAATAGACATCTAATACCCCACACAAAAATTAAACTCAAATGGATTAAAGACCTAAATGTAACACCAGATAGTATAAAACTTAGAGGAAAACATAGGCGGAACACTCTCTGACATAAACCACAGCAATATCTTCTCAGATCTACCACCTAGAATAATGAAAATAAAAACAAAAATAAAGAAATGGGACCTAATTAAATTTAAAAGTTTTTGCATATCAAAGGAAAACATACCAAAAAAACCCCATAGAATGGGAGAAAATATTTGCATATGAAGCAAGTGACAAGGGATTAATCTCCCAAACATACAAATCACTAATACAGCTCAATTAAAAAAAAAAAAAGATTTCCTATTGTGGCTCAGTGGAAATGAGTCCAACCAGTATCCATGAGGATGTGGGTTCAATCCCTGGCCTCACTAAGTGGGTTAAGGATCCAGCATTGCCATGAGCTATGGCATAGGTTGCAGATGTGGCTCAGATCCTATGTTGCCGTGGCTGTGGTGTAGGCTGGCAGCTGCAGCTCCGATTAGACTGCTAGCCTGGGAACTTCCATATGCCACAGGTGTGGCCCAAGAAGGCAAAATAAATAAATAAAACTTAAAAATGGGCAGAAGATCAAAACAGACATTTCTCTGAAAAAAGTATACAGGTGGCCAAAAAAGACATGGAAAGATGCTCATCATCACTAATTATTAAAGAAAGGCAAATCAAAACTACCACCTTTCACCAGCCAAAATGTCCACCATGAAAATGTCTACAAACAATAAATGCTGGAGAAAGTGTGGAGAAAAAGAAACCCTCAAACTGTTGGTGGGACTTTACACTGATACAATCACTACAGAAAACAATATGGAGGTTCCTCAAAACACTAAAAATAGAATTACCAAATGATCAAGCAATCCCATTCCTGGGCATCTATCCAGACAAAACCATAATCTGAAAAGATACATGCACCCCAATGTTCATTGCAGCAATTTTTACAATAGCCAAAACATGGAAGCAAGCTAAATGTCCATTGACAGAGGGATGGATAAAGAACATGTGGAATATTGCTCAGCCATATTTTAGCGCCCCGGGTGTTGCCCTAAAAAAAAGCAAAAAAAAAAAAAAAAAAGAATTAAAAGAATTCCAGCTGGAAGACACTAGGCATAAAGTCAAGTCATGATAAATATTGTTATCTTATTCATATACCTCCCCATCATCCTCCATCTGCTTTGCAATTTTTTATCAGAAGACTGCTGTCCATGATATCACCTTATTTGAATATCGATAGAAGAAGAAATCTAACATAAAGATATGCTTTGGCCTCTTCAATTATTTTGCTCTTTCTTTTTAAGTCTTTCTAGTCTCAAGTTTATTTTTGTGAGATAGTCATGACAGAATCATTGAGAGGTGTGTCACTGGATCTGGTTAAAAGTAATGAAATAAAACAAAGTATCATGCAAACCTACCTATCCCTAAATCAAACTAATAGGAAGATTTCTCATCCGCTGCCAGCTAATTTACTTCATGCTACTGGATATTGATTCTACTTGCATTGGTGAGAAATCTGTCATGCTTAAAATGCCATGTGTTCCAACTGCCAATGGAAATTACTTCTCCCTTCCACGGTCTATTGGCCAAGAGCTTATCTCTTATTTCTCACAAGCTTTTGAAAGCTTCATTAGGTTCCTAGTCAACAATGAACAAGAAGTCCAATCTATTTATTTTCATTACTTCAAACTATTGACTAATTTTATACTTTTAGGCATGAGCTTCCCCTCAAACACAGACACAAAAATCAATGGCAGAAGAGAGAGTTATGGTAGAAGGACATGTGAGTTTTATGGAAAAGATACAGAAATTGTAGATAACCTGCATACGATGAGACTAAAGAATATAAGTGTGGAGAGATTAAACACGAAGTATCAGTTTGTTAGAGGAAATGGTCAGCAAACTTTCAAAGAAAATTCTTTGTCTGGAAAAACTAGACCAATAAGGAGATATACCAAAAAATAATGGAAATTCTACCTCCTAGAACACTACAGACATGTAAAATGCTGTGGCTGGTACTACTGTAAATACTTACCCACTTATACTGAGTCAAACATGAATTGGTGATGTACTTTTTATACTAGATATTATGAAACCAAGAGTAAGGGGTTTAAGCAACTCAAGCAAGAATGAAATATGTCTAACTCTAAATAGTGAACTTGAGTGAACATTGTAATGGTTAAGGAATTTTTAAATTATATGAACAATTTCTTCAGTGTAAACTCACTTGATTTAAAAATATGCTTCACTCCATTCAGGATGTACATGATGTTCCAATTTTGAACACTATTCACTGATTCTTCAGAAAGCAAAGAAAAATAAAACACATTTCTGGTCCATGGGTTGTTAGGTTTTCCCACCTTTCTATAGTACCTGTCAATATACAGTTGACAGTATAATTAGCTGATAACACATAGTTTAACTCTGGCAGGTGAATTTTTTTACATAGATATAATTAGAAATGTAAATAATTCACCTGGTGTTAAGGCTCTGGGGGTTTTTTGGAGCCCTAGTAAAAACAGAGTTGAGGCATGAATAATGTATCAAAATTAAGGTATGCAAAAGAGCCTAGCCATATATTTAAGCAATCTGTATATTCCCTTTGGAATAAATACTTGCTCAGCAGTACATGTTCTAAAATATCTTCTCTAGACATGTCTGGTATTTCAAGTCCCTGAACTCAGTCCCTCTAATATTTTTAGGTTTCAAATGTATCAGAGAGAGACTAGGATGAAGCATCTTCTTCACCACTTTTTTTAAGTTAATTCATTTATAATTATTTTTTGTCTATGTATAATATAATAAACATTCAATATAGAGAGCTGAAAAAATTAAAACCTCTCAATTCTCACAGAAATAGGATCTTAATGAATGCCTATAAATCTTTTTCTGTACATAATATTTACAAAATTGAGAAAATAAAGGGGAATAGAATTGTAATATGTATTTTTCTTAATCAATGTATCTTAAGAAATTTCCTCTCACATTAAAGTGTTAAATGTTGAGTAAGATTTTGTATTTTTTCATATACTCATGAACAAATGTAAGATGGTAAAAAGATAAGGTGGATAGGGAGAGAATGAGTACTTGAGAGAAAAGTAAGATATTCTAAGATAACTAAGATTGTTGAGATACTCTCAAAAAAGATATCACTAATCATATGACATCTGAGCAGAAATCTGGAGCAAGGTGTTACAGCCCTGGACAGGAGAGAGCCTAGAATGTTCAAGAAACTATTGGGAGGTCAATGGAGTTGAAGTGGAGTGAACCAGGGATAGTATCAGGAAACGAGTAAAAATAAGAAATAAGAGATGTCAGATGTTTATATAGAGATGCCAACTAGTTGGGCAAACTACCTCAGATGTTTTGGTCACTGGAATGTCCTTAAGTCTTTACCGGGAATGAAACAGGAAGACACAAAGGGTTTTGAACAGAAGAGTAATATGATTAGATTTCTATTTTAAATAAATCAATATTTCTTCTATGGGCAAGTAGAGTATGTAGGGATAACGGAGAAAATAAACACTACATAAAACATGGTGAAATCTGGAGTTCCCCTGTGGCACAATGGGTTAAGGATCTGGAATTATCATTGCAATAGCTGGAGTCACTGCTGCAATCATGGGTTTGATCCCTGGCCTGGGAACTTCTACATGCCATGAGTGAAGCCCAGGTGAGAGCTAATAGTGTCTCTGACCAGGAGAGTAGCTGTAACAATAGTTAGAAATAACTGGTTCTAGATATACATTAAGGATAGAATCAATTAAATACCTTTGTTGATAAATTCGATATAGAGTATGAAAGAAAGAAGAATAAAGGCTAACTCCAAGGTATTCTATCTGAAAACTGTCCTGAAAAAAAAAAAAAAAAGCCAAAGGTGAACTAACTTTTACATGGTAAAGGGTCACAGAGTAAATGTTTTAGGCTTGTGAACCATAAGATCTATGTAACAACCACTCAGCTCTAATCCTGCAGCATGAAAACAGCTATAAACAATAAATACACAAATAAACACAATAGTTTTCCAAAAAAAACTTAATTTACAAAAAGAGAGAGTGGTTTAAATGACTCACAGGCCACAGTTTGCTGATGTTTTATTTTTAAATTAAGTTGTTTCAAATGATGCGACTGACAAGGGCTTAATCTCTAAAATATACAAGAAACTTATACAACTCAACAGCAAAAACGCTAGCAACCCAATTGAAAAATGAGCAAAAGACCTGCATAGATATTTTTCCAAGGAAGATGTTTAGATGGCCAACAAGCACATGGAAAAATGCTCAGCATTCCTGATTATTAGAGAAACGCAAATCAAAGCTACTATGAGGTACCACCTCATACCAGTCAGAATGGCCATCAAATAACAAATGCTGGAAGGGGTGTGGAGAAATGGAAATCCCCTTGCACTGTTGGTGGGAATGTAAGCTGGTACAACCACTATGGAGAACAGTTTGGAGATACCTTAGAAATCTATACATAGAACTTCCATATGACCCCACAATCCCACTCTTGGGCATATATCCGGACAAAACTCTACTTAAAAGAGACACATGCACCCGCATGTTCATTGCAGCACTCTTCACAATAGCCAAGACATGGAAACAACCCAAATGTCCATCAACAGATGATTGGATTCGGAAGATGGGGTATATATACACAATGGAATACTACTCAGCCATAAAACAGAATGACATAATGCCATTTGCAGCAACATGGATGGAACTAGAGACTCTCATACTGAGTGAAATGAGTCAGAAAGACAAAGACAAATACCATATGATATCATTTATAACTGGAATCTAATATCCAGCACAAATGAACATCTCATTATATACTTTGACACTACAACTGCATTATCTTGGCATTGTCCTTTTTTTGTGTGTGTGTATGTGTATGTGTGTGTGTGTGTGTGTGTGTGTGTGTATACATACACACAAGAGAATTAGAAAAAATGTTTAATCTGTAATACTTTGTTGTCCAAGTCCAGCTCTCTATAAAAACATCTTACTCCGGACAAAACTGTAACTCATGAAAATATGTATCTCTTCTCAATCTCAAGGAAGGGAAAGTAATAGGGGGAAAATAATAAAAAAGAAAAAAGATGGTTTGTCCTCAATCTAGCCAACTTCATACACTGAGTTGAATGCTTTTCTCAGTCAGGAAAAGATTTTTAAAGTAACAAAATGTATACTATTCAAAAAAGGCCATGACTAGCAAATACTTCTGAGTACCAGTCATGAGTTACAAAGGAATCCATTAACTGAAGTCACCACAGATGGAAGAAACATCACCCAAGACACGGTTGCCTGAGAAAACCTGGAGAAGTGTAGTATTTGATGTTGAAGATAGGAATTCATGATTTCTATCAAGACTGACCTAAGTTATCCAACCAGAATTGAGACTGCTGTGCAGTAGGTTAGCCCTAATAAGTAATTAGTCCAGTCATGAGCCCCTTTTTAAAATTTATATCAAACTGACAAGCTTTTGCACAGCAAAGCAAACCACTAAAAAAAAAAAAAAAAAACTTACAGAATAGGAGAAAATAATTTCAAGCAATGCAACTGACAAGGGCTTAATCTCTAAAATATACCAACAACTTATACAACTCAACAGCAAAAAAGCCAACAACCCAATGGAAAAATGGGCAAAAGGCCTGACTAGACAGTTCTCCAAGGAAGATATACAGATGACCAACAAGTACATGGAAAAATGCTCAACATCACTGATTATTAGAGAAAAGCAAATCAAAACTACTATGAGGTATCACCTCACACCAGAAAGAATGGCCACCATTAATAAGTCCACAAATAACAAATGCTGGAAGGTGTGTGGAGACAAGGGAACCCTCCTACACTGTTGGTGGAAATGTAAATTGGTACAACCACTATGGAAAACAGTATGGAGGTACCTTAGAAGACTATATAGAGAACTACCATATGACCCAGAAATCCACTGTTGGGCCTATACCTGGACAAAACTATCCTTGCAAAAGACACATGACCCATATGTTCACTGCAGCACTATTCACAATAGCCAAGACATAGAAACAACTTAAATGCCCATCAACAGATGATTGGATTAAGAAGATGTGGTATATGTACACAATGGACTACTACTCAGCTCTAAAAAAGAACAAAATGGGAGTTCCCGTCGTGGCGCAGTGGTTAATGAATCCGACTAGGAACCATGAGGTTGCGGGTTCGGTCCCTGCCCTTGCTCAGTGGGTTAATGATCCGGCGTTGCCGTGAGCTGTGGTGTAGGTTGCAGATGCGGCTCAGATCCCGCATTGCTGTGGCTCTGGCGTACGCCTGTGGCTACAGCTCCGATTAGACCCCTAGCCTGGGAGCCTCCATATGCCGTGGAAGCGGCCCAAAGAAATAGCAAAAAAAAAAAGACAAAAAAAAAAAAAAAAAAGAACAAAATGATGCCATATGCAGCAACATGGATAGAACTAGAGACCCTCACACTAAGTGAAGCAAGTCAGAAAGAGAAAGACAAACACCATATGATATCATTTATATCTGGAATCTAATACAGGGCACAAAAGAACCTTTCCACAGAACAGAAAATCGTGTACATGGAGAACAGACTTGCGGTTGCCCAGAGGGAGGATGAGGGAGTAGGAGGGACAGGGAATATGGGGTTAATAGATGCAAACTATTGCCTTTGGAATGGATAAGCAATGAGATCCTGCTCTATAGCACTGGGAACTCTATGGTCATTAGCATGATAATGTGAGAAAAAAGAATGTATACAGATATGTGTGACTGGGTCATCTTGCTGTGCAGCAGAAAATTAACAGAACACTGTAAATCAGCTATAATGGAAAAAAATAAAAATCATTATAAAGAATAAAATAAAATTTATATTTCTCACATACAAATAGAAATTCTACCCCAGTCCAAAGTTGTTTTCTAAAAAAATTTGAACAGTTCTCTAGAAGTCCTTCTGAGACCTAATACACTGGAGCTGACTGGTTTGCATCACCAGGGAAGAACAAACCATTGTTTATATCCAGGCTGCTTTCTATGATCTCTGTAGGTAAGTCTCACTCACTCATAGAAAACTCTGCAACCCTGATTATTTGTAGTTCGTGGCTTTCTGATGACCTGGATTATTTTATCTCATGGCTATGTGCTTCTCTCCACTGGAAACAAGTGCTACGAGCTGATACCTATCTTTTTTCTGGTTTTATGTCTTTCAGGATTCAAGGAAACCTTTGAGAACTCAAGGCTTCTTAACATTACTGGATTACAGTGGCTGCAGTAAAAGAGACTGTAGGCCAGCCAATGATACATGATAGAGAAAGGTGTCTTATACCCTACACTATGCCACTGACACTACTATGCTTTGGCTGATGAAGAAATCTTCAAATTATCTTCTGTTGACTGCATCTGTTTTTTTGTGTGTTTGTAGAATTAATTATCTTGTTTCCCACCATCAACAGCCCCGCTCCATCTTACCTTAAACTCTAGTTTGCTTATGTATGAGAAAATATTTTAATTTTTAAAATTATTTCCGCAATACAATTTTTTTTCTACTGTACAGCATGGTATCCCAGTTACACATACATGTATACATTCTTTTTTCTCCCATTATCATGCTCCATCATAAGTGATTAGACACAGTTCTCAGTGCTACACAGCAGGAGCTCATTGCTGATCCATTCCAAAAGAAAATATCTTTTTTATTCTACCCTTCTGAGTTCTCATCTGGGATCCTTATAACAAAAGACAGATTAACAAGAGAAAATCATAAAATTTTGCTTAATGTTAAGTTTTATGTGACACAAGAGCCTTTGTAAGAAAATGAAGACCTGAATAAATAGTTAAACCCAAGTATTTTTACATTAGATTTGATAGAGTGAAAAGTAATGAGAAGATACAATAGGACAAAGGGTATGAACTAGTTGCAATAAACTGGAGGAAACTTAACAAGGCATATTTGTTCAGATTTTTATCTGTGTCCCTTTGTCCTCAGTGATAAGGATGCTGCTTTCCTCTCAGTATAAAGAGGGTATCTCTTATATGAGGCTTGTATGCACTGCTTCAGGGAAAAGTCAGAAAGTCCTTCTTGCACATGATGCTTCTCCAATTCCTTCAGCTTAAAACAGGCAATTTGCCAAAGTGCCATATTGTGGGGTATGGGGTCCTGAACTCCATCACTTAATATATTCTCATTATAATCACAATTCTGTTGTATTTAGCTAAGTGGCATTACTTTGAGACAACCCAAATTTTCTGTAACCTACAATTAGTAATTGTGCTTTTAATACAAGCTTTCACTTATGGAGTGACTTTGAACTCAAGGGAGACAAAATCTCAAATGCCTAATAAGCCTATTTATTTGATTGGCACACTAAATAGTCTCCATATCAATATGACTCCATGTAGCTTTTTTTCTTCGTACAAGATTTCCGGTTCGACTTAACAAAGAAAATGCAGGAAAAACCTAAACACTCATATCTTCCCCTTTATTTGACATTTACTGAGGATAAAGGCTCTTATGAAGAGGACTTGCAATTATTTTTTCAGCTTCCTGAAGCCATGGCAGTACCAAGGGACATTTAGCCATTGCTCCTTCTCCACTCACAAAATTTTGTCTACTTTCCAGTAGCTGAGCACACTTTTAGAAAAGAAATTTTTCCTTGTCATGCAGTAAGAATTTGCTTACTTCTTCATGTGTTTAAACCTTAGTCCCTTACTTCTTCAACCATTTAAACGTTAGTCCCATCTAAGTTTCAAAATATAGTTGCATAATGTCACAGATTTATGGGCAACAAGTAAAAATGTAAAGAGAAATTTATTTCTACACCCTGCCAGGCTTTTGCATCAATTTAATAGATTCTTGGTTACTATATCAGAAAAGGAAAAAAAATGACTATTCAAAGTAGACTGGAAATCTAATGAACCATCATACCATAGGATTGGATAAAAAAATAATTAGATTGAAAAGAAAATTATTGCAGGCCATTCCTGAAAACTTTCCTATTATGGTTAATTTGACAAGTATTCAAAGCTATAGGGGGGGCATGGTAGACTGCCACCAACCTACCTGTCAGGAGTCAGGCAAGCTGGGCAAGGGGCAGCCAGTTGCACCTGCTCTATTATCCGTGAGCGGTGCGGTCTGGGATTTAAAATAAATTAATTAAAATAATACGTATTTTTTTATTTTTTAAAGTTTTACTGAAATATAGTTGATGTAAAATGTTGTGATAATTTCTGCTGAACAGCAAAGTGATTCAGTTATATGTGTACACGCATTAATTCTCTTTCAGATTCTCTTTTCACATAGATTATCACAGAATATTGGGTAGAGTTCCCTGTGCTAGACAGCAGGTCCTCATTGGCCAACCATTCCATATACCTCAGTGTACATATGTCAATCCCAGCCCCAAGTCTATCCCTTGAATCAATTTAGTACTTTAGAAAAAGTCTCACAAATACTTTTAAACAATATTCTGATACCTTATCTGGATTATAAACAGAAATAATAAAATGATTGGGAGGTTTGTTTTTTGTTTTGTTTTGTTTTGTTTTGTTTTGTTTTGTTTTGTTTTGTTTTGCTTCTTAGGACCACAGCCATATCAACACCAGATTGGAGCCACATCTGAGACCTCAACCACGGCTCATGGCAATACCAGATCCTTAACCCATGGAGCAAGGCCAGGGATCGAACCAGCAACCTCATGGTTCGTAGTCGGATTCATTTCCACTGTGCCACGACAGGAATTCTGATTGTGAGAATTTTAGACTGGCAAGTGGCTCATCTGGAATTACCACAAATAGTTGACCACTAACTAGACTTTTAAAAAATAAGACTAAAAGCAAAAGAAAACTCTAACAGCATTACAAATTAAACTACTGAGTGACGAGAGCCAAGAGGACTGACAACACAATCTCCCTTTTCAAAAGGGTCCTTCTTACACTCTAAATTTTAACACATAACAAGAAACTTATGAAAGAAAGCAGAAATAATTTGGATTTTGGAAAGAGAATGCCTATGAAGGCTCAAAAAAGACTAAAAAGGATAATGACATATCCTACTTGGGACCCCAGTGATAGGTTCCTCCAGGTCATACATTCGCAAGTAGTTTTCTCCAGTTATTATTTTAGCCACCCAAAATGAGTTTAGCATAATTGTTTAAAGCAAACCTTGACATTTCTATTGGAGGCAAGTTCCATTCTTTCAGCACAAAACCACTCTACCTCAAGTGGTTCTTTAGAGGAAATTAGAGCATAATTGTCATTGGGAATCTCTGCCACCCCTTCAAATTTGCCTGATTCAGTCCCCTAACCCTTAACTATCTCCATTAGATTCTTAACAAAAGAAATGTCAAAGTATGGTTTTCTTATGCACAACCTTTCTCTGGTTAAATTAATGGTTAGAGATTTTTTTTTTTGTAAATGAAATTGCAAAATTCAGTTCATTTCAGAAGGAATTTACTTTTAAAAGTCTAATGAACTAGATAAAGCTAGGCTATAATGACACGACAAATTTAGGTTATAATTTCTATATCTTCACATTCCCCTCCATCTAACATCCCTATGCACAGACAAATTCTCTCTGGCTGAATAAGGAACAGAGCTATAAACATATGTTGTATGTTTTAAACAAAAACAATCAAAACAGATAAGGACCAATAAACCCATTCCACAAACTTTACTAATACCCACTAAAACCATAATCTATCACAGGAATGAAAAAAAATTTATCTGTCACATACTACGAACTTATGTATCTCCTGTTTTCCTGGGTGGAGGCAGGGATGAAGTTATCCAAGTTATGATTAGCATAATAGTTCTCAGTACCTTGAATATAAGCTTGCTTTCCAAAAAAAAAAAACCCAATAAATGCTTTCCATCATTTTTAACCTAGTGAGTGTGCCTATTAGAAAACACATCTGCATATATATATGTATGTGTGTGTGTGTGTATATACATTAGAACCTAGCTAAGAAGTATCATTTTATACTTTAATTACTCTTACCGCTGTTAAACTTCTAGGAATTGAGCCCAATACAAATAAGATAAAATATTTTCCTAATGAGTCTCTACGCATAGTAGGGATTTCACTGAAAACTAACTTTAAAAAGCCTTCAGAGCAGATGATCCACAAGAGTGGACACCAATACTCAGATCCCTGGATCAAGGAGAGAGTTTTCAAATACAGATGGCTTCTTTCCAAGTCATTAGTGACTAGCTATAAATTTAATCCTCGTCCCACTTAGGTACTCAAACATTGTTTAATTACAGCTGGCTCATTCTTTTATTAATCAATAAAGAAATAATGATTGTAGGTAGATGATTACTTTCTACTTCATGGTAAGGGAATCCCTATAGCCTCAGGACCACATGGCTGAGCAGGTTATGCAGAATTCTATGAGTAAAATATTCTAAAAGAAATTAGTTGAGATCTTTGCCTACTAAAAGTAGGCTCCATAGTCATACCAAGCCAAGGGTATTATGCTTAGAAGGTCAGTCTAAATGGGGAACTCCTATGATGTGTACAAAATACATCATATGTGAGGGAAAAAATTGGACCATTTTAACCATGGGAATATTTTTCCCAGTGGATCCCTACAGAAACACAATATACATGTCTCATAATAATTTAGCATATATACATTACCCCCCCCCCGAAAAAACTTATGCTTTATTTCTAAGATAAAAGCCATAGTAAATAAATCAATCCTTATTCTGGGTTAATGGGAATAACACATGATATAAACTCCCTGAAAAGGCAGGTTCAAATCACTTAACTTAGGTCGCACTGCTTATGAATAGAACAGGATCCACTCAGTACTATTCCATGACGCTCCTCAACTCTGAAGAGATCTGCTCTAAATAATGAATAATGAGCAAAGTCTTTCATGACAGACTCCCTCAAATCTGGTAACTGAATAAAATTTGCATAACCTCTTTCCATCCTCAAACTTTGACTTAAGGAAATTAGAAAATTTGGCTGCGGAGTTCCCGTTGGGGCTTAGCAGAAATGAACCTGACTAGTACCCATGAGGACATAGGTTCAATCCCTGACCTCACTTAGTGGGTTAAGGATCCAGCACTGCTGTGAGCTATGGTACAGGTGACAGATGCAGCTCAGATCCTGCATTGCTGTGGTTGTGGTGTAGGCCAGCAGCTGCAGCTCTGATTCAACCCCTAGCCTGGGAACTTCCATATGCTGCAGCTACAGCCATAAATTTAAAAAAAAAAGGATAAAAATGGATTTTAAAAACTTTTCTGCTTCAAAGGACACCATCAAGAAAGTTAAAATATTTCTGAGGTATCTCTATACTGCTTTCCACAGTGGTTGTACCAATTTACATTCCCAACAATAGTGAAGGAGGGTACCCTTTTCTCCATGTCCTCTCCAGCATTTGTTATTTGTTGATCTGTTAATGATGGCCATTTGTCAATGATGGTGTGAGGTGGTACCTCATTGGAGTTTTGATTTGTATTTCTCTAACAATTAGTGACGCTGAGCATTTTTTCATGTGCCTGTTGGCCAACCATATATCTTCTTTGGAGAATTGCCTATTTGGGTATTCTGCCCATTTTTAAATTGGGTTGTTTGTTTTTTTGTTGTTGAGTTTTATGTGTTATTTGTATATTTTGGAGATAAGAAAAGTTCTCGTCTGTTGCATTGTTTGCAAAGATCTTATCCCATTCTGTGGGTTGCCTTTGGATTTTAATGGTTTCCTTTGCTGTGCAAAAGCTTTTGAGTTTAATTAGGTCCCACTGGCTTATTTGTATCTTTATTGTCATTATTCTAGGACATGGATCAAACAAGATGTTGCTGTGATTTAGGTCAAAGAGCATTCTGTCTATGTTTTCCTCCAGGAGTTTTATAGCATCTGGCCTTATATTTACGTCTTTAATCCGTTACTAATTTATTTTTGTGTGTGATGTTAGTGTTCTATTTTCATTCTTTTACATGTAGCTTTTCAGTTTTCCCATCACCATTTATTGAAGAGACTATCTTTCTTCCACAGTATGTTCTTGGTTGGGTTTATCTCCGCACATTCTATTCTATTCTAGTGATCTATACTTCTGTTTTTGTACCAGTACCATATTGTTTTGATAACTCTAGCTTTGTGGTATTGTCTGAAGTCAGGAAGCTTGATTCCTCCATTTTCATTTTTCTTTATAAATATTGCTTTGGCTATTTGGAATCTTGTGTTTCCATAAAAATTTTAAAATATTCTATTCTGTTCTAGTTATGTGATTATGATCCAGCAATCCCACTCCTGGGCATATATCCAGACAAAACATTCATTGAAAAGATATATGTACCCCAATGTTCAATGCAGCATTAGTCACAATAGCCAAGACATGGAAACAACCTAAAAGTCCATTGACAGATGAATGGATTAAGAAGATATAGTGCATATATACAATGGATTACTACTCGGCCATAGAAAAGATACACTAATGCCATTTGGAGCAAAAGGGATGGAACTAGAGATTCTCACACTAAGTGAAATAAGCCAGAAAGAAAAAGACAAATACCATATGATATCACTTATTTGTGGAATCTAAAATATGGTACCAATGATCCTATCTAAAAAATAGAAACATTTCATGGCCAAGGAGAGCAGACTTGTGGTTCCCAGGGGGAAGAGGGGAAGGAGTGGGATATACAGGCAGTTTTGGGTTTCTGGATGCAAACTGTTACATCTGGAATGGATGGGCAATGGGGCCCTACTGTTATAGAATAGGGAACTGTGTGTGACTGGGCCACTTTGCTATACAAGAGAAATTGAAAAAACATTGTAAATCAACTACACTTTAATAAAAATAAGTAAGTAAATAAATAAATAAAAAGTTAAAAGATAACCTACAGAATGGGAGGACACCTTTTTTTTTTACTTTTTAAAAATTTGTATTAGAATATAGTTGATTTACAATGTTGTGTTAATTTCTGCTATATAGCAAAGTAACCCAGTCATAAGGCAGAACATATTTTAGAATAATACATCTAATAAAGGCCTTGTTTTAGACTATATAAAGAACTCTTACAACTCAATAATAAAAAGACTAATAACTCAATTTTAAAACTGGAAAGGAACCTGAATGGACATTTCTCTATAGAATAAATACAGATGGCCAATAAAAAGATGCCTAACATTAGTGAAAAAGCAAACAAACAAACAAACAAACACTCCACTAAAAGATACCACTTCACACTCACTAGGACAGGTATAATCAAAAAGATAGAGACTAGCAAATATTGGCAAAGATGTGGAAAAATCAGAACCCTCATACACAGCTATGGAATATAAAATGGTGTGGCAACTTTGGAAAACATTCGGGTAGTTCTTCATAACTGTCTAAATAACCGTATAGGAACCATTTGACCCAATATTTCTACTCCTAAATATTTACCCCAAATAAATGAAAACATATATTGACAAAAAAAACTTATAATGGATAACTTATTCATAATAGCCAAAAGGTGAAAATAATAAATTGATAAATGGATAATTTGAGATATATCCACACAATGTGGTATATACATAAAATGGAATATTATTTGGCCATAAAAATTAATGGCATACTGAAACATATTATAACATGGATAAACCTTGAAAACATCACACTAAGTGAAAGACACCACTTATAGGAGTCTACATGTTACAGGATTCCATTTACATGAAATATCTAGAATATAAAAATATATTGAGAAAGAAATATTAGTGTTTGCCTAAGGTGAGGGTGGATGGAGGACTGAGGACTTGATGGGTAAAGAATACAGGGTTTCTTTGAGTGGTGATGATAACATTGACTGCGATGATGATTATATAACTTGGTGAATTTACTAAAAACTGTTAAATTGTACACTTTAATGAGTGAATTGAATATTGTGTAAACTCTATCTCAATAAATCTGTTACCAAAAAAAATCTGCAGTGTTAGAAATACTTCTGGTCTCTCATAGAGGAACTCATGCTCTACATGGAAAGAAATAATGCACTGATATCCTTGCTTATCTGACACTGACCAGTACTCTACCGTACTCTGTGACAAAGAGATCACTGTCCAGACAACCGCAGGACAACCACACATTACCTAGGCTTCTCACCCTTAGTTTACACGTTTGTTTCCTAGGTGAAAAGATTAGCCAGTTAGAGAATACGAAGTTAACCCCAAGACTTGCATGTGTCCAATAGCTATGCTTGTTCAATACAGCTACAACTAGGCAAATCACATGTTTCTAACCTATTATAAAACCAAGTTAATGATACTGAGTGGGAAAAATCACAAAGTGAATTTATTTACTCAAATCTGTACCTCAAAGGAATGACTGACCAAAAGAAGGACCTTAAAGCAAAAAAAAAAAAAAATTAAATTTTGACCTACATTTCCTTAGCCTGGAAAATCTTTTCATTTTTCAACTAAAGAGAGTGCTTTCCAAGATGGACCATGAATAAAAGGACCTTTCTAGTACCAGCAGTGAATTACTAAGGCATCCAAAAGAACAGATGGTTTCTGTAATTGAATGACAAGAGAATCTCAAAAACGCTAGGCTTATTTGCTATTATTTTACCTGTCATAGGACCAATTAGCCTATGCACACAGAAAATATTAAATAAATATTTGCTGAACTGGAAGGGGAAGAGATTGTGAAACCAATCAAAAACAAAGAAATCTGTATTTTTGTTGGTGGTGTTGTTTCTTTTTCAAAACCTATTGGTTTCTGTCAAATCTAGATTAAACATTATGGAATTGGAACTGAGACTCCCACGTAACAAGCTAAGCTGTAAATACCACATATTGTCTCTTTTCATGGGTCCCTCTCTTTAAAAACTATGGTCCCCTGTATGCAAATAATATTCTTATTTTTCCCCCCCAAAAAATAAGTTTGTTTTAAGTGGGGCAAAATACATTCTTATTTCATTTTAAAATACAATAAGGATATGCTACCTAACTCTATAATTGTTACAGCAGTTTTCAACATTTTTCTATTTAGTAAAACTGATACAAAAATTATTGCAGGAGTTCCCATCATTGCTCAGTGGAAACAAATCTGACTAATATTCATGAGGATGCAAGTTCAATCCCTGGCCTTGCTCAGTGGGTTGAGGATTCAGCATTGCTGTGAGCTATGATGTAGGTCACAGATGCAGCTCGGATCCCACATTGCTACAGCTGTAGCTACAGCTCTGATTCGACCCCTAGCCTGGGAACCTCCATATGCCTCAGGTACGGCCCCAAAAAGATGAAAGAAAGAGAGAGAGGAAGGAAGGAAGGAAGGAAGGAAGGAAGGAAGGAAGGAAGGAAGGAAGGAAGGAAGGAAGGAAGGAAGGAAAGGAGGGAGGGAGGGAGAGAGGGAGGGAGGGAGGGAGAGAGAGAGAGAGAGAGAGAGAGGGAGAGAGAGAGAGAGAAAGAAAGAAAGAAAGAAAGAAAGAAAGAAAGAAAGAAAGAAAGAAAGAAAGAAAGAAAGAAAAAGAAAGAAAGAAAGAAAGAAAGAAAGAAAGAAAGAAAATTATTGGGAAGAATCAGAATTGAAGAAGATGAAACTGGAAAGAGAATAGCATTAGAGAGGATATATTAAATTTAAAATTTTATTTTTGAAAAGAAACTTTAAAACCAAAAACATTGAAGGAAGTATAAGTTTAAAATTGGTTAACAATTGCTTGCCCAAACTCTTTTCTCTTTTTTTGTAAGATTTTTATTCTTTTTATTATAGATTTACTATGTGCTGTCAATTCCTGCTGTATAGGAAAGTAACTCAGTCATATATGTACACACACACACACACACACACACACACACACACACACACACACATTCTGTTTCTCACATTATCCTCCATTAGGCTCCATCACAAGTGACTAGATATAGTTCCCTGTGCTGTACAGCAGGATCTCACTGCTTATCTACTCCAAATGCAATAGTTTGCATCTACTAACCTCTTTTCTTGATGTTGCTGATGATGTTTCAGTCTTTTACTTCTCTTTTTCTTTCCAAATTGCCATTTATGCAGTAATACAATATAGTTCTCTCTTAACAGCCACATACAGTTGGTCACCAATTTCAAATGATGTCTCCTACATGGAAGCCTTCAATTCCAGCCTCACTTCTGCCGTTCTGATTCAGGCTCTCCACACTGGCTTTAATATATATATATATGCACACACACACACATTTACATATACATACAGGTTTAATTTCCCCAACTACTTCCATAATTCAAGGGACTTTACTATTATTAATCAACCATAGACCCAAATAATCTATTTACATAGTAAGTGTTTAATAATTATTTGTTAAATTGGAGGTGAGAGAGACTATGATATCAATTAAACTAAATTTAAAGATGCAGATATAAAAATGTAGAAAATCAGAGTTCCTGTCGTGGCTCAGTGGTTAACAAATCTGACTAGGAACCATGAGGTTGCGGGTTTGATCCCTGCCCTTGCTCAGTGGGTTAACGATCTGGCATTGCCGTGAGCTATGGTGTAGGTCGCAGACGCAGCTCGGATCCCACGTTGCTCTGGCTCTGGCATAGGCTGGCAGCTACAGCTCTGATTAGACCCCTAGCCTGGGAACCTCCACATGCCACGGGAGTGACCCTAGAAAAGGCAAAAAGACAAAAAAATAAATGTAGGAAATCCACTTTTGGCCATCAAGAAGACTGCTCAGGTCCACATATTTCAATATATATTTCCATTACTTAATGCCTGAATATACACTTAGTTACAAATACATTAAATTACTGGGTAGATCAGAATCAGAAGCTTGATCGATTAAAGAAGACTCAGAAATATTTGCAGTACACCAAGCTATTATTTTAGAGTCAGGCAATTAAAAATATCATTTTGGAAAATGAAAAAAATGGAAATTTTGTCTTCATTAATCCAAGCCACCATTCCCCAAGCAATCAAGCAAGCATGCCATAACAATTAACCACTTTTGTTTCACCCAATTAATAACTACAACAAATATTAATCACACTAATGACAGAACATACAGTTCAAAAGCTAACCAAAACTAGTATAAGCAAGTGGGCAAGCATTTGTTTGTTTAAATTTGCTTAGGAAGATGGCTCTGTGGTGCAATGGATAGCTCACTGGACTTCTAAATTTTATTAAGTGGTGGTTACTTATGGCCCCTACCCTTAGGCTTTAGAGTCAAAATCTTTAGCTTCAAATGACTTCTCTACCACTTAGTAGCTCTGTGGTCTTGAGCAAGTATTGAGTTTGTTTTTTGTTTGCTGTTTGTCTCTTTGTTGTCTTTTTAGGGCCACACCTACAACACATGGAAGATCCCAGGCCAGGGATTGAATCAGAGCTATAGTCACCAGTCTGCACCAGAGCCTCAGCAATGCGGGATCCAAGTTGTGTCTGTGACCTACACCACATCTCACACACAGCAAGGGCTGGATCCTTAACCACTGAGCAAGGCCAGGGATCGAACCCATTTCTTCACGAATATTAGCAGGGTTTGTTACCACTGAGCCATGATGGGAACTCATATTTGTTTGTTTGTTTAACTCCACTAAATTTTAGTTATCTCATGTAAGAATCAATGATAAAATTATATACACAGTTGACCCTTGAACAAGGCAGGGGTTTGGGGCACTGGCCCCCCAGACAGTTGAAAATCCACATATTACAGTCATCCACCCCACCTTTATTGCCGTTATGCAGATTCAACCAACCATGGATACTGTAGTGCTACGGTACATATTTATTGAAAAAAAATCACATAGAAGTGGGCTTACATAGTTCAAACCCTTGTTGTTCAAGGTTTGAACAAGGGTAGTTGTGAAGATTCAATGAGTAAATTTGAGTATCTGGATCAAAGAGGGCTTCAGCAAACGGTAATATTTTTTTATTAAAACTTGTTACTTGTTTCATTATATGCTTTTGCATTCCAACTTTACTTCTTCCTTGAATGTCATGTGGATTCTACCCAAATTGCCATTGTAAAATATAAACTTCAAGCCAGTACACTGGTCTCTGGAGAATCCTTTCACCACAGATAGGATTATTACTGCTTGGAGAATCAGATACATCAATATAAAATTGTAATACCAAACACAGTATTGAGAAGAAAAAAAAAGCAATAGAAATGGATTGTTATTTTAAGTAGCTTAATAGTTAAGGGAAGAAGCTTGAAGGAGAAAAACTTTAAGGGGAAACTGTGTTAGGGTAAAGGTACTTTAGTCAGAGAGAAAAAGAAGAAAACTGAGTGTCAGTTGGAAAGAAGGGGAGATTATAAGAGAGGAGAAAGAAATTAAAGGTGAAATAGAGGAAATGACTGATATAGAAGCTTTCAGAAAACACAAGAATGAATGGAATCAAAAGAATGGATGAATGGATCAATCCTAGAAAGAAGGATTCCATCTTCCCAGAAATGAGAAAAAAGAGCTAATAGGTGAAGCTATGGGGAAAACATTAGTTAGAGAAAGAAACTGAAGAACTAATTTGCAAGATAAAAATATGGGACACTTAGTTAAATTTGAATTCAGATAAATGGTTTCAGGAAATGGTAATAATTTTTAGTATAAGTAGCTTATATAAGCACCATAATTAGTATAAGTACCATAATTTTTAGTATAAATAGCCTCCAAATGTTGCATGGGAAATACCTGTCTTAAAAAAAAAAATGACTGATTCTTTATCTAAAGTTCAGATTTAACTGGGTTCCTGAATTTTTCTTGCTGAATCTAACAACTCTACAAGGGAGGTCACTGTTTATGATTGCTTTACATTCAGGGAAGCCAGCTATATGAAAAGCTATGCAGAATAAAGACTGTTGAAGACATGGAGACGTGAGAATGGAAAAGAAAGCAATAGCCATAAGGAAAGGCTTAGTGATCCACTCAGGATGGAATTTTTAAACAGCTAAGTGAGAGACGCTGATTTGTTAAACCAAATGTTCATCTTCTCTGGTGTTAAGGAATTAGTTCAAATCTTGAAGGATCTTTGCAGTTTCACCTTCCAGTAGGTCAATATCTAGCATTATTCTGAATTCTTGTTCTCTGAATTTAATTTCTCTTAATGCGCTGTTATGGTCTGCCTGGAAAAGTTCCTTTCTTAGCAGGTGGCCACTCTTTCTTAGCCACCTACTTGATTCTTGAAGGTTAACAACTGCTAGACTGGCTCCTTTCAAGCATCTCTTGGAAATGCTGATAAATGTTCCCCCCTTCATCATTATCTGTTGCATCACACATTCTGAAAGCCCAAGGTTTTCAAAATCATACTCCCTCACACCTCCCTCTCTAGAATCAACACCTAGATTTCTGGTCAACAGAATTTGTTTCTTCAATATTTGCTGACTGACTACCCAGTCACCATACCACAGGGTGTCAAACCACCAGTCAGAAATATCTGTGTCATATTTAAATATTGCATTTAACCTCAAAGAAGATATATTTAATAGATAAATTTCCAGAAACTGTAGATGCAGAATGAAGAGATTCACTGAAACTCTCAAATCACATTATAGATCAATCTCCTTGATGTAACAACTTGTCATGCAGCACTATAACTATAAATGAATTACCTGGTAAAGGAAACCTAAAGAGGTTAAATTCTGAGAAGAATTTCTTAGATTTGGTCTTCCAAGAGCACCTGGTTCAATCTATCTAAGGGTCCATTTTTTTTCTTGATACCTTCTGGTAATTTTCTATTACTGTTTATGGTACTCAATCCCATAATATATAATTGAACACTATTTATGATGCATTAACCCTCTCTTTAGATTAGGAGAAAGTGGTGATTCACCAGAAAGAAAAATTAGACTTTTATGAAATCAGATTTTTTTAAAAATCATAAATTTTCAAGCCATTTTAACACTGTCCTTGGAATCTTTACACTTTAACTGAAGGCCAAACTCAGAAGCAAGCAGTTAAAGAATTCATTTTTTAGAATGCAGTTTAAATTTTGGAATGCATTTTTAATGGAGTCAAAACTCCATTTCCTCAAGATTTTTAAGAGAAAATAATTACATACAAAAAAACACATGCCAATTTAAAATATATAAGACATTAGCTGTAACTTTTTTTGGCCACACCCCTGGCCTGTGGAAGTTCAGAGGCCAGTGACCAAACCCGTACCACAGCAGTGACCTAAGCCACAGCAGTGACAAGGCTGGATCTTTAACCTACTGAGCTGCATGGGAGCTTCAAAACATTAGCTATAACATTTAAAATCAGAACCTTAAGAAATATGTGTGAAGGGCACCATGGAGTAGAACCATGCATCCGTACCCATGAAGAGTGGTGTTTCTCCAGTACATTTATGTGCCCTGCCAATGACATTTTCCCAACTTGAGGGAAACAATCATTTAAAAACATATTTTTTTTTTGTCTTTTTGCTATTTCTTTGGGCTACTCCCGCAGCATATGGAGGTTCCCAGGCTAGGGGTCTAATTGGAGCTGTAGCCACTGGCCTATGCCAGAGCCAAAGCAACGCGGGATCCGAGTCGCATCTGCAACCTACACCACAGCTCACGGCAACACCGGATCCCCAACCCACTGAGCAAGGGCAGGGACCGAACCCGCAACCTCATGGCTCCTAGTCGGATTCATTAACCACTGCGCAACGATGGGAACTCCATGTAAAAACATATTTTCAATTTCAAGTTATGTTTTCTTGTGCATGTGTGTGAGAGAGAAAGAGACCTAGAGATAGATAACATGAGAGAGAAACAGAGAAAGGATGTGATATCTGCTTTTATGCATATATACTAGATTATATGTTAACATGAATTTATATCTGTATTTAAGTAAAACGAACTATTAAAGCATTTCCTGTTTCTCTGCAGAGAGTTTCAAGAGCTCCAAGATCTCTGCAGGAGAAGCACTTGCAAAAAAACTGGAAAAAGCATATTCAGGTACTAGGAACCTGGGTTTTACTCCCAGGTGTGACATTATTTCATTATGTAGCCTGAAGTAAGTTAATTTATGTCTATGGACCTCAAATTCCTCAAATATAAAATAAGAACTTGGGTTAAATCTGTGAATTGTAAACATTTTTTAATTGAAGAAAGCTACAGTAAAACAAAATCTTAACCAAGAAATAAAAACAAATATGATAAAAGCAAAACATCTCTGATTAAATCGTGATGATGAAAGGGAAGAACCCAAAATCACCCTCTAACTTTCTCTTGATGCTTAACTCCTAACTCCCAGGAAACCTCACATAACTTTATCATTATATATTATTTATTCCTTTTTTAACCATAGGGCTAAATAAACTCTTAAATTGTCTCCATTTTTAACAAGATGTTATTGTATTAACTGCAAATGTATTATACTAAAGATACTACATGATACTCTATTGAGTTAATATAAATTTAATAATATTGGCTTCAGGACTCAATGTTGGGGCTAAAATAAAGCACCAGAGATGACTTACAGTGGAAGAGCTGAATACAGTAAAGGGGAAATTTGAGTTGATTATATATAATGGATAGGTATACACAGCAAATTAAGTTTAGGTAAAGCAAAAACTTTGTCAAGCAAAGGCCATGAGGAAGCATCATGAGAAAAAGCAGGCTTACTCCTAACACTCGCAAGGCACAGATGAGACTATAAATGTAGGCCCACATACCACATGTCTGAGTATTTAAGCATTATGAATCAACATTTTAAGTTAAAATTATAAAAATAGTTATTTTCCCCCACAGGTGAGAATTTTCTCAACAAATGCATAAAATGGCAGTAATTTTTAATAACATGCACGTCAGTGGTGATCAATAACTGTGACCTTCTGACTGCAGCCTCCTCAATCCTCATTCCTACAAATCTGTCTACATTCATGAATCCCTAACTCTTATATAAAACCCCTTAATTCCCATATTATTAGAGAGGCTATGCTTTCCTGATTGAATCTAGATAGACAGGCTGTTGATATAAAAAATGTTCTAGGATAACAGAATCTAAAGACAAGACCTCGAATTGGTTCTTTGATTGTTTAAACTTAACGATAGCAATGACACAACAATGACAACTGAAAGGACTCACAAGATTCTTCAGTGAACACTCACCTAAAGTATAGGAAAAGACAAAGTAGGAGGAAGAAAACAAGCACAGGGGCTGAGAGACTTCCAGGGACAGTTTCCCAGTTCCTTTCTCAGCAGCACTGGATGAACCTCATTTCTGGATTATGAACCACCACAGTGATTTGCCTATGTCTGAGGATTTTAGTTTCAGGAGAGCTTAGGCAAGAGTTTCCAAAGGGGTCTTCTACACCCTAATCATCAATGGCTATGGACCTGGCTATCCCAGAGGTAAGTCATCAATAAGCATATCCCTAAAAAGTGTAATCAATCTGACCCTGGTCTCCACCAAGAGAATTTTGAAATGTAAATAATACATTAAAAATCACTGGTTAGCCTACCTGATCTTATCTTGCCTAAATGTCAATAAAAGACTTGTAGTTTCCAGAGATAAAGATACTTGTCCAGTCTAGCTGTAAGATAATTCTATCTTACAAAGACACATTGGCACGAAAAAATAAGACATTGGTAGTCCATCACAAGGAGTGGGAAAACCAATAGAAATACTGCATTTCTGGAGGGAATGCAGAGATTAATGTCACTATCAAGGACTTTAAAGATCTGGGAGAGGTTGTACCTATCACAATCCCATTCAACTCAGCAATTTGGTCTATGCAGAAGACAGATGCATCTTGGAGAATTACAGTAGTTTATCATGAATTAATCCAATGGTAGCTGCCATTGCAGCAAATCAATACAACCTCTATTATCTGTGTAGCTACCTAGCTCATTCTCCTCTCTTTCTCTCTCTCTTTCTCCCTCCCTCCCTCCCTCCCTCCCTTTTTCCAGGAATATATTAACTCTCCAGCTGACTGTTTTAATCTAGACTATGAAGAACCTGATTATCTCATTCCACAGATCATAACAACAGTTCAACGCACTGAATGTTTCTGACCTGGTAAACAGAAAGTAATGAATACTCTACATCAGTATTATTCCAAGTATAGTCTGCATACCGATGGAGATTTGAAAACTGTATGTTGCTAATTTGCAGTGAGTAGAGTATATAAAAACAAAGCATTTAGAAGTTTTATAGCAATTTGACAGCATAATATTATACCTGTTGAACCTAATATTTTAAAAATTAAACTTTTACATTCTATGTCTTTATAATTTTTTAGTAATTCATTTTTAGTATATTTTATAAAAGTAGCAGTCTGAAGTAGACTGCAAATTTAAAAAGAAAAAAAAAACCCTACATACAACAGATACTTTTGGAAGTATTACTCAAAAACAGCAATCAACAAACTACTAGGAACCTGTTTGTGCACAGTGCATGTGTTAAGAATGTTTTGGGATTTTTTTCCACATTTTTAAATGATTGTAAAAAACCAAACCAAACAAATGGAAAAAAAAGAACATGTGAAAGAGAGTGTTATATGATCTGCAAAGCCTAAAATATTTACTGTTTGGCCCTTTACAGAAAAAAATTTCCAACACCTACCCTAGACACCTTGGTAAAACACATGTGTGACAAGGCATAAGAAATAAACTCCTTAATGATTTAGGGTTCTATAACTTCAGTAAGGTCTCTAGGGTTCCAGAGCACATCAATATATCTGCTGTGAGGTTAAGGACAAGTTTGCACATCTGGCATCTGCTACTACCAAGGCCTAATGGGTATCTGAGTTTTGAAGGCAACAAAACTGGTGGTCAGATCTGGTCATGAAGGTTTGCTTGGACACATTTACTAAGTAACTTGTAAGATTTCTAGTTCTTAGTAGAGCCCAAAGAGCAGGCTCTGCTCTTGTTCCACACTGCTTTGTAAGCCTCTCTGCTACTTGTGCCATATGATGCAGCAGCTTCAGTGGAACATAAAGAATCTGTTACAGGGATGGTACATGGGGCCTTTGGCACCCTACTAATGAATCATCATGCAGACTCTGAGATTCTATAGTAAGTTATATTCTTTTCTGCAGAAAACCATTCTCCTATACACTAGTCCATGAATAACTGACCTTGAGCCATAGAATTACTATGACCATGTGAACCACCAGGCCATAAAGACTGATAAGGGAGACACAAGTGCATTATCAAGCGGGAGTGGGCACGAGAAGGAAGGCACACATAAGCTGCCACAAGCTAGTGATTTAGATTCTCATGGTTATCTACTCAGGCTGTACTGCCTCTTCTCCCTCATCTCATATCATGGCCTCATGAAGACTCCCCTATGGCTACTTCACTGAGAAGGGAAAATAGTTGGGCCTGGTTTATAAATGGTTCCAGAAGATAATCTAAAACTTATCTGGAAAGAGATGGCAGTAGTAGTACTGAAGGGGAGATATTTAGGGAATATTCTCCTTGCAGGTAGAATTTTAAGCAGTTAGAAAGTTTAAGTTAGGTATGCCCCAAAGATAAGATTGCCTGGAAAACAAGAGTATAAATCTATACTTAGCTGTATGTAATTACTAACAATTTAGCTTAGTGACCAGAGATTTGAAAAGAATAAGATTCAAAAACTGGAAAAGCTGCTCAGGAGAAGAGGTATGTGGATGGATCTTTCAGAATGGGCACAAAGTATGGGAGATACGTGTGTGTCATGTAATGATACAAGAGTAAACATAGCAGAGGAGACACTTAACAATTATAAGGGCAACAAGTTCCATTCTGTGAATATCAAGCACGTTAGAGATTATGCATGGGCTCAGAAATATGAGTTTTCATTGCTCACTGCTGATAAGGCTACATCCACTGCTAAAGGAGCAATTTATCAGCAATATAGATACTAATTCTAAATCCCCACTAGGCAAAAAAACCATGATACACTTGCTTAGGGCAAAGGGGATTATGGATATTGGAAGCAGAATGTTACAAATACCAACAATAGCCATGAGATAAGTTACAGAAAAAAGGGATTGTAATTGTCCATATTTTCTTTATTCTTTGATATGTATACATTTGCGTAAATGAAGCTTCACTGCTATTCTCCATAATGACAATTAAAAAATGTTCATGGTGGCCATTTCTAAATTTTAGTATTCAACTCGTAACTATCAGAAATGAATAAAGTGGCATATGATCATTTCTGCCTTCCGTTTTGGGAAAATTAATGTGTCTGCACTTGAACTAAAGTTAATTGCATCATATTAGTTGGAAGCAAGACATTGTATTTGTCTTTATTCAGAAATTAAATAAATAAGGAGAAAGGTTACATATGGATGTCGGGTTGATAAAGGGGGTGAACTGTGTTGAACTGCAAGTTGTCAGCTCAGCACTGCCCCTTTCCCCCTCCTATTCAATGCAGAGGAGTAACCAGGAACTACACGTTTCAGGATCCTCTACTTTGTATGGTTCTGGGTTGGAGATTATCAATAAGAAAAATCCCCATGATATTTTGCAGGCAGAATGGAGAAGAAATTGTTATTCTGGGGAGTTGATGGACACCAGACTCAGGGGTAAATGGAGGATATTCTGACTTTTCAGGCAGGCATTCCAAGTGCACCTACTTTTTGTGATAGCCTGCTAGGTGGTAGGAAATTTTCCAGAGTTACTCACTTGCAGCAATTTCTCGGCAATCCTTTAAAAATCACATGCTTTAGAGCCTCCAGCTGAGGTCCTTAGTGATTATTTCCCTGACCTTCCAGCTACAGTTTTTGAACATTCACTCTCAGCCCCCCCTACAATCATGGAAACCCAAATTCCTTTCATTGATATTTTTCCCATAATACCTAGAGTGGTTCTGTTTTCCTGGTCAAATAATTTGCCTTTCTTTTCATCTATGTGAGTTTGCCACTCAAATTCTCTCAGATTTCCAAAGCACAGTCCATCTGTGACTCTGGCAGCAGCATTTGGATACAGCTACCTTTTATTTTGAAAATATAAGTCAAGATGTAGAGAAGTGCTTTCCTGAGGACTGAATGATCTGATTATGAGAATGAATACTCATGGTTTCAGACTGCATTGTTCTAGAATGAGTCCTGGATCCCAGATGACAGGAAAAAACAAAACAAAACAAAACAAAACATGTCCTTAAACAAATGTATTCTGTGTGTGTTTATATGATACACAGGGCTTTCTAAAGTTCAGGCCTTGCCCCAATCTGAAGGCAGATCTAAGAACAAGCGTTACCCACAAAAAGTAATGAAGGGACCCTGAACAGATGCTATATCTTTTGGGCTATATGTTGCCAACTGTCACAGTCAGAAACTAGGATGCCTTGTGTACGTATTTATGTAAATCCACTGAAATACATAGAGTGATTCATTCATGTTCCATAAATAAAAGCAACATACATGAAGTTAGTCACAAGAGCACTAGGTCACACTCTCTATTACTCAAATCAAAGGCCCAGAGAAACATGCTATATACCCTCAGAGTGATTCAATGGAGGTTAAATTGTTCTAAGACTTTCAGAATTATACATCAGAAATGTTTACGATAAACATACTCAAAACAGCCAACAGAGACACCAACCAAGTGCCGTATAGGCTGCAGTGCATTGGTTGGACACTTCCCACTGAATCAGAGTTATCTAAGCCCATATAGAAGACATCAATTGCTGTCCCAGCATTAAAGAAGATTTCAGGCTCATTTTAATCCTAAGATTAAAGGGATAGAAAAGATGCTGAAAGATCTTTAAGTTCATCAAGATTAGACATAAATTGCTCCAAGGAGAACAAAATTCAATCTCTTTAGAATCTCTAGGGAAGGGATATTCAACTTCCTCTGCTACCATTCTCACTGTGGGGATGTGACTAACCTAAATCAATTCTGTTGCTATTTCCTATTCTTTGTTCCCTAGTAGACAAGGACAGCATATATCTTCTTTGTCAATGAATGCTTTGAGATGGATTTATTTATATGATGTAAAATACATATGTGATCCTGAAGCCTAGGTTCATTTCTTCCACAATCAGTTTATGAGCACCTCCTAAGTTATTACTATTGCTGTGCTAGACATTGGGAAACAGAAAGAAACAAAAGGAGCTCATGATCTAAGCACTGCCTCTAACTTTTGTAGGTCTTTATGCTTTATAAAATGCTTTCAGTCTCTTGATAATATCCGAACCTTATAAAATCATCTAATACTTTCCATGATTATTCTATCAGTAATGTGACCCAAGATATACCAAAGAAATGAGGGATTTTGAATGTTAACCCATATCTTTCAATTATTTGTTCATGGCTCTTTTTATTATGCCTGTTTTATGAAATTTTTTATCTATAAAAGCCTTTCGTCAAATGAAAACTGAAGCAATAGCCCAGTATATTTAAGATCCAAGTCTGGGCCCCATTGCTGCATTTAGTCAAAAAAGGTATCAGTCTTGCCGCCCAAAATATTCATCCTTCACAGTCATTATAAAAAAAAGCATACTCATCCTAAGTTCAGTTACTATTACAAGTTCTTTAAACATTTCATTGGAAAATGAAGGAGAGGGTGCAGATCATTTACTATAACTTAGTAAAGAATTATATTAATTTCCCCACATTTTCTGATGTCCACTTAGCCAATCAGTGGTCTTTTCTGTCACTTGTTTACCATTTCCCCCTTGCTTTCCTTTAGCTTTTTCTGCCTTGACAGGGAACATGGACACAGCCTGCTCTAAAATTCCCACTGCACACAGGTGATCTTCACTAGTCTGTACAACTATCCTGAAAGGTGTAGTTAATTTTCAATTTTGACCCAAGTACTTTAATTAGAAGTTATGTGATTGTGAATAACACAAAATAGCCTCAAACTTTAACCAAAATAGGAGTTATGACCAATTTACTTCCATAGAATACTAAATCAGGTATCCTCTGCAAAACAATTTTATCTGCTTCTTCTAGTAGAATAAGATGTCCCATGGGAACCAGAGAGCACTTTAAATACCCACCAGAGATAGATAACAATTCCCACATCCTGAGAGAAAATCTGGATGACTCAGCAAATGCCAGCCATGTCAGATGTCCATTAAATGATGGGCAAAATCACATAACCCATTCTATCTCCAGAAGAGGTGGGGCAGATACACTTTTAAGAAGGGGCCTTGAACAAGCACATGACAAAATTCTCAACATCACTGATTATTGGAGAAATGCAAATCAAACCTACCATGAGATACCACCTCACACCAGTCAGAATGGCCATCATTGATAAGTCCACAGATAACAAATGCTGGAAGGGGTGTGGAGAAATGGAAACCCTCCTGCACTGTTGGTGGGAATGTAAGCTGGTACAACCGCTATGGAGAGCAGTTTGGAGATACCTTAGAAATCTATACATAGAACTACCACATGACCCAGCAATCTCACTCTTGGGCATATATCTGGATAAAATTTTCCCTAAAAATGACACATGCACCCACATGATCATTGCAGCTCTATTCACAATAGCCAAGACATGGAAACAACCCAAATGTCCATCGACAGATGATGGGATTAGGAACAAGTGGTGTATATATACACAATGGAATACTACTTATCCATAAAAAGAATGAAATAATGCCATTTGCAGCAACATGGATGGAACTAGACACTCTCATACCGAGTGAAGTAAGTCAGAAAGAGAAAGACAAATTCCACATGATATCACTTATACTTGGTATCTAATATAAGGCACAAATGAATCTTTCCACAGAAAAGAAACTCATGGACTTGGAGAATAGACTTGTGGTTGCCAAAGGGGAGGGGGAGGGAGTGGGGTGGTTGGGGAGCTTGGGGTTAATAGATACAGACTATTGCCTTTGGAATGGATTAGCAGTGAGATCCTGCTGTTTAGCACGGGGAGCTATGTCTAGTCACTTATGATGGAGCATGATAATGTGTGAAAATAGAATGTGTACATGTATGTGTAACTGGGTCACCATGTTGTACAGTAGAAAGAAAAATTGTATTGGGGAAATAACTATTAAAAATAATTTTAAAAAGAAGGGGCATTTGATGCAAATTGTTATTGCTAAACATATGTGTAAGTCATCATTTAAAGTCTATATTTCTGAATTCAAGGTCAATGTTTTTTGTTTGTTTCTTTTTTGCTTTTTAGGGCTGTGCCTACAGCATGTGGAAGTTCCTGGGCTAGGGGTCAAATTGGAGCTACATCTGCAGGCCTACACCACAGCTATAGCAATGCTGGATCCAAGCCATGTCTAGCGATCTCCACCACAGCTCATGGGAATGCCAGATCATTAATCCACTGAACAAGGCCAGGGAATGAACCTGCATCCTCATGGATACTGGTCGGATTCATTTCTGTTGAGCCACAAGGGGAACTCCAAGGTCAATATTTATACATTTAGTCAATAAGCTCTTTAGTCAACAAATATAAGTTTTTGCTCTATAGAAGACTTCTCTACAGAGAAGAAACAAAACCCAAATATGTAGCCTGACCAAAGAGAATCTGTCCAGTAGAGAGTAAAGCATATATACAAATAAGATAGACTCTAGTGTTTCTCTAATAAGGATCTGTTGGTGTATTTCCTATGACTCCTTAATGTTCTTTAGGGTAGTGTTTAAATATAGTCTTTGTATTTTGTTGGGAGTTTAAAAATACATCCTATATGATTACCTAAATAAAGCTCTAATTAACCATGATTTGGCACAAATTTTCATGCTTAAGTCTATTTAATATTTACGTGTAAGGTGTGAAATAACCACCTAACTGTTAAGTAAGTCTTTCTTATGTTAGAATCTGCAGATATATTTGGGGAACTTGAAGTTATCATTTAAAGTCATCATTTAAAGTCTTCATTTAAAGTCTATATTTCTGAATTCAAGGTCAATGTTTTTTGTTTGTTTCTTTTTTGCTTTTTAGGGCTGCGCCTACAGCATGTGGAAGTTCCTGTGCTAGGGGAAAAAAGTTAAAGAAAGCACTGATATAAGAAAAAAGTTGAAAAGGCATTGTAATTTATCAAACCCCTCCTATGAGAAACATATTTTTAGAAATATTTTATAAAATTTCACACTTAATCACTGAAAGCTGGCATTATTTCATTGTGTAGAGGAAAACTGAAGCCTATAAAAGCTAAGCAGTTGGCGCAAACATCACAGTGATGGCCAAGTTAAAGCCGTAACACTAATCTGAGTATGTCTCATCTACATCCTTTCTTCCACATCAGGTTGACTGAGCAGAGCAAGCAGTTATGTACTCTATACTCACATTTATGGCATTTAGGAAGTTAGGATATAATTTTGAAAAAATCAGAGAGGCTAAAAAACATGATCTACATATAGTAACATAAAATATTTTAATCCAGTAAATGTAGCAGGCATGGAAGTAGGGTTGCCAGATTAAGCAAATAAAAATACCCAGTTAAACTTCAATTTCATATAAATAATGAATAATTTTTATAGTATGAGTACTTCCCATGCAGTATTGGGGATATATTCATACTAACAAGTTACTCATTGTTTTTTTTTTTTTTTTTTTTTTTTTTTTTGTCTTTTTGTTATTTCTTGGGCCGCTCCCGTGGCATATGGAGGTTCCCAGGCTAGGGGTCCAAATGGAGCTGTAGCCGCTGGCCTACACCAGAGCCACAGCAACGCGGGATCCGAGCCGCGTCTGCAACCTACACCACAGCTCATGGCAACGCCGGATCGTTAACCCACTGAGCAAGGGCAGGGACCAAACCCGCAACCTCATGGTTCCTAGTCGGATTCGTTAACCACTGCGCCACAATGGGGACTCCTCATTGTTATCTTAAATTCAAATTAACTGGGTATCCTGTATATTATCTGGCAGCCTTCCATAAAAGGAAGTAGTTGGCTAAAACAGGTAAGATAGGGAGCTATAGAAATAAATGGAGCCAAGGGCTGTCAACTAAGATTAGATTTTATTCTCCAGGCATAGGGGAATCATTTGGGGTTCCTGAGAAATACAGCAATATGATTGGATTTGCGCTTCAAGATTAATCTGGGTGAGAAAGGAAGAGTTGGAGGTAGAAATTCAGAGGAGAGGTATGAGGGCCTGAATTGTGTTAGCTGTTAGCTGCAGTCAGATAAAGGTACCAAGGCAGATTTGAGTGGTATAACTGAGGTAGCATCATCAAATCAGGTAATCTCAATTTGGCTAGTGAAATTTGCCTACCTGGACTTGTAGAACTAACAAACACCTTTGAAAAAAATATGTACCATTTTCAATAATTCTATTTATTTTTATTTCCCCAATACATTTTTTTCTACTGTACTGTACTGACCCAGTTACACACACATGTATACTTTCTTTTTTCTCACATTATCACGCTCCATCATAAAACAACTATTGAAATGCGTCTTGAACTCTTTCCTGGACGCTAGGGTGACATTTTCTTCAGAAGCTATGTAAACAGCTGAAGCTCAATCTGGAGTGCCTCTGCTGAGTTCATGGAGTAGTTTTTCATCATGACAGTGAACCCAGAGCATACACTCAAGAGGTATATGATGAATTAAGGACAGCTTTGAGCTGCCGGTGGGGATGAAAAACAGAAGACTGCAGACTGCAACATACTAGAGACAAGCCTTACCTTTTGGTTGTATTTTTTATCAAGCGTGAAGTTTATCTTTTGCCTCAGGACCGCAAAGTTTTCCCATGGGCACAGTACTTTATGGTCACAATGTAGGTACTCTAAGGAGGTTATCTTAGTCAATCATCAGGCCCAGCCTCCAGTTGTCCCATAAGTATCATCTAGATACTCATATACTCTGAAAAAGAGAACAGAATATGTTGGCAATGCTAGAATTTTCTAACCAGTTTTCTTAAACTTATTCAGTTAATATTTAGTGCATACCTCCAATGCTCTAGAACAGTTAGCAAACAAAATCTCATAGACCAAATCTGTCCTGTTTTTATAAATAAAATTTTACTAGAACATAGTCATACTCTTTGTTTAACTGCTTTCAAATTTCAATTGCAAAAAGAGATTCCATGCAGGGTCAGCAAACTTTCCTAAATAGACAGATAATAAATCTGAGGTTTTGTGGAGTCATTTGGTCTCTCTCAACAACTACTCTACTGTGCACTGTCAAGCAAAAGCATCCATAGACAATACGTAAGTGAATATCCATAGCTACACTCTCCTACAGTTTTATTTTCAAAAGCAGGAGAACAACCTACACCCACAAGTGGTCACTCTTTGGTGCAGACCATAGACTATCTCTGGAAAAAGCAAAAATTTCTCCAGGTAAGTAACAAACAGTGGCTCAGTATTTTTATTTCTCTCTACTACTACTATAGACACAGAGGTTTAATAAAACATATTTTGTTTCTTTTTGTTTATACATATGATGACTTATCTATCTTGGATAATGCAATTTCAACAGATTATAATTAAATCTTTTCTTTCTTTCTTTCTTTTTTTTTTTTTTTTTTTTTTTTGCTATTTCTTTGGGCCGCTTCCGTGGCACATGGAGGTTTCCAGGCTAGGGGTCCAATCAGAGCTGTAGCCGCTGGCCTACGCCAAAGCCACAGCAATGCGGGATCCAAGCCGCGTCTGCGACCTACACCGCAGCTCACGGCCACGCCAGATCCTTAACCCACTGAGCAAGGGCAGGGACTGAACCCGCAACCTCATGCTTCCTAGTTGGATTCATTAACTACTGCGCCAAGACGGGAACTCCCATAATTAAATCTTAAGTTCATGTCATTCTATTTTTTCTCAAATATCTGTTTTATTAGTATGTTTGCTGCAAAAGGAAATTATTTTATAGAACTCACACATTCATTTGACTACAGATGTTTTACGGTATTTGTTTTTATTTCAACATTTGCTTGGGTAAATTGAGTTTCTTACTAGGTTTGGGTGTAGGTTCTGCCATTTTATGACCAATTGCTAGTAGTTAGAAAGGAAAACATATTAGCATTTAAAAGGTACAGTATGAATTTACCAATTGCTACATGTGGGTGATATCCGTTATACATGGACTAATAGTTTAAATAATTTAAAATATACAAACAACACATATAACTCAACAGCAAAAATAAATTGAAAAATGGGCAGAAGACCTTAAGAGACATTTCTCCAAAGAAGACATACAGATGGCCAGCAGGCACAAGAAATAATGCTCAACATCACTAATTATTAGAGAAATGAAAATCATATCTACAATGAGGTACCATCTCACACTGGTCAGAATGACTACCATTAATAAGACTATACATAACAAATGCTGGAGAGGGTGTGGAGAAAATGGAACCCTCCTACACTGTTGGTGGGAATGTAAATTGGTACAACCACTATGGAAAACAGTATGTAGGTAACTCAGAAAACTATATATATAGAATTACTATATGATCTAGCAAACCCATTCCTGGGCATATCCAGACAAAACTTTCATTTAAAAAGATACATATATCCATATGTCCATTGCAGCACTCTTCACAAGAGCCAAGACATGGAAATAACCCAAATGTCCATTGACAGATGAATGGATTAAGATGTGGTACTTACGCACAATGGAATACTACTTAGCCGTAAAATGAACAAAATAATGCCATTTGCAGAAAAATGGATGGAACTAGAAATTCTCATACTAAGGCAGAAATTAAGATACCATATATAGATATCACTTACATGTGGAATCTAAAATATGGCACAAATGAACCTATGTACAGAACAGAAACAGACTCACAGACATGGACAGCAGACTGTGGTTGCCAAGGGGGAGGCAGAGCAGAGAGAGTGGGATGGACTGTAAGTTTGCGGTTAATAGGTGCAAACTGTTACATTTGGAATGGATAGACAATGAGGTCTTGCTGTATAGCACAGGGAACTAACTATGTCCACTCACTTGTGATGGAACATGATGAAAGATAAGATGAGAAAGAGAGTGTGTATAGATGTATGACTGGGTCACTTTGCAGTATAGCAGAAATTGACAGAACGATGTAAATTAAGTACAATGAAATTTTCTTAAAAAAAGCATTTTAAGTAAGAAAAAATAATAATAATTTGTCAGTGAGAATCCAACCAGATGCAAAAACAACACCAGTAATTTAATCAGGGAAACTTTAAAGAATTACTAAGTAATATAAAGATAATAAATATTTTACTAGTTAAAGGTAAAAGAACACTAAATAATACAGAAAAATAGACATGAAAAGCAGCCACCACCCATAAGGCTGAAAGATAGTATCCAAGGAAGAAAAGAAATTCAGAAATGGGCTCCACCAGGACTGAGATTCAGATTTCATTGGATGGTGTGGCAATGGCCGAACAGATGGCCAAGTTTACTGAGATCCTGCAGGCTGAGGCTGGCAAGCAATAAAAGACAACAACTCACTGGGGTGCCAATGAGATTTGCATGGAAGCCACCCCCTTGGGCATCCACACATCTTGCTAGAGAGCGGCCCACTGGGCTTCACTTGGAACTGCCCACAGGGTTCCTGGGAAAACTACTTGGGAAGCCACTGATTGGCCAAGAGAAATAGTACTGAAACTAGAAGACCATCCCTAGATGTTCTCCCTTCGTCTTCTGCTGAAAAGGCCAAGCATCCGTGATTGTTATGAATAATAACTGTATTTTGCAAACATGGCCTGCGAAAGCATCACAGAGTCAAAGCACTATATTCTAGTAAGAATCTATTTATATATCATACATCTAATGTAATTCATGTGCATGACAGCTATCCCTAAGCCTGAATGTACACTTGCTTCTGGATTTAGTGAAGATATCTGTTATAGACAGTATGTTTGTGTTCCTGCAAATTTAGGTATTGAAATCCTAAACATTATTCTGTAGCATGACTGGAAAACATTTGATTATTACCAGAATTTGGCTGATGATTCATAATTTGCATCTTTGCTTATGCTTTTTTCTCTTACATTCCCCAACTCTTCAAAATAAAATACTTGATGAAATCCTACCCAATCTTTAATGTTCAGTTTAAAGCCTTCACTGACTTCAGGAAATTTTCCATCTGAAAGAGTTATTTCTATTTTGGGGCCACTAATATTATACACTAGGTTCTAATATAGGTGCTTAGGATACAGGCAAACAAGAAAAAACCATCATACAGAGATTCTTTGGTAGTGGATTAGACAGTGATCAAGAACAACTAGAAGATTAGTTCCCCCAAAACCAGTGAAGAAATGGTTCCAAATGAAAGGAATGATCATCAGTGCCAAATGCTACAGCAAGACACAGAAATACAGTAAGACAAAAACTGAAAACAGACCATTGAGCCTAGCAAAATGGTAGCACCACTTATAAGAGTTATTTTGGCAGAAAGGTGAAAACAAAGGCCCAATTGGAAGGGATCAGAGAGAATGACAGATGAGGAAGAAACATTGAGTAGAGATAAGATTTTGTTTTACTATGAAAGGGAGCAGACAAATGGGGTTACGGCTTGATCAAAGATGGCAACTTTATTGTATTTTAAGATGAAATACTTCAGTGCATGATTTTATATCTATGGGAGTGACCAACAAGAGAAAGAAAATACTGAGATACAAAAAAGCAGCCTTTGAATATGAAAGAGATATTGATATCTAATATACAAATAAAGAAACTGTAATTAGAATAGGGTTAGTTCAATCAGGAAACAAGAGGAAAGGGAGCATAGAGAAGTGGATGCAAGTATAGTAAGAGATTTGGGGAAGGAAAATGAAGGAAAATCTATTCCGATAGGTTTTATTTTTCATTGAAGTAAGGGATAAAGGAAAGGGGTGTTAGAGTTTGGAGGAGAGAAGGATGTTAGTCTTCTCAGAAAATAAGGGGAATGTACTAGGCTTACCATAAGACATCAATGAGGTACGTGAGAATTAACATTGATTAGGCAGGATAATTGGGTACAGAGGGGAAATATCGGGAGAGGTGGGTTTAATGAGGGTAGAAGTACTGTCAGGTAAGTATGACAAAAAGTGAAGGGAAAAGAGTTGAGGATGTAGTTAGGAATAATTATGGTAATAGAGCTTGGTTTATAAACTGAGTGAGGATGAAAATGAGTACATGGGAATAGTAAAGGGTGATATAAAAGATCATAAGTAACAAACGTCCCACTAAGATAAAAAAAAAATGGTTGAAAATGAGGCACAAAGTTATTCCTGACAACAAGGTCTAAAACATGATTGTGGAAGTGGTTAGCTGATGTGGGGTAGAGAAAAAGACTCTTGAGAGTCGGATTCAAAGAAGTATCATCCTATCTAATGGCACTCAGACACTGCCCAGTGATATACAGAGTTTTACATTTGTGTTCCCCAAAATTTAAGTTTATAGCACCTTTAATAATATCTCAGTAACTTTTAACTTTTCTTAAACCCAGAGGACAAAAATGAAACAAAGCAAAACAAAAAACCTAACAGTTCTGTTTATTAAGTAGTTTAGCCCAAGTAACTTAAGTATTTAAATTTTAACAACTTGGTAGTTTTTTGAAAAAAAAAATGCACAAAAATTGAAAGAAAAAAATAGTATCAGGCTAATTGAATAGATATGTCAATTACCACAATGAAGAAAGGGTAGCCCTAACGGAGAAAACTGATCTCTTGATTAACCTTGAGATGGGATGATGCCCGGCTGATACCTCCATATACCACTACGATATGCCTGGGAACCTAGGTTCTGTTCCAGGGATTGATCCTATTTTGTGTCCACAAATAGTAGAGAGGGCTGGAAACTGCTGTGCTTGTAATTTTACGCCTGGGATATGTATTCTAGAGGAGAAAAAGATTCAGAAAGAAAAGGTACAAATACTATCCTTGCAGGAAGGTTCTTGCTAATTCTGCTTTCTTCTTCCTATTAGCAATAATAACAGCAATAATGATGATGATGATGATGGCATGTCGACCCTAATCTTTGACATTGTAGTCTTCTCCCTAACACTGCCACATCCAATGGTTGCCAAGAGCCACATGTATGTAGTCTATCATGATTACCTCCTAATTGAGGTCTGTACTTCCAGTCTCTTCTGACATTTAAGGACTCCTTGACTTTTAACTTAAAGACTCCCATAAAACTGCCTAATTTCCTTTTCCAGGATTACCTCTGTACTTTCTTGCATAAGTAAGTTTTAGTTGAGTTCTTTTCTTCTGGGATGTTCCCACCCCCATCTCTAGCTGCTGAAATTTTCTCATTGCTTTGGAACCAATCTCTAATACTGTCTTCCCACCAAGAGTTTCCTTTTGCTCCATTAAGTAAATATAGTCATTGCCTATTCTGATTTCCTCTAACAATATTTTTTTTTATAAGTTTTTGTTTTGTTTTGTTTTTTTTTTGTCTTTTTTTTTTGCTATTTCTTTGAGCCGCTCCCACGGCATATGGAGGTTCCCAGGCTAGGGGTCCAATCGGAGCTGTAGCCACTGGCGGGATCCGAGCCACATCTGCAACCTACACCACAGCTCACGGCAACGCCGGATCGTTAACCCACTGAGCAAGGGTAGGGACCGAACCCGCAACCTCATGGTTCCTAGTCGGATTCGTTAACCACTGCGCCACGACGGGAACTCCCTCTAACAATATTTTTTATTTCCCTACTGTCAATGACAGTGCTCCACAGCATTACACTCCCTTGTCTACTATTTTGAGAAAATACCAGCTGATAAGCACCTTATAGGATAGGACTTTATTTTAAGGGGTTAGTAAGGGATGATGTATTAAATCTGATGGTTGGGTATGAGGCGCAGCTGTTGTTCTTGCTAGAGGTTCTCTTCAGGCCTTAATTTCTGACTCAGTGAAATAGAGAAAATATTAACAGCCTCAAACACAAATTGACTAACACAGTATTTAGCTCATAGTTATGTGCCCAATAAATGTCTGTTATTTTCTTCACATCTTTATAGTCCTTCTGACCAGTAACTCAAGGAATGACTGATATTTTTAATTAATTTACATAGAAATGCAGGTAATGATAAAGATTGTCATACAGGGAAATCGGTATCAACTGAACAATCCTACTTAAATCTCTGGCATAGCAAAATCTTTAAAGGGCTGATTTCCAAATCTCAGTTTCTCAAACATAGGAAACAAAATAAGAATGAATCTAGTGTCCCAAACTATGTATGAATTTATATGTACATGTGTGTGTATGTGTGGGGAGAGAGAGAGAGATTACATAAATGAAAGACACAGGGAAGAGGGAACGTAATCCTTAAATTCCAGAATCAGATCATTATTTGGATTTTATATTTATTTTTCTTAGTCCCTTCAGTATTTTTTATTCAGTTCAAGTTTTAGATGGAAACATATTAGTTCTTTTTGTTGTTGTTGTTCTATTACAACCTTTCTAGCTTTTAGTTGTATTTGCCTCATTTTGCACTGTCTCCAAAACCAATGCAATTTCTACTGTCAAGCATAAATTTTACCAGTCCTTTCATTTTAAAAAACCACGTTGCTTAAACTACACAATATGACATAATTAAACAGGAAATGAAATCCTAAAACTTGTGAATATGTGAATGAATGAATAAATACTGGGTTAAATGTTCTTTAATATAATCCTTGAAGAATAAGTATATATTTATAAATAATTTGGGAGAAGTAAATAATTCACATTGATATATCTCTTTTTAAATGTAGGCTTCCATATGTCAGATTTTTTTTATGTGAGATAAATCTGTATTATCACTCCTACCTACCTCTGGTTTTGTTTCCATGATGACAAAATATATACTGGCTTCTGAGAAAATAAAAACCATGTTTAATGAAATAAATAAAAGGTATAAGTGATAATTTGCATTAATAAATTAAGCCCACAGTTTAGAAAGTGCAGCCAAAGCAAGTACTAATCTCTTTTATGCATTTGGAAAAACCCTCTCTAAACACAAAAAAAGAAATATAACTCTATTAAAACCTCAGACACAGGCTGCTAACCAGTTGAATATAATTTTATAGATTGTTACACATGAATACGGAGAGTCTTTTGACGATCATTTCTTCAGTAAGATTTGTATACATGAGGGATGACCAGTTACAATGTGATATACAAATATATTTCTCCATCTGCTACTTTAATGGTTTTGCTATGATGATAAAGAACTTACAATGACATTTTCCTTGACAAAATGCAGATCTATAAAACAGAGATTATATCTTCAGGATTACAGAATGTTTATACTAATGGATCACAAAAGTGGCTAAGTGCAGCCTTTTCCTATTATATTTCTGGATGTTGGATGGTATCTTGACATACCCAAGATCATCCTGCTAATTGGGGCTGTTGGTGTCTATACCACAGGCACTTTTAGTTCTCTGTTTCTTCCTTTACTCCATAGCTAGAAACATAAATGGGAAATTCTAGTGCATTCAAAACCCGAAATTTATAGCTTAACCTCTTGCCTAATTTTTGAGGAACTGAGCTGCTCCAGAAATGACAGCACTTCATTTTTCTGCTAAATGGTGTAAACTCTCAAGACGATCCTTCAGGCAGAGTGGATTTACTTTACTATCACCTATCAGCTGACTTCCGGCTCCTCCCAAGGTCTTAAATCTGGATCTCTCTGGTTCATTAGTACTACTACCACTTGTCTGTCTGCTTAACGTTTTTTTAAAAATCACTTTGCTATCATAGTATTGCTGTTTAGATGGAAAGGGGCTAATGTAAGTATCCCCTAGGATATTCTGACAAATCAGAAACCTCTGGTAGGTCAGTACAATTTGAAGGATGAACACCTTTAGGGTCAGAGAAACTGGGATCCAATACTAATTTTGCCACTATTAACTAAGTGATATGGAGTAAGTAAAAACATCTAAGCTTCAGTTATGAAGAAAATTCGGTGACACAGTATCTGTAAATTGTGTGGAGCTCCTTGACCTGAGTTCTAATTCACAAATGGTAATTCCATTGACTTCCTTAAAGCAGACCTAAAGATATGATCCATGGACTAGCAGCATTTGTGAGGTGCTTTTTCAAAATCCAGAACTTTAGGTCTTACCCTAGAACTGTTGAATCAGAAGTTACATTTCTTCAAGATTCCCAAGGCATTGGTATACATATTTTTATGCATATAAAGTCTGAGAAGCCCTGATCTAGCGGCTCAAGTGCATTTTCTTAACAGATAGCTGTTCGTGTGAGTTGGAGGCAGTGGGTAGATCTGTTAATGCAGCTCAAGAACATTCTGAGGAAGATATAGAAGTTTTGGTGAGTGAATGGTAGAGAGTGTTTTTATCATTTAAAAGCATATTCCCCATCCACTTTTACACTCTCCCATTAATGAGTTCAATCAGAGATCCCAGAGCATGCTAAGATATCTTATGATAGACATACTGAATAGATGCAGTTCCCACACTTCACTACCACATAGATAATGCAGATGGCTCCCTGCCAGGTGAGTAAACCAGCCAATCAGTACTGTTTCTTAAACAAGCCTTTCCTGTGTCATCTACATGATGAATTTTTAAATCTACAAGCAAACTATGAATGTAACTCTTCATGACTGAGCTCAACAAATATAAGCACAAATTCTAGTTTTCACTGGATATATGTTCAGAAGTGGGATTGAAAGATCATATGCTAACTCTTATTATCAGATTTTTGAGAAACCTCCATACCGTTTTCCATAGTGGCTGCACCAATTTACATTTCCACCAACAGTGTAGGAGGGTTCCCGTTTCTTCACACCCTCTCCAGAAGTTATCATTTGTGGATTTTTCAATGATGGCTATTCTAAATGGTGTAAAATGATATCTCTTTGTAATTTTGATTTGCATGCTTCTAATAAGTGCTGATATTGAGCATCTTTTCAAGTGTTTTTGGCCATCTGTATATCTCCTTTGGAGAAATGTCTATTTGGATCTTCTGACCATTCTTTGATTGGGTTGTTTGTCATTTTGATATTAAGCTGTGTGAGCTATTTGTATATTCTGGAAATTAATCCCATGTTATTTGCAAATATTTTCTTGCAATCCCTATGATGTCTTTCTGTTTATAGTTTCTTTTGCTGTGCAAAAGCTTTTACATTTAATTAGGTCCCATTTGTTTATTTTTGTTCTTATTTCTGTAATAGAAATATATAGGAGATAGAATCAAAAAGATAATCCTGTGATTTTTGTCAAAGCTTGTTTTTCTTATGTTTTCCTGTAGGAGTTTTATGGTACGTGGTCTTGCATTTAGGTTTTTAATCCATTTTCCATTTGTTGCATGGTGCCCAAGCATGTTCTAATTGCATTCTTTTACATGGCCAGTTTTCCTAGCAGCAGTTATTGAAAAGACTGTCTTTTCTCCATTGTATATTCTTGCCTCCTTTGTCATACGTTAACTGAGCATAAGTGTATGGGTTAATTTCTAGGCTTTCCATCCTGTTCCATTGATCTATGTCTGTTTCTTTGCCAGTACCAAATTGTTTTCATGATGGCAGTTTTTTTGTATAGTCCAAAGTCAGGGAACATGAGTCCTTCAACTCTGTTCTTTTCAAAGATTGTTTCGGTGCTTCAGGATCTTTTTTGTCACCATAAAATTTAAAAATCTTTTTGTTCTAGTTCTATGAAACGTGCCATTGGTAATTTAATATGGATTGAATTGAATCTGTAGATCAGATTTTAACAATATTGATTCCTCCAATCCAACAACATGGTATATCTTTCCATCTATTAGTGTTATCTTCAATTTATTTCATCAACATTTTACAGGTATTTTACCTCTTTGGGTAGATTTATTCGTAGGTATTTTATTCTTTTTGATGTGATGATAAATGAGATTATTTCATTAATTTCTCTTTCTGATCTTGTGTTTTTAGTGTAAGAAATACAACATATTTCTGTATATTAATTTTGTATCCTGCAACTTTACAAAATTCATTGATGAGCTCTAGTTTTCAGGTAGCATTTTTTAGGATTTTCTATGTAAAGAATCATGTTATCTGCAACAGGTACAGTTTAAGGAATATTTTGAAGTAAAATGATTGTCATTATTCTCATAAAGATACTTGAAGCACTCATTTAAAGTTTGGACTCTGTGAATTCAATTAGTTACCAGAAATAATTATGAAATGTCAGTGTGATAACACTATGCTCCAACTATCCTTTTAATCTGACCTCAAACAGGATGCTCTCTTAAGCACAGTCTTAGGTAGCAAGAAAAAAAAATTCAGGAAAGTGATTATAAACTCCTCAACCAGACATAGTTTTATAATTGCAAAACCCTATCAGATTAATGCCCACTTTTAAACTGCTGTACCCAAGGACGGAATAAATGTTAACACAAAGACTGACTAAACCAACATCTGGTGACAGTGCTCCACCAGTACCTCTAGAAAAGTCTTTACACTTAGAACCTTGCTTGGCTAATCACTCATCTAGTAAATATTTCCAGATCTCCTCAGTAATTGCAAATGCTACTTCTGTGGATGAAAGAAAAATTCTGCCAGTTGTTATATTGACAAGTATATCTGTGGAGATATTTCACTGCCAAGAGCAGAGGTTGGATGTGAGGAAATTTCATTTGGCACAAATTTCCATTAAATAAATTAAATGATCAGAACCATTCTCCTAAGCATAGTCTTTAGCATCAACCTGGAATTGATTCAGTAGTTATTGTTGTTTTGATGGAATAGCCTTTTATTTCAATAAAACTCAATGAAATTTTTTAGCAGGAGTTTTAGTTCATGGCATTCAACCAAAGGGTTTATCAACAAGATCCACTTCTTGGATATGTTTGGAAGCTGTGAAAAATATTTTTTTTTCCCAATTGGAATCCTCCAGAGAATGTCTGGAGGCATAAGTATTAGTCACTACTCCAAAATTCATTTTATATCAAACGATATTCTCAGGATAATTTTGGGTACTAAAATATACAAATGTATGAATGTGAAACCAAATAAATACACAAAGATTCTGTGACTGAAAGAGAATACCAGTTTAAATAAAATGAAATATATTCTTTTCCTTAGGAAAAAAGACAAGGACCAGAAACATTGAAGTATATTGAGTTTGAAAATAATAATACAGTAAAATTTATTAAATTAAAATTTCAATCCTGGTCTGTCTCCTCATGTCATACCATGCTTTGCTAATTACCTCAACTGCTATGGTGTAGAAGAACATACAGCTCTTTTTAGAATACATTTCCTCTGATGAAGAATTTGAGTTTTTATTCAAGGAAGAAAAGTCTGGTTCACCACAGTGCATCCACCTGGATGTGCTACCTTCTAGCTATGAGATCTTGATTCCTTCTTAGTCCCTCACATCCCTAATTTTTAAAACACAGAAAATGGGAGTTCTCTCGTGGTATAGTGGGTTAAGGATCCAGCATAGTCACCACGGTGTCCTGGGTCACTGCTGTGGCAGGGGTTTGATCCATGGCCTGGGAACTTCCACATGCCATGGATGCAGCCAGAAATAAAAATGCAGAAAATGTCTAACTCCCTCACAGGATTGCTGTGCTCACAGGTAAAGCACTTGCATAGAATCTGCACCTAGTAAGTTACTCAATAAATGTTCACTGCCTTCCTTGGTTTTCCGCAACTTCAGGTCATGAATAGAAAATGCCGACAAGGCCTAGAGACTTCCTGGGCTTTATTCAATCATTTACCTTATCAGTGGCAATCATCATCAGCTGTACTAGCAGAAAACAGTCCAATGTCAGATCCATGAGGTTTATATCATACAGTGACTTGGCTCATAGGCTCAGGATTCTGTGGCACTTCTATGGAAACAAACTTTGAATCTATAGATAAGAAAATAAAGAGACCTAGAATGCTTTAGGAAGAAGTTTTGTACCAAAAATTACATTTGTTCTTCAGTCTTATTTTCATCTCCAAGTGACTTAGTAACTTTTGCTGTTACTATATTTTTTGAGGCTCAATTTCTTGAAATTTCTTTTCCTGAAAACATGATCAAGAGTTTGTCACAATTAACTCATGGAGTCTTATAAGGATACAGTGACGTATGAAAAGCTAGAAATCTATACAACTCCAAGGCAGTGATAGTAGTAGAACCACAGACACCTTTCTGTTCCTTGAGCAATTATGTTTTTATCAGCAAATATATAGGAAAAAAAGTACGTGTGTGCATCTGTGTGTATATATACATATATATTCTAAGTGGATCACTGGTGACTCTGAGGTTTTCCTTGTGCTGAGGACCAAGATGTCATGGAGGTTTGAGCGGGGGGTGGCACTAGACATATTCTCTCTGGGTGAGACCAATGGGGCAGTCAAAGGGTAGGAGTTAAATCTATGAACAACAGATATAAAAGAAAGTTACTAAAAAGATGAAGGTCAGTGCAGAAGTACATAATATGACACAGTGTATTTTTTATGTATGTATACATGATACATATATAAAATCATATGAACATTTATCATTTTGTGAATATGTAACAGCATGCTGAACAATAAGAAAATTCAAAAAGGCTGAACTTCTTTCCCTTGATTGGGAGCAAGGATTTGTTACCTAATATAGACCAATAAGCACACAGACTTTTTTCCATGAATTTCCATGAATCTGTGTATTAGCTTATCCAAACAAGGACATGGGCCATTGTAGACTGGCAAGCAAAGAAAAAGGCATCAGAGCACACAAGCGAGGATGTAGATACCACGAGCAAATCTACTGTGTCATTCCCAGCATACCAGCAGTGGTCTATCTCTGAACTTTTATCAACTATTGAAAGGACTTCTCAAAGACACTTTTCTCCCTGGACTGAACTTTTGAACAAACTTTTGAAGCCTTGTGAATGACAACTAACAGAGTACTGCTATTTTCTAGCAATTATCCATCAGCCTTGTGTCCCAGATTCCGAACGAATGTCCACTGTAGACAATGAAAGCCATGGCCATGACTCAGTTGTAACTTAACTTTTAAAGTGTGATTATTTGCAGGGTTTGTTATCAAGAGAGAATGTTCAAGCTTCTTCTGTTTAAATATCTGTAAAACTTCCCGAATATATACACATGCATCTACTACATAATTTTAAACAAGGTATCTAAGAGAATGAACCAAATCTGAAAAGAAACTGTCAGTAGCATAAGAATTTCTTTCAAAATAGCTTATTTTTCCATCACAGAAAAGCCCCACTCCAATCTCCATCTTCCTAAGAATTTAAAGGAACAAAGCCAAAGTCCATACAGAGAAACCTTTATTGAAATCTGGTCACTCTCTGTGAAACTATAGATTATACCTCAGAATGCTAGAAAAAAAGTTCCCAGAAACCCAAGAGCAGATACAAATAGATGCAGAATCATCCTCTAGGGCTAGTAGAGAGTTCGTTTTTAAAAGAAAGAATAAACACTTTAATGATCATCTGTGAAACAAGGCTTTGCTATCATGCCAAATTATGTCAGAGCATGAAATAAGGGGGCAGAAGAATTTAGAATTAGGATCAAGATGTCTTACTCTGCCTCTAGCTATCTGTGTATTATTGGCAAGTCACTTTCTTTATGTAGCCCCTATTATCCCAACTACAAAATGAAAAAGGTTAAATTACGGTCCCTAATGCTCTACTCAGCTTCCAGTCTCTGTGATATTCATTCCACCTCTGTTCAGTAATGACAAGAGGAACCTAAAGAGCCACACAAGAAGAAATCAATTTCATCTTAGATGGAACAATCCTCAATAATACCATCTCCTTCTTAACGTCTATATAAAAAAAAATATTTGATTATATTCAACAGGCCAATCAATATCAATAAACCTACTAACCAAACAGAAAGCCAAAACCTTGACAACAATGTGATTGTTTTTTTTTTTTTTCTTTTCCCAAGAAAGCAGAATTGGATTCAGGGTCATCAATGACTTCACAAAGCATAAGGGGTTTCCCTGGTCTGACTAAAATGCATGTGTTCCTAACAATTCTAATATTTAGCAATCTTGAGTTGTACCTACTACCAACTTTGGTCTGTGATCCTGAGCATATCGTTTAATCTGCCCAGATTCAGTTTTCTCTACTTTACATAGTAGGGGATCAAAATAGGTTCTATGTATCCCAAACATTCTATAATTCATTTAAACAACAATGAAAAGGAATGGTTGTAATTTGTAGTAGATTTTGTATCTATATCTTCATTCTACTCTTAATTTACCTTCATTTCTTCTAGATTCATTTTCCATTGATGGCCAAATTGCTAAATTGCAAACACTTGTACTCAATGAGTAATTCTTGCAGCACCCAAAACAGTATCCGACATATATTAGACAGTCAGTGTATGTTGGGTCAGTGTATGAATGCAAGGAAATTACATAATAACAATGGAATGCTTGAACTATTATATCAACTCCAAAATAATCTTATGAAATCTAAGAATAGAAATCAATGAGGATTCTGAGATATACAGCTACTTATGTATGTATTGCTTTGAGATAATATACAGCTGAAACATAAATCCAACTAAATGTATATGATTCAAATCTAACGTAATTTGTCCCTTCAAACAAGAAGCACAGTGGAAATTTAATTTATGTTCATTAATTAGGTCAATTTATAGTCAGTATTTCATAATTTGATTATTATTAAAAAATGGTCACACCTCTAATTTAAGTATTCTATTTATATATGGAAATCTGTGCAATGATCTACTTTGAAGTATTTTTGCAAAGGAGAGAGACAAGAATAGCCCTGAGTCAATGGCAATAAATTCAAATTTTGGTTCTTCATCTAGAATGATTTAAATACATCTCTGTTCTCAGTCTGCAAGTTTAGAATGGTGCCAATTAAATTTTCTCCTGCATACCTACCTCATGAGTATTAATGGGTTACTAACTGGGAGGGATATTAAATGGTATTCAAAGTCTAGAAATAGGAAGAATAAAAAAGGAAGTAAGCAAGGAGCAATGAAAAAAAGATCTTCCTTTTGGCGTGTTTTGGATATTCTGTCGATGTCACCTTTGCTTCTTATAAGAGATCCTAGAAGCTTAGAATAACGAATGCAAAAAAAGAGGGGATTAGGGAGAAACCATGGAAGGGTGCTTGGCATATGGAGAAGATAAATGATAATGCCATTTGTGGAATCTTCAATTATCAGTATGACTGGTGACAATATTCTGACTGCTACCCACTATCTGCATACACATGCACATGCACAGCTCTATTTATAAGCTTTAGTAGTTAATTCACTCTGAAAGCACTTAAGGATGGATTTATTATGATTTAAATACTATATCTAGGAGTTCCCACTGTGGGGCAGCAGGTTAAGGATCCAGCATTGTCTCTACGGCAGCACAGGCTTGATCCCCAGCCTGGCACAATGGGTTAAGGACCCTCTGGCCTTGCCACAGCTGTGGCATAGGTCACAGCTGCATCTGAGATTCAATCCCTGGCCCACGAAATTCCACATGCCATGGTAGAGAGTAGAATAGAATAGAATACCTAAAAAATATATCTCTTTAAGAAATGAACAATATATTTCTAGAGGAAGTAAATGGTAAAGAAGATAAAATTGTTGAAAGGGATCTATAGCAAACGGAGAGCATTTGAACCAGTTTCAAAGCATGCTCAGAGAGGGAAGAAAAAAAAAACGATGGTGGTTGTATTGAAAAATAAATAAATAGTGACCATGAGAGCATTATTATATATTACAGAAATCCATCTTTGTCAGAGACAGCAGTTGTACATGCATCAAATTTATCCCTCCTCTAAAGAGAACATGGGGGAAACATAAAGCCATAAAAGGAGCTCCATCAAGTACTGCTTGAAACTTACTAGAAGAAAGAGGACATAGCCCATCATTATACAACATATTCACTGAAAGAAAAGCCATAAGGATTCTAATCACCCAGGAGAGAGAAAAGTGGGAGGAATAAAGGAACCAGACTACACTGAATTTCTACCTGAAAGAGGACTAATTATTAATTTTATTCAAAGATTGCTTCGTGGAAACTATTTAATTCTACTTGTAAATTGTTTACATTAAACATAAATATTATATATATATATATATATATATATATATATATATATATATATATTAATGTCAGTTACAGGACTTTTGAGGACAAAATCATTGAGGAAATATCTTGCTTACAACATACTAAACCCACAACCCTACTGTTTACACCTCTTTTCCTTTAAGAACACTTAATTTTCAAAATTTGAGAAGTACAGTGAGAGTTAAGTAACACCTCTCTGGATCAAGTACACAAACATCAAGCCATTTGTTGGTGGAAAGTGTTCAGATCCCACGACTTTAATAAAGAGAAGACATCCCGTTCCTGAGGTAACCTCTTCCTGCAGAATGAGTACTTGCCACCCAGGGCAGGCAGTTCTCCCAGAGAGAGGCCAAAGAATGGAACAATGATAAAGATGTTTGCAAAAGGTAAATGCTGAAGTGAACCACCGCTCCTCTGTTTGTTTGTTTCTCCTGCTAAATTTAATATAACCCTCAACTACACCTGTGGTATAATCTCAATTTAAGAAATCACACCTTGTTTATAACCTACTGCTTAAGAAGAAAAACTCTGAAACCTCTTAGGGAGCTTTAGAATCTGCTGATGAGTCACTAAATATTTTTAAATAATAGCAAATACATAAATAAAAATAAAACACCCACAAGTCTGTCCTCCAAGGCTGCCAAGGGGGAGGGGGAGGGAGTGGGATGGACTGGAAGCCTGGGGTTAATAGATGCAAACTATTGCAGCATTTGGAGAGGATAAGTAATGAGATCCCGCTGTATAGCACAGGGAACAGTACCTAATCACTTGTGATAGAACATGATGGAGGATAATGTGAGAAAAAGAATATGACTAGGTCACTTTGCTGTACAGTAGAAGTTGAAAGAACACTGTAAGCCAACTATAATGGAAAAAATAAAAATCATTAAATAATAATAATAAACACCCAGTCATTTGTGTCAGGAAGAGTTAAGTTCTTCAGTAAAATGAAGAGAAAGTTCACTTTAATTAACACCAAGAAATATTTTAAATAAACGGTGGTTACTTCATTTTGAAAATGAAAATGAATCTACAACTTCCAAAGAAGCCAAATTACTCGTTTCCCTTCTGAAAAGATTGGGTCTGTCTGGTAGTGCCTTTAGTATGGTAAAGATATATAAAAAGACTCAATTATATTTAGCAATTTGAGAAGGTCAAAACTAAACCTTTTATTCTAATTTGAATCTGTATAGTAAGTGCCTAGCAGAGCAAACAAACAGAAAGAACTGTTTACCAGACTAAAGCTGCAGGGCACATGGCAACACAGCAGGCCCAGGCTGACAGCAGATTTCCAAAGGACAGCCCCATAATGGAATTCCTAGTGGGACGATCAAAGAGGTGGAACAATCAGCCAAGCATGACTGCACGTAACAAATCCATCAAGACCTATGATATCCCTGGCAAGACAAATAGCAAGGAGAACGAGACTTAAATGGTATTTGAGAAAATTTACTATCCCCAGCCTCCAGCAGGGTTGAGAAACAATACCATTCAAATTCCCATCTACTCCAATAACACAATCTAAATACTCTTTTCCTTAGCCAGATGAATTGGCTGTCTAATATTTATTTATTTTTAACTGCATTTATTTATAGCTATATAACTAGAAATATGTTTGTATGTTTTAACCTATCTCTGTTACCACATCAAGCAAAATCAGCTTGACAAATTTTCAAAGAAATTTGGAAAGTATTGTTTGAGCAACATGATTTTAAAGACAGGCTATGGGGCATATCTGAAATTTGTTTGGGAGTCCTCTGGGGGACAGGCAAGCAGTCATTTACCAGAGCAACTGAAAGAGAGGTGAAGTAAGAGGTCCATAATACTGCCAAAGGGAGTCATGAGCCCTAAGTGTGAAGCTGCATTAACATCCCAAGGACAGAGAAAACAATCAGTAGTGTTAAACGTGAGTCCCAAATCGATTATCATGAAGGCAAGTATGGTTTCCAATCTAGTCACTTCTCACCTGGGTAACTCGAAGTGCAACAGTTTAGGCCAAGCAGCATCAGAACTTATTTAGTTAATTGTGATTAACACATTTTTCTTCAGCAGTTATGAGGAGGCATCTTTTTGGACAGACTCATCAATGTGGGGGTGAAACCCATGCCCCACCCCCAGTCAGAATAAGGAAATGTTGACCCTCTCATCGCACACTGATTGAGAAGGGCTTCAAAAGAGCACTATGAACATTTACTCCCAACAGTTAAGGGCCTTGGGGCCTTGAGTCAGACTCTCCTGCAAACTTAATGGTCCAGAAGCAGGGTGACTAGCTACTAACGACATGTCAAAGGAATGGTGGATGAGTGGGTCAGCCTGAACTCCCAGAGTTGTTGGCACAAAACATGCATGAGCATTTCCCATGGATGAGATATGTGCCAGGCTGGAGAAAGAGCCTGAATGTTATTAAGTCCTGTCTGAGTGGGTAACAGACTTGAACAATGAGAAACCATAGGCAAGGCCTGGTTTCCAGCAGCTATGGAAAGATTAAATCACCCATCAGAATAAAGAAATATTTGCTATTATCAAAGCAGCTCCAGTTAAGACATCCCCAGTAACTTGATTGTAATAGAAGGTTTCCTCCAAAGAATATTTGAGTCCCCCATGGAAGGAAGAATTAGTTTTCAACACCTGTCAGAGGAAAAAGCCAGCTTTTGATAGTGCTGATTACGTAGAACTTGCTAGACTAGTCATGGATCACTTAGATTTTCATCCAGAGGCAAGGGAAGAACTAGCTCCAACATGCATTTTTAAAGGGACAGAGGAATAAATACATAGTTGCTTAATGGTTATACTCCAACATGTATACCAGATATACTACAAACATTCAAGCAACAGTGAAATGGCACAATCACACAGACATGCAATGTATGATTAGATAGGGTGATTTAGAAGAAGAAAATTTAAGAAGCACCAGATGTCTGAGAATTACACTGTTCAGGGACTTAGAGAGCTCCCAACCATGTTGTCAATCACATTTCTAGCCCTCAGCCTTAGAGTCAAGACTGTACTACCCGACCTCTTGAGCCCACTTCTCTTCCTCACAAACCTCATTTCCCATCACTCCCACATGCACATCCTTTGGCACAGTCAAGAAAACTATTCATTATCATTCTCATTACTCATGTCCAATTTCTCATTCTGTTATACCCAATGAAATACTTCTCATTGTTCCAAGAATTTCAGGATTGAGGAAAAGATAGCCATTCATCTTTTGTGCCTTAAGTTTCATGTTTTCATGGCTGATAACTTTCCTGCCCTATCAAGGTTCTGTGGTTCCCCTACCATATGACTGAGCAATCCCACTTTCCTTGAAAAAGACACATGCATCCACGTGTTCATTGCCACACTATTCACAATAGCCAAGACATGGAAACAACCTAAATGTCCATCGACAGATGAATGGATAAAGATGATGTCGTATGCATACACAATGCACTATTACTCACCCATAAAAAAGAATGAAATAATGCCATCTGCAGCAATAGAGATTATGATACTAAGTGAAGTCAGAAAGAGAAAGACAAATACCATATGATATCACTTACATCTGGAATCTAATATACAGCACAAACGAACCTTTCCACAGAAAAGAAACTCATGGACATGGAGAACAGACTTGTGGTTGCCGAGGGGGAGGGGGAGGGGGAGGGAGTGGGGTGCATTGGGAGTTTGGGTTACTGGGAACTACGTCTAGTCACTTATGATGGAGCATGATAACGTGAGAAAAAAGAATGTATACATGTATGTGTAACTGGATCACCTTGCTGTATAGTAGAAAATTGAGATAACAGTGTAAACCAGCTACAATGGAAAAAAATAAAAATCATTATTCAAAAAAAAAGCTTCTGTGGTTCCCAAAACTAGCTACATATTATAATAACCTAAGAATTTTAAAAATAATTCTACTGCTTGGGGCCCCACACCATAATAGTTGTACCAGAATTCCTGGGGGTTGGTGCTAGGCAGAGGTGTTTTATTTTGTTTCTTTTTTTTTAAAAGCTTCCCAAATAATTCTAACATGCAGCCAAAATTGAGTCTATACTGGCTGAGGTACCACAGAGCTAATCAATTTCTTAATGTGGAAGAATTAGGTTTTCTTAGATAGACCCTGAGAAATGCTGATAATATGCCAGCTGGTTGTGGAGGGTTTTAGTATTCTCTGACAGGTGAGAGAGGATTTAGACATGGCCATGGATAAAATGTTGGGCCTGGAAAAGAGAAAAAAGATCCAAAAAAGGTGTGTGTGGGGGGGAATGATTGTGCCAGAAAACAGAGCAGTATCACTGAAAACAGAGCAGTATCACTGGGCACTTAAACCATTCCAGGTTGGGGCTTCAGCTCCTACAGATTATGAGTTAATTGATTTGGTAGGTTCTGGAACTGCATAGTTTAAAAAACTCCTTAATTGATTTAATGTACAGACAGGATGGAGAAAAACTGCCCTGGAAGGCAAATAAAGTTAGTGTTCCCTAACACTGGGTTAGCAAATAAAGCCAATTCTTCTACAAAAGATCATTCCTTAAGGAACAGAGAATAAATGTCTACGAAAATTTTGTTACCTTGGGGGAAGTCTAGGCCCCATATCTCAATCAATTTGGTGGTTTTGGCTATCCATAATTAGGCATGTGGAAAAGAAACAAAGACCTCAAGAGAATTTCTTTGCCTGTTTCTAGCAGGCAAGGGTTCCTTAATAAAAGACACAGACACTGGACACTATAGGATTCTCTCACTTGCTGTAGAGTAGATTCTTATTCAGATATACCTCCATGGCTGAAAGTATTTTTCCTCATACTACACATGATTTTGACCAATGAAATGTGAGCAGACAAGACATGGTAAGGGCTTGTCATGTGCTTTAGAGATGGGACTTATTCTGCCAGGGACATGAAAAGATGTCTTGATTATCTTGCTGGTCCAAGGAGGATGAGGGACACACTGAGTGGAAATACCTCAGCCCACCCACAGAGCTGAAGTGGGATCCTCTCAGCTCCTGAGATCTGAAGCAGGCCTGCCTAGTAAAGCAATCTGCAGATGGAAAAGCTAAATAAATATTTACTTTGTATGTGGCTATAGCTTTTTGGTCATTTAACATGTAGCTGTATCGCAGCCAAAGCTACCTCATACATTTGCTTTCCACATCTTTCTTAACCTAAAATGTGCTGCTATCCCAATGTTTTCCAAATTAGTTCAAAATCTACTCATTTAAGAATCCATGTAACATACATGGAGGTAATTTTATTATCTCATTTCCTCACCATCCTGTAAATAAACACAGTATTAGGTTTTACCTTTTCAGGGATGCTCCATGAAACAATTCCATCAACAGAAAGGACTGTAAATCTAGTCCTGGATTATAAGATCAAGACCTTACCTACTAACTGCTGGTGTTTATCACAGGACTATCTATAATAGTAAATTCAGAAGCCATCAATGTGAGTAATATTAGGAAAACACTTAATATTGATAATTTTCAAAAAAACTGTCATAAAACATTTTAAAAATATGCTTATGAAACTTAAGTAGAAGGCAGTATCTATTAACAAGACAAGACATAAAATTGCCTATAAGATATAGTCAATAATATAAAAACAAATATAAAATATCTAAAAGTATATCAAAATGTTAACAGATATTGTCCCTGAACAAAGGCATTAAGAGTGATTATTTCCTTTTTTTAAAGCCTTTCCTGTACTTTAAAATTTTTCCTTTTTATGAGCAAGTTTTACTCTTATATGCAGGAAAAACAACCTTAAAAGGGGTAAGAAAGAAAACAGTCCCTGAGGGACTTGTAATTCTGAAGAACATATCATATAAAAGAGAAAAAAGGCTAATGAAGGTCTTTCCTTTTTATAACCTACTCAACTGGGAAAATGAGGTGAGACTGACCTTTGGCAGCTGGTAGAAGTTCTCTACTCCTAAGGCTCCTTCATTCCTTCCTGGGGATTGCAATCTGCCTAGCCACTACTAGGAACAGGTTTCAGTTTTGGTCTTGCAAATCCTGAACAGTTTTTCTACATATTGAGTTGCTGCCTCCTTAGAATTAGATGCAGTTTAATACTAAAATAAGGTTTTTTATTTGTGTTCAGTTTTACTTAACTTTTCCAATTCCACTAAACTGACGAAACCAATTTTATCGGTAAGCAATATATAATGAAGTGAAAGTTTTAATAAATGTTCATTTCACATTAAGCTTTAGATTTTAAAGGCCATGGTTTATTTAAACTGTGTTATCTATGTTTATGAATGACTGACCCTGATTATATTTTATATAATTAAAACCACTCCATATAACCAATGTGATGTCTTACTTTGTTAATATGGATACCATCCTTTACTTAAGTTTCATAGGCATATTTTTAAACCAACGGATTATGAGACTTAAATGGCAAAACCCTATCACCTTCAACTTTGTTATTCTCACCGCATAGAAAAGCAGGCAGCACACTTTAGGTCAGGTGGCCATTTAACAGTGCTCACTATCATCTGATTTTGCTCTGTATCTAAAGATCTAAAATAGATCTTGCTTTGAAGGGGCCTTGCAGCTAGGTTAGGCCAAGTGACTAGCTCTGGCCAGTAAACTACACTGGGACATGGCACCTGTTATTTTAGAGCTGAAGCAGTGAAAAGTCTGTAAGCTGCCCTCTAAATTTTCTTCCATGGCTGAAGCAACCAGGAAGTCCTGTATTGAATGGGAGAGCTACAACAAGATGGACACGAGCAAGAGTCCCAAGTTACCCCTGGAAGGAATGTATGTGAAGGAACTGCTGAGCCTATAACAGATTTTGCTTGCAAAAGGAATACATGTTTACACATGAAGCCAATACCAGGATGTATTTGTTCCTGCAGCACAGTCTAACCTATCCTAATAATGTAGGCATTCTTCGAAGCCGATTTAAATTAGATGCTTTTAATATTCCACCATCACAAAATGCTTGCTGATATAACCAAAAGTACCTATGCTTTTGTTTTTTCTACTAAATGTTTCAGCACTTGCCAAATTTAGTAAGGGGAGAAGATAGACTCTTCTGTGCAGGCTACTCAATAACCATAGCCTTAGAGATTGTAGAAGGGACTTATAAACTGTTAAGCCTATGTCTAGGGCTCATTCTCACTCCTGAGATGCAAGGGAATTTTCCAACCAATTTCTAACCTGTACTTACATTTCTGGCAGTGGTCTCCAGACAATGCGACACAGAGACTTTGGGAGAAGATACAGGCTATTGGATGATGGTTTATTCTTCAAATGTACAAAAGTAAAGAATAAGGCTTGGTACATTGTCTTTTGAAAGGAAAGAGGGTAAATACCAGTTTTTAACCTGCTTACATCATTGCAAGCTCAAGAACTACAGGAGCATCTATAACTCTCTCTTTCCAGGAGTGGTCCTTGGCATAAAAATAATCTTTAGTTATTCAATCCATTTTTCCAATAATAAACAAGATATTAAAGATCCCAGACATGTGAATCATAAGCATGTGCAGCTAAAAAATAAATACGTGTTTTAAAGCCCTTTTCTTCTAGAACATTGTTTCCAACACCTTTTACTGGAGTGACAGATTTATAAACCAGTTAGTAACTATGTGATTAGCTGAGATTAATGGTTGCTAACTGATTAGTTACCAATTATTCTAGATAAAATGATCAAATCACTTGTTTATTTCAGGCTTAGTAGCAATAAAAAAACCTATCACTCCTTTAAAAAACATGGTACATAGAAGCATCCCTATAGTCAATAACTAAATTGGATACCGTTTCATATTTCAGGGGATATCTCCAGCTGCCCTGGCATCTGTTTCAGCTCCCTGACTTCCCTTTCCCCTCAAATCTTTTGAGTTCTTTGGATAGAGGTAGGTCTTAGCAATGCCAAATCCTGTATTTACTTTTAGAAACTGCAACAGCAGGAGCTTGCTGAATTTCACCTTCAGGGGTGTCATAGATGTTTGCAACTTCTCAGGTCTGCTCATCATCTCCTCTGCAACGTCCTCACTTAGACTGCCTGCTAAGGCTCGAGAAAATAAGTGTTTAATCTTAGCATACCACCAAAGGGATAAAAACTATTATTATTTTTCAAATACTTTAGTGACTTAAAAACATGGAAGCTCCAGCTATATTAACATGTGTTGCAATATATTAATTTCAAATAGGACAACAAAGAGTTTCAATCCTAAAACAGGGCACAATCTGAAACAGTTTAATGCAGTGGTTTTGTGACGATCTCACACCCTCTTGAACTGGGCCAGAGTTCAAAATTCAGGGCTGAAGGAGTCAAAGTCAAAATGTCATATTACATAAGAAGAGAAAGAAAAGGAAGAAAAATAAAGCATTTATACGAATTTAGGGACCTCAGCCCGCCCCTCATAGATGTAGGTATATTTCTTGCAATGGCAAATGTGGATGGTTTAAGGAGCCATTGCCTTGTTAAAATGGTCTGCCTCTGAAATTTCATAACCCAGATAACTTCATGATGTTATCCACAAAAATTTTACTTCTAATTTCAGTAACTGGATAGATGCAGAAACTTGCCATTTTGTTATAAATAAGACAGCAAATATTCATATAAGGCAATGATGTTATCGTGACTGCTACATTATATTCCAAGATTTTACAATATTAATGAGTCCACGTATATAGAAAACTATCAAATTACGCTCATCTAAAGGCAGACTGACAGAGTCAGATCATCTGGCAAAAGCTGTGTCTGTTCAAAGATTATTTTTTAAAGAAAATCTAATGTTCCAGGTACATGTTTTTCCAAGTTTTTACTCCTAGTAAGTGCAAACATAGAAAATTCTATAATTTTCTAGTTAAAAATACTTAATCTACTATCAAATGTGAAAGCGTAATCAATTATTATATAACTGTCAAATAATTAAATCACTCCCAGAGAGGGCCGTCCTCAGAATATCAAGGACTTGGACTTTCCATGCCTTCCTACCCATTTAACTTAAGAACTCCAATTTCCATACCTGTGTTGAATGTTTTCTTTTGAAGTACGAGGGAGTATGGACAGAGCTCAAGAAGGAATGACTTTTTCCAATTCCTACAACCACTGATCTTTATAAAACAAGAACTGATACTCTGAGAAAATGACAATGAAAAATCCAAGACAACATGGTAGTGATGGAACTGGAAGATATACACAAATGCTTGACCCCTGAGATAAGCTGTTTTTCCAGCTCTCTGTACTACTAGTAACTTCACCTTTTCAGATCCTACCTAGTCTTTGGTGCTGCATATGGTTTCTTGCTTTTTTTTTTTTTTCTTTTTGTTGTTGTTGTCTTTTTGTCTTTTTAGGGCTGCACCTGCAGCATATGGAGGTTCCCAGGCTAGGGGCACAATAGGAGCTGTAGCTGCTGGCCCACACCAGAGCCACAGCAACGCCAGATCCGAGCCACATCTGCAACCTACACTACAGCTCACAGCAATGCCAGATCCTTAACCCACTGAGCGGTCAGGGATTGAACCCACAACCTCATGGTTCCTAGTCAGATTCGTTTCCGCTGCACCATGATGGGAACTCCAGTTTCTTGCTTCTTAATCCAAATTCAAGTTCTCTTCATCACACCTAGCAATCCCTTTGATTCCATGACTACATAACTGAACACAAGGAAAGCCTAGAGGTTAGAGTCAACCTAGGACTTACTGAGTTGAAACCCACTTAAACATGAAAGAGTGCAATCTACTCCAGAATGTTTGAGCACCTGAACTCAGTGGTCATAAAGACAAAGTACTAAAAATGAATTATAGGCCAAAAATAGTGATGTTATAGATATATTAATGTTGACTGATTCTCCTTTTTCCTGGTGATTGATGCAGTAGGCAATAACATTGGTTTAAATTCCAGTTGTAAAAGAAGTTAAATAGAAGGAATCCTTTGTAGCAAATATATAAATACAGTCAATATCTTCTTCCTGTAGTCCACTACCCCACCAATGACACACAGGAGATCCTCAAAGGATTGTAAACTCCATGCCTCTCTGGGAGGACCTGACTCAAAAGTGGGTGAGAGGACTCTGCTCAGCCACCTGCATGCATGGTAATGCTCTGTGCCCAGGGCAAGGATGGCTACTGCCTTACTCCATGCAAGATGTGGTGGGACCTGGTGCCCAACCTAAGACAGAGGGCAAAAGGCAGGTTGTCCAGGCAGATTTAACTGGATTCTCTGATGAGAAAATCCAAGGAATTCACCATTTGGGGGCTTTTTATTTTGGACGCTCTGGGAAAGAATCCACTTTCAAATTGATTCAGATTGTCCACTCAGAGGTTTCTGCTCCTTACCTCCCTCCACCTTCAATCCAGCAACAGAGCTTCAAATAATTCCCATTCTTCAGATCTCTCTGATTTCTCTTCTGTTACAAGCTAGGGAAAAAGCCCTCTGCTTTTATTAGGCCAATGTGATTTGATTAGTCCTACAGATAATCTCCCTATCTTAAAGCCAACTGATTATCAAACTTTTGCCATGTAATGTAATATAGTCAATGGAGTACATGTAGGCAAAGGTCATGGGGCCATCTTAAAATTTTTACCTATCACAGTTAGAAACATGTTCAGTTGGCATTTGGAAATACCATTCCAGAATTTGGAAAAATGTTAGGGCTAGAAATCTAGATTTGACATCCATTACCTTTAGATGACAGATTTATTTTTTTATTTTATTTTTTATTAGTCAATGAATTTACTACATTTATAGTTGTACAATGATCATCACAATCCAATTTTATAGGATTTCCATCCCATACCCCCAGCGCATCCCCCCACCCTCCAAACTGTTTCCTTTGAAAACCCATAAGTTTTTCAAAAGTCTGTGAGTCAGCATCCGTTCTGCAAAGAAGTTCATGCTGTCCTTTTTTCAGATTCCACATGTCAGTGATAGCATTTGATGTTGGTGTCTCATTGTCTGAATGACTTCACTTAGCATAATAATGGGAGAAAATAGTTGCAAATGAATCGACTGACAAGGGATGAATCTCCAAAATTTATACACACTTTCTGCAGCTCCATACCAAAAAAACAAACAACCCCATCCAAAAATGGGCAGAAGATCTAAACAGACAGTTCTCCAAAGAAGATATATGGATGGCCAAAAAACACATGAAAAGATGTTCAACATCACTCATTCTTAGAGAAATGCAAATCAAAACCACCATGAGGTACCACTTTACACCAGCCAGAATGGCCATCATCAAAAAGACTACAAACAATAAGTGCTGGTGAGGGTGTGGAGAAAAAGGAACCCTAGTACCTGCTGGTGGGATTGTAAATTGGTGCAACCACTGTGGAAAACAGTATGGAGATTCCTCAGAAAACAAAAAAATAGAACTACCATTTGATCCAGCAATCCCACTCCAGGGGATCTATCTAGGTAATAGATTTATAACACTTAAACACATGGACAAAATATGATACTACTGGTTCAGCAATATCTTTTTCCATAGAATTATAACATACAAATAGACAGGGCAGTGTTTTGTGTGTTGGATATTGCTGACATTATCCCTAAGAGTAATACTAGATTACTCTAACTTTCCATTTAGGAAGTTTAATTCCAGTTTCTTTAATTTACTCTAGAAGGTACAAAAGGATTAGATGATATTTCCTGGACTCCAACCATTTCAATATAAAAAGGAACCAACCTATCTGTCACATGACAATGAAATTCTGTGTGTGTACACATGTGTAAGTATTAATATACTTTTTACTACTTTTTTTCAATAAAAGAGTGGGCTACACAGCATTAAATATAACCAATTAATATATTTCTCCAAAAAGAACAGTTAATTTTCAGTTAAATGTCTCTTCTATCAGAATTCAGATAGTTTCCTGTAGAGAAAAACAACAGGAAATTGACGTGTCTTTATTGGTTTAGAAAGCTCAGACTTTTATTTAAACCTTATTCAAAAACAAAAAGACCTTTACAGCTAAATTTTCCTCTGTGCCTGAGCATCAGATTAGCAGAAAATAGGTATCTTACTTAGTCACTTTTCTTCTTCTCTTTCCTCACTTTTTCTTTTGGAAAATTTATTTCTGTCCTCATTAGAGATTCACACTCTCCCTTGGCAGGGGGGCTTTCTCAAACTGTCAGCAAAGAACAGCATTAAAGACTTGATCAGAGAATTAACAAGGCCAGAAGTACCCTAGCATTAAGGATCAGGGATGTGAGAACGAAGAAGGAACTGGCCAACCTTTCTGTGACTTCTCAGGGATGCCCAGCCCTAGGAATTCAGACCTTCACCCTGCCACTTCGTCTCAGGCACACAGAGTATTTGACTAAACTCAGCAACCTATACTGAGTGCCTACTACACACACACACACACACACACACACACACACACACACACACACACACACACTATCCCTCTTACCCTTCCTTCCCAATTTACTGGTAAAAATCTACTTAAAATAATATGTGGAGTACTGGGTTGAACATATTATGTGTGCGCACACAGACAAAACACAACGCATGCTCTAAGATTCCACATTCCTACCAACCATTAAAATGTGACATATTGTATTTTCGTGTCAGTCCATTCAGCAGCAAATGAAGGTATATGTTATGAGTAACAGTGGATTCCACATGAGCTTTTTTCAATCCAGGAAAAAGGTATATTGTCCCTAGATGCTTATTTATCTCAGATTTCTGTGCGCTATAGTTTGCTCAGATTTTAAAACAACAATGATAAGTACAAGGAGCACTTGATAGTAATGGCAGTGTATGTTACAGGTCATCTCACTCCACATGCAAAAGCAATCTTGTAAGAGATGAAACACAATGCTGTAATTAGGAATAGACAGATTAAATAACTATTAAGCAGTAAAAAATATTATTCGTTGATCCATTTCCTTCTCAGTAGCACCTGCAATTCAGGCTAATTCTAACATCTGACCCATGAAATTAAGATGATAAGGAGTTATAGGGAGAGAAGATGGAAAGAATTTAACAGTCATGGCTTTTTCAAATTCCTGTATGCTTTTTGCAATTGCAAGTTGATACTTCATCCCTCCCCACACCTGAACAGTAAACAAGAAATGAACACATTTCAGTGAATCCCATTTATAATTCTGAGTTAAATTTTGTTATTTTGATAGAATCAGGCGTCAGGATCAGGTGTTCCAGATAATCCTAAGAAACGCAAAATTTCAAACGATTTTGCAATATATTTCCTGGTTATTTACAACTTGTTTGACCAAATCGAGGATTTAACTGAATTGATTAAATCAGTCAAGTTAGTCCAGCATACTGGTCCTCCATTTTTTCCTTTAGAGAAGACTTCCTTCACTCCATCATAAAGAAACTTCAATAAACTCTATCTTTAATTAAGTCCATCTAGTCTTTTACCAGTCTCAATTTTTGCCTCCAGGCAGCCTGAACCAGCAGGAAGGAGGCCAAACTAGCTCTCTACCAGCTAATCTGATAAACTAATCTGACAGAGATGAGTGCTTTTTTAGGGAGGTTGCCTCTTTATCCTCTGGAAAATGGATGCTAAAAGCAGCCAGGGTTTGGATATTGAAATTACTTCAGTCCCTTCTCAATGAAAGTTGGCCACAAAAAAAAAAGTCTGCCTTACATGACTCTTATGGTAATTCTTCCTTAAATATTTTTCATAAATAACAATAACTATAATATTATTTATCATTTACCATTTACTCATACAATATTATTTATCATTAATATTGTTTATCATTAATAAACAATGATGATAAAACATAGCTCCATTTTTTTTTTCGGTCTTTTTGGGCCACGCCTACAGCATATGGAAGTTCCCAGGCTTGAGGTCAAATCAGAGCTGTAGCCGCCGGCCTATGCCAAAGCCAGAGCAATGTGGGCTCTGGGCCACATCTGCAACCTACACCACAGCTCACAGCAATGCCAGATCCTTAACCCACTGAGTGAGGCCAGGGATCAAACCTGCATCCTAATGGATGCTAGTGAGGTTCATTAACCACTGAGCCACAATGGGAACTCTCATAGTTCCATTTTTAAAATTTTTACCAGAATTAGGTATAGCACATATTCCTTAAACTCTAACCTAACTATAAATGAGTCAAAGTCTCATTCTGCTTTTCAGAATTCTGCTGATAGAAAGAAGCTGCTATTAAGCTGATAAATCACCAGAATTTTTTCCAGAGCTTGGTTTAGGGAATTGCTTCCATCTGTGAGTGGCAAACATAGTCCCTCCTAGAAAATTTTCCCCTCTTCTAAAAACTAAAAGCATCCCTGGACTACTTTAAGAACAGACAGCTGGCCTCAGGGCTTCTAATGCGTTTATAACTCTCCTCGGAGGCCCTAGGGTCGAGTGCACCCTGGTAATTTGCAGCCTTGCTGGTCACCATTCCACCTGCTCAACCCCAGACAGGTGGAAGGCATTTCTAACCCTGCTCTGCAGCATTTCTGATCCTTGTTGTGTTCTGATCCTTGGGGTGGGGGGGGAGGTGTCAGAAGATAACAGCTCATGGATATATGCAGTCCCCAGTGTCAGACTAAATTAAGGACATAGCACAGAAAGAAAACAACTAGAAATCTGGAAACAGTGAACAAAGATGGATTGAAAGGACAAGAGTAAGTCAAAGGAGAATCAAGGATTGCATCCCAGGTCAAGACTCAGTCAAAATCAAAGCTGGAAATGTAACCAGGGATCACGAATAAATGAAGGTAGGGCAAGACAGTGGGTTCAAGGACATGGAAAATCTGACAGATATGAGAATGAGGAAACCTGTGTTTTAGTTTCACTCTACTCTGGGTCTCAATTTCCATATCTATAAAATGAAGTTCTGAAATGAAATCATCTCAGTCATTTAGACACTGTGAGTCTATGAAGGCCATACAAATAGTCAAAGTCACGCTCACTGCACTAGAGACCAAAGCACAATACTCAGCTGGAGCCAATTAACTAATCAGATCAAATATAATTGAAAACAACAGCATTCTGAAAACAAGTAAAAGTCTGCCTCAGACAGAAACTCTCACAGGCGTCTTGTTATCTGCATCCTTCCAGGCGCACTACTAGGCACTGGAGAAGATCCTAGAAATTAAAATCATGCCCCTCTCCCTCTAGGAGGTTGCATCTTTGATGAAGGAAAAGGTTCAAGCAATTGAATATTCTCTCTGTGTCTTGAAGAGCAACCCGAACTTCTTAAGCTTCTCCAAAGTTGGTGCGGGTAGGGTGGAGAGGCTGAGGGAAGAGCTCTAGCCCTAGAAATCATCCCAGTGTCAGGCATCCTGGTGATTTATAAGCCTGCTCGAAATACATACAAAAAGGTACAGTTTTTAGCTTAGAACTTGTTTGAAAACTTTTATTAAGTCTTTTTCTTTCTTTCCCATTATAGGGATAATGGACATTTTATTAAACACTTAGAAAATAAAGGAAAATAAAAGAAAAAAGTCACTCAGAGTCCTCCTGACCAAAGATATATGTATCTATATATATTGTTCAGAAAAACAATAACTGAAATGGCAAATGTAAGCACTAAAGGCACTCATGGAAGAGAGCCAGGACTTCTCTGATTACAGTGCCTCAGGTCCACACGGTTGATCTGCTCTAGATAGATTGCTTTCTAAGGAAACACTCAGCAGGTGCTAAGTTCCAATCTTAGCAAAATCAAGTAGAAGCTTGGGTTTATCTGGCATTTTCAACTGTCTGAAGCTTAAAACCCTTCCATTAACCTTTGTAGCCCCTGCCAACCTCCAAGTACATTATATTGATTGGATCTTATAAAAAATCTAAACCAGAGTGTAGCCTCAGATATCATGCCTGGATAACAGCAAGATACCACTGGGCAAATATTTCAAGTCTAGTTCAGAAGTGGGTCCTGCCCAATGGAAGGCAATCATTACTATAAACTTAGAGAAGACATTTACTCCCTTTTACTGTTAATCAACAAGCCACTGAGCTTACACTCCACTAAGAGTGGGAATGAGCAGAAGCCATGAGTTCTGATTTAAGGCAGGATCAAAGGCTGAGAGGCCTGAAATAGAGTTTGGATCCAATCTTGTGAAGACGGGGCTGTGAGGAAGAAAATAGTTTACTGCCCACTTCGCTTTTATCCTAAGACTGAAGTGCTGAATATGACCACAAGAATGTCAGAGGCAAATTAATTCTGATCCTGACTGGCTTAGAAAAAGAAGCTAGGATTTCACAACATCAGGTGGGAGTTTGCTGAGTTTTCCAGAGTTTCACAACACTGGTGAGAGTTTCGCTGTTTTTTTCCCTTCATGGTATCCCCTTCTTAAGGCAAATAAGAAGTTGCCCTGTTATACAAATGGAAAAAACAAAAAAACAAAAAAACAAAACTCTAGAATCAGAAAAGCACAGAGAACTAAGGATTCTGTTGGTCCAAGATCCCACTTGGAATCTTGGAAAATATCTCCACCAAAAATCTCATCATCTTCACAAAATGCCTACTTGTAAGCTTATCAGCCACAATATATTAAAAGGGAAGTTTTATGAAAAGATTTTTTTTATTTTTTACTTTTTAACAAAGGAAGAAATCTGATCTTATGAAATGGAGAAATCAGACTGGTTTAACGTTAACAGTGCCTGAAAATAAGCTAGCCCCCAAATCATTCACAACTACTTGGATTAAAGACCTTTAGATTTGGGCATGTGCCACCTACTGAATACCTTTTTTCCAGTAAGTCAATAAGTTGCCCTTAGATAAGAATAATGACCACTTAGATTTCCCCTATGTGCATGTGCAGCCATTGTCAGCTACCTACTTTCTGCTGGTCAGGAGCCTCCCACTAATAAGTTTCACCTTTGTTTCTTGCTGGAGCCATTGGTCCTCTGGCATGTTGATTTTGCATATCACAGAGAGGAGTTTATACTTCACTCCAGCTCCCACACACAGCCACACAAAATACTGGGCATGGAAAATTGGTACTGAAATCTGGGACGTTTTCTCTACTCTTCTTTATACAGGGTCATAGACTGCGCCTACCCTATCTGAAGTGAGCCAGTGCCTTTAATTCCATAAGATATAATCACTGAAGTCTCACAACTATACTAGAGAAGTTCAAGATACCATGTACTCCACCACACCTCTTCTTGTAAGGTGAGTTGTGCTCACCCCACAACTTAGGTATCATGACACAGCCCTTCTCCTTCCACATCGTGGCAAAGTTTATTAGAACTAAGGATTTGTTTATTAGAACAAATTCTTATGGGAATTTGGAACTGGGGTATACAGCCTTGACAGTCTGTTCTGGGTACCTGAACATGGTAGTCATATAGTCCACTTTCTATATTATAAGAGTAAATAACTCTGAAAAGAAACAAGAAAATTGATGGATACAGAGATGTGATGCAATGCAAGATGCACGAGATAGAGAAATCAACATTAACTGAACTTTGGCTCATGTTACACACTCAATGTGGGTCACCTGGGAGGCTGCGTTCATTGTGGTCTTTCAAGCACACAGGCTAAGCAGAGATTTATCTTGACACATCCTCTGCAGACAACTGAGACAGGAAAAGGAACAGTAGAAAATTGCACACCAGCTCCAGTTTCCACCCCAAAGTGACAATGTCACATCTGCTTACATTTCATTAGCAATACCAAGCCACACAGTTCTAACTTCAATGGGTGTAAGAAAGTAAAACTCTACCATGTTCCCAGAGGGAAGAAAAATTTAGTATGACTTCCATGCCATCCTTAGGCTTTCTCCTCTCCAAATAAAAATATATAACCAATATATGACATCTTTCCTTGGCTCCCTGGTGTTCTTTGAAACTGTTCTTACATGGTCACTAGTGACCAATGTGTTGCTAAATCCAATGAACACCTTTCAGTGCTTATTTTACCAACTCTTACACCTCTCCCTCTCCCTTCTTCCCGATCCCCAACATTTGCTGCGATAAATTCTTCCCTAGCCTCATCAATTTCAGCACTACTTCCCTCCACTATCCTTATCCACTTCTTCTCCTTCCCTTCTTACTTACATCCATGCATCCAGGCCCTCCATGTGGCCCATTTAAATATGTTCTTCCTTATTCCTTAGCGAATTATACCACCATTCCCAGCCACCCAAATAAAATCTGGGAAGTCATCAATAGCATCTTTCCTTCTTCTACCCTATATCTCTTTGATTATGAGGTCCTCACTAAGATTTCTCACTTGCTTTACTACAACAGCCTCCTAAAGTTTCTCCTGCCACCAACATTAGCCCAAGAGTCTTATTCTGCACAAAGGATTAGGGTCATATGTCACTCCCTTGCTTAAAAACTATAACAGTTTCTAAATGCCTAAGACTATTGCCCTACTAGTGCTTTATAAGATCTTCAAAATCTGCCCATGATTATTACTTCACCAGTTATATTTATTGCCTTGGCCGTCTCCCTCTGATGTATGCTCTGAATTTCCTCTATTTCCCAGAATGGCCCCTGATAATTCAAATCTCCATGTCTTTCATCATGTACTATTTTTTTTTTTTGGTCTTTTCGCCTTTTCTAGGGCTGCTTCCGTGGCATATGGAGGTTCCCAGGCTAGGGGTCCTATCCGAGCTGTAGATGCCGGCCTGTGTCAGAGCCACAGCAATGCCAGATCCTTAACCCACTGAGCAAGGCCAGGGATCGAACCCGCAACCTCATGGTTCCTAGTCAGGTTCATTAACCACTGTGCCACGATGGGAACTCCCCTCATCATGTACTATTTAACAGACAGCTTTCCTTGCTATTCAGGTTAACTTCTCTGAGACTTAGCTCATCTATCATTCCTTCCAGGAAATCTTCATTGATTCTCCTCATCCTGAGCAGAATCTCCCTGCTATGTGCTATGAGAACAACCTGAGATTACCTCAGTCTCAGAAGTAGGTTATTACAACTATGTTTTTCTATCCAACATTTCATCTTTCTTCTCTACTATGAATTCCATAAGGAAAGACTCCGTTTTACTGATTTTTATACACTCTGGGTCTAAAACAGTGCCTAGCACATATTAGGAGCTCAATAAATACATATTAAATGAATGAACGAAGCCCTATTAAAACTACATATTCTTATGACCACAAAGTTCTGGAACTGGACTCTGGGAGGCAGAAAGCAAGGAGGGAAAATATGGCATGTATATTACCTATATAATTACCTCCACAAAGTATTACCTAGCAATGCTGCCTTCTCCTGGATTTCTGCACAGTTCATGCTGTCCTTTGTCCTTTTGTGTCACCTCCCTTTCTTTTACCTTTGAGATTCAGTTTGAGAGACAAATGACTTATCTTGTACTAAGGGTTCATATTCCTTAGACTCATGTGTTAACTTGTTCTTATAAATATATCTACTGAAGGCCTATGTGTTGGTTTCCCTGGAGATGCAAAATTCCTGCCCTCAAGGAGTTATAACCAAAGTAGGGAGCTAAGTTCTCAGCTGAATAGAAGGAGCCCTTACTGTAAAGCACTGGAGAATATAAAAGAGCTTGAGAGCTGAACTCTGCACATCTCAGTCTAGTCTCAGCACTTGCCTAATATCACAAAACACATGAGCAGCATTTATCTCTCTTTTCTGTGACTCCATTTTCTCTTCTGCAAAGTAAAATAATATTAAAAGATAAAATGTAGGATATGACAATAATGAGCACTCACATGAGGTTTAATTGATATGAAAGTGCTTTATAATAATAATCACTACTGCACACTTTATTGCACAATCACATAGTATGTGTTTCATTCTTAATATTATTTAATTCATATAATAACCCAATGTATCACTATAATCTCCATGATTCAGACAGAGAAATAATGGTTGAGAGAGGTTACATAACTCACTCAACATCACACAAGAGGCAAGAGCAGAACCAGGATTCAAACCATGATTTGTCATCACCCAAAAGGCAATGCTAATCATTAAACTACACAGCCTACTTTCAAACTGTCATATAATCTATGTACTCAGTTGTTCATATATAAGCTCTATGATGTAGATCCCATGCTGTAAATGAAAGCTGCCAATTAACCAAATTGTTTACATTTTACCATCTGTAAAATAAGCAGGCTGGATCACATTAAACGATACACTGTGTATCCAGCACTTTGCACAGCAGAGAGTGGGTATGCAAATACTAGCTGTCATTACTGTTATTAGATGGTTGCTAAGTTCCTTTCTCTATCACTTTCCTATAACTCTGTGACATTTCACCCACATATAATTTAATCCAAGTGTTTAGGGTGAAAAGGCATGGGATTTATATCAGATGATATAAACCTACAAATTAGGCATTTATTTATGAAGGCCCTAAAGGCACTGACAGTTTTGGGGGACTCCAAGGAACTTATGTTCAGATAAGCCACCACAATTATCCAGGAAACTTGTTACCATTTTGTAGGTGCTGAGAATTTGCTCCCAACTTTTTAAAATAGCCCAGACTCAGAATCCATTCTCCAGCTAATTAAGAGCATAATATGTTCATGTTTTTCCAGGTGGACTCTATGCCACAGGAAGTGTAAGTGCACATTCTGTTTATCCAGTAGGAAGAGGGCAACAGAATTGGTCTGATGAAACCACCCTATTCCAAGAGCACTTAAGTACTTTAAAAAAAACAGCTATGAAATCTTCATTTGTAGTAGACTACTGATCACCATCATCCTGCTGGTATAATAAGCTCAGCTTATGGGCTACAACAAACCAGGCAGAGATAAACAGGCATTGCTGTCCACTCGTAGAGATAGATGAACAAGTATCCAGGGAGTAAGTCAAGATTTTAGGGCCTGATATGTATCAAAATCTAAGGCATACAGGATGAGTCATGATGAAAGTTAATGCTGTATAGGAATCTGAAAAGATGAGTTAAAACATTATACAAGGTTCTTCGAAACAAGGTTCTTTAAAGCCTAGTTAATCCTCACAACCATGTGGGCACAGGTATGATTAACCTCAGTTTATAGATGGGGAAACAGCTTCAGAGAATTCAAGTGACTTATTAGAGTTACAAAGTTAATAAAGGAGTCAGAGGAAGGGAGATAGATAATTAAAAGTAAACTATTATCTGAATTCTTTTAAAAGATTTAAACAAGGTGATATGAAAGAGAAATTGGAGGTAAGGGTAATATTAAGCCACATGGAGTATCTATTAGCTATACACTGTTAGGTAACAAATTACCATAAATTTGGCATCTTAAAATAATACATACTTCTCATCTCAGTTTTTGTAGTGTAGGAGTCTGGGCATGGCTTAGCTGGGCTCTCAGGGTCTTCTGATGTATCAAAGTGTCAGCAGAACTATATTCTCACATACGCTTCATTATTCACTTCCAGACATACTCAGGTTGTTGGAGGAATTTTTTTTTTTTTTTCTTGCAGTTGTAGAAGTGAGGTCAAGCTTCTTGCTAGCCTAAGGAGGGAAGCAAGCCTAAGTTCCCTGCCATGGACATTCCCAATATGGCTGCTTATTTCATCAAGTCAGTAAGGAAACTTTATAATCAGGTTCTTAAATAATGTAACATAATCATGCAAGACATATTCCATTCCCTTTGCCAATCCTACTGGTTAGAAGCAAGTCACCAGTCCAGCCATACTCACAGCAGGGGAATGGACAAAGTCATGAAAATCAGCAAGCAGTAATCATGAAAGAGTTTAAAGATTCTATCCAATAATTTTACATAGCCCTAATTTAACCAAAATGTACTAGCCTAAGCAGAGTTCTACAATGTATGCATAAAATTGACACATTTGGGCAATATAAAACAAAATTTGGCTATTGGATGTCCCATATATAACCAAAATATCTAAAACACAAATTAATTTTATTTATGTATTTTTCATTTTCTTGCAGGCAATTCTGAGATGAAGCAGCGTATATGGAAGGGCATTTTGTAGTTATACCAATTCTAGGATTACCTTTTACTTTTGCTCTTATAGAATTTTGCTGATTTCACCATTTCAGTCAAACCCTAACAGAATATTGGCTTCACAGTGATCCCCTCCTCTAAAATTATGCTGGAGAACAAAGTCCTAAATTTTATTCTCTACACCATCTTAGAATTATTTATTTTTTATCTTTTTAAGATTTAATTTTTTCTACTATACTTGATCTACAATGTTCCGTCAATTACTGTTGCACAGCAAAGTGACCCAGTCATACATATATATATATATATATATATATATATATATATGTATATATATATGTATATGTGTGTAAAAGAATGTGTATATACATTCTGTTTCTCACATTATCCTCCATCGTGTTCCATCACAAGTGACTAGATATAGTTCCCTGTGTTATACAGGAGGATCTCATTGCTATCTACTCCAAATAACCAATGTATTTAGATTACTGCTGCCTCATAACAGCCTGAGCACATATAATGGCTACTTCATTTTTTTAAATCTCAGCTTAGCATACATAGTTATATGGTAACATAAAGATTCTGACAGGAAGTGGCAATTCTATGAGTAACTGAGGTCTCAAAGTCATGCACACTTCTGCAACTGAGAAACTACCTACTCTGATACCCACTATTCTCTTATTACCCTCAGATAATTTGATAATTAAATTATTTGAATGGTACCCCAAAAAACTTCAAATCTCCAAGGAAAGATCTTCATTCCAATAAATGTATTCTATAGAATATTGCTTGGGGAAAAAAAGAGATTTATAAAGGGAATTGGGACTTTTAAAATATCACTGCACTAATTGTCTTCAAATTTCCTGGATGTGGAAATCATCTTTTACCAGAAGAAAACTGTCAGGGTGTTGAGAGTTTAAGGGAGAAAGCCTAGGATCTGAGATTAGACTACCCTGAAGTCAAACACCAAAATTTCTGAATTTGTTTACTTTCTTTTTTTATAATAGTTGGATAATACTCATCATAAAATTTTATAAAAATTTAAGAGATTTTTATGATAATTAAATATAAACATAAAAATAGACATAAAGTATGTAAGATTGTAAGTGGTACCACCTAAATTTAAAAAATCTATTATTATAGCTCTTCATATCTTACATCTGGATAGGACTAGACAGGAAGTCCTACATCTGCAGATGGGGTTTTGTCTATTAAACTGGTCGTTCTATTTGGCGATTTCTCTCACTCTCTAATATTTGGCCTATCTGCCTCCATGACTTGATTCATTTATTCTACATTTCATGAATTTGGATAACCCTTTCCACCTCTATTTACCTTTCTCTACTCCCATTTCCAAAACATGCAAGGAACATTCTTCTCACCTGGCCTCAGCCATGCTCACTTGGAAAGGCATCTGCTGCCTCCATCAGTCATTGCACGGCAAGGCCCACAACTTCCAAAGGAAATTCCCTCCCAAAAAAACAGGAAAATTTCATTTGCATTGGATTCCAGGGGAAAATTAGTCTGAATTTTGTAGTGATAAAAATAAATAAAGCCTATTATTTTTTTATGAATTGTTATGAGTAGACAGTACCCATTTTATCCTGAAGTATGTTTTTAAGATAGTATCAGGAAGTAGAAGAGAGATTTCTAGAATAAGAAAGCCCTTTAATTACAAAGAAAGCAGGAATTCTTGATGAATTACAAGATTAGGTTCTAGAATGGCCTTGGATCTATTTAAGCAGATATAACAAAATATAAAACGCCATAGCCTGGGTGGCTTAAACAACAAACATTTCTCATAGCTCTAGAAGCTGGGAAGTTCAAGACCAGGATGCCAGCAGATCTGGTGTCTAATGGAAGCCCACCTCCTGGTTCATAGACAACCATCTTCTCGCTGTGCCCTCACACAGTGGAAGGGTCAAGAAATACTCTGGGATCTCTTTTATAGGGGCACTAATTCCATTTACGAGGGCTCCATCCTTTTGACCTAATCTACCTCCCACAAGACTTACTTCCAATTACCACACACTGGGGATTAGGTTTCAAAAAATTTATCTGAAGGGACATAAACATTAAGTCTATAGCACCTTCTGACTATGTGAAATAAAGATAAGCTGGGATTGTGTAAAGTCTTTTGAATGTATAGATCAGTCCTTTCCAAAAAATAAGAGACAAAAAGAGAGGAGAACAGAAAACCATGCAGAGCAGTAATTAAGCACTTTGAAGTCAAAAAGACCTGACTTCAATCTCCTTGAAAAACCAGTAACTTTGGATAAGACACAAAAACTCTCTAAACTGGATTTTCCTCTAGAAAATGTAAATAATAATAATGCCTAATTCATAGCATTATTGAAAGTATTAAATGTGACAGTATATTACATGGTCAGCATCATAGTGCCGGGAAAAGTTCTATTATTATTTAAATGATCTTAAGGAATATTTATTTGGCTTTTATGGAATCTAATTTGTGGGTAGAAATGATAGATATTTATTGGTTATACTGAGTAAGGCCTATCAGACACTGCTATGCCTAGAAGCTACAGTATCTGAACAAAGGGCAAATAAGTTTGAAGTATTTTGAGATATTACCTTACAATATTTTATTTGAATTTTCAACTTATCATTCATTTAAAATACTTGCTAAGGTAATGAAAAGCCTTTGGAATAACAAATAGCATGATCTTTTTATTGTGGCATATCAGAATTTCCGCCTCCTCTATGAGGAAAATAAGCCAATTTTGAAAAAGATTTTTATGTGAGTGTTTTTTAGTTTAAAAATATCTTAGCTACATAGCAACAAAGCCTGGAAACCTCTGTGAATAAGCAAGATGGTGGGTTTCATAGAGCTAATGTAGTGATTAGAGCCACACTAACAGAACTGGGAGAGGTACTGTTTGTAGTAAATGTGGTTTAAGTCATTTTTCCATCACACTTTTGTCTCTTTATGACAGATTCCCTCACCTTTTTATCATTTCTGTGCCAGATGATTTTTTTTTTTAATATTCAAATGGAGGGGCCACCTACATCCAGTGCATACTTCAGGATATGTGCAGAACTGCTTTTTACCCCTTTCCTAGTTTTCACTCTCTTGGCTCCTCACTGGGATCCAAGTCATTAGACTCCTCTGTATTCCCTTCTCCTGACTTTTACTCAACATTTGTGCTTTAACTTTTATATCTGGTTGTAGATTTAATTTAAGACCCAAGGTCCCAGGCCCTGGAATTCCTATTTTCACTAAAACCCAGCACTCCTCTTCCTTCAGAATAACACAGATAACAATAAACTCAAGATGACATTATTAAATATCTCACGATAGGCATGGATAGAAAGAATGTTGCAAGTAACTCCTATGCTGTCATTATCTTTGAACAAGCAACTTTAAACATTTACAACAAACCATATGGTGTTACAGGGACATGCCCAAGTTGAAGATGAATTCTCTGTCCTAGAGGAGTACACTATCTTCTGGGGAGATTAGATATAAGCACGGAGAATCTGAGAAAAAGCCATACAGTATTTAAATAAGATTTCAAGACAATTGAGAATTTATCCTTCTGGCCATGGGTATGTGCCAGCCTGAAACAACAAAAATTACAAAATATTTTTAAATTGTTTTCATGACCATGGATATCAGACAATGAGGGACAGTGCTCACTGAAAGACAGAAAACAAGTTAAACTGATAGCTATGGTTGCTCTAGCTTATTTCCTTAAAAAAGTTTCAAATCGAGGTGCAGGTAGAGGGAATCTAAACAGAACAAAGTGCACCCTGCCACTTAGGGATACGGAGATAAAAGTCTGTGAAGAAGGCTTTTAGGACAGTGTACCACAGAGAAGAAAGATGCACAGAGGAAAATTCCTGTGCTTGAGAAAGGACCCCCTCGATGTTCAGCTTAGTAATAATCACCAAATGTTATGTGAGGAAACTACTTGACATTGAGCAAAGAGTCACACAAAAGGATTAGAGGTAAGAGAGCCCAACATTCACACAAGGCCAGGAATGCTGCCTGTTCCCACTAACCAGAATGAAAACCCTTATGATTTATTGAGATTTAGGTGGACTACCCAGAAGGGTCTTGCCTTATTAGTGGGAATAATGCTTAGAATGAGCACTGTTACAGCTACAACCAACAAATCATAAATTCAAGACCTAAATAAACCACACTTTTCTAAATAAGAGGGAGTGGGAGGGATTGGGAGCTTGGGCTTATCAGACACAACTTAGAATAGATTTACAAGGAGATCCTGCTGAATAGCATTGACAACTTTGTCTAGATACTCATGTTGCAACAGAAGAAAGGGTGGGGGAAAAAATGTAATTGTAATGTATACATGTAAGGATAACCTGACCCCCTTGCTGTACAGTGGGAAAATAAAAAAAAAATGTATTACAGAACAAAATACAATAATATTTATAATAACAGAAAAGCATTTTTTTCTAAATTAAACATTATTTCTATAAATACCAAACAAGGTAATATTTACATCGTATGGAATCCAATAACAAATTACCAGACCCCCCCAAAATGAGAAGATAAATAAATTTTAAAATGTAATCAATGCAAAATGACAAGTTGATACATATGTTGAAATTAGATGAGAAAACAAGGACATTAAAACAGTCATTCACCTACAAATCATACCTTCAGAAATTTAATATTGGAAGCAGGAGAGAGAGAGATCCAAATCAAATCTTTGAAGGTAAAATATACACTATGCCAGATGAAAACAGAATGAATAAGATTAAGAGCAGGTTAGATACTGAAGAAAAAAGATTAATGAAATTAAATAAATAGCAATAAAACTATTCAAAACGAATTAAAGAGAAGCTTTTTAAATGAACAGTGCATCAAGCAGTTCCTGTCATGGCTCAGTGGTTAACGAATCCGGCTAGGAACAATAAGGTTGTGGGTTCGATCCCTGGCCTTGTTCAGTGGGTTAAGGATCTGGCGTTTCTGTGAGCTGTGGTGTAGGTCGCAGAGGTGGCTGGAATCCCACGTTGCTGTGGCTCTGGCGTAGGCCAGCAGCTGCAGCTCCAATTGGACCCTATCCTGGGAACATCCATGTGCCATGGGAGTGGCCCTAGAAAAGGCAAAAAGACAAAAATAAAATAAAATAAATAAATAAATGAACAGTGCATCCATAAAATGTAGGACAAAATCAAGTAGATTAATATATGTACAACTGGAGCCCCTAGGTTTGGGAGGTGATGGAGGAGGTAGAAAAAAAATTTTGAAAAAATGATGGCTACAAACTTAAAAAATTTAGTGAAAACTATAAACCCACTGATCCAAGAGGTTAAAAAACCCCAAGCACAAGAAACTACAGAAAATATTCCGAAGTATATCATAAACTACTCAAAATCAATGATAAGGAAAAAATATTAAAACAGAGGAACAAAAAAAGTTGTATTTTATACAAAGGGACAAAAATAAAAATTACAGCTGATTTCATGTCTGTAAACAATGCAAGAAAAAATTCAGTGAAAGAACATCTATCAATCTAAAATTCTTTCTTTTCTTTCTTTTCTTTCAAAAAAGATGAAATAAAGACTTAGGCAGAAAACTGAAAGAATTCATTACCAGCAGATCATCACTATAATAGATGTTTTTAAAACGTCCTTCAGGCAGAAAGAAAATAATATAAAATATAAATAAAGATCATATGAGGACTAAAGAGAATCAAAAATTGCAATAAATGGAGAAGTATTTTGTTCTTTTTATTTTCAATAAACATTAAAAGATAATAAAACTTTTAAACACAAATAATAAGACTGAGTATGGTGTATAACAGTTGTAAAATTAAAATGTATGATAACAAAACCACAAAAGTTGGGATAGAAAAATGTGTATACTATTGAAAAATTCATATAATATTCATGACATGGTATAATTTTACATGAAGGTGGAATATGATAAGTTAAATTATGTAATATAAAACCTATAGCAACTACTCCAATAAAGGGCTATTTATTAAGTCAACAATATAGATAAAACAGAATCATAAATATAGTAAGTTAATCCAACACAAGGAAGATAATGAGGAAAATGGAATTAAAAATGAATGAGACAAATAGCAAATAGCAAATGACACTTTAAACCAAACTATATCAAGAATTACAAACTGATTTTTTTAAAGACACATTATATACTGCTATAAGAAACTTGCATTAAATATAAAGAAACAAATAGGTTAAATGTAAAAATATGAACAAATATATACCATATTAACATTAATCAAATGAAAGTTGTCCTGGAAGAGAACATAGGCAAAACATTCTCTGACATCAACCTTACAAATGTTTTCTCAGGTCAGTCTCCCAAAGCAACAGAAGTAAAAGCAAAAATAAACCAACAGGACCTAATTAAACTAACAAGCTTTTGCACAGCAAAATAAACCAAAAAGACAACCCACAGAATGGGACAAAATACCTTCAAACCATGCAACTGACAAGTGCTTCATCTCTAAAATATACAAACAACTTATATAACTCAACAGTAAAAAAAAGCCAACAACCCAATGGAAAAATGGGCAAAAGGCCTGAAGAGACATTTCTCCAATGAAAATGTACAGATGGCCAATAAGCACATGAAAAAATGCCCAACATCCCTGATTATTAGAAAAATGCAAATAAAAACTACCACAAGATTCCACCTCACACCAGTCAGAATGGCCATCGTTGATAACTCCACAAATACCAAATGCTGGAAGGGGTGTGGAGAAATAGGAGGAACCCTCCTGCACTGTTGGTGGGAATGTAAGCTAGTACAACAACTATGGAGAACAGTATGGAGGTACCTTAGAAAACTATACATAGAACTACCATATGGCCCAGCAATCCCACTCCTGAGCATATATCCAGACAAAACTTGCCTTGAAAAAGACACATGCACCCATATGTTCATTGCAGCTCTATTCACAATAGCCAAGACATAGAAACAACCCAAATATCCATTGACAGATGATGGGATTAGGAACAAGTGGTGTATATATACACAATGGAATACTACTCAGTCATAAAAAAAAGAAAAGAAGAAAATAATGCCATTTGCAGCAACATGGATGGAACTAGAGACCCTCAAACTAAGTGAAGTAAGTCAGAAAGAGAAAGAAAAATGCCATATGATATCACTTATATCTGGAATCTAATATAGGTCACAAATGAACCTTTCCACAGAAAAGAAACTCATGGACTCGCAGAACAGACTTGTGAATGTCAAGGGAAAGGGGGAGGGAGTGGAATGGACTGGGAGTTTAGGGTTAATAAATGCAGACTATTGCCTTTGGAATGGATAAGCAATGAGATACTGCTGTGTAGCACTGGGAACTATGTCTAGTCACTTATGATGGAGCATGATAATGTGAGAAAAAAGAATGTATACATGTATGTGTAACTGGGTCACCATACTGTACAGTAGGAAAAAAAATAATGTATTGGGCAAATAAAAAGAAGAAAGTTGGATTGTTGGTATTAATGTCAGGCAAAGTATATTTCAGAGAAAAAATTATTACTAAAGGTAAAGAAGACCATGTCATAATTATAAGGGAGTATTAACCAACAGGCATAACATTTTTAAACATTTATGCAAGTAAAAACAGAGCTTAAAAATATATAAAGCAAAAACTGATTGAACTTCCAGGAGAAATAGAAAAATCCACGATTAGATTTGGATATTTCCACCCCTCTTGCAATAATTTATAGAAAGACAAATTATTTAAAATTTAGAAGATCTGAATAACACTTTCAGCCAATTTGACCTAATTGACATTTATAGAACACTTCACCAAACAATAGCAGGATGCACATTCAAGTACACACTGAACTTTTACTTACATAGATCATATGCTGGACCACAAAATAAGTCTCAATAACTGTAATAAGATCCAAGTCATATGAAATATATTGGTTAATTACAATTAAATTAGAACCAATGACAGATTGATAAAGATCAATAAAGAGCTCTAGAAAATCCCAAAGTATTAGGAAACTAAAAAGCATTCCTAAATATCCTATGGATCAAAAAAGAAGTCAAAAAGAAAAGTGAAAGAATTCATCACCAGCAGATGATCACTACAATAAATGTTTTTAAAAAGTCCTTCAGCCAGAAAGAAAATAATACCAAATATAAAGAAAGAATCCAAAGGTGTATGATACATTTTCATTGCTCTTCAAATCCCACACATATGAAATAAAAATAAACAAATAAGAAAAATGTTACATGATAGGGGTTCCTGCTATGGCACAGTCAGTTAAGAATCCAACTGCAGCAGTTCAGGTCACTGTGGAGGCACAAGTTCAATCCCCAGCCCAGGGCTCAATCCAGTCCTGGCAGGGGGTTAAAGGATCCAGCACTGCCAGAGCTATGGCATAGGTCCCAACTGCAGCTCAAATTCAATCCCTGGCCCAGAAAGTTCCATGTGCCATGGGTGTGGCCATTAAAAAATTATATATATATACAATTTTATATATATAATATTTTATATATAATTATACAATAACTATTATAATTTTTATATATAATATATATAAACATGATAGAAAATTAGGAATAAAAAAACTTCAAAAGGGTAAAATATTGTAATTTACAAATTTCCAGGAGAATGCATCGTTTTGTAGTCCTTTGTTTGTATTCATCCTTGCATTCAGCCAGATAAATAGACAGCAGAACATATGCAAAGCAGAAGTTCTTAAAATATCAACTCAACATAGACATAGTTATCATGTTATAGATATTGCCTTTCTACTGATACCACTATTAAAAACTACATCAAAATGGAGTAAAAACTTAAACATAAGACTTTACACCATAAAACTCCTGAAAGAAAATATATAGGAAATGTTTCTTGATATTGACCCTGGCAATGAACTCTTGAATATAACACCAAAAGCCCAGGCAATAAAAGAAAAAACAGACAAGTGCGATTAGACCAAAGTGAAATGCTTCTGAATAGCAAAGGCAACAATCACCAAAATGAACAAGTAACCTATGGAATAGGAGAAAATATTTGCAAGCCATGTATCTACTAAAGGATTATTATCCAAAATTATAAAGGACTCTTACGACTCAATAGCAAAAACAAAAAACAAACAAAAAATTAAACCAATCTAAAAACGGGCAAAGGACCTGAACAGATATGTCTCCAAAGAAGACATACAAATGGCCAATAGGTATATGAAAAGGTACTCATCACCTCTTATCATCACTAATAATCAGAGAAATGCACATCAAACTCATAATGAGGTATCGCCTCACACTTGTTAAGATGGGTACTGTCAACAAAACAAAAGACAAGTTATTGGCGAAGATATGAAGGAAATGGAACTCTCATATACTGTTGTGAGAATGTAAATTGGTACAGTCATGACAGAAAACAGTATGGAGGTTACTCAAAAAATTAAGAAGAAAACTATCATATGATCCAGAGATGTTGCTTCTATGTATATATTCAAAGGAATTGAAATCAGAATCTTGAGGAGACATCTGCATTCCCATGTCAGTTTGCAGCATTATTCAGAATAGCCAAGACAAGGAAGCAAACTGAATGTCCATTGATAAATAAATGGATAAAGAAAACGTACTATATATACAATGGTATATATACAATGGAATACTGGCCTTAAAAAGAAGACTAATAATAAAAGAAATCATGCTGTTCGCAACAAAATGAATAAACCTGGAGGATATCATGATACATGAAATAAGCCACACACAGAAAGACAAATACTACATGATTCCACTTACGCGAGGATTCTAAAATAGCCAAACACAAAGAAGCAGAGAGTAGAAGGTGGTTACCATGGACTGGGGGAGAAGCAAGCCAGAAGGTCAAAGGTTACAAAGTTTCAGTTATGCAAGATGAATAAGTCTTAGAGACTACTATACAGACTATAGTTAATAGTGCATATAGTTAATAATATTGTATTGTATACTTAAAATTTTGCAAAGAGGGTAGAACTTGTGTGTTCTTATAAAAATAATAATAGTAATAAATAAAGTGAAGGGAAGAAACTTTTGTAGGTGATATGTTTATGGCATAGATTGTGGTGGTTTCACAGGTGATAATCTTTTACGTCCAAACACATTATGTAAAGCTTTCTGAAGGCTAATTATACTTTAGTAAAATGTTTTTTGAAAATAAGTAAAAAGTAGTATGATAAATAGTAATAATAATAACAATGAATGTTTTGTGTTATTCTTTCTCTTGTCTCAGCAAAGCATTTTTGTTCTAAATATGAAAAAAATACAGAAATAATTTTTTCTTTCTATATAAATAGGCACTGTGTAATGAAAAGACCATTTGGCTGAGGTCAGAATACCCAAGTTGGAGACTGGGTTTGTGTCAATACCTCCATTACTCTGGGAAAACCCCTAAAACTACTCTGTATCTCTTTCCTAAGGAACTAATATAATGTTTGTTTTATATCAATTATACCTTGAAAACAAACAAAAAACTCATAGACAAAGAGATCAGATTTGTACCTACCAGAGGCAGAGAGAGGCAGGGATTGGATGAAGGCAACCAAAAAGTACAAACTTACAACCATAAAATAATTATTAAGGATATAATGCACAACATAATAAATATAATGAACACCGCTGTATGCTATATCTGAAAGATGTTAAAAAGGTAAATCCTAAGAGTTCTCATCACGAGAAAAAAAATTTTTTCCTATTTCTTTAATTTTGTATCTCTATGAAATGACAGATGTTCACTAATATTATTGTGTAATCCTTTCATGATTTATATAAGTAAAATCATCATGCTTTATACATTAAACTAACAAACTGGTCTATGTCAATTATATCTTAATGAAACTGGAAGAAAAAAATCATGGTGGTTAATCCATAAATTAATGGACACTTACGTTGTCTTCTGACTCTAAACTTCTATAATTTTCTATGAAATATTATAAGCTTCCCTCTGGCAAAAAAAAAAGCAGATAACATTAGTATTGCAATAGTTCATTAATTATACACAAACACAGCATGGGAATATATAGGCATTAGCCAAAGGATAGAGGGAGAGGTGCTGTTTGAGATGAAGACAACTGATTCTTACATGGAGTTTCAGCTCCCACATACCACCTGAGAACCTGAGTATGTCTCCTTGCCTACTGATGACAATAACCAGAAGGAAAGCAGTTAACCCCTTCCCAAGGTCCATCAATATCTCTTCAATTACTAATACCAGAAGTATTTGGGTTAGTAAGAGAAAAGGGGTAGCACCCATCACTAACACCCAGTTCTGCAAAAAGGAATTGAGCAGAGCCATATAAAGTTACCTAAAGCAAGGACGAGACCTATGACATTATCTCCTCTATAAGCCCTGTCTCTGATTCCTTTTTTTGGTTTCATAACAACTGCCAACCTACACAAGACTAGGTAGTTTTGAAAGAAATGGAGTATCTGCAGTTCCACACAGGCAGCCTAGCACTGAGCCCCTACCTGCAGCTGACACTAACAGTCCCATTGCCGTTACAAGCATCTTTTGGTAAAAATTAACAAAACTACCTTTAACTAAAATGATCTCACATTTGGTGAGAATTTCTTCCAAAATCTATATGAATGGTGCTGCCACAATGCATACAAAGAAAACCACTGTACCATCCCTAATTGGCACAACATAAAAATGAATGCAGATAAAAGCTCACTGGAAAGGGACAGAATTATAATAATCTCCTATTATTTGGGAATGACTTGCCAGCTGGCAAAGCCAAATCCAGGCACATTCTCAGCCAGTTCTCATCTTTGGGATGCAGTGACATGAAACAAAAGAGGATCAACCTGGATTTCAGAGTCATTCAAATGTGTGGTTCATATTCAATATTCCCAGATCTGACAAGGGCCCCCTTCAGTTCACAGACCTAGGTCTTGTTGCTTCAAACCTAAACAGAAGCTGGACCTAGGTGGGAGACTACTGTAAAGCCAGAGTTAAAATATTCAATATCAGAGCAGAAATGTATGAGGATTTAACCTATGAGAAAATTCAAGACATATGAAAAGTTTTATGCAATATTTATTGCAACATTAAAAAACACAATAATTAAAATTATTAAAGTCTCAAAATGATGGTTAACTATGTAATATCCATCTCACAGAACATTATGAAACCCCTAAAAATATTTACACTGAGTTTATAATAACAGAAAACTCATGGGTTAAAGAGACATGAGATTGTAAATAGATAACACTATGCCAAGTAAATGAAGGAATGAATATACGAAAAGGTAAAAACAAAGAATAGAAAGAAAAAATATTAAAATGTGAAAATTAGTGTTTTTCTTTGGTAGGATTCTGGGTAACTTTTTTTTCTTTGTTTCATTTGCTTTTATTTTCTAAGTGTTTTAATAAAATATCTGTTATCTCTATAATGGGAAAGAAATAAAAAGACTAGGTGAAAGACTTACATGCTGAGAACTATAAAACATTAATCAAAGAAATTAAAGAGGATTAAAAGAAATGGAAATATATCCCATGATCCTGGACTGGAAGGATTAATATCATTAAAATGGTCCTATTACTCTGAGAAATCTATAGATTTAATGCAATCCCTACCAAATTACCTATGACATTTTTCAAAGAACTAAAACAAACAATCCAAAAATTTATAAGGAACAATGAAAAACCCAGTATTTCCAAGCAATACTGAGTAGGGGGCAGGAGGAAACAAGCAGGAGGCATTAACTCTCCCACACTTAAGATAATATTATAAAGCTATAGTAATCAAGACAGTATGGCCCTGGTACAAAAACAGACATACAGACCAGTGGAACAGAATAGAGAACCCAGAAACAAACCCAGATACCTATGGTCAATTGAATGTCAACAAAAGAGGCAAGAATATAAAATGGGTAAAAGACAGTCTTTTCAGCAAATGATACTGGGAAAACTGGACAGCCACATGTAAATCAATGAAACTGGAACACACCCTCATACCATGCACAAAAATAAACTCAAAATGGCTTAAAGACTTAAACATAAGATATAACACCATCAAACTCCTAGAAGAGAACATAGGCCAAAGAGTCTCTGATATCAACCATAACAAATGTTTTCTGAGGTCAGTCTCCCAAAGCAGAAATGAAAACAAAAATAAACCCATGGGACATAATCAAACTTACAAGCTTTTGTACAGCAAAGCAAACCATAAAAAAAGAAAAAAAGACAGCCTATGGAATGGGAGAAAATAGTTTCAAACAATGGAACTGTCAAGGGTTTAATCCCAAAGATATACAAACAACTCACACAACTCAACAGCAAAAAAAACCAACAATCCAAATGAAAAATAGGCAGAAGAACTGAACAGACATTTCTCCAAAGAAGACATACAAATGGCCAACAGGCACAAGAAATAATGCTAAACATCACTTTTATTACAGAAATGCAAATCATAACTACAATTAGGTAGCACTTCACACTGGTCAGAATGGCCATCATTAGTAAGTCTACAAATAACAAATGCTAGAGAAGGTGTGGAGAAAATGGAACCATCATACACTGTTGGTGGGAATGCAAACTGATACAACACTATGGAAAACAGTATGAAGGTTCTTCAGAAAACTAAATATAGAACTATCATATAATCTAGCAAACCCACTCCTGGGCACATATTTGGACAAAACTTTCATTAAAAAAGATACATGCACCCCTGTGTTCATTACAGCACTATTCACAATAGCCAAGACATGGAAACAACCTACATGTCCACTGACAAATGGATGGATTACAAAGATGTGGTACATACCTCCTACACTGTTGGTAGGAATGTAAATTGATACAACCATGATGGAAAACAGTATGGAGGTACCTTAGAAAACTAAATATAGAACTACCATATGATCCAGCAAACCCACTTGAGCATATATCCAGACAAAATTTTCCTCAAAAAAGATGCATCTACCCTTATGTTCTTTGCAGCACTATTCACAACAGCCAAGACAGAGAAACAACCTGAATGTCCATTGACAGATGAATGGATTAAGGAGATGGGGTATAGATACACAATGAAATGCTACTCAGCCATGAAAAAGAACAAAATAGTGCCATTTGCAGCAACATGGATGGAACTAGAGACTCATATTAAGTGAAGTAAGTCAACAAAGACAAATACCATATGATATCATTTATATCTGGAATCCAATATACGGCACAAGTGAACCTTTGCACAGAGAAGAAACTCATGGACTTGGAGAAGAGACTTGTGGTTGCCAAGGGGAGAGGGAGGGGGAGAAGGTGATATGGACTGGGAGTCTGGGGTTAATAGATACAAACTATTGCATTTGGAGTGAATAAGCAATGAGGTCCTGCTGTATAGCACAGGGAACTATATCTATTCACTTATGTTGGAACATGATAGAGGATATTGTGAGAAAAAGAATGTGTGTGTGTGTGTGTGTGTGTGTGTGTGTGTGTGACACTGGGTCACTTTGCTGTAGAGTAGAAACTGACAGGAGTTCTCATCATGGCTCAGTCGTTAACAAATCCGACTAGAAACCATGAGGGTGCACGTTCCATCCCTGGCCTTACTCAGTGGGTTAAGGATCTGGCATTGCTGTAAACTGTGGTGTAGGTCGCAGGCACGGCTCAGATCCCTTGTTGCTTTGGCGTAGACTGGCGGCTACAGATCCCATTAGACCCCTAGCCTGGGAACCTCCATGTGTCGTGGGTGCAGCCCTAGGAAAAAAAAACAAACAAAGAAAAACTGACAGAACATTGTAAACCAACTATAATGGAAAAAATAAAAATCATTTTTAAAAAAATCTATAAACAATTCATACAACTCACAACAAAAAACTAATGACCTAATTGTAAAATGGGTAGAAGACCTAAACAGACATTTCTCCAAAGAAGAAATACAGATGGCCAGCAGGCACACAAAAAAACGCTCAACATCATTAATTATTAGAGAATGGCAAATCATAACTACAATGAGTTACCACTTCACACTGTTTTGTGTGGCCATCATTAACAAGTCAACACACAACCAATACTGGAGATGATGTAGAGAAAAGGGAAACCTCCCTCACTGCTGGTGAGAATGTAAATTGGTACAAGCACTATTGAAAATAGTATGGATATACCTCAGAATACCAAATACAGAACTATGCTATGACCCAGCAATCCGACTTCGGGGCATATACCCAGACAAAAATTTCATTGAAAAAGATAGATGCACCTGTATGTACACTGCAGCACTATTCACAGTAGTCAAGACATGGAAACATCCTAAATACCTAGCTACAGAGGAATGGACTTGTAAAATGTGGTACATAAACACAATTAAATAATACTCAGCCATAAAAAGGACAAAATAATACCATTTGTAGCACCTTGGATGGGACTAGAGAATCTCATACTGAGTAAAGTAAATTAGAAGGAGAAAGAGAGACACTGTATGATATCTCTTACATGTGGAATCTAAAATATGGCACAAATATCTACAAAACAGAAAAGATCATGAACATGGAGGACAGACTTGTATATGTCAGGGTGGAGGGAACGGGATGAATTGGGAGTCTGGGATTAGGAGATGAAAACTGCTACATTTGGAGTGGATTGGAAGTGGGATTCTGCTGCATAGCACAGGCAATTATATGTGTAATCACTTGTGATAAAACATGATGGACAATAATATGAGAAAAATAATTATATATATGTATGACTGGCTCACTTTTCTTTATAGCAGAAACTGACAGAATATTGTAAGTCAATCATAATAAAATTTAAAAATAAAAAATAAATGCTATTCTAAGGGGGGGGAAGATGTGGTACATATACACAATGGAATACTACTCAGCCATAAAAAAGAACAAAATAATGCCATGCGGCAACATAGATGCAACTATAGATTCTCATACTAAATGAAGTCAGTCAAAAAGACAAATATCATATAATATAACTTATATGTAGAATCTAATATATGGCACAAATGAACCTATCTACAGAAAACAAACTCATGGACATGGAGAACAGGCTTGTATTTGCAAAGGGGGAGGGGGAGTGGGATGAACTGGGAGTTTGGGATTAGTAGATGCAAACTATTACATTTGGAGTAAATAAGCAATGAGATCCTGCTATATAGCACAGGGAACTATATCTAATCACTTGTGATGGAACATGATGGAGGATAATGTAAGAATATCTATACATATACACACACATATATATGTATAGTGAGTCATTTTGCTGTAAAGCAGAAAATGACAGAACACTGTAAATCAACTATAATAAAATTTTTTAGAGGTTTTTAACCAAGTTCTCAGCTAAAAACTAACTAAACTTTATATTTTTATATGTATTTTGAGCAGGCTTACAAATTATCAAGATACCTGACACTGGGATGATTTCTAGGGCTAGAGCTTCCCCCTCGACTGCTTCCACCCTACCCGCAGAAACTCTGGAGGAGGAGTTTACTAAGTTCAGGTTGCTCTTCATGACACCAGGAGAATTTTCAATTGCCTGGGGACACTTTGACCCTCCTGATAAACCCTAGATTGTAGACTACAAGTGCTATAAAAATAGCACAGTTTCATGAGATGTGCTTTTGGATTATACTGTTTTAAAGAAGACCAGCCAGTGGCTATGCTTCAAGCATAGATAACCACAGCAGAACTGAAGTAAAAAATAACAAGATGTATAAATCCAGATGTACCTGCCTGCAGCTCATGCGGCTGGCTTAATGAGCCATTACAAAGCCAAATGATTGAACCTCTCAGTTGCTTTTAATTTTGCACTATTGTATTACATTGACTACCCAATAAGTGCCTAACACTTAAGCCAGACCTATTCTGGTAATTGAGATAGCTAATAAAGAGTCTGTTTGATAGATGATAACTCTACAGTGAAAAAATCCTGCAGGACAAGAAAAAGTAATCTGATTTTTCTTTCTCTTTTTAGCTGGATGGACTTGTGATCTGTGATTGTATAAGAGTATAAGTTGGCTTATTATAGTTGCAAATGAAAAAAAAACTGAGTAAAACAAGTGAATTTATTATAAGGATATTAAGATGCCTCATGGGAACAAGAGAAGCAGGCAGGTCCCAGGAAAAACTGGAAGCATAAATTAGAATCCATAATTAACCTAGAAGGTCTTCCTCCTCATTTAGCTCTGTATCTCTCTGTGCTTCTGCCTTATTTATTTACTTACTTACTTACTTATTCATCTGGTCACACCTGCAGCTTCCACAAGCTCCAGGACCAGGAATGAAAACTCGCACCACAGTAGCAACCTGAGCCAAAGCAGTGAGAATGCCAGATCCTTAACCCACTAAGCCACCAGGGAATGCCTATTATTTTTTTAGTATCTACTTTTCCCATTTACTGTCTACAAACCTAGGTATCAAGAGCCTTATTTACAGGTCTAGCCACCCAGATAAAGTCAATCTCTCTCCCTCCCTCCTCCCCTTGCTCCTCCCTCTCTCCCTTTCTCTCTCCCCACCTCCCTCCCTTCCTCTATCTCTGTCTATTTCTATCTGCACTTTGATCTCTATCTATATCATCTTTTCTCTCCCAAATGTCTACAGATGGGATTCTGATTGGCTGAACCTGGGTCTGGCACCCACTCTGGACCATTCTCCTGTGGTCAAGGGATGTACAGTCACCTTGAAGAAACAAAGCTTCTGAGAGCTCTGCCTCTAGATAACCAGGCAGAAAGCAGTCGACAGAGAATAGTAGGAACAAAAGAAGAAAAAGTGTTCACCAAACACATCATTCATGTGTACTCATTAGCACTTCAACACAAGTCTGTGAGCAAAATGATAAAAATCAAATTTGATAATATATTAATAACAGCCAGAACATGAAGAAAATTATTCCTATGAAGCCTTCTGGATGAATTTCTTAGAGGGCCACAAAAAGATGACAGGCAAGAAAGTAGCAGAGGAAATATCAATGAGCATTACAGCTATGTAACTGTAGGACTAAGACTAAAACAACTCCGGAGTTTTGCTGACAGAAAAGAAAATAACAACTCAACAATGCATAAGCAAAATGTTAAGAAGGAGTGAAATAAGGATAGCAAATAATATAAGGATGCTGACTTTTCATAGAGATCAAAAAACAGTTAAATCTGAAAAATCAACCAAAAAATCATAGATAAAAAGAAAGTAAATACTAAGAAACATAGTTAAAATTACGAAGTGGAGAAAATGCAGGAAAGTAGAAAATCATACTAATTTCATCATAAATCACAAAAGAAAATTAATAAATATTGTCCAGAGAAAAAAATAAGGCTATTATATAAAATCATAGTTTATAGGAGACAACCACAACAAAAATATAAACCTTTCTAATTACCACAAACAGAGAGAGAGCAGAGGAAGCCATAAAATACTTTTAAAAGTTATAATATAAAGCATAAAATAAATATGATAAAACTAAGATGAAACATGTTTGTCATTTCATTAAAAATTTAAAGTTACATTCATTTATTAAAAGAAAATGTGTTCCAGAGTTCCTGTTTAGCTCAAACGTGTTAAGAACTCAACATAGCGTCTGTGAGGATACGGGTTTGATCCCTGGCTTTGCTCAATGGGTTAAGTATCCTCATTGCCACAAGCTGTGGTATAGGTCCCAGATGTGGCTGGGATACAGTGTTGCCACAACTGTGGTATAGACCTCAACTGCAGCTCTGATTCCACTCCTAGGCCGGGAATTTTCATATGCTGCAGATGTGGCCTTAAAAAGGGGAAGGAGGGGGAAGAAAGTGTTGCATATTTGATCACAAAGCAAAACCAAATAAAGACTGTAAATGTGTAAGTCAAACTTAAAGCATTAATTTAGAAAACTTTAAATGAGTTATAAATTACCTCATTACTTTCTTACTACAAAATGTCAAAAACTGTAATCTTACTATCACACTGATTAAATAAATGGAAAAAAGCCTAACATGCAATGAAAACAGAAGAAAGCTTGAAAATGGTAGCTTTTACAATTCTCAATAAGACTAAGAATTATTTATATATTATGAAACATAGTATCAATACTGACAAACAAAAACTAGTGATATCCAAGGAAGAAATAGAGCATATTAAAAGCATAAACTAAAGACACCGAAACTGTACTTTCTTCCAAATATCCGTGAAAAATTCACCTGCAAGCAGTTAGGCCACAAAAAAATTCAACTAAATCTAGAAAGCAGAAATAGACAAATTCTCTGGCCATAATTCAATAAAATTAGAAATAAAAATAAAAAGAGGAGTTCCCGTCGTGGCGCAGTGGTTAACGAATCCGACTAGGAACCATGAGGTTGCAGGTTGGGTCCCTGCCCTTGCTCAGTGGGTTAAGGATTCGGCGTTGCCGTGAGCTGTGGTGTAGGTTGCAGATGCGGCTCGGATCCCGCGTTGCTGTGGCTCTGGCGTAGGCCGGTGGCTACAGCTCCGATTCAACCCCTAGCCTGGGAACCTCCATATGCCGCGGGAGCGGCCCAAGAAATAGCAACAACAACAACAACAACAACAAAAAGACAAAAAAGACAAAAAAAATAAAATAAAAAAATAAAAAGAGAAAGTTCAAATCATGGACATGGAGAATAGACTTGTGGTTGCCAAGAGGGAGGGGAAGGGAGTGGGATGGACAGGGAATTTGGGGTTAACATGCAAACCGTTGCCCTTGGAATGGATAAGCTGTATAGCACTGGGAACTATATCTGGTCACTTGTGATGGAGCATAATAGTGTGAGAAAAAATAATGTATACATGTATGTGTGACTGGGTCACCTTGCTGTACAGTAGAAAATTGACAGAACACTGTAAACCAACTATAACGGAAAAAATAAAAATCATTGTAATAAAAAAAGAGAAAGTTTGTACGATCTAAAAAAAAATGGGTCAAAGAGAAAATCAAAATTGATATTGGGAGTTCCTGTCGTGGCTCAGTGGTAACAAACCTGACTAGAACTAGGATGTGGGTTTGATCCCTGGCCTCACTCAGCGGGTTGAGGGTCTGGCGTTGCCATGAGCTGTGGCGTAGGTAACAGACACAGCTTCGATCTGGCATTGCTGTGGCTGTGGTGTGGGCCAACAGCTGCAGCTCCAATTCAACACCTAGCCTGGGAACTTCCATATACCCTTGGTGCAAAACTAAAAAAAAAAAAATGAAATTGCAGTGTATCTTTATAGATTACTACAAAAATACACCAGACCAATATCTGTAAGCTAAATCTAAATCCCTTCTTAGAGAAATATTTGTAAATTTGTGTATATAAAGCAATTTCCTATAAATACATTAAATATAAATCAAATTACTGTAAATAAATTAACCATATAGACACATACATACATCTAACTCAAAAAATGAAACACATCAAATAAAGAAAAAAAATAAATCTGGAGTTCCCATCGTGGCTCAGGGGTTAATGAATCCAACTGGGAACCATGGCGTTGCAGGTTCCATCCCTGGCCTTGTGCAGAGGGTTGGGGATCTGGCGTTCCTGTGAGCTCTGGTGTAGGTTGCAGACACGGCTCAGATCCCACGTTGCTGTGACCCTGGTGTAGGCCAGTGTCTAAAGCTCCGATTGGACCCCTAGCCTGGGAGCCTCCACGTGTCGTGGGAGTGGCCCTAGAAAAGGCAAAAAGACAAAAAATAAAATAAAATAAAAAAATTAATAACTCTAAGGGGAGCAAAAGAAAAAACTAATAAGGAAAACCCTACATTCAATAGATTGGTAAAATGGTGGTAACACTAAAAAAATCTAGATCTAATGTTTTTGAGATAAACAATAAAATCGATAAAATAAAATATAATTGAGCATCCAAAAACAAGAGAAAAAATACAACCCACTGAGAGCAAGTAGAACATATGGATAATTTTTTTAATCTGTTTGACATGATTGAAGAGGCACCAAGACATTATTTCTGACAGAAAGAAAAATCATTTAGATGAGCCTTAAAATCTATGCTGTCTTTTGCCCTCAAGTCATTTCTCAATTCGTGACACAAACCAATAAGGTGAAAAAGCACAGAGAGAACAACAGCCAGAAAGCAAAGAAGTTGGGCAGTTTGTTTTGTTTTCTTTGAAGCTTTCCTTTTATTTAGTTAGACTCATTATAAGGGAAAAGAAATGACTTTAGTTAATACCTAAAATGCTCTGTAATTAAAGTTATTAGAGATTGCAAAACAACTATGAGTAGGTATAAAAACATATAAATTAACATTTAATTTCAGAGTTTACAATGAATCAATTCACTAATCATAATTTTTCATTAATTTCACTAATTTCAATTTTTTTCTTGTGCTTATTTTCACTTATTTTAGAGCAAAGATTGACATTTTCTGGAACTACTGAGAAAAGAGTTGGGAGTTCAGAGCTATTCATACAGATCAGATTTGAGGGACCAAGCTCTGAGAAGGTAAATAGAGTAGCAAGCTCAACAATCTGACCCATTCTTTGCTGCCAATATACAAGCTGTAGAAATTGAGAGGCAAAGAAGCCCCATAGAAATCAATGCTACAAAGCTGAGAAGTCAGGCATCGTTATAGGTCTCATAGTGATGGAAAAGGTAAAAATTGGAATCCAGTATCAGCAGCCAATCCATACAAAATGAAATTTATAACAAATGCCATTAAAATGTTTTGGCCTTAAAAGATAGCAAGGATACAGGCATCAATTTCACAAGAGATATAAATAAAATCTGCATAGAAAACAAATCAAATAAATTAAAGAAGACCTAAATAAATGGAGAGAAAATGTTCATGAAATGAGAGACTCAATGTTATAACCATGGCAGTTCTCCCCATGCTTACTTGTAGTTTCAATGTGAGCCCCAGCATATCTTGATGGGTTTCTTACCTCCACTGTGTAGAATCTGAGAAGTTGATTTTTTTCTAGGGTGGAGCATATGGAAGTTCCCAGGCTAGGGGGTCAAATAAGAGCTCCAGCTGCTGGCCTATGCTACAATCAAAGCAACACCAGATCTGAGCCACGTCTGTGACGCATGCCACAGTGTGTGGCAATGCCAGGTCTGAGCAAGGCCAGGATAGAAATCGTATCCTCATGGATACTAGTCAGGTTCTTAATCTGCTGAACCACAGAGGGAACTCCTGACAAGTTGATTTTAAAAGGAGTATGGAAAAAAAAAGCCAAAAAATCTCCAAGACAGTCTTAAAGCAAAATAACAAAACTGAAGTTTTATGCTACAAAAATCAGTAATTATTATAAAGCTAAACTAATTAGGACAGAGTGCCAATATAAGTATAGACAAAGTAACAGAACAGCAACAGAGTACAGGAATAGACCCTCAAATATATGATCAAATACATAATTTATCACAAAAGGTAACCGCCCTTTGTAGGATGGAAAAATTGAAATTCTCTAACAATGATTCCAGGTTATAGTGGATATCCTCACTACCTTATTCTTATATGCCTTAAGATCAATCCTAGATGAGTTGCAGACCTAAATGTGAAAGGTATAATTTCAAAGCTGCTAGAACACTATACATAAGCATTATCTTCCAGACTTTCAGTAGACAAGGATTCTATGAACAATAAAAGAAAAACAATAAAAATAAAGAAAATATCAATTGGACACATTAAAATTAAGAACATCTATTTATCAAAAGACCTCATTATAACTCGTATGGTAAAATGCAGAGTCCATAAAGAATTTGCTGTACATATATATAGTAAAAGACTACTACTAAGCAGAATTACAAAGGATTCCTACAAATCAGTAAAAGAAAAAAAAAAGAAAATGGATTTTAAATACTCAAAGTTCTCAAAAGAGGATATCCAAATAGCCAGTAAGCATATGAAAAGATAATACACTGCTAATCATGAGGGAAATGCAAGTCAAAACCACAATGAGATTATCACCTCACACCTGTCAGAAAGGCTATCCTCAAAAAGAGCACAAAATAAGTGTTGATGAGGATGTGGAGAAAAGGAAACCCTTTTCTGGTGGGAATGTAAATTGATACAGTCACTGTGGAAAACAGTATGGAGGTTTCTGAAAAAACTAAAAACAGAACCACCATATGACCCAGAAATTCCACTCCTGGGTGGGTGGGTGGCTGGGGTGTGTGTGTGTGTGTGTGTGTGTGTGTGTGTGTGTGTGTGTGTGTGTGTGTGTGTGTGTGTGTGTGTGTGTGTGTGTGTGTTGTGTGTGTGTGTGTGTGTGTGTCTATAGATATAAAAATTTATTTTACACTTGTCCTTGAACAGATCATTTTCTGCAGCACTGCTAATGATAACAAGAGATTGGAAACAACCTAAGCATTAATCAAAATTTATTGGTTAAATAAATTTCAGTACAGTCCTATAGTAGAATAAGATGCATGCATAAAAATAATGATAAATCTTTAAATACTGGTGTGAAAAAAAGCTTTGAGATACATTAAGGGAAAAATGCAAGACATCATATGCTACCATTTATATAAAAATGGGAAAATAATATTTATATATACAAATATTAACAATAAAATACTCTCCTTGCTCCTCTCAGGAGTTAGGTAAAGTCACAGCCTCTCCCTCAGGTCTTCCCAACCATTCATCCATATGAATTTTATCTGTGGTCTATGTCATTCCAATACTACCCAAAATTTAATTAAATGCATAGAAGCATATTTTTGAATGGGCTCAACTCAATGGGTTAAATCTAGAAAGCTCTCTAGGCACCCATTACTGATTTCAAACACTGTTACCTGGCTTTCCCTTCTCGGATCTTATGCAATATCTTAGGCAAATCATACTGCTTTCCAGGTCACTTTCAAACATTAGAAGGTTTCCCTTTTTCTCTCCCTGCTTCACATCTTCCTCAGTCATCCAGTAGCTTGTCACCCATCCAGAAGCAGGGACAGGAAGATGAGGATTCAATCAACATCTTCCTTGATGAGTGTTGTTGTAATTTAGGGTCCTCTGTGGTACAGGTGCACAATGGTATTTCATTCTTGGGGTGGGGGGGAACTTTAATGGCTTCTTTGGAAATACTTTCACTAGGAATCTTGACACATCTCATGCCCTCTCTGCCTAGTGGCCATGGGTAGCCAAAGCTGCAGCCTTCAACAGTATTCTTTACAAGTCCTCTCCCTGAAGGCAACACTTTGGGCAGGGTTCAACATCACTACTACCCTAAGCATCCACCCCCCTCTCTCCATAGAAACTCACCCCTTTTGTTCACCAAATTTTGCAATATGACTGTTGGCTCAGGAATATATCTCCTTTCTTGCCTTACAGAAAGAAGCTCTAGCTAGTTCCAGGCTTTACATGTCTTCAGGTCAGACTCCAGCACCAGTTGCTGTCCCCACAAAACTAAAGGGGACAATGTCAGGTTTTCCCAAGAAATGCATCATGTTTCCTTCTCCCTACACTATCCTAGATTTCATGGCCTTTCCACACATCGTTTCTCTCTTATATGTCCTTTCCCCCAAACTGTCCACTTTAGCAGGGTATAAATTCATCCAGTTCCAGTGCACAAAACATTTTTATCACAGTTTATCAAACATCTGGGAAGTTTTACATGCCACATTCTAGTTCTGGAAAACACCCCCTAATCCCTCAGAGAGGTTCTCTTTGCTTCCAACTGACATTTATTACTGGTTCCCCCAGCTTAGTTTTGTCCCCTAACCTCTCCAACTATGTGGAATTTCTACAAAGCATCTCTTTTCAGGCAAGTCTTTAGGTTTCTGTTACAGCTCCAAGTAAAAGATAGGAGTTGAAAGTTGATTTCCAGTTCTAGCTGTATCTTTCAAAATCTTATGAAAAATTGTCTAGTATCTCTCTGTTAAAACTTGAGCATACCTGTCACCTGGTATCCTCAGCTTCGAGTACTAATTAATTTCCAACAAAAAGATACATTACATTTTTCATCCTGTTATACTGGCTTATACTGTCTCCTATAGTTCCATGTGTTAGGTTTGCCTGCCCCTCACTGAATGTTAAGCTACTTCATGCCAACGAACAGGCCTTACAATTCTTCTGTATCCACAATTCACTCAAAGCAAATACCATTGACCTGGGTGAAAATCACTTGATTAATGAATAGGTAATCAATTGTCACATTATAGATTCATAGCTCAAACAGCTTATATATTACCTAACTAATAAACTGCATAATTAACAAATTACTTGAGTCATAAACATGTAATCACTTATTATAGATTCATAAATTCAAGGTTGATGAAAGCTGACCAAATTCATCCAAAATGTGTTCTACCTGTACTCCTGGATACCAATCCTTTCCCAGTATAGTTTTCAAGAAGGACCAGATATATTCTGGTATAACTCTGGACTTTTCTACTATCTGAGGTCCTGCTGTTGTTTCAAAGGTACTTTTGTGAGACAACTGGCTGGCCCTTTTAACACCTCTAGAAGCCCTTCTATGAACATCTTCTATACTCTAAACTCCACCTGCACTACTGGTGATTAGCAGCCCTTCCTTGAGTCAATTTCAATTAACAGACAGGTATTGAAGACCTCCCATATGCCTTTCCCTGAATTCATAAGATTAAGAAGATATGGACTCTGAGCAGAGGAACTCAAATCACAGGAAATCCAGATATGTAAGGAAATCACTGGTCTATATTTTAGTGGGTACAGAATACTGCACAGATGAAGCTATTATCCATTCTGGTGGGATAAATGTTCTGAGAAGCTTCACAAGGAAGCAATACTCAAAGTGGACTTTGAATTATCCCAAAAGATAAAGAAAGGGATCCTCCCAAACAAGAGAAAAAATTTGCAAAACCCCAAAGATTCACAACTCCTCCTCCAATTTATGGCCCCCAATTTCCTCTCAAAAGAATAAAAAGGTTAAACCTGAAGTGCCCAATACAGAAGCTACAAATGTAAAAAGATGACATAAAATCTGTTCTATATTTATATATATGTATGTAGTTTGTCCTTCTGCATACGTTTTTATCAAGACCGGCTTTTATTTTTAAATAACATCCAAATGTTAACAAGGAATTGTAGATTTAGGTTTTGGCGATTCTATAAATTTGGGAGAAAACATACAGTATATTATACTCTCTAGAAGCTTTTAGAGTTGAAAATTTTCCAAGTTATTTTTCTCATAGTAAATAAGGAAATGAAGATATTTCCAAAAAATGCAAGGCATATCATATCTTAGTATTTAAAAAACATCTTAGTTTTGCGTTTTTCAGAGGCAATCCAAGTTGACAGTGTTTTCAATTACTTAAAATGTCAAGATGCTGAGAACATTTCTCAGTTAAGTGCCAAGTTAAAACATGACAAGATTCTTCCCAAATCCAGAAAATCACATTAGGATTTGCAAAGACAAATCCATATCATCCTCTTTATTTTTATCTACCAAAATCAGTGGTTGAACAAGAAGTGACTTTACTGCTGCATCTTTCAACAATAGCTAAGTCTTCTGACCAGTAATTGTTAACCACTGCCAGTGAGGAACCCCAGGCTGCAGAAATGAATGGACATACATTCCCAGGCTCCAGAACTGTAGTCTGAATCTTCATGCCACCCTCCAAGGGTAGCATATTTCTTTGAAGTGTTCATTTTAAAAATTCAAAAGAATGTTTTTATAATCCATATAAAATATTAAAATGTAAATAAATACTAACAAAAAATATACTTCAGAAACTTATATTTATTTTGTAAATTCTAGTACCCTCTGGCATACCTTTACCTACTCCCAGTTGTATCAGTTCAAGAACTTGAGCTTCGGGTTGTAAAGAAATTTTAAAACCCTCATAATAATATTTAATATGAACCAATGCTTGCTACATCAAAATCATCACCTCATTTAATTCTCACAACTACCCTATGAGGAAGGTACTGTTATTTGCTATTATTAACAGCACCCATGACAGATAAAGAAACCAAGGCTCACACATGTAAAATATCTGCCCAAGTTAATCTCTAGTTAACTTATTCCAAAGTCTATGATCTTTGCCATGTTTTAATGTACTACTACCTTTCTCATAGGTGTTGTTCATATTTTTTTCAATTTAATGTATAAATTTTAATTTTTGAGGCTGTATTTTAGCCGGTAATATATACATAATGTTATATGAATCAACACCTATCATGAGTTTTGAATACCCATACTTGCCCCTGCCTCAATAAATATCATAGTATTCACTGGCCATCATAAATAAAATGTGTATGATACTTCATAGTGTGAATGTAAAAGAGTGTTCAAAAAACACTGTGAGGAGTTCCCGTTGTGGCGCAGTGGTTAACGAATCCGACTAGGAACCATGAGGTCGTGGGTTCGGTCCCTGCCCTTGCTCAGTGGGTTAACGATCCGGCGTTGCCGTGAGCTGCGGTGTAGGTTGCAGACGCGGCTCGGATCCCGCGTTGCTGTGGCTCTGGCGTAGGCCGGTGGCTACAGCTCTGATTCAACCCCTAGCCTGGGAACCTCCATATGCCGCGGAAGCGGCCCAAGAGATAGCAACAACAACAACAACAACAACAACAAAAAAGACAAAAGACAAAAAAAAAAAAAAAACACTGTGAATTAGTAACTCAATTTCATTAATAAGAAAGCAGACCAAAAGTGGCTGAGCAATTTTTCTAGTGTCTTACAACCAATAGAAAAGTGAATTTCTACAACAAGCAAGCACTTCCAGAGCAGTCTCAGAATAAAAAACTTTTCTTACTTTTCATCGCCACATTTTGGTACCATCTCAGAGCATAAATAAGAGCATTCTTCTCCAGACAGTCCTCTGCATTTTACGGTCATTTACATTTATTTCTCTTCTCTGTGTGCCTGCACCAGCGCTGTCCATTTCGGTAGGATATAAACTATAAACACTGTCGGTCCAAGTGCACAAATTTCTCTTATTGCAATGCAAGGAAACAACAAAGGACAAGCAGCCCTTGCTTTTCACCACCCTCTGCTTACTTGCAATGGTTTCATAAAGCCAATGACCTCACTCTTAAATGGATCTCAGGTTCTCATGGTAAAAAAAAAAAAAAAGTCTAATGAAGAGACAATGACATAAACAAATAACAGCTATTTACAAGCAATAATTTACAGACCAAATTATACTATAACTATACATTTTTATTATTATCTAAGTATTAAAATTATTATTCATCACAGGAGATCCCAAAGGACATTCACACACAAACGTTCTACCACATCATACTATATGATAAATCGTATCTATTCTGCTGCTCTAGTTCCATTCTTCCCTGTGTAGCCAAGTGTCTTCAAAGAGTTGACTCTACTTGTTTTTTTTGTAACTCTCCGCTCACTTCCCAGTTCACTCTTCTCTAGCTTTCTCTTGAGTCACCAGTGATCTCCATGTTACTAAAAACATTTATTGTTTTTATTGCTCATATGACCAGACTTCTTAGCATTTGACAACATTAGGCATTACCTCACTCTAGAAAGACTGCCTTTTTTTGGCTTCTAGGAAAAAACAAAACAAAACAAAAAAAACATTCACCTAGTGTTTTCTCCCTACATCTCATTTCCTCTGAAGATTCATCCTTTTCTAATCATTACTAAAGTTGTGATTTCTTAACTTTTTTTACTCTAGCATATTCTTCCTTCTCATGCTCCTCTAGGAAATATCATTCCAACCAAACATCCTGAGACAAACCCACATCTCTAGAGTCAACCTAATCTTTGAGTTCCAGACTCACATAGCCTCCTGCCTACTTGATATATTACCTGGTTATCAGAGGCACCTCATAACCAATGCATTTATTATCAAAATTGTGATCTTGCCCACAAAACCCAGTTTTCTAGCAATGGTTCCAATTTTAGTAAATGGCTTCATCATCCAGCTATTTATACAGGCTAGAATACTAGAAGTCATCTTGACATTACCTTTTCCCTCACCTTACTTACATGTAATCCATTACAAAATATTGTCTATTTCACCTCTACATATTTCATAAGTTTGCTTACTTTTTTCTGTCTCCGTTGACATCACCAGAGTCCAAGCGGCATTCTCTCCTACTAGGACCACTATAATAGCTTCCTACCTGTTCTTCCTAGATCCACTCTAGCCCCTTTCACCTTCTCCATATAATGGAGCAGAGTGATTTTTGCAAAAAACCCAAAGTAATAACATCATGCCCTATGTTAAATCCTTTCATTGCTTTTCATTCTTTTTAAGAAAAAGCTAAATCCTTATTACAGTTTATAAGGTCCTGTATGGTCCAGACCCTGGCTCCATCTCCATCTTACCTGTGTATAAATCCTTCCCTCAATCTTAATTCAGCTATCCCAATTTTATATCAGTTTTTGCTTTTTCTGACAACAGGCTCTTTGATCACTGTATTTTTTTCTCCATGGATCATTTTTTACCAGTCTCTCCATCTCCTTCCTTACTACCCTACTTACGCCCAGGATCTCTTAGCCATCCTTCAGACCTCAGCTCTGGCATCATCCTCTGAAAGCCTTTCCCTGTACATCCCCTTCCCCTTCAATACACACAAGCACAGGTCTAAATCAGCTTCCACTGTTACACAGCCCCTAGAAACATTTATTTCCAGTTAATTATATATCACTTCAAACAGCATGAGCATTTGATTAATCTACACTTGACTTTAAACTGTGATAGAGCACATATCAGGCTCTTGCTCACTAGTATAATCCTGGAGCCTATAACATAACTGAGCATATGTTTGATGCTTAAAATGATCTATTGAATGAATGAATGAATGAATGAAATGTATGAACACTATACTGAAGTCAAATCATTATTTTCAAACAACTTCTCCCACTTCCTCGGAATTTAGGAAGATGGACTTAGGTGGTGCCTCCTTTTAATCTTGATAAATTCTGCAATAGAAATAGGATAAATTCAAAGTTATTTTTTTGAGCTTAGTAGAACTGAGTCTAAATACAGTTACTACATAATGAGGACACAGAGAGGCTGAGTCAAATTTGTTCAGATTAGATCAAATTTCACATTTCTTCATTCCCATGCCTTAGCTCCTTAGGGAAACTCATTCGTTCCTGTCCTCATCCCCAGTGTAGTGAAGAACTACTAGAAAACCTGACAATCTATTGTACACTCACTACCCTTCAATGTAGCTAGACTCTGAGTAAAAAATAAATCTGACCTCATCTAGGAGGGGAAGTATAATCCTGAGTTCACATCCCCAATAGCAAATAACATGTACAAAATATGTCCTTAAAGAGAAAATGAGACAACTCAATATAAAAAAGAGCAAAGAATAACAATGAGGAATTTCAAGAATTCCAAATTCAAGACACCAGATAATCCTTACTCAACACACACATACTTGCTTGAAGATGGCCTTGGCATGATCTTTTCCTTCCACATAATTCCAACTCCATACCTACTTAGCTATTCCTATTTTCAGCCACCGAGAAAGTTTTATCTGGCTAAGTTTGATATCTGTCTACTTTCAGCAAAGGAAAATAAAAGGCCTTGGTCCAAGGCAAAGAAACAACACTTTTTCTTAATATTTATATTCTCAATATAAATACAGTATTCCTGCCTGAGACAAATAAAATACAAAAAGGAGCATGGACTTAATCCATGTTCATTAAATACACATCATATTTGTACAATATCAGTAATATATTAGCAATTCCTCATTTTGTCTCATGCATTTACAAGTTCATTTTTTCCTATTCTCCTAGCACATATTTAGTTACCCCTATTTTCCACCAACAAAATGCTTTCCATATTTTTTTAATCCCTAAACTTGATTCTTAGAGTATCACTTTGTTTCAGTCTACATAATTTTACAAAATAATTTTAAATCATCATCCTGCCTACAAAGTGTCAACTTTTTCAAACATAGTCCTATTTACAGGATGATTCATTTATTTTTCCATAAATATAGAAATGTTTCAAAGCAAAGAAACTAATCTCTCATATTCCCTATTGTCCCAAATCTTATCTTACTAATGTCCAGCTGATCCAGATATCAAAATGCTTATTCTATATGGCCCTTTTTGTCCTTATTGCCAAACATCTTGATGTATATCCCACAAATTTTAACGTCTCAGTCACATGTCAAATTATTTCAATTTGACTTCCAATCGAACCAACCCCCTAGGTTTTTACTTCACAAACTCTATATCTTTTGTCAGTACTAATAGATCTTTCACTTTATTTTTCTTATTTTTTTTTACTTTTTATTTATTTATTTATTTTGCTTTTGAGGGCCACACCTGCAGTATATAGAAGCTGGCCAAGTCCAAAATTTATAAGGTGGGCCAGCAGGCTGGAGACCCAGAGAAGAGCCACTGTTGCTGTTCAAGTCCAAAGGCCATCTGCTATCAGTAAAGAAAGTAACACTGTGGATCAAGATATAGCAAATGGATTTACTACATGAATTTGTAATGATACTAAAAAATAATTTCAGGTATCACTTTTCTATTTTAGAGGATGCTACAGAGCCAATTAATTATTTGGAAGATTGATAACTAAAGGAATGGAGTCAAGCAATTTTTCTGCCTTGACTTTTTAAGCTGTATTTTCAGGGTAGCCAAATATTTGATGACAAGAAGGAATGAAAGAATCAGAGATCCAGGTAAAGATCTTCAATGGCTTCTAACATCGCACATACACACACACACACACACACAAAAAAAAAACCACCAGACATGTTTTGTATATCTTTATGAAGGTAAAAAGTAACATCTCTGAAGTAACCTTACTGAAAATATCAAACCTAAATTTGATCAAGTATCTAGATCTAACCAACAATTTACAGAAGATATAGGGATCAGAGAAACATGTACACAACACTTTACCTGTTGAAACATGTAATCAACAAAATCTACCCATATACAAATAGCCTAGCTGCTACAACAACAAGCAAAAACACAAAACAAAAAAAAAAAAGGCAAGAAACTAAAACAGAAAAAGGAACCCTATAGATGAAAAAGAGCTTTGAGAGACATAGTAACCAACTGCAATATACAGATATTACTTCACATGCATTACTTGAGTCTACAAAGCTTTCAAAAATAAGATAAACAGGAGTTCCCATCATGGCTCAGTGGTTAACGAATCTGACTAGGAACCATGAGGTTGTGGGTTCAATTCCTGGCCTTGCTCAGTGGGTTAAGGATCTGGCATTGCCATGAGCTGTAGTGTAGGTCGCAGATGCAGCTAGGATCTGGCGTTGCTGTGGCTGTGGCATAGGCCAGCAGCCGTAGCTCCTATTAGACCCCTTGCCTGGGAACCTCATGTGCTGCAGGTGAGGCCCTAAAAACACAAAAGACAAAAAATAATAACAATTAAAAAATTAAAAATAAGATAAACAAAAATCTAACTACCATATATTTTATATTAAGAAATTATTTATTTATGGAACAATGAACATAACACTTTTTAGTATGACAGCGGGGTTATAGATATATTTTTAAAGTATTTATTATTTAGAGATGCATATTGAAATATAACAACTGAAACGATATAATGCCTTGAATTTTCTGCAAAATAATCTGCAGGATGAGAGGAGCCAGGAAGTTAGGGAAATTGATCATTTGTGAGGCTGGATAAATGAGTTCATTTTACTTGTCTCTCTCCATTATTGTATATGTTATAAAATTCCTAATATATACAGTTAAAGAAATAGAGAAAACCTAGAGAAATAATTAATTTTACCTGACAAGTTTGTGAAATGAATATAAGGATTTTGTGGCTTCCTATGTATGATTAAATAACCTGAACCTTCTCTGACATCTCCACTCTAAATACCCTATCTTTATAAGAAGCTAATTGGGCTTATACAAAAGTTAACAAAGCAGCATTCTCAAATAAGAAAAGCCAAAACAATTCTGAGAATTACAGCTTGACATGGTCACAGACCTGTGTTTTATATTAGCCACTTCAACACTTTCTCTCCTTCACTCATTTCCCTACTTAGGTACCCAGGCTTTCATCAACACCCTATTAAAGCAAACACCTGCAGTGGCATTTTCTCTTCTCATTTCAGAGTGCCCATGAACTCTCCCTATCCCAGATTGCTCTGTAAAGACTCAATGGGAAAACCTTAAACCATAATTGTATAATCATATTCTCAATATTTAAATTTCTATGTGACACTAATTTTTTTTATTTATGCATTTTGTAGTAGAGAACTGTCAGTGCAATTCTTTTCTTCTTCAGAAATACTGGCAGAGCTTCAAGAAATAAGAGAAGCAAAATCAAGATAAGTGGCTTCACCTTTTTGCAAAGGGCAGAGAAATAAAGTTTATATTTCAAATGACAATATTATTCATATAAAAGCATCACACAATTTGGTGATTCAGATCCCAAATAGGACTATTCTCCTCTTTCAAGTGCTTCTTCAGCTTTAACTTGCTGAGCAGCACCAGTGATAGTCACTTGACTGCAACAATGGGGATGCACCCTCTCTAAAGTTTAATGGGGCAGCTGTTCAAAGGTCAATCCAAGTTAACCACTCATCCTGGTCCTCCTATTTTTCCTAGGAAGACAAGCGTCCAAGAACAAAGGAGAGAGGTATTTTATTTTTTAATGTGCTCTAACAAATTCAAAACACGACTTTAAATTTCTTTAACCACTTTGCTTCATGTTGTCTTGAAAGTCTATTTAGATATCTGTACTCATCTTTTTGTTCTAAAGCTTGCTCTTGTCAAAGCTGTGTGTGTAATCAGTGCATTTTTTCTTCCTAGTTGCATAGGTCATATCTCTCTTACTAAAGGAAGAATTCTAAGAAGAAAGAGAAAAGAGATACAGGGGGTCCATCTCTCCTGCTATCTGTACTTAAAAGATCTCCCCATGCTTTCACATCCTATAACTATTTATGCCTACGAAGTATAAAGTCCTGTGTTTCTTTTTATGGAGACTTTTATACTGAACTCTCTAAGAAGGGAGAAAAATAACTCTATCCTTCTATTTATTAAATTAGGCGCTGCCACATTGTCTTGAATACAGTTTTTAAGGGATTACATGGCTGAGAGCCAATAGCATTTTTTTGTCTTTCTTAAATTAAAGGAATCGGATAACGACACTCATTTTACACAAATGGTTCCTAGGCATTTGGATTTTGTCATGGGTTCTATTTAAAATATTTAACAGCAGAAAGCATCTTGATGAACCCAGCTGTGACTGGCATTAACTCTTTAGATACTTACTTTCAAAGAAGTCTGGGGTCCCAAAAAAGGAGATTGAGAGCCAGAGCAGAGGGAAAGCCGGCACTTAAGGCATTTATTCAAATATTCTCACACCCAGTACAGCTGTATAATGCTGAATATAAACCAGTCCTGGAATTTCCTAATTAAGGAATTTTTTTTTGTTTTTTTGTCTTTTTGTCTTTTTAGGGCTGCGCCCACAGCATATGGAGGCTCCCAGACCAGGGGTCAAATCAGAGCTGTACCCTCAGGCCTACACCACAGCCACAGCATCTCAGGATCCGAGCCGCGTCTGCGACCTACACCACAGCTCATGGTAACACTGGATCCTTAACCCACTGAGCAAGGCCAGGGATAGAACGCGCATCCTCGTGGATACTAATCGGGTTCATTAACCACTGAGCCACAATGGGAACACCCCTAATTAGGGAATTTTTTAAAATGAGGACCAACATATGGCATCAACTTCTCTTCTGCCAAATAAGGATTTTAAAAAGATAAAAACCTAATTCCTACCTATCATTTCATAAAAGTGAAATTTAAAAATACATAAGTAAACAGGATATAATCCCAGAATAAAAAGGCAGTTTTTAAAAGACTAAGTTTATCTTTATGAAATACAAAACTGATCTATATTTTGTCATTTCTCTACTGACTCAAGAAAATTGAATCACAGACCTATTCCTGTCCACAGAGAAAACATCTGATACTTTTGAAAGTGGTCAGTTTACAGTGAGAAGTATCTTCCTCTAGAGGACAATATAAGGACAGAAAATTTGAACAGGTCAAAAACCAGAAGATGAATGTGTTTCATCACAAAGTTATTAAACATTTAGCATTGTTTGTTGAAGCAATGACAAATATGGCCCCACTTCTGTTCACTTGTGCTCACGAATCTAGGGTCAAATTAAGGATTTATATATCCTTTCATCTTAACCACAACATGTTTATGCAACTGTTTTTATTGCTAATTCTTTATAACACGTAATCAGTGTTTTTCATGGTACAACTACAAAACTACTATCTCTTACAGAAATGCCATACATGAATTCATTGTAGTAAAAGATTAATAGTTTTACCCTACAAAGTATATATAATATAAACTAATGTTGTTCAAAACAGAATTTAGTAAAGAGCTGCGGTATGCTTTCTGTCTAGCCAGACGAATTATTTCATTCCAAAGCATAAGTATTTCCAAAAACAAAAAATCTAAAATTTTTCACATTTTTAATTCAAAAATACTTCCCTGACATTATTCAGACTCAAGTTAAGATTTTCTCAATATTTTGAAACCCTTTAGACAACCATTTTTACATTAATTAATTTGAAAGTATAATGCACAAGCTTAGAATTTTCCTAAAGAGAAGTGAATACACAAAATTAAAGCGAATTTCATATGATACCAACAATTATACACATGATGACTAATTGCATACTGCATTATTAAAAGCACATGCTCTTCCTTCTTATCAAATTAAGAAGAGTCACAGAGTTTTCTTGTTCTAAAACAGAATCTGTTCTCAACCAGGAAAACTTTAAACTATTTCCCCCAAGTTAATATTCTAATGCATGATATCTAAAATATACTTTGGGGGAGTGCCTGTCATGGCTCAGTGGTTAACAAATCTGACTAGGAACCATGAGGTTGTGGGTTCAATCCCTGGCCTTGCTCAGTGGGTTAAGGATCCAGCGTTGCCGTGAGCTCTGGTGTAGGTCGCAGATGCGGCTTGGATCCTGTGTTGCTGTGGCTCTGGCGTAGGCTGGTGGCTACAGCTCCGATTTGACCCCCAGCCTGGGAACCTCCATATGCCGCGGGAGCAGCCCAAGAAATGGCAAAAAGACAAAAAAATTAAGTAAATTAAAATAAAATAAAATATACTTTGGTACTCCCTATGTCAACATAAAAATGGTTTTTCTAAGCCATCACCCATTACCTTTTCTATTCCTCGCAATGACTGGATCTTTCTTGTCCTTCTCCTTCCAACACAAGCATTTCAAAGGGCATTGTGGTAATTCTCTTAATGTTTAGTACAATTACCAATAGAATGATGAATCATAAAAGAATATAATTACTCGTGAGCATAGTCATCCTACAACTATTTCCACAGCTTTAGTATTTAATCCACATAAGTATGCAGAGGCTACCTCTTTCTATTCTCCTTTATCTATAAGAATTAAGTAATAGTTTTTTTAGATTAGACATATCACCACATGTCTTTTCCAAAATTTCACAGCAATCACACAGTGAAAGAATATTACTATGTACTCATGAACCAAATGAAAAGATGGGGAGAGCGATTTGGTCACAGTCTCTGTCTCCAATCTATGTCTTAAGTGGTATCTCCCCATGATATTTTCCATAAGAATACCTTCCCCACAAAGCCATCTACTTCACTTGGAGGGGAGGGTGATGGAGTATCCTATCCTTCCTATTAACTGTGTCCAGAATTGGAATCACCATTATTTGACCTCACTTCCACAACCAAACTGTCCCAAAACCCAAAAAAACTTCCTTTTTTCTCCCTGAGGTCATGATTACACAGCTTCTCTCCCTGGACTTAGTTTGTGTTTGGTTGGCCATGCTTGAAGCATGCAGAAGTTGCCAGGCCAGGGAGCAACCCCAAGCCACACTAGGGAAAACGTGGAATCCTTAACTGCTAGGTCACCAGGGAAGTTCTCACTGGACTTAGTTTTATAAACTTCATTCCCATTATCATTTGCAGGAATCACTTGCAAATGCACAAGCTTGAATCTTACACTTATTTCCTCAGCAATTCTTCAAATTGATTTAAACAAATGTTCTATTTTGTTGAATAGCTAAATTGAATTAAGCCCTCATTAACAGCAGCATGTCCAGACATAAATAGTCCTGGGTGAGATAACAGTCCGTACGACTTGCTGATATCCTGGTGTGCCCATTCCGGACTCCAGAATATTGACTACAATGATCTGGCAATATCCTCATAGCCTAGATAGCTAACCAAAGTGATATTTTAACTCTGCAAAAAGCACTAAAATTTTTATTGTTGTTGTGTTGGAAATGTCTGAATCCACATGTGGAATAAGAACTACTTAAGGCTGACTATGAGGTTAATTAGAGCTTGCGGTATATACAAATTCTAAACACTATTCAATGAGATTCTCTCTTAGAGGAAGAGCCTTCTCTGTGATAGTACTGTATTAAATCCAACAGTGAACAAAGACATACTAATGTTCAGTTTCTCTTCTGATTGTAGTTTCCGTCCTTCCTTTAATTAACTAAAAGAAATCTGTAGTTCTTTTATCTTTTTCTTGCCTTGACTCTTCTTCATCTTACGACTTTCTATTGGTTCTCCTATCTCACTCGTCTACCCTGAGATTTCTCTTCTTTGTATTTAAGAATCGCATTTCTCTTTAAATAAAAATCATATCACTACATCTCGAAAACTGCAGGTTTAATTTGGAGAACGAACATCTTACTGAGGCCACTGTCTTATATATCACAATTTTTTAATAATTTCAACATTCCTACAAGGTATGTATTAAGTTTTTCACTTTAGAGATAAGGAAAATAAAGTGTGCAGACATACTAGGTTATATGTCTAAGGAGTTGCATACTCAGGATTCACATTAATATCTATTTGACTCCAATGGAGTTCCCGTCGTGGCTCAATGGAAACAAATCTTACCAGTATCCATGAGGACGGAGGTTTGATCCCTGACTTTGTGGAGTGGGTTAAAGATCTGGTGTTGCTGTGAGCTGTGGTGTAGGTCATAGATGCGGCTTGGATTCTGTGTTGCTGTGGCTGTGGCACAGGCCTGTAGCTACAGCTCTGATTTGACCCCTAGCCTTGAAACCGCCACATGCTGTGGGTGCAGCCCCTAAAGGACAAATATATAGCCACCACTCTGACTCACTCCTCCCACTGAAGATAATATAAGTTCATTGACAATATTCCCAAAGAAGTTTACTTCTTCCAAACAGGATATGTTATTAATTACCCTAGCACTGGGACAGTTATACCATTCTACTCAGAATGTCTCTATGTTCCAATTAATTTAAAAAATTAATATTCAGTCTGTTTCCTCTACAGTCAGTGTTCTAAGATTGTACATGTGTATGTGTGTGTCGGGGGGGGGGGAGGTGTATGTGTATAAATATCCAAACTTAAGAAATTGTATCAAGTTCACTAGAAGCAAACACTGAGTGGAGAATTCATGTGCAGACAATTAAGGAAGTGCTATCAAGAGTAACCACTAAGGGAATGAGAAAAACAGGACAAAGACGACGAAGAAGCCATGCAAAGGTAATTCCATGTGAAGTCCTAGCCTCATCTTCACCATCAGCCTCAGCCCCAACCTGCCAGAGCTGAAAACTCTAGAGTATAAATTACACATCACAATTTGTCCTGACTGGAGGCGAAGGAGCTAGGCTTTAATCAGTCACTGACTAAGGGCCACTCCAGAGGGATATGAACTCCCAGGTACTTCCAATTCTGTGTGAACTGTTAATGCCTTTCTAGTAGCCACAGAGCAATTCCCCAAGAGAATCCTGATATAAACCACTATAACAAAGTCCACAAAAACCTGGGAGGGTAAGTATAAATAAAAGGATATCAGGCAGTTTGGGCAGAGCACAAATAATTGGAGAAAGGATAATAGGAAAGACAGGTATAAAGCTTAAAAGCTCAAAGAATGAAATTACGAAATTCTGACTATAGAATTAAGGAAATATTTGTTACCATTGCAGATGGTTTGTTTATTAAAAATATGTTAACACAGGATGCTTTACCTATCTTAAAAGAATTTGAGGATATTGCAATTAAAAATATATATATAAGGTATGAGTATTAAAGTGGAAATGGAAAATTGCAAGCCTGTAGCCACTGGGAAATGAAAATTACTATATATATATATATAAATACACACACACACAAACACACACACTCCTGTGGTTACTATATTTTTCACAATTAGATTTATATTTGTTTCCTGATAGTCATGGGAAAATAGTGAAAGAAGGAAAAGGTGGGGGAGGAAAGGAAGAGGAAGAAGCCACTGTCAAGTTTTCAGGAGAGGTAATAAATATTTCTAAACCCAAATTTTAAAATCCTAATTTTTTCACAAGGATACTTATAGGAAAAAAGGTGAGCAATCAGAAAAATATTAAATTCAGTAGTCACTTTTTTTTTTTTTTGGTCTTTTTAGGGCCACACCCATGGCATATGGAGGTTCCTAGGCTAGGGGTCGAATTGGAGCTGTAGTGGCTGGCCTACATCACAGCCACATGGGATCCGAGCTGCGTTTGTGACCTACAACACAGCTCACGGCAACGCCCTACCCTTAATCCATGAGCAAGACCAGGGATTGAACCTGCGTCCTCATGGATCCCAGTCAGATTCACTTCCACTGAGCCACAACGGGAACTCCCAGTAGTCACCTTTTTAAGAAACATGAGTGCTTATCACATGACCAGTTATTTGGATCCTCCACATCACTAAAGGAAATTCATGAACAAGTGTTTCTCTGGCAGGGGTAAAGTAATGCAGTTCAGAAATGAAGTTTTCTTTTATCAGCATTACTGAGGACAAGTGCACTAAGCTTCACCCCCTCCTACAGAGAAAAGTTTGTTGTTTGTTTTTCTCTTTCTTGACATACAAAAAGCTATATATATAGTTACTGCATACAACCTGATGAGTTTGAAGAAAAGTACATACACAGGAAACCATCACCACAACCTATTTCAAAAACCTATCCATCACCTCCAACTTTCCTCCTGCCTTCTTATTCATATTATTTTGTAACAAGAGCACATAAGATATATCCTCTTAGCAAATTTGTAAGTATACAATACAGTATTGTTAACTATATGCACTATGCTATATAGTAAATCTCAAGGACTTAGTCATCTTGTATAACTGAAATTTCATGCTCTTTGACTAAGAACTTACCCTTTTCCCCCCTCTCCCATCACCTGGAAACAACCATTCCACTCCCTGCTTCTATTAATCTGATTATATTCCTCATATAAGTGGTAACATGTAGTATTTGTCCTTCTATGTTTATTTAGTATAAATAAACCCTACAGTTGCATCCATGCTATTGCAAATGGCAAGATTTTCTTTTAAGGAGTTCCTGTTGTGGCTCAGTGGTTAATGAATCTGACTAGGAACCATGAGGTTGCAGGTTCGATCGCTGGCCTTGCTCAATGGGTTAAGGATCTGGCGTTGCCGTTAGCTGTGGTGTAGGTCACAAACATGGCTCAGATCCCACATTGCTGTGGCTCTGGCATAGGCCGGTGGCTACAACTCCAATTAGACCCCTAGCCTGGGAACCTCCATACGCCATGGGTGTGGCCCTAGAAAAGACCGAAAAAAAAAAAAAAAAGATTTTAAGATTGAATAATATTCCATTGTATGCATACCACATTTTCTCATCCATTCATTCAGTGACAGATGTTTAGGTTGCTTCTATGTCTTAGAATTTATGAATGATGCTACATGAACACGGAACAAATGTGCATGATAATGAACATGATGAGAGTGCCATCAGTACAAGTACTACATGGGATAGAAGTGGCGATAGTCACTATTACTGCCTTGTTCACAACTTAGACAAAAAGACAGTGTTGAAATTTAAATACGAGTTGTGGTTTTGCCACGTGAGACTACATAGCTAAAGTACTCAGCAAAATGGCAGTTGTTAACATGGTCTTCAAGATCCTATGCGACAAGGCTCTGCTAGTCTCTCAGGTCTCAACTGGCTCCACTCTTCCAACAGGTCCTTTACTCCAGCCACCCTGCTGATCCTTTCTGCCCTGAAAATGAAAACACTCCCATTCTAATATCATTCTTACTTCTCTTTGCACCCTTGTGATTAGCTCTTTCCTCTTCTGGGTCCCAGCTCTAAAGTTCCATTTTCAGAAAGGCCTTCCTGGACTACCCATTCCTTATCATGATACCTGCTTCACTGACTTTTCAGCACTTGTAAGTACTGAAATATATTCAGCCCTTCATTTTCTTATTGTCTGACTCTCTTCCAACACTAGGATATAAACTCACTCTTTCAGTGAGTTTATAGAAGAAGCATAACTATAATAATAGCAATGTCTGGAATCTAGCACACTTGAGATGTTTGCTTAATGAATATATTCATTATTACTATCTCTATTTTCAAGGATATTACAATCCAACAGGAGAACAGAGATAAATTACAACTGAAATAAAATTTTTAAGGCTTCGTGGATCACCAGAGGATTCTTACATAGTGCCAAAAAAAACAGGGCCTGATTGGGAAATGAATTGTTCCCCACAAATGCTTGGGATACAACATGTTATGTCCCTAACTTGTTCTACACAACTTCCTACAAGAGATTTCTTTTCTCTTTATTTTTTGTTACTTCCCCAATACAATTTTTTTTCCTACTGTACAGCATGGTGACCCAGCTACACATACATGTACACATTGTATTTTTGCACATTATCATGCTCCATCATAAGTGACTAGACATAGTTCCCAGTGCTACACAGCAGGATCTCATTGCTAATCCATTCCAAAGGCAATAGTTTGCATCTATTAACCCCAAGCTCCCAATCCACCCCACTCCTCCCCCTCCCCTTGGCAACCACAAGTCTATTCTCTAAGTCCATGATTTTCTTGTCTGTGGAAAGGTTCATTTGTGCCCTATATTAGATTACAGATATAAGTGATATCATATGGTATTTGTCTTCCTCTTTCTGACTTACTTCACTTAGAATGAGGATCTCTAGTTCCATCCAGGTTTCTTCAAATGGCATTATGTTGTTCTTTTTATGGCTGAGTAGAAAAAATACTTGTTCCTAATCCAATTGTCTGTTGATGGACATTTGGGTTGTTTCCATGTCTTGGCTATTGTGAATAGAGCTGCAATGAACATGAGGGTGCATGTGTCTTTTTTAAGGAAAGTTTTATCTGGATATATGTCCAAGAGTGGGATTGCTGGGTCATATGGTAGTTCCTATATATATTTCTAAGGAAATTCCATACTGTTCTCCATAATGGTTGTATGATCTTATATTCCCACCAACAGTGCAACTAGGATATAAACTCACTCTTTCAGCATTTATTATTTGTGGACTTATCAATGATGGCCATTCTGACTGGTATGAGGTGGCATCTCATGGTAGTTTTGATTTGCATTTCTCCAAGATTTCTAATGAACATCTACACACCTATATCTACATCTGTATATGCTAACCACTGCCCTATTACCATGTCCATTAAGATAAAAAATAAATGTTAGGGTAGCTGTATTCCATATGCAAATTCAGATTCTTTCTGTTCCAAAGCAAGTTAAATGTAATACAATATTTTTAATTTTTAAAAATCTATTTCATTTCAGAACATTGTTCCGATAGATTTTTTTTATAGCCTTCATTTAGCTGTTTTCCTGTTCTCAGCTTCCAACTAAAAATCTTGGTATTTAACTTATGTTTTAATTTCAGCTGGAAATGCCTAATCAGAATTTTAAAGGTAATTAGTAGGTAGGCTAACTTTCAGGAAGAAATACTAATAGTGTTTTCAACAAGCTGGCAGGGTGTCTCCAGTAATAAAGATGGAGGAAATAAAATCAACAGGATGGTAAAATCCATTGAAGGACAGATTGTATTTTATACAGAAAGATGTAACTTCATTTATCTTTGGTCTTTATGTTTTGCAAATGTGCTTAGCACTCCTACATCCCATGGGTCTCAGAGTCAATATTTATATGCTAGAATGTTTCATTGCCTCATAAACCCAAGAGGTAACCAAGTATTTTTGCTCTCTAGAAAAAAGAAAAATGTGTTATACTAGCTAGTTTCAGGCAGCTCTACTTCACACTCACACTTTTATGCATCAACTCTCAGGAAGAGAAAAGGCTAGATAAGCAAGAGAGTTTGATATTTTTCCTTTGCTCTTTGTATTAGATACTGACCATATATAATTTTTAGATAAACATGATTTAACTCCAACCAAAATTTCAACCGCAGAAGCAAAGGATAAGGATTTAAGGTTTTTGATTTATTGTAGTATAAATTTCAAAAATCCTTATGGTGAAACTCAAGTAATTTAAATATCAAATTCAGGTTTAAAGTTGACAATCTTCCAAAAAGGAATAGAAAGGACTTCTAAATAAATGATTCCCTAAGGGACTAAAGAAAAACAACAAACATGAACATACATTACTTCCAGTATTCAGAAACATGAACATACATTACTTCCAGTATTCAGAAACATTTCTACAGGGAGAAGGTGTTCATCTACACTCTCAGGTGGAGTTCCAGATTATAAGCCTCCTTATACAATTTCAAAAAGGGTTCTGAGTCATTAAATATTTTCTATCCTAGTTTCTGAGAAGCCCAGCTTATGGCTTCTACTACAAAGCCCTTCACTTCACTCTTGCATCTGGAGTCCTTCTACTCCAATATAAAAAGTAGAATTCATGCACTTGGCCACAGAGAGCATATTCATCTGAAAGTAGGTGGTTCTATATTCTACCAAGAAAGCCCAAGTTCTCACAATAAATGAGATATTTCTAAAATTACATTCTAAGGGGACTAAGATGGCAGAATAGAAGGACTGGAGCTCAACTTCTCTCCTAAAAACAACAAAATTCACGACTAAAGGCTGAGTAATCCTCAACCAAATGAAACGGAAACCTTCAAAAAGATATCCTACACGAGAAGACAAAGACGAGGCCACATCAAGAGATAGGAGGGGCAATTACGTGATATAAACAACCCCAAACCTCCCAGGTGAGAAGCCCCACAGACTGGAAACTAACTGGTTCGCAGAGACTCACCTACAAGAATGAGAATACTGAGTCCCACATCAAACTCCCACATGTGGGGATGTGGCACTGGGAGAAAGAGCCCCAGAATATCTGGCATGAAGGCCAGTGGGGCTTGTGCACGGAACCTCCATGGGACTGGGGGAAATGAAGACCCCATTCTTAAAGGGTGCACACAGACTTTCATGTGCACTGGGTCCCAGGGAAAAGAAAAGTCTCCATAGGAATCTGGGTCAAACCTGATTACAGTTCTTGGAGGACATCCTGAGAAAACAGGGGTGAATGTGGCTTGTCGTGGGGGAAGGACATTGGAAGCAAACCTTGCAGGAATATTCAGCAATGTGCCTTTCTCTGGAGGTGGGCGTGTTGGGAAAATCTGGCCCCATCCATCATAGCTGAGAAGCAACAGGGCAAACAGCAATCCAGGTGGGATCACGCCCCTACCACCCACACAGTAAACAGGCATCCTAAAGACACCCCAGGCACACAGCCACCTCTAATCCCATCCAGAGACAAAGCCCCACCCACCAGAGGGATTAGAATCAGCTCCACCTACCAGTGGGAAGGTGTCAGTCCCTTCCATCAGGAAGCCTATAGCAAGCCCCTGTACCAATTTCAGCCACAAGGGGGCAGACACCAGAAGTAAGAGAGGCCACAACTCTATTATCTGTAAAAAGGTCACCATACCAAAAACCTATAAAAATGAAAAGACAGAGAACTGTAACTCAGATGAGGGAGAAAGAAAAAACCCCAGAAAATCAGCTAAGTGATCAGGAAAAAGACTTTAGACTGTTGATGCTGAAGATGATGTAAGACATTGGAAAGAAACTGGAGGCAAAGATGGATAACTTGCAGGAAACACTGACCAAAGACATACAAAATATAAAACTTAAACAAGAAGAGATGCAAAATACAATAATTGAAATAGAAAATTCACTAGAAACAGCTAACATCAGAATACAGGAGGCAGAAGAATGAATAAGCGAGGTGGAGGACAGATTAGTGGAAATGACAGATGCAGAACAGAAAAGAGAACAAAGATTGAAAACAAATGAAGAGAGTCTGAGAGAACTCTGGGACAATGTTAAACGCACAAGCATCCATATTATAGGGGTGCCAGAAGGAGAAGAGAGAGAGAAGGGGATAGAAAACATATTCCAAGAGATGATAGCCTAAAATGTCCCTAACATGGGAAAGAAACCACTCACTCAAATCAAGGAAGCACAATAAGTACCATATAAAATAAACCCAAGGAGGAACACCCCGAGACACATATTAATCAAACTGACCAAAATTAAAGACAAAGAGAAAATCTTGAAAGCAGCTAGGGAAAAGAAACAAATGACACACAAGGGAACCCCGATAAGGTTATCAGAAGATTTTTCAGCAGAACCTCTGCAGGCCAAAAGGAGTGGCATGATATACTTCACGTGATGAAAGGAAAAACCCTCCAACCAAGATGACTTTTCCCAGCAAGGCTCTCATTCAGATGTGAAGGAGAAAGCAAAACCTTCACAGAGAAGCAAAAGCTGAGAGAATTCAGCAACAGTAAACCAGCTTTACAACAAATACTAAAGGAACTTCTCTAGGCAGAAAAAAAAAGGTGGCAACCAGAAACAAAAATTCCACAAATGACAAGGCTCACCAGTAAAGGCAGATATACAGTAAAGATACAAAATAATCTATGCACAATTATGCCACCAATATCAGAAATCGTGAGAAGAGGAGGGTACAAATGCAGGACACTGGAGATGCAATTGCCATTAAGAGAACAACAACTTAAAACAATCATATATATATATATGTGTATATATATACATATATATATGTATATATATACACACACTCATATCAAAACTTCAGAATAATTGCAAACCAAAAATCTACAACTGACACAGAAATAAATAAGAAAAACCAACTCAAATACAACACTAAACATAGTCATCAAACCCCAAGAGGAGAGAACAAGAGAAGAAGGGAAGAAAAAAGAGCAACAAAAACAAATCAAAAGCAATTAATAAAATGGCAAGAAGAAAACACATATCAACAATTACCTTAAATGTTAATGGATTATACGTCCTCAGCCAAAAGACACAGACTGGCTGAATGGATACAAAAACAAGATCCATATATATGCTGTTTTCAAGAGGCCCACTTCACTTCTAGGGATACATACAAATTGAAAGTGAGAGGATGGAAGAAAATATTCCATGCAAATAGGGATCAAAAGAAAGCTGGACTAGCAATACTCATAACAGACAAAATAGACTTTAAAATAATGGATATTTTAAGGGCCAAGGAAGGTCATTATATAATGATCAAAGGATCAATACAAGGAGAAGATATAAAAATTTTAAATATCTACGCACCCAACACAGGTTCACCACAATATATAAGGCAACTGCTAACAACCTTAAAAGGACAAAACAACAATAACACAACATAGTGGGGGACTGAAACACCACACTTACAACAATGGACAGATCATCCAGACAGAAAATCAATAAGGAAACACAGGCCCTGAATGATGCATTAAACCAGATGGACTTAATAAATGTTTATAGGACATTCCATCCAAAAGCAACAGAATGCACATTCCTCTCAAGTGCACATGGAACATTCTCTAAGATTGATCACATCTTGGGCTACACATCAAGCCTTGGTAACTTTAAGAAAATTGAAATCATATCAAGCATCTTTCCAACCACAGCGCTATATGACTGGAAATCAACAACAAGAAAAAAACTGCTGAAACACAAACACGTGGATACTGAACAACATACTACTGAAGAACCAATGGATCACTGAAGAAATCAAAGAGGAAATTAAAAAATACCTAGAAATAAATGACAACAAAGATACGACACTCCAAAACCTATGGGGTGCAGCAAAAGCCGTTCTAAGAGGAAAGATTAGAGCAATACAAGCCCACCTCAGGAAACAAGAAAAAGCTCAAATAAACATGCTACCTTCACATCTAAAGCAGCTCAAGAGAGAAGAACAGACAAGACCTAAAATTAACAAAAGGATGGAAATCATAAAGATCAGAACAGAAATCAATGAAACAGCAACGAAGAAAACCATAGAAAAGCTCAATGAAACAAAAAGATGGTTCTTTGAAAACATCAACAAAATTGATAAACCCTTAGCCAGACTTAGCAAGAAAAAAAGAGAGAGGACTCAAATCAATAAAATTAGACATGAAGAAAGAGAACTAACAATGGACATCACAGAAACACTAAGGATCATTAGAGACTACTGTATGTAACTATACGCCAATAAAATGGAAAACCTAGAAGAAATGGACAAATTCTTAGAAAGGTACAATCTTCCAAGGCTAAACCAAGATGAAATAGAAAAGATGAATAGACCAATTACAAGTACTGAAATAGAAACTATGATTAAAAAACTTCCAACAAACAAAAGTCCAGGACCAGATGGCTTCACAGGCAAATTCTATCAAACATTTAGGGAAGAGCTAATACATATCCTTATGAAACTATCTCAAAAAACTGCAGAGGAAAGGATACTCCCAACTCATTCTATGAGGCCACCATCACCTTGATGCCAAAACCACACAAAGATACCACAAAAAAAGAAAACTACAGGCCAATTTCACTGATGAACATTGATGCAAAAATCCTCAACAAAATAATAGCAAACCACATCCAACAATACATTAAAAGGATTGCACATCATGATCAAGTGGGATTTATCCCAGGGATGCAACAGTTCCTCAATATCCACAAATCCATCAGTGTGATACACCACGTTAACATACTGAAGGATAAAAACCATATGATCCTCTCAATAGATGCAGAAAAAGTCTTTGACAAAGTCCAACACCCATTTGTGATAAAAACCCTTCAGAAAGTGGGCATAGAGGGAACTTACCTCAACATAATAAAGGCCATACATGATAAACCCACAGATAATATCATTCTCAATGGTGAAAAGCTGAAAGAATTCCCACTGAGATCAGGAACAAGACAAGGATGTCCACTCATGCCACTACTCTTCAACATAGTTTTGGAAGTCTTAGTCATAGCACTCAGAGAAGTAAAAGAGATAGGAGTTCCCCTACTGGCGCAGTGGTTGACAAATCTGACTGGGAACCATGAGGTTGCGGGTTCGATCACTGCCCTTGCTCACTTGGTTAATGATCTGGCATTGCCATGAGCTGTGGTGTGGGTCACAGACGCGGCTTGGATCCCACGTTGCTGTGGCTGTGGCGTGAGCAGGTGGCTGTGGCTCCGATTGGACCCCTAGCCTGGGAACCTCCATATGCCGCTGCGGGAGCAGCCCAAGAAATGGCAAAAAGACCAAAAATAAGAAGAAGAAGAAGAAGAAGAAGAAGAAGTAAAAGAGATAAAAGGAATCCAAATTGGAAAGGAAGAAGTAAAACTATCACTATTTGCAGATGACATGATACTATACATACAGAATCCTAAAGACTCTACCAGAAAACTGTTCCAGCTCATCCATGAATATGGAAAAGTCGCAGGATACAAAATTAATACACAGAAATCGACGGCATTTCTATACACTAACAATGAAGGCAGAAAGAAACTAGGGAAGCAATCCTGTTTACCACCACATCCAAAAGAATAAAATACCTAGGAGTAAACCTACCTAAAGAGACAAAAGACCTGTACTCTGAAAACTATAAGACACTCATAAAAGAAATCAAAGATGACACAAATAGATGGAAAGTCATACCATGCTCTTGGATTGGAAGAGTTAGTATTACCAAAATGATTATACTACCCAAGGCAATCTACAGATTCAATGCAATCCCTATCAAATTACCAAGGACAGTTTTCACAGAACTCAAGCAAAATATTTTAAAGTTTCTTTAGAAGCACAAAAGACCCAGAATAGCTAACGATATCCTGAACAAGAAAAATGGAGCTGGAGGTATCAGGCTCCCTGTCTTCAGATTATCCTACAAAGCAACAATCATCAAAACCTTATGGTATAGGCACAAAGACAGAAGTATACATCAGTGGAACACGACAGAAAGCCCCAAATTAAATCCATGCACCTACAGCCAACTAATCTATGACAAAGGAGGCAAGGACATACAATGGAGAAAGGACAGCTTGTTCAATAAGTGGTGCTGGGAAAACTGGACAGCCACAGGGAAAACAATGAAATTAGAACACTCCCTAACACCATACACAAAAATAAACTCCAAATGGATGAAAGACCTAGATATAAGACCAGACACTATCAAACTCTTAGAGGAAAACATAGGCCAAACACTCTCCGACATAAACCACAGCAACATCTTCTCAGAGCCACCTCTCAGAGTCATGACAAATAAAAACAAAAATAAACAAATGGGACTTAATGAAACTCAAAAGTTTCTGCACAGCAAAGGAAACCCTAAACAAAACAAAAAGACAACCACAGAACGGGAGAATATCTTTGCAAATGAATCAAGTGACAAGGGATTCATCTCCAAAATTTATAAACACTTCCTACTGCACAATACCACAAAACAAACAACCCCATCAAAAAATGGCCGGAAGATCTAAACAGACAGTTCTCCAAAGAAGACATATGGATGGCCAAAAACACATGTACTCCAATGGTCATTGCAGTACTATTTTCAATAGCCAAGACTTGGAAACTACCTAAATGTCCATCAACAGAAGAGTGGATCAAGAAGATGTGGTACAGTTAAACAATGAAATATTACTCAGCCATTAAAAGGAATGAAATACCAGCGTTTTTAGCAACATGGATGGATGTAGAAATTATCATGCTAAGTGAGTCAGCCATATGATGAGACACCAACATCAAATGCTTTCACTGACATGTGGAATCTGAAAAAAGGACAGAATGAACTTCTTTGTAGAACAGATACTGACTCACAGACTTTGAAAAACTTAGGGTCTCAAAGGAGACAGTTTGGGGATTAGGGGATGCACTGGGGTTGTGGGATGGCACTCCCATAAAGTTAGATTGTGATGATCATTGTACAACTACAAATGTAATAAATTCATCAAGTAATTAAAAGAATAATGCTGCAAAAAAAACCAAAAAATAAAATTGCATTCTATGGGATATTTACCCATTCTCTTTCTCTTTCTTTCCTTCCTCCTTTCTTTCACTTTCTCTCTCTCTCAAACACACACACACAGACACACACACACACACACTCTGTAGTGAAACAAGTGTGAAAAGTGCAGATTTAAAACAAAATATATTTTGGCTTACCCACCAAAGCATTTGTGTTTATGCATTATGATTCTCAAAAATATGATAGAAGATGGCGTGTTTTCTAAATATACATGACCACAAACCATTTTTTAAGAAATATCCTTTGTTGCCACAATTATTTATCTCCTATTTGTGCTTTTTTAAGGTTTTAATGAATGCATAGCAAATGAATAATCAGATTTTCTGCCCTAAAAAAGCTTATAATTCAAGTAACATACCTCTATAACTGCTCTCTCAAAAAGTAGTCACAGGCAAAAATATGACTATTTATCTTTAATTAAATAAACTTAAATGACGTTTAAATTTTTCATTTTGTTAGTCTCATTAACCATATTCCAAGCTCTTAATGGATACATTGTGACTTATGTCTGCCATATTGATGGTGCAGGCATAGAATATTTCTATCACTGAAGAGCGTTATTACTGGCCTGAACTTCCATAGAGTACCATACTAATTTTTTAATCACATACTAATAAATACAATCTTTAATATTTTATATATATTCTTTCTTCAAAAGACTATAAACAGAGGATTAAGATGGCAGAGTAGGACTGGAACTCTCCTTCTCCTATAAAAGCAACAAAATTACAACTAACTGCTAAACAAGCTTCAACAAAATGGACTGCAAACTACCAAAAAAGATAACATACTCCAGAAGAAAAAGAGGAGGCCACAATGAGATCGTAGGAGGGGCAATTATGCAACATAAGCAAGCCCATAGATGGCAGGTGCATGGCCCACAGACTGAAAGGTAACTATATCACAGAGGCTTACCCACCAAAGTGAGACTTCTGACCCCCATGTCATGGGGAGCTTGCATTGGGAGGAGGAGCTCTTGGAGAATTTGGTATTGAGGGACAGCAAAGCTTGTGTGCAGGAGCTCCACAGGACTGTGGAAAACAGAGACTCCACTCTTGAAAAGTGCTCACAGGCTTTCATGTCCACTGGGTCCCAAGGCAAAGCAGAGACACCGTAGATATCTGGGTAAGACCTGCCTGCAGTTCTTGGAAGATTTCCTGAGAAAAGAGGGATGATTATGGCTCGTTACAGGGGAAGGACATTGGAGGCAAAGGTCTCGGGAATTCTCATCAGTGTAAACTTTTCTAGAGGTGGCCATTTTGGAAAAATCTGGCCCCAAATATCAGGGCTGAGAAGCCCCAGGCCAAACAACAAACTGGATGGGAACACAGTCTCACCCATTAGCAAACACTCCGCCTAACAAGACCCCAGGCAAACATCTACCTCTAATAAAATCCAGATACAAAGCCCCAGTCATAAGAGGGAAAAGAAGAGCACCAGTCCCTCACATGAGGAAGCATGCAGCAAACCCCCAAACCTACTTAAGCCTCGGGGGGGGGGGCAGACATCAGAAGAAACAGAGGCTACAACCCTATTTCCTGCAAAAAGGAAATGACACTCAAAAATCAATAAAAAATGAAAAGGCAGAGAATTATGACCCAGATAAGGGAGCAAGAAAAAAAAAAAAAAAAAAACAGAGAAAATAGCTAAGTGATCTCAAGATCACCAAGTTCCATGAAAAAGCCTTTAGACTAATGATAGTAAACATGATTCAAGATCATGGAAATAAACTAGAGGCAAAGATTGATAAATTATAAGAAATACTGAGCAAAGAAATAGAAGATTTAAGTATTAAGAAAGCAGAGATGCAAAATACAATAATTGAAATAAAAAATTCACTAGAAGCAACTAACAGTAGGATACAGGAGGCAGAAGAACAAACAGCAAGGTGGAAGACAGACTAGTGGAAATCACTGAAGCAGAAGAGAAAAGAGAAGAAAAGATTGAAGAGAAATGAAAACAATCTAAGAGAACTCTGAAACAATGTTAAATGCAACAACATACGTATTATAGAGGTGAAAGAAGAAAAGAAAGAGCCAGAGAAAATATTTGAAGAGATAATAGTGGAAAACATCCCTAACACTGGAAAGGAACCACTCACTCAAATGCAAGAAGTACAACGAGTACCATATAAAATAAGCCCAAGGAGGAAAACCCCGAGATACACATTAATCAAACTGACCAAAATTAAAGACAAAGAAAAAATACTGAAAGCAGCTAGGGAAAGGAAACAAATAACATACAAGGAAACCCAAATAAGGTCATAGGCAGATTTTTCAGCAGAAACTTTGCAGGTCAGGAGACGTGGCATAATATATTTAAAGTAATGAAAGGAAAAAAAAACTTCCAACCAACATTGCTCTACCGAGTAAGGCTCTCATTCAGATTTGAAGGAGAAATAAAAAGCTTTATAGACAAGCAAATGCTAAGAGAATTCAGGACCACTAAAGCAGCTCTACAACAAATGATAAAGGAACAAGATTAAGCATTGCAGTGAGCTGTGGTGTAGGTCATGGATGAGAATCAGACCCCAAGTTGCTATGGCTAAGGTGTAGGCTGGCAGCTGCAGCTCCAATTCGACCTCTAGCCTGGGAACTTCCATATTCCACAGGTGCAGCCCTAGAAAAGGCAAAAAATAATAATAATAATAATAATAAAGGAAATTTTCTAGATGGAAAATAAAAGCCAAAACTAGAAACAAATATATTGCAAATGACAAGAATCACCAGTAAAGGCACACATAGTAAAGGTAAGAAAATCAGCCACACACAAATATGCTCGCAAAACCATAAATCTTAAGCAGAGGACAAATGCAGGATACTGGAGATGCACTTGCAATTAAGAGACCAAAAACTTAAAGCCATCTTGTGTATATATATATATATAGAGAGAGAGAGAGAGACTTCTATATCAAACTTCACAGGAACTGCAAACCAAAATATCTAAAACGATACACACACAAATTAGAAAAAAGCAATCCAAACACAACACCAAAGATAGTCATCAAACCACAAGAGAAGAAAACAAGAGAAGAAGGGATGTAAAAGATGAACAAAAACACATCCAAAACAGTTAATAAAATTCCAATAAGAACATACATATCAATAATTACCTTAAATGTAAATGGACTAAATGCCCCAACAAAAAGACAGAGACTGGCTGAATGGATACAAAAACAAGATCCATATATATGCTGTCAAGAGACCCATTTCAGTTCTAGAGACACATACAAATTGAAAATGAGGGAAAGGAATAAAATATTCCATGCAAATGGGAATCAAAAAAAAAAAAAAAACCTGGAGAAGAATACTCATATCAGACAAAACAAACCTTAAAGAATATTTTAAGAGACAAAGAAGGACATTACATAGTGATCAAAGGATCAAACCAAGAAGATATAACAATTGTAAACATATATATACCCAACATAGGATCACCTCAATACATATGGCAACTGCTAACAACCTTAAAAGGAGAACCTGAAAATGACACAAGAATAGCAGGGGATTTTAACACCCCGCTTACAGCAATGGACAGATTATCCAGGCAGAAAACCAACAAGGAAATATAGGCCTTAAATGATGCATTAGACCAGATGGACTTAATAGATATTTCTGTCCAACAGCAGCAGAATACACATTGTTCTCAAGTGCACACAGAACATTCTTTAGCATAGATCACATTCTGGGCCACCAATCAAGCCTCAGTTAATTTAAGAAAACTGAAATCATATCAAGCATCTTTTCCAACCACAACGTTATACTACTGGAAATAAACAACAGGGAAAAAAACTGCAAAAAAAATACACACAAGTGGAGAATAAACAACATGCTACTAAACAATCATTGGAACACTGAAAAAAAATCAAAAAGGAAATTAAATATACCTAGAAGAAAATGACAACAAAGAAACAACAATCCAAAACCTATGGTATGAAGCAAAAGCAGTTCTAAGAAGGAAGTTTATACCAATGTAAGCCTACCTCAGGAAAAAAGAAAAAGCTCAAATAGGAGCTCAGAAAAAGTATTTGACAAAATCCAACACCTATTTCTGATAAAAACCCTTCATAAAGTGGGCATAGAGGGAACCCACCTCAACATAATAAAGGCCATATATGACAAACCCAGAGCTAACATCATTCTCAATGGTGAAAAGCTGAAAGAATTCCTGCTGAGATCAGGAACAAGACAAGGATGTCCGCTCTCACCACTACTCTTCAACATAGTTTTGGAAGTCCTAGCCACAGCAATCAGAGAAGTAAGAGATAAAAGGAATCCAACTGGAAAGGAAGTAAAATTATCACTATTTTCAGATGACATGATCTTATACCTAGAATCCTAAAGAAACTACCAGAAAACTACTAGTACTCATCAATGAATTTGGTAAAGTTGTAGGATACAAAATTAATACACAGAAATCAATGGCATTTCTATACACTAACAATGAAAGAGCAGAAAGAGAAATTAGGGAAACAATCCCATTTACCAACACATCAAAAAGAATAAAATACTTAGGAATAAACCTACCCAAAGAGATGAAAGAGCTGTATTCTGAAAACTATGACACTGATGAAAGAAATCAAAAATGACACAAACATATGGAAAGATATACCATGCTCTTGGATTGGAAGAGTCAATATTATCAAAATGACTATACTACCCAAGGCAATCTACAGATTCAATGCAATCCCTGACTTCAGACTATACTATGAAGCTACAGTCATCAAAACAGCATGGTACTGTCACAAAGACAGAACTATAGATCAGTGTAACAGAATATAAAGCCCAGAACTAAACCCACATACCTACAGTCAACTAATCCATGACAAAGGAGGCAAGAATGTACAATGGAGAAAAGACAGCCCCTTCAAAAACTGGTGCTGGGAAAACTGGACAGCCACATGTAAAAGAATGAAATTAGAACACTCCCTAACACCATATACAAAAAATAAACTCAAAATGGATTGAAAACCTAAATCTAAGACCAGATATTTTAAAACTCTTAGAGGAAAACATACGCTAAACACTCTGAAATAAACCACAGTAATATCTTCTCAGATCTACTTCCTAGAGTAATGACAATAAAAACAAGTGGGATTTAATTAAACTTAAAAATTTTTGCACAGGAAACCCTAAACAAAATGAAAAAACAACCCACAGAATGGAGAAAATATTTGCAAATGAAGTGTCTGACAAGGAATTAATCTCAAAAACCTCCTGCAGCTCAACAACAAGAAGCAAACAACCCCATCAAAAAAAAAAAAAAAAATGGGCAGAAGATCTAAATAGACAATTCTCCAAAGACATACAGATGGCCAAAAAACACATGAAATGATGTTCAACATCACTACTTATTAGAGAAAGGCAGAAATGCAAATAAAAACTACTATGAGGCACCACCTTACACCAGCCAAAACGGCCATTATCAAAAAGTCTACAAATAGGAGTTCCCATCATGGTGCACCAGAACAAATCCAATTAGGAACCATGAGGTTGTGGGTTTGATCCCTGGCCTCACTTAGTGGGTTAAGGACCCAGCGTTGTTATGACCTGTGGTGAAGGTCACAGACGCAGCTCAGATCTGGTTTTGCTGTGGCTGTGGCCTAGGCCAACAGCTGTAGCTCTGATTAGACCCCTTGCCTGGAAACCTCCATATGCTGAGGGGGTGGCTCTAAAAATACAAAAAAAGTCTATAAACAATAAATGCTGGAGAGGGTGTGGAGAAAAGCAAACCCTCTTACACTGTTGGTGGGAATGTAAATTGGTACAACCACTATGGAAAACGGTATGGAGATTCCTCAGAAAACTAAAAATAGAATTACCGTTTGATCCAGCAATCCCTCTTCTGGGCACCTATCCAGAGAAAACCATGACTCTAAAAGATAAATGTACCCCCATGTTCACTGCAGCACTATATACAAGAGCCAAGACATGGAAGCAACCTAAATGTCCACAGATAGAGGAGTGGATAAAGATGTGGTATAGTTAAACAATGGAATATTACTCAGCCATAAAAAGAAATGAAATAAGGGCATTTACAGAAACATGGATGGACCTAGAAATTATCATGCTAAGTGAAGTTGGTCAGACAGTGAGACACAAACATCATGTGCTATCACTTACACATGAAATCTAAAAGTAGGATACAATGATCTTCTTTGCAGATTAGATATTGACTCACAGACTTTGAAAAACTTATGGTTACCAAATAAGACAGGTTTGGGGAAGAGATAGGCTGGGGCTTTGAGAAGGAAATGTAAAATTGGGTTGTGATGATTGCTGTACAACCATAAATGTAATAAAATTTCTTGAGTTTAAAAAAATGAAAACTATAAACAATCAGATCTTATCCAACCATAAAGTCATCCTTTTATTGGAGTTGAGAAATTGCACTTATGCTTGAGAGAAATTACTCCTACTTCTATTATTACTTTACTTCCTTAATGAATTGCTTCTAGATCCACTGTAAGCTAAAACCAAGAATACTGGGAGGACTTAACAACCCAATCATATTAGACCAACCACAGAGTGACCCTAGAACAAGAGATTTTCAAATCTGGGGAAGTCCCTACTGATGATTTATTCTAATTCCCTCAATTTTAAAACTTAGAAATTGAACTTCAGAGACATAGGAACTTGGCCTTGGTTACATAGATATTAAATGCCAAAACTGCTTAAATCTACCTAAGTCTGCCATGGTGACTGTACATAACTCCCTGGGTCTTAAATGTCCTTTAGAAGGGAAAGTCATGGCATAGCACACTACTAATAACTGCAGCTATACCCAGAAGGGATTTTTCTGGTGATATTCTTATGCTAATGGTATAAATCTTCATGAAATTATTACCATTGGCATTACATTTCACTTTTACTAAAACTCAATATGCACTGTAAATAGTAAGCCCTGTAGAGAAACACTCAGCGACACTATATAAAAGTGTATATCCGTGTGTGTGCACTTAAGTATAGGATCAGGAAAGAGGGTGCATATTTTTATTCCCAGTATTCAATAACATGATAATAAATACTTCACACTGCTTATAGCTCTTGAAAGTTTCAGTGCCACACACATTACCTTATTACTCTCACAGCATCGTTGTGAGGTAGGTATTTTTTAAACATGACAAAACTGAGATTCGGGAAGAGTAAGAATCATTTAGTCCTGAGTCACATGGTTGATACACAGGAACTTAAACTCATATTCAGTTTTTTTAAATAAGAATTTCTTTTAGCTGAATTTTATTTATTTATCGTTAGCTACACATGCAGTACATGGGAATTCCCAGGCTTGTGGAAACTGTGCCACAGCTGTGGCAATGCTTGATCCTTAACCCACTGTGCAACAAGGGAACTTCCTTTATTCCATTTTGTCCCTAAAGCTGACACACTTACCTTTTGACACACTTACCTTTACATCACAGCTGCCTCCCTTAAAAAACATGGTAAAAAAATCCCCATTTACTGTTGGTGGGGATGTAAAATGATACAGTTGCTATGGAAAATAATATGACAGAAATACAATAGAAATAAAATTACCACATGATCCTGCAGTTCTACTTCCAGATACATACACAAAGGAATTGAAAGCAGGGTCTTAAAAGATATTTGTAAACCCATGTTCGTAGCAACATTATTCACAACAGCTAAAACATGGAAGCAACCCAAATATCTTTCAACAGATGAATGGATAAGTAAAATGTGGTACATATATAAAATGGACTATTGTTCAACTTCAGATAGGAAGGAAATTCTAATGTAAGCTACAACATGGATGAAACCTGAGAACATTATGCTAAGTGAAATAAGCCAAGCACAAACAGACAAGCACTATATGAGTCCACTTATATGAAGTACCTAGAGTAGTCAAATTCATAGAGACATAAAGTGGAACGGTGGTTGCCAGCAGCTAGGGAAAGAAAAGAACAGGGAGTTATCATTAAACGAATATAGATTTTCAGTTTTTACAACATGAAAAGATCTATGGAGATGGATGGTGGTGACAGCTGCACAACATTATGGATGTATTTAATACCACTGAACTGTGTACTTAAAAGTGATTAAGATGGTAAATTTTTATGTGCATTTTACCACAATAAAAAAGGAGCAAAATCACTCCTGTTGAGCACATCATTTATACTCCCGCCCAACAATCCAAACAATTTTTACAACAAAATACAGCATGTAAAACTAGGTACCTAAACCATGTTCAGTATATCATTGGTATATTAGTAATTCTGGAAGCATTTTGTCATGGTCAGACTATATCATTAAATGTAGATCATTATCTTTTCCAGGTCAGTCCACAAATGTCCAATTTGCAATTAATTCTGTCTTCAGTGGACACAGATATCATAGAATGATTTCATCTTCCATTAAAGAATAAGCCCACTGAAATTCCTATCATTACCCCCCAGGACAACCCTGAATTGAAGAGCTTAGTAAAAGGGTTTTTTCCTACCTGTAAAACTCATAAAAATAATTATTTTGGATAAATATGTTTTTAAAAGAAGCCAAATATATGGAAGTTTTGCCTTAATTTGGGGAAAGAAAGTGTCTTTGGATATTTTTTGAACAGAAAGTGTCTTTCATTTTAGCTAATATAACATAAATGTACTACATTTTCTGGATAGCTAAAAGTATATATTCTGTTCATCAGGATTCTAAAAAGGTTGTCCAGAAAAATAGCAAAAGACAAAAAAAAAAAGCATCATGCAGCACATCTAAAAACTGAGCTGCATGCATTAAAAAAGATAGGAATATCAATCAGGACTTGAAACATTAACTTGTACTGAGACTATTTTTTTAACAACAAAGCAGATACAAGTGCACAGCTGAGTTTTTACATGAAACTTGAGGTTATTGGCTAACAAATATAATGCTAAATAAACATAAATTCTCAGCTTCTTTGATTCAGAAGAAAGGAGTGAAAGGCTTCCTCCATATAACAGGGCTATAAATTAAGTTAGAGAATTTTAAAAACCACCTTCCTTAAAAGGTACAAATATGGTAGCCCCAAGACAGAAATAGCTGCTGATTTTGAATTGTGTGTGTGTGTTCCCTGAATTTCATAGGGCAAGTTTAAATCTCCAAGTAATCACAAAAAGGAAGCTCTACTCTCACAATCAGTTCAGAGAAGGATGAAAAAAAAAAAAGAAAGAAAGAAAAAGAAAGGGAATCTTGGGAAATATTCAAATAAAAATTTCATTGTTCTCCATTAATACAGTTTCAGGCAAGATTTCATTTAAAGCATAGTTTATTTTGTAGAATTCCAGAGTTGGGCAATGCTATAGATTGAATGTTTGTGTCTCCCCAAAAATTTATATGTTTAAACCTAATCCTCAATGTGATGATTTTTGGAGGTGGGGCCTTTGGAAGGTGATTAGGTTGTGACAGGGGAGCCCTCATGAATAGGAGTAGTACCTTTATGAAAAGCTCTAGAAAGTTCCCTTGACTCCTCCACCATGTGAGAACAGCAAAAAAAGGCTATGAACCAGGAAGTACCAGACATCAGATCTGCTGGTAACTTGATCTTGGACTCCTAGACTCCACAACTGTGAGAAGTAAATTTCTGCTGGTTTTAAGTAACCCATCTATGATATTTTCCTACAGCAGCATAAATGGACTAAGACGAACAAATAACATCAATATCAGAAAAGATAATGTAAAAGAGTGAGTGGTTAAGAGCATGGGTTTAGGAGTCAGATAATTAGGGCTCTATTCCCTGATTCTATTATTTCTCCATCTGTCTTCCAAATAGAAGAAACCAATGGAATTGAAGAAGAATGGCCCACAGAAACCTCTCACAAACTTCTTCATACTCTTTCCCCACTTCTGACTAAGAGGAATGGATAAGACTATAGCAACTACAGCAGCCATGAAAATAGTATATTGTGTTGACAGAGTCCCTATCTGCCTACAGCCCTGAATAATAACAGAGCTTCCATCAACATGGGCTTCTAAATGACTGCTCACATGTTCACCTGCCACAGACCATTACATGTGCAAGACATATTCCTGTTGCTGCAAGCCACTATATATATGGGTGTATTCATTATAGCAATTAGCATTAACCTAACAAATATACAAATTTATATGTGCCACTAAGGCAGACAGAATGCTTTCCTAGCTCTCTGACTAGGAAAGAGAGCTTTAATACTTAAAAAGACATGTGACTTTTTAAGTATTCTGCAATTTTTCACTTGTTTTGAAATGCCTAAAAAAGCAAAGTTTTCTTTTACCAATGATGTATCTTGGGGAACAATAAAGAGTATGGGTTAAGAGCATGACTAGAATTTTATTGATGACCCAAGGCAAAATAAAATTCAGCCTGCTCTTTTGCAGTAATATTAGATCTGCTGCTCTTTCAGCAGTAAAATCCTGTTTTGTCAGCAGCTACTGAGAGCAGATATGATTCAGAGGACACATAAAAGTATACATATAAGGTAACTAACTATTATGTTTAAAAAACAATTTTTGAAACTTAAGTGCCCTCTAAACTTCACATTTTAAGTAAACAAAATCACATTCATAATGCAGAATCTCAAAAACATTATGCTCTTCTATTTATGTCCTAATTGCATGAGACAGAAGAAATGTATAAAAAGTACACAAGGACATGCAAAGAATCATTAATTTTTAGATATCAAAGGAAATTTAAAAGTCACTGAGCACCACAGAAGAGGAAAGCAGGGCCTGGAAATATTGCGAATTGCACAGTACCATTCCAATAGAGTTAGGACTAAAATTTGGTCCCCAGTGTTTTGAACATATACAAAACACTGCTGGATCAGCCATGACAGAACGAGAAGAACAGGGCTTATTCTCACTGTAAAATATATATATATATAAATGAAGAAAATATACAAAGCAACTGTTTTTTGGCACTAGATAAAGACAATGTAGACTGTGTTCCTGAGAGAAGAGAAATACATGAGTTTCGCATTTGCTTCAGTATTCTACCTTTCCAAGCTGCAGCTATTGACCAAAGACTTCATTTTCAGGCAGAGGGAACACAGCACAAATAGGCAACTAGCCTGAAAATGATAGAATAAAATGTTTAAGGTATTATAAAAAAAAAAAGTCAACCTAGAATTCTATGCCCCATGAAAATGTTGCAAATAAGTAGATTTTCAGGCTTACAAAAATTAAATGTCACTAGTAGACTTGCACTGCCAAGAAATGTTACAAGATGGCTTTCAAGATGAGGTTTGATGATTCTAGTATTAAAAATGTAGAGCAAGGGTTGGCAAATTACAAACTGTGAGCCAAATCAGGCCAGGTGCCCATCTTTGGATAGTCTATGACCTCCAGTGATTTTCACATATCTTAGTGGTTAAAAAAAATCAAAAGAATCTATGTACCACATCTTCTTAATCCATTCATCTGTCAATGGACATTTAGGTTGTTTCCATATCTTTACTACTGTGAATAGTGAAATCTAAAATATGGCACAAATGAACCCATCTACAAAATAGGAACAGACTCATGTACATAGAGGACAGACTTGCTGGTTGCCAAGGTGGCAGGGGGAGGAAATGAGATGGACAGGGAGTTTGGGGTTGGTAGATGCAAACTAATACATTTAGGATAGATAAGCAATGAGGTCCTACTATACAGCACAGGGAACTATATCCAATCTCTTAGGATAGAACATGATGGAAGATAGTGTAAGAAAAATAATGCATACATATGCATGACTGGGTCACTATGCTAACAGCAGAAATTGACACAATGCAGTAAATCAACTATACTCTAATAAAAATAAAATTTTTTAAATCTAAAAAATAATATTTTTAAAATTATATGAAATTCAAATGTTATTATTCATTTTAAAAAGTCTACTACGATACACCATAATCATTAGCTTACATATTGTCTCTGGATGCACTCACTCTACAACGGCAGAGTTGGATAGAAGGGACAGAGACTGCACTGCCTACAAAACCTTAGGTATTTATTGTCTGGGAGTTCCCAATGTGGCTCAGGGGGTTAAGAACTCAACTAGTACACATAAGGATGTGGGTTCAATCCCTGGCCTCATTTAATGAGTTAAGGATCTAGCACCTGCCACAAACTGCAGCATAGGTCACAGATGCAGCTCAGATCTAGCATGGCTGTGACTGTGGTATAGGCTGGCAGCTGCAGCTCCAATCAACCCCTAGCCCTAGAACTTTCATATGGTGCAGGAGTGGCCTTAAAAAGAAAAAAAATATGTACTGTCTGGCCCTTTATAGAAAAGGTGTGCACACCTCTGATCTATCAGAAGGAATGAGAAGCACTGAAAGTAGTAAACATGTGGGCAAATATAAAAATTATCTTTCCTCCTTTTTTATTTTATTTAAAAATTGTTTAAAGCAAAATAATAGAAGTGGATTATGATATTTAAACATATGTAGAATTAAGATATGACAATAATAGAAATAATATGAGGGGAGTAAACAGAAGCATAGCAGTGTAAGGTACTTGCATTATACACGAAGGGGTAGGTCTTAGATCAGGTTGCTATAATAAATATCACAGCTGGATGGCTTACAACAAATATTTACTCCTCATTCTTCTGGAAGCTAAAAAGTCCAAGATCAAGGTGCTGTCCAATTCTATTCCTGAAGACAGCTGTCTTCCTGGTTTGTAGATGACAACCTCTTGCTGTATCCCCACATAGAGGGGAGAAAAATCATCCCTCATGACCTTATTGCCGCTCAAAAGCTTTATCTCCAAATACAATCACAGGGTTGGGGGTAGGGGAGAATGAAGGCTTCAGCATATGAATTTTGGGGGGACACAAACATTCAGTCTATAGCAGGAGATAATATTAACTCAAATTGTGATAAATTAAAGATATACATGTTAATCTCTATAGCAACATCCAAAACAAAATAAGGAGACATAAAGAAAGAAAAAATATAACACTAAAAATATTCAATGAATAAAAAAGAAGGGAGGGATAAAACAAAGAACAAGGATAAGAAATTTTTTTTAAAGGATAAGCTAAGAGCCTTAAAACTAACCATACTGAAATTATGTTTTATGTAAATGGACTAAATGTTCTCATTAAAAAGCAAAGACTGTCAAGGAGTTCCCACTGTGGTGCACCAGAAATGAATCCAGCTAGTATTCATGAGGATGTGGGTTTGATCCCTGGCCTCACTCAGCGGGTCAGGGATCCGGCATTGCCATGAGTTCTGTGGCATAGGCTGGCAGCTGTAGTTACTAGCCTGGGAAATTCCATATGCTGCAGGTGTGGCACTAAAAAAGCAAAACAGGAGTTCCCGTCATCGCACAGTGATTAACGAATCCAACTAGGAGCCATGAGGTTGAGGGTTCAATCCCTGACCTCACTCAGTGGATTAAGGATCCAGCATTGCCGTGAGCTGTGGTGTAGGTTACTACGCAGCTTGAATCTGATATTTTTGTGGCTCTGGCATAGGTCAGCAGCTACAGCTTCGATTAGACCCCTAGCTGGGAACCTCCATATGCCGTGGGTACGGCCCCCCCAAAAAATAAAAATAAATAAACAAAACAAAAACAAAAACAAAGACAGTTAGATTGAAAAAAAGACCAAATACACGCTCTCCACAAGAGATGAATTTATAAATAAACACAAAGACTGGAAATATGTATCATACAAACAATACACATAAACGTGAAATGATTATATTAAAAATTACAACTAGGGACTGCTTCAAGAAAAAAATAGTAAAGATGATGTGGGACATGCCTTACAGATACAAGTATCAAAGGATACTTAAGACTTGAAACACAGAGTCAAACAGTTTAAGAATCCTTGTTGAAACCAGTTAACTGGAAATTTGTGAACACTATACAAAACAAATGCAGAATACAAAAAAAAAAAAAACCCTAATTTCAAAGGTTTTAAAACGGAATAATTTTCAAACTAAATTAGAATTATATTAAAAATCAATATGAAAAAGTTTCCTGTAATATCCCCAAATACTTAAAAACTAAGAAATATAATTCTAGGAGATCCCCCTGTGGTACAGTGGGTTAGGAATCTAACTGCAGCAGATCAGATGGCTACAAAGGTGCAGGTTTGATCCCTAGCCCAGAGCAATGGGTTAGAAAGGATCTGGCATTGTTGCAACTGCTGTGTGTGTAGGTTGCAGCCATGGCTTGTGTTCAATCCTGGTGCTGCCATTAAAAAAAAAGAAACATAATTATAAATAAAACATAAGTCAAAGAAAAGAAATCAAAATGTGTTGAAAATATTTGCATCTATATTCATCAAAGACTGGCCTATAATTTTCTTTTTTTGATAGTATATTTCTCTGGCTTTGGTATTAGGGTAATGATGGCCTCATAGAATATCTGTGGGATCGCTCCTTCTTTAACCTTTTGGAAAAGTTTAAGAAGAATAGGTATAAGTTCTTCCTTTATGTTTCGTAGAATTCTCCTGTGAAGCCATCTGGTCCTAGCCTTTTCTTTGTAGGGAGTGTTTTTATTACATTTCAATTTCATTTCTAGTGATTAGACTGTTCAGTTGCTCTAGTTCTTGAAAACATGATTGAGATCAGTAAATATTAGAGAAATGTAAATCAAAAGTACAATGAAGTATCACCTCACACCAGTCAGAATGGCAACCATCAAAAAGTCTGCAAACAATAAATGCTGGAGAGGATGTGGAGAAAAGGGAACCCTCCTAAACTGTTGGTGATTATGTAAATTGGTATAATCACTATGAAGAACAGCTCCTTAAAAAACTAAAAATAAGAGTTCCCATCATGGCACAGCAGAAACGAATCCGACTAGGAACCATGAGGTTGTGGCCCCACTCAGTGGGTTAAGGATCTGGTGTTGTCTAGAGCTGTGGTGTAGGCTGCAGATGGGGCTCAGATCCTGTGTTGCTGTGTCTCTGGTGTACGCCGACAGCTATAGCTCCCACTGGACACCTAGTATGGGAACCTCCATTTACCATGGGTGCAGCCCTAAAAGGAAAAAAAAAAATACATACCTTAAAACAGAACTACAGGATAATCCAGCTATCCCACTCCTGAGTATATATCCCAAGAAAACCATAATTCAAAAAGATATTCACCCCAATATTCATTGTAGCACTTTTTTCAAATTAATTAATTTATTTTTATTTCCCCACTGTACATCCTTACATGTATACATTACATTTTTCCCCCACCCATTTTTCTGTTGCAACATGAGTATCTAGACATAGTTCTCAATGCTATTCAGCAGGATCTCCTTGTAAATGTATTCTAAGTTGTGCCTGATAAGCCCAAGCTCCCGATACGTCCCACTCCCTCCCTCTCCCATCAGGCAGCCACAAGTCTGTTTTCCAAGTCCATGATTTTCTTTTCTGTGGAAAGGTTCATTTGTGCCCTATATTAGATTCCAGTTATAAGTGATATCATATGGTATTTGTCTTTCTCTTTCTGACTCATTTCACTCAGTATGAGAGTCTCTAGTTCCATCCATGTTGCTGCAAATGGCATTATGTCGTTCTTTTTTATGGCTGAGTAGTATTCCATTGTGTATATATACCACTTCTTCCGAATCCAATTGTCTATTGATGGACGTTTAGGTTGTTTCCATGTCCTGGCTATTGTGAATTGTGCTGCAATGAACATGCGGGTGCATGTGTCTCTTTTAAGTAGAGCTTTGTCCGGATAGATGCCTTTTATTTCTTTTGTTTGTCTAATTTCTGTGGCCAGGACTTCCAAAACTATGTTGAAGAGCAGTGGTGAGAGTGGGCATGCCTGTCTTGTTCCAGATTTGACTGAGAAGGCTTTCAGTTTTTCCCCATTGAATATTATATTTGCTGTGGGTTTATCATAAATGGCTTTGATTATGTTCAGGAATGTTCCCTCTATACCCACTTTGGTGAAGGTATTGATCATGAATGAATGTTGGACTTTGTCAAATGCTTTTTCTGCATCTATTGAGATGATCATATGATTTTTGACGATGTAGCACTCTTTAAAATAGCTGAGATATGGAAGCAACAGAAATGTCCACTGATAGAAGAATGGATAAAGATTTGGTGTCTGTATGCATATATATAATGGAATAATACTAAGGCATTAAAAAAGAATGATATGACCTCATTTGAAGAAACATGGATGGACCTGAAAATTATTATACTGAGTGAAATAAGTCAGAAAAAAATTATATGATATCATTTATATGAGGAATCTAATAAAAATAATACAAAATAACTTATTCGCAATACAGAAACAAATTAACAGATTTCAAAACCAATCTTACAGTTACCATAAGGGAAACTGTTGGGTTAGGGAGGAATTAGGAGGAGGGAAATAAAATATATATAAGATTTTAAAAGAGATAAAAAGAATCCAAATTGGAAAGGAAGAAGTAAAACTATCACTATTTGCAGATGACATGATACTATACATACAGAATCCTAAAGACTCTACCAGAAAACTGTTCCAGCTCATCCATGAATTTGGCAAAGTTGCAGGATACAAAATTAATACACAGAAATCAACGGCATTTCTATACACTAACAATGAAGGCAGAAAGAAACTAGGGAAGCAATCCTGTTTACCACCACATCCAAAAGAATAAAATACCTAGGAGTAAACCTATCTAAAGAGACAAAAGACCTATACTCTGAAAACTATAAGACACTCATAAAAGAAATCAAAGATGACACAAATAGATGGAAAGTCATACCATGCTCTTGGATTGGAAGAGTTAGTATTACCAAAATGATTATACTACCCAAGGCAATCTACAGATTCAATGCAATCCCTATCAAATTACCAAGGACAGTTTTCACAGAACTCAAACAAAATATTTTAAAGTTTCTTTAGAAGCACAAAAGACCCAGAATAGCCAAAGACATCCTGAACAAGAAAAATGGAGCTGGAGGTATCAGGCTCCCTGTCTTCAGACTATCCTACAAAGAAACAATCATCAAAACCTTATGGTACAGGCACAAAGACAGAAGTATACATCAGTGGAACACAATAGAAAGCCCCAAATTAAATCCACACACCTACAGCCAACTAATCTATGACAAAGGAGGCAACAATATACAATGGAGAAAAGACAGCCTGTTCAGTAAGTGGTGCTGTGAAAACTGGACAGCCACAGGGAAAACAATGAAATTAGAACACTCCCTAACACCATACACAAAAATAAACTCCAAATGGATGAAAGACCTAGATATAAGACCAGACACAATCAAACTCTTAGAGGAAAACATAGGCCAAACACTCTCCGACATAAACCACAGCAACATCTTCTCAGAGCCACCTCTCAGAGTCATGACAAGTAAAAACAAAAATAAACAAATGGGACTTAATGAAACTCAAAAGTTTCTGCACAGCAAAGGAAACCCTAAACAAAACAAAAAGACAACCACAGAACGGGAGAATATCTTTGCAAATGAATCAAGTGACAAGGGATGTATCTCCAAAATTTATAAACACTTCCTACTGCACAATACCACAAAACAAACAACCCCATCAAAAAATGGCCGGAAGATCTAAACAGACAGTTCTCCAAAGAAGACATATGGATGGCCAAAAAACACATGAAAAGATGTTCAACATCACTCATTCTTAGAGAAATGCAAATCAAAACCACTCTGAGGTACCACCTTACACCACCCAGAATGGCCATCATCAAAAAGTCTACAAACAGTAAGCACTGGAGAGGGTGTCGAGAAAAAGGAACCCTGTTACACTGTTGGTGGGATTGTAAATGTGTGCAACTACTGTGGAAAGCAGTATGGAGATTCCTCAGAAAACTAAACATGGGGAACCACCATTCTGGGCATCTATCCAGAGAAAACCATGACTTGCAAAGACACATGTACTCCAATGTTCATTGCAGCACTATTTTCAATAGCCAAGACTTGGAAACAACCTAAATGTCCATCTATAGAGGAGTGGATCAAGAAGAGGTGGTACGTATACACAATGGAATATTACTCAGCCATTAAAATGAACGAAATACCAGCATTTTTAGCAACATGGATGGATGTAGAAATTATCATACTAAGTGAAGTCAGTCATACAGTGAGACACCAACATCAAATGCTTTCACTGACATGTGGAATCTGAAAAAAGGACAGAATGAACTTCTTTGTAGAACAGATACTGACTCACAGACTTTGAAAAAGTTAAGTTTTCCAAAGAAACAGTTTGGAGAGTGGGGGAATGTGCTAGAGTTGTGGAATGAAAATCCTATAAAATTGGATTGTGATGACCATTGTACAAGTATAAATGTAATACATTCATTGGGTAATATAAAAAAAGATCCACAAAAAAAGAAAAAAAAACATATACACTACTTTATCAAATAGATACTTAACAAAACCTACTGTATAGCACAGGGAAATCTACTGAATAGTTTGTAATAACCTATATGGGCAAAAGAATGGATATGTATGTGTGTGTGTGTGTGTGTATTGATTATAGATATAAAATAACCTACATGGGAAAAAATAACGTATATATGTGTGTATGTGTGTGTGTATCAGTTATAGACATAAAACAACCTACATGGGAAAAAAATGGATATACGTGTGTGTGTGTGCATGTGTGTATCAGTTATAGATATAAAATAACCTATATGGGAAAAAGAATGGATATATCCATATATAAAACTGAATCATTTTGCTGTATACCTGAAACTAATAAAATATTTTAAGTTAGCTACACTGCCAATAAATTTAAATAATAAAATTAAAAATAGGAGGGTTCCTGTCATGGTGCAGTGTCCTAGTCACGAATCCGACTAGGAACCATGAGGTTGCAGGTTCGATCCCTGGCCTTGCTCAGTGGGTTAAGGATCCGGCGTTGCCTTGAGCTGTGGTGTAGGTTGCAGACGTGGCTTGGATCCCATGTTGTTGTGGCTCTGGTGTAGGCCAGTAGCTACAGCTCTGATTAGACCCCTAGCCTGAGAACCTCCATATGCTGTGGGAGCAGCCCTAGAAAAGGCAAAAAAACAAAAACAAAAAAATTAAAAATACAATCAATGACCTAAGACTCTCTGTAAACAGCAAAAAAAAAAAAAAAAAAAAAAAAATTAAGATCAAATTCATCTAAGAATAAGTAAAGGAAGGAAAGAATAAAAGAAATGTGGAAATCATTGGTATGTAAAGTAAACAAATCAATAGAGAAAACCAATAAAACCAAACTCTCTGGTCAATATCATCAAATATTTGAGAAAAAAATATAATCCCCCAATCTTAAACATTTCAATTAAAAGGTACTAAATACACAAAAAAGGGAAACACTGTCAGAGTGGATGAAAATGTAATTAAGACCCAATTATATACTATCTTCTAAAAAAAAGCTTCAAATATAAAGATACAGATTTAATGTAATTTCATGGAAAAACATGTGTCTTGCAAATATTAATCATAAAGCTGGTGGAGCTCCCTGGTCCCTCAGTAGGGTAAGGATCCAGTGTTGTCACTGCTGTAGCTCAGGTTGCTGCTGTAACACGGGTTTGATCTCTGGCCTGGGAATTTTCACATGCCACAGGTGTGACCAAAAAAAAAAAAAAAATCATTAAGCTAGTGTCTTAGTTTGTTCAGGCTGCTATTACCATAAACCAAATAACCTAGAAAAAACAGAAATTTATCTCACAGTCCTGGAGACTGTGAAGTTCAAGATCAAAGTACAAGCAGACTCCATGTCTAGGAAGAGCCTACTTCCTGGTTTGCAAAAGGCTGTCTCTTCTCACTGTGTTCTCTCCTGGAAAAGGGGGCAAGGGAGTTCTCTTGGATCTCTCTTATAAGGATACTAACCTTAGGTGACCTCATCATCTCTCAAAGGCCATACCTCCAAATACCATCACACTGTAAACTATATTTCAACAAATGAGTTTTGGGCACACAAAGCTTCAGTCTACAGCATTTGGGCTGGTTGTACTAATACTAGACAAAGTGAACTTTAAAACAAGAAGTATTACCAAAGATAAAGATAAAGAAATGATAAAAATATCAGTTCATCAAAAAGGCATAATAACCCTATAGAATTTAAAAGCAAAAATGGACAATTTAAAGAGAGAGATAAATAGTTGAATATTTCAAAACTCTTTTACCAGTAATTAATAGAACAAGTGGACAGAAAATCAGTAAGGATATAGAAGAGTGAATAACCATAATTTGACATTCATAAAAATTTCCAATGACAGACAATATGCACTCGAGACATATGGTATATTCACAAAGACATACTATATGCTGATTCATAAATCAGATTGTAGGGGAGTTCCCGTCATGGCTCAGTGGTTAACGAATCTGACTAGGAACCATGAGGTCGAGAGTTCAATCCCCAACCTCGCTCAGTGGGTTAAGGATCTGGTGTTGCCATCAGCTGTGGTGTAGGTCGCAGACACAGCTCAGATCCCATGTTGCTGTGGCTCTGGAGAAGGCTGGAGGCTACAGCTCTGATTAGACCCCTAGCCTGGGAACTTTCATATGCCACGTGTGCAGCCCTAGAAAACACAAAAGAAAAATATATAAAAAAAATTAGGTTGTAATAATTTTAAAGGACTGAATAAGTAAAGCTTACATTGATTTTATTGCTTTCTAAAATCAAAATATCTTTGAAAGAAGCCTCTTAATAGCATTAAGGAAGCTTACCTCATATTCATACTACTTGATGACAAAATCCAACTAAAAATAATGCCATCATTTGGAATTTAAAAACCAGTGTTCTAGAGTTCCCGTCATGGTCCAGCGGAAATGGAACCAGGAGGTTGCAGATTTGATCCCTGGCCTCACTCAGTGGGTTAAGGATCCGGCATTGCCGTGAGCTATGGTGTAGGTCGCAGATGCAGCTTGGATCCCACATTGCTGTGGCTCTGGCGTAGGCTGGCAGCTGTAGCTCCGATTAGACCCCTAGCCTGGGAACCTCCATATGCCATGGGTGTGGCCCTGAAAAGACAAAAGGATTTTTTAAAAAAATCAGTGTTCTATTTTCTCTTCTAGGTTATTTTACAAAGCAAGTAGTATCCCAAAATGTATGAAAGAAAGCCTCTCAGTGAGGAAAATTTTAAATCATAAATCAAAAGATAAATGATCAAAACTCTAATATTCTGAAAACAAGTTGCAGGCATTGTGCTCATGTATATCAAAAACAATAAATTGTAAAAAGTCATAGAAGATTTTTTCAAATAATTGAAATATTTTAGGGAAATTGTATGAGCCATCCCAAAGACAGAAAGAGTACTGGTGAGCCAAATCCCTTTCTAATTCAAATAGGATTTATAACTAGAGTTTGTTTTTCATGTTGTACATAGAGCTATACAGAAAGTATTTCTGCTTAAGTCAGATAATTTATCAAAATAAAACTGGCCACACTATGACATGAGTACACATAAGGTTATGTGGGCCTATGATCTGATTTTTTTCACTAATCCAGTAGTGGAATGGTGCTATTTATGTTTTAAGTATACATGGTTTGATTTGGTTTGGCTTTGGTTTGGTTTTGATGCAGAAGGCATCTGGTTTTGATATCTAGTCTTGACAGGGGTAGGAAGAGTGAGGAGGGTCTTGGATGTCCATGATTGAAGTCAAAAGTATTGAAGAGGTATTGATATGTGGTTATTAAGGTGCCCAGAGAATGACTGAAAAATAGAAAGGAAAAAAAAAAAAAAAAAAAAAGGACTGGTTAAAGACACTGAGACACTGGCATAGAGAGGTTAGGGAATGACTTGGGAGCAGTGATTAAAGAAAGACTGAATCAGAGCCCAGAGAACCTAAAAGAACAGATTAAGAGAGATTTGCCAATGACTATAGAAGGCAAAGGAAGTAAAAAGCATGTCAAGGAAATAAACTGAGCAGATCAAGTCACATGCCCCTAATCTGTATAGAACCAGAGATCAAAAATAGAAAGTAGTAATATAAAAAGAGAATGTGTATCTATGTATGACTGTGTCACTTGACTGTCCAATAGAAATTGTCACAACATTGTAAATCATCTATACAAAGAGAAAAAGAGAGAGAAAGGAAAAGAAAGAAAAGAAAAAAGAAAAGAAGTTCCTATCATGGCTCAGTGAAAAAGAATCTGACTAGCATCCATGAGGACGCAGGTTCTATCCCTGGCCTCGCTCAGAGGGTTAAGGATCTGGGGTTGCTGTGAGCTGTAGTGTAGGACACAGATGCAGCTTGGATCTGAAGTTGTTATGGCTATGGCTTAGGCATGTGGCTACAACTCCGATTTAACCCCTTAGCCTGGGAAACTCCATTTGCTGTGGGTGTGGCCCTAAAAAGCAAAATAATTTTTAAAAGTAAAATTTAAAAAAAGAAAAGAAAGGAGGGAAAGGGGAATGAGGGAAGGAGGAGGTTCCAGGTATTTGGGGAGAACCTAGGATGACAGATGAGGAACTAGACTCAGAGTTACATAAGAGTCAAAGTAAAACCCACCTGAAGCAACCACCTTTTGGAAAGCAAAATCAAGGCAAAATAAATTAGCCAGGACCCTAAAGAACGGAATTATTGAGATCTAACCATGGAAATATAACCATTGAGCTGCTAAGTACACACACAGTTGCTTTGTATGGGAATCTTCACCTGGATCCACATTTGGGCAACCTGGTTAACAGGGGAATAAGTTCCCACTGGGACTCAGTGGGTTAAGAACTCAATTGCAGTGACTCCCGTTGCTGCAGAGGTGCAAGTTCAATCCTCAGTACAGCTCAGTGGGTTAAAGGATTCACTACCGCCTTAGCTGAGATGGAGGTTCACTCCTTCACCCAGAATTTCCATATGTCACAGGTCTGCCCATAAAATGGGGTGGGGGGAAGAGTAGCAAGTTGGGCTTAAAGCTGACCCAAGATTCTCTAAAATAGGCAACCTGCATGGAAACAGAACTGGGATCCAGAAAAACACAGCAATCAGATGAAGGGGCTCACTTACTAGAAGCAAAAATGGGTCAGTAAGGTAATAGACCATTTCCAACAGTTTTCCAATGAGATTTAAAGGGATATTAAATTGCATATATCTTTGTAATGATTCAATTATCTATAAATATCAATAGTGCTAAAACTCTAAAGTTATAAAATGCCAAAACAAGAACTACACCAAAGAGAAATACCATGGCTAAAAGTCTGATAACGCTATGAGTGTGACCTTAAATATATAAAAGGACATGTCAATTGTTATAACTCTACCATATTAGTAAAAGATATTTACTGAATGGAATATTATTGCCTATTTTCCTCTGCAATAAAAGTAGTTAAAAGATCTTGATTATCTCCAGATTTTATAAAGAATTTGTTTTCACAAAAGTCTCCTAATTGAAAATCTCCAGAGAAGAAGTGATTATTGTCATGCCAATGTCATGGTCAGTAAGCAACGGACCATGTGAAGGCAGACAGCAGAGATCAAGCGCAACTGTTAAATATGGTCTATACTGGAGTGCCAGGGGTGTACTGGGTCACTGCCCTCAACCCTGCCTTTGTTATACCTATAAAGTTGACTTCATTGAAGACTCGCGCTCCCTGAGCCCAAACAGACAGAGGGAAAAAAAATTATTAAATTCTTTAACTGCTCTCCCCCTCCTTTCTCATTCCCTTTCTTTTACCCCCTAGACTTCTGGGCTCCTCTTTAGCCTCTCCTTCCCAAATTGAGAAAAAGTAACGTATATAGTCCTCTAGACCTCCCTCCATGGACACAGGTATCTCTTGCTATTGCTTCTCCCAAAAGTTGAATCCTGGCCCCAAATCCACAGTTTAGTTCTGCAATTGGTATACATCTCCGTTTGCTACCTGCTTGAAGACAAGTATTGACCATTGTCTAGAGTGCCTCCGCTGTCCCTCACCAACCAGAAGCCATGCATTGACTATTGCTTCCTACACCCAAGCCACCTCTACCCCATCACTAGTCCTAACCACTTGATCAGCTATTTGCTGGTCTACTTTAATAGCTACAGAACATCCATCCAGCTCCTTCTACAGAGAAGGGCCCTCTAGAATAATTTTGTTTCCATTCTTTCCAAGGAGAGTGTGCATACTCTGAACTTACTCTGAATAATGGTAACAATATTAAATGGAGTAGGTCCTGGTATCAAAGTCCAAAGCCATGGGCTATATGAAAAGAAAGTTATAAGACAACTCACTGTGTTTTCCTAACCCCCCAGATATGTTTATTAGGAAAACAGTGATAAAAGAAAGACCGGGAATAATTGTGTCCTCTCTATAAACCACTGAGCAATCAGGACAGCTGAGTTCATTAGAGTGAAAGAGAAACTACCTACAACTAATGGTAAAACTAATGAATTATGAAGTCACTTCCCATCACTTCCTTCAGGTATAAAATGAGAGAGTTGGGCTAGGTCATCTCTGAGGCCTCCTTAATCTCCAAAAATCTATCATCTGTAGAGAGTGTCTCCATTTAAATTGACATTTAATGTTAAACATACAAAACCTTATTGACAATAGAATGTACTTTCTTTGAGTACCAATATAGAAGCAGCATGGCTGAAACATGAGGTTTTAAAGGAAGATGGAAAGCAGATGCTTAAGAATTGAGAAGCCATAACTTAAACTAATAATTTGTAACCCAAAGTTCTAAATAATGAAGCACTTGAATCAACAAAGCATTTGGCCAATTCAAATTTATAACCATTTGTTTATCAGCATATTTCCAGATCCCCAAATGTGGTGGAGGTTGTAAATACAGCATTACATAGGAATGCACTATTCATTATCATTCAGGAAGTGATACCATGGAATAAGAAATTTTAAGAATATAGTCCAACATTTTAAAGTCTATAGTTATAAAGGCAACTAGGCAATGCCAGCAGAATATGAGGAACACAACACTCCATCTCCTTGGATATAACTGAATGGCCACAATTTCCAGTCACTCATGTTTTCAGGAACATGGGCATCCATTTCAAAATGTCTGAATAGTCATGAATGACTTGTTTTCAATATAAATACTAATGTGTTTTTCTATCAGATTAGTTCATTATGGAATAATGTACATTGATTTCATGCATAATTTGCACTTTTATAGCTGAAATGTCAAGAAGAAACATTATCATTAAATGTTGATTCATGAATTTTTAAAAAATCGTTTTTAATTAAAGCTCAGGCCCATGTTTATCAGGCCAGCAAGAACAGAGAATTCTGCAGAGATATCCACTGATTCCCTGAGGGGTCTTCTCTTCCCCATATCACTCTGTATTCCTGACTGTGGCTGCTGTTTACAGTAGAATTTTTAGGAATATAAATTTGTTCTGTTCCTTATAACAACAGAAGTTTCACTCTAAAGCAGGGGTCAGCATACCATGACTAGTGGGCAATATGCAGCTGTTACAGTACAGCTATAGGACTTAGAATTATTACATTTTTAAATGGTCGCAAAAATAAAAAAGAAGAAAAACAATTCAAAACATGAAAATTATATGAAAATCAAATTTCAGCATTCAATAAGAGAAAATTAAAACACAGCCAGCCTCACTTGTTTACATATTGTCTGTCCATGGCTGTTTTCCTGCTATAACATAAACCCATAAAATGTTGCAATAGAAACCACATAGCCCACAAGCTAAACTTACTTACTATCTGGCCCTTTAGAGAAAAAGTTTGCTGATCCCTGCCCTAGAATATCTAGGAAAATTGCCTTGTTGCCCCACAGACAAAGCATATCACATCCAGCATATCACATCCTGGAAATAAGTTCTGAGTTAAACTTCAAAGTCAAAACTTTGCTTTAACACAGAAGCCCTCTACAAAAAATCTCCATTTTTCTTTCTAAAACTTCTGTCACAGTTTTTCAGATTCAGTAACTTGCTTAAAAGCAATGTCTCTACTTTACTCACTGTTTCCCTCCTTTCAGGGAACCCACCACCCTGATTCTTATTTAATCCACTCTTCAATTCTTCTCTGCCCCCAAACCCGGATTTCTTCACAGTATTCACTGCAGTGACAATTTATTTTCTCTTTGTCTGTATCTCCCAATAGAGAGTACACTCACGAGACTGTGGTCTATACATATGATATAGATATGTATAGATGGTGATATGTTCATCATCATCATATAGTGCTCTTTTAAAAGCATTTAGTGATTGGTGATATCAGTATCAAGTCAGTGTGAGATGCCTGAGGGATCACCAGAGGGATCCATGCATCTGCACATCTGAAGATCAAAACACATAGAGGAGGTAAAACCAGGTAACAGCAGAGGCAGTGACCATGATCCCAGCCTCTATGCCCCAGTAGCTGAGCCCAAAGCCCAGAGAACCCAGTAGCAGCAGGGAGATGGTGCACACAACTCCAGCTTCCCAACCACAGAGGTACGTGAACCCACAAGGAACCAGGCAGTAGCAGCCACAGGGCCAATGACCCAGCAGTGCCCAAGACTCCAGCCCTATTGCCCACAGCCATGACACCCAAGAACCAAACGAAACCAGACTCAGCAGAGGCACCAAGCTCCCCAAATACACACTTCCCTGCCCCAGCCATTGTGGCAGTACCCACAACCCCTGTATCCCTGGACATAGTGGAGGTCACCATCATACAGGTGATCTCAGCAAAAGTGCCAGCGACAGCAGCAACATTAGCAGCAGTAGGGCACCAGTGACCCCAAAGGCACATACAGTGATAATGGTGAGGGAACTGGCATAACTTCTGGGAGAGGTGGTGGAGGGTGGAAATATAGCCAGAGGCAGCTCTGTAAGAGAACCAAGCACTTGAGCTATAACACTCCCCACTGAAAAACAAAAGAAAATCCTGTGACTGCCAACCTGTTGAATTGTAGAATCAAAATTTAAAAAGCTTTACTTAACAAAAGAACCTGTCTACAAAACAGAAACAGACTCACAGATATAGAGAAAAAACTTGTGGTGCCAAGAGGAGGGATTCAGAGGAGGGATGGTGTGGGAAGCTGGGGTTGGCAGATGTAAGCTATTATATACATGAAGGGAATAATCAACGAGATCCTACTGTAAAGCACAGGGAACTATAGTCAATGTCTTATAATAAACTGTAATAGAAAAGAATATTTAAAAAACAGTGTGTATATGCGTATATATATATACACACAATTATACATATAATTGATTCACTTTTCTATACATCAGAAATTAACACAGTATGTAAATCAACTATGCTTCAATTTAAAAAAAAATAAAAAAGCTTTACCTAATAATAAATGTGTTAGCTACTTCAAGTGTGCCGGCAGAGGAAAAACTCATCAAGTACCATAAAAAACTACAATGACACAGTATCACAAAAATAAAAAAGATAATTCTCCAAGATCCAAACTTAATACTCATGGAAGTTTATAATCTGACTGATAGAGAATTCAAAATAGCTGTCATGAAGAAACTCAATGAGCTACAAGAAAACTCAGAAAGGCAGTTCAAAGAGCTCAGGAATAAAATTGATGAACAGAAGGAATACTTTATCAAGGAAACTGATACTCTAAAAAAAGAACCAAAAAGAAATTCTGGAACTGAAGAACTCAACAAAAGAGATGAATTATCCAAGAGAAAGCACTGGAAATAGGTAGTTCATATGAAAGAATCAGTGAGCGTGAAGATAGAAATATAAAAATGATTCATGTAAAAGAGGCAAAAGAACTAGGATTTTTAGTGAAGAAAACTAGAGAATTATCCAACTCCATCAGAAAAAGCAACATAAGGATAATAAGGATCCCAAAAGGAGAAGAAAGGGAGAAGTGAGCAGAGAGTTTATTTTAAAATATAGTAGCTGAGAACTTCCCAAACCTGGAGCAGAAACCGGATATACAAGTCCACATAGCTAAGAGAATACCTAGTTATCTCAATGCAAAAAGATCTTCAATACACATTATATTAAAACTATAAAAAGTCAGCGATAAAGAATTATAACAGGAAAAAAATGATAGTAACATACAATGGAACCTCCATTAGGCTGTCCCCAAATTTCTCCACAGAAACATTACAGCCAAGGAGAGAGCTAAATGACTTACTTGAAATAATGAAAGATAAAAACTGTCATCCAAGAGTATTCTATCCAGAAAAGTTATCCTTCAGACATAAAGGATAAATAAAGGCTTTCCCAGACAAACAAAAGTTCAAGGAGTTCATCACCACTAAACCTACCTTATGAGAAATGTTGAAAGGAGCTCTTCAACCTGAAATGAAAAGGCAAAAGTACACAAAACTTTCAAAAGGTAATAAACAGACAGAATCAGAAAATTTCAAATTCATATCAGAATATGAACACAGACCATAGTATAAAGGTTAAAGAGGGTAGAAAATCAGCAAAAAGAATTATAGCTATTTCAATTTGGTAAGAAACTCACAACATAGAAAAGAGGTAATCTGAGAAAGCACAAACATCAAAAGGAAAAAGAAAATGGTCAAAATCCATATAGGCAAATGAAGATAAGATGCTATCAGCAGAAAAAGGACTGTATTATCTATGAAACATTTTATACAAACCTCGTAGTAAAAATAAAAATGAATATAGAGCAAAGACATAAAACATTAAAAAAGAAAACTGAGTAAAACCAACAAACTAAGATGGCAGATACAAACACAAGGAAAAAATAATGGAGATATTGACCAACCAGAAAACAAAAGATAAAATAGCAATGCTAAGCCCTCATCTATCAATAATCATTGTAAATGTAAATGAAGTGAATTCACTAATCAAAAGTCAGAGTAAGCGAATGTATTAAAAAAATAAGACCCAACTGTATGCTGCCTCTAGGGGACTCATTTCAGGCCTAAAGACAAACATAGGATCACAGTGAAGGGATAGAAGATGATATTCATCGAGCAAATGGCAGCCAAAAGAAAGCAGAGACAGCCATACCCATATGAGACAAAATAAACTTCAAGACAAGAAAGGTAACAAGATACAAAGGTGGACATTATATAATGAAAAGGGAACAATTCATTAAAAGACATTACACTTATTCATATATATGTACCTAACAAAGAAACACCAAAATCCATAAAGCAATTATTAACAGACCTAAAAGGAGAAACTGACAGCAACACAATAATGATAAGGGACTTTAACAATGAACTTACATCAATGAATAGATCATCCAAACAGAAAGTCAGCAAGGAAACATAGGCATTAAATAAATGAAACATTAGACTAAATGGCCTTAATAGATTTATATATAACATTCCACTCAAATGGATCAGAATCCACATTCTTCTAAAGTCCACACAAAGCATTCTCATGGATAAACCATATGTGGGAACAAAAAAAAATCTTGATAAATTTTAAAAGACTGAAACCATATCGAGCATCTTTTCTAAGTGCAAGGATATGAAACCAGAAATTAACTACAAAATGAAAGGTGAAAAAAATCACAAATTATGTGGAGACTAAATAAGATGCTATTTAACAACTGCTATATCAAAAAAGAAATTAAAGGAAAAATAAAAAATACCTCAAAGACAAATGAAAATGAAATATGACATACCAAAACCTATAGAATACAGCAAAAGTGGTACGAAAAGATTACAGCAATACAGACCTACACTGAGAAACTAGAAAAACTCAAACAATCTAATCTTACACCTAAAGGAACTAGAAAAGTAGAATAAAGACAAAAATCAATAGAAGAAAAAATACACTATCAGAGTAATGATAAATGAAAAAGAAACTAAGACAACAGATCAATAAAATTAAAAGCTGATTCTCTGAAAAGGTAAACAAAAAATGGCAAACTTTTAACTAGCCTTACTAAGAAAAATGAGAGAATTCTCAAATAAATAAAATCAGAAACAAAAGAAGAAATTATAATGGATAGGACAGAAATACAGTGGGTTATAAGAGAATACTATCAACAGCTATATGCCAACAAAATGGACAACCTAAAAGAAACAGATAAAAGACAAACACTATGTTTCCACTCATATGTGGAATACTAAAAAAATGAACAAATAAAACAAAAATATAAATACATAGAAGGGATTGGTGGTTACCAGAGGCGAAGGGGACTGAACAAAGGTGAAATGGGCAAAGGGGGTCAACTATATGGTGATGCATGAAACGAGACTTTTGGTGGTGAGCACGCTATAGTGTATTCAGAAACTGGATTATAATACTGGACACATGAAACATCCGTTACCTCATTTTTAAAAAAGTATTTAGTACACTTAGCACTTCCATATTCTAACACATGAAAGTTGCTTAATAAATAGAAAATGAGTGAATGAATAAGTAAACAAATAATACTGTAAGAACCAGAGAGGAAAAGGGTAAAGATGGATTTTTTTTCTTTTTTTTGGGGGGGGGTTGTCTTTTTGCCTTTTCTAGGGCCACACCCAAGACATATGGAGGTTCCCAGGCTAGGGGTCAAGTCGGAGCTGTAGCCGCCGGCCTAAGCCACAGCCACAGCTGCTCAGGATCTGGGCCGCAACTGTGACCTACAGCACAGCTCACAGCTCAGGGCAACGCCGGATCCTTAACCCATTGAGTGAGGATAAAGATCAAACCTGCAACCTCACGGTTCCTAGTCAGATTCATTAACCACTGAGCCACAATGGGAACTCCAAGATGGATTTTTTGAAAGCACACTCTGCTCCCCCTCCCCCCCCAAAAAACTAAGGCTACAACTTACAGAACACTTACCATGTAACAGACACTATGCTTGATTATTTACCTCCTATCACTACTATCACAAATTACCACAAAATGAGTGGCTTAAACACATGAGAATGTATCCTCTCACAGTTCTGGAAGCCTGAAAGTCTGAAATCAAAGTGTCAAAAGGGCCGGATTCCTTTCAGATTTCCTAGAGGAGATTTCATTTTTGTCTCTTTCAGCTTCTGGTTGCTGTTGGCATTCCTTAGCGTAAACCTTTATCACTTCAAATTCTGTTTCTGTCTTCAGGTGTCCTCTTCCTGTGTCTGTCTTTTCCTATTCTGTTTCATATAAGGATACTTGTCTTTAGATTTAGGACCCATCAGGTTAATATAGGATAGTCTCATCTCAATATCTTAACCTAATTACATCTATAAAGGCCCTTTTTGCAACTGAGGTCCTAGTTAAAGGTTCTAAGCATTAGGACACAGACATATCTTTTGGTGGCTACTATTCAACACATTACACTTAGCATCTTAGATACTAGTTCATTTGTGACTTCATTAAGCCCTGACACTTACTGTCATTTCTCAGAGTTAAAAAAAAAAAAAACATTTTAATAATACAATGGAAAAGTTAGCATCTGAAACAGTCTGTCAGAAATTAAGACTCTGTCCTTTACATGGCATTTTATTGCCTACAAAGCAGACAGTGCCACTTTTTGAACTGTCCAACCTTGCAGCCTGAATATACCAGAGTCCTGAGCCAACACAAAATCCCTTGATTCCTTTTGCCTGCTTACATAGCATATGGTCCGCCTGGAGTGCAAAAATAGAGGCTATTTCACAATCACCTTCTAGGCTAATCTGACACTATTAGCAACCTTCTCTAAAATTAAGTTCCTACTTCTCTTTGTAAATTTTGCTTAATGCTTCATAATGCTCATGGAAAATTAGGAGTTCCCGTCATGGCGCAGTGGTTGGCTAATCCGACTGGGAACCATGAGGTTGCAGGTTCGACTCCTGGCCTCGATCAGTGGGTTAAGGATCCGGCGTTGCTGTGAGCTGTGGTGTAGGTTGCAGACACAGCTCGGATGATGCATTGCAGTGGCTCTGGTGTAGGCCGGTGGCTGCAGCTCCGATTCAACCCCTAGCCTGGGAACCTCCATATGCCATGGGAAGCGACCCTAGAAAAGGCAAAAAGACAAAAAAAAAAAAAAAAAAAAAAAAAAAGGAAAAGAAAATTAAATTCACTGCATATCCTCTAGTGATAAGGAGTGTGTTTAAGAAAGTCTAAAGAGGCTTTTTTTTTTTTTTTTAATCTTTGTTCTAGCAATCTTGTAGATGTATGTATTACTTTTTCGTATTGGGACGTAAATGACACCAGAGAATCTCAAATGGTGAGAAGAAGTAGGACATTATGAAGGAATTTGCTGGCCACGTTGAATCAGACATATCAGTGACATTCTAGTGTCTGCAAACTGTAAATTTCTCCATCCCCCTATAAATTCTGTCGCTCAATATTTACACAAAGTTACTTCCTTGTGAAAATCCCCCTCCTGGTGGCATAAGGAAATTCCTTACCTACGTAAGTATACTGCTCCTTTCTGCAGCTGGATCAGAACTGCTATACATCATGCCAACTCAAAGGGAAAATACAGACAAGGAAACAGAAGGTTCAAAAGCCAACTACCTGGAAATTTATGTCAGTTTTTATGCTTAGGTTCCTTCACCACAAATATCACACTCTAATACTACTCTACAACAAAGGAAAAACCTTTGACTTATGGGCTTGTGAAAAAGGCAGAATAAAAATGCAGCATTCATATGAGAGTCAAAACCTATCCTGTACTTTGGTGAAGAATAAAAAGGCTTTTGTGCTATGCCTTTTAACTCTGCTGAAGCTAGGGCTCAGGCTGACTCTATGGACAGGCAATTTCTACTTTCCTGATTGTTATATAGTTTTTATATCATTTAATCCTCACAATTAATCCTGAAAGTAGGCAAAATGTTCTCATTTTAGAGATGAGGAAATTAAGGCTTAGAAAACCTAATCACTTACAAAGGTCATACAGTTAATTAATAGCAATACAAAGTAAGCCTGAGATTGCCAAAAGCCAACTTTACCTATATCAATGTTTTTTCCCGCTCCTGCCAGTATATCTAAATGAATGCTTTTAAAATAATGACATGCTAAAGTCTGCAATCAAGTTATTACAGCATTCTGGTAAATCTGCGAGTGACATGCTGTTTTCACTCAAGGCAACCAGGATATGACATTGTCTCCTCCTATTACACCAAGCCAGTAGACGGACTGTCAAATACCCACTGCTGCGATCTGTTTAGCAAGGTCGGCTGCTTGATTTCTATGAATAATTGGATGTCATTAATAATGGTCAGCTCCAGGATATAGGAAGGTGGTCAAGCGTGGTAATTGTATTTTGAATTCCAGCAGATTATTTCCTAGGGAGTAGGAAGACAACCACTATGTGGGATACAGTTTCTCTAAGTACAATAGAGATAATTGCTTCCCCAGAGGTGAAGGAGACAAGCCAAGGGCTTCCTTAATAACACATGTGACCAACTCTATAAAGAAACATGGAGGTCAAGGTTATTTTTTGCAAGATATGGCTAATACTGGAAGGCCTGACCATTACTAAAGTCTTTGATAGTTAACTTTCTCATTCCCTTGTTCAGATAAACACTTAAGCTTTATGTGCTGGGAGGTGGGGATCACTAACCAAATTTAGATGTAGCAGTGAGGTCAGATCAATGGCTAATTAGGAAATTTAACCCAGATGACAGTCATCTAAAAAAGTCAAGTATAAATCTTTTGCTGTTTAATGTGTATTAAATGTCCACAATATATTAAGAGCTATAAATACTGCAGAATAATTATACAGAACAACAATATTATCTTTTTTTAAAGCTCTGTCAAAGACTGAAGTCTTTTAAAACATCATCCAGAACATTATGATAAAAATGAGAAAACAAAGAGATTGAAAAAAGGCACTTTTTATAATCAGGTGAAAAGGAGAACAGAAAATGATTTTATACAAAAGACCAGGGTTTGGGTGGTAAATAGACTAAAGAGCAAAAAAAAAAAAAAAGAAAAAAAATCATAGAAAAATATAATAATCCAATAGCAATAAGGCATGTTCTAATTCAATACCCTTTAGCTATCAGTTCAAGCCCTGAATCTGAAAACTATTTCCTAAATTGGCCAGCAACATGAGAAAACAAAATTAAACTGAAAGCTAATAGAAGAAGTTTAAGTCAAGAAAACATAGGTGGAAGCATGGAATCATGACACAACTGCTTGAAACAATATTCAGCAATGCTGCAATTCTTGTCAACTTTTCCATTATTTGGACCTACAGGAGTTGGAATATTTTAACTATTTTTTCAAGGATATTATTCAGTGTTTAGATCAACTCTGAAATGAAAGACAAACAAAGGGATCACAGACATAATATAAAAGCTAAAACTATAAAACTCTCATAAGAAAAGATAAAGTCCTCATGAGTTAGGTAATGGTTTCTCAGATATGACACAAAAATACGGGTAACAAAAGAAAAAATATATAAATGGACTATATCAAAATTAAAAAGTTTTTGCTGCATATGATACCATTGAGAAATCACGTGAAAAGACAACTCGGAATGGGAGAAAATATTTGCAAATCACATATGTGACAAAGGATTTGTATCTCAATAGAAACAGTGAAAAAGCTGAAACAACCTAAATGCCCATCAACTGAAGAATGGATAAAATGTGATATAACCACACAACGGAATGTTATTCAGCCATAAAAATGAATGAAGTACTGATAGATGCTACATACAACATGTTTAACACTTGAAAACATTATGCTATGTGAAAGAAATCAGTCACAGGAGTTCCCGTTGTGGCTCAGCGGAAAACCTGACTAGCATCCATGACGTTGCAGGTTTGATATCTGGCCTGCCTCTCAGTGAGTTAAGGATTCGGCATTGCTGCAAAGCTGAGGTGTAAGTTGTAGACACAGCTCAGATCTGGCATTGTGGTGACTGTGGTGTAGACCGGCAGCTATAGCACCCATTTGACCATTTGACCCTTAGCCTGGGAACTTCCATATGCTGTGGGTACAGCTCTAAAAAACAAACAAACAAACAAGAAAGAATCCAGTCACAAAAGGCATACATTGTACAAATCCACTTAAAACAAATGTCCAGAATAAAATATATATATATGTATATTGAGACAAAAAGTAGATTAGCTATTGCTCAGGGCTGAGGGAAGAAGACAGGAGGGAAATGGGGATTTAATGTTAATAGGTATAGGGTTTTTTTTATGGAGGATGAAAGTGTTCCGAAATTACATTATGGTGTTCTAAAATTAGATTATGATTGTACAACCCAATTAATTACTAAAAACACTAAATTGAAACTTTAAATGGGTGAATTGTAGGAATATGAATTATATCTCAATAAATCAAAAGCTGTTTTAAAAAAAATCAAAACAAAGAAAAATATCAACAGGCAAAAGCTATTCCCTTACTGACAAAATCATTTTATTTTTAGATTAGAGGTTCAAAAAAAGCAGTGACTTACCCAAGACCCATACTGAGCCAGCAGCTAAGCATGATCCCCTAAGATTTCTGCCTCAAAGATTCCCTAGACCCTAGTGCCACTGGGAAATTTCTTACCCTTTATGGTCTTTTTTTTTGGCGGGGGAGGGGGGAGGGAGGGATCAGGAGGATCTTTTCCTTTCAATGACAACAGCCTTACTAACTGATGCATTTTCTCAGAAACATTTCCATCAGCTGATTTAAAGAGAGGATACTAAAACCTACAGGAAGTAAGCAGTATCAGTTGAGCAGTTTATTTTCGCATGCTACAGTAAAGAACTGCTAAAAGGTCCCAAAAACCCGGCAAGGTCTAAAACAGTCCCCTGAAAGGAGCATCAGATGGAAGTTTACAAGAATTTTAGGCATGAAAACATTATATAAATAGATAATGGTCAGTTTCTACAAATGAAGACCCAGAACCCACATTTCTCAGTCCTTAAATATGCTTCACAGTCTAAGCAGAAGACTGAAGCCAGAGTAGGATGGACCAACTCTTTGACCTTTGCTCTCAAATAAACACCTTTTCCCTCTAGAGAACATCCATTTCTTTCAAGGACCACCTTTAAGCCCACAGAAAGCTAGGGCAGCAAAAAAAAAAAAAAAAAAAAAAAGAAGAAGATCCCTCATCTCAGTTGCAGTATTTCCAGAACCTTCAAGAATCCTATTTTAAAATCAAAAGAATGAGAAAATGCCTTGGATACCAGTGATTTCCTCATTTGCACAATGGAGAAAGTGAATATCACCTACTTAGAGAACTCAGTGGAAACATGGTACAAGACCAACTAAGAGTAGCAGAGACATCTGTGTCTGTGAATCTGTGATATGTGCATGTGCAGGCACACGAGGATGGAGGGTGGTGAAGGGTTTCATGGAGAGCTAAGGCTGAACATCAAGGCCTGAGAGCATTTTGAAGGTTTTCTAGAATAGTTCAGGGAGGATACAGAAATTCCTCATGCTTGAAGAGGAAGCATACAAGTGTGCCTTTGTTCTCACCATTACACTCTAGGCTTAAAAAGAGATTTACTCATTACAGAAAATTCAGGATTTTTTTATTCCTATGTTAGTTCTTTCATTTATAATATATTTGCCATATTCAAGTTTCTCTTGTACTTGTTTTCTTTTACTTCTACTTGAAGTTTCTTTATTTCGTTTCAGAAAATAAAAATGTATCTTGAAAGAACACTCTATCTTAAGACAGAGTAAATTAACCAGTAACATTTCCATGCCAATTTTTCAGCCACGACAAACTCGCCTGCATGTGAGGAAAAGGTGAGGGAGGAGGTTGATAGTATATAGAGCTCCATGTTTTATTCATCTCTCCAGAAAGTGATGGATATTAACTAATTACCCTACACTATACATCTGTAGGATAAAGATGAATAATCCAGCTGTGCTTTAAGAAAAACCAAACCTGATTCATAAAAATCAAAATTATCAAAAGCATAGATAATGAAATAAGTCAGAAAACACATTCACAGGATTCAAGACAAAGTAACAGTTTTTAAAAGAATGCTTTTGGGAGTTCCTGTAGTGGCATAGCAGAAACGAATCCAACCAAGAACCATGAGGTTGCGAGTTCACTCCCTGTCCTCGCTCAGTGGGTTAAGGATCTGGCGCTGCTGTGAACTGTGGAATGGGCTGGCAGCTGTAGCTCCGATTAGACCCCTAGCCTGGGAACCTCCATATGCCGTGGGTGAGGCCCTAAAAGCAAAAAAAAAGAAAGCTTTTGTAGTGTATTTGAAAAATGACTTCATTATTTATAAAACCTGAATTATTATTTTATCAAAACCCATTATTTGAAAAAAATCCAAATTTATAAAGGTAGGTACATTAGGGGGTTAGTTGTTAAATTCTTAAAAAGGCTTCTTTAAAGAGCATGCCTCCTCCACATCCTACCTCCATGTACTAAAAATATGATTTGATTTGCCAGCAATTGATTAAATGCAAATTTACAGAAACACAGCCATCATTAGAAATAAATACACCTGTATTTGGCTGTTTCTGTAGGCAAATAAGAAAATTGAATATCTGAGTAATTAAATAGTCATTCTCAGACTAACACTTATAATGAGGTTCTCCTGGTTTCTTATCTATGACTTATCTGTCTACAATACTAATATACAAATAGATGTAAATTACTCACGTCAATGGAAGAAACAGAAACATAATACCAAATAATGGATAGTTCTAAAATAATCATCTTAGCTTTTAGCTATATTTTGCTTTAACAATACAAAGATAAGCATTAGAAATCTAATTTCTCATGCACATAAATTGAAGTTCAGTAATATTAAGCAGAATGTCTATGAAAAGTAGATCCAAGACTAGAACCCCAACACATAATCTGAGGGGAGGTCTGGAGCAAATATCATGGAGGCTGACAAAAGGCAAGTCCTCTGATTTCAGCTGACCGCAGCAAAATGAAATAAAAGATCTTAGAGGTAGATACTCTATACTGATGCCTTTCAAACAAACCGAATTTCTTAAAAACTTTTTTATTTATTACAGTAATGTTGGTTTACAATATTAAATGTCTTGTGTACAACATTCTATTTCAACTTCTGTATACACTACAGCATGCTCACCACCAAAAGTAGTTTCTCTCTGTCACCATGCAGTTGAGCCCCTTTATCCATTTCACCCTCCCCCAACCTCCCCTCTGGTAACCACTCATTTGTTTTCTATGTCAAACATAATTCATTTTTTAAATGGATCCTCGAAAAGTATCTGTGCTTTCAGCATTCCTTTGATTGGCCTGGGGCTGACTTTCACAAAAAAATAAAGATGAATTCATTGGCCAGCTTGCATTTCTGCTTTTGGAGGCAAAACATGACAATAGACTTGCTGTGTCTAGTCTACAAGGTCCCAGCTACTGTGTATCCCCCTAGGAGATCACGGCCAGGGTATTTAGAAATTTGTGCAAGCATCATCATCTCCCAAAACAAACTTTAAAATACCAATTCAAGAAGAGAAATGCACAACATAAATTCTGTTAACATGGATTTTCAGAAGTCCAGACAACCTGAGCCCTGTGGCAATAAGGCTGAATGATCATCAGTAACAATGCAATGTAGCCAATTTAAAATTGAGTGTATGGCCATATTCCAGATAATTCCCAGGCAGACAAAACACTGAGATGCATATCCGATTCTATTCCTGACTACGAATTTTATCCTATTAATGCACTCTCTGTCTAATAATCAAGTCTGACAAGGCCAGGTAAAAGGTAATGTATTTCTTGACAAAATAGGAGCATGTGGGACTAAATAACACCAGTGAATAAAATTGCTTCTAACAATCTATTTAAAGATTCCATTAAGTAAATTCTGTTCATTTAGAATCTTAATGATGGAGCTACATAAGAGTTCCACATGAATATGGAATGATTAAAAACAATGCTCTCAGATAATGAGTATTAAAGCTGGTTATGTTTGTGGAAAACAGATAAGGGACCCTTTGGTGAAACCAAAACACTGAGACTGACTATACATATTGGGTTTTCTATGAGAGGGAGGCTACAGTTGAATGGAGATTTAAAAAACAAAACAGCCCTATGAATAGAGACGGCCATGCATGTAATTTTTGTCAAGGCAAATTGGCTGATTAAAGCTGTTAGATATTGTGATAATACAAAAGGGGAGCTGGTGAGAAAATTCACTAAGCTCAAATGAATAATAAAACTGAAAGTGAACAAAGATTATAACATCACTTCAGAAATGCAGTTAATAATAATGCTCTTTGTGTCCATAGCACCTTTTATCTCAGCAGTTCAGAGCATTTCCACAAAATCACTGAATCATGACTTTTATGGTTGAAAGTGACCAAAAAGATAATTTAGTCCAAACACATATCCAGGCTTCTGTCTCTTCCATAGCATTTCCCACACACAATCATACAACCTCTTTGAACCCTCCAATAATCTCATTTCCCACTGAATCTCAGATCCATACAGCAAAAATCCAGACTATTTGTATTTGTCATCTTCTCTGCATTGACATACATAGCAATTTTTTTTTCATTAGGCAGATCTATAAGTTGGTAGGGCAAAAAGTCTGGAGAACAAGAGAAGACAACTAAATTTTATAAGACAGAAAACAGGTAAGAGGTAACTGACTTTGCAGATCTTAGAAAGTTTGGAATACGGCTATTAAATGTTAGAGCATTGAGAGCCAAAACAAAGACAATCTCATTTCATGAGCCTGGAAAGACTGTGCAGAAACTGTAATACCTCTGAAATTGGGGTGCTGGTTGTAATTATAAACCTGGTGGAGGTAGTTAAAACTCTGTGTAAGGAGAATCCAAACCACTTCATCCCTGCCCAATCCAGTACAGCTAAACACGTGGCATAATATTCATGTATTCAAAATTGAACTAAATGTGCTGGGCATTGTTCTAGGAACTGGCACTGAACAAAACACAAAGATCTCTACCCTCATAGAACTTATATTCTAGAGATATGCAACATAAATAATATCCAATAGAGATAGATGACAGAAGAAAAAATCAAGCAAGGAGGATAGGAGGGCAAGGGAAAGGATCTCATTTTAAAGAGGGTGGTCAGGAAACACTTTCCTGAGGATGTCAACTGAGCATACATCTGAAAAAGGTGAGGTAATACCTGGGGAAAGTTCTAAGCAGTGGGAAGAGCACACGCAGAAGTTTGAAGAAGGAATGTCCTCATGAATGGAACAGGCAACAGTCTCCTTGAGAAGTCTAAGTTGGTCCAGATAGAATGAGTGGGGTGGGGAATAATAAGATACTGGGTCTAGAGTTAATGAAGGGATAGGAGGGGAAAAAACAAGTCAAGCAGAAGGACAACAAGAGCAACGTCCTTGACAGAGAATTTAGCTGGAAACAGTAAACAAGAAACAGAGGAGAAGAGGGTGAGTTCTGAGGAAAGGCCCAAGCCAGAGCACAGAAGACCTCCTCCAGCTAGTAAATGAGTCAAATGTTGCTTTGACCATTGGACAAGAAATTATTGGCAGACTGTAAGAGAATCTGCTCTGGAGTCCCTTCTGTAACCCCTAAGAGTAGGTCCTATAGTAAAATGCTCTCTAGTTCCAGGACCCAAAGTACTGATCAATCTTGTCTTTTTAGGTCCAAACTTTGTCTTTCAAACTTCAGCCCCCCTGTCTGCAGTTCCTCTGTGAAGCCATTACTCCATTGTACACTGAGACAGTAGTGTATTGTCACCTACATAGGTGTTGCCTACTGACGCCCAAGACAAGAAATGGATCATTCTGGCAGTACAACTGCACTTCACATGCAACATCATTAAGCATCTCCCCAAAGGGTATCTGTTGCTTCATGTCTAATATTATGTGGGTTACAATGGAGTGATGTTTTACAAATTAAAAATGGCCCAGAGGGCTTAATCTCTAGGATATACAAGCAACTTGTACAACTCAACAGCAAAAAAGCCAACCACCCAATAGAAAAAGGGGCAAAAGACCTGAACAGACATTTCTCCAACGAAAGATATACAGATGGCCAACAAGCACATGAAAAAATGCTCAACATCACTGATTAGAGAAATGCAAATCAAAACTACCATGAGATACCACCTCACACCAGTCAGAATGGCCATCATTAATAAGTCTACAAATAACAAATGCTGGAAAAAGTATGGAGAAAAGGGAACACTCCTGCACTGTTGGTGGGAATGTAAGCTGGTACAACCACTATGGAGAACAGTATGGAGATACCTTAGAAATCTATACATAGAACTTCCATATGACCCAGAAATCCCACTCTTGGGCATATATCCAGACAAAACTTGCCTTTAAAAAGACACATGCACCCACATGTTCATTACAGCTCTATTCACAATAGCCAAGACATGGAAACAACCCAAACGTCCATCAACAGACAATTGGATTAGGAAGATATGGTATCTATACACAATGGAATACACTACTCAGCCATAAAAAAGAATGAAATAATGCCATTTGCAGCAACATGGATGGAACTAGAGACTCTCATACTGAGTGAAGTAAGTCAGAAAGAGAAAGAAAAATTCCATATGATATCACTCATATCTGGAATCTAATATATAGCACAAATGAACGTTTCCACAGAAAAGAAAATCATAGACTTGGAGGATAGACTTGTGGCTGCCCCAGTGGGGAGGGAGGGAGTGGGAGGGATGGGGAGCTTGGGGTTAATGGACGCAAACTATTGCTCTTTGAATGGATTTACAGTGAGATCCTGCTGTGTAGCCTGAGAACTATGTCTAGATAGTTACATCGCAGCACAACAATGAAAGGAAAAGTATGTACACATGTATGTGTAACTTGGTCCCCATACTGTACAGTAGAAGAAAAAATAAATTTAAAAAATAATAATAAATAAATTAAATATATAAATAAATCATCAAATCTAGAATAAAAAAAAAATTGGCCCAGAGGGAGTCCAATCATGGCTCAGCGGGTTACAAACCCAACTAGTATCAATGAGGATGCAAGTTTGATCCCTGGCCTCACTCAGTGGGTTAAGTATCCAGCATTGCCATGAGCTGTGGTGTAGGTTACAGATGTGGCTCAGATCTGGCATGACTGCGGCTGTGGCCAGCAGCTGCAGCTCTGATTCAACCCCTAGCCTGGGAGCTTCCGTATACCACAGGTACAGCCCTGAAAAGCCAAAAAACAAACAAACAAACAAACAAAAAAAAACGGCCCAGAGCAAGAATCATACCAATAGATATAAAAACAATTTTAATTCTTAATTACCTTCATATGTGAATAAATGTTCTTCTGGTTTGGGATACTACCACTGGAATCACATTAGTGTCACTATGATGTACATGTTGGAATTATTTTAGCTCACAGTTATCCTACAGGTGGACTCTTCTAAGGCTAGGACTATAGGTCAATGGGGAATCAGGTCCGTTCCAGGAGACTACATAGAGTCCTAGTCTTAATGCAGGTGATTTCTGATAATGTTCAGTTCTTTATCAATTACCCCAGCATACTCTCAGAATACTTAAAGCTTTATCAATTACCCCAGTATACTCTCAGAATACTTAAAGCTCCAGGACTCATTAAAATCCCTATTACCTCAGGGATGTATAAAGTCTATGTAAAGAACCCAGAACCAGAGTACATCCTAACAATTTGGGGATGGATAGATTGGCCATCCTGCTAGTTCAGGGTTATCCTAGACCAGAGGCCTTCCTAGACCTCTTAGAGCAGGCTAGGGGTCGAATCAGAGCTGTAGCCACTGGCCTATCCCACAGCCACTGCCACGCCAGATCCAAGCTGCATCTGTGACCTACACCACAGCTCACAGCATCACCAGATCCTTAACCCACTGAGCTTTTTTTTTTTTTTTGAGATTATTAACTCTTAACTCAAGGTCTTAACCTCTTAGCTAAGAAGTATATGACTTCGAATGATTAAAAAAATTAAATATTTATTTTTACTAGCATCTGATTGAAATTTAGCATGTTTTATAATTATGAATAAGCAAGAACCACCATGAAATCAATGGTATTTGTGACTTCATCACCAGGAGAAATCATTTAGCATGTTTTATAATTATGAATAAGCAAGAACCACCATGAAATCAATGGTATTTGTGACTTCATCACCAGGAGAAATCATAAGTATTTTATATCATATTGAAATTGATATTTCTCATATTTGAAATTGAGATATCTCAAAATATGTTCATATCACTTTAATATAATGAAAGTTATTAGACTCATCATAACTCATTATTTAATATATTAAGAAAGCAATATATTGCCATACCACATTTGTTATTTAACATGTGCATAGCATATTTCATTATTAATGGGTTCCATTGTAGCCCTATAGATTTCTACTTCACCTCCCCTACAAGATGACTTGGTACACTGAGGCATATGGTACCAAAGGAAAATGAGAAGGCAAAAGCAGTAAGAGGACAAAAAAAAGAGAGAGAGAGAGAGGGGCTCTGAGGCTATCTTTAGGGCTAATGTACTTTAGAGAGTGTTCTCCACGTTCATATATGGCTCCTGTAGGATAAAGAAAGACACTCAGATACTTACAATGATGATTCTTATAAAATAATATTGGATTCTTGGTGCGGATACCAAGAACTAGAAATCCCTGCTAGATGTCTATGCTGGCACATGCAGCCTACTACTAGAGAAAAGTTGGTCTGTCAGCATCATGGACAAATCAGTGAATAAGTACAAATGAGCATATCCTGTCACTCTCCCCCACAACTATAATCATGCACTCCAGTGTTGATTTGCTATTTCATCACACTAAATTAGAATATCTCCTCTATATCCTCAAAACCTGCTACCATCTACAGCACTGCTTGACTACCACTGACTTTCCCATTTTCTATCCTGTCCTCATTACTTCTTTGATCTTCCAGGTTTCCTGTCTTGTACCTCTGCTTTTTTATTTTCCTTGCATCAACCATGGGTGATGCTTACAGCCATCAGTCACTCTTTGGGAGCATGCTACATTAACAGCTACAGATTTCCCCAAATCACACTAGTTGTCCTGCAACAGGTGTCATCAGAGCACAGAGACATGAGTACCAATAGGTGAAGGTAACATAGCCCCTTCTTTCTCCAAGAAGCTTTCAGTGGGTGAATCTGGCTCACAGCAACTACCTTAGGCAAGCAGCAAATATCTGCCAGACTCCTATCCCTCTGCCAGGTTCAGATTTCCCTCTCCTTTTCACTTTTGAATTCTGATAACAGAGTTTATAAGCAGACAGTGAAATCAATGCTCCCCAAATATAATCGGAATGTCCTGAATTGCATTAGGAAAACAGTACCTATTGACAGAAAACACAGAATGCCTTTTCCATTAGAAGGGAAGAAAGTAGGGTAGATAGAGAGGAGGAAAAAAGGAAGGAAGGAAGCTGTAAATCACTTCTCATTAGAACATCATTCAGATTATCTCATCAGTAGAGAAATAAGAGGAGCAAGGACAGACAGGTGGACGAGCTTCCTGACACACTAGATGTGAGTTAACTACAATCAAAGCTTAAATAAATCTGAATTAGTATAAACAGTCTAATTTTCTGCTATAGCAATTCTTCAAAAACTGATTTTAAATTGACCACTCCATGGAATATGTTTCCCCTTTTGCCTCACAAAAAGATGCCCATGGTGAGAAGAGACACAAAATTACAATCACTGAAAGTGGTGCATATATACATTGCAAAATTATTATTTGCAAATGCCAATCAGACCATTTCACTCTCCTGTGCAACACCTGCCAAGAAAGTCACAATGCACTCAGAATAAATGCCAACCTTCTTTGCACATGGTACCAGACATTCTGCGATGGGCCCTTGCTGACTTCTCCCATCTTGTTTTGGCACATGACCCTTCTTATTCACTTCATGTGGCCATATTAGTTTTTTGTTCCTCAAACAAATCACATTTTCCCACAACAGAGCCTTTGCTTTACTGTTTGTTTGGCTGGACTATCTAACCCCCAAAATTTTCCATGACTAACACCTTCTGTGATGGTTTATTTTGTGTCAACTTGACTGGGCTGAAAGATGCCCAGATACATTGTAAAACATTCTTTGGGGTGTGTCTGTGGGGATATTTATGGAATAGGTTAGCATTTTAATTGGAGGAATGAGTAAAGGCCACCACTTGGAAATGGGTATCAGTCTATTCCAGGTCTGAAGAGAACAAAAGGCAGAGAAAAGGTGAATTTGCTCTCTTGCTTGAGCCAGGACATCCATATTCTCCTGCCAATGGACATCGGCAGGATGTTCTTGGGCCTTGAGACTCAGACTTAAACTTATAACACTTGACTGTCAAGGCTTTGAGTTGGTACTAGAATTACATCACTGGCTTTCCTGGGCCTCCAGCTTGCGAATGGAAAATTCTCAACCTCCATAAATACATGAGCCAACCCTTCATAATAAATCTCTATCTACCTATCTATCCATCTATCTATCCATCCATCCATTCTACTGGTTCTGCCACCCTCTCCTTATGATGAGGTGTACACATTGACAGATTAGCCACCCAGGGTTGGCTGTACAGTCTGGAGCAATGAAATCAGACAAAGTTTATGTCTTCACACATCCCCAATACTTTGGTCTCTCAATAATACAACCTCATCTAAAACTATGGATTGGAGGCAGTATTAGCATATAACTCTTGGGCTTGTGTTTATTCTCTGGTGAGGAATGTAAACTGTCAGTGCTGATACATGTCTTTCATGGCTCAGATCATCATCATTGTACCAGAAAACTTGTTTTGATATAATTTAACCCACCCTATGTGAGCTAAATGCCAAGTGCATTTCAAGAGTTATGTGTTGTCAGGTCTCAGCAAAGCATGCAAAAACTGTAGTGCCTGGGAAAGGCTTAAAGAGAGAGGGGTTGTGAGTGATTATGTCTAGATCCTGAATTGTGTGACAAAAGAGAAGGGATGGATTTGCTGCGAGTTCACTAAAATACCCCAAAGGCTATGCTTTTCTCTTTTGAAAAGAAGTAGGTGTTAAGTGGGTATTTTATTTTTTTCTGAAAGGTTTGAACTTGCATGTGAAACATTTGGTCAGACAACCAAAAGGATCTGTGTCCCTTCTGATAAAACACAGAATTGTGTTCTATAACCTGCATAAGTCTCCACAGTCTTGTTTTGATGTGATCTCAAGTCAAGAGTGTGACAATATGAAAAGGCACATTTGGTCGCTAGCAATTCCTATTGCTGAAGCTTCCAACAGCAAATATGAAAAAGTTCCTGATATTTATTTTTCTTAAATCACTTCAGTAGGAAGACTGGTTTTTCCCTCTCATCGTACCACAATAAAATTCATTTTATAGCACAATTATTAAAATAACATTTAACTTAAATATTGCAATCCTTATTTGTTATGAATCTGTACAGTTCAAAGGTCATTTAATAAAAATATGCAAGTTTTATTTCTTCTTTTACAAAATGATACAATTTACTAGATAATACTTCTTGAATTCTAAAGCAAGGAAAAAGACCCCCTGGCACGAAAATTCTAGCACAAGACACATATATAGGGATGGGATTAACATACAAATACTACCACCTTTAAAACAGATAACCAATAAAAAACTAAGTATAGCACAGGGAAATATACTCAATATTTTATAATAACATATAAGGGAAAAGAATTTGAAAAAGAATATATGTGTGCATAATGGAACCACTGTGCTCTACACGTGAAACTAAGGTGACATTGTAAATCAATTATACTTCAATAAAAAAATAAAGACTATAAGAAAATACATGTAGGAGTTCCTGTCTTGGCTCAGCACAAACAAATCTGACTAGTATCCCTGAGGACACAGGTTCAATCCCTGGCCTTGCTCAGTGGGTAAAGAATCCAGCATTGCTATGAGCTGTGGTGTAGGCTGCAGACATAGCTTGGATCCCAAGTTGCTGTGGCTGTGGGTGTAGGCTGGCAGCTACAACTCCAATTTGACCCCTAGCCTGGGAGCCTCCATATGCCACAGGTGCACCCCTAAAAAGACAAAAAACAGTCCCCCAAAAAAACCCTCATAAACTAAAAAGGATATGAAGATATTTTGTAATTCCTTAGTAGTCATATAAATGGAAATAAAAATAAAAATAGATTTAAAAACATAGACATCAAAATGAGTTTTCTTTTTTTTTTTCACAACTACACCTGTTGTAAATGGAAGTTCCCAGGCCATGGGTTGAATCTAATCAGAGCTTCAGTTGAGGCCTATGCTACAGAAACCACAGCCACAGCAACACCAGATCCCAGGCATATCTGTGAACCTGCATCCTCAAAGAGAAAACACTGGGTCCTTTAACCACTGAGCCACAATGGGGAACTCCGCAAATTTTCTTTTTAATTTTTTTTCATTTTTAAAATTTTTATTGAAGATAGTTGATTTACATTAAATAGATCCAAGAAATGAATTTTTATAAAATTTATGGTTTCACCGTATAGTTTCTAAGGATTTCCCCTGCCAAGGGGCAGCAGTTTGGCAAACTGAAAAGCTTTTAAAACCGTAGTCAATTGCTGTCAACGTTTGTGATACCCTCTTTTGTAACTGTCCCCTTCACCGCATCTCACATTTTTCCTTTCCTCACTCTCTGCCACATTTTCTCATTCCTTTACTTGAGAAAATATAGCAACCCTTTCCTCCTGCTGGCATCTTGTCCAGTTCTCCTCTGTAGGCAATCAAATTTTGGATCCTTCTATCCTCTTCTGTCTCTTGATCCCGACCCCCAAACTCTACCCTTCCTACTCTCCACCCCACACTCAGCAGCATATCAAAGGGACTTGTACATGGCCACATCCTACGTGCTAGATAATCTAAAAAGTTAAGTCTGTGCAGAATTTAGGGCTGCTAAGGGGTCATCTACCTCTTAAGGAAGAGGCATCAACTTTGCCTTTTCAATTAGCCTCCTGAGATATATTTAGTTTGGCTCCAACATTATATAAATAACTTGGAAGCATTACTCCAACTCTTACAAGGCGAAAAAGTGAAAAACATTCTCCCAAAAAAAAAAGGATATGATAATTATGCGATGGGAAGGAGGTGTTAAGCAATGTTATGGTGGTAATCATTTTGCAGTATAGAAGTGTACCAAATCAATGCAATGCATGCCTTAAACATACTTAATATTGTGTCAATTATATTTCAAAAAAGCTGGATGGGGTGGAGTGAACGAACTGAAAATCAGAAACCCTTTTTAGACCCATCAGAAAACTGGTAACAAAGGGTAAACTGCCACCCCAAAATGTGAAGAAAGAGGTACATCCAGGGAGATGTAGCATCTGAGATTTGCTTACCTGGAACAGAAGCTTCTGGGTATCACAGGTGGTAGGACCATTCACTTGATTAGTAATTTTGACAAGCTGCTGGAGATTGAAGACTAGCATGAAAATGGGAAATTCCTGAGGAACACAAAAATAGAGGAGCCCCCTCCCACTTCAAGGGCACTCTTCCTTGGAACAGAACCAAATTCTCATGGTAAAGATCCCAGGAAGGTCCTGTCATGGCCATGGCAGGGGAAAGGAAGAAAGAACAGTCACTGTAAAACCATTCCAAATCCTTCTCCAAAATAAAATCTACTCACCAAGGGGAAAGACTTTACCAGGGGACAATATTGAGACCTTATCTGTCCTGGGAAAAGAAAATTTCTCCCCACTCCAGACTTCCTATCTCATCTTAAGAAAGAAAAAAAAAAAAAACTATGATCAACAGAATGCAAGGCTGTGAGGAAGCACGTTTTATTTATATTTTTTACACTTATTTATTTTATTACTCAATGAATTTATGATATTTATAGTTGTACAATGATCATCAAAATCCAATTTCAAAGGGTTTCCATCACACAACCCCAGCACATCCCCCCACCTCCCAAACTGTTTCCTCCAGAGACCATAAGTTTTTCAATGTCTGTGATTCAGCATCTTTCCTGCAAAGAAGTTCCGTCTGTCCTTTTTTCAGATTCCACATGACAGTGAAAGCATTTGATGTTGGTGTCTCACTGTATGGCTGACTTCACTTAGCATGATAATTTCTACGTCCATCCATGTTGCTAAAAATGCCATTTTTTTTTCCTTTTAATAACTGAGTAATATTCTATTGTGTATATGTACCACCTCTTCTTGATCCACTCCTCTGTCGATGGGCATTTAGGTTGTTTCCATGTCTTGGCTATTGTAAATGGTGCTGCAATGAACATTGGAGTACATGTTTCTTTGCGAGTTGTGGTTTTCTCTGGATAGATGCCCAGGAGTGGGATTGCTGGATCAAATGGTAGTTCTATGTTGAGTTTTCTGAGGAATCTCCATACTGCTTTACACAGTGGTTGCACCCATTTACAATCCCACCAACAGTGTAACAGGGTTCCTTTTTCTCCACACCCTCTCTAGCACTTACTGTTTGTAGACTTTTTGATGATGGCCATTCTGGCTGGTGTAAGGTGGTGCCTCATAGTGGTTTTGATTTGCATTTCTGCATTTCTCGAAGAATGAATGATGTTGAACATATTTTCATGTGTTTTTTGGCCATCCATATGACTTCTTTGGAGAACTGTCTGTTTAGATCTTCCGGCCATTTTTTGATGGGGTTGTAGGATTTTTTGGTATGCAGCTGCAGAAGGTGTTTATAAATTTTGGAGATGAATCCCTTGTCACTTGATTCATTTTCAAAGATATTCTCCCGTTCTGTGGTTGTCTTTTTGTTTTGTTTAGGGTTTCCTTTGCTGTGCAGAAACTTTTGAGTTTCATTAAGTCCCATTTGTTTATTTTTGTTTATACTTGTCATGAATCTTGAGAGGTGGCTCTGAGAAGATGTTGCTGTGCTTTATGTCAGAGAGTGTTTGGCCTATGTTTTCCTCTAAGAGTTTGATAGTGTCTGGTCTTATATCTAGGTCTTTCATCCATTTGGAGTTTATTTTTGTGTATGGTGTTAGGGAGTGTTCTAATTTCATTGTTTTCCCTGTGGCTGTCCAGTTTTCCCAGCACCACTTACTGAACAGGCTGTCTTTTCTCCATTGTATATTGTTGCCTCCTTTGTCATAGATTAGTTGGCTGTAGGTGCATGGATTTAATTTGGGGCTTTCTATCGTGTTCCACTGATGTATACTCTGTCTTTGTGCCCGTCCATAAGGTTTTGATGATTGTTTCTTTGTAGGATAGTCTGAAGACAGGGAGCCTGATACCTCCAGCTCCATTTTTCTTGTTCAGGATGTCTTTGGCTATTCTGGGTCTTTTGTGCTTCTAAAGAAACTTTAAAATATTTTGCTTGAGTTCTGTGAAAACTGTCCTTGGTAATTTGATAGGGATTACATTGAATCTGTAGATTGCCTTGGGTAGTATAGTCATTTTGGTAATACTAACTCTTCCAATCCAAGAGCATGGTATGACTTTCCATCTATTTGTGTCATCTTTGATTTCTTTTATGAGTGTCTTATAGTTTTCAGAGTATAGGTCTTTTGTCTCTTTAGGTAGGTTTACTCCTAGGTATTTTATTCTTTTGGATGTGGTGGTAAACAGGATTGCTTCCCTAGTTTCTTTCTGCTTTCATTGTTAGTGTATAGAAATGCCGTCGATTTCTGTGTATTAATTTTGTATCCTGTGACTTTGTCAAATTCATGGACGAGCTAGAACAGTTTTCTGATAGAGTCTTTAGGATTCACTAGGTATAGTATCATATCATTTGCAAATAATGAGAGATTTATTTCTTCCTTTCCAATTTGGATTCATTTTATCTCTTTTACTTCTCTGATTGCTGTGGCTAGGACTTCCAGAACTATGTTGAAGAGTAGTGGTGAGAGCAGACATCCTTGTCTTGTTCCTGATCTCAGCGGGAATGCTTTCAGCTTGTTACCATTGAGAATGATATTAGCTCTGGGTTTGTCATATATGGCCTTTATTATGTTCAGGTAAGTTCCCTCTATGCCCATTTTCTGAAGGGTTTTTATCAAAAATGGGTGTTGGATTTTGTCAAAGGCTTTTTCCGCATCTATTGAGAGGATCATGTGGTTTTTATCCTTCAGTTTGTTAACGTGGTGTATCACACTGATGGATTTGCAGATATTGAAGAACCCTTGCATCCCTGGGATAAATCCCACTTGATCATGATGTACAATCCTTTTAATGTATTGTTGGATGTGGTTTGCTATTATTTTGTTGAGGATTTTTGCATCAATGTTCATCAGTGAAATTGGCCTGTAGTTTTCTTTTTTTGTGGTATCTTTGTCTGGTTTTGGCATCAAGGTGATGGTGGTCTCATAGAATGAGTTTGGGCATATCCCTTCCTCCGCAATTTTTTGAAATAGTTTCATAAGGGTAGGTATTAGCTCTTCCCTAAATGTTTGATAGAATTTGCCTGTGAAGCCATCTGGTCCTGGACTTTTGTTTGTTGGAAGTTTTTTAATCACAGTTTCTATTTCAGTACTTGTAACTGGTCTATTCATCTTTTCTATTTCATCTTGGTTTAGCCTTGGAAGATTGCACCTTTCTAAGAATTTGTCCATTTCTTCTAGTTTTTCTGTTATTAGCATATAGTTGCATGTAGTAGTCGCTTATGATCATTTGTGTTTCTGTAATGTCCGTTGCTACGTCTCCTTTTTCATGTCTAATTTTATTGATTTGAGTCCTCTCTCTTTTTTTCTTGCTAAGTCTGGCTAAGGGTTTATCAATTTTGTTGATGTTTTCAAAGAACCATCTTTTTGTTTCATTGAGCTTTTCTTTGTTTCTGTTTCATTGATTTCTACTCTGGTCTTTATGATTTCTTTCCTTCTACTAACTTTAGGTCTTGCCTGTTCTTCTCTCTCGAGCTGTTTTAGATGTGAAGGTAGCATGTTTATTTGAGCTTTTTCTTGTTTCCTGAGGTGGGCTTGTATTGCTCTAATCTTTCCACTTAGAACGGCTTTTGCTGCACCCCATAGGTTTTGGAGTGTCATATCTTTGTTGTCATTTATTTCTAGGTATTTTTTAATTTCCTCTTTGATTTCTTCAGTGATCCATTGGTTCTTCAGTAGCATATTGTTCAGTATCCACGTGTTTGTGTTTTAGCAGTTTTTTTCTTGTTGTTGATTTCCAGTCATATAGCGCTGTGGTTGGAAAGATGCTTGATATGATCTCAATTTTCTTAAAGTTACCAAGGCTTGATGTGTAGCCCAAGATGTGATCAATCTTAGAGAATATTCCATGTGCACGTGAGAAGAATGTGTATTCTGTTGCTTTTGGATGAAATGTCCTATAAACATCTATTAAGTCCATCTGGTTTAATGCATCATTCAGGGCCTATGTTTCCTTATTGATTTTCTGTCTGGATGATCTGTCCATTGCTGTAAGTGGGGTGTTACGGTCTCCCACTATGATTGTATTATTGTTGATTTGTCCTTTTAAGGTTGTTAGCAGTTGCCTTATATATTGTGGTGAACCTATTTTGGGTGCATAAATATTTAAAATTCTTATATCTTCTCCTTGTATTGATCCTTTGATCATTAGGTAGTGCAATTCCTTGTCCCTTAAAATATCCATTATTTTAAAGTCTATTTTGTCTGTTATGAGTATTGCTACTCCAGCTTTCTTTTGCTCCCCATTTGCATGGAATATTTTCTTCCATCCTCTCACTTTCAATTTGTATGTGTCCCTAGAATTGAAGTTGGTCTCTTGAAGACAGCATATATATGGATCTTGTTTTTGTATCCATTCAGCCAGTCTATGTCTTTTGGCTGGGGACGTATAATCCATTAACATTTAAGGTAATTATTGATATGTATGTTTTTCTTGCCATTTTATTCATTGCTTTGGATTTGTTTTTGCTGCTCTTTTTTCGTCCCTTCTCGTGTTCTCTCCTCTTCTGGATTGATGACTCTCTTTAGTGTTTTATTTCCATTGATTTTTCTTATTTGTTTGGGTATCAATTGTAGATTTTTGGTTTGCAGTTATGCTGAAGTTTTGATATGAGTCTATATACATATGAGATTGTTTTAAGTTGTTGGTCTCTTAATTGCAACTGCATCTCCAGGGTCCTGCATTTGTACCCACCTCTTCTCATGATTTCTGATTTTGGTGGTATAATTGTGCATGGACGATTTTGTATCTTTATTGTATATCTGCCTTTACTGGTGAGCCTTGTCATTTGTGGAATTTTTTTTTCTGGTTGCCGCCTTTTCTTTTCTGCCTAGAGAAGTTCCTTTAGTATTTGTTGTAAGGCTGGTTGAGTGTTGCTGAATTCTCTCAGCTTTTGCTTATCTGTGAAGGTTTTGCTTTCTCCTTCACATCTGAATGAGAGCCTTGCTGGGTAAAGTCATCTTGGTTGGAGGGTTTTTCCTCTCATCACGTGAAGTATATCATGCCACTCCCTTCTGGCCTGCAGAGGTTCTGCTGAAAAATCTGCCAATTACCTTATTGGGGTTCCCTTGTGTGTCATTTGTTTCTTTTCCCTAGCTGCTTTCAAGATTTTCTCTCTGTCTTTCATTTTGGTCAATTTGATTAATGTGTGTCTCGGTGTATTCCTCCTTCGGTTTATTTTATATGGTAATCACTGTGCTTCCTGGATTTGAGTGAGTGGTTCCTTTCCCATGTTAGGGAATTTTTTCACTATTATCTCTTGGAATATGTTTTCTTTCCCCTTCTCTTTCTCTCTTCACCTTCTGGCACCCCTATAATATGGCTGTTGGTGCATTTAACATTGTCCCAGAGTTCTCTCAGACTCTCTTCATTTGTTTTCAATCTTTGTTCTCTTTTCTGTTCTGCATCCTTATTTCCTCCACCTCACTTATTCATTCTTCTGCCTCCTGTATTCTGATGTTAGCTGTTTCTAGTGAATTTTTTATTTCAGTTATTGTATTTTGCATCTCTTCTTGTTTAAGTTTTATATCTTGTATCTCTTTGCTCAGTGTTTCCTGAAAGTTATCCATCTTTGCCTCCAGTTTCTTTCCAATGTCTTGCATCATCTTCAGCATCAACAGTCTAAAGTCTTTTTCCTGGAGGCTCAGAATCTCCTGATCACTTAGCTGATTTTCTGGGGGTTTTTCTTTCTCCCTCATCTGAGTTACAGTTCTCTGTCTTTTCATTTTTATAGGTTTTTGGTATGGTGACCTTTTTACAGATAATAGAGTTGTGGCCTCTCTTACTTCTGGTGTCTGCCCCCTTGTGGCTGAAATTGGTACAGGGGCTTGCTATAGGCTTCCTGATGGAAGGGACTGACACCTTCCCACTGGTAGGTGGAGCTGATTCTAATCCCTCTGGTGGGTGGGGCTTTGTCTCTGGATGGGATTAGAGGAGGCTGTGTGCCTGAGGTGTCTTTAGGATGCCTGTTTACTGTGTGGGTGGTGGGGGCGTGATCCCACCTGGATTGCTGTTTGCCCTGTTGCTTCTCAGCTATGATGGATGGGGCCAGATTTTCCCAACACGCCCACCTCCAGAGAAAGGCACATTGCTGAATATTCCTGCAAGGTTTGCTTCCAATGTCCTTCCCCCACGACAAGCCACATTCACCCCTGTTTTCTCAGGATGTCCTCCAAGAACTGTAATCAGGTTTGACCCAGATTCCTATGGAGACTTTTCTTTTCCCTGGGACCCAGTGCACATGAAAGTCTGTGTGCACCCTTTAAGAATGGGGTCGCCATTTCCCCCAGTCCTGTGGAGCTTCTGCAAACAAGCCCTACTGGCCTTCAATGCCAGATGCTATGGGGGCTCTTTCTCCCAGTGCCAGATCCCCACAGATGAGTTTGTTGTGGGGCTCAGAACTCTCACTCCTGTAGGTGAGTCTCTGTGAACCAGTTAGTTTCCAGTCAGTGGGGTTTCCCACCTGGGAGGTATGGGGTTGCTTTTATCATGTAATCACCCCTCCTACCACTTGATGTGGTTTCGTCTTAAGGAAACACATTTTAAATGCTACAAATAAAAAAAAAAAGTGAGGGACATGGGGGAAGAGTGAAATCTATAACCATGGAGGAAGGATACAATTACTTGTGAAAGCCACTACCCCAAACAGAGCTCCCTCATATAAAAGACTCAGGCTTAGTCAGAAGCTTATAGAAGGGCAAGTCTCCTCCACATAACTACCACCACACCAACAAGGCTCCAGTGTAATAACAGTGGACAGAAGCTGAAAACATAAGCACATAGACTCTCAGAAGCAATTCCGAGAAGCCTCAAAGCCAATATATTAGATAAAAATAAGGACAATAAATGAAATTGAGGCCTCTGCTACCTCTAATTACAACAGACATTAAATAGCACCTAACTTCTATCCAGATTAACACAAATCCTTACACCAAAGACCTTTTTACCTCAGCAATTATTATCCATATAACATATCCAGATTTCAATATAAAGTTACAAAGTGTGCCAAAGGATGAGAAAAGACACACTCTGAACAAATAATCATCAGAACCAGGCTCAAATACAATACAGATTTTGGAATTATCAATCAAGGACTTCAAAATAACTCTGATTAATACATTAATGGCTCTAATGGAAAAGGTGGACAACAGATAAGACTGGAAAATGTCATCAAAGATATGGAAACTCTAAGAAAGAACCAAAATGAAATACTAGAAATCAAAAACACAGAAACAGAAATGAAGAATGATTTTGATGAACGTTTCACTAGACCCAACACAACTGAGGAAAGAATCAGTGAACTTGAAGATAGGTCAAAGAAACTTTGGAAACTGAAATAGAAAATAAAAAAATAGAGAAGAAAAAAGAACAGACTGTCTAAGAGCTGTGTTACCATGTCAAAATGAATAACACATATATAAATAGAATACTAGAAGGAGAACAGTTAATATGACAGAAGAAATATTTGAAGTAATAATAACTAAGAACTTCTCAAAATTAATGACACCAAATCACTCTAGAAAAGTTGCATGCTATAGGGAAATTTTCCTACTTCTGTGTCCTTAGTTTCCCCACATAAATCTCTTGGTTCATGGCAGTGGATCTGGTTTAAAGGGGAAAGGAATGAGTGCCTGTATCAATTTCTCATGACTTGGAAGAAATTACTGCAAGCTTGCTGGTGTAAAATGACACAGCTGTGTCATAGTTTTGGAAGTCAAAATTCTAAAATCAGGGAGGGCTGGTTCCTTCTATAGACTTTTGGGGAAAATACTTTCTTGCCTTTTCTAGCTTCTAGAGGTCTCCTACTCTCCTTGGCTCATGTCTCCTTCCTTAATTCATTCAAACTTCTTGTTTCCATCATCCTATCTACTTCTTTTCTGTAATCAAATATCTCTCTTCCATTCTCTGTTCCCCACCTTTGTATTATAAGGACATGTGTGATTACACTTAGAGCCCACCTGAATAATCCAAGATAATTTACCCATCTAAAGATTCTTAACTTAATAATACCTACAAAGTCCATGTTGTCATGTAAGTGATCAGTCACAGGTTCCAGAAATTAGGATGTGGATATCTTTGGAGGCCATTATCCAGCCTACCAAGGTACCCTTTTGAGGCCTGAACAAAACAGAGGAAAAAAAATGACCACAATATACATCCATGGATCTGGCATTCACACAGGACTGATATTAATATGAACCTTGATATAAAAAAACAAAGCTTCACATTAGTTACTAAAAAGGATACCAAAGAACCATAAGGCAAGTTTTACCCCAAGCCTTCCAGTTAGACAACATGGGATATATAATAAAAGTCAGTAAATGTTTGCCTCTTTCATTTTACAAACAAAATAAGTCAGCTACCATGGTTCTTTTTAATTGACAAGGCCTACAGACACTAATTACAAAATAAATGTTGTATTACAAACTTTCAACATTAATTCATAGGCAAGCTTTGATTATCTTCCAACTTGAAAGTTTATTTTTGAAAAGGGGAAAAAACAGTGCATTTTCCTATGGAACTTGGCAGGGTTTACATTCTTTCAATGAACAAAAAGCTTGAAATTTTAAGAATTTATTTTAGACTGAAGATGTCTTTGATATACATCACCCTAAGTGATGGGTCCTGGTATTATTAGAAAGAGGCCTGGGGAAAAAAGAAGACAGTTTATTTGTATCTTGAGGGAAAAGGAATAGGAGGTCCCTGGGATAAATACAGACAGAAATGACTTTTATAACATTTTTAAAAAATGGTACTACTGGCACCAACCAATAAGAAAAAATGCCGATGACAACAAGCCTTGCATCCTATTGCATGTATCTATTGCTATCAGCCCTGAATATGCAGCAAAATTATCATAAGAAAATAAACATGTTAGTAGTCTTGGTTCAGTATTCTTATATTTCTGGACTTCTTTTTGGTACCACAGTTATATAATTACTATGAGCTTTTTAATCATATTCATGGGGATGGGGAATGAGAAGCTCCAAAAATAGCTGCAGAGAGGTAAATCTTCCCTTTGGAGACAGGGATGGGAACTGAGTATCTAAAATCAGGGTAACCAGCCGCTGGGTTCCATCCCATGAGATAAAAAGGGTATTCTTCTCATTTTTTCTTGTCTAAATTGTATCTATCTCTCTCCTCTCATTTATCAACTTGCTCTCTTCCTTTCCCTCCTTCTCGCTCTCTTCCTCTCCCTCCCCCCCCCGACTCTCTCTCAAAACACACACACATAAACAAATCTCTTTCTTCTGCAGAACCTCCTTTACTCCTACAGCTTCAACTCTACTTTTTATCCAGATGATTGCAAATTTAAAACTTCAATCCAATTCTTACCAACCTAAGTTCCATTTTGGAAATATCCTGCCTTAGCATAAAGCACTGTTACATATTTTTTCAAATATTTCCTTACTCAAGTTATCTTTTCAAAATAAATAAAGTCAGTATTAAAACCTGTATTGTCCTAACACAGAAAATGAGGTTTGGACTCCTCTGCTCTTTTCTTTTTCCACTTGACTGCCATAAGCCAACTGCCACTGTGCCTTTTCCATAACAAAGTCAACTAATCTGACTGATTCAGGGAACCACAAGAAAATATATGGAAAACATTATGAGCAATTTATTTTTTGAATGACTTGACAAGTCAGTTCAGTAAAATTTACTGAGAATCTGAATCTGGAGAAATTAAAATCTCATAGGACTTGTTCTGAAAACATGGTGCTTAAACACATTCCACAATCTCAGCAGCCACCCCACCTCATCATATTAGCCCAGAGTAGAGTCCACTCCCATGAGCACTTAGAAGAGCTCCACTCCTATAAGCACTTAGATCTAATGGCACTAGTTACTCCAAGTCCTTGTAAAATAGAGGATGGTGGCACTTCTGATAATAAATGTGGGCAGGCCACAGCTAATTGACAGTGAAAGATGAACTGGAAGTTTTACAGCATTATGAAAACCAGGCCAGATCAATCTGAAGCAACAACAAAGTTCTCAGAGATTGTTTTCAATTTATCAACTAGGATTCATCCTTTCCTTTTAGACTTCTGGTCACTTACTTCCAGAAATACCACTTCTAGAAGCTTCTCTCCTATATAATGCCATCTCACCTATAAAGAATGACACAAACTAGAGACCTCTGTCCTGATAAACACATCCAACTACTTTATCAGGTAGACAGTTGTGGCACAGGCTTCCAGCTCAGATCCCAAGTAGTTTTGCAGAACATGACCCAATGATACACTGCCACTAAAGCCTGCTTCAAACAAAAATTTCCTCTGTGCAGATGCCAGGTCAAGCCCCATATTTGGGCAGGCAGCTTGTGTTTCTTTTGGCTTCGTCTCCTCTGAGGCATATTGCAGAGGGAGTGTTGATTTTATAACAGACCCAAATGAGTAACAGGATCTGAATGACAGGTGAGACTTCTGTAGTAGAAGTAATGGGCAAAGCCATGCCCCAATCGCCCACCTCAACTCTTCAAACACATCCAAATAGCCAAAAAACAAAGAGCTTCTCAAACTAAAAAGTTATGCAGAAACATTATCATAGTTATATTCCTTATCCTCAAAATGGCTGAAAAGCAAAACAGAACATTATTACAATAAGGTAACACCTGTGCCTTTAGATATGGGCGCTCTACATCATGTTCCAATGTTACTCAATAATTACACATGCTACCTAATCATTTGATAACAGAAAATTGCTAAGTGTTTACTGTCTGCCAATAACATATTCAGAGCGTTTTCAAATTTATCCTCACAGCATTCTGTGATATGTTAACTGATTTGCTCTCATTTTAGAGTGAAGAAGCTGATGCTTGATCACATAACTAATGACAGATTTTGTCTATATCTTTAACCTCTATACAATACTGCCCCTTAACCATCTTTAATTCTTTAGATAAATGGAATATTAAATGTCATAAAAATACAGTAAGATTGCAGCTGTATGTGCTCATTTTCAGGCATTTTATTATCACTGTAATTATTTTTCAAAGATGGTATCTACTTATGTCTTGCATGTACACTGCTATCCTTACATTTTTTAATCCTTCAAAAAATGTTTTGTTGCATTTCAATATTATAATACCTTTCCCCAAAATGCCTGTAAGTACAAATTACCTCTATTATTCTAAACCCACTAGCTGTCTTCCCATTCAAGAACTGCAGATATGCTGAGAACCATGTTTACCCAGGCTTTCTATTCATGGGGTGGAAAACCCAAGCCAGTCCCCACTGACAGATCTTATTATTCTCAGATACAGCATAAGAGAAACATTCACATTCTATGGGCACTTTTCTGTATGTGATTTCTAATCTCTGTGGATAGGCAAAAATGTGCGTAGAACTGCAATCCTCTGATTTCCATTTCCCACCTCATTCTTGCCTTAGATCTTTTGTTTTAAATTAGCCAAGGTGATAGACAAGTATTCAAGGGTGGGGGGAAAAAAGAAAAATAGAGAAGGAATTATTTTTTAAATGAGAGAGTAAAGAAGACGGACAGTTGTTCAACATTCTAGGGATGATAAGAAATTTTTAAATAAAGTTTCTATAGCCCAAAAATTATTTGGAAGCAAAATTAACTCATCATCATAATAACTAACAGATGTGAAAGACTGCTGTGTGCTTAATGTTCTAGAGAGTCTATCTCACTCAATTCCCAAAACAAACCTATAGTTTAAACATTATCTCATTTGTGTTGGTGATATTCCTTTGCAGCTATCCTGCCTCTGTAGTTTACCCTCTGAAGGACTCTAGGCAGACATCAATAACCTGCATTGATCACATCATGGTGTAATTCACTATTTATTACTTATAGTATGAATTCACTGTGAGCTCCTTCACTCCAGAAATTTTCATAGTTCTAGACCATGGTGAATGCCTACTCGATGCTTGTCAACTACACATATTAAAGGTAGAGGAATGAAAAATAGAGGAAGCACAGGAAACCAGAATGCATTAGGGGAGCTTCAGAATTAGAGACACAGTCTCTTCTGCTGTAATGAAAAAATTGCGCCACAAAACAATCTCCTGAGTTCCCACTGTGGCTCAATAGCATCTTGGGAACACTGGGACGCAGGTTTGATCACTGGCCAGCATGGTGGGATCCAGTGTTGCCACAGCTGCAGCTTAGTCTGCAACTGCAGCTCAAATCAGATTTCTGTCCCAGAACTCATATGCCACAGGGAAGCCAAAAAAGAAAAAAACAATCCTATCCCTAAATAAACTCAGTCTTAAAATAGCACGGACTTGGAGTTCCCACTGTGGCTCAGCAGGTTATGAACCCAACTAGTATCCATGAGAATGCAGGTTCAATCCCTGGCCTCACTCAGTAGGTTAAGGATCCAGTATTGCCATGAGCTGTGCTATAGGTCACAGACATGACTCAGATCCAACGTGGCTGTGGTACAAGCCAGCAGCTGCAGCTATGATTTGACCCCTAGCCTGAGAACTTCCATATACCAAAGGTGTGGCCCTAAACAGCAAAAACAAAACAAAAGTAAAATAGCATGGCCTACCAAAAATTCTGTTTGAATATAATTAACTTTTAGTTTACCAGTATGTCCCTGGGGCTGGGCATACAGGGACTTAATGCATTATTTTTTTTTAATAAATGTCAGAAAGGACTAGGGAGTAAAGGATTTCAAACCATTGATATAAGTTTCACTTTTCTAGCAGGAGGATTTATTTACAGCTATAGAATCAAAACACCCCTCAGCAAATGCACATCTATCTGTGGCCCATATTGGGAGTCCCTCCTTTCCCATCTCCAAGCCACTCATTAGCACAAGCTTTTTGCACTTTATCATCATTTAATGTTTCAAAAAACAATGCCCAGACCCACTCAAAGAAAAGAAAGAACTCAACAGCTCCACCATTCCCCTTTCTCCAGGAGTAATGTTAATTTCCAAACATGTTCAAGTAATAACCTACACTGGTACTCAGAATGCAAGTTATGAGCCTTGATTATTCAATCCTGTTACAGCCAAGCTGCATTACGAAAATTGAGCTAGGAGTTCCTGTTGTGGCTCAGTGGGTAAGGAAGGACCTGACATTGTCTCTGTGAAGAGGCAGGTTCAATTATTGGCCTCACTCAGTGGGTTAAGGATCCAGCACTGCCACAAGCTGCAGCTTAAGTCATAAATGCTGCCCAAATCTGGTGTTACTGTGGCTGTGGCATAGGCCTCAGCTATAGCTCCAACTCAACCCCTGGCCCAGAAACTCCCATATGCCACAGGTGCAGCCATTAAAAAAAAAAGGAAAGAAATTCCCATCATGGCTCAGTGGTAACAAACCCAACTAGTTTCCATGAGGACATGGGTTCAATCCCTGGCCTTGCTCAGTGGGTTAAGGATTCAGCATTGCCATGAGCTGTGGTACAGGTCGCAGATGCAGCTTGGATCCTGTGTTGCTGTGGCTGTGGAGCAGGCCAGCAGCTACAGTTCTGATTAGATCCATAGTCTGGGAACTTCCATATGCCATGAGTGAGGCCCTAAAAAAAAAAAGAAAGAAAATTGAGCTATATAAGCAATCCCTATATGTGAGTTTCAGATGATCTACCACTTCATACAATAATAAATTATAGATTTTGCCTTTCAACCTGACATCACTTTTGCCCTGATGCTATAGCCCTATAGGATTGAAGTAGTGGATTTATTACTCCCTTTACTTCCACACATCAGGGAGACTGACTGTAGTCTAAGTTCCAAGTATGCAGTTGCTAAAAAAAGAAATCATGACGCTTTTCCTTGTAGAAGCAAAGATATGCAAGTCCCCAAACTGCAGGAAGAACAAGGCTGCAACTGCTAGCAATGGCTAGAGCACACAAACATAGGAGGTAGAAGCCTGCACAGAAACGTTTCAAAGGGCTCTTTAAGATAAAAAGGAGAGAAAAGGGAGAGAAAAACAGAAGGGGCTAGGGTAACAATGGTGTTTCCTGCTCATTGTGCACAGCCAGAACTTGGATTTCTCTAATTAAGTAGAATAACTCTTCAGGTTTTATCCAGGTTGGTGATGTTGCCTATATCATCCACACGTTTTCTTCTTGGCCAATCAAGTTGAATTAATGATATTAGGGAAAAAAACCTCTGAAATTCATGAAACTCCCTAGATTATAAGTCAAAAATCAGCTTTTCTTAGTGAAGATTTTCCAGATCTGGAGTCTGAGGCAGCTCCCTTTCTGAATTAAAAGAAGGAATCAATGGGCAATAAGTTTATTATATGCAAGTTTAACCAAGCTGTGTGCAGCTGACCTAATTAATAGATTTCATTGTTAGAAAACATTAGGATGGCTTAATTTTTGGAGATAGAGCCAATAAACACTGATATATAATTCTTTTGATATAGCAGATAAGTCAATCTACTCATTATATACGTAAATACACATTCTTATCTGAGTAACACTATAAAGTATATGAAATATAATGGTCATAAGACTATCTGATTAAGACAAAACTCATTCTTGTCAACCTAACTTTAAAGTTTAACAACATTATCATTAACAAATGCTAATTATGGACAAAGGATACTCGAACTTAGTAAAATCTCTGAGTTGCAAAATATAGTCAAAGAATCATTACAAAGATAGGTACCTGCCAAGAATGGAGAAAGAGTTAGCAGGATCTTAGTTGAGGACTACCTGTGTTTAAATAATTAGGTAAAAAAAGCACAACCAACTTTATGATACCTGAATTTAAATGCTGCTCAAGTAGCACTTGCAAAGAGATCATTGGCCCTCCCTCATAAAGAAGGCTGGAGAAACACCAAACATTTATAGCTTGCCTAGTATGTATCAGGTACTAGCCTAAGAAGTATGTATACCTGTCATGTGAAATAGTACTCACATATGTAACCCTTTCTTAATGGGGCCACATCATCATTCAACAATACCGCACAAATATTTTCAGTATTTACATGTGCTGGGCACCATTTTAGACAATGGATATTCAATACTGCAAGAGGCAAGATATCTCTCGTGGTTATCTGTCAAGGAAACATCAATATTAAAGAAGAAAATAATTAATAATGAATTTCCATAGGAATAGAACCACAAAGACAATGAAAGAATAAAATGGAATAGAAGGTTTTGTCCAGGTGATGATGGGTTGCCTATAACATCCACGCTCTTCCATCCTTGCCAGGGTCAATTGATGACACTGGAAAAATTCTTTGGAATTCACTGAGCTCCCTGGATGGAGAGTCAAAATCATGTTCTTTAGACAATGATTTTCCATGTCTGGAGTCAGACACACTTTCCTTTCTAAATCAGAACAGGAAAGAGTTGGAACAGGTAGAGAACAGGCAGAGGTGGGCAGCACTACTTTATTAGGATTTTTAGAAAATGCCTTTTTGAGAAAGTCACTTTTGAACTGAGATAAGGATTACAATAAGGCAAGAATTTAGAGTAACAGCCTTTGAGGCAGAAGAGACAGTGGCAGAGTAAGAGCATGGGATGGGATTTGTAAGCCAGTCAAAAGCTAATAACTGGAGTCTTTGTGGACAGAGAAGAGCATCCCATTATGTCCCACTCAGCTCCTATCTCCTTTGAAATCTGGAGGCTCAGCAACATTATTTTACTGCCCCTAAAGAAAGAACACACAAGCTAGAATTCCTCCTGATTCAAACATGAAGGTCCTTACTATGCTTTGATCTAGAACCCTACTAGGCTATGCCTTCCATTTTCAGGAAGGAATTATGTACGGCTAAAATATAATCTTTTACCTCATGATGTTCTTCAAGGGAAGTGAAAATTTGACTTTTGGGATGAACAAATAATTCAATGATTTTTTTTTTAGTAATTCCTGAAATCACAATGTCTGGGTTCCATAAAAGAAATAAAGTTAAATATGGTATGACCCTTGTCTTTGGGAGATTATAATTTAGTAGGCTATATAATTTAGTTGTGGGATATAAGCAATAATCCTTGGTACTAATCAGTTTGTAATCCACTGGTTCTTGCTAGAATACATCTTCTTTTCTTTTTCTTTTTTTTTTTTTTTCTTTTTTCTTTTCAAGGCCTCACCTGAAGCATGTGGAAGCTCCTAGGCCAGGGGTCTAATCAGAGCTGCAGCTGCTGGCCTATACCACAGCAACACAAGATCCTTAACCCTGAGTGGGGCCAGGAGTTAAACCTGCATTCTTGTGAATATAAGTTGGGTTTGTTACCTGCTGAACCACAATGGGAACTCCTAGAGTACATTTTCCAAGTCATGATTCTCTACAGTAATCCCAAAACTGCACTGGTGTTCTGATATATGTTGTACAAGACACATTTTATTCCATATAAAATTTAGCAAAATATCACTACATAATAATGATAATAAACAGTACTTCAGAATCTTATTCTTATGCCCTGTCATTTTTCACTTGATTTTTTTACCCATTTTAGATTAACTGACATTAATTAAGCTAAAGTACCCAGCAACTCTGAAAAATCTGCAAAATAAAATGGTGTGTTTTTATTTTTAGAGAGGTTTTCTATGAATAACTTTGAGTGTGGTACATTTTATATATGATTATGGCATTCAATTTCACAAAGTGAAATTTCACGTAAAACAGACATACAAAGTGATACAGAACATAAAAATATATATTCTTTAGGTTAGCATTAGCATTATGCACAGGTCACATGGAGAGGAAAAGCAGTTGGAAAAGTGGGAATTTAAAATTAGGACCATCAGGAGTTCCCGTCATGGCACAGTGGTTAACGAATCTGACTAGGAACCATGAGGTTGCAGGTTCGATCCCTGGCCTCACTCAGTGGGTTAAGGAGCCAGCATTGCTGTGAGCTGTGGTGTAGGTCCAGATGAGGCCCAGAACCCGTGTTGCTGTGGCTCTGGTGTAGGCCGGCGGCTACAGCTCTGATTAGACCCCTAGCCTGGGAACCTCCATATGCTGCAGTGTGGTCCTAGAAAAGGAAAAAAGACAAAAAATAAAAATAAAATAAATAAAATAAAATTAGGACCATCAGATAAAATGTAAATTATAAGATTCCTGTAGCTATCATCCACATTTAGGAAATGAGACCACTGGTGGTCATTAAGAGATGGAGTCCAACAAGTTCCATACACTGAGGATAAGAAGGAAGAGATCAACATCCTAAATAATATTCTTGTTTGATTAAAGTCTATGACAAGGAGCAGAGATCCTTGGATTGGACAAGCCACTATCCTTAAATGGATAGCCACTTCAGTTTTGTTCCCAACTCCCCCAGGAAGGGTGTTCTAACGAATATTTTTCCCAAAGATGGACCCCTAGAATCCTTCCTCCTAGTTTAGTGCAGATATATTCAATAGGGAAATTTTCTGCTGTAAAGTTTCTTAAGTCAGGAATGAAGACAACAGAATAACAAAATGGTCTACCTTGAAAATTGTGAGCTTCCTTCCTCTAGAGGCATCTGACCAAAAGTGACAGAGTAGCCGAAAAGACTTCTAAGGCTACTTCCCCATCAGCCATTCCAAACAGTGATGAACATCTGCACTCTTTGGAGAATAACAGGAGTCCTATTACCATGGATGCATGTTTAAATCCAAGTTCAAATTACTTTAGAGACTTTATCATTAACAACAACAAAAATGGTGTCATTTAAATATACTGAGTTGTTTCTAAACTGAAAGGAGATTATTTGCTTTTACTGACTTCCATATAATACTTATTTCTGTTCCACTGATTTTGCAGTTTTGCTTTTCAAATGGATATACTCAGTTCTGTCCACTACCTTTTGAGATGTGTCTTCTGTACTTCTAGCCACATCACTGAGAATACCGATGCTCATAACCTACATCTCTTTTCCATCCTCATCTTTCTATTGTATTTGATACCAGGGACTTCTCATCTACTCTCTAACTACAATATTCTAAGCTCATGAAAAGAGAAACCAAATCCTTATATCCCCCCCACACTATTTTGCAAGTAAGAGTCCTCCAAAGATTCATTAAATGAAAAAAATTCAGTATCCCCATCTTCATTGCTTTATACCACTAGAGACATTTCCTATTTCTCTTCACTTTCCTATACTCTCTCAAAATCCAACCTCTTCCCAATGTATATAGATTTAATTTTAAAATGTCTTTTATGTTTAACCTTACCTTTTTCTTCCCAGTGATTTCAAGTACAGCCATGATTCTCCAGAGGCACACCATTTAAATAGCTTCTAAATTATATTTCAGACCCCTAGGTTCCCCTCTTAAAGAGATCAAAAGGTCATTTTTATCACACCTTTTTTAATCCCCAAAAATGGCCTACAAATTGTATTCCCATTAACTGAACATACTCTGGACCCACAGATAGAGTCAGTTACCTATTCTCTCTGCAAACTCCAGGACTATAATCATTATTACTCTCATAGAAAATACATATAAAAGGCCCTTGGAGAAGCTAAATTGTTTCTTAACCTCAAGGTCAGAGGATCACTTTGGAATGACTGATAACATATTGCAGTAGGGAGAATTCTAGGATGACTACCAAGATTCTCAGCCCCTAGTGTATATCCCTGTATAATTCCCCCCTTGAGTGTTGGTAGGTTCTGTGAATATATGATATCACTCTCATGATAATAGTACATTATATTGCAAATGTGGAGGGATCTCGCAAATTAAGAGGTCTAAAAAATTAACCTTGAGTTAATAAAAATAGAGCTTATCCTAGGTGGACACCACCCCCCCACACACATAAACACACATATGCACGCCTGACTCTTGAACTCATGTTTGAACTGCGTGGGTCCACTTATATGTGGATTTTTTTTCACTAGTACATACAATAGTGTTGCAGAAACTGTGGCAGCAGAAAGAGACAAGGAACACTTGGAGATGTGGAATAGCCAGGTTTATTCAGCACCAGTGTGGGCTCAAAGGAGTCGCCTCCAGAGTCAGAGGCCAGGTCCTTGTTCTGGGTAGCTTTTATACAACACAGACTTCCAGGTCTTAAGGTTTTCCCCTGCAAGCAGTCCCAGCCCTCCCCCTTCCTGGAGCAGACAGAGTTCCTGCCTAAGGAGCTGAGCAAACAAGATTACAAAGCGAAGCTGATAAACAATACTTGGAGCACTGTTAGCAGGGCTGCCAGCAAGAACATAAGGTACAGAGTTGCTACAAGATTACAAGAAAGGTGATATGTGGTGAGCAAAGCTGCAGACAAGCACTGAAGCTTCTGCTTCAGCAGGGGGTTGTTTCTCTAGTTAAAACTCTTACATCATTAGGACTACTGTAGTTGGATCCAGAGTTGGTGGAACCTACATACACAGACCCACAGGTTCTGCAAGGGGTCAGTACCCTTAATTTCCATGTTGTCCAAGCACCAACGATAGATAGATAGATAGATAGATAGATAGATAGATAGATAGATAGACAGACAGACAGACAGACCGACCGACCAATCTCCTATTGGTTCTGTTTCTCCATAGAACCCTGACTAATACACTTATCTCTTTCTCAATTAACAAGCTTCTGAAGGGCAAGAGCCATTCTTTGGGATTCTCTGCCTTCTTTTCCCATGTCCAATACCATGCTTTGCATGCTGTGGGTGTTGTATAAATGTTAACTAAATCCCTAGGGAAAATCTGTTGACATACCTTAAGAAGAGAGTGATGATTTAGTATAACCAATACTGACTGGCATGCCCAATAGAGCTCCCAGCCAGCCAGGGCCTTCCCTGTGGACAGATAATCTGAGCTGCCCTGGTCACAATGAAGGAGGAGGTAACCTTTAATCTTTGCAGAGTTGTTGAGTCAGTTCCCCTAAGGAGGCTTACTCTGTGTTTGTAATCACTGCAGTATTTCTAAAATGGAGAGAAAGGATACAAAGGAGTAAAAGCCAGACGTGTCAAATCAGAATCAGAGTAACAATGAGAGAGCTAGAACTCTCGAGACTTTGGGGATTATTCTATTCAAGGGATAAAACTTTATTTTTTTAAAAAACAAAAATGAACAGAGAAAAAGGCAAAGAATGGCTAGTACAGCATGGGCATAGGCTCTCTGGAGAAAGCATTTAAAGAGCTTGGTTGAAGGGAAGCAAAAAGAACCAGGTGTGTTAACCTCTAAAGTCAGACTTGCGAGGGCATGTAACACTTCTCTCTTGGTAAATATTGGAAACAGGGTTATACAACTACTGCCTAGACCATTTTTTCAGTTCAGTCTTCAAGATTCAAGGATGGGGCAGGTAAGTTCACTTAAAAAGATTAGTTATATGTGGCCAGACAAGCCCATCCAAGAGGTTCTGGGCCAGGTAAAAACATCCTGACCCTGGCACAATCAAAATGGTTACTCATGCAATTAATTCAAAATGTGGGCTCTCAAACAACATTTAGGGAGAGCCTGAACTGACCTTCTGGAATTATGGAGAATTTTCCATCCCCATTTCCAAAAACAACACCACTGACCTCTATAAACAATAAGCAACTGGGATTCCAGATTTCGAAAGAAACATTGAAACATCCTGGTACAAGTTTTGAACCTCGTACTTCTTGGACAATCAACCTAAAATATAAATATAACCTAAAATATAAATATAACCTAAAATTGGCACAGAGCATGTTTATAGTCTGAATATTAATTAAATCTCTCCAAGTCCCATGGGTTCTTACCTACAAAGCAATAAGCTTCGGTTTCTGTAGCTTTATAAATATGTGCATTCTCTCCAGTGGTGGGATTGCCTCCTGTGAATATGTTGCATCAATAAGTGAGAGCAACTGCCTTTTTGTTTTCAGGTTACAGAGCCATCATTTAGCTTGAATCTACACACATGCTTCCAAGTGAACTAAAATATCTGTTTTCCATCATTTTTTTACCATTCCATTGAAAATGGATTAAAACTGATTGAGTATTGTTGGTTTCAAAATCAAAGTCAAAATAACGATCCAGAGACTTGAAAGCACTATTAGCTACTTCATGTAAAGGGCTTAACTGCTTAGCATAAATCTATTAAATTAGCCTATCTAACCCAAAAAGAAGCTCTAAATATGGCATCTCTGCATAGTCACATAGAGGACCGTGCTGATTCAATACAAAAAAAAAAAAAAAAAAATTTCCTCACTGTTTGGAGTTAAATGTCCAATCAGTATCTGGGACTTAGGCATAAAGCCACAAAGAAGAATAGCAATATTATGTAACTTAGAATTCTGTCCAGAGAGTTCCTATGATGCCAGGGCATGGTCCCAAGGTGGGACATGATCTTATTTCAGCAGAAGTGTACACAAAGCTCACAGAAGGATACAGAGATTGAGTGTGTTGAAAAGCTCAATTTGGAGTTCCCGTCGGGGCACAGCAGAAATGAATCCAACTAGGAACCATGAGGATGAGGGTTCGATCCCTGGCCTCGATCAGTGAGTTAAGGATCTGGCATTGCTGTGAGCTGTAGTGTAGGTTGAAGATGCAGCTCGGATCCTGAGTTGCTGTGGCTGTGGTGTAGTCCAGCAGCTGTAGCTACGATTAGACCCCTAGCCTGGGAATCTCCATGTGCCATGAGTGTGGCCCTAAAAAGCAAAAAAAAAAAAGAAGAAGAAGATGATGATGATGATGACGAGGATGACGAAGAAAAGCTCAATTTGAAAAATTCGTCTGTAGCTGACGAGAATGGCAGATGAATCCAAAGATAGTGTGTTGGGCAAGAATGGAAATTAGCAGGTTAAGAGTAAAGTAGGTGGGCCCAAAATTGCTATGGCATATGGAGCAAGCAAAGCACATTTTTAACGGTATAAATAGCATTTGGATCTATTTGTTTGAGAAAAACATGAGATTAAAAAAAAAATGTACAGCCTAAATAAAAATCACAAATATCCAAGCCTGTCATTTATTTAAACTTCAAATGTATTTATTTATTTATTTATTTATTCTTTTCAATTTTAGGGCCATACCCGTGGCATATGGAAGTTCCCAGGCTAGGAGTCGAATAGGAGCTACAGCTGCAGGCCCACGCCACAGCCACAGCAATATGAGAACCGAGCTGCATCTGTGACCTCCTCCACAGCTCTTGGCAATGCCGGAACCTTAACCCACTGGGCAAGGCCAGGATCAAACCTACATCCTCACGGATCCTAATTGGGTTTGTTAACTGCTAAGCCACGTAGGGAACTCCTAAACCTCAAATCTTAAATATATATTATCCTAGGATAAAAACACATTCTCACTAAAACAATTTTGAAAAAAAGAACAAAGTTAAAAAAACTCACATTTCTCAATTTCAAAACTTGGTACAAAGCTATAGTAATTAAGTTAGTGTTGTACTGGTATAATAATATATATGTGATCAATGAAATAAAATTTAGGGCCCAGAAATAAACCATCACATTTATAGTTGGTCGATTTTTTTTTTTTTTTTTGTCTTGTCTTTTCAGCCCTGCTCCCATGGTATATGGAGATTTCCAAGCTAGGGGTCAAATCGGAGCTGCAGCTGCTGGCCACAGCCACAGTCACAGCCACAGCGATGCCAGATCCAAGCCACATCTTCAACCTACACCACAGCTCATGGCATCACCGGATCCTCAGTCCACTGAGTGAGGGCAGGGATCAAACCCGTAACCTCATAGTTCATAGGTGGATTGGTATCCGCTGTGCCACGATGGGAACTCCTAGTCAGTTGATTTCTTACAGAGGTGTCAAGACAATTCAACGGCAGAAGGAATAGTCTGTTTTTTTTAACAAATGATGCAAAGACAGCTGCATACAAAAAAGGAAGTTGGACCCTTACCTTACATCTTATAAAAAACTAGCTCAGAATTGCTCTCCAATTAAAATGTAAAACCTAAAACTATAAAACTGTTACTAAAAAACATTAGGGCAGGGAGTTCCCGTCATAGCTCAGTGGGATCCATGAGGATGCAGGTTCGATCCCAGGCCCTGCTCAGTGGGTTAAGGATCCAGCATTACCATGAGCTGTGATGTAGGTCACAGATGCGGCTGGGATCCTGCATTGCTGTGGCTGTGGCGTAGGCCGGCAGCTACAGCTCCAATTTTACCCCTAGCCTGGGAACCTCCATATGCCCCATGTGTGGCCCTAAAAAAAAAAAAAAAAAAAAAAAAAAATTAAGGCAAATCTTCATGACCTTAGTCTATGCAATAGTTTTTTAGAAAAAGTGATTAAATGATACCATAAAATCCCATCAAGAAAATAAAAACCCTAGAGTTCCCTTGTGGTTCAGTGAGTTAAGAATACAATATTGTCAGTGCAGCATCCTGGGTCATTGCTGGTTTGCCCCCAGGCCCAGAAACTTCCACATGCCAAAGGCAAAGAAAGGAAGGAAGGAAAGGAGGGAGGAAGGAAAAGTGGGAGGGAGGTTGGGAGGAAGAGAAAAACAGATAAAGAGAAAGAAAAGAGAATCAGAGAAAGAAAGAAAAAGAAAAACCTATAAAATGGCAGAAAGTATCTGCAAATCAAGTATCTAATAAAGAACTTATATCCAGAATATATAAGATACCCATATACCTCAATAAAAAAAATGACAAGCAATTTAAAAATAGGGAAAGGATTTAAGTGGAGATTTCCCTAAAGAAGACATATACATAGCCAATAAAAAGATGCTTAAAGGAGTTCTCTTGTGGCACAGTGAGTTAAGGATCCAGTTTTGTCACTGCAGCAGTATAGGTTCAATCCCTGGCTTGGGAACTTCCACATGCCACAGGCATAGCAAAAAAAAAAATATATAGATACACACACACATATATGTTTAACATCATTAGTCAATGGAGAAATGGAAATCAAAACCACAAGAGAAAGAATTATGGCAGAAGATCATGGCATATGTGCCCTTGACCTCAGCACCTGTGCACACAGCTACATATCGTAACACCAGCAGAAGGCGTATGTCATTCACCAGCACCATGATACATACACACACCAATCTTATGTAGGCCCTGGCTCTGCTTAAACAGCTCCAAGGCAATCCTGTCACAGCCCTAATCAAGGCAGCATGGGTTTACAAGCCCCACTACTATGAGTGGGGGGTAACGTCTCCAGTTAGAAGAGACATGGTCCCAAAAATAATAGAGCCCTCTTGCTTTTTTTTTTTTTGGTCTTTTTGCCTTTTCTAGGGTTGCCCGTGGCAATTCCCAGGCTAGGGGTCTAATTGGAGCTGTAGCCACCGGCCTACACCAGAGCCATAGCAATTTGGGATCTGAGCTGCATCTGCGACCTACAGCACAGCTCACAGCAACGCTGGATCCTTAACCCACTGAGCAAGGCCAGGGAATGAACCCACAACCTCATGTGTCCTAGTCGGATTCCTTAACCACTGAGCCATGATGGGAACTCTCAGTCCTCTTGCTTTAGGGTAAGAATGAGAAGTTAGACTGTTCTCTCTGTCCTCCTCCTGCTTATTAGCCTAAAATGTAGCTGTGTTTCAGAATGTCTACAGAAGAGTAGGTTAACAATAGTCACAGATTTCTGGCCTGAACACTGAGAAGGGAAACCCAGAAACCAATATGTACCAGGGAAATCACAGAGAGGTAAGGACTCCAGAAAGCAACCCCATTAAGTTGTTCACGACTTCTGGGAGTTCCTGTCGTGGCACAGTGGTTAAGGAATCCAACTAGGAACCATGAGGTTAAAGGTTCGATCCCTGCCTATGCTCAGTGGGTTAACGATCCGGCGTTGCCCTGAGCCGTGGTGTAGGTTGCAGACGCAGCATGGATTCTGCTTTGCTGTGCCTCTGGCTTTGGCTGGCAGCTACAGCTCTGATTAGACCCCTAACCTGGGAACCTCCATATGCCGCGGGAGTGGCCCAAGAAATGGCAAAAAGACCCAAAAAAAAAAGAAATTGTTAATGACTTCCGGACTCAACTCCAAATTTTGTATGCAAGGGTCTAACCCAAATTAGCAAAACAGAGACTAAGAACTGAACTATAGGACACATCCACTGCCCAAACCCTGCAATGACCATGCAATAGTGCACCCACAAAATAGATCCAAATAACACTGCAAAAGCTTTGAAAATAGAACTGATATTGAAACCACAACTATTTAAAACTTGCTGTTTGTACCCAAGTGGGTACAAACAAAAATTTCAACATTCTCAATAAGCTTTTTGTTTTTTTTTTTTAATTTTCCTATTGTTATTTCCGCCAACACATTTTTTTTCCCATTGTACAGCATGGGAACCCAGTTACATATACATGTATACTTAATTTTTTCTCCCATTGTCACGCTCCATTGTAAGTATCTAGACATAGTTCTCAGTGCTACACAGCAGGATCTCATTGTTAATTCATTCCAAAAGCAAGAGTTTGCATCCTCAGTAAGTTTTAAACAAGAATAGAGTCTTGTAACATTTAAAAATATAGGATACAACCCAAAATTACTCTTCATATGAAAAAATCACGAAAATCCAACCATCAAAGGAAAGAAACCAACAGTCACCAATGCCAAGATGATACAAAAATCCTCAATAAGGAGTTCCCGTCATGGCGCAGTGGTTAACAAATCCGACTAGGAACCATGGGGTTGCCGGTTCGATCCCTGGCCTTGCTCAGTGGGTTAAGAATCCAGCATTGCTGTGAGCTCTGGTGTAGGATGCAGACATGGCTCGGATCCCATGTTGCTGTGGCTCTGGTGGCTACAGCTCCAATTATACCCCTGATCTGGGAATCTCCATATGCCACGGGAGCAGCCCTAGAAAAGGCAAAAAGACAAAAAAAAAAAAAAAAAAAAAAATCTGCAATAAAACATGAGTAAATAAATCAAGCAATGTTAGAAAAGAAAGAAAAGTACCACAACCATAAAGAGGACATCCCAGGAATACAAGGCTGGTTTAAGATGTGAAAATAAACCAGCATTATCCACCATAAAAACAGTGTAAAGACTAAACTAGTAATAATATTAACTGAAACAGAGAAAGCATTTGACAGAATTAAATATCCATCCATGTCAAATACTCTCAGCAAGTTAGAAACAGAAAATAATTCACTCAGTTTAATAAAAAGGCATCTACAAAAAAAAGCAACAAAAAAATAAACAAAATAGCAACAGGTAATATCATATTTTTTTGCTTTGCCCTAAGATCAGGAACCAGACAAAGACGTCCATGCTATTCACTCCTATTCAACATCATAAGGCAATTCTAGACAATGTAATAAAACATGAAAATAAATACAAAACATACAAAACTAGAAAGGAAGAAATTAAACCATTCCTATTCAGAGATGCCATGAAAGTCTATGTAAAAAAATCCTAAGAATTCTACCCAAAAAAAAAAAAAGTTCCCATACTAATCAGTGAGTTTTTGCAAAGTTGTAGGATACAAGATCAGAACAGAAAACTCAATCCTCTTTCTGTGCTAGCAATGAACAACTGAAACTCTAAATTTCCAAAACTTTTAAATTTTAAATACCATTTTCAACAGCACTCCTCAAAAATGAAATACTTAGGTATAAATATAACAAGACATGAGTTTGATCTGTGTGCTGAAAACTGCAAAACACTTATGAAATAAATAAAAAATGATCTAAATAAGTGAAGAAATATACTTTATGCATTGGAAGAATCAATATAGTTATCATGTCAATTCTCCCCAAAATGACCTCTGAATTTAATGCTATTTCAATCAAAAATCTATGAAAAAAATTTCAGATACAAATAAGCTATTTCTAAAATTTATATGGAAATGTAAATGAATAGACTAATTAACTGCTAGTAGGAATGTAAAATAGTATAGCCATTTTGAAAAGAGTTTGGTAGATACATAAAAAAATGAACATAAACTTATTATATTAACCTGACAATTACATGACTATGTACATAACACAGAGAAATAACTTACATCTATACAAAGACTTACAGTCTCAAAGGTTCTTAGCCAAAAACTGAAAACAATTCAAATGTCCATCAAGTTCTGAACTGACAAACCAAATCTGGTATCCATATAATGCATATAATGCAATACGGTATCCATACAATGCAATGCTATTCAGCAATAAAAGCAAACGAAATACTGACACATGTCAAAATATGAATGGAATCTTAATTGCATTTTCTCAGTGAAAGAAACGAGATGCAAAGAACAAATATTGGATGATTCTATTTATACGAAATGTCCAAGAAAGGCAAAATTCTAGATACAGAAAGCAGATTCATGGTTTCCTGGGGCTTGATGTAAGAGTTAGACTAAAAACAAATGGACATGAGGTCATTTTTTATCTTTTTGCCTTTTCTAGGGCTGCTTTCATGGCATATGGAGATTCCCAGGCGAGGGGTCCAATCAGAGCCATAGCCATGAGCCTATGCCAGAGCCACAGCAACTCGGGATCCGAGCCGAGTCTGCAATCCACACCACAGCTCATGGCAATGCCAGATGTCAACCCACTGAGCAAGGCCAGGGATCGAACCCACAACCCCATGGTTCCTAGTTGGATTCGTTAACCACTGTGCCACGACGGGAACTCTGACATGAGGTAATTTTTTCAGGTAACAGCAGTGTTCACAGGACTGTGGGGCTGGTTGCACAATTTCATAAATTACTGGAAATCACTGAATTATAAATTTACAATGGATTAATTAATGGATTGTAAATTATGCCCCAATAAAGCTTTGAAAAACCAAAACAGTAGGGGGAAGGTTGTAGGGAGTTATACATGAACCAAGACTGGCAATATACTGATAACTGTCGAAGCTAGGTATTGGGTGGTGAGGATCATTAAACTATCTTTCTTGTTTTGTTTATGCTTCAAGTTAGGAATACTGATGTACATAAATATCAGTATACCTCATGCTCATAAGTGGTTCCTTAGGCAATTAAATTTGTCATGTAGACTTCCAAGAAGGCTCAGAGTAAGACTGTTTTCCTAAACATTTTGATGTCTGCAAGATTATTTACACAATATGACATTAATGACAGCTAAACTTCCTAAGGAAGTTAATATTGTATAATTCTATTTATTTGAACTATCCAGAAAAGGAAAATTAGAGATTTTTAGATTCTACTAATGAATGAATCTTGCCTACAAAAAGCATGCCAAAGACATTAAGTTACATGAGATTCTCTCCCTAGGCTGAAGTTGTGGCAAACAACTTCAACATTTTAACACCCTTTTCTGCTAACTAGACTCAACACTTCCAAAAATGTCTTGTTTTTTCCTGAGAGTTGACATTTTTTGGAGTTTGTTCTTTTAAGATAATCCCTACTTTTCTGAAGAGAAACTGAAGTGGTATAAAGTCTATGGGATTTGGATTCAGAACTGGGTTAGGTCCAGTTTCAAAACTTGCTATTTGACCTTCAGCAAATTATTTGTTTCTTAATTCATAACACATATAACAAATCTGACCTTGTAGGGCCATTGTGATTACTGAAGTATATAAACTATATGAATCCCTTAACAAGCTGGCACATAGTAGGTACTGAATAAATGAGAATTATTGTCCAGTCATTTTTCAAAATGAGTTTATCTTATAATAAAATGTAGTAATTATTATTACTACATTTAAGCATATAAGATACACAGAGACGTTCAAATCCAACTTCACTGATGAGAATGCCAAGGTCTGAATGAGAACTTTAGAAATATCAAATTCAGAAATCAAATCTGGGCTAGAACCCAAGACTCGACTCAAAGTTAGTTTGGCAAGATGATTAAATTTCCTCTTTTAATCAGATATTTTGGGTTTGGTTTCTAGCTTTGCCACTTGACACAGCCTCTTCTTGCCTAGTTGCCTCGTTTGTGAAATAATAATAACAACAGAAGCTACCTCAAAGGCTTGTTGTGCTGATTAAATGAAATAAAGCATGCCAAGGCTTAGAATATAAGGGCCCAATAAATGTTAACTATATTAACTATATTTTCTGAATTCTAAGATATATCTTTATATGTTCTACCCAAAGTCAGTGTCTTAAAATTGAAATTTATGTTAATTTTAGTAGTCTCCTTTTTCCCCAGAAAGTCAGTATGAATTCAATTTTCTATAATTTATGCTTACTTAGACTCAAGGAAATATTGTTATTAGCTTAACTGGGTTCTATTTCTTCTGTGCTTCAATATATATATTATATATATACATATATATATAATACACACACACACAAAGTTATTATGATTTTTAAATGAGGTGAAGACTGAGACCTTGCTCATGACTGTAACCCCAATACCTAGCACTGGAGAGTGGTTCAGTAAGTATATACTGAATGAATAAGTGAATGAATTAATTAATTTTTAAAAAAGGAGAGAGAGGAAGAGAAAAAAGAAGAATGAAAATGTGAAGAAGGGTAATACAATGGGAACAACAAGAGATCAGATATCAAGATCTAAGTTAAAGTCTTAAAACTGCAATGGAGAAGAACAAATCTGGTTCATACTAGCTCTGTTCCTTTTACTTTAACCTTTGTGCTCAGTGGCTTGTGCTTAGTCATGCTGGCTCAGAATCTTTTGTAAAAGAATATTGCCTATGGTCTGAAATACACAGGATAGCCTATTCTTGAGGCTCTGACCTTTAAGAGTCCATTTATATAAAGATAAAAAGTTGCAGAAACATTTTTCTTATTGGAAGCTTACAGGACCATCTTGATCCACCCTATGTGGAGAGCTGTGAGAACAAAGGATTCTAACACCAAGATGTTTGCAACAACTAACCACGTCCTTCCCTCATCTTACCTTTAAAAGTGCTTTGCTGAAACCCTTATAGGAGTTTGGGCTTTGAGGGGGTCAGGAGCCTTCATCTCCTTGCTTGGCCCTATAATAAACTTTTCTCCGATATTCTGATGTTTTGGTTTGTTTGGCCTCACTTTGTACTGGGTACAGGAACCTGTGTTTGGTAACAGAATTGCCACACACTGATAGACAATATCGGATAACAACTACATCATTTATTTTCTAAACTGTTTTGATACCTAAAGAATAGGGATGCACTGAGGATTAAATGACATGATTATCTACTTACATCTCCATATGGTTATCATCTTGAACTTTATATCTCAAACTCTTGAGTCAAATTGCTAACTCAGTAAAGAACATCACCATCCATTCATTATTCAAACCAAAAACAATGACATGTTCCTTGACTGTTTTTTTTCCCTTATTAATTATATCTAATCCATTTTCAAGTGTTCTCAGCTCTGCTTTAAAACTATATCCCAAATCCTGGCATTGTTTTTACCACCTTATAACCCCAACCACCATCAACTTTTGGTGAGATTCCTGATATCCTCCTACCAGATATCCTTGCTTCTACTCTTGCCTCTTTTTACTTGAACGCCACAAAGCAGTAAAGTAATTCTTTTAAAAGAATCTCGCTAAAATATAAATCAGATCCAGTAATTCCTCTGATCTGAATTTTAATTGGCTTTACAACTTAATTACGAAGTTCTTAAAGAAGACTGTCATTCTCCCGACCCCGACCTTATGCCTATCACCTACCTGAGGGGCTGAGCTCTACACATACACACTAGTCTCCTTGTTGTCCCCACTGTCTGCTAACCCTCTTGCCTTGTGATTCCCATGTCTGGAGTAAATAAAAGTTGGTAAGGACCTGAAGTTGATATACTATGTCAGGGAAAAAAAAAGAAAAACCGCAAAATTAGATTAACAGTTATTTAGAAAGGGAACTGAAACTATAGCAAATCATTAGAGCTCCAAAGATTACCATGGAGTAATCATTCACTTTCACTGGAGGTATCTTAAGCATTCTAAGAAAAAAAAAAAATGCTTACATACACATACTTCGTGATACCAATCCACTTCTTTCTTGCCGTAAGAACAATCTACAGGGCCCAGCATCTCCCATTAACTCCCAAAGAGACTCTATCAAGTAAAAATTCCCGAAACTTAAGCAACAGTTGCTTCACAGTAAGTCCACCTCTTCCCTGTGCTCTTTCACTCCTTCAAGTCTCAAGAAAAAACACCATCCCATTTCAATCACCATCCTGCTTCCATTTTTTCATGACACTACACATTCTTCTTCTTCTTCTTCTTTTTTTTTTTTTTGGTCTTTTTGCCTTTTCTAGGGCCACTCTTGCGGCATATGGAGGTTCCCAGGCTAGGGGCTGAATCGGAGCTGCAGCCACCCGCCTACACCAGAGCCACAGCAACATCAGATCCGAGCCGCCTCTGCGACCTACACCACAGCTCACGGCAACACCAGATCCTTAACCCACTGAGCAAGGCCAGGGAACTGAACCCACCACCTCATGGTTCCTAGTCAGATTCGTCAACCACTGAGCCATGACGGGAACTCTGACACTACACATTCTGACAGCACCTGAGATGTTATGTATTTGTTGTTGTTGCTGCTGCTTACTGTCTATCTCTCTAACTCCTACTGGAATATGAACTCTAGTATTACGGTAGGGTTTGGTTTTACCCCTGTATCACTGGTGTCTAAAAAAGTCAGTGACATAGAGTAGGCTCTCAAAAATATAATCACTGATTGAGTTAATGCCTAAATGAAAACTAGGTTGAAATATTATATTATGGCATGAACTAAGTATTTGCCGGAAGTACTTTTGCTTTTGTAGAGTTAGTATCTATATTAAATGCTTAGAAACAAAAATTATATTTTATACATATATCAATTTCTGAGAATTTGAAATAAATTAATTTAATGTTGATATTATAAGCAATGTAGTTGTAAATGTAATAAATCTCTTCAAAGTAGATAATCTAAGGAGTCATCTGATAGCTTTTTCATACTGTACAAATATTACTATGCTTGAAACTGCAGACAATATGATGACTAAACTGCAATGATTATATTTCAGTTTAACTAATCCACTAAATTTATTAAATTAGCTAATATAGAATAGCTAACAAATGCAATTCAGAAATACAATAAACTTGAAAGTGACTGGCATGGAATGAACAATAAAAAATACAATTTCTTTTCAAAATCCATATCCTATTTTATTCTAGGGATTTTAATAAAGACAGACCATGCTCTACAAATTGTGCTATATTAGGTTAGGAAAGGCAGTTTGGGACAGCTACCGTAACCTTTCAACTCCCCCCTCCCTTATTGTAATATGGAAAACTAGGATAGCAGGAAAGACAGTTTTTTAAAAAATCCATATCCTGCCAATTTTCAGAGATAATTCATAATTCATTTCAAAATCCTAGAAAATCATGGTCAGTGTAAGCAACCAATAATCCAGAAATCAACAATCTCTTACTAATGATGTCACTTTGTTTTAATATAATAAAGCAAACTGCTGGGTTAAAATTATTTATCATTTATTCCACTTCCCTGTGGAAAACCCATGGATAAATTTATCAGATATGGAGCAATAGTTATTACTGGAGAAGACTGCAGATCAAATACTCAATGAATGCCTTCAAAACGCAGATTAACTATAGCTATCTCACTATGCCCATTTGGGGATTTATTAGGTTTATATGCTTCAAGCTTCCTGAAGTCCACTGGGTCTAGATCCATCTTCCATCTACTGGGAAAGCACTTCTCTAACTCCCAACATTTTCTCATCAGAGCCTATCTCCCATATTCCCTAAGGTTCTGGACCTCCCATCACCCATATACTTTAGCAGTACCTTTAGGAACTTCATTACATGTAAAAACTTTCCCTTATTATCATTAGCTTCCAGTATTAACCAGACGTCTGCATGTATAGTATAAGAGACTAATTAAAAACCAGAAATTAAATTAACAAATCTGGAAATAAAGTAGCTCAATGCTTTTATTCTTTTCTCCTTTCCCACAATTTATCAGTTGTTGCTGAACTCTGTCAAATTAAAAGGATTAACATTAGCACTAGTAGGTCATTCACTCAAGGTTGGATTATTTTAATGAGTAAAATTTAATAGCTCTGTATTAGCATATCAATAAAATATTTTAGCAGCACCCAGACAGGTCTTTTCTAGTGTGAAATGCAATAGGTTTATTATTCCTCTTTGGCTACACAGTCTTCCCATTGGATCTTGAAAATATAAGTCATGTGGTAAATTTCAACACTAAAAACTCAATTATAAGCCAAAATTTAGATAAGAACGACCTTTAGAAAGGAATAATATAGATCTTAAAAAAATATATAGGCATATGTATAGAAATATATATAATATATATACAATGTAAATATCTAGAAATATATATACACACATATGCATGTGCACACAGACACATACACACACACACATTAACCTGAATCTCTCTTTGGATCTTTGCAGGATGCTTCTTTGTTCTGTCCTTAGCAGGGAGGATTCAAAACACTCCTACATTCTGGATTTAATCTTTTCTGCCTGGATTGCTCCACTATGTTATTTGCTTATGCTGGACACATGGAAAAGACCTGAACACTGTCTACATGTGAATCAAAGGATAGGCTCTATCTATCAAACTTGATAGTATCCCTAAAAAAATAGGGTCTCCATCCTCAAATGTCAAAACTAAATGAATGAACAACAACCAAAAAAAACCTCCCAGAAGTGAATGTTGTATTGAAAAACAGAGGAAGCAATTGGAATGGTGCCTCTAGGAAATTCTGATTAGGTAACTTATACAACAACCAACACAGAATATTCCAAAGAACTCAAGATGATTTGGGGAGGATTTTTCCTTGAAAATGGAGATTGAAAAACAAAAATAAACTATAAACTAAGTCCACATCGAACAGAATTAGGTCTTCTCCTTGGGGTGGGAAAAATGTAAAGATCTCTTCCTAGTGGGAAAGGTTTCTAGATACCTTTCAGAGCCAGATATGACTTCACTTAATTGTTTCTCATTTTTCTTACCTTCTTTTTTATTATTATTTAGAGAAGACTGTATACCTGAGCAGGATCCTATGAGGTCTTCCGAGAAAAAAACCCCCTCTCATGTCTTCCACCTGCCTTTTGTCTATAGAAAAACTTTAGTCAAAGAATCAATTTCATCAGAGAAGTGATAAAATACAGAGAAAAAGGAAAATGATCAAGCAATACGAAATAATAATAGTTTAGCCATTTAACAAAGTCTAGGACTTTTAGTTCTTCCTCAAGGACTATAGATAATATTCTGAGCCATGCCCTTACAGCTGTTTTGCAGGTGCTAAAGCCGCACCAGGTGAAAAAAGTTAACTGTATCCTGTCTACAAGCATCTAAACCCTAGAGGGGTTGGACCCAGAAGGTTGGTAACCCTGACTCCCAATAACCTCACCACCAACCAATCAGGAATATGTCAAGGAGTGGATCATGCCCTGGTCCTTGAACACTCTAAGACTTCTCACTATCCCCTGCACAGAGGTAGAGGGTGAGGGGAAACAGTCCTTGAGGCATTAGCCTGCTTTGTTCCCTCTGGCAATTAAAGCTATTCTCTCTGTGTTTCTATTCTGCATTGCTATAAAGAAGTAGCAAATACATCGTTAACAATTGTGCTACTATTTTGCAAATGGAGATGTAATTCTTTTTGTTTTTTTATTAAGGTATAGTTGACTTACAATGTTGTGCCAATTTCTGCTGCACAGTGGTGATGTAATTCTTTTTTTTTTTTTTTTTTTTGCTATTTCTTTGGGCCGCTCCCGCGGCATATGGAGGTTCCCAGGCTAGGGGTCCAATCGGAGCTGTAGCCACTGGCCTTCGCCAGAGCAACAGCAACGGGGGATCCGAGCCGCGTCTGCAACCTACACCACAGCTCACGGCAACGCCAGATCCTTAACCCACTGAGCAAGGGCAGGGACCGAACCCGCAACCTCATGGTTCCTAGTCGGATTCGTTAACCACTACGCCACGACGGGAACTCCGTGATGTAATTCTTGACTCAAGGTCTTCATGGTTTTGTTTTCAGCGCTCAGCAATTCTTTGATTGTGAGACTGTCATTTGGTTCTCAGACCAAGCAGACAGTGGTTGTTTCAGAAAGTCAAGAGTTAACCAGAGTGAAATAAATCATAAATAAAACAATCCCCTCCCCCCAAAATAAGGTGGAAAAACTGGAGGGAAATATGATTCAGTTGAACTTGCAACTTTGTTTACATATAAATTAGACAGCATGAAATTGAGTGCTGCTGGCCAAAGGTTAAGGAATTTGTATCCAATTTGTAATTTGCAGTTGGCAGCAGACAGAAAAAAACAAAGATAAAAATTCAGCCTTCAAGGTCCTCCCTGCACATATCTGCCCAGGGAAGTTGTCTAATGGCCCTCTTCCAATGTTTTGCACATCCTGCTTCAGTACCCTAAGCAGAGCCACAAGTTTTAAAAGTCCTTTTACCCACAGAAGAATGCAACTTGTTTTCGAGTTGGCTTCTCAGAGACAGAAAGAGGGAAGAAAATTGTTTTTAATCTTTGGGAAGCTTTTTAATGCCAGAGTACTAAATGACACTTTCAAAGGAAAAAAGTAACAAAGGAAAAATAATCAATAGTAAAAGCCAACTAATAACTAACAACTGTAAATTTTTGGTGTACACAACACAGGTCTGCAGAAAAGGAAAGATGAAAAATTGAAATGCTGATCAAAAGAGTTCTGTTCAGTTAAAGGAATGGCAAGTTAGACTTTAAAATGAGATGTCAAAAAGAGAGTCCACTCAAGTTCATTCTCTGCTCTCACATGCCCATCTCCTGAATCCTTCCTGAAAAACAGAGCTATAAATTCTTTCTGAATTTCTCTTGGAGGAGGAAGGGAAATATGGGCTTATTTTATCATATTTACCCAAAATGCAAGAATAGTGGAAATATGTGTTTTCTTGCTGCACATGGATAATAATTCAGGTTTAGATACAACATGGATCCTAACTCTTTCCTTCCTTTCCCAAGGTCTGTTTCTTCTTCCTTTGAGCTATTGTCTGCTGTTCCGTGAACAGAGAGGGAGGATACCATGTAATGCCGTACCTCTGCTTTGTGAGAAAAGCAGAGTCAGTGAAACAGGAGTTCCTACAGGACCTATATAAAAACCCTAAGAGAAACTGACAGGCATGGCAAGTGTTGAGACTGTTAAAAGATAAACTAAGGCATATTAAAAATGTTAATAGGAACTTCCCTATGCTGTGGGTGCAGCCATAAAAAAAATTTTTTAATAAATAAATGAGCAAAAACTGACCCAAATTAGGCAGCATCAAACAGGAACTGGTCAGGAGCACTCCACCAAGAGGAGCCTGGGAAAGACTTTTATAGAGAAAAGGCAGAAGGAAAGCAAAGGAAGTATTAATTAGCTACAGCTTAAAGCCCAGTTGGCACTTTGTGATTGGCTGTCCTTGGATTTTGATTTCATAACCCTGAGGCATGTACAGGCTTAGATTTTGGTTTGCTTACCTACACCACCATGACATTAGAGACTCCTCAGTATAATGGTCATTCTGATTAATTAACTTAACAAAACTTAATTATAGATAAAGGCAAGTAAAAAATTTTGGTGGATAGAAGTATGGAATTTGGAAGGCAAAGACCTGGGTTAAAGTCCTGGCCTTGCCCCACACTCAGCCTTCACTCAGTAGCCTTGGACATACCCTTCACCTTCTAAAGTCTAACACAACACTGTAAATCAACTACACTTCAACAAAAATTATACTTTTTAAAAAGAATCTGCAAAAAAAAAAAAAAAGCAGGTGTAAAAAGCAAAAGTGAGGAGTTCCCACTGTGGTAGAGTGGGTTAAGAAACCAACTGCAGCAGCTCTGCAGAAGTGTGGGTTCAGTACCCAGCCTGGCAGCAGCTGCACCACATATGAAAGCTAAGGCACATATTCGATCTCTGGCCCAGGAACTTCCCTATGCTGTGGGTGCAGCCATAAAAAAAATTTTTTTTAATAAATAAATAAATAAGCAAAAGTGATCTCAGAAAATACGTGGCTCTATTCTTTCAGGTATCTTGTCTAATTGTGCTACGAGAAAATACTATTCTCTTACTCTGAGCCTCTCTCAAAGGACTGATGAAATACTTAATTTCCCTTGTTTCAAAATGTATTTATTCATTCCTTTACCCTCAGCTACTGTTTCTCCTTATTGCCATTTGTCATTGATTTTTACCCAAACTTTTCCATCACTAAAATGGATGTTAGGTTCAGCCACTGTGCTGGTCCAGACTGCCAGCAGCGATAGAAGTCTATCAAGTGGGTTCCCTCAATTCATTCGCATCTATATAGGGTATGACTACATGGGTACAGAACAAGTGGGATACCTCAAGCACTAAGTAATACAGCTGTATTTGCTATCGACCCCAATTTTGTCAAAAAAGATAAAGGCACAATCCACCCCACCAAGCCCTTAGGAATTCTGGCATAAAGGTTTAAACATATGTTACAGTTTCTTACATAGAGATCATTTCTGTTTCTGGCATGTATATTCACAGCCCTGGTCCCAGGATCACTGCATCACATAAGAAAAATGAATACTGGAGTGTTATGATGAAGAAATGTACAGTTTTACCAGCATATTCCCCACCCACTCCCATTCCACAAATCCCACAGAAAAGTAGAAGAATCTATCCTGATGAACTTACATGTCTTTTGCTTTAAAATACTAAATAAGGAGGTACCCCACAATCATACATAATATCCATCCAAATAATGCATTCAAGTAAAGTAAATGCAATCATTTCCCATAAAGTCAATTCAAACATTCCAATTTCCAACCAAACACTTATTTAAATCCTATCAACCACTGCATCCTCATATCTGCCCAATCTAACTGTAGCCCCTGTTAAAATTTCACTAACAATTTTAGAAACACACCGTGTTTGACTGCACATCAAGGAGTCCCAGAACACTATCTTCTCCAGTCCTTGGCCATTTTATCCATACATGTACATATGGCCTCAGTCCCTAGGTGGGGACTGAACTAGTTTTTTTTTAGCAATCCTTACCCTGATTAACTTGCCAGACCATTGCTCCCAGCAATTAGAAGTCAGGTTATTCATTTTCACATGTGCTTTCCATTTTTTAAAATTCTTCCAAACTAGAGTAAATAGAGCACATTTGTTTAGAGCCCTTCAACAATGGGAAAAACCAGAGCTCACAGTGACCCACCCAACTTCCCGGAGTGCTGATTAAGACGTAAGTTTTAGCCCATCAATGTCTGCTTTATTCATTCTATTTATTAATAACCTTCTAAAGACTTCCACGCTTCCGAGATGATTACCTTGAATATCTTCTTTGTCTTTCTCTCAATTCTCCTGTGAATCATTCTAATTTTCTTAGCATTTGTAAGACCCATAGGGGAAGCTAATACAACAAATCTGATAAGGCCTCTCAGACCACTCCCATGCAAAAGGGACTCCCTCAACCATAGCATTTGCCATGACCTGTTTAAGGGGCATATTAAATGGATAAGCACTTTGATCATCATAAAGTCAGTCTGGCATGGGTTATATACACAGCACATCGGCCACTCATCTGGAGAGTTCCATTTAGCATTTAATGGAGGAGAAGGACAATCCCTCTTCTCACAGTAAACAAATAGTACAGTGACTTTTGTCCGCCTAGCAATTAACCTGTTATGTGTCTGGATCACGTACACCTATCTGAGATTGCTCATCACTGAGCTATGTGTCCCGTACCACACGGACATGCTCATCTATTCTGCAGCATTCAAAACCAAGAATATTACCCCTAAGTTGGCTACTATCACAATTCATTTTAGTAACAATTCTTTAGGAAACCAATGACAAAAAAAAGAGAGCGAGAGAGAGCGACAACGTCACGACATACCTCCTGCTTTTAGTAGTTTCTTGGGTTTTTGTTTGTTTGTTTGTTTGCTTTTCATGGGTTCATTTGTTTTTGTCTTTTTAGAGCTGTACCTGTGGCATATGGAGGTTCCCAGGCTAGGGGCTGAATCAGAGCTGTAGCCACCAGCCTATACCACAACCACAGCAACGCCAGATCTGAGCCACATCTGTGATTTACACCACAGTTCACAGCAATGCCAGATCCTTAACCCACTGAGTAGAGCCAGGGATCAAACCTGTGTCCTCATGTATACTAGTTAGATTTCCCTTCTGCTGAGCCCAACAGGAACTCCAAGTAGTTTGTTGGTTTTGCCACCCCCTCAACTGGATTACTTTCTTGGTGATGGGAAGTTGTAGAAGTTATACTCTCTTAGCATAATTCATCTCTTTGGTGGTGGCTCTGATGCCAGAGCTATCCTTTGGACTGGTTGAAATCCAAACTTGGTGCAGCATTTAGATCTACTGCCACATTCCCTATTACTTTTATTTTAACTATTACAGATAACAATGACTAAGAGATTATTTATTTATCTTGTTTCCTGTTATTCTGAATTTCTTTATGTATCCACTGAACCAATTCCTCTGGAATTGGGTTTATCATTTCTAAATTTGACTGGTAAGTTTTAATATAGTAAATGATCACAGCACAGCCACTATTTCATACCATGGATGACAGGGAGATAGCTATCTAGCAATCAAAAGTCATCAACCCTGTCCTTTCATCTTTTCTTTTTTACAAACTATGCTTCCACCATGTTTCAGTGATTTAGGGCCAGTCAACCCATCCCATTTTTTGTACAAACTGTGTCAGGAGATCTCCAAGACCAACCTAATGTTCACTGATTCACTAATAAGTCACAGAACTCAAAAAAAGCTTTTATACTCGTGGTTATGGCTTATTACAGTGAAAGAACACAAATTAAAATTGGTAAAAGACAAATGCATCAAGAGAGACCAAATACAGTCAGTAGATATAGAAGGCTCCTGTGGCTGACCTTACCTACTCAGTCTCCAGGCTCCCTAGAAGTCAAACTGATACAGCATGGATCAGGGCCCTAGGTGAACAAAAATAGGCATTTACCATAAATCACATTCTTAGAATAAACTATCTGGTGCTCCAAATCCTCAGGCATATAAAGACACTCTTATCAAATAAAACATTAATAAGGGCCCAGAGGTCATCTCCCAGAAGAGGGTCAAGAGCCAGTCCTTTCTTTGGCATGTCCATGGGTTGAGGCAACAAAGCCTGACAAGCTTTATTACATATATTTTAACTCCTAGTCAAGGTTTTTTTGAAACAAAATACATTATTTCTCAAATATCCAATATTTCCAATATTCAATATTCAAATGTCCAATATTCAAATATCCAATATTCAAATGAAGAAATTGTCTATGAAACCTCAGGAAAACAGAAGTGTACTTGTGACTTAGCTAGACAAGTGTGAGAATTTATGTCAAAATTTAAACTTTCATGATAATAATCAATAAATAATGATTTTGTATGTTTTTAGCATGAATCAGTACAAAGAAGATTTGTTATTGACATTATATAAATTGAAGAACACTTTGTTGTTGTTGATAAATTCTAAATTGTCAATTTATATAACACTTGTCCAATTAAATGTTAATAATACTGAGATGAAAAAATAGTGAAGTTATTTAACTTTGATAAACATTATTTTGAAAGTGATGTGCTTTTCCTTAAAAATCAATTTTAAAAATTATAAACTCAATGTGGGTGTGAATGCTAAAGGAAAATAACTTTTTGATAATTATGTTTGGAACAATTCAGTATATGATTCTACTTTTTCAAATGTAAATTTTATGGAATTTAAATACAGGTTAAGTATTTAGTGTCAAAATGAAAATGTGTTTATACTCCAATAAAATTTATTTTAAAAAAATGAAAATATGTTATAACTGTAAAATACACATGAGTTCAGAGAGTCAATAGAAAATAAAGAATATAAAATATCACTTAAACAATTTTTTACATTGAATACAAGTCAAAATGAATATATTTTGAATATATTGTGTTAAATTAAATTTACTACTAAAATAAATTTCTTTTTTGTTGTTTTTACTTCTTTCTGGCTGTGAATTTTTTAAATTACATATTGACTTATATTTCCACTGAATAGCACTATTCAAGATTACTGAATCAAATAGGAAATCATAACAGAAATTAGAAATTATGCCATACCAAATGGTAAAAAAAACACACTACTTATCAAATTAACTCCTTAGAATGAAATTTATGATTTTAAGTATTTATATTTAAAAGGAAGAAATTATCAAGTAATAGGGCAAGCTTCCAACCCCAAACCAACCTAAAGATAGTAGGAAAAAAGGAAACATTATGTATAATACTAGAAATTTATGGACTAGAAAAAAGATGCATTACAGATAACAAAAGAAAGGACAGGTTCCTTGAAATGATAAAACAGAAGTAAAAAGGTAAAACGTGTCAAGACTGATCACAACAGACAGAAGTGCAAAATAATTTCAAGAATGAAAAGAGAAGAAGGAGTTCCCATTGTGGCGCAGTGGAAACAAATCTGACTAGGAACCATGAGGTTCTTGGTTCAATCCCTGGCCTTGCTCAGTGGGTTAAGGATCTGGCGTTGCCATGAGCTATGGTGTAGATCACAAACGTGGCTCAGATCTAGCATTGCTGTGGCTATGGCGTAGGCCGGCAGCTATAGCTCCAATTCGACCTACAGCCTGGGAACCTCCATATGCCGCAGGTGAGGCCCTAAAAAGCAAATAAATAAATAAATAGATAAATAAATAAATGCTTTTTAATGCTGAACAAATTCAAAATAATTAATTCTGGAGACAAAAAGAAAATTATTGGATCAGGGACAAGTATCCAGGGTGGGGCAGGAGGGAACTTCAAATAATTGGCGATCTTTTTTTAAACTGTGCAGTAGATACAAAATTGTTTATTTTATAATTCTCTATACTTTTTTAATCCTCTGAAAGAAACATTAGTTGTAAAACATTAAAATATATAATACTTTCAGGGTCTGTGGGGTGCTTTTATAAAATCCATTTAATTTGATGTATAGGATAAAATTCTGAGATAGTGGAAGTAATTGTTATTAATATTTATTAATATTTTCATTTATAAATGAAGAAATCAAGGCCAATAAATATGCCACAAGCAGTAAACAGAAAAGAAATAGGACCAGAACTAATATCTTTGAGGTCTAAGTTACCATACTTCTTCAGTATGGTAGTATGTGGTCATTGAGATTGTCCTCTGATCAAAGTCAAGGCTATGACTATCCCAGTTTATCTTTCCCTTAGCCTTATATTAAATCAAATCATGTTAAACAAAATAGAAACTAAAAAATACTTATTGAGGTGCTGCTGCTATGTCCAAGATTATGAAAATTCTTTTCTTCCTGGTTTTCTGAAACTTTATACATTATCCATTTTTCTCCATCATCATAAAATCAATGTAGAAGGTATCAGTTCTTATTCATAGCCATAAAATCAGTATTTTTTTCTCTAGAAATAAAACTCTCTATAGCTACTCAACTGAAAAGCATTACTGGGATCAGAAAATCTGGACTATTGGAAAGCTAAATTTTATTTTTTACTTTGGCAGTGAATTTACATTGGACTTCATTAGGTCACATTGTATATCTGAGTCTTACTTTATCCAGTTGGGACAGAAATACAGGTGACAATTAAAACACTCAAAAGAACACAACCCAACAGCAAAAAAGCCAATCAATCAATGGAAAAATGGGCAAAAGACCTGAATAGACTGTTCTCCAAGGAAGATATACAGATGGCCAGCAAACACATGAAAAAATGCTCAACATCGCTGATTATAAGAGAAATGCAAATCAAAACTACCATGAGATACCACCTCACACCAGTCAGAATGGCCATCATTAATAAATCCACAAATAACAAGTGCTGGAGGGGCTGGGGAGAAAAGGGAACCCTCCTGCACTGTTGGTGGGAATGTAAACTGGCACAGCCACTATGGAGAACAGTTTGGAGATACCTTAGAAATCTATACATGGAACTTCCATATGACCCCGCAAGCGCACTCTTGGGCATCTATCCGGACAAAACTCTACTTACAAGAGACACATGCACCCGCATGTTCATTGCAGCACTATTCACAATAGCCAGGACATGGAAACAACCCAAATGTCCATCGACAGAGGATTGGATTTGGAAGAAGCAGTATATATACACAATGGAATACTACTCAGCCATAAAAAAGAATGACATCATGCCATTTGCAGCAACATGGATGGAACTAGAGAATCTCATCCTGAGTGAAATGAGCCAGAAAGACAAAATACCATATGATATCACTTATAACTGGAATCTGAATATTGAGCACAAAAGAACATCTCCATAGAAAAGAAAATCATGGACTTGGAAAACAGACTTATGGCTGCCTGATGGGAGAGGGAGGGAGTGGGAGGGATCGGGAGCTTGGGATTATCAGGCACAACTTAGAATAGATTTACAAGGAGATCCTGCTGAGTAGCATTGAGAACTATGTCTAGATATTCATGTTGCAACAGAGCAAAGGGTGGGTAAAAATGTAAATGTAATGTATACATGTAAGGATAATTTGATCCCCTTGCTGTACAGTGGGAAAATAAAATAAAAATAAATAAATAAAACACTCAAAAGACATTGCATGATTACAAAGCACTATTAATGTACCTTACAAAACCTGCTGCACTGTTGCTTTCTTTAACAACTATTTGGTTTGCTAATCACTAAAGTGTACTGTGAAGAGTTAATTTGCATTAGCATTTAATAAACATTATAATTCTATAATGATTAGCCAGTTATCAGGTAAGGCAGTATAGGATGGTAGTTAACATGGAGGGCTTTAACGGAGTTTGGTTCCTTATCTATAAAATGAGGATAATAATAACTACTTAGAATTGGCAGGGTACTGGTTGGGCCCAGGAAATATGGCTATTCTCATTATTACACATAAACATTATTCTAAATGACACTCTTAATGGACAATGGACAAGGATTTTGAGGGTGGTAATTATGAGTGGTCTTCCCTGCACCATTTTCTAGAAAATTGCCACCCCTTAATGCATCAACATGACAGTAGCAAAACCTGCCATGTTTCTATAATGTGTCTAAATCCTTTGCCACAGTTAATTGGTTCAGGGGTTAACACATTGACCCAAGCTGGTTTGATTATTTATTCCCGGAAATTATGTAACTTGAAAAGACAGAGAGGAAGAAAAAAAAGAAGAAAGTAGGGCAAGAGAATAAAAACAAAAGAGTAAAAAACAAAAAGGCTAGACTCTCAGTTACTATACCTACAATATATGAGACTAAGACTACCTTGGTTCCCACTTTCCCTGCTCTGTGCACCAGATGCTAGAGAGGGAGGAAAACAAGGCAAAGAGGCAGAAAGAAGCACAGAAGAGAGATATGGAAAGTGGAAGTAGCATTCAGGTCCCAAGTTCCAGGTTATTCCTGAGAGGTAGCTACATTTCTCTTTAGATATTATCTTTGCATATTATGAGACATCTAAGCATTGTTCTTTTTTATTTAGATCAGCCACATTTTCTATTAGTTGCATCCCCCCAAAAAGTCCTAGTACCAATTTTTCATCCTGCTCTTCAATTTCTCTAATGGGAATATAGCCTATCCCCTAAGTCATTCCCCACATAACCATCTAAACTCTATCGTGTATTAATTCCTGGCCTCCTACCACTCAAGGAAAGATTCCTGCCCTCTAACCCCTAGTCCTACTACTTTTTGCATGAATCCTGCCTTCTGATGCCCCCTGACAGCAGGTCACAAGGAACTGCTGGGCAGAACAAATTAAAAATGTCTAAAGCCACAAATCTACTAAGTAGGAAGAAACTAGCTGAGAACAATCATCTCTCAGCAAATATGTGTCAGTTCACAATGCAGGCTAGAGCATGTGAGAGACCCTTCAGTCCATACTGAACACCTGATGTGGGCCAACATGGCAAGGCACTATGAAGAGGAAAGGATCAAGGCTGGTAGGTAAGTATTAGGAGGGGCAAACAGAGAAAGAGAGTACAGAAGGGCCTCAGAGGCAAAGTAAGAGAATACACTGATGGCTGCTCTACTCCATCTCAGTCAGAGACGAGTTCTCCTGCAGGTGTCTGAATTCTAACTGGAATGGACACTTAAGAGCCTCAGGTTGCCCTCAGTTTGTGCAAATAATATAAACACAGGGCAGAGAACAAGCAGTCCCTGGTCGAGGCTGGGCATAATGCATTCACAGACTATTCTTCAGTTGACCTTTTTGGATACCAAAATCCTCACTGTTTAACTAGAGTCAATTCAACAAACTGACTGTTTACTTCCTAAGCCAAGGACTGGCTAGGACCTGAGGATTTGAAAACAAAGCAGACAATCCCCAGAATCATGTAAAGGGTAGAAAGGCACTCCAGCCTGATTTGATTAGCCCCACACACCTTCTAAATGCCTTACCTGAGCCAAGGTGCTTAACCTGTATATGAGCCTTAGTGTTCTCTCCTACAGAATTAACATGAGACTACTGACTTTCAGGGTTATTGCACAGATTGTAATATTGTACATAAAACATTTAGAATGCAGTAGATGCCCAATTAATGATACTTATTATTAGCATATCCACTGGTAAACTCTACCTGGAGGGAAAAAAAATCAAACTGAAAACGTAATTGCTTTTATCAACATCATCCACCATCCTCCCAATCTGGTTCAAAAGTAGAAGAAAAACACATATGTATTTTTAGAAATAAACCCTTCTTTGTTTTATCCTGTTAGCATTGTAAGCCTAGCTCTGCTGACAGTTATTCAGTGGTGATAATACTAGAAACCTGTTACAGATGTTCCCTGTGTTCATCAGTGCAAGTGCCTGAAATTTGAGTTTTAATGCCTAATAGAATTTGCCTTGGGGAATGAGCAATTGGCTGGACCTAAAAAGCACTATTGCATTCAAAGAGACTTACTGTTCTGCATTGTCTTACCTTCTGATAAAAAGAATCTTTAAAAAAAAGAACTCATTGTACACAGGAGATTAACCACACTCTGAAGTCACCTTCTAGTTAGTTACATACAAAGCCTTTACCTTCTGATATCAGTTCATCAAAAAGACCACCAAAAATGTGATACAACTGTGAAAACTATGTCATTTGGTATCAAGTCTCCAGAAAATGCACCATTAAGTATTATATTCTGGTTGAAAGTTAATTTGAAGCAGTTCATGTGGTAGAACAGAAAGGACTTCAGATTAGGAGACAAAGAACACGGTCCCAGGTGAGCTTTTCACACATGCTATGTCAGTAGACATGTCTTTTTATGGCCCCCAATTCCCAACCCAGGGCCTCAGTTTCTAATTCTATCAAATGAAGATGTCAGACTACTAGAGATGAAAAATGAGTCTCACCAACTCTAATAAGCCACCATGATTATGACTGTAACTTACTAGGAGTGTGGACTTTCCAAATTGGGGAATTATGCTGTCATCATATTTTTAAAAATATTTTTCCACATTTCTCTCATTGGATATTATTTTTATAATTACATATACACACCAAAAACAAAGAGGCAGCAAGTTCCATTTGACTATCTGTAATTAATCCTTCAAGATTCGTATTTCCTCTCCCCCAAAGTTTTGTTTTGTTTTGGTTTGTTTTTTTTGGTCTTCACCCCTCCTTTCTCCTGCCAATACATACTCCTAATTTTCTTTTCTTAATCTTTCAGAGAAGTTGTTTTCTTCTAGTTCTCTCCTAGAAAGTTCAACTCATGTTCTTCAAAGCATGTGCTCTGTCATTCATGAGTCTATCGTGCACACACAGCTAAGGATTAAGAGCTTGGTCTACGTCATAATACTCTTGGTACCTGTCCCAGACTGCATCGGTATGTGGGAATGAGGACTAAGGGAAGAAATGGATGGATAAGTGCATAAATGACCAGATGAGTAAACACCTTCAGGGCCTTCATGGGTGGGAAACCTTCACACTGAGTCTATTATACGTCACCAAAAAACCCTTTCTGTCTCCTAAAATGCTAGTTGTGCAATTAAGTAATACATTTGGGAAAAATGAATACACAAGTCTCTTTTAAGTAGATAAAAATACACAGCTCAGTTTCTTCTTCAGATTTACCAAAGGGTATGTGTACCTTTAGTTTCTGATATCTGGACTATACAGGCTGAATATTCCAATAGGAAAGGGGATATGACGGCAGTGACGAATGGCAAACCATATGATAATAAGGTATTTTCCATGTAAACACCAAGTCTCATGTAATTAAATTTTCTTTCAAATATCCCTTCTTTTCATTTATTTAATGTTCACCAATATCGATTTTCCCAAGTATTACTGCTTTTCCCAACATACAAGAGGGACTATTCATCAAAGAGACATGTTCTCTTAAATGGTTTTAAAAAGGCTTAAACATCCTCTAGGTGGCACACACTCTAATGTATAAGAAGGTCCTGTGGTAGATTATCCTGTATGTACTGTTCCCATGTACATTTATGTTGTTGTTGTTGTCGTTGTTTTTAGGGCCACACCAGCAGCACATGGAAGTTCCCAGGCTAGGGGTCGAATCGGAGCTACAGCTTCAGGCCTACACCACAGCCACAGAAACACAGGATCTGAGCCCATCTGCAACCTACACCACAGCTCACAGCAACGCCAGATCCTTAACTTCACTGAGCAAGGCTAGGGATCAAACCCACATCCTCATGGACACTAGCTGGGTTTGTTACTGCTGAGCCACAACAGGAGCTCCCAGTTGGTTCTTAAAGTGCCCAAATTTCTATCCTCTTTTCCCTAGTCAAAAGTGCATCAAAGAAAAAGCAGTGAGGGGACCAAAAGAGGCTAAGTTTCTTCCATATTTTCCTCTGGTAAGGTTTTTTAATGTTTCGTTTGCTGAAATGTGGCTTCACTATTGGCCTTTGCTGGAATTTGTTTGATTGATTTCTGTAGCTTTCCTTACAGCCCCAAATGGGACATAGATGTGTATGTAAAAGACCCCAAAGAAATTTCCATTGAAGACTACCAGAGCCATATTAAGGGGTAGGCCAGCCAAACAGCTGACTATGGCACCAATTAGGAAGAGGCTTTAAAACATCACTTAAATGTAATTAAATGGAGAAGTTTGCATTTACCAGAAGTCCTCTAAGAAGACAAAATATTGGAAACCATTTCTTATAAGCTATTTGGGATGGGACTTGAGACTTAACATGTGGCATACTCCAGAAACCTAAGGAATCAGCATTATCACTGAATTTTGACATGTCCAGTCAGCTGCACGGTTTTGCTTTGTTGAGTGTGATGTGAATGGCTGGAGCCAGAGCTGACTACAGAGGAGAAAATAAGTGCCACCACCAGAGAATATCTTTCTCCCCTTTCCCCCCATATGTTCTCTGTCTTCCCTCTAAATAATGAATGATTTCTTAAAAAATTATTGTCAAGGAACATCAAATTATCAACATACCCGTGGGATTCATGTGTTCTGCTCAGGGGAACATCCATGAGCAAATGACTCTAAGTCCCAAAGCATTAACAATCTGTAGAAGGGTAGGCAGGGAACGGTATGCTTCAGAGTCTCAGGAAGTAATAAGAATGCTGCCAAGCTGCAGGTACAGACTCCCAGGAATTAGGCTATTCAAAAAATCAGAATTGACACAGCAATGGGCTCTGGACAGGGAAACAGCTTGCAACCTTGGACCCTTTGTTTCCTAATTGTTTTCATGATGTGATCTGGGAATATAGCAAACAAAGAGATGTCCCAAGTGGGGCTACCTTCCGACCTATGCATCGAAAAAAGGCTGTAGGTGCCCTTCCATCAGTACACAGAGGTTACACAACTTACACTCAATTCGATCCATGGTACTTCCTGGTTATTTGGTCCATGGCCTCAGTGAGGTTGCTCGTGGTAAAGATATTAAGCAATCTAACATGATAATTTTAAAGAAAAGCATCTTCAACTTGGGTGTTTCTTCTGCCCAGTGAAAATTATTAAAGCCCAAGGAATATATGAGCCTTTCATTCTTCTAGGAATTTTTAATTCTACCCCTAGACCCAGATAATCCACTAGGGAGCAATGCATTCTGATCTCATTGACTAAACCTTCAAAGAAATGACTTTGCTGATCAAAGCTTTAATGTTATAACCTCATAATTCATTGTTCCCTCCCCCGATGTTTTCCCCTTGGCTGCCAGAAGACCTGAGCCAAATTTAATTTTTGATTGCTATAACAACATTAACCTGTATTTTGGCACATATATTTCTCCTCACCTGTATAGTTCACTGCTTTTGTTGCTAACTGTCTTCATTCTGATTGAGTGTTATTATAAATGTGTCTTTTATTTGTAAACTTCTCAAATCCTTTATGGAAACAAAGACTACAACATAAACTATAAATAGAAAAAGATCACATTTTATCATTCATCATTACTGATATTTGATGTACACTCCCTTCCAAATTTCTTACTAGGAAATGAGAAATGTTTTTTATTATTGATATGTTAGATCAGAAATCTAAACTATCCAGAGAGTTTTTTTTTTAATTCCTTGTTTTATTCCTGTAATGAGGAATCCTTATCTGGCAGTACATATCTGACATATCTAACAGCAGAGAATCCTAGAATGCTCAAATGAGGAACAATCTCCGTTCTAAGGCAGGAAACTTGAGGACAAATAAGGAGTACCATATTTACAAAACAGTATTTTTCAGCTGTATTACTTCTAAGATATGGTTCAAAATTTAAAAATCAAATGTATTTAAGAAAGATTTATGGTTTCAGGATGGGATAATAGAGTCAAATAGCCTAGTAAGGAAAACCAGAAATCTTTTACTGAGGCATCACAAACATACGGAAATCAACAGTTTGCTTAAAAAAAAAAAAAAAAAACCAGCTCCTGTACTGCATTCTGTGTGTCACTTCCAGAGGAAAAAAAAATGAATTGTAAGATCCAAGGATGAAAGTGAGAATGCTTCATGTCCTGGCACTGAATATAGTCTTGACTACGCACTAAGTCAATTCCCAAACTTTGTTCTGTAAAGCACTGAGGTTCAAAAAGATAGTAACAGAGAAAGGTACCCAGAAAGGGAATTCCCTGGTCAAATAAGTTCTGAAAAGCTCTGTACCATTACCTCATTCTCTGAGATTCAAAATTCTCATTAACATATGAAAAGTCTTTGAGAAATCTTGCAGTCAAGAAAGTTGTTTCACTTTGCTTAACCTAGCTTTTCAAAAGCTTTTTTTGATAAGAAAGGTTGTTCTTCTGGAATCCCAATAAACATTCTGCACTGCAAACCTATGAAACTACTGTAACAAGTAGCCCATCTTACTTCCTCACTTAACTAAGTTCAGGGAAGCCAAGGACTCATCTCAGTCTTACCTACCATGTCTAGAGAGTCCTGCAGAACACAGGTCCTTCCACCACAAGAGAGAAGAAATGCCTGGAGAGTCAATGACTACATTAGCCTATTTTTCTGAACTATGGCAATAGCAGGGAAACTGCTATCATTCCAATTCACAGATGAGGAAACAGAGGTTCAGAAGAGTTACGGTCACATAACCAGCATACAACAGGGTTTTAAATCCAGGTCTGTTGGACACTAAAGACCATGGTTTTAACTCCCAGAGAAAGGAATACAGGAGAGTATTAGAAAACTATCTCAATAGGGGGGTGTACACATATACCCATATTTCTCAGTGGTTATAAAAAACTTCTACAAGTGCTATAAGTGGTAGGCACTATTTATCCATTCAATTCTAAGGCAAGGGAAATTATAACAGCCAGGCAATTTTCCCCCTCAGTTATTTGGATGAGTAATCTACTAGCAATTTACTGATCATCCTATTCCCTTTCAAAATATGTCTGACTTTCTTTACAGGTGCTAACCCTTTATAAGGGTAATTCTCCACCCACTTTAGTTCCCAGGAAATTCATTATTTCAAAAGCAGCTCAAATGTCACTTTTTTTTTTTCTGTGACGGTGTCCCTAATTACTACCATCCAACTTTCATTCTGCCATCCCTCCTTTGTGATCCCAAAGCACAATGAATTATACCTAAGCATCACACAGCTCAGGTTGCAGAATCCGTGTTTGTTTATGTATCTGTCTTCCACTTTATACTGCAGCCATGTCATCTCTATTTCTGTGTCCCAGCACTGAAAATGGGGCTTCACAAGCTGGAAAGCACTTTATAGATATTCCTTGGACAAATGTACTCACACATGCATCAATAATCAAGTAGCCTCCATGGCTACGGTAAGTAATCCGGGAAATTTTAGGGTAAAAATGTACAAAACGGAAGGAAAACTTATCTTCCTTTGAAAATATATTACAACCCTTCTAATGATACATTCAGTTAAAAGTAATGAGCTAGAGATACAAACATCAATATGAGTAAATTTCAAAATGTTGCACTAAAAAGTATATTGTAAAGTGATATATGATACTATTTATACAAATTTTTGAAACATGAAAAAGTGTTCTATATTATTTTGTATAGTAATGATTATTGATTAAAAGCATACACAGGAATGACAATCAGTAGTAATTCAAGGTAATAACTGCTTCTGAAACAGAAAGGAGAACAGACAATGAGAGCCACTCATATGTTTTAACTCTACCTATATGTTTTAATACTGAAAAAAAAATGTAAAGCAAATATGGCAAAATAAATACACCTGATGTGACGGGCAGAAAGAATGTGGTAATTTGTTTATAATATTCTGCATGTTTGAAGTATTTTATAATAAAATATTTATACATCATTAACTCTGCCATCTCAGGGAAGAACATGATCCTGGGTACACAGAACTGGGGGGACAGGTGATACTACTGATCAGATGAAACACCTACAATCACAGGAACTTTGAAGTTAAGGACTAAGATCTGAATCGGTAATGAGTTTTCTCAGGGGAGGGGATACCCCCAACTGAGGCATCTATTTCACTGTTTGGGCTTGGAGCTGCCTTAAAGGAAATGTAATTGTCTCAGTCCATGGGCCTTGGGCACTTGATGGGGCTTCAGGAGATATCCCACATGCCCCGGTCCAATGCCCTCTCTCCATCCAGTGCCCTCTCTCCATCCAGTGCCCTAGGCACAGTAATAAGGAGTCTCCCCTCTGGGTAGAAGCAGCCCAGATGGACTGGAAATTGGCAACCAAGGGACACCTTTACTCAAAAAAATCCGTTCACCCATTCCTGGTCAGAGGCAGCTAGGGCATCTAGCTCAGAAGCAGAGCTCATCTCTGGGGTCTCAAATGCTGCCCGTCTCATCTGCTTAGTGACTGACTGTACTGACCAGAGAGGCCTTGCTTGTGCTTTTCCTGGTTCTGGAACCAGAGAATCTCCCATGTCCCTTGCCTTCCAAATCTAATAGGGGAGGGGATACCAAACTTATGTCTAGGTGTGGGGTATCCATTTTCTGGGGTCTGGAGTCTCTTCCCACCAAGAGAAAGGGGCGGGGGGAGTAAAGGAGGAACTGGAGTCTTTTCCCAGAGAGAGAGAGCGAACAAAAGGGGGTGGGGGAGGATAACAAGCAGTTCCTCCTGCACCTCCTCTGGTCCCAACCTCCACTTTGTCTCTTTTGCCCAACCTCCCACAAGGAAACCACCCCCCATACCAGATACCACTAAAAACAACTACAGCCTCCACCTCAATGAACAATCTTTATAGTTTTCAACTTCTTTCAGAACTAAAGCTTTCTTTTACTCTCAAAAACTTTAAAAAAAATCTTAAAATGTTTTTACATGGTAATTTTATAATAGTACTAAAAATCAAAACTTTATATCCCCACTAAAATCAAAAACTGATACTTCTTTAAAGAAATCTCCTTAAGAGTCATCACTCAAACACATGACTCAAATTCGATAGAAAAAAAATCTTTTTCTTAGTATGTTCATTTTACATCATAAGCCAAATGCAATTTTCATAGTCACAGGTAAAATAATTATTAACCCAAAGCAGAACTGTGTGTGTGTATGTACCATTTATTGAACCAGGATTTGTGGGAGCTACTGCAGACAGAGATGAATAAGACATAGTCTATGCTCTCGACAACTTGCTGTCCATACATTATGAATTGCTATTCTCACATAGCTTATAGCTTTTAGATGTATTTGACAGATCACATAAACAGTTCCACTTGAATTTACAAATGGAAATGAGCTATTTTCTTTGATTTGACTGGATTTGATGGTACTCTAATTATGTCTTTTACATTTCTGCTATGATTACTTTCCTGACCTACACTGAACAGAGCCTACATTCGGAAGATTAGTAGTAAATCCAGAATGAGCTTCAAATTGATTGAAGAAATGTAACTGCCACTTACAGAAAAGCAGAGGTCTTTGCAACTACAAATATCAGTAAGTGTTTGGTCACCAATCACTCGCTATTAAATTTTGAAAGTTATGGTTAGGGAAATATCCAAGGATGGCTAAAACATTTAACATGCTGTGAATTCAGTAAAAAAGAGGTCAATCTAATAAATATAACCAGGAATATAAGTATAGACTATTTCCCCTGTTCAAAATTTTGTAGTCCTGAAGTGAACAGCACATTAATGTTACGTATTACTCTATAAGCCAGTAACTTAGACTTAGACTTCTTGTTTAAAAATCCATGCAGAGGAGTTCCCACTGTGGCTCAGCAGAAACAAATCTGACTAGCATCCATGAGGTCACAGGTTTGATCCCTGGCCTCGCTCAGTGGGTTAAGAATCTGGCATTGCCATAAGCTGTGGTGTAGGTCACAGACTCAGCTCAGATCTGGCATTGCTATGGCTGTGACATAGGCCAGCAGCTGTACCTTCAATCTGACCTGTAGCCTGGGAACCTCCATATGCCATAGGTGTGGCCCTAAAAAAAATCCATACATAGATATAATTTATATAAAATACCAGAATGCCTCCAGATATGATGGCCAGAGACATGCATTATATCACTGAAAATAACAAAAGATATCCAAAATGACAACACAGGAGCTTCTTATAATAGGAATGTTTTACCTCCTCTTTAGAGAGAAGAAAATCCAACAATTACGATTTTTCAGGAGAGCATTTTATGTTGCTTCCAATTTGATTTAAGAATCCTGTCTACACATTCCTGGTAGATGGTTATCTAATGCCTGCTTAATAAATCATGGTGGCAAGCTCAGCACTTCAGAAGTAGAGTTTTATGTAACCTCACTCCGGAAATCTTTCCACTGTTCTTCTTCACATTGCAGTGCATCCTCATGTGAATTTACAGCCAGAAAAACCTGGATCTGAATCTCACAATAATTGTGTGATCTTAGGCTTGATTCAATAAGTCTCAGTTTCCCAAACTGTAAATGGGAATATTAACAACACTATTTCATACAATTGATGCGAGAATTAAGTAGGGAGTATGTACAAAACACTAAACAATGAATGAAACTTAGTAAGTACTTAATAGATACTCTTACTGATAATAATCCTAGTGTTTCTTTGATGTGTTCTTTGTTCAACAACAACAAAAAGTCCTCTGTTCTGGGGGCATTATTCCTGTTGACCACACCTTCCTTCTTGAAACTCTCTCTTGCCTTGTTTTCTACTATGTTGCCGTAAAGGAGGAAAAAATTTTCCTCTACCCATCTTGTTCTTAGCTAGGGCTCTATAAAAAATAAATAAATCAACAAGAGAAAAGCAGGCAAATTAATGTATAATAAGTGTGACATGACATAAGGGCCCTCATAAGGCAATGAAGACCCAAAGTAGTATGAAAGCTAAGTACTTATATATTAGGTTAAACAAAAAGAAGCAACTGTGAGATGCTCTGTATTGCCAATTATCAGAGAAATACAAATAAAAACCACAATAAGATTTCATCTTTCAGAATGGCTATTATGAAAAATGACAACAAATAAAAAGTGTTGGTGAAGATGTAAAGAACGGGGAACGCTTGTACACTGTTGGTGAAAATGTAAGTTGGTACAGTCACAATGGAAAACAGTACAGAGGTTCTCAAAATATTAAAAGTAGAACTATCATATGATCTAGAAATTCCACTCCTGGGTATTTATTTAAAGGAAACAAAAACACTGATTTGAAAATATATGTGTACCCCTATGTTCACTGCAGCATTATTTATAATAGGCAAGATATGGAAACAGCATGAATGCTCATAAATAGATGAATGGATAAAAAATACACACACACACACACGCAGAATATATATATGCATGTTTTTATGTATATACACATATATAACATAATATTACTCAGCCCTAGAAAAGAATAAAATATTCCCACTTGTAATGTAGAAAAGCCTAGAGGGTATTATGTTAAGTGAAAAAAGACAGTCAGAAAAAGACAAATACTGTATGACTTTACTTATACATATAATCTTAGAAAAAAAGGAACAAATATAATAAAACAGAAACAGAGTCTTAGATACAGAAAACAAGGAGGTTTTCCCAGATGAGAGACATATAAGAAAAAGAGAGAAATACGAAAGGGAGATTAAGAGTGCAAACTTCCAGATTGAGAGGACAAGATGGCGGAGGAGTAGGAAGACACGCTCGCCCTCTCCCACAAATACAACAAAAAAAGCACATCTACAGAATAAATGACTCGCACAGAACAGCAACCAATCGCTGGCAGAGGAACATAAACTCCAATAACGGCAAGAAATTCGTGACATTATTGGGCAGAACAGGAGAAAAGAGGAGAGTGAGAGAAGGCGAATCCGAGCGAGACGGGGGCTCCCGAAAGGGAACTGCGGAGGAGAAAGGGATCCCGCACCCTGGAAAGTCACCTACCGGGCGAAAGATCAAACGAACCAGAGGAATCTCCAGATGCAGAGAAGAGTGTAGCAGTAAGTTGGAGTACGGAAAAGCCGATCAAGAACCCAACGGACCATCTGAACTACGGGCAGAGTCACCAAAAATTGAGACGCCTGGGTGGGGGCTGGGCACCGAGACCTCGCCGCCAAAGGTTAGTCCCCGAGAGGGGGCCGGGGGACGCCTGGGTGGGGGCTGAACACCGAGACCTCTCCTCCGAAGGTTAATCCCTGAGAAAGGGCCGGGGGACGCCTGGGAGGGGGGCTGGGCACCGAGACCTCGCCGCCGAAGGTTAGTCCCCGAGAGGGGGCCAGGGGACGCCTGGGTGGGGGCTGAACACCGAGACCTCGCCTCCGAAGGTTAATCCCTGAGAAAGGGCCGGGGGACGCCGGATGGGGGCTGGGCACCGAGACCTCGCCTCCGAAGGTTAATCCCTGAGAAAGGGCCGGGGGGCGCCGCCTGGGTGGGGGCTGGGCACCGAGACCTCGGCTCCAGAGATTAGTCCCCGGGCTAGGGGGGCGGGGCAGAGCGGAAACTGCTTGGGAGGTCTAGAAACCAGTTGACGGGGCAGAGACTGCCTGGGAGACTAGAAAACAAAGCTGTCGCAGAGGAAGGGAGCAATACTCCAGGAGTGGGGAAGGGGAAAGCCACATCAGAGGGCACCTGGGAGAAGAGCCTGGTCTGCGCCCATGCTGGGGAGGGGAGAGAAGAAAGGGTGGGTCCCCATAGAATACCCCCCACGCCACAGCAAGCTTACAGGCCCGCTAGCTAGCTGAAAACTCTGCTTCCCAGTGCATCCCCTCCCCCCACCCCCACCACCCCCTACGCTCTCACCGAACCTGGGGCTGCCTGCCATCCAGGAGGGCTGGCCTCAACAAATGCCTGAAGCCTACCACCGCAGGGGCTGTCCCTGCACAGGCCTGCTTGCCCTTTGGAGGGGCTACACTTCCGCAGAGCAGCACCAAACAGCACCAGTCCCCGAGAAAAGGCCTGCAGCCTAGAAAAGCTAGAACAAGCTTAGCCAGGCTGTGAATAGATCGGCCTAATTCTCGGACGGTTTTTCTGAGTCAGGTTGCCCCGGGGAGGAGCCTCTTCGGTTTCCAACGGCCCTGCTACCCGCCCAAGCCCCCAGGGGATGCTCTAGTGGACCAGCTGCATAGGACTGCCAGCTCCAGGCAGGACCCCCTGCAGCCCAGAAAAGCTGCAACAAGCTCAGCCAGACTGTGAAAAGATCCGCCTACATTCTCAGGCTGTCCTTCTGAGTTGGGCTGCCCTAGGGAAGAGCCTCTCAGGTTCTCAGTGCCCCAGATAGCTGCTCCAGCCCCCAGGGGGTGATGCACCCCTAAAAAGCAGCTGCCCAACACCGCCAACCCCCTGCAAGAACCCCACAGCCTAAAAACACCAGAGCAAGCTCTGCATGGCCAAGTGAAATCTGCTACCATCGCGGTGTGGACCTCTCAGTCCTGTCTGCCCTCAGGAAGTCCTCCTTTGCTTCAAAGAAACACTGTTAGCCCCATCAACACTCCAGAAAAGCCACACTGCCTCAAAAAAGATTGACCAACAACGCCAGCCCTCAGGAAATATTCCACGGCAGTGACAAGGCAAACACTGCCCGATCACGGAGAGTACAACTCCCTCAGGAGAAAGAAAACAACAAGCAAGATGAAGAAGCTGAGAAACCACTCCCAGTCAAACCAACAGGAGAACTCACCTAAAACAGTCAACAATGAAACAGATCTCGGCAGTCTGACAGACCTGGAGTTCAAAAGAGAAATACTGAAAATACTGAAGGAATTAAGAGAAGATATGAACAGTAATGCAGATACCCTCAGAAAGGAACTAGAAAATATAAGGAGGAGCCAAGAAAAACTAGAACATTCATTTGCAGAGATGGAAACTGAACTAGGGGCAGTAAAAACCAGAATGAATAATGCAGAAGAACGAATCAGTGATATGGAAGATAGAATAATGGAAATCACTCAATCTGGTCAACAGACAGAAAACCGAATCAAAAAACTGGAAAGCAATATAAGAGACCTATGGGATAATATAAAGCGGGCCAATCTACGCATAATAGGAATTCCAGAAGGAGTAGAAAAAGATAAGGGAATGGAAAATATATTTGAAGAAATTATCACTGGAAACTTCCCAGATCTAAAAGATACTGGATTCAAGATACAAGAAGCACAGAGGGCCCCAAACAAACTGAACCCAAACAGACCCACACCAAGACACATCATAATAAAAATGGCAAAAGTTAGTGATAAAGAGAGGATCCTAAAGGCAGCAAGAGAAAAACAGAATGTTACCTACAAGGGAACCCCCATAAGAATATCAGCTGATTTCTCTACAGAAACACTACAGGCCAGGAGGGAATGGCAAGAGATATTTAAAGTGCTCAAAGGAAAAAATATGCAACCTAGAATACTCTATCCAGCAAGAATATCATTTAAAATAGAAGGGGAAATAAAAATTTTTCCCAACAAACAAAAACTTAAAGAATACAGCAACACAAAACCCAGGTTAAAGGAAATATTGAAAGGGCTTCTCTAAACCAAAAAGAAAGGAAGGAAAGGGAAGAAAAAAGAAAAGAAAAAAAAAAAAAAAGAAGAAGAAGAAGAGGAAGAACTAGGACTGAGGGAACTGCAATCAGAGAGAAGTCACTCAAATAAGCCAGCATACAGATTTAATCATGAACATGCTTCAAACAAAATAAAATTAAAAAGAAAAAAATAAAAAAGAGTCATCAAAACCATAAAATGTGGGCAAGGGATGTCAGGAGGTAAATAACCCTTTTTGTTTATATGTATGTCTCTCTTCTTAATTTTAATATAGTAATGAAGTGTTTGAACTTACAGGACCATCAGGCTAAAACACACATTTATGGGAAGGGGTTAGCATACTTAAAAAACAGGGCAATCACAAGCCAAAACTAAATATTGCATTTGCAAAAAATGAAAAAAAAACCACTCAAGCAGATAATAACAGGAGACCATCCAACCAAAAAAAAAAAAAAAAATGGAGAACCATAGAATCAACTGGAACACGAGGTTCAAATGGCAATAAATAATCATCTATCAATTATCACCTTAAATGTCAATGGACTGAATGCCCCAATCAAAAGACACAGAGTGGCTGAGTGGATAAAAAGGCAAAAACCTTCAATATGCTGCCTACAAGAAACTCACCTTAGGACAAAAGATACATATAGATTGAAAGTGAAAGGGTGGGGAAAAATATTTCACACCAATAGACATGACAGAAAAGCAGGAGTCACAACGTTCATATCAGACAAAATAGACTTTAAAACAAAAGACATAAAGAAAGACAAAGAAGGACACTATTTAATGATTAAGGGATCCATCCAAGGAGAGGATGTTACTATTGTCAACATATATGCCCCAAATACAGGAGCACCCAGATACACACAACAAATATTAACAGACATAAAGGGAGAAACTGATGGGAATACAATCATAGGAGGAGACTTTAATACTCCCCTCACATCATTGGACAGATCCTCTAGACAGAAAACCAATAAAGCAACAGAGATCCTAAAGGAAACAATAGAAAAGTTAGACTTAATTGATATCTTCAGGACACTACATCCAAAAAAAGCAGAATACACATTCTTCTCAAATGCTCATGGAACATTCTCAAGAATCGACCACATATTGGGACACAAAGCGAATCTCAATAAATTTAGGAGCGTAGAAATTATCTCAAGTATCTTCTCTGACCACAATGCCATGAAATTAGAAATCAACCATGGGAAAAGGAATGACAAAAAACCCACTCCATGGAGACTAAACAACATGCTACTAAAAAACCAATGGGTCAATGAGGAAATCAAGAAGGAAATTAAAAACTACCTTGAAACAAACGATAATGAAGACACAACCTCTCAAAATCTATGGGATGCTGCGAAAGCAGTGCTCAGAGGGAAATTTATAGCAATCCAGGCCTTTCTCAAAAAAGAAGAAAGATCCCAAATGGACAACTTAACCCTCCACCTAAACGAATTAGAAAAAGAAGAACAAAAAAGTCCTAAAGTCAGCAGAAGGAAGGAAATTATAAAGATCAAAGAAGAAATCAATAAAATAGAGACTCAAAAAACAATAGAGAAAATTAATAAAACCAAGAGCTGGTTCTTTGAAAAGGTGAACAAAATTGACAAACCCCTGGCCAGACTCACTAAAAAGAGGAGAGAAAGAACCCAAATCACCAAAATTATAAATGAAAAAGGAGAAATCACAACGGATATAGCAGAAATACAAAAAACCATAAGAGAATACTATGAACAACTGTATGGCAACGAGTTTGACAATCTGGAAGAAATGGACAATTTTCTAGAATCTTACAGCTTGCCAAATCTGAATCAAGCAGAAACAGACCAACTGAACAGACCGATCACTAGAAATGAAATTGAAGAGGTCATAAAATCACTCCCTACAAATAAAAGTCCAGGACCAGATGGCTTCACAGGTGAATTTTATCAAACATATAAAGAGGAATTGGTGCCCATCCTCCTTAAACTCTTTCAAAAGGTTGAAGAAGAAGGAATACTCCCAAAGACATTCTATGAGGCCACCATCACCCTCATTCCAAAACCAGACAGAGATACCACCAAAAAAGAAAACTATCGGCCAATATCATTGATGAATATAGATGCAAAAATTCTCAACAAAATCCTAGCCAACCGAATCCAACAACATATCAAAAAAATTATACACCATGAACAGGTTGGGTTCATCCCAGGTTCACAAGGATGGTTCAACATACGCAAATCAATCAGCATCATACACCACATTAACAAAAAAAAGGTCAAAAATCATATGATCATCTCAATAGACGCAGAAAAAGCATTTGACAAAGTTCAACATCCATTCATGATCAAGACCCTCGCCAAAGTGGGTATAGAGGGAACATTCCTGAATATAATCAAAGCCATTTATGATAAACCCACAGCAAATATAATCCTCAATGGGGAAAAACTGAAAGCCTTCTCACTCAAATCTGGAACAAGACAGGGATGCCCACTCTCACCACTGCTCTTCAACATCGTTTTGGAAGTCTTAGCCACAGCAATTAGACAAACAAAAGAAATAAAAGGCATCCATATAGGAAGAGAAGAGATCAAACTGTCACTGTATGCAGATGACATGATTCTATACCTAGAAAACCCTAAGGACTCAACCCCAAAACTCCTTGAACTGATTAATAAATTCAGCAAAGTGGCGGGATATAAGATTAACATTCAGAAGTCAGTTGCATTTCTGTATACCAGCAATGAAACATTAGAAAAGGAATACAAAAAAATGATACCTTTTAAAATTGTACCTCACAAAATCAAATACCTCGGAATACACCTGACCAAAGAGGTAAAGGACCTGTATGCCGAGAACTATAAAACTTTAATCAAAGAAATCAAAGAAGATGTAAAGAAATGGAAAGATATTCCATGTTCCTGGATTGGAAAAATCAATGTTGTGAAAATGGCCATCCTACCCAAAGCAATCTACAGATTCAATGCAATCCCTATCAAATTACCCATGACATTGTTCACAGAACTAGAACAAACAATCCAAACATTTATATGGAACCACAAAAGACCCAGAATCGCCAAAGCAATCCTGAGAAACAAAAACCAAGCAGGAGGCATAACTCTCCCAGACTTCAAGAAATACTACAAAGCCACAGTCATCAAAACAGTGTGGTACTGGTATCAAAACAGACAGACAGACCAATGGAACAGAATAGAGAATCCGGAAATAAACCCTGACACCTATGGTCAATTAATCTTTGACAAGGGAGCCAGGAACATCAAATGGGAAAAGGAAAGTCTATTCAGCAAGCATTGCTGGGAAACCTGGACAGCTGTATGCAAAGCAATGAAACTAGAACACACCCTCACACCATGCACAAAAATAAACTCCAAATGGCTGAAAGACTTAAATATACGACAGGACACCATCAAACTCCTAGAAGAAAACATAGGCAAAACACTCTCTGACATCAACATCATGAATATTTTCTCAGGGCAGTCTCCCAAAGCAATAGAAATTAGAGCAAAAATAAACCCGTGGGACCTCATCAAACTGAAAAGCTTTTGCACAGCAAAGGAAACCAAAAAGAAACCAAGAAGACTACTTACAGAATGGGAGAAAATAGTTTCAAATGATGCAACTGACAAGGGCTTAATCTCTAGAATATATAAGCAACTTATACAACTCAACAGCAAAAAAGCCAATCAATCAATGGAAAAATGGGCAAAAGACCTGAATAGACATTTCTCCAAAGAAGATATACAGATGGCCAACAAACACATGAAAAAATGCTCAACATCGCTGATCATAAGAGAAATGCAAATCAAAACTACCATGAGATACCACCTCACACCAGTCAGAATGGCCATCATTAATAAATCCACAAATAACAAGTGCTGGAGGGGCTGTGGAGAAAAGGGAACCCTCCTGCACTGCTGGTGGGAATGTAAACTGGTACAGCCACTATGGAGAACAGTTTGGAGATACCTTAGAAATCTATACATACAACTTCCATATGACCCTGCAATCCCACTCTTGGGCATCTATCCGGACAAAGCTCTACTTAAAAGAGACACATGCACCCGCATGTTCATTGCAGCCCCATTCACAATAGCCAGGACATGGAAACAATCCAAATGTCCATTGACAGATGATTGGATTCGGAAGATGTGTTCTATATACACAATGGAATACTACTCAGCCATAAAAAAGGATGACATAATGCCATTTGCAGCAACATGGATGGAACTAGAGAATCTCATACTGAGTGAAATGAGCCAGAAAGACAAAGACAAATACCATATGATATCACTTATAACTGGAATCTAATATCCAGCACAAATGAACATCTCCTCAGAAAAGAAAATCATGGACTTGGAGAAGAGACTTGTGGTTGCCTGATGGGAGGGGGAGGGAGTGGGAGGGATCGGGAGCTTGGGCTTATCAGACACAACCTAGAATAGATTTATAAGGAGATCCTGCTGAATAGCATTGAGAACTATGTCTAGATACTCATGTCGCAACAGAAGAAAGGGTGGGGGAAAAAACTGTAACTGCAATGTATACATCTAAGGATGACCTGACCCCCTTGCTGTACAGTGGGAAAATAATAAAAAAAATAAATAAATAAATAAATAAAACGAAAAAAAAAAAAAGAGTGCAAACTTCCAGTTACAAATTAAATGAGCCACGTGTGTGAAATGTACTGTGTGAGGACTATAGTCAATAAATAATGTAATCTTTGTATGGTGACAGATGGTAACTAGACTTACCGTGGTGATCATTTTGAAATGTAGAGAAATATCAAATCACTATGTTGTGCCCAGGAACTATATAACATAATGTTGAAGGTCAGTTTTACTTCAAAAACAAAAAAACTCACAGAAAAATAAATCAGATTTGCTGTTGCAAAGGCAAGGGATCAGGGAAGTGGGACTTGGATGAAGATGGTCAAAAGGTACAAACTTCCAGGTATATGATAAATAAGTACTAGAGATGTACAACATGATAAATATAATTAACACTGCTGTAGGTTACATATACAAATTGTTAAAAGAGTAAATGCTAAAAGTTCTCATCACAAGGAAAATGAGATGATGGCTATTCACTAAATTTCTGTAGTAATCATTTCACGATGTAAGTAAGTCAAATCACTATACTGTAGACCTTAAACTTATATACTACTGTATGTCAATTATATCTTAATAAAACTGGAAGGAAGGGAAAAAAAGACAGGCAATTGTGGAAAAGTAACCAAAGTATATAGGCAGACTGAGAGAAGATAAGAGTTTATGTACAAAATTTGTTTGCACAAATTTTTCTTGGCCTTGACTCCTATCTCTGGTGATAATAATATTTCTTTCCTCCTGGTAAAGGGAGAGCCTTTTTTCACAGGGGAATTATAAGGCCTGCATTCAGAAAAGAGGAAAAAAAAAAAAAAAAAAAAAACGAGAGATTGGCGCATCCTTCTTGTACCTGCTATTTTTTCAAGGATCGTTAGCTCAAAAATAACCTTTATGCTGAAAGACCTGGGGGTGACATATTCTGCCACCTGCCACCTGACATATTCACTGCTCGCTCTCCTGGTTTCCCACCCTGAGTCCTCCATCTCTCTATCCCCTTTGTGAGTTTCTCTTTCTCCGCCTACTATACAAATGTCAAAAAATGTAACCGTTGTAGAAATAAAAGATTTACAATAGGCAACACTCTATCCCTGTTCCTGTAAAGAGTAAGGATTCTTATTTTCTACGTCAAATCTTTTTCCTTCCTTATATAGGCAGAAGCAAAGAAAGGGACCAAAGAATACAAATATAAAGAATTCAGATGCTATAAACTGATTTATAAGTTCCCATCAGGGTTCAGCGGTTAATGAATCTGACTAGTATCAATGAAGAAGCAGGTTCAATCCCCAGCCTTGCTCAGTGAGTTAAGGAACCAGCGTTGCTGTGAGCTGTGGTGTATGTCGCAGACGCGGCTTGGATCCTGCATTGCTGTGGCTGTGGTACAGGCCAGTAGCTGCAGCTTGCATTCCACCCCTAACCTGGGAACCTCCATGTGTTGCAAGTGTGGCTCTAAAAAGCAAAAGAAAAAAGAAAAAAAGTCAAAAAAGAGGAAAAAAGGGGAAAAGGCTTTAAGAGGTAATTCATGGACTGACAAGTGTACTGAACTATTTATAATCTTTAAGCTCTTTAATAATCAAAGAAATAATCAACAAAATGCAAATTAAATATATATTTTTTGCATTTATATTTAATATTTTATAACATTTATATGTATACACAGATACAGTGTGGATGTGTGTGTGTGTGTGTATATATATATATAAATATATGAATTTGTATATAAGCCAAGATATACAAACAACTCATACAACAACAACAAAAAAACAAACAACCCAAATGAAAAGTGGGCAGAAGACAGGCATTTCTTCAAAGAAAGCACACAGATGGCCAAAAGGCACATGAAAATATGCTTGACATTGCTAATTATTAGCGAAATGGAAATCAAAACTACAATGAGTAATCCCTACTGTGGATCAAGGGGTTAAGGATCTGGCATCATTTCTGCAGCAGCATGGGTTCAACCACCAGCCTGGTGCAGTGGGTTAAGGATCAACATTGCTGCAGCTGTGACATAGGTTGCAGTGGAAGCCTAAATTCAGTCCCTGGCCTGGGAACTTCTATATGCCACAAAGGGGAAAAAAAAAAAAAAAAACTACAGTAAAGTACCACCTCACACTGGGCAGAATGGTCATCATTAATAAATACACAAATGACAAATGCTGGAGAGGGTGTAGTGAAAAGGGAACCCTCCTACACTGTTGGTGGGAATGTAAACTGATATAACCACTATGGAAAACAGTATGGAGGTTCCTCAGAAAATTAAAAATAGAATTCCCATAAGACCCAGCAATCCTACTCCTGGGCATACACCCAAACAAAAGTATAATTTAAAAAGATACATTAACCCCTATGTTCATAGCAGCACTACTCACAGTAGCCAAGACATGGAAACAACCTAAATGTCCAGTGATAGATGAATGGATGAAGAAGACGTGGTACATATATACCATAGAATACTACTCAGTCATAAAAATGAATAAAATAATACCATTTGCAGTTACATGGATGCAACTAAAGATTACCATACTAAGTGAAGTCAGAAAGAAAAAGAAAAATACCACATGATATCACTCGTATGTGGAATCTAATATATGGCATAAATGAATCTACCTGTAAAACAGAAATAGACTCACAAACATAGAAGACAGACTTGTGGTTGCCAAGGAGGAGGTGGGATGAAGTGGGAGGGACTGGGACTTTCGGATTAGTAGATGCAAACTATTACATTCAGAATAGTTAAACGGTAAGGTCCAAATGTATAGCACAGGGAAGTATATCCAAGCTCCTGGGATAGATCATGATGGAAAACAATATCAAAAAAGAAATGTATATATCTGTATGACTAACTTCGCTGTACAGCAGAAATTGGCACAACATTGTAAATCAACTATAATTTTAACAGAAAAAAAAAAAACCCACACACTTCTTGCCTTACATTATACAGTCTGGAAAGAAGTCAAAGAAACAAAAACGCAACTATAATATACTTACATGCCTGCTGTTATGGAGAACTATGTAAACTTCAGTTTGAGCACCAAAGCTTTCCCTAATGGAATGTCAGGAAAAGCTTTACAATTAAAGTCAAATTTCAACTGGCTTAAAAGAAAGGAGGGGAGTTCCCATTGTGGCTCTGTGGTTAACGAACCCGACCAATATCTATGAGGATGCAGGTTTGATACCTGCCTTGCTCAGTGGGTTAAGGGTCCAGTGCTACCCTGCATTGTGGTGTAGGTTGCAGACATGGCTTAGATCTCATGTTGCTGTGGCTGTGGTATGGGCCAGCAGCTACAGCTCCGATTCAACCCCTAGCCTGGGAAACTTCATATTGCTTTGGGTTCAAAAAAAAAAGGGGGGGGTGGAATTTGAAAGGTAGATGATCTGTCTCCAGGTGAAAGAAGCAGCATGTCTGAAAGCAATTTGGTCAGATATTATATCAGAAGTACAAGTGGTGGGGCAGTGGGGTAGAGGAGGAAATCCCTGGGATATAAAGTTTGCCAGTTCACAAGAGGGCCAGCTCATAAAAGCCTATTTTGGTATTCTTCCATTGCCCTATTCTAGACATTAACCCCACCCCATCTCAACAGTGGTCTAGGGTAACCAGAATATACCACTCTAAAGCTGGTACATCCAAACACAAAAGAAATGATACCTAGCAGTAAAGAGTTGGCTGCTACCAATTCACTGCCCATAGACAGCCTTGGATATCCTGCCCCTGCTCGCCTACCCATCTGATACATAAAAATAATGCCTATACAAATATTTTCCAGACTCCACTTCATCTTTCTGAAAGTGCCATCTAAACAAATGAATATTATTCCTATACATTTTTTTTTTGTCTTTTGTCTTTTTAGGGCCACACCAGCGGCATGTGGATGTTCCCAGGATAGTGGTCCAGCTGGAGCTACAGCTGCTAGCCTATACCACAGCCACAGCAATGTCAGATCCTAAACCCACTGAGCGAGGCCAGGGATCAAACCCACAACCTCGTGGTTACTAGTCCGGTTCGTTAACCACTGAGCCACTACAGGAACTTCCATCCTATACATTCTTACTCTATGTGTTAGTCCTGGAATGTGCTTCTCTAAGTCCACCAATTCCATAATCTAGTAATTCTTAAAGCACCAGTTTTCAAATCCTGGCTCCTCAGGCACAGCTGAACAAATTATGTAGCATCTCTGCATTTTAATTTCTTTGTCTATAGAATAAATATGATAATAATCGTACATACATTATAGGGTTACTGCAAGGAATACAGGAATAGTTACAATTAGAAGAACTTAGTAAGTTCCAGGGGCAAGATCAATATGGCAGAATAGAAGCTGTGGCACTCACCTCCACCCACAAATCAAAAATACATTTACATACGGAACAATCTCACAGAATACTTATTGAACCCTGGGGAAAAAAATTGCAAGAAATATCACCACTTAACTGGGTAGGACAAATTTTAAAAAGAAAAAAAAAAAAAAAAAAGAAAGAAAGAAATTGGGACAGAATTTCCACCCCTAGGAGAAAGCTGTGAAAGGAAGGAGATTGTCCAGGACTGAAAGAAAGCTTCAGGAGTTTCCGTCGTGGTGCAGTGGTTAACGAATCCGACTAGGAACCATGAGGTTGTGGGTTCGGTCCCTGCCCTTGCTCAGTGGGTTAAGGATCCGGCGTTGCCGTGAGCCGTGGTATAGGTTGCAGACGCGGCTCGGATCCCGTGTTGCTGTAGCTCTGGCGTAGGCCGGTGGCTACAGCTCCGATTCGACCCCTAGCCCGGGAACCTCCATATGCCGCAGGAGCGGCCCAAGAAATGGCAAAAAAAAGACAAAAAAAAAAAAAAAAAAAAAAAAAAAAGAAAGAAAGAAAGCTTCAGAGGCTTGGAGGAGAGTGCAGCAGCCAGTCTGCAGTAGGAAGAACAGGGAGATAACTGCACAAAGGGTTCATGCCATGTCCCTGCATTTCTTAGCATGAGACATGCGTCTTCAGGTACACATAGGGGACAGATGCTAAAACTCAGGCTTCTGAGAACATCCTTGAGGACAGATCTGGGGTTGGCAGCATCAAGATAGGCTGAAAGGACTGGAGGGTGATCTGAACTACAACCAGGGTTAAGCACAGAATGAGATCAGATCCACCACTGAAGCCCATTGTTAATGTGTGCACTTGAAGGGAGGGACAACACATGTCATTGCAGCCTCATTCTCCGCAGATCCACCTCTACAATTTCTGGGAGCACTGAAGGGTTGCCCACAAGCATAGGCAGGGAAGAAATCCAAGCCAATCCCCAGGGGCTGTACAACTTAGGACATAAGCTAAAATCCAAGATCTCTCCCCACAGCTATCCAATATACAGGTTTACACCACCAGCATCAGGGCCTTTGTAAACTCAGCACCTGTGGAACAGCAAAGCCAAATACTCCCATGGCTGGGGCAGGTTCAATATAAGCAGCTGTGGGTTTTGCAGGCATGCAGAGGCAGGGCCATGGTCTGAGCTGCTTCTGTAGCTCCTATGGTAGGTCAGTAGATCTTAGACAACAGATGTGCACTGGTGGCTTTGTGAACACAGCATTTGAAGAACACCAAGGCCTATTGCCTGCATGCTCACAGCTGACTAAGGCATTGTCTACAACAGTCAACTTTGTGAGCCCACACAACAGGTGACGGATGACCACACCAGAGAGTGCAGTCCCTGGTGGATAGCTCCTGCGGAGGGTTACTCCCAAGAGGAGTGCTCCAGTCCCACATGTCTCACACCACAACTCAAAAACAGATGTGGGGGCTTTTACTTCAATAACCAGGGAGCACACCATGCCCCTGACAGGGCTGAGACAACCTCAAAGCAAAGAGGAGGCCCCACTGAACATTCAGTTCAGGCTCTCTTCACCACACAAGTAACTACAAAGTGATAACGACCACTACATACTAAGGAAAAATGCAGCAGGCATCGCATCCATAGTAAAAACAGCCCCCACACTTAAAATACTACACTCACATATGCTACACAGGGATGTTCTCACTAAAAGCAGCCCTCCAAGACCACAGTAGGTATTGTTTTGGCAAAACCCAAAGAGTCAGAGAAACATAAGTAAAATGAAGAAGCAGAGGAACTACTCTCAATTAAAAGACCAAGAAAATTCCCCTGAAAGAACAATATAACGTATCTCCCCACGTTAATAGACTCCAAGTTCAAAAAAGGAGGTAATACAAATACTGAAGGGATTAAGAAAGAGTATGACAGAAATGCAGATTACTGTAAAAAGGAACTAAAAACTATAAAAGAGGTACCAAGTAATATTAGAAAACTCATTTGCCAATACGAAAGTTGAGCAAAAAGCATAAATAGCAAACTGATAATGTAGAACAAGTAATTGATCTAGAATATAGAATAATGGAAACCGGAGTTTCTGTCGTGGCTCAGTGGTTAATGAATCTGACTAGGAACCATGACGTTGTGGGTTCAAACCCTGGCCTTGCTCGGTGTGTTAAGGATCCGGCATTGCCATAAGCTGTGGTGAAGGTCGCAGACATGGCTCAGATCTAGCGTTGCTGTGGCTCTGGCATAGGCTAGCAGCAACAGCTCCAATAAGACCCCTAGCCTGGGAATCTCCATATGCCGCGGGTACAGCCCTAAAAAGGCAAAAAAATAAAAATAAACAAGATTCAGAAATTAAAGAATTAAAAAATGTTCTGTCCTGTTCAAAGAGGAGTAAAAGGAACAATCCATTTAGAGAATAGTGTAGATGGAGCTGATCTACAGTCTAATGAGTTTCTCAATTAAAATTCAGATGCTACATCCAGCTATGCTTAGGCCTTGAGTATGTGCCAGAAACCCAGTTTTACTCTGTTTCTTAGGTCCTCACCTAATGGCCACTTATCAAGATGACTCCTTCCTGATCAGAGATATTGGGTCTCTCTATCCCAATCAAGAAACTTTCTGACTTGCTTGGGCTATTACCCAGGGCAAGTTGAGGCTCTCTTCTGAGATTTTAAGGCCGTTTTAAGTCTGTTACAGTTCCTGACTATGCTCACAGTCAACCCTATTGAGCAGCAGCCAGCATTTCAAGCAAAAATGTTTCCAAATAAAATAATCAGAGTTCAGGAAACAGTCTCTGAAAACTCAGTGCATTTCAGCGACAGCAAATGCTGTAACCTGTTTGGCTCTCAGTAGAAAAAGAATGGTATAGCTTGATAAATAGCCAGCACTTACATTTACATCAATTGCACCTTTCTGAATAATACTGCATGGTTGATGCCTAGGATAGGATTTATGCTGGAAATACAATTTAGTGGCTGAAGTGAGGCAAGTATTTACAGTGTTTCACTGAAAACCTCTTTCCCCAAACCTTCCCCATTGTCAGGTTTGTAGAAGGTTACTAAAGATGGATAAGGCCAGACATACACCTGATTCATTCATTGACAGACCACAGAAAGCTACCACATGTACATTAAACTGATATTGAGCTGGTGAACGATACTTGTTCAGTCATTCATTCATTGCTTGCCTACCTAATTAATATTTATGAAAAGTTATTATAAGAGTCATTTCAAAAAATATTTAGAAGGGTAAAAGAATCCTTTAAATTTGTTTTGACCATAAGATCTAATTTAATTCCCTGCCAAAACATTTTACTGTTTCATCAACACAGCCGAAAAGCTGAAACAAATGCACCACCTATAAAACTGAATTTTAGGCTACAACTGCATGAAATAACCTCATTAAGCCCTTGATGGATTGACAGGCATCATTCTATGAAAAGAACAAAGAGGCACATTGAAGACTACCCCATTGTTGTATCTGAACATGTTCAGGTTTGTGTTAAAGGTAAAGTGGTTCATAATAACATATACACACTGTCTTATAAAGTAGGTAATTGACAAGAATCTACTGTATAGCACAGGGAAATATATTTAATACTTTATGACAACCTACAATGGAAAATGAGTGGATATACCTAGATATGTAACTGATTCTTTTTGCCGTATACCTGAAACTAACACAACATTGTAAGTCAACTACACTAATAAAAATTTTTAAAAAGGTATAGTGGTTCATGAGTCTCAATATGAAGATAAAGAGACTGTGGAGAAATCCATTTCTAGCAGTATGGTAGTTAATAACTCAACTAATTCTCTCTCTAAAAATAACAAAAAAAGACTAGAGAATTTATCAAAGCTTCTTTTAAGCTTTCAAATGGATAATAAAAATGATAAATATTCAGAGGCCAAAAATGAAATGGAAACAGGAATTTAGAGTAATGAGCAAATCACTGAGGTCAATTTTTGTTCTGAAGCCTGTCAAAATTAGTGAACTTGATCTTCATTCATCATGACCTCCTGAGGCACCAGGGACACAAAATTAAGCCAGGGCCCCTTCAAGTCAGAGAATACCACAGAAGACTCCATCCATGAAGCTGACTGTCCAAAAGCTATGACCTCAGAGAAAGGGTGAAGTTGGAATAGACCCAAATCTTCCTCATCCCGAAGAGAGCAAGAAAACATTACCTGTTGTATTTCAGTGCTGAGCGGCAGGAGAGAAATATTTCCCTCAAAGTTCTTAACTACAACTCAATCTTCATGAGTTTTACAGCCCAAATTCACCTGTATTATCTGAATGGTCTGAAGAAACCTCGGAAGAGAATTTAATGTAACGTGCCTAGAAGTTATTAGTAGTTGGAAGTTAGAGTGTTGACTGTTGCCAAAAGTGCCTGGAAAAAATGCAAAGAGCCTCAGATAAAGTAGTAAGACAACTGAGCTCACACAAAACGTACCAGAAAACAGCAAATGGAAAAACTGGACCAAAACAGATCAGATGTTGGTATTATCAAACACATATAAACATAAAATATAAGCTAACTTTATTTTATACAAAGAAATGAGATGCAAATAAAAGTAAAAAGCAAATATTGTTTTTAAATCGCTAGAGTGTGAAAAAGAACAAAATAGAACTGGTACCTATTTCTAAGAATGGTAATGATAAATGTAGGAGTGGAATGATTAAAACATAAATTGATTAGAAATTATCATGCTAAGTGAAGTCAGTCAGACAATGAAACACCAACATCAAATGCTATCACTGACATGTGGAATCTGAAAAAAGGACACAACGAACTTCTTTGCAGAACAGATACTGACTCAAGGACTTTGAAGAACTTATGGTTTCCAAAGGAAACAGTTTGGGGGGTGGGGGATGGAAATCCTATAAAATTGTATTGTGATGATCACTGTACAACTATAAATGTCATAAATTAATTGAGTAATAAAAAAACATAACTGATTAGAAACCATAGTAAAAATAATTGATTCAGGCAAGAACTATCAATGGATGCTAGAACTACTGAAGTTTGATAAAGCACAGAATATTTACCTAACCTAAAAGTTTCTGTCTACTGATTGCTTATTGATTGCTAAGGGAAAAATTAAAGTTTTACAGTAGAGTAACCTGGTGGACACCACCTTAACCAGGTGGTTAAAATTAATAGTCAATAATGAGAGAAACTGACATTCTGATAATGAGGGGCTGAAAAGGGAACAATATAACTAGGACCACATTCTATTAAAAGTGCAACTGGACCCATGTTGAGGGACATTGCACAAAAGAACTGGCAAGTGCTCTTCAAAAATGTTATTATCATTGAAGACAAAAGAACTGAGGCAGTGTTCCAGATTAAAGGAAAACTGAGGAATATAACAACTACATGTGGTGTGCAACCCAAACTGGATCTGGATTCAGGAAAAGAATGCTGATAAAAAAGGAATTATTGGGATAATGGTTGAAATTTGAATAAGGTCTGTATAGTAAATAACAGCACTATATCAATAAAAAATGTCATGACCATGATATTTATATACACTGAAGTATTTAGAGGAACTGTCATAACAGCATATGAGCATTACTCTCAAATGACCCAAAATAGAATATATATATTGAAGAAGAAAATAAAGTGAGGAATGTCATAACAGATAATAATTATTTTGAATCTATAGCAGTTAATACACCATGCTAGTAGCAGAAGAGAAAAACAGACCAATGGTACAGAATAAAGGGCCCCCAAAAAGACCATAACATACATGAAATACAGATGTCTGACAAAGATGATACTGTCAGTGAGTATGAAAAGGATATCTTTCCACTAAATGGCTCTAAAATAATTGGTAACCACAGGAAGGAAAGGAAATTGGACATTCACAATATGAAAAATCAGTTCCAGGGTATTAAATATCTAAATTTGGTTGGGATAGAGGGAGGCAAAACTATAAGCTTTTATAAAAAGAATAAAAGAATTACCTATTTGTAATAAGGAAGGATTTCTTATGAGGCAAAAAGCTCAAACTATAAAGGATAGATATATTTAATTGCATTACAGTTATGATCGTCTATTCATAGAACATTCTGACAGAAAAAAATGAACAAGCAAGCCATGAAAAAGTGAAAATTAATTCAATATATTAAGAAATATCAAAAATCAATGAGAGAAAACCAAAAATTCATTAGAAAATGGTTCCAGATTTAGACAGGCAATTCTCCAAAGAGGAAACCTGAAGGACTAGTAAGTTATAAGTACACTCAAGTTGATTAGAAATCAAAGAATACAAAATAAAACACCATGGCAAACTTACCAGACTAACAAAAATATATTCTGAAATATTAAGAGTTAAAAGGATATGAAGCAATTGGAACTCTAATACATAGCTGCCATTAGTTAATATCATTTCAAAAAATAATTTGGCATTTACCTGGTGAGGTGCATATTTATGACTCTCCAATTATACTCAGTCTAAGGAATATGAACAGGAATAGTTATACCACTGTTTAAAACGATAAAAACTAGTAACATAAAAAAAAAACATCAAAAGAAGGATGATAAATAATGCGACATTCATACAAGAGAACACTACCCTTATACACAATGGAACAGCTACAACTTAAAAGGAACAAACTACAGTAAAAGCCCTGTTGCAAGAATAAATCCAAGAATAAAATGTTAGGGAAAAATTTGAAAAGCACTGAAGAGAAGCAAAAATTCGGTTTGATTCTTCTTATGCAGAGTTTGAAAACATGGAAAAGTAAATAATTTATTTTGTAAGAAGGAAGAGAAGAATAGAGAATTGGGGCAGAGAAAAAAGGAGCTTTCAAAATCACTGTTAATTTTCCATTTGTCAAATTAAGTGGTGAGAGCATTGTTTGTATTTGTATAAACTAAACACTGTATTTGTAATACTAAACACATTTTTAAATAGTCTTCTACCTAATTAATTAATTATAAAAGAGAAAGAAGGTCTTGTGTTTCTTATGAACAGTCTAAGTTAGAAAAAGCAGGTTAGGCTTTCTATACTGAGATTCTTGACCAGGATACCTATGCTCTTCCAGAGTGTTACTTATTTTCCTTTGTAATCTTTCCCTAGCAGATCCTCAAAGCCAGAAACAACAACAACAAAAAAGCTTAAATCCAAGCCATAACATATGCTCATTTAAATAAAGTTAAAATTGTATTTAAATTATGAAAAGAACAAGAAGGTAAGAGGCATGACCTTGAATGAGCCACTTACATTTGGCACTCATCTAGAAGATCTGATTGGATCTGGAGATAAACAGGCTTATGTAAATGCAAGACAGCATATTGTTTTGGATTATTCATTATAAAGAAATGTATAATCTTCCAAATGTGTAGTATATTTGATGTGAATGTTTGTTTTGGCACTTCAATAAGAATTTCAACTGAGGGCTGCATTTTTTTATAGGTCTCCTCTCCTAGAATACTCATGCTCTTTCTTTGTACCTTATCTGTGATTTTCACTTAGGATCATTTCTCTTCCTAAAAAAGTAAGATCACCTTCAATCATCCTCTCTATGGACAATTTCTATATCCAAGACTGAGAAACTTGCATTCTTTTATTCTCTCAATAGGTTCTAAAGTCCCAGATTTTCCAACCTTCCACTCAGTTAATGCAAAAATAGCTGGTGTTCTCTGATTGGTTCCCTCTGTGAATATATCAGTCTTCATTCACTGCCTCTGACACGATATTTCAAACATTTCTATGAATATGTTTAATGCAATAAAAATTTAATTTATATTTTCATTTCAGGCCTGATAGTCACACCATGTGCAATATGTAATGATTTCAGCAAAGCCTTAACAGAGATTCCCATGATAAGGTTGAGGACAGACTGAAACAAAGGGATGCAGAAATATCTGTTACTTGTTGATTAATATGGTACCTTATATATACTTCTTCACCTAAAGATTGGGACCACTCTGAGGATAGTAAGCATGTTTATTCATCATGATACCTTAAAATCCCAAATACTCAATAAATTTTGGAGAATGGAAAAATGAATATTCAATTATAAAATCTTTATGTTAGATACCTTCTATTTATTGCTGCCAAGAACTTGTTTGTCCTGCTAATAATGTCATTCTAGTGTCATGGGAAACTATCTCTTGCACACTGCTGTGCCTGTGGTTTGAGCTGCAGCTATCTCAAACCTCTCAGCTCCTGATGTAGACATATAAAATGGCCTGGTCCCTTAGCTCCAGCCAAAACAGTAACTTATTCAGGGATGGGCACAAGACACAGTCCAAGACAATGAGACTCAAATCTAGGATAGGTGGAACTGTTAGAAAGCAGAAGCACTCTTGGAGTTCCCGTCATCGCTTAGTGGTTAACGAGTCCAACTAGGAACCATGAGGTTGCAGGTTCGATCCCTGGCCTTGCTCAGTGGGTTAACGATCCAGCTTTGCCATGAGCTGTGATGTAGGTTGCAGATGCAGCTCAGACCCCGCATTGCTGTGGATCTGGCATAGGTCAGTGGCTACAGCTCCAATTTGACCCCTAGCCTGGGAACCTCCATAAGCTGCGGGGGCAGCCCAAGAAATCACAAAAAGACAAAAAAAAAAAAAAAAAAGAAAAAAGAAAGAAAGCAGAAGCACTCTTTACACTGAGAATGCTAATTCTATGGAAACCATCAATCTGGACTGACCAGAGGTCACCAAATGGACACAGCTTGTCTAAGAACACAGCCAACACAAAATAGAGCCAAAATAGAAGGAAAAACACAAAGTCCTGCTGCCATTTGCCCATCCCTGGATCTAGCAATGAAGAATGCTGATCTACGTTTAAGCTTCTCAGTAATATGAGCTATTATATGCTTTTTAAAAGCTAGTTTGAGTTGTGTTTCTGAGTCCTGCAATGAAAAAGTACTGATTGATCCCATTAAACTTTTACCAGTGGCTAAGTCTTATATGAGGAAATAAAAAAACATTTTAAAGGGTTTTAAAATACATCTTAGGAGTTCCCACTGTGGCTCAGTGGTTAAGTAATCTGACTAGAAACCATGAGGCTGCAGGTTCAATCCTTGGCCTTGCTCAGTGGGTTAAGGATCCAGCATTGCCATGAGCCATGGTGTAGGTTGCAGACGCGGCTTGGATTCTGCGTTGCTGAGGCTGTGGCGTAGGCCGGCGGCTACAGATCTGATTTGACCCCTAGCCTGGGAACCTCCATATGCTGCAGGTGCAGCCCTAAAAAAGACCAAAAAAAAAATATTTAAAAAAATTAAAATAAAAAAATAAAATATAACTGATTTATATAAAATCCTAATTAGCAGTTCCATAAACTCCCTGACAAATGGCAGTATAATTAAGCAGCCTGGTCTCACTGAGCTGATAACCAGGAGTTAAAAACCTGAATGAAAGGCCTAGAGCTGGGGGATGAGAACAGGGATGGACACTTATAGGAAGAAGAGCTTAAAAGTAGTGTCTAGATGAAAACAAATCAGGGTGTCAGTAGAAGAAATCTTGTGGGAGAAGATGAAAATGTTAGTCTAAGGCAGAGACAATGGGAAGCAAGAAGAGAACATAATACAACTCCTTCAAAGAAGTATTTGGCAGGTGGCTCGTGCAATAGTGGCCTTGGCTCCTTCTCCAGATTTATTTCTCAGCACTACTTCTCTCTAGCTCTCTAATTCAAGTCATTTCCAACCTCTAGCTGGTGACCCAAGTAGGCCTTGTGGATTCTTTCCTCAGTGTCTTTGCATCTACTTCTCCAGTGTAACAGAAAAGAAAAAAATTTGGCTCTATATTAGTTCTGTTTCCTTTACTCTAGCCTTTGTATTCTACTGCTTTTGCTTTCACTTAAGAATGTTGCCTATAGGCTGATATATACAGGATAGCCCATTCTCAAGACTCTGACCTTTAAGAATATAACACTTTTCCATTCATATAGAGATGAAAAGTTGTAGAATGGACAGCAACATTTGTCTTGTTCGAGGTTTACAGGAACATCATGATCTGACCTATGTGGGCAGCTACAAAAACAAAGGATTCTGACACCAAGAAGTTTCTACCAACCAACCACACCTCCTCCTCTTTTTAGTATGAAAGAATCCTGAACTCTAATTTGGGTAAGATGGTTCTTTGAGACACAAGTCACCATCTTCTTGGTCAGCTAGATTTCAGAATAAAGTCAGTAATGTGTCTCTCGATTTACTGGCCTGTTATGTGGCAAGCAGTACGAGCTTGGACTCCATAATAGCTATGCCTATATGCCCTTCTCTTCTTTCACTCAGCCTTCAAGACCATGCCTCAATCTCTCTCTCTGAGAAGCCCTGAGAGACCTCTTCTCCACACTGTGATCCACCTGCAAGGGATGGCCAGGACTTCTGGATGGCACTTCTTTGTTCTCCTTTTTGTCACTTGTCTATAGTACAAGCTCTTTTACTAAATTCACTTTAACATCCCATCATAATGTCTGATACATAATACAAGCTTCAAATTACAAATTGATAAAATCAATTAAATTGCATGAAGAAAGATTTGAAATGATCAGCAACAAAACAGTACAATAGGTTCTGTACTTCTATCAACCCCAAATAAAAGGCTGAAAAAAAATCATCATACTAGAAAGTCAAATAAATACACTGAGCATTTACTATGGCCGAAGCACTGGAAAAGAAATTTCTCCACACTCTCATCCAAACACTACCCACTCCCAAATGTAAATACCATCTTCCTCTAATTCCCTCATTACTCTCTACCACAAAGAGTTGCCTCTCTGCCAAAACATGGCATTCTCTGTAAGCTAAATTCATCTTAAAAATGCAGCATGTGCTCAACTGTCAGAATGCTTTTGCTTTCTGTCAGCCCCATTATTTACCTCCTATGTATTATAAACAACCATAGAATGATGACCAAATATCTGTGTCTCATTTCATTATAAAGCGCTCTGGGTAGCTGAGTTTTTAATTGAATAATTTTAGTGACCATAATTCAACATAAGAAAATGACAATTCCTTCAGTTCTTTAAATTTTTTCATAAATAAGAAAGCAAAATTTATTTAAACTGAAAACTGCTTAGTAGGGTTTTTTAAATCTTAGAGGGGAACTAAGGAGCTTATTTCGAATATTTAAAGTGCTAACATGTAGCAGAAAAATTAAAGTCAGCATGGTTTCAGAGGTTAAACTACAATAAATGCATAGAAATTAGCAGAAGACAGATTTTAGCTTAAAATAAGGAAGATCTGTTTTGCAATTAAAGTTGTCCAATAATGAAGGGGGCTGAATTACAAGGCAAAAAATTTAGCAAGAGTCATAAAAAGAAGTTTTCTCATAAATTTTATGTCTTACAGATACTACTTCATTAATGTTCATGGCATTTTGAAATACATAACAAAGTCATCACTCTCCCTTTTGAGGATGAAGAAATCAACACAAAAATGATTTGCCCAAAGTCATATATTTACTGAAGCAAGTCTGATGTTCTCTTTCTTATATAAGGTTTGTTTATTGCCTTAGAAAATAATACGCCTCCTGCAATTATAGGAGATGTTATTGCTATTTAAGTCTTCGTCTCCTAAGCAGACCTTGGAATTGCTTGGAATTGGCAAACCTTGGAAGTTGGCCTTCTTGGAATCTTTTGATAGGCTTTTATAATTTTTCAAATTCTTAAGCATGGCACTTTAACTAATTTTAACCAATTTTGCATCAAAAAAGTTAAGATGCTAATTATTAGCCTACAAATTGCTAGATCACCTATAACAAGTATTAAAACCATTAAATGTCAACCTATCATAACAAATCCAGTGGCAGCGGGGGGAATAAATGTCAAATTTTTCATTATTTTTCTTCAGAGTTTAAAAAACAACTGCTAATGTTAGCCACAGTTAATAGTCCAACTTTTTTGCTAAGAAATAATCACCTGCATAGAACCACAAAGCAAAATGAGATATAAACTTCCCTCAGCTCTCTCATGTGTACAAAGAACTCTTTCCTCCATAGAAGGGTCACAATTTCAAATTAAATTAGCATTACAAACCTATTAGGGGGTGAGGGCTACTAAGATCTATAAAGGGAAAAAAAGAGGAGAAATAAGTAGACAATTTAAAGAATAAAATTAGAAACAACCAATGAACAATAAATGAAACTTTTTCTTCACCAGTGATAAAAGAAATCAAAAAATAAAATTGTAGTCAAATGTTATTTCTACTTTTCAAACTGAAGAGATTTTAGAACATAAAAATAGTCAGTACTGGTGATGATGCAAAGAAGCTAGTGCTCTGTGGTGATGGCTGCCATGATTCCTGCTTCCTCAAATTAATGCCCTTTGTAATCCTCTTTCCTCAAGTATAGGCTTGACTTAGTACAAGGTCAAACAGAGTACAGCAAAAGTGAGAAATATTATTTCCAAGGTAAACTTGGAGAAAAACTGTGTCTTCCATACTGCATGATCTCCTTCACTCCCCTGCTCACTCAGAGAAGCCAGCAGCCATATTGTGAGCTGCCCTATAGAGAGGCTTTGTGGCAAGGAACTGATACATCTGCCTAAGAGGCAGCAAAGACCTGAGGTCTACCTGCAGGTACCTGAGTGAACTTAGAAGCAAACACTCCTTCATTTGAGCCTTGACTGAAGCACTAGCTAACACCTCGAGTGCTGCCCTATTAGAGATACTAACCCCAGTGAAATCATGCTAAGATATCTGACTCTTAAAAACTGGGAGATGTTTATTGTCTTCAGCTGCTAATTTGAGGGGGTAATTTTTGATAGAACAATAGACAAGTAATACATCCTGTCATGTACTTTTAGATTCTAGAGAGTTAGTGTGACATCATTCATTAAGAGCCTTGTAGAAAAATTATTCATTTTATCCAATAACCCATCTAGTATTCTTTATTAAAAAATTATTTTATTTATTTATTTGTGAATAACCCACAGTACATGGAAGTTCCCAGGTCATGAATCGAATCCAACCCACAGCTGCAACCTATGCTATAGCCGTGGCAGTGCCAGATCCTTAACCCCCTGGGCCACAGCAGGAACTCCTATGAATAAATAAATTGAGGTGTGGTAAAAGATTGCTTAAAAGAAAATCTAAAGGTTATTTTTGATAATAAATCTTAAAACCATCATTTACAATGGTTAAAATTTTAAACCAAATGCCTCAAGATATGAAAATACATAAAAATACCAGCAAGACAAGGAGACAATTCTGGAAAAAGAAAGTAATGAGGGAGTACTAGTCCTACCCTATATTAAGACATATATTAAAAGTAAAATAACTAAAACAGCAAGGTATTAGCAGATGAATAGATGGATAAATGGATCAGAATAGAAACTCCAGATATAGGCATAAATATCTAGAAATTTAATATGTGTTTAAAATAACATTCAAAAGAAAAAAGAGCAGAAAATTTACTTAATACGTACTTAAATAAGTAGTTATCTGTGAGAAAAAGCACTTTAATCAATGCCTCCAATCTTAATCAAAGTAAAGTAAAAATGAAACCAAAAAAAGTGAAACAGGAAAAAAGACACAATAGTTTTCATAAATAACCTTAGAGAGAATAAATTATTTCCACAAAAAAACACAAAATTCAGAATGCACACAGGAAAATACTGATAAATTTGATAACACAAAACCTTTAAAAATGTCTGCATAGGAGAAAAAAAAATGTTTTAATTAAAATTACTCATGACCATAGCAAAATGGTAAAAAAAATTAAGAGTCAAAGGACTTTTGTTACTATTTAAAAGGGTCCCAAAAATACATTTTAAAAAGACAACAAAAGGTATGGGAAAATGGCTAAGTGATATGAAGAATGAATATACATTAAAATAAATTAAAATAGCTCTTACACATGGGAAAAGATGCTCAAACTCTTTCATAATGAGAAATGCAAATTCACCGAGGTAACAGGTATCACCCATCAGAATGACAAGGTCCAAAGTGTTTAACAGTATGAGTGTGTGGGAAAGCAGACACTAACAAACATTGCTAATAGAACTATCCATTGCTACAACATCTCTGGAGAGCAATTTGGCTATCTCCATCAAACTTCTAATGCTGCCAGATCTGTATCCTGCAGAATCACTCACATTTCGATAAAATCATATGGATTCAAGGGTATTCAGTGACATATTTTCAATTACTAAGTATGTGGGACAACTTAAACAGATATCAATAGAAGACTAATTAAATAAATGAAGGGATTCATTACAATGGAATAATGTGCAGCCTCTAAAGAAAATAAAGTAGCTCTAACGCATGCTGATATACATGACTGTAAGATATATTGGCAAATTGAAATAAATGTAGACTTGTGTGATATGCTCTACCTTGTATCCAAATAAAAAATATACACATTCTATGCACATACCAACATGAAATGTATCAATGATTGTAAAATATATATGCATTAATAATGACTTTTTCTAGAGGGTAAAATTTCAAAAGGTTTTTACTTTAATGAATTTCTTTTTCAATATTTTCTAAAATAAGTATACATAATTTAATAGAAAAAGAAAGAAGACTTTCAAAACACGCATGTGCATATTAGAAAATATTAATGGTAAATATTATGTCCAAATTCAACAAGGTAACAAGTATCAGCCATCAGAATGACAAGGTCCAAAGTGTTTAAGAGTATGAGTATGTGGGAAAGCAGGCACTAAGGGGTAGGAGGAAAGCCTTTGATTTTTTTTTTTAAAGGTTCTCATACCTGAGCATTTTCTTCATGCAGTCATGAAAAATGAACATTATATTGAATCCCATGTATGTCACATAAAATTGATAAGGACCGAGAAATGGAAGAAAAGGTATAATCAATCTTTAGGTGCAACAGTTTGCTTTCCTGTTAAATGTCTTTTACAAAAGCAATTACTAAGGAAGAAGTGAAACCTGAGCCAAAAGAAAAACAAACAAGTTATAACATAAGCCTTCAAACACCTTGGTAAGTTAGTTAGACTGGGCAAGTAACTGTCTCTGTGGAAACAGAATGCATCATGGGAATAGTGTATTTGGTGGTATGGGAAAGGTTCACATAAAGTAAAAAATCTTTCCTCACTTATTTCAACCTGCCAGCAATGTGAACAACCTACTGGCCAAACTATAAAATGGAAAGATAGGGCGGATTAAGATGGCGGAATAGAAAGACTGGAGCTCAACTTCTCTCCTAAAAAAAACAAAATTCACAACTAAAGCCTGAACAATCTCCACTCAAATGGACTGGAAACCTTAAAAAAGATACCCTACTCCAGAAGAAAAAGAGGAGGCTACATCAAGAGGTAGGAGGGGCGATTTCGTGATATAAACAACATCATACCTCCTGGGTAGGAAGCTCCACAGACTGAAAATTAACTGGTTCACAGGGAGAGACTCACATACAGGACTGAGAGTTCTGAGCCCCACATCAAACCCTCACATGCGGGGATCCGGTGTGGGAGAAAGAGCCCCTGGAGCATCTGGCATTGAAGGCCAGTGGGGCTTGTGCACAGGAGCTCACCAGGACTGGGGTAAACGGAGACGCCATTCTTAAAAGGTGCACATGGACTTCACGCACACTGGGTCCCAGGGCAGAGCGAGGTCTCCATAGGAATCTGGGTCAAACTTGATTACAGTTCTTGGAGGACATCCTGGGAGAAAACAGGGGTGAATGTGGCTTGTTGTGAGGGAAGGACACTGAAAGCAAAGCTCTTGGGAATATTGAGCAGCTGCCTTTCTCTGGAGGTGGCCATTTTGGGAAAATCTGGCCCCACCTGTCAGTCAGTGCTGAGAAGCCCCAGGGCAAACAACAATCCAGGTAGGATCACAGACCTGCCCCTCAGTAAACAGGCTACCTAAAGACCCCTCAGGCACACAGCTGCCTCTAATCCCATCCAGAGACTAAGCCCCACCCACCAGAGGGATTAGAATCAGTTCCACCCACCAGTGGGCAGGCATCAGCCCCTCCCATCAGAAAGCCTATAGCAAGCCCCTGTACCAACATCAGCCACAAGGGGGCAGACACCAGAAGTAAGAGAGGCTACAACTCTATCATCTGTCAAAAGGTCACCACACCAAACACCTATAAAAATGAAAAGACAGAGAACTGTAACTCAGATGAGGGAGAAAGGAAAAAACCCAGAAAATCAGCTAAGTGATCAGGAGATTCTCAGCCTCCAGGAAAAAGACTTTAGACTGTTGATGCTGAAGATGATGCAAGACATTGGAAAGAAACTGGAGGCAAAGATGGATAACTTGCAGGAAACACTGACCAAAGACATACAAGATATAAAACTTACACAAGAAGAGATGCAAAATACAATCACTGAAATAAAAAATTCACTAGAGGGAGCCAACAGCAGAATACAGGAGGCAGAAGAACGAATAAGCGAGGTGGAGGACAGATTAGTGGAAATGAAGGATGCAGAACAGAAAAGAGAGCAAAGATTGAAAATAAATGAAGAGCCGCAGCCAACTCTGTTACAGCGTTAAATGCACCAACATCCATATTATAGGGGTGCCAGAAGGAGAAGAGAGAGAGAAGGGGACAGAAAAAATATTCCAAGCGATAATAGCCGAAAACTTCCCTAACATGGGAAAGGAACCACTCACTCAAATCCAGGAAATGCAGTGACTACCATATAAAATAAACCCAAGGAGGAATACACCAAGACACATATTAATCAATCTGACCAAAATTAGAGACAAAGAGAAAATCTTGAAAGCAGCTAGGGAAAAGAAACAAGTAACATACAAGGGAACCCCAATAAGGTAATTGGCAGATTTTTCAGCAGAACCTCTGCAGGCCAGAAGGGAGTGGCATGATATACTTCACGTGATGAAAGGAAAAACCCTCCAACCAAGATGACTTTACCCAGCAAGGCTCTCATTTCAGATGTGAAGGAGAAAGCAAAACCTTCACAGAGAAGCAAAAGCTGAGAGAATTCAGCAACACTAAACCAGCCTTACAACAAATACTAAAGGAACTTCTCTAGGCAGGAAAGAAAAGGCAGCAACCAGAAAAAAAAATAACACAAATGACAAGGCTCACCAGTAAAGGTATATATAAAGATATGAGATCACCCATGCACAATTATACCACCAAAGTCAGAAATCATGAGAAGAGGTGGGTACAAATGCAGGACACTGGAGATGAATTTGCAATTAAGAGAACAACAACTTAAAACAATCTCATATACATATAGACTCTTATATCAAAACTTCAGAATAACTACAAACCAAAAATCTACAATTGATACACAAACAAGGAATATCTGAATAAGAAATATATCTCATAGTGAATAAGTGCATAATCCACCATGAAGGGGGTCATTCGACATCATTCTTGGAATGCTGAAGTCTTCTTAGATCTGATTCTGATTTCCTCTCCATCAAAGAATTTATGATAATTATAATAATGAAACTGTACAATTAAATAATACAGTCCTAAAATTGTATTATTATTAACCATTTCTCTCCATGGTACAATGTAAGGTCTATAATGTCTTCTTTATCACATCACCTAGAATGGTGTAATGCCTATATTGAAGAATCAGTAAGATGCAACAAATTGTGAGGGCATATTTATATAGTTACACTGTTTTTTAACCAATTTATGTATTTTATATTTTACTTATTTTCAGAGGGTGTATTATTTTTGTTATTCTTACCAGTTAAGTTATTCTTTTTATTATGCTATATAAAATATTTAATGGTATATAAGGCTTTCTTCTTTATAAATTTTAGTTGCACAATATACACAATTTTAATATAATGCTAATATTTAAAGAAAAATCAAAATGTAATAAATAATACTAAGTAGTAAAGATGAAAGCCATACAAAATGGAATAAAGTATAGAATAAATTTCCTATGTGTCTCAGCATATTTTCCATTCTACTTCAGAGGGAGTCACTTAATCTGTTTCTTAAGATCCATGATATAATAATCTGTATGAATGTTCTTGTGTTTAAATATATATATTTTATTCTGTAAAAATAAATAAATAAAATTAAATAAATAAGTAAATAATAAATAAAATGGAAAGAAATATTATTCTTCAGAGTTATAAAGCTATTGAAATACAAATAATGGTATAGAAGCATCTTCCAGCTTGGCATCATCCACTGGTACTGTGGTCTAAATGTTTTGTTTCCCCAAAATGCTTATGTTGAAATCCTAATCTCTAAAGGTAACGGAATTAATAGGTGGGGACTTGGGTGATTAGGTCATGTGGGTGGAGCCCTTATTAATAGGATTGTTAATAAAAGATCTCAAGAGTTCCCTAGCACCTACCACCACATGAGTTTTTACAGAAGTCTGAGACCCTCACCTGACCATGCTGGCATCCTGATCTTGGACTTTCAGCTTCCAGAACTAGAAGCAATATATTCCTTCCATTTATAAGCCCCCGAATTTATGGTATTCTGTTATAGTAGTCCAAAAAGAATAAGAACAGTAAATGAATCTTTCTCTTCAGGATTCCATCTGCCATTTTAAGGCTTAATTATGAGGGTGAGTTCAAGAAAGAATGTATGGCATGAAGAAGCATTTTTTTTCTAAGGGCTGGTTCATCAGATTTTACAGATGCATGAGAAGAGAGCAGGAGAAGCAGGGTGTGAGATACAAGGGGTTTGGCACAGTGAGGGGGAAGTTCTAGAGAAACTAGAGGGAAATGGAGGGTAGCAGTGGGGGATGGGCTGCCCCAAAACATGTTTAGGACTCTGAGAAATAGTTGCCTCCCAGAATAACTCCAGCTGACGTGCATGCTCAAGACATTGGCATGTGTGGGAGTATTCAGTTTCTATTAAGCAGGTAGAAGGACAAAGCCCAGGTTTTGGGAGGGTGAGATGATTCCATTGTCATACTCCACATCTCCTAAGTCAGAATTTCCAGGGTCAGGTCTTATAATCTGTGTTTGTTTTTGTTTTAACCTCCCAGCTGACTCTGAGTCATTAGGACCATCATCCACTATTGGGGCATGACTCCTATATTATACATCCCATTCTTTGCTGGTCATAATGCTATTATCTTTCAGACCAATTCTTTTCTCTGACAGGCTAAAGCATGGGAAATCATCTGAATTTTTCACTGGCCAACATTACAAAAACAGCTGGTAAGCAATTAAATCATTATTATCAAAAGACAAATTTTTCCGTAATATATCACTGAATTAAACGTACACAAAAGACAGGCTGTGTGATCAATCAGTATTTCTAAGCCCTTTTTCTGTCAAATTACAATTTTGAGTACTACAGGAAAACCAGTATATAATTTTATTTTGAGTCACCAAGGAAAAAGAATAACAAAATCTCATAAAGAGAAAAAAACGTTAAAAGTCATTTAGTCCGGAGTTCCCATCGTGGCGCAGTAGTTAACGAATCCGACTAGGAACCATGAGGTTGTGGGTTCGATCCCTGCCCTTGCTCAGTGGGTTAACGATCCAGCGTTGCCGTGAGCTGTGGTGTAGGTTGCAGACGCAGCTCGGATCCCATGTTGCTGTGGCTCTGGTGTAGGCCGGTGGCTACACCTCCGATTAGACCCCTAGCCTGGGAACCTCCATATGCCGTGGGAGTGGCCCGAGAAACAGCAGGAAAAAAAAGGCGCAAAAAAAAAAAAAAAGTCATTTAGTCCGACATCCTCTCTAATGCCTAAATCTCTACTACAGCACAACTAACAGGTGACTTTCTAGCCTGACCAAACCAGAAAATAGGAATTTATTAATTAATACCAAAAGAAGAAAATATAAACTTAAAGATGAAAAACACAACTATAAGCACATATGTGAAAGCAATCTCAGTCACCGAGAAAATTACAAGGTTGGACTTTTGCTCGTGTTTTCCTGGTGTTAATTCGATACACAAATCTGGATTTGGCCTAAACAAAAGGACTGCATCAAAGCACCAAACTATCCACACAGGATGGGCTTCCTTGAAAATACTGCCCTCATACTTACGCAGAAATAGCATACTCACTAAAAAATTCACAGATTGCAAACAGTTCTAAAGTTGGCAGCACTGAGCTAAGAAGCCACATTCTTATTGCACTATACATCCATTTTATTAAAAAAACAGGCAGATGGGCCATAGGCCATCATGATGACAACTGAGCCTGATTCTCCTCTTGTTCCTGGCATTCATCAGGCCTTCACCATGAGCTGCCAAGTACTGCTACAGATCTCCATAGGTACATGCGAGGTATTTACTACATGAGTTAAAGTGTCTTCCTTTAAGACTAGATTCGTCAAGTAAAATACAAGATGCCTAGCTAAATTTGAATCTCAGATAAACAACAAAGTTTTTTTTCTTTTTATGGCCACACCCATGGCAAATGGAAGTTCCCAGGCTAGGAGTAGAATTGAAGCTGCAGCTCTGGGCCTACACCAAGCTGCAGCAACACCAGATCCAAGCCACAGCTTGCGGCAATGCTGGATCCTTAACCCACTAAGCAAGGCCAGGGAGTGAACCCACATCTTCATGGATACTATGTCAGGTTCTTCACCCACTGAACCACAATGGGAACTCCCGACAAATAGTTTTTTAGTGTAAATATGCCCTATGCAATACTTGAAATTCATCCAGGGTAGAGGATTATTAGCTATAATTGTGCCACTTAATACCCAGACAGTTTCTAAGTAATCTAGAAAAACTTTCCTTGCAATATTTGGAATTTACACTAAAAAATATTTATCTGGAATTCCAATTAATTTGGCATCCTGTGTTTTTATGTACTAAATCCATCAACTCTATTTTGGACACATATATCACTTTAAATGCCCATTATAGGACAGCGAGTACTTGCCAGCCTATGCTGTGATTTAATCTAGACAAATCTGAGAATGACTACTGGTTGTTGGTTCCTCCTTGTTTGTTTCAAGAGACCAACCTTTTATCCACCTGACCTCTCCCCTGGGTTAACCAAGAATCTATGGAGTTCCCATCATAGAGCAGCCAAAATGAATCCAAATAGGAACCATGAGGCTGTGGGTTCGATCCCTGGCCTTGCTCAGAGGGTTAAGGATCTGGTGTTGCTATGAGCTGTGGTGTAGGTCACAGACACAGCTCAGATCCCGAGTTGCTGGGGCTGTGGCACAGGCCGGCAGCTGTAGCTCCAATTCAACCCCTAGTCTGGGAACCTCCATCGGTCGCTGGCGGGGCCCTAAAGATCAAAAAAAGAGAGAGAGAATCTGAACTAGTCTGGATTAGTTCCAACCAGCTATTGTAGGGCATGAAAGTTGGAAGCATTGGTCCAATACTGAGACCCAGATAAACAAGTCCCAAAGCCCAGGTGAGGCAGGCCCCACAGGGGCCCACCTAAGGGTCAAATGCAGATCAGAAGGGAAAGGTCTGTGGCAGGAGGATGTGTGTGACTGCTCTCACAGAGCAGCTGCAGCCAAACCAACAACAGAGAGCAGGTGCCGAAGGCACTGAGCCCATTTGGACAAAATCCCTCCCTCAAGTTCATGAAAGGCAATCTTGTATACACTTACCATGACTTTTCTCTGTGCCTTTCCTTATACTGCTCTGTTAGCCTTCTCTTGAAAAAGTGAAACAGCCATGACTTTCCAAATTCATGTCCCACCAGAGACAGTGGCAGGAAAAGCAATCCATGATCCTTAAAAGAAGGATTTTTTTTACCTCATGTTTTACCTCATGTTCCCAAGGTGGCAGTATGCCAAAGAGACTAAAAGTTTCCTGCAGCAGACCCAGGGAACCAAGTGCAGTCAGAAGGTGTGTGTTAAGTTGTGGGGGAATGATAAGAGGAAGATCACAAAGGGAGAAGTAGCACACAGGTGCTGTTTAAGATAAGTCTTTTTGACATCACCGTTCCTCATGAGACCCCTGAAATCCTTCCCAGAGCACACTGTGCTTGCTTCAACTCAGTGGTGCCCTGACTACCTTCCTTACTGGATGCTTTCTCTCAGTGTCCACCAAGTACACAAAGACCTTTGGCCAAGAGCCAATGGGACGCAGAGCACTATTGCTGCTTGACAGACGGACCCTCCATAGTTGGTTGGTGCGCTGGATGCTGCCTGGACACAAAGCCAGATACGCCTGTGTTCAAATCCCAGCTCAATCACTTTTTCACCATGTGCCAGTGATAAGGTTACTTAACCTATCTGCATCTCAGCTTCAAAAATCTACAAAAAAAAAAGAGATTATAAAGCCTCCTTACATGGAGGTGCTGCCCACTGAATGAAATAATGGTAACAAAGTTAAACATAATAAGAACACAATTAACATTGATTAAACCCCCCACCTTCTACAATAATTTATAGAGATGGGGGAATCCATCTTTAACTTTGAAAGACTCTAAATGTGTAAAATCAATAAATAATGATAATCTTATGAAAAGAATTTCTTTTGATAAGTAGAAGTGAATGAAATTACAAAATCTAAGGAACACATGGAAATTAGCAAACCCATATGACATGAAAGTTTGGTAAGGTATTAAGAGAACTGACAAACACACCTACAAGTACCCTTTCTCATTTGGCCTCAAAGACTTGTATGAAACCAAAATAACTAGTGAAGTATTGAGTAATTGGATAAGTTTAAGAATTTAAGAATCCTGGAGTTCCCGTCGTGGCGCAGTGGTTAACGAATCCGACTAGGAACCATGAGGTTGCGGGTTCAGTCCCTGCCCTTGCTCAGTGGGTTAACGATCCGGCGTTGCTGTGAGCTGTGGTGTAGGTTGCAGACGCGGCTCGGATCCTGAGTTGCTGTGGCTCTGGCGTAGGCTGGTGGCCACAGCTCCGATTAGACCCCTAGCCTGGGAACCTCCATATGCCGCAGGAGCGGCCCAAGAAATAGCAAAAAAAAAAAAAAAAAAAAAAAAAAAAAAAAAAGAATTTAAGAATCTTTAAATCTTAACAAAGATCCAGGACAAAGAGTGATCAGCAAATTATTAAGATTTTCCTGATGTTACTAATCTGAAAGATGTTACAAATATCAATGAGCAAAGATAAAATAATACAAAAAAATAAGCTTAGAAACAGGCGAGATACAGCTATATAAAACTCAAAGTGAAAAATGCTAACTCGTGCAAGTGAGAAACTTGCTGTGCCCAAGGGACTGGAGGAAATAGGGAACTAATAATGAAAAAAGACACCAAGGGACAAACAAGAATAGCAAATTAGAAAGGAGTTTATATTATGGGCTTGGCCAAGGAAAAAAAAGGAACATCACTGTTTAAGTATATGTACAAAATTGAGTATTATTTCACTGTGAAAAAAAAATTATGTATGTAGCAAAAATCTACTGAGATTGCTTTGAGGATGACACACCAGGTTTGGGGATTCAAAAGGTCACAGTTATATCTAATGTGAGGGGAATGAGAAGCAAGGAATTAAAGCACTATAATAAAGGAAATGATAGTTCCCAGGGAGAGGAACAAGGGCAGCTGAGTGGTTCATAAAAAATGGACAGCACATGAATTTAGTCCATAAATATGGGAAAATGACGTGTAATGCAGGATGGCATCTTGTCTGAACAGAAATTAAGAAAGAGGAGGGATTTTAGAAAGAGAAATGGAGTGTAATAACCTAGAAAACCCATGAAGACGAAACCATGAATCTAATACTGCCCAAGGAGCAAGGGCAAGCCCATGTCTCCAGGCCTTTAAACCATCTGTAAGAGAATGTCCTTCCTCCTGTGATACAGTCTTGTTGGTGCAATGGACCAAATGACCTACAGAACTCTTGCTGGGAAAAGGTTTATGATAGGAAGAAACATATGTCCTGCGCTCATAGAGAACATCTCTCAGATAAGAATGAAGCAGAAATCCTGGCTCCCTATAGTTATTACATGTCCCAAGACCCAGTTTCGGCAGCAATCCCAAAAACTCAAGGCAAATTCAACTTAGTATGTGACACTTTCATTAGCAGAAAAGATATGTGGCTTCAACACATTTCTTCTACTTAGAAAGTTTCTGACAACAGTCAAACAATGTAGGAGAATTAGTGATGTGTTCCAGGACTCCAGAATAAGGAAGAGTTACAGTACTAAAAAAAAAAAAAAATGAATTAAGTGGTAACTATTATAATGTCAAAAGTGACAGAATTATAAAAGTTATATCTGGGAGTCTTGGAATGTAGGAAGAAAAGGGCAGGGATTGCATTAAGTCTGAGAAATAAGAAGGAGGCAGGGTCTTTCTGTGGTCAGGCAGGAGACTGAGGTACAGAAAGCTCAATAAATATGTAAAGGAAAGTAAAAAGGTAAAGGGAAGGCAGAAAGGAGGAAAGAAAGAAGACCCACACTAGGATTTTCTCTACACCATTAACTGGGAAATCCCATAGACGACAGTGAGTGAAATTCAGAGTTCTGACTCAAAGTATCCAGTTATGCATAAATTGCAACAGAATATCACATTATAAGGAGCCTACGGCTACTCCCAATGGGGAACGTGGCCTCAAGGATTTTGTAGTAAAATCATGCACTCTCTGTCACATAACTATTCTCATTTTGAGAAACCACGCTTGGCTTGCTACTGAGCCTGGTAGAAACTGAACGTCTTAGAATGGAAAATGAAGAAACATGGAACTAGGTGCTTTCTGATTTTAATAACCCATAAATATAAGTATGCCCCATAGCTCCCCATTATCAAATGGATGAAGCGTTTATGAGATCAGACTTCAGCATATCCTAAAGGCATGAGCAGGTGGCTCCCCACCCTGGCATGGCTGCTCCTAAAGTCTCATTCTTTAAGGCTATGTAATCACTTCTCTGTTAACCTACTTTCAAGGTTTCGAAAGAATTTCTCTATGTCCACTTGACTAAGAGGACATTTTAAGCCTGTCCTACAGACACTTCTATCCAATATGCTGGCACCAGAAGTGGACTACTGCAGTGAGTGGATCACCGAGCAGTTCCTCCTGTGGGTGACTATTCTTGGAAGCAAAGAAAACCTAAGGTCAGAGTTTATATCAAGTCATGGACAGTGGTCAATGGTTTATACAGATCGTCAACTTGACTTGATCAAATTCCTTGGGAGATGCAAGAAGAGGAAATTCAGGAAAGAGCTATACACAAGGACCTATCAGAATGGATCCATATTGCAAGAATCTTTTTTTTTTTTTTTTTTTTTTTGCTTTTTTTAGAGCTGCACCTGTGACATATGGCGGTTCCTAGGCTAGGAATCAAATTGGAGCTACAGCTGCCAGCCATAGCCACAGCCACACCAGATCCTAGCTGCATCTGCAACCTACACCACAGCTAAAGGCAACACCAGATTCTTAACCCACTGAGCAAGTCCAGGGATGGAACCTGTAACCTCATGGTTCCTAGTCAGATTCATTTCTGCTGTGCCACAATGGGAACTCCCAGAATGCAAGAATATTTTGTCCCACATGAACGATGAGCAAAGGGCCTCCACCAGAGAGAAGGTTTTCCATAAAAAGTTACTTGTTAGCCTCTTTCCCCCACCAACCCATGGTTGCTCATTGAGTTCATTAATAAGGTGACCATGGAGGCAGGAATGGAAGTTAGGCATAGGTTCAACAATGTGGACTTTCTTTATACTCCAGGATAGAGAAAGAGGGCACAGGGAAATAGTATGAAATGAGTTTGAGAAGTTAGAGATAGATCATAGCAGACCTTTAGCACAAGGATGTTGGTCTTTATCTAAGACAAGTGGGAAGCCATGGTAGTATTTAAAGTGTTGGGAGTAAAGAACATATAAAACATGTTCTGGGTGCAAAATATTTTGGAGAGGAGGAGGCTCCAGTAGCCGATGAAAAAGGAGTAGCCATACTCGAGTGCCGTAGTAAATAAGTAAGATGATGGATTGGAGAAATATTTGGAAGTTAACATTTATCAGGATTTGTGATTGAGCAGATGTGCAAGGTGAAGAAGACAGGAAGGAGGATGCAGGACCCTATCACCAAGACAGGAAAACAATGGAAAGGGACAAAAGGAAGGAAACTGTCCTTTGGATAGAAACCTACTCCCAACTAATATACACAACTCCTGCAAGCAACCATCTCAAAAGAGTAAGTCAATTTTAAATGATCAAAAAGTTGAGTCAGGCTCTGCCCTCAAAAATATATGCCCACTGATGCCTTTTTTTTTTTTTTTTTTTTTTTTTGTCCTTTTACTATTTCTTGGGCCGCTCCTGCAGCATATGGAGGTTTCCAGGCTAGGGGTCCAATCGGAGCTGTAGCCACCGGCCTACACCAGGGCCACAGCAACGCGGGATCCGAGCCACATCTGCAACCTACACCACAGCTCACGGCAACGCCGGATCCTTAACCCACTGAGCAAGGCCAGGGATCGAACTTGCAACGTCATGGTTCCTAGTCGGATTTGTTAACCACTGAGCCACAATGGGAACTCCAACTGATGCCTTTTTTAAAAAATATCTTTTAAAAAATAAAAAGTCAAAGCCTATGTCACCTCACTCCACAGTAGGAAGTAAAGGGCATTGTACTGGTTTCCCAGGCCACCACAAATTACTGGAAACAAAGTGTCTCAAGAGATTAGTAGAAGTCCAAAACCATCGTCAGTAGTACCATGCCCCCTCCAAAGGCTCTAGAGAAGAATCTTTCCTCGTCTCTTCCGGGTTCTACTGGTTCCTTGACTGACATTGGTTATGACCGTATAACTTCAATCTCTGCTTCCTTCTTCACATGGCCTTCTTCCCCCTGTTTATCTCTGTGTCATCTCCTTTACTATCTCTTATTAGGACACCTTCCTTGGATATGGGGCCAACCCTAAAACCAGAATGATCTCACCTTGAAATTCTTAATTACCTTTGCAAAGACCTTATTTCTAAATAATATCACATTCACAAGTACTGTGGGTAATGGTTTATACACATCTTTTGGAGGCCACTATTCAATATACTACAGATATAAAATATAAATAGATTGCTTAGATACAATTTACTTAGACACACTTAGATAAGTTTCAGCTAAAGCAGCATTCATTCTCCAGACAAAAAAATTCCTTGAGATGCTCAAAATAAAATCTTATTTTGGTAAAGTAAGTTTGGGAAACACTGAATACTATATACTCTTCTTATGAGTTATCATTTCCGTATACATATTTCAGTTCTGAGAAGCCCTGCAGTAATGAAGCCCATTCAAGTTGTTCAACCATGAATTTTCCAAACTTATTTGACCTATAACCTTTTCTTTTTTTGGTCACATGACACCTACTGACATCTGAAAAACCATGACCCATGGAGCATACACAGATATGTTAAATTAAAATATAATCAATTCATAATCAGTAAGCATAAATGGTCTGGGTTTCTGGATATTTCTCAATTTTGATGGGGAAGAAGAAAATGAAAGGGTAGGCCATAAAGTGACCACTGAATTCAAGAGGAAAGGTAAGCTGGAGTATGCAAGCAGTATGCTGGGGAAGGTACAAAAGGATTGGATTGGAAGCTCAAAATAATTTTTCTCAACGAATTCTTTATTCACTTCAAACTGTGAGGAGTCAACACAAGCAGTGAAACAGGTTTTTGGTTGATTACTTAGATTTTTTTATTTGTTGATGTGGTTTTGGTTTCTTTCAGTCAAGTAAAAGCATGTACAGCACCTTAGTGATTTATAGTCATTTTGTTTTGTATTTTCTCAAACATGATGATTTCCTTGTAAAAGGGCATGTTTCCCAAGGGATTTATTAATCGACAAGCCACTGTAATTGTATTTCTGTCATTCTGACTTCTCTCTGTAGTTGCTTCTAAAAGCAATAGTCTTTCTTCACTTAGCTCCCCAGCAACCGAATACATATAACAGAGTGACGTCTTCATCACTGTGAATCCTGATGCTTCATCGAAATAATCTATAAACCTATGCATCTCTGCCTTTTGGCCAAGGCCAGTAACTAAGCCCCACTTAACTGGAGATCTGGTCACTTCCAACAGCCAACAACTCCTCGTAATAGCAAGCAACTCCTCAGCCAAGGTTTCAGAGAAAACACAAGTCTCTCATCCATGGGAAGTTCCTTCCAGATTCCTGTACCATATGCAGCACTGTTATCCTGCTTCCTATCCATGCCCTGTGTGAAAGAGACACAGCAGATCTCTCAGCCTCTGGTATCATTTCTTCATTGGCCATACCAAAGCTGAGCTTTAACTTCCTCTTTCTAGGAAGAAAGATGATGTGCACTCCAGGCTTCTCATTCACTGAGAAATTCATACTTTCCCCTCCATAGACCAGCCAACCAAGACAGCAGTCAGTGGGTAGAGGTTCTGGCTCCTTCCACTATTCTTTTCCCACCTCCAGATTTTAGCCAGAACTACTGCTCTCAAAGGTTTGTATCACAGTAAGCTCAGAAACACTATTAAAGAGTTTCTTGATCATTATACCCTATATATGAAGTCCCATATCATTAAGGAAATGAAACATTTTATTTGATGCAAAAATAAACATAGTTTATAGGTTATGAGATTACCATAATGTGTATTAGCCAAAAAAAAGAAAAGCAGCACACACAATCTGATTCCATGAATGTGATTCCTTAGAATTAGCCTAATTTTGAATACATTTGGCTTAATTTGAAGTTTATTTTTAATTAAAACACAATAATAATACAAATGATACATATATGTGAGAGGTTTTTCCCAACTGAGATTCAGGAAGCACCACTATATCATATATTAAGCATCACCACAGAATCTAGACTGAGAGGAACTTCCATGGCAGCTCTAAGACAGGAGTCCTTTCTCTAAATTTGCCCTGACAAATGGATTCAGCCCTGAGTTCAATCTCTGTCAATGTGGAAGAAGTTCTAGGGAAGAGACTCTTCCATCACAGACAAGTTCTTACTGAAGGAGGACTGGTAGTGCTTTTCTTTCTTAGGAAAAAAATTTAAGCCAAATTGCCCTATAGCAGGAGACAAGGTTGACAAATGTCAGGTCCTAGGGGAAATAGCAAAAGATTTTTATTTTGGAAGTTGTAACTTCAGAGACTAACAATAACAACCCAATGATTCAAATTTAAAGGGTAATGGCTTTTGAACACTTCTAAGTAACTTAGAAAGTTTATCTGTAGTGTCCAGCTGTCAAAGAATAGAACAGTCTTTGCCCTTCCTCTAAACACCTCTACATTTTTTTCCCTGAATCCAATACTCCCTCCCTGCTTTGCATATGTGCGGCCAATGCACTTGCTCAAATGCTCCAAGGACAGCCAGGGTCACTAACTCCTTCCTGGATTACCACAGTAAGCCCCACTGTCACCAAACTCTCCCCAGTTTTAGGTCATTCCACTCAGATGTCAAGGTGAGATTCTTTGAAAAAAAAAAAAAAAAAAAAAGGACAAAACGAGCAAACAAACAAAAACATTACTCATTTACTCATGCACATATCCTGCTAGGAAACTTCTGATGGATCTTTGTTACCCAAAGGGCAAAATTATTCAATTCACTGAATATTTTTTCAGTGTGTACCTTATGCCAGCCACTGCTAATCAGCATCCCTGTTGCTTCAAAGTACTTGCACAGGGTAAGCATCAATGTGAATGACTTGGAGTTGGATAGAACCTGGTGCCTAAGAAACCACTGGGCACATGCTTGAGAATGTTCTTGTTCTTATGTTCTTGAAAAATACCAATGTATTTTTTAAGAAATATGTGTATTCCTATGATATCTTTTTGAATTCATCATATTATATGTTTATAAATCTACTTTCCGCAACAATATGTAAGCTCTTCAAGGGCAAGAATTGTGCATTTCTTATATTTATAGCCCCAGTTCCCAGCACATACTAACCATTAATTTATTACTTGAATATATAAATTGCTAAAGAAAAACACAATCCAAAGCTCAAAAAAAAAATCATTAATCTCATCGTTATTTTGAGTTAACTCTGTTCTGTAATGTGAGAAGAAAAATATCTTTTTTTGCAATAATCATATTTTAAATGTGCCCAGTTAAAATGAGAAAAAGGAGGACAGAGATTACACTCAGGATGGACTCAAGAATCAAATCAAGAGGGGGCTATGAGTTTGGAAAAAGCAAACAATCTTGATGAGAAGGAATTTATTAAATGCCTGAAAGAGGGACTGTACAAAAAAGAACATCTTTCTGAAGGATGTAGTAGTTCATTCATGCAGATACTCATTCAAACATTAAATCATGCTTTATAGAATGTTTGCTAATTATAATTCCTTCAATATTATGTTCACTGGAATATTAAGGAACTTCCAATTCATTCCCTCATTAACTCATTTAATGTTTCATGCTGCACCTACTCTAGGTCCTATTCTAGACGTTTGAAATACAGGTGACTCGGCCAAACCATGTTCCTACTCCCTTGGAATTTGCACAGTATTGAGAGCAGCTGGGAGACATCTAAATAAGGACAGACATCTAAGACTAGAGAGAAGAAAGGGAGAATGGAAGAAGAAAAGGAAAAAGAGGGAAGGGAAGGGACATACCCAGTGGCCATAGTACTGTGCGGAGATTTGAAATAGAAGAAGTGAAAGAGAGTGATCAGCAACTATTTTAAATGGATTGTTAAGGAGGGTGTCTCTGAATGATAAAAGCAAGACAGCCAGGTATGATAATGGTATGTAAGCATTCCAGGCAGAGATACTACGTAGTACAAATTATAATTGCTAAAAACTGTAATTCCTATAAAATGAAAATGAAAAACATAATTGAAAAACAAAACACACACACAGAAATACATAAAGTTTTCTTCCATTTCTGATTACTATGAATTCACCCTTTAACTGAAGTCCATAAAAATACTCTCATTGCTGAGTGACATAAAAACTTAAACATCAAAAAAAAAAAGAAAAAAAAATCTGAACCAAGAGTTTTAAAACAAAAGTAAAGAATCTTTTGGGTTACTTGGCTAAAGAAACCTAATCTGGTCAATACATATTATCTTGAAAAGGATACTGTAACTTAAAATTTTAACTATTCATTTTCCCACCATTTTATTAGTCTTCAGTGCTTCTGGAAAATCTACAAATTCCTTTTGTACTGACTACCACCAGTATAGAGAAATCCTGGTTCATTATTAAAATGAAACAATAAAAATTCTATCCAAGTATTCAGAATGCTGGGCTTTCTTCATGGATGAGGACATCTGGTGAATTTATAGTATCTCATCAATCATCATAACCTCTATTAGGTTACGAAAATCATGGTATTTAAAGTTTCCAACTCCGCAATCAACAGAGGCACTGAATGGACAAGTAAAATGGCTGACTTAAAATCACCGACAAATTTTTCAAGAAAATCCAGGCACTGGGTCATAACTCTACATATTACCCTACATATCTATACCTTTGATCTAAATACAAATGAGAATGAATTAAGGAAACACCAATGTACTCCTCCTTTTTAAATAAATTAAAAGGCTTTATTTTAATTGAATAGTGAGAATTACAAATAATGAGGTCTGTTTTGTGTTTTCCACACTGAAGATGTTTATGGTATAAGAAAATCAGTTAAAGCAAAATTCCACAAAGTCTCTGTCTCAGTTACAACTGTTCTTCACAACTCCTGTCTACAAAAGTCATTATACTGTAGCTATAAAAAGAACAGGATTGAGTCAACTCCAAGGGAACTTAAGTAAGAGCAGGGGAGAAAATTCAGCAACATCACTGAATAAGACATTCTTCATCATTTCCTCCCTCAATAACAACTTGGCATCCATCCTTGAACAAAAGTGCCTTTGTAGGAGCTGTGGGACCCAGCACTATACTCCAAAGAACCTGGGAGGAGTCTTATCCATCCATATATGGGGTAATAGGCATACAAATACCTGGACCCCAGTTGAAGACCATGCAGTGGCCCATTAACTGGCTCTAGACACTCCAGAAGGACACTGTATTAGATAATTATCCACAGATGAAAGAACCTTTTTGGAAGTCCAAGATTCCAGTCAAGAAGTTCCAGCTCACCAGTGGAGAAAAAAAAAGTGTGGACACATTAGAGAGAGTAAGAGGAACACTATGACCACCCATGTCATACCTCTCCCAAAGTGGTACCACTCAATGCCAAGTAAGACCTTATGTGAGTGAGGGCCCAGATACCCAGCTGTCCGGGACACTGCCAGAGAGGTCCATTACTAGTTTCAGTCCAAGGTGCTGACATAGGAGGCTCTTAAACTCTCCTCTTCCCAGACACACTGAAAGTATAGCTACACATGGAGCAATTACCTCTGAAAGAAATCCAGGAACTAGCTGAGCAACTCCTAACATGAAGCAAATGAGAAACACATAGGGAAGACTGGGGTTTACAACTCTTCCAAAAAGGTCCTTTCATCCATGGATGATCACCTAATTGTGTCCTCCTGGGGCTTCCACAACACAGCCTAGAGGGTCTAGAGCCAGTTAACAGGCCATTGCACAGTCTGCAGCTGGGGTCCAGGTCTTTGTATGCCTCTTATCATCAACCCCAACCCCACCATAACACTGTACAATTGGGAAGGAATTCCCAACTCCCAGTTTCCCCCTGAGAAGCAAAGGGTTTGGACTCAACAACTTGCACCCAACTTTTGAGAATCCCACCTAAAGAATGGGCTCCCAAAATACCTACCTCTGAAACATAACACAACCTGTATCCACAATATCCTCAAGATTATAGAAAACAAAGAGTTCTTAACTGGCTCCAAGGATTCACTGTAACTATATCCAGGCCCACAACAGAGGGAGCAGATAAAACATATCCACCTCCAAGTGTTTCCCTGGAAAGGGACTATGTGCATCCATTAAAATCAGCTGCCTTAGGGTCAGGCTTCTAATATAGCACACATCTAGGGGCTGACTGCCATCCCCTTCTAAGAACAAGGAAGCCAACAGACACCTCCTCTGCCTCTTCCTTCTAGCCCATTCCAAATCACCACTATTTCCCTGGGGAGGAGCTTATAAATATGTCTGAACCCCAATTTTGGCAGCTGCCACCTGAGGAATAGGTCTCTGGATTGCCTTTAGCAAATGAAGAAACAGTTTTCAAAGTGCTATTATACCCAGAGCACAGTGCGGAGTGAGGGTGGAAAAATGTTCATCTCACTAGTCTCCCCCTAAAAAGGGTCTATCTCCATACTTTAAATGCTACTGAGAGTCAACCATCTAATTTATCACACTTCTAGGGCCTGACTGCCATTTCACCTGGAGACTGGGGAAACATGAGGACACCTCCCTTGTCTTTTCTCTATACCCTACTGCAAGCCATCTATATCCCACTAGAAGGAGCTTGTACATATATGTTCCAGCTTTTGTGGCTGCAGTCTAAGAGACTTGACTTCCTGCCTCTCATTGCCAACAGAGCAGAAGATCCACAAGACTGTAGCAAACAAGGAAGCACTTCCTAATGAGCACAAGACATCCCCCCGACTGGCTTTATACTCAGGCAAGTGCAAAGGGAACAGGTAAAAACATCCATCTCCCATTTCTCCTGAGAAGGAGTATAACTACCTATCTTCCCAGCTGCTACCTGAGGGTCTGACTTTCCATCAACCTACAACTAGATGCTGGGTGCAGTTCTCCACTCTCAGCTACTACAAGGAACTGAGAGCAAAGAAGGTGACATGGACAATTAAAAAAGTTTAGGAGAAACTAAAAACTCAGGCTATGGTGATTGATGAGCTTCATATTCTACATAAAACCACTCTATCAAGACCAGGAGGGGTGGTTGTTTTAGCTAATGCACAAGAAACAACACAGAGACTCAAGGAAAATGAAGAAACAAAAAATTTGCTCCAAACAAAAGAACAAGACTAGCATGAAAGATCTTATGAAATAAAGATAAATGATTTACCTGATAGTTCAAAATAATGGTCAAAAACAGGCTCCCATCACAAAGCAACAGAAATAAAAACAAAAATAAACCAATGGGACCTCATCAAACTGACAAGCTTTTGCACAGCAAAGGAAACCCAAAAGAAAACAAAAAGACAACTTACAGAATGGGGAGAAAATAGTTTCAAATGATGCAACGGACAAGGGTTTAATCTCTAGAATATACAAACAACTTATAAAATTCAACAGCAAAAAAGTCAACCACCCAATAGAAAAATGGGCAAAAGACCTGAATAGACATTTTTCCAAGGAAGATATACAGATGGCCAACAAAGCACATGAAAAAATGCTCAACATCCCTGATTATTAGAGAAATGCAAATCAAAACTACCATGAGATACCACCTCACACCAGTCAGAATGGCCATCATTAATAAGTCTACAAATAACAAATGCTGGAAAAAGTATGGAGAAAAGGGAACCCTCCTGCACTGTTGGTGGGAATGTAAGCTGGTATAGCCACTACGGAGTACAGTATGGAGGTACCTTAGCAATCTACACATAGAACTACCATATGACCCAGAAGTCCCACTCTTGGGCATATATCCAGACAAAAATTTCCTTTAAAAAGACACATGCACCCACATGTTCATTGTCAACATGAATTTTGCTTGTCACAATAGCCAGGACATGGAAACAACCCAAACGTCCATCAACAGACAATTGGATTAGGAAGATGTGGTATCTTTACACAATGAAATACTACTCAGTCGTAAAAAAGAATGCAATAATGCCATTTGCAGCAACATGGATGGAACTAGAGACTCTTATCCTGAGTGAAATAAGTCAGAAAGAGAAAGACAAATACCATATGATATCACTCATATCTGGTGCCTAATATACAGCACAAAGGAAACTTTCCACAGACAAGAAAATCATGGACTTGGAGAATAGACTTATAATTGCCCAGGAGGATGGGGAGGGGGTGGGAGGGATCAGGAGCTTGGGGTAAATGGATGCAAACTGTTGCTCTTGAAATGGATTTACAGGAGTTCCCATCGTGGCGCAGCGGTTAACGAATCCAACTAGGAACCACGAGGTTGCGGGTTCGATCCCTGCCCCTGCTCAGTGGGTTAATGACCCGGCGTTGCCGTGAGCTGTGGTGTAGGTTGCAGAGGCGGCTCGGATCCCGCGTTGCTGTGGCTCTGGCGTAGGCCAGCGGCTACAGCTCCGATTAGACCCCTAGCCTGGGAACCTCCATATGCCACGGAAGTGGCCCAAAAAAAATAGCAAAAAGACAAAAAAAAAAAAAAAAAAGAAAGAAAAAAAAAAGAAATGGATTTACAATGAGATTCTACTGTGTAGCACTGAGAACTATGTCTAGATAGTTACATCGCAACACAACAGTGGGAAGAAAAATTATGTATACACGTATGTGTAACTTGGTCCCCACGCTGTACAGTGGAAAAAAAATTTTTTAAATAAAAAATAAAAACAGGCTCCCCAAGGTCAGGAGAAAAATGCATGAACCAACTGACAATTTCAACAAAGAGAAAGAAAATACAATCACTCCTTGGAGATACTGAGGGTTTGATTCCAGACCACTGCAATAAAATGAACATGGCAATGAGAAAGTTACATGAATTTTTTTGTTTTACAGTGCATATAAAAGTTATGTTTACATCTTAATATGGCCTATTAAGTGCAATAGCATTATGTCTAAAACACATACCTTAATTAAAAAATACTTTATTGCTAAAAAATTCAAACCATCATCTAACCACAATCATGGTCACAGAAGACTGGGGTAATTTCTTAAAATAAGACAATGTAGTTTGCTGCATTGATGAGCTCTTACTTCCACAAGCAATTTCTCTGTAGCATGCAATGCTGATTGACAGCATTCTACCCACAGTAGAACTTCTTTCAAAACTGGGGTCAATTCTCTCAAACCCTGCTCCTTCTTGAACAACTTAGTTTATGTAACATTCTAAATCCTTTGTTGTCATTTCCACAAGCTTCATAGCATGTTCACCAGGAGTAGATACCATCTTGATTAGCCAATTACTTTGCTCATTCAGAAAAAGAAATTCCTAGTCCATTAAAATTTTATCATGAGATTGCAGTAATTCAGTTGCATGTTCAGGCTCCACTTCTAGTTCTCTTGCTATTTCCACCACATTTGCAGTTACTTCTTCCACTGAAGTCTGTAAAACAAAGAATGTCACCTGCCATCCAGATCTAGAAGGATCGCGTCATTAGCCACTGCAATCAATGACCTACAGTACACCGTGAAAGGATTTCAGGATGAAAAACAGGTTGAAGTATGCTGTGTTTTAGACATATGAGCTCCTAGAGAGTTAAGATGTATATGTAAGGAAAAATTTCAATGACCCCAAATTCTTGCACCTTCCCATACATAGATAAGCACCAAAATCATCAAACTGAAATGTCTAGTTTTTGTGAATAGTAATAATCTTCTACCAAGATGTATGCTTGACTACATGTATTTGCAGCCAAAAAATGTGTATATACTAGCTACTCCTCTACCTCTTCAGAAAAATCCTTAGATTTTTCTAGCCTGTCTCCTAGGCTAGAGTCTTCAGTAAGGTCCTCAAATAAAACTGAAATGCACAGCTCTCACATTGTGCATTTTTTATTTCAGTTGACAGTTCTGGCGACCAAAGACACCCAGAGCAGATGCCACTCCTTCCCTGGAACTCAACGAGGATCCAGAGCCTTGGTACCATCAAGGAAACTTTGTGCCCATCTATCTCTTCTGTGAGTCCAGATGATTTAGTCTAGGCTCCACATCTGGATCTCCCATATTTATTGACCATACTGATTTTTATTCAGTGGTGGATAAAAAACATACCTGACTTCTCAGGCACTGGGAGTTTCTCAGGTTGAAAGACACTTGGAAGATTTTGCTTAGCTGAAAATTGCTGAAAAGATTTGGACTGGGTGATTTAGTTAATGGGTTGGTTGGAATCTTTTCTTGAATTAGTTACAACAGAGTTAATCAGAATAAAAGTAAAGCTATCACATGAGAGCTTTTAGCTCAGAAGATAAAGTGACACAGCTCTTCCTGGCCAGATACAGCTCTCTCAGGCAATAGAAAAATGTACAGGAGTGGGAGAGGTGAGTCCTCATATGGTGACAGGGTCCCCCAGGGAATCTTACTAATTAATTAAAAACTCACTTGTCTATCGCTTCTCGGAACTTTTGGCTAAGAGCAAGTGTAGTATCTGTTCTTATCAGTTTAATATCTGATACGTCCTTTATCCGAGGACAATATATTAAACGGATTTTTGCAGCAGGGAGTTGGAATAGGAGCTTGCTCCGTCCACTCCACACATCGACCTGGTATTGCAGTACTTCCAGAAACGGTGCACCCCATTCTCCCCCTGTCGTTGTTGAAGAGTAAACTCAGAAAGCGCTTACGGCCTTAAAAAAAAAAAAAAAAAAAAAAAAAAAAAAAAAAAAAAAACTCACTTGTCTGGGGATGCACACATAAATTTTGGCTTTAGTGTTCTAAGCCAAATACTAGTGTTCTAAAGAGGCAACAGCATTTTAGACTGCTGGAGGGAGAAACTAAGGCATGTAAAAGAGCTGAAATAACTCTAGGGTGACACCTACAGGAGCTAAGATCAAAAGAGTAAGTAGGCCCACCACCTGTTTTTGTTTTTTGGTTCTGTATTATTATTAAAGTATGCTTGATTTATAATATTTCTTCAAGTTCTACTGTACAACAAAGTGACCCAATAACACACATTTCCCTGTGCTGTGCAGCAGAGCCCCACTGCCCATCCATTCCAAATATAACAGTTTGCATCCAGAAAACCTCACAAGATGCCCATCTATCTCACTCCCTCCTCTTTCCCCCCAGAGAACCCCAAGTCTGCTCTCCTTGACCATGATCTGTTTCATTTTTTTTTTAGATAGGATCATCTGCTCCAAGATTTATATTCCACAAATAAGTGATAACATATGGTGTTTGTCTTTCGCTTTCTGGCTTACTTCACTTAGCATGAGAATCTCTATTTTGATCCATGTTGTTGCAAATGGCATTAGTTTTTATGGCTGAGTAATATTCCATTGTATACATGTACCACATCTTCTTAATCCATTCATCTGTCAATGGACATGTAGGTTGTTTCCATGTCTTGGCTATTGTGAAGAGTGCTGCTATGAACATAGGGGTCCATGTATCTTTTTCAATGAAAGGTTTGTCCAGATATATGCCCAGCAGTCGGATTGCTGGATCATATTGTAGCTCTATATTTAGTTTTCTGAGGTAACTACATAAGGTACCTCTACTGCTTTCCATAGTGGTTTTACCAATTTACATTCCCACAGACAGTGAAGGACAGTTTCCTTTTCTCCATCCCATGTCAGCATTTGTTATTTGGTGACTTGTTAATGCTGTCCATTCTGACTGGTGTGAGGCGGTACCTCATTGTAGTTTTTATTTGCATTTCTGTAATAATTAGTGATGTTGAGCATGTTTTCATATGCCTGTAGACCATCCATATGCCTTCTTCAGAGAAATATCTATTTAGATCTTCTGCCCATTTTTCAGTTGGGTTGTTTGATTTTTATTGATGACTTGCATGAGCTGTTTGTATATTTTGGATATTAGGCCCTTGTCTGTTGCATCATTGGCAAAGATTTTCTCCCATTCTGTGGGTCATCTTCTCCTTTTTTTAATTATTTCCTTTGCTGTGCAAAAGCTTTTGAATTTAATTAGGTCCCACTGGTTTATCTGTGTCTTTGCCATCATTATTCCAGGGAAATGATCAAACACAATGCTGCTGTGATTTAAGTCAGAGAGTGTTCTGCCTATGTTTTCACCACTATTATTCAACATAGTTTTGGAAGTCCTAGCCACAGCAATCAGAGAAGAAAAAGAAATAAAAGGAATCCAAATTGGAAAAGAAGAAGTAAAACTATCACTGTTTTCAGATATTATGATACTACACCTAGAAAACTTAAAGGCAGCAGCAGAGACTGTTAGAACGCATCAATTAATTTGGCAAATTTACAGGCTACAAAATTAATACACAGAAATCAATTGCATTTCTATATAACACCACATGGTTTTCAATAGTTATCCCAAGAAACCAACATTAAAATGAGGAACAGAAATCTCCTGAACAGAATAAAAGTAGCATCAGACAACCTCTGACTAATACCCCAGCCAGATTTATGTACATATAGAACTTATACTTGCAAGTACTTACTTGGGAACTAAGGATGTTGCAACCTGAAATGGCTAAGATAGGGCTCTTTTTGACATTCCAAAATTGGTTTTTGCATATGCACTTAGAGAAAGACAGCTTGATCACACAACTCCCTAAAATTCTGACCATAAAGGAACAAAGTCCTTTTAGGAAGAACTTGCACCTTTCTCTCTGTATCTTTGAGATATATATGTCCTATCAGGGCCCTCAAGAACTCTTATTATACTCTTATCTAGACCACCTATAATTCCAGAGACTGAGGGAAGAGGCATTGGTGGTTCAGTGGTAGAATTCTCGCCTCCCAGAGACTGAGGGAAAAAGAGGCATTTTTAAATTAGGTGAGTAAACTTAACTTATTCCAATTGTTGCTTATAAACTAGAGAGTTTATATTGTAGTACATGATTCATGACTAAGTTTTAAAATGAAGCTGTGAGATCTCTGGTTGTATCTGTTTATATGTTTGTGTAGATAGTATAAATATATATGTCTCTACTTTTGGATGATATTGCAAAAATTAATCTGTAAATGATTTACTTGTTTTGAGGAAATTAAGCACTTACCTGAATACTCAGAAATATAAAAGGAGATAACCCTAAAGGAATACAAGTTCACATGGTCTTGTAACTATCCAGTATTAAATTAATATTTGGTATTAAATTTTGTTGGTTTAATTAATACTGAAATATCTATAGAGTCATCAACGTTAAGTATAGTATTTTTTGTAACTAAGTTTACTAAAAATAAAGAGACCTTATTATATCTCTTACGAAATTTGTCAACAAGAAAAATAACTTGGCATGATAAAATTTTTATAGTTAAACGTAAATGAGATAAGTGTTTTTAGGTGAACTCTTTAAAAATAATTATGTTTTGTGGTATGTCTACCTAAAATAGCTTCTCCAGATTTATCATAACTTGAAACCTTATAGAGTTTCACTAAATTAAGTTAAATGATGGAAGTTTATTGAATATAGATCATTCCCAAATAAGATACTGAAACATTTATTACTGGACATAGACATCCTTTTACAGAGTAACTAAACATATTTAGGACTATTAATAAATATATTTGGTGCCATACTGAGGCATTTTCCATAAGAAAGCACAAGTTCTTTGAGAAATTACAAATATCATTAATAAGTTTACCCATCTACTGAATGCTAATAAAAAAGACATTTCATAATTGCTCACTTTTTAGTTTTCACTAGAAATTAGGGTTTTTAAGGCTTGAAAATTATAATTAATATGTATATTAAAACTACTAAAGTTAAAAGGAAAGCATCTTTGCATGCAAGGAAGAAAGAAGAAAGGAAATGCATTTAACATAAAAAGAAACTACTTCTGACCTAAAGAGAGCTTAAAAAGAGAGAAGAAAAAAGGGAAAGTATAGGACAAAATACCAAAGTAAAAAAGGTAGTTATCTAGGGTTGTGGGAAACAAACTCCAAGAAAAGAGTTTTGTGTGTAGTCAAGACTTGCTAAGATTAGAATAAATTTGACTAAATAATTTTTAATATTATAGGTAAGGAAGTACAAAACAAGAATTTGGCTGTCTCTCTATTAAGAGGATGAAGGATAAAGACTTCTTAAAATATTGATCTGCTTTGATAACAGACCGTGAAGTTTCCTTACCTTTTAAGTAAGCTATTGTAATTTTCTATATTTGGCCTTAAAATCTTTTTTTTTTTTTTTTTTTTGTCTTTTTAGGGCCACAACAGCAGCATATGGAAGTTCTCAGGCTAGGGGTCAAATCAAAGGTTTAGCTGCCAGCCTACACCACAGCCGTGGCAACACTGGATCCAAGCCATATCTGTGACCTACACCACAGCTCATGGCAATGCCAGATCCCCAATCCACTGAGAGAGGCCAGGGATCAAACACATGTCCTCATGGATACTAGTTGGGTTCGTTACCAATGAGCCATGACAGAAACTCTGGCTTTGAAATCTTTTATTGTCATTTTGGTTAAGTAAGTACGTACTATTTCACAATGACCTATAAATGGAAGTTCTCAGGCTAGGGGTTGAGTTGGAGCTGCAATTGGGGCGTACACCATAGTCACAGCAACCCCAGATCTGAGCCACATCTTTGACATACACCAAAGCTTGCACAAATACTGGCTCCGTAACCCGCTGAGCAAGGCCAAGGACAGAACCTGCATCCTCAGGGATACTAGTCAGATTCATTTCCACAGCAACACAGGATCCGAACTGCACCTGCAACTTACACCACAAATCATGGTAATGCCGGATCCCTGACCTACTGAGCAAGGCAGCATCCTCATGGATCCTGGTTGGATTTGTTATCATTTAGCCATGATCAGAACTCCTAAAATTAAATTCTAAATGAAGTTTGATCTCTAGCTAACATTGGGATACTTTAGAGGGTCACTGTAACAACTCAAAGAGATATTTAACTAGGCATATTTGCTATGTTAAATTTCATGGAGACTGTCAAATGAGTGGCAATAAAACTTCTTAGGTTATATTGTATGGTAAATGTCAGTAATATAAATGCTCTAGAAAATACATGAATTTCTAATATTTGAATATATCCTGGTAATATGTTATTAGCCATAATTCTAGTTGTTTTAATACTGTATATCAGAAAAAAAAAAAACCAATTTGACAACTGCATTGTAATCAGGCCTTCAACCATGCATTGCATATCATTGCCATTTACAGACACTTACTGTCTTACTCTGATGTTTTTCCAAAAATGCTTCATCTTTAAGAAGTTACATAAAAATGGCTTTTTGAGAAATACAGGTTTCTTAACACTTTCAAATGATACTACTGAACTGGGTAAGAAATTAAAGAATTCTAATGGAAAGCCTAATGGCTTCATAAAACTGGTAAAAAAAAAAGATAAAGATCAATAAGAATTACATAGAGCTGAATGATAATTTTTATTAATTTTCTCTGAAACATTACTGTTTATTTTCCAGTTTTAGGGAACCTTTCCCCTCAAGCCAATTATGACTTATAAGACTTTGTAAGCAAAACTGAAACATTTATCTCTCCTCTCTACCTTATCCCTCCAGAATTTTGAAACTCTTAGTGAGTATTCTTATTTTCATGACAATACAGTTATCTACATAAGTTCAAAAGAATTATTCTCCTCATAACAGGACATATTTAGAAAAAAAAAAACTTTCACTAGAGTATCATATTCAAGAATATGCAAAAATTAGATATGACCAGATATTTAAAGAACCAAAGCAGACTTTATGGAGCCATAAAGTCCCATGGAAAAACAACCCAGCATATTGCTTACAAAGTTCCCAGCAGCCTTATCAGGTGATTAAGTAAAGCCACTTCCTGTAAGGTACAGGAATCTCAAGGTATTTGGGAGACCTCTAGAAGAGAGGAACTCATCCCAATCTGTAGATTTTGTAGGTGGAATCTGATGGCAAGTTCCTGGCATGGATTTTCTCTCCTTGAAAGGCCCTTTAAAGTTCAATCTGAGACTCCTCATGAAACACTTCAACAAAGCCAATATTAAAAGAACCTATATGATCTATTACACATATATAAATAACCAGGCCAATTTTATTGAAACCAAACTTATTTTGTAAATAAATTAGTCTTAATTTGGCTATATTTGGTAGAAATGAGGGTAATTTTAGAGACAAAAAAATGTATTTCAGTGGATCTTAAATTCTAATGATGTTAATTAACTTTGAGGTTTGGTATTTATTGCCTAAGACTCATTTTCTAGATGGCTCCTTGTTACTATGTTGTATTATGGTTTAACTGATTTACTAAAAAGACATTCTAAGTTTATTTCTGAAGCTTATCATCATAATCTGTCTTTGGATAAGATCAGATGCCCCATGACCTGCAAACAACAGATTATGTCTTGAAGGTATCATTTAAAGGACTCTCCAACATAGATGGAAGGACCATTATTAGATACTCTTAACTAGGGATAGAGATCATGATAAAATGACTCCCAGACAAATTACCCCAAGCCACTGTGGTAAGGGCTGTGCTAGCTGAAAATACAGAAGGCTGAGAATCCCCAAAGAAGAGGGATAACAAATTCTGAGAAGATTAGTAAGGAGTAGGTTACTTCATACAGAAGGAAATAGAGGGGGCCTAAAAATAATCCCTCTCTTGACATTACAAAGACCAACCTCCCTTTAGAAACCACCACCCCAGGTCCCCACCAAAGAATAGAGACAGTCTACAGACAAGGCCACTCTGCCTGTTCACACCTATGAGGAAGCTGATGGATGACATGGAATTGCGCTTCGAGGTCCCCAGAAAGAGCTGAGTGCAAAGGACACCATGAGGAAAGTGGTGAAGAAAAACAAGATGACTGTTGGGGGAGCAGGGAGGACAGGAGAACTCAGCCAGGGATGACATAAACTGCAGAGGAAGGAGAGCTGAGGCTGAAACTGAGGACCCTGATCCACAAACAGCAGAGTCTGGGCAGAGATGGCCCCAGGAGCATCCACTACCCTCAGGTCTCAAACAAACAATGGCCTTGGGCAGAGTGGCTCTGCCACTCTGTTTTCAAGACAGCTTTGGTCTTAACATTCTGTTTCCAATGACATGAAAGTAAGAGGAAAAAATAAATTAGGTGAACAATTTCAGATGCTAAAATCATAAATCAATTCTCAACAATTATTATTATGTGATTCTGGATGTATCAAACCATGAAAGCAAACAATGTACCATCTATTGGTGGAAAATGGTGGTTTTAATAAACTGGGAAAAATTTAATGGGGAAAAAAAAGAAATGGGACAGGATCAAGATGGCAGAGGAGTAAAACATGGCGTTCACCTTCTCCACAAGCAATTCGAAAAAAAACCATCTAGGAAGTTACCATTGTGGCACAGCAGAAACAAATCTTACTGCTATCCACAAGGATGCAGTTTCAATCCGTGGCCTTGCTCAGTGGGTTGCTGATACAGTGCTATGAAGAGCTGTGTGCAGATCACAGATGCAGACTGGATCCTGCATTGCTGTGGCTGTGGTGTAGGCTGGCAGCTACAGCTCCAATTCAACCCCTAGCCTGGGAACCTCCATATGCCAGGGGTGTGGCCCCAAAAAGCCAAAACAAACAAGCAAACTTTTAAATTAAAAAAAAATTGACATTGATTTCCACAGAAATCTACTGAATGCTGGCACAAGACTTTAAACCAATAAAAAGGTCAATAAAACCTCCACATAACTGGGTAGAACAAAAGGGAAAAAAAGAAAGAGAGAAATAGAGAGGAAAGGAATCAGGATAGAACTAGCACTCCTGAGAGGGATCTGTAAAAGACCAAAGCAAGCCACACCCCAGGAAGCCACCTAACTTACAGAGAGATCAGCCAAGACAGAGGGACCTCAAAGCCTTAAGGAAATGTGCATCAGCTGTACTGAGGAGGGCAAAGCAGAGAGAGAGCTACACAGACCACTGGTATCACCTCCTGTGACACCATACCCTCCCTTTCATAAGGGAGCTGGGCACTGAGACTCAGGCTCTGGAGGTCAGTTCTGGAAAGACTAGGTTTGGCTGTGTGGAGACAGCCTGAGGGGCTATGGAGTGGTGTGGCAAGGGCTGCAGAGCAAAACACCACAGCCAAGAGAACCCAGGAGGAGGTCTGGGCCTGCAGGAGAAGCAAGGTAACATTGCTGGAGAGGGCAAGAGGATGAGGGCTGGATTGCCACAGGAATATCTTTCTTTGTGCACATGTAGCCTCTAGGAGGGCAGGGCTCTGGGTAATAAGGAACCTCTTGTACAGGCTATGGACTAGAGGCCCATCTTGCATGGGCTGCGGGTGGTGGTCCCTCCTGTGCAGGTTAAGCACAATGGTTGCCTCCTGTGTGGTCTACAGTCAGTGGGGGCAAACTCAGTCATCTCAGGCTCCCAAGGTGGGCATGGCCCATCACAATTATGGGTCCATGAACAGGCAGCACCTATGGCCCCAGTCACTGCATAGGTTGGCACAGAGGAGGGCACTGCAACCAAGCACCACCTGTGGTTGTTCTAACTCCTCTGGGAATGCACATACCCTGCCACTGCCACTGCCACTGCCAAATCCTCCAGGCACTGCCTGCACCACCACTGCCAAGGGCCGTGCAACTAGAAGCATCCTGTGCTGTCTGCCCACAGGTCCTTACCACTGACAAGGGCCCAGCAACCAGGCACTGGCTACTAGCCCTGTCCATACCTCCATTTCTCTGGAGGCATGCACAGCACCCTATCAAGAGGATAAGAGCTTGGACACAATGAAGAAAGGGACAGCAAACATCCAAAAGAATAGCCGTCACACGAAAAATAAATAGTAAGCTGTCACAAAATATGGAGGGGTGTTCATGCACATAAATACCACTCGAAGATTACAGTAGTTGTTTACCCTAAACTCACAGAATAAGACAAATATAAGCAAAATAAGATCTGCAAAAACCATACCCAGTTAAAAGAATAGGAGAGAGGATAAAATTAAGATGGCAGAATAGAAGGACTAGAGCTCAACTCCTCTTCTAAAAACAACAAAATTCACAAATAAAGGCTGAGCAACCTCCACCCAAATGGAGCGGAAACCTTGAAAAAGATATCCTACTCCAGAAGAAAAAGAGGAGGCCACATCAAGAGGTAGAAGGGGCGATTTCAGGATATAAACAACCCCATACCTCCCAGGTGGGAAGCCCCACTGACTGGAAACTAACTGGTTCACAGAGACTCACCAGGAGTGAGTTCTGAGCCCCACATCAAACTCCCACATGTGGGGATCTGGCACTGGGAGAAAGAGGCCCTGGAGCATCTGGCATTGAAGGCCAGTGGGGCTTCTGTGCAGGAGATGCACAGGACTGGGGGAAACGGAGACCCATTCATAAAAGGCACACACAGACTTTCTTGTGCACCAGGTCCCGGGGCAAAGCAAAGTCTCCATAGGAATCTGAATCAAACCTGACTGCAGTTCTTGTGGGAAAATCTGGCCCCACCTGTCAGTCAGTGCTGAGAAGCCCCAGGGCAAACAACAATCCAGGTGGGATCACCGCCTTGACACCATGACACCATGCCACCCTCGCAGTAAACAGGCCTCCTAAAGACACCCCAGGCACACAGCTGCCTCTAATCCCATCCAGAGACAAAGCCCCACCCACCAGAGGGATTAGAATCAGCTCCACCCACCAGTGGGCAGGCATCAGCCCCTCCCATCAGGAAGCCTATAGCAAGCCCCTGTACCAACATCAGCCACAAGGGGGCAGACACCAGAAGTAAGAGAGGCTACAACTCTATCATCTGTCAAAAGGTCACCACACCAAACACCTATAAAAATGAAAAGACAGAGAACTATAACTCAGATGAGGGAGAAAGGAAAAAACCCAGAAAATCGGCTAAGTGATCAGGAGATTCTCAGCCTCCAGGAAAAAGACTTTAGACTGTTGATGCTAAAGATGATGCAAGACATTGGAAAGAAACTGGAGGCAAAGATGGATAACTTGCAGGAAACACTGACCAAAGACATACAAGATATAAAACTTAAACAAGAAGAGATGCAAAATACAATCACTGAAATAAAAAAATTCACTAGAGGGAGCCAACAGCAGAATACAGGAGGCAGAAGAACGAATAAGCGAGGTGGAGGACAGATTAGTGGAAATGAAGGATGCAGAACAGAAAAGAGAGCAAAGATTGAAAATAAATGAAGAGCCTCAGCCAACTCTGTTACAGCGTTAAACGCACCAACATCCATATTATAGGGGTGCCAGAAGGAGAAGAGAGAGAGAAGGGGACAGAAAAAATATTCCAAGCGATAATAGCCGAAAACTTCCCTAACATGGGAAAGGAACCACTCACTCAAATCCAGGAAGTGCAGTGACTACCATATAAAATAAACCCAAGGAGGAATATACCAAGACACATATTAATCAAATTGACCAAAATTAAAGACAAAGAGAAAATCTTGAAAGCAGCTAGGGAAAAGAAACAAGTAACATACAAGGGAACCCCAATAAGGTAATTGGCAGATTTTTCAGCAGAACCTCTGCAGGCCAGAAGGGAGTGGCATGATATACTTCACGTGATGAAAGGAAAAACCCTCCAACCAAGATGACTTTACCCAGCAAGGCTCTCATTTCAGATGTGAAGGAGAAAGCAAAACCTTCACAGATAAGCAAAAGCTGAGAGAATTCAGCAACACTAAACCAGCCTTACAACAAATACTAAAGGAACTTCTCTAGGCAGAAAAGAAAAGGTGGCAACCAGAAACAAAAATTCCACAAATGACAAGGCTCACCAGTAAAGGTATATATAAAGATATGAGATCACCCATGCACAATTATACCACCAAAATCAGAAATCATGAGAAGAGGTGGGTACAAATGCAGGACACTGGAGATGCAGTTGCAATTAAGAGAACAACAACTTAAAACAATCTCATATACATATAGACTCTTATATCAAAACTTCAGAATAACTACAAACCAAAAATCTACAACTGATACACAAACAAATAAGAAAAATCAATGGAAATAAAACACTAAACATAGTCATCAAACCCCAAGAGGAGAGAACAAGAGAAGAAGGGAAGAAAAAAGAGCAACAAAAACAAATCAAAGCAATTAATAAAATGGCAAGAAGAACATACATATCAATAATTACCTTAAATGTTAATGGACTAAACGTCCCCAACCAAAAGACATAGACTGGCTGAATGGATACAAAAACAAGATCCATATATACGCTATCTTCAAGAGACCCACTTCACTTCTAGGGACACATACAAATTGAAAGTGAGAGGATGGAAGAAAATATTCCATGCAAATGGGAATCAAAAGCTGAAGTAACAATACTCATATCAGACAAAATAGACTTTAAAACAAAGAATATTTTAAGGGCCAAGGAAGGTCATTATATAATGATCAAAGGATCAATTCAAGATGAAGATATAACAATTTTAAATATCTACGCACCCAACACAGGTTCACCACAATATATAAGGCAACTGCTAACAACCTTAAAAGGACAAATCAACAATAACAAAATAATAGTTGGAGACCGTAACACCCCACTTACAGCAATGGACATATCATCCAGACAGAAAATCAATAAGGAAACACAGGCCCTGAATGAAGCATTAAACCACATGGACTTAATAGATGATAGGACATTCCATCCAAAAGCAACAGAATACACATTCTTCTCAAGTGCACATGGAACATTCTCTAAGATTGATCACATCCTGGGCTACATATCAAGCCTTGGACCTTTAAGAAAATTGAAATCACATCAAGCATCTTTTCCAACCACAGCGCTATACAAGTGGAAATAAACAACAAGAAAAAATCTGCAAACAACACAAACAGATGGAGACTAAACAACATGCTACTGAACAACCAATGAATCACTGAAGAAATCAAAGAGGAAATTAAAAAATACCTAGAAGCAAATAACAACAAAGATATGACACTCCAAAACCTATGGGGTGCAGCAAAAGCCATTCTAAGAGGAAAGATTAGAGCAATACAAGCCCACCTCAGGAAACAAGAAAAAGCTCAAAAAAACAAGCTACTTTCACATCCAAAGCAGCTCAAGAGAGAAGAACAGACTAGACCTAAAGTTAGTAGAAGGAAAGAAATCATAAAGATCAGAGCAGAAATCAATGAAATAGAAATGAGAAAAACCATAGAAAAGCTCAATGAAACAAAAAGATGGTTCTTTGAAAAGATCAACAAAATTGATAAGCCCTTAGCCAGACTTAGCAAGAAAAAAAGAGACTCAAATCAATAAAATTAGAAATGAAAAGAAGAAGTAACAACAGACATCACAGAAATACAAAGTATCATAAGAGACTACTTACTATACGCAACTATACATCAATAACACAGAAAACCCAGAAGAAATGGACAAATTCTTAGAAAAGTACAATCATCCAAAAATAAACCAAGATGAAATAGAAAAGATGAACAACCAATAACAAGCACTAAAATTGAAACTGTGATGTAAAAAAAATCCAACAAACAAAAGTCCAGGACCAGATGGCTTCACAGGCAAATTCTATCAAACATTTAGAGAAGAGCTAACACCTATCCTTCTGAAACTATTTCAAAAAATTGCAGAGGAAGGGATACTCCCAAACTCATTCTATGAGGCCACCATCACCCTGATACCAGACAAAGATACCACAAAAAAAAGAAAACTACAGGCCAATTTGACTGATGAACATCGATGCCAAAATCCTCAACAAAATACTAGCAAACCACATCCAACAATACATTAAAAGGATTGTACATCATGATCAAATGGGATTTATCCCAGGGATGCAAGTGTTCTTTAATATCCGCAAATCCATCAGTGTGATACACCACATTCACAAACTGAAGGATAAAAACCATATGAGCCTCTCAATAGACACAGAAAAAACCTTTGACAAAATCCAACACCCATTTGTGATAAAAACCCTTCAGAAAGTGGGCATAGCGGGAACTCATCTCAACATAATAAAGGCCATATATGACAAACCCACAGCAAACATCACTCTCAATAGTGAAAAGCTGAAAGAATTACTGCTGAAATCAGGAACAAGACAAGGATGTCCACTCTCACCACTACTCTTCAACATTGTTCTGGAAGTCCTAGCCACGCCAATCAGAGAAGTAAAAGAGATAAAATGAATCCAAATTAGAAAGGAAGAAGTAAAACTCACTATTTGCAAATGACATGATACTATACCTAGAGAATCTTAAAGACTCTACCAGAAAACTCTTAGAGCTCATCCATGAATTTGGCAAAGTCGCAGGATACCAAATTAATACACAGAAATCAAAGGCATTTCTATACACTAACAATGAAAGAACAAAAAGAGAAATTAGGGAAGCAATCCTGTTTACCATCACATCCAAAAGAATAAAATACCTAGGAGTAAACCTATCTAAAGAGACAAAAGACCTGTACTCTGAAAACTACAGGCCACTGATGAAAGAAATCAAAGATGACACAAATAGATGGAAAGATATACCATGCTCGTGGACTGGAAGAGTTAATATTATCAAAATGACTATACTACCCAAGGCAATCTACAGATTCAATGCAATCCCTATCAAATTACCAGGGACATTTTTCACAGAACTTGAACAAAATATTTTAAAGTTTCTTTGGAAGCACAAAAGACCCAGAATAGCCAAAGACATCCTGAAAAAGAAAAATGGAGCTGGAGGAATCAGGCTCCCAGACTTCAGACTATCCTACAAAGCAAAAGTCATCAAAACTGCATGGTACTGGCACAAAGACAGAAATACAGATCAGTGGAACAGGATAGAAAGCCCAGATTAAACCACGCACCTACAGCCAACTAATCTATGATAAAGGAGGCAAGAATATGCAATGGAGAAAGGACAGCTTGTTCAATAAATGGTGCTGGGAAAACTGGACAGCCACAGGGAAAACAATGAAATTAGAACACTCCCTGACACAATACACAAAAATAAACTCCAAATGGATGAAAGACCTAGATATAAGACCAGACACTATCAAACTCCTAGAGGAAAACACAGGCCAAACACTCTCCGACATAAACAACATCAACATCTTCTCATTGTCACCTCTTAGAATATTGACAATAAAAATAAAAATAATCAAATGGGACCTAATCAAACTTAAAAGTTTCTGCACAGAAATGGAAACCCTAAACAAAACAAAAAGACAACACAGAGAATGGGAGAAAATCTTTGCAAGTGATTCAACTGACAAGGGATTCATCTCCAAAATTTATAAACACATTCTGCAGCTCCATACCAAAAAAACAAACAACCCCATCCAAAAATGGGCAGAAGATCTAAACAGACAGTTCTCCAAAGAAGACATATGGATGGCAAAAAAACACATGAAAAGATGTTCAACATCACTCATTCTCAGAGAAATGCAAATCAAAACCACTATGAGGTGTCACCTTACACCAGCCAGAATGGCCATCATCCAAAAGTCTACAAACAATAAGTGCTGGAGAGGGCGTGGAGAAAAAGGAACCCTAGTACACTGTTGGTGGGATTGTAAATGTGTGCAGCCACTGTGGAAAACAGTATGGAGATTCCTCAGAAAACTCAAAGTAGAACTACCATTTGACCCAGCAATCCCACTCCTGGGTATCTATCCAGAGAAAACCATGACTCACAAAGACACATGTACTCTGATGTTCATTGCAGCACTACTTTCAATATCCAAGACATGGAAACAACCTAAATGCCCATCGACAGAGGAGTGGATCAAGAAGATGTGGTACATATACACAATGGCATATTACTCAGCCATAAAAAGGAATGAAATACCGGCATTTTTAGCAACATGGATGGATGTAGAAATTATCATGCTAAGTGAAGTCAGCTATACAATGAGACACCAACATCAAATTCTTTCACTGACATGTGGAATCTGAAAAAAAGGACAGAATGAACTTCTTTGCAAAACAGATGCTGACTCACAGACAATGAAAAACTTATGGTCTCTGGAGGAGACAGTTTGGGGGGTGGGGGGATGTGCTTGGGTTATGGGATGGAAATCCTGTGAATGTGGATTGTTTTGATCATTATACAACTACAGGTGTGAGAAATTCATTTGAGTAATTAAATGAAATAATAAATAAAAGAACAGGAGAATTCACCTGAAGGGATAAATAATGAAACAGACCTCTTCAGTCTAAAAGACACCAAGTACTAAAAAGAGATAGTGAAAATACTGAAGGAATTAAGAGCAAATATGAAAGAATTAAAAGCAGATATGAACAGTAATGCATATTACTTTAGAAAGGAAATAGAAAATATAAGGAGGAGCCAAGAAAAATTAGAAAATTCATTTGCAGAGACTCAAGCCAAGTTGAAGACACTGAAGAGCAGAAAGGATAATGTAGAGGAACAAATTAGTGACTTGGAAGATAGATTATTGGAAATCACCCAATCAGGACAGGAGACAAAACTAAATGAAAAAACATGAAAGCAATATAAAAACTCTATGGGATAACATAAAGTGGGCCAATCTACGCATAACAGGGACTCCAGAAGGAGAAGAAATAGAAAAGGGGTTTGAAAATATATTTGAAGAAATTATGGCTGAAAACTTTCCAAATCTAAAGGAAACAGATATCAAGATTCAGGGAGCACAGAGGGCCCCAAACATGTTGAAACCAAACAGGTCCACACCAAAACATATTATAATAAAAATTTCAAAAGTTAATGGCAGGAATCTAAAGGCAGTAAGAGAAATACAAAGACTTAATTATAAGGGAACCCCCCATAAGGCTATCGGTTGATTTATCTACAGAAACACAAAGGCCAGAAGAGTGGCAAGATATATTCAAAGTTCTAAAAGGGAAAAATTAGCAGCCTAGAATACTCTACCCAGCAAGAATATCATTTAAAATAAAAGGAGAAATAAAGATTTTCTCCAACAAACAAAAACTAAAAGGGTACAGCAAGACAAAATCCATTCTAAAAGAAATACCAAAAGAGCGCCTCTAAATAAAAAAGAAGTCAGATTAAATAGGATGGAGGAAATCCCAACTGGAATACAATCAGTTAAATAAGCCAGTAGAGAGATCTAAAAGAAAAAAAAAACTATTGTAAAATCCTAAATAAACACAAGGAACAGAAAAAGGACAAATGCGAAGATGTTTAAAAAAGACTTCAAAAATCATACAATGTGGAGAAGGAAAGTAAGATAGTCTAGACTTTTTTTTTTTAGAATGTGTTTGTGCCTATAACACCATCAGGCTAGAGAAGCAGAGAGAGGAAGGAGTTAACATACTTGAAAAAAAAGGGCAACCACAAATTAAAAACATATATTACACCCACAAAAACTAAAAAGAAGAGGACACAAGCATAAAATAAAAGAAAATCATCCAACCACAAAAAAAGCAACAAAGGATAAATATAGAATCAACTGGAAAAGAAGGTTTAAAATGGCAATAAATACATATTTCTCAATAATTACCTTAAATGTCAATGGACTGAATGCTCCAATCAAAAGACACAGAGTGACAGACTAGATTAAAAAAACAAGAGCCTACACTATGCTGTCTACCTCACTGCAAAGGACACATATATAAAGTAAGGGAATGTAAAAAGATATTTCACATGAATTGAAAAGACAAGAAAGCAGGAGTTGCAATATTCATATGAGACAAAACAGACATTAAAATAAAGGCCATAAAGAAAGACTAAGAAGGACACTATTTAATGATCCATGCAAGAAGAGGATATCACAATCATCAATATATATACTCCTAATATAGAAGCACCCAAGTACATACAACAAATACTAACAGACCTGAAAGGAGAAATTGATCGGAATACAATAATAGTAGGAGATTTTAACACCCTACTCACATCAATGGACACGTCCCCTAGACAGAAAATCAATAAGGCAACAGAGATCCTAAAGGACACAGTAGAAAACTTAGACTTAATTGACATTTTCAGGACATTACATCCAAGAAAGTCAAAATGTACATTCTTTTCAAATGCACATGGAACATTCTCAAGGATTGACCACATAGTTGGGCACAAAACTAACCTCAACAAATTTAAGAGTACAGACATTATTTCAAGTATCCTCTCTGACCACAATGACATGAAACTGGAAATCAACCACAGGAAAAGAAATGAGAAAAAGCTGACCACATGGAGACTAAACAACATGCTACTAAAAAACCAACAGGTCAATGAGGAAATCAAAAGGGAAATTAAAAAATACCTCAAGAAAAATGATAATTAAAACAAAACTATTCAAAACTTATGGGATGCAGAAAAGCAGTTCTTAGAGGAAAGTTCAGGGCAATACAGGCCTCCCTCAGAAAAGAAGAAAAGTCTCAAATCAATAACTTAACCTACTAACTAAAAGAATTAGAAAAAGATGAACAAAACCTAAAGCTAGCAGAGGAAGAAAACCATAAAGATCAGAGAGGAAATGAATAAAATACAAATTCAAAAAACAATAGAAAAAAAAACAATAAAACTGAGTGCTGGTTCTTTGCAAGGTTAAAAAACTGACAAACCTCTGGCCAGACTCACCAAGAAGAGGAGAGAAAGAACTCAAACAAAATAAGAAATTAAAAAGGAGAAATCTCAACAGATACTGCAGAAATACAAAAAAAAAAAAGGAGAAAGAGAGAATACTATAAACAATTATATGCCAACAAACTTGACAACCTAGAAGTAATGGACAACTTTCTAGAGACTGACAGCCAGCCAAAACTGAATCAAGAAGAAATACATTAATTGAATTGACTGATTACTAGGAAAGAAACTGAATATGTAATAAAAATACTCCCTAAAAACAAAAGTCCAGGACCAGATGGCTTCACAGGGGAATTCTGCCAAACATACACAGAAGAAATTATACCCATCCTTTTTAAACTTTTCCAAAAGACTGAAAAAAGAAGGAACACTCCCAAAGACAATCTATGAAGCCAATATCACCCTAACACCAAAACCAGACAATGATACTACCAAAAAAGAAAATTATATGCCAATATCTTTGATGAATATAGACACAAAAATTCTCAACAAAATTTTAGCCAATGGACTCCAACAACGTATAAAAAAGATCAGACACCATGACCAAGTGGGATTCATCCCAAATTCACAAAGATGGTTCAACATAGGCAAATCAATCAAGGTCATATACCACATTAACAAAGAAAAAGTCAAAAACCACATGTCCATTTCAATAGATGAAGAAAAAGCATTTGGCAAAATCCAATGTCCATTCATATTAAAAACTTTTACCAAAGTGGGTATAGAGGGAACATACCCTAACATAATCAAAGCCATTTATGACAAACCCACAGCCAATATAATACTCAATGGAGAAAAGCAGAAAGCCTTCCCATTAAAATCTGGAACAAGACAAGGATGCCCACTCTCATCACCTTTATTCAACATAGTATTGGAAATCCTAGCCACAGCAATCAGTCAAACAAGATAAATAAAGTGATCCAAATTGGAAGAGGAAAAATTGTCACTCTATGCAGATAGCATGATACTACATATAGAAAACCCTAAGGACTCCACACAAAAACTACTCGAACTGATCAATAAATTCAGCAAAACAGCAGGATACAAGATTAACATCAGAAATTGATTGCATTTCTGTATACTAACAATGAGATATAGAAAAGGAAAATAAAAATGCAATAACTTTTAAAAGCATACCACCAAAAATTAAATAGCTAGGAGTAAACCTGACCAAGGAAGTGAAAGATGTATATGCTTAGAACTATAAAAGATTAATCAAGAAAATTAGAGAGGATTCAAAGAAATGGAAATATATTCCATGCTCCTGGATTAGAAGAATTAATATCATTAAAATGGCCATACCACCTAAAGCAATCTACAGATTCAATGCAATCCCTATCAAATTAACGACATTTTCACAGAACTAGAACAAACTACCAAAAAAAAAAAAAGAAAAAAAAAGAAGGAGGCCTAACTCTCCTAACTCTCCCAAATCCAGTAATATTACAAAGCTACAGTAATCAAGTAATCAAGACAGTGTGGTACTGGTACAAAAACAAACATACACACCAATGGAACAGAACAGAGAACCCAGAAATAAATCCAGACACATATGATCAATTAATCTTTGATAAAGTAGACAAGAATGTAAAATGGGAAAAAGTCTCTTCAGCAAGTGGTGCTGGGAAAACTGGACAGCTGCATGTAAATCAATGAAACTAGAACACACCCTCACACCATGCACCAAAATAAAGTGGCTTGAAGACTTAAACATAAGACAATACACCATAAAACTCTTAGAAGAAAATATAGGCAAAACATTCCCTGACACTGACTTTACAAATGTGTTCTTATGGCAGTCTCCCAAGGCAACAGAAATATAAACAAAAATATACCAATGGGACCTAATCAAACTTATAAGTTTTTGCACAGCAAAACAAATCATAAAAAAAATCAAAAATACAACCAAGAATGAGAGAAAATAATTACAAACAATCCAACCAACAAGGGCTTAATCTCCAAAATATATAAACAACTTTTACAACTCACCAGCTAAAAAACCAACAACCCAATTGAAAAATGGGCATAAGACCTGAACAGGCATTTCTCCAAAGAAGACATACAGATGGGCCTACAGGCATGTGAAAAAAATACTCAACATCATTAATTATTAGAGACATGCAAATCAAAACTAAAATGAAGTACCAGTTCACACTCATCGGAACAGCCATCATTAATAAAACCATAAATAACATGCTGAAGATGGTGTGGAGAAAAGGACATCCTCCTTCACTGTTGGAGGGAATGTAAATTTGTACAGCCACTATGGAAAACATTATGGAGGCACCTCAGAAAACTAAATATAGGAGTTCCCGTCGTGGCACAATGGTTAACGAATCCGAATAGGAACCATGAGGTTGCGGGTTCGGTCCCTGCCCTTGCTCAGTGGGTTAACGATCCGGCGTTGCCGTGAGCTATGGTGTAGGTTGCAGACATGGCTCGGATCTTGCGTTGCTGTGGCTCTGGCGTAGGCCAGTGGCTACAGCTCCGATTCGACCCCTAGCCTGGGAATCTCCATATGCCACGGGAGCGGCGCAAGAAATAGCAAAAAGACAAAAAAAAAAAAAAAAAGAAAACTAAATATAGACCTACCATATATATGTTCCAGCAATCCCACTGCTGGGTGTATATCTAGACAAAACTTTCATTAAAAAGATACATGCACCTGTATGTTCAATGCAGCACTATTTACAATAGCCAAGTCATGGAAACAACCTAAATGTCCATCAACAGATAAACGGAATAAGATGTTATGCATATACACAAAGGAATACTACTCTGCCATAAAAATGAACAAACCAACTCTAATGGAAAAAATAAAAATCAATAAAAAATAATAAAAAGGAGAGTTCCTGGCATGGCACAGTGGAAACAAATCCAACTAGGAATCACGAGGTTGCAGGTTCAATCTCTGGCCTCACTCAGTGGGTTAAGGACCTGGTGTGCCGTGAGGTGTGGTAGGCCGCAGACGTGGCTCGGATCTGGCATTGCTGTGGCTATCACGTAGGCTGGCAGCTATAGCTCTGTTTAGGCCCCTAGCCTGGGAACCTCCATATGCCGTGGGTATGGCCCTAAAATGACAAAATAATAATAATAATAATAATGGGTATAACTCAATTTTTTATCATATTCACGGAGTTGTCATAAGTAGTCTTTCAATACAAGCAGTGCTTTAGGGGAGTATATACCGGGACAATGATACATTAAAAAAAAATTCCACAACAAAAGCTAGAGAGGGTGTGGAGGAAAGGGAACCCTCCTGCACTGCTGGTGGGAATGTAAATTGATACAACCACTATGGAAAACAGTATGGAGGTACCTTAGAAAACTATGCATAAAATTATATGACCCAGCAATCCCACTCTTGGGCATATATCGGGCAAAACTTTCCTCAAAAAAGATGCATGCACCATTATGTTCACTGCAGCCCTATTCACAATAGCCAAGACATGGAAACAACCTAAATCCATGGACAGATGAATGGATTAAGAAGATGTGGTATATATACACAACAGAATACTACTCAGCCATAAAAAAGAACAAAATAATGCCTTTTGCAGCAACATGGATGTAACTAGAGACTCTCACACAAAGTGAAGTAAATCAGAAAGAGAAAGACATACCATATGCTATCACTTATATCTGGAGTCTAATATATGGCACAAATGAACCTATCTACATAAAAAAAAGAAAAAAACTCATGGACAAGGAGAACAGATTTGTGCTTGCCAAGGTGGGGGGGAGGAATGGGATGGACTGGGAGTTTGGGGTTAGAAGATGCAAACTATTGCATTTGGAGTCGATAAGCAATGAGATCCTGCTGTAAAGCATAGAGAACTACATCTAATTACTTATGATGGAACATGATGGAGAATAATGTGAGAAAAGAATGTATATGTATAACTGGGTCACTTTGTTGTACAGCAGAAATTGATAGAACACTATAAATCAATTTTTCTAAAAAAAGAAGCTAAGCATAAAACAAAATTTTTAAAGATATGGATTCATTTTCTATTTATTTACTTTATTATTGTTTTTTTTTTTTTGTATTTTGAGGGCCACACCTGCAGCATATGGAGATTCCCAGGCTAGGGGTCTAATCAGAGCTGCTGCTGTCAGCCTACATCAGAGCCACAGCAATGCCAGATCTGAGCCATGTCTGGAGATACTTTAGAAAATTATACATAGAACTACCATATGACCCAGCAATCCCACTCTTGGGCATATATCCGGACAAAACTCTACTTAAAAAAAGACACATGAACCTGCATGTTCATTGAAGCACTATTCACAATAGTGAAGACACAGAATCAACCCAAATGTCCACTGATAGATAACTGGATCAGCAAGATGTAGTATATACACACAATGGAATCCTACTGGGCCATAAAAAAGAACAAAATAATGTCATTTGCACCAAGATGGATGGAACTAGAGACTCTCATTCTGAGTGAAGTAAGTCAGAAAGAGAAAGACAAATACCATATGATATCACTTATGACTGGAATATAATATATGGCACAAAGGAAACTTTCCACAGACAAGAAAATCATGGACTTGGAGAATAGACTTGTGGTTAACAAAGGGGAAGGGGAGCGAGTGGAAGGGACTGGGAGCTTGGGGTAAATAGATGCAGAATGTTGCCTTTGGGATGGATTAGCAATGGGATCTTGCTGTGTGGCACTGGGAACTCTGTTTAGTCAATTATGATGGAACACATAATGTGAGAAAAAAGAATATATACATGTATGTATAACTGGGTCACCATGCTGTGCAGTAGAAAAAATATATAAAGAAATAAAATAAATTCAAAAAAAATAAAAAGATACAAAAGAAAATGAAATGGAAAAATGAAAAGGAAAAAAATAGTAAATGCAGATTGGTAGGTCAACAGTACAAGTAAGCTCTACACCCAGACCATAAGAAATGGATAACCTGTGGATACCATGCAAGAAACTGGGAGTGAGGATGCAAAAAGAGGTAACTATTTGGGGAGTTTCCATCATGGCACAACAGAAATGAATCTGACTAGGAACCATGAGGCTGCAGGTTTGAACCCTGGCCTCACTCAGTGGGTTAAGGATCTGGCGTTGCCATGAGTTGTAGTGTAGGTTCCAGACACGGCTTGGATCCAGTGTTGTCGTGGCTGTGGTGTAGGCCGGCAGCTGTAGCTCCAATTAGAAAAGAAAAAAAAAAAAAAAAGTTAACTATTTGAAGACTAGCTAAACCGAAGGCTAGTTTAAGAGGCTTAAGTAAAAATGCTGAAAGAATAGTCACACGTTCACAGAAACATAGATCCCAAAAGTCAAAATTTTAAAACAAGTCAAAAACCTGCTGATTAATCATGTACTGAAGACTTCATGAATTGTGCAAGGGCAGAAATCAGAACAGCAGACCACCAGCAATGAGTTGTCTTAGAAAAGTAGGTGACCTCTGTCTCAAAGTTTTCCAACACATCTCATGGTAACAGTTGTTTCATTATTTATATATTTTTTTAAAGTAACGACTTAATAATTTTTGCTAAAAGGTGACAGAATGAATGCATAATGAATGCATATTCATTTAGTTCTCTTCCTAGAAACTCACTGAAATAAATGATAACTAAAAACAGAGTCATAAAAGTGTCACCCATAACGAAACTAGGGAAAGGTGAAAAAATCGTAACAGAGACCATAATGAATGTCTGTGTGGAAAATTCACAGTAGGGCAAAGAAGGATGCACAGAAAGCAACCAAGTGTGTTTGATCCATACCTCTTTAAAAAAACACAGATTTCCTTTAAAAAAGCAAGAGTTCTAACAGGTCCTACCCATAATCTTGTGCTTGTAATAATGGGACAAGAGTTATGAGCAATCAATAGGAGAAACTGCATAGATTATTTAAATAAATAATTTATTGAGAAATATCTATATACCAGAGAGGTGGGGCTATTTTTACTTCTTTTTCTCTGATCCAACTATCTATGCAAGAAAAAAATCTGGAGATGAGGAAGAACAATAAACATAAGCAAAAAAAAAAAAAAATGCCTGAATAAAATGACCTTTACACCAGCAAACAAAAGATCTTAACAATGAGTCCCAGGGGTGCCCACTCACCCAGCCTCCTACAGAGTGAACCACTGACCTAAAGTGTGGAATAAATAAAAGCCAAGGGGAGATGGGTCCCAGGCCAGAGGATTGATCATATCTAATGGCAAAGAATGTAAAAATCCACACACTGGAATTTAGACTCCTTATCTGTCCCTCTGTCCCACAAACAGATGAAGGACCAAACGAGTTGAATTCTGTACCTCAGAGTCCAGCAGCATAACTTTTATGTTCCCAATAAAGTGGGAGAATAATGATTTAGAGGGAAGGACAATTTCAATCACCACTCCTTGAGTAAATAACAGGCCAAAGAGAAATGCCCCATTCAGAGAGGAGGAATAATGTGAAGCTTCAAACATGGTACCTATGCAAAGTTTACACCAAAATAAAAACAAACAAAAGCAGGAAGCAAAAAAAATAAAGAGAAAGAAGAAAAAAAATTCCAATAAACAAAAGATAAAAGGAGTTCCCTGGTAGCCTAGCAGTTAAGGACTCAGCATTGTCACTACTGTGGCTCAGGTTACATCTGTGGCTCAGGCTCAATCCCTGGAGCAGGAACTTCCATATGCTATGGGGGCAACCAAAAAACAAAAACAAAAATGAAAAATAGACACTTTATTCCAAGTAACACTTCTATAACTCTGTCATAGAATAGAAAACTTTGCTAGAAAAGATTTACTCAAGATCATAAAAAAATTAAAAAGGACATAGATTTTACAAATATGGATATCAAGGAAGAAATTCATAAATCAATGAAGAGATTGGCAATAAAAGAAAATAAAACGGAAAAATAAAATTAAGAAAAACATCACATAATTAAACAACTTTAGTGGCAGTAGGAACTAAGATCAGTATTAGTAAAAACAGGCAGTGATATGGAGAACTGGCTTGAAGAAGAACAGAGAATGCAAAGGAAAAACACATAAAAGTGACTGGAGATAAAAATGATAGGTATGTAATAAAGATAAGGGACATCTAGCATTTAATCTGCAGTCCTGAAGAAAAAAAAACAGAGTACACAGAATGAAAAACTATTGAGTGATAATAGAAAACAATTTTCTAAAAGATAGGAATCTGCAGTTTGAAAGGATTTATACCTGTAAGTAAAAATTATTAGCAAGTCATTGAAACAGAAACATAGTGAAGATACTGCACTTAAAAGGAAAAAAAAAATCTATAAGTAATTAGGCAGAAATAGAGAATCTGCAAAAGAAGAATATTGGGCTAACCTCATACTTTTCAACAATATCAAATGCCAGAAGACAATGTCATAATACATACAGACTGAGGGGAAAATACGTCATTATCTTTTTTATTGTATCATTCAGATTTTCTGGCCTATCCTATACTCAATCTTTTATAAATTCTACATGACCTCTTAAATTAAAAAGTACTCTCAGGGAACCCATGGAATATTTTTAATGAGAATGTAGTTATGTACTAAAGGAACCCTCAATACAATTTTCAATAAAATGGCAGAAAACAAATTTTCTGACCACAATGCAATAAAAGTAGAAATCCATAACAGATATAGAAATTAAAAACCCAGACACTTAAAGCTTTTTAGGATAAATTCTTCTATACGACTCTTAGGTCAAAGAGTGAATAAAACTACAACAGCAGAGCAATTAGAAACAAGGACGATGGCAATAATTACCAAAACCTAAGAGGAATCTAAAACTTTACCACAAGAAAAATCTATAGCCTGAACCAGTTTACCTTAACTTTTACACTCGAATTGAGAAACAACAATATATATGTAAAGACAACATAAAAAAATTAGTTTTAAATAAAGAGATACACTGAATGGCCTGAATAAAATTTGAAAACACTTGAGCAAAAGAAGCCAGACCCTCACTGTAATATCCAGGTGTTAGAAGGTCAAGGATAGTTCATTTCAATTTATGGTAACAGAAATCAGGAGAATAAAGAGTTCCCATTGTAGTTCAGCAAGTTACAAATCTGACTAGTATCCAACCAGATGTGGGTTCAATCCTTGCCTTGCTTGGTGGGTTAAGGATCCAGCGTTGCCACGAGCTATAGTGTAGGTCACACACGCAGCTCAGACCCCACGTTGCTGTGGCTGTGGTGTGGGCAGGCAGCTGCAGCTCCAATTTGACCCCTAGCCTGGGAACTTCCATATGCACTGGTGCGACCTGACCCTAAAAAAAGCAGAAAAAAAAAAAATCAGGAGAATTATTACCTCTTAGAATGCAGTGTGGTGGTATTCATAGGCAAGAGGAACAAGAGAATTTTCCAGGGTGATGAAAAGTTCTATGACTTGGCCTATGGGTAGTTACATGGGTGTATGCAAAGGTGAAAATTCATTAGATTTAAAATGCATGCACGTCACAGGGGTAAATAATATTGCAACTTAAGAAAATAATTTTAGGAATTCCCCTCGTGGCGCAGTGGTTAACGAATCCAACTAGGAACCATGAGGTTGCGGGTTCGAAAGCTGAAGTAAAATACACTGAGAATTCTCTCTAATATCCCAATTAAAAGAGAAGCAAACAGTTTACAAGACTATTACGTCCCTGGTAAGACTTGGACTAACAAATTCTCAAGACGGCAGAAGCCCTTGCCAATTTTTTACAGGCCTCCAGTGAGGTGGGAGGAATGACCATTACTCTCTCTACAGACTACAAGAAAAGCAGAGAAGGAAGGTGGATCAATCAGTTCTCCTCAGACCTAATTATCCCTAAACAAGGACACAGCAGGATTGAAAACAGAGGAAATTTAATGGCTTGAGATCCTCTGACAGAACAGTAAGCCAGGAGTCAAATAAATAAGAGGCCCCAGTCAAGTTCTTATCACCAACCTCTTATCACCAAAGGGGAGAAAATCAACAGTACCTAAGGTTGTATTTAGCAAATAAAATTATAGGACACCAGGTTATACTAAAAAAGTATTCACTGTTTATCTGAAAGTCAAATTTAACTGGTAGTCATGGAGAATATCTGTTTGCTTTAATAAGACCAGAATCAGGAATACGCCCTTATTATTTCCCTTTTGTTATTAGATAGAGGAGGAACAGCTTTGAGGAAAAGATGAGTGAGTGAAGATGAAATGAATCCAGGAGCTTCTCCTCTCTGACAAAAACTCCATGTTATCATCATCAGAAAGTAATTAATAATAAAATAAAAAACAAGCTGGTCTTAGACTTTTTCATGGAAGCACCCACTGCAAGAAGATAATATTAACTATATATGCAAATTTATAAGGGACTATGAAAAATTAAGAACATATCCAACCAAGAGCTTGATTAATTATAATATCCACAAAATTTTAAAAAATTCAGGAAATAGCACCCACAAGACTTTCTTGCAAATTCTGCTGAACAATGGAAACAAGGCAACTGAGATGAATAAAAACTGCTTGTTAAAACTAGAAATCATGAGTAAAGAACAAGAAGTAAGCCAAATAAATATATCCTAAAATAACAAAAATTAATAAAAAATAATGAAGTGAAGGACAGGAACTATTCAAATGCTATTAATCAATATAATCTAAAAGTTAGGTAAAGTAAAAAGTAAGTTAAAATGAATAAAATAATCAAACACGGGAGTTCCCGTCGTGGCTCAGTGGTTAACAAATCCGACTAGGAACCATGAGGTTGCAGGTTCGATCCCTGGCCTTGTTCAGTGGGTTATGGATCCAGCGCAGCCGTGAGCTGTGGTGTAGGTCACAGACACGGCTCGGATCCCACGTTGCTGTGGCTGTGGTGTAGGCCAGTGGCTACAGCTCTGATTCGACCCCTAGCCTGGGAACTTCCATATGCCACAGGAAGGGGCCCTAGAAAAGGCAAAAAGACAAAAAACAAAAAACAAAAACAAAAAAGAATGAATAAGCAATGAGTTCCTTCTGGATAGCACAGGGAGCTATATCGAGTCTCTTAGGATAGACCATGGTGGAAGATAATATAAGAAAGGGAATTTATATATATATGTATGACAGGGTCGCTTTGCTGTACAGCAGAAATTGGCACAATATTGTAAATCAATAATAAAATTTTTTTTTAAAAAATAAAATAATCAAATACCATTTTTATGGAATTGTTTTTCTTAAATAATTAGAGCATCTTTTAGAAATTAACATTTTATGATAAAAATGCATCTAAATTTCTGAAATGCCTCCAGTTTCAGTTATTTTCAATTATTTGTTTCTATTCTATTAAAATCAGGTAAAATTAATTTTATTAGATTTTATTTAAAATAAATAATAAAACAAATATAAATAGAATTTAGTATGATATCATGTTTACAAAATTAATTTCATCTAACATTCTATTCATTCAATAAATAGAGAACATTAACTGAGCACCTACTGTGTTCTAGACACACTGTCTTTGTACACACACAAACACAGCAAGAGACAGCCAGTTATCATGTCCATCTATTTTAAATGACAGCTATTTTCAAGAATGAAATAATGCCATTTGCAGAAACATGGATGGATCTAGAGATTATCACACTGAGTGAAGTAAGTCAGAGAAAGGCAAATATTATATGATATCACATATATGGAATCTAATAAAAATGATTTTTACATTTTTATTATAGTTGATTTACAATGTTCCTTCAATTTCTGCTGTACATAAAAGTGAGCCAGCCACCCATACACACATTCTTTTTTTTCATTTTCCATCATGTTCTAACCCAAGAAACTATTTAAATAAATGATATTTCTATTTAAAAAATAAAAACAAACTCATATTTCAAAACCAGTCTTATGGTTACCATAGGTGAAACCATTGAAAGGAGGAAAGAATTGGGAGGGTAGGAATAATATATACACACTACTGAATAAAACAAATGATTAATGAGAACCTACTTTATAACACAGGCAAATTTATTCAATAGTTTGGAATAACCTACATGGGAAAAAATGAATATATTTATATGTGTGACTGATTCACTAATGATAGTTATTTTAAAATGACAGAATTTGGAGTCTTTGTTTTTTTCTTTCATTCTTGAAGTGCTTATATGGAATGGGAATCATTTTTATAAAAACAACATATTTTCACAGAACATGGAGAAAGGGGGCGATGACATTTAATTTAAAAAGTCATTGCAACATATATTAACTGACAAAAAAATGCACCAAAATGTAATAGCATGCAAATTTCACTTATGAATATTTAAGCAAAAATTCCAATTAAAATATAAATATATAGTTAGTTCAATGAAAGAATAATAACACCACCAAATAGTTTGTTCCAAAAATGACAAAATAGTCAGTATGTATTATATACTTATCACAGTAAGTTTAAATGAAATAAATCATAAAATCTTGTTAGATACTAAAAGACACTTTATAAAATGCATAATTCCAAATATTAATGAATGATAAGCCATTAAAATATATATAATTTTTCAAATACTAAAGCTGGAAGAAAATAAGGAAAGAGATGTTCCAAAGTTCAAGTAAAGAAACTACTGCAGGAAGGGAGTGATCCACTCTGTTGAATGTTGCTGAGATTCATGTGAAATAGAAAATGAAAAGAGATAATTGATGATCCTGATAAAAGCTGTTTTCTTCTCATGGGGAGGAGAAATTTTTCATTAAAGTTTTCAAGCAAGAATGAAAGAGGAAAAAGTTGAAACAATTTAGTATGAACAATCTTTGAAAGAGAAGAAAAAAACAGGGTCATTGCTAAGAGAAGGTGTGGGGTCAAGGATGAGTTTATAAGTTTACTTGGGGTGTATTTTAACACCTATGGTAGTTGCACAGAAAGGAGAAAAACAAAACAAAACAAAAAATTCCTATTGCCAGAGAGAAAGAGAATAGTTCCAGGAGGAACATCTGCGAGTAGTAACAGGGTAGCTGGCGTTAGGAAAGTGCACGAATACCTCTTCCTTTGTAAAAAAGGCACTAAGGGTACAGCATAAAGGTACACCTATACATAGCTTGGAAGATTTGATGATGCAAAGAGAAGGGGGTTCTATGCTTGTCATTTTTTCACTGAAGCAAGAATCAAAATCATTATGAAAGTAAGAAATGGTAAAGACGTTAAAGGTTTGAGGCAGGCAGTTAAGATGAAAAATAGTCTTTTGGGATCATGGAAGAGTGACAAAGGGAAGAGGAAAGTAATTGGGATTGCTGGACTGGGTTCAGGACCCAGCTGAATTTATGGCCATAAAGTCAGAGTAAGTCCAGCCACCATAGTTTGATGTTTTGTCTCTGGTGTATTCAGCCCAGAGGGCAGATGCAGAATTGGTGGAGCAGGTTCAAGCAGGATTGGACCTTTACAAGGTGAGTATGCTAAAAAAAAAAAAAAAGGCCCAAAAGTCAAGGGTACATGCAAAAAAATGACCAAGGTGACAAAGAGAAATCTAATCTAAGTAAGAGGGGGAAAAAGACAAGGTGAAGGCAACAAATAGTGAAAAATCCTTCAGTCAATAGATAAAACTTCCTAAGGTGGTTGCAAATGGTCAAAGGTGGGATATTAGAATAAAATAGGGAGTTCCCATCGTGGCTCAGTGGTTAATGAACCCAACTAGTAACCATGAGGTTGCAGGTTCGATACCTGGCCTCTCACAGCTGGTCAGGAATCCGGCGTTGCTGTGAGCTGTAGTGTGGGTCGCAGGCATGGCTCGGATCTGGTGTTGCTGTGGCTATGGTGTAGGCCAGTAGCTGTAGCTCTGATTAGACCCCTAACCTAGGAACCTCCATATGCTGCGAGTGCAACCCTAGAAAAAGACAAAAAAAAAAGAAAAAAAAAAAAAAAAGAAGAGTTGATCCAAATATTTAAGAGCAAAAAGTAGGAAAGACCTAACTCTCCCTCAGTCAAAGAATGGATAAACTGTGGGCCTTTCATGGCATAAAATAATAGGCACTAGCTAAAAATGAAAGAACTAAAAACTCAAAGACAATTTCCCTCTTCGAATTCCTTTCTTCTTCCCTTCTCACCTTTTCTCTTCATCTTTCATCTGTACCCTTCTCTTATTCTTCCCTTCCCTTCTCTTGTTCATCCTTTCCCTTCTCTTGTTTTTCCCTTCCCTTCCCTTACTCTAGGCCACTACCCCTTCCATTTACTTTTTGGGTAATTCGATCTAGAAGTCATTAGATAGGTGCCCATCCATACTTCTTGCTGGTGACTATATATATAAGATCGGAGGCAAGCAGGGTAAGAAGGGTTTCAGCCCAGTAGATTCCTACTTACCTTCAAATTCCAATCCAGAAGTGACCTCCTCCAGCAAGCATTCCTTCATGATCCAAACCCAGATGTAATTATGTAATTAATTTTCCTTCTTCTGCTCTTCGAGAATATTTCCCCCATGCCTCTAATTATGCACTCATTGTGGTTGGTATATAACTGGTTCTTTCTTCTACTAAATGGTGAATTATTTGATAACAGTGACCATATCTAATCCATTTACATCTTCAGATCCTATGATGCCTTGAATTTGTGAAATGAGTTGAATGAGTGAAGAGCAGTAGCAAGGAAGTATGTATGGGCTTTGGATCTATATAGATAAGAACTCAAATACAAGTAATATCAATGACCATACTCAACAACACTAATCCTCAATTTTCTCATCTGTAAAATACTAAAATGTTGGAGGAGGAAGACAGTACTAGCTATCTCCAGGTTGTTGAGAGGATTAAATAAAATAACACATGAAAACACTAAGCAAAACACAAACCTTGTAGTCACACAATAAACACCATGTAACAGTGTCTTTGTTCCATACGCACTGTGATTCTAGAAACATTTGGTTGCATGGCATTAGGTAACACCTTCCTTCCTCTGTTGTATTCATATCCATGATTTCATATGAGATATGGCTACTTCCTGGAAAGAAATCCTGTGGTCCCCCATAACAATTTAACCAGAGAAAACAGGCAAAGAAAGGGCAGATGATGTGGCAGAAGACAAATTGTGAAAAGAGGACTATTAGGTCTAGAAAAAGAGAACCCACCATGAGGTGGGATATGTCTACTTTGTCCAACTTGTAATTACAGAGAATTGAATATACTTTTCAAGTTAAGTATATCTCTGGGGGATTATGTGCCCACTGGACATTGTACCTTCAGTGGTGAACCACCATATACGACAACCTCAGTAGTAGGGCCTGGGGTTGGAAGGAAGCAGTTGTCCTGATTACAGAATCCAGATGTCACCTAAGTCTCCCAGCCCATTACCTAAGAAATCAGAAGATTCTCTGGAAGTTGTAGTTATAACCTAAATAGGTATCTCATTAATTCTTTTAACTCCTTAAAGAAACATGTTACAACTAATCCTAAGTGATCAGAGAGGTAGCCATTCCTCTGTGGTGTTGGTAATAGTTAACGGATTTTAAACAACCAAAATGGACTCTGGATATCTTAGCCACAGAAGGAAAGATGATCTACCCAAACCTAGGAAGGACAGAAAGCAGAGCAGCTCCAGGACCACTGTTAAAATTTCATAGTCTCTTGGAGCAATACCTTTGGAATAAACTTCTTTCTAACAATGTGTCCCTCCATTCAAGGTACTACATTCATGGAGACTGAATCAGCTCATCTTAGCCTCAGTCATGGAGACACCTGTAGGCCATGTGATTAACAATCCCACTAGATCCTATGGAAGGTGGAGGGGAAAGTGTACAAAGGAAAGGTAGGATGAAGAGAATGACAAATTGGATAGCACAATCCCTCTGACTTGAGCAAACTGCCAAGATGGTGCAGCAGTAGTAGGACTGAGACATTTTGTGGCTAGACTCTTGGGGGGGGAATTCACACCAATAGAAAGGATTATCAAGCAGCGTGGTGGCTTCAGGATACCACCAGTCTGCACAGGCAGGGTCCCAGCACAGAGCAGCAACATCTCAATACACTGGCAGCAACAGCATGACGCAGACAAGTCTAGGAGCAGTAGAGATCAAAAGAGCCAATTTGTAAGAACAGACAAGATCCCCTCTAAGAACTCTAAGAAGCACACAAAAAGTGGAAAGACTTGAAAGTAGTCTGAGGTTCACCTGTCAGTCAGGGAAGAGCCAATGAGTTAGTGAAATTCAGGAACTAATACTGAGGCATATTTGACTAGGAAAAGTTAAGTGACTCTTAGTTCTCTGTTCTTCAAGAACAGAAAGGAAAAGGAACTAGATTCCATTGTCATGTTTGGCTCTCAGAAGAGAGCACTGATACTTACTAATAACAAGTAGAGAGAAGTTCCTCCTCCCTGACAGATGCAGATACAGAAGAACAACTGACTCCATGAACAGAACTGCCACATAGAGGATTCTCCTTACTGAAGTGTGAAGGAAGAAAAATCAGGCAATTCTCAAACTCAAAATCCTTCCTCACCCATACTTCAAAAAGAAGAAGGGGTAGACCCTGCTTTGGATCACCCAGTAAGCTCACATCCTTGCCCCTCTCTAGCCATGCCCCTACACACACACACACACACACACACACACACACACACACACACACACACACACACACACACACACTTCTGTGACTGTTAAGACTTAGAATGAACATCTAGAGCAGGATTTAAAAAAGAAGAAAAAATTTTAATTATAAAACCTGCAAATAGGGGAAAAAAGGAAAGCAAGAAATCACATGTACACATACACACACACACACTCACTTAGAACAGTTTGCCTAAATCATGGGTGTGTTGATCACCATATTAGGAAATGATAAAATAAACATCAATGTCAGGTCTTTTTTAAATATCAATTAATTTAGCCTCCTTCTTGCCACCTAGGATCCTCTTGAATCAGTTCTATGGCTGGCCCCCAGTAAGACAGCCCCTAAAGGGCAAGCCCAGCTCATTGCAAACTCTGGGGCAGGACTGCAGGAAGAGGGCTTCCTTCTACATCTTCATTCAAGTCCTGTCTTATTTTTAGAAGGTAGAGTAAATAAAACCCTCATATTGGAGATGAGAGGTTGTTCCAAAGGAGCAAACTGGCAAATGAATGATCCATTGCTTCTTGCCTCCAGAGCATATGAGTAGGCCATTTAGGGAATCTGTTTAACTTGTTTATATAACCCATTATATACCAAAGTCTTGTCAAACATAAGAGCATTTAAAAGCTTCTGAGCGCTGTTACTAAAATGATAACACTAATTTATAAAAAATATTCTTCTATTTGATCCTGACATTACTTAATTAGGAATTTTTTACATGGGTGAAGACCTTAAACTCCATTTCAACTCTATATTTGGGTTTCACGGTTTACACAAAACTTAACTTCTGTGTTTGGGGCAGCTAAATATTTGCCATATGATTATCTTTGCAGATCAGAATCTAATTGCTCCAGACGTTAAGAAGACCATGGCTTTTGCCACGAGTGTTTTATAGAGGCTCAGTTCTAAGGCTTCTAGATATCAACCTTCAGAACCCTTGAGAGATCAAGGAAAAACAAATGCAAAGATGAAAATTAGAATGTAAATTATATGAAAGGGTTTCCTCATTGAGAGAAAAAAAAGGAAAATCATCATTCTCATAAATTCTGGGAAAAAAATAATGAAAAATAGTCTACAAATGTTTTACGTTGTTTTGCATCTTTCTTATTGCTATAGGTTTAAGTGCTGAGCAACTTCAGGACAATACATTTAGCCCATAAGAACACTAATAATGTATGTATTTAAAAAGCAATATTTCACAAGAAACATGCAGTTCTATTAGAACTGCACATTCTTTGAATCCTTTATGCTTTCCAGCAGGATTCTAAAATGACTTTACGATTGTGGGGCTGTTACTGCTTGTCATTTCACCAAATAAGGCTTCACCGTCTCATAATTATTACTCAGAAGTTTGATGGACCCACATGGAATTTGTTGCATTCTAACACAAAAGTAAGAATCTCATTTTAAGTTGCCAATAAATACAAATACAAAATTTTGTGCTGTACTATACAAAAAATACCTTTTCACAAAAGAATACAAAAGAGACAGGGTTGCTAGGCAACCACCTAGCACAAGCTTTAGCATTCAAGGTAACAAAGAAACTACTGTACTGCCACCACCTGAAGGTCCTTGCTTAAAGCAAGAGGGAAAACTGACAGTGAGGAGTTGAAACAGCTCAGAAATATCACCATTCTCCCAAAATTGTATTTGAGCATATTCTATCAATTTTAATATGTTGATTTACAAAATAAAATAAGTGCAATAAACCTTGTTCATATTCTATTTCAACTTTTAAAATTCAGCTGGCATTTGCTGCAGACTCTGGGTGTTATTTTCTGTGCACTCTAAAGGATATAGTACACACAAGCTTTTCTTTAAATGAGGTTAGTGGGAGGGAAAACACCTCCAAGAGGACTGTGCCCGTGGCGTCTTCAACTTGGCCTCCTGTCTTCAGCGTGCCCTTGACTCCCAGACATCCAGTATCTGAAGTTAATTTTATAGTATTAAACTATTCCAACAAAACAACATCTTTGTGAGAATTAGTTCAATTGTCTGGTGGCTTGTAAGGGGCCAGCTGTAAGAGAAGCCTGAAGAGGGAATCTCAAAGAGTCGAATCTCTCTCTTTTTTTTGTCTTTTGAGGGCTGCACCCACAGTATATGGAGGTTCCCAGGCCAGGGGTCTAATCAGAGCTGTAGCCACCAGCCTACGCCAGAGCCACAGCAACGTGGGATCTGAGCCATGTCTGTGACCTACACCACAGCTCATGGCAAAGCTAGATCCTTAACCCACTGAGCGAGGGCAGGGATGGAACCCGCAACCTCATGGTTCCTAGATGGATTCGTTTCTGCCGCACCATGACAGGAACTCCTCAAAGAGTTGAATTTCATACAGAGCAGCCCCTGGTTGAGGAGACCAGAGCTCATGAGACCATACCCATTATTCCATCAAAAGCCCAGCATTGGGGTATAAGGATGACAATCCTCTAGATCTATGGTGCAGAATAGTGTATGATTACAAGCATAGTTTAGAGGTAAGCTGCCTGATTTAAGTCCTGGTTATACCACCTACTAGCCTTGTGACCTCTGGCAAGATGCTTTATCCCCTAACCATTAGTTTCCTCATCTGAAAAAAGGAGGGGAAAATTTATGTATCATAGGACATTTGAGTGTTAATTGAAATAATACAAGTAAAACTCTTTGCACAGTCATGACATGCAACAGGTATAAAATAAACATTTGCCTTATTTATATTATTACGAAGGTCAATAGAAAATAATGCTCCATCTCAGGTTTTTTAACGAAATACACTAGGGTACTTATTAGCTATATACCTAGTGTAGTACTATTTTGTTCCAGCATACATTGTAATGTTTTGTAGGAATAAATGACATGAGGCAAGAACACTGGAAGTGGCGCAAGACCAATGTAATAAAAGACCATTAAATGTAGACCTACCTTTCATCATCCTATATAACTGGGGGCCCTGTTGTTAAGACACAGTAATACTGATAAATGGACTCCCAACCAAGATGGCCTATATATCATGGTCCTATCTGAGCTCCTTCCATTTATGCAAATTAAGATACAAGGAATTATGTACACTTAGATCACCACGGAATTTCAGATCTCTGGGCTACCATATAAAGAAAGATACATGTGGAACCATAAGAAAAGTTTCACCCATGGAAAAATCAGGAACCACACTCGAGTTTGAGGTACGTCTAAGTGCTAAGCCATAGGAAATCATACATTCTAACTCCAGCTGGCAACATGCTTCTGTGCTCTCTAGCCTGCTTCAAGCTCTTCCTTGTATGCACGCAGCTTTTATTTTATGACATTAACTTCCACACACCTCATGATGACCTTGCTAAGCCCTTCTTCACAATGACTTACACTCTCTCCCATGGTCAGTGAAAATGCACACTAGATTACCTTCTTTAAATCCCAAAACAGAGATTCTGATTGCCAGCAAAAAGGTGAAAAGCACTGTAGTGGACAAACACTGGGATGTGCCACCCAGATTCCCTTCAAAAATAAAATGACTTTTCCCCTAGTCACTGGGCATGCTGCTGACAGACAGCCCCCAGCTGTCAGTCCCCCCACAGAGATACAGAGATTGATTGCCTCGGCTGAAGAGAGTTGCCTCATCCAAGGCAATGTCCCCTTCCTTGGCAGCTGGGACTTACTGATAAGAGTGACTAAAGGCCTAATCCTCCCGTCCTGATTCTCTGAAAGGTCACTCCAGGGCTAGAACTCCCTATAGTATCTGATGTGCTCTGCATTTGAGACTGCATCACCATTCAAATGCCCACTTCTGCTTCCTTCCTTCCTTACCTTCCCCTGTCTTCCCCCCTTTCCCCTCATCTTCTCTAGATGTAGATTCGAGAGCACTCCTGGAAGACCTCCCTACACAGTGGTCATCTCCGAGTCTGCTTCATGTGAAACCAATCAGTGATGTAAGCATAAGTTGCACACATCATAACTTTGAGCCAAACCATCTAGATTGTCAACATCCAGTTGAAATACTGCTTTGCCCTAGACTAAGTGCCCATTCCTGATCCAGTAAACTATGACCCAATGACCAGAAATATAAGACTATGCAGGCAACACCATTTTCAGAGTAGTAGAACCTCTTGGCTAAGGGTGTGGCTCTTAGAGGGCAACAGAGTTGATGGGTCTGAGAGTTTCTTTTATCAATCCCATGGATTTCATCTCTTTCTACAACCTAGGGAATTCAGTCTGAGTCCTGTTCCTTTTACATCTGTCATCACCTCCTCTACTTCTTAGACATCCTTCCCTATGCAAGAAGTTTTAGAATGAAAACATCTCTACAGCTATCTAAAAATACTCACTTTTTGGTTTGAGGGATTTACTGCTAATCATGACAGGAAAAGAGAGAGGAGATATGTAAAGTAGCAAACATAATTAATATGTTAAGAAGAGTTGTTAAAAAGATTTTCAGAAATTTGAGCTTGGGTTATTGCACTAATTAAAGACTTTTCATGATACTTATAAAATTTAAAAATTCTTTCTTCTTTCAATTAGTAATGACTATATCTTTGTTAAGAAAAAAGATTTTATCATTTTGTTTAGAATGGTATGTGCTCATTATGAAAATCAAAGTGGTGCAGTAAAGTCTAATAGAATGAAAAAAAATGCTAAAATCCTACCACCCATAGCCATAATTAACATTATATGAGTATTATTCTAGTCTATTCATATATCCAGAAAGATAGACTGACTTTCATTAAAATGGACTAATAGTATGCATGCTCTTTTAACTTTTTAAAATATTTTAAATTTTATTTAACCCAAAATAAATAAACTTGAAGTGAATAATTCCCACATATTAACTATTACTTCACTATAAGAAGTAATTCCAAAAATCTCTTAGGTCAGCAAGTGATTATGAAAAGGTTTAAGTTGAAATAATTTCAATGTGTTTCAGCTTTAGATGTTTTCAGGAGACTAACTTCCTACTATAAAAACATGAGCAGGGGAGTTCCTGCTGTGGCTCAGTGGGTTACAAACTGGACCACTATCCATGAGGATGTGGGTTCAATCCCTGACCCTGTTCAGTGGCTTAAGGATCCAGTGTTGCCATGAGCTGTGGTGTAGGTTGCAGACATGGCTTGGATCTAGCATGGCTATACCTGTGGCTGTGACATAGATCAGGAGCTGCAGCTCTGATTCAACCCTTAGCCTGGGAACTCCCATACGCCACAGGCATGGTGCTAAAAAGCAAAAAAAAAAAAAAAAAAAAAAAAGTGAGCAGAAAAGCAGATCACAACACTTTCCCTTCTCATTCTTTGACTCACATTATATCATTATTTTTACATTATCAAGTGTGGCAAAAAATATTGATTCTTCTTTCCCAATCTGTTTCCTCTTATTTCAATATAAGTTTGAGCTGAACATAAGATATCCCTGCTAAAGACTACATTTCCCTGCCTCTTCTGCAGGTAGGTGTGGCAATCTGACCAAATTCTGGGCAACAAAATGTTGGAGGAGTAATGTATTTAATTTCTGAGCCAAGCCTTGACAGAGAAGGGGCTTGTTCTTCCTTGCCTGGATCCCTTTTCCAGCTTTCCACAGGTTGAAATGCAGACATGATGGTGGCTGCTGAAGCCTCCATGTGGGAATATGACATACAAGCTACATGCTGATGATGGCAGAAAAACAAAGAAGTAGAAGCCTGGGACCCCAAAACCCTCAGCCATCAACCCAGCCCTGGATTGTCTACCCAGACTTTTATGAGAATGAAATAACATTTCTATTTTATTTAAGCCAATTCATTTTAAGGTTTCTTATTATAGCTTCCCAACTGCATTCTAGCTAATATGTCAACTAATTCCTCAGTAGACTATACAATTGTTGTCTGCTCTGAAACCATAATTCCTAAAGTTAGTTTGTCTTAGTTCCATATCCCAAAGCATGTAATGTTCACTGCAAGATTCTTTTATATGGTGTCTCTATCCTAAATTCTGGGAAATTTCTTTCTCTTTGGTTTGGCTGGTTGGTTGATTTGGTGTTATATTAGTTTTCTGTTGCTACTTTAACAAATTACCAAATATTTAGAGCTTAAAACAAAGCAAATTTGTTATCTTATAGTTCTGTACATCAAAAGTGCAAAATGGATTTCACTGGTCTAAAGTCAAGATGTCTGCAGGCTACATTCCTTCTGAATGTTCTAGGAGAGGATCTATTTCCTTGCCTTTCCACCTTCTAGAAAATGTCTTCATTCTTTGGCTCACGGCCCCTTCCTCTACCCCCAAAGTCAATTGTATAGTATCATCTTCAACGATCTGCTTCTGAACCTCCTATCACTCTCTCCACCTAAAAGGAAACTTCTGATTACACTGGAACCACCCAGATAATCCAAGATAGTCTCCCCATCTCAAGATCCGTAACAAAGCTTCTTTTTCCATATAAAGTAATACATATTCACAGGTTCTGAGGGTAAAGACATGGGCGTCTTGGTAAGGAGGGAGGTAGCATTCTGCCTACCAAAATGGTTTTAGTTTGTTCTATTTCTTTTTTTTCTTTTTTTAGTTTGTTCTATTTCTTTAACCTCATCAAGTTATTTCTTGAAAGGGCTCATGAGTGCTTTATTGCCTGAAATATATGATGCACTGTATATTTCCTTTCCACTTGAAAATAACCTGTCTGAATGGTATTAATATTAAACTACTATTTTTTTCTTAATATGGCACTTATTACCAAACCTTGAAAGCAGCATGTTATTTTTCTCTTTGTATGTGATACTTATTCTATTTTGATTTGATACCTTAAGAATTCTCTCTTGAACTGCCTGAATTTCAACCTAACCAGGCTATGTCTAGATGTCAAATGCTTTTTAATAATCTTTCATAGGGTACAGTAGCTTTTCCTACTCATTCATTCAGTTCTTTATTTCATGGAACTTTTCTTCTATTATATCATTTTCAGTACCATTTGTTGGATTATGTATTTCATGGCCATCAATCATCCTTGCACTGAATTGTCTATCTTCTTTTACTTTATATTTAAATCCTCAAACATCTTATTCTTTTACATCTACATTCATTATGGTTATCTCATGTCTTTTGTCTACATCAGTATTTTTCTTTCCACTTATGTTAGTCTATTCCTTGATGTTTCTAATCATTTTATTGGCTCTGGGATATGCTGATCTTGTCCTCAGTTTGTCTTATTTGCTCCACAGCATCCTCTTCCCTGAGATATTATGTGACTGTCATTCCTATTAAGTTCCTAGGTAACATAGAGCACTGTAGATAATTTTATGTTGTTCTGGTCATGGTATCTCCCAGACTGAATTTATTGTTTATTCTTTTTTATTCTTGTTCATACTTGCTTTTACTATTGCTGAAATCTGTTTTCGAAGTTGCATTATCATTTCTTCTCATACTATTAATAATCAATCTGAACTGCTTTATTACAATCATTTTTCTCTGATATAGAGTTGGTTACTGTTTGTTTTCTAGCCTCAGCTATAATTTGAGAGCTGGATATATCACAGTCAATCATAGACTGAGTTACAGTAGACGGGCAGTAGGGTGAGTCAAACAAAAGAAAGGGCTCATCTGATGCTACAAACAGTCTCTTGAAGAATATGTGAGCTCCAGTGTCTTTCCTGAACATGTCCATTCCATTTATGTGGTAAAGGGGATCGGAGGTCATGAGATAGCACATCACATAGGATCAAGGGTAGATCTGGGTCTTGCGGAACATAAAGTTTATACAATTTGAGGGACTCTCTTTAAGGAAAAGAATACAAAATTATGGTACAAAATTAGATATGAACATAATTTTTGATTCAGAATGTAAAAGGGAAACAAAACACAACTATTAAAAGGATAGCAAATATCACAAAATCATAATATTCGGAATTATAGTTATTAATAAGTATCTACCTACACGCTCCTAATTTTTTAATCTTCAAAACTCATTTTTGGTAATATCATATAAACCTGGAGAAATATTATTATAAAATGTGGGATTCTCTATCAAAGTTTTAATTTATAAGCTATCATATTTGAAGGTTTTCTATCACCTGGCTTCTGGTTCCAAATTTTTCGTATCTTGTTTCTCCTGTAGCACCCTCATGTTTCCAGTACCAGGTCCTATAGCACACTTATACCATTATGTGGCCTCTGGCTTTGCAATTGCTTAAAATGATTCCATTTGGGCTTGCACATCAAAAAGCAGAAGCATTCCTAAAGGTAATTTCTATACAATCCAGCTGATTATAACTTAAATATTCATGGATAGAATTGCAAACCACTTGACTATATCTCACTAAATCTATTATCAATACATTCTCAACTCTCCCTTAGCTAGTCAAAAAAAAAAAAAAATTACTGGCCACTCCACTGCTACTACTCTACTCACAAAACAGTGAGAAGCTAGAGTGGGAAAAGCAGCTCCCTTAACTGATTGCAGTTAAAATATGCTCCTTTTGCAAATTTTACCTAAACATAAGATAATAAGAAATCATTGTGCTACGGCTCTTCTGTTGGCACTAGAAAGAAAAGGACCTATGGCAATGGGAGTCTCTGAAACTTAATTATCTTCACTGTAAATCTACCTCTAAGCAAATAGACATCATTAGGTTTAGACTGTCTCTCTAATTCATATGAAATCCTATACCCTTCCCTTCCTCATATTTCTTCCATTTACTCTTCCCCCCTTTTTCCAACACCTCAAGCCAGAGGAGGGAAAAGAAAAATCTACTCAGTCATCTTCTTACCAAATCTGGAGGTAACAGATATTGCTGCTATAACATGATTATGTGTTTCTGCTAAACTACATTTTCTGTAAAATTATGCACTAAAAATTAGAGAGTTTTGGGGCAAAATTACATTTGGAAGCATTCACTCAAAACCTGTGCAACTTTGTAAGCAGAGCACTAACACAAACAATATCAATCCAAAACAAATACTAACCATGGTTAAATATCCACGGGAATTTGTTGCAAGACAATTGTCCCTAGATTCCTTACTTTCTTATAATTCAGGCTTTCTGTGCAAAGGAACTGACTAGCTTTGTTCAGGGATGACTGGAGAGCAACTCCAGGACAGAGAGCATCTCCTTCCCCAAAGACATTCCAGAATAGTAAAGTCCCTCTTGTCTTCCCTGAGCATATTTACTCATGTTCTAGGAATATGAGCAATCACTCTCCAGGGGAGAAGATGGGCAGGTAATCAGCAATTTTGATAAAAGCTTAGCGTCTCCTAAATTCAAGATTTCTTTACTGTAAAGAAAACCCACTGTATATGTAGGCAGTATCTGGTCTTCATTTGCATCTCCCTGTGGGGAATTGGGGTAGGGGGAACTGATGTAAGATGTTACTCTGGCTATTTTTGCTGTGAGTAATAAACCATCTGCACACCACTGACTCAAGAGTCTTGTGTTCTTCTGTGTGTATGTGTGTGTATACAAATATATGCACATACACTAACTTGTTAGCTTGTAAGCAGAATAAAATACTAGATCCTTCACAAATTCTGGTTTAACAATAATTCACCCAACATCATAGTTATTCCTAAAATCTAGAGAATTTCTCTTTGCCTTTGTGATTTGGATCCTTGAGAGACCAATTTCATCCAAATATTTAATTCTGGAAGAGTTCCCGTCATGGCTCAGTGGTTAATGAATCTGACTAGGAACCATGAGGTTGTGGGTTCGATCCCTGGTCTTGCTCAGTGAGTTAAGGATCCAGCATTGCTGTGAGCTGTGGTGTAGGTCACAGATGCAGCTCGGATCCCGTGTTGCTGTGGCTCTGGCAAAGGCCGGTGGCTACAGCTCCTATTAGACCCCTAGCCTGGGAACCTCCATGTGCCGCAGGTGCGGCCCTAGAAAAGACAAATAAGAAAAAAAAAAGATAAATAAATAAATAGAGTATGTCGACAGATGATAAAAAAAAAATTTAATTCTGATCCAGTTTATATACTTTTTTGACAACCAATTTTAACAAGATGACATTCTTACAGTTTTTTCATCTGCACTCACAGATTTAACAAAGGGCTTTAGGAAATGTGGTAGTTCTTGAAGACTAAACTAGCTACGATTTGCACTCCAAGAAGAAAAATTTACAAGATTTGAAATTTTTTCTTAGGATATTTATGTCTTTCTCTCTAAATGTGAGAAAGTCAGCCCCTGATCACTTCAAAATATTATTATGTTAGGGATAAACATCATACATGAACCAAAAAAAATTCCATCATTCTAACAAATTTATATTTCAAAAATGCATCGTGAGACAGAACACTGTATTAAGAAAAATTCTCAGGGTTTGGGTTTTTGTTTTGTTTTAGCAAACTGGTTTAAACTAAGGACCATAGGATCTAGTTCATGAGCTATCCTCTATTGCTCTGGAGTACTCATAATCTTTTTTTAGCCACCACTTTTTATACTAATATTAGCTTGTTCTCTTTTCTTCGTTTGGTTGATACTGAAACAATTTTTGCTGGGTTTTTTTTGGGGGGTTGTAGGTGGCAGCGGGCAAAGAACTTTCTTGATGAAGTTCCCTTTCATGCTTCAAAAATAATTTTTTAGCAGCCAGTTATGCTGTAATATAGTGCAACATGAATAACAACAGCCTAAGAATTAGGACACCTCTCATTTACTCTAGTTTTCTGCCAAGCACTAACCAGATAATCTTAAGAACACAATTAATGTTCAGAACTCCCCATCTGGAACATATGGGATTGGACTTAAACATGTGAGTACAATACATCATTGTTGACTGTAGGTATAATGCTAAATATCTTTTAAGCTGGTTATAGTTTTCCAAGTCTATGATCAAAAGAAAGATGATGTAGACATACATTTCCTATTCCTTCCAGTAACTATAACTAAAAACTCTGGACACTTTTAAACAAACATGAGAAGACTCTTAAGGATGGAGAGAAGCAGGCAGCTCTTATTATTTGAGGAACAACTCAGTGGTGAGTATCTTGAGCTTGCTTTTTGCCACATATATCCCAGGCTGGGTACTGAGAAGCCAAAAACACAGAAATGCAAATAGCACAAACAAAAAAAATACTCCAAAGTAAAGCCTGTTCTCTCTAGCTGAAGAACCAAGAAAGAGGCAATATAGCAAGACAGAACTTTTTAAAAAAATAAATTCTATTGGACTACAGTTGACTTAGGAAGTTGTTTTAGTTTCAGGTGTAAAACAAAGTAAATCAGTTGTACATATACATACACCCATTCCTTTTCAGATTATTTTCCCATATAGGTTATTACACAGTATTGAATAGTTTACCCTGTGCTACGCAGTAGATCCTTGTTACCTACCCAATTTATATACAGTAGTGCGTACATGTCAATCTCAACGCCCTAATTTATCCCTACCTCCCCCATGTTTCCCCTTTGGTAACCATAAATTTGGTTTCAAAATCTCTGTCTGTTTCTCTTGTGTAAGTTATTTTGTATCACATTTATTAGATTCCACATATTAGTGATCTCATATAATATTTGTCTTTCTCTGACTTCACTTATTATGATAACTTAGGTCCACTCATGTTGCTGCAAATGACATTTTCATTCATTTTATAGCTGAATAATATTTCATTGTATGTAAGTACCATATCTTCTTTATTCAATCCTCTGTTTATGGATGTTTAGGTTGCTTCCGTGTCTTGGTTATTGTAAATAGTGCTGTGATGAACACTGGGTGCATATGTGTTTTAAAATTATGGTTTTCTCCAGATAGATGGCCAGGGGTGGGACTGCCAGTTCATATGGTAGTTCTTTATTTAGTTATTTTTAAGGAACCTCTAGGGAGTTCCCACTGGGGCTCAGTAATAATGGACCAGACTAGCGTCCATGAGGACATGGGTTCAATCCATGGCCTCGCTCAGTAGGTTAAGAATCCATGGCTCAGATGTGGTGTTGCTGTGGCTGTGATGTAGGCTGGCAGCTGCAGCTCCAATTGGACCCCTAGTCTGGGAATCTCCATATGCTGTGGGTGCGGCCTCCTCTGCCAAAAGGAATCTCTATGATGTTATCCATAGAGGTTGCACCAATTTACATTCCCACCAATAGTGTAGGATGGTTCCCTTTTCTCCATAACCTCTCCAGCATTCATTGTTAGCAGAGACTTTTTTGATGATGGCCATTCTGATTGGTATAAGGTGATACCTCTTTGTAGTTCTGATTTGCATTTCTCTAATAATTAGTGATGTTGAGCATCTTTTCAAATGTTTTTTGGTCATCTGTCTTCTTTGGAGAAATGTATGTTTATATATTCAGACTATTTTTTAATTGGGTTGTTTTTTTGGTATAAAGCTGTATGAAATGTTTATATATTTTGGATATTAATCCATTGTCGTTCACTTCATTTAAAAAGATTTTCTCTCATTCTATGGGTTGTCTTTTCATTTTTTTTATGGCTTGCTTTGCTATGCAAAAGCTTTTAAAGTTAATAAGGCCCTATTTGTCCATTTTTCATTTATTTTCATTACTCTAACAGGTGCATCAAAAAGATACTGCTGTGATTTATGACGAAGAGTGTTCTGCCTAAGTTTTCCTTTAAGAGTTTTACAGTATCCAGTTTCAAGTTTAGGTTTTTAGCCCATTTTGAGTTTATTTTGGGGTATGGTATTATAGAAGGTTCTAAATTCATTCTTTTACCTGTAGCTGTCCAGAACCACTTATTGAAGTGGCTGTCTTTTCTCCAGTGTATATTCTTGCCTCTTTTGTCATGGATTAGTTGACCATAGGTGCATGGGTTTATTTCTAGGTTTTCTATCCTGTTCCAGTGATCTCTATGACTGTTTTTGTGACAATTCCATACTGTTTTGATGACTGTAGCTTTGTAGTAAAGTCTGAAGATTGTGAACCTGATTCTTTGAGCTCCATTTTTCTTTCCCAAGGTTCCTTTGGGTATATGGGGTCTTTTCTGTTTCCAAACAAATTTTAAAATTTCTCGTTCCAGTTCTGTGAAAAAATGTCATTGTTAATTTGATAGGGATTACACTGAATCTGTAGGTTGCCCTGATTTTACAGTCATTTTGACAATATTGATTCTCACAATCCAAGAGCATCTGTTTGTGTCATCTTCAATTTCCTTCATCAGTGTCTTATGGTTTTCAGAGTATAAGTCTTTTGCCTCTTTTAAGTAGGTTTATTCCTAGGTATTTTATTCTCTTTGATGTGATGATAAATAGGATTGTTTCCTTAATTTATCTGATAGTTCATTGTTACTGTAAAAAGATGTAAGACATTTCTGTGTATTAATTTTGTAACCTGCAACTTGATTGAATTCATTGATGAGCTCTAGTAGTTTTTTTGGTAATATCTTTAGGATTTTCTATGTATAGTATCATGTCATCTGCAAACAATGACTGTTTTACTTCTTTTCCAACTTGGATTCTTTTTATATCCTTTTCTTCTCTGATTCCCGTGGCTAGAACTTCCAAAACTATTTTAAATAGAAGTTGTGAGAGTGAACATTCTTATCTTGTTCCTGATCTTAGCAGGAAAGCTTTCAGCTTCTCACCATTGAGAATGATGTTAACCGTGTGATTGTCATAAATGACTTTTATTATGTTGAGATAGGTTACTTCTGTTCCCCTATTCTGGAGAGTTTTTTTTTTTATCAAAAATGATGTTAACTTTTGTCAGAAGCTTTTTCTGCATCTATTGAGATGATCATATGGTTTTTATTCTTCACTTTGTTAAGATGGTGTATCACATTGGCTGATTTGCTTATACTGAAGAACCCTTGCATCCCTGGGATAAATCCCACTTTGTCATGGTATATGATGCTTTTACTATATTGTTGGATTTGGTTTGCTAATACTTTATCAAAGATTTTTACATCTATATACATCAATGATACTGGTCTATAATTTTCTTTTTTGTGGAATTTTTGTCTGGTTTTGGTATCAGAGGGATAGGTGCCTTATAGTATGAGTTTGCAAGTGTTCCTTCCTCTGCAATTTTTTGGAATATCTTCAGAAGGATAGGTGTTAACTCTTTAAATGTTTGATAAAAATGAATTCATCTGTGAAGCCCTGGTCCTGGACTTTTGTTTCTTGGAATTTTTCCTTTTTTTTCTTTCTAGGGCCACACCTGTGCCAAATGGAAATTTCCAGGCTAGGGGTCACATCAGAACTACAGCTGCTGGCCTATGCCAAAGCCACAGCAGTGCCAGATCCAAGTCACAACTGCAGCCTACATCACAGCTCATGGCAACACCAGATCCTTAACCCACTGAGTGAAGCCAGGGATCAAACCCACATCTTCATAGATACTAGTCAGGTTCGTTACCACTGATCCACAATGGGAACTCCTCTTGGAATTTTTTTAATCAAGTTTGAATTTCAGAACTTGTTATTGGTCCATTCATGTTTTCTATTTCTTCCTGGTTAATACTGAAAAATTGTACCTTTCTAAGAATGTGTCCATTTCTTCTAGGTTGTCCATTTTATTGCCATATAGTTGTTTACAAGACAAAAATTTTAGACAATAACTGCTTTACTCTAGGCAAACACCACAGAAAAAAACCATGGCTCAATGTCTACTCACGAAAGCAAAGGTCAAGTGGGGTTCTAGACTTCTTCCCTCAGGAGGATGCAACAAAGCTAGTAGCCAATATTCCTGTCAAGTGCTGTCAAAGTAGGCCACGTGGGAAGTGCAACTTTAATCTCCACCAGGTAGAAACTTGCCCTCTCCCATGGCCTCAGGGGAACCTGGACCTCGGTCACCACCTGGCAGCAACAAGACATTCCTCTCCTTCCACAGTGGGATAGTATCACATTGCTCCAAGTGGAGAGCTGGTGCTTTTACCATTGCTCAATTGTAATGAGGCCAAATCCCCAAGCCCCATGGAGGCCATGTGAGGAACAGTAACCAAGTGCCTCTCCTTCCCCAAGCCAAGGAGATAATAGCAGAAGCTCAAGAAAGAGCTGGAATTCCCATCTGCACCCATCAGTAAAGAAGAATTCTCCCATCTCAGCTGTCAGCAGAGGTTGAGAAAGGAAGCTGGACTTCTACCTACACCTGGCAGTAAAGAGATGGTGTCCTCTAATTCTCCAGCCAGAGCAACATCAAAGAAGGCAGTTAAAATAAAACATCAAAGAAAGCAGTTAAAATAAAAGGCTTAACTAAGATCCAGAGCCCTATATTACCCAAAATAATAGAAATTACACACCATACCAAGAACCACAAAGATTTCAAACTTAATTTAAAAACTCAACCAACAAATGCCAACCCTAAGATGACAGAAAGTTAAAATTTATTTGGTAACTACTTTAAAGTAGCCATCTTAAAAATGCCTCAAGTATTACAAAACATACATGAAAAAGTGAAAAAAAAACAAAGTCTCAGGAATGGAATAGGAGATATAAAAAAGGAAACAATGAAAAATTTTACACTAAAAAGAAAAAAAAAATCAAAAACCAAAATAAAAATCAATGGCAGAATAGAGAGGAGAGAGGAAAGAATCAGTGAACTTAAACTCAGACAATAGAAAATACTCAACCTGAAAAACAGGGCAAATATACAGTCAAACAAAATAAATGAACATAGGCTCAGGGACCTCTGGAACTAAAATAAAATCTAATATTTGTGTTACAGAAGGATAAAATGTAGAACTGAACAGTCAAAAATGGATAAAAACTTCCCAAACTTGCAAAAGGATATAAACCTAGATATTCAAGAGGAGCTGAGTGACTTACAAACAGGACATATCCAAAGAAATTCACATCACAATACATCATAGTTAAGCTTTTGAAAATTAAAAATGAAAAAAAAGTTTTGAAACCAGCAAGAGAGAAATAACACCTTATCTATCAGGGGAAGACATTTCAAATGATGCAGATGTCTTATCATAGAAACTGGAAGGAAAGACACAATTTTCAAGTGCTGGGAAAAAAACACTGCCAAACCAGTATCTTATAATCTTACACCTAGCAAAAATGAATTTTAGAAATAATGGGGAAATCAAGGTATTCTCAGATGAAGAAAAAGTAAGAGAATTTGTTGTAAACAGGTCTACATTAAAGGATAAATTCTCCAAATAGCAATTGAAGAAGGGAACTTGAAACATCAGGAAAGAAGAGAGAACATGCTAAGCAAAAAACTCCCCTAGTGCTGAGTTTTTAAAAGTATGTGTGATTAGTAAGGCAAAATTATAGCATTGGTGCAGCTCTAATGTATGTAGAAGAAATATTTCAGACAATTATATCATAAATGGGGGAAAGTATAGGGACATAAAGAGAAATAAGGTGTTTATGCTTCAACAAAGTTGATAAAATGTTGACACAAGTAACCTGTGATAAATTACAAATACACAAAGTAATACCTATGGAAACTATTATAAAAGCTATACAAAGAGGCACACTTGAAACAAGTTAAATCAAGATATAATTCTAAAAAAATGTCTAAGTAACCCACAAATATGGGAAAAAAAGAAAATAGAAATAACAAACATTCTCCAAGGAAGATATACAGATGGCCAACAAACACATGAAAAAATGCTCAACATCGCTGATTATAAGAGAAATGCACATCAAAACTACCATGAGATACCACCTCACACCAGTCAGAATGGCCATCATTAATAAATCCACAAATAACAAGTGCTGGAGGGGCTGTGGAGAAAAGGGAACCCTCCTGCACTGCTGGTGGGAATGTAAACTGGTACAGCCACTATGGAGAACAGTTTGGAGATACCTTAGAAATCTATACATAGAACTTCCATATGACCCCACAATCCCACTCTTGGGCATCTATCCGGACAAAGCTCTACTTAAAAGAGACACATGCACCCGCATGTTCATTGCAGCACTATTCACAATAGCCAGGACATGGAAACAACCCAAATGTCCATCGACAGAGGATTGGATTCGGAAGATGTGTTCTATATACACAATGGAATACTACTCAGCCATAAAAAAGGATGACATAATGCCATTTGCAGCAACATGGATGGAACTAGAGAATCTCATACTGAGTGAAATGAGCCAGAAAGACAAAGACAAATACCATATGATATCACTTATAACTGGAATCTGAATATCCAGCACAAATGAACATCTCCTCAGAAAAGAAAATCATGGACTTGGAGAAGAGACTTGTGGCTGCCTGATGGGAGGGGGAGGGAGTGGGAGGGATCGGGAGCTTGGGCTTATCAGACACAACCTAGAATAGATTTACAAGGAGATCCTGCTGAATAGCATTGAGAACTATGTCTAGATACTCATGTCACAACAGAAGAAAGGGTGGGGGAAAAAACTGTAACTGCAATGTATACATCTAAGGATGACCTGACCCCCTTGCTGTACAGTGGGAAAATAAAAAAAAAAAAAAAAAAAGAAATAACAAACAGAAAAAACAAATAATAAAAAGTAACATAGCAGACTTAAGCCCTAACATATGAGTAATTACATTTAATGTAATCTAAATACAGCAATTAAAAGACAGAGACTGGTAAAATGGATTAAAAAGAGAATGTAGGAGTTCCCATCATGGCTCAGTGGTTAACGAATCCGACTAGGAACCATGAGGTTGCGGGTTCGATCCCTGGCCTTGCTCAGTGGGTTAAGGATCTGGTGTTGCCATGAGCTGTGGTGTAAGTTGCAGATGCGGCTTGGATCTCACATTGCTATGGCTCTGGCTTAGGCCAGTGGCCATAGCTCCAATTCAACCCCTAGCCTTGGAACCTCCATATGCTGTGGGAAGTGGCCCTAGAAAAGGCAAAAAGACAAAATAATAATAATAATAATAAATAAATAAAAAGAGGATGTAAAGAAAAGGGAAACCTCCTTCACTGTTGGTGGGAATTTAAATTGGTACAACTACAATGGAAAACAGTATGGAAGTTCTTCAGAAAACTAAATACAGAACTAGCATATGATCTAGCAATCCCATTACTGAGCAACTATCCAGAGAAAACCATAATTCAAAAAGATATATGCAATCCTATGTTCACTATGCAGCACTATTCACAATAGCCAAGACATGGAAACAAACCAAATGTTTACTGAGAGGTGAATGGACTAAGAAGATGTGATACATATACATAACGGAATACTACTCAACCATAAAAAAGAACAAAATAATGCCATTTGCAGCAACATGGGTGGGACTAGAGATTCTCATACTAAATGAAGTGAGTCACAAAGAGAAAGACAAATACCATATGACATCACTAATATATGGCACAAATGAACCTATTTACAGAAAAGAAACAAACTCATGGACATGGAGAACAGACTTGTCGTTGCCAAGGGGGAGACAAAGGGACATGGAAGGATATAGAAAAACTCAAACACAATATCAGCCAACAAGATATAATCAACATTAACAGACCACTCCATCTAACAATAGAATACACAGTCTTTTCAGGGAACATACACCAAAAGAGATCAAATTCTGTCCATAATCCCACCCTTTCATTGTGTCAATATTTCCAACTCACAGAAAGGCAAACAACCTTCTCAACCAATCTCTCTTCATTCAGATTTACACACTGATATATATAGCAATGATATATAGTTTTATACATACATATCACTGCACCTATATATATATATAACTACAAATTTATATATGTATACATAAAACCAAAAATTTCCATGTCCTCCCTCAACCCCAAGGGATATATCCCGCTTTGGGACATTCTAGTCACCAGACCCCATAGAGAAGGTAAAAAGAAAAGATAAATGGGACTTAATTTGCTCCAAAATATACAAATCCAGTCATTCTAGATTTCCATGGCTTATTCAGGAAAGAAGCAGAATTAAATGGAATCTCGAATCCAAACTTGTAAATGGCACAGATCAGAGCCATCAGGATGTTGCAGCTTCCTGCAGAGGAAGGCTTACTTAGGTTATCTTTCAAGACTGGTACTGATCTAGTATTAAAAAAAAAAATCAAGTGACTGGTGTTACTGGTGTTTTCATTAGATTTAGCCATTGAATTTCACTGTAAAGACTACTGCAAAGAAAGGGTAAATGATTCTCTTGCAAATGTGCATTAATTTTAGGACATGATTTAGGAAATCACCTCATCCAATGTACTAAATGGCATTCAAATTGCCCAGAAGAGTTATTACATTTCCCCAAAGTGATTTATTATTTTCTAACCAGTTGTATCAAGTCTAATTAGAAGCAGAATATAACTCTTGGATATTTTATATAGGGCAGACCAGTATTATAAAGGCCAACTGAGTAATTTATAGGAATTTTTTAATATACTGGCAATACTCCATCAGGACAAGTTAAACTGCCATTTTGGAGAATAACTTTCATTATAGAAATATAAGACATACAAGCTCTGAGTTCCTCTGGTGGCGCAGCAGAATCAGCAATGTCGCTAGAGCACGAGGGTGCAGGTTAAAGCACCCACTGTTGGTGCAGCTGCAGCCTAGGGTTCAACTGCAGGTCAGATCTGATCCCTGGCTGGGAACTCCATTAACTGTGGAGTGGCCAAAAAAAGGGGAAAAAAGAAAAAGATACACAAGTTGTACTTTTTCCTCATTGTTATTCCCCAAAAGTTTTGTGTGTGTGTGTGTGGGGGGGGGTGGTATCTAACTGTTGGTGTCAGTAGTCACTTCGAAAGTATTCTGTTGAATTATTCTTTTTATTTTTTCTCTTTTTGTGTTTGTTTTCCCCATATCATCCATATGCTATGACATCAGAGAGCAAGTACATCAGCGCATTCTTTTCCTCTTACATAAAGTACTGAATAATGGCGTTCCCGTCGTGGCTCAGCATGTGACTAACCTGACTAGTCTCCATGAGGATGCAGGTTCAGTCCCTAGCCTCGATCAGTCGGTTGGAGATCTGGTGGTGCCGTGAGCTGTGGTGTAGGTCACAGATGTGGCTCAGTTCCCATGTTGCTGTGGCATAGGCTGGCAGCTGCAGTTATGATTTGACCCCTAGCCTGGGAACTTTCATATGCTGCAGGTGTGGCCTTGAAAAAGAAAAAATAAATAAATACATAAATAGGTAGTGGAAAATATACACACAACTGTCTTAGAAAAATCTAGATTGTAAAATCACATCTTCTCTATGATTTTACCTAATGTACCACATGAATTTGTGGTTAAAAAAAATATATAAATCCTGCTGAAAGTCAGGCAACAAGAACGTTAATTGCTCAGTTTAACCATTGAGGTCCTCATTTTTCCACTATAGAACATGAATGTTGAGATCTGCCTTCTTTCTGCCTCATGAGGGAACTGTGCAATTTAAATAGACTCAGGCACTGATGCCATGAAGAGCATACGCCGAGACTTGCACTAACATGAAGCAAGTATGACCAGTGCTTCAATCGGGTTGTAAAAAGTTCCTCAAAGGGGGCCTGTGCTCTGATCGTTTCAAGTACTACCAGCAGTGTTCAGAAAGCAATAAAGGAGAAGGAGCTTCCCACTGAAGGACTGGAGTTCACAGGCAAAGGCAAAGAAAAGCCTGAAAGCTTTTCTTGACCTCGACAGTCACGTTGAAAATGGACTCCTCAAATCAGGAAATTGAGGACTCAGGATCATGTCAATTAAAGCTGTGAAGATAGCAATCAATTTGATGAGTTTAGGAGAGAAGAGTTTCCTTTTCTCTTGATATTTTTCTCTCCTTTATAAAAGATGATGAATCATCACTTTTTACTTCGATATTTCTCACTTTGGCATATTGCAGAAACTCAGTGTGCTAAAAAATGGGATTATCTGGGATTACAGTTGCAATACTTGGTCTGGCATCAGTTTTAAATATATCTTATATGTAAATGCTTATAAGCTTGCCAGGATAACCAAAGCTACTTGACTTCTTGAGTTAACGCTGTGAATGACTACATACACTGTACAGGGGTTACTGTTCATGGAAGCAACTAGTTAATATCTTCAGGCAGCTAATGCTCTGGAAAGGGCTCCCAGCAGAACGGTTTCAATCAATGTTTGGAGTACAGGGTTCTATTTGTTTTTTTTTTCTTTTTTTCTTTTTTCAGACACACCTGTGGCCTATGGCAGTTAGGGTCGAATTGAAGCTGCCGCTGCCAGCCTACACCACAGCCATAGTATGACAGAACCAAGCTGCATCTGCAACTGATGCTTCAGCCTGTGGCAACACGGGGATTCTTAACTCGCTGAGGGAGGCCAGGGATCAAACCCGAATCATCAGACATTACGTTGGATTCTTAACCCACTGAGCTGCAATGGCAACTCCCAGTTTATTTTTATATAGTAACTTAACTGTTAAGATCGTGGTGGACTAGGTTAACCAAGAAGACAGCTTTTAACAGTTTTCTGCCTTAAAAAGATGTGTCAGATCTCATATTAAGATGTGAAAGCTGGGAGTTCCCGTTGTCACTCAGTGGGAAGGAATCTGACTAGTATCAAGAAGATCTTTATAAATCTTAATTAGTTTCCCTAAACCCCTATGGATAAATCTCTTTTGCTCATTTCACAAGTTAGAATTCAGATATTGGGAAGTTAAGTGGTTTTAAAATATATCTTAAGAGTTCCCATTGCGGCTCAGTGGTTAACGAATCTGACCAGAAACCAAGAGGTTGCGGGTTCAATCCCTGGCCTTGCTCAGTGGGTTAAGGATCCGGCATTGCCATGAGCTGTGGTGTAGGTCACAGACACAGCTCAGATCCCATATTGCTGTGGCTGTAAGCAGTGCAGCCCTAAACGGCAGGAAAAAAAAAAGACATGAAAGCTTCAAGAATGCTGTGGTGAACACAATCTCAGTGTTCATGGTGCGGCTCAGGAATTAAGATCCTTGGAGTAGATATAGAGGAAGATCTTAAACTACCTAAAATCTGCTGTTGCCAGCTTTAAACTTAAGTCAGTGAATTAAGTCAACCAGTAAACCATAAAAACGCCAAAATGCTCCACCTGGTTAAAAGAGGGGAGAAAAGAGTTTGCTTTATTTCCTTGTTTACCCACCCTGCCCTGTAATGCCTGTAATCATTATGATGGAATAAATTGTAACATTTAGTTTCTAAATAATTAAACAAATAAACAGACCCACATGCATTAAGTACACTGAGTCCCTTGGGATCACAGACGACATGGAAATTCATAGTCTTATTATTTATGGTAAGAAATGCATTATGTTTCATCCAAGAAGATCTTTATAAATCTTAATTAGTTTCCCTAAACCCCTGTGGATAAATCTCTTTTGCTCATTTCACAAGTTAGAATTCAGACATTGGGAAGTCAAGTGGTTTGCCCTAACTACATAACCCCTGGAATTAGAGCACAGTTCCTGGCACCCATTGCTGTGAGGAAACAAAACAGAAGCATCCATGGAGGCCTTGTGAACAAAAGCACTTATAGGAACTTTAATGTCTGGTTGAGTTATATGCCTCTGCTGCAGGGAGCCAGAAAGATTCTTTAGAAATTTTATTTTTGACAGACTGCAGACTTTTCAATTGGAAAAAAAAAGAACAGTGAACAACAGAACAGCAGGATCGAAATCATAATCCCTGTTTTTTAATGGAAATGTGAACTCAAGATTTTACCTTTGCTTGCCCCTGCCTGAAATCACGCCCTGAGGGAAGGCTGCCTCCCTGCTAGCCAGCTGGTGTGGTGTGCTTAGTTTTAAACAGCTGGGCTCAAACACACTCCCCTTTTTACCTCTCCCTGACAAAGCATTTTGTAAAAGAAGCTGTTATTGATACAAAGCATGTATGTTTCCTAGTTGAATGGTTAATATTGGCTAACTAAAGCTTTAAGAAAAAAAAAAAGTAGTGTTTCGCCTCTGCATTTGGGGATTCTTGTTTAAGGGGGTGCAACTTCAGGAGTCGCTACCAAGAAATAAAACTGGATGGTCTCTTCCAGTTTCTTTGCTGTTTTCCAAACTACTACCTCTTCCTTGTATGAGCTGTAGGCCTTTGCACAGTTGGTAAAACTGACATGAGCAATAAAACAACAGTAGCCCTCAAACCATTTTTCTCTTGCTTTGTGGTTGTTTGCTGTTTGTTGCTTATTTTCTTGATTTTATTTTCAGTTCCTTGGCAACTTGAGAGAGGAAGACAGACAGGAGGTATTAAAAGGTATTTGTAAATCTTCAAAAGTCACAAAATATTCTTTCAGAGAACTTTTTTTTAAAACCCAAGCACTAAGAAGTAGTGGATTTGGAATTGAGACAAAGAAGAGGGGAATCTAGAGGAATCTCTCCTAGAGGAATCTCTCTTCCTTCTTTGAGCTGTAACATGGAAATATGTAACATGATGCCTTTCCAGGCAGTAATATGTGTTGTTACGGAAAGGAGAGAGCCATTTATCTGGTTCCACCCACTCTGAGTCCATCAGTAAGAGCCCAACAAGTTAATCTTGACCCAAGAACTTGCATAAAATATGATACTTCATGAAGGCCAGATTTGTGAGAATGATAAAAAGTAACATGAAATAGTTGTTATAAGTTCCAGTGCCATATATACATTCTTTTTCAAATTCTTTTCCATTATGATTTATCACAGGACATTGAATATTATTTTTACATTCTTTTTTTTTTTTTTCTCTCTTTTTGCTATTTCTTGGGCCCGTTCCCGCGGTATATGGGGGTTCCCAGGCTAGGGGTCAAATCGGAACTGTAGCCGCCAGCCTACGCCACAGCCACAGCAACGCGGGATCCGAGCTGCGTGTGCAACCTACACCACAGCTCACGGCAACGCCGGATCCTTAACCCACTGAGCAAGGCCAGGGATCGAACCAGCTACCTCAGGGTTCCTAGTGGATTTGTTAACCACTGAGCCACGACGGGAACTCCCTATTTTTACATTCTTGACTAGATGGCTCACATCCAACTCATTCATTCAGCCAGTCAGACAATATCTATAAGTGCTACTATTCCCAGAGACTGTTGCAGCCTTGGGTATAAAGTGGTGAGCATGGAAGAGGCCCCTGCCCTGTTGGAGCTCCCATAGAAGGGGGTAACTGGAGGCAAAAAAGAAGTAAACAATGAATAAGAAAGAAAATTCAGGCTCTGAATCATCTTAAACCTTTACATCTTAGATATTTCATCTCTTAATTGCATGACAGGGAGCAAATCACTTACCCTATCAAAGTTTGATCTATCTTCATAGAAGCATTATTCACAACAGCCAAAAAGTGTTCATCAAATGATAAATGGATAAGCAAGATGTGCTGTCTCCAAACAATGGAATATTATTTATTCATTTATGGAGCATTGTTGATAGATGCTACAAACTGGATGAGCTTTGACAATATTCTGCTAAGTGAAAGAAGGCAGTCACTTCCATTTATATATACGTCCATAATAAGTAATCCACAGAGATAGAAAGTAGATTCATGATTCCCAGGAAGTGGGAGAAATGAGAAAGACTGCTTTTGGAGTAATGAGAATGTTTTGAAATTAGACTGTAGTGATGGCTGCAGAGCCTTGTGAATATACCAAAAATCACTGAATTATATACTTTAAAAGGGCAAATTTTATGGAGTGTGAAGTATACTGCAATTTGTAGGGGGAACCTTCCGTTTCTCATTTGTTCAAGCAGATTAATAATAGTTTGTCTCTCATAGGATTGGTGTTACAAATAAAACAGTGTAAGTAACACACATTAACACAGTGACCAGCACCACTGTAAGTGCTAAATTAATGTTAATTATTGAGGAGAACTTGATTCACCTCACCATTCATCGTTAAAATACAAGGAACTATATAAGAAATATGCAGTGGGTTCTCATCTAACCTCCATAGTTTCCCCACAATGATCAGTTGATTGACCCAAAACAGTGTAGCTAAGAAACTAGTTCTGATTCAATCTGCATCCTCATCTGAGAATCCCGTGCTTATCTTGCCCCAAAGTAGGCAACAAGTGGGGTGAACTCGATACCCAATATCTGGGGTTTATACAAAAAAACACAAACACATGCAAATGTATGAGTGCAAAAATACACATCAAGTGGCCATTGTCAAATATAACTTCAATCACTAGATATAGTTAAAACATCAACTGCCAAAAAACAAACCTTTAGGTCTTTAATAAGGTAAATGTTAAACATATAATCTTATAAATACAATGAATCTATCTGGAATTTAGCATTTAAAAGCAGCTCATTACTACTCAGTTTGGTATTTTCCCATTCTTTTAGAAATTTTACTCTACCAGAAGATTTCTCAAACTTTTAGCAAATGTTTCCACACGGTAGACCTCAGAGAGACTAAGAATATGAATTTTATTCAGTGTAAATGAAACTGTCCCATGTCACTCATGGACAATTCAAATCATAAATTATTCCAGAAAATATCACTGACATAACTGTCTATATAATTTGCAGGGCCCAGTGCAAAATGAAGATGCATGGCCCTTTGTTCAAAAATCATTAACAATTTCAAGACAGTGAGAGCAGAGCATTTAACCAAGTGCAGGGAACTCTCTGATACCTTACAAGTTGCATGCCCATGAAGTCAGCCCCAGCCACAGATAACACAGAAGCCAAAGTGAGTCAAAATTTTGAGAATACACTTTCTGGCATTCCTCTTTCTCCAAGTCCAGTATTTGAAATCATCTGATAAATTATTTTTTCTTACTCTCATTTGATGATTTCACCCACCCCTCAGAACCCTAAAAAAAGACTGTCCTTTTGCACTTCGTATATTTTAAACTATGTGATATGAGTGTATTATGTAGTCAAAATGAATAAACTTAAAGAGGTTTGGTGTCCCACATCGAACCCAGCTAAAGAAGGTACATGTAATTTGAATGTACCTAAGAGCCATCACTGGGGTGTTTTACTTTTCTCCTTTTTATGCAGTATTCCTCCATGAAAAGATACTTCTTAAAAACAATCATGAATAGAATTAACAAAGTAGACTGCATAAGGTAAAATTATTTCTGTGCTCCACAAAGTGCTTCACCCTCTAATGCATGGTATGTTTTCAGTTTGACATAGTTGTGAACTATGTGATTTGGCAACTAAGGACCTAATTCAAACTCAATGCTAGAAACTGGTGGGGACCTCTTGGCCATATTTCTGTGTTCTAAAACTTCCCCTTAGATTTGAGCCTTCATCTTAGGATTCATTTTTCAAGACCCCACTTTCATATATATTTTATACCAATATATGTTTTTCAAATATCTTTAATATATCTTTAATTCTATGATGCTTTTAAAACACAAGAACTACTTTGTGGAATGAAGTGGATAATTCTCAGCATTTATCCCAGAAAGTAAGCACGAATGTAGGAGAATTGAGGAAAGGATTCTGCATTTTTTTTTATTACTCAAATGAATTTATCACCTCTGTAGTTGTATAATGATCATAACAATCCAATTTGACAGGATTTCCATCCCATAACCCAAGCACATCCCCCCACCCCCCAAACTGTCTCCTCCGGAGACCGTAAGTTTTTCAATGTCTGTGAGTCAGCATCTGTTCTGCAAAGAAGTTCAATCTGTCCTTTTTTCAGATTCCACATGACAGTCTGCACTGTTTTTTGTAGTATTATCAGGCCCCATTTGTCTCTTGACAAGGAAAGAGAATACTGAATTAAGAACAGAACTATATATTCAGGAGTTCCCATCATGGCGCAGAAGACATGATGCCAACTAGGAACCATGAGGTTGTGGATTCGATTCCTGGCCACATTCAGTGGGTTAAGGATCTGGCATTGCCATGAGCTATGATATAGGTTGCAGATGCAGCTCAGATTTGGCATGGCTGTGGCTGTGGCGTAGGCCGGCAGCTGTAGCTCCAATTAGACCCCTAGCCTGGGAACCTCCATATGCCCATGTGCTGCAGGTATGAGACAAAAAAGCAAAAAATAAATAAATAAAAATTTTAAATTAAATAAAATTAAAATATTCATTGAAAAAGCTTAGAAACAAGCTCCAAACCAAGCTACAAGTTTACCATCTGATAAAAGTTAACAGCAAGGCATAAACTTCCAACCTCCTACTAACACAACTATCAGACTTGGTCCTAACTAGCAGACTTGGCCCTGATCCAGTTTAGAACTAATATTTGGTAATATTTTCACTTGTAAATCACAACTGCACATATTTTCATACCATTATTGGCAATTGTGAAAAATCAGGATTCCCATCAAAAGGGAATAGATAAGTAAACTGTCTATCCAAAGAACAGACTACTATGCATCACTAAAAATAATTCTTTCCAAAAATGTAATGACAGATGACTATAATTAACACTGTTCTATGATATACTGGAAAGTTGCATGGAGAGTAAATGCATAAACAGAGGATATGCCTCAGAGCGCTATAGAAACACAACTACCAAATTAATTAAGACAACATATATGGACTCAGTTCTTAAAATCAGTGTTCTTGTCACTGGACTGCACGTCAAAAGGCATGAAGATTCATTTCAAGACTTTGCATCATGTGGGTAACACAACCAGCATCTAGTCATTTCCTGTAGCACTCAATACATGAAAGAATACAATGAAAGTCTGATCTGGATTCATGGACCATAATGAGCAAAGGCCTCAGTAATACAAAGGCAATAAACAGTTTACAAACTTTCTTCATACTTTCCCTTCTGTGGAAACAATATTTTTTACTCAGGATTTTAAACCTCTGGCAATACCTTCAAACAAATGAATCAACAGTACTGCACATGTACTACTTGCCCACCAATGTGACAGATGCAGCTGGTAGCTGAATTCAAAATAAGGTGGAGGGAAGTATCATTACCACGTGTCTACCATGTGCTAGGCAGAAGGCTGGGGTCTGGAGTCTACACCATGATAGCCCCCACGAGAACCCAAGGAAGATAATTTCTCCCACATGCGGGGTTTTGTGGGGGGTAGAGGAATGGCTTTCAGGGCCTCAGAAGCAACATGCAGTTCTCTCTGAGGTCTTTTCCTACTTCTTTTAAAACCATGGTCTCATTATCAATGCTGCAAAGAATGAAGCAGCTGCGTTTACAGGTTGAATGCAAATAATTTCTGCCTTAAGGGAAAAAAGTTACAAAATATTTAATTTCTAAGTATTTGAATTAAGGAATAAACAAATGAATTTATGGACAAATTAATTAATTAATGTATAAAGAACTTTGAGAATGGGGTCTTCAAGAGAGTTAGGACTCCTGTGATTCCACAAAGAGGCAGTAGCCTGAAAAAAACAAAGGATGCATGAAGTCGATGCAAAGAAAGGTTGAAGGTTGGTTCATGACCATGCTCCCCATCAACTACCCCACAACTTCTAGAAAGCAGACTGGCAAATGTGGAACCCAAGGAATGACAAGCTAGAGGATAAGTTTATGACTGGGAACTTTAATGGAGCCACCCTTGGCCACAGATCAATAACAACAACAAAGCAGCAGTAGTAATAGTAATAATGGGTAACATTTTAAAATCATTGCCATGTACCAGGCACTGAGGTAACCTATTTGTATGAATTATCTCAACTAAATGTCACTATAATCAAATTAAAAGGTACTAGTATTAGCTCCATGTTATTGATCAGAACTTTGGCTTAGAGGTGATAATTAACTACCCCAAAGACCCTTGGCTAATCCTATGCTATACATAGGATAACTAATTATAGAGTGTTTAAATAGAATTTTACATTTTATAAGGACTTGGATTAGATCAATGTTTTCCAGCCCAGCTGCACTTTATCACCATGGAATAGCCTTCATATTTGGATATTTACCAATGGTTTGCTATGTGTCAAGGACTCTCTTCAACTGTTTTCAAATGACTGGGTCATCCTAAAGTAGGAATACCCCTTAAAGGTGTTAGCCAGACCCTGGAGTACACACACATATTGGTTTACTAGCTGACAGATGTGTGGGACTGCCCCTAACTTGCATATCAACTGGTAGTCCAGCTAATACCAAAAGTGCCTACTCTCTAGTTATATAGTTAAGAGATCTCAAAATAGCAAAATTGTGATGTTTATTTCTTCTGATTACCTAATATATTAATGACAAATTGGACAAGGGAAGCATCATTAACATTTTCTTTGGGGGGGGCTTGTGTTTTGTTTTTATTTTTCTTTTTTTAGATTCTGCATATAAGAGAGATTATAGGGTATTTTTCTTTCTTTGTCTAATTTATTTCACTTGGCTTAATGTCCTTGAGGTCCAACCAGGTTGCCATAATGATAAGATTTCATTCTTTTTTATGGTTAAGTAATATTCCATCATATGTATAGACCACAGTCTCTTTACCTGTTTTTCCACACTTAGATTGCTTCCATATCTTGGCTACTACAAACAATGCTGCAATGAAATGGGGAGGGGTGCATATATCTTTTCAAGTTAGTGTTTTCATTTTCTTTGGATAAATATCCAGAAGTGAAAATGCTGGATCATATGGTAGTTCCATTTTCAATTTTTTGAGAAAACTCCACACTGTTTTCCACAGTGGTTATAACAATTTACATTCCCACCAACAGTGCATGAGGGTTCCCTTTTCTCCACATTCATGCCAACAGTTGTTATTCTCGTCTTTTTGATAACAGACATTATAACAGGTGTGTGGTAATATTTCACTGTGGTTTTCATTTGCATTCGCCTGATGATTAATGATGTTCAGCATCCTTTCATGTACTTATTGGCCATCTGCATGTCTTCCTGGAAAAATGTCTATTAAGATCTTTTGCCCATTTTTTAATCAGATTTTTTGGATTTCTGCCATAGAGTTATATGAGTTCTATATATATTTTGGATATTAACCCCTTAACAGATATATGATTTACAAATGTTTTCTCCCATTCAGTAAATTGCTTTTATATTTTGTTAATGGTTTCCTTTCCTCTGCAGCTTTTTAGTATAATGTAGTCCCACTTATTTATTTTTGCTTTTGCTGCTTTTGCATTTGGTGTCAGATTTAAAAAATCTTCACCAAGACCTAAGTCAAGGAGCTGAATATCTAAGTTCTCTTCTAGAAGTATTGTGGTTACAGGTTTTACATTCAATTCCTTAACCCATTTTGAGTTAATATTCATATATAGGTGTAAGACAGTGGTGAAGTTTCACTCTTTTGCATATGATGGCCCAGTTTTCCCACCTCCATTTATTTAAGATATTGTCCTCTTCCCATTGTATAATTGTGACTCCTTTGTCATAAATTAATTGGCCATATATGCATGGGTTTATTTCTGGGCTGTCTAGTCTCTTCCACTGAGTTATATGTCTTTTTTCTCAATACCATACTGTTTTAATTACTATAGCTTTGTAATATAGTTTGAAATCAGGGTGCATAATGCCTCCCACTTTGTTCTTTCTTAAGATTTCACTGGCTGTTCAAAGTTTTTTGGTGGTTTTGTCATTAATGTTTTGAATAAAAAGACTCTAGTATAATAGAAAGTTCCCTCCAAGGGAAAGAAAACAAAAACGAAATCACAGACTGTGAAAGCTGGGGGAAACACTTATAGGTCATCCAGTCCAGTGCTTCTCAATTCTGGATGCACAGTCAAATCTCCTGGAGAAGTTTTAAATAAGGTTAATAATTAGAAATGGTAGATCCCACCCCACAATGTCTGATTTAATTGATCTGTGACAGTGCCTAGAAACCATTATTTTTTAAATGCTCCCAAGAGGATTCGTTAGCCATGATGAAGAAATGTGGATTTAACCCAGCCTCTCACTGCCTGTAAAATGGCTTGCTTGTGGCCATTTAAGCCAGTCATGGCCATGAAACATCCCTTAAGTCTCCCTTGAATCTGCACTGAGCAAGAACTATGACTTCTTTTTAAAAATACTCAAGAAATTCTCTTAGAAAAAGTGCTAGTTTAAGACCTAAAAAAAAAAAAAAAAAAAAAATATCAGAAGTTCCCATTGTGGCTCAGTGGAAACTAATCTGACTAGTATCCATGAGGACGCAGGTTTGATCCCTGGCCTCGCTCAGTGGGTTAAGGATCTGGCATTGCCATGAGCTGTGGTGTAGGTCGCAGATGCAGCTCAGATCCCACCTTGCTGTGGCTGTGGTATAGCTGACAGCTATAGCTCTGATTTGACCCCTAGCCTGGAAACCTCCATATGCCACAAAAACAAACAAAAAAATCAAACATGATTGTAAATATATACACCAATAGTTAATACACTGTAGCACAATAATTATCTTTCAAACACACCCCTAAGTCAGTTAATTGCAAGTGATCATTAAAGGTTTTCTATTTTCCTTGCTTCCAAGACAGAGTGTGAAATTTTTCAAAGAAAGCAAAAGAAAATGTGATCACCCAGATGCAGGCTAACAGGCAATATCTTTGGCCATGTAGGGATACATGCTCTATATGATGCACTAAAAACCATTCAGCTAATGAGCTAATCCTAATTGTGCTCATTTCCCAACCACAATAAGCTTTTATCCTAGGAGACAGAATGTGTTTCTGGACAATTGTTCTAATCCCAGAAATCAAGGAAAATAAGAGACTGCCAAGGAGGCCAAACCAACCAGATAATACTATGACCAGAGAAGCATTTTCTATAAATGCCAGGGAGGAACAAAGAGAAATAAAAGAACTTAATCATTCTTTGCCTGCATATGCAATGTTTATAACCCCAAAATCTGAGACCGTAAGTGTATGTTTCAAGCTACTAAAATAAACTGCTTCAACCCACAAGGTAAATAAGTTAAAAATTTCAATAGCTGGAGCCTACACTAGCTTAGTATCTTTGGTCAGACATTTAGGAACAGGTCAGTTTTATGGAAATGATATTTCAAACAAATCAAAAATGCCGAAGACAGAAGAGTTAATGTGTAATTTTACTTTCAGGGACACAAATTTTTAAGCTTGTGTGCTCAACCATTTATGCTAAGTGCTCATTAAAACAGGTATCTATATATTTTAATATTATCTATACATTTTATTTCATGTCTTGCATAATTTTAGAACCCAAAACATTCTCACAAACATGGATTGTATTGTTTACTATGTGATTTAGTGAGAACATGATATAGCAGGGTGACCAGCTGGGAAATTAATTTGTGCTTTGTTTCCTGTTGCTGTAGACTCATCTAAAAGGAGGTGTCCCTGAATGCAAGTCCACGTGCCAAGTACACAAGGTCAAACACTATCAAAATGTCAGAGTTTGGATCAAGGAAAGGTTTACTGTACCATCAGGCAAGGAGATGGAGGGCTCATGCCTTAAAAACCCGAACTCTTCAAAGGCTATCACAAGGCCCTTATATAGGAGAGGTAAGGGAGGGCAGTGGCTAGTTGTTACAAACTTCTTAAGTGTCAGATCCTCTGTTCTTACAGCTTTCTACATAGGTGAGGTCATGGCCAGGTCACAATGTTCCTATAAGCCTCTTTCAAAACAAATGTTGTTCTCTGTTCTGTTGCCCACTGCCTGGGCCTGGCCAGTGGGTGGCCAAAGCAAAGGCTCATAGCCCTCAACCTGTTCCCAGGGGCTTCCCACCCAGCTCACCCACCAGCCAGTGGCTGGAAGGCCCAGGGAGAAGGCCTTGATCCACTTCTCACCACACTCTGCCATGAGGACCACTGGGAGCCTTGCTGTAGGCCGAGCGGGCCCCTCTAATTGTTCTGCCCTAATGGCTGCACGCACTAATGGTCTCAAGCTAAGAGCAGCACACTAACACCAAGCACGCTAATGGCTGCACATTTGCCCCATTCCTATTACAGAAGGAATCAAGCATCTGCATTCTTCAAGTCAAGTGCTTCTCACTCTCAGGAAAGGAAGACAGGTTCATTTTTGGTGTGTCTGAGGCCTGCCACTCTGGGCCATCTCTTGCTTCCTCAGGCCCTATTGTTGTTATGACCCAACACACAGGGAGGCCAAACAGTGCTGATACATCAGCATTCGGAGCAGAGAAAGGTTTACTGCAAGGCCCTGCAAGGAGACTGGTGGCTCATGCCTTGAAAAAGCCCAAACTCCTTGAAGGCTTTCAGCAAAGCCCTTTTAAAGGCAAAGCGAGAGACGGGTGCAGGTAGTTGCTGCAACCTTCTTGATGTCAAATCCTTTGGTCTTATAGCTGTCCGCCTGGGTCAGGTCACAGTCAGTTGTAATGTTCCTGTAAACCTCCAACAAGACCAATGTTATTCTGTGTTCAGGTCAGGTCACAGTCAGGCTATCCTGTAAATATTTCAAGCTATAGGAGTCTTTCTTTTACAAAAGGTGAAGAGCCAACATGACTAAGCACAGGCAACAGAGCACAAAGGTTAAAGTAAAAGGAACATATCTAATATGGAATCAGATTTGTTCTTCCCTCTTACACTGTTAAAAGAAGGGACAGGAGGTGCCTTTTCTGTATTAGAGAAACTGAAAAGAAAGAAGGCATTGCGCGAGGGGAGGGGAGGAGAAGGGAGGGAAGTAGAGGGAAAGGGAAATGGGGGGTGAGGGAGGGGAGGGAAAAGAGGGGGGAAAGAGGGGAGGGGAAAAGAGTAAAACCAAGCAGGACCCTGTGGGGCTCCTGAACAAAGATACAACATAACTATCTTTGAGCTCTTCTGCAGAAGTATTCTTCATTCCAGAGAGAAGGTCAGAGTTTGATAACCTTGAAAACCACAGAAGCTTATCAGGAGACCCCCTGAAGCCAGATTAAAGGAACCACAGAAGCTCATCAGGAGACCCCTGAAGCCAGATTAAAGGAATACAGGTTCTGTACACACCCTGATCCTTATCAGCAATCTCGCCCTTGAACCATTGCTCTAAAACTCCTCACCAAATCCTCCCAGGTCGGAAAAGCAGTTTTTGAAATCATTAGCCCTCTGTGTCCCCCTCAGCCTGGCAAAGCAATAATGCTATTCTTTTCTCCTTCACCCAAAACTCTGTCTCTGAGATTCAATTAGGCATTGGCACACAGAGGCTGGGTTTTCAGCAATAACGAGAGATGAGAGAAAACCATCTCCCTTGCCCTTATATGCAAAATCAGATTCCATGCTACTTTTCTGCTGCCTTTCACAACAAAATTCTCTGGAAAAGTGCTGTATACTTACCATCCCCATTCCTCACTCCCCATACCTTCTCCCCCCATTTTAACCAGGCTTTCCACCCCACCACCCCACGAAAATGATCTTACCAATCCAGCAAGTTACCTTTTTTCCAAAGCTTACTGACAATTCTCAGTCTTTATGTTATTCATCATCTCAGCGTCATTTGGTATGATTGTTCACACTCTCTAATACTCTTAACTTCCTCTGATTTTCCGTCTGCAACATCAGACACTCCTTGTCAGACGTGCATTGGCCCTGCCTCCTATACAAAATTGATGAATATTGCCCTACTCTTAGGGCACAATCCTCAGGACTCTCCTCTCAATCTAACCTTCCTCCCTAAGAGGTCTCACACATTTTTATGGTTGCATATATCATCCACACACTGATGACTCTCAAATTTCATGCTCAGGCTCAGTTCTTTTTTTCTCTGCCTCAAACTCACCAAGCTTATTCTGGAGCTCAGGAATTTTTTACTTCTGCTTCTCACAACACTCTTCCCAATCTTAACATGGCTCCCTTATCTTTCTTAAATACCTCAATTCAAACGTCATTTCCCCAGAAGCATCTTCTCCAACCCAGCTAAAGAAGTCACTCTCTAGCTCATAATCCTATCATAGCTTCTTGATAGCACAGTCAGTGCTATTTTGATAGCCAGTCCCATAAATTGTTTAATTTATCTTTGTATTTATGTGTTTGTTGTCTATCTACTCTAGTACTTGAATGACAGCTTCTTGAAGTCAAGGACTATCTTATTCATCGCTTTATCACAAGGACCTAAAGGCCTGCTCTTCCATACATAATTGTTGAATGAATAAATGAACTAAGTCTGACTGATATTTCAGCTGATATTTCTAGGATCCACTCTAATGCCCACAACCAAAGAGGAAGACAGCAGATCTTAATATTACAACATAAATTACTTCCCGGAATCACTGCAATATTGTCCCTCATATACAAGTAGGGGTACAGACTCGGGATAAGTTAGGGAAGTGGTGGCTTTTTCAGAGAATGTAGAAGTGCTATAATTTTTAAAAAGCTAACAAATTAATTGAGAAGTAAACACAACAATAGTTGAAACACTAGTAAACAATATATAGCAGTGTATAATTAAGTTCTTTTTAAATTTTTTTTGTCTGAGCAGGCGTTCACAGAAAAGATCAGTCAGGAAGGGAGAACAAAAGAGCCTTTTGGCTCCTGAGTTCAAATCACAAGATTATAAATCAGAGAAGGCATCTAGGTGGGATGAATGAGACATCAGCAGGCCTTAGGGGATGGGCTGAACCTACAGGTTCAGGTGAGTAAAGTACACCAGGGTGATAGAATTTAGAATCACTGTGAGTCCAGGAGAGCTGCCTGGAGGACAGAAGTGGTGGGTCTCCAAGGAAACAGTGTGTTTTCAGCTTGAGGCAGTAGGAAAAAGGGAGGAGATAATCATAATTAAAGTGGTGCTTAAAGGTAGATTAGAGTAGTAGCGACAACAGCTAGAAAGCAACACATAAGCATATGCATATAAGCATAGGTAAGGTAATATAACTCTACATAGAGGACTAGAGAGACAAATGATGGAGTGATAGGGATAGGATGGAGTTGGTCGCAGAATCTCAAAATAAGGAGCTTTTGAACCAAGCCTCGAAAGAAAAAAATAAAAATAAAAAAGAATAGGGTGAGGTGAGGCATTTCCAGTGAAAGGAATGGGATAAGTATTCTTTAATTCCTGGGAAATAACGATCAGGTTATAGGTTCAGAGAGGCCACTAGAATAGTGAACACTATCCTAGAGGACAACAGGCTAGGAGGAGGTAGGCCATCAGGTTCTCCTGGAGCAGTCAGGCCCTATTAGGAAAAAGAAAGAGAAAGGTGAAGGTTGAAAGAAACATGATGGCATCTCAAAGTGTTTCCAAGAAGATGAGCACGAGGCGGAGAGGTCCCGCAAGGGGAGGAGCAGCTGCCTACGAGTAGAAAGTGGCAGTCCAAAGAGTGGCTCTGCTGGCATGACACAGGGTCTGTTTGGATGAGGTAATCAAAATCCTAAACTCACAGCAGAAACTAAATAACTACTGAAAGTCAAGCAGAAAATTAAAAATTGTTTCCATGTCTTAAGCAAGGGGAACTAGGTAGTAGAGTGCTGGAAATAGTAATTAGAAAGGAAGACAGCTACGAGGCCTGGCGCGTCCATCACTGTGTCAGCCTGGTCTAATGAACAGGAAGCTAGGAAAGGACTAGTGATGAAGATTAGACACGAGCAACTGGAGTGTGCATGGTAAGCACATCTGGATGCTGGCTATGGATCGGAAAAAATTTCACACTACTCCATCTCATCTGACTTCAAAAGAGCCCTCTTTCAAATTCTAGTAAGGTAAGCTTACATTAAGGCCCCCACATACTCCTAATCTCCTCTTCCTTGCTCTACTTTTACCATTGCACTCACCACCTTTTCACATACTACAGTCCTTCATTTATTTAACTTACTGTTTTTTGTCTATCTGTAATAAAATAAAGTTGTACAAATGCAGGAATCTTTGTCATCTTCACTCTTCCATTATAGGTGCCTATAACACTGTCTTGCATATAAGTAGATTCTCAAATAAACATTAGTTGGATAAGTGAGAGACAAGTGGCTTGCACACATTACATTACATAAGAGGATGTAAGGCATTTTTCTCACAAAGATGTAGACGAACACAAATTTAGCACTCTGAGGTCCTAGAGAAAAGCAGAGCAAGTCCTTGAAAGCCACTGACCACACTGTTATTATATGAATAAAAAAAAAAAATAAACTTCTATTTGGATAAGCTACTGAAATTTTGAAATTTGTTACAGAAACAAGCTAGTAAACATTTGAACATGAAATTGTGCAGCATGAAATAAATTCATAGCCTTTAGAGAAATTTGTTTTACTCATTCAACAAATATGCTGAGCTCTCACTGTAGGCCGGAAACTCTGGTGAGCATAGGCAATTCAAAAATGAGCAATAGAAAATAATTTCCTTCCAAGAAACCAAAAATTTACAACATAATGTTGTAAGTTCTGTTTTTTTATTTTTTTATTTTTATCTTTTTGCTTTTTAGGGCCACATTCACAGCACATGAAAGTTCCCAGGCTAGGGATCTAATCAGAGCTATAGCTGCCAGCCTACACCACAGTCATAGCCAAAAAGGATCCAAGCCGTGTCTGTGACCTACAGCATGGCTCACAACACCACCAGATCCTTAACCCACTGAGTTCTAGGGATTGAACCCACGACCTCGTGATTACTAGTTGGATTCATTTTCACTGTGCCACACTGGGAACTCCTGTAAATTCTGTTTTGGAGGAAAGGGGAAGGGGCTAATTGAGTCAACAGATGAAAGCCTAATTCTGCCATGCAGAGGAGAGAAGAGGAATGTGACATTTGGGCTGAGTTTTGAATTATGAGTATGATGAAGAATGAAAAAAGAAAATGTATCATTTTTGTAAAATGTTACTTAACAAATTTGATTCCAGATCATTTGGCCTTTTCACTGTGTACAACTGTTCCTAGAGTTTCATTAGTTACAATTTATATTCACTTCTCAGGTGAAACTGAATGTCAGGGGTAGTATATCACAAATGGATTTGGATTTTTTACTCAGTGGTAGAGTTGTAACATTAAGAAATAAAAAGATCAACATGGGAATTCTGTCCCTCATTACTGATATTTTCTAAATAGTTACTTTACTCCAAAAAAAATAAATAAAAATCCCTTTTTAATCATCTAGGAAAGCACTTGTAAGTATTTCAGAATCCTCCACATTGGCAAGGTGATAGATTTCACTGTTTTGAACTCTTAAGAGTATTTAGAATCTATGAACTAGGAATATTTTTGCTTACCTTCTAAAACACCCTATATTATTTGTTTTAATGCATTTTATGGAGAATTTTTTAATGAATCATGTATTCTTTCAAGAATTTATAAACCTTGACTTAATAATTTCTTAAACTTAACGACTAAGGTTCAATGAGGACAAACACTAAGTAAATAAATAAATAGGAACGATTTTCATGACCACATGTGGGATACCTGGAAGCAGTCCAGCATGCAATTCATGGAGTGATGTGTGTGGCAAAAACGAATCCATCTCATTATATCTGGCACTGATTGGATCATTAGCTAATATATCTTATTTAGTTCTCCTTTTTTCATGTGCCTGCTGGTCATCCATATGTCTTCTTTGGAGAAATACCTATTTAGGACTTTTGCCCATTTTTCATTTGAGTTGTGTGTCTTTTTGTATTAGTTGTTTGTTTACTTTGGAGATTAAGCCCTTGTTGGAAGCATCCTTTCCAACTATTTTCTCCCGTTCTATAGGTTGTCTTTTTTTTTTTTTTTTTTTTTTTTTTTGGTTTTGTCTATTTAGGGCCACACCAGCAGCATATGGAGATTTCCAGGTTAGGGGTCTAATTGGGGCTACAGCTGCCAGCCTACACCAGAGCCACAGCAACTCAGGATCCGAGCCTCATCTGCAACCTACACCACAGTTCACAGCAACACTGGATCCACTGAGCAAGGCAAGGGATTGAACCCGCAACCTCATGGTTTCTAGTTAGATTCCTTTCCGCTGCGTCACGACAGGAACTCATAGGTTGTCTTTCCTTTTTTTTTTTTTTTTTTAACGGTTTCCTTTGCTGTGCAAAAAGCTTTTTAAGTTTGATTTAGGTCCCATTGGTTCATTTTTGTTTGTACTTATTTTCTCTTGGGAGACTAACCTAAGAAAACATTTATACAGTTGATGTCAGAGAATGTTTTGCCTACATTCTCTTCTAGAAGTTTTACACTGTCTTGTCTTATATTTAAATCTTTAAGTCATTTTGAGTTTATTTTTGTACACAGTGTGAGGGTGTATTCTAGTTTCACTGATTTATATGCAGCTGTCTAGTTTTCCCAACATCACTTGCTAAAAAGACTTTTTCTGGTATTATTAATTTTCCCATTTGTCAAAACTGACTATAGGTTTCTGTTTTTATTTCTGGAGTCTCCATTCTGTTCCATTGATTTGTATACCTGCTGTGGTACCAGTACCACACTGTCTTGATTATTATAGCTTTGAAATATTGTCTGAAGTCTGGAGAGTTATGCCTCCTGCTTGTTTTTCTTTTTTTTTTTTTTTTTTTTTTTTCCCTCAGGATTGCTTTGGCAATTCTGGGTTTTCTATGGTTCCAAATAAAATTTTGGATTATTTGTTATAGTTCTCTGAAAAATGTCATGGGTTATTTGATAGGGATCACATTAAATCTGTAGATTGCTTTGCGTAGTATGGCCATTTTAACAATATTAATTTTTCCAATCCAGGAGCATGTGATATTGTTCCACTTCTTTGAATCCTCTTTAATTTCCTTGATTAACATTTTATAGTCTTCAGTGTATAAGTCTTCCATCTCCTTCATCGGGTTTTTCCTAGGTATTTTTTTTTTTTTGGTGTAATTTTACATTATTTATTTATTGTTTTTGTTAGAGCTATACCTGCAGCATATGGAAATTCCCAGGCTAGGGGTCAAATTTGCCACCAGCCTATGCCACAGCCACAGCAATGCCAGATCTGAACTGCATCTGAGATCTACACTGCAGCTTGTGGCAATGCTGGATGCTTAACCCAATGAGCAAGGCCAGGGACTGAACCCACATTCTCATGGATACTAGTCAGTTCTTAACCCACTGAGCCACAATGGAAACTCCTTGGTGCAATTTTAATAGGTACGTTTCTTGTTTAGTTTTTTAAAATGTCTCCTCGGGTCTGTTTCCTGCTCATTTTAGTCATTAGGGTTGAGGTCTTGGCCTCTTTTGGATAGGAACCACTTATGGGAAGTGTTTGTACTTTTTTGCTTTTATATCTACATTTTCTCATTTCTTTTATTTTTTAAGTGAGAACTGCAATGATTTTTAATTTTATTATTTATTTATTTATTTTGTTATTTAGGGCTGCACCTGCAGCATATGGAGGTTCTCAGGCTAGGGGTCAAATCGGAACTACAGCTGCCAGCCTATGCCACAACCACAGCAATGCAGGATCCGAGTTCTATCTGCAACCTACACCACAGCTCATGGCAATGCCAGATCCCCACTGAGCGAGGCCAGGGATTGAAACCAGAACCTCATGATTCCTAGTCAGATTTGTTTCCACCGTACCACAACAGGAACTCCAGGATACGTTTTCTTTCTTTTGTTTGTCTGATTTCTGTGGCGAGGACTTCCAATACCATGTTGAATAAATGTGAGAGAGGGTATCCTTGTCTTATTCCAGAATTTAACAGGAAGGCTTTCAGCTTTTCTCCATTGAGTATTATGTTGGCTGTGGGTTTGTCACAAATAGCTTTGATTATGTTAAGGTATGTTCCCTCCATACCCACTTTGGTAAGAGTTTTTATCATGAATGGATATTGGATTTTATCAAATGTTTTTTCTGCATCTATTGATAATGTAGTTTTGGACTTTACTTTTGTTAATGTGGTATATTATGTTGATTGATTTACATATGTTGAACCATTCTTATGAACTTGGGATGGATCCCACTTGGTGTGGTATATTATCTTTTTTATGTGTTGGATTCAGTAGGCTAAAATTTTGTTGAGACTTTCATGTCCATATTCATCAAAGATATTGGCCTTTAATTTTCTTTTTTGGCAGTATCTTTGTCTGGTTTTGGTATTGGGGTGACGGTGACTTCATAGAATGTCTTTGGCTGTGGTCCTTCTTCAGTCTTTTGGAAAAGTTTAAGGATAGGCATAAGTTCTTCTTTTTATGTTTATCAGAATTCACTTGTGAAGCCATCTGGTCTGGGACCTTTGTTTGTAAGGAGTATTTTTATTACACATTTAATTTCATTTCTAATTATCAGGCTGTTCAAATTATCTATTTCTTCTTGATTCAGTTTTAGTGGGCTGTATGTCTCTAGAAAGTTGGCCATTTCTTCTAGGTTGTTAAATTTGCTGACATATAATTGTTTATAGTATTCTCTTTTAGTTTTTTGTATTTCTGTATCCATTGAAAATTCTCCTCCCTCATTTCATATTTTCTTCACTTGGGTTCTCTCTGTCTCTTTTCCTGGTGAGTCTGACCAGAGCTGTTTAAATTTTGTTTATGCTGTCTGTCAAAGAATCTGCTCTTGGTTTGATTTATTTTTTCCACTGTTTTTTTAAATTTCTATTTTATTGATTTCCTAATTTTTATGACTTCTTTCCTTCTGCTGACTTTAGGTTTTGTTTGTTCTTCTTTTTATAATTCTTTCAGATGGTAGGTTAGGTTGTTGATTTGAGATTTTTCTTCTTTTTTGAGCAAGACCTGTATTGCTATAAACTTCCCTCTCAGAACTGCTTTTGCAGCATCCCATAGATTTTGAATGGTCCTTTCATTCTCATTTGTCTCAAGGTATTTTTTAATTTTCTTTTTGATTTACTTGTTGACCCATTTGATAGCATATTTAGTCTCCATGTAGTCAGTTTTTGTCACATTTTTTTCCCTGTAATGGATTTCTAGTTTCATGCCATTGTAGTCAGAGTTGCTTGAAATAATTCCTATACTCTTAAATTTATTGGTTAGTTTTGTGCCCCATCATGTGGTCAATCCTAGAGAAATGTTCCATGTGCACATGAATGTATATTGTATTTTTTTTTAATGTAATGTCCTGAAAATATCAATTAAGTCTAGCTATTCTACTGTGTCATTTAGGATCTCCGTTGCCGTGTTGATTTTCCATCTAGAGGATCTTTCCATTGAGGGGAGGGGAATGTTAAAATCTTCTATTACTGTATTCCCATCAATTTCTCCTTTTATGTCTGTTAGTATTTGTTGTATGTATTTGGATATTCCTCTAATAGGGCATATATATTGACAAGTATAATATCTTCTTCTTGAACTGATCCTTTTATCATTAAATAGTATCCTTCTTTATCTTTCTTTACAGCCTTTGTTTTAAAGTCTATTTTGTCTGATATGAGCATTCTGACTCCTGCTCTTTTTTTTTTTTTTTTTTTTGTCTTTTTGCTATTTCTTGGGCCGCTCCCACGGCATACGGAGGTTCCCAGGCTAGGGGTCTAATCAGAGCTGTAGCTGCCAGCCTACGCCAGAGCCACAGCAATGCAGGATCCAAGCCGCGTCTGCGACCTACACCACAGCTCACAGCAATGCCGGATCCTTAACCCACTGAGCAAGGCCAGGGATTGAACCCACAACCTCATGGTTCCTAGTCGGATTCGTTAACCACTGCGCCACAATGGGAACTCCATTGACTCCTGCTTTTCTATCATTTCCATCTGCATAAAATATCTTTTGCTTTTTGCTTTTTAGGGCCTCATGCATGGCATACAGAGGTTCCCAGGCTAGGGGTCTAATTGGAGCTACAGCTGCCGGACTACACCACAGCCTCAGCAATGCAGGACTGAGCCGAGTTTGCAACCTGCACTACAGCTCACAGCAACTCCAGATCCTTAACCCACTGAGTGAAGCCAGTGGTCACACCGACATGCTCATGGATTCTAGTTGGATTCGTTATCAATCAACCACAACAGGAACTTCTTTATTCATGATCTTAACCTCTTCCTATATCTGTGTGATTTAACCTGATAGTCATACAGACTCAAACATACTTAAAAAAAAAATCTAGATTTTCTTATTCTCCCCAACATTTTATTATTTTGATGCCCTTTTTTACATCTTCCTATCTATCCTTCTGCTGTTCCTTGTGTTTATCATTCTCTCAAGTATTTTACATTGGCTATCTCATTTCGTCTTAATACAAGTTGGAAAAAAAAAGAAGTAAACATGGAAGTAAAAATCTTTTCTAAACCTGATGAGGAAATAGTCCAAACTCTCAGTCACATTCCAGTTCCCCAAAGAAGGTTCAAGCATATTTCTCTCTTCCATAGGTATAAACACTGGGCTGAATATCTGGGGGACAAAAGGGAAGTGGCGGCAAAATCAGAGATAATTAACATATATCACCTCCCTCACAAAGCCCATATTTTAGTGTAGTCAGATAAAACACATGCAAAATAGAATACTCTGCCTTACATATTCCTCACTGTTCTAAAAGAAGACAAAAGTACTCCCACCTCAGTGAAAAGTACCAAGATTTCCCCAATCAGACAAGCCAGGACACTCAAAAATCTTCCCTGATTCTTCCCCTTCCCTTCTCAGCCACCTTTGACAAAGGTCTATTAACAAGTCCTGCCAATGTTACCTCCTAAATATTTCTTTGAATTTCTTTCCATCACTACTGGCATCACCTGAGTTCAAACCACCTTCATGTCCCATTAGTATGTATTATAATTGCCTCCTGAATAGGTTCCTTGCTTCCATTCTGGACCTACCTAATGTATTCTGCATGCTGTAACTGGAGTGACCTCATAAAGACACAAATTTAATCAGAAGTTCTCCAACTCAAACCCCTCCAGAAACTTTTCATTACCCTTATGGTAAAGCCCAAATTCCTCACCTTGAACTGCAAGGTCTTACATGATACAGCCCTCAGACTACAGGTCTTGTTTGCTATTAGCCCCTTCCTAAATCTCTAGACCCACCATCTACCACTGTCCCACTCTCTCTGCTCTCTGCTACTTTGGCCTTCCTTCAAGTCCCTGAATATTTCTTAGTCTTCACATGTCCTGGCATTTCCACTTGTTCTTCCCTTTATCAACAATGCCCTGCCTCTGTCTCACCCTATATTCACAGTGCAATGATCATTTAGTCATGGAAACCCCCATTGACTTCTCAAGAATCAGTTCCTCTCATAAGACTTCACACTCTTATTTCATAACACCCATTGCAATTTATAACTATATATTTACTGTGTGTTTATTTATACATCTAAATAAAGAAATACTAAGTATTTAGAAATACTAAATAAAGAAATACTACGAAATACTAACTTAAATACTAATACTCTTACTAAGTATTTCTTAGTAATAAATACTAAGTCAAACCCTTGTTTCTGATGTTACATGAATGAGGTAACATCAGAAACAAGACTTGAGGGAAAAGTAAGACTATGATCATCGGTAAAGGGTAGGGAAGGATTTCCACATTCTAAGAACTAAGAAGCAAAGGCACCAAGTTAGAAAGACATAAAGGAGGAAGAAAAGGACCATAAGGAATCCAGTCTTACAGACTTAAGTGTAGGGTGTAATGGAATATTAGCCCAGAAAGATGTAGTTCTGTCACAGAAAGCCTAGAATGTAGGATAAAAATCACTGCTGAATTACATAGTGAGATTTTCCCATTCTAAAAGCAGGAGCTGACAAAAGTAAAATTGAGGCAGTATACCATGCTCACTGATTACAAGGCTAAGACAGTAAAAAGCCTATGTTAATATTACCAAGAAAACAAAATTATTTTTAAAACCTATTGCTATCATATATTTAAAAACAATAAAGATGATGGCTTAACCTTAAATATAGATAAAAGAGAGATTTCTGAAGTAGTAATAATAGATATGAGATTTCTGGGTAAAATGATGTACTGAAGCAAGCTTATTTACCACACAAAATCCCCCAAAGGCTCAGGAATTGGCAGCCAGGTACTTCTACAAGTGGATTTGAAAATAAAAGGACTGGTTGGAGGTCTGTTTGAGAAACAGGTCACTAAAACCCCTTCTTCCCTTCAAAAGGAGGTTTATTCTCTGAAAGGGGTAAAAGAGGGGATGTTCACACTGGGGGACCTTTGACACAAATAAGAATGTGAGTAGGATGTGTAAAATGGGGGTGTGACGTTAATGTTTACATATCCAGTACTAAGATACCAAACTTTCTTTCCGGTTTGCTTCCAGAATTATTAACAACAAACATATACCCTCCAGATAGGAGCTGAAAAGATTATTTCCTGGTGAATCCGAGCATCCCAAATGGACCTAGAGATACTGACATGAGAAGTTCTTCAATGAAAAGGTCCAGCAAGAACATCCTATGGTGCATCCCAGAGATGACAATCACCAACCATCTACTCAGATCTAATTCTCTATTCTTTTTTTTTTAGGGTCATGCCCACAGCATATGATTCCTAGGCTAGGGGTCAAATCAGAGCTGCAGCTGCCAGCCTATGCCACAGCCACAGCAATGCCAGCTTCGAGCCGTGTCTGCAACCTATACCACAGCTCAGGGCAAAGGCAGATCCTTAACCCACTGATGGAGGCCAGGGATTGAGGCACATCCTCATGGATCCTAGCTGGGTTTGTTACCATTGAGCCACAACAGAAACTCCTAACTTCCTATTCTTACATATGAGGATCATTAGATATATAAGAAAAGTAACCACTGTGAATGGTTAAAAAAAATAATAATAATTAGTTGGCTAATTAAGAAAAGCGACCTGAGGAGTTGCCATTGTGGCGCAGTGGTTAACGAATCCGACTAGGAACCATGAGGTTGTGAGTTCGATCCCTGGCCTTGCTCAGTGGGTTAACGATCCGGCATTGCTGTGAGCTGTGGTGTAGGCTGCAGACGCGGCTCGGATCCTGTGTTGCTGTGGTTCTGGCATAGGCCGGTGGCTACAGCTCCGATTGGACCCCTAGCCTGGGAACCTCCATATGCCGTGGGAGTGGCCCAAGAAATAGCAAAAAGACAAAACAAAACAAAACAAAAAAAAAAGCAACCCGAGGAAATGAATTCTTCAAAGAGCAAGGGGAAGAAAATTAATGTTCATAAACCTAGAGAAATAAAAGGAGATACATCCATGAACTAAAAATAGAATATTAATAAAATTAAATTAAAAGAAAAGGAGAGCCAAGGTAAAACTCATGAAAAATCTAAGAGTAGAGATGAAAAACTCAGTAGACAAGTATGTAAAATTAAAAAGGGAAAAAACCTCCTAGAGAGGGGAGCAAAACAATAAGTGGATGAGAAACATGAGTGGAAAGATGGGAACATTATCGAGCCAGTGCAGGAGATCCAACAATCAAATAGAAATAACAGCAAGAAAATAACAGAAAAAAAAAAAAAACAGCAAGAAAAAAACAGAAAATGGAGGGGAGGAAACTGTTAAAGAAATAATTCAAGAAAAAAAGCCCAAGACTAAAAGTCATGAATTTCTAGATTTTAAAAGTACAATTCAAGTGGCCAGCAAAACAAATGTAGATATTATTGTGAAATTTTAGAACATTGAGAGAAAAAAGGGACATCTTCCAAGCTTCCAAGGAAGGGGAGGGAGAAAAACACAGTGCACATACAAAGTCATAGGAATCAGCTGGCTTTTACTTTCTTAACATTACCCTTGAAAACCAGAAAATAAAGGATTAAACATTCTTGGGGGGCGGGGGATTGCCTTAAATTCTACCCTCAGCCAAAAATCATCAATCAAGTCTCAGAGTAGAATAAGAACATTTTCTTGGAGTTCCCATCGTGGCTCAGTGGTTAACGAATCTGGCTAGGAACCATGAGGTTGCAGGTTTGATCCCTGGCCTTGCTCAGTGGGTTAAGGATCCAGCACTGCCATAAGCTGTGGTGTGGGTTGCAGATGTGTCTTGGATCCGGCGTTGCTGTTGCTCTGGCATAGGCAGGCAGCAACAGCTTCCATTAGACCCCTAGCCTGGGAATCTCCATATGCCATGGGTACGGGCCTAAAACGACAAAAGACCAAAAAAAGAAAAAAAAATTTCTTCTCTGAGTCTTAAGATAAGCCTCAAAAAACTTCACACCCAGGCACCCTTTTTCTAAAAGACAATGACTTCATCAAAATAAGGAGTCAACCAGAGGAAGACATGGGATACAGAAAAAGGGGGGCTCTTTCCAGGCAGCATAAGGTTAACAGGGGAAAGGAAATATCAAATTGTTATCTGAGCACAAGCTATAAAGGCAACCAGTCCAGAACGCACCAGTTCAAAACAAAATAAAAGATTCTAGGAGGACATTTCTTCAAGATAATAAAACTGATTAAAATAATCTGACATGTCTAAATATAGAATTAAGAAGAGACTTAGAAAAATATAGAAATGAGTTTTTGGTTGAATTAATCATGAGTATGTATATAGAAAAATAAAACATACAAACAAAAAGCGTAATTATTAACTGCAGGAAAATAAAAAATCAGGAAGGAAAGTGCATACTGTATGCTTCAATTCAAATAGTCATAATAATGTAAGGCTGAATAAGGCTTTTAACCTAAGTTTTAATATAACAAGGGAACAGATGAGAGAGGAAATGGGGAAAGTAGAGAAAACCAAATTCTTGTCTTTCTAGTGGGAAGTCAATATATCACTCCTAAATCTGAAAACTTAAGAACCAGAAATATGACCTGCTATGTAGAAATACGGTGATATATATACCAAACAAAACAGCCAAAAGAGCTTAAAGTGGTTGTCTATAGACAAGAGGAAATGAAGAGTGGGCATTCTTGCTATTTTTACAACTCAAATCATTTGACTCCCGAATTGTGTGTTACTGCTCAATAGTCATAGAAGCCAGTACTATGGCAACAGCTTTTGAGAAAAGAAAAATCTTTATTGCAAGATAGACAGGCAAAGAGAAGGGAGATAGGGCTCTAATATGTCCCCTCAATCATATAAGTTCCCTCAAAATTTGAGAGAGGCAGAGCAAGATGGTGGAGGAATAAGAGGTCACACTCACCTTCTCCCACAAACACATCGATAAAACACATCAACATGTAAAATGACTCACACAGAACATCAACTGAACCCTGGAAGAAGAACTTAAACCTCCAAAAAGGGCAAGAAACTCTTGATATAACTGGGGAGAACAAAAGAAAAAAAGGGAGAGAAAGAAAAGGAATCAGGACTAGACTAGCATTCCTGAGAGGGAGCTGTGAAAGAGAAAAGGAATCCACATCCTGGGAGGCCACCTAACTGACGGAAAGATCAGCCGAGTTGAAGGGACCTCAAAATCACCGAGAAAAGTGTAGCAGCTGGACTGAGAACAACAAAGCAGAGTGAGAGCCACACAGATCATCTGACTGGCCTGGACACAGCCTGAGACATTCAGGCGGGGGCACGGCACTGAGACGTAGGCTCCAGAGGTCAGTCCTGGGGTTGGCGGTGTGGAGACCGCAGAAGGGGCTAAGGAGAAGTGCAGCATGGGCAGGGGAGTGGTACGCTATGGGCTGGGGAGTGGAACACCACAGCAGATGGAACCCGGGAGAAGGTCCAGGCCTATAGGAGAAGCAAGGAGCCACTGTTGGGGAGGGCAAGAAGAGGAGGGATGGATTGCCATAGGAAACTCCCTGCAGCAGAGTGTGCACATCCCAGTGGGCTCTCAGAGGACAGGGTGGCTCTGGCACAGGCTGTGGGCGGTGAGAAGCCTCTTGCTCATTTAGGGGAGACTGGGCACTTCTTGTGCAGGTTACCAGTGGCCAAGCACCTCTTGTGTGGGCTAAGAGCATCAGAGGGATAAATGCAACATGGTGCCTCTTGCATAGCTAACAGACAGCAGGTACAGACCATGGCAGTCATCTGAGAGGCCAGAGGGAAGCGGGGCTTGCCACCACTGGGGGCCTGTGAGTGGGCTCCACCTGTGACCCCTGTCACCTCAGGGGCTGGCAAAAAAGAAAAAAAGAGGGCATTGCAACCAAGCACATACACTGCTGCTCTCACTCCACTGGGAACACACCCATCCTGCAGCTGCCACTGCCAAATGGTCTGGGCAGTGCCCAGACACTTAGTTGCTGTCCCTTCCCAAGACCCTACAACTAGAAGCAGCTAGTGCAGCACCTTCTGTGTGGGCTAAATGGGACAGAGTGTTTCTTGTGTGGTCTACAAGCAGTAGGGGCAAACCGCTGCAGTTACAGAGGTGGGCGTGGCCCACTGCCACTGGGGATTCCTGAACAAAAATCACTTGCACCGAGGGCACCACAGAGAAGAACACTGCAACAGAACACCACCTGTTGATGCTCTTGCTCCCCTGGGAGCACACCCGCCCTACTGTTGCCACTGCCAGACGCTCTGGGCAGTGCCCACACGTCTGATATCTGTCACTTCCCAGGATCCTGCAACTAGGAACAGCCTGTGCAGCACCTGCTATGTGACTAAGTGAGATGGGTTGCTTCATGCACAGTCTATAGATGGCAGGGGAAAACCACCACAGTTAAACCAACAGGAGAATTCACCTAAAACGGTCAACAGTAAAACAGACCTTTGCAGTCTGACAGACATTGAGTTCAAATGGGAGACAGTGAAAATACTGAAGGAATTAAAGCTGAATATCAAGAGATTAAGAGAGGATATGAACAGTAATGCAGATTCCTTTAGAAAAGAACGAGAAAATATAAGGAGGAGCCAAGAAAAACTAGAAAATTCAATTGCAGAGATGCAAACTGAGCTAAAGGCAATAAAGAGCAGAATGAATAATGCAGGGGAACAAATTAGTGATGGGGAAGATAGAATAATGGAAATCACCCAGTCAGAACAGCAGATAGAAAACCAAATGAAAAAACATGAAAGCAATATAGGAGACCTATGGGAGAATATAAAGTGGGCCAATCTATGCATAATAGGAATTACAAAAGGAGAAGAAAAAGAAAAGGGGATTGAAAATATATTTGAAGAAATCATGGCTGAAAACTTCCCAAATCTAAAAGATAATGATATCAAGATACAGAGAGCACAGAGGGTCCCAAACAAGTTGAACCCAAACAGGCCCAAACCAAGACATATTATAATAAAAGTGGCAAAAGTTAAAGAGAAAGAGAAGATTCTAAAGGCAGCAAGAGAAAAGCAAAGCGTTAATTATAAGGGAACCCCCATAAGTCTATCAGCTGATTTCTCTACAGAAACACTACAGGCCAGAAGGGTGTGGCATGATATATTCAAAGTTCTACAAGGAAAAAATTTGCAACTTAGAATACTCTATCCAGCAAGAATATCATTTAAAATAGAAGGGGAAATAAAAAATTTCCCCAGGAGTTCCCGTCGTGGCGCAGTGGTTAACGAATCCGACTAGGAACCATGAGGTTGCGGGTTCGGTCCCTGCCCTTGCTCAGTGGGTTAAGGATCCAGCGTTGCCGTGAGCTGTTGTGTAGGTTGCAGACGTGGCTCAGATCCCGAGTTGCTGTGGCTCTGGCGTAGGCTGGTGGCTACAGCTCCGATTCGACCCCTAGCCTGGGAACCTCCATATGCCGCGGGAGTGGCCCAAGAAATAGCAACAACAACAACAAAAGACAAAAAGACCAAAAAAAAAAAAAAAAAAAAAAAGAATTTCCCCAACAAACAAAAGTTAAAAGAGTACAGCAATAACTAAACCCATTCTAAAAGAATACTGAAAGGGCTTCTCTAAATTAAAAAAAAAAAAGTAAGAAGAATTAGGATGGAGGAAACCACAATTGGAGAGCAATCACTTAATAAGCCAGTATACAGATCTAAACATGAAGATGCTAAAAAAAAGAAAAACATCAAAATCACACAATGTAGGGAAGGAAAGTAAGAAAATACAGATTCTTTTTTTAATGATGTGTTTGAGCCTATATGACTATCAGCCTAAAGCACGCAGATATAGAAAGGAGTTAACATACTTAAAAAAAACAGGGTAACCACAAATCAAAACCGAACATTCCATTCACAAAAACCAAAAAGTACTCAAGCATAAAATAAATGGAAACCATTCAACCAAAAAAAAGAAAAGAAGAAAACAGAAACTTAGAATCACCTGGAAAACAAGGTTTAAAATGGCAATAAATACATATCTATCCATAATCACCTTAAATGTCAATGGATTGAATGCTCCAATCAAAAGACACAGAGTGGCAAATTGGATAAAAAAGCAAAAACCTTCAATCTGCTGCCTACAAGAAACTCACCTCACCTGAGGGCAAAGGACATGTACAGATTGAAAGTGAGGGGATGGGAAAAAATATTTCATGCCAATGGACAAAACAGGAAAGAAGGAGTTGCAATACTCATATCAGATAAAATAGACTTTAAAATGAAGGCCATAAAAAAAGACAAAGAAGAACACAATTTAATGGTAAAAGGATCCATTCAAAAAGAGGATATTACAATTGTCGATATATATGCCCCTAGTATAGGGGAACCCAGATACCTCCAACAAATACTAACAGACATAAAAGGAGAAACTGATGGGAATACAATCATAGTAGGAGATTTTAACACCCCACTCACATCAATGGACAGATCTTCTAGATAGAAAATCAATAAGGCAACAGAGATCCTAAAGGACACAGTAGAAAAGTTAGACTTAATTGACATTTTCAGGACATTACATCAAACAAAAATCAGAATATACATTCTTCTCAAATGCACATGGAGCATTCTCAAGAAGTGATCACATCCTGGGGTACAAAGCTAACCTCAACAAATTTAAGAGTATAAAAATTATTTCAAGTATCTTCTCTGACCAAATGGCATGAAACTAGAAATCAACCACAGGAAAAGAAATGAAAAAAAAAAAAAACTGACTACATGGAGAAGTAGAAACAACAGGCTACTAAAAAACCCATGGGTCAATGAGGAAATCAAGAAGGAAATTAAAAAATACCTCAAGACAAATGATAATGAAGACACAACCACTCAAAATTTATGGGATGCTGCAAAAGCAGTGCTCAGAGGGAAATTCATAGCAATCCAGGCTTTCCTCAAAAAAGAGAAAAATCTCAAATTGATAACTTAACCCACCAACTTAAAGAATTAGAAAAAGAACAAACAAAACCTAAAGTCAGCAGAAGGAAGGAAATCATCAAGATCAGAGAGGAAACCAATAAAACAGATATTAAAAAAAAATAGAAGAAAAATCAATAAAACCAAGAGCTGGTTCTTTGAAAAGGTAAACAAAATCATGAACCTCTGGCTAGACTCACCAAGAAAGGGAGAGAAAAAACCCAAATAAAATAATAAATGAAAAAGGAGAAGTCACAACAGATACTACAAAAATACAAAAAACCATGAGAGAATACTATAAACAATTGCGTGTTAACAAATTTGAGAACCTAGAAAAAATGGACCACTTTCTAGAGACATACAGCCTGCCCAAACTGAATCAAGACAAAATAGATCAACTGAACAGACCAATCACTAGAAATGAAATTGAATGTCATAAAACACTCCCTACAAATAAAACTCCAGCATCAGATGGCTTCACAGGTGAATTCCACCAAACATACAAAGAAGAACTTATACCCATCCTCCTTAAACTTTTTCAAAAGGTGGAAGAAAAAGGAACACTCCCAAAGACATTCTATGATGCCACCATCACCCTATGATGCCACCATCACCCTAATTCCAAAATCAGACAAAGATACCACCAAAAAAGAAAACTATCAGCCAGTATCTTTGAGGAATATAGATGCAAAAATTCTCAACAAAAACTTTAGCCAACCGAATCCAACAACATATCAAAAAGATCATACACCACGACCAGGTGAGATTCATCCCAGTTGCACAAGGATGGTTCAACATACACAAATCAATCAACGTCATACACAACATTAACAAAAGAAAAGTCAAAAACCACATGATTATCTCAATAGATGCAGAGAAAGCATTTAACGAAGTCCAACATCCATTCATGATCAAAACTCTTACCAAAGTGGGTATAGAGGGAACATACCTTAACATAACAAACCCACAGCAAATATAGTACTCAATGGAGAAAAGCTGAAAGTCTTCCCACTAAAATCTGGAACAAGACAAGGATGCCTATTCTCAGCACTCTTATTCAACATAGTGTTGGAAGTCCTAGCCACAGCAATCAGACAAACAAAAGAAATAAAAGGCATCCAAGTATGAAGAGAAGAGGTAAAACTGTCACTGTATGCAGATGACATAACACCATATATAGAAAATCCTAAGGACTCAACCCAAAAACTACTTCAACTGATCAATGAATTCAGCAAAGTAGCAGGATATAAGATTAACACTCAGAAATCAGTCACATTTCTGTATACTAACAATGAAATATTAGAAAAGGAATACAAAAATAAAATACCTTTTAAAATTGCACCCCAAAAAATCAAATATGTGGGAATACACTTGACCAAGGAAATAAAGGACTTATATGCTGAGAACTATAAAACATTAATCAAGGAAATTAAAGAAGATGCAAAGAAATGGAAAGATATTTCATGTTCCTAGATTGGGAAAATCAATATTGTAAAAATGGCCATACTACTCAAAGCAATCTACAGATTCAATGCAATCCCTATCAGATTACCCATGACATTTTTCACAGAACTAGAACAAACAATCCAAAAATTTATATGGAACCACAAAACACCCAGAAGTGCCAAAGCAATTCTGAGGCACAAAAACCAAGCAGGAAGCATCTCTCTCCCAGACAAAGGCAATATTACAAAGCCACAGTCATCAAGACAGTGTGGTACTGGTACCAAAACAGACAAACAGACCAATGGAACAGAATAGAAAACCCAGAAATAAAGCCAGATATCTATGGTCAATTAACATTTGAGAAAGGCGACAAGAACATAAAACAGGAAAAAGAGAGTCTTTTCAGGAAGTATTGCTGGGAAACCTGGACAGCTGCATGCAAATCAGTTAAACTAGAACACAACTTCACACCATGCATGAAAATAAACTTGAAATGGCTTAAAGACTTAAATATCACACAAGACACCATCAAATTCCTGGAAGAGAACATAGGCAAAACATTCTCTGACATCAACCTCATGAATATTTTCTCAGGTTAGTCTCCCAAAGCAACAGAAATAAGTGCAAAAATAAACCAATGGGACCTAATCAAACTGATAAGCTTTTGCACAGCAAAGGAAACCATAAAACAAAAAACAAAAAAACAAAAAGACAACTTACAGAATGGGAGACAAGAGTTTCAAGTGATGCAACAGACAAGGGCTTAATATCTGGAATATACAAGCAACTTATACAACTCAAAAAAAAAAAAAAAAGCCAACAATCCAATGGAAAAATGGGCAAAAGATATGAACAGACATTTTCCCAAGGAAGATGTACAGATGGCCAACAAGCATATGAAAAAATGCTCAACATCCTTGATTATCAGAGAAATGAAAATCAAAACTACCACGAGATACCACCTCACACTAGTCAGAATGGCCATCATTAACACAAATAACAAGTGCTGGAGGGGCTGTAGAGAAAAGGAACCCCTCCTGCATTGTTGGTGGGAATGTAAGCTGGTACAACCACTATGGAGAACAGTATGGAGGTACCTTAGAAAACTATACATAGAATTACCATATGACCCAGCAATCCCACTCTTGAGCAGATAACTGGACAAAACTTTCCTTGCAAAAGACACATGCACCCGCATGTTTATTGCAGCTCTATTCACAACAGCCAAGACATGGAAACAACCAAAATGTCCATCAACAGATGATTGGATTAGGAAGATGTGGTCTATACACGCAATGGAATACTCCTCAGCCATAAAAATGAATGAAATCTAATATATGGCACAAATGAACCTTTCCACAGAAAAGAAAATCATGGACTTGGAAAGTAGACTTGTGGTTGCCAAGGGGAAGGGGAAGGGAGTGGGATGGATTGGGAGTTTGGGATTAATAGATGCAGACTATTGCCTTTGGAATGGATTAGCAATGAGATTCTGCTGTGTAGCACTGGGAACTATGTATAGCCACTTATGATGGAGCATGATAATGTGTGAAAATAGAATGTGTACATGTATGTGTAACTGGGTCACCATGCTGTACAGTAGAAAATTGACAGAACAATGTAAACCAGCTATAACGGAAAAAAATAAAAATCATCATATAAAAAAAAGTTATGAGTTAGGGGAGGAGGACTGGTATATGGAAGTGCTACAGGGACAGATTTCTATAGGAAGGCTTTGGAACTTGCCCACTTAAGGTAAGATATGATAAAGGGGGTTTCAGCACTGGATTTTCCCTGGATACCAGAGGAACTGGTGAATGGGTTTAGGTGTCAGGTTCATATCTCAGTCCTTTGGTTCCTCGTGGAGGAAGAAATTTTGGTTCCAGGTGATGTATGAAGTCCAAATTTTCTCCTCTGCACATGTTTCAGCTCCATGACTTGCAGTTTTGTTCTAGTGTCTTTTAAAAGCAACTCAGTACCTTGTTAGAAACAGGGTAGGTATCATTTGGGGATGGTTTTACTGTTATATATGTATGTATAGCTTTAACAAAAGTAAAGGTTGAATAAAAGACTATTTTAACTTAAAAAACCAACAGGCTGAGGATGAGGGAGGTATGTATATGAGAAAGAGAGAGAGACTGATCTGTATTTATTTAGACTCAGATTTTCAGGCTTAAGTGACTAAGAATGTATAGAAGTTGGAAGGAAAGCTTGGATTCAAACACAACAGCAATTATAATAATAATAATAAAAAGCATACAGCATTCCTGACAACAAACTATCTAGTGACACAAAATCATAGAAAGCCACTCTCTTTGTGCTTATAGAACTTTAAGGCTGCAAGTACCCTTAAAAGATCATCTTGCTTCTGCTTCTTGAATTCCTTGAGGAATCTCTTTTTCAAAAGCTATCCAAGCTTTCTTTGAACACCTAGATGACTAAGCAGTCACCATATCCTGAAGCATTCTGAGGCAGGAGACAGATGGGCTCGAGGCTAGATATTTACAGCTAACCTCCTGTTTAAACTTTGAGGTAGAAATAACAACAGGAACAGGGTAAATAGCTGGACTTTGTCCCCTATGGACATTTTTAAATAATGGTAAAGGCATGGGCAGACAGAGACTAAGCTGTGCCTGAGTAAGAGATCAAGAGGTCACATATTTCTCATTCTTGAGATCAGGGAGACCTCAATTGCACGTGTGCAAAAGGGGTCCCAGGGGCCTAAAAGGGAGGGGACGCCAGGCCATAGTCAGTCTTACTAACTTCCAAAGTCCCTCTCACTTGAATCGATCTTTGCTAAAGAATGCACACACACAGAGGGGAAGGTTCTGAGACAAATCAGGTATAGGGTCAAAGCAGAAGGACTGACCAGAGGAAAACAAAGACCTGAAAGACAAGCCCCTTATAAATGATTTAAACTTCACAAAGGCATGACTCTGAGCTCACCTGAGCACGTGTGTGCATGTATTCTACTTTTCTAATAAACACCTTATTTCCTCTCTCTCTTCTGTATCTTTGTCAGATTTTTTCCAAAGTGGGCAGTAACTGGGGCCCAGACTCTAGCCACTGGCTCTTGTAAAATAGTGGTTAGGATCTGGCATTCTTACTGGCCATGGCCAGGGTTTGATCCCTGGTCAGCGATCTCACTTCAAGGTGCTGCTAGCTGCTGTCTCCTCGACATTAATTCCATTTCTACCTTCAGCTTCTCTAATCATTGACTGGGAATCCCTTTAATAAAGTCAAATCTGCATACACATTGGCCCCAGTTCTACCCTGTGGTTCTTTACTCTCTTTTCTGTTGCTTGAAGATACTGCAGATTTGCCCTACGTATTCTCAGTGCCTTTGATAACTCCCCAAATTCTTTCCTGTCTCTTCTCTGGACTCTTAATTGAACCAGAGGACCAAACATTGTAGTAAAGAATCTAAATATTTGAATACAACTAAGAGTGAATTTATATTATTGATGTCCATTTATTTCAGGCTAGTGACAAGGACTTGAATAAGTGACTTCCAAAGATTCCTTCCATTCTTCTCAAACAAACACAGTAAGTGCTTCCTGGACAGGATCACCATATAAGGTACAGTGACTGGGTTGAGGCAGGCAGAAGTCAAAAGAAAGTGAAAAGTAGATTCTTCCCTCTGTGCCTTGCCCTCCACAGGCCCTTTTGAAGTCAGCAGTTGTCATGAGGCTAGACACTAAATCTGTTTCTAAGAGCTGAAGTTCAAATTAAAGCCAAGTACAGCAGTGTTGTTTCCTGAATAATTTGAACCTTCAAGCTGTGCTAAGTGCCTTTTTGCCTCTATACTTGAAAATTACTACATTTTTCAGTTTGTTTCTATTAAAAAGAAAATGGTTTAGGTGATTATAGAGGAGTAGCTTGTCAGTTCCGCACAAATTCCACACGTGATTTTTATGCTAAAATTCCAAAAGTCTCTTTAATAGATAATTTATGTTTCTCCGAGATAGTTTCATTTTAGAATAATAAAAGCCCTCAAACTTCCCAGAGGCCAAAAAAAAAAAAAAAAAAAAAAGAAAACCCAACATGAGATCTAAGAGCTAAGCTCTTGCCAGAGGTCTATCCATCCATTTTACATGATCAAGAGATATACTCCAATAGTTCTCTGTGGGTTACTGAAAACTGTAGAGGAGTGATGAGACACAAACCGTTATCCTGGACTTGTGTTCTTCCAGTGTCAAAAGCAAAAGATAAGAATTCCTCAGGATCCCTCATTTTTGAAAATTCCATCTACCCTGACATTGATTCTCTTAAATTTAATTTTTATTTACTCATTTGGCAAAGACTGAGCATCCACTGTGTGACCAGCACTGTTCTGGTGCAGGGGATGACAGTGAAGCACCCAGGAAAGATTCCTGGAGTTCACATTCTAGGGGTGGGGAGACAGACAATGAGATCTGCATTTATCTTGTCCTGCTATGAAGAAAAAGAAAACAGGGTAATAGGCTAGACAGTGATTGTTGGGGCTTGGGGTAGATTACAGGTGATCAGAAGAGCCTTGTTGGTGGCGATATTAGGAAGAAAAAACAAGGAGTTCCCATCGTGTCTCAGAGGAAACATATCTGACTAGCATCCATGAGGATGCAGGTTCGATCCCTGGCCTTGCTCAGTGAGTTAAGGATTCGGCATTGCTGTGAGCTGTGATGTAGGTTACAGATGCAGCTCAGATCCCACATTGCTGTAGCTGTGGTGTGGGCCAGCAGCTATAGCTCCAATTTGACCCCTAGCCTGGGAACTTCCATATGCTGCAGGTACAGTCCTAAAAAGTACAAACAAAAAGAAATAAAAACCAGGTAACAAGAAAATCTAGCCACACAAAAGGGCTAGGAAAAGAACATTGCAGGTAGAGGAAAGAACAAATACAAAGGCCTAAGAGAGCTGTTCTGTGAGCATGATTACTCTACAAGAAAAGTTCTCAGGAGAATTTTAACATCTTTAGTAAGAATGGATAACTTGCTTCATCTGAGCAATCAGTCAAGTGCTCAAAGATTGAGGCAGTCATTCCCCCAGCTGCCTGACTGCTGCAAGTGATGGCTTTTAGCTGAGTCCCACTCCAGAAACTGCCCACAGCACAAGAGTATCCCCAGCCCCTGGGAAAAGTCTATATCCAATGACTGGCCACAGAAGTATAAATATCTATCTCCCTTACTTTTTTTTTTTTTTTTTTTTTTTTTTTTTGTCTTTTGTCTTCTTAGGGCCACACCCTCGGCATATGGAGGTTCCCAGGCTAGGGGTCGAATCAGAGCTGAAGCCCCTGGCCTATGCAAGAGCCACAGCAACTCGGGATCCAAGCCATGCATGCAACCTACACCACAGCTCAGAGCAACACCAGATCCTTAACCCACTGAGTGAAGCCAGGGATCAAACCCATGTCCTCATGGATACTAGTCGGGTTCATTACTGCTGAGCCACGATGGGAACTCCAATATATTATGTATTTTTTTATTGTTGCATCCTATCATTATAACATCTGCCTATTTTTGCTGTCCAACTGTACTACCACTTCCTATAGAAATATATCCAGGAGTTCCCATCGTGGCTTACTGATAACAAACCCGACCGGTATCCATGAAGATTCGGGTTTGATCCCTAGCTTTGTTCAATGGGTTAAGGATCTTGCGTTGCCCAGTGAGCTGTAGTGTAGGTCGCAGATAGGGCTTGGATCCCTCATTGCTGTGGCTGTGGTACAAGATGGCAGCTACAACTCTGATTCAGTCCCTAGCCTGGGAACTTCCATATGCCACAGGTGCAGCTCTAAAAAAACAAATATATATATATACATACATACATATATATATATATGTATATATATATGCTCCAGAGACTACATATATATATGGCACAGCCCTAAAAAGACAAATATATATATATATATGTGTGTGTGTGTGTGTGTGTGTGTATATATATATATATATATACACACAAAGGCTATCTCTTTCTAATTTAGTTTAGAACAAAGGCATAGTCATAAAAGATAATCTGTAACATAGAGAGATGCCTTGTTAGCAACCATTTTTCAGTAATAGTATCCATCTTAGTTGAAAGGCTACCTTTAACTGAGTCCTGAAACAGAAGGAGCAGGAATAGAGCTGCAGAAATTTATGTATGATGCTGTTTGTACTACAAATATAACTGCCAGGCCCCAATCCCCACCAAGTCTCAGGCATCCAAAACTTTTTTTTTTTTTCCCTTTTCTTTTCTAGGGCCACACCCGCGGCATATGGAGGTTCCCAGGCTAGGGGTCTAATCAGAGCTGTAGCCGCTGGCCTACACCACAGCTACAGCAACACAGAATCCTAGCTGCATCTGTGACCTACACCACAGCTCACGGCAACGCCGGATCCTTAACCCACTGAACAAGGCCAGGGATCAAACCCACAACCTCATGGTTCCTAGTCAGATTTGTTAACCACTGAGCCATGACAGGAACTCCTCAGGCATCTTAAATCTTAAGGACCTCACAGATCATGACATTTCCGTATCCACTCACTTCAGTTACACTTTCCCCAAGTGCTTCTCTGTTTTGTATGTTCACAAGTGTAAACACTGCCAAAATGGTCCACGAACTGAAGAAAAACTAGAGTTTTCTTGGTTTAGCAACTGACAAAAAGGTGGCTATTTTTCCAGAAAATTTGCTGGAGGGCACTGCATTGAAACATTGACCATTGATAAGGGTAATGATGCCCCTGACAATAATATAATCTTCCCCTGCTGACAGTTCTAATGCACAGAAGAGGCAGAAACATCAGAGATCGTCAAGACAGGACACTTGTGCTTGAATCCCAGCCCTGCCTTTTAACAGCATATGATCTTGGGCAAGATATTTAATTTCTTGTAGCTTGACTTTTCTCATCTATAAAATGGAGATTACCCCTTACTCCACATTATCCTTGTGAGGATTAAATAAATGGGACATAAGTGAGAAAGTGCCTAGTTCAGGCTCTGGCATCATTAAGGCAAGAACTTCATTCAGTGCAACAATGTTTTCACCAAAATCATTCCCCTTGTGTCCTAAAACCCAAGCACATCAAATCAAAAGAAACTGATTCTTATGGATAAACAACATCACTCTACCTTAACATGAATTTAAGATAGGCTGTGTTTTAATTTCTCATTTCAATCTTACTTCTATATGATCAGAAAGTCAGTTTATTTACGTGACTATATCCAACTGTCAAATGTGCTAGGCTTTAGCACATTTGATTACATTTGATTTCCTTTTCCTAAATAAGCTGTTTGAAGAATGACAGCTAGATAGTGAAAAAGCAAATCAAACCCCCGGAAGGTTAGTAACTTTACAGACTTTTATATCCCAGAAAACACCTAAGCAGATTAAAACGTTTCTGCATTTCTTAAAAACACATTTTGATCTGACCACCTGCATGCTGAATTGTACAATAATGGAATTTAAAAGGGTTAGGATAGTAAATCTCTCCAATCAACATATTATAAACACCTATGCTACCAAAAATCTTACTTTTAACAGTATTAAAAGACAACAACTTAGATCTGATGGGTGTAAAATGTTCCACTTATTTTTAAAAAATCATGCTACTCATTGGTTGAAAGGTTGGGAATACTAAAAGATACAATGCTTGAACTGGGAAAAAAATAACGGACCACCTTTTGTGTCTTTTGATATGCAAAATGACGAATCCTGTCCAGTAGACTTGAGGCTAGAGCAAATTTTTATTAAAAAAAAAAAAACAACTATTAATCAGCCCTTGGTATAGCTCTGCTTGATGCAAATTATACTACTTGTCAAGACTTTTGTTTAGTCACAAATAAAAGGCTTAGTGGATAAAGGTTTGGCCTTTCACTACAGGTTTTCTGCCAAACTGTGACCTGAAATGAATGAATTGGTATTGAGTGGGGCCTCCTGACTCTGTAATTTAATGCTGACAGTAATTAGCTAAGAAAGAGGTGTTCTCATGAAAGCCCAGGGCACAGTGTTTATGTGATTTTACACAGCTGCAATAGATGGCACCTCCTTTTTCAGTCTTTTTCATTTACTACCATTGAAAAAGGAGAAGGTGCAAGTCATAAAAGATACTGGCTGCTTGACTCTCTGATAAATCTCTGGACAGTGAAGACCTTGGGTTTAAATTGGCTGTCAGGCTTTAGCCGTCTCACTCACCGGCTCACTCTGGAGTTAGCAACTGTGCAAAGACATTATAAATGGATTCATACATCTTGATTAATGCCTTCTTTTATAAACAGACTTTCTGCGTAGAGCCATGCCATAGCAGATAACCTGTTCTAGTGCCTAATCTTTACATCAGTAGCATATTCAAGACATTCTGCTTTTTCATAGTTCTCTTTTAATTTCAAATTATTTTAGAATAAATGAGAAACAGAAGCCCTAATAGCAAAATCAGAATCTATTGTTAGAAATTTCCTGTGTAAATAAAGGATCACTCCTGCACATCTGACTATTTCACAGAACAAAGGAAATCCTCTGTATGATTCCACACTGAAGCCTTTCCTTCTTGGCCTTTAAAAAACTGCTTTAACAAGGAAGACTCACATCTAAGTGACCCCCCCACCCCCACCCCGCTTCAGATAACTTGCCTGATAGATTGGTGCTTTTGTAAAAAGCAGTATAATGTTAGATGCTGGTGAGTACCTGACCGCATAACCAAACACTGGAGGCCTGTCCTTTTCCAACTGCTGCCAATCTTTGTGTTGCCTGAATGTCACTTTGCTACTACAGGAAAATACTGGTAAGAAATTGGGATGCAAGAAGATAGTGTACTAGTACAATTTACTTAATCCAAAGCCCTGGTTCAGGAAGGAATTGTTGATATGAGATTTTTGTCACTTCAATTATTCACAATGAATTGGAAGCAAATCTTCCTTTCAAGTGTTTATTGACATTGTCATTTACTCAGCTTCTTAAAGTGTTTTGTTGACATAAATTAGATCTTTGCTTATTCTAGATAGGAGCAAAAATAAAACCTTTGATAAAAACAACTATCCAATTACTTCACTATCCTAGAAAATCAGCAATTCTACCTAAGATGAGTAGGTTACATTGGTCCATTTTGAACAGTAACATAGTAAGAAAACAAAAATTACATGCAGGGAATGTTATTAATTCTGGGTTGTTTTTCAGAGTCTTTTTTTTATCTATATATAGACTATATTTGCATAATTTATTTTGATTTCTCTAACATCTATTCTACATTCAAATGAAATGGAAAATATAGTTCCCCAAAACTGCTGTAATAAAGAGGCCTCTAATGTAATCTGAGTAAAATCAATGGTCAGTTGATAGGTTCATGGAGATCCACCTACTCTCCTGTTTATGACTGAGGACTCAGAAAGGAACCCTCATGCCTGGTAGAAGAACCAAGAGAACTAGACCTGGCAGGAGAGGAAATGCATTTGGAATCCTCCCTTGGGAAAACTGCTTTACCAAGAACCAAGAATGTGTAACGAAGGGTCACTTGTTATACATTTCAGGCCCTGAGGAACAAAGAGCCCAGCACTGGTTCCAGTTCTTTTACTAGGCTCCAGCTACAGTACAGCTGTAGACCATGCTTGAGCAAACAAAAATCATGACACTACTAACTGGGATTGGTAAGCCAAGAATCAACCAGAAGCAGAACAAGCAAAACGTTTAGCAGAAAAGAAATAACACTTCTTTTGGAGAAAAATTAGGATACGACATTTGAAAGAATTAAATGTTATTTTTAATTCATCTACTTCCCTAGAACCTTCTGTGCCTGAAAAATTATTTAACACCATATAAATAAAGATCATCAAAGAAAGAGCAATATATGCGAGAGTACCCTTTCTGTAAAATTTCAGATCCAAAGTTATAGTGATTGGATAAGCCTAATGGCTTATATTTTGGACAGGAAAGTATTGGCACAAAATAGGAACAAAGCTAAGTGTCTATAAAAAGAAAAGAATATATGTTTTTTGAATGTTTTAGTAGGTTGAACAATGGCCCCCAAAGATATCCAGGTCCTAATCTCTGGAACCTGTGAATGTTTCCTCCTATGACATAAAAAACTTCACAGATGTAATCACGATTCTTGTGCTGAAGATATTATCCTGAATTTTCTAGGTGGGCCCTAAACATAACCACAAGAGTCCTTAAAGGAAGGTGCCAGAGAAGCGGAGAGAGAGAGAGAGAGATTTGACAACAGAAGAGGAGATGTGATGATGGAAACAAGACACTAGACTTATTTGAGGAAGGGGTCAAGTAAAAGAATGCACATAACCTCCAGAAGGAAACACATTCCCCCACAGCCTTCTGAAGAAATCAGCCCTGTGGACACTTTGACGATTGACTAATCTCAGACTTTATGCCTTCAGAATGGTAAGCGAACAAAACTGTGTTGTTTGAAGCCACTAGGTTTGAGGCAATTTCTTATAGCAGAAAGGAGGCACCAAGACAAATACTTTCTGGATTTAATGTTAATGTTAGGCAGCCAGAGACATAAGAAAGGTAAAATATAAAAAACAGGCAAAAATGCAATAGTTAATTCTCTAGTAAAGAACAAAGGTCAATTTTAAACCTAAAGCATCATTCTCCCAAAGTTCATTTTGACCAGTGCTCTGATTTCTACAGGCATGTTTTAACTGGCTATTGCTCAGTAACTTCCCAGCAATCTTCTAAACATATTCTCTTGGTACCACAGGGGCTAGAAGCTTGGGAACTACATTTCCCAGAATCTCTTGCCAGTAGGATTCTGAGATTCCATCAAAAAGAAGCACCTGCATGTGATCTGAAAGGCAGGAAGGAGGCAGAATCTACTCTTCCTCGCACAGCAATTCAGACTTTTTCAGCAATGGCATCAGCAACAGCTTGCTTCTTGGGCTGTCTACTCTCAGGCTTCAGATGGAATATAGGCAGAAGCTGCCTACAATTTTCGGATTCCTGGGAAGACTCTCATTTCCTCTTTCTCTTCTGGTTTTTCCTACAATTTTGTAAGCATCTAATTCCCTGGAAAAAAAATAATTTTCTCCTTGAAAATCCTGGAGACGTGCAGGATAATTACTGTTTTTCTCACCGAATCCTGATTGATATAAATGAGAGTTTAGAAGAGAAAACTGTCCTGTTTTTTAAAATCTACTTATGTTTCTCAATTAAAATACCTATAAAACAAGATGATATATTGTTTAAACTCCCCAAATATTTGCTAATGCACAATAATTTAGAATGAAAAGAGAGATATTTTTCTTTCATGAATCTTGAGGTGGACTATCTGTAAAGAACAGCAAAGAATAATATGGAAAATATAGGATTAGAGTATACGAGTAGCAACAGGTTGAATATTCACTTAATAAATATTACGTTACACAGGCCCATTTGCACAAGTTTGTGCTACAGGGTAGAAGGGAAAGCTGAGCCCTGGCAATGGGGGAGGGAACAAGAAACCTTGAAATGGCATCTTGTTTTTTTTCACCTCTTTAGTATTTTTTGATCACTTCTGAATTTTGGGGGGTTTTCGATAGTTTGTTTCAAAGCTATCTAATACTGTAAGAATTAATCTCTTACCCATATCCCTCACTAGTCTATATAAAAGTTAATCATTCTTCTGATATAACATTTAGATCACACTGCATTTCTTCTTCTTTTTTTTTTTTTTTTTTTTTTTGGCTGCACCTGTGGCATATGGAATTTCCCAGGCCAGGGACTGAATCTAAGCCTGACCTACGCCGCAGCTGCAGCAACACTTGATCCTTAACCCACTGCACCAGGCCTGGGATCAAATGTGTCTCAGCAGCAACCCAAGCCACCACAGAGACAACACCAAATTCTTAACCCACTGCACCACAGCAGGAACTCCACATATATTTCTAATAGCTTTATTGAAACATAATTCACATAACATAAAACTCATCCTTTTAAAGTACATAATTCAGAAGTGGTAGTACATTCACAGAGTTGTGCAACTATCACTACTACATAATTTCAGAACATTTTAACCACCATAAAAATAACTTTGTACCAGTTAGCAGTCTCTCCCCATACCACCCTATCCCAGTCCTGCCAACTACTACCTAACTTGGTCTCAATGGATTTGCCTATTCTGGACATTTCACATAAATGGAATCATACACTATGTACCTTTTTGTGATTGGCTTCTTTCACTTAGCTTAATGTTTTCAAGGTTCATCCATGATGTACACGTACCAATGCTTCATTCTTTATAATTTCCAAATAATATCTGATTATACAGATATGTTACATTTTTTTAGCCCACTCATTAATTTATGGCTATTTAAGTTCTTTCCAATTTTCTATTATGAATAATGCTGCTATGAACATCAGTGTACAGGTTTTTATGGAGAATATTTTTCAGTTCTCTTAGGTACATACCTAGGAGTAGACTGCTGTATCATATGTTAACTACAAATTTAACATTTTGAGGAATTGGCAAACTGTTTTCCAAAACAGCTGTTAATCCCACTAATAATATATGATGTTTCAATTCTCATCTTTGTTGACATTTATTATTTTCCTTTTTAAATTGTTATTATAGGTATTCTAGTGAGAAGTTGTATCTCATTATTGCTTTATTTGCATTTCCCTAATGATTAATCATGTTTTTATTGGATATCTGTAGATATTCTGTGGGAAAATATCTATTCAAATCCTTTACTTTTTTTTTTTTTTTTTTTTTTTTTTTGCTATTTCTTGGGCCGCTTCCGTGGCATATGGAGATTCCCAGGCTAGGGGTCTAATCAGAGCCGCAGCCACCAGTCTATGCCAGAGCCACAGCAAAGCGGGATCCAAGCCGCTTCTGCAACCTTCACCACAGCTCATGGCAACACCAGATCATTAACCCACTGAGCAAGGGCAGGGACTGAACCCGCAACCTCATGGTTCCTAGTCGGATTCATTAACCACTGCGCCACAATGGGAACTCCCCTTTACTAATTTTTTATTTGGGTCATCTGTCATTTCAAGTTATAGGAGGTAATTTTATATTCTGGATACTAGTCCCTGTATTGAATATAGGATTTGCAAATATTTTCCCCCATGTTGTGGGGGAAAATATTTCTTAATTTCTTGATGGTGTCCTCTGAAGCACAAAAGCTTTTAATGTTGAAGTCAACTTGTCTGTTTTTTCTTTTGTCACTTGTGATTTTGGTGTCGCACTTAAGAAACCATTACTAAATCCAAGGACACAAAGATTTACTCATATGATTTATTCTAAGGATTTTATAGTTTTAGCTCTTATAGTTTTGCCTTTGATGCATTTGGAGTTAAATTTAGTTAGTAGTGTAGATTAGGAGTCCAATATCATTCTTTTGCATACGGACATCCAGTTGTCCCAGTACTATTTGCTGAAGAATATCCTTTCTCCCACTGACTTGCATTGGTGCTCTTGTCAAACATGGATTGACCATAAAAGAGTTTATTTTCAGATTCTCAAATCTATTGCAACGGCCTTAAGTTTTGAAATCAAGAAATGTGAATCATCCAACTTCATTATTTTTCAAGGCTTTTTTTTTTTTATTCAGGGTCCCTCATATTTCCATATAAATTTTAGGATCAGCTTGTCAAGCCCTATAAAAAAGTCACACAGTATTTTGTTCGAGAAAGCACTACACTGTAGATCAGTTTAGGAAGTACTGCCATGCTAACAATATCAAGCCTTCCAATATGTGGATATGAGATGTTTTTCCAATATTTAGGTCTTAAATTCTTTCAACAATCTTTTTGTAGTTTTCAGTGTCTTACACTTCTTTGTTAAATTTGTTCCTAGGTATTTTTTTTGATGTTGTAAATGCCACTGTTTCCTTAATTCCTTTTTTTTGGGGGGGTGGGGAGCACTCTCACAGCATATGGAGGTTCCCAGGCTAGGGGTCCAATAGGAGCTATAGCTGCCAGCCACAGCCCCAGCAACAACAGATCCAAGCCGTGTCTGCGACCTACACCATAGCTCACGGCAACGCCAGATCCCTAACCCACCGAGTGAGGCCACCAGGGATGGAACCCGCAACCTCATGGTTCCTAGTCAGATTTGGTTCTGCTGTGCCATGATGGGAACCCCTCCATTTCTTTTAATAGTTGCACCCATGGCATATGGAATTTCCAGGGCCAGGGACTGAATCCAAGCTGCAGCAACAACAGATCCTTTAACCCAATGCACTGGGCCAAGGATAGAACCTGCACCTCCGCAGCAACCCAAGCTGCTGCAGTTGGATCCTTAACCCACTGCACCACAGCAGGAACTCCCTTAATTCCAACTTGATATTACTTATTGCTAAAATATAGAAATACAATTGATTTTTGTATATTAATACTGTTATCTTGCAACATTTACTACCTCTCACAGTTTTTTGGTAGAATCTGTAGGATTTTCTATATATAAATCATATAGCCTGCAAATAGAAACGGTTTTCTTCCTTTCCAATCTGGATATCATTTATTCATTTATTTATTCATTCATTCTTAGGATACAAAGTGTGCTTTAAATATTTCTTTGGGGGAGGGGACACCACACCTCTACTCATTTAACAGAAATTTCTTTCTTTTTGACTGCCCTGTGGCATACGGAGCTCTCAGGCCAGAGATCAGATCCAAGCCACAGTTCTGACCTAAGCCACAGCAGGGTAGGGATCCTTAACCCACTGTGCAGGATGGGGAACCGAACCTGTGTCCCAGAGCTCCCATGACGCCACTGATCCTATTTTGCCACAGTGGAAATTTCAAGAGAAACATTTTTATGTCCAGATGTCTTTTTTTTTTTTTTTTTTTTTGGACCTATCATGCCATGAATTTGTAAGGAATAGGTTTCAACAACTCAAGCTCCTTGCCACTGATTCTCACAAAGTGTGCCTCTCTGAGTGGAACAGGCTGGTGTTCAGTTGAACCCAAGTAACTTTATCTTTGGCTTCTTTCTTCTTCTGATCATATTCCCTTCATGTGTTTCAGGAAGTTGCCTTGGCTCTTAGAGTGTTTAATATGTACATTAAATGCCCTTGGCAAGAATCTTGCCCTTGTTCACAATAATGCCAATAGCATGCTGGGTATGTTGTAGATGCTTCCAGTTTTACCATGATAGTATTTGTGGGGCACTCCTTTTTAAACAGTGCTCATTTCTTGATGTTTACAATATCACCTTTATCTTAGATTCACACGTATATGGCCAAAGGAACAACTCTATGTTTTCTTAAAGACCTAAAGAATGTATAACAGGTGCCTCTCTTCCTTCCCTCTGTGTTAACTCATTTTGGCAAATTACTGGAAGATGGTGGTTCTGGCCAAAAGGCTGGATGTCTCTTCTTTTTCTTGCCTAATTACCCTGTCCAAAACTTCCTGTCCACTGTCAAATTGAAGTGGCAAGAGTAGACATTCTTGTCTTGCTTATGATCTTAAGGGGAAAGTGTTCGCATTTTATCATTAAATATGATGTTAGCTGTGTGTTCTTCATGTTACCCTTTACCTGGTAGAGGAAGTTCTCCCTTAATCTTATTTTTCTGAGTGTTTTCATGGTTATAGAGTACTGGATTCTGTCAAATTGGTTTTTTTAGCCTGCCACAGAAAAGTATTCCTTCTTCTTCTACATTTTGGAAGCACCTACGAGTGGTATTCATTCTTTTTAAACATTTGGTAGAATTCTCCAGTAAAGCCATGTGGGCCTGAATTCTTTTCTGCAGAAAGTTTAAAATTAAATATCAGTCTCTTTACTTGTTACCGGTCCTTTCCAACTTTCTATTTCTTGAGTCAGTCCAGTAATTTGTGTCTTTTTAGGAATTTTTCCATTTCATCTAAGTTATCTAATGTGCTTGGATAAAGTAATTTATATATTCCTCTACAATCCTTTAATTTCTTTAAGGTCAGTAGTGACTTCTCTTTCATTTCTGGTTTTAGTAATTTGAGTCTGATTTTTTTTTTCCTTGGTCAATCTAGCTAAAGGTTGTCAATTTTCTTGATTTTATTAAAAAGAGAAAACTTCAGCTTGACTTATTTTCTCTATTATTTTTCTATTCTCTACCTCATTTATTTCTACTCTCATCTTTACTATTTCTCTTACCATCGCTCTTTATTTCATCAGGCAGATTCAAATTACTTTCCAGGTTCTTTCATTTCACCTACAGGATTCCTTTTAGTTTTTTTTGGTACAATAGGCCTGCTAACAACAAATCCTCTCACTGTTTATTTCACCATTTTGAATATGCCATACCACTACCTCCTGGCCTCCCTGGTTTCTTCTAAGAAATAAGCTGGTATTCATATTGAACATCCTTGTATGTGAAGAGTTGCTTCTCTCACTGCCTTCAGTAATCCCTCTTTTTTTTTTTTTTTTTTTTTTTTTTTGTCTTTTTGCCATTTCTTGGGCCGCTCCCACAGCATATAGAGGTTCCCAGGCTAGGGGTCTAATCGGAGTTGTAGCTGCCAGCCTATGCCAGAGCCACAACAACGCGGGATCTGAGACCTGCAACCCACACACACCACAGCTCACGGCAACGCCGGATCATTAACCCACTGAGCAAAGGCAGGGATCGAACCCGCAACCTCATGGTTCCTAGCCAGATTCGTTAACCACTGGGCCACGAAGGGAACTTCAGTAGTCCCTCTTTGTGTTCGGCTTTTAACAGTTTGATTAGGATGTACCTCTATGTGGATCTCTTTGAATTTATTCCACTTGAACCTTGTTGAACTTCTTGGATGTGAAGACTTTAAATGATTTTTCATCCAATGTGGGAAGATTTTGAACATTATTTCCTCAAACATTCCTTCAGTCCCCTTTCCTTTCTCCTCTCCTTCTAGTACTCTCATTATATATTTGTTGATATACTTCATGGTCTCCCCATATCTCTGAGGCTTTTTTCCCCCTTATTCTTATTTTTTCTTATTCTTTTTTTTCTATTTGTCAGACTATAAAATCTCAGTTGACCTCTTTCCAAATTTTCTGATTCTTTCTAATGCCAGTTCACACTGCTACTGACCTTCCCAAGTGAATTTTTCAATTATTATACTGTTCAACTCCAAATATTCTCTTCATTTTTGTAATTTCTATCTCTTTATTGATATTCTCCATTTGATGAGACAGTACTCCCATACTTTTAATGCTGTAGACACAATTTCCCTTAGTGCTTTGAACACACATATAACAACTAATTAAGTCTGTTTAGTAATTTATAGTGTTCTAGCAATACCCAGGGTTCCTCAGGGTCAGTTATTATTGACTCCATTGCCTTCTTCCTGTGTATGGGCTATACTTTTCTTTGCATGCCTTGAAATTATTATGGTAAAACCTAAGTATTTTAAATAATATGGCAACTCTGAAAATCAGATATTTTCTCCAGGGTTTTTTTTTTATTGCTATTTGTTTAATAGGTTTCCTGGACTAATTTTATAAAATCTGTATTCTGTGTCATGTGTGGACACTGATGTCTCTTCTCATTTAGCTTTGGATTAGCTAATAATTGAATATTTTCTTAAATGTCTAGATCCAATAAGTCTCCTAGCATTTGCTAAGGGACTCTGTGTGGGTTATGTCTTCAGTGCAGAGCAAGTAGCATACTATATATCTCAGTTTCACTTCCTGCTTGAGCAAAACTTCAGGTGAGCCAGAAGTGAGAGAGAAGACTTTTCTCGGGCTATTTTTAGACATGCACAAAGCTCTGCATGTGTGTGGCCTTCTAGATTCCCATGAATATATCAGAGCTTTTCAAAAAACCCCCATGAACATCTCATTACTCAGCTTTCCCTTAAAGTTCTTGGCTAGCTTCCTATGTGGCTCAAATATTACCACCACATCAGGCAGCTGCAATTCTAAATAACTGCCATTAATTATTTTCAACAAATGCTTCAGGTAAAAAAGGCTGTTAGCATTGAGCCAGTCAGGTCAAATAAAGAACACAAGCCCTGCCAAGGAGGTTTCCAGGGAACTGAGGCACAGGCCAAATGATGACAATTATCTGGGAATGGGGCTTTTTAAGATTCTTTATACCTGTTTTGCCCTGCTCAGTAGATAGTAGAATGCTGGTATTCTTGGCCACCATGATTTCAATCAAGTCTGATGAGAGGCGGATGGGATAAGGCAAATCAAAAACCACAAAACTCACTGTTCTTACAAAGATTTAAACATTTTCTTGATTATATGGTCCTAAAATTATGGTAAGCCTTTGACTAATTTCCAGACTTCTGGAAATGTTGATTTTGATCATTCGTGTCAATGCTCTCATTCTTTTTAAAGAGGAGTGGATTTTCAAGGGTTCTTACTCCACTAATCCTAGACCAAATTGTATTACAAGATCATCGTCTCCTTCCTGACCTTCAGTTACATCACCCAAGCCCTCTCCTATTCTCCTTGGTTTAGGAGGTATCAAGCTCTTTCATCCCTTTGATATTTTGGTTTTTTGATTTTACTTCAGTAGACAGAGAAAAAAAATTCAAACACACTTGTTTTTGATCTTTCTTATTTCTCAGCAATGAAAAGTAAAGAGAGGAAGAGGAGAAGGAAATGCTAAATTCAAATGGCCTTTCCTCTGCTACAACTATGGAACTTGCTTTTTATGAAAACTTGCCCAAAAGACAGTTTCATTTACATCACTGATTTTCTCTCATCAGCCCAAAGGTATAATTGGGTCAAACTTTGTATCTATAATTATACATATCATACATAACATAAATAGTAAGCACATGCAAGGTTAAACTGGAACATACCTAAGGACCCGATGAAACTGAGGGGGGAAATTCCAATGACATGAAAATTAGGTACTTTATATTTTGCACCAGTTCAAAAACAAAACATGGTAGTAAGCTTAACAGGTTGATGTTATCTATTAATTTTATCACATTATTTAATTTACTGCGTACCTTATTTTTGTGAGGCTATATTCTACATAGTATATTCTCGTAAACTTGTAAAGTGTAAAACATTGTGTTTCTGTGTGTGTTTCTGCACCACCAAGAGCTAGAAAAGAGAGCCTGTCCTAACTTTAGATTATTCACTAAGACTAATTCAGCATAGGATATAGACAAACAAAGGCTAGTTGAATTCATTTCATATCACCTTTCAAGACAGAACAAAGAAACTGGGTTTTTGTTATTCAGCTGAGGAAAGACAGCATGATCATCACTAGGGAATATGAATGAAGTAAAATGATGCTATCTTGGCGTTAGGAATTTTTACCTAGATGAATGCATGAATATAGCTTCCGGGGATGGGGGGGAAGGCCAGTCTTATGGTTAAATCTAAATACATATTAAATATAAAGATATTTTGGCCAAACAATGTAAGACATTTCTAATGACTGCTTATTATAATGATTCATACAGCTTTAAAATATCCATAGAAAACATCATAAACCACCCTTTCAATTTGTGCTTCCATCTATTAAATGCATGGCTTATTTGTCTTATTAGGTCTTTTGCTTACAATTCTTTCTATTTGCAGCTGATACTTTTTTAAAAATTTCAAATCCTGAATTTATATTATAACTATGAAGTGTACAACACTGTGCTATATATTACATAGAAGAAAATATAAGATAGATTTTCATAAGGAAACTAAATTTCAATGTAGAAATAAAATGGTAGCAATGGGAGAAGAAAGGTTATTTATTCTATGTATTAACACAACACACAAAAATCTTGGGATGTTGATCCAGGACATTTGTAACAAAAACAAAAAACAATCAAACCACTCTGGGCATTTTTCCTGTCCCCAGTCTCTAAGAGTGACCTTCTATTGGACTCTCAATTATATTCATTAGAAGTTAACCATTCCTGAGGCTATAGTTAAGGTAATCTTTATTAAAATACAGAGTGCCTAGTTTCTGAATGTAACTATCACTCAAGGACTCTCAGTTAATACTTGAAAAGCCACTAAAGAAGAGACCCCAGGCCCAAGGAGAACATTGCTATAAGCAATGATCCAAAGATGAAAAAGGATCCTTTGTAAAATGTTGCTTGGAGGACAGAATCTCACTTAAAACATGGACTTTTTTTCTTAACATCTAAGAAAGCTGAGGAAGGAAGGAAATATGTATACACAAAGAGGTACGATCTTTAGGACAGGCCATTATTTAAAAAGGTACATTCACGTGTGAAATACAAGCACTCCATTTGCTTATTGACATATGAGGCTAAACTATAATAACATAATTGAGTTATACAAAAATTAGGATGGAAAAGAAATGAAAAGTACTAATGAAGATTTACAGTTGAAAGGACTTTATAAAGAGGTATTTAGGAGGATATAAAGGACACCACAAAACATTCCATCTCAACCCATTTGCAGCCTTTTTTTTTTTTTTTTTCTTTTTTTGTCTTTTAGGGCCCCACTGTGGCATACGGAGGTTCCCAGGCTAGGGGTCTGACTGGAACTGTAGCCGCCAGCATATGCCACAGCTACAGCAACACGGCATCCGAACCGCATCTGCGACCTACACCACAGCTCACGGCTGGATCCTTAACTCACTGAGAAAGGCCAGGGATTGAACCCCGTCCTCATGGATGCTTGTCGGGTTCGCTAACTGCTGAGCCACGACGGGAACTCCTGCTTTCTTTTTTCTTTTGCTTTGCTCAGAAGAAGGAAATAGAAGCCAGACCTTCTGATGGGATCACGTGCTTGTTTAAAGTCAGAATACTTTGGAGTGAAAAATAAAAGTAAGGCAAAGGAATGATAAAAGAAGGGTAGGTGGTTTTATTTTGCCAAGAAAGACCTCTCTGGTTTTTCACCCTGAGTCTAACCCAACTTTCCTTTTGGAAGTACCAGTCAAATCATACCATTCCTTTCCAATTCACTTCTACTAACTTTACAATGAGAGTAGAAAAATCACCCCAATTCTCCAGCTGTGTAGAAACAACAAAGTCATGAGTATTTAATCACATCAGGTGGAATTTGCCAATTTTTACAAAGTTTGCATCCCTTATCCTAAAGTCAAGCTGGGGAAACAAGAAGAAAGATTAAAGGAATGATTCCAACCTTCAGGTTTCACCATTGTCCCAACCTGCTCCTGATGCTTGGTTAAAAAGTCCCAATTCTCTGGAGTCACCCATTCAAATTTTAATATACATACAACCAACCTGGGCATTTTGTGAAAATGCAGATTCTGATTCAGTAGCTCTGGGTTGGGATATGACACTCACTCAAATACTCCAGCTGGCTCAAGAGACTAAGTGGCTTTATTTAGACTGAAAATAGAGGCAGGAAAACAAACTCTACAATTCAATACACTTTGTAAGCCTTCATTTCTATTGCTTTGTCTCATCTGTTTACAATATACTATTTTCTATTTCTTCATATTTGTACAAGACATCCCACAATACACTTTAATTCATGCTCTCCTGATATGAGAACTCAATATATGAAAACAATTCAAGAGACTTCCCCGATGCCCCTCCCCCTGCTAAGATGCCCTTAGGAAAAATACAAGATTCTGAGAGCCGCAGTGTTTATATTTCTATTTTGTCAGCGCTAACTGTAAACTACAAAAATGTCCATACTCTTTCCTTGCTAGCTCTTAACATGAATGAGAATTCACCATGTGATATCTTCAACCAAAGAACAAATAATCCCAAGGGCAGGAAGCCTTTGGTTTTATTTGCATCTGCCTAAATTGACTTATGCAGAATTGTGCCCCTCCTACTACAACATTTTAATAAGTGTTTACACATTACCATTCCCCAAAGACTCAGCTGATAAAATTCTGCCTTAGAACTAATTATACTTCAAGACCATCCTACTCTCCATGGATACACCCTGAGATACAAACTAAATGCTGATGCTTAAATGAGTTCAGAGCTCCTCCTTGTGGATTCTATCTGTGAATGCGCCTCCTTCCTAAATATTGATCAGTTTAGCAGAGGAAAAACAATCAAAGTGGTATCTTGTAAAGAGCCTCTGATATGGGAACACATGTGTGTAAAATTGAAAGGTCTGTTTTAGGTATAAATTATATTGATGAATGAATGTTCCTTGATATTGTACTTAATTTTGGATTATATCCTGTTTTTGTTTCACTGTCTTGATGTAATGTTCAAGGAATAACCTTTTCACATAAACTACTATAAGGGATACTGTGGGGCTCACAGACAATGAATATGCAGCATAGTCCTTCATGAGGAGTGAGTAATATAATGTTATGCTATCCTTCGGATTTTTAAATGATTTATTAGCTTGATCTTAAATGCTATACTATATAACAGATAAGTCTCAGGGATTGCAGGAAAGCCTATCTCTACGGGCTTGTGACCAGTTAGCCACATGGAAACTAACACCTAAAGGGCCCTTAGTTGGTGTTTAAGGTACTGCATTACTTGTCTGAAAATTCTTAGTGATCTTATTTTTGAATTTGTATTTTGTAAATGAAATTCAGTAGGACAATGCAGCATGTGCCAGGGGCTGGAGCCCTGGCTCAATTGCAGTTGTGCTTCCCACTGCCTTCCTCAGATGGGTATTTACTTGCCAAGCTACCTAACTCTATGGTGTTTCGGTCCCCACTTAACTTCCCAGAGGGCCTGGATGTGGGTATGGGAGTTTCAGGGTGATACATACAAGAGCAGACACACCCGTCTCAGAGAGGGGCATGGCGGTGGCCATACACTTTCTAGGCTGACAGCACCACAGCCGACCTAGCAGGAAACAAGGAGGCAAGCTTCTCCTTAGCCAGGTACCTAAGCACAGCCCAGTGTGGCATCTTTAATCACTTGAGGATCACCTGTTCACTGTTGGTTAAGGTAGCAATCCTATTGGAAAAGGAGACTGATTTCCCATGGACATGTAGTGCTGACAAAAAGGGGAGCCTGGCAGCCAGTAATAGCGTTGCAGGCATCTGTGAGGATCTACACACATTCAACAAGTATCCCCATGCTCGAGGGAGTGTGACATTAAGTAGCAAGGAAAAGACACTATGACAAGTGTCTTTTCAAGAGAGACTACAAAGAGAAGACTGAAATAGACATTTATCCAAAGAAGACATACAGATGGCCAAAAAGCACATGAAAAGATGCTCAATATCACAAAACAGTAGAGAAATGAAAATCAAAACTACAATGAAGCATCAGCACCTCACAACAGTAAGAATGGCCATCATCACCAAGTCTACAAAGAAATAAATGCTGGAAAGAAAGTGGAGAAAAGGGAATGCTCCTACACTGTTGGTAGGAATGTAAACTGGTACAACCACTATGAAAACCAGTGTGGAAGTTTCTCAAAAAACTAAAAGTAGAGCTACCATTTGATCCTGCAATCCCACTCCTAGGCATACATCCAGAGAAAACCATAATTCCAAAAGGTACACACACTCCAATATTCACTGCAGCACTATTTACAGTAGTTAAGGCATACAAAAAACTTAAATGTCCATCAACAGAGAGATGGATAAAGATGTGGTACAAACATACAGTGGAATATTAGCCATAAAAAAGAAGGAAATAATGCCATCTGCAGCAACATGGATGACCCTAAATATTATCATACTAAATAAAGTAAGTCAGACAAACACCATGATATCACTTGTATGTGAAATCTAAAATTTAAAAAAAAAGATACAAATAAACTTATAAACTTATTTACAAAACAGGAACAGACTCACAGACTTAAAAAACAAACTTATGGGGAGTTCCCATCGTGGCTCAGTGGTTAATGAATCTTACTAGGAACCGTGAGGTTGCGAGTTCGATCCCTGGCCTTGCTCAGTGGGTTGGGGATCTGGCGTTGCTGTGAGCTGTGGTATAGGTCGCAGATGCAGCTCGGATCCCGCGTTGCTGTGGCTCTGGCGTAGGCTGGCGGCTACAGCTCCAATTGGACCCCTAGCCTGGGAACCTCCATATGCCACAGGAGTGGCCCAAGGAATGGCAAAAAGACAAAAAAAAAAAAAAAAAAAAAAAAAAAAAAAAAAAAAAACTTATGGACCAAAGAGGAAAGGTGGAAAGAAAGGATGGACTGACTAGGGGCTTGGAGTTGGCATATGCACACTATAGTAAATGGAACGGAGAGTCAAAGGGGACCTGCTGTATGGCACAGGGAACTCTACTCAATATTCCATGATAACCTACAAGGGAAACAATCTGAAAAATAATGCATATGTGCATATGCATAACCGAATCACTTTGTTGTTCAGTAGAAATCAAAACCAACTATGCTTCAATAAAATTTTTTTAATGAAAAAAAAAAGACTGTAGAAGAAAGGTAAGGTTTTAATAAACTTTAGTACCTTCAATGGCACTTTTTCCTTGCTTTTAAACAAGGACTTCACATTTTCATCTTGCACTGGGTCTTGCAGATTATGTACTCATAGTGAATTCTGCCTATGTCTATGCAAAATTGATATGTTGAAGGCCTAACCGCCACTGTGATGGTATTTGGAAGTAATGCCTTTGGGGTTATTAGGTTTAAATTAGGTATCCTCCCCACCCCATGATGAGATAAATGTCCTCATAAGAAGATGAAGACTGAAAGAAGGACCATGTATTCCTACAAGGCAGAAATTTTGTATAAGCCAAGAAGACTCCCACCACGAACCAAAGTTGCTGGCACCTTGATCTTGGACTTCCCAACTTCGAAGACTGTGAAAAATAAATGTCTTTTGTTTAAGACACCTAGTCTATAATCTAGGTTAGAGCAATCTCAGCTAAGACACTAGCCCTGAAAATATGCCTTGACTGAAATGTTTTCAAAATCTTCCCAAAATTCTATAGCTTTTTCTTGTTGAATTACTTGTCTAACTGAATGTGTAGAAACTATTGAAGATTAAGAGCATGTGAAAAGAATGATTCATTATTAGCCAACCCAATGGATGTGTTCTGCAACCCAACTCCACAAGATAAAACTTCAGCTTTAGAAACCACCTGTGTAGTTTTTGATTAAAATAGTGAATGCATTGTTACTTCCCACTGTGGCACAATGGGATCAGCAGCGTCTAGGGAGCACTGGGGCATAGGTTTGATCCCCAACCAGACACAGTGGGTTAAAGATCCAGCATTTCCACTGCTGTGGCTTAGGTCACAACTACAGCTTGGATCTGATCCCTGGCCTGGGAACTCCACATGCCAAGGGGCAACCAAAAAAAAAAAAAAAATCCTTTCTTGAAATGTTTGCAGTTATGAATCCTCATTTGTATGTAACAGAAGTATTAGGACTTATAAGAGATACCCTAACTGGTTGAGGCTTATTAGCCTGCATTTTCTTCCAAATAATTTAGAAATATTTTATAAAAGGTATGGATTGAAGTCTGGAATATGAGGACATATCTAGAGTATTATGGAAGGTAAATACTGGAAAAAGCTTGAATGACGGTTTTTGGAAGAAAGACTTCTGAGGGGTACAGAAAGAACAGGAAAGTGTATCTTGGGATGTGAAAAAAGTAATATTGACAAAATGCTTACTGTAACTAGTGCACTGATAAGGAAGAGGAACATAGGGAACCATTGAAAGATTTAAAGGATTAAAATGAAAATCTCAGGGACAATCAGGATGGCTGGCATTGCATTTAGTACTGAATGAAGGGAAAAGATATTAATGAAGTAAAAATCATGCACAGCATGACTCTAAGCTAATGCATTAAAACAATTTTTCAAGGAAGCCACAAAAGAAAATCAGTTTCGTTGGTCTATAGGTATATTTAATGTCATGTGAGGTCAGAAATGACCAGGGACTGGAGAATTTACAGGGCAATATAGATTAAGAGGTGGAAAACTCCTAGCTGATCAAGATATAAGGATTGAGTGCACAGAGTAGCATAAATAAAAAGTTAACACTGACTCTGAGGAGCATTGTCAAAGAAATAGTGGCACCACTGAGGCACTGAGGAGATAAGCTTATAAGAGAGAGGAAGGAAAAGTTTGAGGGAACAGAAATAGTTCTTCCCAGTGAGTTAGTGAGTAAGCCACTCGCTGAGCAGGAGAGAGTTCAGGACCCTACCAGCAGACCTGGTGATTTTCCACATGCAGCTGAACCACGGCTCATGGCAGGCCCCTACATTAAAACAACAGACCGTGAGCTTACATTCATGTACTCATGCATTCATGCCTGGATTCTTTCAGCAGCAACTCCTTCCAGATGAAGGACACTGACCCCATACCCAGAAGCTATAACTTTCCCACTGTCGAACTGTGCAGAATGAGGAGCACTTAGTTCTTTAAACACAGAGACCATCACTCACATCTAAAAAATAAATAAAATGTAAAAGCCTTTTTAAGATTGAAAAAAGTGCAGTAGTGTCTTCTATCAAGTAGGCAAATAATAAACCTCTCACTTCGTCCCTCAATTCCTCTGAGTTCTTAAAATTCTCTTTAAATGTATTGTTTAATCTAAACTGATTTTTTTTTTTTTTTTGGCCCTGCCTTCAGAATGTACAAGTTCCCAGGCCTGGGATCAAACCTGCCGCACAGTAGCAACCTGACCCACTGCAGTGACAATGCCATATCCTTAACCCACTGTGCTACAATGGAACGCTTAAACTGATGTTTTTAGCAAGAAATGTGGAGAATCAGAATGTACTGGACATTTTAGTCACATAAACCTTTGCCAAGGTTCATAGCTAAATGAAATGTGGGCAATTTGTGAGAAAACATACATCGAAGGTGTTAGTCACAGCTGGTAGTTACTATATCTGTAAGAATTGCATCTACAGATATATTTACTGATGAGTCTACCAAATTCAAATAATTTGAAAGTACTACTGTCACTGATTATAGCCTGATTTTCTTCTGTTTCCTTTTATATTTTTAGGATATTATATTTTACCACAAAAACTTCTAATTCTATGCTTGGTAAAAATTTTCTACCTGTTTCTTAAATGTTTCTTAATTTATTGAGGTTACTAGTACCTGTCTGAGGAGAAGTTAATAGTGATTCTAGTTCCTCAACCTCTGAAGTGCTTCAGGGGAGGAAAATACTAAGAAACCAGGTTCCTGCCTATTTAGTTCAATTCTCAAATCCATTTGCCACAGAAAGTTGAGAATTTACTGCTCTGCATTTTAAAAGTTTTATTTATTGATAAATTTTGAAATTCTGAGTATTCTCTTACTTGAATAACCATCTTCTAAATTCCTATAGCTAAGTGGAAAGTAATCATTGAATCTGATTCCATTTAAAGTCATCCACCCTCTAGGTTGTTCAGTACCCTTAAATGGCACAGTCCAAAGGATGCTGGTTTGGTTTTGTTTTCTTTTTAAGGAAAAGAAATAATGTGCAGCTCTTCCAAAATGTCCTACCTCAAAGCACAATTTATAACAGGGTTTCTAAACATTTTTGTATTACAGACCCCTTTGATGGTCTGGTGTGAAACTTATGAATCTCTTGTCTGAACAGTATTTCTATATGCATAATGTAAAATTTATAGGATTATAAAGGAAAACAATCATACTAAAATATGGTAATAAAAATATTTATAAACTATTATAGAGCAACTCATTTATTTAACATCTTAAGATCCAATAGTCTAATTAACCACTTTAACTTCAAAACAGTGATAAACGAAGATATTTCAAGATACTGCAACGTGATAATGAAGATAACTGTGATTTCTGTTGTTGTCAAAAGCAGATTCTGATAATATTTCCATTATTTGTTTCTACATTTGTAATGAAAGGAAACGACGAATTTCAGTTAGCTACAATTTTTCCACTTTAAGTTCCTAGACCCCTATTTTCTATCTATGAATACTCAAAGGGGTCCATGGACCAAGAACTTCGAATTAGAAGGACTTAAGAGCTTAAAGAAAAAAATGTAGTAATAACAGCTAACTCTAAGTCACTAAAAATACATTTCCAAGTATTTAAATGATTGTAGTGACTTCACTGCTGATATATTTAATTGTTGCTTCTAATACAAATACCTTTTTTTCGCTTTTTAATTTTTTTTTTTTTTTTTTTTTTTTGCTTTTTAGGGCCGCACCCACTGCATATGGAAGTTCCAAGGCTAGGGATCAAATTGGAGCCACAGCTGCAGCTCCAAGCCTCATCCACTACCTACTCCTCAGCTCACAGCAGCACCAGATCCTGAACCCATTGAGCGAGGCCAGGGATCAAACCCACGTCCTCATGGATACTAGTCAGGTTTGTTACCACTGAGCCACAATGGGAACTCCCAGAATTATCTTTTCCATTCAAACCACTGAATTCTCCATATGTAATTCATACTTTGGTGATCTGGAGATTTACTCTGTTATAATGATACTACAGAATGAACTATTTGAAGCAGGTTCATCTTGGATTACTTCCAAGGACACTCAAATATCAAAACGGCTTACTTTCAAATAGCCCAACTCCAAGGAAGATTCCAGAGCATGAACTTCAAAGAAATATTACAAAGAGGCTTCCGTGTAGCAGCTCCACTAAATCAAATCTGCTTCTAATTGCATATAGTGTGCAATGTTTAAACTTCCCCAGATTAGCAGTTGATTTCCTGGCAAAACTCTGTAAACACCAAACAGTCAATAAATTGCCATCTATAAAACAGGAAATTTTAAATGCATACCAAATGCAATTCCCTTCTCATAAGCATCAAAATGTTTTTTGGAAGGAGTTCAGTTTCAAATACAAAATATAGCATGCTGTAGTTCATAATTTCATACATACAAACTTCTAAAAAACCAGCAATTGACCGCCTTATTTATTTTTCAAGGAACTTACCATAAATCAGAAGAGTGACAATTTACTTCCTCATTCTAGACCAAGGTACTATTAATCAAGTTGCCATAATTGGAGTTGAAAAGCAAAATATTTTACTGAGCAATTGTTTAAAGAAGAAGAAAATTTCAAGTGTATTGTTTCAAGTATGATCACTTAGGTAATAGTACCATCTAGTGGATTCTCATCCATAACACAGGAAACTAACAAATTACAAGCTCTGATTCAGGGAAAGCTTAAGTTTCTTTTTTTTTAAAGGTATTGTTGCATGTATAGTTTAGTAGACGTCTTACATCCTCAACAAAAGAATCTGAGCAGGTATCTCTAATAAAATTTCTATTTTATTAGACCTGGGATAGCTAGTCAGTATTGGTCACTTACTCTGGTTATAATTATATGATATGACTCAGGCTTTAATTAATTTTAGATACTTTAGCAAATAACCCATATCTCTTTTTTCCACTCGAATACTCACCACAGAATGCAGGATAAAAATGGCCATGGAGGAGTTCTGGCTGTGGCACAACAAGTTACAGATTCAGAAGTTGTCACTGCAGAGGTTTGAGTTCCATCCCTGGCCCAGGAACTTCTACGTGTCGTGGAAATGGCCAAAACATTTAAAAAACATGATATAGGTACTTCACTGAACCTATCTAATTTTTCATTCACTTTAAAGCAAATCAGTTGTGAGTTTTATTTTTTTTTATTTTTTTGGCCACCGCCTGGTATATGGAATTCCCAGGCCAGAGATAAGATCCCAGCCACACCTATGACCTACACTGCAGCTGTGGCAACACTGGGTCCTTTAACCCAATGTGCAGGGCTGGGGACTGAACCTGTGTCCTGGCATTGCAAAGACGCTGCTGATCCTGGTGCACCACAGCAGAACTCTTAGTAATATATTAATAGAAACTAATTTCTTGTGAGACACATCACAATTGTGATACATCTTCTCTCTGTTCACACGACAGTAGGACCCATTCGTGTGGCATACAGTAGATACTCAAACTTTATTTTTATTTGATGAAAGATATAGTTTTATGTAACATGAATCTTCATGTGTGTGAGAGAAGGAAAAGAAGGATGGAAGGAGTAAATATATGATTCCGTCATCTAGTCAATGGCTCAATATCTCCAGGGACTGGGAACTTGCTAACTCCTGAGGCAACGCCTATTGTAATATTAGAAACTTATTTTTGTTATTGTGTTTATTTACAATATTGTTAGTGTCAGGTATACAACAAAAATGATTCAGTTTTTTTTAAGATTATATTCCATTATAGGTTATTATAAGATATTGACAATAATTCCTTGTGTTATGTACTGTAAATCCTTCTTGCTTTATCTATTTTATGTATAGCAGTTTCTATCTGTTATTTCCATACTCCTAATTTATCCCTCTCTCCCCTTCTCTCTCCTTTTTGGTAACCATAAATTTGTTTTCTATGGCTGTGAGTCTGCTTCTGAGAAACTTACTTCTTAAAACTGAACCACAAGCTTTTTCCTCGAAGCTTCTTCCCACCCGATGGTGTATGTTCTACTTTCTGCAGCCACACAGAACTGCTTCACTCCTGCTTATATGGGACAGTCCTAAAAATATCTAGTTACCACATTTTCTTCTCCTCAAACACTGCCAGTTCTTTCAACTATAACTCCCACAATGTAATCTTCCATATTCACACTATCTTGGCTATTCTCCTCTATTTTTCTTGCTTTTGTTTCCTTTCTTTGGTGTCTCCCCTACACCTAGCATTCTCACCGAGCCTGTTGGGCTCTACAGCCTTGACTATGTCAACCGAAATAAAGAGACAAACTGAGGCAAAGTCTAATGACCAGATAATGAGTTTATTCAGGAATAGCAGAGGAAATGCAGTTTGGGAAATGCATGCTGTAGCAAGCTAGAGGCAAGTCCATTGAGGGTTTGGGGTGGGCAGTATTTAGGGGCAAGGAGCACAAAGAGGGGGAAAGTCTAGAGTCCAAGCAGTAAGTTCATTAGTTTGCAGATGAGAAGAGATACTTAACAGATGGTGACTGGTCAGGAGATGTCTCATATCTTTTGGAAATAGGATATTTATGGGAAATTAATCTCTCAGGTCCTAAATTCTGTTCTGCTAAGGATGTATTCATCACACCATCTATTTGACATCCTCAGATTTAGACTGGGATCCTTTCAGAACTACTCAATGAAAGTGGCCTTATTTTGCTAAAGGCCAAACAACTTGTGTTACTCTGTCTAATGTTATCTTTGGCCCTTGATATTTCAGCCATCACTCCAAAGTAGTGATTTTCAGTCTGTTCCTAGAAACCCTAGGGGTAGCACAAGTGCCTCAGGACACTTCAGGAGGAGCCAATAGCCAAGAGGAAAACGTCCCACATTCCCGCCACAACTAAAGCAATTACACTTTTATCCAACTCTTTATTCAGATTCTGCATCAAATTTCATTTGAGGGAGTTCCCGTCGTGGCTCAGTGGTTAACGAATCTGACTAGGAAACATGAAGTTGCGGGTTTAGTCCCTGCCCTTGCTCAGTGGGTTAATGATCCGGCGTTGCCGTGAGCTGTGGTGTAGGTCACAGATGCGGCTCGGATCCCGCGTTGCTGTGGCTCTGGCCTAGGCTGGCGGCTACAGCTCCAATAAGACCCCTAACCTGGGAACTTCCATATGCCACGAGAGCAGCCCAAGAAATGGAAAAAAGAAAAAGATTTCATTTGAAAAGATTGTTGGGGGGTGATTTTAAAGTTTGAATAGCTTCACCCTAAAGCAAAGGTGGAAGAGTATAAGGATGTCCACAATATCAGGAATTCAGGGGGCCAAAGATAAATACAGGCAAGAACGTTTTGTCTCAGGACTTTGTCTCAGCTTCTTCTAAGCAGTGCATCAACTTGAGATCAACATAACAATTGCATTCAGACGGTGTTTTCTCTGTTCTCCTCCCCTCCCAGTTTTATGGGTATCTGAAAGGGTACTTCTTCTAATTCAGAATATGTGATGCTACATTTTCATCTCTAAAGTTCAAGGTGGAGATCAACAGCCAGTTTTATCTGGTCAAGGATAAGGTCATTTCAACATATAACTTAGAACTATGTCCACGCAAATGCTTAAGAAATTGGTTCTCAGTCTTAAATATACCACAGAATCTCTGAGAGGCCTTTAAATAATGCTTCTATCCAGGTACTACTCTGAGAGATTCTAACTAAATTGGTCTTAGATATTAGTATTTTATTTATATTTATGGCCACAGGTATGGAATATGGACGTTCCAAGGTCAAGGATTGAATCCAACCCAGAGCTGTGACCTATACCGCAGCTGCAGCAATGCTGAATCCTTTAACCCACTGAGCCAGGAATCAAACCCACACCTCCCAATGACCAGAGCCACTACAGTCAGATTCTTAACCCAATGTGCCACAGCTGGAATTCCTGACTATCAATATTTTAAAATCTCCGCAGGTGCATTCAGAGTTGAGAAATTCTCACTCAAGACAAACTGAACATAAAGAGGAAACTGTAAGTGTAGACAATCAGTGGAACGAATGGTTGAAGTGACTGGGGGATTTAATGGAACTACAGAGAGATTATTTGGAGGTGAGGATCAGGAAAAGGTGGAAGTTATCACAAAGTAAGCATTTCACTGACCATTTCTCTCAGGCTTTAGAATGACCCATTTTGCTTATTGGGAGAGTAAACTCATGGTACTCTGAACATGCACCTTGGCAAGATTTCTAAACCATCACTTGAGAGCAATACAACAGGCTGGGCACAATCAGAAATGCGGCCAACCCGTTGGTGTCTAGTTAACATGTAGTATAATTAATCAAGCATTTGAGTCCAGAGAAATGAAAAAAGAGGGAGCAGAACAGACTAGATCATTCAAACAACTCTCTTGCTTGCACCCTCATCTCCCTGACTCCTCATCTTGTCTTTTCTTTCCATTAACAGTATTTGCTGAGTCTTTCCTAACCAGGCCAGATACACTGAGTTGAGGAAAATCATTTTTCATTAAAAGATGGGAGGACATTAGCCCTGTTTCTTTGGAGCTAGCATTCCAATAATGAGTGGATGGTCTAGTTTTTTTCTATCCTTCCTTCAAGTTTTTGAAGCAGTAGATTACAACTGCTGGCTTCCTCGCCTCCAATTCACTCCTCAGCCTACCACAACTTTCCATCCCTCTACTGCCTAGTAAGTCAGAAAGACAGATAATAATCTCCTGGCCACCAAATCTGCTCATTTAACACTCAATAAAGGTTTGACTAGCCACATTACTTTTGTTTCAGTGCCATTTGTTTAACCCTGATTTGTAGTTAAGATACTACCGCCCATTTTCTCTGGCCTCCCAGAGTTCCTGAAATACTTTGCTCTGTTTAATGCTTTTCAGTCCTTGTTGCTTGATCCTCTTCTTCTCTCCACATTCTAGCATTTTACCCCTTCTGTCTTCTGCCCAGATGACTGCTCTTTCACAAATTCACTTCCACCCTCGAGCCTCATATTTACTCCCTCGTATTTTACCACTGTCATTGTGTTACTGACTTTTAATCAATATCCTCCATTCAAGCATCCCCAAAGCCCAAGTCTACAGACTTATCTGCTACTAAATGTCCACCTCGATGTCCCACAAGCATGAGAAGCCCAATAGCTACAGATATCTCTCCTACCTCCCTAACTGCTCTTCTTCCACATTCATAACTCATTAAAACAGCACCGTCCTCAGTTACCTAAGCTATAAAATGGGAGGAGTCCATGGTGCCTATTACCCCTTCCCCACCAACTCCATATCAGCCAGTGAAATAATCCAGGAAAAGCTCCAGATTTACTCCTTAAGTGACATTTATTCTTTTGAGCAACAGAGGCAGAATTTCATTTCATACCCTTTTGGCTGAAATTCTGTTAGCCAAAATGGCATTTTAGAATCTCTGTTTTAAGAGCTATTAAGGAAACATGCATTATATAATAATGGAAATATGTTAATCAAATAAAAACACATGTTTTATAACTCTTTTTTAGAATCACAGATCAATGAGATGCTTTTCTTGTTTTGTTTTGTTTTGTTTTTTTGCGTGTTTTTCCAGCCACACCCATGACATGTGGAAGTTCCTAGGCCAGGGATCAAACCTGTACCATAGCTGCAACCCCAGCCACAGCAGTGGCAATGATGGATCCTTAATCTGCTATACCACCAGGGAGTACCCAGATGCTTTTCTTAAGATAGGACATGATTCTCTCCATTTCTCCTGAGGTTGATATAAAGACCAGCATTCTTTGTAATGAGTACCACCGGCAAAATCTAATAAAGAAGCAGTACCACTATATTTTAATAAATAGAGTATTTATTAAAATATAATAGGAGTTCCCGTTGTGGAGCAGTGGTTAACGAATCCGACTAGGAACCATGAGGTTGCGGGTTCGATCCCTGGCCTCGCTCAGTGGGTTAAGGATCCAGCGTTGCCGTGAGCTGTGGTGTAGGTTGCAGACGCGGCTCGGATCCCGCGTTGCTGTGGCTCTGGCGTAGGCCGGTGGCTATAGCTCCGATTCGACCCCTAGCCTGGGAACCTCCATATGCCACGGGAGCAGCCCAAGAAATAGCAAAAAGACAATAAATAAATAAATAAATAAATAAATACATAAATAAAATATAATAAAAATAAGGCTATATACATAGACCACTGTCCACATATAGAGGACAGCTGACCACTATCCAAACAAACAGAACTGTACCACCAATCTTCCTTGCATCTCTCAAGGACCATGATAGGAAAACCATCTATAATTCAAAGCAAAACTCTGTCAATCCCCTTTCTTTTGTTCTTCTTGCAATTCTTTCATCCTCCCACCACAACAAACTTTCTCTCCACCCAGCTAGCTGAGTATGCACCCCCACCCGTATACCTTCATTCTCCTATTCTTATCCAGCTCTTCCTGTTTCTTCTTCCTCTAATCTTTCTGGTATTTTCCTTCTTTACCAGTTTTCCCAATTCTAGATAATTCTAAAAGCCTAGAATCAGGCTAACAAAGACAGAAATCTTAAAGACTAACAGGAGGGGAGCATCTGTGTGAGCAAAGACAAAATTACCTTCAGCTAGTAAAAGAGTGGGCAAACACTGAGAACACTCATTCTTTATTAATAAATCTTATTCCCACACATTCATTTATTGCAACATCTATATCATCTGGAGAGAGGCAAAGGAACTCAGGTTCAGAGTTTTACGTCTCCTACATAAAAATAAACCTCCTCTCTCCTATCTCTTCCACTTGTGTAGAACTATGGATGCTCTAAGGAAGTCCCTCCAACATTTCCACTAACCTCCAAGATGGGGGACAATTTCCAGAATGGGGACATGAGGAGCTTGGTATGCCTACTCTGCAGCAAAACAAATCTAACTGGTGAAAATATAAAAATACAACCATTTAAAATCTCTTGAAATTGCCCTAAGGACATACGGCAAATGAAGAAACATTGATTCAAAAATCTTGGTAAGAAATAAATCTTGGTAAGAACAGTGAGACTCTGTGGCACTTGAGCCATGACCTGCTCCCTCCTTTATCTCTAAATAGCATGAGGAAAATTCCACTCTGGGTAAGTGTGGCCAGGCACATAGGGATCCCTGTGCCCCAGTTCCTAGTCAGAGGCCATGGTATCTCTGCAGGAGGGGAATGCTGCCAGCACTACCTGCTCCCTATTGCAGAAAATCAATTCTAGGTGAGTGCACCTGAGAACTGAGGGCGCCCCGCCTCTAACAGGGTGAAAGGCCCACCCCAAGCACAGCAGGCCAGGAATCCTGAGGTTCCAGCAGCCCTCAGCCACTCATAGAGCTGCAGTTCCATGTCAGGAGAAGCAAACCATAAAGACCAGGCTAGTGACTCACCCAATGCACCGCTCATAAACTGGGGGCTTAACTCCGACAGAAGCCAACAGCTACTCTTACTCCTAGCTTTGGAGAAGTGACTCAGAGATGTTGCCCATAGGTAGTGACCACGGAAAGGTTAAAAGCCAAATGTCAGTATTTATAAGTCTTTCCCCCAGGGCTCTTAATTTCCTCAGAGAAGAATCCTTCCATTTCTTTTCTGGGATATAGCCCCCTGGTTCTGGTATCGGGGGGTCAAGGAGGGAGGAGGGAGATGAGGGTCCCGTGTTTCAGAATATAGGATTCATAGGGTCTCCATGCTGGTTCACACAGTGTCATCAGTGACTAAACCATTCCTATGTGTAGGGGGTATCGAGAGGAACCTTGGCAGTTTGCTCACTATGTATATTTCTAACAATGCCTCCCTTCTTCAACTTTTCGCCATGTCTCCACCTTAATAGTGCCTAAATTCTTCTAAATTCTGAGACTTCAACCTTCTGTATGTGGGAATTCTCCATATTCTTGACAGGGGTAATTCTCCTTGAGGGCCCTGGGCTGCTGGTTCTTTACTAGGTTAAGTCATAGTCCATTTATTCACTTTCCTGATGATTTTCCATAGCATCTTCAGGCAGATGGAATACACTGGCTGGCTACCCAAAGGCCATTTACATCTTGCTTTTTTACTGTATCTTCTACCAAAGAGGCTGGACAGCTAAAATACTTACTTACTCATACCCCCTTGAAGCTAGGGCTGGCTAAGGAGACTGTGTTCTCATCTATAAGACAGAAGCAAAAGACACTAAATGGGGCTTCAGGGGAGCTTTCTAAGAGAGTCAGACTTAATCCTCATGCCACTCTCCTCCTTTCTTCCTGGAGCTGCAGAGCTCATAAAGAACCCTGACGGCAGATGCATCATGCTGCTGTACAACAGAACTTAAGAAATCAGGCTGAATATAAAAAATTATATAGAAGCCACTGAAATCAGTAAAGTTTCTAGAAATAGACGCAAGTCACAGAACAACACCAGAATCTTAATACTTGAAAATGTTCAGGCTTCACAGAGCAACTCAATAAAACATGCAAACATTTGCTTGGGGGATTTCACTGCACTGCCCCTTGCCTCTCTGTCTTCATCCTCCTCTCACCTGGCTCTATTTCAGTAAGTAATTTCTGTTAAATAAAGTAATACATATGCACAAGCTCCCAGTTTGTCTTTTTTCTCAGAATTTTCCTTTATAAGTAGGAAAAGTATACCACTGTGACCCCCAAGACTGGCCCCCTGGGGGTGGTCCCTCTTCCTGCTCCTAAATCTGCTTCTGCATCAGGATTCACTGTTCCAAAAATAGATCAACTTCCACCCCCCCACACCCCAGCACTTTGAGAAATGGATGTTTATTGGTTTCTCTTGGAGAAGGCTAGAAGATTATTTTACAGTGAACGCCTATGGTTTATCAAAAAAAATTAAAAAATCACCGTTAATGATCTGTCTTAATCCCATCGATCACCAACCACATTTTTCCTCTTCAGCCCTCCCCCCACCACCCTCCAGCCTCCCAGCCAGCCCAGGCTTCCTATTTTATGCAGAGTAATTTATTTCCTATCTGTTTCTCATCTTCACATGCATAAGCTAACCTCTTAAAACAAAAATCCATTTTTTAGGATACATCTTTCTTAGAAACAAGTTTGTCAGAGGGCAATAAATAAGAATTTTCTCCTGTCATACCTGGGTCATAGATTTTGTCATTATTCTTGAATTTATTTTATTCATCCTCCCTCTGTGTATGGCTACATTTCTCCTACATTGCACATCCTCAACTCTTCAAATCCTGTTTTCTTTCCTACTGTTCCTGCTTTCTTTTCTTTTATTATTTCTAACTGATTTCACACATTCATAACTTGCTTCTCATCTTCTCTTGGCAGTGGAAGGTGGGTGAGGGCATGATGGGGGTGCTGGAAAGGGAAAGGGGGGTGATGGTGAAGGGAGGGGTGCTAGAGGAAGTGCACTAGGATGATGGGCAAGGGCACTATCTTGGGCAGGCTCCAAGGGGCAGGGTCCGAAACTGGGTTTTGGGTGCATGTGATCTGTCAAAAGAACACCCTCAGACAAAGCACACAGGGCTGGAAGTAAAGCTGGAAAACAAGAGCAAGCAAGGATATGTTCTCAGGCAAAGACTGACACTTCGGCTTGATCCATGGGGAGAGAGCTCTGGTACAGAAATCACACCGAAGAACTTTTGTGTGAGAAATGAGTCAATTGGCTATACGCTTTTAGGGGTGAGTGTTCTACGTAGAGCTAAGTCCCTGCGTGATACTCTGCCAAGGCAATGTTCTGGAGAAAGGGGGCAGTAGTGAGTTCTATGCAGCCAGATTTGACAGAGCATGGCAATGGGTGGGCTGGGTAAAGAGGGTCCAGCCTACTAAAGGAACTGACATCTATTTATTAAGGAAGAGCTGCCTCATTAATAAGTCTACAAATAACAAATGCTAGAGAAGATGTGGAGGAAAGTGAACCCTCCTACACTGTTGGTAGGAATATAAATTCAAACAACCACTATGGAAAACAGTATGCAGGTTCTAAATATAAAAACTAAATATAGAATCTCCATATGATCTAGCAATCCCACTCCTGGGCATATACCCAGGCAAAACTACAATTAAAAAAGATACATGCACTCTCATGATCACTGCAGCCCTATTCACAATAGCCAAGACATGGAAACAACTTAAATGCTCATCAGCAGATGAATGGATTAAGATGTGGCACACATACACAATAGAATACTAAGCCATAAAAAAGAACAAAAATAATGCCATTTGCAGAACATAATTGCAACTAGAGATTCTCATACCAAGTGAAGTCAGAAAGAGAAAGACAAATATCATATAATATCACTTATATCTGGAATCTAAAATATGGCACAGATGAACCTATCCACAGAACAGAAACAGACTCAAATACATGAAGAACAGACTTACCATTGCTGAGGGGGAGGGAGTGGATGAACAGGGAGTTTGGGATTAGTAGATGCAAACTATTACATTTAGAATGGATAAGTAATGAGGTCCTACTGTATAACCATATCCAGTCTCTTGGGATAGACCATGATGAAGGAAAATATAAGAAAGGGATGTGTATGAAAGGGTCACCTTACAGCAGAAATTGTCACATCATAAATCAACTACTATACTCTAATAAAAAAATTTTAAGTAAAACAAAATAAGGAGTTCCTGTTGTGGCTCAGTGGGTTAAGAACCTGATGTTGTCTGTGAGGATGCAGGTTGGATCCCTGGCCTCACTCAGTGGGTTAAGAATCGGGTGTTGCTGCAAGCTATGGCGTAGGTTGCAAATAGGGCTTGGATCTGGTGTTGCTGTGGCGTAGGCCAGCAGCTGCAGCTCTGATTCAACACCTAGCCCAGGAAGTAACACGGCTGCGGCCATAAAAAGAAAAAAACAAAAACAATACAATACAATAATGAAAGTTGGGATCACCAGCTGGCAAACAAACTATGCCTGTCTGTCTATGAGCAAAAGTTTATGAAATTAGAAGAAGCAGGTCTGTGCAGTAAATGACCAAAGCTTCCCTAAGAAATCAAAATTTAAAAAATGAAAAAAGAAAAAACTCACAAATGTAGAGAGTGGCTTTAAACAAACCTCCTATTTTCCAAAGCATATCTCCCACCCTCCTTACCGCCCTCATTCCCTCTCTCTACCCTCCACACCAACCACCCCCCTCTTTCTTTTAGGAAGCAAAGGTCTTCAAGCCAGGGTCAGACCTTTTGGTGCCTGTGTTCACTGGACTGCCCACTTCGTGGTGTAGTTTGAGATGAAGTAGAGGCTCTTGTCAACAGATGTCCCATTGAGTGTGGGCCTCTTTTCCTCTAAAGCATTTCTGATGGAAGGTTTGCTAGCATGGCAATATGTTCTACTTTGACTGAGTGCTTTTGACTGGGAAAGTGGAGATGGTTTAGAGGAATTCACAAGGGAGAAATGAGGCTACCTGTCAGTAAAACTGAAGCCCATTCTTAATGGGTACCCCCTTGGCCTCATGGTGCTCTTAGGAAATGTTACCTGTCTGAAAATTCATGAATTTAGAGGTGGTCTCCAACTCCCTTTCCCCTCCCCCCATACTTTTGTAATTTAATAATGTGGACTGTGACTGGGATCTCACTCCTGAATCTGAAAAGGCATCTCCAACCAATTGTAGCACTGTTTCATACTCAGTCTAGGTGTGGCCTCATCATCTCTAGGCTCAATGTTCCACAAAGCCAAAAACTATTTGTCAGACTTGGTATGAAAACTAAGATCAATTTTCTGTCCTGTACTCGTCACAGTTAGGCAGCCCCATCTGCAGGGATAGAAGAGACAAAGAGGGTGGGAATCAGCTGTCATTATATAGAACGCCCAAGTAAAGGAGCTTCATTTACTAAGTGCAGATAAAAAGTCAAGGAGAATAGGACCAACGTGGAAAAGCTCTTTTCTGGTTTGAATGATCAGGAATCACTGTTTTGACAATAGTGAGAATGTCTAATCTTTGTATTCAAGCCAAAAAAGCCATTTATACCAAAAGTAGTGATAGGCTGAGCATAATTAATACTGTATCTCAGGTCACTCCAGGTAACACTGCCACTGCATAGGAAAAATAAGGAAAGAAAGATATAAAAATCTTTCGCAAGTTTCCCACAAGAGAAATAAAAACCTATAATCACTGAAAATTTCTAATTTAATAAGGAAAGAAAGCAGATGAAAACAGGTTTATAGCTCATATCTGCCAAAGAGAATTAACTACTATGCACTTTAAAACTCTCCTTTCAGTGGGGAATTAGGTGCAATAAAGCCCAGCACATCTTGTCTCAACCATGAAATAAAATGATCATCTGCTTATCTATCATTTATTTCACACAGAGGGCTCACACCAATAGAGCTCTGATTTTATAGAGCTATGAAGGAAGATAAAACCCATAAAACATACTGTACATTTTTATAGTTTAAAGATTTGTCTCTCAGAAAGGTGAACCAAATATTTACAAACAAACCTATCTCATCTTTTGAGACTGATCTTTTTCACAATATGGTAATTCCCTGGGTATCTGGAGGTCAGAGTCCAGCAATGCTTTAGGCACTCGAGTATGATTATAATCAGAGCTTCCTTATTAAGATGAAAATATTCTTGGCACTATTGTCTAATAGCTGTTGAGTAGAGGCATCCCTGAGCTTACAGTAGAAAAAAATCATCAGCCCCCTTCCCTACTGAAGCAGGAGAAAAGGAGGGGACTTGAGGTCATAATCTAGGGTAGGAGATGTTGCTTCCCAAAAAGACAAACAGCCTCTCTCCTGGAATTGGCACTCACTTCGGGGAATTCTTTTGCTGAATCTTTGACTCTCTGAATTCTTTCTATTTGATGGAAATTCCCTCAATAACACTATCATCCAGGCACTGGAGAGATAACAAGGCCTCTCAAGTTGCTAATTATCTAGGAGGGAAAGAGACAAGTAAACAGATGATCCCAATACAGTCTGCTATGAGTGACAAAGAAGAGGGCACAAGCTGTGGTAAAGGATGCGGCAAGGTCAATCCTGTTAGGAGACAAATGGAATTGTGACAATTCTGTGGAAGGGGTCTCAAAAGATGCTTCAACATCACTGAAATGACGTATTACGTTGTATTAAATACGAATACTTTATATCTGTTAACAAAGTTGTGAAAATATAAACTACTCAATTTTAAAAATAATGAATAATTATTATGTTTTCTCATAAAACCATATAGGAAAGTATTACCTACAAGAAACCACACAACTTGACCCTACTGTCATCATTAATAGGTCTCTAATTCCTTCTCCTCTCCCTTCATAGGATTTCTATCCTGGAGAGGAAGGAGATCAGAAAATGTGATTAGAATGACAGAGGATAAGGAAAAAACGAGTTAAAAAATTACAAACAAGTGATAGTCATATGACTCAGCAATTCCACTCCTGAGTATACACCTCAAAGGAATTAAAAGCAGGGGCTTGAAGAGATATTAACATGTCCAGGTTCATAGCAGCATTGTTCACAACAGCCAAAAAGGTAGAAGCAACACAAGAGTCCATCAACAGGAGAATGGATAAACAAAATGTGTAACACACATACAAAGGAATATTACTAAGCCTTAAACAGGAAGGGAATTCCAACACAGGCACAACATAGAAGAACCCTGATGATACTATGCTAAGTAAAATAAGCCAAACACAAAGACATAAAAATTGTACGATTCTACTTATATATTAATGGCTAATTTTATATGTCAATTTGGCTAGGCCATAGTAGCCAGATATTTCATCAAATGGCCTGGATTCTGCTGGAATTTTTTTTTTTTTCCTTTGTCTTTTTGTCTTTTCTAGGGCGGATCCTGTGGCATATGGAGGTTCCTGGGCTAGGGGTCAAATCAGAGCTATAGCTGCCAGCCTACACCAGAGCCACAGCAACTTGGGATCCGAGCCGCATCTGCAACCTACACCACAGCTCATGACAACACCAGATCCTTAATCCACTGAGCAAGGCCAGGGACCGAATCCGCAACCTCATAGTTCCTAGTTGGATTCCTTAACCACCGTGCCATGACAGAACACCTGGAAAGTATTTTTTAAATGAGATTAAACCCACCATCATGTGAGTGGGCCTCATCCAATCAGGGGAAGGACTTAAGAGAACAAGGACTGACTTCCTCTGAGGAAGGAATTCTGCCTCCAGATTGTCTTCAGATTCAAACTGGAACATCAATTCTTCCTTGCCACCTCCCACCAGCTGGCCATAACAGCCCCCACAACCATGTGAGCCAATTCCTTAAAATAATCTCTCTCAATCTCATTCTTTCAACACACACACACACTCTACTGGTTCTGTTTCTCTAGAGAATCCTGAATAATATAATGAGGTGCCTAGAATAGTCAAATTCATGGAGAAAGAAAATAGAATGACAGTGGCCAGGAGCTTAGGGGAGTGGGGAATGGTGAAGTACTGCTTAATGGGCATACACTTCCAGTTTGCAAGGAAAAAAGACTTCTTAGGAGTCCCCACTGTGGCTCAGCAGGTTGAGGACCCAACATAGTCTTCATGAGAATGCAGATTCAATCCCTGGCCTGGCTCAGTGGGTTAAGCATCCAGCATTGCCACAAGCTATAGCATAGGTTGCAGATGCGGCTCAGATCTGGCATTGCTCTGGCTGTGGTATAGGATTGCAGCTGCAGCTCTGATGCAACCCCTAGCCCAGGAAGGTCCATATGCCACAGGTGGCCATTAAAAAAAAGATGAAAAAGACTTCTGTGGATAGAAGGTGGTGATGATTGTACAACAGTGTGAATTTACCTAATGATACTGAACACTACAGTCAAAAATGTTTAAGAAGGTAAATTTTATGTTATGTGTATTTTGCCACAATATAAAAAGAAAAAAAAAAAAAAACAGATGAAAGGACACTCACTCATAAAGAACATCAATCCAGAGACTGGAAGAAAATACCAAGAGCCAGAGTAGGGAATGAGCAAAGAGCCATATTCAAGGTATGCCATTGTGAAATTCCAGAACATCAAGATTAAAAATTATAAAAAGCTTTCAGGAAAAAAATAATATACATATATATATATAGTCATTTATAAATGTTTGGAAATTAGAATGACTAAATTAGACTTTTCAAAAACAATGATGGAATCTGGAAGCAACGTTTTTAAAACTCTTCAACCTAGATTTTTATACTTAGCCAAAGTATTAGTCAAGTATGAGAGTAAATTTAAGATTATTTTTAGGCTGAATTATGTTCTTTGCCAAAATGAGTAAAACAGGAAACAGACTTAGTATCCATGAAACAAGGATACAAAAGAGAGTGACAGAAAATATTCTCAGAGGATATCTGTGCAACAGGCCTAGAGATAAGGACAGGAAATGTGTGGGTTTATGGAAGGTCTCCAGAGACAAAGAGAACCTAGAGAATTATCTGATGAATTTGTCCACATGCAAAATTGTATTAAGAGAAGTTACATATATCTGCCTGAATGGTTGAAATTATCTCTCTTACTCCTCCCTCTGAAACAAAGTAGGAACCTTGCAAAGCCCATGGGGTACAAAAGCTTCTCTGTGCTCCTCATTTCTTATTTGTAGAAAAAGGCTTTAATATCCTAGGCCTTCCCTGAGTTCCAAAGAGCAGACTCAAGTAGTGACTAATTAGTGAAGTCAGAGAATGCAGTCAAGACACCATAGTTCCAAGTTCCCGTCGTAGCGCAGTGGAAAGGAATCCAACTAGGAACCATGAGATTGCGGGTTTGATCCCTGGTGTTGCCGTGAGCTGTGATGTAGGCCAGCAGCTGTAGCTCCAATTCGACCCCCAGCCTAGGAACCTCTATATGCCATGGGTGTGGCCCTAAAAAGACAAAAAAAAAAAAAAAAGAAAAAGTTCAGAGTCCTAATCCCTCTTCAAGGGATATATATAACAATATGATACATATCTTTGAGCTGTTCTTCAGGAACAAAGGCCCCCCCCCCAGCCCCCTTCCCCCATCACACCCAGGTGGAAGATGTTGACTCTATGATGAGCATAAGCACAAAGAATCCAGGTTGTTTGGAACTGGTTGAAGCCTGCTGATTAAAATTCCTAAAACACTACCCCATTAACCTCACCACCAACCATTCAGAAGAAAGTCATGCACCCTGCAGCCCTCACCCCAAATGTTGCTTTTAAAGACCCTTCACTGAAAGCCACTGGGGAGTTTGCATCTTTTTAACATGAGCAGCCTGTTCTCTTTGATGGGCCTGCAAAAAACACTGTACAACTTGGTGTCAGTAAATTGGCTCTGCTGCATAGCAGGCAAGTTCAGTTTGGTAACCCTTCCCTCCCTTTCTCACTCTCTCTTCCTCGCTCTCTGCTTTTTCCTATGTATGCTTGTATATATATCTTGTATTTGTATATAAATAAATACAACTGTAAACATTTTTCTATATTTGCACGTACATAAAAACAAAACAAATGAGAGTTCCCGTCATGGCGCAGTGGTTAATGAATCCAACTAGGAACCATGAGGTTGTGGGTTCGATCCCTGGCCTTGCTCAGTGGGTTAACGATCCGGCATTGCTGTGAGCTGTGGTGTAGGTTGCAGACACTACATTGCTGTGGCTCTGGCGTAGGCCGGTGGCTACAGCTCTGATTAGACCCCTAGCCTGGGAACCTCCATATGCAGCAGGAACGGACCTAGAAAAGGCAAAAAGACAAAAAAAAAAAAAAAAAAAAAAAAGAAAGAAAGAAAAAGCAACACAATTATCAACTTCGGGATAAACAAAAAACCATACAGAAAATAAACACAAATAGAGAAAGTGAGCAATGAAATTAGGCTGAGGGAAAAACATTGCTTCAGTGTTAAATCCTCATTTCTCCTAATAGGAAATGAATACATAATGTGTAGAATTAATATATTATGACATTGCAGGAGTTTCCACTGCGGCTCAGTGGCTTAAGGATCTGGCCTTGCCACAAGCTTCAGCTTAGGTCACAGCTATAGCTTAGATTTGATCCCTGGCCCAGGGAACTTCCACGTGCTGCCAGTGGGGCTGAAGGAAAAAAAGTGTTTGCCTCAGGAAAATTGAACTGGGGATTAGGAAGTGGTGAATCCATAGGTTGATTTTTTTTTTTTTTATCTTAAAAGGCTTTTAGTTTTGTTTAAATGTTAAACCCAAATTAGAAAAATTAAAATTTTAAAATCATATGAGGACCATACACCTATTAAAAGAGCCAAAATTCAAAATTTCCTTCTTTCTCTATCAGGAACAACACAAGTGTTGGGCTTGGAGTTCCTGTCGTGGCCCAGCGGTAAAGAACCCAACTAGCATCCATGAGGACATGCGTTTGAAGCCTCTGGCCAAGACAAGAATTATGATTTACCAGACCCCTATCATCGCCCCATGGGTCTCATTGTAAAACTCCTTCCCTCACCTTGAGCAACCTGGCCTACTCCTTCCTGCCCCTACTAGGAAAGATATTGTGGCCCACTTCTCACCCCACCTCTACAGGGGCCTTATAAGCCCCAAACCAACCACAAGTGTATCTTAAAACCCTCTTTCCCCAACCAATCAGTGGGTCAGCAGGTGCATCTCTTCTCCCTGGGTTATTAAAACAGACATGACCACATGCTTGTTGTTGGCTCTCTCTGACTATTAGGAAGTCATCCCACTGTGCTTGCAATATCCGTCTCTTATTGTCAATAAACTCTTCCTGTCCACCTCCCCATGCTCAATAAACTCTTCTTTTCACCCCAAATACAAGTCCAGAAATAATTCTTGACCCCCCCACCCCCACGCACAGACCACAAGAAGTTAATCACCAGAGACAACTGTAGGGGCACAGTTGAATTTACATAACAAACCTTGCTGAAACTGACCTTTATTTTCCATTAATCTCTCTATATATTTGTCTTCCCAAAATTTGCCACCTTAGAAGCACAAAGCTCTTTTCCTTAGTCTTGTCACATCTCTAAAAATTCACTGTTCTTTCGTTAAGATGCTGTATAAGCTCAAGTTCTAGCACCCCTTAGAGTTTCTCATCTCTGAGGATTCCCATGTATATACACAGTGCATATGTTAATAAACTTATTTTTTTCTTCCTAATTTATCTTTTGTCAGTATAATTTATAGGCCCCAGATGGAGCCTATGGAGGACCTAGATGGGCAGAAAGAAAAAAGTTTTTTTTCCTCTCCCACAGTTACATATTGTATGATTGAACCAAATGACATTCTAGAAATGACAAGACTATGGAGACAGTAAAAAGATCAGTGGTTGCCAAGGGTTAGTGGAGAGAAAAGGATAAATGGGAGGGGCTTTTAGGACACTGAAACTTCTCTGTATGATACTATAACGGCAGATACGTAGCACTCACTATACATTTGTCCAAACCCACAGAATGTACAACACTAAGAATGAACCCTAATGTAAATAACGGACTTTGGGTGATAATGATGTTAAAGTAGGTTCATCTACTGTAACAAATGTACCACTGTGGTGGGGTATGTTGATAATGAAGGTTATGCATGTGTAGGGGCAGGTGGCGTATAGGAAATCTCTGTACCTTCTGTTCAATTTTGCTGTAAACTTAAAACTGCTCTAAAAATAAAGTGTTTTTTACATATGCTGCAAAAGGTACATCATGAAAAAAAAATTACATGGAAGTACTCTATTTGTGGTCTTTACATAGGAGAACATAACCAGGAGAAGCCAGTGGAGAATCGTGCCAAGAACAGAGACATGGGGGAGGTCCCATTGTGGTGCAGTGGAAACAAATCCGACTAGTAACCATGAGATTTCGGGTTCGATCCTGGACCTTGCTCAGTGGGTTAAGGATCCGGTGTTGTTGTGAGCTATGGTGTAGGCCTGCAGCTGTAGCTCCAATTTGACCCCTAGCCTGGGAATGTCCATATGCTGTGGGTGCGGCCCTAAAAAGCAAAAAACAAAAATGAACAAACAAAAAAAACCCAAAAAGAACAGAAACATTGGGAGCTTGGATCCAGCCTTGAGCTGCCACTTCACCATCTGGGTGTATCATGGGTAGATTAATTCCCTCTTTTGGGTCCATTTGCTTTCACTGAGGCTCTAAGGAGTCACACTAGGCTCATGTGCGTTTGATTAATCATGAGTCCCACAACAGGACATGTTGGAAAAAAATAATTGGTGGTCAAATAACCTTGGGAAGCACAATATAACTGAACAGTCTCTTGAAGACTCCAATCCACATTAACATTTTAAAGGGGGTGTGAAATCGTAAAGAAAACCTTGTTTTTTTTAACCCACTTCATAAATCTCTTGGACCATGTGTTTCCCTTACCATATTCTTCCTTTGAACCTATTTACAGGTCTCTAAACTTTTGTTTTGTGAAAAATATAGGGATATATCACCTCTCCTAGTCAATTCAGGTTACTATGGAAAAACACCATAAACTGGGTGGCTTACAGATAATAGAAATTTATTTCTCACAGTCTGGAGTCTCTAAGTCTGCGACTTGGATGCCAGCTTGGCCAGGTTCTGGTGAGATCCCTCTTCCAGGTCACAAACTGCTTATCCCTTTATTGAATCCTCAGATGGAAGAAAAAAAGGAAATTGTATTCCAAAGGCTCCAACTAATAATACCATCATATTGGGGGCTGGGATTCCAACATATGAATTTGAGGGGGACACAGTCTATAACACTACCCTAGGACAATTTCTAAGATAAACACTCTAAGATTCTTTCATTATATGATTCCATGGCAATACCCACACAATAGCTCTTGGATAGATTTGGGAAAATGTACAACTTAAAACATTTCTTTCTCTGATTTCTTCCTTCAGTGCTGTGAAATAGCTTTAGAAGAAGTCATTTAATATGAGGTTATGAATGTCATTTCAGAAATAAAATTCCCATAAAATGAATGATCACACAGCTTGAATCTATAGAATTGTTTCATATAAAACTTTTTATGTAGCATAAGTTACATAACAGATAAATGTCTTCTTATCTGAAAATGAATAGAACACACACACAAGGCACTGCCAAAGTGTCATTCAGCATTCTAACAAAGAATAGAACCAATTCAGTCCTTCTTAGGCATACAGCAAATCTTTCTCTCTTGATAAAAACAACTCTGAGTAAGGAAAATGTAACATATGACTTCATAGCTATAAACTAATTGTCTTACGAATTTATGAACAGAGCTGAGGCGCGCCCCTATATGTCAATGCCACAATGCAGAAAACATTGCTACTTAAACGCAGAAAGAGAGAACCTGATTAAAATGCAGTCGATAGGAAGTGTCCGTCATAGATCATAGAGTGCTGAGAGGAGCTCTTGCTTTAATGCCCTGCAAACTGTGGAAGCAGATGCTGTTATTGGCTCAGGAGAGTCATCAAGAAAACATAAATATGAAATAGCAGTTATGCAAGAATGTTTAGGGGCCATGTGGAAGCAAAGGGAGAAGGGGCTTCAAAGCATATCTATGAGGATAATACACAAGAGAGAAGTCTGAATTTATAACAGTCATCAGCTACAGAAGATGCTGGAGACCTTGACATCATTAGCAACAACTCTGCGTAGACCTTTCCCCTGTGTGAAATATTTATTGGTCAACTTATAGTCATTACTCCAGACTCTTCCAATTAGGATTACATGAAAAATCTAACCTGCCAGAATTAACATTCCATTGAGGTCTATCTTCCCAAAATCATCACCATAGCCAAGGAAGAAAAGAAAAAGGATCCCTATCCAGGTCAATTTAAAAATAAATAGCCATCTGCCACTGGCAAGGGAACTTCCTTGGTCTTTGAACAAAGAGACTATTCTAAAGCTGAGTACCTGCTGCAGCAAAGAATAAAAACCAAGCATCGGTTCAGGCTCTGGGGCTCAAAGTTATTAAAACAAAATAAAATATTTTCCACTTCATTAGGGTTAGTCAATGATCTTTTGTCCTCTTCAGATCTACAGACATACAATTAATTTGAAAATGACACTTGCTCTAAATTTTAACTTTCAGGGTAAAAAAAAAAAAATTACACATTCAGTTCTCAATAGAGACTAGAATAAACCAGCTTGATAAGATGGTTTCAAGCTTATCAAGCTGAAAAGTTACTAGATTCCTAGAACCCGGGTCGTTTGCATAGAGCTACGACCATGGTAGAGCTCTGCCTTGGGGCTGGCAGATGGGGTAGGGCCATCATCGCCCCAGCCTCTGCCTTGACATCATTAGCAACAACTCTGTGTAGATCTTTCCCCTGTGTGAAGTATTTATTGGTCAACTTACAGTCATTACTCCTGACTCTTCCAATTAGGATTACATGAAAAATCTATCTTCCCCAAATCATCACCATAGCCAAGGAAGACAAGAAAAAGGATCCCTTTTACCAAGTTGATAAAAATTGTCAAGCAGGAAAGAATATTGTTCCAGGTTAATGACTACAAAATAGAAACCAAAAAATAGAAAAATTAAAAGCAAGATACCAAGCTTTTACCACATGAGGCAGTTGCGTTTTCACTTCTAATGTGCCACATGGACCACCAGCCACCTCTTCTATACTACGAGGTACCATGGAATTGACCAGTGAGAGATACCAGTCAAAGTCTACTGACATAAGAATTTATTCCTATTACTGGTTAAGGTTTCACAGTACAGGGAATTCCAAGATCACAAGCTCCTTTGTCCAAGATCCATTGTGATTGTGGACGAACAATGCTGCCTGTCATTCAGTAAACAAAAGATGTTGTGGCCAAGAGGCCATCAGCCGCAGCAGTCACTCCCAGTGATGCAACCTGAAGGGATTCAGGATGAAGAAACACTGGCCCTATACAGTTAAGGAGCACACCAAAGGAATGACTTCAATGAGCCCAGGCTCTTGCCTCTTCCCATACTAATTTTAGTTCTTTTAGAAAGCACTAAATTCTTTAACTCAAGATGTTTGCTCTTATGATGTTCTACCTTGTTTTTGTTGCAAAAACTCCTATACATCCTGGTTCCTCCCTTACCACTTTGGAATAGCTCCTTAGAGCTGTCTGAGAGGCTGTAGCCCTGGTTGTCGTTTTCAGAAAGGACTCTCAACGTTTAGGCTGTGTGGTTTTGACATTGTTGTTTTTCAACCAACAGTGGGAACTGACTCTAGCACAGAGCAGGGCTCAATATGGAGCCCTTCTGGATCCACTGAGGCACAGTGTTAGGCTGTGGAGAAAACAGCATGTCAACACAAGCTCGGAGGCAGAGCCAGGGCACTACTTCATCCTTTGCAAAGATCTATGGCGAAAAAAAAAAAAAGGCATCACTGAAGCAACAGACAAGAGTCTATCAGGCTTTCCAAGATACTCAGCAACAGTACTCAGTGACAGCACCTAAACAAGCATCTAACAGGCTGACTGGACTTCCCACCTTGCTCTCTTCCAGGTGTTAAGACAAGACTGAAGCTTTGGTCCAAGCGTTCTTGAACAATTGGTAAGAGCAGAAAAAACCACAGGGGGAGAAATCTTATTACCTGACAAGTAAGGCATGCAAGGATAAAGAGTATGAAGTGATATTTTTCCTGAAGTTGGTGAAACAGGTCAGATTCATTTCAGAAAGATCATTTGAATTAAGAAACTATGAATATCTTACAGATGGCCAGCAAACACATGAAAAAATGCTCAACATCGCTGATTATAAGAGAAATGAAAATCAAAACTACCATGAGATACCACCTCACACCAGTCAGAATGGCCATCATTAATAAGTCCACAAATAACAAGTGCTGGAGGGGCTGGGGAGAAAAGGGAACCCTCCTACACTGTTGGTGGGAATGTAAACTGGTACAGCCACTATGGAGAACAGTTTGGAGATACCTTAGAAATCTATACATAGAACTTCCATATGACCCTGCAATCCCACTCTTGGGCATCTATCCGGACAAAACTCTACTTAAAAGAGACACATGCACCCGCATGTTCATTGCAGCACTATTCACAATGGACATGGAAACAACCCAAATGTCCATCGACAGATGACTGGATTCGGAAGATGGGGTATATATACACAATGGAATACTACTCAGCCATAAAAAAGAATGACATAATGCCATTTGCAGCAACATGGATGGAACTAGAGAATCTCATACTGAGTGAAATGAGCCAGAAAGACAAAGACAAATACCATGTGATATCACTTATAACTGGAATCTAATATCCAGCACAAATGAACATCTCCTCAGAAAAGAAAATCATGGACTTGGAGAAGAGACTTGTGGCTGCCTGATGGGAGGGGGAGGGAGTGGGAGGGATCGGGAGCTTGGGCTTATCAGACACAACTTAGAATAGAATTACAAGGAGATCCTGCTGAATAGCATTGAGAACTTTGTCTAGATACTCATGTTGCAACAGAACAAAGGGTGGGGAAAAAAATGTAATTGTAATGTATACATGTAAGGATAACTTGATCCCTTTGCTGTACAGTGGGAAAATAAAATAAATAAATAAATAAATAAATAAATAAAAAAGAAACTATGAATATCTAGTAACTGCTAATTTAAATAAAACTGCTTATCACTTTTAAACGACAGAAACTCGTAGTCAAACCCACCCAACCCCCATCCACATGAGGGAGGAAAAAAAGCCACCAATTTGAGAATTTCTAATTATTTTTCCCTTTTGGAAATACAGAGATGTCAATTTCAACATTATAACCAGGGCAAAAAAATTAAACACCATGAGTAAGAAAACTATCTTAATTACATGTTTCTCTTTGAAGGTTATTTTCACAGGACATGGCCTTGGTTCCTAAGGTCTTAGGAATCACAAACTCCCTGTGTTTCAATTTTGCTTCCAAAAGCAGATTTATATTAGCAGGAAACAAGTTAGCAACTATTATGAATATTCACAGAAATCTCTTGACTGTACAGAAAAACAAGACTGTGGGTCCAACGAATGTTTCTAGTGCTTTATCAAATTAGATTATTTGACCACTTTCAATGTCACAGCAAGCTCTGTCTCCCCCAGAAGCTGCAGGGTCGAAAGAACCTCTCGTTATCCTCTTTTTGAGCCTCCTTCATTAAACAGAAAGCCTTGCACTCATAGGTTTGTAAGCAAAAGGCAGACTGTAGATATTAATTTTACCAGTAGATATGGGGTGAGAAATGAATAGAATCTTAGATACAGATAAAAATAGAGTATGTGAAATAAGAGGAAAAAAACATTCATCTTTCATTTTACTAGGGTGGGAATTTTAAGATTTCTTTGGACGATATACAAATTAGATAACCCAGAAAAACATGTGTTCATGGCCTCTAAGCATTCTGAGAGACAGAGAGAGATCATAGGAAAAGATGGAGATTCCTCTCCTAGAATTTTAATTCATCGCTACTATCCATGATTGCTGGGAGAGGTTGTTTGTTTTGTTTTACCTTCAGAAAAGAGGATAAGAAGAGAAAGTTGTGAGTACAATTTACCTTTATTAGCTCTGCCTGTATGGATAACTTAATTCAAGCTCCAGAGGTGCAGCTTCATGGATAAAGATGGGGGAAAAAAAGCTATTGTCTTTATGTCTTCTGAATGGATGGTTTCCTCATTTCTCTCTCCTAACCTTAGGCATCCTGCAGCTACACCTCAGGAGCTCTCCACACATCCTTTTCACCACTGTCCCTATGACCAAATGGCTCAGTCTTACTTCTCCAAATTCACAAAGGAGAAAAATTCTTGACCCAGCTCATCTTTTCATGTGAGGCTATAGATCTTGGGAGCATTAAGTCATGTATTCCAGTCACACACCTGATGTGGAAGGACACAAGGTCCTGTTGTTGGTTGAACAATAGCAGAGAAAATTTCAACAGAAGGGGAAAAGGGGGAGAGCAAGCAACAATTAATACCTCTGGGATAACAACAAAATATTTTAAAGCTGTGATTAAAATATCTTAGAACTGTATTTAGAATGTATGTTTCTTGGGAGTTCCCGTCGTGGCGCAGTGGTTAACGAATCCGACTAGGAACCATGAGGTTGCGGGTTCGGTCCCTGCCCTTGCTCAGTGGGTTAACGATCCGGCGTTGCCGTGAGCTGTGGTGTAGGTTGCAGACGCGGCTTGAATCCCACGTTGCTGTGGCTCTGGCGTAGGCCAGTGGCTACAGCTCCGATTGGACCCCTAGCCTGGGAACCTCCATATGCCGCGGGAGCGGCCCAAGAAATAGCAACAACAACAACAACAACAACAAAAAAAGACAAAAAAAAAAAAGAATGTATGTTTCTCAGATTTCTTCACCACTTTTCAAAACTAAAAAAACTCTATAAGTTTCTTTTTGCACAACAAAGGCAACCATCAAAAAAATGAAAAAGCAACCCACAGAATCGGAGATAATCTTTGCCAATGTTGCAACAACGGTCTAATCTCCAAAATATATAAATAACTCATGCAACTCAACAGTAAAAAAACAAACAAAAATGGGCAGAAGACCTAAACAGATATTTCTCCAAAGAAGACATATGGATGGCCAGCAGGCATGTGAAAAAATGCTTAATATCACTAATTATTACAGAAACACAAATCAAAACTACTATGAGATTCCACCTCACACCAGTCAGAATGACCATCATTAGCAAGTCAAGAAAATAACAAATGCTGGAGAGGGTGTGGACAAAAAGCTGCTCTCCTCTACTTTCGGTGGGCATATAAATTGGTACAACCACTATGGAAAACAGTATGGAGGTACTTCAGAAAACTACATATACAACTATCATATGATCCAGCAATTCCTCTGCTGGGCATATATCCAGACAAAGCTTTCAGTGAAAAAGATACTTGCACCCCTATGTTCATAGCAGCACTATTCACAACAGCCAGACATGGAAACAACCTAAAAGTCCATAGAAAAATGAATGAATTAAGAAAACGTACATATATACAATGGAATATTACTCATCCATAAAAAAACTAATGCTATTTGCAGACTCATGGATGGAACTAGAGACTCTCATACTAAGAGAAGTAAACCAGAAAGAAAAAGACAAATACCATATGATAACACTTATTTATGGAATCTAAAATATGGAACAGATGGTCCTATCAAAAAATAACAAAAAGACAAGCAAACAAAAAATAGAAACAGATCGTGGCCAAGAAGAGCAGACTTGGGGTTCCAGGCAGGGGGGAAGGGGTGGGAGTGGGATGGATGGGCATTTGGAGTTTTGGGGGATGCAAACTTATATTTGGAATGGATGGGCAATGGGGTCCTACTGTACAACACAGGGCAATGTGTGTGACTGAGTCTCTTTGTTGTACAACAGAACTTACCCAAACATTGTAAATCAACTATACTTTATAATAATAAAATAAAATAAGCACATGTAATAAAAAAGAGCCTATAAGCTTTGTTTTACATTTCTGCAAAATTTTAAAAAACAGTAATATTTACTGATAGCTTACTATATGTCAGGCACTGTTCTAAACTCATGACATAGATGTGTCATCTAAGCCTCAAAACAGCACCATGAGTTAGATACTATTATAATACCTATCGTACAGATGAGGAGGCTGAGGCTGGAAACAGTCATGTAACTTTCCTAAAATCATACAGGTAATCAGTGATAGGGCTAGGGAGTCTGTTAACTACTCTAACATGTATACAAAGAGAACAGTTAAGACTACTCTGCTTTCAGGAACTTCACATATAAGAATTAAGAAAAGCCATATGTTGCATTGTGCTATTAATTTTGGCTTAGATATAGAAACATTTAATAAAAGCATAATGTTGAACCTCCTGATATATAATTCCTTCATTCATTTAACAAATACTTATTTAATGCTTACATTGTGCTATACCTTATTTTAAGTATCCACAGTGACAGCCAAGTGCTCGATACCATTCGCCAAAAGGGAAATTTAAAGGTTGACAATAACAAGGATGTGGAGCAACTGGAATTCTAACTTATTCCTGGTATGAATGTAAAATGCTACAACCTCTCTGGAAAACTTGGTAGTTAATAACAAACTATTGAAGTTCCCGTTGTAGCTCAGCGGTAACGAACCCAACTAGTATCCATGAGGACATGGGTTCAAACCCTGGTTTCGCTCAGTGGGTTAAGGATCTGATGTTGCTGTGAGCTGCAGTGTGGGTGACAGACACGGCTTGGATCTGGTGTTGCTGTGGCTGTAGTGTAGGCCAGCAGCTGCAGCTCCAATTTGACCCCTAGACTGGGAACTTCCATATGCCATGAGTGTGCCTCTAACTAAAAAAAAAAAAAGGTTAAAAAATTACAAACAACTATTCTATGACTCTGTAATATTACTCCTAAGTATATATATCCTAAAGACATTAATATATAGCTATAGATCCACCCACAAAGACTTATATAATATTTATAGCATAGCAAATATAAGCTACTTAAGTCATGATGTACAGATTGATAAATCTTTACAAACATCTGAGAAACCCATGTTTTTTTCTTCTCAATCATTAACCTCCCAAAAGTTATTACTATCCTGACATCAAAGGTGATAGATTAGTTTTACCTGTTTTTGATTTTTCTATGAATAGACTCACTATGTACCCTTTCTGTGTCTTGCTTCTGTTACTCAATTTAGTGTTTGAGACTCACAATATTATGGTTTGCACATTTTTGCTTCTGTACAGTATTCCAATATATAGTTACACATTTGGTCACTTTCCAGAAAAACTACAGAGTAAAAGGAATATCCAGTTCTGTAAGATACAGAGTCCCAACTGACACCAGTATGAAGAAAACCAAAATGCTGTCATGTGCACTGCTCTTTAGGGTTGACGAATACAGAAGCATAGCTCTAAACTACCTCCAATTTGCCAAAGAGGCCCACACTCTACTCATTTTGCTGGCCTCTGAGTGTAGAAAAGTGATAGATATATTCAGCAGCTGAAAATTACATGGCTCTCTGACCTGCAGAGTAAGAGTCACCATGGTGGGAAAGGTCCAGCAGAAGCTCCTAAAACTGCCTCTGTGTTTCGTTCCACCCTCTGGGAGGTTCCTCCTAGTCATCATTCTTAGCCACACCTGAAGGAGGACTGGGTCAAACCCCAGTACTGAGCAGGTTTCTCAGGTTGCTTCCTGCCCATGGAACGTTCAGGACTCAGGATCGCAGTTAAGCTTAAGTCAGTCACAGCTTTTTTGATCAGGTGTGTGGCTCCTTTGCTCAATTAACTTCTTTTATTAGGGTCTCCCATCTTCTGATTCCTGTTCTATATCCCTCGTTTTATTTTTCTTTTTCAGGAAGAGTTCTCAGAACCACTACATTCCTTTGCTTTCTTGCCCTCAAGACTCTCTCATGTAAATTAATTGCATGTGCATTGTTAATAAGTCTTCAGAGGGAGCACCTGACGTTTAGTCTGTTTTCCTTAAATCAACAGAGGGATTTACTGGTCAAGACAATGTAGGTAGATGCTTGCTCTAAAACATCTTACTTCACTCCACTGTTTTAACGTGGAGAATTTATCCCTTGACACAAGACTGAATTTTAATCAGCTTTGAATGCTCAGAAGCCTTTTTAGTATTGGCCTTTTCTAGTTGAGATTGAGAAGCAATTGTCTCTTTCAAGAGTAAGTCTCTGAATTTGAAGACTTTCTCTGCTCCTTTTCATTCTTGATTGTAAATTTAACAATTCTTTACTTTCATCTTTTTTTGAATAATACTTTGCAAATGCAGCCAACAGAAACCTACATAAGCTTCTAACATTGTTTTCCAATCTCACTCCCTAGAGCTAAACTTTATTAGACACATGTCTGCAAAGTTATCACAGGGGATAGTTTTATCAGCTGGTTCACCACAGCATAATATGGATGACCAGCCTCCAAAGCTCATCCACACCCTAGGAACTGTTAAAGAAAAATTATTCACAATACTTGTCGTGATGGTAAGATGGACCTTATTCAGGGGATCTACTACAATAGAGTTGTAGGCGAACAAAATTTGCCGGGACCCTCAAAATGTCTCCTTGGCATGCAGATTATTTCCAGCTGAAAACAATTAAGGCCCAAAAGGCTCAGGAACAAACTCTGACCTCCCCTCTGCCTAAAAGAATTTAGAGGGCCTGTTCCTGGAATAGTACCATCACCAGAGATACCTGCATTCTGTCATGTGCTGCTTTCCCAAAAATCTATTATATTAACAGAGGGTCTTACAATAAATTCTACCTCACAAACTATTTTTTACCTATGAAAAACACCCTGGCTTAAAAACAAAAGGACTGTCCCACAGGTCTTTCGTCCCACACCAACAGCAGGCCCATATGGTAACCCTCCTTCAAACTCATCTACGGTGCTTACAGAGGGGGCCTGTAGGCCCAGGAGGCCGGTCAGGGTGGGGAGGGTAGCCCTGCCCAGCAGGCCAGGAGGGCCCGGTGCCCAAGGGCTGCTGCTCCAACGCGAAGTGAGCAGTGAGCTTTAGGGGTTGTGAGACTCACCATGCAGATGCAGGACATGTAGGAACAGACTGCGCTCGGAGCAGAGACGTCGTGCGAAACGACACGCAGAGCCACCCCCAGCCACCCCGCTCCAAAACCGAGTTACCTATTTCCCTGAGGCCGCACCTCTCGGGAACTCTTCGTCTTTGCCATCCTGGTGGGGCCTGTAAGTCCGCTGAGGAGAGACACGCGGGAACCTGACTCCCACAGAGCCCTGTGAGGCCCGTTAGGTCTGTCTTCCCTGCACAAAGATACAAGGGGTCAGGGCCTTCACGTCTCTGCAACAGGAGCTCAGCGCGGGTAACCCGGCAACTCCAAAAAGACCGCCTGCTAGGCTGAGGCAGCCTTCCAGCCTTCCTTCTCCCCGTCCCAGAGGCCCCAGACGCCCCAAACGCCCCAGGGCACCTGCGCGCAGAAGCGCTGCGCAGGCGCGTGCTGCTCTCACAAGGTATCCCGGCTCCCTGGGGTTGGTCTGGGTTCCAAGGCCTGGAGGAATAGTCGCGGTGACAGAAGGGGACTTCTAGAGGACACAGTGTGCTGCTAGGGTCCATCCTGCTCAAAAAGTAAGCAAACAAACGAATAACAATAACAAAAATGTATATGCACTGAGTTAAGAAATCAGAGGATATGGGTTCAGGTATCCTCATTACTCAAGGGGGAGAGCAGGGTAGTTCACACAACCTAGAAACTCTCTTTTCTAAATAAATATACTTCCCAGGGCATCTTAACCTAGGAAACAATCACAGATTGTGAATCTCCCTTCTAAAAAATCCTCAAAGATAGTCCTCATTACTGAAATTCAGGTAGCAATCTGGTCCTATCTCTTAGCATTACTCTTAACATCACTTCTGGTGGTAGTGTTCCCATATTATTGACAGTGTCATCCACAGTTTCCCTAAATCCAAGTTCACAATAATAAAGTGAACAAAGAAAAAAGCAAATACCTTCCTTCCTCCCCAACCCCATCATGTCTTTCGGGTTTGTTTTGTTTTGTTTTGTTTTGTTTTTTGTCTTTTGTCTTTTTAGGGCAGCACCAGCGGTATATGGAGGTTCCCAGGCTAGGGGTCTAATTGGAGCTGTAGCTGCTGGCCTACACCACAGCCACAGCAATGCCAGATCAGACTGCATCTGCGACCTACACCACAGATCACTGCAACACGGGATCCTAAACCCACTGAGCGATGCCAGGGATTGAGCCCACAACATCATGCTTCCTAGTCAGATTTGTTTCTGCTGCACCACAACAGGAATGCCATCTTTTGGTCATTTAACAAAGCTTCCTTGTAACCCAAGTGATAGATCATACCCCAAAATGGTTTAAAAAAAATCCTTACAGCTCTCCTTTATCTCTCTTTTCCTACTCTAGGAATTAGGCCCAATTTTCCCTTGAGCCAGGTCAAAAGTCCACTTAAGTGTTATTGTCCTATAATATGCTCAGAACAGAAGTTCTTGTCGTGGCACAGCAGAAACGAATCTGACTAGGAACCATGAGGTTGCAGGTTCCATCCCTGGCCTTGCTCAATGGGTTGAGCATCTGGCGTTGCTGTGAGTTGTAGTGTAGGCTGCAGACAGCCTCGGATCTCGAGTTGTTGTGGCATAGGCTGGCATCTGTAGCTCTGATTAGACCCCTAGCCTGGGAACCTCCATATGCCATGGGTGCGGCCATTAAAAATATGTGTGTGTGTGTGTGAGTGTGTGTGTGGCAAGCCCTCCTCAGTGTCTATAATTAAGTTTGTACAGAGACATGGCCTCTGCTTAGCATGAGTTCTTTATCCAATCTGGCTTAATGCCTGAATGTTGGTTTTTCACTGCTAAAGGATGCTGAAGGCAAGACTTCAGATATTTCCTCATCGAGTCCCAAACTCTTCCCATGAGGCTTACCAGATGTGTTTGAATCCTTACTGAGTAGCCACCTCTTAGGCTTTCATGCTTTTGAGCATGTTGTACATAGCTATAAAATGAAGATGGTTAAGCCATAGAATGAAATCCAAAAGGTGGAAAACACAGACTTCCTCATCCACTGTTTTTCAGAATGCTGCCCACAACCTATTGGTGACCTGAAAGATCAAATTAGTGGCTTCCAACCAGCATTTTTTAATAAATGGAATGGGGGTGCGGGGGTGGAACTGTGCTAGCAAAGTGTATGACTTTTTTCATGAAACTGTTTCAGCTGTGAGTTTCTTACTAACTGACTGACATGGTCTTTTTAAACAATGTAAGATCTATGGGTCTCAAATTATGGTCTCTACACCATGGGTGTCAGCTGTTATCTGGGAATTCATTAGAAATGCAGATTCTTGGGCCTCACGTCAGACCTGCAGAATCAGAACCTTTAGGGGTGGGGCCTGACATTCAGTGTTTTAAAAAGCCTCTAAGGGAGTTCCCTTCGAGGCTCAGCGGTTAACGAACCCAGCTAGGATCCATGAGGATGCGGATTCAAGTCCTGGCCTCACTAAGTGGGTTAAGGATCCGGGTTGCCATGAGCTGTGGTGTAGGTCGCAGACACGGCTGAGATCTGGCATTGTTGTGGCTGTGGTGTAAGCCAGCAGCTGTAGCTCAGATTCAACCCCTAGCCTGGGAACTTCCATATGCCTCTGGTGCAGCCCTAAAAAGGAAAAAACAAACAAACAAAAAACCAAACCTCCAGAGAGTTTTGATACACACACACACTTGAAAACCACTGTAATCTAAATAATTTAGCCTTTATCAAGCAGAGGAGAGATCTGGGGTCTAGAGAAAATGTGACTCTTTTCTCCTAGTATAAGATTACATAGATAGCTGGCATTCTAGGCACATAAGAGAGAAGCTAATTATCACACACAGTGGATGCTTTAAGCCATTAGCACTTAATTCTGTCTTGGAAGCATTTGAGAATGGCTGGTCCAGAATGATGTCCCAAGTTTCTCTTCAGAGTCAAATTTATGTGTCTACCTAAATTCTCCAAAACAGGAAGTAATCTAACACAAAGATTTGAATATGACTGTTTCAGCTCAAACATAAGTATATAAAATAATAAAATTAACATAAATATAGTATCTTCTTATTGTGTTTAAAAAACAATGATCCTATTGTGATAATAAAGAAATTAAGTATATAACTGTTATCAAGAACTAGAAACTAAGATTTGCTGAGGACATCCTAAATCAGCCTCAAGTTCACTTATCTAATCATAATGTCATGTTGACAGGCTCTCCCTAGCAGAGTAATTTAGAGCCTTTATCCTGCATTAGCCCTGTTTTTTTCACAACACACTCCCAGTCAGTAGCATTTCTCATTAAAATGCTATGATTCCCAGGGAGTTCCCCTTGTGGCTCAGCAGTAACAAACCCAACTAGTATCCATGAGGATGTAGGTTCAATCCCTGGCCTCTCTCAGTGGGTTAAGGATCCGGCATTGCTGTGGCTGTGGTGTAGGGCGGCAGCTGCAGCTCCAGTTCGACCCCTAGGCTGGGAACCTCAATATGCTGCAGGTGCAGCCCTAAAAATAAAAAAAAATAAAAAAGCTATTATTCTCATGGGGACTTTTCTCAGGGAGAGACAGGGAGAGCTTGAAAAGTCTCCTTGAGGATTCTAACCCCCTACACCAAAATGTTTCACTCCTCTAGGATAAAAGACAAAGTTGCTAATAACAATCTAAGTCAGTGGAGAACATATCATCCTACAAGAATAGACTAGTTTTAAATAGCCATTGACTGAGTTCCAGGATGATCCAAGAGCTCAGAGTGTAATTCATTGTTGTATACTTATTTAGTCCCTGCAAAGAATAGCTTTATTCTTTTAGAAGAAAGCAAAATCTGGTCATGAGAAAGGAAAATTTCCTGTCAATAAAGTAATCAACAGTTTTATGCCTATTATGTATGCATCAATGTACTAAGAAATATGTAGGACATGGATGGCAACTGGATGGATAAGATCAGAACATATTAAATAAGCAACATAAACTATAACATTAATAAATTTTAAATCATGAAGGACTAATTATAAAACCACCTGAGGTGGTCTTAAGAAAAATTAATTCCTAAACCCAACCTCAGAAATTTTGATCCAAGAGTATCAGAGGCAGGATCTGGGATGAGGTCCGGGGCCCATATAAGTTTTCCAGATGGTTATGATCGTCAGGCTTGACACATTAGAAATCCAGAAGAGGAAAATTAATTTTAATCAGTGCAGTCATGGGATACCTCTGTGGCACAGTAAAGCTGAACACAGCCTTGAGCACAGGGCAGAATTAAACAAAGCAACAGAGAAACCAGAGGACATCTGTGCACTTGCCTAAAGCAGGAATGCTGTCTGGGACAAGATGCTAAGAAGGAAGCTTTGGGAGGTATAGAATGAGTGCCTTAGGCAGTCAGAGAAGGCTTCCCCCACCCTGAGTCTTAAAAGATTGGGCCAGAGGAATCTGTCTAAAGGGAGGATAAGAGAAAGAGGATTTCAAGCAGAAGAGCAACTTATACAAAGTATAGAGATGTTGAGGGCAAGATGTGTTAAGTGAATAGCAAAAGTTCCATGTGACTAGTGAAGGGGGTCAGACTGTGCCACTCCAAAAATGCTACTTTGGGAGTCTTCTTGTGCCCATGGGTCAAGGAGCCAGCACTGGCACTGCAGTGGCTCAGATCTCTGCTGTGGTGCAGGTTCAATCTCTGGCCCAGGAACTTCCACATGACATGGGCATGGCCAAAAAAGATGCTACTTTGGCATTTGCACAAAGAATGCCACCTGTCATATCAGCAAACAAAGGATGTCAGCCACTGCAGTGGCCCCACCACCACTAACAACAGTGTACCCTGAGGGAATTCAGGATGGAAAAGAACAGGATTCTGGTCCTAGATAGTTTACCTGCATTTCAAAGGAATAATTTCATTAAGCCCAGACTCGAATCTTCCATACATAGAAAAGCACTAATTTCATTAACTTGAGGTGTTTGTGTTACCTTTAATTAATAGAAATCATTTGATTTTTTTTACCAAAACTCCTACATATTCTGCCTCTTCCCTGACCTCTTAGAGCTGCGAGCAGCAGTCCCTCAGAGCTTTTGAGAGGATATCTCCCAGGCTTAAGTCCTCAGCAAGTCTACTAAAAAAAAAAAAAACAAAAAAAAAACTCTCAAATTTTAGGCTGTGAAATTTTTTTTCAGGCTACAGGCATAGATTATTTTGAGATAAAGGCAATCAAGAATCAACAGATGCAGGAGTTCCCGTCATGGCGCAGTGGTTAACAAATCCGACTAGGAACCATGAGGTTGCGGGTTTGATCCCTGCCCTTGCTCAGTGGGTTAACGATCCGGCGTTGCCGTGAGCTGTGGTGTAGGTTGCAGACTCAGCTCGGATCCCAAGTTGCTGTGGCCCTGGCATAGGCTGGCAGCTACAGCTCCAATTAGACCCCTAGCCTGGGAAACTCCATATGCCACGGGAGCAGCCCAAGAAAAAGCAAAAAGACAAAAAAAAAAAAAAATCAACAGATGCAGAAAGAAGTCTTCTCAGAGCTTCCATTAAATGACTAAGAGCAGAAACTTCTAAGAAGCTAGGAGTGTCATAAATCTCCACTATGGGGGAGTTTTATGGCCATGAAGAAGAAAGAAAGTTGGCACTGAAATGTCTGCACAAACAAACCTTACTAAAATAACCCTGATCTTCCATTAGTTTCCCCACATATTTACCTTCCCACAATTTACCAGCCCTGGAAACTCAACCTCCCTTCCCTTTGTTGAGTCACTTTACAATGTATCACTCTTTATTAAAGTGGCAATGTAAACTCTGAAGTCCAGCCTTCTCTTTGGGGTTTTCACTTTATTTCTGTGAAACACCATGAAAATTAATAATAGCAACAACATCAATAAAAATGTATATGCCTTTTCTCCTGTGAAACTGCCTTTGTCAGTTTAATTTGCAGACCCCATTCATAAACCTAAAAGGATAGAAGAAAAAATTTTCTTCCTCCATAGTAGAATGGGCAGAGGAGGAAAAAGCAAGGGCCTATGAAAGGTAGAGTAGAAGAAGCGGTCAACATGATTAAGAAGAATAAAATTGAAATTCTCAAGCCCTCAAGGAAAGTAAATCTCTGGTTGTACATGCATATGAAATATTGTGTGAACGATGGGATACAGAAAGCACAAAGAACTAATAGATTCATGTCCGGTCTAGAGGAGGCAGCCATCTCAAGCCAAACCAATTTCTGCCTTGTTGGGCCTGAAAGGCCTTGTACTGCCAAGTCATCTGATTTATGTTTTCCAGAAAAACCAGAAGTCCAGATTTTTAGACAATGTATCCAAACTTTTAAGTAATGATTCAAAATTCTTCATACTATTACTTAGGCCAAATAAAACCATGCAACTTTTGGCCTGATATGAATGCTAGTTTGTCACATCTGGGCTAGAGTCTAACAAGCTCTTACTGCATCCAAATTAGACCAGTGTCTATCTTATTCGTTATGTGCCAAAGTCGTGGGTTGGCAGAACATGGCTGCTAGGCTGAAGATTTGGGAAAGAATGGAAATCAAAGAGTTCCCGTGGTGGCGCAATGGTTAACGAATCCAACTAGGAACTATGAGGTTGCGGGTTCTGTCCCTGCCCTTGCTCAGTGGGTTAAGGATCCGGCGTTGCCGTGAGCTGTGGTGAAGGTTGCAGAGGCAGCTCAGATCTCATGTTGCTGTGGCTCTGGCGTAGGCCGGCAGCTACAGCTCCGATTCGACCCCTAGCCTGGGAACCTCCATATGCTGCAGGAACAGCCCAAGAAATAGCAAAAAGACAAAAAAAAAAAAAAAAAAAAAAAAAATCAAGTTTGGAGCTTTTATTCTGGAAAGACCTGTTCATGTCTGTATATATCTATATGATATATATATATATACTCCTCAATTTAAACATAGACAAGATATTACTCTCAAACCTTGTAATATTCTTCAAAAATTGCCAGGGCTCAGAAAATATACTAACATAGCCAGAAACATGATTCGAAAAAAAGGATTCTTTATTAATGAATAGGCATACCTTTTTCTATTATGCTTCACTTTATTGCACTTCCTGTTTTTACAAAGTGAAGGTTTGTGGCAACCCTGCCTCAAGCAAGTCTATCACCATTTTTGGTGCTGTTGGCACCATTTTTTCCAACAGCATTTGCTCCCTTTGTGTCTCTGTGTCACATTTTCGTAATTCTTGCAATATTTCAAACTTTTTTGTTATTATATATATAGTGGGGGGGTTGGGTTGTTTTGTTTTGTTTTTTTAGGGCCACACCTGTAGCATAAGGAACTTCCCAGGCTAGAGATCGAATCAGAGCCAGCCTACACCACAGCCAGAGCCATAGCAACGTAGGATCCGAGCCATATCTGTGACCTACACCACCACAGCTCACAGCAATGCAGAATCCTTAATCCATATAGCAAGGCCAGGGATCAAACCCATATCCTCATGGATACTAGTTGGGTTTGTAACCCGCTGAGCCACAATGGGAACTCCCCGTTATTATTATATTTGTTAAGGTGAACTGTGATATATATATCTTTGATATTACCATTATAATTGCTGTGGGGCACAATAAGCTGCACTCATATAAGACAACAAATTTAACAGATAAATGTGTATGTTCCAACTGCCCCCACTGACCAGTTGTTCCCTGTCTCTCTCTCCCTCCTCAGGCCTCCCTGTTCCCTGAGACACAACGGTATTTAAATTAGGCTAGTTAATAATCCTACAATGGCCTTTAAGTGTCCAAGTGAAAGGAAGTGTCACACATCTCTCACTTTAAATCAGAAGCTAGAATTGATTAAACTCAGCAGGGAAAGCATGTGCAAAGCTGAGAAAGGCCGAAGTTTAGGCTTCTTGTGTCAAACAGCCAAGTTGTAAATGCAGAGGAAAAGTTCTTGAAGGAAATTAAAAGTGCTACTCCAATGAACACCTGGATGATAAGAAAGTAAGATAGACTTATTTCTGATTTGGAGAAAGTTTTAGTGATCTGGGTAGATCAGACCAGCTGCACATTTCCTTAAACCAAAGCCTAATCCAAAGCAAGGCTCTACCTCTCTTTAATTCTATGAAGAAGGTACCAAAGAAAATTTTGAAGCTAGCACAGGTTGTTTAAAGAGGTTTAAGGAAAAAAAGCCATCTCTACAACTTTAAAGTGCAAGGTGAAGCAGGCAGCAAATGCTGATGTAAAAGCTGCAGCAAGTTATCTAGAAGATCTATGTAAGATAATACATGAAGGTCGCTGCCATAAACAACTCTTCTTCTATAGAGAGGAAACAAACTTCTTTTGGAAGAAGATGCCATCTAGAACTTTTATAGCTAAAGAGAAGTCAACGCTTGTCTTTAAAACTTCAAAGCACAGGCTGACTCTCTTGTTTGGTGGCAAAGATAGCTGGTTATTTCAAGATGAAGCCAAGCTTATTTACCATTATAAAAATCCTAGGGCCCTTAAATATTTTGCTAAATCTCTGTGTTCTGTCAATGGAACCACAAAGCCCACACTACAAAATACATTTGTTTACAAAGTGGTTTACTGAATATTTTAAGCCCACTGTTGAGACCTACTACTCAGAAAAAAAAAGGAGTTCCCATCGTGGCGCAGTGGTTAACGAATCCGACTAGGAACCATGAGGTTGCGGGTTCGGTCCCTGCCCTTGCTCAGTGGGTTAACGATCAGGTGTTGCCATGAGCTGTGGTGTAGTCTGCAGACGCGGCTCGGATCCCACGTTGCTGTGGCTCTGGCGTAGGCTGGCGGCTACGGCTCCGATTCGACCCCTAGCCTGGGAACCTCCATATGCTGCGAGAGCGGCCCAAGAATTAGCAAAAAAGACAAAAAAGACAAAAAAAAAGAAAAAAAAATTTCTTCTTTCAAAACATTACTGAAGATCATCAATGAACCTGGTAACCCGAGAGCTCTGATGGAGATGTACAATGAGATGAATGTTGTTTTGTTTTCATGCTTGCAAACACAACATTCATTCTGCAGCCCATAGATCAAGAAGTAATTTCAACTTTCAAGTTTTGTTAATGAAGAAATATATTTAATAAAGCTTTAGCTACTTTAGCTAGTGATTCGTCTGATGGACCTTGGTTAAACAGTGAAAACCTTCTGGAAAGAACTCACCCTTGTAGATGCAATGAAGAACATTTGGAATTCATGGTAAGAGGTCAAAATATCAACATGAATAGGAGTTAGGAAAAAAATTGATTACAACCCTCATGGATGACTTCAAGTGGTTCAAGACTTCAGATTGCGGATGTGGTAGAAATAGTAAGAGAACTAGAATATAAGTTAATAACAAGTGAAGCTCAAAGATGCTGAATTGCTACAATTTCAAGATAAAACTTTAGCAGGTGAGGAATTGCTTCTTATGGATAAGCAATGTTTTCTTGAGATGGAATCTACTCCTGGTAAAGACGCTATGAAGACTGTTAAAGTGACATCAGAGGATTCAGAATATTACATAAACTTAGTTGATAGAACAGGGTTTGAAAGGATTGACTCTAGTTTTAAAAGAAGTTGTAAGGTGCTATTAAACAGCATTGCATGCTACAGAGAAATCATTTGTGAAAGGAAGATTCAATTGATGTGGCAAACTTTGTTGTTGTCAGCTTTCAAGAAATTGCCACTGGCACCCCATCTTTCAGCAACCACCACTGATCAGTTAGCAACCATGAACATCAAGGCAGGACACTCCACCAGCAAGAAAACTATGACTCTCTGAATGCTGAGATGATGGTTAGCATTTTTTAGCAATAAAGTATTTTGAAGTTAAGGTATGTACTTTTTTTTTAGACATAATGCTATTGCACGCTTAACAGACTACAGTATAACGTAAGTATAACTTTTATATGTACTGGGAAACCATAAAATTCATATGACTCTCTTTATTGGAATATCCACTTTATTGCCATGGTCTGGAACCAAACTTGCAACCTCTCTAAGGCATGCCCATAAGAGTATTTGAGAACCTATAAGATTAATTCTACATGATAATATTTAACGGGGGAAAGTACTGTTTTCACAATGCAAAATGAAAAGGACTTTATTTAGTATCATATACAAACTTAATTTCATGACCAACATGAGCAAATCTTTGGTCTTTCTTATTTTCTCTTTGTTGGAGTGAGTCTTTAAAAGGCAAATTCATTAACACTGGAAAGTGCTATTTTTTTTTTCAGAATCTTTCAATTAAGGAAAAATTATTTTAGGTGCCTATTTAATCAAAACTTTTAGAAAATATTCTATGACAAATGACAAATCTCACATTCAAGTTTTACCTACTTATTTGCCATTATAAAAGTTACACTTTATGAATTTTAGAAGTAACATTCCTAAGACTCACGAATGCAAGACATTTTAACTACTATATAATTAAAAACTTCACCTGATAATCTTTAAGGTTATGACATAAAAGATGCTCCTCTTAAAACAAAAATCAATTTTTCCATTTCAGTTTTCACCTTTTCATTTTTTTCACAACTATAAAATATGTTTTTACTCTTTACAAGAATATTTGGAAAGGCTGGACTAAGTCTTGATTATTCATTATTGCTAGTTGAATACCTTCTACACAGAAAACTCATCTATTAAAGATACCTGATGGATATTAGACAACTCTAAGTGTTAGAAAATTCTTTCTTATATTGTACCGAGGCAAAAACCAGGGCTCCCAGATTAGAGTTATTTTCATGTAATTGTTTGAATGAGGTCTTCAGATATTCACAAACAAATAATTTGAAAATAAAAATGCAAGAGATTTCTAGTAAATCCTTAGAAATGATGACAATATTACTTTTAAAATCATTGTTTTTATTTCAGTAAAATCCATTATAGAATTATTTTAAATATTTTTTTAAATACTTTGCATTGGCTGCCCTCCATTTAATGTAACTATTTGCATTAGATAGAGAATAATAATAAATTTAGGGGAGTTTTTACTTGTTCACTCACTAATAGTATGTGTTAGAACTTACCTTGAAAAGTGAGTCAAGAATGAAAACTTTTTTCCCAACTTGATTTTGCACAATTACTTTTTGTTTAGCACCTTCAATAACCCTATAAGAATAACTATTGTTTTTATTTTAAGGTATTTATATACAGGATATACAAGCATACATGATTTGTTTATCCAACTAGCTACATCTTCCTATTTTTTCACATCCTGCTTATAAATCCTTATTTGACTAGTCAAATAAGAATAAATATGAATTTAGAGATATCTCAGTTTCAAAAGCCAGGTCTTACCATTTTTGATAGACAAGCCAACTAAGCCTTAGTGTCCTCACCTGCAAAATGGGAGTAATACTTACACAGCCTTATGATGATTGCATAAAATAACACCGATCAAGGAAATAATACAATTCAAACACACAGTAGATACATAATAAATGTTAATTCCTTCCCTCATTCCAGATGGTGCAAAATAAGGAATTTTAAAGGTACTATGAAGAATAAGGAGCATTTATCCATTAGATACCAAAATATTTGAGAACTACAAAATAAAATTTACTGATAGCAGTGTGAAAACTCTTTAATGCCTACACAGTGCACAATTATGCCCATTTATAGTTAAATGTAATTTTCTAAATATGCCATCACTTCGAAAACAATTTTTCTCATTTTTTTCAATAAATTCTAAGTACATACCCAACCAGTAACTGCCAAGAAACCACAGCCCATCGTGATGCGAGTGTCACACCATGCCAAAAAATGCCAAATCGATAACGGTACAACAAAAAGTTTATTTACCCTTTAAACTGCGTGGGTTTAAATATATTCCATCCTATTTGATATTGACACACAGCGAAGGCCCCCCTCTTACCTCCCTCCCCCACCCCTTTAAAATAAAGATTCTTAGTGTCTGGGAAGGGCTTAAGAAGTCTGGTAGAGAACGGCAAAGGAACGGAATGAATCAACTTTCTGAATACATCCGTGTCAAGGGAAAGTTTACTCCTTAACTCCGAAATACAGCTACTGCAGCCACCAGGAACTCCGACGGCATGTTATCTGCCATTCTCGGCACTTGTCCCGTCTCTAGCCCTGTTCTAAGGAATTAGAGCGAACGAACTTCTCCCTCTCTACGGCCCACAGGTAAGGCTGGTCACCCACTCAGGCGACTGGGATCCAGACAGTCAGTTTCACAGCAAACGCCCACCCAACTCTATGGACCCCCACCCTCCCCCGCCCGAGGATCCTTCCCCGCCCGCCTCGCCCCAAGCTTCGCACATGCGCACACCCAATTAGGAAAAATTAGAGCGCCCCCGGCCCTCGCCAGGTCCCCACGCCCAGCTGCCACGCAGCCAGTCCTCCTGCCCTTCTTGGGGCCGTCGGCTTCACTATTCAGTAATACGCATGTGCGTGTAGTGTCGCCTGACCATCTTTCAGGCGGCCGGGGCGGGCCGGCAGGCGGGACCAAGTTTCTTACGCACGCTCCGGACATGCGCAGTGCATGGACTGAGGCGCCAGCTGTCGATTTGGAAGTTCCGGGGAAGCAGCGCATGCGCGAGTGTACGCGTTGCCGGCGAAGAGGGGAGCCTGACGACTCGGAAATTTGAATACCACAGTAGCATGGAGTGTGACCTCTTGGAGTCTGACATCTTGGAGTCGTTGGAAGATCTAGGGTAAGACTGCCAGGGCACGGGTCTCCCAAACCCCACACTGTCGCCCACCGGCCCGAAAACTCCTTCTCCACCTCAGTCAGCGACACCTGCCTCTCCACGCCTCACCCCGTGGCTCCTGGCTGTCGCCTCCCTATACCTCCAGGACCCCAATGCCACGTCCACTGCCTGCTCTGCTGGGTCGGGGCCCTCCGGCTGCGACGCCCCTAGGCCTGCCCTGTGCTCGGTGCAGCCAAGTTTCCCGCAGCGTTTGTCAGTCATGCGTGTCATTGTCTGGGCTCTGGTTCACGCCACCCCCCTCCCCAGCTTCTCTCCGTGCTCCCCATCCTTCTGCCCTACCCCCTCACTCTGGAGGTTGCCAAAGTTGATTCTCTGTTTTCCTACTTGTCCTCCAAACTTCCTGCTTCTGTCTTGAGCCCCTGCTCCTACCCCACCCCACTTCGCTCAGAAAATCTCCTTTGCCCAGTCATGTCTGCATGCACCCAGGCTTCCCTAAGGCACATGTCTGCGCTGCATCCGTTCTGCCAGCCAGCTCACTTATACACCTAACCTGTCACCACCTTCATGGGAACCACTCGCTGTTTCCCTTGACTCTGACACACCTTCACTGAGCCGCCATTAGCTCTTAGTCTTAGGGGCATCCTCACCCACCAAGTCCCAGCGTATTTGTTGTGCATTTTTGTCTCCCCCTGACAGTTAACCCAGCCATAATTCATCAGTATCTGGAAGCTGGAAATAAGGCTGCTTATCTCACTGGGTCACCCAGATCAGTGTACTCTCTTAAAACTTGAGAACTTAGAATTTCTTGGGCTAAATGCTGTCCAGAAACAAATTGTATAATTAAATATTTGCCCACAGTACAGCTTAAAAAAAAAAAATACGGATTTAGAAAACTATAAAAGTAACAAGTCTCTTATCAAAACCTTCCTCTAGGTTTTTCCATGCCATGGAAGCCTTTGGGGGAAAGCTTACTTTAGTATTAAAAGAACAAGGGTTCCCAAAGTCTGCCCATTTTTAGGAAAGGCAGTGGTTGTGCTTATCTTTTTCTGTCAATATGAATTACCATTGCTCTTTTCTTTGGAGCTTGCTCTGAATTTTCATGAATAAAGTCAGACTTTAGGCAGCTTATTTCTTTGATGAGAACCTAAGTAAAAGTCACAATCAGCAAAGTGGTGTCTTTTTGGTGAACCTCTTAGACTAAATTGTTAAATTTCACACATGAAGTATTCAGTAAACACTTTGGGTCTGTTGGCAATGTTGGTCTGAACACTTAAGGGTACAAAGTGAGGTGGAAGAAAAGTTCACACTGTGAGAATATGCCTTGAGAACTGAGGAGAGCCAGGAAGAAAGAAAACTGGGAAAGGAAACAAGTCCTAAGCTTCCTAGAAGTGACACTTAGTGTTGAAGGAGAAGTAGCATGAGAGGATGAAGGTAAACCCTACTTAAATGAAGTCCATCTGCAACAACTGATGATGGATGCCACTTCTTCCTATGATTGTTCTCTTACCCTTTGTTAATTGTGTTTTTCTTCTCTTGGGTACTGGAACAGTCATTGTAACTGTAATAACACTAATTAAATAAATAATTGGGATGGGTTGTAAGATAAACCGTGGGATTTTCTGAAAACTTGACTATAAATTTTAACCCGTAACGTGTTAGTTTGGTGGCATTCAGCCATCAAAAATTAGTCTTAATTGATTGATGTGTGCTTTTCAAGGATTTACTGGGAAATATTAGAAATAAATGACCATTTATTTCTCACCTGGTACACAGTAAGAATTCAGTAATTACTTGTGGGATAAATCAATAAAATTTAAGTATGTAACACAGTGAGACATTTGTAGGCCTAGTTTGTTTATTCCAGTTTCTAGCAATATGTGGTTTTGAATCTAGATGCCAGACTATATAGAATCTCACTTTTTGCGTAAGATTTCTTCTGTCCCATTAAAAATATAAACATATAATTATATTTTAAGAGGGTTGAATGTTACATTTCTCTAACATCTCTATACCTCTAAATATCAAGTTATCTTAAGTATATTGAATGTATCATGATTAGCGTTTTTATCAAGATTTCATTCATAAAAGATGAATATGTGTTTTAAAATTACTTTGAGAATGGCAGAATCTTTAATTCTAGCCATATTCTAGATTGGGGTTCATTGTTACTATTGTCTTTTGAGTGTTTGAATGTTTAATAATTTTTTAAAATGACCTTTGATTCACTTGCAAAGAATTAGGATTCATTTGCACCAGTTCACCTAAACATCAGCTCACCAGCAGTTAGTAAATTAATCTTGATATTAATTTACTAGTATATCTTACTCATCTTAATGTCATTAAATATAGAAAAAGGAAAACAAATGAATAATTGGGAAGTTTTTGCTTTTAAAGACAGTCATTAAAAACCTAATCAAATTAATTTCTGGTAAAACCTCTAGAAAAGATAACCCAAGTTTTATTTCTGAGATAGTAAACTATAGTATAATTTGTTATCACTTAGAAATCTAATTTTAGTGCTAATTCAGTTAAAGTAAGAAAGTAAACCTTTGTACAATAAGGGCTCTCAGTAAATGTACAGAGGTTGACGTAATTTAGTAGTACATATGATTCTATTCAATAGTCCCATATTTTGAAGGAATTAGCTTGTTTTTCTAATAGTTTACATTTGCAAGTTTAGAGATTGGTCATTGTAACTTATCTGTGTTAAATCATTGCTTAATTATAAAAATAAAATGTAAACATATTGTATCTGTAATATATTAGATATGATTTTATATTCTTCTGAAGTGTAATTTCTTACTCACCAGTTACAAGGGTCCATTGTTAGAAGATGGCGCTCTGTCTCAAGCAGTCTCTGCTGGAGCCAGTTCCCCTGAGTTTACCAAACTCTGTGCTTGGTTGGTGTCTGAATTAAGAGTGCTCTGTAAACTAGAGGAAAATGTTCAAGCAACCAACAGTAAGTAAACATTCAGTTTTAGGTGCTAAATATAAAAATAAAATTTGTACTGTCAGGTGAACATTATCAGTACTGCAGCTGAAATTTCGAGTTCTTTGTAAATGTAAAAAAAAATGTAAAGAAACCAACTCGTTTTTTTCCTCCATTGTTTTTAGCGATAAGGCGATTCTAAAGTTGAAAAATCAGAATGTAGTTATACAGCTATTAAAAATTTGTGCAAGGAGTTCCCGTCATGGGGCAGTGGTTAACAAATCCGACTAGGAACCATGAGGTTGCGGGTTCGATCCCTGCCCTTGCTCAGTGGGTTAACGATCCGATGTTGCCGTGAGCTGTGGTGTAGGTTGCAGACTCGGCTCAGATCCTGCGTTGCTGTGGCTCTGGCGTAGGCTGGCAGCTACAGCTCTGATTAGACCCCTAGCCTGGGAACTTCCATATGCCGTGGAAGCGGCCCAAGAAATGGCAAAAAAAGACCAAAAAAAAAAAAATTTGTGCAAGTTGGAAAAACCCTATTACTGGGATATAAAAAAGTAGAGATAAGTATATATGAACTTTACATTCTTGGAAATTTGTGAAATCTTAAATTGATGGCTAGAACTAGAAATTGGGATATTTTTCTCTTAGGACTACCAAATCCCAGAAATACACATAGCATGTAAAGTAAATGCTTTATAATTCTGTTATATATGGGAAGAAAGGATGCTTTATTAAGAAGCTTTCTGTATCATTAGGAATGTATCACTAAATGCACCACAACCAGATCCAGCACCAAACCAGATCCAGTCAGGTTTATGCTGTTGAAAGCTGTTTTATATTTGCCAATTTTGTTACTGCTTTAGCACTAGTTTTGATGCGACGAAAGAGACAAAAGCGTGGAACCTGATACTCCACCACCTGGTTCCCTCCTATCATAGGTAAACCCATAATAGCGAAAAATGCCCATCTGCTAACCTCCCTTTATGGAGAACTATACACATAGTCCCATTTTTTTTTTTTTACCCCCCACAGAATCCCATTTTGAAAAGCTAACTCAGAGTTCCTGTTGTGGCTCAGCGATAATGAACCCAGCTAGTGTCCTGGCCCTGCTCAGTAGGTTAAGGATCTGTCATTGCTGTGAGCTGTGGTAGGTCACAGATGCAGCTCATCTGGTGTTGCTGTGACTGTGATGTAGGCTGGCAGCTGCAGCTTCAGTTTGACCCCTAGCCCAGGAACTTCATTATGCCAAATGTGTGGCCCTAAAAACATTTTTTTTTTTTTTTTGTCTTTTCTAGGGCCATACCCATGGCATATGGAGGTTCCCAGGCTAGGGGTCTAATTGGAGCTGTAGCCACCGGCCTACACCAGAGCCACAGCAACGAGGGATCTGAGCCATGTCTGCAACGTACACCACAGGTCACAGCAGCAACGGATCCTTAACCCACTGAGTGAGGCCAGGGATCAAACCTGCAACCTCATGGTTCCTAGTCGGATTTATTAACTACTGAGCCATGACAGCAACTCCTTTTTTTTTCCTTTTTTTCTTTTTTTTAATTTAAAAAAGAAAAGCTAACTCTTGCATGTTTGGTATATTTAATGTGTATACATAGTTGCATCCATAATCTAATTGTTAAGGAGAGTATAAGGTAACAGTAATAACAGCAGCTTATACTTACATTGAGCACTAACCATGTTCTAAGTACTTTACAAGTGTTATCGCATTTAAACCTCTGAGCAGCCCTACCAGACAGCTTTTATTACTCTTTTATACATTAAGCAAGGAAGCACAGAGTACATTGCCTGAGGTCACAGAACCAGTAAGTGATGCAGCCAGGCTTCAATGCCCAGCAGTCAAGTTTGGGAGCCAGTGCTCTTAACACCACCTCTTGACCTAATATTTCTAAGATCGTAGATGCATTTGAAAACACCACCTGTAGTAGATGGTAATTATTTATAACTTGAATCCCCTTTTTTCAAGTGAAAATTATCTTATAGGAGTCAATATAAAACAGGTAAAAGTGTGGCTTTTTAGATAAAGTTGAGAGGGAGTACTTTGAGCCCAACTCTCTCCTCCCCAGCTGCCTCTAACATAACTGGAGTTCAGAGAACACAGCTTGCAAAACATTGATAATGTATTCTCATTTTACAGATGAGAAAATGTACTTAAATCAAGTGACTGTCTGAAAGTTTGTTAGTAAAGTATTATAGCTCTGTGATATTGGATAGAGCACCAATAGGAAGGAAGAAAGGGCATTGCTCGTCCTTGGTTCACTCCGTGAACGCTATCGTTGACATGTTCTGGGAATACAGAAATACAGATCAGTTCACCATCTTTACATGTACTCTAACTGGGAATTTTAGGCACAACTGTAGCAACTGGAGATTAGTACAGTACTTAAATACTTCACTTTATGGTTCACAAAGAAAATCAGGCCTTAGGGAAGGTTTCATCAAGGAGCAAGACCACTGGCTTTGATGGATAGGTGGTGTTTGATAAAGGAGGAGAGAGTAGAGGGCCTATCAATCACAGGGAGTAACTGAAGTGAAGGCACAAAAATAGAAATAAGACTGGCCGTTCTTGGGACAGTGAGACCAGCCTGCACAAATAGAGGGAATGTTTGTGGAGGTTGAAGGTAACTACTGCATACATGTAGTAGGAACTACTACCTAACAATATACTAAGACAAAGCAGAGAGCCAATGAAGAATCTTTAAAGCCAACCAGAGCAAATTAGATTGGATGAGGTAGAAATTAGGAACCCATTAAAGATCTTCAAATAAGACAATAACTTAATGAAAACTGTTTAAGAAAGCAAATTGGCAGTAGTGTGAGAAAGGGTGAATTAGAAGAGAAAGGAACTTGTGTTAGGAAAATCCTATTAAAAATTTCAATTTATGCATAAATATTATGCTAATGGAAAAAACAGTAATTTTTATTAAGTAAGATTATTCTAATTCTTAAAAGGCCCAAGTGAAGCTGAAGAATTCCAACTTGAGGTGAGTGGCCTACTAGGGGAGATGAACTGTCCATATCTTTCACTGACATCTGGGGATGTGACCAAGCGCCTTCTCGTTCAGAAGAACTGCCTCCTTTTGCTCAGTAAGTTCATGGCTACTAGAATGTAGCTCTTATTTTCTATTTATGTTTTCCATGATTAATAAACAGGTTAAAAGAAAACTGTTAAATTCCTAACTTAGAAGCTAATGATGGGTTGGTGCACTGGTAGCAGTGTTGTTTTTTAATTGCTACTCTTTTATTGTTTAAATTGGGTGTGGTGCTCAGCCTGCTGTGCTTCACCAAAGGTGACTAGCAGTAGCACTGGAGCGTTGTCCAAATGTGTGATTATCACACCTTAGTGTTCTAAACTAGAAGCACATTTTAAAAATAACTGGGAAGATACAGGGGAACAATGAAGATTCTTTTTTTAAGTAATTTCTTTGAGGACAATAATCATTCATTAGGCGCAATAAATGGTACGTGTAATTATTTATTTTGTCTTAGAGATATTGCTTTGTGGCCAGGTAATTGGGGATTTTGGTTTTGTTTGCAAATATGTCAAATTACATTGTAGACATTTCTGGAATATTATTTGGATTGTTCCTATACTTAGTGATCATTCCAGGAAATAAATTTTTATGAGAAGTTCTTTCCTTCTTAATACACTAACAAATATTTCTCTCTTCACCCTGAAAAACAGTAAGTAGACTCAGATTTAATTGCTTTATATAAACTCTCCAATAAATACGACCAATAGTCTTAAACTCTGAATTTTTGTAGCATTCTGAGACACATTTAGATTAAGCTTTGGGTAGTTGAATATTATACTTCTTATTATGACAAACACAGTTCAGAGGATATTTTAAATGTTTGCTTTTTTGCAATTGAACTATGGCTTTTGAAAAATGATGCAACTCCAATTTTGAAGGTTCAGTTAAAAAAAAAAAAATCTTGTTCACAGCCATTATACTTGGGAACTAAGGTATTCCAAAATCACCGTCTTAACTTCCCATTTGTCAAATGATTGTTACTGGATGGGTGTAGGGGCAGGGGATAGGTACACAATGTTAGGTATTGCTTTAGATGCTAATATTGTTGCATTACAGTTCTTACGCATGTGTTCATTATTCTTCAAATTGTATAATTTTAGTAACTGGCTCAGCCATGGTATTATCACTGAATCTTTCTTTGTAGCACTGCTTATCCTTACCAATACCTGATATTTGGCACTTAGAATATGTTATCTTACATAGGAAGACAAAAGCTGTGTGGAAAGCTTAGTAATGACCCTGAATAGAAAATTCTTCCAAAGAGCTCAGAGTTTGGTCTTTTTAGTGCTGATACTCATAAAAACCACTTGGGATATATATATTTACATTTTCATAAAATGCCTTTGCCTCTTTCATATTTCTTAAGCAGATTGCTCTGAATATTGTTATTTTGGCTTCAGGGTCGTTATTAGAGACTGTATTTTTAAGCACTTCAGGAATATACAACTATTTGCTTCTCAACTAAATGACTAAATGAACTAAAGGTTACTCTGCTCTTGAAATTCTTCATGCATACATACCCACTGCTCCCTTCCTCCTCTTTATCTTTGCTCTGCTGTTTCCCCGTTCTAAAATATTCCCCTCAGTTTGTATCCTCTCTCATGCTAGTATCCATTTATGTACATGTACTCATTCTCTATTCACTCTGTATAAGTATTTCTCATCTATCCAAGTATTAGTTGTCACATCTTGATGCTGTAATTTTACTTAACTTCTTCCAGCACCCTTACCTTACTGATTTGAATCTTTTAAAACATGATGTTCTTGAGGTGGGAAGAAATAAACCAAGCTCTTTAGAGTTGTTAATAAAACAGAATAGTCTCTTCTCTAATAGTCTGTAGTGGCTGAAAAACTCTTTTAAGTGTCAGGTTAAGAACTGTTTTGGCTGTGCATTGGCCTTTCTGGTTGTCAGGTTATTTCCCTTAGGTATAAGAAGTCGGTTATTGTTTTATACATGTATTCTTTATTCCTAACTAGATTGTCAGTAGAGATAATCGTTTTTGTTTGTTGTGTATTATATCTCCAGTGCCTTTGCTGGTACTTTGAACACATCAGCTACAGTGAATGTTTTTTGATGGTAATCGTGTTGGTGAACTAATTTTGTGAATGCCTGAGCTATGTTGTCCCAAATTTAGAGACTGATTTATTAAATCATATATGATTTTCTAGAACAAGGGTTGGCAAACTTTTTCTTAAAGGGCCAGATAGTACATATTTTCAGCTTTGTGGGCCATAAGGCCTTTGTCATATTGACTTAACTCTGCTGCTGTAGCATGTAAACAGCCATTTACATCATATGTAAATGAATCTGACTGTAGCAGTGTTCCAATAAAACCATATTTGCAAAAACAGTTGATTATTTTCATGACAGTGGGGTTTTGCTCTTTTGATCTTTTAACTCATATGGTTTGCAATATGGAACACATTAAGATTTTATCAAATCCATTTAGAATGACCTTTCCAGAAACTTAGCTGTGTTTATTCTAGAACAGGAGTTGGCAGCTTTTCAGAAATGATCTGCCAGAATTATGACCCCTGTACTTCTCACATTACACCTTGGGTGTAGGAAATGAGATATTCAAGCTGATTATTCTTTTATACTTATAATAGGACTTAAGAGCCCAGAAAATGTCTTTTTCCAAAACTATCTTCCTAATATTGTCAGAAAGTTCTCACTTTGTCACATACCCTGAAATCCTGAGATCCAAATGATTATTAAACATCTTTTATAAAAATTTAAATGTCCTTGGGAAGGTCAAGCGAATAAGATTTAATGTTTATACCTTCAACTGAATTACCTGAAACAGATTTCAGCCCTCATCATACCTGGCTGAAATCAGCACACAAGGGAATGATATTGATACCAAAGGACTCTGCCAAGAAATGATTACAAAGTTTGGCGGTTTTTAATTTTTCCAGGGAAGGGGGAGGGTGTGAGAATGAGGAAAGTAGGAGAAAGGGGAATACTGAAAAGAATATAGGTGGAAGAGGGTTTTCATGAACAGGCAGAGGGTGACCTTAGGCTACTGGATACCATTAAAAAGGAATATGAATTTAGTGTCTTCCATCTTCTCTTGTACCTGAAGCTTTGACTACTTAAAAATGTTGTTATTTCACTCCAATCTTAAACAGATAACCTCAGTATTGGAAGGTAAGAGGCAGGATAGTTATATCACTGGTGCATATCAGTTGTGAGACGTAAAAAAAGAAAAATGACAACCTTTTTAACTGTTGCTAAAAATTAGCCACCTGCCACCTTTTGTAAATTCATTAACAGATGCCAACCCCTGTTCTGGAAGCTCCTTAATAGTGAAATACAAGAATCCAGATTTTTAGATGTAATCTACCTTGATCCTTTGGTTTCAAAGAAGAATTGCTTGCTTTTAAATCAAGCTTTAAACATATATTGGTGAAATACTGAATTACAGAATCAGTTTATATGTTATGTCATTTGCAGATAAAAATGGTATTCCTTTCTTGTTTCTAATCCATTCTTGCAGCTTTAAAAGTTACATATCATTAGGTCTATAGAGTTGTGACTCCAGACTTATGACTATTAATTATAGCTGTATCTCATTTTGAAATCTTATTTTGTTTACTTCAGCATACCTCATCTCAGAACTAGAAGCTGCCAGAATGCTCTGTGTGAATACTCCTCCAAAAAAAGCTCAAGAAGGAGGCGGTAGTGAGGTCTTTCAAGAGTTGAAAGGCATATGTATTGCTCTAGGAATGTCCAAACCTCCAGCCAATATAACTATGTTCCAATTCTTCAGCGGGATTGAAAAAAAAGTAAGACCTTTAGTACCAGATTGTAGTGTATTAAAGGCATAGTCCTACAGTTGTTTGAAATGAAGCAAGTTAATTTCTCTTAATGGGAACCTAATGTGCATATTATTAAGTGATTGTTACTAATGAGTTTTGGGTTTTAAATCCTAGATACCTTCAAAAGAAATTGGTATTTTCCTTTTTTTTTTTTTTTTTTTTTTTTAGCATGTTAGCATGTTTCTTTTCCAAAAAAGGAGACTTTACAGTTTGATTTATAAACTGAAATAAACTAGATATAATGTAAAAAGAATTAGGACTTAAGTCCTATTAAAACTTACTTTGATGCAATTAAATTTAAGGTCTTTATCATTAAATGTTACCAACATTCTATTCTCCCCATTGACTGGACATAAAAGGATATTAATGTTTGGGATTTTAATCCAGTCACTTCAAGTCTTATATGTTTCAGTTGGCAAACTAGATATGTTGACTGCTAATGTTATCTATGATGTGAAAATAAGTCAGAATTACTTTTATACCACGTTAATCAACAGTTAAAAGATTTTTTACATAGTTGATTAGGAAAGAAATGTTAATAAAAAATTAATGAACAGGAGAGAATGAAATTTGTTATAGCAAAGTTATCCTCTACATGCATATCTGCTGGACTCTTAAGAATTGGTACATTTGCATTGTGGGGTGGATGGACGCCATGGTGCACAAATTTGGCTGAACTCTACAGGGGAGCAGCAGTGTATCCACAGTCCATATTTTTCTGTGTGTTCATTCATTCATTCAGCAAATACGCATTGAGTGCCCTCTGTTGTCAGGCACTATTCTAGGTGCAGTGAAGGACTCATGCTTCCATAGGCACGTGAGGAGTGGGTCAAGTGAGTGTCTTTATCGTGTGGGTCTTGTACATTTCAAACATCCTCCACCTTTGCCTTTGTCAGGAATCTTCTTTTGATGGCAGGATATGATGGGAATTGGGAAGATGAGGAGGATGTGTTTTTAGATTTGTTTATTCATTCATTTATGTTTTTGTGTCAGTTAAAGGAAACATTAGCAAAAGTTCCACCTAATCATGTGGGAAAGCCTTTATTGAAGAAGCCAATGGGACCGGCCCACTGGGTGAGTAGTAATCATCCTGAGTAAACTTTGTAAGGAACCACCTTCCTGTCTCAGGATATTTATGTTTGTGCTTTTGAAGTTACATTTTCTAATATGTGGTTTCCTAGGTGGACATCCTTATAATCATTGTTGTGAATCTTAAGACTTATCCAACATAATTTTATTCTGTAAGATTAGAAGCACTTATTTCATGAATTGTAAATATTTCACACAGCTGATTAAAATAGATTAAAGTTCAGTATGATGCATGTTTCTAATTGCCAAATGGGTTGCCTTCAAGCCAAAAATTTCACTGGGCTGAGCGTCACACAGTGAACTCTGGGAAAGCTAAATGAGAATTTCATATTTTACATATGCTTTATTACAGGGGTTTTTTTAGGGTCACACCTGTGGCATATGGAAGTTCCCAGGCTAGAAGTCGAATCAGAGCTGCAGCTGCTGGCCTACACCACAGCCACATAATGCCAGATCTGAGCCTCATCTGTGACCTATCCCACAGCTCATGGCAATGCCAGATCCTTAACCCACTGAGCAAGGCCAGGGATCAAATCTGCATCCTCATGGATACTAGTCAGGTTTGTTTCCACTGAGCCACAATGGGAACTCTCTGCTTTATTATATTTTGAGATGACATTATTATGCCTATCATTTCATTAATTTATAACTTTTATTACCCTGTTTATTAAATAACCTGATTGATTTTGTGCTGAGTGCTGGGGATTCACTTATGAATGAAACAGATACCATTCTGTTTCTGCCCTTTTGCAATAGAGGGTCAAGCAGATTTAAAGTGTAACTGGTCTTTTTAATTTTGTTTCAGGAAAAGATAGAAGCAATTAACCAAGCCATAGCCAATGAATATGAAGTTCGGAGAAAGCTGCTAATAAAACGTTTGGATGTCACTGTCCAGTCTTTTGGCTGGTCTGACAGAGCTAAGGTACACATTAAATCATTTAAAAGAGTGAAGTGTTTATAGACATGACCCTTAAACTTTCCTAGCACAGTTTAGGTACACTGGAGACTCTAAGAGAAATACATAGGAGATACACAAATTAATTTTTCTTTAGTGAGTTACTGAGTAGCAGTTACTTCAGCCATTCAGCAAAAATGAAAGCATTTATTTTTCAATTTCTTAATGTTTTTCAACAAATCTATATGTTGTAAACCCTACTGGCAGTACGCATTTGTGAGAGAAAAGGAAATAGTATCTGAAAATCACTAAAAATTATTTTGAAACCATTTGTTTACTATACTTTAAGCTAACAATATAATTTGCTAATAAAATATGTTAACTAAATATAAGGAAAACTGGATTTAGGAGGACTGGACATTGTGATCCTTTTATAGAGAATTGGAGAATCTGGTAAAACTTTATTTCAACTTACACGAGCTAATCCAAGTAAAGATCTTGGTCATTCAACAGATACTTGTTAAATATCTACTATATTATCAGTAGGTGGTAATTAATTGGCACAGTTGATTAATTTGACCTTATATTCCTGAAATTGAACCCATTCTTGAATTTTGTGGAGATTGGTCCAAATATGTTAGTATTATTGGATGTTCCCTTACTAGTGTTGTTTTGTTTTATTTTGGTTTGGGGTTTTTTTTGCTTTTTAGGGTTGCATGTGGAGGTTCCCAGGCTAGGGGTCGAATCATCGTTGCTACAGCTTCCAGCCTACACCACAGCCACAGCAATACAAATCCAAGCCGAGTCTGCAGCCTACACCACAGCTCACAGCAGTGCCAGGCCAGGGATCTAAATGGCATCCTCATGGATCCTAGTTGGGTTCGTTAACCACTGAGCCATGAAGGGAACTCCAGTGCATTCATTTTTGAAAGTAGATTTCTCTGAGTTGAGAAACTGTTTTTATTTAGTTCTCCAATTATCTTCGTGGTATGTTAGTTTCACGTAAAATCTTTAAACCATGGCACAGTCCTATTTAGCTGCTAAATTGATGGGGTAGGTATTTATTGTGTTACACTATTTTAGTGTTGAAAGAAGTCTGAGAGATCATCTTAACTTGCTTCATTTTGCAGCTGAAAAAATGGAGACCTAAGTAAATGGAAGGTTTTGACTAAGATCTCACAGTGAGTCAGTAGTCACACAGGAAATAAATTGTTCTCCTTTGGGACTACTGTTGAGGAAATACCAGTCCTTTCTTAAATTGTCTTTGATAAAAACGCTCATTTCACTCTTATATAGTACATATACTTCAAAACAAAAACCTGCAGCTCTCAGCTAGAAGAGCATGTAGTGATTGATGGATGTGCACTGACTCCAGACATTAACACTGTGGTTCTGGTTTTGACACTGCAGTTAATGGACTTTACTTCTAGGGTCCTAATGCACTGTGTCTGAGCTTATGTTTACTCTCCTCATTTTTGACGTCTTCAAAATTGCCATGTTCATCTAGGTAATTTTTAAGTTCCTTTGGAACTATAATAAACAATGAATCTACAAAATACATAAATATATTAGAGATGAGAAGGAAGGGCTATAACAGTTAACTTGTACAAATGTATTTTTTTGTTTTATTTAGTGAAATTTATGTAGTGATATGTTACTTTAAAACTTTGTTTCAAATCACTTTTTTTAGGGCCCTACCTGGGACATAGGGAAGTTCCTAGAATAGGGGTTGAATCAGAGCTGCCGGTACTGGCCTACACCACAGCCACAGCAACTCGGGATCCGAGCCACGTCTGTGACCTATATACACCAGAGCTCATGGCAACACCGGATCCCTAAACCACTGAGCGAGGCCAGGGATTAAATCTACATCCTCATAGGTACTAGTTGGGTTCATTACCACTGAGCCACAACAGGAACCCCCTATAAATTTTTTTGATATGCACAACATGAACTTTTGTTTCATGTAATTAAATTTATGTATTTATAACACTTTTAAGTTGCATTTTAAATCAGTTTTATTTGAAACATACATAAAACTATTTTCTCAAATGAGTTTGTTTCTATTCACCAAACATTAATTGAAACTTATTATAGGTACAGTAGTGACTACAAGAGAAAGAAATATAAGACTTTGAAGAAACATTCCCTAGATAAGCTATGGAATGGCAGTCTTTTTAGTCTTTTAATTATTAAAGAAAAATTTTAAAAATAAAAAGTTGCAGTTCTCTTGTGCAAAATGTTAAGTATCAGCATTGTCACTACAGTGTGGGTTCAGTCTCTGGCCAGGGGAACTTCCACATGCTGTGGCCAAAAAAAGAAAAAAATGTCACTGGGGTTCTCTAGTGACCCAGCAGTTAAGGGTCTAGCGTTGTCACTGCTACAGCATGGTTTAATTGCTGGCCCAGGAACTTCTGCATGCCACAGGTGTGGCAAAAAAAAGTTAATGGCCATCTCATTGTCTTAACCACAATGGCTATTTTCTTTTTTAGTATTATCTTCCATACTTTGTTCACATGTATAATTATAGTAAACATACCTTTTTACATCTCTTTTCACGTAATATAAACATTTACCATCAATATTTGAGTACCTGCCTATAACTGACAGACTAAGCAACTTTTTTTGTCCTTGTGCTATTTTCCTATGTACTTAGTTGTAGCTGTTTCTTCCAGAATTTAAAAAGAAATTATTGTTGCTTCCCCAAATTTAGGTTACTTTGATTTACATTTTATTTATCCTTGTCTGGAGAACATGTTTTATATTTGTTAGAACTTTATTTTCTCTTGTGTGAACTTCCTCTTTAAATCCTTTGTTCATTAATCTTTTGTGGTCTTAGGTTACAAGTGCATTAAATGTACTTCTACTAAATGTTAAATTAGACTTTTCTGTATATTTTATTTATAATAAAGGAAAGTATTATATGGGGGATCACTTCTACAAGAAATGTGTATCCATAATTAGTTCATATTAGTCACAGGTAACATTTTTAAATCACAGTAAGCAGATGGGAAAATTTTAAAAAGCAGAATTGTTGAAATGGGTTTCCATTCATATAAATAGATAAAATTAAGATGTTTGTTGTGAGACCACATGGCAAGGGGAACCTTTTTAGCCCCACAGTCCTTAAAGGGAAACCCCTCTATCCCTCTATTCCCCCATCCCCCCCCATCATTCCTTGCTGTATCTGCAAGTCTGACAGCCGTACTCTTAAGATTGTTCTTCACTAGATAGGAGCAATGGTGAGTATGTAACTTTCTCTCTTATCTGGAGTCTAGTAAATATTATCAGATATTTTGGAAATCTTTAACTCATTTAATATCAATGTTTCTGTTTCATCTTGAAAATTGACATTTGTCTTTGAACACTTCCTTTCAACAGAGTCAGACTGAAAAATTAGCAAAGGTTTACCAGCCAAAACGCTCAGTCTTATCTCCTAAAAGTACTATTGCTGTTGCCCATCTTTTGGCCGCAAGACAAGACTTGTCAAAGATTTTAAGGACAAGCAGTGGCTCTATAAGAGAAAAGACTGCCTGTGCCATCAACAAGGTGATGAGAATACCTTTTATTTTCTTTCATACACATTTATTTCTGTTTATAAAATAATTTAACATACCTTTTCTTGTCCCATAGGTATTGATGGGCAGGGTTCCTGACAGAGGAGGTAGACCCAACGAAATTGAACCTCCACCCCCAGAGATGCCACCATGGCAGAAAAGGCAAGATGGCCCCCAGCAGCAAGCAGGAGGCCGAGGAGGAGGGAGAGGTGGTTACGAACATTCCTCGTATGGAGGACGAGGAGGTCATGAACAAGGAGGAGGGAGAGGTGGACGTGGTGGCGGTGGCTACGACCATGGTGGCCGAGGGGGAGGAAGAGGAAATAAGCATCAAGGAGGCTGGACAGATGGAGGGAGTGGAGGAGGAGGTGGCTACCAAGATGGTGGTTACCGAGATTCGGGTTTCCAGCCAGGTGGCTATCATGGTGGCCACAGTGGTGGCTATCAAGGCGGTGGTTATGGTGGCTTCCAAACATCGACATATACGGGAAGTGGATACCAGGGTGGTGGATATCAGCAGGACAATAGATACCAGGACAGTGGGCACCATGGTGGTGATCGAGGCAGTGGTCGAGGAGGGAGAGGTGGTCGTGGAGGCCGAGGTGGACGTGGTGCAGGCCAGGGAGGAGGTTGGGGAGGAAGAGGGAGCCAGAATTATCACCAAGGAGGACAGTTTGAACAGCACTTCCAGCATGGAGGTTACCAGTATAATCATTCTGGATTTGGACAGGGAAGACATTATACTAGTTGAGGCTACACACCTTACATTTTGCTAGAGCTCAAGTAATAGAAACTTAGTTTCAGAATCCTGAATCCAGCATGGATTTTGAATTAATGTGACACCAGAGGTGGCAGGCAGATTCCTGCTTGGCATAAGCATTTGTAGGTCTTCATTCAATACTGTTCTTTTTTTTTTTTCTTTTTTTCCCCTTAATGGACTTACATAATGCTTGTTTATTTGAGAAATACATACAGTACTCTCCTTTGTATGAAGAATTTCTTAACAGGTAATTATAATTGCCTTTAATTGACCAGTAGACTAATTCCACAGCCAGAACATGCATACTTTTGTGAAGCAATTACTTGAATAAGTAGTTTTCATGGTTTTCAATATGCGATTTTAAAAAATGAGGATTCTCCTAGATTTTTTTAGATTAACAACTAGGAAACCGTCCTCATTATTAACAATCCATTTATATGTGTTTTCCTTAAAGTATTCTAATGCCTATTTTCCAAGCACAGTTCTGCCCTGATTGGCTTTTTATTCAAAGAGGTTATGCAACATTTGCTTCATAATAGAACTTTTAGATCAGTTCCTATTAAATGAGCTCTTCTGCAGACAGCACAGTCAGTAGCCTTATCCTTTCAGTGGAATACTGTACCATATGCTCAACTCTGAAAACCTTGAACACGGCTAAAATCCGTCAAGATTATAAGAGCAAACTAAGTTGTGAACCTATAGTACATGTAGGCATTTAGTTTAAGTAGAGCAATTCAAACTGACCTGCATCCATTCAAAACAAGTTCCTCCTTCACCTTATTTTTACTTGAAATCTGCTAGAAGAAACAGCAATCCGAAATTTGTTTTATGCACGAGTTAATACCACTGGCTCAGCAAATACAAGTTAATTTGCTTTGGGCAGGAGACTTTTTGTAATGGAAGAAATGCACTACCAAGTTAAGAGGACAGATTTTGCTTAGAGCAGGAGGCCCTTTATTATTGCTGCAGAACAAAAGCCTGGCTGAGTTGATGTTTGACACTCTTCTTTACTGAAATCTACATGACACTTGTTGCTGGGTTTTTGTACACGTAAATATTGTCAAGCTGTGAAAGAAAATGGCTGGAGGTGTGCTTTGTGTGAAAGGTGAGCAATAAAAGTGTATGTTCTCTCTTTGGTTGGAGTTTTATTTTAGCCACTTTTTTAAACTGAATTATTCTGAATGCTTATTTCAAGCTTATGAACTAAGGCCTTTGTATCCCAAAGATTCTGAAGTGTTGCCTTGAAACATAATTTTTGATGAGTGAGAATCCTTACCCTAAAACCTTAAGTAAATTGAAAAATAGCTTTATCTGGATTTACCTTTTTTACTACAGTGTTATAGCTGGACAATTTCGGAACTCGTCTCTGGCCACTAGGTGTAGCTGTTGCTACACAGTGTGTTAGGCAAAGATCCATTAATAGGCCTGAACTTTTAGGTGTTTTTGTTTGTTTCTCTTAAGAGTGAGAGACATTTTTTTTTAAAAGGAAGTTCATTGAAAATACAAATATTGTTTGTGGAGTTCCTGTCGTGGCTCAGTGAAGTGAATCTGACTAGCATCCATGAGGACGCAGGTTCAATCTCTGGCTTTGCTCAGTAGGTTAAGGATCCAGTGTTGCCATGAGCTATGGTGTAAGTGCAGACGTGACTCGAATCCCATGTTGCTGTGGCATAGGCCAGCAGCTACAGTTCCAATTTGGCCCCTAGCCTGGGAACCTCCATATGCTGCAGGTGCAGCCCTAAAAAGATCAACAACGACGACCACAACAAAATATATATGTTTGCAAAAAATCGTACTTCCTTTTCCTGCTGAATTGGGCTTTTTAGAGTAAGGAATCAACTTATGACTTATCGTTAAAAATATTCCATTTGCTAAACCAGCTATAATGGAAAAAAATAAAAATCATTACGTTAAAAAAAATACTCCATTTGCTGTTGAGATAAGCACATTCTTTTGATAGTTGAAATCGTTTTTAAAAGCCTCAATCATTTTGTTATTTTTAGCTGTTCATTAGATTTTTCAACTAGCATTTACCATCCTAAAATGTTCAAACTTAAAAGATAATATACTTTTATTTTTTATGAAAGATTTTAAGTTCTGCCTTGAAAGTTTTGTGTTCTCTTTTTTTTTGCTTATTACTATGTATAAGTTTCATATTAGAAGTAAAATTGTTAAGGATTCCTATCTAAAAATGATATCTTAGAATGTATTAACACATACCTTAGTATTTGCTTTAATCTGTTTTCTAGCCTCAGACTCTACAATATACTTAATATGTTTTTCTTTTGACAAACAATTTTGACTTATTTTTGTGGGTAATAGATTAATTTTCATATATGAGCATATAAGAAAACATGAAACATCTCTCCACCGTGGCTCTAAAATTTACATTTTTTTTCCTGCTTCAAACTAAAAATTTTTTTCACATTATAAACCCATAAGAGAATTGTCTTTTAGTTTCTGTTCTTTGACATTTATTAAGTTTTCCAGAAAGAGGATATTGCAAACCACCAGTTAGTTTTGTTATTTTAAAATAAAGGTACGTTGTATAGAGTGTTGAATCTGTATACATTCTTAATCTTTATTTGTAGAAAAGATGACTTACTGGAGTAGGGAATGTGGGAATTTCTTGGAAAAATAAAAATTTTAGGGAATGTTTAACATGAAATCAAAATATTGTCTCTTAAAAGGATACTCAGACAGCACCTTTTGTTAGTGCTTTGTTTCTTCCTCTGTCAGAACTAGAACAGGATGTCAACATTCTCTATGAAAATTATCAAAGGTATGCTTGCCACTATCATTTTCATTTCTTGCTCTCTATCTAGATTTAAACTGAGCTAGTATCTGTTGGGACTCAAGGTGGGCCACACAAAAATATGTCACAATGGCATATTGATTATCTTGAATTAAAGTTACTTAAGACATAGCCAATGCTAGAGGGACACTGGCCCTCCTTCCTGTCTCACTGAAAGCAAGAATTAAGTCTCATGTGAAAGATGCACTCCTGGCATCTGGAGACAGAAGAACATACACCCTTACTGCCAGAGGTAGGGAATTTGGGTCGAGAAGCTGGTATAAACAAACTTTGTTACTTTTTTTTATTATTATTATCACTCAATGAATTTTATTACATTTATAGTTGTACAATGATCAACTATCTCAAACCCAAACTCTGATATAGATATTCTGCAAATAAAGTGCCCAAAGCCAAAACTTTGTCCTCTTCCTCACAATTTTTTTTTTCCTTTTGTCTAAAAAATATAAAAGCTGCCTGCTTTGGCTAGGTTTCATTTCTGTGAGACTTAAGTGTGCACAAATTAAAATTTATTTTTCTCCAGTTAATCTGTCTCATGTCAGTTTTATTATTAGTCCAGCCACAAGAATTCAAGAGGGGTTGAGGTAGAAATTTCTCTCTCTTCAGCACATCCAGCTGGAATGTTAAATTTGTGCTGAGGAAGAGCATCTGAAATAATTTCTATATAGACTTGACCCTTGAACAGTGTGCGGGTTAGGGTTGCTGACCCTCAATGCCGTTGTCTCTTGGTATCCATGGAGGGTTGGTTCTAGGACCGATTTAGGTTGACCTAACATTAAAAATACATTCCTCACAGGGTATCTAATGTTACACAAAACTTTTTCCCTCACTAACATGATTCTAGTCACTAGAAATGCTGTGTATTGTTCAGTGCTACATTTCCATGTTTGTATGTTAGTGTATTCTTAGGGTTCCGATCACTGATTAAAGCAGGTATACATGTTAGTATTTAAACTCACTCATTCACCTGAGTGCCTTTAGTCACCTGCAAAATGATGTTGGTAAAGATGTTCGCATAAACATAACTGTTGACATGAGAACTTCCATTGTAAAACATTCAGTTCCTGCTAAGTATAAATGAAAAAAGCCTGGGGTGGAAATAGAAAAATAAAATTTAACATGTCCCCTAGGAATGTGAGGGAAAACCTTGGGGAATAGTCTATGAGGATGACCTGTATTTACTAAATTATGTTATACTTTCCTCAAGAAGAGAAGCCTGCAGTTCAGTAAACACCTGAGTGTCTACTCTATGCCAGGCACTATGTTGAGCATTTGAAGTACAGAGATAGGTTAGAAAGTCCCTGCCTTGGAAAATGATCAGTGGCAGAGCCAGAAACAGATCATTGTAGCAATAGGATAATAAAAACTGAACACTATAACAGGGTTACCAGCCTAGCACGGTCTTCAGCATTGCTCACATGAGGTAGAAATTGGCAGGGGATGTTGGAAAGATTGCAGGAGCCAGGTAATAGAGGGCTCCACATACTTTCCTAAGTAACTTGGAACTAATTTATATTTTTTAGTATGCTAAGGCTTGTAGCATGGTCAGCTTTGGATTCTGTATGAATCACTGGCTAAAAAGTAGAGAATAGATTTAAGGAGGGGGCAAAGATTGGAATCAAAAGCTTAGAACTTAAACTCACGTAGTATAACAGGGATAGAGAAAGGACAAATTCAGGAAGTATTTAGGAGGTTAAATTATAGGAATTATTGGTTAGAGTAAGAATAAGTGTGTGTGTGTCTGTGACCAGAGGACAATACCACTAATTCTAATCAGAATATAAGAAGGAGTAAAGGTATATGCGGGGGGTGGGGAGGGGGAGGTGGGAGTGATTTCAATCTGAAACTCAAGAAAATGCCTAGAGGTAGAGATTTGAGAAAGATCAGCATCCAGTGATATTTGAATTGGACCATTCAATCGAATGATTCTGTATTAGATCACCCAAAGAGGGGGGAAAAACATTGGACCAAGGAAGGCATCCTGGGTAATAATCATTTAAGAGGTGATGGAACAAGGTCACAGAAGTAAAAGGAAACCGGAGCAGTTGGCATCCTCTTCATCAAGAGCAATGTGGTAACTACTGATACCCATGTTTCCCACATAAGGAGAGTGAAGCCCAGGGTGGATGAGTAGTTGGCCCATATCCATGTAGCTGGTAAGCAGGGGAGCTGGAATGAAACCCAGGCAGTCTTGCTGGAGAGCCCTGTAACCAACAATTCCATCTGCTACAGAGCCAAGGCTTAAAAATATCCATTACATCTTAGCTTTTCAAGGGCACTTTAGAATAAATACTGAAGCCAGTTTCCTAGAGTTTGAAGGAAGAATGAGAGGCAAAACTAACTTTAGACTAGTTCTGGAAGCTTCACTGAGAAGGGAAGGACAGAGTAAAATACTATAAAAACCTAGTGGGGTGAAATGTATTTTGAAAGGTTACAAAAGGCAAAGGAAGTTTTCAAGAACACTTAGTAACTGAATATCTTTGGAAACTCAAAAGTGTCAACTACAAAATTCTTTAGGAATTGAAAGTAAACCTTCACTGTGTCTTAATGGTATTTTTTATGAGGCGTTTAACAAGATTTATCCAGTTTTCTTTTAGAAAGGTATAAATCCTTAGAGCAGATAGGTTAACCCCTATTTATACATAACTTCCAGAACTTACCAAGGCCTTAAAACCTTCTGTAATGTCTCCTAAGAAGTACGTGCTTCAGAGTCCTTTCTCTCAACAGAGACCAGTTATGTGGTATGGAAGACCATTCACAAGACAACTACACTAATGTGAAACTCAGAAAAACTAATTCTAACTAATCCCCAATTTTCAGAAATTAATGAAAAAAAAATTGAATGAAATAAGCAGAAAGTAAACCCTACCCTAAAAGGATAAACAAGGGCTATTTTGTAATCTTATTTATAATGACGATGACTTGTAACAGTTTAAAATCTTGTAGGGCTGCTATCAATTAACCTCTTACCTGGTTATTAAAGTGCTTGCTAGAAGAAGAAAAGTGATGGAAAGTCTCCCTTAGAGGCACTTGCTCTTTGACAAACTTGGGCAATGAAATGTATACCTGTATTAAAATTCAAAAGCAATGAGTTGTTGCAAAAAATATTTACCTAACGATTTATTTAGATTTATTTAGAGCACCTGGAGGTAGGAGATCTGCATTCAGAACTCTGGTGCACTAGTTCTGTGACCTTGAGAAAGTTATTTAACCTAGCCAAACCATAATCTTCCAGTTTGGAAAGATCTGGATAGCAATTCCCACTTGCTTTGAAAAGCTGTGTGGATTAAGAGTGATAATCTGTATAAAGTGCCTCCCACAGTGTATGGGACATAATATACACTCAAAGTTTAGTTATTATCAATACCGAGGTAGTTACTACTCAGGAACATCTTAAACAGAACCTGACGGAGAATATTTTCCCTTCCTGGCGCAAGTTTGGAACAAATGTTAGAAAGACGTGCATGGCATTCAGTTCTTTTTCTACAACTTTGGAACAGCCAAAAATATCCCAATTGCCAGCACATGACAGACAGTCTGCTATGCATTCTTCTGCTTTTTCTTTTTTTCTTTCTTTTTTTTTTTTGTGGTCTAACTTGAAAATCTTTATAATGTATTTAGTGTGTGTAAATCAGAGCAGCAGCATCAAGGACAATCAAGGGAGTGAGTTGAAGATTAGGAGATCTTCAACTCATCCACTCATGTTACAGAATTCTTTTTATATCTCTTTGGAATGTTCCCTCTAGATGAGCCTTTTTTCTTCTTCTTTCATCAAAATCAAGCTAAGATAAGAAGGTAGGATGACATCTGTAGTTCAGCATAATGTTTTTCCAAAATGAAATAAGAATACACAGCCATTGCAAAGGATATGCTTCACTAGTGAATCCGCAGGGATAAATTTTTGATCTTCATCTTTCGCAAGTATTCTTTCCCAAAACTAGCTGAAAAAATAAGTTTTCCCACTTTGCAAAAGTTAAAAAAAAAAAAAAAAATCCCCAAATACGTATCCTACATCTTTCTCTTATGAATTACCCCAGAGTGTACAAGCCTCTAGATACCAAACACAGACATGATTGAATATACTGGGTCAACGAGGCCTCCTTTAACATGATTCAAATCATTCTAGTCCTTTAAGTCCCTTCTTACTTATCTCTGTTAAAGGTCAAATCACCCATCTAGGGACACTTTGAGGTCAGAGCAACCAAAAGAGTATTGGTTAATGATATGGATTTTTTAAAATACACAACTTGATTATTTTACTAAAAAACAGTCTATCATGGATAAAATGACTTCAGATTCAGGGGATCTTTATGCTTTAAATAAGATAGTTGGAACCAGTTTTATCAAATCAAGTCATAAGATATTTATTCCAATCACAGTCAATACTCATTTAATTTTACAGAAAATAAGCATTTAAATTTATAATAAAACAATTTGTAAATAAATTTTAAAATGTGCAGGTGAGCATAAATAAAAGCTTAAAAACCACTAATTGATAAATGTATTCATGTGTGTCTGAGGGACTACTTCATGACTAACGCATTGTCCCAGACCAGAGAGATCTCTCTCTGTATGTATATGTATTTTTTCTTTTTTCTTTTTAGGGCCCCATCTGCAGCATGTGGATGTTCTCGAGTTAGGGATTGAATAGGAACGACACCTGTGGCATAAGTCATGGCTTGCAGCAACTCCGGATCCTTAACCCACTGAGCAAGACCAGGTATCAAACCCACATCCCCACAGAGACAATGTTACGTTCTTAACCTCCTGAGCCACAATGGGAACTCCTCTTTCCATATATTATACACCAGACCAGACCCTTTTTGAAAATATAATCTCTATGATTTTTTCTATGGAGTGGATAGGATACCACACTTGAAGTTATTTTAGCCATGGGAAAAATAAGTGTTGGGTGTAATGTACTAGAAAGAGGACTATAATTAAGAGCTTAAAAATTGATTGTCTCAGTTCTGCTAATAACTAATTCTATGTTTTTTCTGTTTCATTAAGTGGTTGTTAAAAGTATGACCATGATTCTTGCAATAACTTGAGTCCTTGTTAATAACTTGAGGCACAGAGAATTTAAGTAACAAGCTCAAGAACACACAGCTAGTAAGTGGTGGAGCCAGGCTCCAGAATGCAGGCTCTTGCTGGGGGACCATGCAAGGGGGCATTTGTCATTCTTAGGAATTTGCTGCAAGGGGGCATTTGTCACCCTTGTTCACCATGCTTCAATTGTTCCTCTGTGACACCCTAAGGAGAGTCCATATCATTATTTCGTTATTAATATTATTTAATTTTTTGAATAGGTAATACATAGATCAAAATTCAAAATGTAGAAAACAGTTATTCAAAGACGTCTCCTTCCTCACTTTTGCCCCCCAGCCACACACTTCTACTGTCACAGACATCTAATTTGTTAGGAGGGGGTGTGTGTTGTTTGTGTCCATGTGCCCTCTTTCAGGGATATTTTAAATAAATAAATATATTCATTCTTTTCCCCCAATGTATACAAATGATGACATGCAATACATAATGTGTTTCACCTTGATTTTAATATTTATTTTGGAGACGTTTCCATATCAATTCACAGAGATTTTCTTTTTTTGTTTTTAACATATGAATGGCATTACATCATGTGCACGTAACTATTATCTAACCAGGGTTTTATTAATGAATGCTGGATTATTTCCAGTTGTTCCCTATTCCAAGCCATATCGTCATGAAAAGCTATGTTCACTTCGTATTTCTCTTATGTCCAAGTATACGTTGAGAGGTCACAAGCAAGAGCCTGCATTCTGGAGCCTGGCTCCACCACTTACTAGCTGTGTGTTCTTGAGCTTGTTACTTAAATTCTCTGTGCCTCAAGTTATTAACAAGGACTCAAGTTATTGCAAAGATTCAATGAATCACCCTATGTAAACGACTTGGAAAGTTGCCTGACATACAGTAAATGCCTTATTAGTTGCTGCTGCTACTGCTATTGTTACTATTAATAACACTATCTTTAGAATAAATACCCACACATAGAATTACTAAGTCAAAAAGAAAATACATTTTTAATTTTGATGGATATTTCCTAGTCTTCAACTGAGATTCTACAAATTAACATTGCCAGCAGTGATGTGTGTATAGAATGTCTTATTTCCCTACATCCAGGCCAATAAAGTATTTGAAAATTTTAAATCTGTGTGAAAACTGTTATCACAGAATAGTTTTAAAATACATTTCACCTTAGTAAGTAGGGTGAGATGGTTTCATGGGTCCTTTGGATTTATTTTGGTGTGAATTATCTGTTCAATTATTTTGCCCATTTTATTTGAAACCAGGATGATGAATTTGTCTTACGAATTTGCAGTTCTTTACATACTAAATAAATTAGCTGTCTCTTACTGATATGACTTGCAAATATTCTAGAATATTTTTTATCTTTTGAGCTAGCTTTTGTTGGTTGAGCCACTCAAATTTTTTATTTATTCTTTCATAGCTGATGTTATCAATTTTCTCTTTGGTGGCTTCTGAGCACTGTGTCATATTTAGAAAGGCATTCCCTAGCCAAGATAATAATTTAAAATAATTATCCCATAGTTTATAATATTGTTTGATTTTTTTCCATTCAAATCTTTCATTCATTTGGAAATTATCATGGTATAAATTTTGAGCTATAAATTCAAATTTATTTTAAGGTTGTTACCCCCTTTTCTCAAATTATTTTATTGAGTAATTTTTTTTCTCAAAAATGAGGTGGCCACTTTATTGTATACTTAATTACCATATTGCTTCTTCTATTTCTGAACTTCTTATTCTATTTCTATAAATTGATACCTTTGAGATAAACTATTTTACTTGGTTTTAATATTTGATGGTGCTACTCACTCATTGTTCTTTTTCAGATATTTCCTAGAAATTTATGTTTTTCCTTCTATGAACTTTGAAATAAATTTGATAATGTAAAAAAAGTTTTCTTTTAGTGTTTTTGGGGGTTTGCAGTTAGAAATTAAATGTTCACTTGAGGAAAACACATTTACGATGTTTTCTTCCTCTCCAAGAATTTGGTGCCTTTCCATTCGCTTCAATCTTCTTTTGTGTCTCTAAGGAGCATTTTTAAAGTTTAGCTTCCTTGTTTCTAATTAAGTTTATTCCTTGATATCTTAATATCTTAACTATCTTTGTTACTTATGTATAAGGTATTTTATTTTATTATATCTTTTTTTTTTTTTTTTTAGATTTTTAGGGCTGTATTTGCAGCACATGGAGGTTCCCAGGATAGGGGTCCAATCGGAGCTACAGCTGCTGGCCTACGCCACAGCCACAGCCACAGCAATACCAGATCTGAGCCATGTCTGCGAACTACACCACATCTCAGGGCAACACCGGATCCTTAACCCACTGAGCAAGGCCAGGGATCGAACCCGCAACCTCATGGTTCCTAGTTGGATTCGTTTCCACTGTGCCACAATGGGAACTACTATATCTTCTGATTACTATATTTATGACAGCTATTTCTGTCTATTAACTTAATGCCCAACTATCTTGTTGATATTTCTTTTTATTTGTAGTAAGTTTCCACTTGATTCTCTTGAGTTTCTCAAAGTAGAGTAATTTCACAGTAATTATTTTGCCAACTTTAAAATATTTATACCCCTGTTTTCTTTTTGATCTTCTGTATTATGTAACACCTCTCATAGGCAATGTTAAATACTAATGGTGATAGGTCTTCTTAATCTTAGACAAGTCCTTAGTAATAATGCTACAGTGTTTTATTACTAAGGATCATGCTGGTTTGGGTAGAGATAGATAAATTTTTTTTCTTTGTTCTTTTTTGTCTTTTTTGCCATTTATTGGGCCGCTCTCGCGGCATATGGAGTTCCCAGGCTAGGGGTCTAATCAGAGCTGTAGCCACCAGCCTACACCAGAGCCCCAGCAACGTGGGATCCGAGCCGCATCTGCAATCTACACCACAGCTCACGGCAACACCGGATCTTTAACCCACTGAGCAAGGCCAGGGATCGTACCCAAAACCTCAAGGTTCCTAGTCGGATTCGTTAACCGCTGTGCCACGACGGGAACCCCAATAGATAAATTTTAATCACTTTTAAAACTCTTCATCAATTTTTTAATCTATTTTCAAGAGCTTTTAAATCAGAATGTGTGTTGAATTGTATAGATGTTTGTTTAGCATTTAAAATGATCATATAATTTTCCTCTTTAGATCATAACATAATCACATAGATAAATGAATACTGAACCATTTTTAAATTCTTAGTATGAACCTCCATATTTTGTACTGTACTGACAATATTTCAGATTTTCCTTGATATTCATAAACGAGATTATTCTACTTTTCTTTTTTGGGGAAATTCTTATCGGATTTTGGTGTCAATATTATGTTTGATTTTTAAAAAGTTTTTAGAAGTCTTTTTATTGTGTTCTAGAACAACTAAGTTACCATGAAATAATCTATATATATTTTTTTCTTTTTGAGGCTGCACCTGTGGCACATGGAAGTTCCCACGCCAGGGGCTGAATCACAGCTGCAGCTGGGGCTTATGCCACAGCCACAGCAACACCAGACGTGAGTGCATCTGTAACCTATGCTATAGCTTAGGGCAACACCAGATCCTTAACCCACTGAGCCAGGCTAGGGATTAAACCTGCATCCTCACAGAGACAACATCAGGTCCTTAACCCGCAGAGCCGCAATGGGAACTCCAAAATTATCTACCCTTTAAAACTTCAGGGAAAAAAAAAAAAAAAGAATGGAGTTCCCATTGTGGCTCATTGGTAACGAACCCAACTTCCATGAGGATGAGGGCTTGATACCTGGCCCCACTAAGTGGGTTAAGGATCCAGCATTGCTATGAGCTGCAGTTTAAGTCACAGACATGGCTCAGATCCTGCATTGCTGTGGCTGTGGAATAGGCTGGCAGCTGCAGCTCCAATTCAACCCTTAGCCTGGGGGTCGAATATGCAGTAGTGCAGCCTTAAAAAGAAAAAAAAAATTTTTTTTTGATAAATTTTCTAGTATTGGGAGTTCCTGTTGTGGCTTGGTGGTTAGTGAATCCGACTGGGAGCCATGCGGTTGCGGGTTCGATCCCTGGCCTTGCTCAGTGGGTTAGGGATCCGGTGTTGCCATGAGCTCTGGTGTAGGTCAAGGACACGGTTCGGATGCTGCATTGCTGTGGCTCTGGTGTGGGCCGGTGGCTGCGGCTCTGATTCGACCCCTAGCCTGGGAACCTCCATATGCTGAGGGAGCGGCCCAAGAAATGGCAAAAAGACCAAAAAAAAAAAAAAAAAAAAAAAAAAAAAAGCTAGTCTGAGTCATCTCTTAAATAACCCCTCTTTTTTCTTAAGTCTATTTTTTATAGACTGTATTTTCATAGAAATTATCCATTCTAATTTGGCTTTCTTTTCTCTTTTTCCTTTTTTTGGGTTCAGATTTGAGCAAAGTAGCCATTTATTTTTACTCTTTCTTGTCTATCAATGTATTCTTCTATTTAAGACTTTAACTTTTCCTCCAGAATAGTGCTTATGAGAAACTTGGTAGTATACACTGTGTTTTCATGATCATTTGTTATAAATTCTTCAATTTCAATTTCCTCTTTGATTCAAAATTTGTTTGAAAAATTTGGAAGAGGTGGTTTTGTTTTAAGTTCTGGATTTTAGAGACTTCATTTTTCTGATTTTGTCATTAAATTCTAATTTTAGAGTATTATAAAATTCTATCTATATTATTTGCAAATTTTTGAAATTCACAGGCATTGTCCTTGTGACCTAACATATGGTCAATTTTTGTGAATGTTTCATTGAAGATAAAACTGGAGATGTAGTCTCTGTTTTCAGAGGACAGAGTTAATATGTATATATATATCAGTACTTAACATCATGGCTTAAAGTACAGACTCTGGAGCCAGAGTAGATCCAAATCCCAGATTCGCTTCTGGAATGTTATTATACACATTACTATTTTCTCTATGACTCAGTTTCCTCATCTGTGAAATGGCTGTAATGATAACACCTACCTCTTACGGTTGTTGCAAGGATCAAATGTATTAATATGTGCAAAGCATTAAGAACAGTGTCTAGAATGAAATAAGTGCCATGTATATACTAGCTCTTATAATTTTTAGACTTATTTTTTAAGTTCTCCTACAGTAGCACTCCAAATGAAATGTAATACAAGTCACATGTGCAATTTAAAATTTTATGGTACCTATGTTAAGTGAAAAAAACTGGTGATGTTATTATTAATACTATATTTAACCCAATACATTAAACATGTTATCATTGCAACATGTAAAATACAAAATTTCTTACTGATACATTTTACCTTCATTAAAGTGCACTGTCTTTGATATTTGACGTTTGTACCTATAGACACTTCAGTTTGGACTAACCACATTTCAAGTGCTCAGTAGCCACATGTGGACAGTGGCTACTGTACTAGATGGCACAAGTTGAGTAATTTATTTTTTATGTACTTGGTACTTGATGTATCATGTACTGAATAAAGTGAAAATAAATGTCTTATACCGTTAATACATTTCTGTGTATTTCTCCTTGAATACCTTTTGGTTCCTGTTCTGTAAATGCTGATGCTCTGTAATTTAGTGCAAAAATACAATTCATGATGAAAATAGAATCATTATGAGTATCTTTTAGCATTAAAATTGCCCCTCCTTGGTCTCTTTTCATGCCTTTAGCCTTGAATTTAATTTTGTGTGATAGTATATTTATGACCAGTATTTTCTCTTTGTATTTGCCTGTTATATGTTTACATATTTAAAAAATTTTTTTCCAACCATCTGAATCACTTATGAGAACTCTCTTATATATGTCATAGAATTGGGTATTTGCTATCAGTCTGAGAATACTTTTAAAAATCGTTGAGTTTAGCCCATTAATATTTATGTGACATGAATTTAGTTCTGTCTTATTTAAAGTTCTGTAAAAAACAGAAAAAGTCAGAGTCTCTTTGCTTTGCTTTTTGTATTTATTCTGATATTTACAAAGATTTAGAGTTTTGTTCCAGTGTTTACCTTTATAACTCTGAAGAATTGCCTTCACCTTACATTTCTTTAGAAAGAATTACTAAGAATAGTCATCCAAAACCTGAACTATGGCTGCACTGTCCTTTGGGTGTCTTTTTAGAACAGTGTCTAACAAGCCTGCTTAAGAGTTAGATGACTTTCTAGAGCAATGCAGAAAGTGCATTACTCAAGTGCAGTACTCAGTTAACAGCATCAGAACCAGCATCACCTGGGAACTCGTTAGAAATGCAACTTCTTAGGCACCACACCAAACAGAAATTTTGTGGATGGGGCCCAGCAATCCGTGTTGAAGCAAGATCTCCTGATGATACTGCTGGATGGGCAGTGGTTCTCAGACAAGAGCAATTTTGCACTGCAGAGGATATTTGGAAGTGTCTAGAGGCATTTTGGTTGTCACAACTTAAGGGAGCAGAGGAAATGCTAGGGGCACCTAGAGGCATATCTTACAATGTACAGAATAGCTTCCACCTCTTCTAACAGAAAGTTATCTGGACCCAAATGTTAGCAGTGCAGAGGTTGAGAAACTCTCTTCTAGGAGAATGTAACTTTGTTTCATATGCTGTTTTATGGAGTAAGGCCCAGATGGTAATGAAGAAAACTTGGTAATTTGGAAATGATTTTTATCTTAGAGAGGTACAAATTATTTCCATGCAGTAGAGAAGATAACCCAAATGTGTCCCAAATGTTATTGTTTAGAAGTGGAAAGATATTCCATGCTCCTGGGTTGGAAAAATTAATATTGTAAAAATGGCCATACTACCCAAAGCAATCTACCGATTCAATGCAATCCCTATCAAATTACCCAAGACGTTTTTCACAGAACTAGAACAAACAATCCAAAAATTTATATGGGACCACAAAAGACCCAGAATTGCCAAAGCAATCCTGAGGAACAAAAACCAAGCAGGAGGCATAACTCTCCCAGACTTTTCAGGCAATATTACAAAGCCGCAGTAATCAAGACAGTGTGGTACTAGTACCAAAACAGACATATAGACCAATGGAATGGAATAGAGAACCCAGAAATGAACCCAGACAACTATGGTCAATTAATCTTCAACAAAGGAGGCAAGAATATAAAATGCTGAAAAGTCTTTTCAGCAAGTATTGCTAGGAAAACTGGACAGCCGAATGTAAATCAATGAAAGTGGAACACACCCTCATACCATGCACAAAAATAAACTCAAAATGGTTTAAAGACTTAAACATAAGACACCATCAGACTCCTAGAAGAGAACATAGGCAAACATTCTCTGACATCAACCTTACAAATGTTTTCTCTGGTCAGTCTCCCAAGGCAACAGAAATAAAAGCAAAAATCAACCAATGGGACTTCATCAAACTGACAAGCTTTTGCACAGCAAAGGAAACCATAAAAATAAATAAAAATAAAAACAACCTCTGGAATGGGAGCAAATAGTTTCAAATGATGCAATTGACAAGGGCTTAATCTCTAAAATATAAACAACTTATACAGCTCAACAGCAAAAAAGCCAACAACCCAATGTAAAAATGGGCAAAAGACCTGAAGAGACATTTCTCCAAAGAAGATATATAGATGGCCAGCAAGCACATAAAAAATGCTCAACATCACTGATTATTAGAGAAATGAAAATCAAAACTGCTATGAGGTACCACCTCACACTAGTCAGAATGGCCATCATTAATAAGTCTACAAATAACAAATGCTAGAGAAAAGGGAACCCTCCTGCACTGTCGGCGGAAATGTAAATTGGCACAACCACTATGGAAAACAGTATGTAGGTACCTCAGAAAACTAAACATAGAACTATTGTATGGCCCAGCAATCTCACTCTTGGGCATATATCCAGACAAAACTTTCCTTGAAAAAGGCACATGCACCCGTATGTTCACTGCAGCACTAGTCACAATAGCCAAGATATGGAAACAACCCAAATGTCCATTGACAGATGAATGGATTAAGAAGATGTGGTATGTATATACCATGGAAATCTACTCAGCCACAAAAAAGAGCAAAATAATGCCATTTGCAGCAACATAGGTGGAATTAGAGACTCTCATACTAAGAGAAGTAAGTCAGAAAGTGAAAGACAAATACCTTATGAATCACTTATATCTGGAATCAAATATATGGCACAAATGAACCTTTCCACAGAAAAGAAAATCATGGATATGGAGAACAGACTTGGGGTTGCCAAGAGGGAGGGGGAGGGAGTGGGATGGACTGAGAATCTAGAGTTAATACATGCCAACTACTGCCTTTGGAATGGATAAGCAATGAGATCCTGTTGTATAGCACCGGGAACTATATCTAGTCATTTATGATGGAGCATGATAATGTGAAAAAAAAAATGTATATATGTAACTGGGTCACCTTGTCATACAGTAGAAAACAGACCGAACACTGTAAACCATCTATAATGGAAAAAAATAAAAATCATTATAAAAAAAAGTTATGGTTTAATCGCTCAGTAGGGTATTTTGTATAACAGAACACCCTAAAACTTAGTAGCTTAAAGCAATAAACATTTTATTATTATCATGGTTTCTGGGATCAGGAATTCATTAAGTGGCTTTAATTCTTAGAGAAACAATTTTCATTTGTTCTGTAACAATGCTGTTTGTTTTTTTCCAGTGGTAGGTCTCACATTTAACCATCCTTGTTTTCCTTCTAGTATGCCCTGAGTTTTTGTTTTGTCCTAGCTGTTTTAATTTTGAGCTTTTATCCAAAATTCGTAGGAAGTTCCTGTGGGGAAGAAGCCAGGGTAACATATTTGACAGGTAAAATTTGTTTAATGGACCTAGGTTTTGTATGTAAAATCATTTAGCAAGGACAAATTGGTAGGGATTGGCAAATGTGTTTTTTCTGTTTTTTTCCAAAGACTCTCTAGCAGTCTGCTATCTTAGAAACAGATCACTTCTTGTAAATATTCCATCTGTGTGCTCCTCTTCTATTGCTTCTCAGAACCAAATCAGATCCAGGAAGCTCCCACCACCTGCTGGGATAACCATTCTTTCTGTTTTAAACAATGGATTGAGAATTTGCACTTCAGAGTGTGCCCGCCTCTGCTGAAAGTGGTATTTATTGGTCTCTGCCTGCTGTTTGTTCCTTTGTTTCTATGGAGTCCTGAATCCCTCCACATATCCTCCCACTAGCCTCTCTAATCAGTCTCTGAGGCTTTTGGTTATCTTATGTCGGATTTCAGATCCTTCTAGTTCCTCTGTAGTGGAAATTCTTTTTTGTGTTTATTATCATTATTGCTTTTTTAATAAATGCCAGTAAAAGAAGTGATGATTTTCTCCCCCACAACTTTTAAAAACTACAAACCTTCAGAAAAACATTAAAAATAGTACAACGAATATGTTTGTCATACCAGCATTTCATGACAAACTTATGCTTTAGTCTTCCTCTCCTACGAAGACAAACATAGATACACTTAGATCTGCTTAATGTTCTGTTATCTTATCCTGTTTGAAATGACCCAGATAGTCAATGAATTCTCTTCATTTAGCTTAGTTTCAAGTTATGGAAATCTGGAAAGACTATTTTAGATAAACTCTATAGGAATAATTACGTTTTGGGAATGTCTATCTAAAACTTCATTTATCTCTATTTACTTAAAAGCTTTGTCACATTGTTATTTTTCTTGCTGACAAAATTTATAAACAGGAATAATAAGGTCTTATTTCTAGTAAACCTAGGTACAATAAAAGTACTGTACTTAAACTGATAACTCTAAAGATATATCTGTGTTAATTAAATGAACAAGCTTAAGCTAACTTTAATACCACATATTAATTCAATACTCATTATTTCCTAGATCACATCAACCCCAAAATCATTCTGACCAGTTTCTTTTATATGAGTATTTATGTAAGCACTTAATTTCCTTTAAGCCAATTAAACAGAGCTCTTTTACAAGTTAATTTTAGCAGTGCCACTCATCTCTAACGTGTATACAAACACACACACAAACGCATTCCAAAATCTCAGCCATGAGTCAGGTACAACAATGCAAAATGCATCCGTTACAAAAGAGATTGGATTCACATTGGGTTTCTGGCAGATGGGACAAATCAAGGTCACCTGTTCAGAAGGCTACACCCTTTTTACTAATATTTATGGAAAAAACACTTCTCTTTCTATTCATAACTTTTGGTGGTTCTAGGAGCCAAATGAAACCTTTGTCCCTGGGAATGTCCCACTCTTAGACAAGAACAGTTTTTTTTTTTTTTTTTTGCTATTTCTTGGGCTGCTCCCGCGGCATATGGAGGTTCCCAGGCTAGGGGTCGAATCGGAGCTGTACCCGCCAGCCTATGCCAGAGCCACAGCAACGCGGGATCCGAGCCATGTACCCACTGAGGAAGGGCAGGGATCAAACCCGCAACCTCATGGTTCCTAGTCGGATTCGTTAACCACTGTGCCACGACGGGAACTCCCGTTTTGTTTTGTTTTTTCCCCCTGTTCCTTTCCTCTATTTGACATCAGTAAAATTTTAAATACCACAGAATTGATTTGTCTTTAAATGGAGAAACAGCATGAAACAAAAATGAAACAAAAAACCCAAAGGACAGACAGAAAATCCTCAATAAACCCTCAAATTTGGTTTTGGTGTTTCACATATACCAACAGCACAGGAGACCATAAATGATGTAATTAAAACAGCAAGGGTATCAGTACATGGTGCACAGGGTCCCAAAATAACCCTGCCTAAACTCTTTGTGGAGATCCTAACAGGTACTGTGGCCTTATATTCTTACAATAAAATATCTTCCTCTCACCCATGGGTCCATATCTATAATCAAATCACATCTAAAATATGCTTCAGAGGACTTTAGAAATAATTGGAACATGCCGGATTTTTAAAGACAGAAATTTAAAAAAAAAAAAAAAATCCCCACAAACTACCCACTCAAATGCTAGCACCCAAATAAAACAAGCCAGTTCACAAATAGAGGAAAGTCCAACAACTCTTTGCTCTCTCCAACAGGGTACTCCACTCAAATGCAAAACCAATTGGCTTATTCTGGAGAAAAATCTCCAGAGAGGAATCAGGTGCTGGCAGGACACATGGGTGTGACTTACCCTACTGGATGAGGCCTGTCATCTCCCAAGCGCTGATTCTGTGATCCAACTGCCAAGCACTGGGGCAGCCGGTGCTGTTTTGGGGGAATTTTGAAGGCAAGATCATCAGGACAAGTGAGGGAGCCTTACCCTCAAATTCCCAAGCAAGGCTGCTAGCCATAAGCAGCAAGGCTCCTGGCTGGAGACACCAAAATTTGTTACTAAATCCAAGCTCATACTGCTCATTGCATGACAGGCCAATAATTCGAGAGATGAGCTGTTGGGGCAAGGAAGAGCAGCTTTATTCAGAAAGCCAGCAGACCAAGAAGGTAGTGGACTCATCTTGCTTGAGTTAGAATCCAGGCTTCTTTTACACTAAAAGGGGAGGGAGGAAAGTCAAATAGTTCGTGGTTCCCATCAGCCTCTGGAGGGGAAGTGTTAATTTCTTCCTGCTTGCAGTCATTCACAGGTGGATCTAGTCAGGATGTTTCTTGTGAGAAGGTATTTTCGCTTAATGCCCATTATCTGGGAGGCTGGGTTCCCAGACATGGGCCATTATTTGTAATTTCAAAATTGTAATAGAATACAAAGTTTTTCCCTATTATATCACCTCTATCTAGATTCAACAATCGTTAACATCTTGTCACATTTGCTTTATCCCTCTACATAAAACCTTTAACTAGGTCATTTCAAAGTAAATTGTGATATTAACACTTCATCCCCAACTACTTCAGCAGGTTATCTCCTAAAAATAATGCTCCTACATAGCCATAAAATCATTATCACACATTATCATACAACATTTAATATATAGTTCATATTTAAATTTCCCCAGTTGCTCCCCTCCCCACTGCAAAATGTCTGCTTTATTTATTTTTTGGTCCAGAATCCACTCAAGGCTGACAACACTGCACTTGGTGGTTATGGTTTGTTTGATCCATAACTGCTCCTTCCCTCCTTTTTTTTTAAAGATATTTTATTTTCCAAGCATTCACGTCAGCTGCCTTTTGGAATGCCCATGTGATGCTTTCCATATGCTATTTTGTATAAACTACAAGTCATTTAGATTCTGAATAGATGTGACCTCCAATGTGCTTGCCATTAACATTTTAAAAAGGGAATAAATATTCTTGTTTGAGGTCTGAGTACTCTCTAAACTTTATTTATTTATTTTTTTTAGGGCCACTCCCGCAGCATATGGAGATTCCCAGGCTAGGGATCTCATCAGAGCTACAGCGGCTGGCACAGCAACGCCAGATCCAAGCCGTATCTAGGGCCTACACCACAGCTCACAGCAACGCCAGATCATTAACCCACTGAGCGAGGCCAGGCATCAAGACCACAACCTCATAGTTCCTAGTCAGATTCATCTCCACCGCGCCACAACGGGAACTCCTACACTAAACTCTAAACTCTAAACACTAGCAGCAAGTTTTGGATGCAGCACAGGGGCAGCCATTTCCTGATGAGCCTTGCATTTCAAGTAGTGTCCTATCAATAGTCATAAAATACATTCTACTTGTCAAATAAATGGAGTACTTTTTATTTGAAAGGTAAATTTTTGTTTTCCTCTTGTCTCCATTGAGTAAAATAAATTCTTTCAAGAGCCAGCCTCTTAAGCACATTTATATTTTGACCTATTTTTCTCCAAGCCCATTTACATTCTACCCATTTGGTTTCTTAATCTTGCCTATCTATTTTCAAACAGAGTAGGAATAGCCAGTGTTAGAAAACAGCAGCGCTGACCCTGCATGCACACACATCAGGAATAAGGAAAACCCTCTGTGACTATTTCTTTGTTTAATTTTACTTTGACACAAAATTTAGTTAAATGTTGGGTTTAGAGCTGCCAAAGAACACAGGCATGTAAACATGTAGTCTGGGATCTTGAAGACACTTTGAGAGAAGAACCCTTCTTAACTGTAAGGTAATATTAACTCATAAGATCTTTACAAATTACTTTTGCATACATCATTCAACTTGGTCATTACACCAATCCTATGAGGTAGTTGAGGAAGGTGGTAAAATCTCTTTTCAAATATGAAAACTGAGGCCCAGATAGATGTACATGATTGGCCCAGGATCTCATGACTATAGCTGGCAGAGGTAGGATTTCAATCTGGCTGTGGCTTGCATACCAAAGGTGTGTTGTGGGAATCTCATTTGACTAAATTTTCTTCCTCAATAAAGAATCAAGATGTTTCTCTTAGGATGCTTAAGCTTCTTACCATCAATAATAATTTGGTACTTCTTTCTGTAGGAGTCCTGTCTTCACTGATAAATAGCAAACAGACCCCTCTGACTTTTGGAGAGGCTCTGTTGTTACCAAGGAAATCCGGGGACATTATGGCTTCAGGAAACAAACACTCAACATAAAGTATTCAGACACCAAGTAGGGTCACCCTCTTGCTTGGGTAGATTTCAAAAAAGCATCAATCCAATTTGTACATCCTTCAGTGAAGACTCAATTGTAGCATCTAATATTTCCTCTCCTGGTATCTTATTCATGGTTAAAGAGTCTGGTCTTGTTTTGGCCTCAACAGTAATCATCGAATTTACAAAAGGAAGGTCTGCAGGAACCAGCCAGGGTCTTTCTTTTTTGCTCCACCATGGGTTTGCCGAATTTATTTATTTTACTGATTATGGAAAATTGATATATTGGAACATCAGAGTCACCATTGGTTATAAGTAAATGATATAATCAAAATTATAAAGCAGCGTCATTACAGACTCTTCAGCAAAGTAATACTAGTAGTGTGTGTGTATGGATGCCTGTGTATACAAATAAACATTATCTCCACACATATACCCAAAACAGTTTATATGCATACACACACACATATATGTTTGGAGGTTTTGTTATTTTTGTTGTTGTTGTTTATATTTGTTTTTTACTTATGGTTCATCTGGTATCTGTCACAAGAAGGCTGCTAATATACAACTTTTTTACATGTGAAAAACTCAAAAAATAACTCTAAGTGGCAGTGAAGTAACATCTTTGAGAAGAAAAAAAATAACCTTAACATTCATTGACAATAACAAAAAAACACATATACACATGAGAGATTTCTTGTACTTAAACTGCCATTTTGTTTTTAATTTTGTTAACATGTATTTCTTTGTATTTATGAATAGGAATAGAGAATATATATACATAGAACCAACACTGAGGATGTGTTGCAAATGGTGAGTTCTTATATTTTCTTGTGTAATCACAATTCCCTCAACTAATAACTTCATTTAATTTGCAGTATCTCAGAGTTCCCACTGTGGCTCAGCGGTAACCAACCTGACTAGTGTCCACAAGGATACGGGATTCCATCCCTGGCCTCCCTCAGTGGGTTAAGGGTTTCGTGTTGCAGTGAGCTGTGGTGTAGGTCACAGACTCAGCTTGGATCCTGCATCGCTGTGGCTGTGATGTAGGCTGGCAGCTGCAGCTCTGACTTGACCCCTCTCCTGGGAACTTCCATATGCCGCAAGTGAGGCTTGAAAAAGCCACACACACACACACACACACAAAATTGCGGTATCTCTACAAATTGATCTCTGAATCTTTTTGGCCCAACTAAGTCAGTTCTAGCAAATCTGTATTTTAAGGAATCCTCTTGCTTTAATGCCCACAGCTTAATGCCCTTAATGCTGTCAGGTCCTGAGGGCAGAGACTGTGTGTGGCTCCTCTGCATCTCCCAGAGAAGGTCCTCAACAAGTACTTCTTGAGCGGAACTATCTTCAGTTACCTAATGGAAAATGAGAAGAAAGGCATTTCTGGAGTTCCTATTGTGGCACAGTGGGTTAAGAATCTGACTGAGGCACAGGTTCCATCCCTGGCACTGAGCAGTCCCTTAAAGGATCCAGCATCACTGCAGCTGTGGCAGAGTTCGAAGCTGTAGCTCAGATTCAGTCCCTGGCCTGGGAACTTCCATATGCCACAGGTGAGGCTCTAAAAAAGCAAAAAAAAAAAAAAAAAAAAAAAAAGCAAAACAAAAAAGAGAGAGAGTTTTTAAAAATTGCTAATTATTTTGCATTTCAGTAAGTGGTTTGTTTTTCTCCTAAATTTTATTCCCCAAAACTTGAATTAGCCTTTTAATTGCTATTCACATTTCTTAATAGCAGTCCTATGCAAGATGGATAAACCTACTCAGGACAAGTATTGAGTTAATCTTCCGCTATGGCAATTAAGAATATTAGGAGAGTTTTATTGGCTATGTCATAGCTTCCCTGTGATACAGAATTGGTAAGACATATGGCTATAAAAGTGTGACTCGTTACACATCATAATAGCAATGTTACAGTCAGAACAATGCAAACAGCTTCTCCTTGAAACAGACCATCATTAGAAGAACCATTACATTCCATGACCCGAAGAGCCTTCTTATCCCTCAAGAAAATGTTAAGTCCCGGTCCAGTCCTAAAACCACACAAAAAGACCCTTCATTTGACTCCTCATTAAACGCCCCCCTCAAACGTTTATAAAAATACTAAAATAACATTCTCACGGAAAAAGCAAAGTATGAGTTTAGAAAATGAATATCAGGTACATGTACAGAAGATTTCATTTCACCCGTATATAAGTGGCTCTAGAGAAAGATAGGGAAAACTACCAACTACATAACACACTCTTTGGGGCACCTAACTAGGGGCAGGGGAGGAGGAAATAAATAGTTCATAGGGTAAATCCTCTGTCCCACAGTTTAATCAGAGAGATCCCACAGTGTCACAAGGCAGTAAAATGTCCAGCTATCTTTTCAGATAACTTCCTGAGAGCTGGAGGGTTCTTCAGAGTTTCTCATCTTGCTCTTTCCAAATGCCAACACGATCGCCTTCAAGGTCCTCAGCCTGAAGTCAGCCGTCCTGCAACACGAATCAAAACCTGTTGTACAGCTGGATCTCATTTAACAAAACAAGACTATCCCTAGAAAGCAGTTTATCAGATAATTTCTAGGGAGCATCTCAAATGATCAGTACCTTGCCCTCTTTAAGATTTAGAGGGAATTCAACGAACATGTAATCTACCCAGCACACGATGTACATGTTCGGAAATAAGGCTGTAGTGGTGGCTGTGCAACTCTATGAATACCCTAAAAACCACTGAAGTACATGCTTTAAGTGGTAAAATTTATTTACTTATCTATTGTTTTTTTAGGGCCACACCCACGGCATATGAAAGTTTCCAGACTAGGGGTTCAATAAGAGCTGCAGCTGCCGGCCTACGCCACAACCACAGCCACACAAGATACGACCCATGTCTTTAATCTACACCACAGCTCAGGGCAATGCCAGATCCTTAACCCAATGAACAAGGCCAGGGATTGAACCCTGCATTCTCATGGATACTAGTCGTGTTTGTTACCACTGAGCCACGATGGGAACTTCTAAGTGGGTAAATTTTATAGTACATAATAGAGCTGTTTTAAAAGTTGGTGTTATAAGAAAGGAAACACTGGATCAGCAGAAACTTACAATAAACTTCATACAACTGAAGTGATTGTGTGGCATCCTTATTGTCCTCATTGAGGAAGGAACTAGAGGAATTTCGGTTAAAGGTCATTGGCGTTTTTCTCATCACGGGAAGCTATGGAAACCGTGTACTTAGATCTCCTGACAAGTGGACCAGTCCTGAGAATAAAGGGCCCTGGCCTGATCCAATAGGATCTCTGCCTAACTATTCTATTTATGAGAAGGATTCAGTAGGGAAGCAATGGGTGCCTTCCATGACATTGCTTTGAAGGTTAGGAATATGACACCAATTTCCCCAAATCCTCATACTATGGACTACTGACTAATACATTTATCTAAGTCCATCTTGAACAGATTTATATTTTCAGTTTGTTCTAACAAATTCCATATGTTTCCCAATTTGCTCTGGATGATTTGAGCATAATTTTTGTGTGGAAGCGAAGCCTGGCCTATTAGAACTGTGAGGTCCCCTGGTCTCTGCTATTCACCACACTCTCCTCCGTGATGCTCTCAAAAGCCTCTTTTTAATTTTTTTTCTTTTTTGTAGGGACAAGAGTTTCCAACTCTCCTTCCTCTGCCTCCTCTGAGTTTGCACCCTGACTCTAGCTTGGAAAACCAAGCTGATAGGTACAGTGTACATGGGATAGTTAAGGGTCCTTAGGACATTATGACAGTGCTCAGACATGGAAACCTACACTGAGTTTTAGAACTCATCTGGTTCAGTTTTATACATGATAAAACCAAGGTCCAAGCAAAAGAAATCATTTGTCCAGAGTCATATAACTAGGCAACGGCAAGACTAAAAGTAGTATGTCTCGATTCCCAACCATTCTGCTTTCAAAACCTCCAGGCTGCCTTGTGAACTCATTATAATGTTCATCTTAATCCCTTTCATCCTCCCTCTTCTGATTTTATTTGTAGTTTGACCAGCACTGACCTCACCGTCCTGTCTAGTCTCACCCATGTCTGCTTCCTCCTGGTCCAGTTCAAATGCAGTGCCTCGGTCAACAACATCCACACCAGCCTGTACCCTGGGCTTCTCATTTTCCCACTTGGCAAAGCCTTTGTCCTTTGTTGCTTTGTCATGGAACTTGGATTTCATTTTGGGGAAGGTGTGGGACCCTGAGTCTCCCCAGCCAGCTTCTGACCACACAGGTTCGGTCTGGGTGGCCTGGCTGGTGGTGGCCCGCTGCAACCGCACGGAGATCTTGCGAGAGGAGCCTGTGACCAGTGTGATGGCTCTGCTGTCCAGGTCTCGGTGTCCAGCAGCAACGCCAGGGAACTCAAACACCTCATCCTGCACTGGAAGAGGAAAGATTACTTTGATTATTGTGTTTATCTGACATCTGACTGCTTCACAGCAAACCACCAAAGTTGGGGCAAAGAACAGGAGTCCGCTGGGCAAGGTCCTAGAGGAAAAGACCAGAGGTGGGATGAAACTGGTTGCAGGTGAACTGCACATCACTGAGACCTGAAAGCAGAGAGGAACACATGAGGTTCAAGGGTTTTTAGCCACTGCTGCTCACCCTGAATCAGACCTTGGTATTTATAATGGCTCTGATCAGTTTCAGATCCAGAACCCAAACAAGTTGCAGGTGTGGAAGGAGAGCAGCGAGAAATCACAATAGGAAAGAAAGTTGAGAACATTACCTGGGGGCAATGAGGGACTTCCAGGCAGTGACCCATGACTGCTGCCCACGGAGGTCGCCCGGGCAAATCTCCTGCAGGCCAAAACCAGGAGGTCTTTGCACTGCTTGTGACAATTGGCTCCACAGTCTGAAACATCCCAAAAGATCACAGGTGATGAGTGTGAACCACATGTTTTGGGTGCTGACCAGCCTCCCAAGCTGTTAGCTTCTCCTCCCTCTCTCTTATTTCTGTGTTTAATCTCAGAATCTGGCTCAGGATTGTAGGGTGTGTGTAGGGCAGTAAAAAGGACCAATGGAACCCTTTTCCCTTCCTGGGGTTCCTAAAGTTCTCTCTTATTCAGCTACTTCTACACAATTCATTGAAGTTCTGGGGAGTAACAGGCAGGGCAGGGGCAACCTGACTTGGAAGTTGCCTTTGCCCAACACTAAATTCAAATTACATGGGACTGGGGTTCTTCCAAAACTGAGATGGATTCCCTACAAAGAGGCTCCCTGAGCCAGTATGAACACGAGAAGCCTCAGCATCTAGTCTCTCTCAGGACCTACTGCTGCCTCTGATCATTTGTATTTTTTATTCTTCGTTTCCCAAAACACTTTTTGGAGCAAGTGATCATATGTCTTGCTTCCTTTCTTGGGGAAGAAACAGAAAACCAGGTGAGCATATGCTCAATAAACATATCCCAGATTTGACTATGGCTTGGAAACGGCATGTGGCACATTCTATGACCTTCCCGTTAGATGCTTTAGTTAAGAAAATAGATATTAAGCACTACTTGGGATAGAAAATTTTGGCCACTTTGGAAGACAGCAACACAATTACTTCATATGATGAGGGTCCTACATTTCTCTTAGAATCCCTGATCAGATATGATCATTTTAAAAGGTATATTTCTCTCTCATTGACCTTTCTTATTATTTCCAATACCCATTCCCTCCCAATGATCTCTTTTAAAGTGGTTTTGTAATGATATCATAGAAAGATCAAATTGTAATGACATGTACAGTCAATTTTAGTTAGGTTTTTCACTTGATGTGTTTTTAAGAGAAAATATATATGCAAAGATGATCCTAGGGGTTGATTTTCATCATATTCATAAAAGTATGTGTGTCTATGCGTGTCTAGGGGATAAGGGGGCAGAAGCCAGAATGAAACTAATGACTCATGGCTGGGCAGTAAGATACTGCAGTATCTTTGCCGCTTGAAAGTAAAACTCTACGACTAAGATAATCCAAGTTAGAACTAAAGGGGAGTTCAAGGAAACTCCCTGTTCATGTAAAATGAAGGCCAAATACTGAAAGACGGATAATGAAAAAAGGCATCACAAGGGACCATTATTAATCTGAACGCATTCTGTGATTAAGATGTTCCCTTTTGCAGTTTTATTCTGTTTTTTCAAGAGTGTTACTATATCCTTAAAAGAATCAGTATAAACAGTCTGCATTTAAATATCCAACAATTTTTAGAACACCAGTAAATTGTACTAGGAATATATTATATAAGTAGCAACGCATTCCTATTGTGTTTATCAAATACATTATTTATTCAATTGTTATAAATTTCAATTACATGGCGGAAGTATATGAACACATTCATTGAAAGGGACGCAAGTTTCTCCTCTTATCATCTGTGATTTAGTAGAGAAAAAAATAGCTATGTGAGAGTAGAAAGACATGCATATGTATTACAGAAAAGAGCACTTTTTTCCCCCCTTGAAGGGCAAAGCTCATTTAAACAGTATTTCCATTAGGCTTGCCCGCCTCAGAATTCCCATCTTGACTGTGTGGTGATGATGAGCAAGACATCTCAGAGATAGGGGCTAGATGTGTGGGGGTTGACAGGGGGGTTTGTTTGCTCTTTGTAATAAGTGATAAAATTCCAGCCTGGGCTCTCCCAAACTTCAGGGAGTCCTTTCCTGGACACATTAACTCTTCAGGAGCAAAAGGCCCCAAAGCCCCATGATCTCCACGATGTCAAGAGCTATAAGGTTTCTATCAGACAAATAGGATTCCTGCCCCAAACGTCACATTTTAAAATTTTAATAAAATAATGTTCATTTACCTTTGCATTTGTAGCCTTGCTTGATTATGCCCCAGAGCTGTAACAAAAGACAAAGGAATGTCAGGGAATCTGAGAAGAAATCTGGAAAGAAAACAAGGCCACAGAGAAGGAAGTCCTGGGAAGTGTGATGACTGGCCGAGCACAAACAGGATGTAGCTGCTCCTGACACCCTTCCTGTCAGATAGAAGAAGCCTCTCCCAGCCCACTCCAGCTGGAGCAATAACAGGAGTTTTGCTTCCTTTTTCTTTCTGGGAGCCAAGTGGGAGCTGGGATGGGAAACATTTATTGTGCATTTATTGGAATTTGGCATAATAAGCTTTCAGCAAAATTCACAGGGAGACTTTGTCATTCTGCCTTTGGAAGCCCCTAGCTCCCTCTGCCTTCTTTTAAATCACACTACCTGCTCTTGACGCCCCCTACAGGAAACTAAGTGACCCAAGCAGTGTATCCCACTAAAGCATTTGGATTTGGCTAGGTTACTGGTAGAACATAAATGAGGAAAAGATCATGTATTTATTCTCTGCATTTGCTTGGGGTTTGGCCTGTGCTGAGCATGTGGGAGAGGTAGAAGAGGCTCATATTCTGCCAACCAGTGAGGAAGTAGGACGTAGGAGGTGACAAATGTCTCAGGAGAAATGTGAGGGCCTACAGTTCAGTGAGGGAGTGTTTGCCCAGGCAGTTCAGGGGTATCACCCTGGCGGTGGTGTCCTTGCCCTCCAACCCACTGTAATCACCGTGACAAGGGGCCTTCCCATGTTCTTTCTCAGGCCTCGCACAGCACTGGCCTGTGGGAACCAGGGACACCAGGAACATGCAGTACTGATGAATTAAATGGGCTTAGTTCACGCTGGAGAAGCTCTATTCTTAACCTTTTAGTGGTAGGTTAAGCGGCTGACAGAACACACACACACAAACACACACACACACACACACACACACACACACACACACTCACCCACCACCACCAACAAAACTAATACAATGATTTTGAAAGAAACAGCCCTGGTGGCGACTGGGATTGCTGAGGGTGTCATCCACAACATGTTATAAGAGGAAAAATGCCCTGAGTGTGGGCTTCATGGTCACAGGAAAAGAGTAAGTAGCTGCCAATGTGAAGTGATTCAAGGCATGAGGAAGCTTGCTCCTTACTCTCCTTCTGACAAGGCAATTCCACCAGTGGAGCGTGAGTCTTTTGAGTCTTCAAAGTTATTTGGTCCTTCAGAATACATTATTAAGACGCAAACGTCTCCTGGGACAGGGCAACATTGTGTCTTGGAGACAGGAAGGATTATTAAGGCAGCGAACTGGAAGCAAAGGCCTCAGGTGCTTAGGATGACCAGCAGAGGGATGGGAGGGGTCAGTGCAGAGAAGGGATGTGGGTGGGTAGGACGATCCCATCTGTCCGAGCTTTAAGGATCTTTATGATAACCTAGTTTGCTTCCCTTTTATAATAGGTGAGTGTGATGATCCAGGAAATTAAATAAGTTGCAAGGTCCTACATCTGGGAAACTTGGTAGTGATGAGAAATTGCTTCCTCAGAGCCCTTGGTAATAGTGACAACGAAAATAATGATGAGAGCTAACATTTAATGAGCTCTGGCTTGCTATGTGAAAGGCACTGTTTTAAGCTATGTGTAACAACTTATTTAATGTTCACAATATCCTTATGAGATAGGTAATCATTATTTTCTCACTTTTACAGATGAGGAGACTGAGCTACAGAGAGGTGAAGCCACTTCACAAGAACTAGTAAGTAAGCCCGTAAGAAGGGAAAGAAGAATGTGAACAATGTGTCACTTGAGGGAAAGACGGGAAGCAGGAAGCCATGGCTCCTGGGTGTTTTGTGTGTGCTTAGACCAAAGCCACTGATCTCGGACAAGAAAGGATAAGATTTATAATATCCAGCTATGGCACGTTATTAGCATAGATGCAGGAACTGCTGAAAAAGATACAAACACGAGTCTCATGAGAAGGGGATGTCAGGGCCTTGCATGTTAAAGCTCACTTAAGAACCAGGAGACAACACAAGGCAGGAAGAGGCTCTGGGTCAGTGTGCCAGCCAAGGACAGCAGAGGGTACTTCCTACAGTTCTTTGACTTTGAAAACTCGGGCTGCTATAAGATTTGGAATGATTGTTTGTGGTGTAAGGGGCACTGGACTGGGAGTCAAGAGACCAGAATGAGTCATGATTCTGCTGATAATGATCCATGTGACCTCAGAGAAATCACTTAACTTCTCCAGACCTTGAAATAAAGGAATTAGCAAAACTCTTTCAGTTCTGGAATTCTAATTCGAAAATCAGTGAATTTCAAGTAGTGCCTATTTGTCTTCCTTACCCTTAAAATGGAATTTATTTCTAAAGCAGGTGGTGCAGGCACTGAAAAATAGTCCTTCCAGTCCCCCACAATTCCTTTCAGTGACCCATTTAGAACATTATATTTATAAGCCTCTTTGAAAATCAATAAGCTTTTAGGGGTTCTCTCCTGGCTCAGAGGTTAGAGAACCCGACTAGCATCCATGAGGACACAGGTTCAATCCCTGGCCTAGCTCAGCAGGTTAAGGATCTGTTGTTGCCCATGAGCTGTGGTATAGGTCGCAGACACAGCTTGGATCTCGCGTTGCTGTGGCTGTGGTGTAGGCCGGCAGCTCTGATTGGACCCCTAGCCTGGGAACCTCCATATGCTAGGGCTGTGGCCCTAAAAAAAAAAAAAAGAAAATCAATAAGCTTTTAAAAAAATGTGTGTGGGTAAAGATCAAATCAAATTACAGCAATGAAATTAAGTATATTTTGAAAAATAAAAAAGGTTATTAAAACTTTAAATGAGTTAACTCCAGAAGTATCAAGGAACACTAAAAAAAGAAAGTTGATATATTTTTTTTGCCTGTGACCACAGCATGCAAAAGTTCCCAGGACCAGGTATCCAACCTGAGTCAGAGCAGTGACCCAAACCACGGCAGTGACAACATCAGATCCTTAACCAGCTGAGCCACCAGGGAACTCCTAAAAAAAGGAAGATCTACTCTGAGCTCTGTGGCATGCAGCATGTCTGATATCATTTAATCATCGCAATAAATGGCAGTTAAATCTTAACCCCTCTTACAGATAGGGAAGCAGAGACTCAAAGATGATCAATAACTTGGTCAAGGACACAGAGATAATAAGGGGCAGCACTGAGGTTTGAAGTCAGAATTCCAGACTCCAAATACTGAGCACAGTTGCATCAAGAACCTAGCACCAGCAAGCCTGCTCTGAGGAGTTGGGGAGGAGAGTGTGGATGCTCCCAAGAAAGCATACCTTGCTCTTCTATGAACCAGTGCCTCCCTGAAGGGGAGAGACATCCAGAAGGACTGGAAAGCAGAGATAGGACCTTGAGATCTGATAAGGACCAGAGGGTCAGATGTCTCAGCCTGACTTTTGGCAGAGCCAAGTCATGACCAGACAGAGTCCCTGGGCCCCACTCTGCAGAAGAGAGCACACATGACTCCATCCCATGTGAGCATTTTTCAGGTCTAGATACAGGCAAAAATTCCCACCAGAAGAGAGAAACATGAAAAAGGAGACCTACTTGTTGTATCTTGAAGGGTCAGGTGATATAATCACAGTGGCATAGCTGGCAGGAGAACCTCTCCTTGCTTGGAGTGAGTGAAGAGAGCTTCTCAGGCTGGCCTTGCCCCTTGACCACAGCAGCTGCTGTGACCACCTGGGGCCATCTTTGAGGTAACCACTGCTTCTTATTTGCCTGTTCTCAGAGGGACACACAACTCCTACCCTTGTGCTCCCCAAAGCCAGTTACTCAAGAATTAAAGGGGAAAAGATACTCAACATTGCTAATAATTAAAGAAATGCAAATCAAAACTACAATGAGGTACTGTCTCACACCTGTCAGAATGGCCATCATCAAAACGTCTACAAATAATACATGCTGAAGAGAATGTAGAGAAAAAGGAAAGCTCCTACACTGTTGGTGGGAATTAAATTTGTACAGCCACAGTGGAGAACAGTATGGAGGTTCCTTAAAAATTTAAAATAGAGGTGTCATATGATCTTGCAATCCTACTCCTGGGTATATATCCAGAGAAAAACATAATTCAAAAAGATACATGCACTCCAGGGTTCACAGCAGCACTATTTACAAGAGCCAAGACATGGAAGCAACCTAAATGTTTGTCAACAGATAAATTGATAAAGAAGATGTAGGACATATATACTACAATGGACTATTATTCAGCCATTAAAAAAACAACCAAATAATGCCATGTGCAGCAACATGGATGGACCTAGAGAAATGACCATACTAGGTGAAGTCAGCCAGACAAAGAAAGACAAATAAACTTATTTCCAAGACAGAAATAGACTCACAGACACAGAAAACAAACTCATGGTTACTAAAGGGGAGTGGGGAGTGGGGAGTGGGATAAATTAGAAGGTTGGGATTAAAATATACACACTACTATATATAAAATAGATAACCAGCAAAGATCTACTCTACAGCACAGGGACCTATACTTCATATCTTGTAATAGTCTATAACTGAAGTGAATATTTTAAAATGTAATATATAAAAAAGAATGAGAGGGAAAAATGCAATTTAATGGGACATATATGACATAAGCTGTGAATTCAGTAGGGGTCCACAGTGAGACAGGACTGCCAAATGAGGCTAACATAATCAAGCTGACATCTAGACACAGGCCACTCACCTGGCTGCTGGGCTACCCTCAGCTAAAGTACTACATTTTCCATCTTATATAACTTGGATTTCAACTAGAAGATGTTCAGAGCTCAAGGGTCTTTGTTTACTACCAGGGCCAAACCTGGTCTTAGTTGTCAAAGAATCATCAATTGTGGGAAGTGAAGTATACAAACTTTGTTTGTTGCAATAGTGTAGGTAGAGTCAGAAATCCACATTTGAGTCCCGGCTCTAGTCATTATTGGCTGTACAGTCCTGAGAAACTTGGATTATTCTCTCTGGACCTACCTTCACATGCAAACAAGGAGAGTAAAATGCCCACCTCATGGGCTAGTCATGAGGGTTAACTACGTTAAGGTCTCTGGAGGTACTTGAAGCAATCAAGTACTGTCAAGTGCTGAATAGATGTTTATTATTATAACCATCCTCTCTCTTTTTCCCTCCCTTTTCTTTTTATGGCCACACCTGTGGCATATGGAAGTTCCTGGGTTAGGGGTTGAATCGGAGCTACAGTACCGGATCCAAGCTGCATCTGTGACCTACACTGCAGCTTGCAGCAATGCCGGATCCTTAACCCACTGAGTGAGGCCAGGGATAGAACCTGCATCCTCATGGAGACTACATAAGGTCCTTAACCCACTGAGCCACAATGGGAACTCCTATAATCATCTTCTCTTTGAAGGGTTTTTTTCCTTTCCTTGAGCCATGCCAGAATAGATTTTGAATGACTGACACTATATAAAACAAGAACTGGGAGGAACTGGATAAGATAAAATACTCTGCTTCATTGCACCCACTTAGTGGTGAATGCCAGGACTCACTGGGCAGAACCCTTCTCTGGCAGGTATTAACAGACAAACTGCTCTCTTGAGTTAATAGGCCTCACTAATCTTCCCTAGCTTCCTCAGCCCTACATTCCCAGAAAGAACACAGCTGAACCCAGAGACTTTGCATTTGTTTTAACTGATTGTTTAACTTCAGGGAGCCATTATGTTTTATTTCTAATCCAAGGCGGACGATGGACTCAGTATATCATTTTCCTACATTCTCAGACTACTGCACAAATGGCTACATACAGGAGAAAACAATGGAAAACAGACTTACAAATCCTGCACAGTGTTCACAGAAGGTTGGCTTGAGATAGGTCATCTCCTGAAAATTATGGACAAATCCAGGTCCCATTTTACAGTGTAGTTGGGACTTAGCTCTCAGGAAGTAAGCCATCATTTCGTCTTTACTAATGAGTCCATCCCTGTGAAGAGAAGGGAGGAAGCTTTGAGTACCATGTTGCTAAGTAGTTGCCACACTTAAATCACTCACCTCAAACCTTTGTGGCCAAAAGCAGGTAGGTAATGTCCATTTTCCTGTCACATATAAAGGAAAGGACCGAAAAGGACAGCTTTCAGTGTCAAAGGCTTCCCCTGTAAGCAGAATGTGTGTGTGTGTGGGGGGGGGAGCTTGTGCACCGCAGCACAGAAAGTCTTCTTCATTACCTACATTCCAAAAGGACATCTCCTTTCTAGCTTTGCTCAAAATAGGGTTTGCAAGAATCAGCTTTCTGGAGAAAGACAGAAAACTGTGACAACTGGACACCCCCCCCCAATTCTCAAGTTCAAGTTCACTTAGTCTGATGTCATCCAGACCACTAGCATTGGTAATTGTTTCACTTATATTTTATTGGCTCACAGACCATTCTCTGATTCTTCCAGATCTTCTCCATGTAGAACCTCTGGTTCTACCTACCACCACACATCCTGACTTGTTTAGCAAAAAAAGATCAACTCCACGTGATATAGGTGAGCTTCATGTTGCCTTCTCGCCACATCAGCCTTTGTTGGAGACCACACCCTTCCATGCCAGTTCAGAATTCCTTTATATCTCATCTGTCCTTTCTTGGGACATTCTTCCATCCCACACTCTCTGACCGCTTTAGGACACTGCTCCTTTTGGGTTCTGCTCCATCTTGTCACCAGCTCTTTCCTATACTCAGGACTTGCTCTCCTTAAAAATGTCTTTCTCAATCCTGTTGCCATTCCTAACCCTTGTCTTTTCTCTTTCTTCTCTTACTCCCCAAATTTTCAACAAGATGTTTTTTCCATTTCCTTTGATTACTCTTTACTCCATACAATCAGGTTTCTAACCCCACCATTCTACCGAAACTGTCTAACGAGTACTCTTATACTCATAGTGACACCTTCAGTGGGTGATAAATTTATTTCCTTGGCAAAATTTTTTAATTATTATTTTTTTAATGATTGAGGTTTTAGCCTCTAAAGTTATTTAATTTCTCAGGAATCATTTGAAGCTGAAGAGAAATTTATTTTTTCTTTGTTTCACAAGATAATCTTTGAAATACCAAAGGAAAAAAAAAAAAAAAAAAACCATGGACACTCCCTGGCTATCTGCAGCCATCCCCTGCTCTCTGGAAGACCATAAGTAATCTGAAAAAAAAAATCTTACTGTATGAGTTTTAAGATTTCTCTCAGGTCCACTGATGCTGAGGACTCTCCCATGCTAGATCTAACTACATATAGCCTCTATTCTTTTTTGATAGAGATTTTGGGGTTGATGAATTAAGTATGCAATAGTGGTAATATGGGAAATGGAGAACTGGGCTAATTTGCAAATCAGTCCTTATACTCAACATTGATGATATGGTCTGCCCTGTGATCCCATCCAACCAGTCATCATTCCTGGACACCAAGAAAAAACATCAGCAAAAATTGAGACTTGGATTGAAGATGTCCAGATATAAATTAAAAGACTTCCTGCTCTCCTCTGATAGTAATTTTCTGCTTCAGGACAGTTGCATTACAACATAACAAAATTAAACTTACTGATCTTTGTCCAGCACACAAAAGGAATCCAAGAAGGGAAAATTGGCAGCTATACTTTCAAAGTCCTCTTGGGAGATGTACCCATCATGGTCATGGTCATAGTTTCTAAACACAGACTGCAAAGAAAAGACATGTTTATCGAATGACTGTATATGTCAGCCTCTAAACTCTTTATTTAAAAAAATCAATAACTAGCATACCATTCTTTGGAATCTAGTGGGAAATAACAATAAGTTTGGAATCTAGTGGGAAATAACAAATTTGAGAAGTTATGGTATAATGAGATAAGTGCAATGCTGAGGATAAAGACAGAGTGCTATACGGGGAGTTGGGAGAGAGATTTCAAAAGGTTTCCTGGAGAAAACAAGGTTTAAACTGAGACCTCAGGATTGAGTAGGAGTGAGGCATGAAATGCGAAATTGGTGGATTCACAAATACCAATATCATGACAATGGAAAATGAAACTTTAAAATATTAAATTATCTCAGGAGTTCCCGTCATGGCTCAGTGGTTAATGAATCCGACTAGGAACCATGAGGTTGCAGGTTCGATCCATGACCTCGCTCAGTGGGTTAAGGATCCGGTGTTGCCATGAGCTGTGGTGTAGTTCACAGACACGGCTCGGATCCCGCGTTGCTGTGGCTCTGTCGTAGGCTGGTGGCTACAGCTCCGATTACACCCCTAGCCTGGGAACCTCCACGTGCCACGGGAGCAGCTCAAGAAAAGGCAAAAAAAGACAAAATAAATAAATAAAATATTAAGTTATCTCAAAAATCAAAGCATACATTTAATGCAATTCCAATCAAAATCCCAGTGGGAATTTGTTTTAAATGAACAAATTGATTCTAAAGTTCCAGTGGAAGTGTACATGTTGAGAGCAGTCTACAATTTTATAGGATGGGAAGTAAAGACCTTAGGCAAAGGACACAAAAGCAAGAACAAACAACTTGGACTAAAAAACTTTTGCACAGGGAGGTAAACTATCAACAAAATGAAAAGACCACCTACTGAATAAAAGATATTGGCACAGGATATATCTGATAAGTAGAGACTATACAAATAATTCGTATAACTCAACATGAAAGAAAACAAACAACCAGATTTAAAAAGAGGCAGAGGATCTAAATATACATTTTTTTTCCCCAAAGATGTATACATACAGATGGCCAACAGGCACAAGAAACGATGCTCAGCACACTCATCTCAGGGAAATGCAAATCAAAACCACAATGAGATACCACTTCACACCTGTCAGAATAGTTATCATCAAAAAGATAACAAATAACAAGTGTTGGTGTGAATATGGAGAAAAGGAAACACCTTTGTAGTGTTGTACTAGGACTATACATTGGTGCTGCCACTATGGAAAACAGTACGGAGGTTTCTCAAAAGGCTAAACAGAACTAACATACAATCCAGCAATTCTACTTCTAGGTATTTTTTTCCAAGGAAAACAAAAATGCTAATTTGAGAAGTCATATGCACCTCTATACTCATTGCAGCATTATTTTAGCCAGGATATGGAAGCAACCTAAGTGTTCATTAATAGACGAATGGATAAAGAAGTTGTGGTATACAAATAAAACAGAGGAGGTGCCACTGTGGCTCAGTGGTAATTAACCTGACTAATATCCATGAGGATGTGGGCTCAATCCCTGGTCTCACTCAGTGGGTTAAGAATTCGGCATTGCCCTGCACTTTGGTGTAGGTCGAAGACTCGGCTCCGATCCTACATTGCCGTGGCTGTGGCACAGACCGGCAGCTGCAGCTCTGATTTGACCCCTAGCCTGGGAACTTCCCTACATTGAATGTGCGACCCTAAAAGGCCAAAAAAAAAAAAAAAAAAAAAAAGGAATGTGATTCATCCATTAAAAAAGAATGAAATCTTGCCATTTTTGACAACATGGTTGGGTATTATGTTACGTGAAATAAGTAAGGCAGAGAAAGACAAATAGCATATGATTTCACTTATATGTGGAATCTAAAAAACAAATGAACAAACAAACCAAAACAGAAATAGACTCATAGATACAAAGAACAAACAGATGGTTGCCAGAGATGAGGGAAGTGGGAGGGTGAATGATTAGGTGAGGGAAATTAAGAGGTGCAAACTTCCAGTTATAGAATAAATGCATCATAGGATGAAAAGTACGGCATGGAAATAGAGTCAATAACATGTTACTATTATCGTATGATGACAGGCGGTATCTTACTGTGATGACCACTTTGTAATACATAGAAACATCGAACCACTGCACCTAGAGGATCACCTAGAATACCTAAAAGATCAATTATACTTCAATTAAAAAAATTAGGAGTAATGAGAGAGAATGCGCTCTATCAGAAATTAAATATTCTACAAAGTTGCAATAATCAAAAAAACATGGTGTTGCAGAGAGTTCAGTCCAGACACAAGTCCATGTATATGTAAGAATTCAGAATATTAAAAAGTATCTACTCAAGTCCACAGGGAAATCATGGATTATCCAATAGATGCTGTTGAGTTAAATGGGCTAATAATAAATTAGCCCAAACTGAATTCTAGATGCACTAAATATTTTAATGTAAAAAAATAAAGTTACAAATGAACTAAAGGTAAATGGATGAAAATATTTTTCATGTTTTGCAAACTTTGAGGAGGAAAGACTTTAGCATGACATCAAAGTCAGAAAGCACAAACAAAAATATCTCATTGCAATAAAATGAAAAATATCTGAGTCAAAAAAGCTCAATTAGGGGTTCCCCTTGTGGCACAGTGGAAATGAATTTGGCTAGTATCCACGAGGACGCAGGTTTGATCCCTATCCTCGCTCAGTGGGTTAGGGATCCCGCATTGCCTTGAGCTATGGTGTAGGTCACAGACCTTAGCTTGGATCGTGTGTTGCTGTGGCTGTGGTGTGGGCTGGCAGCTGTAGCTCTGATTATTATTATTATTATTATTATTATTATTAAGCCTGGGATCTTCATATGCCATAGGTGTGGCCCTAAAAAGACCAAAAAAAAAAAAAAATCTATCCAAACAGGGCCACCCTTCCCCATGAAATTGGAATTGGAGAGAGAAACAGACTCCCCATGTGGGACAAAGAAAGTTTGTTTGTAGAAAACGGAGAAAGCAGAGATGAGACTAGGAGAGAGAATATTTGTCTTCTATTTCCTGATGCTAGAACTTCCTGAGCTGCGACTCCATGCACCTGGATTCTTTGCCCACCCTCCCTGGCTCCAAGTCAGGTCTGTTACTGCCACGTCATCACAGGGCCTCCACTGGACCATATTACCTCCTCAACCCTCTCCCTTGCCCTTTTGAATCTCTCCTTCCTGCTCACGTGCTCCATGTGACATTTCTTGCATAGTTCTACGGGTAATCCAAGATAGAGAACATTCTTTCCTTTTCTGTAAATATCCTTTCCCAGCAAAGAGCACATTTTATCCTACAGACTTGTTCCTACGGCATCAGAGGATGTGCTGATCCATGAAAGGAGAGGTTTAATCAATAATCACAGTGTCTAGGTGTTCCCACTGTGGCTCTTCGGGTTAAGAACCCAGCTGGTATCCATGAGGAGGCCAGCAGCTGCAGCTCCAATTCATTGTCTAGCCCAGGAACTTCTATATGCTGCATGAGTAGCCCTAAAAAGAAAAAACAATTTTTTAATAATTATAATCACAGTGTCTAGTGCCTGAGATATTTTCCATCATTCCCACACTGGTGCTTCTACTCTTTTTCTATATGGAAAATGCCAACATAAACTTGCTCTTTATGAAGTGATGTTTTGGACTGAAATGGCATTGTGCTGTTGTGTCACAGACCTCCAAATATATAGCTGGCGAAACTATCCAACTTACAGGATTGGTTATAGGTAACCAATTTATCAGGCATTTTATTGTGACCCATGTGGGTTTTTAATAAGTAGATTCTAGTCCTCAAATAGTCCCTTGGGTTTCAGGAACAATGACAGAAGTGTCAAGTGCCTGTGGAAGGGAGGGGTTCTAAGTAGCTGAGAATATTTGGGCAACTGAGAACTGACAGCCAGCAAGGAGAAAGGGGCTTCCTGAGACACTCTTCCCCAGAGGCCAATGCCAGGCAGAGCCAAGTATTTGCCGAATTGCTCCTACCTGCCAGAGGGCTGTTTTTCATGGATTCCATCTGATTCCTAGGCAACTGGGGAACATTCTGGAAAGAAAAAGAGACCTTCGAGTGCTCACTTTTAACTTTCCCTCAACCACTTACCTCAACTAACTTCCTTATGTGCTTGTTGATGACCGTTGGGTCTGGCTTCGGCAGCACTCCTGAGGCCCACTCCAGAGGCACCATGGGCTTGGTGGGTGTCGTAGGGGAGGTAGGCTGCTGACAGAAAACATACACGGTTTTTTTACTTTATCTGGAGCCTTCAGCAATTGGGACCAGGGACACTGAGAATGACATCTTTGTTTTGCACGTTAATATCGGTAGCACTTAAATGTCTGGAAAACAACTATCAATGAAATTTTTTTAATGGAATATTTTGTCAGTGGAATCTAATCTGTAACTAAATACATGTTTGGATAATGCATTTTCTTTGGCAGTAGCCTGGATCGTATTTTTTTTAGATGGATAAAAAAATATTGCTTCTTCAGCTCATCCAAAAATCCTATCCAAGTTCCCATAATAATACTAAAACACCTTTATACAGCTCTATAGCAATCCATGCAGTTTTTATATAATACCAAATATATAAAACACCAGTTATCTAATTCTTTAATACTTAGTGCTAGTGATAAGTTAGTAGGTGTGTGCAGTAAGTGGGTGCCAGTGCCTGACCAAGGTTGTGTCCTTAAACCAGCGATGCCAGCATCTCTCTTAATATGTTTAATCACTTCTTGACTGTTCTGGTAATCATTAGCTTTTTCAAGTCCTATTTGGTGACTTGCTTTCTCCACAGGTTCCCCCACATTCCTGCAAGACATTTTCACTTAATAACGTGGAGAAGATAACGCCTAACACGTTTACACAACATAAGCATGAAACACAATTCTATGGAGAGACCAGCTGCTAAGAGTGCTGTGTACTTTGTATCGTCTCCCTGGGACTCTCATATGATGAAATATTTTTGCTGTGGCACCCATACACATCTGTATTAGCAATTTTTGTTTTCTGGCTATGAATGCAGCATGTGGAAGTTCTGGGGCCAGGGACTGAGCCCACACCACAAGAGTAACCTGACCATGGCAGTGACAATGCCAGGTCCTTAATCTGAGGAGCTACCAGGGAACTCCAGCACATTTTTTATTTGATACCAAATTGCAGATAAACATTTTTGCAAGAGGAATTGAGGTCTAACTACTGGTTTAAGCCCCTACTAATATTTTGAAGTGGGTTTCTGTAATCCTATGGACTACCAACAGGATGCAAAATTACCTGCCATCTGAAATATGGTCACCCCCACACGCAGTCTCTCTCTTATACACATGCTCACACATACTCATACTAACACATACTCATACATCTCAGCTCTTTCAATTGAGCCTGTCATTATGTTGATGTAATAAAGGATTAAACCCTCGGTTTCCAAACTATGCAGTGAGGCACTCAGAGGGGTAACAAAAATATTTTAAACTTCCAAGCAATACTCAATGTTTGTCAGATATCACACAAACTACCAGCTTGAAGTAATTCACAATTCACCCATTTAATCATGCTATGTTTCTATTAATGACACATATCTTTGTGAAGCAAAAAATCAATGTGGAACAAGCAGTAATGGTGACAGTATCCAATCTGGTTCAGATTCCAAGACTTAAGAAATTGCACAGTGCCCAACAGATACACATGTCCACTAGTGAGTCATTGTAGTTATTTAAGAATGAAATACATTTTTTCAATGTGTGTTATTTTTTCAAGTGGGTAACAAGTCACTACAACATCAATATTCATTCACATTTAGTTGCTCGGACCTAACTATCCTATAAGTAGATCTGTTAGGTATTTTTTCTTTCTTTTTTTTTTTTTTAGGGCTGCACTGGTGGCATATGGAAGTTCCCAGTTTAGGGGTTGAATCTGAGCTGTAGCTGCTGGCCACAGCAACAGCCACAGCAAAGCCAGATCTGATCTATGTCTGCAACCTACACCACAGCTCATGGCAACCCCTGATCCTTAACCCACTAAGTCAGGCCAGGGATCGAAACCATGCCCTCATGGATAGTAGTTGGGTTTATTACCACTGAGTTCAAACAGTAATGCCCAGGTATTTCTTTTGACCTAGAGGTGGCCTGAAAAGACAGAGACACAAAGTAAAACACCAAAAAATAGTGAGGCACTAGGGGTCCCATGAACACAAAACGTTGAGAAGCTCCGGGATTAACTAGGTGAGGTCAGACAGTGACAACTGCAAGGACATCAAAGGTATAGGCTCCTGGTAATACAATCCTGACTGGAAATTGTTCTCGAGTTACTAGCAGGCATCAAACACTAAATACAAAATAGAATGACATTCTACTTAGAGCAAAGACAGAAAGGGATTGAGAAATGTGTTTTCATAGATTCATGGGCTTTCAGCATTTGGAAAAGGCTTTGAAAGCTGCTTTTAGAAGAGATAAAAATAAAGCTTTTATATTGGATGGAAAGTCTCCTAAAATTGGCAAAACTTGGTCCTCAAATAAAGTAAATCTGAAGGGCACAAATCAGATATGTGTGCTAAAATGGTCATTCCTACACTATTTCTGAACAAGGGGTGGTGGGAAAATGATGAGCAGTATCACGCTGTAGGAAAAAGCACAGGTAATGAAGGCAGACAGTCCTGAGACAAATCCCAGTTCTCCTACATACTGGCTGTGGGGTCCGTTTAAGACAACTGCACTCACCAGACTCTCCTTCACAGAGATAACGAGATAACATATAGACTACGATCTGACAGACGTCCAACAACCAACAGGTAGCAATTAAGGTGCCAGGTTACAGGTAAAGGAAGGCGTCAGGAGGTGGAAATGCTGGGTGTGTGGGTATAATACAGCTTACCACACCATGCCAGCTTCATCACACCAAAGCTAGGGACTGAGGGAGGAGCTTACACATTCCTTTTTACAGAAACATTATCTTTCTTTCTCGCTCTCTCTTTGTCATGCTAACTTTGAAGAGTCTGGTCCTAACACCTCCCTTTGCCTATGCTGTATCTTCCCATGTGGCTTCCTTCTGCAGTGTCCTAAGGAGATGGGCCTCTTGGGACTGGCAGGGAGGGGAATGTGCTGATGGAACCATCACCCTCATTATTTTAAGAACGGGTGCTACCTGGTCACCTGACTCAGACTCAAGTTCATGCCCTCCCACCTGGCCTTCACTGTGAACAGTATTCACAGTCATTCTGCCTCTTTCAGTTCGATGCAATTCTGAAATTGCAGTAGATATTAATAGATGGACAGAATTAGGGGTTAGAGTTGCTGACAATGCACCACAGAATTCAACTGGTACGGAGGTTAACACGTGAGATCTTTACAAGAAAACCAATCTCAGGATATCAGTATAAGAAGCAGAGAGAAAATTTACCTTCAACATGCAACCTCATCCTCATTGTAAATTTCTTTTTTTTAAATTTTTAAAAATTGTTATTTCCCCAATATAATTTTCTTTCTACTGTACAGCATGGTGACCCAGTCACACATACATGTATACATTCTTTTTTCTCACATTATTATGCTCCATCATAAGTGACTAGACATAGTTCCCAGTGCTGCACAGCTGGATCTCACTGCTAATCCATTCCAAAGGCAATAGTTTGCATCTATTAACCCCAAGCTCCCCAACCACCCCACTCTCTCCCCCTCCCTCTTGGCAACCACAAGTCTGTTTTCCAAGTCCATGATTTTCTTTTCTGTGGAAAGGTTCATTTGTGCCCTATATTAGATTCCAGATATAAGTGATATCATATGGTATTTGTCTTTCTCTTTCTGACTTACTTCACTCAGTATGAGAGTCTCTAGTTCCATCCATGTTGCTGCAGATAGCATTATTTTGTTTTTTATGGCATAAGTTTCAATTCACGCAGATAATTTTTCGTTAGTGCGAAACATATCTGAGCTACAGTCCACTTGCTAAAAGTAATGAGCAGTGTACATTCATTCATACAATTTCTTCAACTCATTCTTTTTTTTTTTTTTTTTTTTTTTTTTACTGCGAGTCAGTTATCAATTAAGGGAGAATATCCAATGTTTTATTGAAATTCTGATCTGAATCAATCATTAGAGGAGAAATTTGTGAATTATAACCAGGGTATTTAAAATTTATTAGATTTAATTTTATTTTGAATGGGCTTTTTAAAAAAAGCCTGGAAGGGTCTGAATGATCTTTAATGTTAGGATGAAGTATTGCTCCTTTTTTGTTGTCGTTATTCTATATTATAGGTGAGTTCTCAGAGGGAACACAACACATAGAAGAAATAATATAACAGAGTAATTGGAAATGATGTTCTTCTTTATTAGCCTCTAATGTGAAGAAATAATTCTCAAACTGTCAGGGCTAAGCTGTTCCATTGGTAAAATGAGGTGAATATAGATTTTTAAATTCTTCAATCTTTAGATCACAAAGCACTACTGTGATGGCCAATTATTGAAAAAGACAAATAATGGCATTTGTCACTAATCCTTAGAGAGAAAACAATACCAATACCTACCGATTTAGAATTTCTAGGCTCCAGCACCAGTGATAGTTTGTAAATATCATCTTCTGTGTGATAGAGGTCCAGAGAAAGCTACAAAAAATTAGAAGGGACAAATAAGAACATTGAATCATTTATGTATTTACATTGCTGAAATTTTTCCAAACTGAATGCTTAAGCTCAATGTCAAATAATTTGAGTGAACCTGGAACATTAAAAAGATAGCATATAGAGGTGAAAAATGAAGTTTAAAAGAGAAAAAAATTAAACCTAGTGTGGTCGTCAGCATCAACAAGGACCACTGACTCAATTTCTCAATAATGTTTATTGAGCAGCTTGTAAGCACCAGGCAATGAGCTAGAGATAAGGGATCCTTGATGGTTACAGGCTAGGACCAGGGGCAGGTGCATTAAATAAGACTCGGAAATGAAATAAAGGTTGTCTTACAGGTTTGATTAAAGCACTGTAGACATAAAGGAGCAATTAATAGGTTTCTATTATTTCAGGGCATTGTGCTAAGTTCTGGAGATACAAAATGATATATCCTGCCCTCAAGGGCCTGACAATGATTTGAATATACAGGACCCTGAACACAAAGAAATATGTTCATATCAACAAAAGGCAACACACGGTAAATGTGAAGTCAACTGCCCCACTCTAAGTGCTCTAGGAATTTTTCAGGGAGGCAGCGTATAAAGCATGAGGGAGAGGTTTTGGAGAATGGTTGGCCTGAGTTCAAATTCCGAGCCTGCACTGGTTAGCTCTGTGACCTTGAGTAAGTTCTTTCTTCTCTGACATTCAGGTTTCCCCTTCTATAAAACTGGAATGACCACAAAAGCCCCATATAACTGAATTTTTAACAGGCTCGAATGAAATAATGCATGTCAAGTACCTCACACAAAACCTGGTACACAGTGAAATCTCAGTAATCTGGTGGTATTAACATTATAGTTATTATTGTACCTGTTACAATTACTTTTTTTAAAATTATGTGTGGGGGCCACTGAAGGCAGAAATGATCAGGATGGATTCACAGAGGAACTTGAAAGCTGCGACCGAACTGAGGGGGCCTTGGGCAAATAAAGACAGAGAGAAAGATCAGAGTAGGCAGGAATGATAACTTAGACAAGATTGACCAGTGTGAATAAAATATGTAACACCTTAGAATGCGTGGTCCCATCCACCTAAACTAGAAGTCATAGCCTTAAAATAAGGCTGGATAATTCACACCCATGACCTTCAATGTTAAGACAGCTGAGGAATCACACGATTCCACTGGCAGGGAAAAGAACCAGGTGCCCTGTCCTTTCTCTGATGGTAAATGTGAAAATTTTCCTTTAACATATTTTGTCTGTAAGATATATGCTTGATGTGTATAGGTGTGGAATGAGAGGGAAAAGAAGAAAGCAAGAGAAAACTCAGAAGCAAAGGATCTCTTTCAAGGATTTACTTTTTTGTTCTATATCATTTTAAAAAGAATCTGGTATTATAAATCATTATTTTTTAATCATTCATTCAATAAATATTTATTGGTCATCTAATATGTGCCTGGGACCATTCTAGTCACTACTCTAGCTACTAAATACAACATTTAAATTAAGGAATTCATATGTATGGTCATATATTGCTTTACCTACTCTTTATCATCTAAAGGTCTTTTTTCCAGAGTTCCCATTGAGGCTCAGCGAGTTAAGGACCCGACGTTGTCTCTGTGAGGATGCAGACTGGATCCCTGGCCTGACTCAGTAGGTTAAGGATCTGGTGTTGCTGCAAGCTGTAGCAGAGGTGCAGGTGTGGCTCAGATATGGCATTGCAGTGGCTGTGGCCTAGGCTGCAGCTGTAGCTCTCATTGGTCCCTTAGCCTGAAACGTCCATATGCTGCAGATGCAGCCATAAAAAAAAATAATAAAAATAAAGGTTTTTTCCTATTACATAATAAAATTGACTTTACTACAAAATCACTGTAGTATCATTTCAGATCATGAAAATACTGTTCACAAAGAAAGCACATTATTATCTACCTTTCCTTGCACAGCAATCACTTCTACCTCCTGGGGCCCTGCCTTTGGGCAGGACAGGAACAAATGCTTTTAGGAACCAGCCACTACATAAAAGAGTGAAGGGAGAGGCATAAAAGGGATATTGTGATAGAGAGAGACACTGGTATAACAATGTATTTGGTAAAAGAGTTTTGCAGATGTGATTAACTTGTTCTTAGCTCAACAATAAGAAAAATTGTGATGATAAGTGGAATTTAAAAGCCAAGACATGGAAACAACCTAAATGTCCATTGACAGATGATTGGATTAAGAAGATGTGGTACATATACACAATGGAATAGTACTCAGCCATAAAAAAGAACAAAACAATGCCATTTGCAGCAACATAGATGGAACTAGAGACTCTCATACTATGTGAAGTAAGTCAGAAAGAGAAAGACAAATACCGTATGATATCATATCTGGAATCCAATATATGGCACAAATGAACCTTTCCACAAAAAAGAAATTCATGGACTTGGAGAACAGACTTGTGGTTGCCAAGGGGGAGGGGGAGAGAGTGGGATGGATTGGGAGCTTGGGGTTAATAGATGCAGACTATTGCCTTTGGAATGGATAAGCGATAATAAGATCCTGCTGTACAGCACTGGGAACTATATCTAGTCGCTTATAATGGAGCACGATAATGTGAGGAAAAAAATGTATACATGCATGTGTAACTGGGTCACCTTGCTGTACAGTAGAAAATTGACAGAACACTATAAACCAGCTATAATGGGTACAAATAAAAATTTTTATAAAAAATAAGTGGACTTTAATAGGACACAGGCCCTCTGGGTTAGGGAAGCAATAGGGAGAGGTGTGATCTCTGATGAATGGGAGACATTCCCTACTCAGCTAAGGAAAACTGTTGTCCATCTGACAAACAATTACCACATCTTCTCGTTTGTCAAGAGAAGTCAGAAATCTGGTGTTTTATATAAAATATTCCTATGGTTAGACCCCGGCAACTGATAACAAAAACTTTTTATATTCCATGTGGGCCAAATCAAACACGTCTGGCATGAGCAGTTGCCCACCATTTTGCAAATCCCACAATAGAAGACTCAGCTGGTCTCTAAGCCTCATGAAAGTAGACAGTGCATCTGTCTTTTTCCATTCTGCAGTCCCAGTCCTAGTTTGCAGTGTTGCCCTGTGAATGCTCCATAGAAAACCGAGTGCCTTCTTCCTTCTGAATTCCTTGTTATCAGGAGTTGATCTGGGCTTTGATGAGTATATTCCCATCCTCCTGACTCCTCCTCTCATGACGGCACTGGCATCAGCTGGAGAGGAGATGACAGCAGTGCCAGAATACCCAACCAGAATGAACTTAGGCAAGTCATTAACCTTCTTGAGTCTGTCTCTTGATCTGTAAAATGGGAATCCTCAATAAGAGCTCCCTCCCAGGACTGTTGTGAAGGGTAAATGAGCTAATATGTATCCTATGGGGTTTGTTTAGAAGGCCACACAGATGGGAACGGCAGGGTTGGCTCCTGTGGTCAATCAATGCAGCAGCTGAATGACATTGGGCGCATCCATGAATGCAAAGCTGCCTTCTGGGTTACTCCTGCCCTCTTTCTGCTCTACCAGCCATAATCCTACTTGTTTTCTCGGATTTCTACTGGGCTTTACGGCCCTGCAGAGTAACCTGTTCTTCTTCCTATGCACCTTTTACATAATTTAGGCAGCTTGTAAATGGGGTTTCAAAAAGGTTTATTTGTGTCTAACCTATTTTAAGTTTGGTTGTTTCAGAAAAATGTTCTGAGTCACCGTTTCGGGTTATAGCTTATACATCCAAGCCTACCGGCAAAGATGGCTATGAACTTGCTATGTATCTTATGATTAAGACTGCCTTTGCATGGAGAATTATAAAATAAAAGATGTGGTCATCAAACTATCTCCATTCACCATTCATTTTTGCAATCCTTCCTCCCCCTCCTTCTCCTTCTCCTCCTCCTTCTTCTTCTGCTATTGTAAAAATACAGGGGATTTCCAGTTATTTGCATATACTCAGAATGGTAAAACTGATAGATCTAAAAATACTGTGAAAAAACCATACTATTTCATATACCATAAAACAAGAAGCATCAGCTTTGAAAGCTTCTGGTTACATGAACTGGAATCACAATGGAAAATATCTTCTCCAGATCTTCCTTGAAAAGGGGAACAACCCAAATCCCGCCAGTTCGGTGGTGTGGGTCCCTTTCCTTCATGTGCTCAGAGACATTCAGGTGGCTAAGGTTACAGTGATAAAAATGGCAAACATAGTCCCTGCTCTCATAGACTTTGTTTTGTAATTCTTTCTTTACACACCCTTGAATAGGGAGAGAGATTTTATTGTCATAGATGTAAAATAAAATAAATGTCAGCAATATTCCCACATTACAGAGTAAATGTCCAACCAGCGAAAGAGAAAGACTCAGAGAGAGCGAGAGAGAGAGAGCACCCCAAACCTAGATCAGAAGTTTGCTATTTGCAAGCTTTTTGTCCCTTACGTATCTTAGTTTCTTCATTTTTAAAACAGGATAGGAAGGGGCAGGAGTAATGTTATACCCTCTGACCACGCTACATCACAGGGTATGTGTGAGAGTCTACTGAGGTGTGAAAACTAATCAATTATTATAGAAAGTTCAAGTATTGCTATACAGCCTACTGCATAGAGCGGGTGTTTTGTAATTATTGATTTTTTTTTGTCTTTTTTTTTTTTTTTTTTTTTTTTTTTTTTGCCTTTTCTAGGGTCGCTCCCGCAACATATGGAGATTCCCAGGCTAGGGGTCTACTTGGAGCTGTAGCCACCGGCCTACACCACAGCCACAGCAACGCGGGATCTGAGCCGCATCTGCAACGTACACCACAGCTCACAGCAACACCAGATACTTAACCCACTGAGCAAGGCCAGGGATCAAACCCACAACCTCATGTTTCCTAGTCGGATTCGTTAACCACTGCACCACAACGGGAACTCCTGTAATTATTGATTTTAACTTAAAAGTTCTCCTTTACTTTCTTACATGGCTCTCAATCGTATATATCATATATCAGCTTCCTGGGGCCATGATAGATACAGTCACTTCAGGCAGGGACTTGACCTAGGTCTCTTGGGGCAAAATGATTCACCTCTTCAAATGCTGTCATTAAGAATGACCTGCAGCTGCAGGTAACCACACAGTTCTAATCCCCAAAAGTTTGTGGTTCATGAAATGCTCAATGGGCTCCAGCGAACACCTTCCTGGAGTCTCTTCCATTCTCATTCGGGGGACGTGAATACACCTGTGGCCAGGAGGAATGAGTGTACTGAACTTTCTCCTTGGCTGTGGGGAGAGAGGAAGGCTCTTGGTTCTCAATAGAAGCTGGCGTGATGATTGCATGCATATGAGGGACTGTGCCATCTTGATGAGCCACTGGACTGGAACTACAGAATCAGGATGACACTTGGTTCCTTATTCCCAAGTCTTGCCATTCCCTACATCCTTACATCTAGAACCACAGAAGTTTCGAGCTGGATGAGACCTCATATATGAGGAAGAAACCCTTTAGGAAAAAAATCCAAAGTCAAGGCTAGTTGGCAAGGAGACAAAGCTAAGTAACTGCAGAGGCAGGGCTAGAAGCTGTCTCTCCCATCTGGGACTCCTGGCACTACACTACACTACACTACACTATACTATATAACACTTTTGTTACTAAATATGGTACTTGGTGGCTTCTAAATTTTCCTTCAATACCTGGGAGAAAGAGATAGAGAGACAGAGTCTTTTTCTTTTTTCCTTCTTAGCAAAGAGGAATTATTTTTTGCTTTTATTTCTAGAGTTCAAATATTCCATCTATAACCCCCAAATTTCATTCAAAACCCCTCAATATTTCTCTAAATATGTCACATTGTTGCTTGCTGCATTTACAATTCATGCTCCCTACTCCATCATTATCTTTTATCTAGATGAGAAATTGCCCATATGTAGGTACCTGCTCTGTGAAGTTACCCCTCACCTCATGGAGACAGTCTCAACATAGACACTTGAAACCTAGGCTACCACTTGAGACTGGTTGGCAGACATCACCTGTGTCTGTGGGTTTACAGTCTGATTGGGGCTGAAACTCTAGTCACTTATTCATGGCAACAAATTTACATGGCAAATGATTAATAAATGCAGGTGCCTGGATTATTGTGAGGTGCTCCCCCTATCTCCCACCCCCACGAACAGAGAATGTGTGTTTACTATTTATCACACAAACTCCCAAGAGATTTTTGTTTCTGTGTCAGCCACTTCTGCTTTATACTAAGAGTGCAACTGCCATTACTGCCTACACCTAGGGTAGTCCTATTCTTTAGTCAACAATTATGTGTTCTAGGAACAGTTTGTGAGAAGGTCTAGGAACCGCACTTATTCCAAGGCAGCAGTCCTAGAGGATTTAGCCCTTCAAAGGGTTCTTGTTTGCATTTCCCATGGACATTGGAGGAAAGTAGTCAATTCAGTATTGCAGCCAAGTTTCAGATGCTACAGTGTTATAAACCCAAACAAGGAAGTTGCTCCTCCATTTGTTTAAGCAAGGGTAAGAGAATTTGCTTATGCCTCTCCCACACACACCCCCCCACCGCACCGAAAAAGCAGCCAATGGGAAATATTCTCTTCTACACACCTGTGTGTCTAAAAGTACTTGGACCTGGAGGTCAGCTAATGATGTGTGCCTCAAATGCCAAAAAGCATGAGCTGTAGGTAAGTTTCTTCTGACCCACATCATTCCTAAATACAGCATTCAGTTCACTTGTTGAGCTCCTAAATATGCCAGGCTCTGTGAGTGGTGCTGGGGACATGTGATAAATAAGGCTGGTAAACAGAAAAAAAAAGAAACCCTATCAAGTGATACCTCCTACAGTTAAAAAAGTACAGCATGCAAGGGCAATCCATGTGACATGTGCATTACTGCTTTGGCAGGAAAGAGAGAATGCTCCAGAAAGAGAGAGGCTTTTGGATAAGGAAGGGATTTTCCAAGAAAAGGCAAGGGCCAGAAAGCAGCAGAGAGCAATTCATGGTGGAAAGTTTCATATTCCTCAAAGGCAGGTGTGATGTGGGATAGGGTGATGACACTTGAGGAGATAGTCAGAAAACACATCCTGAAGGGCCTCGAACGCCAGACTGGGAACTGCATCAGGCAGTTTGGGAAAGTTGCTGGGGGAGGGGGGTGGGGGATCACAAAGGAGGTCCGTGCTTCACTCACTCACAGCCCTGCATGAGGATCAGGAGAAGCTGAAGAGTTGAGGACACAGAAAAGGAGGTGATGAATGAGATGAGTGTGATGCTGGACTGTGAGGCACTGAGGACAGGGTTGGAGGGTTTCTGTAAGAACTCCAGAAGTGGGTGCTGAGGGGCAGAAACTGGGCCACTTGAAGCTGGAATTTTCTTTGCTCAGAGACTAGAGTCTCAAGTTACAGTGGTTCTGAGTGGGGGCTCCCTTGTGTTCATCTTTTTTTTTTTTTTTTTTTTTAAATGGCCGAATTTGCAGTATATGGAAGTTCCTAGGCTAGGGGTGGAATCAGAGCTGCAGCTGCCAGCATATCCCACAGCCACAGCAATACCAGATCCTTAACCCACTGCGTGATGCCTTGGATCAAACCTGCATCCTCACGGATACTATGTTGGGTTCTTAACCCACTGAGCAACAAAGGGAACTCCTCCCTTCCTCCTTTGAGATTTCTTCCCCTCTACTTACTGACCCTGAATTCAATCCCCCCACCCACCCTCACTGTGAATTGATGATGGATCCCCTGGGAAGTGAAGTGTAGACGCTATTAGCACAGACTCCAGCTCCTTGGACTTACCGTGAGCAAGTTGATCAAATCCAGGTTGGGTTCTAAGTGGTGAGAGGCATTCTGCAGGGAGACCAGTTCACTCAGGGTAACGGAGAGCTGATGCATTTTCACAATGTTCACTTTGTTCTCCTCCGTCCAGTCTGGGAAAATGACATGGACAGCTATCAAGTCTTTCAAGTGGACGCCAAGGATTGGGATTTTGAAGCCATCGCAGTCGGCAAAGGCCTTGCGGTAATTACAGTAATTGCCGTTGGAGGAGACCAGCTCCGTCATTTCATTCCAGTTCTGGGAACAGAGGGAAACGTAGAATTTTCAAACAGCCTTCCCTTCTGCCCACCCCCAGGCCCAACAGTGTGTGGCTAGGAAATTCCTTGGCTACTGAGAGAAGTATCAATTGCACCAACATTGATGCAGGGAAATATTAATCAGGAAAAAGAAAAGCTAGGAAAATGTACTAAGCCTGGCTATGAACTGGAGAGCCTGTTTCATTCTGCTGCAAAACAGAAAGAGCCCACACCTCTGCCTACCTACCAGGCAGGATGCTGAGATGTTGAAGAGCATCAAGTATATATACGTACTTTGTAATTTATGGCACTATTACAACCCACAAATACAAGTTCCTTGTATTATGTTAAAGTTATGTGCTATATTAAAATTTCCTAGTTGTCCCAAGAAAGTCACATTCGAGATAGAACTTGAAGGTTGCTCTGGGACAGTATGAGATAAGAACAGGTGTGAGATAGTTGTGGTTCTGGACTCTGCCACTAACTAGTAGGGTGACCTTAAGCAAGTCACTTCACTTTGGAGAGCCTTAGTCTCCTCTTCTACAAGAAAGCGGAGTTCAAAATAAATAATTTTTGAAGGCACACTGGTAGTTCCAGGCCTCTATGAGCCTCCATTGAATTCTTATTCTTCATAATATTTAAAATATGTTTTGCTCTTTGCTGGAAATTCAGTATAGATCTAAAGGAAAATTAAACACATAATGAACCCCTTTTTACTTGGAATGGACACAGTGTTTGAAGTCAGATAGCAATGCTTCTGTGGTTTATATTCTTCTATTTAGACAAGTTATTGTTAGTTGCCTAACAGCATTCAGACCTTCTTAATAGACCCTAATTTTGATCAGTCTACTCTTTTCCAAAGCAGCCCATGTGGCTCAGAGGGAGTTATTTCCAAACCCAGGTCCAAGGATGGGTTCTGACTTACCATCATCATAATTCCATCCCTCTAGCTTGTGATTGGTTCAGGAACACAGAGTTAAGCCAATCAATACATTGTATTCCTCTGTAAAATGTTAATGACTCAGGGGTGGGCATGTGATTTGAGATGGTCTAATCTGTCTAAAAAAGAAGCTCTTTAATTCCATGGAGGTAGAACTGAAGAAAGAAGTTCCTCCTCTCTTCAACTTTCATAAACAAGGGAGTGTAATTTTCCTATTGCTGCAGAAAGCCCAATCAGGAGGGAAGCCATTCCGGTGAAAAATAAAAACAAAAACAAAAAACGGATGCTCAGAGGAATACAGAGCAACAGAGCCAGAGCTCTGATCAGGCCGTGCCTGGAGTTGGCCCTGCCTCTGGCCTTCCAGGTATTTAAGACAATTCATTTCCTTATTGTTTAAGTAATTTCAAGGTTTTTTTTTTTTAATTTATAGCTGAAAATATCCTGACCTGTATAGCAAAGTGCAGTCTTGTGAGGAAATCTTTTCATAAGGATGAAATGTTCTTTTTTGCTCAATAAGAAAACATTATTATCGTAGTGCGTAAATACACATGGCAGAAAAAGTTCGGTTTGGGAAATGACCATTGCTTTTGTTGTTGTTGTTCCTGAAAACTCAGCTATAAATCTGAGGGCTTTCTATTCAAGACCCATGTCTTCTCCTTCCTTTGCATCTTCTACTGTGTTGAATGCAGAGCTACAAAGAGAGCAGGTGTTCAGTGACTTCAACTGAGGTGGGGAGGGTAGGAACAATTTCTGTCTTATTTGCCTTGAAACCTCCACGTGTTACAATGCCTATCACACAGAAAGCACCAAATGCATATTTTTGAAGATCTGCACCTACAAAATGTTAATAGTGTTCAAATCATTCCTATTGGGACACTTGCTGCCACCTCTAAACCTCTTTTCCCGGTTGGTATGGCTATTCCTTCCCTCTTTTATCCCCATGTGTAACCTCCTGTTGTCTAAGAAGAAATCTTTCCCACTCTGAGTGATATTTATTAGGATCATCCTATCTCTAAACAATGTACAAATGAATTTTCTCTTGAGATTATGATGCGATCCGCTGTACCTTGGTAACTTCTGAAGAAAGATGAGAATGGGTCTCTTTGAGCCGGGAAATGGAACTATGACTAAGGCCTCCCACCACAGCCATCAGGGTGTTAAAATTTTTGAGCTGAAGGAGCTTCTGCAATAAAAAAAATGTTAACTTCAATACTTGGTAACAATTTTTGAACTCTACAGATCTTTTCGACTTACAGATGGAAGTCATGTACAATTTTAATAACAAGGATGTAGAAAAAGTAATATCAATTTGAGACAAGGTACAAATGAAATCCACTAGAAAAATGTATTAGTCATTTCATAAAAAAATAGCTATATTAAATGCTTCCAAGTATTGCCGGTTAAAAGTAATCTTTTTGCATGACAGACGTATGATTTGTTCATTAGACATTTATGGGTAGTTAAATTGGCTTTTATATTGTGAACCCCAAATCTCCTCAATGCCATTTCTCAATAGAGTGAAGAAATATCTAGAATCCTTTGAGAACCCCGGTCTAATTAATAGACATACATACCTTGGCAACATTGATAAACTTTGTGATGACTTCTGCCCTTTGCTGAGGGGTTGGTTTGCTAAGAACCATCAACTGGACCCACTTAGAGATTCCATTAAATAAAGCAATAGATCTCTCCAAGGTTGGGTTATTCTCCAGGCAGCCATGGATGACATAGCTTTGGTAATCAGTGAACTAGTAAAGGAAGATTCAGAGACACTGAATTACAATGGAGTCTTTGCAAAATCAGAAATTAGAATGTTGCATGGAAGAGGTGAGATGATGTTTCACCACAGCATAATAATTTCTTTCACTTCACATTAATTAATGGCCTCTTACAAGTTTGAATACCTTTAACATGTTATGTTATTGCATTTCACTCCTCCATACACAGGCACACACTCATTAGACACCAGAGTGTTGGCTGGGGGAGGAAGGAACAAGACTCAAAGTCATATTCCAGTAAGTCTGAAATTTGCTGGATCATAAGATCCACCTGGAGCATTTGCTAAAATGGTTTTGGGGAACACATTTGACCTAATGGATTACTACTGTTTTTTTCCCCCACACCTGTGGCATGCAGAAGTTCCTGGGCCAGGGATCGAACTCACGTCATAGCAGTGACCTAAGCCGCAGTCGTGACAATGCTGCATTTTTAACTCACCAGGCCACCAGGGAACTCCTAGAATTTCTATTTTTCACCCACTATTTGTGACATCAATGGTCAGGCAAGTTCGAGATACAATGGTACACAGTAAAGAAGAGGAAATGAATATAAGTATCATAATTTCAAGTCAGAAGAAGTTTGCAAAGTTTTTTTTTTTTTTTTTTTGAGAAAAAAATAGTATTCAAAGTAAGGCCACTCTTGCAAAATGGAAGTCAGCATGAGTGTCATGAGATACATAGGAGCCTTCTAGCATACAAACAGAGCAAGAGATTCCCTCACATGGCCTTGTGGGTGAGTCCTCTCCAAGTAGGATTCCTTAGCAAAAATAATCAATCTTTCAGAAATCCATACTTCTAACCTCATGTTCATCTTTGCAAGCAATAATGTAATTCATTTTTTTGGCAGCTTGGAAAAGAAGGAGAACTGACTTCCCTAGAGCTTGATGAGACAAAAGCAAGAGCTAACTGTGAACCACTGTGTAAATATCATAACAAGTGGATAGTGGGTAGATGACTAGGAAGAGATCTCAGTTAGGAAGAAGAGGGATGTAGAAAAGGAACTCTGTGCAGATAGAGTAGGAAAGAAAAATTGAATCCCGGATCTCCATCTCTGGGAAAGACTCTGACGTTGAGATTCTCCTGAAAGCCAACAATTCCTATTTTTAACCTATACCCATTATTAGGCATTTATACAAATCCCAAACTAAATAAATACTGCTTCCCCCCCTAAATGAAAGGCTCAGCCAAACATGTTCACTTGGGAGAAATCAATGGAGCTAAATAAACCTGGAATGGTTCAATCTCCATTGAGTATTTAGAAAATCATGCTTTAATCCTATGAAAGGAGACATTGAAAACAGCGACAGAAATATAGCTCCTGAGCCATAAAATAAAGACATGATAATATTTATCTTTGGTTAAAAGGGATTGTTCCTGTGAATTAAGGGCACTTTTCCAGTGGAGCACAGTAACAGAAGCTGCCAACACTGCAGAGGATGAAAATGCAGCTCTTGGGAAAGTTGGCATCGTGATTGTTATCCTTGGAAGAATAAACGTCCAGTTTCTTACTGAGATCCTTCTGAACGATTTATGCTCCAGAAAAGTGAGGTGCTCGGCCAATTCAATGGGCTCCAGATGGTCAAACAGCAGACAGGCTTTTCCCTTCTTGGATACTTTTTTCCTCTGTGTGACTCTTCTCATCCAGTCATAGGAAGGGCTATAAAAGAAGAGTGAGTCTGGTCAATGTGCTGAAAGCCCATTTTACTCAATGGAAGTTATTAACCTACTGACTCTGTAACTCTTGGCCTGCTTCCAGGGGCTTGTGCAAAATACACTCCCTGTCTTTCCTACTTGAAGAGAAAACCACTGACCCATTGCCAATAGAACATAAACTTTGAATTGTTTTACTAGACAGGGTGCGTTTACACTGATCCATCCAGAATCTCTTACTTGGTCCTTCTTGTGACTGGTAAGGTTTGGATCATAAGGGAGAGGTTAAGGCTAGATATATAAATTTTGGACCTTATCAATTTATAGATAGTGATGGAAACTGCCAAAATCTGGTTCTCCCATTTCAGCAGCATATGGATTATCTGAAAAGCTTGATCTAAAGACAGAGGCCTGAACCTCACTATCAGAGATTCTCATCTACTAGGAATGAATAATCTGAATAATCGGGTTTTTTTTTTTTTTTGTCTTTTTGCCTTTTCTAGGGCTGCTCCCGCGGCATGTGGAGGTTCCCAGGCTAGGGGTTGAATCGGAGCTGTAGCCACCAGCCTATACCACAGCCACAGCAACGCGGGATCCGAGCCGCGTCTGCAACCTACACCACAGCCCACGGCAATGCCGGATCCTTTAACCCACTGAGCAAGGCCAGGGACTGAACCTGCAACCTCATGGTTCCCAGTCAGATTTGTCAACCACTGCGCCACGACGGGAACTCCAATAATCGGTATTTTTAACAACATCCTTAGTAATTCCTGGATAGCTCACCATTGATCACTCTTGAATAAATATTCTAAAAAAAGAGACTAGAGTATGAATGCCTAGGACACAAGAGCATATATTTGCAATATGGATAACCATAGTTAGGGCCCTAAAATAGTTTTGTCTGCAAAGTTAACTAATCAATATAGAATGCTGGCCTAATTAGTACCAAGTTCCTGATCACTGAGCTAACTAGTTCATGACACAACCGGTCAACATTTGTATAGCCTCAGGCTGACCTCGGAAGCACCAAGGTACAGGGCATCTCAAACTTGCATGAGCATATGAATCACCTGGGGATCTTAAGATGCAGTTTCCCATGATGAAAGATAATATGAGAAAGAGAGTGTATACAGATGTGCGACTGGGTCACTTTGCTGTAGAGCAGAAATTGACAGGATAATGTAAATCCACTATAAAAACAATAGCTGCAGTTTCCAATTCAGCAAGTTTAGGGTGGGGCATGAGATTCTGCATTTTTATTGGCCCCCAGGTGATGTCAATGCTGCTGATCCACAGACCACACAATGAGTGGCAAGGGCATAGGAGACTAGACTCGGCAAGTGGGTACTGAGCCTCTATTATGCGCCAAATGTTTTCACACATCATTCTAGGTACTCGCTGGATGCTCAGAATAACCCCATGAGAAAGGTACAATCCCCACTTTACAAATAAAGAAACTGAAGCTTGGAGAGAGAAACTACATCCCTTGGGACTGAGCTCATTGCAGCTAAGCTCTCCTCAGAGAAGCAGACCTTGATTCTGAGATGGGGCGAATGGAGGTCAAGTGGGGTCATCACCATGCCCTCCCCCAGACAGAGAACTCAGGTTTGAAAGAAGCTTGCGCCACTCTTACATGCTGGATATGTCAATGAGGCTGACGTGTTTCTCGTATCCCAGTTGACTAGCTACTTCCCGGAATTCCTCAGTCATATGGATCAAACCAAGGTCCAAATTAAACTCTGCAGGAAACTTCAGAATCCAGTACCTGAAAGGCATCAGGCATTTCTGACAGCTGGAAGATTTCAAGCTCGACCTCTATGGAAAACTACTGTATCATTTTACAGATTACATTTAACAGTGCTTCCAGGGCCATGCCCTAAATTAGCACTCTCCCATCCCCACCCCATCACCCTGAGTCCCGCTATTTCCTCCTTCAATCAAGGACCCAAGCCCACCACTCCCACTCCGAGCCTCTCTTTCTGACTCTGTTTTTAGAACCACAGCTGAGAGGCAATGCTTCTCCCAGCTCATGGCAAGTAGGTGGGAATGTGTATGGTAAGGGAGTAGAAAGCTTTTTCTAAGACACGCTTCCACTCCCTAGTCACATTGACCACTGCTTAATCTCCAGACCACAAGAAAGAGAAATTCTACCCCCTGGAACAGAGGAGGGCCAATTTAAACAAAATCAATGAATGGGAGATGAGGGTTGATTCTATTGTCAGATGGGTCTACTGTTCGGGGAAAAGGAAACTGTAAAAATTCCAGGACTAGAAATGATAATTAAATTCATACATATTTACCTCATGAAGTAGCAGATCTTTAATCGAAATTCATCACAGCTTTCCCCACTGGCATTTCGGTACGTACACTAGTTAAAGAAAAAATCCTTGTGCATTGCTTCCTTTGCACAGAACTGCAGCTGTTTGATCAGTTTAGATGAATTCCTAATAAGAGGGCCATACTAAGGATATTAGGGTTATGTGGACATTGAAGTGGGGAGGTATGTAGGTTCTGATGACATCAGCACTAAATAATTGATACAATGTATTATTGCTCTGGGATGTATTTTTTTTTTTTTTTTTTTTTTGCTCTGGAAGAGAAGCCACTTATAAAATTAGTTTTACCTTCCTGGGCACTTACCAAGTGACATCTGTCAACTATAATTACAAATATACCCCAACCAACTATAGATAATTTAAAATCAATAGTACATAGCAGCACCATTTAAGCCTAAAAGATCTTGCATATAAGAATAATGCCTTATATAACTACTCTAATTTCTTTAGTATTTGAAAATGTCCTTTTGGGGTATATTAATATACAGGTTGTGTTGCGATTCAGTCTCAAGTCTATTTATTCATACTCTTTTAAATGAATATTTATGGAGCTCCTGCTATATGCCAGACACCATGCAATAAGCAAGGAATCCACAGGGACGAAAATCTAAAGAAATGTTAATTCACAGGCAGTTTCAACTTTCATAAAATCTTTGCTTTCAGATATTAAACCTAACTGTGCCTAAATAGCCCTTTCTATTTGTGTTTTGTATAGCAGTGAATATACTAATGATGAGAATGCTGTTTATGGGCACACTTTTTGGACAATGTTTGGATCCTGAGGAGGGACAGGGCCAGTCTGAGTCAAGTCCCCCTCATCCTTTTCTATGTGCTACCCTTTAATAGAGGGACCCGTGGAACCCCTGGACCACCAGGTACTAGGATCTTGCTCACTTCCAGGGAACCTCTGCTCAGGGTGAATGTCCCCTTATCCTCTCTAACATCCCCTTCTGCCCTGAGGTTGGAGGTGATGCTGGAGGGAAGAAGTAGAAAGTGGAGGAGGCTTGAAATAAGCAGATAGGTGCCCTGCTGGCCCTAATAACGCTCAGTGGACCCTATCCCTCGTAGATTCCCCCGACCTGCCCTGCAAGGCTTCTCACTCTTCTGCAACAGCCCTGGGCTTGAAGCCACCAGAGACTGTGGGAACCAACATTAGTGACTGTCTAATAAACATTAGATCTCAGGGAATGAAACCTCCTTAAAAATGTGTGACTATTTTGTAGTCATTTTCAGCCATTTGGGTTTTAACCACCTTTTAGGACTGTACCATGTACAAAAGCGGTGGACTGCTAAAAGCCCGGATTTTAGAATGGGGTTTCTAACTATGTTTCTTTTCTTGCTTTTACATCAGAAGAAAATCTAAAATTAATATCAATCTACAAATTACAATAAGACTGTTAGACTGCTCCTTGTGTCTTGCCAGCAAGGGAAGATGTGAAAATTGAGGTGATGTTTATGCCTGGGCCAGATCATATTATTTTGGCTGGCATTTCCATATGTCTAAACTGTATTCTCTAAGTCTACCATTTTGCCTTCCTAAAAGGGAAAGTTAGATCTTGAATCAGTGTTAAATATTCTTTCATTGTACTGGCAGCAGAAATGTTTAAGACAAGTTAGAAACATTCGGCCTACAGCTCCTGTTTCATTTTGTATCTAGTGATTATTTTTAAGTAGAGCCAAAACATCCAGATGGATGGTCAACTCTTTGGTCAATCATGCAGCTGCTGTGTCTAGACATCTATACATATTCACAAAACAGCTGGATAACTGACTGAAGACTGTTTATTCATCTTAATTTACTGGCTTTGGTTAGACACTCTATCTAAATACAGAACTTGATTTATGATTATAAAAATTACATAGTAGTTGAAAAGATATATGCAGAGAAGTTTTCCTGCCAATTCAGTGGAAGATAAATACCATCGGTGCATCAGTAGAACGATTCTTGGCAAATAACTATTATTCAGCTCTCCATTGTCATCTGTTAAAAAAGAAAATAAAATGAGAGGTGAGAAGACAACAGTACAAGCTACTTTTCTCTTTTTAAAATGTCAGTAGAGGAACATCAGTGTCAAAAATTTCTTACAGATACAATTATCATTTTCCTCCCACTTCTGCTGGTATTTCCTTGCAAATTATGTGGGTAGGTCTCACCATTTTTTTGGTTTAGGGTTGCCAAATTTCACAAATTAAAAAAGTTCAAAATAGTTATTCTGAATTAAGGTAAACCACAAATAATTTTATAGTAAAAGTATGTGCCATACACTATTTAGGACATTCTTATACTAAAAATGTAGCTCATCTGCAATTCAAATTTAACTGAGCATCCTGTATTTTATCTGGCAACTCTACTCTGTCTGGTTTAACACTTCCTATAACAATGAATTCAACAAATAACTCTTTTGTGACTCTGTTTGTTCAAGGGATAATCCAAAATGCTGAGGTAGATACATAAACAACATAAAAAAAGCAGAGAGCTGAACAGTCTGTAACCTAGTAGGAGATGCAAGACAAATACACAAATAGAGAATGCAGGAGATAGTGCCACGCATAGCTGTCCAAGCCAAAAGGCCAAGAAATGATCATGACAGCATATGTGATATACCATAAGTCACTAAGGGCTGGAGGAGAGTGGAAAAGGCACTCAGCTTTCCTGACAGGGGAGATTAGGAATAGTATTATGAACATCTGAGATGATATCTGAAATGAGCTCTACAGCAGGGTTTCAGTGAAGGAGTATGTTAAAGGCATGGAGTTAGAAAGATGCAGGGAATGTTCCATAAACATTAAGTGAGCAGCACAGCTGGGGTATTAGCTGTGGGCAGTAAAGAGCAAGACATGCAGAGGGCGGTGTTACCAGGAGAGAGAAAGGGGTCAATCAGAAAGGCCTTACACACCAGGGTAAGGAGACTGAATTCTGATCCAGAGCAACCCTTGCATCTGGACAAGGGGAAGTCACAGTATCAGTATATACAAGACAGAGAAAAGGCTCATACCAAACATTTCAATGCAAGTGCTCAGCAGCTCATCTAACGTTGCCGCTTTCCCAAGTCCACTTGACCCCATGGTTTTTTAACCGTTGTCAAAAAACTAGGGGCCTTTTCAACTTCATGCAGACCATCTCCATAATCATGCAAGCTGGTGGTGTTTGTGCTTAGGGGTGGTCCTAAAGTTTCAAGACTCTAAAGAAATAAGAAGAAAAAGTTGTCAGCTAGAGTTCTGCCGTCCATTAAAGCATGACTCTCCTACCTAAAAAGATAATGACGGAAGTTCCCTGGTGGCCTGTCAGGTTAAAGATCCGGCATGGTCACTGCTGTGGTGTGGATTCAATCCCTGACCCAAGAACTTCCACATGCCATGGGTGCAGCCAAAAAGAAAAACATAATGACTTCCACTGATTCTATTTTTCTGCTAGAAAAGAGTCAGTGACAGAGATGGCATCAACTACTGTGATGGCAAAATGCCTGCTATATACTCTGAGACCACAGAGATGTTTCCTATCAACTATTATCCCATGTTTGCAAATGAAAAAAAATTTTTTTTTGTCTTTTAGCTGTACCTGCAACATATGGAAATTCCCAGGCTAGGGGTCAAATCAGAGCTGTAGCTGCCAGCCTATACCACAGCCACAGCAACACAGGTTCTGAGCCATGTCTGCGACCTACACTACAGCTCACAGCAATGCCAGGTCCTTAACTCACTGAGCAAGACCAGGGATTGAACCCACAGCCTCATGGATACTATTTGGGGTTGTTACTGCTGAGCCACCACAGGAATTCCTGAAAAATTTTTTGAAACATCTTATACTTTCTTCATATTCTTAAGTGACATTGGAGAGTGCATTATTATAAACATTACTTGGTTTAATATTATTATAAGAATACAGGACAATCTTACTTGCCTAACTTCTCTAATAGTATTACTAATATTAGTAAAAATATTACCAATAGTCTCTTGAACACCCACATTAAGTACCAGGTACCATACCAAATGCTTTGCCTATATGATCCAGCTTGACCTTCCTAACAATACTATGAGGTAGTAATTATTATTTCTAGTTTACAGACAAGGTTGTGGGATTCACATAGATTCAACAACTAGTCCAAAACCACACAATTATTAAGGCCTTGAATAGGGACTGCTTTATAACATAAAATTTGGGTTGTACTTTTTCTCATTTATTGTTCTCCAAAGTGCGCGTATCATAAATTGTCATAAGTTTCCCCCTCATCTAGTGTGAAGAATAACATTCTACAACATCTCAGAAAGCGTATATAAACCAATGATCTGTCATAGAGGTAGAAGAAACATGTGAGCATGACAGCCGTCCCACTGTATACCACTGTCATGGGGAAACTGGGATCAGAAACACCCTCTCAGAGTTGCTTACACCAAAAGTATCCCCCCCTGAAAACACACCATCCTTTTATTTTACAGAGAATGTCCTTGATGCCAGGTCCATACAGGCTTGGAGAAATCAAAAGGTTGTCATGATGAAAGACAGTTATCGACTTTGGACAGTCGGGTAGGTAAACGTGGCCATTGGTAATTCATCTCTTAAACCGTTTAAAGTCAATGTCTACTTTACTCTCAGAGTTTATTTATGCAACTGGTAGTCATTGAGTCCCTGACAATTGCCAGGCAAGAGGGGAGGCATTGAGGCCACCAGGATGAACGCATCATTGTCTTGGTCTCAACCTTATCTTTGATGGGCTCATAATCAGCTTCAGCAGGCCAACACATGAATGAATAGAAAAAAAAAAAAAACAACTTAATGTCCACATGTGTGGCTATATTAGTTTAATGGTACCACTGAAGGGTAACATCTGAATGAGTCTATTCGCAAGATTTATAACTCTAGGGGAAACCTGTTTATTGTGTATTATTTCTGTGTGAAAACCATACTCTTATGTGAAATGTACCACTTTTAGATTATCCCACATGTCATAAAAATAACAGAAACGGGGGGTTTCCATTGTGACTTGACAGTAACAAACCTGACTAGTATCCATAAGGATGTGTGTTTGATCCCTGGCCTTGCTCAGGGTCAAGAAGCTGGCAATGCTGTGGTATAGGTTGCAGATGTGGCTCAAATCTGGTATTGCTGTGGCTGTGGTGCAGGCAGCGCTGATTCGAACCCTAGCCTGGGAACTTCCATATGCTGCACGTGTGGCCCTAAAAAGCAATAAATAAATAAATAAATCAGAAACACGGAATCAGTGGTGTCCCATTTCTGTTACTCAAAGGACGTTTTTCTTTTTTAGGGCTGCACCTGTTGGCAGATAGGAGTTCCTAGGCTAGAGGTCTAATTGGAGCTGCAGCTGCCAGCCTAAACCACAGCCACAGCAACATGGGATCTGAGTCAAAGGACTTGTTAAAAGGGAATATTTAAATTGCCTGGAACCAAGCATTTTTTGCAACATGGATGGACCTAGAAACTATCATGCTAAGTGAAGTCAGCCATACAATGAGACACCAACATCAAATGCTTTCACTGACATGTGGAATCTGAAAAAAGGACAGAGTGAACTTCTTTGCAGAACAGATGCTGACTCACAGACATTGAAAAACTTATGGTCTTCAGAAGAGACAGTTTGGGGGGTGGGGGATGTGCTTGGGCTGTGGGATGGAAATCCTGTGAAATCAGATTGTTATGATCACTATACAACTACAGATGTGATAAATTCATTTGAGTAATTAAAATAATAAATAAATACATTTAAAATTTCAATAAATAAATAAATAGTCTGGAACCAATGCTTACATTTTGTAACCAAGTTACCTAATGGGTAAAGCCTTTCCCAACCATTCTAATTTAAAACAACACCACCTCTCCCTCCATACCCACCTCCCAACTGGCTTCCTTGATTCATTTTTTTCCTCATAACACTTGTCCCCATCTGATATACTACATATTTTACTTTCTTATTTGCTTTTTTTAAAATCTCTCTAGCACTATAAAAATAAGCTTCACATACACATGGATTTTTGCGTTAGTTCTCTAGTGTAAACCCTCCCCCCACTTCTAAGATTTTTCCTTTCAGAAGAGACTCAAAAAAGCACTTATTGAGTGAGTGGATGGATGGATAAAGAAAGGAATAAAAGAAAATAAAAATTGTAAAAAATTTGTCTGACTACATATATATTTGTATGAATGTATGCTATAAATTTTGAAGTTGTTATTTAGTTTGTTTTACCAATTTAAATCAGTCTTTTTTTTTTTTTTTTTTCTGGTCTTTTTAGGGCTGCTCTCACAGCATGTGGAATTTCCCAGGGTAGGGTTCAAACTGGAGCTGCAGCTGCCGGTCTACATCACAGGCACAGCAATGCAGGACCCAAGCCTCATGTACAACCTACACTGCAACTCACAGTGATGCCAGATCCTTAACCCACTGAGTGAGGCCAGGGATCAAACTTGCATCCTCATGGATACTAGTCAGGTTTGTTACCACTGAGCCGCGATGGGAACACCCTATGCCAGCTCCCTAGACGTGATAGGATCTACCTATACCCTATTCATAATGAGAACCTAACACCTCTTCTAGGACATTTTGGGTCAGCATGTCTCCATTTCCCTAATGTAAATTACCAATCCTATTAAGGTCAACATTTGATAAATTTGATAACCTTCCTGTCTAAACATATATTTTATCTTAACTCTTGCTACAGAAGAGTTAATGTGTTATTTAGAACCAAACAGCCTAGATAAACTAAATTCATTTTCAGGTGAAAACCAAAATGATTCAGCTCATCTGTTTTGGGAAGGTATCGACTTTCCACAAGGGGTTAGAAATAACCTGACACCAAAGACCTGTCACGATGTTTGGAGTCATATTTGTGATCTGCAAAGGAACCAGTCCATGAAAACCAGGCTGGCCAGGTTATACAGTTACAATCTGTTTCTGCAATCAGTGAATGTGTCTGTGCCCCTCTGTCACCTGCATATGTCCCTGAGATCTCACTTTACATGTGTGGATATTACTGTGTCTACATTTGCTTTTTCAAACGTAAAGCTTCTTTATTATAAAGGCAATATACATCCATCATTTAAAATAGGACAGTAATAAAAAGGGAAGGGAAAAATAAGTTACCCATGGTTTCATCATCCAAGGAACTCTTGTTAATATCATGGCATGTTTCTTTTAGTTTTTTTCTGGCATAATTATTCTAGTGAGCTTCTTACATAATCTACAATAGTTTGAAGAAATACTTACCTATCGGTCTCATACAGACAGATATCCAGGTCTGAAAGAGTTCCAAGGGCAGTTATCATCATTAGAAAATGCACTGGGGACGTAGTCTGCTGAACTGGTTTACCCAACTCCAAGAGTAAGTACTTTGGAGAACCTGATAAAAGAACAGAATCAAGAAATTCCAAATAATCCACATTGTGATAAAGCATTTCCTAAACCCTTTGATTGTGAGTGGATTTTGAGATTTTTGTCTAAATGTCATCCATAAAATTAATTAAAAAGAGAAGACATTCAAAATAGTTATTTGGTGCCATGATATTTTAAAAACGAAATCATTAAAAAAAATTCTGCCAGTTAAAAACTACAAATATGATAAACCCAAATTTATACAGATAGTATAAAAGTATATTTTAGTCCAAATGTACTTCTATGTGTGGATTACTCATTAAGAATTTCCAAACACTGACTTTGGAATGTTAGTAAATCTCTAAAACAATTTGTTGCGGTGATCATCAAACTCTGGCTGTAAATCACTCCTGATTGTCTCAATGTGAATGTCGGTGTTATTTTAGTCCAGATTGTTTAGTCTCCTGATGGCTTAGGACTTGCTTTCGTGTTGATAGGTACCCTCTGGCTGCAGTGAAAATGACTGCTTCTCAGCCTAAACATTTTCTCATAAGTCTGAAAAGGACAGAGTAAGTCGAAATTTCCCCAGGGCTTGAATTATTTCTAAGAGAGAAGGTCTCACTTCAAAAAGGCAATAGAGTTCTGTTGGGTGTGATTTCCAAAGGCCATGAGGTTCATGCAGCAAGAAAGGTTTTCATTATTAACACTACTGGCAAAGGCTCTACCTTCAAAAAAAAAACCTTGTGGGTTTGCCTTGGACAATAAGAACTATGCTATCAATGTTCGAAATAGTGAAAAGGAGCCAGTTTTATCCAATTCTGCATGAACAGATCTTAATTAGCACCCCAGTCTCTTGACTCAGATCCTTTAGAGTTTTTAAAAACTGGGTATCAACATTAGATAGACAAATGGGGAGAGTTTTACTACTTTGAGTAAAATACGCTGTAACCACTCTGAGCAAAATGCCATCAAGACTGTTTACTAGATTGCTTTTTTTTTTTTTTCTTGTCTTTGTGCCATTTCTTGGGTCGCTCCCACGGCATATGGAGGTCCCCAGGCTAGAGGTCTAATTGGAGCTGTAACCGCCAGCCTACGCCAGAGCCACAGCAGCTTGGGATCCGAGCCGTGTTTGCAACCTACACCACAGCTCACAGCAACACCAGATCCTTAACCCACTGAGCAAGGCCAGGGATCGAACCCGCAATCTCATGGTTCCTAGTCAGATTTGCTAACCACTGAGCCACGACGGGAACCCCAAAGACTGTTTCCTAGATTGTTTAAGGAGTTAGTGAGGTGACATAAAATGCCCCTAACCATCTATCCTGCAACACACAGGGAAGTTGTCTACTTTTGTCTCCACTTCCTCTTCCCTTCCAATATTTAAAGGCTTTTAAGTTGAGGACTTAAGGTGCAACAGAGGATCAATATTTAGAAGTGATAAGAAGAGCAATGTTAGTTTAGAGAAAGGAGAAGGAAATAGAAAAAAAAAATACTATGGCACTAGGGCATCTAGTAGTGGGGCAGGTGGCCTCATCAGCATTGGAATCTATTCCTGAAAGTGCTCAAGCCAGAGTAAGGTAATGACTGTCAGAGATGATGTAGACTAAATTCCCAGACAGTGTCTAGGAAACATGCCAAAATAACTTAAGGTTGCTTTCTGGCTCCAGGACTGCAGAATTTATAAGGTGAATTATTATATCTCATAAGTATTCAAGAAATAGTTTTGAAATGAGATTAGCCATATTAGAAGTTCCAAAGATAGTCTTGCCTATAGCACTATCTCTTGATCTTTTTCTTGCAGCACAGGATTGAACCTGTGCCAGAGCAGTGACAATGTCGAAGCCTTAACCACCAGGCAACCAGGGAATTCCTATAGTACTATCAATCAAGAAAAATAAAAAACTCTTGAAGACTCTTCCCTCCTAATGGCAGGTACTGTCTTTATATAAATAATCATATGTATCCTTATACTCCTATGACCTTCATGTGAGAAAAAGGGGTTTCTCCAAATGCCTAAATCCTTTGTTAAAATGAGTGATAATTGCAGTTCCCGTCGTGGCACAGCGGTTAACGAATCCGACTAGGAACCATGAGGTTGCAGGTTCGGTCCCTGGCCTTGCTCAGCGGGTTAAGGATCCGGCATTGCCGTGAGCTATGGTGTAGGATGCAGATGAGGCTTGGATCCTGAGTTGCTGTGGCTCTGGCGTAGTCCGGCGGCTACAGCTCCGATTCGAGCCCTAGCCTGGGAACCTCCATATGCTGTGGGAGCGGCCCTAGAAAAGGTAAAAAGACAAAACAAAAAAAAAGTAAATAAAATGAGTGATAATTATTACAAACCTTTACCTCTTTAAGGATTACCAACTAAAGTGCATTTGTGGTTTTGGAACGCTCAAGCTTAATCTTATTTTCTCACCACAGACATGAGATTTTAAAAGTGCTCTGATTATATTCTCCATAGGAGGATCAAGATTATTGAGCTCAGTAAGAGAAATGACATAACTATGAAAGATAATCAATTTATTTGACAAATACTGAGTAGCTAGCTATTAGACACCAGATACTAAGCAAGGTACTAGAGTGGTTGGTAGAGGAGGCTGCAGGCAAGCAAAGAAAGGATAAAATGGTAAGGAAGACAAATACAATTCTTGCTCTCATACTTGAGCAAAGAATTAAACAAGAAACTGCAATAAAGTAACATATGAAGGAGTGAGGCGCTAATATAGTCCAGGAGCCAAAGGAGTTGTATCTAGAGAGGGCGGGAAGATGGCAATTAAGAAAAGTTAAAAGGGAAGTTCCCACTGTGGATCAGTGGTCATGAGCTCGACTAGTATCCATGAGGATGCAGGTTCGATTCCTGTCCTTGCTCAGTGGGTTAAGGCTCCCACATTGCTGTGGCTGTGGCATAGGCTAGCAGCTGTAGATCTGATTTGACCCATAGCCAGATAACTTCCATATGCTGCAGGTGTGGCCCTAAATAATAAACAACAAACAAAAACCAAAAAAAAAAAAAAAAAAAAAAAAAAAAAAGGAAAAGTTAAAAGACCTTGGGATGGAAGATAATATAAGAAAGGGAATGTATATATATATGTATGATTGGGTCACTCTGCTGTACAACAGAAATTGGCACAACTGTAAATCAACTATACTTTAATGAAATAAAACTTTAAAAAGAGAAAAGTTAAAAGACACTCAGAATGACTGAAATAGTGAATAGGGCAAGAGATGAAATGAAAAATTTGATAAAAATAGCTCATGGGAGTTCCCGTCGTGGCGCAGTGGTTAACGAATCCGACTAGGAACCATGAGGTTGCGGGTTCGATCCCTGCCCTTGCTCAGTGGGTTAAGGATCCGGTGTTGCCACGAGCTGTGGTGTAGGTTGCAGACGCGGCTCGGATCCCGCGTTGCTGTGGCTCTGGCGTAGGCTGGTGGCTACAGCTCCGATTCAACCCCTAGCCTGGGAACCTCCATATGCCGTGGGAGCGGCCCAAGAAATAGCAACAATAACAACAACAACAACAACAACAAAAAAAGACAAAAAAAAAAAATAGCTCATGAACAATACTGTAAGCTATACTAAGGAATATCAATTTTATCTGAAAGGCATTGAGAAACCATAGTTTTAAAGGTGAATAGGACAGTGGCATAACCATATCTGGAGTTTCCAAGATCCTTCCAGCAGCAATATGGAGGGGAAATTAGTGAAGACCTACAGTAATGATGGGGAAACCAGTTGGTAGTCAATTATAACCATCCAGGCAAGAGATAATGGTTATCTAAGCTAATGCGTGGCAATGGAAATGGAGAGAAGGGGTTGGTTACAGAATATATTTTGAAGATGGATCTAGCAAGATTTGCTGGTCTGTTGGCTATAGGGAATGAGCAGAAAGGAGGAACCAGGGATAATTTCCAGATTTCCAGCTAGACATTTGGTTGGGTTATGAAAGTTGGGTTATAGAGCCATTCTCCTCAGATTGAGAAATTGAGGGATGGGGAAGGACTAGGAGGTTCACAGGTGGTGGGGATGATGAAATCACTTTTGGATGTGTTGAGTTAGAGATGCCTGAGACATCTTAAAGCAAAAGTTGAGTTCGCTTCTGGATATCTTGTATAGACTCCTAAGTTACCTGATCATGTTTAAGTGCTTAGAATCAGTAGAAATGGAAATTTAAGGGGTAGGATAAAAAGAATTTATACAACAAGGTCTCTGGGAGGACAGGAGTGGCAGATCCTTAACAGGTGGAGGGATTTACCTTGGATAAAGCTGAGGGTCACCTCTTTCAATGTAACAGCATATAAGAAGAAAAAGAATGGGTATATTTGTCCTTTTGATAGCAGGAAGTCAAGGAAGTTCCTGTCTGGTGACTTCTATTTACTCTACAAAGCAGACAGGGTCAACCACTAGAAGGTCTAGATGGAGATAGATCTGAGATTTATCAAGAGGAGAAAATAAACAAAAGATGTTTTGTTGAGCAGAAGAAAGAAACCAGAAGTGTTGGGATTATTTCTGTCCAGAGTAGAAAGCTGATGTTTCTCTTCTGGAGTTTGTTTTGAGAGGAAGTTTAGTGTTCCTTTTTCCTTGGGTGACATCATTCACTTGTGTCATAGTTCTGAAATTATAACTTTTCTGGAACAAGTCACTAGCAAGTTTCTTCTTATGGAGCAGGCAATTTTGAGTTTCAGCATGTCACATAAGTTTCCACAAGTATGAACCTCCAAGCTAAAGTATGGCTGGCATTTGCTAGGTGGTTTCCTCATGAAGGCATTAGACCCTGCTCTAATCTCACCTAGCTTTGCTTGAAATGGGGGAGGAGAAGACAGATACTATTGGAAGTAAAATTATAATAAAGAAATAATTTGACTTGCTCTAGGATATTTCATTCTGGCGACTTCAACCTCAGCTACTACTCCCATGTTCTCTACCCTCCCAGCCAGGATTTCTATAGCTCTGCCCTAACATGCACAATCTCCAATGCCCTCATTATCGCATACTTTATAAATGGTCAGAAATCACAAGATGCATCACTGTTGTTTTCTCAGTTCACTCTTCCTATTTGGCATCCCTTGGTTATTTCTGCATTTATTTTATTTTAATTTTCCTTCTCATTTCTTTCAACATCACTTCTCATTTCTCTGAATTTATCTTCCTACTTTATTTTCTCCAATCAGTTACTTTTCCTAGAATACTCTGTCATAGTCTCATTGCCAGCACTTCTGGCAAAGGTGATTTTATTACAAACCAACTGGGATATTATGAACTTAGAAAATGAGTCCAGTGCTTACAGTAAAGTTAAAACTTTTTTTTTCTTTTTTTGTTTCTGGCCATGCCCATGGCATGCAGAAGTTCCCAGGCCAGGGAATGAATCCCAGCCACAGTAGGGACAATGCCAGAGCCTTAAACCACTGAGCCACCAGGGAACACCAAAACATTTAAAATGGGCCTTGGGAGTTCCCATTGTGGCACTGCAGAAATGAATCCAACTAGTATCCATGAGGATGTGGGTTGGATCCTTGGCCTTGCTCAGTGAGTCAGGGATCTGGTGCTGCAGTGAGCAGTGGTGTAGGGCTATGGCATAGGCTGGCAGCTGTAGCTCCGATTTGACCCCTAGCCTGGGAACTTCCACATGCATAGGGTGTGGCCCTAAAAAGCAAAAAAAAAAAAAAAAAAAAAAAAAGACCTTCAAGTTCCCAGTGAGTTAAGCATTTGACTGAAGTGGCTCAGATCACTGTAGTGGGTAAGGGTTTGATCCCCAGCCCTGCACAGTGGGGTTAAAAAAAAAAAAGAACCAGGCTTTGCCTCAACTGCAGAGTAGGTCGAAGCTCAGGCTTGGATTCAATCCCTGGCCCAGGAACTTCTTATGCCTCAGGTGCAGCCATAAAATAAAATTTTTTAAAAAATTAAAAAAATAAAAAATAAAATGAACCATAATTACAACCCATAGAGGAAAGTATCCCACATTTATGGATAGTGGAGCAATACCCCCAAAATTTATTCAAGACTGACCAGAGGGATAGCCATGGATAATACTGTATTTCTCAATTCTAAAAGTAATTTTTTCTTTCTTGCCTTAGATGGGTTTATTTGATGTCACAATGAGGATTTCCAGGGTTTAAAATTTTCAGTTGTTGTTTGCTTATTTTTCCTACAAAGAGCTTTTACTAAATTGAGGGAACATTAATAATCAATGTTGTCTGGAATTTTACAAAGTGAAATAATAATAGCTTTTATAAGTACTACTTGTTGGTGGCATGTAATGTGATAGACATAATGTTGGGAAAATTACCTGAATTACATTTAAATCTTATTACACTCTGAAAGCTAGGTATTCTTCTTCTCATTTCATAGAAGAGGAAACTGAGGTCTAGAGAGGTTAAATCACTTGTCCATGCCGTACTGCTAGTTAAGCTACAAAGCTAGGTCCATCTGACTCCAAAAAAATATATTTTTTCCATAACCCAGACAAATGCTAGCTGTTGTTAAGCCCTGCCCATTTGATCAATTTCTAGGCATTGTCGAGAACAAATGTTTACTATTCCCTGTGCTTAGCTTCTAAGCATTCTATCACTGGCCCTGTTGTCTGAAAAAGAATAACCATCAGTATTACAGCAAGCTTGACAATTCAGGGACCTGCTGGTACCAAACACTAAACTGAAATCAATAACCAGCTCAGAGCTCATTTCACAAAGCCTCATTGCATTGTTTGGTAACAATAAAGTAACGAGGTTAAATTGCATTACTTTTATTTTTTCTTGGTTAACAGTATTTAATATTAGTGATGAAATGAACATATTTACAGCTACCTGACATGAGCTGAACAAGGAATGAAAGTGTTGAAGCAGCTCCAGCAGTAAATATAATGGAATTCTAAAGTCCAACCAAGGAGGTATTTTCCTAGCATTTGGCTGTAGCTGAACACAAAAGAGAACCCACACATACACACATTAGACTTTGCAATCAGATGGTTTCCTGATGGACACATTCAACCACACAACAGGATTATGACTAACTATGGCAACTCCCGTGTGCAAATTCTAAATAATATTCCACAAATGAGACCCAGAACTATGAAATGTTTACCTCAGAAGTTAAAATTTTAAAACTTTGGGAAAATAGGTTTTCTTTCTTTTTTTTTTAAAGATCAGTATTTTCTCCCCCTGAAGATGCCAATATTATATTCATAAGATCCTGTCTATGGCACTAATGCTTTGGAAGGACCTGGTTCCAAATGCCTTGAAATAAAGTTATATTCCCTTCGCCTGTGATTGTGCATTTACTTCAGAGTGAGTTCGAAGATGATGATGGTGATGGAGGAGGAGGAAGAGGAGGAGGAGGAGAGAGCAATCTTTTTGAGTGCTCTTGTGTCGGTGACTCTGCTGAGCACTTTACCCAATGAATTCTGGAAGGCCAGGCTTCGCTCCAGAAATCCAGCATTAAATAAAATGCAGCTCAATTTTGCTATTTAATTGTTACCCCCAAAATGCAAGGAGGCCTTGTGAGATGAGCTCTGAGCTGCTTATTGACTTCCATTTAGTACTTGGTACCAGCACCGACATCCTCTTGCCTAAGTGTACCTACTAAGAGCAGGAGGACACTTTCAGCAACTGGCAGGAGTTAAGTAAAACTTGGGGATCTTCCCACTGGAGCCAGGTGACCATCTCAGGGGGTAGAATCTACACAAAGGAGGATCCAAGGGAATATAGGTATGACATAGAAAATCTCTAAGAAGCAAGAGAATGCACACAGAAGACACAGTCCGGAGGACAAAATCTCACTCTCTCTCATCTACCATCTCTTCCAGCTCAGGGTGGGAGCTGCCTGTCTCTCAAGATACTGGGAAAGGATTTCAACACCTGAATTCTAAACTGCTGCACAGGAATGCAGCAAGAAGCACTAACACAAGGAAAGACTGCCTTCAAAATATCTCCTCGCTCTCAGAGAAATGTATTTGTTTGGCTGGGCAAAGGGGCCAATGATTACTGAACAGCTATTAAATGTTAAACCCTGTGCTATGGGCAGTAAAGTAACTGTAAAGAACAGTAAAGTGCTGTTCACAAGGACTCGCATCCTTGTGTGGGGACAGATTACAGACCAATTATAATAAAACAATGAGCCTGTTAGGTCCAGTGTCAGAGACACACGCCCAAGACGTTGTAGGAGCATTAGGAATTGGACCGAATTCAACCAAAGTGACCTAGGAAGGCTTCCTGACAGAGGCGACACCTGAGCGTATTAAGCTTTATGGGTTACAAAACTGAAATAGAAAATACCAGTTAAATTCAGTGGTGTCAGACAGCACAGTGGCTGGAAATATCGGAGCATGATTTCAGAATTGGGTGTGGGATAGATATCACCAACCGGCTATCAAAACTTATCATCACATGAAAAAAGAATAAGAACACACATAAGACAATATTTAGAACAAGAGCTGGTGTGAGTAGAATGATTGGGGTCAGGTAAATATGCATGGAGTCCTGAACTGTTTTTGGATTTAAAAAAAGCAGAAGTAAATGAATGCACTACAAAAAGATAAGGACTGCATAATTATGCATCATGACCATCATCATTATTTTATTATTCATTTTAACTATTGACATTGATAAGTTTTAAAAACTAAATTTCTAGAGTTCCCTGATGGTCTAGCAGTTAAGGATTTGGTGTCGTTACGTGCAGGTTCAGTCCCTGGCCTGGACGCTTCCACACGCTGGGGATGAAGCCCAAAATAAGAAAACAATTAAACTTCTTATACCATTTTGAGACTAATTTTTGTATACCTATATACAGACTTACTTGAAGATGTAATATTAGTTTCTCCTTTTCAAGTGAAAACATTTTGCTCCTGTTCAGAAGCAAATATGCTAATAGCATTCTTTTATGGGATAGTAAAGTCTCAGTTTGAAATTACTTCTGAGTCAAGGATTTGGAGCTACAGTTTTTTGGAAACCAATTTAAAGTAAAATATAGTAACCCCCCCCAAAATGTTTTTTAAATTATCTCTGTATTCTCAATTAAACTTACATAGTTTGTAGCCCATAATTAGAAGACTCCTCTTAATGACTCTGTCATTCTTTTTTATTTCAGGTTTTTTCCTACCGCAAATGGTTCTTCCTTTCTCTGAAAGGAAAACAAATCTCAAAAAGTGGAGATCTCGGAGTTCCCGTCGAGGCACAGTGGTTAACAACTGGGAACCATGAGGTTGCAGGTTTGATCCCTGGCCTTGCCCAGTGGGTTAAGGATCCAATGTTGCCATGAGCTGTGGTGTAGGTTGCAGTTGCAGCTCGGATCCTATGTTGCTGTGGCTCGGGCGTAGGCCAACAGTAACAGCTCTGATTTGACCCCTAGCCTGAGAACTTCCATATGCCGAGGGAGTGGCCCTAGAAAAAGCAAAAAGACAAAAAAAAAAAAAAAAAAAAAAAAAAAAAAAAGAAGAAGTGGTGATCTTGCTCCTCCTCCCATCAAAGACATTAGCTAATTTCACATTATTCCTGAAAAAAGACCATGGGGCAAATAAGAAGACCTAAGTGACTGGAGAATTTCAGTAGTATCTTTGGTCCCACTTTACTTCTCTAAGGTTCACTTTCATCATTCATAATATCAGAGAAATAATATTACTCTGCCTTCCTCATCAGAACAAAAAAAATCATTTGAAAAGCTTGTAAGAGCATTAAACATAATAAAAAGGGAAGTCTTAAAATTACAAAATGTTCTAAACTATATTTAAAAGGCCATATTTGGAATTTAGAATATATTCCCCCATTAGAACAATATCACAAGCGGATTACTAGTAGATTTACACATGGAGGACAAGAAGATAGGTGAGATCTGCCAACAATGCTTTTTAGAACTTCCAGAATTCTAAAATCCCAAGGTGGATAGCACTGGTTCCATATATGCCAAATTAGCCTTCAGAAATTGTGTAACTCCTAGAAACATGAAACTGATGCGTATTTTTAGATCTAGAGAGATAATGGAGGGGAAAGAAAGCTAGAAGGAGAGGAAGACAGCTTTTCTACAAAGTCACTGTTGAAAGGGTTACAGGAGGCAAAGGAATGGGAATAGGATCTTGTCGGCTCAGTTATAAAACAAGGGAGGAACTGACGAATTGGAACTACACTGTTAGCAGTTTAAGCAAACATGAGGTGTCTTCCCTGATCCAAGACAGAAACAACACGAGCTCTTTATTGGCTGTCTCTCCTCTCTCCTCATCCTTCACAGCCAAGTAGTATTTGCTGGCTTGATTTCAGACCCACCAGGGTCAATTCTCCCTCCACGCCCCACCCCCACACCTCCCCTAAAATGCACTGGGAGGGGTCAGAAGTTACATCAAGCTCAGCAGCCCCGTGTCTCTTCTTGGATGGTTTTCCTGACATCTTCTCCTGCCTGATTTTCCTCCTGTGCCTCTGGTCACACCTTCCCAGCCTGATGTGCAGACTCCTCCCCTCCTGCTGAGGGTCCCAGGTCTCCATGCCTTTTCCTTTTGCCCTAGACTCTCCATGGAAACTCATCCACAACCAGATTCAACCTCCACCTCTGTGAGCGACTCTAGGTGCAGAGTGTGCCATAGAGAACAGAGGGGCTCTGGAGAGGGGCACAGCTGAGATCACATCCAGGCTTGGCTCCTTACTGAGGGACTTTGGGCGAGTGTTACTTAACTTCTGGGTAAGTTTTCATATCTTACCATCAAACATGGCTGATGGATATGAAAAATGAGACAGCCACTCTGGAAAACAGTTTTGCAGTTCAAAAACTTCAACACAGACCATATGGCCAAGTAAATTCACTCCTAAGTACATATCCAAGAGGACTGAAAGCTAATGTCCACAAAAAACTCATATGCAAACGTTCATAGCACTGAAATTCATAACAGCTCAAAAGTGGAAATAATCTAAATGCTCATGAACTGAGGAATGGAAAAACAAAACGAGGTGTAGCTGTACAATGGAATATTATCTAGCTGTAAAAAGAAATTACGTACTGATGCATGCTATAGTAAGGAGAAATTTTCTAAATGTCATGATAAGTAAAAGAAGCTAGACACAAAGGGCCATATGTTGTAAATTCCATTTATATGAAATGTCTAGGATAGGAAATTCCAGTAGGTAGAGACAGAAGGTAAATTAGCAATTGCCAAGGGCTGAGGGAAAAGAGAAATAGGGAGTGACTGCAAAGAGTTCAGGGTTTCTTTGGGGGGGTAACGAAAGTATTCCAGAATTTGGTTGCAGTAGTTGTACAACCTTGTGAAAACACTAAAAATCATTGAACTATATACTTTTAAAAGGTAGATTCCAATGGCATGTGAATTATATCAATTAATCTTTTTTCTTTCTTTCTTTTTTTTTTTTTTTAGGGCCAGTCCCATGGCGTATGGAGGTTCCCAGGCTAGGGGTGGAATCAGAGCTATACTGCTGGCTTACACCACAGCCACAGCAATGCCAGATCCGACCCGCATCTGCAACCTACACCACAGCTCACAGCAACGCTGGATCTTTAACCCACTGACTGAGGCCAGGGACTGAATGTGTGTCCTCATGGGTACTAGTCAGATTCGTTTCCACTGAGCCATAGTGGGAACTCCAATTAAATTTTTAATTAACTAAATAATATATCCTCTTCACTCTCCTAAACTGCTATATCTTCTATATTTCCTCCCTTGATTTATGGCTCAACCTTTCTATTATCCATGCAAGAAACTTGGGTCTCACCCTAGATTTCCCAGTGCCTTCTTTCATCATCCCTTCATATCCACATCTGATCATCCACCTTCCAATAATTTCTCATATGCCTCCACGGCCACTCCTGGCTTCAGGCTGATCTACTGCAATGCTTGTCAGGTTTCTAGACTGACTCTGACCTCCTGTTTCTCTCTCCTCTCTATTGGTGCCAAATCAATCTTTCTAAATTACCAGGTTGATCACATAATTCTCCATTAGATTGAGATCGACTCAATCTAATGTCCTTGCTTGGCATACAAAGCCTCTCATCAATGGCCCTCACTCTGTCCACCCATTTCTTCACCTTTCCTCACCTGTGCCCTATCTATCTATCTATCTATCTATCTATCTATCTATGTTTTGCTTTTTAGGGCCGCACCCCTGGCATATGGAAGCTCCCAGGCTAGGGGTTAAATCAGAGCTACAGCTGCTGGCCTACACCACGGCCACAGCAATGCCAGATTGGAGCCAAGTCTGCGACTTACACAACAGCTCATGGCAATGCTGGATCCTTAACCTACTGAGCGAGGCCAGGGATGGAACCCACATCCTCACGGATCCTACTCAGGTTCATTAACCACTGAGCCATGAAAGGAGTTCCCTCCTCACCTCTGCTTTATCCCGTGTTACAATGCTATAAAATTTTTCATAGTGCCCATGTGGTATGGATGGAATATCTGAGGTCCCCCCAAATCCATATGTTGAAATCCTAATCCCCAGTGTGATGGTATTTGGAGATGGGGTCTTTGGAAGATAATTAACTCATTGTTTGTTGTTTAAGCTACCCAGTCTATTGTACTGTTGTAGCAGCCTGAATTGACTAAGACATCATGATTTGCACATATTGGGTTTTGTTTGTTTTTAGAATGTCTCTCTTCCCCCTACTGTGTCTGCCTGGCAATCACATACTCTCTTCTCAAATGCCTACCTGAATTCTCCTCCAGTCCCCCAACTCTTCAAGGCAGCCTTTTATCACTCACGGTACTGACTTCTTCTAGGCTTTGTATGATTTATGATACTGAATAGTTCTGCCTCTCCAGTAGTTGCTTAAGAACTAGACCCCATCTTTTGTCTTTCTAGCCCCCAACACAGAAGTATATCTGATATCTTTATATGGTTATCTTTCTCTGCCATCTTATTCTTTCAGCTTGGTCTTCAAACTTCCGATTTGTTTCCTCTCCAATTTTCTTCTCTAATCTTACTCTTCTCTCAAACTTTTTCTTTTACTTATTGAATGAATTTACTTCTTTCATATTAACATGCCCATAATGGAATTTTAAGACATGCTTCCAGATATTTAGTAGTACAGATTTATGTTAGAATAAAAATACACCAAATGCTTCTTCCAGCCATTCTCTCCTCTATTTAATAAACCCTTATTTCTGTGCCAGGGTGAAAGAACTGGGGTGGGGTGATTAACACCATGGCAGAGGTACAAGTATATGTCAGGTAGAGATTGTGATCCCAGAGACCTTAGGATCTAAAGAGGGGACACATATGAACAGAAATTATGATACAGGGAGTTATGAAAGAGTCATGAGAAAAGCAAAAACAAGTTCTGACTCACAGAATTGAAGCATGAACGAAGCTGCACTGAACAGAGAAAAGAACACTGCATGAGGAGGAAATAATACTGAAAAAAAGCAGGTCACTTTGGAAAAGCAGGGATGCTAACAGAATGGGGAGACCTTAAAACCGGAATTTATTTCATTCAATAAACATGGAGAGAGGGAGAGACCCCTTTTTTACCATGTTCTGAGGATAAGAACTAAAAGCCTCTGATGGTCCATGTGACATAATACAATGTAGCCCTTCCCTGTGGGTCATATAGGCTTTATACATTTTACTCATTTAATGAGTTCTGAGGATAGCTTAATGGTTGAGTCTAGACTCCAGAGCCAGACTACTGGGATTAATTCAATTCTTGGGTTTTCTAGCTGTGCGCCCTTGGGCAAGTTATTTAATCTTACTGTGTCTCTTTATCTTTTGGTAGGATAATACAGTATCTCTGTTGGAGGGTTGTTAGGAGAATTAAATGAGTTAATGCAAAGTGCCTATTAACTAGTATATAGTATATGCTCAATAAACATTAGCTACTTACTGTTATTTTCCTGGCAAGTGACCAAAAAGTGCCATCTACCCAAGGGATGAAATAATTCCTATATATGTCACCTCTGTCAAATGCATAAGTCACATATAGTCCCCTATATAAAGACATTTTGAGAGAGAGGAAGAAAAAAAGCAAAGAAAGAAGGGAGGGTGGGAAGGAGTGCAGGAGGGAGAGAAGAAGGAAGGAGGAAAGAAAAAGAAAAAAGGAGAGAGAGAGGAAAAAAAGGGTGGAAGGCAGCTGGAAAATTGAGTTATGAAATGAAAATTGGTTTAAAATTTTTAAAAATGAAGATTCTGTAATCAGCTATCTACTCTAAAATTCATTATTTTTGGAGGATAGATCTAGTTGTCTCTAAACATACAACCTAACCTATTTACATATATACACAGACACACATATATACAAATATATATATACACAGACATACATTTATATAAATACATATTTACACACACACACACACACATGTATTTTAGGGCCACACCCACGGCATATGGAAGTTCCCGGGCTAGGAGTTGAATTGGAGCTGTAGCTGCCAGCCTCCCCTACAGCCACAGCAACACAGGATCTGAGCCGCGTCTGCAACCTACACCACAGCTCACAGTAATAACCCACTGAGCAAAGCCAGGGATCAAATCCACATGCTCATGGATAGTAGTAGAATTACCGTTGAGCCACAACGGGTACTCCTATTTAATTATATTTTTATTGACCAGTTACAATCTATTTTTAAAGAAATTTGTTTTTTGTTTGTTTGTTTTTAGGGCCACACCTGAGGCATATGGAGATTCCCAGGGCTAGGGGTCTAATCAGAGCTGCAGCTGCCGGCCTACACCACCGCCACAGCAATGTCAGATCTGAGCCACTTCTGTGACCTACACCACAGCTCAGGGCAATGCTGGATCCTTAACCCACTGAGCGAGGCCAGGGATCAAACCTGCAATATCATGGTTCCTAGTTGGATTTGTTTCCGCTGAGCCATGATGGGAACTCCTAAAGAAATATCTATCAATCACATAAGTACTTAAACACAAAGACACATACAAGCCCCCAAAGAGACCAAGACTGTTCAGTAGCTAACATAGAAATATCAGCAGTGTCTCATGTGTATCACGAATGGAATCCAAGTCTGGACATTGCATTCATTCTTTTGTGGAATGGAAATACATGCATGTCAGGTTACTAATATCCTCAAAAACAACTCTTGAGAGTAGATACAACACAAAAGCATTTCCACCAAAAGTTTTGCTGATGGATCTACTTGTCACAAGAAGGATGTTGAAGTGTTGAAATAGTAAGTGAAACTGAGCTGGGCACTAAAATTAGAATGAGAACCTGATCAGCTTCTGTGGTAATTTGTGGGGATTTCACAAATCTGCATGTTCACACAGTTTTACACCCTTGCCAATCTTTATCTCACCACAATATTTTGACTTCTTTTGAAAATTTCCTTTCAACATTTGCTTTTAATTTCTAGTCTAGGAAACTGGACATGTTTTATTTATTTATCTTAGACCCTCTTTAACGATTAATCACATAAAACCTGAGAGGTATTCACTAAGAACTTAGGTAAAAAGATACCTTCCCCACTACCAAATGCAACACAAATTATTTCTGGTCTTTTTTAAAACAGAAAAATACAAAAGAAAATGTTTAAATCTCTCATTAACTTACCACTCCATAATAATGTAGTATTACTTTGTTTGGGAGATAAAGGCAAAAACATCAACGCCTGGCGAAAAATACTACAATATCTTAAGCAGTATCTCACTGAAAAATGAAAGAATGCTCAAGACTCAAAATGTACTACCTTCATGCATCTAAAGCAATGTGAAGGGAGTCCAGGTTTGGTAAAAGTTTTTGTTTTTTGGATATTATAGTTTCTTTCCTAAAACCCAATTTTGCTTTTGGATAAGGAGTTTTATTTTTTATCTTTTTGTCTTTGCTAGGGCCACTCCCATGGCATATGGAGGTTCCCAGGCTAGGGGTCGAATCGGAGCTGTAGCTGCCGGCCTACACCACAACCACAGCAACGCGGGATCCGAGCCGCATCTGTGATCTACACCACAGCTCATGGCTGCCAACGCCAGATCCTTAACCCACTGAGCAAGGCCAGGGATCGAACCCACAACCTCATGGTTCCTAGTTGGATTCGTTAACTACTGTGCCACGACGGGAACTCCTGGATAAGGAGTTTTAGATTCAATAATGTATTGTCTACAAAATGCCAAACATCTGTTTAATAAAGACTGAAAAATTCTTTATGTCATCTTTATGTCCAGATCTCCATATCTTTATTATAATCTGGAAAAACCTGAGTTTTTCCAGTGAGGGTTTTTGTTGTTGTAGCTTTTTTTTTTTTTTGAGAACCATATTCACGCAACGATGACTGAACAGATGCCATTCTTGACATCAGCAATATCTCAACATAGATGTGCTGTGGGTCCTAACCCAAGAACTCTGGTTCTCATGTTACAGCAATTAAATATGAAGGTAGAGTGGCTATATAAACATTATATTGTACTCAAATACTTTTCTCTTTTGCATTTTCCGCTTTATCTGAAAAAGCCTACTTAAAGACATAGAGATAATAAACCATAAGTCTTAGGTTTTTCTTCCTCCAAAATGAAGATGGTGTAAGTTCTTCCTCACTCAGTATTCAGAGGCTATAAAATGGTGACCTCCTGAGCAGAGATCTAACTCGTAGATATATTTTTTGGTTAGACTTACACAGGATTGGCTCTCACAAGGTTGTAAACATTTTGAATTAGTTGCAAAAATGTACAAATCTAGACTTTCACTTTTTAAAAAATCAGCTTTCTAGATTCTTATGGAAACATCAGATCTGCCAGTTTGGGGGCCGCATTCCCAGGAGGCAACATCCGGCTGCAGCTGAGCAGCAACTGCCTTCCACTTCCACAAAGTCCCCACTAGGCTCTATTGTCTCCCCAAATTGAGACCAAGTGTCAGAGCCATTTATCATCCCACTCCATGCCTTTTCTTTTTTTTCATACATTTCAGAGGAAAGTGAAATATTACTTGTCCCAGACAAAGAAGTCTTTTTATCCCTAATCCGCTTTACTCATTCTGGTAACTTCTTTCCCCTGTAAATATTTGCCTTTGCAAGCCCCTTCCTTAGACTCACCAGGCTGCCTGCTGACATCACAGATGCTAAAGAGGACTCTTTCTAATCTTCCTATTTGTGGACTGAACAAGGAAGAATCACAAGATAGCTACTATGCCTTCTGGTGTATTTCCATTCAGAATGTAGGTTCACCTGCTGTATTGCAAGGAAATTTACTCAGTTTTCTGGGATGACCTATATAGGAGTGGATATGTGTATAACTGAATCACTCTTCTGTACAGGAGAAATTAACACAACATTGTAAATCAACTATAATTCCATAAAATTAAAAACAAAAAGCAAAAAGTAGGTTCAAGCTTCAAGACAAACCCTTGCCCTAGTAAGAAAGTAAGTTTGCGCATTTCTAAAGCATTTGTCAAGTCTGGTCAGACTAATAAATGCTTTTTTTTTAGGACCACACCCATGGCATATGGAAGTTCCCAGGCTAGGGGTTGAATTGGAGCTACAGCTGCCAGCCTACACCATAGCAACACAGGATCCAAGCTGCATCTGCGAACTATACCATGTAGCTCATGGCAATGCCGGATCCTTAACCCACTGAGCAAGGCTAGGGATCAAACCTGCAACCTCATGGTTCCTAGTTGGATTCGTTTCCTCTATGCCACGACAGGAACTCCAGACTAATAAATTCTTATTTATTTCTATTTATAATATGCTTGATAGCATCTAGATTACCCCCCAACATTTGTAATTTCCTCTGATTTCTGTTTTTCTTTCACAGAAAAGTTCTCATAATCAGCAAAATAGATGGTCACTAATGATTCTTAAGACCATGAGACTTGGTGCCAATGCCCTCTCAACACTTTATAGATTCTGGAAAGATTAAAGGAAAATAAAATGTTCACTGGGATATCTATACAAAAAATATGTACCTACTCATGCTTAGAGGCAAGTACATTTTCAGATTCCACACACTACAGTGAGTATTGAGTCTGACTCTCACTTCCTCTCTCTGTTGCTTTGGATTTGTTGACTATAACTAGTAACAGCTTATTCCTCCATGTCAGATTTGAGTAACTCCCAGGTACTCATCACTGTGGACATCTCAGGATAATTTCCAAGATAATTTCCAGCACTTAAGTAACGAGTCACTTGGAGAACAGTGACTCTACAAGTTGAGCTAGTAGTCTTTGTTATTTATGACTCTAAAGACAGCAACCAGCAACCAGGGAAGGGTTATTTACTGGCCAGGGTGGCTGCAAGGATTGGCCTCTAAACACCTGATTTCATCATTTTGCTCATTCAAGTCTCCTGACAGATCATTTAAAAAAAAAAACAAAAAAACCCCTCCAGAGTTCTAATAGAGAAATAGCTTGTGGTACAGGAGGAACAGAGGCATGTTTTTCCACTTTTCAAGGGGACCTCTCATTTATCACATTAACTGTCTCACTTTATAAAGGAGAGGCCCAGGACCAAAAAGATAACATAACTTGCCCAAGCTTAAACAGCCAGTTAATGGCAGAAAGGAAAATATGCTATCACAGTAGAGTTTCCATGGAATCTAGACTCACATTGGCTGGGGTCCCTCACAAATAAACAGTGCATGTGTCACAGGCTGATTCTGAACTAATGCATCTGCTTAAGAAAGTGTGAGTTTTCTGATATGAAGCAGTTCTTTTACCATTCAGACATGGAAAAATGAATCAGGAACTATATGCTATCAGTCATGGTATTTCTGCTCACCAGTCTGATTTCAAGGTAATTTGGCTCTAACTCTGCAAAAATTATTGCAACCTAATCACCTCCCTTTGTCAAAATATTTTTTTTCTTTCCTTTGCTTTTTAGAGCTGCACTCATAGCATATGGAAATTCCCAAGCTTGAATCAGAGTGCAGCTGTTGGCCACAGCCACAGCCACAGCAACGTGAGATCTGAGCCATGTCTGCGACCTATACCACAGCTTGTGGCAATACTGATCCTTAACCCACTGAGAGAGGTCAAGGATCGAACCTGCACCCTCATGAATATTAGTCGTGTTTGTTACCGCTAAACCACAATAGGAACACCTGTGAAAATAGTTTTGTATTCATGGGTTTAAACTGATAGTGGATCTCAACTTAACAAAAGCCATTTATGACAAACCCACAGGCAATATAATACTCAATGGAGAAAAGCTAGAAGCCTTCCTATTAAAATCTGGAACAAGACAAGAATGCTCACTCTCACCACTTTTATTCAACACATCATTGGAAGTCCTAGCCACAGTAGTCAGACAGATGAAAGAAATAAAATTCAAACTGAAAGAGAAGAGGTAAAATTATCACTGTATGCATATAAGATGATACTACATACAGAAAACCCTAAGAACACCACATAAAAACTACCTCATAAGGTCCTACTATATAGCACAGGGAACCGTATACGATCTTCTGGGATAGAACATGATGGAAAATAATATTTTTTAAAAAGAATATATACATACACACATATATGTGTATATATATATATATATATCACTTTGATGTACAGCAGAAATAGGCACAACATTGTAAATCAACTATAATTAAAAGAAAAAGATTAGTGGGGGTTTTTAGTAAGAAGCTAAAATCCCTGCTTGTTGGATGCTGGGTCTCAAAAGAAGTTCTGGGTACCTCTGAGATGAGTAAAGATTTGTAGTGAAGGTGAAATCAAGAAGGTGGAGCACTGGAACTCAAAATTCCATCTTGGCACAAACAGTTGGTTCTTTGGCTCTGATGTGTGGATCCTGAACCCTGTTAAGTCATTTACTTTTGTTATGTGAAACCCCATATATTTCCTTGGCCACCTTTGGTCACTCACACTTTGGCTTCTCTTTTAAAGTCTTCCAGAAAGAGCTGTCCATGCTTCATTCCCCCTGTCCAAACTCATTCCTTCAGTACCACTATGGACTTTGAGACTCTGCCCCTGCTCTCCCAAGTTGGGACCACATTGTCTGCTAATGACAGTTCTCATTGTCCTTATCCTCAAATTCCACTCACATCAGACAGCAGTAGCTTTTTCAAGAGGGATAATGATGGGCAAATGGATTTTTAAGGAAAATGCTCCTCACATTCCCAGTGGTTTTTTTTTTGGGTTCAGGTGGCCCCAGTCTTAAGTCTGGGGGAAGGGCCTTCTCTACTTTACAAAAAGGGGATTATTGTTTACAGGGGGATGCCTGCCTCTTCTTAAACGTTCAAAAGAAATTAAAGGAGGCCTCAAAGCTCAGATGGATAACCTGCCCAATGAAATGAAGGAGACCTGCAGAAAAGGTCCACGCCCAGCCTAAGAACACATCATCCTTCTGCATGGCCTTCATACTTTGCTCTGTCATGTGGACTCGTGACTCCTGGGGCAGAAAGAGAGCCAGGTATGGTGCTCCCAGGCCCCCATACACCCTGCAGGGCGGTTCTTCCACAGGCAGAAAGTTTGCTCACTAGGGAGCCCCCCTTCCCCAGCCCTGCTCCTTCATGGATCAGTGACCATAAACATAGCTACTGTGAAGGGAAGAGCAGTTTCTAGGGCAGAGACTTGTAGTGGTTTGCTCACACGCCATAACAAGATAGCACAGACTAGGTGGCTTAAATAACATAAATTTCTCATTGTTCTAGATGCTGGGAAGTCCAAGATCAAAGTGCTGCCAGTTCAGTTCCTGGTGAGACTGTCTTCCTGGCTTGCAACCTTCTTGCTGTGTCCTCACATGGTGGAGAGGACACCACCATGTGAGGACTCATGTGAGGACACCCTGTTGTCTCCTTTTCTTCTTATAGGGACACAACCCTATTGGATTAGGCCCTCATGATTATGACCTCATTTACCCTTAATTACCTCCTTGTTGGTCCTTCTCCAAATACAGTCAGGTTGAGAGTTAAAGCTTTAACACATGAATTTGGGGGGGGACAAAATTCAGTCCACACCAAGGCTCTTAACTAAGACTCAGAGATCTGTAGTACCCCTGACATCATATGTGGAATCTTGTGTTTGTGTCCATGAGTTTCTTTCCGGGGAAAGGGTTTCAAGGGGCCTGTAATTAATAAAAGTTTAAGAACCACTAATCAAACACACAGATTGGCCCCAGAGGATTTCAGAAGAAGATTCGGGAAAATCAGTATTCCCTGAGGTTCCACCATCAGTTTTATATCTTAAAACAGATGAAGCTGCCCAATGCAAAAGGAGGAAGCACAACATTGTTCCCTGATTCTCAGCACCAGCTTTTTAGAGTCACCAAGATGTGAGATACAGAAATTTTCACATCCTTCCAAGAGCCCATAAACAACCTTAGACTTAACATCCAATTAAAAAAAAAAAAAGAGGGCTCCCTGTGGGGGTGGGGGAGAAGGATAAATTAGGATGGGAATAACATATACGCACTACTGTATATAAGACAGATTAACAAGGACCTACTATATAGTTCAGGGAAATCTACTCAACAGTCTGCAATAACCTGTATGGAAAAAAAGATTGGACATATGTATATGTATAACTGATTCACTTTGCTGTACACCTGAAAATAATACAACATTGTAAGTCAGTTGTACTCCAATAAGATTAAAAAATAAAATAAAATAAAATAAAATAAAATAAATAAAATAAAATAAAATAAAATAAAGGTTTCCTTTTTGCAGAGGCATCTATGCCCCGTCAAGGTCTAGAAATACTACCCCTACTCCTCCCTGTGAAGTTGCTTCCTTCGCCACTTGGTTCACCTCTGTTACCCTTCAGTACCTTGGTCAGATGCCGTCAGCCAGGGAAGCGGGACGGGCACTGTGCTTTGCGGTCCATCAGCTTCATATAACACTTCCCACAGGGCAAGGCACCTGGGAGGAGGGTTCGGAGCCTTCAAAGACAATGATATAATTCTAGGCACTTCATAAAAACACTGTTAGAGGGTGTCCTTTCAAAAAAGGGCATATAACAGTTTAGACCAATGATGTTGAAACCACAAGAGTTCAAACATTAGTGCAATGCAATTCTCAGACTAAAGAAATTGATAGTATGTATAATCTCTGCACCATCTTAAATTGGCTTTGTACCTGTTTAATGTCTTTCTTCAAGGAGATTATAGGGCAAAAATCTAACCTTGCCCTATAAAATAATTCTGAATTATTTTATTTATTAAAATATTATTTCTATGTTATAAATAAATAATTTGGAATACAAAGAAATTAAGTAAATGTCCAATTGCTTAATCTAGCCACCAATCAACAAGCATTTATTAAATATCTTGTTTTGGAGTTCCTGTTGCGGCTGAGCGGGGTTAAGAACACCATGCTGTCTCTGTGAGGATGTGGGTTCAATCCCCTGGCCTCACTCAGTTGGTTAAGGATCTGACATTGCTACAATCCACAGTATAGGTAACAGATGAGGCTCAGATCCAGTGTTGCCACGGCTGTGGCACAGGCTGGCAGCTGTAGCTAAGATTCAACCCCTAGCCTAGGAACCTCCATATACAACAGATGCAGTTGTAAAAAGAAAAAATACATAAATAATATCTTGTATTGTCTTCCTCCTCAATGTTTAAATGTTATCTTTTAATCTAATTAAAAGTATGATTCTAACAGCAAAAGGACATGATTCTTACCTTGCTAGGGAAAAAAAAAAAAAGTGTCTGTTTTAAGTTCAATATCCAGATCCCAAGTCCTTTACTGTCGCAACAAATATCATCTGAGCCCACACCTCTACCTTCCAGACGTTATGCCAGGCCAGGATCCAGGGGTGAATGAAACATACCAGGTCCTTTGCCAGTGGAATGTACAGTTTACTGAGGGAAATCCACATCAGAGGAGCAGACAGAAAAGTTGATATATCATTACAAATTGTTATAAGAGCTGTGAATGAAAATCCAAACCACATGGTAAGACAGAGAATGATGAGAGGGATGATTCAAGGGGAGTGGTAAGGAAAGATCATTGAAGAGACTCAGCCAAGAGCTGAAACTTGGAAGTTAATTTAGTCAAAGCTGTGAGGGAAAGAAAGCCTTGAAAACTAGCTGGATCATAATCACCTTTACTGAGTTGGAGAAGACAGACAGGATGGAGAGAGTGAGCATGTTGGAAGAAATCTAGAGCAATGCTTAAGATGCCTTGAGGTTAAAATACCTGTGAAAGTCCTGTGTACAGGTTTAAAGAGCTATTATTTATATGAATATAGAGCTCCAAGAAAAGATAAGAAATGGAATTTAAAATTGGGAGTTAACCCCAGGGGAATAGCATTTAAAACCGTAGGAAATGGTTCATATTCTTCAGGAAGAAAGTATAAAGAGAAAGGACAAGAGATCCCAACCTTAGCCTCAGGCAGTCCAACATCTAGAGGTCAGAGAGAAGTCAAAGCAGCAAAGTACCTTGAGGAGGAGTTGTCAGAGGGGCAGAAGGAAAACGTAAAGCATTTTGTGCCATGAGGCTACGAGAAGAACATGTTCATGGAATTTAAAACAATCAACTGTGTTGAATGCTATTGAGAGGTCAAATAGAAGGATGGAAAACTATCTGCTTTAAAATTTTTGCTACAAAGAGGTCACTGGTAATCTTGACAAGAACAGCTTTATTGGACCTGTGGGCAGAAGCCAGGTTGGTGTAAGTTAAAGAGTGAAAGGGAGGTACAGAAACAAAGACAGACTGTGTAGAGTATGAGTTTAATGAATTGGTCTAAGTTTTGAGCGAAGAGAAAGTGGCAGAGGATATGTGGATCATGGCTATTTTTATAAGATGAAAGTTGTGGGAACACACCTGGATGCTGATGGGGATGACATAGTAGAGACGAAGATGTAACCAAAGATGAGGACATGAGTACCAACTGTAACAAGAATGAAGAAGTAAGGAGACCATGGTTGCAAAGATAGGTTTGCCTATATAATATAGGTAGAGCCTATATAATTGGGAAGGGGAATAACATCAATCAGAGACATATAGTCATTAATCCACTTCTTTTCAATACACCCTCAGATCTCCTTCCTGGTTTCTGTTTTTGTTTTGCTTTTATAGGGCTGTACCTGTGACATATGGAAATTCCCAGGCTAGGGGTTGAATCAGAGCTGCAGCTGCCAGCCACTGCAATACCAGATCCGAGCCGCACTGGCGACCTACACTGCAGCTCACAGCGGATCCTCAATCCACTGAGCGAGGCCAGGGATCGAACCCGCATCCTCATGGATCCTAATCAGCTTCATAAACCGCTGAACCATGAAGGAAACTCCTCCTCTCTGAGCTTTTGATGAGGAACAAAGGAAGAGAGAAATGAGCTCCCCAAGTCCCAGAGGGAGGAGTCCCAGGATGAACTGTCTCATGACTTAGGATCTAATAATCCTTATCTCTGCTCTGAAAAACAAAGTGGCCCTAATTCCTTTGAATACTGTTCTGTTAGTTAAATATCTGTATTCTTGCCTGCCAACATGTGATGCTCTTGGACACCAAAGAGTGTTGTCAACTTGTGCTGGGAACCACTCAGCTTGGCTTTTTGTGAACCTTATCCTGAAGGACTTTTGTTTTATGTTGACATCTCATTTTGGCCCTGGTGTTGATGCAGTAGTATTTCGTCAAGAGTATTAAGTTGTCACTACTTACTCTTTAACACAGTTATCAGAAGAAACGTCATGTGTAAATTATCTAAAGTATTTTGAAGGCATGTTAGAGTACGACTTATGACTGACTCATACGGACCAAGATTTCTCAAACTCAGTACAACTGATAGTTCACAGCTGTATGATTCTTTGTTGCAGGGGTCCATCTTCTGCTTTGTAGGATGTTTAGCAAAATCTTTGGCCTCTTTTCACCAGATGCCAAGAGTACTCCACCTCCACCCCCAGTAGGGACAGCACAAAACATCTCCAGACATCTCCCAATGTCCCCTGGAAGGTAAAATTGCTCCTAGTTAAGAACCACTGATACAAACAAAGGTCACAACATCAAAATAGAAACTGAAAAAGTCAAAAACACCTAAATATTTGTTCTAGTATCAGAATGTCTGCTTTTTGTGTAGGCAAATGCCTGGCTATTTGACTGAATTTTTCAGTTTTCAAATGAATGCTAGAGATCTTCAGCAACAACAATCATTTGAACTAACGCATTTTCTAGACAACATCTCGGCTTGATTTTCAATTCTTGAGCCAACTGGCAGACATTTTAGAATGTGGCTTAATTTAGAACATTTCAAAGCTTTCTAATTCCAAACTTGTTCCTCCCTAGACTAGTACTGACATATTTTGGCCCTTGTTTTATTCCTATGCTAATCATTTTCAGTTTCATTTTATTTTTGCTGCTTATCATAAGCTGTTTTAATTCGTTTTGGAGGGTATCAGAGGACAAATACTTATGAACAGAGGCATTTTTCTCAATATGTGGATAAAGAATTCTATCTTGTGAGAAAAGTTCACTTCCTTTGCTACTGCTAGTGTACTAGCTCCCCTTGAGTAACCTCAGGATGACTCTCTATAGAATGTATTGCCTGTATTACAGCTTTTACTTACAAACCATTCACTACATTGCCTTGTTATTCTGCAGAGTTGTTCCAGGCAGGGAGTGATACTCTACATGTAACTGTTAGAGGTGATTTGTTCTCTTACTAGCTCTATCACTTACTAGCCAAGAGTTGATGCTTTTGGGTGTCACTTTTTGGATACATTCTAATCCAATTAACATATACTGAGAGGCAGGTGGTTTTGCCAAGCCAATACTTGACAGGGCCTCAAAGGGTGTTTTGTGGGAGGGTGTGTCTGCTCCATATGGCAACAACTTTTTTTGAGGAGCAAGAGGTTCTCAAATAGTTTCTCATTTTCATAAATAACCCAGTAACAATAAGCCATGAATTTTGTTAATCCTTCTTGAATCACCTTCATTCCTTTTGGCAAAACTAATCTCCCTTGTGTAAAATATAATTTCTGCATAAACAAATACTGAACTCCAGTTAATGACACATGATGAAGTGTAAAGGAATAAAGTGTATTGCTGCCTACAGCTTATTTTGAAAAAAAAAGATGAACCAATGAATGGGTAGAAGAATGAATACACGGATATATATGTGAAAAAAGGCAAACATAGTAAATTATTAATAGTAAAACGAAATTTGCAGACAGATATTCACTGCACAATTCTTTTTTGTTTGAACATTTTCATCATAAAGTGTGGAAAAATCCCTTCCATTATTTTATATTTTATTTATACGTTTTTTTACAGTCAACTAATCTTTTTTTAAATTGTAAGTGATGTATAATATTATATGTTCCAGGTGTACAGTGTAGTGATTCACAATTTTTAAAGCTTATACTCCATTTATAGTTATAAAATACTGGCTACACTCCCTGTGTTGTACAATATATCCTTGTAGCTTATTTTATACATAATAGTTAGCACATCTAATCCCCTACATTGTTCCTCCCTGCTTCCTTCTCCCCATGGGTAACCACTAGTTTGTCCTCTATATTCCTGACTTTGCTTCTATCTTTTCTTAAATTCACTAGTTTGTTGCATTTTTTAGATTCCACATGTAAGTGTTATCCTATTTATCTTTCTCTGTCTTATTTCATTTAGCATAATGCCCTCCAAGCCCTTCCGTGTTGCTGCAAATGGCAAAATTTCATTCTTCTTTATGGCTGAGTAACATTCCTTTGCACATATGCAGTGTGTGTGTGTGTATCACATCTTTTTTATCTATTTACCTGTTGATGGACACTTGAGTCCATATCTTGGCAATTCTAAATAATGCTGCTATGAACACTGAAGTCCATATATGTTTTTAAATATCTTATTTTAAAATCAGTGTTTTTGTTTTTTTCAGATACATACCCCAGAGCAGAATCGCTGGGTCATGTGGTACTTCCATATTTAGCTTTTTGAGAAAACTCCATACTGTTTTCCACAGTGGCTGTACAAATTTACATTCCCATCAACAGTCTTTTGTGTTTCCGTATAAATTTTTCAATTATCTGTTCTCCACGAAAAAATGCCTTTGGTATTTTGATAGGGAATGCACTGAATCTGTATATTGCCTTGTGTAGTATGGTCATTTTAACAATATTAATTCTTCCAATCCAAGAACATGGCATAGCTTTCTATCTGTTTGTGTCTTCTTCAGTTTCCTTCATCAAAGTCTTATGTTTTCTGAACACAGGTCTTTTACCTCCTTAGGTAGGTTTATTCCTGTGTATTTTATTCCTTTTGATGTGATGGTAAATGTTTCCTTAATTTTTCTTTTAGACAATTTGTTGTTAGTGTATGGAAATGCAACAGACTTATGTGTATTAATTTTGTGGTCTGCAAATTTATCAAATTCATTGATGAGCTCTACTAGTTTTCTGGTGGCATCTTTAGGATTTTCTACGTATAGTATATTTTCTATGTATCATGCCATCTACAATGACAATTTTACTTTTTTCTTTCCAATTTTAATTCCTTTTATTTCTTTTTCTTGTCTGAATGCTATGGCTAGGACTTCCAATACTATGTTGAATAAAAGTGGCTAGAGTGGGCATCCTTGTCTTGTTCCTGATCTTAAAGGAAATGCTTTCAGCCTTTCACTATTGAGTATGACGTTAGCTGTGGGTGTGTTATATATATGTTAACATACGGCCTTTATTGAGGTATATTCCTTCTATGCCCACTTTCTGGAGAATTTTTATCATAAATGAATGCTGAATTTCATCATAAGCTTTTTCTGGTTTTGGTATCAGGGTGATGGTGGCTTCACAGAATGAGTTTGGAAGTGATCCAGCTTTTTTGTAATAGTTAAGAGGGATAGGTGTTAACTCTCCTCTAAATACTTGATAGAATTCACCTGTGAGCCATTTGGTCCTGGACTTTGGTTTGTTGGGTCATTCCATTATTTCAAATTCACGTCTTTCAAAACTTTAGTGTTTGAGGATTTGGTGAATAAGTCATGTCCATTAGCCTTTATAATTTTGTAACTATTAATCATGTGTAAACTAAAGAGATGTCAGTTATCAGTCTGTCCAAGTGGCTCCTCTCTCCCCCTAGGGCATTTTAGATGTTATTCACTGGATGTTTTTCAATTTTTGTTAATGACTTTTAAGATGGAGCAATCAAAAGTACTCCAAATGTTCCAAGTCTCAAAGTTTTGTTTGAGGGTAATAGGAAAATATTTTTGTATTTGTTTCTGATAGTCTCAGGCTAGTGAAGAATCAGGTTAAATTGCCTTTCTAGGAATCCCTACACTACATCAGTTATTGGCATATTCATATGCTGATTACACAAGTTAAAATCTTCAAATTTTTGGAGTTCCCGCTATAGTGCAATGGGTTAAGAATCCAACTGCAATGACTTGGGTTACCACGGAGGTGCAGGTTCCATCCCTGGCCTCTGAACAGTGGGTAAAGAATACAGTGTTGCTGCACCTGCAGCTTGGATTCAATCCCTGGCCTGGGAACTTCCATATGCCATGGGTATGGCCAAAAAAAATAAAAAGCATAATTGATCTCAAGAATGATCAACTTTACTTTTTAAACATTCTGAAAATTCTTCCATCTTCTCCATAACCATTGGCTTGATACACACTTATCTATGGAAACTTCTATTGGTCTTTGGGATTTTTTCTCTCCAACCTGTTTTCTTATCTCCAGGATTTTCTTTCCAAAATGCAAATATATGCTTATTACCCCTTACTTTACAAACTTCAATAATTTTTAGAATTATTAATTATTTTAGATGTATTAATGATACTGTGAATTTGCCAAGAGAACATATCTCTCAGAAATATATACTAAAATATTTACAGATGGAAATGAAATATCTGGGATTTGCTTCAAAGCTAATAAGGAAGAAAACAACATGGGTGGGGATATAAATGAAACAAGATTGGCCACTGGTCAGGTAATGAACACATGAGGGTTTGTTATATTATTTTGCCTACTTTCGTGTCTGTTGGAAATTTTCTATAATAAGCATATTTTTTAACTTTAAAAGATTCTCAAAAAAATCTAAATGCTTCAGAGGGCAAACAGTTCCATCGAGTAGCCATCTAGAACTACCTTATCTCTGAGCCTTTTCTTCATTTCTTCCTCCAACATGTACCCATTGATTCATCTCTACCAAGTTACATGTTATTCCTGGAAAGAAGTCTTTCAAAATATAGTTTTTTCTTCTTGAGCAATGATAACTTATCCTTTCATACCCAGTTCAAATGTTACCAACCCTAAGGACCCTTCCCTGACTCACCCTGATGTAGTCATCTCCTTTCCCCAGACTTCTATAGAACTCTGTACAAATCTCTTTTACAGAACAAATATTTGTGTGTTTTAAGATGTTTGGTGTAATAATTTTAAAAAAAACATCGATGTGATTAACTAGGTGGTAATATCCTGTAGAATAAATCCTGTACCAGTATTTTTGCAATATGCAGTGCAAAGTGTATGTTTAAAAATACTTGCCATATGAATCATAGAAAAATATATTTTGGCTATTTTCTTTTACTTTTACTTTTGTTATTCAAATGTGAGTTCTGACTTCCACATAAGGGGTCTTATAAAGTAGAATGTACTCACTGAGGTTTTGATAACTTCTGGTTGAGTGAAATTTCCAAATCTGAGGATTACAATCCTCTAAACAATTTTTCAAATATCTTAGCCTCTCTTCCACAAGCTTGATGTGAGAGAATATTCCAAATAGTTGCAGAATTTTAAACATAATGCATTTCTTAGTCCTTATAGCTTACAGCTAAAAAGATAAAGCCGTAATTCTTACACAGTAACATGATCAGTAGCTTAAGTCAGTCAAAGTTCCTGTAGCTTCCAAAGAGAGTTTGAAGGTAACACTTCTTCTAAAATATAGAGAATTAAGATAGAGCGAGATATGTTCCTCTGGTCCTGCTTCAAGATCTGCATGGCCCTCCTACCTATGTGAAATCATGTCCCCAAGAAGCCATGTATTATTTTATTTCTTTATTTTTTTTGTCTTTTTAGGGTTGCACCTGCGGCACATGGAGGTTCCCAGGCTAGGTGTTGAATAGCAGCTGTGGCTTCTGGCCTAAACCACAGCAATGCGGGATCCAAGCCTAGTCTGTGACCTATACCACTGCTCATGGCAACACCGGATCCTTAACCCAATGAGCAAGGCCAGGGATCGAACCTGCATCCTCTTGGATGCTAGTCAGATTTGTTTCCACTGAGCCACAACAGGAACTCTGAAGAAACCATTTAAAGCGTGAATATGATGTCCCCTCTTGGTGCCAATATGATGTCACCTCTTGAACAAATCAAATATAATGTAAAGCAAACTGTCACTGCTGGTTAATCAGCCAGGTCCTATGGTCATGATCTTTTCTATACCTGGCATTGTCTGAGACGGTACAGTGATTTTCGAGTATTGCCAGAGGCTCAGTTCTGCAGAGACAGAATGCCCAAGGTACAGAGCACCACAGCTGAGAGACCATTCTCAACAGTGGAAACAGGATGAGACTGCAGGATGCAATCTTGAATCCAGAGTCCTCGGATGTTTCTTTGTCCTGCAGCATGCTTCTAGTGGAAATGGTTATGCACTGGGCATGACAGGAACAGCAGAATACAGACTCCATAGAATGGCTGCCTTTTCCATAGTATCAACTTTTAACACAAACATAGTGAAGAACAGTGTGATGGAATAGAAAAGGCAGGCACTTGTTTCTAGGAAGACCAGGACCAAAACTCAAGCTTTACAAGTCACTGTCTCATGACCTTGTGCAAGGCACTCACGCCCCTGCTGAAATTTAGTGTTCTCTTCTGCAAAAGCATCAGCAGTAATGTCTACCTCTGGGTGTTGTGAAAATAAACACCAGTTTCTTTCTTCTTCCAGTAGCAGATTCAGTTTAAATGCCTACTACAAAATGAAAATAGAAAGAGAGACAGATTCATCTTAGAATCAGGGGTAACGTGAGTAGGGACAGAAAGAGACTGCAGAGAAATCTCGAGCACTACCATTCAGATTGAGCCCTGTCCTTGCCATGAAAAAATAATGATCTCTAAAACATTCTGCCAACTCCTAGGACTTTGAATGGCAGTCGTTCCATGCATAAATGAAATACTTTATACTTTTAAAAAGCAGAACTGTAAGTGAAGCAGAATCCATAGTTCAGTCAAATTGAACTCTTGGTATGAGTTTTCCAGAACCAAATATGGAAACCATACTCAGGTTTTCTATTTTAAAACTGTTTTAAAGTCTTGTGTGGTTGGTGAGTTCCAGACAGCTAGATGAACTAGAGATTTGAGAATGTTCATTCTTGATAGTCACAGGGCAAGTTGTTAGAGTGTGGCTGGAAAGTGATATTTGTTCTTCCTAGCTCCTTGATCCTACATCCAAAGAATTCTGCAAAACCAGGATAGTTTTATAGCCTATCTACTCCTAAAAGGGAATCCCTAGGTGGAACCTTCCCAAAGTGAACTTAAGTAAAAGACTCCAAGGAAACTTGGTTCAGCCCATTTTGAATTGTTGGATGACAGGCAAAAATATTACTTCCTCAACACAAAATGGAAGAGTGATTAAACAGTCTCTTTTTCTTTTCTTTTCTTTTTTGGCTTTTTAGGGCCCTACATGCAGCACATGGAAGGTCCCAGGCTAGGGGCTGAATTGGAGCTGTAGCTGCTGGCCTAACCACAGCCACAGCAACTCAGGATCCTAGTCACCCCTGGGACCTACACCACAGTTCACGGCAAACATCGGATCTTTAATCCACTGAGTGAGGCCAGGGATTGAACCCGTGTCCTCATGGATACTAGTCAGGTTCATTACAGCTGAGCTTTCTCTTCTTTTTTAAGGAAGGAACTCTCTTTTCTCTTCTTTTTTAAATATGGAATCTGATTCCATGAGTGATTGCTGGACCCTCTGCCCGAGTTCTTCTCCTTCCTTTTAGCCAGTTTATCAATTGCTAAAGTCTTTACCACAAATACTTCAGAGAGGAGAAAGGAGAAGCTTTTATTAAAATCACTTAAACACACTGAAATGCAGTTACTTGGTCTGTGATTTTTGAAACAAGCATCAGCAATGAGGTGACTAAATGAAGTTCTGTAATCAACTAGTTTTCTGTGTTATTTTTCCTCTTTATTAGTTCTCCATCTAAGACTGTACCTGGAACACAGTCAAAGATGAAAGTCTGAGCACACTTATAATACTAAAGCAAATCAATGGCATAATGATCTATGCGAGGTCTCGGAACATTTTGTGAGGTGGGGACAGGTCCAGCTAAACCAACACTAAGTGAAGTGCAAAGATAGGGCCAACAGAGAAGCCTTCAGAAAACAAAACTACCCATTTGATTGCATAGAAACTTCAAAGATGTTGGGATGTCTGCAGCTACATAAACCCCGCATATATGGAGTTGAATTCTCCACTTACAGTACGGTCATCAAAGTTTATAGTACTCCAGACTCTACAGACTGTAGCCCAGGAAGGTAAATCTTTAACCGGTTATTTCATCTTTTTCTTTTCTTTAAAAAAAAAAAAAATTCCCCTTTTATCCTCTTGAAAGGTGAAGGAAGTTCTGATCATTACACTGTCGTCTACTGAGGAAGAATGCCCTTTGAGTCAGTTCATGAATTTAATATTTTTTAGGATTTTTTAAATTCAAAGAAGGCTACTTTCCACATCCATTCCCCCCCCAAAAAAAAATCTATTTAGAAAGAAACCCTATAACAGCTGTTATTGTCGTAAAGCTGATCACTCGTTTTTCCCCTCTCCTCGGCCTCTAAGCTCTCACCATCTCAGCTGCACTGTGAAATCATCAGGCATCACACACTGTCATTTTTAGGACCTTGCCAACGTACTGATTATACAATGAACTGGATTGCAATAACAGAAATTGAAGTTTCTCAATTATTCTAGCAAACTTAGACTGTCTCATTGTGAGCAGAAAACTTTGCAGAGGGAAATGGTCATGGGGACCCTGTTCCTGGTGGGCAAAGAACACTGTTTCCCCATGGGGATAAGCACCGAAACCAGGCAGAACTTCCAAGAATGCCGATGGTTTTGTTGGGCAAGGGGACCACGTACTGGACATTATACTATGCTTTTTAATTCGAAAAAAAAAAAAGACCCCTTCTAGGAGTTCCCACTGTGGTTCAGTGGTTAATGAATCTGACTAGGAACCATGAGGTTGTGGGTTCGATCCCTGGTCTTGCTCAGCGGGTTAAGGATCCAGCATTGCCGCGAGCTGTGATGTAAGTCACAGATGTGGCTTGGATCTGGCATTACTGTGGCTCTGGTGTAGGCCGGCAGCTACAGCTCCAATTAGACCCCTAGCCTGGGAACCTATGTATGCCATGGGTGTGGCCCTAGAAAAAAGACAAAAAAGACCCCTTCTAAAAGCTGAATATTATGTCATGCCACAGATGTGTATGACTCCAATTTAACCACATTGGGTCTGCAGGGTAGGAAAATGACCACTAAGTTCCTTTAAAAAGACTACCCAAAACAAATATTATTGTGTCTGAACCTAAGCTGACCCTGTTTCTGAAGCCAAATATCCAAAGGCTTTGGAAACATCATCACTGACATGTGTGAGATAGCAGTCATCATTTCACCCATGAGAAGATAACACAAATTACAGCACTGGGACCACAGAGAACAATTCCATAGATATTATTCAGAGTCAGAAGACTGAGGACCTAGCTGAGCTCGGTCACCTACCAGTCCCATGACCATGGGCAAGTCATACACTTTTGCTCATCTTCATTTTCCTCACTGCAAACAAGGGTGATGGTGTCCTTCCTTCACAAGACTGTGGCAAAGTGCAAGAAAGTGTCTAATACAAGAAAATTCCCAGCAGGAGTTGGTCTTTTTGACATTGTAGCTGGGCTCAAAGAAGATGAAATCACAGCAAATGTACATACATATCATAGACTCCAAAGGTACACTACTATGATCATTGGAAACAGCAGAAACCCCAGACTTCCAAATCTATAAAACATGGGAATGTGACACACAAACTGCTAAACAACTCCAGGGGAGGCAAGTGGGAAATCAATACAAAGAGAAAGTAGGACCCAAGAGAATTAACTCTTTGAGAAAAGGTTCTTTGGAACATAAGCTAGCAAAAAACAAAAAACCAAGAAACAAAACTGCATCGCAAAATGTGCTTTCTTATAAAAGACTTCAGGAACATAATCACTTTATTTTCTTCACACCAGCTCTGGAGTCTGACTTGTGGACTCTACCACGATTCTGAGTCTGTCTCACATGTCTCCATGTAACATCCACTGGACCATGCCAATTGCTACGGAAATAACCAATTCCCAGAAATAACTGGAGGTAATTTCCACTGGTTCTGGGTTAATAGACCATATTGCTGATTACTCTTGAGTTGGGCTTAAAGGCAAAAGGCAGGTGAGAAGTAGATGATAAATTCCCTCATCTAGTTGTAAATACTTTGCTCTTCAAAATGTGCAATCTTGTTATAGCACCCTTGTAAAAAATTGACAACTTTCTCAAAGACATGCATAAATGGTGTACTTAACTTTCCTCCTGATTAATCAAAAGACCCTTCTGCTACTTACTCAGTGCTCTTTCTCATCGCCAGCCCTCGTTTTGACATTTATTCACAGGATGAAATATGGAGAGCTAAATTAAATTTTTAGAAGAGTTTTACAGGTAGGGCTTTCTCAGGGCTCTGTCTCTGGTTGATGACCCAGGAAAGCCACAGGTTCATGGCCCACAAGTGAGAAAGTCAGTCTTTAGATAAGTGGCAGGTGGAGGGAGTCGTGTGCCCCAAGGCAAACATAGGTGAGGTCACCCTCCCAGTCAAACAGACAAAAGCACATCTCTCCTCCCTCCCTGCCCACACCCAGCGCCCTGGCCAGCGACCCTCCCTCACAGCTTGGACAAACAGAGCAAAGAGAGGGAAGGATTGGGTTGCTTCTATTCCTAAAGGACAATAACCTCTTTGGACGACCAACCTTCCATGTTGAGCCACACAATGAATAGGTCTGACCCTAGTGTTATCACCCCCTAGGCCAGCTGTTTGGGGTAGGGCGTGGCTGCAGATGGTCCTTCAAAGGAAAGGAGTGACAGGAAAAATTGAGGAAAAGGCCAGCAGAGACAGCAAGTGCAATGTGCTCCCGGGTAATAACAAAGCTCTCAGTCTCCGCTCTGATCCATGGGAGGGCCATCAGAGAACAGCTCTTACAGAGAAAAACACATTGCTGGTCAGCGTGGCCCTGTAAGCCTGGGCTTGGACTGTCACAAGGGGAAACCTCACCCTTCCTGCCCTGGAGAGTCCGAAAGGGCCACAACACACATTGTGCATCTAATCGTAGGGTGCCGAAATATTCTCATTTGCATTTTGTGAGCGTTTAAGCTTCAGCATGTGGGATTAGCATAAGAGCTCCTCTTTTGTCTGTTTAATATAGGCAGGTTCTGGAGTCAGTCCTCAGTGTCACTTCTGCCTGTGCCATACATAGGCGAGTGGTTGTAGTCTCTGAACTTGACTCTCTATCTATAAAACAGGAACAATTATATAAAATACATAGACTTACTTTGAGGATTGTATGAAAATAAATACTTGTTTAGCACATCATTTGGCATAGGAAGTGCACAATAAATGTAAGTTATAAGTATTAGTGTTAATATTATGACGGTAGTAGTAGCAAGAGCTACTCTTTTCAAGTAACCCTTTACAAGCTCTGCCACTCACTAGCACTAGGACCCAGATACATTTGCTACAATCCCCTCATCTTTGAAATGAAGGTATGAAGTTGTGCATGCTATAGTTCCTATCCCAGAATCAAAAAGCTTTGGCTTCATGGATGTGCTGTCTGCACATAAAATAATTATTTCTATTAGTCCGATGTTAACATGTTGAAAGTCAAGATATCACTAGGCTTTTCAAAATAATCAGTGGGCTTTCAAAAATTCAGCAGGTGTTATCATTCAAAGGACACTCAGACTGCCATACAGACCCCTCCCAGTTTTATGGTGTATGGCCTTATGATTCTGGAGACACAGTTTCACCTGGGAGCTCTTTTCTATTATCAGCCTTCGGAAAAGGGGAGACTATTCCAGAAGCAAACTTCCTCATTAATGGCCCCTTGGGGAGTTCCCATTGTGGCTCAGTGGGTTAAAAACCCAATGAGTGTCCATGAGGATGCGGGTTCAATTCCTGGCCTTTCTCAGTGGGTTAAGGATCTGGCGTTGCTGAAAGCTCCAGTCTAGGTTGCAAATATAGCTCAGATCCTGCATTTCTGTGGCTTCCTTGTAGGTCCAATCTGATCCCTAGCCTGAGAACTTCTATACAGGGAACTAACTCTCTGGGTCATGTGACCACATGCTAACCCAGGGACCTTACCCAGTTGGCACAAAGAGGAATGAAGGAGTTGGAAATACTGTTTTCTCATTGGATGCTCTAGGTTTTGTCACAACCAGACTAGCCAGGCATCCAAATCTGTTTCCATCCCAGATCTTTGGCTGATATGATACTCTGGACCAACTGTGCTGAGGGCAACTTCAGCAGAACCAGCCTGTCCTTTTCAATCCATTCTCCACGGACCATGCCAGGTGGAGAGCGGGGTGGGGTGAAGGGAGAGCAGTGGTCCCTCCATGCAGGGGGCAGAAATTGCAGGCAAACTGAACAACTTGAGTGTATATGACAATCTGCCACTCACCTAGGGAAATAAGCACACTTCAGGGTGCCCTGGATTTCTCTCAGGCAAAATAATTGGAGGGAATTCAAAGCAAAGCAACCACCCTCTGCCCTCCTCCTTAATGTCCAGGCAATCCAGAAAAGGGCACTTGTTTTGTTACCTGGCCCCAGAGCCCTGATTCAGAAGCCTGTCACTTGCAGATGTTTCTATCATCAATTCAGAGCTCTGCCCTCTCCCTTTCCCCTTTTCCTTTGTTTTGTTGTTGTTGTTATTGCTTTTAATTCTTATTGGAATACAGTTGACTTACAATATTGTGTTAATTTCAGGTGTGCAGCAAAGTGAATCAGTTATACATATATCCATTCTTTTTCAGACTCTTTTCCCATATAGCTTATTATAAAATATTGAGTAGATTTTCCTGTGCTATACAGTAGATCCCTATTATCTATTTTACATATAGTAGCGTGTGCCTGTCAGTCCCAAACTTTCAATTCATCCCTCCCCACATATGTGGTGGATTATTACTCAGCCATAAAAAAGAATGAAATAATGCCATTTGCAGCGACATGGGGGGACCTAGAGATGATCATACTAGGTGAAGTCAGTCAGTCAGAGAAAGACAAATATCATACAATAGTGTTTCTATGTGGAGTCTAATTTTAAAAACAATACAAAGAAACTTATTTACAAAACAGAAACAGACTCACAGATCCCTTTTCCTTTCTTCTAGGGCCTCAATTGGAGCTACAGCCGCCCACCTATGCCACAGCCACAGCCACAGCCATGTGAGATCTGAGATGAGTCTGTGATCTACACCACGACTCAAGGCAAGGCCGGATCCTAAGCCCACTGAGTGAGGCCAGGGATTGAACCCGCATCCTCATGGATACTAGTTGGGTTTGCAACCACTAAGCCAGGACGGAAACTCCCCCTTTCCTTTCTTCTAAAACATTCTCTCTGGCAACTACTACAGAAAGACCAAAGCCCCTGAACAGCAGCTTTGTGCCAGGATGGTGCCTGCTCTCCCAAGAGCAGGCTCCAAAACTGCCAAATGAACCAAAGAAAGAACAAGTCCTCTCAGTTTTAGAGGCCAGACCGCCCCCCACCACCAGAGTTGATAACTGGCTTCAGACAGCACTTTTATAATCCAAGTCATAAGAAAGAAAGACACTGCCCAGCATAAACCATGAACTTTCCCTTACCTGAAACAAGGAAGACCAGGGACGATAAAAAAATTTGGCTGTTTGTTGTACAACTATAAATGTAATAAAATTCACTAAAAAGTTCTGGCTGTAAAGTAATGAAGATGAGAAGAAAAGAACTATAAAACATATTTTTCAATGAATTAGAAAGCACACCTGAAATCTAAATATGACTTCTAATCTAAATCTAAATATTATTTGGTTAGCTTTCCGGATTGTAGTAGTCACGCATAGTTAAATGAGACAGTCTTCAAAACTGACTAGGAATGATCCAGTCCAACATACAAACAAGCCACAAGTTATTCCCCAAAACAATTATTTTCCAAGTGTCAGTGGTAAAACTGATTAAAATCAAATCTAGTCATCAACTCACTTTAATAGTCTCTGCTTCATAATCCGAATCTTGGCTTTGAACCTAAACATCATGGACCATAAAAAATCCGAATGCCAGGAAATAAACTTGCTCTTTCCTAGATAAGAATCAAGCAATATGCCTTATTCATCCTTAAAGTTAGAAAACAACGTTGCTGGGGAAAAAAAAAAAAATCAGTAACAAGACAAATGGCTATTAGCAACAGGTACAAGTAAAATATCTCCTTTAGTGCCAGAGGGAAACCAAAATCAAAATGAAAAATTCTGAGCGACTTGCAAAACACGTTTGAGCATACATACACATACACACACAGACACACTCACAAGATAGTTCTCCAGTTACTTACTGGGGTGGTTGGTCGGTATTCCTCACATCAGCACCCTTTCTGTTCAGCTGCCAAGAGCCAGAGCACTGGGCAAGCAGCTGTTTCCTTCAAGCTGGGGCTCTGTGTCTTAACCAGTCACATGCACCTCCTGATAAATACCGCTGTGTGCCAGGAGGTCAGAAACGATCATTATGCTCCTAAATCGCCAACCTCATAACCCCTGAGCTGCCTCAGCCATTTTATTAGCATGTAGAGCAGTACATTCCACGATTTGTTTTCTTTTAGAGACAAAACCCGAACAGCTGACAAGTCACCCTGGAGAGCAGGTCACTGGAAGTGGAAAGTTGATGTGTTTGTAGGCAAGGGTGGGGGGTAAGGCTGGCAGTCCGTCTGCTCTCTTATCTCCCTCAGGTTTTCACTGGGTCACTTGAACAGCAAGAAGTAGGAACCGCAGACAGTACAGCAGGTGGAAGCGGCTCTCCTTTCCAGGTGCCTCCGGTCCTCATCAATCCGCTGGTCCATCTTGGTTTCATTTTCTGATCATCCTAGGCTCCAGTTTGTCGGAGGAGCCACAAGACAGAGTGGTGCGTTCTGAGGAGGGCAGCCTAGCAGTCTAAGAATGCTTAGGTTTAATTTCAAAGGCGGGGCTCCTGTGCCAAGTAATGCTGCTGAGGGGCAGACTGCGAGGGGTTAAGGAAGAATATCAAATGCAGCTTTATCTAAAGAGCTAATGGAAATGATTTCAGGCAGCTTAAAGCCAAACTTCCGCATAGTTATCTGTTGAATTGTAGCAACATTTGGGGGCACTGTTGAGATAACAGCTAGGGAATGACAGTGGAAGCAGAAATGATCATGAAATTTACAAAGCACTTTACAGAGGTGCGGCTGCCCCCTTCAGTATGCCAGGAAATGGGACCAACTTGCTGTTTCCTGTGTTGCTCACTGAAGTGGAAACCATCTTGAACGCTTTATTGAATTCATACTTCTCACCTGAGCAGATTTGCCTACCCCACCCCCATCCCCACCGTCTTGGTCCCTCTCTCCAGAGAAAGTCTTTGAACCATCTGATTTTGGATAGCATCTGACCTTGGGTGTCTGACTTCTTGATATAGTGTAAGAGACACTTCCCCAAATCAGTGCCCAAGCAGGGCAGAGTGGAGATATGACAGAGACTCAGCACTTTTGACAAACTGAATATCCAAAAAAGATTTTAAAAGGTTAAAATGCCCCAGGGGATTTCTCAACCATAATGAGTCTGTTAAACTGTCAAATTTGATTTTTAATAAGTGAGATCTTACTCAATAGAGAAGCTTGTGCGGGCAATTTTTCATCTTTGGATTCTGTCTAATTATTTACAGTGTCAATCAAACCAGAAGTTTCCCTCTATACAGAAGATAGGTTTTTTCAGAATAACAGAAAAAAATTAAAAAACCCTCAATCTTGCCATTCTTTCAGGGGATTAATTTGTTAGCGACACGTGGGAGCTAACACAGTACAAATGAAAACTTTTTGCAAGCTTCAAAATGTATCCTTCCTTAAGGGTTCAAAGTTAGTAATAGAATTAAACCGCAGATACCAAAATGCACTGTGCTAAATTGCATGTCAGCTCTGTAAACACGTGACAATGATTAATCAGAAACAGAGAAGGAGGCCTAGTGAAGATTTGAAATATTATCTGATTCATTTTTACTTTGTACTTACAGCAACAGAAACCTTTGTGACTTTATGGCATCCGTCAATTACTTTATTTGCAATTGACTTGTTAATTGTTCTGATGGTCTATTATGTACCACATAATTAACAAAAAAAGGGAAACCCTTCTATGACCAACAGAAAATAACAGCCTCAGGAAAAGTAAACACAGAAATGCTTTCCTTCTTCTCTTGGCAGAGATGAAGGGATGGAGCCTGAATCCTACCAGTGAAGCAAATTATCAGTGCAGATCAAGACAGCAGGACCTTCCCAACCAAGTCGACGAGTGTAATGGACGGTTTTACTAGGACAGCTTCCAGCCGTGGGAAGAAATGGGGAGATCCCATCTCCCTGCCCATACTGCCTACAGGTACAAATCATTTCCTTCAACGCAAAAAGATGTGCCCTCCTCCCAGCAGAGGTTATCCACCCCCTGGGTTTGTATTTCCCACGTGTCTAGGACCCTTTGGCTAACAACCATGGGTCCTCTCCCTGTCTGCTCACCCTCATTATCTAAATATGCTCATGGTTTTCTGTGTCCTAAAAACACAATCTGATCCTTTGCTCTTTTAACACACCCTAACCTGCTCATTCCCTTCACGACTAAGCTCCTGGAGAAAAATTTTTTGTCTCTATCATCTCACATCCCATTTAAAGTCTCAGCCTGCTTATGGTCTGGTTTCTCCCATCCACTTCATGGAAACTGCCTCCTCCAAGTCACCGAAGATCAAGGCTATTGGCTTTGCCTTAATTTTACTAGACTTCTCTGCTGCATTTGAACCAACTCAACAAGCTCTCCTTAAAATGATCTCCTGCAGCTTCTGTAAAATGTTACTCCTGCCTCCTTTAGCCTCCTATGTGGACTTTTCTTCTACTTGCCCCTTAAATGTGAAAATCCCCTCTTCTCTTCTTGTTTTCTTACATCTCTCATATGTCTTAATTTCTTACTGAATGGCTACAGTGATTTCCTAGTCACTTTGACTTCAGAAGCCTGTCTCTGCTTTAGAAAGCCTCTCAGAGTCCATGGTGGTGTCTTTGATACCTTTGTATTTTCAGAACCTGTGGCTGGGCCTAAATTTTTCTCCTGTATTGTCTACTGCTGTTGCATTTCTTATTCTGTATTATAGTTAGACCTTCATGTGTCTATGTGCCATTTAAACTCAGACAGCCTTAGAGAAAGCATTTGACTTGTTCATTTTATATCCTGCAATGCCTAAGACAATGCCTGACATGTAGGAGACACATGGCTGAAACCATGTTGAATGAATAAATGAATGACTGAAGAGAAGGATCTTCTGTCTACTCCTTTAAGAAAAGATCATTTTTAAAGTTTGCAGAAACTTAATTTATATCAGGCCATCAAAATATCCTAAGTAAGTTCCCCCCAAAAGAAATTATTTTGTCCACTTCTATAACCACTCTATAGTAAAATTACAAAGCAATTATAAAACATAAGTTAAAAAAGAGCCAAGCCAATTTGGAAAATTTTTATAACTCTCCTTTAAAAAAGCATTTATTGGAGTTCCCGTCGTGGTGCAGTGGTTAACGAATCCGACTAGGAACCATGAGGTTGCGGGTTCGGTCCCTGCCCTTGCTCAGTGGGTTAACGATCCGGCGTTGCCGTGAGCTGTGGTGTAGGTTGCAGACACGCGTTGCTGTGGCTCTGGCGTAGGCCGGTGGCTACAGCTCTGATTCAACCCCTAGCCTGGGAACCTCCATATGCCGCGGAAGCGGCCCAAGAGATAGCAACAACAACAACAACAAAAGACAAAAGACAAAATAAATAAATAAATAAATAAATAAGCATTTATTGGAAAAGAAGAAAAAAAAATCACAGAATGCTTAGAATTTTTCAATAATGAGAACACCACATATCAAAGCCAAAAGAATTAATTAATTAATAACATAAAAGTTATTGAGAAATTGTTTCCAAGAAAAGTTTTTAGTCAAAATTACTTACACAATCAAATGCTTTTGTGGCTTGAAGCCACAGATAATTCCCAGGCTATATAAAATGATCAAGTGGACAAGACTAACAGAAGGCTAACATAATATTCTTGACTTAAACAAACTGATAAAACATAATAAAGGAAACCACAGACTAACCTCCTGTAGAAACATAGTTTACCCTTGAGATGAAAAAAAAAACTCAATATTAAGGAATGCACTAGCATAATGACATAAATAAGTCAATGGAAACAAGCTTGTGGTTTCGCAAATAGGTAATTATTAATGTCTTTTGATAAAATTAAATGCCAATTTAAAAAAATTAATAAAATAGAGTTAAGAGAATTTTTTTTCCCATGCCCATTGCATGTAGAAGTTCCTAGGCCAGGGATCAAACTTGCACCACAGCAGTGACCCAGGCCACAACAGTGACAAAACTGGATTCTTAGCCTGCTAGGTCAATGGGAACTCCAGGAAAATTTTTCTTAGCATAGTAAAGATTGTATATCTCAAACCAAACACAGGTCTCATATCTAATGGTGTAATACTAGAAGTATTAACTTTAAAATCAGAATCAAACAAGAAAAGAATGCTCATTGTCACTATCCTTAGTTAGCACACTGTTCTGGACTAGGTAAGAAAAAGAAACTAAAAAAAGAATTATGAGAAAGCAGGAGACAAAATTACCCAGCCTGTACATGTTGTAATCATTTATTCAATCTAATCAATTTTTTTTTCTTTTTTTTTTTTTGGCTGTACCCTGCAGCATGTGGAAGTTCCCAGGTCAGGGACCAAACCCATACCACAGCAGCAACCTAAGCCACTGCAGTGACAATGCCAGATCCTTAACCCACTGTGGCACAAAAGAACTCCAAATCAACTTTTAAAAAAGATTTTAAATAGTTGGAAATGTTAGTGAACATTAAAAAAAAATAACTACACAAAATTAATAGCATTTTCCATATAATAGCCAAAAACTATTAGAAAACATAATGAGGAAAAAAACTTTATTCATAATAGTAACAACAATAACAACAATATTTCCAGGAATAATAAAAAAGTAAACAAATTTAAAAAATTTAAAACTCTATTAAGAAAACAGAAAGGAGTTCCCTTCATGGTTCAGTGGTTAACAATCTGACTAGGATCTATGAGGATGCAGGTTCGATCCCTGGTCTCGCTCAGTGGGTTAAGGATCCGGCATTGCTGTGAGCTATGGTGTAGTTCTCAGATGCGGCTTGGATCCAGCGTTGCTGTGGCCATGGTGTAGGCTGGCAGCTACAGCTCCAATTCAACCCCTAGCCTGGAAACTGCCATATGCTGCGGGTGCGGCCCTAAAAAGCAAAAAGTAATACTGAAGTTTATTTGAAAGAAACCTGAGAATGGTAAAGAAATTTTTAGAAACAAGGAGGGTCCTAGGTGATAAACAGGCTAAAAAATCAAGAATTAAGAGTTCACCACTGATGCCAAAAGAAGCAGAGCAATGGAACAGAAAGCCCAGAAATATAAATACAAGTACTATACTAACATGTTTATTTATTAAATATGGTATTTAGACCCAGTGAGGAAAAAAATCATTCAATAACTGGTTGAAAAATTACTAGAAAAAACAAAGATGCAATTATTACCTCACATCATACACAAAGTAAATGCCTAGTAAGCTGAAGAGTAAAATGTGAGAATAAAACCATAAACTTGAAGAAAATGGTGTGAATGTTTTTATAATCTTAAAATCATTCTAAATATGGTTAAATATTTTTATCATGAAAATTATTTTAATTATAATTCTAAAAGCAGAAACCATGAAGAAATTTTTAAAATATTTAAATGAATAAAGTGTAAGATTTCTGTATGTCAAAAATAACCTCACTATAACAAAAATTAAATCACAAGTGGCAAAATGAGATTTTAAAATGAAGTCTGTATGATAAAGGGTTAATAGCCTTATCATAAAGTAGCCTTTATAATTAACAACTAGGCAAAGGATATTATAAATAGGTCACAAGGGGAGAAATATAAATGACCAATGTACATCTGAAAAAATATTTTTCCTAAAAACAAGTACAAATTAAACAATAATAGGATACCATTTATTATCCATAAACTTGACAAAGATGGAAAATCGATACTTCCCAATGTTGGCAGGAGGTTTGGAAAATGGCACCTGTATACTCTGCTGGCAAGATTATAAATTGCTACAACATGTGAGGAAGATAAATTTGTAATATGTAGCAAAAGCTTTTAAAATATGTATATGTTTTAATTCTTTAATTTCTGTTCTAGGAATATATCCCAAGAAAATAATATGGATTTTCACATATGTAAGGATGTTTCTCACAGCACCGCCTGTGTTAGTGAAAAATCTGAAACAATCTATGTGCCAAAAGTGGTAGAATTATAACACATTCATAAGATGTAGCATTATGCAATCATCATAAAAATAATGTTGAAATATATTAACGTGGAAAAATATGTGGCATAGATTAAGTGAAAAACACAAGTTATAAAACAATATATTCAGTATGATCTCATTTTTCTAAGAAAACAGACGAACATGTAAAAGTCTGAGACTTTATATGTCCAATTTTTAACAGTAGTTATCTTTGGGAGTTGGAGTCACATATAGTTTCCTCTGCTTCTTTATGCCTATCGGCTTTTTTCCTACTGTTCTCATGACAAATGTGTATCAACTGCTCTTTTTCAAATGAGACCCTTTTTTATATAAGAAAAAAGATACTAGACTGATAATCATACTGAAGTTCATACTTAAATACTTTAATCATCTACACAAAGAGAAAGCCATTGACAAGAAACGTGATCAAGAAAAAAGATCCAGCGTAGAAAAGCCTCACCATCCATTAACAAAGTCAGACACTTCCTCTCAAATAAGTCATGATTCTCTACCCTGCTGAAGCAATATTTGATAGCAAGTCACTGAAAGTGGTGGAAGTACTAGGTTCAAAGGATGCAGGAAGAGCGGGAAGCATGGTCTTGCTTGAGCACCTAGGATTCAGTTTCTCAGAGACGTCCCCTAAGCAGAAATTCCCAAATAGCATCCATCCCATGCACACATGATCAGAAAGCATGACCCCACCCCCACCCCCGCCAGCTGCCACTTCCTGAAGCTGTCCAACCATCCATCTGCCTGGTGCCAAATTCCAAACCAGCTGCTGCAAGTTGGTAACACACCACCTACTGGTCAACTCGAGGTACTAACGCCATGCTGCATCCCCACACCGACCCCTAGCTGCTTTTTAGGAGACCCTGTGTGCAAAATAACTTTCTCATTTCTTGAGTTCAGTAAATTCTACCTGATTATTTCGTTCTCGGGTACATAGTCTTGTTCGGTCTTTTCTCTCCTCCTTTTCTTCCATCCAAGTATCATGGGAAATTTTTTCTCCCTCTCCTGTTCTTCCCTTTTTCTTTCCCTTGAACCATATGTAAGCCAAAGCAAATATCTAATCAGTCAGTTCTAAGAGCAGGGCTAGCTACACACATACAAAGAGAAAGAAAAAATTATGAAAGAATCAGAGTAGAGCTTTTAATCTCCAAAGGCCTTGAATAAAGCGAATCATTGTCAATAAATGAGAAAATACGGTGTCTTGGGTTCAATGTGCATTGCATTTAGGGAGTCACCAAAGTACATGACAAAAATCTCTGCCTCAAAGCTTATTATGTCCCTGGAAGAAAAATGGAACATGTAGGAAGCCATATATAAGGAATAATAATAATTATATTATGTCATAACAATCAGTATCTATTAACTTTATAATGTACTACATTAATATATTATTAATCATATATAACAAGCTAACATCTGTGCAAATTTCTCATTTAATTCTCACAGCACTGCTCCATGGAGATGCTATTATTATCCCCAGATGACCTTTAATGAGATTAACTAGCTCCCACAGCTAATAAGCCAAAAAGACATTTGGATGTCACTGTCTGACTCCAAACCCTGAACATTTACACCTCAAAATGATTTAGTCGTCATAGACATTTTCATAGACTTGCTTGTCCTTTTCCAGTTAAACCTACTTATCCTCAAGCACAAGAGCCAAGTCGGTTGTATGGCACTTTGGGGGCTAATTACTGGCATCACAACAGTAGTTTGATACTCTTACGCTTTGCAAATGTAGGTTACTTCAGCCAATGATACTGCTTCAGTGGTCATAAGACAGCCTGATAGAATGAGTGGTATTTATTTATTTAGCTTTTTTTTTTTTTTTTTTTTTAAGGCTGCGCTTGTAGCAAATGGAAATTCCCAGGCTAGGAGTGAATCAGAGCTGCAGTTGCCAGCCTACAACACAGCCCCATGGCATCCAACCCACATCTGCAACCTACACCACAGCTCATGGCAATGCCAGATTCTTTTTTTTTTTTTTTTATTATTTTCCCACTGTACAGCAAGGGGGTCAGGTCATCCTTAGATGTATACATTGCAGTTACAGTTTTTTCCCCCACCCTTTCTTCTGTTGTGACATGAGTATCTAGACATAGTTCTCAATGCTATTCAGCAGGATCTCCTTATAAATCTATTCTAGGTTGTGTCTGATAAGCCCAAGCTCCCGATCCCTCCCACTCCCTCCCCCTCCCATCAGGCAACCACAAGTCTCTTCTCCAAGTCCATGATTTTCTTTTCTGAGGAGATGTTCATTTGTGCTGGATATTAGATTCCAGTTATAAGTGATATCATATGGTATTTGTCTTTGTCTTTCTGGCTCATTTCACTCAGTATGAGATTCTCTAGTTCCATCCATGTTGCTGCAAATGGCATGATGTCATCCTTTTTTATGGCTGAGTAGTATTCCATTGTGTATATATACCACATCTTCCGAATCCAATCCTCTGTCGATGGACATTTGGATTGTTTCCATGTCCTGGCTATTGTGAATAGGGCTGCAATGAACATGCGGGTGCATGTGTCTCTTTTAAGTAGAGCTTTGTCCGGATAGATGCCCAAGAGTGGGATTGCAGGGTCATATGGAAGTTCTATGTATAGATTTCTAAGGTATCTCCAAACTGTTCTCCATAGTGCAATGCCAGATTCTTAACCCACTGAGCGAGGCCAGGGATCAAACCTGCTTCCTTGTGGATACTAGTCAGGTTCATAACCACAGAGCCACAACAGAAACTCCAAATGAGTGGTATTTGTAAAATTGCTTCTGTGGATAATACTTCTATGGATTAAAACATCTCAAATTCCAAATAACTTTTACAAGTGTACCCTGGGAAGCCAAGCTAATTTAAATTGGAGATGGGCTGTATAACAATCAAAAGGAGAATGAATAAGGAGGACAGCCTCTACCAGAGGAGGCCTCAGTAGTAGGGGCCCTTGCACCCCATCCTCTGTGCTCCCATTTTATTCACCATCCCTGGAGAAACCCCCAAATTTCTGGACAAATCAGTCCAGATTAAAAATAGGCTTCCACTTTCGATCTCTTCCTTTTTCCTGACTATTGTTTCTTTTCCTTTCTTTCTTCCATTTTATTAAGTTTCATTTACTTTTCAGAACCACGTTACATATTAGTATGGTTGTATCTACTCCATCTAAATACAATTACAATTTATTTTACTCATTTAAGTTTACCTTTATGGCAGCATTTTCCCCTTTATCTTGTCAGCTTCTTAGACTGCACTAGATTTCTAGCTGAAGGTGAATTCAGTAAAATATGGGAAGGAAAATTAGCACGCATAGCACAAAACACCTTAGTATAATTGTTTACATATTAACATTTCCCCCTAATAGTTTTATTTCAAAACCCTGACTTGACAACAACTTTCATTCATCTTTGAGGATCTCACTCCTAAAAACCACAAACTAGTGATAAAGTTAATCTAAATCTTCTAAAATGTCACGGCTGTTTCCGGAATTCTTTTAGTTCTTGAAAAGAGTTGCTTAGAGTAATAAATACATTTTTAAAAAATCCCCGAGCCTGCCTCTGTCCATTTTTCTGAGAATCATTTAGTTTGTAGAAAATAATGCAGTTTTCAGACTGATGACTTCCTTTGTGATTTCCTCTGTATTTAAGTGTCAGGATGCTGCTATTTCAAAGCATAATATCCAAAGCTGATTCAAGGATAAATGAGGCAAAGAAAATTATTTTTTTTTCCAAAATGTATGAAAGCCAAATGTACAAGGTGGGGCACAATATGATCTTCACAGGAATAGTAGGAAAAATGCAGTTAGAAACTCCAAATACTTTTACTCTCATATGCAAACTGTAGGCCCCCTCAGCCTCACTTCTCCCCACCCTTTCAGTGCTATTTCACTTTCTGGACACTGGCCTCCATCTGTGTCAGCTAAGCCCTCCTGGGTTTACACCACAGCCCCACTGGCTTTTGCTGGAATGATGCTCAGTGAACGCTTTCTGAATGAATGAATGGATTTTTACACCATGATTGTACTTATAAAACACCACTATTATTTTGATACCAAAACCATTTGCTCAAACTTGGGCCTAATTCTAAATAGTGTCAATGTTCTACTTAATCCCTTCCGCTCTTTATCATATTGTCCAAACCCATCTAGCTGACTACAAGTCCTGTTTTCCAGAGTTTGGTGCGAACCTACTTGCTCAAGTTTTAATCCAACCATCACTGCCTGTAGGTTATAAATCTGTGAGGCCTGTGCTTCTAAGCGCATTTCCATATCCGTTCCTAAGGTATCATTGCTTTTATCATACACTTAATTAAACATCGCCATGGTTTACTTACACTCAATTTGCTGAAACTTTTGGCAGCATCTCAGGGTTACTTATACCCTTTGTGTGTGGAAAGCCTCTGGCTTCCTGAAAAAAACACAGAGGCAACCACAAGCAGAGTGGGAGCCCGCCAAGGAATGAGGATCTAATATTCTTGCAACAGGACTTTCTTATTTGCAGATCACAGAGGGCAAATTAAGAAAGTCCTTTTAGAAGTACAAAGAAAAAGGGGTAGGGATAGCTCTGGCTTTCCTTCATGTTTTAATTAAATGAGGAGGGATTGTTCTCCGGGCTTTTCTTTGTGATTGCCATTCTTATTAGTGAAAGGCAATAGATCCTTTTATGTTGTGGTAAAACTCTCGAATTAAGGGAAAGTGCAGGGTCAGTGCTGTTTCCTTAATTCAACCATAGGAAGTAAGAAGGCCAGCAAAGCTTCGTGACTGTGGAGACAGATCCATGGTAATGAGAAATCAATGCAGAAGAATATGGGCTATAACAGCTGAAAATAGCAATCTAAATGGTGAGGCTTTGATAGGTATTTAAATACTATGAATTCTTTTAAAATATATATTCTAATGGCTAGAAAAACCTACATTATCACATGGAAGACTGGTCTTGTTTCCCTTTACAAAATAAGAAAAACAGGATGTCTGTGTGTTTCAGTTTATATTTAAACTTAAAACACTAATGCTCATTATAGCAACTCAAAGAATACAGAGATTTATATAAAGAAAGTATATTACAATAAAGGAAGTAAGATATATTATTATAGGCTAAGGATCTGGCATTGCCTCTGCAGTGGCATGGGTTCAATCCCTGGCCCAGCACAGTGGGTTAAGGATCTGGTGTTGCCACAGCTGTAGCACAGGTTGCAGCTGCAGCTCAGAATTGATCCTTGGCCCAGGAAGCAACATAGGGAGTGAGTGTGGCCAAAAAAACACAACCAACCAACCAACCAACAAACAAATAAAAAACCCCCTTTTTTTTCACTGAGAGACATACACCTATGAGAAATGCATCTCACACATACATGTGTGGGGTTCTATTTTTCCATTAAAAATTAATCTATAATTTAATTTGATTTTTCCACATAAAAATGTATCATTGGTCACATATTTTGGCTCCAAGATCAATAATACAGTTTTATTCTTTTTTTCTTTTTATAGCCATGCCTGTGGCATATTGAATACCTGGGCTACGGGTCAAATCAGAGCTGCAGCTGCTGGCCTATGCCAGAACCACAGCAACAACAATGCTGGATCCATAACCCACTGAGCAAGGCCAGGGATTGAACCCATATCCTCATGGACACTATGTCATGTTCTTAACCCTCTGAGCAACCACGAGAACTCCTTATTTATTCTTTTTAATAAATTCATACTCCTTCACAGTGTAGTTATAGCTATTCACCTTATTGCTGATCAAGATTCTCCCAGTATCTTACCTCTATAGACAGTGTTGCACTAAACATTCTACCACATATATCTTAGTTTCTGATGCTTTTATTTCCACATGCAGACCTCCAAAACTTGGATTATTTGGATTACAAAGTTAATCATTTTACTGTGCATTCTCAGTTATTGTTCCAAGACTAAAAGTAGTGTAAGGGTCATGGCCTCTAAAAGACTGATAAATGTTAAATTAGTAGATCAAGATTATAATACTAATTATAATGCCAATAAAAGGGCATTTCAGAATCTTATCTTACCAGGCATATTAACTAATTCACTTGTGTTGAAGATGTTTGCTTACTTTTCATGTAGAATAATAGTATTAAAAAAAAAAAAAAAAAAGCAGAAGCATCTTAAGCCCAATTAACCAAAATTGGCCAAAGGTAAAAGTTGAAGTTTAGGGAGTTCCCATTGTGGCTCAGCAATAACGAACCCAAGTAGCATCCATGAGGATGTGGGTTCAATCCCTGGCCTTGTTCAGTGGGTTAAGGATCCGGAGTTGCCATGAGCTGTGGTGTAGGTGGCAGACTCAGCTCCGATCTCACCTTGCTGTGGTGGTGGTGTAGGCCAGCAGCTACAGCTCAGATCTGATCCCTAGCCTGGGAACCTCCATATGCCACGGGCGTGGCCCTAAAAACACACACAAAAAAAGTTGAAGTCTATTTCTCTTTGGCTAATGCTTGTTATTATCTGCATACACCAAAAACTCCATGAACAGTAAAGGCCATTCCAGTGGTAGAATCAATTGGTGACTGATTAAAACAAATACGGCCAATGTGAACTGCTATGTTAGAAAGAACAAAAATGTTAATGTTGGACTAGAAATATTTGACTATACTTTCAAAGCATGCAATGGTGCTAGTGTGAAAAAGGGTCAGTCACACACTCACTTATTTCTATTTTATTTTCTGGACTGTGGCCTTAGAAACTGAGGAGGCGACTCTTCTACATGCCATGTCAGTGAGGCAGGAATTGGGCACAAGCCAAACATAAGGATGGGGCACCTGAGGTCTACAACTACATTCCTTTTGGCATGGAGTGTTGATTGCAAACCACCTCTTCTAAATAATATGGTTTCACTTGATTGTTTGGTTTGGGACTTTGGAGTAAGAGGTTGGACTATATTAGTTTATATTTTAACAGCATATATATATATATATATTCCACATTAACTAATATGGCTATACCAGCCAACACCCTCTAAGACACAAGAGACTGAGCATAGGGTGGTTCCCTGTCTTAAGAAAAGCAAAAAAAAAAAAAAAAAAAAAAGGTTACATTCAACATGTAAGGGAAAATTGTTCACATTACCAAAGCATTCTTTGTTTTAAAAAGCCACCACCATTGCAGGATTACAAGAAATGTGTGCACCCCTGGTGCATTAAAAATGGCATTCAACCAACCAAAATTCAACTCATATTATTCAAGAACACATTGACTAAGTAAAATAAACATGAGTCTGATTTTGGACCCAACTTACTGGCCCAGATGATCTGTGTCCTTTCCTTTGGAACAAAAAAGTAGGCAAGCAATTCCTAGCTGCCTGTGGTAGACAGGCTATTTCACAACCTCTCCAGGGGTGCTTAAAAGTAACCTGCTAAAAATAGCCCCTCCACTCTTCCTTAGTGTCCTCTGCTGAAGGGCCAAGTGAAATTATAAATTGCCTGAGATATGCCCTGCATTCTAATCCACAGGACTACTCTGAGCTGAAAATCTCCAGTAATCCTCCTGACAATACCAACATTAACAAACTTGTTCTTTTTTAACCACTTTCCAGAGTAGTAGGAGAGGTGGGGTGGTGAGTGGTGAGGATGCTGGCACACTGGAGAACTGGAAAATCAGGATTCTCATCATCAGCCACTCACTAGCTGAGTAAGTCACTTAGCCTTTAAGTACAGGCAGCCTCTGATTTATGATCATTCACCTTACAGATTTTTGACTTTATGGTGGTGTGGAAGCTACAGGCCTTCAGTAGAAACATACGTTGAATTCTGAATTTTGATCTTTCCCAGGCTATCGGTCTGCACCCTGGTACCTTGCAGCATTAAGCTGTAGCTTCCAGTCAGGCCACTTGGTCACAAGGGGAAACCACCAGTATGTTTACAACCATTCTGAACCCCTACAACCCTTCTGTTTTTCACTTTCAGTATTCAATCAATTACATTAAATATTCAACACTTGGTTAAAAAATAGGCTTTGTGTAAGATGATTTTGCCTGACTGTGGACTAATAAAAGTGTTCTGAGCACATGTAAGGTAAGCTAGGCCAAGTGATAGATTAGGTGTATTAAATGCATTTTCCACTTATGATATTCTCATAAGTAGAGGAAAATCTGGGTAAGATTCCTCAGTTATAAAAGGGAAATGATAATATGCAACTCAAAGGGTAGCTATATGGGTTGGAAATAAGGCACAGCATTCCAGTTTTATCCTACAAAAATATTAAAACTAATGCACAAAGATATGTGTAAGACACTTCAGTGCAACACTTGTAATACTAACAGTAAAAAGGAAACAACCTAAAAATAAGGGGTCATTAAGCAGAATAATTACAATGCTTTAATTCAATGCTGTATGCATCATTCACAATGAAAATTTCAAAAAAAGAAAAACAACAAAAACCACTATGTATGCACAAATGGTTATTGTTTCAAATCAATTTGGAAGAAGATGTTAACATGAAGGTATTAACATTAGGCTTTAAAAATCAAACATGTATTTTAAATTTTTAAGTATAACCACTAAAAGAAAAGAAATAGAGTACATAACTTACTAAACACTAGAGAAGAGAAACTGGAATACAGAAAACTTGAAAAATCTAAGATAAAGGAGAGAAAAAGAATGGTAAAGAGAAAATTAAAAAAAAAATACCTCAGTAACCACAATCATTGTTGTCTGAATTCACCATTAAAATACAAAGACTATCATTAAATAACAAACAAAAAGATGTATCCACTTTTAATCCATTCAGCGCCACAGGTGTAGGGTGTGCATGTGTATGAGTGTGTATGGATGTGTGTTGAGTGTGTGCATGTGTGTATGAGTTTGTGTATGTATGAGTATGCGTGTGTGTATACGTATGAGTGTGTGAGTGTGTATGTTTATGTACACACACAGAGAAGAGGATCAGACACTTCTCCTCAACTCAAGTTTTAACACCACTTTTCTGAATCCTTGAAAGTAACCGAAGGAAGGGTCTTTATATCAAAAATAACAAAGGGAACTGACTTGGTGGGGAGTAAAGAGCATAAGGCAAGTGGAAGTGAGACAAAAAGAACCAGCAAAGAGAAATATACCTCCCTGCTGTAACCTCAGGGAAATGGTAAATGAAATGCATGTGAAGTTGTCTGATACCCAATCGGCCTGTGGCAAAAGATGCAACCTTTCCTACTTAAAATGAGGTCTTTGGGGCCGTGTGGAGCTCATGTCTGGGACCTCCTGACTCCTCTTCTCCATCAGAGGTGTGTAAAGAAGACACCTTCCTTGCACAGTGGAGCTAGAACTCTATAGAGAAATGTGAATTAAACTCTACCAGGCCACATGGGACAATTCATCCATTCTTTCATGGAATCTGTGAAACTAGATAGATGGTTCTAATCAATCTTATCTGGAAAACAGATGGAAAATAACCCTTTCCAGAAGTTAATTCTTTTTTTTTTTAAGTCTTTTTAGGGCCACACTCACAGCATATAGACGTTCCCAAGCTGGGGAACAAATCGGAGCTGCAGCTGTCAGCCTACACCACAGCCACAGCAATGCAAGATCTGAGCCACATCTGTGACCTACACTGCAAGGCCAGGGAATGAACCCTTGTCCTCATGGATACTAGTCTGGTTCGTTACCTCTGAGCCAAGACAGGAACTCCTAATTCTTTAGTCTTATTCCAAAAGGAAGCTACATGTTCCTCTGGAGTGTGTGTGCTTGGGGCACTCTCCCAGCCTCCACTGATTTTACACGTGGTGGGGCTGATAAGCACGGAACTGTGCATGAGACCATAGGAGAGGATGGACAGTCCTGCTATTCACTGCCTGTAAAGAGCTCTCCAGAAGTCCTTCCCTGCCCCGTTATCTCGGAATCCAAGATCCTGAGTTGATCACTAGGATGCTGAAAAAGAAGCTGCTCCAGACTGAGAATCAAAAGACAGGATTTCTCATAATGGAACAGAGCAGGAGTCTGTGGGGCTTCTGGGCACAGACGCCTTTCCGTGTCCCCCATTTCTTGTTTGTAGGGAATAGGCTTCAGCCTCCATGACCTTCCCTGGGTTCCGAAGGGCAGGTTCAAACAGTTGCTAATCAGGGAAGGGAGCAGATGCAGAGACAAGGGAAGAGTAGTCACGAAACCATGGTGCAGCCTGGGAGCAGGGTCCTGGTTCCTCCACAAGGAATATACATAACACTATCTTTGAGCTCTTCTGCAGAACTAAACCCCCCCAAACCTGGAAGATAGATGTTAACTACTTGATAAAGCCTTTTTCATTCCAGAGAGAAGATCACAGTTTGAACCACAGAAGCTCATCAGGAGATTCCCTAAAGCCAGATTAAAGGAACCTCCATCTGGAGACCCCTGAGTCCATATTAAAGGCCTGGAGGACCGGCACACATCCTGATCCTTAACAGCGATCCTGCCTTGGAACCATTGCTATAAAACTCACCAAATCCTCCCCTGCAGGACGCACAGTTTTTGGAGGCCTTATCCCATGCTGCTGTGTCTCCCTTTGCCTGACAGAGCAGTGACACTGTTCTCTTCTCCTTCACCCAAAACTCCATCTCTGAGACTCAAACTCGGCAGCGTTGGTACACAGTGTCGGTACACAGAGGCTGAGTTTCGGCCACAACACCTGCTCTGCCTTGATCTAGTTAAGGGATTAGTGAGTGTGTCTACCACATTACCATTGTGATTTCCCTTTAATCATCAATAAAGTGAGAACGGCCCTGTCTGTCTCCCAGATTTTTCTAGAAAACAGGGGAAAGAGTATAGGAAAAAGTACTTTGAAAACCCACACAATATTGTAGAAATGTAAAGTGTACTCACTTCTTACATCTGTAAGGATTTTGAGGCTTCGTAGTACATTTATCCACATGACATGATCTCCTACAGAGGAGGCCAAGGAGTTTTCAGTTGAAGTCTAGGATACAGTCTCCCTAACCTGCCCACCCTCCTCCACCATCCCCTTCAAGCGCAACCCCATCTGCCCCTCCTCCCGGAAGAACTTCCTTAATCTTTTGGCCAAAGTTCATTGGTCCAGGGATGGGCATGTAATCCAACCTGAGCCAATCATCACCCCTCTGGCTTTGGCCACATTGGAGTGTTTCAGGAGTAAACACCTGATTCAGGCAGGCAATTCCCTAACCTCATGAGTCCCTTCCCCCATGTTTTTCAGACATGGAACAAAACATCCTTTCTCTTTGGTCATGTCTAAGGCATAAAACGTAGCACCTACGAGCAGTCCTATTTTCTGCTTTGCCTACGTTTTGGGAGCCAAGGAAGAGAAAAGCGCTGGGCCTCAACTTTTAATTAATTCTCTGGTTTTAAGTATAATATGCCTCCCTTCAGCTGGGCCTCATCCAAAGACCAGGGTCCCCCACTCTAAACACCCATGTTTTATCCTCTTGAGAGACCAAACCTCCAGTATCCTATATTGTGTAAAGGATACCTAACTTTTGGGAACCTAACTTCTTTCTGGGAAAGTTTTTAACCAGTCTTCCTTGCTTTAACCTCACCTTCACCTGTAATTTTAATGATAACTAATACCACTAATTCCTGAATCTTTGAGGGGTTTTTCAGTGAACATTGGATTGATTTTCTGGTTTCCATTATTGAATTAGTGGTCAAGCATCCAGTTTCCAAAATACTGTCATTGTGTATTTGTGACTTAAAAAAAAAACAATCCCTTTGATCTCATCTTTGTCTTTGTTTTGTTTTGGGGGCCACACCCATGGCATATGGAAGTTCCCAGGCTAGGGGTCAAATCAGAGCTACAGCTGCCAGCCTACACCACAACCACAGCAATGCCAGATCTGAGCCGCATCTGCAACCTACACCGAAGCTCATGGCAATGCCGGATCCTTTAACTCACTGAATGAGGCCAGGAATCGAACCCACATCCTCATGGATACTAGTCAGATTCCTTTCTGCTGAGCCATGATGGAAACTCCTGATCTCCTATTATTAGGATCTCAGAAGGAAGAAGAGGTAGTAGGTAAAATTGTGGTAAACCCACCTTTAGCTGAAAGCTCAAGGTTTTTATAATATACCTGTCACTTGACATTTTTATAATATACCTGCTGCTCTTTTAAATATTCTCAACCCTCTTTGATGTCCCTCTGGCCACAGGGCCCATTTACTGCCAGGCTTACCCAGGCTCTCTCCCTTGGTCACCTGTTCTTTGCCACCTGTTCCCAGCTGTGTGTCTCATGTTTCAAAACTATTCCTCTTCCCATATGTTTCCCTTTCCTTGGTTACAGGATCATATCAAAGAAAACCCAGTTTTATTATTAAGGTGTTAGGGACTGACTTGCTCCTAGCTGGAACAGTTACAGTTTTAAAAAACAACTTGCATGGTATTGGATGTGTGTGACTTCAGAAGGTATGTATGTCCCCCATAAAAGAAATGTGGAAAAGTATAGAAAAGCATAAAGAAAAATAAGATCATTTCTAATCATGTCGTTCTTAAAATTTTTATTTCAGTGTGTATTTGTGGTCACCTGCAGATGGCCCCCTGTGAGCCTCACATGTCCTGGGCAGTCCTTGCTGACACTGAATCAGGGCTGGCCCTGATGACTATGAGAAGACAAGAGCTGCAGTGCTGGTAACCCCCAAGGCAAGGTCATAAAAAGACTTGCAGCTTTCATTTCAGTCCAGGATCTCTCATTCTGAAGGAAGTCAGAAGCCATGTCATGAGGATATTCAAGGAGCCCACAGAGACACCCAGGAAGAGAGGGACTGGGGGTCCTAGCCAACAGCCAACATCAATTTGCCAGCCACAGGCATGAGACGCCTCAAAAGCAGGTCTTCAAGGCCCCCATCACTTCAAGGCCCCAGCAAGTCAGCACCAGCTGACAGCTGGGGCTGACACTTCACTGTGACCTGCTTTTTTGCTTTTTAGGGCCGCCCTTGTGGCATATGGAAGTTTTCAGGCTAGGGGTCGAATTGGAGCTACAGCTGCTGACCTACACCACAGCCACAGCAACACGGGATCTGAGCCGCATCTGCGACCTACACCACAGCTCATGGCAACACTGGATCCTTAACCCACTGAGTGAGGCCAGGGATCGAACCGCTTCCTCACAGATACTAGTTGGGTTTGTTACAACTGAGCCACAATAGCAACTCCCCCCCCACTTTTTTTTGAGTATAGTTGATTTGCAATGTTGTGCCAATTTCTGCCGCATAGCAAAGTGACCCAGTCATACATACACACACACTGCTCTTCCTATATTATCTTCCATCATGGTCTATTCCAAGAGACCGGATATAGTTCCCTGTGCTACACAGCAGGACTTCATTGCTTATGCATTCTAAATGTAATAGTTTACATCTACTAACCCCAAACTCCCAGTCCATCCCACTCCCTGCCCCTCCCCCTTGGCAACCACAAGTCTCTTCTCTATGTCTGTGATCTGTTTCTCTTTTGACAATAGGTTCATTTGTGCCATGTTTTAGATTCCACATATAAGTGAGATCATATGTACAAACTGCTCTTTAAAGGCACTTAGTTTGGGGAGTTCCCGTCGTGGCTCATTGGTTAATGAATCCGACCAGGAACCATGAGGTTGCGGGTTCGATCCCTGGCCTTGCTCAGTGGGTTAAGGATCCGGCGTTGCCATGAGCTGTGGTGTAGGTTGCAGTCAAGGCTCCGATCCTGCGTAGCTGTGGCTCTGGCATAGGCCGGGAGCTACAGCTCTGATTAGACCCCCTAGCCCGGGAACCTCCATGTGCCGAGGAAGTGGCCCTAGAAAAGGCAAAAAAGACAAAAAAAAACGGGGGGGGACTTAGTTTGGGAGTGACTTTTTATTCAAAAATAGGCATATAGATAGATGTTCAGTCTGCCTTTTTATCACATATAAATATTTCCAATGGCATTAGATATTCTTAAAGATTCCAATGTCATCAAATATTTCTCCAAAATATGATTTTTCCCATGGCTGCACAACTTTCCATCTTACCTATATAGTATCATATACTGGGGTTTTTTGTTTTTGTTTTTGTTTTTTTGAGATTGAAACAGCACAAACTTTATTCAGAGAAGTGGCATTTATTTATACCAGAGAATGGAGAAGTAGAAACCCAGTTCACAAATCAACTTCTCCTACAATATATTTGGAATACAGTGTCTCAGTCCTAAGGAATGAATCCCCAGTGATGGTAAGTTGATGGTGGAAAAAAATATATGAGTGGAAATTCTTTATACCTTGTTAACATTTTTATTCATTCTTTCACTAAACATAACATTAGTATACTGGTATGTGTAATATAACAGGCAATCCACAAAAGGTAAAAATGATTAAGACAGAATTTAGGATCTCAAATCATATCTAGACACCTACCTTAGCATCAAATACAGAGAAATCATGTTATATCTGGTCTATATAACTACAGAAACACATCTGCACTCTATCACATATAAATTCATGCCCTAATGAATCTCATTACAAGAGATAATATCATGATAACTTACAACAAATGAGACTACTACTACTAAAGCACTTATTATACATAATATCTAGTTCCCAGAGGGGATTTTTAATTTTAATTTATTTTTTAGGGCCATACCTGCAGCATATGGAAGATTCTGGGCTAGGGGTTGAACTGCAGCTGCAGGCCTACACCACAGCCACAGTAACACAGGATCCAAGCCTGTTTGCGACTTACACCACAGCTCCTGGCAACTCTAGATACTTAACCCACTGAGTGAAGCCAGGGATCAAACCCACATCCTCAAGGATACTAGTCAGGTTCCTCACAGCTGAGCCACAATGGAAACTCCCAGAAGGGATTTTTTAAAAAATGGCTTTATTGAGACATAATTCATATACCATACAATTCAGTATATTGCATTATCTTTTTTTAAGTTGTGGTAAAATATATAACAAAAATTTTGATATTTTGACCACTTTTAAGTTTACAATTCAGTAGGATTAATTACACTCGCAATATTATGCAGCCATCACCATCATTTCCAAAACTTCTTTATCATCCTGAATAGAAACTCTATAACCATTAAAGAATAACTCTCCACTCACTCCTGCCCCTAGTCTCTAATAACCTCTAATTGCTTTCTATCTTTATGATTTATCTATTCTAGATATTTAACATAGGTGGTATTATACAGTATTTCTCCTTTGTGTCTGGATTATTTCACTTAGCGTAATTTTTTCAAGATACATCCATGTTGCAACATATCAGAACCTCATACTTTTTCTATGGCTGCAGAATATTCCATTGTATGTATATACTATAATTTGTTTATTCAGTCATCTGTTGATGGACACTTGGGTTGTTTCCACTCTTTGGCTATCACGAATAATGCCTCCAGGAACACTGACCTACTCCAGAGAGAGTTTTTTTAAAAGCACAAAACATGGCTCATATTTCAAGGAATTCATAATTCGGTTGATGAGAGAAGAAATTTCTGGAAAATTAACTATAGAGGCAAATAAAGCTGGATAAATGAAAGAAATACCACCAAACCTGTGATTAAATATATCAGACAAATAGTGTGTTAAGGTATTTTGGAAGAGGGCTATGTCACTGAAGACTGGTGACGGCTTTCTCAAAGAGCACATTTGTGCTGCATCTGGAAGCATATTCAGGCTTTGGATTGCAAGGAAGGAGGGGTATAGCATAGCCCTAGCTGGCCAGATCAGCACAGAAAAGTCTATAGAGAGGGAAAAATACATGATGTTTTCAGGGAAAGATAGGAGACACATTCATTAGGGCCTGAGAGAGAGAAAAGTCAGAAAAAATAAATTGATTTATTACACCTGACCGCTTTGGAGGACACAGTTCAAGCCCCTCTTTGCTGAAAACCGCCCCTATCCTCAGGATTAGTGCAGACACCAGTCTCAAGGCCATAAGTGACTAGACAAGGTAATGACACCTGAGGCAAGGTTAGACTAATTGGATAATTAGATTCTTTCTCAAGAGAATTTGGAGCTTAGAGCTATCAGTGCTTGAACAAAAAGGACCTTCATTGATTGGGGAAAGTGGAGAAAGAGATCAGAGAGAGAGACAGAGAGAGAGAGAAGCAGAGCCTCTCAGGAGAAGTGGAGGTAAGTAATTCGCCAGTCAGTTCTCAGGCCCCTGATCAACTGGTTTCTGGAGGGAGGCCCTTGTCAGTCTCAACTTCATTTCTTGTGTTTCCATGAGATACACTTTTTTCTTATAGCCAATACAGCTACGATGAATGCATTTCCATTCATTGCAACTTAGCTAAGATCCCAGGCAGTTTGTTGTCTTCTGCTGAGAGTTTAGCTAAGCTACTCCAAGGTATTGCTGCCTCAGCTTCCATTCCTTTGGCTAAGCGGCCTTAAACTACTCTAGCCCCTCACACAAGGGCATGCCCTAGATATAAGCCAGAAGAGTCATAGAGAAACCTAAGTTTCTGATATGACTTTCCCAACAACCCTTATGATCAACAGTTTCCCAGATCCTTCCCCTGTGTGTCCCTGAATTAAAACTCCTCTGGAGCTTACCAAAACCCTGGTGTCTTTGCTCTGAATGGACCAATCCAGCCATAGCTCAGGAATCCCAAAGCATTTCTCCCATGGACTGTGCCCTAATAAAAGCATTTGGCCCAGATCCTGTGCCTGCAGCCTGTCTTGACCTCCCTCTTGGTGCCTGCCTTTAACCTCCAGGATAAACCTCTCTATTTCAATTTCTCTTTGTGTTCTTTTGCTCACCGCCCTGCACCTGGGGCTCTACTTAACAAATGTTAATTAACAAAGTCACAGGAACCCCCAAGACATTATAGTGGGTCAGTTCCTCTGTATCTGTTGGGTTTGGAAAAAAAGTTTTTTTCCAAAATTCCCAAAAAGCCAAAACTTGAATTTGCTGCCCACTAGCAACTCTTTCTATAGCACTTTTATTGTATTGGGTATTACAAATAATCTAGACATGATGATTTAAAGTATAGATACGTGCAGTTTAAATGTAAATACTTTGTCATTTTATATAAGGGACTTGAGCATCTGAGGACTTTGGTACCGGTGGGGGTCTTGGAACAAGTCCCCCACGCATAGTAGATACCAGCGCATGACTGTATTCTCGGGAGCATGGAGAGTTAAGTATGGGGGGAGGGGAGACCCCAAGGGAAGGAAATCGGCTAGAGTGAGTCCCTGAGTCAGGGGGAAGGAGCAAGCATGGAAGTAGGAGTGATGGGAAGGGAGGATGGGTCATTTCAATTCACCTCCACGTTCCTGAATTCTCTTGCTCATTGTGAAATCACCCAGGGGCCCCACTCAACCCCGACTCCTTAACTTTGCCTAAAGGCCAGTTAGTGCCTGACTTTGCCACCTGCTCCTCATTTACTGGTGATGAGGAAAGCAGATGTGGGATATGCAGGATCCAACAGTTAATGGCGTTGGCCAAGATATAAAACACTGGCTCTTAGAAAGCACACTCTACATACAATGGTCAATTGCACATGCCTCCCTCCCCTCCTTTAGCCCCTTCTGGAAGCTGCAGAGGAAAGTTTAGAGAATGATTCAAATCCTGGTCCCCCTGTGCTCTGCATTTTTTTCTTCCTTGGGAGAATGGAGCAAGTTTGCAGAATTCTCTTTCTTATGTGCCCACATCACCTCTTTCAGGGCAACCTTTCTCTTACCTCCCTCATCTGCTATCTCTCTGCCAGAGGTGACTTAGGAAAATCATGCCTGATTTAAGAACCAAAAAATCTCCAATTATGGCTACATACTGAAGAGCAGCGCTAGAGGTACTTGGTCCTAAGGACAAGGGAAAAGGCAAATCCAAAGTTTAGAGGTAAAATCAGACACAGAAATGAAAAGGCCTTCTCCACCCATGAGTCACATCGATTATAAGGCCATCTCCTTAGAAAAGAATGCCATTGACTTCCTCACTCTTCTCTAGAAAAGGTGCTTTCATAGCGAAGTTAGCAAACAAAATAAATACAATTTATCTCTTATGCTTGTCCCCTCACCTGATAGAGCACCTGGAACTTCCTAGGTCCTCTAGCAGTGCTTTTGCTTTGGATAGATGGAGATTTTAAGTTGATTGTAAATGCATTTGAATAGTCCAATAATTCACATTTACATTAAATTATAACAATTTAAAATAATCATTTAATACATGATGAATACATTATAAATATATTATAATGATTTCATTGTAAGGAAATAGTATTTTAGGTGTACATATCAGTCGGTCACTCTTTATAACTTTATTTCCATGGAGAAAATGGAAAGTCAATTCAGAGGGCCAAGAATGGTCTTAAAAACAAGCTCTTGGAGCACATCCACTTGGTATATCATGCAATGAATAATCATTATTTATATTTTAAATGCCTTTAACTTTTATTTTGATTTTAGAATTTTCGGATTGTTTTAAACCTAGCTCCGTAACCAACCTTCATGGAATAAGAAATGAACCTGAAGTATGGTTGTTTCAGTTGGCTGCGACTCATTGCCGGGACTTGAGACGCCCCTGTTTCCAGGTTTGTGCCATTGGCGGGGCCTTAAGAACCTACGATGTCTTTTAGTTTTATCCACTTCCATTAGTTCTATTTTTGAATCTCTATACTTAGCTCACAGAACTATCTTTGTCACACCAGCTGACTGGCGTGAGAGTCCCCAGGGCATAGTAGTTATACAAGATTATGGAAGCACACTTCCTACTCTTCAAATAAGACAATGAGAATGTAGAAAAGACATCAGACATGGTCACAATGGTAGAAAAGTGTGTGTGTGTGTGTGTGAGTGTGTGTGTGTGTGTGTGTGTGAACGGCCAAAGATTTCTTGTTTTGTAATAAGTTTTATGTATTATTAAGAGCACAATGTCGATAATGCTTTCTAGAAGTTCGTTTTAGGCGGTGTGATGTAATCTGTTCCCATGCCTAAATTCACTCAGAAACATCACGACAAAATTTCTTATAATCTTATAACATAAATGTCAAAATTGAGAGTTTTTAAAAAACCTCTATTACTCTTATTCTCAATGGAGGACTCCATAGTTATGCAGCATTCCAGTTGACCCAATGAACTGCTGGATCGTTCTTAGAGGCCCAAACTCAAAAACTGTCAATCCTTTGCTTGCTTTTCAGTTATTCAGTTTGAGTTGGTATGTGGAAGAGTGGCCTGCTGAATGGATCAGAATGAAGAAGACTGGGAGTCCTGAGCAGATTGCAGAATCTTATAGCCCAGGCTTCACATGCTACTTATGCAACCGGCAGCACTGCTGCTCTGCTGTGGAGAATTGCACTGCTTGCTACAGTTGCCACTAGGCATCTGAAGACACCGAGCACATGAAATGAGGCTTGCCCAAAGTGACATATGTAGCAAGCACAAAATAGACAATGGATTTCAAAGACTTGGAACCAAAAAAGAAAAAGGTAAGTTATCTCATTAATAGTCTTCTATACTGATTGCATGTTGAAGTGATAATGTTTCGGGTAATACTGGATTCAATAAACAAGATTCTTTTTTTCTTTTTAGGGCTGCACCCATAGCTGATGGAAGTTTCCAGGTTAGGGGTCCAATCAGAGCTGCAGATGCTGGCCTACGCCACAGTCAAAGCAAATCTAAGCCTCATCTGTGACCTACACTATAGCTCACATCAACATCGGAGCCTAAACCTACTGAGCGGGGTCAGGGATTGAACCCTCATCCTCATGGATACTAGTTGGGTTTATTACAACTGAGCCACAAAGGAACTCTGAAATTCTTAAAAATTAATTTTTTCCTGTTTCTTTTTACTTTCTTAATATGGCCACTAGAAAGAAATAATGTATGTTGCTCACATTTGTGGCTCACTTTATATTTTTAGTGGACAGCACTTGGTCTAGAGGCCTCCACCGTAAATCGCATGAGTAGTAACTGGTTTTGCAGGTTGGGAGTCAGAGCTGCTGCAGAATTTTATTCCAAATCAGGCTAATCAAAGGAGAAGACGACCAGAAGTAAAGGTTAAAGCAGCTCCTGGGTGCTTAGTTTTCCCATTCAAAAGCATTTTAATAATGCTCAACAGGACAGTTAAGTCATGTCTATGGACACAAGCCACAGGTTGAGATGCATGTCACTGCAGTGTATGAGATACCTGCCTTCCTTCGCTCTTTCCTAGTTGATAACATAGCCTACATTTTCATCTCAGGTCTTGTTACCTGTACTCATCTCACAGCGTGGAAACAGGAGAGTGAATCATGAATTCACTTGTTAAGACTTTTTGTTGTTTGTTCCTGCTGCCACTACTGCTAAAATGAAGGTAAGAAATTATTTCCACAGAAAATAGAAACATGAACTTGATTTTTTAAAATGTAATGGAAAACAAAATGTTTAAGATTCTATGTATGGGCAACAGGTGGCTAGTTATTATTTTATGTAGAGGCATTATTACTGGACACATGCACAGGGAGAAGTTCATGCTGACCCCGAATATTAACATGGATAAAAAATTCAGTTCCAAATCCCTCATGTGGGATAACCAGATTAATGAATTAAAAACACATTGGGAGGCATGCCTGCCAGAAAAGAGTTGTGTAACTGCTGGTAAAAACAACAGTGATTTCAGGAGTAGATTGAAAACAAAACAATAATATCTTTGTAATGTTCTGAAATTGTTGTATGAATAGAACTAAGACAGGCTCCCTTGCATTTCCCAGTCCGATTTGCTGACCATCTTGTCTGCCCATAATTGTTTTCTGCCATTCATTTCCTCCAATTGTCAATTATTACTAAAACAATTATGAAAAAAAAAACAAGTGTCTGTCTTTGTTTCCTGTTGCTGATGAATACAGTGAAGTCATAGAGCAGAACAGTGCATCATAATCTTTCCCATTACAATGAATTACGCTGTCACAAACAGGATACAGTTCTCTACTGGGCAAAGAAGCCTAAGTGGAGCTGAATTAGCACAAACCTGATTGGCAGCCATAACAGCAAGAAATTAGAGTACTGGAACTTAGTTCTCCACTTTTTCAAAACAGACTGGTTTTTGTGCCTCATTATAAAAGCATATGGGATCATGCCATGTACATAATATTCTGCTTTCTCATCTTCACTTGCTATTCACTACAAAGAGTTTCCAATGCCGTTACATGGTTTACTATAGCTGAACGGCTATTTGAAATTCCATATTGTGGAATATTATTTAGCAATTCCCTTATTCTGTATATTTATCAAAAATCCTGTCTGTTTGAAATAGATAAACTTTCTTTTACATACATTTTTGTCTCACTCTATGAATATTTTCTTAGGATACATTCCTAACATATAGACTATTTACTTTTCAGCTGGAATATAGCATGGTATTTTGAAATAAATACTTAGAATGAAACGTCTAGGAAATCTTCTTAACAACCAAGGCATAGCTGTGCATTAAAAATTTAATAATAAAACTTGATATATGTACCGTCCTAACAGGATAAACAAGTAAAATACTTTTAATTATTACAAACTTTAAGATAAATCTAAAACGGGTCTATCCAAAATGCCCTTCAGGCTAGCCAGATGAAAGTGTGAAAGTAGTTCCATGAAATCCTTTTCTAGAATCTCCTAGCACAACTAGTTTCCAAACCTCCTAGGAGCCCACAGATGATTCTGCAGTGATTCTGTGACCTCTTGGTTTCCTAAGGAGCTTGCTTCTAATGGCTGGCTGAGCTGTCCTTGACCTGGGCTGAGTATTGTTACTAGGTTCTGCCACTAGAGGGCAGCCAGGCACAGGGAGAGGAGTTTAACATCCTTCTCCATCCTGTTTCCTCTTCAGCATAATCTTTATTTCACCAGGTAACTGAGGAGAAATCTAAAAAGGAGTCGCTGAAGGGAAAAACAATGTAGGTAGTAAAATCCCGTTTAATAAACTTTATCTGAACTCAAACTTTAAAATAAAATTTAAAAAAAGGAAAATCTCTGTATAAACCATTAGCCCTTTCCTTAGGGAGATTCAGCAAATGGTGCAGAATTCTGAGGGCCACCACAGTTAGGAACGACTACTATGCATCTAGTTAAAAATTGGGTTATAGCATGAGCGGTTGTGGCCCTAGATCTTTGCTGATGGAGAAACTGAATCCAGAGCAGATACTCAACATTCTCTGTGAGAATGCGTGGGTACCTGGCTTTGAGTTCCTGAACACATGGTTCCATTTTTCTGCCACTAGCTAGGAAATCAGGGACAAGTCATTTACCCTGTCTGAACCTGTTTTCACATTTATACAATGTGTCGAGCAGTGGAACCTGCCCATGGGCGGTTGTGAGCATTAAATCAGAGAATGGATATTAAAAAGCTTGGCATATAGAAAATTCTTGACCAGCGTTGACTGTCATCATTATTCTCAACTGTCCACTTACTATTTCTACCTGATTATCCCATCATCACTTTGAATTTAGTATGTCTGAAACCAAAATCCTTGTCTCCCTAACTCCCTGATCTGCTGCTATCTCTTTGGCTATTTCTTTGAATGGACCATAAAACATAATATCCTCTCTAACACGTCCTCTCCGAAAACCATATTCAATTAGTTTACAAAACATGTGGCTTTGTTCTCCAACTGTCCCTCTATCTGGTTGGTTTCTTTTTCTCTGTTGTCACCAGCCCCCAGACCTTGATGAACTGTACTCTTTGCCCCACCAGGTCCTGCCTGGAATGGGAAGATCTTATTGATGTCATTTCCCTTTTCAAAACCTTCAGTGGCTCTCCAGCATCTTGAAATCAGATTTTAACTTCCTTAGTCTGGCATTGCAGTCCCACCTCAACCTAACCCCCACCTCCTCCAGAAGCTTTTCTTTTACTCCATATGTGTATTGTTTCTGCTCCTGTCAACCTGGTTCCCTGGAAAGGTTGCCAGATTTAGGAAATAAAAAACACAGGACTCTCTGTTGAATGTGAATCAGATAAACCACAAACATGTTTTGTTTAAGTATATCTCATGCAATAGGCCTCTCATACTGATACAATAGGACATACTCTTACTAGAAAAAGTATACGTTGTTTATTGGAAATTCACACTTGAGTGGAAATCCTGTATTTTATCTGGTGACCCAAGTCCATTGCTATCTCTGCCCAGGCACACAGATCCTTCCTTGTCTTGGATGCTCTTATCTCTTGCTGTACCCATCAGATCTCCTTCTGCCCTTCGAGGCTGGGCTCAACCTCATTCTTCCATGAAGCCTGCTTAGATCAGGGCTTCCTCATCTGTACACATTATCTATACCACCCATTTGGTTCCATATACAGGATGTCTTGTGTTCCACATAATTTCCTTGCTCCAAGTAAATGCTGAGTTTATCAAAGACAGAGATTATATTACAAGTAGGAGAACTTAATAAATATGCTTTGAAGGTGTAGGGTTGCTGCTGACCTGTCAAACAGGATATCAGGAGATGAGAGCATAGGAGAAAAAGAACCTCCAGAGGCCACTAATCTGGATGTAAGGTGCTCATAGACCCATGAACATCAATTTTCACCTCCCCCTCCTCCCACAGCAACAGGCCAGGTGGGTATGTCCACCTGACCTTGGCACGCATCTCCCTATGTCCCCTCTTCAATAAATCCTGCAAACTGTGGATTGCACTTGGCAACATCTAAATTTCTTAACACTCCACAACACTCTCATCAGTAACCTGATTTCAGTGATATTTCAATGGCAGGGTCAAAGGTGGCTGTCCTGTGCAATCTGTAAACATACAGTGATTACAGGAGTTATGCTGGAAACCCAGAAATAAATGTCTATTTATTTAACAGAGAAGCTTTAAAAATTGGCAGCTTTTTTTCCCCCCAAATTTTCTAACTCTAATAATGTAGCATATTCTCAGGAGCTTCAGAATACATCCAGAAAGCTGTGACATTGTTAAGCCACGCTCAAGAAATCTATTTTAAATAGCTGGCATTTCATGAATACATTCATAAGCAACTATGGAGCATCCAGAAACCAATGACCAACAACAAAACTTTTAAAAGTGAAAAAAATACATATTCTTAGAATAAAATAGATAACTCGTAGTTTTATCTATTGTTTCAACCTTCAGTAGTATTTAAAACTTTTTTTATTCTTGTAATGTATGTAAACATACAAAGGTGTCAAATGAGAATGCTGTTTTGAAACTGTAAGAGGAAAACGTTCAACGTTAACACAAGTCAGGATCATTGTAAGCAATGTGGACCCATGTGGAGTGGCAGTTAATTAGAGTACTATAGGTTTCACTTTGTGGAAAGAGTAAAATAGATTCAGCCCTGAATTCAGGACGTTGCAGTACTGGCATGTCCTAGAAACGAGTGCTCAGAATTTGTTTCCTCAGACCCATCATATTTGTCCAGATTAATTTCACTTCCCCCTATTTTTTACAACCTACGTTTAACTAAGAAATATTGCTCTTTCTAGTCAAGCATATTTTTTCTCCGCTATTTCCATGGAATGAATTATAATTTTCTAATCAGAAGAAAATAACCCTTAAATTCTTCCAGGAAAGAGAACAGTCGGTGAGCTCCATAATGAGACAGCACTGAGCCGTGGCCTCCTGTGTCAATTGTCATCTGGCTGGCTCAGCTATTCTGGCTTCCAGCTTTGCTATCTTCTTACAGCAGATGCTAAACATACCAATCTCAAACTGGGGTAAGCCAAAATAACAGCAATACATTTCCTTCTTCCTTTTCCCGAAACCACCAGAACCCCTATTCCTTTGTTTGACATGGGCATGACATTAATCAAGTTTTTCCAGGACACAGATGTGGAGGTTAGCAGTGGTGGATGAAAGTATGGTCATCATGGAAACAAATGTATTTGTTTGATGGCAAGAAATGTTAAAAGAAGTTACAATGTCCCCATCTCTCAGAGTTTTTGTGGGCAGCATCAAGAGCTCTCAGATTTAATCCATTTCCTCTTGACCTTTCCACTTCCAAATCCAGGGACCTTTGTTCAGGTTACTCAGAAAATACATGTTCAATGAATGTTTTGAAATAATAGCTTCAGTGTAAATAATTGTGAATTCCAGGAGACACTTTGTATAGAAAAAAATTAATTTTCATTTTATATAAAATTTAAATTTTTTAGTTAAAAATAACTTTTCTAAAATAGGTCACACTAGCTTGGAAGCATATCTAGTAAATGTATTCTAAACCAATAGCGATACCAAAAAAGGGCACATGGATTATTAATCAGCACTTGAGAAGGATAGAAAAACAGACAAATATCAAGGATTTTTCAAAATGATCTTCAGTGAATTTATTTATACTATTTGATCCCCTGCTGGTAATGAAATGAAAGAAAACTTAGTGGCGATAAAATTATCTTAAGGAAACAATTATTTAAAATTTTTATTCCTGTTAAAAAGTGAAGATGGCATAGCCGAGGCTGATCTGCACATTTCTTCAGAGATAGAAGCAAAGTTCATGAGCTCTGCATGAGGACCTGCCCTCAGATTATATACACTGTCTGTGACCAGTATCCATGGTACATGATATGAATGTAGACACAACAATGTACGGTCTTAAAAAGGACACTTACCTTAACTTGCAGTCGTGGAATCATTTCGAGCGCATCTCTTTATCAAATCCTCTCTTTCGCACTGCTTCAACAACTCTTAACAAGTTTCTCTTCCACGTGTTGGAACACCTAGAGAATCCTGTCCTCTCTTCTAAAACGCTGCATTCACCTCCATTGCCCAAATCCAGTTCAGAATCGGGAAGAGGAAAAAAAATTGAATTTGCAAGCTGTTTACACCCTAACAACGACAGTGAAGCTGCTAAGCTTTGAGCTCAATGAATTAAAGGTTGTTTGGCTAAATGGCAGGCACACTTCCTCCTATTCTTTCTGAACTTAGTTTTCCTGCCTCCAGCAGAGCTTTTTCCTTTCCTGGGCTATAAATAGGCTGGTGGTAAGAGCACTGAGGAAAGAAGAGGGCAGGAAATGCATTTGATTTCAAAAAGCAGTCTTGGGGGTGCGTGTGTGTGTGTGTGTGTGTGTGTGTGTGTGTGTTTCTTTCAAGTGAACACCAGTAAACAAGGAAAATTCAGCTTTGATCTGTGCACCATAGCCAACATTTTCTTTAAATTCCTATAAACTTGGTTTGGCTCTAAGTTGTCATTTCCCATAAACAAATCTTGGGTTTGGAGATGTATCATTTTTTTCATATAAACTGTAAACAACCTACATCTCAGCCTTCATTTTTCAAAGGATTGCTCTAAAAATCGAATTTCCTGGGGGAAATGAGGAAGGAGGCAGACGGGGGTGGGGGTGGGGGTCATGCCATAGTTGTTTCTTTTCATTCAGAAGGAAATGAATCAGTATTTCTTGAGGCAAGATTCAGCAAAAGGAAAATATCAGGTGAACAAGAAAAGCAGATGCTTTTGAGTGAATGAAAGTATGAAGTTGAATTTGTAAACCATTTGCAGCCAATTGCGCTAAACTAATGGATTGTCCACAGTCTTGTTACTCAGAGTTGTTTAACTTCTCTCATAACTGTATGCAACACAAACGAAAATAAAAATTAGATGTCATTTTCTACATGTCAGATTGGCAGATCAAAATTTTGGCTATTGTCCGATGTCCTTGAAGAGTGAAGAAATAAGCATCCAGGAGTTCCCGTCGTGGCGCAGTGGTTAACAATCCGACTAGGAACCATGAGGTTGCGGGTTTGATCCCTGGCCTTGCTCAGTGGGTTATCGATCCGGCGTTGCTGTGAGCTGTGGTGTAGGTCGCAGACGCAGCTTGGACCCCGCGTTGCTGTGGCTCTGGCGTGGGCCAGCGGCTATAGCTCCGATTCGACCCCAAGCCTGGGAACCTCCATATGCCACGGGAGCCGCCCAAGAAATAGCAAAAAGACAAAAAAAAAAAAAAAAAAAAGAAAAGAAAAAAAAGAAATAAGCATCCATATAAAGTATTTGGAAGTATACACTGGAATAAACTATTTGATAGATGGTAATTTTCAACTTCTTTCAAAATGTTAAGAGCACATGGTCTAACAAGATCCCTAAACATGCTTGACTCTGCAAAGTGGGCGTGGGTATCTGGAATGGGTGGGCAGTTTAATTTCTGATATATTTTTGCTCTTTTCACTTTTATACTGTGTATACCATGCTTCAAAAAGTGATTTATTTTATTTTTTAAGTATAGTTGATTTAAAATGTTGGTTAATTTCTGCTATATGCAAAGTGATTCAGTTACACCTAAATTTTTTTTCATATTCTTTTCCATTACAGTTTATCACATAATATTGAATATAGTTCCTTATGCTATACAGTAGGACTCTGTTGTTTATTCATTTAATATGTAATAGTTTGCGTATACTAATTCCAAATTCCCAATGCTTTCCTCCCCCACCCTCTCCTCCTTGGCAACCACAAGTCTGTTCTTCATGTCTGTGAGTCTGTTTCTGTTTTGTAGATAGGATCATTTGCACCATATTTTAGATTCCACATATAAGCGGTATCACATGGTATTTGTCTTTCTCTTTCTGACGGACTTCGCTTAGTATGATAATCTCTAGGTCCATCTATGTTGCTACAAATGGCATTATTTCATTCTTTTTTGTGGCTGAGTAGTATTCCATTGTGTATATGTACCATCTTCTTCATCCATTCATCTGTTGATGGACATTTAGGTTGTTTCCATGTCTTGGCTATTATGAAGAGTGCTACAATGAACATAGGGGTGCATGTATTTTTCTGAATTATAATTTTGTCTAGATAATATGCCCAGGATTGGATTGCTGGATCATATGGCAACTATATTTTTAGCTTTTTGATAAACTTTCACATTGTTTTTCATAGTAGCTGCAACAATTTATATTCCCACCAACAATGTAGAAGGGTTCCTTTTCTCAACACCCTCTCCAGCATTTGTTATTTGTAGACTTCTTAATGATGGCCATTCTGACTGATGTGAGCTGACATCTCATTATAGTTGTGACTCGCTTTTCTCTAATAATTAGTGATGTTGATCATCGTATCATGTGTTTTTTGGTCATCTGCATGTCTTCTTTGGAGGATTGTCTTTTTAGGCCTTTTCGTGCATTTTTCAGTTGAGTTATTTTTCTGATACTGAGTGGTATGAGCTATTCATATATTTGGGAAATTAAGCCCTTGTGGGTCACATCATTTGCAAATATTTTCTACCAGTCCACATGTTGTCTTTTTGAAAAACTTACTAATTTTAAAGACAGAAATTTAAAAACTGTTATTACTTAAGGTCCTTCATAGGATTCTATTCGTTATCTATTATCTTACCTATCTGTGAATCATTATGTACTTACTGTCTCAACAATCTTCTCTTTACATTGGGGTAACACTTTGAGAAGCAACACTGGAATATCTAGAGAATCTCTTGACAGGAGGGGCAACTCAGAGTGTTGTCCACAGACCAATAGCATCTGTAGTACTTTGGTCGGAAACTCTGGGGTAGGCCCCAAGAATCTGCATTTTAACTTCAGATGATTCTCATGCTCAGTGAAGTATGAGAAGCACCAGTCTATACAATTATTCTGTTTGTTTATTAGTATCCCACCCTCTAGAAAGAAGTTGGGAGTACAGCTTGGTGACTTGTGTTAATAATATCATATTGCATCTTTGAAAGTTGCTAAGCATGTAAATCTTAAAAGTCCTCATCACAAGAACTTGCATTCTCTAATTTTGTTTAGTGATTTGATTTGGTTTTCTTACCCAGCCATTTCTTTCCATTCTTAGCTTTAATGCAAAGCTCTGTGTATGAGAAACAATAGGTTGAACAATGAGCTCAGCCAGAGCTGGTGAGGGAAAGCAAGCATGTCTGCATCCCAGGCACAGATGGGGAGGAAAAGATTCCTTTTAAAGAGAGAGAGGGAGAGCTAGAGAGAAAGGAGTGAATTTCTACTACAACCAGCAGAAAGAAAGAAGTCCACTGTGGTCAGGATATAACAGCTACAATGTATGGAAGTGCCTATACCTTACCTGAGTTGACATTGTCAAGAAAATAGTTGGCAACAGTGTAATATGTTTCTTGGGAGCAAAGCTTCCTACCACGTGAGAAGCACAAAATCTTCTAAGAAAACTCCAGGTACATATACCAGGCTTCCATTGTTCTCGGATATTTGCCTTCTCTGTGAGGAAATGTTTAACTTCTCAAAAAGAACAGCTTCACAGAGCTCCCTGTGTAGCCCATCTCTAGAAATGAAACATTCAAATGTTTATGGAAACAGAAAGGTTCTTTACTCTTAATCTAAAATTAATGATAGACTCTCAAAAGGCATTAGAGGAAAAAGTCAAACGCCTTGCCAGGAAAGGTATTGTGCAAATTTCTTCAACTGTTTTGGTTTTGCAGTTGGAGCAAAATACATTTTTAAATTGCAATCACAAAGAATTTCTATGTGTAAAATATAAAGGAAACACAAGCAAAAATCCATAAGGAAAATGCAAAAAAAAGGTCTGCATATTATTTCTCAAATGACCCAAATGCACTGCATATATCAGAGTCTTATAGGTGTTTTAAATAATAACATATTTGTTCGCAGAAATTCTACGTGTTAGCCAAATTGTGGGGAAATGTATTCCATTGACTTGAATTGTTGTATCATACTAATAAAAATAAATCAGAACTGCTGGAATGACTAATCAAAAGGACATAGGTGGAGGATGGGTCACTAAATATTAGCAGAAACATGGAAAAAAATTGTTGAAATTTAGGAAGGAGTTCTACGTTATAAAAATAAAATATAAAAATTAACTATTTGAAGTAACTAGATGACTTAAGCGGGATAAAAGTGACACTTCTATTAATTTTAGTAAAATCAAATTGTGTTTATCAGTTTATTTTTGTCATTGTTTTCTTTTTTGCCACCATGAGACATATGGACATCCCAGGCCAGGGATCAGATCCAAACCATAGTTGCAACCTACAACTTCTGCCACAGCTACAGCAATGCCAGATCCTTTAACTAACTGTGCTGGGCCAGGGATCGAACCTGTGTCTTGGTGCTGCAGAGATGCAGCTGATCCCACTGTGCCACAAGGGGAACTCCAGGAGCTTGTTTTTACTTAGCCTGTCAGTAAACAGTAATGTTTAGAAATGTTACTTTGGGGAGTTCCCGTCGTGGCGCAGTGGTTAACGAATCCGACTAGGAACCATGAGGTTGCGGGTTCGGTCCCCGCCCTTGCTCAGTGGGTTAACGATCCAGCGTTGCCATGAGCTGTGGTGTAGGTCGCAGACGCGGCTCGGATCCCGCGTTGCTGTGGCTCTGGCGTAGGCCGGTGGCTACAGCTCCAATTAGACCCCTAGCCTGGGAACCTCCATATGCCGCGGGAGTGGCCCAAGAAATAGCAACAACAACAACAACAAAAGACAAAAGACAAAAAAAAAAAAAAAAAGAAATGTTACTTTGGGAGTTCCTGTCCTGGCACAGTGGTTAACGAATCCTACTAGGAACCATGAGGTTGCAGGTTCGATCCCTGGCCTTGCTCAGTGGGTTAAGGATCTGGTGTTGCCATGAGCTGTGGTGTAGGTCGCAGACACAGCTCGGATCTGGCGTTGCTGTGGCTCTGGTGTATGGGTCGGTGGCTACAGCTCCGATTAGACCCCTAGCCTGGTAACCTCCATATGCCACAGGAGCGGCTCTAGAAAAGGCAAAAAGACAAAAAAAAAAAAAAAAAAGAAAGAAAGAAAGAAATGTTACTTTGCAAAATTACAATAATCCTGGCACAAATGGAAGAGTTCACAGTATCTCCCAGCAGAAGCCCAACCTTGGTTAAAATTCAGCGGGCAAACCTACACCAAACTGCTTTCACTGGATTTGGCTTTAGCCTCAATTGGTATTCTGTCATGTTGCCATATACCTAAAATAAAATAGCACTAGTTTCCATGTATTGATGATTTAAAAAAAAAAAAAAAAAAAGGCTTTTGAAACTCTCCAGAAATGAATGCCTAGAGTTTATCAGTTTTATCAAGACTAAAATCTGATATCATGCTAATTAAAGGAAATTCTAATTAGTGTTGTGGTAAAAGTTTTTCTATTAATTTTGAAACATGGACACTTTCATTTTATTGTCAGTTATGTGCTCTTTGGGGGCAAAGCCTTTGGATTCAACCATAAAGTGGTTTGTGATGCCAATTACTGATGGAGGCAGAAAGACGCAAAACCACCTCTGGGAAAAAAAATAGGCAGAAAAGAAAATATACCATTATAGAAACAGTGCATGGCATACTTCTGTACACGAAAAGGAATACTATGAGCACTGAGAGCATTGGTGCCCAAATATTATTTTTGTGCAACATTTTGAAGAAAGAAGGGAAAGAAGTAGGAGAGAGAGCATCACGGTGAAATTGACTCACGTGTCACTGGTAAATGTATTGCTTTGGAAGATACTATGGTCTACTGAAGCCCAGGTGGTAGATTGGTCACTGATTTAATAGTTCACACAGTTTTCTTGCTTATACAGTAGATTAGTTTGGGTTCATAATAGAGTCAATATACTCTATAATCCCCTGAACCATATGATTATGCAATTAATGAAAAAAGTGTAAACTGATTTTATACTGATGTCAAGGTGAACACCATCACAAGCTTTAGAATTCTAACATAAATTATGGGGTACAAATTCATTCCAATTAGATGCAACAAGTTAAAATAACTGAGTTTTCTGGTTGTATTCAATATGACCCAAAGACTCTCTCTCTTGCTGCCTTTGAAGAAGCAAGCTGCCATCTTGCGAGCTGCCTCAGGGGAGTGCCACATGGCAAGGAACTGTAGGCAGCCTCACTCCAGCAGTCAGCAAGAAACTGAAGCCTTCAATCCAACAGTATTCAAAGCACTGAATGTTGCCCACACCCACATATGCTGGAAAGAAGCTCCTTCCCAAGTCAAACCTCAGATGAGACCAAAGCTCCAGCTGATAACCTAATTGCATCCTTGTAAGACTCTGAACCAGTGGACCCAGCTAAGCCTCTGGCCAGGCAGGTTATAAGAGGGAGGGTTTCTTGCCCAGATAGTTTATAGTTATGTGTAAGGTCACCATATGCACATAATCATGTATATTCTGGCACCTTTGCTGTGTTCTATTAGTTGGCAGCAAGTCACAGGTCCTGCCCTTATTCAGAGGAAGAGGAAAGGGAATGAATTCCAACAGGCAGGAAATCACAGGGGCCACTCTAGAGTCTGTCTACCATAAGGGGTAACCAAGCTGGAAGGAAGAAACAAGTAGATGTAATACCAGGTGGCTTTCTAAAGGATAGCTAGGACAGTATTATTCCCAGGGAGAAGAGCAAAACAACTTCTTAATTTTCCCTGCTTCAAAGCTGTGAGAAGTGCACTTCCTCAGGAGAGAAGCAAGTCACCTTTCTACCACTAAACACCCTTCAGCAACTCAGGAACCTCAATGTTCTCATGCTCCATCTCCGAGGTCCTTTCACGTCTAAGCTTCTGTGACTTCAAACTGCCCTTTCAAGCCTCTCAAGACATTTTGGAGTGCTGTGAATCCTGTTTGTATTTACATAGCACATTGGGTGACCACTGTTGACACCTTAATAGAACAATACAGGGGAGAAAGAGAAGAGATTAGTCCCTAGAAAAGCTAAAAACCAAATCAGTTGGAGTGTTGCTATCCGATCTCGTTTTTGATTTTCCATTTGACTGTTTATATCACTAAAGCACGATGTCATTCTAAAAATACATGGAGATAAAACTATTATGCAATTTACTTTGTACAGGCAAATTTAGGGCTAAAAACTATGTCCTCTGTGGGAAACAAATTACATTTCATGTTCTATCCAACTAATATTAAATATATCAAGAAACTATTTTGGCAGTATAAATTTGCAGACTCTCAGTTAAGATAGATCCTTCATAGCATTTATCTAAGTATCCAACTGGTGGGCAGAAATTCTCTAGAACATAAAGGACAAGTTGTCTCATTAATTTCTAAGTAAATAGACTATTGTTGCATAGCTTTGTGATATCATAAATGTAAATGGCTCTATTAAAAATAAAATTATGATGTTAATCCAAATGAGGCAATTCCAAATTGCTTTGTTCACTAGATAATGAAACTTTCTTATTCTTCTGGGAAAAAATTAAATTCTAAATCATATGGAATTTTTTTAATATATTCATAGTTATTCTTGTGTAGATAGACTACACAATAAAATATACTATAAACGTTCTCTTATACTTTACTGAGAACACATTGAAAGTTGTAAGTCAGGAGTTCCTGTTGTGGTTCAATGGTAACCAACCAGACTAGTATCCATGAGGTTGTGGGTTTGATCCCTGGCACCGCTCAGTGGGTTAAGGATTCGGCATTGCCATTAGCTATGGTGTAGTTTGCAAACATGGTTCAGATCATGGTGTTGCTGTGGCTATGGCATAAGCTGGCAGCTGCAGTTCCAATCTGACCCCTAGCCAGGGAACTTCCATTTGCCACAGGTGCAGACCTTAACAAAAAAAGTTGTAAGTCTGATTGAAACTAGGAATGCTTCATTTCCACTTAGAAGCTAAAGAGGGATAAACAGTTCAAAAAGGAAATGACTCTTTAGAACTATATGAGCTCGGACGTTCCAAGAGTCTGAATTTCAAAACACTAAACACTAAAGGGGCATTTTTTTGAGATAGCATCACATTATATCTACTTATTATATAGCTTGCTCAAATATACATTAATGTACAATTAATTCTGAAAGAAACCACATGCTTCTATTGTATTTTATTTGGACAAGTCCAGCACAATACTTTTTTTTTAGTTGTATTTTTTTCATCCACATGTTAGTCCCTACTAAATACAAAGCTCTGAGATTGAGCCCATAGAAGAAAAAAATAAAACTAAACATTTGGTCTTTACCTTAAAACAGCCTACCTTCTAAAGCAGAATTTCTCAAATTGTGGTACAATAACAACCGTTTCAGCATAACTTATAGAGCTTACTTGACATATAGATTTCTGGGCCTCAGACTCAGAGGATTTCTAATTCAGTAGGTCTAGCGTAAACCTTGGAATATGCATATATAAGGCTGCGACCGTTGTTGCACACTGAAGTTTTAAAACCCATGATGCAGGGGTCAAACTACATATTTTTAACTAATGCAAGAGAGTGACCCAAGGGAACAGGTTATGTAAATACTGCATGAATTCTGATGATAGCTATAGCCAACATCAAGGTTTCAATATTGGAACACATTATAGCATACACTTCCCTTAAAGGCAGCACGATGTGCCTAATGACAGCACATTTAATTTGTGTCTCAGAAAAAAATAGAGATGAAGGGACCATTTGTTTTTTTCTGGGTGCTAAATTTTTTTTGGTATTTTTTTGTTATAATAAAGAACACCTAACATCAAATTACAATCTTAGTTTTTATGTGTACAGTTCAGAAGTGTTAAGCATATTCACATTGTTGTGAAACAGATCTCCAAAAGTTTTTTGCCTTGCAAAACTGAAACTCTGTACCCTTAAAACAACTACTCCCCCTTTCCACCCTCCTTCAAGCCCCTGGTAACCACCATGTTGCTTTCTGTTTCTAAGATGAAGAGACCATTTTTTAAAACACGATCCAATGATAAAGAGGTCAGGTCTGACAAAATTGAGAGCAAAGAGTGTTGAGTCCAAACACCAAAATCAGGGGTTAGGTTTAAGAAATGAGATCAAAAAGCAGAAGGAAGGAGCAAAGCAAAGACAGATGGATGCAGAAGCAGAGGCATTTTCCAGAACTGAGTTGATACAGTTTGGCCATATGGCTGTGGGTGTTTGGTGCCAGGGAGATGTGCTCTCTGAAGCAAGACAGAAACTGTAAGCCACTGTCAGATATCAGATAATCCTCCTATATGTTTGGTGAACAAATGACTTGACAAAAGCAGATGAGAAGGAAGTCAGAGGATGAAGACTGGGCTTTATAAAGGCTTTTAACCATCTCCAATATTTGCTACAGGCTTAGAAGATGGGGAGATCTGTGATAAAACCCACTGTGATAGTTTACTAGGACTGGAGTGGTTGAGGCAGGCTTGGGGTATTGTGGGTCTCTGCATTCTGGGCATAGATTTCATTAGAATTAAGTGTCAAAAGGCACTATTCTGAATATAGGGCCATTGGAAATTGTGAAGAGCCATGGTTAATGCTCCAACAGGGTTGGGGAGATGACTTTCACTACATGAAGGTGTCTCCAAGGGGTGAAACTAGTCAATATAGAGGACTGGATACCTCTCCCACTGTGTGTGCTAGGGTGGCTCTGAAGCTCCTCAGAGCCCTGCTCTAGGAAAGGAGGCATGGAAAAAGAAGGAGCCTACGTTTTGAAGCTAGACATACCTGACTTTAAATTTTAGTGCTGCTTATTACCTGGATGACTTTAAACCAACTAAATATCAATTTACCTATCTATACCTCAAATTCTAACAGTAACTACCTACTGGGGGAGGACATGGGTCTGGTGCTATGTAACAGGAGGATGCTGTCCTGATTCAGAGGCACAATTTCTCCTCTCAGTGATGAAAGCATCCTAGTAAGAATCAGATGTGGGAAGGATCCTGAGGTTGAGAAGGAACAAGGAAGTTGGGGAAGTATATGGAAGCCAGAGAGGTGTGTGACTTCGGCTAATAGGTTATTGGGCTCCCTGGTTTTCAAAGCGGAATGGTGGTCCAAGTCACGGCACCAAAGGGTGTCTTAAGTGGGCCATTGACTCCCACGACATCCATTAGCCTCAACAACCAAAGTCATCCTAAATAAGCATACAACCTTAGTAAAAATAGGATTCTTGTTATACAAGCATAGCTTAATGACAAACTCCTTAGCTTCCAATTGCTATTCCTAAATCAGATATGGAAAATTAGATGCTCTTAGGTGCCTCTGATCCTACCATGGCTTAAATCTGGAGGTAAGCATTGATTGCTCTGATCTCCGTGGGTGGGGCCTGACCAGCCTCATTTTCCCAGTAGTGAATGTGTGCTTCTCAGACCAGTCCTCATATGTGATGTGACATGCCCCAGGGCAGTATATGGACTGCTATGTGCCACCTGGAGGTGGCAGCAGAGAGTAATGACTATAACCAGCAGCTTGTTTTTGCAGCCCGTTCCTGGAGCTGTGTAGGCTCGACATGGAAACTCTCCCCCTTTGTCTAGATTTGGAGTTGGTGAGTTCCAAGAGCAGCTTGCAAAATGATTCTAATATATAGACTCAGACACACCTGGAAAAGGGAGTCTTTTTGACCTTGTTTTATTCAAATAAAAGTCTCTTTTATTTTATTGTCTTTGGCCATGCCACCTGTGGCATGAGGTATTTTCCAGGCCAGGGATCAAACCCATGCCACAGCAGTGACGACACCGAATCTTTAACCACTAGGCCACCAAGAAACTCTCAAATGTCTCTTTTACAAGGAACTCATGAGCAATTGCGAATGAGAATGGGGCTGGTGATTAGCACCATGAGCAGAGAATTCTGAACATCTCCAGCTTGATCAGAGGTAGGAGTTTGAGAACAAAGGTGATAAGAGTTGTTTGACTCCTGTTGCCTGATTCTGAAATGCAGAAGCCCCCTGGCAGGAAAGCCTGTGGAGAGTAGAGACTGAACCATCCTGCTATTGTCAGCCCCACAAGGGGCTGAGTAACTGAGCAGAAGGAAGTTGTTCTATTGCATTGTTTGTTTTGTTTTTGTCTTAAACAGATACCCTTCTTAATATGTATATTAAAGTCTTGAATAAAGATGTAGAAGGTAGGCAAATTTGAAAGAGATAGCAACCCTAGTGTATGATATAATATGCATCTCAAAAGGGCTTGACAGGCTCACATAAGATAAAAAAACAGTTGTACAATTTCAAAATGAGGAGACGTGGCTTAACAGGAGCCCATACTTCTCAAACTTGCTATTGATATTACATTAGTCAGGGTATGCTAATTGCTATAATTACAATTCCCAAGCCCCAGTGATTTTAAGATATCCTATGGAGGAAAAAGTGCCAAGGGGATGACAGTCCTGGTTCATTCAGTTGATTGCTTCTGAAAAGTCTTCAGAGATTCCATTAATACGTGCCGAGTAAAGAGATTTTCAGATAATGTCTCATTGTAACTAAGTTAACAATCTTATTGGAAACACGGCTTTAAAAGATTTCTGCAAAAATGTAACCAGTGAAAAAAAGATAACAGCAAAATGAACTTAAAATGGTAGAGTAAACCTTTTTATTCTGAGTACAAATAAGCCCCAATATGATTTAAAAAAAAAAAAAAGGATGACAATGTAATTAGCAAGAAGTCCCTCTAAATCTAAAATTATCAAAATGACCATTTAAAATATGGATTTATGGAGTTCCTGTCGTGGCGCAGTGGTTAACGAATCCGACTAGGAACCATGAGGTTGCGGGTTCGGTCCCTGCCCTTGCTCAGTAGGTTAACGATCCAGCATTGCAGACACGGCTCGGATCCAGCGTTGCTGTGGCTCTGGCGTAGGCCGGTGGCTTCAGCTCCGATTAGACCCCTAGCCTGGGAACCTCCATATGCAGTGGGAGCGGCCCAAGAAATGGCAAAAAGACAAAAATAAAATAAAATAAAATAAAAATATGGGTTTACATCCACTTACATTAATGGACTTGTTCTTTAATGATAAAATTCTCCCTAGCTGACTAGCATATTATGTCTTGAGATATTCACTGGTAATAATATGAATTCTGGTGATTAGCCAGACTTTAAATGCTAAGCATCCAGAACAGGAAAACAAACGTCAGCAGTTTTTCAGAGATATTTAAAATTATGTGGAATAAACCCAGTTCTTGACAAACTGAAACCTACTGATAATTGTGCAGAAGCTTCTTTTGAGGTTTTTCACTTTATCATTAAAGAACAAAAGCCTCAAACCATTGCAGTCTCTGGTTCTTCCTGCCACTGTGAAAAATGGTTGAAAGAATTATAAAACAAAAGACCAATAAACTCCAAAGCATTCCTCTTCAGCACATTTTTTTTGGAAAGTCACATAGAAAACATGGTTGAAGATATGAAGAAACAAATATTTATTAGAACAGACGACTCAGTATTGGCCATGCATTTGGGTGAAAGTACAAATGTTTGTAACATGTCTCCATTTATGGTACTTGCTAGATTCTATTTCAATAGTTACATTCCTGAATAACTTTTTTGTAAAGGATTTAAAAAAATTTTACTGAAAAATCCTACCAAAGAATATTCTAATGATAAATGTTTTCATAAATAAACACAATATTTTATGGGAAAACTTTTGAAGTGTTAACTAACCACTGAGTTCAGAAGAATAAAATATATTCCTGCAGAGGAATAAAAGGAAAGATTTTAGGAAAACTTGACAAAGATGTCCACCTCTGTGATGTTCATACAGAGTTTCATTCTTTGGGGAGCTAATGCAGTGAAGAGATTGAGGCTTGAAGTGCCCACAATATCACTTGAGGCCACTGATATGGTTAGTTTTGATGAAAACCTTTAAATACTAGAATCTTATGAGATTTTAAGGACACGGAGAGTCTGTTGAGACTGAAAACCCAATCATTTCCACCTAGTATAGCTTCCTTCTCTTCTCTTCTACAAGCATGATTCCCAAGAACATTCCCTAATTCAGTTCCTGTGTGATGAATCTGCTTCCAGGGAAACTCAACTTGCAACGGTGGCGAGGGGTGGTCCAAGAAAACCGATGTTCATATGAGATTCTGAAGCTGCCACCCACCCATCCAGTTAGCAGTAAGGATCCTGAATATCATAAGGAGGAGGGCTGCTGCTACATAAAGGAAGAAGAATGTGATGCTATCCTGGTGATCCACTGGAGGGGCCTTTTGACATTTCCTTGTTCATCTTGAGGAAAAATGGATAAACACATCAGTCATGCTTAGGGAAACCATGGAGATCAGAGGCCTCAGAAATGAAGATCTGAGTCATGCCAGCAAGTAAACCATCTCCTTGGCAAAGATTGTGGCTGAGAAGGAGGCAATCTAGAATGATAAGTATCAGTCAGTTGTGGCTCCAAGGGCTTGGGCTCCAAATGCTTACAGCCAGGGCTATAATTTATCTTACTAACATTTTTAACCATTTCCCCTAGGAAGAGACATCAAACATGATCTTGGAGGAACACCTCCCAGAATTTATATGGAGAAGTGGATCTGAGTAGTGCAAATGGGAGTTGTGATGTGCCACTCCATCCCCTTGAAGTCTGAAGGACTTATTCCTCCAGCAATTGACAGTCTATTGATGGCTGACAGTCATCAGAAATTACCACAGGCTGGAGAGTTCTGCCTTACACAAAATTCCCATGCTTCCTTCCCCAAGACAGCTCAGATCCAATGACTGTTCAATATATAACATAAAGCCCCAAATCCCTCATGTTAGCTCAAGACAACATTAAAGGGAATCACAGCTTCAGGATCCTCAAAAGGCTGGCCTAGGTTCCCCTTTGTTGAGGCTACATCACAATGCAATTTCTTCCTCTCCTTTTCCACTCCCGGATGTTGATCCCAAGAGTGCTCCCTTTAAAAATTCCTGTACACTAATCTTCATCACAGAATTTACTTCCTTGGAAACCTACCCTTCAACAAAAACATTACTGGGACACCTGATGAAATTTGAATATGGACTCTTGATTAGATAATGGGATGGTGCCAATGTCAAATTTCCCAATTTTTTATCACATGTTGTATTTATATAAGATAATGTTTTTCTTTTTAGGAAATACACAGACATAAACAGGGATAAAGGCATATATCTACAACTTAATCTCAAATGATTAAAAAACGTACATAGAGAGGTGGAGGGTCAAAGAAAAAGAGGCAAATAGGACAAAATGAAGAGAAACAATTGGCAAATCTGTGTAAAAACTATGGTGGTTATTTATATTCTTCTGTAACTTTCTCTAAGTTTGAATTTATATAAAAATAAAAAAAAATTATCAGACTAAAATGATCAGACCTCATACCATTCTCAGAGATTCTGATTCCTTTGAGAAGTATTTTATTTCCAATGCTCAACAGCCATCTGTAGGTATTCAATAAATATTTATTTAATAAATGAATAAGTTAATGATTAATCCTGAAGTTTAAGATAATGGGTTCAATTCTGGATATGGAAACCTTTGAATGCCTATGAGTCCTCTTTTGAAAGTCCACTCCAGGGGTTGCATAGCTTTTTCAATTCTGAAGGCAACCAGTGAAAAGATAACTCCTGTGTCCTTTTTGAGACCATTAATTCTCGCTAGCATTTACAAGTTTGAAGTCCCTGTGAGACCTTGTGTAAACAAGAGCTCATCATTTTGCATCTAAATTGATTTGCAAGTGACCTAAATGACTGGGTATTGACCTTGAATGATGGAGAGATTGTCTGATTTTTGTGGGCATCCAAATATCTTTATTCTGTTTTGACCCCACTTCACATTATCTTTCTTTTTTATTTTTTAATTTTTGAACTTTAGCCTAACATGTCATAAGCATATCATATTAAGTCATTCTGGTAAAAGTTAACTCTAAATGCATGGTATTTTTAAGTGGACAAGAAGGACTAATTAATGAGTAGGGGAAAAGAAGGTGGAGGGGGCTGGGGGGGACATCCAAGGATTGTTGCTGCCATCCAGTGGTGGTGTTCTTGGACAAATACGGTTTAAAGCCCATTGTTGTCTCTTGTTTTCCACTGCAAATTCCCAAATGCCATTCATTCAAGCTTAGGAACTAAACTGCAATACTAACTTGCCATGAAATTCGTTTTATATTTTCCTGAGTTTAAAGTAATAACTTCAGTTTATCCTGAAAAAGATCATAGGATTTCATGGCATCCAGTTTCCACATAGTCAAAGTAAATATTTCACTGATGATTAGTACAGTCATTGCTCTGTGGGGAGAATCTGATCTGTTAAAGCCTTTGTTCTGATGACAGCCCAACCCCCTGCCCTGATCTCCCTAGCTCGCCTCCTTTACACACCCTTATAGTAAATATCACTGATTCACCTTTCAGTTCCTGTTGGACATTTTCAAGTCACTTTTTATCTGTGCTCCTATAACTGTGAACTCCTATCTTGACTGTTGCCATCTCATGGAAATAAAAAAGGGAATTATCCAAAGCTCAATTCATTGATTTTCATTGAGCAAGAGCCTTTGCCTACTAGAGAAGAAAAAAAAATTGTTATCACCGGCTTTAGAGTAAAAGAAAAAAATTGGCCCAAGCATATCATGTAAGTTTTATATAAAGCACACTTTTTGGCCTTAACAAACACCATCGAGTTTACACAAAGTTCATAAAAGTGTTGATGTTTCCTACTTTTAAAACTCACATACAGTGTTCCCTGTGCACTAATGATGTAGCCTGTTAACCAAAGTTTGACCTTTCTGTGTTGTAAATCCAAGCCCACCCACCAGCTTGTCCAAAGTCATAATCTCTGGCAGTGATGTCATTCCTTGACACTGAAAACAAACAGCGCCCAGATCTGTTTCCTTTCTCCTGCAGGTTTGTCGTCCATTGTAGAGGCGCCAATGGGTAGGGGCTCAGGCAACCACAGGGCTTTGCTTGGGCCCACTGGCTTGAGAAGCTGGCTTCCAGGGACTGGACCAGACCAAAAAAACCCAAAACAAAAACACCCCCGAACTTCCTCAAACCACCTCCAGAGAAGGCTGTGCAAGTTCTACTTACATAATTCATAAGAACGTGAAGACCAAAGCAAGCAGTTGGCATCCAATAAAAGGTAAATATATATTGTTTATTGGAACATAACAAATACCAGTTTTACAAGGAAATTTGGTAGAGAGAAATATGGAGGAAAAAGTTGAAAGGGTTTTCATTTCATTTGTTTTAAAGAGATTTTTAAAAGGGTTCTGTAGATATAGTATTCTAGATACAGAAGTCCAGGTGAAAAGCATTGGTTGTGATTATGCAAGAATATTCTACTAACCCTGAAATAAATATAAATACATACAGCTAAAAAGAAATATATCAGTGACTTTTGGTACCAAGCAGGCTGTGAAACAAAACCAACTAACTGGTAAATGAAATCCCATATCCTACATGGAATACTGTAAATAGATGTCAATACACCTTTCTAACAAATACTAGAAACCAGAAATTAATAACAGCATGACATAAATTCAAATATATTTTTACAAAAACTAATACAAATCAAGTAGCCAAACAGAAGACATAAGAACAATTTCCTAGATAGAAGCCAAAGGAGTCAGTCAAAACTTGGTATAAAACACACAGCAAGAAAATAAATATGATAGAACGCCCATTTCACACTCGTAGTAAAAGTAGATATTTCACTGAATATTGGTACTTTCATCAGGGATTGGTTCCAGGGCTTCCCCAGATGCTCAAAGTCCTTATATAAAATGGCATGGGATTATTGGCCCTCCATATCCGTGGTTTCTGTGTCCCAGAACATTTGACTTTTGAATCCCAGGATGCAGAACCTGTGGACATGGAGGGCTGACTGTATACAGTAAACAACAGAAAAAAAAAATTAACAGATTCTAGTGCAAACACTCGGCACTAACATTATAGCCCTGTCTCCATTGTCTCTTAGATAGACTATACCCACTTTGCTGTGATGCTGGTGTCTCTGTGCTCTTTTCATTAGGACATCTCCTTGTTGCTATTGTCTTCCTGTTTTCTACTCCTCCCTTCCTTACTCCCTCTCTACATTTTTGGCCCTTTCATCTTTAATTTGCTTTATTGGGAGATATGGCGGGGAGGATGTGTGCAAAGAAACTTTATTTCCTAGATGCTAGGGCACTGCATTGGCTGTTTTTATGCCTCTGAACTGAAGGCTTCCTAGACGAGTCCCTCTGGAAATACAATATACTCACAGTTTTAATTCTGCACCAAATATGTACTTGGAGTTATATACTGTTTGAGAAATCAGGTTATAATTTCTAGTGGTTGGCTAACTTAGATGCCTGCTTACAGGGGGAATCAAAGATTTTATTATCTCAATCGCTCAATGAAAAATTTTACAATCCCATGTGACCTGGGTTTCTTGGATGACCCGCTGTGTGATTATTCCTCCCAGAGGCCAGTTTAGTCATGTGTCACACTTAGAGGTTTATTCTTAAGTGGCATGAGGTTTCTGCAGGCAATAAAACCAAAAGGAATATTTTCTTCAGCTGCAAAATAATTCAATAAAATTCAACATTTATATTCATATTAAGCCCTCTAGCAAATTAGGAATAGAAAGGAACATTCACCAGATAAAAGACATACATAAAAAGACTTAAGCATATATCATATTAAATAGAGTGACAGTAAAAAAGATTTTCTTTCAAATCAGGGTGACTACTCTCACTACCCTACCATATTATACTGGAGGTCTTAACTAGTTCAGTCAACAAGAACCCTTTGTCCTCTCTCTCAGTTTTTCAATAAATATAAAACTGTTCAAAAACAAAGTCTATTAATTTAAAAAAAAAAGCAAAGGTGAAAATTCTTCTAAAATAAAAGGTGGAGGAATTGACCTTACCAAAAATGATGGGTTTAAAAATAAATAAATAAATGATAGTATCAGGCTAAATTTCTACAAGTGGCAAAAAAAAAAAAAAAAAAAAAGACGGGTTTAAGAAACAGCTATAATGAAAAATGTTGATATAGCTGTAGAGATAAAGCAAAAGTGATGGAATTGAACAGGAAGCTCAGACAAAGAGCCATCTGTAGTGGGAACTTGTTCTATGTCAGAGCTGTCCCTGCAGATCAGTGGGGGAAAGAATGACTATTAAATAAAATGGTCACTTTCAAACTACAGGCATATATCTTGAACTAATGATGCTTGGTGTTTTTCACATGATGGTAAAAAGCCTATTCCACGGATATTTATTTGGCACAGTGGGGTAAGAGGGAAGAAATCTGAAGTCTCTACATGGAGCTTGCTGGAAAAAAATTCATTAAAATTTCTTTACACTATTCATATAATTTTAAGAAATATTTTTTTAAAATGAAGTAGCAGGTATAATATTATGTATTGAAAAATTTCCTAACTTTTCCAAATAAAATGTTTTTAAAAGGTTTATTGAGAAACCTGAGCTTGTATCTGCAAACTTTATCTTTAAAAAATATTTTTAAAATTATTGTTGATTTACAATGTTCTCTCAATTTCTGCTATATATCAAAGTGACCCAATTATTGTTTTGTCTTTTAAATGACCACCTGCATTTTCTGATCAAGACTTTTAGTTTGATGTCTCAGATTCTTAACACTTTCGGTGAAAAATTTACACAAATAGATAGCTAAAAATTTTTATATTTTCTAAAAATCATTCAGAAATTTAAGACATTTAATTTTTTTTTTTTTTTTTTTTAAGGGCCGTACCCACAGCATATGGAGGTTCCCAGGCTAGGTGCCTAATCGGAGCTGTAGCTGCAGGCCTACACCATAGCCACAGCAACGCAGGATCTGAGCCATGTCTGCATCCTACACCACAGCTCAGGGTAATGCCAGATCCTTAACCCACTGAGTGACGCCAGGGATTGAACCTTCATCCTCGTGGATGCTAGTCAGAGCCATTGAGCCATGACGGGAACTCCATAAGACATTTAAAATTGTATTTAAAAAGCTGTTCGTTTTTCATATTGGCAAACGTGAAGTTGAAATTTCTTGTCAATGCCCCTCGGTTTAGAATGTAATAAATCTTCATGTCCAGTCTCCCAAATGTTGAAGCTCTAATCTGCAGAATGCCCATGTATTGTTAGAGCACTGAACACCTATTTTTATGCATCTGGGGAACACAGAAACACCCAGCTTTCCAGAGATTTTTCCTGAGATGGGTTAAGCCATTCTAAAGCAGTGACTCATTGATATGATCACACCTAACAAGACTAAGAAATCAGGCTGGGAAAGAGAGGATATTTAATGAAAGGAAATCAAAGAATTAGATAATCTTTGACATAGACACCACAGAGTTCTCTTTACTGATGAAAAAATAAAAGTTACAAGAGATGTAGTCTTGTTCAAGATCTCAGAGCTGGCTGTGAAGCAGCAAGAAATTAGATCAAGTAGGTATTCTAGGATACCAAGTCCAGTGCTCTCAGGAAGCCCAGGTAAAGGTTGTTGTTTCCTTTTCTTTTTCCTAGAGAGATCTAAGACCCATACAGTTCCAATGATTTCATCTTCTCCCTAGGGTTTCTATCCGATTCCACTCCACTCCCAAAGCCAGGCAGAATCAATTGGCTCCTCCCTGTCCCTGTAACACTAGCTTCCACTGGGTTATTTATCTGGTTGTAGTATGGTTAGCTGGGCTCACATTTGCCTTCTGAGTTAGCTTTGGCATCCAACATTACAATATTCATTTCCAAATTCCCAGGGTCAAGCACAATGCCTGGTAAAAAAGAAGCATTTAACAAATGTTTATTGAATAAATGAAATATTGGCAGTTCCCTTCAGTCATTAAAGTCTTAGCAGAGGCTAATTAGTGCCTCTCCAATTCTGCTATGAGGGAAAGCTCTATACATATCATTCCCCCGACTTTCAATCGCTTTCCATCTGCTCCCTGCTCACCAGTGGGGGCGGCATGAACCTTGTCCAGTACCAACACCCCCTGGGATCCCACCTGGTAGGAACTTCTTGTCTCAAAGGAAAGGGGCTGAAATGAACCCGCTGAGCATGTTTCCCAGTGCCCACCCCTTGCTGCTTCCAGAGGAGGATCTTGTGCTTTTGCTCTTTGGGCTTCAAATGGTGAGAGGAAAGGGCTGTTTTGTCTTCCGAGAGCGGGACATTCCACCTGGGGCTCAGGAGCAACGTGACATCCTGTTCTGCATGTGCCTTAGGAGGCTCTGGGATTTTTATAGCTCAGAATAATCTGTCTGGAACTATTAAAGCCACAAGGGAAGGAACCAGCAGGGATCACCCCTACAGAGAGGAAGAGGAGTTGGCTTCTGAGTAGTAGAAAAACTATTCACCATTTAAGGACATTTGAGTCTGGGAATGGCTGAAAAGTTGAGATGCTTAAAGGTTGAAGGAATTTTTAAAAAATCTTGGGCTGTAGGGAAACTTTCTTACCCTGGCCTATAATCCTTACAGGACCAGGCTTCCCTCTGCTTCTCTGCAGGCATCACCTGCTGCCCTATCCATGCTTCTTCTACTCCAGCCACCCCCACCTTGTTTCTGTGTACCTGCTCTAAAACAGAGGACTTCCTTCCCCAAGATATCTGCAGGCCTTTCCTGCCCTTACTTCAATGAGGCCTTTCCTCAAATATAATCCCAGGAGATGCCTTTCTTGCTGTTACATAGGATAGCCTTCCTCCATTCTCCTCCCTCTGCAGAGTTTACTAACATGGTATAATATCTTGATATTATTGTCTCCTCACTAGAATGGAAGTTCCATGAAGATAGGACTCTTGTTTATAAGATCGTGGCTAGACCCTAGCACCCAGCATGCTGCCCAGTAAATCTTCACTGAGTCAATGAAGGAAAGAATGAATGGGATAAGATATATGCACTTGAGCCTGACATAGTGTTTCAGCTTCTGTGACGAGAGTCATTACTAAGTAATCAGGAGTCTGATAAAGACTTGCCTTGAAATTTTCTGCAGGAGAATCTCCTCTACAATCTTTTTTTTTTCTTTTTTTTTTAACGGCCACGCTTACTGCATATGAAAGTTCCCAAGCCAGGGCTTGAATCTGAGCTGCCGCTGTAGCAACACCAGATCTTTTAACCCACTGTGCCAGGAGGGGATGAACCCATGCCTTTGCAGCCACCCAAGCTGCTACAGTTAGTTTCTTAACCCACTGTACCACAGAAGGAACTCCTTACATCCATTTTAATTTCCTGTACTATACTGAAAAGTATATATTTTCTTGCCAAGTAAGACTATGTAAGACTGTGGGAAATCCAGTATGGTGGTCGGGAGTATGGGCTGGGAACTCAGCTGATGCTCTGAGTATTATTTGTTGTGGAATCCTGGGTCTTTCTTTAACCTTTCCCAGCCACAGTTCCTCATCTATAACATGGAGATGGAGTAGGGCTTTCATGAAATTTAGACAACAGGCTCGACACAGAACAAGGGAACGATAAGTAGCAGGTTTAATGTTTACAAAAGGAGACTGGAAAGAGACGGCATAGAAAGGAATGGGTAATGCAGGTGTGGTAGAAAGCGCCTTGCTGGGAGTGGGGCCACTAAGATCAATATGTCAATATTTAAAACGCAGTTGTATTTTTACACAGGATCAATAAGTAAACTGGAAGCGAAATTAAGAAAACCATTCCATTTACAGTAGCATCAAAAGAACAAAATATTTAGGAATAAGTTTAACAATAATGTACAGTTTATATTCTGAAAACTACAGAAAATTGTTGAAAGAAATTAAAGAAGATTTAAATAAATGGAAAGACAACCCAGGTTCATGGTTTGGAAGACTTAATATTATTGACATTTGCTCTCCAAATTGATCTACACATTCAATTTACTCTCAAGATCCTGTTCGAGATGGGAGATCAAATCCCCAATTAAACTTAAGATGGCTGTAGGTCAGTGTGGCCAGTTTTTCTAAGACAGGAAAGCCAAGAAAACCTTAAACTTAAAGGACTTTGTTAAAGGGGAATGATTTGAAAAATAGTTAGGACCATCCCCAAAGGTGTAGTAACTTCATTGTAATCTAATTAATACAACCCCCTGTCTCCCCATCTAATCTTATCCCTTTGAATCTATGGAGCCCTACACAGGGTACTTTGAGCCTGGTGCCTTCTGGATGCCCCCTACTTGACTGAAACAAACTCAGGTATCACCAGAAGAGCCTTGTAACAAAAACAGGCGGGTCTAGGAGTTACAAGACCTGGGTTAGAATTCCTGTATGTGCAAGCTTGGCCAACTCAACTTCGTTGATCCTGTTTCCCTCACTTATAGGAAAGGATCATTCAGTGGTGCACTGGTAAATGTTTAACCATCAGCTCTCCGTTTGCCAGTTTCTGTGGTGTAAATACTCTCACCCTGGCCAATTTCCAGCCACCAGTGAGTTGGGAATAGATATGCACAACTAGCTCTCATGAGCTGGTAACTGCCATCTCCAGCAACACCTCTTAATACTTAGGTTACAGGGTTTTTAAGATGATTAAATGTGAACTGTATGAAAAATAATTAGTGGAGTGCTTTAGTAGAGCATCAGTAAGTAAATACCTATTGGGTGAGGTGCTCAGAAAGGAGGCATTTATTTTGGGCCCACTCCGAGGGGTGAAGCTTAGGCTGGTTCACTGGGAGAAAAGCTGGTGGGCTGGGGAACGGAAGTATGAGAAAGAGAATGAAACTGAGCTCTTATCTCAATATCGGTATCTGGGAGGGCATTGAGGGTAGCATCTTCCTGAAGGAAGTTCTGTGATTTCTGGAGCCTAGTGGGCCGCTGGTTATTTATGGCAGGGGTTCTCAAACTTTATCATGCCTTAGAATTTTCTGGAGTATTTGCTAAAACAGATTGCTGGGTTGTAACTGCAGAGTTTCTGATCCAGTAGGTATAGGGTAAAACTGAATATTTGCATTTCCAAGAAATTCCCAGGTGATGCTTGACACGCCTGTTTGGGACTCACACCTGGAGAACACCGAAATTATAGCAATGAAGGCTAGGGGGCTAGAGATGGAGTATTCTCTGTCTTGGCGGGTATCTCTGGCTCTCTTTCTCCAGGGTTCAGGGCTCCATATTCCTCCTCTTGCCTCTCTGTGCTGCTTTGGCAAAAATGATTTCTTTTATTTGGCAAAAATGAACTGCGTGTGATTATCTCTGAAGGTAAGACAGGGTGATTCATATGAGTTCATTTGTCGTTTTTCTTAAACAATGATTACGAATTTCCTGTGGAGGACAGTTACAGCCGCAAAGATGTTGTGTTCTTTGCCATGAACAGCTTTCTACCTAGGACTTCACTGGGGAACCAGGCTGGGCGAGGTACTTGGGAGAGAATGGATCACCAGGAAGTATGAGGACTGGTGAACAGTCAGATCCTGGGGCTATGCTGTCCATATCAGCCACATGTGGCTTTTACAATTTCATTCAAAGTAGATAAAGTCTGGAGTTCCCTGGTGGCCTAGCAGTTAGGGATTTGGTGTTGTCATTTCTGTGTCTCGGATTTGATCCCTGGCTTGGGAACTTCTGCATGCCATGGCCATGGACAAAAAAATTAAAAAGGAGATAATATCTAAAACTCATTTCCTTGATTATACTAACTACTTTTCAAGTCCTCCATGATCACATGTGGCTAGTGGCTATCACACAGGATGGCTCAGATAGAACCTTCCCACCATGGCCGGAAGTTCTATGGGACAGCACTGGTCCAGAGGACGAATGAAGAGAAGGTGGGGAAGGCTTTGAGGATGAAGGGATTGGTGATATCCCTCGAGAAATGAGCTTCTGCCCCATCCATATCAGGCTGGGAAGACTTTGGAGAAACTTTACGCTTCAGACAATCTGTAGAGACTGCAAAGCTCTTTAAATTATAACGTCCCAAATTGAAATTAGTCCACGGTGTCCCAGCCCTTATCCCGCAAAGCTGTTTTGCAGTTAGGGCTCGAAAACCATGAATGGCATTGGATTGAATGCTTTGACTGCTTTCATAGTCAACCCTTTATTTTTCCTACAGCTTCCTGCTCAGTGCCATGGCCTTTCTAGGAAGAAGGGTATGCCAGGAAATGCAGGTTGGGTGCTCTCAGGCTACCACCCTACTAGGGAATTGTCTTCCTGTCAGCTGTGTGTGACTGGATGGTAGGTGAAGGGCTTTTGGCTTGTTTCCACTGAGTCACCAGGACTCGGCTACACTGATGACAGGGCCTCCCTCCTAGGGGCCCGGCTGTGTCTCAGGATCCCATTGGGAGTGGGAGAAGAAAGTCTCAGGTATGCTTGACGTTATGCAGGTCAGTGTGGTCACACTTATCCAAAGAAGAGAGGATCCAAGAAAACCTTGAACATTTAAGACTTTAAACTGTGTCTCAAATGACACTGAACTAATTTGTGCAGCAGAGGCCGTTTTGTTCTGCAGTCAATTCCCTTCTCTCCCACATCTTCTAACACTGATTCTGCCTCCAAAACCCCAGGCCCCACCCCTTTAAAGAAGGTTTAGTTAATTCCTAAATTTACATATAATTTTTCTAGTTTTCCCCTCCAAAATCTTTTTGTTTCTGATGCTCTACTGCAGCAGTTTTCTCCAGAAAGTTATTTCAGTGCTTGGGCAAGGAGGAGGGTCTCCAGATCCTGGAGATCTGGAGAGTTTAAATGAAAGTGTATCCAAAGGAGGCCTCAGGTTTGGAGGAAAGCACTGGGAAGGGCAAAGAGAAGAAGGAACCCAGATACATTCTTTGCAGTAGTAAAAGGATCATGTAGAAGAATCCAGGTTTTAAGTGTTTAGGGACGTGGGGCAATGAATAATCATTCCTTACCTGTACACGATGCTTCCTGGTTTGTAAAGTTTTTTAATATGATCTTATTTTGACCCCTCTACATTCTTGTGAGGTAGTAAGAGCAGGTGGTACTGTTCTTATTTTACAGATAAGGAAAAATTTTCAAAGCGTTCTGCTGGAATTCATCCTCTGTCTGCTGGTACCGAATTAAAAGGCAGAGACAGATTTTTAGGTAAAGAAGAAAAAAATAGCTGTATTGCTTTGCCAGGCAAAGGAGGGTCACAGCAGGCTAATACCTTAAAGACTGTGCCCCCACCCCCCTCAGAAAGAATTGCTAGGAGTTCTATAGTAAAAAGGAGAAAAACTGGTTTTCAGATAGGAATCAGGATTGGGACAAACATGCAGTCTTCTTTCTTTGGGGGCATTTTAGGCATCAAAGCTGGAGTCAGGAGATGTTCATGATGCTGGCTTGGGTTACTGCCTAGAAAAACAGTACTTGTGAAAAGGGCATATTGATCAAAGAAGAGAACAAACAAGGCATGTGCTAATAACCTTTAACCCACAGGCAATTATGCTCAAGGTGCCTAATCTTTAGCTTACAGGCAGTGGTGTTTAGGGTGCAATTAAGTCAGGGAGAAGGACAAGGAAGGACTCTAAGCTGTTCAATTTTATTCATTTCTAAAAGAAGCATAAGGAATATAACTTTTCTCTTAGGTGTATAAGATGCCTATATTATTATGTGTATTCCTTTTTCCTTGAGAGGGAACCAGGTTCCTGCCCCAAGGCTGTACTATTGTTGCTTGACTGTTCCTCCCTTGTCTTTGCATTCCCTTCCTTCTCTGATCAGCAACTGTCTGAACCTGTCCCTAGGAACTCAGGGAAGGTCATGGTGGCTGAATGAGGCCCGTTTCCTAAGAACAAGAAATGTGGGACACAGAAAGGATCTTGTACCCAGGAACCCCACAGGGCCGTGTCTCGTATCAAGAGTGACAATTCCAAGAATCCCACTGCACCCCAAGCCAATTAAATCAGGATTTCTGGAAATAGGGCTGTCAGTTTTTCAAGCTCTCCAAGTGATTTCAACATACAGCCAAACAAAACAGCCCGCCTCTTTAAAACAGTGCTTCTGAAAATTTGATATGCAGAGGAATCACGTGGGGAATCTTGTCTGTAGGCCTGCAATTCTGCCTTTCTAAAGCTCACTCGGGAAAAACAACTGATCTAAGGATCACACTTTGAATGTGCCTGGCTTCAAAGACATTTTTTGGGGGAAATTCCGAGTTCTCATGCAGGCTTCAGTGAATTCTTATGTAAGTATGTATGTGTGGAGGGGGTTGGGGGGGGCACGTGGGGAGGAGATCAGGATAATCAGAGCCCTATTAAACATTCTGTTTTTTTTCTCAACCAACAAGAAAGCACAGCATGTTCTAGTTATGCTCAGAGTCATCTATAAAAAAAGAAAAATTCTCTTCATAAATGCCTGGGAAGATAACTATTACTCCTCCAGTGACGGCTGTCCTGCACTCTCAAAGACAGGTGAAAGCTTGTTATGAAACCGAAGGTTGCCATTAGTTATACCCATTTCACCTGTAACTTGCCTTTATTAATCATTATCGTTTTAATTGTTGCCTCAAGATTTGCATGTTCTCCAACCACTAGGTATCCTAAACAATGTTTGCCTGAGTTTTCTAGAAATTGGGAGTCAGCTGTGTCCAATTCAGCTGACCTGGTTAAGACAGGACGGGAAGTACCCACCCTTCAACTGGGCATGCTCAAACAGCTACCCAGCGACCTTTTGAAGGCCTGTAGCACAGCGTACTTACGCCTGCGCAAAGATGATGACCATGATTCCCCAACTTTTTCCAATCACAAGTCTCCAGGCTCAACCCACGCTCACCACTTCTGAGTATCCTGAGCCCTTACTTTCTGGGGGGCAGATGGGAGATTTGTCCTCCAATCTCCTTGCTTGGCTTCCTTGCAAATAAGCCCTCTCTTTGCCGAAAACCTGTGCATTTCAGTATTTTGGCTTGCTATGCATCGGGAAAAATGAGCCTGGGTTTGGCAAGGGCAAGCTCTGGAGGGAGGTCTAGATGGAATTCTTGCTTGTCGGCCCCTTGCAGGTTCTGAGAGTCTGTGGATGAACCAAGCAGCTGCAAGGTACATTCATTCCAGGACTATTCTTGACGTCCCCCAAGCGAGGTACCCTTGAACTTCATTTTTTTTTTTTAGCTTTTTAGGGCCACACCTATGGCATATGGACGTTCCCAGGCTAGGGTGTTCAATGAGAGCTGTAGCCACCAGCGTAAGCCACAGCCATAGCAACGCGGGGATCCGAGTCGCATCTGCGATCTGCACCACAGCTTGCGGCAAGGCTGGATCCTTAACCCACTGAGCAAGGCCAGGGACCGACCGGCATCCTCATGGATACTAGTTGGGTTCCATAACTGCTGAGCCCCGATGGGAACTCCTGAACTTCTGCATTTAGTTTGCCCTTGCAGCTAAGAAACAAACGGCCTTGGGGGCTGGGTTTGAAACACACCTTTTGGGTGAGTAAACTTGTTAAAGAAATGTACCTATTTCTAGATTGTTTTTGCAATCCTGACGAAATGGTGGGTTGGAGGCCCACCTGGTGGGATTTTGGCAAATAGTATAAAAGTTTACAGCTGTTGAGGTAGTTGGTACCTGGGTTAAAGGCTTGGGACTCTGGTTTTTGGATTTGGGCTTGTTTGGACATGGCCATTTATGACTCATTGTCTTAATTGTTAAGAACTGGCTATTGGGGGTTGAACTTCTTGGTAACCATGGCTGAGACCATCAGAAAGATTTTGTTGCTGCAACCTCCTGAAAGCAAACTCCTTTAAGGTGGGAAACATTAATTCACATCCTAGGCTGCTTTCTCAAATTCAGGAACTCTCAGTGATGAATCTGGGGAAAAGAAAAATAGGGTATTTTTTTGGTAACACTGCATGGCTACTGTATCTTTAGGCTCTGAAGCAAAATGGTCTACAAATGGAATTTATATTCCAGTACAGTTTTGCATCTAGACCTACTTTGTAAATGGGAAGAAAAATGGGATGAAATACCTTATGTATATATATAGTCTTGTATGTTTATTGCATCAGAATAAACTTGTGCAAAGAAAATGTAAGATTATGATTCAAAAGCAAGGAAAGGCAAACCTGATTTGCTTGATTCTAAGGAGGAGGAGGATGACTTGCTATTATTTTAGTTGAACTCTCTGAAGGCCCTTCTTCTACCTTATACGATGGTGTTGCTGCTCTTTTGTTGCTGGTGCTGGAGCCTGGGCTCCACATGTGCCAGATGAATATCAGTTTGTGCAGGACTTAAGAGTAAATAATGAAATTCTAGAAGATATTCATCCACTAGTCCCTAATCCATATGCTCTGCTCACTATTCTGTCTGGAGATTTTTGTTGGTTTACCATATTGGATTTGAAGGATGCCATATCTATCTCCTTGAGTTTTGAATCCCAGAAGTTTTTTGCTTTCAAATGGAAAGATCTAGATACAAAAGTTAAACAGTACTGCAATACAGTACTTCATGGATTTAAAAATTCACTTATAATATTTGGAGAAATCCTGCCAAAAGATTTTAGGGACCCTTAATTAAAAGAGGGAGCCCTGGAGTTCCCTTCGTGGCCCAGTAGTTAACGAATCCAACTAGGAACCATGAGGTTGAGGGTTTGATCCCTGGCCTTGCTCAGTGGGTTAAGGATCCAGTGTTGCCGTGATCTGTGGTATAGGTTGCAGATGTGGCTCGGATCCTGAGTTGCTGTGGCTCTGGTGTAGGCTGGTGGCTACAGTTCTGATTCAACCCCTAGCCTGGGAACCTCCATGTGCCACAGGTGAGGCCCCAGAAAAGACAAAAAAGACCAAAAAAAAAAAAAAAAAAAAACTAACAAACAGAAGCCCTACTTCAGTTTGTGAATGATACTCTGATTGCTAGTAAGGCAAAGGACACCTCAAATCAAAATACAGTTTTGACTTTGTCAAAAGAATTCAACTTTTTGCTTGAATGAGGCTATAGTTCAAGAAAAAGGCACAGATTTCTCAGCCCTCTTAAATATTTGGGTATTGTCCCATATTGGAAAAAACATACCAGAACTCTTGAAAGCAATAACAGAGCATGTTTCTCTGAAGGGCAGCCTATTGTTATTTTGGAATCAAATCCTGGGTTTCTTATCCCTCTGAATAGAAGAAGTATTGGGGAGGAGACAGAGAAGGGGCTTAATAGGTGAAGGAAATTAAGAAATAAAAACTGCTAATTATGAAAGTCACAAGGATGTAATATATAGCACCAGAAATACAGTCAATATTAGATAATAACAGTGTGTAATCTAAAATTAGCAAACTGTTGTGTGATACACCAGAAACTAACAGAACATTGTATGTCAACTATACTTGAATTAATGAATAAACGGGGAAAAAAATTGGGGGTATGATGCTGTTATATACAGAGTAGATGACTGACTGATGGGGACCTGCTGTGTAGTGCAGGGAGTCTTCTCAATTCTGTGGTGAACTGTGTGGGAAAGAATGGCTGTGTATATGTGTGGCTAATTCACATTGCTGTACACCTGAAACTGACATAGCATTGTAGGTCAACTATGGTAAAATTCTGAAATAAATTGGTGGTATGAACTGACAGAAGAAAATTTCAAATAATGATGTATGTGAAAGTCATTCTGGCTTATGTATGATTTAACTTAAATTTTATGCTAAGTAAAACAGCCTTTTGTGTCCTATTAAACATTACATTTAATATTTAATTTTTTATTTTTTGTGTTTTTCTTTTTATTAGAGTTGATTAAAACGTTGTGCCAATTTCTGCTGCACAGCAAAATGACCCAGTCATACATATATATATATATATTCCCCCCTCCCATGTCATCTTTAATCGTGGTGCATCCCAAGAGACAGGATATAATTCCCTGTGTTATACAGTAGGACCTCATTGCTTACCCATGCCAAATGCAACAGTTTGCATCTACCAACCCCAAACTCCCAGTCCATCCCACTCCCTCCCCTCTCATCCCTGGCAACAACCAGTCTGTTCTCCTTTGCTCTGAGTCTGTTTCTGTTCTATGGATAGTTTCATCTAGGCTATATTTTAGATTCCACATATAAGTGAAATTATAGGGTATTTGTTTTTATGGTTTACCTCACTTAGTATGAGACTCTTCAGTTGCACCCATGTTACAAATGGCATTATTTTGTTCTTTTTTATGGTTAAGTAGTAATTCCATTGTCTATATGTACCACATCTCTTCTTAATCCATTCATCTGTTGATGGACATTTACGTTGTTTCCATGTCTTGGCTGTTATGAATAGTTCACGTGAACATAGGGGTGCATGTATCTTTTTGTAGTTTTGTCCACATATATGTCCCACAGTGAAACTGCTGGTTCATATGGTAGTTCTATATTTTAGTTTTCTGAGGAATCTCCGTACTGTTTTCCATAGTGGTTGTACTAACTTACCTTCCCACCAACAGTGTGGGATGGTTCCCTTTTCTCCATAGCCTCTCCAGCATTTGTTATTTGTAGACTTATTAATGATAGCCATTTTACCAGTGTGAAGTGATTCCTCATTGTAGTTTTGATTTGCATTTATCTAATAATTAGTCATGTTGAGCATTTTTTCATGTGACTACTGGACATCCATATATCTTCTTTGGAGAGATGTCTGTTTAAGTCTTCTGACCATTTTTCAATTGGATTTTTTGTTTTTATGCTGTTGTATGAGCTGTTTGTAGATTTCTGAGATTAAGCCCTTGTCAGTTGCATCATTGGTAACTATTTTCTCCCATTCTGTATGTTCTTTTTGATTTTTTAAAAATGGTTTCCTTTGATGTGCAAAAGCTTGTGAGTTTGATTAGGTCCCATTGGTTTATTTTTGTTTTTATATCTGTTGCCTTGAGCGACTGACCTAAGAAAACATTTTTATGGTTGATGTCAGAGACCGTTTTGCCTATGTTCTCTTCTAGGAGTTATATGGTACCTTGTCTTATGTTTAAATCCTTAAGCCATTTTGAGTTTATTTTTGTGCATGGTATGAATGTATGTTCTAGTTTCATTGATTTACATGCACCTGTCCAGTTTTCCCAGCACCACTTACTGAAGAGACTTTTTCCCATTTTATATTCTTGCCTCCTTTGTCAAAAATTCGTCATCGGTGTCTGGGTTTATTGCTGGGCTCTCTATTCTGTTTGGTCTATCCACGTAGCTGTTTTTGTACCAGTACCAAACTGTCTTTTTTTTTTTTTTTTTCTTTTTAGGGCTGCACCTGCGGCATATGGAAATTCCAAGGCTAGGGTTTGAATCAGAACTGCAGCTGCTGGCCTGCACCACAGCCACAGCAATGCCAGATCCTTAGCCCACTGAGCAAGGCCAGGGATTGAACCTGCATCCTCATGGATATTGGTTGAATTCATAAACCACCAAGCCACAATGGGAACTCCCCAGACTATCTTGATTACTCTAGCTTTGTAGTATTGTTTCAGGTCTGGGTGAGTTAGGCCTCCTCCTTGGTGTTTTTTTATTTTTCTTTTTTTTCCTCCCCCACCTCCCCCAGGATTGCTTTGGCAATTCTGGTTCTTTCATGGTTCCATATAAAATTTTTGGATTGTTTGTTCTGGTTCTGTGAAAAATGTCATGGTAATTTGATAGGGATCACTTTAAATTTGGGCAGTATGGCCACTTTAATGATATTCTTCCAATCCAGGAGCATGGGATATCTTTCCATCTCTTTGAATCCTCTTTAATTTCCTTGATTATGCTTTATAGTTCTCAACATATAAGAATATATGTTCTTCCACCTCTTTGGTCAGGTTTATTCCTAGGTATCTAATTTTTGGAGGTGTGATTTTAAAAGGTATTTTTATATTCCTTTTCTAATATTTCATTGTTAGTATACAGAAATGCAACCAATTTCTGAATGTTAATCTTGTATCCTGCTACTTTGTTGAATTCCTTCATCAGTTAAAGAAGTTTTTGTGTGGAGTTATTAGGGTTTTCCATGTATAGTATCATGTCATCTGCATGTAATGACAATTTTACCTCTTCTCTTCCAGTTTGAATACTTTTTATTTCTTTTGTTTATCAGATGTTGTGGCTAGGACTTCTGATATGACATTGAATTAAAAAAGTGGTGAGACTGGGCATCCTTGTCTTCTTCCAGATTTTAGTAGGAAGGCTTTCAGCTTTTCTTTGTTGAGTTTTATATTGGCTGTGGGTTTGTCATAAATGGCTTTTATTGTGTTAAAGTATGTTCACTCTATACCCACTTTGGTAAGAGTTTTTATTCAATAACAGATGTCAGACTTTATCAGATGCTTTTTTTGAAACTATTGAGATCATGTGGTTTTAGACTTTTTCTTAATGTGGTGTATGACATTGACTGATCTGGGTATGGTGGCTGTGGTGAACCTTCCTTGTGAACTTGGGATGAATCCCACTTGGTCGTGGTATATGATCTTTTTTATGCGTTGTTGGATTCCACTGGCTAAAATTTTGTTGAGAATTTTTGCGTCTATATTCATCAAAGATAATGGCCTATAATTATCTTTTTTGGTAGTTTCTTTGGTTTCAGTATTAAGGTGATGGTGGCTTCACAGAATGTCTTTGGGAGTGTTCCTTCTTCAATATTTGGGAAAAGTTCAAGGAGGATGGGCATAAGTTCTTCTTTGTATGTTTGGTGGAAATTGCCTGTGAAGCCATCTGGTCCTGAACTTTTGTAGGGAGTATTTCTATTACATATTTAATTTCATTTCTAATGACGGGTCTGTTTAAATGATCTTTTTTGACTCAGTTTTGATGGGCTGTATGTCTCTAGAAAGTTGTCCATTTCTTCTAGATTGTCTAATTTGTTGGCATACAGTTGTTTATAGTATTCCCTTATGGCCTTTTGTATTTCTGCAGTGTCAGTTGAGATTTCTACTTTCTCATTTCTTGTTTTATTTGGGTTCTCTTCTTGGTGAGTCTGGCCATAGATACTGAATGGTTGTGTTTTCATTGTCATTTTTCTCAAGGTGTTTAATTTCCTTTTTTCTTTACTTGTTGACCCATTCATTTTGCAGTAGAATGTTGTTTAGTCTCCATGTAGTCAGTTTTTTCACATTTTCTTTTTCCTGTAGTTGACTTCTAGTTTTCATACCATTATTGTCAGAGAAGATGCTTAAAATAATTTCTATACTCTTAAATTGGTTGAGGTTAGTTACTTTTGTGGCCCAGTATGCGGTCAATCCTAGAGAAATGTTCCATGTGCACCTGAAAAGAATGTATATTCTTATGGGTTTTTTTTTTTTTTTGAGGTAATGTCCTGAAAATAACTAATTCTGACCATTCTTTTGTGTCATTTAGCATCTCTGTTGCCTTGTTGATTTTCTGTCTAGAGAATCTTTGCATTGATGTGAGTGGGGTGTTAGTCTCCTACTCATTTTTTTATTCCCATCAGTTTCTTCTTTTATGTCCACTAGTATTTGTCATATATATTTTGGTGCTTCTCCATCCTGTATCTTCTTTCCTGTTCAGAGGAGACCTTTCAATATTTCTTTTAGAATGGGTTTAGTGTTGTTCTATTCTTTTAGTTTTTGCTTGTTGGAGAAATTCTTTATTTCTACTATTTTAAATAATCTTGCTAGGTAAAGCATTCTAGGTTGCAAATTTTTCCCTTTTAGAACTTTGAGTATTTCTTGCTACTCACTTATAGCCTGTAGCGTTTCTATAGAGAAATCACCTGGTAGCCTTATGGATGTTCCCTTGTAATTACCTCTTTTTCTCTTGCTGCCTTTAGAATCATCTCCTTATTTTTAACTTTTGCCATTTTTATTATAACATGTCTTGGTGTAGGTCTGTTTGGGTTCAACTTGTTTGAGGCCCTCTTTGCTTCCTGTATCTAGATATCTCATTCCTTCTTTAGAATTGGAAATTTTTCAGCCCTAATTTCTTCAAATATATTTTTAACCCCCCTTTTCTTTTTCTTCTCCTTCTGGAATTCCTATTATATGTAGATTGGCATGCTTTATATTATCCCATAGATCTTATATTGCTTTCATTTTTTTTCATTTGGTTTTCTGTCTGCTGTCCTGATTGGGTGAGTTCCATTATTCTATCTTCCAAGTCACTTATTGTTTGTTCCTTCAGGGGAATTATCCTGTTCTTTTAACTGGGGATGGTTCCTGTGCCTCTTCATTTTGCTTATATTTTTCTTACTATGTGAGTTTAGGGAAAACAGTTGTAGTCTTGGAGGCCTATTTATGTTTGGGAGCATCCCTGGGTAGCTTGTGAGAACTTACTATTTTTTTTTTTGGCCATGAGGGCTGATTTTGGTTTGGCTGCCTGCTATCTTTTGCCTTAGTGCGTGTAGGCTCTTCTCCCCTTGATGGGGGTGTAAAGGTATATGGTCTGCTTGTGCTTCTAGGGAGGTGGTGACAATGGGCAGCAACTGTAGGTGGTGCCTGGTCACCCAGCACTTGGCAGTGTCAGGGACTCATGGGGAGGTGTGGGCAGTAGGCTACTCTTGATTACAGGGCCCTTGGTAGTGACAGTGACCCTCAGGAAAGGAGTGGCAGTACCCAGAGCCTTTGACAGAGAGGCATGTGTGTTCCCAATGAGGTGAGGGCTATGGAGGTACTCTGTTGCAGGGCGCTCCTTGGCAGGGCCTCTGAGGTGACTGGTGCCACAGGTTGTGTCTGTTCAAGGGACTCTTAGTGGTAGCAGTCTGTGCCCACGTCAGGATTCCAAGATGACTGTGGTGGTTTGCAACTACCCCCGTAGCCCCTGCAAGAGCTGCCCTGCCACCTGAGAACCCTCACATGTATTGAGAAAAAGAAGTTTCCATGGCGGTTCTGCCGCCCTCCTCTCACACTCTCCAACAATGCTGTCTTGTTTCTCCTGAGGGCCCAGGTCTCTGGTGGTGCTCCACTTCCCAGTGAGTGGTGCACTGATAGCCCACTGCTAGCCAGATACCCTACTAGGGCTGTTTCCACACAGCCTCTGTAGCCCTCTTAGTGCCAGAACCAGCCCAAGGGTCTCAGGCTGTGGTGCACTCAGTGGTGGTACCAATGTTCTCTGCAGCTCCCTCTGCTTTACTCTTCTTAGATAGGCTGCTGCACTTTGCTCTGAGGCTTTGGGGCTCATCTTCCATCCCAGCTGATATCCCTGTCATTTAGGTGGCCTCCCAGGGTGAGGATTCCTTTCCTGTTTCATAGCTCCCTCTCAGGAATGCTGGTCCTATCCTGGTTCTTTTTTCTCTTCTCTCTCTCTTTTTTTCCTTCTTCTTTTTGTTCTACCCAGTTGTATAGAGATTTTCTTGCCCTTTTTGGAAATCTGAGGTCTTCTGTCATTGTTCGGTAGTTAGTATGTGAGAATTGTTCTACATGTAGATGGGTGTTTTTTTTTGGTTGTGATGTTTTTGTGGGAGAAGGTAAATTCCATGTCTTAATCCTCTGTCATCTTGATCCTCTTAATTTTTGTTTTTTTTTAATTTAAGCTATTTTTAAAGTTACAGTTGTACAATATTATGTAAGTTATAGGGATACAGTATAGTAATTCACAATTTTTTAAGTTCATGCTTTATAACTGTTATAAAAAATTTGCGGCTTATTTTATACATAATAATTTGTACTTAATCCTCTCCCCACTAGTAACCACTATTTTGTTTTCTTTGTGAGTCTGATTCTTTTTGTTAAATTTCCCAGTTTATTGTGTTTTTAGATTCCACTTATACATGGTGTCATACAGTGTTAATCTTTTTCTAACTTAATTTCACTTTGCATAATACCCTCCAAGTTCATCCAAATTTTTGCAAGTGGCAACATTTCCTTCTCTTTTATGGCTGAGTATTCTATTTTATATACAGCACATCATCATCTGTTCATCTGTTGATGAACACTTAGGTTGCTTCCATATCTTGGTCACTGTAAATAATGCTGCTAGGAACATTGGGGTGCATGTGTCTTTTCAAATAAGTGTTTGGGTTTTTTGGGAATATATACCCAAGTGTGCAATTACTGAGTCATATGATAGTTTTATTTTTATTTTATTCTATTTTTTCTTTTTAGGTCTGCACTCGCGGCATAGGCAAGTTCCCAGGCTAGGTGTCAGATCTGAGCTGTAGCTGCCAGCCTACACCACAGCAAATGCCAGATCCTTAACCCACTGTGCAAGGCCAGAGATTGAACCCGTGTCCTCATGGATACTAGTTGGGTTCATTACCATTGAGCCATAATGGGAATTCCCAGTGGTTTTATTTTTAATTTTGAGAAATCTCCATACTGTTTTCCAAGTATCTGCACTAGTTTACATTCCCATCAACAGAATACGAGGGTTCCCTTTTCTCTTTATCCTCTCCAATGATTGTTATTTGTGTTCTTTTTGATGACAGCCATTCTGACAGGTGTGAAGTGATATCTCATGATTTTGATTTACATTTCCCTAATGATTAATGATGTTGAGCATCTTTTCATGCGCCTGTTGTCAGTCTGCATTTCTTCTTTGGAAAAATGTCTATTCAGGTCCTATGTCCATTTTTATTCTTTTACTTTTTAAAAAATATTTATTTATTTATTTTTGCTTTTTAAGGCTGCACCCATGGCGTATGGAGGTTCCCAGGCTAGGGGTCCAATCGGAGCTACAGCTGCCGGCCTACACCACAGCAACACAGGATCAAAGCCGCATCTGCAACCTACACCATAGCTCACAGCAACACCAGATCCTTAACCCTCTGAGTGAAGCCAGGGATCAAACCTGAGTCCTCATGGATGCTAGTTGGATTCATTTCTGCTTCATTTTTATTTTTAATTGAAGTACAGATGATTTACAATATTGTTAGTTTCAGGTGTACAGCCAAGTGATTTAGTTACACATATATATTTTAAGATTCTTTTCCATTATAGGTAATTTTGAGATATTGTAATAGTTATTTGTGCTCTATAGCAAATCCTTGTTCATCTATTTTATATGTATTAGTGTGTATTTGTTAATCTCCTATTCCTAATTCATTTGTCCTCACTTCTTCCCTTTGGTAACTATAACTTTGTTTTCTATGAGTCTTTCTCTTTTGTAAGTTCACTTGCATGTTTTTAGATTCCACATATAAGCAATATCATAATATTTGTCTTTCTCTGTCAGACTTCATTTAGTATGGTAATCTCTAGGTCCATCCATGTTGCCACAGATGGCAATATCTCATTCTTTTTTATGGCTGAGTAATAGCCTATTGTATGTGTGTGTATGTGTATGTATGTGTGTGTGTGTGTATATATATATATACGTATGTATATATATATACACATGTATATATATACGTGTGTGTGTGTATATGTGTGTATATATATATCACATCTTTATCCATTCATCTTGTTATTGTCCAGGGCTCTTGGCCTCCTTAATCAGTAGAAATTGATAGAAATGCCAGACAGGAAAGTTCAGGCAAAGTTTTACTGGGGCCCCAGCTGCAGCAGGAGGGAGCAAAAACAAGTGATAGTCTTCCCTGCTTCCTTGCTCTGCAGAGAGGACGAGCTGGTTCCTTATATCAGGTGAGGGTAGTTATGAGTCCAAGGGTTGGGCCAGATGGGTGGCTTAGGTAATTTGCCTTCCCCTTTGGTGGAGGTGTGTGCCTTTCTTTGCTCCTGGCTCTGCAGAAGTGGCAGTTGGTTGTTTTAGTCATTTTGTATCTTGTCTATATTTTGCCCCAACTGCACAGGTATGCAGTTATTTTTAGTCTCTTAGAGTTTCTTTGTATTTTGTTGCTTGAGGAGACGTTTGTCCAGGTGCTTACTGCAGCAAAGGGCCTCAGGTCCCAGCCTGTCTCATTCCTCCCTGAGAGATTCCACATCCTTATTCTTAAGGGGTAAGGTGCTGAAGATTTCTTCTTCTGAAACTTCTTCCTGCTGGTCAGGGACCATAGACCTTAGCTTACCCTAGAGGTGTAGAAATTTCTCATTGATTTTTCCACAGATTGGTAGGGATCTGGGTCACCCTCCACTGGCATGGGGTGAATTCCTTGAGCCAGTATGACTTTTACCTAAAACTGAACCTTGAAGACACAAACTTAACCAAAAGGCTAAACAACCCAAGGCCAAAAAGGAGAACAACAACAATAGCCTTTAAAGGGCCTAGAGAGGAAAGGAACCTGGTTAACTTTGAGAGGGCTTCTTCTAAATGTTGACCAGGCAGTGGAGGTGATATCACTGCTGCTAAAATCATGAATTCAGCCTTCCTGGGTGTATGTTTCCTTAATATTAACTTCGTGTCCTAGCACATTAATTAGGGTGCAGCAGGCAATAATAATTATTGTACAAACTCCACCTTGTTCTGCCAAAAGGTAATCAAGAGCTAGACAATTGTCAAGACCTACATTAGCCAAAGAAACAAGAGAGGTGTTAAGTCTCATTAAGGCTTTTCCCATCTGTTCTATTATATAACCAAGCTGTCTTACTGTTGCTTCATGATAGGTGTAGCCTTCCTATGCATCTGCCAACCCTATAGCCAGCCCTGTCCCTGTTAAGGTTCTTCTTAGTGCCTTCCAGGTTTGATGGTGGGCTAGAGTGGTTCTGCTCTAGATGAAATTCCATCTTATCCCTATAGTGTACTCTTCTATGAAGTACATTATCCATGCATTTATGGGCTATAGCTTGGTCTTTGGGGGACCCCTCTTTCCAGGTTTTAAGAAGGACTTGGTCCCCAGGATTTATTGGTGAAGGAACTTCATCCTCTGTATTTCTAGTAGAAGCTGGTAGTGCCTTGTGGGCATAGTCCTGGGTTTCCTTCTGAACTTATTATAGAGTAATAATACATCTCAGGGCCTGGATCACCTCATCTAGTAGAACGTCAGTAGTAAGGAAAGGCCTCCCATAGGTATTTCAAAGGGGCTAAGCTGCAGACCACTCCTGGGGCTACGCAGACCCCAAGGAGTAGAATAGGAAGCAAACTGGTCCAGGGTTCATGGTTTTCTTGGCAGAGCTTTGCTAAGGTTTTCTTTAAAGTATGGTTCTTTCCTCTACCTTCCAGAAATCTGGGAGTGCAAGAGGTATGTAGCTTATAGTCTATCCCTTAGGGCCCTGGTGAGTTCCTGTGTGATCTGGCTATAAATGAAGGCCCGTTATTGCTCTGGAGGAACTTTGAAAGTCCAAACTGAAGAATTATTTTTTTTTAAAGAGACTTAGAGACTTTCATAGCCTTTTCAGATTGGGTGGGGAAGGTTTTGACTAAGCCCATGAAAGGATCAATAAATCAAGACGATATTTATATCTTGATCATGGGGGTATTTTGGGTGAAATGTGTCTGCCGGCATTCCCCTAGATGTGTCCCTTCGCATTGAATTGGCCTAAGTAATGGAGAAGGGATTGGATGGGGCTGTGGGTTATTATGGGCACGTAAATCATACGCAAACATTACTAATTTTACTATTCTTTTAAGCCCATTCCCTGAAAAGGCCTTTTGCATCAAGTCCCATAGTGTATCCCTCCCATAGTGGGTGGCATCATGTAAGCTCTTCATGAGCTTCCATTGTTGGGCCTTAGGGGTTAGAACCTGTCATCCTTTTTATACCAGCCTGTGCCTCCTTTGTCATAGTCCCATTTCTCAGCATTTTTGTTGTTGCTGTAGGGAATACTGGGGGAGGCTAGGGAGTTCAGGGTAGCTAATCACTAGGCCATTAACTTGATCAGGTGCCTGCATTTGAGCTGCTTGTTTTGTGGTTTGGTCAGCTTTGCTGTTTTCCTGGCTCACAAAAGACCCATCCCTCTGATGGCCCTATAGTGGATCACTGCTTCTAAAAGAATCAGAATCAAATCTTTATGTTTGATGTAGTAATTTCTAGTGGTTAACGTTCCTCTTTGTTTCTAAAAGGCAGCATGTGTAGCACATGGAAATCACATTTAGAATCAGCAAAACTAGTTCATTTCTTACCTTTCCCTAATTGCAAAGTTCTCGTTAATGCAATTAGTTCTGCCTTCTGGGCCAAAGTCAGGTGACAGGGCCTTGGGTTCTATGACCTTATTTAGACTAACTATGGCATACCCTGCCTTTCAAGTTCCCATTTCTTTAAAAATTCTTCCATCAGTAAGCCATTCAAGCTTCAAGAGGCTTGTCTAGAAGATCAGACCTGCTGGAGTAAGTTCATTCTATGGTCTCTATACACTGATGCAATAAGTCTCCACTTTCGACAGTTGGAAGCAGAATTGCTGGGTTTAGTGTTTGGCACATCTTTGCTATAAAGTCGGGGGTATCCATTAAGAGGTCTGATACCTTGTTATCCTTCCTCCAGTCAACCAATGATGTCCTTTGACTTCAGCGCAGATTGTACCTGGTGAAGGGTTAGTATATCAGTGTCATCCTGGGCGAGCTTAGAAGCCTCACTGACCACTAGAGCTGTGACTGCTACTGCCCTCAGGCAGCTTGGCCATCTCAGAGCCACTAAGTCCAATTGTTTGGAAAAGTAAGCCACTGGTTTATGATCCAGTACCAGCTTTTGGGTTAGGACTCCTAGCACTATCCCTGACCCTCTGTGAACTCATTGGGTAAAGAGCCTACTCAAGTTTGGAAGCTCCAGTGCTGGTGCTTTGCTCAACTTGCTCTTTAGAGTCTCAAAGGCCCACTGGTGGTCACTATCCTATTGAAGGGGTTCCCTTCTCTCTTAAGAGTCTCATATAGGGGATTTGATACAAGGCCATAATTTGGAATCAAGATACAACAGAACACAGATTGGAGATGGTAATGCACTAATTGCTGTTTTTCTGTCTATGGCCAGGGCTTGTGCCTGTGGGGTCAAAACACATTCTAAATATTGAACCAGTTGCTTTGAGATGTGAGACTTGGTTGGAAAGAATTTATATCCTTGAATATTTTTTTTTGCCATGAAATTTAGGACCCTAACAGTATTTTGATCTGAATCTTACTTGGCCTCACTACTTATCAATAAATCATCAACATGTTGTAGTAGAATTCCCTTCTTAAGGCTCAGTTACCTTGCTAATGAGTTTGCAAAAACATGAGGGCTGTCCCAAAAGCCCTGCAGAAGCAAGTATATTGGTTAGTTTCCAAGGGGTCAAGTTTCCTCCATTCAAAAGCAAAAAGGTAGTGGAAGTCTGGATATAGGGGAATACAGAAAAATGTATCTTTGAGGTTCTAAACAGAGAAATACTGAGTGCTCCCAGGCACTTGGCTGAGAAGGGTGTATGGGTTTGGCACCAGAGGGTGAATAGGGTTGACGGCCTCATTCACAGCTCGTAAGTCCTGCACAAACTGCTATTCTCCTTTAGGCTACAGAATGGGAAGGATCAGGGTATTGGAAAGGGGTTGGCAGGTCCTAATGAGTCTCTGTTTTAGGAATTTGGTGGGCATTGGTTGGAATCTCCTTCAGGGCATCAGACTTTAAAGGATATTGTCTATTCCAGGGGTATTTTCCCCTGGGCTTTACCTTATTTTTACTGGGGAAACACATTTTACCCTTCCTGACACCAAGGTATCCCAAATTGAAGGATCTATTCTCTAGTTTCTTAGAGGATGTCTTAAGGAATATTTTGATGACCACCAGCCATGTCATCTGGGGGTATTAACAGATACATTTTCTGTTTGGATTCTCTACCTCCTTGAACTTCACCCTGCCAGCTCCTAGATTATGTAGCACATCTCTTTGAGGAGGGGCACAGGGCATTCTGCCATATTCAGAAAGGAGTGAGTACTAATGATGGACCTGACTCTGCAAGAAAGGGGAATGGAATGTAAGTTGCCTTACCTTTGGCTGTTCATCAACTCCAATCACAGTACAGTCAGTGTTGGAGAGAGGCCCAGCTGGCAAAGTCAGAACAGAGCAGGTGGCTCTAGTATCTACAGGAAATTCAGTTCGCCTGCCTGCCACATCGAGGGTGACCTGAGGCTCTGCTGGAGTGATGAGGATGGATCAAGTGGGATCTGGAGCCAGGCAGATGCTAGGAACCATCAGTCAATGTAAGGGAATCTCTTATCTGAGAGATTTGAACTGGCCTGGTGGGTTTTGCCCCTCAGGCGTTCTACAGGAGAGCACTTGGGACATTCCCCCTTCCAGGGCCCCTCCTTCCTAGGACTCAGGGTCTGTATTATTGGTGAACTTCCTGAATGACTGTCATCTGGCTCAGGAAGGCTGCTTGGCTTTCATTTCTCCTGTATAACCTTTCAGCACTTAACATAATTCACAGGCTTCATCATACACCTTTTCTTTCCCTCTGATAGACACTATGTCTCATCCTAGCCTGGCCTACATGATCTTCACAGGTCTAGTGTGGGTCATGTTCTGAGATTGCACCTGCCCCTGCCTGATAAATTCAGTGGTGGGGATTGGTAGCCAATAGGCCATCTGCATGTTCCCTGGCCTTTCTCAGTATGCACTCTCTTTCTGGGGTGCAACAGTGGGCCACTATAACCATGATGTCCTGCCAGGTAGGAGGGAATGTCAACCTAAGTCTGATGAATTCATCCCTAATCTTAGCAGGGTTCTCTGAGAACCTGCCACACCTCTCCTTACAGATTCCTAAGGCTCCCATTGAGAAGGGAACATGCACTCTAGTAATCCCTGTGTTTCTAGCATCTATCTACTTCTTGGAGGGGGTAAAGGCAATAGTCTATGGGCTGCCAAGGCTTGGCATGAGGGGAGTCCCAGAAGTGCAAAAAGGAACTCGTAGAAGAAATGGAGCTAGGCACAATGGAAAATGCCATGAAGTCAGGACTTGGAGGCCTAGAGGTGCAAGTATTCCCATAGGGAATTTTTGGACATAGGGTGAGATAAGAGATTAGACAGAAGAATCCAGTATTCTTTCCCCTATGTGTTTGGCACCTATGATAAAAAGAGAACCTAATAATTCTATCTGACATAGGCTATAGCGAGTTTGGACAATGTTTCCCATGTGATGTAATATACCAAATACACCAAATTAATTTTGGATCTCTCTTTGGGATGCTTCAGGGGCCCACTTTAATTAGAATTTGATATTTGGGAAGTCCGTCAAAAATTTCAAAAAGCTTAGAAACACCCAGTCAGGCAGGATCATATGATGCTGTGAAACAATACTGATTCCTTGAGCTAAGGTGAAAAAATAGATTTTGAAAGTAGATTCAGATCACTGAAAGGCATGGAGGCTCACACAATCGGTTATCAAAAGCAGTGTTCTAGGAAAACTTTGTTCTATCATAGGAGTCCAAATCCAGTCTTATATCAGCCTACTCTTAAAATCCAAATTTATTTTTATTTCCCTAATACATTATTTTTTTCTACTTTACATCATGGTGACCCAGTTACACATACATGTAAACATTCTTTTTTCTCACATTATCATGCTCATTGTAAGTGACTAGACATAGTTCCCAGTGCTCCACAGCAGAATCTCATTGCTTATCCATTCCAGAGGCAATAGTCTGCACCTATTTATGCCAAGTTCCCAATCCATCCCACTCCCTCCTCCTCCACCTTGGAAACCACAAGTCTATTCTCCAAGTCCATGATTCTCTTTTCTGTGGAAAGCTTCATTTGGGCCATATATTAGGATCCAGATATGTGATATCATATGGTATTTGTCTTTCTCTTTCTGACTTACTTCACTCAGTATGAAAGTCTCTAGTTCTATCCATGTTGCTGCAAATGGCATTATTTTGTTCTTTTTATGGCTGAGTAGTATTCCATTGTGTACATATCCATATATTCTTAATCCATTCATCTGTTGATGGGAATTTAGGTTATTTCCATATCTTGGCTATTGTGAATAGTGTTGCAATGAACATGCGGGTGAATGTGTCTTTTTCAAGGAATGTTTAGTCCAGATATATGCTCAAGAGTGGGATTTCTGGGTCAGGTGGTAGTTCTATGTAGCAGTTTCCTAAGGTACCTCCATACTGTTCTCCATAGTCATTGTACCAGCTTACATTCCCACCAACAATGCAGGAGAGTTCCCTTTTCTCCACACCCCCTCCAGCATTTGTCATTTGTGGACGTATTAATGATGGCCATTCTGACTGGTGTGAAGTGGTATCTCATGGCAGTTTTGATTTGCATTTCTCTAATAATCAGGGATGTTGAGCACTTTTTCTTGTGCTTTTTGGCCATCTGTATGTCTTCCTTGGAGAATGGTCTATTCAGGTTTTTTGCCCATTTTTCCAATGGGCTGTTGGCTTTTTTGCTGTTGAGTTGTGTAAGTTGCTTGTATATTCCAGAGATGAAGCACTTGTCCCTTGCATCATTTGAAACTATTTTCTCCCATTCTGTAAGTTGTCTTTTTGTTTTCTTTTTGGTTTCCTTTGCTGTGCAAAAGCTTGTCAGTTTGATTAGGTCCCATTGGTTTATTTCTGCTCTTATTTCTGTTGCTTCGGGAGACTGACCTGAGAAAACATTTGTAAGGTTGATGTCAGAGAATGTTTTGCCTATGTTCTCTTCTAGGAGTTTGATGGTGCCTTGTCTTACATTTAAGTCTTTCAGCCATTTTGAGTTTATTTTTGTGCATGGTGTGAGGGTGTGTTCTAGTTTCACTGATTTACATGCAGTTGTCCAGATTTCCCAGCACCATTTGCTGAAAAGACTGTCTTTTCTCCATTTTATGTTCTTGCCTCCTTTGTCAAAGACTAATTGACTGTAGGTGTCTGGCTTTATTTCTGGGTCTCTATTCTGTTCCATTGGTCTGTATGTCTGTTTGGTGCCAGCTCCACTCTGTCTTGATTACTGTGGCTTTGCAATATTGCCTGAAGTCTGGGAGAGTTATGCCTCCTGCTTGGTTTTTGTTCCTCAGGATTGTTTTGGAAATTCTGGGTCTTTGGCGATTCCATATAAATTTTTGGATTGTTTGTTTTAGTTCTGTGAAAAATGTCATGGGTAATTTGATAAATTGAATCTGTAGATTGTTTTGAGTAGTATGGTCTTTTTTGTGATATTAATTCTTCCAACCCAGGAGCATGGAATATCTTTCCATTTCTTTACATATTCTTTAAATTTTTTATAGTTCTCAGCATATAAGTCTTTTACTTCCTTTGTCAGGTGTATTCCCAGGTACTTGATTTTTTTTGGGGGGTGCAATTTTAAAAGGTATTGTATTTTGTATTCCTTTTCTAATATTTCATTGTTAGTATACTGAAATGTGACTTATTTCTGAATGTTAATCTTATATCCTGCTACTTTGCTGAATTCGTTGATCAGTTCAATTAGTTTTTGGGTTGAGTCCTCAGGGTTTTCTACATATAGTATCATGTCATCTGCATTCAGTGACAGCTTTACCTCTTCTCTTCCTATTTGGATGTCTTTTATTTCTTTTGTTTGTCTGATTGCTGTGGCTAGGACTTCCAATACTATGTTGAATAACAGTGGTTAGAGTGGGCATCCTTGTCTTGTTTCAGATATTAGTGGGAAGGCTTTCAGCTTTTCTCCATTGAATATCATATTGGCTGTGGGTTTGTCATAAATGGCTTTGATTATGTTAAGGTATGTTCCCTCTATACCCACTTTGGTAAGAGTTTTGATCATGAATGGATGTTGGACTTCGTCAAATGCTTTTTCTCCATCTATTGAGATAATCATGTGGTTTTTGACTTTTCTTTTGTTAATGTTGTGTATGATGTTAATTGATTTGTGTGTGTTGATCCATCCTTGTGAACCTGGGATGAATCCCACCTAGTCGTGGTGTATGATCTTTTTGATATGTTTTTGGATTCGGTTGGCTAAATTTTGTTGAGAATTTTTGCATATATATTCATCAAAGTTATTGTCCTATAGTTTTACTTTTTGGTGGTATCTTTGGTTTTGAAATTACGGTGATGGTGGCATCATAGAATGTCTTTGGGAGTGTTCCTTCTTCCAACTTTTGAAAAAGTTTAAGAAGGATGGGTATAAGTTTCTCTTTGTATGTTTGGCAGGTTTACCTGTGAAGCCATCTGGTCCTGGACTTTCATTTGTAGGGAGTGTTTTTATGACATACTCAATTTCATTTCTAGTGATCGGTGTGTTCAGTTGATCTGTTTCTTCTTGGTTCAGTTTTGGCAGGCTCTAGAAAGTCTCTAGAAAGTTGTCCATTTCTTTGAGGTTGTGAAATTTGTTAGCATACATTGTTCATAGTATTCTCTCATGGTTTTTTTTTTTTTTTTTTTGTATTACTGTAGTATCAGTTGTGAATTCTCTTTTCTCATTTCTTACTTTGTTTACTTGGTTTTTTTCTATCCTCTTGGTGAGTCTAGCCAGAGGTTTGTCAATTTTGTTTACCTTTTCAAGGAACCAGCTCCTGGTTTTATTGATTTTTTTTAATTGTTTTTTGAATTGCTATTTTTTTCTATTGTTTTTTGAACCTCTATTTTTTTGGTTTCCTCTCTGATCTTTGATTTCCTTCCTTCTGCTGACTATAGGGTTTGTTTGTTCTTCTTTTTCTAATTCATTTAGGTGGTGGGTTAAGTTCTCGTTTTGAGATTTTCTTCTTTTTGAGGAAGGTCTGTATTACTATGAATTTCCCTCTGAGCACTGCTTTTGCAGTATCCCATAGATTTTGTGTGGTTGTGTCTTCATTTTCATTTGCCTCAAGGTATTTTTTAATTTCCTTCTTGATTTCCTCATTGACCCTTTGGTTTTTTAGTAGCATGTTGTTTAGTCTCCATGTAGTCAGTTTTTTTCTCATTTCTTTTCCTGTGGTTGATTTCTAGTTTCATGCCATTGTGGTCAGAGAAGATACTTGAAATAATTTCTATACTCTTAAATTCATTGAGGTTAGCTTTGTGATGTGATCAGTATGTGATCAGTCCTTGAAAATGTTCCATGTGTACTTGAGAAGAATGTATATTCTGATTTTTTTGGATGTAATGTCCTGAGTATGTCAATTAAGTCTAAGTTTTCTACTGTGTCCTTTAGGATCTCTGTTGCCTTATTGATTTTTCTGTCTAGAGGATATGTCCATTGATGTGAGTGGGGTTTTAAAATCTCCTACTATGATTGTATTCCCACCAATTTCTCCTTTTATGTCTGTTAGTATTTGTTGTAGGTACCTGGGTGCTCTTATATTAGGGGCATATATATTGATGATTGTAATATCCTCTTCTTGAATAGATCCTTTTACCATTAAATAGTGTCCTTCTTTGTCTTTATTTATGGGCTTCATTTTAAAGTCTGTTTTTTTGATAAGAGGATTGCAACTCCTGCTTTCCTGTCTTGTCCATTGGCATGAAACATCTTTTCACATCCTCTTACTTTCAATCTATATGTGTCCTTTGCCCCTAAGGTGAGTTTCTTGTAGACAGAAGATTGAAGGTTTTTTGCTTTTTTATCCCATCTGCCACTCTGTGTCTTTTGATTGGAGCATTCAGTCCATTGACATTTAAGGTGATTATGGATAGATATGTATTTATTGTCATTTTAAGCCTTGTTTTCCAGGTGATTCTATGTTTCTCTTTTTTTTCTTTTTTTTTTTTTTTTTGTTGTTGTTGTTGTTGGATGGTTTCCATTTATTTTATGCTTGAATACTTTTCAGTTTTTGTGAATGTAAGTTTGGTTTTGATTTGTGGTTGCCCTGTTTTTTGAAGTATGTTAACCCCTTCCTATATCTGCTTGTTTCAGCCTGATAGTCATATAGGCTCACACATCATTAAAATAAAAAAAGAATCTGTATTTTCTTACTTTCCTTCCCCACATTGTATGATTTTTATGTCTTTTTTTTTAACATCTTCATGTTTAGATCTGTATAGTGGCTTATTTAATTGATTGTTTTCCAATTGTGGTTTCCTCCACCGTAATCATTTTCTTTTTTTAATTTAGAGAAGCCCTTTCAGTATTTCTTTTAGAATGGGTTTAGTATTGCTGTACTCTTTTTTTTAAATAGTTATTTCCCCAATACATTTTTTTGTACTGTATAGGATGGTGACCCAGTTACACATACATGTACACGTTCTATTTTCCCACATCATCATGCTCAATCATAAGTGACTAGACATATTTCCCAATGCTACACAGCAGGATCTCATTGCTATTCCATTCCAAAGGCAATAGTTTGTATCTATTAACCCCAAACTCCCCAACCACCCTGCTCCCTTCCCCTCCCCTTTGGAAACCACAAGTCTATTTGCTGTACTCTTTTAGCTTTTGTTTGTTGAAGAAATTCTTTTTCCCCCCTTTATTTTAAATGATATTCTCACTGGATAGAGTATTCTAGGTTGCAAATTTTTTCCTTTCAGAACTTTAAATATATCTTGCAAGTCCCTTCTGGCCTGTAGTGTTCCTGTAGAGAAATCAGCTGATACCTTTATGGGGGTTCCCTTATACTTAACACTTTGCTTTTCTCTTGCTGCCTTTAGAATCCTCTCTTTAACTTTTGCCATTTTTATTATAATATGTCTTGGTGTGGTCCTATTTGGTTTCAACTTGTTTGGAGCCCTCTATGCTTCCTGTATCTTGATATCAGTATTCTTTAGATTTGGAAAGTTTTCAGCCATAATTTCTTCAAATATATTTTCTATTCTCTTTTCTTTTTCTTCTCCTTCTGGAATTCCTATTATGCATAGATTGGCCTGCTTTATATTATTCCATACATCTCTTATATTGGCTTTCCCTTTTTTTTCATTTGGTTTTCTATCTGCTGTCCTGATTGGGTAATTTCCATTATATCTTCCACGTAATTTGTTCCTCTGCATTATTCATTCTGCTCTTTATTGCCTTTAGCTCAGTTTGCATCTTTGCAAATGAATTTTGTAGTTTTTCTTGGCTCCTTCTTATATTTTCTAGTTCCTTTCTGAAGGAGTCTGCAATACTGTTCATATCCTCTCTTAATTCCTTGATAATCAGTCTTAATTCCTACAGTATTTTCACTGTCTCTCTTTTTAACTCAATGTCCGTTGGACTGCAGAGGTCTGTTTCAGTGTTCACTGCTTTAGGTGAATTCTTGCGTTGCTTTAACTGGAAATGGTTTCTGAGCTTCTTCATATTACTTGTGTTTTTTTTTTTCCTCTGAGTTTGGGGAAGCCAAACTGTAGTCTTGTAAGGCTACTTCTATACAAGGGTACCCTTTTGTCTTTTTTTTGGGGGGGTTACTATTTATTTTTGGTATGGGAGTTTGAATATTTGCTGTCTCTTTCTTCAGTGTGAGCAGGCTGCTCATTGTGTTTTCAGGGAGAAGGAGGCAGTGGGTAGGGCCAGCAGTTAGTGCCTGGTCTTTGGGCTCCCAATAGCAGCAAGGACCTGCAGGAAGGTGGCACAGGCTGCTCCTAGTTGCAGGGCCCTGGGAAGTGGTAGTGAGCTCTAGGCAGATCTGAAAGGTGACCAGAGCATTTGGCAGTAGCAGCAGCAGGGTGCAGGAGTTCCCAGGGGAGTGAAAGCAACAACAGCTATTGTTCAATTGAAATGCCCTCCTCTAAGGTGTTGGAACCACAGGTGGTGCCTGTTCAGTGACCCCCCCCCCCAAGTGGTAACGGTGACCCCATAGTGGTAATAGGCTACAACCGCCTCTGGAGTCAGTGATAACTGCAGTGGTTTGTCTCCACCACCTGTAGACCTTGCATGAAGCAACCTGTCTCACTTAGTCACATAGCAGATGCTGCACAGACTGCTCCTAGCTGCAGGATCCTGGGAGGTGGCAGTGATCAGGTGTGTGGGTACTGCCCAATGCGTTTGGCAGTGGCAGCAGCAGGCAGGTGTGTTCCCAGGGGTGCAAAAACACCAACATGTGGTGTTTGGTCACAGTGCTCTACTTTGTGGTGCCCTTGAGGTGAGTGAGGCTGCAGGTGGAGTCTGTTCACGGAGACCTGGTAGTGGCAAGCCACTCCCACCTCTGGAGTCAGAGATAATTGTGGTGGTTTGCCCCTGCCTCCTGTAGACCATGCAAGGAGCACCTTGTCCTGCTTAGCCCCCACAGGAGGTACTGCACAAGCTGCTCCTAGTTGCAGGTTTCTGGGAGGGGACAAAGATCAAGCATCTGGGCACTGCCCAGAATGTTTGGCAGTGGCAGCAGCAGGGTGGGTGTGCTCCCAGGGGAGTGAGAGCAACAACAGGTGGTGTTCCATTCCACTGTCCTTCCCTGTGGTGCCCTCTGTGGAGGCTGGGGCTGCAAGTGATTTTTGTTCAGGTATCCCCAGATGCGGTGGACCACTCCCACCTCTGGTGTCAGAGATAACTGGTGGTTTGACTCTGCCATCTGCAGACCACGTAAGAAGCACCCTGTCCCACTTAGCCCACACAGGTGCTGCACCAGCTGCTCCTAGTTGTAGGGTCTTGGGAAGGGACAGTGACTAAGTGTCTGGGCACTGCTCAGAGGGTTTGGCAGTGGCAGCTACAGGGTAGGTGTATTCCCAAGAGAGTAAGAGCAATAGCGTATGGAGCTTGGTTGCAGTGACTTCTTGTTTTCCTTTTTTGCCAACCCCTGAGGTGACTGGGTTTACAGGTGGAGCTCACTCACAAGTCCCCAGTGGGGGCAAGCCATGCCCCTTTCTGGCCTCTGAGACGACTGCCATGGTCTGTCCCTGCCACCTGTGGATCATACAAGAGGCAGCACATAGCCCTTAGCCCCCTGATGCCCTTAGCCCACACAAGAGGTGCATGGCCACCGGTAGCCTGCACAAGAAGTGCCCAGTCTTCCCAAAATGAGCAAGAGGCTTTTTTGCCATCTGCCCCCCACCCCCAGCCTGTGCCAGAGCTGCCCTGCCTTCTGAGAGCCTTCAGGCATGTGCATGCTCAGGTGCAGGGAGTTTGCTATGGCGGTCCGCCCCTCCTCTTCTCCCCTCCCCAGCAGTGGCCCCTTGCTTCTCCTGTGGGCCTGGACCTTTCCCAGGTTCCTTCTGCTGTGGTATTCCACACCCCTCCCCCGCCTGTGGCACACTGCTCCTTAGCCCCTCAGGCTGTTCCCACACAGCCAGCCCCAGTCCTCTCCCCGAGACTGACCTCTGGAGTCTAAGTCTCAGTGCCCAGCACCACCCACCTCCCTGCCCCCCGGAAAGCATCTCAGGCTGTGGTGTCTGGGCTGATGGTTCAGATGATCTGTGTGGCTCTCACTCTGCTTTGCCGTTCTCAGTCCAGCTGCTGCGCTTTTCTCAATGACTTTGAGGTCCCTCCAACTTGGCTGATCTTTCCATCAATTAAGTGGCTTCCAAGGATGTGGGTTCCTTTTCTCCTTTACGGCTCCCTCTCAGGAATGCTAGTCCCATTCTGATTCCTTTCTTTCTCTTTTTTTTTTTTTGTTTGTTCTACCCAGTTATGTCAAGAGTTTTTTTGCCCTTTTTGGAGGTTTAAGTTCTTCTGCCAGCATTCATTTGATGTTCTGTGTGAGTCATTTCACATGTAGATGTGTTTTTTTGATGTGTTTGTGGGAGAAGGTGAGCACAAGCTCTTACTCCTCCACCATCTTGCCAAGTTTTTTTGATTTCAGTTTTTTTTAATTTACCAAGGGTTGCTTTGTGGCCCAGATGTGATCAGTCTTGGAGAATATTCTATGTGCACTTCAGAATAACCTGTTTTCTGCTGCTTTTGGATGAAATATTCTATAAACTTAAGTCCATTTGGTCTAATGCTTCATTTATTTTAAGTTTAATTTTATTGGAATATAGTTGATTTACAACATTGCCTTAGTTTTAGGTGTACAGCAAAATGAAGCAGGCATACATATAAATATATCCATTCTTTTTTCCCATATAGGTTATTACAAACTATTGAGTAGATTTTCCTGTGCTATACCATAGGTTCTCATTAATCATCTATTTTTATACAGTAGTGTGTATATATTATTCCCTCCCTCCCAATCTAATGCTTCATTTAAGGCCTGGGTTTCCTTATTGGATTTTCTCTCTAGATGTTCTGTCCATTGATGTAAGTGGAGTGTTAAAATCCCCCACTATTATTGTATTACTGTTGATTTTTTTTCCTTTTATGGCTGTTAGCATTTGCCTTGTATTGAGATGCTTCTATACTGGGTACATATATATTTACAGTTGTTATATCTTCCTAGGTTGATCCTTTGATCCTTATGTAGTGTCCTTCTTTATTGCTTGTAACCGTCTTTATTTTAAAGTCTATTTTGTCTGCGCATTGCTACTCCAGCTCCCTTCCTTCCTCCCTCTCTTCCTTCTTTCCTTTATTCCTTCCTTCCTTTCTTTTCTTCTTCTACTCCCCTCTCCCTCCGCCCATTTTAGCTGCGCTTGTGGCTCATGGAAGTTCCTGGGCCAGGGACTGAGACCAAACCATAGCTCTAGGCAGAGCCATAGCAGTGATATCACTGGATCCTTAACCTATGTGTGTTTCTATCTAGTGTAGATTTTTGGTTTGTGGTTATTCGATTTGATATAGGAGTCTATATATATAAAAAATTGTTTTATGTTGCTGGCCTCTTAATTTCAAATGCATTTCCAATGGCTGTGCAACTATAAATGTGATAACATTTATTGAATTATTAAAAATGAATTTCCAGTATCATGAATTCATACTTTCTTCTTTTCACAATTACTGGTTTTGATTTCATACTTGTATGTGGATGATTTCTTTTACCAGTGAGCTTTTCTGTTCATCATTTTCTTTTTTTTCTAGTCTTTTCTTTTCTGCCTAGAGAAATTCCTTTAGCGTTTTTTGTAAAGCCGATTAGGTGGTGCTGTATTCTCTTAGATTTTGCTTGTCTAAAAGATTTTGAATTTTTTCATCAAATCTGAACAAGAGCCTTGCTGTGTAGAGTATTCTTGGTTGTAGCTTTCTCTCTTTCATTGCTTTAACTATATCATGCCTCTCTCTTCTGGTCTAAAGAGTTTCTGCTGACAAATCAGCTGATAATCCTATGGAGATTCCCTTGTATGTTATCTGTTGCTTTTCCCTTGTTGCTTTTTTTTTAATATTTAAAAAAATCGTAGGTGATTTACGACACTGTGCCAATTTTTGCTGTAAAGCAGAGTGACCCAGCCATACACAAATACATTCTTTTTAAAATATAATTTTTCATTGTGATCTATCCCAGGAGATTGGATATGGTTTCCTGTGCTGCACAGAAGGACCCTACTGTCCATGCATTCTAAACTTACTTTGCATCTGCCAGCCCCAACTCCCAGCTAGTTTCACTCCCTCCCCCTTTCTCTGTCCCTTGCTGTGTTTTAATAAGTATAATTGACTTACAATGTATTTCAGGTATATATCAGAGTGAATCAATTATACATATATATGTGTGTGTGGGTGTGTATCTACACACATGCACATATACATAATCTCCATTCTTTTTTACCAAATAGGTTGTTTCAAACTATTGAGTAGATGTCCCTGTGCTATACAGTATGTTCTTTTCTACTTTATACAGTAGTGTGTATATGTTATTCCCATCCTCCTAATTCCCCTAACACCACAATTTCCCTTATGGTAACCAAAATATTAGTTTTGAAATCTGTGAATTTGTTTTATAAATAAGATTTTTTGTATAAGTTTTAAAATTAGATTCCACATATGACATCATATGGTATTTGTTTTTCTCTCTCACTTACTTCACTCAGTATAATAATCCCTAGGTCCATCCATGTTACTGCAAATGGCTTTACTTATGGCTTAGTAATATGCCATTATATATATATGTACCACACCTTCTTTATTCATTCTTCTATTGATGCACATTTAGGTTGCTTCCAAGTATTGGCTATTGTAAATAGTGCTGCATTGAACATTGGGGTGCATGTATCGATTCAAATTATGTTTTTCTCTGGATATATGCCCAGGAGTGGGATTGATGGAACACATAGTAGTTTGGTAATTAGATTTTTAAGGAACCTCCATACTGTCCTCAATACTAGTTGTACCAATTTATATTCCCATCAACAGTATAGGAGAGTTCCCTTTTCTCCACACCCTCTCCAGTATTTATTGTTTCTAGACTTTTTGATATTGGCCATACTTAATGGTGTGAGGTGATAGCTCATTATAGTTTTGGTTTCCATTTCGCTAGTAATTAGTGATATAGGGCATCTTTTCATGTGTTTTTTGCCCATCTGTCTATCTGCTTTGGAGAAATGTTTCTTGAGATCTCTCCATTTTTTAAAATTATTTTTTATTTTTTTGTTATAGTTGATTTAAAATGTTCCTTCAGTTTCTGCTTTATAGAGAAGTGACTCAGCCATGCATACACACACCTTCTTTTTTCTTTTTACTATCCTCTGTCATGTTCTAACTCAAGAGACTGGACTAAATCCCCTTGGCTATACACTTGGACCTTATTACTTAGCCATTCTAAATGTAACAGTTTGCATCTACCAACTCCAAACTCCTCCTCCCTCTGTCCCTCATCCCCCCGGTCCACGGGCAAACACAAGTCTGCCCTCCATGTCCACGGTATGTTTCTGTTTCGTAAATAGATCATTTGTGCTGTATTTTATTTTATTTATTATTATTATTTTTTTGTCTTTTGTCTTTTTGTCTTTTGTTGTTGTTGTTGCTATTTCTTGGGCCGCTCCCGCGGCATATGGAGGTTCCCAGGCTAGGGGTCGAATCGGAGCTGTAGCCACCGGCCTACGCCAGAGGCACAGCAACGCAGGATCTGAGCCGCGTCTGCAACCTACACCACAGCTCACGGCAACGCCAGATCGTCAACCCACTGAGCAAGGGCAGGGACCGAACCCGCAACCTCATGGTTCCTAGTCGGATTCGTTAACCACTGCGCCACGACGGGAACTCCTGTGCTGTATTTTAGACTCCACATATAAGTGGTATCATATGGTATTTATTTTTCTCTTTCTGACTTATTTAGTATGAGAATCTCTAGTTCCATCCATGCTGCTGCAAATGGCATTATTTTGTCCTTTTTTATGGTTGAATGATATTCCATTGTATATTTGTACCACATCTTCTTAATCCATTTATCTGTTGAAGGTCATTTGGGTTGTTTCCATGTCTTAGCTATTGTGAATAGTGCTATGATGAACGTAGGGGTGCATGTATCTTTTTGAATGAATGTTTTTTCCAGGTATATGCCCAGGAGTGAGATTGCTGGATCATATGGTAGTTATATATTTAGTTTTCTGAGGTACCTCCATACTGTTTTCCATGGTGGTTGTATCAATTTACATTCCTACCAACAGTGCAGGAGGGTTCCCTTTTCTCCACATCCTCTCCAGCATTCGTCATTTGTTGATTTGTTAATGATGGCCATTCTGACTGGAGTGAGGTGGTACCTCATTGTAGTTTTGATTTGCATTTCTCTAATAATTAGTGATGTTGAGCATTTTTTCATGTGCTTACTGGCCATCTGTATGTCTTATTTGGAGAAATGTCTATTCAGGTATTTTGCCCATTTTTTTTTTTTACTGGGTTATTTTGTTGTTGTTGAGGTGTATGAGTTGATGTATATTTTGGAGATAAGGCCTTTGTGTATTGCATCATTTGCAAGAATTTTCTCCCATTCTGTGGGTTGTCTTTTCATTTTTGTTAATGGTTTCCTTTTGCTACGCAAAAGCATTTTAAGTTGCATTCAGTACCATTGGTTTATTTCTGTCTTTATTGTCATTAGAAGTAAAACTATCACTGTTTGCAGATGACATGATACCTAGAAAAATCGCATAGATTTTTGGATTGTTGTATCTTCATTGTCATTTGTTTCTAAGTGTCTTTTAATTTCCTCTTTGATTTCTTCAGCGATCCATCAGTTGTTTAGGAGTGTATTGTTTAGCTTCCAGGACTTTGTGTTTTTCACTCTTTTTTTTTTTTTTTTCTTATAAGCCAGACTCATCTGCTCATGCTTGCTAGTTTTGATAAATTTGTCAATGGGTGATTTCTTGCTTTTATATTATCTTTGCTTTTACTAGTGTGCTTTTTCTTTTGCAATATTCTTGTTTCTTTTTTTTTTTTTTTTTGTCTTTTTGCCTTTTTCCAGGGCCACTCCTGTGGCATGTGGAGGTTCCCAGGCTAGGGGATCTAATTGGAGCTGTAGCCACCAGCCTATGACAGAGCCACAGCAACGCGGGATCCGAGACGCATCTGCGACCTACACCACAGCTCACGGCAACGCCGGAGCCCCAACCCACTGAGCAAGGCTAGGGATCGAACCTGCAACCTCATGGTCCCTAGTCGGATTCGTTAACCACTGCGCCACGATGGGAACTCCACAATATTCTTGCTTCTAATTGTGGCTTTCTCTTTTCTGCTTAGAGAAGTTCCTTTAGTAGTTGATGTAGAGCTGGTTTGGAAGTGCTTGGTTCCCAGCTTTTGCTTGTCTGAAAAGTTTTCGATCTCTCCATCAAATCTGAATTTTTTGAGAACTTTTTTGGATATAGTATTCTTGGTTTTAGATTCCTCCTCTTCATCACCTCAAATATATCTTTCTACTCCATTCTGGCTTGTAGTTTCTGCTGAAAAATAAGCTGTTATCATTATGGGGGTTCCCTTGAAATTTGTTTCCTTTTCCTTGTAACTTTTAATATTTGTCTTTGTATTTAATTTTGTTAAATTTGATTGGAATGTGTCTCACTGTGTTTCTCCTTGGGTTTATCTTGTATGAGATTCTCTGTGCTTCTTCAACTTGTGTGAGTGTTTCCTTTCCCACATGTTAGGAAAAATTTTGGCTACAATCTCTTCACGTATTTTCTCTGGCCCTTTCTCTTCTCATTTTGGAGCCCCTTTGAGGTGAATGTTGGTACTTTTAGTGTTGTTCCAGAGGTCTCTTAGACTCTCCTCAGTTCTTTTCATTCTTTTTTCTCTTTATTCTTTTCCGTGGAAGTGATTTCGACCACTATGTCTTCCACCTCAGTTACTTGTTCTTCTTCCTCCATTATCCTGCTGTTGATTCCTTCTAGTATATTTTTCGTTTCAGATATTATGCTATCCATTTTAGTTTGCCTGCTATTTAAATCTTCTAGCTCTTTATTAAATATTTCTTGTAACTGATCTGTGTCTCCATTTTTTCCCCCAATATCTTGGATCATCTTTACTATCATCACTCTGAATTCTTTTTCAGGTAGATTGCCCATCCCCTCATCATTTGGTTGTTTTTGTCTTGTTCCTTTGTTGGAAATCTACTTCTTTGCCATCTCATAATGTCTATCTTTCTGTTTATTGTCTCCTTGACAGTAGGTCTGTAGATGCAGCAGCAAGTGCCCAGTCCTGGAGTTCTCAGGAGTGGTAGCATTTCATGTCTATCTAGAGCAAGTGCTAGAAGCAGTGGTATCACACTACCTCTCCTGAGGCTAGTTGGCTGCTAGGGATGAAGTCTCTGAGGAAAGTGGCAGTGATTTTCAGTTCACAGGATAGCTTTTGTAACTTGCAGGGGCAGCAGTGGCTCCTACAACCTGTCCTGCTACCAGGTAGTTCTCAGGACTATTTCCTGTAGCTGGCAATGTTAGCAGCTTCTCCTGCAGTCTCCCCCTTTGCTGGGGAGGCTCTTGGGACTGCTATCTGTAGTTGCAGGGACTGATGCCATTCCATGGCCACTCCCCTTATTGGGCTATTCTGGAGACCTTTCTCTGTAGCCCCAAGGGCAGGGGGCTTCCCTAACTGTTGCTTAAAGTCTCTCCCTGTAGGTGCAGGTTGTGCATTTCTGGCGGTCCCTTCCCCTGCCTGGCTGCTGTCAAGAGTGCTCTCTATAGCTGCAGTGGATTGGAATGTGGACCAGTGGGCCTCCTGTGGCTTCTTTGGTGCAGAAGGAGTGCCACTGGCTAGAGATGAGGAGCTTGTGCTTTTCCTGGTTTGGCAGTTTGCAGCTCTGGTAGGGAGTGTGCCCTGGCAGCCCTCTCTCAGCTCTTTCGCCATGAGCTAGGTGCTCCTAGTGCAAGCCCCTACAATGTCACTGAACCAGGGCTGCGGAGTGCTCGTGCTTTTCCTGATCAGGCAGTTTGCAGCTCTTCTGGTGTGGAATGGGTACCATTAGAATGGGCACCCAGAGGTTGTGTTATTCCCCCAGGCAGTTTCTCCACCTGCTCCAAGTTCTCTGTATCCCTAGTGGAGGGGCTGCTTCCCAGCTGTTGCTAGACAGCTGCTGCTGCCAGTGGCTCCCAGAGTTGAAACCGCCAGTGTCCTATAGCCTGGAAGTGTGCACAGGTAGCAAGGCTGTAGTGGTGGCTTTTACCCCTTCCCTCCAGCACCCCCAAACAATAGCACCTAGCCTCTAGGCCTGACTGAGTTGCCTCAGCTTGTACCCTCAAATGTGGTCGCCCTATGTTCTAGTCCCCCCAGGCTGTTTCTGCATGGCAAACCCTGTTTGTTTGTTTGTTTCCTACATATCTAGCCCCAACTCTCTCTTTGAATCTGATCTCTAAGGCCAGAATTTTAGTTGCTGACACCTGCTGGCATCTGCATACTGCTGCCTTAGCACTGACCATTTATGGAGGATTGTTTCCATTTTACCTGCTTTACACAGATTTTCTAGAGTTCCTCCTCCATTGGTGAGGGAACTTCCCAGGGTGCAGGAGCTTTTCCTCTTTCCAGCTCCCTCTCAGTACCTCCCCTAGGGGTGCAGGTACTGTCTGGCATCTTTTTTCTTCTCTCATTTTCTTCTTTCTTTTATCATATCCAGTTTCATGAAGTTTTTCTTGGTCTATCATAATCCCGAAGTCTTTGGTCAGTTTTTAGCAAATTTTCTGTGCAAATGATTCCACGTGTAGACACATCCTCAGTATATTTGTGGGAGTAGGTGAGTCTCGTGTCCTACTATTTTACCATCTTCCTGAATCTCCCCTTCTCTCCATTTTTTGATTAGTTTGTATTTTTTTTTCTTAAAAAGCTGCATGAGATGTTTGTATATTTTGGAGACTAATCCCTTGTCAGTTGCTTTGTTTGCAAAGATTTTCTACCACTCCGTGGGTTGTCTTTTCATTTTTGAAATGGTTAGCTTTGCTGTGCAAAAGCTTTTAACTTTTATTAGGTCCTATTTGATTATTTTTGTCTCTATTTTCTTTAGGAGGTGGATCAAACAATATTGAAATGGTTTATGTTAAAGAATATTCTGCCTATGTTTTCCTCTGGGAGTTTTATCATATTTGGCTTTAAGTTTAGGTCCTTAATCCATTTTGAGTTCATTTTTGCTTATGGTGTTAGAGAATGTCCTATTTTTATTCTTTTGCATTAGCTTCCAGCACCATTTGTTGAAGAGACTGTCTTTCCCTCCATTGTATGTTCTTGCCTCCTTTGTCATAGGTTATTTGACCATAGCTGCTTGTGTTTACTTCTGGGCTTTCTCTCTGGTTCCACTGGTCTATGTTTCTGATATTGTGCTGTACCCTACTGTTTTGATGACTGTCTCTTTGTAGTATAGTCTGAAGTCAGGAAGCCTGATACTTTCAGGTCCATTTTCTTTTTCAGGATTGCTTTGGCTCTTGAGGATTTTGAGGTTTCCATACAAATTTTAGTTCTGTGGAAAATACCATTGGTAATTTGATGGGGATTGCATTGAATCTGTAGATTACCTTGGGTAGTATAGTTATTTGATAATACGATTCTACCCTTGTTGCTTTTAATATTTTCCTTGGTCTTTTATTTTGTCAGTTTGATTAATATGTGTCTTACTGTTCCTCCTTAGGCTTAACCTGTATGTATTCTCTGTACTGGCAGGACTTGGGTGAATGTTTCCTTTCCCACATTAAGCAAGTTTTTAGCTTTTATTGCTTCAAATATTTTTTTCTGGTCCTTTTTCTCTCTTTTCTATTTTGGGACTCTAAAATATGAATGTTGGTACAGTTAATGTTGTCCCAGAGCCTCTTAGACTATCATTTCTTTTCATTCTTTTTTCTTTATTCTACTGCAGTGATTTTTACCACTTTGTTCTCCAGCTCACTTATTTCTTCTGCCTCAGTTATTCTTCTCTTGGTTTGAAATGTATTCTTCATTTCAGGTACTTTATGGTTCATCTCTCTTCTTTAAATCTTCTAGATCTTTGTTAAGCATTTCTTGTGTTTTCTTGGTCTGTGGCTCCATTATTTTTTCAAGATCTTGGATCATCTTTGCTGTCAGAACCCTTGATTGCTTTTTTTTTTTTTTTTAGGGCCACACCTGAGGCATGTGGAAATTCCCAGGCTAGGGGTTGAATTGGAGCCGCAGGTGCCAGCCTACATCAGTCACAGAAACGCCAGATCTGAGCCCAATGCGACTTCTGCCACAGCTTGCAGTGATGCCAGATCCATAACCCACTGAGCAAGGCCAAGAATAGAACCTGCATCCTCATGAATACTAGTAAGGTTCTTAACCTGATGAGCCACAATGGGAACTCCTGAATTCTTTTTTAGATAGACTGCATATTTCTTCTTTACTTAGCTGTTCTTGTGGGATTTTTATCTTATTCCTTTGTCTGAAAGATATTTCTCTATTGTCTCCTTTTGTCTAACTTTCTGGATTGTAGTTCCTCTTCTGTCATCTGCCTTTTGGTGTATGAGGTTGGTCCAGGGGCTTGTGCATACTTCTTGGTGGGAGGCACTAATGCTTTCCCACTGGTGGATGGAACTTGATCTTGTTCTTCTGGTGGCAGAACCAAGTCACTGGGCATGTTTAGAGGCAGCTGTGAGCTCAGGATGACTTTAGGTGGCTTGTCTGTTGTTGAGTTTTACTATGTTCCCACAGTGTTGGTTGTTTGGCCTCAGGCATTCCAGCACTGGAGCCTGCAGGCTGTTGGATGGGGCCAAAACCACAATCTCTAGGAGACCTCAACGAATGATTATTCCCTGAGGCTCTGCTACTAGTCTCCTTGCTCCCACAGTGATCCACACTCACCCCATGACTCCCCAGCAGACCCTCAAGACCCAGAGTTCACTCTGGCCCACTCCTATGGAGTTGATGCTTCACCCTGGTTCCCAGTGCATGTGAGGAGGATCCCAGTGCATCCTCCAAGAGTAGAGTCTCTTTTTTTTCCCAGTCTGTGGAGCTCCTGCACTTGTGCAATGCTGGACTTCAAATTAAAATGATCTGGCTGCTGCTTCTGATGCCAGAACACCAGGCTTGTGATCCTGACATTGGACTCAGAACTCTTACTCCTGTGGGAGAAGCTCTGCGATGTATTTATTTTCCCATTTGTGAGTTGCCCACCTGACAGGTATGGGATTTGATTATGTTATGAAAGTGCTCCTCCTACAGCTTTGTTGTGGCTTCTTCTTTGTCTTTGGTATAGAATATCTTCTTTGGTAGGTTCCAGGCTTTTTTGTTGGTGGTTGTTAAGGAGTTAGTTGTGATTTTGGTGTTTTCATGATAGTAAGTGAGCTCGAGATCTACTCTGCCATCTTATCTTTGCTAATCCTCTAGACTGCATGCTTGAAGCACAGTTACCAGCAGCAGCTACAGCTCTAATCTCAGCCCAAGCCATCCACCTGAACCAGCTGCCATCGCTGCCATCTTTCATAGGTTTGTGATTGCCCTGTAACTTTCTCTTTCTGATATCTGTCTTGTTTTGCAATCAGGGTGATGCCAGGCTCCTAGAATGAGTTCAAAAGAGTACTTCCTCTGTAGTTTTTTTGGAATAGTTTGAGAAGAATAGGTATAAATTCTCTTCTAAATGTTTGGTAGAATTCAAACATTCAGAAGCCATCTGATCCTAGACTTTTGTTTGCTGGGAGTTCTGAAATTACTGATTCAATTTAACTACTGGCAATCCATAGATTTTTTGGCTTTTTTTTTTTCTTTTGGTCTTTTCATGGCCACACCCACGATATATGGAGGTTCCCAGGCTAGGGGTCTAATTGGAGCTATGGCCGCTGGCCTACACCACAGTCATAGCAACATGGGATCCAAGCTGCATCTGCAACCTACACCACAGCTCACAGCAATGCCGGATCTTTAACCCACTGAGTGAGGCCAGGGGTTGAACCTGCCACCTCATGGTTCCTAGTCAAATTTGTTTCTGCTATGCCACAATGGGAACTCCAATTTGTTCATATTTTTATTTCTTCCTGTTTCAGTCTTGGGAAAGTGTACTTTTCTATGCTCATTTCTCATAGTTTGTCCATTTTATCAGTGTATAAATCATAGCAGTCTTGGATTTTTGCCTTTCTGTGGTGTTGGTTGTAATTTGTCAATTTTCACTTCTGATTTCATTGATTCAGGCCCTCTCCCCCTCTCTCTCTCTCTCTCTCTTTTTTTTTTTTTTTTTTTTTTGATGAATCTGGGTATAGGTCTATCGATTTTTATCTTTCCAAAGAACCAGCTTTTGGTTTCAGTGATCTTTTCCATTACTTTTTAGTCTCTATTTCATTTATTTCATCACTGATCTTTGATTTCTTCCTTTCTACTACTTTAAGATTTTGTTTGTTATATTTTGATATATATCCATTAAGTCAACCTAGTCTGGTGAATCATTTAAGGCCAGTGATGCCTTATTGATTTTTCTACCTGGATCATTTGTCCATTGATGTAAGTGGGGTATTTAAAGCCCCCTAGTACTATTGTGTTACTGTCAGTTTCTCCTCTTATGTCCATTAACATTGACTTATATATTTAGGTGCTCCTGTATTGGGTGCATATATATTAACAATTATTATATTTCCTTGGATTGATGCCTTGATCATTATGGTGTCCTTTGTTTCTTGTAACAGTCTTTGTTTTAAAATTTATTTTTGTGTGATACAAGTATTGCTCTCTAGTTTTCTTTTGATTGCCATTTGCACGAAATACCTTTTTCCGTCCCTTCGCTTTCAGTTTGTATGTGTCTTTAGATCTGAAGTGAATCTCTTATAGGCAGCATATATACAGGTCTTTCTTTTTTTTAAAATCCATACAGCCACTCTGTCATTTGGTTGTAGCATTTAATCCATTTAAATTTAATATAATTACTTATGTATATTATTTATATATAAATATTAAATATATATAATTACGTATTAATATAATCCATTTAATATTTAATATATTTGATCTTACTGACAATTTGTTAATTGTTTGGTGGTTCTGTTGGTCTTTTATTTTCCTTCTTTTGTTTTACTGTGATATGATGATTACGTCCAGTATTATGTTTGGATTCCTTTTCCTTTTTTTGTGTATATCAGTAGATTTTTGTTTTGTGGTTTACATGAGGTTTTTATATATCAATATATAATTTTTTAAAAAGCTGCATTCATAATCTCCTCATAATTTCTGTGTTTGATATAATATTTTATATTTAAGTGTTTTGGGTATCTCTGCACTGCTTATTGTGGCTATAGATGGTTGTATTATTTTTGTCTTTCTTTTTTTAAATTTTAAATGATTTTTATTTTTCCCCTTATAGCTGATTTACAGTGTTCTGTCAATTTCCTTCTGTACAGCAAGGTGACCCAGTCACATGTACATTTGTGCATCTTTTTTCTCACATTATCCTCCATCATACTTAATCATAAGTGACTAGATATAGTTTCCAGTGCTATATAGCATAATCTCATTGCTTATTGATTCCAAAGGCAATAGTTTGTATTATTAACCCCAAATTCCCAGTCCATCCCACTCCCTCCCACTCCCCCTTGGCAACCACAAGTCTGTTCTCATGTCCATGATTTTCTTTGCTGTGAAAAGGTTCATTTGTGCCATGTATTAGATTCCAGATATAAGTGCTATCATATGGTACTTGTCTTTATATTTCTGACTTCACTCAGTATGAGAGTCTCTGGTACCATTCATGTTACTGCAAATGGCATTATTTCATTCTTTTTTTTGCTATTTCTTGGGCTGTTCCCAGGCTAGGGGTCCAACTGGAGCTGTAGCCACTGGCCCAGGCCAGAGCCACAGCAACATGGGATCCGAGCCGCGTCTGCAACCTACACCACAGCTCATGGCAACGCCGGATTGTTAACCCACTGAGCAAGGGCAGGGACCGAACCCGCAACCTCATGGTTCCTAGTCGGATTCGTTAACCACTGCACCACGACGGGAACTCCAATTTTGTTCTTTTTTATGGCTGAGTTGTATTCCATTGTGTATATGTACTGCATCTTCTAAATCCATTCATCTGTTGATGGGCATTTAGGTTGTTTCCATTTCTTGGCTATTGTGAATAGTGCTGCAATGAACATGCAGGTGCTTATGTCTTTTTCAAGGAAAGTTTTGTCTGGATATATGCCCAAGAGTGGAATTGTTGGGTTAGACGGTAGTTCTGTGTAGTTTTCTGAGGTACCTCCATACTGTTTTCCACAGTGGTTGCACCAATTTACATTCCTACCAACAGTGTAGAAGGGTTTCCTTTTCTCCACACCCTCTCCAGCATTTGTTATTTGTTGACTTGCTAATGATGGCCATTCTGACTGGTATGAGGTGGTACCTCATAGTAGTTTTGATTTGCATTTCTCTAATAATCAGTGATGTTGAGCATTTTTTCATGTGCTTGTTGGCCAACTGTATATCTTCTTTGGAGAAACGTCTATTCAGGTCTTCTGCCCATTTTTACATTGGGTTGTTGACTTTTTTGCTATTGAGTTGTATAAGTTGTTTGTATATTTTAGAGATTAAGCCCTTTTCAACTGCATCATTTGAAACTACTTTCTGGAGTTCCCATCGTGGTACAGCAGTTAGCAAATCTGACTAGTAACCATGAGAACTTGGGTTTGCTCCCTGGCCTTGGTCGGTGGATAAGGATCTGGCATTGCTGTGAGCTGTGCTGTAGGTCACAGACAAGGCTCAGATCTGGCGTTGGCTGTGGTGTGGTCCGGCCGGCCCCTGTAGCTCCAATTGGACCCCTAGCCTGGGAATCTGCGTATGCCTCGGGTGTGGCCTTAAAGAAAAGAAAGAAACTATTTTCTCCCATTCTGTAAGTTGTCTTTTTTTTTTTTTTTTTTTAAGATTTCCTTTGCTGTGCAAAATCTTGTCAGTTTGATTAGGTCCCATTGGTTTATGTTCGCTTTTATTTCTGTTGCCTTGGGAGAGTGACCTGAGAAAACATTTGTAAGGCTCATGTCAGAGAATGTTTTGCCTGTTTTCTTATTTAGGAGTTTGACATTGCCTTGTCCTCTGTTTAAGTCTTTAAGCCATTTTGAGTTTATTTTTGTGCATGGTGTGATGGTGTGTTCTGGTTTCATTGACTTACATGTAGTTGTCCAGTTTTCTCAGCACCACTTGCTGAAAAGACTATTTTTCCCCCATTTTATATTCTTGCCACCCTTGTCAGAGATTAATTGACCATAAGTGTCTGGGTTTATTTGTGTGTTCTCTATTCTGTTCCATTGGTCTGTATGTCTGTTTTGGTACCAGTTTCATACTCTCTTGATTACTGTGGCTTTGTAATACTGCCTGAAGTCTGGGAGAGTTATATCTCCTGCTTGGTTTTGGTTCCTTAGGATTGCTTTTCTGGGTCTTTTGTGGTTCCATATAAATTTTTGGATTTTTTTGTTCTAGTTCTGTGAAAAATGTCATGGGTAATTTGATAGGGATTGTATTGAATCTGTAGATTGCTTTGAGTAGTATGACCATTTTGTGGTATTAATTTTTCCAACCCAGGAGCATGGAATATCTTTCCATTTCTTTGAATCCTTTTTAATTTCCTTGATGTTTTATAGTTCTCAGCATGTAAGTCTTTCACCTCCTTGGTCAGGTGTATTCCTATATATTTGATTTTTTGGGGTGCAATTTTAAAAGTTACTGTATTTTTATATTCGTTTTCTGATATTTCATTGTTAGTATACTGAAATGGGACCAATTTATGGATGTTAATCTTGTATCCTGCTACTTTTCTCAATTCATGTCTTCTAACTTTCTTACTATCTTTGTGCATGGATGATTTCCTACCATAACGTTTGGTTCGCCTTTACTGATAAGGCTTTTCATTTCGTAATTTTGTTTCTAGTTGTGGCCTTTATTTATTTATTTTTTTCACCTGAAGAGTTTCCTTTTAACATTTGTTGTAAAGCTTGTTTGGTGATGTTGAACTCTTTTAACTTTTGCTTGTCTGTAAAGCTTTTGATCTCTCCATCAAATCTGAACAAGAACCTTGTTGGGTAAAGTATTCTTGGTTGTAAGTTTTTCATTTTCATCACTTTAAATATATCATGCCACTGCTTTCCAGCCTGCGTGGTTTCTGCTGAAAAATCAATTGATAGCCTTATGGGAGTTTCCTTGTATGTTATTTATTATTTTCCCTTGCTGCTTTTTATATCCTCTATGTTTAATTTTTGTCATTTGAATTAGTGTGTCTTTTTTGTGTGTGTGTGTGATTTCTTGGGCCACTCCCACGGCATATGGAGGTTCCCAGACTAGGGGTCAAATTGGAGCTGTAGCCACCAGCCAATGCCAGAGCCACAGCAACACGGGATCCGAGTTGTGTCTGCAACCTACACCACAGTTCATGGCAATGCCAGATCCTTAACCCACTGAGCAAGGCCAGGGCTCAAACCCACAATCTCATGGTTCCTAGTTGGATCTGTTAACCACTGAGCCACGATGGGAACTCCTAATTAGTGTGTCTTTATGTGGATCTTCTTTAGGTTGATCTTGTTTGGAACTCTGTGCTTCCTGGACATAGAGGTCTGGTTTTTTTCCTCAGATTAGCGAAGTTTTGAGCTATTATATCTTCAAATATGTTCTCAGGCCCTTTCTCTCACTCTTCTCCTTCTGAGACCCATATAGTGCAAATACTAATGTGCTTGATGTTGTATCAGAGGTCTGTTTAACTGTTCTTTTCATTCTTTTTTCTATTCAGCATCAGTGATTTCCATTATTATCTTGTAGCTTACTCGTCTATTGTTCTGTATCATTTATTCTGCTGTTGATTCTTTTAAATGTATTTTTTAATTTACTGTATTCTTCATCTATGTTGGATTTTTAAAAATTTGCTACGGTTTTGTTACAAATTTGTGACTTCTTGCTCTGTGCATCCATTGTTCTCCTGAGTTCTTTTATCATCTTTACAATCATTACCTTGAACTCTTTCTCGAGTTGATTGCCTATCTTCACTTTACTTAGTTTTTCTGGTGTTTTATCTTGTTCTGTTATCTGAAACATGTTCCTCTGTTGCTTCATTTTGCCTAGGTTGCTGCTTGTATTTTTAGGTATTTATAAGTTAGTTACATTTTCTGACCTTGGAGAAGTGGCCTTCTGTAGGAGATGTCCTATGGATCCCAGCAGCATACTCCGCTTTCAGCACTCAATCTATATGCTGTAAGGATTCTCTCTTTGAGCACTGCATGTGTCCTCTTGTTGTGGTGGGCTGACTCTATGGCTGGTCTGGTAGGCTTGAATTCATGACCCCTAGTCTGATTGGTTGCCAGGTCCTGCCTTCTACACAGGCTGATTGCTGCTGATGTGTAGGGCCTGGTCACTAGGTGGCTGATGAAAGAACCGCAGAGGGACCTGGGGCTAGTTCCAGCTCACTGGTGGGTGGAAACAGGGTTCAGAAGACTCAGGCTCTTGCCTTCCCACTGGTGGTTGAAGCTGGATCCTAGGATTAATGCTGTACCACTGGCTGGCAGAGCTAGGTCCTAGATTCTGGCTGCAAGGCCTAAGGATCCCAAAGCTGGCTTGATGAAACACATTTTCAAAATTCTGTTCCTGAGAAAACAAAAGTATTCTTAGGAGAAAGCTTGAATTATAACTCTTATGTCTCTGAAATGCAGACACAAGATTCATTGCCTTAGACTATAGTTTTGACTCAACTAATAGAACCTAAAACTGAATGGATCCCAGGGATTTGAAGGGGAGGTAGTTTGTGACACAGTTGGGTATGGGGTCCAAGGTGTCCCAAAGCTTGCGTTGGCTTGCTGATGGAAAGGTTTGGCACCCACTTGGTCCCAGGCAATGTCTGGCTTTCTGAGAACAGGCTGAGTTGGTAGGCTGCAGGATTGAGGTTTTCTGGTTTCTGCCCCATAATGGAAGAGGGTGTTCCAGAGGTTTGAACAGGATTTCTGCAAGGTAGGCCAGTGCCTGCTCATTGGTAAATGGAGCTGGGTCCTAGACCTCTGGTGGGCAGGATGTTATCTAGAGGCAGCTGTTAGGAAGTCTTAAGGCAGCCTGTCTGCTGATGGGTGGGCCTGCGTCCCTACACAGTTAGTTGCTTAGCCTGAAGCATCCTAGCCCTGGTGCCTATCTATAGGGTATTGGGTGGGGCCAGGTCTTGGCACCAATGAGCTAGGGAGAGGATTTTGCATATGTTGCTTACCAACACGAGAGTCCACAAGGTAGAGGAACTCCCAAGAATGGCTACCACAGGTATCCATGTCCCCCAGATCCACAGCCCTGTCCCACCTCTCTGAAGACTCTCTCAGACCAGTAGGTAGGTCTGGTCCAGGCTCCTATCAGATTACTACATCTCCCCTTGGTCTTGGAACATATGAGATTTTGTGTGTTCCCTTTATGAATGAAGTTTCTATTTCCCCTGGTTCATCGAGACTCCCAAAATTAAGCCCTGCTGGCCTTCAAAGCCAGATACTCTGGGGGTTCATCTTCCTGGTTCAAGACCTTCAGGCTGGGGAGCCCAATGTGGAATTCAGAACTCTCATTCCTGGATTTCTTGTTGTGGCTCAGTAGATTAAGGACCCAGTGTTGTCTCTGTGAGGATGAGGGTTCCATCCTTGGCCTTGCTCAGTGGGGTAAGGATCTAGCGTTGTCACAAGCTGCAGTGTAGGTCACAGTTGTGGCTTGGATCTGGTGTTGCCATGGCTGTGGTGTAGGCCTGCAGCTGCAGCTTTGATTTGACCCCGGCCTGGGAACTTCCATATGCCATGGGAGGGGCTGCCAAAAAATGAACAAACAAAACCCCTCTTACTCCTTTAGGGCATCTCTGCAGTATAATCATTCTCCAGTTTGTGGGTTGCCCATCTCAGGGTATGAGTTAATTATATTGCAAGATCATCCCTCCTACCCTCATTGTGGTTCCTTCTTTATGCCTTTACTTGTAGAAGATGTTTTCTGGTAGGTTCCTCCTTTCCATGGATGGTTGTTATGCACATCATTGTGATTCTGATGAGCTCAGGATCCTCTTCCTCTGCCCTCTTGACCCAGTCTTCTCCCTTTGTTTTTCTTATTAAAGAAAAAGGTGGGCTGACCAGAAGTAAAGAATGTTCATGTTAAAAATAAAGACTAAATACCTCTCTTCCTAGGATGCCTATATTGGTACTCCTTTGATAAGATCCTTTTGTAGATGCCAAGGCCACACTGACTCACTGCATTGTTTTTTTTTGTTTGTTTGTTTTTTTTCTTTTTTTTTTTTTTGCCTCTGGTATTGTCTCTGACTTGTTTGGTCTGAAAAAGATACAAAGCTGTGCTGAAATCATACTTCTCTGGAGCAGTTGTTCAGAGTTAACAGAAAAGACAAGGCCCTGGGGGAAGCTCTGAGTGAACTGGGTTGGCTGACCTTTTTAAAAGTGTGACTTAAAGTTGGAAGGAATTGTATCTTTTATAATAAAAGAAAACTGGAAGAAAGTGAAAAAATGTGTTTCTAAAGCTTACCAGCTCCCAGACAGGCAGCCACCCACTGAAACTCCAGCTGGCTTCTATAATTGATATGGAACCTACTTACAATACTTTTCTAACCCTAAAATCACCAGAATGGAGCTCTTCTGACATTCCAAAATTCATATCTGCATGCACAGTTAAAGAAGCTGGCTTGATGAAACACGTTTTCAAAATTCTGTTCCTGAGAGAACAAAAGTATTCCTAGGAGAAAGCTTGAAGTTATAACTCTTATGTCTTTGAAATGCAAACACAGGCCACAGCCACATTGCCTGAGACTATAGTCTTGACTCAATTAGAAGAACCTACAACTGAAATGGAAAAAAAGGGGAGGAAAAGGGGCCTTTTAAAATTCAAGCAGGAAAACTAATGTCTGTGTCTGTCTGGATTTATGTATATCTATTATGAGTGTTTTTACCTCTGGATGATATCATCAAAATTAACCTATGAAAGAGCTCTATTTAATTGACTTAAAAGTAAGCACCTTTTCTGTATATAGTATCATGTTATCTGCATGCAGTGACAATTTTACCTCTTCTCTTCCAATTTAGCTATCTTTCATTTCTTTTGTTTGTCTGATTGCTGTGGCTAGGACTTGCAATACTATGTTGAATAAAAGTGGTGAGAGTGAGCATCACTGTCTTGTTCCAGATTTTAGTGGGAAGGCTTTCAGCTTTTCTCCATTGAGTATTATATTTGCTGTGGGTTTGTTATAAATGGCTCTGATTATGTTAAGGTATGTCACCTCTACACCCACTTTAGTAAGAGTTTTTTTTGTGAGTGGATGTTGGACTTTGTCAAATGCTCTTTCTGCATCTATTGAGATAATCATGTGGTTTTTGACTTTTCTTTTGTTAATGTGGTGTATGATGTTGATTTGCTTGTGTTGAACCAGAACCATCCTTGTGAACCTAGGATGAATCCCACTTGGTCATGGTGTATGACCTTTTTTATATATTGTTGGATTCAATTGACTAACATTTTGTTGAGACTTTTTGAGTCTATAGTCATCAAAGATAATGGCCTATGATTTTCTTTTTTGGTGGTATCTTTGTCTGGTTTTGGTAGTAAAGTGATGGTGGCTTCATAGAATGTCTTTGGGAGTGTTCCTTCTTCAACCTTTTGGAAAAGTTTGAGAAGTTCCTCTTTGTATGTTTGGTAGAATATGTCATCATTGTGAAGGACCATAATCCAAATAGTGGTTTGAAGAACCTCTATTTTACTTTTGGTTTGTTAGGTGAATTTGATCATTTTAGTACATTCTTTTATTATTTTCACTTTTGTATACCTCAGTGTTATATCAGAGTTTATAGCAAGCTGATATTTTGTACAAATACACCAATTTGTCCTTCATAATAAGAACATTTTTTCCTCTCTTACAAAATTTGACATTTTGTGGTAAATATTAAGCTATTAATCTACTTTATCCAAGTGCACTCAATGCAACTTTTTCATCAAATTGTAAAGTCAAAGTGATGATCATTATTATTGTTAATGAAAAACATAGCATATCTTTAATTTGGGTTTCACATTTTGGACATGTTTTCAATATAAATGTGCCTTTAATCTCAAATGGACAAAATGTATTATCACTGTTGTAGTTTCAGCTGTTTTTAACATGTCATTTTATTGATTATTTCGGGGCACTTCAAAAACATGGGGAAATGAGGATATTATGAAATTTTACTATTAATTGGCTTCTTGATTTTGATTAATTTGCATAATTATTGGATAACTAGAATAAAATCATTAAAGGAAATAAATAAAAGTAAGCACTTAACAAATCAAATGTTTCTAAATATACAAAAAATTAACCCAAATTTTTAAAGGGTCACATGATCTAGGATTAACCTTTAATTAAAAAGAAGTTCAAGTTGGGAGTTCCCACAGTGGCTCAGTGGTAATGAACCCAATTAGTATCCATGAGGACATGGGATTGATCCCTGGCCCCCCACTCAGTGTGTTAAGGATACGGTGTTGTAGCGAGCTCTGGTATATGTTAAAGATGCAGCTTGGATCTGGCGTTTCTGGGTGTAGCCTGGAATTGTCCATGTGCCGTGGGTGTGGCCCTAAAAAGACCAAAAAAAAACCCATCAACTTGAACTTTTTTTTTTTAATACAGACGTCTTTAGAATTATCAACATTAAGTAGAATGCTTTTATTGTACCTAGGTTTACTAAAAATATATAGGCTAATGTTATTTCTGTTAAGAAATTTGTCAACAAGAAATTGGTATGATATTTTCACAAGTAATAGAGTTAAATGGGATAAAAGTTCTTAGTTAAACACCTTAAGAATTGTGTTTTATGTATGTCTACTGAAAAATAGTTTCTCCCGACTTTTGATAACTTGAAAATTTAGTGTTTGGCTAAATTAAAACAGATGATGGAAATTCACTGAATATTCAGATCATTTCTAATTAAGATAAAATACTGACACACCATTTGCTAAGCACGTCTGAGTTTACCTACTTCGGCTTATTAGAGAGAAACTAAAAAAGATTATTGAGTTTATACGGGCTCATGTCTTATACCACATTGAGAAAAGAAGTTCTGCTCTGAGAAAATATGTATTTCTAGAGCTTATGATTCCAAAACCATAACTTAGGTTCATAAGTTTGCCATTCAAAAAATACAGGAATAGAACACAGTTGACATTTGTTGCTTCTTGGCTTTTGGTAGCAAGTAAGGGTTTGTTGTTGTTGTTGTTGTTGCCACACATGCAGCACATGGAAATTCCTGGGCCAGGGATCAAACCCATGCAGCATACCTAAGCCACTGAAGTGACAATGCCAGATCCTTAATCTGCTGTGCCACAAGATAACTCCTATAGAGATTAAGGTTTTTTAAATTGTTAAAAATTACTTGTAATTAAAACTACTAGAAATAATAAGGAAAGTACTTTAATTTACAAGGAAAATAGGATGTTTTCAGTAAAAGAAGATATGGAAAATGGAAATGCATTTTAAGAGAAAAGAAAGTGGTTTTGTGTGTGTGTGTCCTGAAGTATCTCAAAGTGATATTAAACTAATGAGGCTTATTTGGGATTGAATGATTGATAAATAGGATGATTTTTATGACTTTTTACATGAAATATTACTGGCCTTTAATCTTTGCTTTTCAGATATAACCAAACCTTTCCCTTTAAGCTAATTCTAATTTACAGAAATTCAGAAATTCAGTAAATTGTACCTTTATAAGCGGAATTGAAGCATTTATCTTTAAAATTTTTTTATTATAGTTGATTTATAGTGTTGTGCCAATTTCTGCTGTACCGTGTAGTGACCCAAATATATGTTCCATCATATTCTATCCCAAGAGATTGGATATAATTCCCTGTGCTACACAGCAGGACCTCATAGCTTATCCATTCTAAATGTAATAGATTGCATCTACTAACCCCAGACTCTCCATCCATCCTGCTTGCTCCATCCTCCTCTCCTTGTCAGGGTGTTCTCTATGTCTATGAGTCTGTTTCTGTTTTGTATATAGGTTCATTTGTGCCATATTTTAGATTCCACATATATGGTATTTGTCTTTCCCTTTCTGATTTCACTTAGTGTGATAATTTCTAGTTCCATCCATGTTGTTGCAAATGGCTTGATTTCATTCTTTTTGGTGGCTGAGTATTCCACTGTATATATGTACCACCTCATCCTGATTTGTTCGTCTTTTGATGATCAGGACATTTAGGTTGTTTGCATGTCTTGGCTATTGTGAATAGTGCTGCTATGAACACAGGGGTGCATGTATCTTTTTGGATTGTAGTTTTGTCTGGATATATGCCCAGGAGTGGGATTCCTTGGTCATAATGTAGTTCCATATTTAGCTTTCTGAGGAACTGCCATATTGTTTTCCATAGTGGCTGTAACAATTTACATTCCCACCAACAGTGTAGGAGGGTTTCCTTTTCTCCACACCCTCTACAACATTTCTTATTTGTAGACTTGTTAATGATGGCCATTCTGGCTGGTGTGAGGTGGTACATCATAGTAGTTTTGATTTGCCTTTCTCTAATAATTAGTGATTTTGAGCAACTTTTCGTGTGCTTACTGACTATCCATGTGTCTTTGGAGAAATGTCTATTTAGGTTTTCTGCCCATTTTTTTGATTGGGTTGTTTGCTTTTTTGTTGAGTTGTATGAGTTGTTTATATCTTTTGGTGATTAGATATATATATTTTGGTGATTAGACCCTTGACGGTTACATCATTTGTAAAGATTTTCTTCCATCTCTGGCGTGTCTTTTTTTTTTTTTTTCATTTTATATTGACTTATTTTTTCCATTACAGCTGCTTTACAGTGTTCTGTCAATTTTCTACTATACAGTAAGGTGAGCCAGTCACACATACGTATATACATTCTTTTTTTCACATTATCATGCTCCATCGTAAGTGACTAGATATAGTTCCCAGTGCTATACAGCAGAATCTCATGCTTATCCATTTCAAAGGCAATAGTTTGCATCTATTAACCCCAAATTCCCAGTCCATCCCACTCTCTCCCCCTTGGCAACCACTAGTCTATTCTCTAAGTACGTGAGTTTCTTTTCTGTGGAAAGCTTCATTTGTGCCATATATTAGATTCTAGATGTAAGCAATATCATATGGTATTTGTCTTTCTCTTCCTGACTTATTCCATTTAGTATGAAAATCTCTAGTTCCATCCATGTTGCTGAAAATGGATTTGTTCTTTTTTATGGCTGAGGAGTATTCCATTGTGTATATATACCAAACTTTCTTAATCCCTTCAACTGTTGATGGACATTTAGGTTATTTCCATGTTTTGGCTATTGTGAATAGTGCTGCAATGAATATACAGGTGCTTGTGGCTTTTTAAATGCAAGTTTTGTCCAGATATATGCCAAAGAGTGGGATTGCTGAGTCATATATATGGTAGTTCTGTATATAGTTTTCTGAGGAACCTCCATACTGTTTTCCACAGTGGTTGCACCAATTTACATTCCCACCTACAGTGTAGGAGGGTTCCGTTTTCTCCACACCCTCTCCAGCATTTGTTATTTGTTGACTTGCTAATGATGGCCATTCTGACTGGTATGAGATGGTACCTCATAGTAGTTTTAATTTGCATTTCTCTAATAATCAGTGATGTTGAGCATTTTTCATGTGCTTTTTGGCCAACTGTATATCTTCTTTGGAGAAACGTCTATTCAGGTCTTCTGCCCATTTTTACATTGGGTTGTTGGCTTTTTTGCTGTTGAGTTGTATAAGTTGTTTGTATATTTTAGAGGTTAAGCCCTTGTCAGTTGCATTGTTTGAAACTATTTTCTCCCATTCTGTAAGTTGTGTTTTTTAGTTTTTTATGGTTTTCTTTGCTGTGCAAAAGCTTGTCAGTTTGATGAAGTCCCATTAGTTTATTTTTGCTTTTATTCCTGTTGCCTTAGACTCACTTGAGAAAACATTTGTAGGTTGATAGCAGAGAATGTTTTGCCTATCTTCTCTTCTAGGAGTTTGATGATGTCCTGTCTTACATGTAAGTCTTTAAGCTGTTTTGAGTTTATTTTTGTGCATGGTGTGAGGGTATGTTCCAGTTTCATTGATTTACATGCAGCTTTCCAGTTCTCCCAGCTCTTTTTTTAAAAATGGTTTCTTTTGCTATGCAAAAGCTTTTAAGTTTAATTAGGTCCCATTGGTTTATTTTTATTGTCATTATTCTAGGAGGTGGATCAAACAATACATTGCTGTGATTTATGCCAAAGAGTGGTCTGCCTATGTTTTCCTCTAGGAGTTTTATAGTATCTGGCCTTACGTTTAGAACTTTAATCCATTTTGAGTTTATCTTTATACCTGATTCTTTGAGAGCTTGAAGACTCTAAGTTTCCCAACAGCATTTCCAGGTGATAAAGAAGGTTCCGACAGGTGCAAGAACCTCAAGAAGAGAGGAGTCCATCTAAATATATAGATACTGTAGATGGAATCTAGGGGCATGGCTTTCCTGGCCTTAAGAGGCCTCTTTTAAAAGTTCAATTTGATGGGGTTCCCGTCGTGGCTCAGTGGTTAATGAATCTGACTAGGAACCATGAGGTTGCAGGTTCAATCCCTGGCCTCGCTCAGTGGGTTAAAGATCTGGCATTGCCAGGGGCTGTGGTGTAGGTCGCAGACATGGCTCAGATCCCGTGTTGCTGTGGCTCTGGCGTAGCAGCTACAGCTCCGATTAGATGCCAAGCCTGGGAACATCCATATGCCATGGGAGCGACCCCAGAAAAGGCAAAAAGACAAAAAAAAAAAAAAAAAAAAAAACCAAAAACCAAAAACACAAAACATTCAATTTGAGTTTCCTTAGGAAAAGTTACAGGAAAGCCAACTTTCAAAGAGCCTATGCATAATCAGTTGCGCTTATGTAAATTATCAGGTCAAGTTTATTGAAACCGGACTTACTTTGTAAACAAATTAGTCTTAATCTGACTATTTGATAGAAATAAAGGTGATTTTACAGAGAAAATGTTCAACATACACCTTTGTAGATATTACATTCTAGTGTTGCTGTCTTTGAGGTTCCATATTTTCTGCCATAGAGTCACTTCCTAGAAGACTTTTTGTTACTATGCTATATTATTTTCATGTTTAATTGAAAATTTTTGTTTTTGGTCTTTTTAGGACCAAACCTGTGGCATATGGAAGTTTCCAGGGTAGGGGTCAGATCAGAGCTGCAGCTGTCCACTTATACCATAGCCACAGCAATGCCAGATCCAAGCTGTGTCTGTGAACTACACCATAGCTCACGGCAACGCCAGATCCTTAACCCACTAAGCAAGGCCAGGGATCGAACCTGCATCCCCATGGATACTAGTTGGATTTGTTAACCACCGAGCCACAACAGGAACTCCTTAATTGAATTATTAAAAGGACGTTCTAAGCTTGTTTCTGAAGGCGATCACAGTAATTGATCTGTGGAGGAAGCTCAGGTGCCCTGTAACCGATAACCAGGAAGTTATGCATGCTGGAAAAGACAACTTTTTTTTTTTTCTTTTTTTTTTTTTTAATGCACTCTTGCTGCATATGGAAGTTCCCAGCCTAGGGGTCAAATTGGAGCTTTAGTTGCTGGCCACAGCAACACCAGATCCAAGCCACATCTGAGAGCTATACCACAGCTCACAGCAGTCCCAGATCCCTAACCCACTGAGTGAGGCCAGGGATCGAACCTGCGTGCCCATGGATAGTAGTCGTGTTTGTTATGCCTAGGCCACAATGGGAACTCCAAAAAGACATCATTTAAAGGACTCTCTCTAACCTAGATGGAAGGACTCTTATCAGGTAGTCCTAACTAGCTCATGTACAATGAAACTGAAGGGAATTGTCTCTTAAATTCATACTTCCCACTTATAAAGGACCTCTGCACCTGACTAGTCTATAGGGAACTGCTAAACTCAAACTCGCTTTAGAACATCCATGAAGCCAGTATGAGAAGACAACAACAGTGGTAGACAGATGACCCACACATCAGGCATCTGAACCAGGCCTGTAAGATGTATCTCTAGCTCAACTGAACTGTTGACCAAATGTTTGTCTCCTTATCAAAATTTAAAATTATCATTTCTTTGATAGCTATAGTTTTTCCCCAATGGAATGAAAATTCCTTTTTAAAGTTTTTACACAGTATAGTTACTGGAGTAGTCCCTACATAATGCCTATTACTGACTTTTCAGATGTTCCTCCTATTACCACTTATCCAGACCAACCTCCCTCTGGCCTAACCTTTCAGGTTCAGGTTAGCGTATTAATTGGTCTATCCCTTGTCTGATAATATCCTTAGTTGTTAAGAGACAGCACAACTTACCCCAGAACCCTCTTGCTCTGTCCTTGGCATTATTGAAAAATGTCCTTTTTAAGGGGAAAATGAGAGTAAATTAAGCCAGGAACTCACATATATTAAATACCATGTAAATGATTTTTGGAAAGACTACGAAAGAAATGATCCATAGTTGGAAGTTTTCTCAATGCAATATTCAATTAACGAGGCTGTTGATGTCGGAATTCTAGGAGGGATCATTTGTGCTGCCCCAGTTTTTGCTGTCATGGGTGGTGCTGGGAATTGATCCACCTTCCAAGGATGTGCACATACATGTTTTTAAAGATGGCAAATACATGATCTATATTAGGACATTATGTTACTCCATTGTCTGCACATAAGGAAATCAATGAACCTCCTTTTTCTTCTCATTTCAGAGTCCAGAGATCCATGTTAGCAGGACACCAAGATATGTGGTGGCAAAATCTCTTGGGAATCTTATTTCTTAAATGCAGGAACATATGCAAACAAGATGATCAGAAATCTAGCAGCCACCTTTGGTCAAATAGCCAAAAAGACAAAAAGCCAAAAAAAAAAAAAAAAAAGAAAGAAAGAAAGAAAAAGCATTGCAGCAGACATTCTAAATTCCTTAGCCCACATAATAATAGATAAAAGGGTTACCTGTAATTTTTCTACTGACTAAAGAAGGAGGTATTGGTGCTAATATTCACACTACTTGTTGCACTTACATCATTACCCTTGGAGAGGTTTAGACATGCTTAGGAAAAAACTTCTCAAAAGACACAACGGGCTCTAAGATGTAACTTGTAACATCTTGCTCCTTGACAGAAGGGAAGCTCTAGCCAAGACTGAAGTTCCTGCTACCAAGAGACAATTGGGATTCCCAGGAATAGTGATTTTCTGCTGCATTTGGATTCATAGCAAAACCCCTTTATGAAGCTCTTAAGGCAGGAGACTGTGAACCTCTAGATTGGACTAAGGAATGCTATAAAGCACTCCAGGTTATCAAAGAAAAACTGATAACTGTTCTAGCTTTATTTATTTATTTTTGGTCTGGTCAGCAGCATGCAAAAGTTCCTGGGCCAGAGATTGAACCCGTGCCACAGCGGTTAAAGATCCAATGATAGATCTTTAACTCCCAGGCCACCATGGAACTCCTGCCCTGGTTTTAGGTCTTGCATGTATCAGAAAGCCTTCTGACTTACTTGTTCATGAGATGCAAGGAATCAGCCTTGGAGCTGTAGCTCAGAACCTGGGTAGCCTAAGGAGGCCTGTTTCATATTTCTCAAAGCCAGTAGGTACACTTGCTAAGGGATGGCCAGTCTGCCTTCAAGCTGTAGTGACTTCTGTGATCTTTTACAAGAAATGGAGAAATTTATACTAGGACCACCTATGACTGTGCACCTCACTGTATTCTCCCCCAGCCCACCCTGAACAAAAGAGCAAATGTGGGTTAACTTCAGGAAGATTGGGAAAATATCAGGCTTATATTATTGGATAATTCTACTGTTACTCTAAAAGCAGTCTCTGCCTTGAATCTTGCCCCTTTGCTCCGGATGGATACTAAAGTGCCTATACATGGTGGTATTCGGATAATCAAACGGGTCTATTCCAGCCATTCGACCTGATGGATTGGCCTTTGGAAGACCCTTTTCCAGACCTTGAGGTGTTCATAAATAGGAGTAGCTTTATGGACCAGGAATGACACAAGCCTGGGTAGATGATGGTGACTGATCAAGACACTGGAAGCAGAAGCCCTTCCACCAGGTACCTCCACACAAAAGGCGGAACTTAAAGCCCCAACCAAAGCCCTTTCTCGAGATAAGGGTAAGAGTAATTATTTTCACTGATTGTGAATTTACTTTATTGGTGGTCCATGCCTGTGGGACCTTTTGAAGAAAGAAGACTTTTCAATGCAGGGAAGAAGGAAATTAAACATGCCAAAGAAATTTTAAACTTATTAGAAACTGTCATGGAGCAAAAAGAATTGGCTATTGTTTGCTGTCCCGGATGTCAGAAATTGACTGCTTAAGGGAATAATCCAGCAGATTAAATGGCAAAGCTAGCAGCCATGACTAAAACACATAGATGTGCGATTTGACAAGAGGCTATCCAGAGTATTCTCCTGAAGATTTAGAAAATGCCAGTGAATGGGGATTGATGGGCATCCTGGCCATTTTCAGGATGACAACTTAGAAGTATACCAAGGAGGGGTAGATTTATAATAGATGAGGCAAAGTCCTTGTATCTGAACAGCTTATGGAAGATGTAATAAACTGTAAACACCAGAGTACCCACTATGGGAGAAATGCCAACCTCCAGTGGATTCATAAGTTCATTTTAGGACAAGAAATGCAAAGGATAATTCAAAAGATGATACAGAAATGCATCGATGGGCTAAAAATAATCCTAATACTGAGCTGCCAAAGGAATGGACCCAGCAGAAGACTGGCAGGTGGTACTGCGATGCCAGGAGCCACTAGAAATCTTGAGTGCTTACAAGTGTTTGTGGACACTTGTCCTGGTTGAGGCAGAAGCATTCCTTTATCGGACTGAAAAAAGCTTCTGAGGTTGTTAATGGCCCACCAAAGGAAACAATTCTGAGGTTTGGGTTACCTGTATCCATACCAAGTAACAATTGGAGATTCTTTTTAGCAAGAATGACTCGAGAAGTACCTAGAGCCTTAAACCTTCATCAGAAATTACATACTTCTTGGTGATCCCAATCTACTGGCAAAATGGAAAAGATGAATCATACTCTTTAAAAGGATGTAGCTAAAATATGTCAGTCTAATTTAACCTGGGATAAGGCCTTACTGGTTGCCCTGCTTCAAGTGAAGATGGCTCATAGAAGCTCCAGTTGAGCCCCTATAAAATTCTGTATGGGAGACCCTTCTATTTTTCAGAAATGGTTTAGGAAATCCAGAAGAAACTCAAGGAACTAGACACTGTCAAGTATGTACAATCACAGAGACCCACTCTAACTGCTGCAATTTGCTTCTAGCAGGTTGGTATTTCTCATGGATATGCCCCTCCACCACTTCTGTCCTAGAAACTGGGTCTTGCTAAAATCTTGGGAGAGAAAAACATCCAGAAGACCACCTTCATCCCTGTTGGACTGGACCTTATGAGGTGCTATTCATGACCCATTCCTTGGTGAAGATGAAGGGAATTAAGCCACAGATCCATCGCACTTGAGTTAAGCCGGTCTAGCAGAGATCAGCCTAGACAAGAATGCAACAGGAAAGGGAAACCACGCTGCAGAACAGAACCAGAATTGAGAACATCCAAACCTTGGCTTCTTCTGCACCCCTGATACTGACTTTCCTGAGTGGAAAAGTGAAGCCCTTAAATGCTTTCCAGGAGGAAGACTCAAAAGAAATTGAGGTGAAGAGAATTGCTGTGGTGGTGATGTTGGTAAACTCATTGCAAAGCAATCTAAGTAACTCCTTAGGTTACTACAATGACTATTCTTTTTTTGTTGTTGTTGTTAAGCTTTCTCTTTGTTTCTAACCTCCCAGGCTTGGAAAGACTCTCAGTGACAGGGATTTCTCAGACTTTGGCCAAAGTAGGTAATCTCTCTAGCTGTTGGATAAATTATCCAAAACCTTTTCCTGTGTTTGATCTTGCTGCCCCCTTGGTTGTGCTGTGATCAGTTTCCTGGTGGTCCATAACTTCACTGTGATTTAGGATAAAAAGTCCTCAGAACACACCAGGTTAGGCTAATCGGAGAATTTCCTGCCCCTTGTTTTCTCTTGACTAAGCCCAAATTTGGTCCTCTCCTCATATCCTCAGACTAAAATGGAAATGACCCTGGCATCTATCTACCTCTGTCAAAGTTGTGCTTGGTCAAGATACTGTAGAAACAGCTATTATTTTTCCCAGCCTATGTCCGTTCCATGTTTAATACTTAGATGTTTCAGCCAGACTGATCGCGATTGAGACACTCTTAGGTTGTTTTACCTTTCCACGTATTAAACATACTCTTAAGGGCCACCCATACCTCTGCTGACTTGCAAATCAAACAGCTCTGGATGTTGCCTTATACCTAATCCTGACTTGACCATGGCCTAGATACATTCCCTAAAAATAAGAGCCTAAGTTCTAACAATATGTCTGGCATTCTGGGTGCCCCCTGAGGGTACAACTTTGTTTGAAGTTTTTTTTTTTTTTTTTTTTTTTTGTCTTTTAGGGTCACAGCCATGGCATATGGAGGTTCCCAGGCTAGGGGTATAATCGGAGCTATAGCCACCGGCCTACACCAGAGCCACAGCAACAAGGGATCTGAGCTGTGTCTGTGACCTACACCACAGCTCATGGCAATGCCGGATCCTTAACCCACTGAACGAGGCCAGGGATCGAACCTGCAACCTCATGGTTCCTAGTTGGATTCGTTAATCACTGAGCCACAACGGGAACTCCTGTCTGCAGTTTTGATCACCAATCACCAATCTTGGGCCTGTGAGCGCCTGAACTGGTGGTATCTGTTGGGACACTTAGTCACATCCTTTTTCGTCCACAATCCAAACAAGGCCTGGCAGTGGACCAGTTCTTTAAAATTGTTCTCTAGGGGAAAAAAAAAAAAAAAGAAAGCTGCCTATTTGTCCGGGTATCAGGAAGATAGATTTTGGTGCATGCTTGGTAAAGCATTTTTGCATAGTGGGGAGCTGGATCACAGGAGCACATGATTAGAAATCTTTCAGCTACAGGGAATAAGCAAATGAAAGTGCTTATCTACCACTAGCCTATGGGCAGAAACTGACCTGTTAGCCAAGTAATCCTAGATAACTGTATAGCTCTAGATTATGTACAGACTGAACAGGGTGGGATTCATGTATGGTTAATACTTCTTGTGAATACCTGAATGCCTCTGCTGAAAGAGAAACCAACATGAACAAATTAGGCCACAGGCTCTCTGGCTACAACAGGTATTCCCATTAGTACGGGGTCTAGACTCGTTTTCAGGATGAGTTTCTTAATTCTCCAAGAGATGAGATCTGTTCTTCAGAGACTATTAAAACCTGGGTTATCCATACACATCAACCTCTTAGTTTGGTATTTAATTATAAATTGTGCTGTTAAATGCTGTACCAAGACTGTTAAGCAAGATACAGAAATTCTAATTATGCAAAATGTTACTTTGCAGCCAGGGACAAAATGTTTTCTAATGACTGCTAAACAGTTTCATTCCTCAAGCCCCTGTTAGGTCTGCATCCCTTATCATCAGGAAATAGCCAGAGTATCATCAGCCCTCTTCCTTCAAGATTGAGGAATGATCAAAATATGGGGGAACTGAAGCCAAAGGTAATCATTTGTTATATATATTTCACCTATAACCTGTCTTTACTGATCAAGGTCTTTTGAATTATTGCTGCAAAAGACTTTGATTCTTCCAAGTGGCAGGTAGCCTAAACAATAAATAGGTTTTTCCAGGTTGTTCTAGTTCAGATGAGGTGATTAAAACTGGATGGGACCACTGACCCTCAAATGAGTGTGTGTATGGCCCACCTTTTGAACATGCAGAGGCCTGTAGCTTAATGCTACCTGCACAGAATGATTATCACACTTTTCCCAATCATCTTTCCCCATGACTTTGCTCTTCACCCCATAAATACCCCAAGTCCCTTGGCTCTGGGGAGACAGGTTTGACATTTGTTCTCCAGACTCCTCACTTGGTTGCCTTGCAAATTCTTTGCTGCAAATCTCAGCATTTCTGGCTTGCTGTATGTTAGGCAAAATGAACCTGGTGCGGTAGCACATTTGGTGATGGAAGTCTAGGTGGACCTTTTGCCCGAGGTTTATCAGCCCCTTGCTCCTACTGAGAGCCTGTGGACAGGTCCAAGCAGCTGCCTTGTCTGTTAGTTCTAGGACTATCCCTGGATTTCCCTGGTGAGGTGCTGCTGACCTTCAGCACTTAAGTTTCATTCTGCAGTGGAGAAACAAGTGGTTTGGGACTTTGGGTTTGGAATACATCTTTTGGGTATACATCCTGATCAGACTGTGGGTTGGAGGCCTCCCTGGTAGGATTTTAGCAAATAGTCTAAAAGGTTATATTTAATAGCTGCTAAGGTACTCAGGACCTCAGTACCTGGGGTAAAGGCCTAGGGCTCTGGTTTTTGGTTTTGGGCTTGTTTGGACATGTCCATTTATGTATCATTGTCTCAATTGTTAAGAACTGGCTATTGAGGATTGAACTTCTTGGTAACGATGGCTGGGACCCTTAGAAAGATTTCATTGCTGCAACTCCCTGAAAGCAAAGCTCCTTTAAGGTGGGAAATGTTAATTTCCTTCCCTCTTGCAGCCCTCTAGGCTGCATTCTCCAAAATTGGAGAAATTCCAGTTATGAATCTAAGGGAAAGATGAAGATGGCATTTTTTCGTAACACTGCGTGGCTACCATGTTTTTAGGCTCTGGAGCAAAATGGTATGAAAATGGACCCTTAAATTATAATTTTGCAACTAGACTTACTTTGTAAGTGGGAAGAAAGATGGGATAAAAACCTTACGTATATTCTTGTACGTTTATTGTATCAGAATAAACTTGTGCAAAGAAAATGTAAGATTAGGATTCAATAGGAAAGGCAAAGAAACCTATTGTACTTCATTCTAAGGAAAAGGAGGATGTTTGCTGTTCATTCACTTGAGCACCGACTGCTCTTCCCTGATCTTGGCTGATTCTAGCGCTGCTCCTTTGCTGCTAGCACCTGAGCCATGGCCTCAGGCTTGCCCTGTCCTACACTACTCCTCCTATCTGAAGATGGAGAAACAGGAATGCTCTCTGCCTCTCATACCTGCCAGGTACTCCCCTTGGCCGGCAAGCTACCCAAACTCAAGTGGGGCAATATCCAGTAAGTCATGTCCCCACTGTGGGGGGCAGCTGATGGGATTGATCTGGGTCCATTCCCCCTTTTCAACTTTGTATTTATTTAATTAAAAACCAATAGGCCAATGTAGATAATACTATCCATGCTCCTTGGATCATCTCTCTTTTTTTTTTTTTTTTTTTTTTTGTAACCCACAACCCAACCTGGGCAGATGTTCAGAATTTATTAAATATCTTCTTCACTTCAGAAGAATGTAGAATGGTTTTGGATAATGCGAGGAAGGAGGCAGATGGGCTTCATACAGAATAAATCCTGGACAACCCAACAGGGATTGATGGGCAATCCACCAACAGAGGATCTTGATGGGCAGCTCAGGAGAGGCCAAAACTTGATTATGGAGACTGTATTCTCGTGGGATTGTAAAGAGGGGGTGCCAAAACCAAAAATGGCTAATAAAGTACAGGAGCTAAAACAGAAACCCCAAATGAGGATCCTTCAGAATTTCTAGAAAGGGTCTCTGAGGCCTATAGACAATATACAGATCTAGAGCCTGAGGCCCAGAGAATTTAAAGATGGTAATGACTTTCCTTGGTCAGAGGGCCCCCAGTACACAGAAGAACATGTACGAGGTGGAAGGGGCTTTAGGACTGCGTGTGTCTCAACTTGTTGAGATTGCCTTCCAAAATTTTAACAGCAGGGACCAGGTTCAGGAGAGGAGGGAACAACGGAGAACGAAATAGGCCACTGGCCCCTCTGCTGGCAGTGCCTGGACACAGAGAAGAACCAGGACAATTGCAAGACCCCCAAGGGGGACCCAGCAAAAGGTAGGAGACCTCATGGCCCTAACTTCTACTCAAACAGGGCACCTGATAGTGAAACCCTGCCGATGTGCAGGTTGCAGACAGGAGGAACACGGGGAAAGGGACGGTCTCCAGGCTCCCTGTGCCTCAGACCCCCTGCTTTATTCCATCTCCCATAAATATGCTGAGCCCCTCGCCTTCCAGGAGGTGGATTTGAGATGTGTTCCCTTAGCTCCTTGCTTGGCTGCCTTGCTTTGCGACAAACACAAGAGTCTCAGTGATTTGGCTTGGTAACATTTAGGAGAATCTGGGTTCCTATGACTATAAATGTTTTGTCCTAAAATAGGGAGCTCTTTTCCCTGAGAAATGTCTTATCAGGATGTGACTTATTGTTGCACCTTGCAGAGACCTTCTGTTATTCTCCTTATAGTTGCAGTCACCCAGCACTTTGATACAGATTCAGGACAGCCATCTTTACTTTCTTCTTGACAAAGAGCTGAGTAGTAAATCAGAGGAGCTCTGTACATAATGAAATCATTGTTGTTTGAGAGCTGAAGAGATGAAAGTGTAGCCCTGCAATTATTCCTGTAGTTCCACCTATAACAACCTGTACAAGTCTCTACATTCATAGGAAACCATTGATAGAGTAGGGTGGACAGGGAGACAACTTGTATATACAGATGCTCAGTGATATTACGCTGAGGTAGAAATTTTCTAAAAAAAAAAAATGGTGATTTATTTTGCTTTAACATACACTGGTAAATATATTGGGATCATCAAGTTTCTTAAAAAATTTGCTGGGCCTACTTTTACACATAACAATACTAATGTAAGCTCATTAGTTCTTCCATTTCAATGGGGGAGAGGGATCCAATTAACACCTACTAGCAGCTTGGCTAAGAATGGACATTAAAATCAGACAACACATTGTAAATAGAAAGTACTCTTCTCCAAATGTGCATAAAAGTTTTGAAACAATCACTGCCTGTTCCACAGGACAGACAATTTGGATTTTAAAAAAATGTTCCAGCCAGGAATAGCATAACCCTGTGTAACAATACTTATATATATGTTTAAACAATATTTTACCAGAGACTTTTTGCACTTGAAAGTTTAAAAAAAAACCAAAATCTGAATAGAACGAAACAGTAGCCAAGGAACTGCACAACCAAAACCAATGAAAATTATATAAAATATTTCCATCACTAAAGGCCAGATTTAATCAAGCAATAGTAAAAAATACCAAAACAAACAAAAAAACCATAATAATACAACCTTCTGTTTAAAATAACAGCACTGTTCTGCCTCTTTTCCACTGAATTTTACATATGCACAGACTATATATACGGGTTTTTCAGAGAAATGTCCATTTGGTCTGTCACACCAGTCAGGCTCACACTGAATCCTTGCTCGTCTGAGGATAAACAACTCCCTGATGTTGCCGTATTTCCAACACTCTGGGTTAGGTGCAATGTCTGAAGTATAATACATTTCTCTTTGCTTTTACACAGTGCAGAGTAGTATATGGGCGTAGGTTATGTAGCTTTTACTCCAGGTCACTGTCTTTTTCTAAATTCAAGGCGGTATTCAATGGAGTGCAGTAGTTTGGCTTGTCAGAAGGTACAAAGCCCGGCAGACACACACACTTATAGGAACCTTCGGTGTTGATGCACTTGGCATTCTTGCAGAGAGACATCCGGTTGTTCAACTCATCACATTCGTTGACATCTGCAATAGGACAAATCATGCAGGTAAACAAGCTTTAACAGCACCTCGGGAGGAAACGCAACCTGCTGCTTCCCTAAGGCAGCCGGCCTGAACACTGGCTACTCTTGGCTCTCCCCTCAGGAAGCTGCCTCGGCTTGGCCAGGACTGTCTGCTTCAATCATGTGCAAGATAAATACGACTTTCTAGATCTTAAAAAGGTAGGTTACCTGAGAGGTTCTAGAATGTCTTTCCCTGTTATTTAACACAACATGAACCCTTTTTGTCAGCTTGACATCTTACAGTTAAACTGCAAGAACGCCGGAAGAACGATCCTAAATTCCTCTCTGCAGGTGTAGAAGAACTGAAAGGGTGTCAAGAGAAACAACACAGAGCCGTCTCTCGAAAGGCTTCAATTACTTCCTTAGCTTTCCTTCCACAGGAAAGAAAAGGCACTTACATGCTTAAAACACCTGCAATAACCCAGGCTACCTATTTTTTTAGACCTACCACAGAGTGAGACAAAAACCGAAGTGGGGACAGGAGGGATCAAAAGAGGCACAAAAATAGAAAAGAAAAAAAAAAAACCTTCAAGTCAAGGGTCTTGTTACCATAGAGTCCAACAGGCTCTGGAATACAAGATCCCTCACATAGAAGGGATAAACATGTATTTTAGTGTTCTTTTAAAAGTAAGAAGGAAGGCAGTGTGTGAGTTTTAAAAAACTTTCTCCAAAGTTTTTTCCAGACATAATATATTTCCCCATGCTGTTGTCAGGTATTTAGGAAAACATTATTTGCTGCGAAGTCAAAAGCTCCATTTAAGAGTCAAAGTAATTACTCAGAACATTTTGGCCTTCCCTCCATGTGTACCATTTTCATGCATTCTTAAATATCAACTTTAAGAAAGTGGTAAAATATACAGAAGGTGGGGTTGATCAGTTTAACCATTTATGAGTGGATAGTTCAGGGGCATTAAGTACCCTTGTTGCCACTGGCTAGCTCCAGAACTTTTCTTTTTTTTCCCCACTTTTTAGGGCCACACTTGCATTATATGGACGTTCCCTGGCTTGGAATCCAATCGGAGCTGCAGTTGCTGGCCTCCGCCACAGTGACAGCAACATCAGACTTGAGCTGCATCTGTAACCTACATCACAGATCATGGTAACACCAGATCCTTAACCCACTAAGCGAGGCCAGGGATCCAACCCACATCTGCATGGGTATGGGTCAGGTTCATTACTGCTGAGCCACAATGGTAACTCCTCTGCAAATCTTAAGTGTATGACGTCTGGTCACAGGGCATGTCAGGAAGAGAAGAATTCCCCATCAAATACCCACGATTCTTACCCACACAGGTCATCTTGGCCATATCCAAGTGATACCCATCAAAGCAATCACAGGTGTAACCTTCCTGCACCCTGACACAGCGGCCATTTTCACATCCATTAAGGATGCCACATTCTTCAGCTTGCAACTCCTCAAAGCTATTTAAAAAACCTGGAAGGGAAAGAACAGGCGGCAAGTTAAAAATCTGAAATCTTTATATTGTTTTTTAAAAAGGACATAAAGTTATGGTTTATTATACGTGCATCTTCCCAATACCTTAAATATAGCAATAAAATTGAAGCAAATACATCTGTACACCCTATTAAGCATAACATATTATAGACCTTGAATTCTAATGCTTTACATCTTGAATTCTAATGCTTTACATTAAAATCACATAAAATGAGATAAAGCAAGTAGGGTGTTTGATTTTGCTGTTAATAAGATCTTTTTTGGTCTAGGACTTTAAATCTCCCGAGTTTGCAATAGGGCAAACGTCAGAACATCTCTCAGGATGGAACCGATGGAATTCACGATCAGGGTAGACATTTGCCAAGAAGATGCACAAGTGCTGGAGGCAGTGTTCTTTCACTTGGAGTTCCCAGGAGCAGAGAAAAGTCAGACTGGCCTTGCCATCTGAGGTCTGTTTGTTTGCTCTGGCTTTGGAATGAGCCTTTCAAAAGGGCTCTTGGGGAATCAAAGGATCAAGGCAATAAAAGGGACTCAAAACATCCTGATATATGAGAAAAATACATCATACTAGTGTTTAAAAAACCTAAAGTCTTTTAAGAAAACAAATCTTTAAACTGATTCAGAGCTAGAGTTGAGTAGTACAAAAAACAATGTAACTAGGCATCAAGATAGACTATTTTAGCTCTTTCTAGAGAGTAAAGTTGTAAACATAAATCCATGGTGACCCAGACCCATGGCTGATGTGGCCTCTCATCCTTTCCCTCCTTCTGAAGACACCACATAATACTTTTAAGGGAGGAAAAAAAAAAAAATCCACCTAGGGCCAGAAGTCTTCATCTGGCCTTTGAAGTAATTCTCCAGTGGAACTGCAGGGGGCGGCAAAATATTACTGCTTCTGCAGGGCAGTAAGGTTTAACAATGATTTTAAAACATCGATGACAGGCCATTTTAAAAAATTTTAAAAGGGAAAAATACAACTGGCCATCAAGGCTGTCAGCATATCCTGAAAGCCAGTTTGAGAAATACTGATAAAATTAGTGTATGGAACTATTTCAAAGTCCAAATATCATGGCAAAACCATTTTAACTTTATAACTTTATTACAAAAATTAGGACACGACGTTAATAAAATAAGAAACTCCTACACGTATTAGGTAGATTCTCCAAAATACTTCTCCAGGACTCTAAAACAGCCACAGTCAGCAGAGCACAGCCCCTGCTCCAAATCGGGCCTCTACCTGTTTCTATAAATGAAGTTTCCCTGGAATACAGGCTCACCTATTCATTGAGGACTTGTCTCTCACTGCTTTCTTGATACCAGAGCAGAATTGAGTAGCTGCAAGAGAAACTACATAGCCTGCAAAGCCTATACATTTTACTAACTGGCCATTTATAGAAAAAGTTGATGTCTGCTCTAGAAAATGCCAGCTTGAGAAATATTGCTCTCACTAAAGGTAGCACCAGCCATCAGCTCAGCTTTCTTAAACAGAAAGGCAGGAAGTGGTGAATCATAAAGGGGGTAGGAAACCTCAGCCTCTCTTGCACTGTTGACCCAATATGATTATTTCCTTGGCAGGGCCAGAAAGCCTTTGATTCTGGTGGGGGAAGGAGGAGCTATTCCTCCGTCACCTGTAAGAAATAAATGTAAAGGCCATGACATACTCAAAGCTGGGGGTCTTGGAACTGCATCTCAACTTCCTATGTTGCTAAAATAAGAAATTGATCTGATACCAGTATGTTGACTTCTTAACAGTTGTAGTGAATTTTAAAAGTTCGAAAGGAATGACAGCATTAACAAAAAAGGTATATAAGCCAGAGCATTTCAACATTAAAATTCCTGGCATTTAAACTCTAATGCATTAGCAGCTACACATACAAGCCATGGGATTGTGTCAGCATTACATAGAGATTTACCCCGGTATTTTAGATTTATAGGGCAGGCAAACGGTGCTTTTTTTGAACTTCAATATTTCTTCTCCCTGAAAGCAAATGTTTACTGACCAACAACATTCACAGAGAAGTACAGAAATCATAAATGCAGTTTCATAGCTGTCAATATATTTAAGCCATTTTTTCTGAAGTAGTGCATGGTGTTTTTTTTGTGGCTGATTAAGAGAGAGAAGCTAAGGTGTTAGGGGTTAGGAGAGTTCTTCCCTGGGGTGGAGGCTGAGAAAGGGCACAGGGGCCTTCTGGAGGCTGGCAATGCTCTAGACCCACCCAGGTCTAGAAAGCCCATCCTAGCTCATCTGATAGAATGTTGTTTTCATGCAGATTTTAAAGCATCTTTAATTTGGCTGAAGGATCAATCTACTGTATTCTTTAAAAAACAAAAGAAAGCGGAGACAAGAAAGAGAAGGGAAGGAGGTGAACCCTGGGACTCTGAGTGGACATAACTCCCAAGGCAGCCGGGAAGCTTGTGTTGCACTTCAGCACCCAGGTCATGGCTTGTGCACAGGTGACAGAGCACAAAGAAAGGACGTCCTTGTTGTAGTTTGTAATGCAGCTATGGCTCCAAAGTCCTAACCCCAACTCCCTAGTCTGCAGAATTGTGTCTTCAAACTCTGGAGCAGCTCCCCAGGCTGCAAGGAAGCTGTGACCAGGCACTTGGATTCTGCGCTCCCTAGACCCATTCTTGAAGGCAGACAACCCAGGCTCTCCTGACAGTTCCATGTATACCATCCCACTTTCTAGACTTGACATAATTCACCTGTATTTGAAAGCTCTGGTTTCCCCTACAAGTGTGGCTTCCTCCTCAAGGACATTCTGGTTGTACATGCATTTACCTTCTAAATGGGAATAGGATTCACTCATACCTATTCCACTTCCCACTTAAAAGTCTGCTCAAAAATCTAGGAAAAGCCATCACACATCATTTCTTAATAAATCCCCTCACAAATTAATTCTATAAATTAATCTCTATAGAAATAACCTAAATGTCCATTGACAGATGAATGGTACATGTATATACAAGATGTGGTACATATACATAATGGAATACTACTCAGCTGTAAAAAAAGAACAAAATAATGGCATTTTCAGCAACTAAAGATTCTCACTGAAGTAACTCAGAAAGACAAATATATCACTTATCTGGAATCTAAAATATGGCATAAATGAACTTATCTACAAAACAGACTCAGAATAGACATATGGTTGCCAAGGGGGGAGAGAGGCAGTGGGATGGATGGGGAGTCTGAGGTTAGTAGATGCAAACTACTACATTTAGAATGCTTAAGCAATAAGGTCCTACTGTGTAGTACAGGGAACTATATCCGATCTCTTGGGATGGAACATGATGGAATATAAGAAAAATAATGTATATGTATGACTGAGTCACACTGCTGAACAGCAGAAATTGTCACAACATTGTAAAAACAACTATAATAAAAACAACTATAGTAAAAAAAAGTGCATCAAAAATTAATCTCTGACCAGGAGAACAACTGTTTTACCTCTCACTCTAAATGCTTGTAATGATCAGTACAGTTAATAGTTATCATTTCCTCGTATGAAAAAAAAGGCTACAATTAAACCAAGCTTTCAAGAAAACTGTGACCCTTAAAGGAAGCCACCACTTCATAGAAAAAGAAATGATTTTGTCATGGAAATTATGACAAGATCATTTTCTTTAAAGCACCCTCCCCATCAAGACTCAGACTCACCAGCTAATCTGGTGGTTCTCAACCTTGAGTACATGTAAAGATTATGCAGTGAGCAGGTGCAACTGACGGGGGGGCTCTCAGCTCAGTTACCGATTCAGCAGGTTTACAGCCTAGCCCACAAATCTGCATTTCTAACAGGGGCCTCATTTTGAGCCATGTTTAGTTCCAAAGTAAAGGACAAATTGTGCTTACGGTCCTGAATGAAGTAGGGATCGGCTTCGGGAGTATACTGTTCACTGAAGTCGACCAAGGCATCCCGTCCGTATGGCCGTCGGCGTCCTGTGACAGGGATGTTGCACAGCTGGGCATAGTCATCTAGGAAGGAAACGACAAGGACTGTGACACACCATCACTGTTTGTTCGCACTTGGACAGGCCCCCTCACGTGTAGAGCAACGGGGGAACCTGCCAGGGTACCATGTCACCGCGTGCCCCATCTCCCACACTCACCCCTGACCCTGGAATGTCTCAGCATTCTCTGCGGGTACTCTATACACGTCACGAAGTAGAGCATCATTAAGAGAACTTAGGACCAAAAATAGTAGCTATCCAGTTAGAATGTATCCCAGGAGAGTAAGGAACTGAAAAAAATGAGCCACTGGAGAGTGCTGCAGACCGTTTGGAAGAATGGCTTTATCTGACCCCATCAGATGTTTTCATCAAAGGATTTTAAACGTGTAAGTAGTCATTCTTCAGATGTGCCCCTTTTCACTCAGCAGAGACAAAAAATGTATCACTGGGGATCCAAAAATGAGACACAATCAAGCGAGGACGCTACTAGGTACAATTTGAATTTAGTAGCTACTACTATACCTCTCTACTCAAGACCTGGTCCTTATGAATAGCATTAGAGCAATTATGATCATAACAGAGGTAGTGAAGTCACAGTATTAGTAATTATAGCTAATAGTTACATAATGTTTGCTCTGTGCCAGATACTGTTCGAGGCACTTAAGACAATAATTCACCAAAACATCTATACCCCCCTATAAAGAGCTATTATTACCATCTCCATTTTACCAATGGGAAGTAGAAACAGGGAGTGGTTCAGTGACAGCTGGTATGAGGCAGCGCCACATCTGAACTCAGTCATGCAGCTCAAGGGTGCACAGTTAACACTCTTCCTCCCCGACATCCATCTCAGCTCCTTTACAGTTTTTATCTTTGCTGCTTTTGCATCCCAGCTAGATTCATCTGCAGATATCACTTCCTAAGGCCATATTCGCATCCTCATGGCCATCTGACTTCTAAACTCCCCTGCAGTCCTCACAGGACCCACTTAGCACATGGGACCTTGGTTCTCCACCTGTTCTGCTGTGATTGAGCTTTCAGTGCATTTCGTAGTCCCAGGCTCTTGCTTGCACTTTGGAGCAGAGCTGCTTAGAAGGTCTAGAGCTTGAGAAGAGATAACTTCATGGTCTGAATGCATGTTTTATAGAAAGTACACTGTCCAAGGGTTTACCTAGCAGTTAGGGAACACTGGGGGGGAGAGCTGCAGGATAGCCGGCCCCAGGGTTGAGTGGAGACTCTCAGACAGCCACAACAGGCTATGGCCACACTTGCTTGGATCATAGTTTAAAGGAGTTTTCCTCTCTTTTGATTGCTTCTTTAAAAAAACAACTAAAGAAAAGCCGTGAGGCTGGAGTTCCCGACGTGGCTCAGTGATTAATGAACTTGACTAGCATCCATGAGAATGCGGGTTCCATCCCTGCCCTGGCTCAGTGGGTTAAGGATCTGGCATTGCCATGAATTGTGGTGTAGGTCGTAGATGCGGCTCTGATCCCATGTTGCTCTGTGGCTCTGGTATAGGCTGACGGCTACAGCTCTAATTTGACCCCTCGCCTGGGAACCTCCATATGCCACCCATGCAGCCCAAAAAAGAAAAAAAAAATCCCTGAGGCGAGTGTGTGAGGTCTCAAGGTCTTTCTCCATCACTCCTTAAAGGAGTAAAAGGGATGTGTGTGTGTGCTAAACTAAAAAAGAGGAGTACTAAGACAGAAAAGGCCCTGAACCATGAGACAGGGAAGGATGATGGTTGCTCCTTCCTAAAATTCCCCTTGTGGGAAGCACTAGGAATGACCCCCCCGCCCCAAGAAATCCCCAGCAATTCCCCATGAAATCATTTCATGAGAAATATTAATTTCTACTATTAAGGAACTAGCTAAACCTGGAAAAAAGATTTTAACTCACAAAACTACAACTGAAAACAAAGAATACAAATGGTTTTCATTTCTGCTTCAGGATTTGAAAGAAAGGAATTAGGGATGTCCCTGCAAAGGCAGGATTGCAGGAATGTTTACAAGCTTCACATGCTGACATCTTCTCATGACTTTTTACATATATTTATTGTACATCTGAAAGGGAGACCTGTTCAACACTTTGCATCCAGGCAACTGTTGTGATTAGGAGTGGATATTAAAAGGAAATTAATTCGTGTTATTTTGTAAACCTAAATCCAGAGATGGCTGAGCAGCAAGCATGTCCTCTCCAGCACTCAGTCGTCAGGGCCCGGGCCCAGCTCTTCCCCTAGACCTGCCTCCCTCACAACGGGACGACCTGGTCTCCACCCTCCAGGCTCCCACCATCTAATGTCACGAAGAGAAGGGACCAAATGTGAGAGGAACAGGGGAGGGAGGGACCTCTGTTCCAGTGTGATGTTTAGGAACAGCTTCCAGGAAAGGACAGCACTTGACCTGAAACGAAGCAGACAAGGAGGACTGACTTCGTGGAAGATATTTTGGATTTTTAAAAAGCGCTTACCCAAAGGTGGCACAAAGGCAAGCTCTTCCACTGTGTTTGGGGACTACCAAGTGCTTCCTAAGAAAGGCTATGCATGTGACCCAGGCTGGTAAAGGGAAGCAGAGGAGAGTAATGTGGGGGGACCTTCGGGGTTTGCTGCATCTTCCTGCCTCTCCTTTCTTCCCCGGCCATGCGTTTGTCTCTTGAGAGTCTAGAACTTACTGTCCTGTGCTGCTTCACTTTCTCTAAGAGATTAACCAATCAGAGTTCAAGATAATTTTGATCCATTATCAAAACATCCTTTCCGATTTTTTTTTTTTTTTTTTTTTTTTTTTTTTTTTGCTTTTTAGGGCTGCACCTGCAGCGTATGGAAGTTCCCAGGCTAAGGATCAATTTGGAGCTACCTATGCCAGAGCCACAGCAACCAGGGATTAGAGCTGTGTCTGCAACCTATACCACAGCTCACAGCAATGCCAGATCCTTAACCCACTGAGCAAGGCCAGGGATCGAACTCGCATCCTCACGGATACTAGTCAGGTTGATAACCTGCTGAGCCACAACAGGAACTCCCCAAAACATTGTTTCTGCATTAAATATACTCTCTTTTGTATCTGAGGATGTGTTACAGCCCCATCAACACCACGATGTGCATTTTGAGTTATTTTTCTGGGAGCATCTATCCTAATCCATCCATGCTGCCTCTCCCATTGTACATATCTGCTCTCATTCCTGCCCAGGGTCAGGGGAAATGAGCCTGGGGTAAAGGAAAGAACATGGGCTTTGGAGGCAGAAGCTGGGGCTCGAGTCCTGATTGTACCACTTACTTTCCAGCTTAGCAATTTTGAGCAAGCCTCAGTTTCCACATGTGTTACATAGGGATGATAATTCCTGTTTGCCTCTGCGTTGCTAACATAGTAAAAATTGGCACTGATTATTAGAGAAATGCAAAATCAAAACTACTATGAGGTACCACCTCACACCTGTCAGAATGGCCATCATTAGCAAGTCAATAACAAATGCTAGAGAAGGTGTGGAGAAAAGGGTCCCTCCTATACTGTTGGTCGGAATGTAAATTGGTACAATTACTATGGAAAACAGTAAGGAGGTACCTCAAGAAATGAAATATAGAACTACCATGTGACCCAGCAATCCCACTCTTGGGCATATATATGGACAAAACTTTCACTGAGAAAGATACATACACCCATATGTTCATTGTAGCACTATTCACAATAGCAGAGACATGGAAACAATCCAATATCCTTCCACAGATGAATGGATTAAGAAGATGTGGTACATATATACAATGGAATACTATTCAGCCATAAAAAAGAACAAAACAATGCCATTTGTAGCAACATGGATGGAACTAGACTACTTCCATACTGAGGTAAGTCAGAAAAAGAAAGACAAATACTGTATATCACTTATATCTGGAATCTAATATAGGGCACAAATGAACCTTTCCACAGAAAAAAACTCAAGGATTTAGAAAACAAACTTGTGGTTGCTGAGGGGAAGGGAGAGGGAGTGGGATGGACTGGGAGTCTGGAGTTAATAGATGCAAACTATTGCATTTGGAGTGAATAAGCAATGAGATCCTGCTGTATAGCACAGGAAACTATATCCAGTCACTTGTAATGGAACATGATGGAGGATAATTTGAGAAAAATAATATATATAGATATGTATGACTGAGTTACTTTGCTATACAGTAGCAACAGAACAATGTAAATCAACTATAATGGAAAAAATAAAAATCACAGAATAAAAAATGGAGTGGTGTTATGGAACTGTTGATAAAATGTGAAGCACCAAGAAAATGGAGATTACAGTTTTTCCTTTTCAGCAAAATTACTCAAGTTCTTGCTGAACATCTAGAAATAAAGGATTTTCAAAGACAGTATCAGAATGATTGATACAAAATTTAGTGTTAGCAAAACTTCAAAGGTAGTTGTCAATGGGCAAAGAATTGTGCAATAAATTAAGAGCAACAAAAGTGAAGTCTCTGGATTTTTTAGATATTATTTCAAGATTTGGAATTTTTAAAAAGATGGAGGGGAGAGAGTTCCTACTGTGGCACAGGGGGTTAAGGATCTGGTGGCACTGTCACTACAGCAGCTAGGATTGCTGCAGAGATGCAGGTTTGATCCCTCACCTGGCACTGTGTTAAAGATTTGGTATTGCTGCAGCTGTGACATAGGTCACAGCTGTGGCTTGGACCTTGGACTCTATCCCTGGCCCAGGAACTTCCATATGCCATGGGTAGGTCCAAAAAAAAAAAAAAAAAATGAAGATGGAGGGAAATCAGTAAACGGAAAGACAGACACCTTCATGGACTTCATCTCCAAAGTTATTGACTGCCTTGGCAAATTTAATCACTTGGTCGGACAGTGATAAAATATGAACAATAACACATTTTAATACCAAATCATGAGTTTCCATCATGGCTCAGTGGTTAACGAACCCAACTAGTAACCATGGGGTTGCAGGTTTGATCCTTGACCTCACTCAGTGGGTTAAGGATCCGGCATTGCCATGAGCTGTGGTGTAGGTCGCAAACATGGCTTGGATTCCACGTTGCTGTGGCTGTGGCGCAGGCTGTTGGCTATAGCTCTGATTATACCCCTAGCCTGGGAACCTCCATATAACACAGGTGTAGCCCTAAAACAAGACAAAAAAAAACCACCCCAAACCCCCAAACCAAAAAAAACCCCACTAGACCAACAATGCAAAATATAGAGGGATGGAAATTGATGTCCAGCAATTTCTAAAGGCCTGAGTCCTTTAGAAATGCCTTCAGTAGCCAGCAGATTTCTCCTCCTCTTTTAAGGAAGAAACTGGAATATAAGGGAGTTTTCTAGTGAGTCCTATGTAAGACCTCTCCTTCAGGACCCAGAAACAGTCACATGTCTAATAATGTTGGGTCTCAGCACCACAAGCTGTAGCCAGAACCCATCTAGCTTGGAGATGCCTGGCCTTGCTGCTCCCTAGGGCTGGCTACAGTCCAGCTTGGGGAGGCAGTGAAATGCGGTTGGCTGAGGGTATGGAGCCTGGAAACAGCAGATCCTAAACTATTTCCACAACTTCCAGTGGGAGCTCTCTTAGCGGCCACTTTATCCAGCTCAACATGTAGAGATGAACCCATTTTTTTTGTCCCTAGAGTTTTTTTTCCCTCTGCATGACACTCCTTACTTAAGCATGTCAGCAGAAATTAAGCACTGACTTGTCTGGGGCTTGGTGCAAAGGAAGAGCTTGGCTCAGGCAGGCTTGTACTTTATGGGGCAAATGCCATTTCTGAGACATGATACAATGTGTCTGTCCAGGAACCAGCCACATATGAATGTGAAATGAATAGGAATGGGAAATATTCACATCTCAAAGTCCCACCACTCATTGCATTCCCCATCTTTTTAGGCACAAACACGAAGTTCTTGATCAAAGCTAAGAAATACACAGGACAGTGTGAGCCACCACAACTACATGGTCTAAACAAGACCCAGCCACTGATCATACTCATTGTCCTGGCAGGGAAGATTCATAGGACAGATGGTGCTGCTCGGATGTTAATTTTAAATTGGAAAAAAAAATTAAAAATGACCTCCTGGAGCCAAGGGGTCTGCAGCCTCTGCTGTCAGTAGCAATGGGAAGTACATTATTATATTCTGGCAGGAAATCTCCATTCCTGATGACAGACACATCAGCAGGGTGGGTCTGCACAGTCACATGTCACAATGCCACTCTGGCATGTAAGGAAACTGGGAGGTGAAGTTTCTTACTGGGGCAGATTCAATTCAGCTGCTTTTAAAAATGAGGAAGAGGCTGCATTTCATCCTCCACACATCAGAGCTGAAAACCCAGGGCACAAAACTTTGAGGTGCCTCATTTTCTAATAAAGGAAAAGCAAGGGCCAATCCACATGCAGTAGGAAAAATGGGTCCTATTGCATTCAGATTTCTAGACCCAGTGTTTTTCTTACAGGCTTCCACATGTCCTGTTAATGGATGATGGTGTTTGGAGAACATACGCACCAGGACATGGAAGAAGGAGAGAGAGAATGGAATTACTATTTACCCCAGTGTATGCTGAGCCGGCAGTATGATAGGCATTTTTCTCTGAAATTAGCCAAAGTTACAGAAGTAGAAAAATGTTGACCATTTACTGGTGACAGAGGAAGGACCATAAGAGAGAAGATTCTACTGGCGATGCCACAGTTATGGAACTGGATATCTCTTTGGGTATCTGTCTGCTCATGCTCATTCTCAGAGAATCAGTTCTTACCCACTGTGCTGAGTGAACAGGCAGGAACTCTGCTTCCCTGGTATTAAAACGCTAAGTTGTGAGAGAAAACTGGGTATTCTAAAGAGAAAAAAACCCAGAATCAAAAGTCCTGGGTTCTAGCCCTACGGCTTCCCATTCCTTGGACTGGATACGTTTGAGCATCTATTGAGCAGGATTCTGGTTTTCTACCTTAGCAGCATTAGAAGCTGTTTACTGTTCCATTCACGGATTGACTCACTCACTCAATTCCTCAGGAGGCTGAGAGTTACAGGCAGAGTGGGGCTTGGAAGAGGAGGGACCAAAAGGACAGGAGGCTGACATGTGCTGCAACGGTGTGTGAAGAAGAGGTAATGCCTAGAGTCAGCCAGGAAGAGCTGGGGAAGGCTTCACCCTGGAGGTGAGCATCCATACGAAGGGGGTCAGCCAGGCGCAGAAGAGGAGGTGTGGTACCTCAGAGTCGCAGGCACATATGATGGATAAGAAAGCTGTAGGGAAATGAAAGGACCACACGAGCACTGCCTACTACAGGTCCCTGCTAAAGGACTGACAAAAAAAGGAAAGTCAGCTAAAAGGCTCTATTAAGCTCCCATGTGTCAGGCGCTGTGTACTTTTGCGCACACTTTTCCCTTTAAAACTTAGAATCCTAGGAAATAATTGTAATTAGCTCTTTTTTTTGCTTCTGATAAGTAAGCTACGGTTGGCAGCATAACTGTCCTAGCTTATTTGAAGGATTTGACTCTAAGTCGGTCTATCTGTAAAACCATGCTCTTTCTACTCCACAGCTGCCCTGTTGAAGCCCTGAGAAGAAAATTATTCCATATATTCCCGACTAGATCGTAAGCATCAGGTAAGTACTTAGTTCAGCAATAAGCGTTTGTGACTAAAATTCCAAGGAGAGTAATAACTGTGAACGTTGATGAGCTCAGCCCTGCAGGGTCAGCTTTATCATTAGCAGGATTTATGTTTATTGAATTTGCTCGATTTATTAGGTGAAAGCGATCAAATTGCTTAATGTTCAATTAAACTGTACTTGTCGAGGACAGGGAAGTAATGAAGTCTAAAGTCTTGGCAGAGTTCACCTTCTGTGGGACTCCTGTAAATGTTAACGCTCTAAGGAAACACTCGGGCCATAGACTAATGAAGTCCCCCACCCCCCACTCTTCACCTAATGCTGCCCCTTCCAAGTTCAATCAGCGTTCCCTAGTACATGGCTGTTTGTGTAGCCAGATTCCAACTAGAGAGAGGGATTTGCTGGATATGAATGCCAAATAATGGAGGCTCCATTTAGAAATCCATTTCTAAAACCTTGATTCAGATTTTATATACTTGTAATAGCATTAAATTATGCCACACAAGAAAACCTTAAAATAATGATGGATAACTTAGGAATTTCTTACTAAGGATTGCATGAAAGGTTTCCTCCATTTCTAAATAAACAGGGCTTTGGAAATAAGACAGTCTTGCAGTCAGGCAATCTCAGAGGAAATTGGGAATGAGGTAACTTATAATACACAAGACACAGGATGAGACAATACTATAAACAGGCAAATAGCAAGAAAGTTCAACTTGTTAATTTTCTAAGCTGATCTACACTTCATAGTTTTCCAGCTGAAAAAACAGATAAACTGTTTCATTTCCTCCTTTCCTACTCATTAAGCACCACTCTGAAGTGGCAATTTAAGAAATCAACAATTAGAAAAAGTAAATATTATAGGTAAGGAATACATTTTATTTTTTCTTCTATTTTGTTTTTTACATTAACCAAGTTATTTTAAAGTTTGAGTTGCACATGTGCTTAAGAATCAAGAGGTGGTTGCACAACATAAGGAATACACTGATGCCACTGAATTATTCACTATAATTTTTTTTTAGCGCTGTGCCTGTGGCATATGGAAGTTCCCAGGCTAGGGGTCAAATGGAGCTGCTGCTACAGGCCTACATCACAGCTACAGCAACATGGGATCCAAGTTGCATCTACGACCTACACCACAGCTCATGACAACACCGGATCCTTTAACCCACTGAGCAAGGCCAAGGATCAAATCTGCATCCTTCATAACCCACTGAGCCACAATGGGAACTCCAAAATGTTTAGTTTTATGTCATGAATTTCACCTCAGTTTTTTTAAAAAAGAGAAAAGAGTGTGTTCTTTAAAGTCTGGTATTCATATAATCTTTGTATTTTTAAGTGGTAAAATTAATCTCTTAGGTCCTTTGTAGCTTACAGAGCCTACAATTCTAAGCAGAAAATTGTTTACTGTTAAGCTGCAAAATATTGGGAAGTCAATCTGTCATTGAAACTTGTGGCTGTAATATGAAGTAATCACCACCAGATGGTGCTAGTTCCCTCAGTGGTGCTCACCTGGGTGTTTCCAGATGACTGACAAACATGGAATGGAACACAGAGGAAGTAAGCACGGACAGGCTAACCTATAAGGACAGTCAGCACTCATTCATTTGTCTGCTGAGGAAACAGGTCCAGAGACATCGAATGATATGCCAAAGGGCAAGTCGGGATAAATCCTCAAAATATTAGATTTTCTTTTAATAAAATCAAATTATTAAACTGTAAGGATAAAAATAGTTGTGTCAAAGTATTTTAACCTTTCTTATTTTAAGTCTGGAAGCTGTTAAAAACTCCTTTGATTAATATTCAGAAGTATAGAGCTCAGGTTATGAAATAAAGTTATACTGCGGAATCCTAATTTGAAGAGCAAGTTCTAGGTAATTAATGTAATATTAAAGTAACACTAAACATAATAGATTATTCATAAATATGTATTCCTTTTAATTACAGGAAACAAGATAAAGCTGCAAAGCAAAACTGATCTATTTTAAGATCTGTAACTGTTTTATGATTTTTCTCTTAATATTGCTGCTTATATTAAATCTGAAGTGACTCTCTGTTTACCATCTCCTCTGGATCTGTTCAGAACCAGATGCAGTCCTAGTAGCTGTTCCTTCTGGCAGTGACTTATTTGGCTGCATTGGTATGCTCTGATAGATTATGTGGTGAATGGGAACCTCAAGGGTTGAACAGTGCACAACCAGAACAACTGTCCACAAGAGCTCTGCTTGTCAATGAGACTGGAAGCTCAGAAGGAAGCATTAAAGAAGCATTCTTGTTGTGCTCAGAAGTCTTCCAATGAGCTAATCTTTTGTAATTTACCTTTTTCTTAAGACATTGGCTACTGATGCTGAGCAAAACAATTATCACCCTAGCTTCTGCTCTGCAGATTTAGGTCAGTGTGCTTCCTAAACACTTTCTAGATGCTCTCCTCCCAATTTTAAGAGATATGATCTGTCTGCTGCACAAAGGGAGAGAAGATAAAATTTCCCCTACCCCTCCTCTGCCAGGAAGGCCTGCTCTAGCCATGAGGTCAGCATATAAAGGTATGGGCAGCCAGGGCCTTTTTTCCAGCCAAAGTTGTCTTATAAGGTCAATTAAGAAAAGGTCAGAATAAATTCAACATTATTTGAATTTAAGATCTAAACATAGAACAGAGCTCTAAGCAATTACACACAGCAATTTTTTCCCCCACAGTCCCAGCACAGTTCATTTTCTTCGAGTATATTTCAACTAGTACTATCAGTCAAGAGAAATCCTATCAGCAAAGTTTAATTAAAATATATAAAAGTAAAATTTGCACTAAAGAGCAAATCAACTCGTTCAAGGTAATGTGGAAAAGGCATTCCTAGAAAATTGGAATGTCTATTCCTAATCTGTGATTTCAAGGTAGAAAGTTTAAGCTAACATTTTTGAGATCAATTAGATTGCTTGTTAATGAAAAATAAAAGTGTTGCTTTTTTGTGATCAGATTGTTCATTTTACGTGCATGTCAATTTCTCTACTCTGGTTCTTTGTTAGAAAGTTTCTAATAGGAGAGCAGTGTGTATAGTCTAAATATTTTGTATAACAGAGCAGGACCAAATACCATCTTAGCACTTCAGTGCAGTGTAGCTCTCCAGAAATAAGTCCTGAATGAAATTGATTCCCCACAGTCCAGGTTGTACACAAACCAAAAATTTCAGAAGTGTTCTTAGCACCAACTGGTCATTTTTCCACCACATTGCCCTCACCTTTAACTGTTATATGATTGTGGTGGAGGCCCCGGAGACAACCCCTTCACCCTGCCTGCTGGTCCTCCTCACTGCCTGCAGTTCCAAACCCTCACGGACTCACACCAACCCCAGGGAACTGGGTTGGGGAACTACAGCCCTGTTGCAGGACCCTCCTCCAAAGTTCTATCGCCAACAGTTCAGCAGGAAATGGAGGAAGTTTTCCCCTCTGTCAGAGCCTCCCCTGCCCTAGCACTTTACAGCTGTCCCTCCTCTGAGACAAACCGTGTTGCTTTGGGGATGGTGTTTCTTTTTTTGTTTTGTTTTGTTTGTTTTTTTGTCATTTCTAGGGCCACTCCCATGGCAAATGGAGGTTCCCAGGCTAGAGGTCGAATTGGAGCTGTAGCCGCTGGCCTACGTCAAAGCCACAGCAACGGGGGATCCGAGCAACCTACACCACAGCTCACGGCAACGCTGGATCCTTAACCCACTGAGCAAGGGCAGGGATCGAACCTGCAACCTCATGGTTCCTAGTCGGATTCGCTAACCACTGAGCCACGATGGGCACTCCGGGGATGGTGTTTCTAATCAATGACTACATAGCATGATCATAACCTGAACATGACTGACTTGCTCCACACATTCTCTTCCTCTAACGCACCTCCCAAAGACAAGGTCGTTTTTAAACCCCACATTTTGGCTTCATTTCTAGTGTTGGTCCTCTGAGGCACAGACCTTCTTTTGGTACCTGGTCTTTGTGTCCCTCCATCCTGTTTGTTTCCTCCCTTCCACAAGTCCAGGATCTCTTCCCCGGTTTGGTGGAAGGGGCCTTGACCTGCCATAAAAGCCGTGTCCGGCTGGGGCCCTGCAGGGGTGTTTGGTACCCCACCTCCTCTCTGCCCTTCTCCAGTGCACATCTGGGGAAGGGGAAGGAACAACATTTAGCTCCAAACTGAAAATAAAGGCCTTTGCTGAAGTGTGTTTGTACAGGAATGGTGGTGGGGGCTGGAGAAGGTCCATACAATGCAAATATTTTCTTTAACTGGTTCTCACCCTTTTTTTTCAATCCCACGTGTCAACTCGGCTGGGCCATGGGGTGCTCAGATGGAGCTGGTGAAACATTATTTTGGGTGTTTGGGGAGAGGATTAACATTTACATGGGTGGATTTGAGCAAAGCCAATTACCCTCTGTAATGTGGGAGGGCCTCCTTCAATGCGTCGATGGCTTGATCAGAACAGCAAGGCTGGCCCTCCTCTGAGAAGGAGGATTCTACCAGCCCCTGCCTGGCCGCCTTTGCACGTGGGACTTCATCTGCAAAACTCTTCCTGCCTGATGGCTCTGGCCTTGGAGCCTCAGCTCTCCTTGGGCCTCCCCAGCATCAGCCCATCCTGCAGATTTGGAATTTACCAGCTTTTATAATCATGTGAGCCAACTCCTTAAAATGAATGAGTGAATGAATCAACGTGAATCAATCTTTTTCTCCTTCTCTTTTTAGAAACACCTGGAAACAACAGAATGCACTCTCTGTGGCACACACGGCTACGCAGACTCACATTCTAAGTATACATGACCTACATCCTGATCTTAATTCTCTAATAATTAATGATCGCAGTGGTGAATTTTTCCACCCAGTAACCTCAGCTGGCCTAAGAGGGTAATTCTGCTACAGAGATAATGACATATATTTGGTACAAAATATTAGTACTTTACTATTAAAATTTTAGAGTAAGAGTTTTTATTGTTATTTCTCATGTCTGTAATATTTAAGAGAACCATACACTAGATAATCTGACAGGCCTTGTGATTTCAATTTGAAATATTTAGGAATTTATGTTGCATGAGAATTAAGAGAACTCTCTTAAGTCAGTACACAGTACTCATTTTAGAGTCATGAGGGAATTCAACAGTTGCATTTTAAGCTTGACTTATGAGATTTATAAGAGCTGCTTAAATATTTAAGCATTTAGAAGAAAATGCTTATGAGGAGAGTAGACTGCCCTTTCAGATATATAAAATGCTTGAGAGAAAATCGAATCCATAAAATTTATAAATTGGAGACCAAAGTGTTAGGGATTTAATTAACAGAGTTTTGATACAGAAGTAATGAAAGTTTAATCTGCTCTTTGAGATATATAAAGATTAACCACAAATAAAAGTTGACCTTATTTTTTATTACTACTTTTTTTATGGCAGCAGATGGAACTTCCCAGGCTAGGGGTTGAATCAGAGCTGCCTAGACCACAGCTACAGCAATGCCAGATCTTAGCTGCATCCATTACCTATGCTGCAGCTTGTCCAACACCGGGACCTTACCCACTGAGCGAGGCCAGGGATTGACCCTGCATCGTAATGGATAGTGGTTGGATTCTTAACCCACTGAGCCACAGTGGGACTCCTGATCTTATTTTATATAAAAATATTAGATTTATAAACAGCAGCACAAAATGTTTAAGTTGAACTTATATTCTTAGGTAAATCCAGGTTTTACCATTGATAAATACTCTGACTGTTCATTTAAAAGCCAACACAGGATGGTCCTTTCTAGGCATAAGACCTCCCTCTGACATGGTAACCAGTAGCTGGGAAGCCTGAGGGGCATGGAAGCTTCTCTCAGGGTCTGCAGAGGTTTTTGGCTCCAAGTTAGTCCCCAAACACTCTGCTGCCTCTCATCATCTTTGACTCTTGCCTACTTTCAAAGAGACTTGTAGCACTGTAGAGCCAGGCAGTGGTGGGGAATAATCATTAGCTCAACTCATTTCTTGGAACAAGATCTGATTTATCATCATTGCTGACACCTACGAAGCATGTACTGTATGTCAAGCATCTCATGTGCATGATCACATTTTTAACCCGCCAGCCAATCCTGAGGGAGATGGTGTGGCTATTGCCACGTAACAAATGAGGACACTCACATAATAATCACATTAAATCCCAAGACTTTCTGGGCATAATTCACTACTCAATTTTATTTTGCAAAAATCCTTTCGTAGTAAGAAAAGTCGTTTCACTCTTTTGAGGGGGTAAGGGGTAGCCTTCTAAATAAATAAAGTGAGTCTTTTCAATAAGAAACAATGCCAGTTGCTGACTGGCTGTTCCATACGGTATTCAATTCAATCTAGTTCCATGGATACCAAGAATTCTGTCCCAGAGAACTGGCCACCACTTACCACTGAGAGTATACGCTAGGTGCCTACAGTGTATACATATGGTGGCCTCTCAGGAGGCCTTTTATAGCTTTCCAGTTTGATTTAAATCCTCCACTAGCGTTTCTTAACAGCTGCGCTTTCTTTAATCATAATTACCAGGATCGATGATCACAATGATAAATGCTTTCCGACTCACAGAGTATTAATTACCGTAGCCTCCAAAGAGTTCTCACCTTTGGATAACGGAAACTGAAGCAACCAGTCCAGTGTAACTGACAGAAGCAGTGCCAAAAGCAGAACGAGATCCCTGGACCGCCTAAACCAAAGGCGGTGACCACTCACTCTGCCTCACATGTAGGATGTTCCAAAGTTATTATTAACATTCTTTGGAAACACAGTTCTTGGAAAAGCCTTTAAACCGTGACTGCTGAAAGGCCTTTTGCAACCACTGCCCAATTACAGTATTTTTTCAAGCTTAGTCCATGAGTCAAATCCCTGTCTTCCTTCACACCTCCAAGGGTATTATGAAACTTCTTACCCCGAGATCTCTGGGATCATGTAAAAAGCCATGCATGGATGTGGAAGAAATCACTAGCTCAACTGTTCAAAGACAGATTCCAGATTTTTTCACTCTTGCAAAACCATATAAAAAACCTGGGGAGCAATATGTTACTAGATATTTAATTATTTAGATATTAAATATTTAGACATTATGTGTTTAACTTACATACTTAATAAGTTATTAAAAGTTTTGGAGTTCCCGTTGTGGCTCAACAGTTAGTGAACCTGACTAGCATCCATGAGGTTGCAGGTTCGATCCCTGGCCTCACTCAGTGGGTTAAGGATCTGGCGTTGCCATGAGCTGTGGTGTAGGTCACAAATGCGGCTTGGATCCAGCGTTGCTGTGGCTCTGGTGTAGGCTGGAGGCTACAGCTCCAATTCAACCCCTAGCCTGGGAACTTCCATATGCCATGGCTGTGGCTCTAAAAGACCAAAAAATAAAAAAAGTTTTGTATCCTAGAAAATGATGAATTTATTAAAGATATCATTTGTGTATTTAAATGAGACAATCTTGAGGAAGGAACTTCTAATTTAGCAGTACAACATAACTTATATGTTAGTTCTACAGAATTTTACATTCCGTGTAAATACAAGCTGTGTACCTCTTCCAAAATGTATTGGCTAGATGTTACATAGTAGATATTCAAATAAATAATGAAACAAAGGAGTATGTAAATAATTTAACTGAAACCAAAAGCAGGTAAATGATAAGCAATTTAGACTGCACTTTAGATGCAGTTCTCACTCCTAACTGCACCTTGCATATAATCATTTACTAAACATGTTATTTGACTTAAAAAAAAATAAGAATTAGACATAAATCTATATTATGATTTATAATTTCCTACTGACAGAACTGATTTCAAACTTTTCTTATACTATGATGATTCTATTTTGCTTCCTGGCACTCAAGTGCAAGGATAATCTGTAGTTCCAGAACCAGAATTTTTGAATCAAATCTATCTATATATTTATATCTTCAAACTGCTCTCTGAGCAACACTGAGAGAACTCATGCCTCTGAATTTTAATCAGTAATTGTATTTTACAAAACTTTTTAAGCATTTGCCAATTTCTTTTGTGGCACTTCAGTCTCCTTGGAGTTTTTTTTTAACCCCACTCACCTTTCTATGCCTGGCTTTAAGTATGGCCAAGGTTAAAAACACCTGTGGTGCAGTACATAATATTAACCAGTAGGTGGCACTCTGTGAACACACTAAGTGTCCCCTCAAAATTTCTTAATTTCAAACTTTTGGATCAAGACTTCATCTACTTTTTCTGTGCAATTTGCTTACAGTAAGTCTAATTATTTATTAAATTTATTTAACAGAAGTATAATTATTTTGAGATAACCACAGACACTGGGATCCCTATGTACTTTAGACTCCAGTGTAAATGTGTCTAATTTTCTTTCATTGGTAGATCAATAGGTTTCTATTTCCATGAGATAATAGCACCCTATATATCTTGCAATCCATAGGGACATTTTTTTTCCCAGAAAATTTAAGGTTATACTTTTAAGAGTAGCAATAAATAAAAACATTAGAAGCTCATGTTAAGTGCTGGAGGGGCTGTGGAGAAAAGGGAACCCTCTTGCACTGTTGGTGGGAATGTAAACTGGTACAGCCACTATGGAGAACCGTTTGGAGATACCTTAGAAATCTATACATAAAACTTCCATATGACCCCGCAATCCCACTCTTGGGCATCTATCCGGACAAAACTCTACTTAAAAGAGACACATGCACCCGCATGTTCATTGCAGCACTATTCACAATAGCCAGGACATGGAAACAACCCAAATGTCCATCAACAGATGATTGAATTCAGAAGATGGGGTATATATACACAATGGAATACTACTCAGCCATAAAAAAGAATGACATCATGCCATTTGCAGCAACATGGATGGAACTAGAGACTCTCATACTGAGTGAAATGAGCCAGAAAGACAAAGATAAATACCATATGATATCACTTATAACTGGAATCTAATATCCAACACAAATGAACATCTCCTCAGAAAAGAAAATCATGGACTTGGAGAAAAGACTTGTGTCTGCCTGATGGGAGGGGGAGGGAGTGGGAGGGATCGGGAGCTTGGCCTTATCAGACACAACTTAGAACAGATTTACAAGGAGATCCTGCTGAATAGCATTGAGAACTATGTCTAGATACTCATGTTGCAACAGAACAAAGGGGGGAAAAATGTAATTGTAATGTATACATGTAAGGATAACCTGACCCCCTTGCTGTACAGTGGGAAAATTAAAAAAAAGAAAAAAAAAGAAAAAAAAAAAGAAGTTCATGTTAGATCAGTGCTAGGCGTCACCAACATTTTTATTTACTGAGAATTACTGACTTGCTTTTAATCCATTAATTCATCAAAGTATGTACTGTTATCTATTCTGCCCACCAGTGTGCTTGACTCTTAAACCAGAGTGGACGAGACATCGCTTCTAACTTGGTGAAGCTTACTGCCTGGCTCTAAGGCTGCAGAGTTTCTCCCTCCTCTAAGCACACAATGCATGAGGAAACTGAAAAAAACAAAAACCAAAAAAACTCACCTTAAATGTTTCACTTTTATATTCTAAGGGGCAATATTTTTCTAAGGTGTGCTTTTAAGACCTTAGGGAGATAGGGACTGGGGTAACACTGAAGTCACTGAGAGCACAGATGCTGAAGCCAGGATTTGAATCTGCCACTTCCTGGTACCTGACCACGACAGGTAACATCATCCTCTGTGGCTCACTTCCTCTCCTCCCAAAAGGAGGTAATTAGACACCTCTCTCATTGAAAGGCTTGGAGAACTAAATGTCTTAACAGATGGCAAGCATTTTGAGCCATGCCTGGCACTGTGCTGTATACATGTTAACTCATTTTTCATTCAGGTGGAGACCCAGGAAAACCAAGCTGCGGGACACTCCTATTCCAGTAAACTCCAGACTGCAGAGTTAGTTCAGAGTTAGTTCCTTCTAGCATGACACTGAAAACTTCCAGAAAGAACAAACAATGAATGACCACCCTCTCTTGTTCATCATAAGGATACAATGCTTTGTCTTTTCTGACTTGGTTTATGAAATAGCTTTGTCTCTCAGAGGCGGGCCATGGTATTATGATAAAGAGCCCAAATTTCTGGTTCCTCCCAAAGCAGCTTAGCACGCTCCCCCAACCCCCAACCAAGGGGGAAAAAAAGAAAAACAAAAACCCACCACTTTTCCTCCCTTTTTTGGCTGCCCTGAGGCATATGAAAGTTCCCAGGCCTGGGATTAGATCTGAGCCACAGCTGTGACCTACGTTCCAGCTCTGGCAATGCCGGGTCTTTAGCCCACTGTGCTGGGTTGGGGCTTGAACCTGCTTCCTGGTGCTAGAGATGCCGCCAATCCCAATGGGCCACAGCAGGAACTCCAAAAACATTTTAAAGACAGGCAGGATTAGAAGATATTGAGAGGAGAAGGAGAGGAAGAGGAGGCTGGAGCAGCAATGAGAGAAACCCCAAAGGTTGAAGAGTAGGAAGCTTAGCACACAACCACCGCACCCAACTCCCTGCAGCGCCTGCCGCCCTCAGCCACCCGAGTGCTTCTCCTGATGCCCGGTGTGCCTGGCCTGGAAGACTTGAGCTGAGGATTAAAACAGGATCCTAAGTGGCCCCCGAAACGTACCGAATCGTACAAGCAAGCCATTCTCCTCGTGTACAGTTGCCCTGACATAATCCATCACCCTCCACTCACCTCCCTGCATGTGGTACCAATCCACAAGTTGCCATCTAACTTCAGAGAACACTATTTAAGGAGCCACTCCTCCCTCCTCCAACTACCAGTGTTCTCAGACGCACTTGCTGCTTTAGCAAGAATTAGTGCCCATGACCTATTGGACCAGAAGTGTGAAAGCCTGTGGTGGAGCCAAAGCTTTACTTTGCACTGCACTTTAATGCTCAAAGCTGATGACAAGCACTGCGATTTATTCCTCAAATTCCTCTAGCACTGTTTCCATCAGTAACTAATTGTTCCCCAAAGCAGTGCTGCTGTACTCCCAGGGAAACTAGAAGGGTCAGTGCCTGACAGGCTGGGATTCATCCAGTGCTTTCATCAACAGACAGCGTGGTCCTTTCTCAACGATCATATATCCCTGGACAGCATCATTTCAAAGGTTCAATGGCAGACATTACAAGCAAATCAGTTTTACAAGGCACACATTCTTTGCTTCCTTTTTGAAAAACGAATAATGGCATTTAAAGTCAGTTTTAATAAAATCAGGTTGAATGCTATAAGGTCTCTCTAGAACCTTGCTGATGCAGCCTGAGGACCAGCGGCAGCCCCACTGCCCTGGGACTTAGGCACAAAGAAGCCTGCCCACCCCCTTTCATCTAGAAACTAGAATCTGCTTTTTTTACAAGATAAGGTATTTTTTATAAGATGACCGACGGGTCCATTGATGTTTATGAAGCAGTTGTCTAGAAGAGAAAGTTTTACATGAGGACAACCGTTTCTGGATTTGTCTCTCTTTAATTCCGTGCTTTATGTTCCGATGCTATTGTGTAATTGTGTAATTTTCATAAGAACTCTGAATTTCAGTTACATTTGAAAATGCATTTAATCTAAGTCACGTAGCACTAGAAGCATTAGGTGCCAAAATCTTCTGAATGTGTACAATGTGTTAAACACTATGTTGAGTGTTCATTGTTAACTTACTTAATTCTTACGACCGCCCTGTGAAGCGGGTGATGTTTGTTTCAAGTGAGGAAACTGAGGCACAGGGAGACAAAGGAACAAAGTTGCGTAGACAGGGAGGTGCCACACTAGGATGCACACCCAGGCAAACTGGTTTCAGAGTCCATGTGCCCAGCCGTCTGTGGCTCATTTACTTGCTCTGCTCCTGCAGAAATGTGCTCAATGAAAGATGGTTTGCTGTAGGTATGACCAGAACATCCTGTACTAATCAAGGGAATGCCCGCTAATCACAGGGCCTCGGGGAAGAAATTGCTAACTTTGCTGTGGACTTCTTGGATTTAGGGTAGAGGATCCCTAAATTCTAGGCCCATCATTTCAGGTGTTTAAAAGTAACACTCCTCCTGGGCTATTTAACTACTTCCTATTTCCAGTGGTTTCAATATGCATTCCCCAGGACCTGGGGTCCTTCACAGATCACTCAAGAACCTAGCTAGTTGTTCTCTCTACCTGGAGCTTCCACATCTTTGATGTTAATGAATTCATACACTGGAAGTTACAATAAGAATTTAGTCACCACAGCTGCATGCAAAGCAATGAAACTAGAACACACCCTCACACCATGCACAAAAATAAACTCCAAATGGCTGAAAGACTTAAATACACGACAGGACACCATCAAACTCCTAGAAGAAAACATAGGCAAAACACTCTCTGACATCAACATCATGAATATTTTCTCAGGTCAGTCTCCCAAAGCAATAGAAATTAGAGCAAAAATAAACCCATGGGACCTCATCAAACTGAAAAGTTTTGCACAGCAAAGGAAACCAAAAAGAAAACAAAAAGACAACTTTCAGAATGGGAGAAAATAGTTTCAAATGATGCAACCGACAAGGGCTTAATCTCTAGAATATATAAGCAACTTATACAACTCAACAGCAAAAAAACCAATCAATCAATGGAAAAATGGGCAAAAGGCCTGAATAGACATTTCTCCAAAGAAGATACACAGATGGCCAGCAAACACATGAAAAAATGCTCAACATCGCTGATTATAAGAGAAATGCAAATCAAAACTACCATGAGATACCACCTCACAGCAGTCAGAATGGCCATCATTAATAAATCCACAAATAACAAGTGCTGGAGGGGCTGTGGAGAAAAGGGAACCCTCCTGCACTGCTGGTGGGAATGTAAACTGGTACAGCCACTATGGAGAACAGTTTGGAGATACCTTAGAAATCTATACATAGAACTTCCATATGACCCCACAATCCCACTCTTGGGCATCTATCCGGACAAAACTCTACTTAAAAGAGACACGTGCACCCGCATGTTCATTGCAGCACTATTCACAATAGCCAGGACATGGAAACAATCCAAATGTCCATCGACAGAGGATTGGATTCGGAAGATGTGGTATATATACACAATGGAATACTACTCAGCCATAAAAAGGATGACATCATGCCATTTGCAGCAACATGGATGGAACTAGAGAATCTCATACTGAGTGAAATGAGCCAGAAAGACAAAGACAAATACCATATGATATCACTTATAACTGGAATCTAATATCCAGCACAAATGAACATCTCCTCAGAAGAGAAAATCATGGACTTGGAGAAGAGACTTGTGGCTGCCTGATGGGAGGGGGAGGGAGTGGGAGGGATCGGGAGCTTGGGCTTATCAGACACAACCTAGAATAGATTTACAAGGAGATCCCGCTGAATAGCATTGAAAACTATGTCTAGATACTCATGTTGCAACAGAAGAAATGGTGGGGGAAAAACTGTAATTGTAATGTATACATGTAAGGATAACCTGACCCCCTTGCTATACAGTGGGAAAATAAAAGAAAAAAAAAAAAGAATTTAGTCACCAAAAGATGACCATTTTTTAAAAATAAAAGACTGGAAACCACTGAGTGGAAGGATTTGGCTGCCTACAGACTAGAGATTCTTTTTGGAGAATTCGTCATCAGTATTGCACATACATTAACTAGAAAGAGTGCAGCAATGATGCTAAACTTTTTAAAAAAAATTGGGTGTGGTACCAGTATTTCTTCATATCTCATACTTTCCTAAAAATATTATATATACAGTGTATATTTGGTTCCCATGGATTTGTTTGAATTTACATTAAAACGTGTTTTGTTAGATCAGTTGACAATAAGGCAATATTCTAAAATTCCTTTCTAACAACACAATATTGAAATGTTCTTTTAAAAACTTAGTCAATTAGATTTGATTTGCCAAGGCACTGGCTCCTCAGATTTACATGCAGTAACTACTTAATATGTCACAGGATCAGGACAGGGATAAAATAAAATGAAAATACATGCTGAACCTTTCCTAAAAGAGTTTCCATAACAACAGGGATACCATAAGCCACGTGTTGGGTCTGTGAACAAAACAGGCACAAAGTTCCTACAAATCAGTAAGAAAAAGACACCAAGTCCAACTCCCCAAATGGGCAAAGGATATGACACTCACCAACAAAGAAATACAAATCATCTATACACAAAACATGCTCAAATTCCCTCGGAATAAGGGCTATGCATGTAAGATACCCATCTGTCCCACCTGATAACAATTTTAAAGGCGAAGCATACCCCATGGTAAGAGGGTAGGAGGAAAAAGGCATTTCAAACATTGCCAATGTGAGAGTACATTTGTACAGGAGTTTTGCAGAGGAATATAGTAACTTTAAAGTACACGTACTTCTGGACGTAGTGTTTTCATCTGTAGGAATTTTCTTCCCAAGGTACTTCTACAGTTATATATAAGATATTTATAATAGGAAAATCAGGACTAGGACAGGGCAGGGGCTGGGGGGTCAGAGAACCCAAATGCCCAGCGCTTGAGGTGATTAAGACATGGTGCAGGCATACTTTGTATTACTGTGCCTTAGTTTACGGAACTTTTCACAAATTGAAGGTTTGTGGCGACCCTGCATCAAGCAAGTTTATTGGCACCGTTTTTCCAGCAGCATTTGCTCATTTGTATGTATGTCATTTTGGCAGTCCTCACCATATTTCAAACAAGTATTGCTACCTTTTTTTTTGGCTTTTGCTCTTTAGGGCCACATCCTCGGCATATGGAAGTTCCTAGGCTAAGGGTCGAATCAGAGCTGCAGCTGCCAGCCTACACCACAGCCACAGCAACGCAGGATCTGAGCCGTGTCTTTGACTGCCACCACAACTCACGGCAATGCCAGATCCTTAACCCACTGAGCGAGCCCAGGGATCGAACCCACATCCTCATGGATCCTAGTTGGGTTCATTAACTGCTAAGCCATGAAAGGAACTCCTATTATTATTACTTATTTGTTATGGTGATCAGTGATCTTTGGATGTTAGTGTTGTAATTATTTTTGGGTGCCACAAACCCTATCCACATGAGACAGAAAATTTAATTGATCGTTGAAGCAAAGGATTAGAATATTACATGAACTGAGTTGATAAAGCAGTGGCAGGGCTTGAGAGGGCTGACTTGAATTCTGAAAGAAGTTCTACTGTAGGTAACATGCTATTAAAGAGTATTGCATACTGCAGAGAAATTGTCTGTGAAGGAAGAATCAACTGAGGTGGCAAACGTCACTGTTGTCTTAAGAAATTACCACAGGCACCCCCACCTCCAGCAACCATCACCCTCATTAGTCAGCAGGCATCGACATCCAGCCTCCACTAGCAAAAGGATGACTCATGGAAGACTCTGATCACAGTCAGCATTTTTCAGCAATCCAGTACTTTTCCATTAAGGTACGTGCCTTGTTTTAATAGACATATTGCTATTGCACACTTAATAGATGGCAGTACAGTATAAATATAACTTTTATATACCCTGGGAAACTAAAATTTTGGGTAACTTGCTTTATTGCAATATTCCCTTTATTATGGGGTCCTGGAACCAAACCCATAATATCTCCAAGGTCTGCCTGTACATCCATAAAACAGAGGCTGTGCAGCCATTTAAAAGTCACCATCTTTATTCAGTTCTAAGATAGCCTAGATTGTAAGGCATATCTGGATAACATTGAAATGTGAAAAAACGGCTTGTGGCCATTGATAGATGCCATCAGTTGTAAGATACCCCCAATTTCAGAGATGCAGAAGCATAAAACAGAAACCAAAGTGTGCCTTAAATCAATGATACAGATTTCAGCTTTACATATTCTCTTAAATATAAATGTTTATTAACAATAAGTAATATAAATAAATAATAAGAATCGATGTGTATAAAAAAACACATGGAAGATTAAAAAATATAAACTGTTAAGAGTGAACACCTTCAAGGAGCAGAGTTCTGCTGTGATGAGGAAGCTAGAGGGGGACATAATGTCTGATTAGTTATTCAGAAGGAATATATATTAAAAAAAATTAAACAGCCAAAAAAAATTTGCTTAAATAGAAAGTGTAAGGTATGAGCATCATGAGAAGGTAACTTAAGCCCCACTATATTTGTTTCCTGCAGATTTCACCTTCCTCTCCTGTGGCATCTGCCTCCAGGAACAGAGGCAGCAGCAATGCTAGTGAGATGCCACACTCCTCGTGTTCCTGCTCTTCCTACATCCTCCCCATTCGCACAACAAGCCAACCAGAGAGATGCCTTCATTTTAAAAATGATCTTCACTGGGTGAGGTTATTTTTCCCAGGTCCAGCACCTGCTGAATCTGAATTCCAGAATCAGACTGTTTGGCCCCAGAACACACACTTTTTCCATTTCGGGGCTACTCTTCTTCTTACCATCTATATCTTTACATATTGGCTCTTCATCCTCTGCTATTCTTTTTTTGTCATTTCAAATTATTTTCTTTTTTATGCTACATTGATTTGAAGTTACTTCCAAGCTAAAAAACCTAATTTATTAAAGAGCTAACAACTCAACAGCAAAAAAGCCCAAGAACCCAGTAGAAAAATGGGCAAGAGAACTAAATAGACATTTCTCCAAGGAAGATATACCGATGGCCAACAAGCACTTGAAACAATGCTCAACATCACTGATTATTAGAGAAATGAAAATCGAAACTACCATGAGATACCACTTCACACCAGTCAGAATGGCCATCATTAATAAGTCCACAAATAACAAATGCTGGAGGGGGTGTGGAGAAAAGGGAACCCTCCTGCGCTGTTGGTGGGAATGTAAGCTGGTACAACTGCTATGGAGAACGGTGTGGAGGTACCTCAGAAAACTATACATAGATCTACCATATCACCTGTCAATCCCACTCTTGGGCATATATCTGGACAAAACTTTCCTTGAAAAAGACATGCACCTGCATGTTCATGGCAACGCTATTCACAATAGCCAAGACATGGAATCAACCCAAATCTCCACTGAGAGATGATTGGATTAGGAGCAGGTGGTATATATACACAATGGAATACTCCTCAGCCAAAAAAAAAGAACAAAATAATGCCATTTGCAGCAACATGGATGGAACTAGAGACTCTCATCCTGAGTGAAGTAAGTCAAAAAGAGAAAAGACAAATACCATATGATATCACTTATATCTGGAATATAATATACAGCACAAAGGAACCCTTCCACAGAAAAGAAAATCATAGACTTGGAGAACAGACTTGTGGTTGCCAAGGGGGAGGGGGAGGGACTGGGAGGGACTTGGAGCTTGGGGTGCAGAATGTTGCCTTTGGGATGGATTAGCAATGGAATCCTGCTGTGTAGCACTGGGAACTCTGTCTAGTCACTTATGATGGAACATGTAATGTCATAAAAAGGAATGTAAAAGTGTAACTGGGTCACCATGCTGTACAGTAGAAAAAATATACACATAAATAAAAGATTAAAAAAAAGAGCTTGAACATTGCCTTCTAACTAACTAAAAATTAATGCATGTCCTCTTTCCAAGCAATGCTTCCCCTCTTGGCTATTCTGAGAATGTGTGCATGATAAACGTCTTCACTTTATACCCAGAGTATTTTCCTAGCTTTAATGAATCGAGTCTACAGTCAAAGACAAAATGCTACACCAAACATTTCCAAGGGCTTTCTTTAATAGGCAGTGGAGTAGCTGCAATGTTAAAAAGAGAAATAAGCAAGCCGCACAGATCCCAACAGTCACCAAGTAGCCCAGCCCGGGAGCCCGAAGTCAGCATGTTCCAGTCTGCCAACACCAGGAAACTGAGAACTTAGTTGATCCCATTTTTTCCATTTGACCAAAGATTTAACCCCATGTCTAAAACTTGAAAGTCAAGATTTGCTCAACTACATTTCACTTACTTTCTCTTTTCTTCCTCTAATAACCTCTGTGACCTGTCTCACAAAGAGATCGACAAAAGACAAAAAAAAAAAAAAAAAAAAAGAAAACTTAGACTTTGACCTATGGAGATTGTAGTCCCTAATACTTCTTGCTCTGAGTAGAAACTGCTAGAAATAAGAAGGACTATAGGAAGAAAGGAAGTTTCAGGAACCATAAATCCAAAAGACCCGTGCCACCAACTGCTAAGTTGCATTAGATTTCTTTGGGTCATTTATCACTCTTTAGGGAAAATGGAACGAGGGTTTCAAAAATTGACAAAGTCTGGAGTGGAGGTATAAACCAGGAGCCAGATGTTTCTGCAATCCTGCTCCTCGGCTCCCTATACACACACCCATGAAAGTAAGATGTCAGGCACGAAGGTGAAGACAGAAGTAGAATCGTCAGGCTCCAAAGGAGGTGAGAGGAATCTGTTTCCAAAGGCCTCCAGCAGAAGGAATTGGACAAGGGCTCACCTGAATCTTTCATGGGGCAGAGGGCGCACTGCATACCCCAGGCCTCTCCATATAGACAGCAGCACTCAGTGTATGTCGTCTGCTTGCCAACAAGAGGCCGGCTACACACATACTCATCACTCAGATGTTCCCAGCACAGATCTTGGTAGACGTCGGTTTCTTCGATTTGTTCTGAAAGGGAAGACACGGTTCCATGACAATTGCACTGTTATTCCTATTTCATAAACACTGTGGTGGAAGCCAGCGAGTCTCAAAGTTTCCATCCCTATTTCTAAGAGTGACTTCCAAGTAAAAGTCTGAAGCTGGCCTGGTCGTTCCATGGACCAAACCTCCGTCATCTCCAACTGGGTGTTGTTCCCTCAGCTGAAATTCAACCTGCCCATCATGTTCCAATTAAATTCTTCCCTCTATCACTTCCATCACGACATAAAACCCTCTGCTATCTTGCCTGTACTTCATCATCCTGACGGACTTCTTATTTTTCTGATTTTTGATTTTTCAGCTTTACTCCTCTGTCAAATCCTATCATTTCGTTCTACATGACATTTTTCTAGAGTCATCCTTTTTTTACCCATTTCCTCTGCCAAAGCCCTGAACCGGCGGGTCATTAATTCTAACCTTTTCACCTCTCAACTGATTTCAACCAAAGCAGTCTCCTGAATGTGCTGATATATTGATCAATTAAGCCAATTATCAGTGGCACATCCCATTCTTGGGGATGAACAGAGATTCCGACCCATGGACTTCGGAGGTCTCCACCCACTTCAAGGAACTCCCTCCTCTGTTCTGCCCAGCCTCGTCTTTGTTCTTCAGTCCAGTCAAGCAAACCTAATTATTTCTCCTTGAAGTTACATATTCCTCAATTGCTTTTGAGGGTTAAGTGTGATCAACCCTCAGGCATAGAGTAGCTCTGCCATCTGCTCAGCTGCTCTGTACTCTGTTGTCCATTAAATCAGTATGTGCAGGGCATTAAATCTCCTACATACTGAAGATATGCATCTTGTTCTTTCTTTTAGCATCTCATTTTAATTATTTCAAAATACCCAAGGAATCAAGTTTTTCTCTTTTCCAAGAGCTCACATTTAAGCCAAAAGGAAAGCCTTATGACATTTATTTGGACACAGACTTGCATCTCACATCCAAACATACCATGTGATTCGCTTGGTCGGATACATCTTTTTTCTGAAGCATCCAGGACCATTGGGTGGGTACAGAAACAGTTATAAGAGCCTTCTGTATTAACGCACTGGCCATCAACACAACTGCTGGGGTCTTGACACTCGTCTATATCTTAAGAGAAAAAAATATAACGAAAATCAGCAATCAGTTGCACCTCATACACGTAACCCAACTTAATACACTTCTAAATTCAGCCCAGATTCCAGGGGCTGCCACATTTTAATTAGCTACACATCATCATCCAAAAGAGAACAGCTCTGACTATAAAAATGTTAAGTTGTATTGATTGGAAAAATAACATTGCCCTACAGCTGCTGACATTAAATAAGGAAAGAAAACATTTAAGAACAGGATATGCTTAGAAATTTAAGATAAAATGCCTTTTAATGACAGTTTTAAAATTATTTCCTTTTTCTATGTTTTTCTGCCTAGTGTATATGGTTTTCTGCTTAAGGATTAAAGTCTAGGTCAGTATTTTAAAATGACTTTCAGTTGCATGGTATGAGTGATGAAACAGGAGGCTCCCCAGACCAAAAGAACACTTCAGTTATACCAGTGACCTGAATTATAATTCCACATTTAATATTAACTCTTTGAAATCTATTCAAATACGAGTATAAAGGGTTTTTATGTTCTTAAATATTGCTCAAGAAAAAAATCCATAAAACATTTATAGATCTGTTAAACATGTGATTTAGATTCAAAAAACGTTTCTATACATAGTATTACTTATTTTTTCCCATCTGTGTATTTTCACAGTACATCACACTGTATCCCCTTAAAACTTACCAAAGCATTGCAATTTGACAGGATCATAGTATGTCCCCTGCTTACAGTAGCATTCGTAACCAGGCTGAGTGTTCAAACAGAAGCCATTTTTGCAGATTTCTTGTCCAAAAAGTAAGCATTCATCTGCATCTATTGGGGGAAAAAATGGAGAAATATAGGAGTTAGCTTTGGTCTTTCAGTTAAATAGAAGATCTAACCAATACTGGGCTTCAAGTGAGATATTATAATATTCATATTACAAAGAGTCTTAAAGACACAGGGATATAAAATTCTTAAACTTGGGACTAATTCACAGATATAGAAACATCATCAGGCTTCTCTGTTCAGGGAGCGATGCCCAAAAACATTATCAGCAAAAGTATGCTTATAAATACAGCTTCAGAGATTCTACCTTATATTTGATGGAACAGTCTATGCATTCCATAATGGTACCAACAATATTCTCTGACAAAAATACCCTTTAAGACATGTCTCTTTCTATAAATGTATATTTTGGCCCATTAATTAGTTGAGATGAACGAAACTCCCATGAACAGTCTGATGCAACTTGATCAAGTCTTCTTTCTTTCTTGATAATGAGCTAATGAAAGCACAGTTGCTAAGGACACTGATAGATCCATTCCTCCACAGAATTTAGAGAGCTTGTCTACAAACCTCAGTTTACTCACTGGTAAATTGGAGAGAATAGGAATATCTACCTGATAGCACTGGAAGGATTAAATGAGGCAATCCATGCAAGGGACTCAGTATATGCTCAAATATAGACTCAGTATCTATTGCTTTTGTGGGATTATTATTAGCATCATTTCTAGCATTTTAAAGCTAGTGTCATCTAGTCCTCATTTAAAAAATTTGGAGACTCCATAGAGAAATTGCTCAAAGTTACACAGTTGGAAAATGGCAAGATCAAGCCCATAACACATGGCTCTTTGGTAAAGGCTTTTTTTGGTGGCAGCGGTGGCGGGGGGGGGGTGTCATGCCTGTTACATGTGGAAGTTCCTGGGCCACGGATGGAACATGTGCCATGGCTGTAACCAGAGCCACGGGAGTGACAATGCTGGATCTTTAACCCACGAAGCCATGAGGGAACTTTAATACATAGCTGTTTGGATCAGAATCTAATATTTTTCCAAATAGTTATAGCACTGCTAAGATAGGGTGAGCAGCAATTTATTTTCATTTAAAAGGGGGGGATGACTTTATGGTGAAGTTGGGCTCAATTTCATAGTACAAGTGAGACTTACCTACATCTCTGAAAAATCATAGTATGTAGTACTTGTGAACATGAAAGCCATTAAACATACTGCCAACCAATCTTATTGTTTAATTGATCTAAATCATAGATGTACTTTAAAAACCCACATGATATTTCTTATCCAGCTGCTGCATTATACCATATTATTAAATGTAGATGGACAATAAAAATGTTTTTAGTCTGTTTTTCTAGCTACTTGGCAGTTTTTGATATTAAATTATCAAAAAAATCACATTGTATAAGGTCATAATATGTCTATCATGGAAGTATTAAAAGTGAGTACTTAATGAGGAAATACTCATATATGGTTTAAATTTCACCAAAATAAAAATATTTTACATTTATTTTAGAATCATAGGCTGATAGCATAAATACCTAAAACACATCAACTTTTGCTTTCTTCTCTTCCATTCCTTATTATTAATCTGTAGCCATTAATGAAAGGTTCTAGCAAAGTAGGATGATTCCTAAAAAAGCAAAATCTCTGCTTTGCTGATGACCATTAAAGACTAACATGATATGTTCAAATTTATATTGGTCCTAACATATGATTTCTAATATACTTCTAGAATAAAAGAATAAATTTATTAAGTACAGAATTTTGTGTTGAGTACTTTTACCTGTGTTATCTCCTTTACTTCTAATGGCAACCTTTGAAACATTACTTCTAACTCAGAGATGGAAACTCAGAATCTTAGGGCCTCCTGTCACACAGCCTTCAGTGTTTTAACTCCCAAGCCATAGTTCTGCCCAGGGTCCACTGTGGCCTTCTTCCAATGGTAGAATTCAAGGATTTGTCATCAGTTTCCATGGCTGAAAAGAATTCTAATTCTGCCTAACCCAAGCCATGCTTTTACTTGAATGTCAAATATGCACACAAGATGCAAATTCATTTCTGTTTGATTCTGACCTTTATAGTTGTTGCTGTCGGCGTCGTAAGAGGATTCTCCAGTGGGGACAAAACCTTTCCCTCTAGGACACATTTCAGTGAATTCAGCTGATTTCAGGAAAGACAAGGTGAAAAAAAGTTACAAAAAACCCCTCAACTTCTTCCATGAGTATGTTTTAAGTTCAGTCTTGCTTTCTCAGACACAGTACCTTTAAGGCAAATCATGCCATTTAATTCAGGCAAATGAATTCAGCATGATCTCAAAATTTATAGATTAGGTGCAAACAAATCTCATCACTCAGTAAGTTTACCTAAAAACTTAAAAAATCTGTCCTGATTCACCCATATATTATTTAATCCATTATGGGTGCCGTGGGATGTTAGATGACTTCTTTCTCCATTACTGTGGCCCCTAGTGTTTTAAAATTTTAATAGGAATCCATTAAGCAAAATTTTAACTACTCAAGCTTTAATGAGGAATAATGCTGTGCCACTGTCAGCAAAAATGTTGGTTTTGACTTGAAAATGGAATAAAACTGAATTTCTTTCTGCCAAAATACCGCATGGAAAGTCGCTGTAACAGCCTATTCTGTGTTAGAAGGAAGTTTAAGAAATTATACTGAGGTGGGATAAGGGTGTGGTTCTAGCCCTGAATGAAAACCACTCTAAGATAATCTCATCTCAATGTGACCACAGCGGGTACCAGTAGATGTTACTACCATTTCAAGACTTCAGTGACCAAAATGAGAACATTCCAAAGTCCATGAACACCACATGACAGATACAAAGGTGAAGATACCACTTACCAGTCCCCAAGACTGGGCAGGGGAAAATCTCACAGTTATCTCCCCACCCAGCACCAGAGGTGCAACAGCATTCTTGCTTGGTGACATTGGGGGCCAGCACATTGTCACAAAGACTGGCGTCGTTTAGATTATAGTAGCACTCTTTCTTTTCTTCTCTGGGTTGGTCTACTTCTAAATCTAAAGAGGGTGGAGAAAGTGAAAAAAGTGTGGACAGGATACATCAGATCTACCTGTATGACAACAGAGTTGCAAACACAATGGTAAAAAGACTGACGGGATGTGCCCACAGCACTTCATTTACAGAAAGCTGCTTTCCACTTCGTGTCAGATTCCTCCACTTCAAGATAAAAATGCACTTGAATCCTGAATTTTGATGGATTTCTAACACACCCTAAGAGTGTCAATCTGTCAAAATCATTTCCCGCTACGTTAACCCATTACTTTATTCTTGTAAATCTGGCTGTGAGTAGAGTTTCCATATCTGCTTTTGTGCCAAACATAGGGCTATTCTGTGTTGTACTATAACACCTACTTAAATCCATGAAAAATTTCCCCAGCACTGGACCAGAAATGTGGGGCCACACATAATATTTAACCCTTACATGGTTATTGAGTCAACCATGCCCCTCGATCTTTTCTGAACAGTACAAAGCAAAAGAAGATAACCAAAAACAAATAAAAAATAAAAAACACCACAGTAACCTGGGTCTATAAAATAACCTCTCATTACTGGAAATCTAAGTGCTTAAATTGCTGCAAATACATGACTTTGAATGAAATAATAAGAGCCATCTGAGCCTTGGGATAGAATTTCCAGGCTGGGCTTTAGTCCCAGCTTAAGTGTGTCCTAAAGAACATATATTCTAACAGAGTTTGTTTAATCCTCTGTGATAAAAGAAAAGGTGATTTGATAGAACACAAGTGACAGGCACACCACCTACTTCCAGATAATACTAAAAACAATGTAGTCCCAACAGATTTGATGTCTATCAGCAAGTTTGTGTTTTTAAAAAGTGATAAAAATAACCTCTTCCCTACTAAATGCTATAGAGATTCAGTTAGAATTTATTAAGTTTTAATTTTACACTGACTACGGCCATCACAATTATTTAGATTAGTGCTAATGAAATATTTTCATTAGAACTATGATTTACAGATTCTTAACCCAAAGAAACTATAGGGACCAGGGGAAAACACTTGCCAATGAGGATAAGACTTTAATGTCAACACCTACCTTTTCAAAAAAGTTGGTAGATAATTATACTGTTTGGAAAGTTGAGCAAGTTATTTTCCTAATAGTTTCCCATATATTTATTTTGGCAGGGTCAAAGCGACTGTGGAAACCTGATTAACATATCATATAACAAAGGTGTTCTAAAATGCGAGTTCATAAAACTGTATCCGAAGATCTTCTGCCCTTTCTTTCCTCTTATGGTAGCAAAAACAAACAAAGCAGCACACAAAGCTTTGACACAGATATTACTCTCAGAATGCAGAATATCAATGAGGATGAAAGGACCCCTCTCACACTTGATTCTGGAGAATTCTCAGATTATCCTCTGTTTGACAGAATTCAGCTTGGACTCTAACTTAATAGCTGATGACAAATTCAAACCTAGAATAAGCGTCCAGGAAAAAACTGAAATGCTGATTCCTATGCAATTTATGAAGCGGTTTTAAATCAATTCCTTGTGTGTGAAATTGGAAAAAACCTACCACATCCCTCGTCTCCAGAAGCTTTTCAAGTGTGCAAAGGACAGACAAGTGTTTTGCCCACTGTAAATGAACAGACCACCGCCATCACCAGCTCATTCTCATACACAGAGAATCCACTGGGGAAAATGAAGGGTATTTTAAAAAAAATTTTTCACTATAGTTGATTTACAATGTTCTGTCAATTTCTGCTGTACAGTAAAGTAACCCAGTTATACATTCATACATATATATATATATTCTTTTAAAAAAAGCATTTTAAGTCAACATTAAATCAATCATGTACCCTGTGAAAATTTTTATAAGCTTTCTTCCAATATTTGTGAATAAAGTGAAAACCTATTACTGTGACAAATTCCACTCATTTTATTCAGTTGGCCTAAAAACGCAGCGAGTTATTAATGAATGCATAGAGAGAGATTAATCAAGTCAGCTACACCACTAGAGTTTTTGTCAATCAAGTTAACGGTCTATGTGAAAAGAGGGCTTGATCATTTTTTTCATGTGTACAAAGTTGTAGGCACGTCATGGTTTTTATTACGAAATGGAATACTATACAGCAACACCTCAATGGAGGCTGCTGCATTCATGATAATTAGAGACCACAGGCTTCTTTCTGGATCAAAAACTTCAAATACATCTAAATACTATTTCTACTGTGTTTTTTACACTCACGGAAATAAAATAAATTTTTTTTCCTCCCATTTTCTTTGGAAGGAAACTCACAGATGAATGCACAAGGGAAATAATCAATACACTGTATTATTCGGGTTTTACATTGGTAGTTGTAAGTTTTGGTCTTATTTTCTTTCCAAGCAGATTGAAAGCTCAGTGTTTACACAGCTGACATTGAGGGTTAGGCCCTCATCTGTGTTTGGAAAAAGATGCAAATTCTTTTTGAAAAACTGGTCCACAAAAGTCATCCTGTGAAAAGCTACAATGTCCCTATCTTCCTAACCTTTAAATAATTAACTTCCTAGAGCATTTTTCCACTGGGGGAACAGTCTGATCAGTAAATACATGTGATGTGATCTCTTTAAAAAAAAAAAAAAAAACCAAAAACATTTCTATGAGTTTAGGTCACTGCTGCCAGGGGAGGAATGTTTCTATCAGGACATAATTTTAAAAGATCAAATCAAAATTTACAGAAGGCGCCAGGCTCGAAAAAGAATGAATTCTATTTTTCTTAAGGATTTTATTAAGGCTAGCCATACTTCATATCTCATGCCATAGACTTCTAAGAAATACGTTACTTCTCCTCCAGTATTTTCAGATTTGATTTTTTTTCAATTTGTATTAAGAAGTTGGCTTAACATCTGTGTGTAAAAAGCCATGTATATATTTTAATCCTAGGGATATGGCTGGTGATAAGACAGGAGTTTTTGAAGAAACTTTCACAGATGCTTTTTCATGTGATGCATAAAGCAACTCCATGAGACAAATGGTGCAAGTGACACGGCACCCTCACCTCCTGGAGAAGAGCATTTAGGTTGGGTCCAGCGTACCATGCCTAATAATTTCCCCAAACCTCTCCTCAAGGGCTCAGCTTCTTAGCATCTCAGGGAGCATGAGTTTGTCTCGCTTTTCTTTTCTTCTTCTTTTTTCCTCTTTACGACAAATAGGGAAGAGGCAGCAGTTAATCCCTCCCGGTGGAGAGTTCAGTAAAAGGGTGGCATGTGGTCTGATTGTGTTTCCTTGCTCTGAATAGGAAGGAGCAGGCTTAAAGAGTAGGTACTACTAGTGAAGCACCCTTTCTAGAAACTTCTCTCTGGCTTCGTCAGAAAGAAGGGGTTGTGCGTGTCCATTTACAGGATTGTTTCCTGCTTTAGCCTTTCCCCAAATATGTCTAATCTTATGTTTGCTGTTGGGGTGAGGCGATCTGGAACACTGCTTTGGTTAAAGCAGACACGAACATTCTCCTTGGCCTTTTGACTTGACTTTGACTTTCATCTGCAGTGTGTTCTGAAGGCCTTTAGGCACCAACCCCCTCCACATCCTTCTGAGATGGGATGAGGACAGTGATCAAAGAGTCACATCTCGAATACGTGTTAGTAAACCATGCCCCCAAATGAAACACCTCCCCTAGTCCTGAAAAAGACATCAATTTGTAAAACTGTAACTGTGGTACTCTCCAGTAAATAACTTTCAACAGAATTATTCAGGAAGCTTTAATCTCTTTATTTTTAAAATCACCACAGGCACTAATGTTTAATACCAACTCATGTTTTATGAGAAAAAGAATTCTAGTGTAATATTCTAAAGAGAGTAAAAGAGAACTTGCAAATTCGTTTTCTCATTCAAAGACTTGGAAGATGAGAAGTGTGGGAGAAGTGAAATATAGAAGAAAGTCATTGCTGAGTTTCAGAAAACAAGCCCTGACAATAGGAGTGGACTGGATAGGAAGGCATGCAAATTAAAAGGAAGACTATAGAAAAGTTGTAACTTCAGGTAGTAAGAGATGTAAAAGCAGACAAAATAAAGGTTAGAAAGTAAAGTATAAGAGCGAAAAAACTTTCAAAGCAGATTCTTCCAGACAATTTCCCTCTTTAAAGATGTCAGTCAGGTGGGGAGTCAAGGCCATGACAATGCACAGAAAGCAGGTGCCGGGCACATAACCAACACTGAGGGTGGAGGTGAGAACAAGGCTATCCTGGAAGGCTGCCTGGAGGAGCTGACATTTTGAGTCAAAGTTGTTTTTTGTTTTTTATTTTATTTTTATTTTTTATTTCTTTGTTTTTTTTTTTTTTTTTTTTTTTTTTTTGGCTGCACTTGAGTGTGGAATTCCCTGGGCCAGGCATTGAACCCACACGACAATGGCCACCTGAGCCACTGCAGTGGCAATGGCCAGGTCTTTAACCCACTGAGCCACACAAGAACTCCTGAGTCAAGTTCTTAAAACATGATAAAAAATTGTCCAGAAACTAGGTCTGTGTAGGTAGAGGGTGAAGGGAGGGGTGGTTTGCAGGAGTCACAGAACTGACTTTGAGAGGATGAGTCGAAGGGAAGGGAGGCAGGAACATGTGAACAAGGGACTGGCCTGTTTGTGACTTAGGTGCTGGGGCTGAGGACACTGCCAGTCTCTGCTGGAAGCAAGTCACCTCAGGGCCTTGCCAGGTACAATGGAGGGTTTTCTGCTTTTACTTTTTCTGGTGAAGAAGTCAGAAGATACTGGGAGGAGTGAGCCTTGGAGAAGAACAGGCAGGGGAGAGGGTCAGGAGAAGAGAAAAGTCTGATTTATGGAGATACCACTTCAAACTGGAGAAGTCAGGAGAAAGTGAAAGTCAGGAGAAGTCAGGAGAAAGTGATCTGAGTGAAAGAAGAGACTCCTGAAAGCAGAATAAAGCGTCACGGAGAAAGGAAAACGGGAGACGCACACTGGGACGAGGTGGAACAGACAGAAAAGAGCTTGGACGGAGGGAAAGGAAGGGCCATGGCACGAGCTGCTCACAAGCCCGGCATGTGTGTGTCGCCCATCAGGGCCTGTGAGAATGACCTTGAGAATAAAGCCACACCTGCAGTGACATGTCCCACGACTGGAAATGATTAAAAGGAATTGTGCAAACCATTCCCTTCCCCAGGCCTCTTCGGTAGCAAATTCTAGGATCCAAAATGCGTTTCTCATCCAACAGTGTGGGTGTCTCTTGTATTAAGAAATAATGGCTTATATACATGTATGTGGCTTGTTCAGGCAGTGCGTTCAAATACCAACACCTCGTTCTTAAAAACTCATTTTAGAAACTATAAACAGTGAGCAGAGAATTTCATGAACATGGAAACACGATTTGGTAATAAACTCTTCTCACTATTGTCTTTGAAGGTGGGAAGAAATCGGACCCAATTTTTTAAAATAAGAAATGAGCATAGTTTTCCCCAGCCTTGCCCACATTTATGGTATAGCTCCTTTACAAACATACAATAAGACCTCAGGAGTTTTATGGCATTTACAATGTTTGCAGTCTAAATACTGTGGTTTCAACTGTCTTTAATTTTTTCCTACCTAAGATCTTTCTTTCCAATCAGAAATTATTTAAAAATTGTTTCCAATGTTAATTTATTTTACAGGTTAACTAAACACGTTAAAAAAAAAAATCCCAATCTGCCAAGTCTAACAGTTGCAAGACATTATATGTGGTCTCTTGCCTTTAAAAAAGTGTGTACATACACAAAAGCTGTAGAGCACCCCTCTAAGAAGAGAGAACAAGAACTCTGTCTGCTTCAAAGTCAGAACCATGAGGATGATTTGTACAATGTGACCCCTGATGGTAGGAACTGCTCTTTTTCCTCTTCCTCTTGTAATTTAAGCAAAGGCCCATAGGGGTTCTGTCCCCTCTACCTAGAGGTGTGAATTGATCATTCCTCAATTAGGTGTGGTCCATTATATCTTTAATAAAATGAATATGCTTATTCTATAGAACTAGCTGGGAATGAGATGATGGGGTTATAGAAGGAACACATTCTTGAACTTGGAGAGGCTTTTTTTTTTTTTTTTTTTTTTTTTAATGGCTGTGCCCCTGGCCTATGGAAGTTCCCAGGCCAGGGACAGAATACAAGCCAGAGCTGCGACCTACTGCGGCAACTCTGGATGCCTTAACTCACTGTGCCAGGCTGGGGACTGAGTCCAGCCTCTGCAGCAACCTGAGCTGCTATATTTAGATTCTTAACCCACTGTACCACAGTGGGAACTCCCAGACAGACCTTTTATTCAATAGGTACTGCATGTCTGCCGTAGGTTGAGCATTGTGCTAAGCAGTGAGCTGGGTTACAGGCAATGCAAAGAGGAATGACATGGCATAGAGGGTCCTGTTACCGTGCTAATGGATGAGGACTTCATGCTGTCGACAGGGGTAAGCAGCTGAAAGCTTTAAGGGTTTGAAACCAGATAGATGTTTTGAAAATGTGAACAAGCAGCAGTGTAGAACAGGAGGTGATGGGAGAGGCAGGAAGAGAAGTCAGGAGGCTGCTGCCAAAGTCCAGGTAAGAGATGCTGGAGGTAGGGCCTGGGGTGGTGGTGACAAGAGAACAGAGAGAGATTTGAAGGATACTGTGGGGGGTATAGAGTTGGCAGCACGTTCTGATGACTTGGATGGGCAATTTATGTATGACTCCAGGGTTTCCAGTATGGATGCTTGGCAAGTGATGAGTGTACACAGGAAGAGAAACAAGTGGGAAAGAGAATGGTAACTAATTTGGTTTTGATCATTTAAGGCAGAGATGCTTTCAAGACACCTTGGGGAAAAGGTCCAGTAATAACAGCAGGAAATAGGAGTGTGGCACGCAGGACAGAGGTGGAGACAAGGATATTTATTTGGCCACCCACACAAGGCAAGTAATAACTGACTCGGAGATGAGAATAAATATCCCAGGAAAAGAACACAGAGTTAAAAGAGGGCTAGACATGCACCTCTCTGGGACATTACTATTTAAGGGATGGTGACAGAAAAAGGGCCTAGAATGAGACAGAAAATGACCCGTGCAAGAGGCAATAGGAATACAAGGAAGAGTAAGGTCCTGAAATCAAAGAGAATACATGGAGGGGAGATGAGAAACCACTTTTGATTGTTGCAGAAGATGGAGTCTGCAACGAGGCTGATGGCTTGAGCAGACAGATGCTAAATGATAATCCCAGAAGAAGGAGTTTCATCCAGATGAAGGGTCTGAGGGCCTCATCTCAGTGCACTGAGGATCAACTGGGAGACAGTTCAGTGAAGGTAGGGATGTCCCTTCAAAGAATTTGGAGGTTGGAGTTCCCACTGTGGCTCAGTGGTTAACGAATCCGACTAGGAACCATGAGGTTGCGGGTTCGATTCCTGGCCTTGCTCAGTGGGTTAAGGATCCGGCGTTGCCTTGAGCTGTGGTGTAGGTTGCAGACGCGGCTCGGATCCCATGTTGCTGTGGCTCTGGCATAGGCTGGCAGCTGCAGTTCCGATTCGACCCCTAGCCTGGGAATCTCCATATGCCTCGGGAGCGGCCCAAGAAATGGCTAAAAGACAAAAACAAACAAACAAACAAACAAAAAACAAAGAATTTGGAGGTTGATATGGTGACAGAGATTATCCCTGGATGGTGACATGGCAGGGGATTTTCTTTTTTGATTATTTTGTGTGTGTGCCAATTTTCTAAGATATGCATTATTTTAATAATGAGAACAAAGAAATAGAGTGAAAAGGAAACTAATTTTTGTAAGAATGTGTTGTCATGGGGTCCTCAGTCTGGGAAAGCCTTTGGAGTTGGGTTCCTGGGCCAATTCTGCCAAGCATCCGCTGCATGACCCAATGAATAATATTCAGAACTTCTCTCCGGGCTTCGGTTTCCTTAGCTGTAAATGAAGTTGCTGGGCTAGACAAACCCTGAGGTGGTTTCTAGACATAGAAGTCTAGGACCTAACTTGGGATGTGAGATGAGCTCTTCAAATATATTAGAGAACACTGATGTTTAAGGAAACCCTATCTTGAATTGTGCAAAGACCAGTTATTTTATAATACAAATAATCACTCCAATTTACACAATTTCTATATAAATGGTTGATAATGAAGAACAATTATTACACAATGCAAATAATAAGCCCAATTTATATGCTGTGTAATTTCTGATTTTTTTTTTTTTTTTTTTTTTTTTTTTTTTTTTTTTTTGTCGGGCCATACCCGTGGCACATGGAGGTTCCCAGGCTAGGGGTCTAATCAGAGCTGTAACCACTAGCTCATGCCAGAGCCACAGCAATGCGGGATCCGAGCTGCGTCTGCGACCAACACCACAGCTCGAGACGACACCAGATCCTTAACCCACAGAGCGAGGCCAGAGATCTCGTTTATTTGCTTTCCTTAAAGTGAGACACATCGGCATTAATCATAAATATCTACCTCTGTGTTCTTTTCATTATACCTTCTGTTTTCAAAATGTAATTCAGTTCCTACCCTAAGTCTCCCCTGTGCACCAATCAAGACAGAGAACAGCAGTTTGTGGGTAAGGCTTGAAGCCTGCTGTTGCCAACTCTAAATATTTACCGCTTCCTTTGGAGTGCCCAAGGACATAAAGTTTTTACTGAGCAATTATCACAGGCACTGAGGAAATAAAAGCCTCAGGCTATATTTCATATCCATACCCTCTTACAGGTGATGAGTGGTCTGGTACGGACATTTTTTAGTTATTTCTGTTTCAGGTGCTTTGTGGCAACGTGCAGCAATGTAAATTAGTGGTCAAAGGCCCAGGCAGTGAAAACATTAGACCAGACCGAAAAAATTAGGTGGGAGCCAAGAAGTAGTTTAGAAATAAAAATCCTAAGATACTAACATTCAAAAGAACCTTCAGAGTCATCTGGGACAATGTCCTGCTGGCTAGGAGTCCTTCTGCCAGCCAGTGGGTAACCCACCTACTCTTGGACAGCTCTAGGTAAACACTCATGGCTTCATGAGATGGTTATGTGCTGACTATCGCTAGTTACTGCCAAGTTCTTCTGCAAAATGATCTGAAATCTGCTTTCCTGAAATCCACTCCTTAGCCCCAGTTCTGCCCTCAATAAGATACCACTTCAGATAACCATGCTACTGCTCCTTGTTGGAATGGCTGTTGCCCTGGGCACATTTCATAGCTGAGTAAAAAATACAACAGCCTAGACAGCAAATCTATCTTTTTTTCCCTAATGACTTTTAAGGAGGGATGAGATCTAAGCTGTTAGTCTATCATGTATATTATGAAATTAGTTTGAAACTTGGTTAATAACTTTAATTAATTAATTATTTATTTATTTAGTCTTTTTAGGGCTGTATCTGCGGCATACGGAGGTTCCCAGGCTAGGGACTGAATTGGAGCTGTAGCTGCCGGCTTACGCCATAGCCATGGCCACAGCCACAGCAGTGCAGAATCTGAGCTGTGTCTGTGACCTAAATCATAGCTCATGGCAATGCCGGATCCTTAGCCCACTAAGCAAGGCCAGGGATTGAACCTGCGTCCTCATAGATGCTTGTCAGATTCGTTTTCACTAATCCATGACAGGAACTCCTTGGTTAACGACTTTAAATTAAATTCGGTACAAAACGTTTTGTGCTGTGTAACCAGCAGATTCTTTGGAGTAGAATACAAACTCTTTTAACCAGCCTCCACTTAACCAATTGTTGGATGAACTGATGTTCTCTTGTTCTCTGAAAAACATCCTGCCTATGCCCATGAGCAGGTGGAAGGCTCAGAGCCAGTAAGGTTTTTCTCAGGTGCATCTGTACGCTTTTGTTCTGCTGTATGGAGCAGTATCCCAACTGAGATTCAGCCAAGTTTATTATCAAACACTCTGTGCCAATGCAATGATTACTATAATTGCATAATTAAATGGTACATAAAACAGTAAGATATGAATGAGTAGAAGAGTTGTTTCTAGAATAAGATAAAGCGTTAAAGGACTAAGGCTGATTCAGCCAGAAAAAAGGTTATCAAACTAGGAGTGGATAAGACAACTGTAAAAAAGTGAGAAAACCCATGAAACCTAAAGTGACTTTCTACTTACCTAGCAAAGGCCTTTAAACTCTTTACTCCATTTAAAGTGAGTGGTGTAGGAGTTCCTGTCGTGGCTCAATGGTTAACAAAGGATCTGGTGTTGCTGTGACCTGTGCAGTAGGTCGCAGATGTGGCTCGGATCCTGCACTGCTGTGGCTCCAGCCAGCAGTTACAGCTCCGATTGGACCCCTAGCCTGGGAACCTCCATATGCTGTGGGTGCAGCCCTGGAAAAGACAAAAAGACCAAAATAAATAAATAAATAAATAAATAAATCAGTAAATCAGTAAATAAATAAATAAAGTGAGTGGTGTAGATAATGCATAATAGACGTGGTTTATGCAGGACAAAGTCATGCAGAACGCAAATGGATTTTTGACTCAAAGACATTGGCTCTTTTTCAGAGATTGGAAAATAAATGCACATTACGTGCTTTAGGTTAAAACTTAAATATTTAAAAGATTATCTCTTTTTATGACTTCCAATTTTAATCACCTTTTTGCAAACACATGACCAATGATGAAGTCAGGAAGTAGGCTCCTGATGTAGTTTATAGCTGATCTATCTCAAGATAGAGAACTGCTGAGATGAAGATGTTATCATAGACGGTCTTGAGACTCCGTATAATCAGTTCAAGTTAGCCAAGAACCATACAAATTGAGGTATGGTGGAAGTCAGTGTTGCCAGGAATGATACAAATCAATAAATTTCACCAGTATGAAGGCAGATTATACTGACAGGGACCAATAAAAATAATTGATTGTGTACAATATTGGGCAGAAACCAGAGAACTATGAGGAAAAATATACAAGGAACTCAAAAGTCAAAGGATCAGACACAATGTTAGGAGGAAAGAGAAACTACGTATACATTGGCAGACAAGCTTTATGAAGCCGAGTATTCAAAATGATGTTCTCTGCAAAAGCAGGAGAGTACTTAGTGAACTCTGACTGGAAGAACTTCTCAGAAAGAGCCATTCAATGAGAGAACAAGGAGATAAAGGGAGCAAAAAGGCAGAGCACGTGTTAAGGACTTCATACAGGAAAACTTAAAAAATAGGAGACCAGGAACAAGGCTTACAAAAAACAGTCACTGTAAAGTTTTAAGAAGTAGTTTAGTTAGCCAGTCCAGTTCCCCACAAATAGTTCAGATGGTCTCACGATCCTATTAAGGTATTATTAATCTCTAAAAAAGAAGGGAGCAAACTTTAGGATCATGGACCTTAACTGAAGCTACGTGAACAGAACAAACTACTTCTTGATGCTACTAAAACATTTTAGGAAAAAAAAAAAAATCTGTAGTTAAAAAACCCCCACCGAAAAAATGTAATTGTAATGTATACATGTAAGGATAACCTGACCCCCTTGCTGTACAGTGGGAAAATAAAAAAAATTATTTAAAAAAATAAAAAAATAAAAAATAAAAAAATAAAACACTGCTTAAAAAAAAAACAAAAACAAACAAAAAAACCCCCACCATCTCAGAAGAGATCACAAAAGGAAAAGAAATGGATAACCCTTACGTGTTTAGTAAGGATTTTAATACTTCATTTTAATACTTCATATAGTACTTAGTCATTACCAAATGGCTTTTATGTATACTATTTTTTAAAAACCCCATAAAACTCTGTGAGGTAAACATAACCTTTATTTTACAGATGAGAAAAATGAAAACTCACAGATTTTGCATGACATACCCAAACTTACATAGCTGGCAATAGTCAGATGACCAGAATCCTGGTCATTCCAATTCCAAGAATTATAAAAAGATTGGGAAATAAAGGAAAAAACTAAAACTTCCATTAATACCAATAATTATCTTTTTATGTTGTCTTCTTTCCTTCCCTTCCTCCACAGAATGTGATCACTGGAGTTACCTTTTTTTTTCCCACTTGACATTGTATCATATGCATTTATCATGACTACCTAATCTTCACATAGATCACTTCATGACTATACAGTATTCTAGGTGAATTACTTCAGTCAAAATAATACTATGGAGAAGGTGCTACTCTATAGGACCAAAGACAAATAAGAAAAAGGCAGTTACTTAATTTTGCTATTGGGTAGCCAAGATTTTGATTTTTGTTTTTTTGTTTTTTTTTTTTCTATCACAGGTAGAACTAAAATAAAGTCTCTTCCTGAAGGCTCATGCAGTGGTGGTCACTGAATGAAGATCAACCCTCTCTCCAGTAATATTCTCTCCTCCTTCGTCATGCTTTTGAATTACTGTCCATCCATTTAATTCCACGCCCCTTTCCTTTCTAATCAATGAGAAGAAAATGTATGTAGATGAAAATATTTTTATATTTTATTCCCTACTATTGTAAAGATAATTATTTCACACAAACAAGTGTACTCTATTAAGGAAGAATGAAATCTATCTTAGGAGCATGGATAAAATTACCCAGGATTGAGCAAGATAGTAACATGGTCTGTGTTTCACTTTGTTTGGGTCTCAAAGGACCATTTAGCCTCCTAGTTCCCTCAAAATACAACCATGCTATAGCCATGTGGCACAAACTAAAAGGGTGAGCTGGAAGTTGATTGATTTATCTGGAAGAGCATCAGCTCTCCATTGCAATTTGTGCCATGATGACACAGCCTAAATCAAATGCTAAATGAACGCAATCACAGCCCCTCTGCAGGCCAAATTCTGGAAAAAAATGCTCTAAGAATTCCAAGTGGAAGGACATCTGTGTAGCCTATACGTTGCTTTTAATTTAGAGAAGTGTCAAGATATATTTCTCCAAGGGCCAGGAAAGAAGAATTACGCAACTTAATGAGACTTGCCATATTAAACCCTGAGCTGATGGCTCTCTGAGTTTGAGGCAATTCCTAGCCAATGTTTTCGTCATTTTGGATCCTTTGTCCTACCCATGGCGTCTCCAGGTTGGAAAGCATATTAGAGCCCCTCTAGCTCCAAAAGTCATCACCCACATCCTGATTCCACCGATAAGGCAGGTTCGGAAAGAGCATGGAAGCTTCCAGAAACAGCATGGTGCCAAAACTTTTGATTATGGTTTCCTTCACTCCCAAAGTGTTTGGCCTAAACCTCTGTAGGTTCAGGTCCCTGAGAGAAGCCCTCCCATCCCTATACACTGTCACTTACCTTCTGAGGCCCGGGAGCGGCACTGCCCAGTCATGGGGCTGTACTCCTGGTTTTCGTCAGCACACACGCACAGGAAGGACCCTTCTACATTTTCACAGAAGGCTTCGCCACACACGCCACTGAGCAGCTCACATTCATTCACATCTGGAAAAGGCAGCAGAGATCAAGTCAGACGTGTTCCTCACTCTTGACAGCTCCTTGTTTTACCAGCTGTGCCAAGACTAGTAGTGTCTGCTGGAGACAAGGTGACCCCAGGGAGCAATCAAACCATCCTGTGGTTGGGGGAAGGGGTGCCCAGAGGCAGGGCTGCAGGCTTTGGTTCGGGTGAAAGGACCATGAAAACGCACAGCAAGTTTCCAAATTCCCATCTCGGCTTTAAGGAACAACTTAGAATTGTACTGCCAACATCAGATGTATACTTTGACCGTTTAATTTTCTCTTCCCTGACTTTTTGACATAACAAGGTCGTAAATAACCCAACACTTTTCTCTCAGTTCTTAACCCAAGGAAAATTAGCAGCACTGACACTTTAGAAACCACAGAATTCTTTAAATTCATTTTTAGAAATTGTTTTAAATCCACTCAAATGTCTAAAAATAGGGTTCCCTAAGTAGCCAAAATGTCCATAATTTTAACAACTAGAATTCAGGTTGTATTCTCCTTTGAGGAATGAAGGGAAGCCCCCTGTAAGTAGTCACTGGGCTACATTCATCACTCACGGAAAACAAACTGATCTGGTAACTTCTCATTGATTTCACTATGTTTTAAAAAATTCTATTGGTGCTCCTCAGTGTAATTTCTATTTGTTCAATGTTTTTCTTTTGTACTTAAATATACATTATTAAGACACAAAAAAACTCACAAATTAAGTCCATTTTAGTCCATAGCATGCAAGTTCATAGCCATAAAGAAAGGCTAATTTTATGTTTGCCCTGGCCCAATGCTATTTTTTACCTTTTATCCTCTGAAGAAATTTCTATAAATGAGTGAAAGTACCTTGACATCTGAAATGCTCGTGTATTTTATGCATTATACGTGATTAAACACGTACAAACATCAGTTTTCATAAGCATACTCTGCAGTGGTTTATACAAAGTTAAAAACTTGAGCAATTATCCAAATCATTCAGGAAAGAAAAAATACTATTTTCACCTGCTAAACCCAGTTAATTGGACAAAAAGTTTATGTCTCTTGACTTACTTGGATAATTACCTCAGTTTTCCATTTCACTGTGTATATAAACAGATATAAATCCAATGAGCTGAGGTTTGCTTGTAAAAAGATATTATGACAAAGTAAAGCAGAGAGTTGGTATATTTAATCAACCTGGATAGTCAGAATTTAGACCAGAAAAACTGACTTTAGAAATTTGCCAGTTTGCATTTATCCATTTCAGGTAAATGCCAAATGGAATTTTCTACTTTCCAACCAGTATTCTTTCCACAGTTATTGAAACCTCTCCTACCAGACTGCACTGATTCAATAAACAATAAACAAACAAAAAAACCAAAAACCTTTCTAGTTTGCTTCTATGTGTGAGACTGGAGAAACAATGACGAGTCAGGCAGGCCCAGCTCCTGCCTTCAGGGAGCTTATCATCAAGTGGGAGAAATGAATCAGATAATTATACAGGCCAGGATAAGTGCTAGGAATGGAAAGTACAGAGCACCATGAAATCAGGGAACATTGCAGGGTGGGTTAGGGCAGTGATACTGGAGCCAAGCTCTATCTGAAGGATGAGGAGATAAGAAGAAAGGTGGGCAGCCAGGGTCCAAGCAGAGGAAACCGTGTGGCCAAAGGTCCCAGAGGGCTGATTTATCTCTTCAACTCTGTAGAATGCCCGGTGGCAAGGTGCACATAAGAGGTGCTCAGTTAATATTTTTCAATGAGAATAAACAGGCAAAAGAACAACAGCTTCTGAGTTCATTAAAATGATAACAAACATTACTCCTCTAAGGGTGAAGTTTTATGGGCCAAAATGAAACACTGACATGGATTCGGTATGCTCATCTGGCCGAGAAAGGCACGTGAACCAGGGGCTGAGGAGCTATGTGGAGTCAGTGGTTTGACATCTGAAATCTCAGTAGTTAACCTCTACTGAGCATCCACCACAGGCTGAACATCAGGCCCAGCCAGGAGAGAGAGAGACACAAAGTGCTCTATCACATGGAACTTGTTGCCTGGGAGAAGGCAGCTGAAGGCAGTACACACAGGATTAAATTATTGCCACCCCCCCCCCCGAGAAAGGTGGTAAGTGTTATGACAGAATTTGCTCAAGGTATTCCAGAAGCAGGAGGGATCCCAGCTCAGCTTGAGAGTGAAGTGGAGCAGGGAGGGTATTGAGGAGAAGATGACATCTATGCTCCGGCTTCAGGAATGAGTGGGATGAATCTAGGCTCAGGGAAGGGGAGGCGAGGAAGGCAGTCCCAGCAGGAGGAGCAAACAACAGCCTAATAACTTCCCAGTGACATGAGCAACCATAAGCAGGTTTATGCGAGAGGAACGTAAATGGTGAGGAAGCTGGTGGTGAGGCTGAGAAGGTAAGAAGGGGCCAGAGCACATGACCTATTAAGTCAAAATATTTAGTGAAAGGCACATGGTTTTTATCTCTTGTATTTTAGTGCCAAGAAGACTATAGTGAGAACTGGAACAAGTGATTATGATAATGTTAGCTTAAACATGGTTACTATTCAAGTAATTTTATTGCTAAATTTCCAAACAGATTTTGTTCACCCAGTTTAACCTGGATGGGAAATGAACGGATGCTTTAATTGCAAATTTCCAAACTAAACTGACTCCTATCTAGCCGTGTGATGACTAGAGGTATTTTTCTTACATAGTTTTTTCTTTGGGGGCCACACCAGAAGCATATGGAATTTTCCAGGTCAGGCTCTAATTGGAGCTGCAGCTGCTGGCCTAGCCACAGTCACAGCAACATGAGATCTGAGCCACGTTTGTGACCTACACCACAGCTCACAGCAACACCAGATCCTTTACCCACTGAGCAGGGCCAGGGTTTGAATCTGCATCCTCCTGGGTACTATTCGGGTTTGTTACTGCTGAGCCACAATGGAAACTCCCTAGAGGTATTTTTCTTATTACAAGTAAAGAAAAAGCCTTATCTCTGATATTCTGAATTGAATACCCTCTTTCCAATTTAATTGCTCTAATTGCAAAGACGTTTCACAATGCATTTGTCTTAAATCATGACTGATCAGAACACAAAATATAAAATATCTTCTTTTATGTGAGCATGTGCTGGACCATATTCTAGGACATCTGATGATACTCAAGATTCCTTCCAGCTGCGACAATCCCAGAGCAGATTGAAGAAATATGGTTGCACAATCTGAAGCATCATTTTACGGGTGTCATTCCTGGAAACAGAAACTCTTGCCAACACTTTTCCTTAAATGCATGGCCTAAGGGAGGTGCATTTTGAAAACGGACAAGCTCTACCACACACCAGACTCTATTTCCTGTGCAGAAGGGACTGAAGTGTTCCACAGACCCAGGTAAGGATTTAAACAGATGCTTTTTTTTTAAAAAAAATATACATTTATATCCAAAGTTACACTTCTCTATTTCTTAATGTCCCTAACCATTGCAGAAGCCACAGGATCTTTTTGCATGTCTCCAACCTGTATGACAAGATCAAATTATGGCGCATTTCTGTCCAATTACCTTGCTTCCATTTCACCTGTAGGTGATGACCTTGATTTCCTTTCGACAGGGAGATGTGAAACAGGTTGGGGGAAAAAATCTAAAAACTCACCCACACACCCTTGCCCATCCTGTGGGGCCTGAAAGCCCTGATAACAGAGGCAGCGGAAGGAGCCAGCCGTATTGTCACAAAACCCGTGACTGTCACAAATAGTGTTGTTTACACATTCATCAATATCTGCAAAAAAGACATTGAACATGAGACACAAAACACAGACCAACAGCAGATATTAATGGACAGACAGAGGTCCTCAACATCCCCTGATGAGTATGAGATGATCATGTTTACACAGAATGAACTTTTAAAACATTTTATATATAAATAAAATGTTTTGATGAATATATCTCAATAGACAAAACACCGGGTTCTGTGAGAAAACATTTACTTTTCTTCAGGAAATGTTTTCAAACTGAAATGACTGCTGCAATTGCCATGGTCAATGTTTTCTAGATGTTTTCAACTCGCTATTTCCCAGGGGAGGATATTCCTACAGGGGAAGTAGGCGAGAGGATTGTTACCTTTTTTGATTGCACTCAATGCTAACAGTTCTATCTGCAGAGTCAAGGGCTAAAAGCACTGGCCTGCCTGGGCCATGATTTATTCAACCCTAGAGATGATCTTGGTCCAGTTTAAACACCATTCTCATCAAGGGAGGGGGAGAAGGAGAATCTGATAAGTTAGTTCAGCTATGTTGCTAGCCAGTCCCACCTTTTCTAGAGAAAAGATTTTATTCACAAGAAGCAAGCTCCTGTCACCAAGTTGTAGCCACTCAAGGTCCAAAATGTGAGCGTGGCTCCAACTGATCACCTGGTGGTCAACTTGAAAATTCACTCTGTTCTTTATAAACTGGATGATGGTGGCCCTGTGGTTCCTAGCCCCCATTAATGAAAATGTTCTCATAAAAGGGACGTCTCAGTGGTGAAGTTACAAATGGATGTATTGATACAACTCTTCACTATCATCACAGCTGCTCACTTTCCTTTCCATTCTCCCATCCCATCTCCTTGTTTATGGCCATACTGAACACGTCCACTTGCCAGGCTCCCTGGCCTCTCTGCCTCTGGACGACACAGCCCCCAAATACAAATTCTGGAGAAACAATCAAGAGAAAATGAAATTACTGCATCCGAATACGTTTATGTTCGGATAACGGAACAAGATAACCAGTGATAAAGAAAATGACAAATAGCACTCCGACAGAATTTAGTTTGGGGGAGTCTGTACTAATAAAACTGAGTTTTCTTTAAAATTGTTAATGCCAAGTCAAAACATGTTTAAGAAGAAAAAGAAGACACACGCCACGATATCCAGCAGCTCTCTCACTTCTCTTCCTAATCATCCCACACGGTCAAGTACTATCGATTCCGAGACTGTCTCATTTGAATTGTAAAATATCAGTGACTGCAGAGTTTTCTTAACTGTCAACTCAAAACTGGGTCCCTTCTCCTTTCACGGCTGAGCCCTTTCTCCTTCCCTGCCAGTTTCCTCTTCTTCTGGCCCCACTCGCTCATCTGTCTCCTGCATCTTCAATTTTTCCTCCCTAGCTCCTTCCCTCACTGCCTTTGAAAATGTTAAAATATCTTGGAAAAGCTTTTGTTTAACCATGGTGTCATCTGTTGGGTTTTTCCATCCCTTTGATTATTGTAAAACGCATCAAAAGAAATGTCTACATTCATTGCTTTTATTGCCGAATATATCTCAATAGAAAAAGGAAACAGTAACAATACGAATAACAGTAATAATATTGGTACATCCCAACGATAACTTAGCAAAATAACCTGTATAAAGTCCTCAGAACGTTGCTTGGCATGTAAGGTAGAAAGTGTACATTTACCACCATTACTATTATAATTATTACTCCTCCTCCTCTCACTCCTCCTTTAATGGCCTACAATCTGGCACTCTAACTCTTTACCAGACAAAACCCCTATGAGAAAAACCACCAATGGCCAACCTATCATTAAAATCAATGATCACTTTCCAGTCCGTCACCATCACCCTTGACTTCTTCATCTAGTCAACACCTTCTCCCTTTTTGTGACCCATGACAGAATATTGCTCTTATTCTACCTTAAGCCACTTTGGCTCATACTCACCCTTTCCCAGGGCTCGGGCACCCCCACCCCCACCCCAGGATCTGCTTTATCCTCAGCACCCCCTTCTCCTCTGTTCTCCACTCTTTCCGCACTCTCCAGACCTCACTGGAATGAATCCGAGATCTTTGTCTCCAGCCAGGATCCTTGTGATTCTTGATCCTTTCCATTTCATCTTCTGTTACCATCTCAAACTTCCCAAGCCTCAAACCACATTCACTGTCCTGCTAAACCCCACTTCCCGACCATCACGAGAAACCTGTCTCGCCTCTATCCTTCCTTTTTAGCTTTTACATCTTGGGTCAGCTTGAATGGAAAAACTCAAAGAAGTTATTTCCTATCTAAAAAAATGAATCTCCTTTGCAGCATCTAACACAAGGAAGACACTCCATAAATCTGTTCCGATGGATTTTCAATGTCAGCATCAGGCTGGAATCACAAGTGATTTACTAATCACAACCACGAGAGGGGTAACAGCACTGTGTCATCAAGTCACTTCACACAGGCCACTGCTAATTTTAGACTTCCTGAAATGGGCATTTGTTGAAGAGATTACATTATTCATTGAACCACGGGGTTTAAGGGCTGGAAAGAAACCCAGAAGTGCTCTAATTACTGCTTCACACTGCTGCTTCCCAGTCTCTCTCAAGGGTTAGCCTCTGTCCTTCAGAACCATTTATCTAATATCTATTGGACATGTTCGCCATAAATGAACTTACTATCCCTCTCCTCCTCGGTTCACCTCCATTTCTCCTGTATTCCCTTCACCAGAAAATCCAACCTGTCACCCCCGCCACGAACCTTAGTGTCAACCCCTCCTTCTGTCCTCCTCCTCCCTCCCTGATCATACCTTATCTTTCCTGATATTCCTCATACTCCTAATTGCTTTCTGTATGTCCAGTCTTGTTTGCCTCCCTCGAATCCATTCTCCACCAAAGTGCACATGGACCAGGGACATTGCTTTGCTCAGAATGTTCAATAGCTCTCTGCAGCTAGAGAGTACCAAACACTTTCCTTAGCAGAGCACAGGGCACAGAGCACCCTTCGGCATCTGGCGTCTGGCTGCAGTTCTTAGTCAACCTCCTTCCTGGTTTATGCTCCAGCCCTACGAGGAGATTGTCTAGAGTTCTTCGAAAACCCTCTAGGCTTTAATTTCTCTCTACACCCTTTCCTCCACTAGATACTCTCCCCTCTGTCTGCTTTGCTCAGAAACTCCTCTTGGCCCTTGGTCAGCCCAGGAGACACCTCCTGTGCGGCAGATTTCAGGGCCCCTCCTTTGTGCTCCTGGAGCGTTTGGGGAGATCACGGTCCTTATCAGGGCTAGTTTTTGGGGGTGGGGAACCTTCAACTAAGCCTCATCAGCAACTCATTTCCTACTAAAATGGGACAGGGGTCAGCAGAGGAGGAGGAAAGCAAAGCAGCATCTTAAAACCTGGTGGCATTTTAGTCCAGATTCTTGAAATAAAATCTCTTGCCTTCTTTTTCATTCATTCAATACACTTACAAATGATGATTTCTTGTTAATGAGCGCCAGCTCAGGAACTGAATAAGTGACCTTAAGGTGAATAAGTCCTGATCCAGTTATAAATTACTGGGCGTCTTGCAGTCTCAGACTTACTGTAATAGTGATTAACAGAGAACGTTTAGATGACCGATATTTTGGATTTCAACGAATAGGAAAAAATAACACACAATGCCTGGAGACCAGCTCTTCAACAACTAATACTTTATGAAAATGATATACTGTAAATCTCGGCAGTTTCTTGTTTTCAACAATGAGGTGAGGTAATAGCTTAATAAGAGGACATTTGTTTCATTTGTCTGAAAAATGACCTATATTTAAAAAAACCCATTATTCCATTAGAATTTTCTTTGATGACATGAGCACCCAGAGATATTTTTCCATTGTTAGTCCTGTCTATACATAAATTATAAGAACTGCCATAACTAAGATTAACTCTAAGAATAAAGCTAAATGTCAAGAAGATATGTTACCATAGTGAAGGATAACTCTATTAAAGTACTAAAATAATTCTTCTCAGGCATCTATAAAAGCCATGCATGACATTATCTATCACCAGTCATACTGCCTACCTGGTAAGCGATACAGAAGTAACATCCAGACATCTCCCACTTGACAACCCAGGTGAATTTGGTCACTGTTGTAAGAATTGATTTCTTATGCAAGTTTCTGCTCCCTATATTTTACTAGGTAAGGCAGATATAAATATTACCATTTCAATGGAAATGAATTCAAGAAAAATGACACAGACCAAGGAAAGCAGATCATTGATGAGAATTCTCTAATAAGATTATCTAAATGTCAGAAAGACAAAGAGAGCATAATCCTGGGTGAATGGAACTTCCAGGGGCTCATTGGGAATTTGGGGTTAGTAGATGCAAACTATTACATTTAGAATGGACAAACAATGAGGTCCTGCAGTATAGCACAGGGGACTATATCCAATCACTTGCGACAGAACAGGATGGAAGGTAATATGAGAAAAAGAATGTGTGTATATGTGTGTGTGTGTGTACATATATATATATATATACACATATATATATATACACCAACATATATATATATACACCAACATATATATATATATATATACATATATAATATATACATATATATATATATATGAATGATTGGGTTACTTTGCTGTACAGCAGAAATTGGCAGAACACTATAAATCAACTGTACTTTAATAAAAAAAAATACATGAGCAACACTGTCAATGACTGACAGGCCCTCACTTTGACAGTCTTTACATTGCCCCATTTGGGAGATCAATTTTCCCTGTCAGTAGGCTTTTTACTTAGTCTATTTTCTCAATGGACCAAAAGTTTGCCAAAATTTACTGGCTGTTATCAGGGAATCTACAAATGAGTAGAACTTCAACCAAGTACTATGTCCCTCAATTCTCATGTTGTGTCCCCCCCTCACTTAGGTAAACTGAACTGTGAAACTAAGGTGGAAATATGGAGAGGAGACATGATTTTCTAAAAGGGGCTGGGGTCAGGTAAACCTTACTTACTAACCAAGAAATTACAACTGTGACCAAAGACCTCAACAATGCAATTCATTACAAAACCTCAATGATCCCACTGGAGGGTCTGCATTATAGGCAGACGTCTACATGAAATTAAATGATATGATTTTCTTTGTTTCAGACACTCTTCCGTTTTTTGTTTTGTTTTGAATTCAGAAAAAAGTCTTTTTATCATTTTTGTAACTTCTCATACTTCTCTTTTGTTGATTTTCCTTTTTCTTATCCTAAACAAGACGTATCCACCTATTCAAGGAAGGAGCTGACAAGCCTTCCTTTGGCCGCCAGGGCCCTCTAGAGAAATGAATGTTGGGATTGGGTTGTCATCTTTGGTAACAGATCACTCAGAGGAAAATCTCCACAGTTCTTGCACAGCTGGGAAGAAAAAGCCTTCCTGTCATCAAAGCCTTTTCAGATGAATGTAGGGTTCATCTCAACTCAAAGGGACTTTGAAGATGATCCAGTTCAATCCCTTCACTTTAAGAACCAGAAAACTGAGGCCTAGGGAAATAACTTGTCTCAAAGTTACCCTTTGCCAGTGGTAGAGCTGGCAAAGGAGCAGAACCTAGTGAAGGAACCATCTTCCGATGGCTATATCCACCGTGTCTTCTTGCCTCCGTCCATGGTGATAGTTATAAAAGGTCAGTCTAGGAGGATGGACAGGACTGGCCCAACTGTGAGCTCATCAAGTATACTGGAGTCTGTCCACTGCAAAGATGGAAGCCAGAAGACATACTCCTTGAGTTGACTCAGTTACTGACTCGCAGTTTAATCAAGTATCTTCTTGTTCTTTAACAAGGCCTTGACATCGAGTATCACATACCTGAAATCTAAATACTTGAGGTATTGTAAGTCCTTAAGATGCTGTTTTTCTAGGAGACCCTTGCAAGAAAGACCCATCACATGCCAAGGGTGTGTAAGCCACGGAATGTCCCAGGACCATGTCCAGCATTGGTGCTCTTTGGATCTCTCCATAAGAAGGAATGGCCCACTGTTTCAGCTCAAGGCTTCCTGACCAACTGGAACTGGTTAAATATTTGGCACCAGAATCTTAGGAGGACAGAGCCAAAGAAAGGGGGCTTATACTGGAAGGGATGTAGACTTCCTGCTTCAGGGGAAACGTAACCCTCACTCTCCTTACTGAGAGGAACGGAAGCAGACCAGGAGACAGTAAATCCTGGCCAAGAAGTGGGATTGAACAATGTTAAACCAGCGGAATAGCTGCCCAAAGGAATTTTTAAATGGCATGGCTGCTGGCCCAAAAGAGATTAAGGTCTGTCTCACAGCAAAGGAGAGAAGCCAGGATTAAACGGAAGATGAGTGCAGGCCTAAAGAAAAAAAACACAATTTAGCCAATAGGAAATTAAAAACTGGATTTGGAGATGGTCCAGACAATACAATAGGATATGGAAAGAGCCTTCAAAAAAAAAAAAAAGGTCCACTGAGGTCTGGCAACATCCACAAGGCTGAAGAATATGGGCCTTGCGTGTTATGGAAAATAACTTTTTTTTCTGGGAAATGAAGATGAGCCAGAAAGCAGCAAAAGATGACATCCCTGTGTGGAGCTTGTTGTTGCCTGACAGAGAAGAGTGGGGGGAAGACCTGCAGACGTTGATGGTCACAGGTATGTTTCAAAAGCTCACGGCCTACGATAAGCAACCAGAAATGACAGAGGTATAGCAAGTTTATTTCCAATCCAACTTTCTAGCACATAAACTCTGGAAAACACTGTTGGCCAATGATAAATCTTTTTTTTTTCCCCCAGGCTGAAACTCACTACTCTAAAACAGATTGCCTTAAATTATTCTTCAAAAATTACCCAGAGTAGCCTCCCAATTGATATGGGAACAGCCAGAAGTTCCTGAGAAACAAAAGCAAAACTTTGCTCTGATTTTAAACAGTCAATAAGCAGACAATATACACTCATCAGTCACGGTTAAAGACCCTAGTGGAAAACTACCCTAAAAGCACACTCATTATCACCTCAGTCATCTTATCCAAAGACATAGGACTCATCCTCAAATACCTCCCTACACGCAAGCATCATGCTCCTCTGATTTTTTTCTCTTGCTCCATCTCCAACTTCTCCCCTCTTCTCCAGCCTCACTCAGGACCTCATTGTCTCTCACCTGAATTCCTGCAATGGCGCTCTAATGGGATTTGTGTTCTCAGCCACTCACTGTCACTTGCATCCTAACCCATCCTCCATAGTAAGAGAATGGTTAACCTATTACAACAGTCCAACCAAGTAATTCTCTGCTTCAGGCCTCTTTAGATATTCTCCATGGATAACAGTATAAAGGTTTTTGCCACGTGTCCTCTGGAGCTCATCCATACTTGGCTCCTCAGATCATCTGCTTTCCTAGCTGCACCTCTGCTCCTGCATCTTCTGCTTTCCTCTTTCCCTGTCTATTGACTTATTCCATCAGGATAAAACATTTCCTGCTACCATCTTAAAAACAACAAAGAGTCTCCTGGCATATCACCCCTTCAGCTAGAACCATATTCCTCACCCTAACAGCCAAGGTTCTGTAATTTTCCTCATGTGCTATGTCTCTCTGTTCTCATTTGCTCCTGGGTGGGTCTCATAAATAGGACTCCACCAAAATGGCTCTTGATAAGGTCATCATTTTATAAAATCCAAAGGACTCTTTCATTAAATTATGTTTATAGTTGGTTTGAAATAGTATGCCAATTTCTACTGTACCACAAAGTGACCCAGTCACAAATACATGTACATTCTTTTCTCTCATATTATTTTTCATCATGTCCTATCCCAACAGATTGGATATAGTTCCTTGTGCAGAACTTCATTGCCCATCCATTCTAAATGTAATAGTTTATATCTACTAATCCCCAAATCCCAGTCCATCCTACTCCTTCACCCACCCCTGGAAACCGCAGTGTGCTCTCTATGCAAAGGACTCTTCTTGCCACCTTAACAGATCTCTCAGAGGTGTTTAATGCACTTGACCACACTCTTATAAAATCACCTTCTTCCCTTAGATTCCACGGTCCTATTTGCTCCTGGGTTTTCTCTTAATCCTCTGACAACATTCCCACCATGCTTCCCTTTTACATGACCCTTAAATGTTTCTCAGGGCTCAGTCCTAGGCCTTCTTTTCTTCTCTTTCCATGGTCTCTCTTCACGTCCTGATCCATCTTAATAGCTTCAAATACCATCCATATTTGACCTAGCATGGACCAGAACCAACTTGATCCAATTGCCTGCCTGTTACACCCACATGGATACCTCAAGGGCAACTCTAATTCAATATACCCAAGTCATATTCTTGATCTTTTAAAAAAAATTTGCTTCATTTTTCACGTCAGCAAATAGCGCCACCAGATATCTACTTGTTACAACCAGAAGCACCTCTGCTCCTGATTCTCAATATCCCTTCTCTTTCCTACCCTATACCCAAGCCAACAGTGTGCTCTAATCCAGTACCAAGTTCTAGCTCCAAAACATATCTTGAGTTTCATTTCTCTCCATAACATTGTTACTACTTTAGTCTGAACTATCATTAAGTCTGGCCTAATCAACATCTGAGAAGACACCCTGACTTTTCTCCTGCCCCTTTACTAATTCCATTTCCAAACAGTACTCTGGGCGATACACGCTTTAAATATAAATTAGAGTATTGAATAACAACAAACCTAAGAGTTCACCAATAAAAGAGAAAGAAAAAAACCTCTACAAATGCAATGATTTCCTTCTGCTTATCTTTAAACAAACCACACCAACTAGAAGAGGCATCCCAATAACAAGTGTGAAAAAGATAGGCATCTTAGAAATGATGAAATATAGTATGTCACTGCCCTGCTTAAAATCTACCAATCTGCTTCAGTTATACTTAGAATGATATTCAAACCCTTAATGTTTTCTGTGAGGCTTTGTGTATTCTGTCCTTGATTCTCCAGTTCATCCCCCTTTGTGCCACCTTCCATCTACACAGCAGGTTATTCACCTCCCTGAATGCACCTCGAACATTCCTGCCTCAGAGCCTTTGCCCTTTCTACACCTCCACCTGGGAATGCTCCATCCCGCCTCACTCCTCCATGGGTGACTCACTGCTCAGGGATCAGCTCAAATACCATTTTTTTAAGAGACACTTTAGGTGAAATTAATGAGCTTTCCTTCCTCTTTCCTCTCATTGACTCTATTTTTTTCCCCTCACAGGAGCGTCTTAATATGTGGTTATATGCTTTTAGAAAAGCTTATCTGTGTGTTTACTGCCTATGTCCTGCACATGCAGTTCCCAGAAGCAGAGGCCATGTCTCCTTTGCTCATCCCTGTATGTCCATAGCCTTGAAAAAAGTTTGGCATATAATAGGTGTGCAATAGTGACATTAAACATGGTACTGTTTAATATAAAAACAAGTAAACCTTCCACAATCCAGCCTTTGCCTACTTCTTTAGCTATATCTTACATATCATAGTTTTTCCTTCTCAGACATTCAGCTGAAACTAATTTGCTTAGTATATCCCTAAACCCACACAATATTTCATGTCTCCAAATCTTTGCTTGTGGCATCTATTCTGCCAGGACACACTATCCACCAGAACTCTCAAGTCATATTTTTCACTTAGATAACCTTCCTCTGCCCTTTAAGCTCTTCGAAACTCTGTGGGAGCTTCTTGGAATTTTTTTTTTTTTGACTCAACCTTGTGTTTAAAAATGCATCTGTTCACACAGGCTCTTCCTGCTCCTCACTAAATACTTACAGAGCTCTTAAATGATGGAAAATCACATTGTCACCAAAACACAAGGCTGAGCACTCACAGCCACAGCACAGGAGAAAGAACCACAGATGCAATGGGGCTGGGCTGCAAAAAAACAACTGGTGACCTAGCTGTTTTCCATCACAACTGAAAGCAATGGTGAACAAAGCTGCCCTGGAGACAGTTTAAAACGCAGAATTTATAACACGGGAACTTGTCTTTGAAATTTTCAAAGGCAAACTTAAAATGCTCTTCTAGAACAAAGATAAAAGGACAAACTGATGGGCAAGAAAGCATTCATTTTTTATCTCAGATATGTAAAAGTGTTAAATACAAAAAAACTCCATGAAGATAAAATACTATATGAAATATAAAATTGTTCACAATAGAATAGGAAAAAGTGCTTATATAAAGAAATGAAAGGTTGCAGCACTGTTTACAACAGCCAAGATACAGAAGCAACCTAAATGTCCATTGACAGATGAATGGATCAAGAAGATGTGGTACATATATACAGTGGAATACTATTCAGCCACATAAAACAAGAAATAATGGATGGGCCATGAGATTATTACAGTAAGTGAAGTAAGTCAGACAAAGACAAATACCACGTATCATTTATATATGGAATCTAATAAAAATGACACAAAGAACTTATTTATGAAACACAAACAAACTCACAAATTATTATTGTGGAATTTGGGGCATATGAAAATTCCCAGGCAGCTGGGGTCAAATCAGGGCTGTGGCTGCCGGCCTATACCACAGCCACAGCCACATGGGATCTGAGCTTTATCTGTGACCTACACTGTAGTTTGTGGCAATGCCCAATCCTTAACCCACTGAGTGAGGGCAGGGATAGAACTCGCATCCTCAGGGACACTGTGTCAGGTTCTTAACCCACTGGGCCACAACAGGAACTCTTCAAATATTATTCTTAATACACATAAATCAGAAAAACTCCACTTCAGGCAGGCAAAAAATATCTCACAAAAAAGAGATTAACCTCACTAACATTAAATGCAAAGTGAGATGTTAGTTTCTTATCAAATTAACAGGAAAGTATGAACATGAGTTTCTTTTGGGAGGGAGTGTTATGACTAAGAGGTATCACTGGATGCTGATGGAAGCAGAAACTGGGAGAACAATTCTGGAAAGCAAGGAGGTTACATATATTGTTAAGACCCACAAAGTTGCTAATATCCTTTGATCTTATAATTAAATATTTTAGAATCTAGTTTAAAGACACAATCACTGATGAAAAGAAATGTTTATATATAAATTTCTTCATAAAGCATTAAACAGCGATAAGAAAGGATAGTGTCTATATCTCCATAATTAGGAGCATAGCTTTAAAAATATATGGTAAAAACATACAAGGGAATTATGCAGTCAAAACTTTTAAAGAAGATTTAAATATCATAAAATATAAATAAAATGCTAAGTGAAAAGTAAAGATAAAAGCATATAACCTCATTATTACAAGTACTAAAAATTATAAAAAAGAACTAGACCAACTATTAACTCATTGATTGATAAATGATTTTTTTTTTACTTCCTAGCATCGCCCAAGTTTCTCACAGTGAGCACGTATTACTCTTAAAATACACTTGCAATTAACTATTTGAAGATGTGAAAGTAAAAAATTATTCTACTTGCATACATACCCAGGTATATTCTGCACTCTAACAGCAATGAGTAAAGTAAAACTATACAGAAGTAGATTAGACTTTCATATTCTAAAATATATTGAAAAACTTGCAACACTTAAATACTTCTTCCAATTGACATTTAAGAAAGCTGACTGTTTTAAGATAAAATATTTTGCTTGAAGTGATAAAAATTACTTGAGAGAAAATGCTGATAATTATTACTACTACTATACGCATATTTTAAGTTAGGAAAACATAGCAATTTTCAACAATTGCAACTCCAATTGAAAAAAGTGAAGCAAACAAAACAATCAAAATCCCCCAAATGAAAAACTTTTAGTACTTTTTAATCTAACCAAGATTTTTTTTTTTTTGCATACAATGCTATATTTGTTTAGTTTCAAAAATTCTGAAGACCCTGCCCAGGAGTACAATCTTCTGAACATGAATTCAGAGATTCTGCTGAATGAAAAATGAACACTTTGGACCTAATCCCTTCCTCAAATACAAATGGTAAATTGCCAGTTGTAAATGTTTTCTATTTGAATACTGACTTCTCTACTATATACAAATAAGTATTGCATACAGTTTCATTTTTTAATATGTGAAAGAAGAACTTAGGCCAATATATTTCAGATCCCAAACATATCATAACTTTTGGTGTATTTTATTTTCCTTTCATTCACTATTCAGTTAAATAATCACAGGAAAACATTCTTTAAAATATATATATATATATATATATATAAAAGCAGAGTGGGAGAGTGAGATAATAAAAACTACCCCAAAAGAGGGGTGGGAGGAGAACAGGAAGAGGAACAAGGAAATTGGACAAATGGAAAACAGAGTAAGGTATAGATCCAAACCTTCCAAAGACCAGTAATTGCATTAAATGTATTAGAACTAAATTCTCCAAATAAAAGACAAAGATTGTCAACATGAATTAGAAAAGAACTAATATATCCTTTTTACAAGAGAAAGAAGAATATAAGAACATGAAAAGATAGGAAAAGATAATGCAAAATCTAAAGGGAAGAAAGCATATGCAGCTACACGAAAGAAAAAGTAGATTTAAAGGTACAATGCACTGATAGAGAAAAACAGTCACACTTCAAAGGGATGAAAGGAAGATACGAAACCTCTATTCTAATTCTACTGTCAGAAAATATATACAACAAAATCCAATGAACTAAAGTTAGAAACATAAATATTCATAATAATGAAGATCATAAAATGCCCCCTCAGCAAGTTATGTAATAAGCAGACAAAAAACAGTGGGGATAAAGATGATTTGAACAACATAGTTGACAAGCTGGCCCTAATTAACATATGCAGGTCCAATTGCACATGATTTTTTTTGGAGGGGAGGGCCCACCTGTGCCATGTGGAAGTTCCCAGGCCAGGAATTGAACCCAAGCCACAGAAGCAACCTAAGCTGCTGCAGTAACAATGCCAGATCCTTGACCCACTGCACCGCAAGAGAAGTCCTTCAATTGTAGATATACATTGTTTTCAAGTACACAAGGAATATTTACTCAAAGTGACCATATTTTGAGCCACAGCAAATTTCAAGGAATAAGACGAAAATATGTTCTGACTAGAGATAGAAATTAATAACAAAAAGATAATTAAAATCTAGATTTCTCGATATTAAGCAAAACAACTCAATTCATTGGACAAAGAAAAAAAATGGCAATGGACTTGAAATATTTTTATCTGAATAACAAAGTGCATCAAAACTTGTGGATGCAAATAAAGCCATTCTTGGAATACATACATGGATATAATAAATACATATATTAAAAAAGTTTGAAACCCAGTGATCTACCTTAAGAAGTTAGAAACAAAGACAAAGTAAACCCAAAGGAAGTAGAAAAAAATATAAAAGCAGAAATTAACATAACAGCAAATAAGAAAAATACAACAGAAGAAAGTTGTTTCTTTGCAAAGACCAATACCCTCTAGGAACACTGATTAAGAGAAAAACAGAAAGTACAAATTCCTAAAACAAAAAACAGAAGGTATTACTACACATTCTACAGACATTAAGGAGAGATAAGAAGATATTATGAACAACTTTGTGTCAATGTACTGGAAATTTTATCTAAAGTGTATAAATTCCTTGAAAAACAAAAGTTAACAAAACTGACTTAGGTTATTTTACCTTTTAAAAGAAACTTTAACTGCCATTTAAAAACTTTCATAACATACACATGCCCAAAATAAAACAAATCCAAAAATACCAGGCATAAATGACTTTACTTGGGAATTCTTCAAGGAATATGAGGAATAAGTACTGCCAATATTAAATATACCCCTTTTTCAGAAAAACTGAAAGAAGGGGTACTTTCAACTTATTTTATGAAAAATGATTCCACAGTGTTACCAGAACATTACATGAAAGAAAAATTTACATGAACACAGATGCAGATATTCTAAACAAAATGTTAGCAATTTGACTCCAAGGATATATAAAAAGGATACTACGCCATGACTACTGGGCTTATTATAAGGGTTTTTTCACTAAAAAAATTTAAAATGGCTAGAATGTGCATGTGATGGTGGACACTGAAGCCCTCATACTGGACCATGACAGGGAAGCCACATGTTGAGGAGAGCAGAACAAGACAGGTATCACCTAAGTTTCAGTACTGCAGACTAGCATTCTCAACCCTAGATTATTTGTGCTTAAACAGCTACATAGAGAGAAACTCTCGTCTTGCTGGGAAAAAAAAAAAAAAAATCCAGCTATGTAATTTGCATTAACAGATAGAGGAGAAAATAACTATTATTACAAAAGCATCTACTGTAATTCAATCGCTCATAATAAAGACTTAGCAAACCATAATCAGAAAAGAGAATTTTCTTATCTGATAAAGAGTATGTATTAAAAAAAACTATGGCAAATGTCATACTTGAATATTAAGTGCTTTTCCTGCTGAGATCAGGAATGAGACAAAGAGGCTAGCTATCACCGCTTCTATGTCATAGAAATCCTACAAAGTATAAGGTAAGGAAAGGCACAATCATTGAAAAAAATAAGTAAAGCTAACACTATCCTTTATCTACAACATAACTGCACATGTACAAAATCCAAAACAATCTGCTAATAATCTAATAGAAATAAGTTAATTTAATAAGGTCATGGGTACAAGATCAATGTACAAAAACCAAATACAGCCTGATATTTAATAATGTCATTGTTTGATTTTGAAGGAAAAATGCTATTAGTCGTTACACCTGGTTTTTGTCCTTGAATAAGCATGTATGTATATTGTTTTGTGTTTTTATTTTTACACCATGTTGTATTACGACACTTTTAGTATTCACCAGCATATTCACTGTCTGCCTAAAATATGCAACTTTTGCATTACAATATGAAGCAAAGCTCTATGAAGTATGCATTTTGTGTAACTAATGTACAAACACAAATTTTATAAAATTGTACAGTTTTTTAAAAAATTACAACTAGCAAATGGCTTAGATGTAGCATCTTTGTATTAATTAAATGCTCCTTAAAATATAATTAATGTGCAGTTTTAATATCTAAATTAAGAGTGACTTCATCATAGTTGTGATTTGCCACAATGTCCTTAACTAATGCCTGGACTGGCTGTGTTCTAGTCTGTCACGCTGTTACAATCTGCATTGGTGCTAGTCAGAAAATTCCTAGCTCACGTAGCCCAAAAGGGTGCCAGGGAGGGGTGGATTACCAGTATTGTCCAATAAGCCAAGGTTTAAAGACTGTATAAATGCATTTTATTTTAAATAAAAGCAAAATCTTAAAAAAAAACAGCTCAATAAACTAGTAATTAAAAGATTAAAAAAACTTTAAATACCATCCACAACAGTATAAAAATATTAAAAACCTAAGCATACTTCTATAAACACTGTTGTAGACTTTACACAAAAAGCTGCAACTAAACTCCAAGATAAATGAAAGAAAACCTAAACAAATTGAGGGATATGTCATATTTATGTGTGGAAGACTCAATATTGCAAAATATGAAATCTCCCCAAAGTGACTTACTGAGTCAGTGTAAGCAATCAAAACCTAAGCAGAGGTTTTTTTTTTCTTTTTTCGGCAAAAACTGGTAAGATGATTATAAAACTCATATAGAAATGCAAAGTGCCATGAATAGAGCAGGCCTGGTAATCTCAGTGAAGATCAAAATGCAACAATTTAGAATTTACAGCACCATATATTAAAATTTACTATAAAGCTACTGTAATTAAGACAGTATGCTCTGGGTACAAGGACAGATAAATAAACCTACGGATAGAATGAAAAGGAAGGAAAAGACCCATATACATTTGACCACATGCTTCACAACAGAGTAACCACTACAGAATAGTGGGAAAAGGGTTCTCATCTCAAATGGTGATGACCATACATTTAGGGAAAAAAAATCCTGACCTCTGTTTCGCACCTTATACAAAAATCAATTCAGGATGAGGAAAGATTCCAAATGTAAAATATGAAACAATAAAGCTTTCAGAAGAAAATATAAAAGGGTATCACAATGACTTCAGGGTTTGCAAAGATTTATGGACACAAAAAGTACTGATCTCAAGTGAAATAATTAAAACACTGGACTTCATTAAAATAGAAAGAACTTGGGCTCATCATCTGGAGTTAACCATTAATAGAACTGTTGTAGTGAGCTCCCCATTTTAAAGAGGCATGTTATTCAGAAGTAGACAAAACAATACTATGAGAGTAAAGAAGGGTCTGAAAAGTTGTTGCATATCAGTTCTCACAAGAGAAATACAAATTGACACCACGACGAAATGCCATTACTCTGCCTCTAACCTTTGAAAGGACCAACACCACCGGTTGATGAGGATGTGGCACTGGAAGTCTCATGCTTCGTTGGTGGCAGGGTAAACTGGTACGCTGAAAACCTGGCTGTAATTCTGAAACTGAGACATTCATATGTTCTATGACCTCTAAATCACACTTCCAGATAACAGCCAACAGAAATTAGTGATTACATCCACCAAAAGGCACGTTCAAGATTACTCACTGAGGCTTTATTTACAACAGTCCCCGACATGAAGTAATCCAAATATCCATCAGCGCTAGAATGGAGACCTAACTGTAGTATATTCATTTAATGAAATCCTATACAGCAGCAAAAATAAAGTACTGCTACACATAACAGAGATGAAGTTTACACATTGTTGAATGAAATAAACGGGACACAAATGAGGAGCTAATGCATGAGCCCATCGATGTAATGCTCAAAAACAGGCAACACAAAGCCATGGTTAATGAAGACAAAATAGTGGTTACTGCTGGGTGTGGGTAGTGGGGAGGAGGGTGGGAGAGAATCAGGAGGAAGCCTGAGGGGAGGGTTCAGGGGCTTGTTACCAAGAATGCTTACTCTCTAAAAGTTTATCAATTTGTACCCTTATGATTTAGGTACTTATTTTTATATATTTTAAGCAATTCAAAAGATTTACTGAAGGGAAAAAAAAAAAAAAAGCCAATCCACACCGCTATATTTCCTGGTTAAAGATGATCTTAACCATTCCAAAAGCTCATCCCGTCTCTCTCTCTTTTCTCTTGGTAAGAGATACCTGTATTAGATTACAACATTAAGGGGCTCAGCAGTAATCCTGGTCACCACTCCCTGTCTGTCCACGGTAAACCATTCAAATACTCTGAAGCTTAATTTCCTCCATACGCACATGAAGTCAAATTTATTTTTGTTTCTGTTGTTCTTAAGTAGGAATACAGGTGAAAATAAGAGGACCAGTGTAACATGATGCATCTTTTCTTAAAGTTTTGACATTCCTACGTGAAGTACTGCAAGTAAAGGGAATCATTTGACTACTCTGTCTGGATTGCGCTACCATTTTGTGTCTTAGAGAAGGTGATGGAGAATTACTCTGGAATGAATTTTTACATAATTTTCTTAGAATTATAATAGCATTGGTGTTCAGAAAAGACTGGGATCCTAGTATTCTAGGATATAAGGTTTTAGGAATTAGGAATATTTAAATAGATAATGAAAAATGGAAGACAAACACATGCGATGTTATATTTGATTATGGAGCATTAATGAGGAAATACTAGATCTGGATCAATCCAGCTTCCCACGCCCCTTGACAGCAACACCCCCTCTCCAGGTGCATTTGAACTGCTGAGAATGGGTTCCTGTTCTCATTCCTTTCCCCACCCCACAAATTTCAAATTAATACAGCTAGGGAGTTCCCATCATGGTGCAGTGGAAACGAATCTGACTAGGAACCATGAGGCTGCAGGTTCAATCCCTGGCCTCGCTCAGTGGACTAAGGATCCGGCATTGCCATGAGCTGTGGTGTAGGTCGCAGATGCAGCTCGGATCTGGCATTGCTGTGCCTCTGGCGTAGGGCAGAAGCTACAGCTCCGATTCAACCCCTAGCCTAGAAATCTCCATATGCTGTGGGTGTGGCCCTAAAAAGACAAGAGACCAAAGGAAAAAAAAAAAACAAAAAACAAAAAAAAACCCACTCAGCTAGTAAGTCTTCTACAGGAGAGTAAAACATAAAATTAATGAGTTTTTAAATTTGGGTTTGTTTTTTTTTTTCTGAAGACCCCCAAAATCCTAAGAAACTTTCAAGTACGTAAATTATGTCCCTTATTCTCACTTCCATTGGGCTTTTGAAGACAAGGAAGTGGAATAAATGCACAGAGGAAGATTAGCTCCATTATTCATCATAAGATCAAGGATGAGAATCCTCATGAAGAAAATCATTTTAGGTGAATTTCTTTAAAAAGACCAAAAGAAGAATATTTTGGATTTGATGTTTCAAATTATACTAGCTCCTGCAAAGAAAGACTAAGAAAATGGGGAAAGGGCTCTGTCTCAGTTTTCCTCATTGAGGAAGCTCAGGTTCTGTAGCTGGAAAGGGTATCTGCGTCATGAAACAGCTTTGAAAGCCTGCAGTTTGCACCAGGTACAGATCCTTCTCCTCAGAGAATAGGGAACATGGGTGGAGCTGAGAGGCACTGCCTGGGGAAGCCATTGCAAGTGCCAGATGTTTGTTCAATAATGTAAAACCTCAGTGTTATATGTGAAAATCCCAAACTACATTACTTGTGACATTTAAAGGAAAAATCTGGGGTAAAGTATAAAAAGTAGTATATTTTTAATGAGACACCAAATGTTTTTTCCTTTCACAAAAAAAAAACCTGTAAACACAATAAATCATCTATGCTTCTTTCAAGAGAAAGAGAAGCAAAGTGATTTCTGAACTTAAAAAGTCATTTTCTTCCTACTTCTTTCCACAATGGACTGACAGAATTTTATATAAAAACTGGGAAACTCCATAAGAAGGATTTGAATTTGCCAAAGAAAAACATACTTCTAAAAATTTACAGAGATGAGAAGAAAGTATAAAAAAAATTTTCTACTCCTGAAGGTAAAGAATAATTCTAATTCACTGCCCTTTAATGGACTATCACAAAAGTGCAATATTTGAATAAATTCTCCATTATGAATAAATTCCATGCCATTCAGAAAAAGCTCTTTAGATATTCATGGAAAATACCTCGAACTTCAAGTGCCCATTTTTCCTACTACAATTATTCAAAAAAGATACTATGTGTGAAATATACATTTTTGTTTTTACCTTGTATACATTTTTAAAAAGCTCTATGTTGTCTTAACATATTTATTTATAACTGTTCAGATTATGCTTGCATTCATTTAATGGTTTTACATTTTTACACTTGAGCTTTTCTAAAAGGTAAACATCTGATTCTAACCTCAGAGCCCTGCTATACATTTTCTCTTTTCATATAGATTTTCTTACACTAAGAGGTGCTGCCAGTGATGACTGGGACAAAGCCCTAAGCACAGGCCAAACACATCAAACCCCAGATTCATCTTTTTGACACTTAGGCCCCAGAGGCAACATAAGATCAGCCAAAAAAATTCCCATTTTTTCACTATTCTAATTTTTCTCTTTCTGTATTCAAACAGGAGGCCAAGAAAGACCAGTTATGAAACCACAGAAAATAGATAGTGTGTACCTCTCCACGCCAATGCTTAAAGGCAAACAAGCATTAGCGTGAATGATTAGTTTATTGGCAACTGATACGTGAAACACTTTCAAGCCAGTCATATGGACAGCTTAGGGAAAACAAAGAGTGAAGAACTAAAGCAAATTATGTGCAAATGAGTTACTGTACTATATTCTATATGACTTTAATAAAATTTGGGGCTTAAAAGTAGAGGAAATACAGTAATTCATTTATATCCAGACCTGGACTTAAAACTACCAGACAATTTAATTCACAAAATTACAATGATGTGTTGTATATTTTCTAAACACAGATCACAGAAAAATAAATCGATGTTAAATGCTCCCTTCCTTTTAGGTGCCCACACATTAAGGAAACAAATGGTAAAAATCAGGGCTGAAGCACTAGTAATAATTCACATTCATTGAGCACAGTCTAGGGGTCAGACTACATTCTAAGTTGATACTTGCCAACACACATCACCATACTTTTCACAGCACCATGCAAGCATTCTATTTTATCCGCATTTTGCAGTGGGGAGCGAGGCCTGTGAGCATCAGTAACCTACTCAAGTACACACAGATCGGAAGTGCTGGAGTAAGAGTTCAAACCCACGTACTTGGACTCAACAGCCTGGCTTCTCAACACTGCTGCAGCCAACTACCAAGCAGGGTTTGCTTTAGGGAATTACATCTTCACATCTTCAAAAAATAAGTGCACAACACATGGGATTATGTCTGTTTCCTGATAGTCCAGGATGCACTACAGACTATCTCTTCATCCCTTCACTCACTCATGAAGGATGTATTGTACCCTAATTTTCTCAATACCACGAAGTTTTGAACCAAACACATGAAGACTCCGGTCCTTTAACCCTCTGAGTCTGGCAGGGGGGTTCAGACAATAAACAATAAATAATACATAGAAGTAGAGTAAGATGACAAAACCCAAACCAAAAACAGAGAAGGAACAGTAGTGTGTGTGGGGGGGTGGGTGAAGGTAAGAAAGGGTGGTTAGAAAAGGGCTGAGAAAGTGACTTTAAACAAAGACCTGTGGGAGATGAGAGGGGAAAGCCTCTGTACTTATTAGTATAATAAATTTCCTTATTTTAACTGCTCGTTGCAGCCAAAAGCTTACCAATTAATACCTAACCTACCTATAGATTTGTCATGAAGATTAAAAGGGAAAATGGGTTGTTTCCATGTCTTAGCTATTGTGAATAGTGCTGTAACTGGGTCACCATGTTGTACAGTAGAAAAAAAAAAGGAAAATAGGAACAATGCCCTCAGTGCCTGGTTCCCAAAGAGAACTCAACGAAAGTTACCTGTTACTATTACTGCTATTATTTAAATAAAGTCATGAAATCGAACAGATGGAGCATCTCCAGTCCACTCACATTGGGTGTCCATGATATTTTGACACAACATTCCGTCAGCTAGATGCCTAAAAAATAACTGATTCTGGAATCCATATATTAAGCATTACAATTTAGGTTTAAAGTATAAGAGCATCATTCACAACCACCTTCCATGATGTGTCAAGAAGCTGGGTTGTTGACGACGTCAAAAAACCCATCAAAATAGACACAGGAAGCCAGATGCCCAGATGTGACCTGGGGGCCACAGTAGCAGGTGGGAGGGGCAGCCTGCTTGTTCACAGACTTTACCATCTGGCAGTTTTGTGTCTATTTTTCGACTGCAAGGAAAGTGTTTATTTCTACGAACAGATGATTTTCGATAGCTCTGGGCTTTTAAAAGGTCAGCAGTGATAAAAGGCTTAGGAAGAGCGCTTCATTTTTTTTTTTTTTTGCTACTATTATGAATTTCTTTATAAAAATGTTGATATACAGAAGATAATCAAGCAACGCATGGAAAATATGTATTCCAGGTCCAAAAGCAGCTTATTCCAGCAAGATTTCCTCAGCTCTCTCCCTAATGATTTAAACATCCATTTCATTCACTTCTACAGAAGTGCATTCACAGGAGGAGCGAGTGTAAAGAACAGTAGCCTTTCAAGCAAGAGGCCACTTCCCTTTCTTACCTGGAACATCATCTGATCTTTTTTACACATGGGAGGGAAAGGATCCTGCTGTTAAGCTAAGTTACCTTTCTTTAGAAAAGAACCACTCTGGTTGTATTTGCTTACTAGATTCTTCATTTTTCAACCCTAAAACTACTTAAAAAAAAAAACCCTAAAAATCTTTGGTCCAAGCAGCCAGATGTAATATATTATTGTGTCAGGGTACTTCAATGTCCTACTTGGCCACATCATTTTCAAAAATATTTTCTCTTTGGTGATAGACACCAAGTTCTAACTCCATGCCACAAAACCACTAACCACCTTGGAGTGTTGTCAGCAATGGTTTTAGACTTTCTTTCTACACTGTTCGTAGAAAATATACCTAAAAGTCTGAAAACAAAACCACGCTTGCTCCCGGTTGTTTTCATTTCTCTGATTTGGCAAAGTTTGTGCTTACTATATCTTCTGTTTCCCAACGAACTCAAAATTAGCCTAAGAGTTTGAACCCAACTTCTTTTCATCTTTCTGCTATCACTGTTCTCAGTAAACTTCAAGAAGCTAGACATCCTTACCACCTGCATCTGTTGTGTCCTTCCTTCCAAAGGAATGAGTTAGCAAGAAGTGGTTTCTAGAAGATACTGAAATAGGTTATAGGATGAGAGTATCCATAGCTGTTCAGCAATAGCACTTGATTCTTTGAATGCTTTGGGATTCAGAGCTCAGGCAAGACGTCATAAGATGCCCCCTTCCAATCCTACAGTTATCAAGTTTTAAATCAATATGAGAGCAGAAGCTTCTGATTACATACTTTGCCCTTATTTTTAGGGCTGCACCTATGGCATATGGAGGTTCCCAGGTTAGGGGCCACCAGCCTATCCCACAGCGATGCCAGATCCAGCCTATCCCACAGCGATGCCAGATCCGAGCCGTGTCTGAGACCTATACCACAGTTCATGGCAACGCCGGATCCTTAACCCACTGAGCAAGGCCAGGGACTGAACCTGGGTCCTCATGGATACCCAACCTAGTTGGGTTCATGAAACACTGAGCCACGATGGGAACTCCCTGGGGCATTATTTTGAGAAGTGAGAAATAAAGAACATGCAGGGGCAAACATAGAGGAGTAGAATACAGAATTGAACTTAAAGGTTTTTTTTTCCCTCCTGATGTAAAATAGGTAATTTCAGGAATATCTGATTTTTAAAAACAGACTTTAAAGATCACTTTAGGTTCACGATGAAATTTCACACAACGTTCCCCTATTTCCCTTGTTCTTGCAACGCCTTCCCTCCTCCCCTAGCATTCCCCACTGTCAACATCCCCACCAGAGCCCCGCGTTTGTTACAAGTGATGAGCCTACACTGACATCATCATCAACCAAAGCTCCTACTTCACATCAGGTTTCACGCTTGGTGTTATAATCTGATTTTTTATTCCTATCTGGACAAAAGAACTCATATTGGCAATTGAAAAATGCCTTCAGCAGACAATCTCATGTCCTCTTGTCTGTTTATTGACAGGCTATTATAACTTAGCCAGCGGATGACCAGTTGGAAAAAGAAAGGCACTTAATTTGGCTTCATTTGTTACTCCGACGCAATTTTAGTATTACTTTTATTATCCCACATTCTAGGGACAGAATGGCCAATTCTGACCACATTGGTTAGTATTGTACCAGTTTCCATTCTTTGCTTGAGCCTTTGAGCCCCAATACTCTGCTCTTTTTTATGGACTTGATCACTTTCTAGCGTATCATGCAGTTTACTTACTAGTTTATTGCCTCTAAGAAAGTGGGACTCTTTTTTTGTTGTTGTTCACTGACATAGCCCCAGTTCTAAGAAGAGTGACCAGGACATGGTAAACATGTAATAAATATTTGTCAAATGTATGATGAATGAGAATGTTTTCTAAGGGACAAGGCTTTAGGAAGTGATTTGGGCCATGGTTTGGAAGCCTAATTTCACCATGACTTAACCAGGTTCGGTAAGCCATGGATGCTCCCTCTGTGTGGCTGAGCTCCTCCAAGGACCCTGTCAAACCAGTGTGGTCATTCTATTGTGTGAACAGACCAGTGGGGTCTATAGATGTCCAAGGTCCCCCAACTCCATTTGTCATAGAAATTCTCAGTCGACCTGGACACCCAGCTGGGAGAGCACAGCTGTTCCTGGCCAAGAGCAGCCTGCCCAGGGCCACGTCAATGGAGTGATGCCAAGGCACAGGCCAGGAGCCATTGCCCCACGGGGACAGACATGGTGATACTTAGGATTGTGACTGTCACAAGTTTCCCTGTTCTTCTCACTCACTCACATTCTGCTGCTGCTGAAGAAACCAAACCCTGAGTCAGTTTACAAATAGGATAATACATATGTTACCTATGAATTAAAATTCCACAATTTAAAAAATGGGGGGAAATAAAGGAATCAAAGAATTTTGATTTAAAACAAACAAACAAACAAACAAAAAAAAATGAATAAGATACCTTGGGACAGAAAACAAGGAGCTTAATGAAAGAAGTCAAAAGTTTCCTTTGCTTTCCTATGCAAGATAAAAACTCTGGATGGAGAATGCAAAGGAGGTGGCAGGAGTAGATGAACCACAGTTATGAGAAGAAAAGAAAGGATTACAGAGGCGGAAGGAAATCAAAAGCGTTCTGCTTCACTGACTGTTCCTGACATCTGCATGTAGGACTTGAAGAAACACCTGTGTATTATATATTATATATGGCATGGCATACCCCATCCTTATTTATATCCATTAAGTATAACTATATTATATTATTTAAATACAAAAGCATAATTTTAAATATGCACTTATCCCTGCATCCCCACCTGGAATGCAGACTCCATGTAGATAAGAACAGTGTGTGTTTTGCCCTGGGAACAGTAAGGGTGCCTGGCAGAAGACAGACACTCTAACTGCTGAGTGAATGAATAATTAGCTGCCCGCCCCCCACTTCCCTCTCCACTCAAACTTCAAATGGCACTGTTGCTCTTTATTGCCTGTGGGAAAAGCAAGGTGTTTCTCCATCCTCTTCCACCCATGTGCTTCCAGAACACCACACACATAAGGAACAGGAGGGAGTCAGTGGTGCTGTTTTTATTTCCAAAGAATTGGCCATGCTACTTGATACCTGGGACAGTTGCTGTTGACAGCGCTTGCCTCCTTGCTGTGGTTCAATAACTGTGAACAGATGCTGACAACTCTCCAAGCCACAGGCAATCGGGAAAGGGCCCTCCATCCCTCAGCTGGGTGGGGTTCCTTTAGCCCTGCTTAAAGCAGGGTGCGCCAGCCCTCATGTCCACATGGCTTCAGCTGCTTTAATTAGAAGTTCTTCCATACTTCATGGGCAGGCAAGAAATAAGAGTGCCAGCCACGTTTCAATGTTAATTCAAGTCCTGTGCACATCAGCTCCATAGCTATATCCCAACCACATGAGTTGGCTTCACGCTACACCATAGCCAGGGGTAGAATCAGGGCATACTGCTACTGTCACCAGTTTCAGACCAAGTCCGACAAAAGACATTTTGGACCAGTTTCATATATTAGATAAGCCCACAAAAATGAAAGTCTTTCAAAGCTTATTCTAGAAAGAGATTAACATGCCCAATAATTAGGGCACTTTTTAGTTATACTGCCATACATCAGCACAATATTCTGTATTACCTACTTTATTACTTTTGTAAAATTGACCAGATTCTAGAGTAAAAAATATGGAGTAAGTATCAAAGATATGCTAAAGTATAGTAATTTACAAAGCGCTAGAAGTTTTCTGAAAACACACTCTAAAATTCAAGTCACTGCCAAGTCAATGCCTCACAAAATTAGAACTGCAACCAAATTAGGTTACGTAACTCTGGAATTGCAGAAATCAGTCTGCAAGAGACCCAGAATTAAAGAAAAATTACAGACTACAAAAAGACAAAATAACTGTGAATGTTTACATTGGTATATTCTTCTGGAACAGTAACTTTGGTGAACACTTGAGATGACTTAACATGTTTCTGAATATAGTTTTTGCATGGCACAGTCACTGGCAGTTGTCACTCAGACCATTTCTCAGCAAAGGAAGCCCTTACCATCTATGTTTTAGAGCTAGCTGAAGAAGCAAGCCTACATCTTTCTAGAAGGCAGGGAAATGTCGATTTCTTCAGTGGTTCGGATGGGCTAGTCCCTTATCCCCACCACCAGGAATGCTGTGATAGCTCCACAACGTATGAATTCAGGCTGTGTCTGAATTCAGCGCTCTAAACAAAAAATTAATTTGAAACTCAAACCACTGAAACGTGGAGTACCCCTCTCATGGCCACCTTCTTCATGATGTTTTTCTCCATCTCCCCACTTTTGATCGCTTTCAAACCCCTCAAAATCTGTGTGCTTCAGCCCCACCCTCCACTATCGCTCTTTCACTTGAAGCCAAATCTGGCATCAGTGTTTTGTCTGCTCAGGAGAGCAATTTCAACCATCTCCTGCTTTTTATAAGATCCGTTTATTCTTCCCAATATAATAATTAGTTTCAGATGAACCTGGTTGCCATTCTTCGGCTCAATTCCACTGTGGAAAGAATAAGGAGAAACACACAGAGAGCAAAAATTTGGGTCCTATCATAGGCCCAGAACAGAACCTTCACGATTTACTTCTTTAAAACCTAGCTGGGTTTTGATAACCTAGATTCTCAAAGGGATGGATTAAAATTATGATGCTGGGACTCTTCTCAGTTTACTTGTAGAAAGGTTCAGAGGGATTATTCCTCAACTTTCCAAACTATGATAAGCCATCAGGAAGATAAATCTTATGAACATAACCAGGGCCATATCCTTGCAAACATACCGAGGTTGCCAATAGGAAGGTGACGGTGTTATCTTAATGTCTTACAACTTAATTAGCTTTCAGGACATAATAAATACTGATAGGTAAGAAAATATACCAGCTTAGAGCTAAGGATATTAGAGGAATAACTCTGGGAAATCTCTGCTGACCATGGTACAGAGAAACATCAAGCAAGACATTTTTGTGAACAAAATGATGGAGATGACCTCCGTGAAGCGTAATCAAAACTGGCCGAGTCTCGAGTTACATCAGAGAGGCTGCCCCACTTTCACCTGAGATCATCACCTCCTGCACATTTTGACTCCTTAATTCAGTACCAGCAGCAGAATCGCCTGTGCGTATTTTTGCCATCAGAACGGCAGGTTATCCTGTGTGCGCATGCCAGCCGCCCCTGAGCTGTGATCTCAGGTAGAGGTCACCTGGGTGCACACATACTCTAAGACCTTACATCATGAGTGTCTCTGTGTCCGAGCGCCTTTGCCTGTTTACATAGAAAGGGATCTCCTCTGCTTTGTGCTATAATAATTAGAGGACGTCTTATGGTTCGTCTTACCTTCACACGTGCGTCCATCCGCAGAGATGGAGAAGCCCTGTTCGCAGACACAGTGAAAAGAACCATCTGTGTTTAGACACTCTCCATGAGGACCACAGAGCCCGGGCTGTTCACACTCATTAATATCTGGAATCGAAAAGAGTGCCACATACATGAAGAGAAATTGCTTTGGTTTTCCTAATGATAACCAGACACACAGGACACAAAATCTGTTGCAAAAGGGTCGGATGCCTATTTGGTGGCACAACTATATGGTTTGTGCCCACACTGGACCACAGGACAAGTTGGATTGTCAAGGGAGAGAAACTGTTTAGGTTGAACCATTACAAAGAGCCAGTGTTCCTCCATTTTCAACCTAAAAAAAAATGCAATTTCATAGGTTCAACCCAAAGGTCCCCCTCCCCTTTTAGATGTGTTGGAGGCTTGAGGGTCTTTAATCAAATAAATAAAGATTCTATGCAACATTCGTCAGTGAGAAGACTGTGTTCTTCTCCATCCTCTAACCACCACGCAAACAACTCTCTTGTGGCCTGTGTACATTATCTCATATCCAGGAATATCCACCCCCAGGATGGGAAACGCTTAAGGGTAAGGCTGGACATGCCTAACAGTGTTTGCCTCAAAGGAGGCACTTCACACACGTATGAATATACAAATGAAATAGACTCCACTCCATATTTCATTGAAAATGGACACAAGAAATAAAGTACAAGAAAAAGAAGGCCTTTTATACAAGGGAGGTCTTAATTTTTACACAGCTTTGTGGTGATGAAATTAGTGAATGAGAGTCAAGCGCTCAGGTCAGTACCCAGCACAACCAAGGGTCAAAACATGGTAGTGATTATTACTAAGACTCATGAACCAACCATGCGGTGGTTATATGGACCGCCTCATACTCTGGATTGAGCTCCCCAGAGCCAGGGTGACGAGGCGCCCTAAACACTGAAAATGCACCAAGTGTCTCGTACAAGTGTGATGTTCTTCCAAACCTGTCCTACTTATGCTAAGAGTGCCCAAGGTGGAGGACATAAGGAATCACAGAGAACAGCTCACCCTTCACACTGGTGCTGACACATGCACCTGCCTAGGTGCCCTGCATTGTAACGGGTGTTTTCCTCACCTGTGTCCCTTGTGACATGGATTACTTATTAAGAACTGCATGTTTTAAATGAGACCCCAGCTCTTCTACAGCAAGGGAACACTGTATTATGAATATCTGTCCACCAGAAAATTCCACAGCTGTCTTCATTCTCTACTAACTGAACAGTGATTGATTAAGGTTCTCTGAGTTCAGTTCTCTGGGGTCATAAAAAGCGTCACAGGTCCTTGGCACCATCTAGGCAGTAGATCATTTTCCCATCTCTCTGAAGTCTCCTAGGCTTTCCCCTTTATCTCTTACTAAAGAAGTCCTCAACACATCCTCTTAGAAGTCCATCTTTAATTCAGTGAAAAACTTTTACTGAAGGCTTCCTATGAGAAGGCTGAATAGAACGGGGTCCTCATCGTTATGAAGCTCCTATTGGCTCCTGAGGCAGGAACCAACAGGAAATGGTTATAAAGCTTAATGGGAACATGGAAAAGGTACAGATGATGTGACCTTCCCAGTGACCTCTAGAACATGCTTAGCTATCAACCTGGCCATTCTCCCCGTCCACAGTGTCAGCCCTTTCCCAGTACCCAGGATCTCCTGGGACTCTTCTTTTTGCCCTGCTGATCTTATTGTGCAACAGAAATTCTGGCAATATCACTGATTTAGCCATTTCTATATTAAGCCTGAACTCCTTCCATCTGCCATGTATTTCAGATTAGCTGGCCTATCTGCTAGAGAACCAAACTAAGAAAACAAGCAGGACTTACTCATTTTCTTAAAAAAATCTCCTGTTCATGTTATTGCCACTAATTTTAAAATATTTTCAAGGAAGAGCAATGAATCATTTTCTACTTTACTATTTCTCAATATGATTCCACTCTGGAAGTTTTCACTTCTTTTATAAAATTTCTGATATCTTCTAGGTTGCTCTCTCCTTGACAATATCTTCAGACTGGTAATCTTTTTTTTTTTTTTTTAACTCTTCCTTTCACCCTTTAGTTCCATTCTTTCTTTCCCATCTGCTGCCAAGAGTTACCTCTACCTGGGCAACAAGGTGCCCTAAAGTTCTACTGGCCTGGGGATCAGGCCCAAGGTCAACATCCATCTAGAAGAGCCCTAGAGATTATCTGAGACCACCTCTTTATTTTACTTAGGCCTCAATGTAGCCCTTCAAAACCAGTCAGACTTTGCCAAGTCGCCTAGGAAATAATGGGCATAAAGTTCTTGCTTTAGGAAAAGTCACTGATTAACATAACTGTCTAAAAAGTTTGATGACAAGAACTGAAGACGAATTCCCAGACGTTTTTCCAGGAAATCACTAAGAAAGAACAACACGAATATCTGGAACCAGAGAAACATATGCATTCAATTTGGGTTGTACTTATTGAGGCATTTCTAAACTATGCTGCTAGCAACTCAACTGAAAGCCAGACTATATTTAAGCTGGGTTTCTTTCATGGGTCCGAGATTCCACAGAAATTCACAATTTGGCATGTGAAAGTCAAAACGTGAAACTGAGTATGTTCTGAATCTCCAATGCATTCCGCCACATTCCTAAAGAGACTATTAACATGGAATTTCCTTGCTGTCTGTATATCATCATTCATTTTGCTGGTGGGGGGGTGAGAGTCTTATATTTCCAAATTGAAAATGCCTTCCAGAATATGGAACTATCTTCAGATTATTAGGTAAGATTTAAAATTTATGCCTATCGCACAATATTATTCAAATATATCCCAGGGTCATTCACACTGTCATCAATTATGTTTTCATTATGAAAACAAACTCAGAAATCCATGCCCATGTACAGAATGCTGACATGATCATGGGATTAGAGAGAAGTAGGCTACTAACTTTGGGCAGAGCGAAGGATCACAAGCCTGCCTCCAGGAACACGGCAAAAAGAGATGATTCAAAAAAAATAAATAAATAAAGGTGAGTGTACACAATATTATAAACAGCCTCTAAACAGAGAAGGTGGGTGATGGAACAGAGTCATTGCTAATATTCTTTAAATGGTACTAAATCCTGCTTCAGGAATAGTTTTTGTTCATTTGGATTTGTTTTTCAAGCAGACATTTTAATTTATCCTGGAAAACAGGATGCACAAATGTGACAGAGAACAAAGTCGATTTAACAATGCTTTGTAGCCAATAAAACAACGTGTTCGGAGCAGCCACATTTGAGTTCGCATCAAATCACAAACACAAGTTTAATATACTGAGAGAAGATAGCAGAAGGATTAAAGAAAAAGATAACTAAATTAGTCTCTTGTGATTTGACTCTAGAATGTATAAAATTTGCAATAGAAAATCATGGTCCATTTATATAAGACTTAGTTTTACCCCTATTTCATCAAAAAACTGGAAAGAGGAAACAAAAAAATATTGCTCCTAAGCCTAAAGAGAAATAACTACAATTCAGATGGTTTCTGGGAGCACCTCTTGGCATTTTTATATAAATCAAGTTTTATTAAATCAAGATTTATTTATAAATCAGTATTTTATGGAAATACTGTCACATAAATTTACAATTCAACTTCTTCCTTCTCAACTGAATTAACTTCTGCACTGGAAATACCAAAAAATTTAAATTCACCTCATTGTATTGTGATGGCAATCAAATACATGACATCAAATGAGGTACACACTGCAGTTTATTTAAATCTTGGGTTAGTTAATGGAATTAATTTTAAAAGATCTCAAGGCAAAGGCCTGTGTCTTTTGTGTTTCAGGGACATACAGCTGAGGGTAGATAATGAGACATAGGGTATATTATTCCAGAACCACAACTTAGAGAGTGGATACCATCTTCCCTTTCAAGAATATTGTCATTTGGGACATGTGAGAGGAGATATAATTTATTACAACCCATAAGAAAAAAGTCACACAAAGTCCAGTAGCAATGGATAAATATAACTCCAATAATCTTTCAGGGATACTCTATAGAGTTCCATAATGGGCAGAGGAACAGTAAGAAAATGAAATTTACCCAAATGTTATTTATCAGAAATAAGTAAGTATACATGTAAATGTGTGAGAAGAAACGGCATGGATTTATTAAAACTAATAAATACAGGAAAACTTGTGGGGCAGCCAGGTAGAGTTAAAAATGCTGGAACAAATGATCTGATTTTTTAATCCCAGCATCAATAGTAACTCAATGTGTTACACTGGGGAAAAAAAAAATCACTGAATTTTATTGTCGTCTTTCCTTTGGCTATCAATGTAACAGTAATTGGTGTGGCAATGTAGAGGGAATAGTGGGGAAAGATCTTGGGTTCAAATTTCGGTTCTACCGCTTATTAGTGAGGAGCCTGCTAATGAACTTCTCAGAGCTTCATTTACTCAGGCACGAAACAGATATAAGAAGTTTCCTTTTCAATTCTCTACAAATTAAATGAGGTGACATATTAATTAGCACACAGCAGGTTTTCAGTTAAAGCTGCTGTTGTGATTGGTGCTGTATTCTTAGTAGCACCTTATATCCACTGTCCACTGCACTATATCCACAAGGAGTATGTGATAAGATCCTTGGTGGATACTTGAGACCATGGATGGTACTGAACTCTAAGTATAGTATTTTTTTTCTTATACAAACATATAATAAAGTTTACTTGATAAGCTAGGCATAGTAAGAGATTAACGATAACTAATAATAAAATAGAATTACAATAGTACACTGTAATAAAAGTTATATGAATGGGATCTCTCTCTCTCTCTTTCCAACTATCTTATTGTACAACTTTAATGCATTTTTCATCTTTACTAAGCACTTATGCACTGTGGCTGTAACTCACAGTGTGAGGGGTGACAAAAAATCTAGTACAAATTTCTTTCTCCTTCACAATTTCACAGATAAAAGATTTGTTCTTACCATACACCTTAGCAATCTCAACATATTTTTTTTCTTTCCTTAGTAAGTCAAGAACTGTCACCTCTGCACTTAAAAATAAAACAAAACAAAACACCTTTATGGCTTCTTTTTTGTAGATCTAAGCTGCTAGCATCACTGCCCTGTGCTCTCGGACCATTACTAGGTAAAACCAGGGTTACCTGAACACAGGCTCTGTGATGCCTACTGTCGATAGCTGATCTGATGAGAGAGGTGGCAACTAAGTGACTAACAGATGGGATATTCTGGACAAAGGGATGCCTCACGTCCCAGGCAAGATAAAGTGGGATGGTACGAGATTTCATTACACTACTTAGACCAGCACACAATTCAAAGCCTATGGATTGCTTCTGAAATTTTCTATCTAATATTTTTCAACTGATCACAGGTAACAAACTGCTGAAAGTGAGACAGCAGATGGGAGTGGGGACTGTTGTTTGGAAGATTAAACATAAGCACTTTGAAAAAATATAAAATTCTGTTCTCTATAATTTTGATCAAGTTTTTAATGAGAATCTCATTGCTTATCCATTCCAAAGTCAATAGTCTGCATCTATTAACCCCAAGCTCCCAATCCATACCACTCCCTCCCCCTCCGCTTGCCAACCACAAGTCTATTCTCCAAGTCCATGATTTTCTTTTCGGTGGAAAGGTTCATTTGTGCCATATATTAGATTCCATGTATGTGTAACTGGGTCACCATGCTGTATACTAGAAAATTGACAGGACACTGTAAACCAGTTACAATGGAAAAAAATAAAATAAAAATCATTATATAAAAAAAATAAAAAATTTTTAACAAGGTTTTTTTAGGGAGAGGAAAAGCTGGATACTGGATAAAAACTGGGATGGGGGGAGCTACGGGACAAAAGGAAATAGGCCTGTGAAGCATATAAAAAAGCTAGAAGATAATTTAGAATCAAGTACCAAGGCTGGCCCAGGGAAGGAAGAGCAAAGTACAGCTGATTTCAGTTACCACAGAAGCAAAGCTAGGACACAGTTCCAAAATGCATGAGTTTCGGGTAACATGGTACAGTGCCACGTGAGAACTTCTTACACTATGCAGACTCAAAAAAATTATTATAATAATACAAACTGGGATAGCTTATTTATATATAAAGGGGTAAAACCATACCCAATCACTAGGAAGCAATACAGAAATGAACCAGGTAAACTGTAAGTTTAAAAAACGGAGAGTGAAGTACCTTGGCATGCTTTGTTGTCACTGAGCTGGAATCCCTCTGGACAGGTACAATCATAGGACCCTTCGGTATTAATGCAGTCTCCTCCTTGGCAAACACTATTGTCCTCCAAGCATTCATTGATATCTACAAATCAATTGACAACATTTAAAAGAGGAAATAAACCACACTGTGAAAAACATTGTCCTTCTCTTCACACAAAGGAGCATTATTTTATACCTCTCACAACACATGATTTTAACAGCTCACCTTTTAGAGTTTTTTAAAAATGAAATATTTTGCAGGGATCTTAGCTGTGCACTGAAGTTTTAACATTAAATTAAATTAATTTGAGGAGTTCCCGTCATGGCGCAGTGGTTAACGAATCCGATAGGAACCATGAGGTTGCGGGTTCGGTCCCTGCCCTTGCACAGTGGGTTAAGGATCCCGCATTGCCGTGAGCTGTGGTGTAGGTTGCAGACGCGGCTTGGATCCAGCATTGCTGTGGCTCTGGCGTAGGCCAGCAGCTGCAGCTCCGATTCGACCCCTAGCCTGGGAACCTCCATATGCTGCGGGAGCGGCCCAAGAAATAGCAAAAAAAAAAAAAATAATAATAATAATAATAATAAAATAAATTAATTTGAAAAGTAAAAATGCTACAACAAACCATAATTTACTTGGTTAAATTCTCAGTGATGAGAGAGAATAAAATTATCCTTCTTTTTTACCCCCTTTGTTTGGAATTTCACCCTCTTTATTTTTAAAAGAAATATCTATTGGAGTATAGTTGACTTACAATGTTGTGTTAGTTTCAGGTGTACAGAAAAATGAATCAGTTATACATATACATACATCCTTTCTTTCTCAGATTCTTTTCCCATATAGGTTATTAGAGAATAAAAAATATTCTTCAGGGAATTCCCTAGTGGCTCAGTGGGTTAAGGATCTGGCATTATCACTGCTGTGGCTCCGGTTCGGGAACTTTCGAGTGCGTGTAGCCAAAAAATATTTTTTGAATACACATGAAGAATATCTTGAGCATCTATCTATATAAGATCCTATATTATGCATTGTAGAAAGACTTTGAAAGTATTTGGCATGGTCCCTGCTGCCAAAGAAAAATGATTGTTCGAAAAAAATCCAAATTTAAAAATAAACAGAAAAATAGAGTTGCTTATAAGTTCCAAATTATTTAACCTAAGAATTGTCAAAAAACATATTTGTCAAAAGAATAATATCAACTTCTGATGTCACGTGAGTTTAGAGAAGAGATATAAAGATCAAAAATGGCTGGCAAGGGAATCAGCAAAATCAAAAGTCACTTTCTCAGTGGCTATCACAAACAGGTTTAATGATGCCTGAATTTTTCAGTGTGTACACTAGAGCCTAGGTCCAACTAAATATGGTTTATGTGCTCAATACTGGGTCTTGACTGTGAGCGTGTAAGACAATTAACGATCCCCCTTCACAGTATGAATGTGGGGCAGATCTTTCATGAGGGCTGTTTATTACCTCATTTATTCCTCGTCAAAGCTCATTATTCCTAACACACTCCATGAGTCCCAACGCTGTTATCTGGGAGGATTCAAATTATTAGCACTGAAGAAACCTAACGAACAAAACCTTCTTTGTTTCCCCAGAATTTGGCATGTTACGGCATTTCTTGCAAATAATTACGATTGCTGCTAAAATACATGAGAAGTTCCAGGAAGAAGTGACTATGAAGACTGTTGGAGTCTTAAGACTCCTCACTGTCTGGTTGAAAAATGTGGACACATGGAATTAAGTATTCCTCCTAGAACCCAATCAACTAGCTTCCTTCCATACCGCTCCTGGGGCAGATAAAAAAGAAGTGCTTTAAAATTTCATTCTATCAAATAAAAGTAAAATATTTATGACGTTCATCCATTTTTAAAGTGTTTCTGAACTCTGATCCTACAATGTAAAACACAGCTGATGTGACTGTCACAACGAAAGAGGGTCATTACTTTTCTTTAGGGTGTTTTGTCCAATTTCATTTAAGTATAATTTACATATAACAGATGCATCTAAGAGTCCAATTCAATGAGTTTTGATAAATGTAGATACATTCTTGGGACCACTATCACGATCAAGGCATAGGCATTTTGGCATCAATTTGTATCTCTTAGGATCTGCGGTTAGATTCTTCTGTCATTGTAAATGCAACATTTTTAAAGGAATTAATGAAGTACCTTAATGTCATTCTGGAAGTGACAAACATAAAGCTTGGTGATGTTTTCCTTTGTTCTTTTTCCAATTTGACCTTAAAATCTCCATTCCTGCTAACTTAATGCCTTGGGTGCTATAATTGTCAGGAAAGAGTCAGTAAAGGAACCATTGTGCATAATTAAGATACTAGCATGGAGGACTAAGGGTCTCCTGTAAATTCTGAATATGCCAACAAATGTTCTATTTATTGGGTAAGTGACTGTGGTATATCAAGATTCCCAAAAATGGAACCAAATTTAATTGTGAATAGGTTTTTAGATATAAATTCTGTGAAAATAATTCTTAAGCCCCAACTCTCTGCTAATATCATGATTTTGAAGTGGTTGTGCCCAGTGGGAATATTCTAGTCTACTGTTTATAAATCTTTGCCATAAAACAAGTACTAAAGGAACAATTTGGACCAATTATTACCAAAAAAAAAGCATAGGCATTTCCATTGCCCCCAAAGGTTTCCCTGTACCCCTTTTCTAGTTGGCTTCCTCTGTTTAGCATAATGTTTTTGAGAGTGATCCAGGCTGATGTGTTATCAGAAGCTTTCTCCTCATTATTGCTAAGCAGTGTTCTATTACATTAATGTACCACAGTTTGTTCACCCCTTCACCTGTGATGAATATTTGGATTGTTTACAGCTTTGCTATTATGAGTAAAGTTTTGATAAACACTCATGTGTCAGTCCTTGTGTAAACATAGGCTTTCATTTTCCTGGAATAAATTCCTAAGGGTAGGTCATACAGTAGGTTTAACTTTTGAAGTTTTCTAACATGGCTGTATCATTTTACATTTCCACCAGCAAGGCAGAAGAGTTCCAACTGTTCCATATTTATTCTAACCATTCCAAAGCCTTTCTAACAGGTGCTGATTTACCTTTCTTTTTTAGATGTACTTTTTTTTTTTTTTTTTTTTGGCTCTTTAGGAAAGTGAGACAGCAAAATAAGAAAAGGCCCATTTGACCATTAAAAATCTCAATTCAAAAAAAGAACAGGTAGAATCCTGAGGATATGAATCTCAGCAATGACACTCCATGATCTGGATGTATGCCCAGCAAAATGGAAGTGTGTCAGCTTTGTTCACCCAACTTTAAAACAATCTCATCCACTTTCCAAAATCTTGAAATTATAAATAATTGTTGGGATTTTAAAACTCGGTGTATTATGTTAGACTCTGGTTTAGTTTAAACACTTTTGCAAGACCTCTATCTCCAAAAGCAAAAAAGGGTAGGTCAAATATTAAGAGAGCCCAGTGTGGGATTCACCTGCACCCACAGACCAGGGTGATATGAGAGGTTTTTCTCCTAGGAGTTAGCTATCAGGCTTTAAGGAAGGCAACAGTCAATTCATGGTCACTCTCCAGTGAGACTGCTTGAGCAGCCAATGACCTCCACCTTGCTAAATCCCACGGTTAATTCTGGGTCCCATCTTGACAGCAGCAATGTTGGACACAGGTTCATCATCCCTCCTCTTTAAAATACTCTCTTTTTTTGAATTCTGGTTTTCCTCCTCCACTTGCCATTTTTCCCTCAAACCACTTTGCTTATCTCTTACCATCTCCTCACTTCTAAACGAGGGACAAGGACTCAGCTTTTGGACAATGTCTCTCTTCTAGCCACATTCATTCCCTTGGTGATCATGGCTTTAAACACTGTCTATATGCTGAGGACCTCAGCCCGGGACTCACTGCTGATTTCCAAATGCATAGGTCCAAGGGCCTTTCAGGTATCTTCATTTGGATACTCATCATAGGCACTGCCAACTTAAAACGCCCAAGCTGAGCTCCTAATCTGCTTTACAAAGCCTTTAAGTGGAAGGGATGCTTTTCCTAGAAGCAACCAAATGCCATCATCTCAGGCAACCCTCTGCTTGCCTCTTTACTTAAGGTCACCATTCTCCCTTCCTCCCCTCAGCACTACCCATGAACCCCACTTTATTTTCCCCTTAACGTTTATGGTCATTTAACAAGCTATAGAGTTTACTTATTTATCATGTTTATTGCTATCTCCTGCACTAAAATGTAAGCTCCATGAGGGCAGGACTTTTTTTGTTTGTGTTTGGTTTATCGCTGTATATCCTGTACATAGAACAGTGAGTGCCTGGCACATGCTTGGCACTCAAATATTTGTTGAATGAATAGATAAATAAATTGATGATTCTGACTTGGAAAGATATGTCAGAAGCTAAGAAATACTAGTACTTCTCTCTCTTTTTCTTTTTTGGCCGTCCCATGGCATATGGAGTTCCCAGTTCAGTGATTAGATCTGAGCCACAGTTGCAAGCTATGCAGCAATGCTGGATCTGTAACCCACTGTGCAGGGCCAGGGATGGAACCTGTGTTCCAGCACTCCAGAGATGTCATTGATCCCACTGAGTCACAGTAGGAACTCAACTTCTTCTCTTTTTTTATTTGGTTTGCAAAGAAATGATCAACAGAGAAGGGTCACAGGAAAACAAAGTAAGTCATGAATCTTCTTCTCAGGCTTTGCAAGGGATGAGTAAGGGGCTGAGGAAGGTGCCAACGTAGGCACAGAAGCAGAGATGGTGCCTGGAGGGAAACAAGTCAGAGGTGGAATCTCTGCAGGCTGAGATGCCAAAACCTCTAATAACCAAGACAATTGAGGCCATCCAGCATCATAAACTGAGTGGCTCTGAGTATGGTGGAATAAGTAGACACAGAAATCATCACAACACTTGGGATTCTCACTCTACAAGAAGGCCAGCAGGGTGGCAGGGTAACACTGTAAGAAAACAAGGTCTCTGCCAGAGTTATTAGAGGAAAATTATACATGCAAATAGAAATGCCAACAAGAAAGATGGCTCTTCCTCCCACAGCTGTGAGAGGCATGTGGACAGTCACAGCTCAGTTCATTACAACCAAATATGACTGGGGAGGATGAGAAACAGTCCTAGTTGGAATTAGCAGGCTGAAGTGCTAATAGAATTTCAAAGGGAGCGCTGAATTAATTGAACGGACTTCAGTCCTATTTATAACCTGGGACACTAGGGAAATCAGCCCTGACTTGAAGAGAAGAAGGGTATGATTATATACTTGAGATGACACTTTCTTATGGAACTTATTAATAATGACAAGCAAGCTGGGTAAAAAGTGTTTATTTGGCTTTTCATGCAATGGATGGTTTTAGAATAAAAATATTGGACTTCTGGTGAAATGTTTACACATTGAAACAGCCAAAATAGAGGAACATGCCTTATAATACACACCTACTACCTAAGACCTAATCGATGGCCTTGTCACCCTCTTGGCTGGGCCAAGAATTAGGGCAGAAGACATGCTGGTGGTCAGGGTAGGTTTTCAGTGGCTTAGTGCCCTGCCACCTACTTACTTCTGGAACAGATTCTTCCTCAGCTGGCTCCCAGCAACATGACTGCCTCTCCCACCTTGGAGTGCCACTTTTTGAATTATTAATACTTTACACATATTGTAGAGCTCCCCATCCACAATTTTCAGACAATCAATGATTATCATTTAGCTTGATCACCTGTTTGATCATTTTCCTATTTTTCAATAGATATGTTGATTACAACTTTTATTTTATTATTTTTTTCATTAGAACTTTTCACTGGTGTTTTTAACCCTTATTACCTGAGGATAAAATCCTAGAAGATAAGTCACTGATTCAACTATAATGTACATTTTAATGCCTCTGAAACTTTCCCAATTGCTCGCTGGGTGGGTTGTGTCTGCTTGTGCCAAGTTCTCTGGTCAGAAGAGAAGGAGGCTATATGGTACATTGGGTCTTTCCCAACCAATTGGACTGATCAGTCAAAAAGTGTCTGGTGCCCTTGAAGTATGTGCCACAGAGCCAGCCACTAAAAAGCTCATTCTCTCCTATCAAAGGTGTGGTCCCAACTCTCACGCAGAAACTAACTCGGTGTGTGAGACAAACCCTGCCACGTTCACCTTTCTGGTTTTATGACTTAGAGGATCTAATTGCAGCCAATCAGCAGAGGAGTTGGAGAAAAACACCGTTACTTGGGTGGACAGTGAACACAGAGAATTCCCAAGTGATGGGCTGGTGACAGGTGGGCTCAGCAGCTCTAAGCACCTGAGAGGGGTTCGGAGCCAAGGCAGGTAGTAAAAGTGGTTAATGATTCATACTGCTGTCCACATGGAAAACATTTTATGCAAAAAGCGCAAAAGTGAAATAAAGCCTGGCTCTGAAAAACTTTACAGTTATTTGGAAAATCAACTTGTCTTCACTTACTTGGAACATTGCCAGTCCTGCATCCAAATGGATGTTATACAGAACTACACTGGGATAAACCATCCACAGCTGAGAAAACCTGAATTGATCCTTAACTTGGTTAGCTGGCACAATTTTTCTAAAAAACTGCTCTGAGCAATGCAAGGAAAACCTGGAATCTACATACTTTTCTGCATTATTTCTGTGACCACAGGGAAGATATCTTGCAGGAACCTAAAGTCCTCAACTGCTAGGTCAAAAGTATGGGGTTGGGGACAAAGGCCAGGATAGTGTCCAGATTTCCCTGAGCCTGACTCTGGCATTTTAGGACTGCAACCAAGAGCAATTCTCACCTTCGCAGTGATCTCCAAGGGCGGACGCTCTGTAACCATGGTCACAGACACAGTGGAAGGAGCCCTCTGTGTTTCTGCATTGCCCATTACTGCAGAGATGACGGTGCTGGCATTCATCGATATCTATGAGCAAGAGAATGAAAAGAAACTTAGAAGTGGTGCTTTAAAAGTGATTTTTAATAATTACATAAAGGAAATCTATACACTATCTATTTTTTTTAAATATTTATTTTTTAGCCATGCCCATGGCACACAGAAGTTCCCAGGCCAGGGATTGAACCCACGCCCACAGAAGCAACCAAAGCCACAGCAGTGACAATGCCAGATCCTTAACCTGCTGAGCCACCAGCGAACTCTTGGTTTATAATTAATTTAGAATTTTCATCATGTGACTCAAACTGACCTCTAGTAAAAAGTCAGCTGTTAATATCCCAGTAAGGAAAATACAGATGAACTTAAAAAGTTTTAACTAATGAATTAGGAATCTGTATATATTAACACCACTAGTCACTGATGAGGGGCAAATACTTTGCTGTGATCTGTCAACTTTAATGAAGCTTCTTGGAATTCCTTCTATAAATTCAACTATAATACTCTGAGTTTACAAGCACTAAGGACTGTGATAGACAGTCTAAAGCAGGGATCAGCAAGCTACAGCCCACTGACTATTACTGTAAATAAAGTTTTATTGGAAAATAGCACCACACATTCATATACTATCTGGTCTTTTACAGAAGTTTGCTGACCTCTGAACCCAAAATGGCATGGCACAAATGCCTCCAACTCTTTGTTAGTATTTACCCCTTAGTCCCTTAGCAATCAGGCTTCCATGCTCTCCCTTTCTCAATGATTTTCTGAGCAAATCTATGGCCCTTCCCTCCTCTCGGCCTATTTGATACCTACATAGGTCTGAATCTCTCTTCCTTGACTTAGAGATGATCTGTTCTGTATCCACAATCCTGAGCTCAGGCGCACACACATGTCTGCATCATATCCACTCATAAAAGGCGCAATAACAGACTGCATGTATTCTGTGATTTACTTTCATCATTAGATGTTGAGCATCCTGAGGCAGGGACTATATACCACAACCCTATTACTCCTTAGATGACCTAGTGCCTTAACAGTGAGCAGGTACTTAGTTCATGCTGTTTGCTGACAGACTTCATCACATTTTAGTATCTGTATCTACTTCTGGCAACATGATTCTACAAGAGTTAACACAAACATCAGTTTCTACAGGGACCCTGCACCTGACTCTGCTTACAGCAGCATTCTGATTATTAGGGCATTGAGCACCTAAAAAACTGCTAACCTGGTGGGTGATTCGTACGTGTCTGGCTCACCTCTGGGAGTAATATCACAAGCTCTTCAAAAGAAAGAACTATGGACATAATAGCTTCATTATACTACGTGTGGATCTTTTATGATACATTCATTTGTAAAGGTCATGAATCGTAAGATAATGTATGAAAGTTTTGAGGGGGACAAATTATTTAACAAATTACTAGAACAAATTACTTCTTTTATCTGTGCACATGAGTGTGTTTATGTGTGTTCTATCCTTCTCTGCCTCTCAATGAGGTACTATAGTGACTTTTCTACATTCTAGAAAGTGATCATTGAAGGTTACGATAATACTGATATTTCCCTTTGCAGTGCCATCACATATTATCTCTTTTTTTCATTTTTTAAAAGTTTTATTGAAGTATAGTTGATTTACTAGGCTGTGATAGCTTCTGCTGTACAACAAAGTGATTCAGTTATGGTAGTACTTTGTATTCCATCATATATTATCTCTTTATAACATTACCTCAGGAGATCTTTTTTGTCCATTAAATATTTGAAGTTTACATATAGACGTGGATAGGATTTGTTTCCTTATAATAAAACAACTAATTGTGTGCATTGTGCACTCTGTTCTTTTTTTCAATTAAAAATTTTTTAATTTTATAATGATTTTTATTTTTTTGCATTACAGCTGGTTTACAGTGTTCTGTCAATTTTCTACTGTTCAGCAAGGGGACCCAGTCACACATACATGTATACATTCTATTTTCTCACATTATCATGCCCCATCATAAGTGACTAGACATAGTTCCCAGTGCTACACAGCAGAATCTCATTGCTTATCCATTCCAAAGGCAACAGTTTGCACCTATTAACCCCAAATTCCCATTCCACCCCACTCTCTCCCCCTCCTAAATAAATGACATTTCTTTTCAAGAACTCTGGGCACTTGTGCTTGTCACAAGTCTCTTCAAACACAGGAAGCACATACTTATTGGAAGTGAAGTACAGTTGATACTCAAACAACTCAAGGGTTAGGGTACCATGCAGTCAAAAATCTGCATATAACTTGACAGCCAGTCCTCTACATCACCACAGAACGTGTAGTATTCTACTAAGTATTTACTGGAAAAAAATCTGCATATAAATGGCCTCATGTAATTCATGCTCCATCATAAGCGACTAGACATAGTTGTTCAAGGGTCAACTGTAATTCTGTGTGAAGCTCAATGAAAAATATGTACATGTTTTTTAAGTCTAAGGTCAAGCCCAGCAAGGTCCAAAATCCTCACAATCACCTGAAGAACAGGACATATTGCATGAGTATATACTCACTTTATTCCTGAGTATAAGGGGATTTCAGTCTTCCTGAAAAGTCTTCGTTAGTGATACTTTTTTTTAAAAGGAAAAAATTTTTATCATTTATTTTTATATATATATATTTTTCTACTGTACAGCATGGTGACCCAGTTACATGTATACATTCTTTTTTCTTACATTATGTGTTCCATCATAAGTGACTAGACAGAGTTCCCAGTGCTACAAAGCAGGATCCTCTGCGGCTCACAACCTAACTACTTGGCGTTGCTTCTACAGTGGCTGTGGCTCGACCCCTAGCTCAGGAAAAAAAGTTTTAAAGCTAGGTCATTAATATTCCCCAGCCTAATGCCAGGCTAATATAATGACCTTCTAACTACTGAAATCCTATTATGTGATATTTTTAAATGATGTTAATAGAATTGGTTTTCCACAAGTAAGAAATCACACAGAGGGCAACTGTTTTTCTTCCCATTATTAATGCCCAGCCTCTGATCCCTATTATTGTACTTTTCAAATTTAGCCTTTTTCGATCCTGTTTTATTGACGGTGTTAAGTCCTCTGCTTTCTGACACAATAAAGCAATTATCTAGATAGTTTCTCAAAAACACATGTACTTTATTAAGTGCATAAGTTTTCAGGCCAGGTGCCTGAAACGGGAATCACAGAAGTTCACGGAGCCACACTCCTACCTTCACACTGGTCTCTTGCTGCTGACAGCTGGTAGCCCTGCCCACAGGTACACCTGAAGGAGCCGTGGGTATTTTTGCACTGCCCATTCATGCATAGATTCCCTTGCTGACATTCATCAATATCTGTAAACACAAACAATGACAGTTGTGTTACCTTAGGTCTTATATCTAAACGCCTACTTCTTTACTTTAGGGGGCTGCACCTGTGGCATGAGGGACTGAAGCTGTCTGTGCCACAGCAGTAATAAGGCCAGATCCTTAACCTGTTGAGCTACCAGGGAATTGCTGAGCTTAAGTTTAAGACCAAAAACCAAGCTACTGCCCTCAAAGCCTTTCATTTCCAGGCCGGCCTTTTAAGACATGACGATAAATTTATGATCCAGTCAAAGCTACTTTTAATACAACATAAAGCCCTCTGTCATCTCTCTCATACTTTGGATATAGAACAAACACAACAAGAAATATTTGAGAGTTTAAAAAATAATCTCGGAGTTCCCGTTGTGGCTCAGTGGTTAATGAATCCGACTAGGAACCATGAGGTTGTGGGTTTGATCCCTGGCCTCGCTCAGTGGGTTAAGGATCCAGCATTGCCATGAGCTGTGGTGTAGGTTGCAGACGCGGCTTGGATCCCATGTTGCTGTGGCTCTGGTGTAGGCTGGTGGCTACAGCTCCAATTCAACCCCTAGCCTGGGAACCTCTATATGCCACGGGAGTGGCCCTAGAAAAGGCACAAAGACAAAATAAATAAATAAATAAATAATTGAAAAAACAAATAATCTCATGCACAAAATTATGGCCATGTGGCAGTGTGCAGACCTGGAGAGTTTCATGAAAGAAGGCAGAGTTGGGAGTTCCTTAGTGGCTCAGTGGGTTAAGGAACCGATGTTATCGCTGCTGTGGCTCAGGTCACTGCTGCAGCATGGGTTCAGTCCCTGACCCAGGAACTTTCACATGCCATGGGCACGGCCAAAAATGAATAAATAAATAAATATAAATAAAAAAAAGAAGGCAGAATTAAAAATGCTACTAAGATTCAAAACAAAACAAAACAAACAAAAACCCATAATGGAGGCAGTCATGAAGGGAAACAGGTATTTCTGAAGTACTTAGAAGAAGCTGGAAAAATATAAGGTCACATGGTGGTGTGAAAGGACCCTGAGCTCAATTTTCCAAGGAACAAGGAAAGCCAAGAGAAACAGTTCTATTTTGATGATAGCTGCTGGAATGTCAAAAGAGAAAGTGGTGAGTGAGGAGTTTTTAAAATGCTTCGAATAAACATGAAGCTACTGACTGAGAAAGTACATAATTCTTTACAAGCACTCCAGTCCTGTATATGAATTTACACCAATGAAGAAAAAACGGGCCTCATCAATAACTTCAACGTGGTAGAAGCCGTACTTGTTTCCTAAATGCTTTGGTTTGGCCCGGAGGTTGGTCAGACCTAAGGAGGTAATTCTGTCTTCCTTGTCTCCAGATACGGCCTCAGAATGTTCTGCTGAATAATTAGTCGGTTTATAAGAGTTTAATACTATTAAATACGGTAGGACTAAGCTTCACCACCTACACTACAGGCGTAGGAGGATTAGTGGAGCTACCGGATGAAAACACACCAGTGCTGTCCTCAGAGTGGGAGAAAGGAGCCCTTAATCTAAAAAGAACAGAGCTGGAGCTCCCGTCGTGGCTCAGCGGTTAAAGAATCTGACCAGTATCCATGAGAATGAGGGTTCTATCCCTGGCCTCACTCAGTGGGTTAAGGATCTGGCGTTGCTGTGAGCTATGGTGTAGGTTGAAGACGTGGCTGGGATCTGGTGTTGGTGTGGCTGTGGTGTAGGCCAACAGCTGTAGCTCCAATTCGACCCCTAGCCTGGGAACCTCCATATGCCGTGGGTGCAGCCCAAAAATAAAATAAAATAAAATAAAAATAAATCTAAAGGTTTTTGCCAGGAGAATTCAATTAACTGCACAGCCCTTCCTCTAAAGTATTACTGACAATTACCTCTGTCCTGAGCAAAGTTGCTTTTCTTAACCTCTCATGAGGCATTAATATATATATTTTTTGTCTTTTTGTCTTTTCTAGGGCCGCACCCGCAGCATATGGAGGTTCCCAGGCTAGGGGTCCAATCGGAGCTGTAGGTGCTGGCCTACGCCACAGCCACAGCAACACAGGATCCCAGCCTCGTCTTCAACCTACACCACAGCTCGTGGCCACGCCAGATCCTTAACCCACTAATCGAGGCCAGGGATTGAACATGCAACCTCATGGTTCCTAGTCAGATTCATTAACCACTGAGCCATGACAGGAACTCCAAGGCATTAACATTTAAATGTTATCCTGATACAAGCCAGGTGTCAGGTTATCTCATGTTTCTTGAAAAAGTTTGCATTAACTATTAATGTAACTAGAGTTCAGGAATTTGTTTATTTAATTTCTTATACAAATTACTGTAGTTTACTAGAAAATTTTGTTTCACTTATTGTGAAATGATCCCTTTTAATTACATATAAAAGGGATCAGTAAAGTCCTGGCTGCCAGCTGTGGACTACCAGTAGAGAAATTAAATAAGAATTGTGTCTTACAAATGATTTTACACCTTTTCAATGCTCTCAGTCTACCAGCTTTCTGAGTGGCTGACAGCAAAGAAGAGCCCACACCATGCTTGCTTTCAGCACATCCTATAAAATATATGAGATGTCACTTCAAGGACTGAAGACCAACAAGAGCTCATGGAGCTGGATGGAGCTCAACCTAATGTCTGACAGCATTTTTAGTGCTTTGGCCTCTTTTTGACTTTCTCAAAGAAGATGACAAATTAAGCACTCCCATGTGAAGATGTCTGCAAGAATATACTCTCCATTCCAAGCACTTTCAGGATATGCCAGACCTCTTGCATAAGTTACTCATTTACGTTGGGAAGACTGTCAGAAGTAATTCATCGCAAGTAATGATACACACATTTGGAATAACTCAAGGCAACTCCGTTATCTTGAACAAGGTGATCTTTGGGTCTTTCAAAGGACCAAGGAGAACAGAGGCAGGGCAATTCTACCCATCAAAAAAGCATTTTCTTTCTCTGATGAGGAAAAAAATTCCTATGGCCAATGAACATTTTCTGATAAAACAGGCATGGAGGACAAATGTCTTTTCTCTCTTGTGCCAAGAGATGAATAGAAAATATTATTTGTCATGAAAAGTATTTTTTTCTTTAATTTTTAATTAATTTTTTTTGGCTGTACCTGTGGCACATGGAAATTCTCAGGCCAGGGATCAAACCTATGCAACAATAACAGTGACCTGAGCCACAGCGGTGACAACACCAGATCCTTAACCCACTGGGCCACCAGGGAACTTCTGAAAAGTATTTCTTTAAGGGACTTTTTAGCACATATTACTATGACAATTCCTGCTCAGATTAAAAAATAGAGACTACCTCTAGGTGTTATAACTTTAGGACATATAGCACTAAAACATACAAAGAGAGACAGAGACAAATACAAAAAGATACAAACCAGTAATGAATTAATGCATTAGAGAATGTGTTTGCCACCTGCAAAAAGCTGTCAGTACGTTGGTAAGGTAAGATACAGTCAATATTTAGGACTATCGACAAGGTGAAACTAGCAGAGTTACAGCAATACTGAGGAAGAGACTTCAGATCTGGGTAGAACTTGACATCTGTGAGCTCATGTCATTTGGGAAAGATTATGAAATCATTAAAGAAAAAGGATGTTAAACATCCTTGTTTATTATTGTAAAAAGAAAGGGCTCTGATTGGGAAGGAAGGAAAACAACTAGCGCATATATACATTTTTGAAGTAGGAGATAAAGATCTTGCCTGAACCCACCCCAGACTGTAAAGGGAAGAGCCCAGCAGAACCTGAGTGAAGGGCAAGGTCAAATGGCAAGTGGAGATAACAGCCTTTTCCCACCTGCAAGCTTGGTACATGCTGCTTCCTCTGCCTGCCAAGATTTTCCTCCCCTCTGTAGTCAATATTTTAAGATCAAGTTCAAAGAGCAACACCTTTGTGAAGCCTTCTCAGAAGCATGCACGCAGAATTAGTCACATACCTCTTGGCTTCAACAGAACTTTGGACATGACTATTACTTGGTGAATAAGAACATCAACCGCAAAATATCATGCTCTGCCCCTGCCTGACCATATTCTCCATGTATCATCTCCGTACTTCTCTGATGTCTCAGTATCTTATATTGTTTCATGCAATCCTCACATCAACCCTTGTAGGTACCTTTATTGCTACCTCCTGGAAGATGAGCAAGTAAGGCTTAGCGGAATGAGAACATATCCAAGCTCACACAGCTTCTCAGTATCTGAGTTAGAACCTGGTATATGGCCTTTAAAAAACCAACATTAAAAAATAAATAAATAAAACACCCAAAACTAGACTCCACACTTATTTGGATTTCACCAGTTTTTCCATTCAGGTCCTCTTTCTATTCCAGGATCCAATCCAGGGGACCCACGTTGTATTCAATACTCAGCTGTCTGTCTCTTCTCCCCAGTCCATATTTCCTTGTCTTAACAACCTTCATTGTCTTGAGGATGTGGGCCAGAATCCCACAGAATGTTCCCAGTTTGGACTTGTGTGATGTTTTTCCTTGTGATTAAGGCTGGGGTTATGGGATTTTAGGAAAGAAGAGCACAGAGGTAAAGCGCCCTGGTCCTTGCATAATGTCAGGAACGCATGACATCACTGATGATTTAATCTTCCTCACTCGGTTATCTACATATGTACGTTTGTTTGTTTTATTGATTTATTTTTCTTTTTAGAGCTGCACCTGCAGCATATGGAAGTTCCCAGGCTAGGGGATGAATCAGAGCCATAGCCAACAGCCCTGCCACAGCCACAGCAATGCCAGATCCAAGCCACATCTGCGACCTACTCCAAAGACTGCAGCACTGAGCGAGGCACCGGGATAGAACCCACATCCTCATAGATACTAGTCAGGTTCTTAATCCACTGAGCCACAACAAGAACTCCCATATTTTGGTGGGGGGATTTTTTTGGTACTTTATTATCTATAATGATCTGTTGCAGGTTTGCATCTCTTCCAATGAATAATAGTCCTTTGAGAGATTACAGCCTCTCAGTAACATATGCAGTGCCTGGAATGTGCTGGTTCCTTTATATATTTGAGAGGAAGGAAGGAAAGCATGAGTAGAAGGTTCTGTAGCAGCCTAGTGGAATGCCCTGGAGACTGGCAGATATGAGTGTTCCCAGAGGCAGCATCACCTGATGGAGTGAACTCTGGCATGGTAGGGAGACATTCTAGAGAGGAGCAGGCTCAGCTGGGATGGTGACGCCAAGAGAAAGATGGGGGTAATGAGTCATTCATTCAACACATGTTTACTCTGGGCAGTTTCTCTCTGGACAGTCTAATCCCTGAATTTCAGGGATGACATGAGATCTGGAAATCTGAAATTATTTATCCAAGGTTGTATAGTGAATCACCGGAAGAGCCAGGATTCAGGCCAGTAATGAGGATGAAGATGGGTGTGCAGGGAAGGATAATCTTGAGCAAGGACATGGGTCAAAATAAGCACAAGTAGGGCAGTTGTGACATCAATTTGGACATGTTAGAGAATGTAAATTGAAGAAAGCAGTGGTGACAAGTCTGGGCTAGAAAGTGGGGGCAGATGACAAGGTTTTTACGAATAAGCAGATGAAAAGAAGCAGGCAGACTGGGAAGAGAAGATAACATGACAAGATATGGCAATAAACCACAGAGAGAAATCAAATAAAGATTAGCAATGACTTGGAGCACTAAGACTTTTATCCACCATTAGCTGTGAGTATGAGGAAGAAATAATACCTTTCAAATGATTCTCATTTTTAACTTTTTCTGAAGAGATGCCTGGCTTAAAGCTGTGGATGCAGCAAAGGACCAGGAGAAAAGGGAAATGTGCCTACTTCATATGCTTTCCTGGGAGTGGCTCGTATTCTGCTGTATGAAGGGAGTAAGGCACCAAATTCAGATGCCTGCCAATTCGCCACTGCCAGTAGAAGAGGCGTCAACGCTTAGAGGTCAAGAGTAGGGTATATACTGCTTCCCTAGGGCAATAGTAAATTAATCAATACACTGGCTGCTCTACTTTGCTTGAGACAGTTTGAAAAGCGTTATTAATGAAATGTAAAATGCTCACGATATGTCATTAAATGACAAAAAGCAAGATGGAAAACTGTACACAGAAAATAATCTTAATGACATAAAATATCCATGAGACACGAATATCTTCAAATGAAGTTCAGAGATTATTGCTTTATCTTCTTTACCTGTGTTGGCTACATTTTCTATAATAAATGCATGCCTTTTAATAGCAAGTTTATTGTAATAAAATTTACACACCACAAAATTCATCTATTTTGTATGTTTGTGTGTGTGTATGTTTTTTTTTTAGGGCCACACCCATGGCATATGGAAGTTCCCTGGCTAGGGGTTTGATTGGAGCTACAGCTGATGGTCTGCGCCACAGCCATAGCCACACCAAATCTGAGCTTCATCTGTGAACTACAGCACAGCTTGTGGCAACACCGAATCCTTAACCCACTGAGTGAGGCCAGGGATTGAACCCACATCCCCATGGATACTAGTTGAGTTCTTAACCTGCTGAGTCACAGTAGGAACTTCCATAATTCATCTGTTTAAAATGTACAATTCGAAGTTCCCACATGTGTGTGCATAAAAAGAAAAAAAATTAACATGTACAATTCAATAATTTTAGTATATTCCCAACTGTGTACAACTGTGGGTATCGTTTTTCTAACTAGAAAAAAATGAAATGAACCTATGGTTTATAGACGTTCCCTAAAAATACACTGTTTTTCTTTACATAAACAGTGACCACCAAGAGGAGTCACTTTCAAAGATGCCAATCAAAATGTGCTCAAAGTCGCTCAATCAAAATAAATGACAGGTAGCATCCTTGCCTTTTCTAAGGCTAGTTACTCTAATATGTTTTTAAATGCAGTTCAAAGGAAAATGAGAAATCTGATCCCAGTGTTTACCTTTACAGTGCTTGTGGTCCGGAGTTGGGGTGTAGCCCTTGTGGCATGAACACATGTAGGATCCTTCCAGGTTGGAACAAGTACCATTTGTACAGATCTTTGGTTCCAGGCATTCATCCACATCTTGAAGAAAGTTGCATAATGAAAAGGAAAAAAAAAAAAACAGACAAAGAGAGAAAAAATAGATAAACATGAATAAAGTTGATTTTGGTTAGAAATGGACACAGCAGATCTTCAAAACAGGGGCAGATTCCTTAAGATATGTTTTCAAATTAGCGATTAGAAGGAAAAGACACTCTAGTATGATGTGCATGTAAGATGGTTCTGTGGTTTAATTTACTTTCTGCAAAGTAACTCAAAAAAGGAACCAAACATGCTCTATGAATAATTCAATGGAAGGCTTGTTTAGAGGGGATGGAGGAAGAGAGGGTAGTTTTAGAGCAACATCCCCTGCAAAACAAAATATTCCAAAGAATCACAGATGTGTGGAACTGAGAAATTTCAGTATAATGTGAGGGTTCACTGAAGCAACAGATAAGACTCATGACCCAGAGACCACATGAAAATTTTTAACAGAAAATGGGGAAAAATGGAGGAGTTCCCATTGTGGTGCAGAGGAAATGAATCCAACTAGGAACCATGAGGTTTCAGGTTTGATCCCCGGCCTCACTCAGTGGGTTAAGGATCCAGCATTGCCATGAGCTGTGGTATAGGTCACAGACGTGGCTTGGATCTGACATTGTGTGGTTGTGGCCTAGGCTGACAGTTACAGCTCTGATTAGACCCCTAGCCTGGGAACCTCCATATGCTGTGGGTGTGGCCCTAAAAAGCAAACAACAGCAACAACAACAAAACAAAAACCAAAAAAAAAAAAAAAAAAAAAAAAAAAAGAAAAGAAAATGGGAAAAAAATTTGGTAAAACTTTCTAAGATGGTATTGAATCAGTGTTAAACAAACAAAAAAAACCAAGCTAGGGGACATGAGCCTACTGGCTAGTTTGAAGGTGGGGTATAGACTGAAGGGGCAGATAAAATAATACAGCTGATCTCTATCAAGCACTTACTGTAGAAGGCACTGAAGGCTTTACATACATCCTGTCATTTAATGCTGACAAAATTTATATGGGCTACCCCTTCACAGAGGAAGGAGCTGAGATTTAGAGAAGTTTAAAGCTTGTCCAAGGCCACCTGGTTAAAAAAACTGATAGGTCAGGTTTGAATCCAATCAGCCTAACTCCAAAAATTATCCTTTTAACTTGCCTGTAAGGTTCGGTAGGAGACAAAATTAAGTCTAATAGAAACAATTACAGGGAGAGAGTACAACTTTGTTTTTATTGTTTGCTGAACCAGCATTTATATCAATATCAATAATCAACATCTGGGCGTTCACTGATTTCATCTAATATTCAATAAGCTCCTACTAGAATATCATAAATTAAAAAAAAAACACTTGAATTCTGTGTAAGCCCACTGTATTTTACCATAGAATGTAACACATAGTCAAAAACTTAAAGAGGAAAAACCTCAACTGCAAAGTGCTAAAAATATACACAGTTTCACAATTTAGGCTTAATTTTACAGTAGTTTAGAATTTAAGCAAAATATTTCATACATAAGGCAGACAAATAATAAGAGGAAAGGGCTCTTGACTGCATCCATTTCATTTCACAATGCACACCACAAAAGCAATACACCTTTCCATCTCTTTGCAGAGAAACATGAACATACTAACAGAGACCTAATTTTAGGTCAGCAATCACTCATTAGCATTGCATCTCATTAAAACTGTACTCCATCTTTCCTGCAATGGAATCTGGAAACAGGGTATAACCAAAACAAGGCACAGGGGGATCTTGTGTGTGCACACATGTGTGTACACCATATGTACGGTGAAAACAGCCAAGGGATTAATTCTGCCTTGGTGTTCTACCTCACCTTCACAAAATCACTATTTATGATAAAATGACCCTACTCCAGGACAACAAAAACAGCACTTCCAGACGGATTCCTTATCCACCCTTTCCTTGGTTGTGGGAGTCCTCTTTTGTAAACATGGAAAGCACACTACTTGAGAGAAGAAGCCAAACATTGGAGCCAAAGTAAATAATGGGACAAAATGAGCCTAGACATTAGGCATGGAAATTCCAACAGCAATGTGAAAATGTCATGTCTAGGATCTCGTTTGGTTTCAAAAATATTAACACATTGAAAAACGTATGAATTGCTCTCTCTTTATTGTTCATGCACCAGAGTATGTGATTTATAGGACTGCAGAATGTGACAACATTAATTTCTAAGGCCATATTTTCTCTTCAAGTAAATGAAAAGACATTGTAGATTACCATTCATGAGATACTAATAAAACTTCTATTTTGCCAGGCTACTACCATGATTAATGATGAAGCAGAATGCCTTGAAATATGTAGAAGAGTCTGATGTGTTTATTCTTTACTTACTACAGTCATAACTGCACGGAACCTGAATCCTATAGATAGAACAGTGTGGAATGAATAAGCACATGGCTTAGAGGCACGTATGCTCTTAAGGAAATAACTATATAGTAAAATATCGATAAAGAACCTCCATATAGAATCAAAAGGTACAAACTTCCAGCTATAAAAGAAATAATTGGAGTTCCTGCTGTGATGCAGTAGTTAACAAATCCAACTAGGAATCATGAGGTTGTGGGTTCCGTCCCTTGCCTTGCTCAATGGGTTAAGGATCTGGCATTGCCGTGAGCTGTGGTGTAGGTTGCAGATGCGGCTCAGATCCCGCGTTGCAGTGGCTCTGGTGTAGGCCGGTGGCTACAGCTCCATTAGAACCCTGGCCTGGGAACCTCCATGTGCCGCAGGAGCAGCCCTAGAAAAGGTAAAAAGACAAAAAAAAAAAAAAAAAAAAAAAAAAAAAAAAAAAAAAAAAAAGAAAAGAAAAGAAAGAAATAATTGACAGGGATGTTAAGTACAGTATAGTTATAATAATGTGTTGCATATTTGAAAGTTGCCCTTGAAGAATATGGGCTTGAACCATATGGGTCTACTTATACATGGGTTTTTTTCAATAGAAAATACTACAGTACTAGACAACCTGCAACTGGGAAGAACTGTGGATGCAGAGGGCTGACTGTAAGCTATATGTGGATTTTCGGCAGTACAGAAGGCTAGTGCCCCAACACCAGCATTGTTCAAGGGTCAACTATAGATCTTAAAAGTCCTTATCATGAGAAAAAAAAATTTTTAACTATGTACGGTGATGGATGATCATTTTGCAAGGTATACAAATACTGAATCATTTTGCACATCTGAAATATAATGCTATTTCTCAATTATATCACAATTAAAAAAAAGAATATCTGTATAGCATGAAGATTCTCGAGTGGGGGCCTCACTTGATGGATGAAAAGAAATGAAAGTCAATGTTGTATCTTGAGTCAGAGCTCTCTCCTTAACTGCTGATCCCCATACCTTGTTTGTTAGTCCCCTGGGATATCTCTACTTGATGTCCCACAGGCACCTATGAGTCTTCATGGCCAAAATGAATCTTTCTCCTGCCTTCCCTTTATGCTGTGTCCCATGTCAATACAGGGTACCTCTACCCCCTCAAAGGCCCAGGTCAGAAACATGTGGTCATCTTTCCAGATTCCTTACTCTCCTTCTTTCCTCACACTGTGTACTACCAAGTGACATGAATTCTACTTACCAAATGCCTCTCAAATACACCCAACTTTACTTCCTTCCTACCACTACCAATCTCTCTCACACGGGTTACTGGCATCATCTTTTAAGTTCTCTATTTAGAGACTTGCCCTATCAAATCCATTGTCCAGCTTGCAGCCAGAGCAATCTTTCTAAAATACAAATCTGACCAATGACGTTACTTCTCTGGTGTAAAAACTTCCAGTAGTTTCCAATGTTCTTCACTGTAGTCAAGGATACCAACTTGAGGGGCCCTGAGTGGTACTGACAAAGGGTCAGACCCCCATAGTCCTTACTTCTAACCCCTGGGAAGATCAATGCCATGGGAAACAGGTGGCCTCTACCCACCTTACCATTCATCACCCATCACAAGCAGCCCCCAACCCCTGAATCAGAGGGAGCTGCTTGCATCTTGGTTTTCTATATTGGAGCTCAAAATTCATTCTAGGATTAGGGTCTTATTGAAGTCATATCACCAAAATTCCTACATGCATATCCATAATCTGTACAAAAGGGAAACTATCCATGGAAAAATGGATTACATGTTAAAAAAAAAAAACTTACCAATGGACTTTGGGACATAATTTTGCATTTGCCATTCCATGAATTAAAACTGCCACAATAAGGAAGTTGCCAGGAGTTAACAAAATGCCAGGTCAGTACTCTGTGGCTATGACTATAGGACAAGTTGCTAAATCCACCTCACTATACTAACATTGAATCCAAATTGATCCTTCTCATCTACAATACCTTGAAAAACTCTCACAAATGCCTTGTTGAAAACTAGAAATCCTATGCCTATAGAATATCCTGATCTCCTCCTCTAATAATCCTATCAGCAGAGGCAGTCAGCACAGTCTGGCCTAATTTGTCCTTAAAGAACCCTGGCTAATTCTTATAATCAGCACATCCTTTAAAAAATATTTCACCTCATCATTGGAATCCTACAGTTTACGGTTCTTTATCAAGATCAACATGAAGTTCGGTGGTCATGAGTTCCCGAACTCCACCTTCTTTCTTCTTTGGAGAGAAATGGGGACATTAAACTCTCTCTAGCTCCCTGGCAACTTTCCATTCCCCACAATTTCGCAAAGATGATTCCCAGCTGGCCAGCAACCCCACCTGCAAATTCTCTCATTGCCTTGAGATGTAATTCATCTGGGTCAGGAACCCTTTTGAAATTTCCATTCCCAATACCCTGGGAACACATTAGACTGCCTGAAGCCCCTCCCTGGTGGGCAGGACCTCTAAGGTTCTGAGAGTAGCCAACAGCTGCCTTCCCACAAGTCAGCCATGGCCACGCTGCCCCCTTCCACTTCACCTCACAGCTCCTTCAAGTTAGGTCAGAAGTGGGTCCAGAGTGAGAGTTTACCAGCATTGCTTTCTTTACTTCCAAGGAGATGAATCTGTCAACACAACGAACCAGCCATTTTTCTGAGGCCATTCAGCTTCATTTAATTCCTTAGTGAGCAGGAATTCCTTCAGTGAGTGAGCACCATTTGATAATGGGAAGAAAACATCTTATTTCATGTATCACTATAGCTACATGAAAACATAGAATTCCTCCCACCCAAACATTACTTCCATTATCCTTCAACTATTCTTTTTTTTTTAGGGCTGCACCTATGGCATATGGAAGTTCCCAAGCTAGGGGTCAAATTGGAGCTGCATCTGCCAGCCTACGCTACAGCAACCACAACGCCAGATCCAAGCTGTGTCTGTGACCTACACCACAGCTCATGGCAACACTGGATCCTTAACCCACTCAGTGAGGCCAGGGATCAAATCTGCATCCTCATGGATACTAAGCAGGGTTCCTTACCACTGAGCCACGACAGGAACCCCCACCCCTCAACTATTCTTCACACACAGGCTTTATGATAAAGATGATGGGAGAACATATTTGACAGAAAAGCAGGCATGGCAAAATGAGAGACAGATGCTTGTTAGGTCAGTTCAAGGAAATCCCTTCACCTGCACTTGAGGTATAGAACATTCTTAGGATCTCACACCCTTCTATCAATTCTGACCAAGTTAGAAAGGTGCAGTAGCAGAGCTGCCTACAAAAATCTGTTATACATTCCTCAAAGACTCATCACTGCTTTTCAGAATTGGAAAACAGCCAATGCTATGTATATCCCAGATCAAGATCCAAAGATGATCTCAGAAAATCAATCCACTAATCCCACCAAATCATTGGCTTCCTACCTCACCTTTCCCAAAAGAACATTTGGTCTTTGAGCAAATCTCAGCTGGGCTATCTATGGGGGAGGCCTGCCATCTCAGACTCTAGGATCCCTGTGCCATAACTATAGCTGCTTGCAAAGGACAATTCCAGCCCACATGGATCTCTCCTTTCTATGAACTTTGATTTTCCTTATTACCTTAATTATATTATTTTGTGCTCTAATTTTCTTGAGTGTGCATGAGAAGTATATGAGATATTATATAAAACAATACTAGCTTTGAAGCTAAAAGTTGTGGAATCATACCCTAGCTCTGCCATTTATTACCTCTGACCATGAACAAGCCTGTTCACCTATTTGGGAATCAATTTCTATACCTCTACTAGAGGTATATTTTAAACTATATAAAGAGAAATTGTCATTGCAGTAATAGGTCTTCCCACACAAGCCTACTTCTTGCCTTCACAGTAGTTTTTTGTTCCGTCGTTGAGATATAATTGACATTATAACATTATGTAAGTTAAGCAACAAGAATATATTTTATAGCACAGGCAAATAGAGACATTCTTTGGTAAAAACTTCAAATGGAGTATAATCTATAAAAATACTGAGTCACTATGTTGTCACCTGAAACTAATATAATATTGTAAATCAACTATACTTCAATAAAGATAACATTGTGCAAGTTTAAGGGATGCTTTGATACACATTGCAAAATGATCAACACTGTAGCATCAGCTAACACTTCTATCATGTCACACAATTATCACTTCTTTTGCAGTGAGAATGATTAAGAGCTAGTAGTCTCTTAGCAACTTTGAGGTTTATAATACAGTATTGTTAACTACAATTGCTAAGCTGTGCATTACCATCTCCAGGGCTGATCTACTAGTTTCAAGTTTACATCCTTTCATAACATGTCCCCAATTCTCCCAGCCCCTTACAACTGCCATTCTACTCTGTTTTGTTTTGCTTCTTTACAACTTCAAATCTTCTCTGGCATCTACCAGACACATAGTGGTGCTCAATAATCACTTATTGACTGATTAGAAGATTCCTTTAGTACATAACAATCTAGGGATAAGGCTGATGTTTGCATGTTTTATAATACCCACAAAAGGTAGATCTTGAGCTCTGCTGCCACCTTACATAAAAAAGAATAAATGTAGGAAAAAAGTCTTCAATTTCATGTAAGTTTATGAATATTCATATATTCCATAAAGGTTAACAATGAGTCTTAAAAATCTGAAAAGAAATCCAAGGGTGAAAGGAAGTCCTAGAAAAAGGAGCTCTCCATGTTTACCCTGAAAGTTTTCGGCACCTGGTTTCTGTTGAGACCGTGGCTAACTAGTTATCAAGCGGACTGAATGCCAAAGACCTATGTTTAGAAAACGCAAATGGGAGTCACAAGGTCATCATTAACTTAACTATGGGCTGACAAAGAAAGATTGCTTTGATTAAAATCTGAGAAATTTGTGTTCCCAAGTTACATGGTCTGTCACAGAATCAAGTGTAAAAAAAGACAATAAAGCAAACTCAAAAAAGGCTAGCTGCACATCTACTGTGATAGATATTGTATCTTGTGATGGTGTGCAAAGGAATTAAAGTAAAAAAATGGGGCTGGCAGTACTGTAGATGCAGAAACACTTGCTAGGAATGATCAGTGACCCTGCAGAGAAGGGCTATGATTTTCAAGAAGTACATTCCAGCAAAACAAAAATGCTCAGAAGTTGAAGCTATAAGATTAAGATGACTTAAATTCATAGGAGGAAGTTCCTATATGACAGAGAGTTAAAAACCATATGAGTTTAAAGAAAGCCAAAGATAGTTATCCATAGAAATCTGACATATAATTTACTTTGACAGGTATCAGTTACAATTGCATTTCTTCTGTTTCAGGACCAGGGAAATAAAATGGAGGTAATGGGGTTGGGGAAGAAGGATTATAACATTTCTCAGGTCCTACCTTGTGTAAGACACTTTACAAAGTGCTTTATGTCATATTTAATTCTGACAATAAACCCTGTGAAGAAAGCATTGCAAGCCCTATTTTACAGATATTGAAACAGCTTCAGAGACGTCACAGAGCTCACATCTGCCTAATTTCAGGACAGTATGATCTTTCCATCAGAGTTACCGAAGGTTCCTTTAAACAGCGAAACATTAGAGAATTTCCTTTGGTGGACAGATCTAGTCAGGTCTGAATCAGGCTGGTTTAGTTCTTCATGAGTCAAACCTGCAAATTGGGAACTTGATGCATTGGCTTCCTCCAAGTACGGTTCTGGTTGAAAGCAGCCAGATGGGACTGGCCAGAACCCAGGGTGATGAAATAGTCCTTCGAGGTGGGGATCGCGTGGGCAACAGATCCAGGCTGAATGTGAGGTCCAAGGAATACAGTGTTAAATGATGAAAGTGGCTCTCAAGAGAGCACCAAGATCCACAACTTGAAAGAAGAAGCTACATTAACCGAGGAGCCAACACGAGTTGCCAAAAAGCATTAAAGGATAGATATTCTGAAAGTGGACAATGAACTATTGAGAATGAAGGACCATATGCACCAAAGTAAATACTAGGAAAAAAATGTGATCCCCCAGACAACACCTGCTAACATTTTTACCTGTTTCTGCCCCCAAAAAGTTTCTAATTTATAAATCAAGGAGAGGCATCAATCAGTAAGATCCAGTTTACATGGCATGAATACAAAGAGGCCATTAACAGTTTTAGCAAGTCCACTATTTAGTGAAAAAAGCATAAAGTGTAACTGGCATCAAATCCCTGAAGAATATAAGGGTCAAAGCGGCAATTTTTAATTCTTTTTTTTTTTTGTCTTTTCTAGGGCCACTTCCCACGGCATATGGAGGTTCCCAGGCTAAGGGTCTAATGGAGCTGTAGCTGCCGGCCTACACCAGAGCCACAGCAACGTGGGATCCGAGCTGAGTTTGCAACCTACACCACAGCTCACGGCAACGCCGGATCCTCAACCCACTGAGCAAGGCCAGGGATCGAACCCACAACCTCACAGTTCCTAGTTGGATTCGTTAACCACTGTGCCACAACAGGAACTCCACAATTAATTCTTAATGAAACCACTTAATAGAACAAAGAGCCAGATGGACATCAAGATCAACAAGTTTTTAAAAAACCACAAGCATAATGACAAAGAAAGTAATATTTTGTATGACACTGTTCAAGTTTAATTATAATAATTTAAAAATATGCTATCAGTGAGAGGAGAGTGATAGAAAAAAGAGGATACTAAGACCCAGGGAACAGAACAGCCCTGCGAGGTGGGGATTATCACCTCCAAATGACAACTAACGACTGCCAAGTGTAGTATTTTTCTCTGAACAATGAGATTCCAGAAATTTTTTTTGATCTTTAATGTTCTCAGACATTAAAATTTGAGGAGAGAATCTCATCAACGTACCCTGAGTTGTCTGGACACTAAAAGGATATGGCAAACCTCAAACTAGTCACCTTTAATGGTTAGACAGAAAAGCAGATGATCAGCAAGGAACATTCTGTAAATTATTTATCATTTGATGCCTTCTCGGACCACCACAGTTTCTCTAACACTTCCTTTATTCCTTAGGCTGCTTTTCTTTCCCCCTTCATGGCACTAATCACACCTGACATATCATATACTCTACTTGCCTACTTAGGAGTTCTCGAGTCTAAGTGCAATGAAGGAAGGGGAATTATTTTGTTCATTCTCAGTCCCCAGGGTCTGAAACAAAATGCCTGGCTCACAGAAAGAAATCAGCATTGAATGATGAAAATGGCAAATTAAGAAACAAATGTACATCAGGTTGTGTTATCGATGAGCTCAACTCGTCGGGGAGTTCCTGTCGTGGCGTAGCGGAAACAAATCCAAATAGGAACCATGAGGTTGTGAGTTTGATCTCTGGCCTTGCTCAGTGGATTAAGGATCCGGCATTGCCATGGGCTTTGGTGTAGGTCACAGATGCGGCTGGGATCTGGCATTGCTGTGGCTCTAGTGTAGGCCGGTAGCAATACCTCCGATTAGACCCCTAGCCTGGGAACCTCCATATGCCACCCTAAAAAGACGAAAAAAAAAAAAATCAAAAAAAAGATGAGCGTGTGGAGGACTGCCCTTTCTGAAAAGCACTTTAGAGGACGAGAAGTACAAAGATGACAACTAGAATATACAAAGGAACAAAACCAGAAAGATATGGCTGAGTATTCACAAGTTTGTCAGAGTGTTGCAGAAAAATCCAGTTCGCTCATTGGCTCAATCTGAGCAGAAAGGCACACTGAAATGCCTGCTTTTTGTCATACTCAGCTTTAATAAGTGAAAGCTCAACTGCCATAAAAAACTAAAATGGGAAAATCTTTTGGTACAAAAGAAGCCAGAAGCCCTCAAGAGAAATTTAGAAGCACTGTAACTTCAAGATGAGCAACCAATGGCACTGCAATGACACCACAGAGGAGAAGCTTGATCAATAGATGATGTAGAACCTAGAACTCTACCCAAAGCAGAAGGAAAAAAAAATGCACTGCCTGCTTTTAATGAGAAATATGTCACCTTAGTTAGCAATGCAAAACTGAAAGTTATTACTTGGCCAAATGGCCAAGTTGTGTGACTCTGAGTAACACTGTGACTAATAGTTCCGCTTATGATTCTACTAGTCTAGTTGGCAAAGTGAAATTGCTGTTAAATGAGATGCTGTGCTTCTGTCACTCAACTGGAGCAGCATGGTCACAACCAGACTGATTGTGTATATCCAGGTTTAAGAACTCATGCAGTGTTATTCCCCAACCTAGATCCATGCATTTATACTGGCAATTTGGTCAGTCACGTTTATACTTGCCAGTATAAATGCATGGAACAATCACTTGCCAATTTGGTCAGTCACGTTCCATCAGCAAATTCATGAATCAGGGCTGTGTTTTTACCACAACTGTGAATTTTAGTTAGTTACGGCAAAGTTCAGGCTCTGTTCTTGGATTATAACATGCATTGGTATGTGAAAATGAGTACAAGAATGGAACCTTGATAGGCAACTGTGAAATTTATGCCAAATGGGAAAATTAAAACCAAATGTACTTTCTGACCAGCACCAATTATATAAACAAATGCTTATCAAATAAGCAATTCATAAACAAAAAGTCTTTTCTTCTTCCCAAAGAGCAACATCTCACAATTCCATTGAGAGAACCCCTTGGAATGGGCATGAGATTTGGGGCAGGGGGCCACCTGCACCAGATACAGAGGCTTAGCTCATGTACTCTGGTGATGAGTCCAAAGCTTTGAAACTGTGAGTGCCTCTGCCAAGCCTACCTATCCTCTAAAACACCCACATGTGTCCCCAGAGACATAAGGAGAGAAAAAAAAAATGTATTATTTTGAATGAGGCTGGCATGGTCTGCCCCCTCCCCTGAAGCAAATCTTCTCTTATAATCTGTCCTTCGGCCACACTAGGCTTTCAGCTTCTAGAACATGACCTACTTCCACCGTCCATGAGCACACCCTCACCCCCACATGTCCAAAGGGACCTCCCTCCCATCTCTTTCCCCAGCTAAACCTCAAGAATATTCCTTGAGGAAATTCATCCCATCATATGCTCTTGTAACATCAAAGAACCCTCCTTGCCAGCATCTGTCTCACTTGTACATTTGCCTTTATTTATGAGATGTCTGGATGGGTACTGGTCTCCTCAACCAGACAGTAAGTTCCATGAAGCAGGTAGTATTTTCGGTCCCTCCATGCATCCCAGCACTCAGTACAAGTCTTGGTAGAGATAGTGAGCTCCACAGCATTTGTGGAAGAAAGGAAAAGAGGAAGGAAGGAAGGAAAATCTCAACTTATTGTCAGAAGGTGGCATGGAGAGGAAAGAAGGTCAACTTTTGAGAAAAAGATTACACAGAAAACAGAAATCCAAAGGAAAATCATTAAGGGGGGGACGCTACCTAGAGCTCAAGTCATTAGAACTAAAGCAGATTCATCACTTACCTTCCTCAGTGTGCCTCGTGGAGGTCCTCAGTATTTTTTACTTGAATGATGAATGAATGAATGAGGGTCATGGGCAATCAATGCAGAATTCCCTTTCTATCTTTGTTACTTCTGCTGCGAGGTCGTGTCTTTTTCCTGATTCTATGAGTCTGTGTGATAGCTTCTTAGGCCTGTTCTCTCCTAGCATTTTCTTCTTCACCTCTCTCCTCCCTGGGGCACGCATTATTTTATTTGGTTTGGGGTATTAATCACATCAGTGCTAACATTTGTTTCAATCGGAATTATCTGTCCCATGTACACTTCCACTTTCTTCCTGTCAACTCAATTTCTTCTTTTCTTCATGGTTAAAAGTTACTTGGAGCTTTCCTCAGAATGACATGAGTTTGCTACACCCCCTCCCCTTTTTTCCCATTTTGGCTCACTTGGCACTATGCCACTCTGTCAGAAAATGGCCCAGACAGAAGAAACACAACTATGATAAGAACACTCTAGTACCTACCAAGACACTGCCCATTCCAGCCTCGGAACCCTTCTGTGCAGGGAACACACTGGTAAGATCCAGGAGAATTCACACACTGCTCATCTGGACAAGTACTTGGAGTCAAACATTCATCCACATCTGAAAAATCAGAAAGTTAGGTCATGGTCATTTTATCAGAATACCAAAGCACAAACCAACCTGTGTGATGACAGGGAAAAAAAAAAGAGGCATGATATATCTCCATGTTGGTGAGAAAAACAATAACTGGAAAAGTGAAACACTGGGCCTGCACTTCAACACACAGCAATAAGATATGGCTGGGTATATCGTGACTGAAATATTTACACATGTTCAAGGGAGAACTTGGCCCCAATTCTCCTACTGGCAGGCTGAGACCTCTCCACTCTGGGAGCTGGCAGCTTCTCCAGGGCCACTTTCTGGAAATCAAACCTTCTAAGTAATGGTATATCTTGCCAGGAAGAAGTATAGGAAGTGGGCATGAGAAAATGAGGAAGCCACTTATACACCTCGCTAGAGGTTCTATCTGCAGACATGGCATGCCCTAGGGAAATCCCTGCTTTGGCTTCATGGACCCCCCAACATCCTAGGTTTGAATAATTTAAAATCTTTTGCATGATAGGAATTCCTTGGAAGTGGAAAAAGAACATTAGGAGAGAATGAACTCATCAAAAACTTCTAGGATTTCCCAGAAAACATGGTGAACCATCATAGAGTAAGATTTTCTGCTAAAAATATACCTTATTTTTCACATTCACAGCTAACTCAAGTTATTAATCATTGCTCTTCACAATGTGAAGAGAAAAAAAAGACACCTTAAAAAAAACTGTGGCAGAGATACACCAGATTTAGGCTTTTTCAAGAATGGTAAAATAACAAAATGGGAGCAAAGCAGGAAGTAGGAGAAGGTTCAACAGTTTAAAATGAGTACTAGCACCTTGGGTACCAGCCCCAGCTAAGATAGGTGTTTTTCTGCAGTTACATAATGAATTCAAGTAATTTGATTCAATATCTAAGAGATCTAAGGCTCAATATAAGATGTATATAGGACCTCTAATCATACTTAAAATATAAACAGCTTTTTCTGGACATAAGCTGAAGAGCGAAAGGGATATGTAATCAACACACTAAACATGCCTGGGTATTTGATATCTTCATCCTGGTAAATTCTCACAAATTATCTCCCATAATATACTGCTAGACATGAGTGAAAAGATGCTTAAAGTAGAAGATGTGAGTAATAAAGTAAGCACCAGGTCAGTGTTGTAATTTTTTTCCCCCTATCAGCGAAAACATCTTGCCAGTAGACAATGATATGCAGTGGTTTTTTTTTTTTTTTTTTTTTTTTTTTAGGTCAGATGTTCTGGGACTTCTTGTTCTACAAAAAGATGATGCTTGCCAGTTTCATTTTCCAAAGAGCAAGACATTCTTCTCTGGATGGGATTTTTTAAAAAATGGAACTACAACTGCTAAGTCAGAGAAGGTTGTTGAGATAGTCCAGTCTGATAAATAAGGTACGATGCTGAGCTACACAAGATAACATGCCTGAATTTCCTGCCACTCTCACTTCTGCTTGTTCCTCTGTCCATAAATGAGTGACTACCTGCCTGGTAATACCTTCAGAGAATAAAGGAGGCATGAGATAATGTCTGTGAACTACAATAGACTCCTTGGAGACTGGCGCTGCTTGAAAGCAACTCCGTCAGTGACAGCTGAGAAAATCTTTAGTGAGCCAGAAGCCCGGGGACCTTTGGTTCTGGTCCATGACGAAATTAGAAAACAGCCACGGTATTTGGCTCCTTCTTTTCAAGCCTTTTCATGGGGATAGAATTATATATTATTTACTCAGGGAATGCTGGTCATGTTTCCATTAAATAATTTCCATACACTAAATTATTTCTGAATAGTCTCCTAACTGCTTACCATTTACTTCATTTTCAAATTCCTTTTTACTCCTTTCCACTGTCCATCCTTACATGCTCTAGTTATTCCTTATATATCTTATCTTCCTGTCCTGGGTCTCTGTATAAAACCAGAGGATCTGTATTTGACTTTTTGAGGGAGCACTGCTTTGCATATAAATGCTTATCAGAAAAACCTATGTCTTTTTTTTTTTTTTTTGCTTTCTAGGGCCACAGGTGTGGCATATGGAAGTTCCTGGGCTGGGATGGAATCGGAGCTGCAACTGCCAGCCACAGGCACAGCCACGCCAGATCTGAGCCAAGTCTGCAACCTACAGCACAGCTCACAGCAAAGCTGGATCCTTGACACTGACTGAGGCCAGGGATCGAACCCACATCCTCATGGATACTAGGCGGATTCATTTCCACCGCACCACAGCAGGAACTCCCAAACTTCTGTCTTAAAAAAAAATAATTCCTATAATTATTGATGTTCTGAGATCTATGCAAAAACAAAAGGAGCCAGGCAAAGGAGAAATCAAAGGAAACTAACACCTCTTGAGAACGAACAAGGTGAGAGGTGACAGGTACCCTACAACCTACTCTAGCACCCATTTACTTGCATAATCCTGAAAGTTACCTGCATGGTTCCCATTTTACACATGAAGAGCTAAGCTGCCTCGGAGTGATGTAACTGGCTCCAAGTTAAACAGTGACTGAGTGTGGGGGTCATGAGCTGAGGCCATTGTCTCTGTTTTCTCCTGTCCCTGTGCTGCCCGGAGCAGAGGGAGGTCCCTGTAAGAGGGGAGTGGGCACACTTCACACATGTGCTGCCCTGTGGCCCTCAGCCGGCAAGGGAAGAGTCTACAGCTCCACTGTGAAGGGAGTTGATACAGAATGCTCCCCACTTCCTCCAGATAACTCAGAGCTGAGGCACGAGGCCAGCAGAAGAGACAGGTGCAGGCTGCCAAAAAATGTCTAATGAGCTCTCCCTCCAGGCCTGGTCATTAGAACCGTGAAGAAAACCACCCTGTAGAAGCCAGGGGACAGCTGAGAGCAGCCTGCCCCAACCAGCCTATCCCTCCCAGCTCTGGAAGCCCAGCCATGTCAGAAAAGAGGCTGCATCTCAGGCGGCCAGGCAGGGAACCGCGCAGAACCAGCACCATCCCCATACCCAGGCTCCTCAAAAATTCGCCCAGCCACACCTTCTCCTTTGCCCTCACGTTTCCAAAGCAAGAGGTTCTAAATCTTGAGATTTAGATTTAAGAGGTTCTTAAATCTAAGCAGAGGCTCAATGTATTTCTTTATGAAAATGTTTATTCAAAATGTTTCAAAAAGTACCTGTGGAACTTGGACACAAATGCAAGCAGAAATGTTCAAAGGGAGTTCCCTTCATGATTCAGCACTTAACAAACCTGACGAGCACCCATGAGAAGTGGGTTGGATCCCTGGCCTCTCTCAGTGGGTTAAGGATCTGGCGTTGCCCTGAGCTGTGGTATAGGTCACAGATGCGGCTTGGATCCTGTGTGGCTGTGGCGTAGGCCGGCAGCTGTAGCTTTGATTCAACCCCTAGCCTGGGAACCTCCACATGCTGCAGGTGCAGCCCTAACAAGAAAAGAAAAGAAAAGAAAAGAAAAGTTCAGTGGTTAATCATTTTGGCCCTGCTATAGAAACTCTTCAAAGTGCTTCTATCTTGAGAGCAAATCTACTGCTGAGGTCAATACTAAAGACATTTTATCTAGCACAGCTGGAATTTGACCTAGAGTTGGTCAGACAGCACTTCTGTAGAGAGTCTGCACCCAAGTCCCAGAACACATGTAAAAGAGAGAAGCTGAGGCAAAAGAATGGAACGAGGTGGAAAGGTCACAAATGCGAAGTCCACACTGGTGACACCTGCAACCGTGTCCCCAGATAAATGATGTATACCCTGTAATTAAGTCTGGGTTTGCACGAGGTCCCTTTGCAGTTAATTGTTCTAAAGTGATTTCACTCCACATAGCAGGGAAGGCAGAGACTGAATTGAGTAATAAAAAGAACATAAAAATGGAAAGTGACCCAGACAGAGCCACTGATGTGAGGCAAAGAGGCTGTGATTCTAGAAGCCAGGAGGAGCTTGGATGGCTTGGTGTCCTGCCCAGATCAGCGGAGGATAACTGGTACCAGGCCAGGGGCTTCCCCACCATGGCTTTTGGACCTGGCCCTGCATTTCATGGTCACGTGTGCTCAGCACTTAGAAGTGGTACAGTCTCCCCATCCTCTTAGCAGACTCACCCTCGCAATGGCCTCCCTGGGTCATGCGGTACCCGCTGTCACAGTATTCACACCGGAAGGCCCCCACAGTATTAACGCAGTGCCCTTCCCCACAGACGTCTGGCCTCAGACACTCATCAACATCTAGACAAAGCAGAAAACATTGTCGAGTTTTATTTCCCAACACATAATTTCAAGCCTCTCTCATCTCCCAGGTTACTTCAAATTTATTTTTTTAATTTTTTTGCTTTTTAGGGCTGCACCCGTGGCATGTGGAGATTCCCAGACTAGGGATAAAATTGGAGCTAGAGCTGCCAGCCTACACCACAGACACAGCAATGCAGGATCCGAGCTGCGTTTGCAACCTACACCACAGCTCAGGGCAACACTGGATCCTTACTTAGCCCACTGAGCGAGGCCAGGGATCAAACCTGCAACCTCATGGTTCCTAGTAGGATTTGTTTCCACTGTGCCACAATGAGAACTTCTACTTCAAGTTTAAATATATACATTTATAAAGAATCTGAAAAGGAATGGACATCTATATAACTGATTTACTTTGTTGTACACTTGCAACTAATACAACATCATAAGTCAACTACACTCCAATAAAATTTATTTTTAAAAAAATGATCTGATTCTTTCAATCTATCTCTTTGATTTGTTAAAAAAAAAATTGAGTGGTTTTGGTTTACTCCAATCCAAAAGAAACATTTAATCCCTCTGGTCTTTGTTCACATTTGATGATCTTCTGATGACTATGTTGTAACAAGTTTTTAATAATAATTTCTGGGTTGTCTGAATAAGCCCTGGGCTGACAGAATCTTAAGGGAGCTAAAAACTCACATGTAGGAATTTATTCATCAGAAAGATCACTGCTATTACCTATGCAGGTAGTCCCCTCCTCGCTGGCCATAAATCCAGCTGGGCAAATGCACAAGAAACTTCCCTCAGTGTTTTCACAGCGTCCCTGGGAGCAGAGGTGTTGGGCCTGAGCACATTCATCAATATCTGTTAATGAAAATACAGATAAAAGGGTTAATGCAATGTAACATGAAACTCTCGGTCTCCCTGTCGATGACATACCAGCATTGTATTTCCTGTGTCTCATAAACCTTTATAAGTGAGAACAGTAAAAGGAAACACGAGTGGCCTCCCTGAATACTTGGAGGACTGTTAGGAGGAAGAGGGGAATACACATACGGTGTGCTGCTTTAAAAGCTCAAGCTACAACCATGACACTGGTGTTTCAAAGAGAAGCACTTCAGAGCAACACAGAAGGACCCACCTGATTACTGGAGTCATGTAAGTGCAAGAATTCACTGTGCGACTCCCAGGCCAGCTCAGCTGAACGTCAGAAGCGCTGTGATAGGTGCTCTTGCCCTGTGCACAGGGGCTGAGCCACACTAAACCATCCTGACTGACTACCCTTCTCAAGTTGATGTTTTGGGCTTCCAAGCACAATGCATCCCATGTATGCAAATTCAAGAGAAGTAGCCACTTTGTGGGGTAGGAGGATGATCCCCTCACGCCCCATCCAACATACGTATGCAAAACCAGTGGCCAAAGTCACACATTAGTATAACAGCATTCAGCACAGTAAAGTAGGTTTAATTAGGTATAGGCCTTTGTTGCTCTATAGTCGCCTTATAATTCTTAGTGCTTGAATTTTCTTTTTCAAAAAAAAAAAAAGAAATATTAAATTTCGTGTCAACATAATAAAATGATTTACTTTATACCACTGCACTTTTTGAAATTTGTTTTTTTCCTGTAGCACATATGAGATGCCTACTTTATAAATTCATGAAGAGTTTCATGTCAGCATATATTGATTTTCAATATAGAAATCCCTCTTAGGAATTAAATTTTATGACCTTAGATGAACATAATTCTTTATTGCAGCATACATTAGTACTACTTTGTTTTGCTAAGTATGTCTGTAGATATTTCTAGATCTTTTTTTTCCCCCACTTTTTACGGCCACACCCATGGCATATGGACATTCCCAGGCGAGGGGTCGAATCGGAGCTATAGCTGCCAGCCTACGCCACAGCCACAGCAACACAGGATCCAAGCCATGTCTGCAACCTACAGCACAGCTCAGGAAAATGCCAGATCCTTAACCCACTGAGTGAGGCCAGGGATCGAACATGCATCCTCATGGATTCTAGTTGGGTTCCTTAACCACTGAGCCATGAAGGGAACTTCCTAGATCTCTTAATTATTTTATATTCTTTACCTGAAAACCTGTGTGGAATTAAGGAATTTATTTCACCTTTATATTATTGTATTACACTTGGCAAAGCAGGTGGCAGTGAACCAAGAGGTGAGGGCCTCCTAGGAGTTTAGCAAACCTTTTTTTGAGTACCCTTAGCTCAGGGATAAAAATTAAAAAAAAATTAAACACAATAACATTTTCCCCATCATAGAAAACATTGTTCATGTGCAAATATTTGCTATTTAATCATTTCAAGTGCCTTCTTACCAACACATCTTCTCTGCTGCTCATTAAAAAAATTAAACACAATAACATTTCCCCCATCATAGAAAATGTTGTTAATGTGCAAATATTTGCTATTTAATCATTTCATCTACCAAAAGTGCCTTCTTACCAACACATCTCCTCTGCTGCTCACTGAACTTGTAGCCATCGTAGCATATACAGGTATACCTCACTGGCAGGTTAATACAGTGTCCTGCTCCACAGATGTCAGGGTTCACAGTACATTCATTGATTTCTTTGAAAATAAAAAAAAAATGTAGGGGAAAAACAGATATAAACAAAGATTTCATTGCTACTTGCAAACCATTACTTTGTGTTTCCCGACCACCTTTATTGCCAGGTATGCAATTAGAAAACAAAAGGGAACCTCGAAAATCAAGTATGAATTCATTTGATTACTTTATAATTGGTCAGTTAGTTCCAGCTGAGGTCATCAATAATTCCTAATGGAACAACTTCTTTATTCTGAGTAATTAAGTTTTGACCACATCCATGGCATGCGGAAGTTCCTGGGTCAGGGATCGAACCCATGGCGCAGCTGCAATCTGAGCCACTGTGGTGACAAAGCCAGAGGCTTCACCTGCTGTGCCACAAGGGAACTCCATGAAACAGCTTCTAAGATGAACTGGAGAAGGTGGAAATTCAGAAAGAGGCCAGGATGGACATGATAATCAAATCTTAACTTCCAAGATGGCCTACCATGAGTTTCTATCCTTTCCAGTTCAAATCATATGATTTCTCCTGCTAAGAACTAGGTGGTAACTTTCTATTTTTAGCAGGCCAAATTCAAGTTCCAAAAATATATTCAACCTCCTCCCAAATGTCTTATTAATTCTCCAGAAAGATTTACCACTTCTAACCGAAATAAAACTTCTAGATGCAACTTACTCAATTTGCCAGTTTCTGCAGGAGCATATTTTATTTATACTGGTAGAATACAGAATCTTCTTCCCTGCTCACTTCCTCCCTTACTCTCCTGATTCCTGCATGAAACATGCTTCTTCTATGAAGCCTGAGAAGATAGTCCCAAGTCCTCGCCCCACTCAGAGACACAGGCTGTGGTGAAGGTGAGGTCAGAGGAGTTCCTAGTGGGTGAAGGCCATCAAAACATGCTTTATTGGAGTTCCCATCATGGCTCAGCAGTAATGAATTCAACTAGTACCCATGAGGTTGCGGGTTCAATCCCTGGCCTTGCTCATGGGTTAAGGATCCGGTGTTGCTGTGAACTGTGGTGTAGGTCTCAGACTGGGCTTGGATCCTGCATTGCTGTGGCTGTGGCATAGGCTGGCAGCTGCAGCTCCGATTTTACCCCTAGCCTGGGAACTGCCATATGCTGCAAGTGAGGCCCTAAAAAGCCAAAGATAAACAAAAACCAAAACCACTTTATTACCAAAAGGACCTGAGGACTCAAAGGGGACCTTCTGAGGTGAATTACTCTGTTTTTTTGTGAGACCTTTGTAAGGATGTACAGTATTATAGTAGGGGTGGAGGTGCTCAGAAGCCCAGGCTTGGAGATAGCACAGGTTTTCTTAGCTCTGTAACAAGGAGCAAGTTATTTCATCTAAACCTCACTTTTCTGCATGTGTAAAGGAGAATTATCAGAGCACCAACGTCAGAGTGTGAGGTTCAAAAGAGATAACCTAAATAATACATGCAACCCAATGCCTGGCATATTATATGTGCTCAATAAAATTCAGCCTTTAATACTAATTACTGGGTTATTTCTACTCAAAGTCATTTAAGAATATATAACAAAGAAACAACACATTTATAACAATACTACCTAGGGCTATTATTTCACCGTCATCAATTTTAAATAAGGAGGATGCCTTTTCAAAGAAAAATAACTCACATTTACCAATGCCACCATATGGCTAAGGTTCACACACCTCACATACGGTTTTCAAACACCTGAGCAAGTATACCTGCCTTAGCAAAGCCCTACATATAATGGTTGATTTCTACACAGCTCAGAAGACTGACATGTAACCAGCAATGCTATAGATTTCAGAACCCTGTCCAGCAACTGCAGAAATAAAGGAACAGAATACCAAGCATCAAGAATATCAGCATCAAAATATTAGACCGTGGATGAACCCAAGTGACTATGGAAGAAGACCAGGGGCTTGAGCATGATAAGCTAAATCACACCTTTGTCTATGGTTTGAATGAAAAGAAAAATAGGCATGTCACCAATAACCCACTGTGAGTTCTGAAAAAAGATGTGAAAAACAGTGCTTTAGCAAAAATTCACTATGGAAGTGACCTACATTGGGGTTGAGGTTGCTCTCCAAAACCCAGACCACATTCATTTTTCATCAAGTGTTATTCACTGTGCTGTGATTTGAAGACAACTGATGCAAGTCATTTGAAAAGTTGCTATGTTTAAAAGGAAGCACATGACCCCAGAGCTGCAGCCTTTTATACAAAACACTTGGATTTTAAGAAAACCACACATTTACAAATTAGTTACATCTTCAGTGAGCCTATTTATGATAATGCACTGTCAGAAAAAATAGATTGTTTAGAGTCAGTAATATCAAATTACAAAAAAAAAAAATCCAAAAGCTAAAAACACAGGTGATTATCATGGTTGCTTAAACTTAAGTGGCTGATAATAACACAAAACAAACTATGATACATACATGGCATAGATTATTATATAATCACTAATAGGCTAGGAAAAGGCTTATTTGTAAGTGATTATAGCTGGGTAAAAATTTTAATATAGGGTATGATCTAAATTATTTTATACACAGAAAAGAAGACTGGAAGGAAATAAATCTAAATGTAGCATTATGGGGATTGATACTGCCTTCTTTATATTTTTACCTATTTTTCAAATTTCTACAATGAGCAGATGTTATTACTTTTATAATCAGAAAAGTCTTTCTTTAAAAAATTTATAATTTGGGGAGTTTCCATTGTGGCTCAGGGGGTTAAGAACCTGACATAAGTTCCTACTGTGGCACAACAGAATGGGTGGCATCTCTGGAGCACTGGGACATAAGTTTAATCCTCAGCCCCACACAGTGGGTTAAGGATCCAGCATTGCTGATGATCTGATCCCTATCCCAGGAATTCCACATGCTGAGGGGAAACCAAAAAACAAAATGAAACAACAAAAGAAGCTGATATAGTGCCCACAAGGATGTGGGTTTGATCCCTGGCCTTGCTCAGTGGGTTAAGAATGTGGTATTGCTGCAAGCTGTGGCACAGGTCGCATATGGGGCTCAGATCCGGTGTTTCCATGGCTGTGGAGTAAGCCCCAGGTATAGCTCCAATTCAACTCTTGGCCCAGGAATTTCCATATGCTGTGCAGCCATTAAAAATCACAACTGTCAGAATGGCGGTCACTAACAAGTCAATAAATAACAAATGCTGAAAAGGGTGTAGAGAAAAGGGAACCCTCCTGCACTGTTGGTGGGAATGTCAACTGGTACAGCCACTATGGAGAACAGTTTGGAGATACCTCAGAACACTAATTATAGAACTACCATATGACCAGCAATCCCACTCTTGGGCATGTATCTGAACAAAAATTTCCTTGAAAAAGATACATGCGCCCATATGTTCACTGCAGCACTATTCACAATAGCCAAGACATGGAAACAACCTAAATGTCCATTGACAGATGAATGCATTAAGAAGATGTGGTATATATACACAATGGAATACTACTCAGTCTAAAAAAGAACAAAATAATGCCATTTGCAGCAACATGGATGGAACTAGAGACTCTCATACTGAGTGAAATGTCAGAAAGAGAAAGACAAATGCCATATGATATCGCATATCTGGAATCTAATATACAACACAAATGAAACTTTCCACAGAAAAGAAAATCATGGACATGGAGAACAGACTGTGGTTGCCAAGGGGGAGGGAGTGGGATGTCTAGTGTTAACAGATGTAAACTATCGCATTTAGAGGGGATAAGCAATGAGGTCCTGCTCTATAGCACAGGGAACTACATCTAGTCACTTGTGATGGAACATGATGGAGGATAATGTGAGAAAAAGTATATGTTTGACTGGGTCACTTTGCTGCATAGTAGAAGTTGACAGAACACTGTAAGTCTACTAAAATGGAAAAAAATTCATAAATTGCGAAAATCAAAAAAATCTGAAGGTAAAAGGAAATCTTCTCCAGGTTCTACTCCTAGACCTCAGTAAGAATTCTCTTCTCTGTTTATAAGAACTCTTTAGTAGAACAGTGGGAGAGGCACATCTTCAACTATCTATTCTTAACATAGGTAGGTGCCTTCTTCGGAAATTATTGGTATTTGGATTTACCTCCTTTATGTTCATTTCTGCCATTTTCTTAAAATAGAACCAGCATAATGATCAAATTTGTAAAAATAAGAACTAGGATATGGCTTAAGATACTGGACATAAGAATTCAGAACTAATTAGAAGGTTATGCATGGGGGGGGGTTCAGGAAATGCTTGATCACTACTCACTTCCCCAACCCTCGCGCCTACCAATCTGTTGATTACTAAATATTTATTTGTCCTTTTTTAGGCATAGCTTTAGAATGAAATTTTTACCTGTGTGAATAAAAGTCTTCAAAAATGAGTGCTACTTAATTCAAATGAGATACATTCCTATGCCCGCGTGCCAACATATTTAAATTGTTTCTTTTTAAGTCAGCTTTAAGATAGAAGAAATGTTAAGAATTTTAACTTCTTAGTCCTAAGAAATGAACAACAGTTGCCTTTCCTTCCAATCTAGCATTTAAAATAGGAGCTATGAGGTTGAAATATTTATGAGGGAAATTTGAGCATTTTTAGCTGATTACTTCATAGATTATGTATATAAAGATGTAGCTTGAAAACACTGATCCCTGTTCACACAAACATATGTGAGAAAATGCCACTCTGACACCACTAGAGGGTACTAAGAAATACATCAAAGCAGTAAACGGACATTTACTAACATATACTTGACTTCTGCATTGTTCCATTTTTTTTTTTTTAACTCAAGTGATGAATATAACTTTTTTTGCAATACCCACGGCATGGGGAAGTTCCTGGGCCAGGGATCACCCAGCGCCACAGCAGCAACCCAAGCTGCTGCAGTGACAATGCCAGATCCTTAGAATGGCTGCTGTGCCACGAGAGACCTCTGTGAATGGAACTTTTATCAGTTTGTCCTCAGAGATTCCTTTTATCCATTTGCTATGAGGATTCCACCCTTCTACATTAAAAAAAAAAAATCTTAACTTCCCAACACCTCTGCTTCCCTTCAGTGCTCACCAAAAAGTTTATCAGATTATAGTCAACAATACTGTTATTATAAACTCCAATGGTACTAAGAGACTCAATCTTTTTTAAAAAATATATTTCTTTTTTTAATTTCCCCAATACATTATTTTTTCCTGCTGTACAGTATGGTGACCCAGTTACACATACATGTATACATTCTATTTTCTCACATTATCATGCTCCATCATAAGTGACTAGACATAGTTCCCAGAGCTACACAGCAGGATCTCATTGCTAATCCATTCCCAAAGGCAATAGTCTGCATCTATTAACCCCAAGCTCCCAATCCATCCCACTCCTTCCCCCTTCCCCTTGGCAACCACAAGTCTGTTCTCCAAATCCATGATTTTCTTTTCTATGGAAAGGTTCATTTGTGCCATATATTAGATTCCAGATATAAGTGATATCATATGGTATTTGTCTTTCTCTTTCTGACTTCCTTCACTCAGTGTGAGAGAAAAGACTCGATCTTAACTGTTATCAACACAAAAAAAGAAAAGTATGGGGTATGATAGGGTTGTCAGCTGATGCTTCTGCAGTAATCACAGTGAAAAATATAAATTATCAGACAACACACTGTACATCTTAAACTTATATAGTGTTATGTGTCAACCACATCTCAAAACCAAAGCCAAAAAAAAAAAAGATCAACACCATTTTTAAGGTAAAAAATAAATTATTGGCATTCCTATTTTAAAGTGTAAAAAAAAAAAAAAAAAAGGCATATCTCCTAACCACCTCTTCCTGTGCTTTTCCTCCTTGTCTGTTGTACTTTCATTCTTGAGCACATATATGTTACATGGAAAGGTGAATCCTGAAGGCACTGTCTTGAAACTGAAAGTTTTTGGCTTTTTCTGTGTTTTGGGGGGCAAAGACATTATGTTTCACATTTTTCTCAGAGGTCACTCACACATAGGCATGTGACCCTGTTCCCATGGAAAGCGTCAATTCACGTCAAAGCATACATTTCTCTGTACATGCTGACTGCATCCACATGAGCACTGGGAATTCAGCAAAGCCTCGAACAGGAAACACTAATTGCTGGTCTTCAGGGCACTCCAGTTAATGATAATGTCCTGTCTTCTAAAGCATGTCTGGTTTCCCAGAGATCAAGAGACTGCTCCCACGGGACTCATCTAAGAGTCCTCCTTCACAGCACCCATCACATGTTCCCTGGTTTGAAGGACCATCCTAGTCTTCATGCTAAATATGGCCCCTGAAACACCTTCACCTGTACCTGGCCAAGGACCTGTTTCTTTCCCTAGAGTCCGTTTAGAATTTGGAAAAAGAGTCAAGACCAAGAGCCAATGGAAAACCAAATGCTCCATTTATCCTGACAACAAGGCCAGGGGTGGATTTAAGAATTTGGTGTCTTTATTACATTTTAAAGAATTAAATGAAAAAGAAAGCTTTTGGCAAAATATGACCATGAGTATGCTGACCTTTAGTTTTTTTCCCTCATCATGTGAATACTCAAAATAAATAGACAAACAGAGCTGGAAATACTAAAGCATGACGCTTTGACATAAAGTTCATTTTCCATTAGTATGCACAGCTTATTGCAGCTGTAATGATGCTGGTAATATGCATTAGGGACAAATGTTTTTATAAAGGGGTCGTTTCTGAGATCTGGAAAAGACGTGATGAGCAAGAGTTTTTATAACATTTGGACCATAATGATTACAAAGGTTTAAACAGGGCAGTCATGTATGTCAAAGAATAATTTTTGGTGGGTCTACAAGGGCCATGGAGAAAGTTTAGGAAGAGTCAAAGGAAGGCATCCCATGGAAAGGTTTATAAAAATGCCCTGGCTTCCTAACTGCCCCACAATGAGCATTAATTGTCCCACAACAATCGAAGCAGATGTTTCCACTTGGTAAATACTTGCCAGAGAAACAAAGGTTTGATTTTCCAATCTATCCTTGAGCTATTAAGACACTATGCTAAATCAAGAATTTATATGCTGAAATGTATAATTTATTTGGAAACAGTATGCCAATAGTATTGCAAGCCACCAACTCAGCTGCTAAGAGTGGAAAATATCACACTTATTCCCTGAAAATATGTGGATCACTTCATAATGATTGCAAGTCAAATTAAATCTGATGAAATCTGCAAAGGCTACTTCCACTCTCACCATCGTAATGATATCATCGCTAAGCAATGCGGAGCTGATTTTATTTATTGTAGATGCCTACTTATTATTCTATTCCTTTCTTCATTTATGGATGAAACCCGTGGTGACAAACATTTACCTCCTTTGTGTTCTAGAAAAAAAAAAAAAAACACCGCCTAATGTTCTGGAGAGAATTGATCAGATTGCTCCTTAATTTACATGTTTGGCTCTCTCATCAAAACCAATGGAAACATCCATAATTTTTGATTTAAATTAAATTTGATACAAAACAGCCTTGTTCTAGTGTAAATTACATAGCATATCTCCAAAACCGCAAACCCTTTAAATCCAATGACTATTTCCAATGTTCTCTCCATGGGTTGTTTCAGAAAGATTCTTTTACCATAGGAAGTAAGAGCACCTACAAATGCTGCATGAAAATGAAATTTCAATGTCACTTGTTTCCTGGAAGGAAATGCTCGTGCTTCAAACATGTCAGAGCAGATGTTAGCCCTGTAGCTCTGCCAAACTCAAATTAAGTTGTCTCCTAACAACTTCGTATAGCACAGCTACTTTCATTTTTTTCAAATCAGCTCTATAGTTCAGTCGAAGCTGAGTAACTGCAATTTGTCATTCCTTACACAGCTGCATTTAAATGATGAAACTGCATTTATCTAGCCAAGCTTAATTAACCTCTACAAAGCTAGTTTGCAAGAAGTCTGTCCACACTGATCAGCCATTGTTAAAAAGGCACAAAAGTATGCCTTCCCACTGGAAAATGGAAATTGAATACTTGAAAGAACTAGTGAATTACATGGACACACTGCAATTTTTCTTTTTAACATTGATCTAAACAATGAGAAGATCCTTGCTGACCGAGATGGTGTATTACATGTTTGTATGCCTTGTAATGCATAGCGGAGTCTCTCAGATGTGTTTAATCAAGTGGGTAGACAGAGACATGACTTCAGAACAGAGAATAACAATTTTAACCACAGCCATTTTTTAGAAAATCACAAGCATTTCATTGTAATCATTAGAAATACTTAGAATAGCTAACATTTCTATATCACTTTACTCAGTGTTTATAATAAAACCAAAGAGCAGTGGCCCTGCATTAATGTAGGAAAAGCCATGGCTCTGGGAGCAAGTGCACCCGGACAGTATCCTTGAAGTGGGTGAAAGCACACTGCCCAGTCCATGGTATGACTCTGCACTACTTAGGACCTTGGGACAGAAGTGCATTTTAAAGACACTTTCCAGTATGCCATACCAATTCAAATATCTAAGAGAAATTGCATGCACAATTTCAACGAAATGGGTAACAGTTTTTGAGGTCTTTTGTTTGTTTGGTTTTGGCTGTACCCAAAGCACGGTGAAGTTCCTGAGCCAGGGATCAAACCTGTGCCACAGCAGTGACAATGCCAAGTCCTTAACCATTAGGCCACCAGGGAACTCCTATTTTTTGTTTTTGCTTTGTTTTGTTTTTTAACAGCTGCACCTGCAAGTAGAATCAGAGCTGTAGCTGGAGCCTACGCCACAGCAACACCAGATACAAGCTGAATCTGCGAACCAAGTCACAGCTTATGGCAACGCCTGATCCTTAACCCATTGAGCAAGGCCAGGGATTGAACCTGTGGCCTCATGGACACTATGTCGGGTTCTTAACCCACCGAGTCACAATGGGAACTCCTCCTGTTTTGTTTTGGTTGGTTGGTTTTTCTTTTGTCTTTTTAGGGCCGCACCCATGGCATGTGGAGGTTCCCAAGCTAGGGGTTAAATTGGAGCTGTAGCCGCATCTGTGACCTACACCACAGCTCATCACCGCAACGCCAGATCTTTAACCCACTGAGCAAGACCAGGGATTGAACCCAAGTCCTCATGGATGCGAGTCGTGTTCGTTAACCATTGAACCATGATGGGAACTCCTTTTTAAAAAAACCATACAATTGTATGTATTTAAGGTGTGCAACTTGATACTTTATGCATATACATTGTGAAAAGATCACCATGCTCCAACCAACGAACACATCTGACCAAGCACATTTCTATTTGAAATGATGCAACTCATGTTTGTGGAAGGTAAACTTCTAACAGGGGCTGCAATCTCCTCCATTAGATTCTCCTGCTATACACTGCCCATCTCACCCTGTAAGGGTACCATGAGGTTAAGTTTTTATGATATATCTTAGTGATATTTTATGATTATAAATATATTTTTCTACATTAGAATCTGTGGAACACACAAAAAATCCTAAAATGAAACAATACCCAAACCTCAGATCCCACTACAAAAAATAATCACTGTTAATACTTGGTTAATACTTTTCTTCTAGCATTTCTCAATTTATATATGTCTTTTTTATACCACTGGTTTAATACTCGACATTTTTCATTTTTACATACTTTATTTTGCATTTATCAATGTCTTTTGACCATTTTTCTGCTAGATTTCAATAAAAATTCTGCAAAAATACTGTAGTATTTGATGGTAGCTTAATGTTTCAGTGTAGATATAATCACCTATTTCCCTAGAGTTAAATAGGTTTTTTTTCCATTTTCTCTATTATACATGATGCTATGCTAAGTATCCATTTATACAAACCATTATAGAAGTTCAGGGGACATTATTTCCTTACACTGGTTTTCTTTTTATGAGATTACTGAGTTAAAAGTCTTAAACATTTTTCAAGTTTTTTTTTTTTTTTTTTTTGGTCTTTTTAGGGCCATATCCACGGCATATGGAGGTTCCCAAGCTAGGGGTCTAATTGGAGCTACAGCAGCCGGCCACAGCCACAGTCACAGCCATGCCAGATCCAAGCCACATCTGTGACCTAAACCACAGCTCAGGGCAATGCCAGATCCTTAACCTGCTGAGTGAGGCCAGGAATGGAACCTGCAACCTCATGGTTCCTAGTCGGATTCGTTTCCACTGAGCCATGACGGGAACTCCTCAAGTTCTTGATACATACTAGCAGTTTGTGCTTTCCAGAAAAGTTGAACTAGTTTACTTTCCTTTCAGCAATGTTTGAGAGGCTCAATTTCACTTTAGAAAAAATTAAATACTAATTTGCTAAGAATAAAGAATTCGCCTTTTAATGTGCATTTCTTTGACTACTGGTAAAGTTGAAATTTCCTATTATATATATGTTTCTTGGTATTTTTTTCTCTGTGAATTGCCTAATTATATTATATCATCATTTTTCTATTAGTATTCTTTTTGCTGATGCATAAGACCTCACTATGCATATACATTGTGAAAAGAGCACCATACTCCAACCAATGAACAACTTTTAGGCTGTTGGTTTCAAATTATGATAAATTTTAATAATTTGTCACTAATGATGAAAATAACACATTTACTATAAAGGATGTTGAAAACATATAAAAACATATTGAAGAGCATAATGATTATCCATGATCCTATTAACTGGGGATGATTAAACACTTGGATGACTTTCTCTTTTTCTGTGTTTGTAAACATTTAAAAAATAACACTGGAATCACTTTGTTCTGTATTTCTTAGTATTATGGCATAAGCATCTCCTCATGACATTAAATATTCTTTTAAAACATTACTAGTTATATGATATTCTGCTATATACTTATCATAACTTATTTAAACATATTCCTCCTTTTAAATAATATTTAGATTATTTCCAAATATATGCTATTACGTCTAATCCTGCCATGAAAAATCTTATATATACATGATACAATGTTGACACTACATTTAAAATGAAGTTCACATCCACAGTCTCTTCCACAGGCACTGTAACATCAATCCTGCACATACCTGTTACTTGAGTAGGTGCAATGACTTGGCTGGCACTTGACGTCGAAGCTTCTGGAGCTACTTCCACAGGCACAGGAGGTGATGTTTTTTCAATCACTACTGTATGAGAAGGGGGGGAATAAAATGAAAATTAAAGCCGGTTAAGGGCATTGAGATCCCATTTCAAAATGCAAGCATAATTTAATCTAACAACACACCACAGTAATTCTTGCATATTAAAACAGCCATAGGTCCCTCAAGCTCATGGGATGGGTTTATTGCCCTGGTTTCAACACTGAGCAAGGATAACTGAGAGCAATTCAGAAGCCAAGAAAAATGACCCTTCATCAAATGATGAGCCTCAGTAATGTTCTAATAATGTATACTACTCCTGACCACGGAAAATGGTGAAAACATTTTACCATTATAATACTTAGAATACAGTACTCCCCCTCACTTTCAGGGGTTATCTTCTAACACTTGCCTCCCTCGGGGGATGCCTGAAATCACAGAGAGTGCCAAACCCTATACATATATATAAAACCCTATATAATGGGCAGGAAGCATATACTGCATGGATACTGGACAAAAGGATGAGTCACGTCCCAGGCAGGATGGAGCAGGACGGCTTGAGATTTCATCACGCTACTCAGAACAATGCATGATTTAAAACTTATGAATTGTTTACTTCTGTAACTTTCCATTAACTATTTTCAGGCTGCACCCGACATTAGAAAGTGAAACTGCAGATAAAGAAGGACGGACTATACCATGTTTACACTAACCCTGTATGAGTGTATTAATGTACATAAATGTATTTTGCACATTTCACTTCTCTTAGGAATTCTCATGATTAAAACTTTGAAATCAAAGACACACAACAAATCCTCATTTTACTCTTGTCTTCAGGATACCCTTACAAATAGCACAGATCAACACAGGCTACCTGGAAAATGTGGATGCAGATGAATGGTTGAAATGCCTGGAGAGAGCTGGGGTTGACCAGGCTCAAGTTTGGTTTTCTCTTGATCCAATGAAGGTATTTCCTGGATGGTTGTATTAAGAAGGAAAAAAAAAAAAGAACTGAAAGAAGGGATTTTTCACTTTCATATATTACTATTTTTATTTAATTAATTCTACTCTTAGAAAGGCAACAAATATCACAGGGCATTATACAAAAAGCTGTGCAATTAAACAACAACAACAACAACTATTGCTGTGCTGGTAGTATAGCTAGCCCTTGAGTTTTCCCAGCAGTGCTGCAGACATACCCTCAACGCAAACCTTTTCCCTGGGGGCCCAAAACAAAAGACCTCCTCAGATTTTTTTAATTGAAATATAAAGTTGATTTATAATGTTGTGCCAATTTCTGCTGTACAGCAAAACAACTCAGTCATACATATACATACAGTCTTTTTTAAATATTCTTTTTCATCATGGGCTATCCCAGGAGATAGGACATGGTTCCCTGTCCTGTATCATTGCTTGTCCATTCTAAATATAATAGTTTGCCTCTATGAACCCCTAAACTCCCAGGCCATCCCACGCCCTCCCTTTCCCCCTTGGCAACCACAAGTCTGTTCTCTAAGATCTTCAGACATTTTAGACAAATGCCTTGGCTCAGGGGCCCACATTTGATCTGAAACAAGCAGAACTCACCCCAGGGGAGAACTAAACTGTCACCTCATTCACACGTGGCTTCTGCCCACATAAAATAAGAAGCTATACTTTGCAGATTCAACAATGGATACAGGTGTGTCACAACAAAGGAACACATGGTACCTCAAAATATTTTAAGCCCATCAGTCATTGCAGTAACTTTATACCTCCACCTCTCGTCACCAGAGCAACAGAAAACCCGGGACTTGGACGTGCATCCTGAGCTGCCTCGAACTCCTGTCCTGTTGCCCACTCCTGTCCCCTCAACCACAAGCAAAAAAAAGAGACTGACATCCATGGCTCATTTTGCAGTTACAGCTCTTTAGAACTCCCCAAGACTGAACAATGAGGCTAGATAAGGATCTGTGTCCTCACCCACAGCAGTGTGGGGGGAGCCCTCACATCACCACCCCTCTAACAGTGTTCATCAGATGATGTGGTCATTCCTTCCCTCGCTTGCTTTAATTACTGTCACCTTCCAGAAAGCTCAGTCTCCTGGCCTCTGTTTCCATTCTACTTTTTCTCCTAAATTTCCTTATCACCTTTTCTATAGCCTCTCCTACTTTTTATAAAGCAGACATCCTGTCCAATATCTATCAATGACCCACTTTTGCAGGCATGAGTGCTTACAGAGTAACTCCTTTTAGATATTCCACAAATACCTCAAATCCCTCTCTTCCCCAATCCATCCAGGCTGCCATTCCAACTTCTTCACTTCTGTCTACACCATAGCTCATGGCAATGCTGGCTCCTTAACCCACTGAGCGAGGCCAGGGATCGAACCTGCATCCTCAGGGATCCTAGTCAGATTTGTTTCTGCTGCACCATGATGTGAATTCTGATCCATCCAGGTTTAAAGTCCTGTTTTTGTCCTTGATCTTTCGGTCCTAATTCCAAGCCATGCGCATCGCCGCTATGCCTTCTATTTGTTGCCTTTTTCCACATCCACAACCCCCACTGCTCTCACCATTCTCAGTTTACTGTAGTCATCTCATCGTTCTCTTAAGCTTCCTCTTTCTATCTCAGTTAATCCTGAATGATGCATCGTCTAGAAACACTAAACAGTACCTTTTCCCACATTTTCTTCTCTTCTTAGGAATAGTGACTAGCTTTTCTATTACCTATTAAAAGGTGATCTCAGTCTTAATTGCAGCCCCATGGTCAACGCCAGCAAGGAGAGGACCATAACCAGGGTCCTCCCAAAGCTTACAGACACAATTTCCTCTGTCAGCACGGGGCAGCCAACTTCCTAATCAATGCCACTTCTCCACTTGACAAGGAGGGTCTGGGTGAGGATCAGGGTATCTCCTCATCAGTTGCAATTGCAGTTTGGTTCCGACCCTTCCAAAGCAACTCAAGTTCTCTTTCAAATCAGTCTCTCCTGCAACCCTAATTGCCCTCTCGCAGTCTGCCCCCTCCACGACACCTTGGCACATATAATTTCTCAGCACCAAACCACCCTCTCTCTTCATCAGTCTTTAGTATCATGAGATCTCTGCAAAAAGTCAAGCCAAGTCTAGGGGTGCATTTTCCCCACTGCCTCCTCTCCAAATAAACCGCAGGAAAAGTACACAAGAAAACTTTCAGGGCCACTTTATGAGAATTACCATAAACGCCATCATAAACAATGAAGAACAAAACTCAGAGAGGATGAGGCTGTCAGGGAGCTGGCTGACCTGCTCATATGCTAAATGATTCCTCCCACTTATCAACCAGAACTCAATTCAGAATCAACAAAATTGCAAACTACTGTCAGGGATCTTTAGAGATGCTATCCAAGAGCTAAAAATACGCATGGAAAATATGCATATGTATTGCGCTTCTTTGGGGGTCAATATAACAACATTTTTCCTTATTAGATGCTCTAAAATCATGCCTCTTTTTTCTGGATTTTTTCAGCACTTTCAACATTATGTTATTCTATTACCATATTCATAAGCAAAAGAGTTTTAAAACTATTTATAATAATTTACATATGTATTGCCCCATCTAAATCCTAATGCTTAACTGCATTCTTGCTAACTGAATGAACAATACACAAATGTATAAACATTTAATAACCATCTAATTTTCATGTTATAAATAAAGAAATATTCAGATAAGGAACAGTATTACATAAATAGGACACGGCTCCAGTAAATGCCTGTATTTTCTACTAACAAATCTCTACAATTCACAGTCCCATTTTGCGCCCCCCAAAAATAATAGATGAGAATTTCTCTACAATTTTTAAGAAGTAATTTCCCAGTATTTGATTATAAATATCAAGGGTAAGCTCTGTTCCTACCCCAGTTTAATTAAAAAATGCATGTCATGTCACATTTCAGTTGAATTAAGAAGTACATCACCCAGGGAAGAAGTACTCTTAGAATACAGAATTACATCAATGTGTCAGAACCTTTCTTTCTATAGATGATCCAGGCCATGAATTGCCACTGTCAACTCCATTTAAGCCCTTGATTCCCATCAGTCCTGTCATTTTCTTAAAGTTCCTTGAGAACAAGAGTTTTGTCTGACTTGTTCTCTATTGTTTGCTAACATTCAGAGTAGTGCCAGTCATACAGCTGGTGCTCAATAAATATGTTTTGAATGAATGAATTCTGTATTTCCTTAAACCATGTGATGGACAACAGACATATTATATATTTAAGGCTTTAAAAAAAAGCACCTTACAAACAATGAATACATTACCTTCTCAGGAGGTACAGTTGCCACTAAAACGAAAAAAGAAAGAAGGATATTAGTACAATTTAAGAGAGTCCACTGTCTTAAATACTGAAATACATAATATTTCAATTTTTAAAGAGCAACAGAAATCCAGTATGTATCCAAAAGGATTAAGAATCAAACTCAGTCAAATGCAGAATTACGGTCATCTACCATTTTGGAGAATTTTACACGACTGACGGGAAAAGTATGTGTATTACACCATTCCTCAATTATAAGAGCTCAGGTAGCAGATGTGATAAAGTTCTTTCCAACTCATTCATTAACTAAAAAAGTTAAAGGAGGCAGAACTTCCTGGTACATTATCTCATGCTTAATCTCAATTTTGTAGAACTTCCCATGCCTTAGAAAACAACCGTTTCCATTATACTTCTCCTAAACATAATAAATTATGTTTGAAATGCTTTCTGATGTCATTGTTTAGAAAGAAAAGAATGCTCTTATTTCAATAGGAGACAAGAAAGGGTACAGCATTCTTGACGCATACTGATCTTTAATGAATCCCTGTGAGCATTTTCAGGAAGATATGCTAACGAGATTGTGGGGAAAAAAATCACAAGCCAGAAAGATCTAATGAGAGATTAGCATTCATGTGTTGAAGAAATCACATATTACATAATCATCAACATTATTAGAGGGTGGGGGTAGCAGCGATTATGGCTTTCTATTTTGGAACACTTTTCAAAAATCAGTACCTAGTATTAGTCTTCAAGCTTTAGGTCAATAATCACAGGGATTTTTCTTACAAGTCAATGTCTCCATAAACACTGCTATAAAGATTTGGTAGATGCATTAACTTCAAAAAAACCAATCAGGGCACCAGATTGTTACCACTGCTGCAATGTTCTTGTGGTCAGGAAAAGTCAGCTAACCTTCTACCTTGCCTAACCTACCACCAAGAAACGCTTGAGGCAGAATATGGACCAGAGCCCATCCTTCTGCTTGTGTGTTGGAAGAAGAGTTGCAAACATCTGGCCAAATGCACAGGAGCAAACTGGCCAACATCATCAACTCCAGGTAAGGTTCTAACTGATTTGCCTAAGCAAGGATGAGTGCAGCAAATGAAAGGCCATACAGAGTTTCAGAGCCCTGAAGAGAGGCTGCTCTACCAGGAGGGGGACCCTGCCAAGCTCCGAATGCCTCACTAACCTGGGCACCTTCTCTCCTCACAAACCCTGCAAATTGTCACCCTGACTTCTGACCTAAGACTCAACTGTGAAAAGCCAACAAGAGCTTTATTAAAGCCAATACATATTCCACACACAGCTAAGATTTTTGTTCCTCCCATCTGGGGTGAGCACTTTTGTGGTAACGAAGCTATGTGAAGCACTGGACAGGCTGGTTTACATGAAGAGACAGAGATTGATAATCCGTCTTTCTGAACACCAGAGAGTCAGAGCCAACTGTCTCCAGTTTCGCTCTGGAGTAGGAGGCCTTAACCACTTCCTTGGAAAAATGTGCTCCCTGTTCCCATCACACACTCTTTGTAGGACATCTGCAAGCCAGGAGCTCTAAGGCTCAGGTTTCTCAAAATGTGAATCAAGGGACTTCACTAGGTGATCTCCAAGATCCCTTTCATTGACCCTATCTTCCTTCATTGCCTCCCCTCATCCCTGTCTGCCTGTGGGACTCTATTTCATGGACGCTCAGCTGATGCTTTAACTTTTTTAGCTCTATGGTTTCCACTTTTTAAAGTGAATACATATTAAATGGCCCTCTAGACATAGGAAAGAATTTGAGCTCATCCCTGAAGGATCTAAAACACTCTCCAGGAATAAACAGTAGCTCCCAAACACAAGCCAATGTCCTGAGATTACCATGGAATCCTGTCACCTGCTAAGTACACATTACTCTGGAGCAGTGGTTCTCAATCAGGGGTAATCTGCTCCCAGGGGACAGAAAGCGATGCTTGCATACATTTTTTATTTATTTTTCTTTTTAGGGCCACATCTGTGGTATATGCAAGTTTCTGGGCTAGGGATTGAATTGGAGCTGCAGCTGCAGACCTATGCCATAGCCACAGCAACAGGGGATCTGGGCTGCATCTGCCACTTTTGCAGTAGCTGTGGCAACACCGGATCCTTAACCTTATTTCTCTATTAATTCCTTGAGTGAAGGCAGGGATTGAACCCACTTCCCCACAGATACTACGTTGGGTTCTTAACCCACGGAGCCCCAAGAGAACTCCCTTGGGAACCTTTTTGATTCCAGCAACAGGAAGGGGGAAGGCACTACTGGCATCTAGAGGTTAGAAGCCAGGGATGATGTTGCTAAACTTCCTCCAAGGCATAGAGCAAGCCCTCACACATCAAAAAACTATCCACCCCAAATTGCCAATAGTGCCGAGGCTGTAAACCCTTGTTCTAAAGGGTATAAACAGGGAAACTAAAGCAAAGACACACAGACAGTCGCTAGATCGTGGTCCATGTCCAGTCTCACCTTCTGGCTCCGCCGCTCCTGGCCCCTGTTCCTGGGAGAAGGTCAGGGCCTCCACTGGCTCTTCCTTGGCTGGGAGAGGTGGAGGATGAGTACTTTTAGCAACAGGTTGAGTGTTCTTTGGCTTGACAAATACAGGTCCTTTACCTACATGGTGATGGATTGGCCTGCGTCTATGAACGCCAGAAACCGTATAACCCATTCCACCAGGACAGATTTCCTTAAAAGCAGCTAGATTTGGGATGGGAAAATATTCCTTTTAAAAATCTAAAAGTGCAAACTTATACAGAGGAAAATATCATGATGAATATCTCTTAATAAAGTTACATTTACAAACTTTAAAAACAGATGCAAAATGCTGGAATTTCTGTCAAACTTGCAAATTTACAGAAAAATCCAACCTTTTCTTTTACTAAATATTTCTCTATTAATTCCTTATCCTACCCAATCAGAATTTTATATATATAGCATATACAGAGAACATATATTTTATATATCATGTCAGCCAAAAATCAGGAGACATTATACACACCAAATTTTATATTTAATATCCTATATCACAGTATGTATTACACACAGAAAATATATGTAATACATTAAATTTTTAGGTACAGAACATACTATATTATATACATTCCATGGGTGTGTGTGTGTGTGTACGTGTGTGTGATATCAGCAAAATATCTGATTTCTCCCTCTTGTGTAGGTATAACTTCATTAGCGATTAACCAGGAACTCAGTAACATCTAAGTTAAATGATCAGCAAGAAGGTTAAAAAAGGAAAAAGCAATCACTACGGAAGGAAATGAGGTACTGAAATCTTCCTAATTTATTTCCAGTTGAAGAAACCAAAGGACACGGCCAGAATGGAGATCATCAGCTGGTATAGAGAGGCTGGTTAGGAAGGCTTGAAAAGAGCAAGTGGTTTTGAAGCTAGATTCTCAGGATGGTGAGCAGGAATACAGCAAAGCACACATGCTAAAGAGATGAAGGGTAGACACAAAGGAAAAAAGGTCATGCCAAGTCAGAATGCAGTTATTTTCAAGGAAAGGGATGACAAGGGAGCAAGAGCCTGACCATGACCAATTGGTGGAATTCTCCTCAGGACAAGAAGATACTCTGTGCCCTAGAACCGCTGTCCCAGCCAGGAAAGTGGTTTTGTAGGCTTAAAAAAAAAAAAAAAAAGAAAAAGAAAGGACTGGGACTGGGCACATGTGATTTGCTAACCTCCATTGCATAATCGCCAGGAATAAGTCAAAGGGAAAGACAAGGGAGGCCAGGCAGTGTGTGGCCTGAGGAGGAAAAATCCACCTAATCCCTTTGGTGTTGGTATTGGAGGCAAGTTACCACATGCAAACACCAAGGAGCTTACGGTTAACTTTTTTTATTTCTACTTTGAAAATTGAAAGTAAAATAAGTCACTTTTTACTTCCACTGAATCAGAGGTCTCCCACAAATGTTCTGGACCTAAAATTAGTTCTCAATAAAAATCAAACTCTAAAATATTCCTTTAAAGCATGTTATAATGTTGTTTTTCTAAGAATCACACAGGAAATGGTAGAACCTCATTCTTAGGTTTAACTACAAAATACAATTTTCTTGCGATCTAGTTGTTTCCAGAAAAAAACATTTTTTTTTCTATCAAGAATCTGAAAGTATTGATGAACTAAACATTAATTTTATGAAAATCACCATATAACGAAAAATAGCTCGTGCCAAATTTTTATCTTTAATATTATTTTTAAATTTAGTAGCTGTACTTTATGGAAGTCTTCCTGTGTTATTTTCACCTTCTTGATTTATGCTTCATGTAAGGTTATAAAAGCTATCAAAATTGAATTTAAAGAGAAATGGGTCTATGAATTATCAAGATTATTAGTTGCACTGAATATTACTTTTTAATAGTGAGCAGATCAGATCCCACAGGAAGATAGTAGGGCCTTCTGGAGATGCCTAAAGTTACTCAGTATCCCAAAATACCATCAACATTACACTTTCTCTGTTCCATCAGTTCTTTCTAATCCTAGTCATCAATGAAGGTGGCTCATACTATTTAAATTTATATTGAAATCATATCTGCATCAGCATTAAGTTATAGGCTTAAGACATTAAATGGCCCTGTAAGAGTTAGGGCACTTCCCTAGGTGCCTATCAAACAAGAAATTGAGCAGCCCTTTTTATGCCCACCCCATGCCAGTGAAATTGGGGCCACTTCTTTTTTTTTTTTTTGATAGCATCATGCTCAGTATTTGTAGGTATATTTTTTTCTATTCCATTTACCTCTACTTGACCCTGCTTGAGAAGTAGGTGACTCCTTTGTAGAAGACACTTAGATAAATGTATACTTTCAGGGTATGAGGCAATTATGTACTCAACTGAAGGATAAAGAATTATCGGCTTGTGAATATTTGCCTTCCACCCAGAAGTTCATAGGAGCTTTGGCAGAATCTGCCCTTGAGTTATTAATCTTCATCACATATAGTCAATCATGAATATAGTTTTCTCCACTTCCAATTGGAGAAATCAAGCACAATGTTCTTAACAGAACCTGCCAGGCACCTGTTCAATACCTGAATGAAAGAGTTAACCTGCACCAGCACTAGTCCCTGGCAGGCAGTAAGCAGTCAATCATCAGGAAAGTGCAAGCCCAGCTGGGCCTTCTGGTCTCTCCACACTTTCAAAGAGCAGACTTGGGGCCCGAGAAGCTAGGAATAAAATGTAATGGCTTTTCTTAACATCCAAAAGGAAGTCTAATGTTTCACAGAAATGGGAAAAATCTCTTTGCGTGTAATTTTTTCCACTGATTCAACCTCCTATGTTCACGGTTTCTACAAAAGTGATAAAAACACATTGTAGTATTCGTAACTAATTTTAAAGACAGAAACCACAAATAACCCACGCTGCCAAAAGCATCTCCTGGGTGCCTGTGTGGCTGAGAATGGCACGTCTTACCTGTGCCTGGAAGGGGACATTTCTCACAGTGCGGGCCCCAGGCCTTGCCCACACTACAACAGCAGAGCTGCTTGGTGAGGTGAACAGACAGAGGGTGCATACACTGCCTTCCGGAACTGACAAGTCGGTAACAGGGCCCCTTCTCTTCCGAGATCACAGGGGTATCCGCTGAAGCAGAGAGACAAGGCCTGACGTCATCCAAGAAACAACAAAAACCAGATCGACATTTCACATAATAGTAAAACAAACCCTGAAGTTTGGATTAGAAGCCATACTTCAGAATAAGTCTATCTAGACTTTGGGCATTATCCCTCTTGATTTAGGGTCAATTTACCAAATGAGTTTTGTTGGGTTGCTCTGGCTGCACCTGCGGCACGCAGCAGTTCCTGGGCCAGGGACCAAACCCACGCCACGGTAGCGACCCGAGCCACAGCCATGACCACACCAGATCTTCAACCCACTGCAATCCTCAGGGAACTCCCCTAAATAAGTGTTAGAGTCAAGGACATCAAATGTCCCTGTCTCAATCAGGTCCCTTCTTCCATTTCAGCAAGTGTTAAAAATCAGCTATGTGTGCATAAGTGAAAAGAAATAATTTCAATGAAAATAAACTTGCCCAAATAAACCTGGCCACCTATTTTCAAAATCACTACTTTGTTTGTTGTCTCATATTCAGCCACAATAGAAGTAGGTCTAGCACAAAATTTGGTAAACAACCAGGTATCACAGAAAATCAGGAACTGAACACAGTTGATACCCCAAATCACCATGCCTCCTCTTGCTTTGAGGACTGTGAGAGCCTGCAGGGCCACATCTGGTCTCATGCTGGGCCAGCGGCCAGCAAGTGGGAGGCAGAGAGCAGCTTCTGACTGAAAATGCCAGAAAGGCTCCCAGTCCAGCCAGACAGTACATGAGAGAAAGAAGAGCTGATATCCTAAACCCCTCAGAAAATGTTCATCCAACCAAAGTGTATCCAATAGCTCCATCCTAATTCTGCCTCTTCCATAAAAACGGAGTCTTACTTTTAGATAAGACTTTATTCATCTTAACAGCTATTGGGCATATACGGCACATACAAACAAAGACACACCCCGGCCTTCAAGATCATTTTCCAATGAAAACATGCATGGAGAAGGTTCTACAGAGCCAGTCAAAACTGCTGAATAGACCAAGCTTGATGGTCAGCTCTTTGTTCCTTCTCCCATACCAACAAAAGCTCTTCTCTATCACATTACTATCCAAATAAGGTTTTCTCAATTTGCCTTTTCCTAACCCAATTCCTCCAGCACCTGGTGCTTGCAAATGACCTTCTCTTCCTGCTCAGACCTAATTTTCATTCTTCCAAAAGCCCAACATCTTTGCTACAAGAAACAACATGATTTAATTAAGGCACTACGGCACAGTAAAGAGAACAAGGGGTTTTAGAGCCAGGCAGACCCAGGTTCATACAGTGGGTCTACCACTTGCCAGCAATATAACCTAGGGAAGTCACCCTGACTAGCTGTGATAGTTTGTGCGTGTGTCAACTTGGCTGGACCACAGTACCCAGATATTTGGTCCAATACACATTTGAATGTTGATATTAAGGTATTTTTCATATGAGGTTAACATTTAAATCAGCAGCCTCTGAATAAAGGAGATGACTCTCTGGCATGTGGGTGGGCCTCGTCCAAACAGTTGAAGGCATTGAGAGAAAAAAGACCGAACTCCCCAGAGGAAGAAGGAATTTTGCCAGCAGACTGCCTTCAGACTCTGGCTGTGACATTAACTCTTCCCTGGGTCTCCAGCCTGCCAACCTACCTGCAGATTTGGGGCTTGCCAACCTCCACAATCATGTGAGCCAATTCCTTAAAAATCCCTTCAGATCCACCCACACTACTGGCTCCATTTCTCCGGAAAGAATCCTAACTGACTGAACTTCAACATCTGGCTGAGCCTCAATAACTTCCTTAGAATTCTAACAAGCTCAATATATAGACTAGAAATATCATAGGCTAAATTTCTGGTTCGGAGTAGGTACAAAATACATGTCAGCCTCCCTTATTAATAAAAGCAGATTATCTCCACCCTCTCAAGGGCATCTGTACACAACATGACCACTGCTTAGGGATAGAATTTCAACAAAGTGAAAACAGTCCAAAAAATATGTAGGTGGATGGGAGTATGGGAGCAGGGGATTGAGGGGAGCAAAGGAAACCTTCCCAAGGCTTCAAAATGTATAGTTGCTCTAATAAGACCAGGGTTTTTTTTTAAATTATTATTAAAGTACAGCTGATTTACAATGTTGTGCCAATTTTTTATGTACAGCAAAGTGACTCAGTCATACACACACACACACACACACACATACATACACACACGCATACATACATATATGCTTTTTCTTATATTTATCTTCCAATCATGGTCTATCCCAAGAAGCTGAATATAGTCTCCTGGGCTATACAGTAGGACCCCATCAATTATTTATTCTAAATGTAATAGTTTGCATCTACTAACCCCAAACTCCCAGTTCATCCTCCTCCCTCTCCCCTCACCTGTCTCAACCACAAGTCTGTTCTCTGAAGCCAGGTTTGCCCAATACTTCTAAAAATGTGGTTAAGAGGGAGCAGTTTGAGTCTTTCCCTCTCCCTTCTAATCACTTTCTGGAGTCTGTACAAGTCAGCTATGGATGAACAAAGGTCACAGAACAAAAGTGAAAGAACTTTTAAGTGTATGATTATTACCCCCCAAAGGATAATAAGCTCCTAGAATGACTGACTCTTCCTTATATATCATGTATGTGTGTTCTCTGTGTGTGTGTCTGTGTGTGTGTGTGTGTGTGTGTGTGTGTGTGTGTGTGTGTGTAGTATAATCTTAAGAACATAGTTCTAGGATAATAAGTTCACCAAGGATTTTGCTCCAAAATTTCTTCTCCCTAAGTGTTTGGAATTCACAACACATTTCCATAGAAATGATGTCAGGTCAACTCACGAAAGACTTTTATACATGATAGGGCTTAATTATAACACTAATTGCATTAAGTTAGGTCTAGATCCCAGGAACTAGAGCTATTCAAAGCAGAGTTTCCCCAAATCCTGGACACTGGCAAATGGTGACATTGGTTCCTTGAAGTGACCTCTCTATGCTCACTTCCCTGTATCCACTGCACTCACATATTCAGGGTAGTGATAGTATCTTAGGCCCGGGAGGAAGCCATTGAAAAAGTCTAGCTTACACACCTAATTTTCACTAGTATTACCATGTTTCAAATTTTCTTTGCTCTATAATTACGTCAATCAAAAAATTTAAATTTATATCTTCCTCAGATATCTAACAGGATGTATCTTTTAAAAGGGCCTCTATTTGAATACCTAAGTTACCTGTTAATATTTTTATCATTTCAAAAGACATGCATGGCAATTCCACCTACTTCATTAAACACCTCTAGTATTTTCACATTCTGGTTAAGATGACACATAAACCCAGAAACAATACCCTACCTAGAATGATGCAAGATTGGTGTTTCTATTGTCTGAGTTTCTTTAGCCCAAGATTGGTAGGCTGGTGGTAAAGGACAATTCATTAGCATACCACATGTATTACTTAAAATATGGTATACACGATTATACATTTCATTACATCATAAGGTTGTTAACACCATACTAAAAAAAATCAGTATTACACAAAGATTTCTAAAGAATTAGTGGAAATGGGTATGGGATACGGTCCTGAGGAGAAACCACAAAGTGTGCAGATGGGTTCACACATGTAGGTACACCACAACGTGGATTTTGCAGATTGTATTTTTTGCAGGATGTGTTGCTAAGATTCGGGTGAACAGATTCAGGTACTCTAGACAGGGGGAAAAACATTTTAGAAGCATAAAACCTACTGGAAATGACATTAGTCAGTCAAGAAAACAAATCTTTTGCTCTTGGCTACAGACATGGGAGAAACCTTCCAAAGTAATAACCATACAGCTCTCTACCCACATAGACTCTTTACCATATATCCAAAGTTGAGGGTGATTCAATTATAAACCCCAGTAAGAAGGTAAGAGGCTGTGGTTCTCATATTTGGGCTCCCCAATAGTGTATTCAACAATTTATACTTAATTATAGGGTTGTACAACCAACTTTGATTGTACTTTCAAAGGCATGCTGTTCTTATCAATCCAAAGATAAATGTAAATACTATTAAGCAGATATAAATTCATCTGGTACTTGGAAGAAGTTGAAAAATGGAGAGGACTTGAGAAGTGAGCAGAGAGCTAAACTTTCCTACGAGTTTATTTTCACTCCTCCCTCCCCAAACATCTCCAATAGCCTCATTCACTTCTTGGATAAAATTTTACATTAGAGCTTCAAGCCTTTAAAGCTGAAGGTCCCTGTGTTATGAGGGTTGGGATACAGGTGTGAGGAGCAGGTAACATTGTTATGAAGAGTCTGACAGATGACTTTCCTAGCCGAGTAGGAGCCACTAGGCATCCTTTACAGGAAATGGGCTATTAAAAACAAATTCTGTGAGAACCAAAATAAAAGAAGCAATGATGCTGAGGCCATTGCAAAATCGGGCTAGCTATTGGACAGTGAGACTAAGTAGTGACTCTGCTTAAATAGATTACTTGCTCCAGTCAATTTAGACTATTTTTTTCTCTCTGATTAAAGGCGCAGCTTGTAGAGTAAGACAAATGAACTTTCAAATTTGGGTTCTACCACTTATAGGCTGTGTGACTTTTGGAAAGATCCTTAACCTCTCTGGGCCTCAGTTTCTTCATTTCTAAAATAGGAAAATGACAATATAAACCTCACAGAAATCTTATCAGTATCATATTTGATAATCTATATAAAGTACTTATCACAGTGCCTGGTACTTGGTAGGTAAGAGTAAAGATTTCTATGTCACTATCATGGTTTTTGTTGTTTCTGCTTTTATCTGGGAACAGACAGTTGGCACAGATCTATTTGTCTTTCCAACCTCCAGGTCATGATACACTGAGACCACAAAGTGGGGAAAACTAGGGGCCTGAGCTGAGACAGCCACAGAAGAGGTGGAAATAAAGAAAAAGGCATAAAATAGACTATGAAGATTTAATGACTTTCTTAGAGACCAAAGAAGATGACAGAGTCTGACGCAGGCTGACACAGGCTCCCAGCCTCAAGTCCCAGGAGAACAATGTCACTATGGACAAAACCACCACCTCAGGAAGAAAAACATGTTTTAGGAGGAAAGGAAGACATCTAGCAGTAATTTACCCTACCAGCTTTATAAAACAAGGATCTAGAACTATGAGGTCCAATTCATTAGCCCCTTGCCACATACTGCTACCTTGACACAATTAAGTGAGACACAATTTACAATTCAATCCCTCAGTTACACAAGCCACCTGCGATTAGCATCTGTCACATCAGACAATGCAGATACAGAACATTCCTATCACCACAGAAGATTCTATTGGATAACACTGATTTAGCCAAAAGTCAGCAAACTTTCTCTGTGAAAGGCAAAATAAATATTTTGGGCTATGTGGTCCATGTGGTCTCTGTGGCAACTTCTCAACTCTGCCGTGGCAGCCTTTTGAAAGCAGCCGTAGCCAATATGCAAATGAACGGACATGGCTGTGTTCCAATAAAACTATTCACAAAAACTGACACTGGGACAGATCTGGCCCATAGGCTATATATAATTTGCCAACCCCTGATCTAGAATCCTAAATTTGAAGGTGCAAAACCCAATTTTAAACCTCAAATGTCAGTTGCTCGCTCTACGATCTCATGAAGTTACTTAGACTCTCCTAGCTTCAGTTCCCTATTTTGTAAAATAATACCTACCTCATGAAGAAGCTGCAGAAACTACAAAGAAAAGATGTTCATTAATATCACTGACTTTTAGAAGGGATGGGTTCGTCATCTTAGGATTTCTAGAGTTAGGGCACAACTTCTGAAACTCATCTTCTTTCTAACCCTCTCTTTCTGTCAACTAGCACCAAGTCTGTGGGTCAAGAATACTATGGAATGGCAAATACCCAGGCTCAGTATTCTTTTATCTGGGCCCTTTTCTACAGAATCTGTGGACACACCCTCTGGAGCATCCATCCTGGAGCTCTTAAATTTCTGAAGAAAATTAGCTGCAGCTCAGCAAGTCAGGAAACTCTCCTACTCCAATTGCAAAGGGTATTGTATTTGCCTTGGATTTGCTGAGAAATCCTGGAGTCTCACCTTTCCCCAGAGATAAGTAGAGGCAGGTCTGGAGAACGCTGTTGCAGTAGTGCCCTTATCCACAGACAGAGAGGTCAGGGGTGGCAAATGCCAGAACCCTCCTCCTTTCCTCTTTCAGGACGGCAAAGTCAAGGACAGAGCTTGGGCAAGGAGAGAAAGTCAAGTGCTTGCAACCTTTGGCTGCCGTCAAGGAATGCTGAGGGTGTTCACCTCTGTGTTTTCGAGAACAGGGAGAGCTTCCCATTGCTCCTCGGGCCCTGCCAAGTGCATTTCTTTGAGTTCACAGAGTCAGCCACACCTTTTATGGCCTGGATATGCCCTAAATTCATGCTGCCTGAATGCACATGGTCAGTCTCCTCCATCTGCTTCCGCGCTCTATCCAAGGCTGTTTTTAGACTTCACATTTATTAAGAACATTTATTCCAAACAATAAGCGACAGATTTGCCCAGTGCCTTTGTGTGTGTCTGTGTGTGTGCCTGCATGGGTATGGCCCCCAGCTGCCTTCTACTCCCTCCCCGGGACTATCAAAGGTACCATCACCTTGCCAGGATTTTCTTCTCTTACTTTGTAAGGATCACTTTCTTCCCTCATTCTTTCTCAACTCTTTTCAGACTTCCCCATCGACTTCAAGACATAGTTCCTCCACAAACCAGACTAGACTGAACCAAGTCACAAATCCTAAAGGAACTCTGCATACCTCTCTGATGTCACATGTGGTAAATTCAGAGGAAAGAGAAATAAATCTGCCCACTCCACGCTGGTAAGAAGCCCAGGCTTTAACTTCAAACTTTGAACTGGAACACTTAACTAGCAACAAACGTCTCCTTATACTTATCATTCTAGCTGTTGTAGCTGAACCATAAAATTGAATTATTTATTTTTTCAAATACGAATGGATGGTTATTTAATAAGTTCAGTATTATCTGGGCAATGACAGGGAAAATAAATGCTAAGGAAATGTGCAAGTATCTCAAACATCTCACTGGCAGATTTCTACAATCTTATTAAAACCTGGATGTCTGCCCTTAGCTCTAGACATCAGATCTAGTCAAATAAAACACTTTGTGACAGGTCCTCCAAGTTTACCTAATATGCAATGTTCAATGTCGTTATTTCAACTGGACAAGGCAAATTACTTAAGGAAGAAAAAAAATACTCATAGTAAATTCTGTTATCTGAACTCTCAAAATCTCTTCTGTTTAAATTATAAAACTGTATTTAAAATACTTACTCATGTAATTCCAATCAGATAGAAATTATCCCCAAATTATCTGGATATTGTCAACACTGTGATTTTTGGCCTGAAATTTCCCAATCTCTGCTTGAGTTTTCAAATGTACCTTGTTTGCAAGCATAATTTCATGGTCTAAAAAAGCCCTACAATTAGGTGTCTGTCTGCTTCGTGATCAGAACTGTCTGTGAAAGAACTCGGAGTAAAGAACTTATGTGCAAAATTCTGTAATCTGCTTTTGATAGGTTTTAAAGGAAAACAGCAGTAATGGGTAATGATGTTCTCAAAACACTCAACGAACTTGTCTAAAAGTGATGAACGAGACTGCCATTTTTATTTTACTACATTTGTCTTTATTTCCTCATGTCTACCCATCACCTTAGGGCACAGAGTTAGAGATGCATGGTTCTCCACAATGGGACCTTCGCGAAGAACATGTCTGGACAATGTGGCAAATTTAAAACTGGGGGCCAGAAGGATACAGTTTAACATATACCAAAGTCACATTTAAAAGAGGGTAAATAAAAACAAAAATCTAGCAAGACAAAAATTAATACAGATTCGTTCTTACTATTATCTTGACAGTTTTCTACCATGCCTTAGTTAAAAATGTCTAACTATTATCATCTATGGCTTTGAAAAAATCTGTAGTGTTTACCTATTTTGTAACAGTGGACACAAGTACCTTAAAAATTAGGTAATCTTTTAAAAATTCTGTGTTTGAGTCCTTTACATCTAAAATACATGCATTTCTAATTGTAAGGTGATCTGGAGTGATTACACTGGATTCGGTTTGGAGGCAAGAGAGTCTCTTTGGAGAAACTACACCTTTTATACCAATATTAGAACACAACGTTTGAGGGAGGATTTTTACCCTTACTAAGTAAAAAAGAAAACCCTAGAGACAGATTCGTAAGGCAAAACAGTTTAACTTCAGGGACACATTTTGGTGATTTGTGAGGACAACAGAATAGAATATTTGACATTAGAACTGGATTAAAAATTCTGAAACATAGGGCCTTGGTAACTATTTCCCAGACTCTTCCAACCAAGAAAGCACAGTGAAACGTCATTAAATCAGACTCAAATGACTCAGAATTTGGATTAATTAAAGACAGAAGCTGGGACAAAGTTTAATCCCACCTAAATAATGCTTAAAAACACTCATGAAGGAAAAAAAAATCTGTTTTCATCTCTTAAGTATCCTAATTTTAATTAACTGTTTTCTTTGCATCAAAGTATATGTTTTCTGTGTCCCTGTTCTCTACCTTGAGTTTTAGCTACCATTTTTTTCTGAACACAATAAAACTGCATTTTTGCAAAGATTTCATAAAATAGATTTATTGTAGTAGATCAAGCCGCCTTCTCCCTCTTGCCTTTTTCATGACATTTTCCTGCATATTTATGATATTCAGCCAGCCACTGAGTCTTCACCTTCTTTTGGATACTCCTCCCCAACCCTCCCCTCAAAACTGATTCAAAATACGAATAAAAAGTGATTACTTACGAACACAACTAGAAAAGGTAGGATCCGGCCCAAATCCCATTTTGCAGGTACATCTGTAGCTGCCCATGGTATTCAAACACTCACCATTAGGGCATACACCCTGTAGCTGGCATTCATTAATATCTGCAAGAAAACAATTGTTTTAAAAGGAAAAGTCAAGTCTGGTTGAACAAATTCTGGCTATAAACTTCATTCTCTCTCTCCCTTTTTTTTTTTTTTTTTTTTTTTTTTTGTCTTTTTAGGGCCACACCCACAGCACATGGAGGTTCCCAGGCTAGGGGTCGAATTGGAGCTGTAGTTGCTGGCCTACGCCACAGGTGCAGCAATGCCAGATCCGAGCCATGTCTGCAACCTACACCACTGCTCATGGCAATGCCAGATCCTTAACCCACCGAGCGAGGCCAGAGATCAAACCTGCATCCTCATGGATGCTAGCCAGATTCACTTCCTCTGAGCCACAATGGGAACTCCAGTTCCCTCTCTTTTTTACTATAGTATCTCTCAGGTGTAGTAAATGAGATATGCTAGCAGCATTTAATGCAACAACAATTTAATCAAATCAAATCTGTATTAAACATCCATAATTCAACAAATATTTACTATGCACCTATATGTACCTGGTTCTAGTCTAGATACTAGAGATTTACCAGTTAATAAAACTGACAAAAGATTCCAGCCTTCACAGAGCTTATGTTCTAGTGTTAGAGTTTGTTAAGTATTATGGAGCATACAGGTCAGGCTCAAGATGCTTACTTAGAAGATACTTAGAGTCTAGTTGTACTTATAACTATGTAAAAATTAAGAAGTGAAAATCAGTCAAGTTATCATCATCAGAAGAGAGGTCACAAACTTGAAGAGGTTAAATTATGAGCTTACAAAGAGCTACTCGAGGAAGTTGGAGGTAAGGGTGCCTGCAGCACAGACAAGGAAGGAAGACTTCATTAGGGTTGAACTTGGGGAGATGCTGGACAGATGGGCAGGAAGGGGTGAATGCTCTACATGGGTGGACACTGGAGCAGGAAAGGGGATCAGGAAATCATGAGTCAAACCACTGGCTGGAAAAGAAGTTTCAGGAAGGTGAAGCGTTGGAAAAAAAGCTGCGTAAAGCCAGGCTAGGTTTGGATCCAATTTTATTGAGAACAGGGAAATATCCTAAAGGGTTGTGAGCAGGAGGAAGATATAATCAAGGGCAGGCTCTAAGGAAATGCATCTGGCCAGCACATGGCTTGGTGAGAAGAGATTACAAGTTTGACTGCTGAAGGAATAATGCAAGTGTGAGACGGGTGACAAGCCAGGCTGATGACAGTGAGAATAATCAGGACGAGAAGGAACGAAGTTTTTTTTGAAGGAACAACTGACAAGGCATGGTGCTTGACTGGCCAACACAGCACTGGAGAGGAAGAGACGTCAGAGGTGTCTGCGAGGCTTCTAATCTGAGGAAAGAGGAAAAGACACTGCTGGTTTTATGGAAAGTTCTGTGAAGGAAAGAGGCAGATGAAGAGGTACGTTTGACACTTAGAAGGTCAGGCGGGGATGCTCAAGTATAAATATATCCAGCAGCAGCAACAGCAGATTCAGGAATAAAGAGAACGGCAATCATCACTGGCAATAGAGACCTAAAGTCATTTGCATGTGGTGACGGCTATGGTCTCAATGTTTTGAGGTCCCCCCCCCGCCCCAATTCATATGTTGAAATTCTAACTGCCCCCCATCTCCCACAAAGATGATGGTGTTAGCAGGTCAGACCTTGGGAGGCACTTAAGTCATGAGAGAGGAACCCTCATGATTGGGATTAGAGCCTTATAAAGGGGGCTCCTGAGAGATGCCTAGCCCTTTCCACTATCTGAGCAAACAACGGAGAAATCTGCAAGTGGAAGAAGGCCCTCACCAAAAGGTGACCATGCTGCTGCCTTGATCTGGGCCTTCAAGCCTCCAGGACAGGGAGCAATAAATATCTGTACTTTTTAAGCTACCCAGTCAGGGGCAGCACAGCTGGACTAAGACAGTGACCCAAGGGGAAATGGAAATGATTTGGAAGAGGAGAAACCAAAATACGGTTCTTTTAGAAAAAAGGCTTTAGAGTCATTTGCAAAGGTAATTAAAAATAAACAGAATGTGACAGGTTAAAAGTAAAAAATTAGTAGTCATCTATTTTATTCAGGGCGGCTTACAAGTTAATAGTTAACAGACTTGGCTATTAGTGTTTCCATTGCAAATTATATTTACTTCCTTCGATATTCATTTGAATAAAACTTCTATTAAGGATCTTAAAATATCAATTTTCTACATTAAAACTGAACCATGGTAGCACAACATTACTAGCAGAATCATCCCATAAAAAGGCAAATGGAGTCCACGATGAATCATTATCTGTTTGTTTCACATTCTAAGTAGCCAAAGATAGCTATGTGGACATCTTTTATCTGACACATGCAATTTTAACTTAATTTCAGTGACATTATGACATTTTCAATGACATTCAAATGACAACCCAACCCCTATTTGTTGTATAAGTTCTACACCATTCCAGCTTCGACCCAGCTGGAAACTGGTAAAGTTAAGTGACACCTGGCACAGCATATGGTCCAGTACCTGCTCATGTTACTCTTTATCAGAGTGTGTATTGTACTGTAATGCACATTTATGCACAGCATGTAATCGAAAATATTCCCTTATAACTCATTCTCCTTAGGAAAACCACCATGAAGGACCAGGAAGAATGCCAAGGCCAGTAGGGGCTTACGGAGTACAAGAAAAAACCCTATCATATGTCCCAACTTAAACCTCAAATTTGGGTAACCAGCTAGTTGTGATCAAAAAGGCTGGACAAAAATCTCTCCTCTGCTTCCCCTCAGGTTCCCATTAGGGTGTGACTATCAGCCTTCCTCTTTCTCCAAGTGGCCTTTGCTCTGTTCACTGGTTGCACTATAACCAACACCTTCCATGATAACATCTCAGGACCCAGAATGTTTCCTTCTCTGGAAGTTTCTATGACATCACCATCCCAACCTCTCTGCCAGCCGCAGGTTAAGGTGGTGCTTTTCCCCCCACAAAGCATAGATGCCTGATATACAACCACTGCCTCGATGTCCCCTCTGTAACTCTCAACATTGTCCACTGCCTCGACCGTGACGCCATGGGAATGGAGGACAAGAATTCAGACTGAAAAAAGAAATAAACAATATGGCTACTGATAGGAAGAAGTAGAAAAAAATCCATGAAGAGGAACCACGTAAAACATTTCCCACCTTCTCTACTCTAGTTAGTATGTGCCACCAGCACTAGCAACACCACTTCTTCTAATCTTGGCTCCAGAAACCCAGAATCATGGACACACTCTCGCAGCTTCTAGAAAAACTCCCATTTCCTTCAACTGCCTCAATTTATTTTTTATTTTATTTTAGTCTTTGAGGGCTGCCACCTGTGGCATATGGAGGTTCCCAGGCTAGGGGTCAAATTGGAGCTGTAGCTGCCAGCCTGCACCACAGCCACAGCCATGCTGGATCCAAGCTGCATCTGTGACCTAAACCACAGCTCATGGCAACACTGGATCCTTAACCCACTGAGCAAAGCCAGGGATCAAAGCCGCATCCTCATGGATACTACTCAGGTTAGTTACCATTGAGCCACAATGGGAATGCCTCAATTTATTTTCTACTGTATTCTCTAAAATACTATAAATTAGATATTAAGATTTTTCTTTTAAAATTTACATACAGCAAAGTATATCAGTCTTAAGTATATGGCTAAATGTTTTTGCATACACACGTGTCTACATACAAGTACATACGTATACGTGTGTATGTACATACTGTGTAACCACCATCCCAATCCTGCCTTAGAACATTCCACAGCCTCAAAGAGATCCTTGCTGATATACAACCACTCAACATCTCTGTCCCCACAATAAATTCCGTATTCTGATTCTTACCATCATTGATTAATCTTGCCTGACCTTAAACTTCAAATAAAGGGAATCATAAGGTATATATTCTTTTATCTGACTTTGTATTAATTATTGTCCCTAGGAGATTGATCAATGCTGTTGCATGCAGTTCATTTTTCACTGCTCTGTTATACTTTATTGTGTGATCACACCAAAGTTAATTTATCCATTCTATTATTTTTTTTTTTTTTTTGTCTTTTGTCTTTTGTTGTTGTTGTTGTTGCTATTTCTTGGGCCGCTCCCGCGGCATATGGAGGTTCCCAGGCTAGGGGTCGAATCGGAGCTGTAGCCACCGGCCTATGCCAGAGCCACAGCAACACGGGATCCGAGCCGCATCTGCAACCTACACCACAGCTCACGACAACACCGGATCGTTAACCCACTGAGCAAAGGCAGGGACCGAACCCGCAATCTCATGGTTCCTAGTCGGATTCGTTAACCACTGCGCCACGACGGGAACTCCCCATTCTGCTATTGATAGATATTTGGGGGGTTATTTTCAACCATGCTCCTACAAACATTCCTCTATACATATATGAATAAAAGGCCTTTCGGTTGGCCTAGGTACTCCTTTATCTTGGATAATTATCTAGAAATAGAATGGTCCTTTCTGTACTTAGCAACTCTGGGTCACTTATTTATTCATTTTTTTCTTTTTTTCTTTTTTTTAGAGCCACACCCGCAGCATATGGAGGTTCCCAGGCTAGGGGTCTAATCGGAGCTGTTGCTGCTGGCCTACACCACAGCCACAGCAATGTGGGATCCGAGCCACATCTATGACCTACACCACAGCTCATGGCAATGCCAGATCCTTAACCCACTGAGTGAGGCCAGGGATCGAACCTGCAACCTCATGGTTCCTAGTTGGATTCATTTCCACTGTGCCACAATGGGAACTCCACTCTGGGTCACTTAATAAGGCTCATATTTACTTCAATAAATATGGTCAAATAGTTGTCCAAAGTGGTTGTGACAATTTCTATTCCCGGTACCAAGGGCTCCACAGCCTCATCCAGTTACTGTCAGTCTTTTTCATCTGAGTCACTCAGGGGGGAGTGTAGTGTTATCTCACGGTGGTTTGGACCTGAATTTCCTTTGCATATATTAGCCTTTCAGATCTAAAAACAGCCTCCCACAATCTTAGCATCAGTAAGACTGCTTCCCTCTAGTGTTCAGGGAGGATCGGTCCTGATTCTCAGAGTGGGATGTGCTTAGCTACGGGACACTCCGGGTGGTTCAAGGCCTGGGGCACATGCACTGGGTGGACACCTGGAAGTGAACACAGTGTGGCTAGTCCCCCTTGACACAGAATTCTCTCCAAATTGTCAAGAATGCCCTCCCTGAAAAACTCACACAGAGGAGATGAAAATATGAGTTGCTAAGTACAGAAAGGGCCATTTTAAAGTGAGGTTGTCTGAGGAATGGTGAAGTGAAGAGGGGGCGCTGGCTCCGTGAGGGGGCCTGAAGGGTTTCATTCACTCACCTCAATGTCTGTCTGTCTATATCTGGATGGTCCCCGACTGTCTCAGGACTGTGCTCTGGCCTGAGTGAGAAGCCAAACAGACAGGGTCCCCCAGATTGCTGAGTCTGGGGCTGTGTAGTGTGAGATTTACAAGAGCAGAGGCCTAGCATCCCCATGTCTGAGCGGGACTCGAAGGTGGTTCATCAGACAAAACTGCTTTGTGGACCTGTCCCTGAAGCCTGAGCACCCTGAACACCTCTTTCAAGCAAGCGGTCCCCCATTTCATCCGCTTTAAACATTGAACTTCTAAAAGAGGATGGCATTTGTCAAGAAAACGTGAAATTCACTGATAGGCTCTTTCTGTGAAAAATCATATTCCAGGTTTTAACATTTCACAAATAAAATTTAAAAATTTTTCTACTCATATTGTTCATTCCTAAAATGCAAAATTTTGCGTCTAAAAATTAGATAGACATTTTTTTGCCACTTCATTCTTCCATCCCATCTTTATTCCTCAGAGGATTGTGGGTGGCTAGATAGCTCATGTCTTTTGTGCTTAAAAAAAAAAAAAAAAAAAGGCAAAAAACATATCCTCTATGGTTTTTCATTTAAAAGCTCAGGAATTAGCACGAAACATGAGCAGTTATCTAAATGACTTTTTGAAGTAGCCAAGCTCTTAAAGACCTTTCTAAATAAATTGAAGGAAATTAGAGATTCACAAATGCATTAAGAACAAAACATGGTTATAACTAAACATGTTCTATTTAGATATGAGAAATTTAAGGATTAGGCTAAGAAAAGGTGTTATCAGGCCCAAGTTCAACAATTGTATGGAACATGATCAGCTAATTATGAATCATAATTCTATTCAGACTTCATTTCCTCAGGCTATTTTCTTTTCAAAAATCAAATAAAGGTGTCTAACTCAATTATACTTTTTATAAATAACTTATAGTTGACCACTATAATTGTGTTCTGGAAGTCTCATATTTTACAGGGTCAGTCAATCTCTCTGAATGTATTCTGATTAAACTGAAAGTGTTGTAGTATTTAGTTTAAAAAAAAAAAGTAAACAAATGAATTTGTTCATTGTTCTCCTTCTGCAGATCACCAAATTTTTCCGGATAGTTGTGGAATTCTATCTCTTGAAGGAGTGGTATCACCACTTGCACACAGCGCCGTTTACTGTGTTCAAGGATGAAGTGCCAAATGAATGGCTGAAAGAACAGGCACTCTCTGAGAACCAGTCACCCACGCCCTTACCTCCACCTGAACTGCTCTGTTGGGCAGTCTAGATGCTTATAGAAGCAACCAGGAAGATGGAAACTCATACAACTCCATGTGCACTTTTGGAGTAGGCCAAAATCTGGGGGGTTACCGCTAATATGAAGATTTACATACTTCATTCACTTAGAACATTTATAAAGTGTCTCTGCCCAGTAGAACTCACCATGTACCTCTGGCCACATACCAAGTTTGATGATCCAAAAAATAATACCACCAAAAAATGCACACTATTATATATGAAATGGATGGTCAACAGGGACCTGCTGTAGAGCACAGGGAATTTTACTCAATATTCTGTGATAACCCATAGGGGGAAAGAATTTGAAAAAGAATTGTTATGTGTATATGTATAACTGATTCACTTTGTTGTACAGCAAAAATTAACACAACATGTAAATTACCTATACCTCGATAAAACTTTGAAAAATGAAAAAAAATATATAAAACTGCTCTTCTTATAAATCTGAAATGGCTGAATATTGGCAGGGTTGCGTGGTTCAACCAAATAGAAACGAAAGAGAAGGCTGGGGCATCTACTACCCAGATAGTATAAAAATACAGAGCAGTTGGGAAATGGGCGTAACAAGAGACTCTTCAAACAACTGCATGTAACACAGGCTGCATTTGAGCATTAGGGGATGATACAATAATCTAGTACAGTGAGGTAAGAAGCCTCATCATCATTCTATTTACAGCAGCTTTATCTCACTGGAACTTCATGACAGTTTTGGACAGTGAGAAACACAACAGTTATTCCCATTTTAGAGAGAGAACTTTGTCCAAGCTCTTATTTTTTTTTTAAAAAGGGTTAAGGGAGAATGGGACATCTAATGGGAGAAACATCCCAGTAAGACTTAGTTTGGTAACTAGGACCCTAAATTATGTCACCTAGAGCAAGTCATTTATTTTCTCTTGATCTCACTTTCCTCTCCCGCAACCCAGACAATCCCCAAGGTGGCTTCTAGCTTAAGCATTCTCATTTCAAAACAATCTGCCTGTTGCCAGGGCTGAAAATGCCAAAGAATAAATAAAGAATGACGCGGAATGCATAACATGTATCACGACTATCCTAAGCACCCTGTGGGAAATAAGCATACTTTTATGTCTCTCCTCTCCTATAGGAAAGTATGTAGGTTTAACAAAGTGAGTAATAATTTACTGCCTTTTTAGTGATGCAAGTTTATAGAGGAAATGAGGCATGTCCGGTAATCAACAGGAATTGGGTACAAGGTGAGAACAGTACATGCAGATCTCTATACTGTGTGAAAATATGAAGCCGTCTGGAGATTCTGCTGTGACTACTCAGTTTTTGCTGATGGAAAGAAATTCCACTGCACAATTTAGCAGTATGACTTCCAGTTGAAAGCAGAAAAAACACCTCGTGAGGTGAGTAATTTTCCTAGCCAGGCAGGCCATTTGGTTATTTAATAAGGATCACTTACTTTAGGTAAAGGAGTTCACCCTCTGAGAGGACGTGAGTATTTCTTACACTCCCCAGGAAGGAGCTTCACCCCAGTATACATGCCCCTGGAGGAAAGTGACACAGGGTACACATAGGCTTGTATACTTTTATTTGAGGGAATAAATGTCTAGATCTTGAGCCTTCATGTGTTTCTAAAAGTGACCTGCCTAAGAACACATTTGCCAATCTCCTTTTCTCTCTCTCCTTTACTGTCTCCATTGTCTTCATAAACTCTAAGGCACACCTCTTTTTTATATTTTTAATTTTGTATTATAGTTGATTTACAATGTTGTATCAATTTCTGCTGTACATCAAAGTTACCCAGTCATACATACATATATATGCTTTTTTTTTCATACTATCTTCCATTATTTTCCATCCCAAGAGATTGAATATAGTTCCTTGTACTATACAGTAGGACCTCATTGGCCATGCATTCTAAATGTAATAAGTTTGCATCTACTAACTCCCATCCATCCCACACCCTGCTCCCTTGGCAACCACAAGTCTGCTCTCCAAGTCTGTGCGTCTGTTTCTGTTCTATACATAGGTTCATTTGTGCCGTATTTTAGATTCCACATATAAGTGATATCATATGATATTTGTCCTTCTCTTTCCGACTGGCTTCACTTAGTCTGATAATCTTTAGTTGCATCGATGTTGCTGTCAATGGCATTATTTCATTCTTTTTACAGCTGAGTAGTATTCCATTGGGTACATCTCCCACATCTTCTTAATTAAGGCATACCTCTTGCCCATCCAGAATCCTTCTAGGTACACTGCCCTACTACATGAAATGTTCAAAGGCACCAAGAAATTCATAAATAGATCCCCCTCTGAGGAAGAGCGATGTCTGATTTATTTCATAAGAAGGCCTGGTTGTGCCAGTTAGGTTAGACAGCAGATACTATTCTTAAATAACTCTGTAGCTCCAAGGTTTGGATGAAAACATGTTTCAAGCCCACATCTAAAATAAATATGCCAGAAATGAATCTACTACATCTATGTTTTTGATAAAAAATGTAAATATAAGCTTAAAAAATGTGTGACTATCTCTATGTTTTTCAAAATTATTTTAGGAGATGAAGAAAGAAAAAATGTTGGAAGATCCAAATTCTAGAGTCATTTTACCCAAGGCATTTTATATAAAACCCAAGCTTTGTGAGACTTATGCTAAAACAAGAGTTCTGTGGCGAATATAATGACAAACACCATATATTCACATCCACGAGCTCATGAAAGGCCCTGAGAGGTCCTTTGGCCAGGACTCTTGGTTTTCTCTACACCATTTAGCGATGGAAGCTTTTTTCTCCCCACACCATCTATTAACATCCTTCTGAACTGGTGGTCTGTGGAGCACATTTTGTGAAATGTTGCTCTCTTGGGCCAGCCCCACAAACTACTATATGGGTGTTTTGTGGTTCTGCTGGTTTCCACCTAGGCCCCACTGCTGCTGTAGCCTCCCTCACGACCTGCAACTGTCCCACCTTTATGAAATAGTAACATAGCATGGGATGGATTCAATCACTGGACTCACTCAGAAGAAGTGAACCACCATGGGAACAACTCTCTGTCTTCCAATCCTTCTGTCTGCAGGGTAACATGATAAAGGAGTGATCATAGTCCAGAGAACAGCCTGTATTTATTTCTTGGTACATGTGTGCTACACATGGAAGATACACATCTCTGCTTATCTTGGATTTCTGACTAGCATCTACAGACACAACATTAATTTCTCCTTGAAACATTCACAGTGATATATCTATCATGGGCTTTCTTCATCACTCGTGATACAACAGGCGTCTCCCCATTGATTTTACAGCCCCAGAGATTAAGGTCAAAGAGCTATTGGAAAGTACAATGTGCTAATGACTCACTTCACCACTGCCTTTCCTGAAGAAAAGTGAATAAAATAAACAGACATTTCCTTTTTGAATCCTAGCCCAGTGATAGGAGCGCAGTAAAAGGATACACCAGAAAATGATTCTAAAGTGGATGGGAATGGGTCCCAAATTGATTTTAAAATGCTCTTTAAATTCTTACTCAAAATATTGTGCCTATTTAAACTAGAAAGAGCAGCAGGAGTTCCCAGAGGATCCTAGGATGGTAAAGTAACACCTTTCCATCAGTCAAATGTATCAATTCACTGACTACCGCGAGACATGATTCAGCATCACGTTAAGTATCCCACCAGTGTCTGGGATTAAACTACTAAGTAGAGCAGAGCCATGCAATGAATCCAACAGGCTGAAGAAAAAGAGTTTTAAACATTTTCAGTATTTTGAATAATTTAATTATCTAGTCAGGTTGACTCCAGTCTTAGTTTGCCCCTATTGATTTTCTACTCTGATTTTCCCAACAGGTAGCAGGAACAGTGGATTCTAAGCTTCATTTTTATACCCACACTACTCTCCTAAACATATTGCTTATTTCCTACTAGAAAGAAACAAATACCACAACAATCAATTCCCTTATGATACTGGAACTGAAAGGGACTGCAGAAACAACACTAACTGTAGCAAGTATTGCGTAAACTGAGATGTCACAGAAGAATATGCTGAAGGAAGGGAAAGGCCCTGAAAGCTTTTAGAGGAAAACATCAATGCCTATTATCCCTTCACTAGCCAGAGCTCTGGATATTAAAAACTGGCATTGGCCACATGCTATTAAGAGAAAGAAGCCAGACACAAAATACCACATACTGGACAATTTAAAGACTCATAGGAAGACAACTCATCTATGCTTATAAGAATTAGGACAGTGATTACTTCTGGGGAGGAAAAAGGGAGAAAGTAAAGATTGAGAAGGGACAGAGGGAGGATTCTGGGGGTGCAGAGGATCTCCTGTTTCTTGACTTGAATACACAGTTACGTTCACTTTGTAGTATTCACTGAGCTAATTCTCTAGGATTGTGCATTGATCTCTCTGTTGGTTACACTTCAATAAAAAACTTAAATGTATAATATACGTAATAAACCACATAATCTCTAATATTATCAGACTCTCTTCACCAGTCCTCCTTCCCCTTCCCTCATCTCCTCCCCCTCCTCTTTTTTTTTTTTTTTTTTTAAATGGCCATATCCACAGCATGTGGAAGTTTCCCGGCCAGGAACTGAATCCAAGCTGCAGCTGCAACCTACACCACAGCTGTAGAAACACCAGATCCTTTAACCCACTGTGCTGGGCAGGGAATCAAACTGGCACCTCCTCAGTGACTCAAGCTGCTACAGTCAGATTCTTAACCCACTGAACCACAGCAGAAGCTCTACCAGTACGTTTTCATTAAAGTCTCTTAAGTTTAGGTGTAAAGTGACCTCACAGCAATACAAAGAGCTTCACTTTCTCTTTTCACTAGCAAAACCCACATACACATGATAAGACTCTACAAATCAGCAAGGGGTTATGCACTGATTTCCAAAATGGCCCAAATTCTCTGCCTCTCCACCCTGGCCTATCCAGCCCTAGGCAACCATAAGCTCATCCTAGACGCATGACTGAGCCCAGCCGAGATCTTCCCCATCTGGCCTGGCGCAGCAGAACGGTCCAGCTGCTTTAGGATGCTCCTGTTAAGGGGGAAGGGAGAAGAGGTGATACTGGAAGGTAAGCACCTTAGGAGGAATGTTCCAAAGAAAAGCGAGCTTAAAAAAAATCCAGCCCCTAGGCACATAAACATTCTGCTTGTTAAAGAGTTCTTGGCTAAAACGAAGGTACAATGGCTTGCTAATAACATGAGAGAAAAATATTTCCTTTAATGAAAGAGCAGACATACTTCAAACAGGAAAATGTGCTATAAAAATAAACAAGAAAGTATAGAGAACTCTGATTCCTAAACCAGACTACTTAAAGCACCTAGTAGGATAGTTTAATCTAGAGAGTAAAAGAATTAGAGAGCATCTAATATCCCTGCCGATGCCGCTCTTATTGAGCAAGGCTCTAAGTTGTGGTTTCCCCACCTCTAACAAGCAGATGCAGTTGTCAGGAATTAATGACCTGCAAAGCATGATGAGAAGTACTACAAACTACTATAAAAATGTTAGAAGCAGAGGGAGGGGAGCCTAGGCATCAGAGGTAGATTCTATTACCCTCCAGCTATGTCATCTTCCACCACTTAATTTCTTTGAGACTCAGAGCTCTTTCACTACAAGTTTTTTTTTTTTTTTTTTTTAATTAACAACACTCTTTATCTCACAGGATTATTGTGAGAATCATGGCATAGCTGAAGGGCTCAACCCAATGGCTGCCCTCAATAAGTGTTCAATTAGCACTAGCAAAATACACAAATAGGTAGGTAAAAAGATGTGTAGGCAATGACCACAAAGGAAATTTATTGTATTAGAAAAGAGAAAGGTATCCAGTTGTTCTTACGCAAGCACTACCATAAGGAGAAAAGTACCACATAAATAACATAAGCAGTAATTGGAAGCAGAGCAACAGGCAGCCTAAGTGGTTCTGCCTCAGGACAAAGTCTCGGGGAGAGCTGGGTGAGAACCCAAGATTACTAGAGGAAGAACTTAGGTTAGGCACCAAAGTTCATCAGGACTGAGTGCTGGAGAGCATAGGAAACTTTGACCACTTATGGCACTGGCTGTGTCAGGATCACTGTCACCGAAAATATATTGATGTCTACAAGTCATCACTGTCTCCCTTGTTCCTGGCTCCTATCACTGCAAAAAGGGCCACAACTGGGTGAGTGGGCCTTGAAAGAGAGGGCAAGACAGGGAGGGAGAGTAGAGAGCACCCATACAGTTGTTCCTTGGTATCCCTGGGGGATTGGTTCCAGGACCCCCTTCTCCCTGCATAGACCCCCATATCCATGAATGCTCAAGTTCTTTACATCAAATGGCATAGTAAGGCCAGCCCACCACTGACTGTGCTAGTTGAAGAAATATACTAGCTCCATGAAAATTTGGTCTCATTCTAAACTCTTTGAAGCAAATTAAAAATGCCAATAGAGGAACAAACAAAATTCATAACATTAATTAATAAACAAACTATATGATTTTCCCACCTATTTAAAATAAAACCTTGAAAAGAACTGACATTCCCTAGCCACTAGGCACTGTGCCAAACAAATTTCAAATCCATCCTGCTTCCACCCCCAAATACCTTTGCAATCTCACCCACCTCCACTTGTGGGACTTGCCATGCACAAGCCTGGTGCATGTCCTCACACACCTGTGTCTTAGTTCCTGCCAAGCCTAATACCTACCCTACCCCAGAGCATCATCTTTCCCAAATTACCATTGTTTAAGAGTAAAATTATTTTTCTACACAGAAAACTCAGAAGAAACTATTTAAAACCACAGGAGTTAGTTCTAGAAACACAATATTTTACAAAATAATTTTGCTCAGAGTCATAGTCAATATAAAATACCCGCAGAAAACCTAAATAAAAATGTACAGGGCCCATGTGAGGAAAAATATACTACTTAACTGGCCTTCATGTGTTTTCAAATTTATAGAGAAAAAGAAATAAGGAAGGAGAGGAGGGAGTTCCTGTCGTGATGCAATAGAAACAAATCTGACTAGGAACCATGAGGTTGCGGGTTCGATCCCTGGCCTCGCTCAGTGGGTTAAGGATCCAGCATTGCTGTGGCTGTGGTGTACGCTGGCAGCTGTAGCTCCAATTAGACCCCTAGTCTGGGAACTTCCATATGCCATGGGTGTGGCCCTAAAAGCCAAAAAAAAAAAAAAAAGAAAGAAAAGAAAAAAAGAAATACACTCTCAAACTTCTACTTATATGTATATATAAATACTTATTATTATTATTGTATATATATATAAGATTGGTAGGAAATATATTTATGTATATGTAAATATATTATTATTATTATATATGATTGGTAGGAAATTTAACAAAACATATCAATTTGATAATTTTATTTTTTATACATTTCTCTAGTTCCTAAATATTCCTACTTATAAAAATAAATCAAAGGTTTTTTTGAAGGAATATATTTTTAATTGCCATTTATGACTTTCTAACTCGACGGGAATTTTCCTTTAAAATTTCATAGTGTTTGGGTCATTTCTTACAGCGCTTACTACCAACTGCCTTGATGTTTTAATCATATGTGAGGACAGTGATCTTTTTAAGGGTAAGAACTGAGTTTTATCAATATATTTCATAGTGTCCCCACTAAATTGTCATTAAATACCTATAAAACAAGTGAGTGAATGAATGAATGGAACACTGATGGGCTGCTTAATTACAATGGATAAAAAGACTCTCTGTGGATACAGAGAGTTAATTATATAATTTGAAGTTTTCTGATAAGCTTTTCAATATCCTTAAAGAAAAATAACTTATTATACATATATTAAATACCACATTCCAATATTGAGTTCTTAAAAAAAAATTCAATCTTGATACAGACACACTCTTTTTTTTTGGCTGCACCCACTGTATGCAGAACTTCCTAGACTAGGGATCGAACCTGTGCCGCAGCTGTAACAACACAGAAACCTTAACTGCTAAGCCACCAGGGTACTCCATGGATACATTCTTTTCTTTCTTTTTAAAGAAACACAGTAAGTTCATGCTTTGGCATTCATCCCTGTGCCAAACATACAGCAATTACAGATAAATTACAAAAGAAAACCTAAAAATGAGATCAATAGCCCAGTAAGCCTGTAATGGCATAGAAATGCATGGTAGTGGGTGAGCCACTTGAACCTCTGGGTCTGCTGTCTGGAGAGCAGCAAGGGAAGCCAGGAGTTTATCAGCTGAGGGTAACTAAACCTGTCCTAGCAAAAACATCCCTTCCTCAGCAACTGAAATCTGGCTACACTTTCCAAAAGGCTTAAAAAGTTAAATGCATGAAAATAGTTTTTTAGTAGTAAATCAAGAACAGGTTAGCTACGAAAAATAATTAGAAACCTCAGAAATGAAAAATAATCTTAAAATTAGAAGTGTGAACAGATGGGATAGAGTCTATATAGGCAGAGTAAAGCAGCAATTAGAAAACTGGAAAACAGAACTGAGGTATTCATGCATAATGCAGCAAAAACAAAAGGATAATAGCCCAAAAGACTTGTTCAGAGATATGAAAAATAGAGACGATCCAACACTCATTGAAGAGGCGTTTCAGCGAAAAAGCACAGTGGAGAAGCAATATTTGAAGAGATATCAGTTGCTCTCAGGTGGATTACGCACTCTGCCTCCTGAATAAAATCAAGATAAATCCAAATATAAACAAAGTCCTGGTAAAACTACAGAACATCAAGAGATGATCTCCACAGAGAGAAGGATTATCCAGAAAGGAAGTATCAAAAACTAGTCAGAAAGACACTGATATAACATAGTCAAAAGTATTATTGGAAGATAACTGTTCAACTATAATTGTACACTCGACTAGTCTCATCATAGAATGCACTCAAAATAAAGTTATTTTCAACGTATAAAGTTTCTACTTCTCGGTGGTTCTCATTTAAGGAACCATTTAAGGATATGACTTCAAAATATACAGTAGCAAATACAAATGCAGGATACCCACGTAAATGTGAATTTCAGATAAATAATACTTTTAAAAATGTGTGTCCCAAATTATTTGCTGTTTATCTGAAATTCAAATTTAACCGGGCTTCCTCTATTTTATCTGGCAATCCCACCACAAAAGAAAACATGAACCCAGAAAGCAGGCAGAGGACACAAGAAACAACACTGAGTGCAAAAACTAATGTCAGTAAATTCACTTAACTACGAACTATATGGGGAAAAAAATTATTTCCATTAACTATACCTCTGAGAGTAATTTCCAAATGATAACTCTTGTGTAAGCCTCAAATCCACTTCCTTTTAAATATGCAAGAAGTTGTCATAATGGCCTTTGGACATTTCTACATTAAAAGAAGTGGAAATCCAATAACCGTTTTCCTGGCATGTATCTCAAAGCCTGTTATATTGTAAATAGGGCATGCAATTAATCATAAGAAACATAAGAAACTTGTTCTAAAGTTGGGAATCACTTCATCTCACCCTACCTGTCTATTTAAAACAAACAAACAAACAGTTGTACTTTTTGGCATGAATTCTGGAGCGAAGTATCACGGCACTATGCCACAGGCCATATTATTTTCTCCAGCCAAGTAAGTTTTCTTGAGGGTCTTTTCCGTACCTTCTGGCCCCCTCAAAGCACTCAAAACTGGTTTTCCTCTATGTGTTCGCCATACTGCAGTCAGAAGCAGTTTTTTGATAATCACTATGAGGTGTGAAATGTAAGCTATAGTCTAGCAAGCTTTTCATAACCAACAAGTCCCAGGCATGGCTTCCCTATGTGGATTATTATTCAAGATTGGTGAGTTTCATTTAATAACAGAGATATTCCTCTGAAAAAAACGATCTTTTCTGTGGTTCAGATAAAATTCAATTTCAGATGGACTTTGGGGTGCTTTTTATCAAAAAGGAGTCCTGCAGTAAACGTTTGGTAGATTATTATTGTGTCTTGGCATATCTGTTTTGTAAATTTACTTTATTAAAGCAGAATGACCAGTGTAATGAAATGATGCCAAAAGAAAGTTATGTGGACAGCTCTTTCATATTTGCTTTAAAGGGCTCATCTGGAGTCAGCTGAAATTCAGCTAGTTGGACGAGTGAACAAAGCAAATTACGTCCTGCTGATTCGAACTGATTTAATTACACTCAATCCAAAGGGCAAGACTGATGTCTTATTCATCATTCATCATATAGCCTGAGTCTGTAGCTCAGGAGTGTCCCGCCAACTGATGTTTGTGGATGATGGAATATTAAGTTTTTAAGATTATTCATGAAAAAAGGAATACATGCACACTGGCTCCTAAAAATGTACATGTCTTCTAGCTAGGTATTCTGGCATAACCCATGGCACCTTGGCACAAGCTAAAAATGTGTGAAACAGTAGACTGATTTCATACCTATCAAGTATTCAAACAGGTAAGTGATTTTAGCATATCAAAAAAGAGAATACACAATGAAAAGAGTGAAAAGGTTTCACTACATAGACTGGTGCCCACGTAATTTCAGAACCCAATCTTAGTTTTTAAAGTTAGATTTACACCTAATTTTGAAGGACTCATTTATTTCATGTCAAACTAGTGGGTGAATAATCAAAACGCTGAGAAGCAGTAGAAAAGCAGGCGTTCCTACTATCATTTCCATAAGGTATTACTTCAATTAATTCTAGGTCTACCTCAAACCTCTAGCATAATAATGAAATGGCAAATGCTGGCCTAGATCTACCAGGAGATTTAATTGTATTGTTTGTTATGATAAATGAAGCAAATTATAGCAATTCCATAATGTTGTGGGGAGTAAGGAAAGGTTTTAGAGCTCCATGTGTGTATATGTAATAAATCATTCCTTTGAAAAGATAATTGCAGCACTAGAAAGGAGGGGAAAAAAACCCATTTTTAGGGCAATTATTTCAAAGCTCCTCAAATTAACTGGTGCACAGTTGGTTCTTTGTTACTGAGTGCACAACATGAAAATTGTTTCAGGACATTAATTCACTTAGTGGAAGGAAATAATGTAATTCTAGTTATTAATCACTTTAATTTTAAATGTGCTTTGTAAACTGAGAAGACATTAAACTCTAAGAACAATCCAGAATGCACAAGTAACTAGATGGTTAATGGGCTCCTTTTGAAAAACTTCAACATAAAATCAAAATGTTTCAAAGAACTAGGAAAACCCAAGTGTACATATGTAACACAAAATTCTATCCAATTTTAGGGGCCAATAATATCACAAAGGGAAGGAAATTAAGCCCTTCTCTCAAAAGCAATTTTAATAGATTATGATGAATGAAATCATATTATTTTATGAGTCAATCTTCTCTGTAGTATAATTTAGCAGTACCTTTTTGAGGCACCATGAAATAGAATTTTCTGTGATATTTCACTCCAGAATCCATGCCGAAAAGTACAACACTGTTTTGCAAATATCCTCCTGAGACAAATGTTAGCCAGGATTATTTGGTGTTACAGAACATCAGTGCAAATGACTGAGGTGGAACCATTTGATATGCTCAGTATGAACAAAATTTGCTAAAGGTCACTCCATACCAGCCACACTAGAGGAGGAAAAGACAAAACAAACAAAAACAAAAACAAACAAACAAACAAACAAAAACTCAGGGAATTATTTAGTGAAGTCAGAGGATATGCGCTGTGTTCCTGACATGGATTTTAGTTCACTAAGACTGTTAGAGGCTATTTCTCTGTTTATTTCAAAGTACACATATTTTCAAGTTACTACTACCACCACTTTCAACCCAGACAAACAAAGGAAAATTAACTAGACACCTCCCAAAGTAACTGAAATGAAATTTGGTACTGCATATGGGTACTGAACTAGGCATTGCTCAATATGATTTATAACCTCAGTTCTATTTAGCCACAGGAAGGAAAGTCATTTAACCAGTCTGGGCTTGAATGTCCCCAGCTTGTAAAGTACAGACACTGGTCTAGACGATTCCTGAAAGGCCCTCTGCTGTACAACGCTGCAGTATGTTTCAACAGACAGTGAACAAAAGCATGCAGAGTTTTATCTTACTAAGAAATGTGTTCACTCAGATAGTTAATACCTGAATAAGGCTGCTAGCAACAGTCTGATGAGGGCAAAAAGACTCTGCTGCTGAGTCTTATGTCAGTAAAGAACTAGAGCTTCTAGGTACATGTATGTGCTCACATGTGCACGTGCCCATGGATGGAGAAGAGGTGACTAGTATGGAGTCCACAGGGTACTCCGTAATGTAATCCCATCTCCCGTGGATTTCATCACAAACAGATAAAAGGGGGGAAAATTCCATCAAGGTTTTTAAAATTTTATTTTTATTATAGTTGAGTTACAGTGTTGTGCCAATTTCTGCTGTACAGCACAGTGACCCAGTCATACATATGTATACATTCTTTTTCTCATACTATCTTCCATCATATTCTCCTCCAAGAGTTTAGATATAGGTCCCCGCCATCAAGTTTTAATGGTAGTGAACCAAACACTGAACTTCCGTTTCCTAAATGGAGGGAATAGGAGGTGGTGCCCTGTTTGACCTTCACACGCTGGCTAAAGAGCAAAATGTGGCAAAACAACTCAGGATTTTAAAAAGGCAAACAACTGCTGCAATCATACGCAAGTGAATTCAGTCACTCTTACCTTGACAGAAGGTATTGTTAACCCGTTTATAACCCTGTAGACATTCCATCATTTGGTTATATCCATGATAGGCTGGAAAGAAGAAACAATTCTGTTAACATTCTTAAATTCTTATAACCCAAACTACTCTATGTGAGAACCAAAGCCATATAAAACATCAGTAATCTTATTTTTAAGATACCAACCCAATGTGTATCCATTACTTTCATACTGCCCTTTTTAAAATTACACTTGATATTTTGCAACAGATGTAAATCTCAATTAGTTATCAATTTTGATGTAAATTCCAAAAATCCTAAGACTGTTCCATATTTTTTCCTAATTAGTGAGTATTTCTTACAAAAAAAAAAAAAAAAAAATTGGTTCCTGCCCAATGATTAACCACAAGCAGTTGAATTTTCTTCTGATAGGGTGACTATATATCCTGGTCTGCCTGGGACAGTTCTTGGTGATGCCTGTTGCTCCAGCCAAGTTCATTAACAATGCTCCATTTCACTCTCAAAAGTGTCTTGATATAGACAATAATGTATATGTGTGTCTTAATTATAGGTTCACATATTCCAGTTATAAGCTGATTCTTACTACTATGAAGTTGGGAAGACTAGTGGGTGATGAGAGGAAGTTGGGGGAGGTAAGGTGTTGCTGTGAACACTCAGAAAATTCACCAGCAACACAAATGTCTCAGTCACCAATTTATCAAAAAATCCTGGTCACTGAAATTCTGACATACTAAAATGATCCTGAGCTCATTCTTGGCATAAGTTCTGGAACCAAGCTGACCTGTTCAAATCTTTGATAGCTGTGCAACCTTAGGAGACAAGCTTCCTGGGTTTCAAATGGAACTCTGTACAATGGGAATAGTCACATCTATTGGGCAGGTTGGGGACTTTAGAGATAATTTATGCAAAATGCCTACTGCAGGGTCTGAAAAAATAAGCACTCACTAAATGACAGATGTCATTGTTTCCTGCAATGAGGTGGTTCTTTTATTAAGATGATGACTAACAGAAGATGGGCTATAATCAAAACAGGATAAATGGTTATTAAACCACTTCAAAGACCTGAAAAAGAAGCCAGGAAAAAAAGAAGAAGAAGGAGAAGAAATCTGCAAGTAAAAATGAAATTTTCTTTTGGAAAGTAAAATTATTTTGCCCCTAACACATGCTCTTTATTCTCACCACTAATGAATAGTGTGAGTATTTACAAGAGGCATTCCTCTCCTCTGTTGCTTCCTTTCTTTGCTGTATTTCCCCCACCAGAAAACAGTTAAAGTAAGGAGTCTGGGAATATTGGGTTAAAAGAAAAAAGGCTAGTAACGTGGGGTGTCATTCATTCAGCCCCTTGAACACGTGTCTAGTCTTGTCCCATAAAACAAGGACACTCTGTAGCAGCTTACCTACAGAGATTGTGGGATCTCTGTGAATTGTTCAAAGGCAAAAGAGAGATCATATCTTGTTTAAAATTAACAGTCGTCTACCTCAAAGGCAGAAAGCCAGACCAGATGATCTCTTAAAGTCTTCTGTTAGGTTTTGATGTTAATTCTCTTGTAAAAAACTTTTAAAACACAAGTAACTTGTTCATGCTAAGTACCTTTTTAATAGATTACAGACTCTTTAATGAAATCACTTGCAGATTTAAATTTAAGTTTCCACAGTAAGAACTGATCAACAAGGAAAGGTCTTTCTGTATGTGGCTAAACAAAAACTTCAAACATTAAATAAAAGGCACTTGAAAACTAAAGTTTGAACTACTTTGAGTGAAAAAAAAAAAAAAAGCATGGAACACAAAACCCTAGCCTATAAAGCCAAGGAAAGTCTGCTCTCTTCCAAAACAAGTATGATTTAGAGAGTAGTACCAACCAAGGAAAGGAAAGTTTTTTAAATGACACAGGAAGAATGTGACCCTGAGTGTGTTTCTTGGGAGTGAATCATGTCACAGGACAGCACAAACGGAGTAAATGTCAAGAGTTAATAGTTTATTTCAGTCATAATCCATGTTGCTCTTCATGAAATGGAATCAATCTCTTCAATTTACACATTAGATGAGCCCACGTAGGAACTTATTTCCATCAGCATTTAGTTAAAAGTGATAGCAACTTTGTACTTTCACGTTCTACTTAAATTATTATCAACATTATCATGTAGAGCCAACAAAACCATATAAAGCAGCAAATTTATCCCCAGATGATACAATTCTAGAGAGAAAATGACAGAACGTCAGGAATACAAGTTAGGGATTATAAAACAAAACAAAACAAAAAAGACAACACCATGATTCCCTTTACTCCCAACTTCTGTCCCTGGTCTTACAACTTACTTGGAAATAACAGGAAAGGGGAGAAGCTCAGCAAAAGATACACAGGGAAGGGGAGAAATGGACAAGAAAAATGAGAGATAAAATGGAAAAAGTATAAGAGAGCATATACTTAGTCCTAACCCAGGTTGTAAGAACTGACCTTCTCTTTTTCAGTCCTTAGACGCAGCAATGGGAAACATACCACCCTTCACAATATTCCTAAAGACAAACTTACCCAAAAATAAAGGGTAGATATTTTTTTAAAAGGCAATGCTTCTTCAGTATTTTAGCTATTGACTCATTTCACGATCCATGAGCCTCCACAGCAAATGACACAGCTAGGAGTCAAACTCCTAGCACTCGAAGTCACAGCAGATGTCTCCTACATGTCCCTTCGGTCAGGGTGCCACAACAATTTTAAGCAAATGGATCTTTCAGTGCAGCGGGGTCATCACACTCATGATTGAAACCCAGAGAAAGACATTGTCTCACTACTAAATGTCCCTGTTTTTATAGTCCCCTCCCCACCCATGAAGACTTCATTAATTATCAGAAACTTTAGAAGGTGTTTCCAAAAATTATTCAAATATTCCTCTAAAGGAACATAGCATTAATTATTAACAAAAGTAACTGAAATTAACTTTAGATATCAAAAGATTTAGAGAACATAAACGGAGAGACAATTATTTAAAACAAATGATGATGATAATGACGGAATAATAGTATGTAAGACAAACCCATGGAGCAGTGATTCTAAATGGCAGATTCTAGATTGAATAAGTTTAAAAGGCAGTTGAGAATATCAATCAAACTAACAGATGTTTAAAGAAGGGTAAACAAAAATTATCTAATTGGAGCAAATGAGAAATTCCTTGCGCTGTGAATTATTTTTAAAAAATGATTAAAAACTTCAAATAAAGCAAAAAAATGATGACAGAGAAAAACACTACTTGCTTTCTTGCCAAAAACATGATGAATAAGAGGAAAAAAGCTCAACTTAAAACAAATTATCTCTGTCTTTCCAAAAAGTATTAGGATGAGTTATCCAGAGTTATTTAATACTATATTCAAAAATTGGGAAAAATAGAAAGATGTAAATATGGATTTATTCAAATAAATAGGTTCTGAAAAATAAATTTTAAGACCGATCAAAGCACATGGGTGTCAAGAGAGATTCATGTCATTAGAAGCATGATAGTCAACAGTAGCGAACAAGGAAAAGGGAAAAGCACTGTGTCCTAATGATTCTAGGTTTCTCTTTGGCGAATCAGCAACCAATCATTTCTCCACTTTAGCTTTTCTTCCAGTGAAATCTGAAAACCTATAGTGTAATAAAAACTACAAGGTAAGTTGTGGATATTAATAAAAATTTCATTTAAGAAATGTAACTTAAGAAACAACTGCACTGACCTTTTACAGGGTTTGAAATATTTAATTACCATTTTAAAAGAGACCTGAGAAATTGGAGCCTACTTATAGCACATGGCCTCTTAAAAGACTTAAAAAAAAAAAAAATCAGTCATCCAACTGGACAAGGCAGCTGATAACTGTGCTTATTACAAAAGAGAATTAACATGAAAGCTTTCTAAGGTTTCTGGAAAGGCAAATTATCGCTCTCTGTTCTATAGTTCAATGAGATTTCTTTGAAAGTCTAACATGGTCTCACCATTAGGACAGTAATCAAAAGGAAACAGGCTACATTAACCTGCAAAGGAATGATGAAAGGTCACTTACACGGCTTCTTGGGGCATTTCTGGCATTTGTGAAAGCCCCAGGAGGTACCCACAGTTCCACAGCAGTCCTCCTGCTTTGAAAGGCCAGGGAGCGCTTTGCCACACTGCAATGATGAGGTGTGAAATATGAAGGTTAATTGAATGCAGGATGCCCAGCTCCAGAGCACTGCTGTGCTTCACAGCCACATTATAAAACAGTTTCCTTGTTATCGACCCAGAGCTGGAATGGGGGTGTGGACTCTAACACCTCGGGACAACACACCAGAACACAATCAACAGGACACTAAAATAAACAAGCATCGTCCCAAGAGCTCCTTGGCATTTAGAGTCTTAAGAAAATCTGTCACTGTTTAGGGCACTTTATAAAACATAACTTTCCGATGCCACTGTTTTCCTTAGTAAGAACCTCGACCCTTAGAAGATAAACTTTTTAAAATTTGCGTTTTAACTGTTGAAAATCTCTGCCATGGACCTTCAGGGAACAGAGCTGTAAGGCTGAGGCATTTGCAGACCTTGGGGATGTGGCACAGATCCCATCTACAAGAAACCTCTGGTCCTCCTGTAACACCAGGGCCCGGGCAGGGATAGGATATCATCATGGGCTGAGCCCCATCAGCCTAGGCAGAAACGAAGCTTCCAGACATCCAAGCAGCCTGACCCAGGGAAGTCAGCCAGGCTAGAACAGTACTGGCAGTTGAAGTCAGGTCAGCAGGCAGTAGAGCCAGGCTTCAGCGGCCACCTGAGCAACACGAGTCAACAGATGTAAAGATCTGTCTCATCTCCTGATTGAACAAAGTCAGAAGAGGCTGAGAGGCAGGGGCCTGAAGTTTGAGTAACTCAGTGGGGTTGGGAAGGGTCAAGGGAAAAAGATTCTGCTCTGTGCTCCATTCCCAGGCTGGCTGTGCAGCAAGAGCCCCCTGACTCTTCATCCTTGCAATGCCCCTTAAGCCCACTGCCCAGATCTTAGAGGTCCCTCAGCCTTCCTCCACCTCGGTCTCTACAAGATTCTCTGAAGGGTTTCCCGAGTCATCTTCCAAGGACAATTCTTATCACATTACTATAGTAATCAAAAACCTCCAGCAACTGTCCATGGTCTAAAGACTGCAATCTCCCTAAGGTTGCAGTATAAGGCCCTTCCTGTTCTCACCTTAGACAATCTTCCCGTCTCTCTGTCCCCTTCCGCCTCTCTACATCCATCCTACAGGTAAGCTGAAGGACTCCTTACCTTCTGTACAAGCCGTCTCTCCAAAAGCAGTTTCTCCTCTCTGGAATGACCTTCCTTTTCCTTTGCCTGCTAAGCCCCAGCTTTGTCTCCTAAGCCCCAGCCCTGGAGAACCCACACCATGAAGCCTCCTGTCTCCTCAATTTCAATGAGTCCCTCCATCCATCCTCTTTATGCCAGGGCACTTTCTCTAAGAATTCCGCCACCTTCCTCTGCTACACATGTTAATCAAACTCAGATGCATCTTATTGATCTTCATATCCCCACAGACAGTACACATCACACATTAATGCTCAATAAATGCCGAAAGAAGGAAGGAGCAGCCCATCTGAGAAACCAACCAACTGGTTGCTGCCCATTCAAACAAGCAGGGCTTCTGCAAAAAAACAATGGAACTTTGCCAACTCGCCCAGGCTAGTGAGCGGAACTCGGGGACACAAAGTTGGGGCAGGTGGTGACTTGTTGAAGGGCTGCAGATAGTAGACACCAGTCCCCTGGCAGGACTCCAGGGACAGCGCTGCTTCCCCGCAGGGTCCACCGTTGCAGCATTCTGACAGAGGCTTCAAGCAGCTACACGTCCAAATTGTAGAACAAAACTAGAGAAGGCCAAGCTCAACTAATGAAGTTTCAGTTACGTCATAGCTTTGAAGGCCTTTGGGTTTTGTGAGTTTTGATGATTTTGACAGGATGTCATATGCACTCCAAAAACAGGGTATGATGAGCAGGGGGAGGCGAGGGAGGTACAGGGGAAGGAAGAGTGACAACATGTACAGAATAAGAAGCTGAGGGAAGAAAAGCACATACCGACTGGATTCAGGGAGTTTCCAGACTCCCTCTGGTCAATCACAGAAGACTTACATCTGAAATATGGAACATGGAAGAGGGAAGGAAGCTCCAGGCATAAGACAGGAAACAAAACGATGTTAAGAACCCAGAGCTCTCCACTGTTGCACTCTGCTGCCAAAGTGTGCTTACACTTTATTTCCAGTTTTATTGGTCAGATTTATGTAAGACACCACTGCACATCGCATGTGGACCATTCTTGTACCAGACTCTCCAGGCTCTTCTCTTAATCAAGCAAAACTCTCGACACGTGCCAATTTTATACGCTCCCAATTTTAGTAGCAGTTAAAATCCAATTTTCACCTTGGATTCCTAGGATGTTTTATTTGGGAGGGCAAAAATCAATCATTTTTCCCGACCAGGCCTCAAAAAAGGTACAAGGTTTTCATTACAAGATTCAGGTCACTTTATCCCATAGTTTTGTTTTTGCAGGTCCGCTGCCAAGAGCAGCCCAAACCATCCAAATCAATTAAATAAATGGCAGCGTAGGCAGTACCATGACACTGTGTGTTCTTCTCAAATCTGGGCCTGCGTAGTCTGAGGATAGACTGCAAGGGAGGAAGTCAGGCTTGTAACAAGGCACAAGGTTTCCTGTATGACCCTTTAGTTATTTAACTATGCAGAGATTCCGAGGTGTAGCTAGAAACTCTATCAGAGATATCTCTATGGCCAGATGCAGGAATCTCACACATGAGACTCCTCAATGCCACTAGGTCGTACCTGGGTGTAAGAAGCTTCCAGAGCAAAAGAAGGTGGACAAAGGATCTCCCCGCCACACCCAAAGGCCATCTTGGAGATAACCACATTGCAAAGGCCGTTAGAGTCCAGAATGTCCTCCTCTCAGACTGGAAGGTTCTACTTCTCCACGAGACATCATCACAGGGACATAGGCTGACTCTGCAGAACTCTACATTTTGATTCCCAGATTAAAGGCACTTTTACAAGTTAACAACACAAATGGAATTTTTTCTATGTGACTCTCTCGCCACATTTTCAGAGAAAGCCTGTCTCTCATTTCAAGGCATGTCTTACAAGACATCCAGGAGATATGGGCTAAATTTGTAACCCAATATTTTAGCTATATTTCAAGTCAAAAAGAAAAATGTATCCTGTCCATTGAGCAATGTGATATATAGCTCCTCAAAAAGCTCACACAACCTCAAACTGCAGATCAAAGGACACTATAACACTATAACCCTGCAGATCAAAGGACATCCATGACCCACCAAGAGCAGCCCAAACAGAACAATGAAGATTCTGGCAATCCCGTCCTGTGAGGATCAGGTGAAGAAAGCAGAGATACTAAGACAATGTGTAGCCATGGTGGCAGAGTTCAACTATGGTAAATTTGTGGCCTGAAGCTAGTTACGTGGTGAAGGTATGAGCAGGACTAAAGGCAGCAAATCACAGGAAAGAGGGTTCAACTCGCTAAGTGGGAGCCTTTTTCAACACTTAATCTTCAACAATGGAAGAGGCCAGCATCTTCACTGGTTATGGAGGCTGGAGGTCATCTCTCAGGAATGTCCAGGATATGAAGGAGATGATTCTCAGGGTTTCTGCCAGGTCAAGGGCAGGTTCAATACGCACTGATGGGCTGTATTACTTAATTTAGGAAATGCAAATTACAACACATGAGAGTCAAACCCAAGTACTCTGCTGCTCTGGCATCTCTACGAGGACTGTGTCTGGGCAGATTCACTCCTCCCCATCTCCTGTGTTTTACCTCGTCCCACAAATCAACATTCCCAGAGATGTTCACCCCAGTCTCCTCCTAGAGGACTTATGAAAACTAGGTAGAAAAGAGAAAAACAAATAGAGCTACTCCCAGCCCTAACCCCATGATTCTTAGAGGACTGGGTGCATGAAAAGAATTCATCTATTCTTCCCAGCTGCCAAACTGATTCGAACTCTATGTCAGAACATAAACTTAAAAAAAATCATTAAAATTATTCCATGAATGTTCATGATTTGACTTTTGCAGCACCAAATTTTTGCAAACAATGGTGTGAAAGCCTTTAATTGTTAAACACTGTTAAGAATTAACAGGAATTCCCATCATGGCTCAGAGGAAATGAATCTGACTAGCATCCATGAGGATGCAGGTTTGATCCCTGGCCTCGCTCTATGGGTTAGGGATCCAGTGTTGCCATGAGCTGTGGTGTAGGGCGCAGACACAGCTCAGATCTGGCATTGCTGTGGCTGTGGCGTAGGCCGGCAACTACAGTTCTGATTTGACCCTAGCCTGGGAACCTCTATATGCCATGGGTGTGGCCCTAAAAAGACAAAAAAAAAAAAAAAAAAAAAAAAAAAAAAAAAAAAAAGAATTAACATACTGCAAGATAATGTACTTTTCTAAATCCTGACCTAATTGAGAATACTTCTCTGTAGGCTTATCTGCAATACTTAGGTAAAAATCCTCAGTTGTATAATACCATTACCACTTTCCTGATAGTCAGAATAAAGCTATTATGACAGCTGGTTTTAGATCTCCCTATAAATATATGAGCTGGAATGATAAGCTGTGAACTTATCATGGCTTACAATTTTTGTCAATTACAAACTCACCACTGGAGTTGTATCAGAGATGAAGAGTAGCTCAAAGAGGTTGTGATAAACACTGGGGTGTGATTTCAAGAGATACAATTTTCAAACCTTAAAATTACTGGTACCTATCATAGCCTCATTTCAAGAACATTTCCTACACTGGGCCAGTGGGTCTTCCTTAGGAAAAAGAAAAGATCACTGGATTGGAATCATTCCACTTGGATGTTAATCCCAGCTGTCATGAGCAGTGAGATGTTCCACAGATCATCCAGCCTCTCTGGACTAGTAATGAGATAATGGGACAGTAATTCCAATTTCAAAAGGATTGTGGTGAAATTAAATGATGCATGTCCAATCACAGGTGATCTTACTCCATGAGTCCCTGCGAGGGGACCAGAAAGTGACCTTCTGGGATGTGTTCTGTACCTGGATACCATGTTTGGTAAGCAGAGCATAGGCTGGATCTGTGCTGTCATCCTCAGCTTTTATCTTGTGTTGACACAACCTATCAAGTGTTACAGTGTTGGCCAATCTGTTAGGTTCTCAGGATACATTTATTACAGGAGTTCAGATATTTCGCCAATAAAAGGGCCACTTCATGAACTTGGCTGTCATGTCAAGGAAACACTAAGTCATTTAAAATGATAATACTGAAATATTCTTACAAATTATAGTTTAACACATGTATACAGCTCATTTTATTGTGTTACCAGGAACCATCATACAATGAGGTATAAAATACTTTGAGTTTGAACAAAGAACATTTTCTCTAAGAGATTAAGGCTTTGGAACCACAGAAACAAATAAATAAAACCTGAAATGCTAAAGTGATACAGATTTTTTATTTTGTTCTTTTTTACAGCTGAGTATATTCCATTGTATACATGTACCACATCTTCTTAATCCATTTGTCTGTCAGCAGGGAGTTTGGGATTGGTAAATGCAAACTATTACATTTAGACTGGATAAGAAATGAGGTCCTACTGTACAGCACAGGGAACTACATCCAATCTCTTGATACAGAACATGATGGAAGATAATATGAGTAAAAGAATGTATATACATATGTGTGTGTGTGTGACTGGGTCACTATGCTGTACAGCAGAAATTGATACAACTCTGTAAATCAACTATATGCTAATGAAAAATTTTAAAAAATACAACCAAAGTTTTCTAAAAAGTGCTACAATTTTTTTTAATGCTTCTAGAGATTGCACCAAAGTAAACATGAAAGAAGAGAGAGACTGATTCGTTGCAACTCTTTCTTGCAAGAGTATGCAGAGCTGTGTTGAAGCAAGAACTGAAACAAGGCAGTGACTCAATGGGCTGGACTGAGGAGAGAGATTCCAAAAGATTGGAGCAGCTTTAGCGAAGCCCAATCAATACCTAACACCAACTGGAAGGGACCCCAGCGCAGGGCTAGGGGGAGGACAGAGGGAGGCAGGCCAAATGCAAAGCAACAGCTAGCCAGTGGGGAAAGTCAGAGAATGAGGTGGAGCTAAGACACAGAGAATTCTCCCAATCTGGGATTCAACTTGTAGTTGGATAACAAAATAAATCTGGAGACAGGAAAAAGGAAGGGTCAGTTTCTTCTCCCTAGGCAAAACAGTTCTGGATTGCTTCCAAGGATAAATTTTGTTTCTTCATAGTAGTGTGGCAAACACAGAAACGAAGAAGAGGAGAAAAAGATTAAGAGGTTTATAAAAGGACAGTATTCTATATCTGGTACTTCCCCTCAAAAGTAACAATTATGGGACAGAGTATATCATCCATGGGGAAAAAAGGGAAAAATTTTATTTTTAAGGTCAACATGATCAGTAATCAGAGGGCCAAAAGATAAAATTAGATAATTACTCAAGGCCCATTGACTATGCTTCACCTCCAATAACTAGCAATAGGGATCTTTTAAGTTTACCACAAATGATCTCTTTCCCCAACGAATGCTCTCCCCAACAAGAAACGTCCCAACAAAAAGCAAACTCTGAGGCATCTCCATGTTTGGCAGAATTAGTGCTTTATGATTGTGAAATTGACCTTCCCACATAATCTGACTCCCTGTGGGCCCAGTGAAAAGCAGTATAAAGATTACCCATAGCTGAGTCAATGACAAGAGCCTAACTTTTGAAGTTGGAACAACACGGGGCCAAACCTTCACTTCACCTATCACCACCTACATAACAGTGAGCAAAACTCTCAACCTCTGCCTTCCTAGTTCCTCTATAAATGGAATTAGACTTGTTCATTTTCAAAGAGCTCTCAAGAAAACTGAGTCAACACGCAGAGGGAGATTCTACATGAAACAGCCTCTACGTGAGACAGCCACATGGCCAGCAGGCTCTCAGCTCACAACCACTGTTAGATCCCTACATCTGGGTCTCTCGGTTAAAAGCCTGAGCTTACTTAACAAATGGCCAAGTAATCTAGCAGTTACTCAATACACTATATCCGATTCAACTTATAGAGAAGTGATGCATAAAAATAAATTGCATAGATTTAGAAATTTAAGAAGAAACAACATATTCTAATGATTCTGCTAAAATTGTTCAGGTTTTCACAAAAGTGTTCTGACCAGTAAAAAAAAGCAGCAGGGAATAAATACTGTGGAGTTTGTGGTTATCTGAATTTCATTTTAATTCTACGTTGTAAGGACGACATGGTATCACTGAATAAATCAACCAGTCAATATCAATGTTCAAACGGCAGACAATTTAACTTCGGGGACAGCAAGATCCTTCTTGCCATACATCATGTCTTGGTGCCAGAGGACCAAGATCATGAAGCCAAAATAGTGGAGCCTACTCTGCATCCACAGCCCAATCACAAAACACTGCAGAACATGGAACTCCCTAAGACAGGTCCCCGAGAATATGTCTGTTCTTTCAGGTTCAGCTGTTATGAACTGAATGTTGGTGTGCCCTTCCATGCAAATGCTTATGTGGAAGCCCTGATCCCCAATGGGATAGATAATATTAGGACGTAAGGGCTTTGGGAGGTAATTAGGTTTAGATGAGGTTATGAGGGTGGGGCCCTTGTGATAGGATTAGTGCCTTTTTTTTTTTTTTTCTAGGGCTGCACCTGCAGCTATGGGGGTTCCCAGGCTAGGGGTCTAATGGAGCTGTAGCCACCGGCCTATGCCAGAGCCACTGCAACATGGGATCCGATCCCCATCTGCAACCTACACCACAGCTCACAGCAATGCCTGATCCTTGACCCACTGAGCGAGGTCAGGGATTGAACCCGAAACCTCATGGTTCCTAGTCAGATTTGTTAACCACTGAGCCATGATGGGAACTCCAGGACTAGTGTCCTTATAAGGAGATGAACAAAGACCAGGGTGCTTTCTTTCTCTACCATAGGAAGACAGTGAGAGGGTAGCCATCTAAAACCAGGCGAAGAGCCCTACCAGGAATTGAATCTCTCTACCATCTTATTTTTAAATTTAATTTTATTGAAGTATAGTTGATTTACAATGTTATGTTAATTTCTGCTATATAGAAACATGATTCGGCTATAAATATTCACATTTTCATTCCCATATAGGTTATTACAGAACATTGAGCAGATTTATTTCCCTGTGCATAGTAGGTTCCCATTGATCAAAGCATTACTTTTTAATTAAGCTTTAATATCAATTCCTGGGTTTGATGCTTAAAGACAATTACCCATTGGGCAATGATATTGACACAGATGGAGTAAACACAATATCACTAAAAATATCTTTATATTCTCAACTGTACTAAGGATTTTTGGTTCGCATGCTATACATGAATGATGTCATCAACATCTTGATTTTAGGCTGCCAATCTCCAAAATGGTGAAAAATAAATTTTAGTTGCTTGAGCCACCCAGTCGATAGTATTTGTTATGGCAGCCTAAGCCAGTGTGTACAGATAGCAATGGTTTTATGGGAATCCTCCACACTCAGAAGAAAGGACCTATCAGCCTGGATGGAACAGTGGAAAAAAATACTGGAGGTAGGGACCAGAAAGCCTCAGTTTCAGTCCTTACCAACCATAAACTCAATATAAGATATGAAGCAAATTAATTTCTCTCTGGACTTTTCCTTACCAATAAAATTTTAAGGAGAGATTAAATGTTAATATTCATTGATATACCTATTCTATGATTTTATGAAGATCCTAGTACAGGGGTGAAGGTAACCAGGTAGCTATGGCAGAACGCTGTCCTCCATCAGGGCAACCGTGTGAAGGTCAGTGCTCCTTAAATGTTCCCTGTCTGCTGGGTTGATACACTAGATTCCCTTCTGCCACATGTTCCCTGGTCCTAACATCATAGCCTGACCTGGACCAGCATCATCAGTGATAACCAGAGCAGGCTTCCTTGTCTGGACCCCATTTCACACCTTCCCCCTTTCCTACTAGTCAGTATTCACAAAAAAGGGCAGCTCTTCCTGAAGAGAGTTTTATCTATTAAATGACTTCTTTCTAAATTATAAGAACTATAACAGATGATTACCAATAGGCAACATATCAAACATTATTCAAGACAGTCATGGAGATGCAGATTTTCCATGTCGGGAGCTGTGACTCATTTTGGTTGATCGGCCCACACAACACAGGTGTCTCAAATTGTTCCAAGTGTACAACTGCCATGTTCACCTCTACCCACACCCAGAAACACCTTCTTTCCAGCATTCTGGCAAAGCCCCAGGTATTCTGGCAAACAGAAGCAATACTCTTGGTTCTATGAACCTGGCTGGGGAATGTGAATCCCATTATTTGAAATCCTGCACTGCTCATAAAAACCAGAATGAAGACCCTCATGGGAAGAGCTCTCACTGTATGTAATGGAATGATTAATCCACCCTCTGTCGCTGTTCCTCTTGTTTCTATCAGTCTTTCTGCTATGACATAAACACATCTCCGCCCTGGCAAAATGACTTCTACCCATCTTCTGAGCAAAACAGTCTTCCTCTAGCTTGTGGACCAACTATGGCTGAAAAATCAAACTAGAAAACCTCATGAGAGCTCTTCAGTGTCCATGTACCAGAACATTAAATATGTTTATTTCCATGTGCCAATAAGAAAAAGGGTCCAAATCTCTGAACCCTATCACTAACACAACTAGAGCAACATATTTGATTAACTTGTTCTAAAGGCCTGTTGTCATAAAGGAGACTATTGTACGATGGAGCACTGGCAGGGTAACAGGCATTGTCTCATAAGAAGAAGAGGAAAACGCTTAAATACTTCCAGATTTTCTAAAAGAACTTGTAAAAAATTTTCTTTGGCTTGAGCAGAACATTCTTTATAGGCAAGGCTAATTTTTTTTTAAGTCCACCCAGCTTTCATTTATTAGAGTAATTAAAACAATGTTAGGCATTTGGGGTATCTGATACAACCCTAATCCTCTGATATTTCAGGGTATTGATTTTACAAAGTATCTACTGTGACTAGGGCATTAACTGTTGGAAATGTATCCACATTGATTTCTGACAGTGTATTTGTTTAAAGCCTACTGAAGCCAAACCATGGGCTTCAAGGAATTCCAGACAACTACTTGAGTTTTATGAAACGGTATTTTTAAAGTTACACGAAGGCAAAAATGGTTCTAAAGTAATATAAATGGGGGAAAAAATTCTTAAGCATGAAACTTATGATTCTCCTTGACATCTTTTCTAAACAAACGATCAAATTTGGGCTGCCTCTTTTCTCCACCTCTACAATGATTTGAGCATTTCAAGAGTCAGATCTACCAGGCTGTGATGTGTGTCTTGCTATTCTTAAACTGCAAAGAGAATGATTGTGTTTTGTCATGATTACATTCTGACAGATTTCTCATTAGCCTTTCCTGGCAGCAAAATGCTACTTACATCATAAATCCTAGTTCTAGATAGTATGAAGATGAACTTTATCCTAACTTCCATTACCAAGGATACTTCCTTTATAAAGACAGACTCAAGCTGAGGGGGAACTAAAGATGGGCATGTAGGCATATAGCATGGTTATTACAACTACAGCAATCAGATCACTCCCAAATGATGAACATAAAGGCCTATTTTCCCCAATGCTTATTTCTAGAACTATATTAAGAGAAATTCTCTCCATGAAGCTTCGCTGCTTGTCAGTTTCCTTTTTGTTGACACGGAGACACTGAAAGGAACAAAAAAACCATTTGGGGCCTCATAGCCCTATGTAAACTGTAACACGTGCCTCATTTGGTGAAGCTTTCAGTTTTTCTGCATCTCATCCAAGTACACAGAACTCAAAACTAATAATTACCTGTGGTTTGGTCGCAAATAGTGTAGAAAAACTGAATGCCACATAGTAATAGGTTTCTTTAATTCCCTATGAGCAGGGAACCAGGTCTCTCTTGACCACTGCTCTCCCACTTCTGTCGGGAACATTTATTGCTCAGCAGAGAACCACCCGCCTCCCCACTTGTTCCACTCCCAAGGGCTATTAGTCAGCGTGGACTTTCGTAACAAAATCCCACAGGCTGGGTGGCTTCGACAACAGACATTCATTTTCTCCCCTAGGCCTTGAGAGTCAAAACCCAAGATCAAGGTGCCAGCATGGCCAGTGCTGGTGAGGACTCTCTTCCTGGCTTGCAGGTAGCCACCACCTTGCTATGCCCTCAGGAGGTGAGGAGAGGGAGCTCTCTGGCATCTCCTAATGCACGAACACCAGTCCTACTGTATCGGGGCCCCACCCTTACGATTTTACTTAATCTTAATTACCTCTTGATATTTTAGCTCCAAATACAGTCACACGAGGGGTGGGGGCTAAGACTTCAGCATGGGTCTCCCATGCTATGGGAATTGAGAGGCCCTGTCTTCTTCACAGCACAGGAGCAACATGCTGGACTCTACCACTGGCCTGAGTCCCTAAGAGATGTGTAGCACAGCCCCTGCTCACCTGTTAAGACACTTAGTACATACCAAGCTTTAGCTTTTGTTGTGTTTATTACTGCAGCACAACCTAGCCTACCCTAATTATTAATATATTTATCAATGACTTATCTGTGCCCAGTCCTCATGAAAAGCGCAAGCTTTTGGGGAAGGGAAGAGAGGCACAAAATCACCTGCTCAAAGACAAAATTAAAATGGTCTGATTGGGTTCTGCATGCAGTAAAAAAGGTCACAAGGGGAGAGAGCAATATGGTTGAAGATGTTTTTTCTTTTTCTCTCTCTCTCTTTTTTTTTCCTGAACCCACAGCATATTGAAGTTCCTGGGCCAAGGATCAAATCCAAGCCACCCCTGCAACCTACACCACAGCTGTGGCAACACCAGATCCTTAACTCACTGTGCCAGGCCGGGGATCAAATCCACGCCTCAGCAGCAACCCAAGCCTCCGCAGAGACAATGCAGGATCCTTAACCCACTCCTGAAGAAGGATAAAAGGCTTTTTGGAGGAGCTAACATTTGTCTCTCAACTCAGGGTGGATTCAAAAGATCATTCTAGGTATTAACTGTATTAGATGTGTGTACAGTTTGTTTTGTCGACAGATCCTGTGAATATGGGAATATCAGTGGCGTCTAAAGAAGAAGGATATCAAAATCATCACAGAGGACTGAGGGGCTAAAAGAGGCCTTGGTAGTCTTCTCAGCCGAACCAGCTATTTGCAAAATAATGAAATAGAGGGCCAGAGATATGTGGAGTTCGCCAAAATGGAAAAAGATCTATGGACTTGGAAATACCAACACAAGCTAGTCCCCCCTCACCTCTCCAGTTTTACTTCAATGGAAGACAAGAATACTTACTTCTCGTTTTGAAGTTGTGTTGAAGGTCAAGTAAGGCCACAAATGCAAATGTTTCCTATCAGCTGTTTTATAAAAATACACTGCCTTACTAAGATGCCTGCCCCAAAGCCAAAGAACTTTAAGACCATTTTCTTAACTCCATCAAAGCTTGCATATTGTAAACCAGACTGCTTCAAAGTATCCTCTTGAAAGCACTGCTGTCTTTGTTCTGTGTATTTAGAACTCTTCTGTCTGGATTTCAGGATTCTCTTCAGGGCTTAAGACGTGTTATTTTAAATATCCTCAATGATGGCAAATCCCTGTTCACTAGAGGCTGAACTGGCCATGGAAAGCTTTTGTAAGCTTCCTATATTCATGAAGAATATAGTAAATGGGTGAGCTGCAGAAAATCAAAGACTAATTTTTATGTGCGGTTCACCAACTGGTTCCTAAACACTTCCTTCAAACCAATATCAAAAATGCACAATAGCAGTATCATGAGAGTGAATGCAGTCTTAAAGAGTGATCTTGCTGAAACAAGATCCAAATTCATATACAAATTCTTTTACATACAAAAGGAGGAAAAAGTGGAAGGATGAGAAAAAAACAGTATTATCATCATTGTGGGGGGAGGTGCAGGGCAGAGTCAGGGAATCCTTTTGTTGTCTTTCAACATAGGGCGGTGTTGCTTTTTTCACTACAACTTTATGAGTCAGGTTCTAAAGAATTGGTTTTTGGATTTTTTTTTTCCACTTCAGTTTAGCAAATGTCATTCCCAAGGGCTTGTGTAGACAAAGCCAAGAAATACCAGCTGTGACTCTTCAAATATTTTTGTAATGTATAGAGCCTAAACCAACCATCAATTCAAGCCACGGTCTATTAAAAGCACTTCCAACATGCTCAGCACTGTCATCTTCCAACATAATGACCACAAAATCTTGCCACTTTGCCAATATCAGAAGTGAGGTAACATGCATCCACTCTCAATTGCCCTGTGATTATCTGCAAAAACGAGTCTAATTAATAGATACAGCATTTTAGCAAGCCCTAGGGTATAAAACATGGAAATGTGATATTTCATGTCATGATAAAGGCATTTTTCTTGCCAATAAAATGAATAACACCTGAGAGGACAAAAGAAGCACCAATTTAGGAGTTTCCTTCATGGCTCAGCGGTTAACCAACCCAACTAGGATCCATGAGGATGTGGGTTTGATCCCTGGCGTCACTCACTGGTTTAAGCATCCGGCGTTGCTATGAGTTGTGGTGTAGTTTGCAGATGTGTCTCGGATCTGGCGTTGCTGTGGCTGTGGCATAGGCCGGCAGCTGTGGCTCCAATTGGACCCCTAGCCTAGGAACTTCTATATGCTATGGGTGCGGCCCTAAAAAAAAAAAAAAAGGGACCAATTTGTTTGTAAGTGAACATGTGGAAATGACAGCCCAAAAGACCTTAGCCTGAGTATCCGGGCAGTGGGCAGGGTGACATCTGGGTCATCGCCCATTCTCTGATGTACTCTACTACAGTTTTAAGAGTCTATATTTTGATTACCATAATGTCTCAGTCCTACAGTCTCAATCCAGGTAAAACAAGCAGTTCTTACCACCACTGGCAGAAGCCCAGGGCCATGGAGACACATTCTCTTTCACATGCAGTGCATTTCCCCTCTGGATGTTAACCCTGTCTTTACTGACCTTTTCAAGGAAGAAAGCCCCTGCACAGTCCATCTGGCAGAAGTAGTTGGAGCCAGACCAAGTGACACCGTAGAGGTTCAGGACCCATCACTGCGATAAGTGTGACATCTTCAGTGATAGCCTCTGCTGTTGCCACAGGTAAGGTTTGGCAAGAATGGCTATTTCAGAGTCACTGGAGACAACCAAACTCACTAACACTCAATTAAATATTTCTTAGATTATGCCAAAGGAGTATTTGAGTGGGACACACACACACACAAAAAAAACAAACCCAAATGCACTTGGGACACACACACAAAAAAACCCTATTGCACTTGCAATAGGAAAATCTGGAGGCACTTGAATTTTTGTTTCATTTTGTAACGCCTGTCTAATTAAGGGGCATGTTTCCACATTTAAGAAAAAGCACATGATTTCACAAGGAGGCAAGGGCACACCCAAGGGCATAGGAAGTGCCTGGTGTTGATGACTTATTCCACCTGAAGGAGGTCAAACTTCAGTAACTGCAACAAGCACACCCCTACAGGGCTCTCTGCTCATGGAGAAGGCAGACATTTGGTAGCTCTAGCCCTGCCTTCCCTTCCCTCATCACTGTCCAGTAGTACCTGTGCAAGAAGGCCAAGTTCACCTGGGAGGGCTCTACCCACAAAAGCATGTGGCCTGGAGAACTGGAAAAGGGAAGAGAAGAGGGCCTCATACACACCTGAGTCCACTGTCAATGCAGCCTGGCTGACTCAGTTCTCCTTCCCACATAAGGTATAACCCAGAAGTGAAAGACCATGAGTCTTTGGCAAGGTGCTTTACATTCTTTCTTTAGACTTCTCATCTAGGTATGTAGTTTATGGACTCAATTTAGGAAAATAACCATTGTGGAAGTGTTATAACCATTCTGGCATTATTGCCCCATCACGATAAAACTAGTACTTCATCATAATTTCAGGCCTCACCCCAATAATACTCATCATCAGAGCAGAGGAGATTCTGGGGGAAACCAGGAGGAGGTTTCTAAACAGAACTTCATGTCCCAGATCCCTTAACTGAGCACTAAATTCCTTTTCCATCACTGAGAAGAGATTTTGAAAGTCTGCAGCCCAACACTACATCTCTACTTATGCATCTCTATTTTTTCTGCCATGTGGAATTGACAGGCATGACATCTGTTTCCCTACTTTCTCATTGGCTTCTGTATGCTGGAAATCAGGAAATATTTTTCTTCAAAGTCCAGTGACAGAAGTATTGAGACTTTTTTAAAAAGTACTTTCAGCCATGTAGTTAAGGTAATTTTCCAGTTCAGTGAGCTCACATTTTCCCTTAATTCCTCCATGACGCTTATTAAAAAAAAAAAAATTAACAAAAGCAAAGTTAATCTGTTTGGCCCTTCAGAATTTTGTGTGTGTGTGTGTGTGTGTGTGTATGTGTGTGTGTGTGTTCCAGTGTTAAGGTTTAGAGCTTGAGGATGTTATTGAATTTATCTGCCAAGAGACTAATCTCCAATTAAATAATCTTTTTCTCCAATGGTCTATTCTGTTTCTATTTTTCCCGTCCAACAAAGAACTGTTGGAACAACTTCTGGAACCTCTACAAGGATCCCAAAGTGTACTCATGTCACTTTAACTCAATTTTTACCCCAGAGCTTATTTACATGACCAGTGATTAAAAGAAAGAAAGGCTTTTCCAATGATATCAGGATTTCACTTCAAGCAGTGGTGCTTTTCTTCCTAACCCACATAAAGTTGATTTTCTTATATAGAATATATACTAGAGAATTTAATTCTAGTGTGCCTCTTACAGTTTTTTAAATTAAACTGTCTTTATTTTTAATTAAGGTATAGTTGCTGTACAATATTGTGTGTGTTACAGTTATACAGCACAGTGGCTTACAATTTTTAAAGTTATATTCCATTTATAGTTATTGTAAAATATTGGTTATATTTGTCATGTTGTATAATATACCCATAGCTTAGTTTATACCTTATAGTTTGTACCTCTTGTACCTATGTTCTTTTTTTTTTTTTTTAACTGTCATGGGGATTTTATAATTGCAAACTATGAAAGTGGGTTTGTACCTTGGCTATCTTTATCTGTGCTAGAGTGCTATACTAAAAAGATCCTCTTTCTTCTGTTTACATCTACTTCAGGTTTTCTAGTATTTCTGCTCTTATTTCACCAAGGTATTTATAAGAGGAATTTTCTACTCTTGTGGCACTTGCAATAGAAAAACCTGGAGGCACTTGAATTTTTGCTTCATCTTGTAACGCCTGTCTAATTAAGGGGCATGTTCCCACATTTAAGAAAAAGCACATGATTTCACAAGGAGGCAAGGGCACACCCAGCATGGAAGCTGGACTCTGAACCCGACATCTCACACAAGGTCTTTTCATACCATCTGGCATCATTAGGTCACTGTAAATGTTTGTTTCCAGTCATTGGGCAATAAATAAAACATGTTTGAAACAACCAAAAACCCAGATGCCAAGTAAGTCTCAAATTTAGGTCAGTGTTAAGAGAACCAATTTAAAATAAAGGACACCCTTGCACAATGGAAAAAGTGGACACATTCAATAGACTCTCTGGTGTAAAAACAGATTGGAGGGGTATTTTCTGAAATCTGGCTTCTCCTTAGAGATGAAAACGTGTCATAAAACGTTGAAGTTTTAAGCACATGCACACATGAGATTATCCTGAAAGTAGTAGGTAATTATAACTACCAAAAATGTAATTCTAATTTGATCTATACATAGAGTAAAACCTCAGAAATGATTTTGAATACATATGAAGTATCAGTGTTTACTCCATGCAGCACTGATACCTACCTCGGCCAAAATTATGATTTTGCAACTACTTCAAATTTGATTTACCTTCAAGAAACCAATTCCTCTTAGCCACCCTGGATGTTCTATTAGATTAATTTCTATTCCTGTAAAACTTTAAAGTGAATTTAGCGATGCCTGTACCCAGCCTGATTCACACAGATATCAATAGTTTATATAACTTAACAACATGAAATTATTCTTCGTTCTCTAAAAGACAAAACATCACTTTCTACAAAAGGAAAGATTTTTCCCCCATTATCTGGACACTTTCCGTCAAGATGAAAAACACGTTAAAACATATTTCCAATCCCATTATTCCTCCTCTATTTTATAATACAAGCCAAAGAAATACCTTATTAATTTAACTATCATCACTAGGTCTTATCGCCGACCACTGAATTTTCTCTATTAATCTTTTCTCATTTCATCTTTAAAATGGCACTGGATTCCCTGATTGATATTCAAGAACACATCATTCTTGACATCAATCAAGATGTGATTGGTTAAAAGAAAGATGAAGCTACTCATCTTTACCTCACAATCCTCCCCCTGCAATGTATCAGAGGGAGCATGTGTTTGATTTACCTAATTTCTGAAGGCAGCATGTTCAGAATAGCCCACCTCACCATCATCTTTCTTCTTCACAACAGTCCATAATCGAATCCTGATGCTGGACTCTCCACAGAGCCTCTGCATTCATCTCTTCATTTTCAATTCGACTTCTTAGTCTGGACCCTGGTCATTTCAAAACTGGACCAAGGCCAATTTCTCCTCCCTGGCCTCCTGATGTCTCCCATTCTCACATCCACCCTCAACTCACCTAAAAGCTGAAACTTTAAAAATTTTCTAAAGCATCATTAAATGTATTAAGCTTGGAGCTTTTAAGATCATCTTTAAATTACATTATCCTATTTATAAGTCTAGGGAATTCTAACATTTTCCTTTTTCTCATGAGCAATTTTCAAATACACTGAGCTAATTCAAAGAATGATAGAATAACCACTTGCCTTTCCATCTCTCAGAGTCAACAACTGTAACAATTTTGCCATATTTGTGCATAAAATGCATTTGAAAGTAAATTATAGACATCATGGCATTTTCCACTATAGAATAAGGACACTGTCCTACACACCTCTAATACCATTATCATACCTAAGAAATACTATCTAATATCTAATCGATATTTAAATTTCTTCAATGATTCTTAAAATGTGTTTTAGAGCTGGGTTTTGACTTTTTAAAAAACCAAAGAATGATTAAGGTTCATACCTTACATGTGCTGTTGTCTCTCTTTAGTCTCTTTCTGGGAAAGTCGTTCTGTGTTTTGCATGTGTGTGTTTGTCTATTTGTTTTTAACAATATGAATTTTTTGAAGAAACCAAGCAACAATATCCTACATTATCAATCTTTATGTTGTGAAGGAGTATGATATTTTTAGCTTGTTCCTTCATCCTCAATAACCCCTAAGAGCTGGAAGTTAAACGTAAAGGCTTAATTAGATTCAACTGAAACAGTTTTGGCAAGAATACTTTTAGGGTGTTGCTCTACACTTCATGCTGTCTTGCATTAGGAGGCATATAATGTCAGTTGTCCCCCTTTTAATGATTCTGAGTTTGATCACTTGTCCAAGTGGGCATCACGCTCTTTTTCTCTTGACACCAAGTGACTTAAATGGCCCTGAGCCTTGGGTTTAAAAGGCTTCATATCTGTGCCAACACCTGCTAGGAACCCTCAACTAATTCACTCCTCTGGTCTCTTCGGAAATTTCTTTCTTACCTGTTTCTTGGAGTGCTCTCTTTCCTCCGTTTAATTATTCTCCCTCTGCTCTGTGACCTTAGTTTCCTGACCATCCATTTTCCTCTATCATCCAAGCAGTTCCTGAAATTCTATTCTGAAGCTCCCAATAATTTAACTGCATTGGCTAATGGGGACCTGCTGTGTAGCACAGGGAACTCTACCCAATATTCTGTGATAATCTACATGGGAAAAGAATCTGAAAAAGAATGGATGTGTGTACGTGTAGAACTGAATCACTTTGTTGTACAGCAAAAATTATAACCTTGTCAATCAACTACACTTCAATAAAACTTTGAGATGATCAATCAATCAATCAATCACTATTCATGTCGGGTTTTCAACCTCAAAGTTACTGCCTAATTTTGAGAATGTGCCACAGAAAAGAAACAAGGGCTATTTCTACTAATTTTGTATATGACTTCTAATGGCAATACATAAACATAGGTGCTTATTTATAAATATGATTAAGGTCTCAATAGTTGTAATCTGCAGTTAATCAGAGTTTTTTCCCACTCTATTCCCATAAATACTTGTTAGTATTTATGCAGCTGTTTCTGCCATTCATTTAGTATTCAGCACAAATGAACATCTCCTCAGAAAAGAAAATCATGGACTTGGAGAAGAGACTTGTGGCTGCCTGATGGGAGGGGGAGGGAGTGGGAGGGATCGGGAGCTTGGGCTTATCAGACACAACTTAGAATAGATTTACATGGAGATCCTGCTGAATAGCTTTGAAACTATGTCTAGATACTCATGTTGCAACAGAACAAAGGGTGGGGGGAAAAAACGTAATTGTAATGTATACATGTAAGGATAACCTGACCCCCTTGCTGTACAGTGGGAAAATAAAAAAAAAAAAAAAAATCTACCTGTACCTCCCTCTGCAGCTATGTTTTCAAACTAACCATTGCAAGAAAGCATAAATATTTTCAAACACCTTTGTAGGCTACATCTACAACTATTTGCCAGTAAAAAATATATATATGTATATTTATATGTTTATTATTTATATATGTATATGTGTGTATACACACACACACACACACACACATATATATAAGGCCTGGATCATCCTAATTGCACAAATTCATCAGGCAATCACAGGCATTCAGCAACATTTCTCACTAATGCTGAAAATGTTTTCTCAAAACAAGTCTTATTTTGAAGCTGTGTATTAGTGACTATGCATGCAAAATGAATTAAGAATTGAGATCACTGCCTGGATAATTTAGACCAAAAGTCAGAGAAGGATCCAGATAAGGCAAAAGGTGTTCCACCAAGTTTGAACTACTTGGGTAACTTCACCAATTACCCAATTCATGTGGATTGTATAGTCTACCTTAGGCTCAAAAATAAGTAATTTGTTTACATTCTTTCTAATTAGCAATCATTTGCCTACTATTATAGGTAGGAAAATAGCAAGTCTATTGACACATCATTTTCTTGCTTTTTACTGTCTATGTTCCAACTTGGAAACCAAGGAGAAAGATACTGAGCACAGAATCTTAAAAGGAGTTCCCATCGTGGCTCAGCAGAAATAAATCTGACTAGCATCCATGAGGACACAGGTTTGATCCCTGGTCTCACTCAGTGTGTTAAGGATCCAGCATTGCTGTGACCTGTGGTGTAGGTCACAGAAGCAGCTCAGATCTGACATTGCTGTGGCTGCGGTATAGGCCCGCAGCTATAGCTCTGAGTCAACCTCTAGCCTGAGAAACTCCATACACTGTGGGTGCAGCTCTAAAGGACAAAGAAAAGAAAAGGACCTGCTTTTTTCTTTCTTATGGTCAACTGAAGCTGGAATGACTAAACAATGCAAACAGCACCAAATTCATCCTCCTTCTCCAATGTCTGTCCAGGGCAAACTATGTAGCACATGATGTTTACTTCACCCCCAAGGGCCCTAGAGGAAAAAACCTGTCCTTAGCACAATAATCCAGTCTTTGCTTCTAAGCTAAATGTAAACCAATGATGTTCCTTCTCCAAAAAGCATTTTCTTAAATTTGGTCTTCAACTGAGGAATGAAAACACACCTTCCAGTCAGCATTTCAAGCCCCTGTAGGCAGATCAGGGTCATGCGGGGAGATTGAGCCTTCCCTGCCTTACTGAAGTTACATGATGTAAGGTATCACATGCTCTATTTTTAGGTTTGAATCTGTCAAGAAGTAAGCATCTTCTAACTATTTGCATAGTTCTGTAAAGTTTACGAGCATGTCACAGTACCTTGTCTAATCCTAATCAAGTCCCAAAGTCTTGTCTCCTACAAATAAGAAAGCTGGTTCCCTGCCACCAAGTGCTGATCTCACGTCTCTAACCCAGGTCTCCTAACTCCCCATGGCTGGTCTTTCCATTCTGGTCTACAAACTAATTTTGCTTCTTCATCTAGAAGAAAGAGGATGACCCTACCATGGACTTGTCTGGCACCTAAAAAATTTTGAAAGTAAGACTGACTGATTCAATTACTAACAAATATTTCACACATAAAATATTTTTTGAATATTCAGGTAACAACAGGAATGGTAAATATATCTCTATTCTTCTCACAGGGGCTTCAAACCATAATCGAGTGATAGAAGAACCACAGGACAAAGCTGTCATTGTCACATAACCCAAAACAGGAAGCATCAAGTGATTGGGTTAGGGGAACCAATCTTTTTATATTGCTTTTACTATGTGCATTCAATGATGAGTTTTTAAGAAAACTCAACCTCTCTCACTTAATGATATAAAGACTTAAATTTGCCCATAAATCCAATGATACTTAAAATGCATTTCAAACAACTCATGCATTGTCATTCTAGTTATGAATTTTATAAGAAAAGATTATCATTGTAATGATTGGTTCAAAACTCAACTGTACCCACTAACCTGCAAACTACTGAAAAAAAGGCAGAATATATCTCATGTACCATATCTCACACCTGATGCATTTTATACGCAGAACATCGTAACTGAAGAAACATGAACAGGCAATCATGGACTTTCAGCAGCATTTCTGGCAGTTCAATACTTACAATTATCTTAGAGCGCTCACAAACACTTCCAAATATCTTAAAATGCTTACAATTATTTTATATATTTGGGGTTGGCCGACCTTACAGCCCTTTATCCATAAAGGGCTTTGCAGACCATTTTAGGAATATCAGATCATAGGATCTCATTCAAAGTATATAGCTCTTCTTTCAACAGTGTGAAAGCAGGCACAGACAATATATAAATGAGTGGATATGGCTGCATTTCAATAAAGCTTTCCACGGTGAGTTTGCCAATCGCTTCTCTGAAAAACTCATTTTGCCAAGTCTTTTCTACTGAAATGAGACTCTTTCTAGACCACATCACTAAAACCAACTGGGCAAGTTTGCTTACCTGTGACCCAATGGTTTCCTGGAAGCACCGGCCAAGCTGCGTCTTAGCGGCCACAGGATAGACATGAGGAATGACTTGCTGGTGGGAGTATGAGGAATGAACCGTCTGGGTCTTCTGGACAGGAAGCCCTTGGTAAGAGACTTGGGACTGGCCCGGTTGAGCTTCTTTTACCTTCTGGCCTGGTGGGCCATCAATTCTAGAAACCTGATGGATCTGGACTGAAGCCTCAGGAGGGTGCTTCACATGGATATTGACTATGTTGGGAGGAAATTTCACTAAAACAGATTGGAAAGAAAACGCCTCAGTCAGTCATAAATAACTAACATGCACATCAGAAATAAAGAATATTTTCACACTGGTCAGCAGAAAACTAAATCTTAGACATACACATATACGTATATATCTTATACATAGGAATAATTATATGTTTATAGTGAATATAGAGTTTTGCTGCATAGCCATCAAAATTCTTGAGAGTAAAATGGTACACTCAAAAATTAAACCTGAATTTATTTTAAATAAAACTGCTTTCATGCAGAAGAATAAACGCACTCACAGTAATAGATTCATGAGACAAAATTTTTTTCAGGAGAGTCATAAAACTATGACATTCATCCTGCTTGTGGTCAAACATATCATCAAATGAGAGTAATAAGGACTCATGAATTTGGTTACCTTGAAATTTCTCAAAGTTTCCATCATAGAAAGTTCAGGATTTACAACACAATTTCACAAAGCATAGCTCTCTTACCCTGAAACATGGTGTACATACTTTTGTGCTTCTTGTGACACACACAAAATACCAGAGGGCATTTTTTACCTGTATTTGCTTTCTCTGCACCTCTCAAACAGATTTCATCTTCTGATGCTAATATTCGGATTTTAAAGACTAAGAACCGGCAACACTTCTCTGACCCCCTTTTTAAAAATTATGCATGTGTAAGAGATGCCAGGTTTAAAAGAATGAATTAGTCATAGAACTTCTGAGCTCCAACTGACCTAGTTTACCTTCCTCTACAGATGAATAACTTGAAGCCCAGGGAGGTTATAGATTGTTTAGAACTATTACCAAGTGCTCTTCAACTACAAAATAGACTTGGTCTTCATCTTGCAAGTACTATGTGATCTTACTGGTTTACGATCATCTGGGCAGAACACCGTCTTGTCCATCTTTACATTTCCCAGGCCCTGACAAAATCATACCAGAGAAAGATGGGCTTCACTTTCTGATTTCCTAGATACCAATTTTCAGCAGCCTGGAAAGCACTGTCAACATGTACCTAGACCCACATTCTGTTCTCCTACCAGCCTTTCAGACACTTGGCTTCGGCATGGGTTTGGCAGTTCTGATGGAGTTCTGATGAATGTGAAAAATCAAAGTAATCAGCTTACCTTTGACTCCTTGCTGGCTCGTCATGGTCAGAGGCAAGGTATGTGTCGAGTGGACAACATGTGTTCCCAATGCCTTGCCTGACTGCTGGGATTGCTGGTAAAGTTTAGGCACGCTGGCACCATGGACCGGGATCTGACAAAGCTTCCCAGTGAAATTTGGAGGGCACTGGCATTTGTCCCTTGAACTGCACTGGCCTCCATTCATACATGGAAGATGGCAAATCACTGTACAAAAAATGTGGAGAGTTGGTTATTTCTCAAAGGCTAAATAACAATCAACCCACTAAACTTCCCCAAAGCCCAGACATCATGTTCCCAATGACTTGAGAAACAGTTAACAAAGGAGAAACTACACCACGACAAAAATATTTTCCGTTTTTTACTATCTTTTTCTTGCTGCTTTACGTAGGTCTTTTAGCTCTCCAATTGCTTGTGGTTGTTCACCCCCTATGATGGAAAAGAATGTATATATAAAGTAGCCACTCATACGATAGGAGAGTCTCTTCAGCCAAATGGTATTGGGAAAGTTGTAGAGGTGAGTGTAAATTAATAAAATTAGAACACATCTTCTGACTACTCACAGAAAATAGACTCAAAATGGCTTAAACACAAACATAAGACATGACTCCTAGAAGAGTCTAGGCAGAGAATTCTCTGACATGAACTTTATGAATATTTTCTTAGGTCATTCTCCCAGGCAATAGAAATAAATAGCCATTTCTCCAAAGAAGTACAAATGGCCAACATACACATGAACAAAATGCTCAATATCACTAATTATTAGATAAATGCAAATTAGGACAAAAATGAATTAGCACCTCATACCAGTTAGAATGGCCATCACTAAAACATCTACAAATAGCAAATGCTGGAGAGGATGTGGAGAAAAGGGAACCCTCCTACACTACTGGTGGGAATTTAAGTCGGTACCACCACTGTGAAGAACAGTATGGAGGTTCCTCAGAAAACAAGACAGAGTTACCATATGATGCAGCAATCCCACTCCTGGGCATGTATCTGGATAAAACTATAATTCAGAAAGATACATGTACCCATATGTTCACTGCAGCACTATTCACATTAGCAAAAATATGGAAACGACCTAAATGTCCATTGACAGATGAATGTATGCAGAAGATATGGTACATATATACAGTGGAATAGTACTCAGTCATAAAAAAGAAAGAGATAACGCATGCATTTGCAGCAACACAAATGCAACTAGAGATTATTATACTAAGTGAAGTCAGAAAGACAAAGACAAATGCCATATGATATGACTTATATGTGGAATCTAAAAAGTGACACCATAAAACCTATCTAAGAAACAGACTCACAGACATAGAGAACAAACTTGTGGTTGCCAAGAGGGGGAGGGTTGGGGGAGAGGTAGAGTGGGAGGGTGGGGTTAGCAGATGTAAGCCATTATACATGAAGATGATACTCAATAACACCCTACTATATACAGCACAGAGAACTATCTTCAATGTCCTATGATAAATTATAATGGAAAGGAATATTTTTAAAAACAGAGAAAAAATAAAGTAGCCATTCAGGATATATCTCTTGCATTCTTTAATTACTATGTTTTCCCACTTAATTACAAATTTATTAACTGTCTCAGATTATAAACTCCTTGGGAAAAAAGAATATGCCTAGTTTAATGACCTTTACAGTTTCCACACCTGGAATTTGGCCTGGCACATGGTGGACATTAAATATTTCTTCAAAGAATAAACAAATGAGAGTGCTAAAAATATATTGGTTGAGAATTTTCTCTATTTAAGACACTGAACTAAGTGCTACCCAGAATAAGACAGTAGAATAGTTTGAATCCTGCTTTACAGGAATGTGCAATCTCACTGGGATAACACCACCACTGTGAAACCTAGAAGTAGCAGAGTAATTAAGAGTTGGGAATTTCATTTATTTAGAATAGGAAAGATAAAAGGACATGTGTGGGCGAAGAATTTTAAGAGGAGTTTTAAATTCAGGCTAAATTCAGCTTATGGAAAACCTGTTTATCACTAATGAATTCTTCCTCTCAGCCCTTAAACTTATCAGATTTCTGGAAGCTTAAGAAAAAACAGCCCCGTAATTCCATTTTCTTCCAGCTTCTACTCTGTTTATATCTTCTCCTCCATGACCAAACTTCACAGAAGCAGCATCCATCCACTTCTCCATTCACTACCAACTAACACGGGCCAGGTTGTGTCTTCCTCGCTCTCACCCAAACTCCTCTTATTCAGGCACTAAGGGTCACCGTGCTGCTAAATCCAGTGGATGGATTTCAGTCTTCCCTTGGTTTCTGTGCCATCTCACCCATCTATTTTGCTCTCTCCTTTGAGCTCACTGTATCTTAATATTCTTAGCAGACCCCTGCGCTTTATTTGTCCTTAAAATCTGATGTGCTTGGAGTTCCCGTCGTGGTGCAGTGGTTAATGAATCTGACTAGGAACCATGAGGTTGCGGGTTCAATCCCTGGCCTTGCTCAGTGGGTTAAGGATCCAGCGTTGCTGTGAGCTGTGGTGTAGGTTGCAGACGCAGCTCGCATCTCGTGTTGCTGTGGCTCTGGTGTAGGCCAGTGGCTACAGTTCCAATTAGACCCCTAGCCTGGGAACCTCCATATGCCACAAGAGCAGCCTAAGAAATGGCAAAAAGACAAAAAAAAAAAAAAAATCTGATGTGCTTTAAGATTTGGTCTTAAAATCCTCTGCTTTATTAACTTGACACACACTTCCTCTGATTTCACTCTATCATATGCTGACATCACCCAAATTTATATTTCTTGGCCAAAGCTTTCTGTAGCCCTCCACACTGTCTACTACTGTTTATCTTCTGTAGATATTCCACAGGCATCTCAAAGAGTAGAATGTCCCCTATCGAGCTTCATTGTCTTCCCCCGACATCTCCATTCACTGAATGGCCTTTACCCCTGAGGGCTGCACAAACCTTTCACCCACCCAGACACTTAGTCCTCGGGAATTCCTCCCTTCTAAACATTCATCAAATATGCTCAACAGTTTTCTCATCACAGGGACCCTGTTCTCTCTGAAACATTCCCTTCAATCCACCTTCACTGAACTTTATTCAGTTTCTCTGAGGACAGGGCCCTCTCACCCCCTCAATTTTCTTTTACACTGTGTCCTTGGCCTGGAACATTCTTTCCATTCGCCGCCCTCACCTATCTAACTCCTACTCACCTTTTAGATCCTGCTTAAACCTCACTTCCCTGGAAGACTTTTTTTTTCCCCACTGTACAGCAAGGGGGTCAGGTTATCCTTACATGTATACATTACAATTACATTTTTCCCCCACCCTTTGTTCTGTTGCAACATGAGTATCTAGACAAAGTTCTCAATGCTATTCAGCAGGATCTCCTTGTAAATCTATTCTAAGTTGTGTCTGATAAGCCCAAGTTCCCGATCCCTCCCACTCCCTCCCCCTCCCATCAGGCAGCCACAAGTCTCTTCTCCAAGTCCATGATTTTCTTTTCTGAGGAGATGTTCATTTGTGCTGGATATTAGATTCCAGTTATAAGTGATATCATATGGTATTTGTCTTTGTCTTTCTTGCTCATTTCACTCAGGATGAGATTCTCTAGTTCCATCCATGTTGCTGCAAATGGCATGATGTCATCCTTTTTTATGGCTGAGTAGTATTCCATTGTGTATATAGAACACATCTTCCGAATCCAATCATCTGTCGATGGACATTTGGGTTGTTTCCATGTCCTGGCTATTGTGAATAGTGCTGCAATGAACATGCGGGTGCACGTGTCTCTTTTAAGTAGAGTTTTGTCCGGATAGATGCCCAAGAGTGGGATTGCGGGGTCATATGGAAGTTCTATGTATAGATTTCTAAGGTATCTCCAAACTGTTCTCCATAGTGGCTGTACCAGTTGACATTCCCACCAGCAGTGCAGGAGGGTTCCCTTTTCTCCACAGCCCCTCCAGCACTTGTTATTTGTGGATTTATTAATGATGGCCATTCTGACTGGTGTGAGGTGGTATCTCATGGTAGTTTTGATTTGCATTTCTCTTATAATCAGCGATGTTGAGCATTTTTTCATGTGTTTGTTGGCCATCTGTATATCTTCTTTGGAGAACAGTCTATTCAGGTCTTTTGCCCATTTTTCCATTGATTGATTGGTTTTTTTGCTGTTGAGTTGTATAAGTTGCTTATATATTCTAGAGATTAAGCCCTTGTCAGTTGCATCATTTGAAACTATTTTCTCCCATTCTGTAAGTTGTCTTTTTGTTTTCTTTTGGGTTTCCTTTGCTGTGCAAAAGCTTTTCAGTTTGATTAGGTCCCATGCGTTTATTTTTGCTCTAATTTCTATTGCTTTGGGAGACTGACCTGAGAAAATATTCATAATGTTGATGTCAGAGAGTGTTTTGCATATGTTTTCTTCTAGGAGTTTGATGGTGTCCTGTAGTATATTTAAGTCTTTCAGCCATTTTGAGTTTATTTTTGTGCATGGTGTGAGGGTGTGTTCTCATTTCATTGCTTTGCATGCAGCTGTCCAGGTTTCCCAGCAATGCTTGCTGAATAGACTTTCTTTTTCCCATTTTATGTTCTTGCCTCCCTTGTCAAAGATTAATTGACCATAGATGTCAGGGTTTATTTCCGGATTCTCTATTCTGTTCCATTGGTCTGTCTGTCTGTTTTGGTACCCTGGAAGACTTTTCAATGGGCCCCTCATCTAGGTTCAGTGCCTCTCCTTGGTGCTTCCAATGGCCTCTCATCCACTGCCCACCATGCTGCTCGCCATACTGCATTACAGTCATCTGACTACTTCTCTGTGCACCTCTCTCAGCTAGAGATCTGAGAGGTCAGGGACTCTAATGTTTTACCACTAGCAGATAGTTCAGCTCCTGGAAAAAAAAAATCTGCAGTTCAAAAAAAAAAATACTGGATGAAAGAATAAACATTTATGGCTACCACTTCATCAAATGCCATTCTAGGTACTATAGAAGAAAGTAAAAGCTACTGGAGCTATTAGACAATACATGATAACTAAAAACACAGATCAGCAAATAAGTAACATTGGAAAATATAAAATGAAAAATCTGTGGAACTTCGGAGAAAAGGAAAGTCACCTCTGGGAAGTCAAAATAGACTTTACTGGAGAAGTAATTGATGGGAAGTCTTTGAAGCTGGGCAGGATTCAGAAAAACAGAAAAGACTGTATCCTATGAGGATAGCATCTCAAAAAAATAGGGAAGTGGGCCTATTTGGGAAATAATGAGAAAGGCTGTCTTGTCAAAACCCAGGTTCCTGATGGGTGGGGTCAGGTGATAAACTAGAAGATGCAGGCTTGAGTCAGTCAACGGACAAAGGCCTAATAAAGAGTTTGGCTTTTATTCTGTAAGTTATTTTGGAGACAGCAAGGAGAGAATTTTCCAGGAAGATTACTCTTATGATGACATGAAGCAGTAGCTGGAAAGGAGAGGGACCTAGGTGGTAAAGTCAGAGAGGAGATTATTCAAATAACTGAAAGACAAGTTGAAAACATATGAATCAGGATGACGGCAATAAGAATTGAAAGAAAGATGAATATTATGACAGACAGGAAATCAGTGCAACATGGAAATGGAACTCAGGAAGTAAACAGTTGACCAAAGAAGAGAGGAGACAGTAAAGAAAAAGGAAAGAGCTGAAAAAACGACAAAGGTGACCACCTAGAACTATGTCCAGTGTCTGACTATGTGGCAGGTGAAGTCAAAACTGTCCATGCTGGAGGTGGCAAATGGAGATTCTGGAATATGTTTCCTCCAGGGCCAGACCCACACTAAGGTGCTGGGTAAGAAGACCCAAAGATGACTTCAAGGTTGAGTCAAAGACTTCATTATTTACAAATTATTTATTTACAAATTATTTACAAATTATTTACAAAAAAAAATTGATTTACAAAATCAATTCTGAATTGAATTTGTAAATCCTAGTTCAGCTACCCTGGATGGGTTCAGTGTGTAATGAGCAAGGGCACAAAGAGCCTGGCCAAGATTTAAAAGTACTACAAATAATTTATAACTGGCATGCAAGCACTCCACCCTTAGCATGGTTCCAATATGCATGAATTTCAGCTAACAGTGTAGTTAAATAACACCACTTTCCCAGGAACATGGTTCAAACTTCAGTTGCCACCATTTTAACTAGGGAATCACATAAAGCACAAACTTTACTGCTAGCCCTTTGGTTCACAATCCACCCCATCAATAACAGGTGTGCATCATGATCAGTAACCAATTACGTCACTTCCTTCAGAGTCTGTTGGTGATTAATCCCAGCATGTCTGTTATTCAGTTCATGCACAGACAGCAAAGCAGGTAGTTGTGTTGCCTCCTCATTTCACATTGATAAACTCAGATGACATTTCATAGAAGTGTAGACTCAAAAGGACCAAGGAAAGAGAAAGCACAGCAAAGAAATGGAAAGTGGTAACACTGGAAGCGATATTGGAAAGTGGTTGTGATGGAGGATAAAGATGGCCCAGAGGAAATAATGTCAAAGGAACTCTCAGATATTCCGCAACTTTGAAAGCACAAAGGGAACGATCTTAGCAGCAGATCCAGACTTGTAAAGGAGTCTCAGTTCACTAAGGCAAAGAAAAGATGTTCCACATTATAAGGTAGAGGAGGGGAAAGCAAAAATGTTCAAACTACTCTTCGCCAGTTCTGCTCAAAGAAATGAAACACTTTAATTCTTGGTGTTCCTAACATTTTAAATTACAGTGCACTAGATAAATATTAGCTTTACTATTTTTTCCTTTCTCTATATAAATATAAGCTACAGTAAAAGAATTTTAATGTTTTGACAAAAAAAAATTTTATAAAGGTCATGGAACTAGTAATTTTCCCATTGATCATTAGGATCCTTTTGCACAGTTACAGCCGCATGGTCACATTTATGGTCCTACACCACCAAGCTAAGAGGTCTGCCTACAATCTATACTAAAATAACTTCATCTATGTTACCCTCTTTTTCACAAAGCAGCTTTTATTTCTAGTATCAATAGCAGATTTTTGCAATCTAATTTGAATTTAATTAGTTTTATTTAAATCTATTTTTAAACCTCTGAAATAGCTTCCTCACAAATGTCTCAAGGACTGTACTGGTCTAATTGGATGCAACAATAATCCCAGAACAGAACTCTAATAACCCTGTGTCTCCCTGGCCATAAAGGAAACAGTTTCTGCTTGATTATTCCAACCAATAACAGGCCACTATTTATAACCATTTATGAATGAGAAATAAAATTCCAATTCGCCTGGTCCTGCAGTTTCACAAAATCTAAATTACAATATAAAACTCTTTGCCTCAGCTCGCTCACTATGCATTGAGTCCTCTGTGGCAGGTGATCTTTTTAAAGTGAAATGGTCTTTTATGTCAAAGAAAACAAATTTAAAAATCAACCTACAAAGGTTAAGGATTTCACTATGAATAGTTTCTTTCTGTTTCAAAAGTTCATGCCAGTATCAAAACATCGCCTGGTGATATACAGCCTGTGCTGCCAGTGTTATATAAATCTTTCTTGACATGTGAAGAGGAAAAAGAATAAGTTATCTTTAAGGCTGGCTTGAGAAGCCTGTGGTATGCTGGTTGTACGTCTAGCTATGGCACATATATTTTAGAATATATAACTGGAAGGTGTAATGTAGAATGCTGGCTGAGAAATTCCACAACCTTGTCAGCCTGACATCTTGCTGGCCATCATCATAATTCACCACATTGCATCATATGGCCACCTGGGACCTACTGCAAACAAGAGGTATATGGGCCTTCAGCCTGTTATTCCAGAAAGTGTAATTTCATGACAACCGCTCCAAGTATCTCAAGGTACAACTATAAAAGGTCACAATGAGCAAAAGGATTCAGGCTGGAAGAAAAAGTTGGAGGGTTTAAATATACCCAGCATTTTGGCGCATTCCACCATTCATGCTGGTCGGTAAAACAACTTGCAGAACTCAAGAAACTGTGCTGACAGGACACTATTCAGTTGATGCCACAGCCTGGAACTTAGCTTAAGTGAACAGATACTGACTTGTAAGCAAATGTGGGCAAAGGGAATTTTTCTACAGAATTGGGCTCTAAAAAGCTAGACTCTCATTCGTCCCTGCTATCTTAGCTGACTATAGAAACAGTTCAGCTGCTTGTCTCCAAAAGGTGCTCTAAGAATGGGCTCGACTCTCCGACGACACCTCGGCCCTTCCACCCAGCCTCCTGCTTTGTGTGCCAGCAGACAGACTGTTTCAAGTTATTGTGGCTACAGCAGAACAGGGAAAACCAACCTCCATCTGAAAGAAAACCTTCATCTGTCATTTTGCAGAATAGACACACACAGGATTTTGATTTAAAGAGCTATTTCCACTTTCCCACTTGTCTCTGATTAGGAGAATAAAGTTCCCTGAAAGGCTCTCAGCATTTTTTGTCGTTATCCCTTGAAGGATGAAAAGAAAGCAATAATATTTTTACAAGGTACAAGTTATCACTTTATTTCTTATCTAAACATATCTGCACATCACCCTCTTTAAAAGGGTACCCTTAAGATTTTACTCTGCCAGAAGGTAGATTAATAATGGGTTGTTTAAAGCTTTGAGATAGCAAGTATGTCAGTTAATAACTAAATGCTGCAGCAAATGATTGCTCACATAAAAAACCTTCCCCACTTTTTAAAAACCTGCATGCTTGCCTTTTAATTCAGTATGCATCACATCTCCAACAACAAAAAAAATTTAAATGAAACAAATGGAGCCGAAAGCCAAGATGGAGGTCACGTCCTTATGGATCGAGGACAGAGGAAGTGAGAAGGACTAGTCCTATGCATCAACCAAGGAAGTACAGAGATGAGTACGTATTTACTAAAATCGAGCTTTGGGTTTTAAATTTTTTTTTTTGAATGCATACTTATCGTTGCACTCCAAAACTGCTTACAGCCAATTCTTTTGTATTGTTTTATTTTGTATTTTTTTAATTAAAGTATAGTGGATTTACACTGTTGTGCCAATTTCTGATGTACAGTAAAGCAACCCAGTCCCTCATATACACACATCCCCTTTCTTACATTATCTTCCATCATGGTCTATCCCAAGAGACTGGATGTAGCTCCCCGTGCTGTACAATAGAACCTCATTTCTAGCCAATTCTTGATTATCTACCTGTTAACTTATACTGAACTAAGCCTACATCTGAGACAGAGTAGTCTGGAACAACCTGCCCAAGGGGGTGACAATGATCTAAACCTAAAAGGAGAAGTGCAGTGATGTGCAAGTTGGCAGAAGAATGCTTGCAGAGGGGAGTTCCCGATGTGATGCAGCGGAAACGAATCTGACTAGGAACCATGAGGTTGCAGGTTTGATCTCTGGCCTCGCTCAGTGGGTGGAGGATGCAGCACTGCTGTGAGCTATGGTGTAGGTTGCAGATGCAGCTCAGATCTGGCATTGCTGTGGCTGTGGTGTAGGCCAGCAGCTATAACCTCCGATTAGACCCCCAGCCTGGGAACCTACATATGCTGCGGGTGTGGCCCTAAAATGACAAAAAGACAAAAAATTTTTTAAAAATTAAAAAAAAAAGAATGCATGCAGAGGAAGAAATAACAGGAGCTAAGATCTTGAGGTGAGACAGAGTTTAGGAAGGCCTAGAAACAGAAACAAGGCTGATGTGGCAGGAATGTCACAGGAAAGGAGGAAGTGAGAAAAGTCGGGTGGAGAGACAGACCAGGGCCAGATTCCTGTTTCTTTCCACAAGGATATTGGGCAGCCTATAAAAGCAGATCCAGTAACACAGGAAAAGAAGTACGTGTCAAAACTGAGGACCAGGATAGATTATGAACCACAGGAGACAGAACCAAGGGAAGAGAAAGAACAAGAATAAATAAGGGTAAGTAGAATTACCTATTGCATACACATGAACTGTACACTGTAAACTTGGATTTCAGTTCTTGGACCTCATTTTGCATTTTTGAATAACTGTTTAGCCAGACCCAAGTTAAATTCTGCAAAGTTTAAGACTTATTAAATAATCATTCCACAGGTAAGAGAATTTTTTAAAAGGCTTTATATAATGATTACATATGGGCATGATCATTGTAGTGGACTGAATCAGGGTCTCCCAAAAGATATGCCCTAATGCCCAGACTCTGTGATTACTTCTTGTGATGGATGAGTGAATACAACCTGACATGGCAAAAAAAAAAAAAAAAAAAAAAAAAAAAAAAAAAAAAGTGACTGTGAGTAGAGGGACTTGAGATTTCCAGGTGAACTCCCATTTCAATGCCAATGTCATCCTAAGAGTGAGGCCCAGGGAGATTTGATAGAACAGGAAGAGGCAGTGTGATCTGGACAGTGATGGGAAACATGAGGCCAGAAGCCAAAGAATAGCAACAGCTATGAGAAGGGGTGGGAGCAAGGAAAGGACCCAAGCACCCTCCTCTAAAGTCTCCAGAGAGGGAATGGCCCTGCCTACGCCTTGATTTTGACCTTCTGGTCTCCAGAGCTGAGAGATAACAGATTTCTATTTTTTAAGTGGAAGAAAAAAAAGGCTAGAAGGATTTTTTTTTAATGTGTGAGAGAAGAGACTAGTGTTCTTCATAGTACATGTAAAAGGGAAAAAACGAGTCTAAAGAAATCTTGGGGCAAAGGTAAAACACTAAAAGCTAAAAACGCACCCACCATCCTCTTTCTGGCCATAGACAATCTCTTTGTTTCACTTGCTCTGGAAATTAAGATGATCTTTTCCTCCCATCCCCATCTATCAGATACTAAAGTACACTGGACTAAAATGAAAGGAAACACACATTTCAACAAATGCAAAATCTCAACCTTAATACAAACAAAAATCACACGAATCGAATTCTTAATGCCGGTGTGCATTAGTGCAAGCTTGAGTAGCACGTTCTGTTTATAATCCAGGAGATAGGAAGCCTCCCATCCACATGCACACAGGAGCCTCCAATCTGGGATGAGCCATTCATCATCTCCACTTTGTTTATGGCTTTCTGCTCACTGACCATCCACCTCAACATAGCTGCAGGCTATCTAATTTGGTCAACTTTTATACTTTGCATAAACTAAGGAGCTTCTTATATCAACCAAATCACAGAATTCCACTTTATACCCTTCACCCACCAAAGCTCTCAGTAATTCCCAAACCCAGGGCTCTTTCACCCTCAGGAATAACACAGCAACATCTGCAGGCTGCAGAGTAAACACACCAACCCACATACCTTGCGGTACCTGGCAAATCATCTTACTTTGTGGATCACTGCCCCTCCCCCTACAAAAGGGGGTGGGCCAATGGTACAATCCATAGTTTCCTTCCTATTCCTGACATTATGGTTCTCAAAACACATGACAAAGATGGTATATACAGTGCAATTCAGATTTCCTCATCTAATGTGACTGGCATGACTTAAGTTTTAAATTAGGGATAGATACAGGTCCAGCCACTTGCCATTTGTGAAGAAGGACTGGGGGTCATCTCTTAAGTGGTATGCTTTGTTTTTATTTTAAGATATAATCAGACACCGATTCAAACATCAGTTTCCTGCATAATGACTAAGCTAGTCAATAAAATTCTCAAAGGTTTATGAAAAGCTGACTTCACTGGCGAGAATTATGTGAACATACCAAACTGGGGAAATGATAGTGCTGTACACTAATGGACAGTAAAAAAAAAAAAAAAAAAAAAAAAAAGGTTTCGTAACAATGATGACATGCTTCACCCCAGGTATAAAAGGTATGGAGGCCATACCTTTTACAACAGTCTCACTGTAACTATCTTTAGAGACACAACATCATTTTAGCTGTTGTAGCCTGGCATTTTCTTTAATATCATTGCAAAATTCTTTCTCAAAACCCAAGTAATACCACTTAAGCTATATACACTAAAAATAAGTTTAAAAAACTTATCGCACCACTACAATTTGCAAACTGGCTCTAGAAATCAAGTTCATACTCTCCCCAAGTTCATTAATTTCTGCTTGTTATTTATTTATTCCCGAGCCTTCAGGACAGGATTTGAGAACAATCTAAATTTAGAATTTTTAAATATTTGCAAAGTCAAAACCTCGACATACATATCTAACTTGAGAGCACAAAACTGCCCTAAAACCTCCTGGCTTCATAGCCAGTCCAAATTCTTGCAGCTCTTTCAACTCTGGTCCAAATATGGCCTCTGATAAAGAAACTTTCCTTCAAAGAAAGGAGGAAGCTGAGTAAGAAGAATTCTAGAAGCATTTGCAAAATGGGGAATATCTAATATAATTTCTGTATCATTTATCAATCTGCCTTATTATCATTATTTTTTTTGCTTCTTTTTTTCCTACTAGATTTTTAATATGGTAGGAAAGGGGCCAGGATGTTTCCATCTTTGCGTGCCCCCCATACTTCATAACACATCATTTTGCAGACAAGAACTCAACATAAAAATGTTGCCATTAGAATACTACCCAGCCATAAAAAAGAATGAAATAGGAGTTCCCATCATGGCTCAGTGGTTAATGAATCCGACTACAAACCATGAGGTTGCGGGTTCAATTCCTGGCCTTGCTCAGTGAGTTAAGAATCTGCCATTGCCACAAGCTGTGCTATAGGTCGCAGATGTGGCTCAGATCCCGCATTGCTGTGGCTCTGGTGTAGGCCAGCAGCTACAGATCCAATTAGACCCCTAGCCTGGGAACCTCCATATGCCACGGGAGTGGCCCTAGAAAAGGCAAAAGACAAAAAAAAAAAAAAATACCACTTGCAGCAACTTGGATGCGGCTAGAGGTTATCATACTAAGTCAAGAAAGTCAGAAAGAGAAGGACAAATACCATATGATACCACTTATATGTGGAATCTAAAATAGGGCACAAGTGAACCTATCCACAAAACTGAAACAGACTCACAGACATGGAGAACACACTTGTGGTTACCAAGGGAGGGAGAGAGGGAGAGGGATGGACTGGGAGTTGGGGTTAATAGATATAAACTATTACATTTAGAACAGATAGACAGTAAAGTCCCACTGTATAGCACAGGGAACTATATATCCTATCTCCTGGGATAGACCCTGATTGAAAATGATATTTAAAAAAAAGAATGTATATATACATATGACTGAGTCACTTTACTGTACAGCAGAAATTGGCACAACACTGTAAATAAACTATACTTTAATATAAAAAAAATGTTGCCATTAAATCCCTAAAAGTTCCAGATGGAAAAATATGCAGGATCTACCTCTTGTAACAAACGCTATTTTTCTGATGCCATTTAACTTCAGCCTACACAAACAGCCCTCAACTTCTGATGTAGTTAGGTCCCAGCAAACCTCTCTTCAGTTGAGATTATCAAAAGTCAAAAAGGTATTTAATATACCTAACCTACCAACCATTCTAGTTGACCTTCACCTTAAATTTGCTCAGAGCACTTACAGTTGGACAACATTGTCTAACATGAGGACTACTTTATATAAAGCACTGGATATCATGGAATTGATCAAATACTGTACTAAAAGTGAAAAACAGAATGGTTGCATGGGTACAGAAGGGCTGTGGATATTGCTTGTTGACCCTTGTGACAAGGTGGCTGACTGGGAGCTCCAACAGTTGCTACCACCTAGCCTCACAAGAGGATCTTACAGACTATCACTAGTCCAAGAAAAGATCAAAATTCAAAGTATGGTTTCGACTGAATGCATACAGCTTCCACACCATCAAAAAGTAAGTCGAACCACTGGAAGCTGGGGACTACCTTACTAAAGCCATAGTTTCCAAACTATGCTCCATAAAGCACTATGGTTTTCCCAGAGGTGCTAAAAAGGACCTGCTAAGCCTAATCCAAACCACCTTATTCTACAGACAAAGAATGAGCTACAAAAATTGTGTGTGCTTAGGATTCATGGACAGGTTATGCCAGAAATGGGATGAGAGGCCAGGTTTCCTACACCCTGGTCCAGTGCTCTTTCCCACATAGCTCTGATAATGGAAGGACCAAGACATGGCCTTCAAGTCTCAAAACACAGTCTGGTTTTAAGTCTTCTTTCCTTCCTTCTTCCACAGAAACATATGTTTCATAACTGGTCACCAGGTGTGCTAATGGAGCCCCAACATGGAGATATGGCCACTTGCAGATCAGGTACACTCATGAACCTTTCCAGGGATCGAAATACATGAGTTGAAACCTATTGAGATTTCCTGTTTTCTAATAGAAGGATGCAGGAGTTTTCTGGGACACACATTAGATGAAGAGTAGGAGCTTAGTCAAGAACCATTACAGGAAAAAGGAGTTGAATGGCATGTGTTGTAAGGCACAGAGAGCATTTCCATCATTGCAGGAAGGGCTATTACCCTCTGCTGGTCATCACCTGACCCCTGAGGAAGGTGAGAAGTGAAGGCTAGAAACTCTAAAAGTGGTATCAGCTCATTCAAAGGAGACTGATTATATGTCTGCCAAGGCCAAACACTGTTCTAAGCTCTTGGCAACATCAGTAAACAAAACAAGAGTCTCTGCCCTCCTAGCTCTTACCTCCTATTACCGCATCATCTGAGACTCTGAACATAAGCAGAATTTTGGTTGGGGTCCAGCAGCAGACAGGGTAGGAGAAAGCATTGTTCTCCTAGTTTTATAGGCTACCAAGCACCTCCCTGAGCATGAAGAGAAGTCAGGCAGGGCACAGAGCCAGGAGTTCTGGTGGGGGAACCTTCCACAGACAAAGGCTAGGGCTCTCTGGCAGCTCCATTTGTGGTGTCCTTTGAAAGGTCTGGATAGGAAGACCTGAGCAGATGCTTTGCGATGACTGCAGCTCTCCAGGGGGTGGGGGCAGGAGCACCCTCAGGGAGCCACGGACATTCTTGCCAGGGGTGTAGTGAGGAGGTGAAGGTTCTGTGTAAGCAGGCAAGAGTCTGGGGTAGCACAACTTGGGTTTATCATTATATCATCTCTACACACAGGCTGGTAATGCCTAAACAGACTATCAAGGCTACAGTTAGGATTACTAGAGCTCACATTTGATTCTTTTGTCACCACAGGTACACTGTAGTATGCACAGGAGTACAGTACCATCCAAGCAGACCGTAGCCATGATACTGTTCTATGGTATAACTGCTACAAAGAGAGCCTTACTAACTACATGATATTTTATGAAGTTGACAGATGATAAATTACATAGCCATTCCTTTCTTGTTTGTTTCAACCATCTGCATTTATTTTTAATTATTACAGATCAGGCTGCACTGCAAGGAACATCCTCCAGCATGCAGTTTTAACTCTCTTAATAATTCTTTCCTCATGCATTCAACTAATATTGGTTGATTGCTGGGTATGCAGCAGGCGACGTGCTAGCTGACGCAGTGTACAAGAAAAAAATATGAGTCAATTACACCAGCTTAGGATGAGGAAGCCAAGGAGGGTATGCATCAAGAACGAGAGTCTGGCCCCAGATCTCCAGAGGGTGTTAAGCCACTTTCATCATTATTTTACTCATCATTCTTCTCCTGGAATATCTAATGAGGAGACGATGCATTTTTGAGTGCAGCAATAGAGGACTCTTCTAAAAACAGTTCATCAATTGTGAACATAAACGGTAATGTATCAATATCCAAACTCACATCTTGTCAAAATTGAATTTTGTTTTTAAATATTACTACTGGTTTAAAAGTCTCCAAACAACTTCTGAGCTGTAATATTTAACCTACAGATTACTCTACCCCAATGTTGATTTTGCAGGTCTAGTTCCTAAAGATTTTTAACACTTTCCCTACATATTTTACTGTTTTTATTTCCTCTGGTTTGAGACATCTTTTTATTCATAGTTTACCTGTCCCTTAGAATCTTAATGATTTTTAAAATTACCTTAATGATGGTTTTTATGGATCAGAGATTTTAAGACATTATTTGTCCCAGTGATGAAAATATCTCCGTAAATGTATTTCCTGATCAGTTTATTTTAGTCTGGATACACATTTTACTGTTTCCATATGATTAAGTATATAGGTTCTTTTCTCGATCATGTTCTGTTTCATTCCCTCCACGTGTCGCGAAGTTACCTATTTCCTACCAGCTCTTTCAATCATGTTCATCTCTTTCTTGCTTATTTAACTTGTTCCATCTGGGGGTTTTAATCCAGTGTATAAATATGGGTTATCACTCATTTTGCTTCAAATTGTGATCTCAACAGCTTAACATTAGTTATTAAATAAATCTTCCCTTTAAAAAAAAAAAAAAAAAAGGCTGTTATTTCGAATGGAATTTTCCCAAGGGGGAAGATGATGTGGTAGAAAAAAGAAGAAAAGTAAAGGGACAGTTAAGGGTGGAGTTGAGGATGGGAGAATGGGGAAGAATGCAGCAGGGAGGCCTAGGACTGAAATAAAAGCGGAGAAACATTCTCTGGGAGACATGAAAGAAGAAACTAACTGGGTAATAAAATGAAATGGGGTCTGTAAAATTCAGTCGGAGGCCAAAAGGGATAAATTCTGAGTAGACAATGTTTGGGAACCACGACTATAAACAAAAATCTGCATGGCCAGTCCATAGCTTCCTTTTTTTCCCCACCCTCCATGGATCATTACTTTCTTATGGCTCCCACCTAACTACGCTACGCCAAGCAAAGCGTATTTCTCCTTCCTGGTCTTTTTTTTTTTTTTTTAAGAGCAGGGATTCCTTTCTGCATTTTCTTCCTGAGTAGTAAGTCTCTATCAAGGAGCATAAAGGAAGGCAATGCAAGGCTCCACAATCACCATGATCAGATCAGGAAAGTATCCAATGCAAAAAATACAGCATATCCCATATCCCTGGGGAAGGAACATGCATTGGAGAAAGTCAGCCTCAGATCTTTCTAGATATCTGAACTAGAAAACACTTAGGCAGGAAAAGATTCTTCACCTCCTCAAGAGCCCAGGAAGATCGTGACCTTAAAATCCTCATGTAACACAAAAATGCACAGGGAAAACCAGTTTAGAAGGCTCTCCACACTGGTGAGTAACCTGTCTCAGACACTGCTGAATTTCAAAGTTTTACATGTAGGCGATAGAGTATATGCACAGGTATAGACAGAGACTGCCTAAACTCACCATCAACACAGGCTGAACACCTGACTATTGCTGTCTGGAGCAGGTATCAGTTTCTGCTTCAGCTGGTAAGAAAAGAATTGATTTTTCACTTCTTTGCCTTTTGGTCTTCCTGGCTTAGTGAAGGAATTGAAGTTACAGGTAAAAGAGGGGCTCTTTACCAATACTAAATATTAAAAATTTGTAAGACTGCATCATGTTTCAATTCTGCAATCTGTTGGATTAAAAGAAAATTTTACCTCAGATTTCTTTTTTTCCCCCCTCAGCATATGGCAGTTCCCAAGCTAGGGATCTAATCAGAGCTATAGCTGTTGGCCTACACCACAGCTCATGGCAACGCCAGATCCTTAACCCACTGAGCAAGGCCAAGGATTGAACCTGCATCCTCATGGATGCTAGTCAGATTTGTCTCCTCTGAGCCACGATGGGAACTTCTTCAATCTCTTAGCTCACAAAGCATCCTCTTTTGGTCCTTGTATCTTCTGGACCTGTTAGGGGGTGCCTACCGGGAATAAAAAGGTGATTTATGGTGATGATGACACACCAGGATGGTAGTGAGGGAGTTCCCAAGTCCTTTCTACTGGATCATGCCTTCTGAGATCCCAGTTCCTTTGAGCTAAAATCCAAACACATCAATTTCCTGCTTAACAATTTCAGAGGCGGTATCACCAGTGGAAGAATCTAAACCCCGTCATGGCAAGAGGACTCTTCTTGATATAAGTCTCGCTACCTGTCCAGCTGTTTCCCACTACTGCAGTCTCTTTCCCTTCAGTTCCAGTCACTTCAGATCCTTGGTCTGTTCCGAGTACTCCACGCTCCCTCACACTTCTAGTTCTATACAGGCTCTTTCCTCTCTTCCTCCCAGCTTACCCCCCCCCCCCAGCCTTACTACGTTGACCAAAGCATTACCTCATCACTAAGGCCTTTCCTGATGATACCAGAGAAAAACTGATAGCTCCCACTCCCTGCCACACAATCTCAGAGCAATGAACTCATGTGCACAGCCAGCCCAATGCAGATAGCACATGTCTGACTTCTCCAAAAGGTCATGAGCACCTGGGAAGGCAAAAAGCTCATCTTTGGGACCTGGCCTCTTTCCACTGCCCATCCTTAGCTCTGAACAAAATGCTACTCACATGTAAGTAGTGTTTAGAACCTAATATGTGTTTTATAAATGAGTAAATGAACAAATGGGGCTTCTTAAAATACATGTTTTAAAACTATGGAACCAAATGAATGCCAAATTCTAGTTTACAGTTTTCCGTCAGATTTCTTAATGCTGTCTTGCCTGATCCTAAATTGACGGTCAATATAATATTAGCGATTTGCTTTTATTAAGGTTTTCTGAATTACTCAATGAATTTTCATATAAACAACTGTTTTGTACTCATTTTAATCACTTTACATAATATTTAATTTAATGATGTAATTTCCAGTCAGGAGGAAAAGAACTGACTCTTGGTACACTACTCAGATGTGGGAGGTATAATGTGTGGCAGGAACTATTAGCTAGAACTATTCAGCATGCCATGGTCATCAGTCAGTGACTTTTTTAAGAGGGCTGGGGAAAATTAGTTAATTTGCAAATTCAGTTATGGAAGTCGTTTTAGAAAGCTTCTGCTGCAGATGGCTTAAAATCATACAGCAGAAATTTACAGAGTCAAATGTTAAAGCTATTGAAAGCCACGTGATTCATTACTGACCGTGAGATGAGCCAAGATGTCTTCTTTGATTTAATTTAAATAACTTGATATGTCAAGTTCAGGTTATTAAAATATGCTTATTCATTCCTCGGGGCTCCATATATACTTCCTGAATCTGGAACATTCCATTAAATCAAGACAATATGTATCAAAACTGACTTCCTGAAGATAATTCCTTTTAATCCTCAGTATTGGCCCATGAATGTGTTTCTAATTAACTCTCTTGAGATGTAGCTCAGACTAAGTTGACTTTTGAAACATCAGTGTATACTCTAATACTCAGTTACCACAATAAAACAATCAGAGGTCTAGATTTTGTACAGGATAAGAATCAGAGACATGGAAGAAAAGTAAATTAAAACTACCATCATTAATCAGGACTAGAAAAATTTCCAAATCTTCCTGGCAACACTCCTAAATAAACCAAGTATCATCAGGGAAACTACTTGGGCATACGAGGGAGAATTTCAGAAACTTTCCCCTAGTATTCCTCCTGTTTCTTTCTCCTTTCCTTTTATGGCCACTCAGAACTGAAGTCAAGGCAACTATATAAGGGTATTTTAATTCAGAATTATAATGCACCATACAATGACCCTTACTGATACAAAATGAAGAAATGTTCATGAACTACAATCATTTCTCTGTAATTTTTACAAATTAAAACATATACCAAATTGATTTTAATAAAAGTAGTACAATTTATCAGAGATTTGACCTAAACAATAAGAAAAGGCCCACATGGTTCTTTTAGAAAGATGGGCATCTACTCTTAAGAGCTAATGCTGTTCTTGGGAGTTCCCATCGTGGCTCAGCAGAAACGACTCTGACTAGCCTCCATGAGGACACAGGTTCGATCCCTGGCCTCGCTCAGTGGGTCAAGAATCTGGCATTGCTGTGAGCTGTGGTATAGATCACAGAAGCAGCTCAAATCTGGCGTTGCTGTGGTTGTAGTGTAGGCCAGCAGCTGTATCTCCTATTCAACATCTAGCCTGGGAACTTCCACATGCCACGGGTACAGCCCTAAGAAAAATAAAAAATAAAATAAAAAGCTAATGCTGTTCTGGAAGAGGTAATTGCCACAACACAACTGGTAACTTAAAAAAGCTAAGGGAAAGTAGAAAGCATTTTATACCTTTAATACAGACTAATAACTTCAATGCCATCAGAGCTTGAACCCCAGCAACTTCAAATACATATTTTCACAAGCCATTTGGAGCAAAGCATTTTCACAAGTTCACTTCTAAAATGCTATTAATTCTCTTCAAGGAACTGATGCATTTAAGCAAGTTTACCACATGATTCACATTCTCTAGTCCATTACTTTTACCAGGAAACATACCCAACCAATAAATAATAACAATAACAACAACAGCAATACTTCCTGGATGTAATACAATCACCTTCACCATGGAGACTTTTTCACAAGTTTCAAGTCTAGGTGTCAGAAGATCCAAGTACTGGGAGACCAGAGACCTGGGTTCCACCTCCCAGGTCTGCATCGCACAGCTTAACAACCCTCAGTAGTTCAGTTCAGCTCTCTGAAACTTGGGGGTTTTTTTCTCCCCCATTGGTAAAATAACAGAACCAACACATAAATATCCTTGCCAGTGCTAAACTTTTATGGTCCTGTAATCCATTAAATATTAAAGAGCACTACTTATGAGCTAAAAACACTGGATCGGAGCTTCTTCACCGTCCCATCACACACATCCATTTAACCAAGTTGTACTGATTCTCTCTTCAGTATCTGTTTATGTCTCCCTTTCCTCTCCCCAGTGCCTTTGCCAAAGTTCTGGCTATTGCGTCCTGCATAGCCTATGGCAACGGTTTTTTGATAACACCCCTCCTCCTCTCTTATTTCTCCCCAAGACATTCTCTCCACACCATGGCTAGAAGGTACTTTCTGACATGTACACTCAATTAGCTCATGTCCCTTTGGGGTTTATCCATGGCTCTCTGTCACCTGAAAGAAAAAAAAAAAAAAAAAAACACACCTCTTTTCTCAATGGAGTTTGTGTAATAAGCCCACAGGCTGCCTCGTGGCAACAGTGCATTAAATACCAGGTACTGCCAGTCTTACCTCCACCAGGTCCTGCTTCAGGCACTAGAGACACAAAACTGATATATTTGCAACTCCTGGAACACATCACTCTCTGGCTCCAAATCCATGCCCAGGCACATACCGTGCCTCTGGCTAGATTCTGGAAGAATGCCTCTTCCCTCCTCTTCAGTTCTTCAGCACTATCAGGACTTCATGCTCTGCTCTTGAGCAAGACCTGTGACTGCTCCCTGCAAGGCTCCCTTCTCCACACCAGGGGCCCCCCTCAGGAGGGCGCCCAATACATATTAGCGGTTTGCATGAACCTCAGTGGAGCCAAATCTTCATGCTTCTTACAGAGACCACAGGACCCCAAATTAAACTGAGTTTATCCATGGTCCAATCAAGAATATTTTCTGAGTCTAGCTTTGCCTGTTCCTTTTTATTCCAAGTGACACCAAAGTAAGTAATATTTGAAGTGAAGCGACAATTTTCGGCTAGCATTCCATGACATGTTAGACTGCTTTTCCCACTAAATAGATAGCAGCAATCCGGGAAAGATTTGACTTCTGCTACCTTAGTTACAAGCCTCAAATTGTCTCAAAAGTTTTAATATTACTTCCAGAATACTTTAAAAACCTTAAATTCTTTCCATTATTTTTAACAAACTGGAATATTTCCAATGTTAAGTGATGATTTAAAGTCTCTTAGAGCTTCCTATATCTTAGGTCTTAAAGGAAATTCTCTTACTCTCTTTACCAAAGCCCTTTTCCTTTGTGTCTGACGTATTTGTGCCACTTCTGTTGGCTGGAGGTCTAAAGACAATAGTCGTGTCTACATCTGGCAGGTCTCTTCTGAACTCTCCTTACAAAATTCAATTAATTGCTCACTTCAATTAAATGTTCCTCCTCTTTTTATTTTTTTAAGAAAATAAAAAATGATTTTTACCCATTAATATAACAATAACTTATATTTGTACTGAACACTACCATTTTTAAAACCACTTCCATATTTAAAGTAACATGCAATGCTTCCAACACACTTTTGTTTTCAACTGATACTGAGTTGTATTTACATTGGAACTTCCCCCCCCCCTTTTTTTTTTTACCTTTTTTACAAAATAAAATACACATATTTAAACACAATTACATTCACACAGATTATTATATCATGGATCTTAAGAAACAAATTAAGTGACTCCCTCTGGAGAAGTGGAATGGAAAATATGCTGAGACACAGGAAATTTATTCTATACTTTATCCCATTTTTTATGGCTTTCATCTTTACTATTTAGTATTATCTATTACATTTCAATTTTTCTTTAAAAATTAGCATTATACTAAAATTGTGTATATTATGCAACTAAAATTTATAAAGAAGAAAGCCTTATATACCATTAAATATTTTAAATAGCATAATAAAAGAATATCTTAACTGGTAAGAATAACAAAAATAATACACCCTCTGAAAATAAGTAAAATATAAAATGCATAAATTGGTTAAAAAACATATACAAATATGTTCTTACAATTTGTTACATCTTATTGATTCTTCAATATAGGCATTACACCATTCTAGGTGATGTGATAAACAAGACATTATAGACTTTACATTGTACCATGGAGAGAAATGGTTATTAATAATACAATTGTGGAACTATATTATTTAATTGTAAAGTTGCATCATTTAATTATAATTATCATAAATTCTTTGATGGAGAAGAAATCATAATCAGTTCTAAGAAGACTTCAGCGTTCTAAGAATGATGTCAAATGACCCCCTTCATGGTGGCTTATGCACTTATTTACTATGAGATATATTGCTTCTTCAGAGATTCCTTATTTGTGTATCAATTATAGATTTTTGGTTTGCAGTTATTCTGAAGTTTTGATATAAGAGTCTATATGTATATGAGATTGTTTTAAGTTGTTGGTCTCTTAATTGTAAGTTCATCTCCAGTGTCCTGCATTTGTACCCACCTCTTCCCATGATTTCTGATTTTGGTGGTATAATTGTGCATGGATGATTTCGTATCTTTACTGTATATATACCTTTACTGGTGAGCCTTGTCATTTGTGGAATTTTTGTTTCCTGTTGCTGCCTTTTTTTTTTTTTTTTTTTGTCTTTTTGCCATTTCTTGGGCCGCTCCTGAAGCATATGGAGGTTCCCAGGCTCGGGGTCTAATTGGAGCTGTATCTGCCGGGCCTACGCCAGAGCCACAGCAACATGGGATCTGAGCTGCGTCTGTAACCTACACCACAGCTCACGGCAACGCCAGATCGTTAACTCACTGAGCGAGGCCAGGGATCGAACCCGCAACCTCATGGTTCCTAGTCGGATTCGTTAACCACTGCGCCACGAAGGGAACTCCTGTCTTTTCTTTTCTGCCTAGAGAAGTTCCTTTAGTATTTGTTGTAAGGCTGGTTTAGTGTTGCTGAATTCTCTCAGCTTTTGCTTCTCTGTGAAGGTTTTGATTTCTCCTTCAAATCTGAATGAGAGCCTTGCTTGGGAAAGTAATCTTGGTTGGAGGTTTTTTCCTTTCATCACATGAAGTATATCATGCCACTTCCTTCTGGCCTGCAGAGTTTCTGCTGAAAAATCTGCCAATTACCTTATTGGGGTTCTCTTGTATGTTACTTGTTTCTTTTCCCTAGCTGCTTTCAAGATTTTCTCTTTGTCTTTAATTTTGGTCAATTTGATTAGTATGTGTCTTGGTGTGTTCCTCATTGGGTTTATTTTATATGGTACTCATTGTGCTTCCTGGATTTGAGTGAGTGGTTCCTCTCCCATGTTAGGGAAGTTTTTGGCTATTATCTCTTGGAATATTTTTTCTGTCCCCTTCTCTCTCTCTTCTCCTTCTGGCACCCCTATAATACAGATGTTGTTGCATTTCACATTGTCCCAGAGTTCTCTGAGACTCTCTTCATTTGTTGTCAATCTTTTTTCTCTTTTCTGTTCTGCATCCATCATTTCCACTAATCTGTCCTCCACCTCACTTATTTGTTCTTCTGCCTCCTGTATTGTGCTGTTAGCTGCTTCTAGTGAATTTTTTATTTCAGTTATTGTATTTTGCATCTCTTCTTGTTTAAGTTTTATATCTTGTATCTCTTTGGTCAGTGTTTCCTGTAAGTTATCCATCTTTGCCTCCAGTTTCTTTCCAATGTCTTGCATCATCTTCAGCATCAACAGTCTAAAATCTTTTTTCTGGAGGCTAAGAATCTCCTCATTGTTTAGCTGATTTTCTGGGGTTTTTCCTTTCTCCCTCATCTGAGTTAAAGTTCTCTGTCTCTTCATTTTTATAGGTTTTTGGTGTGGTGACCTTTTTACAGATAATAGGGTTGTAGCCTCTCTTACTTCTGGTGACTGCCCCCCTTGTGGCTGAAGTCAGTATGGGGGCTTGCTGTAGGCTTCCTGATGAGAGGGACTGATGCCTGCCCACTGGTAGGTGGAGCAGATTCTGTTCCCTCTATTGGGTGGGGCTTAGTCTCTGGATGTGATTAGAGGCAGCTGTGTGCCTGAGGGGTCTTTAGGTAACCTGTTTACTAGGGGTGGGGCTGTGATCCCACCTGGATTGTTGTTTGCCCTGGGGCTTCTCAGCACTGACTGATGGGTGGGGCCAGATTTTCCCAAAATGGCCACCTCCAGGGAAAGGAAACTGCTGAATATTCCTGAGAGTTTTGCCTTCAATGTCCATCCCTCACAACAAGCCACATTCACCCCTGTTTTCCCAGGATGTCCTCGAAGAACTGCAGTCAGGTTTGACACAGATTCCTATGGAGACCTCACTCTACCCTGGGATCCAGTGCTCATGAAAGTCCATGTGCGCCTTTTAAGAATGAAGTCTCCATCTCCCCCAGTCCTGTGGAGCTCCTGCACACAAGCCCCACTGGCCTTCAATGCCAGATGCTCCAGGGGCTCTTTCTCCCAGTGTCGGATCCCCGCACGTGAGGGTTTGATGTGGGGCTCAGAACTCTCACTCCTGTAGGTGAGTCTCTCTCTGTGAACAAGTTAGTTTTCAGTCTGTGGAGCTTCCCACCTGGGAGGTATGGGATTGTTTATATCTCGAAATTGGCCCTCCTACCTCTTGATGTGGCTTCTCTTTTTTTTCTCCCTCCTCTTTTTAAAAAAGAGCAAGGAAACTACAACAAATTTATTTCATAAATATTTCATTTTGAATAGGAAGCTCCTATCACAGCAAGAGAAAGGCTATACATGTGGCTAAACTTAGAGCTTATTCATAATCTTCACGACTGATTTATGATTCAATCTTCCAGCTGTTAGCAAGCTGACCAACAGCCAAGCAAAAGAAAGATAGTGACTCTTACTTGTCAAATAGATGTGCAATCAATATGGTCCAAATTAGGAAAGCTTAAACTTGATTTGAGGGCAAGAGCAGAATTTCTGCTTTCACCATTAGCATAAAACCATAACGTTCTTACTATTAAAATGGAAAGGTCTGGTTTTCATAGCCCAATACCCCATGGGAAAAAGGAAAAACTAGAGATTGACAGAATTTTCCATGTAATTATTAGATATATGATCAGGATATCCAGTCAGAATTCCTAAAGCAAACAAGAAAAATGATGTTTATGGAAGAACTTACTTTGATTTTTAAGAAGTTATCTGGCCACTACTTTTATATAAGCTCATTTATTCTGCATATATCTATTGACACATATACAGACACATGCATAGCTACTAAACATTCATGACTGGTAAGTGTCACCCTCTATTTCTACTACCTTAAATTCAACACTTCAGCCACAAAAGGTAGATCTGAAATGCACTACCATCTCCCTCCAAATTTGCTCTTCTGAGCCAAAAAAAAAAAAAACCCACACAAGTTATTTATATGTGGCTGTCATTGTCTTCTAAAAATGACGAGTCTAAGAAATAAATTCCTCACCATGTGGTTTTTAGGCTCCCGTAAAGCTATCAAGGAACACTAGCAAGTATGCTCACTTTTACCAAATCACTCCATTCCCGTCTGAAAGAAGCAATTCAAAAGCCATTAGGTATACAGGACACCCTCCAAAAAAGTTGAATGAGAGCTGTCTGATAGTACAGAAGAGATTTTTTAGTAAATAGCCAAATGATGCAAAACTTATAAAATTGATCATCTCTAAAGCTTCAATCCACTGAAGATTTATTCTAAGACGCAAGTTGTTTAACATGCCCAACATAAACCTGTTGAAAAGTTTCCACTTATTTTGTTAAAAAAATGAAAACAGATTAATTTAGCTAATTACATTTAGGGCACAAGATGATGGAAATGATAACATACCCATCTCAAAAAGCTTTCACGTCACCATTAACATTATTTTATCTATATAAACATTTTCTTGTTTGCAGAAAGCAAGGACAATGAAGTTTCAATAAGGAAATGGCTATATGACCTTGACACAAGGGAGTGGGCCTACTCTTCCAAGGGTTCTTTATTATCTCAGCTACTCCTTAAAGCAACCCTATGAGTAACATAATTTTATACCAATTTATAGAAGAGTTCACATGCTGAAACATATAGTTCTCTTTCCAAAGCACACCATTCATAAGAGGCAGAATTGATATCCAAAATCTACCACACTACCTCCAAAGTATACATGTTCTTCCAACAGATTTTAGACAGTCCAGGAGGGGGTGGAAGGGCCCAGTCAATATTGCCATGACCAGAGGGTGCTGCCAACACCCATGGAAGCAGTACCTGCAGGGAAGGGCCATACTGTCTCCACCTCGACCTTTACCAAAAATGCCTGGTCTATCAGGGCTCTTGCTGGGCCTAGATAGAGACTCTGAATCCTTCTCAACACACTGCACTGGCCAGTCACAGGTAGAGTTGGTAGGTCAAATCTACTTTCCATCCCTGAGTCTTGCAATCACCAACAATGAGACAGAATAGCTGCTACCAGTCACAAGGGCCAAACACCTAGTTAATGGTATGGTTGTCTCTAATACAGAGTTATTCTCAACAGTGCTGAAAAGCCTATTTCTATAGGAAGCCAACCCACAGTACTGAATTCCCATACTTTTCAATTCATTTTACTAATAATTATTAGAGAAACAAAATACAGAGACAATGTGGTGCCTCATCTGTAAAAGCTTAAAAGCTAGCTAGAGGAAGCCAAACTTACCCAGGCATCCAGGCCCTCGGGAGGGCCACCCAAGGACGCTGACACAGTCAATCAAAATATTCCCTTGGAAGCAGCCTTGCCCTAACCACACGAATGACCCACGCAAAAATAATTCCACAGCACTTGGATTCCATTAAATTCAAGTTTTGCTCTTCATCTACCAACAATTAAGAGGGACCAGTCTCCTCGAGACCCTAATAAATTTTCTCCATGTGGCTTACAGAAATGGAAATTGTCCACAAAAATAACAATAGTTATTTTTACAGTTGGATTCAGTACTACAATTCTCAGAATTGAGTACTTGACTGAAACTGCTAGGCCTCTGTTTTCTAATCAGTAAATGGGAATAATATACCTATCACTCTCAAGATGAAGAGAAATTGCTAAAACTATAAGGGGTACAGAGAAAGTACTCAGTAAATATTAGTTTTCCTTTCCTTCCAGCTCCGAACCATATCTTTCCCCCTTGGTTTACTCTAGGGATTTTTCTTCAATGATCCATCAAGTTATCACACAGGAGGCTAAAAGAACCTAACTGGACCAATGCATCTATCCAAGAGGCAGAGTCAGAAAGCCACATCAGAAGGGGCCTTCCAACCAGCATGACCACTGGTGTCCCTAGTATTCAAAAGTATTATTTAAAGAACTGAATAATCAGACACAAGAAGAAACAGATGAGGAACAGAAATAGAACCAATGATGTTACTTTTAAAGGGTACTAGACAGAAAGTGCTGGGGTTGGTGGCTTTCTGACAATTCAAACTCCACAACTTGGTTAAGTGGCTACTGAGCTGGCTGAGCCTTGACAGCAAGCACTCAAGGTTCAGAGGGGCCCTTATCACTAATTGAGCTACAGCCTGGAAGGACCCATATTTTTCACTGTTTGTGATGGGAAGCCCTTGAGTCACAGAGCCACACTGGCAGCTGGCTGCTCCCCTCTGAAGATAGCAGGGACCAGGCAAGGTCAAGGGGAGGAAGCCAAGCTAAGTGCAGCCTCACTCACAGAGGCATGCACAGGCCAGGATGAAGCAGACCCTAAGCTGCCTACATTCCCATCTCATTGCATTCTGTCTGGCCATGAGATGAAGAAGCACAATAGACATTTTCATCTCACCTTAAAGGAGCTCTCCTAACAAATATGTTTCCTGTCTCATTATACGATTTGCTAGACTAGGAATGTGTCATCAGTTCTACAGAAAAGAAAAAAGGTACATGCTGTGTTTCTGCCATTTTGAAGACCAACCATTCTTTGTCTTCACAGTAACCCAGCATTTAGGTGTACTGCGATGCATCTGAAGAATCAGGGTTACTGGGAAGGGGGGAAGGGAGAGGAGGGGCAGAGAGAGGACAGGAGACAGGAAAGGAAGATTCATTGACTTCTGGTGTTTAAGAGTTACTGCCAGGAGACTTCAGTTTATATTTTAAATTCCAGGAAGTTGAAGTATTCTGGGCAATACATGTGAATCACTGGAAAAAAATCTTCCATTTTCTGGCTAGAAGGTGACTCCTTTGATAACCACAACGTCAATGAATCATAGGTACTTTATGACTCGATTTCCTCTAAATGAGCTAAGAAAATGTTACTCAGGACCCCTCTAGGAATTAGTTTGGGAAAAGTGAGTCTCCAGGCCCCTGAGCTCATCCAAAATGGCCTCTCTCACTTTCTTCTCTTGGTTAATTCCAGGAAATGGTACAAAACTAGGGCATCCAGTCTTTACCATGTCCTGCAGGAGGCGCTATGGGCAGGGAGTAGCCTTCTGGGGCTGGGACAGGAGGACCCCCCTGCCAATGTCCCGGCATATTGCTTCTATACCACCACCTTTTGTTTTTCTCCCAGGCCCCACCCCTGGCCCCAGGTATATGGAGTTCTCAGGCCAGGGATCAGATCCAACCCACAGTTTCGACCTACACACCACAGCTGCAGCAACACCAGAATTTTTTTTTTTTTTTTTTTTTTTTTTCTTTTTAGGGCTGCACCCATGGCATATGGAAGTTCCCAGGCTAAGGGTTGAATTGGAGCTACAGCTGCTGGCCTACACCACAGCCACAGCAACTCGGGATCTGAGCCGCGTATGTGACCTACACCACAGTTCATGGCAATGCCAGATCCTTAACCCACTGAGCAGACCCAGGGATCAAACCTGTGTCCTCATGTATGCTAGTCGGGTTCATTACTGCTGGGAATTCTGCAACACTGGATTCTTAACCCACCGTGCCAGTCCAGGGATTGAATCTGTGTCCCAGCACTTGTAGAGTTACCACGGATCCCATGGTGCCACGGCAAGAACTCTGACTACTTGTATTTATAATTCCTAATCCTGATATCTGGGTTTGGTATATTCTACAGCATCAATCTCTATCTGAAGTTGACAGAGCATAATCTACTCATTCTTTTGTTGAGCAAAGGTTCATGGTGATTGGAGAATACTGTTTTACATCTTTTGTTAAGTATGTTCAGTCTATCTTTGTCCAGTTATCCTGTGATTCTCTCCCTTTCTTTATCTGGGCAGGAATGGGGTCACTAGAGAACAATGGAGCAGAATCCCTCTCAGATACACCTGTCTTACACATGCAAGCTACATTAGAAATCACCACACAGTGTCATCATCCCACAGAAAGACACTTCACGCAATCTCCAGATATAGTAATTTTACAAAAACAACTCATTTGGCAATGCAATGAGAAGCTCAAGGCAGGGTCTCAATCTGAACTTTGCCACTCGCTGTGACTTTGAGGGTGTCCCCTTCCCTCTCTGGACATCAATGTCCTGATGTGTAAAATGAAAAGAGTGAACTAGATATTCTTGAAGCCACTCTCAGTTCCAAGGGTCTTGCATTCATGTCACAAAACAAATCCCCACAGATTTCTAGGACATGATGACTCCTGAGGCATACAGGATTATTTGGTATAATCGTACAGTCATCAGGTTTTGAGTTTTTAGAAACACACTGATAATAGTAAATAAGCCACCTGTGAAATGTCATTTTCCTTCCTTCATTGTTTACCATCCTCAGCTCGTCATTTCCGTACATGTATTAACCACATGATCACTCTATTTGCACTAATGACATCTTAAATAATCCCAAACAGTAACAAGTCTCTGAAATGCAATACTTTGGATGTTTGACTGATAAATTTTTCTGCATCTATAATTTTAAGGTTAAATTATATATTTCAAAGGCAAAGTACTTCAGAAGGAAGGGAAATCAACATGTGCTTTCCATGCATGCTTTGAGTCCAGATTTTAAAACTCTGTGCTTTAGTCACCAATGAAGTGACGATCAACTGTGTAAAAATCTGTCATCTGCGGAACTGCCAACTATTTAAATTCTTTATGAAAACCCCAAACAGTAAATCAAATGGGATCAAAATTTTTCTGACTCCTCTAAAATTAAAGCTACGTGTAAGAGAAGAGAATTTTTTTGGATCAAACTTGAGATGTCATTAAATGATATAATGTTGAATGCTATCAATTTGCGATTTTGGTAAATTTTAATGTACACAAGTAATTCAATATATATCGGTTACTTCTATCAATGCCAATCTCTTATATCTTACATTATGTTTAAATATGTTCGTGTTATAGTTTAATAAAGTACAGTTTTATATAATCCAATGTATGATGTGTGGTGATCACAGAATTAGTAATAACGCCTGATAATATGGACACTGCTCTGATCATAAATGCGTTTTTCTAACAAAACCACACTTCACTTGACCCTCACAACAACTTTATGAAGTAGGCATTAATCCCTCTCATTTAGAGATAAGGAAAGTCAAGTTCACACATGGATGTGACAGAGGTCAGGCCAAGACTCAAGATTCAGTGAATGACTTGGGTCAGATGCAATGGATACAAGCACTCCATGGGCCTATCCAAACCCAGAAGAAAGCGGATCTCACGGACCATCACAAGTGCTCTTTCCCCTCCAAATTCCCCTGAGGGTTCATGCCAACCCTGGCACAGAGAGGTGACTCTAAGACACCACCACACACAGAAGAGCACAGTCCTGGGCTTCTCCGGGAGGTGGGGCTCAAGTCTAGCTGTGCTATCTGCTTGCCCTGTGGCCTTAGGCAAGTGCCTTAACCTCTTTGTTCCTGAGTTTCCTCGTCTATAAATTGACAATAAAAACCTGCTTGCTCATTGGAGTTCCCACTATGGCACAGTAGGTTGGGGATCCACCATTGTCTCTGTGGCTGTGTGGGTTCAATTCTCACCCTGGTGCAGTGGGTTAAGGATCTGGCATTGCTGCAGCTGTGGCACAGGTCGCAGCTGCAGCTCAGATTCAATCCCTGGCCTGAGAAATTCCATATGCCATGGATGTGGAAAAAAAAAAATCTGCTGATTCAGTCTGCTCTAAGGTTAAAATGTAATACATGGAAGGTGACCAACACAGGGCTGGTCACTGAATAAGTGGTAGGTGACAACTTCTAATCACTCAACAGATTTATATGTCACTCAACAAAAGTCAAGGCTTACCCTGGTATCCTCCCTCAGAGTTTGTTGTTAAGATTTAAGAGGTGTCACCGCTGATCAAAGATGAATTTGGTAACTTTATTGATTAACTAAATTTTACCAAAAACAAATTCTCTATCAATTATGTGTAAGTAGTAAGAAGCAGACTGATAAGTCTGACTATACAAAAATCCAAAATTTCTACAAGGCCGAAAAGGAAAAACAAAACAAAACTACCACAAGCCAAGTTAAAACACCAACATTCAGGTGGGGGAGTGGAGGAGGGGTGGGGACACACAAAGGAGAAAAACTTTTAGGCAGTGGATTCTCAACTCCTGGTGCATTTGCCCCCAGGAGTGATTGGCAATGATAGGAGACATTTCTAGTTGTCACAACTTGGATGCCAGGCGGAGGTTGGGAGGCTACCTGAATCTAGAGGGTAGAGACCAGGAATGCAGCTACCATGCACAGGATAGGCCCATGAAACAGGCAATTATCCAGCCTGAATGGGAAAAATGTGCAGTTGAGAAACCCAATTTTAGACACATGAGAAGACCCATTCTCATGCACCAGTAAAATACAAACTAGAAGTCTTATCTATCAGAGTGGCAGAGTTCAAAATACGTAAGAATCTGTATTGGCAAGAGTATGATAAAACAAATGATATCTTTATTGGGACATGCAAATTAGGATTCTAAATCCTGATTTAAATTCTCAGTATTGGGAATGGAAATGACTCAACTTTCACAGCAGATGATTTGGTAAATAGCTGTTAAAATTAAGCCAGAACATACCCTTTGATGCAGCAATTTTGCTTCTCAGAATTTATCCTCAGATAATCACCTTTGTGTACTAAGAATTCATTATTCACTGCCACTTGGATGGTAACAGCAAAAGTTGCAAAGGCAAATGTTGAACAATGCAGTCTAGTTAAATACATTATGGTTTATGTCAGGATGGAATATCACGCAGCCATCAAAAAGAACAATGCAGAGTTGTTGGTGCTGATAGGAATTGCTCAGTGAACAAAGCACAGTGAAATACAGTAAATATTTTAGCATTCTCAAGGCTATATGGCTCCCATGTTCAAATTCAAGAATACTTAAGAAATGGGTAAGGACATTTGCCTCCACACAAGAGAAAAGGATGTTTAGAAGACAGAGGTGGAATGAAGGCTTACTTTTCACTCTAGAATAAGCCCTCTTTTGTCTTTTAAATTTTTAGCATATATAAAAACTAATTATATATATATGTGTGTATTTGTTTGTTTATTTATTTATTTTAAGGAGATGCCATACAAGTCAACTGTTTAAAAACCTGCCTTAAGGTCTTTTAACTAATTCTAGTGTGAGTCAAAAGGCAAGAAAAAAAGGCACATTAAAATGGGGCAAAATTGAAAACAGTCTAGTAAGAGACTCTCGACCCAGGTATATGGGAATGCTGCTGAGTTCTGGGAAAACCACAGTGAGAACCATGTCCTGGGACTGCAGAAATAAGGAACTGGCAGAGAGCTCCCCATGAAGGGGGCTGCAAGCAAACACCCCAGTCTCTCTCCCTCTCTACCCTCCCATCTCCTGAAGGAACAGGGAGCCTGCTGATGCCTCCAGGGATGCAGGGCAGGCTGAATTTCCCACCCAGGCACTATGAAACTCTATACTGTGACTGTTGCAAAATGCTCAGGCATCTGGCTTTTTCTTTAATTCCACAGGAAGAAAAAAAATTCAAGGAGCTGTTAATCCAAGTAAATTAAGATAACCTGGGGAATTGGCAAGAGATAAATGAACTCAAACATGTATCAGATGGAACAGCTACCTCTTCAATTACAATACAAACTATGTTCCTTAAGTTTAAAATTAAGTTTTGACTTTACCCCCCCCCCCCGCCCCATAAGGTGATTTAAACTCTTACCGCTCAGATTTTTAATCCTAAACCACATGTTTGTTATAGTTTGTAGATGGGGCCCAGCACTTTCTAGAGCATGCAGGCTTCCATTTCAGTTTTCTACACACACACACCATTTATAACCTGAACTTGACCTGCCCAACCCAAGTCCATCCTTTCATCCTACGCCATACAAGCTGTGCTTTCTTCAGGCCACCATGGAGTCATTCTGTTTCGGCCAAACTCTTCTGAACGCTTTGATCTAAATAACTAGGCAAGAAAATACCATGTCATTTGTAAGCTTGTCAAATATTTTAGGCCTCTAGAGTTCCAATCAAGCTTGTCAGGTTGATGACGCATCACCACACAATCTATTACTACACTTGTATACAACCGTCCTTTGATTTAAAGTGGAAAGTGGAGCCAAAAAAGTACAAAAAGGAACACACTGTACCTACTTGGAAATCATAGTAAATATTTTCAGAACAAAACACACCAAAGATAGCCTAATTCCATTTACACTCCTAAAATCATTCTCCTAAAACAAACTTGACATTACACAGGATAATAGCATTTTAGGGCGCGAGAGATCATGAACATCTACTTCTTGAACTCCTCCTTTGACAAATGAAAAATTTAAAAGGAGTCTCATCCAAATGGCAGGACCCGGACTAGAACTCAGGTCTCCCAGAAGATTCACCGTGATAACAGCTATAGCTATAACACTGAATTAAATGCCTGACTTGGCAAGTGAAAAATCCCAATTGTTAGAAAATCTACCACAACAAGCCAATTCCAAATTAGGCAAAGCACTAGAATAAATACTTCTCCAAAAGACGATAGACGAAAGTGCAGTAAGCCCATCGAACGAGGTTCGACATCATCAGTCATTAGGGAACCACAAATCAAAACTACAGTGAGATGTTACCTCACACCCACTAGGATCGCTGTTACCAAAGAAAAGGACAGTAACAGGTATTGGCAAGGACACGGAGGAAGGAGAAACCCAGGGCACCACTGGTAGGAATATGCAATGGTGCTGCCACCGTGGAAAAGTTTGACAATTCCTCAAAAAGTTAAAGGGAACTACCATAGGATCCAGCAATTCCATTTCCAGGTATAGACCTCAAAGAAATGAAAGCAGGGCCTCCAACAGCACTTGAACACCATGTTCACAGCAGTCTTTTTCTCAGTAGATGGAGACAACCTCAATGTCCATCAACAGATGAATGAATAAACAATGATGAGTTATTCAGCCTTAAAAAAAAGGCAATTCTGGAGTTCCTGTCGTGGCGCAGTGGTTAACGAATCCGACTAGGAACCATGAGGTTGCGGGTTCGATCCCTGCCCTTGCTCAGGGGGTTAAGGATCCGGCGTTGCCGTGAGCTGTGGTGTAGGTTGTAGATGCGGCTCGGATCCCGCGTTGCTGTGGCTCTGGCGTAGGCCGGTGGCTACAGCTCCGATTCGACCCCTTGCCTGGGAACCTCCACATGCCGTAGGAGCGGCCCAAGAAATAGCAAAAAGACAAAAAAAAAAAAAAAAAAAAAAAAAAAAAGGCAATTCTGACACACACTACAACGTGGATGAATCTTGAAAACATTACCTAAAGTGAAATAAGCCAGACACAAAAAGATGAATGTGTATGATTCTACTTACATGAAACTTACAGAGACAGAAAAACTAAGCAAACTTATAGAGACAGAAAGTAGAACAGGTAGAGAGGATTGGGGAATTTTGTTTGTTTGCCTTTAATGGCTGCACCTGCAGTATATGGAAGTTCCCAGGCTGGTGGTCAAGTCAGAACTGCAGTACACCTGTGACCTCAGCTGCAGCTTTGGCAACACTGGATCCTTAGCCCACTGAGTGAGGTCAGGGATCGAACCTGCATCCTCACGGACACTAATGTCAGGTTCTTAACCCCTGAGCTACAACAGGAACTTCTGTGGAGCTACTGTTGAATAGGTACTGAGTCTCTCAAACAACAAAAAGTTATGGAACTGGATAGTGGTCATGGCTATACACCATTGTTAAATATTCAATGCCTTGGAGTATGCACTTAAAAATGGTTAAAATGGTAAATGTTATACTTTACCATAACTAAAGAAAAGATAGAACGGAAAAGCAATATCAGCCGCATGCATTATGCGCTTTATAAGCAACAAAATATATCACCCCTATATTGATGGAATTAAGAACAGGCATTTCATTCAAGTCAAAAAGCACCAAGCATCAGTTGTGAAAATTCCAACTTTCCTGGGCAAGATGACCAAAACATAATGGAAAACTACTATAAGAAGTCATGTGCAGGTGAAAGCAATGTCTTTACTTGCTCTCTGGGGCTCTTTCTCCATCCAAAAGTGAGTGCTTGAAAAACATTATATATATGTGTGTGTATATATATATATATATATATGCAATATATATATCATTCTCCAACTAACATAGAGTGTTTTGGCCACAGACGTTTTTCTTTTTTCAACAAGTTAAATAATATGTCAGATGTTTAATGCTTGGATAGTTTTTACTTTCAAACTTGGCAACATGATGCTTCAAGAGGCATGTGTAAAGACATTTGGGTTAGAAATAACAAACCTGTAGCCTCCCAAGGTGCTATGTTTATTTAAACATGGGATGATGCTATTGTTCAAATAAACACACTTGGCTTTCTTTCTTTTCCCAATAGCCATAGCACAGACACTTTGCAAACAAGCATCCACAGTAGCAATGGTTCGTGCTGAAAGTTGGTTTTATTACACAATCGCTTCTGAGATGTGTTTAAAAAAAAAATGCTTCCTGTGCTAAGCATTTTCCCATTTCTTATTTCTTGCTTCAGTTTCTAAAGAATCCTCATAATAAAGGCCAATCAATCCTACTTGTTGAGTCATCTGAGGCATCCCAAACCATCTCAATTCTTGTACCCTCTAAAATCTGACAAGATCATTTCGTATAAACAGACAAATGCAAATCAAGGAACCAGGGTTCAGTTTATTAGGGAACCCATGAACAAGGAGGACTGAGAGAGCTGTCAGTCTGAGCCCCAGCAACATCATCAAAGGAGTACATTTGTGACAAAAATGCTTCAGATTTTACCTAGAGAACAATCTGGAGATTTAGAAGGAAGGGTTCTCCAGGGAGCCAGACAGAACACCAGAGTGTGGGCCCAAGATGTGGGGGGAAAGGGCAATGTCTAGAGCAGGGCTTCTTAATGTTGGCATTGTTGACATTTGGGCCAGTAATTCTTCATTGTGGGGGTTGTCTCCCTGTGCACAGTAGGCTACTTAGCAGCACTCCTGGCCTCTAACCATTACATGCCAGGAGTAACTCCCACGAGCCCCAGTTTGGACAAACGAAAATGTCCCCTGACACTGCCAAATGTCTCTTGTGGGAAGCCAAACTTCTCCTGGTTGAAAACCATTAGACAAACTCAACTTTTCCCCCTCCCATCTGCATTAAGGGTATGAACCAGATACTTCAGAGGAAAGTGAGTGGGCACCCAGCTAAGGACATGCTTGGTGGATGTAGGAAACATGAGAGGAAATCAGAGACAGGGACTAAGACCCAGAACCCAGGTGTCAGGAGACTGTACCAGAAAGAGGAAGAGGCCAGAGGGAGGTGAATAAAATATGGGGGGATTTTGATGGCACAAAAGAGGGGGAGTTTCAGCTCTGCTATCCCCACTAATAAATGCATGACGCCTATTGTCCATTACCTCCACTTCTCTACAGTGTTGAAAGTGCTCCCAAGCGCCACGAATGCCAGTCAAAATCCAGGCACTCCATGGGTAGGCAACTTCAGGATAGAGATCATATGTTCTCAGAAAGTCAGGACAATGGTGGTGTGATGGGTTTGGACACCTTGGTATCGCTCAAGTGTATCTTCCCTTAAAGACTAGCCTCAGAAGTTCTCTGGGCTCACTGGCTTAAGGATTCAGTGTTGTCCCTGCTGCTGTGGCATGGGTTTGATCTCTGGCTGGGAACTTCCACAGGCCAGGGTCAGAGCCAAAAAAAAAAAAAAAGTTAAAGACTAGCTTTCGATACTTTCAAAATGCTTAACATTAATAACACAGAGGACTTAGAATAAGAATGGATCTGTGCAAATACAACTTCCCATCCACTTCTGAGAAAACAACTCAAATCTAGTACGAGCAGGCTCAAAAGCATCGATCTTGCGTATGTATAGTCATGCAGACTCTAGAAAGGAACTTTTGTTAAGGGATCTGTCCCAAAGCTGAGGACAAAAGCCAGGAACAGTCGTCTGACTTCCTGGAATGCCAGCTGCACTGCAGAAACCAGGTTGTGGCACTGGAGCAAAGAAGGTGAGAATTCTTTAGAGAGGTTGTTATACACACCCCTTGGAATTCAGGGAACATGATGAACAATGAGACTTTCTGACTGCCCCCTGGAAAATTCTGTAGGAAGGAGGCAGGCTAGAGGATACCACAATGTAGGGTAAAGGGAGAAGGCAACCTGCTCCCCCGCTTTCACACGGCAAGAATACAGTCCTGCTGCGACCCTGCCTGCCAAGGGGCTGCCCCAAAGGGCGAGGAAGCCTCGGCTCTGAGAAGGAAACTAAGGTAGGTGACCTGCATGTACAATGTTGTATAATGTTTTGATTATACAGCCGTGTCTCCTCTGACTGACATGTAAAAGTCATTTCCTAATACAGTATCAAGCTCAGACAGGAACTCCTTAAGTATCATTCAATCATAACACTTTATCTTTCTGAAAAACCACTGTTTATCAGTAGTGAATTAATGCCTTAAACCTTTGCTACCCAAAGGATGATCTCATGAGCCAAGCTGCACCCCATCCCCCCAGGAACTTGCTAAAAATACCAAATCTCAGGCCCCACTCTCTACTGACTGAATCAGAATCTGCATTTTATCAAGAGTCAAAGTAAATCTTAAGAATATTAAAGGGTGACGAGCACTGGTTTAGACGCTATGTCTCTATCAAAACCATATATGTAACAAACACCTGCACAGTTATCAAACTACACATCCCCCAAGGCACATGCAGAAATTTTGATTTAGGAAGCCAGGTGTGGGCTGGACATCTGTACCTCTTCCATCATCCATAGGACATTCCGTTGTGGCACCAGGACTGAGCCCACAGATTTCAGGTCTAGAGGAGGCAGGCATTTGAAGCCAGGGTTCATTCAGCAAGAGCTCCTCATGGCTGTCCCACCACTTCCCCACTGTAAACACTTTTGCACAGGTGAAGCCACTTCTCCTTTCAGCGGCTTCATTACGTCACCATCCACCTCTGGCAAGACAAACATTCAGCTATAATTCTGCTTCTGTGAGCTATGAGGATGCCCATTCAAGATCGTCAAAAAGGACAAAAATGTCACACCCACTGGGGACATGAAGAGCAGGGCAGGTTGACATGATACGGGAGGCCCCCAGCGTGAGCCCTGTCTGCGGATGCCTGGGATATGTCAGTTTGACTCAGCATTGACTTCTCATAAAGGCTTGTTATTTGTGAATGAAGATGAAAAGAACCATTCACCAGCCACCACCAAATGTTAGGTTTTCTTGTCTAGATTTTGTCTTGAGGGAAGAGAGAACAGGACCTGATTTAAATCAGACCCTGACTTAGCCGCTGTGATTGCTGCTTACTCAAATATTCAAGCTCAGCGACCATTGGAGCAGCTCAAATTTCAAATAACCAGTTCAAATAGAGCCCAGCCCTCTTGAATCCCAATCCAATTTCTAGTATAGACTATTAGGCAAATTGGGCAGTATTAGTCCCTGGTGCAGTATGTTTCTAAGAGTTAATTTCCTTAATTGAGATCCCTCAGATTTCTAAAGTTTTCAAGTCACTGCCAGGTAAAAAAAGAAGAAGAAATACTTCTTCTGGCAGAAAATGGTCTATAATATGATGAAGTTTGACAGAAGGGAAATGATAATTATTGTATGAATAGCACAGTCAGAAGTCTTTTACCAAATAAGGGTATGATTTCTGCAGTGAGTTTATTTCAATAAAAGGATATTTTCAGCCTGAAGAGTTTAACCTCTTTTTCAAAAATGGTGTAACAGTAAATTTTCATTTAACATTAATGCATCTGTTTATCAAGTACACAGCTTTGGCATGTATGTTATTTTTTTTTTCTTTTCCATACAACATGATGGTTTTCTGGGCACATTATGCGACTCTCAGATGTTTCTAATTACCCTCTGTGTACACCCAATAAAACAGTTGGCTCAAAATGTTATTAATACCACAAGAAGATCCAAAGGGCTCATAAATCACCCTTTCTTTAGAAAGAGACAATGCAGTGGCAAAAAGTGACATATTTTCATCTAGCTAGACATACTTAAGAAGGTTCTAGTGTATTTCCCTAATTTGCTAGGAAAAGGGCAGTGGTTTGCTTTCCTCATTGCAAAAGATTTCAATGTCAAGGTTTGTGTTTTACCTCTTCTAGGCAAAATCTGAAGAAAATTAGGCTGAGTTTTTGTACTAGGAAAGCTTAGAAAGTCCCCATAATCCAGAACAAATTTTTATTCAATCTGATGGGCATCTGAAGTTTGGTCTCGGAGTGAAGAAATCTCTCATTACTGCATGAAGTCGTTTCTTTTTTCCACCAAATCTTACAAAAAGCCAACACTGCAGTCATGCCAGTTTTTCAGTAATTATTGCATGAGTCTCAATTCAAGATAATGGAATCAAGCAGTAAACCATTCCTTAAACCCATACCCCTCAATTTAAACAGAAATTTAATCAAGTTTTAATAAGTGCATCAATGACAGGATTACATTAAATTGGCAATGGAAGGGCATCTGGAGCTTCTCATTTTCTTTGTGATATAACTTTGGGAAATACATTGCAAACAAACTTCCTTACTGACTTTATCCTTCCCCATTTGGTAGTTATTTTATTTTCCTGGACCGCATAGCTTGAAGAGGACTGCGTGGCTGCCCTCAAAAACATTTTCACATCATCTGTGATGTTAGTTCCAAGAGATTTTTCCAACAATACACAAACTCATTATTCTTCCTCCACTTGGAAAGAGTGTATATACCTGAATATTAAAACCTGATACAAACATTTGACTTTTAGACTATAGATGCAAAACTGAATCCAACTCATAAGCCCATAAATGCTGCAGGTATATAGTGTATCACACAGATGTGATTTCAATATCTATTTTAAGTCCGGCAGCATCTTTAAATTTACCCCAACCTAGGAGTCCAGAGGTAACTGACACAGATGACAGCCAGGTGAGTTGCACAAGTCAGGATCAAATGTTATAATCATACTCCACGGGGGATGCCCCATCTATTCAAGATGATTACTTTTCCTCCTGCCCTTAGCTTTGGATTCCAAAATGTGCTGCATTGTTTAAGAGCTTTCACCCTTGCCAGCAGGCTTTGGCACCATGCAAGAGCGTCCTGGGTAAGCAAGTGAACCCCTCAAGGAGATGGTGCATGACCCAAGGCAGAGAAGGGCATGACACGAGCCTATTTCCTCTGCTATGATGATGATAACTGACAATACTTTGTGCATAGTCTAACCTGCCAGGAGCAAGCCTAAAATGTAACTGAAGAGCCTTCGTGCACTAGTAACAGAGGGCCAACATGAAGAAGTCAAAGAAACATCCTCCTGTGTCTTTTTTGATGCTACTGTGCTAGCAGGATCAGTAAACGAAGAAACTACCATCTCTGTGGCAGACAGGAAGTGTTCCCCATCCCCAAGTCCCAGGGGATGTAAGTGCAGCTGCCCCACTTCAGAGGAGGTGGGGCTCGCTAATTCAAAGAAGGATTTATGATCTTTGGGAGCAGGGAAAGATCTTCCAGGTTATCCAAGGAACCCTCATACACCTCCAGCTTGCTGCTTCTTGTGAGCCTCAGAACAACTCTACAGGGAAGCTCCAGGCATTATGGGATATTCATTTTATCAGCATGGGATCAAGAGGTTTTGCAGCCCGATCAGCAGTACAACTTAACTAGGCCACCGAGTGTCAAATATCAGGCCAATGACTAGAGAAGAAACTGGAAAGGGGAAAAAAAAAAAAAAAAAGACAGCACAGGCAGAAGTGTTTGAAATGAAACTCGAGGTTGACAATCTTCCTTAAAAGACTGTCATATTTAGATAGATGCAGGAATGGGGAACAGGAATTCTGTGCAGCGGGAAACTGTACTAAAGGCACGGAAATCTAACTGCACTTGGCCTTGAGTAGAAAGCACATGGCAGTCCGTGTTAAAAACATAAAATCCAAACTCCTGGGGCAGTGTTACAAAGGTGCCCTTTTTCATGCATCTTGCAGACACTGGAATGTGACCCAAACCCTCTGTGACCCAAACCCTCTGGAGGCTTCTCAGATGATTATTCCACTGCTGCCTTCTCAGGTACCTGAGAGGTTACGAAGAAGCTGCACTGGGGGGAGTTCCCTGGTGGTCTAGTGGTTAGACTCCTCACTTTCACTGCTGTGGCCTGGGAACTGAGATCCCACATCAAGCCACTGCCCGCCATGACCAAATTAAAAAAAAATAAAAAATACAGTGAGAAGCTGCATTCAGTAAGTATGTACATGCCCCCTTCCCCTAGGCACCTGCAGAGACAATGCACTCTGTCAACCAGAATGCATTAAGCATCTCCAAAGTGAGGCAATGCACTGCCTCTGGCGACACCAGTGTGACATGGACAGGGCCTGTCCCCAAGCAGTTCGGAGCTCAGTGGAAGAAACAGGCATGGCAATCAAAAAGGGAGACGAGGCTTCATGGCCCAAGTGGTGCTAGGCTGACTCTTGCAAAAAAAGCGGTGAGTGGTATCCAGGCAGATTCGGTGGGGGAGCACGTTCTCCACGCAGAGGCGGCAGTGTGACCAGACGCACAGAAGGCCTGGAGTATGCGGGACCCCAGTACCCCTGGAGGCGCAGTTTGGCAGAAACAAGGAGAAAGAGGTACAGCTGGGGAGCCAGGCAGCAGCTGATCAGGGAGGGCCCCGTGTGCTATGCTAAGCAGTCTGGCGTTTTCCAGAGATCATTCCACATGCTCAGGCTGACAGACCAGGGAAAAATACACACTTTGTGACATTGTGTTGCAGACTCCAAGGAATTTTGAAAGGTCATTTATCCTAGACCAGCCTAGCAAGACTCCTTCAAGAAGTCCCATCCACCCCCATGATACAGACCAGGCATGGCTTAAAAGGAGCAATCGATCATGCATGCCTTTCTCACAGAGTTCGCAGACTGCTGAACCCTCTGTTACCTAAGGTTTTTTTAAAAACTGTCCTGACAACAGACATACTTTCTTATACTACCCACTCTGACACCCTCCTTTTCTCAGCTTTAGGAATCTTTATCTTCTGTCCAATAGCATCTCATTTTCTCCAGATTTTGGCTTTTAGGAACAAGCTATTGCCCCTCCTTGGTCCCACCAACCCCTGGAACCACCTTCCTATGAAGCCTCCCCTGACTCACCACTCTCCCTCTAACACACACACACACACACACCCCAGCTCTCATAAGCAGAACCAATTTGATTTCCCTTACTTAAAAGCTCCATGCCAGGAGTTGCTGGCTCAGCGGAATCGAATCTGACTAGCATCTATGAGGATGCAGGTTCAATCCCTGGCCTTGCTCAGTGAGTTAAGGATCCAGCATTGCTGTGAGCTGTGATGTAGGCTTGGATCCTGCATTACTGTGGCTGTGGTGTAGGCCAGCAGCTATAGCTCTGATTAGACCCCTAGCCTGGGAACCTCCATATGCCTCAGAAGTGGCCATAAAAAGACGAAAAAAAAAAAAAAAAAAAAAAAAAAAAACTCCCTACCAAAAATCATGTGATCTGTCTTCTACAAAATAATGTTGGAGAAAGAAGTAACAACAGCTTTTTTGGTAAGTTCTCTAATATCCTAACTTTTTATTATAAATAACCAAAATTCCTTCTGCAATAATTTCAGGACTATTTTTTTCCACCCAGGCAACAAGTCTTGCTTGCCTCTATCCTCTGTGTATGAGGCTCTCTATCATCTACAGGTATTATTAAATATGATTCCCTGAGACAATACATATGGCTAAAACCGAACCCAAAATGACATATAGGAAAAGTTGAATGAATTCTTCTCACACCAGGCTTGGAGTTGCTCTACAGTTTAAATAAAGTAACAGCTCCTCAGCTGGATGATTAAGTTTGTGATCCCGCAAAAAGCTCACCATTCCCTTCATAAGTCTCTGTTTAAATAGCTTCTCCAGGAGTTCCCGCTGTGGTGCAGAGGGTTAAGAATCCAGCTGCAGTGGCTCAGGTCACTGCAGAGGTGCAGGTTTGATCCCGGTCCTGGTGCAGTGGGTTAAAGGATCTGGCATTGCCATGGCTGCTGCGTAGTTCCAGCTGTAACTTGAATTCAATTTATGGATGGGGAAACTTCCATATGCCATGGGAGCAGCCATAAAAAAAAAATTTTAAAGATAGCATCTCACCAGACAGTCCTTCCTGACATGCCCAGCACAGTGATACATGCCTCCCCCCACCACTCCCCATTCCCTCTCTCCTCTCTCAACTTTTTATTTCTTCAGAGCATCTATCACTGCCTGACACTATATCATATATAATGCTTCTGACAGTATATTTTTGGTAGTATATATTTGAGAGTAGTGTACACTCACCATTTTCAGTCTTTTTAATTTTGGTAAAACACATATGACTCTATCTTAACCATTTCTTTTTTTTTTAATAATTTTTTTTTTATTTTCCCACTGTACAGCAAGGGGGTCAGGTTATCCTTCCATGTATATATTACAATTACATTTTTTCCCCCACCCTTTCTTCTGTTGCAACATGAGTATCTAGACAAAGTTCTCCATGCTATTCAGCAGGATCTCCTTGTAAATCTATTCTAAGTTGTGTCTGATAAGCCCAAGCTCCCGATCCCTCCCACTCCCTCCCCCTCCCCCTCCCCCTCCCATCAGGCAGCCACAAGTCTCTTCTCCAAGTCCATGATTTTCTTTTCTGAGGAGATGTTCATTTGTGCTGGTATCCGGACAAAACTCTACTTAAAAGAGGCACATGCACCCGCATGTTCATTGCAGCACTATTCACAATAGCCAGGACATGGAAACAACCCAAATGTCCATCGACAGATGATTGGATTCGTAAGATGGGGTATACATACACAGTGGAATACTACTCAGCCATAAAAAAAAGAATGACATAATGCCATTTGTAGCAACATGGATGGAACTAGAGAATCTCATCCTGAGTGAAATGAGCCAGAAAGACAAAGACAAATACCATATGATATCTTAACCATTTCTAAGTGTATATTTCAAGAGTGTTAAGTACATCTGTATGAGCTCTAGAATATTATCTTCAAAACTGAAACCTCATACTCATCAAACACTATTTCCCCTCTTCTATCAACACCAGCCACTACCACTCTCTTTCTCTGAAAATCTGACTAGCCTAGGTACCTCATTAGTGAAATCACAGTATTGGTCTTCTTGTAACTGGCTCATTTCACTTAGCATAATGTCCTAAAGATCCATATATTGCACAGCCACCTATTTTTAATACAGCAGGAGGAAAAGGACTTTGCCTCTTTTGTCAATTGCTATATGCCTAGTGCCTAAACCCACCTCTGGCACGGAGTAGGTACTCAGTAAGCATATACAAGATGAATTAATGTTCCCAATACCAGCCTTTTTAATTGATTTACAATGTTGTACCAAATTTCTGCTGTACAGCAAAGTGACTCAGTTATACATACATTCTTTTAATATTATTTTCCATTATTGTCTATCCCAGGAGATTGGATATAGTTCCCTGTGCTATACAGTAGGATCCTTTTGTCTATCTATTCTAAATATAATAGTTTGCAGCTACTAACCCCAAACTCGAAATCCACCCCTCTCCCTGCCCCATCCCCCTTGGCAACCACAAGTCTATTCTTGCTGTCTGTGAGTCCATTTCTGTTTTTTAGATAGGATCATTTGTGTCATATTTTATATTCCACATATAAATGATATCATATGGCCCAATACCAGCTTTTGAAGGATGCTTCACAGCTTAAAGGAAACGCTCTACCTTATGACCAGGACTCAGTATTAGAAAATAATTTGGTAAGACCAGGAAATATATTTGGGAGTAGCTGGACAAGTTCAGAAGCACTCGCCCAAACAAAAAGCAACCCCTTTCTTTTAGCATTGTGTTGGCTCATCTTTATCAAACACAAAACTTGTACAATGTGCTAAGAGGAAAATGCATGTAGCAGTTCCAAGAATGACATGTTGCCTTTCAATAGTTTCTGGGCTGGGTAAACATCAAGGGATCCAAACAACGACAAGAGAGTAGAAGGTTAGGTGTCTAAACTAAGCTGCACACCCCCCCCAAAAAAAAGTCTCAATGCTTCTCCCTCCTGAGAGGTGCTGTTGGTTTATTTAATGCCTTGGTAAGAGTAAAGTTTCTCTCCTCCTCATGAAGAGAACCTACCTAACAAGCGCAGCAACACGAACTGCTTCTATCCCACCCCAGACACTGTTAAGCGTTAAGTTGGTTTTGTGACACACGCAGGCGGAGTCCTGGGGTAAAGCCACAAACCAACCTCGCAACAGGTGAAAGCAGCTGGAGGTTGGCATCGTGACCATGGGCTGCTGAGAGCTCATTTACACTATTAGATCACTCGTCTCCTACCTAAAACATTGAGAAACTTTCCCTCTCTTTTCCAAATGATAAATATCAACATCTGCTTTTCAGAAAACGCCTCAGTAAGTTCTGAGAGTAAAATCCAAATTCGTAAGCTGTAATTCAAGATGCCCCACAGCCTTGCCGCAATCTACCTCCCAGACTTGTCCACCGGTATTAGCGCCTTCTGTGCTTCTGACATTAAATAAAACTATGCAACCACCACAAACCACCTGTGCCTTCTTGTCTCATTTACCCATTATCGACTTTACCTCAGCCTTCCCTCTACATCTCCCATCCATTTTTATCTGGGGATGTTTCATTGTGTCAAAGTGCAGGGCCCCCATCAGTCTATAAGCAGGTAACGTGCATTCACCCAGCTCCCACCATGAGCCAGTGTGTTAGCCACAGCAGAAAGCATCAATAACTGAACAGAAAAGTCCATGCCAGGAGTTCCCGTTGTGGCTCAGTGGTTAATGAATCCAACTAGGAACCATGAGGTTGCGGGTTCGACCCCTGGCCTTGCTCAGTGGGTTAAGGATCCAACGTTGCTGTGAGCTATGGTGTAGGTTGCAGACGCGGCTCGGTTCCCATGTTGCTGTGGCTCTGGTGTAGGCTGGCGACTACAATTCCGATTCGACCCCTAGCCTGGGAACCTCCATATGCTGCAGGAGCGGCCCTAGAAAAGGCAAAAAGACCAAAAAAAAAAAAAAAAAGGTCCATGCCAGCCCTTCTCTGTCAATGTATTTTTCCTCAGCAAGAAGCGGTATCTCCTCCTCTGGGATCCTGCCATGAATTGTCCACCTTTCATGAGGGTTATTTACACACACTCCTCGCCTCCTCCACAAAGTCTAAGCATTTCGAGGGCAGCTTTATGTTTGTCTCATCCTGGAAAATCTAGTACAATGCTGTCTACATAATCACTTGATACATGATCACAGGAGGCAACACAGGAGGACAAGAGGTATCTGGACTCTGGAACAAGAAACCCTGACTTAAAGTCACCTTTGATCAACCCACTGAAGCCTTGGTACACACAGCTACAACATACGGACAGAACCATTCACCTCTCTGAGGAGAAACAGGCATCAAATGAAATAACACATGGGATCATGGCTTTTAAAATTATCGAATGCTTTTCCTAAGTATTTATATGGTGCTAAGGGAACATGAGTCCCTCCTAACTCCTCAGAGAAAGCAGCATCACATAAACCCACTGTGTTAGTTTAGCAATCATGATTGCCTTTCAGCATTTCTCTCTATAAGGAAGTTATGCCAAGTGACAGTATTATTTTGTTTGAAATATTCTGGTTGTGATGACATAGAATTCCTACATTCTTCTTATTAGAGGAACTTGTAACTTTAAACAAAAACTTAAAAAATCCCAGAAGGTCATCTTCACTATATCCCTATGAAACAGCAAGAATCCTTTACAACAGCAACAGTTACCTGCTGGCTCGCCCCACTAGGGATGTGTCTGGATGTGTCTTCCTTTTTAAAAAAGGCAAAGGCAGTGAAGTGCAAGGAGGCAAAAGTCAGAATGCCACAAAAGATGTCTGCTTTAGAGAAAATTCCCCTGAATGTAAATATTCTGTTACATCATATCAATATCACACTCATAAAAATGAATTTACCCTAGACTCTCAGATACTTCCCTTGGATATTCTCTTAATTTTGGCCTTACTTTTTATTTGTTTGTTTGTTTGTTTTTGGCCATGCCTGTGGCATGCAGAAGTTCCAGGGCCAGGGATTGAACTGAGCCACAGCAGTGATGATGCTGGACTCTTAATCTGCTGAGCCACCGGGGAACTCCTGGGCCTCACTTTTAGAGCCACATTAAGTAGAAGTTATATTTATGATTCTCCCATGGAATACTCAGGAGAGGAGACAATATGCTTAACTGTCATGAGAAATGCACCTGCCTTTCACCTCTCAACCTCTCAGACTCACAGTCATCATAAACCAAAAAGACAACACAGAAACAGCACAGGAAGGAAGGAATCAGTGTCACCCCTGTGCCTGCTACAGAATAACCCACTGCCTACCTATTACCACCTGCATTGTGTGGCAATGTGACTGGACCTGGAGAGGACACAGACCCTTGTGAGCATGACCATCGGCCAAGATGAAGCCAGCATTCAAACCCAGAGCTGTTCAACTCACGGTTGCTCATTCTCTGTTATACCACCTGGCCTTCCCACAAAACCCAGGTCCCCCAGCTCCTTCTTTCCCCCTGTCCCTCCTACACATCATGGTCAGACCCCAGAGAGTTAAAGAGGACTCAAGGAGACCTGGGCTCTAGTCCAGCTAATTGACTTGCTATGCAACAAAGGCAAACTCAAGCCAGTGTGCCTCGGTTTCCTTGTCCAAAATGGTGACCATCAAATCCATTCTACTTCTTTCAGGATAACCAGACATCACCATGAAAATGGTAAAAAATATTTCAGCTGTTCTGATCATCAACATGGGTTATTTAATTAAGATGCCTAAACTATGCAATCCATATGGTTTTTCCCGAATCACTGCGACTTCTTGGGGCAGGGGTCAGCAAACTCTAGCCCAACAGTCAAATCACCCACTGCCAGTTTCAGCGTAAGTACTGCCTATGGCTGCCATCATGACATCACACAGGGTTGAGCGCTTGTGACATACACTGTAAGGCTCTGAAGTCTAAATATTTACTACCTGCCCCTTCGAGTTTTCCAGTCCCCACCTTTCAGTAGCCTAAAATATCAGAGGCCAAAGAGCAGCAGACAAGTTACAACACATTTACAGTTTTTCTCAAACTCTTTTCCATATAACATAACTTATTTATCAAAAGATTTAACATATTATAAACAGAGAGAGAAAAATCAACTAGAAAACCACTTCCTTAAGTGATAAAATTATGTTAAACCAGTAAATTCCAAAAAGATATCTTACATGCCTGAAGACAAATTTGTGAAAACCTCTGTATTTCTAGAGAATTGTAATCTCTAAATTTTACAAAATCACCAAGTTCAAAAATGTTTAAACCTTGTCCCTCAAATTATCTAATATTTGAATTAAAGTAGAAATATTCCCTATGATTTCTGACATGAAACTATTCATTACAATGCCCTGTCCCTTTTATTATTTTTTAAAATGATATCACTTTGCCGATCCTTTTTGGAAGAGTTCAGTCCTGGTTTTGAAGTTTTTTTGGTCAACGATTTTGTTCCATTTTGCATTTTGAATAGGCTATGTGTATCCTGTTCCTAAACAACTGCTTAAATGCCAGAGAGGAAAGTGTGCAGCATGTTTTAACAAGTAGACTTCCTCTCCGTCTCAAAGCCTTCAAATATTTCGTTTCAAAGTGAATATACCATAAGCCAAAAAATTATTACCTAGACAATTACTTGGTCATTCCTACCATAAAGATTTATGAAAAACATCAAAAGAAAAAGGAGCAGACATTATCGATGATGATGACGGAAGAAGAAAAACAAGAGAGCAAGGAAGGCAATCCAGAAAAGCAAAAGTGGGAAAAAGCCATTAAGCCCTTAATAACCTCAATGGGATCTGCTTTTTCCCTTCCTTGTCCATAGCCCTCCAAAAAAAGCCAAAAACCAATTTCACTTGTAACTGATAAGAAGAAGTCCTAAGATTTTAGAGATGGATTGAATAAATGGCTATAAGCAATTTATTTTGGGGGTGAGAAAAACTAAGGTCCAGAAATACTAACTTGTCACACCACAGAGATTAGCAAGTTTAGTGGCAGGACCAGAATCTAGTTTCCTGATCATCAGTTTAACACACTTCCCGTTAGACTCAGCTCTCTGCCCTGCTGAAGCCTAATGTGCCTTTTGGCACCTAACAGCTAAATTCTTCTAACAAATACACCCAAAGTACCAGAAAATTAACAATACCTTTTAAATAGTATCTACAGGCACAGGTTTTTTACAAGCACAGACTATCAAGAACAGTGCTTCAACCTCAAGAGCAACAGGAATCACGATAAAGCAATACGATAATCAAAGCGCTAATAAGGACTTTCAACTGTCTCCTTGTATTTTGTCTTGATGGAAATCAGTTTGAAACAGACACCCTCACTGCCCCCTAGACACATACTCCCAAGACTAAACAGCAATATTCCATAAAAAGACCGGATCTAGCCAGTGTTATTATCTGTCTGACATTTGGGTTATTCTTATGAGTAACTCATAAAGTAACGTGGGTGTCTGTGATTATTTGAGTATACATGGCAAACCATAATTGGTCAAAAAAATAATAAAAGACATTTTTCTGTGACAAAAATACCGTATTGCATGACAACATGGCAGTGTGACAGCATTTAGTGGACCACAATACTTTCTCCATTTACAAAGAAGTCCAAAATAAAAAAGAATTTAAAAGTATAAAAAGACTTTCTGCAGTACCTACTGTAGTTCCTATTTAAATTACAAAAAATTAAAAGGTTTTAAGTGCTGACAGTAATCTGCTAGTGTTATCTTCCCCCAAATCCGTGTCCTGCATCAACTTCTAATTCAGTCTTTTGATACACAGCACAAACGTGGCAAAAGATGCAAGGCTGCCTCCCTTTCGACAACTAAAATACAGATCTTTTGCTAATTTTTAGAAATTTTTTTAGAGCCTGGCTATTTAGGAAGTAAAAGGTTAAATTTACTCACCAGCCATATTTCGTAACCTGAGTCAAATCTAACATAAATTCCACTTATCACTGAGCAGATAAAATTTGAAATTGATCAATGCAAGTGGGACAGGAGGGTTTTAATTTAAAGCCTATTCCCTTCTGTCCTCCTGAAACTTCCCCATCACCAAGGCTGTCTGCATGATAAGCCGTAAAGGGCAATACTCTCCTTGCCAGTTCTCTTGGAAACCAAAAATCAAGTTAAAAATTATTCCGAAAGTAATTTCAAGGAGCTCGTGAAAGCAGCATATCCGGGCTCATAGACAGAAAGTCATTCAAGCAGAGAGCATGTGAGTGGAGGGGTGTCTAAATGCTCCGATCTCATACAACTCTATTCAGTAAGGATGGTTAAGGACCGTGGAGGAACTCACCCACTCGGAAGTTCGTGGCTGTCAGGGTGTCGGCAGCGTGACCATTTTCACTAATGAGAGTGGTGGTGTTCCCCTTCTCACAGCTGTTCTGACAGCTGCCCTTGGTGCAGGTCACTTTACAGATGCTCGGAGTAAAGACCACCTTGATGCGGCCAGTGTGGTTACTCACTAGGAGCGGAGGCAGGGAGAAAAAGAACAACAAACACATCAGCTTAGTATCCATGAACTTGCCTTGGAAGGTTTAAAAAAAAAAAAAAAAAAAGGAAAAAGAGAAAGGAAAGGAGGGAGAAGGGGAAAGAGAGAGCCCACAGCCCGACAGGTTTAAGGAAAGAGGGAAGCCTTTAGTGCTTGCTGCTCTGTATCCAGTGGTGTCTCTGAAACAGGAGTAGGAAGCTTAGCAAACAGAACTCTGGGATGCACTCCAAAACCACATTTGAAGTCGAGTCACTGGAGTGGGATTACTAACCACAATGCTGCACTTTATTCACGGGCAGACAAAGAGCAGTACGGAGGGCACGACAGATGAAAGAGCCAGCCCCGACAGGCAGATGTAATGCACAGAGGTTGGCCGTGCACCTAGTGGTGAATAAACTCTTGTGTCCTCGACTTGCATACTTTCCCTGTTCCTCCACTTATTAAGTCACTATTTGCGCCCGACCCCTGGAAATGTTTTAGGCATGCGGCATGTCTGAAAACATCTGTCTCAAATCTCCTGGCACTCCCAGCTGAAGTGATCAAATCCTGTGACGCAGCTGCGGGAGCCCGTGGCTTTTTCACAACTCTGGGGCACCCTTTCTCTGTATAAATTATGCGACCTATATCTGGTTTTTCTGGGAAGAGGGTCCATCTGAGAAAAAGGGAGGCCAAATCCCAGAGCGAAGGGGGTTGCCACCATGAAAATGCCATCCTGGAGCTCTCACTGTGGCTCTTCATGAGCCACCTAAAGCAGTTATTTCTTTCATTCACACGGCCCTCTTTTCAAAACCAGATGCCATCACCTGTTACACAGCAGAGGCAGGACAGTATCACAAAGTGGGCAGTCATCCACAAGTCAGATTCTGGGTGGTAATCCTGCACCACGGTGGGACTCTGGACATGTCATTTCACCTTGTCCCCAAGATATGAGAGAATCAGCACTGCTGTTTCCCAGCCAGTTTTAACTTTCAGTGTTTATCAGGACCCAGCAAGCTATGGCCCCAGGCTCAAAGCTGGCCCACTGCCTGCTTTTGTAAATAAAGTTTTATTGGAACACAGCCACTTGTGCATTTACGTATTGTCTGCGACTGCTTCTGTGCAGTAACAACAGAGCTGCACAGAGAAGGGATGGCTTCACCCAGAATTGCTACTTGCGGCCAGGCCCCATTATGAACTCCGGCAACATGCAATACAGACATCCTATTTTGACATCCGCATTTGTGAGATGCCCCCGAGCCAGGTCCTTCCACCTCCCAGGAGTCTGGCAGAAAGCAAAGACGGTAGCGGCAGCTCAGGAGAGCAGCAGAGAGCTGATTCACCTTTGAAGCTTTAAGGCTGGTGGGAAGCAGGGCCCTTCCTGTTGTCACTGTGTTACTGCAGCAGCCAAAGGAAAGCCTGCCTTTGGGTAGGCCTGCCTTCTGCCATCCTCTGCCCCTCAGAAGAGATTCTCCACCTTTCCACTGCTTTGGTTTGACCAGGATTGCATTTTCAGAATATCATCCAAGAAGCCTCTATAGGCCTTCAACAAAATAAAATGTGGTCAGATCTGAGCTTGGAGACAAAAACCTTAACCAAAGGAGCCATTAGAACTTCAAGGTTGGAATGGGACTTCAAAGGTTTTCTGACAACCTTTATTTGAACATCTCTAGTGAAAGGAAATTCATTACCCAATAGAGCACATTCTTTTTGTTGTTGTTGTTGTTGTTGTTGCTATTTCTTGGGCCGCTCCCACAGCATATGGAGGTTCCCAGGCGAGGGGTCGAATCGGAGCTGTAGCCACCGGCTTACGCCAGAGCCACAGCAACGCGGGATCTGAGCCGCGTCTACAACCTACACCACAGCTCACGGCAACGCCGGATCCTTAACCCACTGAGCAAGGGCAGGGACCGAACCCGCAACCTCATGGTTCCTAGTCGGATTCGTTAACCACTGCGCCACGACGGGAACTCCCCAATAGAGCACATTCTAGTTATGGGAAGTTCTTAGGAGGTGCTCTTCTTTCTCGAGCTGAAGTCAAGTCCTCACAGTCGGTTGCGCCCATTAATCCTCATTCAGTTCCCCACAATCTCACACGCCAACACCTCTACCAGGTGACGGCCCTTCAGCTCCTCAAAGACACTGTTACAGCGTAAGCCAAGAAAGCTGATTATAAAAAGGGACCTGAAGAGATCTGCTTGGGTTGGTCCTCTCACTTCAAGGAAAATGATTTTGGAGGAGACATATCTCAAGTTCTTTTCGAATGTTTTTCTAAGGCTGTTCTTCACTCACCAGAGGTTCTAACACAGGACAGGCGGACCCACACTTTGAGGTGGGGAGCTATCCTAGCAACCAACCTGGTCCTCCAGCCCCTTGCAAGATGGTGTCCAGAAACTTGTACTACAAAGAGCCAAAAACTAAATATTTTAGAGCTGTCGGCCTAAAGGACTCTGTTGCAACTATTCAAACTCCGCTGTGGTAGCAGGAAAGCCAAATGGCAAAAACAGCACAGCAGTGAATGTGCATGGCTATGTTCCAATAAAGCTTTATTTAAAGAAACAGAGCTTTCAAACCAGTGCTTTAAATGTTTTCAGGACATTTACATTTTTTCTGGGACTCTGCCTTGGAAATTCTAAAAACTATGACAGAACGTTGACTCTAAAATCAGATGAAATTTACCTAGTTTGATTTTTTTTTTTTACAGTAGAAGAAAAAAAAAATCAGCTTACTCTAAGTTGTCAGACCAAGCTTACAAATGTCCTGAGAACACTTTGTTTTAAGTGTGTGAAGCCCAAGGAAAAAAAGAGACAACATCGCCCCACTTCAAAAGAATATAAACTTATATTTTTTCTGGCTCGGGGTACAATAATGAAGTTGGAAGTGGTGTGCCAGCTCTTCTGTCTTCTCTGGCATTACCTCGTGGTACCAGCAGCTGCCATGCAGATGCTCATACTGTCACCTAAATTACGCTCACTTAGGCCAACTGAGACATCCAAAGAAAGCAAGCAGTTAATCATTATTCCCATTTCACCTTCCCGCTACTGTAGTCACTTTATAGGCACTTGACAGTCTCCCGGACTATTGTTTTTAAAAACCCAGTATGCTTCTTTGTCCAAGAAAAAAAAAAAAAAAAAAAAAAAAAAAAAAAAAAGCTTTTGGCCTGGAATCCTCTGAATGTTCAAATGGCGGAGACAGTTTCATATGACCAAATTCCGATTTTTATAATATTCACATCTTCTTGGAAGCAGAAGATACATTTTATCTGGTCTTTTCCCCTCCCCACCCTTGTGTCTTAACAAGCATGCTGCTATTAAGTAACCTAATTCTAAAACAGACACTTGTACCCTCAGCTGGTCCTCTTGTGTCTCCAGGAAACATTTATTTCTTCATGATAATTAGTTTTAGTTTTCCACATCAATCTTGAAATCAGTATTGAAAAACTCAACTATTTGACACTAAACAGTTATCCATAGCTCTCTGAGGATCTCCATAAACATTCAATGCCTTTGAAAATAGTCTCTCCTGTGTCCACTCCTTGAAAATCATTTCCACATACCCAGGGTACCATGCAAAGAGTTTAAGTTGTAAAGCTCACAAAAGAAAGAGATACCGCTCTGAGTGACAAATTCCTCACCTGTAACAAGCTAAAGGCAACACTATTGATCTCTTGAGAGTTCAGTGGGCATTCAGAGGCCTTTCCTACAGAGGCCATTTGGTCTTTAGAAGGCCTCTTCCTCGAATGCCTTGATTAAATTCAAACCTAAGGACCCTTAGTGCCTTCCATAAAGTTGGTAACCAGATAAATGTGGAATAAACAAAGCAACTCAAAGGATGACTGAACATCCCACAGAGATGGGCACTCAGGATGCTGACCGTCATTCTGGTCTAAGAGCCTCGCTGCACCAGTAGAGACAGTGAATTCCACAGGTCAAACCCGTGGGAGAAGATCATCCCTGACTGCACCCATGGCTGATGAAGAATTATAAATCTGAGACATGCAAGTCGGACCAGTCAGGAGTTACAGGGCAACTGTTGGCACAGCTTGCACTCTTGGTCCCTCTGACTCAAACATGTCATTTTTAGAACCCCATTAGGTAAATCAGCCCAAGACATCTTAAGCAAGCACTTTCAAACCTTGGGTTTTCGAGTCCTTGGCTTGAAAGAAATTGCCTGGAGCAATGCAGCACCTCCACTGGGCCTCCTAGTCAGTCGGTCAAGACATTTAAGAGTCAACATCCTGTCTGCAGCTTCGGCCAGAGCCTGTGTGCATTCATGCCTCCAAGAAGAGGCACTGGCACATGGGTTAAAACAAACCACAGATATGCAGAGTGAATGTCAAATGGGATGGAAGGGAGGCTGATCCCCTCCCCAGTATTAAAAACTTTCATTTCTGCTCCCCAACTGTTAACAACAGAGCAAAATTCAAAAATGTGGACACTGTTCTTGACAAATGGACTTTCGGTATAGAAAAGTGCACAGCTGCCGTCATTCAGTCATTAAACTAGAATGTGACCAAAAGCAAAGGCAGCCGAAGAAATAAATACAAGTTCAAGGCTCACATCAGAGGTCATGAACAGGCTCTCCTCCGCATTCAACCAGAATGCTGCGGCAGCACAGCAGCCTTCACCCGACTTGACAAGGGCGCCAAGGGCACAGATGATATCCTCTGGGAAAGAGAAGCAGCCTCTCTGCGGTTAAAGGCTATCATCCTGCCCTGTTGACTGGGGTCTGTTTAAACAGGCTCCAGAGCTGAGTCAATAAACAGGTCATGTGGGAGAGAAACTGAGCTAACAGCTCATTCTCCCACTTTGCATCCATGGCCTGCCCAAAGGCCAAGAATTCTTTGAAGGACAAATCATGAAAGTATGAAAAAATGCTTCGAATAGCAGGACTTGCTTGTTCAGCGCTCCAGGCTTGCTTATTAACTCCTCATGAGCTATTAAAATAATGCCCACAGAATATTCCATTCCTTAAGAAAGGGGCTGTGGAATAGAAATTAGTATTAAGTCTATTACTTCATCAAATTCACTCAGTCATGGAAAATTCTCTAAGATGGAAACTCAGATCTCTGGTTCTGCTATGGGCACTTCCTCAGATAAGAATCTAGGGTTACATTCCAGCACCATCTCCTAGAGTTTCTCCACACGGAACTGACTACATGAAGAGGAAGAGAGACAAACAGTTGCTGCACAGGTGATATAAACGAAAACATTCGTGAGCCCTCTTCCTTCCAATGCTCCCTTAATATGCACTGAAGTAAACTGTGTATCAGTCACTCATCTCTTACAGATACATAGATGACTTCCTGGCATTGTTATACATATAAGAAGACGGACCTAGAGAGAGGCAAGGGAGGAGAGTCTATTAAATCATCTACGACCCAAAATACATTTCTGGATATATTCTGCGTTTCTTGAAGAATTGCTTATGTCTCATCAAAAACCGGGTATTAAACATTTACCATGTTTCAAAATGTTAATACAGCCTCTAAAATATTCATTTGGCAAAAATGCAGCCAATTAACTTTCTCTCTCTCTCTCACACACACCCCCCACTCAAGTATGACTTCACTGATTATTTCATGGAGAAAAACAGAAGCTACAACAATAGGACCACCAAGGTACCTGAGTCTAGAGTTGACCTGCCTTCCTCACGATGAAGGAGGTGGTCCTCCCTAAGGGCAAGCCTTCCACTAAAGCAATGGATCCGCCTTCCTCTCTCTCCCCAAGACGTCCTCCCCCTCCCTTCCCATCAGTGGGCAAACCTGCTCTACATGTCCCATCTGTCGAGAAGTCCTCTCCTCTCGTGGTCCCACTGGACTCTTGCAGATACAGCTCTACTTCCCAGCTCCCCTTACAGCACAACTCCTCAAAAGCGCTGCTCTACTGGCTGCCTCCACTACCTCCCCTCCCATGCTCCCTTGAACCTGCCAGTCAAGCTTTAGCCAACACTTCACCAAAACTGCCCTTGTGAAGGTCACCGCTGGCCTCCAAGTTGCCAAATCCAACGGCAGATTCTCTGGTACCTCACTACTCAAACGTTCAAGCCTGTCTGACACAGAAGAACCCCTCCGTTTCATGATACACTTTCTTCATCTGGCTTCTAGGTGATCTCATTCTCTCATGGTTCTCTCCTATCTTGCTGGCCGCTGCGCTTCATGACCCTGTCAGGGGAAGGCCCCAGAGCTCAATCTTTGTAGCCTTTTCCCTTCTACACTGACTTTCCAGGTGCTAGCATCCTATCCTAGCTCATTGATTTAGATACCATCTACAGAGTTCTATAAAGAAAATGTTTAACTCTAGCCTGGACCCTCCTACCTCAGAAACGTGCATATGGGTACTAGGGATGTGTGTATATCCAAGAATGCAACTGTCTGGCTGCTTACAGGACTTTGCTAGGAAGGTATCTAAGTTCTAGGGGACATCCAAAGCAAAACATTCAAAATTAGGCTCTGATTCCTCCCTGTACTCACAGCAACCTGTTCCTTTTCAAGTCTCCCCCCATCTCTGAAAATGCTAAGCCTATTCTTGACCCTTTTTTTATTTTGGTCATCTGAGACTCCATACAACATGCAAATCTTGTTCATTTTATTTCCAGAGGGGACAACTTCTCACCACCCTCATGGCAAACATTCTGATGCAATCCAATATCATCTTCTGTCTGGATTATTTCAACAGGCTTCCAGGTGGACTTCCTGCCTCCAACTTTGCCCTCACACAGTCTTTCCTCCATACAACATTCGGTGTATCCTTTAATGTATGGCACTCAGACCCTAGCGCTTCCCTCTTCAGTGGCTTCCCATCCCAATCAGAATACAAACCAGTGGCCTCCTGGTGTTTTCCACAAGTTGTGAGCTCCCAGACCACGTCTCTTACACATCTTCCCACCCACTCACTTTGGCTTCCTTGCTATTGCTCAGATACTGGCACCTTCCTATCTCAGGGAACTTCTGGTTCCCTCCGCCTAGAATACTCTTCCCCAGAGATACACGGCTTACTCCCTTCACCTTCAAGACTTTTCCAGAATATCACACGATCAGGAAGTTTTTCCTGACTACCTACATAAAAGTGCAGCAATCCACACACAGTACCAATTTCCTGTGCCCTGTTTTGCATCTCCTACTTAATACTAGTACACTTTGTAGATTCAGTGTTTGATTGTCATCGTGAAAACACAGACTCCATGAGGGCAGGAATGTGTCTGGTCACTACTATTTAGCCAACATGTGTCTCATAGCAAGTGCTCAAGAAATAGCAAATCATTCTTTGGGGAACTAAAGAAATAATATTTCTAATAAATAATATAATAATAATAATAAATAATATTATTTATTGATGGGATAGCTATTGGTAATTTTAAAAAATACTTCTATGAAAACTTTAGCCTCAAAACATTTATTTTATGCTATATTTGTCCGAGAGAAACATTTTAGTCATAAAAGTTTCAGATCAAGGAAAAGCACAAGTTGTTATTCAGGAAACCCTGCAATCATTACAAAACATATTTTCTCCCAAATCATTAAAACATTACCAAAAAATGGCCAATGACATAAAGTAAAAATTTTCAATTAAACATGCCAATGATTGAATAACTGAATAAACAGGAAACAGAAATTTCTCAAGCACTTTTTCAAAAGAAAAACAGGCAATTATATGCTCCCAAAATTTCACAACACATGATGCAAAAAATTAAATTGACACATAATGGAAACTTCCACTAATTTTATAAATAAAATTTATGATGTCTCAGGAGTTTAGTGTTTGAATATATTTCTGATTTACTTAGTATTCATTCCCTTTGTTAGGCTAAGAACAACTAGGAAATTAAAAACACTATTACCCAGGTTTTTTGAGTCTGATGTGAATTGCCACTAAGCCATAAAATCCACCCCAAAAGAGAAATCCATTTTGGTTCCCAGCTCAGGGAGACTGGCAGAGGGACTAACCAGAGGTCCAGCAATAAAGACGGTAGATGTCATCCCAAATTTCCACTTCTTTTAGGAGTCAGGTCTCATTTCCCATTTCACTCATTTAATCTTTGTTTTGGCTTGACTTGAGATTTAAGGACTAAAATTTTCACCTAGAATCACATATTTTCTCACCTTCAATCTTGCCCTGCCAGCCAGACTCCACCACCTCCAGGAAGACTTTAAAAAGCACACCTTGAGAATATGAGATTGTTTTAACCTTTCTTTTTTCTCCTTGGAGTTTTCCCTCTTTAAATACAAAACTGAAATTCTCTTCTCTAGAAATATAATAAAAGGTCCTATTTTTTATCCCTGGAACAAAATCAAATAAGTTTGAAGGTATAATATATTTTACAGTCAAAAGCATCTAACTTTTACCCAACAAGTAGTTTACTCACCCAGCAGGATCTGACCCAGAATATTTGGGGAAAGAAAATATAGTTGGTAATAAAAGTAGAGAACTAGCAAAACAAACCAATGGCTCTCTGACATTTTCATATTCTGACCTTTTTTGTAAAATATTTTTCTTTAACATCATAGACCCAGAGGGCATTCAACTGCCCAGGCATATTTCATGGGGTACACCCCTCAGTTCTAGTGTCGTACCACTGCAGCAAGCCATTGTCCCATGGAGTTTTCGTCAACATGACTTAAAAAAAAAAATTGTCTAGAATATGAGTCAATCTCTCCTCTGCTCCTAACCCTAAATACTAGAGAATTATCTCCTCCAGGATGAACAGTGGTATTTTGAGATGTTATGACTGCAGAGTTGAAGAAACCCAAGACTTAAGTTCCTAACTTTAAAAGTAAGAAAAACAAAGAATGGGAGGAAGCACAATTTACCCGTTTTCTCAGTTCTGAACTGAGAGTGTCATTCATTGCCTCGATTTAGAATCCCGACAATCATGGCCACCATACTTGGGAAGGGTTAAATGAGTTTGCCCAGGGATTTTTAGAGGAATTTTTGGGCATTAAGGTTCAAGATGTTGCTCTAACCATTTGTCTCCCCAGGAATAAATACCATCGAAAAGATGCACTTTTTCATGTGAAAAGACTCTGCTTCCTTCAAAGAGTCTGTCAACCTTCACAGCTGCACAACTCTCTAGATGCCACACCGTGGCCAGGGCAGTGGAAGAGGCTTAAGAGCAAGTGACAAGAAGACTTCACCACTCTCCCTGGATCAAAAGAACAAGCTGGGAAACACTCACCTGTCTTCCATCTCTAACTCTCATTCCATCTGGCTAGTTTGTGTGGACCTGTTACAGAAACAGTGGGCCAGATACACTTCACATGACTCAAATTTTCTGTCCCTTAATTTTAGAACAGAATTAGGTTTTATTTATCTCCACATTTGTTGTTTTTCCAAAGAGAAGTCAATGCAGGCATTTGTTATCAGTCTATCACTCACCATTTCCATAAATAACATCTATTTGTTTGCACATGGAGAAGCAAGTCTGACTAAAAGGACAGATATCTACTGCCCTACATGTTTACCAAGGAATGAACTGCATGGCTTATTCACAAGCTTGATTGAGTGGGAGCCATTTCTCAGGAGGATCCCCAATTATCTCTAGCATATACTTTGAGAATTAGGATTCCATATAGTCTATATAGTGGTTATAACAAATATTTCCAACAAAATCAAACTCCTCCAGTGAAAATGAAGACTCTTTCCTACCTACAGCCAAGCTACCCGCAATTTCGGCAACCACATGTACAGCCAAGGCATCACCCAGGCAGAACCGCCCAATGATTCTCATTCAAATGCCTGCTTCCATCACAGGCAGTTTCCTCCATCCACTCCACCCCCCAAGAAAACCTGTCCTCCTTTCTCTCCACTTTTCATCCTTTTGACCCAACTAAGCTACCCACGTCTGTCCATGATTCTCATCAACCTAAGCGGGATCAAACATTACAACCTTCCTTGCCTCTTTGCACCTATTTCTATTTATGTATGTTCCTTTCCTCCAACCTTCCCTTGGCCTCAATCAAGCTAAAGAAAACAGTTTGTATTCATACCCTCCTTTGCTATTTTTAACACACATCCCACCTGGTGATTCTCTTTTTGGGAACGGCAAAGAGTCTGTGGCAAGAGGGGAGTGACATGGGAAAGAAGGGAGGGAGAGGAAATGAAGTGGACCAAGGGCAGAGAAGTGACTTTTCTTCCAAACTAATACCTGGAAGTCACAAAACATTAACGGAAGTGAATGCCTTCAAGGGTCTATTGTTTCCAGAAGGGGGCTTGGAAATTTCCATCTTATGCTAAAGGTGGATACAAAGAAGAAAATAACCCGCTACACTTTACAAAATCTAGAATTCTTTTTGAAGGCAAAAGTCAAAAGGCAGGGCAGAGAAGCAAACAAAAACATACTGCACCCTGGACAGGCTTCTGAGTCACTGGAGCTGCCAGGCTAGGCAGACACCTTCAATGAAAATCCAGTGCAAACAAAATACTATAAATTTGAAAGCTTTTTATTTTAAGAAGCACTAAGGATGTTGAACATATGAATATCCTTGCAGCTCTCAAAACTCCTCCAAACCAAAGAAAAACACTGTTGAAGCAATTAATATACAGAAGGAAACTGGCATTTTTAAATCTCTAAAGTAATTCAGAGTTACAGAATCAGGGCTATCCATGCTAGCAGAACACTGATTCTATCATTTAATTTTTCCCCCCAGCACAAAGTTCTCTCTGGCTCACTTTTTAAATGACTCCATCAAGTGGCCCCAGCTACTCTCCCTGAGGGATTACTGCCAAATTCAATAGATCTCATCATTAGGCAAGATTTCAGCCTAAATATCCCTTTTCTCAAAGTCATCACATTATATCTAGCTATGCTCCGGTATCATGTGATAAATAAAACTGAAAATGATGAGTTGCCAATAAAAAGTAAATTACCAATGTGTAATTACACATGGTAAGTTTTTCAGCTGTCAGCTAATTCTTTTTAGGTTACTCATTTTCAACTTTTCCCTTTTGAGTCTCATCAACACAATGCCTCTCCTACTGAACACTGATGGTTTTAAAAGGTGTCCACAAATTCTTTGCCATGTCTTTCTTCAAGAGATGACATCCAACTCCCCTCCCCTTGAGCTTGGACTGGTCTTAGCAACTCATATTTAAAGAATAAAGCATAAGTGATAGTTTGTGACTTTTGAGACTAGATCATAAAAAGGCGCTTCTCTCTTGCTCTTTCTTGGATCATTCAGTCTCAGGGAAGCCAGCTCCCATGCGTGAGAATACTTGAGAAGTCTACAGACAGGTCCATGTGACAGAGAACTCAAGTCTCCTGCCAATCACCATGTGAAAGCAGATCTTCCAGCCCCAGGCGAGCCTTCAAATGACTGCTGCCCTTTGTTGTTATCCAAATTGCAACTTCATAAAAGATCCTGAGCCAGAACCAATCAGCTAAGGTAATTCCTAATTCCTGACCCACAGAAATGTTAAGATAATGTTTGTTGCTCTAAACCACTAAGGTTGAGAATAATTTGTTTCATAGTAACATAGCAGTAGATAATGTAAACACATAGACACATTATTCTTCTCTGCTTTTCTTTTCACCTAGATTCTGAGAATACAGAAACAGTATGTATGGATCTTTCAAACAGTATGAGAATCTTTCAAAACACACAGAGCACTGTCTGCATGATTAATGGGACTCGTGAAACAAAGCGAGTACTTACTAAGCTACAAAGCTCAAAACCACACCACATTCACGTAAGCTGCACTCAGACCCATTTCACAGACTAGGAAACTACAGAGAAATTCCTCAGAAACTTGACCAAGGTCACTTATAGAAGCTATAAGTTTTTGTTCTTTCCTCAAAACCCCAATGCCTCTCCTACACTTCTAATGAGCGTTACTATGAAAATAACATGACACTAAGCACTTGGAAAGGTTGGGATGGAGAGAAACAAAGATGGTGCACATATGGGAAGGTTAGGATGGAGGAGGAAAACAAACATAGATGGAGCACATACTATGTGTTTGGCAGATGTTATGTATCATAGCCCTCATCTCACTTCATTCTTACAACAGTACTATGGAATAAGTGTTAAGATTTTTATTTGACCAAGAAAGTAATACAGGTTCAACAGGATAGGGTTATGTTAAAACTACTCACTGGCTTCACCCTCCAAGCCTTTCAATCACAAGTAGAAAAAAAGACATGCAGACTAATGCCATTCAGCCCATCTACCACACAAGTCTGTGGCAGGGGCCGTCTGATATAATTTGTGTGGATGTGATTCATAAGCTGTTAAACATTATACAAATCCAAGAGGTCATGATTACATGTGTTCAGCAACTAGTAAAGCAACTGTGAGAAAAACTCAAACTAATAACAACACTTACCCCAGGATATATTATAAAGCAAAACACAAAGAGCTTCTAAATATGGGAAATTTTCATCTTGAGATGTTTGCGTTCAGGATTCTAATTATTACTAAAAACCCTAGAATCAAGTAAAATTCTACCATGGACTTTGGTTTCTACATAATTTCCAGATAAGATTTGATTGCTTCATTTTGTTTGAAAGGCACCAACCAGGATTTCAAACCACAACAGGAATCCACTGATTAGAAAGGCTTATTTTGCTTTTTTTTTTTTTTCTTTTTACAACCTCACCTGCAGCACATGGAAGATCTCAGGCTAGGGGTCAAAATGGAGCTGCAGCTGAGGCCCAGGCCACAGCCACAGCAACAGTGGATCTGAGCTGCATCTGTGACCTACGCCTCAGCTTATGGCAATGCCAGATCTTTAATCCACTGAGCGAGGCCAGGGATTGAACCTGCAACCCTATGGAGACTGTGCTGGGTCCTTAACCCTCTGAGCCACAATGGGAACTCTGGATATTTTTTGTTGTACAATTTTTGCCAGAAGCCCTGTATTTAGATAATTTTTAAAATGTGTTGTGGTCATTAAAGTCCTACATACACTAAGGTTAATAAACATTTAAAATACATTCAAATGTGACTTCGTACTCACCTAGAAGTAATTTACAAGAAGAGCTAAAGTAGAAATCTTTTCAATGAACGACATTCATTTTGGAAATTTTTGGGGGGTTTTAGGGGGATATGGGAGGTGGGGGTTGGCCATGTCCATGGCATGTGGAAGTTTCCAGGCCAGGGTCAAACCCATGCCACCACAGTGACCCCAGCCACTTCAGTGACAACACTGAATCCTTATCCCACTGCGCCATAAGGAAACTCCTATTTTGGCAATTTTTAATTCATTATATTTTTGGTTCTTAACAAACATGCATAACATGTAGGATACATTTTAAATAGTCAAATAATCTACCAATACTACAACATAACATAATGAATTGATGCATATTAAGCACTTAGTGCCGTGGTTGGCATACAGTAAGTGTTAAAATAGATGAGGAGAAAGATGAGGACAGAATCTACAAGGTTTCTTTGAAAAGACAAATGAGCCTGTGTCCCAGTTTTCTAATTACCTGATTTTCAGAAACAAGAGTATAATTTACAATGCCTAAAGCAGCTTTCTTAAAAATACATATTATATGTTCTTGAGGTATATTAAGGTGTGGTTTGGAAACTGGGATCTCTGACAAGAAACATTATGAATCACTTTCTCCACTAAGTACATTTTTTTAAACTCCTTAAAAAAGAGGCATCTGATTTTGTTACCTTTTCATATTCAAGACATGGTAAAGCATGTCTGATATGAATTTATACCCACTCCCCATTGTGGTTGCCTGAAAACTCATACCAAAAACAGTGATGAATGAATAAAAGGTATGATGGGCTTTGGGGAGTCTTATTGAAAGTGTTCCTACCCACACTAAGGAACTCTCACTGGACAGTCTCCATTCCATGAGAGCAAGACTCTCTGACTTGAGAATGATTCTATTAAAAATCCAAATGGCTGCTCAGAAGAAATGTAGTCACAGATCAGGCCTTCCTGAAACCAGGCCAGGCAGAACAATTCTAGACATGTTCCAATTGTCTTGAAGAAATGATGCAACTGACCCATACACTCCTCTATTTATCAGCAGACCAGTCCAAGCTTTCTTAGAAGTAAGGGAGGTAGACAAGAATAAATGCTAAGAACGGAGTGAAGGGAAGTAAAGCAGCTGGGGTTTCTATCCCTAAAAAGCAATCATTGATGTTCTGAGATGTCAAGACATGCAGCTGTTAGAGGGAGGGGTACAAATAGAACATGTGTTAGCTAGAGTCTCTGCCCACAACACAATGTGAGGGGTGAACACGACCTCAAGTGATGGAACGGTATGGTGAAGCTGTGTGCAGCAAAAAGAGAACCAGGCTCTAAGAGGATCCAGCAACAGCCATCCATAAAAGCCAGACATCATGGAGACTAGGACCTATTTCAGTAGCTGCAAAGATGTTAAGAATCCACAATACTTTTAGTACTTTTAGCAACGCATTATATGTTACCCTGACCGCAGCCTTTTTCAGAAAAGGCTGATGAACTTCATTCTTATACCTGACGTTAACATGACAAAAAGCTTCTCTCCGGCTGCTTCTGCTCCTACTTGGTATTCCACTTCTGTTACAGTTGTTTACTGCTTCCCTCTAACTTACAAACATATTAAGAGATTTGATTCATTTCATCAAAATCATCCCTGTTGGAGAAAGCTCTTCTACCAAGATAAGGCAGTTTGGCCAGTCAGATTGGATTTTCCTGAGTTAATAAGCGCCTATCCATTTTCTAGTCCACACTGACAAGAAGGTGAGGTCACCCATAATAGACTTCTTCCCTATATGTATCCTCTCTGATTAAAACCGTATTGTCTATTGTCTATTCTAATAAACTAACAATTGACTTGTCCAGATTGTTTCAAAAATTAAGTCTTCTGCCCTGTTGATAAAGTCATCTAAGGAAAAAAGTAGAGGTCAAAGGAGATGGTATGTTTTTTCATGAACAAAGAGTGGAACTACACCAGGCTTCTGACTAGCTCACTATCATTTCACCCACAATTTATCAAAGCAAGTCACATAGCCAAGCCCAAAGTCTAGCAAGAAAGTCGCTAGAACCACAGGGGAGGTAGAGCAAGAGAGAGGAACGAAGAATAAGAAATAAGATCTGTGTTTTTTTATTTATTTGGGGATGAATAAAAGGCCATGAAGGGAAAGAATCAACATAGCAGATGAGCAGACATGAAACTCATCTTCTCCCACAAACATTTAAAAAAAAAAAAAAAGCTACATGTAGAACGATTCCCATAGAACATGAACTCAAGGATGGCAGAAGAACAAAAACTTCCAAGACGGGCAAGAAAACCTCCACATAACTGGGTAGAACAAAGAGGAAAAAAAGAGAGAGAGAAAGTAAAAAAGGAATCAGGACAGGACCAGCACTCCTGAGAGGGAGCTATGAAAGAGGAAAGGAATCTGCAAACTGGGAGACCTCCTAACTGAGGCTGGCAGGGTTGCGGAAGATCCTCCAGGATGAAGGGGGAGCCTCAAAGCCTCAGAGAAGAGTGCGTCAGCTGGTCCGAGTGCAGAACAGAGAGCAGGACAGATGATCGGAACTACCTCCAGGCGCACCACAGCCTAAGACTCTCAAGGCAGGGGCCAGGTGCTGAGGTCAGTCCTGGGGAAAGGACTAGGGTTGACTGTGTGGAAATAGCCTGAGGGGGCTAGGGAGCTGTGTACCACAGCTGAGGGAGTGCAGGAAGAAGCCTGGGTCCACCAGAGCAACAAGACGCAATTGTTGCAGAGTGCAAGGGGGTGGGGTGGTATATCCACAGGAACTTTTTTCTCTCTGCACATGTGGGCTCTCATTCAGTAGGGTACCTCTGGCATGGGCTCTGGGGGCAGGTATAAGCTGCCACAGCCATCTTGGATTCCAGAGGTGGGAGTGGACAGACATCACTGAGGGTCCCATGACCTGGCACTTCCTACTGCCCCAGTCACCCCAGGGGTGGCTGCCATAGAGGGCACTGCAACGGAGCACCACCCACTGCCACCCCTTCCCTGGGGTCACTGCCACTGCCAAGGGCCTTGCAACTAGGCACCACCTGCAGGTATTCCCATTCCCCCCATGTTCCTGAAAGCTCACACAGGCCAGGCACCCATACACCTCCTTATCAAGGGAAAAATGGCCTGCACACTAAGGAAAGAGGCAGCAAGCATCCAAACCAAAAGGAGCCCTCACACCAAAAAAACAGTAAACCCACACAAGCTACCCAGGAATGGTCCCACATATAAATAGCCCTCCAATACTATGGTAGATAACTGTTTTCCTTAAGCTCACAGATTAAGAAAAATATAAGAAAACAAAGAAGCACAGGAACCATTCACAGTTAAAAGGAGAGGAGAATTCCCCTGAACAATCAAATGATGAAACCTCTGCAGTCTAACAGACACCAAGTTCAAAAATAAGGTAATGAAAATACTAAAGAAATTAAGAATGACTATCGACAGTAATGCAGATTACTTTAAAAAGGAAGTAGAAACTAACTATAAGGAGGAGCCAAAAAAAATTAGAAAATTCATTTGCTGAGACTAAAACTGAGTTAAAGATGTTGAACAGCAGATAAATAAGGCAGAAAAATGAATAAGTGACTTGGAAGATGGAATAATGGAAATCACCCAATCAGGACAGCAGAGAGAAAGCCTAAAAAAATCTAAAAAAAAAAAAAAAAAATACTGATGAACTTCATGTTAGAAATTGATGGGAATACAGTAATAGTAGGAGACTTTTAACAACAACTCACATCAATGAACAGATATGAGATTGACAGATCTTCTATACAGAAAACCAGTAAGGCAACAGAGATCCTAAATGATACCATAGGACAGTTAGACTTAATTGACATTTTCAGGACATTACTTTAAAAAAAAAAAAAACAGAATATACATTCTTCTCAAGTGCATAGGCAACATCCTCTAGGACTGACCACATATTGGGGCACAAAACTAACCTCAGCAAATTTAAGAGTACAGAAAATATCCCAAGCATTTTCTCTGACCACAATGGCATGAAACTAGAAGTCAACCACAGGAAAAGAAATGAGAAAAAAACTGACTACATGGAGACTAAACAACATGATACTAAAAAAACCATGGGTCAATGAGGAAGTCAAAAAGGAAATTAAAAATACCTTGAGACAAATGACAATGAATATACAGCCATACAAAACCTATGAGATGCTGCAAAGCAATCTTAAGAGGAAAGTTCATAGCGCTACAGGCCTTCCTCAAAAAACAAGAAAAATCTCAAATAAACAAAATAACATACAACCTAAAAGAATTAGAATAAGAACAAACAAAACCTAAAGTCAGCAGAAGGAATGAAATCATAAAGATCAGAGAGGAAAGATATAAAGTAGAGATTAAAAAGGCAATGGGAAAAAAAAATCAATAAAATCAAGAGGTTGTTCTTTCAAAGGGTGAAGAAAATTGACACACTTTGGCCAGGTTCACCAAGAAGAAAAGAGAGAAAACTCAAACAAAATAATAAATGAAGAAGGAAAAATCTCAACTAATACTGCAGAAATACAAAAAAAAGAAAATAAAATATTATGAAAATTTATAAGCCAACAAATATGATAAACTAAAAGAAATGGATAACTTTCTAGAATCACACAGCCCACAAAAATTGAGTCAAGAAAAAATAGATAATTTGAATAGATCAATTGCTAGAGATTAAATTGAATATGTAATTTTGAAAACTCCCTACAAAAAAAAGTCCAGGACAAAATAGATGAATTCTACCAAACACATGAAGAAGAACTTATACCAATCCTTCTTAAACTCTTTCAAAAGATTAAAGAAGGAACACTTCCAAAGACATTCTATGAAGCTACCATCACCCTAATACCAAAACCAGACTAGATACTCCCACAGAAAGAAAATTATAGGCCAATACCTTAATATAGATGTGAAAAGTCTCAACAAAATTTTAGCTGACCTAATCCAACACCACATAAAAAAATGGAACATATACCATGACCAAGTGGCAGTCATCCCCGTTTCACAAGGATGGTTTGACACATGGAAATCAATCAATGTCATACACTGCATTAACAAAAGAAAAGTCAAAAACCACATGGTCATCTCAATAGATGCAGAAAAAGCCTCTGAAAAATTTCAACATCCACTATGATTAAAAACTTACCAAAGTGGGCATAGAGGGAACATGTCTCAACACCATAAAAGTCTTTTATGACAAACTCACGGCCAACAGAATATTCAATGAAAAAAGCTAAAAGCCTTCCCATTCAAATCTGGAAAAAAGACAAGGATGCCCACTCTCACCATTTTTATTCAACATAAAACTGGAAGTCCTAGCCACAGAAATCAAACAAACAAAAGAAATAAAAGGTATCCAAATTGGAAGAGAAGAGGTAAAATTGTCACTATATGCAAATGACATGATACTATTTTATAGAAAACCCTAAGGACTCAACCCAAAAACTACTCAAGCTAATCAGCAAATTTGGTAAAGTAGCAGGATACAAGATTCACATTCAGAAATCAGTTGCAGTTCTCTATACTAACAATGAAATATTAGAAAAGGAATATAAAAAAGCAATACCTTTTAAAATTGCACTCCCAAAAATTAAATACCTAGGAAATAAACCTGACCAAGGAAGTGAAAGACTAATACACTGAGAACTAGAAAACATTAATTAAGAAATTAAAGAGGATTCAAAGAAATAGAAAGATAGCCCACACTCCTGAATTAGGAAGAATCAATACTGCTAAAATAGCCATACTACCCAAAGCAATCTACAGATTTAATGTGATCCCTATTAAATTATCCAAGACATTTTTCATAGAACTAGAACAAATAATCCAAAAATGCATGAGGAAGCATACAAGATCCAGAACTGCCAAAGAAATCCTGAAGAAAAAAAAACAGGAGGCAAAATTCTCCCAGACTTCAGACAATATTACAATGCTACAGCAATCAAAACAGTGTGGTACTGGTACAAAAACAGACATACAGATCAATGGAACAAAATAGCCCAGAAATAAACCCAGACTCCTAAAGTCAATTAATAGTTGACAAAGAAAGTGAGACTATAAAATGGGAAAAAGACAGTCTCTTCAGCAAGTGATGCTAGGAAAACTGGACAGCAGCATCTAAATCAATGAAACTAGAACACACTCTCACACCATGCTCAAAAATAAACATGAAATGACTTAAAGACTTAAACATAAGACATGACACCATAAAACTCCTAAAAGAGGAGTTCCCGTCGTGGCACAGTGGTTAATGAATCCAACTAAGAACCATGAGGTTGTGGGTTCAATCCCTGGCCTTGATCAGTGGGTTAAGGATCCGGCGTTGTCTCGAGCTGTGTGTGGTGTAGGTTGCAGACGCGGCTTGGATCCTGCATTGCTGTGGCTCTGGCATAGGCCAACGTCTACAGCTCCAATTTGACCCCTAGCCTGGGAACCTCCATATGCCATGGGAGCGGCCCAAGAAATAGCAAAAAGACAAAAAAAAAAAAAAAAAAAAAAAAAAAAAAACCTCCTAAAAGAGAACACAGGCAAAACATTCTCTGACATAAACTGTATCAATATTTTTATTAGGTCAGTCTCCCAAGGCAATAGAAAGAAAAACAAAAATAAACCAATGGAATCTAATAAAAGAAAAACAAAGGACAACCTATGAAATGGGAGAAAGTATTTGCAAATGATACAACAAGGGCTTAATCTCCAAAATATACAAACAACTCATACAATTCAACAACAAAAACAAACAACCCAATCAAAAAATGGGCACAGACCTAAATAGATATTTCTCCAAAGAAGATATGGATGGCCAGTAGACACATGAAAAGATGCCCAACATCACTAATTATTAGAGAAATGCAAATCAGAACAACAAAGAGGTGCCACCTCACACTGGTCAGAATGGCCATCATCAAAGTCTACAAATAACAAATGCTGTAGAGGGTGTGGAGAAAAGGGAACACTCCTCCACTGTTGGTGGGAATGTAAAATGATACAACCACTATGGAAAACATTATGGAGGTTCCTCAGAAAACTAAAAATAGAACTAACATATGGGCCAGCAATCCCATTCCTGGCTATACATTCAGACAAAACTACAATATAAATAGCTATATGCACCCATATGTTCATAGCAGTACCATTCACAATAGCCAAGACATGGAAACAACGTAAATGTCCATCAATAGATGAATGGGTTGAGATGCAGTACATATATATAATACTACTTACCCATAAAGAATGAAATAATGCCATTCGCAGCATAGATGCAACTGGAGATTATCATACAAAGTGAAGTAAATCAGAAAGAGAAAAACAAATACCATATGATATCATTTATATGCAGAATCTCCAATTTGGCACAAATGAGCCTATCTACAAAACAGAAGCAGACTCACAGACAGAGAACAGACTTGTTGCCAAAGAGGAGGGGAGAAGGAGTAGGATGGAATGGGAATTTGGGATTAGTGAGGCAAATTTAGAATGGATAGACAATAAGATCTTACTGTATAGCACAGAGAACTATATCCAGCCTCCTGGGATAGACCACATGGAAAATAATATTTTCTAAAAAAAGAATCTATCTATACATGTATGATTGAGTCACTTTTCTGTACCCCAGAAGCTGGCACACCATTATAAATCAACTACACTTTAATTTAAATAAAAAAAGAAAAGGTCAAGAAAAAAATTTAAAAAGTCAGGAAAGTTTTAACAAAAATATATGTGCCTGCCTCTCATTCTACAAAAACAAACCCAAGCACTCTTTAGTAGTCTTCCATTTCCATTAAATATCTAGTAAAAAAAAACAAAAAAACAAAAAAACAAAAAAAAAAAAAAACCAAAAAAAAACCCCTAAAGGAAGAAACTTCAGGAAAAAAAAAATCTAACTGAATCACAAAGAGAAAAATATAAATTAAAAGAATTTGGATGGAGAACTATCCTGTGACTCTGCAAAGCAGAGCAGAGGCCTGCCTCAGCAGCTTTCCTTGGAATGTGAGCTGAACACGTGGGAGGAAGAGCCTTGGTTTCTGCTGGATCTGAGGCAGGCGGCTGCACTCATGAGATGCACCTGTAGCCATTAAACAGTGATCATTAAAACAAGCAGCACAGCTGCCTGTGAGTGTGGCTCCAGACGTCATTAAGGGAGGGCACTCAATCCCACACAAGAAGCCCAGAGGCCATCAACCAAAAGGATCCACGACCCAAAGCCTCTCACATGCTCTATGGATGCTTGCTTGCTTTCAGCAAAGCTTTCCAAATCTGTTTCTAGGATACGGGGATTTTTAAATAACTATGATGTTTCTCTCAAGAGCAACCACTGCCTACTTAAAATATTTTCATTTAGCTCAACTGATACCCTGAGAGAACAAACTAGTGGAGCGCAGTTAGGGCTATGTGAACTTTTCAAACGGATACGTGCTGTATGGATAATGTAAGAAGCCCCCCAAAGTCAACATTTAAACGCACATTTATACATATGATTGAACATATTTGTGTGTATATACATGTACATACTCAAATTTCATCATTTAAAATTTGCCTGCCAGAAGGATTACTCATATATAACCATATTGCAATTACCTAATAGGAAAGAAAGGTTTTCCACATATTCCATCTATGTATTAACTTCTACCACTTTTGTGTGGGAGAAGCAAGGGAGAGAAGGGCAGGTGGCTTTCGGCTTAGGGACACTTCAATATCATAAGAGGCTAATACTAAGTCAATATTGAAAACAATGCACAACTAAAATTGTAGAAAATTACAACACAAAAACTTATTTAAGAAATGTCATATAATAATACAAAAATGGTACTGAGATCTTTATCTCCACAAAGTGGATACAGGTTCAGCCCAAGGCCATTATTTTCGAAGCTAACAAGAGGACCTTTCTATAAAGAGATGAACCCATAAGGAGACAAAGCATTATGTTTTAATTCCTTTTACATCTCATGCATAGTATTTTTCTATCAACTGTATCATTTCAACTCTAGTAATGATTAATTTTCTAGATGCTATTTTCCCATTTAAGAGTAAAATCAAGTCAAACCCTCAGTTTCTTAAATCCTAAGGCTGTGTAGGAATCATCTTTTTGCAAAAGTAAGTTTTCTCCTCCCATAACACTGCTTTGCAGTTTCCCTCAGGAAAATTGTACATTTTCATGTGTTTTACTTTTCCTTCAAAATATCACAGTACGATCACAGAATATACTGGAGCCATGCAGTATTTCTCAATATCTTGAACTCAGTCGCAACACCCAGAAATATCCTTGGATTGGTTTCTTTGTTATGAAATCTTGGGCCCTTTGGGATTAAAGCCTCTTTCTCTGGCATGAAAAGCTGCCCACTGGGGAATTTAAGTTACGTAATCCTATCACTCCAGATTTTCCTCCACTGTTTTCGTATTTCTGGATAAACTTCCTGGCAATGTTTATAATCAATCCATGTCTACCACTGCCCAGCTATCTTCAACTGTGCATGAGTAATCAGGTGGCAAGAAGACCAAACAACCACTGGATAAAATAAATCACCCACCCTTACCCCTCCAACTGAGGCACAGTGGGTACAGCACAATCACACATGGATCTTCTCCAACAATAGATAATATTCTGTCCTTCGGTGGAATCTGGATTCTTAAGGACACTGAACTTAACAAAACCCTGGTGTTCACCCACATTCACCAGAATGCTTTCTCAAACACTTGTTATACCCAGTATGCTAATGCTTTGCTGTCTAGACTTTTAGGCCAATAAGGACTTTGCTGATATTAAAGAATAGATGATTTTCTTGGGGCCATCTTAGTGCTAAAGTCTACACTGCCATATGGCTGGGAAACTGGCTCAAGGTTCCTGATTCTCACACCAAACTGTGTGTAGGTGACCAAGCAGCTTCAGAAACTTGCTAATTTCACAAGTGAAAAAAGCACAGAACTTAACCATCAATCCTTTTTTAAGGTAAGTTTGCTGTCACACCTGGTACCCGTTTATTTTTTTTTTTAAGTTTTAGTTGACATACAATGTTGTGATAATTTCTGCTCTACAACAGAGTGATTCAGTTATACATGTACATACATCCATTCTCTTTCAGATTATTTTCCCACATAGATTATCACAGAATATTCAGTAGACTTCTCTGTGCTATACAGCAGGTGCCTGTTGGCCAATCATTCAATGCGCCTCAATGTACAAATGCCAGTCCCAAACACCCAATCCATGCCTCCCCCTACCCACTCATCTCCTTAGGTAACTGTAAGTTTGTTTTCAAAGTCTGTGAATCTGTTTCTGTTCTGCAAATAAATTCATCTGTATCCTTTTTTTAGATCCCACATATAAGTGATATCATATGATGTTTGTCTTTCACTAACTTCCCTTAGTATGAGAATCTCTACGTCCATCCTTGTTGTAGTATAGACATTTTGACAATATTGATTCTTCCAACCCAAGAGGTATAGCTTTTTTTTTTTTTTTTTTTTTTTGTCTTTTTGCCTTTTCTAGGGCCGCTCCTGCGGCATATGGAGGTTCCCAGGTTAGGGGTCAAATTGGAGCTGTAGCTGCTGGCCTACGCCAGAGCCACAGCAATGCGGGATCCAAGCCATGTCTGCGACCTACACCACAGCTGAGACAACACCGGATCCTTAACTCACTGAGCAAGGCCAGGGATTGAACCCGCAACCTCATGGTTCCTAGTCGGATTTGTTAACCACTGAGCCATGACAGGAACTCCCCCAAGAGGTATATCTTTACATCTGTCTGTTTCATCTCTGATTTCTTTCATCAGTGTCTTCCATGTTTCAGAGTGCAGTTTCCCTTTTAAATGCTAAATCATTTGTTAGTTCACATCAGCTTCAGGTAAGATAGCTTCTGGCTGGGACAACTTTCATTGCTACTTAGTACCTGCTGGACTGCCCTGGGGCCATTCCCCCAAGACAAGTTTACCTGTACATGACAAGTTCAAGGTAGTCTCCAAACAGGGAAGGCTTTCAAGTGCTGAAGAATGTAAATCTACGGAATTCTCTCTCCAAAGTGCCCACTTTGTCCATTTACAGAGCTTTACCCTAGTGGGGTTCCCAAATAATCAGGAACCATAAGAGAGGGCATTTCAGAGTCTTGGGATTGCCAGCACACTTGATTTCTCCTTTTATTTTTTTCTCTCTTCACATGATCTTCATACTACTCATATCCTCAATGTCAACACACAAATGAAGCAAGGATGGTTCTTAGGACCATACTCTTCTTCACCTGCATTTTCAAATTGTCCCCCCTCTGGACATCTCCATACAGCAAAAATTCATCCTACATTTAAGAATCTGGCTCCAGGAATTCCCATCATGACTCAGCAGAAATGAATCTGACTAGCATATATGAGGATGCAGGTTTGATCCCTGGCCTTGCTCAGTGGGTTAAGGATCTGGCATTGTCATGAGCTGTGGTTTAGGTCACAGATTTGGTTCAGATCCCACATTGCTGTGGTGTAGGCTGGCAGCTACAGCTGTGTTTTGACCCCTGGCCTGGAAACCTCCATATGCTGCAAGTGCATCCCAAAAAGACAAAAAAAAAAAAAAAAAAAAAAAGAAAGAAAGAATCTGGTTCGAAGTCTTCTCATCTGTATTTATTACATCCACATTTGCCTTCATTCAGTTGCCATTCCAAGGTTTCTCCTCTTTTTTGCAAAGGCCCAATGAGTGGGGGATGAATTTGGTCTTCCTTACTCTAAAGCTAACTTCCATCCATGGTGGGTACTTTCAGCTACACTGCAGACTCCCTCCCTGTGAAGACTGTGTAACTGGCATTGTGCACCTAGAACCTTTAATTAATGTTCCAGCCCACCAAGTTGAAGTGGCTGGAATAAGCAAAATAGTCCATGCCAAACACTGTCTCCTGTCCCTTAAACTTCAGATTTGTTTTGCCAAAGCAAAAATCTTGATGTCTTCTCTAACCCTCTGCAGAACTACTCTCTTAGAACAACCAGGAAGACAGTTTTAATTGTAACATATTAATTCTATCAGTCTAAATCACAGAAAATCTTCACTCCAGACACATGAACATTTTTCCAAGGGGAGATATCTGTCATCAAACTCTGAAATACTTGCATGACTTTAAGCTTCTTTATGTCAATGCAAACATACCCTAAAGGCTAATCTAGCATATTCAACCAGAGTCTAAAAGAGAAAGCTTTGTGTGCCCAAAGGGCCCCTGCTCTTCATAGTATGGGACAATGGAATATAGTCAGGCCATAACTTGGCTGCAGGAACTTGGGTAGCAAGGCTGCTTCTGTGAGAACATGGGATTCTTCTCTTCCCTCTCAGACCTGGGAAGTGAGAGGCTGTTCTATGTTCAAGTGGGGGAGTCAGGAATTCCAGAGAGCCCATAACTGGCTAGTAGGCAGGAGTTGAGTTGGATTGGTCTGTTGGAAGAACTGAGAGAGATCAGCATAGACCAGAGGATCCAGTGCTAAAATGTTTCCTAAAGTCCCATTGAGGGCAGAATAAGATTTTCTTCTGGCCTAATGCTTCCCATATCACCACGGCTGCTTATCCAAGCAGAAAGGCTATATTTAATAGTAAAAAATTGGAAGTGGGCTTGTCCTACCTTTTTATAATTCAACAGTATCATAGTTTGCAATACCAATAACCCATCACTCTCTCATATCTCATAGGACATTAGAAGATAAATTAGCAATTCTTTTAAGTCTGACTTTTATTCCTTTTTAAAACTTTAGAAAGGTATTATATAAAAGATAATGTCCGCCTTTCCTGAAATTTAAGATTTTAGCTTAGTTGAATTTAAAGAAATGAAAGCCAAAATCTTACTTTGTTTATTTGGGTCATCTATCTCTTCTTCTTGGTGAGCCTGGCCCAGGTTTGTCAATTTTGTTTACTCTTTCAAAATATCAGCTCTTGCTTTTATTGATTTTTTTTCTATTTTTTTTATCTCTAGTTTATGTCCAAGGATCTTTATTATTTCCTTCCTTCTGCTGACTTTAGGTTTTGTTTGTTCTTTTTCTAACTCTTACCAGTGCTAGCTTAGGTTGAGATTTTTCTTGATTTTTGTGGAAGGCCTGTATTGCTATGAACTCTCCCTCATAGGACTGCTTTTGCAGTATCCCATAGATTATGTAAAGTTATGTTTTCATTGTCATTTGTCTTGATGTAGTTTTTAATTTCGTCTTTGATTTCATCATTGACCCATTGGTTTTTTTAGCAGCATGTTTCCATGTGACTCTTTTTGTTTCTTTTTCTGGGGTTGATTTTAGTTTCATGTTGTTCTGGTCAGAGAAGATCCTTGAAATAATTTCTATCCCTTTAAATTTGTTCAGGTTTATTTAGTGTCCTTAATATGTGGCCTATTCTAGAAAATGTTTCATGTGCACTTGAATGTATATTCTGATTTTGTTTTGTTTGTTTTTTTGGATGTTATATCCTGAAAATACCTATGAAGTCTAACTCTTCTTTGTGTCATTACAATCTCGGTTGCCTTATTAACTTTTCTGCCTGGAAACCCTGTCCATTGATGTCAATGGGTGATAAAGTCTCCTACAATTACTGTATTCCCATCAATTTTTCCCTTTATGTTTGTTAGTTTTTGTTTTATGTATTTAGGTGCTCCTATATTGGGTGCATATACATTAACAAGTGTAATATCCTCCTCTTATATTAACCCTTTTATCATTATATAGTGTCCTCCTTTTCCTTTATGTTCTTTGTTTTAAAGTCTATTTTGTCTGATGTGAGTATGCTATCCCCACTTTCTCGTCATTTCCTTTTGCTTGAAATGCAAAGTAGATCTCTGGTCTAGATGATACTCATACAAATTAAACTTTATTAAGGCCAGTGAATAAAGCAGAACACTGTTATTAATTTATCACTAGAGATATCCAGTAACCAGGGAATACCCAACCCAGGAAACCAAGTTACTAGGAAGTGACTCAGAAAGTGGGTAGTATGTAGAAAATAGAAAAAGCAGTAAGTAGACACTGGAGAGACATGGTGGTTATATCACCACAACTCTGAAAAATTCCAGTAAGATATTCATTCGTCACAGAGTATACTTTGCTAGCAACTTGATAGGGAAACACAGACTATCTTCTTTGTTTTATGTGGACAGTGCTAGACTTAACCCTTTTTACTGAACCCTTTAATACATTCTGCTTTACTGAACCCATCACACCTACCTTTTCAACCTTTTCTGACTACTTCAATTCTCTTTTCCCTTATCAGATGTCAACAGCAAATCCTTACTCACCTGGACTTCTAGGGTTGCTTGCCTCCTCTCTACCATAAGCTAAGCAAGTTACATAATGCTTAAAGCTCCAAATAGACATCATTATTGCACGACTGCTGTGGCATATATCACATTCCTTTTTGTGGCTGAAAAACCAATCACAGGATATACTACATTTGTTTGTCCACTATGAGTTGATGAACATTTTGTTATTCTCACTTTTTTGGCCATTACGAATAATCCTGCTATAAACATTTGTATACAAGTTATCAATATTATGCCTACCGGTAGGTAGTTCCTATAAGCTACCTTTAAAAAAATTATTATTGAGCATAGTTGATTTACAATGTTGTGTTAATTTCTGCTGTACTGCAAAGTGATTCAGTTACACAAATACATATTCTTTTTCATTATGGTTTATTAGAGGATACCGAATGTAGTTCTCTGTGCTATACAGTAGAACCTTATTGTTTAATCATCCTATACATAACAGTTTTCATCTGCTAATCTCAAACACCCAATCCTTCCCTTCCCCCATCTCCCTTCCCTCTTGGCAACCACAAGTCTGTTGTCTATGCTTGTAAGTCTGTTTCTGTTTTGTAGATAGGTTCATTTGTGCCATATTTTAGATTCCACATATAAGTGATATCATAGGTATTTGTTTTTCTCTTTCTGACTTCATTTAGTGTGATAATCTCTAGGTCCATCCATGTTGCTACAAATGGCATTATCTCATTCTTTCTTATGGCTTAGTAATATTCTGTTGTATGTATGTATTTATATATACACTACATCTTATTTATACATTCCTCTGTCAATGGACATTTAGGTTATTTCCATGTCTTAGCTATCGTAAATAGTGCTGCTAGGAACACAGCGGGTAAACATACCTTTTCAAATTATAGTTTTATATGGATATATGCCCAGGAGTGGGATTGCTGGGTCATATGGCAACTCTATCTTCAGTTTTTTGAAGAACCGCCAAATAGTTTTCCATAGTGGCTGCATCAATTTACATTTCCATCAACAATTTGAGGAGGATTCCCTTAGCTCCACATCCCCTCCAGGATTTGTTATTTATAGATTTTTAAATGATGGCCATTCTAACCGGTGTGAGGTGCTACCTCGCTGTAGTTTTGATTTGCACTTCTCTTATAATTAGTGATGAACATCTTTTCATGTGGCTATTGGCCACCTGGATGTCTTCTATGTAGAAGTGTGCATTTAGGTCTTCTGCCAATTTTTCAATCGTGTTGTTTTGTCGTTGTTGTTACTGATGACTTGCATGAGTTATTTGTATAGTTTGGAAATTAGTTCCTAATCAGTCACATCATTTGAAAATATTTTCTCCCAGTCCGTAGGTTATCTTTTCATTTAGTTTATGGTTTCCTTTGCTGTATATAAACCTGTAAGTTTAAGTCCTCTCTGTTTATTTTTGCTTTTATGTTTGTTGTTTGGGCTACCTTTTTTATTCTATTTAAAGGAGGAAACATTTGTTCTTTGCCAACCTCAATGCTTTCTCTAGTCCTCATACCTTCTCAAAAGCACTGGCAGTGGACTGTTATGACACACCAGCCCCTCGGTTTCATCCCAAGAAACAGCATTCCCCCCCAATCAAATTATCCTCTATTTTTCTAGAGTCGGAATTATCTACTTTTACTGTGGGACTTTCAAATCCTTCAGCAAAATGAGAAGTTACTCTGCTTGCATGTGATCTCTTTTATAAAGATGCAAGTGACATTACTAAGTTTCTGTTTTCCCTCAGACTTGCCTTACTAATGTTCCCTTCCTTTCTGTTACATGCAAAGTGTCCGTGGGGGCTCCTTTTCCTAATGCAGAGTTGGATGTAGAGAGACAATATCTTTACGTCCTCACCACTACTTGTACCTCCTGGATTCTAATTTTAATCTTGCTATTGTCGTTCTTACTCAAATTTGGTGTTTTAGTATCCTAGAGAGTTCTGCCAAGTGATCTGTTTTTAAAACTTTCCAATTAGGCCTCCTGCCCTCAGTAGAGCTCTGGTCTCAGCCAAAAAGAGCCACATCTCTTATCTGGTCCTTCCTATAGACCTGTTTGATTTAGTTCCTTGGCCTCTTTTTAAATAATAACCAACTTTTGGCATTTTGAGCAGAAAATGCCATCAGAGTGATTGTGTGTTACTTTAAATTGCTTTACTAGCTCCTCACTGTGGAGCAACTACATTTAATCAGGATGAGTGGGACATTTATGGACAGTACAGAGAAGAAACTTATCTTCACGCTCTTCTAAAATATAATTTCACCTTCCAGAGGACAGGTAAACAAATGGTTGAAAGTTTAAAATATATACATACACACATATGTATATACATACAAACAGTCAGCTTACAGTCAATAACCAACCCACGCCACAGTCTAGTCTCTAGGCTTGATACTAGTTATGCTCAAACCACCTTTTCTTGACACCTTCATGAGGTTCAGAAATCTCCTATCCATATGATCCTAAGCTTTCAAAAACTCTTCCCATCACATTCTAATTTTAGAGAGATGCAAAATACAAACCTCCAAGGAAATAAGTAGTACTTCTTTTGATAATTTTTTTGACTAGAATTAGAAAAATGTTACATACTCAGGAATATTTTTAAAGAACAACCTAGTAAGCAATGAAATCAGAGGATCTTTAAAATCAAGAGGGATACATCTACTGTGTTGCAAATAACTTGGAGGCTATCTTGTCTAAAGGGCAAGGAGGTGATCTATACAATATCTCCCTTCTTCCCTCATCATGCCAATCAATCACCTCAAACTACTGCTCTGGAGTCCAGCCTCAAGTTCTCACACAATGAAAAGTCGATTGAACACACCTTTATAATTAGCTACTCTTTTTGTTCCATGCCCAATTCTGGGAGGTGGGAGTGGGCCTTGGGAATCAAGTCCACACAGACACAGACTTCTGGAGTGCCAAACAGTAGTGAGAATTCTCTCTCAGCTATCCTCACTCCTCTGGGTGGTGAAAGACAGTCTTTTTCAACCTCACCACTGGCATTCTCATTCATTCCTTATGGAGCAGACCATCAGTCAACAGGAGACAGAACAGGAAGCTGCTGGAAGAAGCATATGCATCCAGCTCTCCCCTTTGAACGGTCTGCCGCCTCACTAAAGAACATTTTCTCCAGCTGCTGCCAGCAGACACTCTCTAATACCTAAACCACAAATCATCACATTCCCCACCCTTTGAGCCAGGGCTTGTCCTTGAACTTCCCAAATAGTGTGATATTAACCAAGCTGGCCACTGATACAATAGCTCTTTGCAAACTCAGTAAAAAAAAAAAAAAAAAAAAAAAAAAAAAAAAAAAAAAAAAACACCACCACCACACCATCTGATTGATGCACTGAAACAGTGGACCTCCTAACATAAAAACATTCACTGTAGGGGAACCTCAGAGAGCAACGCAGGACATTACAAACATCTCACAAGGACCAAATCCTGGCTAGCTCACTAAGAAGACTATTTTGATCAATGTAAACATGTCCGACATAACTGTATCAAAAATTAGAGCAAGAAATTGCATGTCTCAGAAACGGGGCCATCTTGCAAACACAGAACTGAAGGCAGGTTGCTTCAGATTTTTCAACAACATCCAGGAGAACTGCCTTTTCCTCTGAATAAGGCAACCACGTTGCCATCCAGTTTCTTCAGGGACCAGTGTGGGTTTAAAAAAAAAAAAATGGTTCTTGAATTTTATCTACCGAGACACATTAAAGCCATCTACACCGATACTGGAACTTAGCAAGATGACTGACAGGACCATACTCACACTGAAAAGGTGGCGCCAAGTGATCCGGCCCGAATCTTAAAGGGAACGACCCTTCAGTAGACTGCTCTCCCGAAATCACCTTCTGGGCTGAAAAATACTTGGGCTTGAGCACATATTCCTGGGTCTGGCCGTGATGAATCATCACATTCTGTGAGGAAAGGGGCTTCACTCTGAGAAGAAGCAAAGTAAGGATAAGGAAATTAATAATGGACTTTTGAAAGTCAATGAAGACAGAAAGAAGAAATCCGTTCAGCTTAGAAAGGGGCATAAAAATTCCAAGCAAGGCTAATTTTTTTCCTTAAACACTGTAGTCATACATGAAAAGAACACACAGCTTATCCTTGGAAAGCTCCAACATAAAGAGGGCTCTGGTACCTAGTCAAGAAGTGTAAGGACATATAGACCATCACAGATGGAAGCTATCAAAACATTTTTTTCTTTTTTTTTTTTTCTTTTTTTTGTCTTTTGTCTTTTTAGGGCTGCACCCACAGCATATGGAAGTTCTCAGGCTAGGGGTCGAATTGAAGCCGTAGTTGCCAGCCTACACTACAGATATAGCAATGAGGGATCCGAGCTGAGTCTGCAACCTATACCACAGGCCATGGCAACACCAGATCCCTAACCTGATACCAGTCAGATTCGTTTCTGCTGAGCCACGATGGGAACTCCTATCAAACCACTTAAAGCAGAGCTACCATAAACCTTCATTGAACAGGTAAGGACATAAACAGGATGTACACCAAAAAGGTACTGAATCTTTTTGAACCTCACTTTCCTAATTGATACCATGGAATTTCTGCCACACAGCACTAAGAAAAAATTAATTGTAAAAATCAAAACAGAAAAAAAAACTGAAAATAAATGATAACGTTTTGAATTATAAATTATGAAGATGGGAAAAAAACAGTCATGACCTACTCTAGTGAATATGTAATATTTTATGCTATATCTCATCATGATTAAAACTGTCCTATTCAGGTTAAGTACTCCATAATTACTAATTCCCAAGAATAATAAGAATTCATGACAATCTCATAATTTTGTCAATGACATGAATCAAGACCTCTGAGGACTCCTGAACATAATTACTTTTTTTTCACTCTCCTGGTTGAATCCTCTCCTCTTCTGTGACATTCTTTACTGCTGCGTGTACTGTATACTTCTCAATAAGCCTTCTCCCAGATTTAATCACTTTCTGCGGGACAGAACTGAAAGCATTCACTAATGCAGACAAATAACGAAGACTATAAAAAAGATATACCAACTAATTCTGGAAGATGCAAACTTGCTCTTAAAATTGTTGGGACAGGGCATTTTCACAGCAAAGAGAGTCTTTGGAAGGAAACTTGCTCTTTGGTGTAATCTTGAATTTTATTGACCATGACATGTTAAAGCCATTAAAACTGGAAAAAAAAAAAATTTCCAAATGACTATACTAAAACTTGGCAAAATGGTTGACTGGACTATACTCATGCTAATAAGGTGCCACAAGACCCCAAAGACTGCCCTCTGAGCAACAGGAAGAAATTCACCATAGCTGGTGAGTGTGAAATCATCAAGCCACCAAAAATACCCACACAGTGTCTCATCAAAAGCAGTAGCAGAATCTTAAAGAAATCCAGCCTATCGGATTCATTTCAGTTGGAGCAGATCGGCTATTTTGCGGGACAAGGCATCCATGAGAGACAAAGGAATAGCAGAGGCTGGGATTAACAGAGCTTCCCTCTTAAGCAGTCAGTGCTTAAATCCATCCCTTTCAACCCTACAGTCTCAGGAAAGCCTAGGGAAATAAATCTCGTGCCTAGATTTCCCCAGATGCAATGCCATGGAAGGGCATTCCCTTTGTCACTGGATGGATGACTTAAGTTACTAAAAGCCTAAGGCTTAATACTGTAAACACTTTTGTTTTGATGATGTAAGTGTTGGTTTGAACTTTAAGTATGTCTGCTTGGGATGAAGTATAGAGTGGAACAGCTGGACACATCTGGTGGTGACTGATAAGATCCACAAGGCTCTCCATTAGCCTTGTGGAAAGGGGAAGCCCTCCTCATCTCAGGAGCAACTCGCTCCCCAGCTATGCTGCTGACCCTGTCTCTATACTGCCACAACCTGCTAAGGAGTACAGGCTCACTCCTATTTGGAAGAAGACAGCCCAGCCTTCCAAGAGACCATAGAGCTGCTAGAGCTAACTCCTGTTCTAACACCTGCCAGATAAGGGCAACCAGGAGGGGATTCTGCCTTCTACTGAGGTCCTCCCTATCTCTCCCCTCTGAATCAAGGAATGAGAAGCAGCAGGCAATGAGCTGAAAGCCCAGGTATGTATGAGCTCCTCTCCCAAAACTTAACAGAAAGGTAATGAACAAGTAAGACAGCAGCACTGGTTCCAGACCTTGAGTAGCAAACCTCAGCCATCACTAACTAAAGGAAATGAATAACGGTACTTATGTCTTACTCTAGTGTAACTACCCTGCAAGTGACAAACACATCACAAATAGGAAATTACACAGAGCTGTGCTTCCTTGTCCTCCATTTCCACTCTCCTCCAATGTGAGGATGTAAATAAACACACGTGCTCACAAAGGCAGACACGTGAACAGACAGGCCACCCTGTCTCATGGTCTCATGAAGAAGCAAAGCCATAAGAAGTGACACCAGGAGTCCCCATTGCGGCTCAGTGGTAACGAAGCCGACTAGTATCCATGAAGACACAGATTTGATCCCTGGCCCCACTCTGTGGATTAAGGATACGCTGTTGCCGTGAGCTGTGGTTGTGGTGTAGGTGACAGACATGGCTTGGATCTTGCATTGCTGTGGCTGTGGTGTGGGCCAGCAGCTGCAGCTCTGATTTGACCCCTCGCCTGGGAACCTCCATATGCCCTGGGTGCAGCCCTAAATAAATAAATAAAGAAAGGGTCATGATGGAGCATTCACAACCATGAGAGATGAGGTGGCTAGAAGAAGAAACATAAGTTTCAATGTGTTGGTGGAATTTGCAGAGACAGTGACCTTCTGAATGCCAAAGAAATGATTTTGAGAGGAAGGATGGGGAGCAAGAGGCGCAATGAATAAGCTGAATCTTCATCTCCTATGGCCAGACATTTTTAGACAACATTCAAAGGGAATAAATCTAGATCTGGATAGAGGTCACTACCAAAAGGAGTAGTAGGACTTGAGGATTATATTAAGAGCAGGATGCTGGGGCGGGGGAGAGACAAAAGGAAAACGAGCCAAGTGATGATGAACGTTTCTAGCCTGGCTGACTGGGGTATTTTTGGATCAAGTCTGGGGGAGAAAGTAAAGGCAAAGAGGTACGTCGAGTGAAGGTGGTCAGAAACAAAGGGCCAGTGTGTGAGAAAGACAATTACGTTAATTTTAGAGGTGGATATCTGGGGTGGATCTTGGGGCGCCAAGACAGAAAGCCTTTGGGTTTAGGAGGAGTGGTGTTCTAAGGAGGGCCAAATTCTTCAAAGGCAAAATGATTCAGAATAAAATAAGGAAGCGCATAGTCTTGGAGGATAGTCCCACTTACCAGTGGGGACGTAAAGAGAAAAGAGGGAGAAAAAAATCAGCAGGAGATTAAAAACAGGAGTACCATAGATCCAGAAATGCTAAAGTGGAGGGAAGTTTCTAGGCAGAAAGGAGAGAGAACCACCTGAAAATTGCTGCAGGAAAAGCAGGGAAGTAAACAATTGGAGAAGGCGACTGGATTAGGCTGTAGGTCACCAGCCCCCTCGACAGCCCCATTTCAGCGATAGGACAGCAGAGGGTGACATACTTGATAGATGCTAAGCCAGTGACATGGGAAAAAGGAGAAAAGCAGGCCATCTGAAGACCTGAATCTGTGGAAACCTCTAGATCTTCCTAAACAGAGGGGAAACAATTACATAAAACTTCTTTCCTTAAAAGAAAGGATTAGTCACACACTGTTTACACGTCTGCCTTCACAGTGGCAATTTTTGGCACGAGAATGGACTAAACTTTTCCATATTTCTACTAAATCCATTATTTGACCTGCGGAGTGGGTGGGAGGATCTGGCAAAACACAAGCCCCTTTCCACACAAGAAAAGGGCTTGGGACCTCACAGAAGGGAACCTCCAACAGGCCATAAAATGTTTCCCACAGAAAGCCCGTCTGACATGACCAAACCCTTTTTCCCATGACGAGGGTGCCCAGGTTTATAACCAAGACAAAGAAATACCAGGAAAAGAGACAGCGCTGCCCCTGAGAGGTCACCTCCAATCTTTCAGGGTCTGCATCTCTTTACAAAATTCAAGTGATCATACACACCCCCAGTTATGGTCCAAGTTGCTCAGAAGCATGCGTGCACACTTCCCAAAGAACAGAATGCACCAAAGTAAATAAGAAATGCAAACTATGATTTGAGGGAAAAAAAAGCTCTTTCCTGTGGAATTCAAGGACAATGTGTACATAGGGACGGACAAAGAAAAACAAAGCTCTGGGAAGAGGTCAAAAGACAGCGTTTATACGCGCACACACGCACACACACACACACACACGCACGCGTGCACACATAGAGGTGAGGGAAGACAAGTGTTTGTCATCAGGAACCTCATTCACAGGAAATTATCTATCTGACCCAAAAAAGATGAGGAGGTAAAAGCTGCTGCCGAGGAGACTAACGGACAGCAAGAGACAGCACACACAGACTTCCAGTAACAGAGTAAGCGAGGGCTGGAGGATGCCAGAATAAACACCGAGAAAGTAAAATGAAACAAGCAAACACAGTCATGAGAACAGGAGGGAAAGCAAAGATTACACTGAAAACATCAGCGGAGAGGAGAGACCAGTAAAAAGCCTTAGACTTCAAGTGAGATGAAAAAGACAAAAGGGATTCAAAAAATAAAATTAAAGAAGGTCAATACCGGAGTGGAAGGGATGGGAAAGACACAGAAACTAAGGGAACTTTGAAGGTCCTCATTAATAAACAGGGCAAATGCAGCCAAGCTGAACTGATTTTCTTTTACTGGTGGTTCTTAACTGGGGGTGATTCTGCCCCCCAACCAGGGACATTTGGCAAAATCTGGAGATGTCTGTCATTATCAGGACTTGGAGGAAAGGGGCTCACATCTAATGGGAAGAAGCCAGGGATGCTACTAAATATACTAGGATACTCAGGACAGTCCTTCACAAGAAAAAATTATCTGGCTGAAAATATAAATAGTTCCAAGGTTGAGAAACACTGCTGTAAGCATGAGCTATTATCACAAAATAGGTGCAATGGACACAGGAGTGAAGAGGCCATGGCCTCTGGGAGTAGCAGTGAAGATGTCCACAGAAATGACCGGGTGAGGCATTCAAGGATTTAGATTCTACAATAAAGAAATTGATAAATATATATATATATATATAGGTATATATAGGTTGTGTATATATATATACACAACCTCCTGTGTCTCTTGAAAGCCCCGTTAAAAGAGGAAAATGGCCTTGTACTCAAGTTGCCTGGGTGGCCATCTAAAAGGGATGCTAGAGTATCACTGAAAATGTAAAAGGATGGCCAGAAAAAAATCATTTTAATCATGCTACACTCGAAGGACCAAGAATAACATGCAGTTGGAGAAAACCCTCTGATAAACTGCTTACCACTGGGATGAGGGTGTATCATGAAGACACAATGGAAAAATAATAGATGGTCAGTCACTCAACTGCTTCCTCAGAAAGGTGAGTGGCATCAACTCTATGGCTTTGGTGATGCCTAGAAGGTCATAGGCATCTGGGGAAGACACGAACTGTCTGGATAACAACGGAGAAAGGCTCAGTGTTCCACTGACAACTCTCTACACCTACTCTGCCCTCTCAGTCCTCACGCCCTCCTCTAAAGATGTTAGAGGGTCACACATTGGCCTCTCAAAGACCCCATGTCCTAGAACAGCCCTGATTAGGAGGGATTCTTCTGGACCCCAAGAACCACATTAAAACATTCAAGGAATTCTCCAACTCTCCAACCCCAAGTTCCTAGAGAAGACGGGGCTATAAGAAAAGAGCTGGAATGAAGGGAAGACTCTAAGAAGCAGAGTGAGCAAGTCCTCCTCTAGGAAAGTTTAATAATCATAAAGCTTGGGAAATTTAAATGAAGTGGTCTAGAAATAAGTGCTTAAAAATGTAAATGGTCTAAACTCAAAAGTCTAAGGTGGTCAGACTGGATAAAAACACCCAACTCTATGCTGCCTTACCCCACTTAAAATATAAAGACACAAATAGGTTAAAAACAAAAGGATGAAAAGAGAGGTAACATGTTCACATGAATTGGAAAAGAAGTTGCAGTAGCTGTGTTCATAACAGGCAGAGTAGATTTCAGAGCAGAGAATAGTATCAAGGATGAAAAGCATCATTTCCTAAGGATAAGGGGCAATAAGAAGACGGAAGAATCCTCAACAGCTATGAACCTGGTAACAGAGCTTCAAATATGTGAAGTAAAAACAAAAATTTTTAAAAGCCAGCATTGGAGTTCCGAGCTGTGGTTCAGTGGGTTAATGATCCATGGTGGCTGCAGCTGTGGCTTGGATTTAAGCCCTGGTCTGGGAACTTCCATATGTCATGGGTGTGGCCTAAATAAATAAATAAAAATTTTAAAGCCTTGAGAAATAGATAGTACTTTGCAGTTATAATTGCAGGTACCATACCTTTTGATTGACAGAACAAGTACAAAGAAAACCAGTATAGGATATAGGACACTTGAACAACACTATCAACTAGTGGCATTAACAGAACACTTTATCCAACAGGAGAACACATTTTCTTTTCTTTTCTGTTTTTTTCTTTTTGTCTTTTTAGGCCCGCACTCGCGGCACAGGGAGGTTCCCAGGCCAGGGGTCAAATCAGAGCTACAGCTGCCGGCCTACACCACAGCCACAGCCACACAGGATCCAAGCCATGTCTGAGACCTACACCACAGCTCATGGCAATGCCAGTTCCTTAACTCACTGAGCAAAGCCAGGGATCAAACCCATGTCCTCATGGATACTAACTGGATTCATTAACCTCTGAGCCACAACGGGAATGCCAGAACACATTTTCTTAATGCATAGAAAATACTTACCAGAATAGACCATATTCTGGGCCATATAAAGTTTCAGTATCCTTTAAAGGATTCAAGTCATACAAGTTATGTTCTCTAGCCACAAGAGATTAGCAGTCAGTATTAGCAATTTGTTTTTAAAATATTCCAAATATTTAAAAACCAAACTCAAAATAACCAATGAATGAAAGAGGAAATAAGAAGAAAAATCAAAAAATTTTAACTAAATGAAAATGAAAACACAATCCAAATTTATGGGATGTTGATTAACCACTATCAAGGAATAAATTTGTGGTGCAAAATACCTGTACTAGAAAAGAAGAAAGGTCTTGGAGTTCCCATCGTGGCTCAGTGGTTAACGAATCCGACTAGGAACCATGGGTTGCGGGTTCGATCCCTGTCCTTGCTCAGTGGTTAAGGATCCAGCGTTGCCGTGAGCTGTGGTTGTAGGTTGCAGACACAGCTCGGATCCCGAGTTGCTGTGGCTGTGGTGTAGGCTGGCAGCTACAGCTCTGATGAGACCCCTGGCCTGGGAACCCTCCATATGCAGCAGAAGCGGCCCTAGAAATGGCAAAAGTACAAAAAAAAAAAAAAAAAAAAAAAACCACACACAAAAAAAACCCCTCAGAAATTTAGGAGTTCCCCTCGTGGCTCAGTGGTTAACAAATCCGACTAGAAACCATGAAGTTGCGGGTTCAATCCCTGGCCTTGCTCAGTGGGTTAAGGATCCAGCGTTGCCATGAGCTGTGGGTTAGGTGGCAGACACAGCTCGGATCCGCATTGCTGTGGCTCTGGCATAGGCAGGTGGCTACAGCTCTGATTCGACCCCTAGCCTGGGAAGCTCCATATGCTGTGGGAGCGGCCCAAGAAAATGGAAATAGATGAAAAAAAGGAAAAGAAGAAAAGTCTCAAATCAATGACTCAGCTTCTGAATAAAACAGCCAGCAAAAAGGACAATGAAACCTAAAATAATAAGAAATGTGGAGTTCCCGTCGTGGCACAGCAGAAACGAATCCAACTAGGAACCATGAGGCTGTGGGGTCTATCCCTGGCCTCACTCAGTGGGTTAAGGATCTGGCATTGCTATGAGCTATGGTGTAGGTCACAGACGAGACTTGGATCTGGCATTGCTGTGGCTATGGCACAGGCCGGGGGCAACAGCCCAGATTAGACCCCTAGTCTGGGAACCTCCGTGTGCCATGGGTGTGGCCTCAAAAAGACAACCAAAAAAAGGTTTATAAAGATCAGAGTAGAAATCAATAAAATTGGGGGGGAAGTCAATAAAAGCTATTTGAGAAGATCAGTAAAACTGATAAATCTCTGGCTAGATGGATAAACAGAAAGAAAGAAGACAAGTTATCAATAACAGGAAGGAGAGAAGTAACAACACCATAAGCCTAGAAGATCAGAACAAGTTGAAGAAGGTTTCATTTGCCAAAGAGTAACATGATGGACCAAATTATTTGAAATATGTTTAAATGTATCTATTCATTTAAAAAAAAGTTTTAAGTCATTTTTGGAAGATGTTTATCAATTCATTATTTGAAAACTGGTCAATCATCAACAATCAGAATTATACCCTCATGTGATGGTTAATTTTATGTTTCAACTTCAAGGCTGTTTTTGGATGAGATTAACATTTAATTTGGTGGACTCCGTGTACACAGACTGCCATTCACAACATGGGTGTGGACTTCATCTAATGAGCTGAAGCCCTAATAAGACCAGGATCCCTGACTAAGAGGAAATTATCTGTTTTTTAATTAAAGTATAGTTGATTTACAATGTTTCTTCAAGTTCTATTGCAAAACAAAGTGATCCAATCACACAATTTCCCTGTGCTGTACAGTAAGATCCCATTGCCCATCTATTCCAAATATAACAGTTTGCATGCAAAAAACTTCCAAAATGCCCATCCAACCCACTCCCTCCCGCTTCCCCCATGACCCCTCCCCCAACTCCAAATCTGCTCTTCTTGGCCATGATCTGTTTCAGTTTTTTGTTATTTTTAGATAGGATCTTCTGTTCCATATTTTAGATTTCACAAATAAGTGATATCATATGGTACTTGTCTTTTTTGTTCTGGCTTACTTCACTTAGTATGAGAGTCTCTAGATCCGTTCATGTTGCCACAAACGGCATTAGTCTGTCTTTTTACTGCTGAGTAATATTCCACTGCATGTATGTACCACATCCTCTTAATCTATTCATCAATGCACAGCAAAGGAAACCATTTTTAAAAAAAGACAACCCACAGAAAGGGAGAAAATCTTTGCCAACAATGCAATAGACAAGAGCCTAATCTCCAAAATAAACAAACAACTCATGCAATTTAACAACAAAAACCAAATAACCCAACTGAAAAATGGGCAGAAGACCTAAACAGACATTTCTCCAAAGAAGACATACAGATGGCCAAGAGGTAAATGAAAAAATGTTCAATATCACTAAAAGAGAATTCTGCAGCAAACTGCCTTCTAATTTGACCTGTACCACTGGTTCTCCTAGGTCTCTGTCTGCCCTCACTCAATATCTGGACTTGCCACAGCCCCCACAATCACACGAGTCAATTCCTTATAGTAATCTCCCTATATACATAGTAATATACACCCACATACACTCACTCACATATATGGACATGTGCAATTGGTTCTGTTTCTCTGATGAAGCCCATTTTATACCCCACTACTTTCCCTTTACAAACTGAAACTCAAGCAAACAACTGAGGAAAGAAAGTGGGTTTGGAAAATTTTTTCTAGCAGGAAAAGAACAGAATTGAAACACCTGTTTGCTACCCCTATTAAAATGTAAGCAATAATCAATGACTTTTAACATCACAAAAAGAGAGACAACACATGGCCCTTGATGGAAGAGCACACCACCACTTCGGAAGTAGTCCCATCAAAATGTCAACTGTGAACATGATCAAGCCTCGAGACCCACACACCACTTACAGCAAATTCAAGGCTCCGAATACATGTTAATCTCCCCGCTGTGCAGTCAGCAAAACCTACAGTTCAGTGAAGAGATTTCAAGGAAACAAAAAAGAGGGAAGAGGGACCATAGGTTAAAAGATTTAAGATCACAGACTATCACAATGAACTTTTTTTTTTAATCTCAATTTGAACTAATAGGCTGATAAAAACTTATGAAACATTTAGGATAATTTACCTGGATTTTTAATGATAATTTTTATTAATTATCTTAGGTGAGATAGAGGTCTTGAGGCTACGTGTTAAGAGCCCTTATATTTTACAGATCCATGCTAAAGTATTTATAGATTCTCTGTTTTTATGTTTAAACCATTCTGTAAGAGTTTACAAAGTAAAAGTGTAGGAAATTGTCTTAATTTTTAAACCTGTGTTAAATGACATTCTCAATTTACAAGGACTTTGAAAAGCTGAAAACAAATAAAATTGCAAGAAACCATAAAAAAATTACATATGTGTAAGGTAGAAATATCAGTATTCAGAATAAAGAAAAAAGGAAACAAAGAGTGGGGGGGGGGGGCAAGAATGAAAACACAAATTCCAGCAGTGCACATTCTCACTTTTCTTCTATAAAATTATCAAAGCTACAAGCGAATAAGGCAGATATCCTATCTGCAAAGGGTGAGGTAACTGTTCAAAAACTCTGAAAAGCAGAGATGACTAAACTTATTCAGTTCAAGGTTTTGATGGTTTATTTAGCAAGTAACCATGGAAGGAAATACTGTTGATAACCAAAGTCCTTAGTTTGGTCAAAAATGGGTTGCTACATTTGGTTACTTAGGACAACAACCCCGAACACAAATTTCAAAGGAATTGCAGCCATCTCCTATTTATCTAAACTAAGAAAGGCCAGGATAAATTCACTAAATATAATCTCAGAAAAACACAAAATGTAAAACAATAATTAAGCCTTCTACCCTACTGGGGAGTGTCAACTGCAATGCCTTTTGATCAAATTCTAGGGGCCAAATCCTAACCCTACCGCTTACTATGTGAAGGAAGGGGAGAATTATCTCAGTTTCCTAACTTCGGTCTAAAGGTAATGATATTTATCTCACAAAGTGAATGTGAAAACAATATGAAATAGGATTTTTTTTTAAGTGTGTGAAAATACCTAGCACAATACCTGACACACACACAAGACTATTGAGATTCCTTCACTCCCTTCTACCAATAAGGAGGACGCCATACACCCCAAGCTTCATCCCTCCGATAACATTAAAGTTCATATTCAGAGATTGCCCAAATGTACAGTTAAAAGCAATGCTATTTCAAAAAAACATTTTCTTAAAAAATTCTGAAGTTATTTGTAAATAGAGAGTTTGGAATTACAGTCCCATTCAGCAACCCTAGGGTCAGTTTTCCATACTGGTATCCACATGTACAAGTGAGAGCTGTCCACCAGGTTCCAAAAGAGTCAAGGACTCTAGCACCACAGCCACTATGGAATACAGTTCAGCAGTTTGTCAAAAAGCTAAAGATAGAATTATTATATGGCGCAGCAATTCCACTCCCAGATATATGCCCAAAACAAACTAAAAACAAAGACTCAAACATACTCTTATATATCAATGTTCACTGCAGCATCATTCATAACAGGAAAAAGGCAGAAACAACCCAAGGTGTGCTAACAGAGGAATGGATAAACAAAAATGTGATATACAGACAATGAAGTATTACTCAACCATGCAGAGGAATGCAGTTCTGATACAGGCTACGACCTTGAAAACATGAAATCAAGTAAAATAAACCAGATACAAAAGACACATTTTATATTATTCCACTTAAATGATGTACCTAGAAGAGGCAAATTTACAGAGACAAAGCAGTATGAAGGTTACCAGAGAATAGTGGGAGACAGAGAGAGAATTATATTTTAATGGGTACAGAGTTTCTGTTTCAGGTGATGAAAAAGTCCTGGAAACATAGTTAGGATGGTTGCACAACAGTGCGTGAATCTCGTGAAGGCCAATGACTTGTACACTTAAAATGGTCAGAATGACAATTTTTGTTATACTGTTATGTTTTACTGTAAATTTTAAAACCTACATTAAAAAAGATCCCACATTCCTAAAAACAAACAGACCCAGAACTCACACACACACACACACACACACACACACACACACACACACACACACACACACACCAGCACAGCAGTGAAAGAGGGAGAGAAAAAACAGGTTTCTGATCCCTCCTTTTCCCCCATCCTCCAGTATTGCTGGATGAAAAAAACTGAAAGGCTTGTTCATCTCAGTCAATTCCAAATAGGCTTTTTTCTCCTTTCGGCCAACTTTATGATGCCCATTTTACAGTAATAATCAGGCATATGTTTCTAATTCCCACATTATCACTTTGATTTTTTTCCCTCCTGCTTTCTAACACTCTTCGCTTTGGTAGCGGCTCCTTAAACTCCATGATGAGATTTCAGCCTCTGCTGTCAGAGCGTTACATTCTCCAGTGACCCACATCTTACAACATTGTTAGGAATTCACGTCTGCTTGGCCAGATGTGGGAAATAACCTCTATCCACTTGTCTGGGAAGCCTTTCATACCTCACTTTGCTCATTCTCCAAATTCTTCTCCCACAGCATTAAAGCTATTGTATTTACATGAATTTTTAAGTCAGCTCTCCATCATGAACCCTAATGGCAGCTGGAAGAGACATTCACGTTTTTTGGGTTTGGATATTAACTTTGTACATACCCTTGTCATTACCTTTAAACCTGGAAGCGTAAATAAGGCAGTGGGAATGTGTCAGACAAGCTGTTTTTTGACAATCTTCCCTCTTCCTAGCCAGCACCTTCCTCACCCTGAGCTTTGAGAGAGACAGTTAGAGAGTCAAGGATGGATGCAATGGCCCAGAGATCCAGGAGCTCCCTTCTGCAGGACAGGGCATCCACAGCACTTTAGATGGAGAAAAGATAAGTACTGACTTGGACTCTGGAAATTCAAATCATACCTCTGCCCATGTCACTGAATTGCTGAGAGTTGTGGATCAAATTCCTCTATTTCCTCATTTATAAGGTGACAGGCTCCATGATGCAGTCTTAAAGTCCCCCTGCTCTGAAATTCAGTTATAAGCACATTAAAAACTGTAGCTCCCAAACTGCTCTCTGGTCACATCAAAAAATACTTCATATGGGAAACTATTTTTAATGTGGTATACATGTAAAATATCCGTTCAAAGTGGGAAGAATCTCTCAGAGTTTTATTTTCCCACATTCAAGCTCAGTAAAATAAAAAAGAGAAAGTCCATTTTTAAGGTGAATGCAATAAACTCTGTTTTTCCCAAATGGCCTTGTTTTTTTCTATTACAATTGCTGCTAAACTAGGTCACCTAAGTAATAAATATTGAAAGCATTTAACCAAATTCAAACATCTGTTCCATTCCTCTTTCAGAGTTTGATCCAGCTGAAATAAAATATCCACTGCCCTGCAGGACCTGCAAGATCCACACTGCTGGAAATGTTGTTTTCCTAAAGCCAATATCACCTAGTTAAAATATATATATACAGCTTATTTCAATATGTCTGAAGCACAGTGAGTGCAAAACTATATGAGAGGCAGCAAAACGCAGTCAAATACATTTTGTCATGCCAGATATCCCCATAGTAGGACAAAAGGACCCATAAACAAACTTTGGGTATGTGCCCAATTTAAGCCCCCGCATGGCAGGTCTGTTCGGAGGCCATGGTGAAGGCAGTACCTCTCTGGCTTCTGCATAAGCTAGGAGAACTTTGCTCTCAGATTAGTTGCCCTATTTTGCATTGGAATTTTTAAGTAAATAATTCAAATTCGACTTCAGGAAAAATCATGTTGACTTTAAAAAACAGACATCAGTTTGTATATAAAGAGATACTACAAATAAACAAGAGATTAGAAGAGCTATCTGGGCTGCATGTGAAAAATAAGGGTATTAAGATATAAAGTTCTCTTATAAATTAGTAAGAAAACAAATACGTACCTCAATGGAAACAAAACCCAGTAAGAAAATGGACAAAGGACATAAACATACAATGCAATGAAGAGAAAATCCAGAAGACTGAAAAGATGCCTAGCTTAGCCTCACCAGTAATGCAAACTTAAAACTGGATTTGTACCCACCACGCCAAATTTTTTTCAAATTATCAAAGTTTAAAAAAAAAAAAAAAAAGATGGGACTATGACTGACAGGGACATAATGAAGTGGGAGAAAAATAATACTCTTCAGCATCACTGGTAGAAATGCGAATTCAAGCCTTTGCAAATCACTAGAAAAACTTAAATTCAAGATAAATATATCCAAAGATTAATTGCACCCTTGAAAATTCAAAGAAATAAACCCCACTAAATATACCTTTAATGCATTTATTTTTTTTTTTTTTTTTTGTCTTTTTGTCTTTTTGTCTTTTGTTGTTGTTGTTATTGCTATTTCTTGGGCCGCTTCCGCGGCATATGGAGGTTCCCAGGCTAGGGGTTGAATCGGAGCTGTAGCCACCCGCCTACGCCAGAGCCACAGCAACGCGGGATCCGAGCCGCGTCTGCAACCTACATCACAGCTCACGGCAACGCCGGATCGTTAACCCACTGAGCAAGGGCAGGGACCGAACCCGCAACCTCATGGTTCCTAGTCGGATTCGTTAACCACTGCGCCACGACGGGAACTCCTAATGCATTTATTGAATCACTGTTTACAACAGCAGAAAAACTAAGAACGGAATGACTAATAGAAGAATGGGTCAATAAATCCGCACATTTACAACATGGAATATTATATAACCATTAAAAAATGGTTATGTTATAGGATTTTCTACGACCGATTTTGAGTTAGAAAATCAAGGTCTACAAACATTACAGACTATGTCCTTACTTATTAAGCAATAACAAGCTCTAAATGACTATATGGCACTGGAAGCACAGGAGAGCTTATTCACTAGATTATTAATATTAGTCCTTTAGGAAGAGGAGGAGAATAGTTCAGATGGGGAGGAACAGAAAAGCTAAAAAAACAAGATCGAATTTTAAAGATGCCCATCATTCTTTAAAGGTATATGATATTCTAGTTGTATAAAATTTTATGTGTACTCCATAAACAGAAAGACAGATAATCAGAAACAAAAACAATTCCGAGTATATCCAATTTTACTGTCATGCTGTGGGCTTCAAACTATGCACCTTACTCAAAAAATGCAAAATACAACCCTGTTGTCCAGTAACACTAGAACTTTACCTATTTTCATTTCTTCATATTTCTCTTTATTGTCAGTTTAGAAGGTCTCTTAACTTTCATAATGTATTAGTTCAATAGTTCACAGGCTGCATATATAAATATATAGGGTCCACACTAAAACATTTTTGCTGATATCAGTGTGCAAGCCACAAGTTTGGACACCACAGCGGACACATATACACAGGATACTTTTTATACCAAAACTCCTTCAGGAAAGTTTTGATCACCTATGGATTCTATAGACAGATCCTAGTTACCTATGGATTCTATAGACATAATTCTTTATCCTCTAGATTCTGGCCATTGTTTCTACTAGGACTAGGTTTTATCAGTGCCTTACCCTTCCCTCCACTCCATCTCTCCTATCAGTTACCAAGTTATAAGAGAAGGATCTATCAGAACCTATTAAAAATAATTTTAGGGAGCTCCCATTGTGGCACCGTAGAAATAAATCTGATAGTATCCATGAAGACTTGGGTTCAATCCCTAGCCTTGCTCAGTGGGTTAAGGATCCAGCATTGCCGTGAGCTGTGGTGTAGGTCATAGATACAGCTCGGATCCCACATTGCTGTGGCTGTGGTATAGGCTGGCAGGGGCAGCTCTGATTCAACCCCTAGCCTGGGAACCTCCATGTGCCATAGGTACAGCCGTAAAACACTAATAATTAATAATAATAACAACAACAACAATTTTACAAACACTTTGCTCCTGCAACTACTTCTGTTCCCCTTAGTATGTGATTTTAAGAGAAAAGGAATTGGTAGTGGTAGTTAGTGTAGATCGATCTCATTTTCACATCATCTAAATTCTTTCTCCCAAATTACCCTTAGAATGGTTTTATGAATGACCTATAAATTTTTGAAAAAACTGAAAACTACATAGCACCATAAAATTGTCATAATGACCCTCTTGCTCTTCTTGCGAGAACACTGTTTCACAGACTCACTATCCTTAAGATCCCTATAGCACTAATATATATTAAAATGTAAAAATTTTACCTCTGCTTATGTTACAAACCCCACACTATTACACTCTGTTCCATCTGGTGTCATTTCCCTTAAGCCTGAAGAACTTCCTTCAGAATTTCCTGTTGGACAGATCTACAACAAATTGTCTCCATTTTCATTTCTCTGATAATATTTTTTTATTTCACCTTTGTTTTTCAAAGATTTCTCTTTGGAGAGAAAACGTCAAGTGGATGGCTTGTACCTTTGGCACTTTAAAAATGTTCTCCCACTTTACAGTCTCCTTTGTTCCTGATGAGACGTGACCCATCATATAGATGATTATTCTGCTGTGTGTTCACTCTGGCCACTGTCAACATTCTCCCTTTATTTTTTGTTTTCTATGAATTACCTAGATGTGATTTTCTTTGTGTTCATCTTGAGGTTTGCTGAGGGGTTTTCCTCTTTGTTTTTTTTCACTTTATCTGGAAACTGAAAGCCATTATCTTTTCCAACATTTTTCTTCCCACATTCTCATCTTCTGAGGCTACAATTATGTATATACTATTTGATATGATCCTAACAGCACCAAGATACTTTTCCATTTTTTGAGTAATTTCTCTTTGCTCAAGAGAGAATAACTGAAGACAGACCAATCAAAATCACTTTTTCTTACTCACACCCACAGCATGCAAAAGTTCCACTCAGGGATCAAATCTGAGCCACAGAAGTGACAATGCCAAATCCTTAACCGTAGGCTGCCAGAGAACTCCACCTTATCTTATTTCTATTTGCGTTTTTTGTTTTCTATATTTCTATTAAAATTCCCCATCTACTGTTGCATAATAATCACATTTTAATTCTACTATATTTATAGTGCTGCTTTCAAAGTCCTTATGAAACTAAATTCTAGCATCTCAGTCATCTAGGAGTTGTTTTCTATTGACTGCTTCTTCTCTTGACTATGAGTCTTTTTCCCTTTTCTTAATGTGACTGGTATTATGGGAAGGATATTAAGGATTCTCTGTTTTGGAGACTCTCTTCTTCTGGAGATTATTCACTGGACAGTTACTTGGCTAGATTTGAACTCCAAATTTTGTTTCCCTATGGAATATAGTAGCCAGAACTACTCAAGTCTTTCAGTTTTCAGCTGTTTCTTTTCACTGAGAACTTTAAGGTCTCTCCATTAATCAGCCGGGTTTATGTACAAATGCTGGGGCTCCCTCCTTTTTTGGATGTGTCTCCTCACTTTCTAGTCCCTCTGGCAGTTACAAATGCCATTCATCTCCTAAGTCCTCCAGCCAGGAACTGAAAGTTTCTGCTCTATGTCTAGCTCTCCCACTCCACATAGACTTGGGAATGCCATCATGCAAAAACAGTATATGAATGTTAATTTTAGCCAGTGCAATTCACACCTTTCAAGAATCAGCTCCCCTCCAATTTCTGTAGCTATAAATTGCTGTCTAGTGGCTTCCAATAATTTTATATTTTGTTCACAGTTTATAATTTTTAGCTGCATCATGGTTCATCCAATAAAAAGTATGCTGCTACTGGCATGGTTGGAATAAGAACTTCCACCCCTCGCTATTTATAAACATGTTTTTCTTTCATTCATTTAATCATCTTATCTCCTCAAAGACCAGAGGCAGCAAAAGTTGCTTACTAGTGCACAAAAAAAAAGTATAAATTTGGAAACGGTCACATCTTATTTTGCATGTTTATAGGTGGAATTATTTTTAAGGTGGGGAATAATATGAGCTCTTCAGAGAAACAGGTAGATGTAGGATTTTTTTTTTCCATTTGGAAGATAGCATTACCTCATACATTAGCTCAGAAAACCATGGAGTTTATCATCATGTGCAATGCAACTCATGAAAGCAATGCATTTGTCAAGGCCAGAAGATTCATCCTGGCTTTGGCCAATGGGGAATTTGTAAGCTGTAACTCAAGTTGGACAATAAAACAGCACCAGTATATGGTACACACTGAGCACCACACGCCAATTAGAGTAAATGGCTTTATAGAATTCCCAGACCTACTCTGCAATTCATGTGATAAGAGTCTGGTATTCTATATTCTGCAGGGAGGCTAGTGATAACTTCATTGATGGAAAGCAGTGTTCAAATAGCTAAGAGACTTGGATATCATCTAGCCCAATGACATCACTCTATAGATGGGGAAATTGAGGGCCAGAGGAATTAAGCAACTTATTGAGACCAAAAAATTAAGTAATTGACGACAAAGGCAGAAAAGACTAGAGCCAACTGAGTGTTCTAGTATGTCACACTAGTTCTCCTAGATTCAGAAAAAAACAAATACCAAAAAATACATACATCAAAAGCACAAAGTATTAAAAGAAGGAAACAAAACCAAATATATATATATATATATATATTTTTTTTTTCCCCTTCTCATTGCTTAGCAAAATTGGGCATTTAACCTTCTTACATCTTTAAAGACTCAAGACAGGAAGTTCCCATTGTGCCTCAGTGGAAAAGAACCTGACTGGTATTCATGAGGAAGGGGGTTCCATCCTGGCCTTGTTCAGCGTGTTAAGGATCCAGTGTTGCCATAAGCTCTGGTGAAGGTAGCATATGCACCTCAGATCCGGCTTGACTGTGGCTGTGGTGTAGGCCAGCAGCTGTAGCTCCAATTCAACCCTTAACTTGGGGACTTACATATGCTGCAGGTATGGTCTTAAAAAAAAAAAAAAAGACTCAAGACATCAAAATGAACTTATTCCAAGAGTCATCTCACAGAACTGGTAATAACAATAACTGCAAACAGTTTACAAATATAAGAGCTCCACTGAAACATACTCATCATTAACTTACATTACTAATCTGCTACCTTTTATTGCCAGAACCCATATGTCCTTTTAAAAATCCCTTTTCACATTTTTCACTTCCACACAAAACTACCCATATGGGACTCAGGAGATACTTAGTTCAAAGCCCAAATTTGTGGAAATGTTGAAAATAAAAAGGACTAGTAACTTCCTGATTTCTAAGAGATTTTTCCATAAATGCCAAAGCAAGTCCCAGGAGATCATCATTATCATTACCCCGACTTCCTATTACTATAATCTACAAAAACACTCTTGCATGGATTTCAATTAGATGGCTTCTAATAACCTCAATCATTATTTCTCAGTAGAAGTAATTTCATTTTTAACCCCCAAAACAGAAGTCACCCTTGTGTGAGTATACATTATACCAGTTGCCTAGGTTCTTAAGAATGAAATCAAGAGAACAATTTGGAAATATTTACACTGGCAAACACAGAGCCCGCTAAGGAAAACCTTTTTTTTTTTTTTTTTTTAAGTATTTTAAGCAGACCTATCTCAGCTGCCAAAAGAGAAAAAAAAAAGAAAAAAAAAGCCAAGAAACTGTTTCAAAATGCTCGTATTGTTCTAAGTGCTTCCCCCCCCCCACCCCAAGTGTTTCCACCAGGCAGTAAATAAAATCCCATCAGAGTTCCAAGGCAACAGACTATCCGACTGACTGGGAGGAAGAACAGGGGCAAGAGGATAAGGAGGGGGCAGAGGCGCAAGCCAAGAACGTTTGCATTTAACCATCTTAACTGCTGTAAACCAAATATTTGATTTTACTCACTTATTTCCCTTCAAAAACACATGCAAGGAAACAAAGGTTTGATTCAAATGTATGAGGGACTGGTTAGAATGTTATGAATAAAATGCTCAGCTATTGAAAGGTATGTTCCACTTTAGAGCAGGTCTGCTAAAGCCAAGGGTGTGAGTACCACACAGTCCTCTTAATACTCCGGGACGCCCTGGGAGGTGGTCTCTTTCTTACCCCTTGGGTTGCCTACCTTCCGTCTATGACGGGAATGAAAGGAAATATGTCAAGTTGTAAGTGACTGAAGACTTCGCCATGAGAAAAAGGAGCCCAGACCTTTAAAGCAGCCCCATAAAGGTGGGTGGGACTTGTACGACAGAGAAGAGAGTATACTGGCAGCAAACAAGGCCAGGGAGAGGAGATGGGGTACAAAGAGGCTCAGAGAATTTGGGGTCATGGGAATGGGGACTCTTGGGGAGTAGCTGCTGTGTGCAGGGATCAAGAGTAACCAGGAGAGGGGAGTAAGTTTTTCTGTGGGACCTAGAAGCTCCTCAAATGCTTCACCAAGTGTTTCAACAAAACTGGAAATAAATTATTGATGTTCCCTATAAAACTAAAACTCCACCTATGAAATCCCTCTTCATTATTCCTCCAATATAAACACAGCCGCCCCATTGTTTGTGTATAATATAGATGAGAACAAGGGGTAAAAAGTCAGAAGGAGAAATCCAGAAGTCTGCAAGTCTGGAGTTGTCAGCACCTATTTGCTAAGAGGCTAGAGCAAAATCCTCAATCTTTTTCTGTGTCAAAGCACAGGCTGAAAGTTATATGAATTTGACTACTTGTACAGACTATCTTTGCCTGAAAATGGCTCGTTACATAGTGTTGGCGTTCCCTGGTGACTCAGCAGATTAAAAGTCCCATGTTGTCACTGCTTTGGTTCAGGCTGCTACTGTGGTTTGGGTTCAGACCCTGGCCTGAGTACTTCCACATGTTGTGGGCATGGCCAAAAACACAGAGAAAAGAAAAAAGAAAAAGGACACAGCGTTATAATCGCATGCCATACACTGTCAGAGATGGAGAGGACCCGGTAAAGCACAAATCCTTTCCACGGCCAAGCTGGTAGATGGGAGAAGATGGGCTTTGTGTAAGGAGAGTCTCGGTCCCATAGAATTGGGTATTTTTAGCAGTTTCTTAAAGAATTATTTAAAAAACAACAACAACCTGGGTTAAAGAACTGTGGAAAGAGATGACCTACTATTCAAGTCCCTCACGTTACAGAGGAGAAACCTGAGAGGCAAAAAGGCTGAGCTCTCTCCTCCTGACCCCATCTATAGAGGCCTCACACCTGGAGCCGGGGGTGGGTAAGAACGTCCTTCTCAGGGCAGCAGGGGAGGCACAATCAGGGAGTGTCAGAATAAAGACTCACACTAAAAAGCAAAGTCCAAACAGCATCAAGGAACATTTGGAAAGCTTTCCCTGGAAGGGCTCCAGAAGCAGATTCTGAAGCTGGACTGGAGACTGGGAAATCCAGACCTAGGAGACACAAATGGGCGTGGGCCCTGAGAACACAGGGCTTCCTTCTGGCAGCTCATCAGGCTCAAATACCTGTGGCTCTTTGTCACTAGTCTTATATTTTGCAACTCTGCATTATATTCAGGTAAAAGCAGTGCTTAGCTTCCACCTAGAAGTATCCATAGGCACCATTCATTCAACTAACATTTATTAACTATTATGTGCCCAAGATGCAGATAAAAAAATAAGAGGAAAAAGATGGAAAGAGTGGTAAAGAGGACACAGATGTTGGCATCAGACAGTCCTGCTTAGGAATCCAGCTCCTCCACTCACTGGCTGATAACCTCAGAGAGTTACTGATGCTTCTGAGGTTCAGTTTCCTCATCAGTCAAACCAAGAGCTCCTAGAACACACCTGGTCTCTATGACCCTTAGTATCTGTACTGAAGGCGTTCACAGACCTGAGAGGGACCAGGCAGAATTAACTCATTACACTCCCAGGGGACCTGAGTTCTAGCAAGCATGCAGCCAGCACCCACAGGAGACGCTACTTCCCTTATCATGTCAATGGGAGACATGAGTGTGTGCTCACACGCGCACACACGAAGCACAGTACAAACCTCAAGTGATTCAGCTTTGTAGATTGAAAGCTCTGTAAGTGTTTCCTACCCTGAGGTGTTGCCACCATAGACAGTTGTTAGACACAACTAGAAGGTCACGTGGCTGCAGAGGGTTGTTGAAACTAAAGCAGCCAAGTCCGACTCGGGCAGCTGCTTCTCGGGGCAGAGGGGTTACTCCAAGTCTGCACCTCCACTTTTGTCCCAACTGCTACTTGACTTCCCAAAGTAATCCCTTTAAAACCCCTTTCTACCAGCAAGTGCCCTTCCTGTCTTTGCAGAACTATAAGAAATGGTGTTATGATACTTGATTCATGTGTTGTATTGTTGAATGTTAGAGTTCAGGTCAGATCTCTTAATATACATTGACTCCCTGCTCTGAAAACAGCAAAGGTCATTAACAGGGAAATTTGACCTATTCTGGCCCCGCCACCCTCCAGCTATACAACCATGGACAAATCACTTAACCTTGCTTCCCCGGTCTCTAAGAGAGGAATGGTAAAAACAGCTGCACCTCATGACATCATGATGAGGATAAAACGGGTAATTCATCGGGTAATTCATGAACAGCATTTAGGCTGCACTTGATACAAACTAAGCACTAAGTATCATCAACCTTCACCACAAGAAGCTATACTTGAGACAGTACCAGGAGTTGAGCACCAAGTAACAAGCACAAAAGATTTTAGCAACAGAGCCTCTTTGGGGAAACATCAGACCACCAAAGTCAACCACTGTTATCCTACCATGCGAGGAGCTGATGCGTCATTAAACGTCCAGGAAAAAGTGTTAACTTTTAAGCCAACAATAACAAACACAAAGAATATCTTCAAAGTCTTTTCCACTCCATATGACTAACTCAAACATGATACATCACCTAATGTCCAAAGACAAAGGAAACAATGGAATTACCCAAATTTTCCAACTCTCTTCTGCTGCCTCAGAAATCCACTATTCTCTTCTAGAGGAAGTAGAAACTTTATTGTAATGTAAAAAAAAAAAAAAAAAAAAAAAAAAAAAAAAAAAAAAAAAGCAGATTTAGAATGGAGGCTAAGTGCCTATGAAGCTGACAAAGTCATCAAGTTTCATGTCAACACTGGCTAACCAACTTTAGTAAACTGATCAGATTATTTTGATCAAATTACCTTAATCAAACTAGCAAGTTAATTGTTTCAGTCTTTCTTGTGATAACTCTATTAAATAATAGTGTTTGATGAGCTTAGTAATGATTTATTAGGTATACATTTATTCTACTGTTTGGAGAACAAATAACTTAAGATACATAAACGTACTGATGAAAAGAATCCCTGACAATGGCAGAAACTAATAAAAATAACTTAGGTCGAGAATCAAAGTAACAAGAACTGAAAAAATTCATTTGCCACAGATGAAGAGGACAAATAGTATCTTGTCCAATTTAAGATACACTTTTTAATTTGCTCAATTTTTTTTTCTTTTTTGTTTTTCTTTTAATGGCCACACCTGTGGCATATTAAAGTTTCCAGCTAAAGGTCAAATTGGAGCTGCAGCCACAACCTACACCACAGCCACAGCAGATCTGAGCTGCATCTGTTACTTATGCCACGGCTTGCGGCAACTCCAGGCCAGGGATCGAACCCACATCCTCATGGAGCTTACGTCAAGTTTCAACCATCTGAGCCACAATGGTAACTCCCTAATTTGCTAAATATTGTAACACATTTTCATGACTGACTAGGACAGGGATTTTCAACCTCAGCACTACTGATGCTTTGTAAAGATAATTCTTTGTCATGCAGGCTTGTCTTGAGCACCACAGGATAATTTAGCATCATTCCTGGGCTATGGCCACAGATGCCGGTAATATCTTCCCAAGTCCTGACAACCCTGTCCCAGACACAGCCAAATATCCCCTGGGGGGCCAAAAGCACCCTGGATGAAAACTACTGACCTAAAACATGACTGTTTCCTTCTCAGTTTTATCTGAAAAAAACACTAATGAAAACAGGAAGCAACTGTCATTAAAGAAACACACAGCCAGGGCAGTCTTTCTAGCTTTGAAATCCATGCTTTGCCTATTCTGTCATGCATTTACAGTGTACATATTTAAATGCTATATTTAAAGGATATAGTCTTACCACCATGATCCTGATCAAGAAGCATACTTAGTCCCCTCTTACTAAGTTTACAGCTTCACTTACTTGTCCTTAATAAAGATACACCTTCATTTCTTACAGCCTTTGTATACCCACTCATTAAATCATTCAACAAATACATCTCAGGTCCCTACTTGGCACTGTTCTGGGCTGAGGGATTTGGCAATGGACAAAACTGACAGCAGTTGCCCTCATGAAGCTCAACCTAGTGAGATATTTCCAAGCAGTATACATGAAGGTACTAGCACAGGCAAACCAAGAATCTACTTTAGTATTTTCTGCTTCATAACCCTCTCTCCAAGGCTGCACTGTCTATGCAATGAGACACTTCTATTGCTTTATTCTGTGCAATGAAGAAAACTACTTCTATTTGCAAAAACTTCTACACTTTATGTACCTGGAGCTACCAGGAATTCTATCAAAGTGAATGCTTGAATACTGAGGTTTCCTATTTTAATAACAAAAGTTCTAATTCTTTTAAACTATAATTTTCTACACACCAGACAAAAATTGCTTCAAGTTCGAAATCTGCACACCTACACCAGACTTTCTACCCACAAGTCACATTCGTTTTTGGAGTTCTCTAGTTTAAGACAGCAATCAAAGCTCGATGGTATGGCTTACAAAGTAAACTCATTTCAACTTCCACAAATTGGGGAAATGCACTTAATTAGATAATTTATTAGGCAAGGCAAATTTTGTTTGGATAAACTCCACTGGCATTTTTTAAACAGAAGAATGTGGCCATCTTTCCAAAACATGTTTTGAGACAATGCTATCATTTAGTTCTGCTTTCTCCCATGCTTGAAGTAGGGGTCAGGGTGGAAGATGAGGCTGGTAAGTGACCTGTAGGGAAAAGAAAGATTTCTGACATGGGGTCTAATACAGATTTATGAAGTGTCACCTCAATACCTTTATCTTAACAGAATGCATAACCCATTCCTTCAGAGGATCTGAATAAGCAAATGAAATCATTTAGAGAAGCCTTTGAAAATGTTAAAAATGAAATATTATGGTAAAAATAAGTAGATATCATGTAAGACTGTCTAGCACCCCATGTAGCCAGAACCGAATGAGAGCGATCACACTGAGACCAAGAATTACACCCATGAGAATGTGCACAGACAGTCAGTTTCTATTTACAACTACAGGAGCCAAAACAACACAAATATTCAAAAGATAGGGATATTTTCCCACCAAAAAGAAAAAACCCAAAGCGTTACTCCATTTTTTCTTTGCCAAAAGTTGACAAAAGATGGAAGGAGACCCTATGAGACAAAGAAGTAAAAAACCGACTCTGGCTGCTGAATCCACAGAATTGTTCTCAATCCTTCTAATGAATGAAAAGACACCAGTAAATACTGTAAAGATCATTTTGCTCAAGATAAAAATTAAACAGTAGGTTTAATTAATTCATTAAGCAGGTTTACTTAATTCATTAAGCAGTAGGTTTGCAGAAAGCCTATGTTATACATCCCAGAAGGTGCACGGCTAAACCTACATGTTCCCTAGTGATAATGAAAACTAAGAAACCACATTGGTATCAAGGGTTTATTCAAGAAACTTCCAGGCCTAATGTGTGTAACTGTTACCATCAGGTCATAACCCCCGGGGGCTTCTCAACACCAAGCTCTACCTTGGTCCCATAAGCCTGCAGCTGCGATACTCTTCCCAGGGGTGTCCCAACTAACCTCTAGACTTAGTGGCAGTCATTCCTGCTGAATATTCCCCACTGGCTATGGACCCTGGTCCCACCACCTTGCAATTTCCACTAACCACATACCCCTCAGATGTCAGCTCGAGCTGACATCTCTTTTCTGGTGGTCTAGCTGGTACCTCGGTTCCTCCAGAACGGATCTCTGCTTATTCTTGCCCTCCCCTCAAACCTCACTCAAGAGCAATATGTCAGGTGGAACAACTTAAATACGAAAGAGAATAGTCATGGTTTTTAAAATATGTGTGCGTATCTGTCCAAATGATTTTATTTTATTGAAATATCAGAGAACTTTTTAAGCAGAATAAGCATGAAACTGGTGGCTTCTGGAGAGTGGGATACTTTACTTTTTACATTATATCCTTCAGAACAGTTCAAGTTGTTTGCTTGCCTACAGGATATCCAAGAGCTCCCTAAATGTAGGTTATTGCTATCGCCCAGGGTCCACCAGCAGCGGTGCATGAACTGGTACAGAAACAAGGAGGATACAGACAGAAGTCTGGGGACACTGGCTGGGAGCATATTCCCAGTCTTTAGGCTCATCTGCTTCACAGTTCCTTTCACAACCTGAAAGCCTCTCGCCTCCCTGTCTTACCCTGAAGATGCCTATCTGCATTTAAGTGAGTGAACCTGGCTGCAAATTTTAAAATATAAATACCTCTCTGGGTACACACATGCACACACTCACACACGAATCTGATACGCGTATGTGCCGCAAACACAGGATCATCAAGTTTCACCAAGAGGTTTCCCCTGGTTTTTTTTTTTTTTTTTTTTTTTTATCCTATGAAAGCCTTCTTTGTCTGCTATTTTCTGAAAAGTCACAAAGAGCGCCTTGGAGATCTGCAGCTCACCCTTTGAATGGAATGAGCAAGAATTTCCAGACCTCATGTTCCTCCACCTGTAACGCAGATTTAATTAACCCTCAGCAAGGCCTCCTCAAGTTGGTGACCTATTACCTAGAGGAAGCCCCTGGTCCTCTCAGAGGAGCTTCCTCTGCTAAGCGTATCAAATGTCCCTTCAGGTCAAAAAGCCACTTGGAATTTTAGCTTCCTCTATTTTACAGTGCATCAGGAGGTCAAAACAGAAAAAGAACATTTCCTTCATAAATGACCCTCTGGAACTTCCTTTTTCAGTGACTGATTGTTTCTTGACCTCTGGAGTTTTCCAAATACTGACCTTCTGCAAGCTGAACAGCCCTGCCTTAAGGGCACAGCCAGATAAGTGTTAGTAGAACTTCTTTCTTAGAGCTCTAGGAAATAAACCCTTGGGTAAAGCCTGCAAGGCCTCAGCCGTGCTTTTTGTAAGGGAAACTCACTGGGGTCCAGGAAATAACCCCTGCTCATGCCTGCAGAAACCCCAGCAAGAGAGCCCTGCACCCGGACACGTCCTCTCCCGTGTGCTTCCCACTGCTGTCAGGTGCATCTTCCCACAGCACAACCCTGATTCTGTGTCTCTCCAGATTCCCATTAGTCCAGACACAGACAGAGAGACACACAGGAAAACAGACATGCACAGTGGACAGACAGACACACATAAAAGTGAGGCAGAATAATAAATCAGGTAGTCAGTGTAGGAGCGTGGGTTTTGATGCATTCTTTGATTAACATTTGTGGCTTCAGGGCTCCAGGGAGAAACATCCCCAAAGGCCTTGTTTACTCTAGGGAGTGTACCTATGCCCAGATGGACATTAATCTCTAACCCCCTGTGACTCAGTTTACAGGAGGGAAAGAGCAAAGAAACCATGAAACTTACAGGATATTTCCACCCTTAAGATCCCTGATGGACAAGGACTGATAATTGGGCAAGGTCAATGGGAAAAAAACACATATTTCTAGACCCCACATTGGTACCCACCCCCCCATATTCAAGGGATACAAAACCCTGTAAGACAATAGAGAAGGGGGCTCTTCTCCCCTGGGAGCTATTCGCTTTCCTGTAATAAAGACTTTACTTGTTTGCTGCCTGTGTGTTCTGGAAGTTCACTCTTCGGCTGCGTGAACAAGAACCCGGATTCTGGTAACATTTTTCTGGCATCAAAGAGAGACAGACACACACTGAGAAAGAGAGGCACACAGAGAGAGAGAGAGAGAGAGAGACATAGAGAGACAGACACTCAGGCAGACAGAGATAGACACGCAGGGAGACAGAGGGAGAGAGACAGACACATACACACCGAGACAGTCTGAGACAGAAACACAAAACAGAAATCAATAAAACTGACTGCTTTTAAGGATTAATTCCCAAGTCAGTTTATTTGAAAAAGAACACTTTCATAGAAAATGTGTTTTTTATGTATTATACATTTATATCATATTGTGAATTATTTTTTTTTTTGTCTTTTTGCTATTTCTTTGGGCCGCTCCCGTGGCATATGGAGGTTCCCAGGCTAGGGGTCGAATCGGAGCTGTAGCCACCGGCCTATGCCAGAGCCACAGCAACACGGGATCTGAGCCGCATCAGCAACCTACACCACAGCTCACGGCAACGCCGGATCATTAACCCACTGAGCAAGGGCAGGGACCAAACCCGCAACCTCATGGTTCCTAGTCGGATTCGTTAACCACTGCACCACAACGGGAACTCCCTGAATTATTTTTTAAATTTTTATATCAAAAATAGAAACACATTTGAGTCTATTTTGAACACAGATATAAAAAGAAGAGCTTAGATTTAAGTAGATGATGGATAAACAGATAATGACATGGAGATTTTTAAATAGAAGTTCTGGAATTTTTCAAGGGCTTCAACAAATGCGGACATTGATTCTACTTCATAATGTGGTCTGCCCTTAACATAGTAATATCATTTGTGTTATTTTCTCTATGGCCAGTCACAATTAGGGCTTTTCTGGTCTACATCTGCAACACAGATCAAAAAAAAATAGTACTGTAAGGATTAAGAAGAATATTTTTTAAAAGTCAATCTATCGAGGAATTAGGGGCATTGTATGTGGTTAAACAAAGATTACAAAGACAAGGTTCCTAAGGAGCAAAAAAAGAAGTGACAGGGTAAAGGCTGTGGATGATCCAGTCCCCATGACAGGTCCTAGGTGGCGCCATTGGTCTAGGATAGCCTGGTTGCCTTTTTAAGAGAGCTGCACTATACAACCAGAAGGAGGAGGCTAGTTAGAATTCAGAGTGCAATAAGTTACTTCAAGACACAGATCCATTTTATGTCAGTAACAGAAGTATGTCATAGTTTCACATACCTATAACAAGTTTCAGCCTAGCAGTTCAGATTTTATCAATTGGAAAAAATGGAAATGCTTCTGGGTAACAGCCACTAATCTCACATGCATCCTATTAACGTAGCATTTCCTAATATTTGTTCTAGATTAATTCTCCAAATTGCCTGATTTGCCTAGATTAAGATATACAATCAGTTTAATTAAATGAATTACCACATCCCAGCCTGTTGGTTTTGTTTTAGCGCAATAACTGGAAACATCTACAAAGCTTCCTGCATCTTCCATCTGTTCTCCAATTCCACTGACTGTGATCATTTTCATCACAGCACATGTGCTGTCCCATGATTCTGGTTTACTCTTCTGTTTCCTCCACTAGAATGTTTCATCCTTGAAGACAGACAGTCTCATTTACCTTTTTACCTCCTGCACCTGATATAAATTAAGTGCTCAATTAACACTGAATAAACAGTGTTATAACCCTTAGTCAGAACATACAAGTGGCAAAACAAGACAAAATTAACAGGTAAAATGAAAACATGATGCTCATCTCTCAATGCCCCAGGAGGGTAAAGACACTGAACCTTGCTGAACTGACTGTAAGTCTAATTTTGTGATGATGTGTAAATTTCCACTTTTAAAAATACGTATTAAACATTTTCATCACAACTAACTCAAAACTCACCTTTGGTTATGTTGTAACGATGAAATCTGATTGTAAACATGTTATTTTCCTTTGAATTAAAAATAATTATATAAAGATTGATACCTCCCCCAATTTTTTCTCTAATAGTTGTTCCCATAATTATGCATCTCACAGTAAAGATAAACACACTCAAAATGAGCTGGACTTTACCAACAGTGCCCCTGGGCACATTCTTAGTATTATTCACCCTTTTAATAGCATGGTTAATTTTAGGCAACTAATTGCTTCAAAATCAGGTCTGCAGACCTGTGCTAACCTGTGCTACCTTTAGCTGTGTCACTAAAATTCTGTTGCCTCTTCCCTGCAGAGTATTTGTGAGATCAAAAATGCAGCATTTCCATTCCCTTGAGAGAAAGTATCTGTTGTGTTCCCACCACTTTACATGGTTCACAGTGTTACATTCCAAGTTCACGGTGTTACAACAGGGGTTATCATGCTTCATGAGGAATGAGCAGACACAATCATCAAGTATTCAGTTACATATAAATGTCTCCAAAATTTATACACCTAGACAGGACCTTCCAAGCTCCATGCATTTGCAACTCCATACTGGGCACCTACACACAAATGAACTTCCTCCTGCAGGCAATTCAACTGAAAAATGGCCCCAAATGAATTCATCAGCATCACCTCCTGCTGGGTACCCTTTTTCAGTGACCAGGGTATCCAGTCGCTTCACCACCTACATTCACTCCTCGTTGGCAACATCCACCACCAATCAGGTTTGGAAAGACACAATTTCTCATTATAGTTTCAATAGCATTTTTTTTAACATAATCTCAGAGAGTGAAACTCGGGAACAACAATGCTTTCCTAAAAAGTAGATAAGCAAATGGAAGAAACAGAGACACGTTTCATCACCCTGAATCATTCCTTCGGAACACAAGAAAAGCGAAGTTCACAAAAAAAGAACTTTTACCTTGCAATGTCTGCGGGAAGTGGGAAGAACAGCTATGGCCTAGCCATTGGTTTGGGAAGGTCATACAGGACATCCACTGAAGCCACGTGATCTTCTTAAATAGTTAAGGCTAACTCTGCCCTCTCAAGATTAACAGCTTGCCCTTCCTTTATAACAGGGAACAATACACTCACCCCACATCCCTAAAGTTCATCTGTATGGGCAGCGCAGACACATAAACAAATCTCTCCCACCTACGTACCGTCAAAATACATACAGCCCCAACTATACCCTTGATACTCCTTTTTTTTAATTGTTGGTACACTGGCATAGAGGACCAGTAATCATTTCGACAACTCAAAGAGGTTTAATAATAAGAAATCAGAAAGCTTTGGTTGCCTACTTCTGCTCACTAATAATTAAATCACTGAAAAATATTTCTAATAACCTAAAAAGGCCCAATGTCTAGCCAAATAAGCACATGCATATTAGAAAAAAACAACTTTTAGAAGGATTCTCGCTAAAGCATTTCATTTTACAGCACCTGGAAATGACTTTTATCAGAATACCATCCTATTCTAAGAAGTATGGATTATATTACTCAGGGTATTAAGTTTAATAACCCCATTGAATAAAACACACCACCTTAGTAAAATCGGTAAATTGGTGACAGGCAGCTGGGTTACTTCAAAGTCAGATGTCGGTTCAAACACACATCGATCGGGTCATTTTAATGGTGCAATTTTATAGTCCATCATTCTTGCATCTTGCCAAGAAGGTGGGAAGGAATTTTTCATAAACATAAGTCCAGTATAACATTCACAGCTGAATAATGTCCATTTTTTCATGGGACTAAATATTTTTTGCAGTTATCTCAGGATTAGTAACTTTCCTGCATTTCAAATTTTAAAACTGTAAAATCACAAGGCCAAGTTAATTAGTAAGAAATCAAAGTATCTACCTAATATTTACTTTTATTTCAGAAGTCCACTCTCTCCACCTGTTACTTGAAATTCCACTGCCTAAAAAGAAATGGGAGACGAATGAAAAGAAACTGGATAGCAACAACAACAAAAATAATCATTTTTGCACTTGGGTATATCAGACCTGGTTTGTAGCTGCAATTATTCTTGATCAACTCTTATACGTTAATGAAGTACCAACTTATTTAAATATTTAGCTCAGGACAACACATTATATGTTAAATCTACTTTTTGAAGTGCTATGAAGTCAGATAGAATCGATGTTTCAATCGCCAGTTTCAGATCATCCACATCTTGACTTTAGACCAGTCACCACAGGCCTAAAATGAGCAGTGCATCACTTCCTGACCATGGAGAAATAAAGTGCCAACGATTTATCTGTACATCACCTTACAACTTACCAAGTACTTTCACAAACCCTGCTTATAACAGTCAGCAAAAAAAGGACAAATGATGTGTTCAAGAAAAAAGGAGCTCCAAACAGATTTAATTATTCTGAAACTTCCCGAAGCAGTTAACAAGAAAGGCAACATAGCCATAATGGAAAAAAAAATAAAAATCATTACATAAAAAAACAAAACAAAGAAACAAAAAGGCAGCATAAAGAAAAACAAATGTAAAGTCCATTTGGCAGTTCTTATCATACCCTGACTTGGAAACTTATAAAAAGGAGCAATTTCTTGTTCGAATCTGCAGTACTGAAAAGGAACACAAAATTGATTCAACTTCCACTGGATATTTCTGAGATTATCAAAGCCTACGTACAAGGCAATGCTTCACAGTTAAGGAATAACCTGCTAAGTTGCATCTGCTACAAAAAAAAAACCGCCATGGCATCAGCTGGTGATTAAATTTTAAAAGAATGAGGAAAGGCTAGCAATGAGAACTGCTTTTCTTCTGCTAAAGCAGTTTCTGTAATTCCTTCCTCCTAGCTCCCTCCACTTTCTCATCTGCTGGTTTTTCCTCAACCACTGTAATCAAGAAACACCTCACCCCTCCACAACCACTGTCCTGGCCAAGACGGCCTAGACCAACAAGGACCACCCACATCGTTACCAACTTCCACACCACGTTCAGTCATCACATTGCCCCCTCTGTGGATGGTGACACTCCTGACTATTCTCTCCGGGGTTGGCATTCGTGCCCATCACCGAACATCTCTGACTCTCCTCTTTCCGGATACCTAACAAGAGTACATGTCCTCACTCCTTTGGAGGTGAAGCAAGCCATGTAAAATGTGCAAGGAAGGAACACAGGCTGAAATTTTGAGAGCTAATGAATGGTTTCTCCCCAACTTTTCCCCCCTGCCATGGCAACCAGCCATGTTTCAGATAGCGAAAATTACCCAAACTCTATCTGCTTAGGTCCCTAAATTACCTTCATGGACATGGCCCCAGGGTGATTATGTGACACAGAGCCCAAAGCAACCTATGATGAGTATCTGCCTGAACCAGAAACTAATCTTGGTTCTTTTTAAGTCCCTCAGATTATGAGTTTTGTTACCTCACATCCGAACCTGTGCTTGAATTTTCTTCCTTTCCATTCCTATGTAGGGCCATATTCTTCTCATTCTTCTCTTGCCTTTATCACTTTTAACTGCTCCTGCTTCAAAACCCACTCATCATGGGACTTCTGGTTGTGGCTCAGTGGTAACAAGTCCAACTAGTATCCATGAGGACTCAGGTTCAATCCCTGGCCTCGCTCAGAGGGTTAAGGATCCAGTGTTGGGGTGGGTATGGCATAGGCTGGCAGCTGCCAATTCAACCTCTAGCCTGGGAACTTCCATATGCCACGGGTGTGGCCCTAAAAAGATAAAAAAACAAAACAAAAATAAAACACCACTAATCAGCCCACCACTTAGGAGCTGTGCTAGGCAGCCTCCAAGATGGTCCCCAATGTCCCCCAAGTCCCGGTACTCAGGCTCTTGTATAAGCCCTGCCCCTGAGAGCAAGGCAGACCACCTGATTCATTTCCAGTTGCTACAGCCAAAGTGATAGGATGTCGCTTCTGATTCTGCTGTGGCTTTCATCCTGCTCATTCTGAGGGAAGATAGCTGGCTACAAAACTGTGAGATGCTATAGGGAGCAGCTCAGGTGGTGACATTGGAGTAAGGCCTCAAACCAACAGCCGACAAGGACCCAAGACCTATCCAAAACCACTCCAGTGTCCCTGAAAGTGGATCCTCCCCTGTCTATCCTTCAAATAAGACCATAGCTTCAACCAACAGCTTGACTACAGCTTTACAAGATCTCGAAGCAGACACACGCACTTAAGCTGCACCTAGAAACCTAACCTACAAAAACAGAGACAACATGTTGTCTAAGTCACTAAATAATGACAGCATCATTTGGAATATTTGCGTTACATAACAGTTGATAACGCAGATTTAGCATTTCTTTTTCCCCTACTCTATATGAAGGGCAATTTTATTTTCTTCTGTGGTATTAACATCACACTGATCACCCCTGAATCTCTATTTTGAGCACTGACCCCTTTTGAACGCCCTGGAGTCTAGTTACTCAGATGCCTACTAGATATTTTGGAAGGTCTACACATCTCCTCAACCTCTGCCACTGATACCTCCTCTACTCAACTGCTCTCTACCCCTTGTAATCCATACACCAAACGATGTCATATTGCCCCAGCCAGAAGCCTAAGAATCAGCCTGGAGTCTCCCTCTCTCTCACTTCCCACATCCGATTACCAAGCTTGACCAGTTTGACTTGAGCTGGCCTCTGCCTTAGCTCAGGACCACAATATCTCTTTCCCAGACATTTGTCTCTCTGCACTCACACCCTCAGCTCTCACATTCATAGTCTTAGCCACTGCGACCTCTCTAAAAGCAGATATGACTACATCCCTCTCCTGGTAATCACATGTCAAATGTCTGGGATATGGAGTCTGGAACCCACAAGCCTTTGATGATGGACCTGGTCTTCTCACACTCCCATCGACTTCACCTTAAAATGACATCTGTGGTCCTCCCAACTCAGCCAGCTCTGTCATGCTTCTGGTCCTGTGCACCCCTGCCGCCTCCGACTGCACACACTCACCCACCCAGGCTGGTGAGCGAACTCCTACCCACCTTCAAAACTACCCAGGCTGGACTTCGCTAAAGCTTTCCCTGACAACTTCCCACTCCCAAGGGTAAATTTCTCCTCTCTACTCACCTATCACTGTACACTGACTGTACTCTATAGTTATTTTTTCATATATTGGAATCTCTTATCCAAGAGCCTCCATCATCTAGTGCAGATTCCAGCCCATAACAAGATATGATAGTGCATTAGAGTTTATTATAGTGTAGGAACACACCTCAGTGTTCAACTCAACCATGACTTGAGAATTAAAAGCATTAAAAATATAAGAACCACCTTCAACCTTCATGGAAACCAGAAATCCCAACCCCATGCTCAGGTACCCCTCTGCCACCTCTTTTCCTTTCTGTCGCCAAGCTTTAGTCCTAACCTGTCCTCTGGCCCCAGAGTATCCCCATGTTACTCAGTGGGATGCTCTGCCTGCCAGAGAAAACAACAATTCTGATCTTTCCATTAGGGGAAAAAAAAAATTCTCCCTTCTCAGTACATTTTTTTTTTCTTTTTTGCTTTTTAGGGCCGTACCCATGGCATATATGGAGGAGATTCCCAAGCTGGGGGTTGAATGGAAGCTGTGGCTGCCAGCCTACACCACAGCTACACCAGATCCAAGCGACACCTGTGACCTACCCCACAGCTCAGGGCAATGCTGGATCCTTAACCCACTGAGCAAGGCCGGGAATCAAACCTGCATCCTCATGGGTGCTAGTCAGATTCGTTTCCGCTGAGCCACAACGGGAACTCCCCTCTCAGTACTTTTTAAATCTACACACAAGGTCCTATTTAGGATATTTTTAAAAACACCTTAATTGTGAATATTCTTAACTACTTAGTTTTCACTCCCATTATTTAGCTAGTTCTTAAATTAACTCATAACAGGCAGGCAGGACTATAGGCAAAGGTCCTCAACCCTGGCCATAAGGAACTTTTGGCAAAATATTCACTCCTCAGTCTCTACCTAGACCTGCTGAACTCACCTTGGAAATATAGTCCAATCATGTGTATTTAAAGAATAGAGTCCACAATGTTTCTAATGCACTGCAAGGATGTGAACCATTGCTTTGTAGTATCTCTCGTTCAACCTAGTAATCAGATAATGAGGGGAGGCCCAGGGAAATAAACCATCTGGTCAAGATCGTACAGCTACTGGCCAAGCAAGAGGTCTGATCTGGTTCCCCAATCACTAACACAAGTGTCACTCCACACACACACACACACACACACACACACACACACACACCATACTGCCTTCTCTACTAGGCTCTACTCTGAGCCAACACCACGGGGAGATACAGGAGGAAGGCATAGTCCTGCCTTCAAGGTTCTGTTTGTAAGAAATGTATAAATTAGAAGTGAAGGAGCCAGTTAGAACATGAATAAACTGAAGACTGAAACAGAGACTCTACTTCTTGTAAATTAGGTGTGGTTCTCAAGGCTTTGGGGAAGTTCCCAGTGTGGGATAGCAAGCCTAGGCATTCTCTTGGCACAAAACTATGCAACAGTGAAGAGGTATCCACTTAGGTGAGGAGCTGGGCAGGCATCAATTAAAGGCCCTCTTTAAGCAAATCGCAGCCACACTTGAAGTGAGGACCTGTGGCCACCAGCCATGGCCAGCCACCCACCGCCTAACACCAGCTAAGCGGTTCCGCCTTCCCAGACAGGCACGCTGCCCCAGTTTATTTTACCGTTCGTTTAGGGCCACAGTCACCTTGCCATGGCCCTAGGCAAACTATCCTTGGCAGGGCAATAACCAACAACGTCAGACAGAGAAATGACAAACTATTTCAACAGACTTTTCAAAGAGGGAAGAAAAAAAAAAATATTTGAGTTTGTTTTTTGTGGGTAGCTGGAAAAAAAATAAATAAATAAATCTACCAAATACCAACACCTCTCCAAAAGGTTTCTTGCCAGGACCATGATGACTGCTGTGAAGAATGCAAGTTTTCCGGCAGAGAGAATGTGACACATCACTGAGTCAAAAGCAGGTCCAGCCCCGGCTGAAAACCTTCGTCAGAACTGGGTTATACTTTCACTGTAAGTTTAAAAGGAGGCCAATGGTGAATGCGCATCAGTGAGTCACTCTCCCACATGCTAAGCTCACTTTCCAACATGATCAATAGACCAAGTTCTCCAAGACCTTCCTTTGGGTTGCAAGCTGTTTGAAGCAGTCTGGAGAGGACTGTCTGACATTCTGAGGAAGTCCGAAGCACTGCACCCACCAAACCACGAGTAACCCAGAGAAATTGCACAAAATACTAACAACAGTGGGAATTTGCAGACAAGAAAGAGAACCATGAGGCAAACACTGAAACTACACTGTATTGATTCTTCTTTTCTCTCATTGCTTGATGGGCCAAGGACCACTCTGTGAACTTCTGTCTGTGCTGTGGGAACTTAAATCTACGAGGCTTGAAAATGGTCTTGACCCAGGATCTCCAGACTATCTTGCATGTGCCTATGTTGCTTTGTACATGCACACACGTGCTCCCTCTCCACAGATTTCAAGGGCAGCAGGTTACTGTTACCTGCTTCCTCTTCCTTCTTCTTCCCAAGGAAGCCTTAGGAAAGAGCAGGAACTCTGGGGCAAGCAGCTCTGACATGCTAGGAGATCACACCATCCTCTAGCCCAAAGGGGACTGTCCAGAGGGAATGGCAAGAATGGGTGCCAATGCGTGGAGGCTGGGACCTGAGATGTGAGTCTGAGGCAGGAGGCAGATGGGCCCCAGGTTAGACATTTAAAACTAGCCTCTTATTTATGCTTTGAAAATAAAGATAACAGGAGTTCACATCGTGGCTCAGCGGGTTAAGAACCTGACTAGTACCCCTGAGGATGAGGAGGTTTGATCCCTGGCCTTGCTCAATGGGTTAAGATCCGGTGTTGCCGTGAGCTGTGGTATATAGATCACAGACATGGCTCGGATCTGGTGTTGGTGTGGCTGTGGCATAGGCCAGCAGCTACAGCTCCAATTCGATCCCTGGCCTGGGAACTTCCATATGACATGGGTTTTCCGCCCCCCCAAAAATTAATAGTAATTTTAAAAATGTAGTAACAAGAACAGGATAAGTAGCTTAACTTTGGTCTCCTACGGACACTTCAAGATAAGTGGAATGGTAGTAGCAGGGAGGGACTAAGCCCTGCTTAGGTAAAAGATAAAGAGTCCACACACTTCTCATCCTCAAGGTCAAGGAGACCCCACCGCCCCCCGCCGCAAACTAGGTATTCACAGAATGGATGCTCAGGGGAAGAGGTCTAGACCATATGTTCTGTCAACTTCCCAGAGACCCACACAGTGGAATCATCTTGGCTAAAAGATGCAAGCACACCCAGGGGAGAGCCCCCGAGTCAGACCAAATATGGACTCAGACCCAGACAAAGCAAGGGGAAATCCAAAGGACTGTCCCATATAAGGGATTTAAGGCCCTCCCAAAGCGCAGAGCGCTCGCTCTTGTGCTCTCCCTCTGAGCTCACCCATGTTTTCTCCACATGTATCTTCTCTCCTTATAAACACTTTGCTCGCCTCACTACCTTTGTTTCTCTAGTGACTTCTTTGTTCAAAAAGCCAGGACCTGGCTCCTAGCCCCCAGCCCCCAGTGGTCTAGTGGTTATGATGTGGCCCTTACACCACTGCCATTCCAGGTTCAATCCCTCTTCAAGGAACTGAGATCCTGCTTCAAGCCTCAGCATACCTCGGCCACCCCATGCCCACCCCATCAACAGGAAGAGGAGGGGTGGACAGGGCTGGGGGGATCAGGGCACAGAGCCAGCAGCATCCTCCCCCTCCTCAGTCCAAACTCTCAGAAGCCAGGCCTTCCCTGGGGCCATCCTCTCATCGTAGCAGGGACCCTAACAAGTACAAGGAAAGGGATCCGTCTTGAAACATCTTGCTTTGTGCTTTGTCCGCAACACAATTTAAGAACAAGAGTAGAATTCAGGTGAGCATAACTTCTCGAGCAAAGCAACCTCAGGCTCAAACAAATTTTCCTTCACATTGGTTTCTGAAATAGATCTTTATCAGAACACAAAAGCATTCATTCCCTGACCATGGATAGTTTGATTAAGTGAACACTGATATATATCAGAGGTTAGCAAACATTTTCAATTAAAAGCCACATAAATGCCAATATTTGAGGTTTATGGGCCAATAAAGAAAAGGATATTATACTTAGACAACAAAAGAAAGCTTCCCACAAACTTGACAAAATTTGAAAAATAGAGTACAATTATTTGTAATATAAGCTTCCTAATGTGAAAAATGATATCCTATTTGGGGGATGACCATTTGCTTCACTGGGGTTCAAAGTCAGTGTCCCTTAAGAAAATGGATTGTAAACGTTAATCGGCCAGTGTTGATCTGTAATGTAATTCTACATATTTCATCTTTGAAATGTTTTTTCCACACCAACAAGCAACACCAAATACTGATATTTGCAAGCAGAGCACAAAATTTTGGTTAAGCATATTCGTCACTTTTGGGTGGCATTTAAGAAATTCTGTTAAATTGATATTTTCCCTTTAACCTAATGTCATCAGATTGCACATTCATCACTCGATTGAAATTAGGTGGAAGGTCTTCATTTGCACAGTTAAATGGATTTTGAAACGTGGAAATTTATCTTTGTTCTTGCACTGGGGTTTGAAAACAGAGCTCTCTTAACTTCTACAGCACAGGTAGTACCTAAAGTCACTTACAATCACTAGTGAGTCCAGCAACACTGGTTATTACCTCAATGACTACATCAATATTAAGTTTTGCCTATAAGTGTTGTTTTGCCTTGTAGTTTTATGGTGAATTCATTATCAAGTCTGCAGAGACAGCTTACGCCCAGAGATATTCAATGTTCAATAAGTGGCTAAAGGCAGTTGCTCTTTTTTTTTTTGTCTTTCTGTCTTTTTAGGGCCACACCTGTGGCAAATGGAGGTTCCCAGGCTAGGGGTCCAATCGGAGCTGTAGCCACTGGCCTACGGCACAGCCGAAGCAACACAGGATCCGAGCCGAGTCTGCGACCTACACCACAGGTCACAGCAACACCAGAGCCTTAACCCACTGAGCGAGGCCAGGGATTGAACCTGCGAACTCATGGATGCCAGTCAGGTTCGTTAACCACTGAGCCACAACTGGAACTCCCAGTTCTTCCTATTAAGAATTTTCATCCCAGTCGTTAGCTTAAATTTTTTTGCCAAGAACACTTTGCCACTATTAAGCCATTAAACTGTTTGTGTGGCAAGGCAAATGAAGATATTTGACTTCTGTTTCTGATAAAATTTCGCAGGACTTGCATAAACCTAAGAAAATAAATGGAGTTCAATCGGCATCTCATGTTCAGTATCACAAGACAAACCAAATACCTGCCAAGTCCTGATGCTAACAACAGCAAAACAGCTTTAAATACCTTCCAGTTCCACAAGCTTTTTATTTATTTTGTCTTTTTGCCATTTCTAGGGCCACTGTCATGGCACATGGAGGTTCCCAGGCTAAGGGTCGAATCAGAGCCACAGCCGCCGGGCTACGCCAGAGCCACAGCAACACAGGATCCGAGCCGTGTCTGCAACCTACACCACAGCTCACGGCAACACCGGATCCTTAACCCACTGAGCAAGGCCACGGATGGAACCCAAAACCTCATGGTTCTTAGTCGGATTCGTTAACCACTGAGCCAATGGGAACTCCTCACAAGCTTTTTAATTTTTAATTACCATCGGTTCTAAAACATCTTAACAGATTCCACTTCAGATTGTGCTGAATTCATGTTTTCTTGATTTCTTTAAAAATATTCTCACCTGCAGCTGCTCTACACAGACTATTCAAAGAGGCCGGCTTTTCCATCACTTCAAACTCTACATTGATCTTTCAAGAAAACAGCACCTGCGTGGCATTGGTAGTTAATTGTCAGCTCATCAAGAGGCAAGGAAAACCATTTGCCTTGTTAATTAACTACTGATGTTGAGCCCAAATCCTCAGCTCCTCTCCTCAAGCCTAACAGTTTTGAACCATCTTGTTCACTCTGAACAGATTTCTTCAGCTGCTGCAATCAAACATGTTTTCATTAACCCACCATCAAATGGCTTCTCTGGCTTGGCCGACAAACAAGCCACTTGGAAACTTACACCGGCTGCACCTCATTTTCAGTTTTTCTTTGGGGGAAGAAACTGCACAATGAGACACTTGGTTTTAAGTTTTCCCTTTTTCCCATTGCTGTCCTGTGAGTTGAGCCTATTGTAAGGAGTGGTTGATCTGCTGATGGTGATGTCTATTCTCTTAGGACAGTCATCCTGTCATCACGTAATAAACACAATGCTTTGCCATCTCATCAGTAATAAAGAAACCCACACTCCACTGTGCCTTTAAAGCATACTACTCGCAGCCTGCTTTTCTCTCCTTGTTTTGACATCAAGGATATGCACTGATAATAGAGTGTCACTGTAAAGCCATACACATGACAGTCAACGCTGCTGAATGAGACCTGCATCACCAATTTTCAGTGCACAAAGCAGCATTGCTAAGTGACAGGCCTAACTTGGCTGTTGCAGCGAGAAAGCAGCTATAGATGATATGGACACAAGTGAACATGGCTGTGCTCCAGGAACACTTTACTTTGGGCAAAGCTTATGAAACCGGGGTTTCATAAATATGCACATTCATAATTCTTCTGATTTGTTTTGGTCATTGTAAAATGAAAAAGCATTCTTACAGGCAGTACGCAAACAGGCAACTTAGCCAATGAGCTACACAAGACGCAAACCCATAGGCATGGCCATGTCATCATCAGAATCTCGCCCTCTCCATTTGAGGAAGGTGGACAGAAAGCAGAATGCCACTGGGTCCATGAGGGAGGAGACATGATGCCAACAGAGGGTGACAAGAGGGACTAGAGATGCCACAGGGAAATCTCATGCATTTCATAGTTTTGCCAAGGTCGAGTCCATCTGCCCTCAGAGAAATCTCAAATGACAAATTCCCTGACACAAGACTATAGGTCCAGCTATTACTACGGTAATCACCACCATCGATGGACTGGCTAACACCCCAGGCTTGGAGCTTTACATTTAAACCCTCCCTATAACTTGATGGCACGCGTGACAATATTCCCCAATGAGAAAACTAAAGTTCAGACGAGTTACGAGATTTCCCATCAGTCCTACTTCTGATAAATAGCAGAGCAAGAATATGAACACTGGGCTGTCTGATCTTTACCACTGCTGTGGATGCCAGGGTAGAGCACCCAGGCCTTCGGGGATGTGAGCTTCAGGAAAGAGAACCTGAGGCTGGGGGTGGGGTTAGGGGGATCAGACATGTAGCAAATAATGGCCCCTCTAACTGGGACGGTCATTCTCTTTAACCAAAACTAAAGTTTACTAAGGGCAGACATGGTTCAGAGAAGAGAGGAACTGGATTCTCATCAGGCTGGCCACACCCTGTAAGAGCAGGTAGAGGATAGCACAGCATCATCACCTCTCCCTGGTAAAGATGGCAAGTATGTAAGCCCCATGTAGGGATGCCTGGCTACAGATGAGCCTGATTTCCATCCTTCCTGGGTGCCTGCTCCAGGGTCGTAGGCAGAAAAAGGGGGAGGGGAAAGAATCTAACCACCTTGACTCCTCTCCCATCCCATTCCTGACCCCTCCCATTTTTCTTCACAGGCTGGCCTGGGAACCTGGCAGTAAGATACGGATTCCGAAGACCCAAATCTCCCCAGGAGCTCCACCTGGATGGATAAAGAAAGCCTTGGTTAGAATGCTAGAACTTACTATGGAACATTATCCTAAGCCATTATTAATACCTTAACGTGAGTCTTCTAAACTTGCATTCAAATTTCTGGTTACCCTAGGTATTTAGGGGAAAGATCAATGGTGGTGGGGAGAGCAAACAGGGTGAGAAAATATATAGAAAGTGGAGTTGGGTCTAGTTTGATGTATTTTTGAAAAAGAGGTAGGGTCTGGAGAGGTAGAAGGGACCCATGACAACATGTCAAGGAAGAGTATTGCCCTGAGTCACACTAGAGCTAAGCATTAGGGTCACAGGTGGAAAGTATGAGAAATGATGCCAGAGAAACAGAGTGGGCTTGAAGCAGTCAAAGCAACATGAATTTAAAGCTACAGAAATTAAGACTATAGAAATTTAGACTACAGAAACTTAAAACTATAGACATTCACTACCTCGGTGAGTAGTGAAATATTTCAAAATAAGTTCTGGGGAGCTATCAGACGTAGCATCTGTATAAAAGATCCAGCTGAAGGGGTTAGAATCAGAGAAATTAGGAAAAAAAAAAACCCTATAGTGGTAGTTATGAGAAACATTTTCTCTTGCGTTTCTGCCAGTCTTTTATCAGCTTTTTTTCTAGATGATCTTTTCAAGGCTATCTGGATAGCCCACAGCCTTGGAAGACAGCATGTCTCCTTCTGAGCCAAAGAGCCAATTTGTTTCCTGTCCAAGAAAATGAAAAGAACATCTCCCTCTGGGGCAAAGATGAGGCAAGGTTTGCTAGAAGCTCCTTGCAGAGAATAGGATTTCCTAAGCTATGCTTCCTGCCCTGCCTGTGACACACCACCACCAAGTCAGCAGCATCCACCACAGGACTAAAGGGCACCAGTGTGAACATGAAGATCATGCTACCCGCCAAGCCGTGAGTAACAAAGACCTCTGTCTGACTCAGGGTTCTCGTGTCTTCCGTCAACATCCATGCAACTGTGGGAGTCTAACTTGTTCTACTGCAATCAGGATACAATCTCAAACTCTTCAGTTCTTGAAAAACCACCAGACTGATGTCTCAGGAGAGAAAATGTACAAGATACAGGAGCAACAAATATGAATTAGATGTTTTCTATATACATTAGCAGCAAATCATTAGAAAACCATTTAAAACTTTATTCCATTTGCAGAGTCAAAAGCATACACACTTAAGAAAACATTTAACAAAAGATATGTTAAAACACCAATCTGAACACAAAACATATAGTATGTTCATGAATTGGAAAAATGAATATTAAGGTGTCAATTATTACAGATTTTGATCTATAGCAGCAGTTTTCTAACTCTGTTCTTAGGACTCTTTGGCACTTTTAAAATAAGTGAACATCCCAAAAGCTTTAATTAATGGAGGACATATAGATTTTACTAAGTGAAAAATTTTAAATGAAAAAATATTTGAACACCGATTAAATGCTAAGGTGTTTTATGCAAATTCATTCTTCCTAAAATAAATTTCAGTGAAAACATTTGCATCATTTTATACTTATATAAGTATTTTTAATGTTTGGTATAATAGAAGACAGCTGGGTTTTCCTATATTTTTCTGTATCACATCTATTATAACATTATATATTCTATAGCCTCTGGAAACTATACTGTACACAACTCAGAGAATGAAAGCAAGAAAGCAAATAATGCCCTAGTATTATAAAATCAGTTTTGACCTGGTAAACACCAGGGATTCCAGATTCAAGACAACATAAATTGTAATCCCACTAGACTTAAAAAAAATAAACACAAGAAGCTGATTCCATTATATATATGAAATACAAAGGGTGTGCAAACATCAAAAGCAATTCTGAAAAAGAGCAAACATAGAAGACTTACACAATTTGAAGGCTTACTTTCAAAACTATTGCTTTCAAGACAGTGTGGTTCTAGCAGGATCAGGAAATAGATCCACAAAATAGGCTAATAATTACCCCAAAGCATTAGAGATATAGCCAGTTGAGTTTTGATTAAAAGGTGCCAAAGCACTCCAAAGGGGAGAAGAGACTGCCCCAAAAATGATGCTGGAAAAACTAGACATTACTCTGGAAAAAAAAAAAAAAAAAAAAAGAACCTGGATACTTACTTCACACTACATACAACTCAAAGTTAATTCAAAAGTTAAAACTATAAAGGTTCCAGAAGAAATCATAGGAAAATATCTAATTTGGGAGCTCTTATTGTGTCTCTGTGGTAATGAACCCAACTAGTATCCACGAGGACGTGGGTTCGATCCCTAGCCTCAGTGGGTTAAGGATCCGGTGTTTGCCAAGAGCTGTGCTATAGGTCACAGATGCAGCTTGGATCTGGGCATTGATGTGGCTGTGGTGCAGGCTGGTGGCCACAGTTCCAATTCAACTCCTAGCCTAGGAACTTCCATATGATGTGGGTGCAGCCCTAAAAAAAAAAAAAAAAAAAAAAAAAAAAAAAAAAAGTATATTTAATTTGGAGATGAGAGGTTTTTTTTTTTTTTTAAACAGTACACAGAAATCAATCATATTAAAAGGTAAATTAGACTTTAAAATTAAGGACTGCTCAAAAGGGGTTCCCATCATGGCCTCACTTGGTGGGCTAAGGATCCATGAGCTGTGGTGTGGGTTGCAGACACAGCTCAGATCCGATGTGGCTGTGGCTGTGGTGTAGGCCAGCAGCTGTAGCTCCGACTAGACCTCTAGCCATATGCCATCATTAGTTATCAAGGAAATGCAAAGTAAAAACACAGTGAGATAATACTATATAGTCATAATGAAAATAAACATTCAAAAGACTGACAATATCATATGGTAGCACAGATAATGGAGCAACTAGAACTCTCATCTACTCTTAGTGAGAAAGTCAAATTGTAAAACCACTTTAGAAAAAAGGTATGATAGTTTCTTACCAACCTAAACAAACACCTACCTTCCAACAGAGCAATTTCACTTCTAGGTATTTACCCAACAGAAGGGAAGGCATGTGTCCACATTAAGATTAGAAGCAACCCAAGTATTCGATAGATCAGTGGATGAACTGGTGTACTCATACAATGGAATACTAATCAACGATGAAAAGAAATGAATTACTTATTGAGATAATAGAAATTTAAAAGAGTAAAAGAAACCTTACTGAAAATCAAAAAAAAAAAAAAAAAAAGGTATGATTCCGTTTTATAAAGTCTTAGAGCAAGGAAAAGTAATCATGGAAAGAGCAGAACAGCTGTTTTCTCTGGGGTAGGAAGTGCGACTGAGTGGGAAAAGACATGAAGAGACCTCGCGGTAACATGTATACATATCTCAAAATTCAAGGGGTGCATGTAAAAATTGTACTTTTCAGTGCGTGTAACATTTACATTTAATCAAATATTGACCTCTATTTAGTGACATGCGTGCTCAAGCATTTACAGATGAAAAATCATACTGATGATGCAACATCTTCGTCTAAAAAGTATCAAGAAACCAGGATGAATTGATGGATGAACACTGTAGTCCCAAGGTAGAAAAACCACCATGAGATTTTTGGTTAGGAAAATGAAATTTTTCATAAATATAGACTACATTATACTCCATAACCACTTTGATTACTCTGTCCCTAATTATTCCCCAAAGTGAAAGGACTATGCCTGCCAACACTAGCAGTTCCTCCATCTCAGTATGGCGAAATACCCTTGTTACTGTTACATGATCTGATATAATCAAGTATTTGGTTACAATTAGTTTTCAGTTTTCATTTGTTCAGCTGTCTTCAAGAGCCATTTCAGAAAAAAATTATGAAAATGTCGGGTTTTTAAAAAAAAAAAAAAAAAGCTGCCACACAAGAAAATTCCAGTTTCTATAAAACATGTTTTTTAAAATGTAAATATTGTACTTTAATTTGAAAACCAGAAGGCTCTCTGACCTAATTTTCTTTTGAAAATGAAAGTAGTCCTCCCTCTGATCACCCTGCTATTTAAAACCACAAATATTTCAATCTCGGCCATGAGAAAAGAATTTCTAAAAAAAAAAAAAAAATCTGAATTTTTAATTCAGTGGTACTAATGGCATTTATATGTTCCCTCCTCTTCCTCCGTCACTCCCACCTTCCATATATCACACTCAAGTGCTCACATACACACACACACACCCTCAAGATCATTTGCACACAGCCCAAGTTAAAATATAAATCTTAATGGCATTACACTTTGAGCTTAAACTATTCACAAAAAGAAGCAAAAGTAATGCATTACTAAAATCCATCGACCCCATATGCCTTTATTTCTACAGATATAGGAATTAAATATCTTTGTGTGTTCTGGGACTAGTGAATTTTAAAGAGGGGAACTGACAAGAAAAAGATCCCGTTACCACTGCTATTTTGCTTCTCCACATTTTATTTCCTCTCAACCCGCTATTAAAAATTTCAGAAACGCAGATTCTCATGCCAGCATGCACCAACCTGTAAACTAACTCAAATAATCCCTGGTGTTAGCACCTGACCAGTAGAAGGGTAAAGCGTGTGGGAGCGAAACGAAGTCTGCAGTTTAAAAATAGGCCTACGTGCACAGTCCAAAGTCAGCTTGCAAGAGAGGAACTATGAAGAATTTCTGACATTGCCTGAACCAACAACATCTAGAACCTGGATCAATTTTTCCAAACCTCTCTTGTCTATTTTCTTTCTTTCTTTCTTTTTTTTTTTTTTAAGAACTGAATGGAAGCCCAGTCTGCCTGCCAGAAATCTAGGAATAGACTGTCCTCATATTTGCCATAGACCTATCTGAAGTCATGAAGGCATTTCTCCCGTTTTTCAGGGATGGTCCAATTTATTTTCAGAAATTTACGCCATTTTCCCCGTCTCTGTCAAAATGCTTCTATGGTCATATTTTACTGCCCCCGAATTAAGCTACAAAAGCCCACTATAATTATATGCTGAAGGAAAACTATTCTCCCCTCCTGCAAAATCATCTCATGATTTCCTTACCTAACGTACCTGGTAAAAGAATATATGTGAACACCCCTAATTGAACATACCCCTGTACACTCTCCCACCTCTTTAGACGCAGACCTCCTAAGCACAAGCTTCTCAAATCTGAAAGCAAAGACTGTCTGGCTCAGCTATTTTAGTCCTAGAGAGGTCCTCTGTCTTATATCTAGATTTTTTAGTTCAGCCGTTAAACTGGGAACCATGGTCCTAGCAAGTCTGAACCAAAAAAGGAGTCCCTTTAAGGTGTTTGAAATTAGATCCCAAGGCTCGCTTGAAGTTTCCATGTTCATTCTTTTGATTTATGGGTCTCATTACTGGGGAAGGCTGAAATAGCTCTCTTCTTTCTCTCCACCAGTGGCTTCAAAGCACTGTACGCTTGGTTACCCAAGTACATTAAAACTAATTTAAATCATCTTAAGTACCAGTGTGCTCAACAAACCAGAAAAGACCCTGGAATCCAAAATATATGATCCCATTTTATACTTAATAGGACACAAAGTAGCAAATCCATCAACATAATGGTATAGCTTGTTATGGGCACAGGCAAAACATTTCTTAAACATTGTATTGCTTAATGCTGCCTTTTAAAGATGAAATTTACATCATCCTTCTGCTCCTAAAAGGCAAACTTAATTCAATGATGATCACTTATAAGGATAACTCCAAGTGACTGCTGAGTCTGTATGGCTCTGAAAAGATAAATACCTACATTTGTGTAAATCACAGGTAAAATTAACAAGCTGGCATCATACATTTTTCATCTTTTCCCTGAAGAATTCTCATTTCAATGCATCTCATGTCACTTTCTGAGCTTAAAATGAAATGCTTTTTCTCCTGCTACATTTATCCTAAACTGACATTTTCAAAATAAAAATAGGAGCAATTGAATTCATACCATGTCATTGCTGGAATCAAAAGTATAATCCAAAACTTTTTTGTGCGAAAAACCACATAAAAATATGCAATTCGATAGAAATTGTTCAATGTGCTATTAATACAAACTATTAACGAAGTGCAAATATGCAAAACCGATCTTCTTGTATCTTTATTACATAGCAGCTATGTATGATCTCAGATCTGGAAATACATTCTAGAATATTCACATTTTTGAAAAGAGAGAAAAACAGGCTTGATTTCATGAGAAAGACTAGGTTTAAAGGAGTTGATCTCGTCCTGGCTTTGTTTAGGCAAATTACTTGCTCTTTGGAAGTTTTTGTCTCTCATCTATAAAGGAGATGGGTTAAGTTCACTTCTAATTTCCTCTAAGCCTCTCAGAATCTATTATCAATGGTCTTTTGCAGGAATTAGTCTCTTCGAATAACAGTTTTTAATGCTGTATATAATTCCATTGCTAAGTGTTCATGACTTTCATAAATGCTAGCAAAGTCCTATATATTCCTTGCAGATAGTTATTACTACCGGTCTACGAGAACTTTGGAAAGACCATAAAATACTTCTAACAGTTCCAGCTTTGAGGAAGTGGAGAAGTCCCGATTTACCCAGGCCAAAGTAATTAGAAACTAAAGACGGAAACATTTCCAGGTTTCTAACTTTTTACCTTGGAATCAAGCTGAAAGAGCCTTCAGTGACCAAAGATGGGATAATTTGAACAAAATAATGATTGTATAACTTCATGTAAGGGTAAATTATGCTAAGTTAATATCAAGGACTGAATAAGTGAGGTAACTGCAAATAATGTGTGAAGATAGGTCCCTATACCCTTCCCCCTCCAGAGACAGAGCTAAATTCCCCTCTCCTTGAGTGTGGATTTGCTTCCAAAGCTTACAGTATGAAGTGTTTAAATACTAATTTCACAGTGAATGAATGTGGCAGACACTATCTTAACCAAGTGGTCAAGATAAGTATCACCAGTGACAACTCCTGTTCTAATCACAACCCCCCTGGTATGAGGTCTTGAAAAATGCACTTCACCTTCACAGTATTCTCCTCCCAAACCCATAACCCTAATCATACACCTGAATTTAGAGACATCTTCCAAAATACTTTCAAAAGAGTCAAGGGAAGACTGAAAAACAGGCAGATTATAGGAAATTAAGGAGACATGACACCTGAGGGTGAAATGACATCCTGCACGGGATCTTGGAACAGGAAAGGGAAATCCATGGAAAAACCAGTGCAACCAGAATAAATTTATAGTCTATAATACTATACCAATGTGAATTTCTTAGTTTTGACAAATGTGCCATCCTTATAAAAAAGTTAACATGAGGAGACACTGAGTAAAGGACATGGGAACTCCCTGTGTTGCAACTTTTCTGGAAACCTAAAGTTATTCCAAATAAAGTTTAGTATTAATAAAGATTTTTTTCAACATTTAGAGTCAAATGTATTACATGGCGACTCAGACTCCGTATTAACTCACTGAATTAAAATATGCCCATAATCCAGGGAATTTTGAAATATGTTGAATAAAACAAACATTGAAACATCTCATAGATATTCACAAAGCAAAATTTTTTAAGAGACGCATTCATCATTTTAAAGCACCATTTCAATAACTCATGATTTTATGGGATTATAAGGTTAAAAAACCCTCCCATTTCCCATAAAGGAAAACTCTTCCCAATGTCAGAGATATCTACTATCTACTTGGACTTCCTCAGGCCCGAACTATAAACAACAGGACTAAAAACAGAATGCAAAAAATTGTCATGTCAATGACCTCATGGGGAAATCTTCCTGATTAGGAAGATCTTACTTGATCTTCCTAATCAAGTAAGAGAACACTGTGATTGAATCCCTTGTAGAATCTGAGGAAGCTGGCATGTGTGCCCTAGTCAAATATCTGCTCAGGCGATGCACTGAGTGATCTGTGCCTCCCTTTCCTGCCTGTGCACACAGGGAAGACAAGACAAGCAACCCAGCAGGATGAAGAGGACACCTGCACTTCCATCAACTGTAGGGCAAAGAGTGACCATCCTATTAGACAAGTGGACACCAGAGAAAATGAGTGGGGCAGTGACAACATCCTGTTGTTTGCTCCAGGTTTTCCTCTTCCTGGGACTCCACTTCCCAGACCTCCTTGAAGTTAGGATCTTGCAACTAAGTTCTTCCCAGTGGGAATGTGAGTGGAGGTAACATTCTACTTCTAGTTATAGGCAAGTAAGAGTGCGTGTGAGACAACTCAATACACTAAACCCAATGAGTTGTACACTTTAAATGGGCGAACTGGATGGCATATAAATACTATTTTAAAAGCCTGTTACAAGGACAAAAAAAAAAAAAAAGAAGTTGGTGTGAGTCTCTACGGTCTCCTCCCAAGCTCAGAGCTGGAAGGGAAGAACTATGAGATGAGGGGCTGCAAAACAGATGTAACTGGGCATCTGATTCACTACTGGAGAGCAGCCAATGTGGTGAGCCCCAGATGCACACTGGGCTGTGACATGAATATGTCAAGCTACTGAGACTGTATTTGTTATCGCAACATAACTTGATCTCTCCTAATGAATATAAAGACAGCTTCGGCTTTTTTGCTTAGACTCCTCCCACAGGTAGGTACACATGGATATCACTAATGGACACTTATTTCTCACCCATCCCTCCACCCTGCCCCAAACCTCAGAAGACTGAAAGCCGACCATGCACCAGTTCCTCCCTCCCTGAACTCTAGCCCCAACTCTGAGACTGAAAGAGAAGGGAAATTTTTTAGTCCAGTTTGCAATTGGAGTTTCAAAACTAACAGTGACCCCAAAATCCTGGTATCTCCCCAAGACATTGGGTTTTAATAAAGGATAATTCTAAAAGGGCCATTAGGAGGGGTTCTTGTTGTGGCTCAGCAGTAACAAACCCAACTAGGATACATGAGGCTGTAGATTCAATCCCTGGCCTTGCTCAGTTGGTAAAGGATCCGGTGTTGCCATGAGCCATGGTGCAGGTTGCAGACGTGGCTCAGATCTGGCATTGCTGTGGCTGTAGCATAGGCTAGTGGCTGTAGCTCTAATTCCACCCCTAGCCTGGGAACTTCCATATACCGTGGGTGCAGCCCTAAAAAGTAAAAAAAATAAATAAATAAATTTTAAAAAAAGGCTATATATATATAGCGCCATTAGGAAAAATAAAAACATGTAATCATTAAAGACACCTCAAGAAGCCAATTTCCCTCAGCATCTCAGTCGCAGTGTCTGCTCTATTCTGTCTACTGGTTCTATATGTCTCTTAGGTAAGGTAAGTTTGTCAACAAAAAGCATGGCTGCCAAATAGTAAATCAAGTCCCTAGACTCCCACACAATGCCAGACATGGATTATTTGGGTTTTTAAAATACAGTTCTAGTAGATTTCAATAAATTAGTTTGTTTCATCCAGTGTTATCCCATTTGATTTTCAATAGAACATGTTTAAACATCTAGAAAACATAATTTAGCCTTAGCTAGATATGAACGTTAAAACTGGTTCACAATTAAGTCATTATTAACAGACATCTCTTTCAAAGAATCAGGGCGCCATTAAAAATGTCTTCACCTAGGAGTTCCCGTCGTGGCTCAGTGGTTAACGAATCCGACAAGGAACCACGAGCTTGTGGGTTTGATCCCTGGCCTTGCTCAGTGGGTTAAGGATCCGGTGTTGCTGTGAGCTGTCATGTAGGTTGCAGACACGGCTCAGATCCTGCGTTGATGTGGCTCTGGTGTAGACCGGCAGCTACAGCTCCGATTCAACCCCTAGCCTAGGAACCTCCATATGCCGTGGGAGCGGCGCAAAGAAATAGCAAAAAGACAAAAAAAAAAGTCTTCACCTTAAGCTCTCCAAATAAAAAGCTTTTCCTGAAGCTTTTACATACATAGATTTGGCTATCAGTAAAATTTGGATTATGAGAGCTCATGCTTATTTCCAATAGCAATCATCATTATGACATGGCCTTCTGTTAGACAGCCAGAAAGCTGCCCTGGTCCTGGCTGAAGTTTCATAGCTCTGGACAGAAAAGCACATGGAATGTCCCACCCAATGCACAGCTACAGCCTGGCTACACCCCTAGAAGTCAACGACCATAAACTGGACTGAGATATGCAAAGCTGACTCCAAGCTTCACACACATCTGCTTAAAATTCAAACAGCTTGTGCAAACCATGGATGGGTACTCAAATAAAACTTTAAGGGACTGCATTCATTTAAAAAGGAAATCAACATATGTGCTCATGTCTTTGGGTTCAACATTTCCTGAGGAGAGTCGACAGGCCTGCTAGGATAGAGATGCTTATAAGCCTACAGCAGACTGAACAAGGAGTGGGAGCAGAAATCGGCCAGCTTTTGATTAGGAATCACCAGCATCCCTGGGCCCCCAACACACCATTCAGGTGAGCGAAGCTGTAGACCTGCTGCAGCTTCACACAGATCATACAGCTTGGCAACATCAGCTCTGGGAACCCAAGAGCAGCTCTCAGGCCAAGTGAGACCTCACAAACAAAACCCAGCTCTGAGGCGACACCGCTCTTTAGACAGGTCCATCTAGAGCACCCTTGATGTCAGCAAGGCCAGGACCACAATAGTCAGGATGAAGATGGTACCTACCTGCTCTCATAGCACTCTCCCTGCCTTAACTCAGTCAATGTCACGATAAGACTCAAGAGCGACCATGCTCAGCTTCTGGCTGAAGAAACCTCACCAAGAGGTTCAGTAATATGTCCAGATTATCAAGCTCAGATGAGGCAAAGGAGAAACCTGACCCCAAGTGTCCTAAGCCCAGAGCTGTCTTCCTAGACCCAAGCTCTTATGTCCCACTTTTAGGATATCCAGGTGACAATATAGGTTCAGAAATACCCACATGACCTTAAACGGAGAATACCTTCTATTCTTTGAGTGGCTGTCAAAAGCTAAGTAGCAGCATCTTGGCCTTTCTCCATCTGGAAAAAAACTGATTCCAGATACAGTATATAATTCACCTTTACGTTGGCTATCAAAAAAAGTTTAAGTCAATTAATGACTACGTATTCTTTAAAAATACATAGGACTCCAGTTTTTTCTTTTCTATGGGGGTAGGAGAGATCCTGAAGCCAGCCAGGCACATAAACCCACAAGTTAGAGCATCTCCACATCCTTCCAGCTTTGCGCGAAGGTTCATGACGGCATTTGTTTTAAAGCTGTGCTAACACTAAAGAGCACTCAAAATGGAGCTAGTTCAAACTGAGTTCAAAGTGTTAACTACACACTGGTAGCACAATATAAAACCCACTCTAAGATCTCCTTCTATACTATGTGAAATAAAGTTTTGTTTGATTTTTTTAGGGCCACACCTGCGGCTTATGGAAGATCCCAGGGTAGGGGTGGAATCGGAGCTGTTGCTGCCGGCCTACGCCACAGCCACAGCAACCCTGGATCCGAGCTGTGTCTTTGATCTACACCACAGCTCACCAAGTGAGACATCACAAACAAAACCCAGCTCTGAGGCAGATCCTTAACCCACTGGGTGAGGCCAGGGATTGAACCCACAACCTCATGGTTTCTAATCAGATTCGTTTCCTCTGTACCACGATGGGAACTCCAAAATAAAGTTTTAGACACATGGGATCAAAGTATATTATTGAACAATTTCATCTGTTTACTTTTTTTTTTAACATGCTACTAGAAAACTTTAAAATTACATATGTGGGGGTTCCCGTTGTGCGTCACAAACCCACCTAGTATCCACAAGGACGTGGGTTTGCTGTCTGGCCTCGCTCAGCGGGTTAAGGATCCGGTGTTGCTGTGAGCTACGGTGTAGGTCACAGATGTTGCTTGGATCCCAAATTGCTGTGGCTGAGGCGTGGGTTGGCGGCTACAGCTCCGATTCGACCCCTACCCTGGGATCTTCCATAAGCCACAAGTGTGGCCCTAAAAAGGAAAAAACAAACAAACAAACAAACAAAAAAAAAAACATATGTGGCTCACACTATATTACTACTGGACAGTGCTACTCTGAAGGTGGAATTCATGATAAAAACTCTATCAGGGATGAAAACCCTAACAGGCCATGAGAACCTCTGTAAGGCTTTCCTTCCTTCCTTCCCTTCCGGCTGCCAGAGCCTCGCCAGCAGGGCACAGTCATCCCCATCCCTTGCTTCTCCACAGCCCAGCCCACTGCGACTCTCCAATGAACTGGGGCCTTCTCTTCTCCCTCTTCCTCCTCCCCACCCACTGCTGCCACCTTTCCAAAGGCAGAGAAGACCGAGCGATGTCTCAGCAATTTTTCAGTCTCTCACAGGATGGTTTTGTAAACAAGTACCAAGGTCATTTCCTTCTATAGGCCAATGGCCTGCCAACTTTCATCATCATATACCACATGTATCCTATAGAAGCTTGGAAAGCTAAGATAAAGATGAAATTGATTTTAAAAAGAGGTTTGCTCTTAAAATAATTTCGCTCTATGTATCTTTTTGATTCTCACGAAAAGCATTCAGTGAATACAGCATGACCGTCTGCTTCCTTTTTGTTTTCTTTTTCTGTCTTGGTTTAACACTTTCTGATGGAGCAACTCCAAGGTCTAAGTTCAGTGTACTTTAAAATTTAGCTTCAAGGTCTGGTCTAGTTAAAATAGACACCTGACAAAAACATAGACCCCAAAAGAAGTAAAGTGCTTACAAAGAACTCATGTTTCAATCTCAACACTTAACTACATACAAGTTTTTATTGTTTTTCCAAGATGAGTAACTTTTTGGTCTTGCAAACTAACTTAGAAGATGTTTTAATTCAGTTTGAAAATCTTTCTTGGGCAGATTTTAGTTTATTTCCAAGGTTTAAGTATGCAGACAGAGTTTATATATAAACACCACTACTGTTTTCATCATTGAAAATCATATAACCACACAAGTATTCCCACACACTTATTTTACAAATGTTCTCTCCATAGCGCAAGATCATGAAAAGAAAAAAATTACTTTCATGCTCGTTTTCACCCACTTCAAAAGGACACATACGGCAGTTCCCACTGTGGTGCAACAGGATTAGGAGCGTCTCTGCAGCGCCAGGACACAGGATCAACCCTGGGCCCAGGACAGCGTGTTAAAGGATCTGGCATTGCTGTGGGTTGCAGTTGAGGCTGAGATCTGATCCCAGGCCCAAGAACTCCATATGCCAAGGGGAGGTCAAAAAAGAAGGGAGAAAGGGGGGAAAGAAAAGGGGGGGGGGACAGATACATGTATTAATTTAAGGATCTGCAGGGCAGCAATTTTGAAATGCCTGTCTCTACAAGAAAAAATGTTTACTCCATATTCAACAGCTCTCCTTAAGCAATTTGCTCCAGTTACCATCTGTGGCACAAAATATTGTAAGGATCACTCCCCATGTCATTATGAAGTACAGTGAGATTTGGGGGGTATATAAGATGGTATAATCTGTAAGTCTTTACAACTCAGTAGAGATAAACTTTTATCAACCAAGTCAGCGCCCCCCCCCCACCCCCACCGTCGACAGAATCTATACTCCTCCTTTAAAATGCTGGGGCTGCAAACCCTGCCACTGACCTTCTGGTATTTGGACCACATGAAGGCACCAGAGTCAGTCTGTACACTGATTATTAGTTTAATTCCTATTTTTAGACAGAAGGATAAGGACAATACCTACTTTTTTTCTTACTTTCTTATCGGAAGGTCTTACACAGGTCTGGGATATGAGCACCTCACTTTGCAAAGAGCTGCGGTAGACAGAACTGTGCCAGGTCAGCGCTGAACTGCCGCAACCATGTCTAATCCAGCTGGTGTTCCTCTACCAGGAAAATCCAAAAACACTGCTCTCCTCCAGCAGACATTTGGTACTGCATCTCCCAGAATCCTTTCATGGTTCTGGTTCTGCCTTTTTTTTTTTTTTTTTTTCGGTCTTTTTCTAGGGCTGGACCCACAGCATATGGAGGTTCCCAGGCTAGGAGTCTAATCAGAGCTGCAGCTGCCAGCCCACACCACAGCAACGGTGGATCCCAGCCAAGTCTGCAGACTACACCACAGTTCACGGCATCCTTAACTCACTAAGCAAGGCCAGGGATCAAACCCACAACCTCATGGTTCCTAGTCAGATTTGCTTTTTTTTTTTTTTGTCTTTTTGCCATTTCTTGGGTCGCTCCCGTGGCATACGGAGGTTCCCAGGCTAGGGGTCGAATCGGAGCTGTAGCCACCGGACTACACCAGAGCCACAGCAACGCGGGATCCGAGCCACGTCTGCGACCTACACCACAGCTCATGGCAACACCGGATCATTAACCCACTGAGCAAGGGCAGGGACCGAACCCACGACCTCATGGTTCCTAGTCGGATTTGTTAACCACTGAGCCACAATGGGAACTCCCTGGTTCTGTCTTTTCTGTCAGTACTTGGCTGTACCCTAAGGAATGAGTTCAATTACCATCACACACATCCTTGTACTAAATAAGTGCTCTTAGTCTTTCCATCAAGACAACTTGCTGGTCACCTTGCTATACAGTGGAAAATTGATACAACACTGTAAACCAGCTATAATGGAAAAAACAAAACAAAACAAAACAAAACAAAAAAACCCACAAATCAGAAAAGAAAGAAAGAAAGAAAGAAAAGAAAGAAAGAAAGAAAGAAAGAAAGAAAGAAAGAAAGAAAGAAAAGAAAGAAAGAAAGAAAGAAAAAAAGAAAGAAAAAAAGAAAGAAAAAAAGAAAAAAAGAAAGACAACTTGCTACCTGAAATCCTCGGCTTCTACTGAACACTTGATGGCCTTTTTGGGTTTCTTACAACAGATGCCTGGAATCCACCACCTCGAAATGGTGCCAGGTACAGCACTACGGCTCTGAACTTATTCGGAGTTCATCCCATATGGTTTTTTTGTTTTTCCTTTAACAACTCTACCTAGAGGTCCAGGCACTTTTCCTTTTGAATATTTAAAAGGCTCTTCTGAAAAGGAGAGCCTCCATCTATACCGTGAATACAGAGCCTGAGTCAGAATCAACTGTCCTCATGATCTTTTCTTTTCTACAACACACACGACCCCTGGCCCCAGGTTTTCCCCAAAAGTCACTGCACTTAGGATGTATTCACAACTTCACTTGCATCTGCTCCTCTAGGAGGAATACTGCATGTAAAGCAAGCTCAGACCATTTTCTTTTTAAATTATCTCCCCTGAGCAAGAGCTTACAGATTGTCCGCTTAACTAAAATGCCATTTCCTCCACTTTCAGCCTCTCAACCAACACCCATCCATCCAGAGCTAAAACCTCCCACCCAGCCTAAACCACTCTTCTCCCAACACTCTCCCTTAGGCTCCATGCTCCACTTGTAGAGCCCTCATCTTCTCAAAAAGATTGTATTTTACAGTTTTGTCTTCTCCAATGTATAGCATGGACAGTGCATACACTTGGCTCATCATCTAAGCTGGGATGATCTTTTATTAAACACAAAAATATAGTTTCTATAATCATAGCCATATGATCAGGAACACACATGATCTGGGGTTTTTCTTTTAATAAATTGAAAAAAAAATTTTCTTGGCCAATACTTCATTATGTCAGGAAGAGAATCAAGGCTGCCTCTACAAGAGCTGAAAAGACGCCCACCACGTGAATGCATACCTAATTCCATCTGACGCAGGACTTCCTGCCCTGATGTTTTCAAGCTGAGACATGAAGTTCTGGCTGTGCCATCACTATAGTGATCTGGCCAAGCATGCCCTCTGGGGCGATGCTTCACAGCCCCATTTGCAGATGAGAGGCCTCGGAGGAAAACTATGGAACCATCCCCATAAAAACACTCATACACAAAAGTATGTTGACAAGGCCAAAGGGATGGGGTCAGGTGGCCCGAAGGTCTCGAACCCCAGTTAAAGTAGAAAAAAAAAAAAAAAAAAAACAACCTTGATTGGCTTTCCAATGTCAAAGGGCCTGCAAGCCAGGTGACAGAAAGGGAGAGTTTCAGCTACACAGTTGTTCCCACATAACAAGGCAAAAAATTGTTTTTCAAGGGAAAACAATGACCAACAAAGATGCTGAAACTAAATACAGCTTGTCAATACTGAGGCCTAAGTTAAAGCATTCTTACCCTTCCTAGAAGTATTCGATCGATACCTGCTTAGATGGCTCAAGGGTTACAGATAGAATCTGACATCACTGCCCAGTGGTGGCAACCTCCCACTGGTCTTGCCTCATCCAGTTCTGCACCAAAAGGATGAGAATTTAACAGCCTCTCTGCCTTTCTTCTTGTTGTTGTGCAATTGCTTTTCTCATCAGAGTAAACCATCCCTTTGGCATCTCTAACCCTCCCAGCTTTCACTGGCAATTGAACGAATCCCTGTTTTCCTTTTTAGACTGAAGATCAAAGTCACTCTTGTGCTTTCTGGCTTTTTTCTATTTCTCTCTTTTCTCTGCCCTCCCATTTCAAAACCACACTGAGGACAAGCACCCGTTAAATCGCATCCTCACCACTCTCACTCCAGTCTGGATCAAAGTCCATTTCAGTTTTCCTTGGCAATCGCTCCTAGAGCATCTTCTTTGAAGTACTTCAATAACTATTTTTATCAAAGGCACTGAAAACCTAATTAACAAATCTTTGAAAAGGAAGTTCTGGTAAAAATCAGTCATATCAATGATAAGCTAACAGCTCAATTAAAAACAAAGGTGAAAATTCCGAACAGACATTTCAAACAAGAAACGTGGATAGCATGTAAGCATACAAAAAAATGTTCAACATTATTAATCTTTAGGAAAATTCACATCAAGACCACAATAAGTGGCCACTATACACCTATCTGAAAGGCACAAAGAAAAAGTGACACTACCAAGTGCTGGTAAGGATGTGGAGCTACTGCAACTCGCACTACTGTTAAGAATACAGAACGGGAGAGTCACTGGAAAATAGATTTGTTAGCTCCTTATAAAACTGAAACACCAAATGACCTTCATCCAGTCAACCTATTTGAAAGGATGCAAAGAGATGTGCCTGGTACAAATTTCTATCATTGTATTTATCACATTGCATTATAATTATCAGTGTGCTCGTAGAGTTAGCCCTCCACATCAGAGGGTTCTACACCATGGTTTCAATCAACCAAGGATGGATCATCAGAGAGTCGACTGTACTGCATCATTTCACATAAGGGACTTGAGCATCTTCAGATTTTGGTATCCACAGCGGTCCTGGAACCAATCCCCTGAAGAGACCAAGGGTTGACTGTATACATAAATGCCTTCCAGTAAATTTGGAGTTAAGGATTACTCTCCTGTCTCATATATCCCTTTTTCCCCTACTTACATCTTAACACAAAGCTTGGCACATTAGTGTTCACGAAGAGTGTTTGCTAAATAAATAAAAGAAGGAACAATATTTTTTTTTCTTTTGTCTTTTCTAGGGCCGCACCCACAGCCTATGGAGGTTCCCAGGCTAGGGGTCATATCGGAGCTGTAGCCACTGGCCTACGCCAGAGCCACAGCAACACAGGATCCGAGCCAGGTCTGCAACCTGTACCACAGTTCACGGCAACACCGGATCCTTAACCCCCTGAGCGAAGCCAGGGATCGAACCCGCAACCTCGTGGTTCCTAGTCGGATTCGTTATCTACTGAGCCACAACGGGAACTCCAAGGAATGATATTTTCTGTGGGATCCATTCCACACAAGGCACTGGGAATACAGAAAATAGAAAAGATGTGGTCTCAGAGGACCATCCAGCTAGAAAAATAGGCTTGACCAAAGGAAACAGTAAACACAAAAGTAAATGACCACTGGCTGTGTTACGTGATGTGGCCATCAAGACCTCTTCATTCTTTGGGGTCAGACAGGTTGGGTCCAAGGTTTGATTCTGGCTTACAAGCTGTCACTTCAGCAGGTTACTTGATGTTGCTGAAACAAATTTTTCTGACCTGTAAAAAGAGGGTATTAATGATGGGGTGGTGGTAAAACTGCCTGACAGTCAGCTGGTAGGTATTAGTATGTGTTACCATCATAAAACTATTGAAATTCTTCCACAGCAGATGGCAAATAGGTGTTGTCCTGAGCCTCCCAAGTGCTGTTCCCCCTCCCATGAACCTTCCCCACACCTCCTGACAATTCAGCACTAAAGAAATAACCTCCATCTATCAAACATTTAGAGAAGAGCTAACACCTCTCCTTCTGAAACTATTCCAAAAAATTGCAGAGGAAGGAACACTCCCAAACTCATTCTATGAGTCCACCATCACCCTGATACCAAACCCAGATAAAGATACCACACAAAAAGAAAATTACAGGCCAATTTCACTGATGAACATCGATGCAAAAATCCTCAACAAAATACTAGCAAACCAAATGCAGCAATACATTAAAAGGATTGTACATCATGATCAAGTGGAATTTATCCCAGGGATGCAAGGGTTCTTCAATATCCTCAAATCAATTGATGTGATGCACCACATTAACAAACTGAATAATAAAAACCATAAGATCCTCTCAATAGATGCAGAAAAAAGCCTTTGACAAAATCCAACACCCATTTCTGATAAAAATCCTTCAGAAAGTGGGCAGAGAGGGAATCTACCTCAATGTAATAAGGCCAAATATGACAAACCCAGAGCTAACATCATTCTCAATGGTGAAAAGCTGAAAGAATTCCCACTGAGATCAGGAACAAGACAAGGATGTCCACTCTTGCCACTACTCTTCAACATAGTTCTGGAAGTCCTAGCCACGACAATCAGAGAAGAAAAAGAAAAGGAATCCAAATGGAAGAGGAAGAAGTAGAACTATCACTCTTTGCAGATGACATGATACTATACATAGAAAATCCTAAAGACACTACCTGAAAACTGTTAGAGCTCATCCATGAATTTGGCAAAGTCATAGGATATAAAATTAATACACAGAAATCAACTGCATTTCTATATACTAAACACGAGAGATCAGAAACAGAAATTAGGGAAACAATCGCATTTACCAACACATCAAAAAGAATTAAATACTTAGGAATAAACCTACCTAAAGAGACAAAAGACAAAAGACCTGTACTCTGAAAACTATAAGATGCTGATGAAAGAAATCAAAGATGACACAAACAGATGGAAAGACATACCATACTCTTGGATTGGAAGAGTCAGTATTATCAAAATGACTATACTGCCCAAAGCAATCTACAGATTCAAGGCAATCCCTATCAAAATACCAAGGACATTTTTTCACAGAACTCAAACAAAATATTTTAAAGTTTGTTTGGAAGCACAAAAGATCCAGAATAGCCAAAGCTACCCTGAGAAAAATGGAACTGGAGGAATCAGGCTCCCTGACATCAGACTATACTACAGAGCTACTGGTACTGGGACAAAGACAGAAATACAGATCAGTGGAACAGGATAGAAAGCCCAGAATTACCCAGGCACCTACAGTCAACTAATCTATGACAAAGGAGGCAAGAATATACAGTGGAGAAAAGACAGCCACTTCAATAAGTGGTGCTGGAAAAACTGGACAGCCACATGTAAATCAATGAAATTAGAACACTTCCTAACACAATACACAAAAATAAATTCAAAAGGGATTAAAATATAAAACCAGATACTATAAAACTCTTAGAGGAAAACATAGGCCACACACTCTCCCACATAAACCACAGCAACATCTTCTCAGATCCACCTCCTAGAGTAATGACAATAAAAACAAAAATAAACAAATGGGACTTAATTAAACTTAAAAGTTTCTGCACAGCAAAGGAAACCCTAAACAAAACAAAAAGACAACCCACAGAATGGGACAAAGCCTTTGCAAATGAATCGACCAACAAGGGATTCATCTCCAAAATTTATAAACATCTTCGGCAGCTCAATACTGAAAAAACAAACAACCCCATCAAAAAATGGGCAGAACAGTCTTCAGACTGTTCTCCAAAAGAAGACATACAGATGGCCAAAAAACACATGAAAAGGTGTTCCACATCACTAATTATTAGAGAAATGCAAATCAAAAACACTTATGAGGTACCACCTTATGCCAGCCAGAATGGCTATCATCAAAAAGTCTACGAACAATAAGTGCTGGAGAGGGTGTGGAGAAGAGGGAACCCTATTACACTGTTGGTAGGAATGTAAATTGGCGCAGCCACTGTGGAAAACAGGATGGAGATTCCTCAGAAAACTAAAAATACAATTACCATTTGATCCAGCAATCTATCCAGAGAAAACTATGACTTTAAAATATACTTGTTCTCCAATGTTCACTGCAGCACTATATACAGCAGCCAAGACATGGAAACAACCTAAATGTCCATCAGCAGAGGAGTGGATCAAGAAGATGTGGTACATATACACAATGGAGTATTACTCAGCCATTAAAAGGAAAGAAATAATGGCATTTGCTTCAACATGGGTGGACCTGGAAATTATCATGCTAAGTGAAGTCGGTCAGACAGTGAGACACCAACATCAAATGCTACCACTTACATGTGGAATCTAAAAAAAGGGCACAATGAACTTCTTTGCAGAACAGATACTGATGCACAGAATTTGAAAAACTTACGGTTTCCAAATGAGACAGGTTCAGGGGTGGAGGGATGGGCTGAGGGTTTGGAATGGAAATGCTATAAAACTGGGTTGTGACGATCATTGTACAACTATAAACAAATAAATAAATAAATAAATAAACCTCCAGGACAGCAGCCTGCCCCTGACTACAGTCAGCTTTGTTCTGACTACTCTGTGCCTGTGCTGTAATGATTTGCACAGCACCCGTGTTAGAAGAGCATGCATGAAAAATGCCACATGTGTTGCAAACATTGTTTTCAATAAATGCTGGTTACTGTGAAAGTTCAGGAGAGGCTCTTAGGAACTAAATTGTACCCTACAATTCAAGAGTGCTTTCACAGGGGGAGGTGAAGAGAACCTAAGTGTGGAGCTGAAAAAAGATTATGAGGGCTGGGGGTGAGAAGGAGGTTAACACTGAGGAGACTCTCCCAGGAAGAGAGGGCAGCATGGGCTGCAAAGTAATATGGTTCAGCAAGTGATAGATGGGCCCATATTACAGAAGGCTCTGAAATGGGTGTAGGTTTGAGGGGGTAGGAAATGGTATCTCTTTTTTCCAACTCCCAAAAGCCCTGCAGCAAAACCCCTCCCATTACCTTTATCATAATAATCTATTATTCTCTGTATATGTACATGCCTTCTGCTGAACTGGGCTCCAAAACAGCAAGGCAAGGTCTTTAACTGTGTTAGTCTTAACTGTGTTGAGAAAAGCTCTCTCTGGAGCTGGAGGCCCCAATACCTACAGCTCTGAACATCTGGGTCCACATCCATCCTTAGATTCCCCTGTGAATTCCCTTTACCTGACAGGCTTCCTTCCCAGCCTGCAGATCCCAACTACTGATCAGCACCTCCTTGTGGTAAGTATGCATGGTTGCAAACTCAAAGCTTATCCCTCAAATCACCCTTGCTCATCTCCTTCCACGCCAGGTGACAAAGCCTCCTGCACCCACCATAATACCCCTGGCTATACCCGGCTCTTGCCAACTACCCCAACCCCAAAACCTGTCCCATCCTATCTCTGACCTCTTCATGATTCCTAGTCTAGGCTCCAATATTCTACACCTCGTCTTTCTCCTCATCCTGTTTTCAGGCCCTATGCACATCACCCACAAAAACCAAGTTTTCCTATCTAAAGCCTCAACTTTAAGCAACTATTATCAGCCTTCCCCTGGCCCAGGACATGCCTTTCCAAATCCACTATCACCCCACATTTGACACTCACACGCCCAGCTAGTGGTTATCAAATTCTAACTCAGCTTCCTGAAAAAGAAATAATGTGGGGCCAAAAAAAAAAAAAAAGGAATTTCATTCACTCCCTTAATTGCCTATGATGATATTATAGCCCCCCATAAATATAACATGTAATTTCTCAATGATTTTGACAAGTCTAAGATTAGAATGGGTCAACCAAAAATATACGTGATCTCAATTTTGGCTGGAAAAGATGTTTTAACTTGGTGTCCTGACATATCTGGCAATGAATTTCAGGCTGCCAGGTTCCAGGTGGTCATTGCACAGGATTAGTCTAAAACAGTGTTAAAGATTATGACTTTAGACCCAAGGAGTAGCACACTCAAAATAGGTGATATTCTTTTCATTTATAGCCATACGGCTATGCTAATTCAGGAGGATTCATATGTGCATCATTGGGGCTCTGCCTTGTCAGAGCAGTTATGTTTTTCTCTCCTGTCAAATACCTTTGGTACAGAAGCAACAATTATGTGTCTGCCCTTTTCCTACCCCCAAATTACTAGCCTTCTCCTCCTCCCTCCCTCACTCCCCCCTCCAATGTAATAATAAACAGCACTTCAATTTTCTCTCATCAAACCCTGAAAGAGAAGAGTGGGATTATAACACACAAAGGCCAATTGAACCTCTGAATACACTAATCAGCACTCTAAAAGTACATGTTTGTGAGAGCTTAAGAATGCCCAAATGAAACTGTTAAGTGAAATGAAGCAACAGGAGACAGGGCTTAACGACTAGGCTGGGGACAAAAAGACAAAGGGCAGGAAATGGGAGGCACAGCCCAGAGCACAGGTGTCCCCGTCAGGGTGCCAAGAGGCAAACCCCAGGGGAAAGCTGTGCCAGAGTAACCTGCAGGTCCCTGCAGGCTCACAGGATGCCTGGTCTGATGAACCCTGCCCCTGCCTCACCAAAGGAGGGAGGTTTTCCTAAAGCTTCTCATGCTATAAATGCCAAGGAAAAGAATGCACAAATCTCTCCCAAGACCCCGAGTAGAGTTATTCGGCTGTGAGATGGCTGCTTGCAGTACAGGGAACTCTTTAGGTTTATTCCCCAAATATCAGGTTTCTCATTCCTCCTGACAAAACTCTTTAAAATAAATTAACTCAGATCACTACGCCTGGCAGAACAGGGGGTCAGCTGTCCAGAGGAAATCTGCCAGTGTCAGACAACTAAACTTGCTGGACAAAATACCAAACTACGGGTGAGCTGGCAGCAGAGTAAGAGAAACACTCAGAGACCAGACACCACCCGGGACCATGAATCCAGGGAAATGAGTTGGCACCACAGTAGGAATTTGCCCTGAAGGGGCATCTGCCATTTCTAGATGCCTACATTATGGATTTTAATGTGCTGCATGGGGCACAGGGACAAACTTGGTAACCATCCAAAGTAAGAGGCTCTGCCTAAGACCAAATGACAACACTTTCAGTAGGTGACCCAAAGAAAACCGCCCTACAGAGACTGTGCAGAGATGTGTCTGCCTCACTTTAGGCTTTGGGTGAACATGGAGTTACAGTAACAGTAATAATCTGGAGTGAGAATGCCTAATTATAAATTCACCTTTGGGCAGGTTTGGCAGCCAAGTTTAAAAATACCTGGGGGAAAAAAAGAAAGAAAAAGAGGGAAGAAGAAGGGGGGGGCAAAAAAAATACCCTGAGTGACCAGAACAATGTAAACTTCAATTTATTTAGAAGTAGGTCTGGATGGGTAGTGCCGCGTGAACTTTTTAAAAGCAAACACAAACGCCCTCTGTAGGAACCTATCTTAAAACTGGATCTGGAGGAATTCTAGGAACAAAATTCCAGTGAACATTTACTCACCATCAGAAATCACAAAATGTACAAAGAAATAAGCCAGAATCAGCACACACCAAAAAAATCAAACTGCAACCTCAGTCCAGCAGCAAGTGCTAATTCTTATATATTCTGTATCTTGGAATTCAATATAAGAAAGCACCTAGTCTGCTAAAAAGATATAAAGATGACACTGAAATTATGATTAAGTGATAAAAGACTTAATATAGACTAGGGAGATGTGAAAAAAAAATTGAAATAGAACTTCCAAGTGTATACATTTGAAATGAGTAACCTAAAAGATTATAGCAGGTATAGCCCAGCTAAATAGAGAATTAATAAACTGGAAGAAACTGCCCTGTATGCAGCCCAGAGAAACAAGAAAGAAAATCAAAGAGAAATGGAGAGAGAGGTGGAAAGTTTAATAGCCGTCTAACCACACTTACAAAACAAGTGGGGCACAGTTCCCATCATGGCTCCATGGTAAATGAATCCGACTAGGAACCATGAGGTTGCAGGTTCGATCCCTGGCCTCGCTCAGTGGGTTACCCATCCGGCGTTGCTGTGAGCTGTGGTGTAGGCTGCAGATGCGGCTCGGATCCTGCATTGCTGTGGCTCTGGCGTAGGCCGGCTGCTGCAGCTCCAATTAGACCCCTAGCCTGAGAACCTCCATATGCCACGGGAGCAGCCCTAGAAAAGGGAAAAAGACAAAAAAATAAAAAAGATAAAAAATAAACCAAGTGGGAAAGCCAATAGCCAAAGAAAAAAATGACTAACAATCTTCCAAAAGGAAAGAACATGAGTTCTCACATCCCAATATATCCCAAAAACGATACATTTTTTAAATCCAAAAAGAAAGGAGATGACCGATAAAGGAACAAGCATCAAGCCAACTATGAGCTGACTTAGCAACAATTAACGAAGGAAAGCCAGAAGACCATGAAGCAATGGCTTCAAAGTGCATACAAAAAAGTAACTGTCAAGCTACCACTGCACCCCCAGAAAAATTCAGTGAAATCAAGACCCTCATCACAGGAATTCCGAGAAGTGGCGCTACAAGAAAAACTGTCCCAAAGAGCCTGTCTAAAATGCAAGTGAGAATGGTGAACAACAAAAAAGGGTAAATATATGGGAAGATCTAAATAAAGGTTAACTGTACAAAGCAATGATATAACACTGAATTTATAAGATTAAAGTTTTTTTAATTGAAGTGTTGAAAAATAGCAGCCCAGACATCTCAAGGGAGTGACCCAAGTGTAAACACCCTCATGTCTTAAGTTGTCTGGTAGGCGGGTAAAAATACTCATCTTTTGCCTTTGTTAATTTAAATATACGTGTTTATTTGGGGTAAACATCTAGGCTAATCACTAAGAAGAGAAATGGAGTAGCTCATCCAAACTTCTTTGTGGGGACTGAGGAAGAATAGGAGAAAAAGATGGAAAAAAAAAAAAAAAAACCCTAAATCAATCCAAAAAAGAACAATCAAAACAAAAGACAAAAATCAAGTTCAAATAGTAAGTATAAAATGACAATAAAAATTACATCACCCTATGTGGAAAATAACAAATAGTTTGACAAATGAGCCCTACCACACATCTTATACAAAATTTTCTCAAGAAAGGACCAAGAAGGAACATCTCCTCCATCTCGTTCTGTTGTGCTAACATCACCTTAATACCAAAATCATACCAAAACAGTGTTAAGAAAGCACCAGTCTCACTCATGACTGAAATGAGATGCAAACCGAAAGCACTGAAAGATTTAAAGACATCATAGCCAAGTGAAGTTTATTATGTGGATGCAAGGTTGTTCCAACATTAGCAAATCTTTTCATATAATTCCCCACATTAAAGATAAAAGGAAACCATATGATCAAATCAAATGATCCAATGCAACATCTGTAACAGATACTCTTGGCATTCTAGCAATACAAGGGATCTCCTTTAACTTAAAGGTTAACTACAAAAAAATCTACGGCAAATGTGGCACTCAACGTTTAAAGGCTAAGAGAACACTCTTTACAATGAGGAGCCAAACCCATTATTACTACCTCTTTCTGACAATGAACTAGGGGCCCCAGCCAATGCGGTAAGGCACAAAATGTACAGATACGAAGATTAGGAAAATAATCTCTCCTCATAATATAATTCTCTATAGAAAACTCAAAAGAATCAGACAATGCATCAGAATTATTAATAAGTGGACTGAGCAAAGTTTCAATGTATAAAAACATGCAACCTCATTTCTATATGAAAGCAGGTTTGAATTTTAGGGAGAATTGCATTACTATAGCAACCCAGAATATTAGGTTAGCAGATCTCACAAGAGATGTGCAAGATTTTCATGGAGACAGTTAAAAAATACATTAAAAGACATGAAAGATCTAAATAAGTGAATGGACATATTTATAGACAGGAAGAGTCAATATCACAAAGATGCACATTCATCTCAAAATTATATACTGATTCAAGGCAATAATCACAATTCCAGCCAGGTTTATAGAGAAAGGTGTGACAAACTGATTGTGTAGTTCCATGGAAATGTAGCTGAACAAAGAGAGAACTGCCTACCAAGACTTACTACACAATTATAATACTGACTCAAGGGTGGAGACCAACATAACAGGATAGAGAATCCAGATACAGACTAACACATACCTAGAAATTTGCATATTATAAACATGGTGCACAGTCTGGGGGTGGAGGTAGGGTTTGTCAACAAATAGCACTAAGACACTAAGTTATCCATACAGAAACTATACTCAAAAATCAACTCCAGATGCACTAAACAAATGTGACTGGAACAGCTTTTAGAAAAGAAAAATATCTTAGAGCAATGGGATAGGAAAGGATTTCTTAAACAAGAAACAATTTATACTTTGGAATGGATAAGCAATGAGATCCTGCTGTATAGCAATGGGAAGTATACCTAGTCACTTATGATGGAGCATGATGGAGGATAATAGGGGAAAAAGAATGTATATATATATAATATGTATGTGTGACTGGGTCCCTTTGCTGTGCAGTAGAAAATTGACAGAACACTGTAAACCAGCTATAAAGGAAAAAATAAAAATCATTAAAAAAAGAAAAATTGAACATTTTTTTAAAAAGAAACAATTTATAAAGGAAAACACTGATCAGTTTAACTATCCTAGATGAGCTGTCTTAGACTCATGATGAGAGCTCACTTTTAAAAAAAAAAAGGCATTTCATAGAGTAAGAGTATATGTGAAAAAATCTAAAACAAAACGCTTCACAAAACAAAACTTACCCTTAAATATAAGCTGAACACTTGGATATTTTCTTATTCCATTCTATGAAGACTCATAATATTTGATAGAAGACTTACACAAAAGATGCTTATCACAGAACTGTTGGAACAGCTAAACTCTGGAAGCAACCCAAGTGCCCATCGCCAGGAAAATGGATACATATCTGAGGTGAAGTCACATAATGGAACACTATTAAGAAAAATAAGTGAACCTCAGCTACAAAGCATCTGGGCCAGCAACTGTGACTCCCAACGAGTGGCCTGGAGACCAACGGCATCAGAATCACCTGCAAGGTTGTTAACCAGGCACACTTCCCTCCCAGACCTACTGAATTAGTAACTGAGGTGGGGCCCAGCAAGCCTGTGTTTAGAAGGCCTCCAGGCCTAGCTGAAAGACTCAAGTTCGGAGAGCCACTCGTGCAGGGCAGTAACACAGCTGGGCAAGAAAAACTCGTCTCAGAAGAATACAAACAAATGTATTCTTTAAAAGTCAAAAAAAAAAACCAAACCACCAGCTACTAATGGGATCCTGCTGTACAGCACAGGGAAATGTATCTATAATCACTTATGATGGAGGATAATATGAGAAAACGAATGTGTACATATATATATACACGTGCGTGTGTGTGTGACTGGGTCACTTTGCTGTATAGGAGAAACTAACGGAACACTGTAAACCAACTATAATGTAAAAAATAAAAATCATTTAAAAAATAAAATAAAAAATAGCTACAGAAGTAACAGTGTTCAGAAGTACCAAAACATATGATAAAGCTATAAAGAAAAGCAGACAATGATTAACACAAATTAGGTTGTGGGACAGAGAGGGTAAGGCTATCAGGAAGGTCCTCACAGAATGGCCCTAAGATAATGAGTGTTTCTCAACCCGGTTAGGCAGTGGGTATGAGCACCTTCATTTTTCATTATTACCCTTCAAACTCTGTAATAAACTAGATTTTGTAAATATGGTTTCCAACATACAAAAATGCAGAGCTAGAGTAGGAAAGGGCAGGGAAAAAGACAATAATGAACATAAAATATAGCCCTGTGAACTCAATTCTAACAAAAGGCCTAGAAAACTATTTAAGTACATAGCAGGTGTTGACTATTTATAGACCATTAAATGTTGACAGTGATTCATATGCTCCTTCATTCTATTCTCCCCAATATCGCAATGCATAAAACAATCCAAAAAGAAGTATTTTTTTATAGAAAGTACCAACAGTCTAGAATTCGATGCCCACTTCACCATCATGTCCATTTTTTTTTCTTTTTTTTTTTTTTTTGGCTTTTTAGGGCCGCACCTGCAGCATATGGAGGTTCCCAAGCTAGGGGTCTAATCAGAGCTACAGCTGTGGGCCTATGCCAGAGCCACAGCCACGCCAGATCCAAGCCGCATCTTCAACCTACACCACAGCTCACGGCAACACCAGATCCTTAACATCTTTAAGCTTAGTTCTTTTTCCAGACTTGACATTCAAATCCTAACACACAGTACAGCCTAAGACAAGACAACAGTTTTCAATTCTGGCCTCAAAATACATTTTTCTTCTCCAGTTTCCCAAGGAATTCTGCTCAGGTTTGTTTCATTACTTCTCACATCGCTATATCAAGGTATCCGGCCAGCAGAAGTTTTGTTTTGTTTAAGTGAAAGAAAGGGGTAGGGGGAAGGGGTGGATGGACTGGGAATTTGGGGTTAATAGATGCAAACTATTGCCTTTGGAATAGCTAAGCAATGAAATCCTGCTGTGTAGCCCTGGGAATTATATCTAGTCACTTATGATTGAGTAGGATAGAGGATAATGTGAGAAAAAGAATCTATATGTGTGTGTGTGTGTGTGTCTGGGTCACTTTGCTGTACAGTAGAAAACTGACAGAACACTGTAAACCAGCTATAATAGAAAAACTAAAAATCATTTTTAAAAAAGTTTACACATGTAAAATTTAGTATTAAGTAAAACTGTACAACAAAACTCTTGTAAATCATACAGGCATTGCCCTAAGAAAATCATTTGTTTCTCATTTATTTTCTCCATTAGCAATGTGCTGCTAAAATCACGAGAGAATAAAGCATCGTTCATATGAATTAATTCCTAACCATCTGCAAAGAGGGAACCTGAAGGTTCGGCATCCAAAGAAAGGCAATTATGTACAATGAGCGAAAGAGTTGGTTCAAGGTCACACTGCCAAGAAATGACATATTCCAGTGGATTTAAACCAGCCTCTTCGAATTTTGGCATTCTCTGGTGTAAAAAATAAAACCCAAGTTCACTGAAAAGCAAAGCTTGCCACCTGCTGCCCAATGGCATAATCGTGAAAGTTCAAGTTGTGTCCACATTTTTAGACTCGAACCCTTTTATGCATCGACTGGAATGGATGTTTGATTTTATTAATTCTCACCAGTCTTTCCTCTTAAAGAATGTCAGCCCCAGTTTTCAACCAGATACTGCTTCAAACCCTTTACAAAATGAGCTATAACCCGTGTGCCTAAAACACAACAAACAAACAAAACCCCCAACTTCTAAACCATCATACATGCTGTGTATATAATAAATCGACCAAACTGAATTTGTGTTTATTATAGCATCCAGACCAGGGAAGAATTCCTTTGAAAACCTGCCAGCATTGTCCTAGGCTTCCATGGTCTGTCATCATGCTAGAGGATGTTGAATACTAAATCCACTTTCTGATCCATGCAGACTTTAAAATCCAAACTATTCATCATTCACTGAAGTTTATATACATTTGCAATAACAAATTTTAGGTAGCAGCCCAGCTAACCAAAAAGAAAAAAAAAAACTCACCTCCAAGATATCACTATTGCTTTATCCGCTCTAAAATTTAAACTCTAAACTATCTTACTTATATTAATTTTGGGTGCAAGTATCTTCATAAGTTCAAATATTTCCAGTATTTTTTCATCTGAATTCATTCTAAGAAAATCTGAGTAGGAGCATTTTAACCCCTTTTCCCCTTAAACAAAAACAACAAACCTTCACATTTTGCCTCCTTCTTCTAACTGTAGATTTGTGTATCCATGCCCTTATTCCCTCAAAAAAAAAAAAAAACAAAAACAAAAACAAAAACAAAAACAAAAGCACTTTTAGGAAGAAAGTGAAGCCTTGAATTTAAGGTACAAAATAGGATCTGAGAGGGAGAGATGTCGTGAAAACCCATCACAAGCTGGATCAAGAGAGAAAAAACGCAAAGAATCCTCCATGTGTTCGCCTTGCACCCAGGAACCTGGCAGGCAAGGGATTCTCGGGAGCTCTATAAGAAACAGACTCTCATCACACCACATGGCTAACTCCTGAGGCCCCTTTGAAATTAAGCTTTAAAGGCTTTTGCCTGTGGAACTTGCCCATATGCAAAATAGCACCAAAGCTAGTTGAAGATTTTTAGTTGTCTGGGAACCACTTTAAAGCAGACAATAAAAAATAATTCATTTTCAAGATAGATGGCACCATAATGTTGCACTATTTTCTAGTGTGCGTTTTTTCCCTAAACACTAGAGGCAGCGTCTCCATAAGAAAGGAAGTCCACCCCACTGAAGCCAGTTAGCATTCAGATTCTGCTGTTCCTGGGAAACAGATGCTGCTTCAAACCCTTTACAAAATTTTTGTGACATTTTTTTTTCTGTGATTGGCTTACCTTTTCCTTCCAAAATTCTACAGGAGCTACCAACTATCGTTGCTCCATGTTTCCAATCAGGCAAAAGTCCCTTTTCGCCTTCTCATTTCACTGCCCACACCTGAAGTGGTTTAAATTTGAAAAGCTAGTTAGGGTTTCTTTAGACCTGCCTACAGTACTATGTCTCCCAGTCAGAAGGGCGCCTGGCATGATGTTAGGGTAAGCTAATCATCTAATTGATAGATTTCAGGCCCATTAACACCAGAACCGGACTTTCACAGAACAGGTTAAATATTTGACTTAATATTAGTAGACAGAATCACATTACATATGCTTTGTCCTAAAAATAACAGAGCTCTCTACTAAAAAAAAAAAAAAAGTGAACCCCTCATTCCAGAAGTAATAGGAAGGGGGAAAACAGAGCAGGTATGGATGGTTCACTGACATTAAAAATACTTGCTTTATCACTAGCACAGTATCTGACACATACAAGTAAAAATGTGAGATTAACTCATCGCCTTTGGTTTCTCGCCAAAGAATTCCTAATGGAGCTTTGATCGAATCCTTTTTTTAATTTGAACATAAAGGTGGTACATGTAACTTTTTTAAAAGAAGTGCAGTATTTCCTCACTAGTTTTGGGAAGTACTTCTGATTCTGTGAAAGACAATACTATCATGAATGTATTATGTGAAACTTAGGTAAGCACACTGCTGGATTGATTACTTCACAAGGCAAACCATGAAATCTTTGCTAGCAATCCTAGGCCTCAAGAGCTACATTAAACAACAAATACAAGTGAAGTCTGAAACAAAATCGCATTACCTATTATTTAACATCACACAAATAATAATGCAACTGTTTCAGACTTTAATTCTTTTATTATTCTAAATAATACCTGAGAATATAATCCAACTAGAAACCAGATGATGTGACCAGATTAGGATATTTACAGCCTATCAACATGCAGATTGTTATACACCTGTGAGTGTGTGTATGCACGAGTGTCTGTACATGTGAGTGCAGGGGCAAGCTCTGCGACTATCCAAGTCTCATTTCCAGGCCATGTGTAAAGACATCATGAAAGGTGAGGAGGAACATAGGTGAGCTGATCGCTCCTAGTATAGGATGAAAACCACAGAGAGGATATGACGGAAGAGATACCAGAATAGTAATGGCAAAAATTGTCGAGCTGACTAAATGTTAAAAATCAAAGTCTGATGAACTTGAAAAAAGAGACCTTGATTTTTCTAAAGAGCATGATGAATTGTCACCAAATGGATTTTGAAGAGTGTTAGTGTGATCAACACAGAAGGAAATAATCTGGTTCTGATTTCAGCGGGTGAATTTGAATCCAGGGACACAGCAGAGTATGGAGAAGGAAGCTTTCAGACAGTCCCGCATTCTCCCACCTTCGGTGGAGAAGATCATGTGCATCATTTGATTTAACACGTCTAGAGTGAGAGAGAGAGAAAAACATGCATGTAATTCCTTAGTCTGGATCCAAAAGAACTAGTTTCTTGATGGTAGTCTGTATTCCTTCTCTTGTACAGAAAATTGGATTTGTTCTCAAGAAGTTACTATGAGAGGTGGGCAGGCTGCAAAGCTGGCTCCTTCAGGCATTGCTTTCTCTAACCTGACCATGAAAAAGCTGGGCCTCCCCTCACACTTTCACAGCCCCCCTCCTGACCTGGCTGCCCATGGATTTCTTTAGTGGTATCTCTCATTTCTCACAGCCCCACTCAAAGATCCTCTTCCCGACTGTCAGGGCTTTCCCGCATCTGGATCCACCCACCCAATCTCCTTTCCTACTATTCTTCAATTCCCACCAACTAGATCCATCTCCCACCTGTCTTGTGGAAACTAGACCCATCTCCCACTCATTCCCGCCATATCTTCCATCTTATTAGTTCCTTTACTTAAAGACCAGCCTCCCCGTCACTTTTCTAAGTCCTCCAGATTCCAATGTTTTTCCTTACACCGGTCCCCACTGATGGCCCCCTTCCTTATTCTTCACTTGAATTTATAATTTAACAATTAAGTATTATCCTGTATAATTAACTATTTGTCAGGTATTTGAGCCTGATCCCTCCAACTGGAGTGTCTAGAACAATACCGGGCATGAGTGTGGTTAGCACTCAATAAATATTTGTTGACAGATTGAATGAATCAACCACAATAAATAAAAAATGTGTGTTGTGGAGATTCTGTCTTCATTAAGGTGAGCCTGGGTTAAGGCAACTGGTTCAAAATGCCTGAGAACTGTTCAGGCCTGCAAAGTTACAGACAGTTCAGTAGAACCTAAAGACGTATGTCTGGGTCCATCAATAATCCTCTCATAAGACAGAAGAATTCTGAAATAAAGTACCTAATGAGCCATACATTGTATCCTTGTCCTCATACAGAAGTGAGAATTTTCAAAAATTCACTTTAAAAACTTTCTTCCTGGGAGTTCCTGTTGTGGTGCAGCAGAAATGAATCCAACTAGTAACCATGAGGTTGTGGGTTCCATCCCTGCCCTTGCTCAGTGGGTTAAGGATCCAGCATTGCCATGAGCTGTGGTGTAGGTCACAGATGAGGCTCGGATCTGGCATTGCTGTGGCTGTGGTGTAGGCCAGCGGCTACAGCTCTGATTCGGTCCCTAGCTTGGGAACTTACAGATGCCGTGGGTTCAGCCCTAAAAAGCAAAAAAAATAAAATAAAAATAAAAAGTCTCTTCCAAATTGGGGGATAAAAAGACTCAGTAAGTACTAATAACATTCTCTGCATACAAGCCCCCCCCCCCCAGAGTTCCTGAAATATTTAACAAAGGGATCTTTAATATGAAAAGAGCTTTTACAAATTTAAATATATATAATTATAAGAACACATAATATAAATGACATGCAATTTAAATGAAGCGAAGAATGTAAATACATTATTCATTTACATTATGAATGTAATAATAATGTGGCAAATGTTCAACCTCAATTTAAAAAACTAAGAACAAATTGAAATTATTCCGTGAGCATATGATAAAATCATACTCATGGAAATAATCAAATCCACTAAGACTTTACAGACTATTATTTATCAAAGTCTTATTTGATAGTGACCATACTTGCTCTGTTCAAAACATTAAGGATCTGAAATAATCTACTATATACATGTCACTGGCTAACACTGATTTTCATATGAAAACCACTGCCTTAAATTAATACAAAACAACATGGCAGCAAAGAAATTAATCAAGGAAATTGCACAGTATTGTTCCAACCTTGTGTACATTTAACACATGCACACTACATTTTCCAACTATTTAGATTCCCAGGTATCCTTTTAAGACATTAAGCCAATTAAGTCGTGAAATGCTTGCCTCAAACATGGAAATGAGTTTTTCAGGAATTTGTTTTATTCCTTCAAATAGCTTAGTTAAACCAGGACATAAAGAGGAGCTACAGGAATGGAAGAGAAACAGAAAGAGAACAAGAGTTCCACAAAGGACCAAGGAGGAAAATGGTTATTTGTGCCCAGGGAATGAGAAGTGGGAAAGAGAAAGTGCTTCCTTTCAAATTTTTCTCAAAGTAAACCACAACCTAATTGCCTCAAAATGTCTATGTCATCTTCCTGTTTGAGTTAAGAACATCCTTCCTAGAAATATAATTAGGAAGGATTAGCTGCTGCATAAAGAAGCTTTGAACAAATTAAGAAAGAATGATGTCTCACTTTAGATTCTGTCCATCAAATCTCCAAATACCAGCACTTGGCAAAATACCAACATCGGGCCAAAAAAAAAAAGAAAGAAGAAGAAAAAATGCAGCGCTTTAAAGCAATAAAAGTAATGCCTATGTCAAGAAAGCCCTAAAATGAGATTTTAAAAAATAATAATAATTTCAGTATCTGTGGCGTACATGCTAGCTAATATTTTTTACTTTATTATTTTTTGTCTTTTTGACTTTTTCTAGGGCTGCATTCACGGCATGTGGAAGTTCCCAGGCTAGGGGTCGAATTGGAGCTACAGCTGCCGGGTCTACACCACAGCCACAGCAACACCAGATCCAAGCCATGTCTGCGACTTACACCACAGTTCACGGCAACACTGGATCCTTAACCCACTGAGCGAGGCCAGGGACCAAACCCGAAACCACATGGTTCCTAGTCAGATTCGTATCTGCTGCGCCACGACGGGAACTCTGCTAGCTAATTTTTGAAAGATTTGGGAATAGCTTCTAAATTGGTAACTTACGATAATGAAGGAACTGTCGTAGCTGTCACATTTTCTTCCTGAGACAGAATACATTTTGACTAAATGAATCCTGATTGTTTTGAAAATAAACAACTTTTGGTCAAATAAGAGTAGTTTACTTGAGACTTCATGCAACAGCTAAAATTTTTCACTCCTCCATCCTTTTTATTTATATTTTGGGCTTTAAAAAAAAAACTGTGCAAGTTTTTAAAAATTACTTTGGTAAGTGGAGTCAGACTATGGCATATGAAAGATGGCAAGGAGAACATGGACTGAAAAGTCAAGTTCAAGTCACAGCTCTATGCTACCTTTCCATGTGACAATGGGTAATGTATCTGCCCCTTTAAGTTACAAAACTTCATGGTCCACACTGGTCGGAAATTTGGGAAGATGGAAAAAAACCTGTACTGAATTCATTCTTGTTCTATTTTTCTGTTACCTCAAATAACTTCTGAAAGGGACAAGGACCCAGGGCTAATTTTATTCAAAGATATTGATAAAATATTTCTTCTGTGTTTTGGTAAGAGCTAACTCCATGAATCACATCACCCTAGAGTCAGATGAACTCCCAGAGAAAAATAAAGTCTGCCAGAATGTCCCTGTTTTCTTCCTATGAGAGTTGCGTCAAGGTTCAAATCAATTAATATTTAATTAAATACTCATGAGTACTAGGAAATTCAAGCTCATAAACTGGATTTATAGTGTCAGTTTCAGTAATTTTCCCAAGAGACTGGCTGCCTGGGCTCTGCTGTCACTGTTTTGTGAACATGCCTTATGTCTATCACAGGCATTCTAGGAGAGAGAGGAGCAAAAAGACTTGGCATTGTGACATCCAGAAGAGAGTGTCCAGAGAAGGAAGTGGAGTCTGATCAGTGCAAGTTCCTGTAACACTTGGAAATCTATAGAAGCGGGTCCCATCATCACCTAGTGGTACCCCAGAAAAACCAGATGCCAGGGCTGACCCTGTCCCGGGATAGCAAGTGGGATGACTGAGTGAACCTCTGCCTCCTCTCATCAGGGACTCATTGAACTTATCTCTTCTGATTCCTTTGGAGAAACTGAGGCAGCTTAGAAAATGGGTTAATATCTGCATTCCTGTGCGGTCAGACTTTCTGACTCAGAGCCATCATGTCACCCACTTATTTGTTCACCAGGCAAGCACTGTGCCTGGTAGGGTAAGTCACACAAACTGAAATGGATGCTATGAAGGGAGGAGGTGGGGCGACGTGGTGCTGCGGAGGCATCTTTCAAGGGCTAAGGGAGGTGTCAGGGAATGCCTTCCTGTAGAAACTGAGATCAGTGGAAATGAGCTGCTGGTAACTGGGAAGAAGAAGGTGCCTGTCTGTGCACATGTGGCTGAAGACAGAGAAAAATGTGTCAGGAAGGACTGGGCAGATTCCAGGAGCTGCCAGCAGCATGGTGACAGATTGTGCAGCATGAGGCCATGGGAGCCTCATGCCCTAGGAGCAGAGAACTAATCTTTTATGAAAAGCCAGTGAGGCTCGTGCAGAGCAGGACAAGAAAAGAGTTACATTTTGAAAAGACCCCTCTAGTTTGAATGAGCTTTCACACTTCAGAAAGTCCCCCAACACCTGGCATACAGGGGACAGGCAGAGCCTTTCTGTCCCCACTCAAGGGAAAGCCCACCTAACTAACAACTATAGGAACCTTCTCCAATTCGCTAGTTAATTTCACCCGGTCTTTCTTTCACTGTCCTGCAAAAACACATCAACATCTTGTCCAAAAACTGCAGTCCTGAAAAATGACGGACATTTTTTTCCTGGACTAGCAAATGAAGGGTTTCTCTTCTCCACCGTGTTTAAGTAGACATTCTTTCCACTTACAAGTTCTTGTCTCTGGGACCCTAGGATCAGCTATTTCTGTGAGGTCATCTCTAGTACTTTGGAGGAATAGATAAGTAGGTGAAAAATATACGCAACCCTGAAAAGCTCAGTGAAAAGATACTAACTCTAGGCATAGTGACCATTCGAGTTATTTAACTTGGCTTTTTATTTCCTACTTGTGCATATTTTGTGTAATGTGAGGGGTACTTGTCACCCCCCATCCCCCGCACCCCCACTTGGGATTCACAGAGGTTCTTTAGTCTGACACCAGGCAACTCTAGGGCAGAGAACTGCTATCAACATTTAGTCTTATAATTTAGTCTACACTTTGCTCAAACATAAACAAATGCTTCAGCCAAGGAAAACAAGGAAAGAGGCTTTAGTGCAACCCCAGAGGCACCTTGGAAGGATTCACGGGCAGTATCTCTGGAATGCCAAAACATATCGGAATGTAAAGAGGAATCTTTAATCTACACAGCACCCAAAGTCAGACCCTCAAAATCATCCTAATGCTCAGCATCAACCATGCAGGCCAGGCCAAAGCCCATGGGCCCCCTGTGTCAGCCCAACTGTGTTCTGTTCCAATTGCTTATCACAGAGTTCGTGTGTGTTTCATTCCCAGTTCTATTGTCAGTTTGCAGCAAGTTCTCTGATAACTAATTAATTCAATTTTCAGTGCACAAATTTATTTCAACTTAGAGGAATAATCACACGGGAAACACATTATTGGGCTCAAGGGCCCCCATCTAGCTGTTGAAGGAAGAGATATTCCTCACTCCTCCCACCCCTTCCTAAGCGCCCCCTCCCCAAAGAGAGTTGCTTGAGAGTCCACAGACCACTCTGTCTAGTGGGTGGGGCCAATATATGTCCATGTGGTGCTGGCTTTTCAACCCTTAGTTCCATGAGGCTAAAGGCATCAAGAGAGCCAGCCCCCCTCGCCCCACCCACCCCATCCTTCGGCGCCTGGCCATCTCGAGACTCTAGATCTTTTGGTTTCTACCTTTTCATCTGCCACAAGTGCTTGAATGTGCTGGTCCCAAAATTTCAGAGCACAGCAGGGGCCACGCTTACGCCTTAGGTCTATAGGATATGTTTAAATCTGACATTTATAACAGCCATAAGGGCTGTCTCTGCTCCTCACTGATGAGCACTTTGATAATTATTTACTATCCCTTCTGATTAGAGTTCACTTCTGAGTAGCAGAGAAAACCACCAGGTCCAGACTGGGTCCTGGGGAAAATCCTATGGTAGCCAGAATAACCACCCCCTAAAGATGTCCCCATCCTACTCCCCAGAACCTGTGACTACGTTAGGTTACATGGCAAAGGGAAATTAAAGTCGCAGATGGAATTAAGGCTGCTCAATAGCTGGCCTTGCAATGGGGAAATTATCCTGGACTCTTTGGGTGGCCCAAGATCATTATAAGTGTCCTTAAACGTAGAAGAGGGAGGCAGAAAAAAAGAACCAGAGAATGGCAGAGAGGACTCAGCCGGAGATGATGGGCTTTGGTGATGGAGAAGGGCTACAAGAACACAGATGCAGGCAACCTCTAGAAGCTGGAAAAGGGCAAGGAGACAGGTTCTCCTCTAGAGCCTTCTGAAGGCAGGCAGCCCTGCCAACATTGTGATTTTAGCTCAGTGAGACCTACGTCACACTTCTGACCTCCGAATTATGAGAATAAATGTGCACCATTCGAAGTCACTAAACTTGTGGTAACTTGTTAACAGCAGTGACAGGAAAGTAGCAAAAACGCCATCAAAGAGAGAGGATAACGTCACAGTCTGCCTAAATCTGAATGCAGACCTTACACTTACTAGCTAAGCGAATGGAGGTAAATGGTTTAATCCTTCTGCACCTGAATTGCTTCATCATATAAAATGGGGATAACAATAATAACATCTCTATCGCTTTCCTTTGAGAGGGTTAAATGAGCTAATACTCAGGAGGTAATTACAAGAGTGCCTGGCAGAGAATAAACAAACACTCGGTAAATATCAGCTGGTATTATCACTATGCCGTACCAAACACCATCCTGATTCCTGGCAATTAAACTGGGGCGCAAACCATCCCAGCCGTTGCCCTTTACAGTCACAAACTTTGAGTTTCCACACAACTCGGGATACACCTTTGGCCAGAACTTAAACCCAGTCCAGAAACCACGGGGCCAAGACTTCCTCCCAGGACCCAGCAGGGTGCAGAGAGCAGGAGCTACACAGTGACCTTCCCTACTCTTCTCCCGCCTCTCCCAGCCCCACCCCACAGTCTGATCCTCCTGTCAAGGCCTCTCAGGAGGAAAACCTTCCTTGCTTCCAAGGCCACAAACACTCTCCCACCCCGCCATTTGCCTCACGTGCCTCTTTTTCTCAGACAACAAAACGGTGCTGATGCACAGATACCGACACGATCTAACGTTCATACCGAGGATATGAAGTCCTTCCCACTGGGCTTGTTTTCCTGATGACTTAGTTCACAAAGGTCTTTTTTTGCTTTGGAATTTGCATGTAGACCTGTATACACAGCATTGTTCCTAGGAGCTGAAAACCAGAAAAATGCCCAACACCCATCAAGAGCAGAACGAGAAGATGTTGCAGTGTATTCGTAAGATGGAATCGCCTCTGAAATGTACGTGTGAACTGCAGTCACACACAACTACAGGATGAACCTCAGGTAGGATGATGAGTGAAGACAGACACCCTGTAGGATTCATTTATAGCAGGTTCAAAGGCAGAACGGATCTCTGGCGTCAGAAGTCAAGAGAGAGCCCCCTTTGGGGAGGATGAAGAGGGCAGATACAGGAAAAAGGGGGCTTCGAGGGGCTGGCAGTGTTCTGCGCTGATATGGATGGTCCTTCCCTGAGTGTGGGATAATCACCAGGCATGAGCACTTTTGATTTGTGTACTCTTCTGTATACAATTTCAATTGAACTTCTACTTTCTAAAAGTACTTTTTCACATGCATATAAAATCAGTCATTGGTTCACATGTTTAGGTCCCGCCACTTTAGGAAAGTGTCATCAATGCTAAAATCCCCAGACTGACTTCCTTGTCCTCAACGTTCAACCACCTTGCCTTTTTTTTCCACATCAAAAAGCAAAGCTCAAAACCTTCATCTCATAGACTCGCTGGGCAAATACAACAAGGAATGCAAAGTACCCGGCAAAATGTTCAAGGCTTTACAAAGGCACATAATAATGCTCAGTATTATTCCAAGAGAAAAGGGTCACACCTACAATATAGGTATTCAGGAAACAAGCCATGGACAGGGACTTAGACATCATTAGCATTTTTTTTTTCTCCAGGCAAAACTAAAAAAAAAAAAAAAAAAAAAATATTAAACATTTACTGTAGCCCTACTGTGTGCCTATGTAGATAAAGAGATGAAAGACTGTGGAGTAAGCCTGACCACAGTGGTTAAGTACAGAGAGCACAGAAGAGAACTGTGGGATAGGTCGGCAGAGCTGGGTGGGGTCAACACTTAGCTAGGTCTCCCCCAGAGTCAGAAATCATTTGGGGAAACCATCTATTTCGAGTACTGACCATTTCCTTGGCTTCTTTAATGAGTTCAGACAAGGTCCCAACCTCAACTACTAGCGCCACAAAAAGCTTAAAACTTCTCCCTAAAGTTTCACCGGATGGTGCCGTATTATAGAGTTGGTTTTTTTTTTTTTTTCCCCTTCAGGGGTAGGATGAGAAAGTCCAAATAAAAGGAATGAGCTCATATTTTGCTGTTATTGCTGTTAATTAGGAGAGAAGAATACTTCAAGGAACATTCCAAAGTCTTCCATCCTTGCAGTTATCATAGCATATAGGTTTCTTTGAAGACCCACACAGCCACAGTGACCGGAAGCTGAGAACTGGCCCCTCTTCTCCGTAGCATAGACATCACTCAATGCTGCTTCCTATTGACTGGCCCATGGTAAATGTGAAGTATTCATTTCTCCAGACCTTTGAAAGTGGAACCCATCATCTCAATGTGGATTTTGAAGGGCCTTCCTTATATTTAGAAAATATCTAAGCTCACTTGACACATAGAGAATATACTTGAATTATTCCCGTCTTAAAAGAGACTCTTTTCTAATTTGCTTCTTTTCTCTTCACCCCATCCCTGGGAAGAAGATGACGGAAAAGATGGACAATCAATGCCATTAGGTATGTTCAGCCCCCTCCACCAGTTTGAGACAGGACAAAATGATTTTTTTCTGGAGAAACTAACCACCATCCTTTGAAACCTCGGGATATAAAATGATGAAAATAGCCATCACCAGGGAAGAAAAAAAGATTGGATACATGTGAGCTCTTGAGATAGATTTGACATCCATATCCTGAGCAAAAGCAGACTTCCTTCTCAAGCTCAAAGAGAGGCGACTGGGCACACGGCGTCCTGCAGAAGTGCTTCCTCCTCATACAATTCAGATAACGGCTCCCAGTTTGGCAAAGCAGTGCTCATTTGTACCTACATTCTCTTAACAACCAGAAGACATCAGCCGCTGAAGAATGCCCCTGATGACCTCCACCTCGTGGTTCCAGGGTCAGTGCCTGTAACACCCATCATGATCAACAACGTTTAAGACAGACCCTTGACACATGTAGAAACAGTCTCATTGAACTGTACTGAGGGTTGAAAATAAACTCTTACCAGAAACTTCAATATATATGTGAAAGTGATACTGATAAAAAAAAAAAAAAAAAAAAACTCTTGAAAATTGAGTAGTTTTAGTTTTTGCTCCTTTGTGGAGCTCCTGGCCAAAGCATATAAGCATTAAGGCCTTTTTACATACAGGACTAAAGACAGACACTGGATGTGTACCTGTGCCCTAAGAGAGACAATTCTTGGATGAGTACATTAACAGCTATTTACAAATAACATCTACAGGATGCAAAAATGGGAGTAACCTGAAAGTGTTAATATGGACTTTCCAAGGAATGTAGTATTATAAAGTGACGTAAGAAAGTTCAAAGAATCAAAAAAGTGACTGCCAAAATTTGTATACAGGAAGACGAGGTATCATTTGACCTTTTGTTTAGCTCATGGAGGATCCACGCAGTGGCCCAGAAAACCGGTAAAAGAAACACCATAATAATAAACTTTCATGAAAAGCAGGGATGGAATTACCAACTACAGCAATGACTACTGCCAGCACGTCCTGACCAAGGTCTTTCCAGACCAACACCTGACCAAGTGGCCAGGCACATACCACTGATACTCGCTTGCTTTCAGTCCCTGATGGAGTACAGACACAGAGGATGAGCTTGGCTATTCATCATCCACAAAACTCAGTCCGAAGCCATCCATTCACCAAGTATCAAACACTATCAAAGACCTTGGAGATCCTTGATATTACCAAGAAGTCTTTGAAAACCGAAAGATAGGAAGACTTCCATAGCCTCCCTTTCTCCCCACAGTCCGAGCCTGGGTCATAATGGATTGTCTTCTCCATTGCCTCCTACATTCAATTAAGTGCCAAGGTCTTTCATTAACAACAACTCCTGAGCTCACTTCCTGCTCCACATTATCAGCACTGCTACACCTCTTCAGAGCCAGTCTCTAATGACTGCCAGTTCCAATCCATTTTAGATGCTACAGCCAGATTAATCTCCCAAGGCAGAAGAAAAACCATAGCAGTCTTCCTACTTGAAACTTTCACCTTTCTTGTTACTCTTGATTACAGAAAATTTCAAAAATATATAAGAAAATTTCAAAAATATATAAAAGGCATAAGAATGGTGTACCCACCATCCAGCTTCAAAAATCAATCCCCTTATGGCCAATCTTGTATCTCCATACCTCAACCCACTAGATAATTTCAGTCAAAGCTCAGACATCATATGATTTCATCTGTCAATACTTTAATATGATTCCCTTCCTTACCTAACTACAAAGGCAAATCACAGCCCCTCAAATCAATAATTATATCAACAAATTTCCAATCAATATCAGCATTTTCATGATTGTCCTATAAGTCATCATCACTATCTTTTTCTTTTATTTACAGTTTGTTTGCACCAGAATAGACATAATCTAAATACTGTGATTGGTGAATATGTTTTTTAAACCTCTTTTAAGCTATAGGTTCCCCCTTCATCACTTTTCCTATTTTGTTTTGTTGTGTCTCTTCAGAATTGGTCTGTTGAAATCTTAGTCTTTAACTTGGTTTTTAACCAATCTTTCATTACCACTGGCCTTCATTTATAATCAAGTTCCAATCAAATCATACCCTAAATGTGGTCATCTTAAAATACATTCATGGGAGTTCCCGTCGTGGTGCAGCAGAAACGAATCTGACTAGGAACCATGAGGTTGCGGGTTCGATCCCTGGCCTTGCTCAGTGGGTTAAGGATCCAGCATTGTCGTGGCTGTGGCATAGGCTGGCAGCTGTAGCTCTGATTAGACCCCTAGCCTGGGAACCTCCACATGCCATGAGTGCAGTCCTAAAAAGCCAAAAAAAAAAAAATTAAATAAATACATTCATAAATTCCTCGACATTTCTCTCTTTAAACAATTCAGCTTTTTAACTGCAGTCCCTTTGAGGGTGGACTCAATTTAGTGAATCACTTCTAATGGACAGAATGAGGTGGCAGGGAAGGTGTGTCATTTTCAAGACTGAAAAGGCCAGGTGGTTGGGGAGAAGCCAGCAGCCATGTTGTGAGGACACTCAAGCAGCTGTGTGCAGAGGTGCGTGGGGAAAGGCAGGAATGCCTCCTGCCAACAGCCATGGGAGTGAGTCACTTTAGCAGTGGGTTAGTCTAACCACCCCTGAGATTGCAACCTCGGGAGAGTCCCTGAGCCATGGTTTCCAACTAAGCACCTCAGACTCCTGACCCATAGAGACTGTCAGACAATGAATGTGTATTGTTTTAGGATAGCAAGACTAAGGCGGCCTCCTTAGTATTTGGGGGTGGCCTGTTACACATCAGTAGAGAACCAATACACTGAACTTTGTGGTATCACATCATAGTTTTTCCTAGCAATGATCTTCTCCAGTCCTTTGTGTCCAAATTTAACCATCTTTTCAGGCTCCAAGATGACCTTCTTCAGAGCTGTCCCTGGACCTCCAAGGCCCCGATGTTCAAAAACCTGTAAATAACTGTTTCTTCCTTAGATTTCCCAAAGAACTTTGTATCTGGTTCTAATTCACATGGTCTAAAACCAGCATGGCCAAAAGTAAGACCAATTCATCTACCACCCAGCTGATGAAAATGTATACTTCTGACGTCACCGTTCTACTGAAGTTGCTGTTCCTCAAATAGGCCAGGCGTGCTCCCCCAGGGCCACTGTCCCACCCCTGCCTATCACCGTGATTCATGCCCTCACCTCCTTCAGGCCTGTGCTTGAATGTCACCTTCTCAGCAGAAGCTTTCCTAACAACCCATTTGAAACCACCCGGGCCCTCACTCCTTCCCATCAAACACCCACCCAGTCCTCCCTGTCCGTTACTGAAGTTTGATTTTCTCCACAGCGCTTAACCACAATCTAACACATATTTTACGTATGCCATTCACCAACTGTCTCCCCGCTTCCAGACTGTGGGCCCCAGGAAGGTGAACATTGGGTTCAGCTGTTCAGTGCTATGTCCGGAGCCCCTAGAACAATGCACAGCATGTAGCACGTGCTCAATAAAAACCTGAATATATGATCCAGATTGTGGTATTTCATACGCCACATAATGGATGTAATACCAACTAAACATGGTGATATTTCAGGTGTCTTTATGTCTACAAGCATTTAAAGGAGGCTGCATTAATTTCCTCCTTAATTAGATAAAAACCAAACCAAATCTTGACACATCCTAAAGTCAGTAATCTTTGAAAAAGAAAACTTAAGAATTGTTGCATTCTTACTTTTTTTTTTTTTTTTTTTTTTTTTGGCGGCACCCACAACATGCAGAAGTTCCTGGGCCAGGGTTCGAACCCACACCACAGAAGTGACCCAAGCCACAGCTGACAGCACCAGATCCTCAATCCACGGAGCCACCAGGAACTCCAAGAATTGTTACATTCCTAGGGGTAGCCAAAATGGTCCTATCATATGTGCCTCCTTGGCAGTTTGATTAAACATGATTTCAGGTGATCGTATTATTACCTCAATTCATTGGTGGGCCAACTGCACCCCTCCCTTTGCACCCCTCTCGAGTGAAAGCTCATCTACCATTTCAAAATCTCCTTAAGAGCCGAACTGGATCCTATATATCTGAATATTCCCTGAAGTGCCCAGATAACAGGGCAACTGGCTAAAGCTTATTATGAAAGCATCAGAATTACTACCCGTAAACACACGCCTGTAACAATGCTAGTGTAAAAGCCATCTTCACTCAGCAGGTGAAGTCTCTGAAGCAAATTAGCTAATGATTTTCTTTTTTCCAAAGCTAAGTTAGAGCTGAAACTTTAGCTTCCTCTTTGACTCACAACATTCTAAGCTAAATTACACTGCTGCTACCAAAAAAAAAAAAAAAAAAAAAAGTGGGAGGGAGGCTGCTCCTTTGTCTGACATCTGACGTATCTCACTAACAATCTATATATACACAGCAATCATAGAGGGTCAAATTCCACCAGGGGATGGTGATATTTAAGATGAATGATGTTGCTTGTAAATGACTTCACAGTTTATGTACATAACAGTGCTAGGGAAAAAAAAAATGATTGCAATGCACAGCAATCTGACTCTGGATTGCCAAGGCATGGTTCAACACAGAATTGTCCTTTGTTTTGGGGTTTTTTTTTCTCTTTTGGCTGCCCCCAAGTTTGCTGCAAATGGAGTTCCTGGGCCAGAGATAGATCTGAGCCACAGTTGAGACCTACACTGCAGCTGCAGCAGTGCCGGATCCTTCACCCACTGTGTGGGGCCAGGGATCAAAGCTGCATCTCAAGGCTGCAGAGAAACCGCTGATCTGGTTGTATCACAGCAGGAATCCTGTTCTTGTTTCTAAGATCGAGAACAATGCTAGAAGAGAGATGGCTAGCTATGACACAATGAAAGCTTTATATCATTTAAAGACATTGTCACATTCATCTACTGACACACAAATACTGCTATCCTTTAGAGAGGGGGCCATCAAGCCATATTTCAGGGGCCACAGCTGGCCCAGAGCCTGTTTCTGTAGAGCCCACAAGCTAAGGATGAGCTTTAAACTTTAAAATGAGTGAGAAAAAAATTAAAAGAACAATAATATTGGGTGACATGAAAGCCAATTTCAATCTCCATCAATAAAGTTTTAGTGGCACAGTCACACTCATTCACTTAAGCATTGTCTACCGCTATTTCTGTGCTGGCGGCTGGACTGAGAGGCTGCAACAGAAACCGTATGTCCCACAAAGCTATAATCAGTTACCATGTGGCCCTTTCCAGAGAAAGTTTGCCAGCCTCTAGGTCAGGGCATGGACACAGACTGCCTCTTTAAATCCTAACACTTACTATTCACTTATGAATTGTTAAGTACTTGAACACAGTACTTAACCACTTTGCATCTCGGTTTCATCTGTAAAATGGGGTTAATAATGGCACCTACATTATGGGGTGTCCCTATACATTAATACATACAAAGCACCTGAAAGAGTACCTGACATGCAGGAAGCTGTCACTAAGTACCAGCTATAACACTCATTCCTTCTCGCTGAGGGCTTCAGGATGTGTTTTCCCACTGAAATGGTGGCCACATGGTTACATGCCAGAGAAGCCCCCCAAACCTCTTTATCATGGTAGGACTGAAGTAGGAGAAGTAAGAGAAAGAAAAAAAGAAAACCAGAAAGAAGTGGACTAAGGAGGGAAGGAGAAAAAAGGACAAAGTTATCAGGACCCCACTCAGCAGGAACAGTAGGTGGTCTACTCAAAGGGGAAATATAAATTGGGATAATTTCATCTATAGTAACAGATCAAATAACTTCTGCGGGCTGACTGGATACTAATCACCAGGTGGAAACTATCTCTAGTTGGGGGGAAGCATTCAAAATTCCGAGCAAGTGACTTACAGATGAACGGCTGGGTCATTTTTCAGTTGAGAACTTCCTGTATTTTACATTCCTAGACAAATGACAAATGATAGTTGCAGTAAATTCTGCATCTTGTTATCCATGTAAAGTAGCTAATCAAAAGGAAACAATTTGTGTGAGGACCCTGTCCTTAAAGAGTTCTCATTTTGTTCAGAATAGCACTTACTCCTTAATGCTAAGAAGAAAACATGTTCCCATAAATAAAACACAAGCTCGTTCACCAAAAACGTACCTGCATGGCAACTGGGAGGTAAACACGGTGTTAAGAGAAGATACACTTAACCTGCCACCGAGGTAGAGAAATTCTCGTTCCCAAGACTCACTTTCATTCGAACACCTTTCTCTGTATGCAAAGCTGAGTTCCTACCTTTTCCAGGTACCTTTAAAAATCACACTCACTGGAGTTCCCATCGTGGCTCAGTGGTTAACGAATCTGACTAGGAACCATGAGGTTGTGGGTTTGATCCCTGGCCTTGATCAGTGGGTTAAGGATCTGGTGTTGCTGTGAGCTGTGGTGTAGGTTGCAGACATGGCTTGGATCCCGCGTTGCTGTGGCTCTGGCATAGGCCGGTGGCTACAGCTCCGATTCGACCTCTAGCCTGGGAACCTCCATATGCTGTGAGAGCAGGCCCAAGAAATGGCAAAAAGACAAAAAATAAATAAATAAATAAATAAATAATTACTCCAAAACCTTTACAACACCCCCACCTCAAAAAAAAAGGAATGATTTAACTCACAACTCCACCATAATCAAACAACAATCTTTACTATTCCCTTCCAACCTTGATTCCCTTAATCCTCACTACTGCTTTGGTTAACGCTTACAATAAATCTTTGCTGCAGAGCCTAAACACCCACATCAAGTATTTTTAAGTGACTTGATGTGTACACATAACATGTAAAACCTCAAGAAAAGGGGAAAAAGACATTATTTAGAATTCTCGCTATGGCACAGTGGGATAAGAATCCAACCACAGCAGCTCAGCTCACTCGAGAGGTGCGGATTCAATCCCTGGCTTGACACAGTGGGTTCAAGGATCCAGTGTTGCCACAGCTGTGGTGTAGGTTGCAGCTGCAGCTTGGATTCAACCCCTGGCCCAGGACCGTCCACATGCCACAGGTGTGGCCATTAAAAAAGAGAGAAAGAGACATTATTATCCAAGTGATTTCTGCCAATTGTGCAGGAAAGGGAGAGTGATTTGAAGCAATGCGTCCAAGAGAGCACTTAAGATGCTCCTGAGCTGGAGGCAAGATTAACATGACTCACTGAGAATGTATCTGCTGGGAGAGTCCTGCTGAAGGCTTCGGCTTGAGGGTCAAGGTCATCTGGGCCATGGGACTGACTCTTGGTAGAGCGTCGGCCTTCTTAGATGAAGTGTGTTTTGCTGTTTGCTCAGGAGGGACCCAGGAAGAAGCGGCCACAGGACTCTGTCCTCCAAAAACTGGTGATGAGGTGTCCTGGGCAGCTGTTGTTTCACAGGCTTTGCCCTTGGTCCCTGGTTTACACACACACAGTTGAGGCCGAAGACACATCCCTCCATTCTGGCATGGTGGAACACAGCTTGCTGTGGAAAGACAAGAGACACACACTTTGAAGAAAAGCATTGTAGACATTCTTAATTCTTCCAAAAGCTTCCCAGTAGCATCAGGCTGCTCCCCAACAAAATAGAATAAGGACGATGTTTACGATGATGACAATACTGACAGCTAACATTTATTAACAGCTTCCTAAATGCCAGGCATTGTTCTAACAGATATTGACAAATTTAACCCCTGAACAACTGGTTTAAGTAGATATTTCATTTTGTCCACTTTATGGAAGAAGAAACAAAAGTCACACACTCATTAGTAAACAGAAGAGCTGGGATTTGAATTCAAGTGAACTGGCTCCAAAGGCATCATTCTTAAGCATGCTACTACAGCTGCCCCTTAGAAATGCATCAGAAACACAGAGGGGAAACTTAAGAAAGTACCCCGCCCTTTCTAAGTTGAGTTCTGTGGCTTAAGTTTAAATTTTAGGTATCCAAACAAGACTTGGCAAAAAACAAAAGCCCAGTCCCAAACCCCAAACAAAAGGTGTTACAGCCTTCATCTTGCATAAGCTATCAGAGCTTGAAATGACTATTTCAGAAATTTAGTCCAACTTGCTTTTTTAAGAGAAGAACCAAGGATAGAAAGGTTGACAGTCACCTACGATACACTTTTATGTGTGTGTGTATATATATGTATGTATGTATATATTTTAAAAGCCAGTGCACCATACACCATCCCTAATCTTATACCAAAAGGCGACCAAACAGAAACAGCCTCTTTATCTCCTCTTTGCTAGGATGTGTATACTTTGAATCACCAGACTTGTGGCCAAGCAGTTTTAAAGTTATGGGTCACAGGAAAGGTAAATGGATTTTATCATAGGCGAGGTCTCCTAGGAATTTAGATGTTACTGACTTAATATTTATTAATGTCATAGGCCTATGGACATGATTCCTTCATTCCCTTCTTTTTTGTCCAAATACATTTATTTATGCCAACCTTGTGCAATCTAGCTTTGACTTAAACTCTTGGTCCTCAGGCAGATCACAATACTAAATCTCCCACAAAATTCAATGTAAGATGCAGTCCACAAACAATTACAAAATAGATCAGGGATATGAACCAGAGGGGGCTCAGTAATGGAAGAGCCAAATGACCAAGACCCAAAAGCCCGGAAACCTACTGATTTTCTATAAAAGAGAGAAGATACTTTTCCTATCTTCCTACAACACAATTCCTATTAGGTATAATAAATAATGATAAGAAATGGCTGTCAAGTGTCAGAATACTAGGCGGACAATGTTTCTAAAAGTTCGGAAGAATTCCTGCGGGGGGGCGGCAGGGGGAATAGAAAAGAAAAATGAAGCCAGCTCCCAAGGTGACCTTGGGGTAAGTTACTTTAGCTTGGCTTCTGCACCTGTACAAGTCTAGGGGCAGGAGGCGGGCAGTAGCTGCTGGTTCTAAAACAGTCCCCAAGGGCTCTTTCCATATTAGGCTTCTAGAATTCAAAGTCAAAAGCCACGCACTTCTAGAGTTCAAGATTCTAATTTATCAGCGTTTTCCTGGCCGACTGATGATCATCAGGTCCCTACTCAGCCACGGTTATTTATGGAATGTCGCAGGAATGGAAATGGGCTCCACCCAGGGAGAACAGAAGTGGCCACGGGCGAGGACTGGACGGGGCTTTCAAAACTGAGCCTGTGCCAGAGATCAACCCCCCCAGGCACTTTTCATGTATACATTCTCTTCATGCTTTCAATTAGAAACACGTTTCAGTTGAACATCTGAGAATGATTTCCGCTTCTGCTCCCTCCCAAGGTGTACTGCAAATCTACCAGGAAGGCTGCACAGCGTGGCTTACAAAAGCTGGTACCTAGATGGAGGTCAAGCACTGAACTCTCCCTCAGACCATGGAGAATATACGACAAGGAACTGTCTTGAGGATGACATGCATGGGTTAAAGGCATAAAAGAAGAGCGATTTTTTTCAACGCTTCAAATTTTACATGTGGTAAGGTGAGGGGGCAGGGAAAGAAAAAAAGAAAAAGAACTTAAAACTCACACAAAAAAAGAAACGTTCTTTAATAATTGTACGACTGTCTACAATGCCACCCTTTCACAGTAAATTACAAACAGACAATAAGGAGAATGGTTAGACAATTTTCTCTTGCACCTTCCTCATTTGAGCTCTGGCAGCAGCCTCCTGGAGCATGAAGATAGGAGGGGCTGACTTCGACTGGGAGAGGGAGGAGTGGAGAACAGATTCCCTAATTGCCAAGACAAGCCCCCCTCCATGAAAAGCAAAACTCACATCCTACAACCACTGTTTATCAAGCCATTTTTCCTATGATATTTGGACCTCGTGCAAGAGCAGGTCCCACGTGTCACTTCCCAAAGTGTGGTGCCTGGACCAGCAGCAGCAGCATCTGGAACCACTTTAGAAATGCACATGCTCAGGCTGCCCCTGGCCTGCTAAATCCAAAGCTAGAGCCCCACAATCTGACTGCCCTCCGGGTGGGTCCGATGTACACTCAAGTTTGAAAATCACTGACAATGCAGTGTTTGGAAACTGGCAGTCTTCCACTAACACCTTTTTTTGAGAATTGACATTTTTATCACTGACAGTTTGGGGTTTTCACATTTCAATAGCTTTTATGTTACAGAATTCTTGCCATGATAGATGCTTTGTTTTATGTTGCCCTTCTGTTTTGAACGTTATTTATTTTGTGGCCATGCCCATAGCACGTGGAAGTTCCCGGAGGCCAGGGATCGAATCTACACCACATCAGTGAACCGAGCTGCTGCAGTGACAAGGCTGGGACAAGGCTGGATCCTTAACCTGCTGTACCACAAGGGCACTCCTCATGTTTTTAAAAATTAAAAATCGTTTTCCACGTGACCATGCAAGAGAATTATGGGTCCTTTCCAAAAGTATATATTGGTCACCATCTGCTTCACGACCAATTGTAAAAAACTGGTAGGCATGCATGAGAAAACTGTTATTCTTTTTTTAAGTCGAAGTATAGTTGACTTAAAATATTACATTAGTTTCAGGCGTAGAGCACCGTTATTCCGTATTTTTACAGATTACGTGCCATTAAGAGTTATTAAAGATAATGGCTATAATTTCCTGGGCTATATGTTACATCCTTGCTGCGTATCTATTTCATACATATCAGTTGGTATCTGGTAAATCTCTACCCCTGATGTGTCTCTTTCCTCGTCCCTCTCCCCTTTGGTAACCACTTGTTTGTTTTCTGTGACTCGATTTCTGAAGAAAACTGTTATTCTAAACCGAAGTGTTGAACTACATGGAAAAGAGTCTAAGGGTTACAGAAGTTCTTTAAAAATGTCTTCCGCCACTGGATTCTGCATTTGCATGGCCAGCTGTGGTTCAACACAAGTAAACACTACATCAAGATCTTATCGATGGGCTGGGGGGGGGGTGTGTTCTCAGGCTTTGCAGCACATTAGAATCACCTGGGGAGCTTCTACAACCTCTCAAAACCCACGCCGACCTCCAGGCTGACTGAATAAGAATCTCCAGGGGAAGGGGCTCATGCATCAGTTTTGGTTTTTGATTTTTTAACTCTCTAGGTGCTTGCAGTGTGCGGCCAAACTTGAGAACCAGCAGAAGAGGGAACAAAATCCTACCAGACTGCTGACAGACTAGTCTCCCGCCAAAGTAGCTCTGACTTTTTTTCTCCCTCATTTAAAAATTTTCAACACAGCTTCCCACAAGATACCTTCGAGACCCTCTACAGCTGGACCCCAACCCCACATCCCACCCTCATGGCCCCCAGTCCATCCCTGCAGAAGCTTGCCCCTTCTTGCTTCTGCACACAGGGTGCTCTGTCCTGAAACACAGGCCAGCCCCTCCAGCTTTTGCTGTACCTGCAGCATATGGAAGTTCCCAGGCCAGGGGTCGAATTGGAGCTACAGCCGCTGGTCTACACCACAGCCACAGCAACTCGGAATCCGAACCTTGTCTGCAACCCACACCACAGCTCGTGGCAATGCCAGATCCTTAACCCGCTGAGCAAGGCCAGTGATTGAACCCGCAACCCCATGGTTCCTAGTCGGATTCGTTTCCACTGAGCCACAACGGGAACTCCCTCCTGATCTTTTATAACCTGAACCTCCTCACCATTTTCATCCTTCACTTCACGTTTCACGTGTACTGTCACATGTATTAATCATCTCTTAACAAAGCTCTCTTATTTGCCAGCAAGAATATAAACCATCATATCTGTTAACTGGCTAATACAGGACTTTCTATACCCTAGGATGGGTGCCTGAACCTCAGCCTGGTGGACTGACTGACGTCAAAGCAGAGCCATTCTTTTCCAAAGGATGCTGGGAGGTGAGGACATCTATAAAAGGAAGATACTAAGTGGGCTTTTAATCCATTACATAATAATGTCTATACCTCCAGACTTGGTCTGCTAGGTTTTCAGTCGCCAATCCTTCAAAGATGTTTTTAAATCAAAATTAATATTTAAAGACATTCTGCTCATGTATGTGGTCTGTAGCAGCACTTAGTAGTGTGCCTGTTAAACAGTGTCCAAAGCCTAGATCCAATGTGTCCTAGAAGAACTCTGAAGGGTAGGGACCCTCTGAAACAAACTGGTCATGGACTAACAGAAAAAAACATCACAATGGAAATGTGACAAGGTACTAAACTTCCAATACGAAATGCACTAAGGGAATTAGCCTAAAAAGTTCAAGTGCAATAGAAAAAAAAAGTTTCTTGGAGGTTCCCATTGTGGTCCAGTGGTTAGTGAACCTGACTGGCATCCAGGAGGACGAGGGTTTGCTCCCTGGCCTTGCTCAGTGGGTTAAGGATCCGGCATTGCCATAAGCTGTGGTGTAGGTCGCAGATGCGGCTTGCATCTGGTGTTGCTGTGGCTCTGGGTAGGCCAGCGGCTACACCTCCACTTCGACCCCTAGCCTGGGAACCTCCATATGCTGTGAGTGCGGCCCTAAAAAGACAAAAAAAAAGAAAAGAAAGAAAAAGGAAAAGAAAAGAAAAAAAGTTTCCAAGGGATGCTAAGTCTGTGAAAAGGCACTAGAAATTGGGGGGAGGGCACAATTCATTAAGTAGATAATCCAATAAAAGGACTTCTGCTCACGATAGGCACCATGAATTAAACTTCTACCCCCTTCCCCACTCCAAACACAGCACAATACTCTTAAAGGTTTTGTGTGTGTGTGTGTGTGTGTGTGTGTGTGTGTGTGTGTGTGTGTTTAAAGAAATGTATTTCCACAAGTGGCCATGATGGAATAACTATTACCAGGCAAGGCTTTGTTGACATAAAGAGCTACAAAACTGGATGAAAGATATAAAACACCTGTTGTCAGGTACTGGCAAACAGGCAAGAGAGGACTTGCAAAGGGAATCAAAGGTGAGCCCCAGGATCACACCAACTGCCTGCAGGAGGCACTGTGGACCACAGCACAGGGAGAGAGAGCACCAGGGCATGATGGAAGCTGAGTGGCTAGAATCTGCAAGCCAGGGTGTTGGAGAGGAGACACCTGCAGAGGGTCCCCAGCGACCTCACCAGATACTGAGCTGCAAAGACACAGGGTGGAGCCCCATGGGGCCAAACTACCCAGGCCCTAGAAGCTGCCAATTCCCAGTCCCGACCTGCCAGAGCTAGGACATTCAGTAGAGACCCCAGAACTAAACTCTTAAGCATAAAATCTCAACATCATAATCAGGCAAGAATCATACACAAAAGAAAACTCATACAAAATCACAATTTAAAGCATAGATGCACAAGTCCTAAATAAAATATTAGTAAATCAAATACAACAGTATTTCCCAAACTAAAAGGAAGCCAAATTAATTCTAGAAATTCAAGGATGGTTTTAATGTCACCAAATCTGTCCATGGAATCCCCCATATTAAAATGTTAAATGAAGACCTATCTCGATGAATCCAGAAATGTTTCCAATAAAATTCATCATTTATTCACAGTAACAAAAACTGTTAGCCAACTAGGAATACAAAGGGATTTCCTTGTTCTGGTAAACAGTACCTACAGCAAATCCCACAACAAAAAGTGTAACAAAACAGCAAATATTACAAGGAAACTGTAGAAGCATTCCTGGAAACAAGCTGGAAACAAGGCTAAATGCCCACAATAACCTGTAGAGTCAATGTTATATTGAAAGTCCCAGCTAACATAGCAAAACAAGAGAAAAGAAATAAAAGGACTGGAGTTCCCGTCGTGGCGCAGTGGTTAACGAATCCAACTAGGAACCACGAGGTTGTGGGTTCAATCCCTGCCCTTGCTCAGTGGGTTAACGATCCGGCATTGCCGTGACCTGTAGTGTAGGTCGTAGATGCAGCTCAGATCCCAAGCTGCTGTGGCTGTGGTGTAGGCTGGCAGCTACAGCTCCGATTCGACCCCTAGCCTGGGAACCTCCATATGCCGAGGGAACGGCCCAAGAAATGACAAAAAGACAAATAAATAAATAAATAAATAGAAATAAAAGGACTAAGAATTAGAAATGAAGAAACAAATGCATCATTTTTTCAGTTTACCTAAGTGTCCATGTAGTTAATCCAAAATATTCTACAAACTAACATAACCGATAAGAATGTGGTCCTGGTTCAGAGATAGAAAAAGAGATCAATGAAATTTAACACAAAACTTAGACTCAAATATAAATGACATCTTGCAACATGATGGAGGCAATATAACAAATCTGTAGAAAAACAACAGACTACTTACTAAATGGGGCTGCTAAAGAAATAGCTACCCATCTAAAAGAATCAAAATCAGATCCCTGCCCAACACAAGCATATACATTCCAGATCTCTAAAACTTCCAAGAGAAAATATGACAGAGTATCGGCATGATCTGGAGTAAGGGGAAAATGTGAAACAGTAAGTAGCAATCCAAACTTGACTATATCAAAATTTAAGACACCATATAAAACACTGAAACAAAGATGAGCACTTGCAACATACTCAACAGAGGATTAGTCACCAGATATATGAAGGAAACCAATAAAAAAAAAAGAAAAAATGGACAAAAGATATGAATTGGCTGTCACAGATGATGAAATGTGAAATATATGTGAAAAGATATGCAATCTCTCCAATAATCTGAGAACTGCAAATCAAAATAATATTGAGATGCAATTTCACACTCAAGAGAATGGCAATAAGTCTGTTATGACCAAGTGTTAGAAAAGATATAGGGAAATGGGAGCTCTTATATACTGCTCACTGGGGTGTATTTGATCCCTCTCTGAAAGCAATATGGTGCTATTTAGCAAGGTTATGATACGAAAACCCTAATACCCTGAAACTTTAAGCAGACATATACAGGAATTACCACTGCACACCAACTATGGTAGAAAGATAGAAGCATTTATAGATGAGTTGATTTAAAGTGTGTGGTATAATACGATTTCACTTATATCTGGAATCTAATATATGGCACAAATGAACCTTTCCACAGAAAAGAAAATTATGGACTTGGAGAACAGACTTGTGGTTGCCAAGAGGGAGAGGGAGGGACTGGGAATTTGGGGTTAATAGAGGCAACCTATTGCTTTGGGAATGGATAAGTAATGGGATCCTGCTGTATAGTACTGGGAACTATGTCTGGTCACTTGTGATGGAGGATAATGTGAGAAAAAAGAATGTATACATGTGTGTGTAACTGGGTCACCTTGCTGTGCAGTAGAAAATTGACAGAACACTGTAAACCAGCTATAATGGAAAAAATAAAAATCATTATAAAAAATTAGAAAATTTAAAATGTGTGGTATATTCATATAATGGACTATTATATAGCAGTTAAAATCATGACCTAGGATCTATATACTGAGCAACATGGATGAATCTTTTGAAAATAACATTGACTGAGGAAAGTAAATAATAGGATGCTACTTTACAATACTGTTCTTTATATGATACTGTAATAACTGACCATGTAATTCTTTAAATACATAAAGCAGGATGCTTTTTATGGATACATATGAAATCAACAAAAGCATAAAAATATGTACTGGATTCACACTAAATTCATGACAGTGATCACCGCAGGGAAGGAAGTGGAACAATTCTAGAAAAGGAAATAGGTCACCTTATTGGAAATTTTTTCTGAAAAAAAAAATGGGTAGCAAATATGACAACTGGTGGACCTGCATTACCTGTGGATAGTAGATACATAGGTGTTTACTACTGTATCCTTTGTACTTTTCTGTTTAATTTTCAATTTTTCAAAATCAAAACAATTTTTAAAAAATAATCCAACAACAGGTAATTGAGAACTGAAGAGAGTTAAAACCTGATCCTTAATCACAGGGTAAAGGGGGTGATAATGGGGATAAGGTTGGTCAAAGTGGCAGAACTATCAACATGACAATAATGAACCCAGTTTGCATATACTGGGCTTGCAGACCTGGGTGAGCAGGATGGGCAAAAAAATCCTATTCCATCCCTGGAGTTCCCATTGCAGCTCAGCGGTTACAAACCCGACTAGTATCCATGAGGATGTGGGTTCTATCCCTGGCCACTCGCTCAGTGGGTTAGGGACCCTGTGTTGCTGTGAGCTATGGTGTAGGTTGCAGATGCAGCTCAGATCTGGTGTTGCTGTGGCTGTAGCATAGGCTGGCAGCTGCAGTTCCAATTCGCCCTCTAGCCTGGGAACCTCCATATGCCACAGGTGTAGCCCCAAAAGCAAAGGAAAAAAAAAAAGTCATATTCCATCCTGGTTGGTCTTCTGAAAACACTCGTTTGAAACAAATCCTCAATTTTTGCCCCAAACAGTAAATACTCTCAGATTTCTTCCACATTCGAATTCTGCTCCAGTTTAACCAGCTGAACTTAATGTTCTTTAAAAGTTCAGTGGCTGTATTTTTAGAATATCCCATGCCCTAAAGCTCAGTCTCTATTGCTTTTAATTCTAAAAAAGTAGCTCTTAGTTATATTTAAAACTCCTCCCAGCCCACACAGCACAAACAGAGTGACTCTCTGCCCCTTGCCTTTCTCTCCAAACAAGTTGCAGCATGTCAACCACATGTGTCCCAGTGAGAAATGTGAGTCTCGCTGAGTCTTCTGTGATCAGAGACAGCAGGTGAGAAATTGCTTTGCTGTGTGTGTCTTCACAGTAATTCCCAGCTGCCCTCTGAAGTCATTCAATAACACTAAGTGATATCGAATCACAAGAAACATAGCATGAGGTCACACATTTTCATCTGCTCTCACTCTGTGTGCTCCTGGTACCAAACCCAAATAAGATGCTGCACTTTCATGGCAAATGTCTCTGGGTCAGCTTCCTCCAAAATCCCTAAAGAGCAAAAAAATTAGTATAACATCCCAATGCCTTTTCTACCCAGCCTGGTGGAATAATGAAGAATTCCGCAAAACCGAATGTTCTGGATAGGTGAACCAAGCACCAATACATTTAATAACTCATGGGTTTGGATCCTTATGAACATGTCTATGAAAAACTCGGGGTGGGGGGTGCTTTCACAGTTCTCTCCCCTCCAAGCCAGGCTCTCTCTCCACTCTTTCTATGCTGTTTGCTTTTCTAATCTGCTCTCAAGTGACAACTTAACCAAGCAGACAGTCAGATGGTTGAGCACAGCCGAAGTTACATGGAATACAAGTCATAAAGGCTGTGTGCAGACTCGTATGGCTTTAGGAGGCGTTTAATGCCTTTATGTCAAGAACTGAGCCTTCATCTGCCTAATTCCCCAAGAGCTGTGTTCTGGAAGGTAGAGGTTCTGGAAGCCTGAGCTCAGCAGGGGTAGCTTATTACCATGTGATTTAATTTAAAATAGGCTGTCAGCTGAGACCAAACACACTCCTCCTGATGCCATCAATAACTGTGAAATCACTCACAGAGTCTAATATAATTAGTCACTTAATGAAAAACCATCAGCAGTTTTCCTGGGTTCTGTTTCTGGTCTTATTACTGCTGTTTTATTAAGATTTTTTTCAAGTCAGTGAAAAAGAAAACAAAGTTAAAGATCTACGTTTTAGACCACGTAGATATGTGATTTAAAACAGCAAAAGGAAAGAGAGAAAAACCAGACAATTTTCAGAAAATACTATTATACAAAAAGAATTAATAGCAGTTGTCTTGGAATTCCCGTCGTAGCTCAGTGGTTAACAAATCTGACTAGCATCCATGAGGACGCAGGTTTGATCCCTGGCCTTGCTCAGTGAGTTAAGGATCCGGCGTTGCCATGAACTGTGGGATAGGTCACAGATGAGGCTCAGATCTGGCATTACTGTGGTGTGGCATAAGTCAGCAGCTGCAGCTCCGATCACACCCCTATCCTATGCTAGGGGAACCTCCATATGCCTCCAGTGAGGCCCTAGAAAGCAAAGAAACCCAAAAAAACAAAAAGGTGTCTTTAACAAAACCAAAATCAAAAAAATGGGAAAAGGCCAGAAATAGACAAAAGAAAACAGTAAATAAACCTGACATAATGCCTAAATTAAGTCATCAAGAGAAGTGCAAACTAAAACAAGGAGATACAATATTAAGGCTACTTTTTTTAAAAGACATGTAAGAATATTAATACAAAGTGTCACAAAAGTGGTAGTAAAATGATACAAGCCTTTTAGAAAGCAGTTTAACAATACATTTCAGCTAATAATATGTTTCAGGCTATTTCAGGAGCCTCATTTCTAGAAAACAGTTAAAAAAGGAAATACACATACATATGTCCAGCTGTCCACAGCAGTGTTATTTATGCCAATGAAAAATGCAAATCAACATATAGGCTGAGTCAAGTATAGTATTACAGCCCTTCAAAACTAGAATTGCAAAGTGATACTATAATTTTTAAATGTCGATATTATCAATGGGAATAAAAACACAAGGTTATTTTGTTATTCAGTCAGTTGTTCATCAAGCACCTTCTCTAATAATAGCATAATTTTGAATGCTAATGCTAGTACATATATGTGATAAACATAAGTTTAGAACAAATCTTGGGTTTTACAGACTAAATTAGTATGCATATACAAAGCATAACTATAAATGACATCTTTATAGTTCATTGGAAGACCAGGTATGTCTAAATAATAAGTCTTTAATTTCTGTTTTCATACCATCATGTCTTTCTTCATTATTCAGATATTGAGCCCCTCCCTCTGGTATGCTAGCACTGTGCCAAGAACTGTGGCTGAAAAGACAGAGAAGACAAATTTCCTGCTCTCACAGAGATCAGAGCCCAGTAGGGAAGACAGACAGGTATAGAAAAAAAAATCACCATATAATTACGTGTTGAAGTAATAAAGGCATAGAAGAAACGAGAAATGAAGGGCCCTGAGTGGGCAGTCAACAAGTTTTGTTTTTTTTTGTTTTTGTTTTTGCTTGCTTTTTTTTAGGGCCATACCCACAGCATATGGAAGGTCCCAGACTAGGGGTCAAATCAGAGCTAAAGCCACTGGCCTACACCACAGCCACAGCAATGCTGGATCCCCGACCCACTGAGCAGGGCCAGGGATTGAACCCTCATACCTCATGGATAGTAGTTGGATTCATTTCTGCTGTGCCACAATGGGAACTCCCAGTCGACAAGTATTTTATTTTATTTTTATTACTCAATGAATTTATCACATCTGTAGTTGTATAATGATCATCACAGTCCAATTTCACAGGATTTCCATCCCACAACCCAAGCCCATCCCCCCACCCCCCAAACTGTCTCCTCCGGAGACCATAAGTTTTTCAAAGTCTGTGAGTCAGCATCTGTTCTGCAAAGAAGTTCAGTCTGTCCTTTTTTCAGATTCCACTTGTCAGTGGAAGCATTTGATGTTGGTGTCTCATTGTATGGCTGACTTCACTTAGCATAGTAATTTCTAGGTCCATCCAGTTGCAAAACTGCCGTATTTTGGATTATGCCCTAAGAACATTCACGTCATTTGTGTTTTATCATTGCTAATCTAGGAAAGTTTATATTCAATTCTATATTCAAGGCTGCCCACTGTGGTATTACAACCCATATAGTAGTAGAAAATAGAAATAGCCTACCCATGAAACAAGGAAAAGATAAAAATCATGAAATGTGATTAAGATACTGGTATTTCGTTCATTTTAATGGCCGAGTAATATTCCATTGTGTATATGTACCACATCTTCTTGATCCACTCCTCTCAAAAAGTAATTTGAATTATTATATCCAAGGGACCAAAAAGGATACATAGAATTCTTAGAATGATTTTTTTCCTTAAGGAGAGCGAAAATCCTCCCTGCCCAAGCTCACCTACTGATGGAAGCAGGGGGAGATGAAGCTGGATGCTAGAGTCATGCAAGTCAGTTTGAACCCCAGCCCCAGGCCAAGTTTGACCTTTAGTCCCTCACTCAACAAAATCCTAGTAACCAGTTGGCCCACCACTGGGCACCAGGCACACCACACACCTCATGACTAGAAGCATAGGTAAGAAAACACTACCCCTGCCCCGTGGAACTCCCAGCCCAGCCAGGAGGCCAACAGGAACAGGGATTACAATGACAAGCTTTTCAGAGAAGAATGGTGTGTGGTGGGGGACCATCCCTAGGGGGTTCAAAACTCTGAGATGGTGAACTTAGGACAGGATCTGAAAGTTGCGAGAAATAAATAACACCCAGGCCTGGGTCCCAGTGTGTGGGGCCAAATGCCAACAGTGAAACCAGCCACAAAGTCAGCAAGAAGCATAATACAAACCCCTCTACTGATTCAGAAATGACATTTCATAAGGTTCAGGGGAACGGGAAGGAAGTACCATATATTTATTCTTCGATATGTGTCCAGAATACACATGTGTACAATTTAATGGAACCAGCAGAGACATGACCCTGTAAATCAGGGACAAAAAACACGGATGCCCATGATCACGGCTGTAACAATGTTGTTCTGGATGTTTCTGTGAACTCGACACAGGAAGACAGGCATGAGCCAAACCAGCTCCTGCGATCCTGAAATCCCCATGTGCAGACTGGAAAGCAAAACTGCCATATTTTGGATTATGCCCTAAGAACATTCACGTCATTTGTGTTTTATCATTGCTAATCTAGGAAAGTTTATATTCAATTCTATATTCAAGGCTGCCCACTGTGGTATTACAACCCATATAGTAGTAGAAAATAGAAATAGCCTACCCATGAAACAAGAAAAAGATAAAAATCATGAAATGTGATTAAGATACCAAAAACAATGTTTTAAAAAACATTTTGAATGACATGGAATAATGCTTATGATACAATGCCAAGTTAAAAAAAGAAACCCTCCCACTCTCTGTAGCACTCATGCCAGCCAGCCTTGCGTCTCTGCCTGTCTACTGAATCGGCAGTGTCTACTGAATCTGGCTCCCGATCCCGTGGGCCTGTCCCCTTCTGAACCAAAGACTGGCACTGGATCAGTCCCTCCTCCGGCACCCGCTTCTTGCCTCGGTGGAGACGTCACCCCGCTAGCCTCCTTCTGACCTCTCCGCCAACCTTCTCAGCTCCCCCCTGGCTCCTCTTTCCTTCCTGAATGTTGAAATTTCCCAGGGCCTGCTTGGTCCTTGGACCCTTCTGATGATGATCTCATTCAGTCGTGTGGCTTTGATTTCCATCTACTGTGTCCTAATTTAGATCTCAGACCCTGTCCTCCCGTCTGAACTCTAGAGTTCCACGTCCAGCCGCCTCCTGGACAGCTCCACACAGATGTCTAACAGGCTGCTCAAAGGCTGCACATCTCAGATCCCCTTCCTGGACCCCAAATTCCACAATCAGCTCCTCCTCAGCATTCATCTCCTTAAAAGGCACCACCATTCACCAAGGTGCTCATCGAGTGTCTTAGTTTGCTAGGGCTGCTGTAAGAAAGCAACACATCTACATGGCTTAGACAAGAGAAAGTCACTGTCTCACAGCCTGGAGCCTGCAAGTCTGAAATTAAGATGTAGGAAGGGGTTGGCTTCTTCTGAGGGTTGTCCTAGTGCTCTCTCCCAGCCTCGGGGGGCCTCAGGCACTCCTCGGTTTGCAGAAGCTATTTTCACAAGTCTTCCCTCTAGGCTCATCTCACCACGTGCCCTCAAACCCTCCTCCCCATCACCTTGTTCCCAGCAGTCTATTCACAGCAGGGCAGCCAGAGGGATCCTGTTAGAACCAAAGTCAGATCACATTACTCCTCTGCCCCAAACCTTCCAAAGGTTTCCATCTCACTCAAGGAAATGTAGAGCCCTTCTGGAGTTCCCGTCGTGGTGCGGTGGTTAATGAATCCAGCTAGGAACCATGAGGTTGCAGGTTCGATCCCTGCCCTTGTTCAGTGCGTGAAGGATCTGGCATTGCTGTGAGCTGTGGTGTAGGTTGCAGATGTGGCTCAGATCCCGTGTTTCGGTGGCTCTGGCGTAGGCCAGTGGCTACGGCTCCGATTCAACCCCTAGCCTGGGAACCTCCATGTGCCGTGGGAGCAGCCCAAGAAATGGCAAAAATAAAAAATAAAAATAAAAAAAAAAAAGGAACTGTAGAGCCCTTCCATCCACAGCCTGCAGAGGGCTGCCGCCTCTCCCACGTCTCTTCCTAGCACACCCTGAGCACCTGGCTTCCTTACTGGTCCTGGGCAGACAACACCTACCTCCACCGCAGGGCCCTTGCACTGGTGGTACCCCACCGGCAACATTCTCCCCCGGATAGTCACAAGCCACCTCTGTCACAGCACTCAGCCTCCCTTGTGACTGACCACTCCAAAACAGCCATCTCTGGACCTCGATTAATCTGCCGCATTTTTCTTCAAAGCACTTTCCTCTGACCCGACATTATATTGTTTATCTGTTCATTGTCTGTTTCGCCCACTAAAATATCGAGTCCACAGGGAAAGAGACTATCTTGGCCACTGCTTTTTCTCCTTGGGCCTAGAATAACATCTAGGCCATAGAAGATAATAAATAATTGCTGAATGAATGAACATGTGAAGGAAGCCTGGAGGAAACATATACTTAAATGCGAATATGAATTATTTATCTATGAGTGATGAAATTACACACATTATTAAGTTTTTCCTTATACCATTTTCTACTTTTTAGATTTTCTACAATGGGCTATTATTGCTTTCCTAGCATGGCTAAAATCAACAATACTTTATTGAAAAGAAATGTTAATTCACTTAATGGCTAGTTTAATTTTATACTAAAATTTTTAAGGGGTTTAAGTCCTACAATCCAAACAATATGTGAGGCAGCAGACCCTACACTAGACTTTATGATAACTGTTCTATACTGGAACATTTATTATTTTTACTTGGAAACTTATTCTTAACATACTGTGACTGGGTAACATGTCTAGCCCTATTATTTGCATGATTAATCTGTCCGAAAAGCTGACTTTCTAATTTTCATCCACCAAAAATGCTGAGATGCTTTTGTGACAATCAGAGCAGGAAGAAATAAGCTTTACAAGGCCAAAACAACTGCCCACTTGACAATCAAGTGTCTGAAACATGGGCTGAAATAAAGCGAAAAACGACTAAGACAGAAAACCTAACTGGGCTCTGGTTCAGGGAACGTCACCTAGTGGTAAAGAGCCCACTGACTCCAGGCAGCCCAAACCAAGCCCAGTTCAGACACTGACTAGCTAGCTGTGTGCTCTTAAATATATTTCTGTTGCCTTTTTTGCATCTCAGTTTTCCCATCTGTAAAATGGGAGTGATTTTTTTTAAAAAGAGGGGTTTCTGTATGGATTAAGTGAACACATATACTCAAAGCACCAGGACAGGGCCTGGTCAGCATCGCAGTTGACAGGTGTCAGCTATTATTTTTATTCCACGCATCAAATTCATCCCACACATGCCCCAAAATAGCCTTTAAGGAAGCTTTTGAGAAGCAGGTCACGTCTATATCTGGGATAGAATTTTATTTCTACCATCGGAATTTTAAATTTACCGAGACAGCCTTTCACACTGAATCAAACATAATAAGCTATGTTTTTTCCTTTATTTCCCTCATTTAATCATCCAGAATCAAGCTGAGGGTGGCCAAAAAAAAAAAGTAACGGAGAACATCATTAATCTAAAATATTATATGGTTGTTCTCATGCTTAAGACTCTTTATTTCCAAACAAATTTTCTTAAGTGAAAAAAGAACAATGGCTACATGACTGAGTCAGAGCCTTTAAAAACTATCATTTATTTTGACAGCATTCTTTAAGGTAAATTAAGAGTATTATGTGACCAAGGGTCAGAACACCCTGGAAGAGTGGCCCTGCCAAAGCCTTTCCTTGCTAAAATAAAAACACTTGTAAATGCCGCTGATGCCTGAGCATCACTGGCGAACACAAACATTCAATGGGCTGTGGACGCGGCCCCAGCTACAGGGATCACAATAATTAGCCTCCAATACCCCCAAAAGGGAGTTAGAGTTAAAGCCTCACTGTGAAATATAAAGCCAGGCCTCTAAATGGAAGGATGAAGCACAGCAGATGATGCTATTTGCAAACACTTAGTCCTCTGCCCACTAGCTCTATTATTGTGAAATGGGATATAAGCATTTTCAGAATTGAAGCTGAAATAGAACTCTGGACTTCAAGGGCCCATCAGCAAGCAGTTGAATGCAACAGGCAAAGCTCTGCTTTCAAAATTTTGAGAGATAAAATTAAAATTGTTTAAATGGTGTTTCTCATTTCTGACATCCTTCTGAATGGAGCAATTATTTTAGTAAATATCATGAATGTAAAAAGCTTCTTTTATCCATATCCTGGGCCTACCTTCCATATGCATTTAAATTGTTTTTTACTTCATCGATTTCTAAGGTTCCTCCTACAATCTCTGATTTCTTCAAAAGTGAAGAAAATGTGTAATCAGCAAAGAGAAGTTTAAATAGTTATTAAGAGCAAAAATTAACAGGAATTATCTTTCTGTTAATGTTGTCGACTTTAAAATAAATTAATCGTTTTGACCTAAAACATGATGCCAAAAGTGTTAAATACTGGCTGATGATGATCACAGGATGTAACAATCTCCAAATTCTTAATGTTTTGGTGTTTTCCAAGAAAATAAATCATACAAATTTTAAAAAATTTAATCTAAGTGATTCTTTTTATTGTTCACAATATGCCATGAATAACCTACTCATTTGGGTAGTAATTTTGTTTCTATTTTCTTACAAAGCACAACTGCTAAATTTCCTGCTAATCAATTCTGGAAAAACATAATTAAGAGAAAAAAAATAAATTTTACACAATTCTGGAAGTAGATATTTTAATAACCTGTGAAAAAATGCAATAATCATGAATGCCTCACAACTGCCTGTTTATTAACGGGCCAACTACGCAGTCATTCATTCTCAAGCCACAGTCCCCTCAAGATCACAGATTCCTAGTACCCATTTTTTTTTTTTTTTTTGATTAAGGTACAGCTGCTGTACAATGTTGTGCCAATTCCTGCTGTACAGCAAAATGACCCGGTCATATATATACCCAGTAACCATTTTTTTCTTAGATTTCTTCCCATTATTTGTCATCACTTGCTCATACCATGATTAGGGGGTGGGCATGTATGGAGTGAGAATGGGGAAGAAAGAGAAAAAAAAAAGATTACTATGGTTCTTTGTGGCAGCTAATCTCTAAAGATGGTCCCGAATCCACCCACCCTATCAGCATATGCTGCTCCTTCCACCAAAAGGTGGACCTTATGTCCATTCCCCTTGAATCTGAGCTGGGTCTATGACTATTCTACCAAGGAAATGCAGACGTGCCTCGCCGAGACCTTGGAATCTTGGAACCCAGGCTTGAAAAGGCCAGGAAGGAATACTGCCTCCCTCTTGGAGTCTGGCTGCCATGCTACTAGGAAACCCAAGCAACCACGAGGAGAAGCCCACATGGAAAAGAACTGAGACCTTCAAACAACAGCCCTGGCTGAGCTCTCAACCAACAGCAGCCAGTAACATCTTGCCAGTGTGAGTGATCCAGCTGAGATGCCATGTGGTACAGAGACAAGCCTTCCCTACTGAGCCCTGCCAAATTGCAGAAAGATGAGTCAAGAAATGATGGTGTTTGTTTTAAGCCACTTAGCATTAGGAGAATGTGTCTTACAGGAATAGAAAGAAAGAGAAATAATCTTCCTGAAAAGGAGTCATCATCACTCATTCCAAGGTTTCTGCTAATTCTACCATGCTAAATGACCCTGCATAAGCACGTACAAACTGGTTGTGTAATCAAGTCTTCAAAATAAAAATTAGCATGGATGTGATCACCAGCTTCCTGAATCCTGTGAAGCGGGGAGAAGACTCAGCCCAGGCCTCCATCTTTGTATTTTCAAGCACTGAATATGATCAAAGACAAAGACAGCTTTCCAGTGATTTCCAGGCCAAGTTAACAAGTACGGAAAAATATTCATCTTTGACAAATACTAGCCACAACTGAGCACTACTTTACAAATTTTATGTTACATATACTTCACCACAATTTTTAAAGTAATGTAATACAAAAAAAGAAAAAAAAACACAGTACACTTTAAATAAGTGGATGACATACTATGTGAGTTAGATCTCAATAAAGCACCTTCCGTAAGGTCCTCCACACTGCCAAGAGCACAGGTCATCTTTGAATAGCTCTATCTTAAAGAGACTTTTCCTTATATTGTGTTAAAATCTGCCTGCCCACAGCTTCCATTCATGGACTCCCCTTTCTTTGGTATCTGAAGAAAGCTCTATCATCCTGCCTGTGACTTCTTTTCTCTGGATTCCAGATACCCATTCCTGCAGCTCCTCCTCATGCAGGCACTGTGCAACCTCTATCACCTGCCTATCAAGCTCCGAGTATATCCCAGCACTAAAGAAGAGCATGAGCTTTGGAGCCAAACTGCCTAGGTTTAAATCTGAGATCCATCACTTGCCACATAAAGCTTCATTTTCAACATCTGTCAAATGGATGGGAAAAGAAGTCTCATCTTTGGAAACTAGACAGACAGGGTGTTAAATCAGGGCCTAAGACAACGATCACCTGTAATCAAAATGACTCTTTCAGGCACAGCCAAAAAGCGAAAAATGTAAATATTCTTAAAATATTGCAAGATAAAAGATTCTTATGCATCCTAAAACAAAAACAAAACAAAAACAAAACAAAACCAAAAAACAACTCTTGCAAATCTACTTCGGATGTTCCACATCCTATCCTTCACAATGTTTTTTGGCATTTGAAGAAACGACCACTTCTTTGTTTAAACACCATCTCTCCCCCTCCCTCTGCAGTAATTTAAGCTCATTCAGAGCATAAATGATGCAACTTCATGAAAACAGAACCCACCTCCATGTTAAGCAAGTAGCAACAGGGTCTGGAACCTGGGAACCCACCCAAAGCACCAGCTCTAATTATTCCATTTGCTGTGGTTCCAGGTGGGAAGAAGAGACTCTAACATGATGCCTTGACAGTGACAAGCTCAGCCAGTGTGCAACAGGGCAGATCCACAAGTGGGACAGTGCTGGGGAGAGGTGGGTTTTTTTTAATGTCATGCCAGGACTTCTTTTCATGTTTTTTGATTACCTCCCACTTCATTCAGTTGGCAAGATAAAGAGGGCCGGAATGGCCACCCTCAAGAGCACTGTGGAGAAGAGACTGGTCCTCTCCTTCCAGGATACTCCCACAAGTGCCCATCAGCAGCTGGTTCATACCCACCTGCGAGTACTCATTCTTATTCTCAGCTGGCCCCAGCCCATTCTCACAGGCAGAAAAAGGAAGCATAGCTTTGCCGGATCCCACCCCACAAACACCGAACACACATTTTCCTCTCACCATCCCACACACACCCGCCCCATCACCCGCACAAGTGTAACGACCTTCTTAACTAAACTTCTGCATTTGTTCAGAAGTAGTTGATGGAGTCACCAACTAATAAATAAAATATAAATATATTCCACCACAGAGTTGAGCCACTACAGAGGTTTAAAAGCTCAAGGGCTTTTTTTTTTTTTTTCTTTTTTTAGGGCTGCACCTGCAGATTTGGAAGTTCCCAGGCTAGGGGTCCCATCGGAGCTGCAGCTGCCAGCCTACACCATAGCCACAGCAATGCCACATCCTTAACCCACTGAGCAAGGCCAGGGATCAAACCCATGTCCTCATGGATACTAGTTGGGTTCGTAACCTGCTGAGCCACAATGGGAACCCTGGCTCTCAAACTTTTGAATCATCTGGAGGGATTGCTAAAAGCCAAATGATTGGGCCCATCCTTACATTTTCTAGTTCAATATGCCTGTGGTAGGACGCTAAAATCTCTATTTCTAACAAGTTCTCACGGAATGTTCCCGCTGATGATCCAGTGAACACACTTTGAGAATCCTTGATGGTTTTAAAGTATTAGTGGATGTTAGAACAGTCTGGGGAGCTTTCAGAAACAGAGGCGACCAGGCTTAACCCAGGTGACTGGGAGGCCTGGGGAAGAGCCCAAGAATCACAGCTCTACAAGCTTCTCAAGGCACCTGTGTGGTCCACAAGGCCAGGGTCCACCTTCAGGTCTAGGATTTGCATCCTGCAAATGCAACAACATATCTGGCACTGAAAGCAAGCTTTACTGCAAACAGAGTCTGAACATCATAAACACACTTCATAAAGTGCCACCACCATCAGTCAAGTCCAAGGAAGAAGGCCATGTGGAACTAGACAAGTTCCAGCTCCCCGCTGGGTTTCCTGGGAGTATTTTCTCTAGAGCTCCCAACCTAACCCATGGGGTTAGAGGAGAAAGACAACATCACAGGAGCTTTTCTGGGAACAACATCTACAGGCATGAGTAGCAGGGGAGTTCATCACACAGGGGTTAGATTCAGAAGACCCAGGTTAGGACTCTGGCAAAGCTCTAAATTGGGGGAAATGATGCCTCCGTGGGAGGCTGCTGAGAGGACAGGAAATTATGTATGCAAGGTACTTACTGTCACTCAGTAAAATCACGAATACATGAAAGTTCTGACAGTAGAGCCAAAAATCTTAGAAGTGGAAATAAACTTGATGTTTAGCCTCTAGCCAATAATGGAAACTCAAAGACCAGCAGCACAGTATCACTTGGACATGCAGCATCTCAGCCCTTCTGGATCAGAATCTGCATTTTAACATGACTTCCAGGAGACTTCTGTGTACTGTTCATAGTTTGAGAACCACTGCTCTAAAATAATCTCACCAGCTATGGAGTGTGTCAGTGGTTCTCAATCCTACCAAGTCAGAATCATCTGGGGGCTTTTAAAATATATTCACGCAAAGTCCTACCCCCAGAGAATCTGGTTCCACTGGTTTGGGAGGTAGCCTGAGAGCTGGGGGCTTTTTTCATATTAAGAGACTCAAATGTGCAGCTGAGGTTGAGAACTACTAGTACAGAATAAGTGTTTAGGGCCTGGGGTCAACTAGATGGGTGTAATCCCGCTTATACTGCTGACTTAAGCAGGTTATTTAATCTCTTTGGTACCTTAATTATATCTGTAAAATCGCTACGACTATGGTACCCATTTCATAAAGACACTTAAAGGGAAACTGAGACATAATCCCTGAAAACACATAGAACTGTGCCAGGCACAGAGTCGGTCCTCATCAACTAGCCTTAACTGTTAACTTGAGCAGGTGGATCTTTAGCTCTACTTAAAGACTCCCAGCGACAAGGAGTTCGTGTTTCACATTTTAGGGCCCTCCTCTGTGGGAGGCTTAGTAGAAAGTTCTAACAATTATGAAGGTGTTGCAATAATCACATTGGTTGGCCTGTGCCACACAATCCAGCTCCAGGCTCTGTAGCTGGATGGTCCCTGGATGATCCTGTACACACATGAGCAAACACCACACACACACACACACACACACACACACACTCACACTCTCTCTCTCTCAGCTGAAGACACCCTCTGTCTGGGCCATCACTGTGAATGCAGCCTGGAGGTCCTGGACTGGGATCAATGTGCCACTTCAAGCAGAAGGAACACCCAGCATCAAGCCTTGGGCTCTGCCTCTGATGAGCTGTGTGACCCTGGACCAGCCACAGCGCTCCGGGCCTTGGCTTCCTCATCCATCACACAAGGGTCCGGGCCAGGCGGTCCCTGCGGTTCCTCCAGCACCACCCTTCCTGGGTTCCCTGGGTTACAGTGCCAGGAAGAGGCCCTCCCAAGAGACTGGATCGTATTTTGGCCTCGTGGTCTTCAAGAGAACAAAAAAGGCAGCCTGCTTACTCAGCCCAGACGTGTGATGGACATGCTGCAGTCTCTCAGTGATTAGACTGTAAACTGAAATTTAACAATAGGCTTTCTCTAAAAGTCTTCTAAATATAGATACATTCTCTGGGTGAGCAGAGGATTTCCTGAAGGGTTTTTCTGAGGAAACCAACAGATCGAAATAATAGTTGGTATTTGGTTTGCACTTGTATATATGAGAGTAACTGTGAGTGAGTGAGTGTGAGTGTGTGTGTGTGTGTGTGTGTGTATAAAAACAATGTGGTGATTGTGTTGGGTGTTTTCCCTGAGAACTCTAAGATACCGGCAGTCATTCGTCAGGCTGTCTCCGCCAATTTTCCTTTCACTGCGTCTCTTGAATTCATTTCTTCCTCTGCTTTTAAACAAGCCCCCTTTTCGGTTCCGGCTCCTCCTGCAACACAGCTGAGGCTGGACTGCACACTCCGTGCAACCAGGGCTCCCGCCCACATGGCTAGCACACCCCCTTGGATGCAGTGAACCCCCCTGGCTGAGTGCTCCCCCCTTCTACAGCCCACTGTCATCTCCACCTTCCTCTCTTTTCCAAAAGCGTCGCCTCTGATGAGGTTTGTTTTCCGCTACAAAGCGGCCCACACCCGCTCCACAGAGTCTGCTCTGCACCTGGATTCTCTAAGCCTCTCTGATGCAGAGATGGCAATGGCTCTGCTCCGTGGCAGGCAAGGTGCTGGCTTCTTCACTCACCCGTCCTGAAGTCCTTACAAGGCGCACAGATCGACATTTTTGGACCAAGAAGCTGAGGCTCCGTGATGATACCTGGATTCTAATCCAGTGGAATCATGATGCTGCAGGCAAATAACTCAGGCGGGGAATCCAGCCTCTCTTGAAGCCCTAGGCTCAGTCTACCACATGGTCCTTAGTACCTTACCTTCCTCCACAAGCATCGCAGAAGCCAAGCAAACCCCCACCTTGTGGATACAACCTTATTCCCACCCTGGGCTTGGTTCACACCATTCTCGCTGCCCAGAATGCCCTTCTCCCAGTCTCAGCCTGCAAAAACATCCTACACACCTAATTCAATTCCTGCTGCATCCTGCTCTGGAACTTCTTTAATGCAGTTGAGTGTGATAAAGAATTCTGTCTTTGGACCCCAGGGCACTTGGTTTCCCTCTTGTACCAATCTGTGTGCTTTTCACACTGCAGCATCCTCTTCTCTGTGTCCCAACATCTTCCACCCCAGCACCAAGAGTGCCTTGCGTATAACTGATCCTCCACAAATACTTGCTGGATTGAACAGATGTGGTAAGATGCTATCGAGAAGCACACCGAGAAATGCGAGAGTCAGAAAGTATAATCATCATTCTACCTCGTACCCACATCTCAAAGAATTCCTTATTGTGTGAGATCGCTTTTGTCACCTACAAGTAGAGACTAACAATACTAGCAAAGGAATGAAAGTTTAAGGAAGCCTATTTCGGCTCTACAAAATCAATTTCATTTTTCAGAAATAAATGTGTCTGCTTAAAAAAACAGCTTGGTCATGAAGAAGTGAGCTTCTTGCCTCGAGAAAGATTTAACTACAGGCTAAATGACCTATGGCAGAGGTGCCTAGAGGATTCCTGGGCTCCACAGGGTAGCTGGATTAGATGTCTGACTTCCTAGATCATTTCCAAATAGGATTCCAGCCACCCCCTTCCCATTGTCAGGACACCCACTGAAGATGACAGGCATGTTCTGTCATGTATAACAACTGAAAACAGTTCCCTGAAACCCCACCCCATGTCACTTAGCCAAGCACCAATGTGTCACTTAACCCTGAAGTTGTGCAACAATAAAAAGTCAAAGCAGCCAATGAGTTCATCCTCTGACCCCAAACCCATATTTTTACCATGAATGTCTACTTGTAAACATTTTCCAAACCCACCAAGAGCCAGTTTAATATGTAGATAGTTCAAGTGGGGATTATTTTGTAAACTTTTGCGGAAAGTTAAATTATGCAACTTTGAGTCGAGAAAAAATATGTCATTAGAATCACAAAAACTCACTTGCAGGTAATAATAACAGTGTGTAATGAACCAAAAAGTCTGATGAATGCAATTCTGGACACCGGAGGTCCCTTTGGAAATGTACTGACTTGCATGCTCTGCAGTTACAGGTATTTAAATATTGGCCAATATTTAAAAAGAACGATAAACGAACATGAGATCATATTTTGCTTTGCAACTTTTAGCAACAAGTCCTGTGATAGGAGATAAAAAGCAAAATGAGTAACAACCTCAAGCAAAGAAAACAAGCACGCTTTTCTTAAGTCCAAGTTTTGTCATCACACTTTCAAAAATCTGCTACGGCTATCTTTATTAACTGCGTAATCCTACTTGGAGCCAGGGGTAGTAGCTATTATCATCTTTGAAAGTAAACTGTTTATCTGTGAGTGATGAACTGTTCACTGTGAGCCATGAACAAATGCCAGTACTTCCCAAGAGACAGGAGAGCCCTCCACAGCCTTAGACAGTGAAGGAGGTGGCTAATTCTTCGGGGAAAACTCTGACATATACCTTTCTTGGTGTGGCACCCAAAGACTTGGTTCATTTGTCTCCAATGAAAACGCTGCACAGACAGGTAGAATCCTAATACCGAACTGAGTCATAAAAATGACTAATGACACGTAGGACTCTTCCCCACACAACTGCTTTGCAGGCTGCGCTATGAATCAGACGAGGTAATCCAAAGATCACGCCCACACACGCATTCATTTATTTAGCAGTTTATAAAACAGTCATCAAAGAGGGTACTCAAGGAACCTAGATGAAACACATCCAAATTCACGAAGCTGTGGTAGTGACCCAGACACCAGCCTCATGTAAACACTATAAGTAAATAGCAGAGAATAATAGGACTCCAAACCCACAGTGTTAAGCTTTTGGGAAACTCACTCCATGTGTTTCTAATTGAAATTTTTTAAATGGAACTCCATTAGCACTTTATGGAAACAGTTAGTGAAACTAAAATCACACTAAAAATACATTTTTTTTTACCTCCCCTATACTTTGGCTCCATATGATCTGATATAAATAGTCATCACGAGGTTGAAATTTGAAAAAAATGTGAGCTCTGCAAGCACTCCGGGCTGGCACAACCCCCAGAGATAGTAAAAATACCCAGGAGACCCAAGAGATTATAAGCTAACTGGCCAGAGACCTCTGCAAACTGTGTATGCACAGAATCCTGGTTGGCACAAGAGGCACTGGATCAAAAAAGCTGCTCCCAAAATGGTAAAATGCATTTGGTTATTATAATTCTTGCCTGGAAATTCACAATAGCTAACACTTAACCTACGGCTGGGTAAATGTTTTTTTAAAGGGATCCCACCATTTCCTTTTGCACTGAGTCCTGAAGAGCCAATTCGCTTCTGATATAACCATTTAAACCCCTAGGTCCAGTGAGACCTAAAGGCAGCATCCACCTTAAGCCTCCCAGTTACCTGGCAACCAACAGCCTCTTTTCCTTTTGCTAGTCTGTGTAATTTCCATTTATAACCACCCTCTCTCCCTGCAGATGCCTGCTGCTATTGGCTCAAGCTGCCTCTGCATTATCCTCCAGTCAATCCTTGTCCTCACCAACACCATCCTCAAAGTCCTAGCTGATCCCCTGCCCCAGCTCTGAGAGGCTCAGCTTCCTTCAGAAATATGGATGCATCAAATTCAATCTGTTTATAAGACTCAAATGTGCCAATAGGGTCAGAAAGATGTGAAGGATTCCTTCATTCATTCAAAAATATTTCTTGAGTATCTACCATGTCCTAGGCATAGCAAAGATAAAAGAAACCTGGTACCTACAATGGATAGCAGAAAACACCCTCAGAAAGCCTCAAATTATCAATGCCCTTTTTTCAGGAACAAATGGGTGGAAAAGCTGAAAGTATGGGAAGGGGAAAAAGACTGATCAGAAGCCAGATATGGGGTTCTCTCGTGGCTCAGTGGGTTAAGAACCCAACATAGTGTCCGTGAGGATGCAGGTTCGATCCCTGGCTTTGCTCAGTAGGTTAAGGATCTGTCATAGACACGCACTATGGCATAGATCATAGATGCAGCTCAGATACAGTGTTGCTGTGCCTGTGGTACAGGCCACAGCTGCTCCTCTGACTCAGCCACTGGCCTGGGAACTTCCATATGCTGCAGGTGCAACTGCAAAAAGAGAAGGAAAAAAAAAAAAAAAAAACATGAGAAACCATGAGAAAAGGAGATTCCACAAGATCACAAGATCAGAGAAGCCCTTCAAAGCCATGTGTTTTAACACCAAGCTGAAGATTAGGGGAGATGAAAGAGGACCTGAAACGTATTGCCATTCAAAAAAAGGGACTTGGTCAAAAGCACCTGCAACAGCAGGAGCAGCAGGAAATGATCGCTGGCAATAAAGCCGAAGCGGACTGTCCTGTGCTTGTCCAGGCACTCACTGGACAGAAGATGCATATTGCTTCTTTGGCCTGATATATTCAGGAGCTCAGAGCTGTGCATGAGGCCACGCTGTCACTGACACCACCTTCCAGCATGGTAGGCACCTTCTGTAAACAGCACCCTTGGAAAGGGTTCCTAGAGGACCTCGCTTGAGTACTCTGAGCTCAAAGCTAAAATTTAACAAATGTAAGCTGTTGTCTTCACTACCCCAGGTCTGCCTCAATAAGAAAAAAACACCATAAAGCAAATGGCTTCGAAGAAAAGTATTCAGGACTATTTTGACAACCAGGCTTTATGATTCAGTGATCTGATACAGGCCTTGAATAAAAGGGAAGGATTATCAGAGGATGCTTCAGAGGCCTCATAATTTTATGGCTCCTAAAATAAAATTTGGTGCTCTCCGCTCCGGACATAGAGTTTACCACTATAGTCAACAATAGTGCCCTATTAGTCTACTGCAATGCGATTCTTCCTCTTCAATAAAGACATGTGGAGTTCCCGTCATGGCTCAGTGGTTAATGAATCTGACTAGGAACCATGAGGTTGCAGGTTCAATCCCTGGCCTCACTCAGTGGGTTAAAGATCCGACATTGCCGTGTAAGTTGCAGACAAGGCTCGGATCTTGTGTTGCTATGGCTCTGGCATAGGCTGGCAGCTACAGCTCTGATTAGACCCATAGCCTGGGAACCTCCATATGCCGTGGGTGCAGCCCTAGAAAAGACAGAAAGACAAAAAAAAATTAAATAAATAAATAAAATAAAGACGTGTGGTTCAAACAAATCCAAACCCTCCAAACTGGAGAACCCCTCTTTCAGATATATTTTATATATATATATATAATTTTTTTTTTTTTTTTTTTTTTTTTTTTTTTTTTTTTTTTTTGCTTTTTAAGGCCACACCCATGGCATATGGAAGTTCCCAGGCTAAGGGTCAAATCGGAGCTACAGCTGCCGGCCTACGCCACACCCACAACAACGCAGGATCCAAGCCACATCTGCCAACTTCACCACAGCTCGCAGCAATACCAGATCCTTAACCCACTGAGCGAGGTCAGAGATCAAACCCATATCCTCATGGATACTAGTCAGAGTCATTTCCATTGTGCCACAATAGGAACTCCCCAGACAAACTATAAAGTCAGCACCATCTACTGCCCAAATGAAGGGCCCTCCCACCAGAATCCCCAAGTCCAAATTCCCTCCATCCTCAAAAGCCTTTTCAAATGATTCTGACTCTAATACTCCCCCAAGGGAGAGGGACATCCTTCTCTTGAAGCCCACTACTCCAGACTGGGAGCTACTTGAAGAGCCAACCATGTTTGACTCATACCTGCACTTCCAGTGCTAGGACGGCACATAGAACGTGTCACTCAGCACTTGTTAGATGGCTCAGTGAGCCCTGGGTCTAGGCTGCTCTTCTGCATTCTTCCTTATATCAGTTTTCTGTTGGTGCCTAACAAATGACCACCATTTCAATGGATCAGAACAACACACAATTATTATCTCACTGTTTCTACAAGTCAGTAGTCTGGGCACAGATTAACCAGATCCTCTGCTTCAGGGTCTCTCAAGGCTATAAGCAAGGTGTTGGTAGGGCTGCAGTCTCATCTGAGGATCAAGTGGTGAAGAATCTATTTCCAAAGATCACTCAGGTTGTTGGCAGACTTCATTTCCTGGAGGCTGCTGGACTGGCTACCAGATGGAGAGAGCCCTGCCACATGGCCTTCTGCATAGGCAAGCCACACAACCAACAGGGCAGCTTACTTTTGCCAAGCCAGTAGCAAGTCTGCACTCTAGTCAGCTAATATGGAGTTGCATGTCTCATCACATAACCAAGGAAATTACACTGACATTCCATTACCCTTTTGGGGGCTTTTTGTTTGTTTTCTTTTGTTTTTTTTAGGGCCGTACCAGATCCTTAACCTACTGGGCAAGGCCAGGGATTGAACATGCATTCTCATGATTACTAGCCGAGTTCTTAACCCACTGAGCCACAACGGGAACTGCTCCATTACCTTTGACATATTCTGTTGACTAGAAGCAAGTCACAGGTTCTTCCCACACCCAAGAGCAGGGCATTACACAAGGGTGCGACCCACTGGGGTAACCTCAGAGTCTGTCACTCAAATACCCAAGTTTCACCAATTTGAGAACCCTTTGAAAGTACTGTCAGATGCAGGCTGTTCCCCTCTCCCCACCAGTAAACCTTGTATTTTGTTTTCTACCTATCAGTTATGAACTTAACCAACAAAGACCAGATTATTTAATTTGGTGGGGAGGGCAAGGGACTTAATGAAGGTGAAGGTCTGGCCTTGACCCCTTGGCCCTGGAGGTAGGAACGTACCCGAAGCAGTTAATTAAGTAGCCTGGCAAGAAAAGCCTAGAGAAATTCAGAGACCTAGTACAGAAAGGAAGGGATATTTATTAACAATAGTTGTCTTTTAAAAGTTTTTATTTTTGGCAATAAAGAACACAATGTAATCTCAAAAAAAAACAAAACAAAACAAAACAAAAAAAAAAAAACCACTCCTAGCATTATGGTCATCCTGGACCACTGGACTGTCAGCTCCACAGAGCAGGGTCTTAATTGTCTTCTTAGCCTATAGCACAATGCCTTCTATAAAGGAGACACTTCAGAAGAAGTCAGTGAATTAAAATGAAAAGTTAAGCAAATGTAAGATATAAGCCTCTAAGAACATCCACAGAAAGAAAACTCAGCTATAAAAACGTCAGTTGTTTGAAAAAAGAGTGTTTACCCATATGAGACTAAAGGAGTGACGATTAATTTTTTAATCCATATTTTTAAGCCATTCCTCAAATATGGGTCTTTTTTAAAATTTTAGCACCATTTTTCTAGTATCGAGGCCTTGTATTTAAACATTTGGATACCTTATCAAAAGTAACACGCAGCTATTTGGAAATAATTGCATGTTCACTCTGGGAAGAAAAGATAAAAATATTTACTTTTAACAAGCTGTAAATATTATCACAATAACTGATTATTCAAATGAGCTTACCCCTGCCCCCCCTCCAAAAAAAATCTTTCTACTCGGAGGGGAAACAGATATTTCTAGAAGATCTACTTTTCCTTCGATACTCAGGTAAAGTGTTTTCACATTCATTTATTTAGCAGAGGGGAAAAAAAAAAAAGATACGGGATGGAGAAAAAAGTCCCCTTTTATAGGACAAGAAAATCAGCTCCTTCCTCAGCTTTCTCTACAAAGACTCCTGATCACATTAGACACATCTCATAAAAGTGTGTGTCATTGCTGAAATTCTTAACTGGGCTGTTTCCAAAGATCTGATGCATTCCTCCAACAACTCCAGGAATGAGTCAGCAGGACCCCAAGGAATGGCCCGGCAGCACTACCCCGTCCCTTCTCTGCTGAACTTCACACAAGAAAGCTTAGTCCCTGCCAACACTGAGGGCATGTTCTGGACCAGAGCTTGCTCTTCATTTCATTTTTACACTGTCTTGGAAATGAGTCATGGCACCTGCCTCCAATCCAAGATGTCATATCCACCCTGTTTCTTTCATTAATTTTGCAACACCTTTCTCATCATTCCTTGTCTTTGACATCTTTTATTCCAGCAGACCCACTCTAAAGCCAGGGGCCTCAAGCTTCCATGTGGATCAGTCAGGTGGGGGCTTGCAAAAACAAGGGTCAAGGGTCACCTCTGTGGGTTCCAGGGTGATAGGTCTGGGGTGGAGTCCCACAACCTGTATTTCTTTCTTTTCTTTTCTTTTTTTTCTTTTTGCTTGTTTTTTAGGGCCACACCCGCGGCATATGGAGATTCTCAGGCTAGGGGTCTAATAGGAGCTACAGCTGCTAGCCTATGCCACAGCCACAGCAACGCCAGACTCGCTCTCGGCAACGCCGGATCCTTAACCCACTGAGAGAGGCCAGAAATCAAACCTGCAACTTCATGGTTCCTAGTGGGATTCACTTCCACCACGCCTCAATGGGAACTCCTCTCTTTCTTTTCTTTTTAATTGAGGTGGAGTTGATCTAAAATGTTGTGTTTCTGGTATAGAGCAAAGTGATTCAGTTATATATATATATTTTTTATGCTTTTCCATTATGGTTTATCATTAAATACTGACTACAGTTCCCTGTGCTACATAGTATGATCTTGTTGCTTATTTATTTTACATATAATAGTTTGTGCCTGCTAATACCTAAATTATCTCCCCCACCCTCTCCTTTCCCCTTTGGTAACCGTAAGTTTGTTTCCTATGTCTGTGAGTCTCTTTCTGTTTCATAAATAAGTTCATTCCCACAACTTGCCTTTTTTATACAGCCCCCAGGGGGTTGTGATGCAGAGGGGGCCCCACACACCACACAAACCTGATAAATGCAGCTTTGATGAATATGAACAAGTGTGATTTCAGCATCATCCACAGTAAAAAAAGAGAAGAGAATTAAGAAAGCCCAAAGGTGCAAAGCTCGGCTTCTCCAAGTCTCCTCGGTGACTGTGCAGAACAGACTGCATGTTAACGTGCACAGCTGTACCTGCTTGCGTCGCAGGGTTCCCATCTAAGACAAAGGAACAGCTCCATTCCGCTGGGAAGGGGAGACAACAAAAGCTTCTAGTCCCCAAGGCCTGGAGCCCAAAGGAGCCAACTTCCCTGTATTCCTCCTCCCAAGGGTGATCAAGGAGGGGTATGGGAAGGGGAAGTGAGAGGATGCAGAATGGGGGGAGATGGGTTTAGCAAGAGCAATGGTTCTCAAACCACAGCTGTACCAGCACCCCCTTGAGAGCACATTAAAACACAGAGGGCTGGGCCCCAACCTCAGAGTTTGATTCAGTGAGTCCAGGCTGAGGCCTGAAAGTCTGCATTTCTAACAAGTTCCCAGGTAATGCTGCTGTCCCTGGACCAGGGACCACACTTTGACAACGACTAGGTCTATGAAGTGCCATTGGAGCAGTCTGTATTGTAAGAAGGAAGAGGGCAATTTCACCACTAACACTCAACACTGAGCATTAAAAACCATCACTACCACCCAGAGGTTTGGTGGAATACACATCCTCTCATGATGCAAGGAGTCGCTTACAGACATAATCTCAGTATCCATTGAATTAAATGAATTTCAGCCGGTCTTTCCCTCAGAAACAAATGTGACTGGTAATGCGTATTAATCAAGCAACCCTACTGAAAGTCTATTGTATACAGAACCACTGCCTGGGCCAACTTTCCAAAGGATAAAAAGTAAAACAAAAACAGGGTCCCTGCCTTTAATTTATCAATCTGAATTATTTCACTTCCCATTACTGAGAAATTGTGGACTAAAAATAACCTTTTCACTATCACAATAAGAAGGAAACAGCTTTCTCGAAGGAAAGATTGTCTTTGCCTGCATTCTACTTTCAGGAGAATAAAGCAAATCATTTCTGTATGGAGGTGGAGGTGGGAGGACAGAGGGGAAATTAAAGTGAAAATTTGCTTCTTCTTTTTTTTTTTCTTGTCTTTTGCCATTTCTAGGGCCGTTCCTGTGGCATAGGGAGGTTCCCAGGCTAGGGGTCTAATCAGAGCTGTAGCCACCGGCCTACGCCAGAGCCACAGCAATGCAGGATCCAAGCCACGTCTGCAACCTACACCCCAGCTCACGGCAACACCAGATCATTAACCCACTGAGCAAAGCCAGGGATCGAACCCGCAACTTCATTGTTCCTAGCTAGATTCGTTAACCACTGAGCCACGACGAGAACCCCTTGATTTGCTTCTTTTTAAACCAGCTTCCAGGAGGTGCCCCCAGAGACCATAAACCATTGGTAAGACCTGATACATAACCCACTGAAATACATTAAGCATTCTAATTTTATTTATTATTTTTTAGGGCCCCACCTGTGGCATGTGGAAGTTCTCAGTATAGGGGTCAAATCACAGCCAGTCTATGCCACAGGAATGCCAGATCCGAGCCACATCTGTGAACTACGCTGCAGCTCATGGCAAGGCCAGATCCTTAACCCACTGAGTGAGGCCACAGATCAAACCCATGTCCTCTTGGATACTAGTTGGGTTCATTACCGCTGAGCCACAACCAGAACTCCATTATAAGCATTCTAATTTTCAAGATGAGAAATACACTGACACATTAAAGAAAAATTTTTTCACTAACAGCCAGAAAAATCTTATCAATAATATCATGTTAATGTTCATAGGGCTTTTTTGTGAAGCATGTTCATGAACCTCATTTTACCTGATCCTTCCTACAAAACGGGAGGTGTAGCCAATGGGTGCTATTAACCCCATCCACAAACAGGAACAAAATTGCCCCGCAGAGGTTGCCTTTGCACCTACCTCGGGTTCATCCCACAAGGTGCAAATTAGCTGGGGGGGGTGAGTGACACTAGGTAAACCTCAGAATAGCATCCAAATGTATTCCAAAAACTGCATGCTCTTACTTTAACACATCCCAACTACTCTCTATGAATTTTCTACAATTATCAGATTGGAACGTATATAAACTTTCTTAGAGGATTTAACATTTTATTTTTTTATTTAGCACCACGTGAAGATTCCCTCCTAATTTGCCTTTTAACATAGCAATGACCACACTTTTTTTTCTTTTTGGATCCTCAAACTTTCATCTTAAGTCTCAGCCTTAAGGCTCTGGCGAAAGTGTTGTTTTCTTCTTCTTCTTCTTTTTTTTTTTTTTTTTTTTTTTTTTTTTTGTCTTTTTGCCTTTTCTAGGGCCTCTTCCCACGGCATATGGAGGTTCCAGGCTAGGGGTCTAATCGGAGCAGTAGCCAGCGGCCTGTGGGATACCAGCCACATCTGCAACCTACACCACAGCTCACGGCAATGCTGGATCCTTAACCCACTGAGCAAGGCCAGGGATCAAACCTACAACCTCATGGTTCCTAGTCAGATTCGTTAACCACTGCGCCATGACAGGAACACTGAAAGTGTTGTTTTCTGCTTGGCAGAGGCATCCTAGCAGCATGGGGTTAGTCTGGCTATCTGGGTAAAGTGCAGGCAGTTGGGTTATGACAATGACTTGTGTGTGGCCTTGGGTACTTCACTATTCTATATATAGTTTTTCTCATCAATAAAAAATAGTAATAAAGGTGATCAAAGCTTCTATTTAAAACATTCTTTTTGAATTAACATTCACAAATCTGTTGCATTTCTTTACACTAACAATTAAATAGCAGAAAGGGGATGTAAACAATCCCTTTTAAAATTGCATCCAAAAAAAAAAAAAAAAAACCCACAAAACTCAGGAATAAACCTGACCAGGGAAGTGAAAGACATACACTGAGAACTATAAAACACTGATAAAGGAAATCAAAGACAATTCAAAGAAATGGAAAGATATCCCATGCTCTTGGACTGAATGAATTAACATTGTCAAAATGGCCATGCTACCCAAAGCAATCTACCATTCAATGTGATCCCCATCAAATTACCCATGATATTTTTTTACAGAGCTAGAACAAATAATCATAAAATTTGTATGGAACCATAAATGACCTAGAATTGCCAAAGCCATTCTGAGGAAAAAGAATGAAACTGGAGGCGTAACCCTCCCAGACTTCAGACAAGACTACAAAGCTACAATAATCAACATGCTTCAGCATAGTATTGACACAAACACAGACACAAGGATCAACAGAATAGAGATCCCAGAAATAAAGCCACATGCCGATGGCCATTAATCTGTGACAAAAGTGGAAAGACTATATAATAGAGAAAGACAGTCTCTTCAGCAAGTGGTGTTTGGAAAGCTGAACAGCTGCATGTAAATCTGTGAAGTCAGAACACCATACACAAAAAATAAAATGGCCTAAAGACTTAAATATGATAAAGACATGACACCACAAAACTCCTAGAAGAGAACAAAGGCAAAATATTCTCTGACATAAATTACTTCAATGTTTCATTAGGTCAGTCTCCCAAGGCAGCAGAAATAAAAGCAAAAACAAAGAAATGAGACCTAATCAAACTTGTAATCTTTTGTATAGCAAAGGAAACCATTAAAAAAAAACTGAACCTATAGAGTGGGAGGAAATACTTGCAAACAGTGTAGCTGACAAGGGTTTAATCTCCAAAATATACAAACAGCTCATACAATTCAATAACCAAAAAACAAACTACCCAATCAAAAAACGGGCAGAAGACCTAAATAGACATTTCTCTAAAGAAGACAAACAGATGGCCAAGAAGTACATGAAAAGATGCTTGACATCACTAATTATGGATAGTGCATCAAAATTAAAATGAAGCACTATCTCACACCAGTCAAAATGGTCATCATTAAAAAGACTACAAATTAGAAATGCTGGAGAGGATGTGGAGAAAAGGGAACACTTCCACACTGTTGATGGGAAAGTAAGTTGGTACATCCACTACGGAGAACAGCATGGAGGTTCCTCAGAAAACTAAAGATAGAGTTACCATATGATCCTGCAATCCCACTCCTGGGCATATATCCAGAGAAAACGTTAACTCAAAGAGATAAATGCATCCCAGTGCGCGTAGCAGCATTATTTACAATAGTCAAGACATGGAAGCAACTTAAATGTCCATCAACAGATAAATGGATAAAGAAGATGTGGTATATGTACATAGTGGAATACTACTCAGACATAAAAAAGAATGAAATAATGCCATTTGCGACATGGACAGACCTAGAGATTATCACACCAAGTGAAGTAAACCAGAGAAAGAAAAATACCATATGATATCACCCACATATGGAATCTAAAATATGACACAAATGAACTTACATACAAAACAGAAACAGATTCAGACATAGAAAATAAACTTATGTTACCAAAGGGGGAGGGGGAATAAAGTAGGAATTTGGGATTAGCAGGTACAAATGACTATATACAAAACAGAAAAACAACAAGATCCTACTGCACAGCACATTGTACTGTATTCAATATCTTGTAATGTACCATAAAAGAGAAGAATATGAAAAGAATATAAATGTGTATACATATATATAACTAAATCACTTTGCTGTACACCAGAAACTAACACAACATCATAAATCAACTATATTTCAATTAAAAAAAAAAAAAAAGAGGGAGTTCCCGTCATGGCGCAGTGGTTAACGAATCCGACTAGGAACCATGAGGTTGCGGGTTCAATCCCTGCCCTTGCTCAGTGGGTTGACGATCCAGCGTTGCCGTGAGCTGTGGTGTAGGTTGCAGACGTGGCTTGGATCCTGCGTTGCTGTGGCTCTGGCGTAGGCCAGTGGCTACAGCTCCGATTAGACCCCTAGCCTGGGAACCTCCATATGCCGCCAGAGCAGCCCAAGAAATAGCAAAAAGACAAAAAAAATTAAAAAATAAAAAAAAAAGAGTTCCTATTGTGGCTCAGCAGAAATGAATCTGACTAGTATCCCTAAAGGACAAAAGGTTAGATCCCTGGCCTCCCTCAGTGGTTTAAGGATCTGGCATTGCCATAAGCTGTGGTGTAGGTCCCAGACATGGCTCGGATCCCTATGCCTCGGGTGCAGCCCTAAAAAGACCAAAAAAAAAAAAAAAAAAAAAAAAAAAAAAGGCAATCTGAGGTCTACAATCAAAAATAAAAACAAAATTCTTTACCCGTGCCTTTAAAGTAGTGCTGAAAAATACCAAATCGTGGGGGTTCCCTTCGTAGTGCAGTGGAAACAAATCCAACTAGGAACCATGAGGTTGTGGGTTTGATGCCTGGCCTCACTCAGTGGGTTAAGAATCCGGCGTTGCCGAGAGCTGCGGTGTAGGTCGCAGGTGTGGCTCGGATCTGGCATTGCTGTGGCTGTGGTGTAGGCCAGCAGCTATAACTCTGATTAGACCCCTAGCCTGGGAACCTCCATATGCTGCAGGTAAAAAAAAAAAAAAAAAAAAAAAAGACAAAAAAAAAAATCCTGTATTATTTTTCTTCCTTAATAATAAAATCTACTGGCATTTATAAGTCCCCTATTTATGTTCTTCCACAGCCTACAAAACCTGACTGGGGATCAGCCCTGTCTCCCTTATCACCTATTATTCTAGCACTCACTGACAACCCAACAAAATTCACCTCTGGGTCTTTGCGCAGGGCCAGGCCTATTCACACCCCAGGGCCTTTGTGCTAGCTGATCTCTCGGCCAAAAAGGCTCTTCCTCCAAACCTTTTCATATCACATTGGTCTCATAAGTCACTTCCTTACAGAACCTGTCCTCACTGCACTCTCCCTCCTCTAGCCCCCATTTACTCTCTAGCCTATTACCCTGTTTTATTTTCTTCATAGCACATAATTTGAGTGCACACAGGGCTCAGGGAAGGTACAACAAATGAATTCATTGATTCAATCCATCCTTCATCCCTTCCATAAAAGTCTATGTGCTAACTAGGTAGCCAGGATAAAGAGATGATTATGGTATGGTCCCTACCCTTACAGACAGAGCTCACATTCAAGCTGGGAAGCATACCCATGCACACTGGCACATGTGTGATACAATGTAATACAATGTGAAAAGTGTTACCATAGAAGAGGATTTGTATGCCTGATATTCACAAGAATGACTTGAATTGGATCAGGTGATGAATGGCCCTCTCCCCATCATTTCCTTCAGGTTGAAACACATCTCAGAGGAGCTGATTTACTGATCTGCTTGAAACTTCTTTGCAGCTAATGTCAGAAGCAGAAGTCTCCCAAGGTAGCAAATCAAGGCAGAAGGTCTTAGCCAATTTCAATAGCCTTTACAACGAACCATTTTAAAGATGCTAACTTTTAACTATCCACTTGATATGGTGTCAAGATGAAACACATAAGGGTGAAAAGATGGAGATTCTACTTTTACTTTATAATGACAATAATTAACTGAAGTTCCTGCAAGATTGAAAGTGAGATTAGAATTGTTTGGTAATCCTATAAAAAATACAAACACTTTTTAAATCTACAAAGACAAAAGATCCTTATTATTACATTTTTCTTATTTGATTATCCTGTTTTCCTCCAGTGGCTTTTTGCTGGCTACATCTTCCCTCCGAAGATGTTCCTTTAATTTATCACCAAAATACCTCTGAAGGCTCCCCTTCAACTGTTCAGTTCTCACCTTTAAATAACAGATGAGTAAAGTCAACCACATTAACCTTAGTTAGAAACACCTTCCTCCAATTTGTCTTCCCATCCACTGACCAAACGCATCCTTCTTCTGGTCCAGCAGAACCCAGAGCATGTATTAAAAAACCAGCCCATTCATCTCCTAATTTACAAAACACGACATTTCGCAAACTGTTTACTTACATCCATGCCAACAATATTACTCAAATGTGGCGCAGTGAAAAAACCACAGGGAATAGTGTAGTTGGCCAAGAGCAATATCGGCGATCTAAAATTACAGGGAAAATCATACAACATTCATTTTACCTAGTCCCAAATCTCTATCAGATGATGTTGAGCAGAAAGATTCCAAAATTGGCAGGGAGAAAGGAAAAGCTGTCTTAAAGTTTGGGCCATGCCAGGGTAGCATTCAGAGAGAAAGCAGGAGGAAACAGAATAAGGTGGTGTGCCCTTGAAAAGCTATCATAAGCACTGTCTATCAGGCAAGGGATAAGCACACAGAGAAAACCATGGAAAGAAAACCAAAGGGGAATTATTGCCAAAAGGTGAGAGGAAACAAAAAAGGAAGTAGATTTCTTTATGTAGCATTTAGAGGACAGTATTTACAACACAGCAAAAAGCAGAGATGCTGGTTCAATTCAATTCTACCTGATTCCATTAGCATTTGTACTATGGCAAGGAACAGAGCCTGGGTACTTCAAATGATGCAAAGAAAATTCTGCTCCCCTGGAGCTCCACACTGTTAGGAAGGCAGATGCCCCTCCCACCTGGTCCAGCCATACCCAGAGCCAAGTTAGAGTGAAATCAGAGCTGCGCTCCAGGAGAGGGGAGGAGAGAGCCATGATTTTCACCAGGGGATTTTAGGAACACCATGAGGGCTGTGTAAAAGGCTGAGGCATCTAAAGCGGGGAGGGTCTAAGCAGGCAAATGGGAACCCCTGAGAGCTCACATTTGTCAAATATTATTGTGCACGGAGGCAGGAGAAGTTGCTCTCCAAGCAGCCTTTGTATATTACTTTGTGCGGTCCCCCAACAAGCCTCTGAATGATAGTACAGACCATCATCTGTGCAATGAATGGGGTGACTCAGCCTTGCCCCAGCTCTCACAGTCCAAGGTCACATAGTGAGGAAGTGTTAACAAAGTATTAACATCAAGATAGGTACCCCCTATTCTAACTCCAAAGACTAAACTTCTAACCATAGAGCTACACAGCCTCTAGTTCAGGGCAAGCGAAATGGAGACCCAGTGAGGACAGAAAGAAGAGAAAGGCAAGAAAGGCAAAAAAGGTGGGAGAGTAAGAGGCCGAATTTCCTACTTGTAACCACATTGTCTTGGGTCCAAATGATACTATGCATACAGATTCTCGATACACAATGGATTGTGCCTATAGGAAATGCTCAATCCTTAATAATAAGCTAGCCAAATTAATAGTTACACATGAGCATATACAAATACAGCTCTGGTGTGTTTTTCCATAAGTACCAAAACAACCAATTTGTGTCACACCAACAAATTATGTACTATTTTCTCTCCACTAGGAAGACAGAAAACATCATTAGTAAAATATGCAGTTAGAACAAGATAAATCCATAGTCTCTCCCTTATCTATAAATCATCATGCTTAATTACCACATTGGGGAGGTTTTAAAAACATGACCCCAATGAGTAGCTGTTGAAGGTATTATTTTCTACATTTTTGTGTATTTAAAATATTTTATAATTAAAAATAAAATATTTGGTGGGGGAAAAAATACCCAATGTATTCCAACGTGTTTAAATCTTTTTAAAGCCATTTTATTTAACCACTCATGTATCATTAACAATTTTGCCAATTTCCAACTCTTGTAAAAATACATGTATTCATCATTCAACTAACTAAAGAAAAACTGGGTGTGAACAACCCAATATGCGGCAATCTTTGTGTGGACTATTCAACGTTCAGTAAAAGCAATGTTTAGAGGGCTCCCGCCTTGAGAAGTTTCTGAACTGTTAAGTTTTGAGCTTGGCCTTCAGATTCCCAGACAAAGGGTCATAAATATTGCCCAGGACAGAGTTCCTTCTGGGTCACCGTTTCTCAAAAGGCAGGTCACCTCTATCAGCATCACCTAGGGTGCCTATTAAGTAAAAACCTCAGAGATTCTGATTCAAGAGAGCAGTTTAACAAACTTCAGCAGTCAGCGGCACATTCATGGTTTTGCTTTGGGTCACGCCTGTAGCATGCAGAAGTTCCTGAGCCAGGGATCGAACCCAGGCCATGGCAGTGACCCAGGCTGCTGCAGGGATAACACCAGATCCCTAACTTGGGGCACTATAAGAGAACTCCATATGCATGTTTAAAAGGCACCAATCTAGAATCTCTTTAAAGGAGACCAAGTAGAAATGGCCAGAGGTATAATCAAAAATCACCAGCAGCCAATTCCTTAATTTCCTACTCTGGAGCAGCTGGAGCTCCTGCATGAGGGAAGAGCCACATGAGGGAAAGTGGTACAGTCTGCGTGGGAGGGGCCAGCTGAGCATCCGCCCATGCATCCTCCTTGGGTCTTTGCATCCTAAGTGCCCCAGGGGTGGCCCAACTCCAAGCAGCCCACATCTCAAGCCCACGTGTTGGTCTACTGGTGTCTACTGGTGTCTGTTAGGAACTGAATGGTTCCCTCCCCCGCTCAAAAAAAGGTAAGTTGGAGCTCCGATCCCCAGGACCTTCGTATGTGAACTTATTTGGGGACCTTTACAGAGGTGGTCAAGTTAAAATGAGGTCATGAGGGTGAGCCTCAATCCGACATGACTGGTGTCCTTATAAAAAGGGGAAATTCTAAATACAAAGATAGATGTACAGAAAGGGATAGGAAGAAACACAAGGAGAACACAACCTCCCACGAACCAGGAAGAGAGGCCTGGAACGGACTTCTCCCCACCCCCACAAGGAATGAACCCTCTCAGCTCCTTGATTTTGGACTTCCAGCCACCAGGTCTTGGAGATAATAAATTTCTGTGGTTCTAAGCCAATCCCGTTTGCAGTATGCAGCACTTTGGTCCTGGGAAGTCATAAAGTGCAGTGAGCAGCAGAAGCCCATCCCAAGCAGGGCTGTCAGGAGGGTTAAGACCAAGGCCTCAGGAGAGGACGCTGTAGCACTGGACGTCCAGGAGGCCAAGGGCAGCAGAAAGCAAACAAACCGAGAGCTACAGAGCTGGGCTGGGGTCCCAGCCCTGCCCCCTCTTTTAAAAGGGCGTAATAAATCCTGCCTCTCCAGGGTGTGGAGATCAGCTCTCCAGGGCTGCCTTTGGCACCACCTTTACCAGGGTTGGAGAGATACAGAGAAAATTAGCATGAGCCCTGTTCGAAGATGACATGCAAATTTGCAAAGTGTTTCATATTAAAAAATAAATCAAGAAATAAAAGGAAGAGAACACCCTCCCCGTGCTCTGAGGCACTGCATACACGACCCTCACCTCGGCAGCAGGTCCTCAGCACACGCTCTGAGCTCGGTCAGTGCTGCAAGAGGGGGTGACACCGCCCCAGCACTCCAAGTCACCCTGGTTCATTGCTAGGAAGGACTTGGAAGCGACATCTGCATTTCAGGAAAATTTAATTCACGCTCCCAAACATGTTTGCGTATGTTTGGAATATCCAAGACGACAAACAACAGGGTCAGACACGGCAAACTCCTGCGGTGGCCAAGGGTCCTTTCAACACGTCAGGCTTCCTAAGGGCCAAGGGTTCACTGGCCAGAGGACCGCTTCACTAAAGCAGGCCAGGCGGGGGCCGGCGATGTGCTCAGGCTGGTCCAGGGGCTGCGGGGCTTCACAATGAAGGTTTAAGTACAATCGCAGCCCAGAATTTATGGTTCCTAAATGTTTGTTTTAACCAGTGCTGAGAACACATATTTGACCCAGTGTGAACTTGACCCCTGGGTCGGTCTCCCTTCGCCGGGCTGTCTGTGCCGCCCAACAAGATTTTCCAGGCGACCCTCCCACCTCTGCTCCCAGCGCTGGGGCCGGGGTGGCCCTCCCAGCAGCTGCCACGGTAAACCTCACTGCAGATCTACTGGCGAAGCAGCTGTCAATGGCCATAGCAGGCATACGAAAAATGTGTGATCATTCTGGGCCCAACTCCCTCGCTAGCCGAGCCAAGAGGGACAGGAGACGGCCTGCGAGGCCTCTCTGTCACCTGGAACTCCAGCCACACTGCACACTCACAGGCACTGCCATCTGCTGCACCATCTCTAGGTGCCAAGGGCATATATGACTATGATTCCTCTGTACATAATTAGGGAAAATGTCTAGGGTTGACTTTTTTTTTTTTTTTTTTCCCAAAGCAGTGTGGGCTGAATGCCAGTGGAAAAGCAATGGAATATCGATTTTCTGTTTCTTGCTAAGGAGAGAACAAGTCATTTGATGTGCCATGAGTTAAAACAGACCCTGTACTCCCTACAGCTGGCTGTGTTTCTCCTCTATTCATAGACCCTGGCACATGGTAAAAGCTAAACAGATATCCATTAAATAAATGCAAGAACCATCCATGCATTTAGGGAGGGCCTGCAATGTGCCAGGCACCCGCTCTGGATTCAGATCTGCCATCTTTCCTGTTTGGTCCACCTCGCCCTGCCAACCCGGCCTCACCCTCATCTCGCCTTTCTTCTTTTGTCTTGTCTGTTCCCAAGCCCCGTCTCCTCTTTAAAGCTGAGCCCACTGGCAATGTCTCTCTCTGGCCCACACTTAACCCCGAGAGAAGGACAAAAAGACTGGAAGAGGGGGTGGGTTCCATCTGGACAGGGCGGGGGAGGGGGGGAACGCAAAAAATGCGGAGAGACAAAAACAACATTAATGCCCTCTCGATAAATGTTAACCCTTGGGAAAGACAAGTGTGGTGCCATCTCCTTTGCCCAAGCAGACATCACTATCAGCAGTCACTCCATGTTAACAACTAAATGACATGTTCTGTGCAGTGATTTCAATTCTTAGAGACACCCCTCCAACACACACAGAGGGTATCTGGAAAAGCAGCATTAATATGCAACTGGGCACCTCTACACAGAGACTGGGTGGCTAAAGCCCCAGAGGCCACCACTGCGGACACCCACATCCATTCTCCGCCTGGCTGGGTCTGCTGCTGCTCCTTCACAGCTCTCTGGTTGGCACTTTCAGGTTCACTAAATCTTCAGTCTTCAGAAGCATCTGCCCTGGGCCCTTTTAAATTAAGTTCCAATCGATGATCATTGCACAACTATAAATGTAATAAATTCATTGAGTAATATAAAAATAAAATAAAGCAACAAAAAAATTAATTAATTAAGTTCCAATCAAGTAAAAACCATGCCGTCTGCCTTGAAGGGGCACCATGTTTTCCTCACAGGATTAAGCAAACTGAACAATGTGAACACATCCCGTCTCTTACGCGGAATATTTTTTGCATCAATTGGAAAACAGCCTCTACAAACTGAAATTCTTCAAGCTAAACCTTTTCAATTATCCTCAAAATGGAAGGACAATTAGAAGGCAGCCTCGGTGATGTGTGTACACGTGTTATGATGACTCTGTTTTAATAGGGAACTTCATGTTGATATATCATCAGCTTTGGTATCTGCAAGTGTAATAAACCAAACCCAAGTGCAATCGATCAATCCCAGGATATTAAGGAAGCGAGAGAGGAAAGTGACCACCAATCAATTTTGTTTACACTAGTATCAATTTCTCCTTCACTAGTGTTTACTGTAGTAGTTGCAGCCACCAATATTGGTGTCAGGATTTTTTTCCATTCAATTTATGAATACCTCAGGGAAGGCTTTTCCATCTACACAGCAAGCTTTACACAAAGAGAACTAGACACATGCCAATGACCTAATACTTAGTGTCTTTTAAAGTTCTTTTAAAGTAAATTATCAACCCAAACTATTTTATTTCTTTTTTTTTTTTTTCAGTAATCAAAGCCAGGCAGGATGGAAATGACTGGCTTTTTCATTTAGTCCTTTTTTTAATTCATCTATCTTGAGGTATAACGGACAAATAAAAATTTTATGTACTTAAGGTGTATGATGCTGTTTCGATAGACATACATGTGAAATAAGTACCACAATCAAGCTAATAAAGATATGCCTCACTACACAGTTAACATACATTATTTGAAAAGAAGATGACAATAGCAGGGAGAAACACACAGGGGGGAAGAAGAAAACTGAGTAATAGATAAATGAGACAGGATTCACTTGGCTTGATCCAATAATAAACTCTAAGAATCCTTCTGGTTTCATCGAGGCTTTCACAGCCATCATTCTCTTTCACCTTGACACCCACAACCATCCTGCAAAGCTGTCAAATTTTTAGTGCAGTCATTTCAGGAGGGGGAAATAAACAGTCAGGGAAGTCAAATGAATTCACACAGCGAGTGAAGGCCTGAGGATTTATACCCTGGTCTTCTGAACCCAAGGCCAGGAGTCTTTCTTGGTGTCACACCGCTCAGCCATGGACACAAGTTTCTCGGCTTCAGGGGTAACCCCAGTTGCCCATGTTTCACAGAAGGTATAGGCTCCCTCACCTCTGTGGCTCTGACAGGCAAACACAAACCAAGGGCCATGCTGAAACATATCCATTGAGGAAACAGGTGACTTTGGATTGAGCAATGACCTATTCCAGCATCACTTTTAAAAATACAACTATTCCTAGAGTTCCCATCGTAGCTCAGCAGTAATGAACCCGACTGGTATCCATGAGGACGTGGGTTTGATCCCTGGCCTCACTCAGTGGGTTAAGGATCTGGCATTGCCATGAGCTGTGGTGTAGGTCACAGATGTGACTCAGATCTCAGGTTGCAATGGTTTAGGCTGGCGGCTGCAGATCTAGTTTGACCCCTAGTCTGGGAACGTCCACATGCCGCACCTGCAGCCTAAAAAGCAAAAATAAATAACTATTCCTGGAAGGAGCTGTGATTGAAGTTTCTAGCATTTGGGCTTCAACTAATTTGTCAGCCAGAGCAGTATCAGAAGGAGAATCGTTTTTGAGTGCTGAAGACCATCAAATGGGAGAGACATTCTGCACTGCTTGCTTAGATCCTGGTGCTACCAAGGGCTACCTTCTGGAAGCTGGAAGGATAACGTGAGCCAAAAGCAGGAAGCAGGTGTCATGAGACTAAACCAATGTAACAACTTCCTCTGGAAGCATGTAATAACTGTTCAACCCTAACTTTTCTGACCAATAGCCTCCTGCAGCCTTTCTCTTTCTGGGTCACCAGAGGGCAAACCTGGCCAAACCCAGGCATGCCCACACCCTTGGCCCCCTCACCTGGAGAAGCAGGAAGGTCATGAGGCAATGCCTCCAGATGGGGCTGCTCTCCTCCTAGAGCATCTCTGGCCCTTCTAGAACATCTCTAGATCCCTAACTCCTTAGACAACCTAAGAATGGGGACTACTCTCTGGTCAGAGACAGCACTCAACTGCATCATTTGCCAAGTAAACTTTTTTCTTTTTTTTTTTCTTTTTTTTTGCTTTTTAGGGCTGCACCTACAGCATATGAAGGTTCCCAGGCTAGGAATCGAATCGAAGCTGTAGCTGTTGGCCTACGCCACAGCCAGAGCAACACAGGATCTGAGCTGCGTCTGCAACCTACACCACAGCTCATGGCAATGCCAGATCCTTAACCCACGGAGTGAGGCCAGGGATAGAACCTGCATCCTCATGGCTCCTAGTCAGATTCGTTAACTACTGAGCCACGGCAGGAACTCCAAGTGAACGTCTTAAAAAGTCTTAACACGTTCTCTCAAACAGGCATCAGAGAGCACCCACCCACCCCCTATAAAAACCTGCTCTGTATTTTCAGCCTTTACACAGCAACATCCCACTTTACACAGCCGTGGTGGTGCTGTTGTGGACGGGCTGTCTCCATGTCAAAGGCAAACCAGATCATGTTGGGTTTTGAGCAGGAGTTACTGAAGGGAGGAGAGGGTGTGTGATTTGACCCGAGAAACTGTAAATTCAGGAAAGTGCTGGTGCATTATTGTCAAGAGTAATCTAAGAGGAAGTGAAGAATTATGACTTAATCTAAAATGCCTACAACCCTGAGCATTTGTGATCTAGTGGTTTGAGTTCAATAATGAGGAGGCTGATTAGTGAGTTCATGTCTGTCCTTACTCCTTGATCACAGCCAAATCATAACCCATCTGGACGTTGCGTCTTACAAAATTAAATTAATGCCAAAGGCCTGTTCCTTTCAAGGATTGAAGGCATTTTTCAACAAGCAAGCTCACCAGAATGACTGTCCTAGAATTTCTTTACAATTCATTCATTCACCAGTATTTTTAAATCCAAACCATATACAAGACAAACTTCTAAACTTGACTTGTTACCCTAAATACTAACAAGCTGTTAAAACTTTGGATGATTTCAGTCCACATGTTTATGGTTCAAGCTCTGTGGAGACAACACCTAAGAATGCTTAAGTTTTTCTGAATGGAAATTAGGTTTTGTTGGGTTTTTTTTTTTCCCCCATTTAACACCGGACAAAATCAACGTGTCGAGATCACCTCAACGTACATTTTAACCTAATCCTTCATTTCACAATGCATAGAGGAAATATTTTCTGATGTTCTCAAACCTATGTGCATCATTAATACATTTTTCCAAAATGCTGCTGAGCATGTGCATAAACTGGAGAAGCACTGCAGGAAAACCCATGGGTCAGCTCTGGAGAACAGGAAAGTAGTTCCTTCCACTCAGGGAACAGTCAGGCCTCAAGGATGGAGGCTGCTGTTGTCAGAAAGCTTTAACACTCTTGGTATTTTATTCCAGAACAAAGCCTCCTACTCCCCATTTCCCTCCTGCCATCCACTTAAAGAATGTTTTGCATTTGTCAATGCCCATGTTTAAATTAATTGCATTGGTTCTGCCATACGGCATATCCTCCAATGGGAATTTTTTATTCCTAGCCCCCAATTCATGGGTATAACAGAGTAATTAGTACCACAGTGGGATGCAGGAGAATCTTGGACATGAGAGCAGTTTTGTCCAATGAATTGCTGCAGGCGTGGATGCCATCCTGACCCTGGCCCAGCCTGTCCCAGGTGGTGATGAAGGCTGCAGATAACAGGGCGGACTGCATTGAAGACATCAACTTCTTCAGGGCAGCATGAGCCTCTTCAAGTGACACCTGTGGGATCCCCACTTGCGGACAGCCCCACTTCACCTACTATACAGGGCCACTGGGAATATGGAAACTTACGTTTGGTGCACCTCTGAGAGCCAGGAGCCTTACTCCAGCCGTGACAGCACTGCCCTCCACAGACATTGACCCTGAAACAAAGCAAGACCCCTGAGTTCGGCAAGAGCAACACTCTCTTTCAGAGAACCCAGCCTCCTGCTTCTACATTCCTCTGGCTTCCAGAGAGTCCTAGCAGATACCTAAGATGCCCAACCCAAACCTGCCCAGGTAGGAAAGTAAGGACAGTGCCTCCAGGAAGGATGGGAGAACCAAAACCTGCATAACCTAGAACTCTACAGGAGGGGAGAACAGGGTCCAAAAAACTGTTTTCCAAACTCCAAAAGTACAGGAGAGCCAAGAGTATTTTGTACATTATATGCGCCCACAGTTTAAATTGAATCTGAATTTCAAAGAGAAGCGTCCAAAAAGGGGTGAGATCACAATGCCTGGAACCACCCCCGAAGAAAAAACAAAAAAACAACAACAAAAAAAAAACAATAAGCAAAACAAGTTTTCCTTCACAACCTCAACCTGTGATTAATGGGGGGGGGGGGGGTGCGGAGCAGGGAGGCTGTTTTAAAAGACCAATAACAGAAACGATCCAAGTGAAACTCCCGTCAATGCTAAGGCACCCGGCCCCAGGAAAGCAGACCCCACAGGTGCAGGGTAGCCAAGCCCACAATGAGTAGGATGCTGAAAATTCTAGGTCATATAACAGGAGTTGGATCTTGACAATCAGGCCTCGTCCAAACGTTTTTTTGCATCAACTAGAAAAAAGTTAAACTGAAGTTGCAAAGTTTAATTGATGCTGAGGGATTAAGCTGTAGTGACCTCATGTTTACGCCCATCTTCTAGGAGTAATTTGGTTCGTGCACAGGAGGTTACGCCCCAGGCAGAAATGCCTTTTGTGTTTACCCACAGTTCAGTAACAATGCGATCGAAGTTTATTCTGAGTTCCGCGGCTTCCCCGCACTCGGCTCTACCCGCCGCGCTCCAAGTAAGGCAGGCAGACGCGAACCGGGAAGAGAAGGCAGGACCCACCGCGCACGACGCCCGCGACCCCGCGTGTCCCGGCGCGGGCAGAGCGCGCGTGCGAGGAAGGAGGGAGGGTGTGGGCTTACCCCTGCAGCTGCTGCTTCTGCTGAACCTGCAGCCTCGAGGCCCCACCACTCTGGGTCTCCTGCGGCACTTTGGAGCGCACCGCTTGCCTGCCTTGTTTGGCGATCGGGGCGGCCGCCGGGTGACCGCCGGGCTTGGGGTGGAGCTGCCCGCCGGGGCCCCCGGGACGGGCGGACTCCGGCGGTGGCGGTGGCAGCCGGAGCCCCTGCAGGGCCGCGCCGCCGGTCGGGCTGGTGCGCCGCGTCCGCTCCGAGGGGGCCCCGGCGCCCGCCGAGCTGCGGCTGTACCTGGCGTTGAGCGCGACGTTGAAGGTCCGCGGGCGCGCCGGCCCGCCCAGGGGCAAGGCGCCCGCCGCCAGGCCGGGGCCCGGGCGCACCACGTAGGTGATCCTCCGCACCCGGCCGTGCGCGGACGACGCGAGCAGCCCTGCCCAGAGCAGGAGCCCCCACCTGAGCCAGGCCCCCGCCATCGCGGGCCACAGCCGGCGCCTCCGGCCCCCGCCCCCGGCCGTGCGGCTCGCCCGGTGCGGCCGCCTGCGCGCGCTTAGGCTCCTCGGTAAACTGCCGGGAGCCGGGGAAAAGTGGGGAGGAGGAAAACTCGGTTGCAGGGGAGGAAGTTCTGAGGGCGGCTGAGCTGCCCCAGACCCCAGCCGAAAGCAGCGGGGAGGAGGGGGCGGGGTGGGGGTGGGGAGCGCGAGGCCCTGGAGGGGAGGGGCGAGGGGCGCGGGCTTTGCTAGGTGAAGGTCCACTCGCCGCGCCGGGGGGCGTAGGGGGTGCCCCGCCCGCGGCCCGCCGAGAGTGGGCGAGGGCGGGTGTGAGCGCGCGGGACGCTCAGCTGCAGCCCAGGCTGCAGAGTCTTTAAAAAGTTTCTCTCGCAGTGGAACCGAGTGTCAGATCTGAACAGCCAATCTCCGGCAGACGTGACGTCAGGCAGTAAATCCTAATTGGGGAAAGCGTGAGATGAGCCCGAGAACGCGCCGCCACCCTCCACATCCACATAGATTGTTACTGTGGGTCGGCAAGGCAGAGGTCCCCGCTCCCTGGTCCTGTGTCCCAGAAAAGGACAAAGAACTCAGCAAACTCACTGAACGGAACTTTCCTGCTAGAAGCCCGGCTGAACTCGTTTGAGACTGTTTGAAAGGCATTTCCAGTCATTTTCTTAGCCATGTTTGCTCAGATACTTTCTGCGGGTATTGGATTAAAATACCAGATCAGGCCCCAGAAAGGACTGCTCAGAGTGTGCAGTGATGTCCATCGGAAAATGTTTAGGTGGTTCTCTTTGGGACTATAAACTCCGCGTGAATGTTTTGGGTCTGCAACTTCTGGTACCCTATTCCTCGCTGGGCATGTACCAGGACGGGCAGCAGGGGGCGCCCGCGTAGACGGGGAAAACCCGCAGTAAGACTCGCCCCCAGGAGCAGCCCTGCTCTTGGTGAGAAGACCTCTAGGACAGGAATACAGAATTTAGGATCCATGACAACATCAAGCCATTCTTAGTATTTTTTTAAAGCAAAATCAGTTCCTTAGACCCTTATCCGAAAGGAAGGGCAACTCACTGGAAATGACCCAAAACACATTAATAGGATTATGATGTCCCAAGGGAGAGTCCCTGGGATCACGATGCTTTTTTTTTTTTTTTTTTTTTTTTTTTGCGAGGAGTGGGGAAAAGACCATGAAATAATAATACTTACTTTTAGCATTTAAATTAAAAACAATGGTTCCAACAGAATGCACAGTTTCATTACATGCATGCCATAGAAAACCCGTGGTCAGAACAGTTTTTTTTTTTTTTTAATCCATTTAACTAAGAATGGTGGTCTGTTTCCAAGGTTTTGTTGTTCATATTCATATTTATTTGTGCCTTATCCTGGCTAGTAGACAGTTGATAACAAATGACAATGGTTTTAAGAATTGATGGAAAATAAAGTTGAGGAAACTTAATCCCTTATTCTATTTTTTCTGTACATTGGAGAAAGACCTCCAGTATTTGATTTGGCAGGAGAGGACCTCAGTGCATCTGCCTGAGGAGCAGTTTCGTGTGAATCACACTCTGAGAGCCACAGTCGCAGAATAAATGGCATCTGGCGGGAGGGAGAGACCTCAGTTCAGTCCTAAGACCGCCCCTAAGTAGCTGAAAGACCACAGGCAGGTCACCTCTCCTCTCTGAACCTCAATTTCCTCCTCCATAACAGGGAAGTTGAATTAAAAGTCCCTTACAGCCCCAAGAGTCTGGCTCTAAGAACATCTGGGGTCCCGGTGGACAAGATGAGTGAGGTCACTCGAGGTCAGTCTCTAAGCCCAGCCAAAGGAAACCAGCTGAGAAGATTGAGGAAGGAGAGGGATGAAGAAACTGCCTTCCAGCCTCCCTGTCTGTAGGAAGGACACAGCACAAGCTAATAAATATCCACCAAGTGCTACTCTGACACAAGCAGAGAGGCTGACCCTCTGCAGATACAAAGTATCACAGGCACAACCTTTTTGTGCTGGAGAAACTTCCTCTCTGGCTAAGGAGACAAAATGTAAACAAACAAAAGTTTTTTTAAAGATAAAATAAATAAAGCAACACTTTGAGATAATGACAGAACCCTCACAAGACAGGATCTGATTTGTGAGAGGCCAGTGTCACAGTACAACCCCTAATTCTTTGTCATCATCTCATGCAGAATTCACAACATGAAGGGAAGGCATTTCTTACCTGCAGCTCAAAGCAGTCTATGGAGATTTTGCCTCTCATGTAGGGATTCTAGAGCAGCAGTTAAAGGGATGAGAGCAGGGAGCACTGCTAGAAGCACTGACTCCATTCTGAAGATCCAGGACTGGCAAGAAGAGGTGTCATACAGGTGAAAGCTCAGGAAATAGTGAAGGACAGCATCACCAAAGGTCCAGACTTTAGTCTGTGGTGGTGGGTGAGCTGTTCCTATGACTCACTCCAGGACCCAGGTGGATGGCTTATGTCAAAGCTTGTTTTGGTCAATGAGAGGCAGCTGCCTGCAGAGGGCAGCGCCTGGACAGAGAGCCCCAGCGCTGGGCTCAAACTGCATGTCTGCTTCTCTTTCCATGGAAGCATTGAGCGAGTCATTTCATCTGAGCTAATTTCCAGAGGCCTGGAGATCAACCCAAGGTCCCCACATTTGGGGAGAGCAATGACTTTAACCATGCTCTATGGCTCTGCAGAAAAGTGTTTAAAAATATACAATGCAACTTTGCTTTCTCTTGACCCACAGCAAAGCAGAGGGGGGTCTTTCACTCCAGTCTTCGATCTAATTCCAACCTGCCTTATGACAGATTTGAATACATCACAGGTAGATTATCTCTGAAACATAGGAAGGTTCTCGAATGTAAATGTTAAACTCATCCATAAATGGTCCATATACGTTTGTATGCATGTGGAATACACAACCATTAATGTGGTCATATACACCTAAGCAAGCAGGGCACTCTGGAAACTCCAACAAAGTCACAGGTTTTCCACATGAGCCTCTTGCTATTTACATAACTAGCAAGACAATCCTCAAAAAATGTGTTGTGCACCCTATATGCTATCGAATGAGATGGTCACTCATCTATAACACTATTGTTCTGAAAGTGAAAGCCCAGTTTCTGTCAAGGATGCGGACCAGCCTTTGCCAAGTCAGACCAAGTTTAATGCCAAGCCCCCTAGGTTTCAAGGTCCATTTATATTGGCAGTACACAACTTCCTGGTTCAAGAAACAAGTCTTTAAAGATCTCATAAAACTTCTTGGACTTCAGATGGTTTTTACGAAACAATACTCAGATGAGCTAAGTGTAAATGAATCAGAAAAGCGGATTATGTTTCCCATAAAAAGTCGTGGGTTTGAGGATTAGGGGAAGAAAGGAAGGTTGGCAGATGACAAACTTTTTAAAGCACTTTGAAACCATTAGTCAAATTCCAAATGCAGCCAGGTTCCCTCATCCTTACATTTTATGAGTTTTGTAATTGAAAATCTTTTCCTACATTTAGGATCAGCTACAAATCAACGTTAGTGGCTGCCTGTGATCAGAACCCCTTCCACCCATGTTTTCTTCCAGCCAAGGATTTCATGAAGCCTCTCTTCGTCCACTTCTGATTTCATCAAGACATTCTTAGAAAGAGAAAGACAGGGGAGACGGGAAAGAGAGAAACAGGACATCAGTGAGTTGTAGAAAAAAGAAAGAGAAAAGAGAGTGAAAGCAGGAGAGATTGAGGAATGGGAAAGAAAGAGGCGGAAACAGAAGAAAACGCATGAAGACAGAAAGAAAGGGTCATGGGTGCAGCGGCAAAAAGAGGTGAGTAGAGGGAAGGGAGGAAGAGGATGGATTGGAAAAGGGTGAAAGGCAGCAGAAATCAATGAATCAGAGGGGAGCAGAGAGGTAAGAGTAGAGAAAAGGAAATCAAGGGCCAGAAGAATTATACCCAGCACCTGTGGGCTAATCTTCTCAGGCTGCTTGCCAGGATCCTGGCAGCCTGTTCTGAACCTCAGCTGGTTCAGACCTGAACATCAGGTTGTCCAGGTTTGAGCTGGAATTAAACCTGTGGCCTTAGAAGGTGCGAGCACAGAGGCTGGCTGGCCGCCCCACGCCACATGCAAAGCGGGAGGCAGCCTCAGCTCCAGAAGCCTGCACCTGGGTCCTTCAGTTACCCTCATGGTCCTCTCCTGTGTTCTTTCAACTACTTCATCAAAAAGCAGGGATGAAGGACTGGAAACAGGTGACCTCCTCTACATTTAACTCAGCTTCCAGGAAAAAAAAAATCACACAGAGCTTTATAGATGAAGAGTTAAACAGAGACTCATCCAGTGAAGGTATCAGTGTGTCTGCCAAGTTGGGTCAGCAAGATGGAGATGGGGCTGATTTGCAGAGAAAGTTGAGGTGCCTCTGCAACTGAGCAACAAGTGGACCTGAAGGTTACCCCCAGTGCTTGCTTTCCCTTTAAAGCTTCAGGTTGGAAAGTGGAGCATCCTTAGCTGTAACAAACTTTTATTGAACAACTCTAGGGCCTTCAACTAGCCTACATAGACCCTTACAGCAAAATCAAAACTGACTTCCATTTCAGGTAAGGCAGTTTAAATAGAGCCTGGTTGGACTGCAGCCCAAAGTTGTCCCTGGGCCAGCCAGCGCCTTTGTGCTGACCCTGAATACCTGTCTATGGCAATATAAACTTGTCTAAATGAAGTCCAGTGAGGTAAAGAGACCTGGGGCAAATAATTACATGTGTGGTGAGTACTGAAAAAGGATTGTTGAAAATGACACCCAGAGAAGGAAAAGGGTCAGGGGCACAGCTGCCTTCCTACAAATTTTGGAGATCCAATCCACAAAAGGAAACTCACCAAAAATCAAGTTTTGTGCACGCTAAATGTCCCTTTCTGATTATTCCAGTCCCTTCTCACTTACCTTGAGTATAATCAAGGCTGAATATCCCACAATGGTGGCTGCTAAAGACAATGAAATGCCTGTCTTCAGTGAACCAAAATCTGTTCATTAATTTAGCTTCTCATACACATTTATTCAAATCTTTGAACATTAAATAGGAAACTACAGAATAATTAAAAAGCTGTCAATATGATTTTATTTACACAAGTTATTCACCCCTTCCAAACCTCATTTGGTCATTGGCTGGTCAACATTCAAGGGGGCATAACGGAAATATGTTCTTAGTCTTGAAGAGTTTGCATCTTGGAAAATACTTGGATGTATACTGAACTGAGATGCACCTCAACTCTCTGGAACACTTGCCCCTAACTATTCGCAATTCACTTTGGAATCTCAGCTTCAAACATTTCTTTGACCTTCCATTTGTTCAATGGAAGTTTGCCCACTTTCCCTGCTTCAATTTAAGTTCAAAGATGCCCAGAAACCTGCAAGGTTGGTTGAGTGTCAGGTGGGCAAGCAGAGTAAAGTTCTCTCTCCTCAGATACAACTATTTACAAAGCATCATCCAGTTTTAAGAGCCACCTCCTTCTTTGCCTCAGCTTCAATGCCTCTCAGGTTGTTGAGCTGCAGGAATTTCTTCTTTATGTAAATGTCTGGACATTAGTAACTGTTACTTCTTTTGTCTACATTAGAATTTCCACCCAATGGCACAAGAATGTGATGCTGCCTGAGTTTAACATTTGATCCTAATTTTTTTTTCCAAAATTTCTCTCTGCCTCCCATCAAATTGATGAAAGTATCATTTGGTGAATGAAGCAGCTGAGAAAATAAGATGAAAATGAAGGAAGTTACTGTACCACTTCTACATAGCAATTCCTAGCCAACATGTCTGGTTTTCTAAGACCAAAGACCCTCTCTTTCAAATTCATCTTAGGCTACGTCCCCAAATGAACCTCTGTTCCAACTATATTTACCTACCCATTTTCATTCTTTCTCTTTGAAAGGAAAAAAAAAAAAAAAGGACTGGCCATCGCTAGTCTGCAAAAAAAAAAAAAAAAAAAGAGAGACACCAGTATTCCTGCCTCTAGCAACACCATCACTCCCCTGAACTACTGTCATCTCTCCAACTAAAAGAATTCAAGATCCTTTACTTCTGTGAAACTCTTTGGACCATCTTTAACCTTAGTTTACTCTCCCTTCTGAACTCTTAGAGTATTTATTGTCCCTCCCAGCCATTAGGCACAGAATACATGCTTTGTAGTAGAAAAAACACTTTTTGTAACTGAAGACTTTTTGTCTTCTTGGTCTTACTAAGATAAACCAGAACCGAGGCAAGTCGTAGTTAATAATAGTTGAGGTTTGGTGACAGTGACCAACGACAAAGTGGTTTGTCTTTAGCTATTTGAAGGCAGGGTTCTGAGCAATGGGGTTTGCCCGGCTTTTCCCCCAAACTTATATACAGTTGGAGCAAGCAGAGGCTCTCTGTAGGAAAAGTAAGTTTTCTACCTCTGAATCGATCATTTGAAAAGCCAAAGAGAATTAGTCTTTACAGCGAAAGAGACTTTTGCCGTATTTCTGCCTCAAAACTGTTATAGTCCCAGTTATATCATTAAAATAGTCAAGGCTTTTATAACATCTCTTTTTTTGCTGCCCTCTCAACTCATTATTATGGGATGCCAGGACATTCTCGGAGAATGCATCTAGTAAAAATCCACATAATATGGACGAACTGAGCAATATACAAAAGTAACTCACACCGCTAAAGAAACACCAGCTATGCAAGGAGAGATCTGGCTTTCTAAACAGTGAGGGGAGACCAGTAAAACCAGCACAGTGTCTTGTGATTCCTCCAGGTTTCCAGGTTTTAAAGCCCAAGCTACTGCTGAGAAGGATCAGGTTACATCTGCCAGCCGCCCGGAACATTCCACTTAACCCTTTTCAGTCCACCATCTGGATGTTACACTTCTATTTCACTTAGAAGAAAGAGCATCTTCGGTCTTGATGTTTTTACCCATGTTTTTTTCCCTACATACAAGTACCTGGCCAATCCCCAATGCCACTCCATCCCCATGAAGCTACCTGCTCCCGCACTGACTTCCATGCCTCCAGAGGCCTGTGATATGGACACATACCTGGTTTGTCATATCCTGGGCACCTAACAGTGTACAAGTCAGAGTGAATGCCGGTTGTAAGTAAAGGCACAGTGTTTGTTGAGTGAATGAATGGCTGTCCGTTTGGGCACCTAATTGCAGCAAGCAGTCCACAATAAGAGATCTTCCACCTATCTTTTTTCGTCATGACCAAAAGCCTTGTCCAAGATCCTTAAGTGGTCAGGGGTCTGGAAATGGATTCATTCATTCATTCATTCATTCATGGACTCATATTCATTCACTAGCCATTTTTGAGAGCCAATTGTTTTCTAATTAACTAAGAGTGGGGAACAGATTTTCGAAATCTTTGCTTAGAAATTGAATATGCCTGAATAGATGCGAGGCTTCTCTCTGAACACTGGGGAAGTTTTCTTTAGAAGGCACAGGATAAAGAGATGGATAGAAGGACTGCTACGGTCCTCTTGCAGCTAATTGCTAGGAAATCGTTGGCAGAAAATCTACCAGCACTTAGAACAGCATCTGTAGGATGTAAATACATAACCCTGGATATCTGCTTGCCAGGAAGGAGCAGAAAGCATGGTCAAGAGCACAAACTTTGGTATCAAATAACCTGGGCTCAGTTCCTAGGTTTGGGAGAAAACTTGGGGGCTTAGGCCCACATTCTGGGTAAATCTACGAAGCAGCCGGCTGGGCATTAAGGAACTAACCTCTTGAATCCTCCTTGAACAATCGCTTTTATGAGGGAAATGTTTTTGAGTTACTCAGGGCTGCCCTGGGAACAGCTTCTCAGCTGGAAGCAGTTGGAAATAGATAATCTCAGCCTTAGATCTGTCAAAGCTGCTCCCCCTGCCCCTGCCACCCCTTTTATCACTTTATGGTTTGGCACACAGAATAATTTCTTAGTGCTCATGAAGAGTTTCCTGATAGCCAGTCAGCCGCTACACACTTCCTGCCCTAACTCTTCCAGTAGCCATTTCTGGAAAAAATGGAGCTTCCTCCAGGGGTTTTTAGAGTCAAAGATACCAAAGACTAATGAGTTGTCTGTGTTTTTTCACTCAGTGGAGAGAGGTCAGAGGTCACTATTTCAGGTGTTCTTGCCTGCAGAGGGCAGAGTCAGGCTGGGGAGGGGGGATAAAGAGCAGAGATGGAAGAGGAGACCTCAGTTTTACAAAGGGAGACGGTGGGAGGAAGGGAAGAGAATTAGTCTTATTCATTCACTGGGCACTTACAAAAGCCCATAAATGGCCCAGGACAATTCTGCACCTGCTATAACCGAAGGGGGCCATGCGATAGACATTTACCTTTGTAACAAAAAAAAAAAAAAAAAAAAAGGCATTCCATGATTTAATAAACCGCATGCCTCTCTCAGCTTGTATTTTCTTATCTATAAAATGGGAATTATACTGAATACAGGTTTTAGCAAGCGTTTTCCAAAAAGGGACAGCAAGTAAACATTTTCAACTTTGCACACCCTATTCTGTCACAACTACTCAGTTTTGCTGTTGTAGCATGAAAATAGCCCAGATGAGACATAAAGGGATGGGCATTGTTGCTGAAACTCAGACTCTGTCCACCAGGGCTGAATAGAAATGTTGAGACAGAATTTGGGGTGAGGGAGAAACAAACAGCTTTTATTGCTTTGCCAGGCAAAAGAGGCCACAGCAGGCTTAATGCCTTAAAGACCGTGCCATCTACGGGGAAGAATTGCAGGCAGTTTTATGGGACAAACATGCATTCTTCTTTCTTTAGGGGACTTTCGGTCATCAAAGCTGGCATCAGGAGCTCTTGGCATGCTTATGGTGGTGGTCTTCTGGGTTATTGCCTCGAATAACAGTACTTGAGAAAAGGGCTCATGGATCAGAGATTAGAACACACTAGGAAAGTTCCTGAAAAACATCATGTGCTAATAATCTTTAACCCACAGATAACTGTGCCTAATCTTTAGCTTATAGGTGATTATGCTTAGGGTGCAATTAAGACAGGGAGAAGTACAAAGAAGGACTCTAAACTGTTCAGTTTTAAAGTATTCATTTCTAGGAGTTCCCGTCGTGGCTCAGTGGTTAACGAACCCAACTAGTATCCGTGAGGACGCAGATTCGATCCCTGGCCTTGCTAGTGGGTTAAGGATCTGGTGTTACCTAGAGATGTAGTGTAGGTCACAGATGCAGCTTGGATCCCACATTGCTGTGGCTCTGGCGTAGGCAGGCAGCTGTAGCTCTGATTCGACCCCTAGCCCAGGCACCTCCATATGCCATGGGTGCAGCCCTAAAAAGACAAAAAAAAAACTATTCATTTCTAAAAGAAGCATAAGGAATATAACTTTTCTCATAGGTGTATAACTTGCCTACATCGTTGTGTGTATCCTTTGAGTGGGAACCAGGATCCTGTACTATTGTTTCGTGACTGATTCTCCCTTGTCTTTGTATCCACTTCCTTCCCTCATCAGCAACTGTGTGAACCTGCCCCTTGGAACACAGGGAAAGCCATGGAAGCTGAATGAGGGCCATTTCCTAAAAATAAGAAATGAGGGACACAGAAAGGCTTTTGTGCCCTGGAGCCCCACAGGGTCCCGCTTGGTGATAGCATGGGCAGATTTGGTCTGTGGGCCATAGCTTGCCATCATCAGGTCTAGTCCCCTGGCCTAACACGTAGGGTGTTGTAGGGGTTAAATGAGCTGATATGTCCAAGCAACATATTTTAGGACAGCATGCAGCAGACTTGCACTTGATAAATATTAGCCATTATTTTCACTCTGATTTTTGACTCTCCTACATGTATGCACTTCCTTTGCTCACCTGAATGAGAGAGGCAGTTCTCAGGGCTCCCTAAGGGATATTTCTAGCCCTCCCCAGTCTTGGGCATATGGAGGGTGTCACAGGTTGGGTTCTCTGAGAAGAACCCTGAAATGGAGTTGAGGGTAGAGGATGTCTATTTAAGCTCTCTCCTTGGGAGGAATCCTGCAGAAAGAAGGGGAAGGAAGAAGGATCTGGCAGAGAGAGAGGTCACGTCCCCCAGCAGCAGACGGAGCCCTTCAGGGATCTCTGAAGCTCCAATGGCGATTAGACTTGTCCCACATTGGGTCACTGTGGCTGGGCCTTGGCACCCCCACTGGGAGCAGTCCCTGGAGGTGGGCTGCCCTGGGAAGGGAGCAGCTTTGGGCGAGGGAACTCTGCAGCTCAGGCACTCCCAGAGGGGCTGACAGATCAGGACAGTCTGCTGATAGCATGCCCAGCATCCAGGGTGACAGGGGTGGGAGGGGAAGATGTGTCCAATTCTGACCATGAACTGTGCACCGAAACGACACGTGTCCTTGGCTCACCAAGCGTTTAATTGTTGCTGCAAGATCCTCCAGTGCTCTTTCCCTCTGGGAGGACCAGCAATTTCAAGACAGTGGCTGTTTCCTCAGCCTGGGTCCCAGAGGGGCATTAGTGAATAGAGTTTCCTAGTAATCTGTACCGGAAACCTCATGGGAGCAAGACCTAAATCTGAGGTCTTGTTGTTTGTTGCTGCAGTATTGTTGGCTCAGTATTATGAGTCCTCAGCTGCTGCAACAGATATATTTGAAGGTTTTGAAATGAAGACACGTCTGGTAATCTCCAAATTAGGGAACTGGTTTGAAACCACCAGCCCCACTGCCAGCAGCAGCATCATAGCTAACACCAGCATTCACATGAATTTTCTAATTTAATGCTCATAACAACCTATGTATAACACAAGTATCATTGCCCTCATTTTAAAGATTAGGAAACCTATGTTTATAGAGGTTCATTATTACAAAGGCCAGGGGAGTTCCCGTCGTGGCACAGCAGAAACGAATCCGACTAGGAACCATGAGGTTGTGGGTTTGATCCCTGGCCTTGCTCAGTGGGTTAAGGAACTGGCCTTTCCATGAGCGGCAGTGTAGGTTGCAGACACAGCTCGAATCTGATGTTGCTGTGGCTCTGGCGTAGGCCGGCAACTACAGCTCCGATTAGACTCCTAGCCTGGAAATCTCCATATGCCGTGGGTGTAGCCCTAAAAAGACAAAAGGCAAAAAAATTTTAAAATAGGGAGTTCCTGTCATGGCTCAGTGGTTAACAAATCCAGCTAGGAACCATGAGGTTGCAGGTTTGATCCCTGGCTTTGCCCAGTGGGTTAAGGATCCAGCATTGCCGGGAGCTGTGGTGTAGGTTGCAGACACGACTCGGATCCTGCATTGCTGTGACTGTGGCGAAGGCCAGCAGCTACAGCTCGGATTAGACCCCCTAGCCTGGGAACCTCTATGCACCGTGGGTGCAGCCCTAAAAAGACAAAAAACATAAAAATAAAAATAACACGGCCAGAGATCTGCAAATTATAACCCACAGGCCAAATCCAGCTCACTGCCTGTTTTTGTAAATAAAGTTTTATTGGAACACAGCCATACCCATTCACGACACTGTATGTAATTATGGATGCTTTCGGGACACTGTGGCACAGTTGAGTAGTTGCATATGGTCTGCAAAGCTGAAAATACTTACCCGCTGACCCTTTTCAGAAAAATTTGCCCATTCTCCCTCTCTCCCCTAAATCTACACAAGGCCAAACCCAGGTTGTCTGACTCCAGAGACACCACTCATAATTCAGATATAAGTAAATATTAGATAGGAGCCTATAGGAGTATTATAAAATGTTCCAATTTCTATTATCCATTTACTTTTTTTTTCCCGCCCCAAGGTATATAGAGTTCCCAGGCCAGGGATCAGATCCAAGCCCCAGTCAAGACCTAAAGCTGTGGCAACACCAGGTCCCAACCCCCCATGCGTGGCCTAGGATTGAACCTGCATCCCAGCGCTCCCTGGATGCCGCCAATCCCGTTGCACCACAATGGGAACTCCTCCATTTACATTTTTAAATATAAAATTTTCATGACATTTATTTCTAGCATTATGACAGACTCCATATCCTGAAAATCCTCTCCTTAAAAAAAACACCTATAAAATTCTGGATAAAATGAATAGCTGACTTGGCAAGAGATGAAGGTAAATCCTCAGAGACTAAAAGTGAAGTAGAAGCCAGAATCCAGAATAAGCATGGTAAATGCTCACTCAAGCAGGCAGGGGACCCTAAAGGCATTTGCCAGTGGGGCGGGGTGGGGGGGATGTGACAAGGTAGTAGAGTGTCAGCACAGAGACTTTGGAATGAGTTCCCAATTTTCCAGGGAAAGTTGGATGAGAAAATATTTGCCCCATAAAGAGAAATAGCAAAAAAAAAAAAAAAAAAAAAAAAAAAATTGTCTCTCAGCTTTGATTTTGGTTGGAAGAAAAATAAGGTCTCTACCCACGAACCAGAAGTAATAACCATAAACCAGGCCTTAAGCCTAGGGTTCAACTTCACTCTCCTTGCCTATTCTGAAACTAGTTTAAACCAAGGAAACTCATTTCAAGTAGTCCTAGATTATTAGCTCCCCAGATACTTGGCAAAGTAAACACAAATAAAGGGAATATTCTATCAAGTCCCCTAAAACTCTCAGAGATAATGGCCCAACAAAAATGAGCTCACAATGAAAAATCACAAGACCACTCCCAGAGCAAGAGCACATGGGGCAGAATTAGCAGAAACTTCAAGCAGTAGAATCAGACGCACAAGGTCTTTAAAAGTTAGAGTTATCACATGTACAGGGCTTGGCAAACATTTCCCAGAGAGGCCCAAGTAATATATTTTACGCTTTGCAAGCTATACAGTCTCTATCAAAAAGACTCAACTTTGCCTACCATTCTAGAGTGAAAGCAGACACATGCAGTATGTAAAAGAATGGGCTTGGGTGTGTTCCAATAAAACTTTATTTACAAAAATAAGGAATGTGCCAGATTTGGCTTGTAGGTTATAGTTTGTAAAATAAGTATGTTTTCAATATTTAAATAATTTAATATATGAGCAAGGAATAAAATGATATCATTACTATCCAGGCAGATTTTTAAATTCTGGAAGTAAAACGTATAGTTGAAGTATTAGGATTCAGCATCTGAGTTAACTAGCAAATAAGAACAACTGAAAAGTACAGTTAACAAATTGAAAGATGCATATGGTAAATATATAGTACAGATAATATATTACAGAGAGACAGAGAAGGACATTATGAAGAAGTTAATAGTGAAAATAAATTGAAATATACCAATGATCACAAAAAAAATGAACTAAACTTGCAAGAAAGTTTGAGAAGTCCTAACATTCATCTAATCAGAGTTCTAGAATGAGTGAATTAGAAAGAATGGGAGAGGCAATATTCAAGAATTTTCATGGATCCTAATATTTAGGAACCAAAAAATATTCGGAAAAATATTTATACCCAAAATCATCCTGGTGAAATTACAGAACATTCCAGATAAAGAGAGTAGCTTAAAAAAATTTTGCCTCCCCCACCCAGAAAAGACAGTTTACCTGCTTGATGTCTGATTCCTTATGAACAATGGCAGATACCAAAATACTGCAAGATAATGTCTTCAAAGTACTGAAAGCAAGTAACTCTCAATCTGTAACTGCACATCCAAAAAAAACAGAGAGTAACGGTGAGATATAGATGTTTTCATATGAACAAAAGATAAGCTGATTTATTACCAACATACCTTGTTAAAAGTTAAAACATAGAAGAGGAGTTCCCTGGTGGCCTAGAAGTTAAGGATTCAGCATTGTCACTTCTGTGGCTCAGGTTTGACCCCTGACCCAGGAACTTCTGCATGCCACAAGCTAGGCCAAAAAAAAACCAACCAACCAACCAACAAACAAAACACAGAAGAAATAAAGGAACTTCTTAAAGGTATATATTTCAGGGAGAAGGAAATAGACCACAGAAAGGAGATTTGAGATTTCAGAAGGATGGACACCAAATGAGCAAAGAAAGTGGTAATCACATGGATAAACCTAAATAAACATCAACACTAATAATATCACATTTGTGAAGTTAAAAAAAAAAATGAGGGGAGGGCACATGAATAGAGGTAATATTTCGTCCCTTAAAATGGTAAGTACATAATTGTGCATGAGCACATGCTGTAATCTTCTCTATATATGATGTATTTTGCAAAACACTTTTCATAGGAATAAAATACTGGATAACAATAGCCTATAAGCTGGAAAGAATTAAAGCCCTCTAAGTTTTAGAAAGAGGTAAATATAATTAAAAACTCTTAACCATTAAAAAATTAGAAATAGGATCTATAAATTCCAAACAATTAGAGGAGGAAAAAAGCGGAATGAGAAAAGAACTTCAAGAGTTCCCATCATGGCTCAGTGGAAATGAATCTGACTAGTATCCATGAGGACGCAGGTTCGATCCCTGGCCTCGCTCCGTGGGTTAAGGATCCGGCTTTGCCATGAGCTATGGTGTGGGTCTCAGATGCAGCTTGGATCCAGCGTTTCTGTGGCTGTGGTGTAGGCCAGCAGCTATAGCTCTGACTTGACCCCTAGCCTGGGAACTTCCATGTGCCATGGGTGCAGCCCTAAAAGGCAAAAAAAAAAAAAAAAAGGAAAAGAACTCCATAGGACAAGTAAAAAGCATACAAGAAAGAGAGTAAAAATAAATTATATCAATGATGACAAAAAATGAATTAAACTTGCCAGTTAAAGCTAATTTTTTTTTAAAAAGGTTTTTTTTCACTGGATCTGCATCATATCATGTAGAAGCTGCTGGACCAGGAAATGAACCCAAGCCACAGCAGTGACAATGCTGGATCCTTAACTGCTAGGCCACCAAGGAACGCCAAAAGTTCATTTTTTAAAATCCAACTGCATTCTTCTTATAAGACACACTTAAAACAGAAGCACACGAAATGTTTGAGTATAAAATAAACCAAAAAAAAGCTCTATCGGGCAAATTAATTTCTCCAGCAAACAAAAATAATGTTCCATTTGCTTTCTTGAGTAGCCTTTGAATCCTCATACAAAGTGATATGTTATAATAAGACAAAGAGAAAAATTGAATATGAAGCAAGAAATGAGAGGGGACCCAGGCTCAAAATTAACATTCTCTGACAAACCTAAAAATATGGAAAAACGGTTCCTTCCACCGGTGCTATACCTGTGGAATGCAAGCAAGCATTCATAGGAAACCAGGTTTTAACCATGAGCCAAAAAGAATGCAATTTATCATTACTCCATTTTGGGTCAAATTTCTTGACTTAAAAATGGAATTTGCAAAATAATCAGATCACATTTTAAAATAAATCGTATTTTGAGACAATGGATGGTGAAAACACTTTTCATTGCATTAATATCACTCTGAAACTTATGAGACAGCGTTCACTTAAATATAAGGATTCTAGAGTTTCCATTGTGGCCCAGTGGTAACAAACATGACTTGTATCCATGAGGGTGCAGGTTCAATCCCTGGCCTCACTCAGTGGGTTAAGGATCTGGCATCACTGTGACCCATGGTGTAGGCTGCAGATACAGCATGAATCTGGTATGGCTGTGGCTGTGGCTGGCAGCTGCATCTCTGATTCAGCCCCTAGCCTGGGAACTTCCATATGCCGTGGGTACAGCCCCCAAAAGCAATAAACAAACAAACAAACAAAAATAAATAAAGGATTCTAGGGGGAAATATATAATAAATCATTCTGAAGAGTCAGGGGCAAATAGTTTGTATAAAGGTGGGTAATTACTGCATTAAAATAAGGAAAGATTGGAAAGAACCTAAATGAATCACACAGGATTGGATGAAGTATGAAGCATGTGTAGAAAGAAAAGTTTTTATAGGTATTTTAATGGGAAATGCACGTGGTGTAATTAGTAAACAAAATAACGTACAATACTATAAATACAAAAAGATCACAAACACATTTAAATGTAGTAAAATATGTCCAGAAACAGCATGAGGAGGAAAAACAACGAAGTATTAAGGGTGAGAGGGAAGTGAATAATTTGTACTCTCTACTTTGCATTCTATTTCCCACGTTTTTACAATGAGCACTTTTATAATCAGATGACAGAATAATTTTACTTTACATCTTTACTATTTTCCTAATTTATATGGACTGTGGTCCAGAATTTCTGTGAATGAAAGAGTACGGGAAAAATGAAGGGTGCCAAGAGACAACACGGTAAGCCTTTAAGAAAACTTTAAGAGACAGGCACGTTTTGCTGTATTTCTAATTACTATGTAACTTGATATAAAGCAACTTCCTCACTTAAAAGTTTCATGAATGTGCAACTAAGACACGCCCCAAGGTTGCTCTGGCGACCGAGGTAAACCTGACGAGGTTGGCATTCACTCAGCTTCCGAAGGGAAGCCAGAGAAAGAACGTTGGGCTCTGCGGAATGAGACAAATCCCCCCTTTGTTTTTGGCTTGTCTCCTCCCCCATCTGTCTCTCCTTCCTTCCCTTCCTCCTCTTTGCCTCCTTTCCTCTACACTTGGCTGCCTGTGCAGTCAACACCCTCAGACTCTGGGCTTCCTGACCCCTCTCCTTCCTGGGCCTCCACAACCAACTGCACTTCTCCAAGCACCTCCCTCACCATAAGGCAGGATTTGTTCCCGACTGTACCCTTGGTGCCCAGGACCTGCCCTTGGCAGGTGCCCAACAAATGTTTGTTGACCGAATGAATGAATGAAGGTGAAAGAATGAACGCAGGTGCGTTCTCAGTCTCTACTGTGAGCTCCACTTCATCTGCACCTCCTTAAATACAGTCATTCCTCAAGATGCCATGCTGATTGCTTTTTCTTTCCCATCTTTCTGTTGTCCCTGGATGAGCTCTCCTCCCTTTGTTTTGGCAAACGTCATGTGAAAATGAGCCCAACTTTTCAACTCAACCTCATCTTTTTTGCCTCATCTGTATTTCCACCTGCTTTCAGTTAGACCCGCAGGCACTCCTTATTCTCCTCCATAACTCATCATCTTCCTCCTGGTCATCCTTCTTCCTTGGAGCTCCAACTCACTCAACACCACCACCATCCTCTCAAACATTCCGGAGTTAAGCTCAGAGAAGCCCTTTACTCTCCTGCAACCCTCCCTGCCGAGGTTGCCATCTCTCTGGAGTTGTGTCCCTCTTTTCTACTCCATTCCCACTGCCCCCGTTCCCCTTCTCACCAAGATCATTGCCAAAGCCCCGGTGGGGGGTGGGGGGTGGGGGGGAGGCGGTCCTTACTTTGATACGGCATTTCCCATGGCTGCTGGATTTATTGTCTAAACCATAGAACGCATCATGCTCCGGTCTTGCTCAAAAACTCCTGCTGTTTCCCATTGCCTTCAGAATAAAATCCAGGCACACCAGGCTCTGGCCAGTCTTCGTGGGAGATGAAGTCTCTCCACCTCCATGACTCTGCGTGCCTGGATGCCACTCTCCCACTACCCTGCCTTGCAAATTGCTCAGCCCCCTGCAAAGTCCACATCAGGTGGCATCTCCTTGGAGAAGCCTGTTCCTCAACATTCAGTCAGGATGAAGGGCGCTCTTCTCTGGGGCCAGATAACCTTTCAATTGCTTGCATTTGAGCTCAGCTCACGGTCCTCGGCTGCCTGGGGGTGGACAGAGGAAGAGGTGAGGCGCCCTCGAGAACCTGAGCACCAAGAATATGAGGCTTCCCTCCTAGACAGAGTCCAAGGCTTTGACATTGAAACCAACCCTGCTTTCACTTTACCACAACTAAATCATTAATCTTTACCTCTTCTCCTCACCAAACAAGATCTGGTCCATTTTCTACCATTAAAAATGTCCGAGTTAAAATTCTGGCCCATTCTTGATTCCCCCTTCCTCTTCCTGCGTGTGATTATTTGGCAGAACCAAGAAATGGAAGGGAGGTTTATTGGCTTCAAGAAAAAGTCACAGCCACAGGCAGCTACAGCAAGAGAATATTTATTTTCTTTATAAAAATAATTTTGGATGAATCCGGTTGTTTTCTGCAGACGTTTTAAGCAACCAAAATAAGGGCTGGGATTATATTTCCAAACAAGTGAAAGCTGCCTCTGTTTAGCTCAGGTTTCCCCCTACTCTCTAGGAAGTGGAAAATTTACAGCAAAAGTCATTCCCTTCATCTTTCCATCCTCTGCACAGTGCAATCCCTGACCTTTGAGCCTGTACCTAGAGTCAGCCCACAGACAACCAAATAGGAAAAAGAAATGCAAACTTAGGAAGTTCATCACACAAAGTGCCACACTCAGGCTCTTGTCTTGAACGTTTTGGACAACTCCAGTCTTAAGTTTAGGAAAGAAAATCTGAAACAGAACAATTACATCACAAATGGAACATTTACATAGTTACTGGGATAGAAAAACCTTTAGCAAAGGAAAAGGCTGCATGAATTCAATGAGATCCAGGTGGAATAGCCCTTTCAGCAAATGTCTATACACCAGCCCATAAAAATGATGGAAAAGGCACAAGACAAGAATAAAAGCAACAAAGTGCCAGGTGCTTATCCAACGAAAGCCACATCCTCTCTGAACTTGTCCCTTCCCCTGCTCCTACTCTCTACTCTCCCTCCCTCCCAAGGAGATGAATCTCTCCTCTGCCTTTTTGGGTCTTCTGCTCATTGTCCTCCTCCCTCCTCTCAACCTGTCCCCCTCCCTCCCCTCAAATTCTCTCCTGACCCAGGGCTGGAAGGGCACCAGGGAGAACAAAATGACCACTGCAACTAGTAAGAGCACCAACAAGTTCGGAAGCCTCAAGCACTGGATTGGATGCTTTGCATGGATTATCTCATTTAATCATGACAACCCTAAACAGTAGGGTCTATAATTGCTCCCCTTTTATAGATGGGGAAATGAAGCTTAGAAAGGTTAAGTATCCTGCCCAACGTCATAGAGCTAGTTAGGGCAGAACCAGCTCTCAAACTTAATCTGACTCCAAAGTTAATCATGCTAACAAGAGCCTACGCATCTTCCCATATTAGCTATTCATTATAGGTACTATTTAATTTACTCATTTATCTTGCCTCAAAACAAATGCAAAAGCTGATGCTATCTTATCCATTTTATAGACAAAGAAATATTGATATACCAGTTGAGCCTATACTATAGACCAGGACATACACAAGGTTTGTGTGTATGTGTCAATACATATGGGCATGAGATTATTTTTCATATTTTATATAAAGAGAATCTGAGACACGGGATAATTTCCTGATTGGTAAGGGGCAAAATTTAGATTAGAATCCAAAGCAGCTTGTAGCTAGTTTCAACAGCAAACCCCGCACTGCCTACAAATGTGTCTTTTTTTTTTTTCATGTATCACAATGTTTATTGATAGATACAAGTATATAAAATCAGGGCATGACAAATGTGCCTTTTAATAAGCCCCAAATTGAATCCTGTAACGACGTGCCATGTCGCAGGTCTACATCCTCAGGTACAGGGTACGAGACCAGGTCGAATAAGCATGGATGCAGAGAGAAGTCCTAGGGAGCAAAGGATATGGGGTGGGGAACAGTGGGGGTGGATGGTAGGGGCCACAGACTGACTTGGAAACAAAGCAACCTACTTGCCTCAGGGTCTCAGGGGAAGCCACCAGAGCAGGCAGGGCAGGAAATGGGACATGATCCTAGCAGTATGAGGGAGGCCATGATGGAGCAGGGTAGAAAAAGACCTTCCTTCCAGCCCCATGGGAGCCAGAGGGACTGCCTGGTTTACCTGTGGGAAAAGTGGGCTCTCCCCTCCCCCAAACCCACTATCCCTCCTCCAATCCCACCTCCTTCCTCAAATCTCCTCTCACCTAAGCACGGCCCTTCCCCTACTCCAGGGACAAAGAGAAAGCTGCTTTTTGTACCACAAAAAAAAAAGGGTCCTGTTACAATCTGCACGGGGCCATTTCTACAAGTTCTGCTCCGGTATCTATCCTTTTCATATGGCTCTTGAGCAGAACTACACTGTCAGTGAAATTAAGAACATCTGCGAGTGCCCCCTGTGGCACAGCAGGTTAAGAATCTGACTGCAGTGGCTTAGGTCACTGTGGATGCGTGGGTTTGATCTCTGGCCTGGCGCAGTAAGTTAAGGGATCCTGCATTACTACAGCTGTGGCATAGCTCATAGATGCAGCTTGGATTCAATCCATGGTCCAGGAACTTCCACATTCCATGGGTGTAGCTGAAGGAAGGAAGGAAGGGAAGGAGGGAGGGGAGAGAGAGAGGGGGGAAGGAAAGGAGGAAGGAAGGAAGAAAGGAAAGGAGGAAGAAAGAGAAAAAGAAAGAAAAGCTGTACATCTTCTCCCCACTAGTGTGTGCAGGGTATATTCCATATTTGTTCCTGCGGTGATCACCCATCACTTTTGCTGTGATCAGAGGAACCGATAAAGTCCTAGAGGAACACCTTTCTATATAAAAATTATTAGCAAAGAAAAAAAAAAGACTAGGAAGGATGGAGCACTAGGAAGTCAGAGGGGAAATCTAATCAAGGGATGAAAGAGAACAGAAGTCAAGGGGGAGAGGAATGAGACCCTCTGAAGAAAGGGCTGGCCCACTCTAAGTGGTACCTCATACCTGATCCTTAGTTGAAAATGAGAGACACTCATCAAGAAAGACTCTTATGTGCTAAAATATTTTCGATTTTGATCCACAGAGGATGAGATGCCAAGACAGCCAACTTGGAATGTTAACATAAGCAGGGCTATTCTCACACACGTGAGATGAGTCACCTGCCTGAAATGCAGCAGCAGAAGGAAGCAGCAAGTTCAAAAGAAGCAGGAAGAACAGCCTTCTCTATGAAAACGAGATGCCAAAAATGCCATGGTCCTGTACAGAAAACCACATACACAAAGTCAAAGCAGGAGAGAATTACAGGAGATATATAAACTAGGGTCCTTCTGGAGTGACTGTTTACCACAATGGCCCAGGCAAAGATGAGGCTTTCTGAAGGCGGACCACATAACTACAAGCAAGCAATCACAGGGAGAGGGGCTTGAACTATCTTTATGTCTGTTGGAATTTACAGTTTGCTAAAATAGAGTTGCTTATAAAAATTTCTAACATTCCTAGCTAACAATTTCAGCTCTCAGCTAGAAGGAGAAACTGCCATTCTGGATATAATTTTAACCAATGAGGAAGAACGGGTTTCTGTACAGAAATTATAGGGACCTTGGGAGAACATGACCACGTCTTTTGGGAGTCTATAATAGCAAGGAAGGAGAGCATTGCATACATTCTAAGGCAATGTAATAATAAAGAATTCCAGTGAAGAAGAAAAGGACAAGTCAATGCGTAAGCCAGTGTGGCCACACAGAAAACTTTCTCATGAACTTATGTTTTTTAAAAGACCTGTTCATGAGGCACCATGAGGAACATATAGTCAAGAACCAATACCAAAAACACAAACGTTTTCAGGAAGGCTAAAGCCTCCGCTCATGGGAAATCCAAGAAACATAAGCAATTAAAAAGATGTTGCAATGAAACATTGCAAATCAACTCTGCTTCAATAGTAAGAAAATAAAAAGATGTTGCATGCAAAGTTCAGTTCAGAGAGAGAGCAAACGGGATGGGAGAGGAGGGAGGGAGAAAGGAAGAAGAGAGGGAGGGAAAGAGAGAAGGAGGAAGGAAGGAAAAAAGGAAAGGGGGAAGGAGGAGGGAAGCTAAGATAAAGGAATATAAAGATAAAAGAACGGAAGAAGGAGGAAGAAGATGAGGAAGAGAAGAAGGAAGTGACAGGTTTGGGAAGATGGTGTCATGTTAACAGGCAATGAAAGGTCCAAATTGCCAAAAACTCAAATTCCGTCTCTGGAGCAAGGAGAATGTATAGATTTTGAATTCTGCTTATGCAGCAAAGGAGACCATGAAAAGAGGAAAGCGAAGCCCACAAAACATTAGGGAATATGAACTATCTAGGCATACAGACTATTTCAAACCTCCAGGTCCAGGCTCATTATGAGCGCAAAAAGCATTTGTAGATATAATCTCAGAGCTACTGGCAGTGAGATTGAGAAATCCTAGAGAATAGGAGTGATGCCAGAAACCTTGGGAAATGTTCTATTTTGCAATGCAGTGGGGAAAACCCAAAACTAAAGATCCATAAGCTGGATATGAGTCTCACCAAAGAGGGTGAGTCCCCCTGGACCCTGTGGGGGTCAGAAAACATCTGATTTTTTAATGAGGGATGTTGCCAAACTCGCGTCTTCCAACAGAGAATGATCTCTGTGATGAGAAAGTTGGAAGCCATGATATACAAGGGCAGGTGGAGACGCGTGTATCGTTCCGAAACCTGATGAGGAGGAAGGACAGCAAAAAACTGAAATGTCTGTGTAAGAAGCTGTAGAGTCGTTTTATGCCGCCTTCAAAAACGTAACTAGAATCAACAGCAGAAATTTTAAATAGACATACTTTCCCATAGTATTTGAAAGTATTTTCTGTTCATTCATTCCTTCAAGAAGTGTTTTATTTTATTTATTTATTTATTTATTTTGTCATTTCAGGGCCACACCAAGGCACATGGAGGTCCCCAGGCTGAATTGGAGCTGCAGCCGCTGGCCTGCACCACAGCCAGAGCAATGTGGGATCTGATCCATGTCTGCGACCTACACCACAGCTCACGGCCACGCCAGATCCTTAACCCACTGAGCAAGGTCAGAGATCGAATCTGCATCTTCATGGATGCTAGTCAGATGCGTTTCGGCTGAACCACGATAGGAATTCCAAGAAGTGTTTATTGAGCATCTGCTTTGTGCCAGATACTGTGCTAAGCACCGAGGATACATGATACACACAGTTCCCACCTTCACTGAACTTAGTCTTATGGAGGAAGACAAGTAAACAAGGAACATAATCACATTATAGCAAAGCCAGGAGGGAAAGAACAGAGGAAAGATGAAGAGGGTTACAGTGACTAGTTAAAGATGCTTTTAGGGAAGGCTTCCCTGAGAAGGTGCTATTTGTGTCAAGACCTATATAAAAACAAGGGTAGAGAAAGGCAAATACTTGGGGGCAGAGACAATAGCAGGTGCAAAGTCCTGAGACTGGGAAGAGCTTGACCTGTTCCCAGAACCGAAAGGAGCCAGGAAAGTAAACTTGGTGAACAAGAGAAAGAAAAAGGGGACATTGTGAGCTAAGTTTGAAGCTATAGACAGGATCAGGGAATAAGATGTTGCCATCCATTTAGAATGGAGTCCAAGAGATACGGGAAGCCGTTGAAAGTTTTGCGCAGGAAAGCTACACCCTCCGACTGATGGGTATGTTTTGACGGTTATTCCAGCCGCTCTGTGGTAAATGGATCTGCGTAGGGCCAGGGGCGGAGGGAAGCAGGGAGAGCATTCAGGAGGCTCCTGCAGTATTAGATGAAGATGAACTGTGCATTGAGGGTATGTAGTCAAGGGGGAGAGAAGTTCACTTGAGTGTTTTTGGAAGTAACAGAATTTACTGCCAAATGGAATATGGAATTTGAGGGACAGGAGGAAAAAATGGCTGGAATGATAGAGAAGTGGACCAGTGGACTTGAGTGGCAGGCATTGAATGGCCCTCTGAAAGGATCCTGCAGAACGGGACCTGGAACTGGGCCCAGCAGGATGGACTGGAAAGACCAAGGTTGCATTTGATTCAGTGGTGACAACAGAACTCCTGAAAACACATGTCAAGCCCCTACTTCATGCTGTGGGCCTACCAAAAGCTCCAGAAAACAGGCTTTGGGTTTGACACAATTCTTAAACTGCAACCGGTTAGAAACTTTATCACAAGCACAAATAAATCATTTCTATGGAAACTCACAGGGCTCCCAGGAAAAACAAGAAAATGAGCAAAGTTGCATATATACTTTGCTATACATATATGTATGTTATATATACCTATTATTTTATATGCTCTATATTACACATACCTATAAATTGTAGCCCTTTGTTCATAGCTTAAAATAGAGAAGGCACTCGTGCTTTCAGTGCACTTAAGACACATTAATTCCCACCAGACACAAATACCACAACTTTTACTAAAGACAGTGTAACATTCTCATCTTGCTACATCATCAGGAGAAACTCTCTCTTGAAAAGAGAAGCTTTTGAAATTTAAGACTTCAGCCTTTCTCACCTCAGAATGGATCCCCAGATGAATCCTCTCATTCCTATTTCACTCCCAATAATCTCACCTTCCACCTAGGACAAAATTCCTCCCTTCAAGTACCATAAATATTGGGTATTAACAGCCATGCACATAAGAACTGAACCGTGGCAAGGATTCCTTGCTGGAATCTTTCAATCTTCAAAAGATAACCAGGCCCGAACCACAGATAACCACTGAGACTGGATTTGTTGCAGCGTCAACCATCTAGGTCACGCCCGTCTGGCAAAAATCAAACCTCAGGGTTTAAACGCCACATCACAAACAGCGTGACCTCAGCCACACCATGGAAGCTACCCACAGCTAGGCCACCCAAAATATCCCTGACGGAATTAAGTTTATGTGGGAACCTAACCTGGGTCCTTTTCTCCACATTAAATTCATTTGACACTTACTGTTCTTTGTTGGAAAGGAAAAAGAGAGCAAGAAGAAAAACAAGGAGCAATGCTGGCCAGCAGGTGTGATTTTGCATGTTTCTTATTCACTGGCCTAGGCTGGGGTTTCAACTCCAATGGGGAGTTTTGTCTAACTGTCTGGGCTCTAACGTGTGTTGTCCCACAAACAATTTGTCACACCAGGAGAGTTGCATATCTGAGGACAGAGGCAGTGCATATCCCATGGCCAAAGGCCCTACTCTTGTCAATTATCCTCGGTGGCAGGTAATTTCTTAGACTGCACGTCACAATCTCATCAGAACTTTGTGTCTATTGAGGGCTGGGTGATAACCTCTCCAAGACACAGTCGGCTGGGAAGACACGGCTGTTAAAAAGTCACAGAGTCTAAATGGCTGAGGATCTTTCACACAGTAGCAACTTTTGGATGGTTCTTTGGAGAAAACAATGTTTGAAAAAGACATTCTTCTACCAGATGCCGGTTTTGGCATAGATAACCTTAATGAGGTTAAGGCTAGGTCTTAAAAATAACTACTTTTGAGTTGTTGTTGTTTTTTTTTTTTTTCCATTCCACATTTGTTTTATCCAGCTGTCCTGGTGAAACATCTTTATAGAAAAGGACACAATTTAAAAGCAAATAGAGTGGGCCAATTGAATAAAACATGGCAAACCAATGCAATCAATTAAGCAGGCTCTTATGCGAAGGATTCAACTCACTCAGAGGAAGGCATTTGGGGAAGCTTCTCTTTTTAAATATCATCCTACTGGCATTCTGCTCATTTTTATCCACAAGAGGAAAAATAATCTTGAGCTTTTGAGTAAATGTGAGAAAGAAGCCTGGGCAAAAATCTAGGTCTGCCACACGGAGAAGCAGTGGAGGGCAGAGATAAGATGGATGCAGGGGGAAGAGGCAAGGTAAGAAACTCTGAAAAATAATCAAAAAGAGATTTCAAGAAGGGTAATAGGGAAGGATAGAAAGAAAACATCTTGGGCCCCTCTGGGAACTCTCTTCCTGAGTCATAAAACCCTTCTGGTTTCCCCTTGTCTAGAATCACGATCCACAACACTAGAAACAATATGTCCTTATTTTCGGTTTTGAAGAGACAAACAACCCCCAAAATAATTGTAGGGTAGTTTAAGTACAGAGGAGAGCAAGTGTTCTTTGCATCAAATGAATTGGGATATTAGGGAAAGGGACTTTGGGGAATGTTAAGGGGAGGGATGCCAGTGGGGACAAATGTCCCCAGGTGACATGCCCCCCACGCCCCACCCCACCACCCCAACTGGCTTTCCCTCATGGCCCGTCGATGCACCAGCTTGTCTTCCATTAGAGTGGGAAGAATACGTCTGCTTTAGAGTTGATTCCATGGAGCAGATCCGTGTTGAATATTTATGATGGTCTTCCTGCAGATTCAGAGAACTACGTGGCCCGGGCAGATTTTCTAAGGCAGTGCCGACACTTTGATCTTCTGGGGGCTTTCACATCTGTTCTTGTCATCTGCACATTTGTAGGTTTACAGCAAAGCTCAGAGCAAGACTGTGGACAGCAACCTAAGGCCCCAAAACTTGTCCAAAACTAGCAGAGTGGAGATTTGCACTTATTGAGATAATAGCATCTCACGAACGCAAGCCAAGAAGCCATCAGCCCATTTGGATTATAAAATACTGTATGTGCTGCGGAATGGAGGATGTTGTTTTAGAAATGGATCCTGAGTTTGCTGGCCCTTGAGTACAGTATTATGGCCCAAATTATGATGGCTCTTAGCCCCCATGTGGGACTTTAGCCAGCACGTCCTCAAAGGTTCTCCCCAGTTAACAAAGGGGTGCTGGGGTAGCAGGGCCTCATGGCTCAGAAACAAGCCACCCTTGCTCACTGGCTCCAGTTTCAAGCCACTGTGAGGTGCTGGTTCTCACAAAGAGAGCCCACCCTGCAAGGCCTGGCTCTTCTCTGCAGTGATGTCTCTGAGCCCACAGGATGCCAGAGCAAATCCATGGATCAGGAAGGCTAACATGGCCCACATGCCAAATCTTGCAGACTGGCTTGGGAAGCTACTTGCTTGATGCCAAGCCCCCAAGCCCTTTCATGAGCATAGTTCCTGCAGCTTCTGTCCTAAGCACCTTCATGTGGGGAGAGCTTCCCAACTTGCCAGCCCACCCATTTCACTCTCTGCCAGTATCCTTTGGCTCTCACAGGCCTTTCCACTGTGAGCCCTTCACTAAAACAGGGGCTTGGCTGCTGGTACAATTACAAGAACCACAGCAAGTGATGGAGAAAGAGGATGGATTGGGGGAGCATGGGAGGCCCATTCCCCCCTCAGATCCTCTCTTGGGGCAGTCATCTTCTCCATGGGAGCACTCCCCTCCCAGATTCTTGCAAGACTGATGGCTTACTCTGGATAAGCCTCACGGGGTAAAAGTAATCATGACACACATCTAGATGGGAAAGGTGGTGCAGGGTTGGGAGATATGAGTGTGTCCATCTGGATCATTCATTGGCTGGCTCTGTGCGTCCATCTGGATCATTCATTGGCTGGCTCTGTGCGTCCATCTGGATCATTCATTGGCCGGCTCTGTGCGTCCATCTGGATCATTCATTGGCCGGCTCTGTGCGTCCATCTGGATCATTCATTGGCTGGCTCTGTGCGTCCATCTGGATCATTCATTGGCTGGCTCTGTGCGTCCATCTGGATCATTCATTGGCTGGCTCTGTGTGTCCATCTGGATCGTTCATTGGTTGGCTGTCTTGTAGCAGTCACCTTTTGCAAATCAGCGTCTCACCCAGTGGGTACTTCAGGTCCCTTTGAGCTCTAAAATGCCCAATGTATGATGTTGTGCTAGAAAATAGCCAATTTTCTACGTTTTGATGAGCAAGTTTTATATGTGACAAGAAAGGCATTATATTATTATTTTCAGAGACAGAAAATTTTTTACAGCCATTAAAATATACACAAGAACCTAAGAGAAATGAAAATATGACCACACATATGCTACCCAAGGCAATTTGTAGATTCAGTGCAATCCCTATCATATGACAAATGATATTCTTCACAAAATTAAAACAAAAGACATTTACATTTATATGGAAACACAAAATACCCCAAGTAGCCAAAGCCATCTTGAAAAAGAAAAATGGAACTGGAAGACTCAGGCTCCCTGACTTCAGATTCTCCTACAAAGCTACAGTAATTAAAAAAGGACAGTACTGGCACAAACAAAAATATAGACCAATGGAACTGTATAGAAAGCCAAGAAATAAACCCATGCACCTATGGTCAACTAATTTATGATAAAGGGGGCAAGAATATACACTGGAGTAAAGAAAAACACTTCAAACTGGGAAAACTGGACAGTTACAAGTAAAAGAATGAAATTAGAACATTCTCTAACATCATATACAAAACTAAACTCAAAATGGATTAAAGACTTAAATATAACGCTAGATACTATAAAACTCATATAGGAAAACACAGGCAGGACACTCTTTGACATAAATTGCAGCAATATCTTTTTGGATCCACCTCTTAGAGTAAAGAAAATAAAAACAATAAACAAATGGAACCTAATTAAACTTAAAAGCTTTTGCACAGAAAAGGAAACCATAAAAAAAGAAAAAAACAACCCAAGGAATGGGAGACAATCTTTGCAACAGAAGCAACTGACAAGGGATCAATCTCCAAAATATACAAATATCTCAGGCAGCTTTATATTAAAAAATACAACCCAATCAAAAAATGGGCAGAAGATCTAAATAGAAATTCCTCCAAAGAAGACAGATAGATGACTCAAAAAACACATGAAAAGATACGCAACAGCCCGAATTATTAGAGAAATGCAAATCAAAACTACAATGAGGTATCACCGCATGCCAGTTAGAACAGCCATCCTCAAAATGTCTACAAACAATAAATGCTAGAGATGGTGTATAGAAAGCTGAACTCTCCTACACTGTTGGTGGGAATGTAAATTGAAACCACTATGGAGGAGAGTACGGAGGTTCCCTAAAAAACAAATATGGACCTACTATATGATCCTGCAGTCCCACTCCTGGGCTTGTATCTGGAGAAAACCATAATTCAAAAATATACATACACCTTAATGTTCATTGCAGCACTATTTACAATAGCCAAGACATGAAAGCAACCTAAATGTCCATCGACAGAGGAATGGATAAAAAGATGTGGTACATATATACAATGGAATATTACTCAACCATAAAAAGAATGAAATAATGCCATTTGCAGTAACATGGATGGATCTAGAGATTATCATTCTAAGTGAAATAAGACAGAGAAAGGCAGGCATGATATCACAAGTGGAATCTAATAAAAATGATGCAAAAGAAATTACTTACAAAACAAACAAATTCACAGATTTTAAAATCAAAGTTATGGTTACCATAGGGGAAACCATGGGGGGAGAGGGATGCATTAAGAGTAAGGGAATAACATTTACACATTACTGTATAAAATCAATAGTTAACAAGAATCTACTGTATAGCATAGGGAAATCTACTCAATAGTTTGTAAGACTTATATGGGAAGAAATAATGGATATATGTATAACTTTGCTGTACACACGAAACTAATACAACATTTTAAGTCTACTATAATCCAATAAAATTTTTTTAAAAATAATATGTGAATAAATGAAAAAGAAAACTTGACCACACAAAACTTGTACATAAATGCTCAGAGCAGCATTCTTCACAATAGCCAAAAAAAGTGGAAACAACCCAAATGTTCATTAAGGGATGAATGGGTAAGCAAAATGCTGTATAGCCATACAATGGAATACTAGTTGGCAATAAAAGTAAGGAAGTTCTGATATACACCTACGATGTGGATGAACCTTGAAAAGATTACGTTAAGTGAAAGAAACTACACACACACATCTAGAGAAGCTAGGTACAAAAAACCACATAACATGTGATTCTCTTTATATGAGATACCCAGAAGAGGCAAATCTCTAAAAACAGAAAGTAACTTAGCAGTTGCCAGGAGCCATGGAAAGGACGGCATTGGGAGTCAATGCTAGTGTGTAAGGAGTTTATTTTGCTTAATTGTCCAGGATGTATATACCCATTTTGCTTATACCTTATCAATGGACATTTGGGTTATCTCTACTTTAGGGCTCTTAAAAATAATACTGCTCTGACCATTCATGTACAAGTTTTATTTTTTTTTTGTTTGTTTGTTTTTTGTCTTTTCAGGGCCACACCTGCGGCATATGGAGGTTCCCACGCTGAGGGTCTAATCAGAGCTGCAGCTGCCGGCCTACACCACAGCCACAGCAACACCAGATCTGAGCCACATCTGCGACCTACACCACAGCTCACAGCAAGGCCGGATCCTTAACCCACTGAGTGAGGCCAGGGATCGAACCTGCAACCTCATGGTTCCTAGTTGGATTGGTTTCTGCTGTGCCACAACAGGAACTCCAATCTTTAATCCATTTTTAAATTAATTTTCATGCATGATGTGAGGTAGGGTTCTAGACTCATTTAGTTTCATGAGGATAAGCACCATTTATTGAAAAAAACTACTCTTTCCCCACTTAATAGTATTGACACTGGCTGAAAAACAACTGGCCATGAATTTATGGGTTTGCATTTTTTTTTTCTGAACTCTCACTTCTATTCCATTGGTCCATATGCTTATCCTATGCCCACACTACACTATCTTGATAGCTTTGTAGTAAGTTTCGAAACAGGAAATATGAGTCTGTTCTTCCTCAATTTGTTCCGGCTATTATAGGCTCAAAATTTTACTATACCTTCCATCCATGTTATGAAACTGAATTCTTTCTGAGGTGCCCCATAAAGAGAAGGAAAGAGCAAGCAATGTCAAAATAGCTTTCTTTACCTTCATACTCTCTTCTCTCTGACTTGGTTTTACTACTTCATTTTAAAATACAAAATGATCTCTCTCCTTCTCTACATTTCACGCCACGATCCCCATGGACTTGTGCAATATCTATTTGCAAAACCCAGAATCCATGTCCACATAAACATGGTAAAAGGCACCTATATTCCCTTTCTGCCAATGTTAGACTTCCTGGGCAAGTTCCAGGACGATTCTAAAAGGCCAGAATCCCTTAGAGTCTTGTATTTCTCATAAAGAACAAATTCAGTTTGGGGGCCAACTATTTCCCTTTGGGGTTAATGTTAAGAAGATTAACTCTTTCCAGAGAACAAAAAGCACACAGCAATTACAGCACAAGCACAAAAAGAAAATCTATTTCAAGAGTCAGAGGCAATACACCTTTCTGGGGGAAAAAAAAAATTCTCTTTTCTGTTTGAAATGAAACAGAAATAAAATTCCAAAACTATCTACCCTTCACACATAAAATGTCATGTGGTCAAAACCCCTGGAAACTATTGCATATTTGAATTAGGTGCTTGCCAGTATATAAAGATATAGAAATGTATGTTTCTTTCTGTGAACTGATTTTGCAGTCAATATCTCAGCGCTTTTTTTTTTTTCTGATAAATACATTTCACTAAACTAACTCTAATAAGGGTTTTCAAAAAGGCTACGGAAAAGCAGAAGGCAGCACAGATGACCTGCTATAGGGTCACAAGAAGACTGGGCAGCTCTCTGAAATGTTTAATAGCTATATTGGAGGCATAGAATTGGTTCTAAGGGGCTTTTCTGCTTTAAATGGCTTTCTTAGAATGTTCCAGAAGGCTCTCAGCAGCCACACAAGAGCAAAACACAAGCCCAGGCAAACCGGCTGCTTCAGCTCCTCCCTAAATCCTTCCATCCTTGACAACAGGACTTCTCCTCCATAAAAGGAAGAAATCAAATTTTGGATGCAAGGCCTATATTTAAAGAGGCACGAACTCTGGGCAGCTGTGAACTCTTTATTGCTTTTATCCTCCATAACAGAAAAAGCTCTCAAGAAATTCTCAGAGGTGAAAATAGCCTCAGCTGAGGAACATCAATGGGGAGCAACAGAATGTATTCAGCTTAAGACAAAAAACAATATGAGATTTGGCAAATCAATAAACCCATAACTACATGGGATAACTGCATGCGAGAGAAAGTAGCACAGCCTTAATTTATAACTATATCCTTCAAATACCTAGACAGGTGCAAACAGCGGGAGATGAGCATGAGGTGAGGGAATTTAGTATTATGATCTAATCCTTCAAAGTGAAAAAAATTTAGGCAACAATGTTATAGTTGTGACCCCAGTTGTAAGGTTAGGACGGATTTAGAGGGGAAAAAAATGTATTTTTAGATTCTGTTTCATAGGGCATCCCATAACACGGCAAACACTGGGATCAAATTTGTTGACAAATAATGCTGGCCATGAGAAGCAGCAGGTGGTGTGATGCTAAACATGTTTAGGGTGTGTCCAATTATTGAAATATTCTGGAATAGCCGAGAGAGGTCAGTAGAGGTACCAACCATGTACTGTTTCACTGTAACTTTGTAGACCTCGGGTTTGCAGCTCTGTGTCCCTGGAAATTTTCAAGCCTGAATTTTTTCTAAGATCTTCTTTTTTCCTCCCAGCTTTGACCACATCACAGGACTTGCTTCAAACGTGGGGACTTGCCCTCAGAGCTGGGAGCTGCTCCATCTCAACCTCCTCTTCCCTCCTCTGTTTCACCCTGACCTTCACCTGTGAAATGTTTTCTCCAGAGTTTCCCCTTCTCCATCCTTTTGAAAATCACACTCCTGAAGACAAGGTCAAAGGACCACACCCCCCTGAAAACCATTCTGCTTGGGAATGGCCTTCGACTATGGATGGCAATCACCATGGGACCCACAATAGCAGATTTTCTTCATCTCCACAGGGGAACATAAGCCAGAAATGGATTAACATTATAGGAAGATCTTAAGCATAAACGAAGAGCATCTGAACAGCAGCCACAGATCTGCTCCAACATCACACAGAGAAGATTCTCAGATGCCTCCCCTAACCACTGACATGGTAAAGGGACCTGTGAGGTGCAGATACTGGTCTGTTCAAACATATGGAAGGTCCAAAGCTGGGTGGTCCCATATGACAGCCACCCCACCTGTGGCTGCTCAACTCTTGAAATATGACCAGGGTCACAGAGGGACTGAATTTTAAATTGTATTTAATTTCAATTACACTTAAAATTTTAAATTTTACACTTAAAATGGAAAAATATACAATATTTTTGTTAGGCACACCTGTATTGTTTCCGCTGGACTGCATTTCATTTGAACTGTTAGCTCATGGAGGACGTTAGTGTCATAGTGCACATGTCAGCATTTGTATTAGTTCTAGTCTTCATTAATAATTTTTAAGATAGCAATTACATGTTGAAATGATAATATTTTGACATATTGGTTTAAATAAAATATATCATTAAAATTAATTTCACTCCTTTCTCTTTCTCGGTGTGGCTACAAGGAAGCCTTACTTTCTTATGTGTGGCTTGCATTATACTTTAATTGGCTAGGGCTAGTCTACAGGACGATTGAGGTCTTTGACCCGGGAAGGAGAGGGGGGTTGGGAGGGAGTTCCAATGCCATTATTTCTTTGGTTTTTTTCCTAAGTTCATTTCTTTCAAATGACTGGGTAAACAGAAAAGGTGTAAAGTTTGCATTTTTTTTTTTTTTACTGTGTAACAATAATGTTTAAAATTTTCATACACCGCCAACTGGCCCTCTGCCCCTAATATAAATTCTTAAGCTAGGGAATAAAATGACTTCGTGTATAACAGTCTAGGGCAGGATTGTCTGACCTGTAGCCCCAAACACTTGGGAGAACTTGGATTTACTGCCAAGGGTCCACAAACAACTTGGATTATTGCAAAGGGTGCCAAGCAATGTCCATAGATTGAATAAATAATCTCCAGCTCATACTGGCCGGACTGTCTTTCAAAACGGTAGGCATCATGATTAATAAAATGTACATTCACTTTCACATGTCACTGAATTCAGAGTAGTTAAGGAGTCACCATATATTTTCCCAATCAAAAGACTCTAAAAGTCAGCTACTCAACCCGAAGCCTTGGCTAGCCCCTTTGGTGCCTCTGTGCAAATTAGAGCAAGGCAGGAATTTCAGCCCCAACTCACCCCCAAGGCTGTAACCTGCACTGCACAGCAGTACCCTGCAGGTCTGATAGATGCCCATATTCAAAAAGTTCTTCAAACATGAAAAGGCTAAAATGTATCCTGGATTGTACTGTGGACAAAAAAAAAAAAAAAAAAAAAAAAGTTGCCTGCCCTTTCAGTAAGCAAAGAATGTTGCCAGGCATCAAGCCATATTGCAGCTGCCCTAATGGTGTGCCTGAGGGAAAACAGGATACTGGCCCTAGATAGTTAAGATGCTTATCAAAGAAAAAATTTCTACCAGCCCAGACTCTTCCATCTTCCCATACACATAAAAGCCCTAAAATCATGATCTCGAGATGTCTGGTTTTGTGATGAGCAGTAATCTGTTCATGCTTGACTACATGTTTTATTTGTTTATTTGTTTGTTTTCCTCCTTTGGCAAAAACTCCTGTCTATCCTGGCTCCCCTACTACCTCATCAGAGCAGCTCCTTGGAGCTGTCTGATAGGCTGTCTCCTGGAAGATAATCCTCAGTAAGTTTCTTAAATAAAACATCACTCTCAAATTTTAGGTTGTGTGTATTTCTGTGGTTGCTCTTCTTGGTTTTTTTTGTTTGTTTGTTTGTTTTGGTTTGGTTTGGTTTTTTTGTGTATGATACCTAGTAACTGTCAAATAAGAAATGGACACTCCACCAGCAGCCTTGCCTTTGCCTTTGTCTTGACCAGTGTCCCGGCTCTAGACCTGCAGGCAGGTGAGGTATACACGGGTCCCAGAGCTAGAGTGGACTCACTGCTGGCCCTCACATCATCTATCCCCATGGGGACTGGACACAGGAGCCTATGGTTCCATTGCCCAAAAGCTCTGGAATGAGCAAAGTAAAGTTAGAAGGAAGTTAGAATCAAGATCCTGTGACCTTCAACCTAGGAAGTCATAGCAGAGTGAAAAGCAACCTATTTCTTCAAAATGTGTTAGAAATTATTTAAGCATTCCCATTGTGGTGCAGCAGAAACAAATCCAACTAGGAACCATGAGGTTGCGGGTTCAATCCCTGGCCTCTCTCAGTTAAGGATCTGGTGTTGCTGAGAGCTCTGCTGTAGGTGGGGAGGAGGCTGGGATCTGATGTGGCCATGGCTGTGGTGTAGGCTGGCAGCTACAGCTCCAAATTCGAGCCCCAGCCTGGGAACCTCCATATGCCAAGGATGTGGCCCTAGAAAGAAATTAAAAAAAAAAAAAGACGTTATTTAAATTTAGAATGGGGCTTCTCCATCTTGGCACCACCAACATGTTGATAATTCTTTGTCATGGGGCTGTCCTGTGCACTGTAGAACAGGACAGTGCCCACCAGATACCAATAGCACTCCCCTCCCAGCTGTGACAATCAAAAATGTCTCCAGAAAATGCCAGATGTCCTCTAAAGGGTAAAATTGCCCCAGCTGAGAATCACTGATGGAAAATACTGAAGCATTTGTGGCATTAGCTTATTTTCATAATTTATGTATTAGAGTTGCAAGTACACGGACTTCAGAAATCTGACAAATCTGGATTCAAATCATGGCCCACACATGACTTGCTGTGTGACCTAGGGCAAGTTACTCCGCATCTCTGCTCCTTAATTTCCTCACCTGTGAAACGGAGCAATCACTGGATTGTCCTCATAGAACTGTTGTGAGGACTAATAAGACAAAGCTCTTAATAGGTGACGACAGATATCAGCTAAAACCCTCCAACCCCCTTTTTTTGCTCTGACACCAGATATTTGTGGATTTACTGTAATATTAAGGCTGCCTCTATTCTCTGTTAGTGTGGCAGCTAAGAACCTCCAAGTACCAGGATTCAAACTCCAGCTGCAGTCTAGAAGGAGGTGTTAAACCTCTGAAACCACAGTTTTTCATCTATTTCTAAAGAAGGAGAGAGAGAGAATGAAAGACCCTCTCTTGCACAGCTGCTATAGGAATGGAATGACATGTTCAGACGCTAAGCTTATTAACCATTATTAGGTGCTGCAAGGCTGCACGTAAATGCAGAGAAAAGCAAAGGGAGAAGTTTTAATAAAATTCCTACAAGATCATAGTTTTTCTTAACCTTCCTCTCCCACTGCTGCCTGACCCCACCCTGGGGAAATTTGCTGGAACCCCAAAGCTCTCACATCTCATTTTGTGAACACCCAAGGAGATCACACCAGTTCCTCCTGGCTACCTCTTGGGGAATCATCTTCCTGCCTCTGGAGGTCCCCCTCAGTCTCCCTGGGCTGCACTGTTCCCAGGTGTCTCCCCAGGCACCCCACCCCCACCTCTGGCTGACATCTCCCAGGCTCTTACTGTGGTGAAACCAGGCTTTTCTTCATGCCATGATCATGCTGAAGTGGAGGTGATGCCCACCCCTCGTGAGCACTGCAGTCTGTGATTTGGCCACAGATACTCTGCCGAGCCTCAATTTTCTCACCTGCAAAATGGGACGGTTTAAGCATCCCTTCCTCCTGGAAGCCTCGCCTTCCTCAGGACCCAGGTGCTCCTCCTTCCTGCTGCGCTGGGTCTTTATCCCTGTAACTCCTTCCACTGCCCTTTAAAATAAAACCCATTTCTTTGTCTAAACCATGAAATCCCTCCAAGGACTATGTCCCATTCATAGTTATACCCCACAACATAATTCCTGCCACAAGGCAAATCCTGAATAAATGTTTGTTGAGTGAATGGGTGGGAGAGAGAGGGGCATATGATCCCATTCAAAGCTCTAAGTGGGATAAGCTGGGGTTTCTTCCCTTTCTACCCTTCTCTCGCCTTTACTTCCCAGACACTTGCTGGGAAAAATCTCTTTTGTAAGATGAAGCAGAGACTGACTCTTGGTTAGCATCGTAACTCATGGCTGCTGCGCTGTGAAAAGTGGTAACATTGCAAGATAAATGTGATTTGAGCTGGGGAGTTTGGTTTCTCCGGGGAAAATCTAAAGAATCTGTGGCTACCCCTTCATGCTGAAAGCACTTGGCGGAGAACAGAGGGCCCTGGGAAGGGCGATCCGAGGGCAAGGGGGACTGTGAGCAAGAAGGGAAATCCCAGTTCACCTCCAGGGTGGCCTCCACTTGGACAGGAGGTGCCCCAGTGGGAAAGGAGGCAAGATTCTGTACCATCCTCTGGGCTCTGTCAGTCTTCATAAGCACCCAAGATTTTGTTTCTGGAAATCACCATACCTGGAGTGCCCCCCACCACCTCACTCGCAACAAAACAACTCAGCCTAAAGAAGGGATTACATTAAGAAAACAAAGTCGATACTGTGGTTTACCTACTGTGGTTCAGAACGACCAGGCTGTCCTTTCTGATTGTCTGTAGAGGGAAGGTTTGATTGACACTCTCCAATCTAGGCAACCACGGATCCCGCCCCGTTAGCACAGTTTACAGTCAGGTCAAAACTCAGATGACGGGGTCCCTGTCTCCTCCCTCAACTTGCAAAAAATGAGAAGGTTTTTAACTTCACTGTGAGTCAACTAGATGGACCAAAGCATCGTGGTGTCACAGCAAGGACAGCAGAGTAAGAAACAGATCCTAACGAGAAACTTGCCAATAATTTGCAGTGTGTCCTTTAAGTCACAGCTTTCCCAGACTTCAATTTTCTGACCTGTTCAATGGAACTCTTACTAGTAGTAGGCCACGGGGATGTTATAGGGGTAAAATGAGCCATTAGACTCAAAAACACGTCAAGGGAGTTCCCGTGGTGGTACAGCGGAAACGAACCCACCTAGTATGCATGGTGGTACAGCGGAAACGAACCCACCTAGTATGCACCGGGATGTGGGTTCGATCCCTGGCCTTGATCAATGGGTCAGGGATCCAGCCTTGCTGTGAGCTGTGGTGTAGGTCGCAGACACAGGCTCAGATCCTGGGTTGTTGTGGCTGTGGTGTAGGCCGGCCACTGTAGCTCTGATTTGACCCCTAGCCTGCGAATGTCTATATGCCTTGGCTGTGCCCCTAAAAAGCAAAAACTAAAAAAATAAAAACAGTTAGGTTAGGCACCGTGCCCAATGGAGAGAGTTTTGTTACCGATTTGTTCAATAACCAAGGTGTGAAGTTTGCGATCCCGTCAATGGACAGCACATTGAGCGCGGAACTGCGGTGGTTGTGGAGTGCTGGTGGAAAGCCAGCCAAGGGGGTGGACAAGAGGAAAGAATGTGAAGACGAGAAAGATATGCTCCCTGGCCTCGAGGACCGTCCCCCTCCCCGCCGCCCAGGTCCCCAGGAGAGAGAAAATCGCACAGCAATAAGTCACAGATGGAATATGATAAACACGAAAGAAAACAGAGTATTTCAATGGGGGGGGGGCAGCTTTCCTCTCACCTTGCAGGTTACTCATTCACAACCCACAAACCCTGGCCTCTCGGGAAGCCAGAGGAGGTACATGAATGGGGGTGGTAAACTCTATTTTCTACAGTTTTTTCCTCTGATGTAAATCGAATCCAAATTTAGACTAGTTGAGTAAGATACTCTTGCAGCTGTTTGGACAGCATTACAGCCAGAAGGTCTAATTCAAAAAATAAAAAGAAATTTAAAGAACCCTTGTGTCAAGCAGAGGTGAAAGGCACCAGCAGCAAGCCCCTCACAGACACACAGGATCCTACCCACGTAACTTTCAGTGACACTTTTCCAGGCTGGACCCAAACATGCATCTGCATCAGTAAAAAGATAGAGAATGCGTTCAAGAGCTGAGCACTGAAGGGAATGAAGAAAGGCCATTTGGGAGAAGGGCAGCAGCTGCTTTCGAAACAGCCTTTCCTCTGAGCCCCGGGAAGACCACTTATCTGCTCTACTCACTTGGCCTCAGTAGCATCCACAGCCTTTGGGACTAACCCGGGCGTCAGTGGAGAACCGTCAAGCGAGAGGTGGAAAAGCCTGCCCGTTATCCTGCCACTCAACCTGGTCACATCAGACATTTCAGATGCAGGGCTTCTGCCTACTTCTGGCTGATCAAAAAGATGACTCCAGGCTCCGACATCTGGATCCAGAACTCTGTTCCCTAAGTTTCTCCCTGAGTTTTCCTTGCCTTGGTTTCACTTTTTAATTTCAATCTCGTCTCCAAAGGCTGCCCTGAACCATGCTCCCTCTCAGGTCCGCTCAGGACTCGTAATAGATGGAAGTCTTAACCCATCATCGACCAATACATCATAAATGTCAACTGTGGGACATTGATAAAACTGAACACATAGAGTTCCAGCTGTGGCATAAGAGGATTGGTGATGTCTCTGCAAGCAGGGTGATCCCTGGCCAGGCACAATGGGATCCAGCATGGCCACAGCTTCAGTGTAGGTTGCAGCTGCAGCTCTGATCTGATCTCTGGCCTTGGAATACCACATGCTAGGAGGCAGCCAAAAAAAAAAAAAAACCAAAACAAAACAAAACAAAAAACCCTGAACACATATATAGTTCTTTCCAGCATTCCTTCAGCTATTTTAAGGAAACACCCTTTTGTTCTAAAGTAGTGTATCAGCTGGGACCCAGCCTTCCACGTAACTTTAAAAGCATGTCCCTTGGGCCTGTGACTCTCTTCCTCACTCTCTGGTATACTGCTTATTCCACAAAGCTTGCTTCTAGAATGAAGTCTAGAAAACTGATGGTAGTTGCATGTACAGACGAAAATCTCAGACTTTTCCTTCAGATGGAACGAAAGAGTCTCAATTTTTGCTCTGTTAGTTTTCTACAGCTGCTGTAACAAGTCATCACAAAATTGGTGGCTGAAAGGTCAGAAGCTGAAAGCAGTTCTTCGGGCCACACTGAAGGTTTTAGCAGGGCTGATCTAGCAGAGAATCCTCTTTGCTGCCTTTTCCAGTTTCTAGAGTTGTGTTCTTTGGCTTGTGGTCCCTGTTCCATCTTCAAAGCCAGCAGTGTAGCATCACAGTTCAAGGTCATATTTCCTTCTTCTACAGAGTCAAATCTCCCTCTGTTTCCCTCTTTTAAGGACACTTATGATTGTATTTAGAGGCTACTCAAAGAATCCAGGATCATTTCCTCATCTCAATATTCTTTTTTTTTTTTTAATGTAACCCACAACATGTGGAAGTTCTGAAGTCCAGGGATCAAACCCACGCCACGGCAGTGACCTGAGCCACAGCAGTGACAATGCTGCATCCATTACCTGCTGAGCTACCAGGGAACTCCCTCAATATTCTTAGTTTAACCATATCTGCAAATCATATCTCTTTTGACAGACACACAAGGTAACATTCACTAATTTCAGGGATTAGGTCCTAGGTATCTCTGGGGGACACTCCTCAGCCTCCTACACTGACAAATGCATCTACCTTCCACTGTGGATCTGAAATGCTCTTCAAGAAAAGCACTGCACCCCTGGGTTCCTGCTGTATATTGTGGATCCTAGATGACCCACTATTGTGTCACTGAGAAAAAAAGGAATAAAAATCTAGGCATAGTCAGGATAGAAAGCCTTTTGGTGCTAATTATTATGAGCCTCACTAAAAGCAAAACAAAGAAACAAGATACTCTATTTAAGCATCGCAGGGGCCTAGGTTTGCAGGCAGCAGCAAACTTGGTAGTGTCCCACAAGCCAAGACCACACCCCAGACTCACTCCTAACACGTGCAAGAACAGTGTGAATACCTATGGAAGCCCATGTAGCCTGTGTCTAGAATATTAAACAATACAAATCAAGATAACATAATTTTATTTTTTTTTATTTATTTTTTGGTTATAGAATTCTTTGTTGTTTTTCAGAGACTGACTCCTTTCCAGGTAACAAGATAGGTCAGAATCTTCATAGGCACGAGTAAGGGTGAGGCTGCTGGACCAAATGGGGAGTGAACCTATGAGTCTACAGGAAAAGAAAGTAATTGTTACTCAGTTTAGGCAGTCTCAAATAAAACAAAAGAAATAGCCCCAAGTGTTCAGATAAAAAAAAAAAATGTTACATGCAACTTGATTTTCATCCCACCAATAGGAGTTACTTCTAAGATGACGACTCTAACTCAGTTGCATGTGCAATCTTGACTGTTAAAATTACCTGTTTTAGGAGTTCCTGTCGTGGCACAGTGGTTAACAAATCCAACAAGGAACCATGAGGTTGCAGGTTTGATCCCTGGCCAACCTCTGTGGGTTAAGGATCCGGAGTTGCTGTGAGCTGTGGTGTGGGTTGCAGATGTGGCTCGGATTTGGTGTTGCTGTAGCTCTGGAGTAGAACGGCCACTACAGCTCCGATTAGACCCCTAGCCTGGGAACCTCCATGTGCCGAGGGAAGCGGTCCTAGAAAAGGCAAAAAGACAAAATAAATAAATAAATAAAATTACATGTTTTATTAAACAGAGTAAACTTTGTTTTTTAAAAAAACTCAGGTATCACTTATAACTGGAATCTAATATCCAGCACAAATGAACATCTCCTCAGAAAAGAAAATCATGGACTTGGAGAAGAGACTTGTGGTTGCCTGATGGGAGGGGGAGGGAGTGGGAGGGATCGGGAGCTGGGGCTTATCAGACACAACTTAGAATAGATTTACAAGGAGATCCTGCTGAATAGCATTGAGAACTTTGTCTAGATACTCATGTTGCAACAGAAGAAAGGGTGGGGGAAAAATGTAATTGTAATGTATACATGTAAGGAAAACCTGACCCCCTTGCTGTACAGTGGGAAAAAAAAAAAAAACTCAAAGATGGTAAACTTGGTATTAGATTAAGATAACATAATATTAAGCAGAATACATTCTCTCTTCTTCCACTGACCTTCATATTATGTAGTATCCCATAATGGAATATTATTCAGCCATTAAAAAGAAAGAAATAATAGCATTTGTAGCAACATGGATGGACATAGAAATTATCATGCTAAGTGAAGTCAGTCAGACAATGAGACACCAACATCAAATGCTATCACTTATATGTGGAATCTGAAAAAAGGACACAATGAACTTCTTTGCAGAACAGATACTGACTCACAGACTTTGAAAAACTTATGGTTTCCAAAGGAGACAAGTTGGGGGGTTGGGGGATGCACTGAGGGTCTGGGATGGAAATACTATAAAATTTGGTTATGATGTTCATTGCACAACTATAAATATCATAGAATTCATTGAGTAATAAAAAGAAAAAGTGGCCATAGACAGCACTGAACACTTACTCTTACTTAGCTCACCGTAGACCAGGAGCAAACAGACCACACATTACATCCCACTGGACTAGAAGATGAACAGGGGGGGAATTCATGTTCTACGCAGCATCTCAAATCAATACAAATTTAGTAGCTTATAACAAGAGGTACTTATTATCTGGTAGTTTCCCAGGGTTAAGAATCCAGGCAGGACTTAGCGGAGACTTCTGCTCAGGGTCTCACCTAGCTGCAATGAAGGTGTCAGCCAAGGCTAGAGCCCCATCTGAGGCTCAGGGTCCTCTTCCAAGCTAACTGGTTTTGGCAGAAATCAGTTCCTTATGCCTACAGAACTACATGCATGTTGCTTCTTCAAGGCCATTAGGAGAACCTGTCTTATCAGGAAAAGTTCAGTCCCTTTTTTAAGGGATTTGACCTGATCAAGTCAGACCCATCAGGGGCAACCTCTTTTGGTTAACATATAGTCAAGGGATCATGAACTAAAATCACATCTTCCGAAGGCCTTTACCATATAACATAACCTGATCGCAGATGTGAAATCCATCGTATTCATAGGCCCCCCACAGGGAGAGGGGAAGATAGAGGAGTGGGAAATCTCAGCATTCTTAGAACTCTTTCCACCATGGTGGACTGAATGTGGTTACATTCTGTGGGCCTTCTTCATGGTGAGAGGAAGGCCAGAGTATGACCCTCAAAATCTCAGGGCCAAGGGCAGAGGCCCTTCTCCCCTGAGACAGGTTCTGTGCAACCCCTGCAATAGTTTAGGAGTAGAATTATGTCAACATTCCCTTCAGGTAGCCCAGATTCCAGTGCTGAAACACACTCCTCCCTTTGTTTGCTTCCCTGCTGATATTTCTTGCCTCCCCCTCTAACCTTAGTAGTGCTTATGAACAGGTAGGGTTTTCACAGCAGTATTGAATCCATATTTTGTACTTCTGGAGTTGACCACAGTTGGCTGCTTTTTGCTTAACACAGTATCCGTGAACACCAGAAAGCTCCAATTCCCTTTCCATCAGGAGCTCCTTGTTTCCATCATGGTGCATTCCTAGAGATTACTGCAGGATCAGACTTTGAGCATCATTCTGGTTCAAAGCATGGAAAGAGTGCTATACATGCCAGGAGATTCTAATGCAAAATGACTGATTTCTCAAACAAGCTAACAGAGAGTGGTACATGCAAGTGAGTTTGGGCCTTGACTGTAATATCCTAGGAGACCATACTCCTAGTACTAAGGAGACTGCCATTGCACAAATCATTTTTTGGACTTCCTCTTTGGGAAGAATCTTCAAAAGCCATGGCATGGTCTATTTAATAACTCAGTGGTAGTAATTCTTCAACTATAGATAGTGAATTGAATTTGGGGGAATAATCATGCCATTTAGATATAAAGGTCATAATCAATTAACTTGTAGGCAGTATCACTGAATTATGAAAAAAGTGTAGATTTAAGTGCTTTTTCCAAGTTGCTCAAACTGTTTGTAAAAGTACTCCCCAAGTAGCATGTATAATGACCAAATTATTGTGAATAAAATCATAGCCTACCAAAATGATTACTACCTTGAAGAGTAACATAACAATTAATGCTTTATAGGTTACAAAGGATGCTATCACACACACATCTATGAAATAGAAAGTAGAAATATTTTTTATGACTAATGGCCATTAAATTAAAGAAACTGAGGTGAACAGAATATACTTCCACAAGATCTCACAGCCAGTAAATGAATCATCAAGCTCAAGTCTTCAAACCCCAAATTCAGGGGACTTAGGGCAGTTACACACACTGGTGGTTCCACTCTCCCCAACCAGGTTCATGGCAGTCATTGCTAGCAGATCTGGCAAGGTACTCTTTCCTACTGAGCTAGATTCAGCCTCAAAATCCCCAGCATAGCTCTTTAGATAGCCAAACCAATGAACCTGGGATATTCAACTTATTTGTCCTTTTGCATTATACCATGTTGAACAGGACAGCACTCATTGGAATGCACAATTTCTGGTACATTTGTTTAAAAATTAGAGCCGTCCTGAATCAACATTTCTCCAAAGAAGATATGCAGATGGCCAACAAGCACATGAAAAAATGCTCAACATCACTAATTATTAGAGAAATGAAAATCAAAACTACTATGAGGTACTATATCATACCTGTCAGAATAGCCGTCATTAACAAGTCAACAAATAACAAATGCTGGAGAGGGTATGGAGAAAAGGTACCCTCTTTCACTACTGGTATTTGTGAACTGGTACAACCACTATGGGAAACAGTATGGAGGTACCTCAGAAAACTAAATATAGAACAACCATATGACCCAGCAATCCCACTCTTGGGCATCTATCCAGACAAAACTTTCCTTGAAAAAGATACATGCACCCATATGTTCATTGGAGCCCTATTCACAATAGCCAAGACATGGAAACAACCTAAATATCCATCGACAGATGAATGGATTAAGAAGATGTGGCATATATATATATATATATATATATATATATATACACAATGGAATACTACTCAGCCATAAAAAAGAACAAAATAATGCCATTTGCAGCAACATGGATGGAACTAGAGACTCTCATACCAAGTGAAGTAAGTAAGAAAGAGAAAAACAAACACCATATGATATCATTTATATCTGGAATCTAATATATGACACAAATGAACTATTCCACAGAAAAGAAACTCATAAACTTGGAGAACAGACTTGTGATTGACAAGGGGGAGGGGGAGGGAGTGGAATGGACTGGGAATCTGTGACCATTTACAGTTAACATAATTATCTATGTGGGTGGTTGAAACTCCATCTGTTTGCTATTTGGTTGGTTTTTTTTTTTTTTTTTTGGTCCCATATTTTCTATGTTTTCATTTACTTCTTTGCATTCTTTTGGTTACTGTTACTATCCTACCAGGCTGATTATTTTGTTTTTATTAAACTTTAAATTTTTAGAATAGTTTTATATTTCTAGAATAGTTGTAAAAAAATACAGAGAGTTCTTTTATACCTGGTTCCCAGTCATCCATATTGTTAACATCTTACACTATAGGGTACATTTTTCACCACTAATGAACAAATACTGATACATTATTATTATTTATGGATCATTGTTTATTCAGATTTCCTTAATTTTTGCCTAATCTCTCCTTTTTCTTCTAAGATCCAATCAAGATACCATGTTACATTTAGTTGTCATGTCTTCCTGGACTTGGCTGTGACAATTGCTCAGACTTTCCTTGTTTGGGGTGACCTTGACAGTTTTGAGGAGAACTATCATGTATTTCATAGAATGTCCTTTCGTTTGGGTTTATTGAGGTTTTTCTCATGGCTAGACTGGGGAGATGGGTTTCTGAAGAAAGACTGGAGAGACAAAGCACCATTCTGGAGTTCCTTGGTGGCCCAGTGCCTTAGGAATCCAGAATCTGGTGTTGTCACTGCAGTGGCTTGATCCTTGGCCCAAGAACTTTTACATGCCACAGGTGAAGCCAAAAAAAAAAAAAAAAAAACAAACAAACAAAAAAAAAAAACCAGCAAAAAAAACAAACAAACAGCATTCTCATGGCATCACATCAAAGGCACATACTTTAAAGGTGACTTATCCCCATTGATGTCAACCTTCATCATTTGGCTGAGGTGGCGTTTGTCCGGTTTCTGCACAATAAAGTTCCTCTTTTCGGAGTTCCTGCTGTGGCACAGTGGGTTAACAATCTGATTACAGTGGCTTGGGTCACTGCAGAGATACAGATTCACTCCCCAGTCTGGCACAGTGGGTTCAAGAATCTGGCATTGACACAGCTGCAGCATGGGTCACAGCTGTGACTCAGATTCGATCCATGGGCCCAGGAATTCCATACGCTGCAGGTGTGACCATCAAACTAAGAAGTTCCTGGGAGTTCCTGTCATGGCTCAGTGGTTAACGAATCCGACTAGGAACCATGAGGTTGCAGGTTGCAGGTTCGATCCCTCACCTTGCTCAGTGGGTCAAGGATCCGGCATTGCCATGAGCTATGGTGTAGGTTGCAGATGCGGCTCGGATCCCGCGTTGCTGTGGCTGTGGCGTAGGCTGGCGGCTGCAGCTCTGATTAGACCCCTAGCCTGGGAACTTCCATATGCCACGGATGCAGCCCTAGAAAAGACAAAACAATAAGAAGTTTCTTTTTTCTTCCCACTTTCCATTTAGGCTCTTTGGAAGGAAGTCATTATATTCACCCTACACTTAAAGGTAAGGAGTTATGTTCTATCTCCTTAAGGGAGGAGTATTACATAATTTATTTGGAATTCTCCTGCAAGGGAGAGTTCTCTCTTCTTCCACATTTATTTATTTATTCAATCATTTACTTATATTAGTATGAACTCAAAGAGAGTTATTTACATTTTAGGTTATAATCTAGTACTGTGTTGTTTATTTTACTGCTCAAATTGTTCCAGCTTTGATTCTTGGAAACTTTTCAACTTTTCCTTTCACATAGTCTTCTTGATAGACTGATGATACATACATAGAGATGCAGATAGATGTGTGCTTTTAGCACTTCCTTACTTTCTGGACTCTAAGCTTTTCTTCAATGCTACCTGCCCAGTTCTAGAATCAGCCGTTTCCCCAGGGAGCCCTTGTTCCTTTTATTGGAGAAAGGTTTCAGAAACTAAGATTTTCATGCAAGTTGGACTTGCTACTGGATGGTTGCTAATTCTAACCCCTCTCAGCTGACAGAGCAAGGAAATACATTCTGTATTTATATTTAACCTATGCAGCTACACACAGCTGCAAAAATTCTGTGTAACCATCTGTACCTATAATATGCTCAACTTGCATTCATACTGATGTCTTCAACTCTAATCCAATACCATATGGATCATTCTAACCTTCCCACACCTAAAAGCACTCCTTTTAAAATGTTATTTCCTACCCTGGTCACTTCCTCCCTCTTTCCCCTAAATCATCCTACTTAGAAATGTTTCACCTTAGCATTTGTAAGACCTCCCTGAGCCCATATTATACACTTGCTCAATATCACTCTTGCCCTAAAAAGGTTAAGTGTTTAAAATACAGATGATCTACATACACCAAAGCATCAGACAACTGCCGTTTTCACTTTAGCTCTTTTACTTGTCTATTAATTGAGTCTTTAAAGGTGCATTTAACTGCTTGGTGCTTCACATTCCAAACCTATAAAAGGGGCAGAATACTTGACTTGTTCTCTTACTAGTCTGTTGTGGGACCAAATATATTATGGGGGTAAAAACAACTTTGTAAAATAAAAGGCTTTGGTCCTTGGGAGCCTCTTCAGTTGGCTCCTGTGTCCCTTGGACATACCCTCATCTCTCTCTCTCTCTCTTTTTTTTAAAGCACTTTCTTATTTTCTGGTACCACAGGCTCCCCTACTAAGCCATCTGCCCATCTCTAGCATCAGTCATTTCTCCAAGAAGAAATGATAATAGATATGGACTCAGTGACCTTGTCCAAGTTCCTAACACCATGCCTGACATCACAAGAAAGGAACAAACACTATCTCATTTAATCCTCAAAATGGGGTACCTTTTATTATCCCCGTCTTACAAATAAGGAAACTGGGACTTGCAGAAGATCTGAACAGCAGTAGTAATGATAATAAACAGCACTTCCTGAGGGCTGACTATGGGCCTGGCACTGTTCTAAGTGCTTTGTAGTTATTAATACATTTAATTTTCACAACAACCTGATGAAGAAATTTTCTATTATCCCCACCTTACAAAAGAGGAAACTAAAGCATATAGCTGGTCAATGACAGAGCTGGCCTGGGAACCTAGGTCTCTCTCTCTCTCTCTTTTTTCCCCCAAGTATCTCTTATGTAGTAAATTAAACTGCCTTTACCAGTACTCACTTTTTCTTTTTTTCTAATGGCCACACCCAGGTCATATGGAAGTTCCAGGGCCAGGGATCAAATCCAAGCTGCAGTTGTGACCCACACCACAGCTCTGGCAATGCTGGCTCCTTTATCCCACTGCAACGGGCCAGGAATTCAACCTGTGTTTCTGTAGCAACCTGAGCCGCTGCAGTTGGATTCTTAACCCACTGCACCACAGCAGGAACTCCAAGTACTCACTCTTTTTTTCTTTTGTGGGGGGGCTGCACCCATGGCAAATGGAAGTTCCCAGGCTAGGTGTTGAATTAGAGCTGCAGCTGCTGGCCACAAGCCACAGCCACAGCAACACCAGATCCAAGCTACATCTGTGACCTACACTGCAGCTCACAGCAATGCTAGATCCTTAACCCAATGAGTAAGGCCAGGGATTGAACTTGCATCCTCATGGATACTAGTCAGGTTCCTTACCTCTGAGCCACAACAGGAACTCCCTCACTCTTTTGAATGAGTATTTATATTTATTGAGAACCAACCATGGGCTGTTATTCAGCCTACACACTGCTGACAAAACTCCTATCCTTGTGATGCCTGTATTATATGCATATAAGGCAATATTATTGTATTTGACCTGAGCCACTGCAATTGGATTCCCTTTTTTTTTTTTTTTTTTTTTTTTTCCTTTTTATGGCTGCGCCTGTGGCACATGGAAGTTCCCGGTCTAGGGGTTGAATCGAAGCTGCAGCTGAGGCCTATGTCACAGTCACAGCAACACTGGATCTAAGCCCCATCTGCGAACTACACTGTAGCTTATGGCAACACCGGATCCTTAACCCACTTAGAGAGGCCAGGGGTCGGACCCACATCCTCAGAGACACTAAGTCAGGTTGTTAACCCACTGAGCCACAGTGGGAACTTCTGCAGTTGGATTCTTAACCCACTGTGCCACGGTGGGAACTCCTATGCCTCAGTCTTTTAAACCTCAGCTATTCTCAGCAGCAGCCGGTTCCAGCAGCTCCACAGAAGTTCCCACTGTGGGTGCAACAGGTTCAGCAGTGTCTCTGGAGCACTGGGATGTAGGTTTGATCCCAGCCCCGGCACAATGGGTTAAGGATCTGGCATTGCCATTGCTGAGGCATAGGTCACAACTGTAGCCCAGATATGATCTCTGGCCCAGGAACTCCATATGCTGTAGGGTGGCCAAAAAAGGAAAATAATAATAACAATAATAAAATTAAAATTGTGCCTTTGAAGAAAAGAATCAACACAGGGAACTATATTCATTACTTTGTAATAACCTACAAAGGAAAAGAATTGCAAAAAAAGAATATACATATATACAAAGTACATATATAAAATATAAAAAGAATATATATTATATATAAGAACATATATAAGAATATATTTAATATTATATATATATAGCTGAATCACCTTGCTGAATACCTAATAGTAACACAATATTGGATATCAACTATACTTTAAAAGAAAAAGAGTTCCCATTGTGGCTCAGCGGAAACAAATCTGACTAGCATTCACGAGGACACAGGTTCGATCCCTGGCCTTGCTCAGTGGGTTAAGGATCTGGCGCTGCTGTGAGCTGTGGTGTAGGGTGCAGATGCAGCTTGGATCCTGCATTGCTGTGGCTGTGGCTGTGCTTTGTCCTTTCAACCCCTAGCCTGAGAACCTCTATATGCTGTGGGTTCAGTCCTAAAAAGATTAAAAAGAAGAAGAAAAGAAAAAGAAGAGTCAGTTCCTGGGACTCTCTAATGAATATGTACTTGTCTCACCAAAACTGAGGCTAAATACACCGTAAGACACTGTTGTGCTCACAGCAGCTGTAGAAGGAGGCCAACACAGAGAAGAGGACGAATCCAGAAAGCCACAGAGAAGTGGAGCCAGCCACTCTGGTGATGCTTGGGTGGAGCATGCCTAGTTTAGGACTTGTTATACAAAATAACGAATCCCCTCACCGGTTCAAGCCATCCTGAATTGGGTCTGAGGTTTCTGGAAGCTAAAAGCACCCTCACCCATACAGCATCCCAAAGCCTCTTTGTTACTGAGAACATGTACGCCTGGGAAACTTTGCTATAAACCATCCCATTTCCCAGAGGTACTAGCCAAAGAATTCTTCCACAAACCAATGAAATTCTCAGTCTTTGTTGGTCAAATGCCCTCTGTCTACCCTCTTCTTTTCCCTCGCTTTATCCCCTTAGACAACTACTCAAAGACACTTGGTACATTGAAATCACTCCAGCAATACCAAAAGCTACGCGATGCTGATTGAAGACACTTGAAGAGAAACAATGCTTTGAACTAACGCATGTTTCCTAGTGTTATTGAATAACAGAAAAATCGGACCCACTTCGCCATATACCCCCACCGTGTAATTCACCGTCTGGCTGTTTGGGGAGTGCCAAAGTGCTTTGGGGGGCCTTCTGAGCACTTCTTTCCTTTCCATTCCTTTCCTTGATTGCTTTCAAAAGAACCGAAAACAAACAAGGCATGTTAATTACAAAGGGCTATTCATTATTTTGTTCAAAGCCTCAAAGCTCGAAAGCATCAGAACAATCTATTTTCTGAATTCACTTAGCACAGTTTCCGAACCAGCCAACATAGGGACAATCTTTAGCACTTGTCAAAAAATGTTCTTTCACTGTAAGTTGTAGTGCCTTGAAGCAATGTTATAAGACCGTCCTGTGGGCTGAATGCAACAATTAAGTCTTTTTCTCGAAAGATGTGCAGATAAGACTGCTTGGGAGTTGAGAAGCAACTTTATTCTAGGAAGCCCAGTCAATTCCAAAATAACATAATACTGACATTCTCCTTGCCTACCCCTGCTTTGTCAGTTCTATAAATTGTATATATTCATTTTTGTCATAATAGATCCAGCAAAGTATAGAGAATAATAAAACCAATATCCACATAGTAGCCATTAATTCAGCTAACAAATACTAACATTTTGCCATGGTTCTGTCACAACCAATTATAATGATGGCTATCTCTGCTTGACTCATGAAATAGGTTAAACAGAGAGTCCCATTTCCATTTTTCTCCTTAAGGGATATTTATGATGAAACCTTTCAACTCTAAGCCTTTTACAACTACGATTTCAACCCCGTCAGGAGACACGGGTTCAAGAATAGAGCATAAATATTCCCAAAGGAACTTCAACAGGGCTTCACTGCTACCTGGAGATGGGCTATGGCTGGCGAGGGATTCTGCAGGGGACATTAATATGGGACTTTTAGGAGAGATAAATATCCTGTAAAGACCCAAGTGGCTAGATGTGATGATCCATTGCTGTGGATAAACAAAGTCTAAAGTTATTCAGGCCTGGAGTCCCCTTGTGGCACAGTGGGTTAAGGATCTGGTGTTGTCACTGCAGCAGCTTGGGTCTCTGCTGCGGTGCAGGTTCAATTCCTGGCCCAGGAATTTCCACACGCTATATATGCAGCTAAAAAAAAAAAAAAAGTTTCTCAGGTCTATGCTTTGTTGATTTCCTTTAATGCATACATATTCCCAGATTTAATTTTATAAGCATCTTCATTTAAAAAAAAATTTTTTTTTTGGCCATGCCTGCAGCATACAGAAGTTCCCAGGCCAGGAATCAAACCCATGCCCCAGCAGTGACAACCCCAGATCCTTAACCCCCTGAGTCACCAGAGGACTTCAGCATCTTCATTTTTAAATAACTTCTACACACAATTTGAATCGTGGAAATTTAGTAACAATTTGAATCGTGGAAGTTTAGTAACGAAATTCCTATCTATCTCTCTACTTAGTTAACACACATAGCCACATCTAACTGTTGTAGGTCTCGAATGACTTTGCTTTCTTCCTTATACAAACATAATAAAGTTCTCCTCAGCTCCCACACCAGCCATATAGTCCTGCTGAAATTTCTTTTCAGAGCATTTACAGGTTTTCGTAACTTTTCCCTGGTTTACAAGCATCCTAGAATAAAAGCACGGTTAAAAGGGTTCAGCACCATAAGCTGACAATTATAGACATTCCTAACAAGAGCTGTCAGTAATAGCCTATGTTCCTAGGCAGGAAGAAAGCAAACAAGCAGCTGCTTATTGATCTCACTTTAAAGCAAAATCAGGTCGTTTTCCTCTTCAAAGTATTATACCTTGGAGAAGCTTCAAAAATTAGAAATCAAGTTCTGGCAATAGTGATGATGGTTACACAATATTGTGAGTGTATTTAATTGTACCCTTAAATTATTAAAATGGTAATGGTATGTTTTACAACAAGTTTTTTAAACTAGAAATGATAAAATATTTAAATAGTAAGTTGAAAAATAGGTCAAATGAAATCGTAAAAAAAAAAAAAAAAAAAAAAAAAAAAAAAAAAAACACCTAACTTTTTATCATGCCTTTTGGGCAAACAGAAAGACTTTATTCATTTATTTACTTACTTCTTTATTTATTTATTTATTTGTCGTTTTTGGGCCTCACCCGCAGCTTATGGAAGTTCCCAGGCTAGGAGTCAAATCAGAGCTACAGCTGTCAGCCTATGCCCCAGCCACAGCAATGCCAGATCCGAGCTGTGTCTGTGACCTACACCACAGCTCACGGCAACGCCGGATCTTTTAACCCACTCAGTGAGGCCAGGGATTGAACCCGAGTCCTCATGGATACTAGTCAGCTTTGTTACATGATGGGAACTCCCAGAAAGACTTTAAACGTTGATATAATACAAATCTAGGTAGAATTTACAAGTACCACCTGTCATTCTAGTTCTCAAACACTCTATGGATTGAGGTCCATGCATGCTTTTTGCTCCCTAAACCACAAAAAGAATAGAATATCTGATGATAAAAACCACAAGAGATTCCAAATTTAAAATATGGGTTTACTCTGCTTCTGGACAGGACCCTCTCTCCTGTTTTCTCCTATCTGGACTCTCCAACCACAGTCATCTGGTCACCCAAGCCCACATGGCATTATTTGATATTTTTAACAAATGCAATTTTAATTTGCATTAGGTCATACTTATTTACTTTTTTATGCTTTTTTACTTGGATGGGCTTGAATCTATATTGCATAGATCAGGTCACTGTGAACAAGCCCGAACAAAGCTGTATACAAACTTTGCTAAACATTCAGCATCTGCTTCCCCAAATCCACTAGTAAAGGACTCAAAAAAGGTAAGAATAAGGTGATCCAGTTCATTGTATCATAGTGACCTGCCGCCTGGAAAATGTGTGCCTTATGTGCCCTCAAGCTATCTGAGCACAACCAAACAAAAAACACACCATTAGCCTTTCCCCCTGACATGGCCTTAGTTTACAAGCAGCCAGGATATGATGAACGTTTATGCTCCTTTTCCACATAAGTTACTTTTCCGATCGAAAATTGTTCCCAGCTGTTCTGACCCAGATGTGTTGGCCGCCCAAGCTGTGAGGACCATTTTACAGGTGATGCAGCCCTCAGACAATAAAGTTTACACAACGTGTATACGTATGGTCTCCAATACATCTTTGACTTCTAACATCGCCCCCTCAAAAAGAAGAAGGAAGAAAGCAGTGACTTCCTGACACTTCACCTGGGCCCCAGTTTAAAGGGGATTTCAATGCTATAGGCCCACACTAATGCAGGCCCTGAGCTTATGAAGCAAGAGGAAGATAAATTACCCAGTTTCCCCTTCCCCTCGAACATTCAGCCTGCTTGACCTAGAAATCACTCCAGACCAGTAAGAAAATGATCAGAAATTGTCCCTGGGATTTGCCTTCCAGGAGAGGGAAGTCACGATGTCTGAATGAGCCCAAGCTGCCTTTCACCTTTTAGCCTTACATTATCCCTTTCTAAACGGCACCAACCTCACTCTCCTTCCCATTTAAACAAACGGCCTTTTTGTTTGGTGGCTTTTGGCTGTGCCCGCAGCATGCAGAAATTGCTGGATCAGCACCACAGCACCACAGAAGCAACCAGAGCCCCCGCAGTGACAACACCGGATCCTTCACCTGCTGAGCCACGAGGGAACTCCCAAAGGTCATTTTTATTATGTACAAGTTGTTTGTAAAATTAGTGCAAGATTATCTTTCACAGGGAAGTCAGAGGAAAACCCAAGCAATGGATGATAATCTGGGTGACTATATTTCCCAGTTCCCCAGGACAGTCCCAGGTGATACAGCATACATCACATGCTCCTTTTTTTTTTTTTTTTTTTTTTTTTTTTTTTGTCTTTTTGCTATTTCTAGGGCCGCTCCCATGGCATACGGAGGTTCCCAGGCTAGGGGTCGAATTGGAGCTGGCCTACGCCACAGCTCACAGCAATGCCAGATCCTTAACCCACTGAGCGAGGCCAGGGATCGAACCCACAACCTCATGGTTCCTAGTCGGATTCATTAACCACTGCACCAAGACGGGAACTCCCCCATTTCTTTTTTAAACAAAATACTAATAGTAACAGTAAAGTTAAACAGTCTAGGATGTTTGTAGACTTCTACTTGGCATCTCCAGCTTCCACCCATCTCAAGCTGTAGCATGGAGACACGTGTATGACATGGAGCTCTCACTTGTCCTCGTGGGAAAATCTGAAGGATGATCAGCAATAACCTTCTCTCTTTTCCCAGCTGCTCCCTGATGAGACGCAACTGACCCCTCTTGGAAGGACAGCATGATAAAATACAGTGTGCCCAGCCACCAATTCCTAGGGACTTGGAGGTAATGACAGATCTACTTCCTGCCACTCTCCCACACCCCTGCTGTGGCCTGGGAGGTCCATGAAGCTGTTGGCCACACGTCAGCAGGGTCAGTGGGAAAAGTGAGAAAACGGAGGGTGGGTGTAGGTGAAATGTGTTCAGGAATTGCAGGCTGAGCAGACTACAGCTTACAACAGTTTTTTCAATTAATGTATTCTGTATCTATGACTAATATTTATCGCATTGTTGGGTAACACTTTTTCTTTTAAAATAAACTCTCTCGTGGTTCCCGTCGTGGGGCAGTGGAAAGAATCCGACTAGGAATCATGAGGTTGTGGGTTCAGTCTATGGCCTCACTCAGTGGGTTAAATATCCAGTGTGGCCGTGAGCTGTGGTATAGGTCACAGACGTGGCTCAGATCTGGCATTGCAGTGGCTCTGGCTTAGGCCAGCAGCTGTAGCTCTGATTCAACCCCTAGCCTGGGAAACTCCATGTGCCACAGGTGCAGCCTGAACAGACAAAAAAATAATAATAATAAAAATAAGATAAAATAAAATAAACTCTCATGTCTTTTGATTGGAGCATTCAGTCCATTGACATTTAAGGTGATTATTGATAGACATGTATTTACTGCCATTTTAAACCTTGTTTTCCAGTGGATTCTGTGTTTCTCTTTTCTTCTTTTTTTGTTTGGATGGTTTCCATTTATTTTATGCTCAAGTACTTTTCTTTGCAGTTTTTGTGAATGTAATGTTTGGTGTTAATTTGTAGTTGCCCTGGTTTTTAAGTATGTTAACCCCTTCCTATATCTACTTACGATGGAGCATGATAATGTGAGAAAAAATAATGTATACATGTATGGGTGACTGGGTCACCATGCTGTACAGTAGAAAATTGATGGAACACTGTAAAACCAGCTAAAATGGAAAAAAAAATCATTATATAAAATAAATAAATAAACAAATACACTCTCAGAGGAGCAATCAGCTTCAAAAGATCAAAGTACCTTTTGAGGGAAAAAGATTAAAATATTAAAATTGTAGATAGATGTGCACCTTGCATAAAATGTTTGTCTGACGTCTTGCTTCCACTACGGGAAGGTCATAATGCTGTCACTGGGCACGTGAAAGCCTGAAAATACACATTTGGTGAAGAAACATCAGCATCTGCCTCACAAGTTTGTTCTTTTAGGTAGATCGCACTCAAAGATGATGATGAGCACAAGCAGCAGCATAAGGTATGTTTTCATGTGTCTCTGTGAAGCTTAATTGTTCATTTAGGTGCAATGACTGTTCTCCTCAGCTAATTTCACTCATTTTCAATCGCAAGTGTTCATGTGCATGCCTGAAAAAAGTGAGTATTAGCTGCTAATGGGTCTCCTTTAATTGAAATAGAACTATTTAAACATTGAAATGACACCAGCTTTACATCAGAGACATCAGATGCTTCATATGAGAAATTTGTGAATTTTTTTTTTTTGTCTTTTTGCCATTTCTGGGGCCACTCCCGTGGCATATGGAGGTTCCCAGGCAAGGGGTCGAATCGGAGCTGTAGCCCCTGGCCTGTGCCAGAGCTGTAGCAACGTGGGATCCGAGCCATGTCTGCAACCTACACCACAGCTCACGGCAACGCCAGATCCTTAACCCACCAAGAAAGGCCAGGGATCAAACCTGCAACCTCATGGTTCCTAGCTGGATTCTTTAACCACTGAGCCACGACAGGGAACTCCCTGTGAATTCTAATATATATAAGGATTCACTTTTTTTCCAAACCAAGTTCGTGAAGTAAAATTAGACCTTCAGAAAGATCATTCCATCAAAAGTAAAAAATCTGATATGATTCTGATTGATATTATAAATCCAGTTTAAAAGTTCATCATTGGAAAGAAACTTTGTACTGAGGGCATGATAAATTTTGATGGCCAGAATTCTGATAGAAACAATATTCTTACTAAATTAAGAACCTGTGAGGGGGTGTGCAGGGGGTGGGGCGGGGCTACACTGAGAGGCAACATCGCTACAGCAGCTCACACTCCACTCAGAACCGGCTTAAACGTCACTTTGTCTGATCACTCCTCACCCAGACGTAATGTGAGGGCTGTTGGCATCATCGGATGCATCCATTAAGGAATTTCACTGCCTTTCTTTCCTCTGTATAAACCCCTCTTCTCCTGAATGTGAAATGTTTCCACGCATTTAAAATTAAAGTTGTGGGATTTCCCACTGTGGCTCAGCAGTAACGAAACCGAGTATTCATGAAGGTGTGGGTTCAATCCCTGGCCTCGCTCAGTGGGTTAAGGATCCAGTATTGCTATGAGCTGTGATGTAGATGGCAGTTTTGGCTCAGATCTGGCATTGCTGTGGCTGTGGTGTAGGCCACAACTGTGGCTCTGATTCAACCCCTAGCCTGGGAACTTCCGTATGCTGCAGGTGAGGCCCTAAAAAGACAAAACATTTAAAAATCAAAAATTAAAGTTGTAGCACTTGTCCTAACATCTGATTTACTCTATTTCAATCTTTGTAAATTTTTTTTTCCTGTGGATGTTCATACTCTTCACCCAAAAATTGTATTGATAGATGCCACAAATGCTTTTCTTGTCTAAAAAGATCTATTCTTGTTTAAATAACATCTAGGGTTAGGAAATTTCTTTGGTTACTGTAATACACCACACTGTAATATTTAAAATAGTTATTTCCTTGTGTCTCAGAAAACACTGTCATAATCAGCATCAATAAGATTACTGGAAAATAAAAAAAAAAAAACAAACCCGTGGAGCAGAAACATACTCGGACTGCGTGGTGGAATGTATGTATATAATTAGCACTTTTGTCCAAACAAGCTGTGATGGTCTACCAATGGAAATGGAAGCTAGGTTGTCAAATTTTAGACACACACTCCCACGTGCAGTGTACGTGGATCACAAAATTCTTTTCTGCCTATCAACTGGTTTAGAACATCTGAGGTTTTTTTGTTTTTTTGTTTTTTTTTAGTGGCTGCACCTGTGGCATATGGACGTTCCCAAGCTAGGGGTCGAGCCACAGCCCCTGTAGAAGCAATGCCGAGTAGCGATGGTGTGAGCCACACAGGAAGTCCTAGAATGGCTGAGTCTTGATGAAAACTACCATGTTAACATCAGCCTAAGTGTCACAGAATGCTCTGAATTTTTATTTCGATTTGTTCAAAATCATTTGGACGTCTTCAGAGTTTGGAGTAAATGGAGTTTTGTTTCTTGCAATTCAGCTCATGCGCTTGAATCTTTTAGAAAGATACAGTAATTGAAAAGCAAGCTGACAAACAGGCAGGACCAGCTATATAATTGGTGGGACATTGTACAAAATGAAAACGCAAAACCCCTTGTTAAAAAAAAAAAAAAAAATGAAGAATTTCAGAGTTTCCGTCGTGGCTCAGTGGTTAACAAATCCGACTGGGAACCATGAGGTTGCGGGTTCAATCCCTGGCCTTGCTCAGTGGGTTAAGGATCTGGTGTTGCCGTGAGCTGTGGTGTAGGTTGCAGACATGGCTCAGATCCCGCGTTGCTGTGGCTCTGGCGTAGGCCAGCGGCTATGGCTCCAATTCGACCCCTAGCCTGGGAACCTCCATATGCCACGGGGGCGGCCCAAGAAATGGCAAAAAGACAAAAAATAAAAATAAAATAAAATAAAATAATTTCGACAGTAGGGCCATCAACCAAGTGTGGAGGCTCCTAAACACTGGATTCTGTGCGAGTGCACAAGTCACAAGCCCATGAAGCCAGTTCTGCAAAAAGGAAGACATCAAAATGTATCCTGCAAAGGAGGGTGGGTACAATGAGGACTTTACTGAAGTATGAGATTCCATTTGGAAATATTATAATTGTGCCCTGGATGACCTCAACCTGTGAGAAGAATATTTTGATGGAGCTCCTATTTTTATTTGGATAAATTTAGATTCTGTCCCAGAATAGGATGTAATTGAGAAGGCCTACAAACTTGAATCATCTAAATTTGGGGAGCCATTCAAAAGAATCATAAATAGAGACAACTTACTCAACAAACTGTACCATGAAAAATCGTTGTCAAAGAAAGGTACTCTGAATAGAGGACAAAGTCACCTGAGAAAATATTTGGACCAGATTATTTATACATTACGATATTTTTAAAAATCAGAACTGAGAGCAGCCTTTATTCAGCAGAATTGCTCTCAGCTTATCAGACACTTTGCCACCAATAAATAGTATTTTCTCAATTAAACATATTGTAGTCTATAGAAAAGTCAATTGAACCACTGCCAAATTCAAATTTATTAAACTCTAATTTCAAATTTATTAAACTAAAAATGCCAGAAAATTTTGTGGAAAAAGTTAAAATAATAAAACTATTGAAAACCATATTCTACAGAATAATATCATGACAGGTAAGCTAAAAAACTAACTAAAATACCTAAGAATACCTATCAAGAATAATTATGCTGTTTAAATATTTTTTAATGTTCATATCATCAACATTAAGAAAATTTTCAAATTTGCTTTAATGTACCAAAATAGATGTTCTTTTATTTCTTCAAAGGAATTTTCCATTTGAAAATAGTTCAAATGAAATGAATGAAAAAGAATGAAGTGATGCCATTTGCAGCAACAGGCATGGACCTTATCATACTAAGTAAACTAAGTCAGAGAGAAAAAGATAAATATCATATGATAGCACTTATATGTGAAATCTAAAATGTGGTACAAATGGACCTATCTACAAAACAGAAACAGAGTCACAGACATGGAAAACAGACTTGTGGTTGCCAAGGAGGAGGAGGGTGGAGAGGGAAGGGTTGGGAGTTTGGGATTAGCAGATGCAAAGCAGAATATATGAGATGGATAAACAAGAGGTCCATACTCTATAGCACAGGGAAATATATTCAACATCCTATGACAAACCATAATGGAAAAGACTATGAAAAAGATATATGTATAACTAAGTCACTTTGCTGTATGGCAGGAATAAACACAACATTGTAAATCAACTATAATTCAATAAAATTTTTTAAAAAGAAAATAGTTCCTGAGTAGAATCATTTTATAGATCTACCAATATCAGAAACCAACTTGGGAATTCCTGTTGTGGCTCAGTGGTAGCAAACCCAACTAGTATCCATGAGTACTCAGGTTCAATCCCTGGCCCCGCTCAGTGGCTTAAGGATCCAGCATTGCTGTGAGCTGTAGCATAGGCTGGCAGCTGTAGCTCCAAATTGACCCCTAGCCTGGGAACTTCCATATGCCCCAGGGGCAGCCCTAAAAAAAAAATTTTTTTTTAAGAAGCCAATTTGTTTACAGTAAGTAAAGCGTTCAGAAAAAGTTGTCATTCTAATTGTGTTTCTTTTATGCCTCTCTACTCTTCCAAAGTATCTTGAGTTGGATGTCATAGGATACGGTTACCCCTGTAATGATAATAGTGGCCACCATTTATTAAGTGCTTGGGGTGAGCCCAACACTTTACAGGCGTGAGCTCCTCTGACCCATAAAATAAGCCTACGAGAGGCAGCATTGGATGAACCAATTTAACTGCTGAGGAAAATGTGCCTTAAGGTGGTTTGGCCAATTCGTCTCCTCTGACTTCCAAACTAATGTGCTTTAACCCACCCATTAGGTGAATTCACCGTAGATTCTGATATTAAAAGGACATGTGCCCAGGGAAGTTTCCAGGAACAAACCAAGATCTCTGATAGAACAGTCCAAACCCTGCTGCCTCTAAATCGGACACATTTGTGGCACTGATCGCTGCTCATATGTCTCCTCTCTGGCACTGTTAATAAGGGTAGCAGAAAAGTCCATTCAGTCTCCAACATTTGTTAACCACCAACCATATCTGTGCAAGGCCCTGTGGAGGCACAAAGGGACATCAGATCTGACTCCTGCTCCCCACACCTTTCCCTGGAGGGAGGAGGCGAAGATGACATGTGCCATTTAAGTGCCCTGGGGGGAGGCGTCTTCATCTGCCTTCATCACTGCAAGGGCTCTCCTCTGGCAGAGCTTCATTCTTGGGCCTTCCAGGGCACTAAACTGGCTTCTACCCTCCCTCCTTCTCCTATGCTGAGGCAGCCATGGCTGTATATAACTCTGGAGAGAGACAGGGACAGAGAATACTGGGGGGTTGGGTGACCCGCAGGCTTGGATTTAACCCTTCCCAACTCTGAAGAGTATGAGGGCTTGTACCCTTGTCACAGATGAGAAAGTTTCTAGGGCAATCTCTACTATGTGTTAGTGCAGACACCTCCCCCACCCCTACATCCCAGTGTGGATATTGGGGAAAAGGTAAAAAGTGCTTATCAAGCTTTCTGGCAGAAAAAAACTCCTTATTTTATGAAAATTCTTCATGTTATCATTTCACTATCATCATGTGCAGTGAAGTTGTATCTTTATTTATAAAGAAAGAAAGGCAAATAAGTGTTTGGATAGGACACTCTCCTACACAGTTGGTGGGGATGTAAATTGGTATAGCCACTATGGAACACAGTATGGAGGGTCTCAGAAGACCCACTATAAAACTATTATAGGATCCAGCAATCCCACTCCTGGGCACACATCCAGACAAAACTACAATTCAAAAAGATACACATACCCGTATGTTCATATGTTCATAACAGCACTATTCATAATAGCCAAGACATGGAAACAACTTAAATGTCCAATGACAGTTGAATGGATTAAGAAGATGTGGTACGTATATACAATGGAATACTACTTAGCCACAAAAAGGAATGAAATAATGCCATTTACAGCGACATGGATGCCTCTAGAGTTTATCATACTAAGTGAAGTAAGTCAGAAAGAGAAGGACAAATACCATACAATATCACTTATGTGTGGAATCTAAAATGTGGCACAAATGAACTATTTACAAAACAGAAACAGACTCACAGACGTGGAGAATAGTCATGTGGCTGCCTAGGTGGAAGCGGGAGGGAGTGGGATGGACTAGGAGTTTATAGATAGTAGATACAAACTGTTAGAATGGCTAAGCAATGAAGTCCTACTGTATAGCATAGGGAACTATATGCATTCTCCTGGGATAGACCATGACGGAAAATGATATTTAAAAAACAATGTATATGTATGTATGACTGAGTCACTTTGCTGTACAGCAGAAATTGGCACAATTGATTTACATTTACAGTGTAAATCAATTATACTTTAATTTTATTTATTTATTTATTCTGTCTTTTTGCCTTTTCTAGGGCTGCTCCCGCAGCATATGGAAGGTTCCCAGGCTAGGGGTCTAATTGGAGCCGTAGCCACTGGCCTACACCAGAGCCACCACAACTCGGAATCTGAGCCACGTCTGCGGCCTACGCCACAGCTCACAGCAACGCCAGATCCTTAACCCAATGAGCAAGGCCAGGGATAGAACCCGCAACCTCTTGGTTCCTAGTCGGATTCGTTAACCACTGAGCCACGACGGGACCTCCTACTTTAATTTTTTAAATGTAAAAAAATTCCACTCTTTATTCTATTTCTGAGTAGCTGAGCACAGGAAGAAGGCATGGAATGGAATCCTTTGAATGAAGACTTCTTGGGTGTTCTCCAAAGGCCTTAGCTCAGTGTCAGACTTCCAGAAGGTTTCCAGTTATTACTAAACAAATACAATTGCTGATATTATCACTGATACCATCTCATCCTTGGTAGGCTCAGAAGGGATTTCTTTTATTAAAATCTGTCTCCAGAGCTTACTTCAAGGCAGTCCTTACCTAGGGCAGGATAGTACAAGATGGAGTTCCCCTATGGTGGCAGTAAAGAATATTTTATGAAATTCCCTTTAACAGCTATAAGGAAGAATCAGATCTCTTGCCTTTTTTATCCCCCCCCTTCTTCCAAACTAGCTCTTTCTGAAGATGTAAACACATTCCTTTTAATGGCCTAACACAGAAAAGGAAACAGCCTTATCTAGGGTTATCCAACCATTCACATATGCCTGCATTTGATGTGGTTAACTCATGGGGAGGATGAGAAACCTATGACCATCTCCCCTTTTGATGTTACCCCCTCCTCAGAGCCATAATAATAACTGTGAGTACAGTGGATGCTGGGATACACTGTCCAGATTCCCCTGCGGTCCAGAGGCTCACAGCTGAGTCTGTCCTCAGGCCTTGCCCTTGGCTGATGGGAGCCAGCCAGCCCAAAGTTACATGCCTCCCTAAGAGCAGCCCACATACAGTGACTGACTGATGCAGAGGCCTGGACAACTCGCAAGGGCCATCCCAGTGCCCTGCAGGATCATCTGACGCCTCCTGCGGCAATGGCTCACAGGCTAGGGGTTCCTAGTCGGATTCGTTAACCACTGAGCCACAATGGGAACTCCAGTAGTATCATTTTCATTAAAATAAAAACTATATTTTAAAGATGAATGGAGTATAACTATAAAGGGGTAGCATAAAGGCACTTCTTTGCGGCAGTAGAATAAATAAGGTCTGTAGTTTAGCTGCACTCACGTCCAGTGTCCTAGTTTTCATAACGGACTGTGGTTAGGTAAAACATTATCATTGGGGGAAGCTGGAAATGGCTATAGAGGAACTTACTGTACTTTTTTTTTTTTCTTTTTACAGCCACACCTGCAGCATGGGGAAGTTCCCAGGCTAGGGGTTGAATCGGAGCTGCAGCTGCCGGCCTATGCCACAGCCACACACAGCAATGTGGGATGCTCAACCTATTGAGTGAGGCCAGAGATCAAACCTGCATCCTCACAGAGACAATCCTGGGTCCCTAAACATGTTGAGCCACAGTGGGAACTCTTCACTGTACTATTTTTGCACCTTTTTTGAGTATAGAATTGTTTCTAAATATTGTTTAAATTTTTCTTAAAAACAAAAAAAAAGAATGAGACAAGAGATTCTGATGTCTTAAGAAAAACATTCCTCATTAGGGACTTTAAAAGATAGCTCCCCGAGTTCCCATCGTGGCTCAGGAGAAATGAATCTGACTAGTATCCATGAGGATGCACGTTCGATCCCTGGCCTTGCTCAGTGGGTTAAGGGTTTGGTGTTGCCATGAGCTGTGGTGAAGGTCGCAGACACAGCTTGGATCCTGCGTTGCTGAGGCTGTGGTGTAGGCCAGTGGCTATAGCTCCGATTCAACCCCTAGCCTGGAAACCTACATATGCCGCAGGTGCAGCCCTAAAAAGACAAAAAAAAAAAAAAATGCTCACAATAATTGCTAAGGAATAATATTAATCAGTTATCAATAAAAAAACAGAAATTTTTCAATGATTCACCGAGGGTTGAGTCAGCCCCCCAGGGAGCCACCCCCTGACTCAACCTTCCCCCACTCTGCACTCAGCTGGCTTTAGTCTCCCCTTGTTAGAATCCAAATCCCCGCTGGACCCCTAAATGAAGGGATTGTCCAACTAGGAATGTTGTCTCCCAAGGCTGTTGTCACAGAGAGTTCTCCTGGGGTCACCTCCCGGGGTGAACTGGTTTGTCCAACTGTAGTGGCACTTAGATTGTGGGACGAAGTACAGGACAGTAACTGGAGGAAGGAAGCTGAATGGGATGGAATGAGTATTGGTAGGAGAAATCCACAGCCTGGAGAGAGGGAAGGGCCTGTAAAGAGAGGGACATAAGATTCTGGCCCCATCCCACTCATTACCATCTCCTCTCGTCTCACCAGAAAAGTCTTTGAGTAGCGGGGAAGCTGTTACGCTCATGGAGCTATTTACATGTTTTCTAAAATTCTAATTTTTACTTAAAAATTCACATTTTATCTTTGGCAACAAGGACTGACCAATAGAGAGTCTCCTTGATAAGACAGGCTCTCTTTATGCATCGAGAAAACGTCTGCCAGACACCCAAGACTGAATAACCACAGTCTGCCTGTCTGTCGTCTGTTCCTTCAAGTAAAAATGGTGTTCCGTGGGGAAAAAAAAAAACAAAAAACAGCTAATTCAACGTGCAACTCATTTGTACAAGAGCTTTTCCTTGTGACAGCCATCCTACTCCTGCGTATTTAAGAAGTGCTTTTTGCATACTTCCTGTTTGGGCTCTCAGAAATTTTAAAATACATGCACTGAAAATTTAACAGTTTTTCTTGCCTAACCAAAGGCATTCTTAAGTGAAACTGTTTTGTTTGCTAGTACATAGTGACGAAGGATCCAATGTCCAGGAGGACAGTGTGGTATCACTGCCTTGACTCATGCTAAATCAGCTAGTGTCACTCACCTGTTGCTTTTGTACCATCAGTGCAAGTGTCAGCCAAGTAGGAAAGGGAAACAATGTCTCAGGAGGCCCCCCACAGGTTTCTGAGAGTTGCTACAGCACAGTGATGGAGTCAGGGAGGGGTCAGCATTTTACTAGAAACAAAGTAGGTACGCCATGCCTTTGGGGCTGAGACTTGTAAGAGGGATGGAAATTTTGAGTGAGACTCAAAGCAGGATAATAGGTCAGGCAGAGAGAACAGTATATGCAAAGGCTCAGAGGCATGGCAGGGGTGCTGGCACAGAGAACCTCGAAGACCTCAATGTTCTCACTGTAGGCAACTCAGTGGCCACCAAAGCCCTGACTCCTTCAGAGTTCACAATCCAAGAATGAAAATCCACCTATCAGCACTGAACACATGACTGGCATGGTTCTAAGCATTCACTGAATCTTTTGAACCAACTCTCTGGGGTTGATGCCATTCTTAGGATTTCCTTTTACAGAAGAGGAAATCAGATGGGAAAGGAAGAGGTTAAATAACTCCTAGCAGATTCCACAGCTAGTACGTGACACAGACAGAATCAAGCACAGAGGGCCTGAGTCTGCTAGGACACAAAGAGAGATACTATCTGCTTCCATTCTGGGAAATCCCAATTGGCTGACCCAGGTCACATGCCCATCAGGACCAGTGCTGTCAGGGGATCCACGCCCCCCCTCCACTAATCATGAAGAATGAAACAGTGGACACTGGACAGCAATGCGAAGGAATGATATACAACATGTCTTCCTAGCATAATGCTGGACAAAGGCGGACCCCAAAGAGCACATCCTATGGGAGTCCCTTTACATAAAGTTCAAAAGCAACCCAAACAATTCAGTGCTGTTATAAAGCCAGGGCTGTTCTTGCCCCTTTGGGGGAAGTTAGTGACTAGACTGAGGCAGGGCAGGATGTGGAGAGGAAGGCAACGCTCTGTCTCTCCATTGGTTCCATCCACTTCATAACAATACATCTTGCAACTTTTACAAGAATATTTTTCACTTTTAAGAACAGTTAAATTTTTACTGAGTCTTTAGTGTAAAGAAAAATAGAACTGGGGGTTAAAAAGATCCGGCAAAGAAGTTTTTATTTAGCCAGGGTGGCCAATGGACGTCTCAGGATGAATAAAGGATCACTGCAATAATAGTGACCATGCATGGATGAAGGGGCATTGTGTGTCAAATGGATTTAAGGAATGGCTGTTCAAATTTCCATCATTAGCATTATAAAACCAAAGGAAGGGTCCAGAACAGAGAAGTATCCTGTACAGGTGCCAGCTTTACCAATTAGACCAACTGCAAGGGGTACAGCTCCCCCCCCCCCCCGCCCAGTGCCAGCTTGGGGACCCGTGGGCCTTGGCCTCCAGAGGAGATGCAGAGGCCATGCTGCCCTGGAGCTGTGAGCTTGGCTGCATTTTCTAGGTTGTAGATGGGCTCCCAACCTTTGAAACCCATGCTCCCTTCTTTAATAGATGTAAATATCTCAGTTTCCTTTAATGTTATTTGAAATTGTAAAAATAATTAACTATAAGAATAAAAAGCAACGTCACAGGACAAAGCATAGCTTTGTTTTCCAGCTGCCTCTGCCGCCTCTTGAAGCACCAGCCCCACCCCCGCCGCCACATGTGCCCCCACCCCACCATCACCGCCTTGAGAAGCCTCGGTTTATAAATTATAAGCCTTTTCATTTCCTCCAAGGTTTTTGATGAGAGATGTGGGGATGTGGCCACCAGGTAGATGCTGTGATTGGCATTTACGAGCTCGTGGTCTGGCTTCCTGGAGGGATGAGAGACTGAGAAGCAGACGAACCCACTTTGTTTCTAATAAAACCCACAACTCCTCGCTTATTGAATAAGCAACATTTCATGGTAATAGCTAATATTCATTGGGTACTTTCCATGTACCACACACAGCGTGAAAGAGCTCCCCCTTCGTACCATCGCTCCATCCGTCCAGCAGCCCCAGGGCTCCGGGAAGCCTCCCCACCTCTGCTTTAACGCTGGTGAAACCCAGGCTCACCACGGTCACATGACCTGATCATGGTCTCACAACAAGGAAGACAAGGATTTGAAACACGATCCCAGTCAGGCCATGCAACGGGCATGCCCCAATGAGCAGGCCATGTAAAGTCTTTGGCAAACCCAGAATCTGAACCCTGTTCAACTCCAGAAGTTCCATGTGTGCGCCTCTAATTATTAGAGTAACTGATGATTACTTGAGCCCAAGTCCTGATCAGTGGATGAAAATGACACCAAGGAACCCCTCCCTAGCCAGAAGGCAATGACTCTGAGGGAAGAGGGGACCAGTTAGGTGACTCCTGGCCCCGTTTCATCCCAAGACCTCAAATATCTGGGGATGAACTGTGATGGGGACCCATATGGCGGGGCCTTTGAGCAGTGAAGCTGGGCTTGGACATTAAGGACCCATGTGAGTGAAAACCAATGGCTGCGGCAGCACTGGGCCCAGGCCCGGTGGGGGGAACCATCGCCTGTACCACCTCCGAGAAGCTGCTCTCATCCAGCAGGAGCTCACAGGCACACTATACAAAGCCATGGGCTTCTGCAAAAGTCCCATGTGATGGCAAGGCTGATGCACCAGCTCCTGGATGGTGCTTTGGCCAAAGTGACTTCAGAACACTGGGTCAGGATGCACTCAAGGGTCTGTCATCTCTGGACAATAATCTTCCTGCCTTCTGGTTCCTAGGACCTCAAACCCAGAAGGGAGGCTTCTAGAACAATGGAGGGATCCACTCCCAGGGCAGCCTTATCCACTGTCTCAAAAGGTTGCTCACCTTTCGTGACTCTCCACCCAAAAAGTCCATTCACACACCCTCCTGGCAAGAAGGCTGCTGTTTGCCTGGGTCAAGTGAGAACCCAAACACCAACACAATTTAGCCACATGCCAGCTTCTTGCCACACTTAGAATGAGATTTAAAGAAATGGACATGCTAAGAAACAATTGGGTCATTTTCTCACAGGTTTTCAGCTATCATAAATCACTGCCTAAAATGAGAAAATGTGACCTTTGAGCTCCTTGCTACTCAAAGAGCAATCTCTGGACCAACAGCCTGGGCTTCCCATGGACACTTGTTTGAAATGCAGGGTCTTAAGCCCCCTCCAAACTGCATATTTGGAATCCACATTTTTATAAGATCCTCAAGTGGTTTGGGTACACAATAAATTTTGAGAAGTGCTGCTCTAACTTACCCAGAGGCCAATTTTCCTGGTCAGAGTGTTTTGCCAGACTGCGGCCACACACATCGTCAGATGTCAAGAATGTACCCCCTCCAATGCGGCCACAGATTTCCACAATCATCCGCCTCCTGCACGGGCGCCGACCGTCTCCTATGCACCGTGGAAGGTGCCACCCACCTTCCGAGTTCCCTGTGTTCCTCTTGTCATCCCCACATCCCCTTGCCCACCCCATTCTACTCCTGATGCTATATTAGCCTTCTGAGCAGGCCCGGCCCCTCATAGTCAGACTCGCCTAACCCTCACTGCCTACTAAATGATGTCCAATCTCCCTGGCCTGAGATTTCCAGATCAATGTATCATTTCCTCTTCATCTCCCTGAACCCCCACTCCCATGCCCTGAATACCACCACCCCTCTTTGCAGATTTCTGCTCACACTTTTGCCTGCCATCAATACCCTCCAGCCACACTTCTGCTAACCTAAAGCCTGGTGTCCTTCACACTGGCCAAAATTCTTCCTCTGGGTGGCCTTTCCAGCACCACATAATCTTCTCTGAACCGTCCAGTCAGTTCCTTCTCACACCTGTCCCTTTCCACCTTCTATTTAGAGTTATTGGTACACATGCCTCTTGTCCTCTGCTCCCCCTGTGAACAATTTAAAGCAGGAAGGGGTGTTCCCATCGAGGCTCAGTGGTTAACAAACCTGACTAGGAACCACGAGGTTGAAGATTCGATCCCTGGCCTCGATCAAAGGTTAAAGATCCAGCATTGCCATGAGCTGTGGCCTAAGTCACAGACACGGCTCGGATCTGGCGCTGCTGTGACTGTAGTGTCAGCCAGTGGCTACAGCTCTGATTAGACCCCTAGCCTGGGGACATCCATATGCCTTGGATGCAGCCCTAGAAAAGACAAAAAAAAAAAAAAAAAAAAGACAAAAAATAAATAAAGCAGGAACCATGCCTTATTCATCTCTGCTGCTAACAAAGATGTTAACACACAGCTGAGGTGATCAGACAGTCAAACCCCAAGGATGAAACACATTAATTCTACCTCCTTCTGTTTTCCTAAACTGCTTATTTATAAGGATCTCAAATATGACTCTATTTAAGATATAGTTAACAAATGGCCGTTATGAATAATGTCAAATTTTCTTTAAATGGGGCTATCTTAGAAAATCTAGACTATGATCCTTAAACTCAATAAATGGGTGTTGACTAATGAGTGAATGAGAATATTTTCCCTCAGTAGAGTGATGTGTTAATCCTTAGGTCTCCAGTCTATGTAAACTAAACATTGAATTTTGAGATGAGACAAGCATATAGCTTAAGACTCACAGCCAATGAAAGCAGGAATTAGGAAGCTTCGGAGTTCCTGCTGTAGCACAACAGGGATCAGAGGTGTCTCTGCAGTGCTGAGATGCAGGTCCAATCGCTGGTCCAGCACAGCAGGTCGGCATAGTGGATCTGGCATTGCCACAGCTGCGACATGGTTCACACCGATGGCTCAAATCTGCTCCCTTGCCTGGGAACTCCACATACACCAGCGTGGCCAAAAAAGAAAAAGAAGAAGAAGACGTTTCTACTGCAAGGATCTATGCACCATCACTGTGAAATCGGGAGGCTGATTTCCCTGCGTGGCTGGTGGAATCTCATTGTCGCCGTGTGGTCACACACATTCCCATCAAATCTCAGAAGTGAATGTGCTGATTTAAGACTCCTTTTCCCAGACTGATGAAAGCTCTGCCAAAATCTAAGCTGCCACTGAAAACTAAGGCAATTTACAAGCAGTGGTGTGTACTTTTACTATGAAGGAGGAACACCTACCAGATTTACCTGCGAAGGGAGTGGAGACGGTGAAGATGCAGGAATAAAATTAGGAAGTTCTCTAATTTGGGCTACATTTGCCTTTGCAACTTAATAATGTTTTACCATAACCCTGTAGGAGAAACTTTTGTTTGAGGGCTCAGTGGGATAGAGTTGTCCCAAAGGAAGCTTCCGGATTTGCCTAAAGCAGAAAGAGCTGGGATTCAGCTCTCTTCCCTCCGCACTGGGCTGAGGCTGGTTTCTGAGATGGATCTCTGTCCCTGTCTTGTAAAGATTTCAAAGCATGGAGCTGCCTGATCAGCTTGAACACTCCTGTGGAAAACTCAGAAAGCCACCATCAGTGCACAAGAGTTAGCAGACAAAAATAACACATTTTCAAAGTCACTAAAGCCTTAATAAAATAATGAAGTGGAACGTACTGGCTTTATCTTTTTAAGAAAAAAAAAGACAATGCTTAAGATGCTAACTTCTCTTTTAAACAATGTTGCAAAACTTGAGTCTTATCTTAGCAGCAGATCTCTTGGGAAGAGCCAATAAACAAAACGCCTTCAATATTTTGTCATTGGAAATTCAGTTAGAAAAATAAAACTCAAACCGTTTTAGGGTATGGTCACTGCATAGACTCTGGTTTTGATTAGAAACACCAGCAGTTTCAAAGATCTGTTTCTAGAGGCCAAATGGATCCGGAGCTGGGGCTGGGTGCCCTCGCAGAGTTTGTTTTAAGGGGCTCGGAGGAGAGACCCTCAGTCCACGTCCTACCTGGAACCAGCCACCAGCAAATAGAGGTTCTGCTTAATTAGCAAGGAATTGTTTCCAATGAAACCTTAATGACATTCAAATCAGCTAAATTACCAGCTAGAGAAACAGCCACAACTCAATTACATTCCACTGGTTCCAATTAAATGGGAAGCCTTGGGTGCGGTAACCACCAACATTACAAGTGAGGAGACTTGGCCAAAAATGAACTCCTTCGGTTTTCCTTAGACCGTCAACAGTCTGGGCTAATAGAATTAGCTCACTGAATGTGTGCAGAAAAACGAAGTTCAGCAAGCCGCTTAAAAGCACTTAATGTTTTTCATGGAAGCGTTTGGCGCCAAAGGCTGTGCTAGGTACAGGTAAGACGTGATATGCGAGGCTCAGGAGGGAGACCACCGCAGAAGAAGAAAGCAATATCTCTTGCCTACAGCTTCCATTCCCAACACACTTAAGCATCACAGGCCTTCTGAAATCAAAGAGAAAAACTGTTAGACTGGCCAATCCCATTGAACCCTCTGGCTCTTCTGCCATTGCTGGTAGCTCTGGGTTACTGGGGTCAAAATAACTATGATGTCAATATTTATACAGCAGTTTTCAAAGATTCGTATATCCTCCAGTCTCTCAGAGAAGCAAGATCTTTAGGGAAAAGTTTAGAACCTTTGTAGTAAGTGCAATTTGGACATTTATGAGAAGGCTATCAGCAAACTATTCTAAAACCACCTAACTTGTAATTTTAGGGGCTCTGGGAAGTCTCTGATGCTCCCAAACCCATTCCCTTCTTGCTGGTACGTGTCCAAATGGTGCTATTATAGATTCATGGCTTTGCACTGAGATTCCTATTTAGATCCCCTGGAGGAGAGACACTTGACCGTGATTATCTGCAAAGGACTTAAGCTGGCCTGCTGTCATAGAAACTTAAAAAGTGAGGGAGGGTGTTCCCGCTGTGGTGCAGTGGGTTAAGAATCTGACTGCAGCAGCTCAGGTCACTGTGAAGACACAGGTTTGATCCCCAGCCCCATGTCATGGGTTAAAGGATGCAGCATAGATTACAAGTGTGGCTGGGATTCAATCCCTGGCCTGGGAACTTCCGTATGCTGCAGGCGCAGCCACAAAGAGATTTTAAAAAGTGAGATGGAGTTCCCTAGTTGTCTAGAGGGTTAAGGATCTGGCATTGTCACTGCTGCAGTTTGGGTTATTACTGTGGTGTGGGTTTGATCCTTGGCCTGGGAATTTCCACGTGCCATGGGTATGGCTGGAAAAAAAAAAAAAATGTGAGTGAGGTAAGTTGCTGACTCTGATCTTGCAGTTCAGCCTGTCTACCACCATCCTTCAGTAAAGTTCCTTCCTTCCCACTTTGAGGCCAAAGCTTTGAAATATCTTCTTTTATCACATTTTTAAAGATCACATCTCTCAAGTCCTTGGTTTGTATTAAGACATAAATGACTGATATAAATTTAGCATGTGATTTCAAGGGACTTTTGCATCTACCAAGATTCAAAGCCTGAACATGGAAAAACCCCAGCCAAAGGAGTTTCAGGAAGCAGCCAGTTACACACCAAAAATTGTCTTTTTCAGTCTACATACAAATTTTGCACAAGGTGGATTTTGGTAATTGGTCTCTAAAGAAGAGCCCCAGTGAACACCTGATAGTCTCAGTTTTATGGAGTTCCACAAAGCTGGCCTGTGATTTGGAAGAATTTATAACAATTTTTTTAAATTATTATTATTTATTATTTTTATAGAAATATTATAAAACTATTTATAAAACTATAAAATGATCATGATGATCACTGTACAACTGTAAATGTAATGAATTCATTGAGTAATATAAAAATTTTGTATTGGTAGAATTCACCAGTAAAACCATCAGGCCCATGGTTTGATTTAATCAGTAGAAACTGGGCTGTTATTTGTGGGAAGGTAATGATGATGGTGATGATGACGAATTCAATCTCTTTACTTGCTATAGGTCTATTCAAATTCTCTCTATTTGATAAATTCCTGCCTAGGAGGTTATCCATTTCATCAAAGTTATCTATTTATTAGTATATAGTTGTTCATAGCATTTCTTTGTAATTCTTTTCCTTTATGTAAAGGTGATAATAAGAACTGCTCAACCCCTGATTTTATTAATTTTGCTTTTCTCTTTTTTCCTTGGTTAGTCTACCTAAAAGTCTGTTCATTTTGTTGATCTTTTCAAAAAACCCACTTTTGGTTTTGTTGATGTTCTTTACTGTTTTCTATTTTCTATTTCATTAATTCCTACTCTAGTCTTTATCATTTTCTTCCTTCTGCTTGCTTTAAGTTTAGCTTGCTCCTGCCCCCGCCCCTGAGTGTGTTACAGTGTAAAGTTAATTATTTGAGATTTTTCCTTTTTTAATATAGCATTTATAGCTACGATTTTCCCTACAGGCACTGCTTTAGCTGCATCTCAAATTTTGCTATGTTGTGTTTGCATTTTTCATTCATCTCAAAGTATTCTCTAACTTCCCTGTGATTTCTTTTAACCCACTGGTTATTTAGGAGTATGCTGTTTAATTTCCATACATTTGTGAATTTACCAAGTTTCTTTCTCTTATTGATTTCTAAATTCATTCCATTATTGTTGTATGATTTCCATCCTTTTGAACTTACTGTTTTATGATCTAGCATGTGCTCTATTCTGGAGAATGTTCCATAGGCACTTGAGAAGAATGTATTCTGATACTGTCAGGTAGCGTGTTGTATAGATGTGTAATAAATCTAATAAGTTCATACTGTAGTTCAAGTTTTCTGTTTCCACATTGGTCTTCTGTCTGATTGTTCTGGCCCATGGTTTGATTTAATCAATGGAAGCTGGGGTAGTTAGTTTTATAAAATAATGTGACTAAACCACAGGGTGCCCAGGTATTTGGTCAAACATTATTCTGGGTGTGTCTGTGAGGGTGTTTCTGAATGAGATTAACATTTGAATTGGTAGAGAGTAAAGCAAATTGTTCTCCCTACCTGGGTGAACCTCATCCACTCAATGGAAGACTCGAAAGGAACAAAAAGTATGAAAAAAAAAAAGGGGAATTTCTTCCCCCTGATGATTTGAGCTCCAACATTGGTCTTTTCCTATCTTTGAACTCAAACTGGAATATTGGCTCTTCTTCGGTCTTGATCCTACCAATGTTTGGACTGGAACACACATATCCAGCTTTCCTGGTTCTCAGGCCTTCAGACTCAAAACTGCATCATCAGCCCTCCTGGATCCCCAGTTTGTGGACTAAAGATCTTGGGACTTCTCAAACTCCGTAATCACATAAGCTAATTCTTTCCAATACATCTCTTTCTTTAAATATAGATACACTATATTGGTTCTGTTTCTCTGGAGACTCTGGCCAATACAGAAGTGACATTCTCAACCACCAAGATGGCCTGGCCTTAGGGGTCCTGAGATACCATACATGAAATCTCGCTACCTTGCTGGAGGCCACAAGGGAAGAGGTCGTGACAGCAAAGAGAGAGAGAGAGATGCCCAAATATGATGGTGTGCCAGCTAAGCTTCTAGATGATTCTGGCTGTAGACAACATCTAATGGAAACCACATGTGAAATTAGCAGAAACTGCCTGAGTCCAGTCAACACACAGTATTATTAGAGACAACAACAGTTACATAGCCATAGACAACCAAGAAAAAAAAAAAATCCATCACAAATGACTATTATAATAGTTGTAACCATATTTGCCAACCCTTGTGCATCTCAGACTTCCCCTTTAGGAGAATTTTCCTTATCTATGGTGGCAAACTACTCTTTTTGTTTGCCTTAAAATGTCTTCATCTCACCATCATTCTTAAAGAATATTTTCACTGGGTACAGAATTCTAGGATGGCAATTGTTTTCTTTCAGTATATTATAGATACCATTTCACTGTTTTCTGGCTTCCACTGTTCCCACTGAAGTCAAGTGTCACTCATTAATAAGTAATCTTTTTTCTCTAGCTTCTTTAAGACACTCCATGTGTTTTTTTATTTTCTTTAGTTCTGTTGATGTTTGGTATGAATTATTATTGCTGCTTTCTCTTGCTTCATCTGTTTATTCATCTTATATTAGTTACTATTAATATTTATTTATTGAACTTACTTAGGATTTATTTGGCTTCTTGACTCTTCTACTCTCTTTTTAGGACTTTCTCGTATCTATTAAACCTTCTTGCCTTATTCTATCTAGTAAGGAAAACAGTGTGGTATTGGTACAGAAATAAATAAATAGACCAATGGAAGAGAACAGAAAGTCAGAAATAAACTTGCAATTATATGGACAGTTGAAATATAATTTAAGTGATAGAGCAGAGCAGTGAGGAAAGGATGAATTTCCCAATAAATAGTACCAGGGAAAATGGGTATCTGCATTGGAAAAAAAATTAATTTGGAGACATATCACACACAAAAACAAATTACAGAGTCCTAAAAAACTTTTAGAAGATAATAAAGAATATCTTCTCATTGTGTTAAATTAGGAAACATAAAATTTATCTCATTTGATGTGATGCTAATTTTTTTTTCACTTGGACAATATCTGGTATCTAGAAGATGGCTTCATTATAAAGGTTTCTTAATTTAAACAAAGATTTTAAAAACTATTACTAAGCAACTGTGTGTCCTATGCCTATGATTTCAAGAAATACAAATAGAGGGGACATTTGTTTTGTTTTGTTTTGTTTTTTGTCTTTTTGCTATTTCTTGGGCCGCTCCCACGGCATATGGAGGTTCCCAGGCTAGGGGTCGAATGGGAGCTGTAGCCACCGGCCTACGCTAGAGCCACAGCAACGTGGGATCCGAGCCTCGTCTGCAACCTACACCACAGCTCACAGCAACGCTGGATCGTTAACCCACTGAGCAAGGGCAGGGACCGAACCCGCAACCTCATGGTTCTTAGTCGGATTCGTTAACCACTGCGCCACAATGGGAACTCCAACATTTGTTATTTTTCTGTCCAGCACTTATCCCCCTTCATCTGGTAACAGATATCTGAACACTTGTGGGGAAGCTCGCACCTCAGACCCTATATTTCGGTGGAATCAACTCCACCCTCACTTCTGGGACGGGGAACCTGAACATCATTTCCTTCTGGCCCACAGTTACAACTTCAGAGGTGGGAACCGTGACCTAGGTCAAGTTAATCAGACATGTATTTTTAAAATTTTAACAAACTCTTATGTAGTGTTTACAATGTGCTTTTCACTGTTCTAGACACTTGACAAGTATTAACACATTTCATACGTGTCATCCTATGGAAAAGGGTGGGCTATCATCAACCACTGGACTGATAAGGAGGCTATGGTACAAACAGGGTAACTAATTCCCCTAGTCAGACGGCTGGTAAGAAATGAACCTGGGCAATCTAGGGGGCGAGTCCATGCTCTCAACCCCTATACAACACACCTGCTAGGCTGTGGGACTGAAACCTTAGTGTAGATAATGCAGATGGCAGCCATCTCACTGCCACGTGGTTAAAGACTATCTGAGAATGGAGTCAGCATAAAGGAAGGAGGAGGAGAGGGTCTAGGTCCTGATGACCTCACCGCGTCCCTGGTTCCCATACGCATGAACGGCCCCCCCGTGACATCACAGTTTCATGAACCTTCCCCACCAACCATATGGATTCACAGATAAACTCTTCCTTCCCCTAAACAATCTCAACAGGGTTTTTTGCAACTTGCAACCCAAAGTCTTATTCCTAATAGAATTAGTAAAGGACTTCAGTTATTTTGAAATTATTCTGATTGAATAAACCATAGGAAGGGTCTCGGTGGTGAGGGATCAGCCCCAGGACCCTCAGCAGCTGGGGGAACAAATGACTTAGTCACAAAGGGTGATCTGGATGGTGCACCACTTGCCGCATTGCAGCCCTTAGTCCGTCAGTTCTTAGTCATTATCGTCCTTATTTTACAACCTGGATTCGAGTCTGAGGCTTTCTAGCTCCAAAGTCCTGTCATTTCCACTGCACATCCCTGTTAGCACCATTGTCGGGCTGGCGATCCGTTCTGGGAAAGCTAAGACCCGGCCGCTGTGTCCAGCTTCTACAGCAAATACGCTCCCATCACACTCGCAGCTAGAGTTTACCGCCAGAAGATATATTCTATCAAGTAAAAAGATGCAGCTACTGCTGGTGAATATTACTACCTCCCACATTTCGTAGGGAGCCTATTAAGAAAGGGTTCGTGCTGGATAGACACTTACAGACAAAGGGATGAGGGCAACAACATTTTTGGGAACCTTTCTCGCTATACCAAGCACAGCTAAACAGAAAATGGTACTATACTTTGCCCACTAGATCAGACAGAATTTACGGAGAACTTATTAGTTAAGGTTGAAAGGAAATTGGCAGGAAACATATATGGCCTGAGGCACCTGTGATCGCGAGCAGAACTGAATGTCCTTCCAATTAGCATGCTTATGCTACAGAAGGACCCTTTCCCCACTCTTCCCCAACCCCACCCCGACAGGTCTTCTACCGCCCTCTCTCTTCTGCCCTCCCCCATGCATACCTAGAATCTGGCCTCTTGCTTGGTGCCATGAGAGATGTCTATGGCATCTGGTATGTTTGCTCAGTCTGTCTTCCTGGGATCTGCTCCTCCTTTCACTCCAGCCAGCGAGGGGTGGGCTGCCTGTCCAGAGCTGTGCCCTGGACTGTGCCTTCTCTGGAATGTTTTGGCCTAGGACCAGAGAAAGAGAGGCAGCTCTTCTTGAAGAGCAAAGAGCCAGGTGCGAAGCCAGGTCTCTTGGTGATGATGTTTTCTGCTACGAGAAAGGAAGAGGAGAAATAGAGTGTGGGTGGTACACCATTCCCCAGATCCAGGGGTCCCCAGACCAACCACAAATGGGCCCCCTTGGAGAGTGTTTCTGGTGGTCTACATCTGCCCCTTTGGCCACACTTGCCGAGGCTGGATTTCTGTCCTCAGAGCCCCAGTACATCACAGACTCATAAAAACAGGTGGACTTTTGAGAGGATATCTGACACTGCCTTCTGTATCCAGACAAGAGGATCCTTAAAACAACAAAGGTGGCTACCACACTTAAGACACTCCAAGGAAAGAAACCCCACTTTTTCTTTCATAGCCTTTATTCATTATTTAAACTCAAAATTACATATTTCCTTATTTGTCTCTTATCCACTCTGTCTTTCAAGCTTCCTCTCTAGAATGGAACCCTGATTCTCTGTAACCTGAGGTCACCAGGGAGGTCCAGGAAGCACCACTGAAACCTGACAGGCCCTCGTTTGTGTGGATCACAGAGGATGAATCTGTCACTCGGTTTCCATCCGCAGAACTCTCAGGGTCTTCCTTAGAGGGTGCTCTTTTTTTTTATTTTATTTTTTATTTATTTATTTATTTATTTTTTGTCTTTTTGTCCTTTCAGGGCTGCACCTGTGGCATATGGAAGTTCCCAAACTAGGGGTCCAATTAGAGCTGTAGCCATCGGCCTATACCAGAGCCACAGCATCGTGGGATCTGAGCCGCATCTGTGACCTACACCACAGCTCATGGCAAAGCAGGATCCTTAACTCACTGAGCAGGGCCAGGGATCGAACACTCAACCTCAGGGTTCCTAGTCAGATTTGTTAACAGTTGAGCCACGATGGGAACTCCTAGAGGATGTTCTTATTCAATGCCTTCACTGCCCAAGTCAGAACTGCATGGGAGCCAGGCAATAAAATCATTTAGTTAGCTGACAATAGAAAACAGGTACTGTTTGTACAGTCAACCTTCTTTTAATTAAACAGCGTGATTGCATTGTCCTGTGGCTTGCTTCCCAATACATTTAAACATCCTGCATAAGACCTTGTTCCATCCTTTCTTTTCATGTTTTTTTTTTCCATCTTAGAATCTCTTTGGATATTTTAACCTTTCTCAAAATGTAGAGCCCAAACTTCAAAATGATGTGTGGGTGAGCCTTGAGCAGTGGCAAGGGGAGTGGGAGTTATTTTTCAACTCCCATATGCCAGGCCACTGATACATCCAAGGATCAAGTCTGTGTTTAAAATAACATGATGGGGGTTCCCACTGTGGCTCAGTGGTTAACGAATCTGACTAGGAACCATGAGGTTGCGGGTTCAATCCCTGGCTTTGCTCAGTGGGTTAAGGGTCCAGCATTGCTGTGAACTGTGGTGTAGGTTGCAGACAGGGCTCGGATCCTGCGTTGCTGTGGCTGTGGCTTAGGCCGGCGGCTACAGCTCTGATTAGACCCCTAGCCTGGGAACCTCCACATGCCACGGGAGCGGCCCTAGAAAAGGCAAAAAATAAAATAACATGGTGGCCTTCCCCTCTACCCCCCTAGTTCTTTCTGAGTCAAAACATGTGCCCAGGGATCCCTGACAATGGTTTGGAGATGAGGCCCACCTTGTTCATAAAATGGACATCATGGCCATGAATTTGTACTGAACACAGCACTCACGTCTTTCACGCTATGAGAGATTGATCTAGAACATTGGAGGCCCATTTAAGGCCCAGGGCTCCTCTGGGGCTTTTGAGTTTTGCAATGTTCTGGGAGGTTCTGACAAGTCCCTCATGCGCTGGGAACTAGCCAGAGTTGGAAGAGAACTGTTCAAGCAGCTGTGATCCCAGGAACAGGAGTTCATAATTCCCATGCTGTTGAGCCCTATTGAGATGGCTCTGAGTATCTTTCTGTGCCAAGACCGGGTCCTTCCCTGCTTTGGGGAAGGAGGGTTTGGGCACATGAAAGAGGTGCAGGTGTCCACAGTGCTCCCAGTACTGACCTGTGCTGGTCTCTACCACCCCGGGGGGGGGGGAAGCAGAGAGGAGGCTCACAGCTGTCAAGGAGCTAAAGATGGTTTTGCTGGGAAGGTTGGGCGGAGTCTTTGGCTTAGGCAGCAACCTGATAATTACGGGGCCTAATCTTGGTAAAAGCAGTCAGCAGAGAATCAGGGGTGGTTTTAGTTCATTTGGTCCAACAAGCTACTCACAGGTTAAAAATGTCTGAGGCAGGTGTCTATTTGACAGCCATCAACAAACCTACAACAACAAACTCCTTCAGGGACATAAAAGAGAAGGATGTGACCAGTGACAGTCTCAAACTCCCAAACACGCCCAGCCCAGAAGGGCTGCAAGAAATGCCATCTATATTAGGGGCTCTGTCAGCAACTTTTTCAAAAAGCATCACGTTTTACTTAGATGATTTATCTAAAAAGCCTCTGAGTAGATGCGGCTGTGAAACCACTGGTAGCACAGGAGCCCCAAGATCGCGTAGGATGTCAGGCCCTGGGAACTGGAAATTCCTTCTCCTTCCTCACTCTGACCTCTGCCACTGGTGCCGCCAAGGTCTAGGAAGCTTCAACACTTACTATGTGAGTTTTCTACAGTGGAAAATAGAGGACAAAATTTCTACACTTAGAAAGGCATTAAGCCTGAGTCTCTACTATGCACATTCTTCCACACTTTTACTGTGCACACTGAGAGGCTTATTATTGAGATCATTCATTTTGTATACAGCGGAACCAAGGAGACAGAAGGACAGTCTCCTCTCCCCAGAGGCTCTGGTCCCTGGTCTGGGGAAGATGCTGAAATGCAGACCTAAGAGAATTTCTTAAGTTCCGCTGCAAGTGGCACGCTCTACCCCTCTGGGAGGGCAGGATGGAGATGAGGGGTGGGTGGGCTGTTTTTCAAGTGTCCCTGATGCTTCTACAGAGAATGGCTCAGGTTCCAAAAGGTTTCCCCCCTTCTCTTGTTCACAGTGAGAATGAGTAAGTTATACAAGTCAGGCAAAAGGGACTTTTTATTATTTTGTCTTTTTTTTTTTAGGGCCAAACCCGAGGCACATGGAAATTCCCAGCTCAAATAGGAGCTGTAGCTGCTGGCCGTCACCACAGCCATAGCAACACAGGATCCAAGCCACATCTGTGATCTATACCACAGCTCCTGGCAAAGCGGGATCCTTAACGCACTCATGGAGGCCAGGGATGGAACCGGCATCCTCATGGATTCTAGTTGGATTTGTCTCCTCTGCGTCACAATGGGAACTCCAAAAGGGTCTTTTTAAAATTATAATTTCTGGAGAGGACAAGATGGCGGAGGAGTAGGGGGACACGCTCGCCCTCTCCCACAAACACAACAAAAAAAGCACATCTACAGAAGAAATGACTCACACAGAACAACAACCAATTGCTGGCAGAGGAACCTAAACTCCAATAACGGCAAGAAGTTCGTGACATTATTGGGCAGAACGGGAGAAAAGAGGAGAGTGAGAGAAGGTGAATCCGAGCGGGACGGGCGCTCCCGAAAGGGAACTGCGGAGGAGAAAGGGATCCCGCACCCTGGAAAGTCTCCTACCGGGGGAAAGATCAAACGAACCGGAGGAATCTCCAGATGCAGAGAAGAGTGTAGCAGTAAGTCGGAGTACGGAAAAACGATCAAGAACCCAACGGACCATCTGAACTACGGGCACAGTCACCAAAAATTGAGACGCCTGGGTGGGGGCTGGGCACCGAATCCTCGGCTCCAGAGGTTAGTCCCCGGGAAAGGGCCGGGGGACGCCTGGGTGGGGGCTGGGCACCGAGACCTCAGCTCTGAAGGTTGGTCCCCGAGAGGGGGCCGGGGGACGCCTGGGTTGGGGCTGGGCACCGAGACCTCGCCTCCGAAGGTTAGTCCCCAAGAAAGGGCCGGGGTACGCCTGGGGGGGGGGGGGCTGGGCACCGAGACCTCGGCTCCAGAGATTAGTCCCCGGGCTAGGGGGGCGGGGAAGAGCGGAAACTGCTTGGGAGGTCTCTAAACCATTTGACGGGGCAGAGACTGCCTGGGAGACTAGAAAACAAAGCTGTCGGCAGAGGAAGGGAGCAATACTCTAGGGGCGGGGAAGTGGAAAGCCGCCTCAGAGGGAACCTGGGAGAAGAGCCTGGTCTGCGCCCGTGCTGGGGAGCGGAGAGAAGAAGGGGTGGGTCCCCATAGAATACCCCCCACGCCACAGCAAGCTTACAGGCCCGCTAGCTAGCAGAAAGCTGTGCTTCCCAGTGCATTCCCTCCCCCCACCCCCGCCACCCCCTACGCTCTCGCGGAACCTGGGGCTGCCTGCCATCCAGGAGGGCTGGCCTCAACAATTGCCTGAAGCCTACCACCGCAGGGGCTCTCCCTGCACAGGCCTGCTTGCCCTTTGGAGGGGCTACACTTCCACAGAGCAGCACCAAACACCACCAGCCCCCTAGAAAAGGCCTGCAGCCCAGAAAAGCTAGAACAAGCCTAGCCAGGCCGTGAATAGATCGACCTAATTCTCCGACGGTTTTTCTGAGACGGGCTCCCCCGGGGAGGAGCCTCTTGAGTCTCCAAGGGCCTTGCTACACGCCCAAGACCCCAGGGGGTGCTAAGACCTAGTGGACCAGCTGCATAGGACTGCCAGCTCCAGGCAGGACCCCCTGCAGCCCAGAAAAGCTGCAACAAGCCTGGCCGAATTGGGAAAAGATCTCAGACGGTCTTTCTGAGTCGGGCTGTCCTGGGGAGGAGCCTCTTGAGTCTCCAAGGGCCCTGCTACCCGCCCAAGACCCCAAGGGGTGCTGAGACCTAGTGGACCAGCTGCATAGGACTGCCAGCTCCAGGCAGGACCCCCTGCAGCCCAGAAAAGCTGCAACAAGCCTGGCCGAATCGGGAAAAGATCTCAGACGGTCTTTCTGAGTCGGGCTGTCCTGGGGAGGAGCCTCTTGAGTCTCCAAGGGCCCTGCTACCCGCCCAAGACCCCAAGGGGTGCTGAGACCTAGTGGACCAGCTGCATAGGACTGCCAGCTCCAGGCAGGACCCCCTGCAGCCCAGAAAAGCTGCAACAAGCCTGGCCGAATCGGGAAAAGATCTCAGACGGTCTTTCTGAGTCGGGCTGTCCTGGGGAGGAGCCTCTTGAGCCTCCAAGGGCCCTGCTACCCGCCCAAGACCCCAGGGGGTGCTGAGACCTAGTGGACCAGCTGCATAGGACTGCCAGCTCCAGGCAGGACCCCCTGCGCCCAGAAAAGCTGCAACAAGCCTGGCCGAATCGGGAAAAGATCTCAAACGGTCTTTCTGAATCGGGCTGCCCTGGGGAGGAGCCTCTTGAGTCTCCAAGGGCCCTGCTACCCGCCCAAGACCCCAAGGGGTGCTGAGACCTAGTGGACCAGCTGCATAGGACTGCCAGCTCCAGGCAGGACCCCCTGCAGCCCAGAAAAGCTGCAACAAGCCTGGCCGACTTGGGAAAAGATCTCAGACGGTCTTTCTGAGTCGGGCTGTCCTGGGGAGGAGCCTCTTGAGCCTCCAAGGGCCCTGCTACCCGCCCAAGACCCCAGGGGGTGCTGAGACCCAGTGGACCAGCTGCATAGGACTGCCAGCTCCAGGCAGGACCCCCTGCAGCCCAGAAAAGCTGCAACAAGCCTGGCCGAATCGGGAAAAGATCTCAGACGGTCTTTCTGAGTCGGGCTGTTCTGGGGAGGAGCCTCTTGAGTCTCCAAAGGCCCTGCCCCCGCCCAAGACCCCAAGGGGTGCTGAGACCTAGTGGACCAGCTGCATAGGACTGCCAGCTCCAGGCAGGACCCCCTGCAGCCCAGAAAAGCTGCAACAAGCCTGGCCGAATCGGGAAAAGATCTCAGACGGTCTTTCTGAGTCGGGCTGCCCTGGGGAGGAACCTCTTGAGTCTCCAAGGGCCCTGCTACCCGCCCAAGACCCCAGGGGGTGCTGAGAACCAAGTGAAATCTGCTACCATCGTGGGGTGGACCTCCCAGTCCTGTCTGCCCTCAGGAAGTCCTCCTTTGCTTCAAAGAAACACTGTTAGCCCCATCAACACTCCAGAAAAGCCACACTGCCTCAAAAAAAGATTGACCAACAACGACAGCCCTCAGGAAATATTCCAGGGCAGTGACAAGGCAAACACTACCCGATAACGGAGAGTACAACTCCCTCAGGAGAAAGAAGACAACAAGCAAGATGAAGAAGCTGAGAAACCACCCCCAGTCAAACCAACAGGAGAACTCACCTAAAACAGTCAACAATGAAACTGATCTCTGCAGTCTGACAGACCTGGAGTTCAAAAGAGAAATAGTGAAAATACTGAAGGAATTAAGAGAAGATATGAACAGCAATGCAGATACCCTCAGAAAGGAGCTAGAAAATATAAGGAGGAGCCAAGAAAAACTAGAACATTCATTTGCAGAGATGCAAACTGAACTAGGGGCAGTAAAAACCAGAATGAATAATGCAGAAGAACGAATCAGTGATATGGAAGATAGAATAATGGAAATCACTCAATCTGGTCAACAGACAGAAAACCGAATCAAAAAACTGGAAAGCAATATAAGAGACCTATGGGATAATATAAAACGGGCCAATCTACGCATAATAGGAATTCCAGAAGGAGTAGAAAAAGATAAAGGAATGGAAAATATATTTGAAGAAATTATCGCTGGAAACTTCCCAAATCTAAAGGATACTGGATTCAAGATACAAGAAGCACAGAGGGCCCCAAACAAACTGAACCCAAACAGACCCACACCAAGACACATCATAATAAAAATGGCAAAAGTTAGTGATAAAGAGAGGATCCTAAAGGCAGCAAGAGAAAAACAGAATGTTACCTACAAGGGAACCCCCATAAGAATATCAGCTGATTTCTCTACAGAAACACTACAGGCCAGGAGGGAATGGCAAGAGATATTTAAAGTGCTCAAAGGAAAAAATATGCAACCTAGAATACTTTATCCAGCAAGAATATCATTTAAAATAGAAGGGGAAATAAAAATTTTTCCCAACAAACAAAAACTTAAAGAATACAGCAACACAAAACCCAGGTTAAAGGAAATATTGAAAGGGCTTCTCTAAACCAAAAAGAAAGGAAGGAAAGGGAAGAAAAAAGAAAAGAAAAAAAAAAAAAAGAAGAAGAAGAAGAAGAGGAAGAACTAGGACTGAGGAAGATACAATCAGAGAGCAGTCACTCAAATAAGCCAGCATACAGATTTAATCATGAACATGCTTCAAACAAAATAAAATTAAAAAGAAAAAAATAAAAGAGTCATCAAAACCATAAAATGTGGGCAAGGGATGTTAGGAGGTAAATAATCCTTTTTGTTTGTATGTATGTCTCTCTTCTTAATTTTAATATAATAATGAAGTGTTTGAACTTACAGGACCATCAGGCTAAAACACACAATTATGGGAAGGGGTTAGCATACTTAAAAAACAGGGCAACCACAAGCCAAAACCAAATATTGCATTTGCAAAAAATGAAAAAAAAAATACACTCAAGCAGATAATAACAGGAGACCATCCAACCAAAAAAAAAAAAAGAAGAATGGAGAACCATAGAATCAACTGGAACACGAGGATCAAATGGCAATAAATAATCATCTATCAATTATCACCTTAAATGTCAATGGACTGAATGCCCCAATCAAAAGACACAGATTGGCTGAGTGGATAAAACGGCAAAAACCTTCAATATGCTGCCTACAAGAAACTCACCTTAGGACAAAAGATACATATAGATTGAAAGTGAAAGGCTGGGGAAAAGTATTTCATGCCAATAGACATGACAGAAAAGCAGGAGTTGCAACGCTCATATCAGACAAAATAGACTTTAAAACAAAAGACATAAAGAAAGACAAAGAAGGACACTATTTAATGATTAAGGGATCCATCCAAGGAGAGGATGTTACTATCATCAACATATATGCCCCAAACATAGGAGCACCCAGATACATACAACAAATATTAACAGACATAAAGGGAGATATTGATGAGAATACAATCATAGTAGGAGACCTAAATACCCCCCTCACATCAATGGACAGATCCTCTAGACAGAAAACCAATAAAGCAACAGAGATCCTAAAGGAAACAATAGAAAAGTTAGACTTAATTGATATCTTCAGGACACTACATCCAAAAAAATCAGAATACACATTCTTCTCAAATGCTCATGGAACATTCTCAAGAATCGACCACATATTGGGACATAAAGCGAATCTCAATAAATTTAGGAGCATAGAAATTATCTCAAGTATCTTCTCTGACCACAATGCCATGAAATTAGAAATCAACCATGGGAAAAGGAAAGAGAAAAAACCTACTCCATGGAGACTAAACAACATGTTACTAAAAAACCAATGGGTCAATGAGGAAATCAAGAAGGAAATTAAAAACTATCTTGAAACAAATGATAATGAAGACACAACCTCTCAAAATCTATGGGATGCTGCGAAAGCAGTGCTCAGAGGGAAATTTATAGCAATCCAGGCCTTTCTCAAAAAAGAAGAAAGATCCCAAATTGACAACTTAACCCTCCACCTAAATGAATTAGAAAAAGAAGAACAAAGAAGTCCTAAAGTCAGCAGAAGGAAGGAAATTGTAAAGATCAAAGAAGAAATCAATAAAATAGAGACTCAAAAAACAATAGAGAAAATTAATAAAACCAAGAGCTGGTTCTTTGAAAAGGTGAACAAAATTGATAAACCCCTGGCCAGACTCACTAAAAAGAGGAGAGAAAGAACCCAAATCACCAAAATTATAAATGAAAAAGGAGAAATCACAACGGATACAGCAGAAATACAAAAAACCATAAGAGAATACTATGAACAACTATATGGCAATAAGTTTGACAATCTGGAAGAAATGGACAATTTTCTAGAATCTTACAGCCTGCCAAAACTGAATCAAGCAGAAACAGACCAACTGAACAGACCAATCACTAGAAATGAAATTGAAGAGGTCATAAAATCACTCCCTACAAATAAAAGCCCAGGACCAGATGGCTTCACAGGTGAATTCTATCAAACATATAAAGAGGAATTGGTGCCCATCCTCCTTAAACTCTTTCAAAAGGTTGAAGAAGAAGGAATACTCCCAAAGACATTCTATGAGGCCACCATCACCCTCATTCCAAAACCAGGCAGAGATACCACCAAAAAAGAAAACTATCGCCCAATATCATTGATGAATATAGATGCAAAACTTCTCAACAAAATCTTAGCCAACCGAATCCAACAACATACGAAAAAAATTATACACCATGACCAGGTTGGGTTCATCCCAGGTTCACAAGGATGGTTCAACATACGCAAATCAATCAACATCATACACCACATTAACAAAAAAAAAGTCAAAAATCATATGATCATCTCAATAGATGCAGAAAAAGCATTTGACAAAGTTCAACATCCATTCATGATCAAGACCCTCGCCAAAGTGGGTACAGAGGGAACATTCCTGAATATAATCAAAGCCATTTATGATAAACCCACAGCAAATATAATCCTCAATGGGGAAAAACTGAAAGCCTTCTCACTCAAATCTGGAACAAGACAGGGATGCCCACTCTCACCACTGCTCTTCAACATAGTTTTGGAAGTCTTAGCCACAGCAATTAGACAAACAAAAGAAATCAAAGGCATCCATATAGGAAGAGAAGAGATCAAACTGTCACTGTATGCAGATGACATGATTCTATACCTAGAAAACCCTAAGGACTCAACCCCAAAACTCCTTGAACTGATTAATAAATTCAGCAAAGTGGCAGGATATAAGATTAACATTCAGAAGTCAGTTGCATTTCTGTATACCAGCAATGAAGCATTAGAAAAGGAGTACAAAAATACGATACCTTTTAAAATTGTACCTCACAAAATCAAATACCTCGGAATACACCTAACCAAAGAGGTAAAGGACCTATATGCCGAAAACTATAAAACCTTAATCAAAGAAATCAAAGAAGATGTAAAAAAATGGAAAGATATTCCATGTTCCTGGATTGGAAAAATCAATATTGTGAAAATGGCCATCCTACCCAAAGCAATCTACAGATTCAATGCAATCCCTATCAAATTACCCATGACATTTTTCACAGAACTAGAACAAACAATCCAAACATTTATATGGAACAACAAAAGACCCAGAATCGCCAAAGCAATCCTGAGAAACAAAAACCAAGCAGGAGGCATAACTCTCCCAGACTTCAAGAAATACTACAAAGCCACAGTCATCAAAACAGTGTGGTACTGGTATCAAAACAGACAGACAGACCAATGGAACAGAATAGAGAATCCGGAAATAAACCCTGACACCTATGGTCAATTAATCTTTGACAAGGGAGGCAAGAACATCAAATGGGAAAAGGAAAGTCTATTCAGCAAGCATTGCTGGGAAACCTGGACAGCTGTATGCAAAGCAATGAAACTAGAACACACCCTCACACCATGCACAAAAATAAACTCCAAATGGCTGAAAGACTTAAATATACGACAGGACACCATCAAACTCCTAGAAGAAAACATAGGCAAAACACTCTCTGACATCAACATCATGAATATTTTCTCAGGTCAGTCTCCCAAAGCAATAGAAACTAGAGCAAAAATAAACCCATGGGACCTCATCAAACTGAAAAGCTTTTGCACAGCAAAGGAAACCCAAAAGAAAACAAAAAGACAACTTACAGAATGGGAGAAAATAGTTTCAAATGATGCAACTGACAAGGGCTTAATCTCTAGAATATACAAGCAACTTATACAACTCAACAGCAAAAAAACCAATCAATCAATGGAAAAATGGGCAAAAGACCTGAATAGACATTTCTCCAAGGAAGATATACAGATGGCCAACAAACACATGAAAAAATGCTCAACATCGCTGATTATAAGAGAAATGCAAATCAAAACTACCATGAGATACCACCTCACACCAGTCAGAATGGCCATCATTAATAAATCCACAAATAACAAGTGCTGGAGGGGCTGTGGAGAAAAGGGAACCCTCCTGCACTGTTGGTGGGAATGTAAACTGGTGCAGCCACTATGGAGAACAGTTTGGAGATACCTTAGAAATCTATACATAGAACTTCCATATGACCCTGCAATCCCACTCTTGGGCATCTATCCGGACAAAGCTCTACTTAAAAGAGACACATGCACCCGCATGTTCATTGCAGCACTATTCACAATAGCCAGGACATGGAAACAATCCAAATGTCCATCGACAGAGGATTGGATTCGGAAGATGTGGTATATATACACAATGGAATACTACTCAGCCATAAAAAAGGATGACATCATGCCATTTGCAGCAACATGGATGGAACTAGAGAATCTCATACTGAGTGAAATGAGCCAGAAAGACAAAGACAAATACCATATGACATCACTTATAACTGGAATCTAATATCCAGCACAAATGAACATCTCCTCAGAAAAGAAAATCAATCATGGACTTGGAGAAGAGACTTGTGGTTGCCTGATGGGAGGGGGAGGGAGTGGGAGGGATCGGGAGCTTGGGCTTATCAGTCACAATGTAGAATAGATTTACAAGGAGATCCCGCTGAATAGCATTGAGAACTATGTCTAGATACTCATGTTGCAACAGAAGAAATGGTGGGGGAAAAACTGTAATTGTAATGTATACATGTAAGGATAACCTGACCCCCTTGCTGTACAGTGGGAAAATAAAATTAAAAAAAAAAAATAAATAAATAAATAAAATTATAATTTCTTATTTCTCATGACAAAAGCAAGACATGTTCATTTCAGGAAAATACAGATTAAAAAGCAAAGGCACCTAGAATCTCCTCCTCGTAGAGAAATCACTATTCACGCGTGGGAAGTTCTCCATCTTCCTGCCCTTCACCGGAGCAAGAGAATAATAACAAAAGTCCTAACTTACGGAGGGCTCGGGTGCTGGGCTGCAGGGTTTACATGCACCCGTCCATGGAATCTGCACACGGCTGCGGGTGGTTCCACTGTGTCGCAGCAGAGCGTGGGCCCCCCAAGCCAGGCCGCCCAGGCGCTGCACCCCCTCCTCCACCCACGAGCCGTGTGATCGCCAGCAGGTTGGGTCGTGCTCTGTGCCTCCAGGTCCTCACCTGTCAAGTGTGGGAAATAATAGTGCTGGCATCAACTGGGTTGTCCAGAGGATTCAATGAGTTCATACCTGGGACATGTTTACTGGTCGCTCCCTGTGAGTGCCCAGCTCAACGGAGTCACAGTTTAATCCCTTTTTTTAGAGAGAGGGGAACATGCTCAGAGAAGTCAGGGACCTGGTCAAGGTTCCACAGGTATTGGGTGACAAAGCAAAACATAAGTTAAATCTCTTCTGAGTCTGGGTCCTTTACGATATAATAAGTGTGTGTGTGTGAGAGAGAGAAACAAAACATTTCCTCCACTGAAGCCTCTCCTGTGAACATCTTCAGCCCACAGTATAATAATTGTTGCAGCCCTGGATGTGCCCTGGACCTTGTCCTGGTCAGCAGGTAGAGTCCTGGGTGGCTGACCAAGGCCTGGCTTCACCCAGAGCTGTGCTGTCAGCTGTGACTGCACAGGAACCCCTGGCGCTCTTGGGAACAGGCAGATCCTGAGCCAGGCAGGCGGGGTGGGGTCTGCACCTCTGCACTTCTAACAAGTTTCCACCTCAGGCAGGTGCTGCTTTTCTGGGACCCACACGACAGCCATGTTTTCAGAAATGCTGGCCACCAAACTGCTTGCTCCTGCACCTCCTGCTGCTGCTCTTTGGTTTACACAAGTTGTCTCCAGTCTTCCCCTCACATCCTGGGTCTGAAATTCTGGATCCACCTACATGGCGTCTCACAGCATCCGAAATCCCGAGGCCAGTTCCCTGGCTGGGCAGAGTCCCAGAGTCACAGTCTCCACCTGGGGGGAGCCTACACAGACACCGCTGGGACTGCTCCTGATCCGTGTTGTCTGACACACTTCAGGGGCACCCTCGTGTCCTGGATTCCAAAGAAAACACATGTTGACCATGGGGCCAGGCCCTGGGGGTGACAGGGAGCATGGGGGCTGTGGGAGGCACTTGGTGAAGGGGTCAGCTACCTCCCACCAACAGCCCCCGGGGGACACAGAGCCCGTCCATTCTAGAACCTCTGCAGTCCTGAAGTCCCCTCTCCCACCCAGGGCGACACAAATCACGACCCTCCCACGTTTTCCGTCAGTGCCTTCTGGCAGCCCGTTCCCTCAGACAGGATGTTACAGAGGAAGCGACACCCTCTGAGGACACTCCAGGCCGTGGTCAGAGATTATGAGAGACACGCCGAGACGTCCGCGTGTGACGATCCGAGGGTTTGCACACGTGCGAGGAACAATCCCAGGCAGCCAAACACCAGGCTGAAGGGAAAATTCTGTCCTAAAAAAGTTTTGCACTGGGAGTGTTCCATGACGGAATCAGCTTTTCACTCTGCTGTTTTTCCCCGCAGATCCCAGGGAAGTTTTGACAGAACCAGAAGTGTGGGCAGCGAATGAGGACTTTCTTTTTCCTCTTCCTCAGGATATACTCTGTTTCCACAGCAGGCAGTACCGGTGGTGCGGGCTGAGTTTGCCACGGTTTTCACCGCTAGAATTAGCTCCCTCTCTACTGGGGATTTTCCACGGTGACATAAATCTAGGCCTCATACTAGCAAAGTATGCTCATTGCTACCTCAATTAGAACAAGCGAACTCTTTGGAAATTCCCATGGCCTCAGCCAAGCCCTTAATGGGGTAGGTTTTTGAAAGTTCCGGATGCCCTTCTTTCCACGCCTGGCAAGGACAGGTCTCCCTGGCGTGACATGACATCCCCCTCAAAATATGACCCCCCCCCTGGATTGGAGGCCCCCATCAGCCTGTCTATTTAGGGCCTGAACATAATAGCAGGAGAAGACTCACTGTACAAAAATAAGCAGAGTAGGAAGGTCATTTGCTAAGCGGGGCTTGCCAGTGTTGGGGAAACTTTCTGTTATCAGATACCTGAGAACAGGGTCAGGTCTGGTCCCTCTAGTCCTTGTGATCCGGACACTGACTCAGAACCCGAAATCTGACCACTGGGCAGTGCCTGCCAGAGGAGGAAGAGCACAGCTGGGAATCAAACCTGGACTCTGTGTCAGGTCTGACCCTGCTGGCTATATAATCTCTCTGAGCATCGTTTCTTTAAAACGGTGAGAATCCACCTGCCCTGCCTATTCTCATGGGGTTATAGAGAGAGGAGGGTAACATGTTTAAAAGTGATTTGAAAGCTGTGAAGTGTTCTTCCATGCGTTAAATCTTGGCTTATTGTGATGATTAAATTAAATGAGAACACACACACACACACACACACACACACACACACACACACACACACCCCACAGACGTGTTTAACAGCTGGCTTGCTAGAAAGGGAAATGCCAGGGATTTTTACCATTTGCCTATTTCCATGGTGTCAATAATCCCTCCCTGGCTGATTTCAAAGTACCAGTGTGATGACACCAAGTGTCAAATTGAGAAGAAATGTGCAAAACTGACTCTTGGGAGCTGGGATGAGCCCACTCAAGCACACCCCACTGTTTGTTCTACCCCCATTTATAGGAAGCCCTTAGCTGTGCCTGAAAATGAGGGGCGCTGACCACCTCCTCCTCCTGCTCCTTATTCACTGATGGGGGGTGGGGTGGGGGGGTGGGGAATGGCAGCCCCGCCCTGTTTGCTGAAACAGCATCTCAGAAGGTGTGTTCTCTAAAGCTCCGCATCAGAGCTCTAATGCCTCGGGAGAAGTGACCACATCCTGCTTTTGCTTTATCCCCAGTTCCGGAACAGGGCCTGACCTGCTGGATGCTTCCCTAAAGGATGTGATGACAGCTTGCTATCTGTCGCTAAAACCCAGAAAGGGGTCAGACCCACCGAGATACAAGACCAGACGGCCCTTGCCTGTGGCCACGTGCACCACTGGGTTTCTCACGACTCTGGGGGTCGGTCTCCGCCCACCTGTGTTTCTTCTTTTTTGCAATTATTTTTTTCCTTAGGGCCGTACCCACAGTATACGGAGGTTCCCAGGCTAGGGGCTGAATCTGAGCAGCAGCTACAGGCCTACACCACAGCCACAGCAATGCCTGATCCCATCCGAGCCACGTCTGCGACCTACACCGCAGCTCACAGCAACCCCAGACCCTTACCCCAGTGAGCGAGGCCAGGAATCGAACCTAAACTCTCATGGATGCTTGTCGGGTTGTTTCCCCTGACACACAATGGGAACTCCCCTGTGTTTCTTCTTTACGCATCGCCCACAAGCCCCTAAACCCACCACCCATTCTGGTTCTACTGATTTCCCTCTGGGGCCTGGGCCCACTCGCTTCACTTCTCTGAGTCATCCTCTCCAGACACTCAGGTTCCAGGGCCCCCCCTCTTTCTCCCTATACCGACAGCCATAAGGCGAGTTGCCTCGAACTCAGGCAGGGACGTGTGTGTGTCTGTCTCTGCTGCCTCCCCCCGCCGCCTCCCCACCCTTCGCCAGGCTGCTCTGTCCCTAGGACAGTGTCCATCCAGAACAGGACCTCAGTAAACACTCTCTGAATACAAAGAAGCTAGTCCAGGGGATGGGACTCCAGGAAGGGAGGACAGGAAGGCATTCCAGGTGAGTTAATTATGCCAGGAAAGACCTGAAGTAATTGGTCCTTCCTTGGCTTGAGTACAATAGCAAAGGAAAATTGATTTTTAAGCCAAAAGAGTTCACGTCGCCATCCATCACTGACGATATGTCCCACCCAGTTTTATGTTCTCTCTCAATCCTGCATGCCAACATAAACTGCCAACTCCCTTGGCTTTCTCGGGGTAACCTGGAGAAAAATGAGATGGCGAGGTTCTCCAAGAACGGATTACAGATTTCCACATCACCTGTTTTTTGGAACACATACAACAGCCAAATTCACTCCATCCCAAAAGAATAGGTGTAACACTTGCACTTAGCGGGAGAAGGGAATAGCGTGCTTGTAACCAGGGTCACCGTAGAAAAATGCAGCTTTAAAAGCTACCATAAATGGTCCTGATGGCTGAGTTCCTGAGCTAAAAGTTACATGTTCTTCTTATACACTCAGAACAAGTGTGATTCCCCGATTTAAAGAAAACCAGGGAGAGAATGCGCATTTATTAAGCATCGAATAGGGCTTTTATGAAGCCACAGTGCTCAGAACAGAATCCTAGTCTGCACACAGCCCTGTGAAGTATACGTTTTACCTCATTTTAGCGATGAGGTAAACATGCACGGAGACTTTGGAAACGCGCCCAAGGACACACACATTAATGAGCGGCAGAGTCAAAATGACCACCAGGTCGCCATGGATGCAGATTGCAGACTTCGCTGTCACTTTACCATCGGTTCTCCGGAATGAATCCCAGGAGGAGAGTCATCAAGACTGCAAAGGAGGCAAGCCCTCCTTCCTTTCCTTCCTTCCCCTGCCCTTTGTGGGAGCCAAGCACGAGCCGAGAGAGGAGGAGCGATGTGTAAGCCAGGGAGTAGAGGACCAGATAGAATTTCTTAAGCTCACAGCTATTAAGTCTTTAGGTCTGTGGGCTCAAGACAGCCAGAGGAATGATGTTAGCTCTTTAAAAAGACTAGAGGCAAGAAATGTTTGTTGAAATTAACATGGAAAATTCCCCAACTGGCTATTCATCCTGCAGTCCGTGGAGTCCCTCAGTGCCTGTTAACCCGTCTCTCATCTGACCCACCCTCCACCTCCAACTAAGGACCTGGAAGGAAGGGTGTGGGTCTCGTTCATTTTACAACCCTAAGGGCCTAGCAGACAGAGTTGTTGGCAGAGAGTGGGTGTTTGAAAAAACAGTTTTCTGAATTGGACTCCCCACCCACCCCCACTTTTATTCCCATAATAACCTTTCAGCATCTTTCAACTAACTCTCATCCTCGGCCTGCTTTTTCCTCTAGAATGTGTCTCCACCAGCACCTCCCCGACCCCCTACTTTTGTCCTATGCATAACAGGGTTCTAGCACTCGCAGAATTATAGCTTCTACAATTATTATGCTCCGAGTGAGGCTATATGTCCTTTATAGGAACAGTTGGTTATCGAGTTCTGTGCTCTAAACATCTAGCAGAGTGCCTGATACACAGGAAATGCTGATTAAACCTCCATTAAGTAGGATTGACTTTGGCAAAGTTGGTGACAAGGTGAGTCTCTAACATCTGAAATCTTTAAATACAGTCTCTGCAGAAATACAGTCTTTGAGCAGAAAATCCCAAGAGGACAAGGGTCAGATCAAACTAGTTATCAAATACAGCTTGAAACACAGAAGAGATCGCTTTGTTCCTAATGGTAGGATTTTTGTATTTTTAGGAGTTGAGGATCCATTCAGAGCATCATGAATTGAAACTGCTCTGGAGTCACCTGTGACTAAACCAGGGGATTTAATATAGACTACTTAGCATCATAAACTCACAGCCTGACCAAGAAAAAAACCAACATACGGCATTCACTGTGCGTCAGGCTCCAAATAGGCAGGGATGCAGTGGATGCATGATTAGGCTGCTTCCAGACTCCCTGCCCAAATCATAGCGTCACAGAAACCCAGAGCTGGAAGTGGGTACCCGTTTCTTTACTGCAGCACTTCTTAGAAACTTTAAAGCATCTAAAGTCTATGGAGACCCTCCCTGAAGGGACAGGGCACACCTTGCTTTCCAACCTCCTTTGGCCATAGACTACTTCTTTATTAGAACATGGGTTGCCACCCTCTGGGTGGTGGTGCCCCCCCTCTGGATCTGCCCTTCATTATGTTCGATTCCACAAATACCCAGTAACCACCTCTTCCTTGGGCCTGAGGTGGCATTCTGCTGTGGGAAGGACCACACAGAGAATAACAGTCTCTGACCTTGTGTGACCTTTGGTCTCACATGGGAGATGAGAGAAGGCAGAACCAGAGAAGAGGCACAACCCAGACCAGGATGAAGGTCAGCCAAGGAGTTTTCCCAAGCAAAGCTGAAAGTAGTGTGGGGGCGTGAAGGGGGAGATGCAGCACCAGGCTTAGGTGTGGACACTGGCTCAGGGAGACACCTCATGGAAGAGGTGGGCTTTCCACCCGCAGACGTGGGGAAGGTAGTGCTAGGAAGGGCAGCAGGAGAGAAGACACACATGGGGAAGGACAGGCCACCGCGTCGGAGGTGGGCAGGCAGTGGGGTCACGAGGAGAAAACGTGGGAAGGGGCTTTGGGGTCCCTGTGCCACAATAAAGAGTTGATATTTCAGGGAGAATTCTGGGAGGTCTTTTAGCAGGTGGAGTGACATAACTAGAGCTACATTTTAGGCCAGAGAGGCTTCCTAATGCTTTCCCTTATACCATCTGTTAGTTCCCAAATAACTCTCTAAGGAGATGACTGATCCCAACACAATATGACATAAGGTGAAAGCACACTACGTGTGACTTTCATGTCACTCTACCATCTTAGATAAAATAGTGGAAAGGTCTTCCAAAGAAGATGGACTTGGTAATTATTAGTGAATATTAAGGATGTATGTTATGGAAAGAAAGGTGACAGATGAAATCTGTTGTGTCATTTATCTATCACTATTTAGCAGAATGCTAGGATAAACTCAGTGACTTAAAGCACACATTTATTATCTCGCAGTTTTTGTGAGACAGAGCCCAGGGACAGTGGAGCCTGGTCCTGTATCTCAGAGTCTCTCTCTCACCAAACTGAAATCAAGGAGTTGGCCGGAACGAGGGTCTCATCTAAAGGCTCAACTGAGGAAGGACCTGCTTCCAAGCGCAAGTGTTTGTTGGCAGAATGCAGTGTCTTGGAGGTTGCTGGACTGAGGCCTGCCTCAGATCCTGGCTTTCCTCGGGGCGTGGCTGACTCTCGGCCCAAGGGCCACCCTCCGTTCCTGACCGCTTGGCCCTCTCCAACACGCAGGCCTGGTCTATCAAGGCCTGGCCAGCAAGGGAGAAAATATGCCTGTAAAACGGAAGTCACTACCTATGTAACGTAATCAGGGAAGTGGTATTACTTTAATGTCTTTTTTTCTCCTTGCTTTTTAGGGTTACACCCGAGGCATATGGAGGTTCCCAGGCCAGGGGTTGAATCGGTGCTACAGCCGCCGACCTCTACCACACCACAGCAAGGCGGGATCCAAGCCTCTTCTGTGACCTACACCACAGCTCACGGCAGCACCGAATCCTTAACCCACTGAGCAAGGTCAAGGATCGAACCCCCATCCTCATGGATACAAGTCGGATTCTTTTCTGCTGTGCCACAATGGGAACTCTAAATGTTGCCAATCTTCTATTGGTTAGAAAAAAACGACTCGGAGAAGAGGATTACAGAGGACCACAAACACCAGGATGCAGAGAGGACTGGGGCCATCTTAGAAGCTGCCAGCCTTGTCTATAGCTTACTAACTTCCTAGCACAGTGTAAACTTAGGAGAAATTAATGATTTTGTTAAAGTTTTACTGAAGTATAATTTAGAAGGCTGTGATACTTTCTGCTATACAGCGAAGTGATCCAGTCATATACACATATCCATTCGCTCTCACATTCTTTTCCCACATAGATTATCACAGAATACTGGGTAGAGTTCTCTGTGCCAGTCAGCAGGTCCACGTTGGCCACTAATAATGTTTTCATAATTATATTCCGAATAAAACTATAGATCTTGGGATCAGTGTGGGAAGCAACTGATTTTGGTGGAATGTTTGGGAGTGGTGAATAACCCTGGGTTAATCACTGTTCCTTGCAAGTCGGGACCCTATTGTAAGAACCGCCTTGGGGCAGAGAAAGTGGTCCCCCTTACCTTGGCGGACTCCTCTCCCCTGCGGGCTGCAACTCCGTCCTCAGGACACAGCTCAGCCAGGCTGCTTTCATTGGAGTCCTTAGACTCCACAGGCCCTGGGAAAGGAAAGACACTCTTTTGTTCTGTGCCAATGAAATAAGATACTCTTCATTCTGTCTGGTCTGGTTCATACCCCTTTCTAGGATTGCCTCTTTCACATAAAGAATGTACCAGCTACATTCCTGAAGATGAGAAACCAAAGCCTGTCAGCGCTGATTTGTGATTCTTGTAATTCTCAGAGGAAGAAAGAGAAGATGGGGAGGGTTTATGTGAATACAAGTAACAGTTAGAGAAGGACAGTCGGATTGGCCGGGTCAGGAGATGGCTAATAAAATACAATGTCTTTGATCTGTAGGTCACCAGTTTATTCAGCGTTGCCCTGAGAAATTCCCTTGAAACATGCATTTTTGGAACTCTTCCAGAAAAGCCTAAAACCTTAGGATTATGTTTTTTTTTTGTTTTTTTTTTTTTTTTTTTTTTTTTTTTGGTACTGTGCTGGGTTTTGATTTATCATTCCCTATGAAGTTATGGGTGAGTTTTCACCTTTATTTGTGCAAAAACCATCGAGGCACACTACGTGCTCCCCCTGAAAGTGGTGGTGTGGGGATCCTGCCAAATATGACAATCGGGATTCCTGTTATAGCTCCAAGGGAAATCACCATGCCAGCCAGAGCTGTCGAATGGAGGGTCTCAAGGTCTTGCTATTCAACCTGGCCATCAGACATCAGCGGAGACTTTTTCCATCAGACCGTGGAGCCCAGAGGAAATGCCACAGGATACTAAACATGTCAACACCACGCTTTTCAAGAAGAAATGTGAGATGCTGGCTTTGGTCACCAAGATGACCCATACTCTATCAGTGATCAAAGCTGGTCATGTTCCTTTAGCGTTAGCTCCCTACTATTTATTCAGACAGCCATGTGGAAAGCACAGGATGTAAACTCTGTTAAACAAGAGAAATAGAGAATTTAGGGTTGTCGAATTACCCAGATTTTGGTTTTAGGGCAAAACCATCTTTGTTGTAAAATGTTATATTTTGTTTAAGGTATTTGATAGGCTGGGTAGGTGGATGGAGAGTTACAGTTACATGGGGTTACGTTTGGGTTTGTGATGGCTAAATTTCACCTCAAGAAGAAGTGTGCTGTCTCAAAAGTCAATTTTACAATTTGCAAGGAAAAGGAATCAGGTCTCAAAAAGAAGGAAAGGAGTTCCCTTCGTGGCTCAGTGGTTAACGAACCCGACTAGGATGCATGAGGATGTCAGTTCGATCCCTGGCCTCACTCAGTAGGTTAAGGATTTGGCGTTGCCATCAGCTGTAGTGTAGGTTGCAGACATGGCTTAGATTCTGCATTGCTGTGGCTGTGGTGTAGGCTGGCAGCTGTAGCTCCAACTCTACCCCTAGCCTGGGAACCTCCATATGTCATGGGTACGGCCCTTAAAAGAAGAAAAAAAAGAAAAAAGAAAAAAGGAAAGATGAAAGGGATAGAAAAGTACAAAGATCCAGAGGGGAAAGTAGACACTCAGATTCACAATAAGTGTGACTGTACTGTTTCTAATATCTTAAAGCTTTTTGCTATGAACTATAACACACACTCAGAAAAAATGTACAGAACACAAATGTAGAACTCAATGATTTGGCAAGAGAACCATGTTAATCTTGACCTAAGTTCATACACGATATAGCCAACTCCCCAGGAGCCCTTCATATACCCTTCTAGCCATCACCCCTGTGTACCCACAAGAGTAACCACTCTCCAGTCTTTTGTGATAACCATTCTTTGCTTTCCCACACAGTTTTAATGCCCATGCATGCATCACTAAGTATTATAATTTCAGTTGCTTTTGAACTTTATATGATATACTCGGAAACATGCAGCATGAACTTTTTTCACGTCTTGCTTCCTTTGCTCAACGTAATGTTTGAGAGATTCACTCAAGGTTGTTGCTGTGATGCAGCTATAGTACATTACTTTTCATTGATGTATACTATTCCATTCCATGGCTACTCTCCCATGTATGTATCCCTTTTACTGTTTTTTTGTTTTGTTTTGTTTTGTTTTTTTAAGGCTGCACCTATGTCTTATGGAAGTTCTCATGCTAGGAGTCGAATTGGAGCTGCAGCTGCCAGCCTATGCCACAACCACAACCACAGCAATGCAGGATACAAGCCACATCTATGACCTATGCTGCAGCTCACAGCAACACCAGATCCTTAATCCACTGAGTGGGGCCAGGGATCAAACCCAAGTCCTCGTGGATACTAGTCAGATTTGTTATCACTGAGCCACAACTGGAACTCCAAAAGGAAATTTTTAATTACTGTTTTATCCATATATTTAGTTGTTTTAAAATGGACTTCTCTGGATGTCCAACGAGATTGCTGCTAATTGACGTTGATATTTATTTTATTGTATTTTGCACCAAATATACATGATTGAATAGCTATGATAATTAATAATACTATATAATTATCCATAATAGAAGTAATAATACTTTCTAAAGATAGAGACCTTTAGGATTTACTGCTTTTCTTTTCAGTTACTCCTTACTACCAGTCTATTACAAAGTAATAGAGGAATTAGTTTCATTTTAGAAAGCTTAATTATGTTCAGCAATTCCCAAACACAGGTAAGTATCAGAATCACCTTTGGAGCCTTAAAAAATTTTTTGCTCAGGCCTAGGGCATCTAAATCTCCATGGTTTGAATCTAGGATTTTTTGCTTTCTTTGTTTTGTTTTGTTTTCTGTAAAATTCTTTAGATGGTTCCTATTTATGGCCTTGGTTAAAAATTCGCCATGCTTCAAAAAAAAATCTACTAGACAACTCACTAAACACAGCTAGGGCTTGAATCCAATAATTCTGACTCTAATTAATTGCTCTCCCCTTCCCTCTCAGAGCTGATTTTGAAACCAACTGAGGTATAGATGCTGGACTCACACAGATGGAAATCCAAACATCAGTTTTATTATTTTGATGTTCTCGTGTTTGGGCCTCCTGATACTTCTCCTGAAGCTTAGCTCTTGTATTGATCCATAAAGGAAGCATTTGGGACGAAGAGCAGGGACATTCCTCAACCCAGAATTACCACCTCATTAGGGAGAACTGGGAGAGGGGGGCTACCTCTCAGACAAGCCTGGGCCTTGACTCCCATGCTTCCATTCAGAGCAGAGGCGGGAAGAGAATGCAATCTCTCTTTTGGCAGGAATAGGGGGAAAGGATGGAGTGGGGGGGGGGAGGAGGAGAAAGGAGGGGGATGGAGGGGAAGCAGGGAGGGCTGAACGTGTCTAGTTCCTTAAGTCACTCCTGCTTCATTGCCACAATGGCAGAGGGGAGAGACACCAAATTATTCCTCCTGTTCTCTTTCCTTCCGAGCACATGGAATGGAAACTCTCTCACTTCTAAGGAAAATTAAGGAATGCTAGATAAGTGTTCCAACAGCTCCCCTCTCTGATTCTCTTTGCGCAATAGTACCACCCTTAAGATTGGTCAAGAAGGGCCTTTTCCCCCGTCCTTTTGACAAGTCCCTCTCTGTCCATCCTGTAGACACCCCTCATCCATGGGACCAAGTGGACATGCCCACTTAGAGCCTGTACTAACCCACCTTCTAGGCCATGTCAGGTATCTGAGGCCTCAGGATCCCCAAACACCAAAAGCCTGCATCACAGGCCTATATTCCTGAGGGTAGAGTGGCCCTGGTCTTTGCATCCCTAGGTCTGAGGGGGTTGCATTTTGACTGTGGGGATATGGCAGAGCTGAGTCTTGCCCACATGAGGTCCCTGCAGAGCAAGGTGCGCTCAGCAAGGGCTGGCCCTCCCTTCACCACCCTCCTGTGGTCTGGAATTCTGAAGTTTTGAATGTTCCAAGTTACAATATGCCCTTTCATGGTAAATCAACAGTTCTTCAGTTTTTAAAAATGCCCTTCCAGGTCAGTATGAAGGAATATTTGACAAGATCAAAACATAAGACAAATTTTATTTAACAGTTTCTTAGCTTGATTTATAACTTTTAAATAATTTAGATATATGGTGCGTGGGCCTCCATTTGTATTCTGGCTCAGAGCCCCACCAGGTTAAAGGCAGGCCTACTTCCATGAGCTCAATTATAAAGCTTAATTAATTAAATTCTTAAAAAGCCTATCTTTCAATCAACTCTCCGTATTTATATAAGAAATAGTCTAGAATAGGCAGAAAAATGTTGACATGGTTATCACCTACAGGGGTGGGATTTGGGGTGATTGAATACTTTTCTTCTAGCTTATTTATATTTGTTATTTTTTTGACAATGAACATGGAATGGAATACTCGTGTAATTCATTAGAGGGGGAAGGTGAACATTAATCAGGTCATACCTCCCACCCCACCCTCCCCAAATAACCTTGGGTCCTACTGGTTATGGCCAAGGGAACCAAGTGAGCCTGCGAAACACACTCTAGTTCTACTGCTGATACATATTTTTTTTGTGAAAAAGGACTGCGGGGGCATAAGCAGGTATTCTGGCCACAGACGGCTATAAAAATACCAAGACAACTTTTATCACCCCTGGCACCAGACATCTTATAGGCCAAACTGATTGCAGTAAGCAGAGTGATTAAGGGCACATAGAAGACTGGAAAAAATTCTGCAGCATTGTTTCTCAAGCCTCAGGGTCATGACCCCTGCAGGGATTACGGAAACCGGAACCAAGTTGCTGGCTGCCCCAATCCAGGGGCTCCACCAGTCCCTGGGACCTGAAGACCATCCACAATGCCCCTTTCTCTTGATCATAACAAGAACTAATTGTGCTCAGTTGCTGACAACATACTCTGCACACTTCATCAGATGTGACCCCTACAACAATTCTGTCTGGTATGTAGGGTGGCTGTTTGCATTTTATAGCTGAGGAAAATTCAGGCCCACAGAATGAACTCAGGTGTGGTCACAGCTAGGAAGTGGTGAAGCTGGAACTTAAATCCAGGTTTTCTAACCACAAGTTCATCCTAGGCAGTCAGTTCCCCATTGTGGCATTTGTTCTGCCTACTCTTTTCCATCACTGTTTCTCTCTCCTTTTCCTAGCATCAACCCCCAAAATCCTGATAATAGGAGCTTGGTTTTGTTTCTCCTTCACTTTATAAAAATCCTAGGAGTTCCTGCTGTGGTGCAATGGATTAAGAACCCGACTGCACTGCGGAGATGCGGGTTCGATCCCTGGCCCAGCACAGTGGGTTAAAGGGTCTGGCTTTGCCAGTGGCATAGGTCACGACTGTGGCTCAAATTCAATCCCTGGCCCAGGAACTTCCATGTGCCACAGGTGCGGCTATAAAATTAAAAAAAAAAAAAAAATCCATCACATTTTTTCCTTCCCCACCCACATTTGCTGCCCAGAAACAAGGAAAGTTTGCAACAGAATGAAAATGTTGAGGATCACAACACATTGGCACCATGGTCCAGCATCACTAAATGTCATTAAGCTTCCAAACGGGGAACAACGTTAATTATCAAATGGTTTCTAAGACACTCTGATGTGTATATCTATGCGTACATTTTTATTTTCGAAGCACATGCATCTTCCCGATTAACCATGTTATAACATCTGTGTCACATGGATCACTGGCTGGCTACAGAGAGCTTAAGGACCTCCTCAAGTCCCGCAGGAAAAGAGTCCTCGAGAAGCACTTCTGTTTGTGAGTAGCACTATAACAACGTCGTCTGCCTATGAATGCTGATGTTCACTTGAGCCCTCGGTCTGGAAAAAGTCAGCCATGCACAGGTTGGCTCCTGACAACGTTAACATGAGTTACCACCCCTCACCCCTTTCTGGGAACAACACCACGGACAGATTGAAAAAGTGGCTGATACTTACCACACAGAGGACCGAGCTCCTAGCATCAGTTTTCTGCCCCACGGTCCTTGGCGGGAGTCGCTTTTCATAGATCACAATGTTGGCGCAGGGCCACGAGATGGTGTGGTTGACTCAAAGGTCACTGCCATTTATAAGAAGTCAGAATAATAAAAAGGAAGGCAGATCTGACATCACTGGCAAGGGAAAAATTTGAGTGCTGTGCTACGCAAACTAATCACTGCTAGTTCTGAATAGGGTGGGAGGAGTGAAGTCCTTACTGAACAAAGCCAAACCCAAAAAGGTCCACATAGAAAGTCCAATCACTCTACTAAGAGTTTGCAAATCTCCTTGAAATTGACATTAACTTGTTATTTATCGTAAAGTCAAAGGGGAAAACAAAATCTGCTCAAGTGAACTCTTTATTAACCACTTTATTAACTAGAGTAAAAGAGAAGGAGCTTTATAATAAAGTAATGAGAACACGCATACACGCAATTGGTTTCTAAATTGGCTTTGCTGCGAGCTGCATATCCTGAGTAAAAAGTACTTCTTTGTCCACTAAGCTATTGCAACCTAAAAAAAAAAAAGAAAAATTTCAAGATAAGCTCAGCTTTTATAGTCCACTTGGTGAAAACCTAATGCAGCTACAATTATTATTAGGCCTTGGTCTGTGAAAGACTCTATAAGAGTTAAAGGCAAGCCAGCACTACCTTTAGCCCATAAGGATTACTCTTTTATTAGCATAGTCTTGGGATTAGTGGAAATGTCTATCTAATGAATGCAGCTACTATATTTGAGCACACGCCTGAATAAGCTGCTTGTTGATTGAAACCTATCTATTTATAAGCACTTCTGAACGTTGTGAAAAATCCAACTGTTGCACCACAGCATGGCGCCCACCATTTGAATAAAGGCTCTTTGCCACTACATTCTAGAGCCTATTGAATGAACAGGCAGAAAGGAAGTGTGTTGCATCCACTTAATAGGTTTTATTCCCCACTCTTGACTAGTAAAGTAGAGTTACCTTATCTAAACAGCAATTTAGATGAATGCGGATGTTATACAAAACAGAAATGGGGAAAAAGGGATACTTTTTAGCAAACTCACCCATGGTTTTAACCTAGTGGACTTACCATAACTGGGATAAATGATCACAAGTAGCCCCAACTAGCCAGGCCTCTGCTTACGTCAGTCTTCGGATGCAGTCTGGAAAGGAAGTGGTTACACATACTCTCTATCATTCCTTCTTTGCATTTCTGCTTATGAAAGTGTACTAATGGATGTTTAACAGGAACTAGTACAGCATGAAGAGAATAGCCTGATACACAATTAAATAAGCCAATGCTTTCACATTTGGGGTCCTCACTACTATACGGAGGCTCCATTTGAGGTAAGGCCAAGCCCTCCATCCTTATTCCAAGTACATTCTAAGATTCTATAGTTTTGAACCCCACCATTCTACCTGCCACCCCTCAACACACACCCCATGGCTTTGCTTCCCAGACTCAGCTTCCTGAGGCTTGGGTTTGGGTGTAGAGATTTCTTATTCCACTGGATTTTTTATAAAAGTATAGTTGATTTGCAATGGTTTACCAATTTCTGCTGTACAGCAAAGTAACTCAGTTTATATATATATACATACATATATATAAAATATATTTTATATATTTTAAATATTCTATCATGGTCTGTTCCAGGAGATCAGACATGGTTCCCTGTGCTATACAGTAAGATCTTGTTGTTTATCCATTCTAAATGTAATAGTTTGCATCTACCAACCATTGAGGTTTATTTTAACTCCTCTGCAGTTAAGGTCCCCATTTACCTTGCTGCTTCTTTGGAAAAAAGGCTAACAGAGAATTTATTAAAATTAAAAAGACCAAATAATCCTAAATAATCTTAACACCACAGGCAACTGTTAACTGAGACATGGCAAAACGTCTCTCCTTGAAAAACTTTATAAACAATGACAGGCAAACGTTCCAGGTATCCCATTGTTAGAAAGAGAAAATTAAAATCAGCTGACTTTTTTTTTTTTTTTTTTTCTAGCCCCAGCATAACAAGTAGAAAGAATGCAGGCTTTAACAGTCTGAATTCTGGCTATTTCTCTTTCCAGAGTTTGTGACCTTTAGTTTCCTGGTGACATCACAAACCTACCTCATGAGAACACAATAACTTGTAGCTATAAGTATTATTATTCATGCTGTGGGAACTCAATAAAGATTAGAGGATAACATCTTTTATATTTTTCTAGTCGACAAAACAAAAAAGTAATTCTGAAAACAAACATTTTAATACTGTAATTTCTAAGAGTAAGGCATTTGGAAACAGTAAATATTTAAAGCATAAAATAGCAATATGAAGCACCAAAGACTCTGCAGGAAATGAAATATAGGTGTTTAAATAGATACTATGTTGCTGACTGGGTGAAAGTGCTACAAGAGATATTAAGAACTTGATGGGAGGTACTATTAGCACAACTCATTCTACAGATGAAAAAAATCAAATCCCAGAGTTAAGTATTAAGTGTTAGGTGGGAGAGATGAGGTTTTTACCATATTATCTCCTCACATATTTTCTTCAATTATGTTAAACATTCACCCACCTAGTAAGATTATTAAACATAACTAATAGGACTATATCTTTTTAAAAAAAGTATCTAATAGCTCTTTTGTGAGATCATTCCAAGAAGAAGGAGGGGTAGGGCAGCTTCCTGGAGACTTTGGTCCACTAGAGCATTTGAGAATAGGACTGGGAGGGAACAATCCTTTTGAGACTTGGTTTGTGGCAGTTCACACTCACCAGTGCCTTTCTACTTTGAACCCAAAGGAAACCAAACTGTGAAATAAAAACTTCTAAAACTTGGAAATTCCTATTCAATCTTTTACTTGATTCCTGAAATCTTTACCCTTTTCAGTATTTATCTTGTTTCTGCTGGGGTTCACAGCTTAGTACTGAAAAAGGGTTAATCTTAATACCTTATTCCATCCATCCATCCATCCATTCACCCACCGACCTATTCTCCGTTGGCTTCCATAAAAGCTACAGGCGTACATGTAACATTCTCTAGTGCTACTACATCATTTTTTTGGTCTTTCTCATAGTTACTGTGTCTCCTATAAGAGAAACTGCTTTGAAACATACATCAACCTTTTTTTAGGCTAGTATGATACTAGAAAAAAGAAGCAGGTAGTTAAGGAAAGGAAGCACTGCTAAGCATTTATAGCCAAATTCACTGAGGAAAGTTTTTAAAATCTTTTTTTTTTAATGTTCAGAATACTTACATTTGTGAATTATGTATTTTTTAAATTTCCAAAGTCAGTACAAACTCACAAAGCAGCAAGGAACAGAAATTATTCTCATTTTATAAATAAAGACATGGAAAAGAGCAAGGGTCAAATGACTTATGTATGGAGCCCAACATTCAGCAACCCAAGCCAGGACTTCAAATTCCTCACTGTGACTTGTGGAGTAAGATTATTAAGCTCAGCTGCTGCCTTCAGTATTTGTTTCCACAGACATTACTAAGAAAACATTCTACTTTGGCATTTTTGTAATATGGCACCATTTATAGCTGTCTTCACTCACAATAACCTTATTAAATAACCATCTTTAGGGCTGGCAGTATATACAATGAGGCGGGTCAGCCTGGTTACTACTGGCTAATGGTTCCGTCAAAATATGAGTTAGGTCATTTTTTTTTACATTTTCTTGATTTAGAAATTAAGCCATACCCACATGTCTAATTTAGCCAAGCCTGTATCTTTCTGACCCAAATACAAAAATCTCAAGACGTGTAACGGTTTCCATCACCAAACATACTCTTTTATCACTTTTGGATAATACATCAGCCAATCTAATGATTCCACAAACTTAGTGTGTGATTTTTTTTTTTTTTTCCCTGAGTAGACTTTTTCCAAAAAATGATCTAATTCATTTTAGGCTGAGAGAGAATATACTAAAAAGAAAACTACATTTTTTTTTTCTCTTTGTGCTGAAATACCTGAAGAATAATTAAAATAGTGAATTCAACCATAATTAAGCTTAAGGAAAGAGGAAAGGGACATTTTATTTACTGTATTTCAGAAAGCTGCCATGTTTGGGAAAATCACAAAAACAAGAATGTTAGCCATACAAGAAAAATTTATTAAAAAAATGAGTATTTTGAATTTCAGATACACATGTTATGAGAGAAATTCCAGAAGGGGAAACACCTTCTTCAGAAACTGTTCCCAGGGTGGTCAATACTGATTTCGAAATTGGTTGCTTAGGTCTTGAAGCTCTGTTACTAAGGCGTCCATAGCTGCTGTTTCACTAACTAACTCCGTGGAAATTTCTCCAGTTGCCACATCTGTAAAAAGTTGCTGCAACAGAAAGACCAAAGCAGAACTATCAAAACAACAACAACAAAAACTCTTAAAATAATATAGATACAGAGTAGAGAATTAATATTCCCTTTGCATAATTATATCACATTTTAGTAGCAACGGTAGTGTCTGTTCTGTTCACCATCCTAGAAATGTACAAGCTTCAATAATTAAAAGATGAATCAAAAAACAGGCCTGAACCTGTAAATTCAAATGAGTTCTGCTCTTCAAAACGGCTGCCTTGAATACTGATTATTTCTTTCAGTGTTATAAGATGATTTTTGGATAAGCAGACATTATTCATCCAAACAAAACAAATCTATTCATTGTGTATACAAGCAAAACAAATATATATTATATTCAAGTTCATATAAATCACATTCTTTATGTTAATTATTTAAAAATTAATTTTAGATTAGGACTCAGAGGTCACAAAAATCATCAGGATTTGGTAAAAGCAAAAGAAGCCCCCCAAAATAAAAGTGCCTTCCTTCTGTAAAAGGAACTGCCTTGGGTGGCATATTGCAACATATTTCAATAATGCCACTAAGGCTGAAACATTCTGGAATGCCTCTCTAGAAACTGCCTGCTAAGCCAGGATAGGCACCCAAGAAAATCAGCTCCGGGATTTTATGACCACACTGTGTGTGTGTGTGTGCGTGCACACATGCACGTGAGCATGTGTGTGTGTGTTCTAATCAGAACTGTAATTTACGTAGCTTTAGGTGACTTTAGGTGAGCCTCTAGAGTCTATCTAGTTTATTTCCATGCAGTCCCAGGCCTGGCAAGAAAAGACCAGAAATTCATGCAAACAAAGCCTGCTATTTAACACGGTCATCTGCATTCATTTTCATTTCTTTCTAGTCGTACCTACAGCACATGGAAGTTTCTGGGCCAGGGATAGAACCTGCGCCACAGCAGTGATAATGCCGGATCTTTAATCCACTGAGCCACTAGGGAAATCCCATTTTCATTTTTTGAAATGTTTTGAAAAAGGGTTCTTCTGGAATGCAATTCTGTTTAGCAAACCCAATTTGTTCAAAAAGTAGAAAAGGTGAATGATTTACTACAAAATCAGAGACTTCCAAACTTCCAAATATTATGTGCAAAATATGCAAAAAGGTGACTTTTTTTTTTTTTTGCGACACCCACGGCACGTGGAAGTTTGCTGGGACCAGGGATGGAACCCACACCACAGTAACAACCCAAGCCTCTCTGCAATGACAATGCTGGATCCTTAACCCGCTATAAGAGAACTCCAAAAAACGTGCTTTTTAAAGGAGGTGTTGGGAAACAATTTTTCCCATTCTTGGATAATTCAGTTGAGATGTAATGAGAGCAAAATCTAAACACAGTTGATGTTTTGAGGCCTCATTTTCAATGTTTGGGAATCTTCCACAATATGAAAGGATGGGCAGTACAGACAAGACTATTTAAGTCATATAAGTACAGATCCATGTAAAATTAATAAATCATAAGAAAAAACTTTGCACAGAGGTAGGGAAATCTGTGACGTACATCTTGAAGAAATAAACAATTACGGGTAGGTTAGTGCTCTCACCGAAACTAGGAAACTTAGCCCCCGATTTAGGAAGGGGAGTGAGAGAAAGTCTACTACCCTAACTTTCTTTGAGGGAGCTCCTGCAGCTTCTTGGGAGACACATAAATCTCAAGCTGTGCTGCCAAGTTGGGAGGAAATAGTTCCCCAGATAGATTACAGAAAGCTGGTTCCAGCATGCAGATTAATAAGGAGAGACAAGTGAGTTAATAACCTAAAGAGGCAAACATGATCCTGGGAAAAGATCTGAAAAGATCAAGCAATTAATATAAAGGCCTACTCTGGAAAGGTTTTTACACGCGTCCAGAGGTGACCTTCACAGGCTAAGGACTTGCTCTCAGAAATGAGTAAAAATTAGTTTGCAACCCAAGAATAAATAGTGAAGGCGAGTAAAGGCATGCGCTAAATTGTGCTAGAAGTTACATTCCTTTAAATTTTGCTTCCGGAGGTATATACGCCAAACCTGGCTGTAGGTCAGAATCATCTGGGGAATTTAACACATATTTCCCAGGCTCTGTCTCAGACCTGGTCTATCACAGCTGAAGATCTGGAGTCCAGTCTTCCAAAAAGCTCCCTCACTGATTCTGCGGTATCCCCATCCTAGCACCGATTCACAGGTTGGTATGTGTAAACCGAGCGCACCTGCTTTAGGCTTTAGGTGTCAAACCCAAGTCGCCCACCTACCTTAACATTTTTGTCAGATCCATATACCACCTACTTAATATTTATCTCTAAATCAATGTTTTGTTTTATTTTATTTTATTTATTTTATTTTATTTTATTTTTTTGTCTTTTCAGGGCTGCACTTGAGGCATATGGAAGTTCCCAGTCTAGGGGTCCAACTGGAGCTACAGCTGCTGGCCTAGGCCACAGCCACGCGGGATCCCAGCCGAGTCTATGACCTACACCACAGCTCATGGCAACGCCGGACCCTTAACCCACTGAGCGAGGCCAGGGATCGAACCCACAACCTCATGGTTCCTAGTCGGATTCATTTCAGCTGAGCCACGACGGGAACTCCCAATGTTTTATTTTAATAGAAATGTTTTTAAAGGAAACATTAGAACACCACTATAAATAAAAAATAAACAATAATATTCGGGAAATTGCAGGTTTGATATATGAGTTAATGCTTTTCCTAATATGCCTTGAAGTAAATATATGTTAAAACCAAACGTTTGCCCAAGTGTTACTAGCAGTCTCTATGCCACACTTTGGGACAAGTGGTAATAAGTAGGAGAGCATCGTTTTAATTTTACTTCAAGAAGTTATAAAACCTCAAGAGCCGAATTATAAATATTAATTTCAAAGACTTCTAAGTGACCCATGAGTGGGGTAGTTTAGTCACAGGTCAACGAGGTCCTCACAGGTATAACTACCCACCTAGGGGCTGATATCTCAAGTATCACATGGGCCTAAAATCATCCCGCGTGTAAAAGACTTAAGAGCAACTGGCTGATACCAAAGACCTTCTTTCCTATGATAATTCCCATTAAGCCACATTTCAGTCTCACCTTTGCTTTAGATAACAGGCCCCGCAAATTGAGTCGAACTGAAGAAAGCACCTGTACGGCCTCCTGCGGACTGGACTTATTTTTACTGCATTTTATAGCCACTGGAAGACAAATATGGAGGAAACACCCATTAAAAGTTGATAATGATAACTCAGAGTTACAAAAAGCAATTATTTAATTAGGATGTTATAGTTGCCATCTTGAGAAAAATTTCTCCATGGAACACTTTTATTTTGGTAAAACAGAAATAAGTTACATGCCTAATTTTTCCTTTTATCAGTTAAGAAGGAAAATTTATTGCTAAAAGAGAACCTTAAGGAAAATGAGTGATTTTTGGTGGGTTACAGATTGTTGGGAAGAGACTATGAAAACTCACACAGACACACACACAAACATAAGCACAGACTAACGAAATTAGGCAAAGACATGATCTAACTAACACAAGGTGTCTACAGGGAGCAAAACCAGACACAGCCCATCTTAATGGGGCTTCCCACAGTCTGAGTCCTGAATAAGGACTCACAATTGCTGACGGCACCAGCCCAAGGAAGTGACATGGCAGATATTTACAACTCAATTCTTTTCATTTCATTCAACTTCACTTTCATGCTCCATTTACATCACTGTTCTGGAATAACTGACATCAACCACCTAGGTACCTGCACTCAGGGGTGACCATGGCCAGGCTCTTGGGTCGCTAAGCCATGCTTGGTATCCTATGGCAAAGATAGTCACTCATTCCTGACAAATCTGCCTCCAGCATCCTGGGGAGCCCATTTTCCTAAAACCTGAAGTCATGAAGAGGGTATAACCCTGCCTTGTAGAAGGCCCAGCTATTAATGCTTTTTAAGAACAAGGGAGGAGGAGTTCCCATTGTGGCACAACGGAAATGAATCTGACTAGTATACATGAGGATGCGGGTTCAATCCCTGGCTCACTCAGTGGGTTAAGGATCTGGCGTTGCCATGAGCTGTGATGAAGGCTGTGGATGTAGTGTAGGCCAGCAGCTGCAGCTCTGATTCGACTCCCTAGCCTGGGAACATGCATTTGCCGCAAGAGTGACCCTAAAAAGCAAAAAACAAACAAACAAACCAGCCATAACTATTACCTTAAAGTTTCTGGATGGCAAAGAAGGAAGCAACCTTTGCCCACCCTTTCCCAGAAAACAGAACAGCAGAGACTGTAGATGAACACCCTGCAGACAGAACAGTGTGTACACAATGACGACACTCTTACAGAAGGGTCTCCAGCACTACCTGGACACTGCAGTGTCTCACAAAGCTTTCTGAAGCACATGGCTACTCTTAAAAAACTAGCTACCCAAAAAGAAGCAAACCATGTGACGATTTTAAAAAATGTTTTATTTCCTTTTCCAAAATGGGTGGAGAATGGTGATGGGACAAAGATTAAAAAAAAAAAGAATAGAAATAACAGAGAAACCCAGCTCATTCTTCACTAGAGCATTGGTATGCAAAAGCAACAGAGAAAGAGTTAAGATTTCTCTTCATAAATCTAAAATATCTCTAGAAAAAAAAAAAAAGCTGAGCATCCACCCAAGTATGAATAAAATGTTGTAGGAGCACGAACACATAATTCATTAAAGCCAAAGGGAAACTTAAAAGAACAGATACTTGTTTTTCTCTAAGTATTGCCCAGATTGGGGGGGGGGGGTAGTTACTAAAAATAGTTTAAAATAAACTTTAAGATGCGAAAATGAAGGCTTTTCCTCAAGTATTTCTTTAACTTGCACATTTATATTTGACAGATTACAGAAAATATCTTGGCTTTGACTGATACAGAGCCTGCTGTTCACAGAAATGTTTAGGGTTGGCAAGCTGAAGTAGATCAGATAACTTCTTCAAAGTAAATTGCACCCTGCTATCACTGTGTACATAAGATCCCTTAGCGTGGGTTTCCCCCAGTACAGCACTATATCTACAAAGGCCAGAGGCACAAAGCCTGAGGGCCGTCGGGGCCCACCCACCGAGAGGCCAGCCCAGCCGCATACGTTCTAGCCACACTAGACCATCCTTCCACTGGTCCATCAGCAATGACCTCAACTTTTCTACACTCAACTTGAGCTATACAGCGTTTAACTTCTACCTGATCTGTTGAGGGGTAGGTGACCCAGGAAAATGGGTATTTGTATCTCTTTGTGGATGAGAAGTAGAACTGTTAACTATTAAACCCATTTCTAAATTTTTTGAACATTCTGTGACTTCTTCTGAGGCAAAGTTAAACTTTATTCTTATTCATTTTTTTTCTTTTTGGTCTTGAGTCCCCTACCATAGAGCTCAGAGCTTCTACCCTAGAAGGAACAGGGTGGGGGTGAGACGGTAAGGGATTAAAATTTAAGCCATGTGTACTGTTAAGTGTTTCAATGTGTTTTTTACTAAGTTTTCATAACAACCCTAGGTAGATATTATCCCCATTCTCCTGATGAGGGAAATAAGGCTCAGACAGGCTAAGCAATGGTGACTCTGAATGACCTAGTTAGTATGTGGTAGAGCTGATCCTAGAGCTTAGTCTCCCTGATTCCAAAGTCCTGCCTTTTCTGTTGTCCCTTGGTGGCTCCCTATTTGCTGTAACTATCGGTTGCAGAACTTAGAAGAGGACTGAGGGAAGGTTCACAGTCCTTGTGACTCAGTTCCTAACAGCGTGGCTTTGTTATTTTATTTGAATTTCATTCCCAGGTCATCAATGCTCATATTCTAACGTAAAGAGAAAAGTGCCTTACTACCTTTAACTAGCCTATTTTTCATTAATGCAAATAATTAAAAGCAGCTTTTATCTAGAATATATTTACCTAACAGGCATACAACTTCATATGTAAGGTTATCCTTCCCCTCAAGTTTCACCTACATTTCTCAAAAATATAGTTTAGATTATAGCTTGAATTCCTTTGTTATATGTTATAGCTCTTGGATATACATTGCTATGTACTCCAGAAATCCATGTATTTTTATGAATAAACATTTTCATCTATAAAAGAAGACTATGAGTCAGGAAAAGTTAAGATTTTCTTAACCAATACAAACAGACTATGTCAAGCGAAGTTAAATACAGCTGTAAAGTTATTTTATATCTCTAAAGTTTCTAGCACCTGGCACTTATTCAAACACTATTTAAGCCTCTAATCTATTCTTTCTTATTGCTCTAAAGTGCCTACTACATAATAGTTGGCTTATAAATGTTTGCTGAATTAAATACAAGTTCACTGTAAGAAATAATCTGAAATTATTTGTAATGGAACTTTGCTTTTGACTAATACTTTTTCTTATCAGTTAAAAATACATGAAAATATGCCATAGCTCTCAAATGTTCCATCAAATACCATGTGCAAGTGCTAAGGCTCTCTGAACCACGTCCTTAAATGACGTAATGTCTTTCTCCCAACAACTGGACTGTGTGTCACACTTATATGCCTTCGAGAGATACTGGAATGCCTGAGGAAAGAAAAGGAACAACATTCAGAATAACAAGTAGAATTCACATTTCAAACTCTGCTTCCTGGAAGTCATATGGAACTAATTCCAACATGAAAAACCAGCAGCTCAGTCTCCACTGTTCTCATCAAAGAAAGGATATAGACACACATCCAAAAGCAGTGAGCAAATAAAAGAAATCACATGGATGTGCCTGGAAAGAGATAAACAGAAAAAACATGCATGCTAAGCTTGGAAATCTATAGGAAGCATTCACATTTCCTAGCAATTGTGGCCATCAGCTTAGGAGGCCAGTTTGGAGAACCAGGTGTGAACTCGGTGAAAACTCTGGAATTACTGGAGGTGATAAATTCATAGACACTTAAAACACTCTCTTTTACAACCCCACCCCGTGGATGTTTGAGGGAGAAGTCCCAGACCAGAGAATTCAGAGTACCCTTAATGCCGCACACGCAAGATACATAACTCCCCACGAGATGGAAGGGTGGAAGGCAGGAGTGCGCACCTGCGTGCGTGTGGGTATGTGTTCTCCGGGCGGACGAGGCTTTGGTGGAAGCCAGCTGGGTGGACTGAGGGAGGAGAGAACGGCTAAGAATCCCACAGATTAGCTGTACTGCGGCAAATTCCAAACTCATACAAGAAGTACGTTTGATTTGTTGCTGGCGTTTTGAAAAGAACACAAAACATTGAGTATTCTAACCTTGGAAACTCGGGGGGTGCTTTTAAGTTCTAAGATAAGAGGCTAAAGGCATAACTTGAATGGAACTGGTGTTCCACCGCACTCGTGAGGAAGGGGCAGGGCAACCTCTATAAAATATTTTATGTTTAGACTTTAAAGCTCTTCTCCAATATTCTTATCTAGCTCTTTTTTCTCTTTCCCTTTCATAGTCCCCACCTCGGATTTAAACACTCCTTTGTCCTTCTACGCTGTCTACCCGCGTCTTCAGCAAGGAGCCTGCAGAAAGGGGTACAGAGTAAATAACAAGAACCAGCTGTTGCTGCAGTTCTGGAAGGAGAGCAGGTTAAAGAGACCCTTTTGCAGGAAACAGAACAATTATTTAAGAAAAATTCACGAAAAGAGAAAAGATGAATGCTTACAAGTCTTAACCTGTCCATAATTCAGAGTGCTTATGTTAAAGACTCTGAATCACAAATGAAAACTTGAGCATATTAATCTCCTCTTTCAAATTATTACAGTCTTCCTCCAACCATCAAAAAAGCAGATCCACTACATATGCAATCCAACAGAAGGCAAGAGCCCCGGACGACTGCAGAAGGACTCACCTTTTCGTTCTCATCAGGCTTGTCACTCTGCCCATTTCCATACACTTGGGCATACAGCCTCCAGATTTCTCCATCATTCGTCACTCTTGAAGTTACTCGGCCAAATAACTCCTGCAGCTTTCCTCTGAGGCCAGTTGCAATATCTCCACTACGATCAGCCATTCCATCCATCACTGCCCTGACCAGAATTTTAAGGACCTTAAAAAATGCACAGAAGAAATCGGTAAGCTAGAAACAAGTAAACAATAACGAAAAACCAAAGGGCTACCCTCACCATCAACAATGACAACAGTGAAAAGCCTGCAGCAATGACAACACCAGGTCCTTAACCCACTGAGCCACAAGGGAACTCCACCCTTCCACTTTTTAAAAATAAAATAACAAGTTGAGCCATCCTGAACCCCTGCCTGGAATCACATGCTGACCACTTCTCCCAGTGTCTTTTGTAGGCTCCGTGGAGGACTCATCCTCCACATGGTCCTTTGGTCCATGCTCCTTTCTGTTCACTCTGAGGGCTCCCCCTGGCCCACACGGATAGCTGCAAAGACACCAGCACAAGTCTGCCTGATACTGGTGGCACAGCTCCAGTCCAACTCCTCTCCAGAGCCCCAGGATCGTGCATGTCCTACCAGACATGTCCCATCAACACCTCATACTCCATCTGTCCAAAAGGCCAAGAGAGATCCCAGATCCCTCTTCCTCCTGCACTCTCAGGACCAGTGACCTTAGCATCAACCTAGATTCTCTTCTCGCCTGGTTCGGCCATGTGCAACAATTTGATTCAATGTTCCTACTGAGTCCTAAATCTTCCTCTCAGGTTGGGCCACTGGACTGCAGTGATAACACTCTAATTCTGTTTTCAAAGGTCCTGGCCCTTCCTAATTGTTCAATGATAAACTGCTAAAGCATTTGCCTTAAGCATGCAGGTACTCAGAAAGTATCTCTTGTCCTTACAACCACCCCAGGTCTGCTCAAAATCTGACAACGTCTTAGCCCTCCTGCTTTCATTAGTCTTTACTCACTCTACCCCAGATGCTTTGATAGAGGAGTTCAGTTGAGCCCCACCATGGGTTTCATGGAACAACAAGGTGCATCTGTCACATATATCAGACTGGGTAACTCAAGACTTCCTGGGAGTTCCCATTGTGGCACAGCGGAAACAAATCCAACAAGTATCCATGAGGACGTGGGTTTGATCCCTGGCCTTCCTCATTAAGGTCAGGAAACCTGTGTTGCCGTAAGCTGTGCTGTAGGTTGCTGACGCAGTTCAGGTTCCACGTTGCTATGGCTGTGGCTGTGGTGTAGGCCCCAGCTGTAGCTCCGATTTGACCCATAGCCTGGAAACTTCCATATGCCATGGGTGCGGCCCTAAAAAGCACAAAAGAAAAAAAAAAAAAAAAAAAAAAAGGAAAGAAACAAAAGGCTTCCTAGAAGCAGAGAAAGTGCATCCTCAGTCACTCTTGCGATGGGAGGACAGCAAAGACACCTGGATCCACCTAAATAACCAGCTCGAGGAGAGTGCTCTAAGATCTCCCTGCTCAGTGTGGCCCCTGACGGACAGCGCTGGCACCTCCCAGAAGCTTGCTGGAAATGCCGAGTCCTGGCTGGACAGGTTGCTCCACCGTGGACTGAGATTCTGTATTTCTAACGAGCTCCCAGGTGATGCTGATGCGGATGCTGACAGACCGCAGACCGCGCTTTGAGCTGGCAAGGTTCCAAGGGACAGGGTGCCACGCATTTATTTTTACCCTGAGCTTCGGGGAGAGGAACACATTTCATTACCTTGTGTCCTAGTGTCTAACACCGTGCCCAGCACACAGCACTAACACAATCAATACTCGTGCCCAACAAACCCACCTTTCAGAAAGCGTGCTGCTAAGGGAAATGCAAACAGTGTAACCCCTTTCTCTGTCTCCCCAGAGCATTCTGATCCAGGCACGCGATGCGTCCAAGGAATCGAGGCTCTTCTGGCCCGTGAACACTTTTAGGAATGTGAGCTCAGACTCGCGGTCCTCAACATACACAGGCATAAAAGTGCACAGAACACTCAATTGTGTTTTTCTCCTTTTTGATGGACATGATAAATTATCTCTGCCTGGAAATTCACATTACAATCCAACATGTACAGTTTTAAATCTGAAAGTAATGAAACCGACATTACAATCCCACTCATGGTTTTAAATCTGCAAGTCACAATGTAGGAGAAACGCCATGAATGCGCACTGCCTATTTCAAGCAATCATTTGGTAAATAGTTCAAGGATTAACATGCTTTCGAAGAGATGGTCTGTTGAAATAGTTAACATGTACAAATGAAGCATACTAAATTAGTACAATGCCTTGCTTTTTCTGGGCTCTCACAGTTGGCCCAACATCCCACCTCCCTCACTTTAGCCAAGATGAGTAGTTCGGGGGGAGGAGAAATCTTTTGGCCTTCTTGCCCATAAAAATGGAGAGCTGCAGCAATGGTGTTTGAGATGGGAAAAGCTGGTGGGGGGGGTGTTTGTGGGTATATGGGGGGACTGTAGAAAGGTAGAGTGCCTGTGGGTTGGGGATGGGGGACAGGGCAGAGCAAAGGGAACTGTAGGTGTCACAGATACAGAAAGCCTCAACCCCATTCATATGCAGATACCCTAAGCAGAGGTACTTAGCCGTTTCTCTACCCTGAATGGGAGGAAAGGCAATTACAAATTTGTTTTTATACTCTCTATTTGATGTTCAATGGTTAAATAGCTGGATCTGGGCCTTAGATGAGAGGTTTAAACGGAGGAATAAATAACAGGTTATTCACGGCCTTGGCAGATATTGCCTAAGGAGACCGTGTTGGCTAAGAATCAGACTGAGGAGAGTCTTAAGAGAAACAAGATTTAAGAGGAGGGAAGATGAACAGAGGTCTACACACTAAGGAAAGGTGGCAGAAACAAGGGAAGAAGAAAGTCATAAGGAGAGCACATCTATGAAAGATCAGGACTGGAAGATTCCGCTGGATTTGGCAAGTCCAAGGGTTAAGGACTGCATCCAGATCGAAGGACAGAACAAGGAAGACAGGAAATATCATGATTTTAGATCAGAAGCTCACAAAGAGAATCATATGAAAACCAAGACAAGTGTTAACACCATGAAACACAAAAGCAAAAAACGGGTGGGTACCAATCATAGTATCCAATAATACTCATTTTAAAAATAATTTGCATAGGCATGTAATGTTAATAGAAAATATTCACTTAACCACCAATTTTAATTTAAATAGACTGGGAGGACCAGAAAGGGAAGTATTGGAAAGGCTGGTATAAGGGAATTAAGTCCTCATGTACTATAAATGTATGTCAACAGACAACACCTAAAATTTGGTTAATAAAAAAATAGCCATATATAATTATTATTATGAAATATGGAGATGGGCAAATGGCAAAAGGAATACAAAGTGGGTTCTCTCCTTTGGGGAGAAGGATCTTAAGGAGTGGGTAGCAGTTGGGCAGGAAATTGCTATATCTTGTTGCAAGCCTTCTACTACAACTTATAAAAACAAATGTTGTGTGTTATTTTAATAACACAAACATTCAGAAAAAATAGAGAAAAAAGAATAAACACATTCAAAGACTGGCAAAGAGGAAAAAAAGAGCGACAGCACGCACAAATATTCATTTGCTAGACTTTACTTTGAAATTATGTCTTTGGTGTGTGTGGGCAGAGGGGGCAGGGGCAGACTGTGAGGGCTCTGGGAGGCCAGTAAGGATTGACTCACGCTCTACGGGTGGGTTACACAGGTGCGTTCCCTCCGTGAAAGTTCATGTTTACTTATGATCTGTGTACTTTTCTATATGTACTCTGTATTTTAATAAAAGTTCATTAAAAAGGTTTTTCCTGCAATTAAGGAAGCCCCATAAACTAAAGAAAAAAAAAGTGTTAATAAAATATATATTTACAAATGGAGCTAACAAGTAATCTTAAAAAGTGGGTTTCAGAGTGATAAAACTATTTTTAAAACTATTGGGGTAATTTTATAATTCACTGGCTAATATCACCATTTTCCTCCCTCTAACCAGTGAGAAAAGTCACACTCTAGTTATCCAGACTGACTACAAAAACACTAACTTTTAACATATATTTAACCCTTCTTTAGAAAATAGATATTCATAACTTAAAAGGAGCAGAGGGTATTGCAGTAGGATTTCTTTAAAAAAAATGAATCGCCAGGGATCATGAGTTTCTCTTCGGCTATCTGCAAAGTTTACCTGCATTATAGTCATTTGCATCATCAAAAGTGAAAAAAAAATTTTTTTTAAACAGGCTGTTTTTATCCACTGTAAATTGGATAAAAATAGGATTAATGAACCCATCTATAACTAGTTAAAACTATAAATTACTAAGTATGTAATAAGTAGCTGAAGAATGTAAGCATTTAGAGATGAACAATTCTTGGGGGAACAGGATCCAAGATACGGCCACGTGGACGGGTTGCTCATATGGAAAAAGATGAGCACAAAGAACGTGAAGCCCAAAGTATTGGAGGTACCATCTCCCTAAAACCCCGTATTCACGAACAGCTAGATCTAGAGTGGAGAGGAAGGCAGTCAGTTCCTAAAGTTCACCATGAACACGGAAGAACGGTTGGGAAGTTGGGAAATAGCAGCAGTGATGACAGGTCATCGGTCGGCTACATCACAGACTGCTGTATCAAGGAGTCAACATACATGCAAAGAGCTTCGAAACCTGTAAAGTAATCTAAACCTATAAACTATTATGACTATCACTGAACCTCTGTCAGAAGGGGACAGCCCAGCCATCATCACTGCCCACGCATTATGTGCCCCTGTATTCCTGATGGTTTAAAAGAGACCTAAAGAAAAAGGAAATCTACCACCGTGGCATCAGCCTTGGACAACTCCCTGCTTCCTCCGCTGTGAGCACTCACTACGTGCTAAACTGTGCTCAACCCCATGCTCAGCATTCGGCCAACAGGGCTGCATGTAGCTCTCACCGTAACCCTGGGAAGAAGGCACCTTATTATCCCCACTTTACAAAGACTTTCCTTCACGGGATTAGTTGAGGTCTCTCTGGCCTTCTCTCGGGAGAACCTCCAGGCATGTCGCCTCTACCGCCCCTAAAACTACCCATGAAGTGAGTGTTGACACACTCCCTTACCTTTGCCAACCCCGCTATTCTCAGAGCCGCCGCTCTCTCCCTGAAAAGGAGCATGACAGTGGCGGCCAGTCAAATAGGTCCCCTTCCCAAATTCATTTCCAAACAGGACCTCAGAATGTGACCTTATTTGAAAATAAGGTCTTGGCAGAAACAATGAGTCAAGCTGAAGTCCTACTAGTTTAGAGTGGGCCCCAAAGCCAATGACTGATGTGCTTAGAAGAAAAGGAGACACACACAGGGAAGGAGGTGAAGGAGGTGGAGAGGGAGGCGGAGATTAGAATTATGCTGCCACAAACAAGAAATGCCAGAATCCCACAGAAGTGGGGAGAGGCAGGAATGATCCTCCTGGAGCCTTTAGAGGGAGTATAACCCAGCCAGTACCTTGATTTCAGACTTTTGGCCTCCAGAACTGAAGAGAATAAATCTCTGTTGTTTGAAGACACCAAGTTTGTGGTAATTTGTTCCAGGAAACGAATCCAGGAGTCTTACATAGAACGACCAAGCCAACACTCAGGACATTGAGACAAACGCTCTCCAGGGCACTGGCTTCTATTAATCCTCTTCCAGTTTCAGCCCAGGAAGCACTAAATGAAGGCCTGTCATGTCTCTGCCTCTTGCTACTCAGGACAGTGACGTCCAGCCCACTCACAGGTCAGAAGTGAGTCCTATCATATGTAGAAGTTCTCAATTCGAGTCTTTCCACTTTTTCCTTAATGAAATATGGCTTCAGCATTATGATTAAAAATTTTTCTCAAGAGCTCCTGTTGTGGCTTAGAGGATTAAGGACGCGACATTGTCCCTGTGAGGATGCTGGTTCGCTCCCTGGCCTCAGTCAGTGGGTTAAGGATCCAGTGTTGCCAGCACATGCCTAGGATGTGGCATAGGTTGCAGATGTGGCTCAGATCCGGTGCAGCTATGGCTGTGGCATAGGGCTCAGCTGCAGTTCCGAATCGACCTCTGACCCAGGAACTTCCACGTGCTGCAGGTGTGGTCATAAAAAAAAAAAAAAAAAAAAAAAAAGTTTTCTCCACCCACAAGCTTATTAAAATATTTACCACACTTTCTTTTTGGTGCTTTTATGGTTTTACTCCACTAACAAGGAAAGGAAAGGAAAGGGATGATGATGATGATGATGACGATGGCCGCTATACTCGAACAGCACCTACATGTGCCAAATACTATTCTCTGCCCTTTGCAGGATTTTTTTGTGGTTTTGTTCGTCTTTTTAGGCCCCACCTACGGCATATGGAGGTTCCCAGGCTAGGAGTCGAATCCCAACTATAGCCGCTGGCCTGTGCCACAGCCCCAGCAACTCGGGATCTCAGCCGCGTCTGCAACCTACACCCCAGCCCATGGCCACGCCAGATGCTTAACCCACTGAGTGAGGCCAGGGATTGAACCTGCATCCTCTTAGATGCTAGTCAGATTCGTTTCCGCTAAGCCACGATGGGAACTCCCAGCCCTTTACAGGTATTAATTGATTTAATCCTCACAGCAATGCTGTAAAGTACTATTATCATCCTTGTTTTGTGAAACTCAAGAACAAAGTTACTAAAACTTAACCCAGATCATACGGCTAGTGGTTGGCAGAGGTAGCCTGTAAGTCCAGGCTGTCTAACCCCAGAATCCATCCTCTCACCTACAACATCATCTTGCCTCTCAAGGCATTTCAATGTAAATACTTTATCCACTTGAATTTATATTGGTTTAAGGAGTGAAGCAGAGCTTTTGTTTTGGGTCCCAGATGCTTGGCCAACTATTTCAATACATATTGACCATTTTATTTTTATCCTAGAGATTTAAAATGCCATCCTTATCAGGAACTAAATTCTCATACTTAGTCTGTTTCTGAAGCCTCTATGCTGTCCCATTCCATTTCTGTAGCAGATGTTAACTCTTTATATAATAAGGATATTATTAGCTTTTTAGCTTTCCTACTTGTTACAAATATTTTGTCACATATTTTTTTCATGAAATCATAAAAATTCCTTCAAGTTTTCTTTTCTTGCTTCAACATTCAGGAAATTTGGTTAAATGCCCATTTGTAGTCTAATTTCTAGGATATGAAAAAATATTTAGCATATATTTAGCCCATTTGGAATTCATTTGGTGCATCATAAAATAATCCAGTGTGTTAAGTATATTTTCTGAGCCTGGATGTTTAGAGGGATTTCATTTTAATCAGCATAAACAGTCCTGTTGTCCCTCAGAGCCTACCTAAACCAACGCCGCGGCCCCAACTCCCGCAATGACCTCTACATCCTCAACCCACACCTCTAATCATCTCAGTGATGTAGCACTTTGGTTTCCTCTATCCTAAGCCTATTTTTCACTTCTATCATGGACCCTTCTTGGGGGACACAGCCAGCAGAATGCGACAGTGGGGAACCGCTGTTACCCCCGAAGAAGGCTGAAGTCTTCTTACACGGAGAAGCAGTGATTTCATACAAATGTCGGAGAATCGCCACAAAGAGAAAAGTAGGAGTTTCCTCTTCCTCAACACTAACCTTGATGTCCTCGGCCAAGTCTCACCAAAATCTTGGCTGAAAGCGCAAGGCGTTGGCCCTCTGAACCCTGGAGATCTTCAAAGCAGGAAGGAACAGCATTGCCTCAGGCCGAGTTGCAAACACTTCCAGGAGGGCTGGAGGCCAGGAATGAAGCCATTTCCCGCCTCCCGGCTTGGCTAACGCCCCGCTCCACTTGGAGCTCTCTACACAACTTCTGCTTCCTGGTCCGATAACCCTGACCCTTGGCTTCCCCCAACCTCAGTTATCAGAGGGACAAGGCAGTTCAACATTGTCTTTTTGGCTCTGTCAGCAAAAAAGGAAAAACTTTCTTCACGCGTGGAGAAGGCAGGCACAGGTTTTGGGTTAAGTAGGCAGGACTTGTTAGCTGTGAAACATCAGCTCCATTAGTTCATCTTGCTGAGGCTCAGATGCTTCAGCAGTAAAATGGAGATAATATCTATTTTACAGGGAGATAATCTGTACACAACATATCCATTCGGTCCGCTCTTCTCTCCCAGGTAATCCCAGCCACCACTGCGATCTGGTTGGCAACCGGCCCCCGCTGCACCTCAGTCCTGCCCCCCTCCTTCCCCACAGAGAACTCCACACAAAGAACAACACATCCGTAAGAGAATACACACTCCATGGTTCTACTTATGGGCACTCAAGAAAAAGCAAACTTGAACTGTGGTGACAGAAATCAGAAGGCCGTTGCCTGGCTGAGGGGAAAAGGTGGCGCTTCAGTTGACTGGAAAGGAGCGTAATAGAAGCTTCTGTGGTGATGAAAATGCTCCATATCTGTGTTGGGAGGTGGTCACACAAGAACACATAATGGTCAAAACACATCAAACTTACACTTAAGATCGTGCGTTTCACTGTGGCATATGGAAGGACTGGTCAACAGGGACCTGCTGTATAGCAGAGGGAACGCTACCCAATATTCTGTAATAATCTATATGGGAAAAGAATCTGAAAAAGAATGGATGTGTGTACGTGTATAACTGTGTTGCACAGCAGAAATGATCATAATGTTGTGAATTAACTATACTTCGGTAAAACTTTAAAAAGTGGGGAAAAAAAGTACAAAAAAAGATCTGTTCATTTAACTGTACATAAATTACACCCCAATTTGAAAAAGCCTTTGTAGTTTACAAGCACACTGATATGATGGGGAAATGTGTTTTTTGGGGTTTTGTTTTTTCTGTCTTTTTAGGGGTACACCCACAACATATGGAGGTTCCCAGGCTAGGGATCGAATCAGAGCTGTAGCTGCTGGCCTACACCACAGCCACAACAACTTGGGATCCAATCCAGGTCTGCAACCTATACCACAGCTCACGGCAATGTTGGATCCTTAACTGGGGATCAAACCTGCGGCCCCATGGATGCTAGTCAGATTCGTTTTCACTGAGCTGCAAAAGGAACTCTGGAAATATGCTTTTTAAAGACATCTTCCTTCGGACTTCAAAACATGATACAAACACACAATAGGCATGTTTAAATGTGATTCCTATATTCGGCTCCTACTAGCTATATTATCAGCCAAGTTCGATAACCTCTCTGGGTCTCATATTCATATACTGTAAAATGAGGACTATTTAGTACCCACCTCAAATCCTGTATGCCCCATAAAAGATAATCCATGTTAAGTGCCAAGAACATAGTAAGTACTTGAAATATGTTAATCCTCCTCCCTTCCCAGTCAATGGGGTGCAATAATGCAATACTTAAATTCATTTCCCGAAATGATTACCAAGTTATCAAAGGAGAAATAGGAGGAGGAAGAAGGGGAGAGGGAAGGAGGGAAGGAGGAAAATGAAAAAGTAAGACAAGAAAAAAACTGAACAAATCAACATCAGAATTTATCTTGAAGAAAGAAGCATGAAGATACAGAAAGATTTGTCGACAAGGTTAATCGTGGTACTAATAACAATAGAAGAAAACTAGTGTCAGGGGCTAATTGTGCATAAAAACGAAAATTAGATTTTTGACAGATTAATAAAAATATGTATAATCCGGGAGTTCCCTTCGTGGTTCAGTAGTTAACGAATCTGAACAGGATCCATGAGGGTGCTGGTTCAATCCCTGGCCTCAGACAATGGGTTAAGGATCCAGTGTTGCTGTGAGCTGTGGTGTAGGTCACAGATGCAGCTTGGATCCTGCATTGCTGTGTAGGCCAGTGGCTGTAGCTCCAATTCGACCCCTACCCTGGGAACTTCCACAGGGCAGGTACGGCCCTAAAAAGCAATAAATAAATAAATAAATAAATAAATATATTCCAGACATGACTACAAACATCTATAATTATAAGCAGTGAGCACAACAATAATGTATAGCTAATTTACCCCGTGTCTATATTGAAGTGTCACATTTACAAAAGAAGAAGAAAAAGAATTGATAGAGAATTGTAAAGCACATTAAAATAGAATGAGGTCAGGTAGTGTCAAACATAAGAATATCAAGAGTTTTTCTGAAAGACACCTGTTGCCAAACTTGCAGAGTCAAATTAAGTAATATTTTTTTAGCCAAGATAAAAATATTCCAGACAATCTATCAATTGTCTCAGTCCATGCTGACTAGCGGTAACACAGCCTGACGACAGACACAAGTAAGCCACGAAGCTAAACATGACCAAGCCCTCACCAGCCATCAAGACCTTCCTTCAGTGATGATTTAATCACCGTGAAGCGATTCTACCCACCCTTGCCAGACACCAAACATCACATCAGCATTCTGTGACACTTCTAGAGAGAGCTATTACCAGGGCCTGGTAGAAACGGACAAATTTTCTCACTGTGGCTACTTTTCTATCTGAAAACCCAAAAGTTCTCTATTATAAGCTGCTAAAGATGATTACTTGAGGTGAGCGAGTCACTGGTTTTCTAGTCTTTATGTTCTCAGTACTATTTCCCCAAATCCAAATGTGGCAGCAGCTAAACTAACAGGCATAACATCTGACGTCTTTATAGCACTTCATGCTTCTCAGTGTGCTTTGTTGATATACAGTATTCTTCCTAACAGGAATGGTTCCTGGTGCTCCTGTGTGCAGCAGGGGTGCTGTGGGAAGGAAGTCTGAAGAATCCAAATGCCACCCTGCATCATTTCTAAAATTACTTAACTTTCAGAGAAACTAATTTCAAACTCACCAAAATCTTCACGCTCAGATGAAATATTACTGTACAAAGGGCGTTTGTTTCATATTCTGAATTTAAGGACCAAAAGAAGAATTACAAGAAAAAAGAAATTAGCTGGCCACAAATTTAAATCTTAATAACTTTCTCCAGGTAGGAAATTTTTCACTAATTCCAGAATATGTTAAACACTCTGCTAAAACAGGTACACGATTAAAAATTTTTCAACAGGAATCAGAACACGATTTTGCTATAGGTGAAAATTATTACAATTAAATTTGTTGGAAGGAATGGGAAACTATGAATATGATCACTAAAATATGTTTAGAAAATCTATTTAAGATAAAAATTAAATGAAAGCATCTCAATTTATACGGGGAAAATCTTTCTTATTTAACTTCTCCTTTTCTGAAAAAATACTCAAAACGACTCCCTCAGAACTGCGATTGGGTAAAGGGGGAAGGGGGAGTAATCGTATGCAAAAGGAACATTCTTTTTTTTTTGTCTTTTTAGGGCTGCATCCGTAGCATATGGAGGTTCCCAGGCTAGGAGTTGAATTGGAGCTACAGCTTCTGGCTACACCACAGCCACAGCAAAGCACGATCCAAGCTGAGTCTGCAACCCACACCGCAGCTCACAGCAATGCCAGATTCTTAACCCACTGAGCGAGGCCAGGGATTGAACCTGAGTCCTCATGGATACTAGTTAGGTTTGTTAACCACTAAGCCACGATGGGAACTCCTAGGATCATTCTTTACATTCATTAATCTTCACTTTCTTTTTACTTCTTCATTAAAACCTTTTGAAATTAAGAAAAAACGATGAAATTAAAACATCTTTTTCTGCAAAATCATTAATTATATTCACTGAGAATTGTCTAAAATCCCTCAGAATAAAAATCATTATTTGAGGTCCTTTATTCTTTCTTAGGGAAGGTTCTTTAAAAGATTTCTAAAGCATGTGCTCTTATAATTCCAATGAGTTTTATTTGGTATAGAGCATGCCAAATCAACCACTGAAAGCCTTATCTTTATTTTTTTTTTTTTTTTTTTGTCTTTTTGTCTTTTGTCTTTTTGTTGTTGTTGTTGTTGTTGCTATTTCTTGGGCCGCTCCCGCGGCATATGGAGGTTCCCAGGCTAGGGGCTGAATCGGAGCTGTAGCCACCGGCCTATGCCAGAGCCACAGCAACGCGGGATCCGAGCCGCGTCTGCAACCTACACCACAGCTCACGGCAACGCCGGATCGTTAACCCACTGAGCAAGGGCAGGGACCGAACCCGCAACCTCATGGTTCCTAGTCGGATTCGTTAACCACTGCGCCACGACAGGAACTCCTGAAAGCCTTATCTTTAGAAACAACTAACTGTACTCAGATCATTTTTGTCAGAGTTATCTCCTTGGTATCTACTACTGTGCTAATGTTTTATGCTAAGTATCACCTCTCTCCCCATACATTTATAGATACTCATACACAGCTGCAGTATTCTAAACATCTGCAAGAAATTTTTTCATCCTCAGAGAAAATAAGACATTTAAGTTGGGGTGGTGGTGGGGGTGATAAGAACAAAGGAAAATCTTAGGTAAAATTCTCAATATGGAGTTCCCACATGGTTCAGTAGGTTAGGGATCTGGTGTCGTCACTGCTGTGACTCTGGTTACAGCTGTGGCATGGATTTGATCCCTGACCTGGGAACTTTGGCATGCCACGGGCGTAGCCAAAAAAAAAAAAAAATCCAATTTCCAGCTATTATAACTGCAGGAGATTGGAATGATCAAGGCTAAACCTATTTCATTCTAAATCATCTTCAGTAAAGCAACTGAATTTGCTTTCCATTTGTCTTGCCATTCTTTTGGAATACATGCCTCTCAGATTTGAGTTAGCAAGATGATTTGGCATACTTCATATACCCATCTCAGTCAACTAAAATTAGAAACATCTTGATGACCTTGTAACTCTTTTTTTTTTTTTCTTTTTAGGGCCACACTTTTGGCATATGGAGGTTCCCAGGCTAGGGGTCCAATAGGAGCTGCAGCTGCCAGCCTACGCCACAACCACAGCAACGCCAAACCTGAGCTGTGTCTGTGACCTACACCACAGGTTATGGTAACACTGGATCTTTAACCCAATGAGTAAGGCTAGGGATTGAACCCGCAACCTCACAGTTCCTAGTCGGATTCGTTTCCACAGCGCCACAACAGGAACTCTGACTTTGTAACTCTTTATAATGAAGAGGTACCAGTTTTTCAAGTCTTGAACAGTTACCTTATTTCATATTATTAATTTCATTAAAACAAAGCAGGGGAGATACATACACACATTCTGGAGTGAGACATAGTTTACAATAGTACAAATCTATCCCACAGAGCTGTGGTGAGAATTAACTGAGTTAATGTGTCCACTGCTTAGAACAGTATCTGGCACACAGCAAATCCACATTAAATGTTAGTTATTATTACTCTGACCTGCTTTGGGAAGCAATGGAGAATAAATGAGATAAAACAAAAAAGACTTTTCCCTTCCATGTTTATGTACTATATACCCTACAGAGCCCATCTCTTATTGAAGGAGAGGGGCCCAGACCTAGCCATTTGGGACCTTAAATAAAATGACCTTCACTCTAAAAAATTCAACACCCCCCCCCACAAACACACATACACACACACAAAGAAGTTCCCATTGTGGCACAGTGGAAACGAACCTAACCAGTATCCATGATGATCTCTGGCCTCGCCCAGTGGGTCGGGGATCCGGCGTTGCTGTGAGCTGTGGTGTAGGTTGCAGATGTAGCTCGGATCCCGAGTTGTTGTGGCTGTGGCGTAGGCCAGTAACTACAGCTCCAATTGGACCCCTAGACTGGGAACTCCCACATGCTGTGAGTCGGCCCTAAAAAGAAGAAGAAAAAAAAAAAAAAATTCAAGTCCCTTCTTTCTATAATGGATGGTCAATGAACAACTGTTAGAAAGGATTTTAAAAAAAGAAAGAAAAAGAAAAGTATTTGAGGGCCCAGACCCTCAATTACTAGCACCTATAAGAAGGTATATAGTTCTATTTGAAGACACAGATCTTTTTTTTTTTTTTTTTTTTTTTTTTTTTTGTCTTTTGTCTTTTTGTCTTTTGTTGTTGTTGTTGTTGTTGTTGCTATTTCTTGGGCCGCTCCCGCGGCATATGGAGGTTCCCAGGATAGGGGTTGAATCGGAGCTGTAGCCACCGGCCTACTCCAGAGGCACAGCAACGCAGGATCTGAGCCGCGTCTGTGACCTACACCACAGCTCACGGCAACGCCGGATCGTTAACCCACTTAGCAAGGGCAAGGACCGAACCCGCAACCTCATGGTTCCTAGTCGGATTCGTTAACCACTGCGCCACGACGGGAACTCCTGAAGACACAGATCTTTAAGTGAACTGCTAAGAACCTGAGCTTTAAAGCAACTTGGCCAATTTTACAGCTGGATTTGCTAGAACATGCTTAGAGGTAAAAGGCTGGGGCAAAAAAAAAAAAAGAAAAAAACAAAACAAAACTGGGCCAGCACTAGGAAAATTTTGAAACAGCTGAACTCCATATATAATAAGTCATAAGAGTAGTGAGGTATTATCATATATAGATGTTATTTGTTTTTTCATAATTCCAAAGTCACCACTTTAAATATATATGTTGATTATTGCAAATAAAGTGTTACATTTTCAAGCCCTCTGACTTTGTAACCTATAAGCTCCTGCACACCCTGTCTTTATATATTCTCTTCAACCACAATTAAACCCACAAGGTCTTTTATATTTAATCCTATTGGATGTCAAATACATGGGGCTTCAAGTCTCGCACAGTTTCTGAAAAGATATAATATTTTTTGTACTGTGTTAGAATCAACCAGTCCTGACTTTATCCCAAGACAAAGACCATCTCATTGAACAGTGCAACGAAAATGTCTTCATTTGTATATTGTTCAAACAATTTGAAAGTAGGCAATAAATGACTGTTCAATGAGTGAATCAATGAGTATGGAATTTAATCCAGCTATTCCACTGAGATAACCTAAGTAATAACACAAGCATCATTCTATTAAGTTTCTGCAAGCTGACTATAAACCATATATCAGGTTTTCATAACCAAGTCACAGTACAATTCAGTCTGTGATTACACAAACATATATTTGAGAGTGGAATGCCAGAATTAATATGTAACTAAGAACACTCAACTATATAAAAAAAACACTTTTATATATTACACGTGTTTAACCAAATTTTCCTGTGTCTAGTCAAGGAATCAATTTATATCATATAATCAACTATTAGTATCAATCACAAACTGAAATAACAAAATATGAACAGCCTACCTGAGTATCTTTATATTTGTCTCGTAAGTCCAAGAGCCGATGATAAGCTTTAATGGCTTCTGAAAATTCCCCAACATCAGTGCTAGTGAGAATGTAGTTTTCCCAGATCTGCCAATGTTCATAGTTGCACTTGAGGGCTTCTTGTAAAGTTCTAAAAGCTTTTACTCTATTGGAGGTCAAATTTGAAAAAATAAAATGAGATAATGAATAATCATAGTTAAAACATTCAATTTAATTTGGTAGAAGAAAAACAGCAAATAATTCTAAGAAAGGAGGAAAAAAAGAGAGATGTAAAATAAAATATAAAGAATAGAAATGATCAAAACCAAAAGCTGGCTCTTTAAAAAAAAGCTAATGAAGCAGACAAATGTCTACCTAAAATCCCATTTAGAATTCAGAAAAATGGCACAATATTAGTAAATTTTAAAAATCATAAGAGAATACTAAAAACAAATTATGCAAAATGAGCTAAAAATAGCCAAATACATGAATAAAAATGAACACCAGGCTAGGCAGATAAGCCTTATCAAACCATCATAGAACCCATGCCTTATTCAAGCCTCTTCAGAAAGGTTGTAGGCTGCAGAGGTGGCTCAGATCCCGCATTGCTGTGGCTCTGGCATAGCCTGGGAACCTCCATATGCCGTGGGAGCGGCCCTAGAAATGGCAAAAAGACCAAAAAAAAAAAAAAAAAAAGAAGCAGGTCCACACGATCAGTGACTTTCCCCACTAGTCACTGAACATACAAATCATTTAATCAATCTCTAATATACCTATGCTACCAATCAAAATGACTTCTTTACAACTGTCCTTTTAGTCTTTTTCATAACACCCCATGGACTACAGTTTAGTTTTTTATTCTCTATATTAAATAATTTACCTGAAACTGTCATAGAATGCACAGATTCATTTATCCCTTGGCCTACTCACCTTTACAGTTAAAAATGAAGTGCCCATGCTCTAACACTTCTTCAAATTCAGCTCTAAATGGTTTCTCTTGATTTCTTTTTCTTCTTTTTTTCTTTACTCTGCTCCATACACCCACCTCCCACATGATAGCAACTGCCTTCAATATCAGAAGACTGAGATTCCCCAGGGCTCCACCCACAGAGAGGGTGGTGATGAGGTTACCCTACTGGGGAAGAACTCAATAAGCAGCAATCCACACCAGAAGAGTATCCTTTTCCCTGTTTGTCCTCCTACCCTCTAATCACAATTTTCTGCCCTCAAAGATTTTGCAATGAAATTTTTTTTTAATGACTTTTTTTTTTTTTTTTTTACAGCCACACCTGCAGCATATGGAAGTTCCCTGGGCTAGAGGTCCAATCAGAGCTGCAGGTGCCAGCCCACGCCACAGCCACAGCTCGTGACAATGACGGATCCTTAACTCACAGAGACAGGCCAGGGACGGAACCCACATCCTCACAGACACTGTGTTGAGTTCTTAACCCACTGAGCCACAGTGGGAACTCCGATGACTTCTTTATAAGGAATTTCAATTTCTGATTCACTTATCAAACCCACAGTGGTAGTGATGACATAACTCTGACAGTTATATAGGAAGACAGAAATTTTCCCAAGGGAATGGTAGGGACATGACGCCTACAGGAATAAGGTGACAAAGTGGAAAGAGCACTTTAGTGAAGAACCTGGTGACAGCACAAGGAGAGATGAGAGAGTTTAACGGGTCACTCTGAGTCATGGATAGGATTCTTTGAGAGGAAGAGTAATAACTTGCTCCTGACATAACAATTTCATGAGTCAAACATGAGCCATGTCTGGAGCAGCAGCAGCAGCAAAGAAAGCAAAGAATAAAAAGGCAAGACTAAGGGAATGATTTACCTCTGACCTTACAACCCCACTTTTATACAAAAACCTATTCCTTTTTTTCAGGAAGACAAAAAAGTATCAAAAAGACCTTGAAGAACAATGTGCAAGAACCACTGAAAGAGTAATGAGAACTCTCAGGATTCGTGGGCTGGAGGACAGCATAGAGCATCAAGAGCCTCACTACATACCAAATTATTAGGGTTGCTAGGAAAACACACTGAGATCCTTCTACAACCATGACAGGGATTTCCCCCGCCCCCCCCCCCCCGCCCTGTTTAAGCCAAAAGGGTCTCTAGTGAGTTTTAACACAACCAGTTGCAATCAAGAATACTATTTTCTCAAGATAGTGGTAGAAAAAGCAGTACTTTATTATATAGACTGTCACCCAAGAGCAGCGGAAGCATTTCATGATCTTGATGTAACATGGATTTAATGATATCTTCAGCAACACTTGTGAGTCCATAAAGAAAAATTAAGTTTGAAAATAAGGCCAAATAAAAATAGAAATATATCCATCCTTATGTCATTTATTTAAAATCAAGGCAACAGCCATCCTTCGCTTTCTGTAGCCAGTCCATAAGCCCAGTGGGTTGTCCCCTTTATAAACTGGCAGCTGCCCCTTCTTTTTCCAGTCCATTTATCTCCTGCCTGGACTGTTATACCAGCTGTCTCCTAACTGGTTTCCCAGCTCCCCGTTTCCTCTGCAGTCGGTCTCACACACTGCATCAGGAAAAACTTCCTAAAAAGCTTCTTTCTTCATGAAGTTGCCTCACTGAAATCTCTGGCTTCCTACTGTCAACAGGCTAGAGAATGTCAACTTGTTAGTCAGCTAAGCAGACCAGGCTGCCATCTGACCTTCCCAACCTCATCGCTCACTACAGATCTCACTCTAGTCTCAAGCTGGACTGTTCTGCTCCTTCTCTCCTAGAGTGAGGCCTTCCTGCTTGTCACTTTGCATTTGGTCACACGCCCCTTGCCTGAAAGGCTTTCCTCTCTCTTCTTGACCTACTCCTCAAATGTTAAGTCCAACATTCTTTCAGAAGCGTTCCCGACCCAGCATCAGACACCTTCGCTCTTCCAAAGTCCTACAGGACCATATGGGGGGGACAAAACAAGTGTTCTACAAACCTCACCGGCAGTATTACAGCCCCTCATAGTTCTCACGTGATACCTACCACATACTACTTACACTGCTAATCATTTTTTTAAATAACATGGCATAATGTTTTATTTTTTTTTTAACCTGCACTTCTGAAGACATTGGTCCATACTTATATTTCTCGATAATGTCCAGTACACAGCAAGCAATCATTAAGAATCTGCCTGTTGAGCTGACTTTTATCAAGTAATGAAAATGAGGCTACAAAACTTCAGTATCAAATAAAAAGTTCAAGTAATGTTTCTTATTTTATTACATATTAAGTGTTTTCAAGGAAGAAACAAGGAGTTCCTGTCGTGGCGCAGTGGTTAACAAATCCGACTAGGAACCATGAGGTTGCGGGTTCGATCCCTGGCCTTGCTCAGTGGGTTAAGGATCTGGCGTTGCCATGAGGTAGGTCACAGACGCAGCTCGAATCCCACGTTGCTGTGGCTGTGGGGTAGGCTGGCATCTACAGCTGCGATTAGACCCCTAGCTTGGGAACCTCCATATGCCTTGGGAGCGGCCCTAGAAAAGGCAAAAAAAAGACAAAAAAAGAAAGAAAGAAACAACACTTAGAATGCAAATAGCTACATTAAGGCATTATAACTCAAAGATATGGGTAGGCAGGGAAAAAAGTATAAAGAGTAAGGCACATTTCATGGTTCAGCTGAAGGAAATCCATTCATTTATTTTGGAAGCAAAGTTCTTCCCACTTTTTGGAGGTACTCACTTTTGTTTTAATCGGATATAAGAAGTTGATAAATTGTTCCACGCTTCAGCATTCTGAAATGACAGAAAACCCAGTTAGAGACTATTCTCATTTAGGCATAATCATTGCTGCAACCAAAAATCGAACATATTTTCCTAGTCCAAGATGTGCTCTTGCAATCATAACTTTCAAGATGTTTAAAAGTATGTAAGAAAACTAAATAATTAAACTTGACATTTATAATTTAGAACAAAAAAAATCACATAATCAACAAAATGATTTAACTATTAAAGCACCAATCTGGAATTTAGTTAAGAGTTTATCTCCAAATTTAGATTTATGAAATAGCTGGGCAATTTACAACATAATTTACACAAAATATAGATTTATGACAAATCCAAAGCAATGCAGAATATTGTTTTTCCTATCTTAAAAGGCTTTGCTATTTTACCATCATCCTTTATCAGATAGGAAAATAAAGGAGCATATGTTCTCCAGGGTTATGCCTGAGTATTTCCTCAATCAAACTTATTTCTCTACCTCTGCCTCGGTGCAATGACAAAAACAAATTAAACCCTCTATATAAATGTTGATTCTCACAAGAACAATATAAATTATGCTTATTCCTCTTTGTTTCACCTTTTGGAAAATATAGAGCATATCGTTCTCAAGAACCATACATATGATTTAAAAATTTACTGGGCTATAATGTCTTGTTTATCACATCACCTAGAATGGTGTAATGCCTATACTGAAGAATCAATAAGCTGTAACAAGTTGTGAGGACATATTTATATAGTTACACTGTTTTTTAACCAATTTATGCATTTTATATTTTACTTATTTTCAGAAGGTGTATTATTTTTTTATTCTTACCAGTTAAGTTATTCTTTTTATCACGCTATATAAAATATTTAATGGTATATAAGGCTTTCTTCTTTATAAATTTTAGTTGCATAATATACACAATTTTAATATAATGATAATTTTTAAAGAAAAATTGAAATGTAATAGATAATACTAAATAGTAAAGATGAAAGCCATAAAAAATGGGATAAAGTATAAATTTCCTATTTGTCTCAGCATATTTTCCATTCCACTTCTCCAGAGGGAGTCGCTTAATCTCTTTCTTAAGATCCATGATATAATAATCTGTGCGAATGTAATTGTGTTTAAATATATGTATTTTATTCTGTAAAAAAATAAATAAAATTTCAAAAAAAAAAATTTTACTTGGCAATGGACCTCTACTTAGAGACCTATCACATTTAGTATCAGACTAGCCTTATGACCATACCAAGTTACAAACTGTACAAAATATAGGAAACAATTGTTTTTGAGAAGCTGGGCAACAGGAGCACAGGATTGTGATCCTTAAGAGAAGGACTGTTGCGGTGTCTCTACAATCCACCTTCACTTCCATACAGAGGCACTTTGAGGGCTGCAGCATAGAAAGACAGAAACCAGGAGTTCCCGTCGTGGCTCAGTGGTTAACGAATCCGACTAGGAACCATGAGGTTGCAGGTTTGATCCCTGGCCTCGCTCAGTGGGTTAAGGATCCGGCGTTGCCATGACCTGTGGTGTAGGTCGCGGATGCGGCTCGGATCTGGCGTGGCTGTGGCTGTGGCTGTGATGTAGGCTGGTGGCTACAGCTCCGATTCGACCTCTAGTCTGGGAACCTCCATATGCCTCGGGTGCGGCCCTGGAAAAGACAAAAAGACGAAAAAAAAAAAAAAAGACAGAAACCAAAGAAAGCATAGCAAGTCTTACTGAGATGAAGAAAAGAGATCAGAGTTCAGGGCTGAAAAGGAAGTTGCAACTTGCAGGACAAAAATACCAATGAAGAGAGATCTGTGCAGAGAATAAGCTCCAGAAATCTCAATAAGCAACTCCTTGAGTTTTTGGCTGAATACTAAGCTACTCGTGTGCAGGGCAAAATTTCTTAAGGCCAGCAGAGAACAACTACCAGAGAGCTGGGAGCTGAATGGAGATTGCGGAGGTCACGCAGTGCTGGGAGTCATTCAAGTTCCAACCAACTGGAGTGGAGAATTCTCACTGATCACCCATGGGATTATGTTTGGCCCCCAAAACGTCACACCTTAAGAGAAGGGTGACTGTAATTCTAGAATAAGGACAACTCCAGACCTACCCTAAGCTAAAAGTCAAGCTGATCCACAAGTAACTTAACCAAGTGCCAAAATAAAACGACCTTTCTCAAGGGAAGACAACAAAACCCAGAAACTCAACCACACAGCATCCACAAGTATAGGAAATTAAAAAGAAAAAAAAATGGTAGAGAAGAAATATCCACAACCAAATTAAAAATAAGTTCACAGAAACAGACACAGAAATTAAAGACATGTTGGAATAAGCACACAAAAACTTCAAAGGAGCTGTTAAAAAAAAAGTCAAAGATTTGCACAAAACATGAACATAATAAAGGAACAAAAGGGGAATCTCAGGAGAAACATGAAAACTATAAAGAGAACAAAAAAATTCTTGAACTTAAAAAATACATTATCTGAAGTGATGCTTAGTTTTTTTAAAAAACTGAGATGCACTGAATTAGTTTCAGGTGTACTATACAATGCTTTGATATATGTGCATATTGTGAGGTGATTACCACAATAAGTTTAGTGAATAGCCACCACCACACAGAGTATGGAAAATTTAATGAACAGGTTTAATAGCAGATTTGACATAAACATAAGAGTTAAAACAATAAAACAAACAAAAAAAACCCTTAGAAGAAAAGATAAGGTAATCTTCATGATCTTGGATTTGACAACAGATTCTTAGCATTAGCGACAACAGAAAAAGAGATAAGCTGGACCTCATCAAAATCAAAAACTTTTGTGGAGTTCCCACTGGCTTAACAGGATGGGTGGTGTCTCTGGAGTGCTGGGACATGGGTTGAATCCCAAGCCCAACAGAGTGAGTTAGGGGTCCAGAGCTGCTGCAGCTGTGGGGTGGGTTGCAGCTGTGGCTTGGATCCGATCCCTGGCCCAGGAACTTCTTGTGTCCTGGGGTGGCCAAAAAAGAAAAAAAAATTTTTTTTTTAATTAAAAACTTTGGTACCTCTAAAGACACTTTAAAGAAAGTAAAACACAACCTACAGAATGCAAGAAAATACCTACAAATCATATACCTGATACGGGATGGGAGGTTTTTGGGAGAAGTGAGGAGTGACTGATGAGTACAGGGGATTTCTTTTTATGATAATAAAAATGTTCTATAATTGACTGTGATGATGGTTGCACAAGTCTGAATATACTAAAAAAAAAAAAATCAATGAATTGTAGCTTTAAGGATGAACTAGATGGTATGTGAATTATTTACTATCTCAGTAAAGCTGTTAAATATTTAAAGACTATAAACTAACAGAACTTTCTAATAATGCAACTAATATAGCATATGCTGGTGAGCAACCAATATATGTGACACTTTGCTGTATACTTCGGCAAAGTATATTTTTCACTAAGAAAGTGTATTATCAAAATTATTTTCTATTCCTTTTTGGATTAGAATCTAAATAGACATTTCTCCAAAGAAGACATACAGATGGCCAAAAAAAAAGACACTAAACATTGCTAATTATTAGAGAAATGCAAATCAAAACCACTATGAGGTACCACCTTACACCAGCCAGAATGGCCATCATCAGAAAGTCTACAAACAACAATCGATGGAGAGGAGGTAGAGAAAGGGAATCTTCCTACATTGTTGGTGGGGATGTAAACTGGTGCAACCACTATGGAAAACAGAATGGAGGTTCCTCAAAAAACGAAAATAGAACTGCCATATGGTAGTGGGATCCAGCAATCCCACTCCTGGGCATCTATCTGCAGAAAACTATAATTTGAAAAGATACACACACCCCAATGTTCACTGTAGCACTATTTATAATAGCCAAGACATGGAAGCCATCTGAACGTCCATCGAGAGAGAAATGAATAAAGAAGATGTGGTACATATATACCATGGAATATTACTCAGCCATAAAAAGAATGAACTAATTCTGGAGTTCCCACCGTGGCACAGCAGAAACGAATCCAACTAGGAACCATGATGTTATGGGTTCGATCCCTGGCTTCGCTCAGTGGGTTAAGGATCCAGCATTGCTGTGAGCTGTGGTGTAGGTTGCAGACATGGCTTGGATCCTGCACAGCTGTGGCTGTGGTATAGGCTGGCAGCTGCAGCTCCGATTTGACCCCTAGCCTGGGAACTTCCATATGCCGCACCTGTGGCCCTAAAAAGACAAAAAGCCAAAAAGCCAAAAAAAAAAAAAAAATGAACTAATTCTATGAGCAGCAACATGGATGGACAAGTGAAGTTAGTCACACAGTGAAAGACAAACATCATATGATATCACCTATATGTGGAAATCTAAAAAAAGGATATAAATGAACTTATTTGTAGCACAGAAACAGACTCACAGACTTTGAAAAACTTATGGTTACCAAAAGGGCCAGGTAGGCAGAGAGGAAGGATGGACTGGGGGTTTGGGACTGGCATATGCACACTGAGGTATATGGAATGACTGGCCAACAGGGACTTGCTGTACAGAACAGAGCAGTCTACCCCGTGGTCTGTGATAATCTATGTGGGAAAAGAACCTGAAGCTGAATGGATATGTATATACGTACAAATGAATCACTTTGTTGTACAGCAGACATTCTCACAAACTTGTCCATCAACTATATTTCAATAAAACTATGTAAAAAACTACAAAAATATTTTCTAAACAAAACCATGAATAACTTGGCTATTATGAGAAGAGACTTAGCTCTAGGTTTATAAATCATCTATCTTAGGATGCGGCCTTCAGCCAAAGGTATACTTTTCTCTAACACAAAAGGAATTAGTGGAGTTCCTATTGTGGCCCAGCGGAACTGAATCTGACTAGTAACCATGAAGCTACAGATTCCCTGGCCTCACTCAGTGGGTTAAGGATCTGGCATTGCCGTGAGCTGTGCTGCAGGTCGCAGACAAGGCTAAGATCGCACATTGCTGTGGCTGTGGTGTGGGCTGGCAGCTGCAGTTCTGATTCGACCCCTAGCCTGGAAACCTCCATATGCATAAGCGGCCCTAAAAAGCAAAAAAAAAAGAATAAAAAGGAATTGGGGTTTGTTTTCTCAAATAAAAGTTAGAATCTTTTTTTTTCTTTTCTCTTTTTTTATTGTGATGAGAACATTTAACATGAGATTACCCTCTGTAAATTTTTAGGTGCACAATTATAATTACAGGTGCAATTAAACAGGCACAAGGTTGTACAGCAAATCTCTAGAACTTATTCATCCTGCATAACTGAAACTACATCCCCATAGGAATTGCTGTTCTGAACTACCCAGACAATTCAAATAACTGAGACAGTACTAAAGAGCTAGAGAGTAAGGAAAGAAGACCAAAGAAAACTTACATCAGGTTCTAGGGTCACACAGCGCTGAAATGCCCTGGCTGAACCGCTGTAGTCTTCCAAAGCCAGATAGGCACAGCCCAGAGAAAACCACACCCCGAGCTGCAAAGACCAAAAGACACAGTCATTCAAACACAGAGACATTTATAAGATGTAATTTGAAAATCATGTAAGATACTCTCAACAAACATTCTACATCAAGAATGCAAAGCTATATAATACATATTTGCCTTACATTTTATATTAAACATATGAAATTTAGCAAGGGAGATGGCATTTTTCCATATAATTTTCAAAGCTGATACACTGCTGAAAGCATGTTCAATATCACTGTACATCTTCTGCTAAGAAAGACCATACTTTGTGGTAACCATCTCCATGGAGCAATGGAGATGCAGCAATGGAGAACTCTGTTGATAAGCCTGATATGATAAATGTGGTTTAATATAGTATTTCTCCTGAGCATCAACTATGTAAAAAGTATCAGGAGGTTTACAGCAGGTGATGACAAACTTGAGAAGAAAAATGTTTGCTTCCATCTTCATGTTAGACCACATGTACTTCTGCAGTTTAACTAAGAACCAAACTGCCCTAGCATGTATCTGCTTAGACATGCCTGAAAAACCAGAGAGAATCTGGGTTACTAAATAGTCATGCAAAGTGGAAAGTCTGACTTAAGTCAGTAAGATTCGTAAACATGGAGATTTAGAAAACAGGTAAGTTAGGAAGTGGCTATTGAAATTTCAGAAGAATTCTTTACATCACAAGGTTTCCTTAAAATTCAATAGCCTCTATCAAAAGGAAGATAAAACTGATAAAAATTTCAATGAAATTAGTCAGAAATACAGCTATTGCAACTTTCCCTTCCTTTCAGATATAGTCCGTAAGGCCAGCCGCAGAACCTAATCTGCTTTCTTACTTTGACTTCCAGGACAAAGGCAGTGAGTCAGCAGATAGATTTGGTTGAACACTTTGGGGTGGGAAAGGAAGTGAGGTGCTCTGTTATCTGTCCAGAGCCTTCACGGGGGCTAATAGGAGGCTGCCCTACATCCCTCATGTGCCTTGTTGAGGCCTGAAAGTTCTTTAAGCAGATAAAGAGTTTTAGCCAATAATTAGAGATAAGGCTTAGAAAGCAAACATCCTTGGGCAATTTAACACTTTGCCTTGAATTCACCAGAGGCTATAAATAAGCGCTATCAGGAGCCTTTAGGAGAACAGACTTTGTTAGAGGGATAGGTAAAGGCTGAAAATGGGGGTGGGTTTGTGTTTGGAAGGGTGGGGGAAGCAGAAGTAATAGGCTGAAATTAAGTTGGAAGTTCACATTTCTGCATCAAGGGACTCCAGCAACTTAAAAATCAGCTCATTACACTTTGCTTTTGTTTGGTTATTTATAGAATCAAATGAAAAGGGTTCCAGCGCACCAAACCACACTCACTAAATTTATTCATTCCGAGAGAGCCAAGTCTGATATTAATTTACAAAACAATATATAAAACAAGCTCTCTTACTTCTAACCAAATTCAAAGTTTAAAAATCGGTGTATTACATTTCATTATCTATAAGGTGTACTTTTTTTTTCACCATTTAATATCTCTGAAATGGATGCCTCTTAATAACCAATAGCTGTCAGAGTTTTACTGGCAGCATTTTATTTTCTATACAAGGTGGCACTTAAAATAAATGTGCCTCTTATAAATGACGGCATCTTATACCCAATGAATTATGGCAGCAAGTTTATTTGGAATGAGGGGTATTTCATCCTGGGATTAAATCAAGGAAAATGAGAATTGCCCACAAAGTACTCAAAATGAATGTGCCCTGCTTGCTTCCTACATTATTAGCAAAGAACAAACTTACCACAAAACTATTTCACATGTGTTATAAAAATAGCAAGTGTAAATTCAAAATGTAAACAGAGAACTTTATTTCTCAATCCACCTGAAAAGACAAACATTAAAGATGTCTGGAATCGGCAATTATCTTACAGCTCTAACATACGCTGGTGATGAGATTACTATTTAAGCTTTTTAAACAAGTCAATGTTTTGTAACCAATGTAATAAAAGCAAAATAAATTTAATGAAAATGAGGCAGATGACAAGTTAATATGTAGTTTACAGCTCTCTTTTCTTTTTACTCTTGGTTATTTGTGAGTTATCAGCAACTGAAAAGAAATTCTAGGATCATTAATTGCTAGTAGGTTTTCGCCTACTGATATAATTATGATGGGAGATGATTTCCGCACACACCCTATTCTTTGAAATCACAAAATAGCTCAAGAGAAAACAACTCTAGGATTTTCTAATTGCTTCTGGCTGACACACTAAACCATCAATAATGCATTCATACCGTGTGTCTCAATTGAGGTCCTCAGAATTTGGGGGACTAAGGAGAATATTTTACTTTTTTCATTTTGAACTGTTACTTAACCTATATTACCCTGACTGGCATCTTGATTTAGTATGGTTATGCTCTTAAGAATAGGACATCACAAAACAAAAAGGAAATCAGAAGTGTGAAAAAAAAAAAGCCCTCGCAATTCCTCAAATTAACACTGTATATGGTTGAATAGCGAAGGTCTTTATCTTCCAGTGCAATGCTATCAGACAGAAATATAATGTAAGCCTCATTACATTTTCTAGCGGCCACATTAAAAAAGTAAAATGAGAGGGAGTTCCCACTGTGACTCAGCAGGTTATGAACGAACCAGACTAATATCCATGAGCATGCAGGTTTGATCCCTGGGCTTGCTCAGTGGGTTAAGGATCCAGCATTGCCAAGCTGTGGTATTGGTTGCAATGTGGTGTAGGCCAGTAGCTGCAGCTCCGATTCAAGCCCCAGACCAGAAACTTCCATATGCCACAGGTGAGGCCCTAAAAAAAAAAAAATTAAAATGAGGGAGTTCCCACTGTGGTGTAGCAGGTTGAAGATCTGGCATTGTCTCTGAGGCAGCAAGAGTTTTCTGGTGACATCTCTGAGTGCAGTAGATCACAGCTGAGGCTCACATTCTATCCCTGGCCTGGGAACTTCCATATGTCATAGGTTCAGACCAAAAAAAAAAAAGTAAAATGAAATCGGCAAAATTAATTTTAATAACATTTTTTAAAACTCTACAAATCCCAAATATTATCATTTCAACGTGTTATCAACATACAAAATTATGGAGTTTTTTTTTTTTTTTTTTTTTTTTTTGTTCACACCCACGGCATGTGGAAGTTCCCAGGCCAGGGATCAAACACGCACCACAGCAGTGACCTGAGCTACTGCAGTACAATGCCATATCCTTAACCCACCGTACTATGAGGAAACTCCTGGAGATATTTTATAATCATTTTTCTCACGCGGAGTCTTTGAAACCTGATGTGTTCTACAGTTACTGCACATCTCAATTTGACCAGCCACATTTTAAGTGCTTAACTGCATGTGGCTCCCGTACTGGGCAGCATGGTTCTACACTATTTCTCCAAGGCACTGGCATAGATCCTGGCCTATCGACATGTCTCCCTTTTTTTCTCCATTAAAAAAACTAGCTCCTCTAGTAGAGAGCTTCCCATGGGCTCCAACATTCATATACTATAGTCCCTCTTGTTCCTCTTCATATGACAGCAGCCAGAATAATTAGCCCTTAGTGAGCATGTACTATGCGTGCCAAGCGCTGATAGCCTGAGTTTTCCACACATCACCTCATCCACTCCCCACAACAGCCTTGCAAGGTAGTAAATATTACCCTCATTGAAGACGTGACCATGGACCACAGAGTCAGTCAGGGATAGAAAAGAGATTGGAGGCCTGGTCAGTGGGACTCTAGAGCCCATCTCTCCAAAGGCCCATGCTGCCTCCCGCTCACCTTCTGCCCACACATAGCCATGACTCATGGCCAAGTCAGGAGAGAGACTGGTGGGGGGCGGGTGAGGGGCAGGCAAGACTCTAGTACACATGGGAAAACCTGGGAGATTGATTTTTTAAAGAAGCTGGGCGTTAGCTACTCCTCCCTCCTCCCACGCACCTCTCCTGATTAGGCAAGTGGACAAAGACAAAGCAGAAGAGTGGATGCCCACACTTAGCTGGAGGAAAGAGCTGAAAGGCAAACCTCTTACCAAGGGACTGGGCAAGAATGGAGAAAGGTAATCATCTGACAGAGGGGCTCTGGTTGAGATTTCTGTGCAGCTTATTTCCAGGGCAAACTGTGAAGGCAGGCTGGCTATAGGCAGGGCAGTGATCTTTAGAAGGCGGTAGTCTAAGCTTTTTCCTCTAAAGGAGCCAATACGGAAATGCATGTGATGATACATGTACTTAAAGAATAGTTTTAAGTTATTTTAAAACTATTATCGAAAAGCTGGGATAGTTGAGAACATGATCTCTCATTAAATTACCCTCACAAAGCTCCCTAGAGAAACAGTGGAAGAGAGGGAAAGAAGACTGATTCAAGAGGTTCTGAGGAACCATATGACCTTGGTCATGTCACTTAACCTGAGTCTCAGTTGCCCAGTCATTTAACTGACAGTGGATTAAGCAAAACTTCCAGGGCCCCTTCAGACCCCAGATTTTTAAAACTCAGAGGTGACAGGGTTCAAAGGTACATTGGTGCCATCTAGCGGTAAAACAAATATACTGATGATGCAAATAGAACAGCAAGTTTGACCAACTAGGAGGAAATCAATTCAACCAGAGGCCTTAGAAATCACTGAAAAGAAGCTGAGAGGAAAAAGGCCTAAGAAGAAGTGATTTGCCTAAAGCCACACAATGGTTCCTGGTTCCTGTTGTGCAATCCATGTGATGAAGAAAGTGACTACAATACTTAGTAAACCTCAATAATTAAAACAGAAGTTAAGGAGTTCCTGCTGGGGCACAACAGGATTGGCAGTGTCTTGGGAGCACTGGAAGGCAGGTTCAATGCCTAGCACAGTGGGTAAAGGATCCAGTGTTGCCACAGCTGCAGTTTGGGTCGCAACTGCAGCTCGGATCTGATCCCTGGCCCGGGAACTCCATACGCCTCAGGGTGGCCAAAAAAACAACAACAACAACAAAAAGAGGTTAAACAGCATGCTCCTCTGAGGATTAAGCACCACTGGACAATGGGCATGGATTACTTTTACAAAGTTATTTTTTACAAGGGTATTTAAAGCACCTCTGCAAGATGCCCTTTGTTTGTTACACTTTTCTTCCTTAAATTATGAGCTTACTACTCAAATTGGCTTCCTTCCCAAGGTTTCTGCAGAATAGCTTCACAACACTGTAAATCAACTATACTTCAATAAAAAAAAAAAAGAAAGAAATTAAGGGAATCCAAATAATAATTATCAGTAGCTTCACTCTTTTCATTTATTTTCCTTATAGGATTTACTGAATTTTTCTGAGGTCCCATATGATACAGTATCACACATTATAACTAAAAGCTACACTCTCCATGCTCTCCCTTCCACATCCCTGAGTCATTCCCATGACCCCAAATGCAGATAAGTTTTTGAATGTGTCTTCATTATACAGGAAATGACCCAAGCCAAAACCAAGAGAGATATCAATGCTGTTTTGGTAGTAGCTTTTCCTGAAGGGATGCTTCGTGCTCATATTTTTTAAAAATGTGTACTACCAACCCTTTCGCAACCAAATTTCTCATTTACTGAACACTAAGTTCTCCTCCCTAAGGAAACACACGTCTTAAGCTGTCAGCTTCTCTCTCTCAAAGTTTCCTCTATTTCAGTGTCTTCCTTTAAACGAGAGGGGCAACTAAATTTTATGCTTTTTTCTTTCACTAGGAAGCCTATTAACTGCTGAGTGGCCTCCTCTTATTCACGTCCTAGATTTGGTTACTACTGGTTCTTCTACATGCCCACGCCTTCCAGAGAATTCACAATGTGAGATAACCCAGGTGTTTATACATCATCTGCATGAGACTCTCCTGTTCAATATATCTTCCTCTTTTTAGGCTACAGATAATGGAGTAACAATGATTTTTCCACCACACCACTACCTCCCTGCAATAGGCAGGACAGAAAAATCCATGACTTCTGAGACCCTAAGCGGGCCAAGAAATATCCTAGACACTTTATATACACTGGCTCTGATTTTCCCAGCAGCAAACTGAGATAGGGATTACATCTCCACTTCACAAATGAGGAAACTGAAGCTCGGAAAGATGAAGAGATTTACCTTGGGAGCACGAGGATTCAGGGCCCCGTCTATGCAGCAGAGTTCTGCCTCCCCACTACCCCTCAGGCCCAGCTACAGCCCAGATGTTATCACGGTGCTCATATTTCTTGGCAGTTATGCAAGCTAGACCGTAAGAGTTTCATTTTTTATTGCTTACCAATATGAGAGAGGAAGAACAAAAAAGAAAGACTGTCTTTTTTCTCTACATATTATTCGCATATGTTCATTCTCCACTGGAATGTAAGCTCCATTCTCCTTGACTTCCCCACCACAGTAACACAAGCACACAATGGCAACTCTGCAGCTCAACGGCAAACAAAAACACTTTCTTCTTTCAAAAAGTGAAATGGAAGATAAAGTTAACCCCTACCAATCAAGGAAGAATGCAAGCTCTCAGGATAATTAGCAATTCTAGCAGAGTACTGCATCATAAAATCTGGTCTTACACAGAGCAGGGTCCGGGAAGGGCTGCCTTGCTTCCTCTAAAACTCTGGTCTTGGAGTTCCCGTTGTGCCTCAGTGGTAACGAACCCAGCTAGTATCCATGAGGACATGGGTTTGATCCCTGGCCTCGCTCTGGCATTGCCATGAGCTGTGGTGTAGGTCGCAGACTCAGCTCAGATCCTTCCTCCAACTCCTGGAGATGCCCAAAATTCAAAATATGGCCTGGTGTTCTCTTCCAGAACAGTTTTCTATAAAGGATTCATTCCTCTGCATGGCTTCACCTTACTTCCACAGAAAAGCCCCAACCTGCAAGCTCGATTCCTGGCCTCCCTACTGGGCTTAAGGCCTTTATGCCCAAGGGACTATGACCTCTTCACATTCAACACTCAAAATCATATCCTCTTCCCTACCAAAGATATTTTCCCTTTCTCCTGAATTCTCTGTATCTGCCCATAGGGACGTTTCCTTTCTGATAAAACTGGCATGCTCTAGGACTCCAAACTCTCCCTCAATTCTGCAATCCAGTGAATAAGTCCCGGAAAGTTTTCAACCTGTTCTATCTTTCCAACCTCTCTGCTAAAGCCACTGATCACTTATCTCTAACATTCATTCCATATTTAAACTTCCTAGACTATCACTTCTGTCATTCGCTCTTTTATTGAAAACCACAAGAGACGTCCACATCTACAGCTTTAGCTAAACCTGAAGAAGGGCACTTAAGGCCCTTCACAAACTAGTTCTGTCCATACCATTTCCCAGTGGAAACTCTCTGCTCTCTGCTGATAGGTTGAGACAGCCTAATTCATTCCCACATCCTCATCTGATTCACGAGCAGGATCTCGATAATGCTTAGTTAGGCAACCACACAATGTACATTCGAACTTCAACATCTTGGGAAGGCAGCTAAGCTCACCACCATACCACCAATGCTCTGCAAAACTGCAACATATTGGAAAGCGAAACAAGGCATTAAAATTTAATTAAAATTACATGACCCTAACATGACCTTATTTACTGACCAATAAACTATTGATCATCAAGTTGGTTTTACTGTATCAGGGGACCTATAAGATAATTATGTAAGGTGAGAGAAGGGTTAACTAATGCTAATGAGGTAATCATTTCACAATATATACATGTACCAAATTTCATCATGTATACAATCTCATGGTACACTTTAGGCTGACACAATGTTAGATGTCAATTATATCTCAAAAGCTGGGAAATTTTTTTAATGTATTGAGATAACTGGTAAGCTCAGAGCAACTTCTGCTACAGAGGATATTCTTAATTCTAGTTTTGTTAATATTAAAGCTTATAAATATTTTTCTTAGGTATTGCCTTTTGGCCTCCATTTAAAGTACCTTATTTCTGGAGTTCCCATTGTGGGTCAGTGGTTAATGAATCCGACCAGGAACCATGAGGTTGCGAGTTCGATCCCTGACCTTGCTCAGTGGGTTAAGAATCCGGCGTTGCCGTGAGCTGTAGTGCAGGTTGCAGACGCGGCTCGGATCCTGCGTTGCTGTGGCTCTGGTGTAGGCCAGTGGCTATGGCTCCAATTCGACACCTAGCCTGGGAACCTCCATATGCCGAGGGAAGCAATCCTAGAAAAAAAGACAAAAAATTATAATAATAAAGTACCTTATTTCAACAAATACTTGCGTGTGTGTGTGTCTTTTTAGGGCCGCACTCGTTTCCTCTGATCCACGACGAGAACTCCATCAACAAATACTTTTAAAGGGACAAAACTCATCAAACAAGTTGTCTCTATGATTCTCTGTGTCACCAAACTTAGACAATGATAAAGTATAGGCCTTCTCAATTACATTCTATTTCTATTCTAAAACAGAATATAAATTATTCAAGTAAAATCAAAAGCTCTGTCAAAAGCTTCTGGCAAATTATTATCAGTGTTTTAAATACGATAGTACTTTCTTTTTGCTACTGTAGTTGATATAATTGAAACTTTTTTAATGATTTTTATTTTTTCCATTATAGTTGATTTCCAGGAAATTTTTGTAATGAAAAGTTAAAAGATTTCTCCTAGGCAGACGCTACAGACAGAACTCTATCCCTCTCAAAATTTGTACGTTGAAGCCCAACTCCCAATGTGACTAAATCTGGAGATATGGCATTTAGGGAGATAATTAAGGTTCAATGATGCCATAATGGTGGGCCCTAATCCAATAGAACTAATGTCTTTTCTTTTTTTTGTCTTTTTGCCTTTTCTTGGGCCGCTCCTGCGGCATATGGAGGTTCCCAGGCTAGGGGTCGAATCGGAGCCGTAACCACCAGCCTACACCAGAGCCATAGCAATGCGGGATCTGAGCCGCATCTGCAACCTACACCACAGCTCACGGCAACGCCGGGTCCTTAACCCACTGAGCAAGGCCAGGGACCGAACCCGCAACCTCATGGTTCCTAGTCAGATTCGTTAACCACTGCGCCACAATAAGAACTCCAGGACTAATGTCTTTTGAAGAAGAAAAGATACCAGAGGTCCCTCTATATGCACACAGAGAAAAGGCCAGGTGAGGAAACAGTGAGAAGGCAGCCATCTAAAAGCCAGGAAGAGACCTCACCAGAAATCAAGCCTGCAGGCACCCTGACCCTGGACTTCTGGCTTCCAGAACTGGGAAAAAATTCATTTCCACAGTCATTTAAACCACCCAGTCCATAGTATTTTGTTATGGCAGCCCTTAGCAAACTAATACAACAGGGATAGTCACAAGTGTAATTATATATTTTAAATCCTGTACATCATTTGAACTCTCATTGTTCCTCTTCAAGATAAATTTCGATGTCTTCCTGTTTGAAAGTTTGCTTTCAATAATTAAAACTTGCTAGAAGATTTAAAGGCTGAAAGTTTTTTGAACTCCATTAATTGAATACATAAAAGATTTCCAAATAATTTTGAACACAACATAGCTAAAATGCAAAAGACTTCTTTGTTTAAAAAAAGCTCCCATCATTACAGGACACTTAAATTGATTTATAAGAAAACTTCAGGAATTCCCTTGTGGTGTGGCGTGTTAAGGACCTGGTGTTGCCATGGAAGTAGATCAGGTTGTCGCTGCTGTGGTTCCTGGCCCGGGGACCTCTGTATGCTACAGGTACAGCCAAAAAAACAAAAAACTTCAAAATTACAAACATTTTTTTTTTTAAAGTCCATTAAATGATAGCAAAAAGAGAAAGCATATTCCACAGTCCACATCAGAGGAATTTCAATTCAATATCAGACACTATCACATCAGACATCACAAGAATTCTGAAATTCAACTACCCAAACAGTGTGTACGAAAACATCTGAAATTGACAACAGCTAGTTTTTATTTCCACTGGTGGAAGCTTGTTTGGAACACATTATGTCTACTATTACAACCAATTCCAAGTACATTTCTGCTCCACTGGTTCTCTTAATGCAGAAAGAGCATTCTTTTTACCATGTTGCCATGCTCCGCCGAAATCTGTATCCTTATCATCATCACTAAAAGACATATACTGTTACCTTCAATGTTTAACTTTTTAACTGAATTTACAATGGCATTAGAGTAAATTTCCAAAAATTTTATTCTGAATCCACTAATTAGGTGAAAAAAATTAAACCATTATAAGAACCAGATTAATGCGTTTTGTACTTGAAGCATCTGATGTCACTAATATAAAACCGGCAAATTCAACCGTTAGTGAACTTTTGCTAAAAGAGCTAGCACATTAACAACTATGATCTCACTTTTTATACATGCACAAGAAAATGCGGTATCGACTAATTTTCTAAACAAATTCTGCTTGTTTTCCTTTGCACTAGATAAAAAGTGCAATCTCACAGAATGACATGAAAATATACCTCCTACAGCTGCATAATACATCATTATCTTCGCAAATGCTCCATATATATATATATATATATATACACATATATGCTAATGTTTCTCCAGAAGACTTGAGTCTTCTGGTTTTCATGTGATTAGTGATATGATTACGGCTCCTGAGGTGGAATGTAAATAGCAACCACATTTTGTTCAAGTTACACATTCACTCTCTTGACAAGTGAAAACTGAGTTCTTAATTGTTCTCTAAAAACACACTTTTAAAATGTGTTTGCTTTCTGGAGATGATTACTGCCAAAAGGGTTTATTATAAACTATACAGAAAGTTACTAAGTAATATAATATGGAAATAGTGGTACATTTAGACCCTTCAATAAGTGACCCAATCCCTGTAGCAAGAGAATTCAGACAGTCCTTCATGTGCTTTTATTTCTGGCAGGATCGCTCTGCCTCCACTCCCCATACATCTAGCTTACAACTCCCCACATTTCCCACTAATCCTGCCAACTGGTAGCCAGGCAACGTCATGCGTGTCCCAGGGCTGCGGCTTGGCACCAACATCTGATATATACCAAGGGGCTTACAGAGACACTGGCTCAAACAATTCTTCTACTACCACCCAAGACCTGAAGAGGCTGGCCATCCTCAGCCACTCAGAGCAGCACACACAGCTGGTTTTAGCAGCAAGCATCCCGCACACTCTCTTTCAAAGGCCCATATTAGTTAAGTTGCATCTGGAAAGGGCTGGGAGGAAAGAGACAGGCACCTACTGGCCCTCTTCCAGATTTTAGTACATAAAGTAGGAGCTCCATCCATTGCAAATGCATTAAACACAGCATTAAACAAGGCCATGGCAGAAGATGGAAATACAAAGTGGATGTCGGTGAAAACCCATTCCAACCTCTTTTGATGTTAACTATTAATAAGAGCACTTCATTTACAAATTTAAAATCTGGGACAAATGTTAAACTGGATGGGTTATCAGGATAACAGGCATAAACTGGGAGGGCCACTGATGCTGAGTGAACTCGCAAATCTTTGTCTTTCTTCATGCTCCTCCTACCTGTGAAGCCAGTTCCATTCCGGCACATCTACTCACTTCCCATCAATCAGCAACCATCTCCGCTAACTCCATCCCATCTCTGGTTCCATCAGTCCACAGTGGCCCTTACCTCCTTTCAATTCCTATAGCCCTTCTGCCTAAACATAGGTCTTTGGAGATTACCCCCCCCCCCACACACACACAGATATAATCTCCAAATTATACACATATATATATATACACACACACACACATATATATGCCAGTAATATAAACTCACGAGGGTGAGTGACCAGTTAATTGAGGGGGAAACTTAAAGAAAATTAAAAATTTTAAAGGAGGTAAGGGCGAACTCGATATAAGGAAAAGAATACAGTATGTGTGTCGAGGGAGGGGTAGAAAAGTGATAGGAAGTGACATTTTCCTTTTTCAGGGCTACACATAACTAGTTTGATATCTGAGCAATTTGTTTTTACTTTTTTCATAAACATAAGGGGCAATGAGAATAATAAATAACCACCTAAGAGTAGACGTAAGGATTTATGTTTTAATTCTGGTCCTGAGTCTATGAAATCCTGCTTGGGAGGTTTGGTGACCATTTCCTCCCGCTTTCTTTATATTCCAACAGCCCACAAACCCCCAAAGTCTAAGGCTGAATTTTGGCAGTTTCAGAAGTTACTTAAGAAAGTGAAACGGGAAAGTGTAAGTGGGTGACAGCTAGCAACCTCAAGAGCACAAATGCACGTTAAATAGGTCTTCTGGTTCTCTAGCAAATGCACCAAAGACAACGCATTTAGTTTTTAGACCATTCCTTGGTTTAGACCTAAAACTCAAACACTCCTATTTTTATACCAATTTGATTTCAGGAAGCCATTACAATGCACAAAAGCCACTCAAATATCACTCTCATTTTGCCTGAATTTTGTTATGAAATCTAATTGGTTAGATATGTCTGGAAAAGGGGGGGTGGAATTTTTTTTATACTGTGTTTCTATTTTCCTTTCATTCCAAGACTTACAGGAGACAATGGCATGTAGGAACTCTCCTTCCTCAGAGACAGTTGAAACTTGGATCGCAAGTTACAATAAGTCTACGGGGTTCAAGTTTGCATCTTGTAGTGGTTCTGTACAACTGGAGCATCAAATGCCTGCATATTTTGGCATGGCTTGCAGCCTGCTTGAATTGAATCCATATGACAAACTGCAAAATAGCTTCAAATAACATCTGTTTGTACCGTGACGCTGCTTTGAGCGATTGTCATTTCTTGGTCTAAGCAATTAATTCAAAATTATATAATGAGATCATCAAGCCCTGTTAAGTCCTCCCTTGCAAATTCCCTTATTCCATCTCTCTTTTCCCGTCGCCTCCTCCCACACTGGTAACTGTCCTGCTAGACTACTGCTACAGTCTCCTAAGCCTGCCTACATCCAGAATCTCCCATGGCCATGGTGCTGCCAAAGTAATATTCCTAAATCACCTCCATGCACACGACATTCCTTCCTTGGAAACAAAGCCAAACACAGATCAACCCTTCAACGGCTCACTATTTGCTAAATAAAACATCAAAGCGTTCAGCTTTACATTCAAGACCTCCCATAATCTGGCTCCAGCAAAGCTTTCCCACTGGGACTTCGCCAATCCCTTTCACTCTTAAAAAAACTAGCCTATTCACCAATGCTATGTTCCACACACACACACCCGCCTTCCCCTTGTGTTTCTGGGACTGAGCTCATACCAGCCACCTGCCTGGAAAGCCCTCACCACTGTCCTCTCCCTGCCTTGGCTATCCACGTATCATGCATCCCTTAGAGTCAAATTGACCATCTTCTCCTCACTATCTTCCAAAGGCAGAAATGCTCTCTTTGGCCTCTATAAAACTAATCTGTTACAAATTACTCTCTGGGAATTTCCTTGATGCCTTGTACTGTTGGCTAGTCCTGAGTCCCATTCCCTAGATAGTAACAGAGGGTACAAACCAGGCCATCTAGGGACCTGCTGCCACTGACTCCTCCTCTGGTTCAGTGCTACATGCACAGCAGACAATTAATATACATTTGAATGAATAATTGGTTGAAGAGATGATATTATTTATTCACTCATTCAAAAATTATTTTTTAAAGACCCAAAATGTGCTAGGCACTGTTGTAGTCACTAGGGAAATGTAAATGAACCAGACAGATAAAAATTTCTGCCATCATGGGACTTACATTGTAGTAGAGGAGAAACAGATTTTCTTTTTATGTAAGCTATATATAATATTAGAAGATGCTAAGTGCTATGGAAAAAAATTAAGTAGGAAAGGAAAACAAGAAGTATAAGGTAGGGTGGAAAGTGGCGGTACGATTTTAAATAGAATAATCATGGAAGGCCTTTCTGAGAAAGTTACATCTGAGCCCAGATAAGAATGAGGTGATAGAACAAGGTATGCAGATATCTCGAAGAACATTCCAGGCAGAGGAACAGCAGTGCTAAAAGCCAGACGCAGAAATGCACTTGGATATTCAGGGAAGAACAAAGAGGCCATGTGGGTGAGCGAGGGGAAGAATGGGGGGACGAGGGGGAGAGAGGCAACAGGAGCTGGGCTTGGGCAAGCCAGGAGCACCAGTCAGGATCAATGGTTAGGATCACAGCAGAGGAGCAGAAGAGCGACACATTTGACTCGCGTGTAGAAGGACCCACGTGAATGTTCAGTGAGAAGAGGCAGACAGTAACAGGGACCGGGGCAGGAAGGCCAGTAAGGAGGTAATATATTAACTGGGTGAGAGATGATGGGGATTTGACCAGAATGGTGGCAGGTGGCAAGCAGTTGCCCGATTCTGGATGTATTTCGAAGAGAGCCCTAGGGTTTGCTGACAGATTAGATGTGAGGTATGAGGCGGAAAGGAATCAAGGATGACACCAAGACCAGATGGGCTGCATTTTATAGGGGTGGGGATGGCCCTGGGGGCAAAAGCTTTTAGGAAGGGAGGAAGAGTACATCAGATATTGGAAAGTTAGAATAACAAATGCGGACCCTTGCGACGCAGTTGGATACAGTTATCTAGGGTTCAGAGAAGACAGGACTGAAAATAAACTTCTGGGAGGTGTCAGCACACAGATGGTATCTGAAGCTATGGGACTAGATGAAATCGAGGGAGTGTAAAAGAGAGACAGACCAAAGACTAAGCCCTAGGAACCAACAAATCAGACCAAGAAGAAGCCAGCGAGGCAAGAGGAAAATAAGGCCGGATGGTGAGAAGAGGCTGTGTGATTGAGAAAATAATTCCTGTGTGTGGGGTATTGGGCATTGATTTAACCTAGACAATGGAGCCTAAGGGAGGAAGTCTCTTTTTGCTACTCCCTATGGCAACTGTAGTTGGGTAAACTAAGCAGAGGCTACAAGGATATGATACAGTTTTTCATAAGAGTAGAATTGTAGTAACACAATACGGAGTTCTTTTTTTTTTTATGTCTTTTTGCTATTTCTTGGGCCGCTCCCACGGCACATGGAGGTTCCCAGGCTAGGGGTCGAATCGGAGCTGTAGCCACCAGCCTATGCCAGAGCCACAGCAACGCAGGATCCGAGCCGTGTCTGCAACCTACACCACAGCTCACGGCAACGCCGAATCGTTAACCCACTGAGGAAGGCCAGGGGCCGAACCCGCAACCTCATGGTTCCTAGTCAGATTCATTAACCACTGCGCCACGACGAGAACTCCCAATACAGAGTTCTATTTTCCAAAAAAAAAAAAGAGAGAGAGAGAGTCGACTGTTAAGTTAGTACAGGGTTCTTCAACCCTGGCACTACTGACATTTTTGGCCACGTAATTCTTTGCCATGGAAGGCTGTGCTGAGCATCATGGGGTGTTTAGCAGCATCCGCAGTCTCTACCCACCAGATGTTAGTAGTGCACCCCTTCCCCTCTCCCCCACTGCCCCACTGCCAGAGCCCTGAGGACATGCTAAGTGAAATACGCCAGTCACAAAAGAACAAATACCGCATGTTTCCACTCATATGAGGTACTTACACGAGCAAATTCCTCAGACAGAAAATACAGTGGTTGTTAGGGACTAGAGTTGGGGCTTTTGTCCAGGGGCGGGGGGAGGAATAGAGAGCTATTATTTAATGGGTACAGAGTTCCAGTTTTGCTGGATGAAAAAACTCGTAAGAGATGGATGACTTTGGTCGCACAACAAAGTTAATGTCTTTAACACTACTGAACAGTATACTTAGAATGGTTAAGATGGAAATTCTGTGTTATGTGCTTTTTAACCACAATTTAAAAAAAAAAAAAAAAAGGGTGCAGGTTCTGGTGTCAGACTGTCTAGGTTCAAATACTGGAAAAATGCCTGATAAGGTACCTGGCTCATAGTAAGTGCTCAGGAAACATTCATAGCTGATTATAAATTAGTATCATAACTAGAATTATACCAAGTCAGCATGCACCCTTGTCAGAAGTACAGTTGACAGCTCTGTGTGACTTTGGTGATTGGGGAAGCAGTCATAAAAAAAAGTTTGATTACGAAAAAGAAATGGGAGTTCCCGTCATGGCACGGCGGAAACAAATCCAACTAGGAACCATGAGGTTGCGGGTTCGATCCCTGGCCTCGCTCAGTGGGTTAAGGATCCAGCATAGGTCACAGATGCGGCCCGGATCTGGCATTGCTGTGGCTGTGGTGTAGGCCGGCAGCAACAGCTCCAATTGGACCCCTAGCCTGGGAACCTCCATATGCCTGGGAACGTTTTGTCCTTTAGGGTATGGCTCTAAAAGGACAAAAGACAAAAAAAAAAAAATGACTAGGGGAGTTCCCACAGTGGCTCAGCAGTTAATGAACCCGACTGGCATCCATGAGGATATGGGTTCAATCCCTGTTCTCGCTCAGTGGGTTAAGGATCCAGCGTTGCCATGAGCTGTGGTACAGGTCAAAGATGAGGCTTGGATCCTGCGTTGCTATGGCTGTGGTATAGACCGGTGGCTATAGTTCCAATTGGACCCCTACCCTGGGAACCTCCATATGCCGAAGGTTCAGCCCTAAAAATATAAAAAAAAAAAAAAAAAAAAAAATGAGTTCCCATTGTGGCTTAGCAGGTTAAGAACCGGACTAATATCCATGAGAATGCAGGTTCAACCCCTGGCCTCACTCAGTAGGTTAAGGATCTGGCGTTGCCACAAGCTATGGTATATAGGCTGCAGATGCAGCTTGGGACTTCTGTGGCTATGGTGTAGGCTGGCAGCTGCAGCTCCAATTCAACCCCTAACCCAGGAACTTCCATATGCTGCAGGTGCAGCCCTAGAAAGATTAAAAAATAAATAATTTTTTTTAAATTTTTAGAAGTTCCCATTGTGGTGCAGTAGCAATGTACCCAACTATTATCCATGAGGATGCCAGTTTGATCCCTGTCGTCACTCAGTGGGTCAGGGATCCACAGGGTTGCTGTATGCTGTGGTGTAGGTCACAGAGAAGCAGCTCGGATCCCCTGTTGCTGTGGCTATGGTGTAGGCCTGCAACTGTAGCTCCAATTCCACCCCTAGCCTGGGAACTTCCATATGCCTCGAGTATGGCCCTAAAAAGCAAAAAAAAAAAAAGCTTAAAAAAATTTATTTAAATGACCATTTCTGGGAATAAAATCATCTTATGAATCTGATATCATTAAATACAAAATAAGTTGATCTCCTTTCCTTCAAAATTAGGTCCCCTCCTGTGAATTTATCTTGTCACTTATTTTAAAGATCCATACTCTTTTTGTATTATTTTTTCAAACATTTAAATATTTGTGTATATGTAAATAGATACTTTTTTTTTCCCTAAAATGATCAACTACTCATTCTATATGTTACCCTTCTTATGTAAAGGTTTTTCTTTCATTAATGACTTCAGTAATTACTTCAGGCTATACTGTCTATAATTTTGACCCTCATTCCCTTCCTTCCTGGCATATTGGCTCAAAATGGAACCTAATTTTAATAGCTGTATGTGCATCAAGGACAGTTAACAGAAAGAAATAACCAAATGAAACAGAAAACGGAATAACAGAAGCACAAGAGAAAATGAAGAAGAGAAAACCAACCTGCCCCTCTCAGTGACAAGCAAGGACATAAGAGACCAGGTTCTTAGCTCTGAGATGAGCTCACTGGTCCTTAGGACAGAAAGCGGGTACCCATTCAGCAAGAACCAAAATCAAAGAGAAGCAAGTGCTGAGAGCAGATGAGGCTTTATGAGTGGTCCGACCTGCATGGGATTAATCTTCACGGAGCGTTCGAAGCACTCCACGCATTCTTTGAACTCCTTGCTTCGCAGATGGAGGAGGCCTTTGGAGCGCTGGGCGCGAGCACTGCGGTGCCGAGAGAGTTCCCAGGCCTGGTCATAGTAAGAGTGATCTCGGAGGACATCGCCAAGCAAGCAGTATAGACTTGGCGTTTCTCGTTTCTCCAGCTCTTGCCTGAGGATTTCTTCTGCCTAGAAGTTACAACAGAAATAACTAAATTGCTGAAGAGTGCTGACGAATGGCTATTTCATAGCATATATACATCTTTTATCCCACATGATCCAAAGTTTTATTTTCAAAGTTTGAGATAACCAGCTAATTTCATACATCTAGTACACAGGCTGAACAAGAGAGGAACAACTGAAAAAAAATGTGGTACGAGTGAACAAGAAGTTAAGAGGTGACCACTGCTTCGCTGGCATCTGGAATCCCCAACAAAGGCACTGAGAGGCTGACTTCATGCTGTTGGGGGGACACATTTAGCTCCCCATTTCCCTGCTCCAGCTGTCACCACTGCGATTGTTTGTTAGAACAGAGCCTTTAATTCACCTCCACCCAATGGGAATGAAAATTATGTTTTCTCTTTTTAAAAATAGTATGCCTGGCGAGCCTGGGATGGCTGAAAAACTTATAAAAGAAAGAAGAGGGTACAATTTAATAGGCATTGCTAAACACCTACCTCTTCAACAAACTACTTCTTGCCTCAGAGAAAAAACCTGCCAACACAGCCAACACTATCTGCTGCCAGACAGTCCATTCACTTTAGAATTAAAGACCATCCTCGGAGTTCCCATCAAGGTTCAGTGGTTAACGAGCCCAACCAGGATCCTTGAGGACTTGGGTTTGATCCCTGGCCTTGCTCAGTGGGTTAAGGATTCGGCGTTGCTGTGAGCTGTGGTGTAGGCCGGCAGCTAAAGCTCCAATTCAACCCCTAGCCTGGGAATTTCCATATGCCGTGGGTGTGGCCCTAAAAAAAAAAAAGACCATCCTCAATACAAGGCTTGTGTCCACAAGGTGGATTCACCTCGTCGCCCGAGCGGATTCTGTGCTTGTTACAACTACTACCTCACCTCCCCCCCAACCATGTGTTCTATCCACCCTCCCCATCCCTGATGAATTTAAACAGAGAAGGAGAAGTGCAGCAGCAGCCCTACTTTCCATACTGACACCTTCATATAAACAGCAGTGGGGTCACCAAAGATGCCAAGACAGCTATGCCCACAATGGACACAAGTAAATAAGCAGGCAAGCCAAGACTGATGAGAAAGGACCCTATGACAACATAACAACTATATGCCATAATTCTTCCTCCCTAATCTTCCCCCAAATAAGTAATTATAACCATTTACCAGTTAACTGTATTCTGGGGGAAAAGGAATTCCTCATCTGTGCGTGTGTGTGCATGGAGGTTGAACCTACCCGTTTAAATTGAGCAGAACACAGAGGGGTGCTGGAAAATGTCACAGATTACTATAAACTTAATGCAATGGTGCTCTAATTATAGCTACTGTTCCAGACATGATTGCTTTACTGGAGCAAATCATCACAGCCCCTGACATATGCTAAGCAGGTACTGATACAGCAAATATGCTTTTCTCTTTCCAATAACCAGAGAACATCAGATGCAGGGGGCTTTCACTAGCACAGAGAGAAGGAGATATTCCCTATCTTTCCTCAGAGTTACATGGTCGTTGCCGTATAATTTAGCCGCAAGGACATGATTATCTCACCATCCCATTAGACCTCACCAGTCTTGATGATATCATGCTAATAAAACTTAAGAAACTAAAATAAAAAATTATGTGCCAATGTCAACCAAAAACCAACTGGAAATTAGACACGCTTGACACTGTAACTTGTTATTAGGAAAGTTTTCAGTTTATAAAAATTCATTTGATATGTTACCTCTAAGGAACTTATCTATTAAATAAAGCAAGGTATGTAAAATGTTTATGCGTTTCTAGTTATCTTTGTTCTTATATGGGCCCTAAGAATGCTTTGATATAGAAACCTCTTTTGAAGAAACTATAAGTTTCCCTCCAATCGGAAACTCTTCTTTACCTTTATAACACAATCTTTAAAATACTCTGGACCCATTAGTAGTTTGGCACTTTCCAAATAAGGTAGCCCCCAAGTAAGAGATGTAAATCATTGCATAGTCCTAAGTCCTAGATTATGCCATGTCAACCTGCTTAAGCTGGGAACTCTGTTTCCTAAATCCTTTTCCCTTCTGATTTCACGTCAGAGTTGGTCCAAAGGGAAACTCGCTACAGATTTCAAAGGCAGAAGTAAAGCAACAAACACCCTTTACTCTTGTAAGGCTGTCATGGTTAAATATGGCATCAAACCAGGTGCAGAGATGTCTTGCAGATCCCAACTTGACCTTGCTCTATGTGTCCAGCTGGTCTTTCACTTGCTGACCCTGTCAACCAACAGCAACCTCAGGCCCACCGTCAGACTTTTCACTACAGACCCACAGAGCTGGTAGCTACATAGACACAACAGCTTTCCACCGACCTCTCCACAAGTTCCTTCTTCAGAAGTAACTGGCTTCTCAGATTTCCCTGTAAGTTCTGACTTACCCACTTGTGCCAATGCTTCAAGTGGATTGGCAAATAAGTGTTTCTCTGATCTCTTTTACTCTCTCTTCTACATCTTCACCTCCTTTCTTACATTTGTATAATACCTAAATCTTTTAGAAAATCTCTTATTCTCCCAAATACTCAAAGTGGCTCTGCTTTCATAGGCAAAACCTGAATGATACAATCTTTTCTTTTTCATTTTTGCTTTTTATTTATTTTTTTTTTTTTAGGGCTACACCCACAGCATATGGAGGTTCCCAGGCTAGCGGTCGAATCAGAGCTATAACCACTGGCCTACACCACAACCACAGCAATGCCAGATCCTTAACCCACTGAGCAAGCCCAGGGATCGAACCTGCATCCTCATGGATACTAATCAGATTCATTTCCACTGGGCCACAACGGGAATTCATTTTTGCTTTTTAAACTTTTCCTATTCCACAGGTGGACATCAGTAAAAATGGTGGTATACGGAGTTTCTTGGTGGCCTAGTGGTTAAGGATCCCACAATATCACTGAGGTGGCCTGGGTCCCTCTTCTGCCATAGGTTCAATCCCTGGCCTGGGAATTTCACATGCCATGGACACAGCCCCACCCCCCTAAAAGAGGTGATAAAAAGACTTCTAAAAATTCCCTGCAGCATAAAAGCAACAAGAAAATTGGCAAAAGGTGTTAGAATCAACTCTGTCGGAACACTAAAAATTAACCAAAGATCTGAAATAATCCAGGGAGTATTCATGTAATAAAAATAATGAAACCTTGGTAAGAACAACAAACTTTGTGTCATTTTAACATGCGCCATTCCTATTCTCTTCTCCAGCTCTGCAATGGCCTTGAAAACCAATAGCATGTTATCATAGTGAAAATTAGCAGCCAGGCATCCATCAGAGGGGACAAAATAGGTTCAGGACTTCTCTGAAGTCTTGTTCATAGAAAACTGTCTGTTGGTTCCCTGGAAAAAGGCAACATGCAAAGCTGTCTTTATTTAACCTAACTCTGAGTTTGCCCAGTGAAAATTCTTTGTGAAAAATAATTAGAGACAACTGATTAATTTTGCAACTTCATGAGGTGGTAAATAATAGCTGGGGCAAACAATAGGCTCACGAAAACACTTAAAAGGAAAATAAAGGATGCGATACATACACATAAGGGCTTTGAAAAACTCCAACATACTGATGAGAATCTAGAAGTTCATGCATGTGTAGGGCTGTGCACATGATCAGGGTAGACCTGAAAAGGCCCTATACTCTCACTTCAGGATGACCTGAGGCTTTGCATAGGTAGTTAGTGAAAGCTAAAGCCAAGCTGTCAATTGCCTGGCCAAGTGTTGAAAGCATGCCCCAAACACACACACACACACACACACACACACACACACACACACAGCCCACCAGCAAAGAGTGGGAGACTTGTTAATTTAGGCATTTAAAGAATTTTCCGCCCAATCATTAGCTGACCATTAAACTAACCAACCTGAGACTACACAAAGAAACAGGAAGTGCAGTCTTTACATATGAAAAAAAGAATGAGTAGAAACCATCCTTAAGACTGCCCAGATGATGGACTTAATAGACACTTAAAATCTGCTATTTTAAATAATCCCTAGTACAAGGACTAGGAAAGTAACTCATTAAAAACAGTAAAAGAAATGACAAAGCAATCAGACTAGAATACTAGAAAATAGTCATTTAGCCAAAAAGAAGGCAGTAAAGAGAAAATAAAAAAGACATAAGACATAGAAAACAACAAAATGACCAACATACATCCTACATTATCAGTAATTAAATGGAGCATGACAAAGTGAGAAAAAAGAATGTATACATGTATGTGTAACTGGGTCACCATGCTGTACAGTAGAAAAAAAAATAATGTATTGGGGAAATAAAAAATAAATAAATAAATAAAACCCTTTGAACACTGAAAAAAAAAAGACTCCAATCAAAGGCAGAGATTGGCAGAAAGGATTTTAAAATTATGATTCGGAGTTCCCGTCGTGGCGCAGTGGTTAACGAATCTGACTAGGAACCATGAGGTTGCGAGTTCCGTCCCTGCCCTTGCTCAGTGGGTTAAGGATCTGGCGTTGCTGTGAGCTGTGGTGTAGGTTGCAGACGCGGCTCAGATCCCGCGTTGCTGTGGCTCTGGTGTAGGCCGGTGGCTACAGCTCCAATTAGACCCCTAGCCTGGGAACCTCCATATGCCGCGGGAGCGGCCCAAGAAATAGCAAAAAAAAAAAGACAAATAAATAAATAAATAATAAATAAAATAAAATTATGATTCAACTAAATGTTTTCTGTAAGAGACATACTTTATAATCAGACACGCAAATAGTTTGAAAATTTAAAAAGGGGGGGGGCAAGGGAAGAAGACACATCATATAAAACTGCAACCAAAAGACAGCTGGAACTAATATAAGGCAAAACATACCTTAAGATAAAAATCATTAATGCGGAGTTCCCGTCGTTGCTCAGTGGTAAATGACCCCAACTAGCATCCACGAGGATGCAGATTCAATCCCTGGCCTCACTCAGCGGGTTAAGGATCCAGCGTTGCTGTGGCTGGGTGTAGGCCAGCAGCTACAACTCTGATTGAACCCCTGGCCTGGGAACTTCCATATGCCATGGGTGTGGCCCTAAAAGACAAACAAAACAAAACAAAAAAATCATTAATAGGACAAAGAAAGGCATATTTTAATGATAAACATCACTCTATCAAGCAGTATTTCAGTCACAAGTATATATTCACCTAACAAGTGAGCCCCAAATTACATGAAGTAAAAACTGACAGATCTGAAGAGAGAAATACATAATTCAACAATAATATCTGGAGACTTCAATACCCAACTTTAAAAAAATTTTTTTCATTACAGTTGATCTACAATGTTCTGTCAATTTCTGCTGTACAGCAAAGTGACCCATATACACACACACACACACACACACACACACACACACACACATTTTTCTCATATTATCTTCTATCATGTTCTATCACAAGTGACTGGATATAGCTCCCTGTGCTATACAGCAGGACCTCATTGCTTATCCATTCTAAAGGTAATAGTTTGCATCTACTAACCCCAAACTCCCGGTCCATCCCACTCCCTCCTTCTCCCCTATGGCCACAAGTCTGTTCTGTATGCCTGTGACTCTGTTTTTGTTCTGTAGATAGGTTCATCTGTGCCATATTTTAGATTCCACATATAAGAGATATCATATGGTATTTGTCTCTTTCTGACTTTTCAATAGCCAACTTTCAATAATGAATAGAACGATTATACCAAAGATATAATTGAACTGTAATCAGGAAAACCTTCACATTTGGAAATGCTAAGGCGCTGATGATTTCAAATACTTCCTCCACTAACTTAAACCCACCTAAACTTTTTTTTTTTTTTTGGTCTTTTTGCTATTTCTTGGGCCGCTCCCGCAGCATATGGAGGTTCCCAGGCTAGGAGTCAAATTGGAGCTGCAGCCTCCGGCCTATGCCAGAGCCACAGTAACACGGGATCCGAGCCGTGTCTGCAACCTACACCACAGCTCACGGCAACGCCAGATCATTAAGCCACTGAGCAAGGGCAGGGACCGAACCCGCGACCTCATGGTCCCTATCAGATTCGTTAACCACTGCGCCACGACGGGAACTCCCCACCTAAACTTTTGTAAGAATGAGGAACATAGTGTATGGTATGCAATTTCTTTTTACCAAATAATATCCATTCAGAGTATTTTATTCACTGGAAGATGTTTCTGGATGGCCAGAGTGGGGCAACTTCCTAAAGGTGAGAAATACTACAGCAGTGATCCTGCTTGGTCTAAATTGGCCTCTTCTGTCCTCAAATTCCTATCCCACATTTTTCTGCAGATAAGTCAACTCATTCTCCTTGAGAGCTTACACCTCTCCCTCCTGCCAACAGACTTATCTTTCCCAAGGGCAATGTTTGCAGGCCATTTATTTTCTTTCTTCAATTAGTCATATTGCATTCCTCAGTCGTCCTCACTCTTTCCAAAATGTTCTATTTTGTCTTCCCTCCTCCACTTACCCATTCAATTTACATAATTTATTACCAAATAAAGAACTACAAAAGATGTGCCCAGTGAACATAAATAAAGCACAAGGGTTGGTAATATCACTTCTGCAATATCAAAATGTGGGTGGTCAAAAATCTTCACAGAATGTGAAAAACTTTGGTATTTCTGGCTATGAGTTGCTACTTCCCTACAGGAAAACACAGATGTACGTTCTCACATGCTACAAGAAATTTGTCATCTTTATGTCTACTAAGTAGGATAAAAATACATTCCCAAACATGCAAGGCATACTTAAAACGGCAAATGGCTGCAATGAACCTGGGGTGCCTACAGGAAACCCCAAAGACCATTGCCCTACCCACACATATATACATATCTTACATATAAATTTTACTGTGTAATTCCGCACAACTAGTTAGTCTTAACACAACTTTATAGCTATAACTACACACAGTGCATCTCAGTATAATATTAAGTCAGCCAAGACTTAGACAGAACCTTATGAATTATGGCTAGAATAACACTCTCCTCACCTACCAAGGAAACCTGCACTGCTCAGTGCAAGGGACACACACTCAAGTGCCCAAAGACGCTTGCCAATTATTGAGAATGATTACAGTAGGCGGGTGAGCGAGTATGCAAAGGAAAGAGCTACTCCTCAACTCTAGCCAGTTAGCACAACGATGTGGGAATTTGTTCCAACATTTCTACATGGTTTCATTCTTTAAGAGAGGCCAAGAAATCTAGATTTTTAGATGAAATCGCCTGAAAAGGTTTACTCATTTTTTTTTCCAAACACTATGTAAGCCAAACAAAACACCTCTTGCAACTTCAGATTTTTTTTTTTTTTTTTTTTTTATTTATTTTTGGTCTTTTTAGCTATTTCTTGGGCCGTTCCCACGGCATGTGGAGGTTCCCAGGCTAGGGGTCGAATCGGAGCTATAGCCACTGGCCTACGCCAGAGCCAGAGCAACGCGGGATCCAAGCCGCGTCTGCAATCTACACCACAGCTCACAGCAATGCCGGATCGTTAACCCACTGAGCAAGGCCAGGGACCGAACCCGCAACCTCATGGTTCCTGGTCGGATTCGTTAACCACTGCGCCACGACAGGAACTCCGCAAATTCAGATTTAGAACATTAAACTCCCACCATATAGTGGACATCAGTGGCTCTTTTTCCTGCTCAGCATCCATTCTCTGATCCTCTGATTACAGAACTCTTCGCTGAGAAGAAAACAGTCCATGCAGCTCGGGGAAGGCCTATCAGAGGCAAGGGCATGTGTTCAGGACCTTTCTGTTAAAGCCATGGAACAGACTGTATTTTTCCACTGGGATTACGAAACTTGTGCTTCCAGGGGCCATCATGTCTGGCTCTTGGAGAGATGACATCATCTCAGCCCTTGGATACAGCTATCATGAAGGGTCTATTAGAATTTTCAGTTGCATTAACCAATAAATTCCTTTTTTTTTTTTTTTTTTTTTGCCTAAGCTAGTATACGCTGATTCTCTTACAACCAAAAGAGGCCTAACACGTCCCTAGAAAACCATATTGCATAAATCATTTTATAGACTTCTGACTATAAGAAAATCTGTGAGAATGTAGGTGCCTTTAGTCATAAAGGCAGTTCAAATATTGGTTCTACTACTTACTAAAAACATGACTGTGAGTATGTTAGCTAATATTTTGAGAGTTTGTTCTTCATTTGCATATTACCGTCAAGATTAGATGTGAAATGTCCCTAGTATTTTATCAGGTACACATGGTAAGCCCTAAACTAATGTTTATGTTCTTCTCAAGTCCTCCCATCCAAAAACCAGACTGAAAAGTAAGATGCCTGAGTGAGGCTTCTTACTCAGAAGGAAGCGAATTAAAACAGCTTCCAGAAACACTGAATTTTTCAACAAATAATCACACTAGTCACCTCTACACAGTTTCTCCAAAGACAGAAAAATTGGGAGTTCCTGCTGTGGCTCAGTGGGTTAAGAATCCAGTGCTGTCTCTCTGAAGATGTGGGTTTGATCCCTGGCCTCACTTAGTGGGTTAAGGATCCAGCATTGCCACAAGTTGCTGTATAGGTCGTGGATGGGGCTCAGATCTGGTGTTGCTATAGCTGTGGCCCCCAGCCCAGGAACTTCCATATGCTGTAAATGCAGCCATTAAAAAAGAAGAAGAAGAAAAGAAAAAGAAAAATTGTTGCTGTCAACTATTAAGTAGGTGATTATGTAACTGAGGCTAATAGGACTGGAAGAAGTGAGGTCAAAGGGAAAAACTACTGATGCTACAAGGTTAGAGCTAAATTTTTCCACATAAGGCTCATGTCAACCAAACATCAGTTCTTTTTGAAAATGTGCAGATCCACAGGAAGAGGCCCTAGAGAGCTCAGAAAAAGAATCTCAGCAAAAGATACAAACCAAGTGGGCTATTGCTTTATAGAAGGAGAACAGAGGGAGAAATATTTAGCTGGATATATGGCCAAATAGAATTTGGAAACTACACACTTCCATCCTAAAATCTGTAACACTGTACTAAAATATTTTGCTCAGGTATATCTGCACTATGCGACTACAAGTTCCTTGGAGGTCAATTTTTCTTCTCATCATTGTAATACCATTGCCCAGCTCACAGCAGGTACTATGTAAATGCTGGATGAATTCAACCGAAACTGACACAAGTCACAAAGGGCTTCAGATTCTAAATGGAGATGTCAAAGATTCTCATTGAGAACAAAGGGATAACACGTTGGAGACACGCTCTGGCTGACAGCAACACTGAGAATGAAGTTAGGACTGATCTAACAAGTGAGTCCAAGCAAACAGAGAGTCATACATCAGAATCAGAATCTCGCAGGCCTTCCTCCCCCAAGTGATCACACTTAAGAAGTGACTCTCCTTAGGACTAAAAATATCAAGAAGTAAAACTGAGAGCCTGAGTTCTCTATCCTGGTGATGTGCCTTTGTATCAAACAGTCCAGTGCTGAGGAGTTCCCTGGCGGCCTAGCAGCTAGGGATTAGGCATTGTCACTGCCGTGGCTTGGGTTCAATCCCTGTCCCAGGAACAGCATTTAAAAAAAAAAAAAAGGTAACTGAGAACTTCAGACACACGCAAACCAAAAGTTCATATAATGACAAAAATGCCATATTGGGACTCATATTGATGATGATCTATTTTTCTGTAAGCTGTTACATGGATATCCGAGGTTTAAGGGAGGACCCTATCCTAAGCACACTGGGATTCCAGAAAGCACTCGGTTAGACCGAAGGCCCTGGGTTTGGGGTAAAGAATATGGGTGAAAGTTAACTTCAGTCTCTGGTGAAAAGAGAAAGAAAAAGTTTCAGGAAAATTATTCATACTTGAGTCAGAAAGAATTATCAAAACAAACTGCCCTTCTTGGCTGTGATTTGTGCCTTGATTTTGTGAATGAGTAGAAGGAAAGAAAAAAGCTAATGTGTGATAAGAGGGGCCCCCATCTGGTCAGTACACAGGGATGGGGAACTGGCAGACCAAAAGCTACAGGAAGCTCTCCTGGCAAAAAAAAAAAAAAAAAAAAAAAAAAAAAAAAAAGAAGGTGGGGAAATGAGCTCTAGACCCAGAGACCACAGTGATATAACGAGGGCCTCGGGGGGTTACAGAAGACAGAATCAGGCTTGACCACTAGACCTTTGCTCCAGGGAGACAAAAAAAATGGCAGGCTAAGAATTTAAGGGCATGCTGTTAGTCAGATTTGTCCTCCTGACAATAACTTCAGGTTTAAAAAAAAATGTATGTATGTGGGGGAGGTGGGGGGCGTGTATGGGGGGGGGCACGTGTGTCTTGTGCACACAACTCAACTTCGGGCATAATGTAATTCAGTCTTTCCCTCCAAAGCACAGCAGGAAATGGATTCTAATTTTCACTATTGTAGAGACTGGTTCTCAAAAACAGGGAGATGGACCCCTGGGAAGGAGCTCTACTGTCCTTGACACAGGAACAAGGACAACAGGGCAGAACTAAGAGAGCGTACCTTATACTTTTATGGCTGCTGTGGACAATACTTCTAGCAGAAAGGCAGGTTACTCCTAGCCTACATTCTTGTTCTGTGAGCAGCAACTGAGAGGTGCAAAGTGCGAAACACCTCACGTTACCCCAGTCACTGACTCCCCTCTCCTGCGGGGTGACGCCTATCCTATTCACTCTCCCTAATTGCTTTATACATTTATGTCTGTGATTACACCATGCTCGGGCTTGATTTTTCAAAGGGTATCTGCCAACAGAAATACTCCAAGTCCAAGACAGAATAATTAAAAACAGGCCTCGCTATCCAATTAGCTGATCATCTCCTTGTATCACCAAGTTATCAAGTATTTTCAGTTGTTTTGCCTACTTTTCTCATTCAAGTGAACACAACAGATTTTAATTTAGAAACTGGCCATCAAATTTTAAGGGATTAACAGTGACCAGGATGGGAGACACATGTTGGGGAGAGTCTGAGCTCAGATTTCAAAATCTGCCGCTTACGAGGGCTAATCAGCAAAGTGGCCAAAACAATTCCTACTTTGAGGGTTGTTACAAACATTAAATGACAACGACAAAATAATTCTATAAAGAATATAGTACATAGGAGGCTCTCAAAAACTGTATTACATAATAATAACATGTTCACAGTGTCCTAGCATCTACTGAGCAAAAATAAAGTTTCTTAAAGGCTCCTATTTCTACTCCTAAAATGAAAAGGTTTGAAATGGGAGGAGAGAGATCTCATAATTTGTTTTTGGAGAGAAAACATATCCAGGAGTTGGAGGTTTTAACTTTCCCCACATGTAAAGTCCATTAGGTGTGTCTACCTGGAGATTTGCTTCATGACTAACTATTTTGTGAATGTCTACTTGTCATGCACTCAGCAAATATATCTGAGTTCTCCCTATGTGCCAGGCCTGTGCTAGGTGTTGGGGAGGTAGCTGTAAATAACATAGACACAAGCGTGGTTCTTAAACAGCTCACATCTTAGCAGGGGAACTAAGCCAGCACATGGAAGACAAGAGTAGTGCTGGGTATTAAAGATGTACACAGGAGAACTCCCCACATCTGGGAGGGAGGTTTCAGGGAAAGCTCACTGCAAGAAGGAATCACCGAGGAGAAGTCTAAAGAATAAGGAGTTAGCTGAAGGAGGACAAGTGCTAGGTCGATAATAGCATGTGCAAAGGTCCTGAGGTCAAATGATGCTCCAAAGTCAGGAATTACAAGTAGTTTAAACCTGCCAGAACTTTGGGCACAACCTGGATGAGTGAGTACAATGGGAGACAAAGCAGAGATAAAAGTGCAGGGAGACAATGCAGTTAGCAATGTAAGCAGGAGTCAGATTGTGCAGTGAAGACCCTTCATGCTGAAGAGCTCTGACTTAATCCTGGAGACACAGTGAAGTTACTGACAGGTGGGAACAACATGATCAGATTTGCCTTTTAGGAAGCTTGCTCTGACTGTAGTGTGAGAAAAGAATACGTGGGAAATCTCTTAAATCATATAAAGAAACTCTTAGAAGAAAAAAAACCCAGACGGTCAAAGCTAAAAGAATCTCAGCTGTTTTAGAAATAAAAGATTTACTTGCAATTGAAAGGAAAAAAATTTAAAGCCCAAGGGACTGCAATGATCTGTAGATGTAGCAGAATAAAGGATAAGGCTATGCATCTCAGTTAAGTCCTGTTTCCTAGAAACAAGAGAAAATAAGAGTGGTCCCAACCTGAATCTATTTCTATAATTCCTACCCTCTCCAGGTCTCCTGGCAGCTCATGCCTACTTGGTCTTTGTCTTTTCATTTATGGACCAAATCTGCTCAACAAAATAAGAATTTTGTTATAGAATAGGCTTGGGGAAACTGCAATAAGTGTGCCAGGTAGTTTTAAGAAATTAAATGTTAATACATGAAAACAAACTCTGACCCCAAGGTCAAGCAAAACCAATCTTAGCTATTTTGCCAATGGTCATTAAATAACCAGAATTTCTGTAGATAGTTTCTAAATTAGAAAGTTTGAGATCTTATTAGTGGGGTGCAAACATGAGCACCAGAGCACAGCAATTAGATACTTTTCCGAATTTGTCTTTTAAAATAAATTATTTCATTAAGTACTAAATGCAAGGATTAAAATTTCACGAACTTCGAGTTAAATCAAAATGTGGTGACAACTACTGGCATGTGACCAAATACGAAAAGAATCTCAGCTATTTTAGACATAAAACATTTGCTTCCAACCTGAAGCAAAACTTTTCAGGGTCTATGATTAAAATGATCTGCAAACATAGCATAAGAAAAACAGGTAAGGGAAGTCTTTTATGTGGCAAACAAAAAGCTAAAATCAATCTTTTAAATCAAGATCTGAGGGATGTTTGGCTGTAACTCACAAAAGATTTGAGACAAAGTAAATGACTATACATTCCTAAAAATTAAAACATGCACGTTTTACAGAGTAATTGAAAACACGGGAATTTATCATTACTGCAAGACATTTCTTACAAGGTCATGTGCAAATTTAAAAAGTAGCAATATCAAAACTACTTTGGGGGACAAATTCATTTTCTGAAAGGAATGGACTCATTGTAATTTTTCTTCTACAATTAGGGAAAGTCTCTATTTTTCAAACTTTCTAAAAAATAAGTAAATTTAATATTTCAAAAGGTGCTTTAGGTATTTGTGATTCACCAACTTGCTTATTTCAAAAATCACTATTTCAAAAACTGTCATTTTTTTATATAGTTATTAATTATTTGTTCACTGACTGATGTGAAAAATCATGCAATGAGAGCTACATCAGACTGAGAGTCAAGATACTACTCATTCATCCATTTATTTCTTTGTTAAACAAACATCTGAATACTACTTGTGTCCCAGACAATGGGTACTAAAAAAAATTTATGTCCCTGAAGAAACATAATACTATATTTCTTCAAATTTGAGATGCCATCAATCATAAGACTCTCATCTAATAAAAACTGCCCTCAATTAAATTATGATATAATTTGAATGAATGAATCACATCAGCCTTGAATGAATCACATCAGCCTCTCATTATTTTGATATTTTTAAAATCTATTCAGAAAAATTCGGCAATTTTTCCTGCCTTCCATACACTGCTCGACACTACATGGCAGTGTTTTATATCCACCTCTGTACAAAACACAGCTTAATCTATTTTAGGGTGTCTTCCTTTCTTAGCTCCCATAAAGCATTCAGTTGCTGTTTTTAAAGAAAAGTAAGTGGAACTGTGATGATTTTGCCAACGTCACAGGTTTACTAATGCTAAATTCACATCTTTCAACTGTTTCAGTCCTTTACTGTGTGTTCAATAACTTTGTTCCAATGCCAAATCACAACAGAATGTTTCTGAGGATATTTTAAACGGCAATTAAACCCATGAGGATGTGGGTTCCACCCCTAGCCTCGCTCAGTGGGGTGAAGGTCCGGCATTGCTGTGAGTTGTATAGATCGCAGACTCGGCTCGTATCTGCAGTTCTATTGCTGTGGCTGTGGCAGCTGCAGCTTCGAGTCCACACCTAGCCTGGGAACTTCCAAATGCTGCACCTGCAGCCCAAAAAGGAAAAAAAGAACAACAACAACAAAAAAGAATTAAAAAAAAAAAAAAAAAAAGGAAAAAACCCAACATATGAAGAGCTGTGTATGTAACTCAACTTAAATGATGACACTAAATAGCTACAACTAAGCTTGTTACAAGTGCAAGTAGTTACAACCTGGCCAAATGACCGCCCAACTGACAGCATGACAGATGCCATCAAATGATAGGTACATTCCAAATTCAAAGATGTTAAAATATGAGAAAAGAATGTCTTAGAATTGGTAACAGTAGCAAACGCTCATGTAGCACTATGAGGAAAACACCACCCTATGTATTTCACATACCTCATTTCATGAAAACCTGTAAAGTAGGTAGATTATGTGCCTCCAGATGAGGACAGTGAGGCTTGCAGTGGGGGTAGAGGGTTGAGTAACTTGACCCGATACACAAAGCTAGCATGTGCCAAGGCCAGCTTTTAAATCCAGACAGTCTGAGCTATGCTTTTAACCACTATACCATGTGGCCTCTCAAGTCAATAATCAATAACTAGCTTTGTGAGCTGATTTATCTCAAGTCATTAGAGACTTCTTTCCTAATCTGGAAAAGGAGGGAACTGGAATGGATGATAAAGGAGCCCTTTCCCAGGATGAAACTATTATAAGTCTATAATCTCTTCTATAATAAAATTTTATCCCTATGGTGGTTTCCCATTAAGCCAATGCAAGTCAAAGACCTTCACTGCCATTAATGATTAGTGAAAGGAATGTAACTTTCACTATTAGTCTAAAATACACATCCTCAGGTGTTAAGGTATTAAGAACAGACACACATGTACCACTATTTCTCTTTTTTAGGCAAAAGGCTGAAGGTAGATACAAATAATCCAATTTGTAGGTTTTACAAGAATAAAACCCATGACTGCTTGTGCATTATACTTAAAATAGAAATTCAGCCATTTAAAATTTTAATCCAAAACAAATGATTTCAATGTGTCTGTTTTAACAGAAATACACAATGCAGTCTCATATTCTTTAAAAATTTTGTTCATTTACAGAATTCCCTGGTGGCCTGGATGTTAAGAACTTGGCATTGTCACTGCTATGGCTAAGGTCACTGCTGTGGCTCAGGTTCGATCCCTGGGCTGGGAAATTGTGCATGCCACAGGCACAGCCAAATAAATAAATAAATAAATAATCTGTTAATTTATGAGGGGAGAAAACAACAGATTAATAACAGATGCGACTACTGCAACATTTTCTCTCTTGACCCAGTTTAAGGGTGGAATTAAACGTGCATTACACACTTGACAACTCTTCTTTGCCCCAAGGGGGGTTCTGTCACACCGTCTGGATTTTTTCTTTTTTTTTTAATTGTTATTTTCCCAATACATTTATTTTTCCACTGTATAGCATGGTGACCCAGTTACACATACATGTATACATTCTATTTTCTCACATTATCATGCTCCATCGTAAGTGACTAGACATAGTTCCCAGTGCTACACGATGGATTAGCACGATCTCATTGCTAATCCATTCCAAAGGCAATAGTTTACATCTATTAACCGCAAGCTCCCCAACCACCCCACTACTTCCCCCTCCCTCTTGGCAATCACAAGTCTATTCTCCAAGTCCATGATTTTCTTTTCTGTGGAAAGCTTCCTTTGTGCTGTATATTAGATTCCAGATATAAGTGATATCATATGGTATTTGCCTTTCTCTTTCTGACTGACTTCACTCAGTATGAGAGTCTCACCCTGGATTTTCCGCAGGTCCAGCCAGCTGCCCTCTCCTAGGTAACCTTCCTTCAGACCCATAGCCTCTGACCATCAGGCAACCCACTGATAGTTAAAAGAATTCCCAATAGTTAACTTTGAAGTTGTCTACAGAAGGAGAGTTAATAAAGGAACGAGATCAAAATGTGCAATGTCTTCAAAGCTTTCATTATTCATTCCTAAACATCAAATATTATATCAATTTTGGGCCTGCTTTTCTCTTTTACACACACACACACACACACACACACACACACACACATATACACACACATCTGCAGACAATTAAAACCAACTGCCCCTATGGAAATCAGAGAATCCAATAAAAAGATTTCGGTGGAAAAAAGTGAAAAAAGATAAGTGAACTGTTAGCAAAAGTAGGCTTAAAAAACAAAATGTGAGAAGATGCTTAAAGACGGAACTGGCCAGTACAAAGAACTGTACTACTACATACCTTCCCATGTTGCCCAGCTCTTTCATAGCAAATGACAACATCTTCCCACATTTCCAGCTTCTCAAATATCTGAAGGGCTGAACTGGTACATCCCAACTCAAAGAGTAAACTTGCAAGCTGGCGCTAGAAAATCAAATTAAAAGAATGAACATTCCTTTATGCAAAGACAAATTCCTGTTCCACTTGCAAGTATATCCAATCTGCCATTTCAAGGGCCTGTTTATCGTAATAAATGCATAATTTCTATAATTCAACCTCAACCAATCAGGAATTTGCAATCATTCAATACTTACCTTTACTTTAGCAAACTTCTTTAGAGGGGATGAGGAATTTAAAAACCAATATAGAAACTTCAAAATACTTAATATATCTTTCTTTTCTCCAAAACCCAGAAGAACTTAAAAGGCAAAAATCTGTATTTCTTTATTACCTAGAGTCTATGTATGATAATCTCTGATGTAAAGCTGAGATCCAATAAATCAATTTTTAAAACTCTATAGTTAGAATGGCTATTATCAAAAAGACAAGCAATAAGTGTTGCTGAGGATGTGGAGAAAGGGGAACTCTTTCCTTCTTTTTTTTTTTTGGTCTTTTTAGGGCTGCACCCACGGCATATGGAGGTTCCCAGGCTAGGGGTCGAATCAGAGCTGAAACCGCCAGCCACAGCCACTGCAGATCCAAGCCGCGTCTGCGACCTACACCACAGCTCAAGGTAATGCTGGATCCTTAACCCACTGAGTGAGGCCAGGGATCAAACCTGCGTCTTCATGGACACTACTCAGATTTGTTCCTTCTGAGCCATGATGGGAACTCCAAAAGGGGAACTCTTGTGCACTGTTGGTGGGAATGTAACTGGTATGGCCACTCTTCAAAACAGTACTGAGGTTCCTCCAGGAACTGAAAACAGAACTACCATACAGTCCAGTAGTTCTGGGAACACAGCTGAGGAAAATGAAAACACTAATTTACTTGAAGCACATTCTAAAAGACTTAGCTGCTTAATTTCCCAGTCCTTTGTAGATAAAAGGGGACAGAGTGGTGTGGTAAGGTGAGTGAAGGTTAAAAATATTCAGACATAAATAAATACATTGTAATTATAAGTGGTTCATCTTGCAGGAATAGAAAACAATACTAGGAAGGTTTTAAAAGTAAGTGAGACTCTTAAATAAGGTGTGGTTTCAAAATTCAATACATATCTAAGAGTTAAGAAGCTAATGAACATGGAAGATACAGGACTAACAAACTTGGAAAGTAAAAGAAAATACACCTGAAAATTATAAGCTAATATATATTAACAAAATAAATAAAGGAATGGTCTGATTCTTTTGTATCCCATGAAATACAGGAGAATTTGGCTATTTTAGAATATATGATTGGACATTTTCAAAAACTGAACATAGCAGTGGGAGCTAAATAAATCTTAGTGCTCATATAGCAAAGTTTAACTTTTTCATTTAATAAAGAAAGTTATGGCATCTAAGCTGGTACAGCTAGCTAGTAGTAAAGACAGTCTCTTTTTACAATAAACTTTGCTGTTATTCCTTGATCTTTAAATATATACATAATGATATAGTTATTACCCCCTTTAATGAAAGAAAAAAGTGATTTAATTTTTTAATGAAAGAAGATATTTACCTAACTATCCCCAAATCTTAAAATCCACAGCTTCCTAATAAGCAGATAAAATAAACTTAGCCTAAATTCTTTTTTGAACAGTATTTAATTTTTATAATGCTTCTGTTCAGAAACAGGGTAACAGCTGCACCCTCAATAGACATGTTTTGTCATAATAATAGCTTGGAGTCTGAGATGTTTATATACCGCAAACCACAGAGTACAAAGCACTTAACAAACCTCACAGATCAGGGTCAAAAACATGCCAAAAAGTTCCAGTTAACACCTTCCTGATGAAGTTACTCCTTTTGAGATCATATAACAAAGCTTTCTGTGCCTTTGTTTTACTGAGACGCCTTCAACAGATAAAAGTGAACCCCCAATGTGTGAGCCCCTTCATTTCCTGTGCCTAAGAATATAATCCACTCCAAGAAATCTTTTTTTTTTTTTTTTGTCTTTTGTCCTTTTAGGGCTGCACCCTCGGCACATGGAGGCTAGGGGTCAAATCGGAGCTGTAGCTGTCAGCCTACACCAGAGCCACAGCAGCGCCAGATCCGAGCCATGTCTGTGACCTACACCACAGCTCACAGCAATGCCAGATCCTTAACCCACTGAGCAAGGCCAGGGATCGAACCCGCACCTCATGGTTCCTAGTCACATTCGTTTCCGCTGCACCAGGACGAGAACTCCGACTCTAAGAAATCTTGTGATGGAGACAGCAAGTTGTTGAATAGTAGAGTGGCATTTATAATTCTAATAACTAGTCGTGTGCATAATCCACAAGAGAGGACCAGAAGCTGGTTAAGATAAAAGTAGTTACTCAATCAGCTAGAAATTTCTGGTGGGCATCATTTGACTCCACTCAGCTTCTCTGTACCACACAGCTTGCACATCTATAAAACGGGGCTATTTCAGGAAACCATTGCAATAAAATAAGATTATGTGTGTGAAAGGCAGAACACAATGTATGCCTTATAATAAAAGTATAGTAAAAGTTGGTTGTTACTATTTGGTATAATTACAGCCCAATGAAGAGATAGGAAAGGAAATAAACTAGACTACAAGTTGGGAAACGAGAGATGCAGTTCATGAACTGTGTGATCAACAATGGAAAAATGTAGTTAATTGCACTGGAGCCCAATTTTCTTTTCTGTAGAATCGAGAAATTGGACCAGGTGTCTAAGTTGCCTTCAGTGCTTAAAATTTTACAATACAGAGGAAAAACACTTGTAAGACAGGAGAACCATGGTATGGGAGCTAAACCCGGTATTCTCATATTGTTAGAAAGATGAGAATAGTTGAGGGTTATTTAACAATACTGAGTATCAAATAAATGCTTTCTTGTACCTTTTGTAAACAACTTGCTCTTAAAAGGTTATTCTTTAGCAGGAAATCCATAATGGGCTTTTATTTTATTTATTTATTTTTTTCTTTTTGGCCTCCCCATGATAATGGAATTCTTGGGCCAGGGATCAGATCTGGGCAGCAGCTGCAACCTAAGCCACAGCTGCGGCAATGACAGATCCTTAACCCACTGCAATGGGCCGGAGATTGAACCTGGGTTCCAGTGCTCCCAAGATGCCGTGGATCCCTCCCATTGTGCCACAGTGGGAACTCCCATAATGGGCTTTTAAACATAGAAATTTTGGGGTTTTTTTGTCTTTTTTTAGGGCTGCATCTGAGGCATATGGCAGTTCCCAGCCCAGGGGTTGAATCAGAGCTGTAGCTGCCAGCCTACATCACAGTGACAGCAATGCGGCATCTGAGCCATGTCTGCAACCTACACCACAACTCACGGCAACGCCAGATCCTTAACCCACCGAGTGAGGCCAAGGACTGAACCTGCATCCTCACGGATACTAGTCAGTTTCATTACTGCTGAGCCAGGATGGGAACTCCCATAGAAAGTTATTTTTAAAATGAAAATTCTTATGGTTCTCTTATTATTTAATTTTGAGGATTCTATTTAATCTAGTTTAAATTTTCAAAAAAAAAGTTTCCAAAGTCTAATATCACGTTATTCAAAATAGCAGTTTGAAGTATTTGGGAATCCCCAGCTATTTTTATTCTTTTCACTGAAATATTTGAAAATTCAAACATAAGTTGAAAGTCATTCTTTTCTATGGCATTTATTATGACAACAACAAAATACCTGAATGGCCCAATGAGGTGGTACTTGACAGCAATAGAAAATCTTCAGACGTTCCAGTACAGATGTGGTCTTATCCTCAAATTGGTCTGCAAGAGCCTTAAGAACACATATCATAATCAGAATATATATGTGTAATAGCTTTTCAATATAAGCAAGATTCTTATTGCAAAAGTTATACAAATAGACATATAAACCAAAAAAAAAAAAAAGTCACTTTGATAAGGCAAGGGGATGTGAGTATTTTCTTGAATTTCTTTACATGTTAAAAAAAAAAAACCTTAAATTTTTTTTTTTTTTTTTTTTTTTTTTTTGCCATTTCTAGGGCCGCCCTCACTGCATGTGGAGGTTCCCAGGGTAGGGGTCTAATCAGAGCTGTTGCTGCCGGCCTACACCAGAGCCACAGCAATGCGGAATCGGAGCCGCGTCTGCGACCTATACCACAGCTCACAGCAATGCCAGATCTTTAACCCACTGAGCGAGGCCAGGGATCGAACCCGCAACCTCATGGTTCCTAGTCGGATTCGTTAACCACTGAACCACGACGGGAACTCCAAACCTTTATATTTAATCAGCATTTACTTAAACACGCACATGAAAAACTTATCAGAGGAGTTCCCTGGTGGCCTAGCAGTTAAGAATCTGGCATGATTACTGCCGTGGCATGGGTTCAATCCTTGGCCCAGAACCTTCTGCATGCCATGGGCATGGCCAAAAAACAAAACAAAACAAAACAAAACAAACAAAAAAAAAAACAAAGTTTAACTTATCAAGAAAACAGTTTTCTTAGTTTCTGTTTGTTTGTTTTTGTTTTTTGCCACACCAGCAGCAGGTGGAAGTTCATGGGCTGGGGACTGAGCCCGAACTGCAGTTGCAACCTGCACCACAGCTGCAGCAACACCAGATCTTCAATGTGCTACAGCTGCAGCACAACGGAACTTCCAGAAAAACAGTTTTTTTGTTTACTTATTTTTGCTTTTTCAGGGCCTCACCTGAGTCATATGAAAGTTCCCAGACTAGGAGTCGAATCGGAACTACAGCTGCCAGCCTAGGCCACAGCCAAAGCAACTTGGAATTCAAGCCTCGTCTGGGAAATACACCACAGCTCACAGCAACACCGGATCCCCAACCCACTGAGCGAGGCCAGGGATGGAACCCACATCCTCATGTATACTAGTCAGATACGTTTCCGCTGCACCACAATGGGAACTCCGAAAGTAGTATTTTAAACTGAGGTTTCCTATGATAGTTCTTTCAAAGAACTAGCCTTATTAATCAGTCTTTTTACTTTTTCTAAGAAAAATTGTCCTTCAGCATATCTATGTCACAACCATAATGTCACTTTGACAATGGCACTTTCTAACAGAGATGAGAGAAAAATTATATGAAGAAATTCAGCTAAGTCTTTTTCTTGGAATAAAGTGAAACCTAAGGGTGTGTCTATTTGATCTTGGAGTATGAGTTCTCTTACTGTTCAGCAAGAGGGCCAAAGGGCAGGACACTCATTCATTCGAGACCATCCTCACAGTGCAGTGGGCAGCTTCAACCTGCACGCACTGAGGAATTCCTCTGCTAGGCTGAAATACCTGTACTTTGAACTGAATGCCTGAACTCCCAGGAGCTATGTCAAGAAGCAGACTAAGGAGAGTAAGCTGGCCATCTCGGAGAAAAGGTACCAGGGCCAAATGCAAAGCCAAAGGCCTAGCAGCATCCAGGGGTGTCGTGATGAGCCATCGCAAGGCCGTACATATTAGCATCAAGGTGGATGCAGACACTGGAGCTCCAAGCAAATACATGGACAACAGTCCCATCACCATGATCATCTTCACCGCCTTCTTCATCTGTCATTCAGTTTACAGTTTGTATTTTTTGTTACATACTGAGACCTCTCAACTGAATTATCATGACTTTTTTCACATAATGCAGCACTCAAGTTTTCTTTTTTTGCCAACTGACTAGTTTTCATAAGCTTGTCTTATGAGGATTAGATGGCAACAATACGTCAATGTTAATTTTCTAATGTGAACACCCAAGTGGTGCGTATGTAAGAGAGCGACCATGTGTTTGAGGATGATGCAGCACTGTGTTGACAACTTACTTTCCAAAACTTCAGGATACAAAAGACAGTTGGTTCTGCACTTACAAGTCTTCTGTAAGTTTGAAATTTTTTCAAGTTTTTGCAAAGTTAACTTTTAAAATTGAAAATTTCAAAAAAAAAAAAAAAAGTAAGAGATACCAACTTCCTCAGGAGATAAAAAAGGACAAGAATCTAACATATCCCACTAAAGTAAAAGGAGACCGGTTTCTGAGCAGAGAAACTGCTCCTAAACTGAAGGCTGGGGGGTGGGGGGTGGGGAAATGAAGTTCTCTATATTATACTAGGTGGGAGATAATATTTGTGAGCCTAAGAATATCCTGCAGAATGAGAAAACACTCATTACATCACTTCTTTGACAATCCAAGATGGTATTCAATCAGATCAGTCAGAACAAACTGAGTCATAACCAGACTCCTAAACTATCTTGGTCAAAATATTTTCAAAGCTTTCTGGACTTACTTCAGAGAAACTTAATAGCAAAAAGGTTGCATGCTTCTGCCCAGAGCTATTTAGTTGTAGGAGAGAAAAGAAGAGAAGAAAAACTTCTAGCTGAAGACATATGGTTGCAATACATAAATAAAAGGTTCAGCAAATTACTTCATTAAGGGGGGCAAATTTTTCTTTTTATCAAATTTTTTTCCTTTGGAAAGAAAAAAATAAATAATGCTTATTTAATAATTAAAAGCCAAAAGCAACATTCCAACACTTACTTTTATGAAGTCTTAATTTCATGTAAAGCATTTGATTTTCAAACACAACTCATGACATCTGCTGTAATTACTGCATCTATCAAAAATGTATTAAGCAGGGAGGTCCATCACAGCTCAGTGGAAACTAATCCAACAAGTAACCATGAGGACGTGGGTTCAATCCCTGGCCCGCTTAATGGATTAAGGATCCGGCACTGCCAAGATCTATGGCATAGGTAGCAGACGTGGCTCAGATCCCTCATTGCTGTGCTGTGGCTGTGGCCAGCAGTTGTAGCTCTGATTCAACCCCTAGCCTGGGAACTTCCATATGTTGCAGGTGCAGCCCTAAAAAGCAAAAAAAAAAGAAAAGAAAAGAAAAAGAAAAATATTAAGCAGCCCTCAGTAAGTACGTCCTAACTTATTAATAAATATATTTATTATGTATTTCAGACACTTTTAGATGATCTTAGGCTGTCTCACAGATAATCTCCAAAACAGCAAAGATCACTGGAGAGAGAGTGCAGAAAACTGAGGTTTATTAGAATTTGATACCATAAATAAGCCCCTGCACAAGTATAGTTATGACTTATTAGAACTTGGATAGGCCATGTGTATGACTAAGATTAAAAACAGAATTCTAATTTGTTTTCACTCCTGCACAGAAAATACTTTTACTGCATTAACTATGAAAATGCCCTAAAGAAGACTTACCTCCCTATACAACAAGAATATTAAGTTAATTTGCCTATTTCCTCTACTGAATTCAAACTACTCTATTATTTGCTGACTCCAAATACAAGGACATATTTACAGCTCATCTCTAGGTTATTCAGAGCAGGATTACTTCTGGTGACTCATTCTGAAATAATTTCATTATATTTAAACAAACTAAAGTCCTTTAAGGGGGAAAAAGACCACGGATGAGTGAAGCAGCTGCATTCTGATCAGGTCTACCTCCAAGAGGCAAGTCATCTGAGCAAAAGGGCACCCACTGGAACCAAGAAAAATTAGAAAATTCATTTGCAGAAACACAAACTGAGTAAAAGGCACTGAAGAGGAGAATGAATAATGCAGAGGAATGAATTAGTGACTTGGATGAAAAAGTAATGGAAATCACCCAATCGGGACAGCAGACAGAAAACCAAATGAAAAACCATGAAAGCAATATGAGATCTATGGGATAAAACAAAGCAGGCCAATCTATGCATAATAGGGATTCCAGAAGGAGAAGAAAAACAAAAGGGGACTGAAAATATATTTGAAGAAATCATGTCTGAAAACTTTCCAAATCTAAAGGAAACAGATATCAAGATTCAGGAAGCACAGAGGGCCCCAAACAAGTTGAACCCAAACAGGCCCACACCATGACATATTATAATAAAAATGGCAAAAGTTAAAGATAAAGAGAGGATTCTAAAGGTAGCAAGAAGAAAAAAAATAAAAATAAATAATAATAAAAAAAAAAAAGGTAGCAAGAGAAAAGCAAATAAGGGAACTGCCATTAAGGCAACAGCTGATTTCTCTACAGAAACCCCAGAAGACAGTGGCAAGATATATTCAAAGTTCTAAAAGGGAAAAATGTACAGCCTAGACTACTCTACCCAGCAAGAATATCACTTAAAATAGAAAGAGAAATAAAGAATTTCTCCAACAAAGAAAAACTAAAAGGGAGCTCCCGTTGTGGCTCAGGAGAAACGAATCTGACCAGCATTCATGAGGACACAGGTTCGATCCCTGGCCTCGCTCCATAGGTTAAGGATTCAGCATTGCCGTAAGCTGTGGTGCAAGTCGCAGATGTGGCTCAGATCTGATGTTGCTGTGGCTGTGGTGTAGGCCAGTGGCTTCAGTTCCGATTGGACCCCTAGCCTGGGAACCTCCATATGGTTCAGGGGAAGTCCTAAAAAGCAAAAAGCAAAAAAAAAAAAAAAAGAGTGCAGCAATACTAAACCCATTCTAAAAGAAATACTGAAAGGGCTTCTCTAAATAAAAAAAAAAAAAATTAAAAAAAAAAAAGAAGTAAGGAGACATAGGATGGAGGAAATCACAACTGGAAAGCAATCACTTAAGCCACTATACAGATCTACATGGGGGGGAAAAACTATTGAAAAAGTGACAATAAACACAAGGAACAGCAAAAAGACAAATAGGAAGATGTTAAAAAAGAACTTCAAAATCATAGAATGTGGGGAAGGAAAGTAAGAAAATCTAGACTTTTTTTAAGAATGTGTTTGAGCCTAAAGCAAGCAGATAGATATAGGAAGGGGTTAACATACCTAAAAAAAAGGGCAACCACAAATAAAAACCAAACTTACATTCACAAAAACTAAAAAGAAAACTAAACAAGCATAAAATAACAGGAAATCATCCAACCAAAGAAAGAAAGGAACAAAAGAGAAACATAGAATCAACTGGAAAACAAGGTTTAAAATGGCAATAAATACATATTTATCAATAATAATCTTAAATGTCATTGGACTGAATGCTCCTATCAAAAGACAGAGTGGCAGATTGAATAAAAAAGCAAGAGCCTACAATATGCTGTCTACAAGAGACTCACCTTAGGGCAAAGGACACATATGAATTGAAAGTGACGGATGGGAAAAGATATTTCATGCCAATGGACAAGACAGGAAAGCAGAAGTTGCAATATTCGTATCAGACAAAATAGACCTTAAAATGAAGGCCATAAAAAAAGACAAAGAAGGACACTATTTAATGATAAAAGGATCCATTCAAGAAAAGGGTATTATAATCATCAATATATATGCCCCAAATATAGGAGCGCCCAGATACAACAAATACTAACAGACATAAAAGGAGAAATTGATGGGAATACAATCAGAGTAGGAGACTTTAACACCCCACTCACATCAATGGACAGATTCTCTAGATAGAAAAATCAATAAGGCAACAGAGATCCTAAATGACACAATAAAAAAGTTAGATTTCATTGACAGTTTCAGGACATTACATCCAAAAAAAAAAAAATCAGAATATCATTCTTTTCAAGCGCACATGGAACATTCTCAAGGACTGACAACACACTGGGGCACAACACTAACCTCGAAAAATTTAAGAGTATAGAAATTATTTCAAGTATCTTCTCTGACCACAATGGCATGAAACTAGACATCAACCATAGGAAAAGAAATGGGAAAAAACCGACTACATGAAGACTAAACAACATGCTACTAAAAAACCAATGTGTCAATGAGGAAATCAAAAAGGACATTAAACATACCTCAAGACAAATGGTTATGATAATGAAGACACAAGCATTCAAAATCTATGGGATGCTGCAAAACTAGTGCTTAGAGGGAAGTTCACAGTGATACAGGCCTTCCTCAAAAAAGAAGAAAAATCTGAAATCTACAATTTAACCCACCACCTAAATGAATTAGAAAAATAAGAACAAACAAAACCTCAAGTCAGCAGAAGGAAGGAAATCATAAAGGTCACAGAGGAAATCAATAAAATAGGGATTCAAAAAACAATAGAAAAAAATCAATAAAACCAAGAGTTGGTTCTTTGAAAAGGTAAACAAAACTGAAAAACCTCTGGCCAGACTCACCAAGAAGAGGAGAGAAAAACTCCCAAATAAACAAAATAAGAAATGAAAAAGGAGAACTCACAATAGATACTGTAGAAATACAAAAAACCATAAGGGAATACTATGAACAATTACATGCCAACAAATTTGACAACTAGAAGAAATGGACAACTTTCTCGAGACTTACAGCCTGCCAAAACTGATTCAAGAAGAAATAGATCAACTGAACAGACCAATCACTAGAAATGAAATTGAATATGTCATAAAAACACTCCCTACAAATAAAAGTCCAGGACCAGATGGCTTCATAGGCGAATTCTACCAAACATACGAAGAAAAACTTATCCCATCCTTCTTAAACTTTTCCAAAAGGCTGAAAAGAAGGAACACTCCCAAAGACATTCTATGAAGCCGCCATCACCCTAAAAGTAAAACCAAAGATACTGCTAGAAAATTATAGGCCAGTATTTTTGATGAATATAGACATAAAAATTCTCAACAAAATTTTAGCCAATGGAATCCAACAACACATGAAAAAGACCAGTGGGATTCATCCCAGGTTCACAAGGATGGTTCAACATACGTAAATCAATCAAAATCATACACCACATTAACAAAAGAAAATTCAAAAACCACCCGATCATCTCAATAGATGCAGAAAAAGCATTTGACAAAGTCCAACATCCATTCATGATAAAAACTCTTACCAAAGTGGGTATAGAGGGAACATACCTTAACATAATAAAAGTTATTTATGACAAACCCACAGCCAATATAATACTCAACAGAGAAAAGCTGAAAGTCTTTCTGCTAAAATCTGGAACAAGACAAGGATGCCCACTCTCACCACTTTTATTCAACATAGTATTGGAAGTCCTAGCCATAGCAATCAGACAAACAAAATAAAAGGTATCCAAATTGGAAAAGAAGAGGGAAAATTATCACTGTATGCATATGACATGGTACTATATATAGAAAACCCTAAGGACTCCACACAAAAACTATTCAAACTGATCAATGAATTTAGCAAAGTAGCAGGATACAAGATTAACATTCAGAAATCAGTTGCATTTCTGTATACTAAAAATGAAATATTAGAAAAAGAATATAAAAATACAATATCTTAAAAGGAATACAAAAATACAATACCTTAAAATTGCACCCCCAAAAATTAAATACCTAGGAATAAACCTGCCCAAGGAGGTGAAAGACTTATATGCTGAGAACTATAAAACACTAATCGGAGTTCCCATCATGGCACAGCGGAAACGAATCCAACTAGGAACCATGAGGTCTCGCTCAGTGGGTTAAGGATCTGGCATTGCCGTGAACTGTGGTGTAGGTCACAGACGCAGCTCGGATCTGGCGCTGCTGTGGCTATGGCATCGGCCAGTGGCTACAGCTCTGGGAACCTCCATATGCCACCGGTGCAGCCCTAAAAAGGACAAAAGACAAAAGACCAAAACAAAGCAAACATAAAAAAAAAAAATTAATCAACAAAATTGAAGACTATTCCATGTTCCTGGGTTGGAAAAATGGCCATGCTATCCAAAGCAATCTACAGATTCAATGCAAACCTTATCAAATTACCCATGACATTTTTCACAGAACTATAACAAACAATCCAAAAATGTATATTGGAACCACAAAAGACCCAGAATTGCCAAAGCAATCCTGAGGAACAAAAACCAAGCAGGAGGCACAACTCTCCCAGACTTCAGGCAATATTACAAAGGTATAGTAATCAAGACAGTGTGATATTGGTACCAAAACAGACATACAGATCAATGAAGCAGAAAGAGACCCAGAAATAAATCCAGATACCTACGGCCAATTAACCTTTGACAAAGGAGGCAAGAAAATGGGAAAAAGACAGTATTTTCAGCAAGTGATGCTGGGAAAACTGGATGGCCTCATGTAAATCAATTAAATTGGAACACATCCTCACACTGTGCACAAAAATAAACTCAAAATGGCTTAAAGACTTAATCGTAAGACACCATCAAACTCTTGGAAGAGAACATAGGCAAAACATTCTCTGACATCAACTGTACAAATGTTTTCTTAGATTGGTCTCCCAAGGTGACAAAAATAAAAGCAAAAATAAACGAATGGAACTTAATCAAACTGACAAGCTTTTGCACAGTAAAGGAAACCGTAAAAAAAAAAAAAAAAAAAAAAGACAACTTGTGGAGTGGGAGAAAACAGTTTCAAATGTTGCAACTGACAAGGGCTTAATCTCTAAAATAGACAAACAACTTATACAACTCAACAGCAAAAAAACCAACAACCCAACTGAAAAGTGGGCAAAAAACCTGAATAGACATTTCTCCAAGGAAGATACACAGATGGGCAACAAGTATATGAAAAAAATGCTCAGTATTACTGGTTATTAGAGAAATGCAAATCAAAACTACTATGAAGTATCACCTCACATCAGTCAGAATGGCCATCATTAATAAGTCCACAAATTACAAATGCTGGAGAGGGTGTGTGGAGAAAAGTGAACCCTCTACAGTGTTGGTGGGAATGTAAATTGATACAACCACTATGGAAAACAGTATGGAGGTGCCTCAGAAAACTATAGAACTACCATATGACCCAGCAATCCCACTCTTGGGCATATAACTGGACAAAACTTACCTTGAAAAAGACACATGCCCCTATATGTTCATTGCAGCACTATTCACAATAGCCAAGACATGGAAACAACCCAAATATCCATCAACAGATGAATGGATTAAGAAGATGTGGTATATATACACAACGGAATGCTACTCAGCCATAAAAAAAGAACAAAATAACGCCATTCGCAGCAGCATGAATGGAACTAGAGACTGTCATACTAAATAAGTCAGAAAGAGGAAGATAAATATCATATGATATCACTTACATCTAGAATCTAATATATAGCACAAATGAACCTTTCCCCAGAAAAGAAATTCATGGACTTGGAAAACAGACTTGTGATTGCCAAGGGGAAGAGAGGCAGTGGGATGGACTGGCAATCTGGAGTTAAGAGATGCAAACTTGCCTTTAGAATGGATAAGCAGTGAGATCCCGCTGTATAGCACTGGGACTATATCTAGTCACTTATAATGGAGCACGATGGAGGATGATGTGAGAAAAAGAATGTATATATGTATGTATGACTGGGTCACTATGCTGTACAGTAGAAATTGACAGAACACTGTAAATAAATATATAATAGAAAAAATAAAAATAATAAAAAACAAGGTCACTCATCCATGAAACGATTTGCTAATGACCTTTTGCACTTCCAATACTCTCTTAGTATTGGCTTTATCAAGAGTATTTTGTTTAATTTCAAGCATTTGAGGAGGTTGTTAGTTTTAGGCACCATTAGCTGAATGCAAGTATCAGATCTGTTCCTTAGGGGTAGACCGTGCCCAAGTAGTCTGGAAGACAAGGGGGGAAGCTAAATCCTAGGAGGATGGAACTGAGTAACATGAAACCTGAGTTTCTATGTGTCTATGCATGGGTATTAACTGGACAGAACCAGTGAGCTCAGAGAGAAACTGGCACTTTGTGCAAGCTTTCACAACAATCCCTGAAATCTGGGTAAATGACCTCTAAAGCAGTGTCCTACCCTTTCCCTTGCTATTTTCTCTCTCTGGTCTCTAAATTCCATGCAGTTCACACCTGAAAGTCTTGGGCACTTGGGTCATAACTTAAAACTGGTATGAGAAAGTGGTCATTAAGGAAGAATGATAACATCAAAAATAGAGAGAGAGAGAGACAGGGAAAGGCTAATATACACTTCATTAATCATTAAGAGTTGAAAGCTAATAGAGTATCCTCTAGGAGGGGGACAAAGAGATGTGGATAAATGGGAAAGAGATGAATGGAGAGTGAGGAATGGTCCAGGGCTCAGTGAGGAGGTGGTGGGGTGCAGGGAGTGGGGATGCGTGGAGAGTTAAGTCACAGAAAATCCAGACATAACTCCTGGGACACAGCAAAGACAACTTCATGAAGAATATTTCAGATGTGAAACTGTTTTCAAGCTTTAAGGTCATTCCCTATTAACGTCCTTTTCTCCCCAAACTCCACCTCAAAGCATTTATACTTTTTCCTTTGAGAAAACACACTTGTGCATGTGGATTCCCTAACCCCACACAATAACAACTCTCCAGCCTTCCAGAGAGGTCAGGTGACACCTCTATGGGGAATAGGGAATAAAAGAATAAAACCTCCAAAACAATGATGGGTCTTCTCTAGTCAGTGCTGTTTTCAGTAAAGAAAACCTTTCCCTCAAGACTAGAGAAGATCAAGACTACATTTTAAAATTAGCACACGAGGAGTTACCCTCATGGCTCAGCTGTAATGAACCCGACTAGTATCCATGAGGACGCGGGTTCAATCCCTGGCCTCACTCAGTGGGTTAAGGATCCGTTGTTGCTGTGAGCTTTGGGGTAGGCGGCAGCTATAGCTCTAATTCAGCTCCTAGACTGGGAACGTCCATAAGCCGAGGGTGCAGCCCTGAAAAAAAAAAAAAAGACAAAAGATAAAATAAAATTAGCACATGGAGAATGATTTAGTACAAAAGAACAATTCTGAACAAGGTCTGGTCTGACTTAGACTTTATTTATGTGCTTATATCTAGAAGTATGGCACACATCTCTTCAAAAGAATACAGCCAGTCCCTAAGGACCCACACTTTAACTGAAGGGTATTCATTCTTACTTGCATGATATCAAAGTGTTTATCAGCTTTCTGAAGAGCCAAGCGGAAATTAGCTGATAATTTAAAATGTGTGACTGGGTATATGCCAAATCACCTTGTTTTGGGCAATGTGTGTGTGTGCTTGTGTGTGTGTGCGTGCACATACGTGTATGTACAAAGGTGGGATTTATTATAAAAATATGTACTTAATCAAATATATCCAACAGTTGGGACGAACAGCTCTCTCTGACAGGAGTCTGCAGTCTTTCAGCTATAATTCACAAACAGATCAGTCAAGCTAACTGCCACCTCAAACTCCCAAGCCTAAGAAAATTTCCAAGAGGAACAAGGGAAATGAGAATTAAAACCTATTAACACACCTAAGTATCAACAACACCATTAAACGTATTATTAACCCAGTTTTACCTCATGTATAGGGAACTGCATGAAAGATTTAAAAAAAAAAAAAAAAAAGGCTCGCCCAAAGTTTAAAGCTATGAAATAGGTGAGTCTGTCTGAATCCAAATAACAAGTTAATAGCTTCATTAAAACCTTAACCTCCTAAGTGAAAATTATCAGATCTGTGAAAATTAAAAGCAGCTTCTCCATAGAAAAATACTGAAAACTCTAATTAACTGGGGTTTTCTCCCGAAGTAAATCCCATAGGACAAGGGTCAGGGTGTGGCCTGGCCAAGAAGATCTCCCATGACTGCTTCCTGTTCCAAAGACTTTTTCGTGTGTTGGTTCATAGGAACTGGGTCTACTAACGAGGGGTGGGAAGGATCTAGACGTCTTTTTGTGAATGCAGAGTGAAGAGATGAACATGAAGCAGAAGTCTTCAAGGAAGCCAGACAGCCATCTCGGAGCATTCCCCTTCGGCACACCTTGGCAGTTCTTAAACTTTTTGGTTTCAGGACTTCTTTAAATGCTTATAAATTACTGAGAGACTCCCAAGAGCTCTCGCTTATGTGGGCCATAAGCTATCGATATTTATCATATTGGAAATTAAAACTGAGCGAAATTTAAATATTAATCCATTCTAAAATAATAAAACTATTGCATTTACACACATAGAATGTTCAACCTTTTTAAAAAAAAGTCTTGAAAAGACTGGCAACATCTTACATTTTTGAAACTCTCTTTAATGTCTGGCTTAATAGAGGACAGCTGGACTTTCATACCGGCTTCTGTAGTTAATCTGCTGCAATACAATGGTTTGGTTAAAGTTTATGATGAAAATTTGGCCTCATACAGATAGGCAGTTGGAAAACGGAGAAGTATGTTAATAGGTTTTTCAGTTAACTGTGCATATTATTCTTTGATACTATATCAAAATGCAACATGTGGTACCTTCTTAGAGTTACTTGTAAGGTGAAATTTGAAATCCTATCAATGTTTCTCTGTTACATTAAAGACTGTTACAGTAAAATCCATTGGTCTAAAAAAACAAAAAAAATCCACTCACTGATCCATATTGAACTTTTTTTTTTTAAGGGCCACAGGTGCAGCATATGGAAGGTCCCAGGCTAGGGGTTAAATCAGAGCCACAGCCACGCCAGATCCCAGCCGCATCTGCAACCTACACCACAGCTGAAGGCAACACCAAATCCTTTAACCCATTGAGCGAGGCCAGGGATAGAACTCACATCCTCATGGATACCAGTTAGGTTCTTAAGCTGTTGAGGCACAACGGGAACTCCTGTCTTGAACTTTAAATGGATCTTTTGCCCATGCTTGACGTTTCAACATCATGCATCAATCATTTGGAAAATCATTTCCAAATGCTGACATACTTCACATAATATTAAAATTTAAATGACTAACATACAAAACAGAAATAGACCCAGAGACAGAAAACAAACTTATGGTTATCAAATGGAGAGGGGGGTAGGGATAAATTAGGAGTTAATATATATACACTACTATATACAAAATAGAAAACTACAAGGACCTACTACGTAGCACAGGGAAATCTACTCAGTATTTTATAATAATCTATAAGAAATTGAAAAATAATATACATATATATATGATTCACTCTGCTGTATACCTGAAACTAACACAATATTATAAATCAACTATACTTCAATAAAAAATCACATAGTAATCTATTATTATATTAACCAATTATTATACTCATAAAATTAATACATTTTATTATTAAAAGTAAAAATAATTAAAAATTACATGCATTAATATCACCAACAACCTCACAAGAAAAATCTCATCACAGTACTTCCAGGTTTGGGAAGCTGTCAAGTTCATAACTGCAAACACAAGTTTTCCCAAAGTTTCATTTTTTTCTTAAAAGCTCAAAATTTTATCACTGATAACAGATACTGTCAATTATTTTCCTCGAAGTGATGAGTTCAACCCATTCATTTTTGAGAAAATTTCTGTTGAATACCCCTAGTTTGTTAGTAATTCTTCCAAGTAAAAATAGTGCTCCATGCGAAAAGCAGCTAGTTCAGCTCTTTCTTGAGACAACCACTGTGCTTCGGCATGCAGCCCAAGTGCTTTGCAAGTACTTCCCAGTTCATCATGCAGAATATTAAAAAGCACACTGTCAAGGGTAAAGACTTAATAACATTTACTGCTTAATCAAAGACAATCATAATCAGTAGTTCCCTGGTGGCCTAAGTGGTTAAGGAATTGGCATTGTCATTGCTGTGGCTCAGGTTCAATTTCTGGCCTAAGGACACCTGCATGCCATGGATGTGAAACAAGCAAACAAAAACAAAAAAGTCCCCACATTCATAGATGAAACTGTCTTTTTTTCTTTTTTTAGCTACACGTGTGTGGCATTGAGGCATGGGATGACTACCAGCCTTGGTTTGGGTTCAGGGGCCAACAGTTTGACCAACCCCCCCCCGCCAATAGCTTCCACTGATTCAATATCAACACTGTTTCAAAGACAGCTGTGTCCTGCAGACACTATGCAAGGTCTGGGGAGCTTCTTGGCTCCACAATCACCCTTCGAGAACCACTGTCTGAGAACTGGGAGATGCATATCTTCTCATGCCTTCCCCAGACCCCAGCCACCTCCAACTTTCCCCCAAAGCTTCTTCAGGGGGCCATGCTTAATAGTTAGGGGCATACTTAAAAGTCCTTTTTTATTATCTTGTCTTAAAAGATTAGGAAATGAGAACACAAGTCAGTCATCTTACAATGTGCAAGTATTCTAAGAGTGCAAAGAATAACAAATATTTATTATTAATACCTAAGTGGTGAGTCCCCATTGCAGCTCAGTGGTAACAAACCCAACTAGCAACCATAAGGATGCAGGTTCGATCCTTGGCCTTGCTCAGTGGGTTAAGGATCCAGTGTTGCCGTGAGCTGTGGTGTAGGTCGCAGATGCTACTCGGATCTGGCATTGCTGTGGCTGTGGTGTATGCCGGCAGCTGCAGCTCCAATTAGACCCCTGGCCTGGGAACGTCCGTATGCCACAGGAGCAGCCCTAGAATGTTTTGAATTCCTAGTAACATCCTTTTTAAAAAGGTTCAAGTAGTTAAGTCTAATAGTAATTACACCCTACTTTCTCAAGCAATCTCAGGCAGATGCAAAGCACCTGTTCCTCAGCAAGCTCAATGACACCTGGCCTGAGTCTGTGGCCCTGGTAACACTCACCTCTAAGTTCCTTTGGGCACTCAGCCCTCTGTTAAATCACAATGATGACCTCCAGGCCTTGGTAAATGCCTTTTGCCTCTGTTCTCAATGTACTTGGGCGTGAGAAAGAAAAACATCTGGCGCTACGAAAGATTAACAGCCTACCTCTGCGTAAGACAGCCTCTTCCAAAAATGCCCATAATCACCACTCCCATCAGACCCCAAATTTCTGAGGGCTGGGCTGAAGAGCTATCTTTGTTTTGTTTTTCGATTTTTTTTTTTTTTTAAAGGGCCGAACCCACGGCATATGGAGGTTCCCAGGCCAGAGGTCGAATCGGAGCTACAGCTTCCGGCCTATACCACAGCCACAGCAATGCCAGATCTGAGCCCGTCTCTGTGACCTATACCGTAGCTCATGGCAACGCTGGATCCTTAACCCACTGAGCGAGGCCAGGGATCAAACCTGCATCCTCATAGATACTTGTCAGATTTGTTTCCACTGTACCACAATGGGAACTCCCTGAAGAGCTATCTTTGAATAAGCACCTTGGAAGTGGTTCATATGCTCAGGCAAGTCTGGGAAATGTTGCACGAGGCTGTTAAGATGTACACAGGGTGCTGTTCCAGGGAAAACCAATGTGTTGGTACAATCAACACAATCTGACTCTGCATGCTCTGACTAGAATCTTGCTGAAGTTATAGCATTTAGTGCCTTGAGAGGTGTGCTTTCAGTGGGTGTACTTTATGCCATCCTACTAGGAAGTTCCTCTGCTATCACCCAATTTTCATGGTTCTGTAACTTTCTAGGATTGACAAAAAATTTCACTACAAATAATGAAGTTTATGCTGTGTATCGCTTCTTCCTTCCTTTACCTCACCAATCTATGAACTAAGCATTGCCTATTTTTCACTAATCTATTACCATGAAACTCACATCCTAGTTCGGCCCATCGGCCCCCCCCTGGGCACAGGACCACATCCTGATAGATACAGTATGCACCCCATTCCCTTCCTTTCACTTAAGTTGTAGGCCTTATGATGCTGAGTTCTGCCACCGAGCCCTTTTGTACAAAAGCCTCTATTCACTTCTTCCTGCCTATGCTGGTTCAACCCCTTTCCTCCAGATGACGCCAAGTCTTACACTGATAGCTTCTTTCTCACAGCTTCTTTAGAAGAGTTCGGCATGGTGAAACAAAGAATGGACTTCGAAAGCCAAGGCAGACCTGGTTTGAATTCTAATCCAGCTATAAGACCTAGGGTAAGTCTCTCAAATTTTCTGTGCTTCAGTTTCTTTGTCCGTAAAGATATAAATAGTGCCCACTTCCTAGGATTATTTAGCACCTGGCATATAAGTGCTCAGTAAATGGTAGTAACTATACACAGTTTTGAATAAGCAGTAATAACTGTAATTATTCCAAAAAAAATAAAAGCACAGCTATAGTCACAGGAGCAATTCTGGTATATTTTTCAATAACTTTCAAATGCTGCATGTGGTTATTATCCCAGGTGAAGTACAGAGCGAGAATGGAAGACACGATTTCATATCTCAGATACATGAAAAGCTCAATGGAAGACTGGCATGCTAAATGTGAAACACTTTAATTATCCCAATGTTTTTAGATTTTCTAGGTAGTAATTTTTTCACTTTTTTTTTTTTTTTTTTTTTTTTTTTTGGCTGTGCCTTTGGCATTTGGAAGCTCCTAGGCCAGGGATCAAATCCAAGCCACAAGAGCAACCCGAGCCACAGCAGTGACAACTCCAGATCCCTAACCCCTGGAGCCACAAGGGAATGCCAATGATTGCTTTCAGTGAGTTAGGAAAGATTAGGCAGTTCTATTTTCTTGTACCTAGACTTCCACTCCACTAAAATGAGGACAATAATAACCATCAACATTTACTGAAGGAATACTACGTGCCAGGCAGTATTTCAAGCATTTCATGTATATGAGCTCATTTAATCCCTCAATATCTGAATGAGATGGACATTACTGCTCTCTCCACCCTCCAGGCACAGGAAGTGAAGCACAAGAGGTGAGGGGGCTTAGCCTTGGCCACAGTACATGATCCCTCTTCCTCTTGGACTGTGAGGTCTAGGGACAATGAAATCGGGTGCTTTTCTGACAGCAGACATTCTAACACTGAAGCAGGCAGAGAAAATCAGATAGATGAGAACAAGGGTGAGAAGAAAGAGAAAGACTTAATCACCTGATTGAGCCCTGAATCCAGCTATCTCTGGGTTGGGAATACCCCTAGACTTCCCAGTTATAACACCCAACAAATTGCCCTTTTTACAGCCAATGTGAATTGGGTTTCTGTCCCTTCTAACTAAAAAATTCTTTGAGACCGGTTTTTGAGTTGTACTGAAACAGAAGTATAGAGTCTTGAAAAGCTCTAAATTTCAATCTGTCCTGATGTTTAGGAAAAGAATATTTTAAAAAAGTATAAAAATCAAATGATATTACAAACACCTGATATTTAGGAAAAGGACACTCAAAGTAAGTATAAAAATCAAATGCAATTTCTCAAATTTGAAGCCATATCCCCTCACTGGGCCAAGGTCAGCTTGAATGACTAGATCACATGCTCCTCTCCACCTCCCATCCTCTGTCAGTGCCTCCAGAATGGCAGCCTCTATTCTCCGCTCACTAAAATAGCCAAATATCAAGGTCAATACCAAGTCTGCTAAGTATAATATATGTGGACATGCTTCCATGAAGAAGATATGAGAAAATATAACACAACACATGCATATTCTGAGACACCCAATCATAAGAGAGAAGTCTGCAATGCGTAGCCAATGACCAGCTTATAATATAGAGGAAAAGCTTTTTGTTTTTTGGTATACTGGGAAATATAGAGTGAACATATTTCCAGTTTATGAAGTAGTTAATTCATGGACTCCAGCGTCTTATCACTTCTTCTAATGACACTAAAGGGTAGTGATATGTGCATGTAGTTAATCATTCTGGAGGAACTCTGTAAGAAAAAGCTGACATTCCTTTATCTCTTCCCCCACCCCCCTCAAAAAAAAAAAAACTAAACTGAATTACTACCCTCTGTAACCTCTACGTTACTCTCAGTGTGATCACAGTAACTGCCCTGTTCCTGTTAGCTTTGGCACTAGGCTGAAGATTACACTGGAATGATATTAGAAAGGCTGGTCTCTACAGCTCTCAGATTGCTAAAGTGCCAAATGAAAGTATAATCTTCAATTTAGCTAACTTAGTTATTCCTGATAATAAGTAGGTAATTCAAAACTGATTTTCTTTTTTTTTTTTGGATGAGACATGGCATAGTGGGGTGGGGGAGAAGCTACATGAAGAATAGATAGATAGATAAACAGACAAAGTATTTTATATTCCACTGGTAAAAAGCATGGTATAAATAGATAGAACATTCCACAAACATCCACTAAGTGCCTATTCTGAATATATAAAAGTGAGTAAAACATAGAACATGACCCCTCAAAAAGCTCACATTCTAGCTGTGAAGATGAAAAGTTTCCAAGTAAACTATAATTTAGTAAATGCTAAAATACAGTATTATGAACAGATGTTCTAAAAACGCTCATTTAAAAGTTGTGACATCTCAATTGGCTTCCACAGGTAAGAAAGTCAAAGTGCAGTATGAACAGTCTCCAGTGACAAGAAAACTGCTACAATCCCGAATTCCAATTCAATGCAATCTCTTCACAGAAGTTCAAGGGTGAAGGGAAAGATTCCTGCTGCACAATCATCTCAAGAAGCACAACGACCTGCACAAAGGCAGACCTTTGCTATCGAAATTCACATTCTGCATCAGCAAAATTATTTCAATAATAAACATATAAATAACCTAACATTAACCCTCAATGACTGAACTGAGTTTAACACTAACATGAACATTATTAGACAATTCTTCGGGGAGGCAATAACTTCAACAAACAGTACTATCAAACTCTGAATCAGAGGAATTGGCAAAAGTGCAGATTATGAGCTAAATGGCTCAACAAGTGACAGAAAATTAGACAAACAGTGCATTCATCTTGTCCCATGATCTAATTTCCAAACTTTCTGCGTTGGGGAGTGAAAAGGTTTTCTCTGATTTTCCCTGTAGAAGCAGAAATAACAAGAGTGTCATTCTGTTGTATGGGCAGAGAGGTACACCACCCCCTTCTTAATGCAGCATTTGGGCAGCAAGATGAAGAGACTCCAAATAAAGTAAGGCCAAGACAGGCGCAAAGTGCTGGGGCATGACGATGTGGCGCTTTCTTGAAATCCATTTTCCCCAGGCAAAGCTCATTCGTGTTACTTGATACCTAAAAGCATCACCTGCACACAATTTAGAAAATCATAGAGGTTTCAAATGGAAAATATATGTTATATACACTTACAAACAAGTTTACCTCTGTACTTGTTAAGTTTAATTTGCTGCTACAGAAGAAAAATATTTGATGACCTGGTTATGATAAACACCAAAGTTCATGGAAGAGATGTATGCAAAGCAAATCATTTCTAAGTCAATACGTCTTTCATTAATAAATGAATATTTTCTAGTACTATTAGTATTAAAAAGGTCGAAACTCTGAACAAATGACAACAACAAAATATTTAAACCATTTTCCAAAATGGAAAAAAACACAATTATAGTGTAGTCTTCTTGAACAAACAACTACATACTTATTTTAATTAAATGTGTGTGTTTGAACATCTTAACACTTTGGTCATTTTAACACTTCACCGGTTGGCATGAAATGAATTTTTAAGAAATAAAATTCAACACAATAGTAGCAATTCATCATGAATAAAAGAAGATGCTGATCATGAAACTACATCTTCACCTTTCTTACTTTCTGTTGGGCCCAGCTGCAGGGAGGGGGCTCAGCGACTGCCTCAGGCTTTAGTTGTTCCACAGTCCGGGCCCCAGCCACAGAAAGCAGCTGGCCTGAGGTCATGCCCTGCCTGATGCCACCCTCCAGTGTGTGTGTGTGGGGGGGAGGTAAAGGGGACACTCAGAAGGGAAATACCCTGGGCAGTGCTGGGCCTGCACCTCAGCGTGACTTCTTCCTCAACCTAATCCCACTTTCTCCTCTTCAACAGGAACTGGAACTTAACCAATACCTTACACTCCTAGCTTTGTCTCACTGTTGTGGAGGAAGTGACCTGTGACAATAATATCAAGGAAACCTGACATAAGATGATAATTAGTGAAAAGACATAAAATTATTAAAATGATATGTGACAAGCAGCTGGGCACATACTAGGTCCTCAATAAAACATTTGCTGATTCAAACACTGTAGAAAGAAAAGCAAAAGGACATGCTAACTGAACAGTCTTTTGCTGAGAGTGGAGATGAAAAAGAGAATGCAGTGGAAAGTAATACCAAGACAAACCATCTGGGCCTGGGAACTGAAGCTCTTTGAAGTGAAAGACTACTTATGAATTATATCAGTATACCCAGGACCTAATATAGTACCTGGAACATACCAAGAATTCAATAAATGTTTGCCAACCAGGGAGTTAGTATATTCATAGTAACTTGGTAATCCTCATACTGGTTATCAAACTATACCTAGAAAAGATCTGGAATAGAGTATGTTAGGTTTTTCTTCACGGTTTTTTTTGTTGTTGTTTGGTTTTTTGGGGTTTTTTTCGGTTTTTTGTTTTTTCGGTTTTTTTTTTTTTTGCTTTTTAGGGCTGCACATGTGGCATATGGAAGTTCCCAGGTTAGGGGTAGAATCAGAGATACAGCTGCTAGCCTACACCACAGCCACAGCCAAGCCAGATCTGAGCTGCATCATGACCTACACCACAGCTCATGGCAACAGCAGATTCTTAACCCACTGAGTGAGGCCAGGGATCAAACTTACATCCTCATGGATACTAGTTGGGCTCTAACCCAATGCAGGTGGGCTATTTCTAAAAAAAATAATTTTCAAAGCTCTTAAAGACTGATTAAAAAATTTTAAAAAGACCAATTTTTAAAGTGTTCCATGGTTTGGTTTCCTGACTTCTCTCAGTCTTTGAAAAATAATCATTTTAAACATTTTTTTTCTCAAGATATTTAAATTTAAGCAGCCTACATTCCCATCAACAGTGCAGGAGGGTTCCCTTTTCTCCACACCCCCTCCAGCAAGTGTTATTTGTGGACTCATTAATGATGGCCATTCTGACTGGTGTGAGGTGGTATCTCATGGCAGTTTTGATTTGCATTTCTCTAATAATTAGGGATGTTGAGCCTTTTTTCATGTGTTGTTGGCCATCTGTATATCTTCCTTGGAAAAATGTCTATTCAGATCTTTTGCCCATTTTTCAATTGGGTTGTTGGCTTTTTTTTTTTTTTTTTTTTTTTTTTTTTTGCTGTTGAGTTGTATAAGTTGCTTGTATATTTTAGAGATTAAGCCCTTGTCAGTGGCATAATTTGAAATTATTTTCTCCCATTCTGTAAATTGTCTTTTTAATTTTGGTTTCCTTTGCTATGCAAAAGCTTGTCCGTTTGATTAGGTCCCATTGGTTTATTTTTGCTTTTATTTCTATTGCTTTGGGAGACTGACCTGGCAAAACATTTGTAAGGTTGATGTCAGAGAATGTTTTGCCTATGTTCTCTTCCAGGAGTTTGATGGTGTCTTGTCTTATATTTAAGTCTCTAAGCCATTTTGAGTTTATTTTGGTGCATGGTGTGAGGGTGTGTTCTAGTTTCATTGACTTACATGCAGCTGTCCAGGTTTCCTAGCAATACTTGCTGAAAAGACAGTCTTTTTCCCATTTTATGTTCTTGCCTCCTCTGTCAAAGATTAATTGACCATAGGTGTCTGGGTTTATTTCTGGGTTCTATATTCTGTTCCATTGGTCGGTCTGTCTGTTTTGATACCAGTACCACACTGTCTTGATGACTGTGGCTTTGTAATATAGCCTGAAGTCTGGGAGAGTTATGCCTCCTGCCTGGTTTTTGTTCCTCAGGATTGCTTTGGCAATTCTGGGTCTTTTACGGTTCCACTATGGAAAACAGTATGGAGGTACCTTAGAAAACTATACATAGAACAACCATATGATCCAGCAATCCTACTCTTGGGCATCCATCAACAGATGACTGGGTTAGGAAGATGTGGTACATATATACACAATGGAATACTACTCAGCCATAAAAAAGAATAAAATAATCCTATTTGCAGCAACATGGATGGAACCAGAGATTCTCATACTGAGTGAAGTCAGTCAGAAAGAGAAAGGCAAATACCATATGATATCACTTATATCTGGAATCTAATATACAGCACAAAGGAACCTTTCCACAGAAAAGAAAATCATGGACTTGGAGAATAGACTTGTGGTTGCCAAGAGGGAGGGGGAGGGAGTGGGGTGGATTGGGAGCTTGGGATTAATAGATGTAAACTATTGCCTTTGGAGTGGTTTAGCAATGAGATGCTGTGTAGCACTGGGAACTATGTCTAGTCACTTACGATGGAGCATGATAATGTGAGAAAATAGAATGTATACATGTATGTGTAACTGGGTCACCATGCTGTATAGTAGAAAAAAAAATTGTATTGGGGAAATAACAATAAAAAAAATTTTTTTTTAATTTAAGCAGCCATACAAAAAATGTTTTACGAGCTTTACTACCTTTCATTTTAATTTCAATTTCAAATTAAATGATTTATCTAAACTAGGACAATAAACCAAGTACATCATCGCTTAGATTTATCTCTCATTTCCACCCATACTGAATCTTCTCTCAGTTAGTAGGCCTAGCAAAGCACTCTCTACCTAAGGTCTCCACTTCTATTGTCACCAATACATGCTATACAGTGCTCCAAAGTTCTCTTCAGAGTTATGACTGTTATCTTGTTTCTCAAGGGTTCTCTTATTGAGAAGAAAAAATCCAAACTCTTTAGCCACACATAAGAAATGGAGGATCAGCCTTTCCAGCATTACCTCACACTGCTCTCCAACACAAACCAGACTGACATGAACTAGGCTGAATTCTCTTTATTCTCCATACACACCAAATGTATTCCTCCTTTCTGGGCCACTCTCCCTCCTTCCCACCACCCAGCGCTGCAGACTGTACCAAGTTGTATTTAATGGGACTATTTAGTAAACCTGAACATACTTCACTCAGTATTATTTTAAATCTCACTATTTCCTGACAGTGTCCTCAGTTTAAAATCTAACACAAGACCCATTAAACTAAAAAATGTCTGGACCTAGGACATGCACCGAACTTGCCTTCATCACTGAGACGCCGGGCAGGAGCTGCCCCTAAACAACTAGAGACCAACTAAGGACCAGGGCCAGCCTGGTACTTACAAGGATACACATTCCTAAACCAAGTGAACTTTTCTCTTGAACTAGAATATAAATATGTTTGTTTTCCTTTTAAGATAAACTTTTTATTTTGGAGTAGTTTCAGATTTACAGAAATTTTTAAAAATTCTCTCTCAATACTAGACAGAGTCCCTATATACTCTTCATCCAATTTCTCCTAATGTTAATAAATTACCTAATCATAACATATTTTTCAGAGTTCCATGGTAGCTCAGTGAGTTAGAGATCTGGCATTGTCACTGCTATGACGTAAGTTGATCCCTGGGGCCTGAGAACTTCCAAATGCCACAGTGTGACCAAAATGAAAAGAAAAAAATATATACATTTTTCAAAACTAAGAAATTAGCACTGGAACATTACTATTAAACTACAGGCTTTATTTGTATTTCACCAGTTTTTCCATTAATGTCCTTTTTCTGGCCCAAGATCTAATCCAGGATAACATGTCACAGTGCCATCATATCTCCTGAATGGTTTTTTTGTTTTTTGGGTTTTTTGGGTTTTTTTTGTCTTTTTAGGGCCACACCCACAGCATATAGAGATTACCAGTCCAGGGGTCAAGTCAGAGCTATAGCCTCTAGCCTACACCACAACCACAGTAATGCGGGATCTGAGCCACATCTGTGACCTACACCATAACTCATGGCAACGCTGGATCCTTAACCCACTGAGTGAGGCCAGGGAAGGAGGAATCTGTGTCCTCATGGATCCTAGTCAGATTCATTTCCCCTGAGCCATGACAGGAACTCCCCTGTGTTTCTGATTTGTGAGAGTTTCTCAGTTTTGTTGGTTTTTTTTCCTATGACTTTGAGACCTTTGAAGGGTACTGGTCAGGTGCTTTGTAGGATGTCTCTCAATTGGGGTTTTTCTGTCGTTTCTTGGTTTTGTGTGTGTGTGTCTTTTTAGAGCTGCACCAATGGCACATGGAGGTTCCCAGGCTAGGGGTCAAATCAGAGCTGTAGCTGCCAGCCTATGCCAGAGCCACAGCAACGCCAGATCTGAGCCACCTCTGTGACCTACACCACAGCTCGTGGCAATCCTGGACCCTTACTGATGTTTTCTTGAAACTGGTGTTACCAGTTTGGGGGATGACTCACTCAGAGATGAAATGTTCTTCCTCACCATATCCTCTTGGGGTGCGTGATATCCACAGACTTACCTCTTGCAGTGCTGACCTTGCCACCTGATCACGGTGGGCATGCCAGGTTTCTCCATGTAAAGTCACTACTGTTCTGTTCATACTCGATTTTCAGAAAGGATTCATTCACCCAGCTCACATCCTAGCAGAGGGATTTTAGACTCTATCTCCTGGAGGAGGATGCATCTACATAAACTGTCTGAAGTTCTTCTGTAAGGAAGATTTGTCCCTTCTCCCTATTTATTCACTCATTTACAGCAGTATGGCCTTATGTATATTTATTTTATAATTTGGGTTATAATTGAATATGTTATTTTCTTGTTCCAATTGTCTAGCTTTCGCCATTGAGTTCTCTTCCAGACTGGCTCCTATGTCCTTTTGATGCCAACCTTTTGGAGGCCCACCTTACTTTCTCGCACTACGTAAGATGGTCCAAGCTCATGGTGTGTTTTCCATGCCTCAGTTGCCCCAGTCCTAAAAATCAGCCACTTATCCAAGGAGCCCTGATTCCTATTATTGAAGAATGGTATTTAGAAATCAAAATCAAAGCATTCGGTGTGTTCATGGCTACTGAGGGGCCACTGCTCTAGACTCTATCAGTGGACTGAGCTAGGAAAGATAGAGAATCTATAAGGAATAATCTTTATATTTCTAGCAGCATCAATACAATGCTCTAAGCTTAGTGAGGTGTCCATCAGAAATATTTTTAGATACAGAAATTAATAAAATAGGAGTTTCCATTGTGGCTCAGCAGTAACAAACCTGAGGGCTAGTATCCATGAGGATGCTGGTTCGATCCCTGGCCCTGCTCAGTGGGATAAGGATCTGGCGTTGCCATGAGCTGTGGTGTAGTTCACAGACACAGCTCGGATCTGGTGTTGCTGTGGCTATGGCACAGTCCAGATGCTACAGCTCCGATTAGACCCCTAGCCCGGGAACTTGCATTTGCCACAGGTGCAGCCATTAAAAAAAAAAAAAAAATTCTTCATTAGTTTAAAAAACATTTTGGAATAGAGACTACTTAATTCCTATTCATGAGTGACTATTTCTGCATTAGGATAAATTTTATTTATTTATACAATCTATTACTGTGAAACTGCATGTGTTTTTTTAAAACTCTTACATTGTTTGTTTTGTTTTGTTCTGCTTAGCCATAGCATGCAGCAGCTTGATATGGGAGCTCAGTTCCCAGACCAGGGTTTGAACCCAGGCTGTGGTGGTGAAAGCACTGAATCCTAACCACTAGACCACCAGGGAACTCCATATGGTTTCAAGACTTACCATAACCCATACGAGAAGTTCTATTATTATTATTACCCTTTTTTACAGATAATGAAAATGAAACTTAGAGACGTGATGCTGTGCTATAGCAAGAAATATATAAGCTCTGGTTCCCAGCACAGAGCTCCTAAAACTCTTGTAACCTGAGTGGAAAGGGTTAGAAGACTATCTTTTGTTATTCATAATAAGCCCCTTTCACTATACCTGAGCTTATGGCAATGAGCTGACGCTGGGAGGATGGAGTCTAGCTGTCAGAGGAACCAATCACGTGATGGAGGCGTTGAAACTTACAGCCTCACCATCAAGTTTCTTGGGGAGAGAAGAAAGGCTGGCAAATGAGTTCATCAACAATGGCCACTGATTTAATCAATAATGCGCGCAAAACAGAAACTCCGTAAAAACCCTTAAAATAAATGGGTTCAGAGTTCCCGTCGTGGCGCAGTGGTTAACGAATCCGACTAGGAACCATGAGGTTGCGGGTTCGGTCCCTGGCCTTGCTCAGTGGGTTAACGATCCGGCGTTGCCGTGAGCTGTGGTGTAGGTTGCAGACGCGGCTCGGATCCTGCGTTGCTGTGCCTCTGGCGTAGGCCGGTGGCTACAGCTCCGATTCAACCCCTAGCCTGGGAACCTCCATATGCCGCGGGAGTGGCCCAAGAAATAGCAACAACAAAAGACAAAAAAAATAAAAAAATAAATAAAATAAAATAAATGGGTTCAGAAAGTACCCAGGTTGATGAATGCACTCACATTCTGGGAGGGGAAGTGCACCCCAAACTCCTCAAAGTCAGAAGCTCCTTTGCTCAGGACTTTTCAAAACCTTGTACTATGTACCTTTTCATCTGACTGCTCATTTGTATCCTTTATAATATCCTTTATGATAGAAATTGTTTCCCTGAGTTCTGTGAGCCATTCTAGCAAATTATCAAATCTGAGCTGAAGACAAGGTCAGGAGAACCTCTGATTTGTAGCCAGTCAGAAGCAGTAGACCTGAGAATGGACTCTGAAGTGAGAGGCAGGCATGAGCCCTTAGCCTGGGGGCCTGCACTCATTCCAGATAATGTCAGAATTGAATTAAATTACAGGACACCCAGCAGATGACCACAGGGAAGTGAAAAAAAGCCTGGTGTGAGAAAGCTATACATGTGGTATCAGAAGTGCTGAGCAGAGGAACAGTTTGAAAGAACAGTTTAAAAGAGGTTAAATACTACAGTCACGGAGCTAAGTGACAGAGTTGGGCTTTGGAGCCAAACAATCTCCAGAACTGTGCTCTTAAATAACAAAAAGTGTTTGAGTTAGATGAAAGGACATTTCATTATTTAGACTCACAACAAACATGTACAGCTACTGATAGCAATGAAGAGTTGGAAGAGTAACAAAAACTGCCCCATGAATTCTTACTTGTGTCTGCCTCATTGCCCGTTCCACTCGGCGTGTGCTTCCTCTCTCGAGTTTTGTCCGGAGAATCAAGGCCGATGTCTGAATGGCCCAGAACTTTGGTTGTGAGAGCAAACACTGACCAGAAGGGGAAAAAAAAACAAAACAAAACAGAAGAAATGAATCAACTGGGTAATCCCATTCTGCATACAACAAAATTAATGTCTCAGGATACTGATGAACACAAGAATTGAAAATCTCAGTGAAAAATAAGAAAACATGACATGTGCTTTCAAAAATTTTTATGAAGAATGTGTTCATTTAAGCAGAATTGTTACTTCACCGAGCTGACCTGTTCTATTGAATTCCTTAAAGAACAAATCAGAATCTTTCCAGATAATCAAAACAGTAAGCAGAATATATCTACTATAAATTAATAAATCTCTGTATCTCATGAGTTATAAAAATGTGAGAAAATAAACTATATAAAAATAAATGCCATCTTCCTCAAATCTGAAATAAATGTTTAAAAATCATCCAAACTCACAAAGGAAAACAAATAATTAGAAATCTGCTACCTTTTCACTTAAAAAATATCCTAATCCACAGATGCAAATGCAAATCAAACTTTAAGAAAACCATTCTAAGATTTTTGAGAATGCTTTCGTTTCTAATCTTGGTTAGAGGGAGTCTCTAATTTTAGTTAAAATGCTATTCTAGAGGGGGCATCTTAAGAACGACTGGCTCATAAGAAAACCTTGAATGTGCACACACTGACTCACAACCCCAGAGAAACCTGTGACCACCGTCAGTTCAGAGAGTACAGTAGAAACCAGTGAATATCACCATAACCATAAGTGGAGAAAAAGTGAAAGTTCTGGGGGCAAAATGTATTACGATACAATAGGACTGCTTGGAGTTCCCGTTGTGGATCACAGGGTTACAAACCTGACTAGTATCCACAACAATGCAGGTTTGATCCCTGGCCTTGCTCAGTGGGTCAAGGACCTGGCGTTGCCGTGAGCTGTGGTGTAGGTAGCAGACTCGGCTCCGATCTGGCATTGGTATGGCTCTAGTGTAGGCCAGTGGCTACAGCTCCAATGTGACCCCTAGCCTGGGAACTTCCACATGCTGCACCTGCGACCCTAAAAAGCAAAACAAAAACTAAACAAAACAAAAAACACCAACCTACTAAACAAACAAAAAAACCAATAGGAACTGCTTGGTATAATGAACATGATTTAAGCAACTTTGCTGATGATGTAGAAACCAATACTGTCCCTAAGTAATTACTCAAATCAGTAACTTTCAGTAAAGATTGCTCCCAAGAAAAGCAAAAGGCTTATTTGTCTGAAAGCTGTACAAATCCTTGATACGTGCTTATTTCTAAAAGTCTGGTATTAGAGTCCAATTAATCATTCAAAAATGCAGCTGCACATTAGAAGCACCTGAGAAGTTTTTGATGTTTTAAAAATAAGTCAGGGGAGTTCCCGTCGTGGCACAGTGGTTAACGAATCCAACTAGGAACCATGAGGTTGCAGGTTCGGTCCCTGCCCTTGCTCGGTGGGTTGACGATCCGGCGTTGCCGTGAGCTGTGGTGTAGGTTGCAGATGCGGCTCGGATCCCGCGTTGCTGTGGCTCTGGCGTAGGCCGGTGGCTATAGCTCCGATTCGACCCCTAGCCTGGGAACCTCCATATGCCGCGGGAGCGGCCCAAGAAATAGCAACAACAACAACAACAAAAAGACAAAAGACCAAAAAAAAATAAAATAAAATAAAAAAATAAAAATAAAAATAAGTCAGACCTGGGAGTACCTGTCATGGCTCAGTGGTTAACGAATCCGATTAGGAACCATAAGGTTGCGGGTTCGATCCCTGGCCTTGCTCAGTGGGTTAAGGATCCAGCGCTGCCGTGAGCTGTGGTGTAGGTCGCAGACATGGCTCGGATCTGGTCATCCGTGTTTTTTAAAACACTTCCCAGGTAATTATAAAGTATAGCCAAATTTAACAACTACTAGGTTAAGCTAGTACAAATATTCGTCTTTGCTCAAATTCATCTATAACTCCAAATTCCTACGAAAAGTTAGCAAGAAGTCCTTCAATGGAGTATAAACCATATCAGAGTCCCAACAGCTTCTTCCTGAACCACACTCAGCTCATTTCCATCATTTGTATTTCCTGCCCCTATGGGTATCTTGAATTTTCAACTCCAAATCTAGGCCAACTTTCTCATAATAAAAAGAAAAATGAAGCGCCAAGTAAGATCACTTGCTCGATGTCACATCTTCATTAGTAGCAGAAGCTGATTCCAATACGTGACTCCCCACAACAACATCTTTTTATTTTTTGAAATGGCGCTGGAGTGCATGAGGTTCCCTTTTGTAGTTGAAATATGGTTGATGTACAATATTATGTCAGTTTCAAGAGCATCATAAAATGATTTGATACTTGCATATGTTATAAAGTGATCACCATAGTCTAATGACCTTTTCCCACACCAGGTTACGACAATATTATTACACATTCCTTATGCTGTATATTACATTTCCATGACTTATTTATTCTATAAATGGAGGTTTGTAACTCTTAACCCCTTTCACTGATTTCACTCACCCCATCTCACTTCTGATAACCATCTGGTTCTTCTCTGAATCTATGAGTGTGTTTTCATTTTGTTTTGTTTGTCTGCTTGTTGTTTTTTGGTTTTTTTTTTTTTTTTTTGATTCACTGTATTAAGTGAGATCATGCAGTCTTTCTGACTTATTTCACTTAGCATAATACCCTCTAGATTCATTCATGTCACAAATGACAACATTTCACTTCTTTATGGCCATAGAACACCTTGATATTGTTTTTTTTAACACTTCCTCTGAGAAAGTGGATGACAGTATCCAGGAAATACTGGTAGAGTAATGTAAGAGGAGGATTCACTTCAGAACTTTAGGAAACTGCTATACTAAAGGGAAGTGGAAGAAGAGGAGTAAACAAAGAATACACAAATAAGGAGTTCCCGTCCTGGCTCAGCAGAAATGAATCTGACTAGTATCCATGAGGACGCAGGTTCAATCCTTGGCCTTGCTCAGTGGGTTAAAGATCCAGGGTTGCCATGAGCCCTGGTGTAGGTGGCACATGCCACTCGGATCTGGCGCTGCTGTGGCTGTGGTGTAGGCGAATGGCTACAGCTCCAATTCGACCCCTAGCCTGGGAACCTCCATATGCCTTGGGTGCAGCCCTAAAAAAGACCGGAAAACAAACAAACAAACAAAAAAAAAAAGAATACACAAATAAGGGAGAAGGAGAATCAGAAGAATAAATTCTTACTGAAGTGTGTTCATTCATTAACTTACCTGAGCACCTACTGTGTACAAGGTAGTATGCACAAACCTCCAGGGACAGAGCAGCAAGCAAGACAGACAAGGTCCCTGCCCTCAAAGGACTTATAGTGCTATGACTATTAGATAGTCTTATTCTTCTATAACTAAGTTTGCAAATTAAAATATTTTTATCAGAGTTGCCTTGTGGTGCAGTAGGTTAATATCCAGCATTGTCACTGCAGCTGCTCAGGTCACTGCTGTGGCACAGGTTCAATCCCCGGCCTGGGAACTTTCACATGACATGGGTGCAACCAAAAAATAAAATATTTTTCATCTCCTTGAAATATAGTTCAGGAGATTAGCGTATAACCTAATCTTATTAGTCTCCTTTAACTTAAATCTACCAAAACAGGTTGTGTCGTCCAGTTTCCAGAGATTGGAAGGGCTATCATGCTGTCACAAGAGGCAGGAAAGGGCACAGGGTTTGAAATGTGGCGGATGACATGGACAAGCAACAAACTACCAACACCATAGAAGAGCCCCTGGATCTCATCAGGCCCAGCCTGGAGGAGCAAATCTATGTGAAAATGAGTGACGATCGCTGTATAATCATAAATGTAATAACATTCATTGAGCAATTTTTTTTTTTTTTATCTTTTTGCCGTTTCTCAGGCCGTTCCCGCGACATATGCAGATTCCCAGGCTAGGGGTCGTCGGAGCTGTAGCCACTGGCCTACTCCAGAGCCACAGCAACACGGGATCCCAGCTGCGTCTGCAACCTACACCACAGCTTAGGGCAACGCCAGATCTTTAACCCACTGAGCAAGGGCAGGGACCGAACCTGCAACCACATGGTTCCTAGTCGGATTCGTTAACCACTGAGCCATGACAGGAACTCCCTCATTGAGCAATTTAAAAAAAAAAAAAAGAAAGAAAGAAAATGAGAAATGACAAAGAGCGTCGAGGCAGGTTACATGCTTATGATCAGCACTTAAATGTGATATTGGGAGATGTGGAAGAAACTGTGACAACTATAGAAATTGATGAAGAAACATATGAAAAGATATAGAAATCAACAAAATGGAATAGTCCGATGCTCTTGCCCAGGGAGATGGTGCTGTGCTAGCTGTCCCACCACTGGGAGTTGGCTGAAACAAAGAATTTATCCTGTGTGGAAATGGGAGCTGTTGTGTGACTGCCTCTCTAAATGTAGAAGACACCTAAAAGAGAAATGTGCATACATTTTGGTATTAAAAAATAACCAAGAATTCTTCCACTCCTGAAATAAGCTGATTTGCAGACAACTCAAAAATTCTTAAAACTGACAGAACACTGTAAACCAACTATAATGGAAAAAAATAAAAATCATTATAAATAAATTCTTAAGCTAAATGGCATTTTCATTTTTCTCCAACTCTTCCAACAAATGTGATCGCCAAGATGCAGAACTCTTTTTCAGGAGTTGATTTGCTCCATTGTTTTTTCAGACAATTTCTGGGTTTTTTCCTTTAAATTAAATTTGACATTTCCTTTTTTGATTTAAAAAAAATCTACCAAAAGAGTGAATTATCAATATAAGTAGGTGTATATGGCACTATAAATATGTAACTGATGAAATAGAAGATATTAAAAAACTAAATTAATTCTTTAAAGTGTGTGACACTACTGACAAAAGACTTTATTATAAAATGTGACTTCAAAAATTTTCAAAAGAGGAGTTCCTGCCGTGGCACAGTGGGTTAAGAATCCGACTACAGCAGCTTGGGTTGCTGTGGAGGGGTGGGTTTAATCCCCAGCCTGACCCAGGGGGTTTAAGGATCCAGCGTTGCCTCAGCTATTGGTGTGAGGTCGCAGCTGTGGCTCAGATTCAATCCCTGGCCTAGGAATTTCCATATGTCGCAGATGCAGCCATAAAATTTAAAAAAAGAAAAAAAATTTTTCAAAAGAAAGAACTGTTTTCATTCCATAAATTTGCACATGATTCCTCCACCTACAGCAGGTCGCCTTTTTCTCTTCATTTGACTAAAAGGACTGTCTCTGTAACCTCATGCCAGATGGAAGAGCACTGAGGAGACAGCTCTGTAGAACAAGTCAGCCAGAGCTTGATCAGAATCCCAGCTCCACCAAGTGAGGTGATTAGTTGGGTGACCTTGGGAAGTCACCTGACCTACCAGGACCTCACTTTCCTCCTGTCTAAAATAGGAATAGTAATTGTCATCTCTCACAAAGTTGTAATGCTTAGCAAGCCTCTAAGAGTACCTGCTGAAAAGCACATGTGGTCCCCTTGGGACTTCTCTTCCCTTAACACTCTCAGAAATGCACCATCCAGGGTAAGAACAGGTGCATTGCCCTCATCCTTGCCTAGTCCCAAATGTGGTACCTGGGCATACTGAGCATTTTAAGCTGAAGTAGTTTGAGAAAACAGCAGGAAAAGGAAGATGACTCTGCCCTTCCCCCTCGCCTCTCCCCTGAAACAGCTCATCACATTCTCAGGTGAGAAGCACCCTTCCTGTACCCAGAGAAAGGAGTGCCCTCACCTCTGAAGACAAAGGAGGATGAAAAGAATCCTAGCAAGCAGCCTCACTAAGTTTTCCCCAGTTCACTACTCTTAGCTCTGACCTATCATGCGCTTCCACGGCTGCACAACAAACCTACCATAAAAATATTCAGTTTTAACTATTTCTTTCTTTCTTTTTTAAGGGCTGCACTCACGGCAAACAGAGGTTCCCAGACTAGGGGTCGAATTGAAGCTGTAGCCACTGGCCTACACAGCCACAGCAACGCCAGGTCCGAGCCATGTCTGCAACCTACACCACAGCTCACAGCAACCCTGGATCCTTAACCCACTGAGTGAGGCCAGGGATCAAACCTGCATCCTGGAGTTCCTGTCATGGTGCAGTGGTTAACGAATCCGACTAGGAACCATGAGGTTGCAGGTTCGGTCCTTGCCCTTGCTCAGTGGGTTAAGGATCCGGCGTTGCCGCGAGCTGTGGTGTAGGTTGCAGACGCGGCTCGGATCCTGCGTTGCTGTGGCTCTGGCATAGGCCGGGGGTACAGCTCCGATTAGACCCCTAGCCTGGGAACCTCCATATGCCGTGGGAGCGGCCCAAAGAAATAGCAAAAAAAAAAAAAAAAAACCAAAAACCTGCATCCTCACGGATGCAGATACGTTTCTGCTGAGCCATGACGGGAACTCCAGTTTTAACTGTTTCTTCAGGTCGTCATTTCATTACAAAGGCTCCCATGTCACTCAAAACCTATATTAAGTAAAGATGTGTGCTTTTCTCCTGTGAATCTGTCTTTGTCAGTTTAATTTTCAAATCCAGCCTAAGAGGGTCAAGGAAAACTTTTTCCTCTCCACAGCTCCCAATCAAATGGTCACTTCACTAATAAAGTCACAATACACAGAGCACACAGGCCACAGGCTTGTCAGTTCAAGCCCAACTTTAAAAGGTTTGCACACCAAAGTGGGGAGATATTTTCCTTGGGAAAACTACGAAGTCAGACTGTTTTCTATGCTGGCATGAGAACAAGAGTTTGCCTGAGACTTTTATGTGCAGGTCAAGCAAAACATTCTCACTAAACACTGAAAGTAAAACGCAATCTGAAAAGCAGACTTTGAAAAGCTTTAGAGAAGGAACTGACTGGATAATGATGTCACTGAAAAATGCATTTATCTTATATTTGTTTGGCTGGGAGATATACAGACTTGGGAAAGTCTTTCTAAAAGGAGGTAACTGCAGATAGGCCATGTTTAATATAGCTTGCAAAACACTGCTGCCCACAAGGTAACAATCAATCACAATATGGGACATTAGGTAAAGAAAAAGAAAATTAAACAGGAGCTATATGCTTTAATGCTCTAATGACCTAAGAATAAAATCATATTTTTATAAAATAGGCTAACGACATAAGCAGCAGGCGGCCCTGCTGGTGAGGACTTGAGCTATAATCCGTCGAGGTATGGGGGTGTAATTGATCCATTCTCCACTGTGTCCCCAAATGTGTTCCTGCTCTTACTTCCACTCACTTAAGGACCTGGGAATAACCACCCACAGCACCTGCTGGCCCTGTCTCACTCTGCAGGCCTCACAGAGCCTCTCTGCCACCTTACCAAGCAGCTCCATCTCTGCCCAGGGATTCTCTACTGCTGCATCTTCAGGGCACAGGCCCCAGCTCTGTGATTCACCAGTGCCTTATGTGTGACCTAGCACCTTGCAGGGACTGAGAGAGACAGATAAAGAAAAGGACAGAAAAGGGGGCTTTTTCTTTGTCCTCTTTTACATAGGGGCAGAAGTACACAAAGAAGTTTCTTTTGAAAGAGAAAATATAAATTCACAGTAACTGGCACTTATGAAAATCATGTTAGATTTTTTTTCTTTCTTTCTTTTTTTTTTTGGTGGCATTCCCTAGATAGAATTAGGAACATCCTCTGCCAAGGACACAGCATTGTAAATAATAACTAGGTATCATGAAATAATACTTTTATCACTATAATCCAGGTTCGCTTTGGCTTATACAGGCTTTTGCAAGGCAGCTCCGAAACTTAAACATTACTTTATAATATTTTTCTTTACTCCAATATGCTCCAAATGCGAAATTAAATAAGATTATAAACTTTTTGAAAATAAATCACTCCTAAATTATGGTACACAAAACACTTTTAATTAAGAAGTACGACAAAGTGGAAAACAAGATACTGCAAAAAAAAAAAAAAAAAACGCCTAGGTTCTGGTCCAGGAGCTCTACCCATTAGCTACATAATACATAACTCTTGGGAATGGTATTGAACATTTCTGAACCTCATTTTCCTCATCCGCATAATGATAGGACTTGATCAGATGGTCTCTAAGGTTTCTTTCAGCTATTAAAAACCTTGTTTTGGAGTTCCCATCATGGTGCAGTGGTTAACGAATCCGACTAGGAACCATGAGGTTGCGGGTTTGAACTGTGGCCTTGTTCAGTGGGTTATGGATCCGGCGTTGCCATGGGATGTGGTGTAGGTCACAGACACAGCTTGGATCTGGCGTCGCTGTGGCTGTGGGGTAGGCTGGCAGCTACAGCTCCAATTCAACCCCTAGCCTGGGAACCTCCACATGCCACGAGAGTGGCCCTAGAAAGACAAAAAAAAAAAAAAAAAAAAAAAAAACTTTAATAAAATTCTTTTTTTTAAGCAAAAAAATAGCAAGGTCTAAATTCATTACGATACTTTGTAAAAAAATCTCAAATTAAGGTCAATCTTTCCTAGATTAAATTGGGTTCTTCTATCTTCCCAGCTATTATCTAAATGCCCTTAAATAAGTGGATTAGGAGTTCCTGTTGTGGGGCAGTAGAAACAAATCTGACTGGTAACCATGAGGACTCAGGTTCGATTCCTGGCATCTCTCAGTGGGTTAAAGATCCGGTATTGTCATGATCTGTGGTGTAGGTCACAGACCCGCATTGCTGTGGGTGTGGTATAGGCCAGAAGCTGTGACTCCGAATCAACCCCTAACCTGGGAACTTCCATGTGCGTGGGTGCAGCCCTAAAAAGAAAAAAAAAAGTGGATTAACTTCTCAGGGACTAGGGATTAACTTCTCTGGGACCTATCACCTATAAAGAGGAAAACAAAAACAAAAATTAAAAAAAAAAACAAAAAACTGACTAAAAGATGACCAAAATTTATCCCACTTCCAAAATTCTGTAATAATGAAGAGAAAATAATGACATGAATTCCTGAGTTCATCTTTGTTAAATTTTGGTTATATTTTTAATTAACATTAATTTGACTATAATGATTACAGACTCCATAGTCACCAAAATACCCTGCAAACACGTTATTAAAAGCCAATGAAAGTTCTTTACTGGTCAATAAAAGTAGAACAGAGAGAAGTACTTGAGAACAGGATCTGATCCCTGCCCCAGAAACTCTATATGCAGTGGGGTGACCAAAAAAGAAAAAGAAAAAAAAAAAAAAAAAAAGCATTCTTAAATAATTAAACATAAGATTACCCTATGACCCAGAAATTTCATTCCTGCGTATACGCCCAAATTGAAAAGTCAAGACTCAAATATATTTGCTTATCAGTGTTCAAAACAGCATTATTCCTAATAACTAAGAGGCAGAAACAACCCAAATGTTCATCAAAGATAAATGGATAAGCAAAATGTGCTATATAAATACAATGGAATACTACTTAGGCTTAAAAAGGAAAGAAGATAGTTCCCTAGTAGCTCAACAGGTTAAGGATCTGTCATTGCCACTGCTGTGGCTCAAGTCACCACTGTGGTGCAAGTTCAAACCCTGGCCTAGGAACCTCCACATGTTGTGGGCACACTTTATTAACACCCATTTTCTTAAAGATATCAGTCTTTCAGAATCACCACTGCATCTCATCTGCCCATGAATATGAATGTCTTATGTGACTCTTCGCATGTATTTTTCAGTTCAATGAGGCAAAGAAATAGCTACGAGATCCTATTTTTCTTTTCATCAAGCCATTATCTATATAAAGAAAAATACACAATGAATTTTCACAAACTGAACAGAAATGTAATCAGCACCTAGATCAAGACACATGACCAGCATCCCCCTGTCCCCCTTGCAGTCTCTTCTGGTCATTCCCCTGGCCCCCTGCAAAGAATCACCACTATCCTGACTTCTCACATCATTGAGCAGTATGCATGCTTTTCTACTTTATACAAATATAATCATACTTTAGGATCTGGCTTCCATTGCTCAATACTACGTTTGAAAAATTCATCCAGGAGTTCCCATCGTGGCGCAGTGGTTAACGAATCTGACTAGGAACCATGAGGTTGTAGGTTCGGTCCCTGGCCTTGCTCAGTGGGTTAAGGATCCGGCGTTGCCGTGAGCTATGGTGTAGGTTGCAGACGTGGCTCGGATCCCGAGTTGCTGTGGCTCTGGCGTAGGCTGGTGGCTACAGCTCCAATTTGACCCCTAGCCTGGGAACCTCCATGTGCCGCGGGAGCGGCCCAAGAAATAGCAAAAAAAAAGACAAAAAAGAAAAAAAAAGAAAAATTCATCCATACAGTTACAGAATGGTCATTTTATTGCTGTATAATATTTCATTGTAATATACAGTTTATTTAACTACTAATGGGCATTTAGGAAGTTTCCAGTTTGGGGGTTACAAATTTGCTACTGAGATATGCTGGGAACTGGGACCCTTTGTTGCAGTGCTTGCACCTAGAAAAAACAGTCTCCTCTAGCAACAAAATACAAAGAAACTATAAGGGACTAAAAATAACTGTGGGCTTGTGCAGTTGGGGCAAACTACTGCCAGTTTCTGAAGCTAAAGCAGGGTGCCCCACCTGTACCCTGCACACACTACCCAGGGGGTGGGCAGACCCCTGGACCCAACCCCACCCTCACCCCACATAAGGAACCAGCTCGCCCCCCCCTCCAGGAATGAGCAGGAAAACCTGTTACTTGTTTTCCCTTCTTCAAGTTCCCCAGTAAAGCCTTGCGTGAACTTCTTGTCTGGCCTCTCAATCAACAGGCCAAGAAACCTGGCTGATAACACTATGAATATTCCAGATGTGCTATCAGGATGTGCCATCACACACAAAATCCAAAACATGTTCTTTAGATGAACATGTACAAGGATTTCTGTTAGATATACAGAGTGAAACTGTTAGGTCACAGAGTAAGGTCACAGAGTATTTACTACCATGGATACTACCAATCTTCTAAAAGATCAACTCACTTTACACTCTCATAAGAAACATTAGAGGAGTTCCTGTCGTGGCACAGTGGTTAACGAATCTGACTAGGAACCATGAGGTTGCGGGTTTGATCCCTGCCCTTGCTCAGTGGGTTAACGATCCGGCATTGCCGTGAGCTGTGGTGTAGGTCGCAGACGCGGCTCGGATCTGGCGTTGCTGTGGGTCTGGCGTAGGCCGGCGGCTACAGCTCCGATTCGACCCCTAGCCTGGGAACCTCCATTTGCCGTGGGAGCAGCCCAAGAAATAGCAAAAAAAAAAAAAAAAAAGAAAAAAAGAAAAAAGAAACATTAGAGATTTGAAGCAACATATGTCTGTATTTTCATTTGAGCCATTTGGGTGGGTATTAGTAGAATTTCATTAGTTTTATTTGCACTTCTCTGACAATTCTGTGCTTCTCCAACGACGAATAAAGTTGAGCTCTTTTTAATATGTTCATAACCATTTTAATACCTCTCTGTTAAGCCCCTACTTAAGTCCTTTGCCTATTTATTTTTATTTTTTTCTATTAAGTTGTCAAAAATTCTCTGATAATTTGTTAAGTATTATTTTTCCTTTCTTTTAGGGCCACACCTGCAGCATATGGAAGTCCCCAGGCTAGGGGTTGAATCAGAGCTGCAGCTGCTGACCTATGCCACAGACACAACAATGCCAGATCTGAGCCCAATCTGTGACCTACACCGCAGCTTGTAGCAATGCCAGATCCTTAACCCCCTGGGTGAGGCCTGCATCCTCATGGATACTAGTCGGCTTCTTAACCCGCTAAACCACAAGGGAAACTCCAAGTATTCTTTATATTAAAAGAATAGATGAGTCCTCTTTTTGTTGGAGGAAGGTAATATATTATTATTCTTATTTGACAAATAATTACACAACACTTACTTGTGCTAAAGCACTGGTATAAGTGCCTGACAAATATTAATGTTATCTTTTGATTTTTAAAAATGTACTTAAGAAGTTCTGCTGTGGTTCAACAGGGATCGGCGGCATTTTGGAGCCGCTGGGACACAGGGTTCTATCCAGCCCTGGCCAGGCACAGTGGCTTAGGCATCCAGCGTTGCCACAGCTACGGCTTTGGTCACGACAGTGGCTCTGATGTGATCTGTGGCCTGGGAGCTCCAGATGCTGTGGGGCAGCCAAAAATAACCAAAAAAAAAAAAAAAAAAGGTATGTAATATTAACAATCCAGTTTTTTGTTTTGTTTTATGGTCAGGGCTTTACTGTCCTTTTGACTGTCCTAAGGTTTCAAAGACGTTGTCCTATATTTTTCCTCAAAAAGTTTTACAGTTTTGCTTTTCACTTCCACATATTCAATCTGGAATTGATTTTTATATACTTAGTATGATATAAGGGTCAAGATAGCTTTTTTTCCACATGGATATAAATCACCTAGCACCATTTATTGAAAAGCCTATCCTTTGTTCATTGCACTGCAATGCCAACTTTGACATAAGTCAGATGAACCATGTGTGTATGGCTCTGTTTTGGAACTATTAGTTCCATTGGTTAGTCTGTATCGCCTTGTGTCAAAAAGGTCTTAATTCAGTGTTTCTCTGAACTTTAAAGTGCCTAAAAATAACCTAGAGAGGTTGTTAAAACATAAGACTCCTTGGCCCCAACCCTGCAGATTCTGATTCCACAGAGTTTGATGTGGAGCCGGAGAAATTCCAGGTCCAACAAGCTCCCAGGTGATGCTGATGCTGCCAGTCCAAGGCTACAATAAGCTCTGTCGTAATTAATACAGTTTTATTTTATTTTATTTTTTGTCTTTTGTCTTTTTAGGGCCGCACCTGTGGTATATGGACGTTCCCAGGCTAGGGGTCTAATCAGAGCTGTAGCTGCCAGCCTATGCCAGAGCCACAGCAACACCAGATCTGAGCCACGTCTGTGACCTACACCACAGCTCACAGCTATGCCAGATCCTTAAGCCACTGAGCAAGGGCAGGGATCGAATCCGCAACCTCATGGTTCCTAGTCAGATTCGTTTCCACCTCACTATGACGGGAACTCCTTTTCTTTTTTTCTTTTTTAATATAGTTTTATAATAAGTCTGGGTATCTGCCAGTGTAAGTACTCCAATTCTGTTTATGATTGCCTTAGGTATTCTCAGCCCTTCATACTTTTTTTTTTTCTTTTGGTCTTTTTGTCTTTTTAGGGCTGGACCCGCAGCATATGGAGGTTCTCATGCTAGGGGTCAAATTGGAGCTACAGCTGCCGGCCTATGCCTAAGCCACAGCAACATGGGATCAGATCCACGTCTGTGACCTATACCACAGCTCACGGCAACGCCAGATCTTTAACCCACTGAGAAAGTCTAGGGATCAAACCTGCATCCTCATGGATACTAATAGGGTTCGTTAACCGCTGAGCCACAATGGGAACTCCTCTTCGCACTTTTGTATGAATTTTAAAGTCAGCCTGAGTTCCACAAAACCAAAAAATAAAACAGCAGCAACAACAAAAACAACAACAAAAATCAAGCAGCTAGGATTTTGTTTGAGATTGCATGGGGATACATTATGCAACTTAATTTGAGGAGAGGTGCCATCTCTTAGAGTAATGACGATAAAAACAAAAACAAACAAATGGGACCTAAAAGTTCTGCACAGCAAAGAAAACCCTAAACAAAATGAAGAGACAACCCACAAAATGGGAGAAAATCTTTGCAAATGAATCGACTGATGAGGGATTAATCTCCAAAATTTATAAATACCTCCTACAGCTCAATACCAAAAAAACAACCCCATTAAAAAATAGGCAGAAGATCTAAACAGACAATTCTCCAAAGAAGACATACAGATGGCCAAAAAAACACATGAAAAGATGTTCAGCATCACTAATTATTAGAGAAATGCAAATAAAATCACTACGAGGTACCACCTTACACCAGCCAGAATGGCCATCATCAAAAAGTCTATAAACAGTTAAGTGCTAGGGAGGGTGTGGAGAAAAAGGAACCCTAGTACACTGTTGGTGGGATTGTAAATGGGTGCAATCACTGTGGAAAACAGTATGGAGATTCCTCAGAAAACTAAAAATAGAACTACCATTTGATCCAGCAATCCCACTCCTGGGCATCTATCCAGAGAAAACAATGACTCGAAAAAGACACATGTACTCCAATGTTCATTGCAGCACTATATGCAATAGCCAAGACATGAAAACAACCTATATGCCCATCAACACAAGAGTGGATAAAGAAGACGTGGTACATATACACAATGGAATATTACTCAGCCATTAAAAGGAAAGAAAGAATGGCATTTGCAGCAACATGGATGGACCTAGAAATTATCATGCTAAGTGAAGTCAGACAATGAGTCACCAACTTTAAATGCTATCACATGTGGAATCTGAAAAAAGGACACAATGAACTTCTTTGCAGAACAAACACTGACTCAAAGACTTTGAAAAATTTATGGTTTCCAAATGAGACAGGTTGGGGGGTGGGGGAATGCACTGAGAGTTTGGGATGGAAATGTTATAAAATTTGGTTGTGATGATTGTTGTACACCTATAAATGTAATAAAATTCATTGAGTAATTAAAAAAAAATTGAGGAGAGGTGAAAAATACTGGGTCCTCCATGAATGTAACATACAATGTACCATCTTGACTTTAAAGCCACATCCACATCATTTGGAGGTTCCCAGGCTAGGGAGCTGCAGCTGCCAGCCTATGCTACAGCCACAGCAATGCCAGAGCTGAGCCGCATCTATGACTTATACCACAGCTTATGGCAACGCCTGATCCTTAACCCACTGAATGGAGCCAGGACCGAACCCCAGTCCTCATCAATACTAGCTGTGTTCGTTAATGCTAAGCCACATGGGAACTCCCATCTTGACCATTTTTAAGTGTACAGTCATGTTCATTAACACTGTTGTCCAAACTCTAGAATTTTTCTCATCTTGCGAATGAAACTCTATACCCATTAAACAATTCCCCATTATCCCCATCCCAACCCCTGTAACCATTACACTAATTTCTATCTCTATGAATTTGATTTCTCTAGGTACCTCATATAAGCAGACTCATGCAGTTGCAAACGCTACCTTTTAAAATTCCATTTATTTTTACCTGGAGTCTATTAACTAAAGCAATCTGATGAAATACTGCTTCACTAAATTGAGTACTAGCTAAAAGTCCAGTAAAAAACAGACACTTAAGAAATTTGGCATGTTCAACCAGCAGCGCTTTGAGAATCAGAACAATGCTAAAGAACACAGTGCATTGCAACCACATACTTGTATGTGAGATGGAATTTCCACCATTTTCACACTTTAGGAGAGAGGACAGAAACCACCTAAAAGGGAGTGGTATCATTTGTCTCTCTTTTTAAGAAAAGTTCTCTACTTTCTCAAATCTCATTGACTAAAACCTCTGAAAGGCAACTCATTGAGTCAGTAGGCTTTTACAAGTGTATAATTTGTGATATTCACTTTAATACTTCTATTGTTGTGAACATTGAAATAAACTTTTTTTTTTTTTTGGCCACACCAGTAGCAAATGGAAGTTCCCAGGCCAGGGATCGAATCCCAGCTGCAGCTGCAACTGAAGCCACAGCTGCAGCAACACCAAATCCTTAATCCACTGAGCCGGTCTGGGGACCAAACCCATGCCACCACAGAGACAACACTGGATCTTTAACTTGCTGTGCCACAGCAGGAACTCCAAAATAATTTTTTTTTTTTTTTTTTTTTGCTATTTTTAGGGCTGCACCTGCCGCATATGGAGGTTTCCAGGCAGAGCTGTAGCTCCTGGCCTAGCCACAGCCACAGCAATGCCAAATTCGAGCTACATCTGTGACCTACACCTCACGGCAACACCTGATTCTTAACCCACTGATCAAGGCCAGAGATAGAACCTGTGTCCTCACGGATGCTAGTCAGATTCGTTTCCACTGAGCCTGGAACTCCCAACTCTTTTTATTTATACTTAGAATGTTTTCTAAGTTAAAGAATCAATCCAGGAGTTCTGTTTTGGCACAGCAGAAACAAATCAGACTAGTATCCATGAGAATACAGGTTCAATCCGTGGCCTCGCTCAGTGGGTCAGGGATCCAGAGTTGCCGTGAACTGTGGTGTAGGTCGAAGACACAGCTCAGATCACACGTTGCTGTGGCTGTGGCACAGGCTAGAGCTGCAGCTCTGTTTCGACCCCTAGCCTGGGAATTTCCATATGCCATGGGTGTGGACTTAAAAAGAAAAAAAAAAAAAAAGAATCACTCCACTGTATGTATATAATAACTAACTTACTTTGCTGTATACCTGAAAATAACAGAATTTTGTAAGTCAACTATATATACTCCAATAAAATTTAAAAAAAAAGATTCAGTCCACTTCAGCTCTTGTTTTTAAGAACTGTAAGAAGATACCTTGAGAGCAAAAGGAAGACAGCTCTGCGTGTCTCATTGGGAGTTTCTCACTTTAACACATGCTACCCGAGGAGTTCCTGCTGTGGCGCAACAGGATCAACGGTGTCTCAGCAGCAGCAGGGACTCAAGTTTATCCCCAGCACAGCAGAGTGGGCACTGCCACAGCTGTGGTGCAGGTTGCAGCTCAAGTCTGGATTTGATCCCCGGTTCAGATTTGATCCTTGGCCCGGGAATTCCATATTCCAGAGGGTGGCCAAAAAGATATGCCACCTGAGCTGAGCTGATGTTTGGGCTTAGACTTAAAATGAAACTGCAATAATCTAACATCTGAGGAAACGCCATTAATTGCTTGAAATAAAAGTCAGTAAACGCCACTTTAACTCGCACTAAAAAGTAAAATTTTATAGTATGACACATTATATAGAAAGGCATGACTTTATCTGGCTAACCATTTCCCACCATATGCAACATTACCCTCATTCCCAGAAAAAGTAGGAAAGAAAATTCTCGAACACCATCAAAGAGGATATGGAGGGTTGATTCTATTAAAAACAAATTTTCTTTCATCCTTATCACTGTACATTTCAAATACTCTTCTTTCAGGGGTCACTGGGACCCTTTATATGACAGACAGCCTGTCTGTTCCTTTAAACACTAAGGAGGTTTCAGATAGTTGCTTTTTCCACACGTAAATCAAAGCAACTCAGAGCTCTCCTGCAGATGCATAACTGGCTACACTAAAGCCAAATCAAAGGATGCCCACCCAGGTCAGGCTGACCCTATAAAAGAAAGGAACAAAGAAATACTATAAAAAGTAGAACTATTCCCCCTTCTTAATGAGCTATTTAAGAGCATTTATTGTTAAAATCAGTACCAAATGACAATAAGTTTAAATTCCAAAGTAGTCTATAAATTATTCCCAGAACAGCAGTCCAAATCCTCTGTCCCTGCTCTCTGTAGACCATTTCAAATCTGTCTCAAAGCTATTTTTCACCAAGTCTTACTACTGCCCTAAACAACCCTTCCAACACAGCTCAAGGAACCCAGTGCAGTTCACAGTGGCCCTCTTCTTGCCTCTCCTCTTATCACTCCATCTAGGTCCCATCTGTCTTGCAAGGCCCCACTAATCCTCCCTTAGTGAACAAAGCCTTCTTTGATGGCTCTGTTCTAAATATTTTCTTCTTTTCTAAGCAGTTAGGGGATTTATTTATCTGTGCTATCAATTTGTAGTTTAAATTGCTTGGCATTGCTAATTACATTTTCATAAGTTTATCTGATCTTGGCTAAATTAAAAATTCCATGAAGGCAAGTCTTAGGTTTTATAGCTTTATTTCTTCCACAATATCTAGAAGCATGTGTGGCAATTCTGAGATTCTGGACCTCCTGTTATTATAATGCTCTCAAAGCTCTTTGCTCTGCAAATTTTCACATAGAAAGCAGACACCAAAGAGATCAAGATGATGGTCATTTGGTTGCCTCAAAAAAGAAAGATGGGAGTTCCCGTCGTGACGCAGTGGTTAACGAATCCGACTAGGAACCATGAGGTTGCGGGTTCAGTCCCTGCCCTTGCTCAGTGGGTTAACGATCCGGCGTTGCCGTGAGCTGTGGTGTAGGTTGCAGACGCGGCTCGGATCCCGCGTTGCTGTGGCTCTGGTGTAGGCCGGTGGCTACAGCTCCGATTCGACCCCTAGCCTGGGAACCTCCATATGCCACGGGAGCGGCCCAAGAAATAGCAACAACAACAACAACAACAACAACAACAACAAAAAAGACAAAAGACAAAAAAAAAAAAAAAAAGAAAAGAAAAGAAAGATGGAGTTCCTGTCCTGGCTCAGCAGAAACGAACCTAACTAGCATCCATGAGGTCGCAGGTCCGATCCCTGGCCTCAAGTAGTGGGTTAAGGGTCCAGGGTTGCCATGAGCTGTGGTGTAGGCCATCAGCTACAGCTCTGATTCAACCCCTAGCCTGGGAGCCTCCGTATGCTGTGAGTGGGGCCCTAAACAGATAAAAGAAAGAAAGATCCGCATTCTGGAGATGCCAGTTCATCAGCACTACCTGATACACCTTTCACACGGTCATGAGAAGCAGACCTATTTATTTATTTATTTATTTATTTATTTATTGTCTTCTTGCCTTTTCTAGGGCTGCTCCCACGGCATGTGGAGGTTCCCAGGCTAGGGGTCGAATCGGAGCTGTAGCCACCGGCCTACACCAGAGCCACAGCAACTCGGGATCCAAGCCACGTCTGCGACCTACACCACAGCTCATGGCAACGCAGGAGCCTTAACCCACTGAGCAAGGCCAGGGATCGAACCTGCAACCCCATGGTTCCTAGTTGGATTCATTAACCACTGCGCCACGAAGGGAATTCCGAAAAGCAGACCTATTTAAAATATGCAAATCATTTTTGAGGTGAGTTTTTCATCCTTTTACACCGTTTTAATTCATAATGTCAAACAGCCAAAGACCTATAGCTTCAATGATGGCCAAAAGCAGAAGCACAAAGCCATGGGTTTGAATAAGACTCCTTAATAGAAAATGTATTACCATCTTACCTATAAGTCCCATATATTTCCTGTCTGGGGACTATAAGCCCCACTAAAGAGCTTTTCTTAAAGTTTTTCCTTTACCTTATATTAATGCTCTCTGTCATCACCAATTCTGCTTTTCACCAGCCTGATAAATGACAACGAGATTTAATTTAAAAATAAAATGTAAGAGTTCCCGTCATGGCTCAGCAGAAATGAATCTAACTAGCATTCATGAGGACACATGTTCGATCCCTGACCTTGCTCAGTGGGTTAAGGATCTGGCATTGCCGTGAGCTGTGGTCCAGGCCAGTGGTTATAACTCTGATTCAACCCCTATGCTGCAGGTATGGCCCTCAAAAAAAAGAAAGAAAAAGTAAAATGTGCCAAATGATAACAATACTGTTTATTCCTTAAAACAGCTTCTAGGAGTTCCCATTGTGGCGCAGTGGTTAACAAATCCGACTAGGAACCATGAGGTTGCGGGTTCAATCCCTGCCCTTGCTCAGTGGGTTAAGGATCCGGCGTTGCTGTGAGCTGTGGTGTAGGCTGCAGACTCGACTCGGATCCTGCATTGCTGTGGCTGTGGTGTAGGCCAGAGGCTACAGCTCCAGTTGGACCCCTAGCCTGGGAATCTCCATATGCCATGGCAGCGGCCCAAGAAATGGCAATAAGACCAAAAAAAAAAAAAAAAAAAGCTTCTAAATAACATTTAAATGATCTTGCTATAGCTCAAACAGTTTTGAGATTTTATTTTTTAGTATTTGATATACATGAAAGATTAAAAGTGACTAAAATGTAAGCTACAAAGTGTAATATAAACACATGAGCTGGGCTGGTTCTTTAACTTATTACATTCATAAAACTCATCCACGTTGTTACTTACAGCTATATTCGTTTATTTTCACTTCACTGCTGTAAAATATTGCATACCTATGATATAATATCACAATTTACTTATCCTTTAGGTTGTTTACAGTCTGTTTGCCATGACAAACACTGCTATTACTAAACATCTTTTTACATGTCCACTGAGGCAGATGCAAGTTTCTTAGTATACTTCTTTTTTTTTTTTTTTTTTCTTTTTCTTTTGTAGCCGGTCTGCAGCATATGGGGTTTCCAAGGCCAGGGATCAGATCTGAGCCACAACTGCAACCTATACTGTGGCAATGCCGGATCCTTTAACTCACTACGCCAGGCCAGGGATGGCACCTGTACTCTGGCGCTACAGAGACCTCACTGATCCTGTTGTGCCACAGTGGGAACTCCTCTTAGGCGCACTTCTAAGACTAGAATTTCTACAACACCTGTTATATACAACTTCTTGTTTTTTGACATCGGCCTGATATGGATAAGCACAGATTACATTTTTTAACTTCTGCTTTTTAATGTCAAGTTATTTCTAGAAGTTACATTTACCCTCCTAACTCATAAATAGCTAGTAACTAACAAGTTGTTCAGCTATCTTTGTGATTACACCCTTTATTTCTTTAACCATTTCACATATAGCCATTCTACATCACGAAAGAGAAAACTGCAATTTGTCCTTTAATCTGCTGTCTGTCGACTCTCAACCACAGTGGCTTGCCTTCTCTTCTCTTTGCTCATCTTAAGCTGTGAGCTCACTGCTCAATTTTAACTTGGGTTTGGAGATGTTTCCTCTAGAGAGCTTGGTTTCTGCTGCCACAGCCATGTAGCACCATGAATTAATGATCACTTCAGACTTGCTTGAGGGTCTTAGCTCAGCAGAAAGTTCTGAAAGTGGAATTACTTCAGGTCTCACTCCATCCTTCATGGCTGCCTGCCGAGGCCTCAGCTCCCTGCATGTGTGCTCTGAGTCTATGCATGTACAAAAATATGCATATTTAAATCAGATTTGAAGACTCCTTAGACAGCTCCTCTCCTTCTTCTGAGACTGGTAGTTTCTTAACACTGTGTAAGCCTCTGCTCTCTTGTCCATGAGTCCCCATTCTTCCTTTTTCATTTTACAACTTCTATTTCCTTTGCTACTAAAGACGATATGGAGCAAGACAAGGCTGAAACCCAGTAAGTAACACAGGGAGATAGACAGAAATTTAAGGTAGCCTGAGCAGGTTCCAGAGAGCCTGCTTATACCTTCGGTCCAAAAAAAGAATGGTTATCTAGCCACGAGGCAATGATGGGCTTTGCTCATTTTGTGCCAGAGTTATTTCTTTTTTTTTTTTTTTTTTTGCCTCTTCTAGGGCTGCTCCTGCGGCATATGAAGGTTCCCAGGCTGGGGGTCTAATCAGAGCTGCAGCCAACAGCCTACGCCAGAGCCACAGCAATGTGGGATCCGAGCAGCATCTGTGGCCTACACTATAGCTCACAGCAACTCTGGATCCTTAACCCACTGATCAAGGCCAGGGATCGAACCCAAAACCTCATGGTTCCTAGTCAGATTCATTAACCACTACACCACAACAGGAACTCCTTTTTGGTTTTTGGGGTTTTTTTGTTTGTTTGTTTGTTTGTTGTAATTTTTAAGGGCTGCACCTACGGCATATGGAAGTTCCCAGGCTAGGGGTCAGATGAGCTGCACCTGCCGGCCTACACCATAGCCAAAGCCAAGCCAGATCTGAGCTGCATCTGTGACCTACACCACAAGCTCATGGCAACACTGGATCCTTAATCCACTGAGCAAGGCCAGGAATCAAACCTGCAACCTCATGGATACTAGTCAGGTTCGTTACCGTTGAGCCACAAAGGGAACTCCCAGTGTTCTTTTAACTTTTAATTTTCAAATTTATTTTCTCCTTCAGAAATGTTTCAAGAATAATACAAAGAATTCCCATATACCCTTCCCCCAAGTGTTAACATTTTGCCACACAATCATAGTTTGATCTGCAGGCCCAAAACAGATTCAACTAAAGATGGCATTTACAGATTTAAAATAATTAAACTCTACCCATTAACTACTTTCACATCCATTAATATAAGAAGTTACCTGAAATCATATAGTAATACCTCACTTTATTATACACATTTCCTGCCCTATGCACTCCTAAGGGTTACATTCATCCTAGTTATCTTTCTGTTTTGCTGCTTCTGTTGACTCTCAATCATGAGGGGGAAAGATTTCAATTCAATAAACATTTTAATATTGACAAACTGTTGGACGCTAAGGGTCTAAAGCACCCCCAACTGGAGCTCTACACGGTTATCCATCCATTCAACTTTGGGGTTTCTTTTGAACACAAGTTTCCACAAATATTTGGGGGAAACAAGCTTAATTTTGCCTTTAAAAGGAAGTAAGCTTCATACTGAATATGAACACTGAGGGATTTCCCACTGGGAATCTGCTCTTCACATTCTTTCCACTGAACACTTTAGGTAGTGCTTTTCTGTTGTGTTACAGAAACTGATGATAAGGACTAATCTACACTGAAACTGAAATCCACTTTGACAAACTAATCAATCTTAAATTTCAGAGCTCTAAAAAATGCATACACATTTTCCCTTTTAGGTAATTCTTAGTGACTTTATTGAAGCATATGACAGATGCAGTAAAATAAACCCATAGTTAGTACACTGTTCTGACAAATGTATACACATATGTAACCACCACAAACATCAAGATTATATGAAATTTCTAACAGCCACAAAAATTCCCTTGTTCTCCTGCACCTCTTTGCAATCAGTCTCTGATATATTTTCCGTCATTAGGAGTTCCCGTCGTGGCGCAGAGGTTAACGAATCCGACTAGGAACCATGAGGTTGCGGGTTCGGTCCCTGCCCTTGCTCAGTGGGTTAACGATCCGGCGTTGCCGTGAGCTGTGGTGTAGGTTGCAGACGCGGCTCGGATCCCGCGTTGCTGTGGCTCTGGTGTAGGCCGGTGGCTACAGCTCCGATTCAACCCCTAGCCTGGGAACCTCCATATGCTGCGGGAGCGGCCCAAGAAATAGCAACAACAACAACAGCAAAAGACAAAAGACAAAAAAAAAAAAAAAAAAAAAAAAGATTATATGAAATTTCTAACAGCCACAAAAATTCCCTTGTTCTCCTGCACCTCTTTGCAATCAGTCTCTGATATATTTTCCGTCATTAAGATTTAGTTTTGCCTATTCTAGAATTCTAATGAAGTGGAATCATATAATCTTGCTTCTTTAACTCAAAATCATGTTTTTCAGATTCCCCTGCACTGCTGCATGTATCAGTACCTCATTTTTTTTTTTTTTTTTTTTACTGAGTATTATTTCTTTAGATGGATACAACTGCAATTTGTCATTCAGCTGTTGATGGACACTTGCGTTGTTTCCAGTTTTAAACTATCGCGGATTAAACATCTATGAACACTTGTGTGTAAGTCTTTGTGGAGCCATACACTTCCATTTCACAAGATAAATACCTATGGAACTGATGATTAACTGTATGAGAAAATGCCAAACTGTATTCCAAGGTGGTTGTGCCATTTTATGTTATGTTACATTTACAATGTATGAGAATTCCAAATACTACACCCTGTACAGTAGTAAGATATCTTTTAAGTGATGTATTATGATACATTGTTGTTTTAATTTGCATTTTCCCAATGACTAGTGATATTAACCACCTTTCATGCTCTTAATAGTCATTCACATATCCCAGTGTCATCAGGAAGGGGTTTTTTTTTTTTGTATTTTGTCCATAGTTTGTAACTTTTCTCTATAGAAGGATGGTTCCAAAGAGCTCACTTTGCCATCACAGAAGCAGAAATACCAAGTAAATTTCAGAATTACCTTGTCAATTTCTGCAAAGAAAAGAAGGAGGAGAGGGTCCTCCTGGATTCTGATTGCTATTGGATTTATTATTTTTATTGGATTTAAATTATAGCTCAATTTTGGAAGAATTGTCAATTCAACAATATTAAGCCTTCCCATCCAAGAATATGGTATATATTTCTCCACTTATCTAGATCTCCTTCAATTTTTCACAGCAGAATTTGTCATTTTTAGTACACAAGTCTTACACTTAAGCTAAATGTATCACTAAACATTTGATGGTTTTATGCTACTGTAAGTAGTTTTAAAATTACTTTCCCAATTATTCATTGCTAGTCCGTATAAACACAACTGGCTTTTTTTATGTTGCCCTTGTATTCTCAGACCTTGCTTATTAGTACTAGCAGCTTTCATGTCTATTCTTTAGGGTTTTGTAATGTATGTAATTGTGTTGTCTATGCATAATGATATCTTCCTTTCCAATCTGCATGCCCTGTGTATATTCTTCATGTCTTATTGCACTAGCTGAGTTTTCTAGGCCAACAGAGAACAGAAGTGCCATTTTCCTGATCTTAGGGGGAAAAATTGCTTTTCATCAATGATTTTTAACTGGAGATTTTTCATATGCTTTATCGGGTTGCTATTCCCTTCTATTCACAGTTTATGAAATTTTTATAATGAAAAGGTGTTGAACTTTTTCAAATGCATAAGTAAATATGAGATAATCATTCAGCTTTTCTCCCTTACTGTATTAAGAAGAATTGCATGGATTGTTTAATGTTAAACCAATTTTGCAATCCTGAGATAAACACTGTTTGGCCTTGACTTATCCTTTTTAGACACTGCTGTTTCATACATTTTGCCCCAGTTTTGTTGTTGTTTACAATGAGAGTTCAAATCTAGTACCAGTTACTCCAACATGGCCAGAAATAAAACCACAAATAAGCATTAACCTTAAGCCACCGTCAGCTGTGAAGTAAGCAGTCTAGCAGTTACCACAGTACACAGTAAGTGATGATAGCAAAAGGGCCATGAAAGACCCCCAATCCTATTACTCATTCTTTCTCCATTTTTTCTTGAAATTAGATCTGTGCAAGTAACCCAGTTCAACTCCAGTCAAAAATATTTATTAAGCCTCTGCTTAACAAGAGTTAACCCACAAACTGAAAACATACCCATTTTCTGCTTCTTTAAAAAGTTACTAAGGAATGACCCGAGGATAGCTACAAGGTTTACGATAAGAATGCATGTGAGGAGTTTCCAGAGTTAATGAACCCAACTAGCATCCATGAGGATGTGGGTTCAGTCCCTGGCCCTGCTCAGTGGGTTAAGGATGTGGCATTGCCATGAGCTGTGGTGTAGGTCGCAGACGCAGCTTGGATCTGGCGTTGCTGTGGCTGTGGCGTAGGCCGGCAGCTGTAGCTCCAATTGGACACCTAGCCTGGGAACCTCCATACGCCTTGGGTGCAGAGCTAAAAAGACAATAGATAGAAAAAAAAGAGAGAGAGAGAGAAAGAAAGAAAATGCCTGTGAAATTGAAATGCATGAGTAACATGTGGGGAGACAAGTATTCAAACCAGAAAGGAAATCAAAACCCTGGGTTATCCGGCTTAATACAGACGTGCCCTCATGTCTATCAGATGTATCATGGTGATCTCGCCAAGTTATATTGCCTATCTTTAACAATTAATATTAAAAAACAAGTATGCCATGGAAGAAAAGTATCATTTTTACTGTAAAAGTGGTTTGCAAACTATTTTAAGTTCATAGGTAAGTATTTATTAAACAGCTTTAAAATTAACAGCAAAAACAGAAAACATATACAATATAATGTGTAACTTCCAACGGTCCTTTCCCTTTTTTCATTAACAGAGACTTTGGGGCTCCAGGCAGACAGTCAGAAGGCAGGCTGCCAGTATCAATTCACACTTAAGCAAAACTTTTGCCAATGAAAACTGAAACACCTGTATGAATTAACTAAATTGTTCCCATTTTTAACAATGAAAGGAAATGAAAAGCATTACTGAATGTCACTGACTTGGCTCATCTGAAAGGAAATAACGTAGATAACACAGCTAATTTTAAATTATCAAGCCAATACAACATAAATGGCTCTCTAAAACAATATGGGTTACTTTTACTATGACTCATTCAGTTTTCCTGAAATGTGAGTTTAGACTATCTCAAGAATAGCATTACATAATGACAATGTTTAAAAAAAAAAAAAAAAAAGGATTCCTTTTAGGACAATCTTCTGACGTTGTTGAATTAAAACATTTTTCCAACATTATCTCACATATATTTCAACATATGGCAAACATTGAAAACACTGGCAAAATTTTTCCAAAAAAGAGATTTCATCATTATTATAGTCAACTTTAGGACAGATCATTAAAACTGAACAAAATTCAGGACCCATGTGCCACTCATCTGTTAATTCATTATTTATCAGATATCCACTAACTATGGTTCCTATCCCTCCAAGTGCTCACAATATCCTGGTAGGAGTGTGCAGAGGTCAACGGGACTCACTCTTCTAGCAACAGAGGAAGACGCCTCAGAACCTCCGTACTGACAGCTCCAGGCCCCAGACACCTTGCTGCAGCCAGAGGAGGGACTCAAGATGCTCAGGAAGGAGGAGGACGCGCTTTCCTCTCTACTCCCTTCCTCTCCACATCTACACCCAATACCAAACAGCCCTTATCCACTTTGGAATTCCTATTCCTTGAAAGCAGTAATGTTCTCCTACTAACCAGCCACCAGATAACCTGACTCATCATTGAAGGCTACCTACTCTGAAGTATTTTCATACACATTCTGTCACGTGACCCTCAAAACAAGTTTTTAGTGCCAAAGGTGGGACACATCACTCCTTCCCTCATTTTACAGAAGAGGAAGATGAAACAAGTGGTTATTAGCATACACTAGGCAGTAGCTGGGTAGTAGCACTACCTATGTTATGGGACTCGGTGGAGCAATACAGCACCACGCTGCAGGACAGAAACAAATCCTGTCCCTGGTTCTAGGGAGCCTCATTCATTCCCGTGTTCTGCATACTCTTCCTGAGCAGCAGCTCTGAGGAAAACACTGCAGCGCTGCAGCAGGCCTTGAAGAAGACCCACAGAAAAACCCAGACCAGTCCCGAAAACAGAAGTTTATGTTTCATGGGGAAGATGAGACATATACATAATTATAATAAACCAGACATGATCCTTATTAAAAGAGAGTTCAGGGAGTTCCCTTCATGGCTCAGCGGTTGCCAAGCCCAACTAGTGTCCAGGGGGCCCAAGTTCGATTCCTGACCTTGCTCAGATGCTTGAGGGTCTGGTGTTGCCGCGAGCTGTGGTGTGGGTCACAGATGAACTCAGATGTGGTGTTGCTATGGCTGTGGTATAGGCCGGCAGCTGTAGGTCCAATTGGCTCCTGGCCCGGAAACCTCCATATGCCGAGGGTGCGGCCCTAAGGAGACAAAAGAAAGAGAGAGAGTTCAGAAGCCAGGTAGCACCTAAAAATGGTCCCTCTTGCCTCACACACTCCTCTGGAGTTATATAAGATGAAAATAAGGGATATTTATGTACAGGATATAAATTTCAGTGACATTCTCCACTGAAACGAGGAACCACTGCAAATTCACCTTATTATCCCCTTCAGAATCATGCACAAAGGGATAAGAGAAAGGACTGAATGAGAAAAGGAATAGATGACGAGGACTGATTTGGGTTTTCTGGTGTATTGCGTATGTTTCCTTTGGATTAAAAAAGGGAATGGGTGGTGGTGCACACCCCAAAGTATGCATGGGATGCCTCAAGCCCTCCTCACATACAAGTTCCCTGCAAAACTTCTTACCAATTAAAGATTTACTTGGCATTAACAAACTCATCTCTTAGAAGAGTTAGGCCTGACACTGTGAAGCACTGTCGCTGAACATCTTTCCTCCAAAAAGAGATCAGTCCTCACATTGGTTCTGATTTGGAAATAAGCTAGAGGAGAGCAGGGAAAGTGTGTATTCTAAAGCCCCGAAAGGAAAGTATGAAACCCGGATTTAAAACCTTCTCTCCAAGTGGAGGATGAGTTACCTAGTTACCTACCATCAGAGATGACCAGAGTTAACTTCTTCAGAAGCACCTCACTGTACAGAGGAATAAGGCCGGGAAGAGAAATATTTAAAAAAGGAAAGAAAAAGAATCAGAAAAGAAAAAAGAAGAGATACACCCCACCCATAAACACTAAAAAACAAAAATTAACTGTTCAAATGTAAAAAGAATACCCTCGTGTTATTTCAGCGTAACTGTGGATACTGCATATACCACAACAATCAGAGGAGGAAGCCAGTCCCAAGATGATGTTACCCTCATGGTCCCCATGAGAGGCCAGCCGGTATGCTTCCTATCACTCACTGCATCCTGTTTACCTCGTCCTCGAAGAAACCCAAGCATCCCAGTCATCATTTATCATCTAGACACTAGATGACAGCATCTAAATGACTGTCCCCATCGGCTCTGGCCTCCTTCCCTGACTCGAGCTCCCCATCATTCCAGACCTACTGTGTCCTTCCCCGGGCCTCACATCAGGAAGACCAAGTTCAACAACACCTTCCCACTGAGATCTTCCCCCACCGTCTTGCCTACAGCCATCCCCAACCCATTCTTATTCCCTTATGCTGTTTTATATTTACATGAGCGCTTCTATTAAATCTCTATTTCTTTCTTTGTCGACTGTGTACTTCCCTGACAAGAATGTAAACTGATGGAAACTCCAAGAGAGAAAAGACTGTTTACTGTCGTATCTCCATAATCAGCACAATGCCTGATATGTATTAAGAGTTCAATCAACATTAGCTGAATAAATAAATGGGAGGTGTACAACAATTTTTTTATGTGTACCTTCTAAAAAATGTTTACCTAAACACACATACGCTATTATGAATAAGAGCAGATTTCTAAGAATACCAAAGCAGAAAAATAAAACAGGCACTCAGAGGAATCAAAAGATTAAATCTAACCAGTTCCGAAACTGTATGTAGAGAATAGCAACGGGTAAAAATTATACTACAGTACAAAGGAAGCTAGCTTTTCTCTCTACCAGATGAAAGTACTTTATTTTTGCCTTATCTGAAAAATAACAAAGGAAGAAAACACCAGAATTCTAACTTAACTCCTATGATAATAAAAATGCCTTTGAAAAACTGATGTATCTTAAGAAACTTGTGTTCATTAAAGACGTACATATCTCCTTTATATCCCTAAAGCTAGAAAGACACTCACTGACCCTCTCGCTCTGTAACTCTTCTCTTCTTAAAAAGCCTTCTTTGATCTTGAATCCTCAACATCTATCACTCTATCTTACTCTATCTATCCTTTCACTGCCATTCTTCTCCAACTGTGGTCTTCATCTATCAACTTTATTTTCTTACACCCCATTGCCTCCTTAATTCTCTGTACTGAGGTGACTGCCCAGCTATTCCTCCGAAACTGTCCTAGAGATAAGCAACACACACGGAACCATCAAAGCCCCAGCCATTCCTCCTGACTGCTGCACTGCAGAACACTGACAAGCACCCCACGCGCCTGACACGGCCTCCTGCCTCGGCCTCCGTAACCCATGCTCTCCTGGTTGTAGTCATTGCTCTCTGAAGCCCTCTTGCTCATCACGTCTATGCAGCATCACCCTACATTTTAGATGAAAGAGTTGTACACTATACTGGCTTCGGAGTAAAGATTCAAACTCTTGTTCTGTCACTTCATTTACTCATTCGACAAGTATTTATTAAGCACCTACTCTGTGCAAGATACTGGACTAGGCCCTGGGATCAAACAATGAACAAGAAAAATTTGGACACTGGCCTCAAATCCAGGCAAGCATAAAGAAAAATGCTTATGTCTAAATCGGCACTAAGATATGTAGCTTGGAAACTAAAACGATGAGGTTTTTTTTTCCCCTTAATTTCCTTAGGTGGCAGTGTTTCAACACAAGCAATCTGAGGCAAGACTATACCAGAGGCAAAATAATTTACAAGGAAGAAAAAAATGAAACAGAACGGAAAAAGACATTACTCACTGATGTAAATGCCAGCAGCTCCTCTTCAGTTAACTTATGTACTGGGTTATTCTTTTGGAAATTTGTGCTTTAAATTAAAAAAAAAAAAAAAAAGGCAAATTAATTCCAGAAACATGTCGTAATGAATGAAATATAATTTTTAAAAGACAAGTAAGCTATTTATATTTGAAAGCACATATTTCAATATTATTGTATTATATACAAATGTAGAGATGAGTGTGCCAAAGATAAGCACAAAAAGTAATAAAATACTGACAAATAAAATGTGGTTGGTGTATTAAACGCCAACATAATTTCTTGTATAAGAAAAAATAGGAGTTCCTATTGTTGCTCAGCAGTGACTAGTATCCATGAGGAAGGGGGTTTGATCCCTGGCCCCAACCAGTGGGTTAAGGATCCAGCGTTGCCATGAGATCTAGTATAGGTCACACACATGGCTCACTCTGGGGTTGCTGTGGCTGTGTTGTAGGCTAGCAGCTGCAGCTCTGATTTGACCCCTAGCCTGGGAACTTCCATATGCTGCCCTAAAAAGCTAAAAAAAAAAAAAAAAAAAAAAAAAAATCCAATCTGTGTCACTCCACAAAGAAAAGGTTAAGAATTAATATGGCACCAACTCCTATTTATTAAACTTATGCCAAAAAAATAATTTACTATAACCATGAGACAGGCAAAAATTAAGAGATTGTTGTCAAAGAGGCAGAACAATAGGAATTCTTTTTTTTTTTTTTTTTTGGTCTTTTTGTCTTTTTTGTTGTTGTTGTTGTTGCTATTTCTTGGGCCGCTCCCGCGGCATATGGAGGTTCCCAGGCTAGGGGTTGAATCGGAGCTGTAGCCACCGGCCTACACCAGAGCCACAGCAACGCGGGATCCGAGCCGCGTCTGCAACCTACACCACAGCTCACGGCAACGCCAGAACCTTGACCCACTGAGCAAGGGCAGGGATCGAACCCGCAACCTCATGGTTCCTAGTCAGATTCGTTAACCACTGCGCCACGACGGGAACTCCGGAATTCTTAAATCATGCTGATTCAGGTGTGATTTGATTGAATAATTTTGAAAAACAATTTAGAACTACCTTGTAAAGTGTCCATTCACATTCCTATCTCAGTATTTTCAGCCTAGGTATAGAGCCTAGAAAAATTCTTTTTTTTTTTTTTTTGTCTTTTTGCTATTTCTTTGGGCCGCTCCTGCAGCATATGGAGGTTCCCAGGCTAGGGGTCTAATCGGAGCTGTAGCCACCGGCCTACGCCAGAGCCACAGCAACGCGGGATCCAAGCCGCGTCTGCGACCTACACCACAGCTCACGGCAACGCCTGATCCTTAATCCACTGAGCAAGGGCAGAGACCGAACCCGCAACCTCATGGTTCCTAGTCGGATTCATTAACCACTGCGCCACGATGGGAACTCCAAGCCTAGAAAAATTCTTAAACAGGTGTACCAGGAATGATACACAAAAAATTTTTTTAAAAAAGGAGTTCCCATTGTGACTCAGCAGATTACAAACTGGACTGATACCCATGAGGATGTGAGTTCAATCCCTGGCCTCAATGAGTGGGTTAAGGATCTGGCATTGCCATGAGTTACGGTGTGGGTCGCAGACGTGGTTCAGATCCCACATTGCTGTGGCTGTGATGTAGGCTGAGAGCTGCAGCTCCAATTCAACCCCTAGCCTGGAAACTTCCATATGCCACAGGTGTGGCCCTAAAAAGCAAAAAAAAAAACAAAAACCATGTAATATTGTGTGCAATAGAGAAAATCTGCCAACAGTCCAAATGTCTAAAAAGGAAACTAATAAACTAAAAATATTCACCCAATGGAATGCCATACTGCAAAATAAATTGCAGCTATATATAACAACACGGATGGGTCACAGAAACACACAGGGAGAGAAAAAAGCAAATCACAGAAGACTATATAGTAAGATTGCTTTTATAAAGCTCAAAAATAAACAAAATAAAGCAACTGACTTAGACGTATAAAAGATATGTGAGTAAATATATTTTTTGAAAAGGTAAGAAAATGGCAAAGACAAAATTTAGGGCTGTGACTCCTTCCTTTTAAAGAGAGGCAGGAGGATGAGATGAGAAAGAAGAACATAGACTGAGCTAAGGGTATTTGCAATCTTCTAGTTCTTATATTGGGTAGTAGGTTCATCTTATTATTATATTATATTATATGATCTGTATTTATATATTATGTGAGTTATTTCATATGGAAATATTACTTGTATTAAGAATGAGGAGTTCCCACTGTGGTTCAGTGGGTTAAGGATCTGATATTGCCACAGCTGTAGTGCAGGTTGCAGCTGCAGCTCAGAATCAATCCCTGGCCCAGGAACTTCCATATACTGTAGGTACAGCCAAAAAAAAAAGAAAAGAGAATGAAAAGAAAGGAGTTCTCATTGCGGCTCAGTGGCTAACAAACCCAACTAGTGTCCATGAGGACGTGGGTTTGATCCAGGTACTCCAATCCCAGTATAGTTCTGTGGGCAGTGAGACATGATACCTGACTAGTATAAATGAGGATGCGAGTTCGATACCTGGCCTTGCTCTGGGGGTTAAGGATCCAGTGTTGCCGTGAGGGGTGGTATAGGTCACAGACTCAGCTCAGATCTCGCCTTGCTGTGGCTGTGATGTAGGCTGCAGCTACAACTCCGATTCAACCCCTAGCCTGGGAACCTCCATATGCCATGGGTGTGGCCCTAAAAAGACAAAAGACAAACAAAAAAATGAATGAAAAGAAAATACCAGCTCACAAAACAGCACTACTTCTTTATAATTTTCAATATTAACAAAGGATCTTACAATGAGCATAAAATGTTTATATAATAACTGTTAAAGGAACACATTTTTAATTGCTCATAAAAAAATTAATGAATGGAAGGAAAGAATTATGAAATCATTTTATGTCATACACCTGAAATTAATAAAATGTTATGTCTCAATTTTACCTCAATTAAAAACATACACACAAAATGCACACACAGACATATATAAACATTTCCAGTTCGACTACACAAAGGAATTATGTATCAGTTGGCAAGATGATCCAATTAATCTCTAAGGTTCTTTCAGTTCTAAGACTAGACTCTGATAAGTGAACAAAAACATAAAAGTCATTCCAAGACAGGAAACCCATCCAAATGGATCAACATTCCCCTCTCACATATAAAATTCCAATCCTAACGACATTGCTTAAAGTATACAGATAAAGTGAAATGCTACAGGCTCATTATAAATAATTATGGTATAGTAAGTGAATCAGGCCACTATAATTTATTGATTTAGGCTTAGAAGATATTACTCAGCACATCTGAAAATCAGACTGTTAATTCAAAGGGAATTACCCTTCCCACACCAGCTGTCTGAATTATTGAAGGCTTGCTGTATTTGAAGGAATTCCTCCCACAGTTACCTCACATAAAAGCAATCAGGTACACTGATGTATGAGACATGGGACAAGGGCCAGCACATGGTCTGCAGGTAAAATCAAACTCAATCAGGAGGCGAGTGAAGAGCAAGAGTGGAAAAAAAGGAGCATGAAGTTTAGACAGTCCATCTATAAGAATTCACCCTAGGAGTTCTCTGGGAGTCTAGAGGTAAAGGATCTGGCACTGTCACTACTGTGGCTCGGGTCCCTGCTATGTGTGGGTTCAATCTCTGGCCCAGGAACTTATTTTTTTTTAATTTTTAATTTAAAAAAAAAAAAAGAATTCACCACTTGTCTCTTTTGCAAACTATCTAGCCTATCACAATGTCCAAGTCACCTCTTCACAGGGATTAATGGCCATGGAGATCAGACGCTGCAACAAAACCACTGCCTGCCCAACCCTCATGGTAATTCAGCTCATGCAAATCATCATTTCATTGATATTCTCACCTAGAAGTTTATAAACTGCATTAGATGCTCTAATATTCAGAATATAAACAAGTAGTTTCTACTAAACAATGATTTAAATTGCCCATGAAATCCATTCAGTACTTTCTATGCATACATACAGATTCTATCAAGATCACATTTGGGGGGAAAACTGTATTTAAAGACAAGCATTTTCTTCGGGATTTTTTTTGTTTGTTTGTTTTTTGGTTTTTTGTTTGTTTGTTTGTTTGTTTAGCTGCATCCACAGCATTTGGAAGTTTCCAAGCCAAGGATCAAAGCCATGTCACAGCAGTGACCTAGACCACTGCAGTGACAACACCGGATCCTTAACCCACTGCACCACAAAAGAACAACCTATGCTATTTTTTAAAAGATTATTTTGGCAAATTCCTAACTGTCAATTCATTAGAAAACTAAATCAAACCAAATATATTCCTAGGCATTCTCTCAGTCGTGCTTTAGCTGAATTGAATTAGACTTCACAGTTGAGAGAGGACTAAAAAACCAAGAAAATGCTGGAGTTCCCTGGTGCTCAGCAGATTAAGGATCCATTGTTGTCACTGCTGTGGCTCTGCGGCATGGGTTCAATCTCTGGCCTGGGAATTCCTGCATACCGAAGGCATAGCCAAAAAAAGAAAGAAGGAAAGAAAAAGAGCATAAAGGAAAACTCAGAATTTAGGTCAGTAAAACCTGGACTCAAGCCCTTGCTGCACTGTAATTCTAAGTGAGTCATTTCGCCATTTGAACCCTGATTTCCAATCTGAAAAATGTTAGGATTGTTATAACATTAATGAGAGGATAATATGAAAGTACATGGTATAACTCCTAGCACATCATATCGCTTGTAAACGGCTACTATTTATATTATTTACATACTAAGTATCATTTATGATGAACAAATCATTTTTGCAATAAGCATAAATCCTGTCACTGCAATCAAATAATGTGATAGAACAACTGATTTGGATTTAGAAACAGAACTCTGTGTGATCCTTTTTAATCAAACAAAAGGGGACTGTAGAACTAAATTTAACTTTTGTATAAATGGAAATGTACTGTTAGTGTAAAGGACACAAAATAATATGAGGTGAACACAGAAAGATCAGTTCTACCGAGCATTTTTTTAAATAAATGCTCCCTTTCTTAAACTGCCTATTACTAATTTAAACAATCTCGATATTGTAACTTTGTAAAATATCCTATTTTGAACAATATTAAATCTCCAGATGAAAAATGGGATGTTTATTGGTCTAAAAGACCATGTTAATTAAAAAGATAAAAAAGAATAACTTTACACTGGAGAAGCCTGGCAGACACGACTTTAACCATGTGATCAAAGTTAGCATGACCAGTGGTGGAACAAATCAAACTGTGTGCCACCTCCTGGGATGTAATAAGAACCACAAAACCTCCCTTCTCTGATAACCCTGCTAATGATGTCGAATGTGAATCTAATCATAATTTTTTTTAATCAGATAAATTCAAAATGAGGGAGTCTATGTTTCAAGTGCCAAGATCAAGAAAGTTAAGGAAAAATGAAGAACTATCTCAGATTGATAGAAACTAATGAGATACGGCCACTAAATGTAACATGTATGTTCTAGGCTGGATCCTGTGCTATATAAGATTGGGACAATTCGTAAAACTTGAATGGGGTTTGAGTATATTAAGTATTCATAGTAAAATATGAATGTTAATTTCCTGATTTTGATAGCTATAATATGGCTATGCACAAAAACTCCCTTGTTTGTTGAAAACAAACTCCAAAGTATTCAGGGGTGACAGAACATCATGTTGAAAAATTCTCAAAGAAGCGCTTTGCAATGCCTTACCCTGGCAACATTTTTCCAAATTTGAAATTATTTCAAAATAGAAAAATAAAATAGGATGAAGAACTCTTTCTACTACATGGAAGGTTCTACTATATTAAAAATAATTCTCTCCTTTGAATGCAGATATCCTCAAGGGTCAAAACTGTCACCTATCCTAAATACTTCATTAAGAGTCTATTCCTAGCTAAGGCAAATGAAAGAAATTTCGTTTATGAAGAAAAGAGGATAAGTATACCAACTTACAGAGATTCCTAATCTCTAACCCTTTAATTGGTTGCCCAACTATCCTCCACCTTTATAAGTCATTACCATATTTCCTGTGCATCCAGAACTCTGCAGACCTACTTGAACAAACATTTCCCCAACACAAGAGAACTAAGGAGTTGAAGGTAGCCAAATAAGTCATTAACTTACCAGATTCCAAGGATTACAGCAAGCTCTTCAGCACACAGGTCGGGCATCTGAAACTGTTCGCAATCTGCTAACTTTATCTCATTTAGAACAGTATCATCATTGAGCTCAAGATTCTGGTGCAATACAAAAGAAAATATTTAGAACAAAACTTAAATTTTATTCATTCAATGGACTATATGCAGCAGACTGCTGGGGGAGATAACATCATTTTGTTTAAGATTTTATAATGTCTATATACAGTCAATAGCCTGCTTCTTGTGAAACACACATTTAGGGACAGTAAAGTGAGGAAAAGGAAGCCATGACGTCTACAGCTCAAGAATGCACTAACATCAATAATAAGGAATAACAGCTATCACTAAATGAGCTTAATAGGCAAAAGCCCCCCACTGATGCATCAGGATTCAAAAACCAGATCTTTCTACTCTGCTTCTAAATTATTACCTAAAACATCAACTCCCAACTCTGTTTCTCAATAGGACCTCGAATAGGCGAAACAATGTGAAAAAGGAATAAAACCTGAAAACTTAGAGAACTTGATAGAATACTTGATTTCGAGAACTACTATAAAGCCAAGACAGTGTGGTACTGGTATGAAGACAGACATACAGACAAAACAAACAGAACAGAGTCCAAAATTTTAGACCCATGTTAGATGGTCAACCAATTTTCAACAAGGTGCCTAGGTGAGTCAATGAAGGAATTTTTTCAATAAGTGATATTAGAACAACTACATATCCATTTGGGAAAAAAATGACCCTCTGCTCTTATACCAAACATAAAAATTAAACCAAAATTGATTACATACCTTTCTATAGAAGCTAAGACTAAAAACTTTCTAGGAAAAAAAAAAATCTTGGGAGGAAAAGCTTTGTAACTTTGGGATAGGCAGACAGTCCTTAGCCAGCACACAAAAAACCTGAACCATCAAAGAAAAACTTAATAAACTGGATTTTATTTAAAAACTTCTCTTTGAAAAAAATTATTAAGAAAATGAAAAGCTGGGAGTTCCCGTTGTGGCACAGCAGAAATGAATCCAACTAGGAACCTTGTGGTTGCAGGTTCAATCCCTGGCCTTGCTCAGTGGGTTAACGATCCGGCATTGCTGTGAGCTGTGGTGTAGGTCGCAGACATGGCTGTGATCTGGCTTTGCTGTAGCTGTGGTATAGGCCAGCAGCTGTAGCTCCAATTCGACCCCTAGCCTGGGAATTTCCATATGTCACAGGTGTGGCCCAAAAAAGAAGAAAGAAAAAGAAAGAAAAGAAAGAAAGAAGAAGGAAGGAAGGAAGAAAAGCCAAGCTACAGAGTCAGAGAACATACAAGACAAATATCTGAAAAAGTCTTGTATTCAGAATATGGAACAATAACTTAATAAGATAAACAATCCAATGTAAAAATGGACAAAAGATTTGTACAAACATTTCACAAAAGAATGGCCAGACGAGCACACAAAAAGATCCTCAACAACAGCAGTCAAAAGGAAAATACTAATTAAAATCAGAATTTACACCAGTACACATACACTAGAATAGATAAAATTTAAAAGACTGATAATACTAAATGTTGACAAGGATCCGGAACAATTAGAACTTTCCTATATTGTTGGTACAAATGTAAAATGGTACAACTAAGAAAACAGTTTGCTAGTTTCTTATAATAAACATATTTACCACATGAGCTATCAATTCCAATTCTATGTAGTTACCCATGAGAAACAAAAACATATGTCCCCCCAAAGACATGTATATAAAGGTTCATAGAAGTTTTATCAATAATAACCCCAAAATGGAAACAACCCAAATGTCTGTCAACAAGTAAAAACATTAAAAAGAAAAACTATGCAATATCCATTTAATGAAATTATAATTAGCAATAAAAAGGAAGTACTGATGCATGCAACCACATATACATATCTCAGAAACATCATGCCGATCAAAAGAGGCCAGACACAAAAGAGTACATGCTGTATGATCCCATTCACATGAAATTCTAGAAAAGGCAAACTACCTGTAGTCACAGAAAGCAGATCAATGATTGTTTAGGGCCAGCGGGATGGGGACTAACTACAAAGGGGCAGGATGGAACTCTCTAGGGTAATAAGATGAATCTTGACTGTAATGATTGAGTATATATATTTTTCAAATCTCACCAAACCATACAATTATAAATTTTCTGTATTGGAAGTTCCTGCCATGACTCAGCAGTAAATGAACCTGACTGTATCCATGAGGATGCGGATTTGATCCCTGGCCTTGCTCAGTGAGTTAAAGATCCAGCGTTTCATGAGCTGTGGTGTAGGTTGCAGATGTGGCTTGGATAGATCCTGTGTTGCTGTTGCTATTCCTATGGCTGTGGCTGTGGCCTAGGCTGGCAGCTGCAGCTCTGATTCAACCCCTAGCCTGGGAACTTCCATATGCTCTGAGGGCAGCCCTAAAAAGACCAAAGAAAAAAGAAAAAAAATTCTGTGTTAAGTTATATCTCAATAAAATTGATTTTTAAAAATTAATCATCAAAAAAATTGTAAAATCGCAAAGAGATACCACTACACAGAACTCACTAGAGTGACTAAAAAAATTTTAACTAACTATACCAAACAATGGTGAGGATGTAGAGCAAGTGGTGCTCTCGTGTACTGACAGTGGGAATGTAAAATAGTACAGCCATTTCGGAAAACAGTTTGGCAATTTCTCATCAAGTTAAAAATACACTTACCACACAACCTAGCCATTTCATTCCTTGGCATTTACCCATGAGAATTAAAAACATACGTTCACAGAAAGACTTACACATGAATGGTTCAAGCAGCTTGATTCATAACAGCTCAACACTAGAAACTGCTCAACTGTCTACCAACAGATGAATGGAAAAACTCACTATGGCTTATCCATACAATGAAATAATACTCAGCAATAAACAGGTGCTAACCATTGGTATCAAAATACAGATGAGGAGTTCCCGTCGTGGCGCAGTGGTTAACAAATCCGACTAGGAACCATGAGGTTGCGGGTTCGGTCCCTGCCCTTACTCAGTGGGTTAACGATCCGGCGTTGCCGTGAGCTGTGGTGTAGGTTGCAGACACGGCTCGGATCCCGCGTTGCTGTGGCTCTGGCGTAGGCCGGTGGCTACAGCTCTGATTAGACCCCTAGCCTGGGAACCTCCATATGCCGTGGGAGCAGCCCAAGAAATAGAAAAAAAAAACAAAAAAACAAAATACAGATGAATCGCAAAACATTATGCTAAGTGAAAGAAACCAGACACAGGAGAGTCATACTACATGATTCCATTTATTTGAAATTCTAGGAAAAACAGCTCTAACCTGTGACAGAAAGCAGATCAGCAAGAGGGAAAGTGACTGACTGCAAAGCAGTATGGGTGGACTTTTTGACATAATGGAAATGGTTCTGTATTTTGGTTACAGTGGTAGTTACATGGGTCTATTTGTTAAAACTCATCAAACTGGACCCTTAAAAATGGGAGCATTTTACTTTACATAAATTATTCCTCAATAAAGTTTATTTGAAAATGTTTAATTTGGGAGTTCCTGTCGTGGCTCAGTGGAAACGAATCTGACTAGTATCTGTGAGGATGCAGGTTCGATCCCTGGCCTCTCTCATTGGGTTAAGGATCCAGCATTGGCATGAGCTGTGGTGTAGGCTGCAGATGCGGCTCGGATCCTGAGTTGCTGTGGCTGTGGAGTAGGCCAGAGACTACAGCTTCAATTCGACCCCTATCCTGGGAGCCTCCAAATACCACGGATGCAGCCCTAAAAAGACAAAAAAAAAAAAAAAAAAAAGTTTAATTCAATAAAAGCAGCTAAAACTAGGAAGACTTTAGATAGAGCTGAACGAAGCCCCCCCAGTTTCACAGAGTCTGTGGCTTAGAGGCCAACCTCTTAAATGTGCTCAAATCACAGCCCTAAGGAACAACTTCTCTTGTCCATCCTCGAATTCACCTTAACTGTAGGCCCAGCTCTACCTGTAAAGTTTCAAGAAAGGAGGACAGCAACCTCCAACAACTGCTGATGGGAGGAAGACAGCATTTTAGGCAGCTGCTCAGTCTCCAATGAAAAAGTACCTCTTCCTCTCTGGCCAGAACAACTTCAAAAGGCAGGGCTGGCAGGTACACAGCGCACCCTGGTGGCCAACCATTTTCAACACAAGCCTTTCATAATTTTTAAAAAAGCAATACACGTAACTTTAAATTTTTTTTTATTTGTCCTTTTTTTTTGTCCTTTTTTTTAAATTTATCCTTTTTGTCCTATCCGAGGCATACGGATTTTTAAAATAAGCAATACATGTAACTTTAATTTTTTTTTTATTTGTCCTTTTTTTTGTCCTTTTTTGTCCTTTTTTTTTTATTTGTCCTTTTTGTCCTATCCGCGGCATACGGATTTTCCCAGGCTAGGGGTCAAATCAGAGCTGTAGCCACCAGCCTACGCCAGAGCCACAGCAACGCCAGATTCGAGCCACATCTGGGATTCATTCCGCGGTGCCAGGATGGGAACTCCTTTAAATTTTTTAATAGCCACATTTTAAAAAGTAAAATAGGGAGTTCCCATTGTGGCTCAGTGGTTAATGAAACTGACTAGTTCCATGAGGACACAGGTTCAATCTCAGGCTTCACTCTGTGCGAAGGATACAGCATTGCTATGAGCTATGGTGTAGGTCGCAGACACAGCTAGGATCTGGCATTGCTGTGGCAGTGGTGTAGGCCAGCGACTATACCTCCGATATAGACCCCTAGCCTGGGAACTTCCGCATGCCGCGGGTGTAGCCCTAAAAAGACCAAAAAAAAGTAGGAGTTCCCGTCGTGGCGCAGTGGTTAACGAATCCGACTAGGAACCATGAGGTTGCGGGTTCGGTCCCGGCCCTTGCTCAGTGGGTTAACGATCCGGCGATGCCGTGAGCTGTTGTGTAGGTTGCAGACGCGGCTCAGATCCCGCGTTGCTGTGGCTCTGGCGTAGGCCGGTGGCTACAGCTCCGATTCGACCCCTAGCCTGGGAACCTCCATATGCCGCAGGAGCGGCCCAAAGAAATAGCAAAAAAAAAAAAAAAAGACCGAAAAAAAAAAAGTAAAATAAAGTGATTTAACCTAATGCATCAAAAATATTATCCTTGTAATATGTATCAATAGAAAATTATTAATTAGATGCTATACTTTCTTTTTTCATGCACAGTTTATGAAATCTCAGCTTGGACCAACCAACTTTCAAGTGATAAATGTTCATATGTGGCTACCACACTGGACAGTGCAGCTCTGGAGTATCTAAAACTCTCACCTTTTCACATCCTGATAGGGCTGCATCAACCTGCTTATTAATACCCAATGTTTGCAGAGTGCCTTTACAAATCTAATCTGATCCCTTAAAAAAGTGTGATGTGAGGAAAGACAAACAAGGAAGCTAAGAATATAGCGTTCCCAGGTTCTCACCCTGCTAGACAATAAAGATGTGACAGGAACCCAAATTCCCACCTCCACCAGCGACTGCTTCCCTTCCCCACAGAAGACCTGAGACACATCAGCTTTAGCTACAGGGTATTATTTACTTGTCAGATACAAATCTGTGATCGAAACAGTTTTGATCTTCTTTCAAGATTCGCTATGTTCCTATTTAGCTCTTTTTGAAATTAAAATGGGTCAGCTTGCAGTACCTACTTACCTAACTGTTCTACAAACTGCACAATTAAAACACTGTTCTACTAATTTAGTCCCACTCCAAACTCACAACATTCTACTGAAGCAAGAAGTTAGCTACAGTGTTTCAGACCTCCTAGTCCAGCTTATAATAGTTATTGTGTACCCATAATAGATTTGTTTCTTCTTTTAGTGTTGCCCCTGCTGTGTAATAAATGCTATATCTAGATTATCGGGCTAAAGCCCAACACTGCATGAGTGTGGGGTTCTGGACAGACTTAGTCTTTGCACATAACCTTGTGCAATCTTGCAACAGAGGCCAGTCCCATAAGACACACATCTGAATTGTCTTATATGACTGAATTTTTCTCATTCTGAATATCCTTGACATTACACCTGACAAAAATGAAAACTGATATTTCAGATCTGTTTTCTGAAATCTTATAAATTAAAGACCCATGCAAGAAGTGACTTTGCAACTACTAATTTTGTATCTGTCTGAAAGGGTGTTGGGTTGAAGTGGCAAACAAATGAGTGCCATGTTTGGGATATTTATTTAGTTTTATCTTTAGTTAAACACCATCCTGGTGTATTTATTTACCTCATATAATATGTGATACATGTGATACGCTATTACAGGATGTATAATTTTGTGATCTTTATTTCCTCTGTATTCATTTTAAGCATCTTAATAAACTGCTTAATGTAAAAAAAAAAAAAGAAAAAATTGGCACATAATTTATCCAATTTGTGAGATACACTACATTCAGCATTTAAAGTCTATTTCTTTCTTTTTTTTTTTTTTTTTGCTATTTCTTGGGCCGCTCCCGTGGCATATGGAGGTTACCAGGCTAGGGGTCGAATTGGAGCTGCAGCCACCGGCCTACGCCAGAGCCACAGCAACGCGGGATCCGAGCCACGTCTGCAACCTACACCACAGCTCACGGCAACGCCGGATCGTTAACCCACTGAGCAAGGGCAGGGACTGAACCCGCAACCTCATGGTTCCTAGTCGGATTTGTTAACCACTGCGCCACGACGGGAACTCCTAAAGTCTATTTCTAATTAGTGATGTTGATCGTGTATGTGTCCGTGTTTTCTGTGAATATACAATTTTAACCTATTCTTTCTCCTCACACTGTGCAACCCCCCGACCATGATTGAACAATATAGAACAGAGGCTGTGCCTCTGGTTTGCACATTGGGCTTGCTCATAACTGTTGGCTTATTAAACCCTAAAGTCCAATAGCTTTAGGCTATGTAATTCCCCATTAATAACAAATTAAAAATCTAGGGAATTCCCTGGTGGCACAGCAAGTTAAGGATCTGGCATTATCACTGCTGTGGCTGCTGTAGTTTACTGCTATGGCACGGATCTGATCCCTGGCCTGGGAACCACTGCATGCTGTGGATGTATCCAAAAAAAAAAAAAAAAATCTAGGAAGGCCCAAAGGGAAACACTATGTTTCTTCCTGGCAATAAAGTCACTGTATTTCCTCAATCCTAATATATATTTTTCAAATTGCAACACTGCTAATTAAGATATGTTTTGTTTTCACTACAATTGGTATAAAACTGCTCCTTTTTCCCTGAATAGTGGTTATTAAACAGATGGTGACTTTTATAATCTCATAGTATCTTTGACATAGGAAATATGATACACAACTAATCAAACAAGCAAGTCTACCTTTCACCCATGAGGATACAGCTGTCCCGATAAAATCCATACCTACATAACGTAATTTGTATTTTCTACCTTGAAGTAATTAATGAGAATCATAAAATTATCTGAAGATATCTCAAATATGAAGGATTAAATATTCTGTATTAAATTATACATAATTTTATACATTTCTCATAATAATCATATCCTATTTATAATCAAAGAAGACAATTTTCAATAGAAGAACTCCACATAAACAATCAATAATGCCTTACTGAATTAAATGCTTATATTGCAGAACTAAATCCCTTTTCACTGATGCTATGCGATGTCTTGAAAACCAGACTTGTGATAGTTAATCTAAGACTGAGGAAGTGACTTAGGTTATAACAGGAGGCTGAAGGAGGAGAGTCTGTAAATGGAGGATGGCAGCAGGTATCAACACAGTCCCTGGACCAGCATCAACAAAGCAGTACACACGCATTCAGCTTCTCCTACTTCAGGAGGTCCAGGCTGCCCCCTGTGCAGACTTACCCCTGAGTTTCTCCACCTTTCCCTCCCTTCCTTCCTTCCCCTTTTAGAATCAACAGCTAACCCCCACCACCACCCCAAAGTTATCAGAAAAGCAAACAACGAAAACCTGAAGCAAGCCCAGGAGGTACATGCTCTCATCAAAGGCCTTCCTCAGGACCCCTTACTGCTGTCAGTCTTCCTTCCCATCTCGCCAGCCCCTACCCTTGACACTATTTTCAGTACAGAATAGAATTCTAGTGTTCAATGCACCTCGTAAATTTGTTTGAAGGTTCTGGAATGAAGAGTAGCAAAACCTCGGTGTTAAGGACAATAGTATCAGCCAAAGGACAGCAGAAATGACCGGTATGAGGACTCTGGGGTAAGAAAATATAAATGCTAATGGCCTCCATGGACGTAGATGGAAAGGCCTATTAAGTAGGTAAACTGACTAAGAGCTATAAATTTAAGCTGCAAGAGAATGTAGCCAGGTCAACCGTCCAATAATGACAGAGTAACTAAAGACAGATTAGAAAAAAAGTAAAAAGGAATTCTGAGCATCTGTTTACATATTTAGAAGAAGTCCAAGAAATTTCAAGTCTCTCAATATTTGAAAATATCAACAGGAAGAAAAAACAAGGTAGCTGCTTGAAAAAGAAGTCTCTACTCAGTCTGCCTTTTGGATTTTTTCAAGGACGGTAATATATAACTAACTGCATTATTCATTCGTATTTACTGATGGCTAGAAGAAAAACAACATCTTATCTCTATTTAAGGCAAAAATGGCTTAAACATGGGTTCTGTTTTGGGTTTTTCGGGTTTTTTACCATTCAGCCACCTCATAAAAGCTCATGAAGAGTCAAAAGAAGCCTCCTTGCACCCAACCCAGTGTTTCTACAAAACTCACCAATGGAAAACTGCTGGACTTGGATGCTAATTTAAAAAATTTATGACCCTACTCACCTTGGTTAAATATTCCTGAGGAGTGGGTGCTGGACTGAATTCACAATTTGAACAGACAGGTCCTTCCCTTCTTACATGTAGAATAAGTTGTGCCACATAATTTTCCTGGAACCGTGTCCTTTTTCCCAAAGCACCTGAAAAAATATATATTAAATTATGTCTATGAACTCAACAATCAGACCTACTGTACTATCATAAAGAGCTGTATTTTCAGAGTGCTTTAGAGCTTATAAGATATTTTCTGCACTTCAAATAAGAGAAAGCTGAGTTTCCAGTGATGAGTTTAAAATGACTTTTTATAAATTTATCAAGCCATAAGCTACAGGGCCAGAACTCAAACCAACGACTTCTGCCACTAGATTCCACATACTTACTTTTGCATTAAACTACCTTCCTCCTTAAAAAAGAGTAACCCATCAAGTGTTGTAGAGAGAAGAAATATTATCCTCACCATATAACAAAGGAAAAAACAAAGGTTCTGAAGTGTAGTCACTTGCTCAGTATCAAAGGGTTTTCATTATCAGAGCCAGAGCTTAAAGCCAGGCTCTTCGGGTTCTAAATCCCACAGTCTATTACACTATCTAGCTCCATGTAAAACTGAACTTTTTTTTCATTTTGTTTCTGAAATAACTTGCTGCAGAACAGCTTTAGAAAAAACAAAAGCTCCGACATCTCTTCTCTGGCGAGAGTCAGATTACAAAGAACCTTGACTACAAAAAGTCTGGATTTTATCCTGTGATGAGTCTGGCTCTGTGCTACACAACAACCTTTTAAACATGGTATATATACTAAAAATAGCGATTGAGATGGTCTAACACAACTTACTTTTTTATAGTTAAGTCTTCAGGTGAATGGAAAAAAATAATAACATGATTCTCATTTTATATTTGTGAGCACATTTGTATTTTTAAGTTCTTCAAGTCTTAACTTGGGAAAAATATGAAGAACTAGCTAGTAAAGACACCAACAGTTAACACTGACTATACAGAGTCCTACGCTATTAGTTTTTTCAATAATCCAAAAAGAGTCTCTTAGGACCAAAACCCTTAAAAACATAATCTCTGAAACTTATTTTACATATAACTATATTCTCAAATACAAGACTCTCAAACATGGCCATTATTCCAAAAGTTATAAGTTGGATATTTAATAATTTTCCCCATACAAACAAGGTAATAAAAGGTGGCTAAGATCCCAGACTAGGAAACAAAGTCATATTTACCTTATAATATATCTGAAAGATTTCATTGACAGGACTAACTCAGAGTTTGGCGACTAAGAATGGGCCTTAGAGTAATCTAGACCTAGCCTGGGAAGGACAAATAGGTTCAATCATTTCAACATTCTGTGAATGCTTGTTTCAGCATTCACAAAGCCCAGGTATAAATGGTGTAAACAATTGATGATGTCTAACTTTCAGTAATGCTTCAATATTGAATGCCAACTGTATTGTGAGACTAGGGACAGAACAATACATTAAAAGAAAGCAATGTTTCCAGGGGGAGGCACTGAAGGTTTGGGATGGAAATGATATAAAATTTGGTTGTGATTGATGATCACTGTACAACTATAAATGTAATAAAATTCACTGAGTAATAAAAAAAAAAGAAGGAAAACAAAGTTTCTTATTTGGTATTCAGAAGAAATACAGAGATTTTACGGAAAACTCTTTAACTGATTTGTTTTTCCAACCAATGTTTATTGAGCGCCTACTGCATTCCAGACAGTGTTCTAAGGCAATGAGAAACATCTAAACAAAACAGTTAAAAATTTCTGTTCTTGGAGTTCCCGTCATGGCGCAGAGGTTAATGAATCCAACTAGGAACCATGAGGTTACAGGTTTGATCCCGGGCCTCGCTCAGTGGGTTAAGGATCCAGCGTTGCCGTGAGCTGTGGTGTAGGTTGCAGACGTGGCTTGGATCACGAATTGCTATGGCTGTGGTGTAGGCTGGCGGCCACAGCTCTGATTAGACCCCTAGCCTGGGAACTTCCATGTGCCACGGGTGCGGCCCTAAAAAGACCAAAAAAAAAAAAAAAAAAAAAAATTCTGTTCTTAAGGAATATAAGAAAGGCAGGATGGAAACCACGGGTGTGGTATTTGCAAGAAAGGGCAGAGTTCTCTTGTAGTGCAGCAGGTTAAGGATCCAGTATTGTCACTGCAGTGGCTCAGGTCGCTGCTGTGGCATGGGTTTGATCCCTGACCCAAGAACTTCCATATGCCACAGATGCAGCCAGAAAAAAAAAGGTGTGGGGGGGGATGTAGAGAGGCCAAACTAAAGTTGGGCATCAGGAGGGACCTTGGGAAGCCCACATCCACAACCAAATGGGTTAAATTCATTCGTGTACTGACTGGCTGCCATATATTACTCACTTGTGTCTAACTAGATTAGAAAATAAGTGGGCATCTGCAGGAATAAAGAAAATATATAATCTCAATTCTATTCTAAAACTATGGACTTTTAAAATAAAATCTTTAAAATCTATATTTGTAAAGCAAAGAGGACACAGAAAACAAATACAGCCATACAATACAGCTGAACTGCCAATACAGGTATTTGTTTTATCATGAGAATAAATCAATTATCCACAAAAGGTAAAAAATCTTACCTGTCAAATCAATTTGTAATCTGCTAATGTCTTTAGCAATATTGAACTCATCTTTTGCTTTTTTATATTCATAATAATATAAAAATGTATATGCACATTCCAGATGGAACTGAATGGCCAAATATCGCCCTGAATCATCTACAAACAGGTTCTCCTGTTTCATCACTGCAAGACAAAAGATGAAACATTAAAAAGTATGATGAGAATAAAAATATATTAATAAAATAGTGAGTCCACAATATGTGAAGTATAGCTATTACATAGTTTCTGCTCCTAAAAAAATTCAAGCTGGAAGGTGAAGAACACATAAAGTAATAGTTGATAGCAAACATTCTCTAAGCCCGTCTATGTTCCAAGTTTGTAGCTAAGGACATTTATACATTATCTCCTTTATTCCACATAATCCTAGGAGATATGATTCATAATACTGCTCCCTCTTATTTTAGAGATGGTCTTAATCACGCTATATGAAAATACAGCAACAAAAGGTGATGATACAACGTACCAAATGAATCTGCAAAGAGTTAAACAATATGAAAATTTAATGAAGAGGAGATCCGTTACAGACATTTTTCCACATAAAGAAAAAGCATTTCGCCCTTAAAAGGAGAAACAGATTTATATCCATATATATACCAAAGACAATATAAGTTTCAAATAGAGAATGAGTATTGGCTTAGCAGTAATATTCTATTTCTCCTAACACCTGAGATGAAAAGATGGGAGGATAATAGCCTAGTGACATGCATGGTATCTGAAGTAAGCTGATCATCAAAATTAATTATAAAGGGGCTAGCTGGCATACTTCAAAGGGGGCTGACAAGTCCCCTCATCCAACCCTCTCCAACATCCCTGCCAAACTATTCTTCACAAATGTTCCCATAACAAGATCAGCATTTCACAAAGCAGTTCACAAGATTGGAAGCTAAATGAATGAACAGAAAATGCACTTACAAGGCCTCAAGACTGAGAAACAGTTTTCTGTCGTTCAAGCGGAAAGGAAGTGATGTTAAGAGGTATCTACTCTGCTCAGCACCAGGTATCTCACATGTTGTGTTAAATTCTCACCACGATGTCGTCAGGGTTGACATTAACTCCATTTAATTCATTAGAAAACTGAGCTTGGACAGCCTGCCGGCTACCTCAGTTGTTAGGTGGTAAAGCCAGAATTTGAATCCAAACTTGATGGGAAGAGGGGAGGAGGGACATGGCAGAGCAAGGACAAAGCTGTACAGATGATGTTAATAAAACCTAATCTAGGAGTTCCTGTCATGGCTCAGAGGTTAGCGAACCCAACTAGCATCCATGAGGACAAGGGTTCAATCCCTGGCCTTGCTCAGTGGATTAAGGATCCCACGATACCATGAGCTGTGGTGTAGGCCAGTGCTACAGCTCTAATTGTACCCCTAGCCTGGGAACTTCCATATACCTCAGGTGCAGCCCTAAAAAGACAAAAAAAAAAAAAAAAAAAAAGGATATAAAACCTAATGTACTTTATCACCTCATAATCTAACAGAAACCTAAAGTTAAGAAGCAGACATCTGGAATGCCCGTCGTGGCACAGAGGAAATGAATCCCACTAGGAACCATGAGGTTGCAGGTTCAATCCCTGGCCTTACTCAGTGGGTTAAGGATCCAGTGTTGCCAGGAGTTGTGGTGTAGGTCGCAGATGCAGCTCGGATTTAGCATTGCTGTGGCTGTGGTATAGGCTGGCAGCTGTAGCTGCAACTTGACCCCTAGCCTGGGAACCTCCACATGCCACAGACCAGGGCCCTAAAAAGAAAATAAAAAAAAAAAAAAAAACAGACATCCTTTGTCTTACCATGAACTGAAATTAAAGTGAGTCTAAAAAAGCAAGATGGTGTTTTCCTATATACTGCCAGTCCTTTAAAGAGATTCTTAACTCAAATAAACAGACTACATCAAGATGTACATAGCTGACTTCAGAAGGCAGGTAGGCATACGAACTTCTCTCTATGAAAATCCTTCAATAAATTTCCTCTATGCAAACCAAACTCAAGAAAAGCTGGTGGGAATTCCCATCATGCCGCAATGGAAATGAATCTGACTGGTATCCATGAGGATGCAGGTTCGTTCGATCCCTGGCCTTGCTCAGTGGGTCGAGGATCCAGCGTTGCCATAAGCTGTGGTATAGGTCACAGACGAGGCTCAGATCCCACATTGTTGTGGCTGTGGCGTAGGCCAGGCAGCTGTAACTTCAATTCAACCCCTAGCCTGGGAATTTCCATATGCCTCAGGTGTGGCTCTAAAATGCAAAAGAGAAAAAAAAAAATGCTAGAAAAAACGAACAAGGAAATTTTCAACCAGGAAAATTGGAAAGGATACCAAATATAGTTTACGAAAAAAGTTTTTTGGAGTTCTCTTGTGGTGCAGCAGGATGGGGATCTAGCACTGTCACTGCAGCAGCTCGGGTTGCTGCTGTGCTGCGGGTTCAATCCCTAGCCCAGAAACTTCCCCATGCTTCAGGCACGGCCAAAAAAACCTTTTTAATTAAAAGTAAAAATTGAATGGACAGACTAAAGAACTAAAAGACAGACCTAAATAAAATTATGCAGAAGGCAATACAGGGAAACAAAGAGGTAGAAAATGAAAGAATTAGAGAGTGTTGGGATGTAAATGAGAAGTTCTAACATGTCTGAAGACCCAGAAGGAGAGAAAAGACAATAAAGAAGAGACAGTATTCGAAGAGAGAATGGCTATGAATTTTCCAGAGATATGGAAAGACACAATCTCAAAGTCAGAAAGCCCACTAAATCCCTAACAAGATAAACCCACACTCTGTCCAGTCACAGTCAAACTAAAGAACGCCAAATACAAAGAGAAGATCTTAAGAACAGCAGAAGGAAAAAGGCACACAAAGAACAACTGGATCCACAACAACAACAGTGGAAACCAAAAGAAAGCATGGTATCTTCATGGTATCAAGAGAAAATAACTATAAACCTGGAAGCTCTTAGCCAACAATTCAAAGTGAGGGAAATAATATTTCCAAGTCAAAAGCAGAATTTATCACCAAGATATGTTTGCTAAAACAGAAACAACTATAAATTACCTGAAATAAGTTATAGTATACCAAAACATAACTTCTGAGTTTTACCTCACTACATCTCCCCTAGGTGGAAAGAAAAGTGAGAAAACACAGCTCAGAGCAAGACAGGAAAGAACCAAGGGCCACAACCTAACACTGCAGTTTCACACTTGAAAAAACGGTGCATTGGAGTTCTCCTAATGTGCCGCAGGTTAAGGATCCGGCACTGCCATCGCAGCAGCTTGGGCCACTACTGTGGCAGGGTCTGATCCTTGGCCAGGGAACTTCCAGGTGCCATTAGGTGCAGCTAAAATGAACAAAAAATCAAATATACAATACAGAAATATTAACTATAGTCACTATGCTGTAACACGCAAGGTTGAATTTTTTACCAGCTCTCTTGAGGTAATTCGCACACAATTCAGTGGCTTTTAGTATATTCTAAGAAATGTGCGACCATCACCAGAGTCAACTTTAAAAGTGTTACAACCTCAAAAATGAATCCCGAACTATCGCGCTCCTACCTCCATCCCTCCCATAGCCCTAAACACCGCTAATCTACTTTATGACTCTAAATTTGCCTGTTCTTGGCAATTTATATAAATGAAATCACATACTACATCGTCGTTTGTAACTGGCTTCTATAACTCAGTCTGTTTCAAGGTTCACTTGTGATGTCATAGATATCAGGACTTCATTTCTGTTTATGGTAAATAGCACTACAATGGAATCCACTGTGTGGATACATGACATTCTGTTTACCCATTTATCATCTTATGGACTCTCCCGTCTTTGAGCTATTACAAATGGTGCTGCTATAAACATTCATATACAAGGTTTTGTGGGGACCTATGTTTTCATTGCTTAGGTATATATTTAGAAGTTGAGTTGAATCACAATGGTGACTCTGTGCTTAACTGTTTAAGAACTGCCAAACTGTCTTCCCAAGTGGCTATACCCTTTTGTACTCCCACCATCAGTGTTCCAATTGTTCCAGACCTCCAAAAGACCTGTGACTATCTGGCTTTTTTACTACAGCCATTCTTGTGAGTATGAACTGATATCTCATGGCAGTTTTGATTCACACTGCCCAGGACTAATGATAGTGAACATTTTTTTTTTTTCATGTTCTTCGTGGTCATTTGAACGTCTTTAGGTAAATATCCATTCAAATCGTTTGCCTATTTATTTATTTGCTTTTTAGGGTTGCACCTGTGGCCAATGGAGATTCCCAGGCTAGACGTCAGATAGGAGCTGCAGCTGCTGGCCTACACCACAGTCACAGTAATGCTGGATCCAAGCCACGTCTGCCACCTACATCATGGCTCATGGCAATGCTGGATCCTTAACCTGAATCCTTAACCCAAATGCCACTGAGCCAGACCAGAGATCGAACCCGAATCCTCATGGATACTAGTCGGGTTTGTTTCTGCTGAGCCACAATGTGAACTCTCATTTGCCCATTTTTTAATTAAATCACTTGGGCTGTGACTTAATTAAGTCAACTCTGGGTTGTCAGAGCTCTTTATATATTCTAGACACAAGTCCCTTCCTTATCGGGTATATAATTTGCAAATATTTTCTCCCTTTCTATGGTTTGTCTTTTCACTTTCTTGACAGTAGCCTTTGAAATATAAAAGGTTTTTTTTTTTTAATTTTGATGAAATCCAACTTATCTATTTCTTTTGTTGCTCAGGCTTTTGGTGTAGGCTAAGAATCCACTGCCAAATATGAGGTCACAAAGATTTAGCCCTATACTTTCTCCTAAGAGTTTTATAGTTCTAGCTCTTACATCAAGGTCTCTATTCCATTTTAACTTTTGGATATGGCATAAGGTAAGGGTCCAATTTCATTCTTTTGCATGTGGCCGCCCAGCTGTCCCAGCACTATTTGTTGAAAAGACTACTCTTTCCTCACTGAAACATTTAATACGTAAAGCAAGTAATTATGTTCACATTGTTAGGAACAAGATTTTTTAGTTTAAGAAAAAGACAGAAATATCAATATAAACACACTTTTCAAGGTTAAATTTTAATTGGGGCTTCTTGATCAGGGTCAGGGACTTGACAGGCATGTTTGCTGGGCCTGGTCTGAATGGTGATCAACTAGTACATTTGCCAGGAATGAAGTCTCACAAAGAGCCTCAGCTGGGTGCCTGCCTAAGTTTGAGATATGAGTTATGCATTTCCAAAACCCAGACGGGTGACTTAAACAAAGCCTCAGCCAACATGCTTGCAAGTTCCAGGGCTCACCCACAGAGTGTGCTGGGGCGGGGATCAGTCAGAGACTAGAGCAATTTGTTTGCCGGAGCTGGGGTCTCAACTGGTGTGCTCAACAAGGCCAGGAACTTAACCAACATTCAACAGAGCAGGTCAAAGATTAAGCTGTGTATCCCGTGAGGTCAAGGCCAAGGGGAGCAGCCAGCACAGCAGGAGGTAGTCAAAGAGACAGCCTACATGGCTGGAGATTGATAGCACAGAAGACTGCACAAGTACTTACACTGAGGTTGATGGGAGCCTGGTTTTCTTAAAGGGAGTTACAAATTTGGAGGAGAGAAGACTAAAATAAACCCTGTGATACTGAATTAGAATTGGCTGTGATATAAATTCATGGTTTTTAACACAGACAAAAATAGAAACAGATACAAATACACACGGGTAATTATATATACACACATATATACTAACTAGCTATGTCTGTTGAAAAGCTTTTAAAGGAATCAGAGCTCCTTGGAGAAATTACTGATTCCAGGGCTGGAGCAAGGAAATACAAAATGAGGCTAAAGCATCTCTGTATGTCAGAAAATAAAGTGTTCAAAGGTATGTCCAATTTGAACAAGTTCCCACCGGCCAAATCTGGGATAATCTGAGCATGAAAACAATGACTGTAACAAGTTATAATCCACTGAATGAATTAGGAATCTGTGAGCCCAAACTAATAAATACATATATTCAAAGTTTAGTGAGGAATAGGAAGCTTCCATGGTCTCCAAGTACACCACCAAAACACACTAAATAATACAAACAGTAATAGCCAAAAACTGAAAGCAATCTGAACATTCATCAAAAGATGAACGGATAAACAAACTGTGGTATCTCCATGTAATGGAACACTACACAGCAATTAAAATGAATGTACTATAAGATAGTAAACCTTTAGGGTGTACAATATAACACTTTGATATACGTATGCATTGTGAAATGATTACCACAATTAAATTAACACATAAAAAAAATAAAAAAATAAATAAAATGAATGTACTAGGGAGCTCTCTTAGTGGATCAGCAGTTAAGGAACCTGACTAGGATCCATGAGGATGAGGGTTCCATCACTGGCTTTGCTCGGTGGGTTAAAGATCCAGCACTGCCGTGAGTTGTGGTGTAGGTCAAAGACGCAGCTCTGATTCCATGTGGCTGTGGTGTAGGCCGGAAGCTGTAGCTCCGATTAGACCCCTAGCCTGGGAATTTCCATATGCCACAAGTGTGGCCCTAAAAAGCAAAAAAAAAAAAAAAAAAAAAAAAAAAAAAAGAAAAGAAATAAAATGAATGTTATATGTGACAATACAGATGAATCAAAATAATTACGTTGAGTGAAAGAAGCCACACGAAAAGAAATAAAAGAGTACAGACTGTATGAATTCATTTTTAAATAATTCTAGGAAATGCAAACTAATACACAGTGACAGAAAGCAGCCCAGTAGTGGCCTGAAGACGCTGAAGGAAAGATCGGTAAGGACGAGAGGATGGGGTTCCAAAGAAGCGCAAGGACAGTTTTGGGGGCTAAGTACATGATCATTATCTCAATTGTGGTGATGCTTTCATGGGTGTAAGCATATGTTTGAACTTGACAAATTGTACATTTTAGTATCCAGTATATTTCATGCCAGTTATATCTCAATAAAGCTGTTTTAAAAATTAAAAATATACAGGAGTTCCAGTTGTGGAGCAGCAGAAATGAATCTGACTAGGAACTATGAGGTTGCATGTTCGATTCTGGCCTCCATCAGTGGGTTAAGGATCCGGTGCTGCCATGAGCTGTGGTATAGGCCACAGACGCAGCTCGGATCCCAAGTTGCTGTAGCTGTGGTGTAGGCTGGAAGCTGTAGCTCCAACTGGACCCCTCGCCTGGGAACCTCCATGTGCTATAGGTGCAGCCCTAAAAAAGCAAAAAAAAAAAAAATTAAAAATATACATAAAGAGGAGTTCCCTAGTGGCTCAGTGGGTTAAGGATCTGGCGTTGTCACTGCGGTAGCTTAGGTCATTGCTGTGGCTCAGGTTCAGTCCCTAGCCTGGAAACTTCCACATGCCATGGGCGCAGTCAAAACAAACAAGCAAACAAACAAACAAACAAAAAAAATATACACACACATAAAGAGAAAATGGCTAACTCTGTAGTGAAGAAGACTTAACCAAGTGACTAAACTCAGTATCACTAGCAATAGGACAAACTGAAATTATACACCATCTGGTAGGATGCCATGAGAATAACAGGGCATGATTTCTGTGATAGACCTAGATTGAAAGAAATTAAAGGGCTATGACAAGTCAATGTAACACTTGATTCTGGACTGGATCATTTTGCTAAAAGGACATTTAGAGGACCAAAGGCAAATCTTGAATGGCAGTAATTAAATATTAGTTATTTTTTTTAACACAGCATGAATTTATTATCTATCATCTTACAGATCTGTAGGTCAGAAGACGGGCACAGGTCTCACCAGGCTAGAGTTTTGGCGGCATTACATTCTCTTGTGGATGCTCCAGGAGAGAGTTTTTTTCTTTGCTGCCATGAGGTTCTGGAGGCCAAGGAATGCTTGGCTCATGGCTGTCTTCCCCCAAAATATTAGTATTTACCAATGTTAATTTCCTAATAGTAATGTTTGTACTATGGTTGTATAGAAAAGTGCTTTTGTAGGAAAAAAACCCTAAAACATGCAGGAGCGATGGGGCATCAATTCAACAACTTATTCTTAAATGGTTTCAGAAGGAAAAAAGTTCTTTGTACTATACTTGCAACTTTCTAGAGGTTTATATTTTTAGAGGTTTATGTTTCCAAAAAAATGTTTTAGGTCCAAAATACTAGCAATGAAAGAAAAATAATTAATGACTATATCTCGCATAAACTAATTATAATGGAAAATAAACCAATTATAATAGAAAAAATAAAAATAATTTAAAAAAAAAGAAAAAATATCCATCTTGCTACATATTATCTTTCCTATATAAACTAAGTTTAAGGGTTATCACATAGTCCTGGCTGATAAGGAGGAGTTCTTCTTTACAAAAGAATTCTAAAGGGAAAAAAAAGAAATGACTGGATTATAAAAATCACTATGTAAGTACTTAAAATTAATAAACAAGATTGCACTTTCAGAGCCAAAGGTAGCCTGGGTCACCTGAGTAAAATGCCAACTAAAAAGAAACTACAGGAGTTCCCGGCGTGGCGCAGTGGTTAACGAATCCGACTAGGAACCATGAGGTTGCGGGTTCGGTCCCTGCCCTTGCTCAGTGGGTTAATGATCCGGCGTTGCCGTGAGCTGTGGTGTAGGTTGCAGACGCGGCTCGGATCCCGCGTTGCTGTGGCTCTGGCGTAGGCCGGTGGCTACAGCTCCGATTCAACCCCTAGCCTGGGAACCTCCATATGCCGCGGGAGCGGCCCAAGAAATAGCAACAACAACAACAAAAAGACAAAAGACAAAAAAAAATAAAATAAATAAAAAAATAAAAAGAAACTACATTAAGATGCTCGATAGTCAGATGGAGGGTATCCATCATAAGCCATGAAGACCAGGGAGGCATAAGCCACAGGAAAGCGCCAGCCAACTCCAATTCATTTCCTCTTAAAAAAAAAAAAAAGAAAAAAAAAAAATCCTCTTCTCCTTGATGTCCATATTTCCTAAACACACTTCCTACTACTGCCCCCTCTGATTTTTCCATCCTTCTCCTGACTCTCTCCCCTTTCCAACTATTTTCCTCTTCCATGCTATCATTTTAATTAATATCTACTGAAGTATTATATATGCTTAGAATTGTGCTAGGTCCTGCAGCAAAGTTTAAGCCTTGCTCTCCCCTAAAAAGAATATGGGGGAAGAAACACTCAAAGAAAAGACATAATCATTATTCAATACATAGTTAATTTGATTTGAAATCAGGTAGTATTGACTATAATGAAGCCTTCTCTGGTCTCTCAAATTTAGACTAATCACATCCTTTCTTTTGTTCCTTCCTCTTTTTTAAATTGAAATACATTATCTGATGTACAATATTATATTTGTTTCAGGTCTACTACAAAGTGTTTTGATATTTGCATACATGATGAAAGGATAACCCTGAGAAGTCAAATAATCATCTGTCCTCATACAAAGTTACTGCAATATTATTGATCACATTTCCTTCTGCTGTAGATCGTCTCCATGGCTTATCTATTTTTACAACTGGAGGTTTGTACCTCTTAATCCCTTTCAGCTATTTTGCCCCTTCTACCTACTTCCCTTCTGGCAACCACCTATTTATTTTCTGTATCTATGAGTTGTGTTTGTGTGTTTTGTTTTTCAGATTCCACATATAAGTGAGATTACACAATTTTTTACTTTCTCTGATTTATCTGACCTAGCATGATACTCTCAAGGTCCAGTCACATTGTCACAAATGGCAAGGTTTCTTTTTTATTTTATTTTATTTTTTTTTTTGTCTTTTCTAGGGCCACTTCCCACAGCATATGGAGGTTCCCAGGCTAGGGGTCTAATCGGAGCTTTAGCTGCCAGCCTACGCCACAGCCACAGCAATGCAGAATCCGAGCCGTGTCTGTGACCTACACCACAGCTCATGGCAACACCAGATCCTTAACCCACTGAGGGAGCAAGGGCAGGGATCGAACCCGTAACCTCATGGTTTCTAGTCGGATTTGTTAACCACTGGGCCACGACGGGAACTCCTCTTTTTTATTTTTTTTAATGGCTGTCATTCCCTCCTCTTTACGCTCTTTTTCTCTCCTAGTATTTTAGCCCCTATACTATTGAGTTTATTGATATCCCTAGCACTTGCCACAGTGACTTGAACACAACAAGCATTCAAAAAAATTTTTTTTTAATTAAATATCAAATGGGGCAGGAAATAGAATATCGAAAATACAACTGGGGGAGTTCCCACCGTGGCTTAGAACTAACGAACCAACTAGTATTCATGAGGTTTCGGATTTGATCCCTGGCCCCGCTCAGTGAGATGAAGATCCAGCATTGCAGTGAGCAGTGGTGTCGGTCACAGATGTGGCAAGAATCCTGTGTTACTGTGGCTGTGCTGTAGGCCGGCAGCTGCAGCTCCAATTCGACCCTTAGCCGGGGAACTTCCATATGCCATGGGTGCAGCACTAAAGAAAATTTTTTTTAATAAAATAAATTTGGAAAAAAAGATTTTCCTACTTTAAAAAATAACACGGAGCTCCCGTCGTGGCGCAGTGGTTAACGAATCCGACTAGGAACCATGAGGTTGCGGGTTCGATCCCTGCCCTTGCTCAGTGGGTTAACGATCCGGCGTTGCCGTGAGCTGTGGTGTAGGTTGCAGACACGGCTCGGATCCTGCGTTGCTGTGGCTCTGGCGTAGGCTGGCAGCTACAGCTCCGATTAGACCCCTAGCCTGGGAAACTCCATATGCCGCGGGAGCGGCCCAAGAAATAGCAAAAAGACCAAAAAAATAAATAAATAAATAAATAAATAAATAAATAAAATAAAAATAAAAAATAACACGATGAAATTGGTATTTTAAAAAAAATCCAGTACTCCTGCACAGAATGAAGAAACAGAGGCCAAAAGAGAGCCTACAAGTCAGGTGCAACCATTCAGATATGAAAGGTGATAACAGTATTAAGGAACAGCAAGGCTGGCCACACAGAAGAAAGGATAGATCTACCCTGAAATTCTCTGATGCACAGCAGTGATGTCCAATAAAACATTCTGTGATGATATAAATGTTCTACAGCTGCACTGTAGAAAATGCTAGCCATTCACCACAAGCGGCTTCTGAACACTTGAAATGGGGCTGGTGAAACTGAGTAAATGAATTCCTTATTTCATTTATTTAATTAATCACATGTGGCTAGTGGCTACCACACTGGACAGCAGAGCTCTAGCTAGCAGTTGCAAGTGACAGAATAGCAGGGTTGGGTTTTTTTGTTGTTGTTATTGCTGTTTGGGCCATGCTCATGGCATGTGGAAGTTCTGGGGCCAGGGATCAAACGTGCATCACACCACAGCAGCAACCCAAGCCACTGCAGTGACAATGCTAGATCCTTAACCACTGTGCCACAAGAGAACGTCTAGCATGGTTTTTTAATGACTAAAAGGAAGCACTCTGTAGCAGTACAGAGCCCAGCAATGGAATGGGCTCTCTCTCAGAGTAATCTCAGAAAGCCCAAGGAAAGAGGAGACGACTTTTTTGGACACAATCTTCCAAGAGATTCTAGCATTAGGAGGGTTAAGAAGCTGGCCTACAAAGAATCACATTATTTTGCACCTGGAAGGATTCAAAGATCATTTTTACACAGAAGGAAACCTTGGGTTCGAGGTCAGACAGATTCCCTGAAGTCTCACAGAGTATCAGTGACAAAACAAACTAAAATCAGATCTTAAAACCCTAGGTTCTATTAATTATCTTGATTGTGATCATTGCACAAGTGTATACATACGTAAAATGTCATCAATTGTACACTTTAAATGTCTTACTGTAGGTTAGTAACACTTCAAAAAAGTAAACAAAAAATATAAATAAAAATTAAAAAGTACACAAATTCACTACTACACCATCCTATGTCAAGTCTTCAGTTCTATATGTTGTGAGGAATAAACTAGTTAACATACTTAAATACGTAGAACAGTGCTAGGTATAGAGTAAGCACTATTGAAATATAAACTGCATTATTATTATTAGATATCAGAATTCTGCCCTCCTGGACCAGTTTTAGAAATGTAATGGAAAGAAGACTAAACAGGATTTGGAGTCAGAAACTCCAGTTCATGGCTCTAGTTCTTGGACAATTTCTCTGAGTCTCAATACTTTGTAAAATGAATGAGTTAGCTGGACAAGATAATCTCTAAAGGGCCTTTCAAACTAAGTATTTCAGACACGGACTAGGATAAGAGTTGGAGGACGAAAACAGAAGGATGGATATGGAACCCTTAGGGAAGAACTGCTAAGATTTAAAAATTGGCTAAATATGCAGAATGATGGAAAACAATGAGTCAACTAAGAACACAAAGTTTTGAGCTCTGGAAAACTCAAGTTTAAAAAAGAGAGACATGCTGACCCAACACACATATATTTATCATTTTAGTAAATCAGTAGGTTCTCCATGGAAATGAACAGTCATGAACTTCTGGGTCAAAATATCAACCAGTACATTTAAAACACATGCTAAAACCAGAGTGACCATCATGGTGCAGCAGAAACAAATCCAACTAGGAACCATAAGGTGGCAGCTTCAATCCCTGGCCTTGCTCAGTGGGTTAAGGATCCTGTGTTGCTGTGGCTATGGTGTTGGCCAGCAGCGGTAGCTCCAATTAGACCCCTAGCCTGGGAAAGCGCCATGTGCCACGGATGTGGCCCTAAAAAGCAAAAAAATAAAAAATATGCTAAAACCAAAATCTCTTCTCATGAGATTATTTAAAATGTGCTCTGCTGGAATTCCCACTGTGGTACAGAGGAAACGAATCCTACTGGTATCCATGAGGGTGCAGGTTCAATACCTGGCCTCACTCTGGAAGTTAAGGATCCGGCATTGCCATAAGCTGTGATGTAGGTCACAGACACAGCTCAGATCTCACACTGCTGTGGCTGGCAGCTGTAGCTCCGATTCAGCCCCTAGCCTGGGAATTTCCATATGCCACAGGTGCGGCCCTAAAAGGAAAAAAAATAAAAAAATAAAAATGCTATGTTAAAAATGAAATCCCCAGGGATTCATATGGATAATTCTAATTAGATAATTAGGAGTTCCCTTTGTGGTTCAGCAGTTAATGAACTCAGTTAGGATCCATGAGGATGCTGCTCGATCCCTGGCCTTGCTCAGTGGGTTAAAGATCAGGCGTTGCCATGAGCTGTGGTGTAGGTCACAGATGCAGCTCAGATCCCATGCTGCTGTGGCTGTGATGGAGGCCGGCAACTGCAGCTCTGATTTGACCCCTAGCCTGGGAATGTCCATACGCCACAGGTGTGGCCCTAAAAAGAAAAAAAAAAAAATTAGATAATTATATTTAGTATATTTAATGCCATTCATTCCAAAGTATCAAATTTATTTTAAAAAATCAACGCGTACATCAGCCACCAAGAAACTAAGAGTTGCCTATAGATGTTACAGTGGAATCTGCAACAAAGCACTTTAACCTGTTTTCTCTTGGACAGTGACTTCTTCATTAACTCATCTTCAAACACCCAAACTTCAACAGTGCATCTCATGTACTATATGGAACACGTTTGCAGTATCAGATCCCACAGTAAATGACTGTGTGCCCTGAAATAGTTCTTAGAGAACCACAGTTTCACTAGTATGACATTCAAAAGAGTGCCTTGGAGTATGGTGAGGAACAGACTTTTCAAGAATCTAACTCACTCCTTTCATACATGTGATCAGTCTAGTAAAGTCATGCTGACATTCTGATGGGCTCTATTCCACGACATTGTACTGATGTAACATTCCTGGACAAAAATGTAAAGATCATGGCTGCTAATGTTTCATAGACTGAAAAAAAAAAAAAAAAAAAAAAAACTTGCCAGCGTTTTGATGATCCTTCAAGGGCAACATTTCAAATATAATATTCTTCTCTGGACAGTGAACAGTATTTGAGTTATAACTGACTGCCGGGTCAACATCTGGGTCAATTCCCAGAACATTTTTTTAAATAAAATTGTTTATGAAATGTTTCAGTTTAAGACTATTGCAGACTTATTTAGACATAGCCAAAATGGACCAATTTATGACTAGATAAAATGAAAAATGTCGTTGGTTAGCCTAGAACAGCAACATAAAAAATGCTTAGTTGCAAGGCAAAGCAAATGCTATGCTAAAATATTCTGCAGAAAAGAATTGAGACCACTGGGGGGATGAGTCAGTGAGAGTCAGATTTTCCAGATATCTTAGTTAACCCTTTCTGTTTAGGAACTAAGTTTTTCCTCGTGGGGTAGAATTCTCTCTAAAACACATCTAACAGCGCCTACTTTTTAAAAATGTCCATCAAAAAGGGGCTTTTTTTTTTTTTCTCTTCTTAATAATTACGGGTCATCATTACCAACTGAGATGTGGTAAAGAGGTAGCCATAAATATAGGTTTATATAGTAAGGGAAAAAAGGAAGAAGTGTGGTCTTTATATAATAAGGGATAAAAGGAAAAAGCAACTGCATCAAACTTCATTTCCCTTCCAAAAAAAGAAACAAGGAGAAACTCTCAGAGACACTTTGCTTTTTATTCATTTACCCATCTTCCATAAAACTGTAATGAAGCATAGGAAGTTGTAATATACTACATGAAATAATTATCTTTTTACAAAATTAAATAGTAGGCTGAATCCTGATGTCATCTTCTTTCAAATGTTTTCACTATGCTCTGGAAAAATCAACTTTTTTCCCCCATTAATATCAATAATGTTCAACTCATCCCTGGTTTTCAAAACTTTACCGAATTTCACCAACTAGAAGCTTATCCCCACTCTTCTCTCTCTCTTATGCTAAGTCTGTGTATGGAACGTATCTCACTTCATTTTAAAAATATGAGATGGCATGAATGGGGGAAAATTTAGTCTACACATTTTTCATGTTACTAAAAAGAGAAAGAGGATAATGATGTCTGCTAAACTGGGCATCAGGTCTTAATTTTCTCCAAGTCCCACTTCATATTTCACTTGGAAGAGAACTCCACACCTAGGCAATGCTATTATGAGAAGATTCAAGGTCCCACATGGTATCTGCATAGGATCAATTTTCTCATAACTTCTATAATATTTCACTTTCTGAAAAACTTTTGCACAGAAGTTAACTCAGATAAAAAATGCTATCAAGATGAAGGACAAATAAGAGTTCTACAACTTCTTCCCCAAAAAGTGAGTGTAGAAAAGGCTAAATAAGTGTTAGCTATCACTATTCAACAAATATGCATCAAATATTTATTACTTTCTAGGCACTATACTAAGTAGAAACAAGAAAAAAGTCAGCCCTCAAGGAGTTCACAACCTAGAGAGTTGCTTAGTCTTAATGAAAATACAGATGGTTCATAGCCTAAATTTGTTTGTAAAAATCTTGTGTAATCCAAAAGCATTAAACCAGAGACTTGAAGGATAAAGAAATACTGTTTTTTAGTTCTGTTCCTTTTTGTATCATTGTACATGTAATGAAATATAATTATACAGAAAAGAAAATTCCTTACATTTAATAAAACAATCTGCTACCCTATGTCGGGTTTAAAGAAGAAAAATATTCTTTTATATATGCAAAGTTGAAGCTCAGACTTTTTTGTATGTCCAAGTCTGATCTAATATACCCTTGCTTATTCCACAGTCTTATATTACTTAAAGTCTTAAACAAATATAAATTAAGTCCAAGAACACTGTAAACCAGCTATATGGAAAAAATAAAAACCATTTAAAAAAAAATTTTTTTAATGTAAAAAATTTTTAAAATATGAGTTCCCGTCGTGGCGCAGTGGTTAATGAATCTGACTAGTATCCATGAGGATGCAGGTTCGATCCCTGGCCTTGCTCAGTGGATTAAGAATCTGGTGTTGCCATGGGCTGTGGTGTAGGTTGCAGACAGGCTTGAATCCCTCATTGCTGCGGTTCCGGCGTAGGCCGGTGGCTACAGCTCCAATTTGACCCCTAGCCTGGGAACCTCCATATGCCACGGGAGTGACCCTAGAAAAGGCAAAAAGACAAAAAAAAAAAAAAAAAGAAAAAAGAAATGCTTCCCTAAAAACCATAAGAGGCATCTGCAACAAAGGCATTGACTTGGGTGTGTGGTTTATGATTATTTGGTAAATTTTCCATTTATAGTCTAGACATATTTCTACATGTACATTATATATTTCAACAAAAAATAATAAAACAAAAAGCAAAAATGCATCTCTACTCATTGTCATCCCCAGTAAAATGTTATTTTTTACCAAACATTAAAAAAAAAAGCCCTGAATCCTTTCTTCATGTACTCAACAGGATGCAGGATAAATAATTTCCTTTTCTTTTTTTTTTTTTTTTATTATTTTTTAATGAAATACTAGGTCTTTTTTTTTTTTTTTGTCTTTTTTTTGTTGTTGTTGTTGTTGTTGTTGTTGCTATTTCTTGGGCCGCTCCCGCGGCATATGGAGGTTCCCAGGCTAGGGGTTGAATCAGAGCTGTAGCCACCGGCCTACGCCAGAGCCACAGCAACGCGGGATCCGAGCCGCGTCTGCAACCTACACCACAGCTCACGGCAGCGCCGGATCGTTACCTCACTGAACAAGGGCAGGGACCGAACCCGCAACCTCATGGTTCCTAGTGGGATTCGTTAACCACTGCGCCACGACGGGAACTCCAATTTCCTTTTCTGTGTGTAATTTGGCAAAATTTACTCCAGCTTAAATTAGTTAAGGGAAGTTCCCATTGTGTCTCAGTGGTAATGAGCCCAACTAGTAACCATGAGGATGCAGGTTCCATACCTGGCCTTGCTCAGCAGCTTAAAGGATCCAGCATTGCTGTGAGCTGTGGTGTAGGTCGCAGATGCAGCTCAGATCCCGTGTGGCTGTGGTGTGGGCCGGCAGCTATAGCTCTGCTTCGACCCCTAGCCAGGGGACTTCCACATGCCACAGGTGCAGCCCAAAAAAGAACAAAAAAAAATTATTTAAGGATTTTTTTTTTTTTTTTTTTTTTTTTTTGTCTTTTTGCCATTTCTTGGGCTGCTCCTGTGGCATATGGAGGTTCCTAGGCTAGGGGTCGAATTCGGAGCTGTAGCCGCCGGCCTACGCCAGAGCCATAGCAACGCAGGATCCGAGCCGCGTCTGCGACCTACACCACAGCTCACGGCAACGCCGGAACCTTGACCCACTGAGCAAGGGCAGGGATCGAACCCTCAACCTCATGGTTCCTAGTCGGATTCGTTAACCACTGCGCCACAACAGGAACTCCTAAGGATTTTTTTTTAATAAAAGTTTATACTCGTTTCTAATGAGGTTTCTTATATTAAAGACAGAGAAAATATTTAAATACCTTTAAGCAATTTGTGATAAAATCACAGTGACCTACAGAGACCAAATCACTCTTTTTAAGTAGGTAATATAAAAATAGTAATTGGCTTTTTTAAAGTTGGAAGACAAAAAAGAAATCCTACAATCTGATATCCTAATAATGTGTGATATTCCACATCTAGAAAGAATGGAGAAAAAAAGACACAACCTCAAACAAAAAGTTACCATCAGCTGTCAAAGGATAAACTAAAAAGCAGTATCTCACCCAAGAAAACAGAAGGGACTACATGGTCACAGCAAACAAACTGTGTGACATACCTTGCGCGACACACTCTTCTGCGAGAGCAAAAAGCTGAGGTGAGCGTTCCTCCAGCAATTGCTGGTGAATATTCACACATCTCAGAGTCCACCATGGCAAGCTCTAGAAGAAGAAAACACCAACGTCAGCTTTGGGGGGGAAAAATTATATTAATTCAAATTTATTTTTAGAATTTTGTCTTACATTTGTGAGATTAAATTTATTCTTCAATAAGCTTATCCAGCCAATGCTCAATAATAACACCAAATCTACGATTCCGACTTCAGTAATAATTAGCAAATCCACTGCTAGATCTTCCACAAGAATAAACCTCTCCTCTGTTCTCTCAGAAGCTGTATTTGTAGCCCGCTGGGTTTCCTGATACCATTTCAAACTCATATTTCCTCCTTTAAAATGTCCACTGTAAGGAGTTCCTATTGTATCTCAGAGGGTTAAGAACCCAACTAGTATCCATGAGGATAGGGGTTCAATTCGTGGCCTTGCTCAGTGGGTTAAGAATCCGGCATTGCCGTGAGCTGTGGTGTAGGTTGCAGACGTGGCTCAGATCTGGCATAGCTGTGGCTGTGGTGTAGGCCGGCAGCTGCAGCTCCAATTCAACCCCTAACCTAGGAACTTCCATATGCCACGAACTTCTATATGCCACAGGTTTGGCCTTTAAAAAAAAAAAAAAAAAAAAAAAAAGTCCCCCTTAACCATCCTCTCTGCCATGGCACACTACCAGCACCAGAATCCAACACCAACAATTCTAGGAAGCCTCCCACAAGAACCTCCTGCAGGGTGATTTTTTCTCAACTTGCAGCACATTATTTTCACCTCCCTTTACAAACACATTCCACCATATTCGTGTATGCCATCCTAGCTTTCAATGCTGTCTGCCATCTAACCAACAACATGAGAAATCGTGTCTTACTCATCTCTGTATCCTCCCCGGAGCACTGTATGCTGTGCGACTACAAGGTAAGAAATACCCCGGATTCAGATACTGCCCAAACTGGAGAGATCCCTTCCCCACCCTCTTCCACGAGGCCTTCTCCCACTAGCAGGGCACACACTGGTCTCCCACTTCTCTCAACTTCCACACTGGGCCTAGAAGTTAGCACTCAATGCAGAGCTCTTGTTTTTCAAGTGTGTAACTACCTGGTCCATATATTTTTGAGGACAAAGACTGCGTTTTATACACTGTCTTCACGAATGCACTGGTTTAGAACACAGTAGCCTTTTCTCTATTCTCTGATGTCTCTCTTCTGCTGCCTCAGCACCATCTTTCTCCCCCAGAAAAATCCATGACAAAGGTTTATATTCTTCCAGACCCTCCTCTATGTATGTGTGTGCAAGTAACAAGTACCAAATATTTTGACAGGCTCATTAAAGGACCAAGTATGATCATGCATTGAATCGTCTAAATTAATTACAGCCATGTTACTTTGAATTGTATTGCACAAAAGTGTGAGAAATTAATATTCCTTTTTTTAAAAGCAATACCTACTGGAGTTCCCATTGTAGATGAGCAGTTAAGGAACCCGACTAGCATCCATGAGGACGTGGGTTCGATCCCTGGACTCGCTCAGTGGCTTAAGGATCCGCTCAGTGGCTTAAGGATTTGGCGTTTCCGTGAACTGTGGTTTAGGTTGCAGACACGGCTTGGATCCTGCAATGCTGTGGCTCTGGCATAGGCCGACGGCTACAGCTCTGATTGTACCCCTAGCCTGGGAACCTTCATATGCCATAAGTGCGGCCCTAAAAAGACCAAAAAAAAAAAGCCAAAAGCAATACCTACTAATAGGAGATCATGCTTAATTACCAAAAGCATTTTCTTTTTCACTCGAACTTAAGGGGTAAAGCTGCCTGCTACATACAAGTGCTGCCTAAATGATGTAATCACAAATGAATTTTAACTGACAAAATCCTTTCTAATTATTAATACTGTTTCCTCAATCCATGTAAGGAAAGGTAGAATTATCTAATAGAAAGAAGTTTCACAACATTTTAAATTTAATTCCCTGAGGTGTTGCCTCATTTTCATTCTTTTCCTATCACTAGGCTAATGAAGTCGGTCTGTATTTCAATTAACTGTCCCTTATTTGCTGTCAGCAATAAGTGAGTCAGGTTTGGCAGCATATTCTTTCCTTTTCCAGACATGGAAACATAGATAGTCCAGTCAGAGACTTCCCTTTCAAGAAAATATATAAGATGCTGTATTCTTAAAAAACAGATCTATAACTAACTCTTAACCCAAAATCTTTATATGGGAGGTAGTGGAACATGAAATGAATAAAGAAAGCATAGCCTATTTTTCCACTACAAAATAAATGTGCCTTTTTCTATTTGCCAGGAATCACTTCACAGGAAATTTGAGGCATTAACAAAAAAGGAAACTTGAGAGTTCCCCTTGTGGCTCAACGGTAATGAACTAGTATCTATGAGGACGTGGATTCAATCCCTGGCCTCACTCAGAGGGCTAAGGATCTGGTGTTGCTGTGAGCTGTGGTATAGGCTGCAGACGCATCTTGGATCCCATGCTGCTATGGTGAAGGCCAGCAGCTGCAGCTCCAATTGGACCCCCAGCCTGGCAACCTCCATATGCTGCAGGTACGGCGCTAAAAAGCAAAAAAAATAAAATAAAATAATTAATTACAAAGGAAGCTTGAAGCCTTGTCCTAGTTTCAAGATCCTGTCTGCTGATTATAGCACTTATTACGGAATGTTCTGACTGAGAAGTCACTCTAGTCCGCAACCTTCTAGAAGGCAGGGAGCATGGGTATACCCCAAAGAAACCCAATAAATGTTGGCCAAATTAGTCCATTTTATAAAGAAGGAAACTGATATTCCAAGAAATTAATTAGCCTAAGGTCACATGGTTGTTAAGTGGCTGAGCCAGACAAACTCGGGTCTGATAAAGCCAAGATTCTTTTTACCCAACATCTACATATTACCAATACTAGTCTACATACTTCAGAGACTAGAGGTATCATCTTCTTTGATAGTTCCACAAAAATACCATCATAATAAACAACCTGACACATTCCTTCCTTGGGAGTCAACCTATTCAAAATTAATTTTCAAGGTTATGATTACCTTGAATAAGTGTGTGCTACTTCTTTATCATTTTATCTTCATTTATCAAATAAGTCTTTTTTTTTTTTTTGCTTTTTAGGGCCACACTCTCGGCATATGGGGGTTCCCAGGCTAGGGGTCGAGTCAGAACTGTAGCTGGTGGCCTACACCACAGCCACAGCAATGCCAGATCTGAGCCGCGTCTGCAACCCAAACCACAGCTCATGGCAATGCCAGATCCTTAACCCACAGAGTGAGGCCAGGGATCAAACCCGCAACCTCATGGTTCCTAGTTGGATTTGTTAACCACTGAGCAATGACAGGGACTCCCTCAAATGAGTCATTTTTAACATCACCATCTAGAGAATGCTATAGTAAACACCCAAAGAGGGAAAAACTATTACATTTCAGTTGAAAGGCAAGGTTTCAGCACAGAATGATCTTTGCATGGTGATACAAAACATGAATATAGGGTTTTAGCAGAAGTCAAAGAGAGTTTCCATGTGGCACAATGGGTTAGGAATCCAACTGCAGTAGCTTGGGTTGATGCGGAGGTGTAGGTTTGATCCCAAGCCCGGTGTAGTGGCTTAAAGGATCCAGTATTGCCTCAGCCACAGGTTGGGTTGCAGCTGCAGCTCAGATTCAATCTCTGGCCTGGGAACTGCTGTATGCCGAAGGTGTGGCCATAAAAAGAAAGGTACACCACATGGGCCGAACCCAGCCCATCACCTGTTTTCCTGTAGCCAAAGAATCACAACCAGCTTTCGAATTTTTTTTTTTTTGGCACACCTGCAACATGTGGAAGTTCCTGGGCCAGGGATCAAACCTGTGCTACAGCAGATACCCAAGCCACTGCAGTGAGAATGATGGATTCTTAACCCACTGTGCCATAGAAGAACCGCATGGTTCTTATATTTTTAAATCATTGCAAAAAAAAAGAAAAATAATTATTTTGTGACATGAGAAAAGTATAGGAAGTATAAATTTCAGTGTCCATAAATAAAGCTTTATTGGTACATAGTCACACCCACTCACCACACAGCTGCTTTCACACTACAAGGCAGGCTGTGTAGTTATCTGCACAGAATTGAGCAGGTGGGACAGAGCCTGTACACTGCATGGCTGACAACCTCCACGAAACCTCAAGGACTTTCTTTGCATCTCCCTTTTTTGTCACCTCCTACTGCATATTAGCTGCAAATTAGCTTTCTGTGAGTATGAATGCTTTACATGTGACCTAAAGAAACCACGTAACAGATATCCAACAAAAGCTCTACTAAACCCAACCCAAATAATGAAACAAGGTAGGATATGAGCCAAGAAACAATAATTAAGATCTACTGCAAGTGCTATACTTCTGGCTATTGCTTATTACCATTACATGAAATTCAAAAAAAGACTAAGAAGGATGTTTTTTGTTGTTGTTGTTGTTTTTTTTTTGTCTTTTTTGCTATTTCTTTGGGCCGCTCCCGCGGCATACAGAGGTTCCCAAGCTAGGGGTCGAATTGGAGCTGTAGCCACTGGCCTACGCCAGAGCCACAGCAACGTGGGATCCGAGCCACATCTGCAACCTACACCACAGCTCACGGCAACGCCGGATCGTTAACCCGCTGAGCAAGGGCAGGGACAGAACCCGTAACCTCATGGTTCCTAGTCGGATTCGTTAACCACTGCGCCACGACAGGAACACCAGAAGGATGTTTTTAAACTATATTTAAGATTCAGAGAATGAACATGAACACACATGGAAACATACACAAAACATGTATCCACAATCCTTTTGAAGAGGCTCAATATCTGATTTTATACTAGATGAGTTTCATGAAGGGAAACAGTTTTTGCTTATTTTCATCAAATTTTAAAATTAAATACCTAAGAGTTCCCTTGTGGGGCAACGGGTTAAGGATCCGGCATTTTCACTGCAGCAGCTCAGGTCACTGCTATGGTGTGGGTTCAATCCCTGTGAATGTTCATGTGCCTCGGGCATAGCCCTAATTAATTAATTAATTAAATACCTAAAGGAAACTTAGAAAACATATATACCAAGATATTCAGCATCACACCTAAAATTTGATGCTATCCAGCATAAAAGTCACGCCTGGGTCTGAATCTCCTGGCTCCTTTTCTTCTCTTACCTGAAGAGCTGTGAGTTTATGTCTTACATTCACTAGGATAATTCGTGCTAGTAACAGCAATATAGGCTTCGAGGTCAGGCTGTAGATTGATTCACCATCTAGAATGAGCAGACTCAGAACAAGCGCATCCAGTCCTTTGACCTGAAAAAACAATTTTAAGTGGAGATGATATAACTTGGCAAAATATTCATCTTTATGTGTCTTACAAGCATACATATTTTCCAGTTAATCGGCTTTGAAACAGAGTTATGGATCTATTACACATCAATTAGCACTGGAGCCAGTCATAACATTATAAATGCCCTTAGAGGTCTACAACTCCAGATTGCCCTGGGAAACCACCCATATCCTTGCACTTGAGAGGAACAGGACAATCAAGAAAATGGTACTTCTGAAGAAGCATTATGACTTAATAGATTTATAAAATATCTTCTCAATGAAAACAAATCATACATGAAAGTATTTATATGAAACACCTATCTTTCACATACGCTTCACCAGCTGGCAAATATCCTTACAAACCATGTCTGCTCCGTAATTACTATCAAGCGAAAGAACAACAAGATTTACCTATCAAATGCGCAGCAGGCAAATAACCACGGACTAACGTGAAGAGAAAGCTGCCCAAAAGGGATGCCTCTGAAAAATCCACTTCTTGGCTGAACGGAGATTTTCTACAATGGCCAAAGCACCTGTATTTTTTAAATGTGGACTGGATAATTGTTTTGTTTGTTCGTTTTGTTTTTGTTTGGTGGCTGCACCCTCGGCATTTGGAAGTTCCTGGACCAGGGATCAAACCCATGCCACAGCAGTGACAATGCCAGACCCTTAACCACCAGGCCACTAGGCAACTTCAAAGTGGACTGAATAATTTTGACTTTGCTGCTGCAAAGTCGACAGCAGGAATGCTCAACCATTAGGAACATGGGCTCTAATGTCATAGACGCAGAATGGTGTCCTTTTTCTGTTTGTTAGTTTGTGGACATAGGTAAATTTTTGTTTTAACTAAAATCTCTGTTTCATCCATTACAAAATGAAATAATAGAACCTACGCCTCATAGGGTTCTTGTAAGGATTAAACAATTAAGTAATGTGCCTTTGCCTGGCTTTGCTGAAGCATTAGATAAAGGTATAAAAGAAGTAGCTGTGGGTTCATAGACCTCTGTCCAACCTTCATCATCACTGAAAAGTGTAAGAGTGGAATAAAGACAACATGAACCACCACCACCAAACGGCAAATAAAGCTTCCCTTTACCTATATTGAGGGCAAAAGGAATCATTTTTTTAAAAAGTTCAATAAGTAAGGAACAATTTTCAAGTATTATAACTGTCTCAGTTTTATTTTTTATTTTTTTGGCCACACTCATGGCATGTGAAAAGTTCCCAGTCCAGGGACTGAACCTGCATCATAGCAGCAACCAGAACCACTACAGTGACAACACTGGATCCTTCAATCATCGATCCCCTCAGACCTCAGGGTCCCCAACTATAGCCTGGGGACCAGTAAAAACAGGAGTTCCCTTGTGGCTCAGTAGGTTAAGGATCCAGTGTTGTCACTGCTGTGACTTAGGCCGCTGCTATGGTGTGGGTTTATTCCCTAGTCCGGGAACTTGGTTATGCTGCAGGTGCAGCAAAAACAAAATGAAACAAAAGAAAAAAAACAGCCTCCTCCATCTAGCACACATTGCACCAAACACTGTCCTTTTTTAAGTATGCCATGCTTGGAAACTCATGCAAACAATTCCCAGAAGATGTGGTCCCAATAGCATTGTACATAACATATTGCAAAAAATGGAAACAACCCATAAGATCATCAAGAGTAAAACAGATATGGGAGTGCCCACTGTGGCTCAGCAGTAACGAACTGAATAGTATCCATGAGGATTTGGGTTTGATCCCTGGCCTTGCTCAGTAGGTTAAGGATCCAGGATTACTGAGAGCTAAGGTGTAGGTCGCAGACAAGGCTTGGATCCGGCATTGGGGTTGCTGTGGTGCAGGCCAGCAGCTGCAGCTCCGATTTGACCCCTAGCCTGGGAACCTCCATATTCCGTGGGCATGCCCCTAAAAAGACAAAAAAAAAGCAGAACAGATGTGAAAACTGTGGAATTATACTCATACAATTGGAATACTATGCAACAGTAAATGTGAATACTGGCATAATTCTAAAAATATACCACAAAGCAAAGCAAGTCATACATAGAACACACACAATTTGTTTCATTTACATAAAGTTCAAAAGCTGACAAAACTAAACAATAAGTTTTCTGAAGATACTTATACACATTGGTGCTAGAATTATGAAGGAATGGAACGTTAACACAAAATTCATGAATGTGGTTCATGAGAACGGGGGCCGGGGATGTCACCCGGACACAAACACAGGGAACCAGCTAATGCTGTATTTCCCAACCTTTTCCAGTCAGAGCACACGCAGAAGCTGCTAGGAGTTGGAGCACACACCAGGTGCCTAGAGAAGGCTGCTAAACCAGAAGAGTCCAGTTCCAAGGCTGTCCCTAGCCCAGGCCCCACACGGCCACCGAAATAGCAAAGGGGCTCAACATCTAGGGCACAACAGTCAGGCAGCTCTGATGTCTGCTGGGCATGTTCTCTCTCTCAAGTGAGGTGGTGGGAACAAAGGAGCTTTATTATTTAAACTGTACACATTTTATATGCTTTTCGGAATGTCTGGTGCACTGCTAATAAAAAAACTAAAATCAAGGTCTGAGCCCCATCAGGGCTGACCTTTCACTGCTACCCCAACAGGCTCAGAGAATCCCGTTCCCACAAACACCACCCTCTTCTCCCCATTAATGTCTGCTCATGTGACCACACTTAGAACACGCTTCCTCCTCTCCTTTACCCACCCACGTCCTCATCGCCCTTCAGGTTCTAGCTCAAGGTCCACTCTCGACAAAAAGGTCTTCTCAAATAAATAAATAAATAAATAAATAAAATGTCTTCTCAGACAAATTTCACTTTCTAGACATCGCTTCCTTCAATATTTCTTAGAGGCCTTGTCTTTCAGGTAACCCATTTCTGCAATGTCTGAATTATCACCTGACTTTACAGGCGCTTCCACACTAGTGCAGCAGACAGAGCAGCGGTGTGGGGCCCACAAAATGCTGACTCCAATCCCCCCAGCTATAGAGGAGCGCTAACAAGTTTCTTTCACCACTGGGAGCTTCAGTCTCCTGTGCAGAATGCGTCAAACTGACACAACACATGTGAAAGAAGCACCACTCCCAACCACACATCAGTGCTCAGTACATATTTATGACTTGGACTGTTTGGTGGATTTCTACCCTACACGAGAAGGCAGTAGAGGCCACAAACTTTTTTTTTTGGTCTTTTGTCTATTTAGGGCCATACCCACAGCATATGGAGGTTCCCAGGCTAGGGGACAAATTGGAGCTGTAGTGCCGGCCTAGTCACAGCCACAGCAGCGCCCAATCCAAGCCATGTCTACGACCTACACCACAGCTCTCGGCAACGCCAGATCCTTAACCCACTGAGCAAGGCCAGGGATCGAACCCACAATCTCACGGTTCCTAGTCAGATTCGTTTCCACTGCGCCACGATGAGAACTCCCACAAACTGTTTCACACAGTAAGGAGATGTTTCAGACAAGTAAATTTCTAGCTAACTGAAGCATATTTCTTTTTTCTTCTTCTTTTTTTTTTTTTTTGGTCACACCTGCAACATGCAGAGGTTCTCAGGCCAGAGACTGAACCTGAGCTTCAGCAGTGATAACACCAAATCCTTAATTTGCTAGGCCATCGGGAAACTCCCAAAGCATAGCTCTTTAAGTGCCAAAATCTCAGGGATTTTATTTTAACCATTTTGGATGAAAACTTTTGCAAAGCATAGATTAAATTCCCTTTTTAGACATAAGATACCGAAGAGCTTTTAACCTTTCAATAATGATTTAGAGTCAGCATGATGAATCTCAATTACTCTACTGCAAAATAACATAATATATAACATTATGTTATGTTATTATATTACAGTTATAATATAACCCAGTAGAATGATGTGTAAGAGATAAGTGTTATGGCTCCAGATTATAGCTGCTTTTGTACTTCTCTTTCCAACCATCAAATTATTAACAATTATGGAGTTCCCATCGTGGCTCAGTGGTTAACGAATCTGACTAGGAACGATGAGGTTGCAGGTTCGATCCCTGGCTTTGCTTAGCAGGTTAAGGATCCAGCGTTGCCGTGAGCTGTGGTATAGGTCGCAGATGCCAGGCACTTACAAATAAGTATATGCGTGATATAAAGGAAATCATCCGTGGGAACTGTGCTTAAGCACAGCAGCAAAACTTGCCTGCAACAAAATTAAACAGATCACCAGATTCACTGCTTTGCCAGAAAAGATCTTTATGTAACTGCAGTAACATACGCAGCTAGGCGACTGGTACAGCTGCCCTGTGCTTTAATAAAAAGAGCCCCTAACAGAGCTCCTTAAAATGGGGAGCATCTGGAGGAGTTTGAGATTGACAACGGGACTTCTGGAATCATTTGAAAATCTGACCAGGAGTTCCCATCATGGCGCAGTGGTTAACGAATCTGACTAGGAACCATGAGGTTGCGGGTTCGATCCCTGCCCTTCAGTGGGTTGATGATCCGGCATTGCCGTGAGCTGTGGGATAGGTTGCAGACTTGGCTCAGATCCTGCGTTGCTGTGGCTCTGGCGTAGGCTGGAAGTTACAGCTCCGATTAGACCCCTAGCCTGGGAACCTCCATATTCTGCGGGAGCGGCCCAAGAAATGGTAAAAAGACAAAAAAAAAAAAAAAGAAAATCTGACCAATGAACAGGCATTCTTAATAGGTTCTGTACCAGCTATAGTCATGTTTCTTTCCTACCTACTATTAACTCCGGTTTATAAAGATCCATTCCTAAAGATTAAACCACAAAGGAGTTCCCATCGTGGCTCAATTGTTAATGAATCCGACTAGGGACCGTGGGGTTGCGGGTTCGATCCTTGGCCTTGCTCAGTGTGTTAAGGATCCGGTGTTGCCGTGAGCTGTGGTGTAGATTACAGACGTGGCTCGGATCCTTCATTGCTGTGGCTCTGGCATAGGCTGGTGGCTACAGCTCCAAATTCAACCCCTAGCCTGGGAACCTCCATATGCCACGGGAGCGGCCTAAAAAATGGCAAAAAGACAAACAAACAAAAAAAATATATTAAACGACACAATGGCTGTGGTGTAGGTCAGCAGCTGCAGCTCCAACTCAGCCCCTAGCCTGCAAACTTCCATATGTCATGGGTGTGGCCCCTAAAAAGACAAAAAAAAAAAAAAAAAAAAAAGAATAAATAACACAATAATACCTATATATGACATTTCCAAGAAGCATACCTCACTGAACTGCTGGAACAAGACAGATGGCAAAAAATCCCGAGGGTGTAAATCAACCAGAGGCCCCGTCCAGTTACTCTGAACAAATAGCTGCAAACTGCTCACACCAATTAAGAATATCAGCTGTTGTCTGCATATAATAAAGAAATACACGTGAACCACCATTACTGGATAAAACAAGCACACTACTACTTCACTTCATTTATTAAGAGAAATAACATTTAAAAAAAGAGAGAGAGAAATAACATTTATTGAGATTACTTGAGAGTATTACCAAAAAAAACTTCTGACATGTACACAATTTAGGTCTGCAACATCCAATATTATCACCATGAGCTACATATGCTCTTTTTCTTCCTTTTTTTTTTTTTTTGCTTTTTAGGGCTACACCCAAGGCATATGGAAGTTCCCAGGCTAAGGGATGAATTGAAGCTACAGCTGTCAGCCTATGCCACAACCATGCCAGATCTGAGCTGTGTCTGCAACCTACACAGCAGCTCAGGGTAATGTGGATCCTTGACCCACTGAGCAAGGCCAGGGAACAAACCCACATCCTCATGGATACTAGTCGGATTCGTTTCCGATGTGCCACAATGGGAACTCCTACATATGCTCTTTTAATTTCAATTAATTACAACTAAATAAAACTTAAAATTCAGTGCCTTGGTCACACTGTCCACATTTCAAGTTCTCATTAGCTAAATGTGGCTATTGGCTACCATGCTGGACCTCTCCATCATCACAGAAAGTTCTCATGAACAGCACTGGCTTAGGACCTGATCAGGCACTTAGAACTTTTTTCTTATATTCTCTTTAACAGCTCTGACACTGACTGGATAGACAAGTGATTTTCTACAATAGAAAACTGATAAGAAGTTGTTCTCAAACATTGCCCTGATCCTGGACTACCAACTATTAAAACAAAACAAACAAGAATCCTAAAGAAATTTCATTTGAACTTATTTATTTTCAATCCTACTTTGACTTAAGACAGGAGTGGGTGAGTAAACTTCTATAAAGGAATAGATTTAAAAAAAAAATACTTTAGGCTTTGGAGATCAGGTGTTTCTCTTGTTCCAGCCCTTTAAAAATGCAAACATTGGGAGTTCCTATTGTGGTTCAACAGTAATGAACCTGACCGGTATCCATGAGGATGCAGGTGTAGCCATAAAGAAAAAAAAAAGTAGGAGTTCCCATCGTGGCACAGTGGTTAACAAATCCGACTAGGAACCATGAGGTTGCAGGTTCGAACCCTGGCCTTGCTCAGTGGGTTAGGAACCCAGCGTTGCCATGAGCTGTGGTGAAGGTTGCAGACGCGGCTCGGATCCTGTGTTGCTGTGGCTCTGGCGTAGGCCGGTGGCTACAGCTCCAATTCGACCCCTAGCCTGGGAACCTCCATATGCCACAGGAGCGGCCCTACAAAAGGCAAAAAGACAAAAGAAAAAAAAGAAAGAAAGAAAAAAAAAGTAAACATCATTCTCAGGCACTTTGGTCTTGACCCACCAGCCATAATCTGTCAGCCCCTGGATTAAGACAAAAATAGGTGGGGATGCAACTCTAACAAATAAGAGCCAGAGACTCCTGTAGCTTCATGCTGGATAAAAAGAAAGAGCAGTCATCCTCTTCTTCCTACATCCCCTAGGCCCTACCTCAAAAGGAAGGTTCTTTAAGGAGAAAAAAAAAAAAAAAAATCAATGCTACCAGACTTGGGGAAGCAGAATGCAACAAAACTGACAGCAGAGCAAAGAATGAGCAGAAAACAGGCAACAAAAGAGCTTGTTTATAGTTAGAAGTTAAGAAACTTAGGGAAACGCATGTGAAGCAAGGTTTTGAAGCTTTAATATAAGTAAAAATCAAAATTCTTAAGGCAACAGTTCTCTTGTGGTGCAGCAGATTATGGATCTGGCATTGTCATTGTAGAGGCTCGGGTCGCTGCTGTGGAATGGTTTCAATCCCTGGCCTGGGAACTTCCACATACCATGGGCGTAGCCAAAAAAAATTGAAAAATTTAAAAAAAAATCCTTAAGGCGAAATGAGAATCCTTTTTAATTTTCAAACACCTCAAGATAAGGCAACTGAAATGTCTCTTCTCAGCTTTATGTGACAAGCTGGAATTCTGGTCTACCAATGAATACCGCATGTGTGTGAATGTAAGTTTTCATATGCCCCGCACAAAGCTAATGGCTATGATATCTCACACACATCAGACAGTGAAATAACAACCAAAAATGCTATCAGAGGAATGTAAACTACTAGTAAACCAGAAAAATGAAACTGAAAGACACTAAGTTTTTAAATAAACTAAAATGCCTATAGTAGCATTTTTTTGTGAACTCCTTATGAATACAGATTATGTCTCATTCATTTTCACAAGCTCAACACCTACGACAGTACTTGATTTGCTGAAGAACTAAATGAAGCCAATCCCTAGAAATAATGGCAAAACAAAATTGCATGTGTTTTCAAGATAACTAAAACTTGATGTGGCTGCCACAGATGGTAGAGAAAAGAAAGTTACATTAACAAACTTACAAGAGTGATACATAAGCCACTGAAAAGCTTAGGTTACACTGCTATGTAACCATCCATTATACATAATTCTATAAAATTACATAAATGTCAATGGAAGAAGGTAAACCAAGGTTCCACTAAAAAACACTAAAGATAATCTAATACATAATAAAAATAATTACACCTATCATTCAGCAATCTAGAAACACCAAGGTGAACAGTAAGGCAGTAAGATCTGGAGTTCCCGTCGTGGCTCAGTGGTTAACGAATCCGACTAAAAACTATGAGGTTGCGGGTTCGATCCCTGGCCTTGCTCTGTGGGCTAAGGATCCGGTGTTGCCATGAGCTGTGATGTAGGTCGCAGACGCAGCTCGGATCCCGAGTTGCTGTGGCTCTGGCGTAGGCCGGCGGCTACAGCTCCGAATTCGACCCCTAGCCTGGGAACCTCCATATGCCGCTGGAGCGGCCCAAGAAATGGCAAAAAAAAAAAAAAAAGGCAGTGAGGTCTGAGGTTTGGCCGATGGCTAAAGCCTATCATATCTAAGCATTTGGAAGCTCAACGGGTTAGCAGTTACCATTCAGTCATATGCCAGTGTTCTATATAAAATCCTTATATCCTACACCACTTTACCTTTTCATTTTCTGGATGGTCCTTTGAACAGAAGCTCTTATACAGATTATCTGGTACATCATGAGCCCCGACTAACCATAAAGCCAGGTTTTTTAACTGCAAAAACTCAGTGCCTGTCAAGGCATTATTAAATGTATTCAGCATCTGTTTCTCTATGAAATTTTCAAATAAAACTCTACCTCTTGGTATTGTCCAAATCTGTTGAGTAATCCAGAAATGTTATTATCTGCTTCTCCAGGTAGCTGTCAATTTTTTCTTCAGTCACCATTGCTGAATTTAAAATATTTTGAGTCAATGAATTTAAGAATATGGCCTCATAGTTCCCTTCTAGCAGCAATTGTAGGAAAGATGCACTCTCTGTAAAAGAAAAAAAAATTTAGTTCAATAATTCAAAGAACAATATGTTATACTGTAAAGGGTAACACTGTTAGCATTTTAGTACACAACAAAGTGTATATACTTAGAATGTTTGCTATACAACAATCACAAAGCACCGAGAAAATTTCTATCGTTATACAAACATCACTTCTCCTAGATTAGAAGCCTATCTACACTATGTGCAGCAAGGCAGAAGTTAGACTCAGAAATAATATTCTTCATTAGCAAGTAACATCACCCTTCTGCTGGGAATCTTAAAGGATTCCTACTGACAAAAAAAGAGTTTCCTCAGAAAGCTTCCTATCCCTGTCTGACTCCTCCTATCCCTACTGTCCCCCCGCCCAATGAAAAGCTGGTTCACTCACAGTTTCCCTAATATCCCAATGCACATTCCTGCCTTACTTGTCAGTCTTATTCTTTAATCAAAAATCAGGTCAAGTTTGATTTCTTCCATAAGACTTTTCCATAACCAGATTTCAGAAACTTCTCTCCTGAAACCTATTATGTACACACACAAACTCGAGTGCACACACACATACACAGAGATCACTTACATACTGTCCTAAATTGTCATTCCTCCTTCTCTGTGTCTAGCCTAAATCCCCCAACCAGAAGTGCCTATATCCCACTATGTGCTTTGCTTACAAGATTACATCTTTGTTGCCTCGTTTCACCTGTTGTGCTTACCAGCTGTGTGACCTTGAATAAATTACGTAACAAATCTGTACTTAAAGGACTTCATCTGGAAAATGAGAATGGAAGTGGAACCTATTATAAGGATTAAATGGCTGAATAAATGTCAAGAGTTTAGAAAAATAATTGGCATTGTTATTATTACTGAACCTGGACGGTGAGAAGACAGGCATGTAGCTTGGGGACCACGCCCACCATATCAAGTATGCAACAACCCAAAGCCTAGATTTTGGTGGGAAAAAAATAAAACCACGAGGTATGAGAACCCAGTCGCCGCCACCACTTCTCCCCACAGTCCCACGCTGGCCTAAGTCTTTCCCTGGCAGGTGCACCCCTCTCACCCAAACCAACGACTCCGTCCTGCTTCCACTGCTTCCTCTCAGCTTCAGTGGAGAAGCCTCTCAGAACTGCCAGCTCCGGGGTCCACATCACCCCAGACATCCCTGCAGCCAGAAGACGTTCCTACAAGAGTGACACAGGAGCCAACCAAAGAAAGTGGAAAGATGAGAGTCCAAAGACGCAGAAGACTAGTGGCGACAGTTCCTGTGAACACATCCACAGCCCTAGAACCCCATGTGTGGATACCGGCACAAGGGGGCCGCCATGACAGGAGCGCGGAGAACCCTGGGAAACACACACGCTTTCTCCGGCCCAGTTTCCGCCTTGGCGGCCAACCCAAGTCCTTGCTACGAGCATGCCCAGTGGGGATGCCCTGCTCCGGACGAGGAGGAAGAGGAGGGCTTTGCTTAGAGCGCGCGGTCTACTTCAGCCCTGGCTCCTGGAGGGAGGAGCTGCTGGAGCTGCGGAGGGCGGGTTGAAGTGATGTGGAATGTTGCAGTCTTGCCCAGATGAGATACAACTGAAATGTCTGAGGCTTTGATCGCTAAACTCTTTCACTCAGAACCGTCCTGACTACCTAACGAAAGCCGTAGTCTTTTCCTTAAAAGCACGTGAGCCTTTATACCAACACTGCCGTAGCATTTCAGGGAGTTAGATCCTCTGAGTGGAGTCCGTGAACCCCAGGTTAAGAACGCCCTCAGCAGAGGTCTTTATTCTGGAATGAATTCAAGTGTAAATGAAATATCAGGTTTTGATGCTGCCGCTACATAAATCATGACTGGGTGGGACATCTGGCCCGGCCGCTGGTGCAGAGAAGCTTTCGGAGGCTAGACGGCGAACACTGAAGAAATCTGCCAGCCCTGAGTGCCTGCTGCTGGGCCCAGAGCTGTCAGGTCCTTAAATCTTCATGGTCAAGACCGAGCTCTGAGAGCTTGACTTGGTGGGGCAGGATTCTGCCTCCAGTTAGCATGCAGCCTGCACTGTGAGTGTGTTGCCATACACGAACCAGGAGAAAGCTGCAGGGTGACACTGATCACAAGGGACTCAAGTAGGAATCAAATGCAGTTCTGGAGGAGCCTTGCCCATTACCAGCTCCAAGGCGAGAAGCGAAATTCTTTTTTTTTTTTTTTCCCCAAAGTGTCCGAAGTCGCTGGCATTTGGATGTTCCCAGCCTAGGAGTCAAATCGGAGCTGCAGCTGCCAGCCTACACCACAGCCACAGCAACGTTAAATCCTAGCCGCGTCTTCAACCTGCACCACAGCTCATGAGCAATGCTGGATCCTTAACCCGCTGAGCGAAGCCAGGGATCAAACCTGTGTCCTTATGGAAGCTAGTCAGATTTGTTTGCACTGAGCCGCACCAGGAACTCCGAGAAGGGAAACTCTTAATTCACTTTCTTCCTCAGTACCCAGAGCCCCTCCAGCTTTTAGAAGGAAGAGGTGCTCAGCTCAGATCACCCACTGCCAGCAGATGCCAAAGGAAGCCAGACTTGAGCTGTGAGAGAAGAGTAGATGCCCCAGACTGTTTTCTCATTGAAAAGTAATTAAAAGGTATTTATGCAGGGATCTGTATTTGATTGGTGCATCCATTGGTTTTTCAAGTCCCAAATCCAACACTGTGGAAGCTACTTGACAATTGGGTTAAAGATCAACAGATGCAGAAACACATTGACCACGACACCAAGTTTGTTTGTTTTAAATATGATCTGCGAAGCAAAGAGAGTAATTAAATCCCTTGAAGCAAAATGGACTCCAGTAATAAAATGAGGAGGAAAAAATATAACCTCAATTAAAAAAAAAAAACTGAGTGGAAGTTGAGTTGATAGTTAAGATATGCCCATTTTAGGGTCAGTGCAGAGTGCCTTGGCTGGAAGGTCTGTTGGGAACCTCTATGTCACTATGTGTTTATAAATCGTTTTTGTGTGCTAGTCAGATTTCTCAGGGAGACTAAATCTCCTACCTGGATGGTGTCTAGTTGCCAGAATTCCAGAGCCAACAAGTGGAGCAAGAAAGCCAGGAGTCTCAGTATTCATGACCCAATCTGTGTGGCTGACCCTCTGCAGACCACTGCTGGGATGTTAGGTGACAAATGACTAACTTGTCTGTGCAGGAGTCCTCCTCATTTCAGCCCCTCCTTCTCCCACCCCATAATCTTCAGTCCCAGAGGCATCTCGTGCTCCCAGTTCCTGAGTCTTTCCTCAGTGTAGATAAAAGATGGCCTTAGGGAGTTCTCGTCGTAGCTCAGTGGTTAATGAATCCGACTAGGTACCATAAGGTTGCAGGTTCGATCTCTGGCCTCGCTCAGTGGGTTAAGGATCTGGTATTGCCGTGAGCTTTGGTGTAGGTTGCAGACGCAGCTCGGATCTGGCATTGCTGTGGCTGTGGCATAGGCGAGCAGCTACAGCTCCAATTAGACCCCTAGCCTGGGAGCCTCCAAATGCCATGGGTGTGGCCCTAGAAAAAGACAAAACAAACAAAGTGACTGGTGTCCTTATAAAGAGATTAGGACACAGATGCATACGGAGGAAAGACCAGGTGAAGACAATGAGAGAAAACAGCCATCTATGAACCAAAGAGAGAGGCCTGGAAGTAAGCAACCCAGCCAACACCCTAACCTCAGACTTTTAGCCTTGAGAATTGTGAGAAAATAAATTGTTGTTTAAGCCTCTCAGCCTCTGGTACTTTGTTAAGGCAGCCCTAGCAAACGAATACACTATAGCAAACCATAACTTCAGCTTTGCCTTTTTTTTTTGTCTTTTTGCTATTTCTTTGGGCTGCTCCTGCGGCACATGGAGGTTCCCAGGCTAGGGGTTGAATCGGAGCTGTAGCCACTGGCCTACGCCAGAGCCACAGCAACACGGGATCCAAGCCACGTCTGCGACCTACACCACAGCTCACGGCAACACCGGATCGTTAACCCACTGAGCAAGGGCAGGGACCGAACCGGCAACCTCATGGTTCCTAGTCGGATTTGTTAACCACTGAGCCACGACGGGAACTCCCAGCTTTGCCTTTTTATTTCAGGTATTGAGTGGTTTGACAACTTCTGAGTCTACTGACATCATTCTAAAGCCCTTCCTAGGCAGCATTCTAGGGAATCCTCAGACCAACGCTGGTCCCTTGAGTTCATTTGTCCTTCAAATCTGCTGCCAGGTAAGGTAGTCTTAACAATATGAGATCTAACTAGTTTGGCTCCCCTTAGTAAATTTATTCTTTTATCCTAGGATTTCTAATGATGTAGTTTTCGGTATAACACATTAGGCCTACTTCTTTGTTTTAAGAAATTAGACATTCTCATGTACAGATGCAGTTTCGCAATGGGACCTGCCTCATATGATCATTATTAGAACTTTTGTTTGCAAGGAAAATCATTCAATAAATATTTGTGCCATAGCTGACTTGTATTAGTTTTCTGTTGCTGTGTAGCACAAAGTTTACTAGCTTCCAACAATACATGTTTGTGAGGGCCAGGCATCTGGGTGCAACTTGACTGTGTGCCTCTGGCTTGGAGGCTCTCAAAAAAAAGGTGGCTACTACATGCAAGCCTCAGCCAGACAGGATCCTCTTCCAAGCTTACTCACGTGGAGGCATGAAGTCCTCCCTGGCCAGACACCAGCTCCCTTCCACGTGGCCTCTCTGGAGGGAACTTCACAACAGTGGAAGCGGGCGTCTCTCAGAGGAAGATCCAATACAATGTCTACTGTCTTTCTATAAGATGGTTTCAGGGAGTTCCCATCGTGGTTCAGTGGTTAATGAACCTGACTAGTATTCATGAGGATGCCGGTTCGATCCCTGGCCTCAATCAGTGGGTTGAGGGTCCGGTGTTGCTGTGAGCTGTGGGGTAGGTTGCAGACATGGCTCAGATCCTGCGTTGCTGTGGCTGAGGTCTAGGCTGGCAGCTGCAGCTCTGATTTGACCCCTAGGCTGGGAACCTCCATATGCTGTGGGAGTGGCCCAAGAAATGGCAAAAAGGCCGAAAAAAAAAAAAAAAAAAAGATAGTTACAGAAGTACCCTTTGACTTCTACCATGCTCTGTGTGTGAGAAACAAGTCTGTAAGTACAGGCCACTGACAAGGGGAGGGCTGCTGGGATCCCTGGGGTCGTCTTCCAGGCTGCCTCTCACACTGCTCATTGCTGTGCTGCTTGCTTTGCTTTTGCTCTTGGTCTGTATGTTTAGACTCTTGCCTCATGTGTTTTGGCTTTGTCCTGAATTGTCTTTTTCTGCAGAATGTATAAGGGACTGTTTCATAGGGAATACATGGAAACAGGCCCAATCAGTTTCCAATCCGATCCAAGGGGCCATAAGGTATGTTCAGAGTGGTGACCATTTTGTAAAAAAGTCATTGGCCAACCTTTGCCTTGGGGCCCCTGTAAAAGCCTCACAGGGGTGTTCCCCTTCACCTTATTCATTTGTGACAGAAGACCATTTCATTTCATCTGAATTCACTGATTATTAGTTCCTTGGTCATACCATCATTACTACTGGTTCTCCACATGGTTGGAGAATGAGAGAGAGTGTTATCAAGCTCATAACCACTGTGCTGGCCTTGTTCTCAGTGTCATAGGTCTGTCTGTGTCAAAGTCTACATTGCTTCCTGGAAGAACTTTTACTTCTTTTATAAAGCTACACCATAATCCAACTCTTGAATTTTCCTGGGTAAATGGAAAAATTAAACAAAACAAAACAAAAAGTCTTTTAAAACTTAGAATAACAACCACCATTATGGGGAGCTTTTGACATTGTCAGAAAGACGCATTTTGGGGAAAAAAAATTAGAAGACAAAACACCAAATGGATAATATCAGCTTCTTTAATTGGAAAAATGAAACATTAAAAACAAAAAATCAAACTCCAGGATGGTCTTGAAGACCCCGTAACCTGAATCCTGCCTCAAGTTACTCTCTTAGTTTTATTCAGCTTTACCTGATTTTCCAAAAGAACTCCTGACCCTCGCTTTTCACAAAACACACACACACACTCTCTCTCTCTCTCTCTCTCTCTCTCTCTCTCTCTCTCCAATAGATTCAGTCAAGTCTGTGAACAGTAGGAAACCGAAGGTACAGATTCTGGCAGAGTAAAGGCACAGAGGTGGATAAACCACAAAGCTAAAGAAACCTGGAGTTCCCGTTGTGGCTCAGTGGTTAACGCATCTGACTAGGAACCATGAGGTTGAGGCTCGATCCCTGTCCACACTCAACGGGTTAAGGAACTGGCATTGCCATGGGCTGTGGTGTAGGTCGCAGACAAGGCTCGGATCCCACGTTGCTGTGGCAGTGGTGTAGGCCTGCGGCTACAGCTCTGATTTGACCCCTAGCCTGGGAACCTCTATATGCTGTGGGTGCGGCCCTAGAAAAGACCAAAAATAAATAAATAAATAAATAAATAAATAAAAATAAAGAAACTTAAATTTTTGGACCCCTCCTAAGGCTTTGGGAATTTCGTAACAAGGTAGTGACCTGAGCCTAAATTTGTATAACATTTGCAAAAGTAACTAAGTAGATTAATGATTGCTTAGGGCTAGTGAGGGGACAAGGGGAGAGAGTAACAGCTAAAAGATGTGGAGTTTCTCCTTGAGGTGGTGAAAACGTTCTAAAACTCACTGTAGTGATGGTTGCACCTATCTGTGAATACCTTAAAGTGACTTGTACACTTCAAATGGGTAAGCTGTACGGTACATGAAATGCATCTTAATAAGCTTTCCCTTCCCCCAAAACATATTTTCATGTCCATTAGGTAGGTCCATTCTGTCTTCCATTCAGATACACTTCCCCTCGAAACAGGTGCCTTTGGAGTGGCTGTGGTAATCTGGGGTATCCAGGAAGTTAATTTGTGAGTGTATTTAATTTTGGTTTAATGGAGACAGATTCATATAAGATGCAGTCACTTCTATGGAAATTGCTAACCACATCTGCACAGCAATGCTTTAAGGATTATTTCTACAGCCTCTGTGCTGAGCTACGGTGAAACAAAAACGAAGGCTGGAGGTCTTAGGATGAAATAAATGAATGAGTCCTGTGGTGCTCAACACCAGAGGTAGGTGGGTAATTTAAGAGAAACAAGATTTGAAATGTACATAACCAGAAGCTGTCTATGTAAAATTCTTCCAATAATCAGAGTAATCTAAAATTGTGAGACGATTCAGTCCTCATCGATGCCAATGCTGGGCCAAAATGGAAATCCACTGCTGTCAGGATCATACGTAATTTTTACACTGCGCATGTATGTCATTACGAATCCATCATGTTCTTTTCTATTTTGATGGGAATCACAGAATATACAATCTATGTCTTGGTGGGCCACAGACCTGTTGGAATGCTATCAATACTGTCTATGTCTGTGGGAGAACTTGTATTTTTTTTTTTTTTTGTCTTTTTGTCGTTTCTTGGGCCGCTCCCGCAGCATATGGAGGTTCCCAGGCTAGGGGTCGAATCGGAGCTGTAGCCACAGGCCTGCACCAGAGCCACAGCAACGCAGGATCCGAGCCGCGTCTACGACCTACACCACACCTCACGGCAACGCCGGATCCTTAATCCACTGAGCAAGAGCAGAGATCGAACCCGCAACCGCATGGTTCCTAGTCGGATTCGTTAACCACTGCACGCCACGACGGGAACATCAGAACTTGTATGTTTTATGCATCACTAACATCAATCATAAAAAACAAATTTTCTCCAACCATGCAGGAAGAAATAATGAATTCTCTTTTTAGTCAATCCTAGGAAATATCACAAAAATTGTGGTCCTAAAGAGGTGATCAGAAGACTATAGCCAAGAAAAAAATAAAGCAAAAAGATTTTTAAAAAATTGAAGCCAAAATTATGTAAGGAAAAATTATTATAAGGAGGTACCTGGGTGTTCCCATCGTGGTGCAGTGGAAACGAATCTGACTAGGAACCATGAGGTTGCAGGTTTGATCCCTCGCCTCACTCAGTGGGTTAAGGCTCCAGCGTTGCTGTGAGCTGTGGTGTAGGTCCCAGACTTGGCTTGGATCTGGCGTTGCTGTGGCTCTGGTGTAGGCCGGCAACTATAGCCTCCGTTTAGACCCCTAGCCTCGGAACTTCCATATGCCAGTGGGAGTTACCATCATGGCTCAGTGGAAACAGTCTAACTAGTATCCTGAGGATGCAGGTTTGATCCCTGGCCTCACTCAGTGAGTTTAAGGATCTGGCGCTGCCATGACCTGTGGTGTAGATCACAGATACGGCTCGGATCTGTTATTGCTGTGGCTGCGGCACAGGCCAGCGGCTACAGCTCTGATTTGACCCCTAGCCTGGGAACCTTCTCTTTTTTTTAGGGCCACACCCGCAGCATATGGAGCTTCCCAGGCGAGGAGGCCAATCGAAGCTGTAGCCACCGGCCTATGCCAGGGCCACAGCAGCACGGGATCCGAGCTGTGTCTTCGATGTACACCATAGCTCATGACAATGTCAGATCCTTAACCCACTGAGCAAGGCCAGGGGTCGAAGCTGCAACCTCATGGAGGCTAGTCAGGTTCATTAACTGCTGAGCCACGACAGGAACTCCTAGCCTGGGAACCTTCCTATGTTGTGGGTGGGGCCCTAAATAAAACTAAAAACAAAAATACAATTACTTGTAAAACTGCTCTTGGACAGAAGACAGATCTGAAGTTAAATTAAAACTATTATCAAGAGTGAAGTAAGTGCTCACGTCAACTGCACGTATCCTAAAATCGGAACCATGCAGACGATGAGCACAGCTCCTGTGCAGGGATGACATGCAAATTCGTGAAGTGTTCCATTTTTTGGGAGGGATAAGTGAGGAGTCTGGGATTAACATACACATGCTACTACATATAATAATCATCAACGAAGGCCACAAGGAACCCTCCTCGATATTCTGTAATAACCTATATGAGAAAGGAATCTGAAAAAGAACAGGTATATGTATAACTGAATTGCTCTGCTGTACACCTGAAACTAATGCAGCAGTGTAAACCAACTCTACCCGATATGAAGTAAAAATTAAAATGAAAAGAAAAATACTCTATATAAGGTAAGTTCAGAATCCTTTCTATTAAGATTGGATGACCTTAAAACCTCAAGACTCAAAATCATAAAAACCATAAATATTTAAAAAAGACATTAGGAAAGTTTCAACCAATATTCTAGAGTAGACTCAAGGTGAGATAAAGGAAGCCTAACAAACGGGCTCAAGCATGCATTATTGAATTCAATCAGAAATAATACATGAGGCGTTCCCGTCGTGGCTCAGTGGTTAATGATTCTGACTAGGAATGAGGTTGCGGGTTTGATCCCTGGCCTCGCTCAGTGGGTTAAGGATCTGGCATTGCCGTGAGCTGTGCTGTAGGTCGCAGACGAGGCTTGAATCCTGCACTGCTGTGGCTGTGGTGTAGGCCGGCAGCTACAGCTCTGATTAGACCCCTAGCCTGAGAACCTCCATATGCCACGGATGAGGCCCTACAAAAGACCAAAAAAAAAAAAGAAATAATACATGAAATGGCCATGTTAAAAAATACCCAACGGGTGTAGTTCCTGCTCTGGTGCAATGGGATTGGTGCTGTCTCTGCAGTGCCAGGACACAGGTTCAATCCCTGGCCCAGTGCACTGGGTTAAATGATCCTGCATTGCCATAGCTATGGCGTAGGAGAAAACTGCAACTTGGATCTGATCCCTGGCCTGGGAACTCCCTATGCTGTAGGGCGGCCAAAAAAGGAAAAACAAATCCAATGCGTAGTTAGATATTTCCATTTAGTCTTAGAAAGTAAATCAGTGAGAAATCCACATAATTTATGTCTCCTTATATAAAATGACACAATGAGCCTTTCTTCTTTAAAACTTGGGAGCCTGCATATAAGGACAATGGTACAGATTATAAGCAGAAGGCCCACTGAAAGAAACAGTAAAACATATTGCCTAAAAAACAAAGTGTTGAACATCTCTCCCGATGATGTCACTCCAAAAGAGACATTAGCACCCAAAAATATTCTTTCCTTCCTCTAAACTCATAAGTAGAATTATATGTAATAACAGGGAAATAATTCTTGTTGATATACAATTATTTTATCAACCTCAATCCCACTACTGTAGAACACAAAATCCTGTTGTGCACAATTTTAAAGTTGGTTGAAAGGCCAAAAGTAAATCAAGTTCACTTTCCTTTTTCTTGGTCTTTTTTCTTTTTAGGGCTGTACTTTTTTCTTTTTTGTGGTATAGGTACCCATAGCATATGGAAGTTCCCAGGCTAGGTGTCTAATAGGAGCTGTAGCTGCCAGCCTATGCCAGAGCCACAGTGATGTGGAATCCAAACTGCATCTGTGACCTACACCACAGCTCACAGCAACACCGGATCCTTAACCCACTAAGCAGGTCCAGGGATTGAACCCGCAACCTCGTGGTACCTAGTTGGATTTGTTTCTGCTGTGCCACGATGGGAACTCCCAAGTTCACGTTCCTTAAAAAAAAAAAAAAAAAAAAAAAAAGAGCAGAAGTTCCCATTGTGGCTCAGCACTAAGTAACCTGACTAGTATTCATGAGGATGTGGGTTTGATCCCTGGCCTTGCTCAATGGTTTACGGATCTGGCATTGCGGTGATCTATGGTGTAGGTTGCGGAAGCGGCTTGATCTGGCTTTGCTGTGGCTGAGGCGTAGGCTGGTGGCTACAGCTCCCTTTCGACCCCTAGCCTGGGAACTTCCATCGCAGGTTTCGGCCCTAAAAAAACGCCAAAAAAAAAAAATTAACTGCTTGTGCCAGTGTATGGGGTGGCGGGGGTCGGGGGGAAGAAAATAAAAAAACAAATTTGAGGAGTTTCTGTTGTGGCACAGTGGAAACGAGTTTGACTAGTAACCATGAGGTTTCGGGTTCAATCCCTGGCCTCGCTTAGTGGGTTAACGATCCAGTGTTGCCGTGAGCTGTGGTGTAGGTCACAGATGCAGCTTAGATCCTGTGTTGCTGTGGCTCTGGTGTAGGCCAACAGCTACAGCTCGGATTAGACCGAGCTGGGTACTGGGAACTCCAATATGCCTCAAATGCCGCCCTAAAAAGCAAAAGAACAAAAACAAAAACAAATTTGAGGGTATAAATTGTAAAGAGCTTGAAGGGAAAAGACCTATATTTACATTGGTTTAATAAAACCACATTCAAGCAGTGAGAATCTCTAATGAACCCATGTCCTAATCTATTACTGATGTTTTGGAATCATTATTAGAAAAATACTTGTTTATTCTATGGGACACAATGCCTACAATTCTAGTTTGCTTCCAGACAGAATACACTGCAGCTCTTAAGCAGGATCAGAAGATAGCTGATCTAGACATTAGAATATCTAGACTATATATAATTCAAACAATTATTAAAAATAATAGCCCTGGTCAGAGAATCTCTATAGGTAATATAGGACAAACATAGGAAAATAATGAGCACATGAGTCCAGGCTGATTATTCCTTAATCATTATAAATCTTGCTTTTGTGCACAGATACTGAAAATATTAGTCTGTGCTTTTGGAATATTATCTCAGTAACACGGTACATACTGAAGAACCACTGTCTGATAAAACCTATCTTTTAATTCTGTAGCCAATGCTTTGCCTCTTGTGTCTAACCAGTCTCATTACCTTCCAAGATCTGAAGCTTGTTTTAGCAAACTGATACCGTTCTAGCGTCTATACGTGGCCCTATCAGAGCGTTAACTCCTAATTGTGGATAAGCATATAATATGGTGGAAAAATGCAACTGTAGCTATTTGTTTACTAAATAACTAGCTTTGGTTTAAGGAATAACCCGTCAGCAATGTCTAGCTAGGGACCAACCCTCACTTGAGTTGTTTAGCCCAGGGATGCTCCGGCCAGCCTGTGACCAGGTGGCAGTGTGCTAAGTACATAAAGTGAATAGGTAATGGGAAAAATGCTGCAACATCTTCATTGTATTTTACAAAGAGCTAGTCTCTACAAGAAGGAAGCGTAAGCAAAAACTCTGGCCCTTCACCATACTTTGACATATAACCAAAACATTTCACTTCACCCATTTTACCCTAAATAAACCAAATTATAGGACTTCAAATACAAAATATTTACAGCACCTCCATTTGCAATTTCAGAGATACTAGTCTTAATGCTAGAATGTTATCCAAACAGTTTCTTGTACTTCTCTTTAAGATGACAACTTCAGAGTTCATAGTTTTATGAAATTGGATTTACTAGTTTCTGCACATGCTCTTGGACCTAGGCCAACCTGTGTGTGCTGGCTTTTGCTCCAGCCTTCTCCACAGTCACCCTTCTCCCCTAGCTCCTCAGTCTGCGAACAGGCTGAAGTTATTCTCATACCAAAAATACATATATTTCCCCAAGTTCTGTCAATTGTCCCGTCCTCTCCACTCCTTTCATGGTCTGAGGTTATGACCACAACCTGAATTCCAGTGTGTGCTCTCTACTGACCTCCTTGTCAGTCAACAGTTGGCAGAATCTTTCTGAAACACCATCTGACCAGGCTGCCGCCCTGACTAAAACTACTGGCAGAGCTCTCCATCACCTATAGGTCGTCAAAACTCCTTAAAAGGACCAAAGAGCTCCTCCATGACCCAATGCCTCCCATCTTCCCAACATCGCAGCCCACATCACCCATCTGACTGTCCCCACTTTGCCTCTCAAAATTCAATAGTGTCAAACATGGTGCCATTGACTCAAGCTTTTCTTTTGCTCTCTTGTGTCTGGAATATCTTCCTCTATGCCTGGCTAACTTATTTATCCTCATCCTTCAGGACTCAGGATATCTTCCTTTAGGAAGCTCTTCTTGACCCTATCACCTCAGTGCCTATCAACACTGTGCCCAAGTTTCCCTCTGCTGTGCTCCCCACAGTATGCTGTAAATAACACTATCAGAACTTATCATATTGCACGGACATTTTATTTTCATGTTTGTCATTCAACCCTCAAGTGCACTAACCTGTACTTAGTACAAAGTAAGCGCCCAAATATCTGCTGGTATAAAGTCTAGATTCCAGACGGAACCAAATTAAAGTCTCAAACTTACACTTTAGGTCTTGGTTTAAAAAAAATGAACTGACCCTTATAGTATTGGCATTGCTACTCTGCTTTTATAAAGCTTTCTGAGGACTAATGGTGTGGAATGGGTGAAATAATCCTACTGGTTTTTGTTTTTTGGCTGTACCCGTGGCATGTAGAGGTTCCTGGGCCAGGGATTGAACCTGGGCTGCAGCAGAGAGAATGCTGGATCCTTGACTGCTAGGCCACCAGTGAACTCCAAAATGACCCCACCTTATTTTAAAGATTAAAAATAGGGAGTTCCCATCGTGGCTCAGTGGAAACAAATCTGACTAGCATCCACGAGGATGCAGGTTTGATCCCTGGCCTCGCTCAGTGGGTTAAAGATCTGGCGTTGACTATGGAGAACAGTTTGGAGATACCTTAGAAATCTATACATAGAACTTCCATATGACCCCGCAATTCCACTCTTGGACATCTATCCGGACAAAACTCTACTTCAAAGAGACACATGCACCCGCATGTTCATTGCAGCACTATTCACAATAGCCAGGACATGGAAACAACCCAAATGTCCATCAACAGATGATTGGATTCGGAAGATGGGGTATATATACACAATGGAATACCACTCAGCCATAAAAAAGAATGACATCATGCCATTTGCAGCAACATGGATGGAACTAGAGAATCTCATCCTGAGTGAAATGAGCCAGAAAGACAAGGACAAATACCATATGATATCACTTATAACTGGAATCTAATATCCAGCACAAATGAACATCTCCTCAGAAAAGAAAATCATGGACTTGGAGAAAAGACTTGTGGCTGCCTGATGGGAGGGGGAGGAAGTGGGAGGGATCGGGAGCTTGGGCTTATCAGACACAACTTAGAATAGATTTACAAGGAGATCCTGCTGAATAGCATTGAGAACTTTGTCTAGATACTCATGTTGCAACAGAAGAAAGGCTGGGGGAAAAATGTAATTGTAATGTATACATGTAAGGATAACCTGACCCCCTTGCTGTACAGTGGGGGGGAAAAAAAAAAATCAAGAAAGAAAAAAAAAAAAAAAAAAAAGATCTGGCGTTGCCGTGAGCTGTGGTGGGTCACAGACGCAGTTCGGATCTGGTATTGCTGTGGCTCTGGCATAGGCTGGCGGCTACAGCTCCAATTTGACCCCTAGCCTGGGAATTTCCATATGCTGTGGGTATGGCCCTAAAAAGAAAAAAAATTAAAAAAAAATTGAAAATAAAATCCAAAATTGGAGGCAAACAATACACTCGCATAGATACTTTTATCATCTATCCCTAACAGAACAAAAAACAAAAGCCAAAAAGCCTAGAGGACTGATGACTGTCCTTTCACTGCCTTTTTTTTTTTTTTTTTTTAAGGGCTGCACCCACGGCATATGGAAGTTCCTGGGCTAGGGTCGAATAGGAGCTACAGATGCTACCCTACACCACAGCCACAGCAACTCGGGATCTGAGCCTCAGACCTACACCACAGCTCACGGCAGCACTGGATCCTTAACCCACTGTGCAAGTCCAGGGACCTAACCTCCGTCTTCATGGATACTAGTCACACTTGCCACCACTGAGCCACCACAGGAACTCTTACTGCTGATAATTTTATACTGAGATATAAGCTAGGATGTCTGCTAGTGACATTTAATTGACGCGTCTGCCACACTAAACTGACTTGAGTTTTGTCGTGCTTGGTGTAATCACACCAGACCTAACGTCCTATTTCAAAACGGCTGATTCCCTGGCCACACCATCCACTTTAAGGAGATCAGGGCCCTGCTGAGAGAGTATCATGTCCCTCCTAGTTCCCCTTTTCCTTCAAAGAGCAACTCACTTTCACAGAGGGACAGAGCTTCTCCTCACAATCGGCTCCAGATTCAGGGTTCCCACACGCCAGCTTACTTTACATAAATGCCCTCAAGAATCACCGTCGCTTTTCCTTTGTCAAATTGTTCTTCTCCCATGGGTAGGTCTTCAAAGTGTCCAACTTTTTGTAGAAATAGCATTTCAAAAGATGGCAAACTGTTTTAGAAACAAGACATACTAATACACCTAAGTCTTTATTTATTTGGCTCTAGGAAGAGTTTGCATGAAAATGAGCCTATATGGCAGGTACAGAATGTACTGTAACAGCACCAGAGAGGTCCATCCTCTCTGCTCTACAGAGCCTCAGTGTTTAATACATACATGTGACGTTAGCCATAAAACCAGAGAGTCCAGGAAAAAAGGAGCCCTTTAGGAAAAATTCAGTTTAGAGTGACTTTTCAAGTTGACCCTTTTTTTTCATATACTTAAATTCAAATAACGGATACATTCACAGGCCCAAATGTTGGCATAGAATAAAATCATGTTCATTTATTTTTCTGCATCTTAGAATTAGAAGGCATAAAATTAAATACGTTGAATGTAATAAATTCATCCATACAAGTGCAAGTTTCCAGCTATAATGCATTTTATGGCAGATTTATCATTTAAAAAATGTACCAGAAAATCAAAAAAGAGGGAGTAGGTCCATTTAACTTTTATTGAAGTGTATGTAGGAGGTCTTCAGAAATCAAATATGAGCATGAAGATATGGCCAAACATAAAATCTATCAAATTCAGTGAAAAGTTGCTGACTTTAAATAGTAGTTGTAAGAATGACCAATATATATTCTTTGTTAACAACCCCTCACTCTACAGTAAAAAAAAAAAAAAATAAACATTCAGTAAACATTCTTTCCTAAGGTAGTTTCCCTTATATATCAGTGATTTATCCATTTCTTTGTATACACAAATTTGTTGAACATACCAATCAGTGGTTCTCACAATTGAAAAATAAAAGCACAAAAAAGTTTACACTCTTGTACAGGTAAATAAAAGATCACCTTGAATTAAACTGGATCTCCTTAAGGGCGTAGTATAGTTTCAGTTTCATTACCTATTACATAATTAGTTTCTTACATACAAATATTGACATATTTGGCTTGTGCTTCAAAGCCTTTGTGTCTATGAAGTCCGTATCAACACAGCTCATAATTTGAAGTCACTGGGGAGCTCTTTACTGCTGCTGGGTTTGACCTGATCATGCATTAGCGTCTCCTCAGCACCGGCTGTGGCACTGCACATCTCCGAGGCATCATCGGCATCAGGGTCCAGGCCCTCGGGACAGGGGAGTTTCAGCAGCTCTTCCCGGAGCTGAGCAGTGTGACGCTATGCAAGGAAAATGAATGATGTTAGAACGGTAACCCTTGGATTCTAGCACAGCACTGGAGGGAGGAATGGCATTTAAAGCAAAGCTCAACACACTGAGGATCTTCCTTATGCCAGCTACTCTAAAAGGTAGTGAACAAAACTGGCAAAAATATCTACTTGCAAAATAATTGCTGTTGCTGCTAAGCCCAGAGTACTGAGTAGCATGCCCACAGACCGTACTAACGTTTCTGTAGCAGAAACAACATTGCTGATGGCTTACAGATACTAGTCATGGGCCACATAGACTCTTTTTTTTTTTTTTCTTTTTGGCTGCAACTGGGGCACGTGGAAGTTCCCCGGCCAGGGACCAAACCTGTGTTGCAGCTGCAGCTTGTGCCACAACTGCAACAACTCCATGTCCTTAACCTGCTGTGCTACAAGGGAACTTCCCACAAACACTCTTTCAAATTAAAGAGAACCTCTTGATTTGTAATACATGCTGCCTCTGACTAAATGTTTTTGGGAAAAAGACAAGTCCATATATTTAAATAAACCCACTGCTGTTTCAGTGAATGAAAAGAGAATTTACCAGGTACGAGGCCCTACGGTGAATGTTTGTAGAATGTTTCATACTCATTATCTCATGTAATGCTTGGAATACACCTTAGAAATAATTTTATCATTAGAAGTGTTAAAAATGTAAGCAAATGAAGAAGAAGTTCTAGAGAGATTACATAACATTTTATTCCCCTACACTGCAATTTAGGGAAAGACGTAGTGTGTGGTTTTTTGGTTTTTTGCGGTTTTTTTGCTTTTTAGAGGCACACCTGCGGCACATGGAAGTTCCCAGGCTAGGGGTCGAACTGGAGCCACAGCCCCAGACTGTGCTACAGCCAAAGCAACAGTGGGATCCAAGCCACATCTGTGACCTATACTACAGCTCACAGCAATGCTGGATCCTTAATCCACTGAGTGAGGCCAGAGATCAAACCTGCATCGTCATGGGCACTAGTCAGGTTTGTTACCACTGAGCCACAACGGGAACTCTGATGTAGAGAAGTTAATACAGAAGTTGGTTGTCTACAAACACTAAATTTTAGTTTTTAATTTTCTAGTGGGAGAGAAATGATCTCAAATCTCACAGCAAGGGCTCTGAAAATTAGTTGTGTCAATAACTGACTGTGAAAATTAACCAACAGAGAAGAAGGCGCTGTGTTCAACAATAACAATGTAAAAGTGCTGAGTAATAGAAGGCAATACAGTGGGATAGAGAGAGCTAATGTAGTATGCTGTTTTATCTAAGGGATTTGAGTGTCTGTGGATTTTGGCATCTGCAAAGGGTCCTGGACCAATCCCCTGTGGATATGGGAGGACCGACCATATGTCTCTGAACTTTAGAGCCTTGATTTTTTTTTGTCTTTTTGGGGCCACACCCGAGGCATATGGAGGTTCCTAGGCTAGAGGTCCACTTGGAGCTGTAGCCACTGGCCTATGCTGGAGGCGCAGCAATGCGGGATCCAAGCTGCATCTGTGAGCTACACCATAGCTCATGGCAAGGCCGGAACCTTAACCCACTGAGCGAAGCCAGGGATAGAACCTGCATCCTCATGGACACTAGTCAGGTTCGTTAACTGCTGAACCATGACGGGAACTCCCAGAGCCTTAATTTTGGTGGGAGGTATAAGACTTATAAACAAGATTAAGACAACTACACATTTATAGCCATTTATAAGGTTTCAAAGCATATTTATCCATGCTGGTAACTCAAATATTTTCTAGCCCCAATTTTCCTTCCACTGTGGACAATAGGAGAAAACACTAGGGATGAAGAAAAAACCCTGATGATTATAAAGGCCCTTGACGTGGGAATACTATGCCTTTATTGTGAAATCAAACTGAATCGCTGCATACTTTCCTCAAGTAGCATTCAGCAGCAAAACTACACCTGAAATGATATAAATTTGGACTCATTCGGGGATAGAAATTTCCAAAACAAGGTGGCACAGAAACAGAGAATAAAAACTTGAGATGTAAGCATGAAACTGACTAAAATAACAAAGTTAAAGAAAGCTGGGCCTTCGCCACTGAGGTTTTGTGTAAGAGAAAGCCATATATCAACACACATATGGGGAGGATCAACCTGGTTATGTGCTGTAGAAAGAACTGGAAAGGGGAAAACCTACGGCAAGGAAGACTGAACTATGAGAACTGAATAGAAAAATGGGGACAGGGCAGGGAGGGGTTTTTACTCTTATGAAGGCAGCCCTGACAGGACCTAGCACTGACCAGGTAGGTGTACTAGATGAAGAGGGAGTGAAAAAATATCCGAAGACTTTAAGACAAAAAAGTTGTCAAAAAATTAAGTAAATAAAGTTAGAAGATCTGACTGGAGGAAAGTTAAATTCTAATTTTAGATCCTGAATGAAGTGATGACAGGATACCCAAGTAATAATGCCAGTAATATGACTTTGAGAAAGCTAAGAGCAGACAACAATGTGAAAAGTCTTTCCCCCTCCCCCTTTTTAGGGCCATATCTGCAACATATGGAAGTTCCTGGGCCAGAGGCCAAATCAGAGCTGCAGCTGCCAGCCTTCACCATAGCCACAGCAATGCCAGATCCTTAACCCCCTAAGCAAGGCCCGGGATTGAACCCACATCCTCAAGGACACTATGTCAGGTTCTTAACCCGCTGAGCTACAATGGGAACTCCTGAAAAGTCATTTTTAAAGAGTAAACAGCCAATGCTGGGGTGCAGATACAACAATAGAGAAAGAGAATAAAACAGCCCGGAGGGCCAAATAGTAATCCTTCAGATACACAAGCATTCGGGAAAAGAGTAAAACAAAAACATACTGAAAGAATTAGAGCATGAGAAGAGGAGCTTACAGATGAAATAGATTCTTACTGTCATTATCTAATCATTTTAAGTGAAGATACTTTTAAAGTTAGAAGGAAAGGAGCTTGTACAGATGAACATAATTGGTAGAGGATAAAAGGAACAGAGGTGAGTGAAGACAGATATCGCAAGGCAGGGAAAAAAGGGTGGCTATTCAAGGTATGATTTCCACATACAAAAATAAGTCTCCCAAACCGTCATGATCTACAACAGCTATTCTGTGAATGCCCACATGGAAAACAAGTGCTCGCCTCCCCCAAAACAGGGCTGCATCATAGCTGCTTCCACCAATCAGTTGCTGGAGACTTTGCAACTTCCATCTCCCTCATTACTCCATGTAATAAAATTCTGGAAGGTAAGAGGGCGAGGGCAACAGTTAAAGGAATAAAAACAGTCACTCATGAAGCACATTTTGGTGCCAAAATCTGCAAACAACTCTATGACACTCTGTTGGCTCAGTCCCTGCACTCATTTTTAATTTTAGGAAATGTCAGTTCATTGTCAAAAGGAACATCTTTTCTGTAGACCTCTGGATAGCTTCTGAACTTAAAATAATAAATTTAATGTTTCTTTCAAGTGATCACAGTTCTATCAGTGATTATATAACTCTTCTTTTAAGGCCACCAACAAGGCTCCGGTGAGGAAGGATCACGCACCTTGAGAGCTGCTGCATGGTGAGACATAGTTCTGCCCACCCGCTTATCACTGCTGTACTGCTGGATGTCTGCAATCCACTCCTCACACTGGGCCATGATCTCAACTCTTTTCAAATAAAAATGTTTATGTATAACCTTAAAAACAAAACAAGCAAGAGAACAAAATGTGTTCAGGTCAGAATTTAAAAAGACAATGTACGTGGCATTACAAATAAATGAAATTTAAAAGAAACTGCATTTATTTTTTTTTCCTCTCCATAAAACTCAGTGTGCCGAACTCATACACTGTAATGGGAATGTAGGGAAGAATTCAGGGAAGAATCAGGATTTTGACATCATATAACATGTGCTGAAATATTCGGTTCTACAAAAGAAAATAATGCCCAATCCCACTCAGACATTTCAATAGTTAATCTTACCTAGAGAACATAAGACATATATAAGGCAATAGAGTTAGCAGATGGATGTAAATAAATGAATAAGCAGGGGAAAAGTACTGACAATGGAAAAACTGTCAATTTCTATCTTTAACACAGAGCTCGGAGATCCCAGCGTGGCTCAGCAGAAACAAATCTGAACTAATGTCCATGAGAATGCAGGTTTGAGCCCTGGCCTCACTCAATGGGTTAATGACCAGCTGTTGCCAGGAGCTGTGGTGTAGGATCCTGCAGGTCGGATCCTGTGTTGTTGTGGCTGTGGCGTAAGCCGGCAGCTACAGCTCGGATTCGATCCCTAGCCTGGGAACCTCCACGTGCTGCCCGTGCGGCCCTAAACAAACAAACAAACAAACAAAGAATTCAAAGAACACCTAGATGAGTAAAGAGTCACTAAATGTTACAGAGATTCAAGAAATCAAAAGAAATCAAAACATAGCCCTAAAAGAGGCATTATTATTACTCTCTTACTCTTCTGGTTAATCTAGGAACAAGATTTTATTGTATCTTTTCATTTTTTTCCCCATTTTTAAAAGTTTTATTGAAGCACAGTTGATTTAAAAAAATTTTTTTTTGGTCTTTTTAGGGCCACACCCACAGCATGTGGAGGTTCCCAGCCTACACCACAACCACAGCAATGCCAGATCCAAGCCATCTCTGCAACCTACACCCTGGCTCACGGCAGTGCCGGATCCTTAACCCACTGAGCAAGGCCAGGGATTGAACCCACAACTTCATGGTTCCTAGTCGGATTCGTTTCCACTGCGCCACGATGGGAACTCTGATTTAAAATTTTATTTCATGAAGTTAATTTTCTTGTGATAAATATGCTTTACATTTCAGATTTTTAAAATTCTTTTATAAATCAATAGCAAAAAAAAAACCCAAAAAAACAAAAAAAAAAACCAATCAAAAAATGGGCGGAAAACTTAAATAAACACTTCAAGGAAGATATTCCGATGGCCAAGAGGCACATGAAAAGATGATATACATCACTAATTATCAGAGAAATGCAAATCAAAACTACAATGAGGTACTGCCTCACACTGGTCAGAATGACCATCATCAAAAAGTCTACAAATAACAAATGCTGGGGAGGGTGTGGAGAAAAGGGAGGCCCCCCTACACTGTTGGTGGGAATGTAAAGTTTGTGCAACCATCATGGACAACAGTATGAAGGATCCTCAGAAAACTTAAAACAGAATTACCACATGATCCGATAATTCCACTCCTGGGCATACATCTGGACAAAACTGTAATTCTCCTGTTGTGGCAAAGCAGAAACGAATCTGACTAGTATCCATGAGGATGCGGGTTCCATCCCTGGCCTCACTCTGGGTTGGGGATCTGGCATTGCCGTGAGCTGTGGTGTAGGTCATAGATGAGGCTCGGATCTGGGATTGCTGTGGCTGTGGTGTAGGCCAGCAGCTGCAGCTCTGATTCAATCCCTCACCTGGGAACTTCTATATGCCTTGGGTGTGGCCCTAAAAACAATAAAACAAAAAAAACCCCCCAAAAAAACAAAAAAAAAGAGAGAGAGAAAGAGACACAAAAAGATACAGGCACTCCAGGAGTTCCCGTCGTGGCACAGTGGTTAACGAATACGACTAGGAACCATGAGGTTGCGGGTTCGATCCCTGCCCTTGCTCAGTGGGTTAAGGATCCGGCGTTGCCGTGAGCTGTGGTGTAGGTCGCAGACACAGCTCGGATCCTGTGTTGCTGTGGCTCTGGCGTAGGCTGGCAGCTACAGCTCTGATTAGACCCCCTAGCCTGGGAACCTCCATATGCCGCAGGAGCAGCCCAAGAAATGGCAAAAAAAAAAAAAGACAAAAAAAAAAAAAAAAAAAAAGATACAGGCACTCCAGCGTTCAGAGCAGCACTATTCACAACAGCCAAGACATGGAAACAATCTAAATGACCATTAACAAATGAATGGATGCAGAGGATGTGATACACACACATATATGCACACAGTGGAATACTACTCTGCCATAATAATGAATAATGCCATTTGCAGCAACATGGATGGACCGAGAGATTACCATACTAAGTGAAGTAAGAAAGGGAAAGGCAAATACCATATGACACCACTTGTGTAGAATCTAAAATATGATGCAGGAGTTCCCACTGCGGCACCATGGGTTACTGACCAGCTTGTCTCTGTGCTGGTTCAATCCCTGGCCTGGTGCAGTGGGTTAAAGGAACCAGCACTGCTGCATCTGTGATGTAGGTCTCAACTAGAGCTCAGATTCAATCCCTGACTTGGGGACTTCCATATGCCACAGGTGTGGCTATTAAAAAAATTTTTTTTAAATGACACAGATTAACCTATCCATGAAACAGAAACAGACTCATGGACATGAGAAGAGTCTTGCAGGTTCTCAAGGAGGGAGGTTGGGGTTACTAAGATGTAAGCTGTTATATATGGAGTGGATAAACAAGGTCTTAGTGTATTGTACAGGGAACTATATTCAATATCCTATGATAAATCCTAATGGAAAAGAATACTTTAAAGTAAGAAGGTATATGTGTACAACTGAATCAGTTTGCTGTGCAGCAGAAATTAACACAACATGGTAAATCAACTATACTTTGATTTAAAAAAAGTTACATTTTGTCCTTGAAAAACAGTAATATTTCTCTGTAAGTAGTAAGAGTCTATTTTTGACAAATTTTAGCTAGAAAATAGATCAATTTGGACATATTATTCTGTATACTGGGGAAGCTCCTTATTACACTGCCCTGAAGAAAAGGGATTAATATCCACAAGGGAAAAAAATCATTAGGAAAACCCAGGAATGGATGCAATATACCAATAAGTTACTGAGTTTGATGCCTACAGGGATAAAAAAGAGTAAGACACAATCGGACACAAAGAGCTGTGATAATCAAAAAAACAAATGGGAGATGAGTGCACAAGAAAAAGATACTTTTTAAAAAAAAGATAGGCATTCCCACCACAGTGCAGCGGTTAAGAATCCTACGACAGAGGCACGGGTTGTTGCAGAGGTTTGCGTTCGATCCCCAGCCTAGAACCCAGGGTTGCTGTGACTGTGGCTCAGATTCAGTCCCTGGCCAGCGAACTCCCACATGCAGTGTTACCATAAAAATAAAAACTAAAAAAACCAAAAACAAACAGGAAGTTCCCTTCTGGTGCAGCACATTAAGGATCCATCGTTGACACAACTGTGGCGCAGGTTTAATCCCTAGCCGGGGTAGCCAAAAAATAAAATACAAAACAAGGAGTTCCTGCCGTGGCTCAGCGGAAACGAATCTGAATAGCATCCATGAGGACGCAGGTTTGATACCTGGCCTCACTCAGTGGGTTAAGGATCCGGAGGTGCTGTGAGCTGTGGTGTAAGTCGCAGACAGGGCTTGGATCCCAAGTTGCTGTGGCTGTGGTGGAGGCCGGCGGCTACAACTCCAATTCCACCCCTGGCCTAGGAAATTCCATATACTGCTGGTGTAGCCCTAGAAAGATAAAAACAAAACAAAACAACAATAAACAACAAAAACAAAGCCCAAGGAATTCAAAGACTAGCAAGTCACATCTGACTGGGAAAATTAGACAATGAAGGATTATTGTTTCAAATTATACTTATTTGCTGTTTGTAAAAGTCATGCCCCTATTCTGAGTCCCCTGTGCCAACCGCTTATTCTTCCAGAAAAAAAAAAAAAAAATTTTAAGCATGATCCAACAAATTATGTTAACTGCGTATGTATACTTACAATTTTTTCGATACATTTAAAAATTGAAGATTACACGTATATAAAATTTGAGAAAAGTGCTCAAATCATGTGTACAATTGAATTCACTTTCCTACAGTGAACACCCCAACGATAACCTCTACTCAAATAAGAAACATAACATTACCAGGCGTGCCAGAAGGCCCTCCTTGTGTGACTTCTCACCATCAACTTTCATCCAAAAATATACACTATGTTGACTTTACTCTTATGGTAGTTTAACTCTTTTTTTGAACTTTTTATAAATGGAATCGTATGGAATGCAATCTTGAGCCTGGCTTCTTATGCTCTTTATTGTATTTATGATATCTGCCCATGTTAATATGTAAAGGAATTCACTCATTTACATAGCTGTATTCCATTTTATGACTATTCCATAATTTGTCCATTCATTATACTGATGGACAATTGGACTGTTTCCAGTTTTAGCAATTATGAATTAAACTTTTCTCTACACCTCATACGTATGTAGTTTCTATTAAGCATATGCTAAGGAGTGGAATTGTTAGTCATAAAGCATATATATATATATTCAGCTTACTACATGCCTAAGGGTTTTCCACACAGGCTATGCCTATTTATATTTTCATCATAAAGTCTACTAGAACTCCAGGTGCTCCTCATCCTAGCAGTTGGTAACAAAAGTCTTGAAATTCTCACAGATGCTGAAGGAGAGGCAGACAGGAGTCAGACAATGTAGTTTTGCAGGCTAAGGTAAGGACTTGTGTTTTCTTCTTCATTTAATGGGAAGTCACTGGAGTGAGATGATCTGATTATGTGTGGAGAATTGCTGCAGAAGGACTCAAGTAGAAGCAGGGAAATCAGTTAGATAATTATTTCAGTTATTCAAACAATAGATAATGGCGGCTTAAAATAGGCTGGCCATAGCAAAGATGTATATTTATTGGAGAATGGTTGATTTACAATGTTGTGTTAGTTTCCGGAATACAGGAAAGTGATTCAGTTATACACACACATATATACATAGATAAATATATGTGTTCTTTTACATATTCTATTCCATTATGGTTTATTATAATAGATTGACTATAGTTCCTCCTGATATGCAGTATGCCTTTGTTGTTTATCTACTCTCTATACAGTAGTTTGTATCAGCTAATCCCAAACTTCTACGTTATCCCACGCTGGCCCGTTTCCCCCTCTGGAAACCATAACTTTGTTTCTATGCCTGTGAGTCTGTATCTGTTTTGTAAATAAGGTCATTTGAATCATATTTTAGATTCTACATATAAGTGGTATCATGGGGTATTTGTCCTTATGTGTCTGATTTACTTCATTCAGTAATAATCTCCAGGTCTACCCATTTTGTTACAAATGGCATTATTTCATTCTTCTTTATGACCAAATAGTATTCCATTGTATATATGTACCACGCCTTTGTCCATTCCTCTGTCAGTGGACATTTAGGTTGTTTCCATGATGTCACTACTGTAAATAATACTGCTATGAACAATGGGGTGCATGCATCTTTTTGAATTATAGTTTTCTCCGAATAAATGCCTAAGAGTGGGACTGCTAGATCATATGACAATGTTGATGATATCATCACCAAGTTCTGATTATGTTTTGAATGGTAAAGCCAAATCTGTTAATAGACTGAATCTTGTATGTGAGAAAAAGAATGAAGCCACAGATGGTTTGGATTTTGGGCTTAGGCAATGGTGCTTTTACTGAGAGAAGAAAGGAAGGAAAAATCAAGAGTACAGTTTTATAATTGTTAAGTTTGAGGTGGCTATCATACGTTCTACTAGACTTGTCAAGTAGTTTATGTATTTAGATTCATTATCTGAGTCTGAAGGGCACTGAAGAAATTAATTTATGATATAAACAGGAGGAATATAAGTTTTTCAAGGGGCAGGAACTGAGTTTCATCTTTCCTTTAGTTCAGAGTACCTTAGTGCAGTACTGAGTTACAGCTGATATTTGACATGGTTGCAAAATGAACTACCTAATATAAGTAACCCGAGCTTGAAAACAGATTATTATGCTTAAGAGCATAAAGAAATGCAACTTTTGTATTTCCTGTAATATTAGGAAAAGTGATTTCCGACAGCCTTGAATGCAAGCCTTAGCAAAAAAAAGACCAAAAAACAAAAAACCAAACTTTGTTATTCAAAATGTAAATTTTCACTTAATAATAACAAAGGACAAAGCATCTTTACATTCCTTCAGGGTCTATTCATCAATGCTACTTGATGAGGAAGGCTACAGGCATAATGCGACACAGTAATCCCATATTTGCTTACTTAAAGAGCAATACTCTGTCAGGTAAACATGCCAATTTTTTCTCTAAAATGCTGAGTTTCTAGTACAAACTAAGAAACTGATGATCAAGAGAAACAATTCAGGAAAGGAAAGTGTTGCATAGCAAATTTAAAGATGTGATGATGTAATCTGATACGACAGGGAAAAAAATCTACTCATACTGTAGCCAAACTAAGGAGCACTAACTAAGCACAGGAAAAGAGAGAGCCACATTTCAGGATGTGATAAAATAAAAGCACCTGACAGTATCAAGACAGGTTTCAGAAACTAAGCCCAACTTATTCCTAAAGAAAAGAAAATGTCTTTTCTTCAGTGTTTACACAGATATTAATATAAGGGAAAAGACAACTAGAGAGTGTCTTAGTTTTGCAAGACAACTAGAGAGTGTCTTAGTTTCTAGTGAAAAAGAGAGTATTTTCATGAGGAGTATTTTTAGTAACATATTCTAGCATACACTAACATAACTACCACCTCCAGTAAGCTAGTAGAATGGTAGTCATGAAAAATAAGGAATTAATTAAACTGTCCCAAAATATAGTCAGATGCCTTTTAGGAAGTAAATAATTTAAAAAACTCATCGGTACTACATTATTACCAAATTTTTAAATTAAAAATGATAGTAAAGTTTAGTATACCGCAGATACTCTAAATATAAATGCAAGTACAATACCAACACACTGTACTATATGATGTCTTTAATAAAGTATTCCCATTAATTTTATTAAACATACCTCTTTAAAACATGGTGAAGGGTTTCTGATTTGTTCTAGCATTGCCCACTTAACCGTAGCTTGTCGAATGTTCCCATCGTATTCTCGAGAACTCTGTGTGCCACTGGGAGTGCCTCTAGACCGTTCATATCCTGGTTCATTAAAATAAGGCTCAGCTACTAATATAAGAGACTGAACAGACACCAACACCTGAGGAACAAAGAAAGAAAGAACAGTTATGATGGAATGTACCCCCAGTAAATAAATATCTTGCTTTATCAACCAGGAGCCCCTTTTAATATGTACTTCCACATATTTTTATCACCATAAAATCAATGTTAATAATTACGACACTCAAATACTTTATTATCAAAGCAATATTAAAACAGGCAAAGTAGAATATTATATAATATTTATGTATCATGTTGAAATCCTTAAAAACGGAAAAAGAAAAATAGGTATAAAGATGCTATTTCCTGAAACTATTAAAAAACACTTGTTTATATATATCTCATACCACTTTAGACATCATTTTGCCCAAACTGTCCTCACTCTTAAAAGAGTATAAAGCTGACCATGTACTCTTAAAAACATTCACTGTAAGGAAATCTACATGTGAGGCAGTCTTTACTTTCATTCCAAGGAAAACTAACTTTCACAGTACCACAAAAATCTTATTACTAGATGCTTTCATTGGCAAAATGACATAGCTCTAATACCACCTCTGACCCCCTACTTACATACCAGGTTTGTTTTTCCAGATGTAAAAAACATTGAGAGAGCTCCTTCTTAGTTAATAGAATACTGCTAGCTAATATATTTATATAACTAGCTAATATGACATCTTTGGAGGAAAGAAAACATTAGATACAATCTGCCCCCCTCATAAATGAGAAAGGATTAGCAGTAGTTCATTTTCACTAGGAAATATGATTGAACAATGTCAAAGATACGCATCTTAGATGAAAAGGGATATATTTTCTTAGATAATTTTAAAAATGGGAACTTGAACCTGAAATATATGACCTAAGAACAGATAAGCTTAAATATGACCTCAAGTAACCATGTTATAGAGACCAAGGTCAACTCTACGTACAAAAAAAAAAAAAAGAAAACAAACCAAAAACCAAACAAACAAAAAAACCAAAAATACAAAACCCCACACCTATATAATTCTGAAGCAAAGATCTCATAATTTGAAACTAAACATATTACTGAAGGAAAGGGATTTTCCTTGGCTATATACTTTTTCTTAAATCTGACACTTCCGAAATAACCTTCCAGGGTAATATTTATTAGTTCCTTTCCTCCTCCCCCCACCTTTTATTGTCTTTTTAGGGCCGGGCCTGTGGCATATGGAGGTTCCCAGGCTAGGGGTCCAACTGGAGCTGTAGCTGCTGGCCTATGCCACAGGCACAACAACGCAGGATATGAGCTGGGTCTGAAACCTACACCACAGCTCACGGCAACGCTGGATCCCCAAATCACTGATCGAGACCAGGGACAGAACCCACATCCTCATGGATACGAGTTGGGTTCGTTAACCACTGAGCCATGATGGGAACTCTCCTCTTCCCTTTTAAATACTCTTCCTCCTATATGAGTAGGGTATATCTCCATTTTCCACAAAGGCAGAGAAAGAAATTCTGTAACATAAGATTCAGTTACTCAATCTACCTCACCTTCTTTGAGACACAATATATAGTTTTATAAATCTCAGGCAGTTGTAGATTCAAAAGATTAAGAAAAAATACACTGAATTATCAAGTTTGCATTTGACAACAACAAAGACATTTACTAGCAGAACAATATTTCTTGGAATTAAATGCAAAGAATAATTTGTAACACGTTATTTTATCACTAGGTGACATCATGTATTTACTTTTTTTTTTTTTTTTTTGGTCTTTTTGCTTTTTCTAGGGCCGCTCCAGCAGCGGCATATGGAAGTGCCCAGGCTAGGGGTCGAATCGGAGCCATAGCCGCCGGCCTACACCACAGACACAGCAGTGCGGGATCCGAGCCACGTCTGCAACCTACGACACAGTTCATGGCAACGCCAGATCCTTTAACCCACTAAGCGAGGCCAGGGATTGAACCCGCAACTTCATGGTTCCTAGTCGGATTCGTTAACCACTGCGCCACGACGGGAACTCTTGTATTTACTTTTTAAGGGCATCTTCTATTTACTTTTTAAACATGTTCCTTTTAGGAGATATATAAATGCCACTTAATTTTTCTTCAGTGTACTCAGCTATTTAGGAGTTAAAACATTCATTTTATGGAATTTCTGGAGTCTTGAATTACCTGACCTGTTTACTCATTGTATTTCGTAGCACACTTTACAACTTCAAAACACTGGCATTAAAAAACAGTAAATAAATCCTTGGGAAAAAAAATTTTCTCTTTTTTAAAAGAATCTGATTTTCAGTGCTCAAAATTAACAGGGTTTATCTAGCTCTGAGAAACTTCATCCCCTCAGAATCCATTTCTTTTCATCTGTAAAACAGGGGTAATACATACTTACATTATAGGATGACTGTGAGAATTAAATAAGCTTCTTTTTGGAGGGGGGACAGGATCAGGGGTACAAAATGTAGGGCTCAGAAGTAAATATAACTAATACACAAGAGCTATTCTTTCTTGGAGAGAAAATGACAATAGGCATCCAGAAGATGGCAAAATGCAAAACAAAATCACTTCTACTCTAAAACCAGCATGTTTTAACCTGTGTAATAGAGTTACGTGAAAATGGTGTCAGGTGAATTCTATTTTGATCAACAAAACTTAAATAAAAGAGTTTCCTGGATCAAACCAAAAAAACCCCCAATGTTCATCATAGCTACAACTGGCTAAAGAGTAGTCTTAGAAAATGAGTTAAGATGGTAATTATAAGAGAAACATCAACTATATACTACATTATATTATATACCTATAGTGATACTTGAACTAATAATAAAAAGAATATATTTTCATTCCACAATTTAAGTCATTGATTTTTAGTCAATTCTTTGGTCTTTTCACAAAGTCAGGAGTCACAAAAACTTTTATGCATAGCCTGAATTTACTCTCCCTCTCCTCTCTAGCTTTATGTTAGCATCCATAAAACTTTAATATGTTCTCACTATAATTTATTCAGAGACTGACTAAATCAAGAACCACATAATAGCTTTCTTTCATTATGTGTGTCAAACAAAAATTTTAACCCAGTTGTATGCTCTTCTATCAGGCCACTCAAGTGCTCTGCAAGTAAGAATCAGAAATTCTAAGTTTTATGAATTCCAGGACAGTACTTCGAAGCTTTAGATGAGTCCCATTATTAACCAGACCATAGAAGAAACATACCCTGTGTGCAGAGATATGTAATACTTATAGTCATTAAATTCTACCCACCTGAGGTTGAGCCCACTAGTGACTGCAAGATGGGAGAGGCTAATTTGTCTGTTCTTGTTGCACCAGAGTATACTTTAAGGCCAAGTAAGGAATTTTTTAAAAGGCAATTTTTTAAAATTTATTTTTATTTATTTTTTTGTCTAGTCTAGGGCCACACCCGAGGCATATGGAGGTTCCTAGGCTAGGGGTTGAATCAGAGCTATAGCTGCTGGCCTAAGCCATAGCCACAGCAACGCTAGATCCAAGCCGTATCTGTGACCTACACCACAGCTCATGGCAACACTGGATCCTTAATCCACTGAGAAAGGCCAGGGATCAAACCTGCAACCTCATGGTTCCTACTCAGATCTGTTAACCACTGAGCCATGACGGGAACTCCTAAAAAGCAATTTTGACAAAAATAATTTTTTTTTGTCTTTTTAGGGCCACACCCATGGTACGTACCTGGAAGTTCCCAGGTTAGGGATCGATTTGGAGCTAGAGCACAAGAACAACGCAGGATATGGGCAGCATCTGGGACCTACACTACACAGCTCATGGCAACATGGGATCCTTAACCCACTGAGTGACACTAGGGATCAAACCCAAGTCCTCATGCATACTAGTCGGGTTTGTTTCTGCTGAGGCACAGTGGGAACTCCTGAAATTTGTGTTCAATGCCCTAATTTAAGATTCTAAACTCCAGGAGTTCCTGTCATGGCTGAGTAGTAACCAACCCAACTAGTATACATGAGGATGTGGGTTTGATCTCTGGCCTCGCTCAGTGGGTTAAGGATCCGGTGTTGCCATGAGCTATGGTGTAGACTCGGCTTGCATCTGGTGTTGCATATGGCTGTGGTGTAGGCCGGCAGCTACAGCTCTGATTCAACTCCTAACCTAGAAACCTCCAGATGCAGAGGGCACAGCCCTAAAAAGACAAAAAAAAAAAAAAAAAAAAAAAAAAATCTAAGTTCCAAATGAGATAACTCCATTGCATGAAACCGCTCACCTATAAGCTATTAAATATACATTTCTTATCATTTGGCTTTTTACTTTTAGTGTTTTACTATGTATATTCTTGGTCACTATATTTCTTTTTTCAAAACACCGATAGTTCTTTATTTCTAAGTGAAACTGTAAGAGAAATTTGTTTACTTGCAAAAAGCTTGAGGTCTGAGGATTCCACTTCTCTTCTGGTCGCCCATGCCATGTATTTAAGATGCTTAAACAAACCTGAGGAAGAAGGGGAGAAAATAAAAACAGAATTGAAAGGAGTACTTTTTTAAAAGTAAACTGCCACAACGAGAAATAAAATAGAAATGCTATTATGTCCAAGTATCTGTCTTGTGTTCCCAAGCAAAACCCTAAGGGTTGGTGTATTAATACAGATTGGCATCTTCACATGTGACCTAAATCTGCATGGCATTACAATTTCTTTACAATGAAAAATGAATTACAACTATTACACATTAATATAAATGACATATTTTTAGTGAAAAAAAAAAAACAACAAAAATTTCAGTGAGGAAAAGTGGTATTATTTTGCATTTAAGAAAATCTCTTTTGAAATTTTGTAAATAGCTTAACAGAAGAGACCTTGACTTCTTAAATCCCTCTAGATGCAATTTGTTGCAATATATTGTTTTGGTTGCAATACATGAATAAAATCTGGTCTCACACACACATGAAGTTGGGAAGGGGAGGATCCTAGAGATGCCCAGAAAAGGTCTTGAGGATCGTCAGAGTTCTTGAGAACAAGTTTTAAGACACATTAGATCTTCATTCACTCAGACAGCATGAATGAACTCAAAGCGTCTGCCAAACACAGGTCAACAGTCACTCTGGGCAAGAGGAACCAGAGATGTTTTATCTGTACTTGTAAACTAACAATTTCATGCATGGGGGTGCATCGGATTCGGAAAATAAGCAGTTCTTTAAAAAACAGAGAAGTGGGAGGTGCCATCGTGATTTAGTGGTTAACGAATCCGACTAGGAACCATGAGGTTGCGGGTTTGATCCCTGGCCTTTCTCAGTGGGTTAAGGATCCGGCACTGCTGTGAGCAGTGGTGTAGGTCGCAGACGTGCCTTGGATCCGGCATTGCTGTGGCTCTGGTGTAGGCTGGCGGCTACAGCTCCGATTAGACCCCTAGCCTGGGAACCTCCATATGCCGTGGGTGCGGCCCCAGAAAAGACAAAAAAACACAAATAAAACCACAGAGAAGTCTATCTCCCTGCTATTTTTTCAATGCTCTGTGAAAATAATGCAAAATACATTAATAATAAATTCATTAATAATTTTAAAATTGTATCTGGGGAGTTCCTTCTGTGGTATAGCGTGTTGAGATCTGGTGTTGTATCTACAGCAGTGTGGGTTTGATCCCTGGCTCGAGAACTTTAGTATGCCATGTGGGGCAGTCCTCCCAATCCCCCACCAAAAAGAGGAAGGCAAAACCAAGGGAAAATTTGGCCATCTTTAATAAGCCAGATGACTTCAAGGATCTTTAGTCTCTGTTCAAAATTACTTTTTTTAAAGTCTAATTTTTAAAGACTGACTGTCATATAAAATGATTTTTATTATACTTCTTTGTCAACTTTTTTTGAGGGGATAGGAATGCATCTTTCTATTTACAATTTAAGAAAATATGAAACATTTTAACACAAAGTAAAATTTAAAAGTAAGTTCACAACAGTATGTATCATGGAAAACATGGGTAGCATCTTCAGGCACTTGTGAAAAGATAACTGAAACTGGAGCTACGGATAGTAAATAAAGGTGAGAGGCAAAGACATACACCTGGATCTACTATCCTCTGAAAGTAGACAGCTTTCAATTGGCTAAAGAATGTGTTGAACATGTTAGTCATTCATAATAACATTCTGGAGTTAAACATTCTGGAGTTCCCGTTGTGGCTCAGGGGCTAAAGAATCCGACTAGGAACCATGAGGTTTGGGGTTCGATCCCTGGCCTCACTCAGTGGGTTAAGGATCTGGCGTTGCCGTGAGCTGTGGTGTAGGTTGCAGACGCAGCTCGGATCCCGTGCTGCTGTGGCTCTGTTGTAGGCTGGCGCTACAGCTCCAATTTGACCCCTAGCCTGGGAACCTCCATATGCCGAGGGAGTGGCCCAAGGAAATGGCAAAAAGACCAAAAAAATAAATAAATAAATAAAATAAAAAATAATATTAAACATTCTAAGTGCTACTTTAACACTGGCGTGTTTGTCATTTTTGGTTCCTTGTCTCTCATTCGTCAGGCTAATTTTGCATATATGGAAGAGAAACATGAAGAAACCCGTGTACTCTTGAAAAGAAGATTTAAAAAACCAAAATTGCTGTTGAAATTACAAAGAACCTTTGGGTTACAATATTTTGGCATTAGAAACAGAAGACTACAATTACATTACCTTGCCATCATTATAAAGGTTTGGATTGAATCGCACACTATGACCACCAGTTGTCTCAAGATTCACAAGAGGGGGTGAACTGGGATAATCTTGAGGAAAATAGACATCAAACTCAAAGCAGCCATTTGCATAAGGAGTGTCCGCCGGACCAGTGATCAGAACCTAGTATGCACATACAAACACAAAGGCTTAAGTTATTACTCCTAAAATCTGCTATTCAGAAAACAATTCAACATAAAATAAGAACAATCTTCTTATATTCTCTATACATGCCTTCCAGAATGTGTTAAAAAGGAAGTTATAAGTTAAAACCATACACAGGATTAGGAAGTGGTTTTAAATTAAGGTTAAAGTAGTTTGGTTTTGGTGAAAATGGTCAAAAAAGGAGAGATGCCTAACTGGCAGCAGGAAAGCTTACCATAAGAGCAAATAACTTTAAAAATATTCAGTCACTTTTTTTAAGCGCCTTCCTTCGTGATCTCTAAATATTTTCAAAAATTTGAGATTCTATGTACATTCATCATTGTATCTCAAAGGTGTGACAGTAATTTTCTGCTTTAAATTTTCAAGTTCATGTTTTAAGAAATAGCTTACTAAAAAAAAAAAAAAAAGAGGCCTTCCCATCATGGCTCAGTGGTAACAAACCTGACTAGTATCCTTGGCCTCACTCAGTGGGTTAAGGATCTGGCACTGCTTGTGAGCTGTGGTGTAGGTCACAAACAGGGCTCGGATCTGGCGTTGCTGAGGCTATGCTGTAGGCCCACAGCTATCAGCTCTGATTTGACCCCTAGCCTGGGACCTTCCAGACGCCACTTGTGCGATCCTAAAAAGCAAAACAAAACAAAACAAAACAAAACAAGAAGAAGAAGAAAGAGCTTACTTTTAGACATTTTCTTCAGGGATAATGAGGTAAGTAGACAACAGGAGTAAAAATTCTCACGTAACAACTTATGACAAAAAGGTTTTTAGAGAACAGTAGGTGCTTCCCTTAGGGTTACCGGTAATCCGCAAAACAGCAGAGAACCTAACAGTGAGTGTCAGAATTATTTAATGCATTTTGAGTCAATCAACAGATATTTAGCATACACAGCACGACAGCATGAGCAGTCCTGAATGGCAGTGTGTGGAGACAAGTGGTACTAGAGTCTCAATCTGTGACAACTCTGATTTACATTTTGGGACTCTAATGTGGATCTTTTATGTTAGGTACAATATAATGCTTAAAACAGACAAAGTCAGAGTTCCCATTGTGGTGCAGCAGAAACAAATCCGACTAGTAACTGTGAGGTTGTGGGTTCGATCCCTGGCATTGCTCAGTGGGTTTAGGATCTGGTGTTGCCATCAGCTGTGATGTAGGTTGGCAGACACTGCTCGGATCTGGTGTTGCTGTGGCTGTGGCATAGGCTGGCAGCTGTAGCTCTGATTTGACCCCTAGCCTGGGAACCTCTATATGCTGAGGGTATGGCCCTAAAAAGCAAACAAAACAAAAGAGAGAGACATAGTCGCAAGTTTGACCTTATATGGTCCATTTAGTGGTAAAATACTTCCCTAAGCAATTATCTAATAATCACTCTACTGTTTTTAACAAGGAAGAGTGTGGTTAAATAGGCAAGGTCTATGAGATTTCTATTGAAAAATTACCCAAAAGAGCAAAACAAAAAAAGCAAACAAACAAAAAAAAACCTTTCTCAGAGTTCCCACTAGCATCCCTGAGGATGCGGGTTTGATCCATGGCCTCTTTCCGTGGGTTAAGGATCTCCCGTTGCTGTGGCTGTGGCGTAGGCAGGCAGCTACAGCTCTGACTGGATCTCTAGCCTGGGAACCTCCATATGCTGCCAGTGTGGCCCTAAAAGACAAAAAACAAAACAAAACAAAACAAGAACCCCTATCTCAAATCAATGGGTCAATAGTTTCAGCTGTGTTACCTAAGGAAGACAGAATATTTAACTTATGAATTAAATCATGTAAAGAAATGTTCCTCCCCATGAGGTTGCGGGTTCGATCCCTTCCCTTGCTCAGTGGGTTAACGATCCGGCGTTGCCGTGAGCTGTGGTGTAGGTCACAGACGCGGCTCGGATCCTGCGTTGCTGTGGCTCTGGCGTAGGCTGGCAGCTACAGCTCCGATTCGACCTCTAGCCCGGGAACCTCCATATGCCGCAGGAGCGGCCCAAGAAATGGCAAAAAGACAAAAAAAAAAAAAAAAAAAAAAGTTCCTCCCACTCCAGGTATCAAACTTTAAAAGTTATTTATTGCAGCAATCTCTTGGAATTTAAGACCAGATCACTGCAGTGTTAAAACATAAAGGTATAGGTTATTTATTATTACACTAACTTACTTAAATCACAGATCATATGGATCTATAAATACATAAATTTCCTATAAGAGGAAAAATATTTTTTTTTGAAGACTGACAGTATAAAACATGAACAAATGTCTTGGATGATAAGGAAGAAATCCCATAACCTTTTTTCTACCAATTAGCACTAAATCCTTTGATACTATGCTCTAAAACTACGATAGGTTGCATACAGCCTTTGTTCAGGGAAGGTATTTTACTATTTCCTTCTAAATGGTACTCTCTTCCACATACTCTGAACTAACCTCAGAAGAGGACTCCATTCACTGATGTCCAAAACAGTCAACAAATTTTTTTATTAAATTTATAAAAATTCATGCTATTTCGGGTGCTTTGTATAAACAATGGAATAACTGGATTAGTCAGAAATAGGAACAAAGTTGTTTTTTCTACCTTCATGATGTCCAGCCTCTCCTCATCACAGCGCACAAACACACTAGAGGATGATGAAAGAGGCAGTGAGGTTGACAGTGTCACGGCTTCTTGGGCAAGGCGGCGGGCTCTGGCAGCACTGTTGGCATCATTTGCGTTTTTCACCTGAGACATGTAGTGGTAGTTTACTTTAAAACCCAACTTCCCATCTTCATCTTCAGAAACCATCTCAAATGTATCTAAAATAAGAAAAAGGAGAAAAAAAACACTGAAAAAAAAAAAAAAAGGAACCAGAATGGAAGAGAGTTGTTACAATAACAAAAATCACAAATAAATAAATCACTAGCCCTTCTTCCATCCAAAATGGTGAGGACTGCAACGTGGAAGAAAAGCAAACAGTAAATGTTTACGTAATACCTACTTATATGTGTTAACACTGCTAGATGAATGGAATATGTCATGGAAGCAAAGGAAGAAATTATTATTATTATTAGTAGTAGTAGTAGTAGTCTTTTTCCAGGGCTGCACTCGCAGCATATGGAGGTTCCCAGGCTAGGGGTCAAATCAGAGCTGTAGCCGCCGGCCTACGCCACAGCCACAGCAATGGGGGAGCCTACGCCACAGCCACAGCAATGGGAATCCGAACGCATCTTCGACCTACACCGCAGCTCACAGCAATGCCGGATCCTTAACCCACCGAGCAAGGCCAGGGATGGAACTCACGTCCTCACAGATGCCAGTCAGGTTCATTAACCGCTGAGCCACGATGGGAACTCCAAAGAAATGACTTTTAATTTATAGTTTAGACATGCAAGTAGATTATATTACATGAGATATTTAAATGATAAAGTAGTAGGCAGTTTATTTTCAAAATGAATGATACATAATATTTTTGCTAAAATAATTTAGAGTATGAAATGCCAAAAAGTATTTCACTATATTTTATTTTTCAAAGATAGTATGTCTTTATATATTTGCACTGATTTGGAATCAGAAACTAGAAACAGCAGACTTTAGTTTACTTTTGCACTATTTTTGAAATTTAAGCTAATAGGGTAAAAGATTATTATGGAAATCTTTTAAGTATTTTGACAGAATATTAGTAATGGGCTAATTCTTAACCATTTAGGCAGAGTTGAAAGGACCTAAAATTATTCTTTATTTGTAAGCAATATCCATATAGAATTAAAAGAAAAAGTGTATTTTAACTGTATCTCTAATTCAGATAACCCTTCCCCACCAAGGGATTAAAATAAAGATATTTAAATAACTTATAACACTAAATTAAAACTACCTATCAGGGCAAATACAAAGAAACCAGTAATTTATGATCCAGTGTTCATACAATTCTAAACATATGGAAAAACATTAAAACTGCATTGTAATTATTATTAATGAAGTCACTTTTACTAGGAACTTACAAAGTGCAAGGTCCTAGGCTAGGCTTTTTGGATTAAATAGTAAATAGGAAACTATATCTGCCTTCAAAAAGCTTATAATCTAGAAAAAAGCAAAGACCTATAAACTGTCATGGGTTTGTGCACTATGTCTCTGGAAGACTACTGACTAACTTCTATTAGTAAACACGTAAACCACAGTTATTTCATCTGCCCAACTCTGTGGCCTTTCGCATAATACAGGAATAAATTTCCTTTGAGTTTTACTTTTAGCAGCATGTTGTTTAGTCTCCATGTAGTCAGTTTTTTCTTATTTCTTTACCTGTGGTTGATTTCTAGTTTCATGCTATTGTGGTCAGAGAAGATTCTTGAAATAATTTCTACACTCTTAAATTTGTTGAGGTTAGTTTTGTGCCCCCCTTTGAGTTTTATAAACATCAATCCACCAGACACAAACATGAGCCTATCTCCATGCCTGGAGGAAATTTTTATTTTACGTATCTTAAGATAACAGGGTCTTCTAATACCAAAATTTAATTGATACTCAATCAAAGATAACAGCTAGAAATTACAGTTGCTCAAAATGTATATCCTCTTTGACTTCGCAATTCCTCTTCTATTAATTTGTCTTAAAGAAATAATCCTAGATGTATACAAATATTTCCATGCAACGATGGCCACTGAGATGTTGTAGACGTTACTAAAAAAACTAGAAACAACCTAAAGATCCGGTTATTGGGTAAACAAGTGACAGTACATTATGTGAGACTATTAGGCAGTCAATAAATATCGAGTTATAGAAGAACTGTCATATTGGAAAATACTTGATATATAAGGTAGAAAACACAGTTTATTAAAAAACAACTCAAAAGAAAACTCACATTTTTTCGAAATTATGCTAAAAGTAAGTGGATAGCAAAATTCAATTACATTTAAAGTCATATCCAACTTGTATAGTTTACGTGGTATAAGAAGCCTCCCGGCTGGCTAGCATTAATCAAAGGCTCTGTCCTATGACTCTGACAGTATGATATAAATCTATGTGTTTTTTTTTGACTCCTACTTTAGTGTTCTTTTTGATATAGTCAATGTTGTTTGGGCTAGTTTTCAGAAATGAAAAAGAAGGTATTACAATAATAGTTAATAACGGTCATCAAAATCTGGAATTCTAATGTTTATTTATAGACCAGGACCTTACAAGGCGTGCTAATATGATCTTTTCATCAGTCCTTACTTGTCAAAAGATTTGGAATAGGAATGGCTACAAGTGAACCATCTGTAACTACATTTTCCAAAGGTAAATCTCATGGAATTCTAAACTGGTAACAGTAACAGACTTAGTTCAAAGTCCAAGGTCTTGGCTTCCTTCAGGCAAGGATATACAGGAAAAGGAGAGGTAAAGAATGAAAACCACTTTCTGCCTCTTTGTTAAACATTTGGCTTTGTTTTACTAAGTTTTCCACTGAATCATGATTTGCAAACATAACTATAAACATTAAGTTCAGAGATAGATGATAAAAAAAATTTGTGTGTGTAATGACTCATGGTAAAAGCAAGTTTTAAATTCTTTTTTTTTGGTCTTTTTTTGGTCTTTTTAGGGCCACACCCATGGCATATGGCAGTTCCCAGGCTAGGGGTCCAATCAGAGCTGTAGCCGCTGGCCTACACCACGGCCACAGCAACACTGGATCCAAGCCACGTCTGCACCTTATATACTATAGCTCCCGGCAATGCCGGATCCTTAATCTACTGAGCAAGGCCAGGGATAGAACCCGAGTCCTCATGGATGCTAGTTGGGTTCGTTAACCGCTGAGCCACGACAGGAACTCCTTACATTCTTTAATTTTAGTAGAACACATTTCAATAGCACTATTAAAAATGCAAAATGAGATCTGAAGAAATGAAGATTACAATTTCAACTCACCAAACTGTAATTTCTTCATAACAGCCACATATTTTTCTTCAAGTGATTTCAATACTGATAAAGGTTTGGGTTTCATAGCCACCTTCTTCGAATATTCACCTAGTTTTTTTTCTGTTATTTAATATTTCAAGATAAATAATATAATTATACATTTTAGAAGAGTAAAACAAAAAAAAAATACTAGCTTCTAGAGTTCAAATTTTGAATTTCAAAAAATTATCAAACTTTTTTTTTTGGGGGGGTCTTTTTTTAGGGCCGCACCCGTGGCCTATGGAGGGTCCCAGGCTAGGTTCTAACTGGAGCTGCAGCTCTTGGCCTACACCACAGCCACAGCAATGCCAGATCTGAGCTACATCTGTGACCTACACCAGAGCTCATGGTAACGCCAGATCCTTAACCCACTGAGCAAGGCTAGGGATCGAACCTGCAACCTCATGGTTCCTAGTCGGATTTGTTTCGGCTGTGCCATAACGGGAACTCCTCAAACTCTTTACTGTACCATTTTAAAGTTAAAAGCTTTCTCTCTATTTCATAAAAATACCTAGTAGGGCTAAAAATCTTATAAACTTTAAATTCCTAAAATGCTAATTAGACTTCATCCATTCAGGCAAAACAGCAGAAATAAAGCAACAGGTGATGCAGAATTATTTACATCTTCTGTTGCTAATACATGAAATCGCCAATTTTAACTAAATTCTTACACATAGTCTTAATGTACTATTTCCCTCCCCACTTTTTTCTCCTTTTTTTAGGGTCACCTGCGGCACATAGAAGTTCCCGGGCTAGGGGCTGAATCAGAGCTGCAGCTGCTGGCCTATACCACAGCTACGGCAACACAGATCTGAGCCACAGCTGCAGCTTATGCTGCAGCATGCAACAACGCTTGACCTTAACCCACTGAGTGAGGCCAGGGATCAAACCCGCATCCTCCCGCATCCTTAGTCAGGTTCTTAACCCAGTGTGCCATAATAGGAACTCCTTAATATATTATTTTCTATCTAGTACAATTGCATTTTTCAATCTCATAACTTTCAATGGGAAGAAAAGAGAAATTTATTTTGCATGCTATCAGTCTACTAAATGTAGGCTTAGCTATCTTACACAATAGAGATGAACACCTTAGAGACTATTCACTATTAGCTTGAAAAACCTGACTGACACAGAGCACAAGCTTTAGTAACTTGCTGGAAAACCATTAAGGGAGATACAAGAGAAGGCAGTTTTCAGTAAGTAAGAGTAAGTTTCAAAAGAAAAGCAGAATAAAGGGAAGAATATTGTACCTTGATTTGCTTGCCGCAAACTGGTAGTGGCTGCGTAAACAATCTCAGCAGTCTTCTGAATGTCTGGAACCAAAAGCGTAAGTCCTTCTGGTTCTTGATCAGATGCATCTGGTTTTACTCCTGTTTTAACATTTTCTCTTTTAGATCTGAAAAAGGTTTTTTAAATATGGAAATAAATGCAAGGAAAAGATTTAGTTTTGAAAAATACTTCTGTTAAGTCAGTAATAGTGGTTAAAAATCAACATGATAGTGTGCATTTCAGCTGACATACACATGTTACATACCAGGGGTAGTTTAGATTCATTTTTGCTTTTGATAGAGTAATGCCTAGCATAATAAAGTTTTGGATAGGTTTTCTCCTCCTATGCAAAATAGACAAGAGATAAACACTGTAGAGCTCTCATACTGTAAAAAGACCCAGATATCTGCATGTCTTTTCATCTACACCTTTAAAAACACACTTACAGTAATTATACACCTACAAGGAGAGAAAACACTTCTATATCTAAAGGTAACATGTATCTATCCTCTACCTCTTAAGACTTGGCAATCAAAGATCCATAGGTAACTTTTTATGTTAATACTATTTGTACTTCACCCAGAGTATATTAAATTCCAAGTAGAAAAAAAAAAAAAAAAGATACTCCAGGGTAAAGCGCAGGTTCACTACTATGTATACAATGTGCTTCTATACACTGAACCTTTACTTAAATACTAAGTTTTAGGGCATAATCATTTAAAAGATATGCTGGTATTTCCTATTCACATCTAAAATATTCTAAATTTTGTATCTAATTGTTTTAGTGTATAAGGCATCAAATGTTTCTTTAAATTTTCTACATGAATGCAGCAGTATGTTACTATAAGATTCACTGAAAATAACACTAAATATCAGTTTTTTCTCTTTCAACTCAGTGATTTTATTCTCATAATTATCATTATACCACTGCTTAAATACTAAAAATTTACATTTGTTAATTTATTAAATAAATAATTTAAAACAAACTGAAATCACATAGAAATAGAAGCGTTTGAAATGTTTATGCTAAGCTATGATCTAAACTATACATCACTTATTTTTCTAGTTTGTACACCTACTAACAAACAAAAGCACTTGGCTATTATATTAAAATAACATTGCACAAAGTGGGCATGGAGCCTTAGAGAACTATAAAAAGACTAACAGAAGGTAGAAGAGTGCTTAATAAAATAATTACCATGCTGTCTATTGTCAAAACAAACTATTCTTTATCACAAAGACAAAAATCTGCTCAGAAGCAAATTGGTGCTTAACTATTTATTTTGGCCACGCCCGCAGCATGTGGAAGTTCCTGAGTCAGGGATCAAATACACACCACAGCAATGACAATGCCATTTCCTTAACCCACTGAGCCACAAGGGAACTCCAGGGCTTAACTTTAGATAGAAAAGAGGTTAAGAGCCACTAAGGCAGATAACGAGCATAAGTGGATTTAGCATTACATGTGAGTTTTGAATTGGTTCCGATATTGTGTGAAAAAACTAGTATCCACAGGCATTTTTAACTATAAGGTACATATACTACCTCACCTGGCAAGATGACTTAACTAAGAGCCACAATGTGTCACTGGGTTATTGCTTTTTCTCCTATGCTCTCTCTAGCTTCCCTGAGGTAACAGAAATCACAGAGAACACATGGCCAACTTTCTTTTGCTACTCAGGAAGCAGCTGGTAGATGCTATACTGTGTGTCATTTTAGTGATTAACTTCTAAGTGTGAATGTGTATAAGAGCATGTATTTTTGCATATGTACGTAAGAAGAATATAGCAAATGTTTTAAGACTGAAATAGACATTTTACTGCTAGAATCAGTAAGATATTACATCTTTTATAGCTATAAAATAAAGATTATAGTTTAATAGTGAATCTGACAATTTTTAAAATAAAGATATGATTCAAGATATGATTCACAAATTCTCAACTTTTTTACTAATAGCTATTCACAATCAGTGTGAAACACCGAGACTCAAGAAAAGTGCATAAGCTGATTGATGGTACCCACTCTGAATTTATAGAGACTTTCTCTCTTCTCAGCTGCAAATCATCCTCTTTCTGGGGCTTAAAAAAATTCTTAAATAATAGGGCCAACGGAACCACGATAGAAAAACAACAGAAAGTAGTTTGAGAAAACGGAAGAGTTATGGTTACAACTATAATTTTTTAAAAAAGATGGTGATCTATTATACCCTCAGTAAAGATTTCACTTAAACACATTGTGCCAAGCAGAGAAGATTATAGGAATGAAGCTCATTTTTCCAGAATTAGAGTATTTTCTCCTTGAAGAAACAAAAGAACCTCTGGTGTGAAGCATAAACTGCATTAATGCAACTTAGAGCAAATTATCCTTGGAAAACTAATGACTCTAAATTTCAAGCCCTATTCATGAATACCAATTTCCTAACTCCAGTTTTTAAAAGATGATTAGTAGGAGAGATCTTTACTATTAGTGCAAATATTTAGGATGAAAATTTTTATTTTTTTGACCACAAAATTTTTTTAAATACTCAAAAAATAGTGCAAAAATCCACAGAAGTTTTAAAAATAGTATTATTTACAACAAATGCATAAAAGAAATGATCATTATACATCTAAATTTGAGGATAACAGCTGAATCATAAAGCAGATGTACTTAGATCTTTACACCAGGTTCTAATGAGGAATTTTTATGCAGATAGTCTTTTGACAAAAACATAAAGGAAAAAAAGGAATAATCTTCAAAAGGTGAGACTACTTCAAATAAGTGAAGAACACACACTATCTGCCTAATGATGACTGTAACTAGTCATTGTCTGACATTAAACTATAGCCAGTAGTCTCTTTTCTATAAAAGTTGCAGGTTACTGTCAACCCATATGTAGGCCCAGCTCATGAAAAAAGGCCATACCTTAGCTCACATCCTGAAGTCTGTGTGAAAAGCTATTTGAGTTCAAGGCACCTAGCTGGAAGTAGGTCTTTGAGACTGACAATGGATCCAACATGGTAAAAGCAATCAGCGACGGCCGCTACCATGGTATCCGCTGCTTTGTGCATACGTTGAATCTGGTTGTGATCACTGCCCTGAAGAAATACGAGGAATCAACTGAAGTTTCTACTATTGCACAGAATTATCTGCAAACATTTTCCACTATGCTGTGAATTTCATCTAAACAGCTAATATATTAAGCAAGTTTTGGCTCTGTGGCACATAATCTGAACTAGGATGTGAGCAGAATGGGCAAATCTTTCTTGTGAAAACAGAAAGAAAAAAAACCATAACTCAACATTCAGTTATTTTGAATATACTACCACCCAAATTAAGTTGGATATTTGTAAGTCTAACTACAAAATATTAGAATTATGTTCTTTTATAATCTACAAACTGAAAACAGCTTATTACGGCTATTTTCTTGGTTGAACATTAGGAAAGACCACTTTAATCCCCTAATTTCTCTAATTCTAAAGTCAAAACTGTCACACTGTTAAAATAAATTTTTAAAAAGCAGTGCCATGCTGAAGAAGTCATCAGAACACATATCCTAAAATGTCTAGATTCAGAAGTATTAAGAATTAGCATCTTATGGAACATGATGGAGGATAATGTGAGAAAAAGAATGTATATATATATGTGCGATGGGGTCACTTTGCTGTACAGCAGAAATTGACAGAACACTGTAAACCAACTATAATGGAAAAAATAAAAATCATTATAAAATAAAAAATTTTTAAAAAGAATTAGCATCTTAGAGGAAGACTCTCAAACTATAAGAGAATGAAACGTCTACATTTACCTATAAAACAACGCATCATATCATACTCCACAGTTCTAAACCTCTTTGTCAGGAATTAGTTTAAAAAAAATTAAAAGCAAGCAGAGAGATTTTAAAAAATATTACTGTGGAGAATTATTTGCTTCTAACGCCCACAGAAAACATGAAAATAATTCTTGAAATGCACCACTAAATGGTAAGACGAATGTTTTTCATGCTCGTTTTATAGTTTAGGTTTTGTTTTTGTTTTGGGGGCATGCCTGAAGTTCCCAGGCCAGGGATCAAACCTGTGGCATAGCAGCGACCTAAGCCACAGCAGTGACAACTGCCAGATCCTTAAGCCACTGAGCCACCAGGGAAGTTCTAAAGTTTGGTTTTTAATTCTAGATTTCCTTTCGTTTTTACTTAAACTCCAAGCAGAAGTGTCGGTTTTAGTTTTCAATATGATTTAAATGAAAGTGGAGAATAAAATCTTCTTCTTGGGAAGCATAAAAGAGCAAGAGGAGAGAAAGGAATATTCAAAATAGAGGTATGAGAAGGCTTTGAAGATTAAAAACCTTGATTTCCATATTTAGATAAAAGTATAATAATTTCTAGGTCAGATTAAACATTGCAGGACAAGCAATGGCATTAGATACTGTTATGGAACAGAGTTGCCAGAAATAATATGCTTCACCAAAGATCAACCCAACTGAGGCAAAGAGGAGACATTAAAATAAATGTTGGCATCACTATTGCCATCACCAAGTAAAAGGCTGATGAAACACTGAGCTTGCTCTAGATCATCGAAAAAAGAAACTTAAAAAAACATATATGGTTGCAAAAAATTCTCCTTGGCTAAGAAATTAGGCCTTTTTTTTTTATTTTGTAGGTTTGAGAGGCAGAAGAAAAAGGAGAGAGAGGAAATGTTTTTTTCAGTGAAAACAAAAGTAGGGTCTGGACTGGAGTGGAAATTCCTTCTTAACTGAAGCCCTAGAGGTACTCTCTTAAAGGAGTTAAAATAAGAGAATTGACAGAAAATATGCCTCTTAAAAATAAAACAAATAAGCTTATTGCTTAGTTAGATAAAAAAGAATTGGGTATTTGTACAAGAGAATTTAGTTACTTTAAAATATGATGACCTCTGCACCCGAAGACACTTTGAGATAGCTAAGGGAAATGGCCATCAAGGATGCTTACTTTAACGCTGTTGAAGAGAAGTTCAATGTCTAGAACACCTTACACTCAACAGAGTCATTTGTGTCATGTCCTTACTAGGAGTTAAGATTATCTGATTGATATTAAGTTCCTCTTTCAAATTTGTGGTGAAACTATCAAATACTAAATACAGAAAATATGATATAGAAAATATTCAGTCCAGCAGGAAAAGTCTACATGGATGATCACGGACAAAATATTTGCCTTTGCTCCTGCTCCAACGAGGCTATGAAAAGAGTCACACTTTTTCAAAAGTGAAACCAAACTACTATGGCTGTACTTTGACTTCATTTTGAGATAACACACATTGGAATGGCCAGCAGGGGATGAATTTCACCAAGAATGGTATTTAAAAGATGAAAGGCTCATATCTTCACAATGTGATAATTTTGTGGGCAACAAAATGATGTTTCACAAGAGATAATTATATTTCAATTCAAGTGGAAACTATACACACACATATATAAAAGTTTCAAGTATTAAGTTACTCATGCCACAAATCCCATTCTTAATGGAGGTTAACAGAGCTGCTATGAAGTTCTTTCTTTTTAAAGAATCTAAAATAAAATGTTAACCAATAACTAGTGATAAATAGGTGGGAGTGTTTTTGTTTTTGGTTTTTTTGGTTGCGCCAGCTGCATACATACGTTGTTCCCAGGCCAGGGATTAAACCCGCACCACAGCAGTGACCTGAGCTGCTGCAGTGACAATACCAGATACTTAACTTGCTGTGCCACACAGGAATTTCTTATTTTTTAAATATCAAGCATTGCTATATAAACTCATTAATTTCTTCTTGACAAGGGAGTTAAAGATATTAGAAACATAAGACATAATAAGATAGTAACAAAATTGAGGAGATGGAAAACAATAGGGAGTGGTGTGGGAAGAGCCTTCTTTTTAGCAACAGAGAAAATAATTTCCAATACACCACCCCAATCTGTGCAAGTCGACAGCAAATCAGCTTGAAAAGACAGTAGAGGAAAAATATATACATCAATTAACTAAGGAAGTTTCAGAGGAATGGTTTTTATGAATTCTTTTGAGCAAGGAAAACATCAAATGGGCAAAGCTGACTCATTCCTCATTTAAGTGATGATATGAGGTTGCTCCCGGCTCATGTTTTATGGGCCACAAAACACAGTTTACGTAACTTAGTGGACCTCAGTAACCCATTGATTATTATTAATATGCTGCCTTTCAAAATCTTCTCATAGTGCTAACTTAAAAATTCTTCAAGGGAATGAAAAAAGAGGAGCAAAAGAAAATATCGTAAAAATTATGCAGAACTGCATTATCATATATACTTTTAAAAATTATCAAAAGCAAATTTTTCAACTGAAAACTTTTACTTCATTATCAACATTAAATTTTTTCTATGTAATATAAATTTCCAAAGCCAAATCAGAAGCAAGTTCACCTCCCTTATTTCTAATTATTCACTGATGCATAAATCAAACTGGTCTTTCAAAGTTAAGTTTGAGCTGGTAAATAAATATACTTGATAGGGACATTAGATTTGAGGTCTTATCACAGCTCTGTCACTAAGCATCAGAGAACCAGGAACAAATCACAGTTATTTATGGACCTTGTTTTCCTCATTTATTAAAAGGGGAATCTGAGCTATATGAACTCTAAAGAGCTCCCCTTACAGTTCTAAAAACCTTTAGACAGGTTACTTTTACTGCGATGTGCTCAGAAAGATCTGTTACAAACTAAATCTTACTTATTAGCAAAAGACTTCAAATTTATTAGCAATTAAGACTGCTTGAGATTTTGTCAAATAATAAAGATCATGGAAACTGTCTTGAAACAAAGCTCATCTAACGCAATTTGATAAGGAATAAATTATCATTTTATAAATTATGCTACTGAGGTAGACATATTACGTTGATTTATAATTTTTAAGGAGCTTTTGTTTATTAATCACTTAAATAGAGTAAGCTGTATTTTGGCAGTTGATCTAAGTATTTTTCAGGAATCAGCTTAGGCATTACACAAACATGAGACCTAAGAGTTTAATGAACAACTTTGGAAAAGGTAGCAATGGTGTATAAAAAGAGAAGTATCTGGACTACGGGTCACCTTGTCTTTCTTCATATATATAGTTTTTGATAATGAATATCACAGGCATCAGGAGACTAATGAGCCAAATCCCAGATTTATTACCTATTTAATAAGTTTTTAAATGTTAAATGCTAAGTAACAGTTTCATTTTTTGTCAAACGAGAATATTTTCTTGTCTACCATATAGAGCAAGTATTAAATACAAAAATCATCAAATTATAAAACTAACCTAAAAAAAATCCAGAAATTAAGACCTTTAGGGTAAAATAAATAAAAAGCTGATACTTTTTTTTGCATGAGGCAAGAAAGAAAAGTGTCAATACTGCTACACTTGAAAGCACCTGAAAAATGGATTATTTATGGTAATAAAAGTTTTCAAAAGCTAGGTAAGGGAGAGAATTCTACATATCCTTTATGGATAAATGCAAACCTTTTTATTCTTCATAAGTGCCTACAGACAAGACAAAGCAATAAGAACATTTTATTATTTTGGAAGACTTTTTGTTTTTGTTTTTGTCTTTTTAGGGCCCAGGCTAGGGGTTGAATCAGAACTGCAGCCGCAGGCCTATGCCACAGCCATAGCAATGACAGACCCAAGCTGCATCTGTGACCTACGTCACAGCTCAGGGCAATGCCAGATCCTTAACCCACTGAGCAAGGTCAGGGATCGAACATGCTTCCTCATAGATACTAGTCAGATTTGTTTCCACTAAGCCACAATGGGAACTCCTATTTTGGAAGATTTTGATTTTTCTATTAAAGTGATCACTAATGGTTGCGTTTAAATAATTTCTATAAAATAAATAAACTACTTAATACTACTGAGTCAAATGAAGTTAAACAGAACCAATATTTATATCAACTTTCGTTTTTTTCAAATTACTATAAAAAATTTCAATTGAACAAGAAAAAAGTGCAAAATTTCCTTATGATGGCATCCTGAAATGTTCCAAATTCTGTGTAAATTTTAAGCAATTGATGATGGTAGTAAAATGGCCTAAGGAGAAAATCACATTTAAACTTACAGGTACAGTTAAGGTATGTTTTCAAAATGGAATAAGACCAGTGTACAAAACATGTCATAGATATTTTTTAAAAAATTACCCTATGAAAAAAATCCTCATCATTAATTACCTTTAATCTTGTTTCAGACAAGTTAGAAAGCACTGAATGTAAAAATTCTGTTTTGAAGTAATATACTTTTGCCTGTTCTTCCGTGTTTCCTAAAGGAATGTTATCCCTGATTTACCTTAGTATAAATGCTTACAAATAATCAAACAGCAATATTAATCAGTTTATTCATGTTAACTATTAGATTCTAACTCTTAACAATTATTACTTTTTTTTTTTTTTTTTTTTTTGTCTTTTTGCTATTTATTGGGCCGTTCCCACGGCATGTGGAGGTAGGTTCCCAGGCTAGGGTTCAAATCGGAGCTGTAGCTGCCGGCCTACGCCAGAGCCACAGCAACGCTGGATCCAAGCCGCGCCTGCAACCTACACCACAGCTCACGGTAACGCTGGATCATTAACCCACTGAGCAAGGGCAGGGACCGAACCTGCAACCTCATGGTTCCTAGTTGGATTCGTTAACCACTGCACCACGATGGGAACTCCAACAATTATTACAAATTATGAATCTTGAAAGGACTTACAAGGAGAGGTGGTGGATGATAAAAGTATAGAATCCTAAGTAAAAGAATAATAAAACGTTAACATCTTCAGAAAGTTGTTACTGTAATCTGTATAGTAAATATTTAACAACTTTTCCAAGACAGACCAAATCACCATAAATCACCCCTAGTTGCCATCTTTACATGTCAATAGGTTAATCTTGCCAGGAAAGATGAATGTAATATGTTTGAAATACAATTACTCCTTGAATAGTGCTCTGGTTTACATTAATTCTAACTCCATCAGAGTACTGTAATTATCAGTCACCAAACTAATCTTCACCCATAAGAGATAATAATTGTATTTTATTTTTTAATTTTTTCTCTTTTTTTGGTCTCTTTAGGGCTGCACCTGTGGCATATGGAATTTCCCAGGGTAGGGATCAAATCAGAGCTGTAGCTGCTGGCCATAGCCACAGCAATGCGGGATCTGAACCACATCTGCAACCTACATTACAGCTCAAGGCAACACTGCATTCTTTTTTTTTTTTTTTTTTTTGTCTTTTTGTCTTTTGTTGTTGTTGTTGTTGTTGCTATCTCTTGGGCCGCTTCCGCGGCATATGGAGGTTCCCAGGCTAGGGGTCTAATCGGAGCTGTAGCCACCGGCCTACGCCAGAGCCACAGCAACGCGGGATCCGAGCCGCATCTGCGACCTACACCACAGCTCACGGCAACGCCGGATCGTTAACCCACTGAGCAAGGGCAGGGACCGAACCCGCAACCTCATGGTTCCTAGTCGGATTCATTAACCACTGCGCCACGATGGGAACTCCTGAAATGGTTTTTTTAAAAAGTTACCTGATGTAAAGAAAGATTCTAATAGCACAGGTGGCATACAATTTTAAAGTTCTTTATATGTGTTAAGGTTTTTACTCTAACAAAGAATTTCTACCAAGAAAAATTGTCTTCAGTTTTCTTTTTTTTCTTTTTAGGGCCACACCTGCAACATATGGAAGTTCCCAGGCTAGGGGTCGAATCAGAGCTGCTGCTGCCCTACACCACAGCCACAGCAACGTGGGATCTAAGCCGAGTCTGAAACCTATACCAACCTATCCAAGCTCATGGCAATGCTGGATCCTTAACCCACTGAGCAGGGCCAGGGATTAAACCTGCATCCTCATGGATACTAGCGGGGTTCATTAGCACTAAGCCATGATGAAAACTCCAGATTTTCTTCAGTTTTCAACCATGAAAAGGTTTGACTTATTTAATCAGATTAATACAAAGCTCACTATTACATGAACACTCTTTTTAGATTTAGATAAATTCAAAAATAATATAGACAAAAGGCTCCAGGAAAATTATATCTAAAGCCTACTTACTGTTGTATAAGGTTGTCCATATCTACAACTTTAGCTGGATAACAGCTTTAAGGAAGTTCTATAAGAATGTGTAAATAGGAGTTCCTGTCGTGGTGCAGTGGTTAAAGAATCCAACTGGGAACCATGAGGTTGCGGGTTCGATCCCTGGCCTTGCTCACTGGGTTGAGGATCAAGCGTTGCCGTGAGCTGGGGTGTAGGCTGCAGTCGAATCTCAAGTTGCTGGGGTCTGGCGTAGGCCGGTGGCTACAGCTCCGATTTGACACCTAGCCTGGAAACCTCCATATGCCGTGGGAAGCGGCCCTACAAAAGGCAAAAAGGCAAAAAGGCAAAAAAAAAAAAAAAAAAAAAAAAAAAAAGAATGTGTAAACATGAATATAGTCTGACTCTGTCATTCCTGAACCTTAATATAAAAGACTTTAAATTTTCTGCTAATGATTCTGAGCCTCTGTCAAGTCAATAAATGATTGTTTTCTACCTAACTGGGTCAGTAAATAACCTGTAGGATTAGTACTGGAAAACTTCTGTGTGGGATTACAGATTTCAGATTCTTAAATGTTAACAAAGGAAACCATGTTCCCAGAACAATTTATCCTACAGCAATTGCACTTTATTGAAGGAGAGCCCTAGGGATAAATTTGCAACACATAGGTAGAATAGTGTACTTAATAAGTAATTTAAAGCCTGAGTCATATTACTGCCTTTTCTAAGTCAAACATTTGGAACACAAAAAGTATTATTTCTACCTAGGAACTAACTTACTACAAGTCCATAATATTAGAGCAAAAATGCCAATGGACTCAAATCCTCAGTCCCCAGAATGGCAGGACAGGGAGAGGACACAAACAGCTCAATCGTAGAGATGGAAAGGATGAAAATTGTCTTCATGGTGATTTAGTCTTTTAAAAAAATTCCTACCCCCAACTATTCAGCTACACTGCAAGACAATCTTTTTTATAATGCAAATCTGATTAGATCTCTGCTGAAATCCTTTCAATGGCTCATCACATTTAAGAGTAGGGAAGTATGAAGTTCTTGGAACTCCCACTTTCCTCTCTAGCTTCACTTTCCACACCCACCCACAGGATACCCAGGCATACCAAACTTCTTTAGCTTTCCATGTCTATGTAATGCTTTCTTTCACCACTAATACATTTGCTATATCAGCCCAAATGTTCTTCTTTATTTAGCTAATTCCTACTTATTCTTTGGCTCCCAAATCTGGGTTGATCCTCCAGTAACATCTTATATTTCCAATATGCTATGTACTGTGTTATAAAAACTGTCTAGTAGTTATTGCTTCCCTCATTTATCTATCAGTATCTTAGAAAGACCTAATTTTCTTGTTATGTTCTCACGAACATTTAATAAACATGTGTTAAATGAACAAATCCGTCATGCTTTTGTGACCAGGCCAGATTTCACCTATCTAAATATAATCCCAAACTTCTAATGCACAAATTAGATTAAAAACAAGGTAAATAATCTGTCTTTTCAGTTTCTTCTTTTCCTTTTTATAGCCGCATGTGCAGCATGTGGAAATTTCCAGGCCAAGGGTTGAACCAGAGCTTCAGCCAGCCACAGCAATGGCAGATCCAAGGCACATCTGCGACCTGTGCTGTAGCTTGCGGCCATGGTGGATCCTTAACCCACTGAGCAAAGCCAAGGATCAAACCAACATCCTAACTGACACTATGTTAGGTTCTTAACCTGCTAAGCCACAAGGGGAACTCCTCTTTTCAGTTTCTTAATGATATTTTTAAATTTCCTCTTATAGAAAGTTTCAGGCTTGGGGGGAAAGTTAGCAAACCTACATAATATCCATCATTCTTTGAATTCTGAGACCAAAATTAGTTGGGTTTAGGCACTGTCCTCAAAATAGGATAATCTCAATTAGATTACTCCTATCAGTAAACTTTCTCTCTATGGACTTGGGCAAAACATTTTAACTTCTTTCATCCACAAAAGATAAAAGTTTCAAATATAATACATACAGAAGAAATAATTTCAATGAAAATCATTATATGTAACCACGAGTATCATCTAGAGACCTGCAAATTACATAGAGAATCTATTTTTTCTTTAGGATGACCAAAGAGTACTGTTAAAATTTCACTTGCAGGGAAAAAAATTTGCACACCTTTTGTATATGCTTGGCTAAAAAAAAGAAAAATAAAAAAAACCAAGGCAATATGATGATACATAAGCACGATAAATAGACTAGTAACTCTTCTGTCTCACTTAAAAAAGAAAGAAAAATCTATATTAAATAGTCGTACTTTATTCACTCTTATACTACCTTTTTTCCTGACTTCCTAGCCCACTCCCGAGTGCAGATGTGGCCAGAACTTCCCAAGGAATTGCCCAGAGCCACAGAACCCTTACCTCTATTTCTTTCTTTCTTTTTTGGTTGCATCTAGAGCACGTAGAAGTTCGTAGGCCAGGGACTGAACCCGAGCCATAGCAGCAACCTACACTGCTGCAGAGACAACACTGGATCCTTAACCCGCTGCACAAGAGAATTCCCTCACCCCTATTTCTTACTGAGAGAAAAAGAGACAAAAATAATGTAAAAATATTCTGAGCTGGGGTATATCTATACATTATTTTTAAACCTGTAACTTCAAACCATGATAACGCACTAAAATATATCCTAAAAGTTGTATATAAACAGGGCAGATGTGCCTTAACCATCCTCTTCTCAGAGTATCCTAGGTTTGTTCGTTTTTCTTTTCTTTCTTTTAAGAGCTGCACCCGTGGCATATGGAGGTTCCCAGGTTGGGGGTCTAATCGGAGTTACAGCTTCCAGCCTACACCACAGACACAGCAACGCCGGATCCTAAACCTACCGAGCGAGGCCAGGGATTGAACCCACAACCTCATGGTTCCTAGGCAGATTTGTTTCCATTTTGCCATGATGGGCACTCTAGTATGTTCGTTTCTTAAAAATACAGTTGAGGATGGGGTAGGCAGATAGAGGAGAGGGGAAAGCTTTGCATCTTGAAACAGTGTTAAAACTGAATTTAGGTCAACTTCTATGGGTATAACTTTCATTGGAAACTGGACTATATTGTTCACTTTATTAGAGTTCTATTCTGCATTTCTTTTTCCTTTTTTTTTTTTTCCTTTTTGGCCTTTTTAGGGTTGCACCCTGTGGCAAATGGAGGTTTCCAGGTTAGGGGTCCAATTGGAGCTGTAGCTGCCAGCCACAGCCACAGCAATGTTGGATCCTTAACCCACTGAGCCAGGCTGGGGATTGAACCTGTGTCCTCATGGGTATTAGTCGGGTTCTTAACCCACTGAGCCACAACAGGAACTCTCTAGAGTTCTATTCTAATGAAGATACAAAAATACAAGAAGCTGGAAGAGATTTTACCCTTTCTGTGAAGTGGAAAATGAATTCTCAAGCTGCCAAATCTTGAAAGGAAAGTAGCAATGTTCTAACACGTATGTCTTTGCTAGCTTCTTTTTCTAACGGAGCCTATATTACATATCATGAGGGATCTTGACTAAGAAGCCTATTCAAAGCCTAATATGAAACTCTGTATCAGTGTTTCTTCATCAGTAAAATAGTTGTTAAAGATAGTTACCACACAGGGTCTCTGTAAAGATAAAATAAAAAATGAAATAAGCTCTGAGAACAGTCATTATGATCTTTTTTTCTTCTTTTTTTAAATGGTCACACCCACAGAATACGGAAGTTCCCCAGGTCATGAATTGAATCTGAGCCACAGTTGCAGCAATGCTGGATCCTTTAACCTACTGTGCCAGGTCAGGGGAACAACCACGCTCCTCCGCAGACCTGAACAACTGTAGAGAATTCCCTTTTTTTTTTTTTTTTTTTAATCTTTTTAGGGCCACACCTGCGTCACATGGAGGGTCCCAGGCTAAGGGTCACATCGGAGCTGCAGCCATCGGCCTACACCACAGCCACAGCAACTTGGGATCTGAGCAGCATCTTCAACCTACACCACAGCTCACGGCAATGCCGGATCCTTAACCTACTGAGTGAGGATAGGGATCGAACCCAAGTCCTGATGGATACTAGTCGGGTTCACCACTAAACCACAATAGGAACTCCTGTAGTTGGATTCTTAACCCACTCCATCCCACTTAGTGGGAACTCTAAGTTATTCTTATTTTAATGGTCTTATTTTCTCAGTAACATAAATTTGTGATATTATTTTTAACCAAAGCCATAATTATAACAGCATTTCAAATCTTTACACAATTTTTCATCTGCAAAATAAAATATTCTTGGGGGAAAAACACTCATGGTTTCCTAAATTTTAAATTTTTAGTTATATCTTGAAACACAAAAATATAAGGTACAGAAACACATGGTAAGATTCCCCCTAAAAATACACCAGGGCAATTTCAAAATTGTGTGCAATTTATATTAATTTCCTTGTCAAAAACTACATGTTTATTGTATAGGAATAAGGAACACAGATGGCCAGGGCAGAGAATGGGAAGTTCAATTAAACATTTCTTGATGAAACATTAGCTTAATTAGAAAACCAGACCTTCAGTTCAATTATGATGCCACATTAATTTTATATAACTACGCTAGCTACCTAGGTTATCAGAAAGATTTTTGCCACAATGAAAGAACCAAAGATAATATTATTTTCTTCTCTATAGTAGAAAAAAATCTCACACTATCAAAGAAAACATAACTTTACATTTTCCTTCTCTGGTAAGGGTATGAACCTACAGCTTTTTATATCATTGCCAATTGGCTCTTTCTCAATCTCTTCTCCAATTTATGATTCTTACTGCCTGGCAGTAAGCCACTCGTTTTTTGTTTTTTGGTTTTGGTTTTTAGGGCTGCACCCGAGGGACATGGAGGTTCCCAGGCTAGGGGGAGAATCGGAGTTACAGCTGCTGGCCTACACCACAGCCACAGCAATGCCAGATCCGAGCTGTGTCTCTGACCTACACCACAGCTCACCACAACGCCAGATCCTTAACCCACTGAGTTAGGCCAGGGATTGAACCCGCAGCCTCATGGTTCCTGGTCAGATTCATTTCCACTGCACCAAAATGGGAACTCTGTAACCACTAGTTTTTAAAGTGATGATGAGAGAACAAAAAACTAACAAAGTCTGGATAGTTTGGGAAGTTGATTTTTCTCCGAAAAATAAAGACTGACAAAAACTGTTCCTCTAACGACCAATTCTCTGCCACTGCTTGACTATATTGTTTCTCAATTTTTAGGTTCTTGAATAGTAAGTGAGAACAGGCAGAAATAACTATGACAGTAAAGAAGATTAACAGATTAAAAAGACCACTAACAAAGTAATAAACTTTCTCTGGCCTAATTCTGATGTTTATATAAACATCTGATGTTTACGTAAACATCAGAATTAGGCCATCTTTAAGTAAAACTGATGACCACTGGAACAGATTCTTCTAAGAGACTGAAAGAGGTTACCAGGAAAAGGTTTCTTAGAGTTTTTGATAACAGACCTCATCATCTGATTTCTAGTGGGATATAAACTTAAACCAAAGATTTATTTAAAAATTCAACTTTCCATGGAGATCAATATTACCTTTATCATAAACCCAACAAATAAATACCAAATCCTCCGCATTCTAAAAAACATTATAGCGTGACTTATACCATGTATCAAAATGAAACAGTAGTAATCCATAAACCCAACAGTTCTACTTCTATGAATCTACTCTGCAGAGATTTTTACAAGTCCTAAAAAGGATGCATGTCAAAGCTTATTATAAATTAGAAATAACCCTAATGTTCACTAACAGATGGTTAAGTAAAATACAGTATCTGTACATAATGCATATTCAGAAGTATTAAGAACAGTACCAGAATATGTACTTACTGACAGTGAAGGTGTCTTTGGCCTTAATATTGAGGTAAAACTGGCTTATAATAGGTACAGTGTGATAGCATTTAAGAAAAACTCTAGATATCTATAGCTATAAGGCTGCACAGGGAGATGTCTGATAAGCCACTGTGATTAAACATTTCTGAGTGTAGGTTTTGGTGGATACTTTTTCTCTGCAGTTTTATTTACTGCTTGTGCATATGTATGTTTAATTTCTTTGTATCATTTAAAAAAAAAACCCACAAAGTTATTTAAAAAAAAAATTCTGAGAGCCAAGGTTAAGGGAAATGAACAAAGTATGGTACCTTAAACGGTTGGTGTAGGTATCAACACAGGTCTTCATTTTGGCCAACAAGGTACCAACAGAAGTTTGACACTCTGACTGTTCATCCTCCTCTTCACCATTCTCTGTAGAAAGAGGCAACAATAGGGGCACCATGCAGGTACAAGAAGCAATGGCCCGGAGCAATTCCAGCAGAGCTCGATAGAGTGGCACATGTCTTGCCATGTCAAGAACTGTAAGAAGAGGAGACAAGCATAAAATGACCACATGTACAATATAAAAGTAAGTTCACAGCAATCTGGCTTCTACTTAGATCTTTAGATTAATTGGTTAGCTGGTAAATGCACTAATGAGGATGTTTATGAACCAATGTGCCCAGTATAATAACCACTTTTAGGGAACAAAATATTGAATAAGGCATACAGTTGGGGAGATAGTAAGAAATGTAACTAAGTTAATTAGTAATACTACATATAAAAATGATTAAACAGTCTAGATAATACATTGTGACAGTAAATACATTTATCAGCATGACATGGAAAAATATTTTAAAAATTAAATTGAAGCCATTGTATCTTAGACAAAATAGAATTATATGAACCACAGTTTATCTCAAAGGTATAATGTTGAGAATGTTACCCCCCCCTTTTTTTTTTTTTGCTTTTTAGGGCCACACCTGAAATGTGGCATATGAAGTTTCCAGGCTAGGGGCTGAATTGGAGCTACAGCTGCTGGCCACAGCCACAGCCACAGCAATGAGAGATCTGAGCCACGTCTGCGACCTAAACCACAGCTCACAGCAACACTGGATCCTTAACCCCCAGAGCAAGGCCAGGTATCGAACTCGCATCCTCATTTATACTAGTCAGGTATCATGTCTCACTGCCCACAGAACTATACTGGGATTGGAGTACCGGGGTGGGTGGGGTAAATGAGACATCATCTAGGAATTCCTGACTGGGTTTGGCAAGTGATCAAAGGAGATAAAAGGCTTAATAAAATTAGTGCTGATGACCTGATGACGAGTAGTGAGCCTGTTCAGACTTATGGAGCAATAGGCCCTTGTTTTACCCCTTTCAATGATGCAGAGGACAGGGGTAAAAAGTATGAATGCCCATTCTTTCCTCATTGAAATATTACCCTCCATCTTACCATATATAAAATTTCCATACATACTTGGTTATATACATAAGGCTTCTTTTCTTTTCTTTTTTTTTTTTTTTTGTCTTTTGTTGTTGTTGTTGCTATTTCTTGGGCCGCTCCCGCGGCATATGGAGGTTCCCAGGCTAGGGGTTGAATCAGAGCTGTAGCCACCGGCCTACGCCAGAGCGCCAGAGCCACAGCAACGCGGGATCCGAGCCGCGTCTGCAACCTACACCACAGCTCACGGCAACGCCGGACCGTTAACCCACTGAGCAAGGGCAGGGACCGAACCCGCAACCTCATGGTTCCTAGTCGGATTCGTTAACCACTGCGCCACGACGGGAACTCCAAGGCTTCTTTTCTAACTCATGATCTAATATCACTATTTACTATAATTTTATAGGATACCATAGTACACTATAGTTTTTAGGAAATCCAAGTTAAAATCCAAAGTTACTAATCGAAAGGCATAAAACACAAAATTAATACACTGGAAAAGCTAGACTTCCATAAACAGGTAGACATGCAAAGTGATAACTAAATTTGGCATTATTTAAAATGCCCATATTCTATGAATTAGCAATATCACTTCTTACTATAAACCTATAAGCAAGGATGACTGATATAATACTGTTTTTAACACCGAGAGTTGGAAGCACCAAAGGGCAAAATAAAAAGGATAAATATACAACAACATATCCAAGTCATTCTCTCCTATGTAGCACTTAAAGGGTAAAGTGAATCTGTCTCCTATATCTACATTTGAGTGAATTAGGTTACAAAAAATAGATTAAGATGACATTTACGTAAACACATTCTCAAATATCATTCATTCCTTTATCATAACTGAGGAACTATGTAGGAATACTTAAGGGGAAAAAAAAAGAATTTCTTAACATTAATTTTACATACATGAGTAACATCTCAAACCTATTATCCTGACAAATAATAAAACATTCTTGATAAGGCTATGGTCTCTTTTGACCATTTCTCTCTTTCTTCATGTGTCTCACTTTGGAAAATATACATCTACTCCTCTTTCTATATGATGATGGTTCTATATGTGCTTCCTCTTTGGAGAAAGCATTACATACCGTGTATATGAGAAACTGAGATTTAGTAAGTTGCACAAGCAGCTAAATAGAAGACAGCAAGACCAGCAATGACACCTAGAGCTTTTCATTATCCTGTGGTGCTTCCTGAGTTGTCCGGTATGGTAACTACTGGTCACATATGACTATTTAAATTTAATTAAAATTTTAAAAAAAGTAAGTTCTGTTCAATTGTATTAGCCACATTTCAAGTGATCAATTACCACAGAAGTCTGGCCTGGACTGTGTAGACATAGAACATTTCCATCATAGGGAAAAATTCTCTTGGTTAGTGCCTTCATCAGATTTTTTATATTCTGTTTATACAAACAAACCATGAGAAGTATGTAGGTATGGGTTCTATCCAGAGATAGGTCTTTCTCTAGGAGTTGTAGGTGTCACAGAGCCACACCTAAGCATAGCCACAGCTATGTTTAAAAGAAAAAAAAAATCTCTAACAGCATGCGTATTTTGTTTCAGATTTATTTCAAAACAAGGGATACATACATGTACTGGATAAAACTGGATAGATATAGAATATTAAATTTAACTATAGGAAATCCCACAATGGCACAGGGGGTTAAGAATCTAACTGCAGCAGCTTGCGTTACTGTGGAAGCGTGGGATTAAGCGCCGGCCCAGTGCAGTGGGTTAAAAGATCTGTGATGTGGGCAGTAACTTCCATATGCCGTGGGTGAAGTCATTAAAAAAAAAAAAAGAAAGCAATTAACCATAAACAAGTAATGGTAGTTTTATGTAGAAAAGGACTAGGGTTATATACGGGACAACTCAGGAAGCATCATGGTATGATGAAAAAAAAAAGGGAAGGGGGTTACAGTATTTTAAAAAAGCGTTATCTATACTATATAGGAACACAGTATAATCAAAAAGCAGGGCAATGCTAGGATAAATTACTTTTCATCATATACCTATATGAACTGTTTTGAAATTGTTTATGAGAGTATATGGCATGCAGTATGTATTTTATTGAAAATATAGGATAATTTAGTATTAGATCATAATAACTTGATAACACAGAGATGATTTAAATAACTTAAAATATAAGCACATGCACAAAAACAATTAAGCCACGATCTTGTCCCAGTTATAAAAAGTAACAAGCATTATTATATACTCTCTCTAGGTAAAAATCCTTAAAAATAAGGAAAACACTTAATATTTTAGAGCGTACATTCATTAAGAAATAAAAATTATTTCCCAATGTTATTAAATAACGTACAGTTCAGCCTTTCCTCAGAATTTGCTATTTTTTCTTACATTCTTTTGGAGTTCTATGAACACAATTTAGGGCCCATATTACAATTACTACCTTCAACTAATCTACACTTCACTGTTGTGCAACATTCAACTGCCAGAAAAATAAAACCAAATATAACAAAGCATGGCTTTTTATAAGTAGTTAATAACGTATATATACTCACATTAGAAAAGCAGTAATATAAATTGTATGCTAAATCATATTAATAATTACAAACATTAAAATGACAAAGGGCTATTATGTATACACAAAAACTGTCTTAGAGGTTTAATAACAGATATTTTGTCAAGATAATAATCGATGGGATTAAAAATTAATACTAATATTGTTTTTACAACAAAATAACTGGGACAATATTGTGTTCTTATTAAAAGACAATGACCCTGGAGAATTAAATCTAAAATGTTCTTAGATAATTGATCCAAAGAATTAAAAAAAATAACTAGACATAGGATATTTTAAGTAAAATGAATTTTAAGTAAAGCTTTAGCTTCTCATTGGCCAACTTTTATGGATAAAGGTATAAATCATAGTACACTGATTATTAATCCCCAAATAGCAATTATAAATAGTGTGGTGAGTTTTCTTTTTTTTTTTTTGCTATTTCTTGGGCCGCTCCCGTGACATATGGAGGTTCCCAGGCTAGGGGTTGAATTGGAGCTGCAGCCACCGGCCTACGCCAGAGCCACAGCAACTCGGGATCCGAGCCGCGTCTGCAACCTACACCACAACTCATGGCAACACCGGATCCTTAACCCACTGAGCAAGGGCAGGGACCGAATCCGCAACCTCATGGTTCCTAGTCGGATTCGTTAACCAATGCGCCACAATGGGAACTCCAGTTTTCTTGCTAAAACTGATAAGTAAGAAGCCCAGGAAATGACTCTATGACTACATTAACATCAATTCACTGGAAAAAAAAACCCATCAATTTTAGATATAGTTCTCCTATAAATATGGCTTCATGTGAAATTTTGATACATTTAGGCAAATGTAAATGACATGTGTATTAATTAGAAGCAGTAACTAGTGACACTTAATCAAGAGTACTATAAAACTTTTATAATGCCTTCCATCACAGGTAACTAACACCAAGTACTAAAGTTTGTCACCTAAGCATCCAAAAAAGCACTCAGAAAAGAACTGAAATCTCTAGACTTCTAATCTAATACCACTTTCCTGCTGATTCTGCTTAACGAGAAAACAAATTTACACATTAAGGGAATAATCATGATACTTTAAAAAACAAAGAAAACCAGGTCTTCCCCTTCTAAAGTCCAAACACATAACCACTAAAATATGTCACTCAAAGGTCATCATTTTAGAAAAAAAGTACTAACATGATTTACTAAAAAAGACAAAAAAGTGTTTTATGTATGGGAAAAAATTTAATATGGCATGAAATTTCTAGGCACCTTTAAGCTTCAATATTATATAATATTAAATATGTTTTATATATATATGTGTGTATATATATGTATATATATGTGTGTGTGTATATATGTATATATGTGTGTGTGTATATATATGTATATGTGTGTGTGTGTGTGTGTGTGTGTGTATATACACATACATATACATATATTTGGTCTTTTTAGGGCCACATCCACAGCATATGGAGGTTCCCAGGCTGGAGTCAAATCGGAGCTGGAGCTGCGGCCTACACCAGAGCTCAAGGCAACACTGGATCCTTAACCCACTGAGTGAGGCCAGGGATCAAACCTGTGTCCTCATGGATACTAGTCAGATTTGTTTCTGCTGAGCCATAAAAAAGAATGAGATAATGCCATTCATAGCAACATGGATGGACCTAGAGATTATCAAACTAAGTCAGAAAAAGAAAGACAAATATCCTATGATATCACTTACATGTGGAATCTAAACTATGATAACAAATGAACTTGTCTATGAAAGAGAAAGAGACTCATAGACATAGAAAACAGACTCAAGTGATGCCAAGGAGGAAAAAGATGGGAGAGGGATGGATTGGGAGTTTGGAATTAACAGATGTAAACTATTACATAGAGAATGGATAAACAAGGTTGCACTGTTCAGCACTGGGAACTATATTCAATATGCTGTAATAAACCAAAATGGAACAAATATGAAAAAGAATGTATACATATGTGTAACTGAATGACTGAGCTCTGCAGGAGAAATTAAGACAATACTGTAAATCAACTACACTTCAAAAAAAAGTATCACTATTAATTCATCAATTGTATCATGTACCACACTAATGAAAGATGGAGTAATGGGATACTGTATGAGAAGAGGGGGATTATATGTACTATCTGCTCAATTTTTTTTAATTAAAAATTATTTAATTGTACACTTAAAACAGGGGAATGTTATGACATACAAATTACACCTCAATAAAGCTGTTATCGTAAAGAATAGAGAAATAGGATCTGGTGTTGCCATGAGGTGCTCAATTTTTTATAAAACATAGCTCAGATCCTGCATTGCTGTGGCTGTGGTGTAGGCTGGAGGCTGTGGTGTAGGTGTAGCTCTGATTCCACCCCTAGCCTGGGAATTTCCACTTAAAAAATGCTGGGATATTAATTTTTAAAACAGTAGTCTAATATTCAATTTAATTTAAAAGTTAAACTACATAAAATTATAGGATTTTAGATAAAATTATACAAGAATACAAGTAAGAACAACAAGAAAAACAAGAAAAACCACAAAAAGAGAAGCTACCTCTCCATTACAAGAATAAAGCTATAAAGCTGAGGAGAGTCTACAACTCAGTACAAAGTGGGTGTGTGTGTGACAAAATGTATGGTTGATAATATTAAAAAAAAACTTCACAGTCTGGAAATACTTCTTCCTCTCTCCCCCGCAACCACCTCCCCACCACCTCAGCCTGCCTGTGCCTGTATTTTCTCTGCACCTATCTTCCCTCTCTTCTCTCTTGAAATAAACACTTCATTGCCTCACTACCCTGAGTCTCTTTCCCAAACTCTTTCTCCAAAGAGACAAAGTTCTGGGACCTGCATCAAGTGGTTACAGTTCAGCGTCCTTACCCCACAGCCATGCGAGAACAGGGTCATCAGCCCCCTAGTTTTTAGCAATCAGCTCCCCAGGAGAAATGACTTCTACTACATGAACCACCTTCTGAGGAGCCTCTCCCAGACAGGGGAATCCCTGAGCTTCCAGTTCAAGTCTGGTTGCTCATCTCTGCAGAGTTTGTGGTGCTTAGGTCCCAAAATGTGCTCCAGATATCACCAGGCACATTACTGCAGTAAGGAGCATCAGGCACTGGACTGGAGATTAAGACATAAGCAGGCTTGTGAACAAACAGAGAATTTGGACAATACAGTTCCAGACCACAACTCCCTTTTTCCAGAATTTGAAATTGTAATAGCAGAAAATGATTACACTTGAAGTTGTAGAAAAAGATGACAAATCAGAGATTATAGGGAGCATGGGTGAAGCACCTGAGGAAGAATTGGATTCTAAGGCAAAGCATGAATCTAGGGAGGATGGAATTTTCCAGAAGTTTAAAACTAAAACATCCCTTGAACGCAGGACAGATTCTTAGATATGGCAGAGGGGCAAGTTGCCCCGTCTGGATCTCCAGTGAAAATATCCCTCAAGAAAAGGATATTCCATGGAGTTCCCATCGTGGTGCAGCAGAAATGAATCCGACTAGGAACCATGACACATTGAGGGTTCAATACCTGGCTTTGCTCAGTGGGTTAAGGATCCAGCATTGCCGTGAGCTGTGGTGTAGGCTGCAGATGTGGCTCAAATCATGCATTGCTGTGGCTGTGGTGTAGGCTGGAGGCTGTGGTGTAGGTGTAGCTCTGATTCCACCCCTAGCCTGGGAACCTCCATATACCTTGCGTGTGGCCCTAAAAAAGAAAAAAAAAAAGGATATTCCAGATTGTCCCTGTGGTGCCAAGAGAATATCTGAATTCCAGGTCATGCCTCAGCTGCTCAACTACCTGAAAGCTGACAGGCTGGGCAGGAGTGTTGATTGGGGCATCCTGGCCATCTTCACCTGGGCTGAAAGCTGTGGATTGGGCACTGGCTACACAGAGGAATGTGTTTGGAAGCAAGATATACTAGATGCAGCTTAAAGACAATGTTGGAAAGCCTTAAAAATATTTACAATCTCTTAGATCTTGCAATTCCACTTCTAGGACTTTATCCTAAGGAAATAATTATGCTAGAGATATACAAAGATATTGTTTTAGGTCTTGCTTACATTGTCTTTAGATTAAACAAAAATGTCTACTGACAGGGAATTAAGTAAATTTTGGTGCATCTATCCAGCAGGATATGTTATGCAGTCTTGACGACAGAGACCTATATACATATCAAATAAGATACAGACAGGTATTCAGAGTGTGATCATATTTACATAAAAATACTTATACCCATGTATGTGTACAAAAATAATATGGAAAGATAAACACTAGATGTGAATTGATTAACAGTGGGACTAAGTGATGTGATCTTTTTACTTATATTTCTTACTACAATAAAAATGGGTTGTGTGTCTAATTAAAAAAAAATCTGGAAATAAATGGGCATAAGAAAATAAGATAATTCTAAGATGAATGAAACATGGAACTTCCTTTTATTCTACTGGTGTTTATTTTACTCCATTAAATTAGCAGTGGGAAGATTACTTAAGATTAAGATTCCAGCTGGGAATCTTAAATTATGGAAGGAGAAAACATTTGCTTCTTATCAGGGAGGGACGGAAGCAAAAGCTGTGGAGGAAGGGTAACAGCAATGGACAGTGTAATTGTGAATAGTAAAAACAGTATGAGACATAAAATTGTGTTTGATTTACAAAGAATTTTAAATTAATGTCATTCTTATATATGCATTTTAAACTTAAAGTATAAAGTTTTTATATATAAGCATTTTTCTTGACAATAATCAGTTACATAAATAAGTGTACTCAATTTAATGTCAAATTCCACCCAGATATTAATGCATCTGGCAATCTATGTTTGTGTCTGAAACCTGGAACATGGTTATATCTGATTTTACACTATTCATGGTTTTTTTAAACCTATTTCTGAATATCCCCAGAGAAGAGAGTCTGGAAAACGAAGGGAGAGCAAATTTAAGCTAATTAAGATAGGCGCTTTTAAACTAGTATGTATGAGTTCTCAGTGAACAAAAGGAAGCAATAAATGTAACAAACTCTTAATGAAATACAAATGAGTACACAACACACCAAGTATTTCAATCTTGAATTCCTTAATCCTATTTTTTGCCATGCAGAGCTTCATCTGAAAACCGTTAGATGTCTTTCCACAGAGCACACTTCACTGTTACTACAGGATTTAAAGTGACCAGCCTGACAGAGAAGAGCAGGGGCACAACGCTGTTATGCAATGCCATGTCTGCAAGGGTGGCCTCCAGCAACTTGTTCACTCAGTAAGTGCCAAGTGGATGTTCAGTGTTACTGCTTACCACCAAGCAAGCAAAGTCACTATCCTCTGGATCCTCAGATGTGGCTGTTTGCTGAATTACGCAATGCTTGAAAAATATCTCGGAATTATCATCAACAACTACAGATACAGGTGTGTGACACTACTATAATTATTCCAGTAAGAGAAAATTTCTTATTTGAAAGTAATAACTAGTAGTAGGAAAAAGAATAAAATTCTCATTTTCTTTATTTGAAACAACATTTCAATGGGGGAAAGGATATTCAAGTGGCTGAAAAGAAACAGAAGAGTAAGCTTAAAGGTTGACCAGACAGGAATTTCATAAGAAATAAATATTAGCCATTTTTTCATGAAACATATGATTCAGGATATATAAAAGCTAAAAATAATTCTAAGAAAAAACGGAACACATTTACTGTTTGGCTTATTACCAGCAGAAGCTATTTCTTTCTACCAAATAGTTAACAGTGAAATTTACCACAAGTTGACTAATGGAAAAGACCCACCCCTTCTGGAGAATTGAGAATATGTGCTATCTTCAAAAAGAAACTTGTCCAGGTTTTTTGTTAACTTCTTTTTCTGAGTGTAAACAGAAGTTCTCCATGAAGAGAAAAGATCCGTTCATCACTACTGTGGACTAATGCAGGATATCTGAGAATAATTTATTCCTGATGCAATGTAGGGTAAGAAACACTTCTCTTTAATTATTTTAAAGCTCGGACACTTAGAGCAAATATTTGATAATAACTATAACCTTGTGAGTCACTGTATTGTATACCTGACTTTATGTATACATCAACTATACTTCAAAAAAATAAAAAATAAACTGAGACATTTAGTAATTTCATTATTTTAGGCTAAAGTATGTGGTGATCATATATAACATTATTAGGCATAAACTACAGTTCACATTAAATACATCGACTTAGTTAAATAAACATAAAAATTTTTAAATAAATTTATAGCTACTAAATATAGAGCCAAAATACATAAATAGCAGAATCTAATATGTTCCTTCTCATTATATTTTCTATTATTCTGTCCAATTGTAAAAATGATAATACATTTGAAATTCTACTAAAATTTATCATTTTCCACCACCTTCAACAAAGTAAAATAGAACTATACACTGAAAAATTATGCAACAAAACAAGTATAGTAAATTTATTTGCTACCTCTTTGTACAGTTCAAAGATATCTTTCCTAGAGATTTTTTTCACAAACAATTTTCTTTTTCTCTAGACCAAGAGGTTTTTCTGGGAAAATGGGTACTCCCGTCATCACTATAGCAGAAGATGAGAAGAAGCAAGAAGAAAAAGAAGAAAAGGAAGAATCTGTCTTGACTGTGCTAGGCATTATTGGGATAGTATTTAACCTCTTGGTGATTGTTTTTGTGTATATTTACATCACACTTTGATGGTCTCTTTCATGGGATTGCATCCAGCTCTAACAAAAACAAATTCTAAGATATCCTTTAAAAGACTATTTTTAGAAAATTATGATGAATGTTCCAGGGTAAGTACCTGGCTCCCAGGGCGGTATCAGAGCAGTGCATCAGTAAAGGCACAGCCATGGATATATGAACAGTAACGATTTACTGCCAGAAGATATACAAGATTTGGTAAATAGAAACGAGACACAAAAGCAACAATGCAACAGATTTTTCTAAAAGTACATATCATTTACAGATCATGTTCCTTTAAATTTATGTTTGCTTTAAGCCCTTAATAATCTGCTTAACACAGGAAAGGGAAAATGTTTCATCATGGTCAAGTAGACTAAAAAAAAAAAAGGTACAGGAAAATAAAGTTTTAGTCAGTATTATAAATGCTGCAGTATTATAAATGCTTTAGTCAGTATTAAAATATTTTCAAAAGTATTGTCTTCCTTTGGATTTATACTTAGTATCTCAAAAGAAATGCCTGACTTACAATAATTTTTGGTAGTTAAGCAACTGTAATGACAAGATTTCACAGAAAATAAATACTATGTAGAAAAAACATCTTGTTTTTTTCTGACGTTCTTCAGCATGACTGACTTTTTCTCTAATCAATTTCAGTAATACAAAATGAGGGAGGCTCAAGTGACATATAAAAACCTGCACTCAATCTAGTACAGAAATATTTGTTTATGGAATTTCATTTGAGTGGGCTCAAAAAGAAATGTGAAAATTAAATAAATTAATCAAATATTTAATAGTCCAATAAAGAATTTATTCATTCTTACTTTGCCTAACATGAAACATAAAATCATCCTGTATTTCATGGAAATAACACATGGAAACAAAACAATCAGAGATACTTAAATTATTTCTCTATAAATTATAAATCCTTACAACAACTGGATACTAAAAATCTATAATTATCTGCCACCAATACTCTACAAGTAATGTGGCTAGCTAGCATGCATATTTTAAAAGATAGTCACGTAACAAATATATTTTGCCTGGTAAACTACCTTATTCAATAGACAGTTCAATTTTTTACTACCAATCCAATAATTTGACTTTTATACTTATAATCCCTTCTGACTCTAAACTATTTCCTTCTCTAGCAGATCAAGAGTTGCAAAAATTATACCTGAACAACATACAGGGTTTTGTCTGTTTATCTGTTTCAAGGCTGAGATAAACACTGGGTACAGTAAACAGAATTTTTTTCACTTACAATTTTAAATTCTCACTAAAATGTAACAATAAATACATCAAAAACTATTCTTTGATACTTAAAAATAAAACATGGCTTTGCAATTAAGATCCTTGCAGTGAGATTATTGGAAGGATATCTTAAGTGAGCACAGATCATCAAGAAATCTGTACATTAATGTTAGTTGTTCTGCTGCAGAGCTATGAATTTAATACATAATTAATTCTATCACATACAAGTGCTCTAAGGAAAACAAATACTTCGATAAAAATAACTTCTGTATGAAATGATTCATACACAATACTTCATTTCCTTTTCAAATTTTCTATTATTTAATTTATTGAATTTATACTTCTCAACCAAGCTTTTAGCTCATTTGGGGGATGATTTAGGTCAACCCTACAAAATGGTAAACTTGGGCTCAAGCTGGCAGTTAACCCAGCCACTAGGTCAAAGTAATAAAAGAAATGGGGACTCCATCAAAAGATCAAGGTTTTTGGCATAATATCAAAGTATGAATGTTTTTTACACAATTAAAGGCCAACTTGCTCTACCCAGTAAGAAGGGTATTCTACTGGGGTGTGATACACACACACACACACGCATGCACACACAAAACCTTCTATAGTTTCTCATGGAAACCTAATTTGATGAGTGTGTTAGCCAATTGCTTTTTTATGCTTTTAAAAAGTATTCCATTAATTTATCATATAAGAATCTAGTTTACATAAAATCATGTAATGACAATACAACAAGCATAAATAAATTTGGAATTAAATATAACTCAATACGCTGACAGTCTAAAGGGAAAAAAATACATATGGCATAAGACAAGCTGTTTACAGAAGTGGAGAGTTATAATACATCTGGCAAGTTGGTTGGTGGAATTTTATTAAGTGGGTTTATACTATAATTGGAATACAATCTGAGAAGTGAAAATATAAATATTAGGCACACTGAAATTAATAGGAAGGGAAGGACCATTCTACTTTGGATAATCAAGGAAGACAACTTGAAAGTGTGGCAGAGATTTTACCCTTATAAATCTGTATAAATCAAGTCAGTTGGAAACTCATCTAAATTTTAATTTAAGCAACTTTCCCTCCCTTTTATAGGAAGTTGTTTCAGACTTTACTTGTACTATACAGATAATTTTTAAGGAAACTGGGGCTATCATGATACAATTTGGGATTAAAACCCAAGTGACATGTAACTCTACTGAGCAGAAGAATCTTAGGAAATTTTCACCCATTTCTGACAGACTCTATCTTAAAACAAGGGAAGCAAATGGTAATATAATGATATAACCCCAAAGTTTTAAATGCACTATTACCAAGAAAACTGTAAATAATGATATGATGTTAAGAATTATGTGTTATGACAGCAGAACAATTTCTACTTATTTCTCGGGCACTGGGTATCAGCAAAAATAACTACTTTCATAAACAATGATAAAATCACTTTTTTTTTGTTTATAAACCAGTATATTTTCATGTAACATCACTAATACAATTTCTAAGCCCTCAAAGAAAAAAAGGCCTTTCTGAATTTGTGGCCCTGAGGCCTGGAAAGACAGCTATGATTCCAACTGCGTTTACTCTGAAATAACTTTTCAGTAGTAACTTTCGGATTTTAAGAATGTGGTCAGATTTAAGACATTAGCCATAAAAAAGTAACTTTATTCTCTCACAAAATTAAACTTACATACTGACTTTTGAGGAATTAACCTAAGATAAGATACAAAAACTTTAACCCCACAAAATCCAATGTGAGGAGAATCAGATGGTATAACAAAGCTCGCAATAATGGTTTTTCCCCTTTATAGCTAGTTATGGCACTACTAAGCCAATCCTATGAAAATGAGGAAATATTAATACTAGTATATACCACCACTTAGCTAAGACAACAAGACAAATTAGTTAATATTTTATAACATTTCCAATAAAAAAGTTCTACACTTGTTCTTTCACTTTCACCTTCCTCTAACATATCACGTTTATTCACTTCTCTTTTCCACACCAAAAAAATCCATTTATATCTTGCTTTAAAATTTGAGTTTAGTAATGGCCATATTACTGCTAAAGAGTTAAATGTGGGCAAATGAATAAATTTTTATGATTTGTTTCTTCCTAATCTGACACTATGAAACCAGCACTAAAAAGGTAGAGATTTTACAACACTTTGATAAAGGGTTTTTGGCATGCTCCACTCTATTATTTAATGTAAATATAATGATTATTCATTTAATGTGCTCAGTGGTAGTGTTTTCTGTAAATAAGAACACGTTATTTTCCAAAATAGGAGATGAGATGAGGGTGAGGGACTCTTAACTTTTTACCTGCTAATTCTCACATTCATATATTTTTACAAAGTATTTCTAGCAATGAAATGAGATCTCCATCTAGTGGCCAGTGGGGTAATTGAAGGCTTACTCAATAGCATATAAGTAACTGACAGTGAGTATGGTGGAAGGAAAAAATGATCCTTGTTTCCAAGGCAGCTTTCAAAATAACATGGCTATGACAAATGGAAGTCAGAATGTTGGGAGAAAGAAATTAAAATGAACTTATCTTTCATGTGAGGATTCTCCTATCTATTTAAGAAATCCCTCATGAGAGTAACTGCTTTCTAACAGTTTTTGTTATTCCTTTAAAAAATGATACTAGAGAAAAAAATAGCCCAATACAAACTACAAAATTCACTAATTTGTTTCAGTTACCTACCTTGAAGTGGTGGCTTCAAATATATTGTTTTATAATTTTTGTAACAACTTTCTTATAGACTTAGCTTAATGAACTAAGTTCTCTGAAGAAAAATAAAAAAAAATTATATTTAAAAAATTACTAAGTTTGCTATGTATAATTTCGTCTACACAGTTATGTTACTGAACACTGGCTCACATTGAATCTGTTTGCTACATGTGTTGTATACACCCTTTGTTGCTGTGAAAAAATGATTCCTAAAAAGCAATTAAGTGGTCAAAGCAACCTCAAAGGCTAAGAGGGAACATAAAGTGCTCTCTCGATGAGAAAATAAAAATCTTGGATCATTTGAAAAGTGGTATGTTGCCTTACGCAGTAGGCTGGTAAGGGTGATAAGAATAAATCGAGGGGCTGCCCCTGTGGTGCAGTGGGATCGGCGGCATCTCTGGAGTGCTGGGATGCAAGTTTGATCACTGGCCTGGCACAGCTGCTTAGGGATCCAGGGCTGCAGCAGCTGTGGCACGGGTCACAAGTGTGGTTCGCATCTGATCCCTGGCCTGGGAACTCATATGCCATGGGACGACCAAAACAAACAAACAAAAAAAAGGAATCAAACAAACATTCATGTGATAAAGCAAAATGAAGCTGAAATCTGTGGAAGTGCTGTGCTACTCCTACAATACCAAAATGGTCTCTCTTGTTGTGATAAGGTGCCTGCAACAGATTGAGAAAGTAGTAAGTGTGTGACTAGGAGAGATGACACAGAAGCGTATCTCTGTTGATGGCAAAACGATGCAAGAAAAAGCACTTAGCCTCTATGCACTCAACATAAAATCAATTATAATAATATCAGATATATTTTATATTGATCTGATATTATAACATCAGATAAATATTAAAAAACCAATTTAAATAACATAACACCTCAATATTTTTATGAAAAAGCTTGAAGTAGGCTAATAGCATGTTTTAAAGCACAATAATCTCCATAAAGGTGGAGAATAAGAGTAGTAATCCCTTTTCAAATACATTTTCCATCAATCTAACTGCATTTATACTGCTACCAAGCATCAAAACAGACTAATGAAAGATTCATTCCCATTGCTTTCCTTTCTTATTCTTTCTTGATAATCTAATTAAATGTGCCTGTTTCCATGAGTAAGAATATGAATAAAGGCAGAGATAAGCAGAAATTTTTTTAAGTGAATAAATAAAATTAAAGGTCCTGGCTAAAATAAGGAGATGTTAATTCCTTGGAGTTGTTACTGTTGCTGCTGTTGTTTTGACACTATCTGTATATCACCAAGTGTCTAAATAAAACATAAACTTTCTATTCTTATTTAGGAACAGAATACATTTCTTGGAAGATAATTTCACAACCAGGTAAATAATAAACTAGTTTTAATCAATAATTTGTTGTATACTGGCCAAATAAGTCACTATGGTTCTTTTATTTTTGCATTGGTAAAAACGAATATCTTATTGTCAAGTACCTATGAACTTGAATCTCTTTTTCTTTAAATCACTACAGTCTGCAGTTCTAGTATTTGAGGAAAAAAAAAAGTTCAATTAACCATATTTAGATCAGAATGTTGTCATGAAGCTGCTAGCCTTTGCCCTATCATTTTCAGCTATAGGTTATTAAAAGAAAAAAATGTACTTTCACAGTTGAAAACAAAGGAATAAAGAACACTATTATTCTATGTTATAGGACAGATGATAACACAATAACAAATTAGGGGCTCTCTCAAAACTATTTCTAGAATAATTTTTAAGAAATAAACTCACACCTACATGAATTGGAGAAGAAACTCAAATATTTCAACTGAACCTTATTATTTAAACTGATAATGATAAAACAGGTAAATACAAGTATTCATCCACAAAGACATCTTAGAGGACTGGTTATAGTATGGTTTACCTGAATCATTTCGTAGATAAGATGACATGGCTGGGATGAGGCAGGACTGACTGAGAAGCTCTAGAAGTACAGAAGGAAGGGCGTTACTGTTCTGTCCTCTACTCTCGTGAGATGACTGAGCCTCTCCATTTACAGCACCACTTGCAGGGTTTATATAACTTGCAAGAACCTAAAAATAAAAATTGTTGGATTTAAACTGAATTTTAGCTTCATATAATTTGAAAGCCCATGTTTTACGTTAGATATTCAATCTGAATACCAAGAAGATATATTTTCAACTCAACCAATGCTTCATACTACATGTTTTAAAAATGAGACTTCTTTAGATTTTCAAGAGGATGTTTTGCATGATGTACACAGCATATGACTAGATGTACAGAAGCAATCCACCTAAGAACATGAATTTAAGAGTTTGGTAGCAACTCTGAGATTATTTACTTTATTGAATAGATTCAGTTTATAGTCTGAGGGTGATGGAATCAGAATTTTAAGTAGAATGAGCTTGAAAAATGCTTAAAAAAAAAAGAGACTGATTTTTAGTTCACTAGGGGATACAGGATCTTTAAGAATCTTCTCTTTTCTATGGTACTGAAGGTTTTGTATACTAGATCACCTTGCCCAATTCTAGAAAACTCATAGAACAATGTGAGGAACAAAGACATTAATAGATATTTAAAAATAAAGAAAGAGTCCAGATACAGCACTTTAGGTGATAAGCTAACTTGAAGAAGGAAGTTATGGTACATTTTTCAGTTATTGGATGATTTCATCCTTGTCACTTTCCTCTCAGTGAACAAGCTAATTGAGAGGAAAGAATTCAGAGTTACAAGTCAGGAATAATAATCTTTGTCCATTATCTTAAATGTGCTGAGAGCAGGGGCTTTATAATAGTAGCTGATAATGAGATGGATAGTCAAAAGTACTTAAAAACAATACAAAAAAATATTTTTTCAACTTTGCAAATATACCTGCAGAAGACAGGTAACATGCTCTTCTTCCAGCCTCTGTTTAGTTAAGGCTTGTTCCACATCCCATCCAGACGCGGTAGAGCCTGTTCCAAAGCCAGTCCCTTTGGCCCAATAGAGCTGCTGTTCTTCTGTTGATGTAGGGTTATGAGAACTTGATACCTGTGGCTTATAACAAAAAATAAATTATTACTATTTGGTTTTATTTATCCTCAAAAATGTCTGTATAAATTTAAATATTTTAGCTGTTACAGAAAACAGTTTAGAGATTTCTTAAAAAAATCAAAGAATTACAGTGTGACCCAGCAATTCCATTTCTAGGTATATATCCAAAGAAATAAACCTGATACTCAAACAAATACATTACAGTCATGTTCACAGCAAGACCATTCATAACAACTGAAAGATTGGCCCAAAAGCCCATCAAGGGCTGAATGCATTCCATTTATATGAAATATCCAGGGTAGGTAAATATATAGAGACAAAATACAGACTGGTAGTTGTCAAGGATTAGGGAAAAGGGGAAATAGGGAACAAATGCTTACTTATATTTAAGAATAAACAGGAGTTCTCTGGTGGCTCAATAGGTTAAAGATCTAGCATTGTCACTGCTGTGGCACAGGTTCGATCCCTGGCCAGTGCAGCAATAAATAAATGAACACATAAATGAACTTTTAAAAATATTTACCAGGAATGATGGGGTAAAAGCAGCTTATGGCCTACAGAGTCAAAGACTCAAGATTAAACAGAGAAAACAGGAGAAGGAATAGGGATATGAGCCAGATCTTTTAGAATGAATCTACAAGGGTGTCCTATGTTTTCAATCACAGCAAGCAAGATTGCTTCTGTTTCTAGGAGTAATTCTCAATTTCTTATTTATAATGTGATATGTGGAAAATTTTCTTTGGGGAATACAGAACATAGTAAAAACATGAATGTTGTAGAGACAGAAAAAAAATGACTGAAATCACTGGTTTATTAATGCAATCTCAAACTCTGTAAGGCCAATTACTATAATTTCTGTAGACTGTAAAATTAATTTTGTAATAAGAATCCTCCTTTAAAAATGTTTTACTCGGAGTTCCCGTCGTGGCGCAGTGGTTAGCGAATCCGACTAGGAACCATGAGGTTGTGGGTTCGATCCCTGCCCTTGCTCAGTCAGTGGGTTAACGATCCGGCATTGCCGTGAGCTGTGGTGTAGGTCGCAGACGCGGCTCGGATCCCGCGTTGCTGTGGCTCTGGCGTAGGCCGGTGGCTACAGCTCCGATTCAACCCCTAGCCTGGGAACCTCCATATGCCGCGGGAGCGGCCCAAGAAATAGCAACAACAACAACAACAACAACAACAAAAAGACAAAAGACAAAAAAAAAAAAAAAAAAGTTTCACTCAATTATCATACTATGTACCCTCAAAATATTTGAAATAAAGTATTAATTTCAGGGGTAATTTGCAAGCATTTTAACAGAAATATTTTCTAAGGAAGAATATTATATATGAGCAATACTTTCACAAAATGTAATACAATTTTACGGATCTATGATGGAAGAAATTCCAACTTCCACATTTTGTAAAATAAAGTTAAATAATAAAAATTTCACTACCATCTATATTTAAAAGGTAATAATTAAGGTTATTAGTAAAAACAGCTATTTATTTTTTAAAAAACATTTCTAAATGCGAAGTATAATATATTTACAGAGACAACACAAACAGGTAAAGTTTAATGAATTGCAAACAACTTATTTAACCATGCAGATCAAGAATTAAATCACTGCACACAAGAAATTGCCCTTGTTCCATCATACCCTCATTCTTCTACAAAGCTAATGGATAACCTGACTTTATACTCATTACTTCCTTTTTTAAATATAATTTTGCCACCTAAATGTGAAACCCTAGTCACTATAGTTTAGTTTTATTTAATTTTTGAACGTTATAAAAATGGAATCATGATACATGTATTCCTTTGTGCCTGGCATTTTAGTTATGCTTATAAAATTTCTTGGTCCTATTATATGTAGTTAACTGTAGCTATTTACTTTCATTACTTTATGGTATCCTATTGCAGAGTAGACTACACTTATTTACCCATTCTACTGCTTTCACATTATTTATTTTATCCATTCTATTGCCTTTACATTATTACGAATGATGATGGGACAATATTTAGTACTACTATTTTTGAAAGCATATACATAGTGATAGGATGTGTACTCTTAATGTATTAAAAGTTTTCATTTGTACTTTTCTGATAATTAAAGCAACATATCACCTTTGAGCAGTTATTGAATATTTAGACAGCCTTTGGTGAATGGCCCATTTTGATCGCTTATCTAGTACTTTTCTATTTCATTGTTGTCCTTTTCCTTTTGGAATTTCTGAAGCTCCCGAAATATTCTGGATATAATTTTTAAAATCAGATATACACAAATATAGTCTCTGTTCTGTGGCTTCCCTTTTCACTTTCTTAAATAGTGTAGCTGATGGAAAAAAAAACTGCTTAATGTAGTTGCTTTTTGCCATTTCCCCCCTTATGGGTTAATGTTTCTTTTACATCCTGTCTAAAAATTCTTTGTCTACACTGAAATCAAAAAGGTATCTACTTTTTTGGGTAAAAGAATATTGTCATATTTTGTACATATTACACACATTTAGATTGACCATCTAGTTAGAATTAACTTTTGCATCAGACTACAGTCGAGTCTAAAGATTCATTTTTGTTCCATATGGATATTTAACTGACCCTACCACTATTTATTGATAAAACCATACTTATTCCCTTTTGTTGCAGAGTCATTTTTATCATAGAACCAAAGGACCACGTATATCTGAACATGAGTCCCTATTGTTTGCTGGGCTTCTATCTATCCTTGCACAAATACCACAGCTTAAGAGTAGGTTTCAATATATATGATATGCTGTTCTTACTTGAAATTGCCTTGGCTGTCCTTGACTTTTCGAGTTTCTGAATAAATTTTACAAATGGCTTATCAACTTCCTCCAAAATAAAGCTGGAATTCCATCAAACTTGAGGATCAATTTGGGAAGAAATACTAAGTATCTTCTACTCCATGAGAGAGAAACATTTACACAGACTTCAGTTCATGAAAATCTAATTAATAAGAGTCTATTAAAAATATTTGTATATTTTTTGAAGAGAAGTCTTGCATATGACCTAAGAGACATCTTAAAAAAACTCATTTTGACAGTTCCCACTATGGCACAATGGGTTAATGATCTGGCTTGTCTCTGTGGAGAAATCAGTTTGATCCCTGGCCCGGTGCAGTGGGTTAAGAAGATCCAGCATTGCAGTTCCTTTTGTGGCTCAGTGAAACGAACCTGACTGGGATCTATAAAGATGTGGGCTCGATCCCTGGCCTTACTCAGTGGGTTAAGAATCTGGTGCTGCTGTAAGCTGCAGGGTAAGTTGCAGACGAGGCTTGGACCCTGCATTGCTGTGGCTGTGCTGTAGGCTAGCAGCTATAGCTCCAGTTCGACCCCTAGCCTGGGAACCTCCATATGCTGTAGGTGCAGCCACCCGTTCCCCCCTCACCGAGGCCAAAAAAGAAAATCAACCATGGATTCAATCCCTGGTCTGGGAACTTCTATATCTGCGGGAGTGGCCAGAAAAGGAAAACAAACAAACAAAAACAACAAAAAACACTGCTAATTTTATGTGTGTTGCTGCTATACAGAAATTACTCATTTGAAATAATTAGTTTTATTTTCTTCATCCCCCACCCCTTTTTATTCTTGTCTTAACTGTACTGGCTAGAACCTTTCATTCAATAGTATGATTGTCTGAAATTCAAGAAAAGAAAGGAAAAGGGATTAGAGAATAAATTCAGCATATTCTGGTATATAGTAAAAGGAAAAGTTTATTAAGTTATAAAATCTTTTTTGTTTTACAAGTAGATGGGCTAACTTAAGGCTTTATTAAAGAGCTTAACAGAGAAAAGAATAACTAATTCATTGTTTCTCTTTTATGTATGCTTTGTTTAGGGGCAGAACAAAGGAACACAGTCTCTTAAATACTAATTAGCTCAGAAAAAACTATGTCTGGACTCCACGAATTGAACTGAGTTTTTCATAATTAAAGAATGAAAACTGAGCTTACCTCTGTTTGATTGAGGCTAGAGTTTGGAACTCGAGGGGCATGGTGGCTCAAGGCAGAGAGACAGACCAGAATGAGGTGTAGTGCTCCAATTTCCAGTGCCATCCTCCGGAGAAGCACACCATCATCAGTTGTTAGAGGTGTAGTGCTAAACAAACTACGAAGGACATGGAAAGGAAGGGTTGGGAGCACATTCGCTGATGGAGACTGTAGGATGTGACCTAGATTAAGAGGAAAAGAGAATTCAACATTAAAAAAATATTTTAAAACGCAGTAAGGAACAACACAAAAGGTCACAAGTCTATAATGAAAACAAAATGTAAAATTACATCCTTGTATTTATTGGAAAACAACGACAAAATAATATCACACATGGAATAGAAATATCTTAATATTTAATAATAAAGTGTCTAGAAAAGCTAAAAAGACATCATACATATGAACTCCAGAAGAAAGTTGAAATATACTCATATGGTACTAGTTAACAGATTATGTCAATATTATGACCTAGAATTTAAACTAAAAACCAGCAACTTTTCTAAAAAGAAGCATCGGAGTTCCCATCATGGCTCAGTGGTTAACGAATCCGACTAGGAACCATGAGGTTGCAGGTTCAATCCCTGGCCTTGCTCAGTGGGTTAAAAGATCCGGTGTTGCCGTGAGCTGTGGTGTAGGTCACAGACATGGCTCTGCTGTGGCTCTGGCGTAGGCCGGTGGCTACAGCTCCGATTCGACCCCTAGCTTTGGAACCTCCATACGCCGTGGGAGCAGCCCAAGAAATGGCAAAAAGACAAAAAAAAAAAAAAAAATAAGATAAAAGAAGCATCAAAAGTTTCTTAAAATAGCATGAAAGTAACTGCTTGCCTGGAAATAGTTTCAACCATCAATCAGAGAGAAACTAGGAGTTCCACTGTGGTGCAGCGGAAATGAATCCAACTAGTATCCACGAAGACGAGGGTTTGATCCCTGGCCTTGCTCAGTGGGTCAGGGATCTGGTGTTGCCGTGAGCTATGGTGTAGGTTGCAGACGTGGCTCGGATTCCACGTTGCTGTGCCTACAGTGTAGGACGGCAGGTGTAGCTCTGATTTGACCCCTTGCCTGCTAACTTCCATATGCCACAGGTACAGCCCTAAAAAAGCAAAAAAGAGTGAAACTATTTTGTTTTGTTGGCAATAAAGTTTTTCACTACGTTCTAGCTAGAGAGGAGTGTTAAATGTAAACAACAAAACAAACAAAAAACCACTTTTACGTGAATTGTGGACGACTTAACTACTGCAAAAAGGAATATCAGAATTACACTCTTTAATAAATATTCATTATATATCACTAGAAATAGTATGAATTGGCCTAAAGACAATTCTTCTTTTTTTTCTGTTTAGGGTTACACCTACTTTCTTGTAATAGAGTCCTAAAATACCCATGGTTCTTATCCCTTTATATAAAAAAATCAGATGCGGAGTTCCTGTCATGGCACAGTGGTTATCGAATCTGACTAGGAACCATGAGGTTGTGGGTTCGGTCCCTGCCCTTGCTCAGTGGGTTAACGACCCGGCGTTGCCGTGAGCTGTGGTGTAGGTCGCAGACGCGCCTCGGATCCCGCGGTGCTGTGGCTCTGGTGTAGGCTGGTGTCTACAGCTCCCACTGGACCCCTAGCCTGGGAACCTCCATATGCCGTGGGAGCGGCCCAAAGAAATAACAAAAAGACAAAAAATAAATAAATAAATAAATAAAAAATAAATAAATTAAAAAAAAAAAATCAGATGAAGCAGTAAGAAATTCCTGATCTTCTAAAATAAGTATAAACAATTTATATATGAAACCAACCAGGACTTATTTAGTAGACAGACACCGTAATTTAATATAATTATAAAATCACTTAAAATTATGTCTATTTCTGAAGAATTCCATCATTATGAAAATACAAAAGAAAAAATACATACCTTGAATACTCAATACTTCAGGGTTACAGGATGCACAAATAAATTCATATAATTTTACTGGAATAAATATACTTTTATGTATAGAATGTACCAGTGTATTTCTTCCTTTTTTTTTTTTTTTTTTCTTTTTGGGTCTTTTTGCCTTTCCTAGTGCCCCTCCCACGGCATGTGGAGGTTCCCAGGCTAGGGGTCTAATCAGAGCTACAGCTACTGGCCTACGTCACAGCCACAGCAACGCCAGATCTGAGCTGTGTCTGAGACCTACACCACAGCTCACGGCAACGCCGGATCCTTAACCCACCGGGCAAGCCCAGGGATTAAACCCACAACCTCATGGTTCTTAGTCGGATTCATTTCCACTACACCACGACGGGAACTCCACCAGTGTATTCTTTCTAAGCGGCACATGAAAAATATCTCTAATCAAAACCATAGATTTTATTTTAGTTTGAAAACTGTATGATTTTAAAATAACATAAAAATATTAGTTCTCAAATGTTATGGTTACTAACTGAAGAATTAGAGATAAATCAAATGAAAATATACTTGCTGGGCTACCCTATGGTTTCTTTGTTTCTTTCTATTAAAATCACTGCCAGCCCAACGAAAACAATCACCATAGCTTTATATTATGATTAAATTATAAATTGTTATTTTATAATATATTGTTATGTCATTTTCCTCATTCTGTTTTCTTTAACATAAATATTGCTACCAGATTCACTGAAGGATTCTTTTGGGGGGGGTGCTTTTTTTAGGGCTGCACCAGAAGCACATGGAAGTTCCCAGGCTAGGGGTTGAATCAGAACTGCAGCTGCCGGCTACAGTCACAGCAACAGCATTGTGGGACCCGAGCTGCATCTGCAGTCTATACCACAGCTCACAGCAATGCTAGATTCTTAACCCACTAAGCGAGGCCAGGGTTCAAACCTGCATCCTCATGAATACTAACTGGATTCATAACCCACTGAGTCACAATGGAACACCTCACTGAAGAATTCTTAAAAGAATTCATTACATTCCCTACTTAACATATTTTAATAAATTTTCATTGCTATTCAGAATAAAATCTGAAGATTTTAAGAAGTTCTTCCATGATATATTATCAATAACACCTTTTAAAATGATCTCTCAGGAGTTCCCGTCATGGCTCAGTGGTAACCCAACTAGTGTCCATGAGGACATGGGTTCGATCCTGCCCTGACTCAGTAGGTTAAAGATCCAGTGTTGCTGTGAAGTGGTGTAGGTCACAGATGCAGCTAGGGTCTGGCATTGCTGTGGCTATGGCAAAGGCCAGCAGCTGCAGCTCCAACTTCCACATGTCATGGGTGGGGCCCTAAAAGGATAGACACATAGATAGATAAATAGATAGACAGTTAAATAAATAAAATGATCTCTCAGTGCTGCTTTATGCAAATTATCTGCTCTCATATAAGTACATAAACACTGCTCACATCATTCCTGTTTCTGAAACAACTCATTCTCAACCTATACTGACTATATGAGCATATAAACATTGCTCAAATCATTCCTGCTTTCTGAAATAACTCATTTGCAACGTATACTGACCATATTCTTCAAGGTCTCAGTAAAACCTACAATGCTACTTTATTCACAGTGCTAGGTAGTAAGGAAATAATCTCATACTTGCAAGCATCCATAAGACTGTACTTTTCTCAAGGCTTTTATAACTTGTTCAGTCTATATGTGTACATATATTCCTCGTTGCTATTACTGGAGCACATTAGCTACTTGAAGGTCAGGTCTAAACACCTGCTTCATCTTTAAATACCTCCAATAATGCCCAGTATCTCTGTAAGCACAAATAACTTCTGAATGAATAAAGAAGTGAAAATAAGATTCTTTAGGATTTAGAATACCTATCATTGGAAATAAGTTGCCAATAACAAGTCTTCTAGAGGCTAAAACTATGAAAGAAACAAATGAAGAATAAAAGGCAATGATCTGAATAACTTTTACACAACCTACCTATGGTAAATTTCATTAATAACACTAAACACTTACTTCCTTCTCCATCATCTGTCACTCCCAATACCAAGCGAAGAAGGCACTGGGCATGTTTTCTCTCTTTCAGAAGCACTTCAGCATAGCCCGGAAGACGAAGAAATAATCCAAAAGCAGCCAAAGAATGGGCAGGTATGGGAGACATGGTCTGTACAGCAGACTTGATAGGTGGAGGTTCAGCTGCAATGGTTTCCGGTGCTTCATAAACTAATTCTCCTGATTGTTCAATAGTCACCCATTCAAACTGATCACTATCCTTTGGCTTTTCCTGAGTGGTAGATGTTACAACTGGCGTACTCACCTAAAGAAAAAAAAAATTGTTTGATTATCTGTATGTTTCAACATCAGCTTCAAAATAAAGACTTGAATTCAAACGATCTCTTTAAAATATAAGAATATAGAAATCAATAAAGGGACACTTTTTAAAAGTGAGTTACATTATACCATTAGTATGATGGTCTCTGCCAAGTATCTCCACTTTTCAAGTTACTATTTTCTCCTCTGTAATCAGTTAAGTAGGCTGATTCTTTGTAATTATCTTGTTTCTTACTAAACTGTGATCCATTAGAATCAGCATTTTTATAATGCTCGCCTGTAATAATACTAATTACAGTGGTTGCCAAATGGTGATTTTCAAATTTTATCATTCCTTCTACATTTATTAGTTGGCACTGAACAGAAAGCAAAGATGTTCCCTTTATTTCCATCTATTCATTCATTCATTTATTAATTTTATTCTATAGGTTACAGTCTGTTACTATCATTTATCTGATGCCCAAGTAGAATCAGATTTGGTCAGTGAGGCCCCCTTAAAGAAGGCTCCTATATCTAGGCTCATCTTGTACCTTCTCTGCCCTAATCCTAGAATTCTTCCAAGGGGCACCCATTTCTTTGTTTGAAACAGAACCTTAAAAAGAAGATATGGGATACAGGTATGCAAATATTGCTGGGGGAGGTCTGAATCCATGCCCTGTAAACAAACAAGCAAATCTAGGAAAAACATGTACAGACACATGTATATATGTCACTATATATATAGACAAAATCAATGTGGGATCCAAGCCATGACTGCGACCTACGCCACAGCTCATGGCAATGCCAAATTCTGAACCCACTGAGCAAGGCCAGGGAGCAAACCCACATCCTCATGGATACTAGTCAGGTTCATAACCGGCTGAGCCACAACAGGAACTCCCTATTTTAGCAATTCTTGATTTCCAGTCAATATAATACACCATAGTGAATCCTGAATTAGGAAAATCATTTTCAATGAGCAGTAATAATCTTGAGAATGTCAGAGTCTTTTCCATTTCAAACCTTTGCATGTTATTACATTTTCCATATAGAAATAAAATTTTCCTTATATTGTCCTGTGGCAATCACCTTACATCATGGTTGTATCACCTTAAAGTATTAGCTCTTTGAATAGCAGGTAAGTAATAACCATTTACTGAGTAGCTAGGTATTACCATGGATTGAAATAAATCTCCCCCAAAGATATACTCAAGTTCTACCCCCAATGCCTGTGGGCTATTATTGGCAATGTGGTCTTATTGGCAAACATAATCAATTCAAATGAGGCCATACCGAATTAGGGTAGACTCTAAATCCATCCTAAATCCAATGAACAGGGCTCTCATAAGGAGAGGGCAATACACAGACACACAGATACAAGAAGATGGCCCCAAGTGAAGATGTAGGCAGAAACTGGAGTGATGCAGCTATAGACCAATGAATGCCATTAACTGCCAGCAATTACTGGAAGCTAAGAAGAGGCAAGGAAGGATTCTTCTCCAGAGCCTTCACAGTGTGCGTGGCTCTGGTGACACCTTGATTTCAGACTTAGAGCCTCTTGAACTGTATGAAAATAAATTTTCAATGTAAGCCACCCAGTTTGTGGCATTTTGTTTTGGCAGTCCCAGAGAATTAATGCAGGCAGACACACACACACACACACAGTGCATAAAATTAGAATAATTCTCATACCCAATTCTACAAAAATAAAGAGCTTAGTATTTACAACTCTCTGTGTATCACATTCCACTTTCATTAATAACCCTGAAAGTACACATTTCAATAACAGTAATATTAATGGACATGCGAAGAAGTTAATGTTTTAAAAACTACTTAAAATGGAAACGGCACCTAAAAAGGAATAAAAGTTAAGCAAAAAGACATAATATATTTGGGTAGGAGTATACATGACTACTTTACTCTCCCACTTCCAGTAATATCCATAATTAATATCACCCCTTAAGAAGTGCAGAAACAAAAAAATGTTACAGTGTGATGACCATAAAATCAGGATAAATGCTACAGTGTTATGACCTTGGCAAATGCGCTTGGTCTTCAGTATTTCTTAAGTACCAACTATTCTCACAAAGCTCTGTATAGGCTGAGCTTTGAAAGATTTATACAGTATTCAAAGACTTTATTATTTTGTCTTTCGTCTTTACAGGGCCGCACCCTCAGGCTGGGATCTAATTCAGAGTCGCTGCTGCCGGCCTACACCACAGCCACAGCAACGCCAGATCCGAGCCGCATCTGCGACCTACACCACAGCTCATGGCCACACTGAATCCTTATGCCATTGAGCGAGGCCAGGGATCGAACCGGCAACCTCATGGTTCCTAGAGAGATCTGTTTCCACTGTGCCACAATGGGAACTCCCTTCAAAGACTTTAAATGAGAATATTTCCAAAGTTTAAGTTAAACACACAAAAAAAGGGAAGGAAGGTCTGTCATGGAATGATATAATCAATTAGGAACCTTGTCTTACCTGTTGAATTACTTCTGGATACAGCATGGGTAGTCGTTCTGCAATAAGAGCCAATCCACCCATTCCTGCAAAAACTTGTAATGGTGACTGAATGGGACAGGTCTCAAGTAAAGATTCATCCAGTATTCCATCCATACATTCATCACTTGGAGTAAGAGCCTCATCATCAGGACAACTACCAAGTAATTCTCCATGATCTAGAAGAATAATTGCAAATAATAGCTAAGAAGAGTCTCTTTATATAAAACATTTTCATTCACAAAGCAGGTATTGTTGTCATCTTTCCACTCAACAAAAGAGCATAATTAAGTTATTCAGATATAGGTCTTTTAAGGCTAGATGCTACAAAATGTTTAAATGACTTCTAATGTTGCTCCCTACAGTTGTGCTACACAGAGCATGGTCCATGGACCAATAAGCATCAGCATCAGCCTGAGAGCTTTTGAAATGTAGAATCTCAGGTTCCACTCTAGACCTATTGAATGGGAATCCGTACTTTCATAATGTCTTGAAGGTGATGTATAAGCATAATGAAGACTAGGAAGCATTGTCCTTTACAGCAAAGAAGACATTGGAGACTCCAGAAAATATTAATGTATGTACATGCTGTGCTCTAAAGTATCCAACTAGGAAAAATTGAACAAGACAAAGATTCACTGAAAACTGAAAATTAAACCATATTGGTTTAATTTTGAATCACTCACAGAGGAAAACCAAAAGTTACTTCCACAGATAACCAGATCCTATGAACATTAAAAAGACAATTAATCCTACTGAAATTTTGGGCAAAGGAGATAGACGTATTAATATTTAGTAAAGAGCACAAAATGCGGAGTTCCTGTTGTGGTTCAGTGTGTTAGGAACCCAACAAAGTCTCTGTGAGGATATGGGTTCACTTCCTGGCCTTGCTCAGTGGGTTAAGGATCTGGCATTGCTGCCAGCTGAAATGTAGGTCGTAGATGAGGCTTGGATCCTGTGTTACTGTGGCTGTGACCAGCAGCTGCAGCTCAGATTTAACTCCTAGCCAGGGAACATCAATATACTGCAGGTGTGGTCCTAAAACAAAATAAAACAAGAACACAAAATGCTAACAACTAAATACTGAGCTTCAATCATGAGAAAAACTGAAGATAAATAAGATGCATATTGACAGTAATAAAATTATTGCTTAGATACCATTTATGGTAGTGGAAACTTGGAAAGAGAATGCTTCAACAATTGGGAAACAGATCAATTTTGTTATATCTGTATGAAAAACAGGCAATTAAAAAAGAAATGTGTGGAGGAGTTCCCGTCATGGCGCAGTGGTTAATGAATCCGACTAGGAACCATGAGGTTGCCGGTTCGCTCCCTGGCCTCGCTCAGTGGGTTAAGGATCCAGCGTTGCCGTGAGCTGTGGTGTAGGTCGCAGACATGGCTCCGATCTGGCACTGCTGTGGCTCTGGCGTAGGCTGGTGGCTACAGCTCTGATTGGATCCCTAGTCTGGGAACCTCCATGTGCCTGCGGGAGTGGCCCTAGAAAAAGGCAAAAAGACGGAAAGACAAAAAGACAAAGAGACAAAAAAAAAAAATAAAGGGCATGGAGTTCCTGTTGTGGCTCAGCAGTAACAAACCTGATTGGTATCCATGATGATGCCAGTTTGACCCCTGGCCTCGCTCAGTGGGTTAAAGATCTGGTGTTGCCATGAGCTGCAGTATAAATTGCAAACGCAGCATGGATTCCGTGTTGCTGTGGCTGTGGCCAGCAGGTGCAGCTGTGATTCAAACCCTAGCCTGGGAATTTCCATACGCCATGGGTGCAGCCCTAAAAAACAAAAAAACCACACACATTTAGGGAGTTCTCACTATGGCTCAGTGGGTAAAGGACCCAATGTTGTCTCATGACTGTGTGGGTTCAATCCCTGGCCTCATTCTGTGGGTTAAGAATCTGGCACTGAGGCAAACTGTGTCATAGGCTGCAGATGCAGTTTGGATCCGGTGTTGCCATGGCTATAGCGTAGGCCGGCAATTGCAGCTCCAATTCAACCTCTAACCTAGGAACTTCCACATGCCACAAGTGCACCCATAAAATGAAAAAAAAGAAAAAGGCACATTTAGAAATATTTAATTGAATATATAAAAATAAAAAGGTAAGAAAATGTATGATCCCACTTTTGACTAGGGAAAAAATATTTATGAGCATGAAATATCACTTGATATAAACTATAAGGAAACTAGAAATTCTAAATTGGCCCTCTCACTTTAATTATAAAATTATGAACAATTCACATGGCTCAGGCAGAAATATTATAAATTAAAGCATATGGTCCTATAAAATAAGTGACCCTACACAAGTAATTAAGATTAATTTCCAATGGAAATCATGGCAATTTTATTTAGAAATAACTCAGTCATAAAGGAAAAAATGTATCTTACTATTGATGTAATAAAAATGTAAATTTAATTATCAGTTGTAGAAATCCTTGCCTGATTAGATCACAGACTTTAATTTTACTTCTCTGCTTTTCCTTTTTGGCCACACCCAGAGGCATGCAGTTCTTGGGCCAGGGATCAAACCTGCACAATAGCAGTGACCAGAGCTGCAGCAGTGATAACACCTGATTCTTAACCTACTGTACCACAAGGGAACTCCCCAGATTATAATTTTAAAGAAATATCACACACATACCTTTTTCAGGGTGTAGTCTTTTAAAAGAATCTGTTTTTGAAAGACTTGGGTCTGTGATAACTCTAGATCCCAACTTAACAGTTAGATCTATTGAGCGGTAACCTTGAGGAAGTTTTCGGTCATATAGGAGAGTTAAAAGCTGGGCAAGCGTCATTTCAGCAGGCAATGGCTGGCCTAAAAATGATATAAGTAAGTTAAAATTGGAATCCAAGAAGGAGACACTTACTTGATTGAATTTATTCAACTACTTAATGCTTTCACCAAACTATAAGTAAGAGTTTGATTCTGACATCAACTTCAAAGCAATTTAAAAAGTTCATAGAAAGTTTACAAACCTCAAACCATTTCTGCCTTGTGTGAACAATGATGTCAATATAAAGTGTTAATTAGCTGCTAACCCACCAACTGAGTCATGGTAAATAGAAAAAAGAGACATTCCCATAAACCTTGGACTGGTCAATCTTTTAAATAAAAGGTCAGACAATAAATATGTTAAGCTATGGAAGCCATATGGTCTATGCTACAACTTCTAACTCTACTGTAGCATGGAAACAGTTATAGACAATACATAAATGAATGGGCACAACTATATTCCTATAAAACTTTTTTTTTATGAAAAGAAGCATCCAGTCCACCCATCATAATTTAGTGACCTCCCCTATGAATCAGCTATGTAAAGCCAAGAAGGAAAATCCATTCTAAGTTAAGTGGCAATCTGATTATGATACAGCACAAAAATGGAAATAAAATAAAATGCCTTGACTAATGGAAACTATACTGGTCAAAGAATATATTTTAGACAGAGAGGAAGCTTCCCTATCAGTGGTACATCTAAGATTTCCACTGCAAGAACTAGTTCTTTAAAATCTGCCTCACACTGCATCCTATGTAACTTGTTATGAACACACTAAAACGTTAATTTTACTGATCACTTACAACACATTCATAAAAAAATTTAGGCAGCTAGTAAAGTGCAAAAATGTAACATTATGGTGTTTTAAAGGGGTCTGAAATAGGTTACTCCCTTTCTTGTTCTCACTTCTCTTGGACGGAACTATATGAACAAAGCCTCAGGAAATTATCTCATCAGTAGCATATGATTAAACATGATTCTGGTGATTACACATCTGATTTATACAACTGTAAGATTACTAAAATTTCTTAGCTCTTTTATCACTGTGGACATTACCAGCCAAGAGTTTGTGGAATAGGTGAAAGACAGGGACAGTAATTATTTTGTTGGCAGCCTCTGCTCCTGAGGAAGCACCTCCTATTTTATCGGGCATTGTTCTCCCCCTCCTGGATGGCGGGCGAGGTGGTGTAGCTGACACAGCACGTTTAGACTGGGATTTCAGCCCTTGAAGGAAAAACAAAAATCATTAACATTCTATACAGCCAACACACCATTGAAGTAAAAGTGTATTTCTAAAATATGTTACTAAAGCGCCATATTCCTATTAATGCCAAAAGATAGAAATGTTTCTTATTTAAAATCCAATATTTTGACTCCATTTATCATTCATTATACTCCAGGAATAATTTTGGCTGCATTTGTAACTATTTTCCATGAAGATAAATATTATTAACTTCTATATTCTCTGAGATACATATAGAAGACCATCTGTTTACTAGAAAGTAGTTTTGTACAAATATGTACAGGAAGTCTTGTTTTATTAATTTATTTCTGAGAAAAGATATATTAAACCAACAGAGGTCTCCTATTCGAAGAGTAAGGTAATTTATGCTGAGCCTTCCCTTCTGAAATAAAAATTGTGTTAAAATATCCTCCACAATTACCACTTAGCTGTTTTTTTCTTCTTCCAGCATCTAATAGTAAAAGCTCCTTTTTCAACCCATTTTCTTTTGATAACTTATGTTTTCTAATTTTATGTAATGAGCACAACATCCTAAGTGAAAACTAGAGAATACTTCTTCATTTTGCTTTTTAAGAAAAAAACAAACAAAATAAAAACAGGAAGGTTACAGAAAAATTCCTTAACACTTATAGGACTTCTAAAGTATAATTTCTGTAAACAGTTAAGGTAAAACGGAATGTCTAAACTATTTACACGTTTAATATCTGATTAAATACACTAAGTATAAAATAAGTTTAATAATTCTGGTTGCAAAGAATAATGGATTTCTGGTGCAATAGTTGTGTATCTAATATTAAGACATCATTACATCAACTTTTTCATTAATACTTTTTATTACATTAAGATCCTATAATATAAATGGTTATATTTTACAGAAACCCACGATTACAAAAAAACATACCTGAAGCAACAACAACACTATAATTGTCCTGAAATCCGTTTTCTGCCTTAACTTTTTCCTTCTCTTCATGATTTTTCTTTTCTTTGTCATCTTTTTGTTCACTAATTAGTTTAGCAGTGATACTTGGTGTATCTGTAAGAAAATTTTACGTTGAGACACAATGCTTTTTGAAATCATTAGGAGGGAAGCAAGAAATATCTTAGGTGACAATTACACAAGATTATATTATCACTATTACAAAGGCAATGTAAATGCAGTTGGCAGAAATGTTATGAGGGAAAGTCTGACATTCAATTCTTGTGGATTTTATCAATGAAAGGGACTCATTACTCTCTTTAGGCTAGGATACTTAAATCCCAATCTATAGAAAATATTACATACTACAATAGCACTATAGTCAGAGGCAGTTAAAAGCCATTACCAAGAACATTTGCTTCATTTTAGGCATAGTTCAATCTGCTTGCCACCTACATCTATTTCAGTCCTCACAACGTGCATAACAAGAATACTCTTTTCGAAATAAGGAAAGTCTTATTAGCGAGGCTACTAGTACAACCTGTAAAGGGAAATACGGAATTCAAGCTCAGGACTCATCCTAAAGCACTACATTAGACTTCTACTTATTCTACAAATGGGAGTACAAAGGAACAAATTTAAGTGACAGAGATTTCTGCTGGTATTTCCGTTGGACCATACCTACGGCATGTGAAAGTTCTGGGCCTGGGACTGAACCCATGCCACAGCAGCGACTCAAGCTACTAAAATGACAATGCCCAATCCTTAACCTGCTATGCCACAAGGGAACTACTAATCTTGTTATTTCCATTTAGTTAGGAATAACAATTATGTTTTACCAGTACCTTTTTTTTTTTAAAATCAATTTTGCTAGTTAATTTTTTTTTTTTTTTTTTTGTCTTTTTGCTATTTCTTTTGGGCTGCTCCTGCGGCATATGGAGGTTCCCAGGCTAGGGGTTGAATCGGAGCTGTAGCCACCGGCCTATGCCAGAGCCACAGCAACTCGGGATCCGAGCCGTGTCTGCAACCTACACCACAGCTCACGGCAACGCCGGATCGTTAACCCACTGAGCAAGACCAGGGACCGAACCTGCAACCTCATGGTTCCTAGTCGGGTTCCTAGTCGGATTCGTTAACCACTGCGCCACGACGGGAACTCCTGCTAGTTAATTTTTATTAGTTTTTTTAATGATAAGCAGTTACTCCTGTTAATTCTTTCTATTGTATATTTGCTCTCTAATTTGTTTCTTTTTGTCTTTTTGCCATTTCTTGGGCCGCTCCTGTGGCATATGGAGGTTCCCAGGCTAGGGGTCGAATCGGAGCTGTAGCCGCTGGCCTACACCAGAGCCACAGCAACGCAGGATCCGAGCCGCGTCTGCAACCTACACCACAGCTCACGGCAACACCAGATCATTAACCCACTGAGCAAGGGCAGGGATCAAACCCACAACCTCATGGTTCCTAGTTGGATTCGCCAACCACTGCGCCACGACGGGAACTCCCTTACCAGTATCTTAAGAATGAATACAAAGGACTTTCCATAGATAGTTATTACCCTCTGAATTATTATTTTCTTTCATTTTTTTGAATGTGACATGCTATTAGAGATGATGAAATAAATGACGACTCATATAAGTATCTGACTTAACCATTATGGAACTCAAAAAGTTGGATGAACTGTTTTGACATCAGGAAAATTTTCCCTATGTATCTATGATTGATAGATTGTCTTCTTACTTTTCTACTTAACGCAACTATGATCCAACACTTTATTTTATAAAGAAGTTATAAAATCCCCGATCATTTGATCAATTTCATCTTGTTAAGAAGGTTAAATGATCAAATGATAAAACAGCAATTTTGTATTAGCTCCTATTTTGTAGCTTCCTTTGAATATATGAAAATACCCCAGTGATAGCAATTTTTGGAATCTCTTCCTAACTACAGACTGCCTTCACAGTTTACGTTTTAGTAAAATTTAAAAAAAAATTCTTCTCTTTTGAAGGTGCCTGCAGCATGCAGAAGTTCCTAGACCAGGGACTGAACCTGAGCCACAATAGTGACAACACCAGATTCTTAACCACTAGGCCACCAGGGAACTCCTAAAATTTTTTTTAAAGACTCTAAATATAGTAGCTCTCCCTTATCCGGGTTTTATTTTCTGTGGTTTCAGTTACTTATGGTCTGATAATATTAAATAAAAAATTCCAGAAATAAACAACTCGTAGGTTTTAAATTGCTTGCTGTTCTGACAATTCTGGTGAAATCTCAGGCCTACTATCTCCATCCCACTTGAGATTCTCAACCATCTCATCATCTGTTCCAATCATCGATGTCATTTGTCATGGCTGGACAACCTACGATCATCCAAAACACATGATCCTTCTGTTCCTTCTTCAATGTATTCTCAGAAGGTCAAAAGTAGCCTAACCCTGGAGTTCCCGCTGTTGCACAATGGGATTGGTGGTGTCTTGGGAGTACTGGGACACAGGCTCCATCCCCCGCCCTGCAGAGTGGGTTAAGGATGCGGCGTCATCATGGCTGAGGCTTGGGTTGCAGCTGTGGCTCAGATCTGATTTTTGGCCCAGGAACTCCATATGCCATGGGCAGCCAAAAAAGGGGGGAGGGGAGAGGAAAAAAAAAGTAGCCCAACCCTACATTCCAAGTCTTTATCATTCATCTTTTTTCATCACATCATGTAGGTAATTTATCATCTCTCATCATCACAAGACAGGTGAGCACAGAGAAATAAGATCATTTTGAGAGAGAGAGTGTATATGCGTGTACATAAGAGAGAGAAGTACATTTACAGAATTTTATTACAGTATATTGTATAACTGTTCTAGTATTTTCTTTTATTGCTAATCTCTTACTGTGCATTCTCTATAAATTAAACTTTATCATAGATATGTATGGATGGGAAAGAAAAGTACATTCAGGGTTCACTACTGCCTGTGGTTTCAGGTATCCACTGGGGGTCTTGGAATATACCCCTGCAGATAAGGGGGAGTGCTGTAATAAATGCATAGTGCCAAAAAAAAAAAAAAAAAAAAAGGAGTTCCTGTTATGGCTCAGCAGAATTGAATCTGATCAGGAACCATGAGGTTGCAGGTTTAATCCCTGCCCTCACTCAGTTGGTTAAGGATCCAGCGTTGCTGTTAGTGGTGGTGTAGGTTGCAGATGTGGCCTAGATCTGGCGTTGCTGTGACTGTGGCATAGGGCAGGCCAATTAGACCCCTAGCTTGGGAACTTCCTGGGTGCAGCCCTGAAAAAAAAATAAAATAAAATAAAAGGCATAATACAACAATATATTTTACTTTCTTATTAAAACAACCAAGTAACCCCAAAAGGCAGAAAGAGTTACACAAGTCAGAAGGAAATATTTAAGTAACAAAAAATTGAAACAATTAATCACAGCCTACTAGGTAGTAAGAATTTTTATTTATTTATGGCCAAGCCCATGGCAGGCAAAAGTTCCTGGTCCAGGGATCAAACCTATGCCACAGGAATGACCAGAGCTGCTGCAGTAATGATGCCAGATCCTTAATCTGATGCACCACAAGGGAACTCACAACACATAACCTTTATTATTTGAATGCAATATAGTCAAAAGCTATAGCAAGTGGTTGAGACTACTGATTAAATAGTTTTGGATTAATTATTTTTATACATGTTAATAAAACACATATGCATATATGAATATATCATAATATAGTTACAGATCACAAATAGACTCTAAAGGACCAAAGTATGGCTAAAGACTTAGAATTTAAGTTTTTGATATTTACTTAGGATGACTTTATTAGACTTTTTACAAGGATATACTGTTCTCTCATGGCCATTAAGTTTTATTTTTTAAATTTTTAGATAATAAAGGTAGCTATTTTATTAAATGTTCCAACGACAGAACATGATATTTTAGAAAATAGTGTTCGTTCATAGTAAAGATAAATGTTAATTTCTAGTTATTTTGTCTACATTTCTCCATTATCAAGTTAAATGTATAAAATCTCAAAATTGAGTTTCAGTACTCTTCCCCCCTTCCTTCCTTTCTTCAATTAACTAATTTTTAAATTCTTTCATCATCTAGAAGGCACAATTTCAGAAAACTGAAATTGAGAAAAAATCCTGAAAAATCAAAATTTCAATACAGTTTAGTTGTAACAGGTAAGGTGGACATTTTCAAAGAGGAAAAAAATTATACCTTTGTAATATATTATAACATTTTACTGTGTAACTTTTAAAAATGTAGGAAAGAATTAGTTTTATACACACAATTGTGTGAGATGCAGTGACTAAAACTGGTCAAGGATCTCCTCTACCTTATTTTCTCAAAGTGATCAAATAACCATTTATATGGATTAACTTACCATGTATGTTTTGTAACAACTTCCATAACTCTTCAATTCAGTCTTTATCCTAAGTTTAGGTTTCTATTTCTAACAAAATAAGAGAAATTGCCAGTTTTTTCCTAAGATATTCCTAACTTCCTTCAGTCATCAGTGTTGCTTAAAGATTAGAGGTACAGCCTCTAATGCATACAGTTGGAAACACACTTACTTATGTCTAAATTTAAATGAATACTTTCCCCCATCATTTCTAAAAACTCTTATTTAAGCATAGTTGATTTCAATGTTCATTTCTGCGATACAGCAAAGTGATTCAGTTACACACACACACACACACACACACACACACACACACACATTCTTCCATTATGGTTTACCTTTGGATATTGAGTACTGTTCCCTGTGCTATACAGTAGGACCTTGTTGTTTATTCATCCTCTATAAATACTTTGCTTCTGCTAGTCTCAGACTCCCAGTCCTTCTCTTCCCCACCCCTACTCTCCTTTGGCAACCACAAGTCTGTTCTCTATAGTGGTGAGTCATTTTTTGTTTTGTAGGTATGTTCATCTGTGCTGTATTTTAAATTCCACATATAAGTGATATCATATGGTATCTGTCTTTCTTCTTTATCCATTCATCTGTCAATGGACATTTAGGTTATTTCCATGTCATGGCTACTGTAAATACTGTGCTATGAACAAAAGGGTACATATATCTTTCTGAATTACAGTTTTGTGTGGGAGATTGCTAAATCATTTGGCAACTCTATTTTTAGTTTTTTGTGAGGAAACTCCAAACTGTTTTCCATAGTGGCTGTGCCAATTTATATTCTAGCAACAGTTTAAGAGGGTTCCCTTTTCTCTACACCCTTTCCAGCATTTATTATTTTTAGACTTTTTAATGATGGCCATTCTGACCAGTGAGAGGTAGTACCTCATCGTAGTTCCGATTTGTATTCCTCTAATAATTAAGATATTGAGCAACCACTCATGTACCTACTGACCATCTACATGTTTTCTGTGGAGAATATCTATTTAGGTCTTCTGTCCATTTTCTGATTAGATTGTGGCTTTTGTTGTTGTTACTGAACTGCATGAGCTGTCCGTGTACTTTGGAAATTAGGCCCTATGGGGCGCATTATAGAACAAATACACATAAAGTTGCAGTTTTTTTTTTCTTTTTGTCTTTTCTAGGGCCGCACCCGCGGCATATGGAGGTTCCCACACTAGGGGTCCAATTGGAGCTGTAGCTGCCAGCCTACAACAGAGCCACAGCAACACAGGATCCAAGCTTCATCTGTGATCTATCTACACCACAGCTCATGGCAACGCTGGATGCTTAACCCACTGAGTGAGGCCAGGGATCAAAAAACTCACAACCTCATGGTTCCTAGTGGGATTCGCTAACCACTGAGCCATGACAGGAACTCCTCAGTTTTTTTTTTTAATTTGACAACATAAATACTCTGAGTGGCAGAATATGTGTCCTGATCACTTTTACATCCCTAGAGGAAATAGCAGATGCTCAATGTAAATCATCGCTGATTAAGATTTCTGAGAGGCAATAAACTCAAACTATCCACAGTTAATTTGCATTCAACCTCAAAAAATGTTTTTACTTTAATAATTTATATCCTGTTTAAAGGCATCATCTGAGAACTTTTGAAATACAGTCAAGAAATCTAGGGGAAATGTTCTTTCTGCTTTCTCCACTGTTATAAACAATAAGGTCACCAGTCAAATCTATGTCCTGATGACTCATTTCTCCCCTAGCTATAGTAAATGTTTATTCCTTAGAACTGTGTCCTCCAATCTAATATTACTGTAATTCAACTACTATAAAACAGATAGATCACTTGTGATGAGAAAATTCCATTAACAGTTAATAGCTTCCCATAGCTTGTCTGTATTTCTAACCACCATTCTGTCCTTACGACATATAACCATATCACAAGGAAAGAAGTTCAGGTGCTGGAACATACTATACATTTTGTCCCCTTCATCGGCATCCTATTCATGCTTCGAAATATGAAGCTATCTTGGCCTTTCCAATTTTTTCTTTTTCTTTTTTGTCTTTTTGCCATTTCTTGGGCCACTCCCGCGGCATATGGAGAATCCCAGGCTAGAGGTCGAATCGGAGCTGTAGCTGCTGGCCTATGCCAGAGCCACAGCAACACGAGATCTGAGCCGCATCTGCAGCCTACACCACAGTTCACAGCAACGATGGGATCCTTAACCCACTGAGCAAGGCCAGGGATCAAACCCGCAACCCCATGCTTCCTAGTCGGATTCGTTAACCACTGCGCCACAACGGGAACTCCATTGGCCTTTCCTAATTATTAGATGGTTGCTGAGTGAACAATAAAATAAAGTTTAAAAAAATAATACAATTTCATATATGTATAACATAAAGTGAAAGAAAAATGAATATTGAAGTCTGACTTGCCTGACACTCTGTCAAGAACTTCTGATAATGTCGTTGAGACTGGCAAATGAAGTGTACGGAACTTGTGGCCTGCTCCATACATTGGATGCTGAATGACATGGCTAGTAGCATTAATTCTACCCTTGTATAGCTGAAAATTAATTTAAAAGAAATCAGGAAACAATTTTTTGAAATGTAAATCATTATGTAACAATTCAAAAACATAAAGGAATAAAAATTCAACAATACATACAGAAAATAAAGAGTTTATATTATATATTTCTTCAACTGTGGCACATTTACCATGTGATTTGTTGGTCAACATTTGCATTAACACTAATTTCCCCTACAAATCAAATTTTACTATTCACAGCAAGGTATAATTAAGTTAATCTAGTCGAAGTTAGCCAAGAGTTTTGAGTCTTGTCACTGAGTGTAAAGACTGTGCTAGTTTTATTTTGCTGCATTAGAAAGTAGAACAGAGACAACTGTAAACCAAGATATGAAAAGATAAAATATCTTTACATACAGCTCATCATTAAGTTTTTTGTTTGTTGGTTGTTTTTTTTTTTTTTTTTTGTCTTTTTAAAGACCACACCTGCGGCATATGGAAGCTCCAGGCTAGGGGTCGAAAAGGAGATGTAGCTGCCGGTCTACACCAGAGCCACAGCAATGCAGGATTCAAGCCACATCTGCAACCTATACCACAGCTCACAGCAACACCGGATCCTTAACTCAATGAGTGAGGCCAGGGATTGAATCCACACCTTCATGGATACTAATGTTGGGTTATTGATCCTCTAAGCCACAATAGGAATTCCACATCATTAAGATTTGATCTAACTGCTAAATACTCACTGGGCAGGGAGACTGAAGAAACATTGTCACTTTCTCATCCTCCAGCATCAACTGCAAAAATAATCTACGTACAAACCCTGAAATGTTCCCCGATGTTGGGAGGCTTCCTCTTTGAGGAGATGTCTGAAAGAGTTCACAGAGAACCTGGCAAGGTAGAGATTTGAAGAGTTAAATGAAAAATTTATTTGCAGCTTTACACTTGAAAGAAAAAAGAGCAAATTTAACATGTGGATTAATAAGTATATTTGAATTCATCAAATTAAAGAGTATATCATTTCATCTTAAAATATATAAATACAGAAGTAGATTTAGAAGTACAAGCAAAGTTTCTGCAGATAAGAAAAGTTACTACTACAGGGTTTTCACATAATAAATGCTCAGCATAACCAACTTACTTTTAACTTCATTCAATATTATTGTGTTCAGAGTTCCCAATGTGGCTCAGTGGTAACGATTTCAATTAGGATCCATGAGGATGCAGGATCAATCACTGGCCTTGCTGAGTAGGTTAAGGATCTGGCATTGCTGTGAGTTGTGGTGTAGTCTGCAGACATGGCTTGGATGCTGCATTGCTGTGGCTGTGGTGTAGGCTGGCAGCTACAGCTCTGATTCGATCCCTAGCCTAGGAACTTCCATATGACATGGGTGCAGCCTTTGAAAAAAAAAAAGACAATATCAATGTGGTTACAATAAAAATTTTGAAAAAAGTGTAATAAATATATAAAACAAACCCTTAACAATATGCTAATAGATGACAATTAGGTCAGAAAACAATGAGACACCAAGTTTCATACTACCCACAGACACAAACCAAATTTTCAAATATCCATATGTGAGGACTTGGTTAAAATTGTTAGTAAGCATTTCTTTCAAAGTAGGCATATTATCAGATATAATTAATTACTTTAGGCAATAAAATATCTTCTTAAAGTTAGATTTTGAAAATTATGATAGCTATCTTCCTAGATATCAATAAATTTTAACTAGAAAAAGCAGTATCAAAATAAGGGAGTTTTAAAAAAAAGAAGCTGGTTCCTATTTATTGGTGTCTACCTTGTCTCAGGTTCTATACTATGTACTTCACATACATTATAATATTTAGTCCTCTCAAAAAAAAAATCTTTTGAGAGGCATCTGTTACTATCCCTATTTTATAGTTTACACAACTTGTCTAAGATCACAAAAGCTAGAAAGGAGCAAAATCTAGCTAAAAGCAACTAAAATTATTCTTGAAATAATTCCAGCTTTCAGGATTTCTGGCCCTATGGACTGAAAACAAAAAAAAAAAAACCATCTTTCATTTTTTTTTTTTTTTTTTGTCTTTTTGCCATTTCTTGGGCCGCTCCTGCGGCACATGGAGGTTCCCGGGCTAGAGGTCGAATCGGAGCTGTAGCTGCCAGCCTACGCCAGAGCCACAGCAACGCAGGATCCGAGCCGCGTCTGTGACCTACACCACAGCTCACGGCAACGCCGGAACCTTGACCCACTGAGCAAGGGCAGGGATCGAACCCGCAACCTCATGGTTCCTAGTCGGATTCGTTAACCACTGCGCCACGACGGGAACTCCCATATTTTTAATGTGATTAATTTCCTGTCTGAAACCTATTCTAATGTCTGCTTCCTTAGAAGCAAATCAACAGCTGCAGACCCCGGTTACCACAAAAATGCAATGCCTCAATGCAGATGAGATATTCAATGACCATCTTCAAGTGGTCAAGCTGCAGTAGCTGAAACGTAGTTCTTTTTATCTGGGGGAGACTTAGTTCCAACAAAAGATGAATGCATGACTGACTAGAATCCCCATGAGTTTGCCCATTGTTCACTGAAAATCATACCTGATTTATGTGACAGCTGAGGATCAGTATGTAATTTTAATTATGATTTAAATTTGGATATTTAAAGGCACCCAACCCCAAACTTCACCATCACATGGCCTTAATACATGCCCCTATCTTAACTAATTTCAAGAGTGCTGTGACAGTATATTAAAATAACAACACACCTAGAACATAAGCCAGCTTCCCTATTCTTACCTGGGCCATCAGTTTTTGATTATTAGGGTGACATGAAATACACTGCAGAAAAAACGCAACAGTTGCATTCTCAATTGCCGTTCTCTGTTGAGTAGTCAATCCTGATGAAGCAGCTGAGGAAAGAGAAGCTGATCTTGCACTGGTCTGTTGTGCACCTAAATTATGTCCTCCAGAAGTGGACCCAGAGTGACACAATAAAAACAGAAGTGCTGTCCATAGTGGATTGACTTCAGACCCACCGAGCCAGTCTTTCATAATATGGCTATTACCAACTTCCGTCAAAAACCTAAGAATAGGAGCAACCAGGTCTGCTGTGATAGGCATCTTAGTACATTGTTGTGAAACATGATGTCGCCTGAGTTTGTCCTGGGAAATATCTATTGAGTGAGCAATGCTTTCTGAGTATGAAACGTGGCTAAAACAGAAACTAGCCAGACTCCTTACCAGAAGAGATGGCAAACCTGAGTCCAATAATTGTTTGATAGCTTCTGGAGATTGAGAAGAGGAAGCAAGTGTTGCCAAATGTGATTCAGTTAGTGCAAGAGGTGCTTGTGCATTTTTAGAGTCATCTGTTAAAGACGAACTGAGATCTTGCTTTTTGCTATCATCTGTCATGGACAGTCTGTGGTGACACTGCATTGGAGGAGGAGTAATTCCCATCCAGCCCATGAGCAAAGAAAAATAACTTGGATGTATGTGACACATTGAGCAAAGCAAACTGTCGACAGCTTTCTTCAAAACCATATTGCAGGGAAGAGACATGGACCAATTAAAAAGTAACCTAGGAGAATAAAAGATAAGTTAACCATATATACATATTTTTAGAAAGACATCAACTATTTCTACCAGAAATCACTCAGACAAAAATTATATAGTTTGACATTAAATATTACGACACTATAGTATTTCATGAAGACTGCTTGTGACATACATCATTGAGTACTTAGGCAGACTGCAAGTTAGATTAGACTTTTATTCTATTTCATTTTATTTTTTTAGGGCTGCACCCATGGCATATGGAAGTTCTCGGGCTAGGGATCAAACTGGAGCTACAGCAGCCGGCCCAAGCCACAACCACAGCAACACAGGATCCAAGTCACATCTGCGACCTACATCACAGCTCCTTAACCCACTGAACAAGGCCAGAGATCAAACCCACATCCTCACGGATCCTAGTCAGGTTCGTTAACCACTGAGCCACAAAGGGAACTCCCAGACTTTTAAAATGAGTACAGAAAACAAACAGAACTATATGAAAATGATTCTACTACCCTGTGTGACAGCAAAAAAAATGACATAAAGAAACAATGAAAAATTGTATCAAATAAATGTTTAGATGGCATTTGACATGTTAATGGCTCAAATTCACATCTTCAAATTGAAAACCATTAGTGAGTTCCACTAAGTCATGGATTATGCCAACTGGTGGGACCAAAATGAAAATGAAAAACTAGAGGACAAAGGCCAGCTTGAGTCATGGAACTCTTCAGAAATAAATATTACATTTTGCTACAGACTTAGGCAGTCAACTCAAAGCATTAACTGAGTACAGTGAAAATTGTGGTTTAAGTAGAAACTGTCAAAAGAACAATCATTTTTGTCTAGAAAAAAAAATCAGTGATAAGAACTGTCTAATCTTTCAAAATTTCTAGGTATAGTTTTCCTCTAAAGTTGCATGTTAAAGATAAAAGAACCTGTTGGGTAATTTAGCAGATAAAAATACACTATGAGGAGTTCCCGTCGTGGCTCAGGGGTTAACGAATCCGACTATGAACCATGAGGTTGCGGGTTCGATCCCTGGCCTTGCTCGGTGGGTTAAGGATCTGGCGTTGCTGTGAACTGTGGTGTAGGTCGCAGACACAGCTCAGATCCCAAGTTGCTGTGGCTGTGGCCTAGGCTGGCGGCTACAGCTCCGATTAGACCTCTAGCCTGGAAACCTCCATATGCCGCGGGTACAGTCCTAGAAAAGACAAAAAACAAACAAAAACAAACAAACAAGTACACTATGAACTAAAGGAGCACACATTAAACATTCCAATTTTACATGGCAAAAGTAGCAATGACGCTAATCTTTTTTCTTTGTCTGTTTAGGGCTGCAATGGTGTCATATGGAAGTTGCCAGGCTAGGGGTCGAATTGGAGCTGCAGCTCCCAGCCACAGCCACAGTTCCAATTCAACCCCCAGCCTGGGAACTTCCACATGCCATGGGTACAGCCCTAAAAAGACCAAAAAAAAAAAAAAAAAAAAAAAAAGAGAGAGAGAGAGAGAGAAAGAGATAAATTTGTGTATATATACTTAACTATTTTTGAAGTATTATTTTTATACAAACGAGCATGTAAAATGCTGTTTCATTAAGTGAAAATGTGAAATGATCTAGGTCTTGGGAAAAAAGGATTTCACAAATTATACTTACTCAAAGAGCTCTCGGTCTAGCAGTGCTGGTAAATCATACTCTACAAGCAATTCATAACTATGCCACAGAATTGCTGCTACACAGTGCAAATGAGAAGGAGATGGCATCAAAAGACCATACTCTATTGCTGAAGAATTAGGGCACATGTAGCTCATTCTGCCACTTCTTCTCATAGCAGCCACTCTTGCAGAATCACTGACCCATTTTAACAAGGCCTGAATTCTTAAAAGAAAAAAATAAATTCAAATAACCAACTATACCACAGTGAATATTTAATATGGATAAATACCACTACTACATGTAAGAAATGTAATAAGGAGACTGTTCTCAATAATTTTAATCTAAAATAGGAAAAAAAAGGAATTATACAATTAATAAGGACATAGTAATTCTAATTTTCCAATCTTAAGAAATGAAAATGTTTGAGGAATTCCTATCGTGGCTGAGTGGAAACAAATCTGACTAGTACCCATGAGGACGGCAGGTTCAATCCCTGGCCTTGCTAAGTGGGTTAAGAATCCAATACTGCCATGAGCTGCAGTGCAGGCTGCATATGCAGCTTGGATCTGCAGCTGCTATGGCTGTGGCGTAGGCCAGCAGCTACAGCTCCGATTCGAACCCTAGCCTGGGAACCCCCATATGCCCTGGGTGGAGCCCTGAAAAAAGAGAAAAGAAAAATGAAGAAGAAAATGTCTGAGATAACTTTAGTGTAATTCAGCAAATAAACGCTGGTAAATTCTTAACTCACTTATGACAAAATACATGAAGAAACACAGCTTAACAAACTCATTTTCTCCTCTGAATTTTCACTCATAACACATCCACGTAACATAAAGCAGTGATCCAGGGCCAATTTTCCTTATGCAGCATCTCATGCAATAAAGCATGATTCACAACTCTGGCCTCCAAGTATTAAATACTAGTAGCAGCCAGCCACTCTTCCTCATTCTGACAACAGAATAGCCCCAATAAGTGTACTTTTCGAGCGCTATCCTACTCAGTTCCCTAGAGCTGAGGATCACAAAATGAGACTAAAACACTTTTAAAGCAATAATGCTTTGGAGATTGTATTTTTCTATTTCATCTCATTTCATTTTATGGCCACACCTGTGGCATATGGAAGTTTCCAGGCTATGGGTCGAATTGGAGCTGTAGCTGCTGGCCTACACCACAGCCAAAGCAATTCGGGATCCCAGCCATGTCTGTGAACTACACCACGGCTCATGGCAACGCCAGATCCTTTAACCCACTGAGTGAGGCCAGGGATCAAATCCAATTCCTCATGGATCCTAGGCAGGTTCATTACTTCTGAGCCACAATAGGAACTCCTGGAGTTTTTATTTTTAAAGAGGGATAGGGAGTGTATAAGATCTATTTCACACTCTCTATCCCTTTATTTCACACTTAAAACACTGTATTTATCTTTATTTAAAAAATTTTTTTTTGTCTTTTTGCCATTTCTTGGGCCACTCCCACGGCATATGGAGGTTCCCAGGCTAGGGGTTGAATCGGAGCTGTAGCTATTGGCCTACACCAGAGCCACAGCAACACGGGATCCGAGCCCTGTCTGCAACCTACACCCCAGCTCACGGCAACGCCAGATCCTTAACCCACTGAGCAAGGCCAGGGATCGAACCCGCAACCTCGTGGTTCCTAGTCGAATTTGTTAACCCCTGAGCCATGATGGGAACTCTCTATCTTTATTTTGTTTTTAAATGTCTAGTTTAGAGTTCAAGATTCTTTGCTTCAGGATAAGAGACATAGGAATTAGAAGATATATAAATACTCAATCCTCTCTCTACCTCGTTGGACTAAAATTCTTCATTTTCATATAACAGGAAATAAAGACAAGTCTTAGAAAGGGAAAGGAGATGAGGCAATCCGGGAAGAGTAAAATTTTCTACAGAGCAGCCAACCATCTTGTCATTAACATCAGTTCTGAAACGTTTTAAAATATTTACATTTGCATTATACAGAGAAAAAAAATCTTAACTGCAATTTTCTTATGATAAAACATTTAAAAATTAAATAATCATAAGATATTTCAAGAAACTATTCTAGAAAAGTATTTAGCACATAATTTTAATATATTTTTTAATCCTCTAACCATTATGGTTCTAATTTGGCACAGATTCTTATTTACTTTGTCAAAAAATACTCTCACCATAATTCCCATATGGCTCAGCTGGTTACGAACAGGATGAGTATCCATGAGGATGCGGGTTCGATCACTGCCCTTGCTCAGTGGGTTAAAGATACGGCATTGCTATCAGCTGTGGTGTAGGTCACAGATGTGACTTGGATCCCACATGGCTATGGCTGTGGCTATGGCTGGGAGCTGCAGCTCCAATTTGACCCCTAGCCTGGGAACTTCCATGGGCCGCAGCAAAAAAAAAAAAAAAAAAAAAAAAAAAAAAAAAAATCAACCTACTTTTAAATATAATATAGTTTCTCATATACTTTATATAAAACAAAAAACTTCATGGAAAGGAAGTAAGCCTGTTTAATATTTTGACATTATCCTGGGGAAACTAATTTGTTAAATATTTCCTTTAATTTTTTTACTTTGTTAAATATTTCCTTTAATTTTTTTTTTTTTTAATTTGGTCTTTTAGGGCTACATCTGCTGTATATGGAAGTTCCCAGGTTAGGGGTTGAATCAGAGCTGTAGCCACTGACCTACACCACAGCCACAGCAATGTGGGATCCAAGCTCCTTCTGCAACCTACACACAGCATGGCAATGCTAGGTCCTTAACCCACTAATTAAGGCCAAGGATCGAACCCGTGTCCTCATAAATACTAGTTAGGTTTGTTACTGCTAAGCCACAAAGGGAATGCCCTCCTTTTAAGTATTTTAATTCAGGGAACAAGAAAGCAGTGAGCCCAAAATAAATGGAAGCTATTACATTATCAGTACTAAATAACAATTTTTCTGAGATGCCTTCACTGCCTGTTACTCTAATTCATAACTTCAGGAGTCTGACCTACATAATTCTTTGCTTGTGAGCAATGATGCTCTGTGTCTCCACAACCCTGAGGGTACAAGATCAACTGAATTAACTAGATCTCTCCAGAAACCAGTACAATGCCAGGCATATAGCAACTACTCAGTAAATAGCTACAAAATGAGTACCTGATCACCAAATATTAATAATCTGTTAAAAATTTGTTAGGCAAGACATTTAAATCAAATGATATCATTTTAATTACAAATTAATCTAAGTATTAAAAGATATTAATTGGATGTAAAATACAATATACTTAAAGGATATTAACTCAGGAAACAATCTCCAGCATAAAGATTATTTATGTTACTTATAGAATCACACAATCAATATAGTCTCCTGATATAGATGATATACACAAAACCAGAGAATGCCAGAGCATCACTCAAAAATTTATCAAGAAAAACATTATAAAAATACGTGGAGTCTTTATCAATTTGGAAGTAGAAGACATTAAGGAAGAACTACATTAGTAAAATTCATCTAAAATGACCTGTACTGGGAGTTCCCATCGTGGCGCAGTGGTTAACGAATCCGACTAGGAACCATGAGGTTGCGGGTTCGGTCCCTGCCCTTGCTCAGTGGGTTAACGATCCGGCGTTGCCGTGAGCTGTGGTGTAGGTCGCAGACGCGGCTCGGATCCCGCGTTGCTGTGGCTCTGGCGTAGGCCGGTGGCTACAGCTCCGATTCGACCCCTAGCCTGGGAACCTCCATATGCCGTGGGAACGGCCCAAGAAATAGCTAAAAAGACAAAAAAAAAAAAAAAAAAAAAATAAAATGACCTGTACTGAAAGATCATTAAACATTTAGGTGAAACATTCAGATATTATTTACTTGCTAGGAGAGTGTTTCACTTTTTTGTAGGAAGCAGTAGGAAGAAAAGAGAATCTAATGAAAAGTTGCCAAAGAATAATATAAATAATAAGAAGTAATCAAAATAAACATAACTACTATTATTAAAAATAGTCCAAGAAACTAATATTACACAGTATTCTTCTATTTCTATCCATTCCTCAAAAGCAATACTAAGAATTCTATTTGAGCCCAAATTCTAATATGTCCAAGTATATGACAATTTGTTTAATGTTCACAAAAATCTCTAGAAGTTACATTATGTGAAGCATACAATATAATCAACAGTCTTAGCTTAATTTTTATGAAAAGATCTAAAAAGAAAGCATTACAGGTAACATTCACTACATGTGACTGTATGTGTGTCCTCATATGAAAAATGAGATATCATATACCTGTCTTTTGTTCCAGGATCCTGAGTGGTTCCAAGCTGATAAAGAATATCTATTGTAGAGTCAGAAGAGAGTCCATTCAGTCTTCCAAAAAGTAAAGGGCTATTCAAATCTTGCAACAGAAAATCAAAAGGAAAATTTTGCTAAATAAGCAAATGGGATGAGAAGATCTGCTCAATTTAATCTTAAATTATTCATTAAAAATAACTTCTGAAAATTTCAACAACAAACTCACTCCAAAAATAATGAAGCCACCATGGAATTTCAAAAACAGAATTAATCACAGACACGACATAGTTCAACCATCAATACTTTGCAGATACGTAAAAATTAAATTATCGAAATTAATTGGCACCTGTAGGGTCACTTCCCGATGCTGCACAATTTCTCAGAAGAATGTCTATAAGCTTCAGGCCAATTCTAGTAGACTGTAGTCCTATCTTTACAAGCACAACCTCAATGTTGGGCGAATGCATTCCACAGTACGGAGACATCAATAAGGCGGCGCAAGTCTGTAGCAGATTAGCAGTAGGTGCAGCTGCACTTGCCATCATTCCTTCCAGATCACTTATGTGAGTAAGGCAATGATGCAATAACCGTAACCATCCAATACTGAAATACACAACACAAAATGGCCTATATGACGAATCAAGTAGCTCAAATTACTTCAGGGGTAAAACAAAATTTCTCAAAGATCAGTATGTTGTATTTCATGAGTAGCACCAATCTGTGTTTAAAAAAATGTTTTTAGAATACTGTAATAGAGTTGCAAAACTGTAAAATCTTGGCAGCTTGAGAATAAAAAAGAAACTTAAAATTTTCTTATCAAGAAAAACTCACGGAGTTCCTGTCGTGGTGCAGTGGTTAACGAATCCGACTAGGAACCATGAGGTTGCCGGTTCGGTCCCTGCCCTTGCTCAGTGGGTTAACGATCCGGTGTTGCCGTGAGCTGTGGTGTAGGTTGCAGACGCGGCTCGGATCCTGCGTTGCTGTGGCTCTGGCGTAGGCCAGTGGCTACAGCTCCGATTCGACCCCTAGCCTGGGAACCTCCATATGCCGCGGGAGCGGCCCAAAGAAATAGCAAAAAGACAAAAAAAAAAAAAAGAAAAGAAAAACTCACAATAAAACTAGTCTATACAATTTTCAACTATCAAGAAATTATTTTATCAGAAGAATGCAAATTAAAGGATATATTCAGGTCCTTCTTTCATTGGCTAGTTTGTATGGTTCAAATCTAACCCTCTGCTGACTGGCAATTTAGGCATTACCATATAAGACCAGGCGCCTGTCTATACAGTCAGGTTCAGATGTACTCTTGGGGATGGGCATTTGGAAATGCTGTACAACACTACAATCCAAAGAACTAAAATCCACACCAACCTATACCACATGGAGGATCATCTCAAGGATTAAACACACATAAATCTTAATTCTGGAGTTCCCGTGGTGGCTCAGTGGTTAACAAATCCGACTAGGAGCCATGAGGTTGCGGGTTCAATCCCTGGCCTCGCTCAGTGGGTTCAGTGGGTTAAGGATCCAGCGTTGCCGTGAGCTGTGGTGTAGGTCACAGACGAGGCTTGGATCCCACATTGCTGTGGCTCTGGCGCAGCACAGCAGCTACAGCTCCGATTAGATCCCTAGCCTGGGAATCTCCGTATGCCGTGGATGTAGCCCTAGAAAAGACAAAACACACACACACACATTTTAATTTTAACCAGCCTCAGGGTTCTGCTTCTACATAATTATTACTTAATAAAATTATATTATACAGATATCTACGGATCAAAGAATTTCTAAACTCTAAAAAAGAAAGAAACCACAGAATAGATAATTGCACAAGAAGCACAGAAAGGTTTCTCTTAAGAACGAAGAACCACATACCTTGTTTTGGATACCTGATCTTCAGATGGAAGAAAGGGATTATTAACTGTTGCTGAAGAAGTGGTACCAAAAGCGGTGAGGCCCAGTAATTTAATTTGTGAAAGGCCTAATGTGCTGGCATCTCGTGGACGATGGAGTCTAAGGCAGACAGCCGAAGCTACCTCAGCTTTTACAAGCTGAATTTTTATGTAGGTGAGACCACTTGTGACAACAGGAGTGGATAATGGTAGCATATTTACCCCATCTGCACTTACTTCAACAGACACTGAGGAGGGGCAGGCTACAGCAAGAGAAAATTGAATAATTACTAAAGGAAAAAGTAAACTAGAGTTCATATTTTAGTGTAAATCCATTATAAACTTGTAAAAAGAATATGTATACACCAAATCATACTGTCACTGACTTTCACCATAACTGATTTTGCAGCTATCATATGAAATGCACAGCATAATAAAAATTGTATTTAAAATCTTCTAACATTCACCTAAAAAAAGAGAGCAATTGAAGATATGGAATCCACATGTTCTTAATTCTCTCTAAGAAAATAAAAGCAAAAACAAATAGGCAATCACGCTATTAATTTCTACTTTACTCAGAATTATCACCAACAAATATGGGACATTTGATTAATATGCTATGGTTTACTACTGTAAACAATTGGGAAGAATGTAATAAGAAAAATCTTTGTCACACATTCATTTCACTACTACCATGTTGCTACTATTTTATTTTTTTATTTTAAATGTAGCTATACTGAGAAATTGCTTTTGCCTCTAATCTTTGTTTCCCCTTTTTAAAATTTAAACAAACGTCCAAAATACTTAAAAATAAAATCATTTCTTGTTAAAATTTAAGGAGGCCCAATGAAGTAGCTGCCATGTGAAAATTACTTCTTTTTCACAAACATGGAAGCCATATAATAAATATATTTGTCAGCTAAAACACTCTCTGAACTTGGACTTTACTTTAATTTTTTTTTCAGGATAAATTACCACTTTTAATATAATTGCCTCTAGTGTTTTCATACTTTTATACATGGTTGTACGAACTTGGATTTTAATATCAACTAGAGAATGAGGAAATGACTTTTTTTTTTAATTTCCACTGGAACACATGATAAGTTCAGTTTCTGCACCAATCCAGTAATAAAAACCAAAATTATTAGGCATATTTATATTAGAGAACACTTAACCTACAGATTTTTTTAATTACGTGCAGTTTGTCATTATACCATTCTTCCTGTCCCAATTCTTATGTGCAAATTCTGGCCATACTCCAAAGCCATCATTCACATGAATCACTTTCTCCTTCCGAATCAAAGCAGTTTCTTCCTCATCTTGGATTATCCCTCAAGTCTTACACTGACCTATACTGCACAGTGGAATAGTTATCTTTGACCTACTAAAATAAAACACTGTGGATTAACCTATTTTTCTTCTGTAATTTTGTTGTTGTTGTCTTTTCTAGGGCCGCACCTGTGGCATATGGAAGTTTCCAGGCTAGGGGTCAAATCGGAGCTGTAGCTGCCAGCCTACGTCAGAGCCACAGCAACATGGGATCCGAGACACACTTGTGACCTACACCACAGCTCACGGCAATGCCAGATCCTTAACCCACTGAGCAAGGCCAGGGATCAAACCCGCAACTTCATCGTTCGTAGTCAGATTAGTTAACCACTGAGCCACAACAGGAACTCCTCTTCTATAATTTGTACTCACTATATCTATTTTAGTCTAATATGTTTACATTCCACAACTATATTAGCATATAATAATAATCCAGTCTTGCAAATAAGTGGAAAAATTATTATTTTGAATATGCCAACGGTCTAAAAAATTTCACCATTTCTTCACTAAATTATTGAGGGACCTATGATAGCAATAGGAATCAATTAATGGGCGTTTCTGCAGTGGCTCAGTGGGTTAAAATCCAACTGCAGTGGCTGGAGTCCCTGCAGAGGTGCAGGTTTGATATCTGGCCTGGCTCAGTGAGTTAAAAGATCTGGTTGCTGCAGCTGCAGTGCAGGTCACAGCTGTGGCCAGGATTCAATCCCTGGCCTGGGAACTTCCACATGCCACCTGTATGGCCATTAAAAAAAAAAATAATAATAATAATAATAGAATTGATCAATGAAGATAAACAAATGTGACAATTTCAATAATTCTTGGAAATTATTAAATTTATATTGAGAGAATTTGGGGACCATCATGAATGACAAATAGTACTTTATATTCATTCATGAACATGTGAAGGAGTTCCTTGCTCCTCTGAACGTGTAACTCATCTTCTATAAATTATTTTCAATTATTTACCTTGCAAAGGTACAACAAAATGTATTCAATGAAAAAGCCTCAAATGAATGACACTCAAAATGTTAAAAATTAAAAATCAAAAATTTTTAAATATTATAATAAAAATTCTTTAGAGATGTATTTATCTTACAGTAGGGAGGGGAACTATGCTAATTTCACATTACAAAGCTAGGATTGAGGACTAGGCTAGAAAAACTAAGGCTGCTATCTACAGTTGCATAAACTAACTCATTTCAACTTGATACTACAGATTAATAAATCTGGAAGAAGAGGACAGGTAAAATAGTAACTAGAATGTATCTGTTTACATTTCATCATACACTCTGTTTCAGGGGAATAGCCACAGCAATTCATTTCATGGGAAATGATTCAGTGGTAATGTTTAATATTATTAAAAACTATCCAAAATTAAGCAATCTGTAAATCATATCTAAGTGTATCACTGTTTGCTAAATATTTTTCTTATTTTTAAGTGTTTCTATGTTATAGTTTTTTTCTATGATGAATCTTTACAAAAAATATTACTCACTTGCAAGAGATGCAAGGTGAGGCTGGATATGTATCTCTTTAAGGAGCACTGCTGCAGGAAGGTGAATGGTAAGGTCGCACCAAGCCTCCTCTGGCAGAAAGATGTAGGACCAAGCAGCAGAGCGAGCTCTTCTATGGGGTGGTGTGGCCTGCAAGAGCACCTCAGCTGGCTGGGCAGTAGGGCTGCTAGATGTGATTGTACCTACACAGGATATTTTAAATAAAATTAAAACTTGCAAAAGAAACTCAAGAAAGCATCAAAAACTATTCAAATTGTAATACTAGAAAAATCAGCTAAAAACATGAATATTTCATACTATGAATATATAGTACACTTAGCACAATTTGTCACAGTATTCACAAAACGTTTAAGGACAGTCCACAGTCAACTGGCAAGGTGACGAATTCACTGTTAACTGCTGTCTAATTTCTCTATACTCACATGTCAAAAGAAAACTAAACTAGCAACAAATTTAGCACAATATTCTCAATGATTTCAATAAATAACAATGTCCAACATAGGCTTCAATTTGAAAATAATCACCTTTATTCTAAATTGTCAGTATTCATGAGTTAGAAATATGAAAAGAAAAAAATAAAAAGAAACTAAGTATTCTGGGAAAAAATGATGATCAGAAAATATCACTCAAAATAAGAAGGAACAAGTCCTTTAAAACTGATTAACATTTACAGTGAAAACTGACATAAGAAACTACTAGTTTCATAAATTGTGCTTCCATTTAAACTCAGAAATAAGAACAAATTTCACTACTAAAGAACAATTAAAAACTTTCTTCTGATGAATAGAATGTTTGGAAAACCAATACCTTTAATATCAATGTGTTATAATATCATTTTAATCACCTACTTATCAACTCACTTTGACAATATTTGCTTCATACAAGCTAATTAACTACTACATAAATTCATAGCCCTAAGATGTAATGATTTTTTTCTTACCCAAAGGTGCAAAATTATGGATTCCTTCTGCATTGTCAGGCTCAGAAGCTAGTATTCTTGTTTTCAAGGTGCTGTCAACAGCTTTATTTGGACCAGAGTCAAGAAATTTCATAATGGTTGATACCATACTTCTTGCAGTGTTTACAATAGCCCTTGTACTAGTAACCATGTTGTTGCAAATGAGCTGAACACCACCTAAATTTACAAAGAATACTAAATGAAAATTTATCTTAAAAAAGATGACTTAACATTGAGTGACCTTTCACAGACTACAAAAATAACATAATATACTACCAAATGATTACATTTAAGTGACAGTTTTGAAGATTTTATCTTACCCATGTCATGGAATGCTTTCAAGGCGTCACTAGTATCCAGTACTCTCAAAATGAACCACAATAGTGGTTCAGATAACTGGCAAGTAGCAAGAGAGCCCTACAAAAAACACATAAATACTGTGATCTTAAAAAGTGGTAATTCCCTGCCAAATAGGACCACCAAACTTCTTACTGAATGTTATTATTCTTTTACAGTTAATTACTATAAAATGGCAACCTGAGCCTAAGTAACTAAATATAAAATGTCTGCCAAAATACTTAAGCAAATCTTACCTGAATCAAAAAGGAAGTACATAGTCTACACTCTGAACTCAGTATTTTTTGTGTCTGTCCTTTCCTATTATCATTTTCTTTCTTTCTTCTTATGGCCATACCCACATCTGAGCCACAGCTAGCAATTTAAGCAACACCTGCCTGAGATGACACCAGACCCTTTAACCCACTGCACAGGGCTAGGATCAACCCCAAGCCTCTGCATCAACCTGAGCCACTGAAGCCAGGTTCTTAATCTGATGCATCACAGCGGGAACTCTAACCTATCATTTTAAATTAACACTCATTGATTTTGCTTTCCATTAGATAGTACTTTCATTTAAAAATGCATCCCTCTCAAATATCTTTGTATCTTTCAATGGAGAAATATATATATATACACACACACACACACACACACACACACACACACACACCCATGCAATGTATATTTATGAAAATAATTACATACTGACAAATATACGCTGACATTATGTGAAGATTCCTTAAAAATTGTCTTAAAATCTGCTTTTGAAAAAAATGGTAAATGGACCAGAAGTTAAAATAATCATATTAGTTCCTAAAAGCTTATTTTTTTAAAAGGAAAATTAAAAAGGAATAATATTCTAACCTGTTTTCCTTTAAAATTACTCTAACCCCTTTTAATCCAAAGGAAACTAAATATGTAACTTATGCTTGAAAAAAATACTAACATTAAATTTTCATATGTAACATCTATGAAGAACATTTTGGTATTCACTATGCTATTTTTAGGGAAAAGGATAACTACTTCTTAAAACAACAGAAAGAAAACCTAAAATCTAAAAATACGTCAAGGAGTTCCTGTCGTGGCGCAGTGGAAACGAATCCAATTAGGAACCATGAGGTTGCAGGTTCAATCCCTGGCCTCGCTCAGTGGGTTAAGGATCCGGCGTTGCCGTGAGCTGCAGTGTAGGTTGCAGACTCAGCTCGGATCTCGGATCTCTCGTTGCTGTGGCGCTGGTGTAGGCTGGCAGCCACAGTTCTGACTGGACCCCTAGCCCGGGAGCCTCCATATGTCGCAGTGCGGCTCCCCCTCCCCCCAAAAAATGTCAAAAATTTTCTTCTTACATCACTATAGTCATCTCTGACAATTTCAAGGAAACTTCCTCTCCAACTTCTAATCTGTAGTTCTCACCTGCTGACTCTGTTCATCTTCCAACATATAACTATAATATTCTGTCTCTGTCTTACAAATAATTCTCTACTTCCATTGCTAGAAACTACTTAAATTATTGAAACTGATGCTGGGTTGAACTTACCTGTCTGCCCATATATCCACAGGCCATGTAGGTTAAAATTGGCTGTAACATCATATGAACTGTAGAAGCTTTTTTACTAAGGGTTGTCAGTATGGTAAATAATCCATCTCCAACTGATATGGCATCTAAGCCACCATGAAAGTTTTCATGTTTGGTGAGATGCAATCCACTTGCTCCTGGTTTAAATAAAAATATTACACATTTCTTTAAAAGTATGTCTTTAAAAACCAATAAAAATTAAAATAGAGAAACTTAAAATCCATTTTTCTCCCAAAGCACTGAAGGACAGGTACATAACAGCTATGTGTATATACATATCACACATATCTAGAAATTAAAATACTTATCATAACAATCAGCAGAGCATTTTTTCATTATCTTTTTATAGGAGGTATCTCTACTATCAATAACAACAAAAAGAAGTTGCTCTACTACATGTAGGAGGGACACTTTACATATCAAGAAAAGGAGAGAAAAATGTGGTATTTTTATGCAACTATACTTCAAAACTCTTAATCAAAAAGAAGATATGATTGTTTCTATTTCATGATGGAAGAAAAACTAACAAGCAAAAGTACATCAGGAATATATTTTGTCACTATTTATAAGAGTACAATTAGTTTAAAAATTAACACAATCTATTAGCTCTCAAATAGGTAGAAAGGTAAAACAATATAAAAATTGTACACTGATCTATGTGTCATAGAAGCAGTTACCCTTTGAACAAAATTTTATATTTCACTTTCTGAACTATAAATAAGTAAACAGCACTCATTCCCTAATACAAAATTGGATGTGAAATTTTTCATCTTTAAAATGTTAGAGATATGTGACTACAAATTATGCACTTAAAGGACTGATTTTTTTCTTTTTAATTTAGTTAAGTACTACTGCTCTTGTTAGCATTTTCCAATTTTTAAAAAATTCACGCTTCAAAAATTTCAGTACTTCAATTTCACTTACTGATTGAAGCTGCTCTATAAATGCTTTCACTAATAAAAATCAGTCACGCTAAAAAGTTTACAAAAAATAGCCCTGAACTACAAAGTAAAAAGAAAAAGAATACATTGGTAAAGAAAAGAGATACAGTAGTAGACACAAGCATAAGATGAATATTCTCAATACGTACCAATTATCATCGCCATGGCACTGCTATTACACAGGCCCAGAGCAGACAAAATCTGGCTCATAATCTGTTGGTTGGCTAAGACTAAGTCAGCGACATATGCAGGTGATCCTTGAATACTACTACTGCTTCCATTACCATCTTTGCCTCCTGAAACTTTTTCTTCATCTGAAACACTGTCTGTCGTATTGGTGGTCACAGACACTCTTGCACTGTATTCCCTATTGCCCGAAAGAGGTAGCTGTACTAAAATGTTAACCAGCTTTAACAAATCAAACATGAGTTGATCTCTTGTCATTTCACCACAAACTGCTTTTGCATCACCTGGACGAATAAGGTTGGCAAAGAGTCCCCCAAAGCATGCTCGAGCACCCACTGAGCTATCTGATCCGCTTCGAGACATTACTTTGTCTGAACAAGTGATATAGTGGTGCACTAAAAAGGTGACAGACTCTATCACAGCAGAAATAGTACTAACTGAAACAACTTCAAAATTCTGCTCCAGAGTAAATTCTAAGAGCTTTACTTGGGCATCAAGAGGTCCTTGGCCTGTCTGGAATGCACCCCTGTAGAAAAAGAGAAGGGATAAAAAATGAATCCATTTTAAATTGTTTGAAAGGAGCAAATACCACAATTCAAGAAAGACACACAATAAATAATTCATGGTATTCACTATGTCATTTTGTAGCAAACAGTTCCCATCTCTTTCCTGAGTCCTCACTGTTCTCACCTCCATTTTATTATACAAAATAAAAAATGACTTTCCTTCCAAATAGAAAACTTAAGGAAAAGTAAATCAAGGAAGTGATTTTGAAGCTACAGATTACAATATTTATATATCACAAGGCACTCATAATGAAAGAGCTCTGGTTTTTTACAACCTGAAAACATTTCCTCCCAATTTCAATTTTCAAAAAATAAAAATCAATCAAATAATTCCTTTTGTTTGTTTGCTTTTTAGGGCCATACTCACAACATATGGAGGTTCCCAGGCTAGGGGTCGAATCCAAGCTGTAGGCGCTGGCCTGCACCACAGCCGCAGCAATGTGGGATCGGAGCTGCGTGTGCAACCTACACCACAACTCATGGCAACGCCATACTCTTAACCCACTGAGCAAGGGCAGGGATTGAACCTGTATCCTCATGGATGCTAGTCAGATTTGTTTCCACTGAGCCACGATGGGAACTCCAAAACTAATTTTTAAAGAGTAATGTCATCTACAAGTGATTTTAACCATTTTTTTAAATACACATTTAAAAATTTTAATTTATGGACAATTCCAGAAAAAAATAAGTAACAGAAATGGTAACAGCTTTAACCTCTTCCTGATATTAACAGAGATTTTTAAATAATCAAACATACTAGAATTTAGTTTGTTCATCATGCAGTTTAAATAAGATGATACTGTTTATATTTCATTAAATTTTTCTCAGAGTTCCCTTCATGACTTAGTGGTTAACAAACCCAACTAGTATCCATGAGGATGCAGTTCGATCCCCGGCCTCGCTCAGTGGGTTAAGGATGCAGTATTGCCGTGAGCTGTGGTATAGATTACAGAAGTAGCTTGGATCCCAGGTTGCTGTGGCTGTGGCGTAGGTCAGTAGCTATAGCTTCAATTCAACCCTGAGCCTGGGAACTTCAGCCCTAAAAAAGCAAAAAAAAAAAAAAAAGTTTCTCTCCAAAGTAGTACTGGATTTTACAAAATGTCTTAGAGTAAGATGAAAATGATTCAATAATATGACATATAATATTGAAACGTTCATGCATCTCAAGCATCATGGTCACAGTTTATTGTTTTTAACCTACTGCCTGACCTTGGTAATACATTTCTCATGAGATTAGTATTTTTCGTTTTTAAGCTATCTTTTTCAGGTTTTATCCAACATAGGTTTCAAATAAAACTCACTGGTAGCTTTAAATCTCTATCTGTACTGTAGAACAATTTAAACAGCATCAAGTAAATTTCACCTAGAAGGTATGTAATTACTAATCTATGAATCCAATATTCCTTTTACGATAGAAAGATCTTAATATCTGAGAGAGCCATAAAGAAATGAAATGAAGACCATCAGGAAACACACCAAATAAATCCTTTCATCTTTTTTTGTTTGTTTGTTTTTTAGGGCCATACCTGCAGCACAGTTCCCAGGCTAGGCACTGAATCAGAGTTGTAGCTTCTGGCCTTCGCCATAGCCGTAGCAAGGCCAGATCTGAGCTGTGTCTGTGCCCTACACCACAGCTCACCGCAATGCTGGATCCTTAACCCAGAGAGAGGCCACGGATCAAACCTGTGTCCTCATGGATACTAGTCAGATTCGTTTCCGCTAAGCCATGACAGGAACTCCAATTCTTCCTTCTTAAATCCTTCACTATCCTCTTGCTTATTTGTTCCCGTATAAATCCCCAACAAATGATAAGAGAAAATTTATTTGAAGGATTATCTAGTGTTACTATATTAGGAATATATGTACACACTGAAATTTACCTTTCTGTTGAAAGTATATGAATTAGCTTGAGTAAAAATTCACTGAATATCTGAGGACATGTTGAAGAAAGATGCACTTGTAATCGGGTAAGAAATTCTTGCATAGCTTGAGTAGCTGTTGGACCAACCTGAAAAAAAATGAAATTCTATTGAAAACTGCTTACTGATCCCATTTACCAGAATTGTTCATTTAAAAAGAACTGAATGTTCAAAAATCAAGTGATGTTCCCTTTTGGTGCAGCAGGTTAAAGATCTGGTGTTGCTGCAGCTGCGCAGCAGGTCGCAACTGCAGTATGGGTTTGATCCCTGCCTCAGGAACTTCCACCTGCTACAAATGTGGCCAAAAAAAAGAGAGAGAAACAATCAAGTGTTAAGAACCATACAGCTGTAAATTTTCAATAGCAGAACAAAAATATTTAAGTGATAGCAGGAAAACAATTAATTTTTAGATCTTGATTTTTTTAATTGAAAATTACATATTCTATTGTCAATATTTTTTCACTATGGTTTATGACAATTTAATTAGGTTTATTTAGTTCAATATAGGAAAAGATTAACCTGAATTACAAAGGAAATATCTTTAGAATGCTTTCAAGAGTACAAAGAACTTACGTATTGATTTTCATCAACAATCTTACTAATCATCCCATTCCGAAACAAAAGAACTCAGAGGGATCAAGTGATCCACAAAAGGTCATGCTTCTTTGTATTGATTTTCACAAACAATCTTAGTAATTATCCCATTCCAAAACAAAAGAACTAAGACTCAGAGAGATTAATTAAGTGATCCATAAAAGGTCATGCTTCTTTGTTTTGTTTTGTTTTTGTTTTTTAGGGCCGCACACATGGCATATGGAAGTTCCCAGGCTAGGGGTCTAATAGGAGCTACAGCTGCCAGCCTACGCCACAGCCACAGCCATGCCAGATCCAAGCTGTGTCTGACCTACACCACAGCTCATGGCAATGCTGGATCCTTAACCCACTGAGTGAGAGCAGGGATTGAACCTGCAACCTCATGGTTCCTAGTCAGATTCATTTCTGCTGCACCATAATAGGAACTCCTTCTTTTTTTTTTTTTTTTTTTTAATGGCCACACTCACGGCATATGGAAGTTCCTGTGCTAGGGATTAACTTTCAGCCACAGCAATGCCATGTACATTAACCCACTGTGCTGGACCAGGACCAAACCTGTACCTCCACAGTGACCCAAGCCACTACAGTTAGAATGAGAACTCTGCTGCACCACAACAGGAACTCCAAAACATCAGGGTTCCATAGATTAGAAGAGCAAATACTGAAGTAGTAAATGGGGGAAAAACAACCCTAGAAACAAAAAACTCTACAGAGTTAAAAACAAACCTCTATCAACTCATAAAAAAACTGCTTTCCCAAACTTCTATTTCATCAATGAAAAAAATGATACTGAAAACCACACTGAGTGTCCTAAAGAATGTTTGGAATGTTTTCCTACATATCCTTTTATTTGATCCTAATTCAGTATGATCATAAAACCCTAGGAGTTCTGGAAAAATAAAATGCAATGTAATTCTCCAAACCATTTTAAAGTTAGATAAACTTAAAATACTGAGCATATAAATCATAACATTCATAACCAAACTTCTTATATAAGGCCAAATATCTGAGGAAAGCTTGATCTGCAGTAACTTTTACTCTGCCTTAAAAAAAGAAAAAAAGTGGAAAAAATATTACACAGCAGTATGTTCTCTGACAGCTAGGCTCTACCACTAACTAGTTATGTAACTGTGGGCAAAGCAGATAACACATATTTTCTCATTCGTAAAATAATGACACTGGAATTTGATTTCAGGAATCTTCACCTTCCAAATTCATGCAATCTTTATGTGTAATAATCACTTGATAATATGCTTTTGCCTTCTTCGAAACACTGGCCCAACCTAACTACAAGTAGTTTCTTTCTCATTTTTTCCTTGTCTTGTTTTATGATGAACTACAAAATTAGACGTCTTTTCAGGAGTTCCTGTCGTGGTTCAGTGGTTAATGAATCTGACTAGGAATCATGAGGTTTCGAGTTCAATCCCTGGCCTCACTCAGTGGGTTGAGGATCCGGTGTTGCCATGAGCTGTGGTGTAGGTCACAGACACAGCTCGGATCCCTGGTTGCTGTGGTTCTGGCGTAGGCAAGTGGGTACAGCTCTGATTAGATTCCTAGCCTGGGAACCTCCATATGCTGTGGGGTGCAGCCCTAGAAAAGACAAAAAAAAAAAAAAAGTCTTTTCAGAGAGTACTGACTAAATGTATCCAACTGAATTTAAGCACTAAGAGAGGCAGAGACTCAAACAGGGTAATAACTATTTATATCCCTAGCACCTGCAATAGTACATGGACCTAGCATATAGATAAGCACACAGCTAAAAAATAAAAGATAATCTTGAAAGATAATCTTGACTAACATCCATTAAAAAGGTGCTATGAACAATGAATGTATTTTATGTGAAAAGAAATAAATGAAAAATATTTTTATAGTATTTAAAATTTTTCTACACTAAATATTGTATATTTAACACAATATAACAAAAACTTAAACTGATATAAAGGAAATCTGTAGTTATACTAAAATCTTTACAAGCTATGATACCTCTTACTTTTTTCTGAATTAACAAAAAGCAACATTTATTTTTTTCCTTTCAGTTCTGAGATATAACTGACTGTGTACATTTAAAGTGTATAGCATAATGATTTGACTTACATACATCCTAAAATGATTACCACAGTAAGTTTAGAAAACATTTATCATCTCACATAGATATAAAATAAAATAAAACCTTTTTGCTTTGTGATGAGAAGTCTCAAGATTTACTCTCTTAATAACATACAAGACCATTAATTATATTTATCATGTTGTACATTACAATCCTGGTACTCACTTGTCTTATAACTGGAAGTCTTTGCCTTCTGGCTACCTTCAATTCTCCCACCCCCCACCTCTGGCAACCACAAATCTAATCTCTTTTTCTATAAGTTTGTTTGTTTTTGAGGTATAAATCACTGACAACACTATGTTAATTCCTAGCATACAACACAGTGATTTGATATTTCTATAGATTACAAAATGATCATCAAGATACTGCATTATTATTAACTACAAACCCCGCACTGTATATTTTCTACTGGTAACTCATTTATTTTGTACCTGGAAATTTTTACCTCTTAATTTCCCTCACCCATTTCTCTCATCTTCTGCAAACCCCAACCCCTATCTCCATCTCCTATTCTGGAAACCACCAGTCTCTTCTTTATATCTGTAACTCTGTTTTAGTTTTGTTACATTTCTTCATTTGTTTTGCTTTTTAGATTCCACATATAAGTGAACTCATACCACATCTGTCTTTCTGTTTCATTTCACTTAGCATAATACCCTTTAGGTACATTCATTTCATCTTTTGGTTTTGTGTTAAATAAAATATTTAACATTATAAAGTGATTAAGTTAGGTGACTTATCAACATTGATAGTAGAGGTCATTAAATATATTATTTAAAAAAATTTTTTCAGAAGCTCCTGTTGTGGCTCAGCAGGTTAAGGACCTGATGTTATCTCTGTGAGGATGCAGGTTAGATCTCTGACCATGCTCAGTGGATTAAGGATCTGGTGTTGCTGTAAGGTGTGGAACAGGTCACAGATGCAATTAGGATACAGTGTTGCCGTGGCTGTGGTATAGGCCTTAGCTGAAGCTCCAATTCAAACTCTAGCCCAGGAACTTCCATGTGTCATGTGGCTGTTAAAAAAATTTTTCATTCCTAAATTTTTGAAATATTCTCTGACATTCAGGTAGGTATTTATTTAGAATGTTTCCTAAATTATATAAAATTAACATAAAAATATGCATCTCTCTATAAAAATCCAGTAAAATTCCAAGAAAAAACTTACTACCTACTATAATTAAATTGCAATATAGCTATATTATAAATAATTCAAAACATTTTATTACATTGATACATATAAAGCCATCATTTAATACTTTAGCAATGAATATTTAAATTATTTAGATACACTGAGATTTTTCTTTACAAACAAATTTACTGTATGATCTGGGCCTAGCACTGGCTTTCAAAAACCATATTACCTGTGGACTGTGTTGATTTGTTCCATGTGGACTGGTGCCAGAAAGAAATTTCACTAAAACATGAATTAGATTTGGATCTGAAACCAGCAGATGGGCAGTACTCTCCTGAGTTCCAATGGCACTACTGGAACCAGCTATAAAACATTAAAAAAAGAAAAAAAAAAGCTCTCAACAAATGGACCCTGAAACAATGGAAATACAGTATTTAAAACATCTTTTAGTTTCAAGGAAAACCCACATATTACTGGGAGTTAAAGTTTATTAAAAGGATCTGAATCTCTACTTGACTGACTAGGCTCATTATCTATTTTCATTGACCACAGATCTCATGTTTCTCTCCTAATCTGATTGTGAAAAATACCTGGTTTAATATCCAGTATGGGGTCAGGTGGAAAAGAAAATTAAATGCTTACTGCCCTACTGATAAGCCTATTCTTAGTCATTATTCCCCCTTCCAGAAATAGAAATCTACTTTTCAGGCAAATTTTAATCCAGCTTTTAAAGATAAACTGAGACAAAACCTATCCATTTTTGTGTGTTAGCTATAGAAAGGTTGTACGCCATTCACTGATATGCAGACAACACACCAGTTTTCTGAGCTGAATAAAATACCTTTGAGTCAAACCTATCTTCAGTATCACATAGTGATGCTTTCAACCCCATATTTGGAAAATATATGCCAAATGAAAAAATGGAATAGCATTGTAATGCTAAGCAACGATTTGAATTAATACCTTTATCAACGTGACAGTGCTTTCTATTAAATGAAATTAAGCCCAAAGGAAAAGGGGATGAAATCCACCCACCTGCTGTCATAACCTACAGATGGAATGAAGATTTCAATTCACAAATGGCTAGTCCTTGCTCTCTAATATGAACTTTGATCCCTATTTCCCAACAACCTCAAGAATGTCAGATAAAATCTAGACCTAAATGTAAAAAGTAAAACCAGTAAGCATTACAGAAGATAATGTACGAGAGTATCTTTGTGACTTTGAAATAAAGAAAGCCACAGAAAGCAGTAACAGTTCCTTTCTAAAAAGATTAAGAAATTACTATTTTAACTTAAATGAGAAATAAGGGGGGGGTAGAAAACTTAATAGGACTTTAGAATCTAAGAAGAAGCAATGAGGTTCAGTGAATATAAGTTTTAAATGTGAAAAACACAAACCAAGGAATCTAGTCATATATGATCATGAATATTATAGTGGATAAATCATTTTAAAGGCTAAGATACTTTAAAAAGAATAAATAACCAACAGACTAACATTAAATACTTATTTTGTACTCTAAAAGTAATCAATTTTATTTTAACAACTAGGAAAAGTTTCTAAAATATAAAAATATGATTTGAACCTATAACTACAGATACAGGAGAGTATTTATACAATCAAAGTAAAACAGCACAAAAAATAAAATACATTAAGAACAAATTCAGAGACATATTCAAATAAGGATTTAATCATTTTCACACTATACCACTTCTTAGAAAAATCTTTTTAAAGAATCTGATAGTAAGAATAATATATGTCAGAGATTTAAAGGAATAAATGTCTGAACTTACAATTAAGTTGCATGTTTGTCATGAGCGTTAGGCTATGAAGCACAAGGCACCATGTCCGGAGCAAAGTATTGGGATACCAAGCTAACACTGTGAGAAAGCTAGTTATTGATGCTATGTGGAAAAGAGAAAGGGGAAAAATTTTTACTCAGAAAAAGCAAATGTTTACCAAGAATTAAAAACAAAGAAAGTAAATTTTAAAACAATATTATTTTAAAACATCAATTCATTACCTAGTGTCCTCAAAGCATACAAATAAAAGAGTTCCTCATTAAATACAGCTTAATAATTAAGAGTCAATAACATTTTATGTCTAAGTTTTAAAGCTCGCCTCATGGCAAATAAAATAACATGTCGTCACTACAGGTTTGTTGTCCTTTCCAAACTACAGGCATCTCTACTGTAATACAGTATGTTTTTCTGAAATCCTCACATTCTGCAAAACCAAAAAATGATAATAATAGGGCATAATGGAAAAGCAGAGATGGGGTAGACCATTCAAAACCAATGCAACTTCAGAACAAAAGCACAAACTAAAATAATAATTAAATCACTTGCAAGGCCTAGATAAGAAGTACATATGGCAGGTGAAGAAGAAAAAAAAAAAGTTATTAAAAATACACAAACATAATACAGCACCCAGATTGTGCCCTTTAAACACTGTGTATAAATGGCTGATCCCACATCTCAGGCAGGAAATACAGAGTCTGGAACATCTACCACACTAAAATCTAACGAAGATGTAGTTGTGTATTTCACAAAAAACCTAAAGAAGGATCTTACTACTGGCAACCAAAAGCACAATTTAAGCGTCAATAAACATGACTATAACAGAAACACAAGAAATATTTTTAAATTAGACTGTCTTCATTTTGAAAGTTCCTGTGAATTGTTAGTAAGTATAGGCATTGATTATCAGTGCCTATTAACTACACAAAAAAAAGACATGACCTATGAAACTGCTTTTAAAAAACTCACATCAGATTAAGCTCTATATCCCATTTACAGGAAACATAGAGGACATGAGAAGAGATACAAATATTAAAAATCAGGACATAGGGAATCTTAGAAGACAGTCAATTTCTGTGACAAATAACTTTAAAAGAGGATTTTTTAAAAAGACAGATTTAGAGGCATTAAGAAATTAAAATGACTAAATCACATATGGATGCTATGCTAAAAAAAAAAAATTTTAAGAGTTTAGACAACTGGAAATTTGAATATTGACCAAATATCTGATAGTAAGATCTTTTTGACTTTTCTACTCACTCTTGTTTATGTTTAATCTAACACCAAAGGTAAAAAAGTGATGGGAGCAAAATTTATAATAACATTTATACAGTGAAATAGAAATCTAGTAATTAAAGTAGGTCTGGCTTTTGCTGAAACAAGGTAGATTTAAGTAGGACCATTAAGCTGATGAGGCTATCACTAAGGCTGATTGGCCATGTGAGAGTCATGAGTAATGCACATTTCTAGAGAGAAAACACCAGGAATAGATGATTTTTACTTTCTTTAAATAGATTTCTACAGTCAGAGCTGAAGGGTAGTTCTACTCCTGTTGAAAAATATTATTCTAATCCCACTATTCCTACATTACTGCATTTGACAAGGGAAAAAAAAAAAAAAAAAACAAACACAACTTGTACAAGAAACTGACATCCTTCTCCAATTTACCAATTTTCCCAGAAGCTATTTCACATTTTTAAAAAACACCAGGTGCAACAAAAAAACAGCCTATGAACAAGACAATACTTTAAAGAAATACAATGTAAAGTTGAAAAGAATATTGTAGATTTTAGGTCTGTGTTGTACACAGACATATGACAACAGAGATCAGAGAATAAGAGTTTTCTGTTCTCTTTCCTGCTAATTATTAAGTCACTATATTTAAATAGTTTTCTTTGCACTGAAACATTATAATCCTAATGGCAAAGGTATTACTGATCTAATCATTATCTTTTAGCTTATTATTTACGCTAGGTTGATAATTTTCCTTCTAATAAATCTTACCTTGGTTTAATGAAATGACAGGTATTCGATTAGCATTATATAAAAAAATGTCTGCTCCATTTTCTTTGTTTCCCGATGAACTAGAATTTAAACTCAATGTGAGCCACAACTGGAGAAGTGATTCCAACTGAAAAAGAATGAAAATAGAAAGAAAATGTATCTATTATATAATGAAATTCCATTTAAACAAAGATCTCATGTATGAATCCTTGACTAAGAGTAAATAATTTTTCTATTGAATACTTCTTCTGGTTACTTCAATTCAGCTGACAAGCAAACACATCTTAAAATTCTAGATGAAATTTAACTGAATTAAAATTTATAATTTACCTAATATAAATGTTTTACTAAATTTAAAAAAAGTGATTCAAGTCTTTAAATACAGGTATATGTACACTATGTAGCTGACACTAAAGCAGTAAAGCTTAAAATCATAAAAGTTATAAGTGACCTATCACTGAGGAGCTATAGTTAAAGTATCTCCAATATTTTTTCATCTGCATGTAACAAAGAAATAATCCCTGTCTAGTTGAAAATGATCTCCCGTGCTATTTTCATTTTTTACTAGGCTGGAAATATTGTCTAAAAATACACTATTTCTCCTGAAGTCATACCTGAACATGATGGACTTGAAGCATAGAAAAAAGTTTGTTGAAACAAACATTTAACATTGGGACAGATGATAACTGTATAATAAGCTGGTTGGACTGGTTCGCTGCTTGTAAACCCCCTAGAAGTGAATCATCTGTTCCAGTGGGAGACTGTGATACTGAAAATTAAACACAATTATGATTTATACACAAAGTATCAAGAGAAATGTTAGCTAGCTATTAACAAGTACAGATAAGCGAAAACTTTTTTAATAAAACTGCATCAATTAAAATGGTTCAGAGTTACATTATTTGAAAACTTGTTTTTAAAACAGTACTTGAAAATTAAAAGATAAAAAAAGGAGCTCCTGAGATACCACACTGGTCAGAATGGTTATCATTAATAAATCTACAAATAACAAATGTTGGAGAGGGTGTGGAGAAAAGGTAACCCTCCTATACTATTGGTGGGAATGTAAATTGGTACAACCACTATGGATAACAGTATGGAGGTTCCTCAGAAAACTAAATATAGAACTACCATACAATCCGGCAATCCCACTTCTGGGCATACATCCAGACAAAATTTGCATTCAAAAAGATAATGTACCCCTACGTTCACTGCAGCACTGTTTATAATAGCCAAGACATGGAAACAACTGAAATGTCCATCAAAGGATGAATGGATTAAGAAGATGTGATACAAATATACAATGGCATACCACCCAGCTAGAAAGGAAAACAAAATAATGCCATTTGCAGCAACTTGGATGGAACTGGAGATTCTCATACTAAATGAAGTAAGTAAGAAGGAGAAAAGACAAATACCAAATGTTATCACTTATATGGCACAGATGAACCTATCCACAAAAAAGAAATAGACTCTTGGACACAGAGAACAGACAGGCGGTGGCCAAAGGGGAGGGGGAGGAGATGGGATGGACTGGGAGTTTGGGGTTAGTAGATGCAAAATATTACATTTAGAATGGATAAGTAGTGAGGTCCTGCTGTATAGCACAGGGAACTATAGCCAATCATTTATGACAGAACATGATAGATGATAATATGAGAAAAATATATATATATATATAAAAACTGGGTCACTTTGCTGTACAGCAGAAGTTGACAGAACATTGTAAATCAACTATAATAAATTAAACAAGAAGCTCCAGATTCACAGGACTTGTTCACCAAGGGAAAAGAACCTTACTCTCTAGCTTTTTTTTTTTTGGCCCCACCTCCGGCAAATGGAAGTTCCCAGGCCAGGGAGCGAATCTGAGCGGCAGCTGCAACTCTCATCACAGCTGAGGCAACACCAGATCCTTAACCTGAGGTGCCACTGCAGAAATTTCTCTCTAGCAATTTTTATTTTCAGGATTTTTTGTAATTAATAAAAGGGAGGAAAAGAGCAAAAGAGAGAAAAACCCTGCCTAATTATTAGGAAAGTAGTTTTAGAATATTCTAATCTCTAATCCATTGATTGTCAACATTGAGGGCACATTAAAATTGCCTGGGAAGTGTTCAAAAATTGTAATGCAAGGTCACACCAAATATACTCAGGAGGAGTAGAGAAATAAAGTGACTATTTATATGACAAGTTTTTCATATATTTAGAAAGTTTTTAATTAAAAGGGTCACACAGGCCAGCACAGAAAAATAATCAAAAGAACAAATATATTGAAAGCAGAACACTACACCAATTGTTCTGGTTTTTTTCTATACTTCCTAAGGCAAGAAATAAATGAAGATTGCAAGCTGACAGAATTCAGCTTAACAAGGAAGATCTAAAACACAAATATCTCTATTGAAATGGTCTGTGAACTCTTCTTCAGAGGAGAAGGACATGATGAGGTTCCTAGGTTCTAACTAGTATCCCCACACCTTTACTACTCAAAACCATGCTCCAGAGAAGGTGAAGTGATTTGCTAGCCTAAGAAAAATAAAAATATCACTGTCTCCTCAGTACAGCTCCTATTATAAGATGAACAGGCTGCTATCTTAGCTGTACTCACCTGACAGAAGGGGATCTACCCAAATCTAACACAACATCAAAGGTCAGCAAACCATATCCTCCTAATGGCCAAATCTCACAGGCCGCCAGATTCTATGACATGGTTTCTTTAATAGCTGAACCCATTTATTTAGGTATATATTGTCTATGGCTGCTTTCCTGCTACAAAGTCAGATTTGTGGACTTGCTACACACGCTGTATAGCACCTGAAAGCCTAAAATATTTAATACCTGGTCATTTATTATAAAAAGGTTTCCTTCTTTTGATACAGATAATCAGGTAGTAAATCCTGTCAATCCTGCAATTCAATTAGGCCCATTTGGCTGTCATCCTTATCTAGGTCTTCAAGGATGATAAACATGTTACTATTAAAAAACCCACTTTGGAGTTCCCGTCGTGGCGCAGTGGTTAACGAATCCGACTAGGAACCATGAGGTTGCGGGTTCGGTCCCTGCCCTTGCTCAGTGGGTTAACGATCCGGCGTTGCCGTGAGCTGTGGTGTAGGTTGCAGACGCGGCTCCGATCCCGCGTTGCTGTGGCTCCGGCGTAGGCCGGTGGCTACAGCTCCGATTCAACCCCTAGCCTGGGAACCTCCATATGCCGAGGGAGCGGCCCAAGAAATAGCAACAACAACAACAACAACAACAACAAAAACAAACAAACAAAAAAAAAAAACCCACTTTATCGGGAGTTCCTGTCATGGCTCAGTGGTAACAAACCCAACTAATCTCCATGAGGACTTGGGTTCAATCCCTGGCCTTGCTCAGTGGGTTAAAGATCTGGTGGTGCCGTGAGCTATGGTATAGGTCGCAGACATGGTTCAGACCCAACACTGCTGTGGCTGTGACAGAGGCCAGCAGCTACAGCTCGGATCCAGACCCTAGCCTAGGAACCTCCATAATGCCTCAGGTGTGGCCATAAGAAGACAAAAAAAACCCTCAAAAAACAAAAACCTAAAAAATTCACTTTGTCACAGGTTTAGATATAATGCAACGGAATCCCAGGCAACTAGCTATGCAGGCCTTTCCAGGAATTTCATTAACTTCACACCACTACAACAAAAACATAACTTAGGTTTTTGGACTGAACTTAAGAATAGTACATGGAAGTATTTTGCTCCCCTCTACTCTCCCAATTCATTAACTCCTTGTCTTATTTCTTCACTTGCTACTAACTTGGACAGGGAGAGGTGATACACACACACACACACACACACACACACACACACACACACACACACACACATAGAGTCCTCTCACACTCACACTAGACGGAATTTTTAAAAAATCTGTCCTTGCACATAACCAACAGATAAATTATTCTAAGAATGGTGACTTTCACTTACATGTAGGAGATGTATTTGTCAACGCCTGTAAAATGGAATCCGCTTCCAGGGTAGACATCATTTTCAGCATAAGTTCTGCTTGCTGTTCAAGTCCAACTTCTAGGCGAGCATCTAGGGCTACAAAATGCAATTAAAAGAAAAAAAGATAAAAGCTATTTGATAGTTACTCCTCATGTACTACTTTCTACAATAAATTGTGACATCTGAACCCAAAACAGGGTAAGGAGTGTGTCCTCAGGTCAGAACAACCTGACATGGGGTAGCAGAGCATCTATGCAAAGAAGCCTAGAGATGGGAGAGTGGATATATAGAGAAAGGTAGATCAAATAAGTGAAACAATGATAAAAGAAGCAAACAAATTACGGATAATGACAAGCAGTACCTCACTGTCAGAGAAAAGAGAAATATGGGAAAGGAGAAAAGTAAAACAAAGCATATGGAGTAAAATTACAGTTGGATTAACTAATGTAGTAATGTGAACTCATGGCATTCTACCTACGTAGATGGACAGATACAGAAATTAAATGTAAACAAAAAATGTGTGTACACAATTCCTAGATCTGTCCATCAAGAGTGCATGGAAATGGCAGAAAATTAGAAATAAGTATATCTAGTACTCAAATCTTGAGGTTTTAGTCACATCTCTCTATAAAAAGATTTTGAAGTACCTTTTTCACTCATGAAGTGACTAATTCCCCATCTGGGGAAGGGAAAGTAAATGATGAGCCTAGAGTATATTGTTGTACCAGAAAAAAAGGAAGTGCTCAAAGAAACATAAGGACATGTCACAAAGACAGAGGTCAGCATAAAGAAGATACCACTGGTCTAATCAGGGACAATATGAACATCAAAATAAATAAAGACAGCACTGTGAATGTACTTAATGCCACAGAAGTGCACACTTAAAAATGGCTAAAGTGGTAAATTATATGTTCTCTATGTTTCACCTCAATAAAAACAAATAAATAATGATAATAACAAATTACAACCCAATGACTAAAACAGGAAACTACTGGTCTATACAAATCTAAACAAAGAAACTAATAAATTCTTTAAAAAAGGAATGGTTTCAAAGTATCATTCTGCCACCTCAACCCCCCCCCACTTTTTTTTCACAAAGGCAAAAATAATAACTTTCCATTGGAAAAGATTGGTAGACATCTTTATCAAGTAATCAATACCACCAGTAGTGGGCCAAGTTAAAATCATGAGCCACCTAATAGGATATAATAAGAAAACCCAAACACTATACTTTCTTGATATTTCTGCCAAAGACGCAAGCTGCCAATCTAGTCGTGAGGAAACAGCATATAAACCCAAGCTGAGGGACATTCTACAAAATAACTGGCTTATAAACATTAAAAGCATCAAGGTCATGAAAGCTACCTCTGGCAAAAAGAAATTATGGCAGAATGAATGACACTGAGGAGATATGACAACTATACCTGACCCCTGAACAACTCAGTTTGAACTGCACAAGTACACTTATACAATGACTTTTTTCAAAAATACATACTACATGATCTGTATTTGGTTGAATGCAGTATGCAGAGCCTTGGACTGGGAGGACCAACTGCAAAGGTATACAGATTTTCAACTATGTGGGAGGAGACATCCCTACCCCCACCTTGTTCAAAGGTCAACTGTAAATGCAACACATGATTTTGTGCTGGATCCTTCTGAATAAAGGATATTACTAGACACAAATGCTGAAACTTGAATGAAGTCTTAAAGTTAGTACTAATGTTGCTTTCCTGGTTTCGGTAGAATGTGCTTCCTGATGTTTATGTAGAAGAAATGTTCTGCTTTGCAAAACACAAAATAAAGCCAAAAAACAGATAAGCAACTTACTCTCAAATGGATCAGGATACCAAATGTCCTCTGTATTATACTTGCAACTTTTTAGTAAATGTACGATTGTTTCAAATTTAAAAAAAATATTTTATTAAAAAAAAGTCACATATATGAGTAGAAGACTGCAAAAAGAATACTCAACATGATTTATCAATTTATCACTAACAATAAAAATAAAAGAAAGCACAATTACAACTACTAAGTCACATAACTCACAAATCTATTTTGGAGGTATTATTTTGAGAAATAAATGATAAACCATAAATAGAAGCTCTTCCAAACTGACATACAGCTCTGAGTGTCAGTCACTTTCACAGCATCCCTGTGATAATAAACCCTCTTGGCATATACTTATCCTCAAATTCTCAAGAGACATGGCATACGTAAATTGAAGACTTTTTTTAAGACTAGTTTATGCCTTAAAATATGAACACACACTTACCCTGAGACACTGAAACACTAACTGTTTGTGATCCATTCTTCTCTGTATTTGCTGGTGGCTTTGCTACAGGAATCCCCAGACCTCCAATGTAGGGGTTGTAATTGTAGGTGCCATAATCAGCACCCCAATAGTCATACCATGTACTGCTTATTGGCTTAAAAGAACAGGGAAAAAATTGTGGTTTATTTTTGCCTCTTCACTAAGAGTACATATTATTTACATTATCTAAACTCAAATATGGTTACAAAGTAAACATTCTCTTCACTCTTTAAATTCCTAAAACATACAATCTTGATCTATAGGAAAGGTTCATAATATTCTGTCTTATCCCCAAATCTAAAAATACCTTATTTATGAGAATCTGAGAGGTAACTAGAATCCTTAACAAAATCTGACGCACAAAATAAACCAAAATAATCAGGCATGTATCTCCTTTAGAAAAATGATTTATAGCTAACAAAAGAGTAGACTGCAATGAACTCAACTTGGATGAGCTTAAATGATACTTCAAATGTCCACAGTCCATAACTATACTTTCCATACTAATTTGTGGTTCGTATTAACGTATAAGCTGTACTGATTAAAGGGTGTGAGTTCTCCTTATACTCTTCCACTGATATAATAAAAAATCTACTATGGTACCCAAAACAATTTAACTCTTTTTTTATATTTTGGCCACACCCATAGCATGTGGAAGTTCCTGGGGCCAGGGAGCAAACCCACACCACATCAGTGACCCAAGCCACTGCAGTGACAATATCAGATCCCTAACTTGAAGTGACACAAGGGAACTCCCAAGAAAAATTATGAGTAAACTGAATAATGGGTTATATTAGGTATACTACCCTCTTTTAAGTAATTAATAAAACAAAAGTATAAGATGAAAGATTTTAATTTTAAATATTCTAGTATATCATACCTTAAAAACTTTGGCTGCAAGAGGATCCTTTTCCAAATCAATATCTAAAGGATCAATGTCAACTTCCATTAGATCCTGAAGTAGTTCAAGATCAATTTCTTTATCTTTTTCCAAAGACGAAAGAGGAGGTGCACCTTCAAATAATTGAAAGTGATTTTTTTGTAGAGTATATAACATAAAATTTAATTAATACATTTTAATTGCAGAGAAAGTTCCTTGACTTATATATATAATGTGTATCGACTGCTATCAAAATCTATAAATTCGGAGTTCCCGTTGTGGCGCGGTGGTTAACGAATCTGACTAGGAACCATGAGGTTGCGGGTTCGGTCCCTGCCCTTGCTCAGTGGGTTAACGATCCGGAGTTGCCGTGAGCTGTGGTGTAGGTTGCAGACGCGGCTTGGATCCCACGTTGCTGTGGCTCTGGAGTAGGCCGGTGGCTACAGCTCCGATTCGGACCCCTAGCCTGGGAACCTCCATATGCCGCGGAAGCGGCCCAAAGAAATAGCAAAAAGACCAAAAAAAAAAAATTTATAAATTTTATCCTTGACAATTAAGCATAAAGAAGTATGCAAATGTATCACCCTACAACATACATTTAAAAACACCAGTGCAATAATATGTGACTTCCTAAAGAAAAAGACCATAGGATTAGTCCTTCTGGAGTCAAGCTGCATAAACTTTCCTTCTATAAACATTAACCATTTCTAGAATGAGCAGTATTTTTCATTTATTGCCTCCAATATGTAATTCATTAAATCACGTCCAACAGTTAAGGAAATGATACCCAATATTAAAGTGAAATGCAAAGATTTAAATTTTAAGACTGCTATTCACCTTGTTTTTCTATTATGAATTAAAATTATTTCACTCTCAGATGACTCTACATTCTTAACTAGCCTTCTATGCCTTACAACCCTTATCTTCCTTTCCTTCCCATCCTCTTTTATTTAACATATATTTATAGAATGCCTAGAATATGCCAGGCTATATTTAGGGTTTTGAGTATATAAAGATTAACAGAACCAATGTTTACCCTCCAAGACCTGAGCAGAATTTCAGAGCTGAGGGTACCCTACAGAAATTAAACCAACTACCACAAGGAAGGTGCTTTCACAGACAATCAAGAATGGAGACAGCATCAACGGCAGTCTCCAACATTGCTAGTGGTAATAGAAAAAGCTTCTTGGAGGAAAGCATGCTTTATGTGAATCTTTTTTTTTTTTTTTTGCTTTTCAGGGCTGCATGTACAGCATATGGAAGTTCCCAGGCTAGGTAGGGGTTGATTCAGAGCTGAAGCTGCTGACAGCCTATGCCACAGCCAAAGCAACATGGGATCCAAGCCACATCTGCAACCTACACTACAGCTCATGACAACTCCAGATCCTTAACCCAATGAGCAAGGGCAGGGATTACACCCACATCCTTATGGATACTAGTCGGGTTCGTAACCCTCTGAGCCACAATGGGAACTACCTATGTGAATCTTAGATAAGAAGTTCATCATGCTTTCACTGAAAAAGATACACACTCCCCTATGCTCGCTGCAGCACTATTCACAATAGCCAAGACATGAGAACAACCTAAATGTCTACTGATAGATGGATGGAAGAAGAAGATGTGCTACATATATACAATGGAATGCTACTCAGCCATAAAAAAGATAAAGTAATGCCATTCGCAGCAATATGGATGGAACTAGAGATTTTCATTCTAAGTGCAGTAAGCCAGAAAGAAAAAGACAAATACCATATGATATCACTTGTTTGTGGAATCTAAAATATGGCACAGATGACCCTATCTACAAAACAGCAACAGATGATGGCCGAGGAGAGCAGACTGATGGTTGCCAGGGGGAAAGGGGAGAGAGAGGGATGGATGGGCAGTTTGGGATTTTTGGATGCAAACTGTTATATTTGGTATGGATGGGCAATGGGGCCTACTGTACAGCACAGTTAACTGTGTGTGATTAAGTTACTTTGCTGTACAACAGAAATTGAAGAAACACTGTAAATCAACTATACTTTAATAAAACAAAACAAAAAAATTATATGCATACTATTAAAAAAAAAAAAGAAGTTCATCATGCAAACAAGAGAAGAAAGTCTAACCCCAGATAAAGGAACCACCAGGTAGAAAGGATAAAATCATGAAATAATCTAAGATTAAAGAATGAAACAGGTGAAATGACCACACCACCTGCAATATATAGGAAATAACAAAAACAGAGTCTTAAAAAGTAGGGAGTACACCACTAACGACTGAATGTGAGGATACCCATTATAATTTTTGAAAGGCAGAAAATAAAGAAAAAAAGAAAAATAAAATAAGCCTTTAACCTTACTATCTTCACTACTGTCTTTTATCTGTTTTCTAGGTTGTAATTTCTTCAAGTAGCCAAACCAGACCAATATTATTGTATTATTTTGAGCAGTTAGAGAATCAAAGGAAAACATTTATCAGGGAAATAGCTGGCATGGTTACTAAGGACAAAGGCTTAATATAAAAACTTAATTTTATACTTCATTAATTTTCATAATTTTTAGATATAATTTTCATGTTTTTAAAAAAGAGCCAAAGGATATTTTAAATAAAACATAATTCAAAGACTGTACCTGTTATATCATGTGTCAAAGGTTCATCTATAGTTTCCAGCAACTGAACTGAAGACTGCTGAAGAGAGTCATCAGAGTCGCCAGCTATTGCACCTACATCATCACTCACTGTTCCTTCCTCCATGGCTTCTGCAGCCACAGGAGCCAGCAATTCTCCTGTAGGTAAGAAGATCGTCGATTGCTTTTGTAACTTAGAAACAGACATCCAAAACATACCACAGCATATTTTTCCTCCAGTTTAAAGAACAGCATGTATACTATTCCAACCATAAAAGATTCTGAAGCAAATGAATCCCCACCTATATAGGAACTGATAAGACCCAGTGCATTTCTTTTAAATGCTAAAAACAAGTATCTAGTGGAAAATGCAAAATGTGTAATAGGAACAAAGAGTTATTATAATCACTTTACATGAATTAACACTTATTCATCAAAATAATCTTATAAGGAAGGTACTTTTATTATGCTTATTTTATATATGAAAAAAATAAAGAACAGGGAGTACCTTCCTCAAGTACAAATAGAGAAGTAGGAAGCAGCCCACTACTGGTATTATAAGGAAGCCAGCTACTCCAATATCCCTGCACTTTAACAACCCAAGTACTCCATAAATTCCTCCACTTAACACAACTGTCATATAATTAAAGACAAAAGTAATTCTACATGGTTGCTTTTGCTGTAACATGAAAGATGTCACAATTGCCTTTAACTATTTAGTCCAGCAGTGACAAGCTAATTTTGATATACCCTATTAAAAACAAATCCTAACAAACCTGCTAAAATATCCTGTAGCATACAAGTTAAGGAATACTGAGCCCAAGCACCACCCCAAGATATATCTCCTCTATTGAAATCAGTTCCAACCAAAAGTAATAGCAGTCTTTCCAGTTGGGGTTCATTCACAATCTCACAGAGATGTATAGTTGGCCTGGTGGCATTCGCAATGCGTGCAAGAACCTGTAACACATTTTATAAAATCATACACTTAAATAACAATTACACATTTTCTCCAAAAATAAAGCAATTAACAGTTTTCAATGAGATATGCTTTTGATTTCAAAATAATTCTCTGTAGAAGAAACGTAATTTCACAGATGAAATATTAAAATCCAGTTTAAAATGTGGGTTGAATAGTTTAATACAACCTTCATTGCTATAATTTGACAATTACATATTTTCTATTTTAATTAATAAAAAAGAAGGTCGACTGGAAAAAGACATACTCATATTACCTACATTTCAAGTCTACATTAATCTAATTTCAACTAGGTTAAAAATATACATTAGGTCTCTGAGAAATATGTGACAAATATTTAAAAAATCTTTCGGATTTCCCGTCGTGGCACAGTGGTTAACGAATCTGACTAGGAACCATGAGGTTGCGGGTTCGGTCCCTGCCCTTGCTCAGTGGGTTAACAATCCGGTGTTGCCGTGAGCTGTGGTGTAGGTTGCAGACGCGGCTCGGATCCCGCGTTGCTGTGGCTCTGCCGTAGGCCGGCGGCTACAGCTCCGATTCAACCCCTAGCCTGGGAACCTCCACATGCCATGGCATCGGCCCAAGAAATGGCAAAAAGACAAAATAAATAAATAAATAAATAAAATAAAATATCTTCCAAGGCACATTAAACCAAAACTAAACTGCATAAAAGGAAAAGCCAATGAAAGTACTTTTATTTCTCTTAAAAATAAATTAAAATTGCATTTTTCTTAATTCTTTTTCTTATCCTCTAAGCAGGTAATTATAAATTATGTCTATTAATTTACTTACCTTGCAAACAAACAGTAAGAGATCTGCATGGCAGGTAAAATCCATGGAGAGGAGAAATAGGACAAGTTTCTGGACTACTGAAATACAACGTTCATGGGCCAAGGTAAATGGAAGTGGTTCTATCTCTGGACTTTCTTTTGTTGTTGTAACTTCTGTGTCTAAATTAGAACGGGACCACTCTGCTGTCCGACGTAACCGAATTAAATCCTTAAAGTGCTGTACACAGAAATTAACAATATTCAAATCAATGTTTACAGAATGAGAATTCTTCCAGTACAAATTTATTTATGGAATGAAAATATTCGCTCAGAAAACTTACAACTTTTAAAAGACAAAATTTTTAGGAAACCCTACGTTTCAAAAAGTAAGATTATAGGTGCAGCGGAAACAAATCTGACTCGTATCCATGATGATCCCTGGCCTCAGCAGTGGGTGAGGAATCCAGTATTGCCATGAGCTGTGATGTAGGTCACAGACATGGCTTAGATCCCATGTAACTGTGGCTGTGGCTGGCAGCTGTAGTACCGATTCGACCCCTAGACTGGGAGCTTTCATAGGCTGTGGATGCAGCCCTTAAAAGCAAAAAAAAAAAAAAAAAAAAAAAAAAAAAAAGGGTTATTAAAATATTAAAAACTCACCAATATGTCTTGTATTCTATCTTAGTGTAAGGTATCAGATGTATAACCAAATTTCAGAATGGTGAAATTCTACAGAAAGGCTAATCAGGTCAAATCTAACATTTTAAATAAATATTACCAAAATGTCTTAAACATAATTCATAAAAATTAGATGGTAAAGAAGCCTATATATCTTAAGAATAGAGGAGTTTCCGTGGCTCAGAGGAAATGAATCTGACTAGGATCCATGAGGATGCAGGTTCCATCCCGCCTCGCACAATGGGTTAGGTATCTGGCCTTGCTGTGAGCTATGGTGTAGATCACAGACACGGCCCGGAATCTGACGTTGCTGTGTGGCTGTGGTGTAGGCCAGCAGCTAAAGCTCCGACTTGACGCCTAGCCTGGGAACCTCCATGTGCTGCAGGGCGGCCCTAAAAAAGACATACACACAAAAACAATAGAATATTACTTCATTTCGAAATCTGAAGGAATAACTAATTTCGTATTTACAGATACACAATAAACTTGATTGCTAAATATAAATTTTATCCCCCAAATTAAAAAGTTGCTATTTTTTAAAATTTTGTTTACAAATCACTGACCTCCAATTTCACTCACAAAGGACACACTAGAAAAACTACATTTCCTTCATTTTACTGGAACACAAACCTCTTTAAAGGAAATACACCAGAAAAGTATTTTAAGGCCACATTAATCATATAATTCCTTGAGTGAAATGGTACCTTTTTAATAAAAAAGTGTATAAAATGGATTTTTCTACTGATAGGCAGAATAAATGTATTTAAGTTTCCTGATGATTATTAAAGATACTTAACTATTAAATAATTTAAAACAGTAAAACAAAGGTGACTTTTCTAAGATAATGACATTAAAAAGTATAGATCATACCTTTGAGGTAGCCTGCTTTAATTTTGCTTGCTCTACAAGAAGTTTATATGATGATCCTTTGTTACTCTGTATTTTTTCTTTTTCCATCTGTTCCACCAAAGCCTTCTGTTTTGCTTTTAGTAAGTTAAGTTGCTTTAAAAAAAAAAAAAAAGTTAATCTTACAGCTAACAGTATTAAAAAGAACAAATTAAATTACTGTAATCCTCAGAATCCATACATCAAACTAATAATGGAGTAAGAAATTCTCCGAAAAAATCTAATTTTAACTGTATTGCTGATTAAAAATCACTACCAAATCCCCAACTGAAATCTTCCCATACTGCAATTAAGAATTAGTCAGGAGTTCCTGCTGTGGCACAACGGGATTGGAGGCATCTCTGCAGTGCCAGGACATAGACTGATCCCCAGCCCAGGACAGTGAATTAGAGGATCCAGTGTTGCCACACCTATAGTATAAGTTGCAACTGCTGCTGGGATCTGATCCCTGGCCCAGGAATTCCATATCCTGGGGAGCAGCCAAAAATGAAAAAAAGAAAAAAGAATGAATTCTTTATCTAGAGAAGAAGAGAAAATAACTGGAATACCTTTTTACATACGCCACTAATGAGACTGACTGATAGGCGTACTTTTTAAATGGAGGAAAAGCATTCTTTCTAAGTAAATGGGGAAAATACTTTTATTGTACAATACACTCAGTTTTGTTTTAATGGGAATCTCCTTCAAGAGTAGTACATTTTTTGGTGCGTCTATGTTTTTTACTAATTAACAATTTCATCGAGGTAACTGTAAATTCACATGCAGTTGTTAAGACATAATGCAGAGATCTTGTACACTTTACCCAAATTTCCCCAATAACAACATTTTGCATAAAAACACTATACTATCACAACAGAGTAATGACATTGTTAGAATTTACCAAAATTATTAAGATTTCTCCAGTTTCACTTATACTCATTTATGTGTGTGTGTTTATGTATTTTCAGTTGTATAGAATTCTACACTTTTTTTTTTTTTTGGCTGTACCCACTGCATGTGAAAGTTCCACAGTTGCAGCAGCACCAGATCCTTAACCTGCTGTGCCAAAAGGAAACTTCCTAGAATTTACACATTTGTTCCACCACAAATGTGAATTAACACTGAACAGTCCCTTCTCCCTCCTATCCCATTCCTATACTTGGCAACCACTAGAAGGCTAAAATAAACAGACCAAAAGGGAGAAAAAAAATTCTGCCTAGTAAGACCTTGAAAATCTGTTGAATGACTTAACCACTTTCCCATATATTGAAAATACAGAACATTACTCTAAAGAGAAATTCACTAGAATATTACAGCCATAACTGTAAGTTATGTCTACCTTATCAAAGAGTATTTCCTAAATTTCTACTGTTGCTACATATTTTTGTTATCAGGAAGAAAAAGAACTAATATTCCATTATAAAGAAATGTCGTCCTGGCTGTTATCTCTATATATGAAGAAAAATATATGTGAATGTGAGAAGAAAGACTACAAAAACAGTTTTTCAGAAAACTGTTCCATTGTGGCTCAGCGGGTTAAGGACCTGACATTGTCTCAATGAGGATGTGGAATGGATCCCTGGCCTACTTCAGTGAGTTAGGTATCCAGCATTGCTGCAAGCCACACCACAGGTCAGAGATGCATCTTGGACCAAGTGTGTCTGTGGCGTAGGCCAGCAGCTGCAGCTCTGATTCAAGCCCCAGCCTGGAAACTTCCATATGCCATGGGTGTTGCCACTAAAAAAAAAAAAAAAGAAAAGAAAAAAAAATCCTGAGTTCCTGTCGTGGCTCAGCTGTTAACCAACCCCACTAGTATCCATGAGGACTCGGGTTCGATCCCTGGCCTTGCTCAGTGAGTTAAGGATCTGGCGTTGCTGTGAGCTGTGGTGTAGGTTGCAGACTCAGCTTGGATCCCGTGTTTCTGTGGCCGTGGTATAGGCCAGCAGCTACAGCTCTGATTGGACCTCTAGTCTTGGAACCTCCATATGCCTTGGGTGCGGCGCTAAAAAAAAAGCAAAAAAAAGGAGTTCCCGTCGTGGCGCAGTGGTTAACTACCATGAGGTTGCGGGTTCGGTCCCTGCCCTTGCTCAGTGGGTTAACAATCCGGCGTTGCCGTGAGCTGTGGTGTAGGTTGCAGACGCGGCTCGGATCCCGCGTTGCTGTGGCTCTGCCGTAGGCCGGTGGCTACAGCTCTGATTTGACCCCTAGCCTAGGAACCTCCATATGCCGCAGGAGCGGCCCAAGAAATAGCAACAACAACAACAACAACAAAAAAAAAAGACAAAAAAAGACAAAACAAACAAACAAACAAACAAACAAAAAAACCCCACATCTGTTCCAAAAGTTCTATAATTAACATATACAACAACTGCAATCAAAAAAAACATAATTTTTTTTTGGAGTTCCCATTGTGGCTCAGTGCTAATGAACCTGACCAGTATCCACAAGGATATCAGTTCGATCCCTGGCCTGCTCAGTAGGTTAGGGATCCAGCGTGGCCATGCGCTATGGTGTAGGTTGAAGACAAGGCTCAGATCTTGTATAGCTATGGCTGTGGCATAGGCTAGTAGGTGTAGTTCTGATTAGTTCCCCTAGCCTGTGAACTTCCATGTACCGCGGGTGAGATCCTAAAAAAAAAAGAAAAAATACAATTTTTAATTTATTTTGAAATAATACTGATCTTAATCAATAATATACATTGCTGTACAAAAATATTTTTCCCTAACTGCTTGAGAATAAGTTGGCATATGATAACAAAACATCCCTCAACACTTTTGTGTGTATTTCCCAGAAACAAGACGCTCCTCCTAAAACCACAACACAACCACCAAAAGCAGAGAAGTAATGTCAATGCACTACTACCAACTGACTATTCCTCAGACCCCACTTTAAGTTTTGCTAACTATCCCAATAATGTACTTCATAATAAAGCATAAAATACTAAAATATTGCTAACAAAAATCTACTGAGTCATACTCTAGGTTTGTTTTTCATCGTTATATCCTAAAGTAAATAGAGCAAACATAAATTTTAGCTGAATTTGAAAAGATGATCATTGGTATCACCTGAAATTATTTAAGAGTCTCAAAAAGAAAAAGAAGAGAAAAGCTTCATATCATTTTTCTTGCAAAAAGTCCAATAGTTGCTGATAGCTGAAGAACTTGGCAGTGAAAAAAATTTAGTGCTAAGTCACATTTTTTAAAAAGCCCAAAGCTTTCACTAACTTTCCGAATCTTCAGGGTTTTCATATAAAATCTCATTTCATCCTAAATCAACTATACAAATATTTATAGATGACACACTAAGCTCTATACCGAGCATCAAGGATATAGTATATATTCCTGTACATAATGTAAGTGAAAGAGGAAGACACACTTTTAAATATAATTGTAATAAAGAACTGGCTCATGAGAATCTAACATCAGGAGTTCCCACTAGTATCCATGAGGATGTGGGTTCAATCCCTAGTCTTGCTCAGTGGATCAGGGATCTGGCATTGAGTGAGCTGTCGTGTAGGTTGCAGAAGAGGCTCGGAACCTGCATTGCTGTTGCGCAGGCATAGGTGGCAGCTATAGCTCCAATTTCAACCCCTAGCTGGGAACTTCCTTCATATGCTGTGGGTGCGGCCCTGAAAACAAACAACAAAAAAAGAATCTAACATCAGTTATAAACTCAGGTTAACAAAATAAAAGAACTGGGAGTTCCCACTGCGGTTTAGTGGGTTTAGAACCCAACAAGGTGTCCATGAGGATGCAAGTTCAATCTCTGGATTCTCAGTAGGTTAAGGATCCGGTGTAGCCAGCAAGCTATGGTGTAGGTCGCAGGCTCAGATCCAGCATGGCAGTGGCTATGGCACAGGCTGGCAGCTCTGATTCAACCCCTAGCCTGGGAACTTTCACATGCCAAGGCATGGCCATTAAAAGGGAAAAAAAAAAGAATCCTGACATAAACTTATGATAAATATAATAAAAGGAAAAACATAGGATACATGGGAAACACATTTTCTGGGATACTAATTTAGAAATCAGGCAAGGAGTTCCTGTCGTGGCTCAGTGATTAACGAATCCGACTAGGAGCCATGAGGTTGCAGGTTCTATCCCTGGCCTTGTTCAGTGGGTTAGGGATCCAGCATTGCCATGAGCTGTGGTATAGGCTGCAGATGAGGCTCGGATCCCCGTGTTGCTGTGGATGTAGGCTGGGTGTAGGCCGGTGGCTAGAGCTCCGATTGGACCCCTAGCCTGGGAAAGTCCATATGCCGTGGGAGCAGCCCAAGAAATGGCAGAAAGACAAAAAAATAAAATAAAAAAAAAAAGAAATCAGGCAAGAGCTCTTTGAGGAAGTGGTCTGAATAATAAGTTAGATTATCCACGCAAAACTGTAAATAAAGTGGTTGGCGGGGGGAGGAAGTTGGAAACTAGCTCATGCTAAAATCGTGGATGAAAAAACTGGTTGAGGTGGTCCAGGAAGTCAAATTTAATATGGCTAGAGAAAAATGCTAACCTGAAAGTTAGATGGGCAGATGTCAGATACAATAAAACCATGTTAAAGAGTTTGACTGTCATCCAAAGGTCAACTGGATGCCACTAATAATTTAAAGAAGGAATAAAATGATCTGAAAAGAATTCCTTGGGCTGCATGAAAAATGAATCAGACTGAGAAAGAACCAAGGCCTTTTGACTATGCAAATGATGGCCTCACTGAGAATGGCAGTAATAGAGATTTGAAGAAGTAGACAGTTTAAAAAGGACATCATCAAAAAGCTGTAAACTACCTATTACTGCCATTTTATAAGTAAGGAAACTCACTCTCAAAAAGGACAAATAATTTTCCTAAATTAAGTAGTTCATGAAATGTCGTACTGAAGATCTGATGGCAGGTCTATCTTATGCATTGTCTTAAACACTACAACAAATAAACAAAAATACTGAAAATTACCTGTTTATGATGAACTAGCTGCTTTCTTATTTTTCTGGAATACAATCTATCAAGGCTACTGCTGCCCTTGGAAGACCTATTTATGTTCTGGGTGTGCAGATTATTGTTAATAAAACTCCACTGGTTACCTACAATGCAAGGAAAAGTTATGTTAATAATTCCGTGAAACGTGATTTTAAAGTATTATTCATACCCAGACTACACGACATAACTATGTTAATCATGATTAAGCAGTTTTTGATAAAATTAAAAAACCAAATTTAGTTTTTTGAAAAAATTAAAGAAATTGCTAAGAAGATCTGACCTTAGAAAGGTTAACTTAGACCCTAAAAGACTTTAAGACCAGAGTTCTCTTTGCCTCCAATCTTTCCTTTAAAATAACTGCTATCTTTCACCGTAACTGTTTAAAATTAATCTTATACGTTGCAACTTTGATAATGTCATTCAACTGTAACAACAAAAAGCTCACTAATGCCTATTTCAATTTTCCATGCTTTTGTGCAGAGGTGCAAAAAAAGGATACTCAGTAATTTGAGTTAATGACTGCAAAAATAAGGTTGAATAGTTCAAAAACCATGCTGTATAGCTCTATTTATTCTCATTTTGGAATGTGCCCAGACTATTCTTTACATGTCATTCTTCTGCTCAGTTCAGACTCAAATCCTACACTCTATCTATTCACAATCATTTTCTTTCATGTCTGCTTAACCTAATGACCTCATTTTCTATTCTCTACAATCCTTCTGTTAAGTCAATTCAAATTCTTCAAACTCTAAAAGAATGTCTTCCATCAAAGTGTTTCCATAATACCTGAATGGTATAAATAAAAACTAAGGCTTCCCATATTATCTGTTATATTCCAATTTTACAGGTAGTTGTATTTAATTTTGTCTTACCTCTAGATCTTATAACTAAGTAAATTCACCAACAGATACATAGTAATTTTAAAAATATATATATATGACACATTACCTGTATATGAAAAGAATGCCCCACTCTATTCGAATATAATGTGTAGCATAAACTGATTTACCTACAAAACATCTCAAGATATCTTTTTATAATACTATAATCCTAACAGTGTATAAAATTCCAAATTTTAAGGCATTTGTCTGTATTTACATATTAGATGAGGATAGTTCATAAAGTCTTGTTGACTTGGAAGAGGGAAAAAAAACAATTAGTCTTGCAGTTAGATCTCCTTACATTTAAAAAATTTTCTTTCCATGCTTCAAGCTTATGGAGAAAAATTAAACTCACAAAAATCTAGGAATTTCTATATCGAAGCATAAAAGTCCCTGGTAGTTAATTAGTAGAACCATATTTTATTTTATTTTTTTATTTATTTGTCTTTCTGTCTTTTCTAGGGCCACACCCATGGCATACAGAAGTTCCCAGGCTAGGAGTTTAACTGGAGCTGTAGCTGCCCGCCTATGCCACAGCCACAGCAGATCAGGGCAGATCCAGCCAGATCCAAGCCTCGTCTGAGAACTACACCACAGCTCACAGCAACACCGGATCCTTAACCCACTGAGCAAGGCCAGTGATCAAACTGCAATCTTATGGCTCCTACTCGGATTCGTTAACCACTGAGTCATGACGGAAAGTGCAGTAGAACCATATTTTATAATGGCAGATGGAAGGATACGCTATACTAAATACCATAAAACTGCAATAACTCTTCAGATTTCCTTTTCACAAACTTCACTTATACATATGTTATTCCTGGTAAAGTTAAATAATATTTTACATTAAGTTACATACAGCTGGAATCTCCAAGGCAAAGCCAGTTCTGGAAAAACTGCAGTCACTGAAATTTCCCACCAACAGATTATTATAAACTTCTGATACCTGTCAGAAACCTCTCCCTGTCTTTACCATTCAAAGGTTTCTTTGCAGCTGCTGCTTCATCTTCTACAGTTGCCACATAGTCCAGCAACCTGGAAACCAGCATAACAACCCAACTGATCATGGGAATATCTAGTACTCCTAACAGAAATGAGAAGGAAAAAAGAAATCATACTTTACTGACGAAGTATGGTAAAATAACTACAAAATTAAGACTTTTATAAATCTAAAAACCATACAATTACAAATGCTAGTAATTACTTATAACAAATCTCACAACTGAAGCCTATGGCCACAAATCAAGTAACAAATTTAATCTAATGGAAGATTTGACAAATACTTCATAGTACAAAAATAGATTCTTAAGTATACCTTGAATCTAACAAATAACTTATAAACTAGAAAACAAGGTATAAGATGCTACTCTTAGATTTCAAGATGAGTGAAATAAACTTCCAATTTACAATTCATAGTTTTAAACTATGTTCTAAATCTTTATTCCAATAACAATTTTCTTGCTCAAATGAAGCTCATTATCAACATGAGAGATATGAGAACAGCAATGCTGCCATAAAGCTTAAACTCTAGAGTTTGATTTTAATTATGACAGTATAGGAATAACACATCATAACTGTTTCCAATTCAAAATTCACATACAGAAAAGGTAACACATTTTAAAAGCGATGACTGTATGGAAGTCAATCACATGAAGGCTGGTCATTCTAGAGAGTCTATGTCCTAAAAATAATAACAAAATGTGCAGCGAAATGAGTACTAAAATAAGTATTTCCGCCTAGACATTTTATAAAAGCTGTATCTATAGGAATCTTACATTTGTATTAAAGATCACTACTTTAAATAATACCTTCTGTCCTCCTATGCATGGGTAACTGTGGCTGAAGAGGTGCCAGTAAATTATCCAACAGATTAAGTAAGCTTTCTAATACTCCACTATTACTAAGTGATCTTTGACCAATGCAGGAAAGTAACATGAAGACTCTAAAGAAAAAAAAAAAAGAAAGAAAGAAAGAAAAAAGAAAGCTAGAAATAAAATACCAAGTATGAATCAATTTAATCGTTCATTTAAAAAATACTTCACATTGTAATTTAATAGAGTAATGATAGAATATCTGGTTATTAGCAAGATTTACATCTGGAAATATGAAGATAAGATTACCTCCTTTTTCAGCTATTGGTTATACTTTCTTATTTTTCCCACAAAAAAAATCAGGTAGAGAGAATGTTATCATAGACTCAAAAAAATACATTTGACACATAAAGTAATAGGATCTAATAAGAAATACTTGTAAACATGATAGAAAAACTCCATAGACTTAGGACACTAAAGAATGTAGTGCAGTTATATCATGAAGAATCTTCAATATACCCTTCACTGGGCACTCCCCAAACTAAAAAGACATGCTTCATTTCTCCACACTCAGGATCCATATTCACAATATTTCCAAATCTGAACATTATGGGAAGTATAAATCACTAATAACAAATTACTCCAATATTTTCTGACCTACCTATCCTGTGGAAAGATGAGAAGCTGCTCTGAATTGTACAATTCCTGAAGAACATTAGAAAGAAACTGGCCCCACCACCGTTCACCACCACATAGCTGAACAAGTAGAAGACCAGTATGTAACCGTATCTTCGGGGTTCCACTGATGCACAGGTGTTTAAAAAGCTCTTCACAGGCCTGGGCATGAAATGTACTCTGCAAAACTGCAGGAACAGAGTGTCCTATTACAAGAAAGAAAACAGTAAAATTTCCTATTTAAGAGTATGCTGTAGTATCAAATCTGCATGCCTAGATATGCTTTCTTCTTTACCAGAAAAATTTTGGTCTAGTTATCTTACTAACTGTTTACTCCTTATACAGAGAGAGTTTTAACTGCTTAATACATGAGGAAAAGAAGAATTAGCACTGAAATCAATTATATTTCTTGTATGTGGAGTTAGGTGTATCAGATGGCTGGTCTGACTATGTTTGTGTGGTATGTATGTGTATGCAGACGCTCGCACCAAATGAAGTGATCAAAAATAGCTCCTGGCTAGAAAATGACAGTCCTATATTAGACAAGCAATTTTATTAACAGTTTTCCCTATTGTGCTTTCAAATATTATTTATTATTTTTGCCACACATCAATAGCAGAAACTCAAGAAAAAAATTAAAAATCCATGTAAGAAAAACCTATAAAAATAACAGAAAAATGAGTCAAACTAGAAACACATTTCATAAATACATCAGAAAAAATATCAAAATAAACAATACTCCAGGAAATAGTAAAACAATAAAATATGCAAGAAAAATCACATCAAATATATTTCCAGCCTTTTTAAGTACTTAAGCCAAATACAAACCATTGGAAGAGTGCAGAAGGCTGAGCAAAGTATCCAATAAATATCTGATGATAGTACGTAACTGCTCTGTGGAAGACATCTGAATTAAATCTTGTGGATCTGATGTTTCACTCAACATCTTCCTACTTGCGCCAAGAGCTACTCTGAGCCTCTGTACAGCGTTATGAGCCAAATTTAGTTGAAGCTGTAGCTGAATGCAGTCTTGATAGGCAGAAAAAACTCTACTGTCCTCCTCGACTGCCTTGTCTGGCTTTCTCAAAAAGTACTGTGCATTGTTAGCACTGTTGAGAGGAGGGAGATCAATACTTTGCAATAAAGTTTCCAGTCGATGACAAGCTAAGTTATACCTATAAGTAAAAAAATAAACAAAATTCCTAAATTGTTCTCTTTGACATATACACACACACACACACACACACACACACACAAAATTAAATCCCTAAAACAAGTTAACAACCACTAAAAAGAATTAATTAATTGTTTAGTACTAGAGTTGCTGTTGTGGCTGAGTGGTAATGAATCCAACTGGTATCCGTGAGGATGCGGGTTCAATATCTGGCCTCAGTGGGTTAAGGAGCCAGTGTTGCCATGAGCTGTGGTATAGGTCTCAGAAGCAGCTCAGATCCCATGTTGCTGTGGCTGTGGTGTAGGCCAGAAACTGCAGCTCCAACTCAACCCCTAGCCTGGGAACCTCCATATGCCACAGGCACGGCCCTAAAAAGACAAAAAAATAAAAATAAAATTGTTTAGCACTAAAAAAAAAAACCAAACCAGACTTTCCATTGTGGCTCAGGAGTAACGAACCCAACTAGTACTCATGAGGATGTGGATTCAATCCCTGTCCTCACTCAGTGGGTTAAGGATCCAGTGTTACCATGAGCTGTGGTGTAGGTCACACATGTGTCTCAGTCCTGGCATTGATGTGGCTGTGGTGTGGCCAGCGGCTCCATCTCCGATTCGACCCCTAGCCTGGGAACTTCCATATGACATGGGTGTGGCCCAAAAAAAAAGGGCAAAAAAATAAAAAATAAAACCAATTATTTAATCACAATATATTAATGCATTAAATATTATTAGAACATGCTAGTGTCCTCCTTCCTTTTGATCTTTTCTGTTCACTATGAAAAGATATTTCTTCAGAAATATATGCAAGACATTATACAAAACACAGGGTTTCAGTAAGATTAAAATACATTGTAATTTTCTACTAACCTGCACTGTATATCCTCCTGTAGAGCAACCATCATTGCTAAATGCTGGTCAATTTCAGGTTGGTTTGCAGATTCTCCCTCGCCCCTCAGAGGATCATGCATTAATTTCAATTCACTCTCCCAAGGCAAGATATAGGTATGACCATAGTAAAATCCTAATGGAATTTTAGCTCTGGCATTTGTACTTCCATAACGTCCAATGACAGTGATCTGAAATGAAAACTTATAAATATACATGCCCACCCATCTACAATAATAAAAAACTGACCTATATATTTTAAAAGATAAATAACTATAAATTATAAAAAGATACTTTTAAGTTGTCTGAATATTTTCCATTACTTTTTTAAAAATGGAAAGCATATCAATTCATTTTCTTAAAGTTCTTTACCTTCATGAATCTGCACACAGGAGGTGGTATCAAATCATGAAGAATGAGTGAATGGGTGCTTATATCAGTTGCCACTACCAATCGCCTCCCATCTACCTCTTCTCCTAATGTCCAAATGTCAATTGACAAGGAGGCCAAGTCTCCACAAGTGGGAATCAATACATCTGTCAACAGTATTGGTCTGCCAAAATCCAAGGTCACAAATCTCCTTGCTCCTATGAGAAATACAGCAATAGTTGACATAAATTAGCAAACATCAATTAACTTGAATTTTTGTGTGTGTGTGTGTGTGTGTGCTTTTTTGTGCTTTTTTAGGGTCAGACCCATGGCCTATGGAAGCTCCCAGGCTAGGGGTTGAATCAGAGCTACAGCTGCCAGTCTACATCACAGCCACAGTAACGCCAGATCCGAGTGGTGTCTGTGACCTACACCACAGCTCATGGCGATGCCAGATCCTTAATCTGATGAGCGAGGCCAGGTATCAACCCTGTGTCCTCTTGGATACTAGTCGGATTTGTTTCCACTGAGCCACAACAGGAACTCCAGGATACATTCATCTTAAAATACAAAATCAACTTATTAAAGTACAATTAAAAGGAAAGTTTAATAATTTTCATTCAAAAATCATCTAAAACATCAATCTATGTTAATCTGAATCCCAAGACTTTAGTAAAAAATACAGAATAAGTTTGTTACTATGAAAGCAATCAACTGTACCTATAAGCTTAGTTTAAAACATTAGAGGGAGTTTCCTTTGTGGATCAGTGGAAACAAATCTGACTAGCATCCATGAGGACACAGGTTCAATCCCTGGCCTCACTCATTGGGTCAAGGATATGGTGTTTCCATAAGCTGTGGTGTAGGTCGCACACATGGTTCGGATCCTTTGTTGCTGTGGCTGTGGTGTAGGCCAGCAGCTGTAGCTTCAATTAGACCCCTAGCCTGGGAATCTCCATGTGCTGTGGGTGTGGGCCTAAAAAGACATGTATACACACATAAAACATTAGAGCCAAAAAAAGTAAATCATCAAAAACAGAACATAGATTAATTCCATAAAGTGCCTATCTGTTCTTCTTTCAGTTATTTTGTCTTTTTTTTCCCCACAACTAGATGATACCAAATTGTATGACTTGATTTTGGTTTTCTTAAGTCCTGTTTAACATCTTTTGGAGTTGCATCTTAAACTGGGGTTAAGCAGTAAAGCTCTTATCACATGTAGTCATTACTACCACACTAAAAAAATTCCCTTAGGAAGGTCTTCCAATGGAGACAACTAGAGGTTATCTCAAACAATGCTTTCTTCTCCCTTGACACATCACTGTCTCTTCAGCTCAGTAACAAATGAAGTTTAAGGCTTACTCCTGAAGGCCACACTAAAGAGGTAGTAGGTCTTTTCTGTGTAAGCTCATATAAATGAAAGATGCACAGGTTACTGAAAGGTAAGAATGATCTGAGAAAAACAGAAGAGAAGATTTGTATCTCTCATCTCACACACACTCCAGTGAGTTCTCACTGTGGAACAACAGGATTGGTGGTATCTCTGGAGGGCTAGGAGGCACGTTCAATTCCTAGGCCCTGAAACAGTGAGTAAAGGATCCGATGTTGCAGCTGTGGCAGGTCTGCAACTACAGCTGGGATCTGATTCCTGGCCCGGGTACTCCATATGCCACAAGGCGGCCAAAAAAAAAAATTTTAATTCTATCACACACATTTCAGCAATAAGCTCAAAGAGGGAAACAGTAGGCAGGATCCTTAATAAAATCATAATTATTTTTTTTCTTTATTAGGTTGGAACAATAATTATATTTTACAGTGAAGGAACCCAATTAAGGTTTTAGGACTAGTGCTATATCAATAGAGCTATTTTAGGGAAAACAAGGCAATTACCAAAAGTTTCCTAAATGGAAAGACTACTGAACAGCAAAAAAAAAAAACACCATAATTCTCCTCTTTAGGGGGCTTATGTGCCAAAGTCAAGTTCATAGATTTAAAAAAAAAAAAAAAGAATCACAGTGTAAACAATAGCTTACATTTTATAAGACTGGACAACCATAAGTTTCACTCTAAATGTTATAAAAACTAATGTTACCATTGAACGATAAGTTCCTCAGAAAACACCATTAACACTTTGCTTCTCTCCCAAAAAGGAAACAACCCAGTTCAATAAAGCAAGTATGGTTCCACTCTTCATATAATGAAAAGTAATATGGCATACATTATATTCACGTTACTTCCACCTAAAAATCATACCTAGGGATTTTGTTAAATTCTGTTGCTGCACAAGCCCAGAAATAATGGTACAATAATAAGGTAAATATTGACCATAGTCTATCAGTAAACATGCTTTAACTGAAAGCACCTATCTTGATCACAGGTCTCTAGCATATAAGCATGGTAAAAGCCAAAGTAAACTTTCAATGACCTAGAGACCAAGAAGTGTTATTATACTTACTTGATTATTATACTTAGCAGTAATTCTGTCAGCTATTCTCAAGAAAGGGTTCTAATACTAGAATGCTAGTCTGAGGAATATTCTGTAAATGTAATTTTTAGTTAATGGTAATTGAGCAGCTACAACGAAGGCAGATATTTATGTTAACTATGGTTCAACAGATAAGATTCATATAAAAGGAGTTCCCATCATGGCTCAGCGAATCTGATTAGCATCCATGAAGATGAAAGTTCGATCCCTGACCTTGCTCGGTGGGTTAAGGATCCAGTGTTGCCATGAGCTGTGGTGTAGGTCGCAGACATGACTTGGATCCTGCGTTGCTGTGGCTATGGCCACAGGTACGTCTCAGATTAGACCCCAAGCCTGGGAACCTCCCTATGCCCCGGATGTGGCCCTAAAAAAAAAAAAAGGCAAGATTCATATAAAGATCAAATCCACTGTTTGGGAAGAATTAATGAACCTACTCAATAGCACTCTTCCATTCAACTTGGTAAACACACAGCTTAAGCTTTATGTAATTCTTTTTCTAGGGAAAATGAACTTTTCCCTAGAGCAGATATGATTTATTTGCAGAGGAAAATCAAACTACAAAATATTAAGTCTTGAAAGGGCCAGCAGACAAGGGAAGAAAGATATTTTAAGAAAGTAAAAGATTACCTGAATGCATTCGCTCTATAATAATGGACTGGTGAGGTGGAGGTTGAAGAAAATGTGAAGCATGAGAAATCGCAAGGGCTAGACCAGAACCAAGTGGATTCTAAAAAAGAAAAAAGTATAACTCTATACTGATATCACTCTTACTCTGTAATAACCATAATATGAAATTAAAACATCTCATTTTCTAATGTACATTCTATAATATTTAGTAAAGTAAAACAATCTTATTTGAATATAATAACTTGGCATAATAAAATTGTACCTTTTAAAGTTAGTATATACATCAAATTATTTTTAAATGTCTAAGCAAATACCTACTTAAAATATAATAATTTACCATTCTGGACTTGTTGGAATTTTTGTTATGTGCAGCAAGATTGACTGTTGGGGGATCAATAACTGAGCCTGGGAAAAGCTGTGCAAGTTCGGCATTAATCACAACGGAAACTGCTTCATTGGGTGGGGTGAGTGGTGGAGTCATAAAAAGTGGTGTTGTTTTTGGAGTGGGTGGAATAACATCAGATGGATGAATGAAGAATCCAGGGGCTGCCACTGGGTTGGATGGCACAGAGTTGTGGCCAGGACCTACTGCTGATGCTGCTGACGCTGCTGCAGCTGCTGCAGCTGTCGTCTGATGTAACTTGGCTTCCAGCTTTGCTTTCTGTAAAAGAAGTAAAAGCAACAAATATAGACTAATCCTGCCTACCTAAATTGTGGGGAATACCGCATGGGTATATATTATGATGAAAATAAACATGAATAACTGGATCCCAGTTCCGTAAAAAATGAAATTAGGTAAAAAATGGACTTCACATGAATGGAGTATTTCTATGCTATATACATACATATATATACACACACACACACATATACGTATGTATGTATATACTTCCTTAAACAATTGATATAAAATTTTCTGAGTATCTGGGAAGTAGGACTTTCTCAAAGCTAAAGTGAAAAGGAAGCAAAACAAATCTAAGTAAGGAAACAAAGTTCTCAAAACAAAATAGTAATAGGAACCAGATTCTAAAGTTGCTCAACTTGATACAATTTATCACCTAGAATTGTATAGGCTGCATTTCAATCACAATGAAACCTCCAAAACATCTGCTAATTCACACTGGTTTAATTGGTCTTTAAAATGTTTAAAATGTAGGTTTTTCAATCCATAAAAACAGTAACTGGAAACTCTAATGTTTGACCAAAAGCATTTAAACAGAGTAAGAATGGATTTTACTTAAAAGATGACAAAGAAAATAGCAATTATATTTCCTCAGATATGTATCAAATAAAATGCATTTACATAATTTTTAAAAATTTAAGTATATCACAAAGACATTACCTCGATTTGTGCAGAAAATAATTAGCTCAGATCAATCAACCTAATTTTTCCTTTACGAAATAATGATCATTTTTACAGTACTTTTTCAGCTTTTGAAGTTTAGAGACAGCATGAACAAAGAGCCAAATAGTCTCCAACCTGTTGCTGAAGCTTCAAAAGCTGCTGCTGTTTCTCTTGCAGCACCTGTAGCTGTTGCTCGGCTGAAGCCATTGCATGAGAGAGAGACTGCAAAGCTACCTGGGCTGCTGAACTCAGGGCTGTCGAAGCTTCCCCAACTGTCCCAGATGATAGTCCACCTACTGCAGGAGTAACCCCGAAGGAACTCACTGGCACAAGACAAGGGGGGGAAAAAAACAGGATGAAGAAAAGTTTCACAGAAAAACATATACAAAGCATAATATTCTGACACTAAAATTCAGCAAATATTCACTTTTAAAAATAGGAATCTTAAAGTTCCCACTGTGGTGTAGTGGGTCAAGGATCCAGCACTGTCTCTGTGGCAGTGTGGGTTCGATCCCCAGCCAGGGGCAGTGGGTTACAATCCCACATTGCTACAGCTGTGGCGTAGGTCACAGCTGTGGCCAGGATTCAATCCCTGGCCTGGGAGCTTCCATATGCTGTGAGTGTAGCACCCCCACCTGAAAGAAAAAAGAAAAAAAAAGAAAAAGAAATCTTAACAGTAAAAATATATGGATAATAGTATTCAAGTATAAGGAATCCAGAAATGACTTCTAAATCAAACAAAAATTAATGCATTTTTGAGTTTAAAAATATTTTCAGCATAGAATAAATTTTATTTAATATGGCTAAAATGAAAATACAAAATGAGAGTAATCTTACACAATTTAAGCATAAGAAATAAAGCGATTTTTGCTTTACTAAGTTTTCCTACAGAAACAATACTTCCTTTCCCCTCTTCTAAAAAACTCAAAAAACCTTCAGTTGTTAAGAACATCATTTAACAAGACTGATGACACCTATCTCCTCATTTTCAACTAAAGCCTAGACAGAGAATCTGGACCATAGAATATGTAAAGCAATGTTTCCTACCAAATGCTCCTTCAGAACACTAACAAGAAGAGAAGCATTTTCCTATGTATAGTCAAGTTCAGTCTGGCACATACTGCTTATCCATAAACATTATCATCATTAAAGGTGTATGAAATTGCACAAGGTTAACAATTTTGTTGACTTTCCCTTTCAATGTTATTCAAATATACAGTACAAAATGATTTTTTCTCATTAAATTTTTAACCAATATTTGAGAAAAACATTTTGGGAAAAGAAGACAAAAATTTAATTTCATAAATCCACACACCTGTGGTCAATTAATCTTCAAAAAGGAAGTAGGAATATAAAATGGAGAAAAGTCTCTTCAGCAAGTGGGGTTGTCCACCTTTCCCAAGCTGGACAGCCACATACAAATCAATGAAGTTAGAAAACACTCACAACATACTCAAAATGGCTTAGAGACTTAAATGTAAGACATGATACCATAAACTCCTAGAACATAGGCAAAACATTCTCTAATATAAATCATACTAATGTTTGCTTAGATGAGTCTCCTAAGACAATAGAAATGAAAGCAAAAATAAACTAATTAGATCTAATCAACTTTTTAAGTGTTTGCACAGCAAAGGAAACCATGTAAACTGGGAGAAAATATGTGCAAATGATGCAACTGACAAGGGCTTAATTTTCAAAATATAAAAACAGTTCATACAACTTAACAACAACAAAACCAATTCAATCAAGAAATGGGCTGAAGACCTAAGCAGAATATCTCCAAGGAAGATGTACAGATAGCCAAAAGGCACAAAATGCTCAACATAGCTAATTATTAGAGAAATGCAAATCAAAACTAGAATGAGTTATCACTTCACACTGGTCAGAATGGCCATCATTTAAAAGTTTACAAATAACAAAAGCAGGTGAGGGTGTAGAGAAAAGGGAACCCTCCTACTGTTGGTGGGAATGTAAATTGTTGCTGCCGCTACAAAACACAGAATGGAGGTTCCTTACGAAACTAAAAAGAGGGTTGCCATATGATACAGAAATCCTATTTCTGAGCATATATTCAGAAAAAAAAACTAATTCAAAAAGATTCATGCAGGAGTTCCTGCTGTGGTACAAGGGGATAGGCAGCATCTCTGGAGCACCAGGATGCAGGTTTGATCCCCAGCCTGACACAGTGGATTAAGGATCTGGCATTGCCACTGCTATGGCTCATATCAGGCCCCTGGCTCAGGAACTCAATATGCTGTGGAGCAGTCAAAAAAGAAAAAAGAAGATACAAGCACCCCAATAGGTAGAGCAGCACTATTTACAACAGTGAAAAAAAGAGGACACAACCTAAATGCCTATCAGCAAATGAATAAATGAATCAATAAATAGTGTGTGTGTGTGTGTGTGTGTGTGTGTGTGTGTGTGTGGTGTGTCTGAAACACTTTGTGGTACACCAGAAACTAACACCAACATTGTAGATCAACTATACTTCAATACAAAGAAAAGACAGAAAGTCAAAACACAGGAAAAAAAACAAACAAAAACCCCTTAATTCACAGGTCTGCAAACAGGAAGTAGAGGCCAAGTTTAATAACTGCATTAATTTTAATATTATAAAAAGCCTTTACCAGAAAGTTAAGGAAATAGAACTATTATCATAATAGCAAATGTTTAGTATGTATTACCTACCACCTTACACTGCTTTAGTAAAAAAATGAGCACCCTTGAAGGGAAGGTACTATGATTCTGTTTTTTAGTTGACTGGTAAAGAATGGTTCAGAGAAGCTTCCTTGTAGCGCTACATAGTAGTAGAACTAGGGATAGAACCAACATGAGGCAAAGAACATGGAACTTCCATCATCTTGTCTGATCTTTGCAATGACCCAAGAGTTAAGTACTACTGTTATCCCATTTTACAGACAATGAATCTAAAATTGAGGGAAGTAATTTACTCATAAACATTTGAAAAGGAAGAAAAAAAACAACAGGTAATCTGATAGCTCTGACTCTGACAGCCTACCTTCACATCTAACTATGGCTATGTTATGCCAGAATTCATATGAACTCAAAAAAAAAAAAAAAAAAAAAAAAAAAAGGTATAATCACAAGATAAAAAAAAAACTATGAATAGCCACTTACAATTAAAAATTTCTTCAACTTAAAAAACTTATAGTGCAACCATTCTACACCTCATTTAACTTACAAAAATTCAACTACATAAGCATGGTCAAAGAAAGAGCAATCGTAATTCCTATAAGCTGTGCACCCCAAAATGAAATCCATTTGCTCCATCAAGTGTTCTCCCGAAGCACCAGCAATAAATTCCAACTCTAGGAGTCCCCATCGTGCTCAGCAGTTAATGAACCCAACTAGTATCCATGAGGATGCGAGTTCGATCCCTGGCCTCGCTCAGTGGGTCAAGGATCCAGCATTGCCGTGAGCTGTGGTGTAGGTCACAGGTGCAACTTGGATCTTGCATTGCTGTGGTTGTGGCATAGGCTGGTGGCTACAGCTCCAATTGGGCCCCTAGACGGGGAACTTCAATATGCCTCGGGTGCGGCCATAAAAAGACAAAAAATAAACAAACAAACAAAACTAAAATTCCAACTCTAGAGGGAAAATTACTAGACTTACTGAAGCATTTATATTGTACTTTTGGGGTAATTTAAGTGATTTTCAATATTAACCACATGTACTTTTATTTATTTTTTTTTTTTTTTTTTTTTTTTTTTTTGTTGTTGTTGTTATTGTTGCTATTTCTTGGGCCACTCCCTTGGCATATGGAGGTTCCCAGGCTAGGGGTTGAATCGGAGCTGTAGCCACCGGCCTACGCCAGAGCCACAGCAACGCGGGATCCGAGCCGCATCTGCAACCTACACCACAGCTCACGGCAACGCCGGATCGTTAACCCACTGAGCAAGGGCAGGGACCGAACCCGCAACCTCATGGTTCCTAGTCGGATTCGTTAACCACTGCGCCACGATGGGAACTCCCACATGTACTTTTAGATCACTACTGATTTTAACATCTAATGCCTAGGAGTTCCTGTTGTGGCTCAGCAGTTAAAAACACAACTAGTATCCATGAGGATGTGGGTCTGATCCCTGGCCTTGCTCAGTGAGTTAAAGGATCTGGCAATGCATAAGCTGTGGTGCAGGTTGTAGGCACAGCTCAGATCTGGCATTGCTGTGGCTGTGGCATAGGCCAGCAGCTGCAGGTCTGATTCAACCCCTAGCCCAGGAACTTCCTATGTTGCAGGTGTATCCATTAAAAAATAATAATAAAAATAAAAATAGAAAAATAAAATAATATCTAATGCCTAATAATATTTAAAGGAAAATGAATTAAGTCACAACAAACACTTAAAATACAACAATCCAAGAAAAATAAGTCATCCCACTACTATAAAACTAATTTCAAAATCTTTTGCACAGTTTGAGTTTTCAATATCATTTTATGTTTTTATACCAAGAGCCTCTAAAACTAGATATAAAAATAATAGAGGTGAGAACAAGACAAAGATGACTACTGTGACCATTTCGATTCAGTATCATACAAGAAGTCCTAGAAAGCATAACAGAGCAAGAAAAAGAAATAAAAGATACAATTAGAAAAACAACAAACTGAAACTGTTTATTAAGAGATGACATAATTGTATACATTAAAAATCTCTAAGAATGTACTACCTATGAGAATTAATAAGTTAATATAGCAGTGTCACCAGATATGAGAATCAATCAATTACATTTCTATACACTAATCAATTATAATTATACACAAATCAATTCTATTTCTATATACTAGTAACAAAAGAATGAAAATAAAACTAAGAAAAATATCACCTATAATAGCATAAAAAAAACATACAGCTAGGTACAAATCTAAAAAGGATACGCAAAACCTCTAGTATATGAGGAACTATAGAACACCACCAAGGAGTTCCTATGGTGGCTCAGTAGTTAACAAATCCAACTACGAGCCATGAAGTTGAAGGTTCAATTCCTGGCTTCACTCAGTGGGTTAAGGATTCAGCATTGCTATGGCTGTGGCAAAGGCCAGCAGCCGTAGCTCCGACTGGACCCCTAGCCTGGGAACCGCCATATGCTATGGGTGTGGCCCTAGAAAAGACAAAACAATAAAAAATAAAAATAAAAAAAGAGTAAAACACCACCAACATACTGAATACCTAAATAAACTAAAGAATATACCATGATAATGGACTGAAAGCCTTGATATTAAGGTATCAATCCTACCAAACTAATAATCAAATCCCAAATTAAATCATAATAATAAGCTCTTTTGTGTATAAACTGTAAATCTGATTCTAAAATTTAAATGTAATTACTGAGAGCTAATGCACAGTATGGTGATTCCAGCTAATAATAACACTATTATATACTTGAAAGTTCTTAAGAGAGTAAATCTTAAATGTTCTTACCACAAAAAAATAAATGGTAATTCTATGATGGGATGACGCTAATTTGCTATGGAGGTAATTAATCATTTTATTATAACATATAAATGTTTCAAAACAGTACACTGTAATTCTTACATCTGCTCAATGTTTTATGTCAATTATATTTCCATAAAGCTGGAAAACATGCAAATACAAACAACCTAAAATCTTTATGAAAGATTATCTGTAAGAAAAAGTATGTTGGGGAGTTCCCGTCATGGCTCAATGGTTAACGAATCCAACTAGGAACCATGAGGTTGCAGGTTCGGTCCCTGGCCTTGCTCAGTGGGTTATGGATCCGGTATTGCCGTGAGCTGTGGTGTAGGTTGCAGATGCGGCTTGGATCCTGCGTTGCTGTGTCTCTGGTGTAGGCCAGTGGCTACAGCTCTGATTAGACCCTTAGCCTGGGAACCTCCATGTGCCATAGGAGCGGCCCTAGAAAAGGCAAAAAGACAAAAAAAAAAAAAAAAAAAAAAAGAAGAAGAAGGAAAAAAAAAGAAAAGAAAAAGAAAAAGTATGTTGGGGGAATTCCTGTTGTGGCTCAGCGGTAAGAAACCTGACTAGTATCCATGAGGATGAGGATTTTGTTCCCTGGCCTCGCTCAGTGGGTTGAGGATCTGGCGTTGCTGTAAGCTGTGGTGTAGATGGCTTGGATTCCACATTGCTGTGGCTGTGGCCAGTAGCAGCAGCTCTGATTTGAGACCTAGCCCGGGAACTTCCATATGCCACAGGCTTGGATCTAAAAAGCAAAAAAAAAGGAAAAGAAAAAGTATGTTGGTGTTATACATACACCCAAGAGAAATGAAAAAATACATCATGTAAAAACTTACACAAAAATGTTTACAGCTGTATGTTTCTTAATAGCCCCAAAGAGGAAATAATCCAAATGTCCATTAACTGCTGAGTAGATAAAACAAAATATAATATATCCAAAAAAATTTTAAGTGGTATAACCAAAAAATGGAGTATTACTCAGCTATAAAAAGAATGTACTTATACATGCTAAATGATTGAAACTTGAAAACATTAACCAAGTGAAAGAAGCCAGACTAAAAGGCCACGTCATGACTGCACATTTACATGTAATATCCAGGGTCGGCAAAATAGATTTGTGATTGCCAGGAGATGGGGGAGAGGGGAATTGGGAGTAACTGCTAATGCCTATGAGGTTTCTTTCTGGAGTGGTGGAAATACTCTAGAATTAAGATAGTAGTGATGTGTGCACAACACTATGAAAACTTTCTATATAAATTTTCTAAATGTTGATAGATTTGTACTATCAGGTTTTAAGAATTAGTAAGAGTTACAATAATTAAGACAATGAGGTATTGGCATAAGGCTAGACAAAATGACCAATGTAACAGAAATGACTCACACAAATCACAGACACATGATCCTGACAGAGGTAACATTACAGTAAAGTGAAGGATGAATGGTTTTCCCCCACAAACGATTATGCATCAGAAGAGAGAAAGAGAAAAATAAGATCAATTAGAAGAAAATATCCATAGTAAAAGATGAGATTTTAAAAGTTGAGATTATATCAGTAATGGTGATGAAGTATAACACACATGAAACTGGAGATGCAAAAAAAGAGAGCGAATAGGGCAGAAGCACTGTTTTAACAGCTAAAGGCTGAGATCTTTCTAAAACTGATGGAAGATACCAAGTAAAGATTCAAGAAACCCTATAAATCCCAACCAGGACAAATACAACTGCAATTGCATGTAGGAACATCACAGAAAAACACTAAAAATAGAGAAAGAAGTGGGGGAAGGGGCGAAAAGAGGGAGGAGAGGAGGGGAAGAAGATGAATCTCAAAAGCAACCTGAAAACTGACAGTAACCTTAAAAAAGGAATAAGAGAACGGATGTCTAACAAAAACAGTATAAGGTAATAGGAAAGATCATCTTTAAATAACTAGAAGAAATAATAAGTGACTTAGAATTCTTCAAGAATGAAGATGACACCTCTTGAACCAAATAAGACAAATGTAGAAAGTTACTATTATACGATAAATTTAATTAGGTATTGAAAATTATATGGTATTATGAATCTGACTATGCTAATTTAGATAATTATAATAAAAATATATCACGATAAACCATAGTTAATTTAGATAATTATAATAAAAATGGAATCAGTTATTAAAGATATCCATTGTTTAAGGTACTTATGTATAGATAATGGCTCTGTGGTTTATCTAATTATCCAAAAATGTTTGAAATTTTTCCACAAAAAACAAAGTTATCATCAGTAGACAAGACCAAAAAAAGTGATTTTACAAAGTAGTTTTCAGACATAAAGTCATACCACATAAAAGTTCAAAATCAAAGAAATAAGAAGGAGTGAAAATGGAATTATAAAATAAATCCAAATGAATAATGATATAAAAACTAACAATAACCATGGAAATTAAAATACATACAAAATTAAAGATAAAACTACAATGCCATATAAATTAGGTGACAAGAGTTCCATTGTGGCTCAGTGGTTAACGAACCCGACTAGCACCCATGAGGACACAGGTTTTACCCCTGGCCTCTCTCAGTGGGTTAAGGATCCGGCATTGCCATGAGCTGTGGTGTAGGTCGCAGATGCGGCTCAGAACCTGCGTTGCTGTGGCTGTGGTGTAGGCCGGCAGCTACAGCTCCAATTAGACTCCTAGCCTGAGAACCTCCATATGCCGTGGGAGCGGCCCTAGAAATGGCAAAAAGACCAAAAGCCTGTGATTGTAGCTCCAATTAGACCCCTAGTGTGGGAGCTTCCACATGCCCCAGGGCGACCCCAAAAAGATTAAAAAAAAAGGTGATAAATAATGTTCAATATTTGCACTGTATCATAAAAGAGGCAATTAGATTTCTGGATGTCAAGAATATGTGTAAACTATGCTCTCTTGAATAACTGCTAAAAGTAATAAAAAGTAGAAAAATAGCTCAATAAAAATATAATCACCCAAAAAAAGAAAGGAGAAAAAGAACTATCTAACTAGCAAGATAAAAAATATATGAAAAATGTGATAGATTTGAACATAAACATAATAGTAATTACATTAATTATAAACTAAATGCTCCAACTGAAAGAGAAAGTATCAGACTCTTTGGGGGGGGGGAGCAACTACATTCTGCCTATAAGAGACATATCTAAAATATAAGCAGTTACTAAAAAGTTGAAAGTAAAAAGAAGGAAAAATACATACCATACAAATAGTAACCAAAAGAAAGACTGAGAGATAATGCCTAATAAGATTCAATTCACAAAAAAATATAATCATTCTAAATTTGTATGATAGCTTCAAAAGGTATAAAAATTGATGAAATTAAAATTAAAAAACCCACATGTACAAGGATAAGAATTCAACATGCTAATCTTATTAAGTAAAAAAACAAATAGACTTAATAATCAATAAAGACAGAGACTTTAAAGAGCACAAGTACACTTCACCAAGTGTGGAGTAAACATTATTTTCAAGCATTATTGCTGATTCTCTACAATTTCCAACAAATTCTCCAAGACTGATACAGTATTTCTTTAGACCCCACAGCAATTTAAATAGAAATGAATAATAGTATAACTTGATATATTTGGAAATTAAGGAGTGTATTTAACATTACTTACCAAAGCTGAATATATGAAAACCCTATGAAGCAGCAAATCGGCTTCTACATTCTTACCCAAGAGAATAGTATCCACTAGTACTAACAGCCCCACAATATAACAACCCAAAAGTTTATCAACAGTACACAAATCAATAGTGGATACACAAATTTTGTTTTATTTAGGGAGTAGAATCTTAAACAGCAATGAAAATGAACCAACTATCTTTATATGCGAAGATAAAGGTGAATTTATCAGTTTTCAACACTGAACAGAAGGCTGATCAAAACATACATAAATGCAACTGTATACCATACAGTTGCCTACTCAACCAGTGTTTAGGAATGCGTAATTAAGTAATTATACTAACAAATAAAACCAAGTTTAGGACAATGTTCACCTTTTGCAGAGAGGGAAGGAGAAATAAATGGAAGAGGGCATTCAGAAACAATTTTAGAGTACCAGAAATGTTACTTCTTTACTTGTGAGCAGTTTGTGGTGCGATAAATTGCTTCACTATACAATTGTTTTCTGCACCTTTCTGAATAGGCATTATATTTCACAATTAGTATGTTTCAAAACAAAAGGAGAGAGGAAGTTGAGAGACTATAGTCATCTTCTAGCACCACATGATCACTAGTCAGGACTCTGACCTAACATTTCATAGAAATCCCTCTGTTGTTGGTGGTTATAATACGGGTTAAATACAGAGGGGACCACTTATAAAAGCATAGACTACCTTTAGAAAGACAAGAAACAGATCCTATTGCTTGCTCTTCAGAACAGGAAATAGGTAGGAAGTGTAAGGAAATACTTCTTTTTTTCAAATCAGAGCTATTAGGTTTTAAATTTTCTACCTTCTGAATATCACTTATTCAAACACATGAATTTTCTTAAAATAAAAAATCAATTTCATGACAGTTACAAAAAAGAATCTGATTTATAACTACAGAGAAGTTTTCTGGAATTTTAATTTCTTGTTACAGCATGTTTCCATACCACTATAAAATGTGTAAGTTAAAAAAAAGACCAAAAAAAAGTCTGTTTCCACAACATTACTGTAATAGTCCAAGAAAACAAACACAAATAAATTTTGACCCTTCTCGCATCTCCATATAAAAGAAATACTAAGTTTTAATTTTAAAATTAAAACTCCCAGCTACATAGGCCATGATTTTCAATTAGTGGTTACTTCCACAATTGGAAGACATAAAATGATTCTGAATAAAAAAGCACTCAAAGAACTGTTAAGCTCCTTTCAAAACACTTTGCCACTATGGACCCAAGTGCAATATTATATTTTTCATGACTTCTAAAGCAAACTATTTTTACTTTCAGTTAAAGAGTTGACGAAACAAAAAGACACCCATTTATAAAAAACCACCAACAGCAGAATTCATTCAAGACAATATTCAAAAACCATTGTGTAATATAAATATAAAACCATATACCAATAATTTTCATTAAAAAACTTCAATTTGTGCCCACAGAGAAGTAACTGTAAATAAACACAGATCCTACAATAAACACTGAAGAAAAAACAATGAAAGTAAGATATACAAAAGAAACAACCATTGTCATTGATTATTCATCAACTCCAAATATTTAACAAATACTGGTTCATATATCCAAAGCCGCTTTAAACCAGCTAAAAAATTAATAATTAGTAAAAAATTAAAATAAAAAATTAGTAATTCTCTTTACTCATCTCAACCATCTCAAAGACATTACCAAATATACTTTTAACTTTAAACACAAGAAACAACAACATGATGCCAAAACTACAAATAAGACTTGCTAACAATTGATCATTGTTATAGCTGTGTAATAAAAATATTAAAGTTTATTGCACTCTTCCCTCTGTTTTCATTATGTTTGGTATTATCCAAATTAAAAATGCATATACATAAAAACAAAAAGATTTAACACAATGTTCTAGAAGGTGGGGAAAAAAATCATCAATAGACTTGGAAAGGAATACAAAACAACTTAGGATTTTTCCCCAAAATGACCCTCTGACCAGTAAGTTTCTACTTAACAAAGGAATTTAAATACATCATAAACTGATATGTAAACACTTATACATCGCTTTATTACAACATAAAGTATGTAACCAAAGAATGTATATAATAAAAAAAGGTATATACCAGTAAACGTACTTGCATCATCCCTTTCTATTCTGGTTCCATCACTAGTTGACACACAAGTAAAGTGCAGGGGTTCAACTTCTAGAAGTCCAGTAAGAGATGTGAAACTACCTTCAGCAGCTGTGCAACTACTGACCTTTCCATTTCCTAACAAAAAAGAGACAAATTTTATAAAATGTGAGTTAAACAAGAGAATTATAGCCACTAATTTGATTTTATTAAGAGAAGATATATAAATCCACAAATCTTAGCAGGATTTTGACAATGGACATGGTATTAACAAAACGCACAAAAGGAGATACAAGTCTCCTTGCTACAAAATAAGGATCTGGCACTGTCAGTGCAGTGGCCTGGGTTGCTGCTGTGATGCGGGTTCAGTCCCTGGCCCAGGAACTTCCACATGCCATTCATGTGGCAAAAATAAAAAATAAAAAAGAAACTATAACAAGTGATTTAGATTTTAAATGAAGGAAAATACATCACCTACTTAGATTAGCTATTACCTAATCTGTTTAAGTATGCATAAAATCAGATCGTGTTCTATGATGTCAACTGTATAAATGATAATAAAGAATTTTTAAAAAGACAATATATTAACAATATTAACACTAAATATTTATATACCTTTATATTTTGTATATATTATCAATATTCTAGAATGAGATATACTACTTTACAATCATAAAAATAATTTGTTAGCATATATAGCACTAAGAAAAAAAAAATCACATAGTTACGGCTATATGAACTATAAAACCACAGCAAGAATGGACTAAAGAACATAAATGAATTAAGAGTGTAGGTGGTACTAGGGAGGGAGAGGAAAGGGTTATTTTCAGTACTTTTAACACATTTCATTATGTAATATCAGAAAATGACACTCACTAATATCATAATAGCCCATCGAAAAAGTCATTATGTACTGAGAAGTTCTCAAGCTCACTTCAGAGGATACAAAGTTTTCCAAAATTCTAATTTTGTTTCAAAGCTCTACTTCTAACACTGGCAACAAATACTATCAATTGGATGAATACTGACAGTCTTTTTCTATTTATTTTTGAGAAAATACCTGTCAAATAGCCAAATCTCAATAAATATATTTTATCAGTCATTATTGCAAATAAAAATGAAAAGCAACTAGTTCAGCTTGTAACTAACAACTTCACAAGTGCATTTCCTCCAAACAACCGTGGTTCTTCAATATGCAGCAGAAGTGTTTCACGCATTCTTCTCATTTCATCACAGAATATTTAAAAGATGTTGACTCATAGGTTCAAAACTTAAGAAAATTAATAATACTTTTTACTATTTCATCAAAGATAGTTCTAAGTGAAACTGGCACATTTTTTACTATAAGTACAGCATGAAGAACATCATGCTTCTGCACAATCAGTACAATTGTCAATGCAGTGAAAAAGGCAAAAAACATTGTTTTATCATGAAAACACTTGACCTGTGGACTCCCAGCAAGAATCTCAGGAACACTGACAGGGCCTATAGACCACACTTTGAGAATCAATGAGCCATAGAAAGAAAACTAACATTGGTAAGAGAAGAAGAGCCAGATCATATAGATTTTCTCTGCTATATTAATCTTCAGGCTGCAGGATAATGGGAAGACATCAAAAGTATCTTAAGGAGAGAAAAAGAGTGATCAGATCACGTTTGCATTAAAAAAAAATGACTGCATTCATTGCAAAGTGAAGAATGGACAGAAGTATGCCAAGAACAGAGGCAGAATGACCAGTGTGAAAGTTATTACTACACTTCAGGTTCAAGACGACTGTCACATAGATTATAATCTTGTATGGGGTGGGGGTAAAGAGAATAGGAAGATTTGAAATATATGTTGGTAGAAAAATAGATCGGATCTTATGACAGCCTCAATGTGGAGGACGAAAAAGAATAACATTCAGATTTCTGTTTTGTGCCACAGATGCCATTAACTGAAAAAGAAAACACTGCAGAAGGCCTGATGGAGAGGAGTAAAATGAAGAGACATTCATATGGAGATCTATGTCATTATTTCTAAGTCCCTTCTTCTGACACTTCTATAATGAGTATGGCTGCTCTTGCATATTTAACTCCCTAGCCTGGCCTAAGCTTTACACTCCTCTCCTTATACTCCTGCTATAATGAATTTCATTCTAACCTAAGGTGTATAGAAGGCAACTACAGGTCTAGTACTAACCCCTCCTCTTATGTTCTAAACAAAATCTGATATGTGACTTAGAGACAGACTAGCATGAAGTAGTCAGAGCCTAAGTCATCAAACAGAGAAGATAACACATACACCTAAGGCAGAGTAAGTTGTTAAAAGGCAAGTAAACAGATCAGAAGTATAGTATGATCCCTCTCACTAAAAATGTTCATAAACATGAAGCAAATAAGCCTAAATAATTACAAATAAGTTACAAGTAAGCCTAAATAGTTACAAATAAGCTTAAATAGTTACATTGTTACATTCTGGTAACAATGATAATCTAAGAGGGTAGAGAGGCCAGTTAGAGAGGCTAGTTAGAGTTGAGGCACATTTTATTTGTATTTCTATATTTGATTTCTCTTTTTGCTTTCTTCATAATTCATAATTTACTTTAACCTACACTGAACCTAAGTCCCAAAATTTACTTATCTTTAGTTGGTAATTATCATAAGTTTGCAAATAAATTTTCTAACATTTTGGTTTACTAGCAACATTTGCAGTAAGTTCATTAAGACGGAAGAAAACAAAAAATAAGATGATCATTGTTCTAACAAAACTAGATATATACCAAATTCTAGCACTTGAAAAGATTATACAAATATTAACATTCAATCCTAAAAGCATATTCTTCAGAAATGTATACATGTAACATTGTACACCAAGTTTACCTCAAAAGAGTGTGACAGAACATACAGAAAATTATTTTTTCTTTCTGCATCTCTGCTTATTAAAATATGTACAATTTTTTTGTAACATGAACTATTCTTTGATTATATGAACAACAAAGGCAAACCAAACAAAACTGAAAAGGCTGTAAGAAATAACCAAATTTTAGTCTCTTATTAGCATTAAAGTCATGCCAACATGTAATAGAACACAAAAAAATTCCCAAAACCCAAATTTGCAATCCTTTTAAAAATAACTTAAATATTTTTGAGAGGAGAATTAAGAAATAAAGGCAAATTCAATCAGATCCTGCTATACAGCATAGGAAACTACATCTAGTCACTTGTGATGGAATGTGATGGAGGATAATGTGAGAAAAAGAATGCCTATATCAAAGCAGAAATTGACAGAACATTGTAAACTAACTACAATAAAAAAATAAGATTTATATACCAAAAAAAATCCTTAGTAGCTTAAATTCAAGATAAAAAATTCAGAAATTCCTTTAATAAAAGATATTACTACCTGAAAGGACATCTGATAAATCAATTTCATCTGACTGGACACCAATGCTGCTATTGTACACATTTTTGCAAGAAGAGCCATTCATCTCCAAATCAAAGAGTACTGGATCAAATGGTGAACTATATAATCCGTATCTGAAAAATAAAATAACATTCTAACAATTTTCCTGTCAGCCATCTAATAAATTATCTATTCACTTAGTTTTAAAAGGAGTTCTTACAAAGGGCAGAAGGAGACACCAACCAGATTTAACTCCTTAAATTCACTGAATCTTAACTGTATTCCCAGTAAACTCATACTCTAAAAAATATAGTCCAGAGACTCAATAAATGTAATTTTAATTAAGCTTATAGGTAATGAAACAAGACTATACCTTCATCTGCAGACTGCATCAAGAAAGAGATATCAGGGAGTTCCCACTGTGGCACAGCAGGTTAAGTCTGTCTCTGTGGCAGTTTGAACCCCAGCTTGGCACAGTGGGTTAAGGATCTGGAGTTGCTGGCTTTGGTCAGCTGTTGGCGTAGGTCACAGATGCAACTCAGATTTGATCCCTAGCCCAGGAATTTCCATATGCCACAGGTGCAGAAAGAAAAAAAAAGAAAGATATCAGGCACCCCTCCCTTGTCTCGAATGTTATACTGATTTAGCAGAAAGTACAAAGGCTTTGAATAAAATTTTATCAAAATCAAGATTTCTGATCTAAAAAGATTACAAAGGGCATTGATTTAAATAAAAGAATGCTTAAAGTAATGAAGATTGGGCAAGAACTCAAATCTAACCCTTAGCTACTTCTTATTTCATTATGTTTAAGTTTTAGAAAATCAAACTGCATGGAGTTCCCGTCATGGCTCAATGGGTAACGAACCCAATTAATATCCATGAGGATGCAGGTTCAATCCCTGGCCTTGCTCAGTGGGTTAAGAATCCTGCATTGCTGTGGCTGTGGTATAGGCTGGCAGCTACAGTTCCAATTAGACCCACAGCCTGAGAACCTCCATATGCCGTTGGTGCAGCCCTAAAAAGACAAAAAAAAAAGAAAAGAAAATCAAACCAAAGATGAAGAATACCAGTCAAAAGCAATGAGTGATTTACATAATTTCACCTACGAAGTTTTAACAACAAAGAAACAAATTAAGTACTTCTCCCATTAGCAAGAAACACCACTTGAAGTACTTTAATATAACTAGCCCTCTAAATAACTATTTCCAGGACTTTCAAAATTGTTAAAGGGAATTATTTTCAGAGAAAATAGGGAGAAAAGAAAACCTTAGGCAAACATACATACATATACAGTTCTGTACAATGGTGGTGTCATATCCAGAAAGGCCCATGACTAGTTGTTTCATAGATGACAATACCTTGTCTGAAGCAAAGCCTCCATTGGTGTTAGCCTGTCCTGTAACTGTCTGGACACAGCAGTAAGCAGAGACGCACACGCAGTGCTGCACCCAGCCAAATCTTCATCTTTAACGTAATTCAGTAAGACAAAATACCAATAGACAGAACCTGAAAACAACAACATAGCAATATTTCTTTTCCTCATTTTTCTCTAACAAAAGAATTTCAGATTTTGTAATTATCAGTATGTCCCCCTTTCCTAAAAAGATTTCTGGAAAGAAAATCTGTAAGGGCAACTTACAAAGAAGGACTAAGTCCTTGGAGGACCCTAAGAGGACACTGACAATGAACTTCGATCGTATTTTTTGAGAAGTTTATCAGGTCAACCTAGTCATTTCAGTTTTCAGTAACTTGAGATGACCCTGAGGGACATTTTAGAATAGCTGGCGACGTCAAGTCCTTTAAGCCATCTTTCCTAAAATACCGTTTTTCTGTACTAAAATTTTCAAAAAACAATGGATGGTAGGGAGCTACAAATAGCATACTTTAGCAAGTGAATAAAGTATAGCTATTCCATACTGACAGTTAGAGACCAAAGAGCTTAAAAGGTGATCAGGGTGATGTATTTAAAGACTCTTTTACAAAATTTAAGATATCTAACTACTAAGTACTAAGTACATCCATGATTTAAGCAGCCTACCTCTATCACAATTCTCAAGAAAACTGTTTTAAACACCAGAGACTATTAAAGTGAGCAACCAAGTCCAAAACAAACATTCTACTCTATATAACAAAGTTAACAGTTTTAGTCAATATATGTTTAAAGTAAATATAAACAAACTCTTTAATCTAAATTAAGATACTGATAAAATAACCATTTCTCAACTAACTTTGAGCAAGCTTTTTTTTCTGATGTACCACAAAGATCAACTCTTTGTGGAATATGTTTATCTCACTGAGATAACTTGTTAAATGGGTTGGTTATATATGAAACAAAAGACTATGAGAAATGTCTACAAAAAAATTAACACTAGGCAAAGGCTAAATCAAATTAGTAGTCCTTTATAGTAAATTTCTACTTGAATACTACCTTCACTCTTGAATGGCATTTTTAGAGTCTTCAGATGCTGTTCAAAACAAACGTACAAAAAAAAAAACCCCCATTGGCCCTTTTAGGGAATTTCAGTTTGCCTCAGTCCCTACTTATCATACACAATATGCACATCAACATTTTTATTCTTTATGTCATCTCTATGGCACTTTGCCATTTTAGTTTGTGGCATCTGATCTACAATCAGTAGACAACCTAACAGCTCAATTATTTTAATGAAGTAGAGAAAATGTAAGAATTGAGATGGCTTGGTTATTTACTTAAATCTCCCATTAACTTTTTCCTAAAAATATGACTCAACAGAGTATCTGCCTACCCAATCATAATTTAAAACCCTTTAAAAAACAGATAAGCTACAGGGAAAAAAAAAAAAAAAAAAGAGGATGAGTCTAGGGGAAAAAGTTATTAAATAACCCCAAGTATACTGAGAAATATTTCCTTAGAGTTATTTGTGACAATTTCACATACCACCAGTTGCTGCTGCAGGTAAAAATGACATATTATCAAGCAAGGCCTTCAAAAGAACAGATCCAAATCCTGGTTGACATGGGTCACATTTGCCATTACTGGAAAAAAAAAATTTTTTTTTGAAATTTAAAGACATTATTCAAAGGTCTAAATCCAACTCTAAATGTAATCAGGCCAAGTGAAAGAAAATCGGCCTTAAACCCCTATAGACAAGCAGAAAGATAGAAAGATCAATTATACTAAGGGTTTTAACAACTGTTTCCTTATGCATTAAACCAATCTTTTTACCAAAAGAGCTAACAAGCAGGTAGTTAATACTGACTATTAGCTTTTAAACAATTCCTAGATAGCTTCAGGGTTTAGAGAAAATGATCTGCACAATGTTAGAAACAATCCTGGTAAAACTGTTACATAACAGGGAAAAGGACTCAGATGAAGAATCCAAGGACAACCAGGGACAACAGAAGTGACAGTGGGGTAAAGGCTTGTCTTACCACACTTTCCAAACTCTCACTAATAAGCAGAGAAGCCTAGCAGAACTCTTGTATTAACAGATCTATTTAACAGGACAGTTTGCCCCCCCAAACCACCAAATTTTTTCTTAGGATCTCAATAATCCTCATCAATTTCTGAAAATCCTCCTAAGTTTTACATATTTTCCACAAAGACCAAACTACACTATAGAAAAGGTATCATCTGCCAAACTACAGATATACCTACAAATTACATTTTCAACTTAAAAAAAACCAACCTGATGCACAAGGCTAGAAATCGGGCACACTTATGGGCTATGCTTCGTCCTGCCTCAAAGAAGCAAACACGTACAATGTCTGAAAGACATTTTCGTGTTTTTGAAAGCAGACTCTCATTTCCTTCCTTTGAGCTGGAAAACAATAGCAGACGTTTAGGCTCATCTTGACCTTCTAATCATAACATCCAAAGGGCAATCTATGGGAAATAAAATCTTATTAACCTTCCAGGTCCATTTGAATGTACTCCAGCTAACCAACAGAGAGTATCTAACACAAGGCTCTGGGCATGTTCAGTGATCTGGCCATCATCTACTTTTCTACAAAGAGTGTTAAGAAGCTTCTCATGAAATTCTGAAAACTGTAACATGGCACATCGCTGCACTCTACAAAAAAAGAAAGTAAATAAATAAATAAATAAATATATTAACAACCAAAACAGAACACACTAAAGTTATTTCAACCTGGTTGGACATAAAATGTTCCATTTGAAATTATGAATATCACAATTTTAAAAAAAGAACTTCTGAAAATTACCAAGCAGTATACAGACACCAGGGACGAACCAATGAAGTGGAAGGACAATATATACCACCACTGAGATCATAAGATCTTAAAAGGAATGAAAAGCAAACAAAATTTTCAAGTAGGGATTTTTACATTTTGTATATATTGGTATATTTTCTGGAATTCTTCCTTTGTACTCCTATTACTTTAAGAATAGTAGAAGGAAATGAGATTACCTTTCTTTAGACACTGAAGTTTTCTTAAATCTTCGAATAGTGACTGAGACCTCTTGAAGTAAGTCACAGCCCCGGAGGTTTTCGGATTTACGGGTGCCACTTGCGTTTTCATTCTTAACATTAGATGATTTTTCCTAAACATACAAAAACAAACAATTGAATGAACAAACACAAAAAATTACTATTAAAGTTTACAAATAAAATAATTGAATTATGACTATCAAAAATAAGTCAAAATTAAAATTAGTTTTTAACCCTCATATTTAGTAAATTATTAATTTACTCCACAATCATAACAGGGGGAAAAAAAGGAGTTCCTATCATGGCTCAGCAGTAACAAACCAGACTAGCACCCATGAGGACGCAGGTCTGATTCCTGGCTACAGTCAGTGGGTTAAGGACCCAGCTTTGCGGTGAGCTGTGGCGTAGGCCGGCAGCTACAGCTCTCATTCGACCCCTAGCCTGGGAACTTCCATATGCCACAGGTGTGGCCCTTTAAAAAAAAAAAAAGGAAAAAAGAAAGACATCATCACTGTTTAAAGGTAATAACCCAGGGAATGAAGATCATAAAATCTTGAGTGAGTCCCAGCTACAGCTCTACCAGATACACCAGCTCCTCAATCTTTAAAGGTCACTCACTTTCAGAATGAAAACTGGAGGTAATAGCACCTGCTCACCCTACCACAGTTATTTTAAGGATTAAATCAGATAAAGTATATAGAAGTCCTTGAAAACTGGAAGGCCTATACAAATACAAGATGACTGGTGTTACTGATAGTGCTATTGTTGCTTATGAATGATGATGATAGAGAAACACAATCTCCAGAGTTCAGGAAAATCCAAGATCAGACAAGAAGGAAGAAATTGCACTATATACAGCAAGTTGTAGAAAATGAACCATGAAAATTTAGATATATATCTAAAAGCACTTTTCGGGGTTCCTGTCATGGCCCAGCAGAAATGAATCCAACTAGGTTCAATCCCTGGCTTCATTCAGTGGGTTAAGGATCCAGCATTGCTGTGAGCTGTGGTGTAGGTCGCAGACGTGGCTCAGATCTGGTGTTGCTGTGGCTTTGGCATAGGCTGGCAGCAACAGCTACGATCAGACCTCTAGCCTGAGAACCTCCATATGCCATGGGTACAGCCCTAAAAAGACAAAAGACTTAAAAAAAAAAAAAAAAAAAAAGGTGGTGCATTATCAGTAAAGTGCAAAGAAACAAACTTACACTGAAGGAAAGAATTATAGTCCAAAATACTTACAAAGGGACATTCCTGCTAACAATTACTCCTTACTGAATATACTTTATATAAGCTAGATAGTCTGCTTAAAGTTCATTCAAAATATTTTCTCCTTGATTATATTTTTTTAACTTGTTGCAGAGAAAAAATACAAACAAACCATGTGTCTATTGAAAAATCAACTATGGCCCATACTCCTTTCAACAGTGTGTAAAATCTCAACCACAATGTTTAAAACAGTATTTTACAGTTCAAAAATGATACTGTTTCAGAGTTCCCACTGTGGTTCAGCAGGCTAGGAACCCAACTTGTATCCATGAGGAGGAGGATTCGCCTTAGGTTGGATGCCTGGCCTCACTCAGTGGTTAAGGATACAGCACTGCTGTGAGCTATGGTGGAGGTCAAAGATCTGGCTCAGATCCCGTGTTGTTATGGCTGCGCTGCACGGTGGCAGCTACAGCTCTGATTCGACCCCTGGCTGGGGAACTTGCATATGCCTCAGGTGGGGCCCTAAAAAGCAAAACAAACAAACCAACCAACAACAACAAAAAATAATACTGTAGCGTACCTTGCCTGCTGCAACTTTTGCCAAGAGTGACGCAAGTGAATAACCCTTATTACTCTGGTGTTTTAAGGATGGAAGTCTTACTACAGGACGTATACCACCATTACAGATCTCATCTGTTCCTCTTTCATTTACAGCCTTGACATGGATTAAAAATGAACGGTATTTTCCTCCTGCCATACCTAAAGGAGTGGCACAGAATGGGATAAATTATTCAATCAAAAAAATCATCTTTTTAATCTTCATAGAATAAGTTAAATAATTAACTCAACAAAAAGAAACACACTTAGCCAGAATTGTCAAACTGTACTGTTTGCATATGACTGAATAACCATGATATATTTGTAGCAAAAGAACAAAAGCAGAGAGGTTATATGATCAGCACATGAGAAGGATGTGGCTAGTTATTATAAACACCTGGCATATTTTACTCCAATCAAAAAAGTTACTTATTTTATTTATTTATTTGCTTTTTAGGGCCACACTTGTGGCATATGGAGTTTCCCAGGCTAGGGGTCAAATCAGAGCTACAGCTGCCAGCCTATGCCACAGCCACAGCAATGGATGATCTGAGCCGAATCTGTGACCTACACCACAGCTCACGGCAACGCCAGATCCTTAACCCACTGATCGAGGCCAGGGATCGAACCCACAACCTCATGGGTCCAAGTGAGATTCGTTTTCCCTCCGCCACAATGGGAACTCCAAAAAAGTTACTTATTTTAATAATACAAATTTTGTGAACTATAGAAAAAAACTGTCATTAAGGTACCACCAAAGATAATGATATATCACGTCTTTTTTATGCATGCATGGACATAAGCATTATAGTATTAAAGTTGAAAAAGCATAGGGTTTGGAGTCACTACCTGGGTTTGATAACTGGTTCTACCATTTTATTAGGTAGGTGACAAATTAAACTCCCCATGTTCCAGTTTCTTTAAACATGAAATGAGGATAGTAATAGTATCCACCTCAAAGGTAACCAAACCACATAACTGCATGGCACAAAGGAAGCACTCAATACATATTGGCTATTATCACTAGTTTATGTTTAACATGGTTTTAACTAAGTTGAGATTATACTATACAATCTATATGTAAAAATTAATGCAAAAATACTCTAAAATAATATACTCATGAGCAAGTCATAAGCTTATTGTTGCCTAAGCAGATATTAAACCGTTCTGAGATCACAAACTTAACTTTTGTTATTTTCCACTCATCAGCCTGCCTATTATGCCAGCACTGCACTATTACATTCTTCTGACTGCTATATTATTCTAGGTTCTAATATCTGGTAAGATCCTCCTTCTCAATATTTTTCTAAATGTCTTTGGCCCATATCATCCTTTTATTAATCCATAAAAATTTAGCAATCATTTTCTCCAGTTCCAAGTTTTAGGAATTTGAGGAGAAAAATAGTCACCCCTACTAAATTCTGGGAATATGAACACTTTTACATTATTGTCTTTTGTTTCATTTTCTTTCTTCCTTCCTCTCTTTCTTTCTCTCTCCTTTCCTTCCTCCCTCCCTCCCTCTCTCTCTTCCTTCCTTGTTTCATTTTTTTTTTTTTTTTACAGCTACAACTGGCATAAGGAAATTCTTGGGCCAGGGACTGAATCTGAGATGCAGCTGCAGCCTATGCCCCAGCCATTGCAACTCCGGATCCGAGCTGCATCTGCAACCTACACTGCAGGCTGCGGTAATGCTGGATCCTTAACCCGCTGAACCAGGCCAGGGATCAAACCCACATTCCTCAGAAAGACTATGTCAGGTCCTTAAACTGCTGAGCCACAAAAGGAACTCCCATTATTATCTTTTGAAATACGTTATATAATTCTAGCCTCAATTTTGTCAAAGCCAACATTTTAACTTTTATATAATTTTAAGTATCACATTCTTACACAACCAAACTAACATTCCAGGCAATATAAGAGAAAAAACTATATTAGTTTTGCTCACCGCTATATCCCAGTATGTGGGCTAACACACCACAGGTATCAAATTTCATGAATAAGACGTAGTCAAAGGAGTACATTAAAACTTGACTATATACTACATCTCCAATTAAAGGTAAATGTGACAAGGGGGACCAACATTAGGAAGGGAATGTAAACAAATTAAAATAGATGTTATTTAGTGGGTCAGGTACTTTCTTGGTTTGGGGAAGGATCTCCACACCCTACCCACTTCCAAATTTATTTTAACGATCAAAGTGTTTGGTTTGCTGGCTTTTTTTACTCACCCCTGAGATACAAAGGTGAAATAAGTCCTACTACTGCAATATCTACTATCTTATACATATGATGTAAAAATACATTAATTATTATTTGTGCTTGAGACACTCAAATCATTACCACTTATACTTTCAAAACCACTCTATAAAAACCCCCTTAAAATATTATAGCAATATACAATAAACTGAAGACAGAGGACTCGAAAATGACAGAAAAGGCAAACATCCCAGAACGTGACATCTGATTATTCAGAGGAATTCTGTATGTCATGCTAAGTCATCCTACATTTATCTTCTTTATACGTTTCTCAAAAAGCACTCAGATCTCCAAATTATAGAAAGTCCCATCTGATGTTTTATATAACAAGTCATTTATAAAGGAAATGACCTCAGCTACAAGGAAACTGATAGAATTACTGATGAAAAGTCCCTCCAAAAACAGGACATTACTTTTCTGAAACCAAATTGTTTTGTGTGTTTCTTAAAAAATCTACTCTTACAATTGTGGCATTACTTATCTTATGTTTGTAAAATATGTTACCTCACCTTTAACAAGTCTGGGACTTGTTAATGTCAACATCCCAGCATGCCCTGATAGATCAAGGCCACTAGCAAGCCACACTGGCCCACAGAGAATGTCTTCTTTATGATCTTCTAAAAATGGACATAATCTAAGACCTAAAGAGGAAAATACACATTTCTCTTTTAAGTTAGCTTGCAATATAAAATAATATCTAATAAACAAATTTCCATCCCATTTACATATAACAGCACCACACAAAATTCCACACTTAGAATGTGTCCAAATAAGAATTCATTATCATGCTAAGGAACTACAATCAATTATCTCATATATTATGCTGTTTTCCATTCCCAAACTATTTATTTACCTTGATTTTTCAAAAACATTATAAAACCATGACATGATTTCAATCCCAAGATATTAAAAAACAAGAATGCAAGTATTAGTGCAGCTGTGTTCACAAAGATGAGCTGAAAGTTAAAGCATACTGCCAAAGCAGAATTATAGATTATTTTTAATTGTGTTCTTATAACCATGTTTTTGCAAGCCATAAGGAAATCTTTGCCCAACATGATGCATTTGGATCACTACTCCTTTTACTGTCATGGACAACAGCTCTATAATTTAACTCACACTGTGATTCCTCTACATCCATGTGCTGCAATTCTTCATTCAAATCAATCAGGGACGGTTTCCCATTTTGTTCCACTTCAATGTTAAGAGCTGGAGACAAAGGAAAGGTGATCTGCCTATCTACTGCTGTTTCTAGAGGATAAAAATATTAGTAAGCTTAATTTTGCTTAATATCAATGATTTCTGTGCCTGAAATTCTAAAACTTTCTATTAAACTGGGAACTACAGTGATTTTATATCATAGATGCCATAAATTGGTTGTTAGAAGAGGAAAAAAATTAGATTGAATTGTTTCTCTTTTAATGGCAGTAAAAATAATCACTTGAAGAAATAATTTGTTGGCAAATAAACTAAGAATTCTCACCCTAGACTGCATAGTACAGCACCTGCACAGTTTTAAGAATACCAATACCCAAGTCCTACTCCACTTAAATCAGAATCTGTCATGATTCAAAAGAACACACACATACACACATATATACACAAAAACATACATACATATTTGTGAAACAGGAAACTTTTTAGGTTTCAGTGTTTTTAGCTGCTGGTGTGAAGTGGCCATTGTACCCTTAAATTATCCTCAGTTGTTTTTTTTTTTAAGGGCCACAAGTGTGGCATATGGAAGTTCCCAGGCTAGGGGGTCGAAATGGAGCTGCAGTTGCTGGCCTACACCACAGCTGCAGCAACGGGGGATTCAAGCTGCGTCTGTGACCTACACCACAGCTCACGGCAAGGCTGGATCCTTAACCCACTGAGCGAGGTCAGGGATCGAACCCTCATCCTCATGTATACTTGTTGGGTTTGTTACAACTGAGCCACAACGGGAACTCACCCAGTCTTTTAAATTAATGTATTAAGAAGAAAACACTGAGAAGTAACATTCAGTTCCCAATATGCTAAATATGTACAATCTATTTTAATAACTCAACATATCAAATTTTGAACTTGTAAGAAAGATAAATAATGATGGGTGTATTTCTGGTGTCACATTCTGGGCTTTACTAACAACCTTAAAAGAATATGTGACTTCCATAACAAACTCTTTTTCCCAGTCAAGTTTCCTCTTAAAGAAGAGAGAAGCCTAAGTCTAATAATGCTAAAAGTGAAACTAACTAACAAAGGAACTAAGTGCATTTCCCAAAACCACAATTAAACAACTCAAGTTTATACAATTCTGAACAATGAGTTACTGAAAAGCTTTTAAATGTTCTCTGGATTAACTTTTCTAAATAAAACCACAAAAAATAGAGCAGGAAAAGAACACAGGGTTGTGGGGGCAAGAAGGGACATCAAACTTAGATAGCCCAGTTGAAAATTAGGGGGTTTTTTATGAAACCGGCTACAAGGTAACATCTTCAAATGTAAATTTCAACCCATTCTTACCATTGACTTTCCCTAAGCCTGGAGCTTTATTTTTCAGCAGTGTCACTTGTATCTGTGGAATACTGGTGATGTTTGAGTTCAAAACAAATTTGAAATCCACATGTCCAACCATACAAGCTTTAGGTAGAACCAATTCAAAAACATGTTCATCCCAGCTGTTGCTGTCAAGTAAGGGAGGAAATAATAAATAAAGTGAAAATCTTTCTTCAGCCAAATCCATCTTACCACTAATATCACCTTTCATACTCTGCTTTACAGCCTCCAACAAAACAATGCTTCTCAATGGTATCAAGAGAGAAGAGAAACAGTTCAATTGAGGAATATTAAACTTAGGACAACGAATAATCTCACCCTAGGAATCTATGCCTGCATGTACATTCCAAAAGCCCTTGTTCCTCTAAGTTTGGACTACTGTGAACCAGAATTATGTGCAGATTCATAGGTTTCACCTTAAATCTAAGAGTAGGGTCAGAGGAATTTGTATTTGAAAATAAGAACTTCCTATATTTCTTATATATGTCCCTTCTATGATTTTAAACTTTACACACATATATATATGCTGAAAACACTACTCCACTAAATTCTAGACTCATATCCAAATGCCTACCAGATATTTCAAATTTATCATAAATAAAGTAAAACTTCCTGAGTGTCAACTACAATATTAGTAAAGAGAAATTCCATTTTTAATTAGCTGAATTCAAAACATTAAAATCATCCTACTACTGTTCACACAAGATGTGCAGTGTCAGTATATACAATTCCTTGTACCTCTGAACTCTGTCTGACCACTCTCTTCATTTCCTCCATCAACTGTCACCACGGTCCCAGTTACCATGACCATAACCATAATCAGCTGATTTTTTTTTTTTTTTTTTTGGTCTTTTTAGGGCTGCACCCACAGCATATGGAAGTTCCCAGACTAGGGGTTGAATTGGAGCTGTAGCTACCAGCCTACGCCACAGCCACAACAACACCAGATATAAGCCTCATCTATAGCCTACACCACAGATCACAGCAAGGCTAGGGATCCTTGACCCAATGAGAACGCCAGGGACCAAACCTGCATCCTCATGCACACTAGTCGGGTTCATTACCACTGAGCCATAATGGGAACTCCCATAATTACCTGAATTATCATAACAGTATTTAAATTAGAATCTGTGCTTCTATCACTGCCCCCCAACACATACTCATAATACAACCACTCATAAGCTGCAACAACACAGTAATCATAATGTACACTTCTAAAATATAAATTACATCACATGACTTCAATATTCAAAAGCATCTAACATCTTCCCATCTCACTTAACATAAAAGTCTCGGACTTCAAAAAAAAAAAAAAAAAAAAATGGAGTTCCCATCGTGGCACAGCAGAAACAATCCAACTAGGAACATAAGGTTGCAGGTTCGATCTCTGGCCTCACTCAATGGGTTAAGGATCCGGAGTTGCCATGAGCTGTGGTGTAGGCCGTAGACACGGCTGGGATCTGGCGTTTGCTGTGGCTCTGGTGTAGGCCAGCAGCAACAGCTCCAATTCGACCCCTAGCCTGGGAACCTCCATATGCTACGGGTACAGCCCTAGAAAGGACAAAAGGAAAAAAGAAAGTCTCGGAGTTCCCACTGTGGCACAGTGGAAACAAATCTGATTAGTATCCATGAGAAGGCGGGTTTGATCCCTGGCCTTACTCAATGCGTTAAGGATCCAGCCTTGCCATGAGCTGTGGTGTAGGTCGCAGACACGGCTCAGATCTGGCATTGCTGTGACTGTGGTATAGGCTGGCCTTAGCCTGAGAACTTCCATATAACACTCCTGCGGCCCTAAAAATAAAAAAATAATAATAATAAAAAATAAACATCTCACTGTTCATGATCTGGCTACAATTATTTCTTTTGATTTCACCTCCTACCACTCTCCCTCATGTTCACCACCCTCAGACAACAGCCTTCTTGCTCTTTCTAAAATTCATAAAACCCTGAGACTCCTCAGGGTCTCTGTGTTTGCTACTGTCTTGAAATTAATGTCTTCATCAAGGCCCCTTATATTAAAAATATCATACATATTTTCTCTCCTTTCCCAACATGCCAAAACTACCCTATCATCAAACTGTTTTAACTGTTTCAGAGCTTTTATGAGCATATGACATAGTAGACGGCCGCTTACTATCTCCACCAGAATGTAAATTCCATGAGAACTGTATTACTAGCCTTCAAAAGTGCCTGTACAAAATAAGCTTTTCGTTTTTTTAATATTCTTTTTATGGCTGTACCTGCAGCATATGGAAGCTTTCAGGCCAGAGGTCGAATCAGACCTGCACTGCAGGCCTACACCACAGCCACAGCAACACTGGATCCGAGCCACATCTGCAACCTATGCTGCAACTTGAGGCAATGCCAGATCCTTAACCCAATGAGCCAGGCCAGGGATTGAAATCTGCATCCTCATGGAGACTACCTCAGGTCCTTAACCCGCTGAGCCACAATGGGAACTCCAAAAATAAGCGTTTAAATATTTGGTCACTCAATACACAAATTTATTTAACAAATTAACTGTAATGAAGGACTACTCTCGGTATTTTATCCCACAACTTAAAAAAGTACAGGAATTTCTAAAATTATGGTGACACAGGTGAACCTACCAACAAAACAGAAATAGACTCATAGATAAGAAGAAGAGAATTGCAGATGTCAAGGGGAAGGGGGCTGGGAGAGAGATGGAGGTGGAAGTTGTGGTTAGCAGATGTAGCCTACTACCCACGGAGCAGATAAACAAGGTTCCACCATAGAGCACAGAGAACTATATTCAGTGCCCTATGATAAACCATAATGGAAAAGAATTAAAAGAAAAAGAGAGAGAGAGGAGTTCCCTGGTGGCCTTGCAGTTAAGGATTCCATGTTGTCACTGCTGTGGCTCAGGTTCAACCCCTAGCCTGTGAATTTCTGCATGCTGCAAGCACAGCTGAAAAAAGAGAATACACACACACATATATACATAAAATATATATATAATTATATATGAGTTATATGTATCTGAATCACTTTGCTGTACAGCAGAAATTAACACAACACTATAAATCAACTTCAATAAAAACTAAAAAAAACAAACAAATGGAAATGTTTAATCAAACATTCCTCAAATTCTTTAAATAAAATTAAGGTGACAAGTGAAAGGACAAAAGTATTAATACGCAAAAATTAAGAGAAAAACGATTTCCTGTCGTGACTCAGCGATTAACGAACCCAACTAGTATCCATGAGGACTCGGGTTCGAACCCTGGCCTTGCTCAGTGGGCTAGGGATCCGGCGTTGCTGTGAGCTGTGGTACAGGTCGCAAAGGTGGCTTGGATCCCGCGTTGCTGTGGCTATGACATAGGCCAGGAGCTGTAACTCCAATTGGACCCCTAGCCTGGGAACTTCCATATGCTTTGGGTACGGCCCTGAAAAAACAAAAACAACAACAACAACAACAACAAAATAATAAAAAAGAGCAACATAAAAATAGTAATTCTATGTTGCCTCTAACAAATATATTAAGACGGACTTAAATACTTTGGAAGAATGTTTTACCTGTCAGTCTGTAGTTTCCAAGTTCTAGTATGCTGAGCAGCATCCCCATGATGTTGCTGATGCAAATGTTGAGGATGCCTCCTTTGCTGCTGTTCTTGCTGAACTTCTACCCAGCATGGAGGAACAGTAGCTGAAAACCGTGGAGTCAAAGTCTCAAAGCGCGTTAGCTCCACTAGCGATGTCAAGATGTCAAGGGTAAATGGCTGGTCCACCAATAAATCAACTCCTTAACAGTAGAGAATGTAGAACTTAAAATAGGTTTTTTTAAAAAAAAGAGTTTTAATCCAGGTTTTTTCTCTAGTTAATCACATCATTTGTCAAATAGCCTCAAACTTAGTAACACAGACTCAGATACTATACACAACTAAAGTAACTAGCACTGACTACATAACAGGCATAAGAAAAATGCATCTTGAGAATATTATTTTATTTTATTTTATTTTTGTCTTTTTAGGGCCACACCCACCGCATATGGAGGTTCCCAGGCTAGGGGTCTAATTGGAGCTGTAGCTGCCGGCCTATGCCACAGCCACAGCAACCCCAGATCCAAGCTATGTATGCAACTACACCACAGTTCACGGCAACAGCGGATGCTCATCTTGAATATTTTAAATTATAGAAAGGGTAATCATTGTTGGAGAAACCCAAACTCAACCTGACTGAGCCCCAGATTAATAACAGCAACAGGAGTTCCCGTCGTGGCGCAGTGGTTAACGAATCCGACTAGGAACCATGAGGTTGCGGGTTTGGTCCCTGCCCTTGCTCAGTGGGTTAACCGACGTTGCCGTGAGCTGTGGTGTAGGTTGCAGACGCGGCTCGGATCCTGCGTTGCTGTGGCTCTGGCGTAGGCCGGTGGCTACAGCTCCAATTCAACCCCTAGCCTGGGAACCTCCATATGCCGCGGGAGTGGCCCAAAAAAATAGCAACAACAACAAAAGACAAAAAAAAAAAAAAAAAAAAAAAAGACAAAAAAAAAATAACAGCAACAAAAGCAGTGGTGCTGAAGAAAAGCAAACCAATCTTATATTAGATCAATAATTACTTTTTACACTTTGTTATTTCAAAACAAAATGCTAAACATCAACAAGCACATAATATCTGCCCTTTTTTATTCTACTGGAAAGTAATTTTAAAAAGCCAAAGCTATACTGATGGCAAACAAGTATTTACAAATCAAAAGCTTAAACAGGAGTTCCTGTTGTGGCTCAGTGGTTAACAAACCTGACTAGCATCCATGAAGACGCAGGTTCAATCCCTGGCCTCGCTCAGTGGGTTAAGGATCCGGCATTGCTGTGAGCTGTGGTGTAGGTTGCAGGCAAGGCTCAGATGCCACGTTGCTTAAACAGTATTTTTTCCCACTTCTGTGGTAGTTAAGAATATCCTGTATACATACCAGTATTATAAGAGTACAACCTGATTCAGAGAGATGTTTGTTTCTGTGAATATATGTATTCACTTCTGTGTGAGATGCCTAACATAAGACAAAGCTGAAAAAGTGTTGTTCTTATTCCAATTATCAAAACAAACTGTAAAAGACTAAAATATGAAATCTGATAAGTTTAGAATATTTTCTTTTGTTTTTCTTTCTTTCTTTTTTTTCTCTTTTTAGGGCTGCACCCAGGGTATAGGGAAGTTCCCAAGCTAGAGGTCGAATTGGAATGGCAGCTGCCAGCCTCCACCACAGCCACAACAAGGCCAGATCTAAGCTGTGTCTCCAATCTACACCGCAGCTTGCAGCAACACTAGATCCTTACCCACTGAGCAAGGCCAGGGATTGAACCTGTCAGTGACCTCATGGATACTAGTCAGGTTCGTCACTGCTGAACTACAATGGCAACTCCATGTTTAGAATATTTTTATAAGGAAAATTTACAGAGTTCTATAAAATTATTAAAAGTATACCTCAAATCATATTCTTCTCAAAGCTTAGAGTTTTTTTTTAAAAGTCTGAAACGGTATTAAATGTCTATAAATAATAACAACATATCAATGTTCTTTATATTATTTACTTCTTTATAATCTAGTTCATCTTTACTAAATATTATCAGTATGGACTTTATATGAGAATTCTCATATCAATATCTATAAAATACGAACACAGTCAATATGTTAGCTTTTCAAACTAACTTGTGTAGTTAATCAAGATAATCAATTAATCTAATTATGCACAGCAAGAAACATGGGTCAGTTTATCTCAGCTGGAGGATAATCCCCGGGGCCATTTGGATAGGGGCAATTGTGAGTGCTACTAGAATCAAGGTGGAAGAAGCCGGAGAGGCTAACACAGCAGCACAGGAGAGTCCTCTCACAGTAAAGATTATCTAATCCAAAACGTCAACATGAGAATGAGAAACACTGACATAACGTAGTGAAGACTCCCATCTATTATACTAGTTATCACTAAAATTAAGACATATTAGTAATTACTAAAAGTTTGCCCTTTTTATGATTTTTTGGCCTGTTTTAATCCATGAAGAATACCAACTTTATGTATTACTTACGCTTGATTCATTAAATTTCTTTTAAATGCTAAGTTTGGGGGATAAAATGTGGTTAAGTGCTAGGAGTAAAAAGTACAGTGGAAGTACAAAAGGACTATAACTTAAAGGGTAGGGGAAAAGAGCTTAGGGTAACATGTGAAGCACATGAAACTGAATTATATAATTAGGAAGTCATGAAAAGAGTACTGTAACTGGAGACTTAGAATAACACTAGAGTCCACAGAGCAAGTATAGATTTTTTTAAGCAGGAGTAACACGAAATCATTATTTCTTTTGAAAAACAAGTTCTGAAGCACAGTATAGAACATGGATGGGGGAAAAAAAGCAAAAACGACAAACAAAAGCAAGCCTATCTAAAGGTTCACAATGGGGCAATGAGAATCTGAATAATATCACCCCAGGGAGAGAACACTTTTTGGTTTTTTGATAGTGGTAATTTTAGTCATATTAGCCATTCAACTCACTTTATACTTAATGAACTCATCCCTCTTTCATGTTTTGTTCCTCCCTAACTAGACCAAAAGCTCCTTAATGACAAAAATAATGTTTTTACATCTTAGGTAATTTCATCAGTACAGGTCAACCTACCACAGGTTGAGAACCATTCCTTATTTTAATGTTTACAACTTTTTCCAACTACTAAAAAAATGATAACTAATAGACAAAAACAAAATCTGGTAAAACAATGTCAACAAGGAAATGAACTCTCTCAACAGTAACCAAGATTTGACTATAAAAAACGAAATGATGTTTACAATTACATAAGAAAGCTTCAGAAAAAGCAATGAACATCACAAAAATTCTCATTTTTAAAAAAATCATTTAAAAAAGCTAACATCTTACCTGAAATACCAGGACTTGAAGGATTTGATAAAGGTTTGGAACCTTCTGAAGATGGTTCTATCCCTTTCGAAAGAGATCCATCCACTAGTATATCAGCTTCATCAATATCATCACAAGTTCCTCCAATTTGGAGAAAATGAAGCTCACCACCTATAGTATAGCAAAATTCCATCAAAATAGGTGCATGAAAAACATGTAAACATACAAGGACATATTAATTAGTTAAGAAACTTAATTTATTTTAATATCACTCAAAAGACCAAAAAAGAGAGCTACCTAAATGAATTCTCAGAAAATTTAGAGATCAAATTGTCAAAGAATTACAAACTGAAAATTAAATGGCAAATATATATAGATACTTACATACATACAGAGATGTGAAAATAGTTATTTATCTAGTACTTACATGTGGAAGACACCATTTAAAATGCTTAATTCATTTATTCTTCATAAAAAAACTTAAAGTAGAGAATATTATTTTGGCCTCTATACAGATGAGAAATCTGATGCACTAGCTATACTGGGATCCACAGCCCAATCTCTTAATCACAGTGGTAACAAACTGAACAAGATTCTTTTTTGAAAAGGCATTCACAATGAAATGCAATCCACTTAAATTTCTATTTTTCATATCTCTATCACTGAAAAAAGCAGAAAGCAAGCTTAGCAAATGTTTAAGACTCTCTTCCATCCAAAAAAAAAAAAAAAAAAATCAGTGGATAAAAGCATATTCTAACAAGAAAAACTGGAGATTCGTTTCCAGCTTGACAGAATAAGGAAGACATAAATCGTATTCCCGAAAAGCAACTATAATGCCAGACAAAACTGTCATTTAAACAAGGTGGGTCAAGCCCCGAAAGCCAGTGTACTTGCTACTAATGCCACCCACAGGGGGCTCACTGATTTGGAAGCTGGTCTGCTTAAAGTAGCTCAGTGGTGTAAAGAAGGCATATCAACACTGCTAACTGAAATCGTGATTCTGTCTGGGCAAGCAAGACACTAGAAATAACCAGGAATTTAACACAGACTTACAAGAAGTGAGAGAAACAAAGGGGGCTTGTTAAACCTTCCTCATATCCCATACTGATCAGAGCTTGCACATACATACGTGCAGCACAAGATCAGATTGGGCCCAAGTCATCAACAAGTTCCCAGTGAACCAAGCCCCCATTACTATGAAGAAAAGACCTGAAAAGGCAAAAAAGAAAATAAAAAATAAAGCAATAGAGTTCCCATTGTGGCTCAGTGGGTTAAGGACCCAGTGTTATCTCTGTGAGGATGTGGGTTCAGTCTCTAGCCTTGCTCGGTAGATTAAGGACTCAGCATTGCCATAATTGTAGACTAGATGGCAGATATAGCACGGATCCAGCATTGCTGTGACTGTGGCACAAACCTCAGTGGCAGCTCCTACTCAAGCTCTAGCCTGGGAACTTCCATATGCCACAGGTGCAGCCATTTTAAAAAAAGGGAAAGAGGAAGGGAGAGAGGAAAGAAGGGAGGGAGGAAATAAAAACCAGGGTACAGTGAAACACAACCTAACCAGTAAAGCTATTTGGTCACAACCGATTATCAAAATCTTTGGCTGAATACTAAACTAGGTGGACAAAAAGACAACAAAGAAACAAGTCTTAAAAATAAAAACCAGAAAGGGAAAAAAAATGAAAGAGTCATCAGTGGCTACTCACTGCAAAAGAAAATGATTTCAAAGATTTAGTCCAGGTAGGTTACCAAACAACAAATCCAAAAACCTCCAAAGGGGCGGGGGGGGGGGGGGGGATCAGAATCCAGAATTTCTACAATATTACGTAAAATGTCTAGGATTAAATTAAAAATCTGAAACATGTGAAGAGTCACTTATGTTCAAGACAAACAAAATTAATGAGAAATATCTCTGAGTGCCCAGATTTAGATTTAGCTGACAAATATGTCAAAGAAGCTACTGCAAATATTTCATAGAATAGGAAATTCCCATTGTGGCTCAGTGGTAATGAACCTGACTAGTGTCCACGAGGATGTGGGTTCAATCCTTGGCCTTGCTCAGTGGGTTAAGGATCCGGCATTGCCATGAGCTTCAGTGTAGGCCACAGATGCAGCACAGATCTGGTGTTGCTATGGCGTAGGCCAACAGCTGCAGCTCCAATTCAGCCCCTAGCCTGGGAACTTCCACATGAAGTGTGTGCGGCCCTAAAAAGACCAAAAAAAAAAAAAAAAGAAAAAGAAAAAAAAAAACCCCAAAATAATAGAATAAAAGGAAACCAACTATAGAGAATTAAAATGGGAAATGACTCAACAAATAATCTCAACAAAAAAATAAATTATTCTGAAAGAACAAAAGGAATTCCTAGAGTTGAAAAGTAACTAAAATAATAAGTTCATTAAAAAGACAGTGCAGATTTGAGATGGAAGGAAGTAGCAAAATAAAAACAGATCAATAGCTGCATGTTATATATCAAAGTTAAGAGTAAATCCTTGAGTTCTCATTAAAAAGTAATAATAATAGACTCCTCGCTTGGCACCTTTCAATAAATGCTGCACGTTTCTTCACCAAAAGATAATAATAAATCAACAGAAATTAACCAATATGAGTAACATAAAGAAAAGATTTTGAAAATTAAAAGTACGTCAAAATCCTACGAGACAGATTAAGTGTAAGTGCATACATATAATGATAATTCCAGAAAAAGAGAAAAGCATAGAAAAAATATTTTTTGAATAATAATTGGAGTTCCTGTCATGGGTCAGTGGTTAATGAATCTGACTAGGAACCATGAGGTTGCGGGTTCGATCCCTGGTCTTGCTCAGTGGGTTAAGGATCTGGCATTGCCATGAGCTGTGGTATAGGTCACAGACGCGGCTTGGATCCCACGTTGCTGTGGCTCTGGCATAGGCCGGAGGCTGCAGTTCCAATTCAACCCTTAGCCTGGGAACCTCCGTATGCCATGGGAGCGGCCCAAGAAATACAAAAAGACAAAAAAAAAAAAAGAAAAAGAAAAAAAAAAAGAATAATAATCAAAAGCTCCCCAAGTTTTATGAAAAAAAATTACATTACAAATCAAATCAGTTCAATGAACCTCAAGTAGGATAAATACAAGGAGGTCCAGAGGCACACACTTTACAGGCACACTGTTAAAAGTCAAAGTCAATGAGAAAATCCTCAAAGCACCAAGTTAAAAATAACTCATCCACAGACATGGGTACTACAATGCAAACGGTTAATAGCGGCCTTATCAGAAACTATCAAAGCCAGAAGTCAAGAGAATGACATGTGTAGGTACAGTCAATCAATAACTTTACATACAGTACCATTCTTCAAAAATGAATATGACATAGAGACATTTTCAGATAAACAAAAACTGAGAGTTTTCTGCTAGCAGACCTGTCTTACCACAAGTCCTAAAGGAAGCTGAGATGAAAGAAAGCAACACTAAATTGACAAGAAAAAAACAGAGGGCCAGAAATGGTAAGAAGGTAAACATAATATTTCTCATTTCCTTCTTAACTTTTTTAAAAGATAAAGAGTAAATAAAATAATACCTTTTGGTTGGATTTATAATTCAGCTAAACATAACACATAAGACAATAGGTGCATAAAGCCGGGGGACAGAAAGATCAAAGTTTCTGTATTTTACTAGAATTAAGTTAGTATTATTCTGAAGTAGATCATGATAACCCACTAAGAAAATAACTCAAAAATAAAAAAAAAAAACCTAAAATAACAATAACAACACCACAAGGACCAGTGGCATCACACCAAATAATGAAGGAGGAAGCTTTAAAGATCAGTTCCATCATTACAGCACTAGTAAACTAGAAAGAGTGACTGGAAGTCAAGTATTTCAGAATTCTGGAACTTAGCAATCAGAGAAGTGCTTTGTTGAAGGCTACTGATCTAAACGTGGCCTGAAAAAAGCAGTTGCCATGCTCCATTCCTCAGCTCTATCCCTGCTATGAGAAAAGTGGCCCACATTTCTGGAGTGGCAGGCTGGTGCAGGGATGGGCAGTCAGGGACATTATTTCCTTGACACACACACACACACATATATGTATGTATATGTCTATGTATGTATGTATGTGGGTGTATTGTACCTCCAAATTTTAATCAAAGACAGCTACATTAAATCTGCTTTTAGTATATTATTAATACTTTATTGAAGATTTTTATGAAAAGATTCAATGTTTCTCCATGAGAACAAGTGTCTTATGCGATTTGAACATACTCATAAGCCAGTCAAATCCATTTGATTTACAGTCTGCACTGCTTTTTAAAAACCAACTTTATCATTATACACACATTTTAAAGTATCAATTTTTCTATATTCCTTATTGTTATTAATCTTATCCAACATATCTTGATCAGTCAATTTTTAGGGAACTGGAGCAATAGTTTTTAAAGTGGTTAATTTTTCAGGCTTTTTGTCTTTCAATTCATCTACTTGCTAAAAATTTTCATTGTCCAAACTCCATGAATACATTACTCTACTTTATGGCTTAAATACTATTTCTCCTCTGAATTGCCAAAAGCATACCTTGTCAAATAATCCAAATCATTAAACACTGATTCCACTTCTGGAAACTACTAGTATCTTATGAAGAGTGCCCTGGGACCAGGTCACTTAGGTTCCAAACCGAACTCCATTGCAGATGGTCTATGGTAAATTAAATTTTCAGAATTCCCATTGTGGCTCAGTGGGTTAAGAATCCGACATAGTGTCCATGAGGATGCGGGTTCAATCCCTGGCCCTGCTCAGTGGATTAAGGATCTGACATTGCTGCAAGCTGTGGTGTAGTTTGTAGATGCAGCTCGGATCCAGCATTGCTGTGGCTGTGGCTGTGGCAGGCAGCTGGAGACCTGATTCAATCCCTAGCCCAGGAACTTCCATATGCTGCAAGTGTGGCCCTCACAAAAAATTTTTTTAATTGTTTTCATTTTTAAATCTTTCAGATTAAAAGATTGCCAAAAATTCAATGTATGAGCCTCCTGCTTTTTTTTTTTTTAATATTCTGGCAGTTTAATGTGGTTTAAACACTTTGATGGCAGACCACCCAGGTTAGAACACTGACTGTCATTTTTGAGCTCTGTGACTTAAAGAAATTACTTAACCTCTCTTTCCCGCAGTTTTCTTATCTATAAAATAGAGGGAAGAGTACCTCATAAAGTTGGTATGATGACTAAACAAATTAACACACGTAAAACTCTCATAGAAATGAACTGGCACATACATGGTCAATAAACTCAAACTATCCCTGACACCACATATTATTTTAATGTTTTTTTCTGAAAGCTTCATTATCCTAAAGTTATTCTCCATTGCTCATTTTTAAAAATAATATAGTTGGATTTTGATGATATTTGAAGATTTTTACCCCTTGTTTCAGTAGATGTGTTTCAAAGAAGGCAATCCACACCACTATATTCACCATTATCCTTCTTAGCTAAACTCTTTAAAAAAATTTTAAAGAAAGGAAGAAAATCAGGTTAATTCCTACCAGAACCACAATGATATACCTAACTAACTCTTCCCAAATTCAATTCCTCTGCCAAGCACTGGTTATAGCTATACAGGATTCAAATACCTCCTGACCCTAAATTCCTGCTTAAAGGACTATTAATTTCAGTAATTCTTTAGTAAAGTTGTTACTCTATATGGGGATTCAAATGTTGCAAAACTGATTCGCTATCAGGAAAAGGTTAGAAGTAAATAAGACAACAAAAATTTATTTGGCAAAACTAATAACTATTTACTAAATCTTTTTATTTCAGCAGGAAATAACAACTTGTATTTGCACCAGAAACTTTACATACGTTATTCCATTTAGTTCTATCAAGTCTAGAAATGGGCTGTCTTGTCTTAGTTTATAAAGAAACAAAAGTTTATTGAGTTTAAAGTAACTTGCCCAAGGCCACAGGTTTAAGCAGACGCAGTCAGGACTCAGAAAAACTATTTTCTTGAGGTTAAAGCAGAGAAGATACTTTCTGAGAGACTTACTAACATATTTACAATTAGAATCCTTACCTAGGGTAGTAGAAAAAAAGGTCTAACAACAGTTAAAACAGTAAAAGGATCTACCACTTCATCATTAAAAAAAAAAAATTCTCTCCATCTATATGGATCTAAAATTCATAGTAGGTATGCACATAAACAAATGCCATATAAGCTAATTTTATAAGATTTGTAGAAGAACCAAACAAACCAATAGCTTACCTTTGGTGCATGCACACAGCCTGTCTGTGCCCGAGCAATAAATGACAGAAACAAATGTGTCCTGTTCCTCAGTGCCCTCCTTTTTCGGAGGTTCCACTTTGGCCAAAATTTCAAAGTTTGAAAGATCTAAAATTTTTACATATCCTCCCTGAGTGGTTATTACCAGGTGTCCAAGAGTAGAAATATCAGACTTTTTTTCTCTCTCAATGCCATTCTTTGAGGTTAGCTGCATTTCTTCAGCAGGTTCCTCACAGTCATCCTCTCGATTATCCAATATATCTGGTGGAAGCAAGATGAGCGAGGTAATTGTGTCCTGGGGATCTTTGATATGTTGGATTTTTATTGGCTCCTCTTCTAAAGTCACTATTCGAGTGGCATAATTCATTTTATAAAGTATTAAATATCCACCACTAACATTCCTCTGCTCAGGCTGAATTATCAAAGGAGTCTGTACATCTGCTGGTGATTCATGTTGGATTATACTAATATTTGCACCATTCACTACAGCAAGATTTGATTCCAGCTCACCTTTCCGTCTACTACATAGTGCAGAGTTTAATTTATTTAAATTATTCAAGGCCTCTACTTGATTTATTGCACTCAAGGATTCAACAGGGCACGTCCGCAGTCCTACCAACAAATGAATTCCATCAGCACAAGGAGTTATTGAGTCTATGCAAAGATTCTCTTCCTCGGCAAACTTTGGCAGCCTCAAGCACTGAACCAAAGTCCCAGGCTTGGGAAACACAGAGTTCCACTTCTCAGAATCTGGAGAGGTAAGGTTGGCTGCTGCATCTGCAAATTGCTGAATGTAAGTCACAGGAGGATCCTGCAACAACAACTGCTCCTGACTATCCAGCTCCATCTCAATAATCTGTGGAACTGTAAAACCATCATCATGCAAACTCTTACTCATTATATTGTTCATCTGTGAAAAGATTTTTCCTGCCTTCTCATCAGATTCCTTGATGCTATAAAGAAGCAAAATGGGTAAAGTCCTCCTTACCAAAGGAGAATTTAATTCTGAATTAGTGCAGGATTCATTGTCAGTTGACCCTTGTTCTGATATACTTTCACCCTGAGTTCTGCCTAAACCATCCAGTGACCTATGAGAATTACTACTAATGGGTGAGGTAGCAGGAGATTTATATGTTAACAAACCTCCAGCTAACAAACATGGAAAGGGAATGTTGTGTTGTTCCTGGTGCTTTTCCTTTGTCTTTTCACTCTTAGTGTTAGTTAAACAAGGATTTGCCCCAAGTTCTTCAAGATCCTTAACAGTATCTTCAAGCACATTTGCAACAATCTCCCACTGAAGTTTCTCTGGCTGCTGGAGAATGCTGAGTGCTGTTATATCAAGACTCACTTCCATGGCTTCCTTCTGTGATGTATGCCCTTGGAAAAGGAACAATATTCATTAGAAATGGGCTTATGAAATCAAAATCTGTGATACAATATTCTCATTTTTTTTTAACTCAACCAATTGGCGCATTATAATTACATCAGTGGAAGAATTTAAGGGCTGTTAAAGGAAATGTAATCAAATCTGAGATGAACCTACTCAGAAACAGCAGTAAACAAACAAAAAGAACAGAAGAGTTACAGGATGAAGGTATTATTGTGAGTTCCCACTGTGGCACAGTGGGTTCAGAATCTAACTACAGTGTCTCAGGTTGCTACAGAGGTATAGGTTCAATCTTTGGCAATGGGTTAAAGGATGTGGCATTGCCATAACTGTGGCACAGGTCACAGCTGCAGCTCAGATTCAGTTCCTGACCTGGGAACTTCCATATGCCATGGGTCATTAAAAAAAAATGAAGACCTTATTAACATGAAAATAACAGATTTCTGCCCTGCAATTGTAAACCAAAAAAAAAAAAAACTCAACACTATGCATTTGACCTTTATGCACTTTACAGATTATCCATGAAACATCACTATAATCTTCAGTTCACTGCCTATCTCCCACCCCACCATGCTAATTATCAGTTAAGTGCTATATACAGCATGCAATTTAATTCTAACCTCAACTCAGAAAAACTAATAACTATGAAGAAAAAGTTCCCAACATTTGTCATTTTAGGTGAAATATGAATGTTTTCTGTATTACCTAATTTTTGCTTCATGTGAAATCAACTACATTATATTACTCCTTAATGAACTTTTGTTTATCTTGTGCTCTCCAAGCTGTCACCTTACATGTAGTATAAAGGTCATTCCTCAGTCTCAATGCTCCAAAAATGCCATCTCTCCACATAAAACCCTGGAGTAGATGTCAGACAACCTCTAAACCAGGTATAATCTCTTGATACTGAACTGAAAGTTTTGCCCATCTGTTTTTTCTCAATAGTACAAACTATGAGGCAACAACACTATCAGCAACAATAATGTGAAAATTACTCTACCTCACTTATGGAAAGATCAAAAACACTGGAATTGGATTTACAATTTTAGATTAAAAAGAAGAAGAATAAGGAAGTAAGTATAAAATAACTCAAAGTGATTGCATGAAAGTTTGAAAGTAACCCAAGAAGAGGAATGACCACCAGAGATTCATGGAACATGAATACTTAAGATATTTTGAAGGCGCAATTTATACCATATTCATTAACCATTTCATTAACAGGATCTTAAAACTGTTCACGGACAGCATTACTTACACTTTCATTTTCTGAAGATAATCTTCTCACTTCGCATAATGTCACTATTATCATCTAAAACTAAATTCATTTTGAGCTAAGCAGAAGAAAACTTAGTTGTAAACTTAACAATTTAATTATACTGATGAAGCTGTATACCTAACCACTCATTTGACTGTATTCTTGTGCAGTCTTCATATTTTCATGCAATATTTATAAACATTTACTCTATGAATTTACTCATTTAGATATGAAGTTGAAAGTCGACACCGAGATTTTTATAACAAGTAATAATACATTGTAAAAAATTTTGAGGATGCTAACTTATTGAACTAAACTGAAACTTAACTGATTTTTTTTTTAAGTTACAGTAAGAAATTTCCAAGAAAGAGCTATTTTAGTCTACATTCATATTAAGACGAGACAAATTAACCATTAATTACATATACACATTTAAGATAATACTCCAAGTAAAGAGTTCCAGTCACGGCGCAGCAGAAACAAATCCAACTAGGAACCATGAGGCTGCGGGTTCGATTCCTGGCCTTGTTCAGTGGGTTAAGGCTCCGGCGTTGCCGTGAGCTGTGGTGTAGGTTGCAGACGCAGCTCAGATCCTGCGTTGCTGTGGCTCTGGTGTAGGCTGGAGCCCACAGCTCTGATTAGACCCCTAGCCTGGGAACCTCCATATGCAGCGGAAGCGGCCCTAAAAATAGACAAAAGACCAAATAATAATAATAATAATAATAATATAATACTCCAAGTAAATGACATGTTAGTTGAGATTATTCATTGAAGAGGAAAATATAACAAGTGGCATAACTACTCTGCTTCTTCCTTCTCCATAGTAGGATATAGTATATACCGTACATTTTTCTCAGAGGACTGACAAAGTACAAAGACGACTGTCAAATTTTGTTTGTTTGTTTGTTTAGGGCCTCCATTTGAGGCATATGTAAGTTCCCAGATTAAGGGTCAAATTGGAGCTGCAGCTGCCAGACTATGCCACAGCCACAGCAACTCGGGATCTGAGCCACGTCTGCTACCCACACCACAGTTCATGGCAATGCCGGATCTTTTAACCCACTGAGCAAGGCCAGGGATCAAATCTGCATCCCTGTGGATACTAGTTAGGTTCATTACCGCTGAGCCACAATGGGAACTCCACAACTATCAAATATTGCAGTAAGGAACCTATTATCTTATTATTATAAGTCTCAAAACTTCTCAAACCTATTGGACCACAAAATAAATTTTTACAGGACATACCTACTAACAACCTGCAGTATAACAGTCCGCAGATAATCATTTTGGGAAACCCCTCTCTATTTTGCTTAAGTAATGTCAACCACAGTTCTGAGAGCCAAACTTCCAAAAGTTTAATTTAGGCACGTTTCTAAAACCTTCAACCTTCAATCAGAACACTTCTTCAGAGAGTTCCCGTCGTGGCGCAGTGGTTAATGAATCCAACTAGGAACCATGAGGTTGCGGGTTCGATCCCTGCCCTTGCTCAGTGGGTTAACGATCCGGCGTTGCCATGAGCTGTGGTGTAGGTCGCAGACGTGGCTCAGATCCCACACTGCTGTGGCTCTGGATAGGCCGGTGGCTACAGCTCCGATTAGACCCCTAGCCTGGGAACTTCCATATGCCGCCGGAGTGGCCCAAGAAATGGCAAAAAGACAAAAAAAAAAAAGAACCCTTATTCAATCTTTTGCCAAACATTCTTTCCATTCTTCACATGAAGTTACGTATCCTTAATTCTGATATATGGACCAAACAGCAAACTCTTCCCTCTGACATCATATAGATACTTTTCAAAAGTTATAACCTTCGACTAAAAGAGATAAGTCTCTAACTCTCCACTCATATTTCTGAAATTAAGAAATATATTGTATAATTCTTCAGACCACATCATTCAATTTAAGGGGAAGTCAGTAAATATAAGTTCTGAAATAACATCTATGACTTATTTTACATACTTAGGAAGAAAACACATCTCCCATTAATATCAGAAGCCTCCATATATTCACAAATAATGTCTCAATATAAAAGAATTAGCTTAGAAAATACATATTTTGCTATGAATGAATTAACTACATATAAATCCACAAATGAGGCAATTAAAAATTCTAAACAGCAAGGATTTTTTTCTCTGACCATAGCTATCTTTTAATACTACATAAAAACACCATACCCAGGATTTCCCATAATGGCTCAGCGGTGATGAACCCAACTAGTACCCATGAGCATGAAGATGGCAGTTCAATCCCTGGCCTCACTCAGTGGGTTAAGGATCTGGTGTTGCTATGAGCTGTGCTGTAGGTCACAGACACGGCTTCGATCTGGTGTTGATGTGGCCTAGGCTGGCAGCCATGGCTCAAATTCAGCCCCTAGCCTGGGAATTTCTATGTGCCACAGGTGCAGCACTAAAATGACTAAAAAAACAACAACAACAACAAAAAAAAACCACACAGACACAAACACACTACCAACCCTGAACGAGGTATCACAGAAAGAGTCAACAAAAACACATATACTAATTTTCTAGGTCCTGGGAAGTGAAGTATACTGGACTACAGAATCTGAAGGAAGTGTGAAAGATCAAACAGGCACAGATGAAAAAGATAATGGTAGAAAAGGGATAAGGAAACAAATCAATATATAAGTACCATAATTACAAAAACACCTCCTGAGGATCCTTATACCCAGAGGAAAGAGCTAAAACTACAGCACAGAAGGAAAGGTAAGTTAGAATCAAAAAATTTGAGAGCAGAAAAGGATACATTTAGTTCAAATACTTCACTTTGCAAAGGAAAAACTGAATCCCAGAGAGTTAAGTGACTTGACAAGACCAAAGAGTTATTCCGTAAAGGAGTTCAAGCTCTAACAAGGTCTCCGGATGACCAGCCAGTGTACTATACTATATATCAGATTTTTAAAAATGCAACAGTAGGAGTTCCCATCGTGGTGCAGTAGTTAACTAATCCGACTAGGAACCATGAGGTTGAGGGTTCAATCCCTGGCCTCACTCAGTGGGTTAAGGATCCAGCGTTGCTGCAAGCTGTGGTGTGGGTCGCAGACACGGCTCGGATCCCAAGTTGATGTGGCTCTGGCCGAAGCTCTGGCGAAGGCCGGCAGCTACAGCTCCGATTAGATCCCTAGCCTAGGAACCTCCATATGCCACAGGAGTAGCCCTAGAAAAAAGACCAAAAAAAAAAAAAAAAAGCTACAGTAGTTCTTTCTTTTGCAAACTGGTAGTGGGAAAAGAATACACCTTCATCAAACTAAATTTTGTTAAATGCAATTAATTGTTTTTCCTAGAACTAATTACACATTCATACATTATTCGGGGCACTTTTCTACATTTTTGATGACTTTTTCACTGCTAAGAACTACCTTAAAAACAAGTGAGGGTTAACTCAAAATCAGACCAGTATTCTCTTTGGTGGCTTTAAAAAAGATTTTACAACAAATGAGAATTTGGAGTACTTGCTACTCTATACTGACCTTTGAGATAACTTTTGACTACTGTATGATACAAAACTAAGTCTCCTCTAAAGAGATTTAATGAATCATATATGTCTTTATTTCATGACATAAGACATTTGAGAGCACCCAGATTTTAGTAACGATCACTTCTCAAAAATAGTGGCAGGGTTAGGATTCGAATTCTGAAACAGTAAAACTATTTTGAGATGCACTGCCTATTATAACCACATTAAAACACAAAGCATACTCTTTTGCCTTAGTATTTCATAAGTTAACGAACAGGTGGCATTTCACATTTTAAAATTTATTTTTGAAATTCCCTGGTGGCACAGCAGGTTAAGGATTTGGTGTCACTGCTATGGACTCGGGTTGCTACTATGGCGCAGGTTTGATCCCCAGCTCAGGAATTTCCTCATGCCTTGGGTGTGGCCAAAAATCAATCAATCAATCAATCAATCAATCAATTAAACTTATTCTGTGTTCACTTGTTTTCTTTGGGGAATAAAAAAACCATTAATTAATAATTGTTAAATTATTTGAGTTCCCACTGTGGCACAACGAGATCAGTGGCCTTTCTGCAGCACTAGAGGACAGGTTCCATCCTCAGCCTAGCACAGTGGGTTAAGGATAAAGCATTGTCACAGCTGTGGATCAGATGTGATCCCTTTCCCAGGAACTCCATATGCCCTGGGGCTGATCAAAAAAGAAAAGAAAAAGTATTGTTAACTACTAATTTAAATGCTACTTTTATTTAACAACATAATACATTATACAAATAAAGTGAAACGTGGAACACTTTCATATCAATTCCCTGAAATATGTGACAAAAATTTAATAAAACTCATTTTAATTCCTTTGGCTCAAACAGATAGAATTTAAGTATGAAACTCTATGCTCATACTACTAATTCAAGATCTCTGATATACAATATTTGAGTTTTCTGCATGTGCTAGTGAATATTTAGAGTATGCATTAAGAAATATGGAATTATTTTTTCATTTTTATTTTTTCCATTATAGATGGTAAGAAATATAGAGTTAAATGGTATTTCACTTTACCTAGAAACTATATAAATGCAAGGATATAAAAAATAGATTACCTCAAAAAGTCTACAAACATGGAGTATGGAGAAAAAGGAACCTTCCTATGCTGTTGGTGGGAATGTAAACTGGTGCAACCACTATGGAGGTTCTGCTGTGGCGCATGGGTTAATGACCTGGCTTGTCTCTGTGGAAGCGTGGGTTTGATCCCCAGCCTGATGCAGTGGGTTAAGGATCCAGCATTGCTGCAACTGTGGTGTAGGTCACAGCTCTGGCCTGGATTTGATCCCTGGTCCAAGAACTTCCATGTGCCATGGTGAAGCCAAAAAAGAAAAAAGTAATGAAATACTATATGATCCAACAATCCCACTCCTAGGATATACGAAGAGAAAACCATAATTCAAAAATATATATGTAAAAAATAAATAAATAAATAAGATATATGCATGCCAATGTCCCAATGTTCATCATAGCACTATTTACAATAGCCAAAACATGGAAGCAACCTAAATGTCCATTAACAGAAGACTGGATAAAGAAGATGTGGTACATATACACAGTGAAATATTAAAAAGGAATGAAATAGGAGTTCCCATTGTGGCTCAGTGGAAACGCATCTGACTAGTAGCCATGAGGACGCAGGTTCGATCCCTGGCCTTGCTCAGTGGGTTAAGGATCTGGCATTGCCGTGAGCTGTGGTGTAGGTCACAGATGCAGCTTGGATCTGGCATGGCTGTGGCCGTGGTGTAGGTCCTGGCTACAGCTCCGATTGGACCCCTAACCTGGGAGCTTCCATATGCCTCAGGCGCAGCCCTAAAAAGCAAAAAAAAAAAAAAAAAAAAGAAAGAAAGAAAGAAAAAGAATGAAATAATGCCATTTGCAGCAACAGGAATGGACCTAGAGATTATCATCCTAAGTGCAGTAAGTCAGAAAAAGACAAGTATCATATGAGATCACTAATTTGTGGAAATTTAAAAATGATACCAAAGAATTTATTTATAAAAGAGAAACAAACTCACAGATTTCAGAACCAATCTTAAGATTAACACAGTTAAAACCATCAGGTGTAGAGAGGAAGTGGGATGATGAGAATAACATAGACACACTACTGTGTAATACAGATGATTAGCAAGAAGCTACTTTATAGTACCGGAAAACCTACTCAATAGTTTGAAATAATCTACATGGCAAAAAAGAACGGATATATTTGTACGTATAACTGATTCACTTAGCTGCACACTTGACTAATACAACATTGTAAATCAACTATGTTCCAATAAAATTTTTAAAAATAGATTATCTAACAATTTTTACATACCTGTCACAGAATCTGATCTGGAATGCTCTTCACTGTCTGAATCCTCCAGTAAATCATCACTTAAAAGACAAAATAAAAATTTCAAAATTATACATGAGACTGAAAAAAAAGTACAATGTTGCAACCACTGTCTTGTATCTCAAATATAAGCATTCAAAATTAACAGAACTAGCTTAAATGATATATAAGTAGTTTGAGCTCTAACCAATAACAATGCTAATAATAAATCATCTTAAATCATTAAATATTTGCCTGAAATAAGATATGAATTGTCTGAAAAAAAATTTGTAATAAAATTTGTAGGTATTTGAAGAATGAATAGGTGTGACCAGGGACAGTTTGGGTAGATTAAAGGGAAAAAAAAAAGAGGAAAAAGGTGAGAAGTAGCTAAAAAAAATCAAGCACAAGCTTCTAGGAGTAGAATCCTAATGACTATTCTACTGCTGAATCCAGTAAAGTTACCCTAAAACCAAATAGAAAAGATATATAAATATGTGTGTATGTACGTGTTTTCACACAAATATGCATTTCACTTTTGTTTTATGTTTGGTTCTTTTTCCCCCTTGTTTGGGAGGGGCTCTTAAGGACTCTTTGACATACACGAAAACTATTACAATTCATAATCTAGGAATCAAGACTAATACAGCAATAGCTCCTCTTCTTTTTTTTTTTTTTTTTTTTTTTTTTTGTCTTTTTTTTTTTCTATTTCTTTGGGCTGCTCCCGCGGCATATGGAGGTTCCCAGGCTAGGGGTCTAATCGGAGCTGTAGTCCCCGGCCTACACCAGAGCCACAGCAACGCAGGATCCGAGCCGCGTCTGCAACCTACACCACAGCTCACGGCAACGCCGGATCGTTAACCCACTGAGCAAGGGCAGGGACCGAACCCGCAACCTCATGGTTCCTAGTCGGATTCGTTAACCACTGCGCCACGACGGGAACTCCCCTCTTCTGGTCTTCATTAAGGTGGCCAAGAAATTGTTAGCCTCAGAGTTCCCGTCATGGTGCAGAGGAAATGAATCCAACTGGGAACCGTGAGGTTGCAGGTTCGGTCCCTGACCTTGCCCAGTGGGTTGGGGAATCTGGTGTTGCCATAAGCTGTGGTGTAGGCCACAGATGCAGCCTGGATCTGGTGTTGCTGTGGCTATGGTGTAAGCCAGTAGCTGCAGCTCGGACCTGACTCCTAGCCTGGGAATCTCCGTGTGCTGCGGGTACAACCCTTAAAAAAAGCAAAAAAAAAAAAAGAAAGAAATTGTCAGCCTCTCGTGGCACCCAGCTTTATCCTTACTCTACTGTTAGCAGATAGTAAAAAAAAAAGATACAATTACAAACCACTCTAACACATTATTAGGCTGTATGTGAACTGAAAATCCGCACATCTATAGCAGTTGTAAATTTTTGATAACCTTAACTACAAAAATTAAAGGTGCATTTGACAGTAAGGAAAAGTAATTTTCCCTTTTTGAAACTATATTGCACTTCCACTTGAAGTACCTAGGCATTTATAATGTTATTTTATATATGAAATGTAAGCTGGTAATCACCCTTAAAAATGCTTGAAGTCACGTTTGGAAATTGGGGTGAGGAGATATGTGCTTAGATATTTTTGACAAAATTTCTGTGTTTAGTTGTTTCAAATGGTAATAACTGACCATAAACCAATTTTGTGCTATAATTTAAAAATAACAAAAAGAATGTGAAAAAGATGAGCTACTAATTAGGTAAGTACAATTACTAAATACTACTTAGGTAGTTTCAGAAAAATAATAAAGATACCTGGAAAAATACATCCTAAGAGGAAATATTAATGACTAGGAATTATCCAGAATGAAGAATTCCAAATCGAGAAGACACAATAGGTCTTGAGGACTTTTTATATTATGAAAAAAGCCAAATGTTACCCAGCTACAACTGAGGCTGGTAAAATCTAAGAGTATATTTTAAGGAAGGAATTCAGTTATCTTGAAATTACTAATTACTAAATATACTGTATCCTGTGCCACAGAGGCAGAGGTAGTCTGGCTCATTATATCCACTACCAATCCAACAGGAATCCTTAAAGCTCCACCACTTTAAGTTCCTCCTATCACCCCAATAGAGAGTAATCTTTCTGTATGACTCATTTCACACTTTCTTGGGAGAAAAGGGTCCTTCTACCCTAGAAAGATTTTAAGTCTCTTTAAAAAGCAGGCAGAGAGATTTATATCTCGACAACATACTAGCTCAGATAATACCTGTCCATCAGAAATAACGGATGTGATTACATACAATGCACATTTTACCAAAGTGTGTGTGTATGTGTGTAATCTTAAAACTACATCTGATTCAATTTTTTAATCCTCAAATTACTATACTCTTGAGTCAAAAGTTCTAATTAAAGTCAGTGTTCAGGACATACCAATTTCATTATCTTCTATTAATAATTTTCCATGAATTTCTAAGAAAACCAAAGAACTGTAAACCTGAAACTAACACAACACTGTAAGTCAACTATATTCCAATAGAATTCAAAAAGAAAAAAAAAGAGAAAATCAAAGAGATCAAGCATGTTTACTTTTCAGTTCTATTGGCAAATATGGACAAACTAAAAACAACAAGCCAACTGCGTTCCCATCAAGCTCTCACAGATATTTATAAAAACTAAGAACAACCACAAAACTTTAATTCAGTTTGTTTCAGAGCTCAGACCATATTCAACTACCCATAATTTTCACATACTATTACCAAGAGGGACTTAGAAGTAAACTTCCCATTTTATATGCCGTGAATTTGCCATTAATTTAAACAATGAAATAATTACCATTAAAAAAGTTTTACATTATCTTTTAGTGGAAGTGCACAACACCAAATAGACTGTTAAGTAAAATGATAAATCACTGTGGTGTAACACCAATCACACATTAGTAACACAAGAAGTCCCTACAAGTGAAATGATAGATCTCAGGATACCAAGACATCTGATCACAGACGGTCTCCATTTCACACTGCTACCTATGGAATCTGAAAAGGTGGTAGCTGCTACTGCTTATGACAAGCTGAGTGGCTTATGGAACCCTTCATTCTGCTACGTGGGAATATTGCAAATGTTGCCCTATAATCCTATCGCAGTTCAGAGTTTTACCAGCAGAGTTTCTTGGGAGACAGGTAGGTGAGATGGGATTATATTTGAATGCTCTTGCCCCTGCACAGAACAAATACAGCCACAGAAACCATGAATCACCAGAAACACTGAATGGAAGAAACTCGACCACAGCAATCTACCAAATGCTTTCTGTAGCAGTAATTATTGCGCCTCAATTCACTGCTCTCTACTGATATATTTATTGCTTTAAATAATTAGGTCGCAGAGATGCAAACTGAACTAGGGGCAGTAAAAACCAGAATGAATAATGCAGAAGAACGAATCAGTGATATGGAAGATAGAATAATGGAAATCACTCAATCTGGTCAACAGACAGAAAACCGAATCAAAAAACTGGAAAGCAATATAAGAGACCTATGGGATAATATAAAACGGGCCAATCTACGCATAATAGGAATTCCAGAAGGAGTAGAAAAAGATAAGGGAATGGAAAATATATTTGAAGAAATTATCGCTGGAAACTTCCCAAATCTAAAGGATACTGGATTCAAGATACAAGAAGCACAGAGGGCCCCAAACAAACTGAACCCAAACAGACCCACACCAAGACACATCATAATAAAAATGGCAAAAGTTAGTGATAAAGAGAGGATCCTAAAGGCAGCAAGAGAAAAACAGAATGTTACCTACAAGGGAACCCCCATAAGAATATCAGCTGATTTCTCTACAGAAACACTACAGGCCAGGAGGGAATGGCAAGAGATATTTAAAGTGCTCAAAGGAAAAAATATGCAACCTAGAATACTTTATCCAGCAAGAATATCATTTAAAATAGAAGGGGAAATAAAAATTTTTCCCAACAAACAAAAACTTAAAGAATACAGCAACACAAAACCCAGGTTAAAGGAAATATTGAAAGGGCTTCTCTAAACCAAAAAGAAAGGAAGGAAAGGGAAGAAAAAAAAAAAAAAAAAAGGAAGAAGAAGAAGAGGAAGAACTAGGATTGAGGAAACCGTAATCAGAGAGCAGTCACTCAAATAAGCCAGCATACAGATTTAATCATGAACATGCTTCAAACAAAATAAAATTAAAAAGAAAAAAATAAAAGAGTCATCAAAACCATAAAATGTGGGCAAGGGATGTTAGGAGGTAAATAATCCTTTTTGTTTGTATATATGTCTCTCTTCTTAATTTTAATATAATAATGAAGTGTTTGAACTTACAGGACCATCAGGCTAAAACACACAATTATGGGAAGGGGTTAGCATACTTAAAAAACAGGGCAACCACAAGCCAAAACCAAATATTGCATTTGCAAAAAATGAAAAAAAAAAAAATACACTCAAGCAGATAATAACAGGAGACCATCCAACCAAAAAAAAAAAAAAAAGAAGAATGGAGAACCATAGAATCAACTGGAACACGAGGATCAAATGGCAATAAATAATCATCTATCAATTATCACCTTAAATGTCAATGGACTGAATGCCCCAATCAAAAGACACAGAATGGCTGAGTGGATAAAACGGCAAAAACCTTCAATGTGCTGCCTACAAGAAACTCACCTTAGGACAAAAGATACATATAGATTGAAAGTGAAAGGCTGGGGAAAAGTATTTCATGCCAATAGACATGACAGAAAAGCAGGAGTTGCAACGCTCATATCAGACAAAATAGACTTTAAAACAAAAGACATAAAGAAAGACAAAGAAGGACACTATTTAATGATTAAGGGATCCATCCAAGGAGAGGATGTTACTATCGTCAACATATATGCCCCAAATACAGGAGCACCCAGATACACACAACAAATATTAACAGACATAAAGGGAGATATTGATGAGAATACAATCATAGTAGGAGACCTAAATACCCCCCTCACATCAATGGACAGATCCTCTAGACAGAAAACCAATAAAGCAACAGAGATCCTAAAGGAAACAATAGAAAAGTTAGACTTCATTGATATCTTCAGGACACTACATCCAAAAAAATCAGAATACACATTCTTCTCAAATGCTCATGGAACATTCTCAAGAATCGACCACATATTGGGACATAAAGCGAATCTCAATAAATTTAGGAGCATAGAAATTATCTCAAGTATCTTCTCTGACCACAATGCCATGAAATTAGAAATCAACCATGGGAAAAGGAAAGAGAAAAAACCTACTCCATGGAGACTAAACAACATGCTACTAAAAAACCAATGGGTCAATGAGGAAATCAAGAAGGAAATTAAAAACTATCTTGAAACAAATGATAATGAAGACACAACCTCTCAAAATCTATGGGATGCTGCGAAAGCAGTGCTCAGAGGGAAATTTATAGCAATCCAGGCCTTTCTCAAAAAAGAAGAAAGATCCCAAATTGACAACTTAACCCTCCACCTAAATGAATTAGAAAAAGAAGAACAAAGAAGTCCTAAAGTCAGCAGAAGGAAGGAAATTGTAAAGATCAAAGAAGAAATCAATAAAATAGAGACTCAAAAAACAATAGAGAAAATTAATAAAACCAAGAGCTGGTTCTTTGAAAAGGTGAACAAAATTGATAAACCCCTGGCCAGACTCACTAAAAAGAGGAGAGAAAGAACCCAAATCACCAAAATTATAAATGAAAAAGGAGAAATCACAACGGATACAGCAGAAATACAAAAAACCATAAGAGAATACTATGAACAACTATATGGCAATAAGTTTGACAATCTGGAAGAAATGGACAATTTTCTAGAATCTTACAGCCTGCCAAAACTGAATCAAGCAGAAACAGACCAACTGAACAGACCAATCACCAGAAATGAAATTGAAGAGGTCATAAAATCACTCCCTACAAATAAAAGCCCAGGACCAGATGGCTTCACAGGTGAATTTTATCAAACATATAAAGAGGAATTGGTGCCCATCCTCCTTAAACTCTTTCAAAAGGTTGAAGAAGAAGGAAAACTCCCAAAGACATTCTATGAGGCCACCATCACCCTCATTCCAAAACCAGGCAGAGATACCACCAAAAAAGAAAACTATCGCCCAATATCATTGATGAATATAGATGCAAAAATTCTCAACAAAATCTTAGCCAACCGAATCCAACAACATATCAAAAAAATTATACACCATGACCAGGTTGGGTTCATCCCAGGTTCACAAGGATGGTTCAACATACGCAAATCAATCAACATCATACACCACATTAACAAAAAAAAAGTCAAAAATCATATGATCATCTCAATAGATGCAGAAAAAGCATTTGACAAAGTTCAACATCCATTCATGATCAAGACCCTCGCCAAAGTGGGTATAGAGGGAACATTCCTGAATATAATCAAAGCCATTTATGATAAACCCACAGCAAATATAATCCTCAATGGGGAAAAACTGAAAGCCTTCTCACTCAAATCTGGAACAAGACAGGGATGCCCACTCTCACCACTGCTCTTCAACATCGTTTTGGAAGTCTTAGCCACAGCAATTAGACAAACAAAAGAAATCAAAGGCATCCATATAGGAAGAGAAGAGATCAAACTGTCACTGTATGCAGATGACATGATTCTATACCTAGAAAACCCTAAGGACTCAACCCCAAAACTCCTTGAACTGATTAATAAATTCAGCAAAGTGGCAGGATATAAGATTAACATTCAGAAGTCAGTTGCATTTCTGTATACCAGCAATGAAACATTAGAAAAGGAATACAAAAATATGATACCTTTTAAAATTGTACCTCACAAAATCAAATACCTCGGAATACACCTAACCAAAGAGGTAAAGGACCTATATGCCGAGAACTATAAAACCTTAATCAAAGAAATCAAAGAAGATGTAAAAAAATGGAAAGATATTCCATGTTCCTGGATTGGAAAAATCAATATTGTGAAAATGGCCATCCTACCCAAAGCAATCTACAGATTCAATGCAATCCCTATCAAATTACCCATGACATTGTTCACAGAACTAGAACAAACAATCCAAACATTTATATGGAACCACAAAAGACCGAGAATCGCCAAAGCAATCCTGAGAAACAAAAACCAAGCAGGAGGCATCACTCTCCCAGACTTCAAGAAATACTACAAAGCCACAGTCATCAAAACAGTGTGGTACTGGTATCAAAACAGACAGACAGACCAATGGAACAGAATAGAGAATCCGGAAATAAACCCTGACACCTATGGTCAATTAATCTTTGACAAGGGAGGCAAGAACATCAAATGGGAAAAGGAAAGTCTATTCAGCAAGCATTGCTGGGAAACCTGGACAGCTGTATGCAAAGCAATGAAACTAGAACACACCCTCACACCATGCACAAAAATAAACTCCAAATGGCTGAAAGACTTAAATATACGACAGGACACCATCAAACTCCTAGAAGAAAACATAGGCAAAACACTCTCTGACATCAACATCATGAATATTTTCTCAGGTCAGTCTCCCAAAGCAATAGAAATTAGAGCAAAAATAAACCCATGGGACCTCATCAAACTGAAAAGCTTTTGCACAGCAAAGGAAACCAAAAAGAAAACAAAAAGACAACTTACAGAATGGGAGAAAATAGTTTCAAATGATGCAACTGACAAGGGCTTAATCTCTAGAATATACAAGCAACTTATACAACTCAACAGCAAAAAAACCAATCAATCAATGGAAAAATGGGCAAAAGACCTGAATAGACATTTCTCCAAGGAAGATATACAGATGGCCAACAAACACATGAAAAAATGCTCAACATCGCTGATTATAAGAGAAATGCAAATCAAAACTACCATGAGATACCACCTCACACCAGTCAGAATGGCCATCATTAATAAATCCACAAATAACAAGTGCTGGAGGGGCTGTGGAGAAAAGGGAACCCTCCTGCACTGTTGGTGGGAATGTAAACTGGTACAGCCACTATGGAGAACAGTTTGGAGATACCTTAGAAATCTATACATAGAACTTCCATATGACCCCGCAATCCCACTCTTGGGCATCTATCCGGACAAAGCTCTACTTAAAAGAGACACATGCACCCGCATGTTCATTGCAGCACTATTCACAATAGCCAGGACATGGAAACAATCCAAATGTCCATCGACAGAGGATTGGATTCGGAAGATGTGGTATATATACACGATGGAATACTACTCAGCCATAAAAAAGGATGACATCATGCCATTTGCAGCAACATGGATGGAACTAGAGAATCTCATACTGAGTGAAATGAGCCAGAAAGACAAAGACAAATACCATATGACATCACTTATAACTGGAATCTAATATCCAGCACAAATGAACATCTCCTCAGAAAAGAAAATCATGGACTTGGAGAAGAGACTTGTGGTTGCCTGATGGGAGGGGGAGGGAGTGGGAAGGATCGGGAGCTTGGGCTTATCAGTCACAACGTAGAATAGATTTACAAGGAGATCCCGCTGAATAGCATTGAGAACTATGTCTAGGTACTCATGTTGCAACAGAAGAAATGGTGGGGGAAAAACTGTAATTGTAATGTATACATGTAAGGATAACCTGACCCCCTTGCTGTACAGTGGGAAAATAAAATTAAAAAAAAAAAAAAAAAAAAAAAAAAAAAAAAATAATTAGGTCATCTTACTGAGCCAAAGGTTATTTCACTATTCATTACCATTTCTAAGGTGCTAATGAAAAAGATAGAAATGAACCAAATGATTCAACTGCTCTATGAAGATTTAGTAGAAGATGGAATTATACCAAGGATATCATTTCATTATATTTAAACTTTATTTTTTAATGGAGTGACTTTCCAATTGGCATAGACTGTGATAGAAAATAAAATACATTTTACAGACTATAGTGTTTCTAAGTGAAAAATTTTTCTCAAGAACTATACAGTCATTTCCAGGAGTTTCCTGGTGGCTCAGTAGCTCAAGGATTCAGCTTTGTCACTGCTGTGGCTCAAGGGATTCGTGGCCTGGAAACCTCTGCCATACCATGGCCAAAAAAAGGGAATCATACAGTTCTTTCAGATTTCCAACCAAACATTTAGTCTCTAATCTAGTGACCTAATAATTTTTTCTACATCTTTAATTAAAACTAATATACAATTTAGAAAATTTAACTTCTATAAATATTATAATACAAATATTATAAAAACAAATTTACATACCTATCTCCTTCCAATTTTGGTATATCAGAACAACTAGAGGAGTCTTCCAGCCATGCCAAAGTTGGTCTCCTTGATTCAACTGCTGAGCTTGGTTCTCCTGATAGAATAAGCTGTTGTACAATCACTGGATCATATGCGTTAATTTCAAACTTTAAGTGCACCTAAACAGATAAATGAAAAGCCTAAATTTACAACTGATTTTTTTCTCAATTACTAATAAGTTACTTCAAAATAAAAACATACCTTCATAAGTTTGGAAACATCCCATATGCAGATCTTTCCACGTTTTGTTGCAGCAGCTAGAAAATGAGGGCAGCTCCCAGACCCAAAGCAAGATATTCTATCAGTTCCATCCGTGCAAGGAAACTGTGCAGGACTTGTTGCAAGAGTGACTGACAATGGCACATTCTGTGTGTGCTCACCTTTCACAAATGGGCAGTTTGGGGAATGTCTCTCATGTTCAGACCTTTACATATAAAGGAGAGAAAAGTTCATTCAACAACAAAGCTGTTAAGTTTGTACACTAATAAAGACTCCATGATATTTTTTCTTTAAAAAAAAAAATTTGAGGGAGTTCCCGTCGTGGCACAGTGGTTAACAAATCCAACTAGGAACCATGAGGTTGCGGGTTCGGTCCCTGCCATTGCTCAGTGGGTTAAAGATCCGGTGTTGCCGTGAGCTGGGGTGTAGGTTGCAGATGCGGCTCGGATCCTGCATTGCTGTGGCTCTGGCGTAGGCCAGTGGCTACAGCTCTGATTCGACCCCTAGCCTGGGAACCTCCATATGCCGCGGGAGTGGCCCAAAGAAATAGCAAAAAGACCAAAAAAAAAAAAAAAAATTTTTGAACTTAAAGTATTCTTTAATCAAAGATTCAAATACCAGAGAGTTCCCATAGTGGCTCAGCAGTAATTAACCCAACTAGTATCCATGAGGACACAGGTTCGATCCCAAGCTTTGCTCAGTGGGTTAAGGATCCAATATTGCCATGAGCTGCATGATGTAGGTTGCAGACGCAAATGGGATCTAGCATTTCTTTGGCTAGAAATGCTAGCCAAAGAAACTGGAGCTTCAGGCCAAAAAATGAAGCTCCAATTTGACCCCTAGCCTAGGAATTTCCATATGCCACGACTGTGACCCCCTAAAAAGACAAAAAAAACAATTTTTTTAATAAAAAAAAGATTCAAATACCAAATCATTCCATCTTACCAAGATCACTCTAACACAGTAACTACTCACTTGAGGAGCAACTTTAACTGATTATAGTTAAAGTTCACTTTAACTGATTACAAATAAAGCCAGCTTCAGATCAAAATAAGAAACAGGAGTTCCCGTCGTGGCGCAGTGGTTAACGAATCCGACTAGGAACCATGAGGTTGCCGGTTTGGTCCCGGCCCTTGCTCAGTGGGTTAACGATCCGGTGTTGCCATGAGCTGTGGTGTAGGTTGCAGACGCGGCTCGGATCCCGCGTTGCTGTGGCTCTGGCGTAGGCTGGCAGCTACAGCTCCGATTAGACCCCTAGCCTGGAAACCTCCATATGCCGCAGGAGCAGCCCAAAGAAACAGCAAAAAAAAAAAAAAAGAAAAAGAAACTAATGCTATAGCATAGTATTTACACTATATTAATACATTAATAAAATTGTTTAAACTCCTTCTGTTTCCGTATACTGGTTTCTCACAGCTTTTAAAATAACTATTTGGGAGTTCCCATTGCGGCACAGTGGAAACAAATCTGACTAGTATCCACAAGGATGTGGTTCGATCCATAGCCTTGCTTAGTGAGTCAGAGATCCAGTATTGCCATGAACTGTAGTGTAGGTTCCAGATGCAGCCTGGATCCCGCATTGCAGTGGCCGGAGTATAGGCTGGCAGCTGTAGCTCTGATTTGACCCCTATCCTGGGAGCTTCTGTATGCCACGAGAGTGGCCCTACAAAAAAAAAGTAAAATAAAATAATTACTTTGTTTCAGTTTTAAATTTCCATGTATCTACAGCATGGTGACAATAGACGACAAAATCATATTGTTATTTGAAATCTGTGAAAAGGATGTATCTTAAATCTTCTTCACACAGAAACCCACAAAATGGTAACAGTAGATGATAGCTATGTAAATTACCTTTCTTATGGTGATCTTTTCACAATGTGTATATGTATCAAAACATCAAATCTGCACACCTTAAATGTATACAATTTTTACATGCCATAAATATCTCAAGCAATTTTTAAAATAAATAAATCCACATTTAAATGCAGATATCTACCTATTTGTGTAATAGAAGACAAAACTGTAAATAGTATACATAAAACTCAGTAAATGCCATTCGCACCGCAAGAAAAAACTCTTCATTTTTTTTTTTTTTTGGATAAATTGACATATTTAAAAACACTGAAATACAGAGTTCCCTGGTGGCTCAGTAGGTTAAGGATCTGGTGCTGTCACTGCTGTGGTTTGGGTTGCTGCTGTGGCACAGGTTTTATCCGTGGCCTGGAAACTTTCATGTGCCACAGGAGCTGCCAAAAAAAATTTTTTTAATTTTAAATAAATAAAACATTGAAATATAACTTTCACATTCACTACAGGACCCAATCAGACAAATAACTTACAAATAAAAAGTCTTTTCAAAGAAAGCTAGATAATATCTTAAAATTGTACATTATTTCTTTCAAATAAATGTTTACTAAGCAAAAGGAAATGTGAGATTAGTTTACTAGAATATATAATCATGCTCAATAAAAACATTAGGACCTCAGATCAAGAATGGTATATGGGAGTTCCCATCGTGGCGCAGTGGTTAACGAATCCGACTAGGAACCATGAGGTTGCGGGTTCGGTCCCTGCCCCTGCTCAGTGGGTTAACGGTCCGGCGTTGCCGTGAGCTGTGGTGTAGGTTGCAGATGCAGCTCGGATCCCACGTTGCTGTGGCTCTGGCGTAGGCCGGTGGCTACAGCTCCGAATCTGCCCCTAGCCTGGGAACCTCCATGCCGCGGGAGCGGCCCAAGAAATAGCAACAACAACAACAAAAAAGACAAAAAGACAAAAAAAAAAAAAGAATGGTATATGACTTTAACAATTTTCTCAAATATTTACAGCAGGATCAACTTAACACAAAAATTTTCTGCCCAACTTTGTGACTACCTTATTTCTTTTTGGTTATTCTTTTTTTCTTCTTTTTCTTTTACTTTCACTAGCTATAATTACAAAGGATTATTTGAAATGTCAAAATGTTGTCACCAACAACAACAAAAAAAAGCTTTTTTGAAAAGCCATTTTACATTTCCATGGCAAACAAGGGAAAACATTCTTATAAAGTATTCCATAGGGCGTACATTTCTTTTTACACAGCATCTACTACTTACCTATATATGAATCCTAAGCATCTCCAAAAACATTTGGACTGGATTCCCCCATGGTTAAACTTCAGGCTATTTTTTTTCCTTTCCCTCTTTCCCTCTTACCTGAGTTTTAACTTTTTAATTGAAATGTTATCTACACAAATGATACATGACTATCTAAAATACAGCAAAAGACCCACTTCAGTTATAATATACAACTCCAGCAATCTCTTATCCCAGCTCCAAGTAACCACTTTTACATGCCATGAATTTAAGTGATACATTTCTAAAATATTTTTATAAACTTATACACATACATTCAGAAAATCCAGGTTCCTTTCATTTTAAATAAATAGTATTACTGTCTTAATCATTCAACAACCACTTTCTGGACATAATAATATATCTAAAAGTCACTGATGGTGATTAATAGAGAGCGAACGCGTTCATTCCTTTTAATTGTTGGATCATAGTCAATTACATGAACATATTACATTTAGCTAGTCCTCTCTAACAGGCATTTAAGATTTTCCAGTTTTTCACCACAGTTATCATCCATTTTGTGCCTCCTTGTATACAAAAGCAATTAATTCTGTAGTATAAATTAGTCAAAGTGGAACTGCTAGATAATAAAGGGCCCATTTTTTTTTTTTGAAATTTTAATCTCCCTCTAAAGTAGCTCTATTAACTCCCACCATCAAAATATGAGTCTCAGAGTTCCCATCGTGGCACAGTGGTTAACAAATCCGACTAGAACCATGAGGTTGTGGGTTCGATCCCCGGCCTCGCTCAGTGGGTTAAGAATCCAGCGTTGCCATGAGCTGTGGTGTAGGTCACAGATGCGGCTCGGATCCAGCATTGCTGTGGCTCTGGCGTAGGCTGGAGGCTACAGCTCCAATTAGACCCCTAGCCTGGGAACCTCCATATGCTGTGGGAGTAGCCCTAGAAAAGGCAAAAAGACAAAAAAAAAAAAAAAAAAAATTAGTCTCAACTTCCCCTTCAAATCTTCATTTTTTTCTTCCTTACAGATTCAGAGGTACCCAGTCTCAGCTCCCCAGCCTCCATCAATCTCATTTCCTCTATCCAGTTGGAGCATTAATCCTAGGCCCCCAGAGACTACCAACTGCTTAAGAACTTGAGGAATCCTGAACCCTAGGGCAAAAAAAAAAAAAAAAAAAAAAAAAAAAAAAAAAAAGGTAGAATCCTTGATTTCCTGACCATATCAAGAAAAAACAGATTCTGAACAACCCACATTGGAAATCTGAATCAACTTTCTCATAGAAAAACACTTATGAATAAAGTTACATCCTATAATATCTTGGTATAATTTTTCAGGTGTGGGTTAAATAAATTTTTAAGGATTAGCCTGAGAAAATAAAAAATACTATTAAAATGGTTGCTAGGAGTTCCCATTGTGGCTCAATGGTTAACAAATCCCACTAGGAATCATGAGGTTGCAGGTTCGATCCGTGGCCTTGTTCAGTGGGTTAAGGATCCGGCGTTGCCATGAGCTGTGGTGTAGATTGAAGACGCGGCTTGGATCCTGCGTTGCTGTAGCTCTGGCGTAGGCCGGTAGCTACAGCTCCGATTTGACCCCTAGCCTGGGAAGCTCCATGTGCCGCAGCAGCAGCCCAAGAAATGGAAAAAAGACAAAAAAATAAAATAAAATAAAATGGTTGCCATATATATCAAAGATGGTTTCTAGGGGAAAAGACAAAGTTCCAAACAGAACTTTAACCTAAATTGTAAACTGCTCATACTCAATTCTCAGTCTGCCGATGCAACTTCAAATCATCACATTTTCTATATTCCCCACTGCAACCCAAAATCTACATGCACACCCCAACAGGCTTAATAGCAAGTTCACACCATTCAAATCGCTTAAGTAACACTTAGAGACCTCAAACTAGTTTCAGTACAAAGTAAGTGGTATATCTTAAAACTGAATCCTGACTCCATCATTTACTACTGATACGCTCTTCGGCAAACTCGATTCCATTTATTTATTTATTTATTTATTTTTGTCTTTTGTCTTTTGTTGTTGTTGTCGCTATTTCTTGGGCCGCTCCCGCGGCACATGGAGGTTCCCAGGCTAGGGGTCGAATCGGAGCTGTAGCCACCGGCCTACGCCAGAGCCACAGCAACGCGGGATCCGAGCCGCGTTCTGCAACCTACACCACAGCTCACGGCAACGCCGGATCGTTAACCCACTGAGCAAGGGCAGGGACCGAACCCGCAACCTCATGGTTCCTAGTCGGATTCGTTAACCACTGCGCCACGACGGGAACTCCTCGATTCCATTTATTTTATTTTCATTTATTTATTTTTATTTCTGCTTTTTTAGGGCCATGCCTGCAGCATATGGAAGTTCCCAGGCTAGGAGTCGAATCAGAGCTGTAGTCGCCAGCCTATACCACAGCCACAGCCACAGCAACGCAGGATCCCAGCTACATCTACGACCTATGCCACAGTTCACAGCAACGCCTGATCCTTAACCCACTGAGTGAGGCCAGGGATCAAACCCGCAACCTCATGGTTCCTAGTCAGATTCATTTCTGCTGAGCCACGACAGGAACTCCTATTTCATTTATTTTTATATGAAATAACAATTCCTATCCTAGAGGGTGACCGTAAGGATTAAACTGGAAAATGTTCTCAGTTCCCTCCTAAAAAATGGAGATGAAAATAATACCTACCTCAGAGAACTAATATGAGAATTAAAAGAGTTAAAAATATATAAAGTGTATAGCATGGTACCTGGTAAACAGTATTGAACAAATATTTGCTATTATTATCATTTCTATTAACAGGGCCTCAGAGCAGTTATTTGCAAAAATAAGGTTCCAATACGTGAGCTCCAAAGTTTAGGTTTTAAACTTTCATGCACTTTTATTCAAGATTGCCAGACTCTGTAAAATGACTACAGAATTAAAAAATAAGTAATAGGCTCCCCTCCATGGATTCCCTATTGATGCCCTGCCCTCAAAAGAACAAGGCTCAACTCTGAAGTTAATCATGCTATTTTAAATTATCCTATCTAGACTTCTAGTCAGAGTCTAGTTCCATTCTTCAGCACTTCTCTCACGTACAGATCTTGGGAAGCCAAGTGACGGGGTAGAGAACAGACAACACTATCTCATTCTCTTAGGACAAAGGCAAAAATATAAACAGTAAAAGGCATGAATATTAACATAGACATCAAGAAAAACAACTGAGAACCACACTTACAGAACTTAGGCTATTAGGTCCAGAAAAATTAAGACTCACCAAGGTTCATCAGTAGGTTCCCAACAAACGAGACATACACTACAAGTAAAACACATGGCTCTATCATCTCCAGATGAGGCAGGCTGCAAATTTATAAAGACAGAAAAGGTTCACCAGTATTAAAATAGTTTCTTAAATAAAAACTCTTCTAAATAAGTTCATAATTTTAGGTAAAATTCCATACTGAGGAAAAGAAAATTAGCCTATACTATTAGGCTCCAACAATAAACTTAATGCTCAAACGTTTATAAATTTGCTGCTTTATATGAAAAATTGTGTTTCATCAGCAAATGGCCACTAAATCAAACATGGAGACACACAAACAATCTCTGCTCTAACATGTTTTCATTGTATTATTAAAGTATTTTAAATGTAATCAGGTATATGAAAGGTAACAGTCTAACAGGTTTATTATTAAAAACTGACTTTCACACTACTACAGAAGAAAGGGCAAGTAAAAAGGAAAAGCAAACTAGTGAATGTAATTCATGTAACTTATTATTATTTTTTTTTTTTTTTTAAGGGCCACATCCCAGGCATATGGAGGTTCCCAGGCTAGGGGTCCAATTAGAGCTGCAGCTGCTGGCCTACACTGCAGCCACAGCAACATGAGATCCAGGCTGCATCTTTGACCTACACCACAGCTCATGGCAATGCCAGATCCTTAACCCACTGAGCAAGGCCAGGGATCAAACCCATGTCCTAATGGATACTAGCTGGGTTCATTAACAACTGAGCCACGACGTGAACTCCCATGTAACATTCTTTAAGACACATGGGACAAAATGCCATATACATATATTTTTTTTCTTTTAGGGCCAGACCTGCGGCATATGGAAATTCCCAGGCTAGGGTCAAACTGGAGCTGCAGCTGCCAGCTTATACTGTAGCCACAGCAATGCTGGCAATAGGACAAACGTTGAATAAAATCTTCAAATATATATAAGGTTTTCTTATTTAATCTTCATAAAGATACTTCAAAGAGTTCCCACTGTAACAAGTGGGACTAGTAGCATCTATGGAGTGCTGAGATGCAGGTTCAATCCCTAGCCTGGCACAGGGGGTTAAAAGATCCAGTGTTGCCACAACTGTGACAAAGGTTGCACCTGCGGCTCAATCTGATCCCTGGCGCCTAAACACCATATGCCATGGGGCAGCGCAAAGAGGAAAAAAAATACGTAAATAAATTTAAAAAGATACTTCAAGAACACTTCAAGATAACAAAGGAATAATCACTCTTAAGACCCTTTAGGACAGTAATTTCAATGTATTCAAAGTTTAATTGAATTTTAAAATTAAATAAGCATGCTTTATATAAAATGATATTAAAGTGTTATATTTCTTACCTTCTTTAGCAATGACAAAACAGTGGTGAGTCATTCTACACTACTCATTTTAAGTTTCCTTTAATTTGTTCATTATGCCTTATCTGAAATCATTTTTCTTAACTTCCCTCTACTTTAGCTCAGTGAAGCTTTCTACAATATGCCATTCTCATGTCTTTTCGTCATACTCATCATTACATTCTTCTTTTCCTACATGTTTTATGACTACTTTCCCTAGTATTTTTCTTTCCACGTAATTTTTTTGTATACATTATTGCTTAATTCTTCAATACCTGTGTATTCAGGTTATACTGTACTATCTGCAATGCTTCTTCCACACTTATCTAGTATATGAGTGACTTGCATCCCAATGAAATTAAAATTTCAAGAGTAACTGCAGTTTACTGCTTTCATTGCACTACCATTTTATTTACTACTATATTATGAATGCATAAGTCAAAATTAAAAATAAACACACATTCAGAGAGAACATTTCTCAAGGAGAAAATCTGGAGACTACTGCCTATTTGGTGATTAAATATATACATATTATATATGTATATAAACATGTATCATATATATAGTCTGAAAGAACATAGTTATAAAATATTAACTTAGTTACTGGTTACTTTCCTTAAATTTTTTTTTCCCCTTTCTGTACACCATATGTGACATAGGAAATAGCCAGTCACTATTATGATCAAAAATAGGATTTCCAGGAGTTCTCGTCGTGGCGCAGTGGTTAACGAATCCGACTAGGAACCATGAGGTTGCGGGTTCGGTCCCTGCCCTTGCTCAGTGGGTTAACGATCCGGCGTTGCCGTGAGCTGTGGTGTAGGTTGCAGACGCGGCTCGGATCCCGCGTTGCTGTGGCTCTGGCGTAGGCCGGTGGCTACAGCTCCGATTCGACCCCTAGCCTGGGAACCTCCATATGCCGCAGGAGCGGCCCAAGAAATAGCAACAACAACAACAACAACAAAAAGACAAAAAAAAAAAAAAAAAAAAAAAAAATAGGATTTCCAGTCATGGCGCAGCAGAAATGAATCGGACTAGGAACTATGCAGTTGTGGATTCGACCTCTGGCCTCAATCAGTGGGTTAAGGATCTGGCATTGTGGTGAGCTGTGCTGTAAGTCGCAGATGCAGCTCAGATCCTGCGTTGCTGTGGTTGTGGCGTAGGCCAGCAGGTGTAGCTCCAATTGGACCCCTAGCCTGAGAACTTCCATATGCCATGGGTGTGGCCCTAAAAGGCAAAATAAATTTTTAAAAAAACATATATATATATATATATATATATATATAAAAGAACAAAACAAAACTCACATTACATGGATACACACAAGCACAGAACCAAGCAGCATAAAATAATACACATTTCTGAAAAAGTATTAAAATGTTGACAATTTTACTAAAGGCTATTAAGTCATATTGAAAAAAAATTTTTGCTAGTCTTTTTTACCTGATGATAAAATCCAGCTTGAGCCATGGGATCTGGTTGTGCCCATCTATAGCCTACGTGAGGCCATGAGGTAAAGGTCTCCCGTCTGTTAGCTTCACTATACATCAATGATCTAAAAGTAAACATGTAACCTATGTAACCAAAGTCAGACAGCAAATTATAGTGACACTCCTATCTACCATGGGTGGAAAAAATTTACTGGATTACCAACAAAAACTGGGAATGTCTACTAACCAAGTTCATATCTGTATTTTAAACTAAAAATGATCAGTTTTAGGAATTTCCTTGAATGGAGGAGGGAAAAAGAAACATAAGATAGCTACAAATGACAATTCTGGTACATTAAATTCACCAATGTTGCATAATTAGCTATCAAAGAGAACAAAATCTGGAAATGAAGAGGCAGAGAATACTGTGCTTTCATCATATGACAAGTTTTGAATAAATACATAAAACTATAACCAAAGGAACAGTAGTTTTATCTCAACCATATTGAGAAAATATATTCCAGTTTAATTTTTAAGTAGGAAACAATTTTCTGTTCTTTCCCCAGAGAAGTCCTTTTCCAGGAAACTTGTAGTCTCCAGGCAATTATCGAAAAAATGGGGGGGGGGCGATTTCCCATCATGGTTCTGACTAGTATCCATGAGGATGAAGGTTCCATCCCTGGCCTCACTCAGTGGGTTAAAGATCCAGCGTTGTCATGAGCTTTGGTACAGATCACAGATTCAGCTTGGATCTGGTGTGGCTGTGGCTGTGGCTGTGGCTGTGGCTGTGGTGTAGGCTGATGGCTATAGCTCCTATTCAACCCCTAGCCTGGGAACCTCCATATGCTGCAGGTATCTCCCTAAAAAGACAAAAAAAGAAAGAAAGAGAGAGAGAAAGGAAGGAAGAAAGTCTTCACCTATGTTTTCATTAAAATACATTAACTCCCTGAGGGTGAACCCATAATAACAATACTAGGGTAACTGCGGTTGGGGTTTGTGCACACTACCATACGTGGAAGTTCCAGGGCCAGGGACTGAACCTACACCACAGCAGTGACAACCCAATATCCTTAACCTGCTGAACCACCAGGGAACTCCAATACCAGGGTATTTTTTAAAGAAGCCTACCAAAATGTAAAAAGTCCAAACAGCTTCAAGTAGGAAAGGAATGATTAGCAAAGCTTCCTCTTCCTAACACCAAAGTACAAATGATTTCAAAAGAGAGAGAGAAATGGTAAAGGTCATGTAAAAGAGACTAGAAAAATACACTTATTTAAAGTCTTCCCCTAAGTTAGTACATGATTTCCTATAGTATTGGTAGTAAGCTTAGGTTTACCTCACAGTCATACTCTATTTCAAAAAGAATAAAATTATTGGACTAGAAAAACCTTGTCATCTTCAGGCTATAGATGTCTACAGGATCTATGTCAGTCTCAGAACAGAAAACCTATCCACTTAGTTACATTACCAAACAAAAAGGCAACAGCGCCCTATAGAACCTAACTCAAACAGCCAAGAGACCTGAGTTCATCAAGATCCCCATAAGTTCTTAGATCCATTTTTAATAAAATGAAATTTAGTGAAATAAAAACACCACAGGCTACATCGAAAGTAATATTTTGAGACATTTTAACACCTCCAGAAACAATGAAAATCCAATCTAATGAATGCATTTCCTAAAATAAACCATCACCACAGCTTGTACTAATTTTTTTCAGAAACTCAAATGACTGCAAAGAAAATAGCTCTGAAATTGTAACCTCAAGCTAGGCATGGCTATCAGACAAGAAACATTAATTCTCATATTTAACTTTTTTCCCCTCTCCAGACATATTTCAAAGAATATTTTAATGACAGTCACAGTACTTATCACTTAATAGGTATTAAAACTTAAAATGAGTTCTAGAGTTCCCGTCATGGGATGGGACAGCAGAAAAGAATCCTACTAGAAACCATGAGATTGAGGATTTGATCCCTGCCCTTGCTCAGTGGGTTAAGGATCCAGCGTTGCTGTGAGCTGCGGTGTAGGTCACAGACATGAGCTCATATCTGGCCTTGCTATGGCTGTGGTGTAGGCCAGCAGATGTAGCTCCAATTGGACCCCTAGCCTGGGAACCTCCATATGCAGCAGGTGTGGCCTTAAAAAGCAAGAATAAATAAATAAATAAATAAATAAATAAATAAAATAAGAAGTTCTGCTGTAGTGCATGCAGCAGGTTGAGGATCCGGCATTGCCTCTGCAGCAGAGCAGGTTTCCTATCTTGACAACCCCACCCGGCCCCACCCGGCCCCACCCTCCCTGGCAGAGTGGGTTAAGGATCTCACACTGCCTGAGCTGTGGCATTGGGCTCAGATTTGATCCCTGACCCAGGAACTTCCACATGCCATGGACATGGCCAAAAAAAGATTGTCTCTACATTCTGCCCAGAGACAGGAAAGCAATATTACTTTAGAATATAAAATACCTCCCAAATGTTAACCACCAACATAAGTTATTTACAAAAAATAAAATTACTTAATAAAAAAAAGGGCAACTGATTAAGCAGTTTCAGTTTACCAAGGGATGAACTAGTAAATACTGAAAACTCATAAAAAACCCACACCAAAGATAACAGAAGTTAACAAATGCAGTAATGTTTCTGCTACATCAGCATGTACCCTTTACAAATGTACATCAGAAAATAGCATAGGAGTCCCCATCGTGGTGCAGCAGAAACGAATCCGCCTAGGAACCATGAGGTTGCAGGTTTGATCCCTGGCCTCACTCAGTGGGTTAAGGATCCAGCGTTGCTGTGGCTGTGGCGTAGGCCGGCAGCTGCACTTTTGATTCAAACCCTAACCCAGGAACTTCCGTGTGCTGCAGGTGTGGCCCTTAAAAAAATAAATAAATAAATATAGGTGTTTTTTTTTTAATTTGATAAACATTTCAAATAACAAATCATTTACATATTTAATTTTACTTTACATTACTGACTTTTCAGTTTTATACAAAGCAGAACCTCAATAAATCTCTATCAAAGAAAATACGACTGAGGTATGATTTTTTTGATACTATGTTTAAATTCAGGGCAGGTAGCATAAAAATTTCAATTCAAAATTGCCCTTGAAAGGAGTTCCCGTCGTGGCACAGTGGAAACGAACCTGACTAGGAACCATGAGGTTGCAGATTCAATCCCTGGCCTCGCTCAGTGGGTTAAGGATCTGGCATTGCCATGAGTTGTGGTGTAGGTCGCAGACGCGGCTCGGAGCTGGCACTGCTGTGGCTCTGGGTGTACGCCTGCGGCAACAGCTCCAATTAGAGAACTTCCATGAGCCGCAGGTGCAGCCATGAAAAGACAAAAGACCAAAAAAAATAAAAGTCCTTGGAGTTCCCACTGTGGCACGGGACTGACGCCATCTCTGCAGACTGGGACCCAAGTTCGATTCCTGGCCTGGCACAGCGGGTTAAGGATCCGGCGTAAGTTGCAACTGTGGTTCAGGGTCCTGATCCCCGCCCAGGGATCTCCATATGCTGCAGGATGGCCAAAAAAGAAAAAAGAAAGGAAAATCGTCCTAATTGCTTTTTTAATTCCTCACTTTTTAAAATAGGAAACTATAAGGCTCTTATATTCAGATTTTGGTAATTTTTAATTTTACCAGAATTTATGCCAACAGTCACAAAATTTCATTAAGGCAAGCTAATTCTTATACACTGAATAACTACAATATTTTTAAGTTGACTCACTTACTAAGCAAGTACAAACCTAGAATTTAAGAAACATAGTTTCATAATCTCTTTAAATACTTTCCAGGCACCAAAAGAAAGTGGTTAACACATAGTAATTCAAGGAGTAATTTACTTCAGTATTTTAAGAGAAATAAATATCTGAGTGGTTTCCAAAGATATTTGGAAATTTTTAAAAATCAAAATCAAATTTTATATTTATTCTTTGTTAATCAAAAAAATTAATCAACTCAATTTCAGTCATATCTCTTTATAAGCAAAATCATACCTGTCCACAGAACGGCCTGGCCCCACCCCAAGTTCTGGACGTGCACTAGGTAAGAGGTAAGACAATCTGTCCATCACTGAGGATGCCACAGGTAAGGCAGCAACATTTTGATTTATTTTCTTAAGTTCATTCACAATGGCACTGGCAATGGACTTCAACACATGATGAGGAAGATGAAATGTAACCGTGGCCCACTGAAAGAGAATGGGAGTAAGCAAAGAAAAACTAAACAAATTTCACCAAAACTTAACTTATACGTTATAAGATAAAGAACTATTTATAGTATCAAGTCAGTTTACTCCATTAATTTATCATTTAAAGCAGGAACCTGCAATTACATAAAAAAAATGAAACTTCAACTAATCATCCTGAAAAAGAAAGTTTAGAACCAGATGAGTGCAAATCTTCTTACGTATCTTGTCCACAATTTAAGATAACTAAAATCATTTGTAAAATTCTTCATATTCCTCTAGCATATACACAATGGTAAGCAGAACTAGGCATTCAAATATCTCCATTCATAAAATACAGTTGTACAGTTTATCACTACAGGGTCATATAAGGATAGGCTTTGGAGGAGCAGTGTCTTATGTATCTTTTGTTGTCACCATAATCCAGCAAAAGTATCTAAAAGCATAGATCTTATAGTCCCACAGACTTGGATTCCAAGTCCAGCTTTACCACTAACCATGTGAACTTGGTCAAATTAACTTCGGTAACCTGCTGTGAAATGGGAAAAAGACAAGTATCTATTCACATAATGTTCTTATGAGAATTCAAGTGACAACTGGTACAGTGTCTAATAAAGTAAGCATTCAATAAATATTAACCACAATTAATATTAAAATAATTACTTAAGAAGTTAAACTGCAAAAAACACTAAGTATTATTCACCAAGGGAAATAAGTATATAAAGTAATTTCATCTTTATATCCTGTCCCTGCTTACTTATGAACAGTTTATATTCTGCCTAATACACTACAGGCAGCCTACGAAATCACTACTTTATATCACTGGAAAAACTTGTGGCCAGAAACATGATGTGAATTGGGGGGCGAGCCTCTTAAGTTGTTTCTCTATTCAACCTCTTCATAGAGCCAGAGCTTCTTAGTTGACAGGAAAGCCGAATTCCCTTGAGAAAGTATCCTACAACAATGCCCCAACAATATACACTGTAAATCATATTCCAAGCCTGCTCAAAGGCACTTGCTAACATTCACTGCAGTCACTGCGCATTAGGGAATAGAAAATATTGTGATCTTTCAAACATTACAAAATAGTAGCAGAGTTCCCACTGTGGCTCAGCGGTAACAAACCTGACTATAATCCATGAGGACATAGGTTCAGTCCCTGACCATGTTCAGTGGGTTAAGGATCCGGAGTTGCCGCAAGGTGCAGCGCAGGTCACAGACAAGGCTTGGATCTGGCATTATTGTGGCTGTAGTGTAGGCTGGCAGCTGCAGCTTCAATTCAATCCCTAGCCGGGGAATTTCCACATGCCGCAGGTGAGGCAAGGAAGGAAGGGAGGGAGGGAGTCCAAAAGGTAATTCAATTTTCACCAGTACAACAAGCAAGTAGCTTTCTACAATTTCTACAATACCTATTCCTTTCTCATTCTACATTGATGGCTTCATAGAAAACTCCATGTGATGAGATAATTGAGGAAGAAAACCTTTCGCTCGGACATACAGATAGTATTATGTTGGTATTATCCAAAGTGGATGGCTGCAGCATCACAGTCCCAATCAGGACAGTGGTAAAGATTAATCTTCCCAGTGGGCAAAACTTCAACCAGGACATCTAGCTGTTCTCTTTGGAGTGACAGTTGGCCAGTAGTAGAGGTTCTCAGTGATTAATGAACAGTAGCTTATCTTTTGGCTAGATGGTCAGGCATTTGGAAAGATCAGGATTAGCAGACTGTTAACAAGGAAGTCAAGGGCAAAGGTCTATGGACAGACATCTCGAAACAAATATAGTGTGAAATTATTTGTGAAATATGGGAATGCTCATCAAAAGGCATCCATTCTAGAGGAAATAACAGATTATACACATTATATGAATATCATTCACCCTCTCTCCACAGGCACTCCAGTGCTTCATCAATGGACCTGTAGGCAAAATACAATGACCACAGAAACAGAGGGTAAAGGTCCAATATGAACTTCCTCTCATCAACACTCAGCACGCTAACAGCAGGTTAATCTGCCGGTGACAGATACCAAAACTGAGTCACCCATTTTCCCAAAAGAACAGCCAAATATCTGATTGCAGGCTGATTATACTGGATTCCTACAGTCATGGATTGGGTAGCAATCGGTCTTCACTGTAATAGATATACATTCTGGATACCCATTTATCTGTTCTGCCCACAATGCTTCTGCCATAATATTAAACGACGACCTACGGACTAACAGAATGGCTTATATACCAACAAAGTATTCCATACAACCTTGCTTTTTACTTCTGACCAAAAAAGCACTTCATGGGGAGACGGGGGGAAGCAATAGGCTCCTGTCCATCAAATTGACTGGTCTTTTTCTTTTTCTCTTTACGACCACATATGCAAGTTCCCAGCCTAGGGATCAAATCGGAGCTGCAGCTACAGGCCTGCGTCACAGCCACAGTGACACCAAATCCAAGCCACATTGTCAACCTACAATATAACTTGCAGCAATGCTGGATGCTTAGCCCATTGAGCAAGACCAGCGATCGAACCTGCATCCTCACAGAGACTATGTCAGGTTCTTAAACTGCTGAGCCACAGTGGGAAGTCCCAAACTGACTGGTCTTACAGTGTTATCACATAGAAGGAGCTGATGTAACAAAGAAACTCATTTTCAGTACTAATTGGGAGAGATGCCTTAAAGGTTGGAGTTCTACCTTAGAGGTTTATGCATATGCTTTGAATTAACAACAACAAAAAAATACATGACACAGTTTCTCCTAACAGGGTCACTACTACACTTAATAATCCATTTACATTTTTTTTAAGCTTTAGGCTCTAGAGGTCTTATGTCAAAGATGTTTCACGAAGAATACAACAAAAGGTTCCACTGAATTAGATGCTGATACTGCTGCCCAGCAATTTTGGGTTCCTCTTGCTACTGAATTATCAGGCCAAGAAGGTGGTTATTCTACTGGCTAGAATGATTAAAGCTGACAAACATGGGAAATTGAGTTGATGCTAATAACAGAAGCAAGGAGAACTTAATCACAATCCAGGAGATTTCTCTAGGATGTCTGTACACTCTTTCACGACCAATAATGAGAGTGAAAGGATAGTCATAACAACTTAACACAGCACCACAGAGGAACTGGATCCTGCAAAAAGTGAAGACTTGAGTCAAGCCACCATGTAAAGACACTGACCAGGTAAAGTGCTGGCTAAGAACAAAAGGAATGTGGAACAGGTAGGAGAAGAAGGAGGTTGTAAAGTTTCTATAAAGGTTCAGGCTTTATAGAACTAAGGGAACACAGCAACAATATATACTTTCTCCCCTTCTTATTAGATAAATGAAGGATGGAAACAGAGTTTGATAGATACAGACATCGAAATTTAAACTTATTATTTTAATTAAGAGTTTTGGTTAGGGAGTTCCCGTCTTGGCACAGTGGTTAACAAATCTGACTAGGCACCATGAGGTTGCAGGTTTGATCCCTGGCCTTGCTCAGTGGGTTAAGGATCCGGCGTTGCCCTGAGCTGTGGTGTAGGTTGCAGACGCGGCTCGGATCCCGCGTTGCTGTGGCTCTGGTGTAGGTCGGCAGCTACAGCTTCGATTAGACCCCTAGCCTGGGAACCTCCATATGCCGCAGGACCGGCCGTAGAAAAGCAAAAAGACAAAAAAATAATAATAATAATTTTGGTTATAGTTAATTTAGTCTTTAGGTAGCACAGCTTTATTACCTAAATGCCTGAAACTGTAAATTTTAGCAGTAGTTAATCCATCCTAAATTCTGTTGGGATTTTGTGTCTGAACCGGGGATGGGGAGAGAATCTTCATTTGTAAAATGGACAGTTCCTCTTGTTAAGTAAAAGCATAATATTTGTTTATGAAAGTTCAAACACATATAGATGGTATATATGGAAAAGCAGAATAGCCAAAGGAGTGGACGCCAGTTATTAAACTATTGTCTCTCAGGTCTAAACCTACTCCCAAACCTACTTTTTCTCTCTCTTTCCCATCATGTTGGGGCTTGGATTCTGTAAACTACTGTCTCTTCTCTGCCAACTAGTTTCCTAGCTATTAAGTTCTGACAAAAGAACACAGGATGGAAATTGGAAAACATGAGGAAGGGAGAAAGACTGGTTCCTTGCTATTACTTGTCTTTGCTGCCAACATTTTTTTAGCAAAGGATCTGATGGTAGCAGTGGGTTCTTCTGGTCTTCAGAGGTTTTTCACTTCGTTTTCTTAACATTCCCAGAATCAATCACATAGAGCTCCCTCAGAGGCACTAACATTAGTCTAGTAGTACCTTCTTTTGAGATTTGAGTCTCAGTTCTACAAATTCCAATCTCCAAGTTCCTGAGTACCCACTTGGTTCCTCCTCAGAAGTCTGAGTCCCAGATACCCAAGACACATTCTTCAGTGAAAAAAAGAAAAAAAGGTATATACCGTAGTCTGAATATTCATTTCTCCCTAAATTCATCTATTGAAATTCTAACACTCAAATAGGACAGCATTAGTAGGCAGTTTTTGGAGGTACTTAAGTCATGAGGGTGCAGCCTTCTTTATAAAGGAGGCTCAACAGGGATCCCTTGCCTTTCCCACCACATGAGAACAGTGAGAAGATGCCAGCTATGACACAGGAAGAAGAACTTCACCAGAAGGAATACCACTCAATCAGTGGTATTCTGTTCTAGCAGCCTGAATAAACTAAGACAGTAAATATATCATGATATTTTTGTATAATTTCAACTGTAATTGAAAAGAAGATATTTATAAATACAAAAGTTATCTTTAGGAAAATATCTTTTACCTTTTACTTTATTTCCTGTGGTATAAAAATTTTATATGTACTACATTTATAACTTGCGAATCTTAATCTTAAAAGAAAACGAATTAACTAAATTAACAAAAGAATTAATTAACTACATCTAAGAATTTAATTCAAACCACCATCTCCCACAGACATCCTTGACATCAGTGTGAGGAGGAGGAGAAAGACAGAAGTATAGAGGTGTTCCTTCTATTATAACCCCTAAGTAATTTTTAACTTCTTACCTTAGCAACTTTGTGGTTTGCTGCAGTCTCATGAGATGTATTTTTCAAACCATCTTTGAGCTGTGTGATGAACAAATCATAACCCTCTGTACTAGAAATATCTACCTTTTCTAAACAAGCCGATAAGAGCTGTTGTGCCTAAATAAAAAATATGATCGCAAAAAATTAGACACAAGAAAAAATGTTAAATTCAGATCCTTATACAAATAGTTTAATCCTGACAAGTAGTTACTAAAGCTTACCCTTTTTAAACTTTTTTAAAACAAACTTAAATAATGTTTAAGGGCTGTTACAAAATTAAATGAGATAAAGCAATTTACCACATAGTAAAGTTTCAGTACATGGAGCTTTTATAAATCAAAGCAAGACAGAAAACACTGGACAAGAGGGATCATTCACTAAGTCAGCAGGTAATTAAAAAAAAAAATCTTAAAGCCCTTTGCATTGTTACCCACATATTCAATATGAACTACCTTAACAGAAATAAGTGGTCAATATATGGAAAAGAACATATCCACACGAATCCAACCAAACGTAGGACCCCATACTTTAGGTACCAACAGTGACAAACTAATGTGGTGGAAAGTCTACAAATAATATATGTGAACAAAAGAGTTCTAATTATTTAGGTAAAAAAAGAGAACTAACAACAGATGTTATGAGCTAGCAAGGTGAGGGAGGAAAAATACTGAAATATCTTTCATTGTAGACTATAATGTATATCTTTTATCAAGGATATACATTATTGTAAAGTTTCTGTAAAGGTTCAGGCTTTATAGAACTGAGGGAACACAGCAACGATACATACTTTCTTCCCTTCTTATTAGATAAATGAAGGATGGAAACAGAGTTTGATAGATACAGACATCGAAATTTAGACTTATTATTTTAATTAAGAGTTTTGGTTAGGGAGTTCCCGTCTTGGCACAGTGGTTAACAAATCTGACTAGGCACCATGAGGTTGCAGGTTTGATCCCTGGCCTTGCTCAGTGGGTTAAGGATCCAGTGTTGCCATGAGCTGTGGTATAGGTTGCAGACGCAGCTCAGATATCAACTGATCTAAATTCCAGCAGGTAGAAGAGTATAAAATATGTTCAATACGAATACAACTAATTCCAAAGATTTTAGACATATACCCAGATTAAGATATTCTGATGACAAAAAGATGGCTACAGTGTTTTCAGAAATCAAACTTCTGGTAACATGCTTTAAATATTAACATATACTACAAGACAGTGATATGACCCTAAATATGAATCTAAGTAGATATGTGTTGCTATCTCTTTTTTATAAAAAGTCTTTCAAAGAGAGAACAAAAAACATTTATACTGCACTTAAAATTCACAAATTAACACATTCCATGTCCTAAAAAAGCAAAATATTCTACAGTGACTTTATTAACTAATCATAAAGATCCACCAAATATAAAACAATTGGTAATCAACAACTTGGTATGAAGACAGAAAATAATGTCCTACATTATTAGGGAGTACAGCTTTATAATCTTTGATATTCTGAGATTATTTAGAATCTGATATATGTGAAAATTTTACTTCCAAGTTACATGATATGAATATCAAAGTGCACAAAAAGGATTTAAGTTAGGATAGACTCATAAATTAAGTAATTAATATATAAGAGAAAATATATATAACTGCAAATGTAAACTTGAATTGTTAAGAAACAAGATACACAGCAAAGATTATTGGTTGTCCATTAATATTTATCCCCCCCCTTTCTTTGGCCATGCCTGCGGCATGTGGAAATTCCTAAGCCAGGGATCAAACGCACACCATAGCAGTGACCCAAGCCACAGCAGTGACCACGCCAGGTCCTTAACTGCTAGGCCACCACAGAACTTCTTTATTCCTTTTTTAAATATTACAGGAAAAAGAACCACATCAGCTTAATGTGGCCATGTGACCAAATTCTGGCCAAATATCAAAAGGGTGTATGTGGGAGTTCCCGTCATGGCGCAGTGGTTAACGAATCCGACTAGGAACCATGAGGTTGCAGGTTCGGTCCCTGCCCTTGCTCAGTGGGTTAACGATCCGGCGTTGCCGTGAGCTGTGGTGTAGGTTGCAGACGCGGCTCGGATCCCGCGTTGCTGTGGCTCTGGCGTAGGCCGGTGGCTACAGCTCCGATTCAACTCCTAGCCTGGGAACCTCCATATGCCTCCATATGCCGAGGGAGCGGCCTAAGAAATAGCAACAACAACAACAGACCAAAAAAAGACAAAAAAAAAAAAAAAGGGTGTATGTGAAAGAGTTTGTAAAAAGGAACAAGAGAAATGAAGGAAGGGGAGAGAGAGAAGGTGGGAAGGGATGAGGGAGGTTGGTGAAGAGAAAAGAAGGGAAGGAAGGTGGGTAACACCAACATACTGCCCTGGCTTCCTGCCTTCCCTTTACCTACGACTGGGAACTAGTCAGACTTGAAACAGCTGTCTTGGACTCACAAGATGGCAGCTAAACGGTGAGGTAAGCCAAGCTGTCCCTATACTTGGCACTGCACTGTTACTAGAAAGAAACTATCTTGTGTAAATCATATTTAGGTGTCTCTGTTACAGTGGTTTAATCTGTTACAGTTCACACTGCAATACCATTTTAATAAGCATTGATTAATTATGAAGAGGAAAAATAAGTATTTAAAGAAAGTTGTGATCAGAGTTGCCATCGTGGCAGAGCAGAAATGAACCTGACTAGGAACCACGAAATTGCAGTTTTGATCTCTGGCCTCGCTCAGCGTTGCCGTGAGCTGTGGTATAGGTCGCAGACGTGACTCAGATCTCTCATTGCTGTCGCTGTGGTATAGGCTGGCAGCTATAGCTCCGAATGGACCCCTAGCCTGGGAATCTCCATATGCCTCAGGTGCAGCCCTAAAAAGCAAAAGAAAAAAAACTGAATTAAAAAAAAAAAAAAAAGTTGCAATCAATGTAAATTGTTTCTCTTTATTGGGGTACATATATAATATCCTCAAAGGATAATCTAATCCCATTGAATAGCTAATAGGTCTGAGACTTCATTAAGTAGAAAAGCATATTGACACTGATATCAACTTACCTCTGTAACAGGTAATTCAAGCTGAACCACATCATCCTGTTTTGAAACGGGAGTTTGCAGAGCAGTGTCTAACAACAAGATTCCATTAAGGTCCTTCCTACACCCTACTGCATAATCGTCCACAAATATAACTTTATCCACGGCAGAAATATACTGACATTTCACCTGTCCGCCCGGTTTAGCTGTTAAAAGAACAAAAAGTCAATACTTAAGATTTTAAGACGAACAGTCTATTTAAAATAAATGTTTACATGGGAACTAACTACAATTTAAAATATTTGGGAAAAAAATGCTCTAAACGATATTATTAGAACTAATTAAGGAGCTCCCGTCATGGTGCAGTGGAAACGAATCCAACTACGAACCATGAGGTGTCAGGTCTGATCCCTGGCCTCACCTAGTGGGTTAAGGATCCGGAGTTGCCAGAAGCTGTGGTGTAGGTCGAAGATGCAGCTCGGATCTGGTGTTGCTGTGGCTCTGAAGTAGGCCGGCAGCAATAGTTCCAGTTAGACCCCTAGCCTGGGAACCTCCATATGCCATGGGTGCAGCCCTAAAAAGACAAAAAAAAAAGAACCAATTAAATGGGAATATGCACTATAGATTAAAGTAACAATGTGAAACTATCAGAACTTGAAAACTCTAATGCTACTGTAGAAGAGACTATTACTGTTCTTAAAAACAAACATAAGAAATAGGAGTTCCCGTCGTGGCTCAGTGGTTAACGAATCCGACTATGAACCATGAGGTTGCGGGTTCAATCCCTGGCCTTGCTCAGTGGGTTAAGGATCCTTGCCCAGTGGGTTAAGGATCCGTGAGCCATGATGTAGGTTGCAGACGCGGCTCAGATCCTGCGTTGCTGTGGCTCTGGTGCAGGCCGGCAGCTACAGCTTCGATTAGACCCCTGGCCTGGGAACCTCCATATGCCACAGAAGTGGCCCTAGAAAAGGGAAAAAGACAAAAACAAAAACAAACAAAAAAAAAAACCCCAGAGAAAAAGTAGAGAGGGTAAAGAGGCATGATGTAGTCAACCTACTCATCACTACAGAGCAAAAGTAATAATCGTGCATTTGTGGGAGAATGATAAGCAAATGTGCTAAAATATTTAAAATTAAAATGAGTGGAATGGGGTAAAGGTTAGAGGGGAATACTTTGTACTACACTACTTCAAAATAAAATGTTTGCAAGTTTTTTAATATTCAGTATTACACAACATTGTAAAGCAACTATACTTCAATTTAAATAATAATTCAATATCTTCCTTACATCTTTTTTTTTTTCAAAAGTCATTGTTAATTCTATGGACAGTTTCTAGGTAATTATCTTAAAAGTTCTTTAGGGCTTTTTTTTAACAGCCACAATAGAGATATATGGAAGTTCCCCAGCTAGGGGTCAAATCAGGGCTGCAGCTGCTGGTCTATACCAGAGCCACGCTGGATCGAAGCCACACACGCAATCTACACTGCAGCTTGCAGCAACACTGGATCCTTAACCCACTGAGCAAGGCCAGGGATCAAACCCGCATCGTCATGGATACTATGTCAGGTTCCTAACCCACTACAACAACAGGAACTCCTCTAGGGCTTTTCTATCTGAGATAAAATTATGGCAAATGTTTACAACCTAAGTAAAGGAGTTCCCATTGTAACTTAGTGAGTTAGGCACCCAATGTCTCTATGAGGATGTGGGTTCAATCCCTGGCCTTGCTTAGTGGGTTAAGGATGCAGCAATGCTGTGAGCTGTGGCATTAGGTCACAGATGTGGCTCAGATCCAGTGTTGCTATGGCTGTGACATAGGCCACAGCTGCAAATCCAATTCAACCCCGGCCCAGGAACTTCCATATGCCACAGGTGTGGCCATAAAAATAAAAGTTAAAAAAAAAAAAAGAGTTCCCATTATGGCTCAGTGGTTAACGAATCCGACTAGGAACCATGAGGTTGCAAGTTCGATCCCTGGCCTTGCTCAGTGGGTTAAGGATCCGGCATTGCCGTGAGCTGTAGTGTAGGTTGAAGACACATGTTGCTGTGGCTCTGGTGTAGGCCGGCAGCAAGAGCTCCGATTAGACCCCCAGCCTGGGAACAGCCATATGCCACAGATGCGGCCCTAAAAAAACAAAAACACCAAAAAAAAAAAAAAAAAAAAAGTTAAAAAAAAAAACCAGTAGTTAAAAGAACTATTAACGTCTCTAGTTCAACTATCTCTAAGAAAAGAAAAAAAAACAAAAAACAAAAAACAAAAACAGGGTCAACCATCACTGAAGATCAATATTCCCTGGAGTTTCTGCTGAATCGGTATCAGAAGAGTATTTTAATGGAAAGCCAGTGAATAAACCAACCATAAAATCTCTCAGAATAAGTTATGGAAGAATTTCAAGAAGTCTTACAAAAGACAGTAAAAGATAGAAGCTTTAAATATAATACCAAAGCAGAAAGTTTGGAAAAGACAATATTGATTTCTACATTTTATTTTATAAACAGATTCATAATGAAACTAATGTTAAGTATTCTGCCATAAATACAGGGTCTCTGTAAAAAGACTTGAAAGAATGATGAATTATGAAATTTTATTGTACTAGAGAAGATACGTCACTGTGGTCAAGAAATCCTGCTGCCAGTATATCCTCTTCTAAACTCCCAGACAACTCTATAAAACATTCCTGGTATTAGTATGGTTGTTGCCTAATGATAAATCAGGGTTCTGTACATCAACCTCTAGAACAACTATAAAACATAAACAATAAATATTATGATTGGTTTTCTTAGTCCCAGATTATCATAGATCTCTCAAGTTCTTAGAATCATTATAAAACTGATTTAGAACTTATCCATTATATAAATAAAGCAAAGAAAAATCCATGCAATGTCTATAGTTCATTTGCAGATATGGAGGTTTGAAATATACATTAGCACTTAGGAAAATAATCTGTGTAATAAATAAAATAGGAATATTTACCTAGCACTCTGACCTCTCAATAATACCACAAAAAATCAAACAAATTATAGGAACTCAGGGTAAAACTGTATCAGATCTTGTAGTTTCAAAAGTCATTATTCTAATTTTTAAAATAGATTAGTTTTTTTTTACAGGAGATAGAGGTTCACAGCAAAACTGAGCAGAGGCACAGAGATTTCCCACACATGCCCTGCTTCTACACATAACCATAAAATTTTTAGAAACAAATTACAAACTGTTTTATTTTTTTCAGGGATATGTAATTAGGTAAGGAATATAAAGGCCACTATTTTGTTAAAACTTTCCCAAAGGGGTATAAAATGTGAGAATCTACACCAGGGTTTTACAACTAGGTTTCCATGCAACCCTAGAATTCCATATAACATCACTAGAGATCACTCAATAGACCATGATTGAATGTTTTTGAAGTTCTTTCACTATATAATACTAGCACTTAAAGTAATTCATGGTGACCAAGTAACCTCATTGGCCATTTCTTCAGGGGTCTTTCTAGACCATACAGTAACATGTAAGAGGACCACGTTTATTCAGATGAGTCCATTCCCCGTTTTTTGACCTGAGTTACAGAAGGCCATTCACAAGCAGTGACTGCTGTACTGCACAGGAAAAAGGCAATAAAGTGATTATCAGGCATACAAACCCAAAGACTCCTCAACCTTATATGACTTCATCTTAACTAATTACATCTGCAAAGACCTTATTTCTAAATAATATTATATTCTGAGGTCCCATGTGCACATGAATTTTGCAGGGAGATTATACAACCCACCACAGATTCTTTCTCTGAATCTTTTACTGAGCCTGACAACTTCTGAGAGAAACATCTGTCCCTGAACAAGTTGTAGATTTCTGTGAAGAAAAAATATCCTGCAGTGCACAAAGAATTTTGTAGAACCTTTCAGTCTTACATTTTTGAGCAAGGCTTTTCTTACTTAACAAGAGATAAGACCAGGGAAATTCTCTAATTTGAGGGGAAAATGAAATCCATATATGCTTAAATTTGACACAGAATTGAGTATCTGTACAACAAAAAACAACCAACAGTTTCACAATGAGAGGTAAAAAAATCAACATTTTAGTTATAAGAATAACAATTTTAAGCACATAAAGGTTCATAAAAGATGGAGTTCCCATCATGGCTCAGTGGTTAACGAATCCGACTAGGAACCATGAGGTTGCAGGTTGGATCCCTGGCCTCGCTCAGTGGGTTAAGGATCCGGCACTGCCGTGAGCCGTGGTGTAGGTTGAAGACAAGGCTTGGATCCCATGTTGCTGTGGCTCTGGTGTAGGTCGGCAGCTACAGCTCCAATTAGACCCCTAGCCTTGGAATCTCCATAAGCCACAGGTGCGGCCATAGAAAACACAGAGACAAAAAAAAAAAAAAACCAGATTCATAAAAGAGATGAAGAAACCTGTATTCGAGACAAGCTATGACACTAAGAAAACATCTTTTCAAAGTCTTATATGAGTTGGAAGGATCAAGATGGCAGAGAAGGAAGATGCGGCACTCACTTTCTCCCACAAACACATCAAAAAAAAAACAAAAAAACCCATCTACATGCAGAATGATTTGCCACAGAACACCTACTGAATGCTGACAGAAGACTTTAAACCTCCAAAAAGAGCAAGAAACCCTCCACATAACTGGGTAAAACAAAAGGAAAAAAATAGAGAGAGAGGAAGGAATCAGGATGGGTCCATCACTCCTGAGAGGGAGCTGAGAAAGAAGAAAGGAACCCACACCCTGGGAAGCCACCTAACTGATCTTGGAGATCAGCCAGGACAGAGGGACCTCAAAGCCACAAAGAAAAGCACTGCAGCTGGACTTAGGCAGGCAAAGCAGAGAGAGAGCCACAAAGACTATTGGCACCACCTCCCCTGGACACCATAGCTTGAGACACTCAGGTGGGGGCTGGGTGCTGAGACTCAGGCTCTGGAGGTGAGTTCCAGGGAGAGGACTAGGGTTAGCCATGTGGAGACCACCTGAGGGAACTAGAGAGCAGTGCACCAAGGGCTTGGGGAGCTGGGAGCCACAGCTAGGGAACCAGGAGGAGGTCTGAGCCTGAAGGAGAAGCAAAGTACCACTGTTGGGGAGGGCAAGAGGAGGAGAGGCGGACCACCATAGGAATTTCTGTGAATGTGTGGACTCTCTGAGGGCAGGGCTACGGGCATCAAGGCACCTCTTGTGCCAGCGATGCCCCCTCTTAAGCTAGTTACAGGTGGTGGCACCTCCTGTGTGGGCTAAGCAAGATGGAGTGCTTCTTGCATGGTCTACAGGTAATTGCAAACCACCACAATTACCTCTGACTCCAGAGGTGGGCATGGCCCTCCACCAGTAGGAGTCCTTGAACAGGCACCACTTGCAGCCCCAGTCACCTCAGAGGGTGGCAGAGAGGACACTGCAACTGAACACTGCCCATTGTTGGTCTCACTCCCCTGGGAACACATATGCCCTGCAGCTACCACTGCCAAATGCTCCAGGCACTGCCTAAACCTGCCTGAGGCTCATTACCACTTCCCAGGGCCCTGTAACTAGGAGCAGCCTGCACTACCTTCCCACAGGTCCTTGCTACTGTCCAAGAGCCTAGCAACCAAGCACTGACTACTAACCCTGCCCATTGCCTCCATCTCCCTGGAAGCACACACAGCAATCTTTCAGGAGGATAACAACCTCCTTACACTGAGGAAAGAGATAGCAAATATCCAAACACCCGCACCAAAAATAAATAATAAGCCCCCACAAAATATACAGAAGTGCTCCTGCATATAAATAGCCCTCCAAGACTACAGTGGTTGGTTTCCCTAAACTCACTGAATAAGAAAAATAAGCACAATGAAGAAGCTCAGGAACCATTCCCAGCTTAAAGAAAAGGAGAATTCACCTGAAGCAACAAACAATGAAACAGACCCTGCAGTTTGATAGAACTGAGTTGGAAAAGGAGACAGTGAAAATACTGAAGGAATTAAGGGCAAAAATGAAGGAATTAAAAGTGGATATAAATATTAATATAGATTAGCTTAGAAAGGAACTAGAAAATATACAGAGGCGTCAAGAAAAAAATTAGAAAATTCATTTGCAGAAACATAAACTGAGTTAAAGGCACTGAAGAACAGGATGAATAATGGCAGAGGAATGAATTAGTGACTTGGAAGAGAGAATAATGGAAATCACCCAGTGAAGACAGCAGACAGAGGAGTTCCCGTCGTGGCGCAGTGGTTAACGAACCCAACTAGGAACCATGAGATTGCGGGTTCGGTCCCTGCCCTTGCTTAGTGGGTTACGATCCGGTGTTGCCGTGAGCTGTGGTGTAGGTCGCAGACGTGGGTTGGATCCCACGTTGCTGTGGCTCTGGCGTAGGCCTGTGGCTACAGCTCCGATTCGACCCCTAGCCTGGGAACCTCCATGTGCTGCAGGAGTGGCCCAAGAAATAGCAAAAAAAAAAAAAAAAAAAGACAAAAAAAAAAAAGACAGCAGACAGAAAACTAATGAAAAAACAGGAAAGCAATATAACAGATCTATGGCTTAATATAAACTGGGCCAATCTACACATAATAGGGATTCTAGAAGGAGATGAAAAAGAAAAAGGAAAAGAAGATACATTTGAAGAAACTACGGCTGAAAACTTTCCAAACCTAAAGGAAACAGATGTCAATCAAGATTTAGGAAGCACAGAGAACCCTAAAGAAGTTGAACCCAAACAGGCACACACCAAGACATATTATAATAAAAATGGCAAAAGTTAAAAATAAAGAGAGGATTCTAAAGGCAGCAAGAGAAAAACAAAACAGTTAACTATAAGGGAACCCCCATAAGGCTATCAGCTGATTTCTCCACAGAAACATTACAGGCCAGAACAGAGTGGCAAGATATATTTAAAGTTCTAAAAGGGGGAAATGTGCAGCCTAGAATACTTTGCCCAGCAAAAATATCATTTAAAACAAAATGAGAAATAAATAATTTCTCCAACAAACAAAAACTGAAAGAATACAGCAATACTAAACCCATTCTAAATGAAACACTGAGAGGGCTTCTCTAAATGAAAAAGAGGTAAGAATAAATAGGATGAAGGAAATCACAATTGGAAAGTAATCGCTTAAATAAGCCAGTATACAGATCTAAAAGAAAAAAAAAAAAAACTATTGCAAAAGCGATGATAAACACAAGGAAGAGCAAAAGGATAAATAAGAAGATGCTAAAAAAGGACATCAAAATCATAAAATGTGGGGAAGGAAAGTAAGAAAATCCAGACCTTTTTTTTTTTTTAAAGAACATATCTGAGTTCCTATTGTGGCACAGTAGAAACAAATCCGACTAGTACCCACTAGGATGCAGTTTCGATCCCTGCCATCATTCAGTGGGTTAAGGATCCAGCGTTGCCGTGAGCTATGGTGTAGGCTGCAAATGCAGTCTGAATCCCAAGTTACTGCAGCAGTGGCATGGGGCAGCAGCTGTAGCTCTGATTTGACCTAGCCTGGGAACTTCTATATGCCATGGGTATAGCCCTAAAAAAAAAAAAGAAAAAAAGAAAAAAGGGAAAAGTAATAAATAATATACAAGGGAATTCCCATGAGCTTATCAGCTGATTCTTCAGAAGAAGCTCTGCAGGCCTGAAGGGAGTGGCAGAATATAGTTACAGCAATGAAACAAAAAGCATACAACCAAGAATACCATAACCAGGAGTTCCCATCATGGTTCAATGGTTAATGAACCCAACTAGTATCCATGAGGACACAGGTTAGATCCTGGCCTTGCTCATTGGGTTAAGGATCCAGCGTTGCTGAGAGCTGTGGTATAGTCACAGACAGGGCTTGAATCCCACAGTGCTGTGGCTATGGCTGGCAGCTCTAGCTCCGATTCAACCCCTAGCCTGGGAACCTCCATATGCCACAGTGTGGCCCTAAAAGACAAAAAAAAAAAAATACTATACCCAGCAAGGTTCTCATTTAGATTCAAGAAATCAAAAGCTCTACAGTTAAGCAAAAGCTAAAAGAATTCAGCACAACCAAACCAGCTTTACAACATGCTAAAGGAACTTCTCTGGGCAAAAAAGAAAAGGCCACAACTAGACACAAGAAATTTATGAAATGGGAACGCTCACTGGTAAAGGCAAACATACAGTAAAGGAAGGAAATCATCCATACACAAATATGATATCAAAAGTAACTGGGAGAGAAATAAAATTACAAATGCAGGATATGTGAAAAGTATTTGAAACTAAGAGATCAGCAATTTAAAACAATCATGTATATATACAGACTGTTATATACAAAACCTCATAGTAACGAACCAAAAATCTACAACAGCTCTACACACACAAAAAAGAAAAAGGAATGAAACACAACACTAAAGACAGTCATTAAATCACAATAAACGGGAAAAGAAAAAAGACCTACAAAAACAAATCTAAAACAACAAAATGAAAATAAGAACATACATTAACAGTAATTATAAGAGATAAAAAGGACACTACATAATGATCAAGGGATCAATCCAAGAAAGAGATATGACAACAGTAAATATATATGCACTCAATATAGAAGCACCTCAATATATAAGGCATATGTTAACAGACCTAAAAGGAAAAATCAGCAGTAACACAATAATAGTGGGGGACTTTTAACAATCCACTCACATCAGTGGACAGAATATCCGAGCAGAAAATCAATAAGGAAACACACACCTTAAATGACACATTGCACCAGATTGACTTAATGGATATTTTTAGAACATTCCATCCAAAAGTAGCACAATACATTCTTTTCAAGTGCACATTGAACATTCCCTGGGACATGCTGGGCTACCAAAGCAAGATTGGTAAATTTAAGAAAACTGAAATCCTATGAAGTATCTCTTCTGAACACAACACTGAGATTAGAAATCAACCACCCAAAAAAAAAAAAAAAAAAAAACCTGCAAAAAAAACATAAATATATGGAGACTAAACAAACATGCTACTGAACAACCACTGGATCAATAAAGAAATCAGAGGAATCAAAAAATACCTAGAGACAAATGAAAATGAAAACATAACACTCCCCCCCAAAATTTACACGACACAGCAGAGGCAGTTCTAAGAGGGAGGTTTATAGCATTACAAGCTTATCTCAGGAAACAGGAAATATCTCAAATATACAACCTAGGCTTAAAGCAACCAGAGAAAGAACAAACAAAACCCAAAGTTAGTAGAAGAAACAAAATCAAAATCATAATGATGAGAGCAGAAATAAATGAAATAGAGACTAAGAAAACACTAAAAGAGATCAATGAAACTAAAAGTTGGTTCTCTGAAAACATAAACAAAATTGATAAAACTTTAGCCAGTCTAAAAAAAAAAAAAAAAGATGACCAAAATCAATTAAAATCAGAAATGAAAAGGGAGAAGTTATAACCAACACCACAGAAACACAAATGATCATAAGAGTCTACTACATGCAACTACGTGCCAATAAAAAGGACAATATAGAAGAAATGACAAATTCTTTAAAAGGTACAATCTCTCAAGACTGAACCAGGAACAAATAGAAAATGTAAAGACACCAGTTACAAGTACTAAAAACAGATCTGGTGATCTAAAAACTCCCAACAAACCAAAGTCTAGGGCCAGATGACTTCACAGGTGAATTCTAACAGACATTTACAGAAGACTTAACACCAATCCTTCTGAAACTATTCCAAAACACTGTAGAGAAAGGAACACTTCAAAACTAATCCTATGAGGCTACAATCAACTCAATACCAAAATCAGGAGCTCCCGTCGTGGCTCAGTGGTTAACGAATCCGACTAGGAACTATGAGGTTGTGGGTTCGATACCTGGCCTTGCTCAGTGGGTTAAGGATCTGGCGTTGCCATGAGCTGTGGTGTAGGTTGCAGACGCGGCTCAGATCCCGCATTGCTGTGGCTCTGGCGAAGGCCAGCGGCTACAGCTCTGATTCGACCCCTAGCCTGGGAACCTCCATATGCTGCAGGAGCAGCCCTAGAAAAGGCAAAAAAACAAAAAAACAAAACAAAACAAAATACCAAAACCAAAGATTCCACAAAAAAAATTAAAGGCCAATATCAATGATAAACATAGATGCAAAAATCCTCAACAAAATACTAGCAAACCAAATCCACAATAAATTAAAAGGATCATACACTATGATCCAGTGGGATTTCCCCAAGGATGAAAAGGGATTTTTCAATATTTAAAATCAATCAATGTAATACAACACATTAACAAATGAAAGCATGAAAACCATATTTTCATCCCAATAGATACAGAAGAAGCCTTTGATAAAATTCCACATCCTTTTTTTTTTTTTAAGAGCCGCACCCGCAGCATATGGAAATTCCCAGACTAGGGGTCCAATGCGAGCTTCAGCTGCCAGCCTATGCCGCAGCAACACTGAATCCAAGACTTGCCTGCAACCTATGCCATAGCTCACAGTAATGCCAAATCCTTAACCCACTGAGCAAGGCCAGGGACTAAACCTTCATCCTCATGGAGACTAGTCAGGTTTATAACCACAAAGCCACAACAGGAACATAAACATTCGTTTATGAAAAAAGTCTCTAGAAAGTGGGCACAGAGAGAACCTATCTCAAAATAATAAAGACCACATATGCAAACCCACAGCTAACATCATTCTCAGTGGTGACAAGCTGAAGGAATTTCTGCTAAGACCAGGAACAAGACAAGGATGTCCACTCCCACCACTTTTATTCAACATACTTTTTTTGTAGAGTTCCCCCTGTGGCTCAGAAATAAAGAACCTGACTAGTATCCATGAGGATGTGGGTTCAATCCCTGGCCTCGCTCAGTTGGTTAAGAATCTGGCATTGCCAGGAGCTATGGTATAGGTTGCACAGCGGCTCAGATACTGCATTGCTCAGATACTGTATGGCTGTGGACATAAACAAAATGAAAAGACAACCTACAGAATGGGAGAAAATATTTGCAAACAATGCAACCAACAAAAGATTAATCTCCAAAACATTCAAACAGCTCATGAAGCTCATTATCAAATAAAACCAAACATCCCAATCAAAAAACGGGCAGAAGATCTAAACAGACATTTCTCCAAAGATACACAAATGGCCAGTAGGCACATAAAAAGATGCTCAACATCACTAATTACTACAGAAATCAAATCAAAACTATGAGGTACCACCTCACACTGGTCAGAATGCCATAATTAATAAGCTTACAAATAACAAATGCTGGAGAGGGTGAAGAAGAGGGAACTCTCTTACACTGTGGGAATGTAAATTGGTTCAACCACTAGAGAAAACAGTATGGAGGTTTCTTGAAAAATTAAAAATAGAGCTACTATATGATTCTGCAATCCCAGTCCTAGGCATATACCTGGACAAAACCACAATTTGAAAATATACATGCACCCAGTGTTCAATGCAGCACCATTTACAATAGCCAAAAGAGGGGGTTCCCATCGTGGCACAGTGGTTAACAAATCCAACTAGTAACCATGAGGCTGTGGGTTTGATCCCTGATCTCGCTCAGTGGGTTAAGGATCTGACATTGCCATGAGCTGTGGTGTAGGTTACAGACACAGCTCGTATCCCTTGTTGCTGTGGCTGTGGTGTAGGCTGGAAGCTGTAGCTCCGACTGGACCCCTGGCCTGCGAGCCTCCATATGCCGCAGATGTGGCCCTAAAAAGACAAAAGACCAAAAAAAAAAAAAAATAATAATAGCCAAAACATGAAAGCAACCTAAATGTTCACTGACAGATGAATGGATAAAGATGTGATACGCACACTCGCACACACTATGGAATATTACTCAACCCATAAAAAAAGAGTGAAGTAATGTCATTTGCAGCAACATGGATGGAGCTAGAGATTATCACTCAAAGTGAAAACAGCCAGACAGAAAGACAAATAGCATATGATATCACTTGTATGTGGCATCTTTAAAAAAAAAAAAAAAAAAACAAGATACACATAGAAAACAAAGAAATAGACATAAAAAACAAACTTATGGTCACCACAGGGGAAAGCAGAGAGGGTGGGATAAATTACGAAATTGGGATTAACATATACACACTGCTATATATAAAATAGATAAACAACAAGAACCTACTATATAGCATACAATAATATACTCAATATTTTGTGATAATTCTATAAAGGGAAAAAGATCTGCAAAAGAATAGATATATATATATAAGCAAATCACTGAATCCCTTTGTTATACAGCTGAAACACAACATTGTAAATCAAATATATGTAAATCAATTTAAAAAATTTTATTTAAAAATTTAAAAGGTTAAAATCCCACTCTGGCATAAACCATTAATAGTTTATTTTGTTTGCGTTGTGTGTTTACAATGTCTAAAAATAAATTTCTCAAAGAAAGATAAGCTATGCTTAACCAATATTTGCTAATTTTCTAAGATAACTTGGCTAAAAAGTCATTTTTGGTTTTTAAATGGAGGGGAAAAACTTTTACACATACCCTACACCTCATACTGCCCACTTTGTAGAATTTTAAATAGAAGATATCTAGAAAATTACTTTTAAACATACATGGATAAAGTTTAAAAAGAAATTCAAGCAGAAAAATTTAACAGAACTCAGAATCTCTCCATCTATACCAGAGATCAGCAAACTTATGAAAATGTCAAGATAGTAAATATTTAAGGCCTAAGATGACATATGGGTTTTCTCACAATTATTCAACTCTGCCACTACAGTGCAAAAGCAGCATGTAAATAAATGGGTGTGAATGTGTTCCAGTAGCATTTTAATTATCAAAGCAGGAGATAGGCTGAGGGCTGCAGAGGTGGCAGGTCACAGATTGCAGAGTCCTGATTGTCACTAACGACTTGCATTAGTACAGATATTTTTTGAAGGGCAGGAAAAATTTCACAGAAACAGAATGTTAAAGCCTCACAGCCAGGGAATTCCCTAGTGGCACAATGGGTTAAGTACCCAGCATTGTCACTGCAGGGTTCCCAGGTTGCTGCTGTGGTGCAAGTTTGATCCCCAGACTGAGAACTTCCACATGCTGTGGATATGCCATAAAAAAATTTCTTTAAAAAAGGAGTTTCCGTTGTCGCTCAGTGGGTTATGAACCCAACTAGTATCCATGAGGATGCAGGTTCAATCCCTGGCCTCACTCAGTAGGTTAAAGGATCCAGCGTTGCCAATAGCTGTGGTCACAGACATGGCTCGGATATGGCATTGCTGTAGCTGTGGTACAGGCCAACAGCTGCAGCTCCAGTTCAACTCCTAGCCTGGGAAATTACATATGCTGCAGGTAGGCTGTAAAAAAATAAATAAGCAAACAAATGAATAAATAAATAAATTTTTTTAATCGTAGCCAAAAAAAAAAAAAAAATCATAGCCAGATACAATAAGCCGCTGAAAACTAACAAAGAAAAATCTTAACAGCAACCAGAGAATATGTTACATACAAGCAACTAATAAATACAATATTAAAAATCATGCGATTTGCTAAAAACTGAACTATTTTTAAAGTACTGAAAAAATAAATTCTACATTCACCAATTTAAATTCTGTATTCATTAGGAATGAAAGTGAAATAAAGACATTCTCAGATGAGGGAATACTAAGAAGAAATTTTTGCCAGCAAACCTGCTCATTAAGAACCACAAAAAAAGTTCAAACAGATGTGAAATTACTTCAGAAGTATCAAAAATGAGGGGAAAAGCAAAAATAATGGTAAATATCAGTATAAATACAAGTGATGATTCTTCACCTCAGTTCTTTAAAATATATTTGACAAATGAAAGCAAAATTTATTACAATGTGTGATGTCTTCAATGTTATGTAGTTATAACTAGTCAACTATAACTTAGAAGAGGGTATGATAAGGTGGGAAAGGTTTGTACATGCCACTTAAAATGGTAAAATATTGATTTTAAATATACTGAGAGGAAGTTCCCTTTTAGCACAGAAGATTATGGATCTGATGCTGCCACAGCTGTGGCACAGACCACAACTACCACACAGGTTCAGTCTGTGGGAACTTCCACAGGTTCAGGCTGGGGAACTTCCAAATGTCATAGGTGTAGCCAAAAAATAAAAAATAAATTAGAAAAAATAAAAATTTAAATGAATATACATATACATACATATACTGAGAAAAGCATATATACTGCAATCCCTCAAGTAACCACAAAAACATATACAAATAGTCAAAAATCAAACCCAAATTAGCAGAAAGAGAAAAAATAGAGGAAAAAAGAAAAATCAAATAATAAAATGGATTATCTAAATCAAAATATCAACAATAACACTAAACATAAATGGCCTAAGAATGTCAATGAAACGACAAACTGAATTTAAACACACACAATCCAATTATATTATGTCTACGAGAAACCTTTACCATTCTAAAGGAGTAAAAGGATGGAAAAAAGATATATCATGCAAATGTTTATCAAAGAAAGATAGGATATTTATATTTAAATCAGATAAAGATCAGAACAAAGAAAATCACCAGGATAAATGAGGATATTACACGATAAAAAGGTAAATACGTGAAGAAGAAAAAGCAATCCTAAATATACACTCTAACAGAACATCCAAATACATTTACCAAAAATTAACAGAACTGAAAGGAGAAATAGGTATTCAATTACACCTGAAGACTTCAAATTTTTAGTAAATGATAAAACTAGTAGATAGAAAACTAGTAAAGACAGAGAAAAACTGAACACTATCAACCAATGACATTTTAAAAATACTCCACCTATTTACAGTAGAATGCATATTCATTTCAGAGGGACATCAAACATTCATCATGGCGGATCATAAAACAGACCTTGGAATTCCCATTGTGGAACAGCAGTAATGAACCCAACTGGTATCTATGAGGACACAGGTTCAATCCCTGGCCTTGCTCAGTGGGTTAAGGATCTGGCATTGCCAGGAGCTATGGTGTAGGTCGCAGACTCAGCTCAGATCCTTTAAAACTGTGGCTATGGCTTAGGCTGGCAGTTACAGCTCCAATTCAACCCCTAGTCTAGGAATTTCCATATGCTGGGGTGCAGCCCTAAAAAAAGACAAGAAAATTTTTTTTAAAATACAGCAGACCTTAGCAAATATAAAACAAGTAAAATTGAGAGTATGTTCGCTGACTATAACAGATTTAAGAAGAAACAATAATAGAAATATAACAGAAATTTCTAAATACTTGGAAATTAAATGACATATTTCTAAATAGTCCTTAGGTCAATGAAAAAGTCTCCAGTCAATCAGAAAATATTTTAAAAGAATGAAAATGAAGGAGTTCTCATCGTGGCACAGCAGAAATGAATCCAACTAGGAACCATGAGGTTGAAGGTTCGATCCCTGGCCTCACTCAGTGGGTTAAGGATCCAGTGTTGCTATGAGCTGTGGTGTAGGTTGCAGATGCGGCTCAGATCTGGCATTGCTGTGGCTGTGGCATAGGCCGGCAGCTGTAGCTCTGATTCAACCCCGAGCCTGGAACCCTCCATATGCCCCAGGGACAGCCCTAAAAAGCAAAAAAAAAAAAAAAAAAAGAAAGAAAAAGAAAAATGAAAATATATCAAAATGTGTCATATAAAGCTAAAACAGTGATTAGAGTAAAATTTGTAAGAAATGAATGCTTACACTGGGGTGGACAAAAAGGTCTCAAATCAATAACCTAAGCTTCCTACTTAAGAAAACTACGGGCAGTTCCCATTGTGGCTCAGCGGGTTACAAACCCAACCAGTATCCACAATGCTGCACATGGCCTCATGGATGTGGGATCCACCCCTGGCCTCGCTCAGTGGATTAAGGATCCATGTGGTCATAAACTGTGGTATAGATTGCAGATGCGGCTCAGATCCCACGTTACTGTGGCTCTGGTGTAGGCTGGCAGCTTCGGCTCCCATTTGATCCCTAGCCTGGAAACTTCCATATGCCACAGCTGCAGCCCTAAAAAGCAAAAACACTAGACAATGAACAAAACAAACATGAAAAATGCAAAAGGAAAGAAATAATAAAGATAACAGCAGAGATCAATGAAAGTGAAAATAGAAAAACAATAGAGAAAATCAACAACTAAAAGAGGTCTTAGGAAAAAAATCAATCAAATTGACAAAGCTGGAGTTCCCGTCGTGGCGCAGTGGTTAACGAATCTGACTAGGAACCATGAGGTTGCGGGTTCGGTCCCTGCCCTTGCTCAGTGGGTTAAAGATCCGGCGTTGCCATGAGCTGTGGTGTAGGTTGCAGACGCGGCTCGGATCCCGCGTTGCTGTGGCTCTGGCGTAGGCTGGCGGCTACAGCTCCGATTCGACCCCTAGCCTGGGAATCTCCATATGCTGCGGGAGTGGCCCAAGAAATAGCAACAACAACAAAAAGACAAAAAAAAAAAAAAAAAAAAAAAGAAAAGAAAAAAAAAACAAATTGACAAAGCTGTAGCAAGACTCAAAGAAAAAAAGATACAAATTACTAATAATATCAGGAATGAAAGAGAAGCTAGACTATAGATTCTTCAGACATCAAAAGATAAAAGAATACTAGGACAACTCTATGCACATAAATTTGACAACACAGGTTGTCAAAACAAATAAATTTGACACACCATATGTTAAAAAGATAACAGAATAATACAGATAGATCTACACACAAATTTGAAAATACAAGTGAAAGAAACTCCTTAAAAACCACAAAGTAGGAGTTCCCATCATGGCATAGCAGAAGCAAATCCAACTAGGAACCATAAGGTTGCAGGTTTGATCCCTGGCCTCATTCAGTGGGTTAAGGATCCAGCGTCACAGTGAGCTGTAGGTGGCAGATGTGGCTTGGATCTGGCATTGCTGTGGCTCTGGTGTAGGCTGGCAGCAACAGCTCCAATGAGAACCTGGGAACCTCCATATGCCATGGGTGCAGCCCTAAAAAGACAAAAGAAAAAAAAAAATCCACAAACTACCATAATATCTAAAGTGAAACAGATAATCTGATTTAAGTAAAGTGAATTCATAGTTTAAAACTTTTTCAAGAAATCTCTAGACTTACCTGAGTAAAGAATTCTATCAAACATTTAAGTAACACCAATTCTACACAATCTATTTCAAGAAACAGAAGAAAAATCATACCCAAATTCACTATATGAGGCCAGAACTAATCTGATAACAAAACTAGAAGAGTATAAAATAGAAACTACAGGAGTTCCCATCATGGCTCAGTGGTTAACAAATGTGACTAGGAACCATGAGGTTGCGGGTTCAATCCCTGGCCTTGCTCAGTGAGTTAAGGATCCGGCGTTGCTGTGAGCTGTGGTGTGGGTTGCAGACACAGCTCGGATCCCATGTTGCTATGGCTCTGGCGTAGGCCGGTGGCTACAGCTCCGATTCAACCCCTAGCCTGGGAACCTTCATATGCCGTGGGAACAGCCGGAGAAATGGCAAAAAAACAAAAAATAAACAAATAAAATAAGATAAAGTAAAATAGAAACTACATACCATTATCCCTCATAAAGACTGATGCAAAAACCCTCAACAAAACAAAAGCAAATGGAATTTAGCAATATATTAAAATAGTAATACACCAGCACCAAGCAGGGTTATCCTAGGAAAGCAAAACTGGTTCGATGTCAAAAAAAAAAAAAAAAAAAAAAAGTAAAGCTACCATGTTAATTGCTTAAAGAAGAAAAACCACATAAGCCAAAGATGCATCTGGCAAAATACAACATCCTTTCATGGTTGGGGGGGCGCGGGGGGGGGAGCCCTAAGCAAATTAAGAGGGAATTTCCTCAACCTGATAAAGAAAAGAGAGCTACAGAAAGTCTGCCACTATTAAATACTTGGTAAAAGAAGGAACACCTTCCCCCTAAGATAAGGAACAGGATAAGGATATTATGTTCTCACCACTTCTATCCAATATATAACTAGAAGATCTAGCCACTACAATAAGAAATGAGAAGCAAGACAGATTAGAAATGAAGAAATGAAACTCCTTATTGAGACCCATGATTACCTATGTAGAAAATCCCAAAGAACCTTAAAAACAACAACAAAAACAACAAAAACTTGTAGAGCTGACAAATGAGTTTTAGCAAGGTTGCAGCGAACAAGGTGAATACACAAAAATCAATTAACTGTATTTCTATATACTAGCAATGATGAATCTGACACCAAAATTTACCAAAAAAAATTAAGCTTATTAGAGCTCTAAAAACATAAAATAAAATACATAGCTATATATCCAACAAAAGGTATACAGAATAAGAATGCTGAAAAGTGCAAATGACCAATGAAAGAAATCAAAGAAGACCTAAATACAACTAAGGTCATGGACTGGAAGAATCAACATAGCAAAGATACCAAAGAGTCCCCAAACTGCTCTAAAGATTTAAACCAATTTCAATCAAAATCCAAGTAGGGGAGTTCCCGTCTTGGCGCAGTGGTTAACGAATCCGACTAGGAACCATGAGGTGGCGGGTTCGGTCCCTGCCCTTGCTCAGCGGGTTAACGATCCAGCATTGCCGTGAGCTGTGGTGTAGGTTGCAGACGCGGCTCGGATCCCGCGTTGCTGTGGCTCTGGCGTAGGCCGGCGGCTACAGCTCCGATTGGACCCCTAGCCTGGGAACCTCCATATATCGCGGGAGCGGCTCAAGAAATAACAACAACAACAACAACAATCTCAAAAAAAAAAAAAAATCCAAGTAGGATTTTTGAGGATTTTGAGTCCAAAATAATTTGAAAAGACAAAGGAACTGGAATAATCAAAACAATTTTGATAAAGAATAAAGTTGGACATATCATACTGCATGACTTTGAGACCTGCTATCAAACTTACAGTACTGTAAAAAACTGTGCTACTGGCAAATGGACAGACATTATTAGATACACGGAACAGACTACAATCAAGAGATAAACCTGCATAAATATGCCCATTTTATTTTTTTTTCTCCCTGCACAAGCCACTGTAGGATCTCAGTTCCGAGGCCAGGGACCAAACCTAGCCTGCAGCAGTTAAAGCACTGAATCCTAACCACTAGACCACCAGGGAATTCCCTAATGATTTTTTTAATTGTGGTAAATTATACACTACATAAAACTTATTTTAACCAGTTTTAAGTATACAGTTCCGTGCATTAAGTACATTCACCCTGTTGTGCAACCATCACCACCATCCATCAAAAGAATCTTTTCATCTTGCAAAACTGAAACTCTAGGGAGTTCCCTGGTGACCTAGCAGGTTAAGGATCCAGCTTTGTCACTGCTGTGGCTCCGGTCACTACTGTGACATGGGTTCAATCCCTGGCCCAGGGAATTTCCGAATGCTGTGGGTGCAGCCAAAATCCTGAAAACTCTATAACCACTGACACGAACTCTCCACTTCCATTTCCGTAGAATCTACCAACCACTACTCTACTTTTTCCTGTCTCAATGAAATTACCTAAGTGGCATCGTACAGTATTTGTCCCTTTGCGACTGGCTTATTTCACCGAGCACAATGTCTTCAAGGTTCATCCATATTGTAGCATGTGTCAGAATTTCCTCCCTTTTTAAGGCTAATATTTCACTGTTTACATAATAACACATTTTGTTTATTCATCCACTGATGGGACACTTGGGTGGCTTCTACTATGAACATGGTGTACAAACAGTTCTTCAAGATCTTGCTTTTAATTCTTTATAACTTATACTCAAATGTGGAATTGCAAGCTGACATGGTAATTTTTAATTAGTTGAGGAATTGCATACTGCTTTGCACAGCAGCTGCACCATTTTATATTCCCACCAACACTGCAAAAGGTAGATCTCTCTACATCCTTGCCAACACTTTCTCTTCATCTTTTTATTTTTTTAATAAAAGCCATCCTAATGGGTATGAAGTGGTACCTCACTGTGTTTTGATTTTTATTTTCCTAATTAATGAAGCTGAGCATCTTTTCATGTGCTTGTTGGTCATCTGTTTACCTTCTTTGGAAAAATGTCTATTTAAGTCCTTTGCTCAGTCTTTACTAGGCTATTTGTTTTTTGCTTTGTTGAGCTGTAGTTGTCTATATATTTTGAATTCTTTAAATATATCTGGTTATATCTCTAGATATGTGATTTGGCAAATATTTTTTCTCATTCTGTGATTTACCTTTTCACTGTGTTGACAGTGTCCTTCAACACACAGAAGTTTTTCGATTTGTCTATTTTTACTCTGAGTGCTTCCGCCTTATGTCAATTTGTCATATCCAAGAAATCATTGCCAAATCTAATATCTTGAAGCTTTTCCACTTCATTTTCTTCTAAGAGCTTTATAGCAGCAGCTCTTACATTTAAGTCTTTGAACCACCCTGAGTTAATTTTTTAATATGGTGTTTTGTTTATGTTTGACTATAGCACATAGTGTATATGACTGTATAACAATCAAAGTCATGTGGATATACAGTTTTCTGTGTGTGCATATCCAGTTTTCTCAGCACTATTTCTTTTTTTTTTGTCTTTTTTTTTGTCTGTTGTTGTTGTTGTTGCTATTTCTTGGGCCGCTCCCGCGGCATATGGAGATTCCCAGGCTAGGGGTTCAATCGGAGCTGTAGCCACCAGCGTACGCCAGAGCCACAGCAACACGGGATCCGAGCCGCATCTGCAACCTACACCACAGCTCACGGCAATGCTGGATCGTTAACCCACTGAGCAAGGGCAGGGACCGAACCCGCAACCTCATGGTTCCTAGTCGGATTCGTTAACCACTGCGCCACGACGGGAACTCCAGCACTATTTCTTGAAGAGATCGTACTTTCCCCCTTTGAATGGTTCTTGGCCTCCTTGTCAAAAATCACTGAACCATATATATAAGTGGTTAATTCTGTGCTCATTATTCCATCAGTCTTTATGTCTATGTCACAACCGCATTGTTTTGATTACTACAGCACTGTAATAGTAAGGTTTTCCTTTTAATTAAAGCATAGCTGACTTGTAATTTGTGCCAATTTCTGCTGTAAAGCAAAGTGACCCAGTCACTCACACACACACACACATGCATTCTTTTCCTCATATCATCTTCCATCATGGTCTATCCCAAGAGATTGGATACAGTCCCCTGTGCTATATGAGGACCTCATTGCTTATCCATTCTAAATGTAATAGTCTGCATCTACTAACTCCAAGTCTAGCCCACTCCCATCCCCCCACCCCCTTGACAACAGTAGTAAGTTCAGAAATCAGGAACTGTGAGTGCTCCAACTTTCTTCTTTTTTTTTTTCTGTCTTTTGTCTTTTTCAGGCCGCACCTGCAACAATATGGAGGGTCCCAGGCTAGGGGTCTAATCGGAGCTACAGCTGCCAGCTTACACCACAGCCACAGCAATGCCAGATCGAGCCGCATCTGTGACCTACACCACGGCTCAGGGCAACACCGGATCCTTAACCCACTGAGCAAGGCCAGGGATCAAACCCACAACCTCATGGTTCCTAGTTCGATTCATTTCCTCTGTGCCACAACAGGAACTCCCTTTCTTTCTTTGTTTTTTTTTTTTAAGAATGTTTTGGCTAGGAGTTCCCGTTGTGGCGCAGTGGTTAACAAATCCGACTAGGAACCATGAGGTTGAGGGTTCGATCCCTGGCCTTGCTAAGTGGGCTAAGGATCCGGCGTTGCCATGAGCTGTGGTGTAGGTCACAGACACGCGGCCTCGGATCCCGAGTTGCTGTGGCTCTGGCGTAGGCTAGCGGCTACAGCTCCGATTAGACCCCTAGCCTGGGAACCTCCATATGCCGCAGTAGCAGCCCAAGAAATGGCAAAAAGACAAAGAAAATTTTTTTTAAAAATAGAATATTTTGGTTATTTGGGAGTCCCCTGAGAATCCATATAAACTTGAGGATGGATCTTCCTATTTCTGCAAAAAAAAAAAGTCATTAGGATTTTAATAAGGATTGCCATGAATCTATAAATAGCTTTGTATAATACTGACTTCTTAAAAAAATACAGAAAATATCAGAGTTGCCTTCATAGGTTAACAAGCCTAACTAGGATCCATGAGGATGCAGGTTCAATCCCCGGCCTAGCTCAGTGTGTTAAGGATCCAGCGTTGTCATGAGCTGTGGTGTAGGTCGCAGACATGGCTCAGATCCCACGTTGCTGTGGCTGTGGCGTAGGCCAAGAGCTGCAGCTCCAATTCGACCCCTAGCCTGGGAACCTCCATATACCACAGATGAGACCCTAAAATGCAAAATATATATACACATATATATACATATAGAAACTATCAAGTGCTGGCAAGGATGTAGAGAAAGTGGAATTCATACATTTCTAATGGAAATGCATAATGGTACAGCCACACTAGTTTGATAGTTTCTTATAAAGTTGAACATACCTGAGTAAATGGCCTTGCAATCTCACTTCCATGTATTTATCCTAGAGACATAAAACCTTTGATTTACACAAAAAGAAACTATACTCAAATGATTACAGTAGCTCTATTCTTAATTACTAAAAGTATGTCCTGCAAAGAGTGACTGACTGGAAGTCCTGTTGTGGCTCAGCAGTAACAAGCCCAACTAGTATCTATGAGGATAAGGGTTTGATTCCTGGCCTCGCTCAGTAGGTTAAGGATCCAGCATTGCCGTGAGCTGTGGGGTAGGTCGAATATGTGGCTCAGATCCTGCCTTGCTGTGGCTGCAGTGTGGGCCAGTAGCTGCAGCTCTCATTCAAGCCCTGGCTTGGGAACTTCCATATGCCACAGGGTGCAGCCCTAAAAAGCAAAAAAAAATAAATAAACACAAAGAGTGACTTAATAAATAGTGAAACATTCATGATGGAATACAACTTAGCAGCAATGAAAAGGAATGAACTAAGGATACATGCAACAACCTGATGGCCCTCAAAGGCATTATGCTATCTATGTGCAACAAGTCAGTACCAAAAAGTTGGATACTACAGGATACCATTTCCATGACATTCTAGAAAAGACATAACTAACAGTGCAGAGAAAAGATCAGTGATTGCCAAAGGTTGGGGCAGGGAGATGTTGACCACAAATGGATACCAGAGGGAATAACACATGGAACTTTTTCAGGTGTTGAAAATGCCCTATATCCTTACTGTGGTGATGGTTACAAATACCTATTCATGTATTACTAGGACACACAACAAAAAGAGGCATTTTACTGTAATCATTAACCAAAATTTATTTTTATATGATATATAAACACAGGAAAATATTTACAATACAGTTTTAACAAAGTAAAGGGGGGAGTTCCCGTGGTGGCGCAGTGGTTAACGAATCCGACTAGGAACCATGAGGTTGCGGGTTCGATCCCTGCCCTTGCTCAGTGGGTTAAAGATCCGGCGTTGCCGTGAGCTGTGGTGTAGGTCGCAGACGCGGCTCGGATCCCGCGTTGCTGTGGCTCTGGCGTAGGCCAGTGGCTACAGCTCCGATTAGACCCCTAGCCTGGGAACCTCCATATGCCGCGAGAGCGGCCCAAGAAATGGCAAAAAGACAAAAGAAAAAAAAAAAAAAAAACAAAGTAAAGGGGGATAGTTCATAATGTATCTTACAATCTAAATTCCATAAATCTATATTAAACAATAGAAAAAAGTAAAAAAGAACTTGTTATACACCAAAACACTAAGACTACCCTTCTCTAGGTAATGAAATCATAGATGACTACACTTCATCTTAGTTTATCTGATGTCTTCTAAGTCACTTTTAAGATAAAATTTTTCAAAGGAAGTAAACTGTGTTTTTTAAATTAGTTAACAATTCTAATACCAATTATAAAATAATACCAATTTTACTTTATAAAACGGCCAACTCTATCAATGCACTATTCATGTGCATCCCTACAAAACTTGGAAAAATATTATGAGAAATATATCATACTCACAAACTGACACACGCACTGTAACAGTCCATCTCCACTGAGATATCATTAGACTTCAATTTTTTTTTTTTTCTTTATAGGGCCGCACCGCAGCATATGGAGTTCCCAGGCTAGGGGTTGAATCGGAGCTACAGCTACTGGCCTACATCACAGCCACAGCAACACGGGATCCGAGCCTTGTCTGCGACCTACACCACAGCTCACAGCAATGCCAGATTTTTAACCCATTCAGCAAGGCCAGGGATCAAACCCCCAACCTCGTGGTTCCTAGTTGGATTCATTTTCGCTGCACCATGACAGGAACTCCTAGACTTCAATTCTTAAGATAGTCTACCATCATATTCAAACACAAATACCATTCAAAGTTAAAAAGTACAAAACTAATGTTAGGTTCTTACAAAGCCTTTAAAATATAATTACAGTTACCCAAAACAAAGTCATTTAATAATAATTGTTAGTACACTGTATTATTCAAAGCCAAAATGAGTATTTCTGTAAAACAGAACTTGATGCAAAGCAAAGAAATCCTGGGAAAGTTCAATGGCTAGACCATGAAGAAAAACTAACAAATGAATAAAATGCAATGCAGGGATAGTACTTGTCCAAGCAGGAGAACCAACATCTACCTAAGCCTGGAAAAGTTTCTCCAAAAGATACAGAATTACTTGAATTATGAGTTCCAGGAGGAGTTCTTGTAGTGGCGCAGCAGAAACAAATCTGACTAGGAACCATGAGGTTGTGGATTCAATCCCTGGCCTTGCTCAGTGGGTTAAGGATCTGGCATTGCCATGAACAGATGTGGCTCGGATCCTATATTACTATGGCTTGGGGTAGGCCAGCAGCTGTAGCTCCGACTGGACCCCTAGCCTGGGAAACTCCATATGCCACAAATGCCACCCTAAAATTTTTTTTAAAAAAAAGAGTTCCAGGATGTCCCTGGTGGTCTAGCAGTTAAGCATCCAGCATTGTCACTGCTGTGGCACAAGTTCGATCCCTGGTGAGGGAATTTCTGCATGTCACGGCATGGTCAAAACAAACAAAAAAAAGTTTCAAGTTTCAATTCTCCCTCTTCACTTTGTCCAAAAGTGCCCCCCCCCCAACCATTCATTTTGCAACCATCTTAAGCAGCTGATATCAACTCAGAAAGTTTTGAGAACACAATTACCACTGAAAATTTTCCATGGATAGAATTCAATCTTAAAGGACCCTGCAAGAAATTGTGTGGCCTTTTTCATATATATTTGTTCAATTTTTCACAGTTAAATCTCTCCCACCATCCAGGATACATAGGTTATAGTCTTCCTTCAGGATTTTGATCTGGGTATAATTAAGCAAAATTTTGGAACTTACCTATCTTGATACTGCACAAGAGAACCCTTAACCATCTGTAAATAAATTCCTGTTGCTACACAAAGTTGCCCCTTTGAGAAGCAACTTAGCTACAAATCAATACAATTCTACAATTTGGAGGATGCACCAATTTCCACTTGGGGCACATAATTGAAACTACTATTCTCTGTTTAATATAGATGGCACAAGTCTCCAGACTAATAGTCACACGGATTTCTTATCATTCCTCACATAGCCTACATTTTCAGTCAGTGCAAGTCAAATTCCATCCAAATATGATGAAAATCCACCCAGCTGTTTTTGCATACTACAATAATAGCCCAACAGAAACTTCTCCTGGATATCTGTCTTACTGCTCACATCACTGGCATCTTTGCTCAAGTGCCATCTCAGAGAGACACTCCCAGGCCACACAGCACAAATATACCCACCACCATCTCATACTAGCTTTGATTTCTTAAGGCATTTATCACCACTTGATTTGTGCGTGTGTAACACACCTCTTTCCATTAAACTATGAGCTCAAGGAAAGCAAAGACTTTTTTAGCTGCTACATTTCTAGTGCTTGACACGAAGTAAATGTTTTTGAATAAATGAGTCATTTTCTATAATTTTGAAGAACTTTTTTTTTTTTTTTTTTTGATCTTTTTAGGGTCGCACGAGCGGCACATGGAAGTTCCCAGGCTAGGGGTCAAATCAGAGCTATAGCCACCAGCCTATGGCTGAACCACACAGCAAGGCGGGATCTGAACCACATCTGGGATCTACAGCACAGCTCACACAACGCCAGATCCTTAACCCACTGAGTGAGGACAGTGATCAAACCTGTGTCCTAATGGATGCTAGTCGGGTTCATTAACAATTGAGCCACGATGGGAACTCCTTGAAGAACATTTTAATATATTAAAACTAAACTATAAAGTGATAAAATGCAACATTCTCACAGTTAGCTTCTTTTTTTTTCTTTTTTTTTTTTTTTTTAATGGCTGCACCCATGGCATATAGCAATTCCTGGGCCAGGATCTGAATCCGAGCTGCAGCTGCAACCTATGCCACAGGTGCAGCAATGCCAGGTCCTTTAACCTACTGCAGTGGGCCAGGGGTTGAACTCGCACCTCTGCAGCGACCTGAGCCACTGCAGATTCTTAACCCACTGTACCACAGCAGGAACTCCCAGCTTTTTTCTTAATACAACTAGAAACAACAAAAAAAACTTACACAGCTCAACAGCAAAAAAAGCCAACAACCCAATGGAAAAATGGGCAAAAGACCTGAACAGACACTTCTCCAAAGAAGTTATACAAATGGCCAACAAGCACATGAAAAAATGCTGAACATCACTGATTATTAGAGAAATGCAAAATCAAAACTACTATGGGGGGAGTTCCCGTTGTAGCATAGCAGAAATGAATCCAACTAGGAACCATGAGGTTGTAGGTTCGATTCCTGGCCTCACTCAGTGGGTTAAGGATCCGGTGTTGCTGTGAGCTGTGATATACAGGTCATAAGACATGGCTCAGATCAGGCGTTGCTACTGCCAGAGCCACAGCAATACAGGATCTGAGCCGCGTCTGCAACCTACACCACAGTTCACGGCAACGCCGGATCCTTAACCCACTGAGCAAGGCCAGGGATCAAACCCACAACCTCATGGTTCCTAGTCAGATTAGCTTCCGCTGTGCCATGAACTTCTGCTCCAGGCCTTTTAAATCAGAATACTGGTACCAGAGCAGAGTATATACCATTTTTTTCTTTTTATGGCCACACCTGCCATATATGGAAGTTTCCAGAGCATATTTTTAAAAGCCCCCCTGATGATCCTAATGAGCATCAAAGGCTGAGTACAACTGAGCTCTACCATCTCTTCAGTCTTACTTGTCTCTTCAATTTCATAAATCCAAATACAAGTAAAGAAACAAATCATGAAGATTTTAACTCCTGGTGCCCACAATAAATCTCAAAGAAGACACTCCTATCTGCCCTACTCAAACATTTCTATCACTTCCTCTAAAAAGTAAGCATTATATTTATCTCCTCTACAATACCTCCCTGACTTAACATACTCGAACTAGACCACACTTTTTTAGTCACAAATTGTTTTATATAGCAATTAGCTTCTTTTTTGTCATCTGTACTTCCCTTTCCTACACTCTACACTCAAGGAATTTGGCTTAACGTCTCTGTATCCCTCACATTTGAAGTACAACTTATAAAAAATGTCTACGTTCATTATCACATCACATTATGAAGCAGTCTGGGCAAGATCTACCAGGCCATTTTAGAAGTGGTAACTCAGAAGTGTCTTGCCCAAGGCACCTCTGGCATAAGGCTATGAGCAGTACAATGCACACACCAAAGAGGTACCTCTCACCCACCTCTCCACTATTTTCACATACTACATTACAGAAATCTATTCTTGTTTCTATTTTCTGGCTGCTCCCATGGCATGTGGAAGATCCCAGGCCAGGGATCAAACCTGCACCACAGCAGTGACTACGCCAGGTGCTTAACCCTCTAGGCCACCAGGGACCTTCTATCTACAGTTATGGCTAACATTCCTAAGGACAGATTTCCAAACGTTCAACAACTTAAGTATGGTTACAACTACATATCTCCAGTTAAACAATAAGAATATAATACATGCACATTTGCCTCTGCTCCTTCCCATGCTCCCACTGGAGAGATAGGAAAGAAATACTGAAGAAGGCATTAAAAGAGCCCACAAAGACAGAAAGAGCAAGTGAGATGACAGCAACAAAATTTCTGAATTTGGAGGACAGATGGAGGAATGTTAACTGACATCTTCCCCCATAAAAATCTCAAGACTAAGCCAGCAGAAAGGAAAGCCCACAAAGTATGTGTTACGGTATTTTTCAAATTACACAGATAATATTAAGTCTAAAATAAAAGTTACTTAAAAGTAGAAGCGTTTTGCAATACTTTTTCAATTAACTGATACTAAAAACATACCTATCATAATAGGGCCTTACATTTTTTTCATCTGAAACTGGGAGTTCTTACAGTTAAAAACATGGGAGACATAGCCCAGGAGGACCAAGTCCAAGATCTTCAGGCTACACCATCACTCCCTTCGTCATGCTTTGCACTCAATACCAAACTGCTTATAACAAATATCACCTGCTTCATGCCTCTACTCTTGCTCATGCTGTTCCCTCTACCTGGCTAAACTACTTTTCTCATAGTTCTCAATGCTATTCAGCAGGATTTCCTTGTAAATCTATTCTAAGTTGTGTCTGATAAGCCCAAGCTCCCAATCCCTCCCACTCCCTCCCCCTCCCATCAGGCAGCTACAAGTCTCTTCTCCAAGTCCATGATTTTCTTTTCTGAGGAGATGTTCATTTGTGCTGGATATTAGATTCCAGTTATAAGTGATATCATATGGTATTTGTCTTTGTCTTTCTGGCTCATTTCACTCAGTATGAGATTCTCTAGTTCCATCCATGTTGCTGCAAATGGCATTATGTCATCCTTTTTTATGGCTGAGTGGTATTCCATTGTGTATATATACCACATCTTCCAAATGCAATCATCTGTCGATGGACATTTGGGTTGTTTCCATGTCTTGGCTATTGTGAATAGTGCTGCAGTGAACATGCAGGTGCTTGTGTCTCTTTTAAGTAGAGTTTTGTCCGGATATATGCCCAAGAGTGGGATTGCGGGGTCATATGGAAGTTCTATGTATAGATTTCTAAGGTATCTCCAAACTGTTCTCCATAGTGGCTGTACCAGTTTCCATTCCCACCAACAGTGCAGGAGGGTTCCCTTTTCTCCACAGCCCCTCCAGCACTTGTTATTTGTGGACTTATTAATGATGGCCATTCTGACTGGTGTGAGGTGGTATCTCATGGTAGTTTTGATTTGCATTTCTCTTATAATCAGCGATGTTGAGCATTTTTTCATGTGTTTGCTGGCCATCTGTATATCTTCTTTGGAGAAATGTCTATTCAGGTCTTTTGCCCATTTTTCCATTGATTGATTGGCTTTTTTGCTGTTGAGTTGTGTAAGTTGCTTATATATTCTAGAGATTAAGCCCTTGTCGGTTGCATCATTTGAAACTATGTTCTCCCATTCTGTAAGTTGTCTTTTTGTTTTCTTTTTGGTTTCCTTTGCTGTGCAAAAGCTTTTCAGTTTGATTAGGTCCCATGGGTTTATTTTTGCTCTAGTTTCTATTGCTTTGGGAGACTGACCTGAGAAAATATTCATAATGTTGATGTCAGAGAGTGTTTTTTGCCTATGTTTTCTTCTAGGAGTTTGATGGTGTCCTGTCTTATATTTAAGTCTTTCAGCTATTTGGAGTTTATTTTTGTGCATGGTGTGAGGGTGTGTTCTAGTTTCACTGCTTTGCATGTTGCTGTCCAGGTTTCCCAGCAATGCTTGCTGAATAGACTTTCTTTTTCCCATTTTATGTTCTTGCCTCCCTTGTCAAAGACTAATTGACCATAGGTGTCAGGGTTTATTTTCTTTTCTTTCAAGTCTCAGCTGAGATATCACGTCTCCTAGAAAGCTTTCCAGATTTGGGAAGAAAGTAGATCTAAAATTCATCTTATTATCAATATATGGCAGACAACCACTTGTTGAACTGAACTGTATAATCTAAAACACCAATACAGGAGTTCCTATCATGGCGCAGCAGAAACAAATCCAACTGGGAACCATGAGGTTTTGGGTTCGATCCCTGGCCCCACTCAGTGGGTTAAGGATCCAGTGTTGCCATGAGCTGTGGTGTAGGTCGCAGATGTGGCTCAGATCTGGCACTGCTGTGGCTCTGGTGTAGGCCAGCAGCAACAGTTCCAATTAGACTCCTAGCCTGGGAACCTTCACATGCCCCGAGTGTGGTCCTAAAAGAACAAAAAACAAAATAATAATAATAAATAAAATACCAATACAAAAAGTAACATTTATTGAGTGCTTATGGTAGGACAACCAATGTCTATATGTATCAGTTTACTTAATCTTTCCAATAACCAAATGAATTAGGTACTAATTACGAAGTGCAGAGAGAGGTTAAGCAACTTGCCTAAGGGCACAGCTAATAAGCAATGAATAACAGACTGGAACTCAGTCTGCCCCTGGAGCCAATATCCTTAACCACTAGACTAGGCTTTCCCTGTGAATGCCAGTGCCTTCCAAATCTGTATTCCCAAATCAAGCTTCAACTCTGAATTTCCAAAAGTCCTTTAGATGTCGCTACTTGGATGTCCTCCAATTATCTCAAAATTAACAAAACTGAAATCACTATGTTCCTCTTGCTTCTCAGCATTCTCCAACAAAAGCTACTCACCACGCCTTACTGTACAGCTTATTCAGGTTAATAAATACCAGTTACTCAAAGTAGAAGCCTAAGTATCAGGTGAAGCCTAATTTTCAACCTGTCAACCACTCTCATGCCCACATTCACCAAATTATGCTGTTCCTACCTCTCAAACTAACGTACATGCTGCTCTCATCAGTTCTCACACCTGGGCATTAGCTTGGACTCTTTCTCAAAAACAAATTTGATCATATCATAATCTACAACGGCTCCACCACTGACATCAAGTCCAAACTTCTTTTTTTTGTTGTTCTCTTGCCATTTCCTGGGCCACTCCCTCGGCTTATGGAGGTTCCCAGGATAGGGGTCAAATTGGAGCTGTAGCCTCCGGCCTACACCAGAGACACAGCAACGCGGGATCCAAGCTGCATCTGCAACCTACACCACAGCTCATGGCAACGCCAGATCCTTAACCCACTGAGCAAGGCCAGGGATCGAACCTGCAACCTCATGGCTCCTAGTCGGATTCGTTAACCACTGAGCCACGACAGGAACTCCAAGTCCAAACTTCTTAGCAAGACATACTACATTCTTGTCTTTGCCAATATCTCAGCTTCAATTCTAACCATCCAATCCCAACCCACCTCCCCTCTAAAACATTTCTGAATTTACCATGTTTTAAAAGACCAATGTGTCTCTGCATAAGCAAGAATGATGATCATCCCTATAACAATCCTTCCCACTATTTCATCTTCCCAAATCGATCATAAAGGCAACATCCTTTGAGAAGCTTCTCTATTCCCCTCGGGCTGAGGAAACTCCGTCCACTATATTCACTCAGCGTTCTGCACATCTATATTATAGTACTTAAGCTAAAATGATTTTAGCTAAAAACATAACCAAGCATGTATTCAAAGGTCAAAATGCTGCCCTAATTATTTTGTGCTCCCATGCCTAGCGCATGTTCAATAAATGTGTGAATGAATACCAATCAACCAGCTCTTCCCCTCACCTTGCTCTTTTAACAATTTCAAGTCCACAATCAATTAATTTACATTTTTTATCTATCCTATAATACAAAATTATTGCTCTTATAATTATGCCTATTAGATTTCACTGGTCACATTTTCACATATGTGGAAAACTGGAAGAAAAAAATACTGCAATTCCAACGGAATATCTGTAGTAAAAACATCTACTCTACTCAGCAAACTTTGAAATAGCCAACACTACCACAAAACGCTTATAGAGCATATACTATATATGGGGTATTGTGCCATAGGTTTAACATATATTAAGTCATTTTCGTTCTCACAACCACTTTGTGAAGTAGATATTATTATCCCCTTTTAACAGATGAACCTCAAGATCAAAGAAAACCAAGATTTAAGCTCAAGCTGTTTGACTTTAAGAGTATAAGTCTAATCTCTTATACTGCCTCTCATTAGTCTAAAACTACTAAAATACACGGAGTTCCCATCGTGGCGCAGTGGTTAACGAATCCGACTAGGAACCATGAGGTCGCGGGTTCGGTCCCTGCCCTTGCTCAGTGGGTTAACGACCCGGCGTTGCCGCGAGCTGTGGTGTAGGTTGCAGACGCGGCTCGGACCCCGCGTTGCTGTGGCTCTGGCGTAGGCCGGTGGCTACAGCTCCGATTCAACCCCTAGCCTGGGAACCTCCATATGCCGCGGAAGCGGCCCAAGAGATAGCAACAACAACAACAAAAAAAAAGACAAAAAAAAAAATAAAATAAAATAAAAAAATAAAACTACTAAAATACAGACAATACTCTCTTAGAGAGAAACCGTCTTTTCTTTTTTTTCTTTGGTCTTCTTAGGGGCACGCTCACAGCATATTGAAGTTCCCAGGCTAGGAGTGGAATGGGAGCTGTAGCTGCCAGGCTACACCACAGACACAGCAACACGGGATCCAAGCCCTGTCTGTGACCTACACTACCGCTCATGGCAACACTGGATCCTTAACCCACTGAATGAGACCAGGGATTGAAACCACATTCTCATGGATACTAGTGGGGTTCGTTACTGCTGAGCCACGACAGGAACCATCTTTGAGCACTGAATGGTTATGAAAAAGTGGGAGGTAAATACAAAAAATTGAATAAATGTAGAGGGTCTTGAAAACATAGCAAAATGTTTTAAAGAATCTTAATTCACTCTAATTAATTACAGAAAAAATGTTTTGCTAATAAACGCAAATCTTTAACATAAGATAGATTAACATGTAGCAATACTAAAGTCAGTCAACTGAAACATAGCCAAAGTACATAATCAAATCCCACAAAGACATTTGCCAAGTTATTATAAAGAATTCAAGTGTCAATAGTTTGTAATAACCTATATGGGGAAGAAAAAGAATGTATATATTTACATGAATAACCGATTCACTGTGCTGTACACCTGAACAAATACAACACTGTTAGGTCAACTATATACTTCAATATAATTAAAAAAACAAAACAAAACAGGAGTTCCCGCCGTGGCTCCGTGGTTAACGAATCCGACTAGGAACCAGGAGGTTGAGGGTTCCATTCCTGGCCTTGCTCAGTGGGTTGAGGATCCAGCATTGCCGTGAGCTGTAGTGTAGGTTGCAGACATGGCTCAGATCTGGGGTTGCTGTGGCTGTGGCATAGGCCAGCAGCAAGAGCTCCAATTTAGACCCCCAGCCTGGGAACCTCCGTATGCCACAGGTGTGAACCTAAAAAGACAAAAAGACCAAAAAAAAAAAAAAAACCCTCAGATGAATCCAAAAGACAAACTATCCTGTAGGGCTACTGAAATCTAAACTCTATGCCATGTTTATAACTGAAAATAAGGCTTCATGTACCAGTATCAGTCAGAAATAGGAAGTAATTTGTATCATTTATAATATCCAAAACTGAGACTTACAAGAAGTTGTTGCATTTTACCCAAATTAACACATGCCCAATTCAGAAGTAGTAAAAAAAATGTATTTTCCACCTCTAAAAGAGGTAATAAATCTGTTTCATCCATAAAATTTATTTCCTGAGGACAAGAAAGGTAACCTAATTAGTTTTGTATATTCAAGTCTTCTTGGAATAGTTAGCTCTGAGTTCTAAGTCTGAACAAGAAGCTGTCATATCAGACAATCGATCAATCAAAATTCACCCCATCTCTTCAATGCAAATGGAGTAGAGTACAGAGATCATTTTTTCTCATTTTTGACCACTGTACAAACTTCTCAAGTCAAATCAAAGTCAGTATCTCTATAGGAAAAAGGAGAGATATTCATAAAGAAATATAAAACAGGAGTGTTTGTCCAAAAACACTAAGCAGCTTTGAAGTTTCCTCTTTCACTGTGATAAGAGATTCGAAACCTACTCAAAAACTGAAGAGATGCGACTTCCTCTTACACATATACTATAACACCCACTGATTAATACCCACATATATCTTCATTTACTTATGTACATATATGCCATCCTAGACCACAGCCATAGCAACATGGGATCCAAGTCCTGCCTGACCTACACTACAGCTCACGGCAACACTGGATCCTTAACCCACTGATCGAAGCCAGGGACTGAACCTGCGTTCTCATGGATACTAGTGGGGTTCGTTATATATATATACAGACTGGTTATGTATGTATATATACAGAACTAGTAATATAACAGTCTTGGGAGTTGCCTTGTGGTGCAGTTGGTAAAGCATCTAGCATTGTCACTGCTGTGGCACAGGTTCAATCTCTGGCCCAGGAACTTCCACATGCTGCAGGCAATGCCAAAACAAACAAACAAACAAAAAACAGTCTTGACTTCATTCTGTCATTTAGTCACATGTCTATACTGAAATACATTATCCAAATGTAGATAATATTTGTTACCAGCATTTTTATTTCCATCTACATTTGAGTGCTATTTATCCTCTCTATAAACACTAAGTCAATGAAGATTTTTTAAAATAACAGTGAGGGGACATGACAAAACTAAGCACCCATGAGGCTTGAGAGAACTAGCATTCACTGTGTATCTACTTATACATGTGCCCAGCAGTGTCAGGCACTTTAAAAATATTTACCTCTTGGAGTTCCCGTCATGGCACAGTGGTTAACGAATCCAACTAGGAACCATAAGGTTGCGGGTTCGATCTCTGCCCTTGCTCAGTGGGTTAACGATCCGGCGTTGCCGTGAGCTGTGGTGTAGGTTGCAGATGCAGCTTGGATCCCGCGTTGCTGTGGCTCTGGCATAGGCCGGTGGCTACGGCTCCAATTCGACCCCTAGCCTGGGAACCTCCATATGCCGCAGGAGCGGCCCAAGAAATAGCAAAAAGACAAAAAAAAAAAAAAAATATATTAACTGCTTAAATCTTTACAACCTATTAAATATTAATCATAATTTACAAATAAGGAAGCTGGAGTTCAGAAAGTTTAGGTGGTAAGTGAGCTGAAATTCAAAATTCAGGGCTATCCAATTAATACACCTGACTAGGATCCATGAGGATGCAGGTCTGATCCCTGGCCTCACTCATTGGGTTAAGGATCTGGCGTTGTCATCATGAGCTGTGGTGTGGGTCACAGTCTCGGCTGGGATCCCATGTTGCTGTGGCTGTGGCGTAGGCCACCAGCTGTAGCTCTGATTCGACTCCTAGCCTGGGAACCTCCATATGCCATGGGTGCGGCCCTAAAAAGGAAAGCAAAAATAATAATAATAATAATAATAATAGTAATAATAAATAAGAGCTATCTAAAACATAAAGCCCATTCTCTCACCACATGTCCTCAAGAAAGCTTATTAAAAAAGAAAAAATATATATATATATATAGATATATATGAGTTTCCAATGTGGCTCAGTGGGTTAAAGACCTGACACTGTCTCTGTGAGGATGCAAGTTTGATCCCTGGCCTAGCTTAGTGAGTTAAGGATACAGTGTAACAGTAAGCTATGGCATAGGTCATAGATGCAGCTCAAATCCAGTGTTGCCAAGGCTGTGGCGCAGGCTTACAGTTGCAGCTCCAATTCAACTCCTGGCCCAGGAACTTCCATATGCCACAGGTGCAGCCATAAAAAAGAAAGAAAGAAACTAGGATCTTAACTCAAAACTTTGCTCCTTCCTGTCATGCTAAAAGGCATGAATGAACACTGTGTTAAAGAGAGGAACAAATCTAGCAATATAAGCAATATGGTCAAGTAGTGTATATAGAGATGTTTTGATTTTTTTAAACCCAAAGTCCACAAATAAGCATATGAAAACATGTTCAACATTATATATCATTAGGGAACTGCAAATTAAAACAATGAGATACTACTACACACCTATTAGAATGGCTATAATCCAAAACACTGACAAAACCAAACGCTGATGAGGTTGTGAAGCAACCAGAACTCTCATTCACTGCTGTTGGGAATGTGAAATGGTACAGCTACTTTAGAAGACGGTTTGGCAGTTCCTTAAAAAACTAAACATACTCCTGCCAGAGGATCCAGAGGTCATGCTCCTGGGTTGACCCAAACGAATCAAAAACTTACGTCCAAACAAAAACCTAGACACAGATATTTGTAGCAGCTTTATTCATAACTGTCACAACCTGGAAGCAACCAAGACGTCCTTCAGCAGGGGAATGGATAAATAAACTGCGGTACGTTCAGATAATGCAGTATTATTCAGTGCTCAAAAGAAAGACGCTATCGAGCCGTGGAAAGACATGAGGAAAACTTAAATGCCTAGTAAGGAAAAGCCAAACTGAAAAGGCTATATCCCATATGGTTCCAACTATACGACATTCTAGAAAAGGCAAAACTATGGAGAGAGTAAAAAAGACCAGTGGTTGCAAGTGCGTAGAGAGAAGAGAGGGGTGACTAGGCAGAGCAAGAGGATTTCAATGAAACTATATTCTATAACACATCACACCCAATCAGAACTCCACAGAAGAACAAAACTAACAGTGAACCCTAACATAAACTATGAACTTAGGGTGGTAAGGCAGGTTCATTGATGGTAATAAACTTACCACTGTGGTGTCAGATGTTGATAATGGGGTGGGGATGGGGGGAGTATACAGGGGTAATATGACAACACTGTACTTTCTACTGTTTTACTAGGAACCTAAAACTGTTCTGAAACATAGTCTATTTAAGGAAGAAAAAAAAAAAAAAAAACCCAAGCCAAAGGCACACTTATTTAGCAGTTAATATATATGTAAGGAAGCAACCATTTAACATACTTATTAATATACACATACCAAATCAAAAATATTTATTAGTATTTTGTACTAGGTGTCCTGGAGAGGGGATATAAACAAGTACACAACGCACCTTCAGAGTTTGAAATATAAACAAACATCATATATTCACAAAAAAAAAAAAGTGGAATTTAAATAGTTCAAGACAGAAAACATACCGCAATTACACTGCTAAATTGCTAAAGTAGGCATTAAAAGGCCAATATGTGCTTAGGAATTCAGTGGATCACTTCAGGCCAGAAGAATCAGGAAGACATGCTCTAGGTCTTGAAAAATGGATAAGATTTTTCTAATTATCTTAAGGGAATTAACAAATTCTAAGAAAAAGTAAAACTAATAGAATTGGGAAAGGAAATTAAATGAACTAGTTTCACAAAACAAAATAGGGAGACAAGACCAAAAAGACTGGTAGAGGCCAGATCATGGAGGTCACTATGAACATCAAGCCAAAGGATCAGCACAGAGACTCAGAAATCTTAATTCTAAAACACCAACAGGGAGCAAATACTTCCCTAACCTAAGTATATACTGATGACTCTTAATCTTATGAAAATGTATTTATAAACATTTTGTTAGATACAGATAATTTGAAGATATACCCTAGTCAATATTTTAAAAATTCACCATCTCTGCCATCCAATACCATCCATACCAGGACACTCACACAAGTCCTGCTTCCATTTTTTGATTTCCAATCTACACTAATAGGCTACCTGTTTATATGTAACCGAACCCATCCATATGATTACTCTATCACCCAATAAAACTCTACATGGTTACCCCACTCTTATTTATAGGACTATCACCCTCTATTCATGATTAAAAGCAAACCTACTAAATATCTACATATTCCAGGCAAAACATACAAATGCAGCATTCCTACGCACAAATAAATGACACAAATAGGACCTATACAACCTGTGGTAATTATTATTAATAAAATGCACTTCTCATACACAAAAACATTTCAACATTTGTCCACTGCTACTTTCAAACTTTTTTGTAATATTTTTTATTTTGTTTGCCCACAACTCTTCTTCATAATTTTAATCACATACATACTACTCAATCCTCAATGCTTTGCCATCCACCCAATTGCATACTTTTTAATTAAATGCACCAACATCCTCAACTAAGGTATCCCAAATCAGCGCTATAGTTTATGCACCTAACTTTTCACTTACATTATGCACCTAGAGCCCTCCCTTTCAGTAATCTACCATCAGAGTGACTGTTTTCTTCCTTTTCATGAACAGGCACATTCATATAAATCCAATTTCCTCATTTATAACTAACCCTGGTACACATAATCTTTATGAAACATGGCCCCCAAACACTCTCTGAGACTCTTCTTTCTACTGAAAATATTTTAACGCTTTTGTTAACACGGTTTTTTACAGAAATCCAAATACATCAACTCTGATATCACTTAAAGTTTAAAATCATGAAAGACAGTATTAGATATTTTTAAAAGATAAAGGTATATACTAAAATACATAAACAAATGTATAAAAATGACCTCATAGGGAAGAAAGTGTTGGAGGAATGCAATCCAGGAGGGACACAGAAGGCTTCAACTCTATTTGTCATGTTTTATTTTTTTTTTTAACTGAGTCAGGAATACGTGATTGTCCATCATAATTGCTTTTATATCTTTCCATATGAGAAAAACATTTCAGTTTATGAAGAAGGATTTCCAATTACTAATGAAAATCACCCCCTCATACAGAGTGAGGAGCTGTTATGTCCAAGTTACAGTAAATGCTCATTGCTACATCTGGGACACCATTCCTCTGCTTTACCTAAGCCAAGAAAAAAAAAAAAATTACAAGACTACAATACAAATCTTCTCTTAGACATGTTTCAGATATGATCCAGGTTTATTGTCTATAGCTCTACACAATCCATTTCTTTCACAACTCTCACATCAACAAAAATTAAATCCTTATCTTTGTATCCCTAAATTGCCATGTACTCTTAAGTGCCTCACACAGTAAACCAGAATAACCACCTTTTCTTATTAATCTCTGTTAAAATATAAGTGAATAAGTAAGACCACATAACTACTTCCACTTGGCTAAATGCAGATCCTTCATCTCTGTGCAAGAGTCTAACTCACTCCTATACTAACTTTTCAATTCCAACTTATAACAGCTAAATTAAGCCAGTCATCATTCAACTGCAAATGAAATGTCATCTCAGCCAACGTAACTTGGCCAGGGCAATTGCAAAACACTCCACTCCAACCCACTGAGCGTTCACCTCACGCACACTTCAAGTCCGGTCCTAGACCAACGTTTACACCAGCTAGAACAGCTCTCCTCCACAGGCGAGCTCCTCCACATGCTTCCGTATCCCAACTTTCCGCTCGATGTGGTCAAACAAGCAGAGACGGCCTAAGGTCTCACTCAGTACGAAACCAACGGAATCTACAGCTCATACACCGCAGGTGCTGAGTTTCTCGTCCCTGGGGGGTAGAAGGTGGAAGCCCCGAGTTAGGGGACAAGGCGTCTTCCATGGCGTCAGCCAGAGTCCTAAAGTCGTCTACGGAACAGTTCAGGCAGCTGGCCCGCCCACTTCCCTCCCCACCCCCACTCCAGGCCCACCCCACCCCCACCCCCGGAGCCAAGCCTGCTGTACATCCCAGCACCTGCGGGTCCCAGGAATAGCGCGGAACCACTTCTCTCCGTAAGAGCGGAGGGCTTGGATGCCGGCTAGGACGCTCGCCTCCAGCCACCTGCCTCTCACGTTGGAACCAACGCTGCGACCCTTTCCCTCTCTGATCTAACAGCAGGCAGTACCGACACGCTCTCCAGGACCTAGCCAGGGGCCTAGGCTTCTCCCGTGCCAAGCTCCGAGACCTCCTCACCTCTCCCAGAGGTCCAACCTACACCGGACGCTCAAGGCCCCAAAGGCAACTCCCACCACTCCGGGCCTCGCCCTTCTTTCCTTCCCAGCTGCAGCCGCTGAAAAAGCCAAGTCCGAAGGTCCTCCTCCATCAGTTTCCGGGCCTCCCTTCACAGCCAGGCCTGAGCCCCGAGCCCTGCCCTCCGCCACCGGCTCCCAACACGCCGCTTCCCTCCTCCGGAGGCCGAGCCCGGGGGCTGGGCGGCTTCCTTCCCCGGCATCCCGGGGCCCGGCTCCTCCCGCGGCGGGCCCGGCCCCCGCCCAGCGTGCCGCACACTCACCGCTGAGCGCCGAGGCCTGCAGGGTGGCCCCTGAGGTGCCGTCGATGACTTTGATGGTCCCGCGACTGGTGACGGCCAGAATGGCGTTGAGCGCCGGGTGGTAGGAAAGGCTGTGCAGCCCGTCGGAGTCGCAGCGCATGCAGCCGTCCCGCAGCACCAGCCACTCGGAGACCCCGGCCGCTCCTGCCCCCGCCGCCGAGGAGCAGCCCGGGCCCGAGGCCGCCGCAGCCGCAGCCGCCATCTTCCGGCCTGCGCTCAGCACAATCACACTGGGAAGCGGCTCAGTGACAGTCCCGGGAGGTGCAGCACCACCGCCAGTCACCATCCGGGGCCAGGGGGCAAGCGGAGCGCGTTAGCCGGAAGTGAAGTCAGGCGCCGGCACGCACGCGGGACGTCGGCCGCGCGCCCAGAGGGGCCCAGCTTCGAGGGAGGCTGGCGGGGGAGGGGGTAGAAGAAGCGAGAGAGGCGGGGCCCGGGGCGGGCGCGCGAGACCGGCGGGCGGAGCATGCGCGGGAGGGCTTGCGCGTGGCTCGCGCCGCTGGCCCGGCTAGCCGCTCCGCCACAACGTCCCACTTTTTCCAAGCTCGGGGAGGGGCCGCTACCTAAACTCCGCCCCGCTCCCCTGCTCCTGGCGGTGGAGGGGTGGAGGGTTAGTGAGTGAGGGGCTGGGGCGTGTATTTCCGCTAGGCGGAGACCCGGGCGGGTGCGACCTGACTGAAATGGCTTGAGGCCCTTTGCTGCAGTTCCAGCTGCGCCCGGACAGTTCCTGGCACACGCGGTGCAAATGTTTGGCCGTGGCCCAAAGGAGACCTCAGAGTCTGAACCTCGACTCTGGTGTGAGGATAAGCAGTCTGAAAAATCTCTAGTCTTGACTTGGAGAAACCGAACGACCTCACCAAGCCTATGCCTATTACACTGCCCCCCCATCCCCAGATCTTTTTGTTGAACCAGATGCTCGGCGCTGGAAGCATATAGTTAAGATTAGTTTCTCTACCCACATTCCAAATGCGAATTGTTAATAGGTGTGTTGGGGGGTTGCAGAACAAGAAAAGGCTAGTTAGGTAGATTTACAAATCACCTTTGGAAAATAACAATGCTTTTTTTTTTTTTTTTTTTGCTTTTTGTTTCAAATTAATTGTTAGATTGATTCACAATTGCAAACTAACCTCTGTGGTCTGCCTCTCCAAAACCCATAACTCCTTATCTGTGAGAAAAACATTGGACAAACCCGAATCGAAGTTCATTCTATAAAACACCTGACCATTACTTCTCAAAGATAGAACAGGTCTGACTTGTCCAGCTTCCACTAACAGTTACATAATTTCAGTGCAATATCAAAAGCAGGGATTTGGCTTATGATATGTATATGGTTCTATGTCATTTTATCACATGTAGATTCATGCAGCACAGTCAAGAACTCTGTATTTGAGAATCATTCTATTATCTCAGTCTAATTTCCTCTTCCTTAAAATCTAATCAAAGTGCTCTTGAGAAGATTAAGAATCATTTGTAAAATGTGTAGAATGGGATCTGACACATGGTAGTAGGTGCTCAATAAAAATTATGAACGTTAATTGCCTTCTCAAATTCTAGCAGACTTGCTTCAGGAAATCTGCATGGATTATCCCAATTACATCTTAAAACTGTTAATTCGTATGCAAAGTTGTATTTATATAACCTATATATTCATTATGAGGCAACATATAATAAAGTGGAAAAATACCCAAATATTAAAGTCACTGTGGCTTCATTTATCTGTGAATTTAGGCAACTCACTTATACATTCTGAGAATGTTCCAAGAGAGTCAAATGGAGATGATCAAATTATTCACCCTACTGCGGTTTCTTACAAGTACTTATAAACTATAAAAATGGAAACACAGGGAAGTTCAATGACTTGTCCAAGATCTCACAGCTTCCAAGGAGCAGGATAAGAGCAAGCTGGAGTTTCAATTCAGCATTGACTCCAAAATCCGTACTCCAAACTTAACTCTCCTGCTCAAAACTTCAGTGTCTTAAGATAAATAAAGCAGTACGAATAATCCAATCTAAATGTGACTAGATGGAGTTCCCAATGTGGCTCAGTGGTTAATGAATCTGACTAGAAACCGTGAGGGCCTGGCCTCACTCAGGATCCGACGCTGCCACGAGCTGTGGTGTATGTCGCAGATTTGGCTCGGATCCTTTGTTGCTGTGGCTCTGGTGTAGGCCAGCAGCTACAGCTCCGACTGGACCCCTAGCCATGGGAAATGCCACATGTCATGGGTGTGGCCCTAGAAAAGACAAAAACAAAACATCTAAATGTGACTAGAAGTATTCTTTTCAAAACTTTTTTTTTTTTTTTTTTAATCTCAGGACACAAGCTGCCACTATAAAAACTGCTATTTCAAAGATTTTGTCTCTCAAGATCCATTTGGGCCAAACTTTTCCATTAATCTGTACAGTTCCCCTGAATAGGCCTCTAATACAAACCAAGCACCACATCTTGTTGGTAGGGAAAACAAACTACTAACCTGAACACTAAATTTAAATTTAGTGTACTTTAATGTTGTACTGTGTTGAAGAGAATGAAAGACAGTTTTTTGTTGTTGTTGTTAGTCTGTTACCTTTTTTTTGGTTGGGACCAAAAAATATTTATTTAGATTGCTTTCCCTGTAAACCAGCATTCTCCAAAGCTCATTACCCCCAAGTTTTTCTGAAATATAGCACTTTCACAATCAAAAAAAAAAAAAAAATTGAGGAAAGAACTCCCCTTATATTTGTCCACTTGGGAGATTTATAGTACATATTAGCAAATCAAAAGACCTCCTATGACAAAGAATACTGTTTAACCTCCTTTTATCAACATTTGACAAACCCATGTAAGCACAGAATTCAGCAAAACCAGTGTTTCAAAGAGCATTCTTAATGTAATTTGTTGCTTGTTTTGTGAGTGTGCATTTTTGAGCACTTGCTGAGACCTCCAGCCTGCAGTGAAGTGTTTCAGGATTCAGGGTAAGATTCCTGGAATTGATCATGAAAGTGAAACTAGGCAAGACTTGGTGAAGTTTAGCATTCTGTGTTATTAATGTCTTTCTACTCATGGAATGAAATACTCCTGACACTGAAAATGTACTGATTTTCACACCTAGTCTATTTTGAAGTGATTGCCTTTTGAGGGCCTCCAGCCCGATCATCTTGGGTATAGGTGGTAATCACCTAAAGGAAGTAGAAATTCTCACAGACAGTCATTCTAGAAAGAGGAATTTGCTGGAATCAGATATGTGGACTCAAAAAGCAGGCCTTACTGATACAGAAAAAGCATTTGATAAAAATCCAAAAACCACTCAAGGAAAAAAAAAAAGCCTCTCAACAAACTAAAAATAGAGGGAAATTTCCTCAACTTGATAAAAAGCATCCACCAAAATCCTACAGCTAGCAGCATACCTAACAGTAAAAGTCTGAATGCTTTTGCTCTGAAATCAAGGACAAGTCAAGGACATTCATTCTCATCACTTTTTTTTTTTTTTTAGCTGCACCACAGTACGAACTCCCTCATCACTCTTTTTAACACAGTCCTGGAAATTCTGGAACATAATAAAAGGCACTGCAAAAGGCATGAAAAAGAAAAAGCATAGAAAGAATGAGAGCGAGAAAGAGCAGAGTTTCTCACCACTGCATGCCCCTCTCTTTCCCTTGTGCAGCCACTGGTGGTGAAGAACCAATCTCTCTGGAGAAGTAGAGGCTGAGGTCTATAAGAGACAAGCTTCCCCAGAACTGCAAGGTGATGACAGGGAGAGTAGGCAGGGGCCCTAGATGGGAGGAGAGCTGTGTCTGGAGCCACACAGGAGCAGAGAGAGAGGCAAAACTGATTCTGGAGCTTATAGTCCAAACACTGCGCCTGAAGAATCCCTCCTAAGTCTTAGGGGGAGTCTGAATGGATGACTGAGGTCATGCCACAGGGGCATATTTATAACATACTCCAGTGAAACCCACTACAAACACCCACACTTAAGCTATATATGAAACTGCATAAAATAGATGCTTGATATAATAAGGGAATCTGAACTTAAGGGAAAACTTTGATGACAATAAAGGATTCTTTAAACTAAAAAAAAAAAAAGAAAAAAGAAAAAGGAAATCAACATCCTAATGCCCAATCAATTAACTTCTCTGCTGACGTTTACAGGGAGATTTGATTTATCCCAAAACAGAATATGACGAAGTTCTAATGATTTCTAATGGAAAGGGGGATCTCCTAGGAATTCTTTCTATCTCACCTGATACTGACAGCTAATATATGTATCATCAAAATTCACTCTCGGGACAAAACCACAGTGAGATTCCACTTCATACTCATTAGGATGGCTACTATCAAAAACAAAAATCAAACAAAACAAACAAAAACCAGAAAATAATTGTTGGCAAGGATGTTGGAGCAATTGGAACCCTTGTGCACTGGGAATGTAAAATGATCCAGCTGCTGTAGAAAATAGTATGGCTGTTCCTCAAAAGTTAAAAATAGAATTACCATATGATCCAGCAACTCCACTTTTGAGTATATGCTCAAAAGAACTAAATTAGGGTCTCAAAGACATCTGTCCCCCCATGTTCATAGCAATATTATTCCCAATAACTATCGTAGGGAAGGTCCATCATGGCTCAGCAGTAATGAACCCGACTAGGATCCATGAGAATGCAGGTTCAATCTCTGGCCTCGCTCAGTGGGTTAAGGATCCGGCGTTGCCCTGAGCTGTGGTGTAGGTCGAAGGTGTAGCTCCAATTCGACTCCCAGCCTGGGAACTTTCATATGCCTCGGGTGCAGCCCTAAAAAGCAAAAAATAAATAAAGTAGGAACACAAAGTGTCCATCAAAGACAAAACGACTGATGACTGATAAGCAAAATGTGAGAAATATATTGAATATATATATGTACATATATGGGTACATATGGATATTATTCAGTTTTAAAAGTACATATGGATAGTATTGTTATAAAAAGGAAATTCTGACTTATGCTACGACATGAATGAAACTTGAGGACATTATGCTCAGTGAAATAAGACAGCCATGAAAAGAAAAATACTGTATGATCCCACCTACAGGAGGTACTTAGATGCTTGGAGAGCTGAGTGGTCAAAATCTTAGAGACAGATAGGGGAATGGTGGCCACAGGGCCTGAAGTGAAGAGGAAATGGGAAGCTGTTTAATGGGTACAGAATTTCAGTCATGCTAGATGAAAGAGTACTGTGGATTAATGTTGGTAATGGTAGCACAATAATGTGAATGAATTTATGTCACTGAAAGTGAACTTAAAAATGGTTAAGATGGGAGTTCCCGTCATGGCGCAGTGGTTGACGAATCCGACCAGGAACCATGAGGTTGCGGGTTTGGTCCCTGCCCTTGCTCAGTGGGTTAACAATCCAGCGTTGCCATGAGCTGTGGTGTAGGTTGCAGACACGGCTCGGATCCCGCCTTGCTGTGGCTCTGGCGTAGGCCGGAGGCTACAGCTCCGATTCGACCCCTAGCCTGGGAACCTCCATATGCCGCTGGAGCGGCCCAAGAAATAGCAAAAAGACAAAAAAATAATAATAATAAATTAAAAAAAATAAATTAAAAAAAATGGTTAAGATGGTATCACTACACTTTTAGAATGTTAAAGTTTCAAAAACTGACAATAATAAGTGCTGATGGAGAGCCACAAGGAGCTCTCAGTCATTGTTAGTAAGAATACAAAATGGTAAAGCCACTTTGGAAGACAGTTTGGTAGTTTTTTATAAAGCTAAACATAGTTTGGAGTTCCCCTCATGGCACAGCGGAAAGGAGTCCGACTAGGAACCATGAGATTGCGGGTTCGATCCCCAGCCTCACTCAGTGGGTTAAAGATCTGGCATTGCTGTGACCTGTGGTGTAGGTTGCAGATGAGGCTCGGATCCTGCATTGCTGTGGCTCTGGCGGAGGCCGGCAGCTATCGTTCCGATTAGACCCCTAGGCTGGGAACCTCCATATGCCAAGGGTGCGGCCCTCAAAAGACAAAAAATAAATAAATAAATAATTAAAGCTAAACACAGTTTTAGGAGTTTCCGTTGTGGAGAAGGGGAAACAAATCCAACTAGGAACCATGAGGTTGCGGGTTTGATCCCTGGCCTTGCTGGGTGGGTTAAGGATCTGGCGTTGCCATGAGCTGTGGTGCAGGTCGCAGATGCAGCTTGGGTCTGGAGTTGCTGCAGCTGTGGTGTAGGCTGGCAGCTATAGCTCCAATTCGACCCCTAGCCTGGGAACCTCCATGTGCCACAGGTGTGGCCCTAAAAAGCAAAAAAAAAAAAAAAAAAGCTGAACATAGTTTTACCATATGATCCAACAGGAGTACCTAGATATTTGCCCAATTGAGTTGAAAACTCATGTCTACACAAAACCTGTACACAAATACTTATAGTAGCTTTATTCATAATCACCAAAACCTGGAAGCAACTAAGATGGCCTTGGATAAATGAATGGATAAGCAATCTGTGGTACATCTATACAGTGGACTGTCATTAAATATTGAATAAGAATATACTATCAAGCTATGAAAGACATGGAAGAATCTTCTGGGTTTTTTTTTTTGTTTGTTTGTTTTTGTTTTTTTGGCTTTTTAGGGCTGCACCTACAGCTGGAGGAATCTTAAGTGCATATTGCCAAGTGAAAAAAGCCAAACTGAAAAGACTACAGAATGCATGATTCCAATCCTACATTAGTGAAAAGGAAAAACTGTGGAGACAGTAAAAAGAACAGTGGTTGCCAGCAGTTAATGGGAAGGGGGAGCGACAAATAGGTAGAGGATGGGATTTTTAGGGCAGTTAAACTATTCTGTGTGATTCTGTAATAACCTATACATGACATTATGCATTTGTCAAAACCCACAGAAATGTATAACACAAAGGGAACTTCAGTGTAAGCTATGGGCTTTAGTTAATAATTATGTATCAATATAGGTTCATTTACTATAACAAATACGCCATATTGATATGTTAATTCCAGGAGAACCGAGTGCAGGGAAGCAGGTATATGGAAATTCTCTACACTATCTATTCAATTTTTCTGTAAACCTAAAACTGGCCTGAGTTTCAGTTGTGGCTCAGCATGTTAAGAACCTGACTAGCATCCATGAGGAAGTGGTTTTGATCCTTGGCCTCTATCAGTGGGTTTAGGATCCCTAGGTAACTTGAGCCGCAGCATAGATCAAAGACGGTGCTCCGATATGGCATTGCTGTGGCTATATGGAAGTTCCCAGGCTAGGGTCAAATCAGAGCTACAGCTGCCAGCCTACATCACAAGCCAAAGCAACGCCAGATCCAAGCCTCATCTGCAACCTACATGGCAGCTCATGTCAACAGTGGATCCTTAACCCACTGAGCAAGGCTAGGGATAGAAACCTCAGCCTCGTGGATACCAGTCAGGTTCATTTCCAATGAGCCACAATGTAAACTCCATCACAATTTTTTGTGTGTGTCTTTTTTTGTCTTTTGAGGGCTGTACCTTCAGCATATGGAGGTTCCCAGGCTAGGGGTTTAATTGGAGCTGTAGCCGCCAGCCTATGCCAGAGCCACAGCAATGCCAGATCTGAGCCACGTCTGTGACCTACACCACAGCTCACAGCAACGCCAGATCCTTAACCCACTGAGTGAGGCCAGGGATCAAACCCACAACCTCATGGTTCCTCGTCGGATTTGTTTCCGATGTGCCACGACGGGAACTCCACAATTTTTTAGATTAAAAAATTAACAGTCAGGAGAAAACAGAAGCATAGGACACATTTGTTTCTCATCACTGGGAAGGGATTAGCACTCCCCTCATTTTTCCAGTTTTGTTTTACATCAGTGGTATCCTAGGTCCTGGAAGGCGGCCAGAGTGAGGGCTGTTACAGGATGTGTATACTTGGGATGTGAATATCATGGCTTCTAGAAGGGAAATGCTGTCAGTGGGAACAATAGAAGAATAGAAGCTAGCTCCAAATACTGGGTCTAGTGCCAAAGATCACTCTTCATGAAGTTAACATATCTAGGATGTACTGTTTTTCAAAAATTACTCTCTGTAGTAATTTGCATAACCTTACTAGATTTGTGCGAGGTTTTCTATACTTCAAAAATTGGAGATAATCTTCTTTAAATGTGCCAGTGTTTCCCGCTTTCCTTCTTTTACATGTTTTTACTGTTTTTCTGCTATCTTCCTAGTTTTCTGGCCTTTCCTATGAAAAGTATGTCATATATAAAGATGAGAAGTCAAACAAATTACCTCCTATGCATGATGCACTATTTGGGAGAATGTACTGATAGGTATGATTTACTTTGAAATGAAAAGTATTTCAAAGATAGATTAGGGATGGATGGATAGAAGAATAGATTGAAGTGGACAGATATGTGATAAAGCAAGCATAGTAAACTGCTAATCTAAGTGGTCAGTATACAGACATTTACTCTGAAAAGTCGACTTTTCTCTGTGTGTGAAATTTTTCATAATAGAATGTTTAAAAAATACTTACCACGGAGTTCCTGTCATGGCTCAGTGGTTAACAAACCCGACTAGCATCCATGAGGACGCGGGTTCGGTCCCAGACCTTACTCAGTGGGTTAAGGATCTGGTGTTGCTTTGAGCTGTGATGTAGGTCGCAGATGTGGCTCAGATCCCTCATTGCTGCGGCTGTGGTGTAGGCCGGCGGCTACAGCTCCAAATGGACCCCTAGCCTGGGAAACTCTATATGCCTCGGGAAAGACAAAAAAAACAAAAGACAAAAAAACAAAAACAAAAAAACTTACAGGAATGAAAAAGTAAAATTAATCTCCCTCCATCTCTCACCAAAAGAATTCTTTTGCAGTACAGATTTGTCACTATCTAGTGACTATGAGCAAGCTGCCAAAGCCTTCTAACTCAGCTGCCTCTTGTGTTAAATTATAGAACTGGACAAATTCAGTAGTTTCCAAATGTCATTTTATATGCTAGTGGCATCAGAGTCACACTGGAGCCCCATCCTAAACCTATAAAATTAGAGTCTCACAGAATCCATGTTTTTTATACAAGCATCTCATGGAGTTTTGTCACCAACCAGGTTTAGAAACCTCTGGACTGCAGAGGCTCTTTCCGATCTGGAGTTGGTAGCTGTTTACACTAAACCCCTCCTAGGAACACATGTTCTTAAAATTTCCAAGGCCCAGGAAACTTGTTACAATTTAGATTCTGGGGGTAGGGATCTTAGATTTGGCTTTAACAAATTTCCAGCTCTGTGGACAATGCTGGTGATGTCTAGAGCATATTTTGAGAATCAGAGAGTTAGAAGATCAGAAACAAAAGCCAGGGGAACCCCCTATTCTTTCATGGGTTCAATTCTTCCTTCTTGGCCAAAAACACACCCACAGGAAGTGAAGTGTGTTCAACATCTTTCATTTTCTAAAATTGATATAGAATAATCATATTGAATAGCCTAGTGCCTTTGTGATGTGAATCATCATTATTTCTGGAGAAATGTTCAGTGTGGCATTTAACTGAAAGGCTTGGATACCTAATCCACTTACTCTCGACACTTTCAGGCAACTATAAAAAAGTTGACCAGAAAAAAAAAAGGAGTTCCCATTGCCACTCAGCAGGTTAAGAACCCAGCTAGTATCCATGAGGATGAGGATTCAATCCCTGGCCTTGCTCAGTGGGTTAAGGATCCGGCGTTGCTGCAAGCTGCAGCATAGGTCAAAGATGCAGCTGGGACCTCGTGTTGCTATGGCTGTGGTGTAGGCCAGCAGCTGCAGCTCCAATTGGACCTCTAGCCTAGAAACTTCCATATGCCACAGGTGCAGACCTAAAAAGAAGAAAAAAAAGTTCACTAGGTTGTTATAGATGAAGGATAGACACCTTTGGGAGCCACAGATATGATAAGAGTAATAAGCAGAGGATTGCAGCCTGAGATTAAAGGAAAAGTCATGGACTAAAAAACAAACAAAAATTAATTTCCTGGTGGTACAGTGGGTTAAGGATGCCACATTGTCACTGCTGTGGCATGGGTTCGATACCTGGCCCAGGAACTTCTGCATACCATGGGTACAGTCACAAAGAAAAAAAAACAAAACCCCAAAACTGTGGGAATTCATTGGAAGTTGATTAAAGAGCCTGGAAAGTTCACTTGCTTTCCTACTTGCTTTCATACACTATCTGGACTGCCTTTCTAATAATATTTTGCAAACATTTATTGAGAATTTATTATGGCCCAGCCACTGTGCTAGGTATTTCATTAAGCACTTGCTACCTACATGGCACTAGTGATAAAGATGAAAGAAACAACAGAACAAAGAAACAGACATCATCTCTGCTCCTTGGGGATTATAATCAAGTGAGCTGACAGACATTAATCAAATAGTCATCAAAAAAATGTGACTGCAGGAGCTCACTCGTGGCTCAGCAGGTTAAGAATCCAGCATTATCACCACAGTGGCCCAGGTTGTAGGTGTGGCTCAGGTTTGATCCCTGGCCTGGGAACCTTCTGCATGCTGAAGGTATAGTCCAAAAATAAAAATAAAATAAAATAAAAAGTGACTGCAATTGTGATAAGTGTATGAAGGAAAAACTTACGAAGACATTACTGGGCAGTCAAATCAGACTTTTCAACATACATAGAAGTCAAGCTGACACCTAAAACCTGCAAAGGAAATACCAGTTGAAGAGGAAAGTATTTAGGAGTATTTGGGAAGAGAGAATATTCTGGGCTGAATGAGGGCCCTGGGGCATTTGGCTTTTTCCATCCAGTGTAGCTGGAATTAAATAGGCCACTGAAATAGTGGCACGGATGTTCAAGAGGAAGGCAGAGACCAGCTGATGTTGGAGCTGGTAGGTGTGGGCCACGATAAGAATTCTGTCCTTCATATTAAGTGCAAAGAAAAGCCATTTACGAATTGGAGGGACAGGATCTGATTAACCCTTTTTTTAAAAAAAAAAACTTTATTATAGTTGATTTACAATGTTCTGTCAACTTCTGCTGTACAGCAAAGTGGCCCAGTTATACATACATACATACATACATATATATATATATATATACATATACATATTCTTTTTTTCACATTATTCTCCATCATGGTCTATCACAAGTGATTAGATATAGCTCCCTGTGCTAAACAGCAGGATCTCACTGTGATTTACCTTTTTTTCTATTTTTTTTTTTTTTTTTTTTTTTTTTTTTTTTTTTTTTGCTTTTTAGGGCCACACCCGCCTCATATGGAGGTTCCCAGGCTTGAGGCTGAATCAGAGCTGTAGCCACAGCCTATATACCACAGCCACAGCCAATGCCAGATCCGAGATACACCACAGCTCACGGCAACACCGGATCCTTAACCCACTGACTGAGGCCAAGGATTGAACCCACAACCTCATGGTTCCTAGTCGGATTTGTTTCCGCTGTGCCACAACAGGAACTCCGTGATTTACCTTTAAAGAGACCACTTTGGCTGCTCTGTAAAGGGTCAATTTGAAGGTGAGAAGCAGGGCCTGACTAGGGAGCAGCACTCACTTTTGGTAAGGCACTAGGTAAAGCACTCGCCTTGGATGCAAAAGTTAAAGAGCTGCCAAAACACTCACTGATCCAGATAAGCCATATACTAAATGTTTTAAAAAGACAAATCTACAAACTCTGACCTACAGTCCAGCTCCCTGTTTTTGTAAATATATTTCTCTTGGAAGCTAGGTTCAAATTAGCTTAAGAAAAATACTACAGAATCTTGCAAGTGTAGACCCTATCTTTATTTAAAATTTTGATACTTTTCACCATCTTTTGCTGGTGTTTCAGCTGAAAGTCTTTTTTTTTTTTTTTTTGGTTGTTTTTGTCTTTTTAGAGCCACACCCGCAGCATATGGAGGTTCCCAGACTAGGCATGGAACCGGACCTGTAGTTGCCGGCCTACACAAAGCCACAGCAACGCCAAATCCGAGCAGCATCTTCGACCTACACCACAGCTCGCGGCAACACTGGATCCTTAACCCACTGAGCCAGACCAGGGATCGAACCTACATCCTCATGGATACTAGTCGGGTTTGTTAACCACTTTGCCAATGCAGTAACTCCTGAAAGGTATGATTTTTTTTTTCATTTTCATTTATTTAATAAATTTATAGTTGATTTACAACACTGCGTTAATCTCAGGTATAAAGTAATTCAGATAGAGATATATAGATACATACTTTTTCAGATTCCCACTCAGTGCCATCATTGCATCTTAAAGTTGATGTGTCGTTTTAGTGGATAATTCAGATTGGTTCACTCCATCTGTACTCTACCCTCCTCCAGGGTACCTCCTTTTCCTGGAGAGGCAAGAACACTAAAATCTACAGTTCCAGCTCCTTTGCAGATACTGCTCTGGAGGTGAATTAGCTTCCACCAATTAGACATAGTCACGTGAGATCTGGAAGGCAGAAGTGAGGCAAATGCTACTTTCCTGTTCCTCTTGCTTATTATTCTGCTGTAGGCAAGGTCCTAGGAATGTGTTTTTCTTTCTTGTTTGTTTGTTTTTACAGCAGCACCTTTGGTGTTCCTTCCACAGCTTCCTGAAATTTGGGGTGCAGTTACTTGGCAACAGGAGCTATGTTGGATTCCTGAACCCTGGAATACATCCATGGTGTTGTGGTCTTAATAATTCCATGTAGTGGACTCAGGGGATAGTTTCCTGGTGAGTCAGTTCTGTATTGTTCTAGGAGTCGCTACTGAAGTCTCAGCCTAGAACTGCTCCTTCAGCCCTTTCAAAGATTTTTCTAAGCATATAAATCTGTATAATGAATCCTCATGCTTAAAATACTTCCAATGGGTTCTGCTTCCTGGTACTGAACCCTGGCTGGTACAATCAGTAAGATTTCAGAGAATAATAATATAGTGAAAAGATCTGCCTGGACCTTCATGTTCCAATCCAGGTTTTCTGATTACCTCAGTGGTTCTTCATTGTGATTCCAACCTTGACATGCAGAGCTCAAAACCAGTAGCCATTTACTTTACTACTTATCCTGATCTGAACTTTGTTCCAAGTTTCTCAGCATCTGCCGTAACCTCCCCTCTGGAACTGATTGACTACAGTTGTGACTCAGTTTCTGATTTTTGACCAACACCCTGGAAGGTGAATTCCTGAACAGAAGTTGAGAACACTGCCTGGATCTCTGACCCCTGCAAATGCTTCAGGCTGGAAACCAACTCAGAGGCCAAAAATCAAGAATAATGAAGACATGGGACACAAGACAGCAACTAAGCAGATGTCCAGTAAAAAACAATGCCAAGGTGTGGCAGACCTGTCTCCAAAGGACGTCCTTCAGTGGACCCCAAGGAGTATGTATTCGAGAATAAAGGAGTTTCCGTCGTGACTCAGTGGTTAACGAATCTGACTAGGAACCATGAGGTTGCGGGTTTGATCCTGGCCTCGCTCAGTGGGTTAAGTATCTGGTGTTGCTGTGAGCTGTGGTGTAGGTCGAAGACGCGGCTCGGATCCTGCGTTGCTGTGGCTCTAGCGTAGGCCAGTGGCTATAGCTCCGATTGGACCCCTAGCCTGGGAACCTCCATATGCCATGGGAGTGGCCCAAGAAATGGCAAAAAAAAAAAAAAAAAAAAAAAAGAATGAGAACAGAATGCACTGCATGCCGTAGATGGGGTAAAGAAGGGACATAGCTCTTTTCTGTAGGGAAAAAGAAAGGCCATTAGAATCTGCAGGAAAAACAGAAAATTTCAGAAGAAAGCCACAGTCCAGGTATGAAGCAAACTAAAATGTGGCTTTTTTTTTTTTTTTTTGTCTTTTTGCTATTTCTTGGGCCGCTCCCTCGGCATATGGAGATTCCCAGGCTAGGGGTCCAATTGGAGCTGTAGCCACCAGCCTACGCCAGAGCCACAGCAACGTGGGATCCGAGCCGCATCTGCAACCTACACTACAGCTCACGGCAATGCCAGATCGTTAACCCACCGAGCAAGGCCAGGGACCGAACCCGAAACCTCATGGTTCCTAGTCGGATTTGTTAACCACTGCACCACAACGGGAACTCCTGGCTTGATTTTTGAAGAGTTCATGGGATTTAAGATAAAGGACAGTCTCTTAGGTGGCAGAGGGGTAAAAAAGTAAACTCATGAAGGAGGAAATGTCACAGCACAGCACCTGCCTGAATAATATTTAAATAGTGATGATAAAGCAAATGTTGCTTACTGCCGTTCAAAGTTTGAAATCAGTTACAGATAAAACACTGTATTTATATATAGCTTCAGGACAGAGTGCAGTTGTCATTAACCTTGATGTCAAAAAATTAAAAGATGGAAAGCAAAAGTGAAGCTGACAGAGGTTGGGTAGAAGAAGAGGAGGAAAGAAGGATGTGATGAGGGCTTCATCTTTAAAAAGGTGATAAGCAAGGAAAGGAATTAATCTAATTTTAAGTTACAAAGACTTCCAATTGAATATCTAAAGATAATTCAACTACTAAAAATGGGGAGAAGGGAAAATAGCTTAAGTAGTTAAGTTCTAACCTTTCAAAGGTAGGAATAAATGTCTACAATTAATACATCAAAAAACATTAACATAGGAATATTATTCAGGGTTATAAAGATGACTACCTGGAAAACAAAACAAATTGAGTTGCCTCAGAGAAGCAGTTCTGCGATGAGTGGAAAAGGAATGGCAGGAGGTGGCTGTGGTATTTCATTATAAGTCCTCTTGAGTTCCTGTTGCGGCTCAACAGTAACAAACCCGAGTAGTATCCATGAGGAAGCACATTCAATCCTTGGCCCTGCTCAGTAGGTTAAGGATCTGGCATTGCGGTGAGTTGTGGTGTAGGTCTCATACATAGCTCAGATCTGGCATTGCTATGGCTGTGGCACAGGCCTGCGGATACAGCTCCAATTTGACCCCTAGCTTAGGAACTTCCATGTGCCACACATGCGGCCCTAAAAAAAAAAAAAAAATCCTCTGGAGTGGCTTTTTTTTTAAAGTCAGGTTTTCATTTTCCTTTTTTTGTCGTTTTAGGGCTGCACCTGTGGCATATGGAGGTTCCCGAGGTAGGGGTTGGTTGGAGGTATGACTGCCAGATTACACCACAGCCACAGCAACGTCAGATCCAAGCCACATCCTCAACCTACACCACAGCTCATGACAACATTGGATCCTTAACCCACTGAGCAAGGCCAGGGATCGAACCTGCAACCTCATGGTTCCTAGTCAGATTTGTTTCCGCTGTGCCACAACGGGAACTCCAAAGTCAGGTTTTTTTTTATTTAATACTATCTAATCAAATAGTAACAGCAGTAAATAAACACTTTGAAAAACAGGCAGGTATCCCCCCTATATCTGGAAGAAAATTGAATCAAAGTATTCTACATGGCAGAAGGGAGACAACTGCTAATGTACACGGTAGACCACTTGGAAATTTCTAAAGTCATTTCCAAAGAATCAATGGCAACAACGTTGTGGGACACAGCTGCTTCCCAGGGTAAGACGTCTCTATCTACATGGTTTTATTAACAGGGATTGAGTTGCACCTGTGAAGCATGACATTCTTGTCTTTACCCTTAAAGGAAAAGTCTTTTCCGTGTGCACCAGTGTGAAATAGTTCTGAAATAAGGCTCCCTTGAAATGGATTACTACAGTACTTATTCACACAATAGAGTTCATACATGTAGTAAAAAGACAAACGCAGGATTTCATGGTCACTTTTTCGGTTGATTTGGTTAATTGCATAAAATGAAGGATAAATACTCACAAGCATATCTGTGTAACTAATCTCCTAAGTACATCAGAACGCAAAATACCAAATCTCCTAAAATAGACTGATCACCGGGCAAACAAAATTGAACTTAAGCCTATGTCAGTTTGGTTCCTTCCACTTCTTCTGCACTCCCAAGTGGCGCTCCTTCTCTACTACCAGCGCTGGGACCTTCCTCTTAGCAGAAAGGAGCCTCAGAAAGGCAGAGTCCTGATCAAATGTTCCTTCAGCCTTTCCTTGGGACATTTTATTTTTACCTGAAAAGGATCAACTAGCCTCAGTCAATCTTAGGAAGGGAAGTATCACCCAGGTGAAAACATTTTGGGGAACTTTTAGTACCTAGCTACCTTGCCACATGTTTAAAGTAGATTGACTTCAGCTATCCAGAGAGGACACTCCAGTTTTGGTCCTCTTTTACATAGCTGCATTCGGAGATACTCCATAGGAGGCATGTTTAGAAAAAGAGAAACACTTATACCTGGAATTTATATTCTTCGAAGTAATCTTTTAGTCTTGTTGGTAAAGGCAGTCCCCAGATAGTGCCCACATTTGATAATGGTGAGTCCACAGAGAAGCTGCAGTGGTGGTGCTGATGTGTAGAGCAGCTTAGTCAGATAAATGTGAACAGTGCAATTCCCGGGGGGACTTCTGGGCCCGTCCGCTTATCCTTGCACATCCGAACATAGTAGTCGATCAAATGAACCACACTCAAATTGTTTAAGCTTGGACTTGAAACATATGATGAGAGTCCAGTCTGAATTTCCTGTCTTGGTATTCGATGCAAGATTAGTTGGTCCAGCTGATGTTTTAACATTGTTAGTAGGTAGTCTGAATGCGAACTATCTCTAATCAAGAAAGTTCCTCTGGTGCCTCTTTTAATTTCTCTTTGGCTTCATTAGCAGTCATACTTCCCCAGTACCAACCTGTGTGACTAAGCTCCCGCACGGCTTTCGCTTGTGGCGCCGCCTCCCGCCTCCATGGACACAGAGGTCCCCCACTGGCTCTGCGTCCCTTCTGGGCCATTCCCATTCCCCGGAGGGCTCGAGGCACCGCAGGGTCATGAGAGAAGGGTCACCGTGGCAGACAGGTGGCCACCTGAGCTGAGGTCAGAGAGTGGATTGGCTAATTTTTTTAACTAAACATTAATTTCTTAAAACAGCTAATAAAAACCATTTGAAAATAGGTAACTTTTGCTCTAAGCACATAAAATGTGGGGAAAACTGCCATTAAACCTACAGTATTTTATTTCGTTTATTTTTTATCTTGCTTTTTAGGGCCGCAACCATGGCATATGGAGGTTCCCAGGCTAGGGGTCTAATGGGAGCTGTAGCTGCTGGCCTATGCCTCAGCCACAGTAATGCAGGATCCCAGCTGCATCTGCAACCTACACCACAGCTCCCCGCAACCCTGGATCCTTGACCCACTGAGTGAGGCCAAAGATCCAACTGCAACCTCATAGTTCCTAGTCGGGTTAGTTTCCACTGAGCCAGGACATAAACTCCAAATCTACAGTATTTTAGAATACAGTTCAACAAGTTTCAACAATTGAAACTTGAAATGTTTCTAAAAAATATTTTTTTTCTTTTACCACTGCTTTCGCAAATTATCACCTGTTTCTCACTCTAGAGCTTTCTAGACACAAGATAGTCAACGAGTATAACGCATTACACGTTATTTTCAAGCCAATCAGATGACCTTAGGTTTTGCCACAGATTGAGGAAAGTTTTGTGGAGAATTCCTTTCCTAAAAAGAAAAAAAAAAAACTAAGTAGTGTACAGGAACTCAGCAGTTCGTAGCTTGGTTTTATCAGGGACCATGGATATACCTTCAAGCTTACACTCCCTGAAGCGTGGAACTGTGAGTGTAATCACATTTTTAAAGAACTAAGATTTGTTTACTTTTAGAGATACTATTACAGTGCCAACTTCGCTTATTTCTATGTGATGAATTTGATTTGCACACTGTTGAACATTTGAACTTGAGAAATATAAGCCACAATGGACTCTGATTTCTTAGATAAGGTAAATGGAATCTTTAGCACTGTAGTTCAGCGGTATTTTCAACTAACTTATGACTAGCAGAACAAACATGATTCACTATTTTTAGCTTAGGGAGGTCTATCTTAAACCAAACATGGCTGATAAAAATGTGAAATCTAAGCTTCTAGGATTTCTCTTCAGTTAACCAGATGGCACGCTTATGATGTGCCTATAAAATCTTTCCATTCTTTTCAAATAAAAAGTTAGTTTTCACTTTCCATTTTAGGATGATGTACTCTTAGTTTCTTTCCAAGTGAGGAAAAATGTCCAGGCTACATTAGACACTAAACTATCCCAAGTCCTGGGATTCCTGGTACTTAGGAAAATCTAAGGAAAATGTCACCTACCTTCCTCTTCCTTGCCCTCACCTTCTCATATCTTCATGTAACCTGAGCTTCTTATCTATCCTTATAAATAAGAGCAAACACATATATATGCCTTATTATATGCCAGGCACCAGGCTAAGTTCCTGCACATTTATTTAAATTCAATTGTTTTCCACTCTATTGAGGTGTAATTGATATACAAAAAGTACACATATTTAAAGTATATTAATTTGATAGGTTTTCACATATGCATAAAACTGTGAAACCATCACCATGATCAAGGCACTGAATCTATCAAAAAAATTTTTTTTGGTCTTTTTAGGGCCGAAACTGAGGCATATGGAAGTTCCCAGGCTAGGGGTTGAGTCAGAGCTATAGCTGCCAGTCTACACCACAGCCAAAGCACCATCAGATCTGAGCCATATCTGTGACCTACACCAGGTCTGTGCCATATCCTGAACCCACTGAGCAAGGCCAGGGATCAAACTTGCGTCCTCCTGGTTACACTAGTCAGGTTCCTTACTGCTGAGCCACAATGGTAACTCCAAAACTTTTTATTTTGACTTAATTTCAGACAGAAAAACTGCAAGAATTGTATGGAGTTCTGGGATATCTTTCACCCAGATTCACAACTTGTTAGCACTTTATTACATTTGCTTCTCCACCTACCCTCTGTGTGTGTGTCTATAGTACATAACTTTTTTCTGAATTAGATAAGAATGTTACATTACACAATTTTACCTCTAAATACCTCAGTGTGGTATTTTTTCTAAAATCAAGGAAACTGATGTTATTATACTATTATCTAATCTACAGATATTCAGATTTCACCATTTGTCCTAAAAACGACCTTTTTTTTTTGCTATTTCTTGGGCCGCTCCAGCGGCATATGGAGGTTCCCAGGCTAGGGGTCGAATCGGAGCTGTAGCCACCGGCCTATGCCAGAGCCACAGCAACGCCAGATCCCAGCCGCGTCTGCAACCTACACCACAGTTCATGGCAACGCTGGATCCTTAACCCACTGAGCAAGGGCAGGGATCAAACCCGCAACCTCATGGTTCCTAGTCAGATTCGTTAACCACTGTGCCATGACGGGAACTCCAAAAAACGACCTTTAAATAAGAAAAAAAATCCAAGGTGAATGTGTGCATTCAATTGTCATGCTTCTTTATCATCCTTTAGTCTGGCATAGTTTCTCATTCTTTTTTTTTTTTTTTTTTTTTGTCTTTTGTCTTTTTGTCTTTTGTTGTTGTTGTTGTTGCTATTTCTTGGGCCGCTCCCGCGGCATATGGAGGTTCCCAGGCTAGGGGTTGAATCGGAGCTGTAGCCACTGGCCTACGCCAGAGCCACAGCAACGCAGGATCCGAGCCGCATCAGCAACCTACACCACAGCTCACGGCAACGCCGGATCGTTAACCCACTGAGCAAGGACAGGGACCGAACCCGCAACCTCATGGTTCCTAGTCGGATTCGTTAACCACTGCGCCACGACGGGAACTCCAGTTTCTCATTCTTTGTAGTAAATGACATTGACATCTTTTATCTAAAAAAATTTTTTGTATGGCTATATCTGCAGCATATGAAGTTCCCCAGCCAGGGAATGACTCTGAGCCACAGCTGCCAGGTCAGGGATCAAACCCACGTCTCTGCAGTGACCCGAGTCACTGTAGTCAGGTACTTAGCCACGGCCCCACAGTGGGAACTCTAACATTGTCATTTTTGACAAGTACAGGCCACTGGTGTTATAGACTGTTCCTCAGTTTGGATTTGTGTGACGGTTCCTCGTGGCTGGATTCAGGCTAAGCAATCGGGCAAGACCACCACACACATGATGTCAGTGTTTTATAAGACATATGACATTTTCCCCATTTATTAGTGATACTACCTTTGACATTGGTTAAGGTGGTAACAGCCAGATTTCTCTACTGTCGAATTACTAGTTTACCCTTTTTAGTTAATAGGTATCTTCTAGAGAGAGATTTTGAGACTGTGAATATTCTGTTATTCCTCAAACTTTTACCCACTAGTTTTAACATCCACAATTACTACTATGATGATTTCCTATTTTTTATCATTTCTTCTACATGGCTTTGTACCTTAAAAACGAACTTATGGGAGTTCCTATCATGGCTTAGCGGAAACTAATCTAATTAGGAAGCATGAGGTTGCGGGTTCGATCCCTGGCCTTGCTCATCGGGTTAAGGATCTGGCATTGCAGTAAGCTGTGGTGTAGGTCACAGACTCGACTCGGATCTGATGTTGCTCTGCTGTAGCATAGGCCAGCAGCTGTAGCTCCAATTGAACCCCTAGCCTGGGAACTTCCATATGCCGTGGGTGAGGCCCTAAAAAGCAAAAACAAACAAACAAACAAAAAAAAGAAAAAGCAAAAAAAAAAAAAAAGAACTTATAGCATCATGGGGAAATTTGATCAGTGATCTCTGATGTTACTATTGCAAAATGATTATGACCTGCTGAAAGACTCAGATGATGGTTAGCATTTTTTAGTGCTAAAATATTTTAAATGTATGTGCACTGTTTTTTGGACACAATGCTATTGCACATTTAATAGACTAAGGTATAGTGTAAATATAACTTTTATATGCACTGGGAAATCAAAAAATTCTTGTGACTCATTTTATTGCAGTATTTGCTTTACTGTGGCAGTCTGGAACGAAACCTGCAGTATTTCCATGGTATGTCTGTATTAACATTGATTCATCATTACAGGCCTATGAGTTCTTTACTACTTCTATTATTATTTTCCTTTTACAGTTGAAGAAACTGAAGCACAGATGAATAAATAACTTGCTAAAGGTCTCCCTGTTAAATGATAAGGCTGGGGTTGGAATGCCAGCTGTATGGCTCCATAGCTACTCTATTACTGTAACTTTTTTGGGGGGACTGTGGTGTGCAGTGGCTTGATGTGGTATCTCAGTTTCCAGATCAGGGACTTAACCTGAGTGGCAGCAGTGAAAATGCCAAATCCTAACCACTAGACCACCAGGGAACTCCCTAGCATAAGTATTTAAAGATAAAAGTATTTCCAGGATTGAGGAGGAAGTTTACCTAGTATGATCTAAAATTTTTTTGAGTTTTTTGATTTAATGTTTTAACCCGTTTTCTACTTGGGGATGAGGTAGGGAATGTACTGCTGACCTGGGAATCAAATCCAAGCAAAAGACTTGACACGTAATTGCTTCCTCACTCAGAAAACTAAAGACTTGCACCAAACTTGCTATGCCTGGTTCTCTCTTTCCTAAGGCTGAATCCAGCCCTTCAAGGATTTTCAGGGTCTCATGGAAATAAGCTTTTGGTGAGCCTGCCCAGCTATCCAGTGGATGTGATCGGATTTCATCTCAGGCTAGGGTGAGGCTCCATTTCTTGCTTCTTATTCACACTTCAAAGTACTCATGCAAAGTTAAGAGAATTAGCACATTTTTTCAGTGGATGATGAAGAGGATTGTGGATTTTTTTATAAAGTCAAATGAAATTTATTACTTTAAAAGTAATCAAGAAATATTTCATGTTGGGGTATCGGAAAGTTTTTTTTTAGGGGGGGTTGGTTTTTTTGTTTTTGCTTTTTAGAGCAGCACTCATGGCATATGGAGGTCCCCAGGCTAGAGGTTAAAAACTTTCCAGGAGTTTCTGTCGTGGCTCAGCAGTTAACGAATCTATCCAGAGAACACTTGCCTTGCTCATGACTATGTGGCTCTAAAGGAAGCAAAAATTTTAGAAACGACTTCTAAGTCAAATTTAATTCTGATCAGGGAGGTAGACTTTGTCATGATACTACTGTGAATTTATGCTTGGAAGATTAATGCTTGGAAGGTTAAACATAAATTAGACATATTTTATGTCTAATTTTGGGAGCGATATGAAAATTTTAAAATTCATGTGATACAGGAGTTCTCGTTGTGGCTCCGTGGATTTGAATCTGACTAGCATCCATCCATGAGGATGGATCCCTGGCCTCGCTCAGTGGGTTAAGGATCCAGCATTGCCATAAGTTGTGGTGTAGGTTGCAGATGCGTCTCAGATTCTGCACTGTTGTGGCTGTGGAGTAGGCTGGCAGCTACAGCTCTGATTTTACCCCTAGCCTGGGAACCTCCCTGTGCCTTGGGTGTAGCCCTAAAAAAAGGAAAGAAAAGAAAAGAAAAGAAAGAAAGAAAGAAAGAAAGAAAGAAAGAAAGAAAGAAAGAAAGAAAGAAAGAAAGAAAAAGAAAGAAAGAAAGAAAGAAAGAAAGAAAGAAAGAAAGAAAGAAAGAAAGAAAGAAAGAAAGAAAGAAAATAAAAGGAAAAAGAAAAATTCATGTGATTCAAAGGCCAGTGATTCTTAGAGGAAACGCAAAGGGATAGGGAAGCTTTAAAAATGATATTCTAACAATGTAAGTGCCAGCGATTCCACTGAGTGAACAGGGGAGATGCTCAGAGCATCAAAGTGCCATGAATGGAGCTCTCAGATGCTCCCCAAAGATCAAACAAACTAGCTTTTAGACAAACCCAAAAGATCAAAGATCAATAAAAAATGCAAGGCAAAGTCTAAGGCCAGTGGGTGAGGGTAGCCACACCACAAGTTATCTTTGTATATGCTTATACAAGCCTGGAAACTTGATACATGCAGTGAGGATATGTTGAATTATTTACTAAGTGCTGCTTGGACAACTGATTATCTATATGGAAAATAGTAAAATAGGTTCCTGTTTCACACCACAAACAAAAATAATTAACAGAAGAATGAAAAGTCCTAAATATGAAAAGCAAAAGTTTTAAACAAGAGAATGATAAGAATAGGGAAAATATCCTTATGACTTCAGGGTAGAAAAGAGTTGTTTGTTTTTTAAACAAAATAAAGCACACATGAAAAAAATCACACTTGACTAGGTTAAAGTTTAAAAATCCTGTACATGCAAAACTTCAACAAAGTAAAAAAACAAGCTGCAGATTGGAATACCATGTTTGGAAATGCAAGTAAGTGATAAGAAATTAGTTTCTAGAGCTCCTACAAATCAATTCTAAAAAGAAACCTAATAACGTAAAATAATGATAATAATGAAGACATAGAATATTAACACACAAGAGCCCTTTATAGAAAAGGCAAGTTGAATAGTTAGCAAACATATGAAAAGATGCTCCACTTCACTGGTAATCAAGGATGTTAAAACCACAATGAGTTCCAATCAGATTTGTAAGTTAACTCTGAGAATGTTAAACATTGTGAAATTGTGAAGCAAAAATAAAGTTTTAGTTAAAGTATATTGCTGTCTCCACTTTGGAGAGCAATTTGGCAGTTTATATTGAGGTACAAGATGGGTATGCCATACCATAGAACCTTGTAATTCTACTCCTAGGTAAAATTTCCTTTAGAGAAATGTTATTTGTGTGCACACAGCACTCTGAAAAAGAATGTTCATAACTACCACACACACACACATAATGAAAATCACCAAATTTAAAAGTTGGTGTTTTTGTTGGGGGCAAGGAGATGGAAAGTAAGGAAAATGTGATTATGGAGTACGAACTATTAGCAACACTTTATTTCTTAAGCTGTTTATTTTTTAACACACGTGATAGTTTACATCAATCTACAGACTTTGCTTTTTGGCCATGCCTGCAGCACTCGGAGTCCCCAGACCAAGGCTTGAACCTGCACCACAGCAGTGACCCGAGCCATAGCAGTGACAATGCCGAGTCCTTAACCTGCTGAGCCACCAGAGGACTCCTCTACTTTTTGCGGGTCTGAAATGTTTCGCAGTATATTTAAATGATAAATCACCTTGGTCTTATTTTCCTAACTGTAAGCCAGTCATGATACAAATGTAGTTCCTCATCATGATAGACAGGTATTACCCTTCTTTCCAATTAAATCTTGTGTTCCAGAATTTGGGTTCTTCTCCACTGGTGTGTGTGTAGGATGGGGGTGGGGTGGGATCTGTCATGGCTCCTTTATATTTCAGTGGAGGTCATGGAAAAAAATTCTTCCAGGCCTTTGTTGGAAAGAAAGGACCACCTTTCTTTCTGGTGCTGAGAATGGAATATGGATGTGGGAGATACTGGTACTGGGATGGAAAAAAAAGAGTAATTTGATTAGAGAAAAAGGAGAGGGTCTTGAGGACTTGGAAGGTGACTGAGATTTGAAGATTTTTTAATGATATTTAGAAGGGTCTCTCTTATGTGGCCTTTTCCAGGGGTGGTCTAGGCTGGCATAAATGCAGGGGCTTTCAGAGCAAGGCAGAAGTGTCTCTGCTGAGCCAGCCTGTGGTCAGTTGGGAGAGTGCAGTGAGGGCACTGGGGTGACCTTCACAGGACAACAGGGCCTACTAGATAGAGAAGTGCCATCCCCCAGCAACAGCATTTTATAGAAGGACCAGTGCAATGGAACCAATGAACCACATTCCATCCTTGGAATCAGGTAAGGCCAGGGGTTCTTTTAGAATCCAATGAAGAGATTAGGGAATTCCCCTTCCCACCCATACTGGAATTTCTTTAGCCAGTCCTGAGGAAGTTGAGATTACATTTGATTTAATTTAGAAAAACAGAAATGTGTACCCATGACATTTCCCACAGAATTAGAATAATCCAAAATTCATATGGAAACATAACCAGAATTGCCAAAGCAATCTTTTTTGTTTCTTTGCTTTTTAGGGCCACACCCACGGCATAAAGAGGTTCCCAGGCTAGGGGTGGAATCAGAGCTACAGCTGCTGGCCTACGCGACAGCCACAGCCACATCAGATCCGAGTGGCGTCTGCAACCTACACCACAGCTCACCGCAACGCTGAATCCTTAATACTCTGAGAGAGGCCAGGGATGGAACCCACAACCTCATGGTTACTAGTCAGATTCGTTTCCGCTGCGCCACAATGGGAATTCTGCGATCTTTTTAAAATGGTTTTTATTTTTTCCATTACAGTTGATTTACAGCAAAGTAATCTTGAGGGGAAAAAAAGGAGGCATAACTCGCTCAGACTTCAAATAACACCAGAAAGCTACAGTAATCAAAACAGTGTGATATTGGTACAAAGGACAAACAGATCAATGGAACAGAAATAAACCCACGTACTTATGCTCAGTTAAACTTCAGCAAAGGAGGCAAGAATATAAAATGGGAAAAAGTCTCTTTAGCAAGTGGTGCTAGGAAAACTGGACAGCTACATGTAAATCAATGAAAGTAGAGCACACCCTACACCATGCACAAAAATAAACACAAACTGGCTTAAAGACAAACATAAGACACCATAAAACTCCTAGAAGAGAAAAAAGGCAAAACATTCTCTGACATCAACTGTATAAATGTCTTAAGTCAGTCTTCCAAGGCAGTAGAGATAAAAAGAGAAATAAACAAATGAGACCTATCAAACTTAAAAGCTTCTTGCATAATGAAAGAAACCATAAAAAAATGAAAAGACAACCTATGGAATGGGAGAAAATATCTGCAAATGATGCAACTGACAAGGGCTTCATCTTCAAAATATACAAAAACTCATATAACTCAACAACAAAAAAATAAACTCAATCAAAAAATGGCCAAAAGACCTAAATACACATTTCTCCAAATAAGACATACAGATGGCCAGTAGGCACATGAAAAAATGCTCCACATAATTATCAGAGAAGTGCAAATCAAAACTACAATGAGGTATACCACCTCACACCCGTCAGAATGGCCATCATTAAAAAGTTTACAAATGCTGGAGAGGGTGTGGAGAAAAGAGAATCCTCCTACACTGTTGGTGGGAATGTAAATTGATATAACCAGTAGGGAAAACATTATGGAGGTTCCTCAGGAAGCTAAAAATAGAATTACCATATGATTCAGCAATCCCACTCCCAGGACTAAACTTTCATTAAAAAAGATACATGCACCCCATATGTTTATTGATGCACTATTCATAATAGCCAAGACATGGAAACAAACTAAATGTCCATTGACAGATGAATGGATTAAGCAGATGTGGTACATATACACAATGGAATACTACTCAGCCATAAAAAAGAACGAAATAATGCCATTTGTAGGTGCATGGATGCAACTAGAGACTCATACTGCATAAGAAAGACAAACACTATATGATACCACTTATATGTGGAATCTAAAATAGGGCACAGATGAACCTATCTATAATACAGAAACAGATTCACAGACATGGAGAACAGACTTGTGATTACCAAAGGGATGGGGGTAAGGACTGGGATGGATTGGAAGTTTAGGGTTAGTAGATACAAACAATTTCATTTAGAATGGATAAACAACAAGCTCCTATTGTACAGGACAACAGGGAACTACATCCAATATCCTGGGATAGAGCATGATGGAAAAGAATATAAAAAAGAATTTGTGTGTGTGTGCGTGCATGTGCCAACAGAAACTGGCATGGCATGAAACAACTATATTTTAATTTAAAAAAGAAAAAAATAATAAAAACAGATACAATACCATGTTTCTTCCTACTGAATGATTACAAATTGTCAGAAAGCTACCACACAGAATAAGCAAAGGCTAGATCCTATTAGGAATAGATCCAAATCCAGTAACTAGAAGCAAGGAGAGCTGAGTCTCTTTTTCCTATCTTCTCAAGGGAGGAAAATAACCTCCAAAATAACAGGCCAGACCATTAGTAAAACAAGAAAAGTTAGTTTTCCAAATCAGTGTACAGTGGAAGTATGAGAAGAACAAATACATGGCATCACCAATGTGATTCAACTCCCAAGAAAATAAAGCCCACAGCACACGACACTGAGAGTCAGAGGGTCAGATCACCAGAGGGTTAGAAATCCCACTGGGTGTGCATTAGACCACAGCCAGATTTGAGGAACAGCCAAAAAGTACTCAGAAGTGAGTGGTATTAAGCTTTTAGGTAACCATATTCTATGACAAGCTATTTACATACATGCCAACCCACCTACAGAAAACCTTGCATTTCCTGTGCCTTAAAAAGGTAAATATTATATAACTCTTTTTTCTCTTATATATAGGTTTCTGAAAAGCTAAAGTATACTTATAGTATACTTGGAATAGGATTACCTTCAAGTTACTTACATAAATGTCTGTTTTAAGACTATGCATAGGGAACAAAAAAAGATAGTGTATTTGGGTTCTACAGAGAAACAAAGCCAATAGGAAGTATGTGTGTGCCTGTGTAAACATACATACATACAAACATATAATATTTTGCTATTATAAAAAAAAGATCCCAGGGAGCTCCTTAGCCCCTTCTGCCATTTGAGGATACAATGTCAAGTCTGAACATTAAGCTGCCAAAGACAAACACTACTAAAAAGCATACCTATGATCCTAAGAAGCCCAGAAGTCAAGGGCTATTTACTATAAAAGCAAAAAGCTGAATTCATTTCAGTGACCTCTATCTGAGAAAGGGTTAAATTATATGATAAATTCTACATAACAATGCCAATAATAAAATCCCTCTACATATATTTTCATTGCTTTTAAAACGTGAGGCCTAAACTCTCACTGACATTCATTTAGACATATATATGTCTAAATACACATATACGTCTAAATATGCACACATATATATGCAGAGATTGAAAGGAATTAGCTCATGAGATTGTAAAGGCTGACAAGTCCCAAGATATGCAGGGTAAGTGGACAAGCTGGATATCCAAGGAGAGTTAATGATGCAGTTCTATTCCAAAGACCAGCACACTCAAACTAGGAAAAGTAGAGCCCAAAGCCAGGAAACTACAGATGTCCCAACTAAAAGGTAGTCAGATGGGAAGAATTCTCACTGGTGGCAGAAGGAGGAGATTCAGCCTTTTTGTCCTTCAGGCCTTTAACTGATTGACTGAAGTTCACCCACATTAGGGAGGCAATCTGTTTTACTCATTCCACATTTAAATGTTAATCTTATCCAAAACGCCCTAATATCTAGACACCATGTGGCCCAGTCAAGTTTACATATAAAATTAGTCATCACAGAAAGGAATATATCAAAATGTTATCATTTTATTAGATAATAATAGCTTCACTTGAATTGGCCTTATATTTTATTTCAAATGGCATATTTCCATGCTTCATTTTAAAAAATTTTGTTTTAATTAACATACAATATCATATACACTTCCATATTTTAAAGAAATTCTGTTTTATGTTTTTAGTTTCAATCACTTTTAGTTCCTGTCAAATTAATGTATAAACCTTAATTACTGGAGTTCCCATTGTGGCTCAGAGGTTAAGGAATCTGACTAGCATTCATGAGGACACAGGTTCGATCCCTGGCCTTGCTCAGGGGGTTAAGGATCCAGCATTACAGTGAGCTGTGGTGCAGGTGGCAGATGCAGCTTGGATCCTGCATTGCTGTGGCTGTGGCGTAGGCCAGCAGCTACAGCTCTGATCTGACCCCTAGTCTGGCAACCTCCATAGGCCACAAGTGTGGCCCTGAAAAATCAAAGCAAAACAAAACAAAAACCTTAATTACTAAAACACTGCTTAATGGAAAACCTAAATAAAGAATTGATATTTTTAGAGTTCCCGTGTGGCTCAGCAGTAACTGACTAGTGTCCCTGAGGATTTGGGTTCGATCCATGGCCTTGCTCAGAGGGCTAAGGATCTGGTGTTTCCAAGACACAGCTTGGATCTGACTTGGCTGTGGCTGTGGTTTAGGCTGGCATTCAACTCTTAGGCCTGGGAACTTCCATATGCTGCAGGTGCAGCAAAAAAAAAAAAAAAAAGATGTTTTTGCTAAATACTTTTAGTACTAAAACCAAATTAAAAAAAATATTTTTCCATTCTAGGAGTTCCCATCGTGGCGCAGTGGTTAACGAATCTGACTAGGAACCATGAGGTTGCGGGTTCGGTCCCTGCCCTTGCTCAGTGGGTTAAGGATCCGGCGTTGCCATGAGCTGTGGTGTAGGTTGCAGACGCGGCTCGGATCCCGCGTTGCTGTGGCTCTGGCGTAGGCCAGTGGCTACAGCTCCGATTAGACCCCTAGCCTGGGAACCTCCATATGCCACGAGAGCGGCCCAAATAGCAAAAAGACAAAAAAAAAAAAAAAAAGCTAAAAAAAATATTTTTCCATGCTAAATGTTTGTTCTGATTTCAAAATCGCTAATGAAGAAAATATACAAGACCTGGAGTTCCCTTGTGGCTCAGCAGGTTAAGGATTTTGCATTGTCACTGCTGTGGTGCAGATTTGATCCCTGGCTGGAGAACTTCTGCAAGCCAGAAGGGCAGCCAAAATAAATAAATAAATAAAAGGCTTGATAGGATTTCTGAATTACTTTTGCGGTTCTAGTACTACAAGCTGCCACTGAAGCCAAAATATAATTCCAACTATCATTATCATAACTCTAAGCTTTTCAGATACTATTTAACTTTTTCAGAAAAATTTTACCTTTATTTGCTATCACAAATTTATGATGGCAAATATACAGTTTAATGGGAAAACAAAAGTGATTCATTTATTAACAACTTTTTGGGGGGGGGGGGCTCTGCAGGTGGCATGTAGTTCCTGGGCCAGGGATCAAACACGAGCCATAGCAGTCCAGAGCAGTGACAATGATAGATCCTTAACCCAATGTGCCACAAGAGAACTCCTTTTGCCCTTTTATTTATTTTTTGGAGCAAGGCAAGTTAAATGTTTATTTAAAGACGGGAGAGAAGACAGGTGTGCAGAAAGCACAGGCAAGTTTTAAGAGATGAGAAAGACAGGTGCAGAGAAAGCACAGGTAGGGCCTGCTTGGGGTGGGAGGGTGTTGAGAGGGAGAGAGAAAGAGAGAAAGCAAGAGAGGAAGCACCCTTTTAATATTAAAACAAATCCACGCTTTTGGTAAACATCTTTATTGAATCATTTGGAGATATTCGAATTTACTGACTTTGGGCCAAATTTAACCATCTGGAAATCTTTCTAAAATTTTGGCTATATTTCCAGATTTCCCTAGCATTCCATAGTACGGGCTGTTCAAAACCCAGTAACGTTTCTTTATAGTTTTAAGTTTGATATCTTCCCCCAGATGTTACTTTTAGCTCCACAGCATCAATGAAAGCCATTAAACTTTTTGAAGTTGTTGTATTTTGCTTTTAAATAAATTAAGACACTTTTATGTGAAACAAAGCTTTGCAGTAAGGACTGAATTTTTCTTCCCTGTTTTTGTCAGATGTTCTATAAATGAGACCATAAATCTAAATTGCAGTAAGTCTGTACTACTGTTTTATTAAATGTTTCTTGCCTAAAAATCCTTGATTGTACTTAACACTAACATAATAGAGGGTTATTAACCATTTGAATGACTCTTTAAAATATTTTGATTAACTGAAACTCTTAGATGAAAATTTTAGAAGTCATTAATTCAAATTCTTTATTGTTGAAAATTATTTGATATCCTTTTATTTTCTCATTGATAACTGCAAATCTTTGAACCATGAGCTTTAAGTGAACATAATGGCTTTTTGGAATATTAGTTTAGCACTTTCAACACCACAATTTTGAACAGTGCTTGCATTCGACATTCACATCACTTGCAATAAGTCATTTTCATTTCAGAAATGAAAATCACTTGTTTTATTTTATATTAATTCTGGCATGGTATCAAAGGGCATTTCAGGACATTTTGAGAAATGTTCCAATCTATAGTTCATTATTATGTTCTTCCACAGTTTTAGAATATTAACATTTACAGCATTTAAGAGGAATGTTAAGAAGCAGCACTTTGTTAGCACTCATTCTGGATGTTTTTTTCTCTCTCCAATTTACAACTTTCAATTCAAACACAGTATCTTTATAGAAAAGTGTACATGTTACAAGTGTATTGCTTGATAAACTCACAAACTGAACACATCCATGTGATTGGCACCCAGGTTGAGAAACAGAACATACCAGCATCCCAGAAGCCCCAACCCCCATATCTTTCAGTTATTTGCTTCCCACTCAAGAGTAATCAACATCCTGGTTTTGTGCTTTACATAAATAGAACCATAAAGTATGTGGTTTTTTGTGTCTGGGTTCTTTTGCTCAACATTAAGTTTTTGAGATCATCCGTAACTTTACATGCAGTTATACATCTTTCAATCTTATTGTATTCTATTGTGTAGCAATACCATAATTTGTCTATTTGGATTATTACCAGGTTTGGATATTATCAGTGGTGTTGCTATAAATACTCAGTGCTCTAACCAATACGGTAGCTACTAGCCACGTGTAGGTCTTTAATTTTAAATAAAATTAAACTGAAAAATCGATTCCTTAGCTGCATTAACCACATTTCAAGTGCCCAGTAGCCATGTGGCTAGCAGCTACTTCATGGATAGCACAGAACAGGGTATTCGCATCACTGCAGCAAGTTCCACTGCACAGTGGTGACTTGTGTGTTGGTGAACATATGGAATTGCTGGGTCATATGGTATGCATTGACAGCAGATAATGTCAAATAATTTTAAGATGTTTGTTATTATTTTGTTACAAATTTTTCTATTTTAAAAAATTAAACACTGTATTTACTTTTCACCTAAGAATTACAATGCACTAAAATAGTAAAACCAAATAAAAAATTAAACTATACAGAAAGCAGTAGCAACTGTTAAAACATGGAATGATTCATAGATAAGGCATGAGGCAGCTACATTATTTACCATGACAAAGGCCAAGAGATGTTCCCAATGTTTCTCAGATGTCATTACCACAGAAGGTCCATTATCAATGGCAGTCACAGATGAAGTAGTGAACTTACACTGGAATTTTAAAATTTTATTAATTTTGGTGCTATTGCAGTTATAGTACTACTACTTACCACTGGTACAGGAGAATTTCAGTACTTTAACTGAGAGAGCAAAGCTGGAGTCTATCAACTAAATATCAAATCTGCTCATAACCCCAACCAATTAACACTGGATATCATCAACCTTTTATCAAGTTCTGACAAACTAACAAGTCAATGTTGCTGTCGTCTAAACTGCATTTAACCATGAATGAATTTGTGTACCTGTACATGTATTTGTTGGTCCTTATCATTTCTCCCCTCTGAAGTTGCTCATTTATATCTCTTGCCCATTTAAAATTGTTGATTTATAAATACTTTTACTATTATATACTATGATCGCCCATGTATATCCTTTACCCATTTCAAATTACTAATTTGTAAATGTTCTTTTTATATTAAGGAAATTAGCCTTTTGTCTACAGAAGTCTTACAAATGTTCCCTCCCCCCCGACTTACAGTTTATCTTTTCCTGTAGAACTGTTTTAAATTATATGTATTCAAGTTCTTAATCTCTTCCATTTTGGCTTTTGTATTTTGTCATGCTTTGAGAGTCTTACCTTTTCAAAGAGTATATGAAAAATTAACTCCTGTTTTTTTTTTCTCCCTTTGTTTTCAAAATATTTGATGTATCTGTAACTTACTTTGGTTTAAGAAATAAGGTACAGAGCCAGACTTGTATTTTTCTAAGTGGCTAATAATGTTTTTGTCAGACACTACTAGTTACCTACCTGGCATCCATTCCCCTCACTAACAAATTGTGAATTTGTTTAGGGCAGTAATGTGCCCAATTAAAATACTTTCCCAGACTCTCTTGCAGCAAGGGATGGCCAAGTGATTCAGTTCTGTCCTGATATAGGGCAAGTCACTGAATGTGGCTTCCAGACAGATTTTTAAATAAAAGCAATTTTGACTGACATGGTCCATTTGGCCTCTTAACCTTCACCTTTCTTTCTGGAATCTACATGTAATAGCAGGAGGTGGAAGCAGCTATCTTCAGATAAGGATGAAAGCGACCCACCAAAAACAGAATAAAAAGATAAAGGAATTTGAGTCATTAATGACATTAAGCTGCCATATTAACCCTGGATTACATACCCTTGGATTACCTATGTGAGAAAACCTATTTACTGAAGCCATTGATCATCGGGTTGTTTCTTGCAAACAAATACATTCCTATCTGATGCATTTATCTCCACTTATTTAATAATTTATCTTTTTATACAAATTTGGCATGCTACGTTTATCACATACTAACTTCCTATATATAAATATTTCTGGAAACCCTCTTGTTTCATTGCTCTAAATGACTTCAGTTTAATAGCTAATATTTACTGATTACTAGGACAATTCTACATGCTTTACATTAAATAACTCTAATCCTCCCAACAGTCTTTTGAACCTTAATTTAACATTGATGTATAGCACTTGTAAGCCTAAAACTAAGAGTGGATTTTTAAAAGTGGAATAGAAAAGATCAAAAGGAAAGGGAATAAAGATGTTTCAATTATCTGTATGATGGATTAGGATAGAAGACAACTACTATGTTGCTATCTAACTGGCAACACTGCTGTTCCATTTTATAATGGAAAGAGCACCAGATTTAGGGTTTGCAGACATAAATAATTTTGCAGGTCAACAGCGCTATTAGGCCACATCCACAGCATGTGAAAGTTCCTGGGCCAAAGGTCAAACCCGTGCCACAGCAGTGACCTGGACTGCTGTAGTGACAATGCTTGATCCTTAACCCACTGTGCCACAAGGGAATTCCAACTCTGTTATTTCACATTACAGAAAATGTCCCTGGCCCTGTGGAGCTTACACTATAGTGGAGGAATTTTTTTAAAAAAATCTAGACACTTAGAGTACTGCTACAAATGAAATAAGCAATGACATAATACATATAACTGGAGCATGGCTGGATAGTTAAAGGATTCAGGGAAATTCTGCTGAACAAATGGTTATGAAATCTGTATAATACATACAGAAAAGTACATAAAACATACAGCTTAATGAATTTTTAAAAACCACCCACTGACTCTTTCCAAATACAACTCTTTTCCAAATACAACCCTTCCATTAAAGAGTAAGCATTTGGAGTTTCCACTGTGGCTCAGCAGTAACAAATTCAACTAGCATTCATGAAGATGCAGGTTTAATCCCTGGCCTTGCTCAATGGGTTAAGGATCCAGCGTTGCTGTGAGCTGTGGTGCAGGCCAGCAGCTGCAGCTTCGATCTGACCCCTAGCCTGGGAACTTCCATATGCTGAAGGTGCAGCCCTAAAAACAAAACAAGCAAAAAAAAAAAAAAAAGAAAGAAAAAAAAAGAAAAAGAAAGAGTAAAAGCATCAACCTGACTTTAATGATGGTCACCTTCCTGCACCGTGGCTCTAATCTTTCATGTTCATTGCATAAGATTCCACTGGATAACTGTACCCACTTTACGCTGTTGGGTATGCTATGTCCAATTTTTGGCTATTACAAAACATGTTACTATGTCTCTTGCGGTATGTACATGCATTTCTGTTTGGGGATATATCAAAAGCAGAATTGCAGACCATGGTCTTAGTATTTTTTTGGCAGGAGGGGCCTTTTTAGGGCTGCACCTGCAGCATATGGAGGTTCCCAGGCTAGGGCCAGAATCAGAGCTACAGCTGCCAGCCTACGCCACAGCCACAGCAAGGCAGGATCCAAGTTGTGTCTGTGACCTACAGCACAGCTCACTGCAACGCCAGATCCCCGACCCACTGACCAAGGCCAGGGATCGAACCCACAACCTCACAGTTCCTAGTCAGATCTGTTTCCACTGTGCCACTACAGGAACTCCCCATGGTCTTAGTATTAAAAGCATGTTTTAGTTACCATATTTCTTTTTTTTTTAGAGCCACACAAGCAGCATGTGGAGGTTCCCAGACTAGGGGTCAAACTGTAGCTACAAGGTGCCATCTTTCACCAAGGCCACAGCAACGCTAGGTCCAAGCCGCGTCTGTGACCTACACCACAGCTCAGAGCAACATCAGGTCCTTAACCCACTGAGCAAGGCCAGGGATCGAACTCGCAACCTCATGGTTCCCAATCAGATGTTTCCGCTGCACCATGACAGGAAAGATACCATATTTATAATCAAAAGCTTTGAAAAAGAGAACATGGCTTAGAATGTCAGGTATGGTGTGGTACCATATACCTGTTTGATTACCTAAACTATCAAACTTCAGCCAAATGAGTTTTCGTTTCCTTCTACTCACTTGCTATTCCCTGTCTGTAATAGTCTCCCTCTCTTCTCTGTCTAGTTAACTTTTGCTTATCCCTAAAATTTCAGCTTAAGCATTATTGCCTCATCTAATTCCCCTGTTATTCACTGTCTTGCCACCACAGACCTCTCCTTCTCCATTTGTTACAAGCGCTTTAAGACTTGTTACAATAACTGTCTCTCAAAAAAATAGTGGCTCATTAGGCTGCATCTGTGGCGTTTGTTGCGTATCATTGTTAACCCTTCACCTAGCATAGTACCTGGCACATAGAACACGATCGATACTTTTTTTTTTTTTTTTGTCTTTTGTCTTTTTAGAGCTGCACCTGAGGCATATGGAGGTTCTCAGGCTAGGGATCCAAGCGGAGCTACAGCTGCTGGCCTACACCACAGCCACAGCAACGTGGGATCCGAGCCCTGTCTGCGACCTACACCACTGCTCACGGCAACGCCGGATCCTTAACCCACTGAGTGAGGCCAGGGATTGAACCCGCAACCTCATGGTTACTAGCTGGGTTCATTAACCACTGAGCCACTACAGGAACTCCCAATAAATACTTGATTAATACCTATTACCTCTTCACATTCAGATTACTCAATTCAAATGCTCTTTTTCTCAATGTTTCATTTTTGGGGCCACCACTAGTAGCATCTTTTGAAAATAAATTTGTATTTGGTAAAAGATTTCCTTACATCCCATTTGGCAAAGAAGACTGAGTATGAGAAACTTAATGCCCAGGCCCATCATCATCAAGAATATTTTCACTGTTTTCTGTGGGGATATTATAATTATCATAAAGAGTAATTTTTAGCATAAGGATTACAAAACATATGGATTGTTACACCATCAAATGGTGTACACTATTTGATATTTACATAGCAACTGATTAATTCCACATAAGCAGGCTCATTATAAAAATCATGAAAAATCTAGTATTTCAATTAGTTATCTTTTTCAATACACACTTATTCGTGAATAGCAGCAAACCATTTTAGTATTACCTTTTTATCATTGGATGACAAATTTCTCCTATAACCAGTCATTCCGTGTAATTTCATTTGATCCCATGTGAAATACTTCGGTAAGTTTTCATTGCTTGTTTGATTTTTAATAAAAATTGTTCAGTATCAACTATTATAGAAAAACTATGGTTTCTATTCTTAGTAAATCAAATTTACTTGTATTCCAAGTGTTAATTTAACAAAATTATTACAAGTAGGAAAGCTTACTTTCCTCCCTAAGTATTAATACCTTTTATATACTCTCATTACAAGTTAAATTTAAAATATTTAAAATTTTTTCTTCATATTAATATCTAACTTAAATCTCAGTGATGGCATTAGTATATCAACGAACTGTTCAGAAGGGACGTTTAAGGAATTTTTTCCAAGCACTTGCAAATTATAAACTAAGTATCTTCAAAGTGAAAACTTGTAAATATCTTGCTGAAACTTAGAAAAGTTGAAACCAGGGTTACTACCAACGCAAAACGTAAAACAGGGAATTATTTTAATTAAAGCCATCTTAATCATCCTGAAATTTTTTCCCCTAAATTAACCTCCAAATTGCAACCTTGGCATATCAAGAAAATTTCAAATGAGAAACCTAACCCTAAGCTTCATGTTTAATAATACATGCCTTGTACAGGGAATATTCTCTTAACCATTTCTCTTCAGACCACTCACTATACCCCATAAGACACAGTAGGGTCTGAAATTGTTATAAAGTGTACAGAAAGAACGTTTGTTATAACAAAAATGTACTCACAAGAGGAACTTCTTCAGAAAATATGATTCTACTGCAAAGATATAAGAATATCAAGTCTTTACCCATGTCAAAAAATCATATTTTGGAATTTTTAAAAAAGTGACAACAGATTTTCAAACACACAAGCTACTGCCAGGAAATTATACAAATAAAGATAGAGCACTTGTAATCCAGTTTCTAAAGGGAAATTAAAATGTAGTACTAGGAGTTCCCGCTGGAGTGCAATGGGCTGGGCAGAGTCTCTGCAGTGTCAGAATGCAAGTTTGACTCCCAATCTGGCATAGTAGCTTAAAAGATCCAGTGTTGCTGCAGTTGCAGCTTAGGTCACACTGCAGCTTGGATTTGATCCCTGGCCTGAGAACTCCCTATGTTTGGGTGGCCAAAAAAGAAAAAAAAAATGTAGTACTAGGTAAGCTATAATACTGGGTTCACTTAAAGAAACCATTTATGGAAGAGGATAATAAAACACTATTATTTTGTTTATGTGACTAAAACAAAATATCAGAGCAGGGAATATCTGAGGGTGATTTTTACTCTATTAAAACTTATTTCAGACTGCCATGAATTGTACTGACACAAGACTAAGTCCTATTAATAGGGGCTTTTAAACACTCTGAGATACTTTAGGGCTCCCCATGATGTGTACTGGTCTCCTTTGTTTGCAAAGAACTAAACAAGAAATCCAACTTTCAGTTACAAAAAAAAAAAAAAAAAAAAACTGTAAGAAGTAAGTTATTTTAACAAAACTAACAAACATGTCAATTTCCTAAAGCCTAAAACTAGCTGAAATATGCACTAATAAAAATATAAATGATAAATAATAACCATCTTAAAATATTCAGCTTTGATGAACAGGAAAAATATTCTTTTTTATTAATTTATAGAAGCATTATTTTATTCAACTTTTTATTTAGTTTTTAAATGAACTAAATTTTAAATGACATTTGAACAAAATGTCTATCTCATTTTAAGTCAATGCAAATTTTCACTAATTTAGAAATATTAATGTATTAATAGGGAATTTTTGGAAATAGACACATTATATTACATACAAAAGTGTTTTACAGACCTTAGAAATTATCAAGTTTAATAATGGTTCATAAAACTTTACAAATCTTCCTAAACTGTGTTTTAATACAATGAAAATTATATATAGAATTTGATTTACAAAATTTCAATCACTTTGTAATCAATTTTTTTTTTTTTTTTTGGTATTTTTAGGGCCACACCTGCCACATATGGAAGTTCCCAGGGTAGGGTCTAATCAGAGTTGCAGCTGCCGGCCACAGCCACAGCCACTGCAACGCCAGATCTGAGCTGTGTCTGTGACCTATGCTGCAACTTGTGGCCATGCCTGATCCTTAACCCACAGAGAAAGGCCAGGAATTGAATCCATGTCCTCATGGATATTAGTTGGGTTCGTTATTGCTGAACCACAATGGGAACTCCCTTTTGTAATCAATTTAAAACAGAAGTAAATATGTCTCAATTCTTTTTTCGAGGATTAATATTCATCAAAATTACTACAACTGTTAACAGTTAAAACATGTACACATCCACACACACAAACTAGAAGAGACAAATACTAATGAACTAATAATTAAGTCGGAAATCATGATTTAAAATCAACTTGACTTGTAAAATATTGTTAAATATAAACTCAAGAAGACATTATAGTCAGCTTATCATTATTAGCTGTAGTAGTACTGTATCTTGTACACATTTACATATCATATTTTCAAACTGACAGCCTGTTTCAACTGCTTTGCCCATTAACACATAGAGATATTGGCTGAGCTTGAAACATTATAAAGGCATTTATTTATATACCCTAAACAGGGCAGTTCCTAACATTAAATGTTATTATTTGTAAATACTTTAGAATACACACATCTCATGTTATCTTATTTTTAGGAATAAACATAATTCATATAAATGAACTTTTCATTCACATCTTAAAGAAATAGCTTAAAAAAAATTTAAACCATCTTTTGATGGAGTTGGTCCTAAAATGCTTTGACTTACTGCTTAGTAAAATTCTACCCCCAGCTTTCTGAGGAAGATTCCAGGGTCAACACTATGAACACCAAATATAATAATCTGCTGTAACAAAGTACTAATCTTAGGAACTCCTTAAATATGACAAATGTTTTCTTTATAGTTGCTGCCTCTGTAGCTATAGATCCTCCCTCATTATTACATATTACTTTAAGTTTTAGAAGTTCTATCCCTTTGCTGCTTTTTTTTTTTTCTCCCTTGTTTAGGTGGGGGGAAGAAGGGAAAAGGAAGAGAGATGGGCTTGATATCTTGCTAATTTGCAGGCTTGCTTCAGGGTTGCTGGATATTTCCTGATGAATAAGGTTGCTAAAGAAATACATACCAAGAGTTATCATATTGAGGATAGCAGTTAACTCTTCTAGCTGAGAGCAGAAATGATAATAATTGTTTAATAGTTATTAGGCATTTTCTATTTTATGGATATAAAATATTTTACCCACTTTACAAACTAATATTAAAAGGTTCATCTAGAGTCTAAGAAATTATTTGCCAAAAAATTTCACCCCTTAAAATTTAATATTTCCCTTAACAAATATTGTATATGCTTATTAAAGAGTACCTGATACTTGTTAAAATATCAAGTAATAGAGGACAAGTTGTTATAAAACAAAACACACAGCTGGGAAGCGTTTTATTTTTTTCTACTTCATATAACATTGTTTAGGACCACAAGATTTTAAAGGTCTCTTTCCATGAACTTTTATGACTTAGGAATACCACTTAAAAATATTTACTGATGCTATAAATATTACTGTTTTTCTACATTTTGACAATTTTAAGAATGCCATATCATCATGCCTCTTGCTCCTTTGGTCAGAAAGATAAAAAGAAACTTAAATCAGATGTTGAGACATTCAAAAGTGGTTTTTAAAAGCATACCCAAACAAATCAAATCTACATCAGCAACTGTCATAATTAATTTTAGTTGTTATCATTAAGAATTTTTAACAAGGACATTTGAGATTTTAAAAATTATATATAATTTAAAAACAAAGATTAATGGCCAAATTAAAGAAAGTTTAAGCATCAGATTTAAAATATCTTAATTTTTAGGCTATTCAGAAATATATTTTGTGAATAATAAGAACTACTTCATAAATATATATGTATAAATATAAATATATATCTACAGGATCTGCAATGCAGGAGAAAACCCTTTAAAGAAAAAGAAATTGCACTTTTAGATTATCAGAATGTTGTCACATTTACCCTTCGAGTGAAACATAATTATCATTTCAGGTGCTTTTGGCACAAGTTTTTATGTGAATATTGACACAATCTTAAAAACATAATGCTTTCATATTTTATTCACTGGAATATGAAGAATCAAACAGAATTTAGAATTCTGACCAAAAAATATCCAGATAACTGCAACTACTTAATTAAATACAAAAAAATATTGTTTTAAAAAGACCTTAAACTGCTTTTACATCTGGAACATGTAAAATTTTACCAGCAACAGGTTTTCTTCAATTTCCTCAAGCAAGAATCCCAGCCTACACAAAAATGTAACATTGTCTTTTTCCATTCATATATGACTTAGATCACACCCCAGTATATAAGGACAAAAAATAAATGTATAATAAAAAGATTGGATAAATCAGGAGAGGCTTTTTGGTCTTGAATTCTTCACCCACTAACAATGAAGCAGCACTGTAGGCAGCCCAAAACACACCAAACAGCTTTAAAAAAAAAAAAAACGAAAAAGACAAAAGGCAGCATATTAGCAAGTCAATTAACATTTTGGGTATCAAGAGTGAAAACAACATTTATAATATTTTTTAAAAAACAATCCTGACAATCAGTTATGGAAACAGTAAAACTTACTGAGAATATTTAAAATTTATTAACAATATTTATCCTGCTCTGCTCCCTGACTTCTGCAAACCATGTCTTTTGTTATCAAATTTGTCAAATCATAAGAATCACTTCGGGTGCCTATATTAAGAACAGAATCCTGGGATTCATTCTAGTTCTGTTGAATAGGATTCTCTAAGGGAAGAAGGGTCTAATTATCAGTCTTTTTAACAAGTGTCCCTGGTGATTTAAGATAAGGCCACTTTTAGAAAATAGTGGGATAAACTGCTGAAAGGTATTTTTTTTTCTGAAAGAAACTAACTGATCCTTACAAAGTAGAAATTTTTCCTTTTTTGTCTTCTAAGAAGTAAAAGAAAACTAGATTAAGTGAAAATATTACACAATATTAAGTATAAAATCATTTTAGGAAAAACACGACATTTTGGTCAAGAGTTTTTTGATTAGGCACATACTTAATTTTAAATTTTTTCTACTAGAAATTTATATAACACTTTTATTAATACAGTCGCTGAAGACAACTTACAGAATGAAATGAAAGAACTTAAGGGAGTTCCCATTGTGGGACAGCGGAAAAGAATCCAACTAGAATCCATGAGGAAGTGGGTTTGATTCCTGGGCTCATTCAGTGGGTTAAGGATCCGGCGTTGCCCTGAGCTGTGGTGTAGGTCTCTGACGTGGCTGGGATCCCAAGGTGCTGTTGCTGTAGCTAAGACACAGGCAGCAGCTTTAGCTCAAATTCGACCTCTAGCCTGGGAACTTCCATATGCCTTGAGTGTGGCGCTAAAAGCCATAAAAAAAAGAAAGAAAGAAAGAAAGAAGAATTTCAAAGGTAGAAATCAGGGAAATTATGACAGAAATAGACCTGGCAAAGAACAGGGTTTCTCAACATTCTTGGGCTAGATAATTGTTGTGGGAACTTGCCCTATGCATTGTAGGATATTTAATAGTATCCCTGGCTTCTATTCACCTTATACTAGTATCAACCCACCCCTCGCCATGTGTGACAACCCAAAGTGTCTCCAGACATTGCCAAATGTCCTTAAGGGGCAAAATCGTCATCAGTTGAGAATCACTGGTACAAAGGTAAAAAATAAATACTGACAGATTGATTGAAAATTTATTTGAGATGGTCTAATTTTCTACTGTGCTTTTTTTTAAACTAAAAACAAACAAAAAATTACAAAGTATTTTAGAACTACAAACAAGCATAAGAAAATATATGAAATAAAATTAAAATCAAATTGCATTTTTTTTTTGCACCTGCAGCACATGGAGGTTCCAGGCTAGGAGTCAAGTCTGAACTACAGCTGCTGGCCTATGCCACAGCCACAGCAACATCAGATCCAAGCCACATCTGTGACCTACAGCACAGCTCACAGCAACGCCGGATCCTTAACCCACTGAGCTAGGCCAGGGATGGAACCCGAAACCTCATGGTTCCTAGATGGATTTGTTTCTGCTGAGCCACGATGGGAACTCCTCAAATTGCATTTTTATGTTATGATAACATTTTTTGTTGTAAATAGATGGTTAAAGATTGGTAAGATTTACAGTTTTAATCTGAAAAAAATTAGTGCTTATATATTAAACTGTATTCTAATGCTAGATTTAAATGATGAGAGTTTTACAAAATTATATACCAACAAGCTTTAGACTAAAACAAGAAACATGTGCAACAGCTCACTACACACAGAAGATTAAGTGATTAGGGAAAAATATTTGATAAAGAAAAATCTAAATTTGAAAAAGAATTTTATCCTAAATTAATGACATAAAAAAGACTTTTCCATTTTATAGTAATATATTCACATGTTGTACAAAGAACATTAAGACCAATTTCCAGAAGACTCTATGACTGAAAATAGCCAGAAGACATGGTTTTAGCAATTTTGGGAGTAGCCTCAAAAGAATTCAGGCTCTAATCTAAGTAAAACAACCTCAAGCAGGAAGTGATCCTGAATGATTCGGTGAAGTGGTATGTTCACTAAGGCTAGATAATTAAATGCCAGCATGGGGCTAGCTTCTGCACTGTAAGACTTTTAAACTAAGTGCTAATAATGAGAATTTAAAAAACAAAAACAAAACAGGTTTAGAATGTAGAGGAAAGAAAACTGTTGTCCTTGGTCTCAACATGTTCAAACAGTTTAAACATACAAAGGCAGTCTCAAAGTATTCTTTTAATATTTATAATAATAATAGCTACCACTTGAGTGCCTATTCTGCATCAAGCACTGTACCAGGCATTATTTATACTTTAAAGGATTCCTTTTTGTAGAGGAAGGTAAGAAAAGACATCTCCCCAAGGCAGACAGCAAGTAAGTTGTAGAACCAAGATTTGAATTCAGAACAGATTGTTCTAAAATCCAACTCTTCTCAAAACCCAAAACTTATATACTGTCTGTCTGTAGTTACTCAATTCTAAACGGAATAATATAGGAGCTCCCCTGGTGCTCAGTGGGTTAAGGATCCAATGTTGCCACTGCTGTGGCATGGGTTCAATCACTGGCCCGGGAATTCCCTCATGCTGCGAATGTAGAATCAGTAATAAACTTTAAGTAAAAACAAAGGTCATAAAAATGACTACTCTAGCGTGGAGGCTACATAATGGCAGTTTTGAAAGTGGTGGTCTTAAAAAAGTTCTATTTTCCTAAAGAACAAAGGTACATTCCCTGTGTAATACAAATACATATGTTAAAGCAGTCATTTATTTCCTCAAGTTGTTCAAAATTAATAAATGCCAACACAAATTATATCACTGCTTATTAATACTTAGTATTATCAGTAAATATTTAAAGTAGGTATATATGTTAATGTAAATTTAACACAGCATAAAGAAGTCTTGATCTCTGCAAAATAGAAAAGCCAATTTATTAGAACTGATAAGGTTCTTACTATTCAAATAGGAGTTAACAATTATTAAATAAATGTCCAGTTGAACTTTAAATAAACATCTCCCACAAAACATAAGTCAGATGAACTCATATTATAAGCACATGGAAGAAAATCTTAACATTAAATTAAAAAATTCTGAATGGAATACCCTGAGGCCTGATTTGCTCTTTGTTCTTTATTCTAGCCTAAATATACATAACTTCTTTCAATTAAAAAGGAAAAATGAAAGAAAGACAACTGGTAAAATCAGTGAGTAAAGTCATTGGTCCAAAATACCACTAACAGTTTGATAAACAGTTGTAGATTACAAGATTCTTAGCCAGAGAACTAGTACAGTCAGTGTTGTTATCTGTGAGTTCTGCATACAAGGATTCAGCCAACTGTGAATCAAAATTACGCAAAAAAAATTCCAGCAGTTCCCTGGTGGCCTAGCAGTTAAAGATTCAGTGTTGTCACTACTGTGGCTCGTGCTCAATCCCTGGCCCAGGAACTTCTGCGTGCAGCGGATAGGGCAAAGAAAAAAAAAATCCAAAGTTCCAAAAAACAAAACTTGATTTTGCTACACTAGAAACTATTTACATAGCATTTACATTGTCTTAGGTATCATAAGTAATCTAGAGATGATTTAGGTTATATGTAAATACTACACTATCTTATATAGGGACTTGAGTGTCTGCAGGGGGTCCTGTGACCAATCCCCTGTGAATATATAGAGAGACAACAGTATACTTTTGTTACTGGGAAACAGTAAACTATTTTTTATAACACACATTACTTACTTTTATAAGTGTAGACACCAATTCAAATGATCCAACCACCAAAAGTATAGGGGCTATTACAATTAGAGGAAGTAATGAATATCCTATAACACCAAGGACTTGACCATATGCAACCTGTGAATTTTCAAAAATTTAAGTAAATATCATAGAAATCAAGATATTTATTTTAATCACCATAAACATCATATATATTTTGTTGAACTTACATAAAAATAAGAATCAAGAAAATCATAAAGGTATCATACCTATTACATTTCAAGTTATCATACAGTTTCTTATGTTCCCACTCTCAACAACCCACCAGGATTTCAATTATCATCGATTTTGATGATACTAAAATCTACATTTTCTGCCCTCCTCTTTCTTTTGAGCTTCAGACTTATATATCCAATTTCCCTCACTATATTCCTTGGTCACTACTTCCTTTGTTGTAAGAGGATTATTTAAAAGGACCACAACTACCTTATTCAGATGAAAAATTCAAGATCTAGAGAAGCTAGATGTGACAAATGAAGAATAGAAGGGAAGGGAGAGCAGGCAAGAGAGACTGAAAAGAAAAATATTTTTTAGTGGCTACTATGTGCCAAGTTCCGTTACAGCGCTTCACATACTGTGAAGATCAAATGCAGTAACAACTCTATGAAGTATTACTGTCCCCAGTATGAAGAAACTGATTTTTAGAGAGACAAAGTGCCTTGTTCAGGACAGGAAAGCTACTTGGCAAGAGTTCAAACTAAGATCTACATCTTTTAACTTCTAATATCAACAGTCCTAAATTACCAATAAAACATTTAGTGATATTTGTTTTCATGTAAAAATTATATAAGGAGTTCCTACTGTGTCTCAGTGGGTCAAGAATCTGACTGCAGTGGCCTGGATCACTGTAGAGGAGAAGGTTTGATCCCTAGCCTAGAGCAGTGGATTAAAGGATCTGGTACTGCCACAGCTGCAGCATAGGTCACAGCTACAGCTTGGACACACACCCTGGACCAGTAACCTCCACATGCCACAGGTGTGACCATAAAAATAAAGATTAAAAAAATTACATACAAATTTTGTCTATAAGAAATAATATGTGAATAAATGTAATTTTTAAGTCTGTTAGAATCATTTTAAATTTCCTTGAGCAGAGTGAAAACGTTACATAGATAAATGTTACTCTAAATTTATTCAAGAATTTTAAGTTAAGATGATGGATTGAGCACATATATCTCATACCATCTCCTCCCAAAACTCCACTAAAAGGAAAAGGGGGAAAAAATTCCTTTTTTAAAAGAGGCACAAACAGGAGATTAGAAGATGAGAGAACAGAAACTTAATTTCGGAAGCTGGAAAGCAGAACAAGATTAAGTAACAGACCTGGAAACCTCTCCACCAAGTATGAGAAAAGGGCTCCAAAGTTCTGCATTTAGGAGTTCCTGCTGTGGCTCAGTGGGTTAAGAACCCAACTAGTATCCATGAGGATGCAGGTTCAATCCCTGGCCTTAATCAGTGGGTTAAGGATCTGGCGTTGCCACAAGCTGCAGCACAAATCGAGATGCAGCTTGATCCCGTGTTGCTGTGGCGTAGGCTGGCAGCTGCAACTCTGATTCGACCCCGAACTTCCATATGCCACAGGTGCAGCCCTAAAAAAGAGGGGAAAAAAAAAAAAGAGTTCTGCATTTAGCATTTGATGTTCATAGAGTCAGCCAGATATGAGTCAGCACCCACATCATAACTGCCTGGTATCCCTTGTTCTTTACTCTCACCACAGAGTGTTGAAATCCAGAGTGCTGGAATTCCTAGGTTTATGGTAATTCATAAAGTCAAATTTAATGGAGCAATGGTTCTCAAGGTGTGGCCCACAGACCGCAAGGGTCCCAGAGACTTTTCTGAAAGACTGGATGGAATGTTAAAGCTATTTTTTATAATAGTAATAAAACATTATTTGCCTTTTTAATTGGGTCGATATTGGTACTAGTAGAACAAAAGCTTCAGCATGACTCAAACATGAACTATACTAGTAGTGACTGTGTTCTTTACTAACACACACTCATAGAAGAAGAAAAAAAAAAGCCAGTTTCGCTTAATGTCCCTTAATGAAGCAATTAAAATGATTAATTTTATTAAACCTCAACCTTTGAGTGTACATCTTTTTAATACTCCATGCAACAAAATGTGAAGTGTACAGAAAGCCTCTCTGCTCTATTCTGATTCAGTGGTTATCCCAAGGAAGAATACTTATATAACTGTTTGAGTGAATAGTTAAATTGGATGTTTTTTCCATGGAACACTATTTTTACTTGAAAGAAGAGCTGAAAAACAAGCTATGGTTATTCAGTGTTAGGTACTGGCAGGCAGCATGAATGAAGATGAACAAAATGAGCCTACTGCGTCAAAGAAAATGATTGACAATATTTCTTACGAATTATAAAATTCTACCTTTCAAGAAGTTGAAGTCTCGAAAACTTGTATCCAACACTGTAAACTTCACAGTTTTCCAATACAGATTTTTCCGATGAGATTGGTAGTAATATTAACGAATGTGATTTTCTGATATTATAATAAATATTTGGAAAATCTGCAAAACTCAGTGAACTGATGTTTTCTAAATGATCAGCATGGGTGAAAAGATCCATCCAAAGTGAATTTTAATGAAACAGAGTATGAAAAGTTCATTGATATGGTTTGAGAATCCTTATGGAAACAACTTTAAGAAACCATTACTTGTTAAGTGTTGGTACAGCATCAGAGTAGAATATCCACAATCATCTAAAAAAGTGTACTAAAATAATACTCTTCCTTTTCAAATTCTTTGTGTGAGGTCTTATTTTTTTACATATACTTTAACCAAAACAATGTATCATTACAACTGAATGCAAAAAGCAGGTATTAGAATCCAGTTTCTACTAAGCCAGACATTAAAACCACTTGCAAAGGAGTTCCATTGTGGCTCAGCAGAAATGAATCTGACTAATATCCATGAGGACGCAGGTTCGATTCCTGGCCTTCCTTGTTCAGTGGGTTAAGGATCTGGCATTTCCATGAGCTGTGGTGTAGGCTGCAGATGTGGCTTGGATCTGGTATTGCTGTGGCTCTGGTGTAGAGAGCAGCTACAGCTCTGATTCAATCCCTAGCCTGGGAACCTCCATATGCCGTGGATGCAGCGCTAAAAAAAAAAAAAAACCTACTTGCAAAAATGTAAAACAATGTCTTTTCTCACTTTGTTTTGAAAAATAGTTTTCCTTAAAACATACTTGGTTTTAGTTTTAAATAAATACATACTAAAATTTTTCATTTTCACTTCTAACGTGGTAGACAGCTTTTTTTTCTTTTCTTTTCTTTTTTTTTTTGCTTTTTAGGGCTACACCTGAGGCATATGGAAGTTCCCAAACTAGGGGTTGAATCAGAACTGAAGCTGCTGGCCTACACCACAATCAAAGCAATACCAGATCCAAGCCGAGTCTGCGGCCTACACTGCAGCTCACAGCAACACCAGATCCTTAACCCACTCAGCAAGGCCAGGGATCAAACCCATGTCCTCATGGATACTTGTCGGGTTCATTACCACTGAGCCACAACGTGAACTCCCTAACACAGTAAATAGTCATAAATACAACCCACTTAAAGAAATCTCTTTAGAGACCTGACGTTAAGAAGTCTGAGAACTGTTACAACAGAGAATAACTGTAGGCTTCCCTAAAAAGCTGTAAATTAGTTATGAAACAATTTTTCTTTCCTCTTTATTTCTCATAACATTTTTGAATATGAATACTAATATGCCTATCATCTTATTTTTTTTATTTTTTATTTTGTCTATTATCTTAAAAAGAAGTAGTGTAACAAGAGTAATTCTAGAAGTTCCCATTGTGGCTCAGCAGTAATGAATCTGACTAGCATCCACAGGTTCAATCCTTGGCCTTGCTCAGTGGGTTAAGGATCTGGCATTGCTGTGAGCTGCAGTGTAGGTCACAGACGTGGCTCAGATCTAGCATTGCTATGGCTGTGGTGCAGCCTGTCAGCTACAGCTTCTGTTCGACCCCTAGCCTGGGAACTTCCATATGTCATGGGTGTGGCCCTAAAAAGACAAAAAAAAAAAAAAAAAAAAAAAGAAATTCTGGGACAAGAAAAGATGATGATGAATATAGCTACTGATAGTATCTACAGTATCAAAAATAAAGTTTACCATAAAAAAATAAAGGCTATTTTCAAAATTAACCACTTACTTCTCCACCAAGAACTCTGGCCAGTAAGAAAATTGTTAACGAACCAAATATCCAAATGGTGATAATCCAAGAGACCACCTTAAGAGAAAAAGAAATTTAAGCAGTTAGTATCTGTATAGCAAATAAGCTGATAATTTCCCATAAATGCAATTCTCTGCCATATAAGATATTTTAGTATGACCAATTTCAGGTCATAGAGAGTTTGGATTCCCAAGTAGCTTTCCAAAACTTAATAAGAATATAATATATAATATTTTACATCCAAATTGAAATTTTAGCAATGTTCAATTGCCTAAGAAAATGTCAGTATTTCAAGATCTATGATAAAAGATTACTGCAAAAAGAGAACAAACTGTTGACTTCCAACCCCTGGTTTATAGCTCTGCAAGGAAAAGTCATCCCTGAAACAAGTTACCAGTCTTCTCAGGAGGTCTCTAAAGTTAACATTAACTACACATTCATCCAGGTAATAGAATGTGGAAGACATTTCAGATAATTTTAACTCCTGAGACTTGGCATAATAATGATACATGCATATATTTCCAAGTTCTGTCTGCCTGGGGTGGTGGGGGGGAAATCTAGAAATAATGACAACCAGTAGCAAAATAAGCACACTTATTGCTCAGATCCTGGTTTCTAAATATTCTCCAATAAAAGGAATTAGGACACTTTAGACAAATGATTGATTCAGGCCTGGGAAAAGGAAAATTTAAAAGGTGAGCCCAGGAGCTCCCACTGTGACACAGAGGGATCAGCAGCGTCTTGGGAGCAACAGGACACCATGTCAATCCCTGGCCCAGCGCAGTGGGTTAGGGATCCAGCGATGCCACAGCCTGGGTTGCCACTGTGGCTTGGATCTGATCCCTGGCCTGGGAGCTCCATATGCCACAGTCGGCCAAAAGAGGGGGAAAAAAAAAAAAAAAAAAAAAGTGGTGAGCCCAGAACACTCTGTGGAGTCAGAAAGAAAGGAAGGGCTCAAAAAAGGATGGGGATATGTTAAAAAGATACAGAAGCTAACCTAAAGGAACTCCCAATGGCTAAAAGTAAAAACACCTGAGCAATAAAATAAATGATAGTATTGGATTATAGTCCAGAAAATTTTTTAAAAATCCATTGAGTCGGTACTGACAAAAATAAATCAATGATTAAGTAATGGCAAAGAAGGAATAGCTGTTCCAAAGAGAATACCAATCAATACATGCGGAAGAAATGAGGAAAATCACCACTCCATAACTGTTGCATCAAAGATCCATTAATAGATGCTAAAATTAGTGACTAAAGTTTGATAAGAAACGAGATGTTTGCATAGTCACAAAGTATCTCCATAAGGTACTTATTATATTATAAAGGAAGAAATAACAATTTTAAGTGGAGGAATTGGGCAGGCAGATACTACCCCAACACCTAACCAAGGGATATGTTACTAGCACCAATAATAAGACATATCAATATCATGGAATCCCTGATAGCATGTAAAGAAGAATACAATGTCACTTCTGTGGTATTCTTGACAAAAATGTATGACCCCAATCCAGTCATATGAAAATATCAAGCAAAGCCAAATTAGGAGTTCCTGTCATGGCTCAGTGGCTAACAAATCCAACTAGGAACCATGAGGTTGCTGGTTCGATCCCTGGCCTTGCTCAGTGGGTTAACCAGCGTTGCCATGAGCTGTGGTATAGGTCGCAGACATGGCCTGGATCTCCCGTTGCTGTGGCTCTGGAGTAGGCCGGTGGCTACAGCTCTGATTAGACTCCTAGCCTGGGAATCTCCATATGCCGTAGGAAAAGCCCTAGTAAAGGCAAAAGGACAAAAAAAAAGTCAAATTAGGAGTTCCCATCATGGCTCAGCAGTAACAAACCCTACTAGTATCCATGAGGATGTGGGTTCGATCCCTGGCCTTGCTCAGTGGGTTAAGGATCTGGCACTTGTTGTGGTGTAGGCCAGCAGATCCAGCTCCGATTTGACCTCTAGCCTGGGAACTTCCATATGCCGCAGGTGTGGGCCTAAAAAGACACACATACCAAAAAAGGCCAAATTAAGAAATATTCTATGGAGGGAAGAATCTCCTGTTTTTAACCTTAGAACCCTCTGTTCAAATGAAAGATTATATGAAATAGATAAAATTCATGCTGAGATACTAATACTTGATATCAACTACTGAACATAAGGCAAATATTAATAGGACTAGTGTTATATAATATTAAGATGCCTTACTATGGAAAGAATACTCTGGCTTATGTGGTAGGCAGTAAATGTAATCACAACTGTCCTCTAAAAAAGGAGGCAGAGGGAAATAGTAGAGAAGAAGGCAATGAAAAAATGGAATCAGAGATTGCAGTGATGTGGCCAGAAGCCAAGGAATGTTTGTAGCTTTTAGCCATAGGAAGAGGCAAGAAACAGACGCTATCCTGGAAGCTCCAGAGGAACCAGCCCTGATGACATTTTGATTTTAGCCCTTTAACGCTAAATGTGGATTTCTGACTTATACAACTGCCAAAGAATAAATCTGCATTGTTTTAAGCCACTAAACTTGTGGAAATCTGTTACAGCAACAAGAGAAAACCAATTCGCTTCCCAATCAGTCTGTGGTAAAGAGTTATTTTTTATTTCCTTAAAGCCTTAAATGGGGATGAAGGAGTGATAGGTATATGATGTTTTAATGATTAAAAAAAAGCCTTTGTGGAATTCCCGTCATGATGCAGCAGAAACGAATCCAACAAGGGACCATGAGGTTGCAGGTTCAATCCCTGGCTGGCCTCACTCATTGGGTTACAGATCACAGTGGCATTGCTGTGAGCCATGGTGTAGGCTGCAGAAGTGGCTCAGATCCTGTGTTTCTGTGGCTGTGGTGTAGGCCAGCAGCTATAGCTCGAATTCAAACCCCAAGCCTGGGAATCTCCATGTGCCGAGGGTGTGGCCCCAAAAACGAAAAAAAAAAAAGAAGCCTTTGAGAATAGGACAAAGAATTATACAGAAACAAATAATGATGGAATCTTTGTCATCGTTTATTAAAAAGCTGATTTTTCCCAAAGCAATAGAAATAAGAGCAAAAATAAACCAATGGGACCTAATCAAACTGAAAAGCTTTTGCACAGCAAAGGAAACCAAAAAGAAAACAAAAAGACAACTTACAGAATGGGAGAACATAGTTTCAAATGATGCAACCGACAAGGGCTTAATCTCTAGAATATATAAGCAACTTACACAACTCAACAGCAAAAAAGCCAATCAATCAATGGAAAAATGGGCAAAAGACCTGAATAGACATTTCTCCAAAGAAGATATACAGATGGCCAGCAAACACATGAAAAAATGCTCAACATCGCTGATTATAAGAGAAATGCAAATCAAAACTACCATGAGATACCACCTCACACCAGTCAGAATGGCCATCATTAATAAGTCCACAAATAACAAGTGCTGGAGGGGCTGTGGAGAAAAGGGAACCCTCCTGCACTGTTGGTGGGAATGGAAACTGGTACAGCCACTATGGAGAACAGTTTGGAGATACCTTAGAAATCTATACATAGAACTTCCATATGACCCCGCAATCCCACTCTTGGGCATATATCCGGACAAAACTCTACTTAAAAGAGACACAAGCACCTGCATGTTCACTGCAGCACTATTCACAATAGCCAAGACATGGAAACAACCCAAATGTCCATCGACAGATGATTGCATTTGGAAGATGTGGTATATATACACAATGGAATACTACTCAGCCATAAAAAAGAATGACATAATGCCATTTGCAGCAACATGGATGGAACTAGAGAATCTCATACTGAGTGAAATGAGTCGGAAAGACAAATACCATATGACATCACTTATAACTGGAATCTAATATCCAGCACAAATGAACATCTCCTCAGAAAAGAAAATCATGGACTTGGAGAATAGACTTGTGGCTGCCTGATGGGAGGGGGAGGGAGTGGGAGGAATCGGGAGCTTGGAGCTATCAGATACAACTTAGAATATATTTACAAGGAGATCCTGCTGAGTAGCATTGAGAACTATGTCTAGATACTCATATTGCAACAGAACAAAGGGTGGGGGAAAAATGTATACATGTAAGAATAACTTGATCCCCATGCTGTACAGCGGGAAAAAATAAAATTTAAAAAAAAAGTTGATTTTTAAGTAACAGAACTAGGAGTTCCCACTGTGGTACACCAGGATCAGTCACGTCTCTGGATTACTAGGACACAAATTCAATCCCCGGCCTAGCACAGGAACTCCATATGCCATGGGGCGGCCAAAATAAATAAATAAATAAAAATAAATAGAGATAAAAAACAGAACTAAAGATGAATAAAAGGTAAGAATATGATTATGAATATTGTGTTTCAAACTCGTTATCCTTTGGGGAAATCAGAAAGGGTATGGACAGCTGGGAGGAGTTCCAACCAGTTAGCCTCTTGACATACAAATATTAATACTATTCATGTGGATGATGATGTAAAAGAATTTGGAAATCATTAATCCAAGGCATTCCTTACTTGTTTAATTAAGAATGGGTCTAGTAATAAACAAGTGAGAAATAATGGGTAAAGCTAAAGCATTTCTCAAACATAAGTATTGCAGTTAAATTTGGCTATTTTAAAATTTAAAACTCTTAAAATATTTAGGAATATGTATAAATTAAGACATACTTACCCTAAACTGTCCATATAAAGATATCATGGAAAAGAAAAGAACAACAGCCAGGGGACCCCAAAAGTCAGGATTGTCTCTCACCACTTGTCTATTAAAACCAAGTGATGGCATTGGCATCAAAACACATCGGATTTTGTAGTAAATATCCTTTAGATCGATATCCAATTCTTCCCTATAATTTTAAAATAAAAATTCTTAAAAAGGCACACACTTATGAATATTGAGACAGTTGCAACAGAATTTAAGTTTAAATGTAATTGTGTATCATGATAGGTCAACAAAATATTTGCATGTGAAGTACCACATTTGACTGGTTCCAGGGTGTACATTTTCAACACTTCGACATCTCTAAATTTGGGATGCACTACACAGTTGCTGGCATCTTATAATCGTTGTCAACTGGAGTGAAGTCAAGTGCTCCCAACATCTGCCTTTCCTTCTGCCAGTCTCCTGGAAGCACTACCAATTTAGGACTTTCAGTAAAATTCTCTGCTTGCGACTTTTTGTGACCATACTAATAATTCAGATTGCAATCCTACGTGAGAACTGCTGTGAGGTCTACATTCTCATGGGAACTTTTTTTTCTCCACACCCTACCCAGTGCCAAACTGAGACAAGCAAACTTACTTGCTGTCTCTTTTTGTATGGTAGGTTCTCATTTATCCTTATAAGGAGATAAGTTAGCCCTTTGATGTTCTAGCTTTATGCTGTATTAGGTACTTCTTCTTCCTCATCAATAAATGTAAAGTAACTGCATCTCATAATCCATACCATCTTAGATTTTATGAAATACGGTGTATAAACATTAAGAAACAGAATGTTCTGGGAGTTCCCGTTGTGGCTCAGTGGAAATGAACCTGACTAGGATCTATGAGGATGAGGGTTCAATCCCTGGCCTCACTCAGTGGGTTAAGGATCTGGCGTTGCCATAAGCTGCGGTAGGGGTCCGCAGATGTGGCTCAGATCCGGTGTTGCTGTGGCTGTGGCATAGGCCTGCAGCTTCAGCTGTGGTTCGATCCCTAGCCTGGGAACTTCCATATGCTGCAAGTGCAGCCCTTAAAAAAGCAAAAAGAGAGAAAGAAGAAAAGAAAGAAGGAAGGAGGAAGGAAGGAAGAAAGGGGATGTTTTATTAGTTTATCTACCAATAATTACTACAGAGAATAACTTGGTAATGCCTTGATTTTACAAAGCTATAGGTCTTCTTTCCAAAATTGTTAAATTCTTCACTTTTTTATCCGTATCATAATCATTTTAAAAAATTCATGTAGTATAAAGAAAGTGAAAGTATCCCTATACTCCTTCCAGTGGTAGTCCTAGAATTTCTATATGGGAGAGGGTTTGGAGGAAAACCTTTTTGGAAGTCTTAAATTGAATTTTCACTGCAAGTACCAAAGCACACCGCTTTTTACTTACGTTGCATGTTTATTTTAAATAGCTACAGACCCAGATAAATCCTAACAGTTTGGAATATCTATGTGTGTGATATATGATTATGATTCTTTTAACTTCTGCTATTAAATAGGTAAAAATTATTCTCTCATTATTTCAGTTTTACTAATTATAGTTGACCCATGAACAATGCAGGGGTTATGGGCACCAATCTCCCCAACAGTTAAAGAACCACATATAACTTTGACATCCCTAAAACTTAACTACTAATAGCCTCTGTTGACCAGAAGCCTTACCAATAACATAAATATGTGTGATTAGCATAATTTTGTATGTTACATGTACACCTACTTATTTTTTATGCATCCATGAAATGCTTTTTCTTAATTTTTTCAATATTTCTAGGCTACATGGTGTGTCTGTGAATTTTTTCAAATTGCTGCAAATCTCCCAAAAAAATCTCCAAATATGTAATGACGTAATCCATGTATAAATAGATCCACTCAGTTCAAATCTGTGTTGTTCAAGAATCAACTGTAGTAGTAAAATTTAAAATAGCTAAAACTTGGAGGAGTTCACATTTTGGCTCAGCGGAAAACGAATCTGACTAGTATCCATGAGGACGCAGTCGCTCAGTGTGTTAAGGATCCAGTGTTGCCATGAGCTGTGGTGCAGATCGAAGACTCAGCTCAGATCTGGCGTTGCTGTGGCTGTGGCGTAGGTTGGTAGCTACAGCTCCAATTAGACCCCTAGCCTGGGAACCTCCATATGTCTCAGATGTGGCCTTAAAAAGACAAAGAAAAGAAAAAATAGCTAAAACTTTTGAATGAAAAAGTGAAGGTTTTCTATATCCATCTTTAAATAATATGAAAGAATATAATCATCCTGCAGACTAGCTTTAAAAACAAAAAAATAGGAGTTCCTTTCGTGGCATAGCGGAAACCAATCCAACTACAAACTATCAGGTTTCGGGTTCGATCCCTGGCCTTGCTGTGAGCTGTGGGTGTAGGTCACAGATGTAGCTCAGATCCTGAGTTGCTGTGGCTGTGGTGTAGGCCTGCAGCTGTGGCTCCAACTGGACCCCAGCCTGCAAACCTTCACATGCCACAGGTGTGGCCCTAAAAAGCAAAAAACAAAAATAAAAAACAAAAAAATACATATTTTACATACAAGAGTGGCTTGTTATCTTCAGGGTCATCATCTTCAACTTCCAAAAGCCAGCCATATCCTCTTTGTCTCAGAAATGTAGTAGCTGTTGATTCTTTCACAAAATCTCCACCAAGGTTTAACTTGACATCTGGGGATGCTATTGAACCACTGAGATCTTAGGAGAAAAGAGGACAAAACTATAAACCAAGGTAAAATGCGTGAATTCTGAAAAACATGAGCATTATTTTGAATTAAATAATTATCATTTGAAGATCTCCAAGTATGAACATGTGCTACTAGATACAATCTTTTATATAAAAATATTTTATAGTTGACAGTGCTAAGAACAAGACAACAGGCCCAAATGAAGTCACTTATGTGAAGTCTCATGTCTCACCTGATCAGTGCTAGTGAGATAATCTGCCTGGCTTCTGCCATCTCCTAAGGGAAAGTGACCTTGCTACAACTAATCCACTTCTAGGTAGTATAACTTTCTTATCCCACTTCCTTCTGTCTATGAAAATTTTTCATTCTGTACAGGCCCTCAGAGCTCCTTTCTATCTGCTAAATGGGATTTCTGCCCAATTCATTAACCTCTGAATAAACTAATAAAACCTTTAAATTTTACTCAGTTGGATTTTGTTTTTTAACAACACTGGTGGTAGTGATGGGATCCAAAGGAAACTTCTGACAGCTCTGGGGCAATAAGAAACACAGGCATTGGTACCCACAAACTTTTGATTTTTCTCTTTCCACTTCCAAGGTCTGTGGGTTGAGTTCCTCTTGGTACTGAGGTCCGCTCTCTTTGTATGAAGCTCTTGATCTAATTGGCTTTCCAGTCAAGGGCAAGTCAGCTTGAGCAAGGAGATGGTTCCACCTGATCAAGCCCCTAGCCCTTGGTGCAGTCTCCAGTTCCCCATTTGCCTGGAATCTCAATCTGCAATCCCTATTTGTTGGGGTCATGTATGCATTGGTGGTTCAGTGGTAGAATTCTCGCCTATTTGTTGGGTTCTGCTGGTTCAATCCTTTCCCCATTCCCAGTTCCACATTGGGAACTGCTGGTGGTTTCCATAAGACTTTCTCTTGGCCAGGTTACTGTTGGTTTCTGTTAATGTGCACATGACATAAAGGCTTTTTATTTATTTTTTTTTATTTTATTTTTTGTCTTTTCTAGGGCCCCACCCGCTGCATATGGAGGTTCTCAGGCTAGGGGTCCAATTGGAGCCACAGCCACAGGCCTACACCAGAGCCACAGCAACGCGGGATCCGAGGCTCATCTGCGACCTACACCACAGCTCACAGCAATGCCAGATCCTTAACCCACTGAGCGAGGCCAGGATCGAACCTGCAACCTCATCGTTCCTAGTCAGATTCGTAAACCACTGAGCCGTGACAGGAACTCCTGTAAAGCCTTTTTAAAATAGCAATCTCCAAAACCAAAGCCACAAATTTGGCAAGTACAAACTTAGCACTTAAAAGCTGTTAGAAAAACATGGAGTTTCCTTATTGGCTCAGTGGTTAACAAATCCGACTAGGATCCAATAGTATGTGGGTTTGATCCCTGGCCTCAATCAGTGGGTAAGGATCCTGCATTGCTGTGGCTGTGGAATAGGCTGGCAGCTATAGCTCCAATTTGACCCCCAGCCTGGGAACTTCCATATGCTGCGGGTGCAGCCCTAAAAAGAAAAAAAAAAAAAAAAAAAAGAGTTCACGTTGTGGCACAGGGGAAACGAATCCGACTAGTATCCATGAGGATTCGGGGTTCAATCCCTGGCCTCGCTCAGTAGGTTAAGGATGCAGCATGGCCTGTGATCTGTGTAGGTCACAGATGCAGCTTGGTTCCTGCACTGCTGTGGCTGTGGTATAGGCCAGCAGCTGCAGCTACCATTTGAACCCCAGCCTGGGAACTTCCATATGCCACAGATATGGCCCTAAAGAGAAAAAAAAAAAAAAAAAAGGACAAAATTGTAGAAGGTTTGTGGAAAAGGAATCCTGGGAAATGAACTTCATGCATGGTCAAGCTAGCTAAGATTGGCATAAATTTAAGTTTAAAAAAAATGAATTTTGGGGATTTCCCATTATGGCTCAGCGGTTAACGAACCCGACTAGCATCCATGAGGAGGTAAGTTCAATTCCTGGCCTCACTCAGTTGGTTAAGGATCTGGCATTGCTGTGAACTGTGGTGTAGGTTGCAGACAGGGCTCAGATACCGAACTGCTGTGGGTGTGGTGTAGGCCAGCGGCTATAGCTCTGAATGGGACCCCTAGCCTGGGAACCTCCATATACCTTGGGTGCAGCCCTAAAAGACAAAAAAAAAAAAAAAAAAAAAAAAAGAATTTTTATATTAAAACTACACTCGTGGAGTTCCCTGTCGTGGCTCAGTGGTCAACAAATCCGACTAGGAACCATGAGGTTGCAGGTTTGATCCCTGGCCTTCCCCAGTGGGTTAAGGATCTGGTGTTGCCGTGAGCTGTGGTGTAGGTCGCAGACCTGGCTTGGAATGACGCTGCTGTGACTGTGGCCTAGGCGGGCAGCTACAGCTCTGATTAGACCCCTAGCCTGGGAACCTCCATATGCCTCGGGAGCCGCCCTAGAAAAGGCAAAAAAAAAAAAAAGTACACTCATGCAAAATTAGAATTTTGTTTTCTGTTAGAAGGATAAAGATTTGTTAAGACTTTCAGTCTGCTTTCTTTTCTTTTCTTTTTTTTTTTTTTTTTTTTTTTTTGTCTTATCATGTCATTCCATACCTGCAGCATATGGAAGTTCCCAGGCTAGGGGTCTAATTGGAGCTGCAAATGCTAGACTACGCCCACAGCCACAGCAACTCCAGATCCAAACTATGTGGGCAACCTACACTGCAGGTTGCAGCAATGCCAGATCCTTTTTTTGCTGTTGTTGTTGTTCTTTTTAGAGTCAACCCTCGGCATGTGGAGGTTCCCAGCTGCTAGGGGCCCAATTTAGCTGTAGCCACTGGCCTACGCTACAGCCACAGCAACGTGGGATCCGAGCCTCATCTTCTACCTACACCACAGCTCACAGCAGCAACGGATCCTTAACCCACTGAGCAAGGCCAGGGATGGAAGCTGTATCCTCGTTGTTACTAATCAGATTCATTTTCTGCTGAGCCACGACCGTAACTCCAACGACGGATCTTTTAACCCACTGAGCAAGACCAAGGACTGAACCCGCAAACTCATGGATACTAGTCAGATTCTTAACCTGCTGAGCCACAACAGGAACTCCTCAGGCTGCTAGCAATAACGGACTATGAAAGTTTATCCCTTTAGTAATATGCATGGATAGCAACAATTTTGAGTCTTACCAAAAGAATCTACTATGCTTCATGTTGTCTTTGAGCCTTTGATTATTTAAGAAAATCTAATCTTCTCAATATTAAAAGAACTAAGTTTTGTTCATAACTATGTAACCTTCCGTATTTAGCTTTAACATCTGACATCACTGCTTTGGTTAACCAAATTGTAAATGAAGTCTTTCTGTGAACTAATTTTGGGATTTTCCAGAGGGCCCTGGAACATCTCCAAAAATCTGTTCTCTCTCATTATAAAAACAAAGATGTTAAACTAACTATACTGATTTGATATATTAAATGACATGGTTAAGTATTATCAAAGAAGAAGCAATACTATGGCACAACACTGTAAATCAACTATACTTTAATAAAAAAAGCAATACATTTGTATATATATGTTACTAATACGTGTTTCATTGCATTTCAGAAATTGTACAAAATTCCTAGAAATCTGATTTGTCCTGACATAATGCTACTAGTTGTAATTCCAGTTATTATCTTAAAATGCTGTCTATCACAGAAATAATCAAATTTCCTTGTCAATTCCATTATAATGAAATCTCACCAGACCCTTAACCATGGCGATTTAAAAAAAAAATTTTTTTAAGTCTTTTTTAGGGCCACACCTGCAGCATATATGGAGGTTCCCAGATTATGGGCCGAATCAGAGCTATAGCTGCCAGCCTACACCACAGCAATGCCAGATCTGAGCTGTGTCTGTGACCTACACCACAGTTCATAGCAATGCTGGATCTTTAACCCACTGAGCAAGGCCAAGGATCGAACCTGCGTCCTCATGGATACTAGTCAGATTCGTTTCTGCTGAGCCACGATGGGAACTCCTATATAAATTCTTTTTAAAGCCATTACATATTATATATATAAACCATGAGACACAGTTTAATTGCTAAAAGGAAAATCATAAACAGTTTTTCCCACTTTTTCATGTATTTTTATTCATACATTCCTTCATTTAAATCACAACATATCTATGCTAAGTGCTTCATATATTAATGCTTAGTTCTGGTTAAATCTGACTAGTAACAGTTCCTTGCTATTTCAGCTAACTTTTTTCTTTACATAATTACATCATTTATCTTTAGATTTGGCAAATTAAAGATTGTGTGGAGTTTTCTTTTAGGTCAGTTCTAAAAAGCAGTGAAAATATTGTTACCCACATTATAAAACAAATTCTGTTTACAGTCTGTACCAGTGCCTTAGAAGTTACAGAAAATCACAGTAGTATATATGTTACATTTTCCGGTTAAAGAAAAATTGGGAATAGAAAAGGACTTGCTTGAGGTCATACAGGAATTAGGGAAAAAACACATTTGTAGGACCAGACAATATGCACTAGTAAACAACCATCAATGTTGTTAACTAGAAGTCACAAGAGTGGAGTGGTATTTTAGAAAACTTGGCAACAGTAAAACAGAACACTCTTAACACAGACTTTCCTTCCCTAAAGATCATATAAAGAAGGGCTTAATTTGCACATTACCCTAACTTCTAGGTTAGCTTTTCAAAACTGCCATTAAAAAAAAATTGGCTTTGGAGTTCTCTTGTGGCACAGTGGCTTAAGGATCCTGTTTTGCCACTGCAGCAGCTTGGGTCACTGCTGTGGCTTGAGTTTGATCCTTGGCCTGGGAAGTTAACGGGTGTGCACCCCCCCCAATTTTTTTTTTTTTTTTTTGCTTAAACTTCAAGTATTGAGTGCCTCAGTTATGAGTCACATCATGGTCTGGTTCTGACAACTCCTGCAATTAATTATAATAAAGTTTACATTTTGAAGCCAAGTCCTAGCTTAGCTACTACTAATTAATACAGCAAATCGTAAATATCTTCTGGTCTCCAGTTTCCTATTCAAAGTTCTTTGCAGGTTTAACATTACATGATTCTAAAAACCTCTTAAAAAAAAAAAAAAAAAAAAAAAAAGGGAGTTCCCATTGTGGCTTGGCAATAACAAACCCAATTAGTATCCATGAGGATGCAGGTTCAATCCCTGGCCCCGCTTGGTGGGTTAAGGACCCAGTGTTGCCTTAAGCTGTGATGTAGGTCACAGATGTGGCTTAGATCTTCTGTTGCTATGGCTGTGGTACAGGCTGGCAGCTTCAGCTCCAATGAGACCCCTAGTCTAGGAACTTCCATACAGCCCTAAAAAGACAAAAAATGAAAATAAAAAAAAATAAAAACCTTTTTTCAGCATTTGCACTGTAGCTCAGTGGGTTAAGAACTCAACACAGTGTCCACGAGGATGTGGGTTCAATCCCTGGCCTCAGTCAGAGGTGGGTTAAAGATCAAGCGTTGTCACAGATGCAGCTTAGATCAAGCACTGCTTTGGTCTGTGGTATAAGCCACAGAGCAGCTCTGATTCGACCCCTAGCCTGGGAACCTCCATATGCCTTGGGAGCGGCCCTAGAAAAGGCAAAAGGACAATAAATAAATAAATAAATAATACTGGAAAACAATGAGAAAGATTCCAAATCACTCCAGAAGCACAGCTATCTTACATTAAGCCACAGTTAAGAACCAGCCAGCTTGATTGTCAACTCTAGGACAGGAAATCAGAATTACAGAAGACTAGTTTTTGTTTTTTTTTTTTGTCTTTTTTGTCTTTTTGTCTTTTGTTGTTGTTGTTGTTGTTGTTGCTATTTCTTGGGCCGCTCCCGCGGCATATGGAGGTTCCCAGGCTAGGGGTTGAATCGGAGCTGTAGCCACCTGACCTATGCCAGAGCCACAGCAACGCTGGATCCGAGCCGCGTCTGCAACCTACACCACAGCTCACGGCAACGCCGGATCGTTAACCCACTGAGCAAGGGCAGGGACCGAACCCGCAACCTCAAGGTTCCTGGTTGGATTCGTTAACCACTGCGCCATGACGGGAACTCCCAGAAGACTAGTTTTATTTACTGATTTATTTTTCTTTTTACAGCTGCACCTGCTGCATATGGAAGTTCTGGGCTAGCGGTCGAACTGGAGCTGTAGCTGCCACAACCACAACACTGCATCCGAACTGCATCTTCAAGTTACGCTGCAGCTTGAGGCAACACTGGATCCTTAACCCACTGAGCAAGGCCTGGGATTGAACCTGCATCCTCACGAAAGACTAGATCAGGTCCTTAATCCACTGAGCCATGATGGGAGCTCATAGAAGATTAATTTAAAATAAATTTTTCTTACTACACCAGGTATAATATCCTTGTCATTTTCTAAGTAAACAACAAAGATAGCAATAAATATAAGTGGATTTAAAAAAAATACTATTTGAAAGAAATATCTTAAATGTTTCCACTGATGTCAGGCCTCTGAGTGAGGAAGACTATCAGTAAGTTTCAAGTTTTACTGAAAGAAACTGCAGCACAAAATATTATTTTCCCTCCCTTTCAACTCGTGTATTACTGGGTGAAGAATCCTTTCTCTGAAGCTTCTATTCAGCCTCAGAACTTCACTTTGAAGAACTCAGTCAGTATAGTATACTCAGAATGAAACTTACTGATCTGTCCCTAGACAAGGTCTAGATTTCTATGAAAGAAGAGTAATCTGCAATGAACAAGACCACTTTGTTGGTACTTGGCAACTTCTTAGATATGTAAAGACACTTTTTCTTATTTAACAAGCAACAAGAGCAAAGGCAAAGTAGGAGTTCCCATCATGGTGCAGCAGAGATGAATCTGACTAGGAACCATGATGTTGCAGGTTCCATCCCTGGCGTTGCTCAGTGGGTTAAGGATCAGGCATTGCAGTGAGCCGTGGTGTAGGTCACAGACGCTGCTTGGATCTGGTGTGGCTGTGCCTGTGGTGTCAGCCGGCAACTACAGCTGTGATTAGACCCCTGGCCTGGGAACCTCCATATGCTCCGGATGTGGCCACAAAAAGACAAAAAAAAAAAAAAAAAAAAAAACGAGCAAAGGCAAAGTAATTCTAGTTCATTCGGATGAAAATGAAATGAAATCTATGTGTACTTAAATCTAAACCGGAATTGACTGTGCAGCAAAACAAAACAAACACACGTTTCACACTGAAGGGATAAATTCCACTGTTCCATTTTAGTTACAATGCATTCAGGCCAATGAAAGAGATCAAGAAACCAACACAAATACAAAATGATTTTATAATTGCTATACCTATATTGGAGCTTAAGCATGTTACTCTAATAAGAAAAAATTTTAAAGCCTTGTATAAAATTGTGTCCTAGGTTATATTTTTATTCACAGTTTTGGTTTATGATTTTATTTTGCTTATTTATTTTTTTAGGGCAGCAGGTGTGGCATATGGAATTTCCCAGGGTAGGGGGTCCAATCACAACTGCAGCTGCCAGCCTACACCACAGCAACGCCAGATCCTTAACCCACTGAGCAAGGATCAAATCTGCATCCTCATGGATACTAGTCAGGTTCGTTTCTCCTGAGCCACAACGGGACCTCCTGGTTTATGATTTTAGTAGATCTACTATTCAGTACTGTCAGTTAATTGTCATATTGCATATATGCAATATATATATACATTGTCATACATATACACACATTTTTTACGTTGACATTGTCATTCATATATATATACACATTTTTTACGTTGTTGCTTCTCAGGGCCGCACCTGCAGTAAGTATATAGGAGTTTCCAGGCTAGGGGTTGGATTGGAGCTGCTGCTGCCAGCCTAAGGCAAAGCCACATCAACACGGAATCTGAGCCACAACTTTGACCTACAACACAGCTCAAGGCAATGCCATATCCTTAACCCCCTGAGCTAGGCTATGGATTGAACCCACATTCTCATGGATACTAGTAGGGTCTGTAACCTGCTGAGCCACAACAGGAACTCCCTCCTATTGCACATAATATTAATATCAATTAAATCTCCTGAGCCTACCATTAGAAAAATTCACAGGAAGTTGCAGAAACGTCGTACGTACCCTTCACCCAGTTTCCCCCAATGGTACCATCATCTACACTATCAAGACCAGTGATACAATTGATAAGACTTGTTCAGATTTTACCAGTTTTAAGTGCACTTATTTTCCTATGTGTGTATAGTTCCACACAATTTTACATTTATCACATTCATAAAATTTATGAAAAGATTGGAAGATTTGTGTTAAGATCTACACAATGAAACTTTTTAAAAATCAAGTAGGAGAGTTCTGGTCGTGGCATGGCGGAACGAATCTGACTAGGAACGATAAGGCTGTGGGTTCGATCCCTGGCCTCGCTCAGTGGGTCAGGGATCCTGCATTGCCGTGGGCTTGTGGTGTAGGTCGCAGATATGGCTCAGACCCTAAGTTGCTGTGGCTGTGACATGGGCCGGCAGCTGTATCTCCGATTCAACCCCTAGCCTGGGAACTTCCACATGCTGTGCGTGTGGCCCTAAAAAGCAAAAAAAAAAAAATCAAGTAGGAAATGTTTTAAAAAGGAAAAACTAGGAGTTCCCGTTGAGGCTAAGCAGATTAAGAACTTGACATTTGTCTCCATGAAAATGGGCGTTCAATCCCTGGCCTAGCTCAGTGGGTTAGGGATCCAGTGTTGCCACAAGCTATTGCATCGGTTGAAGATTTGGCTTAGATGTTGTGTTGCTGTAGCTGTGACACAGGCCTGCAGCTGCAGCTCTGATTCGTACTCTGGCCAGGGAATTTCCATATGCTGCTGTGCAGCTGTAAAAAGAAAAAAACAAAGAAAAGAAAGAAAAACTCAAGATTCCTCCATCAACACCACTAACTAGAGGTGATATTCTTTTGGGGGAAGGGGAACTTCTCACAAAGTAGGCTAAACAGCCACCTTAAAAGGTTAAGAGAAAATTACTGTTTACTCAAAAAAACATATTGATACAATAATTATTGCATTATTATGTCTATGAATTACTGGTTATAATAATTACTATAGTTGGAGATATTACCATTTTTAGATAGGAGTGTTGTAGTCTGTTTAGGCTGCTATAACAAAATACCATAGACTGGGTAGCTTAATAAACAATAGATATTTGTTTCTCACACTGTTGGAGGTTGGAAGCCTGAAGTCAGTGTGTCACAATGGTCAGGAGAGAGACCTCTTCAGGCTAACTGACTCCTTGTGTCATCACAAGACAGAAGAGGGTAGGGAGCTCTGCAGTCTTTTTTATAAAATCACTAATCCCATTCATGAAGGCCCCGTCCTTGTGACCTAAGTACCTCCCAAAGGTCCCATTGCCTAATATCATCACAAGGGTATTATGATTTCAACATATGGGAGTTCCCACTGTGGCTCAGTGTGTTCAGAACCTGACTGGTATCCATAAGTACTTGGGTTTAATCCCTGGCCTCCTTCAGTGGGTTAAAGGATCTGGCATTGCCATGAGCTACAGTGTAGGTTGCAGGGCAGCTCGAATCTGGCATTGCTGTGGTGTGGGCCAGCAGCTGCAGCTCTGATTCCACCCCGAGCGTGGGAACATCCATATGTCACAGGTGTGGCCTAAAAAAGCAAAATTATTTTTAAAAAATTTTTATTATAGTTGATTTACAATGTTCTGTCAATTTCTGCTATACAATAAAGTGATCCAGTTACACATATACATGCATTCTTTTTTTCACATTATCCTCCATCATGTTCCATCACAAGGGATCATCGTTCCTTGGCTATACAGCAGAATCTCATTACTCCAATTATTTTTTGAACCTAACCACTTTTACCCATTTCTACCACCAGCACCCAGCTAGTACAAACTATTATCTCCTATCCACATAACTATAATGGTCTAGTAACTGCTCCCCGTGGTCATTCTTGTCTCCCACCAATCCCATTCACAACTAAAGCTAGAAGAATCTTTTATTTTTTTAAGGCCACACATGTGGCATATAAAAGTTCCCAGGCTAGGAGTTCCCATCATGGCGCAGTAGAAATGAATCTGACTAGTAACCATGAGGTTGCAGGCTCAATCCCTGGCCTCACTCAGTGGGTTAAAGATCCAGCATTGCCATGAGCTGTGGTGCAGGTTGCAAACCCGGCTCTGATCCTGCACTGCAGTGGCTGTAGCATAGGCTGGCAGCTGTAGCTCCAATTAGACCCCTAGCCTGAGAACCTCCATATGCTGCGAGTGCCACCCTAAAAAGGCAAAAAAAAAAAAAAAAAAAAAGAATCGGAGTTGCAGCTGCCAGCCTACACCAGAGCCACAGCATTGCCAGATCTGAGCCATGTCTGTGACTTACACCACAGCTCACTACAACACCAGATAAAGACATGAGATATTTCAAGAAATTTAAAATCCAACTGAGAGTATATCCAAACATGGAATATTATTCATCCAGAAAAGGAATGAGTTACTGATTCATGCAGTAACATGAATGAACCTTGAAAAGCATTATGCTGAGTAAAAGAAGCCAGACACAAAAGGTCACATATTATACCACCCCATTTACATGAAATGTCCAGAATAGGCAAATCTATAGAGATGGAAAGTAGGTCAGTGGTACAGAGGTGGAGGCAGGGAGAGAATGGAGAGTGAATGAAAATGAGTACAGGGTTTCTTTTTGGAGTACTAAAAATGTTCTGGGATTATACAGTAGTAACGGCTGCACAACTCTGTGAAGAAACTAAAACCCACTAAACTGTACTCTTCAAAAGGGTGAAGTTTATGGTATGTGAATCATATGTCAATTTTAAAGCCAAAGGCTTATTTATGAAAGCGCAGAGTTCATCGCCAAAAGTTGTGGAAGATACTGGGGAGAAACTGTTAAGAGAGTTAAGCATCAGGTTAAAAAAAAAAGTGTGTTTTTGTCTTTTTTTTTTTGCCTTTGGTCCTTTTAGGGCCGCGCCCTCGGCACATGGAGGCTGCAAGGCTACGGGTCTAATTGGAGCTGTTGCTGCCAGCCTCCTCCAGAGCCACAGCAGCACCAGATCTGAGCCAAGTTTGGGACCTATACCACAGCTCACAGCAATGCCAGATCCTTAACCTTGGAGCTGTTGCTGCCAGCCTCCTCCAGAGCCACAGCAGCACCAGATCCGAGCCAAGTTTGGGACCTATACCACAGCTCACAGCAATGCCAGATCCTTAACCCACAGAGCAAGGCCAGGGATCAAAACCGTAACCTCATGGTTCCTAGTCGAATTCATTTCCGCTGTGCCAAGACAGGAACCAAGACAGGAACTCCTGTTTTTGTCTTTTCAGGACCACACCCACAGCATATGGAAATTCCCAGGCTAGGGGTCAAATCTGAGATGTAGGAGTTTCTGCTGTGGTGCAGCGGAAACAAATCCAACTAAGAACCATGAGGTTGCGGGTTCGATCCCTGGCCTCAGTGAGTTAAGGATCCGGCTTTGCTGTGAACTGTGGTGCAGGTTGCAGACGCAGCTCGGATCTGGAGTTGCTGTGGCTATAGCGTAGGTCTGCAGCTGTAGCTCCAATTCGACCCCTAGCCTGGGAATCTCCATATTCCTTAAGTGCAGCCCTAAAAAGGCAAAAAAAAAAAAAAAAAGAATCGGAGTTGCAGCTGCCAGCTTACACCACAGCCACAGCAATGCCAGATCTGAGCCATGTCTGTGACTTACACCACAGCTCACTACAACACCAGATCTTAACCCACTGAATGGGGCCAGGGATCAAACCCACGTCCCAGTGGATACTATTAGGGTTTGTTACTGCTGAACCACAATGGGAACTCCAAGAAAAAGAAAAGTTTAAACTTGTCTTTTATCTTATAGGCAAGTGTTTCTTTTTTTGGCCATGCCCACAACTTGTAGAAGTTCCAGGGCCAAGGACCAAACGTGCATCACAGCAGGGACAATACCAGATCCCCGACCACTAGGCCTCTAGGTAACTTTCAGGCTAGTGGTAATGCATATTCTGTGGAATCTAGATCTGATAAGATGCCCTCCATTAAAAGCTTTTGATATTTACTAAGTTTGGAAAACTCCTGCACACCATAACCTCTGCTTGGAATTTCAGAACTAATATTGGCATATTACAGGCTCAGGGAATTCTATAATTAGGGAAACTGGTTTAACCTAGCTTTATACATTATTTACCAAATTTTTGTTGTCATGGAATTTTTCCCCTTTGGGAAACACTGCTGAAGATACTTCTGCAGATGATAGGAAACAAGTGAGGTTCCAGCAGAATGGCAGGAACTGCTGGATGCCAAGGAAATGGGAATTAACAGTTTACCTGTAAAATAAGGGAAAAAATGAAGAAGAAGACTTAATCAAAAACTCTGTCAATTAGGAGAAGACCTGTGAGTGATGACAGGGATAGAAGAAGCAGAGGAGAAATAAAAAATGTGTAGAGAGAGAAACAAAGGTTCCAAAAGAGGCAAGAAGATATGGGAAAACAACACTAGTAGAGGCTTATCCTAGGAAAGGAAGAGAGTTTCCTTTAAGATTTGGAATAAGGATGAATATTTCAATATAAATACAAAGATATTTAAAGGCAGAAAAATATGAGAATTGGAAAATATCTGAGTGGCTTAGATCTTTCTCGAATCGTAGTCTATTCATGCCTTTTCCAACTACTTTTTGGATTTCTGTTGAATTACTGTTGGTTTCAGTTCTAGCAGCACAACACCCTTATCTTAATCAAAAAGTATCATGTAGTCATCAAACATTTATTAAGCTCTTGCTATGTACCAAACTCTGTGGTAGGTAGTGGGTGTGATACTGGTAGATAGTACAGCATAGCTTCTAACCCCAAGGAGCTCATTGTCTAAATCAGCAATGTTTTAAGTCTGCGAAGATTGAGAAGCATCAAATACTGGGACTGCCTCCACCAATTACTGCTTTTGCATGATGCTTAAATGAATGCTCTTCCCTCTTTTTAATCTGAAGAACTACTTTTCCTTCAAAACATTCCTTGTCTGTCTCTGAAGACTTCCTTGATTGCTTCTGGCAGTTAACCACTTCTTCATTTGAATTACACTTTTTTTTTTTTGTCTTTTTGTCTTTTTTAGGGCTGAACCCAAGGCATATGGAGGCTCCCAGGGTACGGATCCAATGGAATCTGTGGCCGCCAGCCTATGCCACAGCCACAGCAACGCATGATCTGAGCCATGTCTGCAACCTACACCACAGCTCAGGGCAACACCGGATCCTTAACCCAATGAATGAGGCCAGGGATTGAACCAGAGTTCTCATGGACGCTAGTCAGGTTCGTTAACTGCTGAGCCACTACGGGAACTCCCAAATCATACTTTTTAATGGCATTTATTATGTATAATGAATTTTTTAAAATCCCCTTATTAGGCCATTTCCCTTGCACATGAAGGTACACCCTCCATCCTACATGTACAAAACATTATTTATCCTTCAAAATTTAACAACATACTACCTTTATTAAACTGTCGCTAATCTTCTAGCTATAAAAATTTTTCTTCTCTTCTGGCAGGTCTTTCAGAATATTCTACATCAATTCTTTTCAAGCTTTAATGTTCATGTAAATCACCGAAGATGATCTTATTAAAGTCTAAATTATGATTAAGGCAGACTCTGCATTACTAACACCCAGTAATGCCAACGCTGCTGGTTTGTGGACATAAACCAGGCAAAAAATTACTTATTGTGATACACCCACAGCACATGGAGGTTCCCAGGCTAGAGGTCCAAATGGAGCTACAGCTGCTGGCCTACACCACAGCCACAGCCACACAGGATCCAAGCTGAGTCTTCAACCTACACCACAGCTCATGGCAATGCTGGATCCTTAACCACTGAGCGAGGCCAGGGATCAAACCTACTTCTTCATGAATACCAGTTGGCTTCATTAACCACCAAGCCACAACGGGAACTCCAAGAAAGCAGAAATCTTGGTACAACCACTATGGAAAACAGAATGGAGGTTCCTCAGAAAAATAAACATAGAACTATCATATGATGCAGCCATCCCACTCCTGAGCATCTATCCAAAGAAAATCATAATTCAAAAAGATACATGCACCCCAATGTTCGCTGCAGCACATTTACAACAGCCAGATATGGAAGCAACCTAGATGTCCATGGACAGAGGAATGGGTAAAGAAGAGGTGGTACATATATACAAGGGACTATTATTCAACCATAGAAAAGAATGAAATAATGCCATCCACAGAAACATGGATGGACCTAGAGATTATCATACTAAGTAAAGTTAGACAGAAAAAGACAAATATCCCATGATATCGCTTATATGTGGAATCTAAAAAAAGGGCTACAAATGAATTTATTTGCAGAAAAGAAACAGACTCACAGACTTTGAAAACAAACTTATGGTTACCAAAAGGGACAGGTGAAGGAGGTTGGGATGGACTAGGGGTTTGGACTGGCATATGCACACTGGGTACATGGAATGGTTGGCCAACCAGGACCTGCTTTGTAGTACAGAGAACTCTACCCAATAATCTGTGATAATCTACATGGGAAAAGAATCTGAAAGAGAATAGATATATGTACATGTAAAAACTGAATCACTCTGTTGTACAGCAGAAATTATCACAATGTTGTAAATTAAGTAAATTTCAATAAAACTTTAAAAAATTAAAAAAAAAAAAGACAAGTTCTGGAGAGCAAAAAAAAAAAAAAAGAGGCGCTCCCGTCCTGGCTCAGCAGAAACAAATCTGACTAGTATCCATGAGGACGAAGGTTCGATCCCTGGCCTCACTCAGTGGGTTAAGGATCCAACATTACCATGAGCTGTGGTGTAGACTGCAGACGCAGCTCAGATCTGGAGATGCTATGGCATAGGCCAGCAGCTATAGCTCTGATTTCACACCTAGCCTGGGAACTTCCATAAGCCACAGGTGTGGCAAAAAAGGAAAGAAAGAAGAAAGAAAAAGAAAGAAAGAAAGAAAGAAAGAGAGAGAGAGAAAGAAAGAAAGAAAAAGAAAGGAAAGAAAGAACGAACGAACGAACGAACGAAAGAAAGAAAAGAAAAGAAAAGAAAAGAAAAGAAAAGAAAAGAAAAGAAAGAAAAGAAAGAAAGAAAGAAAAGAAAGAAAGAAAAGAAGAAATCTGGGGAGACAGAACACTAACTCTTAATTCCAGATCCTTCATGTGGAGGTCACTGGACTTTTCCAAATCTCAATTTCACTATAAAATACAGAAATAATAAAGCTCAACAGGATTCTTATAAAGACCAAACAAGTCATTTGCTTAAACTACTGTGTAAATTTAAACTGTATTATGTGGTAAACATAAATGTATTATTATACACATACCTATATATCCTTGTCTGTATATCTCTGGATATACAGGTAGTCTATACACCATTAGAGGCTATATAGAGAAGTTTGAATAAATCTTATGGATTTTACTTATTCCAGGTTTCTTGGTTTGGTGTATGGAGTCTATGTTATATTGTTGTCTGATTTCTCATGTATATTTAAAAAAGAGGAGTTCCTGTCATGGCTCAGGGGAAACGAATCTGACTAGCATCCATGAGGATGTATGTTCAATCCCTGGCCTCACTCAGTGGCTTAAGGATCCAGCATTGCCGTGAGCTGTGGTGTAGGTCACAGACACAGATCGGATCTGGTGTTGCTGTGGCTGTGGTGTAGGCTGGTGGCTACAGCTTGGATTCAACCCCTAACCTGGGAACCTCCATATGCCACAGGTGTGGCCTTAAAAAGACAAAAATAAAAATAAAAAAATAAATAAGAAAGAGAATCCTGGAGGAAGGAAGAATATGAAAAATATAAACACAGACACATAAGTGTGAACAAACATCAGGTGCTGATACTTAATGACAATTTTTTCTTAAAATCTGGAAAATTAAGGTTGGATTCCTCCCCAAGCACTATGATACCAAATGTAGATGAAACAAATTAAAATATTCTGCGTTGTTATAGTTCACCAAATTTCCGTATTACGGTAAAGGTATCAGCTATGTTCTCCATGGTAAAATTTTTACTTTACTATTTTTTGTTTGTTTGTTTGTTTGTTTCAGGGCCATGCCTGTGGCTTATGTAAGTTCCCAGGCTAGGGGTAAAATCAGAGCTGCAGCTGCTAGCCTACACCACAGCCACAGCAACTCGGAGTCCGATCTGCGATCTACACCACAGCTCAAGGCAACACCAGACCCTTACCCCACTGGGTGAGGCTAGGGATCGAACCTGAATCCTCATGGATACTAGACAGGTTCATTAGCACTGAGCCACAATGGGAACTCCTATTCTACATTTTAAAGTATAACCAAAACTACAGTATGATTTTCTTTCAACAATGCCATTCAAAAAAGCAAAACAAGGAAAGAAAAGACAGAAAAAAGGCAAAGTAAGCGATGCACTAGGAAAAGATTCTTCAGGAAACACACCCTTCTCTAGAATTAAATTTCTATAGCTAAGTGTAATTTATCTTTTCATACTGAGCAATACCTCTGGTCACTGGAAAATTAACTGGTGTACAAAGTCTAACAAAAGCAACATTTGAAAACGACTACCAGAGACAGATTTCGGTTTCAAAGAGTCTGGCAAGGACAGAGAAAGGGAGGAAAATAAATTCTCCCATGCTGTAGAAAAATCTCTCCAAAACAATATAGAAGGAAATCTGTAGAAGCTACTGGGAACACCTAGCTGGATTACAATTAAGTTTCAAATATATCTTGGTCTACCTCTCCGAATACTGAGGTCAAACACCACAGAAGAGGAGGAAAACTGGGACATGGGCAAGATATCGTATTCCACAAAAACCATGAACTCCTCGAGGTAAGTTAATGTTTGCAGCGCCGAATCCAGTCCCAGCAAAAAGTTATCTACTGATACAGAGCAGCACAGTTCTCCTTCCACGTTCTCAGCCTTTGACGCCTACCTCGGCCAATCTAACCATCCCTTTTCTGAATAAGACCAAGTCATTTTAGAATTAAAATCCTGGGATCATGTGAGTCCACTTGAGGTGGGTAAGCCCGCCAGAAAACCCTGCCACCAGAAAGCGTGGGGAAAGCGAGAAGCTTACCGAGTCACTCGGAAAGCTCCTCACAGCTCTCCCTCCGCCACTCGGAAGGCCCGGCAGGCGCCCAGGACTCGAGTCACCCACGGGTCAGCTTCCTGCCCGTCCCCACCCTGCCACAACCGCCTCGGCACCAGAAAGACCCCCCCCCCCCCGCGGCCGGCCCGGCGTCCCCCGAGGTGATGGGCCTTCCTGAGGCTCAGTCTCACCTTCTGCGTCTGCTGAGGTGACAAAGGTGAAGTCCCCGTTAGAGGGGGAATAGGCCGGGGGCGGGCCGGGTGGCTGCATCGCGCGGCCCCTCGGAGCCCGCGGCGGGGGACGAGGCTGCAGTTGGGCCCAAGCCCCAAGGCAGCCGCGGAGCCGACTTGCACGCGCGCCTACAGTGCGGCCCGAGAGCCGGGAAGTGCTGCCTAGGAGCGAGGCCGGAGAAAACCGCTGCGGGCCGCGGGGCTGCCCCGAGAGTCCCCCACCGAAGTCCTCTGGGTGGCGACAGCCCAAACACCACGACGCCGGCGTCCTGACAGGACCATAACAGTGACAGCGCCGCTGGGATTGGTTCTTTGTAATGTGCTCTCCTATTGGCTACCGGGGGAAGGTTCTGATTGGCTCTCCGTGTTGTTGATTCCGGAAGGTTACTCAGGACAGGAAGCTCACTTGTAAAGAGTGGAAAACTCAGGCTTCTTGCTGTCTAAGCTTCCTCCCTTCGGGCATTTATCTCTTTCCTCTGCTTTGTTAACTGGGCGAGTCAAGGAATGTCAGAACTAGGCATGTTTTAAACTGGACAGCCACATGGAAAAGAATGAAATTAGAATACGCCTAACACCATACACAAAAATAAACTCAAAGTGGACTCAAGACCTAGATATAAGACCAGACACTATAAAACTCTTAGAGGAAAACATAGGCCAAACACTCTCTGATATAAACGACAGCAACATCTTCTCAGATCCACCTCAGAGTATTGACAATAAAAACAAAAATAAACAAATGGGACCCAAACTTCAAAGTTTCTGCACAGCAAAGGAAACCCTAAACAAAACAAAAAGACAACCCACAGAATGGGAGAAAATATTTGCAAGTGAATGGACTGACAAGGGATTAATCTCCAAAATTTATAAACTTCTGCAGCTCCATACCAAAAAAAACAATCAACTCCATCAAAAAATGGGCAGGAGATCTAAATAGACAGTTCTCCAAAGAAGACATACAGATGGCCAAAAAACACATGAAAAGATGTTCAACATCACTCATCATTAGAGAAATGCAAATCAAAACCACGATGAGGTACCACCTTACACCACCCAGAATGGCCATCATCCAAAAGTCTACAAACAGTAAGTGCTAGAGAGGGTGTGGAGAAAAAGGAACCCTACCTAGTACACTGTTGGTGGGATTGTAAATGGGTGCAACCACTGTGGAAAGCAGTATGGAGTTTCCTCAGAAAACTAAACATAGAACTACCATTTGATCCAGCAATCCCACCCCTGGGCATCTATCCAGAGAAAACCACGACTCGCAAAGACACATGTACTCCAATGTTCATTGCAGCACTATTTGCAATAGCCAAGACATGGAAACAACCTAAATGTCCATTGACAGAGGAGTGGATCCAGAAGAGGTGGTACATATACACAATGGAATATTACTCAGCCATCAAAAAGAACGAAATACCAGCATTTTTAGCAACATGGATGGACCTAGAAACTATCATGCTAAGTGAAGTCAGCCATACAATGAGACACCAACATCCAATGCTTTCACTGACATGTGGAATCTGAAAAAAGGACAGACGGAACTTCTTTGCAGAACAGATGCTGACTCACAGACATTGAAAACCTTATGGTCTCCGGAGGAGATAGTTTGGGGGGTAGGGGGATGTGCTTGGGCTGTAGGATGGAAATCCTGTGAAATCAGATTGTTATGATCATTATACAGCTATAGATGTGATAAATTTGAGTAATTAAAAAAAAAAAAAAGAACTAGGCATGTTTTTAGAGGTATAGCCCTGGCCTTGGATCCCAAGATTGGTTTCCCTTAGTCATTACTTAATTGTATAGGATTTTTTTTTGCGGGGGGGGGGGAGTCTTTTTAGGGCCCAACTGAACATATCGAGATTCCCGGGCATATGGAGGTTCCCAGGCCTGGAGTAGAATCCAAGCTGTAGCCACAGGCCTAAGCCAGAGCCACAGCAACGCTACATCTGGCGGTGTCTGAGACTTACACCACAGCTCAGGCAATGCAGGATCCTTAACCTGCTGAGCAAGGCCAGGGATGGAACCCCCATCTTCATTGATGCTAGTTGGTTCCCTAACCGCTGAGCCAGGATGGGAACGCCAATTGTATAGGATCTTGACTATATATCATCTCTGAGACTCAGTTTCCTCACCTGTGAAATGAATGGGGCTGAATCGGATACTAATAAAAGGCAGATAGGCTGTAAATTGCCACCCAAAGAGTAGGATTGTAGGTTAGCCACATTCCTTTAAAAGGTAAGCAACTGAGGCCAGAAAAGGTAAAGGAGGAATAGAAATATGACAGTACTTTAATCATCTGGATTTTAGCCCAGTGCTCTTTTCAGGACAAGGTCCTGTATGCTGATAAACTTACCAAAATTTACAAATCCATCTAGGTTTTTAAGTGTTTAAGTAAACATGCTTAAAGTTAATGTCCAAGCTATATTAATGACCTTGAGGATGTGGGTTGGATCCCTGACTTTGCTCAGTGGGTTAAGGATCAGGTGTTGCAGTCAGCTGTGGTGTAGTTTGTAGACACGTTGCTGTGGCTCCGACTTAGGCTGGCTGCCACAGTTCTGACTGGACCCCTAGCCTGAGAACCTCCATATGCCGTGGATCTGGCCCTAAAAGACAAAAAGACAAAAGCAACCCTCCCCCCAAAAAAGAAAACCAATTTGGAGAGAGAGGGTTTGAAGATATGTGTGAGGACAGACAGAGAGGAATGACAGATCAGCAGTAGAGCAGTGGAAAGGCATACCCATTGATATGTAGAAGGGAATATTGAAATTTTCCTCACAGGAGATAACAACTACCTTAGAGATAACAATTAACTTAGTACTTAAAGGATGAGTAAAAATTTTCCACCAAAGTGGTGGTGGTAGTGGGTGGCAGCCTGAGTCATAACATTCCAAAGATTATTTAATGGACTTGGGAAAACTGGAAGTCATTTTGTTTTCATGGAGCTTAGGTTACATGGGGGAGCTTAGGTGACATGGGAGAGAATGGCTACACATGAGGTCACATGTATATAGAAAGAAGAAATCATAAACAATCCTACATTCTATTCAAAGATTACATTTTTTTTCTAGAAATGTTGGGAGAACCATTGAAAGAATTAGAGCAAAGGAATGACATAACAGATATCCTTGTTAGAATAGTTACTTAAAATATCTACTGTAGTGGATGTTTTGTTTTTTATTTATTTATTTACTTATCTTTTTGCCTTTTCTTGAGCCACTCCTATGTCATATAGAGGTTCCCAGGCTAGGGGTCAAATCAGAGCTGTAGCCGCCGGCCTACACCAGAGCCACAGCAATGTGGGATCCGAGCCATGTCTTCAACCTACACCACAGCTCACAGCAACACCAGATCCTTAACCCACTGTGCAAGTCCAGGGATCGAACCTGCAACCTCATGGTTCCTAGTCAGGTTTGTTAACCACCAAGCCACGATGGGAACTCCTGGATGTTTTGTTTTAGAAAGCAGAAACATCTATTAGACTTTTGCAGAAATATAATGTCTTGGGCCGGGGTTGGGGCAGTGGGGATGGGAAAGCAATAGTGAGATATATTAAGTATAAGAAAAGACTGGGAGTGAGGATTAAGAAAAAGCCTTAGATGACTTCATGTTTCTTGCTTAGATGTTTGGAAGTGTTATTCAGCAAGTGAGGAAATGAAAGAAGAGGAGCTAGTTTAGTGAGAGGGAAAATTTATGACTACATCAAGTTTAAGAACAGGCAGGTTGATCTGTCTAGTTATTCTTTGGATAGTAAGGATCCAGTACACAGAGTAGTATTATAAACTGGAGGTATAGTATTTTTTTCATTGTGTGGTTTGGTGAAAGTCTTTGTCTAGTAAGTTCGACTTCTGTGCTTCTTCTGTGCTTCCACCAATTTATTTTGTTGCATTAAATGGGCTATTTTTTTATTTTTTTGCATGCCTGCTATCATTGAAAGAAATTAATCAATGAAAAAAAGAAATAAAAAAATTTTATTCAAGCCAATCTTAGGCTTATAACCCAAGAGACAGTCCTTCAGAAAGATCTGGGGACTATTTAGTAGAGGTAGGTTGGGGAGACCAATATGTATGTGATTTTGGCAAAGGGGTACATGCAATCAGGCACACATCTCGGTAGAAGGTTACTGATATGTACTAGGAACAGATATCTAAGTTAATGGTTTTAGCACTTTTTTAATTTTGAGATGTAAGAAATAGGGTTCATAAATTTTTTATCCTGAAAATATCTATCTGAGGGCAAATTCTGCTAGTTTTCCCAGAGCACAAAGTGCTTCATCCTGATCTTTGCCCCTGAATTCATTTCAGGGTGTTTTATAGGTCATCAACTGCAATAGCTAATGATTTGATTCTCATAGAACTAAATGGAGGACAACATTCTTTATTTTACAATCCCCTCCTTTTCTGTCTTAATTTCAACCAAGTTCTGGGAAGCTTATCATAACCAATTTGTCACATGGCTCTAGGAATGCTTATTCCCAGATCAGGTGAGGATTTTGTTGATAGGCCACTCAATGTGCTGTTATTGGATTAAGCCTTGTTAACAGTAGCCAAAGTCTCTGGATCCACTGTTTTACTGGTCTGTCCTGGTCCAGGAAATAATGTCCTCTTGTTGCTTCTTCCCACATCTAGAGTTATCCTATTATAGTCATGGATCTTATAAAACTATATATTTGGTTAACTGCTTCAAGTCACCTAGACATCATTATCCTTATCAGAGGCTCAGTCACACATTTGGTAATGCAAGAAACAATAATCCTGTTAAATAAGAAGAATACAAATAATATATCCAGTAAGATTAATAAGGTCATAGGTAAATAAAGAGTTACATGGCAGGCACCAGAAGAAGAAAAATTGATCTTTATGACCAAAAAAGTATTTCTACTGTTGGCTGGGGAGGTCTTGTAAATGTGTGATGCATATGCACAATGCACACTAGAGGGAAGGAAGGAGGCCCAAAGGGGTAGAGAAAAAAAAAATTATGTTTAAATTTTTCTTGTCTGGCCTTAAAATATAAATTTTATACTATCATCTGTGATTTTTTTCAATGAAAATTAGATGTTTGAAAAAATAGCCACCTCTCCCAGTCTATGAAGATGAACTCTGTCATGGCTCTCCTTCACTGATTAGCTAGGTGTGCTCTGAGCCTAAGGATCAGCCCAAGGTGAAAGCTTAATGTTTTTTCAGGTCTTTTTTGAGCATGTGTCTTGTCTGGACTGCATGTGGCTTCTCAATTCTCCCTTATATTTGGCTGCCTCTGAACATCTTAATTTCCTGTAAAGTCTCAGTTCAGCTTCTCTTTGGGCCTTGGCTGATTCTGTACCTCTCCATCTGAAATCTCTTGCCCCAGGAGTCTGCAAGTTTGCAGTCTCCCTGCAGTTTTCCAGTGAGCAGTGCCTGCATTTTTTCTCTGAGACCCAAGTTTGGTGAGGCAAAGACCATCCTTCAAACAGTCAGAATGCTGCAGGTAAGGTCTGCCTTTTGCTCTTCAGTTAAAAGGAGGGAACTAGGAACTGGGCTGCCACTTTCCCAGACCAAGAATGTTCCATGTCAGGGACAGGATGAGGCAAAAGCAATTGAAAAGGCCATGACATTTTCTACCATTTTGAAGGTGGCTTTTTCCTTATTGTGCATTCACTTTGACTGTTTTACAGAGCTTCTGTAAGCGTAGCTCAGCCAATTTCTGCTCAGTTGTTTTTTGTTTTGTTTTGTTTTGTTTTGTTTTTTGTAGTTTCCTTGTGGGAAATGAGGGCTTAGAGCTTCTTAGTCTGCCATTTTGCTGATATGATTTTATTTGTAAGCCTAGTTCTTAAGCCATTTATGCCAAAGGGACTTTCACCCTGTGTTGACGGGTTTGTGAAGGGTTGGGGAATGCTTTCAAGTCTAGTCCATTGCTCAACTCTGAGTGGGTGCAAACTCAGGTATGCACACCACTTTGCAGATCCTCAGGGTTAAACTGTGGTCCGAAGATGGCTCTTTCCTGAATGTCTCGCTAGTTCTTCCATTAAACTTCTGGGTCCTCTGCTTTGCTTGTATCTTGATGCTAGCAGCCTCTTCTGATTGTTCTCCAACCAGATCTCTATTTTTTCAACAGTAGTCTTAGGCATTACTCTGAATAAAGTCAATCCTTTCCCCGCAGAGTTATGGAACGCTTTGTCTTTATGCTCTGCCTTTCTACCCAGGCAGAATCCCAATGTGACCACACAGTGCTCCAAGCAGAAACCTGCTCATCCTAGAGTAAGAGCCCTGCTTTATGAGTGGGCATCAGAGAGGTGGCAGCCCCTGGTCTTCACAATTTGCCCCTCTCAGCCTGGAATCCCCACTCTCATTCTTACCAAGATTAAAGGAATTTTTCTCAAATGAATGTTTCTCCATTTGCTATGTGCCCTGAGGACAATCTTCAGAGACTTTATTTTTTATTATTTGTATTTTTATTTTTAGGGCTGCACCTGCAGCATATGGAGGTTCCCAGGCTAGGGGTCGAATCGGAGCTACAGCTGCTGGCCTACACCACAGCCACAGCAACTTGGAATCTGAGCTCCATCCAAGACCCACACTGGAGTTCACGGCAATGCTGGATCCCCGACCCACTGAATGAGGGCAGGGATCGAACCCTATTCTTCAGGGATACTAGTCAGATTCATTTCCACTGCGCCGCAATGGAAACTCCTTCAGAGACCTTAAATGATTGGTTTTTTTAAACAATTTTTCAGCAGTTAAACTGTTGTTTTGTAGGTGAGAGTGCAGAGCTGTTCAATTCACTTTGCCAGAATCTTATCCCATCCTTTTAGCTTTTCTGTATCCTTACAGTCTAGACATGTCTTTTTGTAAATTTGTTTTCAAGTTTAGCAACTTTAGCTTTTAACTTGAGCATTGAGTCCATCTACATCTATTGAGTTATTATTGCACTGGATTTATTTCTTAAGTCTTATTTTGTGCTTTCTATTTGTCTACCTTTCAAATTTAACTTTGTTTTGCTTTTCTTTCCTTATATTCTTTTCTTTTTTCTTTTTAGGGCTGCACCTGCAGCATGTGGAAGTTCCCAGGCTAGGGGTCAAAGCAGAGCTGCAGCTGCCAGCCTTCGCCACAGCCACAGCAACACCAGGTCAGAGCTGTGTCTGCAATGCTACACCACAGCTCATGGGAACACTGGATCCTTTAACCCTCTGAGTGAGGCCAGGGATTGAACCCACATCCTCATGGATACTAGTCAGGTTCTTAAGTTCCTGCTGAGCCAGAACAGGAACTTCCTATATTATTTTCTCTCATTTCATTTTTTCCTTTTTACTAGTTTAGAATTTATACCCTCTATTTCTATTTTCTTGTCAGTTGAAATGACCTTTTAACAAGTGTACTTAACTGGGATTTCCTGTTGTGGCTCAGTGGTAATGAACCCAGCTGATATCCATGAGAATGTTTGTTCAATCCCTTGCCTTGAGTAGTGGGTTAAAGGATACAATATGGCCGTGAGCCATGGTGTAGTACAGACAAGGCTTGGACCTGGTGTTGCTATGGCTTTGGCTTAGACCAGCCCCTAGCCTGGGAACTTCCATCTGCCGAGGCTGCGCTTTCCCACCCCCCAAAAAAGATAAGTGAACGACTATGGGAAGAAAATGAATAATATCCAATCTGTAGTTTATTTTAGTCGTTATTAAAAGATTGAATTTTAGGAGTTCCCGTCGTGGCTCAGTGGTTAACGAATCCAACTAGGAACCATGAGGTTGCGAGTTTGATCCCTGGCCTTGCTCAGTGGGTTAAGGATCCGGCATTGCCGTGAGCTGTGGTGTAGGTCACATACGAAGCTCGGATCCCCCATTGCTGTGGCTCTGGCGTAGGCTGGGCAGCAACAGCTCCAATTCGACCCTTAGCCTGGGAACCTCCATATGTCATGGGTGTGGCCCTAAAAAGACAAAATAAAATAAAATAATAAAAGATTGAGCTTTAGCTTTAATATATTTCTGTTCAGATCTTACCTTTGCCACTTACTGATTTTCTGACACTGAGGAAGTTACTTCATTTCTTTAAGTCAGCCACTCCACTGTACATTGCGAATAATGATAATCATGTCATAGGTGAGGGTTAAATGACAAAATATGTATAAAACAGTTAGCAGAGTGGTTGGCATATGGTAAACACTCTCTGTATGTGTCATGATAAAAAAGTATTCAGCAAACTAAACAGTACAGCAGTTCCTCATTCTGATAAAGGACATGTGTGGTAGGCAGAAAAGTAGCCCCTGCCAAAGATGTCCACATTCAAATAACCAGAACCTGTGAATATGTTACATTGCATAGCAGAGGAAAATGAAGATTACACATAGAATCTTTGCCATCTTGGGGTAACAGATGTCTTAAACGTGACACAAAAAGCACAAGGCATAAAAGAAATAAATGGTAAATTGAACTTTGTAAAAATTAAGAATGGTTAAAGAAATCATTAAATCAATGAAAAAAACAAGTCGCAAACTGGGTGAAAATATTCACAATCCATATATCTGACAAACGATTTGTCTTTAAAGACTTTTTATAACTCATCAAAATGTGGACAATAGATTTGAACATATATTTCACAAAAGAAGAGATTCATTTGATGAGTAGATATATTAAAGGGGCCCAATGTCATTAGTCACAATGATTAGAGGCAATGTAAACTGTGACCACAATGAGATGCAGGCTCCTTAGAATAGTTACATTTAAAAAAACTGATGGAAGAAAAAACAAACAAACAAGGAGTTCCCGTCACGACACAGAGGAAACAAATCCAACTAGGAAACATGAGGTTGCAGGTTTGATCCCTGGCTTCATTCAGTGGGTTAAGGATCTGGCGTTGCTGTGAGCTGTGGTGTAGGTCACAGACGAAGCTCAGATCTGATATTGCTGTGGCTGTGGTGTAGGCCGGCAGCTGTAGCTCTGATTAGACCCCTAGCCTGGGAACCTCCCGGCCCTAAAAAGAAAAAAACATAAATAAATAAAAGAAAGTTAAAAGACTGATGAGAGTTCCCATTACGGAGCAGCAGAAATGAATGACACTTGGTTTGTTGAGGATATGGAGAAACTGGAACCCTTTGCACTTTGGTAGCAGCATAAAAGGCAACTGTTATGGAAAACAGTATAGTAGTTCTTCAAAAAATTAAAAATAGAATAACTATATGATCTAGCAATTCCACTTCTGGCCATATATCCAAAAAAAAAAAAAGAGAAGAAACCAAGATTTCAAAGAGATATTTGTACGCACATATTCATAGCAGCATTATGTTATGTCAACCCAGACATAGAAGCAACCCAATTGTTAATGGATGGATGAGTCGATAAACCAAATGTGGTATATATATAAAATTAAATATTATTTAGCCTTAAAAGGGAGGGAAATCCTCCAGTAATCCCACTCCTGGGCATGTATCCAGAGAAAATTTCCATCCGAAAAGATACACACATGCCAATGTTCATAAGAGTACTATTTAAAAAACTGAGACATGGAAGCAAAGCAAATGTCCATTGACAGATAAATGGATAAAAAAGATGTGGTGTGTATATATATACACCACATTTATATGTATATTATATATATAACGGTATATTTATATGTGTATCAGATGGAATATTACTTGGCTATAAAAAAGAATGAAATAATGCCATTTGCAGCAACCTGAATGGACCTAGAGATTATCCTCCTAAGTGAAGTCAGACAGAGAAAGACTAATGTCATATGATATCACTTTCATGTGGAATATAAAAAATAATACCAAATCGACTTATTTACAAAACAGAAATAGACTCACAACCTAGAAACCAAACTTATGATTAATAAAAGAGAAAGCAGGGGAGGGGGAGGGATAAACTAGGAGTCTGGAATTAGCATATACAAACTACTATATATAAAATACTAAAAAAAAGGCCCTACTGTATAGCCCAGGGAACTATATTCAATATCTTGCAATAAATTATAATGGAAAAGAATCTGAAAAAGAATACTTATATGAGTCACTTTGCTTGTACATCAGAAATTAACACAACATTGTAAGTCAATTATACTTCAATACAAAATAAATTTAAAAGAGGAAGGAAATCCTTAATGTAGTCAACTCACACGTGGGCCTGGATGGAGAAGAGAGGGGACCACGGAAAGTGCTAGGCTGTCTGCTTCCATCCTTGACTAGAGTTGGAGCAACTAGGAGGAAGTTGCTTGCTGGATGGGGCTCTTTCAGGAATTTACAGGATAACTAATGAGAATGTTCACATAACTTGAAAAAAATTACAGCATTTCAAATAGAGAGAAATATCATCTTAAAAAAAAGGAAGGAAATCTTGTTGCAAGCTATAATATGGATGAATCTTTCTTCAAGTTCATTATGCTACGTTAAACAAGCTAGTTATGAAAAGATGAATACTGTATGATTTAACTTAAGTGAAATATCTAGAGTAACCAAATTCATAGAAACAGAAAGTAGAATGGTGGTTGTAAGGGCTGTGGGGAGGAGCAAATGGGGAACTGTTGCTTAATGCATACAGTTTCAATTTTGCAAAATGTAAAAATTCTGGAAATTGTACAACAGTGTAAATATACATAATGCTAGTGAAATGTTCACTTAAAAATAGTCAAAATATGGGCGTTCGCATCGTGGCTCAGCAGTAATGAACCCGACAGGTGTCCATGAGAATGCAGGTTCAATCCCTAGTCTTGCTCAGAGGGTTAAGGATCTGGCATTGCCATGAGCTGTGGTGTAACTCACAGACTGGGCTCAATTCCTGCATTGCTGTGGCTGTGGCATAGGCCAGCAGTGGCAGCTCTGATTCAACCCCTAGCCTGAGAACTTCCATATGCTTCAGGTGCAGTCTTAAAAAGCAAAAAAAAAAAAAAAAAAAAAAAGGGCGTTCCCGTCGTGGTGCAGTGGTTGACAAATCTGACTAGGAACCATGAGGTTGCGGGTTTGATCCCTGCCCTTGCTCAGTGGGTTAAGGATCCGGCGTTGTCGTGAGCTGTGGTGTAGTTTGCAGACTCGGCTCGGATCCCATGTTGCTGTGGCTCTGGCGTAGGCTGGTGGCTACAGCTCCGATTCGACCCCTAGCCTGGGAACCTCCATATGCCGCGGGAGCGGCCCAAGAAATAGGAAAAAAAAAAAAAAAAAAGAAAGAAAATTCATGTTACATGTGTTTTACCACATTAACATTTTAAAAAATTATCACTTTCTAAGTTTCTTTTTTTGCCATTACTATCATTGATTTTGTTATGATTATTGTTGAAAGTTAAATTATATAAAGGAGGGAAGTATTCAAAATGGTTTGTTTAAATGTCAAATATACTAGGTACACCCAGCCAAGATACAAATAGTCATGCTCTTAGGGCCAAGCATGTCATTATTGGACAAATAAATGAGCTGATAGTGGAACTTCTTAGATGGCTAATGAATGGATGGGGCACCAAAGAACTGAGTCCCAGTGCACCTCTGTGAGCAGCCAGAGGATCTGAGGCTTTCAGAGATGACAGAAGCACGAAAAGCTGTCAGAGGAAGAAAGAAGGTCTTGAGAGCAGTTTTTCAAGCTGTTGAACTCTTCAGCAATTCATTAGCATATCAATTTAAATGTGCGGACAACTAGTATATTTTTAAAGGGAAATGGAGGGAGTTCCCTGGTGGTTAGCAGTTAGGATTCAGTGCTTTTACCACTGTGGCCTGGGTTAAATCCCTGGTCTGGGAATTGAGATGCTACATCAAGCTGCTGAATGTCACACACACACACACACACACACACACACACACACACACGAAATGGAATTAAAATGATCAGAATGTTGGAGTCTCCTAGTACACAGTGGGTTAAGGATCTGGTATTTTTACTACTGAGGCACAGGTTTGATTCATGGCCTGGGAACTTCCACATGCCCCAAGTGCAGCCAAAAACAAAAAACAAAAAACAAAAAAAACAGAATACACTGTATTTTTTCGTGAAAGTTTCATTTCAGTTATTTATGTATCCTGGCACTGGGTACTGAAGTAAGATAAATTTCTTATTGTGAGTTAAAGTTAGTAAAAGTTTGAAGGTCAGTGTTCTGTTAAATGATGGCAGGGGAGAAGCATGGAGTTATATTTAATTCTGTCGGGAAGAGGTGACTTTTGAATTGTTGAAGGAAGCCAAAGTTCATCAGGCAGTCAGTCAAAGGGATAGGTTATCTGTAGGCAGAGGAAGCAGCATAGGGAGGGAGCTATTGGAGGAAAGAGCCCGAAAATGAGCACTGGGACAACTCATGAATGGGAGCAAGTGCCTATTCTGTGCCAGGATTGAGTTCGAGTTCCATCTCTAGCACTGACAGGCTGGGAGTGCTCGATCAAAGGACAGTGATTGGTACACAGAAAGGACAATAGCTACTATCATTTCCTCCCTCCCTTCTTACCCACCCCCAAAAAACAGGGTGAGTCTGGAAGGAATCAGACCTCCACTGACTGGGATGGGGACAAAGTGATAACAGAAAAAGAGGAAGAAGATGGAGGAAGGAGCCAAGTAGTTTTTTATACTCACATGTCAACAGAATAAAGCAGTCCCAGAGTTAGTCATCCAGTCACTTTGTCCACTAAAATGATCAAATAAAATTGCTACATGGATCCTCAGGCAGGGATCTCAACTGATTTTGAAGATGCTAAAAATCCATATTCAGTTTGGCTACGGAATAGTCATCCTACACACAGAGAAGAAGCCTGTGACCAAACAGGAAACCAAGTCAGAGACAGTTGGCTATTATTTATTGCTTTTGAGAATAAAATTGACCTGTAGCTTGGAGCTCAGGTAGTCCACTCTCAATTACCCACTGGCATAAATGACAAGGGGGTGACCCGTTTGCTCCCTGGGATCTAGCTACGACTCCGAATACCCCACCCTTAAGCAAGAATGAATAATTGAATTACATGAAAGAGGTCCTTTCTGTTGTTTAAGCCACCCGGTCTAAGGTGTTTTGTTATGGTAGCCTGAGTAGACTAACACAATCAGTATTATAGAAGGTCGCTGAATTGTTAAGGGAAGAGCGACAGGAGATGGGGTTCCAGCCTAATTCTGTAGCTGTGTGACCTGCAGCAAGTCACCTGACTTCTCTCCACATTTTCCACCTCTCTCTTCCAGAGTCATAAAATCTGTAAAGACTCTATCAGTAATCGGGTCCTGTAAACAGAGGTTCCTTTTGCTTCTCTGTTCAGATATCAGGTTTCCCATAATTTGAGGGAATGGATGGACTGAGGAGTGCCCACAGGTCTTTTCAGCTCTGACCTTCTGCAACGAACAACAGTCTCACAAACAAGAGTAGGTTTCATGTCCATAGGCCCAAAAGGATTTTCAAAGTCCTTTCCCTCACTTTGTCTCACAGTAAACACAAGTGCATGTCTCTGACTTTATGTGCATTCAAACATCAATCCTGAAGAATGGGGTGCAACCCCAGCAGACCAGACTAACCACCCCTAAAATTCTCCCTGCAGGCAGGTCCAGCCAGCTATGCAAAACTGCATTCTGCAGTGTTAAGGCACTAGACACAAATTTAAATTAATATATATCCACATTTTAGTATTTGGTTCCCAAATCCACTCAATACCCTGTTCTCTCTATCCCCACAGTACCTGGCTGAGCAATCCAATTGCCCTTTTCTTGGTGAATGAAAAGGCACTTTTAGGAGTTCCCGTCGTGGCGCAGTGGTTAACGAATCCGACTAGGAACCATGAGGTTGCGGGTTCGGTCCCTGCCCTTGCTCAGTGGGTTAACGATCCGGCGTTGCCATGAGCTGTGGTGTAGGTTGCAGACGAGGCTCGGATCCCGAGTTGCTGTGGCTGTGGTGTAGGCTGGTGGCTACAGCTCCGATTGGACCCCTAGCCTGGGAACCTCCATATGCCGCAGGAGCGGCCCAAGAAATAGCAACAACAGCAAAAACAAAAAGACAAAAAAAAAAAAAAAAAAAAAAAGAAAGAAAAGGCACTTTTAAAATAAAGCTTCTTTTTATTTGTTTTCTGTTTCACAGCAAAGCGTGGTGTTCCTGCAGATCTGAAGTCTCCTCGTTCTGTGGCAGGGGATTGTGAGTGTGAACGCTGACAGGTTCTTTTTTTTTTCTTCAATGTATAGATAGTAAGAATGGTTTATACAGAAGTACTACCAGTTCAAAAGGGAAAATGAGTGTTAAGTAGCCAGGGAAAACAGTGAAATTTGAACTTAAAGATGCAAAAGCTGGAAATTCACACCTGGAAAGGAATTAATTCCTTTGTTCCCTGTTTATTCACAACATATGAATCCTACTGTTGTTAGTTTACTCATTCTATAGCTTAAAATGGAAACAAAGTGATTAGAACATTTAATGTGTATTAATTTTTATTTTTAGCTGAGAGAGAGGGAGAGAAACAAAGTGAGCTGGTTTGGTTAGTTAAAATTTATTGCTGCTGCAAAGTCATGCTTTACCGCCTGTACCTCAGATCCCAGGGGACTTCCAGCACGTGCAGGCTCTTACTCACCAGGCTCCCGGGTAAGGTTGGCCCAGAGCAAATGGACCATTAATCTCAGACTATCCTGCTGATAATGCACAGGCATCCTCCTGACTCTTAAGAGCCACTGGCTCCCACCTGCACACATGCTTTCAGAGTGTGTGATACAAATTCCAAGAAGCTGGTTTACATCCAGCTCTAGGAATGGAGAAATCTCCCCAGCACTTCTCTTGAGAATGACATTCTTTCCTACTCCTTCCCCTATCTTTACACAATCTGCCAGGAACTTTCTATGGTACATAACTTCTGACTTAAAAAAAGCACTCTGAAATTAACTTATCTGACATAGAGGGATATCTAAGTTTTACCCTAAATGTCTATATTCCAGGTTCTCTATGGGAGTAAAAACAATGTTTTTTAACTTGTGAGGTAGGCTTCTCTTAAGTGAGATCAAGGGCTCTGCTAGCAGCTGGATTTTTACTCTTTTTTTCTTTTTAGGCTGTACCTGTGGCACATGGAAATTCCAGGGCTAGGGGTTGAATCGGAGCTACAGCTGCTGGCCTACACCTATATGTAAATGTGTGTTCACATAGAAAGAACTGTAAGGAAAGGCACCAAAATATCAACAGTACTTATTTTCAATTTTCTTCTGTTATTTGCATTCTGATTTTCTATAGCAAAGACCCCCTACTTTTGTAAGCCACTGAGTGAGACCAGGGATTGAACACACATTTTCATGGAGACAAGTCTGTTTCTTCACCTGCTGAGCCACAACGGGAACTCCTTGGATTTTAACATTTTTAATGGAACCTATGTGTAAATGTAATAACAAATGATGGAATTCAGGATAGAAAGGGAAAATGCAGAAATGTGGTTGTAGTGGGCCACCCAAGTATATCAGGTCTTAATCTCTGGAATCTGTAAATGTTGTATTTTTGTAGATGTGGTTAAATTAAGTCTCTTGAAATGGGGAGATAATCCTGGATTATTGGGGTAAGCACTAAATGCAATAAAAAGTGTCCTCATTGAAAGAGAGGCAGAAGGAGGAGTTCCCATCTTGGCTCAGTGGTCAATGAACCCACTTAGTATCCATGAGGACTTGGGTTCCATCCCCGGCCTCTTTCAGTAGGTTAAGGATCCGTCGTTGCCGTGAGCTGTGGTGTAGGTCACAGACTCGGCTCGGATCTTATGTTGCTGTGGCTGTGGCCAAGGCTGGCAGCAACAGCTCCGATTCAACTTCTAGCCTGGGACCCTCCATATGCCACGGGTGTGGCCCTAAAAAGACACACACACACACACAAAATGGCGACGGAGGGAAAAAGTCACAATACTTTTCTCCCTGGGGACCTGTAACTCATAACTCTAATAACTGTTCTAGAATTTTACTAGTCTTCTGCCCATTGAATCAGTGGCAGGAGAAGTTTTGGGGTCAAATCATGTTCGGCAACTTCTTAACATGCTGTATTTTTATTTATTTTGTCTTTTTGTCTTTTCTAGTGTCATGCCCACGGCATATGTAAGTTCCAAGGCTAGGGGTCTAATCAGAGCTGTAGCCGCCAGCCTACGCCAGAGACACAGCAACGCCAGATTCCAGCCCTGTCTGTGACCTACACCAGAGCTCACGGCAACGCCGGATCCTTAACCCTGAGCAAAGTCAGGGAGTGAACCCGCAACCTCATGGTTCCTAGTCGGATTCGTTAACCACTGAGCCATGATGGGAACTCCAAAATAATCTTTTTTTTTTTTTTTTTTGTCTTTTTAGGGCCACACATGTGGCATATGGAAGTTCCCAGGCTAGGGGTCCAATCGGAGCTACAGCTGCTCCTATGCCACAGCCACAGCAACACAGGACTTGAGCGGTGCCTGCAACCTACACTACAGCTCACGGCAACACTGGATCCTTAACCCACTGAACGAGGCAGGGATCGAACTTGGGTCCTCATGAATACTAGTCGGGTTCCTTAACCACTAAGCCATGATGGGAACTCCCCCTTTAATAAAGGAGGGTCAAACCTTCTTACTAATTCCCTTCAAAAGAAGGGGTACATTGGCATTGCCGTGAGCTGTGGTGTAGGTTACAGATGCAGCTCGGATCCTGTGTTGCTGTGGCGTAGGCAGGTGGCTACAGTTCCGATTAGACCCCTAGCCTGGGAACCTCCATATGCTGCAGGAGTGGCCCTAGAAAAGGCAAAAAGACAAAAAAGAAAAAAAAAAAGAAGGGGTACATCGTGTCTATTATACTCAGCTTTATATATAAAATATGTAAAGATAAATCTACAATTCTGTATCCTTACCCTTACAATTGGCCTAATAATTGAGATACACTAACAGAAGAGAGGCTTTAGTAGGAGAAACTAAATGTGAGAATTGTTTGATGGTTGATTCTTCAGATTTTCAAGGCGAAAATCTGGAATCTTGTCCTAAACTTATCATTTGAAATAACTGGAGAGAGAGTTCCCTTGTGGCTCAGCTGAAATGAATCTGACTAGCACCCATGAGGATGCAGGTTCGATCCCTGGCCTCACTCAGTGGGTTAAGGATCCTGAGTTGTTGTGGCTGTGGTGTAGGTGGGCACCTACAGCTCCAATTCAACCCCTAGGCTGGGAACCTCCATCTGCTACAGGTGCAGCCCTAAAAAGACAATTTAAAAAAAAAAAAGAAAAGAAAGAGAAAAGAAAGAAATAATTGGAGATATTTGGCAAGGAGAAGAAAAATCTTCAAGGCGTTTTGACAGCAATGTTCAGATGTCAGCAGAGGCATATCAAAGGAAAGAAGGAGCAGGTTTCAGATGTTTTTGATAAATAAATGTTATTCACAAAGAATTGGTATTTCATTCAAAATGCCAAAGAAGCCTAATGACAAAATGCACTTATTTAGGGTAATTGGTCATGCTTTAGTTCTTGAATTTTTTAAACACCCTTCCAATGGTTGGGGAGTTTCCCAAATTATGAATTGCACAACCCCAAAGCAGAAACCGGGAAGCCCTTCTTCACAGCTTCCCTTAAGGTCAGTCACACATACCCCCCAGGTTCTGCCGACTGGAAGCCAACATGAGACTGCAATTTGGAGCCAAGGTGGTGCCTGGTGCCGATGTGAAAGGCATCCTGGTAAAACAGCAGAGGGACAGCCAATTTGTGGAAGCAGTAGCGCAGTTGCTCCAGCTCCGCTGTCCTGCAGGGGCTGTGTCCAATGGGAGGGACAGTAGGGTTTCCAAATGAGTGATCCTGCACTGAAATTCCCTCTTCTTGCCTGCAGAGCCTCCCAGTCTGTTTCTTGGACCCTCCTAAAGATTCTGTGAGTTATCTGTTTTCCTCAATAAATTTCCTTTCTGCTTAAATTTGCTGAAAATACTCATGTTGAGTATTGTCTTAGCAGACAATTGGCAAGGATTCTTTAGGAGGTTAGTGTTTGCTTTATGTGGAAAGTTAAATTTGTTCTTTTTGAAAAATTTTTATTTTACATTAGAGTTGATTTGCAATATTGTCTTAGTTTCAGGTGTACAGCAAAATGATGTAATTATACATATACATGATCTATTTTTTTCAGATGCATTTCCAATGTAGGTTATTACAGAATGTTGAGTCAAGTTCCCTGTGCTATAGTGCCGAGACCAGCTCAGCAGGATGGGGCTGAAGAACGGGTGCTGTGGAACTTAAGGAAAAAAGTTAACATAAAGTAAGACACAGAGACAGTAAAGGTGGGAACCGGGGGACTCAAGGTCTCTGGAACCAAGAGCCCCGCCTCAAGAAACCACACCGCTTTTTTATTACTCATTTGATGAGATCACGTGAGGAGGGGCTATGGGTGGATGATCAAGCAAGAAGATTGGAAAAACATGTCTCGAGACATCTCCCCCTTTTTGTTTTTGCAGGAGGACAAAAATAGATCTTGCAACTTCTTTTCTTCATTACTTAAATCTCTCACTTCGTGCATCTATAGACAGAACACAAGTCCAAGTCAAGTCTCACGTGGAACTCCTTGGGATTCAGCTGTGCTTAGATTGACCAGTTTCCAGGGGTGGCCAGAGGAGGGCTCAGTGCTCTTTGTCGATGGCGAAGGGAGCCTCTGGAACTTGGCCATGAGGGGATTCTCGAGATGCTGTACAGCCTCCCAAGTGTCCATGTCAGCCGCGGATGCAGACTTCTTGACTATGATGTGGTAGCAGAGAATGGTTCCACAGGGTAATAACTGTAACCTTTATAGCAGTTGGGGTTCTGTGCGACCCTTAATTTACAAATGTTAATCAATAGCCACATCAAAGAATGTATCAAAGCCCATAGTCTCAATCCCCACCCCCGAGTTGGAGACTCTAACTGTGGGAAAAGGGGCAACACCGCTCTAACTTCTTCCTGCTGAAAGGGGGCATCATTAGGGAAAGCAGTTAGGTCTCCGCTCATGGGATGGTCAAGTGGGCCTTGATACATTACTTTGGATACCCCTTCTATCAACATGTGAACATTGATAGCTCTTAATCAAGATGTAATGAAGCAAGGAATACAATTAATTATACAGGGTCTGAATAAAAGGATCAAGATCACAATGAATATGGCGAAAGAAATATTTTCACCAGGAGGAGGAAGTCAGCTGGTTCCACAGGGCAGCTCCAAAAGCTGGAGCTGGATAGGACAGCTCATGAATCTACTGTTGAAGATCTAGCAGGGAATGAGACACATTCTATGAACAATCAGGAATACAATATTGAGATTTTTATAATAGCAAGGCCTTAGTCAAGGAAATGTAGGGAAAAAAGGCACTTTTTAAATCTAATCCATCAAAGGCAGGCATAAACCTTGATTAGGCTCCATTGGCATATACCCCCCCTTTTTTTTTGGTGGGACATTCTATTAACCATGGTCTGTAAAATAACAGATTGTGGACTGAAAGGAAATGATATATTGTTCAGATTAACCTGATAATTTCCATGAGCTTCTGCATTAATCACCAGGTTTTAATACTAATAGAAGAGAAGCTTTACATTTGACTGACATACACTATCATTTTGCTCATAGTTAACATACTGCACAAAAATAAAATGTGAGGGATTGCGAGTAGTTATGTTGAGCCACAAGGGAAGTCCTCCATTGCCATGTGAATTGAAGGTTTAACCTCTTACAAAGTATCTTTTTCTAAAAGAGGAGTTGGACTCTGGTGCAATCAGAAAGGCATTGAGAAAAGAAAATGTATTCCCAGTCACAACTCAAAGGTTGTGTAAAAGTTTTGTAGCCAGCTTGCCAGAAATATGAATGTGGCAGATTCATGAGGGAGGGGCCCAGGATTGGAGAGGAGGACTGAAAAGTGGCTCCATATTCAGAATGAAGTTAATAGGCTGTCTTCCTACATTTAGAGTCACTCAGGGCTTCTGAGTGGTGATAAGGACTGGAGCCATTATGGAAATGTCCCATCAGTCTTGATCTTGGGCCTGATGGGTCAACCACAGAGACCTTCAACTTTAGGGGCAGTCCCTCTTCCAGTGACCTCCCCAACATATGGGGCACAGCTGAGTCTAAGGGCATTCTCATTTAAAGATCCCTCTTTTCCACAGAGGAAACAGGCTCTGAGCATAGGTTTCTGCCCGAGTCCTCTCACCTTGGAAATTCCCAGGTTGACTCCCTGTGGCACCATAACTAGAGCCTCAGCCTTTTCTCTGTCTCTCTTCTTATTCTCCTTTCATTCTTCCTAGCCCCAATTATAACATATTTGAGTTGCTACTCGAGGAAGTGCTCCAGGTCCTGATCAGGGCCAAAAGCCAATTTTTTGGAGCCTTCTCCATATATCTGGCACCAATTGAGCTATGACTTTATCCATAAAAATTATTTGGCCCTCCATTGTTTCTGTGTTCCTTGGTATATGTTTTCTCAATGCCTTTCTGAGTCTTTCTAAGAAAGTTGATGGACTCTCTTGCTCCCCTAGTAAACCTCCAATAGTTTTTAGTGGGCTTTACTCATGAAGCTTTTAATCCCTCTACTATACAAGTAACAAAATGATTTCTTTTCTTTTCTTTTTTTTTTTTTTTGTCTTTTGTCTTTTTGTTGTTGTTGTTGCTGCTATTTCTTGGGCCGCTCCCGCGGCATATGGAGGTTCCCAGGCTAAGGGGTTGAATCAGAGCTGTAGCCACCGGCCTATGCCAGAGCCACAGCAACGCGGGATCCGAGCCACGTCTGCAACCTACACCACAGCTCATGGCAACGCCAGATCGTTAACCCACTGAGCAAGGGCAGGGACTGAACCCGCAACTTCATGGTTCCTAGTCGGATTCGTTAACCACTGCGCCACGGCAGGAACTCCACAAAATGATTTCTATGCCAATTGTGGTTATCTCCCTCATCAACAGACCAACTGGGATCACTCAGAGAAACCACCTGACACCCTGTGGGGAATCTTGTTCTATCTCTTCTAATTTGCCTCTGGCATTTATAGCATCATTCCCTTCATCTTCCCCAGCTTTGATTTGAGTAGTTTCAAAGACTTTATGTATATAATTTTTTCTCAAATCAACTTGAAGCTTGCTATTATCAAATTCAGGATAGGGAGGCATAAGGCCTTAAGTTTTCCAACTTATGGGGCTTTTGGCTTTAGTTATTATTATTATTGTTGTTGTTGGCCTGATTGGTGCGAGACTGTCCAAGAGAGTAATTCATTAACAGAACCCAGAGGTTAATGGCCCATACAGACAGGAATCGGCTTCCCCTTAGGGGACCAATCCCATACAGTTCCATAGGAACCCTTAAGCAGTATGACCCCCTCCATAGCGCTGCATATATTCCAATGAATTTGATTTTTCATTCTCTTGAAGGTACATAAAGTCCTGTCAGGCATCCCCATATTAACTGGTTTCATCTGATGGTAAGCAAAACTCCAGCCTGTAATTATTTGGAGTGAGAGGCTTTCCTTCTCTCCTCAGTAGATTTTCAGCTTCTTGGGTTAGATGTTTGAACTGACCCCAAGTGGGAAGATGAGCCCTTATCATCCTCCCTCTGGGGTCTGGAGTCAAAGATGCAGCTCAGATCTGGCATTGCTGTGGCTGTGGTGTAGGCCAGCAGCTGCAGCTCTAATTCAACTCCTAGCCTGGGAACTTCCATATGCCACATGTGCAGCCCTAAAAAAAAACATAAATAAATAAATAAACCAATGTGACCTAATTAAACTTAAAAGCTTCTGCACAGCAAAGGAAACCATTAAAAAAACAAAAAGGCAACCCACAGAATGGGAGAAAATTTTTGCAAATGATGTAACTGACAAGGGTTTAATCTCCAAAACATACAAACAATTCATACAACTCAACAGCAAAAAAAAAAAACCATTGAAAAATGGGCAGAAAACCTAAATAGACATTTTCCAAAAAAGACATACAGGTGGCCAACAGAGACATGAAAAAGTGCTCAACATCACTAATTACTAGAGAAATATAAATCAAAACTACAATGAGGTACCACCCCACACCAGTCAGAATGGCCATCCTTAATAAGCCCACAAATAACAAATGCTGAAGAGTGTGTGGAGAAAAGGAACCTTCCTACACTGTTGGTGGGAATGTAAATTGGTACAACCACTATGGAAAAGAATATGGAAGTACCTCAGAAAACTAAATATAGAACTACTATATGATCCAGAAACCCCAATCCCAACCATATATCTGGACAAAACTTTCATTCAAAAAGATACATGTAGGAGTTCCCATTGTGGCGCAGTGGAAACAAATCCAAGTAGGAACCATGAGGTTGCGGGTTTGATCCCTGGCCTCGCTCAGTGGGTTAAGGAACCCGTGTTGCCGTGATCTATGGTATAGATCACAGACGAGGCTTATATCTGGCGTTGCTGTGGCTCTGGCATAGGCTGGTAGCTACAGCTCCAATTAGACCCCTAGCCTGGGAACCTCCATATGCCACGGGTGCCGCCCTAAAAAGGACAAAAGACAAAAAGAAAAGATACATGCAACTCCTATGTTCATTGCAGCACCATTCACAATAGCCAAGACATGGAAACAGCCTAAATGCCCATCAACGGATGAATGGATTAAGAAGATGTGATACATATACACAATGGAATACTAGTCAGACATAAAAAAGAACAAAATAATGCCATTTGCAGCAACATGGCTGAAACCAGATATTCCCACAGTAAGTGAAGTCAGAAAGACACATACCATATGAGATCACTTATATGTGGACTCTAAAATGTGGCACAGATGAACTTATCCACAAAGTAGAAATAGACTCACAGACATGGAGAATAGACTTGTGGTTGCCAAGGGGGAGAGGAAGGGAATGAGATGGACTGGGAGTTTGGGGTTAGATGCAAAGTATTACATTTAGAATCAATAAGCAATGAGGTCCTGCTATATAGCACAGGGAACTATATCCAATCACTTGTGATAGAACATGATAGAAGATCGTATGAGAAAAAGAATGTATGTATATGTATAACTGGGTCACTTTGCTGTACAGCAGAATTGACAGAACATTGTAAATCAACTATAATTGTAAAAAAATTGTTTAAAGTCCCTTAAAAATGAGGCAGTTTAAAACTTAACCAATATAGAAAGGTCTCAGAAAAATAATAAATGAAAAAAAAAGTCAAACACTACATATAGTGCATCCATTTTAGTGTGGGGAAAAAAGCATAAATACTGCTGCCTGATAATTTCTGTTTCTGTTTTGTTAGTTACAGAATGAGGAGCCATTTTATGGAAAGGGGGGACAATGTTGGCATCATCTTTGACTTATCCATTTAGAAATAATATTTTCTTTTGAGATATAGAAAACTGGAAAGCTTTTACTCAGAACAAGTAAATATACTAGAAATCAAATCTGTCTGATTATACAGCGTGCTCCCAAATACAGATAATATTGAATGGAAAATCAATTCATACCATCTTCCAATTTGTTACATATAAAATATTCTTCTGTGGTTTTGAAAATACAGTTATAAATGTAATGGGGTATTCCCTGGTGGCTTAGCAGGTTGAGGATTCCTTGTTGTTACTGAAGTGGCATAAGATCCATCTCTGGCCTGGGAATTTTTGCATGCCATGGGCACAGCCCAAAAAAACCAAACGTGGTAGCCCTTGACAAATGGTAGAACCACAGATAGCCTAGGATTCTCACAAAGAGTGACCAGATGGGTGTTTTAACATACTGGTCCCCTGCCATTCAGGCTTACCCTCCTGATCAGACAGCAGAGAGCCTGTCAAGATCATGGGGAAGAAACATGGTGTCGAGCTGCGTGGTAACCAACTTGTAACTCTTTCCACTCTGATGTCTGTATATAGACTGTGCTCTCCAATGCAGTTAGCAGCCAGTAGCCATATGGGCCTAGTTCGATGTGAGTTTAAGTAAACAAAAACTAAATAAATTTAAAACTCAATTGTACAGTCACACTGACCACATTTCACATGCTTAGTAGACAGTATGAGTAGAGGCCACACTACTGGACAGAACAAATATAGAACCTGTTCATCATCTCAGAATATTCTAATTATAGCTCTCATCTAAACAGATGTTCCGACAGGAATGAATACTGAATGAATGAATAAGCAATGTGGTTTTCACCTGACTACTTAATAAGAAGGAGTATGGTAGTCCACACATGAGAGATATACTATGGTTAGTAATAAGAACATCTTTCAGGTACATGGCAGTGCACTTTTCAAATTTTAAAACATTTTTATGGAGTTCCCATTGTGGCTTAGCGGGTTAAGCACGCAACTAGTATCCATGAGGAGGCGGGTTCAATCCCTGGCCTCGATAAATGGGTTAAGGGATCCAGCATTGCCGCAAGCTGTGGCGGAGGTCACAGATGTGGCTCAGATCTGGTGTTGCTGTGGCTGTGGTGTAGGCCAGCAGCTGCAGTCTCATTTGTCCCCTAGGCTGGGAACCTCCATATGCCACAGGTGTGGCAAAAAAGAAAAAACAAACATTTTTATGGCTGTAACTTATGCGACTTTATTCAGCCTTTTTCATGAGTCTTTTATTTATTTTATTTATTTTTTGCCTTTTAGGGCCACACCTGTGGCATATGGAAGTACCCGGGCTAGGGGTCAAATTGGAGTTGCCAGCCACACCTACAGCAACTCAGGATCTGAATCGCATCTTCAACCTACACCACACCTCACGGCAACGCTGGATCCCAGACCCACTGAGCAAGGCCAGGGATTGAACCTGCATCCTCATGGATGCTAGTCAGATTCGTTTCCACTAAGCCATAATGGGAACTCCCTTCATGACTCTTTTAAATAAAATATCAATATCTTAATTTTACTCCCAAAGAAATGTCACCTAAAAAAGGCTAATCTTGTGATCTTGCTGTGGTCTCTAGGCCTTTCTGAGTGCGTCAGATCAGACTTAGAGGTTGTCTCCACGGGGAGCATGTAGTAGCCATGAGAAGAGATGTGACCCCAGAGAAAGAGAGTAAAAGAGAGAGAAGAGACTAGCTCATAGGCCATGCAGATATCGATGTGGTAACATTCCAGCTGAGGTTAGCAGCAGAGAGAAAGGGGACCTGGGATGGGACCCTGGGGGTCTAAGTGCCTGAGCGTGCCTTTCAGACCAGAGAGCTCTTAGGGCCTTTGAGAGGAGAAATCCACTTAGACAAGTCAAGAAGGATTTGGGAAATTTCTTCTGGCACAGAATGTTAAGGATCTGGCATTGCCACTGCAGTGGCTCAGATCACTGCAGTGGTCGAGGTTCAATCCCTGGCCCAGAAACTTCCACACGCCGCAGGCCTGGCTAAAAAAAACGAACAGGAGTTCCCGTCGTGGCTCGGTGGTTAATGAACCTGACTGGTATCCATGAGGATGTGGGTTCGATCCCTGGCCTTGCTCAATGCGTTAAGGATCCAGCGTTGCTGTGAGCTATGATGTAGGTCGCAGACACAGCTCAGATGCTGCCTTGCTGTGGCCGTGGTGTAGGCCAGCAGCTACAGCTCTGATTTGACCCTTAGCTTGGAAACCTCCATATGCCAGGGGTGCAGTTCTAAAAAGACAAAAAAAAAAAAAAAAAAGAAGAAGAAAGCAGAAAGAAGGATTTGAAAACTGAGAGCAGCCTAGCCCAGGAGGAAAACTAGTGCAGACAGTGTCTGAGAGTACAACCCCCAGGAGACATTTCTCTGAGCTGGCATGGACTGCCTAGAAGAGTTAGATCTTAGAAGGTCAGATGTGGAAATGATACAGCTTCTCCAGGGAACCTCACTATAAGAGGTGAGAGAGCTTAAACTGAATAAAGACAGCTGTTTTGCAATGATACCCTTCAGAAAAGACCAAATTCTATGGGAGATAAAAATGTATGACTCTTTTGAGTGGTGATAGCTGAATAATGGCTAAAAATAGTAACTAATATTTATTAAGCTATTGCTTTGTACCAAATACTATACATGAATTCTCATTACAACTAAGTAAAATACTGTTCTCAACTTCACTGTACAGATAGGAACCAGAGGTGTATTGGAGCTGGTTCTTAATGTTTTGTGAACTGATTGCTGAATTTCTATAATATTCATTCAGCCAGCTGACATACACTGTTAGCTTGAAATTGGCCACAATTGGAATATTTATAACAAATATTGATATGTGATATGAGTTCAGACTTTTATCCTCAGAGAGGCAGTGTATTTAACATTAGCAGCACAGCATTGAAATAGGCTCAAAGAGGTTATACAGATGGTAGTAATTGGCAGATTGTACATCAGTCTCACTATTCAAAAACCCACCATCTTTTTTTGCTTGTTTGTTTGTTTGTTTTTTGGTCATGGTGAGCAGTGGCTTGATGTGGGATCTCAGTTCCCAGATCAGGGATTGAACCTGGGTCACAGTGGTGAGAGCGCTGCATCCTAACCACTAGACCACCAAGGAACTCCTGAAATCCCACCATCTCACCATTATGACCTCACCAGGGACCCTTTTATATCGGGGACATGATTGCTTGCCTTACTTTGTTATTAAAGACTAAAACATCTTGTTCACCAAGGACTCTGGGGTTAGGAATGAGGGGCTTTACAGAGCTTTTCTCGAGGGCCTAGAATTTAAGCACCAGCATCTCCATAACTCAAGACAGTTCCAAAGGAAAAAAAATGCATGACCCTAATGCTCTGGCAACGTGATGCTGATATGCACATTTTATTTTATTCTGTTGGCTTGGCCATGGCATATGGAAGATCCCAGGCCAGGGATCGAATCCAAGCTACAGCTGAAACCTACACCACAGCGGTGGCAACGTCAGATCCTTAACCCATGGTGCCACAGCAGGAACTCCTGATATGCACACTTTATATAAATGAATAAATATGTGTATTTCCCACATCCCTCCAGTGAATTTTATATAGGAGAACAGTCACATCCTCATACAAAGGATGGGAATGACTGTTAAAAGGAAACTGTGGATGAACTCTTTGTATGGAATGTTCTGAGTAATGAAGTAAACATCATTTGCTTTGAGAAGGTCGAGCGGGATTCTGCGAGAGGGGTCATTCACATGATTTTGAAGACAGGTTCAGAAGCCTATAAACTCTTTCTTAAATCCTTTGAAAAGTGGAACTATCCTCTGTTTCAGGACTTGCATGGACTAAGTATTAGTTTTCTTGTATCTGTTCTATAAACAGAAAAAAACATGAAGTCCATAATCCCTGTGACAGAACTCTGCTGTCCTCTTTCTTCCTATCACTGGGTTGTGGGCTTTGGTCATGTTAAAAAACTCAGACATGTTCAGAAAAAGCAAACAAATAAAGAAACCTGCCATGGAGTTCCCATCATGGCTCAGTGGAAACAAATCTGACTAGCATCCATGAGGATGTGGGTCTGATCCCTGGCCTCACTCAGTGGGTTAAGGATTTGGTGTTGCCCTGAGCTATGGTGTAGGTTACAGACATGGCTTGGATCCCGTGTTGCTGTGGCTATGGTGTAGGCTAGCAGCTGTAGCTCCGATTCAACCCCTAGCCTGGGAACCTCCATTGGCTATGGGTGTGGCCCTAAAAAGACAAAAAAAAAAAAAAAAAAAAAAAACCCAAAAAACAAAAAAACCTGCCACTAGATCACTTGATGGTGAAGCCAAATAAGTAGCTCTAGGGTTAGGAAATAAATGATTTCGTCTGACTTCAGAATCAAATTGGACAATGAAGGCACATAAGAAGTCAATGCAGTAGTAGTTTTCAACATTCCTTAGCCTGATGAAGACCATCTATAGACAAGCAGCCCTCCTTGATTAGAACTCTGTGAGCCAAGAGCCTGACTAAAGAAGCATGATTCTGCTTTTCATGAAATACTATATTAGTTTTTATTTCTTTAAATTAGTAAATTATTTCATGACAGTTTTTTTGGGGGGCGGTCACTTCTGCAGCCTATGGAAGTTCCCAGGCTAGGGGTCAAGTTGCGGCTGCAGCTGCCAGCCTACACCACAGTCACAGCAATGCAAGATCTGAGCCTCGTCTGCGACCTACACCTCAGCTCATGGCAACGCCAGATCCTTAACCCACTGAGTGAGTCCAGGGATGGAACCTGCATCTTCATGGATACTAGCCAGGATTGTTTCCACTGAGCCACAACAGGAACTCCTCGTGACAGATTTTAATCAAGGTTAACACTTGATCTGCTGAAAGTTACCCTTGACCATCATTCTCAGCCACATCCCCACTATTCTCGAGCACTTTCCTTAACCCAAACACTGTCTCCTTTCATTTCCAATCACTTACTAAAAAATCTGGTAGTGGAAAGGAGGGAACAGAAGGCGAAAGGGGAAGAAGGGTAAAAGGTAACAGGGAAAAGCAGGAGTAAATATTTGGTACGCTTTCTGCCAGCTCAGAACTCTGGAGGAAATTAAAGTCACCAAAGCAAGATTCTCAGCATCACCCCTCATTCATCCTCCTGAATTCTAGGTCCTGGGGAGACACAGAATTGGGTCCTCTTTAACCTCATCTCTTCTCTAATAGGTCTTTTTCATCAGATGTCAAAAAAAGACTTAGATGGTTTGGCTCAGGATTTAAAGGAATTTTATCATACCCCATCTTTTCTGAACTTCTATCCCCTGGGAGAAGATATTGACATTATTTTTAATTTGAAAAGCACCTTCACAGAACTGGTTCTATGGAGGAAGGACCAACACCATCACTATCTGAGGTAGCTGACCCTGAGTGGCCTGCTGGACACTCTTCAGAACCGCTGCATCATCGAAGGGGAATCGGGCAAAGGGGAGTCCACACTGTTGCAGCAAATCGCCACACTCTGGGCCTCTGGGAAGTGCCGGGCTCTGACCAAATTCAAATTAGTCTTCTTTGTCTATCTGAGCAAGGCCCAGGGTGGACTTTTTGAAACCTTGTGCGACCAACTCCTAGACATACCTGACATGATCAGGAAGTCAACTTTCAAGGCCATGCTGCTTGAAAAAGGCAGAGGGTTCTTTTTCTCCTTGATGGCTACAGTGAATTCAAGGTCCAGAACTGCCCAGAAATTGAAGCTCTGATAAAGGAAAACCACTGCTTCAAGAATATGGTCAATGTTACTGCCACCACAGAGTGCCTGAGGCATGTCCAGCAGTTTGGGGTGCTGACTGTTGATGTGGGGGACACGCTGGAGGAAAGTACCCAGGCTTTCATCTGGAGAGTGCTGATTAAGGAGCTTGCAGAAGGCTTGTTGCTCCAAATTCAGAAATCCAGGTGCTTGAGGAATCTGATGAAGACTCCTCTCTTTGTGGTTATCACTTGTATAATCCAGATAGGGGAAAGTGAGCTCCACTTTAATACACAAACCACACTGTTCCATACCTTCTGTGACCTGCTAAAAAATAAAAACAAGCACAGATATAGAGGGGTGGCTCTGAGTGACTTCACTCAGAGCCTGGACCACCGCAGAGACCTAGCTCTGGAGGGGGTGTTCTCCCACAGGTTTGATTTCGAACCAGACGACTTGTCCATTGTGAACGAGGATGTCCTACTGACAGTGGGCCTCCTCTGTAAATACACAGCTCAACGGTTCAAGCCAATGTGTAAATTCTTCTATAAATCGTTCTAGGAGTACACAGCAGGATGCAGACTCAGCAGTCTACTGACATCTGGAGAGCCAGTGGAGGTGACCAAGGGGAACAGCTACTTGCCAAAAATGGATTCCATTTCAGACATCATATCCAAGTATAGCAACCTGCTCATGTACATGTGTGGGTCGTCTGCCAAAGCCACGAGGACTGCTCTGAAACACCTTGCATCAGTGTATCAACACGGCAGCCTCCTTGGGCTTTGTGTCACCAAGAGGCCCCTCTGGAGGCAGGAATCTATGCAAAATGTGAAAAACACCACTGTGCAAGAAATTCTGAAAGCCATAAATATCACTTCCTTTACAGAGTGTGGCATCAATTTATTCCGTGGGAGTATAGCTGCATCAAACCTGAGCAAAGAATTTGAAGATTTCTTTCGTAGCAAAAGCTTATATATCAACTCAGAGAACATCCCCAATTACTTGTTTGACTTCTTTGAAGACTTGTCTAATTGTGCAAGCACTCTGGACTTCGTTAAACTGGACTTCTGCAGGGGAGCTGTGGCTTCACAAGACAAGACCCCAGAAGACACATGCAGGATGCACACGCATGAGTCCTCAGGAACCTACATCCCCAGCAGGGCTGTGTCTTTGTTCTTCAACTGGAATCAGGAATTCAAGACCTTGGAGGTCACACTCCAGGACTTCTGCAAGTTGAATAACCAAGATATCAAATATCTGGGGAAAATATTCAGCTCTGCTACAAGCCTCAGGCTGTGCATTAAGAGATGGGCTGGTATGGCCAGAAGCCTCAGTTCAGTCCTCAGCACCTGTAAGAACATCCATTCCCTCATGTGGAAGCCAATCTCCCTCACCTTAGAAGACAAGCAGCATATCACATCTGTGACCAACCTGCACACCCTGAGTATTCACGACCTACAGACTCAACGGCTGCTGGGTACTGTAAATATCAGCAGTTTAAGCTACAGTCAAATCTGGCCAGTTACTGTGGAAATAGTAGATATCATTTGTTTTACTTTAAAGTTTCTAACAGTTTCTACCAAGTGTCAGGACTGGGAAGGGAGGTGGGAGGGCTGGGGAGAGCATTCCATGCTGGAAAGGCTGTCAGATTGGGAGTTCCTTGGGAGGATTCCCCAGCTCAGGCTTTCTCTGTACTCTGAATAGCTACATAAGGTATATGGTGAAGTGTGTGTGTGTGTGTGTGTGTGTGTGTGTGTGTGTGTACTTGTGTCCGCACACGTAGACAGTAGGCGAAGCCTGTCTTTGTGTGAACCCTCCCTCTTGTCAGCATCTCCTTCTTTACCCAACACTCACTGCTTCCCTGATAAGTGGCATCCCTCTTTCTTTGAAGTTGGGGACAAAATCCAGCGTGTAAACTGCAGAGAAGCTGGTGGCTGTCACTAGATTCTCATCTAGGAAATTGCAGAGCATACCCAGGCCCACCCCAGGTGTCATTCATTTTGAAAGATTTTTGGGAACAGGTTTTGTCTAACATGAAGAAATTTCAGATTTCAGACTCATACACGTGGGGTCAATCTTTCTGGGTAAAGGGGAGTTTTCCCTCCAGTTCAAAATAACACTAAAGGTGAGTGTCTCCCTTGCCTGTGTAGACTAACCATACCTGTGTAGATCAGTCCTGTTGCCCAGAGCAGGGGCTGCTGAGTGCTGTGAAGCTATGAGCCCAGAAGGAGCCTTGCTCTACTTGACTGTAATCTGGGATTTGTTTTCATCATCAAGTGATTTCCCATTCGGCTCTGCCATGATTTCTCACCCTTTAGAGAACACTTTCCATCATTTTAGGAATCTAGAAATCTTTTGTACAGATAATCTTTGCAATCTCTTACTCAGTGCAGGAATCCCTTCTGTGAGATTCTAGACAGTCATTTAGACTTTATTAGACTAGCTTTTGTGTTAGGAAGCTCACCATCTGCTCTTTTTTTTTTGTTGGTTTTTTTTTTTTGCTATTTCTTGGGCCACTCCCGCTACATATGGAGGTTCCCAGGCTAGGGGTCGAATCGGAGCTGTAGCCACTGGCCTATGCCAGAGCCACAGCAACGCGGGATCCGAGCCGCATCTGCAACCTACACCACAGCTCACGACAACGCCGGATCCTTAACCCACTGAGCAAGGGCAGGAATCGAACCCGCAACCTCATGGTTTCTAGTCGGATTCGTTAACCACTGCGCCACACCGGGAACTCCTCACCATCTGCTCTTGATGGCTATTCCTTTGTGCTGATCTTGCAAACTGGTCACCTATGTGCTGAATTTGACCTACATATAATTAAATTTTTTTTCTTTTCTCTCTCTCTCTTTTTTTTTTTTTTTGTTGTTGTTGTTGTCTTTTGTCTATTTAGGATCACACCCATGGCATATGGAGGTTCCCAGGCTATGGATCTAATCAGAGCTTTAGTCATCGGCCTACACCACAGCCACAGCAATACCAGATCTGAGCTGCATCTGTGACCTACACCACTGCTCAGGGCAACACCAGATCCTTAACCTGCTGAGCGAGGCCAGGGATCGAACCCACATCCTCATGGATACTAGTCGGGTTCGTTAACCACTGAGCCACAATGGGAACTACTGAAATTTTTTTTTTTTAATATTTGCCAGAGTTCCCGTTGTGGCGCAACAGAAACGAATCCAACTAGGAACCATGAGGTTGCGGGTTTGATCCCTGGCCTCGATCAGTGGGTTAAGGTTCCAATGTTGCCATGAGCTGTGGTGTAGGTTGCAGACGCGGCTCGGATCTGGCGTAGCTGTGGTTGTGGTGTAGGCTGGCAGCTATAGCTCTGATTAGACCCCTAGCCTGGGAACCTCCACATGCCATGGGTTGGCCCTAAAAAACAAACAAGCAAACAAAAAAATGCCAACAAAAAATAAGTAGATCATTATTGTACCTTGAGAGGGCAGAGATAAGGATCATTTCTCCTCCCACATCCCTTCATCCTTCATCAATTTAGAGATGGATCAATTCCTGAACTGCTCTCTGGTTTTTCAGGTTGACAGGCTGCACATTTTGGAAGAGCTAACTGTGCTGATGCTGCCCTAGTGCAATGATGTATGAATCAGCCTGACCAGGCTGCTGGAGCAAATGGAGAGAGCCCCAGAGCTCATCAAGCTTGGGCTGAAAAACTGGAGACTCACAGATACAGGGATGAGAATTCTAGGTAGGTACACAGAGCCAAGAGAAAAGAAGTTAGTCCTTACAAAGTTCTTCAGTGGGCTTTCTCTAGTTAGTTAGTTAGCACTTTGGTTTGTTCATTTATTTGCCTCTTCTTTTTCAATACAAATGTACTGAAAGAGTGTTCACATATGTTAAGGAGTAAAATGATTAAAAACACTGGCCTGCCTTCAGGTTCTTAAGAATTTCACCAACAGTGTTTAAAGGAAAAACATTCACATTACCCCACAAGGTGTATTATGTTAGGAACTGTTCTTTCTAGCATTAACTCTCTGAAATTCAGCAGGGTCCCTCCAATCTTTAGGAATATTTTAAAGTCCCTTGCTGTGTATTCAAAACATATAGGAGTTCCCGTCGTGGCGCAGTTGTTAATGAATCCGACTAGGAACCATGAGGTTGCGGGTTCAGTCCCTGCCCTTGCTCAGTGGGTTAATGATCTGGCGTTGCCGTGAGCTGTGGTGTAGGTCGCAGACGCGGCTCGGGTCCCGCGTTGCTGTGGCTCTGGTGTAGGCCAGTGGCTACAACTCCGATTCGACCCCTAGCCTGGGAACCTCCATATGCCGCGGGAGCGGCCCTAGAAAAGGCAAAAAGACAAAAAAAAAAAAAAAAAATTAAGGAAAAAAAAACATATAAAGGTAAATGCAACTTTATCTAAATAGGGTCATAGAATATCTTTAAGTAGCTGTGATATAATCCAGGAAAAAATAAAGATACATAAATTACTGAAGACACCCCCAGCCACAGGGGTTGATGAAAGGTCCATGCTCATGCTGTCTGTATGAGCTATCAGTGTGTTACAGATTACCCGAAAACTTAGTGGCTTAAAACAACTCACATTTATTAGCTCACTTTTCTGTGGGTCAGGATTTGGAAGCAGCTTAGCTGGGTGGTTCTGGCCCAGGCTCTGTCATGAGGTTGCAGTCCAGATGTTGTCTAGGGCTGCTGGAGATCTGCTTCCATGGTGGTTCCTCACTTGTTTGGCAAGTTAACACTGGCTGTTGGCTGGAGCCCTCAGTGTCTCATCCCTGAGCCTCTCCTTAGATTGCCCGAATGTCCTCTCATGGCAGTTCATTCCTCCAGGGCAAGAGATCCAAGAGAAAACCAGTTAGAAGTTGCAGTATATTTGATGACCTGGCTTGGAAGATCATTTCTGGTCATCTCTGCTGTGACCTGACCCAGGTCAGCCCTATCCAGTGCAGGAGCGGACAACACAGGGGAGTGAATGCTAGGAGGTGAGGATCATGGGAGCCAACCTGAAGGTTGAACACCATATATCTAAAGCAAAAGATGGGTGAAAACAGCCCAACTGCCATCATTTCCCTCACAGATTATCTAGAATGTATTCGTAGTATACAAATCATAAAACTTACCATTTTAACCATTGGAGTCTATAGCTTTGTGGCATCAAATACATTCACATTCTTATGCAAACACCATCACCATTCATCTCAGAACTTGTTCATTTTCCCTGGCTGAAACTCTGTACCTATTAAACACTCTCCTCTTTTAAAAACCTTCTCTCTTAGAGATATATGCCTTTAAGTCCTTTTGCTGCCCAAAGATTTTGCCTTCCTTAGTGGTACTCCAACTTCTGGATCTTTATTTACTTCCCTTAATTTCTAATTCCACTTCCCATCTCCTCTACCCATTCCTTAACCCATCGAATCACATCATCCTTGACATCATTCTTTTTTTTTTTTTGCCATTTCTTGGGCCGCTCCCTCAGCATATGGAGGTTCCCAGGCTACAGGTCGAATCGGAGCTGTAGCCACCAGCCTACACCACAGCCACAGCAATGCCGGATCCTTAACTCACTAAGCAAGGCCAGGGATGGAACTCGCAACCTCACGGTTCCTAGTGGGATTCGTTAACCACTGAGCCACGATGGGAACTCCCGATATCATTCTTTCAGGCCCCTCTGCCATTCTGGATGATACTGGAAGCAGGTGGTTTCAGTGACAGGCTAATTAGTTAGCTAATAAATAATCCCTCTTAGGTAACCTCATGCCATAAGCAAGTTGGAAAGGATTTATCTTTTCAAAGAAGCCATTGGAGAGTGTACAGAATTAGAATTACAGGTGGGCAAGATATTTTTAGGTTTTTACTATCTTTCAATGTTTATGTAGGTAGCTGCCTAATTTGCCCACTTCTGAGTCTGGCCGCTGAGACCAGAGGAGATGGTATGTTTACTGAGAACCAAAGTAGGCGGTAATTCGTCATTTCACTTTAATAGCCTAATGCAATAGCCTCCATATGTAAATGAGAAATATAAGCATAACAGAAGACAGCTGACTTGGGAATTTAGCTTGTAACAATGCACCTCAAAATGCAAGTGAAAAATGACAAAAGGTACAACACAATAGTAGTAACTAATTTATTCTCTGTGTTTTTTAAAAGAATTTGTGGAATTATCATTATACCCTTAGTAAAAGATAACATTAGGAGTTCCCGTTGCTGCTTAGTGGGTTAAGAACCTAACTAGTATCCATAATGATGCAGATTTAATCTCTGGCTTTGCTCAGTGGGTTAAGGATCTGGTGTTGTCACAAGCTGCAATGTAGATCACAGATGAGGCTCGGATCCAGCGTTGCTGTGGCTATGGTGCAGGCTGGCAGCTGCAGCTCCAACTTGACCCCTAGCCAGGGAACTTCCACATGCCACAGGTGCCATCCTAAAAAGAGAAAAGAAAAAAAAAAAAAAAGGAAGAAGTAAAAGATAACATTGTTATGCCTGTTTTATAAAGAAAGTTGTCATACTAAAGCAGGGAAAAGGTTGATGAAAGGAGGGAGAGAGTGTGGATGTTTGCATGGCTCCCCTCCAGCCATTTCCTCCACCTTCCAGAGGTGTAAAAAGCAGTCTGTTTGGGCTTGAGGCATAAGCTGAAGAATGAGAGGCAGGCATTCTCTGCCTTTGGTCTCTAGTCAGGTGATGAGATTGCTGTCACGCCCCTCTAAAGGGTCCATCTTTATCAAATGATTAGGTTTTAGAGTCAGACAGACCTGACCATCCCTTCCACTTGATAGATGTAAAGCCTGCAGCAACTTAAAGTCTCTGAGCCTCAGTTTGCTCCTCTGTCAAATGGAGATAATTATGATGCTTACCACAGAAGAAGTTGTTGTGCTAATCAGTGATTGAGCTGATGCATATAAAATAAGAAGTTCAACACTGACCCACTGTATATGTTCAATAAGTGGTTCTGTTATCATTATCCTCTGGGAGCTTGAAGGAGAACCAGATGCTAGGGTTATCTTCCTTTAAAAAAGAACTTCTTCCGCCTGCAAAATAAAGTGTAACCTGCTTGGAGTTCCCACTGTGGCTCAGCCGAAACAAACCCAACCAATATCCATGAGGATGAGGCTTCAATCCCTGGCCTCACTCAGTGGGTTAAGGATCTGGCATTGCCATGAGCTGTAGTTTAGGCTGCAGATGAGGCTCGGATCTGGCGTTGCCATGGCTGTGGTGTAGGCCAGCAGACGCAGCCCTGACTTGACTCCTAGCCTGGGAACTTCATATGCTGCAGGTGGGCCCTAAAAAGCAAAATAAATAAATAAAAATAAAGTATAACCTGCTTGATTTGGATGTATAAGAGCCTTCACATTAGAACCTTAATCGACCTTACTCTCCACCTTCATCTTCTGCACGCCTCACCTATATGAGGTTCCATCCTCGTTGACCTCTTGCTAGTCCCCTAAAATGCCTTTGTACCTGCACTGCCTCTAGAAAGGCCTTTGTCTTCTCCTATAGTTCCTTTAAGACCTGACTGAAAAATCTCCTTCTTGGTGAAATAGTCTCCTATGCTCCATCTTCTCTATCCCCACATGGAACCTAGATGGTTGTTTTCAGCCTCTTGTCCAGAGCCCTTCAAACTTTTTTTGACTATGACCCCATTTTAAAAATACATTTTATCTCATGATCCAATACACACAAACATACACATTTACATTTTTTAAGTTTCACAAAAAGTAATTATCTTTTGCTATGTGTGATACACTATTTTCTATTCTTTCCATCCTATTTCCCTTAAAACAAATACTGACTGCAATAGATTAAATTTATCTCATATTCCTCTAAAGAAGGGGATACCCTGAAGCTTAAAAAAAAAAAAAAAAAAGTACATGAATCTAATCCATATCCTAGGTCCAGGACTTCTGTTTTCATGGTCGCTTCTGGCTCTGAATTTCTGCTGTTTCTAGATCTGTATCATCTTTCCTCCTGCAGTGGCTCCTTCCCCTGTTCTCCAAATGACTCAGATGGGGAGAACAGTCAATTGGCCTTAATTTCTATAAGAAGATTATACATGTAATATATTCACTGAACGCTTATGGGTAATCATGAAGGCTGGGATTATATGACGGTTCTGAGTAGCAGAGTAGTTTAATTTAATATTGGCACTTCTCCATTCTCAAAGAGATGCTCGACCAGTTCTGCCACTTCAGGCTCCAGCTGCCTGTCAGTTGCCTTATCCTCCTCCTCCATCTCTTACAGTCCCCCAGCACTTCTTAAAAAATCCTTCCATGTTATTATGAAGAATAATTCAATTATGTCTAGTCCTCTAAATCCAAACTCAGTTCTGGAACTTCCTTCACAAAGCCAAAGACTTATTAATGTGCTGTATAAAAAATAGTTTAGTATCTTCAGTCCTCTTCTCCTCCACCACTGGGTTCTATAAACAGCAGAGAGGTGAACATATTTACTCCCCCCATAAGTTATCTTAAAAGGCAGAAGAGGAGTTCTCGTCGTGGCTCAGTGGTTAACGAATCCAACTAGGAACCATGAGGTTGCGGGTTCAGTCCCTGGCCTTGCTCAGTGGGTTAAGGATCCGGCGTTGCGGTGAGCTGTGGTGTAGGTCACAGACGCGGCTAGGATCCTGTGTTGCTGTGGCTCTGGCATAGGTCAGGTGGCTACAGTTCCGATTCAACCCCTAGCCTGGGAACCTCCATATGCCGTGGGAGCAGCCCAAGAAATGGCAAAGAGTAAATAAATAAAAATAAATGAATAAATAAAAAGCCCTTCTCTTTCTCATATTTGTTTCTTTCTATCCGCCTTTAAAAAAAAAAGGCAGAAGGAGTTCCTGCTGTTGTGCAATAGGATCAGCGGTGTCTCTGCAGCACCATGATTCAGGTTCAATTCCAGGTCTGGTATGGTGAGTTAAAGGATCCAGTGTTGTTGCAGCTATAGCATAGGTTGCAACTGTGGCTCAGATATGATCCCTTACCAGGGAACTCCATATGCTGCCCCTGGGTGATTAAAAAAAAAAAAAAAAAAAAGGCAGAAGAAGCCAGAATCAGGGTTCATTTTGTTTTTGTGCTCTGGCAGTGCCCACACCGCAGCAGTAACCAGAGTCACAGCAGTGACAACACTGGATACCTAGCCACCAGGGAACTCCCTGTTTTTGTACTTTTTTTTTTTTTTTTTTTTTTTTTTGTCTTTTTGCCTTTTCTAGGGCCACTTCTGTGGCATATGGAGGTTCCCAGGCTAGGGGTCTAATCAGAGCTGTAGCTGCCAGCCTACGCCAGAGCCACAGCAACGTGGGATCTGAGCCGTGTCTGCGACCTACACCACAGCTCACGGCAGCGCCGGATCCTTAACCCACTGAGCAAGGCCAGGGATCGAACCTGCAACCTCATGGTTCCTAGTCAGATTCGTTAACCACTGAGCCACGACAGGAAATCCTGTTTTTGTACTTTTTAATTGAAGTATAACACAGAAACGTGTACAAACCCTAAGTAGATAGTACAATGAATTTTCATAAGGTTCACACAGCCATGTCACTAGGATCCAGATCAAGAAACAAGATTATCAGATTTCTAGCTCCATTCTCCCTAGGGTAACGACTATCCTGACTTCTAACATCACAGATTAGTCTTGGCTCTTGTTAAATTGTACATAAATGGAATTGTACAGTATGTATCCTTTTGTGTTTTCTTTGGTTGGACATCATATGTATGAGGTTTATCCATACTATTATGTGTAGCCATGCCTCATTATTCTCATTGATATAAAATCTCTTGCATGAATATAACTCAACTGATTTTCCCATTCTACTGTTGATAGGCATTTGAGTAATTTTTAGTTTTTGAATATTATGAAAAGTGCTGCTATGAACATCCTTATATATATCTTTTAGTGAACATATGGCCACATATCTGCTGGTTACCTCCATATGAGTGGGTATGGGTTACAGATTATCGGTAAGCATATGTTCAGCTTTATTACACATGTCAACCTTCCAATGTTTTTGTATGCAATCCAGGTTTTTTTAAACAGTGGTTTTCACTATTATACACAGACAACACCTTATTTTTAGTAGAGCACCTATCATTTGAATTTAGAGAATGTATTCATGTATCTATCTGCCCCACTAAACTGAGAACAGGACCCAGGCCATTAGACGTGATATTGTGTGTATATCCCACAGTGGACATTCAATAAGTATTTGTTGTATGAATGAACAAATGAACTTATAGCACTTCCACAATTTGCCATGAAATATAGACTAGCTTGGGTTCTTAGAAACTGAATTATAGTGTTATATTCTTATATATAAAATCATCCAAAATTTTTAAAACACACTTGTAGCATTTCACAACCTCTTTACAACATCCTAACCAACCAACTATTCAAACCTCTAGCATAAGTTTTCTGGCTCTGGTCCACAGTACCTCTCCTGATCAGACCTGGCTTTGGGATTCCCATCACCTTATGGTATGTGTGATAGATGAGATGCAATATGCCTTCAGATAAACTGCAGATTGGTAATAACAGATGGGAGAGTCTAATGAAATAAAGGCTACCCGGGAAGAAGCAGGGAGGAAACATGTCATGGGATGGACGGTGTTTAATGAGATACAGGGTAGATAAGACACATAGGGAGTATTTTCAGAAAAGTATCTTTTTACAAAAGTTTTAGACACCTCCTGGCCCTATTGGAAGCCTGGCTCCCCCCTACTGTTCTCATCAGTAGTCACTTTTTATTCTCTTGATTTTCATGCCTGTTAAGAGTCCAGAGCAAGGGCAGGTTCTAATTCTCACTGCCCTTCCGGTCCACTCCTCTAACCTCGTTAAGGATCCCTATTTCCATGAAGCTTAGGCCACTTGACTAGAGTTTGTCCTTTCTTATTGCTATGAATTTCTTGTCACCTTTTCTTATTCACTGAAGCCTTTGGCAACTGTCTTGCAGAATTCCTCACCCTCTAACTCGTCATCAACCTAGAAGATGCCACTTATGTGAAACTACTCAGCCAACATTCAGGAACTTCCTCTTTGGTCCTTCCCCTCCATTCTCCTTTACCTATCTGCTCTGTGAGCATGGAATTATAAGATGATGATAATTCACTTAAAATTGTTTTACCTCTAAGATGTTAAATTCAGATAATCCATTCTCAAACAATAACCTTCTACATATCCATCTTAGTTACTCAATGACTCCTCGTCATCAGTTCATTTCACTTCAGTGGGACTTCCAGTCCTTTGAGCCCACTACTATCTACCTACTGAACTGTTGAATAGCCTCTGTCTATCTTGGCTTCCTTTCCCACCTAGTTTAAATTCCATCCTTCATCCTTGCAAACATTCTCTCATAATAACCGAAACTCTCATGGCCCAGTATTACAACTCAATCTAGGCAATGGCATTTAGTGATGGATGTGTGTGATAAATGCAGTAGTGAAGTGAAGAAACTGTAATGAGAGACAAAGACTATAAGTAAAGACTACTTAATGAGATGCAGGGAGAAAATGAAATGTGGAAGTAAGGCATGAAATTAGATACAGAGGTTAAGCATGAAATTAGATACAGAGGTTGTACTTTGCAGGCAAAACCCCAAGCATGGGAGTTCCCCAGCTGTACAGCAGGTTAAGGATTCCACATTGTCATTGCCCTGGCATGGGTGCAATCCCTGGCCTGGAACTTCAGTATGCCCTGGGCATAAAAGAAAAGAAAATGAAAACAAAACACAAAAAACAAAAACAACCCAAGCCTGGATTGTCCTTAGTTTTCCATTTTTGCATACCTACCCTCAGGCTACTGGAGAAAACCACACCATTTGGTATATATACACACTCCAAGTTAATAGTGACAAGCTTTAACAAAAACATTTACAACCGAAGGGCAAAAAAAAACATACATCAAAACTTGTCACATGCAGCAAAAGAAGGGCCAGAATAAAATTCTCATAGTCTTAAATACTTGTATTAGAAAGGCTGAAAAATAAATTTCTAATTCCATTTTGTGTGTGTGTGTGTGTGTATTTTCTAGGGCTGCACCTGCAGCATATGGCGGTTCCCAAGCTAGTGGTCTAATTGGAGCCACAGCCGACAGCCTACGCCACAGCCACAGCAACGTGGGATCCGAGCCATGTCTGTGACCTACACCACAGCTCATGGCAACGCCAGATCCTTAACCTTCTGAATGAGGCCAGGGATCAAATCCTCGTCCTCATGGACACTAGTTGGGTTCATTAACCACTGACCCGCAAAGGGAATGCCTATCTCCATTCTGACTAATGAAATTATTTACGTCACTCTGTTTTTTCTTGATCAGTCTTGCTTTTATCTATATTATTACTCTTTTTAAAGAACCAGCTTTAAGCTTTACTAATCTTTTTTATCATATTTTTGTTTTCTATTTCACTTATTTTTTACTCTTACCATCTTGGAGTTTACTCTTACCATCTTGGAGTTTACTCTGTTGTTTTTCTGCCTTGTAAAATTAGAAATTTATGGAGTTCCCATCATGGCTCATGGTTAACAAATCCAACTAGGAACCATGAGGTTGAGGGTTTGATCCCTGGCCTCGCTCAGTAGGATCTGAATAGGCATTTCTCCAGGGAAGATATATATCTTCATCTTATAAAGACATAAATATATGTCTGCAATAAACACCAGAAAAGATACTCATCCTCATTAGTCATTAGAGAAGTGCAAATCAAAGCCATAGTGAAATGCCTCTTGCCATCTACTGGGATGGTTATAACAAAAAAGATAGATACTAACAAGTGTTGACAAGGACATAGAGAAATTGGAAAATTCATATGCTGGTGGTGGACTGTAAAATGATGTAGCTGCTTTAGAAAATATTCTGGTACTGCTTTAAAAGACTACACCAAGCCTACCCTGAGGTACCTGAGAGATATGAAAATAAGTGTTCATACAAAATCTTGTACAGGAATGTTCATGGCATGTTTAATAACCTCAAGGTAGAAACAACCCAGATGTCCATCAATACTGAATGAGTGAACAAAATGTGGTATATCCAAACAATAGAGTATTACTCAGCAATAAAAAGGGAAAAAAGTAGTAGAACAGCTACGACATGGGTGAAACTTAAAAATATCATACTAAGTGAAAGAAACCACCACCAAAGACCATATCTTGTATGGTTCCATTTATATGAAATGTCCAAAATAGGCAAAACTATAGTGGCAGAAAGTAGATTAGTGGTTGCTAGTGCCAGGGGTAGGATGGAAGTGACTGCTAATGACAGCAGTTTCTTTTTAGGAGTGATCAAAATGTTTTAGAATTAGAATATACTAAAAAACCACTGTAGTGTATTATTTTAGAAGGGTGAATTTTTTGGTATGTATATTATATCTCAAAAAAAGTATATCCTAAGCAATGTATTTTTAAGATACACAGTACCTGTCAAAACTGGGTTTTTTAAATACAAAAGAATAACATGCACATCAGAGTAGTAGTTTCTTTGGGTCAGGAGGGGGCAAGGGTGTACAACAGGGGGATACCACCTAATAAATTGAAGTTCTTTTTGTTTTGTTTTTGTCTTTTTGCCTTTTCTAGGGCCATTTCCCACAGCATATGGAGGTTCTCAGGCTAGGGATCCAATTGGAGCTCTAGCCACTGGCCTACGCCAGAGCCACAGCAATGAGGGATCTTGAGCCGTGTCTGCGACCTACACCACAGCTCACAGCAATGCCAGATCCCTAACCCACTGAGCGAGGCCAGGGATCGAACCCACAACCTCCTCGTTCCTAGTTGGATTTGTTAACCACTGCGCCAAAACGGGAACTCCTGAAGTTTTTATCCATGTTCTTGTTCTCAGGCTAAGTGATAGATATAGGAGTAGGTGAAATTAGTGACCTATTCAATTCTTAATACCTAAGGTCAATTAAAACAGTAACTAAACACAAACTCTCCTAATGTCTCCTGGCAATCTTACTGTGCCTCTGTCTGCAGCACTGTCTGACAAAAAGAATTTCAAATTTTATTCTCCTTAATCTACCAATCTTCCACTGACATTTTTCCCCTCTCTCCTTCTCCTGTTACATTATAGTAGGTCTTTCCCCTCCCATGTAAGTGCAGTCTCTGCTGTAGCTCTGCTTGAGATCCCAGCCCTGCCCTCATTCCTGTTCTAAGACATCATTTTACTAATTATGCCCTGCCTTACTGGCTCTTTCCTATCAGTTTTTAAAGATGCTCAAATCTCTCTTTTTAAATAAAGCTCTTTCTGAATCCTATCTTCCTCCTATGGCAATAATTTTCTCTCCCCTTCCCTTCAAGTCAAAAACATATGTACGCTTAGTACATCTCCACTGCCTGATCATTCTCTGCTTCCTACTCATTCCAGCCAACTTTCCACACTCCTGACTGTGGCTTAATTCAGTGGATATTCAGTGACATTCAGTGACCTTTTCCAAAGTTTTGACTTGCCCACGTAAAAGTTGACACTGAGCACTCCTTCCTTCTCAAAATGTTCTCTTGACTTCCATGCTACCATGGTTATTTCTCAGTTTCCTTTGCAGTGGCAATTCCTCTACATAGATGGTAGATGCTCCCAGTTTTTCTTAGAACTTCGTCCTAGGCTCTCTGGTCTTCTTCCTTAGAGGTTATTCAATCCTAAAGCTTTATTTGCCATTTTAGAATTACAACTTCTTCCCATATATTTTTGCTAGACCAATAACAATCTGGGGTTATCAGAAATTACTGCTAGCTCAGGGATCTATTTCACTGGGTGTAACTTAACCCTTTTTTAAATGGCACCTTTTAATTTAAACGCTGAGGCTGGACTCTGTTATCCAGCATGTTCTCAAAACGACAGCCACCACATCTGAACACCACTCTAGTTTGTTCTCAAAAAAAGAACCATCATAGACTCTACTCGTGTTGTAGAAGCTCAGTGGTAAATCCCAGGCTCAATTATTCTGCCACATGGATCCTGATACATATTTTTATTTTCCAAGTGCTCTTTCTTGCTTTCTAATTGTATTCTTTTTTTGTTGTTGTTGTTGTTGTTGTTGTTGTTGTTGTTGTTGTTGTTGCTATTTCTTGGGCCGCTCCTGCGGCATATGGAGGTTCCCAGGCTAGGGGTTGAATCGGAGCTGTAGCCACTGGCCTACGCCAGAGCCTCAGCAACGCGGGATCCGAGCCGCGTCTGCAATCTACACCACAGTTCACGGCAACGCCGGATCGTTAACCCACTGAGCAAGGGCAGGGACCGAACCCGCAACCTCATGGTTCCTAGTCGGATTCGTTAACCACTGCGCCACGACGGGAACTCCTCTAATTGTATTCTTTAAAAAATGCATCTTATTTTGTTTAGCTTAAACACAGTAACTTTTTAGGGTCTGTGAAAAAACTAAGTTTTTGAAGTTCATTTTTCCTATTCCGTGTTGCCTCATTTCTTTGGAGCTCTTTGGCTTTTAGTCCCGTTTTCCTTGTTGGAGGCTGTTCTCCTGAACTCTTCTTTTAGAGGGAGGCACAAGTTTATAGGAAGCTCCATGTGCCTGAAGAAAAGGGTTAAGTCCCGTGGTGGGTGATCAGGAAAGCAAGACGGCTCTTCCTTTCTAGGTTCTTTCCTCAGAGGCAGTTCAGTCTTGCTCCTGGAGCATGTAAACCCCACTGCCATTGTTCTGAGAACAAAGTGGGCCTTTAAGGCCTATTGTCTTTGTGTGTTCCCAGGGCACCCTGACCTACCACAGCACTTATCACCCATCTAAACACGCATACAATGTGTTTTCATACTATACTGTAAACCCAATGAGACAAGGACCATGTCTGTCCTTTTCACATAGCCCAAGCACCCAGCACAATCCGTGTTACATAGCAAGCACTCAAAAATGTTTGATGAATGAATAAATGTTAAGAGCTCTGGCTCAGGAGAACTACACGGTGGTCTCTGGCAGCACTAGAATTTTGTTTAGGATGTAGAAACGCTTCAAGGATCAGAATCCTTCTACCCAGAGGATTTGAGATTCTGCCTGGGATTTAGATCAAGCTACTTGCATTCTGCACAGCCCACATACAGCCTACAACTCTAAATGTCACAGATTTCCCTCCTCTCAGTAGTCTGCTCCTCGGGATGACAAAAACACAGCAGATAAAATGAACAGAATACATGCCCTTGATTATGGATTACATTGCTTGTTCTTGGCTCCTGGGCTTGTGCACATTCTAATAATTATCCAAGAACTCTTATTTTTTAATTTTTCTTTTTTTTTTAAGGGCTACACTTGCAACATACATAAGTTCCCAGACTAAGGGTGGAATCAGAGCTGCAGCTACTGGCCTACACCAAAGCAACACCAGATCCGAGCCGCATCTGTGACCTATGCCGCAGCTTGCAGCACACCAGCTCCTTAACCCACTGAACAAGGCCAGGGATCAAACCTGCATCCTCATCGATATTAGCCCACTGATTCTTAACCCACTGAGCCACAATGGGAATTCCCAAGAAGCCCTCTTATTAAAACCATTCTTAAAGCTTAGCAGATAGCTTATATAAATACCCCACCCTCTGAGGGTGGAATGGGCTTTAATTCTTTTTTTTTTTTAGGGCCTCACCCACAGCATATGGAGGTTCCCAGGCTAGGGGTCTAAACGGAGCTGTAGCTGCCAGCACACACAACAGCCACAGCAACGCGGGATCCAGGCTCCCTCTATGACCCACAGCTCACAGCAATGCCAGATCCTTAACCCACTGAGTGAAGCCAGGAATCAAACCCCCATTCTCATGGATACTAGTAGGGTTCATTAACCGCTGAGCGACAATGGGAACTCCATGGGCTTTAAACTCTTTGCTAAAGTTCCTTTTATGTGGTACAACCTGTTCTGCTAGTCAAGGAGAAATGAAATTGCTCTTTGGTTTATGTGCAGACATACTAACTGACAACCAGCATTTTGACTTAGCATGTGACATGCTAAGAAGCACATGGGGAAGAGGCAAAAGCAGAGAGGACTTGAACATGAGACACAAGAGAGAGCAGGAAGAAAGTTACCTACAAGGAAGAAAGAAGAGCTTCTTCTGGGAAGGAGGAAGTGAGGAGAAAATGAGGCCCTGGGTATAAGTTAAGATGGGCATAGGCTAAGCTGGTGTAACAAAGGACCCAACAATACCTGGGCATACAGAACACAGAGCTTTATTCTCCTCTCCTGTAACACTCAGAAGTGGGCAGTCCAGGCAGCTGTGCTGGCTTTGCTCTGTGCTAGGTTTGTAGTCTTTCAAACCTAGGAACCTCCTTTTAAAAAAACAAACAAACCTTCTATTCCTTAGGATGTTATCTTTGACTTTGTAGTCATGGCTAGGATATCTACCTTTCCTGTGTAGGAGGTAATACAGAGTGCCCTATTCTTTAAGGAATGGAGAGGGTTCCTGAAGGGTCTAGGGAGGGTTAAAAATAACCACCCCCAAAGTCCAAATCTTGAGATATTGAAGGAGGCATAATTTAAATTTACAGTTAGAAACATCTCATATTCAAAGAAACAAGAGTTAGGTAGAGTTCATTTCTCCAAAAAAGGAAATGACCTAATATTGCTAAAGTTTGGCTCCAGTTTTAAAAACAAGTAATGAACATATTAATAGCATCCCAGGTGCAATGGGTTAAGGATCCAGCATTGTTACTGCAGCAGCTGGAGGTTGCTGCTGTGGCACAAGTTCAGTCCCTATCAATCCCTGGCTCAGGAGCTTCCACAGGTCACAGGCATGGCCAAAATAAGCATCTCACTGCTTTTTTTTTTTTTTTTTTTTTTTTTTTAATGCAATCTTCCATTTCCTGGAACAATCAGGAAAAGGAAAAAATATATGGTTCACTTACATTGTGTGCTATACTATTAATTACTATTTATCAGATTCCCTTACACTTTAGGAAAAATATCATTTGTAAATATAATGGGCCAGGCTCACAATCGCTGCTCTAACTACAGAGAATTCTAATTTCTTTCAGAAGCAAATCACTGGTCCAAACATGGCCATTTCTCTTAAAACAAAAAACAGAAACAAACAACAACAACAAAAAAACCCAAAACCAAAAAAGAAGCTGTTTTGCTTGCAGCTAACCTACTTAATTTAATTTTTTTTTAATCAGGTGTATTGTTTGAAAAGAACTCTCTGAAAAACTTCCAGCAGTTGGATTTGGTGGGAAATTGTGTGAGCAGTGACAGATGGTTTGCCTTCATGGGTGTATTTGAGAATCTTAAGCAACTGGTGTTTTTTGACTTCAGTACTGAAAGACTTCTACCTGATACATCACGAGTCAGAAAACTTGGCCATGCATTATCCAAATTAACTTTTTTGCAAGAAGCTAGGCTTGCTGGGTGGCAATTTGATAATGATGAAGTCAGTGTTATTAAAGCTGCTTTTAAACTAGTAACTGCTTAAAGGACACCCTAAGCCCATGAATGTTCCGGGGATCCCATTACTTTCAGCCTGGTAATTTTAAAAAATCTTTGCGCATACAGTGCAATAGTCTGAGAGTAAATGGCAATCCATTATACATCTCAAAATGATCCTTCTCAACAGTGTCTGCCTAACTTACCCCTTCTAAACTTTTTCTTCTTTTACTGACATCTGGTTGGTGGACAGCACCATCATCTCCTTAGCTGGCTTTTTTCATGGAAATCTTTCTTAGTTTCAACATTCAGAAAAAAAGAAGGAAAAGAGGAGGATGCCAGGAAAATGATGCCAAAGAAGAAGAGGAAGTGGGAGGGAGTTTAATTTGATGATGCATAAAATGGTTCTGGTGTTCTTATCACTTCTACTAGGATTATGGGCTACTTGAAAGGGACTCCTGTTCATCCTAGTGTTCCCCTTGGTCCCAAGAATAGCAGGTCCCCAAAACTGATATAATGTATGTACGCTTACTTAGCGCAGTTCCCAGTATGTACTAGACTCTCGACAAACATTTGCTGAATAGGATATAATTAAGTTACCAACAAACAGCTATTGAAAAAAAAAACAGGCCAAAATTACTTAAAAGCAGAGAGAAAACTCCATGTATGTTCTTTATTCAAACAGTTTAATTTAAACAACTTGGAATGTAAAAAGTATATTCTTATATAAGAAGATTAGACTTTCCAAAAAGATGAGCATTCTTTAGTTAAGCAAAAAATTAGCAGTTTCTGAGTAGCTTGAAATTCGGGTCCTCTCCAGCTGCTGATGCATGTATGGAATTCCATCTGTGACTACAGAGATTATGGAAGAAAGAAAAAATGGACCCCATTCTTCTGACCCTGTCTTAATCTTTTCTCCGATACCTCCAAAAATAATCCTTCCACACAAAGAAAGAAGTCTAAGAAAAATCTGTTTAATCTAAACAGATTTAAGTCTACACAACTCTAAAAATAAACAAAAACCAAAATGGTGTTAGCCTTCAGTTTACCTTCTGTACTCATGGCATCTCAAATTAATGGCTCGGGTGTTGGTGTAGGTAACACTTGGCTTGTATGTTGAGGTAGTTGCTGAAAAGAAATTCTGGGTACAATATTCTATTTCACAAGTGGGGCATATATTCTGCAAATTTAGTCATACAATTTTAGAGCCGACAGTTTACAAATCAACTACTTCATTCCCCACCCTAACTTTACAAATAAGAAAGATAAAGAGAAGTTAAATGACTTGCTTATGATTACAAAACTACTTATATAGTGGCACCATCAGGACTGGAATTCAAATCGTGTCTTCCAGTCCAGTGTGTTATCAATACACAGCAATTTCTCAAACAGAATTAATCATACTCCATGGAGTTTGCTCTTAATCACAATCATGGACCAAGTATTTAATTCAAACTTGCTTCTTTGTCTAGCTTCAAGTAACTCTGTGGCAAGATTTTAGAGGTAAGGCTACTGCATCTAGGACTATCCTGGCCAATTTATTTATGTTCACATCCCAAACCTGGCCAGGGCTTGGCAACTAAGACTTCTTTATATAATAATGCCTGGAACAGTGTCACCTCCAGCAGTTGGCATGACAATTTCAACAAGTAGAGCCAATTCTTTCAGAATCTCCAGGCAACTTTTCAATAGTGTAGGTGGATATCAAAGCACCTTTGGTAGGACAAAAGGTGTTACTTCTGAATGGGGGTCAAGGAAGTAGGCATTTAACCTCACACAGAAGTGTGTTTAGTACCTGGGCACTTTAAAAATTCCCTGGAGATGGAGAAGACAAGCACAGGGTGGCAGCACATACCTCTTAATCCTCACTCAGTACCTGGCAGTTCTTCAGATTTCATTCATGACCCAAATTCACAGTTAGATGAGGTCAATGGAGGAAAAACCACCCTGTAATAGTAGACCAATAATAGGTATAATAATCATTGAAGAACACAAGACAAAGGACAAGGAACAGGTTGCCTTATCATATTTTACAAAGTTTTACTTTCCCTGGCAGTCAAGGTAGCATGAATTCTATTTCTTCAGCAGGTCAAATGCCTGAACAGGGTTGCAGATGTCAAAGATAATGGTCAACTCCTCATCAAGCAAGGTATTTGGGACATGGTCTGTTAATATCATAGGATGCCTACAATTTTGCTTGACAGGGATGGTTTCTTAGGTGCTTATTATCCTACTGTGAAGAAACAGGATTTGAGAGTGTTGCTTACATTTAAGAGGATGAATTGATGGCAGAAACTGGCAAATTCTAAAAAAACAAAACAAAACAAAACAAACAAACAAACAAAAAAAACTTCTCTAGATCGCTCCTAATGGCTAGAAATATCATAAAATCTCTAGGAGTACTAGATTCTAGAAAAATTCAATCCATTCTCAAAATCCACTTATAAAACCTAATTATAAAACTCATGAGAAAATGAAATAAAAAACAAAAACTTCATAGGTAATTTGTGACTGCTGCCTGCTATACTCTTTATAAGCAATACTGGCCATGTAGGAAAGTCCTTAACATTTGCATTTAGAAAATAATTAAAAAAAAATCTACATGATTCTCATACTTCATTATAATTAACAATTCACCATTTTCAACAAAGCAAAATGAAGTCAGAAACTGCCTACTGCAGATCTAACAATACTATATTCTATAACCTAAGGTCCACTGTTTTGGTGAAATTATATAATGTAAACTCAAAATATCCATGCAACTTTGAAAAAAAGATCAAACTGCATATTATGTATGGAATTCCACATATTTTGGTAATATATGTGATATATTCTGTTAATAAAATGAGAACTTAAAGTCACTCAATAAAAGATGACAAAAAAGATAAATCCATCATTATGTCAGACATAATGTAAGACAGAAAACTGGGATTCCTTCACTGCATATCACCTAAGTATTTGGTATTTATTTAACAATGTAAAACATTTGGAGAATGATGGGCCATTTGCAAGTGTATTGAAATTTTGTAATGAGAAAAACAAAAACCGATAATTAAAAATTTTTAATTATGCCAAAGAGTAGAATATGTTCTAAAATTTCGGATAAAAATTTTTGCTTTTACATTGAAAGACATAATTCAGAAAGACTTCAAAGAAAAATGTAGCAATTAAGTTTGGAAAATCTATAAAAAAGACTTTTACTTTCAGAATGGACATTTTTTTCCTTTCCTAAAATGTGTACCCAAGAAGCAAGTTTATAAATTTCGCTGAAGTATTATATTTTAATAATGTGAAAGATCCACTCCATCAAGTGGCTCTCATTTATAAAGGTAATGTTATATCACACTGCAGTCAACTACAAAACCAAAGACGGCAAAATTCAAATTTAGAAAAACATGCTCTCTAGAGGAAGCCTATTTAAAGCCTATAACATTTAGAAGGTTCTCACTGACCCAAATACATTTTACCAAAATATAGCTTCATTGGTTTCATGAAATGTGAACAAGTCTATAATTCTCTAACATTCAGAGTAAACAATTGAACAGTCGATGCAACGTTGGATTACTAAAGAAACTGGAAGTCAAGGAGTCAATATTCTTCAAAAAATAAATTAAATTACAGTACATTATGATCTTGGTTGCCCAATTCTATTGTTTGTTCCATATCTACTTGGTATATTTGTAAAACCAGTCCTGAATCCTTGGGTTGCTCCAATTCCTGGAATTCCAAGTCCTTGATTAAGCATATTGCTATAAGGTGTGTGTCCATGATTAAGACCCAAACCATAAGGCCTTGTTTGTGTATTTAGAAGAATAACTGGGCTCACGTTTTTCCCAGGGGTGTTAAATGAAAATTCTGGAGGTGGACTACTAGGTTTAGCTGGAGTCGATGTGACAGGGTTTGAATCATCAGCACACTTTGAAGGAGGCATTGGGATTATATGATGATCTGAAAAGTTGAGAACATTGGCTGCAACAGGCCCAGACAGTAATGCAGGCCTGATCCAATCATCTTTGAAAATCTGAACAGTCAGAGTAGATACTAGTGTGTACAGCCTGTTGGTCACATGAGCAAGAACCATTTGTTCATTTGCATCTCGCCGAATTCTCACATGAACTGATCCAGCCTAAAAGGGGCAAAATCATAAGAAAGAGATTGCTTAGAATTATAATACTGAAAATTCCATTAGAAATGAGTATTTTATATATGATTTGGTTATAAAAGTACTTGGTATTTTCTTTAAAACAAGAGAAAATTTAATGTCTTGATACTCCTTAAAGACCACGTAATAGTGATTATCAATGTAAAGTGTTAATAAAATATAACTCTTTAAATAAAATGTGACTTTTTTTGTGTGTATGTGTGTGTCTTTTGTCTTTTTAGGTATGCACCTCTGGCATATGGAGGTTCCCAGGCTAGGGGTTGAATCGGAGCTGTTGCTGCCAGCCTACGCCAGAGCCACAGCAACACTGGATCTGAGCCACGTCTGTGACCTACACCACAGTTCACGGCAACACCGAATCCTTAACCCACTGAGCGAGGCCAGGGATCAAACCTGCAACCTCATGGTTCCTAGTCAGATTTGTTTCTACCACACCATGACGGGAACTCCAAAATGTAACTTTAAAAAAAAAGAAAAAACAAACAAGCAAACAAACAAACAAACAAATATATATATGGAATTCCCGTTGTGGCTCAGCGGTAAGGAACCCGACTAATATCCATGAGGATGTAGATTCCACCCCTGGCCTTGTTCAATGGGTTAAGGATCTGGCATGGTTGTGAGCTGTGGTGTAGGTCACAGATGAGGCTCAGAGTACACATTGCTGTGGCTGTGGTGTAGGCTGGCAGCTGTAGCTCCAATTGGACCCTTAGCCTGGGAACTTCCGTGGGTGCAGCCCTAAAATAAAAATAAATAAATAAAATTAAAAAATATATATATATAAAAAGAAGGGAAATCCATGTAGGAAGAAGGCAGGCATATTATAACCCAAGGCAGAATACAAATGAAGTACAAGGAAAATGAACTGAAAGGGCAGAGAAAACAGGTGTTAATTCCAACTGATGAAGACTTCAAAAGAAGATGGCATATGTTCTAGGGTTGGTGGTTAAATGAAATTTCAAAAGGTAGAGACAGGCAATCTAAGCTGAGGGAACAGCCATTAAAATCCACAGCATGTTTGGACAGAGTAAGTAATATTACTATATAAAAAGAAGTACAGAATTTTCAGGGACCAGAAAAAGAATGAAAGAGAGAAAACAAAGAGGAAATAAGGATATAAAGAATGGAAAACAGAAAGAAGAAAGAAAGGAGAGGTCAAAGAAAAAAGAGAGCAGAGGGCTCTAAAAATCATAAATAAGGAGTTTTAGCTACAGCAATCAAACATAAGTAAAATAGAGTTCAGAAAAGTTACAGATATGGAGTTCCCGTCATGGTGCAGCGGAAATGAATTCGACAAGGAACCATGAGGCTTTGGGTTCTATCCCTGGCCTCACTCAGTGGGTTAAGGATCCGGTGTTGCCATGAGCTGTGGTGCAGGTTACAGAGGAGGCTTGGATCCCGAGCTGCTGTGACTCTGGCATAGGCCAGCAGCTATAGTTCCAATTAGGCCCCTAGGCTGGGAACCTCCATATGCTGCAGGTGCTGCCCTAAAAAGACAAAAAGACAAAAAAAAAGTTAAAAAAAAGTTGGCGTTCCTGTTGTGGCTCAGTGGTTAGCGAATCCAACTAAAAACTGTGGGGTTGCGGGTTCGATCCCTGGCCTTGCTCATGGGTTAAGGATCCGGCATTGCCATGAGCTATGGTGTACGTCGCAGATACAGCTCAGATCCCATGTTGCTATGGCTGTGGCGTAGGCCCACAGCTGCAGCTCCAACTGGACCCCTAGCCTGGGAACCTCCATATACTATGGGTGTGGCCCTAGAAATGCCAAAAAGACAAAAAAAAAAAAGTTACAGATATGAATAATTGCCAATTAGGTAAGAAATGACTACAATAATCTAGGTTAGAAGAGGGCTGATATAGGACAGATATAGTGGAATCAGAGGGGGAAGGATATATCCATGATATTCCTTGGGTTAGAAGTGGGAGACCTTGATCCTTAAAACTGGATACCATGAATGAAGGAGATGAACTCATCAAAGATGATCTTAAAGTTCCTAGCCTAGGTTACTATGAGGATAAAGAGTACCAGGCAATGGTTATAAGTATGTTTATTAACTTGAAAAGGTGTTCATCATATATTTTGTATTTAAAATAGATAATAAAATAGCAGATACAACAATGATGTGGAGTTCTCCTGCGGTGCAGTGGGTAAAGGATCCAGTATTGTCACTGTTGTGGCTTGGGTTGCTGCTGTGGCTCAGATTCGATCCCTGGCCCAAGAACTTTGGCATGCCACAGGCATGTGTGTTTTTTTGGGGGGCCAGGGGAGAGATCCTATTTTGATTAAAACACACAGGGAGAAAAACTTCAAGAATGATATCACATGCTCATCTCGATACAGAAAAGGAGGCATTTGACAAAAGTCAACATCCATTCATGATACAAACAATCAACAAAGTTGGTATGGAGTGAACATATATCAAAATAATGAAGGCTATTTATGTTAAACATACAGCTAACATCATACTCAATGAAGAAAAGCTGAAACCTTTTCCTCTAAGATCAGGATCAAGGCAACGATACCCACTCTTGTCACTTCTATTTAACATAGTATTGGAAGCTCTAGCCACAGCAATCAGACAAGACTAAGAAATAACAGGCACCAAATTAGAAGAGAAGAAAGCAAAGTTATTGCTATTTGCAGATGAAATGATACTACATTTAGGAAACTCTAAAGACTCCAATAACAAAACTTTTAAAATAAATGAATTCAATAAATTTGCAGGATACAAAACCAATATACAGAAATACGTTGCATTTATACGTACTAATAATGAACTATCAAAAAGAAAAATCAGGAGTTCCCATCTGGCTCAGTGGTTAACGAATCCGACTAGGAACCATGAGGTTGAGGGCTCAATCCTTGGCCTTAAGGATCTGGCGTTGCCATGAGCTGTGGTGTAGGTTACAGATGTGGCTCAGATCCCACATTGCTGTGGCTCTGGCATAGGCTGGCAGCCATAGTTACGATTAGACCTCTAGCCTGGGAACCTCCATATGCCATGGGAGTGGCCCTAGAAAAGGCAAAAAAGACAAAAATAAAGGAAAAAAAGAGAAAAATCAAGAAAATCCCAATTATAATTGAATCAAAAAGAATAAAATACCTAGTAATAAATTTAAACAAGGAGGTTAAAGACCTGTACTCTAAAACTATAAGACACTGATGAAAGAAACTAAGGATGATACCAAATTATGGATTGGATGAATTAATATTGCTAAAATGTCCAGGGAGTTCCCAGTGTGGTTCTGTGCATTAAAAACCTGAAAGTCTCTGTGAGGAAGAGGGCTTGATCCCTGGCCTGTCAGTAAGTTAAAGATCCCGTGTTGCTGCAAGCTACAGCACAGATCACAGGTATAGCTCACATCCGGTGTTGCTGTGGCTGTGGCACAGGACTCTGTAGTAGCTCCAATTTGATCCCTAGCCTGGGAACTTCTATATCCTGCAGGTATGGATGTAAAAAGAGGGAAAAAAAATGTCCAAACTACCCAGAGCAATCTATAGATTCAATGCAAATCTATCAAAATACCCATGGCATATTTCACAGAACTAGAACAAATAGTCCTAAAATCTGTGTGGAACCACAAAAGACCCCAGATAGCCAAAGCAATCTTGAAAAGGAAGAACAAAGGTATTACGCTCCCTGACCTCAAACTGTACTATAAAAGCTACAGTAATCATAACAGTATGGTACAGCACAAAAAAAAGACAACTAGATTAATGGAACAGAATAGAGAGCTCAGAAATAAACACACACACACACACACAGAGAGACACGGTCAATTAACCTAAAACAAAGGAGGCAAGAAAATACAATGGGGAAAAGATGGTCACTTCAATAAGTGATTTTGGGTAAACACAACAGCTATAAGCAAAAGAATGAAACTAGAATATTTTCTCATACTATATACAAAACTTAAAGACTTAAATTTAACACTTGAAACCACTAAAAGAAAAAAAAATTAAAAATGGGCAGAGAGGAGTTCCCACTGTGGCACAATGGGTTAAGAATCCAATTACAGTGGCTCAGGTCACTGCAGAGGCAAGGGTTTGATCCCTGGCCAGGCAGTGGGTTAAAGGATCCACTGTTGCCACAGTTGCAGTACAGGCTGCAACTGCAGCTCGGATCTGATCCCTGGCCCAATAACTCCATATGCCACAAGGCGGCCAAAAAAGAAAGAAAAAACAGTGAACTACATTATTGGGGGACTATAAATTGGTTAAATAATTTCTGGAAGTGACTTGGCAATCTGTCATAAATAAATGTTAATATCCTTTGACTAACAAAACCCAACTCTAAAAATTAATCTTAAGATTGAAAAATGGGAAGAAGAACTAAATAGACAGTTCTCCAAAGAAGACATACAGATGGCCAGTAGGCACATGAAAAGATGCTCAACATTACTAATTATTAGAGAGACGTAAATCAAAACTACAATGAGGTACCACCCCACAACAGTGAGAATGGTCATCATTAAAATGTCTACAAATAATAAATACTGGAAAGGGTATAGAGAAAAGGGAACCCTACTACACTGTTGGTGATTATGTAAACCGGTACAACCACTATATAAAACAGTATGGAGGTTCCTCAGAAAACTAAAAATGGAATTACTATATGATCCAGCAGTCCCATTTTTGGGCATATAACCAGACTATAATTCAAAATGATACATGAATCCCTACGTTCACAGTAGCACTATCCACAATAGCCAAGACATGGAAACAACCTAAATGCCTAGCCACAGATGAATGGATTAAGGAGATGTGGTACATATATACAATGGAACACTACTCAGCCATAAAAAAGAATCAAATAATGCCATTCATAGCAACATGGATGCCACTAGAGACTGTCATACTGGATAAAGTAAGTCAGAAAGAGACACACAAATGCTGTATGATATTGCTTACATGTGGAACCTAAAATATGGCACAAATGGACCTACTCACAAAACAGAAACAGACTCACAGACATAGAAAACTGACTTGTGGTTGCCAAGGGGGAGAGGGGAAGGAGTGGGATGGACTGGGAGTTTGGAGTTAGTAGACGTAAACTATTACATTTAGAATGGATAAGCAATGAGGTATAGCACAGGGAACTATACCCAACCTCCTGGGATAGACCATGATGGAAAAGTGTACATATATGTACGACTGAGTCACTTTACTATACAGCAGAAATTGGCACAACATTGTAAACTGAGTATATTTTAATCTAAAAAAATAATCTTAAGGACTAATCATGGACATATGTAAAAATCATTCCACAAAAATGTTCATCCCTGCCCTGTTTATGTGGGAAAAATGGAAAAAAACTTATCCATTTGGGGACTAATTAAATTAATTATGGCATATTCATACACTGAGTTTTTAATTCATAAAACTCTACAGTCATTATGAATTACATTGGGATTCTTGAAAGACAGCAGGAGTGATGGCACTTTTTTAAAGTGCCCCAAATATCCCCATAAAAACAGAAACTAAGACAGCAAATTCAAAAACCTATGGACAACATCTACAAATAATTACATAACAAAATACTCCTAAGAAAAACCAAATATAAACCATTAAGACCTACAAGGTCTCAGCATCTATGGAGAAGGATGCAATAGGACATCTGGCTTGGGTTCGATCCCTGACCTTACTCAGTGGGTTAAGGATCTGGCGTTGCCGTGAGCTGGGGTGTAGGTCAAAGACATGGCTTGGATCCTGAGTTGCTGTGGCTATGGTGTAGGCCAGCAGCTACAGCTCCAATTAGACCCCTATCCTGGGAACCTCCATATGCCGTGGGTGTGGCCCTAAAAAGACAAAAAAAAAAAAAAAAAAGGATAAAAAGGATTTACCCACAAAAAAAGTGATGAGAACTATTACCTACTTTTTCTTTTTTTTTTTTTGTCTTTTTGCCATTTCTAAGGTTGCTCCCGCGGCATACGGAGGTTCCCAGGCTAAGGGTCTAATTGGAGCTGTAGCCGCGGCCTACACCAGAATCACAGGAACCCAGGATCCGAGCCTCGTCTGCCACCTACACCACAGCTCACGGCAACGCTGGATCCTTAACCCACTGAGTAAGGCCAGGGATCGAACCCACAACCTCATGGTTCCTAGTCAGATTCGTTAACCACTGAGCCACGACGAGAACTCCATTGCCTACTTTTTCAAATCAAGCTAAAAGACATGAAATAAGAACCATATAAATCAAAAGGAGAAACCTCAGAAATGAGGTGGCAATTAGAAATACAAAAAAATCAATTCATAAACGTAGATTAAAAGGGATACAAAAGCAAACATAAGTATACTGTAAGAGAAATACAAGTTAAAAGAAGGGAAATTTTTAAAAATCAAAAGGAAAGTGAGATAATAAGGAACTGAAAGTAACAAATATGAAAGAAAGGCAAAGATCTGACATGCCTAGAATAGGAATTCCCAAACAAGAAAATGAAAGCAAGAGAATAAATACTAAGAATGTTAAAGAAAACTTTCCTGAAAGTTTTAAAGAATTGTTTTTGAAATAACCCATTACTGAAAGGGTATACTATATAGCTGGAATAACTGACCCAGCATGATCAACACCAAGACATATTCTAGTAAATTTGTGGACTTAAAAATAATAATAATTTGGGGACAGAGGCAAAAAGATCAAGTCACATATAAAGAAAAAAAAATATCAGGCTATGTGTTATGAGGCTTCATCATAGTGATGCTTTATGCCAGAGGTAAATGGAGTAATACATTTAAGAAACTCAAGGAAATAAAATATGTCCTCAAAGATTTTATATCCAATCAAAATGATTTTCAGGTATAATGTTCCCAACTTTTTTCAACATTCAGGAGTTTAGCGAATACTGCTCCCAAGGGCCCTTCCTGAAGAATTCACTAGAGAATGAGTTTTAGATATCCAAAATGACTAGACAGGGGAAAAGAAGGGGAAGGGGAGATGAAGTAGCTATTTTCCCACTGCAAGAACACATGCCTGAAAACTAAAGACTGAAGAGTGGTGCTATCACTGAGCCATTGGACCAACCCTAATGAACCAACCTCTGAAATTTGTGTTATGTTACAAGGTAAATCCTATTTGTCTTTTCAAAAATGATATTGTATAAGAATTAAATTTGGTAACATGGAGAACTGTTCATGATACATTAAGTGAAAAGAGCAAATTATAAAACAGCCTGACCCCATTTTCTAAAGAGACTAAATGTGTAAATATTAATACCAAAACATCAACGGCAGTTTTCTCTACATGATAGGATCACGGCGGTTTAATTTTTTTTTGGGGGGGTACTTTCCTAAATTGTTCTCATCATTCCTAATGTAGCAATGAAACCATGCCATAACAAAGTCTCTTTGGTAATGAGGCCAAAACTGGTTAAGACAGCATGGAATTTTATGCTAAAGCAAGCTATTATATTTCTTTACCATATTCAGTAAAAATCTTCAAAATGAGAACTGTAATAAAAAAGATAGTAATTGCACTTTCTACTTTTACAACATTTTCATATTTAAGAATGTAGGACTATGGATTTGTCCTTTTTGGACAGCCCAGGATGAAGATCACTTAGTTTGAAAGGAAATACATGCTTAAAGAAAAGCATTCCTTAATTAATCTCAATTAGTTTACTGAATCCATCTATATTTTTAACTTTATTGAACAGAAATGGGAATCAATCTATAAAAATTTTATAGAAATATTTTTTCAGTTTTAAAAATTACAAACTATGTTTTAAATTAAAACTAAAGTTAATATATAGAAAACATACCAATGAGCCAAAACCTAGGGTCCAAAAATGCTCATTTCGGACTTCCAAAACTCCATCCAAAGTTGATACCTAATCAAAAACAGAAAATAGGGCTGTCTGTATTTGACATATCCAACACAAATCAGTCATATTACGGATCTGCTCTAAGCCTAGAAATGACATGGCCAAGCCCTGCATGAAGACGCACATTAGCCAAGGGAAGTTCCAGACCATTCGCTCAAGATACTATTTCTGCTTATTTGGTACTGAGCCAGGGCCTTTTTTTCCAGTTTCTTGTCTGCACTAATCCTTCTGGAATCAGGTCTTTACATCCCCCAACCCCACCTTTTTCAACAGCGTATGGTTCTTTTCATTTTATTGGTATGGCATACATTTATATCCAGCACTTGTGGTATCAGATTATTATTATTATTATTATTATTTGGTCTTCTCAATCATTTCTTTCTTTCTCTGGATTTCACCCCTCCACCCGCCCTTTTTTTTTGGTTTTTATACCCGAAGGTGTGGCATATGGAAGTTCTCAGGCTAGGGGCTGAAACAGAGCTGTAGCTGCCGGCCTACACCACAGCCACAGTAACACCATATCCAAGCCTTGTCTGCAGCATATATCACAGCTCATGGCAATGCTGGATCCTTAACCCACTGAGCAAGGCTTGGGATTGAACCTGCATCTTTATGTATACTAGTCAGGTTCGTTTCCACTGAGCCACCAGGGGAACTCCCTCTCTGGATTCCTTTTTGACAAATTTCTGTACAACACAGGACATTATAAGGATGTGGGCCACATGGAAATTCTAAGGCCAGATATGTAGCGTGTAGCCTATTGGTGCAGTAGCACAGGCTCCAATGGCTGAGACAAGTGGCCAGCTACAATGACCAAAGTATACTTGTGATAATGACAACTAATAGTTTAAACTATTTAACATCCAAATAACTTATCTTATTCCTTCATTAGTTAACAGATGGAATTTTATAACAATACAAAATCTAAACCCACAGATCAAGATGTTAAAGTGGTGAAGGAATCACTATGTAAAAGCGGCCTCTGACTTAATCAAAATCCCAGGTTTGAATATAGAAGCACAAAAATCACAGCATTTACACAACAAATAGTGTGGTTTTTACACCATCACCTTCCACATTTATTTCAAGTGAATCTGGCTTCCAAACTGAGCAATTCATGAAATTTTTCTATTTCTTTGTCACTATGTCTCCTACTGTATCATTATAAAGAACACAAACTTCCCTAAAATAAAACTCTAGGAAGGGTTGAAATTACTTGTACCCACTCTTTGCATTCTCTAATTATAAATTAAAATGATTTTATTTGCTATTTCATCTTACCTCTCTGATAAGTTTGTCCAACTGACCAATAACGTGAGGTGGTGTGGTCTGGGGAAAAAAAATAAAGTATGAATCTAGGAAGATAAAATTTTGCACCAGTAATCCTGATACTAAAAAAACTGTGTTCTAAACCAGACTTTGCTTTGTTTGACATGTGCCCTATCATGATTTAGGGATGAGAGATTTCAAATGACCCACTTAGTAGAGCAACATCAGGGATCAGCCCATAGTTATTTCTTTTTTTCTGTCTTTTTTTTCAGGGCTGCACCCTCATTACATACAAATTCCCAGGCTACGGGTTGAATCAGAGATGTAGCTGCCAGACTACACCAGCAATGCCAGATCCAAGCCACATCATCTGGGACCTACACCACAGCTATGGCAATGCTGGAGCAACACTGTGCAAGGCCAGGGATCCCACGAACCCACGACCTCATGGACATGAGTCGATTTGTAACTGCTGAGCCACAATAACCACTCCCATGTTTATTTATTATCTCACAAAGAAGCTGTTACCTCTAGAACCAAATAAGCCTTAAAGAACCAACCAACAAGAATTCCCTGGTGGCCTAAAAGTTAAGGATTCAGCCTTGTCCTGCTATGGCTTGGGTTCATCCCTGGTCCAGGAACCCAAAAATGCTGTGGGTGCAGCCAAGAGGAAAAAAAAAAAAAAGAACCGACCAATTAAAAAACCTTTTGAGAAAAGTAAAACTTTGGGTAAGGCATAGTACTACACAACTATTATCTTATTGTTATTACTGCTTCTGGAGAGGGAGGTACAACCTCTAAGTTTGAAAGGCATGAGAGAAAGAGAAAAGGCAGTGCTTATATATAAATCTAGTCCTGGGAAACTACTTTTCTATGCAGGTGCTTAATCCATATATGTTCCTATTGTTTGCAGTAAGCAGTAATTCGTCATTTTTAATTTTGTTTGAAATTTAAATGTCTCACTAATTCAAGGATAGGAAATAATAAAAGAATCATAACTAGATATTATGTAATAACCAAAACACATTTATTGGGGAAAATATTTAAAAAAAATTTTTAAGAATATTGTTTTTAATTGAAACAAAATTTTAGAGGCAAAATTTTTTCATTTATGGTTTTGTCTTATAAATACATGAAGATTTGTGCCTATTTTGATCACTAAATTTTTTTTTTTTTTTTGTCTTTTTTCTTTTTAGGGCCGAATCCGTGGCAAATGGAGGTTGCCATGCTAGGAGTCTAAGTGGAGCTGCTGCCGCCAGCCTGCGCCAGAGCCACATCAACACCAGACAGGAGCCACATCTGTGACCTACACCACAGCTCATGGCAACGCCAGATCCTTAACCCACTGAGTGAGGCCAGGGATCAAACCCGCAAGCTCATGGTTCCTAGTCGGGTTGTTTCCATTGCGCCACGACGGGAACTCCTTGATCACCAATTTAATTTCATTTGGTTCTTGTTATACAAATTTCAGAGATTTACTGCTTGGCTTCATTTCTATCAGGGCTAAAAATCTATCATTTCTATTAGTAGCTAAAAATTTCACAATCTGGTAGAAGAACAAATAGTTTTACAATCTGGTATAAAAGAACACAGCTGATTTTAAGCATGCATATTGACAGAAGACACTTACCTGGAGTAATACTTTCCCACTGTACACGCTCATAGGATACATGGTGCCAAATGTCATCAGAGCGATGGCTATGGCTGAGGCAGTGTCTACAGCAAAATAATTACTAAAAGGAAAAAACAATTCTCAACCTTAAATGTATACTTCACTGGGCTTCTTACAGTTTGATCTACCAAATGTTAATTTTCTAAAGCAAAAGGACTATTTTATTACAGTGGGCCACCACTGGCAATAGGAGCATCTCAAAGGAAAACAAAGTTTTCTGAATCCTCTCTCACCAAAGTTTAGAGAAAAATAACTAATAATAATACTAATTAAAGTGAAGAGAGATGATGATGAAAAAACATGAGCATTTTTCCAAATGTATTTTCAATCTAGTGGTCAATTATAAAGATTTCATAGGCGTTCCCATTGTGGCTCAGCAGTTAATGAACCTGACTAGTATCCATGAGGACTCGGGTTCGATCCCTGACCCCACTCAGTGGGTTATGGATCCGGAGTTGCCATGAGCTGTGGTGTAGGTCACAGATGCAGCTCAGATCCAGCAATGCTGTGGCTGTATTGTAGGCTAGCAGCTGCAACTCCGATTTGACCCCTAGCCTGGGAACCTCCACATGCTGGGGGCATGGCCCTAAAAAGACAAAAAAAAAAAAAAAAAGATTTTCATATATATTTATTTGCTGCAACAACTGAAAACATTTAACAAGTCACTTTTGATACAGAAAGAATAACGGACTTGATCAGTGATTATATCAATTTTGCTGTAAATAATAATTTTGCAATAATTACTATTAAAATTTTTTAAAATTCCCCTGGAATTTCACAAGGTGAGATGCTCCAGGAATTTGCTACAGCAACACTGTACTGAAGTGCAATATCTCATCAGTAGTTGTTCACTGTTCTATTGATAAGACAGACCAAAATGCCAAAGGTTACAAGCTAATCATGCACTGTTTTTCTTTTTTTTCACTTTTTCCCTCATGGTGGGAACAGAAATATAAGACACAGTCCCTGCCTTTAAAATAGCAGGAAATACACATCAAATACATAACAAAGGAGTTCCCGTCATGGTGCAGTGGTTAACGAATCCGACTAGGAACGATGAGGTTATGGGCTTGATCCCTGGCCTCGCTCAGTGGGTTAAGGATCTGGCGCTGCCGTGAGCTGTGGTGTAGGTCGCAGACGTGGCTCGGATCTCAAGTGGCTATGGCTCTGGAGTAGGCCAGTGGCTACAGCTCCGATTAGACCCCTATCCTGGGATCCTCCTTATGCAGCGGGAGCGGCCCTAGAAAAGGGAAAAACATACACACACAAAAGAAATACGTAATAAAGGGCTTTGGGTACAAAAGAGAAGGCCTAAGAGTGCCATGCACAAAGATGTGTGTGGCAAGTCTACTGGGGTGGGGATAATCCAGAAAGGCTAAATATAAAAAGAGGTAACACTTGAGCTGAGCCTTAAAAGATAAGCAAGATGGGCATTCCCGTCATAGCTCAGCAGTTGATGAACTCCACTAGCATTCATGAGGCTTCGGGTTCGATCCGTGGCCTTGCTCAGTGGATTAAGGATCCAGCATTGCCGTGAGCTGTGGTGCAGGTAGCAGACACAGCTTGGATCTTGCATCGCTGCAGCTGTGGTGTAAGCCAGCGGCCTACAGCTCCAATTCGACCCCTAGCCTGGGAACCTCCATATCCCGTGGGTGCGGCCCTAAAATGACAAAAAAAAAAAAAAAAAAAAAAAAGGCTAAGCAAAATGATGGAAGCAAGATACTGTAGACATTGAAAGCATGATGTGCAAGGGCATGAAAACCGTGATGCATCAATGAAACTGTAAACAGTTAAGCATAGATAAATGAATGGCTAGCAAGGTTGCTGGAGGCTTCATATCCATATTATGTCCAGACTTGCAACTTTTTAAAAAAACATAAGTATAGACTATTTGTAATGTTACGTTAATTTCTGCTGTACAACAAAGTGATTTAGTTATATATATATAGGACCGTGAACCCTATTTTTCTACACTCTATATGTAATAGTTTGCATCTGAAAATCCCAAAGTCCCAATCCATCCCTCCCCTATAGATCTGCAACTTTTAATGATGACATTAGTATCAAAATATCATATAACTAAAGATGAGTAAAAATAAATATAACATCAGAGGACCATTCTAATTTGACCAAGAAAATGATGATAATGACCTAAATTTAGGAAAAAGAATGGGTGGATCGTGGCACAGTGGAAATGAATCTGACTAGGAACCATGAGGTTGCAGGTTCGATCCCTGGCCTTGCTCAGTGGGTTAAGGATCTGTATTGCCATGAGCTGTGGTGTAGGTCACAGACGCAGCTCAGATCCCACATTGCTGTGGCTGTGACATAGGCTGGCAGCTACAGCTCCGATTTGACACCTAGCCTGGAAACCTCCATATGTGGTTAGTGCAGCCCTAAAAAGCAAAAAACAAACAAAGAAACAAACAAACAAAAAAACCCCATCTACTTCTTCTCTTCGCTTGTTCAGCAATAGCAGCTGTGTTTTATCTCTCTTTACCCTCCTTTTCTCAGTTTCACTCAAGCCAGCAGTAGGGAATTCAATGTTTTCCAGTCTGCATTATAGACTGCAAAAATTATAGACTGAAAAATTTTTATTGAATCCAACCTCGTTAATTTTTTCAGATGAAGACACTTGAGGATAAGACTTGACCAAAGTCACACAGGTCATAAGCAAACATGCTATAAGCTTAATCCCTAACCATCTTATTAATGCCCCTAAAGTTTCTGTCAAGGCCCCAGGAACTGAAACACTCTTGATAGAAATAATAAATACTTACTTAATTTCAATTAGCATATAAGTAATACAAAGAGCAAATGCTCCAGCAAGATCAATCAAAACAAATGGATTCATTCGAGGAAGGAAGATACTGCTAAGTCCTGGAATAATTCCACACAAGCTATGGAAAAATAAACAAAAAGATTACTCCTTAGCACAACTTATGTAATACTGATGAAAATTTTATAAAAGTTGCCTTGTATTTTAGTACCATATATCTTCTAAAGCAAACAGGATTTAGGAACAAAACACTCTCACTCATAAAGTCTCTTTTGTATCACCAATTACAAAGTAAGAAAAAGCATGGAGAGAATAAGAATCTGATCAGTGAGATTCCTGTAGTAACCACAGCAATGAGTAATGTAAGTCCCCATGACAGGTGCATTTCTTTAACGTTATGTATATCATGAAATCCTAGAACGTCTTACCTTCTACTAAGGTCTGCAACATGCTCTTGAAGCCAACTCGTACTAGCAGCTTTAAAAAAGAAAATACTTAAAATTACATACACGGAATAAACCACTACTAGAAATACTCAATTCTTACATTTAAAAAATAAGTTTGGCCATGACTATATAACATTACAAAAGGACACATTATTCTGCCAATCTAGAACTTCTGTTTATGCTTTTAAGATACCAAATGAAAATCAGTTTTAACTACAATACACATTTGACCTGAAGTAATCCATGAACTTACACACGACATTATTATTATAAAGCTGAGAATGGATTGCAAGTACACTGATTCCCTCAACTCTCAGAAAGGCCAGCTGGAGATGTGTCTACGTGCAGACTGGTGTCAGTTACTGTCCCTGGACAAGTATCCTCCAGGCTCAAGCATCCTCTTACATTTATCCCAGGGTGCTACAGAAATAATCACTTTTTTTATGTGTATTATGATGTAAAAAAGATTGGTAAGTCTATAAAAAATAGTCTAGTATAGCAGTTAAGAGAGCAGACTCTGATGGAATTTCTGTCATAGCTCAGTGGTTAACAAACCCCGAATAGCATACATGAGGACGTGGATTCGATCCCTGACCTTGCTTGGTGGGTTGGGGATCCGTCATTGCCGTGAGAGAAGGAGTAAGTCGAAGACACGGCTCGGATCCCATGTGTCTGCTGGCAGCTACAGTTCTGACTCCACCCCTAGCCTGGGAACCTCCATGTGCTACAGGTTCAGTCCTAAAGACAAAAGACAAAAAAAAAAAAAAGCAGACTCTGATGCCAGAATACCTGGCTTCGAACCCAGATCTGCCCATAATTAGATGTACAGCCCAGGACAAGTGACTTAATCTCTCAATGCCTCAGTGTAAAATGGGGAAAATATGGTGTGATAATATGATGTAATATTATAGATAATAAAGTGTAAATTATAGTGTAAATATTATTAAGATTGCCATATTATGCGTAATATATCTTTATACATATATTTATAGTGTAAATATGATAGATAATATTGTATAAAATATAGTATAAAATAGATATAACACAGTGTAAAACAGGGATATATGGTATGATAATATCGTATGGTAATAGGATAAAATAAATAAGCTTTATTTAAAGTACGTAGCACAGGGCCTGGCAGATAGAAAATGCTTGATATTATTTCCCACTCAAATTTCAATATTTTTACAGCCATACCTGCGGCATATGGAAGTTTCCCAGCCATGGGTCAAATTAGAGCTGCAGCTGTGACCTATGCTACAGCTACAGTAACACCAAATCCAAGCCACATCTGTGACCTATGCTGTAGCCTGTGGCAATGACAGATCATCAACCCACTGAGTGAGGTCAGGAATCGAATCCACATTCTCACAGAGACAATGTTGGGTCACTGACCCACTGAACCATAACAGGAACTTCAATCTTTTGTTGTTGTTGGCTGTGCCTATGGCATGCAGAAGTTCCCAGGCCAGGGATCAAACCTATGCCATAGCAATGACGACCAGGGAACTCCCCGATGTTGTAAATCTTGATGTTTCTGAGAACTTTCGTTCCCAACTAATAAAAGTACAAACAAGATAATTTTTCTGGAAATAAATTTGGCAATATATATCAAAGATATTTAAAATACTTTATTTTGGGGAGTTCCCTGGCAGCACAGTGGGTTAAGGATCCAGCGTTGTTACTGCTGTTGCTCAAGTCCCTCCTATGATGCGGATTCAGTCCCTGGTCTGGGGACTTCTGCATGCTACAGGTGTAGCAAAAAAAATTATTTTAACCCATTTATAATTTATTCTTTGGGAATTTATTAGAATTAGAAACACATACAAGAAATTTAATACAAAAAAAAGGTAGTTACAGCATTATCTCTAAAAGGAAAAGTTGAAAATCTTAAACAATAGACTAACATTTAAAAATATTCATGACAAGAAGTTCCCACTGCAGCACAGTGGATAAATGATCTGGTTTGTTTCTGTGGAATTGCCAGTTTGATCCCAAGTCCAGTGCATTGGGTTAAGAATCCAGCACTGCTGTAGCTGTGACATGGGTTATAGCTCTGGCTTGGGTTCAATCCCTGGCCCAGGAATTTCCAAATGCTATGGATACAGCTGAAAAAGACACAAAACTTCATGAAAAAATATTATGCAAGCACCAAAAAAACCATTTTTTTGGAGTTCCTGTCATGGCTCAGTGGTTAACGAATCCAACTAGCATCCCTGAAGACACAGGTTCGATCTCCGCCCTCACTCAGTGCGTTAAGGGTCTGGCGTTGCCATGAGCTGTGGTGTAGGTCACAGATGCAGCTCGGATCCCGCACTGCTGTGGCTGTGGCATAGGCCAGTGGCTACAGCTCCAACTGGACTCCTAGCCTGGGAACTGACATATGCCACAGGTGCAGTCCTGAAAAGATAAAAAAAAAAAAAAATCATTTTTTCAAAGAGTATTTAATGAAAAGCAATACTCAAGACATTAACTGAAAAAAGCCAAACAAAAAACTGTAAATTGATACAATTCTATGTAAAAAAAAAAAGTATATGTGCATAGAAAAAAATGAAAAGAAAATAGAAATGTTAACGTTATTTCTTTGTCGTCACAGGTTATTAGTATTGTTTTCTTCTCGTATCTTTCTGATCTTTACAGAGAAACAGTTTCTAAATCTCTGTACCTTCCGACTTCCCATCATGGCTCAGTGGTTAACGAATCTGACTAGGAACCATGAGGTTGTGGGTTCGATCCCTGGCCTTGCTCAGAGGGTTAAGGACCCAGCATTGCCATGATCTGTGGTGTAGGTCGTAGACGCGGCTCAGATCCGGTGTTGCTGCGGCTGTGGTGTAGGCCGGTAGCTACAGCTCCAATTGGACCCCTAGTCTGGGAATCTCCCTATGTCGTGGGTACGGCCCTAGAAAAGACAAAAAAAAAATTTTTTTTTGCAATTTATAAAGTTTTTTCAAAATAATTCTGCTCATCACAAATACAATTAATTTTCTAGTTCATACAGTAATTCATAAACTCTAATTCATACAAATACAAGTCATACCTCATAACAATCAGGAAGTTGTTTAAACTTGAATGCATATTTCTTTTTTGTTCTGGGTGTTTTTTTTCAGCTGTGCCCATAGTAAGGAGAAGTTCCCAGGCCAAGGACTAAACCCTCACCACAAGGGCAACTTGAGTCACTGCAATTACAACTCCAAATTCTTTTCTTTTTTTTTTCTTTTTACAGCCGCACCAGAGGCATATGAAGGTTCCCAGGCTAGGGGTCAAACTGGAGCTATAGCCACTAGCCTACACCACAGCCACAGCAATGCAGGATCTGAGCTGTGTCTTTGACCTACACCACAAGCTCATGGCAATACCGGATCCTTAATCCACTGAGCGAGGACAGGGATCAAATCCGAAATCTCATGGTTCCTAGTCAGATTCGTTTACGCCACGACGGGAACTCCTTTTTTTGGCTACTTTCAAATATATGTCCACCCACCACTGCTCAAGGGAAGTTCCTGGGAACTCATTTAATTAACAAAATACAACCATTTGCAATAAATACATTAACTACTCTAAGTATACTGACACTTCTAAAATCCTGCAATAAACTTTTCTTAGGTAGGTTACACATCTCAAAATTTCATTCATGTTATTTGGTAAATGCAATATTTTAATCACATGTAACTTAAGTCAGTTCTGCCTGCTTTTTAAGTAATATGTTACTTTAAAGCCTGAAATAATTAGATTTTGTTTTATAATTTTCTGCTTGGGGAAGAGGTTAGAATGTTTGGGGTAGTTTTCTCTTCAGGGTATACTTTCTCATTGATTTATGAATTAATGAAACAAAAAAAAGACTTGTTTTTAATGAGAGATTAACTGAATTTTTAATTAACAGTAAGTAAAAAACATACCTTCAGAGACATAAGCAAAAGGTTTATTCCGAACAGAAAGCATCGTGAACAGGTTGAAAGAAAGAGCCACAAAAGTACCAACTAATAATCTTCCCCTAAAAAGAATAACATTTATCATTACTTTTTTCTTGGCAATATCAATATGTAATCCCAGCATGTGGAGAGACTAGAAATGGGAAGGCAGCAGTCTGCTTCAATGGTTTGGTATTTGCAGAGCCAGAATCTGATTTTGGTTTCTAACCCCCATGACCTCTGTTCTGTCTACTGCTCTTCCATCTTACACAGGAGGAAAGAAAAAAAGACTCAGCATTAACAGTATCTTCTTCAGGTAACTGCTATTATAAATTTGTATAAATGCTAATAGTATCTGGTTTACAGTACTGTGGCCAGGTCAGACTGTCTTGAATTAAACTGATTAGAACAGGTCAAATCCACATAATTGGCAACTATGTGGTAAATAATAAAAATTGCATCTTTTCTGCAGATGCTACTAAAAGATTTATGGGATCTAATTTTAAATTACAGAAAGCTCATGCGTATAGCACTAGGATCTATATATCTAGTCAGTTATGATGGAGTGTGATAATGTAAGAAAAAAGAATCTATATATGTATGTGTGACTGCGTCATTTTGCTGTACAGGAGAAAATTGACAGAACACTGTAAATCGGCTATAATGGAAAAAAATAAAAATCATTAAAAGAAAATTAAAAATAAATAAATAAGTAAATAAATTACAGAAGGCCAGACAGGGCCGGCTTAGTGTGTTGACCTGGGCCTGGAAATACTGAGAGACCTGAAGTCAGGGTAGAAAGGTTTCCCTGTTCAGTATAAAAATCTAAGAGCTTGGGAATCGTTAAGGGTGAAAGGGGTCTTAGTTTTTGAGGATTTTGCTTAAAATATCAGTGAAACGTATACTGCCACACTTTCAACTCTGTTAATAGCCAAAGTAACCACTATTTAATAATATGGCAATTAATAACTGGGAATCAAACTTAATAGCAAATTATGTCAAAAGCAGAATCTCACGTGTGTATCTCGGGCTGCTCCAAAAAGCGTTCTGCACTAAAAGACAGAAATAAGGTATTAAATAAGTCCTAAAAATTATAAAATTAAAATTATTCATTAAATATATAATTAACCCAGTAAGTTCACAAAATTTTTCAATTTGAAAACCAATTATTAGTAGCAATGAGGCAAGGAGACTCACAAATTATCCTCAATATGTAATGTCAACCTTTCTCTACTGAACCTGTTTCAATGGTTTTATACTAAGCTTTAAAATACATCTGACTAAATGCCTTCCTTTCATCCACAGCTACTTAGACTCATTTTAGTAGCATTAAGGAAGGGTGAAAAGAAGGGAGAGAAGTCTAAAACACGAAGAAACTGTTATTAAAACTCCAGCACTACAAATCTTGATTTTTTTTTTTTTTTTTGGCCACACTCACAGCATGTGGAAGTTCCTGGGTCAGGGACCAAACCTATGCCACAGCAATGACCCAAGCCATAGCAGTAACAACACTGGATCCTTAATCCACTGAGCCACCAGGGAACTCCTGCATATCTGAATTCAAGCCAGACGTGTCTCAATGGATTCTTTCATGTTCCCAAATGTGGCATAGGTAGAATTTATGATGACAGCAATATCATATACAAATGTACCTTTCTTTTAATATAAAGAGAGCTCCCAATTGTGCCAAGACTGTGGAAGCAAATACAGCCAGGACTTCTAATCTTTCAAATCTGAAATTAGAAAATTAATTAAATCAGTATAATTCTTTCAATTCACAAACTAGTATCTCTAGAACACACAGACCCATTCAATATACATGTGCCTACTATAAGCCAAACACTGTTAGAACAGACTACAGAGTTTCTAGAATGATAATAAATGATGAACATCACAGATTTTTAAAGAGTGACTATTTGTACAATACATATTCCTAGGACCCACTTACGGCTCTTATATTCTAGAAATAACCATCACATAATAACATGTAACACTTAATTGACCCACCATGTGTTAGACACTGGTTGAAGTGCTTAACATGTTACCTCATCTGAACCTCTCAAATCCTCCTGAGGATTACTGTAGCCAATTTTTTTTTTTTTTAAAGAGATAAGGAATTTGAAACACAAAGAGGAAAAGTAACTGTTTAATAAGAGTCATACAGCTAGCAAGTGGAGGAGTCAGGTTTTCACACTGATTCCAAAATTCATGATTTTAACCACTACTATATTGCCTCTCAGGTCTACACATAATTGCAGTTAATTATGTCTTATAATTTCTAAGCTATAAGCTCGAGGCCAGAAGCTACTGTTGTATTTAAGTTTTCCCCACTACATATAATTTAATGGTATTCAATACCTGTGGTAAGTAAAATTTCTCAAGGAAAAAACTATTTTCAGAAAAGGTAATAAAATAATTAAGAATGTTTATCAAATTACTTTTTTTCCTCCAAATGAGTCGGTTTAATTCCAGGTGATACAGAATTCAGGATATTCAGAAGATAAATAAAATGAAAAGCTCATCACATTGCTATTTGTAATGGAGAAATGTTGGAAATCAACAAAAGATCATTATATGTTACTAAAAATATTAATAGGTATGTATTATTGGAGTTCCCATCATGGCGCAGTGGTTAACGAATCCAACTAGGAACCATGAGGTTGCAGGTTCAATCCCTGGCCTCGCTCAGTGGGTTAAAGATCTGGCATTGCCATGAGCTGTGGTGTAGGTTGCAGATGCGGCTCGGATCCCTTGTTGCTGTGGCTCTGGCTTAGGCCAGTGCCCACAGCTCCAATTAGACCCCTAGCCTGGAAATCTCCATATGCCACAAGAGTGGCCCTAGAAAAGGTAAAAAGACAAAAAAAAAAAAAAAAAAAAAAAGTATTTATTGACATGGAAATATGTAAGTGAAAAAGGGGGGTTATGGGAAAGGATAAAAAAACAGTATGTAGGAGTTCCTTTATGTGCAGTGGGTTAAGGATCCAGCATTGTCACTACCGCAGCTCAGGTTGCTGCTGTGGCATCAATGTGATCCCCAGCCTAAAACTTTCACATGCCGCAAGCACAGCCAAAACACCCCAAAAAACAGTATGTAAATGCAGCAACATTATTTCTGGAAATTGCTAAGCTGACATTAAAGTGCACATGGAAACGCAAAAGCTGAAAGAAAGCAAAGATAATCTGAAGAGCAACAACAAAGACGGAAGATTTACACTACAATAATCAAGATTTCAAAACTGCAGTAATTAACACAGTATAGAATGACACATTGGTAGACAAATACACCAAAAAGAAAAGAGAATCCAGAACCAGACCTACACACATACAGGCACTTAATTTTTGAAAACATAGCACATAAAAGCAGTAGAAAAAGAATAAATTTTTTCAATAAAGTTTTATCAATGTGAATAGCTCTATAGAAACAAATGTGCCCTGACCTCTACCTCCACCCATACACAAAAATCAATTCTACCTTGATTCTAAGCCTACATGTGAAAGATCAAACAGTAACACCTCTAATTAACAGAGTAGAATGTCTTTATGACCTTGGGGCTAGCCAAAATCTCTTGATAAGTACACAAAAAGTACTAACCATAAAGAACAAGACTGATAAACTGAATTTATCATTGAAATAAATTTATTTATTTATTTATTTTGCTTTTTCGGGCCACACCTACAGCATATGGAAGTTCCCAGGGTAGGGGTAGAATTGGAGCTACAGCTGCCGGTCTACACCAAATCCACAGCAACACGGGATGTGCTACCACAGCTCACGGCAAAGCCAGATTCTCAACCCAGTGAAGGCCAGGGACTGAGCCCACATCCTCATTGCTACTAGTCAGGTTTGTTAACCACTTAGTCATACTGGGACTCCATCCAGCAGCATTTATTTTCTAGAAATACTCTAGCTAGCTCTCCACAGCCCGATATAACTACTATTTTAATAGCAATAAGTCAGCAGCAAATAAAATAATTTGAACTTACCCAAATGAATAGGCAGGGCTAGGTTTTCTCATCATTACCCAGTAACTTATTAAACATGTCATTAAACTAAGTAAAAAGGAAAATAAATTTAGCATTAGATCTAGAGCTAGAGAACATACAAAAAGAAATTAACTTTTCAGAATATCTAAGTTGCTAAAAGTTACCAGTGTTCACACAGACTAATAAATTATTCTAATAATTTATAATCTAATCACAGTAAGCACCCTAATGTGTGACAGTTTTAACATGCGGAGAAACTGAAAGTTACAACATACCATTAAGACAGTTAAATAGAACCTAAACCCATACTTTCTCTACTCAGTAAGTTATCTACCCTAAATGGTTTCTATAACTGAGGCTGCAAAAAATGACACAGTTATAATACAGAAAATTTATTTTATTCTAGGCATATACAGTACATTCTAACTTTGATAAACTTTAATTTTTATTAAAAGTTAAACTAGGAGTTCCCATTGTGGCACAGCGGAAACGAATCCGACTAGGAACCATGAGGTTGCGGGTTTGATCCCTGGCCTCACTCAGTGAGTTAAGGATCTGGCGTTGCCGTGAGCTGTGGTGTAGGTTGCAGATGCAGCTTCAATCTGGCATTGCTGTGGCTGTGGTGTAGGCTGGCAGCTACCACTCCAATTCAACCCCTAGCCTGGGAACCTCCATATGCCACAGGAGCAGCCCTAAAAGGACAAAAGACAAAAAAAAAAAGTTAAACTAAGTATTACTAATACCTTGACAATATTCTGGATGGGATAAAGCTGTGGTAAGTTTCTAAGTACAATGGAGAATCATTCTAAAACAACCTACTACACAGTGAAATTCAGGTAACAACTATCTGTTTTAGTTCAATCAGGTAGCCTTAGTTATGTGACTGATGAAAAGACATCCTTAGAATATTCCCCTATGGCATGGATCGTGGCGACATCATGGTCTAAGTACTTTGCAACTTTATACGGATATCCGAAAGGTCCCATAAAGTAGGGAGCCAACACGTTGTCTCTCTGGCTCACAATTACATCCATACAAACTTCATGGTTATTAATGCTCCTCATTTCTTTTCCCATCTACATGGTTACAATGGGAACTGGTATGTTCTTACATGTTCCTGCTCTCTGGTCACAGCTGACTCACTGACAGGTAGGCACCCCAAACACCTGACCTAATGTCTGGGTGTTACCTTTTCTGTTGCTATAAAAATGGGCTATTTTCTTTCAGTACGTCTTCTTTTTCCTTTTTTTTAGGGCCCCGCACCCGAGGCATATGGAAGTTCCAGGCCAGGTAATAGGAGCTGTAGCTGCTAGCCTACACACACCACAGCCATGCAGGATCCTTAACCTACTGAGCAAGGCCAGGGATCAAACCTGTGTCCTCATGGTTGCTACTCAGATTCATTAATCACAGAGCTACGACGGGAATGACTCTTTCAGTATATCTTCTAAGTGTTACTATTTGTATATATGGTCCTTGTTGATAATTTTACTTATTTCAAAGATCACTTTCCTTTAAGTAAAGAAAACTTCATAAATTCAGCACAAAAAATTCCTTATCAGCTTCAAAACATTAAGGAGAGTTTTAAAAACTTACCTAAAAAGATCAAAAATAGTCAGGTAAGTATAGGCAGTTAAAGCTGTAAAACAACAAAAAGACTGATTAAAATATAATCGAATCCACTGTTAGGAAATACAGCAAATCACCAAAACTGTTCATACCATGGGTATCCATCATCAAAAAAAAAAAAAAAAAAAAAAAAAATCCTAGAGTTCCTGTCATGGCACAGCGGGAAATGAATCCAATTAGAAATCATGAGGTTGCAGGTTCAAGCCCTGGCCTTGCTCAGTGGGTTAAGAATCTGGTGTTGCCGTGAGCCATGGTGTAGGATGCAGGCATGGCTTGGATGCTGCATTGCTGTGACTGTGGCACAGGCCAGCAGCTGTAGTTCTGATTCAAGCCCTAGCCTGGGAACCTCCATATGCCACGGGTACAGCCCTAAAAAGAAAAAGAAAAAAATCATGACTCACTGATTAGCCGAAGTTGGTTAATATTAAGAGTTACTTTAGAACCTGATTTTTCCATGGCATGGATCAGCATATGCTCAAAAACACTGTGACCAATTTTTGCCTATTTTTGTCAACTGAGTACTATTTCAAATTTTTTTTTTTTTCCTTTTTAGAGCCACACCTGTGGCATATGGAAGTTCCCAGGCTAGAGATCGAGTCAGAGCTATAGCTGCCGGCAGACACCACAGCCACGGCAACACAGGATCCAAGCCATGCCTGCAAGCGACCCCTAGCCTGGGAACCTCCATATACCATGGGTGTGATGGGTGTGGCCCTAAAAAGACAAAAGACAAAAAAAAAAAAAAAAGAACTCTCATGAAAAGATAAGATACATACACCCCAGTGTTCACAGCAGCACCATTTACAATAGCCGAGATATATAAGCACCCAAGAGTCATTCAATAGAATGGATAAAGAAGATGTGGTATATATGTATACCATGGAATATTAGTCCAAAAAAGAATGAAATTCTGCCATTTGCAGCAACATGGATCAACCCACAGATTATGTTTAGTGAAATAAGTCAGAGAAAGACAAACATCATGATATCACCTATATGTGGAATTTAAAAAAATAAAGTGTATATAGCTAAACAGAAACAGACTCTCAGATAAAGAAAACAAACTAGTGGTTACCAGTGGGGAGAGGGACAAGACAGGGGTATGAAATTAAGATATACAAACTACTATGTATAAAACAGATTAGCAACACAGATATATTATACAGTACAGGGAATTATAGCCATTATTTTTAATAACTTTTAATGGAGTATGACCTATAAAAATACCGAATCACTATGCTATACACCTGAAACTAATATAATATTGTAAACCAACTATAACTCAATAAAAATATTTTTTAAAAAGAAATGTTTTTCAGGTAGATTCAGCTTTTTTTTAAAAAGTTCACTCTAAATGATAATGCTTAACAACTGAACCAAACTTTAGGAGTTCCCTATCGTGCCTCAGCAGTAATGAATCCAACTAATATCCATGAACCAAACTTTATAGTTTACAAGGTACTTTTCGAATAGATTCTCTTAAATCTTTTGAGTTATATTTCAGAAAAAGGTTATTCTATGTAAAGGAAGACATACCTTTATTTAAAGTGAAACTAATCATTAATTCCATAAAAATAAGAATAGTAACATACCTATACTGTTAGTGGAACTGCACCACATAAGCAGGAAGCCAGTACATGTTAAGTTTATTGCACCAAAGAACAATATCTTCCAAGACTGTGAAAGAGAAAATCATCCTTATTTGTACAGCATTAATAACCTTCACTGGGTCCACTGCTGTGACACATACTCTGATAGTCAAAGGAATAAGCACAACTTTCTTCAAAAAGTTTGTATTATACTGCATAAAACTGCAAAAATTATCATCAACCAAATTATTATATAAACCTTAAAGAAAAATTCTAGGAGTTCTCATCGTGGCTCAGTGGAAACTCATCTGACTAATATCCATGAGGATGCAGGTTTGATCCATGGCCACCTTGCTCAGTGGGTTAAGGATATGGTGTGGCCTTGAGCTGTGGTGCAGGTCGCAGACGCAGCTCAGATCCTGTGTGGCTATGGCACAGGCCAGCAGCTGCAGCTCCAATTTGACCCCTAGCCTGAGAACCTCCATATCCTGCAGGTGTGGCCCTAAAAAAAAAGCAAATAAACAAAAAAACAAACAAAAAAAGAGTAATGCTAATAATGGAATTATTCAAGAGAAAATAAATTATTCAAGAGAACATAAACTCTCAAATAGTTGAGGAATAATATGTTGACATTTGAATGTAATTTTGTCTCTATAAACATGCATATAAAGATGATGATAAAACAAATGGAGCAAAATGTAAAGCAATAGATGAATCTGAGTAAAAGGCATGAGGGAGTTCCTTACACTAAATCTTGTAACTTTCTATAAGCTTGAAAATACTTCAAAATAAACCTCCACATGCTGTGGATGTGGCCAAAAAAAAAAAAAAAAAAAAAAAGAAAATGAAAGAAAGGAAGAACAATACCTTTGGGAAAAGTGAGAAGGTAAGAAGGTAACTGAAAAAACAGAAATTTTAAGGCAAAAAGAGGTAAAAGTGATGTAACACAGAGTTGTTAGCCTATAAATCTCTAGAAAGGAAGAAGCAAGGCAATTTTCTAAAATTAAAGGATATGGTATAAGAGGACTGGAAACTTAAATCCATAAGAATGTGCAGGAGAGTCGGTATGGTGACTATACTACTGAACCATCAAAGCAGTGAACAACAACTGCCAGCACAAATTTATAGAAGACACCATTCTGGAACTTCCTCTACGCCCAGCAGTAAAACCAGAGACAGGTGAGACAGGGATGTTAGACACTAGAGAAGTGATATGATAGGTTAATGAGACAAGGGACTCTAAGATCAGCAAGGACATTAATAAAATGACTGGACACAGGGTCTAGTCATGAGAAAGAGTCAACAACAGTCCGAAAAGGAGGACAGGAGTTCCCACTGTGGCACAGTGGGTTAAGAACCTGACTGCAGTGGCTCGGGTTGCTATGGAAGCAAGGGTTTGATCCCCGGCCAAGTGTAGTGGGTTAAAGGATGTGCAGCTGCGGCTTGGATTCAATCCCTGGCCTGGGAACTTCCATATGCCACAAGTACAGCATTAAAAAAAAAAAGTAAAAAAGAAAAAGAGGCTAAAGCATGCAATACATGCACCTCTACTGTTGAATCAAGCTATACAATCAACACATATTTGAGCATCTATTTTGTAACAGACACTATACCCAACAGATAAAGTAGTGAACAGAACAATGGACCTTTTAATCCAGGTAGGGTGACACACAATAAGCAAATACATAAGTTTAGTGGTGGTAAGTGCTAATAAGAAAAAATAAAGTATGGCAAGAACACAGTAATGGAAGACAGAGGAGAGCTGATCTTCTAGATAGGGTGGTCCGAAAAAACTCCTTTGGTCAGGTGACATGTGACCAGAAATCTGAAAGAGGCAAAGGGGCTGAGCATGCAGCTACCTGAGAGAGAAAATGGGAACCACAGTATATATACCCTGAGATAGAAGAGTACCTGTCAGGCCAGCTAGAGAAGTGAATTCAGAGTCTGGGACTCAAGTCCGGGCATCAAGTAGTGTCTTGTATGCCAGGAAAATAATGGGATTTAGTCCAAATGAGAAAGAAAGTGACATGGCTTTTATTTTTAAAAGATCATTCAGTTTCCCTACTGTCTGGGGCAAGGATGGAAGTAGGAAGACCATTTAGAATGTTACTGAAATAATCCATGTGGGAAATGATGGTGGCTTTTTTTTTTTAAGGGCCATATCTGTAGCATATGGAGGTTCTCAGGCTAGGGGTCTAATCAGAGCTGTAGCCACGCCAGAGCCACAGCAATGCCAGATCCAAGCCGCATCTGAGACCTATGCCACAACTCACAGCAACGCCAGATCCTTAACCCACTGAGCAAGGCCAGGGATCAAACCCACAACCTCATGGTTCCTAATCGGATTCGTTTCCGCTGTGCCATGACAGGAACTCCAATGGTGGCTTTCATGGTAGTAGGAAGGTGTTAAAAGAGTCAGGTTCTGGGGATTATACTGAAGAGAGCTAGCAAGATTTACTCCTAAAACAGATGTGAGGAGTAAGGGAAAAAGAGGGGTAAGGATGACTTCAAGGTTTCTGGTCTGAGCCATGCAGTGAGAAAGTGAAAGAAAATCAAAGTTCAGGCTTGATCATATTAAATTTGAGATGCCTGTGAAATACCCAGGTAAAAATGTTGAGAAGGCCATTATCTATATGAATCACAGGTAGAGAAGAAATTAGGGACTCAGATATAAATACATGGTCATGAGCACATGGTAATGGAAGTGTCACAAGATGGAATGAATGTAAACAAGAGAAGCAAAAGCTCTATAAGCCTTGGTCCACTCCAAAACTTACGAGGTCAGAAAGGAAAGTAACAAAGGAGACTAAAAAACAATGGCCAAGTAGGAGGAAAATCAAGAGTGGTGTTTCAGAGTCCAAATAAAGCGCTTCAAGGAGGAAAAGACTGATTTTTGTCAGATGCCACTAAGATCAAATAAGATAGGAAACGAGGATGACTAATGATTTAGGCAACATAAAGGTTATGAGGTACCTCGTAAAGGTTGTTTCTTTGGATAAGTGGGGACTAGAGCCAGACTGGTTTTGTTTAATAGAGAGAAGGGAGAAGAGAAAATGAGCACAGAAAGCAGAGCAAATTCTTTTAAGTAGTTTTGCTACTTAAAAGAAAGCAGAGAAAGGAGGCAGCAGCTGAGAGTAAACATATAGCCTGTAATCATGACACAGGAAGGAGGAGAGTGATTCAAGAAGGAACAACGATGCAAGAGACAGAAGGTCAGTTATAGGAATGCTGTCTTTGAGTAGGCAACAGTGGATAGATTGGTCTTAGAGAGAGGATCAGACAATTCATTCACTGAAACAGGGGAGAAGAATGTTGGTCGATGTCCTAATGACAGGATGTGGATGTTTTCTTCCGATTACTTCCTTTCCCTTAATGAAATAGGAAGTAACATCAATAGGTTGGAGTGAGGATAAATAAAGTTTTGTAAGTTTGAGGAGAGAAATGAGAACTGGCATGAAATTATCATTTTGGAAAGTGGGAAACTGGACAAACAAAGAAGATATGATATGGGCAGTGCTAATGGTAAACTTGATCATGAATTTTAAGTGAGACCAGTCAGCATGGTTTTGTGTTTTTTCCAGGCTGGATTCAGTTGCTTGCATGCAGGTACAGAGTAGAAAGAAAGTGGACATAATGAGGTTAAGGATTTACCAAGGAGGTATGACAGACAGAAGAGGGGCACAAAGGAGTTGAAGGCATATGCAAGAAAATGAAAACAGTGGGCCATGAAATCTAAATTGCTACACAAGTAAATGAGGATAAGAGAAGAGAAAAATAGTGGAAATATGCCAGAGTCAATGGATTGGAGGTCCTCGCACTAGGAGGAGTGAACTGGAAAGACAAGAGATGGCAACTGATGAATGAAATGCCCAAAACTGATTCAATGGAAGGCTTCAGTTATTATAAATGACAAGGTCTATGGTATGATCATAGGAGTGGATGGCTGGGAGGGAAAGAGGACATTATTTGCAGAAAGAAACTAAGGAACTGAGAGGTAAGGATCTTCCACTTGAAATACAAAATCACCAAGAACTAAGTTGGGAGTTGTGGTGAAGAGAGATGAGCTGGGTATATTAGATTAAATTATGACAGAGATTATCTGTACAATTCAAGTGTTCCTATGTCAGTTTTATTCGTACTACCTATTCTGCAGCATACTGTGCTTCAACGAAGTGTATTATTAAAGAGTCTTCTTCTTACTTCTGCAACATAGTTACTTTCCATCAACCTCATATGACTCTATCTATCTTTTCTCAAGTACCTAAGAGATAGAGAAGTTCCTACCCTTGACTCTCGAAGTTTAATATTCAGGGATGATAATATTTCCAAATTCAGAATTACTGAGTTCTGGCTATATTCCTAGGTTTTGGAAACAGGTGACATGGTGGTAAAAAACAAAGAAAAGAAGGCTTTAGTTTAGTATCCCAGTATGTGGTCAATGTTATTGGTACTGCTTACTGTGCTCCACTGAAGCTAGGACTGTTTAAAATTCATCAAATATTTATGGGATGTTATTTTGTATTTTTATTTTAAAAAGTGAGCAAAAGAGACACAGTCACTGCCTTCAGGGGCTTACAGTGTAAATGAGACAACAATGAGAAAAATGAAAACAGAACACTAGAAGATCTACTTTGGTGATCAAAAAGGGCACCAACTTTCTATTTATAGTCTCAAAGCATAACTTATTTTTCCTGCCTTACATTAAAAATGAGAAAATGGGAGTTCCCGTTGTGGCTCAGTGGTTAACAAATCCCATCAGGAACCATGAGGTTGCGGGTCTGATCCCTGGCCCCACTCAGTGGGTTAAGGATCCAGCGTTGCCATTGCCGTGAGCTGTGGTGTAGATTGCAGACACGGCTCGGATCTGGCATTGCTGTGGCTCTGGCATAGGCTGGCGGCTATAGCTCTGATTAGACCCCAGCCTGGGAACATCCATATGTTGCAGGTGCAGCCCCGGAAAAGACCAAAAAAGACAAAACAAAACAAAACAAAACAAAAAAAAAAGAAAGAGAGAGAGAGATAAAATGCGGCTTCAGACTATATCCATTTAATTTGCTAAAAAATTAACATAAGGCAATCACCAATTTTTCTTCAAAATTCTTTAGAATCAGAATAAAAACTAATTGAAACCTAGCTTTTTCCCAAGCAAAACAACTATACACTAATATACTGTAATTTTACATTAAACAATTACTTATCCAACATAAAAAAATAGGAACTTACCCTTCGATCAGCTGCTACAAGTCTAAATTCTTGTAATAACTTGCCAAAAAAAGATCTTTGTGGTTTTCTAAAAAGATGAATTGTCCCCTTTAAGACACAAAAAATACACAAATCAGCATGTAAATATTAAATCCTCTTCATAATTCCTGCCATATGACATAGGAATAATTAACATTTACTGAATGCCTGATATGTGCCAAGTAATTATTTCAGACACTTTGCATGTATTTATCTACATAAGATTCACAATAACACTTTTTAAAATAAATTAGGCAATTTTGAACCAGAAAAGCAGTTTGCAAAATAGTTCTACTGGAAAGAAATTATTACAATTTACCTTATTAAAGCTTTATATAAAAAACGTTTGGCAAGTTTTATTACAATAAAACCTCTGAGTTTCAGGAAGGCAAAGTATCTGACATTCTAGCTAGGTTCCATGGTCCATCCCTGCCAGTACATATTATGGTGCTAGCAGAGAAAGGCATGGAACTGGGGTTCCCAATGACAGAAGAGACTGAGTGGTAACTAAAGTGGAAACCATGTAGGAAAGCCTTAACATGAAGGAGAGCTCAAGCAAATACAGGAAATTAGTCTGTGATTAAGATAGTATCCAACATCAGTGGGAGAAAAGGAGATTTACTCAATAAACGGGATTTGGAAAAAGGTAAGGTACTATACTTTAATTCTTTTACCATTTTAAAATTAAAATATAAAACTATCAAGTGCTTGAAGAAACTTATAAATGTATAGTTTTGTAATCCTGGATGTGGAGAAGACTTTTCTTAATAGGACATAAAAACAAGAAGCTGTAAAGGAAAAGGACTGGTCAGTTTTACTATATATACAACAGTCTACAAAAACCAAACCAAAATAATAATAATAAAAAAAAGGAGGAAAAAAAAAAAGCAGGCGTTCCCATTGTGCTTCAGGGGGTTACGAACCTAACCAGTATCCATGAGTTATGGTGTAGGTCACAGACGAGGCTCTGATCTGGCACTGCTGTGGCCGTGGTATAGGCCAGCAGCTGCAGCTCCAATGTGACCTCTAGCCTGGGAACTTTCACATGCCTCCAGTTCTCCAGTTCGGCCATTAAAAAAAAAAGAAAGAAAGAAAGAAAAAAGCAAAGTAATTGTTTCTAGAGGAAAAAAATCCTTCACAATTTCAATGGGTCATACATAATAATTTGATCACTAAGTGCCGTGTACTTAGATATCTGTATTATAATTTCAACTAAATATTTTCCTAGATGGTAAAGGTGAAATATCACTCTAACAACCATACTACATTTCTACTTCACTAAAGCTGGCCAGTTTGACTTGTAAACACTGAAGCTCCACAGACAGCAGTGGAACTGGGTGTTAACAGAATAAATATGTGAAAATTTTTCAGATACAATTCAAGCACAGGTGGGATTTTCCTACAGTTAGCATCTAGAAACATCTTAGTAGTGAAAATAGGCTGAACACTAGAAATCTGGCACAACAGGGGTTATCACTGTGGTGCAGTGGAAACAAATCCAACTAGTATCCGTGAGGATGCAGGTTCAATCCCTGGCCTTGCCCCAGTGGGCCAGGGATACGGCATTGCTGTGACTTTCGGTGTAGTTTTACAGATGCATCTTGGATCCCATACTGCTATAGCTGTGGTGTAGGCCAGTAGCTACAGTTGTGATTCAACCCCTAGCCTCAGAACTTCCATATGCTGCGGGTGTGGCCCTAAAAGAAAAAAAAAAAAAAAAAAAGAAAAGAAAAAAAGAAATCTGGTGCAATAAAAACCACAAGATGTTGTTAACTGTCAAAGCCAAGTTATGGCTACATGGGGGGTTATTATATTATATTCTACTTCTGTGTATGTTTGAAAATTTCCACAATGAAAGTTAAAAAATACTTTAAAATGCAACAATAAAGAATCAGGAAAATGGTGTTACTAATTTTGATATCCAAATAAAGACCAATGTATGTGTAACCCTAAGGCTCTGCTAAGCCCATTGAACTGAAAAAGGACAATATGCTATTTTTATCTGAGATGTTAATAAGTGCTTATGTTAGCAAACATACTCCAGTCCTCAAGAATTATGTGTGGGATATTTTGGTCCCAAAGATAAATTCTGCTCAATACTGGTATCTTTGAATATGTTCTAACTTTAGCCCATTTTAAGTTATTTAAGTTACTTTAAGCTTCAGGTTTAGACAATAAGATTTCCGAAAGGCAGAGGGCCATTTATGATGCCATTAGATATTGGGGGGGGGGAAACACAAAAATCCTAACTTTCATGTTACTCTTTCTACAATGATACTGACTTTCCATTGCTATCAGGATAAACTCCAAATTTCACAACCTGGAATTCAATGCTTTCCAGTGACTTAGCCTCAGTTTCTTTCCAGTTTTTTCTCTTGCTCCATATAGGAATCCTCAGCTCCAAATAAACTGGTGTACTCTTGTCTCATGATTCTACCACTCCAGAGCTAAAAGGCCAGACTTGCCTACCCGAGCTCTAACAGCACTGTAGCACTTAGCAAGTTACTTGACCTCTATCTCCTTTTCCAAATAGGAGACTAGGAGTACTGAAGGGAAACAGTACTGTTTACTGGTTCACCTCCCACATGAGGCCTTACTATATTATTCCAAATGATAGGCTTGTTTTTTTTAATGCCACTTCTTTTGGAATTAATCATAGGATAGTCTTCATCTTGTCCTCTTACACGGTAAGTTAATTTTTTAGTAACTTCACTAACAACAAGGGCTATATATGTTCTGATAGCAGTATACTTTCACATAGCATGTTAATGAATAATACATAAGGGGTGACTCAAAATCTTTCTTACTCAAAACTTTAAAAATAAAACTTAAATGCTATTTCCTTTATTACAAATGTTTCATGCTTAAAAATTTAGTGCCATGGTTACTTATTTAGTGTTTTATAAAACAGATATTTATTGAAAACTTCCTCTGGGCCAGGCACTGTATGAAAGGTTCTGGGAACATTAGGCTGAATATATAGGTCTTGCTCTCAAAGAACTTATAGCCTAGGACATGAGAAAGACAAGCAAATACACTTTTTTTTTTTTGGCTGCACCCACAGCATATGGAAGTTCCCAGGCCAGGGATCAAACCCACACCACAGCAGTGGATCTGAGCTGCTGTAGTGACAACACCCAATCCTTAACCCGCTGCACCACAAGAGAACCCCTAAATACACAATTTTAACATAGCCTAGTAAGGGCTACAGATGTTATTGGTAAAAAGCATCCTCACAGTAGCATAACATCCTATGCTTAATATCATAATATCCTATGATATTAAGATATGGCAGAAAGTCTAATGAAAGAGACTAAAAGACATTTAAGGGTTGTACTGATAAGCATGGGGGATAGGAGATGGAGAACAATTCTGTAAGACAGAAGAGCATATATTAATTTGGTGCAAAGGTCTAATTCTTAGAGTACAATCTGCAAGCTGTTCCTTGTAGCTGGAATATGGATATATGTATGTATGTATAAAAAGAGGCTGTAAGTTAAGCTAAACTACAGATGTCTTTGCTTGCCACACTAAACAGGGCTAAAGAAAAAAAAAGAAGGAAAAAAATGGAAGGATTTTAAGCAAGGGAGTGGCACAGTCAAACTTTAAAAACTTAACTCTGGCTATACAGGGTTATGAAGGAGAACACAGCTAGGGGCTATTTGGTTAGCCAAAAAAAGTAGACTTTTACCTACTTTCTGCATAAAAAAAAAAGACTACAGAATATTTACAAAAGATTTTAAAAGTGGTTGAATAAAACATTTTTTCGACCGTGTCAACTCAAGCAAAAATATTTAAGAGAGTGACATTGCTTAGGCACAGAAAGGTGGTCCTCTTCTCATATACAGCTATCAGTAAGAGATCCCTGAATTTTTCTGATAAAATGGTGTGTACCTTTTTGGCACTGAAATCATAATCAACTGTTTATCTTTAGATAAAATTCAAAGAGCTATACACCTGATTTTTCAAGGCATAGAATGATTAATTCCAATAACAAAATTTGGATTAAACACCACGTCCCCCAAACCATAAAGTCTAGTGTATCTACAAATGCACAAAAAACTGCAATAAGAGGCACTGCCAACACCTTGACTTTAGCCAGTCTCTTTAACAGCCTTCTGAAAGCTGCTGCATATCCAGCTACCTGCCCTCAACAACTCCACGTTGGAGGGTGGGGCGACAACCTCATTAATCTACTCGTCACTGACTTTATTTACGCCAATGTTACCGTCACTGCTGTAAACATCACCAACACCGTCGTTGTTGCTGTGGACTTGTTTTTCAGATCTTTTGTTGGTCATATAGTCACTGACACCAGCAATGCCTTATATTTCTATATCAAGAATATCACAGCAGGGAGGAGTCATAAACTCGCCGAGAGATGAAAGGTCGACCTGGAGCGGGGATGCGGTCAAAGAAACCTGGTGTGGAAGCGAGAGGACATCAGGGCGTCCAAGGGACTCTCTCAGACCCCAGCCGCTGCTTCCGGGGAACCAAGCACAACAAAGACGACCTCTCCTCTGGCATCTGAGGCACTTCAAGGCCGCTTCAGGACCAGAGAGGATAAGAGGAATCACTTGTGACAGAAACCCTCATGCCCACGGCCAACTCACCATGATAAGGAGCCTCACAGCTCCCACCGGAAGACGCTCTAGGAGCGGGTTTTCCCCTGGAGCGGACGGGGTGGGGCCTCAGACGCGGATTGGCTGCGAGCGACGTGGGGGCGGAAGTGCGTGCACTGGCCTCCTGGTCCCGCGTACCCTTCCCGGCTGCCCCTGCGTTCTATAGAGCAGAAGGCGGAAGCTAGAGCGACGCTTCCGAGCCTTTCCAGGTTTGGGAGATGAATGAGTGCGTTAGTCCTTGTTGTGCAGCAAGTAAGGTTTGCTGCTGATGTTAGGAAAATTTCATTGAGTCCCGAAGCGCTTTTACCTATGTTGTGCTATTGAATTTTTTAATGCCTTGTGAAATAGACAATATTCTCATTTTTCAAGTGAGAAAACATTAAGAACTTGCCCGGAGACATACAGTTAGTTTACCATAGTAGCTGCATCTGAACTCAGATCGTCTAACTACAGAGTACTCTGTGGTGCTTCCGAAAATGCTACCTAAATTTTCTAAGATTTATTTTATAAAAAGGAAAATAAGGCACATTGAAATATAATTCATTTGGCAAAAATTGAATATGGAGCAGGTGTATCAGGAGCTCATCTCATAAAAACTATGTTCTAGTAAGAGGAGACAAAGTAGGGAGGAGGAAATTTTTTTTAAATACTGTAAAAATATAAGTAGTGCCATTTAGAAAATAGGGAGTTCCTGTTGTGGCTCATAGTGTGTTAAGAACCTGACTAGTATCCATGAGGACAAGGGTTCTGTCCCTGGCTTTGCTTAGTGGGTTAAGGGTCCAGCATTGCCATGAGCTTTGGTGTAGGTCCCAGATGTGGCCATATCCCACATGGTTGTGGCTGTGGCTGGCAATTCCAGGTCAGACTGGACCCCTAGCCTGGGAACTTCCATATGCCACTGGTGCGGGTTAAAAAAAAAAAAAAAAAAAAAGACCCTTGCTAGTGTTCATGAGGATTCAGGTTGGCTCCCTGGCCTCATTCAGTGGGTTAAGGCTCCAGCCTTGCTGCAAGTTTGCTGCGTAGGACAAAGATGCAGCTGGGATCTGGTGTGGGTGGCCGTAGGCCAGCAGCTGAAGCTGAGACTGGACCCCTAGCCCAGGAACTTCCATATCCTGGCAGGTGTAGCTTTAAAAGAAAAAGAAAATAGAGTAATGGTATAAAGAGTAACTGCATCTGTAATATAGTGTAGTAGTCAGAGGAAACTTATCTAAGAAGATTAAATTCGATTTCCAACTGACAAAAGTCTTTGTGAAGTGTTTTCCAGGCAGCATAAATAATCCAGATATCTAAGTAAAAGAAGCAGGGGTCTTTTAAGAGCTGAAAGAAGACAGTTTGTCTGGAGCTTTGTGCTTGAGAAGAAATGAAGAGAAGATCTAAATGATGGGCCAGATCAAGCAGGAATTTTTTTTCTGTTGTGGCCGCCCCGCAGCACGTGGAGTTAGTTCCCTGGCCAGGGATCACATCCCAAATGCAGTCCCAACTAAACTGCAGCTGCACCAACACCAGATCCTTAACCCACTGTGCCCAGCTGGGAATCAAACCTTCGTTCCAGTGCTCCCAAGATGCCACCAATCCCATTGCACCTCAACAGGAACTCCAGGAATTTCTTTTTTATTTTTTTATTTTATTTATTTATTTATTTATTTATTTATTTTGTCTTTTTAGGGCCACACCCAGGGCATATGGAAGTTCCCAATAGGGGTTGAATCAGAGCTACAGCTGCCAGCCTAAGCCACAACCACAGCAATGACCTACACCACACCTTACGGCGACACCAGATTCTTTACCCATTGATGGAGGCCAGGGATTGAACCACTGTTCTCATGGATACTAGTCAGGTTTGTTATCACCAGCCACAACAGAAACTCCAGGAATTTCTAATTAGGCGTAAAGAGCTTGGCTGTTTTTAGTAAGTGAGACAGGAAGCCAGGGGAGGGTTTTAACAAGGGAGTGACTTTTTACATTTTTTAAAGGTCACTGTGGCTGTGGTATGGAGAATGAATTGTAGATGGAAGATAATAGCTAACATTTATTAAGCACTTATGGGGTAGACACTGTTACTAAGAGCTTATAATGTATCAGCTCATTTAATTCTCTTAACAACCCTTTGATACAAATACTATTATTCGCCCTGCTTGGAAAATTGTGTGCCAAGACCATACACCTAGGCAAGGGCAGAGCTGGAATTCTGTACTGCGCAGCCTAGTTTTAAAGCCTTACCAGTTACCCTGTACTTACTACTTCTAGACAAGATTAGAATCAAGAAAGCAAGTTAGAACATTATTGCTTCATTTACCCTGAGCAAATCATTCTTGATTTTTGAAGCTTCTTTCCAGTCTTTTATTTTAAGAAAACTGGAATAAAACAGTACATATTATTCATGGTCTGCATACTTCATGTGATGATATATTGAGACTTTTTTCCCTGTGTCTTAATTTTTCCAGAATTTAATTTTGGTGGCCTTAAAGAATTCAATCATAGGCATATGCCTTAATATATTTAACTAATTCCTTACTGAATTAGGGTGTGGAGGTAGCAAAAAGAAATCTCTCAAGTTCAGAGTTCCCATCATGGCTCAGTGATTAACGAATCCGACTAGGAACCATGAGGTTGCCAATTCGATCCCTGGCCTCGCTCAGTGGGTTAAGGATCCAGCGTTGCTGTGAGCTGTGGTGTATGTCAAAGATGTGGCTCGGATCTGGCGTGGCTCTGGCTGTGGCGTAGGCCAGCAACTACAGCTCTGATTTGACCCCTAGCCTGGGAACCTCCATGTGCCTTGGGTGTGGCCCTAGAAAAGACAAAAAAAAAAAAAAAAAAAAAAAAAAAAAAAAAAAAAAACTCTCAAGCTATTTTAAGAAGAAGAAAAAGAGGAGTTCCCATTGTGGCTGAGTAGGTTAAGTACCCAACATAGTATCTGTGAGGAAACAGGTTGGATAGCTGGCCTTGCTCAGTGGGTTAAGGATTTGGTGTTACCACAGCTGTGGTGTAGGTCACAGATGTGGCAGGAATCTGAGGTTGCTGTGGCTGTGGCGAAGGCCTGCAGCTGTGGCTCTGATTCAACCCCTAGCCTGGGAACTTCCATATGCCACAAGTGCAGCTGTAAAAAAGTAAATAGAAGAAAAAGAATCTAATATAGAATTGAGTAATTGTTATAAAATCATAGGAAACAGCCACACCTGTGGCATATGGAAGTTCCTGGGCCTAATCCGAGATGCAGCTGCAGCAACACTAAATCCTTCAACCCACTGCACCCACTGGGGATTGAACTCGAGCCTTTGCTGCCATCACCGGTCAGATTCTCAGGCCAGTGCACTACAACGGGAACTCCAGAGAATTGAGTAATTGTTATAAAATCGTAGGAAACTCAACAGAATATCAACAATGAAACAAGACTTAAACAACAGTATATACCTGGGAGACCTGAAATATATCTAGAATACACCATCCAACAACAGCAAAATACACATTTTTCTCTGGTGAATATGAAGCATTTCCAGGATAGAACATGTATTAGGACATAAAATAGATTTCAATAAATTTGAAAGGATTAAAATCATAGAAAGTATGTTCTCCAAATATACTGGAGTGAAATTAGAAATCCAGAACATAAGGAAATTTGGGATGTCCCCATCTGGTGGAAATTTAAAAACATATCCTTAGTCAGTGGGTCAAAGAAGAAATCAAAAGAGATCTTGGAAAATACATTAAGATGAATGAAAATGAAAACATAACATTCCAAAGCTTATTGGACACAAGAAAATCTGTCCCTAGAGGAAAATATATAGCTGTAAATGCCTGCATTAAAAAAAAGAAAGAGGAGTTCCCTTTCTCCAGCACTGTTGCCATTGTAGTCTGGGTCGCATTTGTGGTTTTGATTCGATCCCTGGCCAGGGAACTTCCATATGCCACAAGTGCAGCCAAAAAATAAAAAGAGGAGTTCCCATTGTAGTGCACTGGCCTGAGAATCTGACCGATGATGGCAGCAAAGGCTCGAGTTCAATCCCCAGTGGGTGCAGTGGGTTGAAGGATTTAGTGTTGCTACAGCTGCATCTCGGATTAGGCCCAGGAACTTCCATATGCCACAGGTGTGGCTGTTAAAAATTAATTAATTAATTAAAAAATAAAAAGAGAAAATCTAGGAGTTCCCGTCGTGTCTCAGTGGTTAATGAATCTGACTAGGAACCATGAGGTTGCTGGTTCCATCCCTGGCCTCGCTCAGTGTGTTGACGATCTGGCCTTGCTGTGAGCTGTGATGTAGGTCACAGATGTGGCTCGGATCCCCCATTGCTGTGGCTGTGGCGTAGGCCGGCGGCTGTAGCTCCTTTTGGACCCCTAGCCTGGGAGCCTCCATATGCCATGGGTGCAGCCTAGAAAAGATAAAAAATTAAAAAAGAGAAAACCCTGAAGATCTCAGATCAATAACCCAATCTTCCATTTTAAGAAATAGAAAAGAGCAAATAATACTGAAAGCAAGCAAAGAGAAGGAAATAAAGCCTGTAGAGGAAATAAATGAACTAGAGAATAGAAAAACAGAGAAATCAACAAAACCAAAAATTTTTTCTCTTGTGGCACAGCAGGTTAAAGATTCAGTGTTGTCATCGCAGCATCTTGCATCGTTGCTGTGGCTCAGATTTCATACCTGGCCTGGAAACTTCCACATGCTGTAAGCTTGGCCAACAAAGATAATGATAAAAATTTAATTAAGGGGAGTTTCTGTTGTGGCGCAGTGGTTAACGAATCTGACTAGGAACCATGAGGTTGCAGGTTCGATCCCTGGCGTTGCTCAGTGGGTTAAGGATCCGGCGTTGCCTTGAGCTGTGGTGTAGGTTGCAGACATGGCTCGGATCCCGCGTTGCTGTGGCTCTGGCGTAGGCCGGTGACTACAGCTCCGATTCAACCCCTAGCCTGGGAACCTCCATATGCCACAGGAGCGGCCCAAAGAAATGGCAAAAAGACAAAAAAAAAAAAAATTTAATTAAGGGAGTTTAATCATGGCTCCGCAGTAACAAACCCGACTAAGATCTGTGAGGATTCGGGTTTGATCCCTGGCCTCGCTCAGTACTTTGAGGATCTGGAGTTGCCATGAGCTGTGATGTAGGTCAAAGATGTGGTTCGGATCCCATGTTGCTCTGGCTGTGGCATAGGCTGGCAGCTACAGCTCCAATTGGACCTTTAGCCTGGGAACTTCCATATGCTGCAGCTTGGTTCTTTGAAAAATTTCTTTTTTGGTTGTACCCACAACACATGGAAGTTCCTGGGCCAGGGACTGGACCTGGGCCACAGCAGCAGTGACCGCAACCGCTGCAGTGGCAATGTCTGATCCCCAACCTGCTGCACCACAAGAGAACTCTTTTTTTGTGGTTTTAGCTTTTCTTACCAATTTCCAACAAAATTGGTAAGACTTTACCTAGACCAAGAAAAAAAGACTCAAATTACTAAAATTAGGAAAGTAAGAAAGGGATATTACCATTTATCCTACAGAATAAGAAGGATCACAGGGAATATTATAAACAGTTGTATACTAACAAATTAGATAACCTAAATGAAATGCACTAATTTCTATAAAAACGCAAAGTACTGAAAATGACCCAAGAAGAAATAGAAAATGTGATTAAACATATAATAAGCGACTGAACTTTTTTAAATTTTATTTTTATTAAAGCATAGTCAGTTTATAATGCTGTGCCAATTTCTGCTGTACAGCAAAGTGACCCAGTCGTACATAGATGCACACACACACATATATATATTTTTTTCTCATATTATATTCCACAATGTTCTATCAGAAAAGATTGGATAGAGTTTCCTGTGCTGTACAGCAGGACCTCATTACTTATCCACTCTAAATGTACTATTTTTCATCTACTAACACTGAACTCCTTGCAAGGACCCTTCCCCTTTGGCATTTTTCTCTTTCTATTCAGCCACACCTGACCTCTTCTTCAGAGTTTTTTCAGGAAAGTCAAAATCACATTGTAAACTTACTGGACCATTCTTTACTTTATAGAAGCTAAATAAAAACACTAATTAGGAGTTCCTGTTGTGGGTTAGTGGGTTATGAACCCAACTAGTATCCATGAGTATGCAGGTTCAATCCCTGACCCCACTCAGTGGGTTAAGGATTTGGCATTACTATGGCTGTGGCTGTAGCTACAGCTCCGATTTGACACCTCCTCTAGGAATAGCCATATGCCACAGGTGCGGCCTAAAAAACAAAACAAAACAAACAAACAAAAACCCTAATCTAGAGCCCAAACTCAGGAGTTTAAGAAAATATTTTTCCTAAACTTCAGGGAAAGAGGCAAAAAATGTGCTACAAGTGTACAGCACAGGGAATTATCTTCAGTCTCTCTCACAGGGGTAGAACATGATGGAAAATAATAGGAGAAAAAGAATGTATATAAATGTATGACTGAGTCACTATGCTATACAGCAGAAACTGGCACAACAGCATAAGTCAACTATAATTTTAACAGTAAATAAGTAACTTGCTACAGAACTCAGGATTTTGTTAGGTACTAACATCCTGCTTCCCCAGTGGCCAAGCAGGTTAAGAATTCAGTGTTATCACTGCTGTGATTTGGGTTTGATCCCTGACCCTGGCAGGCCATGGATTTGGCCAAATTAATAATAATAATAACAATAATAATAATAATATAATGACAATGTCCTTGACTACAGATCTGTACCAGATGATTCAATTAATTGTTCCTCAGATAGGGAAAAGTCGGTGGGGGGGGGTCAGTAAAGTAGAAAAGAGAAGATTTAATTAATTCCACTTGTAAAAGTTTAAAAATAAAAGTAGAAAATAACCACTTAAGGTTATTTCAGCATCTTTTAATGGAAGATCGTCCAAAGAGTCAAAATTGTAAATAAATAAAAATGAAAAATAGACTTCAGAAAATGTCCAAACATTATTTGAAAAGATTTTGAAACCAATGAGAAAGCTGCAGAAAATAAATTTTCCTTGAAATGTTAAGTATGCTGCCCCATCACTCCCAGACACGTTAATGTGAATTCCTTACCAACAAGGACATACTTCTACATACCCACGGTAACAACCATCAAAGTCAGAAAATTAACAATTACAGGGAGTTCCTGTCATGACTCAAAACTTTAACCCAACTAGTATCCAGGAGGACTCGAGTTCCATCCCTGGCCTTGATCAGTGGGTTAAGGATCTGGTGTTGCCATGAGCTGTGGTGTAGGTCGCAAATGCAGCTCAGATCTGGCATCACTCTGGCTTTGGTGGAGGCCGGCGGCTACAGCTCCAATTTGACCCATGGCCTGGGAACCTCCATATGCCTTGTAAGCGGCCCTAAAAAGACCAAAATAATAATAATAATAATAATAATAATAATAATAAAACTGATGAGAAAAAAAGAAAATTAATAATTACATGTTAATATTAAACTCAAAAGCGTCTTCACAGCAAAGGAAACCATTAAAAAAATGAAAAGACCACCACAGTATGGTGGTCTTTTGCAAATGACTCAACCGACAAAGGTTTAATATCCAAAATATTCAAACAGCTCATATAACTCAACAACAAAAAACAACCCAAGTGAAAAATGGGAAGAATACCTAAATACACATTTCTCCAAAAAGGACATACAGTGGCCAGGAGGCACACAAAAAATTGCTTGACATCACTAATTATTAGAGAAATCCAATCCAAGCTACAATGAGGGTACCACCTTTCACCAGTCAGAGTGGCCATCACCAAAAAGTCTACAAATAATAAATGCTGGAGAGGGTGTGGAGAAAAGGAAACCCTCTTACACTGTTGGTGGGAATGTGAATTGGTGCAACTACTATGGAGAACAGCATGGAAGTTCCTCAAAAAATTAAAAATAGAATTACCATATGATCCAGCAATCCCACTCCTGGGCATATATCCAGACAAAACTTTCATTGAAAAAGGTACATGCACCGCTATGTTCATTGCAGCACTATTCACAATGGCCAAGACAAGGAAACAACCTAAATGCCTGTCAACAAATGAATGGATTAGAAAGAGGTGGTACATATATACAATGGAATGTTACTCAGCCATAAAAAGGACAAAATAATGCCATTTGCAGCAACATGGATGGAACTAGAGACTGAGTGAAGTAAGTCAGAAAGTGACAGACACCATATAACTTATATGTGGAGTCCAAAATATAGCACAATGATCTATCTACAAAACAGAAAAAATTGTGGACATGGAGGAAAGACTTGTGTTTGCCAGGGGGGATGGGGAGGGAGTGGAATGGATTGGGAGTCTAGGGTTAGTAGATGAAATCTTGCATTTGGAGTGGTTAGGCAATGGGATCCTTCTATATAGCACTATATATCTAACCACTTGCGATGGAACATGATGGAAGATAACGTGAGAAAAAGAATGTATATGTATGTATGATTGTATATGTACAATCATGTATGTATGTATATGTATATGGTCAGTTTGCTGTATAGCAGAAATTGACAGAACATTGTAAATCAATTATAATAAAAATTTTTTTTAAAAGTCAAAAAAATTACACATTACTCTTACCTAACCCTTACACTTCATTCAAGTTTTGTCAGATATTTCAAAAAGGTATTTCATAGCAGAAGCAACAAGTGCTAAGTCACAAGTTGCTTTTAGTTGTCATTCTATTTAATCTCATTTGGTCTGGAACAGTTCATCGGTTTTTATACTTGACTTTCATGAATTTGTAACTTTTGAGGATTACATGCCAATTATTTTGTAGAATGTTCCTGGAATAGATTCAGTTTATGCATCTTTGACAGGATATATCACAGAAGTAATACTGCTTTTTTTTTTTTTTTTTTTTTGTCTTTTTAGGGCCGCAATCTCAGCATATGGAGGTTCCCAGGCTAGGGGTCTAATCGGAGCTGTAGCCACAGCCACAGCAATGTGGGATCCGAGCCGTGTCTGTGACCTACACCACAGCTCATGGCAACACTGGATCTTTAACCCACTGAGTGGGGCCAGGGATCGAACCCGAGTTCTCATGGATACTAGATAAGTTAATCTGCTGAGCCATGATGGGAACTCCAATACTGCATTTTTCCCACTGACCCTATTACATGAAATTTGGCCCATTGATGATAATTTTTATCACTAGATTAAGGTGGTATCTGTCAAGTTTTTCCACTATAAAGTAACTATTTCCTCCTAAGTAATAATAGTTTGTGGGGGTATACTTTGAAACCATGTAAATATCTCATTCTTCATTACACTTTCAATTTATTCTTTTTCTTTTTGGCCACACCCACAGCCTGTGGAAGCCAGGGATCAAATCCAAGCTGCAGCTGCTACCTATGCCATAGCTGCAGCAACTCTGATCCTTAACCCACTACGCACAGCCAGCGAATCAAACCCACGCTGCCATAGAGACAACACTGGATTGTTAACCTGCTGTGCCAAAATGGGAACTACCTCAACTTATGTGTTTATGTATATATTCACATTGGCACATGGTTTCTTATTTTGTCTGATAGGTTATAATTTATCACTATAATTATTTACTTTAACATTTGAAGTTATCCAGTAGGAGCCCCTCCAATAAATAATTCATCCTCATCCTCCCCCCCCCCCTTTTTTAGGGCCACACCAGCAGGATATGGAAGTTCCTGTGCTAGGTGTGGAATTGGAGTTGCAGCTGCCGGCCTATGCCACAGCCACAATAATGCCAGATCCTTAACCCACTGACCGAGGCCAGGTATTGAACCAGCATCCTCATGGATGCTAGTCAGGTTCATAACCCACTAAGCCACAGCGGGAATTCACATCCTCACCCTTCTTTGAGCATTTTCTTCTTTTCTGGCACAAGATATTCCAGGTTATCATATATTTTCTCTGCCCTAAGCCTGAAATTGGCCATTTCACCAATGAGCCATGGTTCCTTTAGTGGATATTATAGACTGAAAGTTTGTCTATACTTTATTTTTTTTCCTGCACTGGTGGCATGTGAAATTTCCTGGACCAGGGATCAAAACTGTGCCACACAGCAGTGACAGTGCAAAACCTTATCTGCTAGGCCACCAGGGAATTCTTGTGTCCCTTTAGAATTTGTATGTTGAAACCCTACCCCTCAAAGTGATGGTATGTGGACACAGGGTCTTTGGAGATAACTAGGGTTAGATGAGGCCATGAAGGTGGGCCCTTCGTGACGGATTAGTGTTCTTTTTTTTTTTTTTTCTTTTTTCTTTTTTTTTGTCTTTTTGTCTTTTTTGTTGTTGTTTTGTCGTTGTTGTTGTTGCTATTTCTTGGGCCGCTCCTGCGGCATATGGAGGTTCCCAGGCTAGGGGTTGAATCGGAGTTGTAGCCACCGGCCTGCACCACAGCCACAGCAACGTGGGATCCGAGCTGCATCTGCAACCTACACCACAGCTCACGGCAACGCCAGATCGTTAACCCACTGAGCAAGGGCAGGGACCGAACCCGCAACCTCATGGTTCCTAGTCGGATTCGTTAACCACTGCGCCACGATGGGAACTCCGGATTAGTGTTCTTTTAAGAAGAAACCAGAGAGCTTGCTCTCTCTCTCTCCGTCATGTAAGGACAGCAATTTGCAAGCCAGTGAGAGCTCTCACCAGAAACCAAATTGGTTGGCACCTTGGTCTTGGCTATCCCACCCTCCAGAACTGTGAAAAGAAATCTCTGTCGTTTGATGTCATTTAAGCCACTCAAATCTATGATATTTTTTTTTTTTAAGCAGTAAAGCAGACTAAAATTTTGATACCAAGAAGTGAGGTGCTAGTTTTTTTGGAAAACAAAAACAAAAATAAAAATCACCTAAAAATGTGGCAGCTTGAACTAAGATGATGGAGAATTTGTTGGTTTTTTTGTTTGTCGTTTTTGGCCGTGCTTGGGGCATGTGGAAGTTCCTAGGCCAAGGATGAACCCACCCTACAGCAGTGACCCTGAGCCACAGCAGTGACAACACCAGATCTTTAAGTGCTAGGACACCAGGGAATTCCCTGTAAATTTTTTAAGCCAATATTTAGATAAATTAAGAAAATATTATCTTTTGTATTTACTGACATATATATCATTTCCCATGTTCTTAATTTCCTTCCAGGAGATACAGGTTCCTATGAGGATTATTTTCCATCAGCCTAAAGAATTCATTTTCTTTTTTTTTTAAACATTTATTACCTCAGTTTCCTTCGTCTTCCTTCCTTCCTTTCCTTCTTTCTTTTCTCTTTTTAGGGCTGAACCTGTGGCACACGGAGGTTTGGAGGTTGAAGCAGAGCTGCAGCTGCACAACTCATGGCGACGCCAGATTCTTAACCCACTGAGTGAGGGCAGGGATCTGAACCAGCATCTTCATGAATACAAGTCAGGTATTTCCTGGCTTACATTATTTTTGATGAAATTAGCCATCACTTTTACTGAAATAACATCACTTTATTTGAAAATAATATCACTTCCCCTCTTGGGCTGCTTTTGAGATTTTTCTGGTTTGGCTTGGTTTGGTTTTTTAATGTGTGTGTGTTTTGTAATATGATGGACACAGATGTGATCTTTGTTGCATTTATTCTGCTTGGAGTTCACTTCTTGGATCAGGAAGTTGACGTCCTCTAACAATTTGGGGTAATTTTCAGACATCACTGCTTCAAATACTTCTTTTACCACATTATCTACCTTTCCTTTCCTCTGCTTTGGACCTCAAAGTCCATGTACATTAGACTGATACTGTCCCACAGGTCTTAAATCCCTGCAGCTTCTTTTCTCTGTGCTTCAGTCTGATAATCTATTGGTTGTCTTCCAGTTTTTTCTTTCTTTTTGGGGCTGCACCTGCGGCATATGGAGGTTCCCAGGCTAGGGGTCTAATTGGAGCTGTAACTGCCAGCCTACACCACAGCCACAGCAACGTGGGATCCGAGCTGCATCTGCAACCTACACCACAGCTCACAACAATGCTGGATCCTTAACCCACCAAGTGAGGCCAGGGATCAAACTTAAGTCCTCATGGATCCTAGTTGGATTTGTTACCACTGAGCCATGACGGAACTCCCTGTCTTCCAGTTTTCTTTCCTCTGCTGGGTCCAATTTACTGTTAAGCCCATTCAGTGAATTTTTAAATTTCAGATACTGTATGTTTCATTGCAGATTTTAATTTTTAATCACCAGACTTTCGATTTGGTTTTCCGATTCTATTTCTCTGCTAAGAATCCCAATCTGTTCGTCCACCATTTTTTTTTTAAACCTGTAAATTCTTTATTTTAAAATGTGAAAAAATAATTTTCTGGGAGTTCCTGTGTGACTTAGCAGGTTAAATATTTGGCATTGTCACTGCAGTGGCTTGGGTTCTATTGCTGGCCCAGTTACTTCCGCGTGCCATGGATGTGGCCAAAAATAATAATTTTTTGTTAATTCCAATATAGGGTCATGTGTGCATCTGCTTCTATATATTGATTATGGATCATGTAATTGTTCTTTGTATGCTTGCTGTTTATTGTGTACTGGACTTTGTGAATGATATGAAGACTCTAGATTCTCTTCTAACAATGGTGTTTTATTCTGGCTAGCTGTTCAATCACTAATGGACAATCTTGATGCTGTGAAACCTTGATTCTAAGCTTTTTATCAGTGACTCCTTCCCACTGTGGCGATACCTAAAGTACAGCCCCTAATCGTTGTCCAAACCCCTTAGTGGAATTTGAATTTCAAACTGCTTTCCTCCAGCAGTTGCTACCACTGCTTAATTCCTTGAACTTCAACTACTGCTTTCAGCTGGGTTCCTTTGTTTTTGTAGTTTTTTGTTTTTGGCTGCACTCTTGGCATGTGTTAGTCCCCGGGCCGGGGAGCAAACCCAAGGTGCAGTTGCAACCTGCACCACAGCTGCGGCAGTGCTGGATCCTTAACCCACTGTGCCACAGGGGAACTCTCTGGTTTCCTTTAAGTATCACACCACACAGGTGTAGTTTTGGAATCTACCAAGGATTTGAAAAGAATTTGCAGGCAGATTTTGGGACTTAGATCTCTGAAGCTCTCTCCTTTTCAAAAATTCCCTCTTGATTTCGAGCTGTCCTAGAAGCCCCAAATGACTCTCTGGGCCAGCAATATTGTCACACTCTGCTTGAATTCAATTTCCAAGCACACCACACAAACTGAAAATTGCCCTCAGGATAAAAGCTAGTTCATTTGGATCTCTTCTAACAGTACAAATATGCCTTCCCCTCACCACCCTTTTTAGCCACCCTGCAGCATGTGGAGTGCCCGGGGCTAGTTCCTGGGCCACGAATCATATCCAAGCCGCAGTTGTGACCTATGCTATAGCTGTGGCAACACCAGATCCTTCAGCCCACTGTGCCAGGCTGGGGACTGAACCTGCATCCTGGAGCTGCAGACACTGCTGATGATCCCCTTGTGCCACATCGGAACTCTAGCCTATTTTTGATTACTCTCTAGTCTTCTAATGATTGCTTTTAACACTTTGTTCAGCGTTTATAATTGTTCTTGGCAAGAGAGTCCAACATAAGCTACTCCATCAATGCCAGACTGCAACCTCTGAAATTTTGAAGTTTCAAATAAATAAAGGCAAAATAAAGTTTATAATTTATTTCCAGTCCATTAGGATAAAAACCCACTTATGCAGCTGAACCTTTTAATTCATTTCTTCCGAAGAAAAGTACAAAAGACCAGAGTAAAATTGAGACAAGCATTTAAAGGGAAATCCTTTGACTCAGAGTCCAAAAAACAAACTGTAAATGGTTCATTCTACCAAAGAATTAGTTTTTGTACAAAATATAATGAATTTTACACTATAAACAAAGACTGCTGTATATTTACTTAAATTAGAATTCTAGTATCTGCTTTTCCTGCAATTCTCAAGCACAAAGCATACCTGCATGCCCGAAACCTAATAACTTCATTGGCAGACTGTCTTGGAATAACCTTTTACCCTCAAGATATCTGAAAAGACGGTGTTGATTTTTTCTGTTGGCTCAAAGTCCAGTGCATCAATAAGCTTTAATTTAGTTTACAAAACTCTGCCATATTAACATGAAGAGCACACTAACGTTTAATGTTTAAACATTACCTTTTACGAAAGAATATGACACAGAGCTCAGTGCAAAATCTACAAGGTCACAGTCTAAGTCTAATATTAATTCAGAAAACCTCAGCAACCTCTATCTTTATCGAACAAGACCAAACCAACCCTTAAACCTCCTACTATATAATTATTCTATTTTTATGGCCCTTCTATGAAAGAAACACAGTTTAAAATAAAAGTCTGTCATAGTCAGTCATAGAAACTAGTCCTCTAGCACTAAGCTCAACTTCAGACTTGACCAGGAAATTAAAGTAACTTCTATACATGGATGGATACTCAGAGTAATAAAATTCTCAATGTTTATGACAATATTAATTTTGACTTTTATATCTTTTGAAATCTTTGTTACCTAAAATATTTCCCCATAAAAGTGAGCTACATTCAATTGTTACAGATTACATTTCAATAATTTGGAAGTTTCTATTTTTAGAGTTGAGCTTGAAGCACACAGACTTTTAATACAATTGACCAGTTATCCAAGCTTCAGTAAAGTTAATTCTTTTCTAAATGAAAATAAAAAATGAAACATTATGAGTTTTATTGAAAATGTTTTAATTTGGGATGTTCCTAATCTTTTTCATCATATTTCATCTTTAATCATCAATATTTTATAATTGATGCTTTAATGTTTGAGACCTCAAAAAGTATTCCTCATGATCTAAAATACACATGGCTCTGGCTTAAATTTTTTCTTCTATTTATCTCAACCTTCACTTTTATTATTCAAGGAGTTCTAGGATTAGAAGAGACATGATTAAGTTATGGCTACAAATAGCATATGACCGTAAGAGATCATACATCTGTGTTGAGATAAATCTTTAAGATGAGAAAGTAAAATTAAGAAGAATGTGTCTTCATTATAAAATTCTTATCTAGTGGGGCAAGTTTTTAACTTAAATATATTCTCTCAAAACCAAAGATACTTTTCCTAAATGAAAAATATTTCTTACTACTTATAAAATTATTCTTTCCACCCATGACATTTCACATAAAAGCACCAAAGAAAATTTCTGTAAACAAACTTTTAACCAGTAAACTAAGGGCAAATATCCATTTGCCTTTATTACAATATTTAAAAGGCCATGATATGAGTCTCTACTTCCTACAATGACATTTTTATAATAAAAACCCAGGCATACAAACAAGAAATGGAATTACTGTACATTTTTGGGGAACAAAAGGGAGATTAACAGACTAAACCTTTTTAGTTAACAAAGTGAGCACAAGAAGCCTATAAAATGTACGCAATATATAAAAAGTCAGTAATTTTTTAAAGTTTCATTAGTGGGATTAATAATTATTAAGAATAAAAGACGGTAGATCCACTGGTTTGTAATTATCCTGTAAACAGTAAGAAAGTAATAAGCAATAAATTAGAAATGTCTTAGCTCCTGGTACTTCCCTTCTCTTGCAAAGGAACCACCTTTAAAGCAGTTAAAATTGGCCTTCTTAAGTATTAGACTAATTCTAGCAGAAAATAAATTCCATTAGGAATAAGTTAACAGTCGACAATAGATTTTTGACAAATATATTAGAAAAAAAATACTGCAGGTCACAGGAGGATTGATCTACATGTTGTATGACAGAGTGTCTCGAAATCTCAAAACTTCTCCATTTCACTAGATTTCTTTTGTGATATATTGCTTTCTAAATTGTTTGGTAGAAAGTTAATAGAAAAATAAAAAGTGAAAAAAACACATTATTTAATCTCTGTAGATTTATGAAGAAGAAAAAAACCTTCAAAATACTTTTTCCTACTACTGTTACACAGGAAAAAGTTTCATTTGGCACACAATTTGTAAAACGAAAGAAAAAAAAAAGAAAGTGTTTGGCATTTCGATAACCCATAGTAATGACAACAGCAAGAAAGGAAAATAGGAAAAATTACTCTTTTAAGAAAAGATGTCAGAAGACAAACCACCAAAGGCTCTAATGTCTTCTACTCTTTGCTGTCTCTGGAATACTTTCATCTGCAACATAACGTACAAAGTATTATTTACATTATGATTATATTGGTAAAGACCAGAATCAGTTTTAGTTGTGCTCTTACAGTGCCCATTGGGGTAACAATAACCATCAAGGCAAGAAGGCCTTAAACAAAATATTCCATTTGTACTGTATACTTTATTTATTTTATGGTTCATCTTCTGGGGTGCACAAATAATTTTAGGACTCTGAAAAGTCCTGTAAACTTGGGTTGAGTTTCTGTAGCTGCTAACTATTCATTGAAGATGGTGAGTTTCTCTCTTGGAAAGTACGACATTCTGCAGGCTTAAACAGTGGTGTCTCCAAAGTCCTTGTTCCAACGTATGTATGCTTCTAAGGTCTGAGGGCTCACGCTGCGTTTTATCTTTTTTAAGGATTCAGTGAAGTCAGATAATCGAATATTTCTCATCTAGATTAATAAAAAAACACATGACAATACAAATGATGAATATATCTAGAGTAGTTAACCCAGTGATGAATAAAAGCAATGATGCTATTAATGTTATACATAGATTATTCTTAGAAAATCATGCCAATCATCTTATTTTACATTTTATTTATTTATTTATTTAGGCCACATCCAGGGCATATGTAAGTTCTGGGGCCAGAGACTGAATCCAAGTCACAGCTGTAGCAATACAAGATCCTTTAACCCACTGTGACAGGCTGGGGATCAAACCTGCACCTCCGCAGTGACCTAAGACACTGCAGTAGGATTCCTAACGCACTGTGCCACAGCAGGAACTCCTTTACATATTTATCTTTAAAAAGTTTTTTTTTGGCCACACCTGTAGCATGTGGAAGTTCCCAGGTCAAGTATCAAACCTGCACCACAGGAGCAACCGAAACTGCCACAGTGACAATGCCAGATATTTAACCTACTTTGCCACAAGGGAACTCCTTACATACTATTATATATTAGGCAAGTTTGCTATATAAGAAATCCTACCAAAATGCATTTTTTATGTGTTTACTTTTTTAGATATTAAAATTTTAAATAATATATCCCATTATAAAAATAAAACATTATAGAAAATATGACAAAATACAGATAATCAGAAAAATCACTCGCAATTGCACCATTAAGACCACTATTTGGCTTATCTCCTTCCAATATTTTCTCCTGCATATAATTTCATGGAATTTTATTCTCAAGTCTCATTCACCACAAACATACCCTAGTTAAATTCATGCTAGGTTTAATCAGAAAGGAAAGAGGAGTTTATAAGATGCGCATGGGGTGTTCCTGTTGTGGCTCAAAGGAAACGAACCCAATTAGTATCCATGAGGATGTGGGTTCCATCCCTGGCCTCACTCAGAGGGTCAAGGAACCAGAGTTGCCGTGAGCTGTGGTGTAGGTTGCAGACATGGCTCAGATCTGGTGTTGCTGTGGCTGTGGCATAGGCTGGCAGCTGCAGCTCCAATTTGACCCCTAGCCTGGGAACTTCCACATGCCACACCTGTGGCCCTAGAAAAAGCAAAAAAAAAAAAAAAAAAAAATGCACATGGAACTTCGAAGGAAATACTGCTGCTTATGTCTGAAATTTTCTAATATTACTATTCCTTAATATATTTTTGAATTACTTTGGTCTTACTTTCTTGGATTTGTTTTTGGCCATGCCCATGGCATACAGAAGTTCCCAGGCCAGGGATCAAACACCTGCCACAACAGTGATTTGAGCCACAGCAGTCATGCCAGATTATTAACCCACTAGGCCACCAGGGAACTCCTTATTTTCTTAGATTTTTAATTGGCTTCGAGAATGCAGAATAAAACAATACTGAGTTAATAAATACCTAATTTTTACCTAAGAATTTATAAAAGGCAAAATGGAATTTGGCACAAAATGATCAGTATTAAACACTGTTACTTGGGCAAGGTATGGTCTGTAGGCCAAATCCAGCCCACTGCCTTTTTTTCCTGTTGTTAATAAAGTTGTGTGAACATACACACACATACACATGAATAAAATAAAACTGTCACTTGTATATACATTTTGCCTCCAAGTAAGAAATTAAAGGAAAATTGGAAACAAAACTTTTTTTTTTTTTTTTTTTTTTGTCTTTTTGCTATTTCTTGGGCCGCCCCTGCGGCATATGGAGGTTCCCAGGCTCGGGGTCGAATCGGAGCCATAGCCACCGGCCTACGCCAGAGCCACAGCAACACAGGATCCGAGCCGAGTCTGCAACCTACACCACAGCTCACGGCAACGCCAGATCGTTAACCCACTGAGCAAGGGCAGGGACCAAACCCGCAACCTCATGGTTCCTAGTCGGATTCGTTAACCACTGCGCCACGACGGGAACTCCAAGGAAACAAAACTTTAAAAACTGATATTTATCTATATTCTTTTTACTACTCTTATAAAACCCAATCTAAGCACTTCACACCCTAATATCAACATAGCATATATTAAGAAAATCAGGAGTTCCCTGGTGGCCTAGTGGGTTAAGGAGCCATCATTGTCACTGCTGTAGCATGGATCCGATCCCTGGACCGGGAATTTCCGTATATGCCAATGGTGAAGCCAAAAAAAAAAAAAAAAATCAAAAACAAACAAAATAATCAACCACACTTGCAATTCGTAGCCTAATGTGAAAAATCTTTGTCCAAAAGAAAAAGAATATATTATTACCATAATCACTGTGTGAACCCTATATGTTTCTTATTTAACTGTAAAACATACCCTGGCTCTTGCTAAAGCCCAAAATGCAGAATGATGAATATAGTTATTATCTGTGATATGCCTGAATAATATTTGTCATACGATTAAAATTTTAGGAGTTCCTGTTGTGGCTCAGCAGTAATAAACCTGACTAGTATCCATGAGGATGTGGGTTTGATCTCTGGCCTGTTCAACAGGTTAAGGATCCGGCACTGCTGCAAGCTGTGGCAAAGGTTGCCGACACAGCTAGGATCCCACACTGCTGTGGCATAGGCCAGCAGCTGCAGCTCCGATTCGACCCCTAGCCTGGGAACCTCCATATACTGCAGCCCTAAAAAAAGAAAAAAAAATTTTTTTTAATTTAAAAACTTTTGCGGGAGCTCCCACTGTGGCTCAGCATAAATGAATCTGACTAGCATCCATTAGGACGCAGGTTTGATCCCTGGCCTCTCTCAGTGGGTTAAAGGATCCATTATTGCTGTGAGCTGTGGTGTAGGTCACAGACATGTCTTGGATCTGGTGTTGCTATGGCTGTGGCATAGGCCGGCGGCTACAGGTCTGATTTGACCCCTAGCCTGGGAAGCTCCATAAGCCAGGAGTGCAGCCCTAAAGAAGACCAAAAAAAAAAAAAAAAATTAAAGCTTTTGGGAGTTTCCATTGTGGCTAGTGTAAACGAATCTGACTGAGATCCATGATGACATGGGTTCAGTGGCTGACCTCGATCAGTGGGTTAAGGATCTGGTGTTGCCATGAGCTGTGGTGTAGGTCACTGATGTGGCTTGGATCCCATGTTGCTGTGGCTATGGTGTAGGCTGGCAGCTGTAGCTGTGATTTGACCCCTAGCCTGGGAACCTCCATATGCTGCAGGTGCAGCCCTAAAAAGACAAAAAAAAAAAAAGGCATATTTATCTGGCCAAACATGATCCATTACACAAAAAGTAAATTTATAATTTACAAATGTGGTAGGCATGTTCTGACATGTCTACTAATGATTCCACCTCTTGTTATATATACATGCCCTCGTGTAAACACTTCCCCTTGAGTGTAGACTGAACCAAAGAACAGAATACAACAAAAGTGATGACATGTCACGTCTAGTATTAGCTTATGAAGACTATGACTTCCATCGTGCTGGCACTTTTTTTTTTTTTTTTTTTTGTCTTTTGTCTTTTTTGTTGTTGTTTTGTTGTTGTTGTTGTTGCTATTTCTTGGGCCGCTCCCGCGGCATATGGAGGTTCCCAGGCTAGGGGTTGAATCGGAGCTGTAGCCACTGGCCTACGCCACAGCCACAGCAACGCGGGATCCGAGCCGTGTCTGCGACCTACACCACAGCTCACGGCAACGCCGGATCGTTAACCCACTGAGCAAGGGCAGGGACCGAACCCGCAACCTCATGGTTCCTAGTCGGATTCGTTAACCACTGCGCCACGACGGGAACTCCGTGCTGGCACTTTCTTTCGTATTCCTGGCTCACTTGCTTTGATGAAGGAAACCTATATACTGGAGGGGCCCATATATTCTGAGAAAACTGAGGCTCTTAGCCCAACAATAGAAGAGGAAATGAATTTAGCAAAGACCCATGTGAGCTTGGTAGCATATCTTTCCCGTGTTGAGTCTTACAATGACTACAACAAGAGCCAACATCTTGATCATGGCTTTGTAAGAAACACTGTGCCAATTCCTTGACTGTAGCCCTCTGAGAGAGTTTGAAGCAAAGGACTCAAATAAGAATGCCCAAAGTCCTGACTGTGAAAATGTGAGATAATAAATACATGTCAAAATTTTTTTGGCCACTCCCATGGCATCCAGAAGTTCCTGAGCCAGGGATTAAACCCACGCCACAGCAGTGACAACACCAGATCCTTAACCTGCTATGCCACTAGGGAATTCCTAAACAAATGTGATTTTAAGCTGCTAAGTTTGGGGCAAATTTTTGTTACATGGCAATACATCCCTATTGCAATAGAAATACCTTGTTTTAAAATACGAGTCTGTAAGAGTTACTAAAATACGAAAACACACTAAAAATTCATTTACTCTTAGAGTAAAACAGTAACTATATTAAGGTTGACTTTGTTGAGTGAAGAAGAAAAATGTTCAAGTTTGGTTGTACCTATATTCTCAGGATGGATAAAACATACACAAAGGTTAACAGAGTGGGTATCAATGGAAAACAGGTTTCTTTCTCATGAGATAATTATGGACAGATTACTAAGAATTTCTCATATTCCCTAAGCAGCACCTACTTACTTTCATAAAATTATTATAAGGTACTAATGAAGGGGCATCAAAGCATTCATTCCATTTATAGGTCTAAGTGGCCTTCCCAATAGATCTTTATAGAAAATGCCAGGGCCTAGGAGTTTAATTTTATTTATTTATTTGTCTTTTTAGAGCCTCACCCCTGGCATATGGAGGTTCCCAGGCTAGGAGTCTAATCAGAGCTGTAGCTGCCAGCCATAGCAATGCCAGATCCGAGCCGTGTCTGCAACCTACATCGCAGCTCACGGCAATGCCAGATCCTTAACCCACAGAGCAAGGCCAGGGATGGAACCCGCAACCTCATGGTTCCTGGTTGGATTCATTTCTGCTGTGCTATGACAGGAACTCCTTTTTATTATTTTTTTTGAAAAAGTATAGATATATATATGGATAACTGAATCACTTTGCTGTACTCCTGAAACACTGTAAAGCAACTATACTTCAATAGGAAGTTCTCTTGCGGCATAGTGGGTTAAGGATTCAGTGTTATCAGTGTAGCAGCTGGGGTCGCTGCTATGACAGGTACAGGTTCAATCCCCGGCCCGTAACTTCCACATGCTGTGGGTACAGCCACAAAAAAAAAAAAAAAAAAAACACTTCAGTAAATATTATTTTTAGAAAGCTGAAGAAAATGAATTTTTAAGATAATAGCAGCTAAATACCAAAGTATGTAACTAAAACTCTCTATTTCTAAGCTTCATTTATGTCAAACACATACCAGGTAGACTGTGAAAATGGAAAGGATGGTTGCAAGAACTGTGAGAGCTTTCTTAGTAATGTAGTTGGTGAATCAACATGCACAAGATGCCTGGAGAGAACCTCAAATTTAGTTGGAAGCTTGAAGAAAAAAGACTGCGAACACTCATTCTCTCTGTTCTGACTTCTCAACAGCTGGAAAACTTTGGTAGGACACTCTGCAACGTGCAGACCCCCAGCCAGCCTCCAACCTCCAGTGCATGTCTCTGGGTTTTGTTTTGTTTTTTGGGTTTTTTCACAGTTCACATTTGAACTCCACTGGAGTTCTACTTTGTTCTATTTCAGGAATGAGGTCTCCAGGATAATGTTTTAGGTGCTATCTGAGCTATGAGATAAGTTACACAATTCAAGTCTCATTTAAAACGTCATGGGAGTTCCCATCATGGCTCAGTGGTTAATGAACCCGACTAGCAAAATACATACATACATACATACACACACACAGACACACACAGTCATTAAGTTATTTTCTATCAAATCACATTATGTAAATACTGAACAAGATAAAATTATAATAAGACACTTGAGGATTTTATAGCCTATAACAGGTTAACCCCTTGATGTTCTATTTTGTTAGTTTCTCAATAATATTTACGCTCTACTTCTTATAAAAGCAATATAATTTCCATTATAATGTAATTTATTACATTTTAAAAAACATGGTAGCCCCTTTAGGAGATAAAGCATTTCTTTTGAAAAAAAATTGCCTGCAAAATGTAGGATTGAGTATGTAAAATGATCATAACTGTATGATTAATCTTTTTAAAAAAAATTTTTTTTATGACCACATCTATAGCACATGGAAATTCCTGGGACAGGGATTAAATCCAAGCAACAGGTGTGACCTATGCTGCAGCTCTAGCAATGCCAGACCCTGTAACCCACTGCAATGGTCCAAAGATCAAACCTGTACCTCCTCAGGGACTCCAGCCACTGCAGCTGCATTCTTTTTTTTTTTTTTTTTGTCTTTTTAGGGCTGCACTCGCGGCATAGGGAGGTTCCCAGGCTAGAGGTCTAATCGCATCTGCAGCCGCTGGCCTATGCACAGCCACAGCAATGCCAGATCTGAGCTATATCTGCAACCTAAACCACAGCTCACAGCAACGCTGGATCCTTAACCCACTGAGCAAGGCCAGAGATCAACTTGTGTCCTCATGGATACTATTTCTGCTGAGCCTCGACAGGAATCCCCTGTATAGTATTTTTTGTGCATTACCAAGGAACACCATAAGAGACTGTAATTTGATAGTTGTTCATATTTGAAAATGAAGCAAAATTAATTTTTTTCTAGTTTCTAATCAAATAAGCTAGAAGAATTCAGACAAAAGAAAGGTTTTACAGTATAGAAAATCAGGACAAAAGAAAGATAACTGTAAAATAGTATACCTCACTGGCAGACATATTCTTCACTTGTTCTGGTTTCAGTTCTGAAAAATATAAAAGTCAACCACTTAAAAAAAAATTTCCAAGCTTAAATTGCCTAAGAGCAAAATGAAGTGCAATAACCTAAAAGTATACTTTGAATATAAATCATATTAAGAGCATGTACAATTTACAAATGCTTACAATAATATTCCTACTTAGGAAGCATTCAATTTATTTATATATTGCTCAAGAACAACAGAATTTACAAATTTGAGAATAAAAAATAAAATAATGCAACTTGTTCTTTAAAAAAGGCATTAGTTTTTTTTGGTTTTTGTTTTGGTCATGCCTATGAATGTGGAAGGTCCCAGGCAAGGGATCAGACCCAAGCTGCTGCAGTGATAACAACAGATTCTTACACTGCGTCACAAGAAAAGTCTAAAAGCATTAGAGGTTTTTTGTTTTTTTGCCTTTTTGTCTTTCTAGGGCCACACCTGAGGCATATGGAGGTTCCCAAGCTAGGCATCAAATCGGAGCTGTAGCTACCAGCCTACACCAGAGCCACAGCAATGTGGGATCCGAGCCACGTCTGCAACTACACCACAGCTCACTGCAACGCTGGATCCTTAAACCACTGAGAGAGGCCAGGGATTGAACCTGAGTCCTCATGGATGCTAGTCCGGTGCGTTAACTGCCAAGCCACAATAGGAACTCCAGTTTTTTGGGTTTTTTTTAAAGCCAAAAACTGTCTGCTTCAGAATAATAGTCATGATGTTCTAAAAGATAACCAATGACTTATACATTAGCTACTGTTTCTGAATCCAATATTTGAATTATATTTCATGCCTCCAGCAGTAAGAAAGCTTAACTAAAATGCTTGACCCTGAGTTTCCAAATATATTCTCAAGGTTACATTTATTATTCTCTAAAGCAGCAGTTCTTAATCAGTACCCTGTGTCACTATGGGAGTTGTGTTCAGGAAGGTGCATGCTGCAGGTTCTATTTTACCACCATAGCCAGTAATCTGAATGTATACCTGAAAGCATGACCCTTCTACTGCCCATGCTGCCTGTGGATAAGTAGCTGAGAACATCTACTCTAGAGTGCTATATTAATTTAATATAAGCTAAAAATGATCAGAATCAACAAATGACCTTGAATTAAAAACACAGCTATGAAGGGAGCTCCCGTTGTGGCTCAGCAGTTCATGAATCACACTAGCATCCATGAGGACACACGTCTGATCCCTGACCTTGCTCAGTGGGTTAAGGATCCCGCATTGCTGTGAGCTGTGGCAGAGATCACAGGCATGGATTGGATCCTGAGTTGCAGTGGTTGTGGTGTAGGCCGGAAGCTGTAGCTCTGATTAGACCCCCAGCCTGGGAACATCTATATGCCACAGATGCAGCCATAAAAAGACAAAAAACAAGAAAAAAAACCCCACAGCAATGAATGATAGACTCTGCTGCAATTTTTCAAAATATAACATATAACAATAAAAGCAGAAACTTTTATTTATATGTTTCCTTAAGAATACTGAAATGAAAAGAACCAATAGGTAAGAACATCTCCCTTTTACTTTTCTTTTTCACTTGCTTAAAAAAGTTCTCTCGGAGTTCCCGTCGTGGCACAGTGGTTAATGAATCCGACTAGGAACCATGAGGTTGCGGGTTCGATCCCTGGCCTTGCTCAGTGGGCTAAGGATCCAGCGTTGCCGTGAGCTGTGCTGTAGGTTGCAGATGCGGCTTGGATTCCCCGTGCTGTGTCTCTGGCGTAGGCTGGCAGCTACAGCTCCTATTAGACCCCTAGCCTGGGAAACTCCATATGCCTCGGGAGTGGCCCAAGAAATGGCAAAAAGACAAAAAAAAAGTTCTCTTTTTCTTTAGTTTTCTGCTACTAACCTACCAGCAAGAAGTGAAACCTGCTGTCTAGAACAAGGCTCATGATCCACTGATCCATGGACTGTCGTATGGTCGGTGAGCTAAGAACAGTTTCACTTTCTTTTTTGTTAATAAAAAAATAAATAAACAAGAATACAGAACAGAGAGCATTATGTGGCCCATGAGCCTAAAATGTTTACTACTAGGCTTTTTTCAGAAAGGTTTGCTAACTCTGTCTAGAAACTTTCTATCGAGTTTTATGTTAAGTTTTCCACTGACATGCTTTTATTGCTTTCCTACTAATCAAAAAGATCTCTCAATTAGGGACTTCTTAAAACTTCTGAAGGAGTCTAATAAACAGTTACAAATGTTCCAAGCTTTTGTATTCTTACCTCGGATAGGACCCAGGGCTGCATCTTTTGCCAAAGCTGTTAGATCACTTCCTGAGTATCCGTCGGTCAATCTGAGAATGAGAAGGAAGAAAGAGCAACTTATTTTCACCTCTGCAGAAATAAAATCTCTATGTAGTAAATGAGTAAAACCCAGTTTTCCTCTGTCATCAAGCAGACATGAATGTGTTTTGATTTTAAGGGCACAGAAAGGCCCAATTCCTAAAAATGAATAAAACAGTCTTCTGGTTCACTGTAATGCCTCAAATTTTTGTCATTAGAACTTTCTTTAGATAAAGTACACTGTATTTCCAGGAATCTCCATTAAACTGTAAATATGTCTCCTGGAAAGGTAACATCTATAAGCCATTGCTGGGTAATGGACACATAAATGCAATTACTTCTCTGTAAGTCAAAAGAGTTTTTATCTCAACAAAGAGAACTGCCTTGATGAAATGATGGCCAATCAAGGAAGATTTCTTTCCAGGTAGGACAGGCAGGGTGAAGAAAGGGCCTAGGGTAGGAAACACTGGCAAAAAGAGGCACACCTGAACGGGATGCCACAATGGAGAATCCTGGGCAGCCAAGAGATTATCAACGGGAACTAAGAATTGGGGAGGCAAAGCAGAAGAGGAAAATAAAAGGGGGGGGAAGCATTTACTTATCATGTATTATGTTAAACACCTATACAAACATTAGTAGAACACTTTATTGGAATGACAAAGGGGTATCTCAAGATTTCCAAGTATTTCTTTTTTTTGCTTTCTTTTCCTTCTTTTTTTTTTTTTTTTTTTTTTTTTTTTTGCTGGCCATGTCTGTGGCCTGCAGAGAAGTTCCAGGACCAGGGGTGAAACCACGCCACAGCAGAAACCCAAGCCACAGCAGTGACAATGTTGGCTCTTTAACCTGCTGAGCCACCAGGAAACTCCTAGTGTTTGCTCTTTTTTCATAAGTATTTGGGAATCAGCTTTTTTATTAAAATTACTAGCTATTCACAGTTATTGAATATTTTAAATTACTTTGAGATTTTTCAATGACTAAAAATTCATGAGTGCATCTCCTATTATTCACTTTCTACTCACATACAGTACTCACAAAAAAAGTTGAAGACATCAAAGTTAAAACAAATTCATGTAATACAAAAGAACATGTTTGTTTATTTATTTATTTGTGTATTTATTTATTTTTTAGGACCACATCCAAGGCATATGGACAGTCCCAGGATAGAGGTAGAATCGGAGCTGTAGGCTGCAGCCTACACCACAGCCACGCCAGATCTGAATTGCATCTGCAACCTATGCCTCGGGCTGCAGCAACACTGGATCCTCAACACACTGAGGGAGGCCAGGGATTGAACCTACATCCTCATGTATGCTAACTGGGTTCTTAACCCACTGAACCACAATGGAAACTGCCAAAAGAACAAGTTTAAATGAAAATATCTGGGTTGGTGTGGGCAGATATGAGATAATTTAAATTTTAAAAATGACTTTAATCCACTTATAAGTTTATATAAAGAATACAGGGAGTTCCCATTGTGGCTCATCGGGTTACAAACCCGACTAGCACCCATAAGGATTCGGGCTCGATCCCTGGCCTTGCTCAGTGGATCAAGGATCCAGTGTTGCTGTGAGCTGTGGTGTAGGTCACAGGTGTGGCTTAGATCTGGCGTTGCTGTGGCTGTGGCATTGGCCAGCAGCTGGCAGCTCCAATTCCATCCCTAGCCTGAGAACTTCCATATGGCCCAGGTGTGGCCTTAAGAAGTGGAAAGAAAAAAAAAAAAAGACACAGTATCATCATTGTGTATTTAGGTCAAATCTTCTAGAAGATCTGGAAATTAAAATTTAGACACCATGTATATAAAAAAAATGAGATAAGAGAGAAGGTAAAGGAAGTAGAGAATGAAACAAGAAGTCTTCTGATAAATAACTTATACACTTCATACATAAGCTTACTTTGAACAAAACCAAAAATGACTTCTTTAAAAAAAAAAAAAAAAAGCTGCAAGAGAGACCAAACCAAATTACTCACCTAGCAAGTTGTGCCAGTTCCTTTTGGGTCAGTGGGCTTCCTTGTTTACATAATAGATTTTTTAATAAAAGTAGTCGTGTCTGAAAAGAAATATTCAAGAATTATCACTACTGTACAACACAGGGAACTATATCCAGTCTCATGATGGAAGACAGTATGAGAAAAGGAATGTTTATATATATATATATAAACATATATATATGACTGTGTCACATTGCTGTACACAGAAATTGGCACAATATTTTAAGTCAACTATAATAAAGAAAAAAATTTTTCAAATAAAAAAAAAAAGAACTATCAGTCCTAAGAATTAGCTTACATATCCAGGAATTAGGTTCAAATCCCAACTCTCATTTAGAAGCTGAATGATCTTATACAAACCACTCTGCCCCTCAGAGTCTCACTTGTATTTGCTAAAACAGCTTTTTTTTCTCTTTAGGGCCACACTGGTGGCACACGGAAGTTCCCAGGCTAGAGGTTGAACTGGAGCTGCAGCTGCTAGCCTATGCCTCAGTCACAGCAACATGGGATCCAAGCCGCATCTGTGACCTATGCCACAGCTTGTGGCAACACCAGATCCTTAACCCACTGAGGGAGGCCAGAGATCAAACCTGAATTCTCATGGAGACTATGTTGGGTCCTTAACCCACTGAGCTACAATGGGAACTCCAAAAAACAATTTTTACAAAGTACCTGAAAGAGTTAAAGGCAATTCAAATAAAGCACTGAGCAAGTAGCTGATCTCACTAGAAAGAATGTTAAGGGTCTGAGCTGGAAAACCACAGTTTAAAGAAAAACAACCAGTTTTATAGAGGTATGAATTCATATAGCATGGAACGTCATCTGTTTTCAGTGTATAATTTAATGACATTTAATAATTTAGAGTCATGCAACCATCACCAAAATCCAATTTTAGAACATTTCCATCACTCCAAAAAGTCAACCTGTGCATCTCTGCAGTTAACCCCTGCTTCCACTAATAACTTTAGCCAGTACCTACTTTTTGTTTCTAGAAATTTGCCTTTTCTGGACATTTCATATAAATGTAATCATATGACAGGTAATCTTTTGCACCTGGCATCTTTCACTTAGTATAATATTTTTGAGGTTCATCCATATTATGGTATATATAAGTAACTCATTCCTTTTATTGCTAAACTGTATTCCATTAAATGGATATACCACTTTCATTTATCTAGTCACCAATTGGTGACTATTTTATTTTATTTTTACAGCCACACCTATGGCATGTAGAAGTTCCCGGGTTATGGGCCGAATCAGAGCTATAGCCGCAGGCCTATACCACACTCACACCAGATCCAAGCTGCACCTGTGATCTATGACACAGCCTGTGGCAATGTCAGATCCTTAACCCACTGGCCAGGGATTGAACCCATATTCTCATAGACACTATGTTGGGTTCTTAACCCTCTGAGCCACAGTGGGATCTCCTGAGGACTATTTTACATTCTTTGCAGTTCTTGGCTACTACTTAAAATGCTGTTATAGGCATTCTCTTATGACTCAGTGGGATAAGGAACTGGGGTTGTCATTGCAGTGACTTGGGTTGCTACTTGGTACGGGTTCGATGTCTGGCTTGGGAACTTCCATATGCTGCAGGCAGAGCCAAAAACATTTTAAGAAGATTCCTTTTTTCCTTTTGTCTTTTCTGGGGCCGCACCCGTGGCATATGGAGGTTCCCAGGCGAGGGATCTAATGAGAGCTGTAGCCGCTGGCCTATGCTAGAGCCACGGCAACGCAGGATCTGAGCCGCATGTGCGACCTACACCACAGCTCACGGCAATGCCGGACCCTTAATCCACTGAGCAAGGCCAGGGATCGAACCTGCAACCTCACGGTTCCTAGTTGGGTTCGTTAACCACTGCGCCATGATGGGAACTCCAGAAGATTCTTGAACATGTCTTTGTGTAAAACATGTTTTCAAATCTCTTGGGTAGATTCTTAGGAATGGAATTGTTGGGTCTTACACACTAAGTTTATGTTTATCTTTTTAAAAAACTGCCAAACTTTTCCAGTGTAGCTATACCATGCATTGGAAGACTTAATACTGTCAAGATGGTAGTTCCTGTTTGTCCTAAAAAAACAAAAAACAAAAAACAAAACCCACATAGATACATACCTCCTCATTTGGCAAAGACACATATACCCGTTTGATGAAACGCCTAAAAAAAGGATTACAGTTTTGAATTTAAAGATAATTCAGTTTAAGTAGCAGACAACAAGAACAAAGTTTTAAGTATAATGCTCAAGGCGTCTGAATACATTTTAGTAGTCAACAATGTAAAAAGTTATTTTTAGAATTACTTGTTTAAAAACCCTTAATTTAGTATTGTCAGAATTAATCATTATATACACATACTTTTAACACTTTAAAACAGAATATCTGATATAAAAAGTTGAATAAACAGATTTCTGCTGTCTTCTTGAAACTATAAACAACTAAAACCAATAAGGACAAGACAAATAGCAATGTAAACTCCATCATCAACAAACTAGGTAACATTTACAGAACTAAAATGTATGAAGAAGAGGGCAGTTAAAATTGTGCTGACAAAGGAGAATGAATACACATAGGTCCTGCCACTGCAGATTCTAGACATGGCCGTCAGAGCACAGAAGGAACGGAGAGAGTGCACTCTAAGAGGTAAGAGAACTAACCTCCCCACATTTAAACAAGCATGTGAGGAATTGCTCTGCAAATCCTGTGACCCAGTGAGTAGCAAGGGACTGGCAAGGAAGGTGAGACTGAACAAAGAAAACTCAAAGACACATCATCTTTGTAAGAAGACATCAGATGACATCAGATGACAAGCTTTCGTACAGTGAGCAATCTCCTTCCACTGAAGAAGACCAAATAAATCCAATCTCTTATTTACACACAAATACGCTTCTTTTACGGGTAGGGCTTTGTTGTGAGTCAGGGAGACTACCCATTGTCCAGGGTATTCATACAACAACTCAAGATCCTTGCTTGAAATCTTAACTTTTCTGGCTCTTCTCCTACACTATCCTTCCAAAACTAGGTTTTCCAAGAAAACTCTCTCATTCAATTAAAAAAGATAAGCAAAACAGGCAGCAGCATAGGACTGATTTTTCAAAAGTGCCAACAGAGAGGGAAAGAAATAGAATAAACATAAAACACGTAAGATGAAGAACATACATAAGAGGATTTGTTCACAGAGCAAATTAAAATTGTGACCCAATATCTTTCCACAAAATGAAATAATTTAATTTTTTAAAAAGGCTTCTATAAAAGAGCTCAATGAAATATAAGGGCTTAAGGAAATAAAACAACAGAAGATGAAAAATGGGACTGCAGAGATAAAGAAAGCAATAAAAAAGAAAACAAAAATGACCACAGAAACAATGGTTACAAAAGTAGTAGTAAGAAGGGAGTTCCCATCGGCACAGCGGAAATGAATCTGACTAGGAACCATGAGATTGTGGGTTTGATCCCCTGGGCCTCGCTCAGCCAGTTAAGAATCTGGTGTTGCCATGGCTGTGGCATAGACAACAACAGCTATAGCTCTGATTTGACCACTAGCCTGGGAACCTCCATATGCCATGAGTGCAGCCCTTAAAAAAAAAAGAAAGTAGTAGTAGGAAGGAGATTAGATGCTAGCCCAAGAAAAGATAAGGATTAACAAACAGGAAAATAGAAAAAAAACAAACTAAAAAATACCTAAGAGTTTAAAGAGATTAGAAAGGAAATTACAGATATGAAAGACAAAATATGCAACATAATGCATAAATTGCATGCAAAAGGAAATATTAAGGGGAAAAAAAAAAGAAAGGCGGTATTCAAAATAACTTGCCCCAAACAAAGGAGGTTTCAAACTATCAATTTAAACAAACACCAAATACCAGAAAAAATACAGATCAATGTATTTTTCAAATAAGCAGATTTCAACAGTTGAAAACTGTATCCAATAAAGAGAAAAAAAAAATCCAGGTAACATATTAATGTGAATAAAAGCAGGCTGGCTTCAGATTTTCACTTTGCATCAATCCAATCCTAGAAACAATAGGACAATGTTACAAATTCCTCAGGAAAAAAAATAGGAGGCCTAAGAACTTTATGCTGAGTCAAAATGTCCTTCCAATAGGAAAGGAACAAATTTGTTTAAACACAGAAGAATGTAGCTCCCATGAGCTCCCTTTTATCAGCTTTTCATGAACCCCAGTAAAAGAGGACAAAAATCAGATTTGGAATTTTAAGATACTTTAATACAACCCAGAAGATATAAGCGATTTGCCTAAAACCATAAAGTCAAAAATAGTTTTCGGGGTATCATGCTGGCCCTGTCCTCAAAATCTTTATTTGGTAACAAGAGGCCATGGGATGGACACGGAGAGGAAATAATTAATTTAGTCTTCAAACTGAGAGCAAAGGAAACGAGAAATTTGAGATGAACATATGAATAAACACGTCTGTAATAAACATCTGTGTTTCTGGAGTTCCTGTCGTGGCTCAGTGGTTAACGAACCTAACTAGTATCCATGAGGACTTGGGTTCAATCCCTGGCCTTGCTCAGTGGGTCAAGGATCTGACGTTGCCATGAGCTGAGGTGTAGGTCGAAGACATGGCTTGGATTCCCCCATTGCTCTTGGTGTGATGTAGGCCAGCAGCTGCAGCTCCAATTCGACCCCTAGCCTGGGAACCTCCATATGCCACAGGTGCAGCCCTAAAAAAGACAAAAAATAAAATAAAATAAATGTGTGTTTCTATGTAAATTTCCCTACCTGAGAACAGCCTCATCAAGCTCTTGTGGCCTGTTAGTTGCACCCATTACAAGCACTCTGTCATCTCCAGCAGATTGTACCTATAAGCCAAAACTTTTTTTCAGTACTTTTTAGACAATAAAAAAAAACAAAGAAAAACATAATAAAGACAACTATTTCTAATTTGGGGCATTCAATAGGAAAATACATACACTGAAATCTATTGCCTTAAAAATATCATAATCAGGAGTTCCCATCATGGTTCAGTGGTTAACGAATCCGACTAGTAATCACGAGGTTGTGGGTTTGATCCCTCACCTCGCTCAGTGGGTTAAGGACCTGGTGTTGCCATGAGCTGTGGTGTAGGTCACAGACGCGGCTCGGATCCGGCATTGCTGTGGCTGTGGCTGTGGCATAGGCCGGTGGCTACAGCTCCGATTAGACCCCTAGCCTGGAAACCTCCATATGCCTTGGGGGTGTGCGGCCCTAGAAAATACAAAAAGTCAAAAAAAAAAAAATCATAATCAATACTTACACCATCAAATTCTATTAAAAATTCAGTTTTTAGACGTCTACTGGCATCATGTTCTCCTTCTCTTCTTTCACGCAAAAGGCTATCAACTTCATCTAAAGTAATGCAAGGATAAGACTTTAGTATAGCAGAAATTGAGAGAACACTGTAAGTCAACTATACTTTAACAAAACAAACAAACAAACAAACAAATAATAAAACAAGGATACGACTTTAATTAAAAGCCAAGCTGGGAGTTCTCAATGTGGCTCAGCAGGTTAAGGACCCAGCATTGTCACTGCAGCAGCTCGGGTTGCTGCTGTGGCACCAGTGTGACCCTGGCCCAGGGAACTTCCACATGCTTTGGACATGGCAAAGGAAAAAAAAAAAAAAAGGCAAAGGCCAAGCTATATGAGTCACCTGAGATTAATCTAGTTTACCATAAGTTATTAATACAGTGGATGCTACTCAGTTCTTTAGATAGTCTTTAATTGTGTGCTTCTTTAAAACTTCTTCCTTCTGAATAATCTTTCCTATCACAGCTTTCACATTTGGAGAGGGGAATTTTACAACTGTTCAACTAACTTAGTTGGAGAACATGTTCTTACCTATAAAAATTATAGAAGGCTGAAGTTCTCGAGCCACAGCAAAAAGAGCTCTCACCAATTTTTCTCCTTCTCCTACCTAAAACAAGGCATTATACAGTGTTATACCCATAAAATTCAACGTTATTCCAGCTTTTTAAATTATACTATTGAAAGTCTAGAACCTAGGAATTTAATTTTCTTTCTTTGCAACAACCAAAGATTTGGTTTAAGGAATGAGGGATAAAGGAGGTGGAGGGATGTTACCGAATTGTCCCTTATAATTTTAGAAAATACACCACTTATTTATTATTTAAGACAGTTGGTAAGTACTTTTAAAAATGAACTATATCTCTGTCTTGCTTCACTCTGCATCCCTAAGATTTGAGAATGGAAGAGCTATTAGGGCTATAACTAGTGAGAAGCTGGAATACTAAGGGGGAGAGAGAGAGACGCAGCACATATTCCTTAAGCCCTAGGTTGCAGGGTATATTCACAGAAGCAGTAAGCTGCAAAGTGCTCTCCTAAACAAAACTTGCTCTAAGAACACCTTGAAAACCTATTCTCACAATATCACTGTCTCACAATATTTACTGACAGAGATATTCTCACAATATCACTGGCAATAAGTACCAAAGTATTTCTAGATCTAGGAGCTTTATGAGCTCCTTGAGACAGTCCCAGGGGCTGAGATACTATACCAAAGCCATTCTATGCACTAAAGCATCTAACGAAAGGGTCATGAGGTTTGGGGCAATCTAGTTAAATAAAAGGAAAAAAGGAATGGTCCTAGATTTAGAATCATCAAAAATATTCTCAGAGCCAGAAGGAACTATAAGAGATCATCTCTTTATGACATCAATCCTTTATAAGTGACACTTTCTTAAAGTCAGCTCAGATATGAAATTTAGATTGGAATTCCTATCCTCTAAGTTCCAAGATAGTATTTTCTGTTATAGTATGTGCATAATGTGGGCAAACCTACTTTAACAACTACTTTATGTATAAAATTTCACTTTGGAAGCAAAATTTAACCAGGAAGAGAATCATTTTATAGTTACTTTCAATTAATTTATAAAATTGAAAATAAATAAAAAATTTTTAAATTGAGAATACTGCCAATACCTGATCTTGGATTTCTAGCCTCCAAAATATAAGACAATAAATTTCTATTGTTTAAGTCATCCAGTTTGTGGTACTTTAATACAAAGCCCTAGCAAATCAATACAGCATTTGACAGGACAATTTTAATTTTAAAAGAGTCTAACAAATGCACATAACTTTGTATTTTGAGGAGTGATATTTGGGAGTTCCCATGGTGGTTCAGTGGCAACAAACCCGATGAGTATCCACGAGGATGCAGCTTCAATCCCTGGCCTTGCTCAATGGGCTAATGATCTGGCTTTGCCATAAACTGTGATGTAGGTCACAGATGCAGCTCAGATCCCGGGCTGCTGTGGCTGTGGTGTAGGCCACAGCTGCAGCTCCAATTCAACCCCTAGCCTGGGAATTTCCATGTACTGAGGGTGCAGCCTTAAAAAGACAAAAAAAGAAAAAAAAAAAAAGAGTGATATTTATCATGTCTAGAAAATAGACATAAAACTCAGAAAAAAACATTTTTGTGTAATGTTATAACTATTTATACTTAACATATTAACATTTAGACAGTAACTTAAAATATGATATTTGAAAGAATACTCACATATTTTGAAGTTAGACTTGCAGCACTTATATTAAAGAAGGTTGCATTAGATTCTGCAGCTACTGCTTTAGCCTTTAAAAATCACAAAGGTAAATATTACATAGTTCAATTGCTTTAAAAAGATAAACACATTTGATCAATTTAAATACTAGAACAGTTTCGCTAAAAATATAAGGTATGACACAACTCCCAACATATAGTAATCAATGTTTCCTTTCCAGCAATGAGGAAAAAGTCTAGGAAGAGCTATGCTTCTTTCTACACTCTTTTACTCTAAGAAAGAACTGACAGAGGTTAAAAAAAAATACATGGTGTTACTCTAGTTATAGAAAGACAACTAGTTAGAGAAAGAAAAACAGCTAAGGGAAAAAATTACTCTTTGCCTATCTATGTTTTCCCTCTAGGAAAGCTATTCAGGACAAAGAGGTATCCAGATCCTGGCATAAACTTTTGGTAAAGGATATGGGAAAAAAATATTTGTTGTATGTCAATTATGCCTCAATTAAAAAAAAAAAGACATCTTATGCTATTTTATTTAAATAAAGCTGTTAAAATAGTAAAAAAAAAAATCACAGGAGATACTCAATATAGTAAAGTAAGCTCTTCTATTTATTAACTTGGGAATATAGTGAAAGTTATATTATTAAATTTAGCTAGCTCTAAATTACTACCGAAGATAACATATATGGTTTTCCACCTACTTCTTCATTAAAAACTAGCTAAAAAACTTAAGAGGGTATATTATAACAAAAAGCAAGTCATGAATAATAGACTCAGAGTTCCTGTCATGGCTCAGCGGTTGACAAACCCAACTAGTATCCTTGAGGTTGCAGGTTCGATCCTTGGCCTTTCTCAGTGGGTTAAGGATCTGGTGTTGCCATGACCTGTATGTAAGTTGCAGATACGGCTCAGATCCTGCACTGCCGTGGCTGTGGCTATGGTGTAGACCAGCAGCTGTAGCTCCCATCTGACTCCTAGCCTGGGAACTTCCATATGCCATGGGTGCAGTCCTAAAAGACAATAAATAAGTAAATAGTAGACTTTATGGGCAATAAAAAATTTTTTTTCGATATATCCCTAGTATCTCAGTAGAACATGCAAATTTAAAAAGAATTCTTACCAGCATTGTTTTCCCATTTCCAGGTGGACCAAAGAGTAACAATCCTCTGGCAGGAGCTCTAAGACCTGTGAACAACTTAAAAATATATACTTTAACTCACAACTATGATTCTGGAGGTACGTTTCCCAGACAGTTAAACTATTATTTGTTATCTAAAAAGCACCCATTTTACAGCAGCAGCCTTCCAAAGAGAGCTGTCCAGAGCTCTAAAGAGAACACATAATCAGGAGTTCTCGTGGAGCAGAGGAAATTAATCCAACTGGGATCCATGAGGTTACGGGTTTGATTCCTGGCCTCAACCAGTGGGTTAAGGATCTGGCATTGCCGTGAGCTGTGGTGTAGGCCGAAGACTCGGCTCAGATCTGGCATTGCTGTGGCTGTGGCATAGGCTGGCAGCTACAGTTCCAATTAGACCCCTAGCCTGGGAACCTCCATATGCCACCAGTATGGCCCTATAAAGACAAAAAAAAAAAAAAGAGAACATGTAATCAACAAATTAGTATAATTAGTAAAAACAGAAGAAAATAAAATGAAGTAAAACCAAATCCTCATTGATAGAAATGAAAAGCAGACTTGGGAATTCCCATTATGGTGCAGCAGAAATGAATCCGACTAGTAACCATGAGGTTTCAGGTTCGATTCCTGGCCTCACTCAGTGGGTTAAGGATCCAGCGTTGCCGTGAGCTGTGGTGTAGGTCACAGATGCGGCTCGGATCTGGCGTGGCTCTGGCTCTGGCGTAGGCCAGCAGCTGTAGCTCTGATTCGACCCCTAGCCTGGGAACCTCCATATGCCATGGGTGTGGCCCTAAACAGCAAAAAAAAAAAAAAAAAAAAAAAAAAAAAAGCAGATTGGACAAATAAGACATTGAACATAGGTCTCCTTCTATACTCGCTTTAGAAATCTCATCAAAATAAAAGCAAATGAATAAAAAAGATATAAACCTTTAAAACAAACAAAAATCCAGGAAAGAACAGAGGACACAAGTTTTTGTAGATGGAGAATTGACAAAATGTGGTAAATTATTTAACAGAGTTGAGGTAGCTAAAACATAAACGCCTGTTTGTGAAAGGATACCCAGATACAAGGAGCACATTAAATAAACCCTAGAAGGAGTTCCCACCATGGCAGAGTGGGTTAAGAATATGACAGCAATGGTTCGGGTCAATCCCGTGCCACCTGGCGCAATGGGTTAAAGGATCCGGCATTTGCTGAAGCTTCAGCATAGGTGGTAGCTGTGGCCTGGATTCATAGCCTGGCCTAGGAACTTCCACAGGCCACAGATGTGGCCATAAAAAATAAAAATAAAAATTAAGGAGTTCCCACTGTGGCTCAGCAGGTTAAGAATATGATGAGTATCTATGAGGATGCGGGTTGATCCCTTGCCTTGCTCAGCAGGTTAAGGATCCAGTGTTTCCCTGAGCTGTAGCTCTGATTAGACCACTAGCCTGGGAACTTCCACAGGTGCAGCCACAAAAAGCAAAAAATAAGTAGTTAATTAATTAAAAATAAAAAACCCTGGAAAAGCTCGGGAACTGGAGGCATCAAGTACCACAGAAAGGAACAGTTAAGAGAGGTGGCCAAAAAGAAGAGAAGGGATTCACAAGTTTGTATGACTAAAAACTGAACCCATGCTCCTGCCCCTACCAAGAGCACTCTGGCAAGTACCCCTCTTCCACAACCAAAGGAGGAAGTTTAACTTACTCATTCATTTAAATTTTATGGCTGCACCTGCAGCATATGGAAGTTCCCAGGCCAGGTTCTGAATTCAAGCTGCAGGTGAGACCTACACTGCAGCTGCAGCAATGCTGCATCCTTTAACCCAATGCATCAGGCTGGGGATGGAACCTGAGCCTCTGTAGTGACCTGAGCCACTGCAGTTGGATTCTTAACCCACTGTGCCACAGTGAGAACTCTGGGAAGTTTTATTCTTTAAGGAAATTAAACCAGAGTCTCCAAACTCACAGATACCAGGCATGATGGGAGAATCAAGGGTGAAGCACCAGGATAATAAGACTTTGCTCAGGAGTGAAGATATATGTACTTTATGTTCAACCATATGAACTGGCTGATATTAACTTAAAAAAAAAAAGTTTTGAGTGGTTTTAAGTTTACAAAAAATTTAATGAAAAGTACAAAGAGTTTCCATATAACTCCTCACCTCCCCCGTTTCCCCTACTATTAACACCTGCATTAGCACTGTACATTTAATATAGCTGATGCATATTGATACATTAAAGTCCACAGTTTACATTCGAGTTCACTATTTGTGTCCCATATCCACCAATGCAGTTTCATATCACAGTTTCACTACCCTAAAGTACCACTTCTGTACCATTCATTTATCCCTCCCTCTTTCCTCATGAACCCTCGGCAACCACTGATCTTTTTACTGTCTCCATAGTTATTCCAGAAAGTCACATAGTTGGAATCATACAATATTAGCCTTTTCAGATTGGCTTCTTTGATTTAGTAATATGCATTTAATATTCCTTTATGTATCTTGGTGGCTTGACAGCTCATTTCTTTTTTAAAAATTGTTTTCGTTGGGAGTTCCCGTGGTGGCTCCGTGGTTAATAAATCCGACTAGGAACCATGAGGTTGCAGGTTCGATCCCTGGCCTTGCTCATTGGGTTAAGGATCCGGTGTTGCCATGAGCTGTTGTATGGGTCGCAGACACGGCTCGGATCCCGAGTTGCTGTGGCTCTGGCATAGGCCAGCAGCTATAGCTCCGATTTGACCCCTAGCCTGGGAACCTCCATATGCCGTGGGAGCGGCCCAAGAAATGGCAAAAAGACCAAAAAAAAAGACAAAAAAAAAAAAAGAAAAAAAATTTTATAGGCATTCCCTTGTGGTGCAGTGGGTTAAGGATCCAGCCTTGTCACTGCTGTAGCTCAGGTCACTGTTGTGGTGCAGGTTCAGTCCCTAGCCTGGGAACTTCCATATAGAACAGGCATAGCCAAAAAATAAATTTTTCCATTATAGTCAATTTACATTGTTCTGTCAATTGATAGCTCACTTTTTAGTGCTGAATATTACATTATACAGATACAACATTGCTTCTCCACCAGCGATGAATAAGAGTTCCTATTGCTCTACATTGCCACTAATATCTGATGTTGTCAGAGTTTTGAATTTTAGTCATCCTGAGAAATCGTATTGTTTAACTTGCAATTACCTAATGATAAATCATGTTCAGTATTTTTTTCAAATGCATTTCACCTTTGCATCTTCTTTGATGAGGTGTCCATTCAAATCTTTTTGCCCACATTTTAATTGGATTGTTTATTTTTTTATTGTCGAGTTTTACAAGTTTCTTGGGCCGCTCCCGCGGCATATGGAGGTTCCCAGGCTAGGGGTCCAATCAGAGCTGTAGCCACTGGCCTACACCACAGCCACAGCAACACGGGGATCCAAGCCGAGTCTGCAACCTACACCACAACTCATGGCAACACTGGATCTTTAACCCACTGAGCAAGGGCAGGGACCAAACCCGCAACCTCATGGTTCCTAGTCGGATTCATTAACCACTGCGCCACGAGAGGAACTCCTAATCTGTTTCTTAAGATCCATGATATAATAATCTGTGTGAATATAGCTGTGTTTAAATATATGTATTTTATTCTGTAAAAAAAAAAAATTAAAAAAAGAGTAAAGCAGAAGCTGAATGACTTCTAGTACAGTCCAGGTATTTTCCTACTACCGTTACAATTTTAGACACTTTTTTTTTTTTTTTTTGGTCTTTTTGCCATTTCTTGGGCCACTCCCACGGCATATGGAGGTTCTTAAGCTAGAGGTTGGGCTGGAGCTGTAGAGCTGTAGCTGCCAGCCTACACCAGAGCTACAGCAACGTGGGATCTGAGCCACGTCTGCAACCTATACCACAGCTCATGGCAACTCCGGATCCTTAACCCACTGAGCAAGGGCAGGGACCAAACCCAAAACCTCATGGTTCCTAGTCGGATTCGTTAACCACTGAACCACAACGGGAACTCCTAGACATGTTTTTATACCCTAAAAAAGCACAATATTTAATAAATACTAAAACCCACACTTTAGAATTAGATGGTAGCTATAGCATTGAGGAGGCAGTCTAATCTTGGGTATTTTATTTATTTCATTTCCTAGATCTACCACTTAACTATAATCCTGAGCAAGAAATTTAGGTTTTAGGACTAGTATATCAACAAAATCCTTTTCATGTCTACAATTACATGAATCTCTTCAACAAGCATCTTTTTGTCAGTACTCATTCTGCTGCATTCACTAGTCTTATATAACCCCAGGTAAAAAGCCCAAAATGTAAGCTATGATATGTTTCCACAAAGTGTGGCCTGAAATGGTACAGAAGATAAATCTAGATCACATATGGACAAATCATTTCTATTTTAATAATTCTCAAATTTTTATTGTGTTAGCAAAATCTCAATTAGTATATCAAACCAGTCATTGCACACATATTGCTGCTTACAATGAGCAAGGAGTCAAATAAAGAAAGCAGATCTGGAGTTCCCATCGTGGCACAGTGGAAATGAATCCAACTGGGAACCATGAGGTTTCGGGTTTGATCCCTGGCCTTGCTCAATGGGTTAAGAATCCAGAGTTGCCATGAGCTGTGGTACAGGTCACAGACGCAGCTTGGATCTGGTGTTGCTGTGGCTGTGGTATACGACAACAGCTACAGCTCCAACTGGACCCCCAGGCTGGGAACCTCCATATGCCACAGGTATGGCCCTAAAAAGATAAAAGACCAAAAAAAAAAAGAAAGAAAGAAAGAAAGAAAGCAGACCTAAAAAATAGTAAGTTCCCAGTATAGTTGGTACTCACGAGCTATAAATGCAATGACAGTAGTAAAGAATGACAAACTAAAAAAATAGAGCCACACAACCTTTAGACATTCACTTGGATGTGCATTCTGGAGTTCCCATCGTGGCACAGAGGAAACAAATCTGACTAGGAACCATGAGTTTTGGGGTTTGATCCCTGGCCTCACTCAGTAGATTAAGGATCCAGCATTGCCATGAGCTGCGGTGTAGGTCACAGATGAGGCTCAGATCTGGTGTGGCTGTGGCTATAGCGTAGGCCGGCAGCTGTAGCTCCGATCAGATCCCTAGCCCTGGGAACCTCCATATGCCACAGGTGTGGCCCTAAAAAGCAAAAAAAAAAAAGGGGGGGGGAAGAAAGTGCATTCATTACGATGCATCACATGACATGTATTTTCACTAGATTTTGTAAATGAGTCCATTAAGATTTGAAGGTTCAAGGAAAAGAGAAATAACTGATCAAGGATGGATCCTCAGATTTGTGTTTTACAACATTATCAGAACAGCACCAAATATGCAATCTGTGAATTATGCAAATCCAAAACAATCTAAGTATGGAAAATCAAAATTTATTATCAACTCCAAGATTACTTAACTTTCTTAAGGATGGAGGTTTAAGTCTCTACTCAACATTCACCAGCTCTCTACTTACTTTGATGACTTAATACCCTTTAAAATAATTCTTTTAAACAATTTTATCTTAATTTTTCTTTTTTCTCCAGAATGATTCCTGCCTCTTAATTTTAAATCTCTTACCCTGATATAAAAATTATTTCCTACTACCTACTTTTCCTATAAATTTAATTACAAATAGACTAGATAAACAATAAGACCCTACACTATAGCACAGAGAAATATTCTCAATATCCTATAATAAACAATAATGGAAAAGAATATACAAACAAGAATGTGTGTGTGTATAACTGAATCACTTTGCTATACAGGAGAAATTAACATGGCATTATAAATTAACTATAGCTCGAGTTTTTAAAAAATGGAGGAGTTCCCATCATGACTCAGTGGTAATAAACGTAACTAGTATCCATGAGGATGCAGGTTCAATCCCTGGCCTTGCTCAGTGGGTTAAGGATCTGGTGTTGCCATGAACTATGGTGTAGGTTGCAGATGTGGCTAGGTTACCGAGTTGCTGTGGCTATGATGCAGGGTGGCAGCTGTAGCTCTGATTCAACCCCTAGCCTGGGAACTTCCATATACTGCAGGTACAGCTTAAAAAGACAAGAAATAAAAATAAAAATAATTTAGGAGTTCCTATGTGGCTCAGCGGAAACAAATTCGACTATGAATCATGAGGTTGCACGTTTGAACTCTGGCCTCGCTCACTGCGTTAGGATCTGGCGTTGCCGTGAGCTGTGGTGCAGGTCGAAGATGCAGCTTGGATCCCATGTCACTGTGGCTGTGGTATAGGCCGGCAGAGTAGCTCCGATTTGACCCCTAGCCTGGGAACCTCCATATGCTGCAGGTTTGACCCTAAAAAGCAAAATAAATAAATAAGTGGGAAGAAAACCCCAACAATAAAGAATATTTGAGGAGTTCCCGTTGTGGCTCAGTGGTTGATGAATCTGACTATGAACCATGAGGTTTCAGGTTCAGTCCCTGGCCTTGCTCAGTGAGTTAAGGATCCAGCATTGCCATGAGCTGTGGTGTAGGCTGCAGACGGCTAGGATCTCGAGTTGCTGTGGCTCTGGCGTAGGCCAGCGGCTACAGCTCCGATTCGACCTCTAGCCTGGGAACTTCCATATGCCGAGGGAGTGGCCCTAGGAATGGCAAAAAGACTAAAAAAAAAAAAAAAAGAATATTTGAAAAGGTTAAAGAAACAAACAAAACAAAAGGATTGGGAAATAGGAACCATTATAATTGTTCTCCTCTCCAACATAAATAACTCGTCAACAACAACTGCTAATGTTTCTTCATTTAAAAAATATTAAATCTACTGTTGTATGAATTAATCATTCTAGTATAGTTCAAACTTTTCTTCACTGCCACTATGGATTCAGTAATGAATGATGCTGTAGGAAAATGATAATATGAAGTCCTTACCTCAGGCCTCAGAGAAGGAAGAATGACAATTTCTTGCAATGCTTGTTTTGCCAATTCTTGACCAGCTATATCATCAAATTTAACAGCTGTTCCACTAAGAAACAGAATTTTAGTTAGCCCCACAACAGAAATATACTTCAGTTGTTATAATATTAACTCTAAGTTCTATGTAATGTAGCAATTTTTATGTTAAATGTGAAACTATAATGAAATCAGTAAAGCAATGATTTTCTACATTTACAGTAATTGAAAAACCATTATAAAAATTAAATATATAAATCAGACAAGGTATTTATTATCTATTTCACTCATGTTAAATTTTTAAACCCCATAAAATAAAACAGTTCAGATGACAAAACTTACTTGTCCACAATTTCGTTCATTATAAAGTTAGCAAGGTTGCTGTCCACATTCCTAAAATTCTTCAAGTCTTTCTTTTTACGGGGAGCAGTTGTAGGAGTGGAAGGTTTATTTGTTCTATTTGTTTTTGGTGTACTCTTAAAAGACACAAAATTTTAATGTGAAAACACACATAATGTTCATACTTTTCACAAGTGAATTAACCTTAACGTTCACAGAATTAAAGGCTTAAAAGTAGCAAAAAAAAGTTTACAAAAATCCAAAAGTTTCATTTTTACTCCAAGATAAAATGGCATTCACTATAGAACCACATTTGGCATGAATTGAGTTTAAAGAAGATTTTATCCAGAGAGGTTTAGTTACTACTAAAAAAGGGCTCAGAGTTCCCATTGTGGCTCAGCAGGTTAAAAATCAGACTAGTATCCATGAGGATTCAGGTTCAATTCCTGGCCTTGCTCAGTGGGTTAAGGATCCGGCATTGCTGCAATTGTGGAGCAGATCACAGATGCAGCTTGGATCTGGTGTGGCTGTGGCTGTTGCACAGGCTGATGGCTACAGCTCTGATTCAACCCCTAGCCCAGAACTTCCATATGCTGCAAGTGCGGCCCTCCTAAAAACACACACAAAAAAAGAATTCCCTTACAGCACAGCAAGTTAAGGATAAGGACATGGTACTGTCACTGGAGCAGCTCAGGTCACTGCTACAGCACAGGTTTGATTCCTGGCCATGAATTTCCACATGTTGCTGACAATGACATCATGTAATTTGTTTGGCCACACTCACAGCATGTGAAAGGGATCAAACCCATGCCACAGCAGCCACCAGACTCATGGCAGTAACATGTCAGATTCTTAGCCCATTGTGCCACAAGTGAACTTCCGCAGTCATGTAATTTTGATCCTTGTTAGAACTGTAACAAATCTTGAAGTTCCCTTGTGGCGCAATGGGCTAAGGATCCAGTATTGCCCCTGGAGTGGCAGAGACTGCAGCTGCAGCTCGGAGTCAATCCCTGGCTCAGAAAATTTCTTACACCATGGGAGCAACTGAAAAGAAAAAAAAAAAAAAGAACAGTAACAAAACTTTATGTATTTAATGCTATAAAACTTTTATGTAAATTTAATTAAAATAATAACAAATTTAAAATGAACTATATAGTATTATATAAAACAGACTAGAAAATCAAAATTACTATTAAAAAGCCTAATTAGGACCAAAAAGAATTTAAAAGATCTGCTTTTTAGCAGTAAGGTGCCACTGCTACATAGATTTTTAGAAATCAAAATTAAAAAATAGAAGAACTATATTAAATGTTGTGGAGACATCAATTCTCTAAGGTATTATAATGTACTTGTAATAAATTTAAGCAAACGTATCACCTTCAAGATTTTCTATCTGCAAGAGCACAGCAATTAAAGTTACTGTCGGAGTTCCCATTGTGGCTCAGTGGTTAACGAATCCAACTAGGAACCATGAGGTTGCAGGTTCGATCCCTGGCCTTGCTCAGTGGGTTAAGGATCCAGCATTGCCGTAAGCTGTGGTGTAGGTCGCAGATGTGGCTCGGATCTGGTATTGCTGTGGCTCTGGCGTAGGCTGGCAGCTACAGCTCCGATTAGACCCCTAGCCTGGGAACCTCCATATGCCGCAGGTGCGGCCCTAGAAAATAGACAAAAAAAAAAAAGTTACTTTCGCCAAATACCTTATGAGTGGCAGTTGTAGGACCAGGCCCCTGTCTCATTCCAGAAACAATGGATAAACCGCTGCAGCTAGGTGCTCTGTGGTGGCCTGAAAGACCTGTGGATCCAGTTTTCATAATCGCTTTTGAACGAGGCAGTGAATTACTAGGGTGTGTTAAGGGGTCTTTTCTTTTAGGAACAGCTCCACTTTCTAGCAAGGAAAAAAATGAAATCATCATAGTTAGAAAATTATAGCTAAACATTATAAAAAGTAACATAAAGACCCATACACATCTGTGAGACTGATAATTTTTTTTTACCTCAGCAATATTTCAAAATAAGATTGCAATCATAATATATACCAGAGTGTTCATAAGGTCTGTTACTGGGTATGCACAAGATGACGGTTATTGAGCTTTTTCCTTTTCCTGATGTATATTCTAATTTTCTTATAAGGAATATGTACTTGTAATAAAAAGAAATAACTTTATTTGTGGGGACATGAGGAGAATATAAAAATGTTACCAAGCAAATAAAGTTGCCAAAAATTTAAGAAGCAAAATGCAGCAAAGGCATTAGGAAAAAAATAGCACTTGGTTACAAACTTCTAAGACTATAAAATAGTACAAAAGTCTAGTGTATGTCAAAAAAAAGTTTTAAAAATTAATTTTAAAGGATATAAAAATACGGTTTTTGGAGATTCCGGCATGGCTCAGCGGTAACGAACCCAATTAGTATACGTGAGCATGACATAAACGTCTATCACTGAGAATCCACTTATTTAAAATCTCTGGATTTAAATTAAGAAAGTAAGCAGTTGCTGTGTGGCTCAGCAGGTTAAGAACCCAACTAGTATCCATGAGGATGCAGGTTCGACCCCTGGCCTTGCTCAGTGGGTGAGGATCTGGTGCTGCTGTGAGCTGTGGTGTAGGCGGAAGACATAGCTTAGGTCCCGGGTTGTGGTGGCTGTGGTGTACACCAGCAGCTGCAGCTCCAGTTCGACCCCTAGCCTGGGAACTTCCATATGCAATGGGTGTGGCCCTAAAAAAAAGACAAAAATAAGATGCAGTTTTTAATATGCCAAGTATTTTAAGTTACATATGTGTAAATAAACATGTATATAACACCTTCGAATAAGTCTAAAAGGTCACCTGACCTACCCACAGTGCTCTTCTACATGAATTACAGACTTCTGAATGTTCAAATCTCACTGCTTCTAAATAATATTCTCACATACTATATAACAAAACATCAGTGCATTAATAACAATGTTTACTCTGAAGATAGGTATTAAATCAGTCACCAAATTAGGGTAGCCTAGAGAAAAGACAAAAACCTTATATTTGATTTTGTCATCAAACCCCTTAACATGGATGGCTTAAGGAAACTCACAAGAAGGGAATTTAAGGAGTTCCCTTGTGGTGCAGTGGGTTAAGGATCCAGTGTTGTCACCACAGCTGCCGGGGTCACTGGACCAGACACTTCCACATGCCATGAGTGTAGCGCAAAAAAAAAAAAAAAAAAAAAAAAAAAAAAAAAGGAGGGGGAGGAGTTTCTGCTGTGGTGCAGCAGGTTAAGATCTGGTGTTGTCTCTGTGGCAGTGTGGGTATAATCTTCGCTTGATGCAGTGGGTTAGGCACACAGCATTGCTGGAGCTGTGGTATAGATCACATCTGCACCTTGGATTCAATCCCTGGCCCAGGAACTTCCATATGCCACAGATGTGTCTTTGGACAAAAAAAAGAAAAAAAAAAAAAAAAAAAGGAGGGAACTTATGAGTAAATTAATCACACATTATGTCCAGTAAATAAATGCAAAGTTCTGTACTATATGTTCAAGGACCTATGGATAAATGACCCTATAAGCAGCAGCAGGAAAGTTATCCAAACAAGGGAATGACAATAAGCTTAACTGTTTTCACTATTTATTTTTTAATTAACATTTGGAATATAATCTATGAATAATAAACTGCATGTGTTTAAAATGTAAACTATATTGGCAAAATAGCTACTAAGGAGTTCCCGTCGTGGTGCAGTGGTTAGCGAATCCGACTAGGAACCATGAAGTTGCGGGTTCGATACCTGACCTTGCTCAGTGGGTTAAGGATCCGGCATTGCCATGAACTGTGGTGTAGGTCGCAGACATAGCTCGGATCCCACGTTGTTGTGGCTCTGGCGTAGGCCAGCAGCTATAGCTCCGATTCGACCCCTAGCCTGGGAACCTCCATATGCCACGAGTGTGGCCCTAAAAAGACCAAAAAAAAAAAAAAAATAGCTACTAAGATCAAGATACAAAATGTTTCCTTCATAGCCCAAAGTCTCCCTGTATCCATCTGCATTCCATTTCTATTACCTCTGGCCCTAAGCAATCACTAATCTGCTTTCTGAATAGTGGAGTCATCTGATTTAGTAATTTTTATTGACCTCGGTTCAGGGTCACTGAATATTTCATTTGACATATCCAACCAGCTATTGAGGCTACCTAATATTTTTTTTTATTTTAGCAAACTATATATTCAAGTTAAAAACTTCCATTGTTTGTATCCTGTAGTTCAGATTCTCTGCTAAGACTGCAGGTCTGTTAACAGATGACATATTTTCTCTTAATTCTTCACACATATATATCTGTGCAAATACTTTGAAATCTTCATCTGTTAAATTCAACATGTGGGCAGAGTCAAGAGTTTCTATGGATTGATTTTTTTTATTGAGTAAGAGTCACATTTTCCTATTTCTCTGCACATCTAGTAATTGTGACTTGAAAATAGGACAATGTAGATAACACATTGAAGTAGTAAGTAGATTTTGGCATATATTTCCTAAGAGAGTGGAAGGTACTCATCCAAGTGAAGTATCACAGAATGTTCCCTAAGTAGGGACACTCATGAACTAGGTATAAATGAGCTGGCTCATGTACTGAGGCTCAATGGGTATCACACATCAGTGCTGCATAAATTAACTGTAAAGGCACTATGTCCCCCCAACCAGAAAATAAGAACAAAACAGACAACTAGAAATTTAAAATAAGATATTTTGGGGAGTTCCTGTAGTAGCTCAGCAGTAATGAACTCAACCAGTATCCACGAGGTTGCGGGTTCGATCCCTGGCCTTGCTCAGTGGGTTAAGGATCCAGCGTTGCCGTGAGCTGCGGTGTAGGTCACAGACGTGGCTCGGATCTGGCGTTGCAGTGGCTGTGGTATAGTCTAGCAGCTGCAGCTCAGATTCAACCCCTAACCTGGGAACTTCCATATGCTGCAAGTGCAGCCCTAGAAACAAAAAATAAAACAAGATAGTTTGATTTTTTTTTTAATGGGTCCCAGACGAGAAAGTTGCTCCCCATACTCAACCCCACATGGTAGATAAGTCTCACATGCAGAATTAAGTAGAAGAAAATACTTAAGAAGAAGATATCAAGGAATGGCATACCAGCTCTTCAGGGCTAGAAAATTTTGCTGTTTACCTTGGTAGGATTATTAGGATCTCAAATTTGTGTTTTGGAAACTTTACTATTTACATGTGGTGCACACTTACATTTCTTTGTTTTTTTTCCAAAAAGTACATTATGAAAATGTCAGTCCTTCACAGCCTTGCTAAAAGAAACAGACAAAATACTTATCTCCATACTTGAAAAGGCGCTTGAAGTCAGATACAGGAAGGAATGGGAAAACGAATACACTACTGAGGTGGGGCTCGGTACCCAAAGACCAAACCAGAGTGAGAACTCCTTCAGGGAGAGGTGAAGCCACAAGAAAAAGAGTTGATGACCAATTGCCTCTGTCATACACAGAAATCTGCTCACGCTATTTCTTCATTAAAATCCTTAAATGTTTTTATTGCATATGAATAAAGAAAGCAGTTGTCATAATCTAAACTAAGGTTTTTCTGTTACGATTTGAACAAAGTATCATTTACTTTAATAAAATTTAAGCCCTGGACATAAATTCTTAAAAAGTCAGCAATAAAACTATCCAAGATGTCAGAGCACCTAGGAAATGACCATTTCCCCCCCATCAAACAAAACAAAATGAAACAGCATTTAATTTTCTGTAGGAGTTGATGTGATGCCCAAAGTTCATAGAAAACAAGTCTAAACCACAGTAAATAATAGTATTCTAATGTTTCTCCTCACTATGTGAACTCAGCTTCAAATTTTTGGGAACAGGTACTATGATAAAATATTCATGTATTATGTACATGCACTAAAAATTGGTATGTAAGAAAAATTAAAATTTCTATCTCAAAAAACACCACCTTCATAAAAACCTTGGGATAGCTACCTATGAAAAAAACCAAAAAGCTCAAAATAAAATAGAAGGAAAAGAATATGCTAGTAATCTAGGAAAATGAACCTTCATATTTTTGGAGATTATAAAATATGCAAATAAAACATGTTGAGAATGGCTATACACTGCTGTTACATGTTTACACACCACAAATGAAAGGGATACTGCACTTTCCATACAGCCCTGTGAAAACAAAAACCAATCAAATCCACCATTATTAAATCAAATCAATACACTTAGGTTAAGTAGGACTCTACTTTGAATGCAAACTTTATTATTTTACATGTTAGTTAACCTAAACCCACCTGACTGGAGATGTCCGTTGCGGCATGTCAAGTTAGTACTATCATTATAGACGTCCATCTGTGACTTGGAAAATTGCAAAACTGGTTGCAGCTTCTCTATGCAACAAAGAAGGGTAAAAAAGAACAAAATAAACAAAAAGAAAAAATATATAATGAAAAAATAAAATGTGTATGTGAAAATAAAAAATGATTCAAGGTGTTACAAGGTTATTCATTACATGATGAAGGGGTTTTGCATTTATATAAAATTATCTTTAAAAATACAATTACCCAAGGCAACAGAAAAAAAAAAGCAAAAATAAACCAATGGGACCTAATCAAACTAACAAGCTTTTGCACAGCAAAGGAAATCATAAAAAAAACAAAAAGACAGCCTATGGAATGGGAGAAAATAGTTTCACACAACACAACTGATAAGAGCTTTAACCTCTAAAATATACAAAGAACTTATACAAATTCAACAGGAAAAAAACCTGTTTTTTCAACCCAATTGAAAAATGGGCAAAAGACCTGAACAGACATTTCTCCAAAGAGGATATACAGATGGCCAACAAGTACACGAAAAAGTGCTCAACATCACTGATTATTAGATAAATGCAAATCAAAACTACTATGAGGTACCACCTCACACCAGTCAGAATGGCCATCATTAATAAGTCCACAAATAACAAATGCTGGAGAGGATGTGGAGAAAAGGGAATCCTACACTGTTGGTGAGAATGTAAATTGTTACAACCACTATGGAAAACAGTATGAAGGTACCTCAGTTTTCTGAGGTACCATCAGAAAACTAATTATAGAACTACCATATGACCCAGCAAGCCCACTCTTGGGCATATGTCTGGGCAAAACTTTCCTTGAAAAAGACACATGCACCTGTATATTCACTGCAGCACTATTCACAATAGCCAAGACATGGAAACAACCTAAATGTCCACCGACAGATGAATGGATTAAGAAGATGTGATATATATACACAATGCAATACTACTCATCCATAAAAAAGAACAAAATAATGCCATTTGCAGCAACATGGATGGAACTAGAGACTCTCATCCTAAGTGAAGTCAGTCAGAAAAAGACAAATACCATATGATATCACTTATATCTGGAATTTAATATAGGGCACAAATAAACCTATCCACAGAAAAGAAACTCATGGACTTGGAGAACAGACTTGCGGTTGCCAAGGGGGAGGGGGAGGGAGTGGGATGGGCTGGGAATATGGGGTTAACAGATGCAAACTATTGCCTTTGGAATGGATAAGCAATGATATCCTGCTGTATAAGCACTTGTGACAGAGCATGATGGAAGATAATGTGAGAAAAAGAATATATATATGTATGTGTGACTGGGTCACTTTGCTATACAGCAGAAAATTAACAGAACACTGTAAACCAACTACAATGGAAAAAATAAAAATCATTAAAAAAGTACAGTTAGTAAAAACTGAGACATTAAAATATCAATGGAAATGAACAATAACTATCTTCAAAACATGCATTATTCAGGTTTGATAACCTGAGGTAATTCCATATCACTACTATCAAATCATAAATATTTTCAGAATATCTAATACATCAAAATCATTGTGTAGAAAGAGCAGGATGGAGAAAGAAAGAGAACATTAAAAAGGTTTTACAGAGAAAGGATCTGAAAAGTAGAAAGGACATTTCAGAAAAGAAGAAACAACACAGAAGGAAACTCTAAGGAGTATCTAGTAAATGCCATGTACTCAGCTACCCTAGCATATGTCCGACATAACAAAGCCGAATGGTATTAGTATGCTGCAGAACTGTGTCTACAGCACCCTAACACTTATTTAAATGGACAAACGTGTATACTTGTACATGTGAAAATTATCTCTAAAAAGGATCCAAAGAAACTGTAATACCAGCTGCCCCTGGGGAGAGGAAATGAGCATAGTATGATAGATGTTTTTCATACCTGAACTTCTGAAATTCAGTGGCATGTGCTTACATTACCTTCTTTCTTTGGGTCGCATCCATAGCACATGGAAGTTCCCAGGTCAGAGGTCAAATCTGCACCACAGCTGTAACCCGAGCCACAGCAGTGACAATGCTAGATCCTTAACCCACTGAGAAACCAGGGTACTCCTTATATTACCTATTTTTGTTTATTTATTTATTTTTTTGCAAGGCATCCGGAAGTTCACAGGCTAGGGGTCTAATCAGAGCTACAGATGCTGGCCTACTCCACAGCCACAGCAACACAGGTTCTGAGCTGTGTATGCGACCTACACCACAGACCATGGCCATACTGGATCCTTAATCCATTGACGGAGGCCAGAAACTGAACCCACATCCTCATGGATACTAGTCAGATTCGTTTCCACTGAGCCACAATGGAAACTACTATTACCTATTTTTAAATGAGTCCAACATTTTAAAGGATAGTTTCAACCATATCCTCACTTCAAATGACAACAAATCCTTTCAAGATCTGGGTCTCTAGGCCTAGCACCTGAAGCCCAGGAGTGTAGAAGTTGAGTTTCCTTGCCACTCCACACCACTGCTGCACTCTCTTTCCCCAACAGAGTCAATCCATATTGCTAGCTGGTGAATACCCTGCTCCACTTACTAACATAAACTTGCTTCAGTGTCAACTTTCAGAAAGTCTCAAGGATTAAATAAAATAATACACAGGAGTCCCCATCGTGGTGTAGCGGAAATGAATCCAACTAGGAACCATGAGGTTGTGGTTTTGATCCCTGGCCTCACTCAGTGGGTTAAGGATCCTGCATTGCTGTGGCTATGGCGTAGGCTGTCAGCTATAGCTCCGATTTGATCTCTAGCCTGGGAACCTCCATATGCCACGGGTGTGGCCCTAAAAAGTAAGTAGGTAAGTAAATAAATAAATAAATAAATACAATACAATACAATACATAAAGTACCTGCTCTATGCCTCATTCATAAGAGGGGCTCAATTCCGACCAAATTTATTTTGTTAAAATATTCCAAGTTGTCATTACTGATTCTTTTCTCCTGCATTAAGTCAATAAATATATGCAAAAACGTAGCACGTGTATATATATTAACTCTCCTGAACTTTTATTTCTAAGGTCAGACAAGCAGGCGCCCTGCTTGGTTTACAGTACAGCCACATAGGCCTCTGGGACAGGTTAAATAGCAGCTACCCTTTCTGCACAAAGCACAAAGTATTGCACAGCTTTTGTGTCCTAGAACTGGCTGATACAATATACTTTGGAGCCCATTTTTTTTGGTTGCTGTTGTTAGTTAACAGGTAGGTCATCTGATTTTTCTCAGTGATAATACTCTTCAAATCACCATACTGAGAAAGGAACCATTGTGTTGGTAAAAGACATAAATTAGAAAAACCCGATATGTAAATGTCCTGTTTATCAATTAACACTCTTTCCAATAAAATGTAACAAAATTTCACATAAACATTCATTATATAGTAAAAAACAAATTAAATCCTTAGTTTTAATAATAATAACTAAAAATAAAAAGTCATAGAACTTTGTTTTTTGGATGTGTAGATTTATACATGCAAAAACAAAAATACACAATAGCAGGACACAGCTAATGTGAACCTGTTCCAATTCTTTTATTTTTTTTGGAAGAAAATACACCTAGTTTAATGCTCCCTTTTAGAATGACTAAAGGTGGAGTTCCTGTCGTGGCACAGTGGTTAACGAATCTGACTAGGAACCATGAGGTTGCGGGTTCGATCCCTGGCCTTGATCAGTGGGTTAAGGATCTGGCGTTGCCATGAACTGTGGTTTAGGATGCAGATGTGGCTCGGATCCCGCATTGCTGTAAGGCTCCGACTAGACCCTTAGCCTGGAATCTCCATATGCCGCAGAAGCGACCCTAGAAAAGGCAAAAAAAAAAAAAAAAAAAAAAACAGAATGACTAAAGGTCATGCGGATTAACCAATGATTTAAAATAAAAGTCACCTTGCTTCCTGATCCCCTCACATGCAATCCCCATACAACCACCTCAGTGATCTACTTATACGGAAAATCTTACCACATAATTTGTCTGCTTAAAACACTTTAGTAAGAGCTCCCACTGTGGCACAATGCGGATCAGGGCATCTTTGCAGTTCAGGGAGCAAGGTCAATCCCGGCCCGGCAATCCCATCTACTCTTAATCCCCTTTGCGTGTTTTACATTTTCCTTTTTCCATATATTTATCACCTTCTAACATATGGTATAACTTAGTTATTTTTTATGTTTATTGCCTATTATCAGTATTCCCCCTGCTGGAATATAAACTGTATGACACAGGGATCCTTGTCTACATCCTAAGCGCTTAGAACATGGTAACCACCCAAAAAAATATCTGCCAAGTTAAGAAATAAATTCAGTTTATATATCTTGGCACTGTATCTGATAAAGAGTGAGGACTTAATAACTGGACTTCGAATGAAGCTAAATTTAAAAGAAAAAAGGGGAATTGCCAAGTATACAAAGATGCTAATGCCAAAATTATCTTTTTCTTTTTTTCTTTTTTCATGGCTGCACTGGAAGCATATGGATGTTCCTGGGCTAGAGGTCAAAGAGAAGTGTTGGCTGTGGCCTACACCACAGCCACAGCAATGCCAGATCCAAACCATTTCCGTAACCTACACCACAGCTCACAACAACACTGGACCCTTAACCTAATGAACAGAGCCAGGGATCAAACCCGAGTCTTCATGAATACTAGTTGGGTTCGTAATCTGCCAAGCTACAATAGGAACTTGCCCCAAATTATCTTTTCATCTATAGCAGGTTTTACACTTAAGCTTTGCTTTAACGTTCATTATCACTAAACCAAAGACATTTAATATATATGAACTCTTCCGATCTTTATCAGAGAGGCTGTATCCTCTCAAACTAGTCTATATGGGGAACTCCCAGTAACAATCTCCATTCTAATTAGATACATATCAGGCATCCCACCTCTGAAAAGTCTATTTTTTAACTAGCACATAATATTCAAATATGTTCTACTATGTATTTGTGCCACTTTTTTACTGTCTTTGACAGATAACTCCCAAACATTCTGAATTCTCAGAACACGAGAATATGTTGATGATGTCTTCTACTCCACCCTCTATTTTTATTTATTTATTTGTCTTTTTAGAGCCGCACCTGTGGCATATAGAGGTTCCCAGGCTAGGGTTCGAACTGGAGCTGTAGCCACTGGCCTAGGCCACAGCCACAGCAATGCCAGATCTGAGCCTCATCTGCAACCTACACTACAGTTCAAGCAACACCAGATCCTTAACCCACTGAGCGAGGCCAGGGATCAAACCTGCAACCTCATGGTTCCTAGTCAGATTCATTTCTGTTGTGCCAAAACGGGAACTCCCCTCTGTCTTTTTTTGTCTTTTTGCCATTTCTTGGGCTGCTCCTGCAGCATATGGAGGTTCCCAGGCTAGGCGTCCAGTCGGAGCTGTAGCCACCAGCCTATACCAGAGCCACAACAACGCGGGATCCTAGCCGCGTCTGTGACCTACACCACAGCTCATGGCAACGCCGGATCCTTAACCCACTGAGCAAGGCCAGGGACCGAACACACAACCTCATGGTTCTTAGTCGGATTCGTTAACCACTGCACCACAACGGGAACTCCTCCCCTCTCTTTTTAAAAGTAGAATCTTTCATGAATGGACATAGCACTTTTGAGGATAACAGACAACAATAGCCTAACATTAATTCCATCAATGCCTAGTTTCATGTTATATTATATATCCCCTTTTTGTCCTTTCCTCTAACACCACAAATAAGAAATTACAAAGCTGCATTTAAAGAGAAGTCTAGGAGTTCCTGCTGTGGTGCAGCAGAAACAAATCTGACTACTAACCATGAGGTTGTGGGTGTGATCCGTGGCCTCACTCAGTGGGTTAAGGAACTGGCATTGTCATGAGCTGTGGTGTAGGTCACAGATGCAGCTCGGAAGCTGCATTGCTGTGGTGTAGGTCACAGATGCAGCTCGGAAGCGGCATTGCTGTGGCTATGGCGCAGGCCAGAAGCTGTAGCTCTGATTTGACCCCTAGCCTGGGAACCTCCATATGCCTTGGGTGCGGCCCTAAAAAGCAAAAATAAATAAATAAATAAATAGAAGTCTATAAATCCATGAGACGCTTCAAATGTTTTGTTTTGTTGCTTTTTGGGGCTGCAGCACACAGAAGTTCCCAGGCTAGGTGGGATCCTTAACCCACTGAGCAAGGCCAGGGATCAAACCCGCAACCTCATGGTTCCTAGTCAGATTCGTTAACCACGGAGCCACGATGGGAAAGGAAACTCTTGATTTTTATCTTTTCTTTGAAGTTGTGTGATAAAACATTAGAAGGGTGAACCCACATTGCTGTGGCTATGGTGTAGACTGGCAGCTGTAGCTCCAATTCAAACCCTAGCCTGGCAACTTCCATGTGCCGTGAGTACATCCCTAAAAAGCAAAAAAAAAAAAAAAAAAAAAAAAAGATAATAATCAACTACTATATAGTTCCTGATGCAGCTCAGTGGGTTAAGAACCAAAGCAGTGCCCCTGAGAATGTGGGTTTGAACACTGGCCTTGCTCAGTGGGTTAAGGATCTGGCGTTGCCGCAAGCTATAGTGTAGGCAAGGAGCTGCAGCTTGAATTTGACCCCTGGACTGGGAATTTCCATATCCTGCAAGTGCAGCCATTAAAAAATAAATAAATAAAATAAAAAAACTATTACTCAATTTGGAACATGTTACAAAATGTTCCATAATCAAAAATAATCTTCAGCACATATATTGATACATTGTACATATACTAAAAGGTGTAATAGCTAAAGCACTTACAATCAATTAGAACAATTAGATAATTATTTTACTACAACCTTTGAGGTAATACGTCATTTCATTTGACACAGTAATAACCTTCAATTAGAAGTGAGAAGAGGAGTTCCCGTCATGGCGCAGTGGTTAACGAATCCGACTAGGAACCATGAGGTTGCAGGTTCGGTCCCTGCCCTTGCTCAGTGGGTTAACAATCCGGCGTTGCTGTGACCTGCAGTGTAGATCGCAGATGCGGCTCAGATCCTGAGTTGCTGTGGCTCCGGACCCCCAGCCTGGGAACCTCCATATGCCGTGAGAAATTGCAAAAAGACAAAAAAAAAAAAAAAAAAAAAAAAAAGAAGTAAGAACGCAAACTGTCAGCCACAGAAGCCAGGGAAAAACTGCTTTGCTAGCTATCTGAAAACAGTAAGGGTTTCCTTTTCAACAACATGGGGCAAAAAATTTATAAACACAATGGACCATATAAGAATGAATGGGTGAACAAGTAAATGAATAAAACATACACGTGTATACATGTACACAAGTCAGGGGTCGTGATTACACACAGATAAGCAGATGAAGAAAAATGAGTATTTTTGAGTATTTACTATGGGTTAGGTTCTTTCAACAATTCAATGTTCACAAATACGGTGAGATTATAATTATATATTATGAACAAAATAAAGATGACTCAGACATGCTAAATAACTTATCAAAACCACAGAGCAACAAATAAATAAAGTCAGTCTGCTTACCAAGTTTCTACTACTTCTACCACATTAAGCTATGGTAGAACCACCCAAGAAGGGTGGGTTTTAGTTCCACTTTGTTTTAAGGTAGATATACCTTAAAAATACGTTTTTAAAACCTATACCATCAAACAGAAGATGAGAAGTTTCTCTTTACAGACTTTTTCCAGCTGATGAATGCAGAAAAAATGACAACTACAATGTCACTAGGCATAAGTCATCCACTGCTGCTAACATCACAACAACTACTAATAGATAAACACAAAACCACCTATTAAGCAGTCTTATCGTTAAACAGTGAAAATGCACTTTCGATCCAAATAAGTGCTATATCCAACTATCAGTTTATAGGGAGGACATATTAAAAGACACCACAGAGATGCATGCAGCAAAAGACTGTAGGAAACACAATGCAGCGAAGATCTGGTTCACCAACAAATTTCAAGAAAACGAAAAACAGACTTGAATATTAAAAGAGACATATAGTATGGATCTTCTTGAGATCCTGATTCCCAACGATTATTTAAAAATTAGTTAAATTATGACATACTGACTAGACATTATTTATATACTCTATATAAATTTGGAAACAACATTTGTTGGCCATTACTTTTATGTTAGTATTAAAAGAATTACTAGTTATTTTTTAGATGTGATAATGGTATTTTGGCAATTTTATTTTAAAATTATGTTTATCTTTTAGAGATACAATATGAAATAGTTATAAATGAAATGAAAAGATGTTAAGAAATTGTTTCAAAATAGTATATGAAGTGAGGGGAAGTGGGCTGGGATATAAACAGGCCAGATAGTAAATATTAAAATATGTCTAAGTGGTATATATTTAAAGGCTTTGAGGGCTGTATGATCTCTGCATCAACTATTCAATCTGTCACTGTAGCATGGAAATAGCCAGATAATATATAAAGGAATGAGAATAGCTTTGTGCCAGCTTATAAAAGCAAACAGTAAACTGAATTTAGCCTACGCTGTAGTTTGCCAGTCTTAAATCAATTCTGTAACGAGCTGATAATTATTAAAGCTGAGTGAAGAATAATTAGTTCAATATACTCTTCAGTTTTGCATGTTAGAAATTTTCATAAGTTAAAAAAAAAGCCTAGGAGTTCCCATCGTGGCGCAGCAGAAACAAATCTTACTAGGAACCATGAGGTTGTGGGTTCAATCCCTGGACTTGCTGCTCAGTGACTTAAGGATCCGGCATTGCCATGAGCTGTGGTGTAGGTGGCAGACGCAGTTCGGATCTGGCATTGCTGCGGCTGTGGTGTATGCTGGCAGCTACAGCTCCGATTAGACCCCTAGCCTGGGAACCTCCATATGCCGCAGATGTGGCCCTAAAAAGAAAAGGAAAAAAAAAAAAAAAAAAGCCTAGAATACATTTTCAAGACCAGTGACTTATTTCCATTTACATTTTAAAGTTTCACTAAAGACAGATTTCAAATATATCTCATTGCAGTTATACAATTCATTAATTGATACCTAATAGCTGTAAACGGTCCTTTGCCATAACCAAATTAGTCATCATTTTAGCTTGAAGGCGTCTGGCTCTTTCACACTGTTCACCTGAAAGAAAAAGCAGGAAAAAAAAATAAAAATATATACTTTTATCTACTAATACTGCTTTAAGATAAATCATACCAACTAATCTCATGGAGAGTCACAATCTTTAAAAAGAAATAAGGAAAATATTGGCGTTCCCATTGTGGCTCAGTGGTTAACGAATCCGACTAGGAACCATGAGGTTGCAGGTTTGATCCCTAGCTGCACTCAGTGAGTTGAGGATCCGGCATTGCTGTGAGCTGTGGTGTAGGTCGAAGACATGGCTCAGATCCCGAGTTGCTGTGGCTGTGGCATAGGCCGGCAGCTATAGTTCGGATTAGACCCCTAGCCTCAGAACCTCCATATGCCGTGGGTACAGCCCTAGAAAAAGACCAAAAAAAAAAAAAGACAAAAAAGTAAAAAAATTAAATAAAAAGAAATAAGGAAAATATTACTTTCAAATAATGACTTTAAAATATCAGTTACATTTCCTTACGATGGTTTTAGAGCTACTGCGGTATTTCATAGTTTTCGTGGCTTTTGAGACATACTTTTTCCCCTACATTTAAAAAACTTTGAAATTGGGATGTGTTTTACAACCAATGCCAACCTATAAATGCCATCAGCCAGGATGCAATCATAACACAGTTTGTCTCTTCCTTTGCACGCACAAATTTGGTCATAGGTATTAATACCTCTGTTATAGCTATGTCTAAATAAGATTGAGATAGTATATTCAATAAGGTTAAAATTCAAGTTCCATGATAAAGAAGAGAATGCGTCATAGTTTAATTAACATCTTTTCTTCTTAGTGGTACAATCAAAGGCTTTTTTTTTTTTTTTGTCTTTTTGTCTTTTTAGGGCCACACCCGTGGCATACGGAGTTCCCAGGCTAGGGGTCGGAGCTGTAGCAACTGGCCTACACCAGAGCCACAGCAACGTGAGATCCAAGCTGAGTCTGCGACACCTCAGCTCACAGTAACACCGGATCCTTAACCCACTGAGCAAGGCCAGGGATTGAACCTGAGTCCTCATGGATGCTAGTCGAGTTCATTAATTGCTGAGCCACGATGGGAGATCCTCCAAGGCATTTTAGATTCAATGAAATACTATTTTTCTTATAACCAACTCATTTTCTTTTAACTCTTCTTCTAGGCATTTGACAAAGAACAGTAAATATATTTTGTATATAATTCATAAAGTCTTCCTCATAAACTCATAGAAGTCTCCAAGACCCAACCTTCCATATTTACTTGTTCTACTGTGCTCTCTTTATACAGGAGACCAGTAGCTAGAGAAACAGTTAAAGCAAAAAAGAAAAAAGCATGTTAAATATTGAACACACTGTAATTACTGGAAATTAGCCGAAACAGGCAATAGAATCAGCCAGCCAGATAAAACATCCACTGGGTGCACTGGTCCATAAAGCTAAGTTTCTTAGCCCACATATTATAATTTTTGCTCCTGAATTTATTTTAGTTATAATAAGCTGAAGCACTTAGTTATTTAATGGTGATACCCACATACCATACAATATTCAGAGCACAGTATAAGAATTCAGACTCTGAAGTCAGACTGCCTGGGTTCAAATCCTGACTCTACCACGTCCTGCCTATGAGACCTCAGGCAAGTTACTTCTTCTAACTTAGGTTTTTCATCTGAAAACTAAGGGTAACAGTAGCAGCCTCAGAGTGTAGGGTTATGATAAAAATTAAGAGAGATCACATATGAAGGACATATAATGATGCTTGGGCACAAAGAATGTGCACAAGAAACACTGTATTTTTAAAGATAATATTAGATTCTAATCTTTAATTTGATGTGATAGGAAAAAGTAAAGATGAGAAATAACTGCTTTGGTTTTAAAAAGCCATGTGTGAATCAAAGTACGACATTACAGCTCATATTCTAACATGCAGAGAAGCATTACCCACAGTGCAAAAGGGGGTCTGGATTAACCACTCCTTCCCAGCCCTGACAATGAGGAAAGAACCAGGCCTCAAAAATAGGGTTAAAATATCACAGTGGTTCCAAGGAGGACACAAGTAATATGCTGGTTTCTGTCTGACTGCTACAGGTAATCAAGTTTGAGTGTTTCTGGTTATAACTTCATTTTTAGCATAGGTAATAAAGCTTTAATTAACTGTAAGTCTACAAAAATTAACAATAACATTACAAAATCTATTCAATACCTTTATTAGGATAAATGGATCTGAAGTCAGAGAAATCATGTGAATATAATTTGGGACGGCTACTAAACAAATGTAATAAATATAACCTTACCTTGTCCTGTAACTACAACGGCAATTCCTTTTTCTAGTTCTTCAATACCTTTCTTATACCATTCCACAGCTTGCTCCTTTTGTCCTACTTTAAAACAGAAATAATTATTTGTATAAATCACAAGTATACACTGAGAATACACTAAACATTTTCCAAAGCATGCTCTCATTAGGAGATAAATGAGAAAAAGGGTTGTGATCAAATAAATCCGAAAACTACTATTTTGTGACTTCGGAGTACCTTTAGCATCTTAATGTATATGTTACTCTGCACGAGAGGGATATAGACCTCAGTGCTCCTCAAAATACATATATATTTTGTGACTGTGACAGGCAAAAGCTCCTGGGCCAGAGACTGAACCCTGGCCATGGCAGTGATCTGTGACAATGCCAAATCCTTAACCTGCTGCTCCACAAGGGAACTCCTGTGTCTCAAAATTGTAGAGCTGTGAGTCCTTTATTTATCATCTCATGGTATTGATGCTTATAGCCACTAAAATGCTGTATTAGAGAAATAAATTTTATTCAATAATTTATCAAAATTACAATGAGAAGTGCCAGTTGTGGCTCACAGGTTAAGAACCCAATGTAGTGTCCATGAGGATGCGGTTTTGATCCCTGGCCTCACTTGGTGGGTTAAGGATCTGGTGTTACTGCAAGCTGTGGTGTAGGTCAGAGAAGTGGCTTGGATCTGGCGTTGCTGTGGCTGTGGCACAGGCTGGTACTTCCAGTTCTGTTTGGACTCCTAGCCTGTGAACTTCCATATGCCATGGGTATGGCCCTAAAAAAGACAAAAAAACAAAAACTATAATGAGGTACCACCTCACACAGCTCAAAATGGCCAACATTAACAAGTCATCAAATAACAAATGCTGGAGAGGGTGTCGAGAAAAAGGGACTCTCTTGCACTGTTGGTGTGAACATAAACTGGTACAACCAACATGGACAGTAGTGTGGAAGTTCCTCAGAAAGCTAAATACAGAACTACCACATGAGGAGTTTCCAATGTGACTGAGTGGTTAACAAACCTGACTACTACCCATGAGGATGCATGTTCAATCCCTGGGCTCACTCAGTGGGTTAAGGACCCGGTGTTGCCATGAGCTGTGGTGTGGGTCACAGATGCGGCTCGGATCTGGCGTTGCTGTGGCTCTGGTGTAGGCCAGTTGCTACAGCTCCAATTCGACCCCTAGCCTGGGAAACTCCATATGCCATGAGTGTGGCCCTAAAAAGACCAAAAAAAAAGAAAGAAAATTAAAAAAGAATTTATTTTAAACAAATGGGTTTTAGAATGTGTAAAACATAAAAATTAACATGATTTCAATAATAGTGAGAAAAAAGCACTGTTTAATTGTATTCAAATCAGATACAATATGTTCCATTGTTGAGTAGCTCATTTCTGAGTTAGTTTTTATTTAACAGATGATTGCACCATGATAACTGGTATATGAGATTACAAGCACGGTCATTTAATAACACATTTCTATTTTCTTTGAAACATATAATGACGTTTATTCTTGATCCAAATTTAAGCTTCTAAAAAGACTTAAAAATTCAGCATAATCAAAACATGTATAGGATATTTCTCTAAAGTGATAATAATTACACACAAATTTCATTGTTTTTTATTTCTTTGTCCTTTGAATCTACAAAGCCTCATAAGTGGCTAATACAACAATACAGTAAAACAAAGGTGAAAATCATCCGTAAGAACTGTTTTTCATTTCTCCCAACTCATGTTCCTATTTAATCAAACAAAAATTCCCATATGTCATTCTTTAATATTATTTGAAATTTCAAAACCAATAAAATATCACGACTCTCTTAATAGCATAGAACAGATGAAGTCTTATAAACAAAACACACAACTAGGAAATGCTGTTCCCCTATGAGTGTACCTCCTATTCCTTCCTCTACTTTCCAAATAAGTCATCAATTAGACTCAGCCCCTTGCACAGGATAATTTCTTACTTACCACATACGGTGCCATTAGTATTTTGCAGAGTTTGATCCAGAGTAAATACTGAATAAGTACTTAACAATGACACATGAAAAAATTATTAAGAATTTGTTGTAAGCCAATTCAAATTATTTGGATGCTTACTTTCCAGTTTTCTATGAAGAATCTATTGAAATGTTTTTTGGGTTTTTTTTTTGTTTGTTTTTTTGCTACTTCTTGGGCTGCTCCTGTGGCATATGGAGGTTCCCAGGCTAGGGGTCAAATTGGAGCTGTAGCCACCGGCCTACACCACAGCCACAGCAACTCGGGATCTGAGCCTCGTCTGCGACCTACACACAGCTCACGGCAATGCTGGATCGTTAACCCACTGAGCAAGGCCAGGGATCAAACCCGCAGCCTCATGGTTCCCAGTCGGGTTCGTTAACCACTGCCCCACGACAGGAACTCCAAGATCCATGTTGCTTTATTGAGATCTAGTTTATTCAGTTTGACTTCTGTATAATATCATGTATCATCCCGTAATTTATTCAACTATTTCCACTGAAAGATATGTAGTTGTTTCCAGTTTTTCAGTTTCAAATAATGTTGCAATTAACATTCTTGTACCTGTCCCCTTATGTACATGTACCAGTTCCTCTTGAGTATATGCATAAGTACAACTGATGAATTCATCACATATTCCCATTTACCAGAAATCAACAAAATGCTCCTTTTTTTTTTCTTGTTTAAAGCCAAGTTGTGGGTAACTTCCTAGGCTATAGGTTGAATCAGAGCTGCAGCTGCCAGCCTAAGCCACAGCCACAGCAATACCAGATCCAGGCCACATCTGTGACTTACACTGAAGGTTGTAGCAACACCAGATCCTTAACTCACTGAGCAAGGGCAGGGATCGAACCCGCATCTTCACAGACACTACACTGGGTTCTTAATCCACTGAACCACAACAGGAACTCCAACAAAATGCTTTTTGAGAGTGCTCATGCCAAGTGACACTCCTGACAACAATGTATGACAGTTCTCCCTGGTAACATCCGAACAAAATCTTTTAAGGAGTTTTATCACATTAATGGAGGCAAATGAAATGACTGATTACAAATAAACTCACACGCTCAATAATTACTCAATTACCTCATATTCTTTGGTTAACAGATAGTTGATTAACTACATTAATACTAGAGACCAACACACATTTCTGATAAAAACCATTCAGAAAGTGGGCACAGAGGGAAACTACCTCAACACAATAAAGGCTATATATGACAAACCCACAGCTAACACTATTCTCAATGATGAAAAGCTGAAAAAATTCCCGCTGAGATCAGGAACAAGACAAGGATATCCGCTCTCGCCACTACTAGTCAACATAGTTTTGGAAGTCCTAGCCATGGCAATCAGAGAAGTAAAAGAAATAAAAGGATTCCAAATTGGAAAGCAAGAAGTAAAACTATCACTATTTGCAGATGACATGATACTATACCTAGAGAATCCTAAAGACTCTACCAGAAAGTTGTTAAAGTTCATCAACAAATTTGGCAAAGTTGCAAGATATAAAATTAATACACAATTCATTTCTATATACTAACAATGAAAGATCAGAAAGAGACATTAGGGAAGCAATCCTGTTTACCATCGCACCAAAAAGAATAAAATATTTAGGAATAAACCTACCTAAAGAGACACATGACCTGTACTCTGAAAACTCTAAGATGCTGATGAAAGAAATCAAAGACGACACAAACAGATGGTACCATGCTGTTGGACTGAAAGAGTCAATATTATCAAAATGACTATACTACCCAAGGCAAGCTACAGATTCAATGTAATCCCTATCAAATTACCAAGGACATTTTTCATAGAACTGGAATAAAATATTTCAAAATTTGTTTGGAAGCACAAAAGACCCAGAATAGCCAAAGCCACCCTGAGAAAAACGGAACTGGAGAAAATCTGGCTCCCTGACTTCAGACTATACTCCAGACCTACAGTCATTAAAACCTATGGTACTGGGACAAAGACAGAAATACAGATCAGTGGAACAGGACAGAAATCCCAGAATTAGGGAGTTACTGTTGTGGCTCAGTGGTTAAGGAATCCAACTAGGAACCATGAGGTTGTGGGTTCGATCCCTGGCCTCGCTCAGTGGGTTAAGGATCTGGCATTGCTGTGGACTGTGGTGCAGGTCACAGATGTGGCTCAGATCTGACACTGTTGTAGCTGTGGCACAGGCCGGTGGCTACAGCTCCGATTGGACCCCTAGCCTGGGAACCTCCATGTGCCACGGGTGCGGCCCTGGAAAAAGACAAAAAGACAAAAAAAAAAAAAAAAAAAGAAAAAAAAAGAAATCCCAGAATTAAACCCACACACCTAATCTATGACAAAGGAGGCAAGAATACACAATGGAGAAAATACAGCCCCTTCAATAAGTGGTGCTGGGAAAAATGGACAGCCACATGTAAAAGAATGAAATTAGAACACTTCCTAATACTGTATACAAAAATAAACTCAAAATGTATTAAAGACCTAGCTATAAGACCAGATACCATAAACCTCTTAGAGGAAAACATAGGCCAAACACTCCCTGACATAAACGACAGCAACATCTTCTCAGATCCACCTCCTAGAGTAATGACAAAAAAAAAAAAAAAAAAAACAGAAGTTCCCTTGTGGCTCAGTGGTTAATGGATCCAACTAGGAACCATGAGGTTGCAGGACCTAACTAAACTTAAAAATTTTTTGCACATCAAAGGAAACCCTGAACAAAACGAAAAGACAACCAACCCACAGAATGGAAGAAAATATTTGCAATGAATCGAATGACAAGGGATTAATCTCCAATATTTGTAAATAACTCCTACAGCTCAATACCAAAACAAACAATCCCATCAAAAAATGGGCAGAAGATCTAAGCAGACAATTCTCCAAAGATGACATACAGATGGCCAAAAAACACATGAAAAGATGTTCAACATCACTCATTAGAGAAATGCAAATCAAAACCACTCTGAGGTATCACCTTACACTGCCAGAATGGCCATTATCAAAAAGTCTACAAACAGTAAGTGCCGGAGAGAGTGTGGAGAAAAAGGAACCCTAGTACACTGTTGGTGGGAATGTAAGCTGGTGCAACCACTGTGGAAAGCAGTATGGAGATTCCTCAGAAAACTAAAAAGAGAATTACCATTTGATCCAGCAATCCCACTCCTGGGCATCTATCCAGAGAAAACCATGACTCGAAAAGACACATGTACTCCAATGTTCATTGCAGCACTATTCACAATAGCCAAGACATGGAAACAACCTAAATGTCCATCGACAGAGGAGTGGATAAAGAAGATGTGGTACATATACACAATGGAATATGACTCAGCCTTTAAAAGGAAAGAAATAACAGCATTTGCAGCAACATGGATGGACTAAGAAATTATCGTGCTAAGTGAAGTCAGTCAATGAGACACCAACATCAAATGCTACCACTTACATGTGGAATCTAAAAAAAGGAAACAATGAACTTCTTTGCAGAACAGATACTGACTCACAGACTTTGAAAAACTTAATGTTTTCCAAATAAGACAGGTTGGGGGTGGGGGGATGCACTGAGGGTTTGGAATGGAAATGCTATAAAATTTGGTTGTGATGATTGCTCTACATCTATAAATGTATAAAATTCATTGAGTAATTAGAAAAAAAGTATAATACTGGAGAAAGGACAGACATACAGGTAAATGGAACAGAAGAGAAAGTTCAGAAACAGACCGAAACATACATCACTGATATGACTTTGACAAAGATGACAAGGTAATTCAATGCAGAAAGAACAGCTTTTTCAAAAGATGATGCTGAAATAACAGACAACCACATGAAAAAAAACTTCACATGACGTACAAAAATTAACTTGAGATGGACCACAGAGTTAAATGTAAAACTTAAAAATACAAAATTTATAGGAGAAAACATAGACAAAATTCCCTGTGATCTTGGACTGAGCAGAAACTTCTTAGACCATAAAAATCACAAACCAGGATTTCCCATCGTGGTGCAGTGGAAACGAATCAGACTAGGAACCATAATGTTGGGGGTTCAATCCCTGGCCTCACTCATCGGGTTAAGGATCTGGCGTTGCCATGAGCTGTGGTGTAATCTGCAGATGTGGCTTAGATCCTGCACTGCTGTAGCTGTGGTGTAGGCCGGCAGCTGTAGTTCCGATTAGACCCCTAGCCTGGGAACCTCCATGTGCCGTGAAAAAAAAAAATCACAAACCTTAAGAGGAAAAGAAACTGATAAACCACACTTCATAAAAATTAAAAGTGTCTGCCCTTCAAAAGACAGAGTTGACAATGGAAAGACAAGCCACAGAATGACTGGGAGAAAAATAATTGCCAAACAACACATCTAAAAAGGTCTTCTGACCATATATATATAAAGAACTCTTACAAAATAATGATTTTTTAAAGTTATTAAAAAATAGGGTACAAAAGATCAAAATACACACTTTCCCAAAGAAGAAACAAAAATGGCAAACAAGAGCAAGAAAAGATGTTCAAGGAAGTTCCCTTGTGGTGCAGCAGATTAAGGACTGGATGTTGGGAGTTCCCGTCATGGCGCAGTGGTTAACAAATCCGACTAGGAACATTGAGGTTGCAGGTTCGGTCCCTGCCCTTGCTCTGTGGGTTAACGATCCGGCGTTGCCATGAGCTGTGGTGTAGGTTGCAGACGCGGCTCAGATCTGCCGTTGCTGTGGCTCTGGCGTAGGCCGGCAGCTACAGCTCCGATTCGACCCCTAGCCTGGGAATCTCCATATGCCACGGGAGCGGCCCAAGAAATGGCAAAAAGACAAAAAATAAATAAATAAATAAAAAGACAAAAAAAAAAATTAAAAAAAAATTAAAAAAAAAAAAAAAAAAAAGGACTGGATGTTGCTGCAGCTTGTGGTGCAGACTGCAACTGTGACATGGGTTCAATCCCTGGCCCAGGACCTTCCACATAACATAGCTGCAGCCAAAAAAAGAAAAGAAAAGATTTTTTAAGATCATTAGCTGTTAGGGAACTACATATTAAAACTACATTTTAATTATGAATGGAAAAATTACAAGACAAACTATAATGAATTTCTCACATCTTTGGAGGTATGAAACAAAATGATGCAGCAACTTTGGAAAAGAGTTTGGTAGTTCTTTATGACATTAACATATATTTCCCCATGACCCAGAAATCCCTTCTTCTACGTATTTAGCCCAAGAAATGAAATCATCAAAGACCTGTACATAAAAGTTCACCAGCTTTAGTCAAAACAGCTAAAAACTAGACAACCATTTAATGAATGGGTTAACAAACTGTGGAACAATCATACACAGACTACTACTCAGCAATAAAACATAGCAAACTACTGACACATGTAGGAACATAGAAGAATCTCAAAACATGCTAAGTGAGAAGAACCAGACACAAGAGCTGAAGCGTAGATCATAGATGCAGCTTGGATCTGGCATTGCTGTGGCTGTAGTATAGGCTGGCAGCAGCTGCTCCAATTCAACCCCTAGCCTGGGAACATCAGTATGCAATGGGTGGAGCCCTAAAAAAGACCAAAAAAAAAAAAAAAAAAAAAAAAAAAAAGCTATAGGGATATGAGATTGATGACTGCCATGGGCTAAGGGGAAAGTAAAAAGACTTAACTACAAGAGGCAAAAGAGCTGTGGGGATAATAAAACATTTAATATATTGATTGTGGTGATGGTTTACTCAACTATTCGTCAAAAACTCACTGGACTACAGATCCCTATAAGGGGTAAATTTTACTGTATGTAAATTATACTTTAATAAATCTGATTTTTTTAAAGAGCAATAGTGTAACATTTATGTACAAGAAAATTTGCTATAACTTGGATTATAAAACCAAAACTAAAATTCTTATTACAAGAGTAAGTTTAGAAAAATATTTTTATAAACATCTGTTTGAAGGGATAGAAGAGTTTTCAAAACAGTGAAAATTACCAAAATTAGGAAGGCGGCACCATTTCACACCCATTAGAATGGCTATTTTCAAAAATTACCAAAATAAGGAAAAGAGAAAAGCCAACAGAGTTGAGCCTACCATTTGAGGCACTTTTTTTTTTTTTTTTTTTTGGTCTTTTTTGCCGTTTCCTGTGCCACTCCTGTGGCATATGGAGGTTCCCAGGCTAGGGGTCGAATTGGAGCTGTAGCCACGGGCCTACGCCAGAGCCACAGCAACTCGGGATCCGAGCCGCGTCTGCAACCCACACCACAGCTCACGGCAACACCAGATCCTTAACCCACTGAGCAAGGCCAGGGATTGAACCTGCAACCCCATGGTTCCTAGTCGGATTCGTTAACCACTGAGCAACGATGGGAACTCCCTTGAGGCACTTTTTTGCTTGAAACAATTGTCAATTCTGAAGTAAAGTGACCAAGAAACTAAGCACAGCATTTTCATGGAACTAAGCTAACAAAAAATGGATTCCAGGGCATGCCCAGGATAATTAGTGTCAAAGATTCCAGGATTTTGGTTGGGACCCAGCGTCAGTGAAGAGTACAAACTAGGCCAGGTTGCGTAAAGGCTGAAATCATACTCAAATCACTTCAGTCCCTTAAGGTAGGGAAAATTACATCCCATAACCTCTGATGATCACCCTTTTGACTAAATTATCACAGAAAACTCAAACCTTACAATGGTCTTCATCACACAAAAGGCCTTCAAAATACTTTAACAGTTCTTAGTTTGCCTCACACATTTTCCTCTTACCTACAAGGGCATATATAACATTCAAACTCAACCAACCAGACAACATCAAATCAAGAGAAGAATCGGGTGGCCAAAGCTTGACAATCAGTAGCTGTAGTTGTAGCTGAAGTTATTAGCCAGTAATCTGAACTACAAGTGAAACACATAATCTAGGACAAACAATGGCCCAAGGGTCAAACATAGTCAGCTGCCTATTTTTGTACTTAAAGTTTTAATGGATCACATCCCTATATGAGTGTTGAATACCTGAAAAAGAGCACTTAAGTATTTACTAAATGGTTCAACAAAAAATCCAAACCAATGAAAAAATAAGCAAAGGACTTGAATAGACATTTTTTCAAAGAAGATATGCAAATGAGGGAGTCCCCACTGTGGTTCAGTGGAAATGAATCCAACTAGAATCCATGAGGATACATGTTTGATCCATGGCCCGCTTCAGTGGGTTGGGAATCCAGCGTCATCACAGTGAGATGTGGTGTAGGTCAAAGATCCCACACTGCTGTAAGCTCCAATTTGACCCTAGCCTGGGAACTTCCATATGCTAACTGTGGCCCTAAAAAGCAAAAAAAAAAAAAAAAAAAAAAAAAAGAATTAGAAGGAGATATGCAAATGACCAATAAGCAAGCACATGAAAAGATGCTCAAGATTCTAAGTCATTAGGGAAATGCAAATCAAAAGTATGATGTGATACCACTTCGCATTAATTAGGATGGCTGCTATTAAAAAAAAATTGCTGGAGTTCCCGTCGTGGCGCAGTGGTTAACGAATCCGACTAGGAACCATGAGGTTGCGGGTTCGGTCCCTGCCCTTGCTCAGTGGGTTAAGGATCCGGCGTTGCCGTGAGCTGTGGTGTAGGTTGCAGACGTGGCTCGGATCCCGCGTTGCTGTGGCTCTGGCGTAGGCCAGTGGCTACAGCTCCAATTCGACCCCTAGCCTGGGAATCTCCATATGCCGCGGGAGCGACCCAAGAAATAGCAGCAACAACAACAACAAAAAAAGACAAAAAGACAAAAAAAGAAAAAAAAATTGCTGAAAATGTGGAGAAATTGGAAACCCTTGTGCACTGGTGCTGGGAGTGCAAAAATGGTATAGCTGCAGTTGAAAGCAGTTTGGCAATCCCTCAAAAAATTAAACATAATTACCACATGACCCAGCAATTTTACTCCCAGGCTAGACTCAAAACTATTGAAAGATGGACTCAGAGATGAGTAGAAGGCCAATGTTTATAGCAGTATTATTCACAATAAATTGAAACAATCCAATGTCTATCAACAGATGAACGGATAAACCAAGTGTGGTACATACATAAAACGGAATATTATTTAGCCTTAAAAAGGAACAAAATCTGTATATGCTACAATATGGCTGATAAACCTTGAAATGCTAAGTGTAATGTCATACAGAAAAGGACAGATATTATTTGATTCCACTTATATGTGGCACCCAGAAGAGGCAAATTCATAGAGAAAGCAGAACAGAGCTTATCAAGGTCTGGGGGGAAAATGGATAGGGGAAAATGGGGAGTTATCATTTAATGGGTACAGAGGTTCTATCTGGGATGATGAAAAGCTCTAGAAGGGGGTCAGCGGTGACGAATACACAATACGGTGAATGTATTTAATGTCACTGAACTGCACTCTTTAATGATTAAAATGGCAAATTTTGTTATGTGTTTTACCACAATAAAAAAAAAATACTAAAAAACCTATTACAGGCAGTTTGCCCTGGTTCATGAAAATGAATAAATTACTGCCACGTGTAACCCCAAGGATTAATATGACAAGGAGAATGTTGAGCAAAAGCAGCCATACACAAAAAGAACATATACTTTACAATTTCATTTATAAAGCTCAAGATAAGGTAAAACTGATTTACGGTGTTAGGAAGTTAGGATTGGAGTTCCCATCATGGCTCAGTGGTTAATGAATTTGACTAGGAACCATGAGGTTTCGGGTTTGGTCCCTGGCCTTGCTCAGTGGGTTAAGAATCTGGCATTGCTGTGAGCTGTGGCGTAGGGTCGCAGACTCAGCTCGGATCCTGAGTTGCTGTGGCTCTGGCGTAGGCCAGCAGCTACACCTCCAATTAGACCCCTAGCCTGGGAACCTCCACATGCCATGGGTATGGCCCTAAAAAAGACAAAAAAAAAAAAAAAAAGAAGAAGAAGTTAGATTTGTAGATACATTTGTGAAAGGTGGGGAAAGGTAGTGAGCAAAAGGGAGCATGAGAAAGGCAAACTTTTGGAGTAATATTCTATTTTTTTAACCTGGTGGGGTTTCAAACTGCTGTATTCAGTTTGCTAATTCTTTAAGCAATACACTAACTATGTACTTTATTTATACATATTTTTTTTTTTTGTTTTTGGCCACCCCGCAGCATATGGAACTCCCAGGCCAGGGATCAGATCCGAGCCACAGTTGCAACCTATGCTGCAGCTGTGGCAATGCAGGATCCTTTAACCCAATGTCTTGGGCAATGGATTGAACCCCCACCTAGCACTGCATAGATGCTGCCTATCCCATTGCACCACAGAGGGAATTCCTAAATACATATACTTTAATAAAAGTATATTTTTAAACTGGAAAAAAGAATAAGATTAAATATATGGAAATGGAAAGAGAGAGTCCCCAAACATTAAGTGAAAAATGTTTCTATGTAATACCATTCTTTTTCCTCTAATAAATAAATATTTAGAGAACTAGACAAAGTCAGGAACTTATCAGTAACCATCTCCCTAAGGATAAGATTACAGATTTTCACTTTGTGTATTTGTGCATTATTTTTAATTTTTGAGTGTGGGTTACTGTACAAGCAACAGAAATACTGATGATATCCATCTTTTTTTTTTGTCTTTTTGCCATTTCTTGGGCCGCTCCCGTGGCATATGGAGTTTGCCAGGCTAGGGGTCTAATCGGAGCTGTAGCTGCCAGCCTATGCCAGAGCCACAGCAACGCGGGATCAGAGCTGTGTCTCCAACCTACAACACAGCTCACGGCAACGCCGGATCATTAACCCACTGAGCAAGGCCAGGGATCAAACCTGCAACCCCATGGTTCCTAGTCGGATTTGTTAACCACGGAGCCACAACGGGAACTCCATGATATCCATCTTTAAATAGAGCTAAGGGGTGTTCCTATTGTGGTGCAGCGGAAGCAAATCTGACTAGGAACCGTGAGGTTTCAGGTTCAATCCCTGGCCTCGCTCAGTGGGTTAAGGATCCGGTGTTGCCGTGAGCTGTGGTGTGGGTCGCAGACATGGCTCAGATCCCCCAATGCTGTGGCTGTGGCTTAGGCTGGCAGCTACAGCTCTGATTAGACCCCTAGCTTGGGAACCTCCACATGCCGCTGGTGCAGCCCTAAAAGGACAAAAAAAATAAAATTAAACAAAAAATTAAAAAATTAAATTAAAAAAAAGGAGTTCCCGTCGTGGTGTAGTGGTTAACGAATCTGACTAGGAACCATGAGGTTGCGGGTTCGGTCCCTGCCCTTGCTCAGTGGGTTAACGATCCGGCGTTGCCCTGAGCTGTGGTGCAGGTTGCAGACATGGCTCGGATTCTGCGTTGCTGTGGCTCTGGCGTAGGCCAGGGGTACAGCTCCAATTCGACCCCTAGCCTAACCTCCATATGCCGCAGGAGCGGCCCAAAGAAATAGCAAAAAAAAAAAGACAAAAAAAAAAAGAGTAGTTTGGGAAGAGAGAGGATATCGGTTTGGAAATATGTGAGTTAGAAGACAAAGATTTGGGAGTTCCCACTGTGGTACAGTGGAAACAAATCCAACTAGTATCCATGAGGATTCGGGTTCAATCCCTGGCCTCGTTCAGTGGGTCAGGAATCCAGCATTGCCATGGGCTATGGTGTAGGTTGCAGAGGCAGCTAGAATCCTGAGTTGCTGTGGCTGTGCCACAGGCCGGCAGCTGCAGCTCTCTTGAATGTAGCCCTAGCCTGGGAACTTCCACATGGTGTGAGTGCGGCCCTAAAAAAAAGAGAGAGAAGACAGAGATTTAAACCCTTGCTTCCTCATTTAATAGCTGTAAGACTTTAGGAAAGTCAGGAAATCTCCGAGTTTCAGTTTTCCTTACCTAAAAACAAGATGACATTGCTTTTGTGTAACTCTGAGTTGTGGCAAAGATAAAAATAGGATATGGGATAATACTTTAAATAATGAAGACCTATGTAAAAATTACTTTTACCATACTTAGTAAATTTGTTGATAAATATAAATCTTTCTACTCTAGAACTGTATGCACAGTTCTATTTTTCCTCATAAAGCCCAATGTTATTACTTATCTATTTGGTCCTTTTGTTTTTTAAGCATTATTCTACAAACAATTCCAGGGAATAAATATATCTATTTTCCTACACAATTTTCTGCTACAACTTGTCACAATTAGCAGAGTAATAGGTATTTTTAAAAATCTTACAGTAGTTTTTTAATGTGTGCTAATCCCTAATAAACCACAGAAACCATCAGACTAAGACCCCATGGTTTTGTTTTTGTTTTTCGTCTTTTTAGGGCTGCACCTGTGGCATAAGGAGGTTCCCAGGCTAGGGGTCTAATTGGAGCTGCAGCTGCCGGTTTATACCACAGCAATGCTGGATCCGAGCCTCATCTGCAACCTATACCAAAGCTCACTGCAATGCCAGATCCTTAACCTACTGAGCGGGACCAGGGATCAAACCCACATCCTATGGATACTAGTCCAATTTGTTACCACTGAGCCACAACAATGGACTCCTAACAGCCCAATGATTAAGCCTCTCTTAGTTCACTATTACCAAAAGGATGTTTTCCACTGTTTTAATTTAGCAAAAAGGCCGTATTTGCTTCATGTTCAAATGTCAAGGTTTATTTCTAAACTAAAGATTTATTTTTCCCATTTAATTAGAAAGGTTTTGAATCACATGTAAAGAAATCATTATAGTTTTCAATATTTTCTCTAAACTTTAGGAATTTCAATCAATTTATTTTCTTAAAAGTCTTTTTTTTTTTTTGGTCTTTTTGACTTTTCTAGGGCTGCTCCCGAGGCATATGGAGGTTCCCAGGCTAGGGGTCTAATCGGAGCTGTAGCCGCCGGCCTACACCACAGCCACAGCAACGCGGGATCCGAGCTGCGTCTGCAACCTACACCACAGCTCACGGCAACGCCGGATCCTTCACCCACTGAGCAAGGCCAGGGATCGAACCCGCAACCTCATGGTTCCTAGTCAGATTCGTTAACCACTGAGTCACGATGGGAACTCCTCTTTTTTGCCTTTTCTAAGGCCGCTCCCACAGCATGTTGAGGTTTCCAGGCTAGGGGTCTAATTGGAGCTGTAGCCACCAGCCTACACCACAGCCACACAGGATCCAAGCCACATCTGCAACCTACACCACAGCTCACAGCAACGCCAGATCCTTAACCCACTGAGCAAGGCTCCTAGTTGGACTCATTAACCATTGAGCCATGACGGAAACTCCAAAAGCCTCTTATATTTACTATGGCTGGTGGGTAATTTAACTTTCTTCTGTGCATTTCCAGTATTTTCCAAATTCTCTACCAAGAGCTTCCATTCATACATGAGCATGAAAAACTAATTTGATTCCTTTTGTAATAAAAAGCTAGGAAACTAAGTGAAGCTAAGGGGAGACTTCCAACTGTTTTTTTCTGAACTAAGGGTCATAATTAGCAAAAAAAATTTTAATATCACTCTTGAGATAATTCTCCTCCTTGCTCAAATCTCATTTAGACTACTGTATTCCTAAAGAGGGTAATAAAAACTATGTATCAAAGTTTAACAATATTCTAATATAAACTCTACAGAGGCTATAAACTTAAAAGAACTGTAAAATTAATACTAATGGTTTCTGAGCTCCCGCTGTGGCTCAAAGGGATCAGCAGCATCTTGGGAGCACTGAGACAGGGGTTCAAATCCCAGCCCAACACAGTGAGTTACAGATCCAGCATTGCACAGCTAAGGCTTAGTTCAAGGCTGTGGCTCAGATCTGACCCCTGTCCCAGGAGCTCCATTTGCCATGGGGCAAAAAAAAAAAATCCTATTTTCTGAGGATCTACTATGTGCAGGTACTAGGTACTTACAAACGTTACCTCAGTGTAGTAATAAGTAACTTGCCCAAGATCCTGTATAGAATTCAAATGTCCATTTCAACAAGGGGGCACTGCAATTTAAAAAGTATAAAACTAGGCTCTCAAAGCTGAAAAAAAGAACAGCAGCCCTGACATCCAGGAGATGGCCTAGTCCCATCAATTAGGCCTTGGTATAACAAGGAACTGACCTGACATTACAACAGGCCTTCGTGTTGACTATAAACAATTTCACAGAACATCAACATTAGACAATTAGATCACTCCAAGATCATGACGGATTCTAGACAAAAACAAGACCACTCCAAAATCATGTCATATCATATCTAAACACGGACAAAAAATCAACACTGTCCAAGCCATGAACATCAAATATCCCCCGCTTTAGGCCAATGCATGCTTCCTTTTTTTTTTTTTTTTTTTTTTTTTGTCTTTTTGCCATTTCTTGGGCCTCTCCCACGACATATGGGAGGTTCCCACGCTAGGGGTCTAATTGGAGCTGTAGCTGCCAGCCTACGCCAGAGCCACAGCAACACGGGATCCAAGCTGAGTCTGCAACCTACACCACAGCTCACGGCAACACCAGATCCTTAACGCACTGAGCAAGGGCAGGGATTGAACCCTCGACCTCATGGTTCCTAGTCGGATTCGTTAACCACTGCGCCACAACGGGAACTCCCCCAATGCATGCTTCTTAACTGCAGCTTTATCCTCACTTTAGTCTCCCCTCTTTCTGGATTAGATTTAAGATACTTAATCATAATTTCTAAGAGCATCCAATCAGAACAAAATCCTACTTCCTTAAATTCTCCTCAAAATAACCTGTCACAGGAGTTCCCTAGTGGCTCAGCAGGTTAAGGATACATCATTGTTACTGCTATGGCTCTGGTTACAGCTGTGATATGGGTTCAGTCCCCAGCCCAGGGGGGAAAAAATCACCTAATACAAGCCCAAATCCTTTAAGTTCTTTCTAGCACCATTTTCCTGATACACCACTTTTTCCCACAGTGTGTGTTCTTTTGGTTACTGTAAGTAATCGATCCCACTTGTTTAGTCATCAGTGTTCCTAGCGATGATGGTTCATCAAAAGGCACTGATAAAATCCACTTAAGAACAGCAGTTAATTCTCTCCCTCTTTACTGCAACACAAAATATCCACGAAAGAACAGAAAAGATAGGTGAATAAGTATAATATGTCTATGCTATACCTAAATAGCTCTAAAATATTAGTCCCAAGAAAATCATAGATTTTGACATTTTTCTTTCTTCATTTACAATAAACCACTGAGATGTGAGTGTGCTCAAAAATGTTTTATTCTATAGGATGTCCAGCATGAAGAGTTGTTAATAATTCACAAAGCGAGAGGAAAAAAGGCTAGGTCAGGATATTTATACCTTCACTGACATTATACAGCTCAAGAGAAAGTAAAACTAGTAGAAAATTCAGGAAGCTATACTTTGCCAGAATTTAAATAACCATTACTACTGGATGGAGCACAAAGAATAAGAAAGTAGAAAAAAGACAGGAAAGGCTAAGGAAGATCCTTCTTTAATAATTTAATACGAATTTACTAACCATCCCTTAAGTGTCAGCGGGATAACTGACAATAATCTTAGGAATCTCATTACCAGGTTAACTTTATAGAGCTCAACTGTATTCTATATTAGGAAGAATATAAATTTCAATTAAAAAACAACTAAAAACAACAAGGGATAAGGTTCCCAAAAGTGGCTGCCCATTTGTCTAAGTGTAAATGTCACTAAATAGTCTTAAAGACAAATGTGAGATGTATACTGTGTATTTAATAAAAGGTAATGTTATTCTCTCAGAGAAGTATAATATTGTGTGACTGTTCATGCATCAAAACAGTTCTTCCCTTGTTCTTTTTTTCTTTTTCTTGCCTTTTAGGGCCACACCTGCAGCTTATGGACGTTCCCAGGCTAGGGGTCTAATCAGAGCTACAGCTGCTGGCCTACACCATGGCCATAGCCACAGCAACTCAGGATCCAAGCCAAGACTATGACCTCTAACCTATGACAGCTTGGGGCAATGCCAGATCCTTAACCCACTGAGAAAGGGCAAGAACCCGCTTCCTCATAGATACTAATCAGGATTGTAACCCACTGAGCCATGAATGGGAACTCCAATTCTTCCCTTGTTCTAATCATGGAAACATTTATTTTTGTTTTTTTTTTTTTGCTTTGTTTGTTTGTTTTTGTCTTTTTGCTATTTCTTTGGGCCGCTCCCACGGCATATGGAGGTTCCCAGGCTAGGGGTCGAATTGGAGCTGTAGCCACCGGCCTACGCCAGAGCCACAGCAACGCAGGATAATCATGGAAATATTTAAAGCAGAAATTAAAGCCAAGAAAATGTCTGAAATCAATTCTTTCAAAATGATGTCTAGTAGTTTTTAGGTGTAAAAGAAAGTATACCAAATCTGATACTTGTAATTTCTACTTTCTAGCTTCATCTTCTGAAAAAAAAGCAAGTAGTTTGTGTGCGTTTTAAATAAAGTGCAGGGCTGGATTACATGAAATTGTAAAATTATATGGCAATTAATTTCTTTAGAAAATCTTCTGTTTTAAAATGTAGATTGACTAGAAATAAATAGAAAGGGATTTTATTTAGACAATTTCTCTCCTTGATGGCAAATGCTGCAGCTCTATCATATCCTGGAAAACAGGCTCTCTCTCTTTCACACAACACCCTGGGTTCTTCCTGTCAAGTCCTGCATATTTGAGGTAACTGAACCACACCTAGAGAACCTGCACTACTTTATTACTCAAGAGATCCCAGGCACAAAAGTTTCCTTGTGGCACAGTGGGTTTAGGATCCGGCATTCTCACCGCAGCGGCTTGGACTGCTGCTATGGCACAGGTTCAATACCTGGTCCTGGGAACTTCTACACACTGTGGATGTGGCCAAAAAAAAAAAGAGACACAGAGAGATCCCAGACTCATCTACCTGCAGGAGCCACACAAACTCTGTTAGATCATGTTCTGATTAATCCAAAGAAATCACTATTTTTTTTTTTTTTTTTTGTCTTTTTGCTATTTCTTGGGCCGCTCCCGCGGCGTATGGAGGTTCCCAGGCTAGGGGTCTAATCGGAGCTGTAGCGGCCGGCCTACGCCAGAGCCACAGCAACGCAGGATCCGAGCCGCGTCTGCAACCTACACCACAGCTCATGGCAACGCCGGATCGTTAACCCACTGAGCAAGGGCAGGGACCGAACCCGCAACCTCATGGTTCCTAGTCGGATTCGTTAACCACTGCGCCGCGACGGGAACTCCCAAAGAAATCACTATTACAGCCTCCTCTTCTCCCCCCAGTATTCCACAGGGCCCCTGGAATTATAAAACAGAACCTATTTAGAATAAATTACGAGTCTGTTCATCCAAACTCTGTCCCTGGTTCTGCTGCTGTGAGTTCGCTCTTTAAGTTCTAGTTTCTCCATAGATACAATGGATATCACAGGTTATCATTTTCCAAAGATGTTCAACAATTAAAGAAAATACTGGAGTTCCCTTGTGCCGCAGAGGGTTGGTGATTCAGTGTTGTCACTGCTGCAACTTCAGTCACTGCTGTAACTTCAGCCACTGCTGTGGCACAGGTTTGATCCCTGGCCTGGGAACTTCCATATGCCATGGGTATGACCCCCCCCAAATTTTTTTAAATAGAGAAAATATCTACAAGTAATTTAACTCCTTGGGGAAAAAATGAAGGATATATGTACCACTGAACCACAACAGGAACTCTTGTGACATCTTTTTGTATTTAACAACATTTAAGAGAGTATTCACTTATTTTTTGTATGTATGTACATGAAAACGTACACACATTTATAGATCATATAATATTGTCTTGAACTAATTATTTCTGAAGTTAACATCTAGATACAGAGCTTTGCAAATTAACTGATAGCCAATAAACGTTTGATTTAATGAAGAGACTTCATATCGCCTTACATTAGGTAAATGGAATTTGTTGTTCTATTCTTTTCTACTCAAAATAGCTTGAATTGAGATAAATTTAGGCCTTTATAAATATTCAAAATTGATATTCAATTTTGACACTGAATCAAGTTCAAAAATAAACAGTCACCATATAAACTACATTTATAAGCCACTTTATTAAAATGAATTAATTTGGCCTTTATTATTTCAAGGCACCAAATGTTTCAGTTAACTAATATCATTACAGTCTGAAATAGCCCATTTCACCTGATGAAATAAAGTGGCCTTCAGTACATTTAGCAGCTAAGTCGTTAAGAGAAAGGGAATGCATGACATTACTAGCCCCTTAATGGTTTAGGGGCTAACCACAGAGTCAGGAAATCTTTTTAGACTGCCTATCCAATTCATTGCTATTTATTCACAAATATTTTGATGCAGTGAGAAAAAGGAGAATGAAATTCTCCCGGAATAATACTGTCAAGGGTGGTTGAGAGGCAAACAGACTTTAAATATGAACTCTTGCAACTACTAAATTAAGGCTAAAGTACAAAAATTTTCAATATGCTAAATGAAAAATGTGAGATAGAACCATGGTTTTACTACCAGTTTTACTTCACTTTTAAAGGAACATTAATATAACTAATTTGTTCCAGTTTGAACTAATTTACTTTGGTATATAATGCATCAGTTGTAGAACTAAAACTTACTGCCTGTTCTGATGTCCACTTTCGAAACTAATGTAGAAATAAAAACCTTTGAACAGAAATATTATCAACTGAAAGAGAGTGAAATATGTGGTACATAGGCTGCTGAAATAATTTACATTTAAGTATTTTATCTATTTTTTTCCCACCTCCCACTCCCTCCTGGCCAATTTACACTTAAGTATTTTAATAGGAATTAAATATAAGTGATACAGGCATATATGTGATACCCAAAGATAAGTCACCAGCATGAAACCCAAGGCCTGAATTTCACTTCAATTCTTTACCCCTAACAGGGAACTGATTTTTCTTTAAATCTAAGAGTCTAGTGTCTTTTTAACCCAGTGTTAACAAAATTTCTTTGTATCTGCAGGCATTCTAAAACAGCTTTGACTTACATTAGTAAATTTCAGAAGACTCTATTATAATAGAAAAGTGCAATAAAGCAGTGCCTCTCTAGGAAGGGATGATGGTAGTCTTCTAAATAATGGACAATGCAAATGAGAAGTTAGAGGGAAAAGATCTCAGCATAATGGAGTTGGAATGAAAAGAGGGATTTTCAAAATGTTATAAGACTCCTAACTTCATTTGTCATCTTTCATAAAAACTTCTTTCATTAGTAATTAGCATAGGTTTGGAATGACCTGCTTTAATCTTTTGAGTCTCGGTTTGTTAAGTAAAATGCTGATATTAACAGTACCTTCACCTGTGAGGATTAAACAGATTAATACAAAGCTAAGAGGACACAGTGCAAGGCACATAGAAAGACTAAAAAACGTTAGCATAAAAGAAATCTGAAGGATGCAGTATCCTTGCTTTCATTCAGTAACATAAATCTTTAAATTTTATTGTAAAATGGTATGTATAGGTTAAACCTATTCGCTCAACTTTCAATTTAGAAATTTAGAGATTACCCTGGAATACTCATTTAGATAAGATCAAACAAACCAACCTTGGGCAAAAGTTTTACTCTAAAATAGAACTTTATTGAAAAATACTTGGAAGTCATTATATTGATAAAATGACTGACACGAAACTTTTAAAAAATAGTGCAAATTCGGCTGTAATCATATGCAGCTGTTCCTTTCAAAATTAACTCACCATTTGTTCTTTTCTCCTGACACTACAGTACTCTCCTTTCACTAAAAGCCTGTAACAAGGCACAGCTTCTTAGATATCAAAACCTTTTGGAAACCTGGCTCAGAGGAAGCCACTCACTGTTTACAGGGCTGGAAAGGATTCGTTTGGTCACTCTAGGACAACTGTCACTGTCACCAGCACGTCTGGGTGTCTTATAGGGGCTGGGTCATGCAGAAGTGTAAGGACAAACTAGTGTCTGTATGAAACAAAATCTACGGCTAGGGTGCCTAAAAGGGAAGAGGGTTTTAACTGAGAATCGCAGAGGATGAGGGGCTAACCATGGGGAGGAGTCTCGCGGAGCAGCTCAATTCCGGGGGGCACTGCCGGTTCCCGCAGAAAAAGAACGCAGGTGATGCCCTCCCTCGGCGACCCCACCGCTTTATTCCCGGCGCCGCCGCCTCCTTCCCTCAACCCCCGTTACCTTTCTCGTCCTCGTCGATGCGCAGGGCAACGGAGATGTACTCGAAGGCCTGTTTGTGGAAGGCTCGTACTCGTTCGACCTCCCCGCCTGGCACCGGCGCCGGGGGCGAGGCCGAGGCCGGGGCCGGCGCAGCCCGGGAGCTCCTCTTGGCGGCCATGAGGGCGCGGGAGAAGCGCTGGCAGAGCCACACGAAGAGGAGCCCCAAGTGGAAAGCGACCAAACGCAGCAGCGCGAAGCCTAAGAACAGCGGGTAGGAGAAGTAGTACAGGTTCCGCTTATGCGGCGATTGGGGCGGAGGGGATGGCCTGGGGGCGGGGCGGGAGGAGGCCAGGCAGGGGGGCGGAGGCCTGGGAGGCACCGGGCTGCTGGGGCCGCCGGAGCCTTTCTTCTTCCCTCGTCCACCCGGAGAATTCATTCACAGCTCCCACTGCCGCCGCCGCCATAACCCGCCTTCCGCAGACCGACGGCGGTCAAGCGACGGCGGCGGCTACTGGGAGGGCAAGGGCCACAGACCCCCGCGCGCCCGCCGGTCCCAGGAGCTCTGCACCTCCGCGCGCAGCTGGACGGCCCCGCCCCTTTCTCCTCGCTAGGTCAGGAGCACAACCCCTTCTCCTCCTCCTTTGGTCGGTAGCTCCTGCCCCTCCCTTTCTCCGTCCTCTCTGCGGCTTGGTAACTCCGAGCGGCGGCCGCGCGTGCACGCGCACGCCCTCCCGTGTCTTTCTCGGCGCCTGCGCGAACGCCTCCGTCTTTGTTGACCTGAGCTCCTAGTGCGCGTGTGCGGGCCCCCGCCTCGCTATCGCTTCCCCGGGGAACTACATTTCCCAATATGCACTTCAGCCTACGTCGTCTTAAGGGACAGGTGGCCAGTCAACTTCGCTGCCCCGGGGAGCTCCTTAGCAGGGCACCTAGGACATCGACTCAGGAAATGGACCGCTGCGGCAGGGCTCTCTTGCAGAGACCTCGTTTTCTTATATTTCTTTCAACATTTTCTGCCAATCTTCCACGAAGAATGATTGATATGAGTTCCACTGCGGAAGTAATGGGTCCCAATCTGGGAATTATTATCTGAAAGGAGAGCAGTTGTAGGGATAAAAACTTAAGGTCACCGAAAACGAAGATGTTAGCTCATTGGAATCAAATCATCGGTTCCAGAGATTTAATTAAATTAGTGTATGTTTAGATACCTAATCCAAAGAATTGTTTGAGTAAAGAAATTCTTAGGTTTGGGCTGTAATCGTCCCATAGCTTACTGAGGAATCCAGACTGGGCTTTTTGTTTTTTCCCTTGCTTTTTCTTTTTTTAAACCGTTAGACGTCTCTTTCTTTGGAGAACTACTGCTTACCTCCGCTGCCTGTTTTCTAATGAGCTGCAAGCACGGAAAGCCGCCTACTATATCACAGAGGTTAATCATACTGTCCTAGAAACTGGAATCTTAGTTGGAGACACTGGGACAGAAGATCATCGTAAGAAATGAGTGCTCTCAAGAGCTGCTCTATCAGTTCATTTCATTTAGACTCCCAAAACTACCAGATTCCTGGTCTGGTCATTTACTGGGTAACCTATCTAATAACTATTCTATTTATATGATTTTTCTGCTTCTCTTGCTCCCTCTCCATCTCTCCTTCCCTCCTCTCTCTCCCTATCTTTCTCTTTTTGCTTGAGTTAGACATAATTGTTTTTGCCCAAAACTAAGGAATCCTAGTTTATAGAAAGTCTCCATTCTTTACAGTGTGGGTTTTACAAATTCTTCCAAGAATCTCCACATTCTGGCCACACTGTATCTATTTCCCACCACTACTCCCCTGCAAATAGATTCTGCAAAAGTGACCTTCCTGTTTCCTTCCTCTTGTTCCCTACCCCCTTTCCTACCTCTGTACTTACTTTCTGCCAGTTCCTTATTCTAAAATTCTTTTTTTTTTTCTTTTTGTCTTACAGTGGACATATTGCTAAGTAAACAATAGACCATTCTTTTTTTTTTTTTTTTTTGGTCCTTTTAGGGCCACACCCATGGCATATGGGCTGCCTGGGCTAGGGGTCTAATCGGAGCTGTAGCCATTGGCCTACTCCACAGGCACAGCAATGCCAGATCCGAGCCACATCTTCAGCCTACACCACAGCTCACAGCAACGCCGGATCCTTAACCCACAGAGTGAGGCCAGGGATTGAACCAGCATCCTCATGGATACTAGTGGGGTTTGTCAACTACTGAGCCATGATGGGAACTCACTGTCTTCCCTCTTCTGAACCCCATAGTATTTTTGTTGTTGTTGTATGAAATGTATTCAGTTTATATAGAGATCGTGTAAACAAGATGTACACAATCAGCCCTCCATATCCATTGTTCTGCATCCAAATTCAATTGATGGCAAATAGAAATATTTGAAAAAAAATTCCAGAAAGTTCCCAAAAGCAAAACTTTAATTTGCCACATGGCCTGCAACTATTCACATAGCGTTTATATTGTATTAGGTATTGCAAGTAATCAAGAGATGATTTAAATTATATGGTAGAGGAGTTCCCGTCGTGGTGCAGTGGTTAACGGATCCGACTAGGAACCATGAGGTCTTGGGTTCGATCCCTGCCCTTGCTCAGTGGGTTAACGATCCGGCGTTGCCGTGAGCTGTGGTGTAGGTTGCAGACACGGCTCGGATCCTGCATTGCTGTGGCTCTGGCGTAGGCCAGGGTCTGCAGCTCCGATTCGACCCCTAGCCTGGGAACCTCCATATGCCGCGGGAGCGGCCCAAAGAAATAGCAAAAAAGACCAAAAAAAAGACAAAAAAAATTATATGGTAGGATGTGTGTAGGTTATACAGAAATGTTATGGCATGGACTTGAGCATCTCTGGCTTTTTTTTTTTTTTTTTTTTTTATGGCCACATCCGTGGCATGTGAAAATTCCTGGGCCAGGGATTGAACCAGCACTGCAGCAGCAATCCAAGCCACCGTAATAATAATGCCAGATCCTTAACCCACTGTGCCACAAGACAACTCCCAAGCATCCCTGGCTTTTGGTACCAGAGGAGGTGTTTCTGGAACCTACCCTACCCTTGAAGATACTGAGGAATAGCTGTATAACATATGTAATCTAAAGAAAAATAATAACTAGCATTTCTTTTAAGAAAAATTAATACAACCAGTTCCTTGAGGCATTCTGTGAGACCCTCCCTAACCTCAAAGTCTTTCTTCCCCCCTCCAAAGGAAGGCTCGATCCTGAATTTTGTACTCATATTTTTCTTTCACTTTAGTATGTTTGCATACATTAACATATGTAAATATGTTATTATAGGTGCCTCATTTTGACCTTCTACAAATATAATCATACTACTCATACTATATGTATTCTTTGTGTGTGTGTGTGGCCGAAACTGCAGCATATGGCACTTTCCTGGGCCAGGGCTCGAATCAGAGCTGCAGCTGAGGCCTATACCATAACCATGGCAACACCAGATCCTTAACCCACAGAGTGAGACCAGAGATCAAACCCGCATCCTCACAGAGACAATGTCAGGTTCTTAACCTGATGAGCCACAACAGGATACACACCTCTCTTTTTTTTTTTTTTGGAATATGTTCTTTTTTTTTTGTCCTTTCTAGGGCCATACTCGCGGCATATGGAGGTTCCCAGGCTAGGGGTCTAATCGGAGCTATTGCTGCTGGCCTAGCCAGGGCCACAGCCACGCCAGATCGAGCCGCATCTGAGACCTACCCCACAGCTCATGGCAACACCAGATCTTATTACTCTTAAATTGGCTCACTTTCTGCACTTAGACTGATGCCTGCTTATGGTACTCATTTCATAAGTATTAACAATTTGGAAAACAGATCAAACATGGTAATTGTTATAGATATCTGTTGCTGTGTAATGAACCACTCCAAAGCTTACTGACCTAAGATAAAGGTATTGGAGTTCCCATCGTGGCTCAGTGTTTAACAAACCTGACTAGTATCCATGAGGATGAAGGTTTTATCCCTGGCTTCAGTTAGTGGGTTAAGGATCCGACGTTGCTGTGAGCTGTGGTCTAGGTTGCAGATAAGTCTGGCATCTGATGTTGCTGTGGCTGTGGTGTAGGCTGGCAGCAACAGGTCAGATTCAACCCCTAGCCTGGGAACCTCCATATGCCATGGGTGCGACCCTAAAAAACAAAACAAAACAAAGATAACAGGTATTTATTTACTCACAGTTCTGTGAGTCAGCAGTTTGGGTTGGCTTTGGCTGGGTAGTTCTTCTGCCCGGTTCATTCATGTGAATGTCTTAATCTGCTACAGACTTGACTGGGGCTGAGTGGCCTAGCTATCTTCATTCACATATCCAGATGCTGATGGTGCCTATTAGCTGGGGTATGTATCTCCAGCAGAGTTTTCCAGACTTCTTTACATAGCTTCTGGCTTCCAGGAGAGCACACATCCGACCAGTGTCCATGAGGATGCAGGTTTGATCCCTGGCCTGGATCAATGGGTTAAGGATCCAGCATTGCCATGAGCTGTGGCGTGGGTCACAGGCACAGCTGGGATCTGGTGTTCTTGTGGCTGTGGTGTAGGTCGGCAGCTCTGAGTTCAATTGGACCCCTAGCCTGAGAGCCTCCAGTGCCGAGGGTTCAGCCCTAAAAAGGAAAAAAAAAAAAAAAAGAAGAAAAAATTTAAGGTGATGACAGCAACAGTGATGATGTTGATGATGACTACCAGCTGAAATTCACTGAACACACATTTTAAGCAAGGCAGGTTAACTTGTACTGTTGCAGTTCAATCATCACTACTTGCCTTAAACATTATTGTATCCATTCTTTAAAATAAGGAATTTGGGAGTTCCCATCGTGGCTCAGAGGTTAACAAACCCAACCACCATCCATGAGGACTTTCTAGGGCCATACTCAGTGGGTTAAGGATCCGGTGTTGCCGTGAGCTGTGGTGTAGGTCGCAGACAAGGCTTGGATCTCAAATTGCTGTGGCTGTGGTGTAGACTGGCAGCTACAGCTCCAATTCGACCCCTAGCATGGGAATATCCATATGCTTCGGTTGTGGCCCTAAAAAGACTAAAAGACAAAAAAAGAAAGAAAGAAAGATCATGGTATTATGGTTCTGCCACTTACTATTTGTATGATATGGGTCAAAGTTAACTCGTCTGTAAAATGGATAAAATAAGAATTAAATTGCAAAATGAACGAAGACATCTAAAACCTCCTATATAACACCTACAATATAAGAGAGTTCAATAACTTTTTTTTGTTTTTCTTTTTCTTTTTGGGGCTGTACCTTCAGCATATGGAAGTTCCCAGGCTAGGGATTGAATTGGAGCTGTAGCTGCAGGCCTACACCATAGTCACAGCAATGCCTGATCTGAGCTGCATCTTCAACCTATGCTGCAGTTTGCAACAACACTGGATCCTTAGCCCACCGATTGAGACCAGGGATTGAACCCGAATCCTCATGGAGACAGTGTCTGTGTCCCACTGAGCCTCTACAGAAACTCCAGCTGTTACTTCTCTTTGTCTCTTATATTTACAGTGCCATTCCAGAATTCAGGCCCTTTTGCCTCAATTTTTTATTATCTCAGTCCACGTTTCTGCCTTTTGGAACTATATCCCATCAAATCCACTTTCTGAATTAACAATTTTCTTAATTTGTCTCAAGAAAAATAGTGCCTGGATGTTACCCGAGCCTTGTAATCTCTTTGAACTGAAGATCCTAACCTTCTCAGCTATTTAACCCACAGTGTGACAGCCTCCCAGTTTTGAGACGGCAAAAACTTGCAAGACTACTTAATCTTAAATGGAATCTGGGCCAGTTTCACCAGGACAAAAAGGAGGAGCTGGGTACTGTCCCAACTAATCCAGGACATTTGGTAATTTTATCACTTTAACCCATTAATTTATTTAGAAAGTAACTACCACTAAACAGTTTTATGTGTGTATATATAGTATATGTATTTTTTAGCTCTCAGAAGTCTCTAAGGAACTATCTAAACCTTCCATTTATTTATTTATTTATTTATTTATTTATGCCTTTTCTAGGGCCATTCCTGCAGCATGTGGAGATTCCCAGGCTAGGGGTGTAATTGGAGCTGTAGCCACCAGCCTACACCAGGGCCACAGCAACATGGGATCCGAGTGGCGTCTATGACCTACACCACAGCTCACGGCAATGCCGGATCCTTAACCCACTGAGCAAGGCCAGGGATCGAACCTGCAACCTCATGGTTCTTAGTCGGATTCCTTAACCACTGAGCCACGACAGGACCTCCATCCTTGGCCTTGCTCAGTATGTTTGGGCATCCAGCATTACTGTGGGCTATGGTATGGGTCGCACACACAGCTCAGCTCCCTCGTTGCTGTGGCTGTTGTGCGGGCTGGCAGCTGCAGCTCCAATTCAGTCCCTAGCCTGGGAACTTTTATATGCCACTGTGGATGCAACCCTAAAAAAAACAAAAAAAAACCAAAAAAAGTGCACTTAGACCTAATAATGAGCCACTCTCATTATTTACAGAAAGTTTTATACTAGTGTAGGGAAGTGTTTATTGTTCAAATTCCTAGACACCAGCCAGTTTTGCAAGCAGGCCTTTCTAAGGCTAGCAGTTTCCAGCCTGCTGTGTTAACTTTTTTCTGCATATGCCCCATAAATGCTTGGGTAGAGGAAAGTGTGAACTGGAGGAATTTTCTTTTAATGCTAATGGTGTTGGTCTTTCTCCTTCTGACTTACTTCACTTAGTATGAGAGTCTCTAGTTCCAACCATGTTGCATTGCTGTGACTGTGGTGGAGGCCGGCAGCTGCAGCTCCTCTTGGACCCCTAGCCTTGGAACTTCCACATGCTGAGGGTGTGGCCCTAAAAAAAAAAAAATTTTACATGAAGAGAAATGGTTTCAATATAAGTTAACATGGAATGGCTCTGGGTATCTGAAAATTAAAAGAATCGAAGTAATACGGTGTATCTATTCATAAGTTACAACCTATTTATAAACATAAATTTAAGCACTGATAGTCATTTGGATTGTATAAAGAAGACATAAAATTTAAAATTAACACTTTTAGGAGTTCCCTTTGTGGCTCAGTGGTTAAGGAACCCGACTAGGATCCATGAGGATGCAGGTTCCATCCCTGGCCTTGATCATTGGGTTAGGGATCTGGTGTTGCCATGAGCTGTGGTGTAGGTTGAAGAGCTGGCTGGGATCCCGCATTGCTGTGGCTGTGGCATAGGCCAGCAGCTACAGCTCTGGTTCAGTCTTTAGTCTGGGAACTTCCATGTGCTGTGGGTGAGGCCCTAAAATAAATAAGTAAATAAATAAATAAATAGAAAATCATTTAGTAATGTAGCCCCTCATGAGAAATGGCTAAAGTAATTGACAATTTGGAAATGGGAAATGATATTAAAGTTAGCCTTTTCCTTCATTTTATTATTCTCATTGCTCAGCCAAGTGTATCATAAAAGTCAAGAATATAGTGTATCCATGTCTTTGAAAAGCCCATTTGGTATGTTCCTTGGTACACTAACATTTCTGAGATGGGGATGGGGGTAAGGACGCCTGGGCATTGAGTTTTGTAGTGAAGACTGGGGAACTATTTTGGGCAACAAAAGATACTTCCTTGGAAAGCAATTTACCAAATTCGGAAAATATAGTTCTAGGTCTTGTGAGGTAGTTGATGTCCCTCCACAATAACTGTGTTCATAAGGTTCATTTACACTCAGTATCCTTTGTATTTTTCTGCGTGCGCGCACACACACACACACACACACACACACACACACGCACATCATCTTTTTTTTTTCCTTTTCAGGCCACATATTGAAGTTCCCAGACTAGGGGTCAAATTGGAACCGCAGCCACTGGCCTACATCACAGCCATAGCAACGCTGGATTCAAGCCACATCTTCGAACTACACACACTGCATCTTGAGGCAAGACTGGATCCTTAACTTACTGAGTAAGGCAGGGTATAGAACCTGAATCCTCATGGATACCAATCGGGTTCTTAACTTGCTGAGCCACAACAGGAACTCCCTGGATCATGTTATTTCTCTGAGCACTTTCTTTCTTACAAATTATTCTTATTCTTATTATTATTTTGTCTTTCATCTTTTTAGGGCCGCACCCATGGTATATGGAGGTTCCCAGGCTAAGGGTCAAATCAGAGCTGTAGCTGCTGGCCTGTGCCACAGCCACAGCAAAGTCTTTCCTACAAATTATTTAAAAGAAAAAAAAAAAAAAAAAAAGGAGTTCCCGTCGTGGCGCAGTGGTTAACGAATCCGACTAGGAACCATGAGGTTGCGGGTTCGATCCCTGCCCTTGCTCAGTGGGTTAACGATCCGGCGTTGCCGTGAGCTGTGGTGTAGGTTGCAGGCGCGGCTCGGATCCCGCGTTGCTGTGGCTCTGGTGTAGGCCGGTGGCTACAGCTCCGATTCAACCCCTAGCCTGGGAACCTCCATATGCCGCGGGAGCGGCCCAAGAAATAGCAACAACAACAACAACAACAAAAGACAAAAAAAAAAAAACCCGGACAGAAACTACAACAACAATGTAGAACAACATTTTACGGATTTTTAAATTTTTATTTACTTATTTATTCTTTTAGGGTTGCACTCAGAGGATATGGAAGTTCCCAGGTTAGGGATTGAATTGGAGCTGCAGCTGTCAGCCTATGCCACAGCCACAACCATGCAGGATCTGAGTCACCTTTGTCACCTACACTACAGGTCATGGCAATGTTGGATCCGTAACCCACTGAGCAAGGCCATGGATTGAACCTGCATCCTCATGGATTGCTTTCCTTACCCACCATGGGAACTTCCTGGAAATTTCATTTTTTAAATTTTTATTAAAGTATAGCTGATGTACAATGTTGTGCCAATTTTTACTGTACAGCAAAATGACCCAGCCTTTCATGTATATATTCTTTTCTTATATTATCTCCCATCATGCTCTGTCCCAAGAGACTGGAAATAGTTCCTTTGCTATACAGTAGGATTTCATTGCTTATTTATTCTAAATAGAACAATATTTTAGTAATGAACTTCTTGGATGTAGGTAAAACAGAATGTTTCACTTACATTTATATAACATCACTTTACAAAGTGGTTTCATCTATTTTATCTCATTTGATTCTATGAAGAATTGTTAGGTTCAGAAGAGGTACTTATACACGGCAAACAAGTATAGGAACCAGGTTTTAATATTTATCTAATTCCAAATATAGTCTTTCTTTACTACAAATGCTGTATTATTCCTAAATAGGTACTGCCTGTCTAAAAATGTTGATGTCTTACAAATGGAATTTGCATCACATCTGTAAAAAGAGAGTGAAGTAGCTGTTCTTTATTCTTCTACATTCTAGAACTAGAATTTTATAACTACTATCTCCCTTAAACTTCAAGAAAGAAAGGAAGGTTGGAGACTAGCACTCTGGTGCTTTTCCTATAAATTTCTTTCTTTTGAAAAAATATTTATCAACTATAAGAAACAAATACACAAAGATGAATATAATAAGATGTTGTCTTTGAAGAACTCAAAAATCTGTGTTTAATGGTAAACAAAATGTAAGGCAGGATGAAGTACCTAACAAAGACATAATGGAAGCAGATGAGAGGAGTCCCCAACGAAGTTTGGTACTGCAAGTCCAAACAAGAGTTCAATGTTGGAGTTCTCATCATCACTCAGCTTGGATTCAGCGTTGCCGTGGCTCTGGTGTAGGCTGATTGGGCCCCTAGCCTGGGAACCTCCATATGCTGGGGGGGGGGACCTAAAGAGACACCCCCCCCCAAAAAAGAGTTCAATGTTGTTCTCATTCTTTTAATTTTCTTTTAATTTGTCACACTCTCCATATTGCAAATTTCTGTTTTAATGATGGGCCATCCTCTTTAGAATTTTAAATTTCGTATCAAACCAGCTTTTTGCAGTATTTTGAATGTGTTATTTCGTATACTTTCTTGCTATTTCAATTTCCAGCAGTTATTTATTTTTATTTTTACTGTTTGCCCTGCTCTCTGCTGCCATGGCCTGTTCTCTGAATGTTTCAATTAATATGTTGTAAATGTAAAAACTTGAGTGAAGCTTTTTCTGTAAACCACACTAATAACTTTTCTCTAGATTGAGAGAAACCTGGCCTATAGTTAATTTTTCTGTGCTATTTCCTTCAGCAATCATTTTCATATTCTGTCCTTTTCCCAGTAGTATCAGTTACTTAATTGAAATCCAATTTTGAATATGAATCAATTAAATATATGCTGTGTAAATATGATGTACCAGGCACTATGTGAAGCATAAAGATATATAAAATAAGATCCCTATCCTAAATTTTTCTTCTTGTTTTGTTTTTTGTTGTTTATTTATTTTAATTTGGAAGGTTTTTTGTTTGTTTTTTTAATGGCCACACCCATGGCATATGGAAGTTCCTGGGCTATGGATGCAATCCAAGCCACAGCTGTGACCTATGTTGCAGCTGCAGCAACACTGTATCCTTTAACACTGTATCCACTGTGCTGGGCCTAGGGTTGAACTTGTGCCTTTTTTTTTTTGTTCTAAGGGCTGCGTCTGGGGCATATGGAGGTTCCCAGGGTAGAGGTTGAATCTGAGCTGCAGCTGGAGCCTATGCCAAAGCCACAGCAACGTGGGATCCTTAATCTACTGAGTGAGGCCAGGGATGGAACCCACATCCTCATGGATACTATCTGGGTTCATTACCACTGAGCCACAAAGGGAACTCCCTGGCAGTTTTTATTGAGTGCTTACTAAGTATTGGGAGATATCTATATATAACAATGTACATAACTGGAGTTCCCGTCGTGGCGCAGTGGTTAACGAATCCGACTAGGAACCATGAAGTTGCGGGTTCGGTCCCTGCCCTTGCTCAGTGGGTTAACGATCTGGCGTTGCCGTGAGCTGCGGTGTAGGTTGCAGACACCGCTCGGATCTAGCGTTGTTGTGGCTCTGGCGTAGGCCGGTGGCTACAGTTCCGATTCAACCCCTAGCCTGGGAACCTCCATATGCCGAGGGAGCGGCCCAAGAAATGGCAAAAAAACAAACAAACAAACAAACAAAAAAATATACATAACTATTCTCTTTAGTTTTCCTAGTTATTCTCTGGTTTTACTAGATTACATTTACCATTCTTGAAAAACATTTAATCTCATTTTGAATTCACATATGTACCAGTCAGTTTCTACATCCTGTACATAAGCATCTCCATTTTTGCATCAGTTCTACATATGTTCAGAACATATCAGTACTACATGAAAAATCCAAAATGCCATATGGTAGATGTTACCAATCACAATACTAATCAAGTATACATTATAAAACTTTTAAAATGTACCTAAAATGTACTTACAAGTCCAGCTCCTAAACACATTTTATTTACTTTAGATTTTTAGTCGTGTAGTCTTTACAGAGTAGTAAAATGACTTTGTATTCTACCTTAAAACATATTAATGTTATAATCACAAATATTTCCATATTTCTAGTGTCATGCTTTATTCTATTTTATGGATATGCCATAATTTAGTAACCAAATAGTTTATATGAAATTTAAAATTTTCAAGTTATAAAGTGCAGATACAAATGTGATTATTGACTCTAAGGCAGGCACTTTAATGTATCACTTATATTTACATAAAATAAGTGGAACTAATTGGAATTAAAACAATCCAATTTACTAGATCCTGTTTGTTGCTTGCAAATGTGTCTGGGAGGCAAATTATCTTCTGTATTTTTACAAAAACAATACTATTGGAGTTCCCTTGTGGCCCTGCAGGTTAAGGATCTAGTGTCACTGCAGCAGCTGGCGTTGCTGCTGTGGCAGGCGTGGGGTCCCTGGCCCAGGAACTTCCACACGCCTCAGCAACAGCAAAGAGACGAAACGAACCAAAAAACCCATTGTTAAAAAAATACAATAGTATCAACAGTATCACAGTTTGGAAAGCCAGTTGCACATTGCTAACCTTGATACAAATGTAAAGTAGCACTAACAGTGCCTATTCACATATTTAAGGACTTGAATAAAAGCTTACTACGAAACCCTTAAACATTGTTTCTTCCCTCAACTTTGGCTTTAGAGTAAAACATTGATATTCTTTCGTAGACTGTTGAATTTGGGTCTGTGATTTTTCTAGCAAGAACTATCCAGTAAGTTAAGTGGTTTCGGCTTCTCGAGGCAGAGCTTTGGTAGAAATTTTCAGGCAGCACCGAGGGCTGGCCGACCGAACCCCTTCCAGTTGGCCTGGTTACTGTATCTGTAGCTGGGGTGGCGCTTGCTCTGGGTAGGCAGGTCGAGGAGCGATTCTTTCGCAGATCTCGGAGGCACACCTTGATCATGACTCCACTAAAAGCAGAGGGCATGGTAGACTCAGAACCGTATGGGTCCCTCCCAGCCCGGGGCCGCTGGGGAGTTCTGCGCAGGCGCCGCAGTCGTGCTACTGCCGTCACTTACGGCGGAAGCGGTTTGTGCTGGGAGTTGGTGGTGCGGTGCGGGTTCTTGGGAACGAACGTCTTGGGCGCGGGTAATCAGCTCCCTTTCCCCTTTCCTCTTTCCCCCACCTCTACTCGGCTCTTGCGATTATCGCGGAGCTTCCGGACCTGATGCGGGCACTCAGTTGTGGACTGTCTCACCTGCTCCCCTACTGCGCCGGGTGCTCCCGCGCCCAGGTGGGGGTGAGGGGCGGGGTCGGGGGCTGGGCTGGACTGCATCCTGGAGTCTTGGTCTGAAATCTCCCGAGTAATTTACGGTTTTTCTTGTTTTCCAAGACTGGTATCCGGGGACTGTGACTTGCAGGGTCCGTCATGGAGCCAGAGCAGATGCTGGAGGGACAGACGCAGGTACCAGGAGGCCCTGGATTCAGGGTGGCCGTGTGCGGCAAAGAAAGAGTGGCTGATGTTTCTGTGACCTGTGATTTGTTTTCCAGGTTGCAGAAAATCCCCATTCTGAGTACGGTCTCACGGACAATGTCGAGGTAACTTGCCCAGTTCCTATGCCGTATCTTTATGTCTCTTATGAGCTGGAGAAGACTTGGGACCTATTTTTACCGGGCTGCTTTGCACAAAGGAAAACTTTATCGTCGTGAACCAAGTAGTATCATATTATGGGCAGCTCGTTTTATTAGTGGTACTTCTATTTCGTGGTGTGCAGACGTACAAATTAGCTCAGAGTTGAGAGGTTGGACTTCGAAAATGATTTAGAGAAGTAAACATACATTACTAAAGGAGACTGTAAGAATTGTTTTTTGGGGGGCCATTAGTTCATCTGTTGGAATATTGCATTGGAAAAACTGCACATCAGAATTAAGAAACCCATTGTTTTTTTAGAATTGTGTGCTGGCGAAGTCAACTTTTAGTAAATGTTGAATCTTTACAGATGTCAGTAGTAGGTGTTGGCGGCTATAACAGAGAGTAGACACTCTTTTTACCTTACATGGTTGGTTAGTCTGAATTCAAAGAGTACATGTCAAAAAAAGTGCAAAAGAAGGTTACTTTTATAAAGCCTATTTATATATGTGCTAAGAGGTTGCTATCTAATAGTAAAAGTTACTTTGTAGATGAGTGAATAGATGCTGAAACAATTGAATTAACTAGACCTAGGTGGGCTTGACTAAGAAAATAAAGAGTTTCTAAAGATGTGTGTGTTTTATGACAAAAAAAAAAAAAAATGACCTTATCAGTAATTAAGTTTGGATAAATGAGAGTAGGAGCATTTCCAAGCAGAGTAATAATAGTAACAACTGCTAATACATATTTAGCCCTTTCACTATGTACCAGGCGTACTTCGAAGTAACTTAACATTTTCAGCCTGTATTACAAGGCTCAGAGAAGTTGAGTAACTTGTCTAAGGTCACCAGGAGGTAAGTTTAGAGCTGTGTGTTAAACCTAGGCAGGTTGACATTTTTGAGGTGGGATTAAATTAAATTGCTGATCTTGACCAAGTCCTAGAGTTTGCTGGCATGTGGAGTGACTACTCTGTCTGTAAAATTGCTGGGAATGTTTATTGATTTGATACCATTTTTAAGTGAATCTCTTTTCATATGCAGTTTTTTGGTTTTTGGTTTTTTTTTTTTTTTTTTTTTTTTTTTTTTGTCTTTTTAAGGCCTCACCCGCAGCATTTGGAGGTTCCCAGGCTAGGGGTTGAATTGGAGCTGTAGCTGCTGGCCCACACCAGAGCCACAGTAGCCAGAGCCAAAGCAATGTGGGATCCGAGCTGCGTCTGCAGCCTACACCACAGCTCATGGCGATTTCAGATCCTTTAACCCACTGAGCGAGGCCAGGGGTCAAACTCTCATGGATGCTAGTTGGATTCATTAACCCCTGAGCCACGACGGGAACTCCCATAGGCAGGTTTTAATTGAACTGCTATGCTGAATCAGGTGAGGATATTCTACGCCATTTAGTGTTTTAGTCATTTAAGAGACTTCTTTTTAGGCATCAGCACAGTCTTTCCTTGATGGTGCTTATATATGGAGGCAGAGCCATGATACAGTAGAGCAATGATACTGAATGCTTTTACTCAAACTCTCAGACCAATTTCCATGGTAAAGTGAGAAAAAAAAAATGAGAGTGGAGTGATTGTTTGATGATGATACATTATTTGGTAATTGGTTTTCTTTTCAGAATTTTAAAATGCCATTCTTTTATGTGTTAATGTTGATAGTAAAGTAAAAAATTATGCTTATTTATTTCTAAGTTTTTACTAGGTAAAATAAAGTTAGCAAGACTTCATTTATTGCAATGTGTGTGTGTGTGTGTGTGTGTGTGTATTTTTTTTTTTTTGACTGTGCCCGTGTCATGCAATAGTTTCTAGGCCAGGGTTGAACCTGTGCCATGTGGTGGCAATGCTGAATCCTTAACCCACTAGGCCACCAGAGAACGTCTATATTATTTTATCTTTAATTTGTTTGTGATATCTCTAAGTCTGGAAATCACTACTCTACAGCTGCTGCTGATTTCTTATGGTTCCATTTTATTTCCTTTATTGACTTATACATTTTTAGTTTTTTTTTTTTAGGATTTATACTATGAAAGTTTAATTTCCCACAAGTTACCTTCAAATGGTATCATATAATATCTTCAAATGGTACCGTATGTATTGTGTAAGGCCCTTACAACAGTATCCTTCCATTTCTTCTCTTCTGGCTTTTATGCTATTGTTATCATATACTGTACTTCTGTATATGTTATAACCCTTCAATTGATTACTTTTGTTTTTTTCTTTAAAGAAGTCAGTTATTGGAATTCCCCTCATGGCTCAGTGGAAATGAATCTGACTAGTAACCATGAGGACACAGGTTCGACCCCTGGCCTCACTCAGTGGGTTAAGGATCTGGTGTTGCTGTGAGCTGTGGTGTAGGTTGCAGACGAGGCTCGGATCTGGCATTGCTGTGGCTGTGAAGTAGGTTGGCAGCTGCAGCTCCGATTTAACCCCTAGCCTGGGAATCTCCATATGCTGCGAGCGTGGCCCTAAAAAAACAAAAAATCAATTCTCTTTAAAGAGATTTAAACAGTAATAGAAAGGAGTGTTTCATATTTATTCATATGGTTTTTCTGGATTCCCCATTCTTTTGTGTAGATCCAGCTTCCCATCTGGTATCATTTCCCTTCCTTCTTGAGGGGCTTTCCTTAATATTTCTTGTGGTGGAGGTTTGCTGATAAGGAATTCTTAAAGGTTCTGAATGTCTAAAAGGTAATTATTTTACCTTGTTTTTGAGGTATTTTTGCAGAGTGTAGATTTGCTCCACTGCCTTTTGGTTGATATTGTTTCCTATGAAAAGTATGCTATCATTCTTATTTCTGCTTCTCCATGTTGTCTTCTCTTGGTCCTTTGAAGATTTTTTTTTTTTTCTTTTTAGGGCCATAGGTGCAACACATGGAAGTTGCCTGGCTAAGGTCGAATGGGAGCTACAGCGGCCAGCTTGTGCCACAACCACAGCAATGCCAGATCCAGGCCATGTCTGTGACCTATGCTGCAGCTCTTGGAAATGATGGATCCTTAACCCACTGAATGAGGCCAGGAATTAAACCCACATCCTCATAGATACTAGTCAGGTTCTTAACCCACTGAGCCACAATTCCTGGCCTTTTAAGATTTTCTTGGAGTTCCCGTCGTGGCACAATGGAAACGAACCCTATTAGGAACCATGAGGTTGCGGGTTCGATCCCTGGTCTCACTCAGTGAATTAAGGATCTGGCGTTGCCGTGAGCTGTGGTGTAGGTCGAAGACAAGGCTCGGATCCCATGTTGCTGTGGCTCTGGCGTAGGCCAGCAGCTACAGCTCCGATTGGACCCCTATTCTGGGAACCTCCACATGCCGCTGGAGCGGCCCTAGAAAAGGCAAAAAGACCAAAAAAAAAAAAAATAAGATTTTCTTACTGGTTTGAAATAATTTGATTATGGTTGTCTTGGGTTTTTTTTTTTTTTTTTTTTTTTTTTTTTTCCTCCTCACCCATGGCATGTGGAGGTTCCCAGGCCAGGGATTGAACCTGTGCCACAGCAGTGACCTAAGTTGCTGCAGTGACAATGCCAGATCCCTAACCCACTGTGCCACAAGGGAACTCCCCATCTGGTAATTTTTATTGGAGGCTGGGCATTGTGGACTTTATCTTGTCGAGTACTGGTAATTTTTATATATCTTCAGATTTTTTTTTTTTCTCTTTTTGTCTTTTTTTTTTTTTTTTTTTTTTGGTCATTTCTTGGGCCGCTCCCGTGGCATATGGAGGTTCCCAGGCTAGGGGTCAAATCGGAGCTGTAGCCATCGGCCTACACCAGAGCCACAGCAACGCGGGATCCGAGCCGCGTCTGCAACCTACACCACAGCTCACGGCAACATCGGATCATTAACCCACTGAGCAAGGGCAGGGATCGAACCTGCAACCTCATGGTTCCTAGTTGGATTCGTTAACCACTGCGCCACGATGGGAACTCCCAGATATTTTTGAACTTTGTTCTAGGACAGTTAAATTTCTTGGAAACAGTTTGATCCTTTTGAGGTTTGCCTTTAAGCTTTTTTAGGGACCAGACGAGCCTTTAGTTTAGGCTTAATTTTTCCTCTTGTGTATTCTACCCAGTGATTCATTTTGAGTTTTCCCCCTCTGGGTCACAGGAACATGAACTACTCCTGACCTGTGTGAGTTCCACAGATTATGTATCCTGCGTTTTCCAAGGTTTTTTTTTCTTTTTTATTTTTTTTAATACTAGCTTTTATGAGTTCCTGTTGCGGCTCACTGGTAACTAGTATCCTAAGGACATGAGTTTGATCCCTGGCCTCGTTCAGTGGGTTAAGGATCTTGCATTGCCTCAAACTGTGGAATAGGTCACAGACTCGGCTTGGATCCTGTGTTGCTAGGGCTGTGGTGCAGGCCAGTGGCTACTCCGCCAATTTAGCCTCTAGCCTGGGAACTTCTATATGCTGAAGATGCAGCACTTAAAAAAAAAAAAAAAAAAGACAATGTTAGCTTTTATTAGCATAGTTACATAGAGGGAGGCTTTGGAACAAGATTTAAAGATATGTAGGTAGTTTCTTTGTATTTTTGGTACCCTCCCACCCAGCAAACTAGTTAACCATTCTCAGATCCCTTTTTTTTTTTTTTTTTTTTTTTGCCTGAGCCTGTGGCATGTGGAAGTTCACGTGCCAGGGATTGAACCTGTGCCACAGCAGCAACATGAGCCTCTGCAGGGACGGTGCCAGATCCTTAACCCACTGTACCATGAGGAAACTCCCCAAGTGTTTTTTTTCCCCTGGCCTTGGGTAGTTTCTTCACAATCATGCTCTGAGAAGTACTCACTTGAAGGCTGGAAGGCAATCTCTTAGTCTGTTTCTGTGCACCTCTCCTCTCTGTGAAACTCTCCTTTTTAGTACTCTGCCCTGCAAGTTTTGGTTCAGTTGGTCTCTTTCAATTTTAAACTCTGTCTTCTCAATTTAGGGAGACTGAGAGGGTCTGCTTGGGTTCCTTCTCCCTGGGTTTCATTGTATAAGTTCTCCAAGTAGGATGCAGTAAGCTGGGGCAGTCATAGGCCTCATCTCATTTTTTTCCCCCCATTTTTGTGATCATTGTTCTGCACTGTTAAAAGCTTAATCTTGTTTTTTATATGGAACTGTAGGTAATGGAGCACAGATATGGAGGAGTGGACTGTAAGAGAGGCCAACTATAAGTAATATGTGGATTTTTGGCTGAGCAGAGAGGTTTGGTGCCCCAAACCTCCGTGTTGTTCAGGGGCTAACTGTATATTTTTCCAGATTAATTCAGGATTTTGACCTAAGTAAAATTAAGCATAGCAATTGCACATAGTGGATATAAAGTAAGTGTCTAAATGAAATAAATGAGAGGAGTTGGTCAAGGAGTTTATTATAGGATCTATCAGTTGCTTAGGCATTGCTGTTCCTTAGTGAAGGAAGGCACCGGAATGTCATGTAACTCACTAGTTTTAATCGTGTATGGGTATTTGTTGCAATTAACTGATAGATAATAAATTTCTTAATTCATGGCCAAATAGATGGCTGTTTCATACATTAAATGTCTAGATAATTATTTTTATTAAATCCAAAAATTAGATTGAAAAGATAAACAAAACTAGAAGTACCTGACATAGTTCTGGAAAGTATTTCGGGAAACCATGTATGTTGTAGTTATATGCCTAAAGTTTTTTTCTCACCTTTTACAAAATAAAATTTTCTTAAAAAATTGTGTAGAATTTTTTTTTTATTATTGACTCATATCCAGTTTGAGTATAATTGGGGAAAAGTTCATTTAAATGAAAGTGCTTTTAGTAGTAGTGTTTTGTCTTTGAGATAGCCAGTTATTTCAGAATTTCTAAAATGGTGGAGTTCTCATTGTAGCTCAGCTGGTTAAGAACGTGACTAACATCATGAGGATGAGGGTTCAGTCCCTGGCCTCACTCAGTGGGTTAAGGATCTGGTGGTGCTGTGGGCTGTGGTGTAGGTCACAGATTCAGCTTGGATCTGGCATTGCTGTGGCTGTAGCTGTAGCATAGTCTGGCATCTGTAGCTCCAGTTCGACTCGTAGCCTGGGAACTTCCATATGCTGCAGATGCAGCCCTAGAAAGAAAAAAAAATCTAAAATGGTAGATTTTCAGAAGGTGGCAAAGTTTTTCAGTAAAGTAGTTTTTGCTACTCTGGAGGTCAGATGAATCTATACGAAATGCCCAGAATTTGGGGGACTCTTAGGAGTAGGGGGTATATGTCATCATTTCCTAAACATCATTTAAATATCATTTAAATATGATCTATTCTGTATCAATCATTTATGCTTTTTTGGCTACTATTGATATTTTTTTCTTAAATTTGTTTACTTTTGAAAATCATAATTACATTTGTTTAAAAACATAGGCGTTCCTTGGTGGCCTAGTGGTTAAGGATCTGGCATTGTCACACTTGTGACTTGTGTCACAGCTGTGGCTGGGGTTCAGTGGGCCTGAGAACTTGTGCATGCTGTGGGTGTGTCCAAAAGAAAGTAACGTAAGTGGGAAAATACTCTCATTGTAGTAGAGGGTAACCACAAAAATGAAATCAATGAATATGAAACATTGCTAATAAATTTTGCCAGTTGAAGTCTCTGAGCCTGAAGCATGCTCTCTATTAAGAGGGGAGTTTAGCAAGTGTTACAGAAGTATTTGTTTGCTTGTTTGTTTGCTTTGGCTGTACCTGCAGCATGTGAAAGTTCCCTGGCCCTGGAGCCAACCTGCACCATAGCAGTGACCAGAGCTGCTGCAGTGACAACTGGATCCTTAACCTCCTGCACCACCAGGGAACTCCCCAGAAGTGTTCAAGTCATATTAGTATCAAACTGAGAGGATGCTATCTGTGATGAAAGAATTTAAACAGGTCTAGTTTTCTCACAGTGATTAAGCACTACTTAGTGTTGTGTCCAGATATTTTGATGCATACTGTATAAAGGTATTCTCATGAAAAAAGAAAAAAAGGACTTGTATTTACTCCTAAAATGGCAGAAAGAAAGAGAAAAAGTGTAGGATCTGGAGAAATGACATTAAAAGAATGAGATATTATGGTGCCTTTAGATAATAATGGGATGAAATTTAGAGATGGGTCTGGTTTTATTTTGGCAGATTTGCAGTTCAATCCCAGCTTTCTAGTCATTGATTTACCTTTTCTTTCTTTCTTTTTTTTTTTTTTTTTTTTTATCTTTTTAGGGCTGCACTTGCAGCATATGGAAGTTCCCAGGTTAGGGGTCGAATCAGAGATACAGTTGCCAGCCTACACCACAGCCATAGCAACATAGGATCGCCAGCCTATTCCACAGCCATAGCAACATGGGATCCAGGTTGTTTCTGCAACCTGCCCCACAACTTAATGGCAATGCCAGATCCTTAACCCCCTAGGCGAGGCCAGGGATCGAACCTGCATCCTCATGGATACTAGTCAGGTTTGTAACTCATTGAGACACAACGGGAACTCCCAATTTACCTTTTCTATTAGTGTTATATTTCCATTAATTTTGGTTTTTGCATGCAAAATAGTCTAGTTATTTTTTAATATTCATGCTTTTTTTTTTAATTCACTAGAGGATAGTAGAAAATGAGAAAATTAATGCAGAAAAGTCATCAAAACAGAAAGTGGACCTCCAGTCTTTGCCAACTCGTGCCTATCTGGATCAGACAGTTGTGCCTATCTTATTACAAGGACTTGCTGTGCTTGCAAAGGAAAGGTAAGGTAGTAGTGTCTTTAAATGGACTTATGAGAAAAAGCAAAATAAAACTTCTCTAGTTGAAATATCATTAGTTATGTATAGTTATTTTTTTACCATACAAAGAATTTTTTTAAAGAAGTCAGCATTAATCTCAATTCAGACACTTATTTGTCTGCTAGTCTTAGATTATATGCATGTTTGTGATCATGGTATTCATGTTTTTGTTTTGTTTTGTTTTGTTTTCCTTTTTAGGGCTGCACCCGTGGCATATGGAGGTTCCCAGGCTAAGGGTCTAATTGGAGCTACAGCTGCTGGCCTACACCACAGCCACAGCCATGCCAGATCTGAGCCATGTCTGCAACCTACACCACAGCTCATGGCAACGCTGGATCTTTAACCCACTGAGTTAGGCCAGGGATTGAACCTACAACCTCATGGTTCCTAGTTGAATTCGTTTCCTCTGTGCCACGACAGGAACTCTGGTATTCATGTAATTTTATATCTCCTTTTTACTTCAAAGTATAACATAAAACTTTTTTTTCATATCTCTACAGAGCCTGTATGATTGTAATAAAATTAGAGTAATACTACAATTAACTCAACCAGTTTCTTGTTGTTGAACATATAGGTCCAATTTCCCTTGTTATTATTATCGATCACCATGCAATTTATCTGTTTTCATACCCTTTTGCTTTTTTTTTCCCCCCCTTTATTGGTTGCCCCAAGGCATATGGAGTTCCTGGGTCAGAGATCATAACCAAGCCACAGTTGCAACTTAAGCCACAGCTGTGGCAGCGGCAGATCCTAAACCCTCGGTGCCTGGCAAGGGATCAAACCTGTGTCCCAGTGCTCTCAAGATCCCATTGTGCTGCAGCATATACCCTTTTGCTTTTGTTTAATTACTTTCTTAAGATGAGTAAACGAGAGTTAGTTTGCTAGTTCAAATGACATGACTATTTTTATGGTGACTAACAAATAGCATCATATTTCTCTCAAGAAGTTTCTCATTTGTATTCTTCCAGTGTCATCACAGCCTCAACAGCATGAGTGTTATAAACTTTTCTTTGGCCAAGTTGTTTTAATTTTTATTTCTTCGTTAGCAAGATTACAGTTTTTCTCTCTTCTGTACATGTCTTTCCCCAGTAATTCTACCTAATTTCTTTTTGTATAAATAAATCCAATAGGAAATTTTTTGTAAGTTACATAGTCAGCATTTATTGGGTTTAAATTACGGTTTCCCGAAGACTGATAAAGAACACTGTAGCAAACTGACATAACTTCATAAGAAACTTGAAGGAAATGCCTTATCTTACACTAAGAGTGAGTTATTGATTTAGAGAAGGGATATTACTTAGTTTTAAATTTAAAAACAAAATAAGCATTAAATATTTATTTTGGATTGTTATATTTATAAAGTAGGATTTATGTATAACTACAAGATATGTCTTGGCTCTTCTACTGTCAGTTAAAATATGGTCATCTTTTATATGTTTTTAATCCCTTCTCTAAAGAAGGCCAATATATTAGAAATTCTAAATATTACTTTAAATGATAGAAGAAAAAAATTTGAAGATGTTTTTAAGTAATGTACTGTTAGTAAATACAATTTATTTATTCTTTGGTCTTTCTAGAGCTGCACCTGCAGCATATGGAGGTTCCCAGGGTAGGGGTCAAATCAGAGCTGTAACTGCTGGCCTATACCACAGTAACAGCAAGCCAGATCCGAGCCACATCTGCAACCTACATCACAGCTCACAGCAGTGCTGGATCCTTAACCCACTGAGCAAGGCCAGGGATCGAACCTTTATCCTCGTGGATGCTAGTCAGATTTATTTCTGCTGAGCCATGATGGGAACTCCAGTAAATATAATTTTTTTAAAGATTTTTGTCTATTATAGTTGAGTAAATACACTTTTTAAGTAAGGTGTCCTAGCAAAATAATTCATCAAATTAATCATAAATATTATGTGATGAGCTTTGTTTCTGGTTAGCTCAAAAGGCTGTTTAAAGTGCTAAGAGACATTTTAAGATCATTGTAAATTAATTCTAAATATTCCTTTTTATAGTAGGGTTTATAGAAATAAACTTGTCATCTTCACACTTATTTTATCAGAAGAATAACATATGTGAAAGTGATAAATATGAAATGAACCTCTATTTATTTATTTATTTATATTTATATTTATTTATTTTGCCACCCCATGGCACATGGAGTTCCTGGGCCAGGAATCAGATCGATCTGCAGTTGCAACCTAAGCTGCAACTGTGGCACCACTGGATCCTTAACCCACTGTGCCAAACAGGGGATCGAACCCACATCCCAGCGTTCCCAAGATGCTGCCAATCCCATTTTACCACAGTGGGAACTCCCAACACCTCTTTATCTTATTAAAAATTTTTTCCCAGTTTTCTGGAGAAAACAATCGACATACATCACTATATAAGCTTAAGATATACAACATAATGGTTTGATTTACATATATGGTGAAATGATTATTACACAGGTTTAGTTAACATTTATTATCACATAAATACATGAAAAAGAAGAGGAAAAAATTGCTTTTTGTGATGAGAACCTTAGGTTCTACTCTTTCACAATTTTCCCATGTATCATGCAGCAGTGTTAACTTTAGTCATCATGTTGTACATTACACCCCTAGTACTTTCAAGTGGAATTTTATACCTTTTGACCACCTTCCTCCAACTCCCCTTCCCCCCACCTTTTAATTTTAAAAAGTGCTTAACTTTTTAGGTGTGCTGTGTAGTGGCAACATTATAATTATTAGTGATTTAAATATCTGAAGTCACAATACCAGTGACTTTCTAATAAGAAACATAACAGAGCTTATTGTCCAAGTGAGTATTGCTTCCTTAATTAGTCCCTTGGGGAGTTCATCTAGCCATGGTATCCATTTCCAAAACAAAAATATATTGTTTCCATACTCTTTTTTTTTTTTTTTTTGGCCACACCCAAGGCACGTGGAAGTTCACTGGCCAGGTATTGAACCCAAGCCATAGCAGTAACCACAGCCACAGCTGTGACAATGTCAGATCCTTAACCTACAGAGCCATCAGGGAACTCCTTGGTTTTGTACTCTTATCAAAGGATAATACTTAGAAAATTATGGGAGTTCCCATGGTGGTGCAGCAAAAACAAATCTGACTAGTATCCATGAGGATGTGGGTTTAATCCCTGGCCTCGATCAGTGGGTCAGGGATCGGGTGTTGCCCTGGGTTGTGATGTAGGTCACAGATCTGATTCAGATCCCACCTTGCTGTGGCTGTGGTGTAGACCAGCAGCTGCAGCTGAGTTTCAACCCCTGCCCTCAGAACTTCCATATGCCATGAGTGTGGTCCTAAAAAAAAGAAAAAGAAATTACATATATCATAGATATAGCTTGATGCATTTTCAGAAACCAAACATACTCACATATTTCGCATTCAGATCAAGAAACTGAATACTCAGAGTTCCCGCTGTGGCACAGTGGTCAATGAATCCGACTAGGAACCATGAGGTTTCTGATTCAATCCCTGGCCTTTCTCAGTGGGTTAAGGATCTGGCGTTGCCGTGAACTGTGGTGTAGATCACAGACTCGGCTTGGATCCCTCGTTGCAGTGGCTATGGCGTAGGCCAGTGGCTACAGCTCCGATTAGACCCCTAGCCTGGGAATTTCAATATGCCGCAGGAGCAGCCCTAGAAAAGGCACACACACACAAAAAAGACACTGATTACTGGAGTTCTTGTTGTGGCTCAGTGGGTTAAGAATCTGATGGTATCCATTGAGGATGCAGGTTTGATCCCTGACGTTGCTCAGTGGGTTAAGGATCTGGTGTTGCCACGAACTGTGATTTAGGTCGCAGATGCAGCTCAGATCTGGCCGTTACTGTGGCTGTGGTGTAGACCGGCAGCTGTAGCTCTCATTTGACCCCTAGCCTTCGAACTTCCATATACCACAGGTGCAGCCCTAAAGAGACAAAAAAAAAAAAAAAAAAGAAAGAAAGAAAGAAAGAAAAGAAAAGAAACTGAATATTGTGAGCACCCCAGAAGCCACCTTTGTGACTCCTTCAAATCAGTTTTCCCCCTGGGGTCATCATCCAGTTGTCAATGAACTTTTGAAGCTTGAGTTCATAACCAGATTTAAGCCGTAGAAAAATTTGTCTCTTTAAACTATGTTGTTGTCTAATTTGTTTGCCCGTGTCATTTACCATACTTACTATAAATGGCCTTTGAGTATAAAATGGAAATTAAACTGAAAAAGTTGTGTTTTCTTTATGGAACAATACATTTAAATAAGCATATCTCGAATATAAATTTCTACATTTTGGATTTCTTTTCCCTTACAGACCACCAAATCCCATTGAATTTCTAGCATCATATCTTTTAAAAAACAAGGCACAGTTTGAAGATCGAAACTGACTCATTGGGAAGAACAGAACAATTTGGTTTCTACTGTAGATTTACAAGATTAAGAGGCAGCTTTAATTGCCATGATTGCCCCCTCCCTTGGAAGTATAAGAACCTTCATGACAGCAGAACTTATTTCCAGAATTACAGAGAAAAACATACGTCCCTTATTGATTTAATCACATACTATTTAATGAGTGTATTCGGTGCAATTTTTCTCAGATTGTCTTTATCTTTGTTTTTAAAATGACCCTCAAAATAAACTGTTAAAACATTATTTTAAAGTAGTTTTTATTTTGTATGACAAATGCTTTATATGGTTTTATTGTTTTCATGTATTACTGATTCATTAGATTGCTTAGAGTGTCTTAGAATGCTGCAGTTTTACCACAGTGTGAAAATACACCAGTCAAGTAGAATATGTGAAGAAAAAAAAAAAAAAAAACCCAGCCATTTTTTCCTAGCATTGTCCTTAGACCTCTTAGAAGTGGGATTTGTGCATCTTCAGTTTTTAGCAGACAACACAGTGATCCTAATGCACAATAAAGTTGGAGTACTATCACAAGCATTGCAGAGGGTATTTGATATCCTTCAATGGTATCACCCTTTTTGGCTGTCATTTATTTAATGGCTATCATTTATTGTAATTCTGCTATGTGTCAGGCACAACTTTTTATTTAAATTATCTCTGATGCAGCAACTGTGCAAAGTGGATATTGTTATTCCCATTTTGCAGATGAGGAAACAGATTGGGAGCTGTTAAGTGAGTTGCTCAAGACCACACTGCTGGTAGGTATTTGAACAGGCATCCAAGTCTCATTCTACTAGTTCAGTGTGTTGCTGGTAGCTAAGTGAGAAGTACTTGTGCTGGTTAACATATTGCTTCTTTTTTGCAGTAAAAAATACCAGCCAGTTCTTTTTGGGGGTCTGCTTAATTTATCCTGTATGAAGAAATTGAGATAATGCACTAGAAAAGAGAAAATTGTCTGAAGAGAGCCAGGAAGGAAAAACATTCATTAGAGCAATGGTTTCTCAACTGGGAGTGATTTTGAGCCCCTTTCCCCAAGGGACATTTGGTGATGTCCAGAACCATTTTGATTGTCACAACTGATATAAGGTGGGGTTTTACTCGTGGTGGGTGATGGCCAGGGATGCTGCTAAATATCTTAACAATGCACAGGACTGCTTGCCATCCCATTATCCCCAAAATCATCCAGCTCAAAATGTCAGTAATGCTAAGGTTGAGAAACCCTCCTTTGGAAGCATATTAAAGACATGTCTCCAAGCTAAACATGTGAAGGCAAATTTAGAAATTTAATGCTATGAGCTAAAGGTTTGAATAGGAAAAACCTGGAAATATTGGGAGTTTTTGTGAGCATTAATTTCATTAAATTTATTTTGTCACTTGGTTATTTGGTTAAATTATACATTAATCTGCCCATGTCTTTTTAGTGATACTTTAACATTTGAATAAGTACTAATTGGGCAGTCTTTTATTAAAACATCAACAATTTCACCTTCTTAACAGTTCTTCACTAGTGATTCACTTCAGAACAACTTGGGGAACTTTTATATCTATATCTATATATAGTATATAAATTATATCCCTGTATTATATATCTATATCTGTATCTATGTATCTGTGCATGTCTGGACCCTGGAGAGCCTGATTCAACTGAAATAGTCTGGACTTCTGAATTTGACAAAAACTCTTAAAGCATTCTGACACCACCTTTGGGTTTGACCACTTAGAAGTAACCCAGTATTCTGCTGAGTGCTGCATTACTTCTAGTGTTCTATTGAATTATCTTCAAGATAAGGCTCAGATTAATCTTTTTTTTTTTTTTTTTTTGTCTTTCTAGGGCCGCACCCATTGCATGAGGAGGTTCCCAGGCTAGGAATCCAGTCAGAGCTGTAGCTGCCGGCCTGCACCAGAGCCACAGCAATATGGGATCCGAGCCGCATCTACGACCTACACCACAGCTCACCCTAACACCACTGATTGAGGCCAGGGATGGAACCCATGTCCTCATGGATGCTAGTCGGGTTCATTAACGGCTGAGCCATGACGGGAACTTCCCAGGTTAATCTTAAAATTGATAGTTTTTTTTTTAGTAAGGGCTGAGTCTAGGCATGTCTTTTGCTGGTAGTACACATCCTACTCACTGAACATTTACCATGTGCCAAGCACCATAGTAAATACTTGACATGAATTTGGTTAACTTGTTTAAGGTTGCAGGGGAAGTAAGTTTGGGGCCGGGATTCAAACCTGGCTTAATGCTATCGTATCTCCCTCTCCTTAATGCTGTAGTACCTTTTGCGATAATGCTCTCAGGTATGCTTAAAATTTTTCTTTTGGGGGAGAAATCAGAGTGCCCTTATGTGTGTATAGTAGAAGCCCTCCTTATCTAGCTGGTAGCTGAAAATAGTGAGCCATGGTAAGCAATCATGAATGACACTGAACAGCTTTTTTTAAAACTTAAAACTATTGATCTAGGAGTTCCACTTGTGGCTCAGTGGTAATGAACCCAGCTAATAACCATGAGGATGCAGGTTCCATCCCAGGCCCAGCTCAGTGGGTTAAGGATTTGGCTTTGCCATGAGCTGTGATGTAGGTTGCAGATGTGGCTTGGATCTGGTGTTGCTGTGGCCGTGGTTTTGGCAGGCAGCTGTGGCTGAATGGATCCCTAGTCTAGGAACTTCCATTTGCCACAAGTGCAGCCATTAAAACAAACAGAAAGTATTCTATTTCTTTCTTTCTTTCTTTCTTTTTTTTTTTTTTTTTTGTCTTTTGAGGACCACACTGGTAGCCTATGGAGGTTCCCAGGCGAGGGGTTTGATTGGAGCTGTTGCTGCTGGCCTACGCCATAGCCACAGCTATAGCATCCTGGGATCTGAGCCATGTCTTTGAACTACACCACAGCTCACGGCAATGCCGGATCTGTAACCCACTGATCAAGGCCAGGGATTGAACCTGCAGCCTCATGGTTCCCAATCAGATTCGTTTCCGCTGTGCCACAACGAGAACTCCTGTTTCTTGAGCTAGGTAATGTACATATAGAAAAAAAATATACAAAATGGGTGTACACTTTGATGAATATCCACTACACTAACTCCCCTAGCTCAGGAAATAGAATACTTTCTTTTTCTTTTCCTATTTTTTTTTTTTTTAATCTTTTTAGGGCTGCCTTGTGGCGGCATATGGAAGTTCCCAGGCTAGGGGTCGAATTGGAGCTGTAGCTGCTAGCCTATGCCACAGTCACGCCATATCCAAGCTGCATATGCAACCTATACCACAGCTCATGGCATCGGGGATCCTTAACCCACTGAGTGAGGCCAGAGATTGAACTGTGTCTTTACGGATACTAGTCAGGTTTGTTTCTGCTGAGCCACCAAAGGGAACTTCTGAATTCTTTTTTTTTTTTTTTTTTTTTTTTTTTTTTGTCTTTTTGCTATTTCTTGGGCCGCTCCTGTGGCACATGGAGGTTCCCAGGCTAGGGGTCTAATCGGAGCTGTAGCCACCAGCCTACGCCAGAGCCACAGCAACTTGGGATCCGAGCCACGTCTGCAACCCACACCACAGCTCACCGCAACGCCGGATCCTCAACCCACTGAGCAAGGGCAGGGACCGAACCCACAACCTCATGGTTCCTGGTCGGATTCGTCAACCACTGCGCCATGACGGGAACTCCCTGAATTCTTAAGTTTGGTTGGTGGCTAAATGGGAGGACCAGTAGAGTAAGTAAATCAAGGATAGATTCCTAAGTGTTCCCATCGTGGCGAAGCAGAAATGAATCCAAATAGTATCCATGAGGATTCAGGTTCAATCTCTGGCTTCACTCAGTGAGTTGGGGATCCAGCACTGCGGTGAGTTGTAGTGTAGGTCAAAGATGCTCCTTGGATTGCACGTTGCTGTGGTTGTGGTGTTGAGTGGCAGCTGTAGCTCCTATTCAATCCCTAGCCTAGGAACTTCAATATGCTGCAAGTGTGGCCCTAAAAAGCAAAAAAAAATAAAAAAATAAAAAAATAAAATAAAATAAAAAAAAAAGAATAGATTCCCAAAGGATATAGTGACCTTGAATTGAAAAACAGAGAAATAATTTGGATAGGAGATAACCTAATTCTAATTCTGATGAACCTATGGGAGTAATATTGAACCTTTGTTTAAATCTCATTTAGGCATAAGTATAGAAATTTTAAGATTGCTAACTTCCTGGAGTTCCCGTCATGGCTCAGTGGTTAATGAATCCGACTAGGAACCATGAGGTTGTGGGTTCGATCCCTGGCCCCACTCAGTGGGTTAAAGATCCGGTGTTGCTGTGAGCTGTGGTGTAGGTTGCAGAGAGGGCTTGGATCCTGCGTTGCTGTGGCTTAGGGGTAGGCTGGCAGCTACAGCTCCGATTAGACCCCTGGCCTGGGAACCTCCATATGCCACAGGTGCAGCCCTAAAAAAGACCAAAAAAAAAAAAAAAAAAAAAAAGATTGATAACTTCCTATTAGCAACATAATTGAATGGTTGTAGGGATAGCATAAAATATTGTAACCTTAAAAAGTATTTTCCTGGAGTAGGTTCCAAAAAGGCATTAACAAATTGGAGGCTTGATACATTGGGTGAAATAGCAACGAGGGATAAAAGATGGAATATGTAGGAGTTCCTGTTGTGGCGCAGTGGTTATCGAATCTGACTAGGAACCATGAGGTTGCAGGTTCGATCCCTGGCCTTCCTCAGTGGGTTAAGGATCCAGTGTTGCCTTGAGCTGTGGTGTAGGTTGCAGACACAGCTTGGATCTTGTGTTGCTGTGGCTGTGGCATAGGCCAGCAGCTGTAGCTCTGATTCAAGCCCTAGCCTGGGAACCTCCATATGCCACAGAGCAGCCCTAGAAAAGGCAAAAAGACCAAAAAAAAAAAAAAAAAAAAAAAAAAAAAAAAGCTGAAATGTGTAAATTCTATCACTGAGAATCCACTTGTTTAAAATCTCTGGATTTAAATTAGGAAAGTAGGGAGTTCCTATTGTGGCTCATTGGGTTAAGAACCCAACTAGTATTCATGAGGATGGGGGTTTGATCCCTGGCTTCACTCAGCGAGTTAAGGATTTGGCATAGGTCACAGATGTGGCTTAGATCCTATGTTGGTGTGGCTGTGGTATAGGCTGGCAGCTGCAGCTCCAATTTTGACCTCTAGCTGGAAACTTCCTTATGCCATAGATGCCACCCTAAAAAAGGGGAAAAAGCAGAAAACAAGTGGATTGATACTAGGTTAGTATACCAGTGTTAACTGAAATCAAAAGAACATCTTTATTCTAACCTTTTCTCTCAACCTTGATTTTTTTCAAAACCTTGTGGTATCATTCTAGAATATGTTTTCTAAAGGAGTTTCAATAATTACAGAACTCTTCAAGCTGTCAGTTGTGTTTAAGTAAAATCTAAAAATGGTCCACTTGGAGTTTCCTGGTGGCCTGCTGGGTTAAGGATCTGGTCTTGTCACAGCTGTGACGCTAGTTAGATCTCTGGCCTGGGAACTTCCACATGTGGGTGTTAGCCAATGGAAAAAAAAAAAAAAAGAAAAGGAATGAAAAGAATAAAAATAAAAATGGTCAATTTAATATTGGCATATAGACTCAAAAAAATCAAGCCTAATAAATTATTTAATAAATAATAAATGAATTATTTTCAGTATAGGTGGTGTATGTATATGTATAAATTCAAAAGATACATAAAGATGTACATTAAAATGTTAAATATTTTGTTCATCATTGTCCCTCATCCACACAAATAATGATTTACTGGTTTGTTGTTTCCTTCTAGAAAAGTGTTTTTGTATAAAAGGTAGCATATTTTACATGTTTTTATGCAATTTGGTTTTGCATTTTTTTTTTTTTTTTTTAGCTCTTCCCATACTAGTATATAGTGCTACCTTGTTCTTTTTAATGGGTGTGTATGTATGGATATATCCTAATTTAACAAGTCTCATTGATGAACACTTTGGTTGTTTCTAGTTGTTGGCTAGTACAGACTGATGCAGTGATTATCTGACATGCTATTTTAGAAGTTATTTTGTTTTCATTTTTTTGTTTGTTTGACCACATCTGGGTCAGGGATTGAACCTGTGCCACAGCAGTGCTAACACTGGATCCTTTAACCACTATGCCACCAGTGAACATCCAGAAGATATGTTATTAATGTTGGGTTCTGGGTGCCTTAGTTTTTTTTTTTTTTTTAACTGCTATTTCCCCAGTGCAATTTTTTTTCTACTGTACAGCATGGTGACCCAGTGACACATACATGTATACATTCTTTTTTCTTACATTATCATGCTCCATCCTAAGTGACTAGACATAGTTCCCAGTGCTACACAGCAGGATCTCATTACTAATCCATTCCAAAGGCAGTAGTTCGCATCTATTAACCCCAAGCTCCCAATCCAACCCACTCCCTCCCCCATGGGTGCCTTAGTTTTTGAAGTCTGTGCTTCATAAGGACTCTCTTAATGAACATTTCCTCCTTGCCCCTTACTATGGATGATATTTATGGAGTGTCAAGCCCCAATCCCTGGTGGATATAATGGAAATTGTTAATAACATGAGAATTGTACAGTATTGCCCAATGGGCTTCTTCTGGGATATGATGTATTTCGAATTATATGGATTTTCCTTAATTTGAGAGATGTAGGTAAGTGAATAGTTTCAACTTACTTTTTTCAAGAGTCTTTCCTTGAATAATGTAGCCAGAATAAGATGGACAGGAGGAATAATGATGGGATATTAAAAACATCCTAGAAATAGAAAATCCTTTAATCTTTCACTTTGCTTGGTATTGTGGTCTTTGCTGAGTTTGATCAGTAAGAAAAATCTTTTGGGGAAAAAGATTCCAATTGAGCATTTTAATAGGAGGGGAGCTTAATTTTAGATGAGACTATTAGTTTGGAGTGAAACCTAGGTTTACTGCTAGGAGGAGGGGATAATGATAAACATTTAAAACAACAGTTTATAAGTTGTTTTCTAGTACCTTACTTAATGATTCTCACAGTGATCCTGTAAGTTAGATATTACCTTCTTTGGATTTGAAAGATGAGAAAACTGTGGGTTGAAAAGGTTAAATGGCTAGATATTAGTTCATGAGTGACAGAGCTATCAAGTCTGTACACCATATCAATTTCCTTTTCTTGACAGTTACAATGAAAAGTTTATCATTTCAGCAGTTATCAGTGAGTTTTGGTTCTCCAGGAAGAGTACCGGGGAAATAGCTTCAGCTCTTCTTTTTCTCTAATCCCTAAATTGACTGTTTGCCCTGTGTGTGTGTGTGTGTGTGTGTGTGTAGCATAATATCCTAATATTTGGGCAGATTAGTGGTGAAGTGAAAGGGTCAAAAAGTGAATAAAGAGTTCCCTGATGACTCAGCGGGTTTCAGAGCCTGAGTTATCACCCCTGTGGGTCTGGTTGTTGCTGTGGCACAGGTTCAATCCCTGGCCCGGGAACTGCATGCCTCCAGCAAGGCCAGAAAAAAAAAAAAAAAAAAAAAAAAAAGAACTATATAGATTGGAGATTTTTTCTTTTTAGCTTAAAAACAGTGTATAAAAAAGGTGTGAAAATCAGAAGTTCCACTGTTGACCAGGTTTTAGGACTGGCATCTTACACAAGATCCTTAGGCCTTAAAGTCGAAAAAGGTGGCAGGAGGGGTAGAAACAGGATACTACCTTAAAATAAAAAAGAAACAAAAACAAACTATTATTATGACACTAGGAAAATTTGAAAATTAAGCAGTCAGTTGTTTGCTTTGGACTCTGCTGGGGAATCTGTTTAATATGAAATTCAGATATAACAATTTTAAGGTTTAACCCCAAGTCTTTCATTGAGGGTATGAAACTTTCTTACTCTCTTCCTAGTTTTGTAAGTATTTCATAACAACATTTCCTCGGAGGTCAAAGGTATTCTACTTAGTTGTGATTCTTGTATAATTTTAAAGTCATTCTTTGTTCCTGATACTTAGGTGGAATATTGGGATTTAAAAGACAATGGAAGGTTAGGGAGTTCCCCTCGTGGCTCAGTGGTTAATGAATCCGACTAGGAACCATGAGGTTGTGGGTTCAATCCCTGGCCTCGCTCAGTGGGTTAAGGATCCAGCGTTGCTGTGAGTTGTGATGTAGGTCGCAGATGTGGCTGGGATCCTCCGTTGCTGTGGCTGTGGTGTAGGCCGTCGGCTACAGCTCCAGATAGACCCCTAGCCTGGGAACCTCCATACGCCGAGTGTGCGGCCATAGAAAAGACCAAAAGAAAAAAACAAACAAACAACAAAAAAGATAACGGGGGGTTGGAAATAATGTTTGTTGTATGACTACTCTATCAGACCCTTTACATTTATTGATTTTTATCCTGGGGACGCACCTTGAGTAGTGTTATGCCTATTTTAGAGATGAGAATAACTGAGGGCTGTTATATCACACTGCAGTCGTTACAGAGTTGAGACATGCAGTTACATAAATATAACTTGAAACAAGATAACCGTTTACGGTGTCAAAGCCATGGTTAGGTGGTAAAAGTGGCTCTCTGAAGCAAAAACTAGTATTTGCAGGATCACAGGCACACTACCATGCTCCTGCTTCTACAAATGCACTTCCCAACGTGGCCGCAGACACGCATGCCAAGGAGTGAAACCTTGCGGGGTAAGTATCCACTAAGGACTCCTGTTATGGTGGGGAAACCGGGGCGACTTTCCGCGTGGAGAGCTGCCTCTGCGTGTCCTCTGTGCTCTTCGTTTAAGGAAGTTGGCTGGGGGAGGGGGCTTGCCCTGCGGCTGCGTCCTGCTCCGCACGCCCTCCCCCTCCCAGCCTCTGCTGCCACTAAACCCCGGAGAGCGGAGCGTGCACGTTGAGAATCCTCGGCAGGCCTGGCCGCGGCTGCTGGGCATGCTCAGTGGGCAGGACTCGTTAGAGTGGCGAGTAAGGAAGCGTTGGCTCTTCTCCGGGTCTGCCTTCCCCGGTTCAGGCCCCGGCCCTGGGCTTTTGTGTGCGCGGAGCTGCAGCCGCCGCTGCCTCCTCGCGGGGCCGCCCGACCCCAGATGCCGTCTGGCCTGTCCGGTGTACGTCGTTAACCTCGCCGCGCGGCCGGAGGAGGAGCGGGGCGGGGCCGGCGGGCCCGCGGCCGGGCGGGCAGGAGGGCCCCGCTGGGGGTAGGGGTGGGTGCGGGGAGTCCCGCGGGGGGTGGGGGGAGGGGGCGGGCGCGGAGTCACGGGGGTGGGGTCACCGGCGTTGGCTCCGGGAGGCCGACCCGGAGGGGAGGGGGCCGTGGGGGCGGCTCGGCGGAACCTGCCCCGGCTGGGGAGCAGCGGCGACTCCGGGGGCCGGGGCCAGGGCTTTCCCGGCTTCGGTAAAGCCGCCGCGGGCCTCATCTTCCGGCGGTCGCCCGAGTTTGTGGTGATTGTTGCCGCCGCCGCCACCGCCCCGGCTGCCATCTCCTCCTCCTCCCGGGCCGCCGCCTCCTCCTCTTCCTCCTCCTCCTGGGCCGGGCTGATCCCCTCCCCGCTGCCGCCTCCTCCTGGGCTGGGCCCGCGGTGTCTCGTCCCCTTGCGGAGCCGCTCCTGCCGCCGCCGCCGCCGCCGCCTCCTCATTCATCCTCGTGCACCATAGGCGGCACAGGCACCAAGATGTCCAACCGAGTGGTCTGCCGGGAAGCCAGTCACGCCGGGAGCTGGTACACAGCCTCAGGTAGGGCCCCAGGCCGGCCGGCCCTCCCGCCGCCGCTGCCGCCTGGCCCCGCGCCCGGCCGGCCGAGGTCGGCGGCTCGGCCCCGCGCGGCAGCGGGAGGGACCAGGGCGCGGACGGCCGCCGGCCGCGGACCGCGTGGGGAGGGAGCGGGCCGGAGGCGGGCCTCGCCGCCTCCCCCACCCGGGCGGCATCCCGCGGGGCAGCTCCGGGTCGGCCGGCCTCACGCTCTGCCCCGAGTTGGGCGAGAGGGGAGAGTTGCCGCCTGGGCAGCCTGCCCCCTCCCTCGGGACCAGGCTCGAGGAAAGAATGTGCTCCTGGTCCGAGCCTACTTATCGCCTCCCCCGGCTCTTGGGAAGCGGGCGGCGGGCCGCAGCCACCCCCGGCAGGACGGTTTGCACGGGGCCGAGCGACCCTCCGCCCTCCGGCCGCGGGAGGGACGCTCCTTCCTCTTCTCCCCTCTTCTTTCCTCTCCTCTCCGCCGGCGCTCCGAGCGTTGCCCGCGACCGGGGAGTTCTCAGGCTCCCGGGGCGCACGCCCGCTTCTGCCGGCCGGTGTCTGGCCAGGCGGTCTTGGCAGTTTAAAAGAGAGGCCGCATTTCCCCCTCAGCGTTCAGGTGCTCAGCCGGCTGGAGAAGAGCGAAGGGTAGTACTCGTTGGCGTTGCCAGACCAGAGGCAAGGTCTTGGCATGTGGGATCTGCGAGCAGAGGCCCTTTTCTGGGATTTGCAGCTCTGTCTGTTGGGGGTAGGGTAGAAGTATTACTAAGCAGAGGCTTGGGGTGGCCTCCCAGCTCTTTTGTCAGTGTTTTCATTGTTACTGTCATTCACGAAAGGGGCAGCTGGAGATGGCATCAGCACTTTTCCTGAGCAGCCTCTCCAGTCTCTAGTCGCTCAACACCGAGTAGGTGCTGGCACTACCTAATAACGCGTTGGGTCAGGTTTTGAGAGAGTTTATAGTCTTCTGTCGACACTGTCCAAAAACATTTTAGGGATCTTTATGTAAGAGAGAGTAGGGACTTTCCCTTTAATAAAGCTCTTGTTAGAACGACTGTTTTCTGGGGTTATTTTCAGGAGTCACATTTATGGTAAGTTGACAAAGTTGCACTGTGATTCCTGAGTTTTCAGTCATTTGCAGTTGGCCTGTCAATAACTAGACCCAGTTCTTTAATGCGGATGGGATCATGCTTCCTTTTGCAGTTAGCTGGGTTGGATAGTGACATGTTTTGTGAGAAAACAAAGATTTGGAGGAAAATTCATTTCTCTGAGGTTGCTAAACTCATTAAATACAAACACTTTACTGACTCACTGAATATTTGCTGTGTTAAGAAGATACAAAGAATTATGATGATATAGACTTGCAAGCTTAACAGGTAGCTATAGTTGTGCATTAAGCAGATGACTTTTAATAGTTACAGTGGCTTCCCTCATGGTCCTAAAGTACTTCATAAACATTTGATCAGTTCTCACAACCTTAGAATGTCAGTTAAGTTTTTCTTTTTCTGCTTATGGGGATGCTCCCAAGACTCTGTACAAACCAGTGAGTGGCTGAAGCGTGATGGGAGTCAGTGGCTCCTGGGTTTGTCCTCCAATCAGTGCATTATTAATATTAAAATTATCAATGAATAATAGTCTTTTCAGGGTTGTAAATCACTAAGCTTTTTTTTGTGCATTGTGTTTTGAAGCGTTAAAGTCTCAGTTTTCACTTTCATGGCCATCCTTTGGTTAATTTGTTTTTGTTTTCTGTACTTTTCAAAAGTGTTTTAAACTTTTTTGTGGTTTGAATTGAAATGTGGGCAAATGATTCTGGAGGAATTTTTATAGGTTCTTGAACATTCTTTGTCTAGTAAAATAAGGCATAGTTCACACTTCTGGACTTGAAAAGTCTTCTTCACTAATCTTCTCAAGTCTAAGAAGAATCCTTTAATCCATCTCAAAACATTCTGTGATTAAAACTATTAATAGGGAACTAAAATGTGCAGCTTTCTTAAAATTTTATTAAAGTATATTAGTCCCCAAACTCTGAATGAAATCATTAATGCTATTTTGGTAATGTGGATTGTCATAGAGAACCTTAGTGTTTTAAAAAAAAAAAAAATCAGATTGTGGCTTGTGTGTGTGTTGTGTTTATATGTGTGACTTTTAACTTGAGTGAATTTAAAGGGTGAATTTAAAGCGATTTAGTTATAAAAGCTTATTTTGTATTTTAAAAATGAGTAAAAATATAGGTAAGTAAATTTTGACTTGGTCAGGTAACTTCTAGATTGATATCATTGTATCAGTGTATCTAGACTGATAACATTGACCACTGGAAAATTTCTACTTGTGTGATGATTCATTCCCCCCTTAACCTAGTCCTAAAAACACGTAATAGCAGAGAGAGAGAGATGTGTTTTTGATTGTCATTCTGTAGTTCCTGCAGCATTCAGATTGTGTCCAAAGAATTAGTGTTCAGCTACTAATAAAAGTGTGAAATTACATTTGCTTCGGATTATATAGCTAGTTCAGAAAAAAAGTGTATGTATACATATATGTTATGTATATACACACACATCTTCATTTTTATTTTTTCCTTGTTATATGCTAGATCCCTTGATAGAGGTATCAAGTATTCCTTCCTCTCAAAGAAGTTTGTTTGAAGTAAATAATAATTCAAGACAGCAAATAAATTTCACATGAGTTGAGGCAGTGCTTTTAGGAGTTTGGAGGAGGGTGGAATCACTTAAAAGGGTTTGAATTATGCTTTGAAGGAAGGGTATTTGAGTGGTCTTGGAAAGGGACAAATTACATTGGGGAACACACAAAGATAGAGGCAGGTAAATGTAAGTAGGTCAATTTAGTAGGAATGGAGGGTTCTCACAGGGTTGTAGTTCATGAGCCTGGTTTGAGCTAGAGTATGGATGCCTATGAATGCTGTACATCATAGAGATTTGACTTATTCAGTAGACAGTCAGGACCAGTGCAGAAATTTCTGAGTAGGGGACTAATATATGAGTAGCATTTTAGGAAAATTAATCTTGTAGGAAGGTTAATCCTTGCTTATTTACAGGTATATAGCAGGGATCAGCAAACACTATGCCTGCAGCCTAAATCCAGCCTGAGGTCTTTTTAAACTTTAATTAATTAATTAATTTAGGTAAACTCTGCCAGCAAAGAATGGTTTTTTTTTTTTTTTTTTTTTTTTTTTTTGTCTTTTTGCTATTCTTGGGCCGCTCCTGCGGCATATGGAGGTTCCCAGGCTAGGGGTCTAATTGGAGCTGTAGCCACTGGCCTACACCAGAGCCACAGCAACGTGGGATCCGAGCCGAGTCTGCAACCTATACCACAGCCCACGGCAACGCCGGATCCTTAACCCACTGAGCAAGGACAGGGATCGAACCCACAACCTCATGGTTCCTAGTCGGATTCGTTAACCACTGCGCCACGACGGGAACTCCGGTTTTTTATTTTTATTTTTTATTTTTCCATGGCTGTACCCACAGCATATGGAAGTTACTGGCTTAGGGGTTGAATTGGAGCTGCAAAGGCCAGTCTATGCCACAGCCACAGCAGTGCCGGATCCAAGCCACATCTGTAACCTACACCGAAGCTTGCAGCAGCGTCAGATCCTTAACCCACCGAGTGAGGCCAGGGATCTAACCTGAGTCCTCAGGGACACTTTGTTGGGTTCTTAACCCACTGAGACACAACGGGAATTTCCGGTTTTTAATTTTTAAAGGGTTTAAAAAACAAACAAAACCCAAAAAGTGCAATAGAGATGATGTGTGGCCTGTGAAGCCTATTTACTATTTGGCCCTTTATAGAAAAAATTTGTCGATTCATAATGTATGTTTGTGGTTCTCAAAACGTGACTCTAGACCAGCAGCATAATGTGTTTCTACTCTATTTTTTTCTGGACTTGTAATATCTTTCATTTCATTATTTCAGGCCCTTATCATCTTCCATCTGGGCAGTTAGTTATAAATGCCTCCTAACTGCCTTTCTGCCAGCCTTATCCCCCTTAAGTCCATCGTCTGCATTGCTGCCTAAATAATCTGTCTGACCACATAATTTCTTTGCATAAACCTCACCCATCTTGCCTGTTGTGTAAGGTCTAAGTCCCTTCATGACTTGGCATCTTTCTGTCTCTTTGGCCATTTCCCCCAACACCATCCCACTTCTTGCTTTTACTATCCTTAAGCAACGTCTAGCAGCTGTTCATTGTTTCTTTAAATACACTGTGCTGTTTCTTATCACTGTGTTTTTATTCAAGCTGTTTCCTGTGTTGGAATGCACTTTGCCAGGGTACCTCCTTCTCATCTTTTAAGAACTCAGGTGTTAAAACCTCCAGGAAGCCTAACCCTGGCTGTTTTTTGATATTCTTCTTTGTTCCCATAATATCCTGTTATCTGTATATGTGGTCTTCTGTAAGATTATGAATTCTTAGAAGCCAGGGTCCATGTCTTACTCATTTCTTTTTGTATCAGAAGTTCTCAGCACAGAGAACTTTCATGGTGGATATTCAGTAAGTATCTGAATAAGCGAATGTTAAAGTGTTTGCCATATAGTAGACTTGGACAGAGTTATTAATTTTTAAATCTCTAAGAGCATTGGGGATAATTCAGGACCATTGCTAGTTAAGTCTCTGAGCATAGTATAGGTGAAGAATCTGGCGGGGGGGGGCTAGGAAACAGACCTAGTTGAGGTCCTTATTTAATGTAAGTTTTTTTTTTTTTTTTTTTTTTTTCCTTTTGGCTGCCCCATGGCATATGGAAGTTCCTGGGCCAGGGATCAGATCCAAGCTGCAGTTGCGACCTGTGCCACAGCTGCGGCAATGAGGGATCCTTTAACCTACTGTGCAGGACTGGGGATTGAACCTGTGTCCTGGCCCTGCAGAGACACAGCCAATCCTATTGTGCCACAGTGGGAACACCTAATATAAGATTTTTAAAGAAGTAAGACATAAATATACATATAAAAGTATACAGCTAGATGAATTTTTACAAAATAATATCAATGTAGTCATCACCCAGCTCAATAAATGTCCTTACTGGTATTCCCAACTCCTCCCACTGTGTTCCTTGTTTCCTAAAACTGTAGAACAATTTTATCTGTTTTTGAACTCTGTATATGTGGAAGCAAATAGTATAACTTGTTTGAGCTTCTGCTCAACATTACATTTATGAGATTAATCCATGTTGTATTGCGATTTGTTTTGTCTTGTTTTATTCTGTTAATAAACAACAGTTTATCCCTTCTTTTGGTGGACATTTGGGTTACTTACAGTTTTGCTGCTTTGAACATTTTTTTAATCTTTTTCCTAATGAACATATATGTACATTTTTTGGGGGTATATATTTTAAGTGGAATTATTAGGTCATGCTTATGGCTATGGTATATTTAGTTTCAGGTGATTTTGCTAAAGTTTTGCCAAGTGCTTATACAAATTTACACTCCCACCAGTTATATGAAAGAATTCCAGTTGTTTTACATCTTTGTTGGCACTTGGTATTGTCAGTCTTTTATTTTTAGTTATTCTTGGAGGGTGTGTGGTGGTACTGTGTTGTTTTGATTTTATTTCTCTGCTAACTAATGAAGTTGAGCACCTTTTCGTATTAGGGGTTTATTGGCTGTTTCGACTTCTGCTTTTGTGAAGTGTCTGTTAAGTTTTTTGCTCTTTTTCTACTAGAGTATTTATGTTTTTTTCATACTGATTTGTAGTTCTTTATATATTCTGGATATAGTCTTTTTAGATATATGTATTCTAGATATCTTCTGCAGCCTTTTCAGGATCTTGACGTCTTAGCGAATCACAGTTCTTAATGGCATGAAGTTAAAAAAATGGTATCTTTTCTCCCAAGAGATAGAACATTTTCAGAATTCCAGAGGGATGTATTACATTTTAATGTTTTCTGAAATTGGTATATTTTATATCTTAAGTGTATATTTAATGTGGGAGGACTTTTCCTTCCTTAGAAAGTGGTTGTTATATTGACATTACATCTTATGATTACTAGTATCACAGCATTGAGTAAATATAAAAAAACTAATTTCTTAAGGCATTCTTGAAATAGTTTTATGATATCTATGTTAATAGCAATTTTACTTTTTAAGTTTTAATTCTGTCATGTTTCTAAATATGCGTAATAAAATTATATTAGGGTTCTATAGTTGGAAAAACCACAACTTTTTTTTGGCATGTACTTTTCAGTTCTAGAGTGTCAAAATATATCTTGGTATTTGAGAAATTTAAAAACTGACTAATAGGAGTTCCCATTATGGCACAGCGGAAACGAATCCAACTAGGAACCATGAGGTTGCGGGTTCAATCCCTGGCCTCGCTCAGTGGGTTAAAGATCTGGCATTGCCATGAGCTGTGGTGTGGGTCACAGATGCCTCTTGGATTCAGTGTTGCTGTGGCTCTGGCGTAGGCCAGCGGCTATAGCTCTGATTCGATCCCTAGTCTGGGAACCTCCATATGCCTGAGGTGTGGCCCTAAAAAGACAAAAAACAAACAAAAAACTTGACTAATAAAAATAGTCTCCTTTGGAAGAGAAAGGACTATATAATATTTAGTTTTGAAACAGACTTTTTTAGGTAACTAAATATGGTGTTTTGTATGACTTTTTTTTTTTTTTTTTTTTTTTTTTTGCTTTTTAGGACCGCATTCGCAGCATGTGGAGGTTCCCAGGCTAGGGGTCTAATTGGAGCTACAGCAGCTGGCCTGTGCCACAGCCACAGCGATTCCCGATCTGAGTCGCATCTGTGACCCACACCACAGCTCATGGCAATGTGGGATCCTTAACCTAGTGAGCGAGGTCAGGGATTGAACCCGCAACCTCATGGTTCCTAGTTGGATGTGTTTTTCCGCTGTGCAATGACAGGAACTCCTGTGTGATGATTTTTCTTTGCATCTCATCCTTTTTTAAAAAATCTTGGAGAAAGGCAAGAAGGAAAGAACAAACTTAATAGGTAAACTGTTGAGATTATTGCTCGATTACCTCTTTTTCACTTTCCTTCCTATCCTTTCACGTGTCATTTCCAAGTCAGTAATCTTCTTCTCTACCTGCAGAGTGTAGTTTATGTTATCTACTTCTGAGTTTTTGACCATTTGTCATTTGTGGAACTCCCTGGTGGCCTATCACTTAAGGAATTGGCATTGTCACTGCTGTGGCTTGTGTTCCTGCTGTGGGGTGGGTTCCATCCCTGGCCCAGGAACTTAGTATGGGTGCAGTGCTCCCCCCACTTCTCAAAAAGTCATTTGTTAAGAGTATTCCATACTTGTATTACATGTTTGTGTATGTAACCTCCAATCTTCAAAAGGCCAATGCCAATACAAGGTTGGTATTACCTCCTTTTATGGATATGGAAACAATGATTCAGAGAGGTGAGTAACTTGTTTAAGGTGTAGCAAGTGAGTGGAAGAGCCAGTTTGACTCCAAAACTAGAGTTTAATGGAAAGGCAGGGAGGTATGAGGAGATTTGCTGCCCCAAACACTGAACTTTTCTGTTCGATTCAGGTTTTTCCAAACTACAGTATAGACATTTAATTCACACTTACGTATCATTTAAGGTTTATAAAGCAGTTTCTCATACATTTTTGATTTTCAAAATAATCTTATAATTAGGTATAGGATAGGTAAGGCAGGCTGGTTTTCAATCCATCCTCACCTTGCTGTTTCATTGATGAGAAACTAAGACTTGAAGGAACTAAATTGCCTGACTAGTAAATGGTTGAGCTGGAATTTGAACCTAGGACTTCTATCTGAAGCTTAGTATTTTATATAGGGATGCCAGAGTAAGTAAAAGTTGAACTGTTTGGAATCACTGTCTCTATAATTGTCAGATAAATATAAAGTAATAAAAATATAACAAATATTTATGAATATTGAATATTATTCATAGAGTAAAATACTGACAAAGGTATTGGTATATTTTATTTATTTATCCATTTTTTTGTCTTTTTGGCTTTTCTAGGGCCGCTCCCACGGCATATGGAGGTTCCCAGGCTAGGGGTCTAATCAGAGCTGTAGCCACCGGCCTACACCACAGCCACAGCATCACAGGATCCAAGCTGCGTCTGCAACCTACACCTCAGCTCACAACAACGCTGGATCCCCAACCCACCGAGCAAGGCCAGGGATGGAACCCGCAACCTCATGGTTCCTAGTTGGATTTGTTAGCCACTGTGCCATGATGGGAACTCCGGAATTGGTATATTTTAATTAGTCTAGTCCTAGGATTTGAATTGGGCCTAACAAAACTTGGCACTACTACAGAGGCTTTATTTAACATTCATTGATTCAGTGTTGGACGAACTCAGTTCTGTGTAAAAGGTACTGATTTAGGGACTAGGTGCATAGCAGGAGATGAAACAGAGAGGAATACCTGTAGTTTATATTCTGGTTGGGGGAGATAGACAATAAATAAGTTAAGTGAAACATATGTAGCATGTTAGATAGAGGAAAGTGCTATGTAGTGTTAGAAAGCAAATAAGGCAGAGCTGGCCCATAAGGAATGTTAAAGAATGGGAGGAAAATTTGCAATTTTTCCCTCTCTTTCTTTCTTGTTTGCTTGCTTGCTTGCTTGCTTGCTTGCTTTTTAAGGCCACATGTGCAGCATATGGAAGTTCTCAGGCTAGGGGTTGAATTGGAGCTGTAGCTGCTGGCCTATACGACAGCCACAACAGCAATGTCGAGTCTGAGTTACATCTATGACCTATGCCGCAGCTCATGACAACTCTGGATCCTTAACCCACCGAGCAAGGCCAGGGATCAAACCTGAATCCTTGTGGATACTAGTTGGATTTGTAACCCAGTGAGCCACAATGGGAACTCCAGAAAAGTTTGCAGTTTTAAATAGAAAGGACCTGGTAGACTTTACTGAACTGAACATTTGAGTGAAGACTTGAGGTAGGTAAAAGAACAAGCCTTGCATTCAAGATAATTTTAGGGTATAGCAAGTTCAGAGGTCCTGTGGCTAGAGCAGGCCTGGATTTTTGAGGAATCCAAGGAGGGTATTGTAACTGGAATGAAATGACCTGGGGCAGAGTAGTCTGATAGGAGGTTAAAAATAGCTGGAGCAGACACACAAAGGTGTTGTGGTCAGATGATAGTAGGTCTAGAAGACTATCATAAGGACTTTTACTTGAATGAGATAGCCATTGGAAAGTTTTGAGCAGTTGGTGACATGATCTAATTTAATTTAGACATACTAGAATCACTTGACTACCATGTTCAAAGTATACTACAGTGGTGAAGGCAGTGGGAAGGGCAGAACTAAGGAGACCACTTAAGATGAAAACAGCCATCTAAGTGAAAGATGATGATGGCTCAGATTAAGTAATAGCTGTGAAGGGTAAGAAGTGGTTGATGACTGGATATATTTTGAAGGTAGATTTGAAAGGATTTGCTGACATACTTGCAGTGGGATCTAAGAGAAAGAGAAGAGTCATGGATATTTCTTAAAATATATTCCTGAGCAGTTGTAATAATGAAGTTGCTATTATCTGAGAGACAGTGAAGAATTAAGAGGAACAGGTTTGGAAGGGGAAGGTTAGGAGCTCAATTTTGGTTTGTTAAGCTTGAGATGTTTATTATATAGTTAAGTGGTTACACGAATCTGGAGTTTAAGGGAGACATTTAGGGTGGAGATATAAATTATCCAATATTGGAATTATCATTGTATAGATAATATTTAAACTGAGTTATCTAGGTGAAATCACTGTAAGAATTAGGGTAGCCAGAAAAAAGAGGTTCCTGACTGAGCCTTAGAGTATTTCCTTCTTGAAGAGGTTGAGGAGGTGAGGGAGGAGGATATGTAAGGAAGATAGATTAAGCATCTCATGAGGAGGAGAATGATATGTCCTGGGACCCCAGTAGAGAAAATGCTTTAAGACATCTTAACACAGTTTATACAGATTTTTCTCTGTTTTTTCTTTAATAAACACGTTTAAGTCTGGTCTACGCCACTCGGTCTTAGCGATCTTTTATGCTGCTGCCATAGCTTCCTAACTGGTTGCCTAGTTTCCATTCTGACCTTTATACAGCAGCCTGAGAGATCTTATAAAAATGCAAATGAGATAATATTCCAATCTTAAAATCCTATCATACTTAAAATCACATTTAAAATTCTTGCCAAGGCGTAGAACGTTTTATTTTTTATTTTATTTTATTTTTTGTCTTTTTGTCTTTTCTAGGGCCACTCCTGCAGCATGTGGGCCATTCCTGCAGCATATGGAGGTTCCCAGGCTAGGGGTCTAATCAGAGCTATAGCAACCAGCCTTCTCCACAGCTTCTGCAACGCCAGATTGGAGCCGAGTCTTCGACCTACACCACAGATCACGGCAACGGGTCAGATCCTTAACCCACTGAGTGAGGCCAGGGATCGAACCTGCAACCTCATGGTTCCTAGTTGAATTCGTTAACCACTGAGCCACGCTGGGAACTCCGGCTTAGAACGTTTTACATGCTTTGCTGCTCACTTTTAGATTTCATGTACCTTGTCCTTTACCTTATTCTGTTCCAGCCATTCTGTCAGACTGATTCTTCCGTTAGAACTTTTGCATATACTTTAGGACATTGACTTATCCTGGCTTGGTAATTAAGGAAAGGATGTGTTTATTGTTTCCCTTATTTTGTTGGTCACGATTAAGAGGAGAAATAGGAAGAGATATTAGAATGGGATAGCTTTTCCCAAAGTGTTCTGAGAAGCAGTGGTCCCCGAAGATGTCTTTGCAGAAAGGGTTTATGGTCAAATAAGTTTAGGAAATGTTGCATCTGTTTTTCTCCCTTGGGCCCAGACAACTAACAATAGACTTGTTTTATGGCTCATTACATAGTCTGTCTTGGTGAATGTTCTGTGTTTGTTTGAAAATAATGTATATATTCTGCAGTCGTGGAGTAGAATGTTCTAAATGTTAATTAAGTGTAGAGTTATTGTATTTAAACCTTCTACATTCCTATTGATTGATTTTTTCCTTCCCTCCCATCAATTTCTGAGAGCTGTGTTGAAATTTCTTTTCTTTCTTTCTTTTTTTTTTTTTTTTTGGTCTTTTTGTCTTTTTAGGGTCGCACCGGCAGCATATGGAGGTTCCCAGGCTGGGGGTCTAATTGGAGCTGTAGCCGCCGGCCTACGCCACAGCCACAGCAATGCGGGATCCAAGCTGCGTCTGAGACCTATACCACAGCTCATGGCAACGCTGAATCCTTAACCCGCTGAGCGAGGCCAGGGATCAAACCTGCATCCTCATGGATACTAGTTGGATTTGTTTCCACTGTGCCAAAACCGGAACTCTGAAATTTCCTTCCATTTCCTTCCCCTTTCTTCCTTCCTTCTTTTCTCTCTTTCTCTCTCTCTCTTTTACTTTCTTTCTTCCCTCCCTTCCTCACTTGTTTTCCCTGCACCCGCAACATACAGAAATCTTTTTTTTTTGTCTTTTTGCCTTTTCTAGGGCCGCTCCCTTGGCATATGGAGGTTCCCAGGCTAAGGGTCTAATCGGAGCTGTAGCCACCAGCCTACGCCAGAGCCATAGCAACGCCAGATCCGAGCCGCATCTGCGACCTACACCACAGCTCATGGCAGCGTTGGATCCTTAACCCACTAAGCATGGCCGGGGATTGAACCCACAACCTCATGGTTCCTAGTCGGATTCGTTAACCACTGCGCCACGAAGGGAACTCCAGCATACAGAAATCTTGGCCAGGGATCGAATCCGAGCCACAGCTGTGGCAATGCTGGATCTTTTACCCTACTGCACTGGGCTGGGGATTGAACCGCACCTCCGCAGTGACCTGAGCCACTGCAGTTGGATTCTTAACCCACTGTGCTGCAGTGGGAACTCCTGGAATTACATTTTCTTGATGAATTGACTATCACTCTGTATGTTCCTCATTGTATCTATCTGGTAATGGTTCTTGCTCTGAAGTGTTCTTGTTTTTAATAAAGCCAATACAACAGTCTCATGATTAATATTTACATAGTATGCTCTTTTCCATATATGTTAGGGCCGCTAGGACTACCTTCACACTTGATGATTTGTAAGAAGGCTCAGCACTCAGAAAAGCTGTCATACTTACAGATAGGGTTTATTACAGATAAAGAATAAAATGAGAAAAAGCTGTGTACATTGGAGTCCAAGAGAAGCCAGGTGTGAGTGTCTAGTTGTCCTCAGTGGAATTGTTTGAATGGCACTTAATTCTCCCATCTGTGATGTGTGACAAGTGTGAAGTATTGCCAACCAGGGAAGCTCACCTAGGCCTTGGTACCCAGGGTTTTTATTGGTATTCGATCATTTAGGTACAGAGCACCCTTGTGACTGACTTTAGCTACTCAGTCTCCAGCCCTCCTTTTTCCTCAGATGTCACACTGGTACAACCTGGAACAGGGTACAGGAGTCCAAAAACAGGGATTCACCATAAGTCATATTGTTGGCATAAACTGTGTGTCAAGGTCCCAGGTATACAAAGACACTTAAAAAAATTGTGGTAAAAATATATATAGCAGATACACCATTTTACCAATTTCTAAGTGCATACTTCTCTGACATAAGTACATTTGTATTATTTACAGCCATCCCCAGCATCCATCTCTAGAATGTTTTTATTTTTCCTGACTGGAAAGTCTGTACCCATTGAACACTTAACTCACCACGGACTCCCTCCCCCCGACTCCCACCCCAGTCTTGGCAACCACTATCCTCCCTCCCTCCCTCCCCCACCCCCTCCCCTCTCCTTCCCTTCTTTCTTTCTTGAATGACAGCACCTGGGGCAAACAAAAGTTCCCAGGCCAGGGATCGAATCTGAGCCAGATCTGAGACCTACATTACAGCTGGAGCAACACTGGATCTTTAACCCACTGGGACAGATGAGGGTTCAAACCAGCCCCTCTACAGAGACAAAATGGATAATAACCTGCTGTACCACAGTGGGAACTCTGAGTATGGGTTTTTATAGTTACACTGTTGATATTCTATTTCTCTAATGACTAATTATGTTTAATGCCTTTTCATGTGCTTATTGGCTACTTCTGTCATCTTTGGAGAAATGTCTATTCAGGTTCTTTGCCTGTTTTTTTTTTTTTTTTCCCCTGTCTTTTGTCCTTTTAGGGCCACACCTGTGGCATGTAGAGGTTCCCAGGTTAGGGGTCTAATGGGAGCTGTAGCTGCTGGCCTATGCCAGAGCCATAGCAACGTGGGATCCCAGTCGTGTCTGAGACCTATACCACAGCTCATGGCAACGCTGGATTGGATCCTTAATCCACTGAGTGAGGCCAGGGATCAAACCTGCAACCTCATGGTTCCTAGTCAGATTCGTTTCCACTGTACCACAATGGGAACTCCCTTTGCCTATTTTTGAATTGGGTTGTTTGCTTTTTTCTTTCTTTTTTTTTTTTTTTTTTTTTTTTTTGCGTTTTTCTTGAGCTGCCCCTGCAGCATATGGAGGTTCCCAGGCTAGGAAGTCTAATCGGAGCTGTAGCTGCTAGCCTACGCCAGAGCCACAGCAGCACGGGATTCGAGCCGTGTCTGTGACCTACACCACAGCTCATGGCAACACCAGATCCTTAACCCACTGAGCGAGGGCAGGGAACGAACCCGCAACCTCATGGTTCCTAGTCAGATTCATTAACCACTGCGCCATGACAGGAACTCCTGTTTGCTTTTTTCTTACTGAGTTGTAAGTGTTCTTTATATAGTCTGAAGAGAAGTCTTTTATCAGATATTTGATATGCAAGTATTTTCTCCCATCTTAGAGATTGTCTTTTTATTTTCTTGACAGTATTCTTTCATGCACATTTTCTGATTTTAAGGAAATTTGATATTGTCTGTTTTTTCTTTTGTTACTCATGCTTTGGTGTTATATCTAAGAAATCATTGGCAAATCCAAAATTATGAAGATTTGCCTCTGTATTTTCTTCTGAGAGTTTTAGCTTTTACGTTTAGGTTGTTGTACCATTTTGAGTTAAATTTTGTATATGGAGTGGGTTGGGGTCAACTTTGTTCTTTTGCATGTGGGTATTTAATTATCTTGGCACCATTTGTTGAAGAGGCTATTCTTATTGAATGTTCAAATCAGTAGGCCATGTATATTTGGGTTTATTTCTAGACTCTCAGTCCTATTATGTTGGTCTATGTATCTGTCTATCCTGTCACTACCATACTGTTTTGATTTCTGTAGCTTTTTTACCTATTTTTGAAAGGTAGTTTAGTAGGTATTGAATTTGGTGGGTATATTGACATTACTTAGTATTTTATAAATATTCTCTTGTATTTTAGCTTCTACAGCTTCTGAGGATTTTAAAAAATATTTTTTTCCTTTGAGTCAAGGGCATTTCTTTTCGCCCTCTGGTTGCTTTTAAGGTTTAAAAAAAATTTATAATTTTCCTGCTATTTTATTATCATGTACCTTTGAAAATTTTCTTTGAATTTAATCTTGTTTGGGATTTGTCAAATTTCTTGGATCCATGGGTCGCAGTTTGGAGCAAATTTGGAAAAACAGTCATCATTGTCACCTGAGATAGTTTTCTTTTTCACTTCCTTTTCTAGACTCCAAATAAAAGCTGGATAGCTTAACATTGTCCCACATGTCACTGAGAATTATTTTTTCCCTCTACTTTCTTCTGGATAATTCCTTTTGCTTTGTCTTTAAATTCACTGATTTTTTTTTTTTCTCATGCCAGTATGTAATTTTGCTTTTAATTCCGTCAGTGACATCTTTTAAGTATAAAAGAGTTAAAATAGGAGTTCCCTTCATGGCTCAGTGGTTAATGAATCTGACTAAGAACCATGAGGTTGCAGGTTCGATCCCTGGCCTTGCTCAGTGGGTTAAGGATCTGGCGTTGCCGTGAGCTGTGGTGTGGGTCGCAGATGCTGCTCGGATCCCACCTTGCTATGCCTCTGGCGTAGGCTAGTGGCTACAGCTCTGATTCGACCACTAGCCTGGGAACTTCCATGTGCCGCAGGAGCTGCCCAAGAAACGGCAAAAAGACAAAAAGACAAAAAAAAAAAAAATTTAAAATAACTGCTGATTTCATGGTTTCTCTGAATATTTCCTTAATTATTATTTTATTACTATTTTATTAAGATGATTGATGTTATTTATAGGTTAAAAAAAACACATTTCCTTGTTGTGTTCTAGAAATAGATTGACTAGTGCTTATTCTTCTGGCATTAAGTATTTAGTTGCTAGCAATACTGTTTTGTTTCAGAGCTGAAAAGAATGGTATATTTTTTGTTTTTCCAAGATCAGAGCAACCTAGAAATTGAAAATGCGTTTGAGTTATGGCTTAATGTTGATTTAGGATTATTTTCTTTTAAATTAAATTAAATGTTAAATTGAAAAATTGAATACATTTGTATGTTTTGAACACATTTTTTATGTTTGTTTATATGTCTGTTAAAAATTAAGAGCTAATTCATTGAGATGTCTCATTCCTGTACCCTTCTGTGTATTCTATATTCCCATTCCCTTATAGGTAGTTGTCTTTATCAGTTTGAGTGCCCAGTATCTTTTTTTTTTTTTTTTTTTTTTTTTTTTTTTTTAGGAGTCACTTTATCCAGTGTTTCTTTATTCATGTGTAAAGATGTATGGATATGTCATTCTTCCCCTTTTCAGCGACTGGAAGCTGAAAAGTAATAAATGCCAGTCTCTCATACTTCCTTTTGTTTTATACTTTTCTTTTTGTACCTAAAACATTTATTTATTTTTTATTTTTTAATTTTTTTCATTACTCAAATGAATTTATCACATCTGTATTTGTATAATGATCATAACAATCTGATTTCACAGGATTTCCATCCCACAGCCCAAGCATATCCACCCACCCCCCAAACTGTCTCCTCCGGAGACCATAAGTTTTTCGATGTCTGTGAGTCAGCATCTGTTCTGCAAAGAAGTTCCGTCAGTCCTTTTTTCAGATTCCACATGTCAGTGAAAGCATTTGATGTTGGTGTCTCATTGTATGGCTGACTTCACTTAGCATGATAGTTTCTAGGTCCATCCATGTTGCTAAAAATGCTGGTATTTCGTTCTTTTTGATGGCTGAGTAATATTCCATTGTGTATATGTACCACATCTTCTGGATCCACTCCTTTGTTGATGGACATTTAGGTTGTTTCCATGTCTTGGCTATTGCAAATAGTGCTGCAATGAACATTGGAGTACATGTGTCTTTGCGAGTCGTGGTTTTCTCTGGATAGATGCCCAGGGGTGGGATTGCTGGATCAAATGGTAGTTCTATGTTTAGTTTTCTGAGGAAACTTCATACTGCTTTCCACAGTGGTTGCACCAGTTGACAATCCCACCAACAGTGTACTAGGGTTCCTTCTTCTCCACACCCTCTCCAGCACTTACTGTTTGTAGACTTTTGGATGATGGCCATTCTGGGTGGTGTAAGGTGGTACCTCATCGTGGTTTTGATTTGCATTTCTCTAATAATGAGTGACGCTGAACATCTTTTTCATGTGTTTTTTGGCCATCTGTATGTCTTCTTTGGAGAACTGTCTATTTAGATCTTCCGCCCATTTTTTGATGGGGTTGTTTGTTTTTTGGTATGGAGCTGCAGAAGTTGTTTATAAATTTTGGAGATTAATCCCTTGTCAGTCGATTCATTTGCAAAGATTTTCTCCCATTCTGTGGGTTGTCTTTTTGTGTTGTTTATGGTTTCCTTTGCTGTGTAGAAACTTTGAAGTTGTACCTAAAACATTTAGTAAGTGAAGGTCTTTTCATATTTTAACAGAAAGTCATTATTCTAACTATCATATCTCTTTTTCTGGTCATTGCTTATTTTGGTTCTTCAAAGGAAGATGGTTATGATGCATTCAGTAAGGTTATCCAGAGGTGGATAGCTAAATAAAGTATCATTAGATCTCCAGCAGTTGTTTTCAAATTTATCAGTCTCAGAATCCCTTTACACTTTTCAGAATTACTGATAATCTTGAAGAATTTTTGTTTTTATAGATTGTCCATTAATGTCTATCAAATTAGAAGCTAAAACTGAGAAACTTTTTTTTTTTAATCCACACCTGTGGCATGTGGGAGTTCCCAGACCAGGGATCTAACCTGCATCATAGCAGTGGCCCCAGCCTCCTCAGAGACAGTGGTGGCTCCTTAACCTGCTGTGCCACAATGGACCTCCCTGGAAATATTTATGTTTAATTTATTTACAAATAAGAGTAATAGGAGTTCCCGCTGTGTTACATTGGGATCTGCAGTGTCATGGGAGCACTGGGACTCAGGTTCGATCCTTGACCCAGCACAGGGGTTAAGGAAGCTTTACTGCAGATGAAGCTTTAGGTTGTAGCTATGGGAGTTCCTGATGTGGCTTAGTGGTTAACAAATCCGATTAGGAACCACGAGGTTCAATCCTTGGCCTTGCTCAGTGGGTTAGGGATCTGGTGTTGGAGTGAGCTGTGGTGTAGGTCGCAGACATGGCTCGGATCCGGTGTTGCTGTGGCTGTGCGTAGGCCTGCAGCTACAGCTCTGATTAGACCCCTAGCCTGGGAACCTCCATATGCTGCGGGAGCGGCCCTAGAAAAGGCAAAAAAAAGAAAGGATAGGTTGTAACTATGGCTTGGACTGGGAAGTGCATGTGCTTTGGGGTGGCCAAAAAAAAAGAGGAAAAAAATAACAGTAATAAGCCCATTGTATATTAATATAAGTAGCATTTTTAATGGAAATAACTATCTTACAAAACAGGGTAAATATTAGAGATTGACATTTATTTCATTTTTGCAAATGTATTTAATGTCTAGCTTAATGGAAAAAAGTTGGATTCTTATATCTGTAACTATCACTCTTTTGTGATATATTTTACTTGAAGCATATAATTTCAAATGGGTAATTAGAAAGGACAGAGTATCTTAATAGACTTTTCAGGTAATTGTGGATATTCCAATTTGATGCTGTACCAAAACTCAAGTGGTAGTTTCTTATTTCTTATTTTTTAAACTTTTACTGACATGTAGTTGACATACAGTAAGTTACACATATTTACTATATTTGTAAAGCTGTCAATGAAATCAAGGTGGTATACTCCTAAAGGCAGTTTCAGAAAGATTTTTTTTTTGTCTTTTTGTCTTTTTTGTTGTTGTTGTTGTTGTTATTGTTGCTATTTCTTGGGCCGCTCCTGCGGCATATGGAGGTTCCCAGGCTAGGGATTGAATCGGAGCTGTAGCCACCGGCCTACGCCAGAGCCACAGCAACGCGGGATCCGAGCCGCGTCTGCAACCTATACCACAGCTCACGGCAACGCCGGATCGTTAACCCACTGAGCAAGGGCAGGGACCGAACCCGGGACCTCATGGTTCCTAGTCGGATTCGTTAACCACTGCGCCACGACGGGAACTCCAGTTTCAGAAAGATTTAATTGCAATGAGGAATTTGAAGTCATGGTAATCAAGTTTTTATACTCTGTTTTCATTAAGATCAATCGGTCTGTCCTTTACTTTAAATGCATCTTTTAACCATGCAGGATTTTTTTTTTTTTTTTTTTTTGTCTTTTTGCTATTTCTTGGGCCTCTCCTGCAGCATATGGAAGTTCCCAGGCTAGGGGTCGAATCGGAGCTGTAGGCTAGGGGTCGAATCGGAGCTGTAGCTGCCAGCGTATGCCAGAGCCACAGCAACTCGGGACCCGAGCCGTGTCTGCCACCTACACCACAGCTCACGGCAACGCTGGATCGTTAACCCACTGAGCAAGGGCAGGGACCGAACCCGCAACATCATGGTTCCTAGTTGGATTCATTAACCACTGTGCCACGACGGGAACTCCAATGCAGGATTTTTTTTAACACCATGCATTAATCATTTGGAATATTTGTTCCTTGGTTTATGCAGACCTTCCAAAAACATTTCACTGTTACTTTTGAGCCATCAAGTCAGTGCCAATACAGTGAAAGAAACAAATAATGCTTTTTATTACAATTTTAGTATTGTGAAAATTGTTTTGACCTGGTAGATCCTCTGAAAGGGTCTTGAGGATCCCCAGGAATCTGCAGATGTTACTTTTAAAACTGCTGGTTTGTAGAAATCCTTACTACTTCCTTTGCAATTGTAATTAACATTCCACCCCACTTGCTCCTGAAGTTTGTTGTGGTTATCAATGTTAATGTTTCTCTCTCTCTCTACACACACACACACACACACACACACACCCCAGCACACCCTGCACAATATTACATATTCCTTGTATTTTTTATTTTTTCGTCTTTTTGCCTTTTTAGGGCTGTTCCCACAGTATATGGAGGTTTCCAGGCTAGGGGTCTAATCGGAGCTGTAGCCGCCGGCCTCCACCACAGCCACAGAATGCTGGATCTGAGCCTCGTATGCAACCTACACCACAGCTCACGGCAATGCCAGATCCTTAACCCACTGAGCGAGGGCAGGGATGGAACCCGCAACCTCATGGTTCCTAGTCGGATTTGTTAACCACTGCGTCACAACGGGAACTCTGCATATTCCTTATATTAATTAACAATGGCTTGAAGACAATGGGGAGATGTTATTTATAAATTGTAAGTGATTTTGATAAAATTCCTCCCTTACCTCTGTTTCTCAGAGTGTGGTGAAGGACTGTCAGAAACCTTTGGAGTTTCTGATAAGTGGGGCTCAGATGTCTGCAGTTTTTACCACACACCAAAATCAGTTCTAGTACACAGCATAGAGAACCACTGTGTGAGTCTTAGGAAGAAAACTAGGTTGCTGAGAGTAGAAGATGACCTCACCATTATCAGTTTTGTATTTATTGCTCAGAGTGGAAGGTGACATCACCACAATCATCTTTGTATTTCTAGTGCCCAGAGAAGTGTCTGGCACAGAGCAGGAGCTCACTAAATGTTTTATGAGTGCTCAGATGACTAATCTGACTAGATTATTATGTTATTTATCTGACACCAACTTGCCAAATATATGATGGCAAAGTTAGCCTTAAATTATGTACTTCTATATATATATATTTTTTAAAATTATTTTTGTTTTTTCCATTATAGCTGTTCTACAGTGTTCTGTCAATTATCTACTGTACAGCAAGGTGACCCAGTCACACAGTACATATATACATTCTTTTTCTCACATTATCTCCATCATGCTAGTTCCCTATTTTGTAGTGTGCTACTTTACGAGTATATTTTAGAACTTAAACTAAAAAAAAATTTTTTTAGGGCCACACCCACAACATATTGAAGTTCCCAGGTTAGGGATTGAATTAGAGCTGCAGCTTCCAGCCTACACCACACCTTACAGCAACACCAGATCCTTAACCCACTGAGCGGGGTCAGGGATTGAACCTGTACCCACATGGATACTAGTAGGGTTTGTTACCACTGAACTACAGTGGAAACTCCTATTTAGGTCTTTCTTGATTGGATTTTTTTTTTTTTTTTTTTTTTTTTCTTTTTAGGGCTGCACCTGCGGCACTTGGAAGTTCTTGGGCTGGGGGTGAATCCGAGCTGCAGCTGCAGGCCTATGTCACAGCAATACCAGATCTGAGCTGCATCTGTAACCTGTGCTGTAGCTTATAGTAGACCCTTGAGGTCAGGAATTGAACCATATCCTCACGGAAACTATATTGGGTTCTTAACCTGCTGAGCCACCATAGAAACTCCTAGTTGTTTTTTTAATTTAAAAAATTTTTTTTAATATGTTATATATTTTGTCAGTTAAGCCCTTGTCAGTTGCATCATTTGCAAATATTTTCTCCCATTCTGTAGACTGTCTTGTTTTGTTGATGGTTTTCTTTGCTCCGCAAAAGCTTTTAAGTTTGATTAAGTCCCATTTGTTTCTTTTTGCTTTTATTTCTGTTGCCTTGGGAGACTGACCTCAGAAAACATTGGTATGATTTATGTCAGAGAATTGTTTTGCCTCTTTTCTCTTCCAGGAGTTTTTTGGTGTCAACTCTATAATTCGAAAGGATACGGGAACCCCGGTGTTTACTAGTTACAGTAGCTAAGACATAAATAACCCAAATGCCCATCAATGGACCATTGATTTAAGATTTGTTATGGGAGTTCCTGTTGTGGCTCTCAGTGGGTTAAGAACCCAGCTAGTAGTATCCATGAGGATGTGGGTTCGATCTGTGGCCTCACTCAGTGGGCCGAGGGATCTGGCATTGCCACTAGCTGCCATGTAGCTCGCAGACGTGGCTCTGATCTAGCATTGCTGTGGCTGTGGTGTAGGCTCGCAGCTACAACTCTGATTCGACTCCTAGCCTGGAAACTTACATATGCAGTGGGTGTGGCCCTAAAAACAAGACAAAAAAAAAAAAAAGACGCTAGCGTGCGTGTGATAGAATATTAGACATAAAAGTGAATGCAGTATTGCCATTTGAAGCCACATCGTTAAACCTAGAGAGTGTTATTCTAAGTTGAAGTAAGTCAGACGAAGACAAATTTATATGTCACTTATATGTGGAATCTAAAATACAGTATCAGGGAGTTCCCGTCGTGGCGCAGTGGTTAACGAATCCGACTAGGAACCATGAGGTTGCGGGTTCGATCCCTGCCCTTGCTCAGTGGGTTAATGATCCGGCGTTGCTGTGAGCTGTGGTGTAGGTTGCAGACGCGGCTCGGATACTGCGTTGCTGTGGCTCTGGCGTAGGCCGGTGGCTACAGCTCCGATTCAACCCCTAGCCTGGGAACCTCCATATGCCGCGGGAGCGGCCCAAGAAATAGCAACAATAACAACAACAACAACAACAACAAAAAAGACAAAAAGACAAAAAAAAAAAAATAAAATAAAATACAGTATCAGTGAGTCTATATACAAAACTAACACTCACAGACATGAAAAACAATCTTATTGTTACCAAAGGGGAAAGGGGCAAGGGAGAGGTATAAATTAGGAGTATGGGATTAATAGATACATAAATTCTTATCTATAATAAGAATAAGAATAAGCAATAAGAATTTACTGTAAAACAGGGAATGATATTTAATATCATAATAACCAATGGAAAATAATAGAAAATAATCTGAGAAAAAAAACTGAAGCGCCTTGCATTATACCTGAAGCTAACACAATGTTGTAAATCACCTGTAGTTCAATTAAAAATAAAGTGTGAGGAGTTCCCGTCGTGGTGCAGTGGTTAACGAATCCGACTAGGAACCATGAGGTTGCGGGTTCGGTCCCTGCCCTTGCTCAGTGGGTTAACGATCCGGCGTTGCCGTGAGCTGTGGTGTAGGTTGCAGATGCGGCTCGGATCCCGCGTTTCTGTGGCTCTGGCGTAGGCCAGTGGCTACAGCTCCGATTCAGCCCCTAGCCTGGGAACCTCCATATGCCGCAGGAGCGGCCCAAGAAATAGCAAGAAAAGACCAAAAAAAAAAAAAAAAAAAAAAAAAGTGTGAGAAGTACAAGGAAGGGAGCTGACTGTTCAGTTATCTAGTGTCCATTTCTGTTTCGTTTTGAAATCTTTGACACCTGAGGCCACTTTGTCAGCTGTTGGCCTAAAAGTGGGCTCTTCTTGGGTTCACACCCCAATTCCTGCTCTAGACAGCTGTGACCAGATTGAAAGGGTTATTTGGTATTATGCCTTATGTTACCATCCTAGGTACTACTCGTTTCTGCATTTGACTGTGGTGAAGAGGTGATACAGAAGTAAGCAGGGGATAAATAACTATGAATGGAGATTAGAAGAGGCTTCTCTGTGGAGGTAGAAATTAAGTTGAAATCTCAAATGCTGTGAACTTTTTGAGGAGAGAGATTTCCAGTTAGAGGGTGTATATGTCTGAAATACAGTAAAGGATGTCGGAGACTAGGACTACATAATATAGAATCTGACAGGGCTAGTAAAATGGTTTGGGCTTTATTCTAATTATAATGGGAATCCATGTGAAATGGCAGAGAGAATTTAAAAAATTTAGATTGGGCATTAAAATGTGACACAACAAACATTGAATATAGAATAGTGTTTAAAAAATCAAAAAGTCCTTAAAATATTTCAAAATCACATTGATAATGTAGAATGTGCTAATTCACATTAACAGTGGCACTTTAGGAGTTCCCTTTGTGGCTCAGTGGTTAACGAACCCAACTAGTATCCACGAGGATGAGGGTTTGATCCCTGGCCTTGCTCAGTGGGTTAAGGATCTGGCACTGCCACGAGCTGTGGTGTAGGTTGAAGACACAGCTCTGATCTGGCATTGTTATGGCTGTGGCCTAGGCCGGCAGCTGTAGCTCCAATTTGACCCCTAGCCTGGAAACCTCTCTATGCTGTGGGTATGGCCCTGAAAAGACCACATCAAAAATGGGATTTTAACATCAATATAATTTAATCATCATTTTTCAATTCTTTTAAAAGTTCAAAGTATTTCTAAATAACTGAGTTAAGATATTTTGGGTTATGGACTTGGATACAGTCTGTCTACCAGTTTGTCCATCACCTGTTGTAGTAATTAATGGTTGGTTTCTACATATAAGTTTTTTGAAATACGTGGCAGCACTTCACTAAGAATTTGGAAGATTAGAAAATAAATGCAAATGATCCTTCGCCAAATTTCAGATGAGCCAACATTTAATAGTAGGGTTTCCAAATCATAGCCAATGTTTATTGAGTCCTTTCTATATGTCAGACATTTGCATTTGCCTCTCTCTCTCTCTCTTTTTTTTCTTTGATTGGCTGTCCTGTGTATGGCATATGGAGTTCTGCATTATGGCCAGGAATCAGATTCAAGCTACAGCTGTGGCAATGCTGGATCCTTAACCCACTCTGCCAGGCAAGGGATAGAACCTCTGTCCTAGCACCCCCAAGATGCCACTTATCCCTTTGCACCACAGCAGGAACTCCTGCATTTCTCTTTTAATACAACAAGCACATGAAAAAGCTGAGGCTTATGTTGTTTGAGGTTGTGATTGTTTGTGCTTGTGTGTTCAACCAGTTCTACATACTGCTTCCCATACAAGGTTTTTAATAAGTGAGTATCCTAGATTATTAAATGTATTGCACCCCTGAAAATAAGATATTAGGAAATAATTTAACTTTTAAAACAAGTTTTGTGGAGTTTCATGGTGTAAAATGAATAAAAGCAATAGTAATCTTTTTTTTTTTGTCTTTTTTGTCTTTTTGCCATTTCTTGGGCTGCTCCTGCAGCATATGGAGGTTCCCAGGCTAGGGGTCGAACTGAAGCTGTAGCCGCCAGCCTACACCAGAGCCACCGCAACTCGGGATCCGAGCTGCGTCTGCAACCTACACTATAGCTCATGGCAACGCCAGATCCTTAACCCACTGAGCAAGGGCAGGGACCGAACCCGCAACCTCATGGTTCCTAGTCGGATTGGTTAACCACTGAGCCACTACAAGAACTCCATAAGCAAAATAATCTTTAAAAAATTACAAAGTATAAAGTTGTTAAACATGCCTGTTGCATAAATTGTATAGTACCCATTTTTCATTATGAAGCTCTTATAATTAAAACACTTCTTCAAGCATAAGAATTTTCAGTATCTACTCATTTTCCATCTGTATGGAAAACAAGCAAACTTCTTAATGTAGACCTTAAGGAGTCATTCACTTTAGCTCTCCCCTTCTTAACTACACAGGCTTTTTAAGTTTTATGCAACTGGAATTGTCATTTCCACTTGTGTATTTTTCTTTATAACTTCTTTCCTTCTCTTGCTATCTTCTCTGATTCTACATTAAGACTTAAAGTCCATTTTTATTCCTAGCATTTTTCCTTCTTTAGAACTCTCAGGTCCCTTATTAGGCATTGTACATATCCTACCTTGTTTTGTTGTTTCCCCAACTAGATAAGCCTCTTGATGGAAATGGCTGTTACTGATACCATTTTGTAATTAGTATCTTATACACACAAGGAGCTAAATTGTTGTTTGTTAGTGAAAAAGAGAATGAAAAGCTATACGTATAGAAATATCAGTAATTTTTGTTGTTGTTGTTTTCTTTTTGTCTTTTCTATGGCTGCACCCACGGCATATGGAGGTTCCCAGGCTAGGGGTCAAATCGGAGCTGTAGCCGCTGGCATACGCCAGAGCCACAGCAATGCGAGATCCAAGCCGAATCTGCGACCTACACCACAGCTCATGGCAACACTGGATCGTTAACCCACTGAGCAAGGGCAGAGATGGAACCCGCAACCTCATGGTTCCTAGTCGGATTCGTTAACCACTGAGCCACAATGGGAACTCCCAGTAATTTTTTTAATAAATGTTTTAATTTTCTTCATCCTGTCTTGTTAGTATTAATCTTAAGTTTATAAGCTGAAAATTTATATTCTTTTTTGGTGTTTAATTTCATCAGGAAATCATAGGTTGGAACTCTGAAAGGAAAAAGAAAGGTATATTTTGTATAATCTGTTTCTTTTTTCCTTTTTGGTCTTTTTAGGGCCACACCCACAGCATATAGATGTTCCCAGGCCAGGGGTCCAATTGAAGTTGTAGCTGCTGGCCTACACCACAGTCACAGCAATGCTAGATCTGAGCCACATCTGCAACCTACACTGCAGCTCAGGGCAACTCCAGATCCATACTTAACTCACAGAGTATAGCCAGGGGTTGAACTTGTATCCTCAGGGATACTAGTTGGGTTAGTTACTGCTGAGCCACAATGAGAACTCCCAAGAAAAATGTTGACAGGAGAAGTTCCCTGGTGGTCTAGTAGTTAAGGGTCTGGTATTGTCACTGCTGTGGCTCAGCTTCAGTCTGTGGCCTGGAAACTTCTGCATGCTGAGGGCATGGCCAAAAAAGAAAAAAAAAAAAAAGGAAAAAAATGATTAACAGAAGGTTGCCCTAAGACTTGATGGGAAACCAGGCTGTGTGACACTGTGTAGCATCAAATGGCTATTTAATAAGTGTTTGGTTAAATGGATAAATCAGTAAAAATGAACCTAACTATATAACTGCTTGAATGGTGTCTAAAATATGAAAGAGCCTGAGATCAACTATACTTTGAAACAGGCTACATTTTCAAATACAGTAATAGGACTACTGTACTGAATGTAAAAGTGTTGTGAGGACCTAGGAAGAGAATTGTTCCTCTTTTTGGAAGGAGAGCTGTTGGAAATTATGAAAAAGAAAAACAAACCTGTGTGTTATTTTTATTTCAAAGGTAATTCAGTGCATTGTAGAAAATTAAGAAAATATAAATATGAAGCTGAAATAAATAATCTGTCATCCTAAAATAACCTTTTTAATTAGCTTTTTTCATATGTATGTGTAAAAGTGGGATCGTATTTATATAGCTCTGTAAGCTGCTGTATGCCCTTAACTATAAGCCTAATGTGTATAATTTTTTGTTGAAAAATTGGGAGTTAGGAATCCTGCCAGAAAGTTTCCCGTGTAATTAATAGTCTGAAATGGGTAACCAGATGAATAACTCGTTTTTCCTATATAAGAGATAGATAGTATTGAATTGTTCATAACATTTATCTAAAATAAACATTAGTAAATATTAATAAAAATGTCACGCACATGAGATCATATCAGATTATTTGGTATTTTACATTTTAATAGTTTATCAACCCATATTTCTCCAGTTTTTTAGTTAAAAAAACATTTTTTTTTTTTGGTCTTTTTGTCTTTTCTGGGGCCACTCCCGTGGCATATGGAGGTTCCCAGGCTAGGGGTCCAATCGAAGCTGTAGCCGCTGGCCTATGCCAGAGCCACAGCAATGCAGGATCTGAGCCGCGTCTGCAAACCTACACCACAGCTCATGGCAACACCAGATCCTTAACCCACTGAGCATGGCCAAGGATCGAACCTGCAACCTCGTGGTTCCTAGTCGGATTTGTTAACCACTGAGCCACGACAGGAACTCCCAAATTTGAAATTATTGTTATGAATATACTGTAAACTGAATCAGGGCTAGTACTTTCTAGATTATGAGAAAAGCTTAAAAATGCGGAATGGAAATGTTCTGTTTAGAGAGAAAATGTATTTGCTATCTAAAATTCTGTATATTATGGACAACATTGACAATAAAATTAGGAATGAAAACCAACACAAAGAGATTAAATTGTGAAACAAAACACTTCATTTATATGTCAGGAATTTGGGAGGAATATGGAATTTGGGATATAAGAATATGAAGTGGTGGGTAGTTTTATAATCAAGGAAGTAAAAAGTGAAAGAAGAGGAGGCTCCTTTGCAATTAATCTGAGACACTTGGAGGATTTATCACTCTGCAGTTTGATCACCAACAGAACAGAAACTAATAACTAGACGGTTTGGCTACCAGGAGACGGAAATCTGCTGTTACTGTTAGGGTAGCAGGTAGTGCAAGATTCAGAGACTTCCAGGTCAGATCGGCATGAGAGTTCCTGGGCGGAGTTTGTGATCCTAAGGTAGAAGCTGTTTGCAGTCAGTCCTGCCCAGTCTTGGTGGTGTTTATTGAAGCCAGACATCTCGAGTCTGCAGATGCAACCTGTTTGCCAACTGAGGTAGAATCAGATACTTCACAAGATGAGATGCCTGGAACTGTTTAAATGAGTTGAGGTGGTTTCCTGGATTGGTTGGGAAAAGAACTTAAAGATTATAGGAAGAAATAAAATAATCTTCAATGAAGTACTTTTATTTCCCAGGTTTAAGGTTTGATAACGTTCCTGTGTACTATGATTTAGTCTTTTTGAATTAGGCTTGGGGGAGGGTCTGAATTTTTATTAAGCATATCAGAAATTCTCATGAATGTGGAATTCCTGTTGTGGTGCAGTGGAAACAAATCAAGCTAGTATTCATGAGGATGTGGGTTCCACTCAATGCGAGGGGATCCAGTGTTGCCACGAGCTGTGGTGTAGGGGAGCTGTAGTGTAGGCTGATGATGTGGCTCGGGTCCCACATTGCTGTGGCTGTGGTGTAGGCTGGCAGCTGTAACTCCTATTAGATCCCTGGCCTGGGAACTTCCATATGCCGAGGGTGTGGTCCTAAAAAGCAAGGAAAAAAAAGTTCTCATGAATGAAGCTTTTGAACAATTAAGATGCACAGGCAGAATTCTTGACTTTTGTAGGCCCTTGTGAATTTGATTCTTATTATCTAATCATCCTGGTTAATTCCTCATTCTTCTGAGGCCTCAGGTGGCTCTCCAAAATATGTTTGAGAATAGAGGTCAAAACAGTAATTTTATAATAACTTTTCAGAACATACCTAAGTAGCAAATAAAAATTTTAGAAAACTTCTGTTAAACAGTAACACACATTAAAAAAAACTAGTAGGAGTTCCCGTCGTGGCACAGTGGTTAACGAATCCGACTAGGAACCATGAGGTTGCGGGTTTGCTCCCTGCTCTTGCTCAGTGGGTTAAGGATCCGGCGTTGCCGTGAGCTGTGGTGTAGGTTGCAGACGCCGCTCGGATCCAGAGTTGCTGTGGCTCTGGCGTAAGCCGGTGGCTACAGCTCCGATTCAACCCCTAGCCTGGGAACCTCCATGTGCTGCAGAAGCCGCCCTAGAAATGGCAAAAAGACAAAACAAACAAACAAACAAACAAAAACTAGTAGGTGCAAACCGTTACATTTAGAAGGATAAGCAATGAAGTCCTACTGTATAGTACAGGGAACTATATCCAATCATGTGTGATAGAACATGATGAAAGATAATAAGAGAAAAAGAATGTATATCTTTGTGAGGGGGTCACTTTGCTGTAGGCATAAACCAACAGGACATTGTAAATCAACTATACTTTAATAAAACAATTAAACAAAATAAACAACAGAACTATTCAGGGAGATCTGGATGGACTCATTGGGATGGCTGGGCTTGAGTGCATCGCCTCGTCCAGGTCCTCCTGATGCTCGTTTCTCTGTCTGGGACCGGATGGGCTGGGGCCTGTGGACAGAAGGCTGAGGACCAGGGAACCTGCCATGTTTATTTTTCCCAGCACCAAACAGGCATCCACAAGAGAGTCTAAAAAGAGAGTATGGTAGTCAGTCAACTATAACTATACTCAATCAAATTAAAAAAAAAAGAGGGTAATATTTAAAATAAACATTGGGGTTCCCTGGGGGCTCAGCGAGTTAGGGATCTGGCATTGTCACTTCTGTATGGATAGAAACAAACAAAAAACTATCTAAGGGAGTTCCCGTCGTGGCGCAGTGGTTAACGAATCCGACTAGGAACCATGAGGTTGCGGGTTCGGTACCTGGCCTTGCTCAGTGGGTTAAGGATCCGGCGTTGCCGTGAGCTGTGGTGTAGGTTGCACACGCGGCTCGGATCCCGAGTTGCTGTGGCTCTGGCGTAGGCCGGTGGCTACAGCTCCGATTGGACCCCTAGCCTGGGAACCTCCATATGCCGCGAGAGCGGCCCAAGAAATAGCAACAACAACAACAACAACAAGACAAAAGACAAAAAAAAAACTATCTAGGGAAATCTACTCAATATTCTGTAATTACTTATTTGGGGAAAAAGAATGGATATTATCCATATGTATAACTGAATCAATTTGCTGTATACCTGAAATTAATATAATATTGTAAGTCAATTATACCCCAGTAAAATTAAAAAACTATCAAGTATTATTACAGATTCATATTTTTATTGAAAAAGTTACTGTTGATTGTCAAGTGATTGGAACTTATTAACATCTCTTATATAGCAGTTTCATAATGAAATTATGCCCATAACTATAAAACAATTTAGTATTCATTGTTTCCATCTTCCTTTATAAAATGAAGTCCTGCATTATCCTATAGTTATACAAAGCTTTCTTCCCATTGTTAAAATACATAGTTACTAGAGAAAAAGTTAGTGTATAGAGATGATCTAAATAAGTAACCATAGTTTGACACCCCAGAAATAACTGCTCATAGAATATTGGTTTTATACCATTTACATGCGTAGCATTTACTAAATTAGATTTCTTTGCCTAAACGCAGTGTTCTTTCCAAAGATTTTTAACTTAAATTTTTAATAAATTTTAGCTAAAACAGTATAAATGAGATTCTTGAAATGCATGTAGAGCTAGCAGCAAGTGGTTTTAGCTTTCTTTGGGATATGAATATTAGGCCTAGTTTTGTTGTTGCTGTTCTTTTTGGATTTAAAAAAAATTGAAGTGTAGTTGATTTACAATATTGTGTTAGTCTTAATAGCAAACAGTTATGAGAGAAAAAGGTTGTATATACCATTCTTTCTTCTTCTTCTTTTTTTTTTTTTTTTGGTCTTTTTGCCTTTTCTAGGGCCGCTCCCGTGGCATATGGAGATTCCCAGGCTAGGGGTCTAATTGGAGCCATAGCCACTGGCCTATGCCAGAGCCACAGCAACTCGGGATCTGAGCCGCGTGTGCAACCTACACCCCAGCTCACGGCAATGCCGGATCCTTAACCCTCTGAGCAAGGCCAGGGATTGAACCCACAACCTCATGGTTCTTAGTCGGATTCGTTAACCACTGTGCCACGATGGGAACTCCTACCATTCTTTTTTCTAAGGGTGTCTATTTGCAACTCTAATGATACCACAGCTAACACTATCTGGTGACTGGCAAGTTTGTATTAAATTAAGTCTCTATTTAAGCAAGCGGGTATACAGAGCTTTCTCTGTATAAACTGGGAAGGTAGGGTATAAACTGGCAGTGAAGGAATGGTATTAGGAAAGAGTAGCTAAGTGAATGTGGAGTTTGGAGATTTTCCTTAGTTTCCTCACTTTTCAAATGAGATTGGGCCAGGTGAGTTCATTTAGTACTTTAGGAAAGGGTTAAAAGAGTTGACTTGAAGGAAAGCATGTTTTTATTTTTTAATTTTTTTAATAATGATTTTTACTTTTTCCATTATAGCTGATTTACAGTGTTCTGTCACTTTTCTACTGCACAGCGAGGTGACCCAGTCACACATACATATATACATTCTTTTTTCTCACATTATCATGCTTCATCATAAGTGACTAAACATAGTTCCCAGTGCTATCTATACAGCAGGATCTCATTGCTTATCCATTCCAAAGGCAATAGTTTGCATCTATTAACTCTATAAATTCCCAGTCCCTCCATCTCCCTCCCCCTCCTTCTTGGCAACCACAGTCTGTTTTTCATCTCCATGATTTTCTTTCTGTGGAAAGGTTCATTTGTGCCATGTGTTGGATTCCAGATATAAGTGAAATCATACGGTATTTGTCTTTCTCTTCCTGACTTACTTCACTTAGTATGAAAATCTCTAGTTCCATCCAGAAAACATGTTTTTGTATGTAATATTTCATTTAATGTTAAACCACCCTATGAAGGGCAGGTATTTTATCCTTATCTTTATAGAAGAGGAAATAAACTCAGAAAGTTTTTTATTCAGGCCATACATTCAGGTATTTCTAGCTTTGTCTCTTTTTTTTTTATCTTATGTTTGTAGTACCCTGACTTCTGAAGTTCTTTCCAACTCTAAAAATCTGTGATTTTAATGAAGTGGAGAGGAAAGTATAATGAATTTTCATTTACCTAATGTTTCCATTTACTACGTCTGTATTAGCCCATTACATGTGTGTTTCAACTGTACCACTTACACTTGCTCCCCACATCATTTTCCCCCACGTTACTTTAACACAGATCCTATCACATTATTTCATCTGCAGACATTTCAGTATATAGCTCTAAAAGACAGAAACCTTTCAAAAAATTTAATTTTAATTTTTATTTTTAGGGCCGCACCTGCGGCACATGGAAGTACCCAGGCTAGGGGTTGAATTGGAGCTACAGTTGCGGGCTATGCCATAGCCACAGCAATGCCAGATCTGAGATGTATCTGCCACCAATACCACAGCTTATGGCAATGCTGGATCCTTAACCCACTGAGTGAGGCCAGGGATCGAACCTGTGTCTACTGGTTGGGTTCGTTACTGCTGAGCTACAATGGGAACTCCCTAAACATTTTTAATTGAAGTATAGTTGATTTATAATGTGTTAATTTCACATTATAATAGTGACTGAGTTCTGTGTATATTTATATATATATATATATATATTTACACACATTCTTTTAAAAATATGTCCTTTTCCATTACAGTTTATTATAGGGATGTTAAATATACTTCCTTGTGCTAAACAGTAGGACCTTGTTGTTTATACATTATATGTATATATAATAGCTTATATCTCCTAACCTCAGCTTCTGACTCCATCCCTTCCCCAACCCCCTCCCCCTTGGCAACCACAAGTCTGTTCTCTGTGTTCCTCAGTCTAGAAACTATTTTAAGATTTTATTTATTTTTAATTTTATTGGAATATAGTTGACTTATAGTGTTGTATTAGTTTCAGGTGTACAGCAAAAGTGAATCAGTTAAACATATATATATGTGTATGTATATATATCTCCAATTTATTTTATTTTACTTTATTTTTTTTAGTGCTGCACCCGAGGCACATGGAAGTTCCCAGGCTAGGGGTTGAATTGGAGCCGCAGCTGACAGTCTCTGTCACAGCCACAGAAACATGGGATCCGAGTTGCATCTGTGACTTAACACTGCAGTTTGGGGCAATACTGGATCCTTAACATGCTGAGCGAGGCCAGGGATTGAACCTGTGTTCCAATGCTCCCAAGAAGCCGCCGATCCTGTTTTTACACAGCAGGAACTGCTATTATTATTATTATTTAAAAAATAGATTTTATTTGTTTTGAGCAGGTTTAGATTCCTAGCAAAATTGAGCAGAGGGCACAGAGATTTACCATATAATTCCTGGATATTCACTCATTCTACTACCATTTGTTGAAAAGATTATCTCTTCTCCGTTCTATTGCCTTTGATCCTTTATCAAAGATTGGGTGACTATTATGTGGGTCCTTTTCTGGGTTCTCCATTCTGTTCCATTGCTTGGTTTGTCTGTTCTTTCACCAATACTACACCGTCTTGATTGTTGTAGCTTTATATTAGGTTTTGAAGTTGGGTAGTATCAGTCCCTAGTCCTCCAACTTTGTTTTTCTCCTGCAGTATCGTGTTGGCTCTTCTGGGTCTTTTGCCTCTTCATATAATCTTTAGAATCAGTTTGTTGATAGCCATGAAATAACTTGCTGGAATTTTGATTGGGCTTGCATTGAATTTATAGGTCTAGCTGGGAAAAACTGAAATCTTGACAATACTGTCTTCTTATCTATGAACATGGAATATCTTTCCATTTTTTAGTTTTTTGATTTTATTCATCATTTTTGTAGTTTTCCACATACAGGTCTTAGACATATTTTGTTAGGTTCCTTCCTTCCTTCTTTTTTTTTGGTGCTACTGTAAATAGTATTGTGGGTTTTTTTTTTTGCCTTTCTCTGAGGCCGCACCCGAGGCATATGGAGGTTCCCAGGCTCGGGGTCTAATGGGAGCTGTAGCCACTGGCCCTCCAGCCCAGCTCCCATTAGAGCCCCAGCAACGCCAGATCCGAGCTGAGTCTGCGACCAACAACACAGCTCATGGCAAGGCCAGATCCTTAACCCGCTGAGCAAGGCAAGGGATCGAACCTACAACCTCATCGTTCCTAGGTGGATTCCTTAACCACTGAGCCATGATGGGAACTCCCTAGTATTGTGTTTTAACTTCAAATTCCATCTGTTCGTTGTTGGTATATATGCAATTAACTTTTGTATGTTAACCTTGTATCATGCAGTCTTGCTATAATCCTATTTTAATTTCCGAAGTTTTTTGTTGACTCTTGGATTTTCTCCCTAAGTGGTCATGCTGTTTGCTTAGAAGAACAATTTTTATTCTTCCTTTCCAATCTCTATACTTTTTATTTCCTTTTCTTATCTTCATACATTAGAATTTCTACTACAATGTTGAAAAGCAGTGATGAGAGAGGGGACATGGGGACACCCTTGCTTTGTTCTGGACATTAAGTCTTTTAAGTCTATAGATTCTCCCTCTATCTTACTTAGTCTCTCTTTTTTTCCTTGCAGTTTTGTTATTGTGTTGTTTAAGAAACTGGATATTTTGATTTTTAGTGCTGCCCATAACCTGAATTTTGGTAATTGCCTCTCTGTGTAGAGTTCAAGATATTTTTCTGTCCCAGTATTTTATAAAAATTGGTAATTAGATCTGAAGCAGCACTGTGCCGTATAAAAAAAATGAAAGCTGTAAATTTGAGCCACATATTAGTTATTTGAAATTTTACTGGCATCCACTTTAAAAAATTAGAAATTGAAGTTCTGGTCGTGGCGCAGCAGAAATGAATCCAACTAGGAACCATGAGGTTGTGGGTTCGATCCCTGGCCTCATTCAGTGGGTTAAGGATCCGGTGTTGCCGTGAGCTGTGGTGTATTTTACAGATGCAGCTTGGATCTGGTGTTGCTGTGGCTCTGGTGTAGGCCAGCAGCTACAGGTCTGATTAGACCCCTAGCCTGGAAACCTCCATATGCTGTGGGTGCAGCCCTAAAAGGACAAATAGACCAAAAAAAAAAGAGGAAACCAGTGAAATTGATTTTAACATATCTCATTTAATCCATTATATCTAAAATGTTGTCATTATAACAATTGTAATTGTAACCAATATAATTATTGAGATATTTCACATTGCTTTGCTATTATATCTCAAAATCTAGTGTATAGTTTACAATTATATAACATCTCAATTAAATTAGCCGTATTATAAGTGCCTGATAGCCACATGTGCCTACTGACTCCTGTATTGATTAGCACAGGTTTAGAGACTTGATCAGTTTTGGTTTTTTGTTTTGGGTTTTGTTTCTTTGCTTTTTTCTGAGGAATTAGGGAATGTTTGGTTGCCTCTTTTTGGTGATGTTGGTTTAATGATCACTGTTTAGATCTAATAATTCCTTAGACCTTGTAAAGTGGTGATACTTTTTATCATTTATCTTCATTTATTGCCTACCTCTAATTTTTTTTTTTTTTTTTTTTTTTTTTTTGTCTTTTTGCTATTTCTTGGGCCGCTCCCGCGGCATATGGAGGTTCCCAGGCTAGGGGTCCAATCGGAGCTGTAGCCACCGGCCTACGCCAGAGCCACAGCAACGCAGGATCCGAGCCGCGTCTGCAACCTACACCACAGCTCACGGCAACGCCGGATCGTTAACCCACTGAGCAAGGGCAGGGACCGAACCCGCAACCTCATGGTTCCTAGTCGGGTTCGTTAACCACTGCGCCACGACGGGAACTCCTAATATTTTTAAATTTATTTTTATTTTTATTTAATTAATGTTTTTGGCTGCCCTGTGGCATATGGAGCTCCTGGCCAGGGATCAGATTCTAGCCTCAGCCATGAATTAAGCTGCTGCTGTGGCAATGCGGATCTTCAATCCACTGTGTGGGGCTGGGAATTGAACCTGCGTCCCAGTGCTTCCAAGACGACAAACCCTTTGTGCCACAGTGGGAGCTCCTCTAACACTTTGTTTATTTGTGTGTTTGTTTTTTAGGGCCGCACCTGTGGTATATGGAAGTTCCCAGGCTAGGGGTCTAATTGGAGCTATAGCTGCCCGCCTATGCCACAGCCACAGCAATGCCAGATTCAAGCTGCGTCTGTGACCTACACCAGAGCTCATGGCAATGTCAGATCTTAACCCACTGAGTGAGTCCAGGGATCAAACCCGCATTCTCATGGATCCTAGTTGGGTTGTTAACTGCTGAGCCATGAAGGGAACTTCCTCTAGTGATTTTTATTTATTTTTAATTTTTTTGTCTTTTTGCTATTTCTTTGGGCCGCTCCCGCGGCATATGGAGGTTCCCAGGCTAGGGGTCCAATCGGAGCTGTAGCCACTGGTCTACGCCAGAGCCACAGCAACACGGGATCCGAGCCGCGTCTGCAACCTACACCACAGTTCACGGCAACACCTGATCCTTAACTCACTGAGCAAGGGCAGGTACCGAACCCGCAACCTCATGGTTCCTAGTTGGATTTGTTAACCACTGCGCCACGATGGGAACTCCATCCTCTAGTAATTTTTAAAAGGGATACCTTCTGTCCGCATTTTTTTGGTTACCTGAAAGAACAGTTCATATAGAAAAAGTAGGATAAGTAATGCTTGATTATTTTCCTTTATTTTCCAGTTATCAAAATAATGAGTTAGTTCCCTAGAAGTATCCAAAGGTAGCAAGTAGATTTCTTTCTCCAAGTGTCATTGTGAACTCATAGATTTAAAAGATACTCAGATTTCTCATCTTTAACCAGTGGAAGCCTCATTAAGCTGGCTCATGTGTCTTTTTGACATGGCCCAAATAGTATTTGATGGATTTCTTGCTTTCTGGTGTATTAGTCTGTATTACAGCCAATAGGATATGTACATATAGAAAGAGATTTGTTACAATGAATTTGTTCATACAGTTTTAGAGGCTGACAATTCCCAAGATCTATAGTTGGCAAACTGTAGGCTTAGGAAGGCTGATGGTGTAGTTCCAGTTGAGAGTCCAGTAAGCTCGAGACCAAGGAAGAGCCATTGTTTTAGTTAGAGTACAAAGGGAGGAGGAAAATCATTGTCCAGCTTGAAAGCTGTTATGCAGAATTCCCTCTTACATGTAGGAGCATCAGCCGTTTGTTCCATTCAAGCCTTCAATTTATTGAATGGGGGCTCACCCATATTCTGGAGTGCAATCTGCTTTACTCAGTCTACATATTCAAATGTTAATCTCACCTAGAAACACTCTCGCAGATGCATCCAGAATAGCATTTGACCAAATGTCTGGCACCACATGATTCAATCAAGATGATATTACTAAATTAACCATTGCATTTGGTATATTACAGTCTTAATTTTACATTTCCTGTCTCAGGTGTGGAATCTACCAGTTTTTCAAGGAGCCCTAATCTTTATTCTCCTAAACAAAGTCAAAAGAGTAAAATCTTATAAATAATGTTGGCAACTAATAAATGGAGATTCCTTAAAAAACCTAAATATATAACTTATGATTTAGCAATCCCACTCCTGGGAATATATATCTGGAGAAAATGTAATTCAAAAAGATACATGCACCTAAGTGTTCATTGTGGCACTGTTTGCAATAGCCAAGACATGGTAGCAACCTAAATGTCTACCAACAGAAGAATGTATAAAGAAGATGTGGTATGTATATACAATGGAATATTACTCAGCCATAAAAAAGAACGAAATGCCATTTGTAGCAACATGGATGGACTTAGAAATTATGATATTAGGTGAAGTAAGTCAGAGAAAGATAAATATCATATAAGATCACTAATATGTGGAATATAATAAATATGATAGAAAAGAACTTTTTCACAAAACAAAAACTCACAGATTTAGAAACCAAATATATGGTTACCAAAGGGGAAACTTGAGGGAGGGATAACTTAGGAGTTTGGAATTAACATACACTACACTACCATATATGAAACAGGTAATCAACAAGGATCTACCATATGGCACAGAAATCTACTCAATACTGTATAATAACCTATATGGGAAAAGAATCTGAAAAGGGATGGAGATATATATATCTTTAACTGATTCAGTTTGCTGTACACCTGAAACTAACACAACATTGTAAATCAACTGAACTCCAATAAAATTTAATTAAAAAAAATCCTTGCCAAGAAGAAAAGCCCTTTGACGATTCTTTTAATGGTAAAAATACATTGAGATTCTTATTTTTCAAAGCTTTACTTTAAAAGGCTTTGCTTCAGTATTTTTATCATCAAAAGTGTAGTTTCTTGGAGTTCCCGTCGTGGCGCAGTGGTTAACGAATCCGACTAGGAACCATGAGGTTGCGGGTTCGGTCCCTGCCCTTGCTCAGTGGGTTAACGATCCGGCGTTGCCGTGAGCTGTGGTGTAGATGGCAGACGCGGCTCGGATCCCGCGTTGCTGTGGCTCTGGCGTAAGCCGGTGGCTACAGCTCCGATTCAGCCCCTAGCCTGGGAACCTCCATATGCCGCGGGAGCGGCCCAAGAAATAGCAACAACAACAACAACAAAAGACAAAAAAGACAAAAGACCAAAAAAAAAAAAAAAAAAGTGTAGTTTCTTAAGAGTAATTAAATTGTCTTTATGGTACTTAATTTTCTTCTTTTCTCACTTTTATCTGGATTCACTAGTATCAACTTGCTGGTTGTAACCCAAAGAAACATTAAAAAAAAAAAAGTTAGCTGCAATTGGAAGAAGATAATGATTCCCAGTTAGATATGCATTAAAGAAGTATTGTGGACCCAACTTTAAGCATTTGTACCACTGTAGGTTGTTGCTTTCTATGGTCCAGGTTCCTATTTCCTCACTAGAGTACTTGACCCTTTGTTAGAGGATAAATGTGGTATATCTACTTCATCTCCATTTAAATCGCAAATAGGAGTGGGGCATGGTAGTTTTGGAATTCCTATGGATATTGTATTGTCATTTAGTTTATTACATTCACATGAATTTTTGGCCTAGAACAGAAGATTTAAAAGAATTTGAGGGAGTTCCTGTCGTGGCTTAATGAGTTAAGAACCTGAACACTATCCATGAGGATGCAGGTTTGATCCCTGGCCTTGCTCACTGGGGTGATGATCCTGTGTTGTGGTGAGCTGCGGTGTAGGTAACAGATGTGGCTTGGAGCTGGTGTTGCTGTGGCTGTGGCATAGGCCACAGCCTCAGCTCAGATTCACCCCTTGGCCTGGGAACTTCCGTATGCCACAGGTGCAGCTGTGAAAAGAAAAAAAAATTAAGGAACTTAGAGTTTGACTTTTATCTTAGGATCCTTCGGATTATCTTTGGGCCCTAAAGACTGATAAGAAAGCTTGGTTTAGGGCTTAAAACCAGCGAAGTTAATGGCAGTAGGGTGGCTAAACTGGGAGGTATTATTTTGTTTTTAATCTATGTTTAAATTTCTGTTTTGTAAACATCCTGTAATAGAGAAGTACTTATTTTAAGGTTATAGGGAGTTCATTAGGGAACTAAAAATTTAGTTTACTTTGCAATTAGGAACTATTTTCCTTGAATTGATAATGAGATTATTTAAATTTTTGGTAATTGTTCTTAAGTTTTAAAAATAATGTATCCTTTGATTGTTGACCTTTTTTTGTACTTTGGCAACTTACAGATGGGCTGTCCATTACTTGATTTGTTTAGGTATATAGTCCTCAACAGAAGGACTTCCAAATCAGTAAAATCTTCATCTCAGTGAATATTTGGCAAAGAAACAGAGGGGAGTTCCTGTCATGGCGCAGCGGAAGTGAATCTGACTAGGAACCATGAGGTTGTGGGTTCGATCCCTGGCCCTACTCAGTGGGTTAAGGATCCAGCGTTGCCATGAGCTGTGGTGTATGTTGCAGACACAGCTCAGCTTCTGCATTGCTGTGGCTCTGTCATAGGCTGGCAGCAACAGCTCGGATTAGACCCCTAGCCTGGGAACCTCCATATACACGGGGTTCGGCCCTAAAAAGACAAAAGACAAAAAAATAAAAAAAGTAAAAAAAATAGGGAGTTCCCATTGTGGCTTAGTGGTTAACGAATCTGGCTAGGAACCATGAGGTTGTGGGTTTGATCCCTGGCCTCACTCAGTGGGTTAAGGATCCGGCGTTGCCGTGAGCTGTGGTATAGGTTGTAGACATGGCTCGGCTCCTGCGTTGCTGTGGCTCTGACACAGGCCAGGGGCTACAGCTCCGATTAGACCCCTAGCCTGGGAATCTCCATATGCAGCGAGTGTGGCCTTAGAAAAGACAAAAAAAAAAAAAAAGAAAGAAGCAGGGATATCATTTTTTACCCATCAAATTGGCAAAAATTAAAAATTCTGACAGTATCAAATATTGTTGAGGATGCAGGGAAATTGGAATTTTGAATCACTGCTGATGCTGGAGAAATATAATTTAAACCCAAACCTTCTGCCATCTCAGAAAAGCTCTCTTCAGAGGTAGAAGAGAAAGAAAACAATTTTATTTTTAAATAAACATTTAGCTAGAATATGATTCATATCACCGGCTGTCTGCTAAGAGATTGAAAAGACTTGAAGATAGCTCATCCTTTTATATAGCTGAGCAAATACAGGCCATTACATGCATCTTCTCAAGATTTTCTCAAGATAAATTATAAGTAGTGTTCAAGTAAGAGAACTTGGTAACATTTGTCACACACAGTTTATCCTAAATTCATTTGGTAATTGGGGTGACCATATATTTTAGCTAATTGCTTTATCCAATAGAAAAACAAACTTACATGTTTTTATGACGGGGTAATTTTATAGCTTGCATGGCTAGATGACCCTCTCAAGTTAGCCTCCTATCCTCTCACAGAAACTGACAGAAAGGGGCTATCTCCCTTGATGATCACATTTCAAAGAGGTGGCTACTGGGTCCTTAAGAAAGATGGTCCTGGGTTCCTGGCTAGATGCTTATTTAGCTTTTTAAAAGTTTATATACATTTGGAAGAGAAAGAATTTACAGTTACAAGTTAAAAAAAAATGTGGGGTGTCTCTTCTATTTTTAACAGGAAGAATTAAATCTCTCTCTCTCTCCTTTTTATTTGCCCTTACACTGGCGAGTAAATTGAGCTGCCTGCCTTAGCAGGCAACTTAGCAAAGTTCTGGTAAGGTTGAAGATGTTCATACGCTCTGATCTCCTACTTTTACTTTTAGGTAAGCTCCAGAGAAACTCTTAACACAGTACACGAGAGACTTGTAGCATTGTGTATTGACAGTAAGACAATGGAAACAACCAAAATGTCTGTGAACAGGAGAATGAATAAATAAATTTTGGTATATACATACAATACTATATAGCACTGAAAATGAATAAATTAAAGCTGCAAATATCAATGTGATTAATTTCTTAAAAATAATTGACTAAAACAAGCTTAGAAGAACATTACAGTATATTTATTAACATTTAAAAACATGTTGGAGTTCCCGTCGTGGCACAGTGGTTAACGAATCCGACTAGGAACCATGAGGTCGCGGATTCGATCCCTGGCCTTTGCTCAGTGGGTTAAGGATCCGGCATTGCTGTGAGCTGTGGTGTAGGTTGCAGACACGGCTCGGATCCCGCGTTGCTGTGGCTCTGGCGTAGGCTGGTGGCTACAGCTCCGATTCGACCCCTAGCCTGGGATTCTCTATATGCCGGAAAGTGGCCCTAGAAAAGGCAAAAAGACAAAAAAATAAAAATAAATAAATAAATAAATTAAAAAAACCATGTAGGACAAAATAATGCATACTGTTTATGGATACATATATCAGTAAATAAGTAATGCAGTACTAAACACCAGAATCAGAAAGTGGCTACTTTTGGTTACTTTAGGAGGGAGATGTGTGATGGGATCAACAAGGAATTCAACTATATCTTTGATATTTTATTTCTTTTTTTCTTTTTTAGGCCCATACCCACAACATATGGAGGTTCCCAGGCCAGGGGTCTAATCAGAGCTGTAGTTGCTGGTCTACACCACAGTCATAGCAACATGGTATCCAAGCCTTGTCTGTGACATACACCACAGCTCACAGCAATGCCAGATCCTTAATCCCGCTGAGTGAGGTTAACACCACTGAGCGAGGTCACCCGTGTCCTTATGGATGCTAGTTGGGTTTGTTAACCACTAAGCCATGACGGGAACTCCTGATATTTTATATCTTAATAAAAGAAGATCTGAAGTAAGAGAGAATGTTAAGATCTAACTTATCTGGGCATCCATGGGTGTTTGTTATGTTATTATCTAGGTTGTTTTGTATGTTTAAATATTTCCTGATTAAAAGTTTAAAAAGAGAGAGCCAGAGAAAAGGGAGCCAGAGAAATGGGGTGGTAGTTGGGGGGAAGTCAGTTCGCTAGTCGTGCATGCATATTTGCATGCTGATGATAATGATCTGATCAAAAGGAACAAGTTAGTGCAGGAGACTGGGACAGTTGTAAGAAGAGTCTGTGAATGAGAAAAATAAAGTGGAATCCAGTGCAGAAGTAATTTGCTTGGCTTTTGATAGGAGTAAGGACAGTTTGTTCAAACAGGAGGGAAAGCAGAAGAAATGGTGGGAAGAGGAAAGGAAACTTTTGAAGTTAGGGTGACTGACATTTGGGTTTGCCTGGAACTGAGAGATTTCCCAGGATGCAGGACTTTTCATGCTAAAACTGTGAAAGTCCTGAGCAAACCAGGGTGTTCGACTATTCTGCTTTTGGGCGTTTTTCCTTGACCAAGTGATAATCGTGATCATCTGCTGGGAATGGGAAGGGGATGATAGTCTAAGGTAAAAGGAGAAGCTGTACAAAGTAATTCTCTATCTTAAAGATGGGGGAGCAAATTCACTAGGTTGTTGTAGTATGATTTTTCTTATTCTTTTTTTGGCTGCACCTGTGGCATATGGAAGTTTCTGCGTTCAGGGTTGAATTGGAGCGACCACTCAGGCCTCCAGCACAGCCACCGCAACACCAGATTCAAGCTGCATCTGTGCCCTCTGCTGCAGCTTGCAGCAATGCTGGATCCTTAACCCACTGAGTAAGGCTAGGGATGGAACCTGCATCCTCACGGACACTATGTTGGTTTCTTAACCTGCTCAGCCACAACAGGAATTCCTGTGGTGTGATTTCTGTGTTTTGTTTGCAAAGAGATTGCTGAAATTTTGTAATTTCAAAGTTCACATGGTTGTATTTCTTTACAGTCTCGTTCACCCGTTTAGGTGAAGGTACTGTGTTTGAGTGGAAAGTTGGTTTTAACTGTGATTTGGCTATGGTGGAGGAGGAGAGGAAAAAAGGAGGGAGACCAGAGGCAAGGGAATGATTATAGTGATGGATCATCTAACCTCAAGATGGTATAGAGAGGATGAAGGGCAGCTGGAAAAGTGACTCCAACAGGTTTCTATTCAAAGAACCAGCTTTTCATTTCATTGATCTTTTCTATGGTTTTCCTTGTTTCTATTTCATTGATTTCTGCTCTGATCTTTATATGATTTCTTTCCTTCTATTAACTTTAGGTCTTGTCTGTTCTTCTCTCTCAAGCTGCTTTAGATGTAAAGTTAGCTTGTTTATTTGGCCTTTTTCTTGTTTCCTGAGGTGGGCTTGTATTGCTCTAAACTTTCCTCTTAGAACGGCTTTTGCTGCATCCCATAGGTTTTGAAGTGTCATATTTTCGTTGTCATTTGCTTCTAGGTATTTTTTAATTTCCTCTTTGATTTCTTCAGTGATCCATTGGTTGTTTAGTAGCATGTTGTTGAGTCTCCACGTGTTTGTGTTTTTTGCAGTTTTTTTCTTGTTGTTGATTTCCAGTCGTATAGCATTGTGGTCGGAAAAGATGCTTGATATGATTTCAATTTTCTTAAAGTTACTGAGGTTGGATTTGTAGCCCAAGATATGGTCAATCTTAGAGAATGTTCCATGTGCATTTGAGAAGAATGTGTATTCTGTTGCTTTTGGATGAAATGTCCTATAAATATCTATTAAGTCCATCTGGTTTAATGCTTCATTCAGGGCCTGTGTTTCCAATAGGTTTCTAGAAGTGAACGGAAATGTTAGGAAGTGAAGAGAGTGGGATGCTCGAGATTGAGGTCTTTTTTTTTTTTTTTTAGCCACACCTATGGAAGCGGAAGTGGGACTAGGTGTCAAATCCAAGTCACAGCAGTAACCCAAGCCATTGGAGTGACAATGACAGAGTCCTTAACTACTAGGCGACCAAGGAACTCCCCAGAATTGAGATTATTATTATTTTTTGTCTTTTTAGGGCCACACCTGTGGCACATGGAAGTTCCTAGGGTAGGGGTTGAATTGGAGCTGCAGCTGTCGGCCTCTGCCACATTAGCAGTACCACCAGATCCAAGCTGCGTCTCCGACCTACACTGCAGCTCACTGCAGTGCTGCATCTTTAACCCACAGAGCAAAGCCAGGATCAAACCCATGTCCTCATGGATAAAAGTTGAGTTTGTTACCTCTGAGCCACAATGGGAACTCCAAAATTGAGATTTTTGAGGTGGCATAGTTACGAGTTTTTGATATGGTGATGGGAATAGGGGGCTGGAGTGAATGACAGAAAAGGTTATCGGTGAGAATGATCACTCTGTGGATGTTATTTTAGTGATTAAGGCGGGTTTTGATGCTCTAAAAAGTACTTGTTCCATTATTTTCTTTTCATATACAAGCAGTTTTCTGTTTCTTGTTTTGTTTTGTTTGATCCCTGCCTCCAATTGTAGATTGTGTTGTAGTTATTCTTGAATGACGGTGGTTGTAAATAAGTAATGAACAAAAGCAAATTTTGTTTAATCAGTGCTTGTACTTATAGCTTGCTACTGGAAACTTTGTAGTTGGTTAAGGATCAAACAATAACATCCAAAATGAGGATCCACTGCCTTTTAAGCTATTTTAGTCCCACATAGGTTCAGTGAGGACTTTGTGTCATGTAAGGTTATGTGTACTACATGGCTTTGCTAACTTGTTTCCTTCTTTTTGCTTTTATAGGACCGCAGCTGAACGCACAGCTAGAAGGTTGGCTTTCACAAGTACAGTCTACAAAAAGACCTGCTAGAGCCATTATTGCACCGTAAGTTTTAAGGGTTTTTACCCAGAATCCTTCATGTTAATTATTAATAAAAAATGAGTATCTACGTATTGAACTAAAAATTAAAAATCAAATTCTGTGTTGAACTAAAGAAGTTACGTTCACTAAATTTCATGATTCCTTTGGCTTTCACTGTAACTCAAGGATGAAGGAATTTGCTACTTTATTTTTTCAGATGCAGTAATTTGAAATTTATTTTTGGTGCTAAAGCTGATTTTTAAGCAGAGAATGGTTTACACTAGGTGAAGTTGGCGATTTCAGTAGTATTTTGGAAGATGACTAAGTTCTATTTTAAACATTAAAAAGGTCTATTTTGAAATGCAAAAGATTGTGTATGGTGCAATATGGAGTAGCAGCCAGATTTTGGGGGGGAGGGGTAATTTTTTTTTTATTAAATTTTTTTTTTCCTTTTTACTGGCATATGGAAGTTCCTGGGCCAGAAATTGAATCAGAGCTGCAGCTGAGGCCTTCACCACAGCCACTGCAGTACCGGATCTGAGCCACATCTGTGGCTTGCGGCAATGGTGGATTCTTATTTTTTTTTTTTTTTGTCTTTTTGCCTTTTCTAGGACTGCTCCTGTGGCATATGGAGGTTCCCAGGCTAGGGGTTGAATCGGAGTTGTATAAGTTGTTTGTATATTTCGGAGATTAAGCCCTTGTCAGTTGCATCATTTGAAACTATTTTCTCTCATTCCATAGGTTGTCTTTTTGTTTTTTTGTTTTATGGTTTCCTCTGCTGTGCCAAAGTATGCTGCTCTTTGAATAAATCAAAATCGCTACTCTCATGCCTTTTAATATTTGGGGAAGACAAACAGTAAACTAGTTGGAGTTCCCATCGTGGCGCAGTGGTTAACGAATCCAACTAGGAACCATGAGGTCGAGGGTTCGATCCCTGGCCTTGCTCAGTGTGTTAAGGATCCGTCATTGCTGTGAGCTGTGGTGTAGGTTGCAGACGTGGCTCGGACGCTGTGTTGCTGTGACTCTGGCGTAGGCCGGTATCTACAGTTCCGATTTGACTCCTAGCCTGGGAACCTCCATATGCCATGGGAAGTGGCCCTAGAAAAGGCAAAAAGACGAAAAAACACAAAAAACCAAAAAACACAAAAAACCCCCCAGTAAACTAGTAATTATATTCTGTGTCAGGTGCTGATGGGTGCTTAGAAAAATAAAGCAGATAAGAGGATTGAGAGTGATGGTGTGGACAGGGAGTTGTTAGTTTATTTAGGATAGTAAGAAGAGGTCTCCCTGATAAGGTAACATTTGATCCTAAATGATGTGAGAGAGAAGTTAGGTAGATACCTAGGGAAAGGGGGATTTATTTTGAGGCACAGCAAGGACAAAAGCTCTAGGGCAGGATAGGCTTGGTGTGTTTGAGGAAAGCAAGGAGACCAGTGTAGCTAGAGTGGCCTGTGTGTGAGGAAGAATTGTGGTTGAGATAGAGCCTTGAGAGGCTTTGTAGGTGGTCATAGAAACTTTGGTGTTTATTCCAAGTGATAGGGTAAGTAATGAGAAGGTTTGAGCAGAAAAAACATGATCTGACTTAGGTTTGGAAAGGATTGTGCTTGCTGCTGTATGGTCTTTCTGTTTTGTGGGAGAAATAGTCCAGTTTAGGAGGCTTACTCCAGTGGTACAGGAAAGAGATGACATAATGGCTTTGGGAGCTAGTGGTGGAGGTGATGAGAAGCAGTATATTCTGGATATATTTTGAAGGTAGGACCAATAAAATAGAAGAAATGTCAAGGATAACTCTGAACTTTTGGCTTGTGAAACTGGAAGAGTGGAATTTTGTTTGTACTCATTAAGTAAAGAACAAAGGTGGAGATGGAGAGTGAAATTTGAGATGTTTATGTAGATTTTATTTTTCCTCTCTTAATATTGAGATACCTATTTGTTATACAGGTGGGAATTTCAAATGGGCAGCTAGATATATGAGTCTGGAGTACAGGGAAGAAAGGCTAGGCTGTGTTGGCATGTCACACATACACAGTTAAGTGTGTAACTTATTCCACTTGAAAGTCTAATCAGAATATGTTTGCCTAGGGGGTAAATAAAGATAAAGAAGAGAATCTGGTCAAAGACTAGGTCCTTAGGCAGGCCAACTTTATTTAGAGGTGAGGATTAAGATGATTATTTGCAAATAAGATTCTGAAGAAGGACCGGTGAGGAAAGAGGAAAACCAAGAGTGAGCAATGGCCCTGTGAGGTAAAAAGATAAAAATGTGTCAGGGAGGAGAAAATGATTAGCTGTGTCAAATTTTGCCAATAGTCAAATAAGATGAGAACTGATAATTGATAATTAGATACTGTGGCGATTGCTGGTTATTTTATTTATTTATTTATTTATTTATCTTTTTTTGCCATTTCTTGGGCTGTTCCCGCGGCACATGGCGGTTCCCAGGCTAGGGGTCTAATCGGAGCTATAGCCGCCGGCCTACACCAGAGCTGCAGCAACGTGGCATCCAAGCCGCATCTGCGACCTACACCACAGCTCACGGCAATGCCGCATCCTTAACCCACTGAGCAAGGCCAGGGATCGAACCCGTGACCTCATGGTTCCTAGTCGGATTCGTTAACCACTGAGCCCCAACGGGAACTCCTTCTGGTTATTTCAATAAGAACAGTTTTCCTGGAGTGGTGGGGATGAAAGCACAATTGGAGTGGGTTTAAGAATGAATCAAGGTCTACAGCCATACCACTCTGAACACACCCGATCTTGGAAGCTAAGCAGGGTTGGGGAAAAAAAGAGAATGAATCAAGGAGGGAAGTGAAGATAGTGAGTATTGATAGTGTTTTTAGGAATTTTGCTATAAATCAAGGAAGTTGGGCAATGGGAATATGGTGTCCAGATAATTTTTATATAAGGTGGGAGATATTAAGGTGTTTCTCATGTTGATGATATGATCCAATAAAGAAAGAAAAATTGATGCAAGATGGAAAGTTTGTATAAGTGAGATCCTTGGTTGGGTGAGAAATAATTAATAATCATCTCTTTATAGTATGTCATGAGATATGGTCTATTGTCATTCCCATTACTTTGTTAGTGTTTGACTGTCATAGTATACTGCCTTCCTAGTTAAAACTCGTTCTAAATGGGGGAGTTGAGCTGAATCAACTTTTTTTTTTTAAGTGAGGCAAATAAGTGTTTATTAAGAGAGAAGAGAGAGAAGATAGGTATGGAGAAAGCACAGGTGCAGACAGGCTTGGGAGGGGGTGGAGATGGAGAGGCAGAGACAGAATGAAATTGAGGTTAGTTATTTGTGAAAAAGTAGCTAGACTTGTTACTTCTTGTAGTTAGTTTTAAATTGAAATCATTGGAAGTTGCCTGGGAAATGAAATGTTTGAGCCTGTTATAAATATTTTGATTTGTAAAAGATTTCCATGTTACTTTAGGTTTTAAAATGAATATTTGAAAACAGTTTTGGCTTTGGTGTGCATCCTGCTGCTATATAGTGACTTTGTAGTTATGTTTATGTACATATGTACATATAGGCACTTTCTATTTTGTTAATAATGAAAAGTTTAAGTATAGTCAAGTTCATCTTATTACACGGTTTCCAGAGGTAATTATTTTCCTCTGCAGTTTACCTTTTTTTTTTTTTTGAGGTAGAAAAGCAACAAATATTTTGTTGTTACATAGGCATAAAAGCGTCTTTTTTTTTGCCATTTCTTGGGCTGCTCCCACGGCATATGGAGGTTCCCAGGCTAGAGGTCTAATCGGAGCTGTAGCTGCCGGCCTAGGCCAGAGCCACAGCAATGCAGGATCCGAGCCACGTCTGTGACCTACACCACAGCTCACGGCAACGCCGGATCATTAACCCACTGAGCAAGGGCAGGGACCGAACCTGCAACCTCATGGTTCCCAGTCAGATTCGTTAACCACTGCGCCACAACGGGAACTCCCAAAAGCGTCTTTTTAAGACCATGCTTATATGGTAATTAGACAACTTAAAATTTGAAGACTTCTACTTTTATATCCAATCAAAAGCATACTTTAAATTTTGGAAATTTTAGTTCTCTGGGACTATCTTTCGTAGGCTTTTTCTTCCATAGAAATAAATCATAAAAGGGGAACTGAAAAAAAAAAAAAAAAAAAAGAACTTAGTACCTAGATAGCACACTTTGGAAAATGCTTAAACAGATTGCTCATTTTTATATTGATGTAGATTAAGTAGAATGTCGTTAAAGAATAAATATTGACCCATAAACTAACTGTTGATCAATCTTAATGAAGTCTAATTTATGTGACATATAGGCAGGCATATTTGAAAGAGGGATTCAAAAGAATTTAATTTGACTAAAAATATCTGTGGGTTGAATTTAAAACTGCCTTATCTTGAGGCACAGGAGACAGAATGTGTCTCTGGGATATATACTGAAATGATCTCATGAAATAGGAGTTCCAAAAGCCTTTCTACCATGACTGCCAGATACCTTGATGCCAGAATTGTTGTTTATCTTGCAGTATGCAGGAATATTTCAGCAAACCTTAGAATGGAGCTGTGCAGGTATTCATCAATTAAGAAACTTTTTATTGAATGTAAAAATATAAACAGATAAGTGTTGAAGGGGCTTAATTTACGTGATGAAATTAATTCTTACTGTAAAGCACAAACTATGAATTTTGAACCCCTTCCCATACATTTAGAGTTTGATTGTTAGTGGTTAATCTAGTAGGAAGAGTATGGAATAAAGGATACTTCCACTTTTCACTGTGTACCTATTTTTATTATTGACTTTTTTACTGTGTGCATATATTACTTTTAATATAAAAACTAGTTTAAAAAATAAGAAACATTTATATAGAGGACCAGTGTATGGTAAAGCATACCTGTGGAGCTCTACCAGTGTATATCATGAGACAATGAATCTTCGTAAGTTACTGGATATTGAGGACTTGTCTTTTTCTCATCAGTATTTATATCTAGCTGTAGGTTATTCATGGCAGTATCTCAAATTCTATTCTAGCAGTAAAAAAAAAATCTCAGTAGCAATTTTGTGGTTATTTATTGCTATTTGACTTTTTAGTTCATAATATTGTTTACTTAATATTTGTGAGATTACATTTTATAAAAGTAAAATATTCTGAATAATGACTGTCTTGGACATTTTTTAGATATAATCATTTACTAATGTTTTTTATTGAAGCAGGATTCTTTTTTTTTTTTTTTTTTTTTGTCTTTTGTTGTTATTGTTATTGTTGTTGTTGTTGTTGCTATTTCTTGGGCCGCTCCCCGCAGCATATGGAGGTTCCCAGGCTAGGGGCTGAATCGGAGCTGTAGCCACCGGCTTACGCCAGAGCCACAGCAACGCGGGATCCGAGCCGCGTCTGCAATCTACACCACAGCTCACGGCAACACTGGATCGTTAACCCACTGAGCAAGGCTAGGTATCGAACCCGCAACCTCATGGTTCCTAGTCGGATTCGTTAACCACTGCGCCACGACGGGAACTCCATGAAGCAGGATTCTTAAAGGCCTTGAGCAATACCTGTGAAAGGAAAGAATAAAAAGCTGGGTGCAGCAAAATAAAATTAAGAGAAATTGCTGCTTCTGTAAAATGTTTGGAGCTAGTTGTTATTCAGGTTGATCCCATGTGTTTATAGGTTTTTAAATTTAGTTTCTAGCTTTGTCGATCATACTCGAACTTAAGGATATAAATTTGTCGCTAGAGGAGATGTCATTTCATCTGTTCCAGTCTTCTTATTTCCTCTAGTCCAGTCTTGTTATTTTGCATTTTTTTTCTGTAAGAATCTGACTTTGTTGAATTCAAGTAAGTGTTCTTTTACTATTCTCTGTAACCTCTTTGAAGAAAAGTCTTTCATGGTATGTTTAGTAGACTCTTGGCATTCATAGTTGATATATAACCTTGAGGGTCTCAGAATAAACAGGTGAAGAGTCCATGTCATATAGTGATTAGTAATTTTTCTGGTGTAAGAATTTAAATTATACCGTACCACACAGTTGCTGTATGGAAAACTGTCACTTAATCAGTGAATGATTGTGGACAGTGGCCCTGTATCCTCATTTACTTGCAGCTCTGTTAAGGGCACAGAAATTCTGGTAGGTTAGGAACTGGACTTGCTCATATAAAGGGTCTGTTGTGTAGGAGTAAAGGGAGAAGCAAAAGTACTCTGTGTTAAAAGAAAGATCAGTTTTTAGAGGCATAGTTTTAGCCAAATGACTAATTATAGATATTAAAGTATAATTTTCTATTTGTTTCTATTTTACATGGAGATCTAGAGTCTGGAACAACTAGCAGGGATGACTGTACATTAAGGATTTTAACAACTTTTAAACAACTGACTTGGACACAGTTTGATGATGCGTATTCAAATCTGCAGATCTCAAATTTTCATTGCCCTTCTTGCACACACACATAACTTGGTTGTTCCCTTAGTAAAGCCTCCTTTATTATGAGTGATCCCTTAATGGAAATATTTCCACATGCATGTAGAGTCACAGATTCTACTAATAAGAGAAGAGTGTAGGAACAGAGTATCAGTGGTTAGACTTGATGATAATTACTATGGCTTTGTTCATTACCATATATCTGGGCAGGGATAAAGGAAAGTATTAGAAATTCTTTTTGACTGTGATCTTGGTCCTTTGATGAAGTAGAGTTTCTCACCATGGAGGTTAAGAGGGATTTTATACCTAATGATTAAAAAAAAAAAATACACTGCAATGTATTCTCTATTCGAGTTAGGGCTCTCCCTCTCTTTTTGCAGCTATTTTGTCTTTCCTTCAAGCAGACTTTTAAGCTTTCAGCTTCGGAAATGACTGAAACCATGAAGTCTGGGTTCTATTATAAAACAAATTTACTTCAGGTAATTGTGTTTTCAGAACTTTCATATTTCTTTGTAGTCTTACAGGATAGATGATTCTATTAGTAAAGTTCCAGTTGTTAGACTTGTTGCCTTTTTTACTCCATGGACTCCTTCCCTTCTTCCTTCAAATATGTAAAAGTCTCTTAGGATGGTTAAGAATAGGTTCTAGAGCCCTACTGCATAGCTTTAAATCCCGGTGTGCCACTTATGTGTATGACCTTGAGCAAGTTTCTTAACCTTTCTGCTTTAGTTTCTTCATCTGTAAAATGAGAAAAATAAGAATTCCTATCTCATAGAGTTGTTGGGATTAATGAGTAATGCTTTGAGTTTTGTAGAATAGTGCTTGACATGCATTAAGTACTTAGAAAATATTAGTTATCCCCATTGTCATAACTGTCTCCCCCCCCCCCCCGCCAGCTTGGTCCCCAGATATGTCAGTTTTTCTTTTTAGATTCCAGAGCATTTATTTCTCATTTCCTACTGGCACTGACATCATTCCAGACCATGACATTACTACCTCATGCCTTAGTTTCCAAGAGAGCTTCACTTGGCACCTCCTGCCTCTAATAATATGTCCTTTGTGCCTTTGTTTCTCAGTATGTAATAACAGGTTTCTTATTGTCGTCACTCCCCTGCTCAAGAACATACAGCAGTTTTTCAGTAACTTGTTTTATCAAGCCCAAACTCATCTGTCTGTCTCTGGCTTAGCATTACTTTTCTTGTTCAGGCCAACTTCACATTTTTTCATCGACATCACACACTTAGACATTTGCTCATATTCTTCTTTCAGCTTTTATGCCAGAGTATCAGGATCACTACAGGATAACAGCAAAACTGAATTCGCTGAGCCATGGAACAGCTTATATTACCTTCTGGCTAAGATTAGAACTGTGTTGTGAGACTATTCCTATATTGAAGCAGCTTGATAGGCTCCCTTGCCAGACGTGTAAGGATGGAGTGACTACTATTAATCTGACCAATAAAGCCCTCAGTGATTTCAGTGTGCTTAGCCTATGTGCCATGTTACTTTATTCCTAATTAAGCACACTACTATCATGGTGGCTGTGATTGACTTAATGTGCATCTCTTTTTCTGTATTCACATCTTAAGTTAGTTCAGATGAGTATCCTTTTATTTTTTTTTTTAATTTATTTTTTTTGGATTTTTTTTTATTACTCAAATGAATTTATCACATCTGTAGTTGTATAATGATCATAACAATCTGATTTCACAGGATTTCCATCCCCCACCCCCAAAACTTTCACAGGATTTCCATCCCCCACCCCCAAAACTCTCTCCTCCGGAGACCATAAGTTTTTCAATGTCTGTGAGTCAGCATCTGCTCTGCAAAGAAGTTCCGTCAGTCCTTTTTTCAGATTCCACATGTCAGAGAAAGCATTTGATGTTGGTGTCTCATTGTATGGCTGACTTCACTTAGCATGATAGTTGAGTATCCTTTTAAAAATAGAACTTTATTGGGATATGGTTAACATTCAGCTGCATATGATGTGTACAATTTGATAAGTTTGAAATACAGATATACCTGTGAAATCATTATCACAATTAAGATAGTGAATAGGAGTTCCCATTATGGCTCAGTGGTAACAAACCTGACCAGCATCCATGAGGACATGGGTTCGATACTGGCTCCACTCAGCAGATTAAGGATCCGGCATTTCTGTGAGCTGGTGCAGCCTGGATCTGGTGTTCTGTAGCTGTGGCGTGGGCCGGCAGCTGCAGCTCTGATTCGACCCCTTGCCTGGGTACTTCTATATGCCATGGCTGTGGCCCTAAAAAAAAGCAAAGGAAAAAAAGATAGTCAATACATTCATTGTCATCATCATCAGTTTTCCTTGTGCCCTTCTGTAATTCTTTCCTTCTATACCTCTCTGCTCCACCCCACCCACTTACTGATTTACTTACTGTCACTATAGATTAGTTTTTATTTTATATTAGAGTTTTTTTTTTTTTTTTTTTTCCCTTTTTCTTTTTATGGCTGCACTGCAGCATGTAAAAGTTCCCTGGGCAGGGATTGAATCAGAGCTGCAGCTAAGGCCTACACCACAGCCATGGTAACACTGGATCCAAGCTGCATCTGCCACCTGCACAGCAGCTTGCAGCATGTTGGATTCTTAACCCACTGAGTGAGGCTAGAGATCCAACCTGGATTCTCACAGACACAACACTGGGTCCTTAACCCATGGAGCCACAATGAGAACTCTTACAGTTTTTTCTTTCTTTCTTTCTATTTTTTTTTTTTTTTTTCTTTTGGCTTTGCCTGTGATATTTGGAAGTTCCCAGACCAGGGATTGAACCTGTGTCATGGCAGTGACAATGCTAGAGCCTTAACTCACTGTGCCACAGGAGAGCTCCTGTTTTCTAGAGTTATTTAAATGGAATGAACTCTTCTTGTCTGGCTTCTCTCACTCAGCATTTTTTTTTTTTTTTTTTTTTTTAGTTTTTACCGTTCATTTTTTTAGCATAATTATTTTGAGTGTGTCAGTAGTTCATTCCTTTCTATTGCTGACGAGTATTTCATTGTATGGATATATTTCAATTTGTTTTATTCATTCACCTTTTCAGGGACATTTGGCCATTTCCACTTTTTGGCTGTTGTAAATAAGACTTGGATGAGTATCTGTGTACAAATCTTCATGTGCACATTATGCTTAAATTTTTTTTTTTAAGCATGGCATAGCTGGCAGGAATTAAATGACAGAAGTATGTTTAACTTTTTAAAAGAAATTGCCATACTGTTTTCTAAAGTAGTTGTACCATTATACATTTCCAAAAGTACAGATTGAGTTTCATTTCTGCGTCCTTGCCACACTTGGTATGGTCACTCATTTTAATTTTAGCTTATTCTAGTAGGTGTTTATTGTAGTTTTAATTTGCTTCTCCTTAATGACTAACTGATGTGGAGCCTTCTTGCATGTGCTTTTTGCTATTTCAGTGTATTCTTTTTTTTTTTAAATTTTTTTATTTTTTAGGGCTGTACTGGTGGCATACGGAGATTCCCAGGCTAGGGGTCAAATCGGAGATATAACTGCCAGCCTACGCCACAACCAAAGCAATGTGGGATCCGAGCTGTCTGTGACCTACACCACAGGTCATGGCAATCCAGATCCTTAACCCACTGAGCGAGGCCAGGGATCGAAATTGCAACCTCATGGTTCCTAGCTGGATTTGTTTCCGTTGCTCCATGATGGGAACTCCCCTTAACTGTGCGTCTTTTTTTATTTTATCTTTTTATTTTTATTTAATTTTTGCCATTTCTAGGGCCGCTCCCGAGGCATATGGAGGTTCCCAGGCTAGGGGTCGAACAGAGCTGTAGCCGCCAGCCTACACCAGAGCCACAGCAACTCAGGATCCCAGCTGTGTCTGTGACCTACACCACAGCTCACGGCAATGCCAGATCCTTAACCCACTGAGCAAGGCCAGGGATCGAACCCACAACCTCATGGTTCCTAGTTGGATTTGTTAACCACTGAGCCATGACGGGAACTCCCATGCATCTTTTTTTTTTTTTTTAAATTTATTTATTTTTGGCATTTTTAGGGCCATATCCGTGGCATATGGAAGTTCCCAGGCGAGGGGTTGATTGGCGTTGGAGCTGCCACAGCCACAGCAGTGCCATATTCAAGCCGTGTCTGCAGCCTGCATCTCAGCTCATGGCAATGCCTGATCCTTAATTCACTGATTGAGGCCGGGGATTGAACCTTTGTCCTCGTGGATACTAGTTAGGTTCATTAACTGCTGAGCCATTATGGGAACTCCAACTGTGCATCTTGAAATTGACCATGATGGATGGGAATGACTTACTATACATTAATAGGCATACTGCTACAAATCAATATTTTTTGTTGTTTATTTATACTTAAGAAAAGTAATTGGGAAAGGTTAATAGTGCACATTAAACCTAAAAATTATGTTGTATCTGTAACCTTTACATTGTGAAAAGCACAAAAAAGTGAGGAAGGAAATATGCTTTCCAATATTTGGAAAATTGTCTAATAAGCAAAGAAGTCATTCAAGTTATTGTGAAATAAGTGAAATTCAGGCATATGTCTACATTGTTTCAGTTTATCATTTATAAACATTGCTTGGCTATGGGTAAAAGAGTTCATCTAAATCAGTGAAAGCATTCTGGAACAATCAATTGCCTGTGTGGAATTTGCAGTGAAGAGTATTAAACATTTTTCATTGTTTGTAAATTGTGTGATACAGTAACCTTTTGTTTCAGTAAAGTTTATAATAAGCTCATATACATAGAATATGTGTACATTTTTTTTCCTGCAGAGCCATTGTTAAATATTTTCTGGCCACATTAAGAGAAATGTTTCTAGACTCACATAACTTGGGTCAAGAAAGAAAAATGAGGTTCTGGAGTTCCTGTCGTGGCGCAGTGGTTAACGAATCCGACTAGGAACCATGAGGTTGCAGGTTCGGTCCCTGCCCTTGCTCAGTGGGTTAACGATCCGGCGGTTGCTGTGAGCTGTGGTGTAGGTCACAGATGCGGCTCGGATCCCGAATTGCTGTGGCTTTGGCATAGGCTGGCGGCTACAGCTCCGATTGGACCCCTAGCCTGGGAACCTCCATATGCCTCGGGAGCGGCCCAAGAAATGGCAAAGAGACAAAAAAAAAAAAAAAAAAAAGAAAAATGAGGTTCTGAAAGAAGGTCTTTGTATGGGTGGTCAGAGAACCAATGTAGTGCTGAGACCAGAGGATTTAAATGATGGGGTGAGTAATGGAGAACATGAAAGGCATAATAAACAGAAGGCCAAGTCAGCTTTCTTACCACTGAAGACACAAATGGAGAATTCCCTGGTGGCTCAGCGGGTTAAGAATATGACACTGTCTGCGTGGCTCAGGTTTTATCCCTGGCCTAGGAACTTGGGCATGCCGCGGGTGTGGCCAAAAAAACAAACAAAGCAAACCAAACCAACTAAACAAACAAAAGACACAGAGGGAAGTGCGTTGTTTCTTGAAGGGTATTTGATTTGAATTTCTCTTGGTCTTATTTTTGTGTATGTAATAGTCTGTTAATGGTATTGAAGAGGAATATAAAAAACTCATATGAATGTTACATAAGTAACTTCAAGTAAACTTTGAATATCTCCATATGTGATTTTCCTTCAGACCAAAACAGATTACAAAATACGTTTTTTGTTTTTTTGGTTGTTTTTTTTTTTTTTTTTTGGCTGTATTCGTGCTAATGTGAAAGTTCCTGGACCACAGATCAATATCTAGCCACAGGAGTGGCAACGCTGAATCTTTAACCACTAGGCCACCAGGGAGCTCCTACAAAATACTTTTTTTTTTTTTTTTTTTGCCATTTCTTGGGCCGTTCCCGTGGCATATGGAGGTTCCCAGGCTAGGGGTCGAATCGGAGCTGTAGCCGCCAGCCTATGCCAGAGCCACAGCAACTCGAGATCCGAGCTGCGTCTGTGACCTACACCACAGCTCACGGCAACGCCGGATCGTTAACCCACTGAGCAAGGGCAGGGATCGAACCCGCAACCCCATGGTTCCTAGTCAGATTCGTTAACCACTGCGCCATGACGGGAACTCCCAAAATACTTTTTAACATTTAATTTGGAGCATAATACAAATGTGTTCCCTGTTATTTTCTAGAAGTTGCATTATTAGCTACATTACTTTTTTTTTTTTTTTTTTTGATCTTTTGTCTTTTTAGGGCCGTACCTGCAGCATATGGAGGTTCCCAGGCTAGGGGTCTAATCGGAGCTGATGCTGCTGGCCTATGACAGAGCCACAGCACTGACAGGTCCTAGCCACGTCTGTGTCCTACACCACAGCTCATGGCAACTCTGGATCCTTAACCCACTGAGCAAGGCCAGGGATCGAACCCACAACCTCATGGTTCCTAGTCGGATTCGTTTCCACTGTGCCCTGATGGGAACTCCTACATTACTTTTTAATCTACACACAATTCTGTTATGTTTACTGTAATTATTATTATTTCTTTCAAAAGGTTTTTTTTTTTTTCCCAGAATAACTTGCTTTTGAATCTGATCTTAATCTGATGATTAAGTTAAATATTTTTTTTTTGTTTTGTAGCCATGCTGGATATACGTACTGTGGGTCTTGTGCTGCTCATGCTTACAAACAAGTGGATCCATCTATTACGTAAGTAATATAGTTAGATATCGTTTTGATTAGATGGGGGATAGTTGGGAATTGTGTCATAATTGCTTTGTCACTGAAATAATTTGTTATATACTTGATTTCATTGAGAATTTGACTTTTTATAAATTTGCTTATACCTTATGTAGGTTATAAAAAGCTTTAATACTACTTTTCACTGTTAAAACATTTAGTTTTCACCTTTGCTTTGCTTTTTTTTTTTGGTCTTTTTGCCATTTCTAGGGCCGCTCCCGGCATATGCAAGTTCCCAGGCTAGGGGTCCAGTTGGAGCTGTAGTCACCACCCTGTGCCAGAGACACAACAACTTGGAATCTGAGCTGTGTCCGCGACCTACACCACAGCTCACGGCAATGCTGGATCCTTAACCCCTCTGAACAAGGCCAGGGATCGAACCTGCAACCCCCTGGTTCCTAGTCGGATTCGTTAGATTCGTTAACCACTGAGCCACGACAGGAACTCCCATACCTTTGCTTTGCTTTGTAAAATGTTTAGTTCTGGAAATGTTAGAAAGTTAATGCAATATTGTATTTTGTAAGAAGTGTATGTTTGGGAGTTCCCTCGTGGCTCAGCAGGTTAAGGATCCTGTGTTGTCACTGCTGTGGCTCTGGTTACAGCTGTGGCTCTGGGTTTGATCCCTGGCCCAGGAACATCCATATGCTGCCTGTGAGGCCAAAGGGGAGGGGGCAAAATAAATATGTATTTGGTCATCTTATTTCACGTACATATTTGGTCTTCCATAGTTTCTGGCTCACAATTCCCCAAACCCTTGGAATTTCTTAAGTGGTGAGAGTGACAAAGATGTCTCTTGTGTGTTAATGAGATGACTTTTCGACCCCACCTAAGGATATGCCAGGGTCAGGTTCCCAGGATAATCAGCCTTGTGATTAGAGGGTTGGAATTTTCCTTCCTACTCTCCAACCTCTTCTGGGGAGGGTAGAGGATGTGGATGTTGAATCCGTTGTTAACTTGACTATGTAATAAAGCCCCCATAAACCCCCAAAAGGGCAAGGTTTGGGGAGCTTCCAGATTAGTGAACCACATGGAGATTTGGGGAGAGTGGTATGCCTGGAGGGGCACGGAATGTCCTGACCCTTTCCCCTTACCTTGCCCTATGCATTTCTTCCATCTGGCTGTTGCTTAGTTTTTTTTTTTTTTTTTAATAATAAGCTGGTGATCTAGTAGGTGGAATGTTTTTCTGAGTTTTGTGAGCTGCTCTAGCAAATTTATTGAATGAAAGTGGGGGGTCATGGAAACCTCTAATTTGCTTTCAGTCTTTCAGAAGTATAGATAACAATCTAGAGTTGTGATTAGCATCTGAATTGAAATTCAAGGAGATGGTTGTTAGAATCTCTAAGCTGTAACCAGTTGGTCAGAAATATAGGTGACAACCTGGGCTTGTGACTAGCATCGGAAGTGGGGGATGGGTATGAGTGCATGGACATTCTTGTAGGACTGAACCCTTAACCTGTGGAATCTGATGGAGATAGTGTCAGAATTGAGTGGAATACTTGGTCACCTTGCTGGTGTCCAAACATTGCTTGTAGAAAATGTGCCTCCCCTTCCCCCGCCCCGCTCCTACCCACTACCCCTCACCCCACCAAAAAAGAGTGCACACAGTGGGACTGGGTCCAGGAACACTAACAGTTAAATATTTTGGTTTTTAAAATTTTCTTTGAAAACCTGGAGATGAACATTTTTAAGAAAAATGCAAAGCCCTTTGTTCTGGTTTAGTCACTTTGTAATTTAAAATTCTTTATTGTACTTGTTAAGTTGTGTTTAATGAATGAAGAATAATTTCTCATTGACAGGGTAAGTTACTTGAATTATTTTAGAGTCTGACAGTGAATTTAATATGGTGGTTGAAGTATATTAGCTCTTAATAACTTAATGACAGTTCTGAAATAGCTTTAAAAGAGATCTTTCTGGCAAATTGAGACTGAATTGTATACTACTCTCTAAAATGAGAAACTTGTGAACTATAAAAGCTTAGTATACCACTCTTTAAAATAAGAAGCCTGTGAAATTTAAAAGCTTCTGCTGCAAATAACCACCCAAATTACTTAATTTGCTGACCAGCATTATATTTAAATAGTTAATTCACTATATGTGAATCAGTATCGGGTTCTAGTCTGTATTGCCAGTTGTACATACAGTGTGTGAATGAATGAATTTTTTTTTTTTTTTTGCTTTGTTTTTTTAGGGCTGCACCTGCAGCATATGGAGATTCCCAGGCTAGGGGTCCAATCAGAGTGACAGCTGCTGGCCTACGCCACAGCCACAGCAATGCGGGATCTGAGGCACATCTGAGACCTATACCACAGCTCATGGCAATGCCGGATGTTTAATTCACTGAGCAAGCCCAGGGATCGAACCTGCAACCTCACGGTTCCTAGTTGAATTTGTTTCTGCTGCACCACGATGGGAGCTCCTGAATGAGTGAAATTGATTGTTTTTATCTGTCAAATGTTGATTGTTAGGTTAGACCCATACTAGAAGGGATGAAGTACAATCATTCAGAAGTAACACATACAGCCATGAGTATAAAAAGAAAATCTCACCTATACTCTTTTCCTTGGCCTTTGAGCAATTTGCTCAGATCGTTAAAGCAAAAAAGTTGCTATCTCTTGTTTTTAGGTATACTCTGCATGTTTTATCATACCTTTATTGAAAATTATTTTTAGGAAGCTTTTAGTAATAAATGAGATAATTTGCCAGATTGATGAGGTTTGGGTTAGCCCTGCCTCTTTTATGGTTTTTTTTTTTTTTTGTCTTTTCTAGGGCCACACCCGCGGCATATGGAGGTTCCCAGGCTAGGGGTCTAATCGGAGCTGTAGCTGCCGGCCTACACCACAACCACAGCAACGCGGGATCCGAGCCACATCTGCGACCTACACCACAGCTCATGGCTGCCAACGCCGGATCCTTAACCCACTGAGCAAGGCCAGGGATCGAACCCACAACCTCATGGTTCCTAGTTGGAATCGTTAACCACTGCGCGACGACTGGAACTCCTCTTTTATGATATTTTGAGGAGCATCTTTAACAAATATTTCTTGGAGTTCCCTGGTAGCCTAGCAGTTAAGGATCTGGCGTTGTCACTGCTGTAGCTTGGATCACTACTGGGGTGCAGATCTGATCCCTGGCTCAGGAATTTCTGCATGCCTTTGGAGTGGCCAGAACAACCCACAAATATTTCTTAAGACATATTTAATGTATAATTTTAACTTATTTAATGAATAAAGCAAAATAGAAATTAGATCGTAAAGATCTTCAGAAACTTCCTTTATATGACTCCCTGCACATAAAAACCAGCTATAATCAAGGCTGGTTTATATAATAGCCTTTTCCAAATGTTTTTCTGTTTGGCAGAATTTTTATTGATGATGATAATGTGCTGGAAGGGTACCTAAGGGTACCTCTGAATTAAATTTGGTTTAGGAATTTATGTAGAGATATAGAGCTGATATTGATAGAAGTGGAAATTGTGTTAAATAAGTTGATGGACAGTGGGAGTGGAAGCAAAAAAGTAATAAAAAGGGAAGAGAGTCAAGGACTTAAGATGATAAAGGAGATTAGTAAAAAGAATGGCAAATAGTGGATGATGATATATACGATCAGCTTATTTTCGTAATTAGTATATAGTAATTGAATTCTGAATACAAACATTCGAAAGTCTCAGGTTAAAAATAATCATTGACAGTCAGTCATGGTTGTATTCTCTTTTTTTTTTTTGTCTTTTTTGCTGTTTCTTGGGCTGCTCCCGCAGCATGTGGAGGTTCCCAGGCTAGGGGTCTAATCAGAGCTGTAGCCGCCAGCCTACGCCAGAGCCACAGCAACGCGGGATCCGAGCCACGTCTGCAACCTACACCACAGCTCACGGCAACACCGGATCGTTAACCCGCTGAGCAGGGGCAGGGATCGAACCCACAACCCCATGGCTCCTAGTCGGATTTGTTAACCACTGCACCACGACGGGAACTCCCAGGTTGTATTCTCTTGAAAGTGGCCCTCCCTGAGATTTCCATAGTCTTTAGAGTCCTTTGAGAAAATAGAGAAAACATACTTTAGGGAATGATAAGTGTAGAGAGAAGTAATAGTCCAAGAGAGAAGGATTAATGTGATACCACTAGCTTTCATTTTTATTTTCCCATTTTATACATGTTAACCAGGATCATATTTTGTACTGTCTTGCACTTTGAATGGATCTTTTACTTTTACATGGTTTTGTAACGTCTTTTATGAACATTTGGAAAATATTTATTCATTGAGTTATGCAGATCTTTCAAATGTTAACATCATACAATGTCAAAAAATCACATCTGTTAATATCAGCATCAGTTTCATCAGAAAAATCTTTAATTATTGGGAAGTAATCAATCTCACATTGATGTAAGTTTTGCAGAATTCTAATTTGCACTTAAAAACTTCAATTTTGTCACTGGCAACAAACATGTCAAATGTTATCTTTGAAGTATCAGGCTCATTTTGTTCATTTTCTAGAAAATTTCTGCCAAACACCTAAATTGGAAAACCGTAATTTGTCTACAGTCACTTTTTGAAGTAAGAATTATATTCCGTGGGAAAAGTCTAGTGTAGCTCACAACTCAAAATCGTACAAATGCTTTTTCCTTGAGACATACTTCTGTATGTAGCAGAAATGCTTTGTGTGTTTATCACTATAGGTTGAATGGATAGATCTGCTGTTGCGGTGGCTATGGCGAAGGCCAGCAGCTACAGCTTGGATTCCACCCTTAGGCTGGGAACTTCATATGCTGCAGATGTGGCCCTTAAAAAAAAAAAGTTGCGTGTATTTTGTTATACAGAATATTAAAAAAACCTGTACTCAAAATTCAAGATTTAATGGAATTAAGTGAGACTGTCTTAAAAAAAAAAAAAAAAAAGGCGTGGATGAAGGTGAGGAATACATGACTACTAGTACATTTTGATTCTGTTACCTTGATTGTAGTTCTAATGTGCCAGCAGTTTATTCAGCCTCACTTTTGTACCACAAGTGCAAGTGTTAACACATTGGAACCTTTTCATTCTTTGTATTATTATGAAGATAGTTTTGATTTTTGTGGACTCCTTGAAAGGGTCCTGAGGAATCCACAGTTCACACTGTAATTCAGGAAATGCTGTGATTCAGGGTGATTGGATTTAGATTGAGGATAAGGTATTGGAGGAGGCATCTTTGAGGAAATGATTTTTAAGCCACACAGAAAGAGCAATAGCACATGTAAGCTTTGAAATAGGCCAGGATGTTCTTGTCATAAAGAACTGCAAGAAGACTGTGTGTATAAAGTGCTGTGATCCAAGGAGTGAAGAATAACACAAGAAGGGGCCAGTTCATTTGAGACTTTAGAAGCCATTTTAAGGATTTTGAATTTTATCCTCTGACTGTGAAAAGCCATTGAAAGACTTTGAAAAACAAACAAACGAACAAACAAACAAAAACAGGAATATGATCTGATTCATGTTTTAGAGAGAATGCTCTGGCTGTTTAAGGAATTTGATACATTTAATTAAGTTCTTTCCCATATTTATAGTTGCAGAGTCTTTTTCTATTACTGAAACTTTAATTAAAAACCAGAACTCAGGTTATTACTTAGATAGTAACTTAATTTTCATTCATATCGTTTAGATAACCTTTCAGAGCAGAAAAAGAGAACAAAAGGGAATCTTCTTTGGGGCCACATGACATTTTATTCTTTAGTTAAAATATCTCCACTTGCCATGAAACACTTAAAAAAAAATTACCTGCATTCCATTTAGTATAAATATCTGAAAAAAAAATTTTTTTAAATCTTTTTTGCCATTCCTAGGGCTGCTCCCGAGGCATATGGAGGTTCCCAGGATAGGGGTTGACTTGGAGCTATAGCCACCGGCCTACACTACAGCCACAGCAGCTAGGGATCCGAGCCACGTCTGCAACCTACACCACAGCTCACAGCAACACCGGATCCCTAACCCCCTGAGCAAGTCCAGGGATCGAACCTGCAACCTCATGGTTCCTAGACAGATTTGTTAACCACTGAGCCACGACGGGAACTCCAGATAGTTGAATTTTTATGAGAACAGACGGTATCTCAAGTTTTGGGTGCACAGAGTACGCTTCTCATAGTAAGTGACTCCACAAATGTCAATTCTCTGGAGGTATTATTATATGTGAACTGTATTTCTGAGAAAATGTCTACTGATTTTTTTCCTTTTTTCATATTACAGGTTTCTTTTACATGTGTGGCAACAGTGATTGTGTGCTAATATTTGAAAGTTACTCTGTTAAGACAAAGTAAAAGAGCAATTAATTAATTAAAGGGAGAGATAGTGGCGTTACTTCCAGTGCCTACGTGACTTACTTCTCTCCAAAATATGTCTGGCCTTGGTGTTTATGGCTCTAGCAATCTAAAGAAAATATATTATCTTTTAGTTACACTATTAGTTTTCTTTTTGTTCGCATGTAGCTAACACAGAGATCCATTCTGAGGTTATTATTCATTTAATGTTTATTTTCTTTTTTCTTCTTTTCTGTGATAACATAGCCTTTTTTGGTTTGTTTTTGGGTATATCGCTTTTAAGCTTTCTGTACTGATGGGATCTAAATCTCTTTTTTTCCTATTTTCTCTCTTAACTAAATGTGGAACTTCATTATGTTGCTTTCGGGGGAGTTTCTGCCAAACTGTAAAGAATTGTTTGAGTACACAATTGGATAATTGAGACTGGTAGGGGCTCTTTTCATCACCAGTCTCTATCTTTTCATCTAGGTTGGGTCTGACAAAAAGGCAAGCAGAGTGAATGGTTGAGTATTAGAGGAGGCAGTTAGGCTTTTGAAGCCCACCCTGGATGTTTATTTCCATAGTAGTGCTCATCTTTTAGCCACTGTTAGAACAACCTTGTCACACTTAGCTATGAAATATATCTATGCCTAGATCAATATTTTTAAAATCCTTTCATATTTTAATTATATATTCTGGATTTCCCAGGAGTGTTCTGAGTTTAAATATTCTGTCCTTCTCTCTTTTCATAGAAATACATTCCTCAGTCATTAAAAATGCCTTTTTTCTTACTCCTTTTTTCTTTTCTTTTTAGGGCTGTACCCATGGCATATGGAAGTTCCCAGGCTAGGGGTCGAATTGGAGTTGCAGCTGCTGGCCACTTCTGCAACCTGCCCCACAGCTCATAGTAACACTAGATCCGTAACCCACTGAGCAAGGCCTTGGATTTATGAACTTGTGACTGTATCAGGTTCTTAATCCACTAAGCCACAAGGAGAATTCCCTTCTTACTTGGTACTTTTTTTTTTTTTAGGAGTACACCTGGGGCATATGCAAGTTCCCATGCTAGGGGTTGAATTGGAGCTGCAGCTGCCGTCCTACACCACAGTCACAGCAAGGCCAGATCTAAACTGCATCTGCGACCTACACCACAGCTCATGGCAACACCAGATCCTTAGCCCACTGAGTGAGGCCAGGATTGAACCCAAATCCTGTGGTTCCTAGTTGGTTTTGTAACTGCTGAGCCACAATGGGAACTCTTTTTTTTTTTTTTTGTCTTTTTTTTTGCCTTTTCTAGGGCCGTACCCGTGGCATATGGAGGTACCCAGGCTAGGGGTCTAACTGGAACTGTAGCCGCTGGCCTATACCAGGGCCACAGCAACGCGGGATCAGAGCCGTGTCTGCGACCTACACCACAGCCCATGGCAACGCTGGATCTTTAACCCACTGAGTGAGGCCAGGGATTGAACCCGCAACCTCATGGTTCCTAGTCAGATTCATTAGCCACTGAGCTACGACGGGAACTCCTCACAATGGGAACTCTAACTTGATTGTTGATTCATGTAATACATGTCCTTTGGCAAGTCTCCTAAATATTCAGAGTTACCGTTATCTGTGTTACACATTAGACTTAATTTTAGAAATCATGGTGAAGTTTATGTACTGTTGATTAAGTTAGGAGAACATAGTGGTATCTCTTGTTCATTTTGGAATGTATAGATTTGACTTTTTTCCTTAAATGGTTATTATGTTGATTATAGCGATAACATGAAGTGAGCATTAGCAGGGGAGAGGGAAGAGAGATTATGTTTCTGAGTAGAAATGGCCTGTGGGTGAAGTCCTTCATATGTGCTCTGGGTAACATCCTGAAGATTGCAACATCTTGAGGAGATTTGGAGACTAAACTGAGAATTACGTTTTCCTTACCCACATCTTTTTTATCTCTCCTTATCCACATCTTTTTTATCTTTTTATTTTATTTACCTCCCCTAATAGCAAGTAAGTTGTAGTGGACAGCATGTTAATTCTCTTAGCTTTAAGAGGACTTTATCAAAATAAATATATTGCTGAAGCGCACATTCCTTGGCCTGCACAGTTTTTGATGTGGAAGAGCTTTAGCTCCGTGTGTCAGTCTTTGCATCTTTATCCACTCATTGAAAAATAAGTGGTACTTACTTTTCTAGATACATAGCTTTCACATATTCATATTGTTCTTATAGTTTTGGTTCTTTGGGAATCTGTAAGTTTGTGTATGTATGTGTGTGTGTTTGTGTATGTGTGGTGGAGGAAATTTTATTATGAATCTGGGAGAACAGAGAAAATGGATAGCTTTGGAATTTAGGTTGTAGAGATGTTTGAGATAAAATGAGAATAAGTTAATTTTACTTGATGTGAAGATAAAAGGGATTGTTAAGATTTAAGCTACAGTATAGCCCAGTTCTTTTCTTCAGCCTACAGTGCAAATAACACATAATCAAGTTTCTTTGTTTTTGAGAATGACTTCTACTTGACTGGGAACAGAGAAAGCTTATTACACAGAATTCTTCTCAACAAGATGCCTTTTTTTTCTCTCCCTTGGAAGAAATGTGGAAATAGCTTTATCAGAATGTTCCTTTGTAATGATATTTTGGATTTTTAAAAATTATACTCTTACATATTTTTTATTAAAGTTGTAGGAAAGTTTAGAATGTGTCATAATTTTGAGATTTTATTTAGTACCTGAAGTAATGTTTAAAATTCAATTAATATAGCTATTGGAAATCTTTTGTATCCTAGCCATAGTGAATACAGAGGTAATTTTAAACATAGGTGGTTAGTTTACTGTAGATAATCAGTAACCAGTATTTCCAGTTGTTGAACATAGTTCTTTTAAAGGCTTTCCAACAAAAAGACAAAGATAAGTAATTGAACTTAATTAACAAGAGGATCAAGACAATTGTAGTTATATTAGTTTGCTAGTGTTGCTTTAGCAAAAATAGCATCAACTAGATGACTGAAACAACAGAAATTTGTTTTCTCACCATTCTGGTTGCTGGAAAACTCCCAAGATGAAGGTTTTGGCAGGGTTGGTTTCTTCTGAGGCCTCTTCCTTGGCTTGCAGATGGCTGTCCTCTTGATGCCTCTTCACATGGTCACCTCTCTGTGCTTGTGCACCCCTGGTGTCTCTTCTTATAAGGACTCATGTCTTACTGAATTCAGGCCTCACTCTAGTGGCCTCATTGCCTCATTTTAACTTAATCACCTCTTTAAGACCTTATCTCCAAATAAGTTGCATTCTGAGGTACTGGGGTTGGAACTTCAACATAAGATTTCAAGGGAACACAATATAGCATGTAACAGTAGGTAATGAAAGCATTCAAGAAGGAAAACAGTATTATATGTAATTTTAAAAAATTACTTATTTTTTCCCTTTTATAATAATAATAAGGTTTTTGTAGAAGTGCAATTGTTCTGTGTTTTTTGTCGTATATCTCCTAGCCGGAGAATTTTCATCCTTGGGCCTTCTCATCATGTGCCCCTTTCTCGATGTGCACTTTCCAGTGTGGATATATATAGGACACCTCTGTATGACCTTCGTATTGACCAAAAGAGTAAGTATATAGAAATCTTACAGCTTATAAACAGCTAAAGTTTTTAAAAATAGGAATTAAAAGTTTCTTTAAAATTAAAAATACATCATAAGTAATATTTTAATTTTAAAAATAAAATTTGTTGTAACTAACCTGCAAAAAACAAAAACAAAGAAAGGAAATCTTCCATATGCCTAAGAGACAACTATAGATTTTCTGCTAGCCACAAAAATCTTTTAGATCCACTAGTCTCTAGACTGTAGTGGTTACCTTCATCATCTGGAAAGTATCATATACTCACTGTACCATTAAACAGGAAATATGTACCCATAGCAACTTGGTGGAAGATTCTGGACATGTTAATCTACCTCTGTGTATTAATAGTTCCTTCACTGTAAGTGGATAATGGCGATAATAACTTTATTTCCTCCTGTATTATTTTTATAGGAAAAAGATGAGTCTGTAGTTGTGAAACTCTGCAAGAGGGTGCTGCATAAATCTTAAATATATTTTATCTTAAAAACATGTCTACTATTTTGATTTTTTAAATAAGGTTTCAGATATCACATTTTTTATTTATTTATGTCTTAGTTTGCACATTGAATGTGTATAAAGTCTTTTGACTTTATAATAGTATTTTTGGAGGAATGGGTGAACCTAAATTTGAAAATACGGAATAATACAGTGACCATAATAACAAATACTCACATTCTTTCATCCACACTTGACTCAGAATTTCCCCTCATCTGAACTCAATTTACATTCCCCAAAGTAACCAGATTCATGAACTTGATGTGTCCTTCCAATTCGTCAAATTATATTTTGTATGTTGAGTGTTTATTGTTTCGAGAATTTTTGCAGCACATTCTTCTGTTGAATGAAAAGAGGCCATTTCAAAGGAAATGATCACCTCTTTTTCTTTAATTTTTAGGTATAGATTTTCATAAATTGGAATCTTAAATATTATAGACTATTAGCAGTTTTTTTGTTAGGGTATATCTTATTAATGAAACTGGAATATTACTAGTCTTACTCCCTGGAATGGCTTTGGGCACACCTTTTTCACTTTTAAACTTTTTTTTTTTTTCTTTTTTTCAATGGCTGTACCCTCTTTGGAATGGGAGTTCCTGGGCCTGTTCCCAGGCCAAGGATTGAATCGGAGCAGCAGCTGTGACCTATGCACAGCTGCAGCAACGCAGGATCTTTTAATACACTGTGTCCTGCCGGGGATTGAACCTGCGCCTCTGCAGTGACCCAGGCCTCTGCAGTTGAATTATTAACCCATTGTACCACAGTGGGAACTCTTTAAACTGCTTATTTTATTTTATTTTTATTTGTAGGGCATATGGAAGTTGCCGGGCTAGGGGGCTAATCTGAGCCACATTTGTGACCTAAAAACCACTTTTGGCATTGCCAGATCCTTAAGCCTCTGAGCGAGGCCAGGGATCGAACCCACATCCTCGTGGACACTAGTCAGATTCTTAACTTGCTGATCCACAATGGAAATTCCATGCTCTTTTTTTTTTTTTTTTAAAGTTGAGTATTAAGTTTTGTATTGGGGCAAAATGAGAACTTAAGAAACTCTGAGAAAATTACTCTGAGGAGGCACGGGGGAGCTAGAATGCACATGAGTTTTGCATCACAACAAGGAGCAGGTAGTAGGAACAAAAGATTACTGCTAATAACAGAAAACTAGATATCTCCAAGTTAAGGAATTTAGTGCTTTTTGCTGTATGGGAAGATGCAAGGTGTGGGCTCACTGAAATCATTCCTTTGATATGCACCATAGCTATCTGTGGCTAACATCTTGTTAATAAACTGCTTTTAAAAATTTATTTATTTTTTTCTTCCAGTTTTATTGAGATATAATTGACATACAGCACTGTATAAGTTTAAAGTGTACAACAGAGTGATTTAACTTTACATGCATCATGATATTACCACATTAAGTTAGTTAGAGTAGCCATCATCTCTTATAAATAAAAACTTGAAGAAATAGAAAAAAATACTTTTTTTCCCTTGTGATGAGAACTCTTAGGATTTACTCTCAACAACTTTATCTAAATGCAGCAGTGTTCATTATATTTATCATATTTTTCATTAGATCCCTAGTACGTATTTATCATATTACTGGAAGTTTGTACATTTTTACTATTTTCATTCAATTCTCCTTCCCCTCTGGGACACATTTTATTTTTATTTTTTTAATTTATTTTTATTTTTTTTGTCTTTTTGCCATTTCTTGGGCTGCTCCCGCAGCATGTGGAGGTTCCCAGGCTAGGGGTCTAATTGGAGCTGTAGAGCCACCTGCCTACGCCAGAGCCACAGCAACTCGGGATCCGAGCCGCGTCTGCGACCTACATACACCGCAGCTCACAGCAACGCTGGATCATTAACCCACTGAGCAAGGGCAGGGGTCGAACCCTCAACCTCATGGTTCCTAGTTGGATTTGTTAACCACTGTGCCACGACGGGAACGCCACACTTTATTTTTAAATCCTTATTGGAGCATTCAGAAAATTTTGGTTTTGGATAACCTGCCAGTGAAGGAGTGGAGGATTTTTTTTTTTTTTGCTTTTTAGGGCTGCACCCAAGGCATATGGAAGTTCCTAGGTTAGGGGTCTAAACAGAGCTACAGCTGCCGGCCTTATGCCATGGCTACGCAGGATCTGAGCCACATCTGTGACCTACACCACACAGCTCATGGCAACACTGGATCCTTAACTCAGTGAGTGAGACCAGTGATCGATCGAACCCACAGCCTCGTGATTCCTAATTGGATTTGTTTCCACTGTGCCACGAAGGGAACTTCAAGGATTTTTAATTAGGTATAATTTTAAGAAAAAAAAGTCATCCCATTATTTGTTTGTTTCTTTGATGTTGGTAAACTTATATGGGTGTAGTTATAAAAATGCTTCCTCTGTTCAATGATAAAAAAAACTCCTGTCTTTTTTTACACATTAAGTTTCATTACTTTTTTGCTATTTAACATCTAGTTTTAAGTATGATTCATCAAAAGGGTGTGAATTACTAAATCATTTAAAAATTTTAAGGTCGTCTAAGGCATGGTACTGTGGTAAATTGATATTCCAGTCTATCCCATGAGTTTAATTTTTAATTTTGAAGAAAATAGCATTTTTAGTAGGAATTTTCTGTTAGTTTGACAGGAACCAGAGGTATAAAATGATAATCCTATACATTTTATTAAAAACAAAACAAAACTCAAAAACTATATTATTAACCTTATGAGTAGGTAGACAGGGGTTTTTCCATGTTTTAGTAGGAGTTCTAATCAACTATGTTCTTTTTAGTATCTGCTGACAAACTAAGGTCAAGAAAAAGCTTAGAAGTGATGTTAGGTATAAATGAAAGGAACTGATGAAAAATCTGAATTATTATTTTTATGCAGCTACATAACATACGAAAATGCTGAGTAAATCATTTCATGTCTTATTGTTTTGTCTGGTATGTAAGAAGCTAGTTTTTTTCTCCTTTTTTAAAACTAAAAATGGCTTTTGCCAAAGCATGGAGTTTTGTGTTACTGGGTGGAGTCTAACAGGATAAGGATATACATTAATATATTTGTTTTACTATATTTTGAAATCTCTAGTTTACGGAGAACTATGGAAGACAGGAATGTTTGAACGCATGTCTCTGCAGACAGATGAAGATGAACACAGTATTGAAATGCATTTGCCTTATACAGCTAAAGCCATGGAAAGGTATATTAATTAATATAAGAAATCCTAGAGGAATCATGGATATTTAATATCTTTGGAATTATTTTAACTAGGGTAAGATAATCATTAGGGTAAAGAGATTAAAAATTTTTTGTTGAAATTAAAAATTCGAGATTGGATTTTTTTGAATGTGGATTGAGTTGGCTTTGAGTAGTTTGCCTATGAAAGCTAAACATATGAACTGACATGGTTGTTTTATTAGGTGGAAATATAAAAATGAACCTTTGTGTGTGTGTGTTTGTGTGTTTTGATTTGCCTGTTACCTTATTCATTATACATTTATTTATCTCATAATAACAATTACATTCTTTCATGGTTCAGTGCTATAAGTAAGTAATCTAACATTTTAGATTTGGAGGTAACTTTGGAGCTAATTTATTTCAGCCTTAGTCAACGTACATGAATCTCTTTCGTAATATATTGACAGATTATTATTTGGTACCTATTTAAAGTTATTTCAGTGATAGTGTGCTTGCTAAACAATAAGTAGAGTGAGGATAGGGACAATATCTGTTTTGTTCTCCACTTAGACCCCAGTGCTTCGCACAATACCTGTCACATGGTAGTCATTGATTTATTTTAGTAAAATGAAAGAATTGCTTTAAGCACTTGGTTTCTTCTTTAGGGCAATATTCAGACTAGAACGTCTTCCTGTTGTAGGTCACATTTCTCTAATTTTTTCAACCATTTCCTTTATATGGACTTAATATTCCATATAAAGTTTGACTAGTTCTAAATATGGTGAGATTATTCCTTCTCTGGTCCTCATCACTGTATTATTCTCTGGTGCACTTTAGGTTCTCTGTAAATGTTTATTCATTAAGTACATTAATGAAGTCTGAAATTACATGAACAGTTTTTTTGCTGGTAGGGCTTGCTTATGTCTGACGTGCTTGCGGTCAGTTCAGACCCCAAGGCTTTTTCATATTGTTAAGCCGGATTATTTCCTCCTCCTTGTACTTTTGTGGTTGATTTCTTTTTAACCCTAAATATTTTAAACCTAAATATTTATGTCTCTTCTCTTTATTTATGTCTCAGTTAAGTTCTCTTTTTCATGTTGGTTTTATTCCATTATTGCAGTTTGAGGCATCATTTCCACTCTTATTTCTGTTATCAAAGTATTATTTGCTTCTCTTAGTATTAGGTTATCCTCATCTCTTCACAATGATAACTATGAGGAATTACATAAACCTGGCGAAGTTTCCAAAAATACTGTGGTATTAAATTATAAGCAATATAATTTTAGGTAATTGTTTTAATACATTCTAACTCTTCGGAAATTATTAAACCAATATAAACTTTATTTTTTGGATTTTTAAATTTTTTTGTCTTTTTAGGACCACACCTGCAGCATATGGAAGTTCCCAGGGTAGGATCGAATTGTAATTGCTGGTCTGTGCCATGGCCATAGCAATGCCTAGACGGGTCTGGGCATTGCTATGGCCACCTACACCGCAGCTCATGGCAACGCCAGATCCTTTACTCACTGAGCAAGGCCAGGGATATTACGTTAGGATTGCTGATACTGACTCTTGGAAAGTAGCCAGTACTTTTCTTTTGTAGTCTTTGTTGTGCTCCTGTATCAGTTATCCATTACCGAGTAACACATTGCCTCAAAACTTAGTGACTTAAAATCACAGCTATTTTATTGCTCACAATTTTTGTGTCAGTAGTTTGGATATCATCTTGCTCTGGTCCACAAGATACTGACTGAGATAGCTGTGTGGGCCTTGAGGATCCAGTATGGCCTTAGTGTTGGCTTTTTACCTGAGATACCTTATTTGTTCTATAGAAGTACTGTTTATTTATCAGCCAGGACTTTTCTGTTTTCTTGGCCTCTTTATAGAAAGATAGCCTGGATTTCTATACATAGTGATTTCAGATAACAAGAGAATAAAAACAGAAGTTTTGTGGCCCTTTAAGGCCTAGGCCTGAAACTACATAATATCATTTCCACTGCATTTTATTTTTCAAAGGAGAAATAGATTCTACCTCTTGATGGGAGGAGTAGCATATGTGTACAGGAGTAGGTGGCATTGTTGGCAGCTGTCTTTGCAGATGGACTACCACACTTCTTCCTGTGGTGGACAGTTTCCCTTTCTCCAACATGGAAGACACATCCAGCTCTCCTAAGATGCTCAGAAATCTCATCCATTTACCACCTCAGGTTCAAAATCCAATATCTTATGATCTGCATTAGGTTGGGGTGTAGATGAGGCTCCTTGGGTGTAGCTGTTTTTGATTTGGATACCTGTGAACTAAGAAGACAAGTCTTCCTCCTGGCCCCCACTATATTCAATGTACAGTTTTGAAACAGGGACAGTTAACCACAGTAGTTACTTCCATTGGAGAGTGAAAGAATGGGAAGTATGTAGTAGTGTCTGGTCCAAAGCAGTTCTGAAGTCTAACCAGAAAACCGAAAATATCCTTGATTATGGCTTAGTTCTGTCTTCTGGTTGTGGCTTCATAATTCATTACAGATAGTTCCTGATTTATGATAGTACCACTTGGGATTTTTAGCTTTTTGATGGTGTGAAAGTGATATATAGTAGAAACTGTACTTTGGATTTTGAGTTTTATCTTTTCTCAGGCTAGCAGTATGAAATACGATGCTCTCTGGTGTTTCTGGGCTGTGGCAGCAAGCTGCACCTTCTAGTCAGCCACATGATCATGAGGGCGATCAGCCTATAATACTCTTACAGTCCTTCTGTACCCATACAAACATTCTGTTTTTCATTTTCAGTACAATATTCAGTAAATTATGAGAGCGAGTCAATGCTTTATTCTAAAATAGGCTCCGTGTTAGATGATTTTGCCCAACTGTAGGCTAATTGTAAATTCTCTAAGCACATTTAAGGTAGGCTAGGCTAAGCTATAATGTTTAGTAGGTTGGGTATATTAAATATATTTTCAACTTATGATGGGTTTATTAAGACTTAACCCCATTGTTAAGTCATGGAATGCTGTGTTATTCTTAGCTCTTTGCTGAGTTCTTTAGATTCTTTGTTCTATTCTCTGTCTTACTTTTCCATAAGAAATGGGCCTTGTTTGCATCTGATTAGCAGTTTTAGTCTGCTTCACGTATGGGACTGTTTAAGAGCCTAAGGCCTCTTTTCATTTCATTTCAGTGTTTTGTCTTGTTTTTTAGTCCAAACTGATAGAACTCCATTAAACATTTTGTGGATGTTCTATGTATAAGCTTGTAAGTGCATTCTGTCAGACAAAAGTCACATCCACAGTTGTTTCTGAGACAGGATTCTCTCTACTTTGGTTCCTAAGTTGGGGGCCTATAGATTCTTAGAAGCGCTATTACCTGCCTGAGAGAGTATGCAAGCACTGTCTTAATTCTTGAGGTCTTACCAAAGGGTTTTACAAATGTGGTTTTGATTTGATGATTGTGAGCCCAGGTTCTTGTTATCATTCTGGATTTGATCTTTGTCCTTAGACTGTTTCTTCAGCTTATCTGAAGAGGCTGGCCACAAGAAAGTTATTTTCTAACCAAGAAACTCCTTGTTAGAAATACTTCTTTCAGGAGTTCCTATCATGGTACAGCAGAAGCAAATCCAACTAGGATCCATGAGGTTGCAGGTTCGATCCCTGGCCTTGCTCAGTGGGTTATGGATCCGGTGTTGCTGTGAGCTGTGCCGTAGGTCGCAGACACAGCTTGGATCATGCATTGCTGTGACTGTGGCATGGGCCAGCAGCTGTAGCTCCGATTGGACCCCTAGCCTGGGAATCTCCATATGGCATGGGTGCAGCCCTAAAAAAAGAAAGAAAGAAAAAATAAAGAAATGTTTATTTGAAATTCTGCTTATAATTCTTTAGCTCATGTTTTTCTTCTCATACTTTCTTATATTTGGCTATAAAGAAGTCATTGACACTTTGAATATATTGCCTGGAAATCTTAGCTGGATCTATAGGTTCATTAGGTGTATTTTTAAACTTCTGAGCTACTTCATGTGACAGTTATGTTAATTGTTCTGCCTGTAAATGATATGGATCACCCTTCTTCTGCCTCCTATAGTAGTTTCCTTACTGTCCATTCAATTTCCAGTCTTCTTGTCACCCTTCCAGGTTCTACCTGTCTCTGTATTCCAAAAGCAAATATTACGGAGTTTAGGTTTCTCTTGTGGTAGTGCCCTTTCAAGGTACCATTTTTTAGTCACAGTTATCTGCTGCAGCCTGACATATCACCTTAGAGCGCCTTTTTTTTTTTTTTCTTATGATTTTTTTGGGTAGAAATTTGGTCAAGGGGTAAGTGGTGACCACTCATCTGTTTCATTTGGTGCCAGTTGAGACAGGCTGACTTAGGCAGAAGGTTCCAAGATGCTCTCACTTCCTGTCTGGGCCTTCGGTGCAGGTTGTCTACTAGGCACTTTAATTCTCATCTTGGTGCTGTCTCCATTTGTTGTTTCTCTTTCTTCAGGGTCTTTCTCTACACATGGTTTCCCTTTCCTGTTGGACTGTCATGAAGTACATGGCAGTTGAAGGTAGCAAGAAAGCAGGTAGTAACTTTCAAGTCTCAATATTCAGGCTTGGAACTGGCACAGTATCACTTAATGCTGCATTCCATTAAAGCAAGTTGGATGGCTAGGTTCAAGGGGAGGGAGAAGTTAATTCTGTACCTAATAGGAGGAATGGCATGAGCATTCAAAGGTGGGAAGAATTTTGGTGATTATATTTGTAGACAGTCTACTACTTCAGTTAAATAGCTGTTTCTGAGAATATATATATACCTTTTTCCCTCTTCTCTAACCTATTCCCTACTCCAGGGCAGCTAGTCTATTCTCTGTCTTCTGTACCCATCTCAGTACCTGGTATACAAAAGGATCGCAGTAATTAATTATTGAATAAATTAATAATAGTCTTTCTATTTCCGTACTTTCATTAAACATTTTTCCAAAAATAAGATCAAAAATTTTTAACTGATTTTTCCTATTGTGAGCCTATTTCCATGTGTTTTTTTTAAACTTTTTTTTTTTTTTATTGAGTATGCATTGGACTTTCTAGTATGTGTCTACGTAGTACTTCAATTGACCATTTCATTTTAAACTTTTCCCTCATTTTTCGTTATTATAAAGTTTATTGCAGGTTTAAAAATTAAATATCTAAGATATTATTAATAATTTTATGTGTTATTTTAAACATTTAAAAATGGTATTCATTAGAGCATTTAAAAAATAGTAATATAGAGGAGAAAACATAACCCATAATCCCCTTGCTCATTTAATTCTGTTGACATTTTAAAAATGGATGTATAGATGTTGCCTAGTGGCTCAGTGGGTTAAGGATCCACCACTGTCACTGCTGAGGCTTGGGTCACTGCAGTGGTGTGGGTTCAGTCCCTGGCCTTGGAACTTCCGATTGCCAAGGGTGTGACCAAAAACAAATGTATGTACATGGTTTAAAAATGCAGAGAGCATCAAGAAGTACAAAATGAGCAGGGAAAGCCTCTCTCCTTCTCTTCTACCAGTGTTTACTGACAGTAAAAATTATTATGGATACGTTAACATAGTATGCATATATATGTGTGTGCATATATATATAAGGTTTATGTATATACTTTTTTGTGTGTAAATTAAAACATTTAAACAGGAGATCATATCTCAAGTACTTTATTCTGATCGTTTTTTCCATATATTAGCTATTGAAATTCATAATTTTTGCTATTGCATATAATTTCATTCGAGAAAGTTAGGATATGTAGAAATCGTCTACGTTGAAAAAATGGTTTACTCTTAAAATTAACGGAATTGGATCCCACCTCTCATTTTCTTTGCATTTTACTCTGTTCAGTTACCTTCCCCCCTTTTATTCCTTTCTCTGTATCACCTTTATTTACTCTTTGTTTACAGTTTAAAATTTTAATTGATTTTGGGGATAATTTACATACTATATAATTTACCTTTTATGGCATAAAAATCTGTGAACTATCCAGCATGGTCAAGATAGAGAATTCCTTTGCCAATTTTCAAAATGTTTGAGAAATGTGGCCCTGTAAAAATGTTCATGTTGACTGTAAAAATAATCATTATTATCTTTTTAGCCATATAATACTCTGTTACTACTGGAACATGGGCAACTTGAAAGCACAATACAGTTTATACAAATCTGTTCCATCTTATGTTTTAGGTTCTAGCCAATCTTAGAAATTCAGTGTGGTTAGGATTTGATCACTCTTAGTAGTTAGACCATTATATATAAAACAGGGAGTTCCCTAGTGGCCTAGTGGTTAAGGATTTAGTGTTGTCATTGCTATGGCTCCCGTTCGAACCCTGGCCTGGGAACTTCTTTTTAAAAAAATTTTTTTTTTAAATTAAAGTATAGTTGATTCACAATTTATGCCAATTTCTGCTCTACAACAAAGTGACCCAGTCACACACATATATACATTCCTTTTTCTTATATTATCTTCCATCATGGTCTATCCCAAGAGACTAGATGTAGTTCCCTGTGCTGTACAGTAGGATCTCATTGATTATTCATTCTAAATGTAATAGTTTGCATCTACTAACTCCATACTCCCAGTCCATCCCACTTCCTCCCCCTCCCCCTCAGCAATTACAAGTCTGATCTATATGTCTGTGAGTTTGTTTCTGTTTTGTAGATAGGTTCACCTGTGCCATTATTTTTTTCTTTTCATGGCTGCACTCCAGCATATGGAAGTTCCCAGTGTCAAATCAGAGCTGCAGCTGTTGGCCTGTGCCATAGCCTCAGCAACTCCAGATCTGAGCCTCATCTGTGACTTGCCTACCCTGTAGCTTGTGGCAAGGCTGGATCCTTAACCCTCTGAGTGAGACCAGAGCTTGATCCTGCACCCTTATGGACACTATGTTGGGTTCTTAACCTGCTGAGCCACAACAGGACCTCCTGTACCATATTTTAGGTTCCATACATAAGTGATATCATATGGCATTTTTCTTTCTCTTTCTGATTTAACCTCACCCAGTATGACAGCCTCTAGTTGTATCCATGTTGCTGCAAGTGGCAGTATTTCGTTCTTTTTTTTTTGGCTGATAGTATTCCATTGTATAAATATACCACATCTTCTTAATCCATTCATCTGTTGATGGACATTTAGGTTGTTTCCATGTCTTGGCTGTGGTGAATAGTGCTGCATTGAACATGGGGGTGCATAAATCTTTTTGAATTACAGTTTTGTCCAGATATATGCCCAGGCACGTGATTGCTGGATCATATGGTAGTTCTATATTTAGTTTTCTGAGGAATCTCCATATTGTGTTCCATAGTAGTTCCCACCAACAGTGTAGGAGGGTTCCCTCTTCTCCATAACCTGTCTAGCATTTTTTATTTGTAGACTTATTAATGATCCTGGCCTGGAAACTTCATGCGGCAGGTATGGCCAAAAATAAAAAAAAAATCTTGATTTTATGTAGTTTATGCAAATCATTAAACCTGACTCTTGTAATTCTTATGTTTTTTCATACTGATTATGCTTCCATGTTCCCTGAGTGAGAACACTACTATCAGATGCCTTGGATGGTATTAAATACTATTAACTGAACAGTTTTTCTTGTTCTTTTTTTTTTTTTTTTTTTTTTTTTTTTTGGCTTTTTAGGGCCATACCTGCGGCATATAGGGGTTCCTAGGCTAGGGGTCAAATTGGAGCTGTAGCTGCTGGCCTGTGTATAGCAACACCAGATCCGAGCTGGGTCTGTGACCTACACCACAGCTCACAGCAACCCTGGATCCTTAACCTACTGATCAAGGCCAGGTTTCAAACCTGCATCCTCACGGATACCAGTCAGATTTGTTTCCGCTGAGCCAGGATGGGAACTCCACATCTTATATTAGTGTAATACATTTGTTACAATTGATGAACCAATACCGATACATTATTACTGACTAAAATTCAGCTTATTTAGGGTTCACTCTTTGTGTTATAGTTTATAGTTTTTGCCAAATGCCTCATGTCATGTATCTACAATTATTATTGTACCATATAAAGTAGTTTCACTGCCTTAAAAAACTTCTGTGTTTTACCTATTCATCTTCTCCCGCCTCTCCACCACCGTCCAACTCCTGGTAACTACTAATCTTTTTACTGTCTACATAGTCATTTAGTTTCTGGAATATCATATAGTTGGAGTCAGGCAGTGTATAGCCTTTTCAGATTGGCTTCTTTAACTTAGTGTATATGTTTTCACATTCCTCAGCATCTTTTTATGGCTTGATGGCTGATTTCTCTTTATTGTTGAATAATAGTCCCTTTATGGGTCTGTCACAGTGTATCCAGTCACCTGTTAAAAGATTATTCATGTAGCTGGATTAATACCTGCTGTATTTGTTAGCATTTTCTGTTCATTGCTCTTGTTCTTTATTTCTTCCCCTCTTTTTCTTCTTTCTCTGGTTTTAGTTGACCATTTAAAATGATTTTATTTTCTTTCTTCTCCTAGCATATACTTTTTATTTCTTTAAGTGGTTGCCCTAAATTTACAACATGTGTTTTGCAACTGATACAAGGATGCTTTCAAATAGCACTGTACTTAGAGTTTCTGCTGTGGCACAGTGGGTTAAGAATCCAGCTGCAGCGGCTTGGGTTGCTATGGAGATATGAGTTCAATCCCTGGCCTGGCTCAGTAGGTTAAAGGATCTAGAGTTGCAACTGTGCCTCAGATTCAGTCCCTGACTTGGGAACTTCTATATGCTTTGGGTGCAGCCATAGAAATAAAAAAAAAGGGTAATTTAAAAAAACTAAAAATCAAATAACACTGTAATGCTTTCAGTAGTAAAAATATCTTATAACAGAGTATTCCAAATTTTGCCTTCCTGTCCCATATAACATTAGTACTCATAAGTGATAATTACCAAACACATTATTGGTATAATTATTTTGAACAAATCATTATCTGCTAGATCAATTAAGAGTAAGAAAAATAAAATGAAATAAACCAAAGATACTACTTTACCTTTTTTTTTTATTCCTCTCTAAAGTACTTCCTTTCTTTTATGTAGATCTGATTTTATGACCTATCTCATTTTTCCTTCTCTTTGAAGGACTTTTTACTAGTTTATAGCTCTTATTTTATTATTTAAAACTTGTCAGAGTTCCTGTTGTGGCTTAGTGGGTTAAGAACCAGATGCTCTCTTTCCGAGAATGCGGGTTCTATCCCTGGCCTCCCTCAGTGGGTTAAAGATTTTGCATTGCTGCAAGTTGCAGTGTACGTCGCAGATGTGGCTCAGATCCAATGTTGCCATGGCTGTGGCATAGTCCTGCAGCTGTGGCTCAGATTCAACCCCTAGCCTGGAAACTTCCATGTGCTGCAGGTGCAGACATAAAAAGAAAAAAAAAAAAAAAAAAAGACTTCTTATTTTGGGTTGGAAAACAGATTTCTTTTCATTTCCTTTTATCACCTCTTCAGGAATACAGAAGAGACCCCAATGTTTCTGTTAATCACAAATTAAAAATAATGTATTTTATACACAGGGAGTAATTAAGTAGGCTAAATTAAATTACCCCAATGGTAATTTCCCCCTTCACTTTTACTAGTTATTGATGTATAGGTTTGGTTGTTTTTAAGATGACATTTACTTTCAAAATTTAAAAATTTTGGTTAATTTGAATTTTTCAGGTATCACTAGAATTGCCTGATTTTGCAAGGAATGAGAGGTGATGCAAAAATTAGCAAATGTTTGGTGTTTCCTCAGTATGTAACATAGGAGAGATAAGATCTGTATATAAATAAGTGTAATATAATTCAAAATGTAATAGGTGCAGTTGAAGAGTTTATAAGAATAGAAAAAGAGGACCTAGATAATAGTTGAATTAGGGGAGTACAGAAAAGACTTTGTGGAGAAGATGTTTCTTTTTCCTTGTTTGTTTTTGTCTTTATGGCCACACCTATAGCATATGGAAGTTCCTGGGCCAGGGATTGAATCCGCGCTACAGCTGCAATCTATGCTGCAGCTGCTGCTATGCTGGACCCGTTAAAGCCACTTCAGGTTTCAGATTCCTGCCTCTGCTGTGACCTGAGCCACTGCGATCATATTTTTAACCCACAGCACCACAGGGAGAACTCCAGAGAGGATGGTATTTGAACAGACCTTGAAGATGGCCATAATTGTCACAGAATGGGGCAGAATTTTTTGTGTGATACAGAATACTGTGAATACAAAGTATAGGAGTAAGAAACCCCAGGGCTTATTTTAAGAGCAGAAAACTATTTGACTTGGCTTGTGGGAGTTACAAAAGGCTGGGTAATAACTGAGGTCTGTCTGTGGATTTTTTTTTTTTTTGTTTGTCCCTTATAGTTTGGAAAAAGTTTTTTCACATCTATGAGTGTTTTTAGCTGGATATTAGTCTTGATATTTCCTGTTGTCTTATACCTTATCTGACTTTTCACACATGTATGGTACTAACCTGGTGCTCGATACATTTGAATAGGTGACCTTGTAGAGTAAGAGGGCCAGAATTAGTTGGAACAGTTAGGTTGGGACTAGTTTATCAAGGGTGTTGAATGTCATTTTAAGATATTTGTATTTTATTCCATGATTGGTATAGCACTAGTAAAAATTCTCTAGCAAAATAGGGAGATGATTAGAACTTGAATATAAGAGTATACTACTCTTTGATGGCATGATGTGGCCATCCTTCTGTGAAGGATGGGTTAGAGTTGGAAGAGGTTGATAGAAACAGTTTAGAAATCATCAGGTCTTGGAGTTCCCATTGTGGCACATGCATGTGGTTGCAGGTTCTATCCCTGACCTTGCTCAGTGGGTTAAGGATCTGGCATTGCCGTGAGCTGTGGTGTGGGTCGAAGACATGGCTCGGATCTGGCGTTGCTGTGGCTGTAGCGTAGGCCAGCAGCTATAGATCCGATTAGACCCCTAGCCTGGGAACCTCCATATGCCGCAGGTTCGGCCCTAAAAAGATAAAAGACAAAAAGAGAGAAATCATTGGGTCTTTGAACTAAGGTGTAGTGGACAAGGATAGCAAGCTTGACAGGTTTTGGGAGACGTTTAAAGGTTAGAACGAATAAATCTTGGTAAGTGTTTCTCTGTGGGAGAGTAAGGTAATTTTAAGATAGTGCAGAAGTTTAAGGCCTAGTAGTATGCAATTATCAGAGGTGGTAAAGCTGTTAAGTTTTAGCTGTAAACCAGGTATAATTTTAGAACATAGGACATGGAAATGTTGTCTTGTCTTCTATCAAAATACTGGAATTTCTTTATAATTCTGATAGCAGACTAGGGCCCAGTTAACACTGGACTCTTCTGCTTCAAATAGTTGAGTTTCCAAAATGAGTTTAGTACTGCTCTCTAGTACCTGACATATGCCTGCTCTTGTAAAACCTTTCTTAGTAGTATTTCTACTGTAATGGAAGTTCAGAAAGATATAACCTTTGAAATTAATTTTGATAATCTCATTAAATTCACTTAACTGATTAAACAGTAAAGATTTATAATGATTTATGTTTTTTTAAAATGTTATGTCATGAATATTTTACCACGATTTTATTTTTTATTTTTTTGTCTTTTTAGGGCTGCACCCATGGCATATGGAGGTTCCCAGGCTAAGGGTTGAATCTGAGCTACAGCTGCTGGCCTATGCCACAGCCATAGCAACACCAGATCCCAGCTGGGTCTGCGACCTACACCACAGCTCATGGCAATGCTGGATCCTTAACCCACTGAGCAAAGCTAGGGGTTGAACCTGCATCCTCATGGGTGCCAGTCAGATCCGTTTCTGCTAAGCCACGATAGGAACTCTGATTTATAATGATTTAAATGTTAATTTTAGTTGGCACTGAGAGCTAGTTTGCCTTCTCCCTTTTCCCTTTCTACTTCTTCCCTTTCCCTAGTTCTTTAGCTCCTCCTGATGTTTTCTGGATCTTTTTAGTTTATTCTTTCTCACAATTAGAGTATTCTGCATAAAATCTGTATGCATGTCCCTATGGTTGAAGGTGAATTTGATTAAGAGGAAAAGATGAGAGGAATTCTTCTTATAGAGCTCCGTAAAACTCTGCATTTATGATTCTTTTATGTCATTGTGTGTTTAATATCTTTTTAAAAAATAAATTTTATTGGCATATAGGTGACTTATATTGTTGTATTAGTTTCAGGTGTACAGCACAGTGAATCAGGCATACGTATAAATCTGTTCTTTTTCAGATTCTTTCCCCATAGAGGCTGTCACAGAGTATTGAATGGATTTCCCCAAGCTATATAGTAGGTCCTTGTCATCAGTTAATTTTGTATATGGTAGTGCGTTAACACTTTTTTTGAGGGTTCCACAACCAGCCTCACGTTTGAAGACTCACTAGAAGAACTCACAGCTGTATTCATGGTTACGGTTTATTAGAAATTATATGATACACAACAGGACTATCAAGGGAAAAAGATATGTCAGTCAGAATCTAGAGGAATCCAAGTGCAGGTTTCCAACATCGTCCCTCCCATAGGAGTGGGCTGAATAGAACAGTTTCTCCAGCACTGTTAACACTTGTACATTGTTTCTGGCCAGCAAAGCCTGCTTTAAGATTTCAAATCCAGGATTTTTATTGGGAGCTAGTCATAGAAGCACTCTCTTCCTGCATAACTCTTTACAGCTATTGAAATTCCAGACTCCCAGAAGGAAAGCAAGTGTTTGCCATAATCATATAATTTATAAGCAAGCTAGGCAAGCTGGTACCATATCCCAACTGGGTAAAACAGCCTTAATCAATCTTAGGAGCATTGCAGAAGCGAAGTTCCTAGGTGCCAGTCTCACAAGCCGACCCTTCTAAAGACTTCAGTAGCAAATCTACCATGTTAACTCCCCTGCAGAATTACCATTCCTCTTTTGCAGTTCTAGGCTGCCATATTGCCGTTGCAACTTTCTGAATTTTAGACTCATTTAATACCATCTTAACTTTTAATATAACTTAAGTTTGTACTAGATCTGAAGATATTCCTTCCCTTTCTGATTGTGGCCTCAGTCAGGGTCTTCAAGTATTAAAAATTGTCAGAGGAAAAGTAAGATATACTCTTGTATAATAACTCTTTCATGGAGTGGAATGGCTTGTCTGTGGACCCAGAAGCCTGAGATTTTCTACCCCTGTCCGGCTGAAATGACAGCCACAAGACCAGTGCCATTTTCAAATGTGTTCTTACCATGCGACTGTTAATATACTTCCAGTTATTTGTGTATTTTTGCATGTCTCGTCTTTTTTGTTGTCATTTACTGAGATTTTAGAGCAAAGAGGTTTTTCTTTATATTTTGCTCGGTTTCCCTTTTTCATAAACATACATTCTTTTTTAAGAATTAACCTGTACATCAGGAAGAGAGCATTTTTTAGAATTATAGAACATGAAGGATCTCTGGAATAAGTAAAAATTGTTTGTTGGTTGTGTGGAACAATTTTAGTTTCTCTCACTATGAAAAGGATGAGCAATACGTAGCATAAGTCATTTTAGAAGATTGGGATATATTTTATTTTTATCAGAGTAAAGATTTTTTTTTTTTAATTTACCTAAGTATGTTTTGCCCTCTTTTCTCCCCGTGAATATTTTTTGTCTAAAAGAGAGTAAACTGTATAGTCATATTGTTGTGGCAACATCCTCAGCACCTTAGGGATAAGAATAATTTTTCCTCTGACTGGCTTATTTATTTATTTTGGCTGCATCTGCAGCATGTGGAAGTTCCTAGGCCAGGGATCCAATCTGCGCCACAGCAGTGACCCAAGCTGCTGCAGTGACAATGCCAGATCCTTAACCCGCTGTGGCACAAGGGAAATCCAGTTATAGTTTTTTAAGCTTTCACTTGAGATGCTCTGGACTGTTTCTAAAATCTCTGGGAAATTGGGAAGAATTTGTATAGAAAAGAAAATTGTCCTGTTCCTCAAAGTTGTTCAGGGGAGAAGTATTCAAATTGATGCCATAGAAAGAATAAGCAAATAATTATTTATATGCAATATTTTACTAGTTTAAAATTCATCAATTTAAAAATTTCAGTTATTTATATACCTCTAAGTAAAAACACTGCTGTTTAAATTGTTTTTTATCACTTAAAATATTTATATTAGAATTCACATTATTTTCCTTGTGATGAATACTTTTAAGATCTACTCTTAGCAATTTCAGTTATGCAGTAAAGTATTATTAACTATAGAACTATATTAGCTACAGTTTCACATTTTTATATTAGAAATTTTACTTAGAATTTAGACTTTTTGTGTCCTACACCAATAACTATAGAACTGTCTTAGCTACAGTGTCATATTTTTATATCAGAAATTCTACATTAGAATTTAGACATTTTGTGTCCTATACCATTAAGAGCTGGTGATACAGTGATATTGTTTGTATTTAAAGAGAGTGCTTCGCTATTGGTTCTGGGATTTCAGTTCTTTTGCCTGTTACACATCTTGGGTTTAGTAATTTTCTGCAGTGTGCATTAAGGTATGGGACAGAAAGAAAGGGTAAAACTTTGCTTTACATGATTCAAGTGCTCACAATAGTTTTGTAAGGTAGGTTTTATTAATTCTTTTTTTTCTGATGATCGTTGAGGCTTCGGGTAGTTTAAATAACCTGCTGCAGGTAGCACAGTTTGCGAGTGGTGAAGATGGATTTTCTTTTTTTAAACAGTTTTATTGAAGTTGGAAGTATGATTTATATTCTGTAAAGTTCATCCTTGTAAGAGTAGAGCACAATGATTTTTAGTAAATTTATAGAGTTGTGTAGACATTCTCACAATCTGGTGACTCATGAAGTTGAACAACTTTTCATATGATTATTAGTCATTTGTGTATCTTCTTTTGTGAAATGTCTATTCATGTTTTGCCCTCGTTTTAAGTTGATAATTTATCTTTCGTAAGGGATTTTACGTACAGGTTCTTTTTTTCTCGGAAGTTCCTGGGCCAAGGGATTGAACCTACACCACAGCAGAGACTCAAGCCTCTCTAGTGACAACACCAGATCCTTAACCTGCTGTACCACAAGAGAACTTTTGGATATAGAGTCTTTATTCATATATACGATATAGAAAGATTTCCTATTTCTTTTTCTTAATGGTCTTTCTGTTTTCTTGATGTCCGTTGAAGAGCAAATTTTTTTTTTTTTTTTTAAGCTATTTCTTGGGCTGCTCCCACGGCATATGGAGGTTCCCAGGCTAGGGGTCGAATTGGAGCTGCAGCCACCGGCCTACGCCAGAGCCACAGCAACGCAGGATTCTAGCCGCGTCTGCAACCTACACCACAGCTCACGGCAATGCCGGATCGTTAACCCACTGAGCAAGGGCAGGGACCGAACCCGCAACTTCATGGTTCCTAGTTGGATTCGTTAACCACTGAGCCACAATGGGAACTCCAGGAGCAAATGTTTTTGATGAATTCAGTTTATCTTTTTTCTTTTAAGGATTTTTGCTTTTAATGTATTTAAGAAATATTTGCCTAATCCAGGGCCACATAGATTTTTTTCTTCTTGAGCAGGATTAACAAACCCAGCCTGTAGACCACACCTGGCCCACAGCTTGTTGTTGTAGTGTTTGATTGGAACATAGCCACACCCGTTCATTTACTTAAGGTCTGTGACTACTTTCTCTCTATATTGACAGTTGAGTAGTTGCTACAGAGATTGTGTGGCCCAGGAAACCTAAAGTATGGCCCATTTCAAAAGATGTTTGCTGAACCCTGTTTTAGTTTTAGTTTATAGTTGTGTCTATGATCTAGTTTGTGTGTGGTATAAAGTAAAGATTTGAGTTCACTTTTTTTATCCCGGTACCATTTTTAAAAAGATTTTTATTTTTTTCTATTATAGTTGATTTACTGTGTTCTGTCAGTTTCTACTATAAGAATGTGACCCAGTCATACATACATATATGTTCTTTTTCTTACATTATCCTCCATCATATTCCATCACAAGTGACTAGATATAGTTCCATGTGTTATACAGCAGAAGCTCATTGCTTATCCATTCCAAATGCCAATAGTTTGCATCTACTAACCCCAAACACCCAGTCCATCCCACCATTTCCCCCTTCTCCTTGGAAACCACAAGTCCAAGTCCATGAGTTTCTTTTCTGTGGAAAGGTTCATTTGTGCCATATATTAAATTCCAGACATAAGTGATATCATATGGCGTTTGTTTTCCTCTCTCTGACTGACTGACTTAACTGTGAGAGTCTCTAGTTCCATCCGTGTTGCTGCAAATGGCATCATTTTGTTCTTTTTTATGGCTGAGTGTTATTTCATTGTGTATATATAACATATCTTAATCCATTCGTCTGTCAGTGGACATTTAGGTTGTTTCCATGTCTTGGCTATTGTTAATAGTGCTGCAGTGAACATATGGGTGCATGCGTCTTTTTCAAGGAAAGCTTTGTTGGGATATATGCCCAAGAGTGGGATTGCTGGGTCATGTGGTAGTTCTATATTTAGTTTTCTAAGGTACCTCCATATTGTTTTCCATAGTGGTTGTACCAATTTATATTCCAGCAGTGTAGGAGGGTTCCCTTTTCTCCACACCCTCTCCAGCTTTTGGTTTTTGTTTGTTTTTGTTTGTTTGAAACTCTTTTCTCCCATTCCATAGATTGTCTTTTTTTTTTTTTTTTTTTAAATGTTTTCCTTTGCTGTGTGAAAGTTTGTCAGTTTGATTAGGTTCCATTTGTCAGTTTGATTAGGTTCCATTGGTTTATTTTTGCTTTCATTTCTGTTGCCTTGGGAGACTGACCTGAGAAAACATTTGTACGGTTGATGTCAGAGATTGTTTTGCCTATGTTCTCTTCTAGGAGTTTGATGGTGTCTTGTCTTAACATTTAAGTCTTTACGCCATTTTGAATTAATTTTTGTGCATGGTGTGAGGGTGTGTTCCAGTTTCATTGACTTACATGTGGCTGTCCAGTTTTCACAGCACCACTTCATGAAAGGACTGTCTTTTTCCCATTTTATGTACTTGCCTTCTTTGTTGAAGATTAATTGACCATAGGTTTGTTTGTCTGGGTTTGTTTCTGGGTTCTCTCTTCTGTTCCATTGGTCTATATGTCTCTTTTGGTTCCAGTACCACACTGTCTTGATTATTGTAGCTTTGTAATAGTGTCTGAAGTTTGGGACAGTTATGCCTCCTGCTTAGTTTTTTTGTTTTTCTTTAGGATTGCTTTGACAATTCTGGGTTTTTTATGGTTCCATATAAATTTTTGGATTGTTCTTTCTAGTTCTGTGGAAAATGTTATGGGTAATTTGATAGGGATTGCATTTAATCTGTAGATTGCTTTGAGCAGTATGGCTATTTTTATGATATTAATTTTTCCAACCCAGGAGCATGGAATATCTTTCCATTTCTTTGAATCCTCTTTAATTTCCTTGATTAATGTTTTATAGTTCTCAGCATATAAATCTTTCACCTCCTTGGTCAGCTTTATTCCTAAGTATTTAATTTTTTGGGGTGTGATTTTAAAAATTATTGTATTTTTTTATATTCCTTTTCTAATACTTCATTCTTAGTATACAGAAAGGCAGCTGATTTTCGAATATTAATCTTGTATCCTGCTACTTTGCTGAATTCGTTGATCAGTTTGAATAGGTTTTGTGTGGCGTCCTTAGGGTTTTCTGTATATAAAATCATGTCATCTGCATAGAGTGACACTTTTACTTCTTCTCTTCCCATTTGGATACCTTTTATTTCTTTTGTTTGTACAGTACCATTTGTTGAAAAGGCTGTCCTGTAAAGTAATGAGTCATATTCCTTTTCCTGCTTTTAGGATTTTCTCTTTGTTTTTGGTTTTCGTCAGTTTCGTTATGCTATATCTAGATTGGGGATCTCTCTCTTTTTTTTTTTTTTCCTTTCCAATTTTTCTTTCTTTTCTTTTTTGTCTTTTTGCCTTTTCTAGGGCCGCTTCCACAGCATATGGAGATTCCCAGGCTAGGGGTCTAATTGGAGCCGTAGCCACTGGCCTACACCAGAGCCACAGCAACGTGGGATCTGAGCCACGTCTGCAACCTACACCACAGCTCACAGCAACACGGGATCCTCAACCCACTGAGTGAGGCCAGGGGTGGAACCCGCAACCTCATGGTTCCTAGTTGGAGTCATTAACCACTGCGCCACGACAGGAACTCCATCCAATTTTTCTTTTTTTTAATTTTAATTTTTAAAGTTTTCTTGAAGTATGGTTCATTTATGATGTGATAATTACTGCTGTACAATAAAGTGATTCAGTTGTACATACACACATATTCATTCTTTTTCAGATTCTTTCCCCGTATGAGGATTTCTTTATACTCATGTTACTTTGGTTTGTTGAGTTTCTTAGATCTGTAGATTAATATTTTTTATGAAACTTGGAAAGTTTTAAGCCATTATTTTTTAAATTTTACTGTAACTTTTCTGGAACTCCCATTGTGTGAATCCTGGTATGTTTGATGTTGTGTACATGTTTCCAGTGCACTGTTCATTTTTCTTCAGTCTTTTTTCCTCTGTTCTTCGGATTGTATATGTTATCTTTAATTTTACTGATTCTTTATGTAATATTGAGTCTCTTCTTCAAACCATCTAGTAACTTTCATTTCACTTATACTTTTCAGCTCGAAATTTCCCTTTGGTTCTTTTTTAACGGCTTACATTTTTTTGGTGATATATACTGTAGTCATTGTTGCTATACATATGTATTATATTAAACTTCTTAAGCATAGTTTCCTTTGTTTCTTTGATCTTCTAATAACTTTTAAAATCTTTGCCTGCTTAATCTAATAATATCTGGTCCCTCTTGGACACATCTACTGGATGCCCTTCCTACCCCCTGAGAATGGGTTACAGTTTCTTATTTCTTTGGCTCACAATTTTTTTTTTTTTTTTTGTCTTTCTGCCATTTCTAGGGCTGCTCCCACAGCATATCAAGGTTCCCAGGCTAGGGGTCTAATCAGAGCTGTAGCCTCCAGCCTACACCAGAGCCACAGCAATTTGGAATCCGAGCCATGTCTGCAACCTACACCATAGCTCACGGCAATGCCAGATCCTTAACCCACTGAGCAAGGCCAGGGATCCAACCTGCAACCTCATGGTTTCTAGTCAGATTTGTTAACCACTGAGCCACGACGGGAACTCCAGACAATTTTTTTTTGATTGTGAACATTTTACATAGTATAGCAAGTATATTCTAATTTTATTAATTTTTCTGCAGGGGTGGTAGTGTTGGTTGTTTCATTCATTCTTTTTTTTTTTTTTTTTTTTTTTTGGCCATCCCCATGGCATGCAGAAATTCCTGGGGCTAGGGATTGAACTTGAGCCACAAGAGTGACAATGCTGGCTCTTTAACCACTTTGCCACCAGGGAACCCCCATTCAGTCTTTTGTAAAGTAACTTTTGTGGACTCTTTCTGCAGAATTTGTCTTTGCCAGAGTTTATGGCTATTGATGTATCTCCTCAGCTTTTAAAATTCATATATTTTTTACCCTGGCTTACTAGAGTTCACTCCTGTGTCTGTTGCTTAGTGCTTAGCTAATGGTTATCTGGAGGTTGTGCTTAGACACCTTGAGACAGTAAAGCTTTTACCCTGCTAGTAAATTGTGTGCATTTGGTGAGCACATTCAAAGTTGAGGCTGTTATTAAGTTTGCTTCCTTTACTTTCTGTTAGGTCTTCTCTGGTCTCCTTGTGCATGTGTGCAGGGTTCCAGTTAGCTGGGGATGTTTGAGAGCTTGCTATCTTTCAGGTCTCTACTTTTCCTTGTGCTTGCTGTCACCGTGCCAGTCACCTGGCATTTTGGGGGAGTTTAGGGCCTTATGGACCTCCCCTATACATATGTGCTGCCTCCTAGTCAGCCCAGGTTATATGGAGGGCATCAGTCCTCTCATCAGAATATGTGAATTTATCAAATCCCTTTATGGCTTTCTCCTTTTCAAGATCTTGTTATATTTCTAGGGAGACCTCAGGTTTGTGGCTTGCCTCAGTTGGTATGGTAATCTGAGGCTACAAAATCTGTAAGATTTTCTGTTTCCTGATGGGTGTGGGTATTCTGCTCACTGCTCCAAAGTAAAGTCAGCTCCCTTTAGGAGTGAATCTGCTGATTATCACAGCCGACCTTACCTTGCTTGTACCATAACATTGGTGGAGCAGGGGGAGGGGATAGAGGCAGTTTCTGGTAAGATGCCAGGCTTCCACTGTTTTTCCCAAGAAGTTCAATTTCTTTTTCATAAATAAACTCTCCTCATTGTGTTTTTTACCTTTGGTTGATTTCCAGAACACAAAATGTTTGTTTTTTGAACAGCTTTATCCAGTTTTAGAATTGTTTTTCGAGGGCAAGATTTTATATTCCTTTACCAAGTAACAACTACTTCACAGCTTGGATTCTGAAATTTAGAAATATTACATTTCAGAGCCAATCTGTAATTCGTTCTTTTGGGGATAGAGAACAACAAGTAATTTCTAAAAAAGAAGTGGTTGGACGAATCTTGTTTCAAAGCTTAGATTTCTAAGTAATATAAGACTTTTACATGTGTGTAGATAGCTCAAACTGAGGTTAATTGAGTGATTTGGTGGCTTTTGTGAAGAGTAGATGTGTTATTTTTTTAGAGTAACCAACTATTGTTGACAAAATACTTTTTTATAGTATTCCTCACTTCATAACAGTTTTATAAAGTAGGTGTTAAATTGTGATCATTTTACAAATAAGGAAATACATTTTTAGGTTAGTGACTTACCCATGCTCCCAACATTTATTTGTATGTAATATAGTACTTGACCCTATTTCTTCTGACTCTTGTTTTTTATACTTTGGATAATTACTTCTCTACTGTGGTCACAATTACTTTCAGACTCTTTGATAATCTTAGTGTATTTATTTTTGTAGGTGGTACCTGAAGTTAGAACAGTTCATAACCGTCTTCTAGCATTTTTACTAGAGCTCAAATTCTTTTCTTTCAAATGATAATCACTCTTAACTTATTGAAGAGCCCCTATTCATTCATGCAGTTGTTAAGCAAACTGGTAAGAATCAGAGAAAGAGATATCCCACGGCAGCTTCCTCTGCCAGCTTCCTCTTTTTTTCTTACTCCATAGATGCAGATTCTGCCCAAGAAGCCCCTGCATTGCAGAGGGACTGGAGATCTGTAAGATCTGTTTATTTCGCAATTGACAAGGGTAAGGGGGCCTTTTTGGGGGAGGCGCTTGGGTGCCCTGAATTTAGCTTTCTGAAGCTGGGCTAACATTTATTTTGGTATAACTTAAATTTCGTATTTTTAAAGACCCTTTATGAATTCTGTTTGTCCTACATCAATTTATGATGTTAAAAAGCATTATTATAATGGTGATTTTTTTAAAAAGTCCTGTTCAGAGCAACTGAGACAAACATGATTCATGCTTCTAAAATTCCAAATGTGGGATCATTTAGAATATAAATAATACTGAATATATGTAAGTAAAATTTTACTACAATGAAACATTTAATAAGTCTGTTTCTTTAGCCCGTCACAGTTATTCTTAATTAATCTGCTCTGTTCCTTTTCCATAAATCTTTCAATCTGTAGAGTGAAAAAGGGACTTGTGGATATGCCATAAACATTGTGGATGGGCGTGGTGTCTTTTTCTTGCTGCTAGAAATTAATACCTACTTTTCTTGAATTCTATGACCACCTTAGATGCCAGTGAAATTTGAGTTGTATCTCCAGAGCGTCCTGTATCTGTTTATTAGTACAGGTGTAAGGTGTACTTGGTGAATCTTATGGGCGTCTAGATAAGCTTTGTAGGTCTCACTTGGCAGGTTTATAGAACAAGTGCCAGAAATGGTGGTATTTATAATGGGATAGAATTAAAATAAGTGAGGAAGAATTTAATGCTCTCTTAAAATTGCAAAGCATTGGGCAGATAATTGCAGCTTTTATAGGTAGTTAAGAAGACTTGACTTGGTGTTAATCTGATGGGCTTATTTTTATATTTGAGGATATTGTTATGCCTGGTAGTAAAACATAGCTTTGTTTACCTAAAGATGTGTTGTACGTTTCTGTAATTTAAATAGATATTTTTAGTATTCTGTACCTGTCATATTCTTAAATGGTATTCTTTAAACATTAGTTTATAGATTTTTAAGAATTCACGAATATTATGTGTGTATTATCCATATCACTATTAATAAATGTTCCACTTTTTAGTGCCAACACATTGGAAAACTATTCTTATTCTTATACTTCTTAAATGACTTCTTCTTTTTTTTTTTTTTCTGTTTTCTTTAAGCCATAAGGATGAGTTTACCATTATTCCTGTATTGGTTGGAGCTCTGAGTGAGTCAAAAGAACAGGAATTCGGAAAACTCTTCAGTAAATATCTAGCGGATCCTAGTAATCTCTTTGTGGTTTCTTCTGATTTCTGCCATTGGGGTAAGTTTTAGATTTTAACATATCATGGTAGATATTATATACTTGTGGTTAAAGGTATCTTTTCATTCTAAGTTCTGATTTTCAGTTCTTTATCACTTTCCTCGGAAAGTTTTACTTTTAGCAGCAGTGTTTAAAGGTGAATAAAAAAGTCTTTTGATCATTTAAAAAGGATGAGATTGTAATAGAGGATTATGGATACATTTCCAAAGGCGACTGGTATAATTGGATTCACACTGTGAGGGCATCCTTGCTTAGACACTTAGGTTAGTGGGAGTTAAGATCTTTTAATCCTAGTTCCAGGTAGAGGGGTGTGATAGAGTCTATGAGTTAGTTTTTTTGGTGGGTAAAACAAATGTTCTTTAGAATGTAGAAGAGCACTGTGTGCTATGCCAGTCCTTTTCCACATTTCCTGTCTTTCTTTCTTTTTTTCCTTTGGTGCTTAATTTTTGCCCACAGTTGCCGTCAGTTTAGAGCTACCCTCCAAAGGTTCTAACGTGTTAGCTATTAGTATCGTAATCTTCATTGGTAATGGTTTATAAGGATAAGGACGTCTAAGAGATTTTTCTTATCATTGTGAATTAAAAGAATAAGGAAGCTTCACAGTGCATAGATCATAAAGGAAGTGAGACATGTATGGATCCTTCTTTTTTTTTTTTTTAATTCTTTGGATACAATTTGCTCTCATTTATCCATGACTGTTGTAGAATATTTCTGAACTCTGTTCTTTTTAGGACATCTCTTTGACTCATTTATTTACTGGTTTAAGGTTGCCAAGCCATATCTATTCATTCTTTAGTTATTTCTTTGATTATAGTGAAAACATAAGGCATAAGACCATAAATTTTAAGATAACATTGCTAGGATGGCCAGAAAAACATCCTTAATGAGATATAGGAAACCCTGGCTTTTACATGTCTTAGTGATTGCCAGAGTTGATTCAACATTTATCAGGCCTGATTAGTCTGGTTTCTTCTTCTCTTACCTCATGCCGTGCTATGTATGGCCTTGAAACTTCAGTTCCAAATAACACCCCCCCTAATGGTGTAGGTAAGAATTTCTGTCTAAGGCACCAATTTCTCATTTGGGGCTCGCTGTCCCCCAGGAGACATTTGGAAATGCCTGGAGACATTTTTTGGTCATCACAGCTGGGGTGGAGCAGGAGGTGGGGATGTTATTGGCATCTGATGAGTAGAGTCCAGGAAAGCTGTAAAATAAGCATCCTACATGTACAGGTCAGCCTCCCACATCAAAGAATTACCCTGCCCAAAATGTCAATAGTGCTTGGGTTTGGAAGCCCTGGTTTAGGGCATGCAGGTAGCTGTGCTACCTTGCCAAACTCCTTACGAGGCTCTCAGAGGTCTTTAATAAAAAATTTCATTTGCTAGTTGGTTTGCTACCTTTGGTAGAAATTATTTTTTATGTATGTAAATGTATTATTTAGATCTGGGTAGGTAGGTTCTTGAAAAGTTCTTTTCTTGGGAATTTTGAAGTTTAGTAATAAAACTAGGGAGTATCATTATTGGGAAAAATCTATTTTACTTAGTATTATGAATGTGTGTTGCTAATAAAGCATGTCCATATGTTTTAGAAAAACATGTCTTGAAGCATGTGTCCCCTCGTCACTTTTAAGGCTCTTATGAATCATTTGAAATCACTTTATGATTTAAATAATTTATTCTTCTGATATTGTTCTCAGGGTCTAGACTCTTCTTCTAGGTTGGCATCATGTGCAACCACAACATAAATCTACATAAAACATGAGATGTTTTAATATTGCTCTTTTATGTGGACTTTTGCGTTTTACCTCATTGATGGTTATAAAGCAAACAAATCCTCTTCCACTACTATATAAGTACAGTGTTGAAAGAGAAAAATATATTTTACTTCATATTCTAGCTAGATCCTCAGAGATTTAGGCCATTTGATCTCCTGATTTCTTGAAAATTTTAAAATTTAAATAGCAAGATAGGATTTTTTTGGTGATAATTACAAAAAAGAACTCAAAATTTCCAAAGGTTGGCGTTCCCGTCATGGCTCAGTGGTTAACGATTCCAACTAGGAACTATAAGGTTGTGGGTTCGATCCCTGGCCTTGCTCAGTGGGTTAAGGATCTGGCGTTGCTGTGAGCTGTGGTGTAGGTTGCAGACGCAGCTCAGATACCGCATTGCTGTGGCTCTGGCATGAGCCGGTGGTTACAGCTCTGATTAGATTCCTAGCCTGGGAACTCTGTATGCCACAGGAGCGGCCCTAGAAAAGGCAAAAAGACCAAAAAAAAAAAAAAAAAAAATCCAAAGGTTGATAAATATTAGCTATGGGAATCATTTAGGGACTAAAACATATTTACATTTATGTTTGTTGGTTAAGTAATAGAACTTTCCCAAGTGTTTAATTTTAAGTATCAGTATCACTAGCAATACTCATTTAAGTGCTTACATTGTACTTAAGGAAAGTGCTCTACTGATTCTTGTTAGGAAATTGAATGGAAGTTTGGGGGTAAGTGGAAAGAGTTACACAGACACTATTTCTAAACTGGTAGACTTCTTTCTACAATAGTAATAGTAACTGTCATTCTTGTAAATAAAGTAAGCTTCATTTTGTATTTTACATTCCTATTGAAATATTATGAATCATTGGCTAGTTATAGGTTAAACTGTCTTTACTTAGAAATTGTTTCAGGAGTTCCCCGTTGTGGCTCAGTGGTTAACGAATCCTACTAGGAACCATGAGGTTGCAGGTTCGATCCCTGCCCTTGCTCAGTGGGTTAAGGATCTGGCGTTGCCATGAGGTGTGGTGTAGGTCGCAGACGTGGCTTGAATCCCGAGTTGCTGTGGCTCTGGCGTAGGCCGGTGGGTACAGCTCCAATTGGACCCCTAGCCTGGGAACCTCCATATGCTGCAGGAAGCAGCCCTAGAAAAGGCAAAAAGGCAAAAAGGCAAAAAAAAAAAAAAAAAAAAAATTGTTTCATATTTTTCAAATTCATGCTCTCGTGACGTTGATCATCTTTTCTAAATTAATGAGTGCTATATTTCCATCTCAGAAGTCTAGCTTTTTCTCATGAAGATGATGCTTAGTAGTTTCTTCTTGTTTTAAAGATGCTATACTTGTTTTGATTTTTACCATGCCAAAGTAGTGATAACACTGAATTCTAAATCATTTCACAGGAAGGTTTCAGTTTCTCAAGTACTTGGAGATCTTAAAAGTTTTATTGAGTTAGGTTCTTAACACATCCCACATTTCTGAATAGCTGGATTTTGAAGAAAAATCACTTAATTGATTATGGTACAGTTGACAAATTACTCAGATATATACAGTGGAATTTTCTTTTGGTTTTGTTGGATAATATAGAATACTGACAGTATTGACATCTTTCATTTCTAGTGGTTGTTTCTTTTTATATAATATCCAGCTTCTGTGAAGAATGAAGCGAGAAACTTGGTAATAGAGACAGTTGGGAGATTTATATGTGCGTTATTGGAAGAATCTTGCCTTGTCAAGATTATTATTAACCCACGTCCATTATAAGAATGATGACTTTTTTTAAAGAATATTTTGTTTTAAAGATACTCATCTTTCAGATCCTATTGAGCTCTTATTTAGACTTGAAAGAGAATTTAGAGGTAAAAAATAGAAAGTTTAAAACACTCAGTTTCTCTTTTTGAGTGGGATAAGCAAAGGGAGAGTTAGGAGCCTAGATTTTATTGTGCCTCTCCCCAAGTTAAATGATGTTTTCTTGGTAATGTTTTTATGATCCTACCTCTTTTCATCTTTGCTGCTTTATCAGGAAGAGTGACATAAGTGAAAGGACGTTTGCTGCTAGTGTTTGACTTTTACGATGGTTAAGTAATGTTGTCCATATTCTTTGTGTACTTACCAAGTTCCACATCCTATAGGATAGATTCATAGAAGAAAATTTTGTCTGGGCCTATTTTAGTTTTTCTGATTAGTAAAATTTTGATTCTATTTCCTGTATTTCATTTTTGCCCTTCTCCATATATACCATTAATATTTGTATTTTCCTTAGCTCTCTGAAATTTTACTTTCAAATTTAGATTATTGACAACTTTCATTAATATAATTTTCAGTTAACTTCTGAGAAGTTTCTAAATGAAACTGGATCTAACAGAAATTAATTCTTTAAAAGTGGATCAGGCTTCTTTTAAATTATCCTTTTAAACGGTGATTTTGAGTTCCAGCCAGTTTTGATACAATTTATTTGGTAAATGTTAATGATATATTAGTTTGTTAAAATATGAATAAAGTTTATACTACAGTCAATTCAGCAATTTTGGATTTTTATCTATAAACTTTAACATTTGTCTGGGTTTACATAATTTCCTTTTATAAATATGTGCCACTATTAAAATTGGCATTCTCCTTTAATACTTATACAATTTATATCTTTATTCAGATTTCTAGTTAATATATATTAATAAATGATTATTCATGCATACTCTTCTTCCTTTCTGTTGTTAGTCTCTTGAGTATGAGGGTATAACTATTTTCTACATATTTAAATTGGTTTGAGTGTAAATTAGCTCATTCCTAAAATATATCTTATTCAGGCTTTCGTATTTGTCAAATATTGGTACATGCTGATTTTACATCTTTAGGTTTTTGATCTTTTGCAAGTTTGAGATAAAGCCAATAGAACTAAGACTTGAGAATGAAAGGACTATAGTATTTTGCTTATAAAAATGACTCTCATATTTTATGCTTCTTAGATAATTTTTTAAATGAAATACATTTATTCCTTGGTAGTGATTTCAATAATGAATGTTCCCCAGTTTAGGTCCTTAGTGCAGAGTGGCCTGATAATTTATCTCGCAGTTTGTTGTGAGGTTTAACTCAAATATTTGAAAACATTTTAACATGTAAACATAAAGTGATAAAATGTATAACAGTACAATTGTTACTGGACATTACATCTCAAGAGTCTGCCTTACTGATCTTTTGGGGGCTTTATAGAACAATTTTCCAAGCTATTGTTTATTTCTGCTAGCTAGTATATAGCTTAATGTTGAGGTATCTAATTTTTTTCCCCCTTTTTTTGGTATTTCGAAAGTAGTGTTGGTTCTTGTACCATTCATTTGTTACGTTTGTCCTCATTAGTTGATTGTTGTGTGTTAAACAGACATCCCTGGAGCTTATTCTCCACACTCTGTGAATCCACTCATTAATCACCAGTCACCTTTGGAGATGGGAAAATTACTTACCTGTATTTCTTTTTCTCAGAAAGCGTGCTCTGGAATGGATTCACAAATGAGCTACCCTCCTTCCCTCAAAGAGTAAGGTTTCTGCTTTACAGGATTTTTTGTTCTTGGGTTATTTTTCCTCTCATCTTTTGAATTTGAAAAGAACTGAGGGAAGGCACCTGAAGAAACTACTGACATACTCACTAGGGGAGTTCCAAAGCTTGTGCCTGCCCCTAAGGGCAGTGTCAATGGCTCTTAAAGCTAGAAAGCTCATACTTGGAGTTGAAACAGGGGCTCAAAGAATCCATTTTCCCAGTGTACCTTCTGAAAGGATAAGTTTCAGGTAAGTAATTTTCTCTTACTATGTGATATGCTTTTTTCATACGTATAAAAGTCCAGTTCTCCAGGTACACAGGCAACTGTATTTGTTCAGTTTAGATGCATACACTTTACTGAATGTTAGAAATATTGTAAAACAAAATATGTCTGCTCATGAGATACATGAAATCATCATATATTTTAAATGAACAATAACTATTTAAAGGTGCATTTATGATCAGTATATTGTGGTAGTGTTGTCATTTCTTTTATTTCTTATTAAATAAAATCTTGATTAAAACTATTTTTTATTTTTTTCATAATTGGAAACAAAAAAGATTTTTTGAACTCAAATTCAAAGTAATGTTTAACTGAACTTTTTTGTGTGTGTGTGTACTCATGTGCACACACACATTCATACGTATGTATGTACATTTAGGCTAGGATGATGATAACTATTTAAATTAGATGCTTTCTTTAAGTATAGGGGACCAGAATGAATTACTCAAGTAATTTTGAAATACTTCTATAATTAAAAAAAAATTGTGAGGCAATTTGAGCTGTTACATTTTTTCAGTTTTATAGCTATATGAGTACGGAAATAGCTTCTTAACTGATACATTCTTTAGAGTGTACCAGATATTTCTACTCATTTCTTCAGCTACTAAATGCGAGGTGGCAACTAAAAAGTAGTAAAAAGTAGATAGCAGAATATTAAACATCTGCTTATTGATTTTCTGTGTATTTTGTCATTTTTATTAAATCACATTCAGTATTTTAAACATTCTGTGTAGTTCTCTCTTACTTCATAAGTAGTTTTTAAGTGAAAGTTGTATTGAAAATGGTCCATATGAACAAGACAGCATTTTACAATATAGGTATACTTTTGACTTATGTATAAGGCAGATTTGACCTACTTTAGCCATTTGAAATAGCTTTTCTGAACTTGGAAATAAGTAGAAAAGACTTTTGAGTAGCAAATATCACAAAGTACGTGGATTTTGCTCTACACCTGAGAGTAGTAGTCTTCAGATAAGACAAGTATGTCGTAGTCACAGAGATTATTGACAACTAAAACTAGCAGTTATCACCAGAAGCAAGAAAAAAAGAATGTCTTAGTATAAACGTGAGGCATTTCAAGTTTAAGAATATTCGTCCTGATTTCTTCCAAGGGTATTATTCTTAACTACAGTGACAGTGAGTTTGAATTTTCTTACCCAAGATTATTTCACAGAAGATTTTGGGCAGCTTTATCAAAGGAACTTTGAAATAGAAGTTTAGTACCAGTGAATTGACCAAGTTATTGTGATATGGCTTTGAGCCTTCTGATAGCCACCTGGCAAATAGGAAAACTAGGGTGAATTACATAATTCTCATTGTTAGGTAGGAGGAAGTACATTCTTTAAAGAAAAACAAAGCTATACCTAACTCTAAATTTTGAAGGAAGTGTCTGATGAATTATTTAATATAGGGGCACTGAGTGATGAATCGTCACTGGTTAAGAACTTTTTATCTGTATCTTGAACATTATTACATAATATCAAACTATTTTCCAGAGTGTATACCAGCTGCATTCTGGTCACAGTACATCCTTTACAACTTTTGGTCTGGTCAGAAATTTTATTATTTAAGAATTTTTTTAGTGCAAGGACTGTAATGTATCTCATAGTTATGGCAACATATAGTAATCTTCAATGCTTACATAAAAAGCTTGTTATTTTTCAGAATGCAGGTAATTGTCTCAGTACCCTATTGCTTGATTCCAGGGTATCATATCAAGATGTGACATTGATATAATAATAGCTTGGGGGGGGGAATAAACTGCCGCATTAATAGTGTATGTAAAAAAATTAACGTGAAAGTTAAGGAAATATGGTAAATTGTAGAAAAGTGACCATCAGAGATGATTAGCATCAACAAGTTAATGAAATGTTAAGAACTATGATGTGTGGTTTTTCTGAAAAAGAACATCAAAAGGGTTTATAATGTTGCATGGCTCATTATTTATAAGATAATATTTTTTAGTAAAGGTAAATAGAAAACTTACAAACCATAATTATCCAGCCAAAGAAACCTGTGTCCTCAGGTGTGAGGAAAATAATTGGATCTGTGCACTTTGCTCTAAAATTGAAGTACAAGATGCATAGTGTGTATGTACACGATTAATGTACTCTGATACCTTTAGAATTGCGTTTTGATGAATCTTTAAGGTCTATTAAACTAATGAGTTCTCAGAAATAAAGGCATTCCTGAAAAATAGGTTTTAGATATATTTGAAATACAACATAGTCAGTTGAATAATAACCTGCAATTAATTGTGAATATATTTAACTTCTGGCTTTTATATGACTATGGTAGGAAGCAAAATTTATTTCCTGAGCCTTTTGTTTTCTGCCTCTTTTTAAGCTTCTTCCATTTTACCTTCTCTGTTCTTCAGAGAATAGCTAAACATTGAATGTTCTGTGCTTGTATCTTTATTGAGATATTGTCAGAGTTGGAATGTTTGTTGTATTTATACTTTTGTGTATCCTACTTAAAGGCACTTGTGTGGATCCTTTTCCAAGTAGAAAGTTGTGCAAAAATCAGTTAAATTTTTTATCAAGGTCATAAAAATCATACAAGCCACATATATCTCTGATCTACATGTTTTGTTTTGTTTTTTCTGTAGTAGAGATTAAATCTTTGCACTTGTGCAACAGAAGCTAAGCTTTCATTGATTTGTTACATTGAGATCATTTCCTTAAGCCAGATTTTCTTGGATCGAATTCTTTGGGTTACTTTCCATTATAGACAGATATAATATGTTTAACAATGCTTCTAACTTTTAAGCTGTTTTGTTTCCTTAGTCTTTTGTATTGCTTGTGACTTTAAGGTTTTACAGTTTGAAATAATTTTTAACATCATAAAACATTGATGATAAATCATTTCTTTATTACTACCTTCCCAAATATGCCTTTTATTTTTATGTATGAGGGCTCTTGGGAATGATTCTCTCAGAGGCTTAAGCTGTGCTTTGCCTTCCATGAGAACTGAAATTATTTGGTAAGCGCTTGCTTTCTTTTTAGCTTCTAATTTTTCCCTATTTTATTTTGTACATGATATTTGTTTCAAGGTCAAAGGTTCCGTTACAGTTACTATGATGAATCCCAGGGGGAGATTTATAGATCCATTGAACATCTAGATAAAATGGTAAGTCCTTCAGGTGTGGGGTTTTAATGCTCTAAGATTTTTTTCCTTTAATTTCAGATTAGTGATTCAAGACTTAATATGTTGACATATATAATGGGCTAATAATATCCCTCTTTCCCTATCTTTAACTAAATGTTTGAAATGCTTTTTTTCATACATATAAAAGTAATCATGAATATTGATTATAAAAATAATCCCTGTTCTATTAGTAGAAATTTCCTTCATCTTAATTTTATTTGATTAATTATACTTTGAATAATTAGTTACACATTTTAGATACCATGTGGGAGAATGTCTTCTTAGCTTTAGGACAACAAGCTACTAATGTCATTAGTTACAGTTAAGCAGAAACAACCATAGCAAATTCCTAGTTTATTTTATTATTTAATTCTATTTTTTGGCCATTTGGATTTTTCTTAAATGGAATTTGAATTAGTTTTAAATAAGAATTTAAAAATATGATTGTATTCTTAAGTAGCCCAGGAGTACAGTAGACATGGATTCTGCTGTCATATTCCTTGAGGTAGTATGGTAGTCACAGTACCTCTTTTGATATTTACTATTTAATATTTTAAGTAATGTTTAATATTTTAAGGCCATACAAATAATTTTGGAATCTACTTATAAACGGAATATTAAATCTAGCAGATATATCGCTAACTTGCTCTGATCTTCAACTGATCATTTCAATTTTCTTATCCTCAATTTGTCACCTCTGAGATAAGAAATTTGGAGAAACTTGATCTCTAAATTGTCTTTAAACTGTCAGCGTTTAAGTCTGTGATCTGTCAAAGTCAACTTTACCAGTGTGAAAAGCTTTATATGTTTTAGTGTGAGAGTTTTTGGTTTAAAACAGATAAAAAATTTTAGTAAGGCACCTGGATCTGAAACTATAAGTAGATTATATTGAGTAGTATATTTTGTTGAAAGCCAAATGGAATGAATGCAAATTTAGATACCTAGGAGATTTTATCATATTTAAATTTATCTTGTTACTTTAAATTTAATTATGGCCTAATACTTTTACCTTCAGAATTTTGTTTGGGTTTTAATTCGCTAACTTTTCCTTTTCATCTTTTCAGTATTCCTAATTCAACAACTTTTCCTTTTGTTGTGTTGTCATTTCAGTCAATTGATTTCTTTTCTGGCCACTATTTCTAATCTTGTTTTTCTGAGGTTTAGTTCTCAGTTGTCTCAGAAAACTTTTTTGATTCTGTATCGTCTATTTTCTTCATATAGCAGATGATTAATGAATATCTACTGATTGTCTGATACCGTGAAGTGCTGAAGATACTAAGAAGAGAAACATGGTCTCTGACTTAATGGATCTTATAGATTGGACAGACTTAGAAAGAAGCTATTACAGTGCAGAGATGTGAGATGTTTAGGAGGCAGCGTGGACACACTGGTCTTCTTACTGTTCCTTGATATGCCATATTTGTGCCTAGCTTAGGGCTTTTGCCCTTTTTGCCCCGGACTGGCTCACTTTATGGCTTTGGTCAGTTTTCACCTTCCCAGTGAGGCCTACTGACCACTTTATTTAGTTTTACATCTTACACTTCATCTTTTCAGTATTCCTAATTCACATTACCCTACAGTGTTCCACTTTTTCTTTTCTAACTTATTCGTTAGCTGAAGATATTTGTTTTGTTCATTGATGTATCCAGAGTGCTTAGAATAGCAATTGGAACATAAGTAGGTACTAAGCAAATACTTTTCAAATAAATGAATTAGTGAATATAATCTTCCTGTATACATAATTAAATTAAATGAATACCCTAATTGTAATCTGAGAAAAATACAAGGAAAGTAATTCATAAGAAATTGATATATTTAATAATGTAAATACCCAAGCCCCAACTATGTTAGAAGAGACGAAGTAGTTAAATGCTTAGACATAGTCTCATTAATGTAATAGCAACATACAAACTTAAATAGTTATTTTCTGTTTATGACTCATTACCAAGTTACATTGCTGGGTGGCCTGATTTTCCAAAATGGTTAATAGTTTTATCAAAGTTGAAAACTAAACAAAATACAGTCTTCCCTCCTTGCCCCTATCACCCTTTTGGTTGCTCGATGGCATGTGGAATTCCTGGGCCAGGGGTCATATCTGAGCCGCAGTTGCAGCCTATGCTGCAGGTGCAGCAACACCAGATCCTTTAACCCACTGTGCTGGACCAGTGATTGAACCTAAATCCTGGTGCTGCAGAGACACTGCTGATCCCGTTGCTCCACAGCAGGAACTCCTTTCCTTACTTTATGTGATAATTCTATTTCTGGGAAATCTGTATATTAAAATGATGCAAAACTTATTTGTGTTTATATGTAGAATGGAGTTGGGGTATAGATAATTTTAAGCATGTTTTTCCACATACATGGGCATGTGAAAGTGTTATAGGATAAGAACAGCTCTTTGAGTGTGGGACTGTCCTGTATTGCAGGACAGTCAGCATTCTTGGATTCCACCCACTAAATCTCCCAATAGCCTCTAGTTATTAGGACGACCTAGAAATGTGCCCATAATTTTACATTATGCCTCTGTGGTGAACAGTTATTCTGTGACCTTATCCTGCTTTATTTTTCTTGTTAGTACCTATTACTGTGTGACTTACTATTTGTTATAGTAACTTCCTCTGTTAGATTATAAGCTGTATAAGATCAAGATCTTTGTCCATTTTGTATCAGCCTGTCAGTGGTACTCAGTATTTCTGTTTGTTGAATCCGTGGATGAATGCATGGAGGAATGGTGAAAAATGAGATAAAGAATCTAGAATAGGCTGTTGAAAGGATTCCAAATTGGAAAATGATAAAATTAGATTGTATTTGAAAATATCATAGAGCTGTAGTGCAGCAAGTGTGTTGGAGGGGACCTAGAGGAGAAATGAGTAGACTACTTTGGTAATCCAGGCAAGAAATGGTAACTTAGACAGTAGATGGATTGGTGATGGTGGAAGAGAGGGATGGAGTGGATGTATCCAGTATATTTTATAGGGACAAATTAGTGATAGAACTTGGATATCCATTGAACTTGGAGGAGAAGAAGTATCAGGAATGATTCCTTCTAAAAAATGCAGCAAACTAGTGAATGTAACAAAAAAGAAACAGACTCACAGATGTAGAGAACAAGCTAGTGGTTACCTCTGTGTGTGTGTGTGTGTGTGTGTGTGTGTGTGTGTGTGTGTAGGGCAGCATGGGATGGAGTGGCAGACACAAATTCTTGGGTATAAGGTGGGCTACAAGGGTGTATTGTACAACATGAGGTATAGCCAGTATTTTGTAATACTTGTAAAATGGAATGTAGCCTTTAGAAGTTGTATTTAAAAATACATTTAAAAAAAAGAAAAAAGATACTTCCTGAATACCTGGCTTATGTTGCTGGTTAGGTCTTGGTTCTGATCACTTAGCATAAGAAGATAGGACTTGATTTTTTAGGACATAGGGTGATCATAAATCCTATTAGACAAATGTTATATTTGCAGTTGCCTTTAAGGAATCCAACTGGAGGTGTCAACTGAGTAAACATTTGGGTTTTTATTTTACCAGGTTTTTCTTTTTTGGCTGCCCTGCAGCATGTGGAAGTTCCTGGGCCAGGGACTAATTCGAAGCCTAGTGCAGCAGCAATACTGGGTCCTTTAACCCACTGCCCCAGGCCAGGATCAAATTCTGCACCTCTGCAATGACCTGAGCTGCTGCAGTCAGATTCTTAACCCGCTATGCCACAGCAGTAATTCTTCACTATTTATTTTTGAGTGCATTTACAGTTCTAGGAACTGGTAAAGATATGGCAGTAAACAAGCTGACTGGCTTTCACAGAAATTTTACTCTAATGAGAGAAGGTACACATTTTTTTTAAGTTAAGGATGTAGTGTGTAAGTTCATTTCTAACAGTGATGTGTGTGATACAGAAAATATCAAAAGGGTTTTGAAATAGTATATAATTCTAGGATGCTTTAGGTTGAGTGATTGGAGAAAGACTCCCTGGGGAGGATATTAAACTGAGATATAAATGGTAAGAAGAAGTAAACCAAGTAAAGATCAGCAGGCAGAGCATTCTAGATAGACAGAACTACCATTGCAAAGACCTTAGATAGGACAGATGGCAATGGGCTGCAGTTAATTGCAATGTGTGGACCCAACGGTATCTGTATTCCACAAAGTTTATTTTAACACTGACTTTAATTTGATGATAAAGAAACCATTAAATATTTTACATGTGTAATTGGAAAAGAAAACATTATGATAGGAAAGAGGCTAATGTGTTAGAAGAAAAGAGAAAAGGCTGAGGTTGTGGGAGTATAGTAGGTAGGGGAAAGAGCTGTATAGCTGTGGTAGGAGAGCCAAGTAGGGATCAGATAATGTAAGGCTTTATATTGCAGGGTAAGAAGTTTATGTGAATACAGTGAGAAGTGGAATGATTATTTTAAAGGTCAGTCTGGTGGTGGTTGTGAAGAGAATGGATACTACAAGAGAGCCAGGAACAGTAACAGTGGGCATTGGCAGGAGTTTAGGGGAGGGATGTTAGTAATTTGGACTGGGGTGGTGTTAGTGGAGATGGAAAAAAAGAAGTTCATAGATTTGAGATCTCATAGTCAGCAAAGGTTTGCTAATGAGTTGACTGTATTGGTTTGGAGCTCAGAGAATAGGTCTGGACTAAGTTTGGGAGTTCTCGAAATGTAGATAGTAATGAAAGCCAGGGCAGAGATAAGATTGTCTACTTTAGTGATCCTCAACCCCATGTTTACAGCCAAAATCATTTGTGGAACTTTTTCAAAATAAACTTGCCCATACCCACCCCAGGAGATCCTCTTTCAGTAATTTGAAAGTCCCAATGACTTTATTCCTAAACTAGCTTTGTAGGTGAGTATGAACTGGCCTACTGTGGCCTCTGATCTGTTGAACAAAATTTCCTATTCATCTTTTCCCCCTTGTTTTCTCTTCAGCTCTTTAAATCATTTGTAAACTTTAATCAAGCAACAGTTAATTTTGCAAACGTAAGAATTTGTAAATCGATGAATTGATAATACTTTTAGCACAAGGGAAATGTTTCCCCAAAACATTGGTTTACCTGGTGATCTGAAGTTACTGAACATAATAGCATCCCTTGGAACTTCCTAAAATTGTGGACACGTTTAAATAATATTATTTGTTATTCTGTGTGTGTTATGTGTAAAAATCCATACTTAATAATTCTTTTAACCTTCTAACTGTGTTTTGTTAGGTTATATTAAAAGGACTAGCTTTATTTGTCTTTCTTGATGTATATGGTCAGTTGGTACATAGACCTTCATTTCTTACTTTGAGGCAGAGCAGAAGGAGTAACGTTTATCCATTGGCATGATTCTCATTACTTCTGGAATTTTTGCCTCTTCTGCTTAGTTCTAAGGCTTTGAAACTAGAAATTTTTGTTCAGAAATTCTAAGTATAACCAGTAAGCTTTAGGTTGACTTCTAAATCTGCATCTGATTTACTTACATGTCCGAAATTACCAGAGCTTAACTTTAAAAATTTTATTTAAATAGGCTAGAATACAGTTTCAGAATAAATAGTGAGTATTTTCTTCATGTTAATATGCTAGAATTTAATATTTGACTTGGACTTGATTTTTGTGGTCCATTTACTGAAATATTCCTACTTATACAGAATTTTTAAAGGGCTCTTAAGTGTTCTGTTCTTTTATTAGCATGCTTTTAATTCAATTTTTAAGTCAATTCTGGGAGTTAGAATAAATGAATTAAAATAATGGTTAGCTCTATACATATACTCATTTATGTATAACTTTACACATATATGTATATAAGTATATTCATTGTTAGACTCTTATACAATGTTTTCTTAATTTATATAACCAGATGGTGAATATCCCACTGTATATTCCTCTCCTCTCCTCTCCCCTCCCCTCCCCTCTCCTCTTCTCCTCTCCTTTCTTTCCTTCCTTCCTTCCTTTTGTCTTTTTTAGGGCCACTCCCATAGCATGTGGAAGTTCCCAGGTTAGGGGTCCAATTGGAGCTGCAGATGTCAGCCTAGGCCACAGCCACAGCAACGCAGGATCCGAGCTGTGTATGCCCTCGACACCACAGCTGGATCCTTAACCCACTTAGCAGGGCCAGAAATCCAACCTGCATCCTCATGGGTACTAGTTGGGTTCATTACTGCTGAGCCACAGTAGGAACTCCTTTATATTTCTTTTCTCAAATGTCATTTTATGTTGTAAATAATTTCTTCCATTTCAGAATTAATATCTTTGTTTCTATGTACAATCTTTTCAAGCAAAAGGTAGTAGGATGCTTGCTTCTCTGTACAAGTATTGCAAAAAGGTTAGCAGTTCTGAATTGCAGTAATTATACTTTTGGAAGGATTGATAGAGTGAAAAGATTATTTTTAAGTATAAAATTTTATATTTAATATTTTGAAGATTATTGTGTTAAGTCCTTTTTGTTATCAGAAAAGCCCTATTAAATTGCTAGGAAATAAACTTTAGGTTCCATAAACAAAAAAAAAATTTCTAATTTTTTGTTTTGCAAATTTTTTATGTTTAGCATTTGGATATCTTGGAAATTAATTATGTGAGGAAAACATAAGGAAGAAAAATTAATAGGAAAATAAACTGGATCTTCCAAATGTTGTAGTTTTGTGGGCGGGGGAGTAACTAGTTGTAAGAGATGTTGATTCTGAAAGTCTTATAATATTGACTACTGACCATGTATTTTGGTAATTAATACTCTGCAATTTCAGTCATTACAGTGACCAAAGCAGAACGTATTTTAAGACTAATTTTCATGAGCCTTTTAGATTACATACTTGAAAGATTAGCCATTTTATATGCATTTTATGTATATTACACGATCATAGTTTTTTTTTTCTGTACCACTTTTGATGTAGACCAGTGTTTCCTTATGGCCATTGGTATGTTATTTATGATTTGGCAGAGAGAATCTGAAAACATTGTAGTCATCTTTGTAACTTCTTTTCTTTCCAGATTTATTAGCAGTCACTTCATTTACTTTGAATTTCAGCTACTTTTCTTCCTTTTTTTCTTTTGAAAGTGAAATTGTTCACATTTTTTTTTTTTTTTTTTTTACATTCATACTTTCTCTTGAACTTAGGCCAGTAGTTTCTGTAGTCATCTTTTTAATAGGTTTTACAGCATCATCTTTAAAATAGCTATTTATTGGTACATTAATTCTTGGCACGGCTGTATTTAGGATGGTTTTTTTTTCCATAAAATTTCTTTCATTACAAGATGTGTCTTGATGCCCCTTAAAGAAACTAGAGTATTTCCTTTTTTCTACCTCATCTCTTTAAATGTGTACTCATCTCTTCAATATAAATGTATGTCCTTACTTTAAAAAATAAGACCACAGTCCTAATGATTTGATAGTGTGTTATTGATTATGTGTTCATAATTGAACAACATGATTCTAGCTCTTATTTCTCAAAGGTTTCTAAAATTTTTTTGTTACTCTTTTTTTGTTTGTTACTTTAGTGGGAGATTATTTCTAAATGGTGATATTTAAAATTAAATACAATTTAAATTACATAATTGTATAGATAGTTAAAATTTTTAGAAGGGAAGATTTTTGTTTCTTTTTAGAGTCCTGAATTTGTAGCTCTGCCAGTTTAAACTACCTATTCAGTTTAGTATTGCCACTTAGGATTTGACACTATGAGCTGCAGTCATTCCTTGGAGAGTCAGCACAATGATAGAGTCCCTTCACTCTTGTTCTCAAGGTAGGGAGTTGGCTTTCATTCTGAGGATTTTTTGCTGAAGCTGCTAAATTCCTCAGAAACCACGATGGTGTTTATAATTCTGCTTTGTATCTTAGAGCTGAATGGGTAGTGACCCACTTCACTGCTTCCTGTTAGGTTAAGTTCATGTGTTCAGATTCTCAATATACCAGGCCCCAGGCAGGCTTTCCATTGTTTGGACTTTAGATTTACTGATCATATCTTCCAGTGTTTTAAGGAATATAAAAGTTATTTAGGCATATTTGGGAAGCACTTTTGTATTTCATCTTCTTAGAATTTGGGCAGTAGTATCAAGCTGCATTTTCATCTTGAATTTTTGATAATAATCATTTCAAAATTGTTAGCATGAAAACATAAATATATTCAAAAGCATATTTGCCATTGTGCTTTGAGATTTAATATTAATACACACATTGGGACCTCAGTGTTGTATAATTTATTAGTGAGTGGAATTCTGTTTGAGATAAGCTGTCCTAGGCTTTATCCAGGAGCATCAGAAGTTCTTTTACAGTACGAACACCAATTGTAGCTATGTGGGAATATTAAAGGATTGTTGGTGTGTCTCATTACATGAAACAAAGTCAATAAGGAGTCTAAGATTAGAAATTTTTTGAACTTTTTTTATGCCTTTGTTTCTTCATCTTTAGAGAGTTATGCCTTGATTATCCATGTTTATGAAAGAGATTTATATCTCTATTTCTGCATTACTACTTGTTAGAGAAATATTTCAAGTGATTTTCTATGACCAAAATTATAATACTAATTGTTTATCTTAGGTTTAACTTTTAAATTAGTTCGTGTTTCTCTGGATTTGCACCAGATGTCAGTGGAGAATGTTGACCTGGAAGCCTCCTAGTTGGCAGGAGAAAACCAACTTAGCATTAAACACTGGTTGTGCATTAATCTGAGAGTGGCTAACTGATGTGCAGGCAATTGAAAGTTGACTATACTCACATATCCTTATCTATTTGTAGAAAAATATAATGTTTATGAAACACTTGGATATTCTGAAGAAAGTTTCTTTATACAATAAAATTTTGATGCTGCCACTGAAATTTGTACAATGTCACATACTGATTGCTATCATTTTCTTAAATAAGTGTTTATGTGATTATTATAGGTGTTTTTACACTCTGCTTGTTAAAACATGTTGGAATACAATTTAAAAAACCACATACAAAATATATCAGTTAATCCCTTAGCTAAAACACCATTTACATTTCTCCCAGAGGGTAGTAAATCAATTTGTTGAACACAAATGTGAAGTATTTTACATGAATAAGAAAACAAGGTAAGGTAGTTGGCTAATGGATGAGTTAGAATCATTAATTTATCTGCTTGATTTAGATGAGTTAAAGTTGCTCTGTATTAATATATGATGAACACATCATTTGAGTGCCTTTGTAGGGTAAAGCATAAGTGTAAACAAATGTCATAGTAGTTGTTTCAATAGTATTCTAAACATTTTGATCCTTGATTAAAATCTTGAAAAATAAAGCATTCTTGTTTAAAGTATAAAGAGATTGAAAGCTTTTATTTTTAAAATTTGTTTGTAAGGACTTGTTTTGCTTAAGCTTTTATCTGTCTTTTATGAGCTTTAAATCGATTAAAAATACATTAACTATTTTCTTAGTTTGTGGTATCTTTTTACCACATACTTAAATAATTACTGATAATTCAAAATGTCTTGCACACTGTTGATATTTAAGTATATATTACAGAAATAATTAAATTATAACCAGCTCTTGATTGTTTTTGCCAATGATATGAGAAATATAATGGGAATGGGAAAAAGAGCCATATATCGAATTTAATTTTATATTTCATATAAAACTTTTCATGACAGGTTTACTTTTTAAAATATATATACTCATTTTACAATTTTATATTTTTTCATTTTCATTCATGTGAAAATATGAAATCGTGAAATGTTTGAGGATAGTGAGCTAAGTAACAACTGGGGAAGGTGGTGTTGAAACATACTAGGAGGTCAGAGAGAACTGAACTTGGGATTAAATGTTTTTATTAATAAAGTGTATGTATTACAATGAGATTACCTTTGATGAATGAGCTTGATATTTCACAAAGTTTGATGTTTTTTCTTTACTTCTCCTTAGTTGAAAAATTATGATCATTAGCTCTAAGTAACAGTTTTAAAAATGTAATTAGGAAGTAATAAATTGTCCTTTTTTCTTTTTCTTTTATTTTCTTTTTCTCTTCTTCCTCTTTTTTTTTTTTTTTTTTTTAGGGTATGAGTATTATAGAACAATTAGACCCTGTATCTTTTAGCAATTACTTGAAGAAATACCATAATACTATATGTGGAAGACATCCCATTGGGGTGTTATTAAATGTGAGTATCCTTAGGAAGTCTTGATTTTTAACATTTGATCCTATGATGTTTCAGAATATCTTAATTGTTATCATCTGTGATAGTTTATTAGCTTGGTTTTAGGTATATACAATTTTCTAGTACCTTTAATGTAATTTAAATTTCTATTGTTTTGGTTACTTAAAGTTATTTCTCACTGTACTTTTATACTTTATAACTTAAATATAAATAACTTTAAGTACAACTTTAAATATGAATAACTGTCTATATTTAAAACAAAGTTATTTGTCACTGTTAGGTCAATACTTTGTTTTAAATATAGAAAGTTATTCAGAATAGAAACTCATTTTTCTTTCACTCTGAGCCAATTCCAATATGCTTTTTACAAATAAAAACCAAAGTAAACCTCTCAAATGGAAGATTATGATCATGAATTTTAGGTATTTGTATTTAATAAAGCAAAGTAGATGACAAGTATATGTTTTTCTCCTTACAGCAAAAACAATAATACTTCATTTAAAGACTGGTAAAGGGGCAGAAGTTTTGGTTAGCTGTATTTTCTAAAAAGATAATAATATTAATTTCCCCACTAGTTTAAAAAAACCCTGACATTGAAAGAAAATGCAAGACTCTTTGAAAAAGAAGAAACTGTATACTTAGGAATGGAAGGAGGAAGTAATAATGGGTTTTTTGCTTGGAGAGGCAGAGAAATACTGGAGATGGTAATGTAGTCTAGAATAGTCCAGGGTTGGAACCTAAAGGTCCAATATTACTTTATTGCGATTAAAAGATAATATATTATAGATTATTAGGAAAGATTTTCTTTTGAGCACTATCGATTGACTGGAAGAAAAGCCTGTTAAGAACTTATACTGATTTCTGAAATTTAAACTAGCATAAGCTATACTAATTTACTGAAGTTTGAATTGGATCAGATAAAATTTTAGTAAAATAAATGATGAACCAATTCACAAAGTAAAAATCCTGGGAGTTCTTTTGTGATGCAGTGGATTAAGGATCCGTTGTTGTCACTGCAGCGGCTTATTATAACCAGTTTTTTTTCTTTTTCTAGGCTATCACAGAGCTACAGAAGAATGGAATGAACATGAGCTTTTCCTTTTTGAATTATGCCCAGTCAAGCCAGTGTAGAAACTGGCAAGACAGTTCAGTGAGTTATGCAGCTGGAGCACTCACGGTTCACTGAAGCTCTGAATCCTCAGGGATGCCACCTGCACATACTCATACTCTGTCCAGGGTCCCAGCCTAACCCTTACCAAGATACTGGTCCTGGTTTGGGGGGATTCCGAAACCTCAAACTAATAGAACTTTCTTCTCTTCTTTTTTAGTAGGTGTAGTCCTTCCTTAATTTCAACTCATTAAAAAAATGCTTTATAGTTTAGAGCAGTGGAAGGAAGGCTGGCATCAAAATATTTCGATCAAAAAAAGAGGCAATGTAAAGGCCCAGTTGTGGCAGTCAGTTTTTTGAAAGTAACTTGTAAAGCATTTACCATATCCTAAATTTGCACTCTTTGCAGACTTGTGCACATATACTCCGCTTTCAGAATAGTTTTGCAAAATTGTACACAAACAAAAAGGGTGGAAGCTTTTTAATAAAGAAATTGCATTTATAAATGATCTGTATTAGAAAATAATAAATCTCCAGTTATAGTCAATTACTACCCATGTTGTACAACAGATACCTTCTATTTTAGTTGCTAATAAAGGGCTACACAACTCAAAATAGTCTGATTTAAACTTATTGCTCTGTGGTACATATGAAAATTGTTTTTTTATTAATTCCATTTCAGAATTTTTATGTTAAGAAGTGGTAAACTTTAGCTCTTATGTTAAAGTATGTTAAGGATGTATTTTTATATTTTACATATTTATGTGATTTTTTTTTAATCACAGATATTAGAATCATATTTTAAAGTTAGCTTTTAAAATTACATAGTTTGCCTTTTTGTGTGTGACATCACTTTGTGTCATTACTGTATTATAATACAATATAAATTCAAGATTGGTAACAAGAACATAGACGTAGTCCCGTAAAATTCAGAGATGGTATTTGATAGGCAGTAGTCTGCAAATGAGGAAACACTGAAGAACGTTCTTAGTGTTTTTCAGATCATTGCAGACCATACACTGCTGCTATACTTTTTTAGTGCTCTAAGCAATTTGACTCTCTTACTTGAATTTTTAGCAAGAAATCATTAACAGTAACAACAAAAAAACCACTGGATTTTCCTACAGTTCTGTGGGGTTTTTTTTGTCATGATTTTTGGTGCGGCTCTTCCAACTAAAATAATGGTATGGTGTTGTATTTCTTTCTTTAGTATAGACTAATTCTGGTCACTTTGGCAAAAAAAAAAAAAGTAATTCAACTAGTTAATTATTGGCCATCATGTATGTACTAGATTATACCTATTTTAATCTAACACTGGGTATTTATATTACATTGGAGAACATTTATATCTTCAGTGTTACGCCAAAATAGCACAATTTTTAGATGCCTTGCACCAATTTTATTTAAAAATTTACATTTTATTCACTAAATACCAACTTTATATACTCAAGAACTGAGATAAATTATGTAATCTTTTGAATTTAGTATTACCCACCTGTATATATGTGTGGAAATTATATTCTTACATATTAGTGATTTATTTCCCATCATTCAGATAAACTTTTGAGTACTGTAAATATTTATTCCTTATTTATTATATAGACTTATAAAAATTTCAAAATTGACTACAAAGTGGATTTTTAATGTTTTCTGGGTATAAAACTAATACATGACTATTATAGAAAATTTAGAAGATACTGATACATATAAACAGGAGAAAAAAATCATCTGCAGTCTCACTATTCAGAGATAACACTGTTAATATTTTTTGTATTTCCTTTCAATCTTTGTCTATGCTATTTATATGTATGAGTGTGTACATGTGTTTGTGTGTGTGCATTATAACAAAATTGAGATTATACTGACCATATAGTTGTATACCCTACTTTTTTATAACTTACCATCATAAGTATTTCCCCATGTCTTTGAAAAATGTGATTTTTTAAAATGGCTGCCTAATACTCTGTTGTATGAATATACCATAATTGAACCAGTTCTCTCTTTGGATATTAGATTATTTCTAATATTTCACAATTATAAATAATAGTGGGATGGACAGCTTTGTATGTGAAATTTTAATTCTATATTAGACTAATTTCTTAGGTTATATTCATGGGAATGGGATAATTGGTTTAGGTGGTGAGAGTTTTTTAAGCTCTTTAAAATATGACCAAGTTACCCTTCAGAAAGATTGTTCCAAATTAGCAGTATATTAATAGTCATCATACTGCCCCTTTTCCACTATTATTATTTTTTCTAATTGTTGACTGTTAACAAATACTTGGTTGTTGTTAGAGTGGCTTAACAGTGAATTATTTTTTCTCTTCTGTTATTTTATAGTTGATTAATAAAAAGCATAAGAGGGTTGCGTAGGTTTGAGTGGGTTTTAGCCCTCTGAGGATGTTTGCTGTACATTTAAAGCTCTAATGTGCTTCAGCATCACTCCACCCTTTCCTGGAATATGAACATATCTTTCTTACTCAGTCATAAAGTAGAATGAGTTCCAAACTGATGGTTAAGTGTTGGGTTCTGGTTCTGCTTCTGCCACTAATTAGTTGTTGCACCATAAATATTTCATGTTGTATTGAGCCTTTAACTATAAAATATAGAGGTACCCTCTTAAACACTTTTCAGTTTCACAGTACTTTGATGTTGTGACTTAGCTCTTTAGAGATTTTGATGTCCCTTATGTTTAAAAAACTACATGATTGAATTAGATTAGAAGTATTTTAATTTCATTCTATATACATGAAAGTCAATTTTTTGAACACAAAAGGAAAATTAATTTGCATTACCTAATGCAGTTAATATTACCTAAATTGTTGAACTTAAGCTTTCCTACTTTAAGTGCCTTTAAAAGTGTTTTTATTTGGAATATAAAATGTAAAGGAAATTTTATGTAGTTCTGCACAGTTTCTCTTTTATGATATACTTTTTGAGTAATTTGCAGCAACTTTTTTTTTTAACCTTAGATTGCACAGAGCATTATATTCATGGATTCTTCACTATTCTGCTAGTGAGTCCTTGAGAAATCTAAGTTAAAGATTAGCTCAGTGAGCAGGTAAGTAAATGCTCTCTGTCTTGGGTGGGCAACAGATCTTTATACAGAGTAAGGGATAAAGGACTGTTCAGATTGCAGTGTTTATATTTAGATATTCCAATACAGATTGTAGCTGTCCTGAGATAGTTAATGGTTATTATTGCAGATCTCAAATTTTTCTTTGTAGTAAATAGCTCATTATCCTAGATTAGAGGCTGGTAAATGTTTTGTAAAAAGGTCCACATAGTAAATATTTTGGGTGTTTTAGGGCAAATGGCCTCTTCCCAGCCATTCACCTTTGCTATTGTAACACAAAAGCAGCAATAGACAATGTGTAAATGAGTGAGTGTGGCTGTATTTCATTCACACATTATTTACACAAAAAATTGGCCAGCTGGATTTGGTCCACAGGCCATAATTTGCTGTCCCCTGTCCTTAGATGGTATAATTCACTCTTAGATGGTATAATTCACTCTTAGTTCACATTACTGGCTAGTAATTTAAATTGCAACAAGTGGTTATCAGTTTTTGCCATCCCAACCTCTCTTAACTTGACGTAGTCTATTTGGCTGAGTTCGAGTGTTATTTAGGATTATAAAGGTAAGTGGGAAGTGGGCAAGGGAAATTAGAAACTCTTGGAAACCTAGTGTTAAAGCATTTTGAAGCCCTTTTATTTGCTGGAGTCTATTGGGAGGTTTGCTTTGTAGCTATAAATCAATCAAGAGTGATGAGTGGAGGTTGTTACTGGTTTTTGCAAATTATATAAATTACTTTAAGCACTTGGCTACCTAAATGGTAGTAGAGGATGGAAGAAGTGAGCCTTTTTACCTGAATGTATTCTAGGACACGAGACCAGATTTAAGAGAAGTTGTGAAATGTAAGACTTTATTTGGCCGTGTAAAGAATGACTTCTGGAAAAACTACCATCTTCCGTCACCATCACTTTATTTTAGATCCCCTCAAGCTCCCCCCAAACTTAGGAAGGACATAACTTAGAATAAAAGAGAGTTACTTAACTTGAATGACCTTAAAATTGATGGAAAAAGCACTACACTGTTCTTTTCTCATTTGCTCTGGATCACTGAAAACTTCATGAAGGAGCAGTACCAGTCCATAGACTGGCCAATGGAAAGTGCTGTGATACAGTTGTTCAAAGACCTAATGTAGTTATAAAATTATTGTTGATTAGCAGATGTAATAAACCGCATGCATTCTGATATTCAATCTAAAATTTTATATGTATTTGTTCGTTGTGTTAAACATCAAGAGGGGTATTATGAACCATGTGTCTCTTGGAGGCAACCAGAATGCTGAAGGCCTGAGCGGTATGAAGAGTAGAATGCAAAGAAATTGGTAATACTTATTTTGCAGAAAATAAATTTAAAGAGAGGGAATTTTCTTCAGATATTTGAGGACTGCCATGTGTAAGAAGGAATATAATTGTTCTGTCTTGTTCTAGGTGGGAAAGTTAACTATAAGAAATGGAAGTTTCTGGTTCCACATATAATGTTCTGTATGAGAATTTCTAAATGAAAGTCAGCTCTGTCCTCATAAAATCATTGGGAGTATTCTAACAAAAGCCAGATTAGTGGTTCTCAAAGTGGGATCCCTGTACTATGAGCATCAGCATCACTTGGGTGTATTACCTGTGTAGATCTAAAATTCTGGATCACCACGCTGAAAAAGCTGATGGAAGTAATGCACATAAGATGGCACTTACTTCATTTGTATAAAACTTTTAAAGATCATTTAAAAATAAAAACTGCTTTTGATCATTTAATACTTTCAACAGAAATTATAAATTGACGATGGTTACTTAATTGTTAGTGAAAGTGAGCACTTTGCTGAACAGAGGTGCTTCTTGAATCTAAAATAGAGCCATACCATATGATGTCACTTATATCTGGAATCTAATATATGGCATAGATGAACCTATCTACAGAAAAGAAACAAATTCATGGACTTGGAGAACAGACTGGTGGTTGTCAAGAGGGAGGGGGAGAGAGTGGGAGGGACTGGGAGTTTGGGGTTAGTAGATGCAAAGTATTGCATTTAGAGTGGATAAGCAATGAGATCCTACTGTATAGCACAGGAAACTGTATCTAGTCATCTGTGATGGAACACAATGGGGGATAATGTGAGAAAAAGAATGTATAAATATATGTATGACTGGGTCACTTTGCTGTACAGCAGAAATTGAGAGAACATTGTAAAACAAATGTAATAGAAAAAAATAATCTTTAAAAAAAGAGCCATATCAATAGCAGAAAAGAGTATTGACGGAGCTTGCTCTTTTTATGCTATTTCAATGTCAAAATATTGGGCAGGGTACCAAGAGAAGCTGGCAGATAAGTTTCTTCTGCCCTTTTATTCTTTTCCTAACCCTGTAAATACAGCTGAATACCGTGTCACATTATCACATTGATGATGCAACATATATACATTTGGTAAAATTAATGCTGCTAACTGGACCTCTGACTTTGTAAATTCACTGTTGTGGATGGAGTTTGCCTGCGAGTTTGTTGATATGTTCTCTTTAGAGTTTTAGATTTGTCATTTGTTCAGGGGTTCTCCAGTGGTCGCAGAGTGATTCGTACCCAGGGCATATCACTTTTTCAGTGTTTGCGTGTATTTAATTCTATTGGCTATCACCTTATAATAACAGTGGGAAAAAATTTAAAGCCAGCTCTTCTGATTTTGAAAGCCATAATAAAATACAATTCGTTTTTCATTATAAATTGTAAATTACATTTAAATACATATTTCATACTGTGTAAAGTGAGATTTGTAACTTTCCTAGATATAGTCCTCTTTATTTTCTGTCTGTCCAATAAGGAAACCAAAGAGAATATAAGTACCATTATTAAGAAGCTATTGAACGCCAAGTATATTCAACTAGAGCAAGACCTGATGCTGGTCTTTAAGTCTGCTAATGTAAACTTTGGAAGTTATTTTTTTTGACCACAGCATTCTCTGAATTACTTACTGAATGGGATGTTATATACATTTAAGTACATTTCTTAAAACAAGATGAAAACTAACAAAACTAGAAAGATATATGAGTGGCATCATATAAATGACAGACTTGAGTTTTTTGAGTTTTAAAAGACGAACTAGATTTAATAAAAGTATGTTTACCTTAACAGTTTTATAAATGGCAGTTTTTTCTAAGAAGTTTTTTTTTTCCATTTAAAATTTATCCATTTGAATTTAGCACATAGCAGACTTCAGTTGATGTTTGTTTAATTTTGATGAATTTTAAAGCAAGGAGAACAACAGGAGGTCTTTAAATGAAGCGTTTTCTAAAGGACGGGAAAACATAAACCTTTTAACTGGAAGCAATTTTTAATTCGCTTTTTCCATTTTCAATTTTTGATTGTGGAAACCAGCTTCCTTATTAATTTTAAAAGATGGTAGAATATAATATGCCTAGACTCCACGTGATGCCAAATGAAATAAATGGTAATAAAAGTGATTTGGTAAATTTGAAACCATTGGCCCATGATTCTTAGCTCTTATTTTACAATACTCTAAGGTGTTTACTGTTATTTAAAAGTGTTGTAAAGCTTTAAAAACAATTAATTAAAATATGCTTTAGCTTTTTGCCCAGTGACATGTCCAGCCAACTCTCAAGTAGAAAAATACTATGGGATGCTAGAAGCTTTGAACCAGAATCCATTTTCAGCTTTGCCAGTGAATTGCTACTGATTTGCTGGTACAAATCACTGCCCTTTCCTAGAGAGGAGTTTATTTCTTTATTAATGTGTGCTAGAGCTAAATAGAATAAGGACCTTTCCACTTCTGAGTTTTTATGACAATGATAAAAGTACCCCATTAAATAATATTGAATGATATTGTACTTTTAATTTAAAAATGTTTCGTAACTTTCTATTTCCTCTCAGTCTCAACAACACATAATTCAGACATTACTATGTTTTTACTGAAAGAGAGTCTGAAGCCCATACAAATAACATGACATACATAAGTTTACATGGCTAGTTAGTTTCAAGAGCTAGCACAAGAATTTGGCTCTTCTAATTTTCATTCCTGTGTGTTACAAATGCTACACCATATTATTATTCTATGTTTTATTTTTGGTGCTGGCTTTTTGAGATAATCATACTGAATTCAAATAGTAATAAGTTCTACAACTTCAGTAAAAATGAGAATCATTCCTGTAAATGTCTGCTTGATTAATTTAGGCAAAATTGGATTTCTTTTGGTGGATTAAAATACTCCTGATAACTGCAGACTTCTATTTTCTTTGCTTAGTTGTTTGCTTTTGGACCTTAAAATTCTGTTCTATTGTTTGTATCATTAAAAATGCACTAATTTTTAGTGAGACAGAGACAAAAAATGAAGTTTAAGTTATCTGTGAATCTTTTTGATGGTGAGACTTTGCAGCAGACACTTGACTCTCACCATTCCAGAACATGCATTAAAAGTGTCCCGCAAGTACCTGTGACTTTGCCTTGGATTTTCTCACATGCACACAGGGCAGATTGGAAGTATGCTAGAAAGATAATGCCCTGGGAACATCCCTCAGCCTGTGATTGATGAGAATCCTTGCCATTCTGGTAATACTGAGGCATGTTTCATATTGTTTCCTAGAGTTTCCAGTGGAACTGGACCTCATTGCCCGCAACAGAAGACTGTTAAATATATGTTCTTTATTTTCTTCCTCTTCTTTGTCTCACTTCCCACTTCTTATAAGTGTTTCCTGACATTACCTCCCAAATGAGATTCTTATCTTTGAATCCGGTTTCAGAGTTTATTTCTGGGATAAACTGAATCATGTTTGATTTGAGAAATAAGTCATTACTAGTGTTCTTATTAGATATGAAAGATTTTTTTTTGTCTTTTTAGACATATGGAGGTTCCTGGGCTAGGGGTCGAATTGGAGCTATAGCCCCTGGCCTACACCGCAGACACAGCAATGCAGGACCCAAGCCATGTCTGACCTACACCACAGCTCACAGTAATGCTGGATCCTTAACTCACTGAGCAAGGCCTCATAGATGCTAGTTAGATTCATTTCCGCTGAGTCACGATGGGAACGCCAAAAGATTTTTTTTTTAAGAGCAGTTTTTGAACAAGATCGAAAGTATTTTAATATCCTAATTCTTTTGGTTAGTCTCATAATCACATCCATGTTTAAATTACTTTTCCTAGCTTCATTTCTTAAGAAAGGAAAAGATTCAAAGATAAAGCTCTAAAGTAGAAATTCAGGGTAAATATCTTCAGAGGAAGTCTTTCTACCAGCTCTATTTGTCCTTCTTTAAAAAAAAAAAAAAAAAATATATATATATATATATATATATATGGAGGCCATATGCTTTAGAAGGACATGATGGATTATCTATTTTGGTAGAAATTGAATTAACATGGAATTTGGTTCAACCAGAAGTAAAGGTTATTTTCTACTTGGATTCAACTTTGTCTCTTATCAGGGCCTGCTTATCTTTTTTTTTTTTTTTGCGCCATTTTAGGACCACACCCACTGCACATGGAGGTTCCCAGGCTAGGGGTCAAATGGGAGCTACAGCTGCTGGCCACAGCAACAGCAACATCAGATCGAGCTGTGTCTGCAACCTATAGCACAGCTCACGGCAATGCTGGATCCTTAACCCACTGAACGAGGCCAGGGATTGAACCCGCATCCTCATGGAGGCCAGGGATCGAACCCGCATCCTCATGGATCCTATTCGGGTTTGTTAACTGCTGAGCCACGAAGAGAACTCCTGAAATGTATTCTTTATTGATTTGGTTTATGTGATGAAACATACGTGGATTTAACCAAGTTATAGTTCTGTTTGTAAGACCATCCTAAGATTAGCATGCACAGATAGTTTCCCATAGGAAAAATAAAACATTTAAAGAATATATTTTAGTTATTGTAAAATAACATCTTTAAACTTCTGTATTTTTAAAGACAAAAATACCAGAGAGTGTATATAGAGTATTTTCCCTTAATGTACTTACCTTGTGGTACCTTCAGATTCTGCCATGTTCTTTTCAATCTATTGAAGGGCATTTATTGACCTTGGGGGTTTCATTTGTCTGTTAGATATGTTCAAAGGTCAGCTGGGTGATTAAATTGGATAATATTTTTTAAGGGGAAAATAGTTACAAAGGGATAAGTCTGGCTTTCTCCTGGGACATATCAAGTTGCTCTAAAAGTGGAAAATGTCTCAAAATCTCTGCAGTGGCATGCTGGAATAAGATTATGGTCTATTAAAGTAACTGTTCATGTGTAGATATAAGTTCTGTTACTTCAAAAAATTATTCTTACCTTTTAGACATGTTACAACTACTTAATTTATTATCAGATCCAAGCAAGACATTTGGTACTTCAGATATCTCGATGTGGTAGATTGAAGATCTGGAGTAAGAACCAGAGATGATTTTTAAAATGTGTCGAGAAGCCTGTCCCGTTGCCTGAAGTCTGAATACCTTCTGTAAGGAATGCTAGATTAATGATGTGGAGTATCTTTTTACAGCCTTTGCTAGAAGCTCATTCCTTGTGCTAAATATGAACAATCTCATGATCACTTGATGTAAAACAAGCTTGAAAGATTGTCTCTTGTAGAAGTGTACTTACCTTCCATCACCAGGAGGCTACGTACGCAATACCTCTGTACTTAGAAAATATTGAAGTACAGCCTGGTCTTTTTAAGGTTTGAAAAGTACTCTCTGCTTAATGTTAAGTACTTGTATGTAACAATGTTATTATATTCATGGATGCTTGTTAATTTGATGAGTCTTATAGGGTTAGTCTGTTTCTGAAAGTTTTACTTGCTGCAGTTGTCAGTGAAAATTAACTTCAGTTGAAACAATGATGCATATTTTAACAGTTAAAATATTCTAAAATTTCTATTTAAAAAGCAGATCTCCATAATTGCCACTGATAATTTTGTAATTACTGGTTCCCATTAGTTGTTTCTGTGGTAGGAAAATATTGTACCTTGTGGTACCTGATTTGCTTTTTTTTGCTGTTAAAAAAACTTCACATTTATTATCTCTTAACAGAAGTAGTTTTAAACTAAAATGTTCACATTACTGAATGAGGAAAATTGATCCAATTGTTAGTATTACAACAGGCTGAAATTTAGGTGTTTTGCATAGAGTTTGTGATCGAATATCTGAAGGTTATCAGTTTCTACTCAGGTGTTGATGTTAGAATTAGCATTAAATTCAAAATTGCTTGATTGCAGTTTACATTTTAAATGTAATGGCAATTCTGCATTATTAGTAAGTGTTGTTTTAAATTTCCACCTTCATCAAGGCTTTTAAAAATGGAGATTAAAGTTTTTCTAGATAATAGAAATATAAGTAAGTATGAAGCACTTAAATTATTACTAGTTTAGGAGTTCCTGTCATGGCACAGTGGAAACAAGTCTGACTAGGAACCATGAGTTGGGAGGTTCGGTCCCTGGCCTCCCTTAGTGGGTTAAAGATGTGGCGTTGTTGTGAGGTCACAAACAGGGCTCGGATCTGGCGTGGCTGTGGCTGTGGCGTAGGCTGGCAGCTGTAGCTTCTTCGATTAGACCCCTAGCCTGGGAACCTCCATATGCCGTGAGTGTGTCCCTAAAAAGCAAAAATAAATAAATAATTACTGGTTTATTACTTGAAAGGAACTTTATGGTTCAGTGTGAGATAACAGCTTTTTTTTTTTTTTTTTTTGTCTCTTGTCTTTTTAGGGCCACACCCGGGGCATATGGAGGGAGGTTCCCAGGCTAGGGGTCTAATTGGAGCCGTAGCCACTGGCCTATGCTAGAGCCATAGCAACACCAGATCCCAGCTGTGTCTGCGACCTACACGACAGCTCACGGCAACACCGGATCCGTAACCCACTGAGCAAGGCCAGGGATTGAACCTGCAACCTCGTGGTTCCTAGTCGGATTCATTTCCGCTCGCCACTTTGGGAACACCTGTGATAACAGCTCTTATGTGGTACAACTACATGTTCCTTTGTTTTTCCTTAAAATTTTACCAACTGAAGTGATGTCTGTCCATAATAGCTTCAGATTTCTGTGATCAACTCATATATGGTTGAAGCTACTCTTGATATAAAATGAATTAAAAAATGATTTTTAGCAAAAATTTTATAGTAATTTCAATGCTGTATGGTAACAAAAAGCTATCTGGTTAGACTGGCCTTTCTTGCTAGTTTCTATCCGATTTCCCCCTCTTTTTTTTGAAGGTGGAGTTACTTTCACTGAGTTTTAGTCTTTCTGTCCAAGATGGGCAGTACTGTGATACTGAGGTACAGTTTACTTCCCTTTCTTGTCAGAGTTTATAGCACTTAGTGTTCTTTTTTTTTTTTTTTTTGTCTTTTTGCCATTTCTAGGGCCGCTCCCACAGCATATGGAGGTTCCCAGGCTAGGGGTTGAATTGGAGCTGTAGCCACCGACCTACGCCAGAGCCACAGCAACTCGGGAACCGAGCCACGTCTGCAACCTACACCACAGCTCACGGCAATGCTGGATCCTTAACCCACTGAGCAAGGCCAGGGATCGAACCCACAACCTCATGGTTCCTAGTCGGATTTGTTAACCACTGAGCCACAATGGGAACTCCAGCACTTAGTATTCTTAAAAAATGAACCTTTATCAAATTTTGTACTCATTTGCACATCAGCCTAGGAGTACCCTCAAGAAAGCAACAAATGGATTGTGTAACAAAACAGGGATATTGAAATTAGTGAGCATGGGGATTTTGTCATGTTCAGTGAAAAATAATAGTCTTTCAGATAAAGACCATGAGGTTTATAAATGGAAAACATAAACTAAACTCTTTTTGGAAAACTAAATTGGTTATTCCTAGGAAAAGCATACTGTATGTTTTAATTACCTTTACATTTTTGGGAGCTAAAGAAGTAAATGCCAAGATTGGAGTTCCCATCATGGTGCAGTGGGTTAAGAATCTGACCTCAGTGGCTTTGTGGAGGTGCGGGATCAATCCCTGGCCAGGTATAGTGGGTTAAAGGATCTGGTCTTGGCTGCAGCTGTGGAGTAGTTTGCCACCGAGGCTCAGATTTAATCTCTGGCCCAGAAATTTCCATATGCTGCAGGTGCAGACATAAAATTAAAAAAAAAGAAAAAGTAAATGCCAAGATTTTATCTGGTTCTCTTCCCCCTTTTATTTAATTGACACAAGTAATTCCATAGTAATATTACGGGTTTAATTCTATAATGCTTATTATTTCCTAACATTTACAAAGACATTGCTCTGAGATGAAAGATGCTGTATGAGGAGATGGTGATCTGTGTCCATCCTCCTTTCCTCTTTATTGTATTTTTTCCTTATACATTAACAACAGCAGCAACCTCAACAACAGCCTATTTTTATAATCTTGAAAAGGCTGCTTTTACCTGGGAGAAACTTTTTCAAGATAGCTCAAGACCTGTGGCTTCTGATAGTAAGTGATCCATTCATTCTCTTGTATCCTTAGCCGTGACTTTTTAATGGAAGCTGGAGCTCAGGAGATAATACCCAGCAGCCCCATGTTTGCACGCAGGAGTGGTGGTGGGCATATTCTCCCTTGTAGTAGTGATCTCGACTGCTTTTTTATAGTCCCTCCAAGGACCTTTCCACCCTCCACCAACAGTCTCCCTCTTGCCCCCCTTCCCTCTCACTCTTCTGTTTTGCCTTCTTCCTTCATTAAAACACATCAAGGAAACTAAGACCCTGTAAGTATGCAGTTACTATGTTTCATATTCTTAATTAGCACTTATAACTTTAGCATAATTTCCTAACAGAGCAGTCTTCCCATTCCTTATGCTGCTTTAGGTTCATTGTCCTTCTAAATGTCAGTGTCAATTTAGGTAGCCTTTAAGTGTTTTGAATATAAGGAAAAGGGTGAAGGGAAGAAATAACCATTTATAAAGTTACTAGGTTTCATTGCTTATGGTAAATAATTTTTTAATCTTTTGCCAGATGCAAAAAAATCCTTTAAAACAACAGAAAAAAATCATTTTATGCAAATACTTAATATGTGTGTAAATATGTTGTTTTTGTTACCTTAAAAAATCATTAATAAAAATGGATTTTTTTTAGTTATTTCTTGAATGGGGTTCCTTTGTGTGTATGGGGTAAATTCTGCAAGCCTAAAACAACACTGAAGTCTGAGTTTATCACATGACATCAGCAGGGATACAGCTTTTTCTATTTTTTTGTCATTTTTCATCCAGTGTCTCTTTTTCTTCTTTACCTACGAAAATGTCATTTTTCTTTTTTAAAAATTAAAGCATAATTGACATTATAATTTTATTAATATATATTGCAAAATGTTCACCACAATAAGTTTGATTAACATGTTACCATATAGTTATACAATTTTTTTTTCGTTTGAGGTCATTTGAGATCTGTTCTCTTAGCAACTTTCAAATATGCAGTACAGTGTTATTAACTGTAGTCATCATGCTTTACCTTACATCCCCGTGATTTGTTTATTTTATAACTGGAAGTTTGTACCATTTGACCCATTTCACCCACCCATTATTGCCTGCCTCTAACAATCACTGATCTGTTCTCTGTATCTGTGAACCTCATTTTGTTCGTGTTGTCTTTTTTTTTTTTTTTTAAGATAGATAAAGTATAAGTAAGATAATATGGTATTTGTCTTTCTCTGGCTTATTTCACTTAGCTTAATGTCCTCAGCATCCATCCACATTGTTGCAAATGGTAAGATTTTATACTGATTGAATAATATTCTATTGTGTATCCATATGTGACCACATTTTCTTCATTGGTTGACACTTAAATTATTTTCATATCTTGGCTGTTTTAAGTAATGCTGCAATGAACATGGAAGCGCATGTATCTTTTTGAATTAGTGTTTTTCATTTTCTTTAGATGAATACTCAAATGTGAAATCGTTGGATTATTTGGTAGTTCTGTTTTAAACTTTTTGAGGAATCTCCACACAGTTTTCCATTGTGGCTATACCAATTTACATTCCCACCAATAGTGCACATGGGTTCTCCTTTCTCCAGGGCCTTTTCACCACTTACTAGCCAGGGATCAGATCTGAGTGGCAGTTGTGACCTAAGCAGCATCTGCTGCAACGGTGGATCCTTAACCTGCTGTGCTGGACCAGGGATCGAACCTACATCCAAGTGCTCCCAAGACACTGCTGATTCTATTTTGCCACAGTGAGAACTCCTAATTATTGTCTTTTTGATAATAGCCATTCTAACAGATGTGAGGTACAATAGTAAGCAAAGATGGTGCTTGCCAGTCTCCATCCAGCAGAGTATCCCAGCAGGCCCCTACCTCTCCAGCCAGTGCTTTAAGATTAATACATGAGGGAGTTCCCGTTGTGGCGCAGTGGTTAACAAATCCGACTAGGAACCATGAGGTTGTGGGTTCGGTCCCTGCCCTTGCTCAGTGGGTTAACGATCCGGCGTTGCAGTGAGCTGTGGTGTAGGTTGCAGACGCGGCTCGGTTCCCGCGTTGCTGTGGCTCTGGCGTAGGCCGGTGGCTACAGCTCCGATTCAACCCCTAGCCTGGGAACCTCCATATGCCGTGGGAACGGCCCAAGAAATAGCAACAATAACAACAACAACAACAAAAAAGACAAAAGACAAAAAAAAAAAAAAAAAAAAAAAGATTAATACATGAAGTTGGGCACTTTAAAAGGGTCTTTCTGCGCTGGTCCCTGAGGTGAGTGAGTTTGCCTTGTGGGCTCTGTAATAAGCCATTTCTCAGTTTGCCACAGCCCTTTGGGTTTTTGGCTGCAAGCCATTGGTTTTCAAAGCCAGAAGTTTTAGAGGTTTGTCTCTCAGTTACAAGTCTTAAAAGCATGGAGTTCCTGTTGTGGCTTAGTGGTTAAGCCATGAGGTTGTGGGTTCGATCCCTGGCTTGCTCATTGGGTTGGGGATCTGGCGTTGCCATGAGCTGTGGTGTAGGTTGCAGACTCGGCTTGGATCTGGCGATGGCGTGGCTATGGCGTAGGCCGGCAGCTACAGCTCCGATTAGATGCCTAGCCTGGGAAGCTCCACATGCCTCAGGTGCGGCCCTAGAAAAGACAAAACGACCAAAAATAAAATAAATAAATAAATAAAAGTTGAGGTGCCTTGTGTGGGGTATGAAGAAGCTCTAGGCTTGGCAGCTCCCAGTTGCGGGTTGCCCCACTGGCAGTGGGCTTTATGGTAAGACTAGGTTTTGGCATCTCCTGCCTACTTCCATGCAGCCTTTTTCTCATTTGCCTGATGTGAGGGAATTGCTTGGCTAGTTTTCAGGTCTTCTTCAGAGGAAATTGTTCCTTATGTATCTGTGGTTTCAGTGTGTTCATGGGAGGAGGTAAGTTCAGGAACTTGAACTGCCTCTCTCTTTTTTTTTTTTTTTGGTCTTTTTGGGGCTGCACCTGCGGCATATGGAGGTTCCTAGGTTAGGGGTTGAGTTGGAGATGTAGCCACTGGCCTACACTACAGCCATGGCAACACAGGATCCTTAACCCACTGAGCGAGGCCAGGGGGATTGAACCTGTGTTCTTATGGATGCCAGTCAGATTTGTTTCTGCTGAGTCACTATGGGAACACCTCATTGGTTTCTGACTGTTATTTTTGGATGATTTGGATGTCTAGATTGGTTGACCAAAAGCATTTACTAAACCATTGACATACTAATGATTTGTTGATTATCTCTGACAATGATATACTGTCATTCATAAAAACCATTGAAAAAGAGAAACAAAAACTTAGGGAAATAGAAACTTTGCTTATTGCCGTCCACTTATGGCATCATACGTACCATGGGAGAAAAATGGCCATCCTAACAGTGTTTTACAAAGTCTTTACACATTGCTCAACATTTTTAAGAGTTTTGTGCTTGATTTTGGACTTGACACATGAAAAAAGAGAAAGAAATTTAGGGTAAGTGGCACACATAGTTCAAAGAAGTAGATTAGGAGGAAGAATTAATGTTTGAATAGTAAATTAGAGAGGTCGGGATTGACTGTATCTTTGGGAACATGTTCTGAATTATGAGCTGCATTTGTTTCAGTTAGTAACTAGTTTTAAACAGTCATAAATCAGACTGGACCCTGGGAAAAACTTGTGTGGCTTCAGGTGCCTAACAGAGCATACAATCGTAAGAAGATTTGATGAAGAAGAGGGAATGTAACTCCATCAAGAATGATTTTAGTTAAGGTTCTGCCCAGGCAAAGTTTCAAAGATTAAGTGAAATTTCTTTAAGTTCAAGAAGAGAGTGTAGAATTCATTATTAAGGATAATGTCACAAGCCTTCTTGTGTGGCTTATAATGTAGGATGAGAAGAAGCAAGAAAGAATATATATGAAAACAAAAGTTTTCAAATCAGTGCTTTACCTTAAATCTACTTCTACAATGAGGATAGTCAAGATTTTAACATATGCATTCCCACCATAGTGCAGTGGGTTAATAATCTGACTACTGAGGTATGGGTTCGATTTCCGTCCAGGTACAGTGGGTTAAAGGATCTGGCGTTGCTGCACCTGAGGCTTGGATTCAATCCTTGGCCTGGGAACTTTCATATACCTCAGGTGTAGCTGTAAAAAAAAAAAACAAAACTTGATGGATGGTCTTTAGGCCATATAACGTAACCGAAATTATTCAAATACTTAGACGTTATGTATGTGAAACAAACATTTCAGTGGAAATTGATAAGTGATATGGAAATACAGTTTTCGAAAATGTAGAAGTTTAAAGGTTTTTTGTTGTTGTTAAAAATTAGAATCCCTTAGAACCATTGTGAAAATGGGGAATTCTGAATTAGAGATTTAGATACAGAAAAAACTTCATTAAAATTTAAAGATGTGGAGTTCCTGTCATGGTGCAGTGGAAACAAATCCGACTAGGAACCATGAGGTTGCGGGTTCAATCCCTGACCTTGCTCAGTGGGTTAAGGATCCGGCATTGCCGTGAGCTGTGGTGTAGGTCACAGACGCTGCTCGGATCTGGCATTGCTGTGGCTGTGGCGTAGGCCTGCAGCAGCAGCTCTGATTTGACCCCTAGCCTGGGAACCTCCATATGCTGCGGGTGCGGCCTTAGAAAAGACAAAAGGACAAAAAAAGAAAAAAAAATTTTTAAGAGGTTTGTATTAAAGTCCTTCAGTTTTACTTTTCGGTACTGAACTGAGGGTCTTTAATTTGGCACATAAATCAAGGCATCTGGGGCTTTGATTCTCAGGGAAATTGTGTCATTTTTAAAACTGTTGACTGCTTTTTATTTTATTTATTTTATTTTATTTTATTTTTTTTGTCTTTTTGTCTTTTGTCTTTTGTTGTTGTTGTTGTTGTTGCTATTTCTTGGGCCGCTCCCACGGCATATGGAGGTTCCCAGGCTAGGGGTTGAATCGGAGCTGTAGCCACCGGCCTACACCAGAGCCACAGCAACGCGGGATCCGAGCCGCGTCTGCAACCTACACCACAGCTCACGGCAACACCGGATCTTTAACCCACTGAGCAAGGGCAGGGACCGAACCCGCAACCTCATGGTTCCTAGTCGGATTCGTTAACCACTGCGCCACGACGGGAACTCCTTGACTGCTTTTTAAATAGTGATGTTCTTACGTGATTTTTCTTTCATGGCCATACTGTTCAAATTTCTTTTAAAATGTCACATAACATTTAACATCTTTTTTTCTTCTTTTGGTAAAAGCATTTGATGAGCATTATGAGTATATGATACACCTAGCAATTGAAAATGATATATAACCTTGTAATATTCACCCAATTTGAGGCTACATTATAGATCAAATTTCATTACAGAAAGTACTGTTCATGATAAAATCTGCATAATGACATAATTTAAACAGTATAAACACAGTAGATTTTCAGTAAAAGAGGATTTGGATATTCTGATGATCCTCTTGTATAAGAGATGCCTTTCAATTAAAGAGACTTTTCTACCAATTTACCAGAGTTCATGTATAAAGACAGTGTCTTGTGGCAGTATCTTTGGGTAGCTGACCACCTATCAACACTTTGGCTCTTTGTATAACTATCTTTGCAACTTGGCAGATGTTCTTTTTGGTTATTCTCAATAATCACCTTAAGCCTTAAGAAGGGCAGGAAACATGTTGGGATGTTTAAGAAATTAGGTTTTTGTCAGATCACCTGTACCTCTGAAGTTTAGTTTACTTTGATTTTTTAAAAATAGACTTTTTAAAGAGCAGTTTTAGGTTCACTGAAAGATTGAGCAGAAAGTACAGAGTTCCCATATATCCCCTTCCCTGACATGTGCACAGCTGTTCCCACTGTCGTGGCACAAACCCAGGTGGTGTGTTTGTTAAAATTCATGAACCTGCACTGACACATTATCACCCAAACTCCACAGTTTACAATGTTACATATTGTTCCTTATATGAGTTTTTATACATTTGTAATGATATGTATTCACCATTGTAGTGTCATACAGAATAGTTTCATTGCTCTAAAAATCTTCTGTGCTCCTGCCTGTTCATCCTACCACCCTCCATACTACTGGCAACCACTGATCTTCTTACTGTCTCCATAGTTTTGCCTCTTCCAGAAAGTTGGGATCATATTTGGGATCAAATGTTACTGTAACCTTTTCAGATTGGCTTCTTTGACTTACTGATATGGATTTAAGATTCCTTCATGTCATTTTATGGCTTTATAACTCAGTTATTTTTCACACTAAATTTCCATCATCTGGGTACACTCATTCATTCACCTACTGAAGGAGATTTTGGTTGTTTCTAAGTTTCAGCAATTAGGAATAAAACTGCTATAAACATTTTTGTGCAGGTTTCTGTCTGGACATATGTTATCAGCTCATTTGGGTAAATACCAAGTAGTGTGATTTTTGGGTTTTGTGGTAAGAGTATGTTTAGTTTTGTAAGAAATTGCCAAACTGTTTTCCAAAGCAGCTGTACTGTTTTGCATTTTTAGCAGCAACTAACGAGAGCTCTAATTGCTCCATGTCCTCCCCAGCATTTGGTGTTGTCACTGTTTTGAATTTTAGCTTACTTATCTAGTTTGGGATTTTTCAACAAGGGAAGTTATCCATGAATTGTCGTTGAGTTGATGTGTTTGTTGGGGAAGGAAGGGCCAGGGCTTCCTATTTTGTCATCTTGCTGACAACTTGTCAACTCCCATAGGGCACTTTTATGTCAAGAACTTATCCAAGGGGTAACTGGCTAGAAAAAAAGAACAGATTTAAAAAACCTTGTAGAGTTATTTTCTTTATTCATTTACTCAGAACTCTGAAGAGTTAAAGTTCTTTTTGTGAGACATAACTGGAATGAAAGTGTTATCTGGAAACAGACAACGTAAAAAACTAAAGAATCCAACTTCACTGTGGTATTTGCTTCTGCTTTTTTTCCCTTCTGTTCTTCAGTCTTCTTGTAAAAAGTCAAATTCTGGTTCTTCATGTTCTCGTTGTAGTGGTATGATTTGGTGCAGTTACTTGGTTAATACGGTAATAATTTGTTGGTATCCTGGCACACTATATTTCTTTTCTTTTTTTAAAAATTTTTTTCCACTGTACAGCATGGGGACCAAGTTACACATACATGTATACATACTTTTTCCTCCCATTGTCATGTTGCAATGTTAAGTATCTAGACATAGTTCTCAATGCTACACAGCAGGATCTCATTGTAAACCCATTCCAAGAGCAATAGTTTTCATCCATTAACCCCAAGCTCCCGATCCCTCCCACTCCCTCCCTCTCCCCCCGGGGAAGCCACAAGTCTATTCTCCAAGTCCATGATTTTCTTTTCTGTGGAAAGGTTCATTTGTGCTGTATATTAGATTCCAGTTATGAGTGATATCATACGGTATTTGTCTTTCTTTTTCTGACTTATTTCACTCAGGATGAGAGTCTCTAGTTCCATCCATGTTGCTGCAAATGGCATTATGTTCTTTTTTATGGCTGAATAGTATTCCATTGTGTGTATATACTACATCTTCCTAATCCAATCATCTGTTGATGGACATTTGGGTTGTTTCCATGTCTTGGCTGTTCTGAATAGTGCTGCAATGAGCATGCAGGGGCATGTATCTTTTTTAAGGAAAGTTTTGTCCATATATATATATATGTGTGTGTGCGTGTGTGTGTGTGTGTGTGTGTGTGTATATATATATGCCCAAGAGTGGGACTGCTGGGTCATATGGTGGTTCTATGTATAGATTTCTAAGGTACCTCCATACTGTTCTTCATAGTGGCTGTACCAGCTTACATTCCCACCAACAGTGCAGGAGGGTTCCCTTTTCTCCACACCCCCTCCAGCATTTGTTATTTGTGGACTTATTAATTATGGCCATTCTGACTGGTGTGAGGTGGTATCTCATGGTAGTTTTGATTTGCATTTCTCTTATAATGAGTGATGTTGAGCATTTTTTCATGTGTTTGCTGGCCATCTGTATATCTTCCTTGGAGAACAGTCTATTCAGGTCTTTTGCCCATTTTTCCACTGGGTGGTTGGCTTTTTTGCTGTTGGGTTGTGTAAGTTGCTTATATATTCTAGAGATTAAGCCCTTGTCGGTTGAATCATTTGAAACTATTTTCTCCCATTCTGTAAGTTGTCTTTTTGTTTTCTTTTTGGTTTCCTTTGCTGTGCAAAAGCTTTTCAGTTTGATTAGCTTCCATTGGTTTATTTTTGCTCTTATTTCTGTTGCTTTGGGAGACGGACCTGAGAAAATATTCATGATGTTGATATCAGAGAGTGTTTTGCCTATGTTCTCTTCCAGGAGTTTGATGGTGTCTTGTCTTATATTTAAGTCTTTCAGCCATTTTGAGTTTATTTTTGCTGGCATAGTATATTTCATACCCCTTTGAAGTGATACAGTAAAGTGTTGAGTGGTGACTATTTATTCCCAAGTTTCCTTTAGTACTTTTCTGGTAAAGTTAACTTGAGGGTGCTATTTAAATTTATATTAAATCTGTATATGCTATTCGTTGATTTTTCTAAGATATGTGAAGCAACCAAAGATTATACCAGCAATAGTCAAAGTAGTAGTTAATACTCCTGTGGGTAGGCATGCCTACATTTGCTAGCCCATATTCTCTATATTAGCATCAGGGCATGTCACTGTACTTGTTCAGTGCTGCTTCCCATATTTTTGCCAAGTCAGAGTAAACTTATGATATCATTGTTTTGTGGTGTTTTAAATTAATTCTTGAGGCACAGAGCTTGACTGAGTTATGGAGAATAACATTTTTGTTTGTTTATTTTTATTTATTTTTGTCTTTTTAGGGCTGCACCCGAGGCATATGGAGGTTCCCAGGCTAGGGGTCGAATTTGAGCTGTAGCCACTGGCCTATGCCACAGCCACAGCAGTGCCAGATCTGAGCCGTGTCTGTGATTTACACCACAGCTCAGGGCAATGCTGGATCCTTGTGGGTTGATTCTTTTTCATCCTTTGATAATGGGAACCTGACGTTATAATGAAGTCCTGGGCCAAGCTGCTTTCATCTTTTGCCTCCTAAAATAAGGCCACTTTATCATGTTGCCATGACCATACCGTAATACTTGTCTTCCCAAGAGACTGCTAGAATATTCTGGCTTATAGTCAGTTGCTGTTTTTTGGGAAAACATTGGCTCAATTGAATGTTCTACATATTAGTAAATATGTATTGGTTACCTATTGCTGCATAACAAACTACAACAAAAGTAGTGGATTAAAGCCACACAGTTTCTGAGTAGTTAGAATATCTGGGCACAACTTAGCTGGTTACCTGCCTCATGGGTGTCTCACATGGCTTCATAGTGTCAACCAGGGCTGGAATCTCACCTGAGGGCTTGTCTGAGGAAGGGTCTGCTTCCAAGCTCACTTATGTGCTTGTTGGCAGAATTAAATTCCTTTTGAGTTGTTGGACCAAAGCCTCAGATCTCTAGCTAGTTGTAGGCCAGAAGTTCCATGTCATTTGGGCTTTCCCAACATGGCAACTTCAAAGCCAGCAAGGGAGAAAGTTTACTAGCAAGACAAAGTCAGCATCTTTTGTAATCTAATCATGGAAGTAATACCCTCTCAATGTTGGTAGAAGCAAGTTACTCAGGGGGAAGGGAATGTACAACATCATAATACTAAGAAGCAGAGATCATTGTGGATCATATAAGAGGATGCCTTCCACATAGCGTTTAAGGTGTGTCCTTTTATTAACCGCTAAATAGACTTAATTGTGCTGGAAGAACCTGGACCATCCCATGTCTGTGACTGTCTTAAAAAATCAGGGATGATTCTCAGTAGGAATGGGGCCTGAGGTCAGGTTTACCAGTCCTAAATTTCTGGAAATGCACCTTTTTCTACTTTTGAAAAATCGAAGAGTATTTCTGGCCTTTTGTCATCTCTGTTGCTTTCTCTGATTCTTTAGAAACAGTACAAACTATCAGATCTTATGCAGTGTTCACCCATATAATAGCTATTTGTTTAATACTTAAATGTTTTCAAACCACTTTCACATTTATTCTCATTTAATCATCTTACAATACCCTAAGTGAAATAGGCAAGGCAGTTATTATTATCCACATTTTATAGATAAGACCTCTGTGGTATTTTCCCTACCTGAGTCTCTTCCTATCCCCAGTCTCTAATTTCCACTAGCATTAGAATTATCTAATTGGAGAATCTGATTATGCTTCTCCACTGTTTAAAATTTGAAATGCTATTTCATTATCTGTAGGATAAAATCTAAATCCTTTTACAAAGCTCTTAAAGAACTTTGTTGTTGAGGAGTTCCTGTCATGGCTCATTGGTAAAGAAACTGGCTAATATCCATGGGGACTTGGGTTCAATCCCTGGCCTTGCTCAGTGGGTTAAGGATTTCAGTGTTGCTGTGAGCTGTGGCGTAGGTTGAAGACACAGCTCAGATCCTGCATTGTGGCTGTGGTGTAGCCCAGCAGCTGTAGTTCCAATTTGACTGGGAACTTCCATATACTGTGAGTGTGTGTCCTTAAAAAGCAAAAAAACCCCCCAAAAAAACAACAGCAAAAAATACCAACCCCCCCCAAAAAAAACCAAAAAAACCCCTCAAAACTTTGTTGTTCAGCCTAATCTGTAGCTTCTTCCATCTTCTAACTGTCCAGAGTTGCGCTTCAGTGCTTCTGTGACTTTACATCTGCCATTTATGATGTCTGGAAAATCTTCTCTGCACCTGTTACATGTTCTTTGCCTTGTCTGTCTTATTTCAGAGGCATTCCTGGTGAAAAATTGTGTTGCAAGGACCAGTGTCTGATAACATGTCATTTTTGCCTTTTCACCAAAACTGCCCACAGTAAATCAGCAGGATGTTTCCTTGTAATTCAGATTTTTTTCAGTGCCTTTTCTATAATGTTTGGTGTACCCTTTAGTTTGAACAGCCTTCTTTTGAGAAAAAGAGACTCTGGCACTTAGAAAAGATTTAGAAAACTAGGTATAGATATATAGGTATAGGTGTGTGTGTGTGTGTATGCATTAAGTTAAATAGTACACATACAGTCATACATCTAAGTATATAATCTAAATATGTAAATTATAACTATGTTACATAATGTATACTAAATATAAAGCATATTTTTCAAACTTAAGGTCTTTGCCTCTTTTTTTTTCTTCCTATGATCATAGTTAAGAGAACCTATTTTTTGACCTCTGCCTTTTTCTCAAGTGTTATCTTAAAATTGGTTTCACCTTCCTGATTCTCTTTTCCTCATTAGTTTGTGTCATATACCCTTTACAAATCTTAATATTTGCTACAGTATACTGACAAGCTGCAAGAGTTATTCCCCAAAATAATCATTTACAAAGTAAATAAACATTCTCATTTTTTTTTTTCCTTTTTATGGCCGAACCTTTAGCATATGGAAATTCCCAGGCTAGGGGTCTAATTGGAGCTGCAGCTGAAGCCTGTGCAACAGCCACATGTGTTTATAGCTGATTAATATTTCATTGAATATATAAGGAGGAGAATACCATGGTATGAGAATACCACGTTATAACTTTTCTTGGTTTTGTTTTTTGTTTTTTTGGGGCCATACCTGTGGCATATGGAGGTTCCCAGGCTAGGGATTGAATCGAACCTGTAGCTGCTGGCCATGATGGGAACTCCTACCATTTTTTTTAACTCAGTGGATTTTATTACATTTATAGTTTTACAACCATCATCACAACCCAAAGGCCTAGCCCATCCCCTCCCCAACATGTCCTGTCTCCTTTGATAACCACAGGTTTTTCAGTCTTTGAAGTCATTTTCTGTTCTGTAAAGAAGTTCATTGTATCCTTTTTTTGAGATTCCACATACATATAAGTGACAGCATATGACCTTTGTGTCTCACTGTCTGACTAACTTAACTTAGCATGATAATTTCTAGGTCAATCCATGTTGCTGCAAATGCCGTTATTTCATTCCTTTTTATGTCTGAGCTATAACCATTTTTTATAACTCAGTTTTAATCTGGGGTATCTTGATGTCAGCTTATGATTGAAAAACAGTCAATTCCAAGTTTTTTTAGGCAACTTAAGAAAATTTTCCATCAACTCAGTTTTTCCCTTTTATTCTTCATCCTATTTAGTGTTTGAGTATAATTACACGATAGTCTGGTTCCTTGTGTGTCCCCCAGCTGGACATTGGATATCACTCCTTTCTACAGACCTCTGCTGAGATATTTGTCTTTCCATCTGCTGCATTTAGATTGTCATTTATATATGTTGCACATTCCTCCATATCTTTTTGGACCTTGGAGTAACTGCCAGCTCTAAGTCAGCTTCTGCTCATGCCTTACTGCACTGATTTGGGTGAGCTTCTGTATGTGGATGCCTAGTCCATTCCTTTGGCACTATGCTGGACATGGGGGCTTCTCTCCATAACTTACTTTTCTTAGGAAAACAAGCTAATGCTCACTCTATTTGAGGAACCCCAAGCTTATAAAGGTATTTTATAGCTTCCCCTAGGGATAGGTCTGAGGGAGTGAGGGGTAGTGTTGCATGGTACTGACCTGCCTTCCTCATGTCTGTGTCTGACCCACCTGCTGTGTTTCCCGTTTACAACTCTGCCTCTCTCCTCTTCCCCATTCTGAAGGAATTTATCTAGCCAGTGGATTCTACCTGATTACATCTTCCAGATATTTCCTCTTTTGTGTCTAAATTATGGCTTTTGAATTAAATAGCCAGGAAGTTCATGATGATGCTCTTGTTTTGTTCGTCTTTGTTCTGCCAGGCAAGTAAAAGGGGAAGAAGATACATTAGATAATATTTCATCTTTCATTATGGATCATATGAAGTGTCATAATTTAACACTTTTCCTATTGGATATTTAGGTGGTTTCCTTTTTTCAGTGTCTTAACAGTGCTTTGATCCCTTTACATAGACGTCGCCACCTCTGGTTTATTCCTTTGGACAGGTTTTTAGAAATGGAATTAACCGTTTCAGGGTTTTTCCCCTACAGCTTTATTGAGGTATAATTGACGTGTAACACTGTGTAAGTTTAAGGTGTACAGTGTGTGGTGATTTGATACATGTATATAGTGCAGAGTGTTTATCACAGGAAGGTCCGTTAACGTGACCTTCCACCTCACATTTTATTTTTTGTTATGTTGAGGACATTAAAGCTCTACTTTCATAGCAGCTTGTGAATATACAGTACAACACTGTTACCGATAGTCACCATGTTTCCAAGTTGTTAAGTTCTTGGAATATTTTTACTACATATATTGAATGATACATGGAAAATTCTAGTCCTATATGATAGTCAAGGGCCTCCTTCAAAACTACTATCCTGGGAGTTCCCATCGTGGCTCAGTGGTTAACGAATCTGACTAGGAACCATGAGGTTTCGGGTTTGATTCCTGCACTTGCTCAGTGGGTTAAGGATCCAGCGTTGCCGTGAGCTGTGGTGTAGGTTGCAGATGCGGCTCAGATCCCGTGTTGCTGTGGCTCTGGTGTAGGCAGGTGGCTACAGCTCCGATTTGACCCCTAGCCTGGGAACCTCCATATGCTGTGGGAGTGGCCCAAGAAATGGCAAAAAGACAAAAAAACAAAACAAAACAGAAAAAACCAAAATTACTATCCTGATTTCCTCTTCCAGTGAAGAAGAGTCGTAGGGACTGGCTTTCCCCTTATACTTTAAACAGCTAGGAAACTGGATAAAATATAATAACATATATTGAACAACAATGCAGAACCAGGTCTCATAAGTGCAGGGAAACAAACAAGTTCAACCAAAATATTGTGCCAGATTCCTGCCTGGAGTCACTTTCCAAGTCTCAGCGTTGTGAAGGTAACTCAGACAACACAATAGATGAGGAAGAGTTTGGGGAAACAAGAGAGTTTTCAGAAAGCCCAAAAGACTTGATCTGTAGAGGGGTCCCATTGAGTCTTCAGGGAGGCACTAACCTGTGCAGGCTTGAAAGGAAAAGATCTAAGGCTAGGAAAAGAAAGACTGTAAAAGAGTAGGCGTAATGGTTTCCATAGCTGACTGGACTGGGAGTAATCAGACAGAGTAGAAAGACATTATGTGGGAAGAATCCTCAGAAAGGTAAATTAGCCCTAGGTTAGAGCTCCGCTCTGTACCTGTCCTTAAAATGTTTAAGAGCAAGACTCAAAGAGTCCACCTGACCCCAGATAACAATGCCAGAATAAAATTCAATTATATTTAAAGTAATTTAATAAAATCCAGTATCCACTAATGCAAGACTTGGAATTTTCAACATTCCAATAAAATCAGGTATGCAAAGAGGCAGGAAAATATGATCCATCACCAGGTAGGACAAATCAGTCAATAAGAGACCCAGAATACCAGAGGCGTTAGAGCTAGCAGACAAGTTCATTAAAACTGCTCAGAAATAATGCTCCATGTGGTCAAGGCGGCAGAAGGAAACAGCATGATGAGTGAAGTGGGAGATACAAAAAAGACCAAACCGGAACCTCTAGAAATGAAAAACAGTATCTGCAATGAAAAATACACTAAATGAGGTTAACATCAGATTAAACACTAGCTTATAGACAAGACTGTCTATGATGAAACAAAAAGGAGGAGTTCCTGTTGTGGCTCAGCGGCAACGAACCCAACTGGTGTCCATGAGGACTTGGATTTGATCCCTGGCCTTGCTCAGTGGGTTAAGGATCTGGCATTGCCATGAACCGTGGTGGAGGTTGCTCAGATTCTGTGCTGCTGCGACTGTGGCGTAGGCTGGTGAGAACATTTAGGATCTAATTCCTTAGCACCTTTTAAGTATATAACATACTACTATTAACTATAGTCACCATGGTATACATTATATCCCAGAGCTTAATCATCTTATACCTGGAACTTTTACCATTTGATCAGTATGTTACTGATAAATAATTATGCCAATGTTTCTGCCAAGCTTTTTGAATTTAGAAACTTTTGGCTACCTGGCTGGGTAAAAAAATAGACAAGTCTGGAGTTCCCGTCGTGGCGCAGTGGTTAACGAATCTGACTAGGAACCATGAGGTTGCGGGTTCGATCCCTGCCCTTGCTCAGTGGGTTAACGATCTGGCGTTGCCGTGAGCTGTGGTGTAGGTTGCAGACGCGGCTCGGATCCCGCGTTGCTGTGGCTCTGGTGTAGGCCCGTGGCTACAGCTCTAATTCGACCCCTAGCCTGGGAATCTCCATGTGCCGAAGGAGCGGCCCAAGAAATAGCAAAAAGACGGGGAAAAAAAAAAAAAAAAGTCTTTTAAAAGACTGAGCAAAGTGACTAAAGACCTCCATCTCAGAGGGAAGTGATGCATGTAGTTTTTCTAAATATTTACATCTTCATTAGCATATTTTTGCACTCATTAATGTGGAAAAATTTCAAGTATTTACTTGAATTTTTATTTATTTTTTAAAAATTTTATTGATCTATTTATTTATTTATTTTTTGTCTTTTTGCCATTTCTTGGGCCGCTCCCACAGCACATGGAGGTTCCCAGGCTAGGGATCGAATCGGAGCTCTAGCCACCGACCTGCGCCAGAGCCACAGCAACGCGGGATCTGAGCCACGTTTGCGACCTACACCACAGCTCACCACAACACTGGATCATTAACCCACTGAGCAAGGGCAGGGATCGAACCCTCAACCTCATGGTTCCTAGTCGGATTCGTTAACCACTGTGCCATGACCGGAACTCCTTACTTGAATTTTTAAATTTCAAATATTTAGTTGAAATTTTTGCAATGTGGTTCAAGGACCACTTACATTAGAATTACCTTAGGTGTTTATTGAAACTGCATGTTCTTAGGCTCCAAACTAGAACCATTAAATTCTCTGAGCAGGTCTAGGAACCCCAATTCTTAGCCATGTTCCCATGGGAATTTATATGTTGAAGTTTGAGAACTACTGAAATGATTGTAAAATGTGTACAATTGGGAGTTTGAAGAAGTTAATGTTCCTGTATCAGATGTTAGGTATCTTTAATATCTATAGTTTTCAGACGAAAGAAGAGTTTACTTTCCTGGACCAGATTGTAAGTGATATAAATGAATCTGATTTTCTGTAAAAGGAAGCAATATTGCTGAAAAAGACTTTTCCACTTTTTTACAAATGATATGGTATTAAATCAACTCTAAATTTCTAATTTACCTAAAAAGCCCTTATATCAAGTAAACTACTGTCATTGCTCGCATATATTTTAATAAATTTATTGCAGAATTTCCCAGAAAAGGAGTTGCAGGATGTTGTACACCTGGATAGAGAGTATTTTTGAGTAGAATCTAAAAAGTCAACACTACTTATTTCTTTTTTTTTTTTTTTTTTGTCTTTTTTAGGGTTGCACTAGTGGCATGTAGAGATTCCCAGGCTAGGGGTCTAATCAGAGCCACAGCAACGCCAGATCCAAGCCACAATGCGACCTGCACCACAGCTCACAGGAATACTGGATCCTTAATCCACTGAGAGAGGCCAGGGATAGAACCTGCCACCTCATAGTTCCTAGTGGGGTTCGTTTCCATTGTGCTGCAATGGGAACTCCCCAACACTCCTTATTTCTGATAGATGTTTGGAGAACAGTTTCAAATTGAAGTTCAGGCCTAAAAAATTCCTTTGTTTTTCATCCAAAAGGGGCAAAAGAAAGCTCAGTTTTAGAAATGAGATTCATACTTGTAAAGTGTTTGGTTTTTGAGTCCAGTATTAATCTGGGGCCTGATTGTGGATGAATTACTTAATTTCTCTTGTGTTTCCTAATCTGTAAAATTGAGATGAAGTAATAAAAAACAGTTTTCTTTTAGTATTGTGAAACGAGATGATGTATGTGCTGTGTTAAGCAAGGACCTTGCATTGCCAAGTATTTGATCAATGCTAACTTTCTTTTTCTTTTCTCTGCTGTACCTACTGCATATAGAATTTTCCAGGCTAGGAGTCGAATCAGAGCTTCAGCTGCAGGCCACAGCCACACCAGATCCGGGCAGCATCTGCAGCTTCTGTTGCAGCCTGTGGCAGTGCCATATCCTTAACCTGAGTGAGGCCAGGGATGGAACCCACATCCTCGTGGAAACTGTGTCGGGTTCTTAACCTGTTGAGCCACAGTGGGAACTCCAATGTTGGATTTTTTTTTGTGTGTGTGTGTCTTTTTTTTGCCATTTCTTGGGCTGCTCCTGCGGCATATGGAGGTTCCCAGGCTAGGGGCTGAATCGGAGCTGTAGCTGCCAGTCTACGCCAGAGCCACAGCAATGCGGGATCTGAGCCGCGTCTGCAACCTACACCACAGCTCATGGCAACTCCGGATCCTTAACCCACTGAGCAAGGCCAGGGATCGAACCCGAAACCTCATGGTTCCTAGTCGGATTCGTTAACCACTGCGTCACGATGGGAACTCCCAATGTTTGATTTTATCATTTTCTCTAATAGCAAACTCTCATTGAGAATCCATTATATACTAGACACTGGGAATGTGGAGTAAAAACCTGTCTAGAAGAGTTGGTCTAAAGGTATTTTGACAGGTTCTTTTCAAGTTTAATTACAAAGATTTAATGACAGGCTAATCTAAGAAAGTTAAAAGGGAAGCCCTGGAAGCAACCAAGTTACACTTGATCAAACTGACTGGAAAGCCTGACACTACACGTGTTACCTCTCTAGCCATCTCATTCTCACTGCATTCGAACAGCTGTTGTACCTTAGTATCAGAACTGTGAGAGGAGAAGAAAAAGGGAAATAAAAATTCTTGAAAGAGCTTTGGATGGAGGCACTGTCAAACCCTGGGGGCCCTGTTTTCTCTCAGAGAGAAGCTAATCAGCTCACTTGGGGATTGTACTCAGAACCGTAGTCTTAGGAGCAGGCACCAAACAACTGAACTCAACTACCTACTCTAAATAAAAGGTGCAAAGAAAATAACTTTAGGAAAGAGATAGCAGATTCACAACCTTTCATTAATGTGTTTAGCACATTATTATTGAGTACCCATGATAAGTCAAGTTTTTTGCCTTCGAAAATGAGAAAGGCATATGTTCTGGCATCTTGTATCACTTGGTCTAGACGAAACAAGTTAAACTGAGGAAAGCTAGGCTCACCCTGCAAGGAACTACACTAGAATTTTATTGCTCATAGGATAAGTGCTCTCCTTTTTGAAAAACCAGAGGTAACCAGAACCTACCTAGAAGATTCTATCTTCTTATGCCCTCAGAGGGAGAATGAAAGGGCACAGGACCTGGGTAATTCTAGGGCTGAAATCGAATCATAGAAATCAAGAGCAGACTGGCTCAATGTTGCACACTCAAGATTTGTCATATTTTCCTAAGCAAAATGTATGCTCTCACGACTTCATGGTTTTTGCTCAGTTTTATATATTCTTTGAGAATACTGAGCTTATGTCTTCTACCTTAAATGGACGTTTGTATACCACCCGGTAGATATTTAATATACTTGAAGTAAGCAGTTTGTATACAGCCTAGTTCTGTCAAATGTAAAACCGAGCATATGTATTAGTGTTAGATGCCAAAGCTAATAGTTGAAGATTATAAACCCTTGTTTGAGGCCTGACCATTCAAAACCATTTGAAATATTTAAAATAATCAAGCTTTAATAGAAAAAAATCTTTTAAAAAATTTAATAAACTGCTGCACAGCAGAAATTGATAGAACATTGCAAATCAACTGTAATAGAAAAAATTAAAATCTTAATAAATAATCAAGCATTAGTTAATAAAAGGTTTTCTTATATTTCCTATAGTATAAGAAGCTTGCTAAAAGATAAAATAAGCTGTCACTAGCACTACCATCCTTCTGTTTTGCCGCTTATTTTGATCCCATCTACATAATTGGGAATTACTTTTTGTGTTTTTAATACTTTTTTCTAATTACAAAAGCAACTCATGCTCATTATAGAAAATTCAGAAAATAGCAACCAGCTAATCAAAAAAGTGAAAATCTCCCAAATAGGATGTGTCATATTTTCTACCTTAACTCTTAGGAATGGTCTCAAATGATGTTTGTGTATATGTGTACTCCCAAGTGACTAACATATAAACTGACTTAACCATCCAGTAACTTACTTTAAAAATTCCTTTAAAAACAGTGATTGTTGAGTGGTTCAGCTCCAAAGTCAGACATCTGCATTTGAATCCTAACTTTTAGAGTAGTAAAATTTAATTAAACTCTTTTAACCTCTCCCTCCCCCTCCCTTTTTTTGGTGAAGTAGGGATGATGATAATTGTTTAAAGTTGAGGATAAAGAATTGTTTGTAGTTGATGAAGACAAATATGTTTAAAATGCTTCGCACAATGCTTGACATATTGTAAGTTCTTTGTAAATGTCTGCCATTATTAAACTATATTCTAACAGCCATTCTTGCAAGGAGGGAAGGAGGGAGGGAGGAAGGAAGGAGGGAAGAAGGAAGGAAGGAGGGATGAGAGAAAAAAAAAGTAGAATGAAAAAAAAAAATCGGTCAATACACTAGGTGTCAGCATTGTGCTTCAAATAGTCATGTACACAAAATAACCTACTCTGATTTATTTAGAGGGTGTCCAAGCTGAACTGACTTGAAATAGAAAGATAATTAAGCAGGTCTCAGATATTCAGATCTAAAGCTGAAAAAGAAGGATGTAGCAATGTACTAACCTAGGCCACTATGCACCAGTTATTTTTCAGACTGGCAAGCTGTTGAGAGAGCTGGCTATCTCATTTGACTCCTGCTCTCTTCAGAACTTTAGAACAATCTCCTCTTTGTGCAGAATGATCACATTTTTTCTCATCTCTAGGCTTTAAGTGTTGGACTCATTTTCAAGGAAGAACTGTGTTTGAATTGTGCCGTTGCTGCTTATTAGCTATGTAGGTAGCAATAATCTCTGTCTTATCTACTACCTTGGGTCATCAGAATGACATTTGAAATATAATTAAAAATTTTTTTATTATAATTGATTTACAATGTTCTGTCAATTTATGATGTACAGTAAAGTGACCCATTCTTACATTCTTTTTCTCACATTATCCTTAATCGTGTTCCATCACAAGTGACTAGATATAGTTTCCTGTGCTATACAACAGGATCTCATTGCTTATCTACTCCAAATGCAGCAGTTTGCATCTACTAACCCCAAACTTCAAGTCCATCCCATTCCCTCCCCCCTTCCCCTTGGCAACCATGGGTCTCTTCTCCATGTCCATGAGTTTGATTTTTTCCCATGGATAAGTTTATTTGTACCATATATTAGCTTCCAGATATAATTGATACCATATGGTATTTGTCTTTCTCTTTCTGACTTACTTCACTTAGTATGAAAGTCTCTAGTTCCATCCATGTTGCTGCAGTGGCATTATTTTGGTTCTTTTTAATGGCTGAGTAGTATTCAGATCTTAATCCATTCATCTGTCGATGGACATTTAGGTTGTTTCCACGTCTTGGCTATTGTGAATAGTGCTGCAATGAACATAGGAGTGCATGTATTGTTTTCAATGAAAGTTTTGTTCAGATATATGCCCAGGAGTGGGATTGCTGCATCATATGGTGGTTCTATATTTAGTTTTCTGTGGTACCTCCATACTGTTTTGCATAGTGGTTGTATCAGTTTACATTCCCACCAACAGTGCAGGAGGTTCCTTTTTCTTCACACCCTTTCCAACATTTGTTACTTATTAACTCTTTAATGATGGCCATTCTGACCAGTGTGTAAAATACAAATATTTTTAAAAGAGCCTTATTAACCACTCCTGGACATCTATCCAGAGTAAACCATGACTCGAAAAGACACATGTACTCCAGTGTTCATTGCTGCACTATATGCAATAGCCAAGACATGGAAACAACCTAAATGTCCATCAACAGAGGAGTGGATCAAGAAGATGTGGTACATATACACAGTGGAATATTACTTAGCCATTAAAAGGAAAGAAATAACCTTTCTTGCAACATGGATGGACCTAGAAATTGTCACGCTAAGTGAAGTCAGACAATGAGACACCAACATCAAATGCTATCACTTACATGTGGAATCTAAAAAAAGGACACAGTGAACTTCTTTGCAGAACAGATATTGACTCACAGACTTTGAAAAACTTATGGTTTCCAAAGGAGACAGGTTGGGGGGGTAGGAGGATGCACTGAGGGTTTGGGATGGAAATGCTGTAAAATTTGGTTGTAATGATTGTTGTACACCTATAAATGTAATAAAATTCATTAAGTAATTAAAAAAAAGAGACTTACTGAAATGTAGAACGTGCTTATTTTGTATATTTAACAATATTAAGAGACAAATGAAGTAGACACGGGGGAAGACTTGATCCAGAATTTGTTTTCAAAAAAATTGAGATATAGTTGACATATAATATTGTATATGTTTAAAGTGTACATCATGTTAAATTGATACACTTATATATTACAGTATGATTATCACCGTAACTATAGTTTTCACTAACACCTTTATCACATTACATAGTTATCTTCTTCGTGTATGTGATGGTAACATTTAAGATCTAATCTCTTAGCAACTTCGAAGTATATAGTATAGTATTATTGACTAAGTAATCCAATACTGTTATTAGATCTCTGGAACTTGCTCATCTTCTAACTGCAAGTTTGTACCCTTAGACCAACATCTGCCCAATTCCCCCAAACCCCTGCCACTGTCAGCCACCAATTTACTTTGTTTCTATGAGTTTGGCTTTTTAAAATTCCACATATAAGTGGTATCATACATGATTTGTCTTTCTGTCTGATTTATTTCACTTAGCATAATGCCCTCAAGGTCCATTAATGTTGTTGCAAATGGTGGGATTTACTTCTTTCTCATGGCTGAATAATTTCCATTTTATCCATATATGCTGTATCTCCTTTATCCATTCATCCATTGATGGAGACTTAGGCTGTTTCCATGTCTTGGCTATTGTGAATAATGCTGCAAAACACATGGGTTTGGTGATGTTTTTTCAATATCCTGTTTTCATTTCCTTTGGATATATACCTAGAACTGGAATTGCTGGATCATATGGTAGTTTTATTTTTAATTTCTTGAGGAACCTCCATAGGCTTTTCCATAATGACTGAATCAATTTACATTCCCAACAACAGGACAGAAAGATTCCTTCCTCCCCACATCCTCACCAACCCTTATTTTGATGATAGCCATTCAAACAGATGTATGAGGTAATAACTGACTGTGGCTTTGATTGCATTTCCTTCATAATTCATCTTTTCATGTGTCTGTTGGCCGTTTGTATCTTTGGAGAAATGTCTTTCAGTTCTTCTGCTGATTTTTAAATCAGATTGTTTGTTTTCAATTGAGTTGCATAGGTTCTTTATATATTTTGGATATCAGTCCCTTACCAGATGTGTGATTTGCAAATATTTTCTCCCATTCAGTAGGTTGCCTTTTGATTTTGTTGATGATTTCCTTTGCTGTGCAAAAGCTTTTTAATTTGAAATAGTCCCACTTGTTTATTTTTGCTCTTATTGCCTTTTTTTGGGAGTCCATTCCAAAAAGTCATAGCTTTGTTTTTCCTTAAAGAATGTACTTCCTCCTACCTAACAATGAGAATTATGTAATTCACCTTAGTTTTCCTATTTGCCAGGTGGCTATCAGAAGGCTCAAAGCCATATCACACTAACTTAGTCAATTCACTGGTGTTAAACTTCTATTTCCAAGTTCTTTTGATAAAGCTGCCCCAAATCTTCTGTGAAATAATCTTAGACAAGAAAATTCAAACTCACTCTCACTGTAGATAAGAATAATATCCTTGGAAGAAATCAGGATGAAAATTCTTAAACTTGAATTACCTCATGTTTATACTAAGACATTCTTTTTTTCTTGCTTATGGTGATAACTGTTAGTTTTAGTTGTCAATAATCTCTGTGACTAGGACATACTTGTCTTATCTCAAGACTACTGCTGTCAGTATCACATTGATTGATTTGTGCATGTTAAACAATCTTTGCATTTTTGGAATAAATTTCACTTGCTTGAAAGTGGTGTATGATCTTTTTAAGTGTTATTGAATTAGGTTTGATGACCTATTTTATTTTCAGTGGCTCCCAGTATTTGAGGGTGTGCCTAGATTTGTCAGTGTTCTAAAGGGAAGTGTTTCAGTCAGGGCCTAGATTCAGGCTGATTGGAAGCCAAACACTCATGCTACAGCTTTTGAAGTATGCAAATCCATACAGTCTTGTGGACCACAGTGTAAGTGCCACTGGCCATCAGGTGATCTAGAGCTGTCTTTTGGTCTACAGGTAGCAGTTCAGTGTTCAAAAATCAAGGTAGCAGTTCAGTGTTCAAATCAAGGTAGCAGTTCAGTGTTCAAATTCCTTTCCAGGTGGGATCAGCAACCTGCTCAATGTGGGTTTTTTTTTCTTCTTTGCCTGATGTGGAGATGTTGCTCAGCTTTTATCTTTTTTTCTGGTGGAAATTGTTCTGTATGTGGCTGTAGATTCAGTGTGTCCATGGGAGGAGGTAAGTTCAGGATCTTCTTACATCACCATCTTGAACAAAAACTATAATCCTCTTAATTGTTGTAGAATTGATAGTAATGTTCCCACTTTAATTTGTTTTTAGTAATTTGAGTCTTTTTATCTTAAGTTAAATGTTCACCAGTTTGGTTGACCTTTTTATAGAAACAGTTTTTGTTCTTATTGATTTTCTCTGTTGGTTTTCTATTCTCAGTTTTATCTTCTCTAATTTGTTATTTCCTTCCTTCTGCTAACTTTGGATTTTGTTTGTTCTTCTTCTTGTTTTCTAAGTTGTAAAGTAGTTTGAGTAGAGGTTTTTTCCTTATGTTTTAATATAATTGGTCATAGCTTTAAACTTCCCACTTAGCTCCACTTTTGATGAATCCTATAAGTTTAGTATATTGTGTTTTTGTTTTCATAAGTCTCAGTATTTTTAACTAATGTTAATTTGCATGCTATCTTTTTTTTTGGACTGTCCTAATTTCATTGCATTTATGAAACTCTCTTGAGCAAAAGAGAAGACATGACCTCTATAGGCATCTAAGACTACCTCCACTACTTATCTCCTAGGTTAAAACTTCTCATTTGAAAGACTTTGTCAAAGGTAGGAATGATGACTTAGAAACTTTGTATTTCGGGCCTGACATTGGAAGGCTCTTCTAACGTTTTTGCAGGATAAGTTTGATTCTAGGGCTACCTCACAGTATTGTTATTTCTTCCTTTTCAGTATTCTCTCACTCTTCTTTCAGGTCAGCTGTAAATTGTGTATATTCCAGCTTTTTAAAACAATATGCAGCACAAAGAGTAATTTTTCTGACCTTCCCATTGGTACCATAGAACTGGAAGCAGAACTCAATTGATAACTATGTAACATTTCACTATTAGTTTTATTCAGTTTATTTGTAACTTTTTCAAGTTGCTCATATTCATCCAACTTTACAGTTTATGCAAGAACACATAGTTGGATATCTGTCTGTCATCTATCTATAAGCTATCACAAACTCTTAATAGTCCTCTATTAATAAATAAAAATGTGTTAAAAATGTTCATGGACTTATAAACTTACATGTATTCTTTTGGCTTTAATAATCCTAGAGACTTTGCTTTATTAAAATTAAAAGATTACACTTCATATTCACTCAACTATTCTTATTTTCTTTTCAACACAAATGACACAAGCATATGCTCTTGTCAGCATTTTTTTCTAAGAGTCATTTTTAAGACAAAACCAAAATCTAACAGCTGGAAATTTATAGACATAGAGCAATGTTTCCATGTAGCTCACTGGAATTTTTTTATAAGAAGATTTCACCTTATAAAAGATTTCACCTATTTTGTTTTCTTTGTTATGCGATAAAACTTCATACACACAAAAGGAAAATAAATAAATAAAGACATACTTCATTCAACTGTTTTTTTTTTGTTGTTTTTTTGCCATACCTGCAGCATGTGCAAATCTCGGGCCAGAGATTGAACCTGCACCACAGCAGTGACTTGAACTACTACAGTGACAATGCCTGATCCTTAACTCACTGTGCCATGAGGGAAGGCCAGCTGTTCTTAAGTTTTAATATTCCGATAACAAATTCTGGTAGCGTAAGACATGGGAGTGACTTCTGTCTCATCATTAATTTCTTCTTTTCCCAGCCAATGATTTCAAAATGTGAAAAAGTTTCCAGAGGAAATGAAAAATAGTTCTTATTCTCAAAAAGGCAAGGTATTCTTAGATCATCCAATTACTTGGCACAAGACTGGAATCAATAAGTAGCTGAAATAAATCAAGAGGTAAGGTTTTAATTCCCCTAATAGAAAATTATGTTTTTAAGAATTTTCATGCTTCTGTAAATTATTTAAAGTGAGAACAGGGGTAGTAGAGATTACATGCTAGTATAAGGAGTTAAATTGGGAGTTCCCTTGTGGGTCAGTGTTGTAAGAATCCAGCATTGTCACTGTAGCATCTCGGGTTGCTTCTGTGGTGTGGGTTCAGTCCCTGGCCTGGGAACTTCCACATGCTGCAGGAACAGCCAAAAAAAAAGGTTAAATTGGCATGAGTTCTGGCTCTTCAAATCTAGTAATTATATAAACAATTTTGTCTTCATATTTTGAGATGCAATTGACTTGAATGCTATTCTGATTTGTAGTTACTCTGAAATAGGAAACAAATAATTTTGAAACATTTAACTTTCTAAGACCTAAAAACTAGCTTGCTAATTAACTAGTTTTTGATATGAGGAAAACATGTTCTAAAAAATTAGCTGTGATTGGCTTTTATTATGTCTTAGTCGGTGTTTCTATATTAGGGCTTAAGTATGAGAGGTATGGCTAATTTCTTCTTAATCATTTGAGTTGGCCTTCTTTATTTGCCTTTGTGAAAACCATCCATGGCTATGAAAATATCATTTAATAATATCTTCATTTTAGGAAGAGCAGCTCATTTGTGTAGCACTCTACAAAGAGCTTTCACATAACCATTGATTTTTACAGCTCTATTACCTAAATAGGAAATATATTATTATTTACTAATTCAGTATGTTCATTCAGCAAGTATTTATTTATTTATTTATTTTTGTCTTTTTGCTATTTCTTGGGCCGCTCCCGCGGCATATGGAGGTTCCCAGGCTGGGGGTCGAATTGGAGCTGTAGCCACTGGCCTACGCCAGAGCCACAGCAACGCGGGATCTGAGCCGCGTCTGCAACCTTCACCACAGCTCACAGCAATGCCGGATCGTTAACCCACTGAGCAAGGGCAGGGATCGAACCCGCAACCTCATGGTTCCTAGTCGGATTCGTTAACCACTGCGCCACGACGGGAACTACCCCCCCCCCTTTTTTTTTTCAGCAAGTATTTATTAATGTCCTGCTCTGCAACAGGCATTGGGGATATGTAGTGAACCAAACAAAGACCCCATTCTCATAGAGCTTATATTCTAGGGAGAGAGACAGAGAATAAACAAGTAAATATAGATTAATGTTAGTTTTATCCAAGAAGTTAAGCAGGTTGAAAGGGCCAAGGAAATATGGGAAGTGTATATGAATGTTACTTAATATAGAATGGTCAGGAAAAATCTCTGATGAGAGGCCATTTGAGTGAAGGATTCCAGAGGAAGAATATTCCAGGGAAAGGAAACAGTAAGTATAAAGTCCTAGAGAATGGTATGTTTCTTGGTGTATTCAAGAACTATAAACAAAAGAATTATAGGAGAGGAGCAATGAGAATTGAGCAAAGAGAATTGAGCAATGAGAGAACTGTAAAAGGAAATAAGCGAAAAGGGCTATGAGTAAGATTGAATTGCTCTTGGTCATTCAGTAGGGACAGAACTGAATTCAAACACAGGTCCTGTGACTCCAAATCCTATTGTGAATTGTTTTACTTCAATAAATAACCAGAAGTAGTAGCTGCTTTATTAATGCTGATTGGGTGGATTCAGTGCATCTAGGAATTGAAGAGAAGTATCAGAAAGATAAGGTTAATTTGAATGATCTTTCCTTGGGCCATTGGACAAGAACAGACTTCAACCTGGCAACTAAGAGTACCTCCCACTACTTGTTTTCTAGTTTAAAATATCCCCCTTGAAAGATTACAGTCAGCTGTCCTTAACCATTAATATTGAGACAAGGGGGTTCCCATTGTGTGGCACAGCGGAAATGAATCTGACTAGTATCCATGAGGATTCGGGTTCAATCCCTGGCCTTACTTAGCGGGTTAAGGATCCGGAATTGCCATGAGCTGTGGTGTAGGTCACAGACGTGGCCTGGATCCTGTGTTGCTGTGGCTGTGGCATAGGCCAGCAGCTGTAGCTCCAGTTCAACACCTAGCCGGGAAACTTCCATAAGCTGCATGTGCAGCCCTAAAAAGCAAGAAAAAAAAATTGAGACATCTGACAGCAGAGGAAATTGGAAATAAATATTAAAAACTTGAAAGAAAATTTTATGCGATTATTAAACTAATTATCTCTGTGTGGTTCGTGTATATATATGAACAGAGAACTATATATTTACATATGCATACATACATGGATATACATACACATATACCACTCCTGATGCAAAAATTTTATTACTAGTGTGAGTCGTAGCAATAGGTATAAATGATGCTATAGACATAACATCAGATGATGTCTGCTGCAATAGAATTGACTCAAAAAGTTTATACTGTAATCATAGGTTAAATAAGACTAATATGAATTATAAATGTATATTTTCAATAACAATATAATACCATAATGAAACGCAAACATTAAAAGTAAGATTAACAATGGGATTAGGTAAACAAGAATCCACTTTCCTTGGAAACAGTATTGCCTCTTAAGTGATAATTTTTTTTAAAAAGGTAGTTCCAACATCCATTTGAATGTTTGAGGTGTGTGGGGGTTCTTCAGGTGGCATGTTCAGCTTGGGGTTGGAAAAGGGGATCTGGAACTTGGGTGAGAAGCTGAGGAGAAATATTTTAAGAGTGCGTTATCTCCCTGCTCTCTTCCTCCTTCCCGTTATTTCTTTTCCTCCCTTCATCTGTCCACCATAAAGATCTGATATTGTAAATACTGTTTATATAGATTTGATAGTTGAATGTATGAGAAAGGCTGGTTTCATCAAGGAATGGATACAAAGGTTATTGAGGAAATGAATCTTGAAAAACACTTGGATATTTGAAGAGGATGTTGAAGAATTAAGAGAAACCAATATGGCCAGAAGAATGATGGCAACATAGGATGATAATTGGTAGAAGGGAATGAATGAAAGGAATGGATGGACCACATTGTGTTTTGCTTAGTACTGTCTATTTATGTGAGTGTTGATATATCTTTCCAGGATGAAGACCATCTCCACTGGGAAAAAGAACAAACCAACCACAGAAACTATGTTTGTTAATGTCCTGTTATTTCTAGTAGAGCAGTATGTTGTTTAAAACCATTAGAAGCACAAAGCTAAACCTCAATAAAACTGATACCCTTAGCAGATGGGAGTCATATAACCCTTCAGCTAGCTCAACAAAACAAACAATATTTGATTGCAACCTGCATCTCCTATTTTTATAATTCAGCCCACATGAAATGCTGAGAGCCTTTAAAGAGGCATAGAAGTTTATCCCCTAATATATGGCAAAAAATTAAAAATTTATAATTTCATAAACAAGGGTGGAAGAAAGTTAAATGGAAACATACATAACAACTTTTTGAGATGCTTTTCAGCCTTTCCTGTTGCTCCTGCCTGTGAAGTCCTGGTAATATGTTCTAAAAACTGCTCAATTCTTGGATTCATATTGTACAAATGCACCAAGGAGATAATAGTCAATTATTTCAGAGAGACAACAAGCACATGTAGAAAAACACTCAGCAGGGTGAGAATTTCTACTCTGTTGTATTCTTTAAATTCCCTACAGTAATAGAGAAATGATTATTTAAATCTAAAGACTTTCCAGGGAAGATTTGGTGTTAGGGTCAATTAAAGTATCTTATCCAGTCTTTAGAGACAAATGGCTTGGATTATACCTATAGTTTAAGTTAACAATGCTCTGGGAGGAATAAGAACTAAAGAAAAGAAACCAACTGACCAAACAAACAGAACCTCAAACTCACAAAAATAAAGACATCCCAGAAACTAAATACAGCATTATATGCTGACTGGTTTGTAATATGTCACACAGCCCTGTGCTCCAGGCTCTGGTGTGACTCTGATTAGCTGTGTGACTTTGGACAGATTGGTAGTCTCTCTGAGCCTTTGTTTTTCTGTACGAAGGCTCAATACCTACCTTGCCTATAGAGGTGTGGCGAGAAATGAAGGAAGGGGTCTATGGGAGAGTGCATGGCCCAGATTATTCATAGATGATCATTTAGTATCCTCCCTCTTTTCCTCAGAGAATAACCAGGGCTGACAATTTAGGGCGTGGGGAGGTAGTTTGCTACAGTCTGTACACCATTTTCGGCCTCTTTTTGTTTGCCACTTTGGCTCCCTCCCATACCCCCTTTTGGAGCATGAATGAAAAATGGTTCTTTCCTTTTGATATACAGGTTTGGGTAGGGAAAGTGACCTGTCTGGCTTTTTCCCTGATGTCCTGTGTTCTTGGCCATGTTCTGACAGGCTGTGGCCTCAGTGCTCTGGCCAAACCAGGCCCTAGTATTGAGTCATCATGACCGAGAGAGTAGGAGGTGAGGTGATAAGCTATGTGACTTGCTAAGAGCTGGTACTTCAGGTTCTTCTGTGGTGCCCCAGAGAGGGCATCAGGTTTGGTTCAGGCAGGCCTCCTCTCAACAGCAGTCATGCTTCTCCTTAACCTTCCAGGTGTCCTGCAGTCTGTCAGGGAAAGGAGTGGTCTGTGGTTTAGCAGTAATGGAGAGGAGAAGTCTTATTCCAAAGAGGAGGTGCTTCTGTTCTGGCTCTCCATTTTTGTTTTGTCTTTAAACTTCACCTTTTCTTTTTCAGAAGGCATTTTTATTGGCTTACAATAATAATCACCATCTGTTACATGCCACATGCTTTATATCTATTAACACACTAAATTCTCACAACAACCCTGTAAGATACATATCAGTCCCATTTTACAGAAGAGAAAATTGAGGCTTAAGTAGATACTAGGACTTGTGCAAAGCGCAATAGTTAGTGACTGTAGTGTTAAAGCCCAGATATGTTTTATTTAAGAGGTCTTAAATATTTTATATCTTACTCATATTTACTTGCTTCTCCACCCATCTCAACTCACTCACAACCATCCAAAAACAGCATCTTGACCTGGGGCAATTACTAAGCTAAAGGATTTATTTATTTGCCATGTAAATCCTGAGACGTGATCTTTCTAATTGTCTCATCCTTAGGATGTCATTGTAGAGAGTTTGCCAGCTGGGAAAAGTTGCAAAGGACCCCATACCATCAGTGAATACAATGTGTCCTCATAAAAGCAGTGCTTTAAAAACAGCTACATTTTACTGAGAGAATTAAATAACCAAAGATTGAAGCTAATTTTTGCAACTGAACAAATGGAGCTGCGTTAATTATTTAAGAAACTTATTCTGAAGTGGTCCTCAGTTCTAAAATTCCAAAGGAAGCAAGTAGAGTACAGTATGCAATGTTCTCTGAGGCAGATGATCCAGTCTCATTGGGAGCAGTTATGATACTGAATTGTTTTATGGCTTTATTCTTTAAAGAGCTCTTTTAAGACCACAGAGCAGAACAAGCTGGCCCATCTCTGAGCACCAGGGCTAGATCCAAAGTGCATCAACTTTTTTTTCCCCCTAGCAAAATAAAAACAAATGTAAACAATATTTCTTCTGAAATTAAAAAACAAAAGTCAGTGAAGAATAGTCTGAGAAACAAGGTAAAGAGAAAGACAGATTTATAAGAATTGAACTTTCATTGAGAATTTGAGTTGAATCTGTTTTCTTTCATTCACATAAAGGCCTAGGCCCAGGTCTAGAAGAAGAATTATGACATTCCAGGTAAGGCTTTCCTTTATTTTCCACATTTGAATTGAGTGGTTTGTGCAGTGGGATTCTTTTTCTAATCTGAATGGACTTAGAAGCATGGATGGACATACAGTGTGTAGAGAGCTATTAGCATCACTCAGAAATAAGCTTAGATCTCATTGCAAAAAATATAAATCTTATATAATAAAGGATTTGGGGCTTAAGGTGACTTTGAAATTTCAAACAGTGTTCAATATGACAAACTTTTATTGCCTTAGAATTTATTTGTGTTCTAGCCGTTCAAAGCACCTTATTTATTCTGAGAGACAAGAATCAGTTTTATGATGGTAATTAACTCTTCGGCAGATGAGCAAAGTGATGCCTGATGTTATGACTTGATCTTTTCTACTCAGATAAAGCTAGGAGTTTAATCTGTGACTATCAGTGACTTAACTCTGTTGCTGCTGCAGAGCAAGGATCACAGGTTTTGGAGTCAGGTTCTGCTATTTACATATTTTGGCCTTGAGAAAATCACCAGTGATTCTTAAAACTTAGCATGTGTAAAAACTAGCTGTGAATCTTATTAAAATGCAGATTGTCTAGGGTGAAGCCTGAGGTTCTGCATTTCCGACAACCTCCCAGGTGATGCTGACGCTGGTGGTCTGACAACCATGCTTAGAGTGGTAGAAAAGTGGTAGACCTTGGTTTTCTCATATGTGAAACAGGAATGGAAATTATTACTTGGGAAGATTGTTAGAAATATCAAGTGAGTCAATGAGGTGATGCTTCTGACACATAGGAGGATTACCACAAATATAAATGCCCTACTCTTCCTTTCCCCCTATTTGTTCCTACCTAGCTCAAAAGCTTGTTCAACTTTGTAAATTTCCTCAGCCTCAGGTTTCGCTGGGCTCACTTCCATATTTGTGTGGCTCATTCAGGTCTATGGCAGAAAGGTATACATGAGTAATTAGGAGTCCTCAAGTCAGTGTTTTATGTGACATTCAATGTTATCTGGAAGATCTCTGCCAAATATGAATGCTCAAGTAATTTATTCAAAATGGCTTTAAACCTTCACTTGGCCATTAACAAAAGTGGTTATTGGGATCACAAAACAAAACCTGATTATATTCTTATAAGTTGTATTTTTTTTATTTACTTTTTTTAGGGCTGCACCTGTGGCATATGGAAGTTCCCAGGATAGGGGTTGAATGGAAGCCACAGCTGCTTGCCTATGCCATAGCCACAGCAATCCCAGATCTTAGCCCTGTCTGTGACCTACACTGCAGCTCAAGGCAATGCCTGGGTGTTTAACCCACTGAGCAGGGCCAGGGATCAAACTCATGTCTTCATGGTTACTTGTCAGGGTCATTACCACTGAGCCACAATGGGAACTTCAAGTTATATTTTTAAAATAAATTGTGTCGGAGTTCCCGTCGTGGCGCAGTGGTTAACGAATCTGACTAGGAACCATGAGGTTGCGGGTTCGGTACCTGCCCTTGCTCAGTGGGTTAACGATCCGGCGTTGCCGTGAGCTGTGGTGTGGGTCGCAGACGTGGCTCGGATCCTGCGTTGCTGTGGTTCTGGTGTAGGCCGGTGGCTACAGCTCCGATTCTACCCCTAGCCTGGGAACCTCCATATGCTATGGGAGCGGCCCAAGAAATGGCAAAAATAAATAAATAAATAAATAAATAAATTGTGGAGTTCCTCTTGAGGCTCAATGGTAATGAGCCCAACTAGTATCCAATAGGATGCAGGTTTGATCCCTGGCCTCATTCAGGGGGTTAAGAATCCGGTGTTGCTGTGAGCTTTGGTGTAGGTCACAGATGCGGCTTGGATCTGGCATTGCTGTGACTGTGGGTAGGCAGGCAGCTGTGGTTCTGATTGGACCCCTAGCCTGGGAACTTACATGGGTGTGGCCCTAAAAAGTAAAAAAAATAAAATAAAATGATTGAAAATAAAAGAATGGGCAAGAGTATACCAGACAATTCAAACATAAACAAAATGGGGGTTCTTCTTTTAATACGAGGCAAGTTAGAATTCTGTTTGCAAACTGTTCCAGAAAGCGGAAGATGAGGGGACACTTCCAAACTCATCCTCTAAGGCAAGTTTTAACCCTATACCAAAACTGAAGACATTGCAAGAAAAGAAAACTATGGTTCAATCCTTTAAGAATGTAGATGCAAAATTTATTCTTTTTTTTTTTTTTTTGTCTTTTGTTGTTGTTGTTGTTGCTATTTCTTGGGCCGCTCCCGCGGCATATGGAGGTTCCCAGGCTAGGGGTTGAATCGGAGCTGTAGCCACCAGCCCACGCCAGAGCCACAGCAACGCAGGATCCGAGCCGCGTCTGCCATCTACACCACAGCTCACGGCAACGCCGGATCGTTAACCCACTGAGCAAGGGCAGGTACCGAACCCGCAACCTCATGGTTCCTAGTCTTTTTTTTTTTTTTGTCTTTTGTTGTTGTTGTTGTTGCTATTTCTTGCAAAATTTATTCTTAACAAAATACAAGTGAACTCATTCTATTAATATATAGGAAGAGTTATACATCCCAAATGGGACTTATCCCATGAACGCAAAAGTGGTTTAACATTTGAAAATCAATTAATGTAATGTGCCGCATTAATTTTTTTTAAAAAAGACAAAAATCACTTGATCATTGAAGAAAAAAATTCGGAAAAGCATTTGATAAAGTCCAGTTCTTATCAGTATAAAAATGCTTAACAAACTATAAACAGAAGATCCTCAACTTGATAAAAAACATTTATGGAAACCTATGGCTAATGTCACACTTAATGGTAAAAGAGTGAATGCTTTTCCCTCTAAGATCAGGAACATGACAGAGATGTCACTCTCACCACTTCTATTCAACACCGTACTAGATGTTCCAGCTAGGGGCAATATTTTAGTCCATTCAGGATGATAGTATAAAATATTCTAGACTAGATGGCTTATAAACAACAGAAATTAATTTCTCATAGTTCTGGAGGCTAAGTTCAAGATCAAGGCACTGGCAGATCCATGTCTGGTGAGAGCCCACTTTCTGTAGACAGCAGTTTTCTTGCTGGTCCTCACATGGCAGAAGGTGCGAGGGATCTCTCAGGCCTCGTTCCTAAGGGCACTAATCCAGTTCATGAGGGCGCCATCTTTATGACCTAACCACCCCTCAAATGTCCCATCTCCTACTACCGTCACTATGGAAGTTAGGAGTTCAACATAGAGATTGTAGGCGGGGGTGGGGAGATCACTAATATTCACTCCATAGCAGGTAGTTAGACAAAAAAAAAAAAGAAATTAAAGGCACCCAGACAGGAAAGAAAGAAGTAAAACTATGTTTGCACATGTCATGATATTGAATGTAGAAATCCCCAAGAAACTCGCTAAAGACCTATTAGAGCTAATAAACAATTTCAGCATGGTTACAGGATACATGATAAATATAAAAATCAATTGTATTTCAATATATTAGCAATAATCTGAAAATGAAATTAAAAAACATTTCCTCTTATAATAGCATCAAAAACGATAAAACAGGAATAATTTTAACAGAAGAAATGTAATAGGTATTCTGAAAACTATGAAACATTATTGAAATAAATGAAAGAAGATCTAAATAAATGGAAAGATTTCCCATCTTCATGGATTGAAAAACTCCAGAATTAAAGAGTTTTTGTACTTCAAAGAGCACCAACAAGAATGTGAAAAGACAGCTCACAGAATGGGAGAAAATATTTTCATATCACGTACCTGATAAGGGATTGGTATCAAGTATATATAAGGAAATCTTGCAACCCCAAGTCTTAAACCCAAGGAGTTTGGGTTTAATTTCTCCAAGGAAGATATACAAATGACCAGAAAAAATGCTCAACGTTTTTACCTATTAGGGAAATGCAAATTAAAATCACAGTGAGTTGTCACTTCACACACACTGGAATGTTTGTAATCGAAAAGACAGATAATACGAGTGAGGATACAGAAAAATTGGAATCCTCTTTCCTTGCTAATGGGAGTGTAAAATGGTACAGCCATTTTTTTTTTTTCTTTTTTGGCCACCCCCTGGCATATGAAATTCCTGGGCCAGGAATCAGATCTGAGCAGTTGCAATGTATACACAGTTGCGACCTCTGCTGCAGCTGTGGCAACACTGGATCTTTTAACCCACCGTGTGGGGCTGGGGATCGAACCTGCTGTCCAGGCACTGCAGAGATGCTGTGGATCTCATTGTACCACAGTGGGAACTCCTGGTGCAGCCATTTTGGTAAACAGTTTGGCAGCTTTACAAAAGTTAAACCAAAGGTGCCCAATAATCTACTCAGGAGAATGAAAGCATATATGCACACAAAAACTTGTGTATGCATATTCACAGTAGCTTTACTCAGAATACCTCCAAAGTGGAATGAAGTTAAATGTCCATACACAGAGAAATGAATAAAACATATCCAATGGAACATTAATTGGCAATAAAAAGGAAGTATTGACACATGCTACAACTTAAATGAACCTCAAATCATTATGTTAAGCGAAAGAAGCCAGTCACAAAAGACCACATACTGTATGACACAATTTATATGAAATGTTCAGAACAGTCAAATCTATAGAGACAGGGGGAAATAAAAAAGATTATTGTTGCCTAAGGCTGAGGGGAAATGTGTAGGATGAAGGGCCCCAGGTTGGGCTGAGATTGCCAGTGGGTACAGATTTCTTTTTGGGTGTAATGAAAATGTTTAAAATAAATAGATTAATGATACTAAAAATGATACTAAAAATTCAGTGAATTGCACATTTTAAACAAGAGAACTTTATAGTGTATAAATCTCAGTAAAGGTAATAAAAATTAAAAATAATAAAAATTTTAAGAGAATTTGAAATAAGCCAGTCACAAAAGGATGACTAGTGTCTGAGTCTACTATTATCAGGTACTTAGAGTAGTCAAATTCACAGAGACAGAAAGTACAATGATTGTTACCAGTAGCTGGAGGGTAACTCTAAATATTAATCATAAAGAATATACTCTTTTTTTCAGGGGCTCATAAAATTCACAAAACTTACTATATTTTTTCAATAAAGAAAATGTGGTTACAATGATTTCACAAAGGACATACACTTCCAGTGCTATTTAAACTGTTCCAGAGCAAGCAAAAAGAAGAGAACATAGTGGTTGATACAACTTGACAAAGATAGCATGCACTAGAATAGAAGAACACATATCACTCTTACTTAGGACTATTAATGAAAATGAATAAATGAAAAATATTCAGAAGTAGAATCCAAGAGCCCCTTGAAAGAACGAAAACATTATGACTGAGTGGGGTCTAGTCCAGGAATACAAGGAAAGGTCGGTATCAGAAAATCAATAATTTTTCATGAACAAGAGGAATAAGATAGGAATAGTGGAAATAGCACTAATACAATAAATCAATCTCAGCTTAAATATTAGCATCATGCATTTTAGCATTTCTACTAAATCAGAAACCAGAGCCCGTCACCATCATTGTTATTTTACAGTGTGCTGGAAGAACTAGCCAATTAGAAAAGCAAATACATTATAGAGACATATAAATGATAAAGGAGATAAAACTATCTGTAGATATGCTGTGATTCCATACTTGGAAACTGTGAGAGAATCAATAAAAAAAAGCCACGACAGGAGTTCCCATCGTGGCGCAGCGGAAACCAATCTGACTAGGAACCATGTGGTTGCAGGTTCAATCCCTGGTCTTGCTCAGTGGGTCAAGGGTCCGGCGTTGCCGTGAGCTGTGGTGTGGGTCACAGACGTGGCTCGGATCTGGCGTTGCTGTGGCTGTGGCGAAGGCTGGCAGCTGTAGCTCTGATTAGACCCCTAGCCTGGGAACCTCCATGTGCTGTCGGTGCGGCCCTAAAAAAAGACAAAAAGAAAAAAAACCTATGTGAAACAATAAGACATTCAGTATGTCAATTCAATAAAATAGCAGCATACAAAATTAATACAGGGCATCAGTAGTGCTATTTCTATATCAACCAGTTGGAAGGTAAGACCTCATTTAAAATAGCACTGAAAGGGTAGAATACCCAAGAATTCAGCAAAATGCTTACAAAGAAAACTAAAACTCTTCTGAAAGATAGCAAAAGAGTTGAATAAATGCAAACATTTTCCATGGTATTAGAGAATAATAAAGTTGGTTCTCAAGTTAAATTATACATTTCACGTGATCCTGGTATAAGATACTTTTTCCCCTGAAATGGCAAACTTTACTCTAAAGTTCATATGACAAATGAAAGAATGGAAATAGCCAGGATATTCTAATAGAGAAGATCAATGAGGAAAGGCTAACACTACCACATATTAAAGCATTACCAATTTTAAAAGTGATAATGGTATTTGAAAGAGGCAAACGGACAAATGGAATAGAATGGAATGTCCAGAAATTAGCCAGTTTACATGTTGGAATTTAGCAGATGATAAGTTGATATTTCAAATCAGTGAGGGAAAAGATGGACTATTCAAATGGTGTTGGGACAACTAGAAAAGTAAATGAAAAGAGCAAGTGGGCTATGAAGGAAGCACTGAGAAAAATTAAATGTAAAAGGATTGTGCCCCCTGAAGTAGGCACAGCTCTTGGTCTGTCTGCAGATCTTGAAGCAGCCCTGTGATCCAACTCTAACCCTACACAGCCACAACTCTGGGGCAGCTCTGCCGGTTTATCAAGATGCCAACTCTAAAAAGGCATTTAGAGCCAATCTAAAAAGAGGTGAACTTTGATATACACTTCATACCACAGTAGGATAAATTCCAAGCAAATCAAAGGTATAAAAAAATGAAGCCAAAAATGCAAATAAAACATGAAATCTCTTTATAACTTTGGAGTAAGAATGACTTTCTTTCTTGCTTGCTTTTTTTTTTTTTTTTTGTCTTTTTGCCATTTCTTGGGCTGCTCCTGCGGCATGCGGAGGTTCCCAGGCTAGGGGTCCAATCAGAGCTGTAGCTGCTGGCCTATGCCAGAGCCACAGCAACATGGGATCTGAGCCTCGTCTGCAACCTACACCACAGCTTACGGCAATGCTGGATCGTTAACCCGCTGAGCAAGGGCAGGGATCGAACTCGCAACCTCATGGTTCCTAGTTGGATTCGTTAACCACTGTGCCACGATGGGAACTCCCAGAATGACTTTCTAATTATGACTAGAAATCTAGAGTGTGGCTGCTATTGGGTCCTTGGGAGGGCCCCTGACACATAATTGGGCAACTCCCTGCATGGACAGGATTGGCTCTGGACTGCAACTGAGAGAGGTTGGGACTGCATCATAAGGCTGCTTTAGGGATCACAGCTGTGACTGTGCCCTGCAGGCTTGCCTTTGTTGGCACAGGTGGGTGGGCTTCCTGCTGAGTTCCTAGGTTGGCAGAACTGCCCCAGAGTTGTAGCTGTGTAGGGTTGGAGTTGGATCACAAGGCTGCTTCAAGATGTGCACAGACAGACCAAGAGGTGGGCCTACTTCGGGGCACAATCCTTACACATTAATTTTTCTCAGAGTTTCCTTTATGATTCAGTTGTTCTTTTCATTCTAAATGTTCTTTGTGGGCAACCTCATCCACTTTAATGTTTTCAATTTCCATCTATGTGCTGATGATTCTAGGATCTGAATCTCTAGGCCGAACTTGTCCCTAGATGTCCCATACAGATTATTCCACTGCTAGCCAGAGTCACATGTATATGGATTATCCTACTGAACCTCAAAGGGCAGCATATCTGAAAGTTTTTTTTTTTTATTTCTCAAATGAATTTATCACATCTGTAGTTGTATAATGATCATAACAATCCAATTTCACGGGATTTCCATCCCATAACCCAAGCACATCCCCCCACCCCCCAAACTGTCTCCTCTGGACACCATAAGTTTTTCAATGTCTGTGAGTCAGCATCTGTTCTGCAAAGAAGTTCCGTCTGTCCTTTTTTCAGATTCCACATGTCAGTGAAAGAACTTGATGTTGTTGTCTCATTGTATGGCTGACTTCACTTAGCATGATAGTTTCTAGGTCCATCCATGTTGCTAAAAATGCTGGCATTTCGTTCCTTTTAATGGCTGAGTAATATTCCATTGTGTATATGTACCACATCTTCTGGATCCACTTCTCTGTTGATGGACACTTAGGTTGTTTCCATGTCTTGGCTATTGTGAATAGTGCTGCAATGAACATCGGAGTACATGTGTCTTTGTGAGTCATGGTGTTCTCTGGATAGACGCCCAGGAGTGGGATGGCTGGATCAAATGGTAGTTCTATTTTCAGTTTTCTGAGGAATCTCCATACTGTTTTCCACAGTGGTTGCACCAATTTACAATCCCACCAACAGTGTACCAGGGTTCCTTTTTCTCCACACCCTCTCCAGCACTTATTGTTTGTAGACTTTTGGATGACTGCCATTCTGGGTGGTGTAAGGTGGTACCTCAGAGTGGTTTTGATTTGCATTTCTCTAAGAATGAGTGATGTTGAACATCTTTTCATGCGTTTTTTGGCCATCTGTATGTCTTCTTTGGAGAACTGTCTGTTTAGATCTCCCACCCATTTTTTGATGGGGTTGTTTGTTTGTTTTTTGGTATGGAGCTGCAGAAGGTATTTGTAAATTTTGGAGATTAATTCCTTGTCAGTTGATTGACTTGCAAAGATTTTCTCCCATTCTGTGGGTTGTCTTTTCGTTTTGTTTAGGGTTTCCTTTGCTGTGCAGAAACCTTTAAGTTTGATTAGGTCCCATTTGTTTATTTTTGTTTTTATTGTCAGTACTCTAAGAGAGCATGTCTGAAAGTTAGTGATATTCCACCTCACCTAGTTACCCCCTAGTCAGAAACTGAGAATTACCCTTGATACTTTTTTCAGTCCTCACGTCCAGTTGCCAGTTTCACTAACTTCTCCTCCTAAATATTTCTCTTCTTCATAGTTCTACTGTTGTTGTTCTAGTTCAAATTCTCTTAGATATATGTTACACAGTTTGCACATTTTACTAAAAATGATCTACTTAGAAAGTGGAATATAATCGTGTTGCTCCCTTGGTTAAAATTCTTCAGTAGCTCCCTGTATTACTTTCTTATTGCTGCTGTAACAAAACAAGCACAAATTTAGTGGCTTAAAACTCCATAAATTTGGGAGTTCCCATTGTGGCTCAGTGGGTTAAGAACCTGACTAGTATCCATGAGGATGCAGGTTCGATCCCTGGCATCACTCAGTGGGTTAATGATCTGGCACTGCCGTGAGCTGCACTGATGCAGCTTGGATCTGGCATTGCTCTGGCTGTGGTGTAGGCTGGCAGCTGCAGCTCTGATTTGGACCCTAGTCTGGGAATGTTCATATGCCACAAGTGCAGCTCTAAAAAAAACAAAAACAAAAACAAAAACAAAAAACTACATTTCTGGCAGTCAGGAATCCAAAATCAACCTCACTGGGCTAAAATCAAGGTATAGCAGAGCTAGTTGCTTCTGGACACTCTAGGGGGAAATATGTTTCCTTGCTTTAGTCAGCATATAGTGGCCGTCTGCACTTCTTGACCTGTGAATCCTTCTCCCTATCACTCCAACTTCTTGCTTCTGATATCTCCTACTTCTAACTCTGACTTTCTTGCCTCCTTTTTTATAAGAACTCTGTGTTTATATTGGGCACTCCTGGATTATCTTAGCACAGGAAAAATAGTGATAAAAGCAAAATACAGAAGAAAATTCACCCTAAAGCCTTCTCATCCAAAGAAAACTGATACTTTGATGTATATTTTTCCAAACCTTCTTTTCTCAAACACTTCTAAATAGTATTATTTGTCCATCATTTTATAATCTACTTTTTTCCCACTTAGTGTTATATGTTAACCATCGTTTCATGTTGATAAATATACTTCAATAAGTTAACTCTAAGGGTTATATAATATTGTGTGAATGTAACAAATTATTTAATCAAACCCTTCTCATTGGATATATAGGTTATCTTCACCTTGTTTTGTAGATTTGACTTTGGAATAATATAAATAGTTTATGTAATTATAAAACAAATTTAAATTAAAAACTAATCTAAATCAAAAGCAAATGAATCTCAATCAAAAGCAAATGAAACAAATTGAGGTTTTTTTTTTTTTTTCTTTTCTATTTAGACTCAACTGGCATTCAAGTTTGCCCTTTATCATACCTTCTCCTTCATGCTTGGAAATACAGCAGTGCTTTTTTTTTAGGATTTTAGTTTGCCAGACCATAAGAAACTTCTTATAATGAAGATTGCACATGACCTGAAAATGCTAGATTTTGAGTTGGCTGTAATGACTGGATGTTGCTTTAGTGTATTTCCCTCCAGGAGGAAGTGAATGTGTGCTATGAATGGATGGGGGTGTGAAACAGATTGCTGGTTACTAGAAGGGCAGTGGTAGCAGAAATGAAGTAGGTTTTCATCAAATGTGTTTCTTCTTCCTGGACATAAGCAAAGCTACATTTCCCAGCCTCCGTGTATCTAAGGTGTGGCCATGAGACTAGGCTTTTTTTTTTTTCCAGTAGAATGTGAGTGGAAAGGACACATCTCTTCGTGTCTCAGTGGTTAAGAGTGAGTGCCTTCTATGGATGCTCATCACCTATCTGCCAAGTAGATGTTGCAGGCTACCTTGGAACTATGTGTTGAAGATGGTAAACACAGAGTTTGGAAGGAAGGCTGGACCCCCCCAAGATACCACTTAAAGAAGAACAGTACAACTCTATGACACAAGAAAGAAATAAGCTTTTATTGTGTTAAAACGTTGAGATTGGGGGTTTATTTATTATTGCAAGATAGCTCAGCATATCCTGACTAATATAATGCCTACTCATCATGCATTCTGATATAACCTAAGTGATGGGTAAACATGAATATTTTAAAAATCTACTCACATGATTCTGATACCTCCCTTTTTATGGCTGAGTAGTATTCCTTGTATATATATACCTCATCTTAATCCATTCATCTGTCAGTGGATATTTAGGTTGTTTCCACGTGTTGGCTATTGTGAATAGTGCTCCAGTGAACGTAGCCGTGCATGTATCTTTTTGAATGAAAGTGTTGTCCAGAGATATGCCCAGGAGTAGGATTGCTGGGTCATATGGTAGTTTTATATTTAGTTTTATGAGGTTTTTCTAGTATTTTTGGAACAGTGCTTAATGTTGCAAACCCATCAAAAATATTATTTGAACAAATCGTGGACTTGAGAGATGGGATTAAAATAAAGTTGTAAATTAAGTGGAAAAGTTTATTCAAGAATTTTTTATTTTATTTTATTTTATTTTTTGTCTTTTTGTCTTTTTAGGGCCACACCTGCAGCATATGGAGGTTCCCAGGCTAGGGGTCCATCGGAGCCAGCCGTAACCACCAGCCTATGCCACAGCTATAGCAATGTGTGATCTGAGCTGCATCGGTGAGCTACACCACAGCTCACTGCAATGCTGGATCCTTAACCCAGTGAGCAGGGCCAGGGATCAAACCTGTGTCCTCATGGATCCTAGTTGGGTTTGTTAACTGCTGAGCCATGACAGGAACTCTAAGAATTATTTATTGAGTGCCTGTTATGTGCCAGGCACTGTTCTAGGCACTGGTAATATAGCAGTCATAAAACAAAGATTTACAAGGATTTTTCTCCCCATGGAACATATATCCCAGTGGGGAGAAGAGAAAATAAAAAGTCAGGTTAACAAATATGTTAATTATACAGTATGTTAGAAGATGATGAGTGCTAAGGACAAAAAAAAAAAAAGTAGAGCAGGAAAGGGGGAGTTGGAAATGGTGGGGTTGATAGTGTGGGGTTTGCCGTATTAACTATGGGTCTAGATTAGGTTTTGTAAGAAGGTAAGATTTGATCATTCATAGTGGAAGGAACAACTATTATTACAAAGGTCCTGAGGCAGGGTCATGTCTGGAATGTTTGAGGAACAGCAAAGAGGCCAGCAAGGCTAGGGACGAGTTTGTGAGAGGGAGTGGAAGTAGGGGAAACTAGGGAGGAAAGAGAGGATAGATTGTATAGACCATTAAAAATAATATGCAGCAGATTGTGAAGAGAGTCGACCAACATGGTGACATAGGAGTGTCCTGATCTTCCCTCTCCCACAGACACACCAACTATACAGATACACGTGAGCAGTTCCCTCTGAAAGAGATCCAGAAACTAGCTGCAGGACTCATACAGCTGACAAATGAGGAGACACCCACATCAAAATGGGTAGGAAAGGCAGAGGCATACTCTTGCTATAAACCCCACCCCAACACAGTGCCATATAATTGGGAGGGAAACCCAACTTCTGCCTTCTCCCTGAGGAGCAAATGATTTGAACCCTACATCTAGCTCTCAACTTTTAAGACTCCCACCAGAGGAATGAGCTCCCCAAACACTTTATCTCTAAAAGCCAATAAGGCCTGGTCTCTGAGACTCCCAAGACTACAGCAAACAAACACAATTCTTGGGAACAGGCAAGCAGTCACTATGGCTGTTCCATCAGGGCTCAGCATGGAGGGACCAGGTGCAATCACTCATCTCCCAGTCTTTGCCTGAAAGGGGTTGATCTACATACTTTAAAAGCTGCCATCAGTGGGCCAGTCTTCTAATTTAGCAGGCACTAGGGACTGGCTGTGATCCTCTCTAGAGACCAAGGAAGCTGAAGAACACCTTTCCTACCTTTCATTTCTTTTTCTTGCCTGGTTTCACTGGCTAGAACCTGCAATCCTCTGTTGAATAAAAGTAGTGAGAACAGATGTTCTTATCTTGTTCTGATCTTAGGGAGAATGCATTCAGTCTCTCACCATTAAGTTTGCTGTTAGCTGTAGGGTTTTTTTTTGTAGATGCTCTTTATTAGGTGAGAAAATTTCCTTTTTTAATCCTAGTTTGCTGAGAGTTCTTATTTTTTAAACAGAAGTGGGTGTTGCATTCTGTCAAAATCTTCTTAGTCTTTTGAGATGGTCATATGATTTGTCTCGTCTAGATTGCTAGTATGATAAACTGTATTGTTAGATTTTTGAGTCAATTTCTTTCCTGGAAAAAGGCACACTTGGTCATGGTACATCATCATTTTTACATATTGTTATATTTGCTAAATTTTGTTTAAAATTTTTGCATGTATATTTATGAGGGGTATTGATGTGTAATTTTCTTTTCTTGTAATGTCTGGTTTTTGTATCAGAGTAAGGTGAGCCTCATAGAATGAGTTGTGGGAAATATTTCCTCACCTTCAATTTTCCGGGAGAGTGTGTAGAACTGGTATTGGCATTATTTCTTCCTAAACTGTACAGTGAAGCCATCTGTGTCTCGAGATTTTTAGTGGGTGGGTTTTAAAATACATATTCTATTTCTGTAATAGCTATAAGGCTATTAGGTTATCTATTTTTTTTTGGTATAGATGATTTTTAATATAAACAGTAAAATATAATGTCTCAACCACAGACCTTTCGTGTTAAAAAGGGTCTCTGACATGAGCTGCTTTACATTATGAGGTGAAAAAGTTTAAGAACCTCACAGTGGAAATAATCCAACAGTGATAAACTCCAGTGATCAAAGACATTCTCTTTTAGTTAATGTGAAGCAAGGACAATTCACAATTACAGACAGAATATTCTGGCTGTTAGTATCATGAAACAGGCTAACTTTCCAGATGAAAAGGCACTCACAGCTAGGGATGAAATTAACCTTGAGTGAACTTTGGTAAACTGACAAACAAGGAAAGTGTTCATTCCACTATTATAATTTTTTGACATAAAGTTGTTCATAATACTTGCTTTTTATCCTTTTAATTCTATAGAATCCGTGGTGACTTCACATATTTCTTTCCTGTAATGAATAACCGGTATTCTCTCTCTCTTTTTTTTCTGGATTAGTATAACTAGAAGTTTACCAATTTGATTGACCTTCTCAAAGAATTAGTGTTTGGTTTTGTTGATATTCTCTCTTAGTTCTGTTTTCTATTTCTTTGATTCTTGCTTTCATTTTTACTGTTTTATTTCTTCTGATTGTTTAATTTTCTCTTTTCTAGTTTCTTATGTGGAAGCTGAGGTAATTGATTTGAGAACTTTCTTTTTTCGTGTTATAGACATCTAATGCTATAAATATCCCCCGAATTACTGTGTAAGCAGCAACTCAGAATTCTGATATATTGGGTTTTAATTTTCCTTTAGTTCAAAATATTTTCTATTTACTTCTGACTTTTTGTTTTTGACTTATGGGTTATTTATCAGTGATTTTCAAATATTTGAAGATTTTTCAGATAGCTCAGTTACTGATTTCTGTTTGGATATATTGTGGTCACAAGGCATAATTTTTTATGACTTGAATGTATTTCAAGTTTGAGACTTGCCTCATGGCTCCAAACATGGTCTCCTTTTGGTAAATATCATGTGTATAATTGAAAATCATATATATACATATATATGTATATATGGTGCTACACCTGGGGCACATGGAAGTTCCTGGACTGATGATCAAATCTGAGCCACAGTAATGCCAGACCCTTAACCCACTGCACTGGGTCAGGGATCCAACCAGAGCCTCCGCAGAGGCAAGCTAGATCATTAACCCACTGTGTCACAGCGGAAACTCCTATTTTGCTGCTTTTGAGGAAAATATTCTATAAATGTTGATCATATCAATTTGGTTGATAGTGTGGTTTAAAAATACTATATCCTTGCTGATTTTCTTTCTACTTAATTTTTTCAATTATTGAGAGATGGATAGTGAAATATCTGGTCATAATTGTGTACTCGTCAATTTCTCTTTGCGGTTCTTTTAGGTTTTGCTTAATATAATTTGAAGCTCTCTTATTAGGTATGTAAACATTTAGATTGCTAGATCCTCTTAAAAAATTGACACCTTTGTCATTAGAAAACATCCTTCCTTATTTATGATAGCATTCTTTGCTTTGAAATCTACTTTGTCTAATTTAATATAACCATTCCAAATTTCTTTTGACTTATAGCATGGTATATCTGTTTTTATCAGTGATGATTAATTTTATCAGTGATACTTAATTTTATGTATCAACGGCACTAGGCTATGGTGCCGTTCGTTGCTAGGTCAAACACTGTCCAAGTGTTATGTGAAGGTATTTTGTATATGTGATTAATAACTACAACCACTTGACTTTAAGTAAAACAGATTGTGAGTGGGCCTCAGCGAATCAGTTGAAGACCTTAAGAGCAAAAATCGAGGTTTTCTGGAGAAGACATAATTTATCCCAAGGCTATAACAGAAATCCTGTCTGAGTTTCTAGCCTGGCAGCCTGCCCTATGCACATCCAACTCATGGCTGCAACATTAATTCTTACCTGAATCTCCAGCGTGCTGGTTTGCCCTGTGGATTCTGGACTTGCCATCTCCCATGTACATGTGAGCTAATTCTCTGAAATAAGTAAAAAATATTTCTGTCTTTGTCTTTGTCTCTCTTGCTTGATCTAAATATCTGTCTGTCTGTCTGTCTGTCTATCTGTCTGACTATCTATCTATTTATCTATCTTTGGGTGTATCTCTCTCTTTTTCTATCTAGATAGAAAAAGAGGAAAAATGGAACAAAGATAAAATAGAACTTAAAAAAAAAAAGACAAACCTAATCCCAACCAAACCAATATTAACATTAAATTTAGGTATTTTAAACACCCCAATTAAAAGACAGAGATTGCTAAATTGGATTAAAAAAAAACAAAAACAAGGAGTTCCCGTGGTGGCGCAGTGGTTAACGGATCTGACTAGGAACCATGAGGTTGCAGGTTCGGTCCCTGCCCTTGCTCGGTGGGTTGACGATTCGGCGTTGCCGTGAGCTGTGGTGTAGGTTGCAGATGCGGCTCGGATCCCGCAGTTGCTGTGGCTCTGGCATAGGCCAGTGGCTACAGCTCCGATTGGACCCTTAGCCTGGGAACCTCCATATGCCACAGGAGCGGCCCAAGAAATAGCAAAAAGACAAAAAACAAACAAACAAAAAAACAAAAACAACAACAACAACAAAAACAAGACTGAGTTGGGTGCTGCCTCAAATAATGCATCTGAAATATAAAGGCACAGATAGCTTAAAAATAAAAGAATGTGTATTAATTTGAGCTCTCCAGAAAAAACACAACCATTAGGATTCTTCCTCCTCCCTCTCTCTCTTTTCACTTTGTCTCTCTCTCTCTCTAACTTTAAAACAGATGGTCTACTGTGTTACCAGATTTCTGGTACACATCCTTTATTAACCTGAGATTTTAAAATATCAACAGTAAATGTAGAATTTTGTTAACAAAATTTGTTTACAAAATTTGTTGAAATGACCACATGGCATTCTCATTTGCATCCATGTCTGTGTAAAATTAGTGTGTGTGTGTATATATTAGTATATATATATATTACTATCCTTATTCTGTGTTGGTATAAAAATTAGCCTAGATTCTTAGAAAAAGATGGGATACTTTCTTCTTTTATATGTTCTAAAAATCTTTTTGGCCTCAGTGTTTTTTTTTTTGTAGCAATTTTTTTTTTTTTACAAATTTTACATGTTTTTGTATGGTTATTATTCTACCAATGTTTCCAAAAACTCAAAAAGATAGTTTTATTATATTTTCCTTTAAACATTTTTTGAAATATAATTCACATACCACAAAATTCACTCATTTAAAGAATATGGTGTAATGCTTTTAGTAGATTCAAAGTTTCACAATGTCATGGGTTGAATGATGCTCCCCTAAAAGATTTATTTACCCAGTACCTTGGAATATGACTTTATTTGGAGTAAGGGCCTTGCAGCTGTCACTAAGGATCTCAAGATGAGATTTCCCTGAATTAGGGTGTACCCTAAAGTTAGATTAGTGTCCTTATAAGAGATAGGTAAAAGAAGACACAGGGACATGGGGAAAGCCATGTGATGATGGAGGTAGAGATTGGATTAATGCATTTTGCAAGCCAGGGAATGTCAGAGAAAAGGCAGAGCCACAGGAAAAAAGGAGAAAAGCTTAGAATGAATTCTCCTTCAGACTCTAGAAGGAACCAGTGGTGCTGAGACCTTAATTTCAGACTTCTAGACTCTAGAGCTGTGAAAAAAAATGCAGGTCTATTGTTTTGAGCCATCAAGTTTGTGGTAATTTGTTTTAGCATCTGTAAGAGACAAATATACATTTTGGGACTGGAAAGTGAAGTTCAGCTTTGAGAAAGACATGATAGAAAGAGCTTGGCTTGGGAATTCCTTGGTGTTGCAGCAGATTAAGGATCTGACGTTGTCATGGCTGTGGCTCAGGTTGCTGCTGCGGTACAGGTTCAATCCCTGGTCCAAGAAGTTCTGCATGCTGTGGGTACGGCCAAAAAAAAGAAAGAAAGGAAAGAAAGGAGAAGAGAGAGAAAGGGCCTGGATTGACAAGAAAGGTGAATGTTAAAGGTGCCTGAGGAGTTCCTGCCATGGTTCAGTGGGTTAAGAATCTGACTGCAGCAGCTCAAGTCGCTGTGAAGGTGGGGGTTCCATCCCTGGCCCAGGGCAGTGGGTTAAAGGATCTGGTGCTGCCACAGCTGTGGCATAGATTGTGGTGATTGATTCTGTTGAGGTTCAGAAAACGTGTAAAATCAGATAGAGAAGGCTTTTTCATCTTAAAGAATATGTATATCATCATGACCAGAATGTTTGTAGAAATATGAATGTTAAAGGTGCTTCTGGTGAGATCTCAGAAGAAAATTAGGAATATATTTTGGAAACTAGAGGAAAAGCCATCTTTGTTACAAAATGGCAGAAATCTTGGCTGAATTGTGTTCTACTCTTGCGTGGAAGACAGAACTCATAAGCAATGTATTTGGATATTTGACTGGGGAGATTTTAGCAAAGTAATGTAGTATAGCTTTGTTTCTCATTGCTGTATATAGTAAAATATGAAAGGAATGAAATAAATTGAGGAAGGAGTTGTTAAACAAAGTAGAACCAGCACTTAATGATTTGAGATGTTCTTGGCCTACCTAGATTGCAAAGGGATGTTAAAATTAGGAAATTTATTGTTGGAAAAGTATGCTCTGGAGAGAAGGCCAAGGATGTGACTGGGCAACATTTTGTAAAGAGAATAAGTGTGTGACTCATGGATCTAGTCAATCCTCCTGGCAGAAACTAGGAATAGTGGTGAGGTTATCCAGGAAGTATCTGTAGAGACCCTCTTATCTAATGGTATGGATTCCTGTGATATACGCAGGAGGCCCACAAGACTTTTGAGAATGTCGTCCTGGCAAAAACACTGCCAGCTTGGACAGAAGGGGACAGAGAGAGGACAAAATGAGAGAAGCCTGTCATTCTTCCAAAATTCTACAGGCAGGAAACAGGCTGATAGTACTGCTCAACTGAAAACATGTTATTCATTAAGGAAAAGGAAGAATGACTTTGAAGCTGGTGGGGCCACTGAAGGTTGCACAGAGGCCAGCAGTCCATCAAAGCCAGAGCTGTGGGCATAGAAAGTGGAGCTGCAGGCCTAGATGTTAGATGATTGATTTGAGATCTTTCTTGTTTTTATTTTTAATTTTTATTTCCTTTTTTGGCTGCTCCATGGCTCATGAAGCTTGTGGGCCAGGGATCAGATCTGAGCCATGACTGCAACCTAAGCTGCAGCTGTGGCAACACAGGATCCTTAACACATTGTGCCAGGCCAGGGATTAAACCTGCATCCCAGTGCTTCCAAGAGGCCACCAATCCCTTTGTGCCACAAGGGGAATTCCAAGATCTTTCTTCTTTTAAAACATAGGTATTCACAGCTATAAATTTCCCTCTGAGCACTGCCTTAGCTGTGTCTCATACATTTTCATATTTTTTTTCATTTTTATTCATCTCAAAGTATTTTCTCATTTCCTTTGTGATGTCTCCTTCTCTTAAATTCGTTTTTTTGGAGTATGTTAATTAATTTCCACATATTTGTCAGTTTCCTGAATTTCCTGATGTGTTGATTTCTAATTTAATTTCATTGTAGTCAGAGAATATATGTTGTATAATTTAAACCTCTTTAAACTTTTGAGGCTTGTTCAATACCTCAGAATATTGCTGGTTTGGTTCCAGATGACAGCAATAAAGCAAGTATTACAAAAAGGTGAGTCACAATTTTTTTGGTTTCCAAGTACATATAAAAGTTATGTTCGTACTACACTGTAATCTATTAAGCATGCAATAACAGTATGCCTAAAAAACCCAAAAATGTACCTTAATTAAAAAATACTTTATTGCTAAAAATGCTAACCATCCTCTGAGCTTTCAGCAAGTTTTAATATTTTTGCTGATGGATGGCCTTGCTTCAGTGTTGATGGCTGCTGACTGATGAGGGTGGTGTTTGCTTAAGGTTGGGGCAGCTGTGGCAATTTCTTAAAATAAGACAAAAATGAAGTTTGCTATATTGATTGACTTTTCCTTTCGTGGGTGATTCCTTTGTAGCATAAAGTACTGTTTGATAACATTTTACCCATGATAGAACTTCTTTCAAAACTGGAGTCAGTCTTCTCAAACGCTACCACAGCTTTATCAAGCAAGTTTGAATAGTATTCTGATCCTTTTGTTGTCATTTCAGTAATCTTCACAGCATTGACACCAGGTATAATTTCCATCTCAAGAAACCACTTTCTTTGTTCATTCATAAGAAGCAACTCCCCATCTAGTAAAGTTTTATCGTGAGATTGCAGCAATTCTGTCTCATTTTCAGGCTCCATATTTAATTTTTGTTCTCTTGCTATTTCTGCCACATCTGCAGTAACAATAGTAACATCAAAGTCACTGATCAGGTATCACAATTACAAATATAAAAATAAAGAAAAAAATTGAAATATTGTGAGAATTAACCAAAATATGACACAGAGACATATAGTGGGCAAATGCTAATGGAAAAATGTGCCGATAGACTTGGTCAACATAGGGTTGCCACAAGCCTTCTGTGTGTAAAAAACGCATTATCTGTGAAGTGCAATAAAATGAGAGATGTTTGTAATATGTTCTATTCTAGAGCATGTTTCATGTGTACCTGAGTGAATATGTGTACTGCTGTGGTTGAGTGGAATGTTTTATAGATGTCTGTTATGTTTAGTTGGCTTATAATGTTGTTTGAGCCTTCTGTTTTCTTGCTTATCTTCTGACCAGTTGGACACATCCTGCCTCTCTTTGTTTACCTGGAGTTTAAAACCACACCAGATAGTTTATATTGAAAATGTGTTTTATGATGGCTATGTTGGGACATTTGGTATCAGTTTGACATCTGAAAGGGCTGGGAACTAAGTAGCTAAGATCAGCAATAAGACTCTTGCTGATTTTAATCTCTATCCTTAGCTATAATAAATTATAATTATGAGTATAACAGTCTAGAGATAGATTTCCAATGAACATGAACTCACACACACCTACAATTCACTAAACACACAAGAAACCCAGTCTCTGTGAATGAGTCAGCAAAACCAACAAAATGTAAGAACAGACCAACAGATACTGAAAATATCAGATGCAGAATATAAAAAGAATGCTTCATACCTTTAAAGAAATGAAAATAGAATTAAAAAATGTGAATAAAGGAGTTCCCGTCGTGGCTCAGTGGTTAATGAATCTGACTAGGAACGATGAGGTTGCGGGTTTGATCCCTGGCCTTGCTCAGTGGGTTAAGGATCCGGCATTGCCGTTGATCTGTGGTGTAGGTCACAGATGCAGCTCGGATCCCCCATTGCTGTGGATCTGGTGTAGGCCGGTGGCTACAGCTCTGATTAGACCCCTAGCCTGAGAATCTCCATATGCCGTGGGAGCGGCCCTAGAAATGGCAAAAAGACAAAAAAAAAAAAAAAAAAAAAAAAAAAAAAGAAAAAAAATGTGAATAAGGAGAAAGAGACTATTAAAAAAAATAACCAGACTTGAAAAGGAATGAAGTTATTTTTTTCTTTAAAGAAGATACAATTGAAATAGATTGCTAAATGTAAATGTTAAGAAGATTAAATAGGAGTTCCCATTGTGCCTCAGTGGTTAACGAATCCGACTAGGAACCATGAGGTTGTAGGTTCTATCCCTGGCCTTGCTCAGTGGGTTAAGGATCCGGCATTGCCATGAGCTGTGGTGTAGGTCACAGATGTGGCTTGTATCTCACGTTGCTGTGGCTCTGGCATAGGCCAGGGGCTGTAGCTCGATGAGACCCCTAGCTTGGGAATCTCCATATGCCATGGGTGCAGCCCTAAAAAGACAAAAAAAAAAAAAGAAGATTAAATACAGTCTACAGCCATATCACTCTGAACGAGCCTGATCTTATCTGATCTCAGAAGCTAAGTAGGATTGGGCCTGGTTAGTACTTAGATGGGAGACTGCCTGGGAATATCAGGTGCTATAGGCTTTAAAAAATGTAAGAAATAAATAAAAAATTTAAAAAAGGACCTGAAAAGAAGATTAGGTACAGATATAGAAAATTACTGACTTGGAAGAAAGACTTAAAGAAATTACTCAGAAATCTGCAGAGAGGTGAAGAGATGGACAGCATGAAAGGGTTATAAGATAAAAGGAATAAACAAGTATAACATGCATCTGACTGCAGTCCTAGAAAAAGAAAACAGAGATAATAGAAGAGAAACTATATTCAAAGAGAGAATGGATTTTCCAGAATTAAGGCTATAAATTCAAAGATTGAGGAATTATAACCAGTCCTAAACAGAATAAGTAAAAAGAGGCCTATACCTGAACATGTTCTAGTAAAACTGAGAACACCAACAACAAAGTGGTGAAGATCTTACAAATAGCCAGAGTAAAAGACAAATCACATACAAAGGAATGACAGATTGTAATCTGACATTAATGGAAGCCAGAGATGATAGAATAATATCCTCAAAGTGTTAAAGCTATTCACTTTGAATTTTATATCCAAGGAAATAGTCTTTCAAAATTCAAAGTGAAATAAAAGACATTTTCACACATTCAAAAACTGAGAACTTATCATCAATGGGTTTTCGCTAAAGAAACTTCCTAGGGTTGTACTCAGGAAAAAGAAAATAACCTGAAAAGGAAAGTCTGAACTGCAAGAACAAAGAGTGAGTCAAGAAAGGCATGAAGGTTGCTCTAAATGGACATCAATTATATAAGACAAAATTGTTTAATTTTTACAGCTAAAGAAGTGTAGTATGAAAATGCCAGATTATAATAGCAATTAAACTGGAAGGAGTGATTGGAATTAAAGCATTCTAATATCCTGTTTAGAAAAAAGGTGGAGATGCTGGCTTTATCAAGTACACATATAAAAATTTTAAATTTAACTACTAAAGAAAAGAAATAGAATATACGATTTCAAAATCAGTGGAGAAAGAAAAATGAGGGAAAACATGCCTTCAAACAAATGTAACATAGAGAAAGAACAAATAAATGCACAAAATGCAATAGTGGAATTAATTTCAAACAGATTCATAACAAATTTAAGTAGAGGCACATTCAGTTAAAATATCTGTTGGTATCCAGAAAGGTCCTCAAATAGGTTGTATCCAGCTGCAGATCTCAGACAAGGACAGTTTCCCAAAGCAGCTGGGATACACAAAAGTCAAAGGCAACCATACTTGTTTTGGAACAATGGAAATAGCGTGCCCCAGTTGGAGAAAGGTACCTCCCAGGACCTTGTTGGCACAGTAGTGTGAATGCACACACACACACACACACACACACACACACACACACACACACACACACACACACACACACACAGTGTTACAAGAAGCCAAACTAAGATTCAGGGCAAATAAGTGGTAGCTCAGAACTGCCTTGGAACCTCCCAACTAAAGTTTCCTGAAAGTTGCTGGTCCACAAAGAACTCACGTCTTTCAAAATGAATAATCATAAAAAGGAAGAAGTACACAACCTGTATTACAAGAAAAAAAATGAGGAAAAATAGGAAAAAATGATGAAAGATGAAGAATTCCCCCCATCCTCATGTTGATACTAAGCAGATAAAAATAGTGACTAAACATTTCATCAAGATTGCAAAGAATGTGTTCAATACTCACAATGCTCAAAGAAAACACAAGCATTTAGGGAAGATGATGTAGAACTTATAGAATGATAGAACTGAAAAAAAATTGGAAGAGAAGGTACTGTAGATATAATCTTTATTTTTTATAGCTAAGGGTCAAAATATATTAAAATGCAATGAAAGCAGTCTAGGTAATTGTAAAAGCATAGAATCAGGTGACTATTACTGTACAACATATTACCTTACAACTTAGAGATTTAAAACAACTGTTTATCATTTCTCATGAATCTATGCATTGATTGGGTCATTCTGCTGATCTTGGCTGGGATTTCTCATGTATCTCTGCTCAACTAGCTCGTTGCTTGGTGGCTGACTGGTCTATGACAGTTTTGGCTGGAATGACCTAACTCAACTGCATGCTCCTGTCACATTCCTCCAGCAGGCTAACTTGGTCATGTTTTGTGGTACATAAATAAAAGCAGAGAGAACAGAAACGCACAAGTATTTTTTCAAGCTTCTGCTTGCATCAACTCTGCCAACATTCTGTTGGCTCAAGTAAGTCACATGGCCATCCCTAGATTCAAGGGGAGGAGATTCTAGCTATTGCGTAGAAGGAACTGCCAAGTCCCAGGGCAAAGGGAGTGGCTGTAGAGGGAGGTGAAGAATTGGTGCCATGAATTCAACCTACCACAATATAAAAGTAAATAGTAGAAGAACTAAGCAGATAATAATAATACTAAAATTTGGTGGTGGAGAAAAGGAAAGCAGGGATAGACAATGAGAAGAAGTCAAAGCAGGAATGACATTAAAAATGTTATTTAACAACCAGCAAGGCACTGGCACCCACTAATCAGAACGGACGTTGGCTACTATAGGAATGGGATCTTGGCAGTCATTTGCTGTGCCCAAGATTGATCCTTTTGTTGTGTGGAGGGTTCTGTGGCCAGAAGAGTGGTAGGGAGGGTGCATTGGAACTTATTATGGAACTATAGCAGTATTTGAGCCACCATTACAGCTGTAGCAGTGAGATATACAAACACACAATGGCCAGACCATACATAAAAATAAAACTCTGAAGCTAGGAAACCAAAGCCGATAAATTTCATCAAATTTTACCTATAGTATCTATAAATTTTGGTGAATTCCTCTCTTCTTGAGAGGAATAAGCCTAAGACTCTTGGCCTTATTTATCTTTTGTGTAATTAATCAAAACAGAACTCCTTTAAGAAATGTCATGATCTAATTTATTAATACCCTTGGGAGTTAGGAAAACATTATATACTCAAAAACAGCAGTTAAAGCCTTTCTGAATTATAGACACATAGACATGTGGACGGAGAACTTGATGTTTCAGTTTTATAGCTTCAGCCACCAGTCAGGAGTTGACAGAGAAATATCAAAATGCTCTTTTTATTTATTTATTTATTTATTGCTTTTTAGGGCTACCGGCCTATGCCACAGCCACAGCAACGCTGGATCCGAGCCACGTCTGCGACCTACACCGCAGCTCACGGCAATGCCAGATCCTTAACCTACTGAGCAAGGCCAGGGATCAAACCTGCAACCTCATGGTTCCTAGTCGGATTCGTTAACCACTGGCCACGCTGGGAACTCCAAAATACTCTTGTCTAGATATCAAAGAGCTGTTCTCCTGCCCAGTGAGCATGAAATTCTTGACTTTGAGCTCAAAAGAGACAAATAGATAAATGAACAGGCAAAAAAGAAGTTCTCTGTCTTTAACTCAACAACTACAACAAAAAAGATCTCTATAATCTGTTAATGCAGTTTTGCAGGTTGCCAAAATAATCATACACATTCAAACCGAATTCCTAATCTCTGCTGACACCAATGGGGAATAATTTATTAGCCATAAATGAAACACACACAATTAGTAGAAATTAAAAAAAAATAAACAAACTAGAAGTGGAGAAGTGGAGAATCAGCAGAATTCAAGTTCTATTGTTTGGCATTTATCTCTGGGAGCAAAGATAATATGTGCCTCAGCTCAGCCATCCATTGGATGTACTTTCGTGGCAATGCAGTTTACTCAGCCCTGTCAGATGAATTCACTGCACGTCTTGGTTGAGGCCCTCCAAAAAAACCATTAATTAAAAAAAAAGGTAAAATCATGACTCTAATATAGATGTAAAATGAATATGTTCAAGATTTTATTTAACCCATTTATTAATGAGAGAATAAGTAAGATATTACAACCAGTTCCTCATTCCCAGTAATTAAAACAAAACAAAACAAAACCCAAACTCAGAATGGAGTCTCACTGGTCTAGCTTGAGACATTTATGCCCATATTTGAACTGATCATTATGGCCAGAGAATGGAGTGCTCTGCTTGTCCATGTTTAAGTCTAAGTCCACTGATGGACTGAGAATGGAATCACTCCATTGTACTGAAAGCCAGGTTATTGTTACTGACAGTAAGAAAGGAAGATAGATTCTGGGCAGACAAAAACAATAGTTGCCCATTCTGTCCCCCGGTATTTGGCCAGGTAAGAGAGCAGGAGGACTATAGACTTGGGAACCTGGTTTGTTTACTGTATATAAGCCGTATAGAAACAGAGGGTCTGGTTAAGATAGATCCTGCCAAAGTCAACTTGACCAACTTGGCAAAAGGATTCATATGAGAGGAAAAGACGTGAGTCTTGTAGCCTGTGCATCTAGGAAAATAATGGAATTGTAAAAATGAAGAACACAAAGAAAGAGCAGATGTGGGGATCAGATGAAGAGCATAGCCTAAAAACCCTAAGATATATTTGGACTTTGGCGTATCTTTAGGCTTAGTCAAAGAAACTAATAGAGCAGGGAAGGGCGAGATAAAAAAGATGGAATAATTGATGGAGCAAGAGCACAGCAGAGATGGGATTAAATGGAAGGGGTTTGGTGTTGCAAATATGTTGATATGTTTTTCTCCGGAAACAAAAGGGAATGGTCAGAGGACAGTTAAAAAGATATGGAAACAGCTTGAAAAAGAAGGGAGTGGAATTAAGGAAGATCTTGTAGGATGACCTCAAATCCCTTAGGAGAGAGAGGTGAATTTCCAAGAATCTAATGAAACCTAAAGCTTCAGCACCTCTTGCTTTCATGCAACATGTTCAACATGTTTTTATAGCATTTGCCAAAGTATGATATTGAAACTGCATTTGGTTAAGATTTCTGTCTCTTTCCACTGCAGCTTCCTTCTTTCTCACACCTATCCCTTACGTGGATTGACACTGGAGTGTGGAGGGCATTTTGAGGATCAGGCTACTGGAAAGTAAGTTGAAGATACATTTAATTTGGGCTTAGGAATTCCTGTCATGGCTCTGTGGTTAACGAACCCGACTAGTATCCATGAGGTTGCAGGTTCAATCCCTGGCCTCGCCCAGTGGGTTAAGGATCCGGCGTTGCCGTGAGCTGTGGTGTAGGTCAAAGCCACAGCTTGGTTCTGGCATTGCTGTGGCTCTGGCGGAGGCTGGCCGCTGTAGCTCTGATTGGACCCCTAGCCTGGGAACCTCCATATGCCACGGGTGCAGCCCTAAAAAGACTAAATAAATAAATAAATAAATAAGTTTGGGCTTAGTGGGAATCTATTTTATTCGCAGTCACTTCTGTGTATAGCTAAGTCATTTATAGAAATCCTGATGTAGGAATGGCATCCAGGAATATTCTACAGCCCACTGAGATGACTTAACCTGGCATCATGACATGAAGGCATGACCAAAAGTCATAAACCCCAAAAAACAGTCACAGCAGTGCTTGGCATCAGAAGTGTGTGGATTGTGGAGGAGAAATAAAGTTTGAAAAATAAGGAGCCATAAATTAATGTTTGGAATTTTCTTCTGTATCTCATAGCTTATATGTGAAAGAAACTTGATAGGAGTTTTCCTAAATTTGATAATAATCCTAAAAATTTACCTTATACCACCAATAACAGAATTGGGAAATTTAAGGAAACTTCTAAAATATGGATTTAAAAAACCTACACACTTTGATCAGCCATGTTAAGGGAAAGATAATGATCTTTCTGTTCTCTCTCTAAAAATGATATTATAAAGCCATTGCCATATGAAGAGATGATTAAAGAGTATGTAGGCAATGGAGTTCCCATTGTGTTGAAGCAGAAATGAATCTGACCATGAGGTTGCGGGTTCAATCGATGGCCTTGTTCAGTGGGTTAAGGATCTGGCATTGCTGTGAGCTGTGGTGTATTTTGCCGTGGCGGCTGGGATCCTGTGTTGCTGTGGCTGTGGCACAGGCTGGCAACTACAGCTCTGACTGGACCCCTAGCCTCGGAACCTCCATATGCCACTGGCATGACCCTAAAAAGCAAAAAAAAAAAAAAAAAAAAAAAGATATATAGGCAAAAATTATAAGAAACATATAGAGATGTGTCAGGCAGTTATTTACTAAAAATATCATGTACTTTCTCTATATATTATGATGACATGGTATTTTCCACCATTACAGATTTTGTGCTTTGTTATTTCTTATGACTATAAAATATCATATTCATAATTTTGTATTGTTTTTCTTAAAGAACCCCTCTTTAAACTTCAGGCTTCACAAAACCTCCTAAGAGGCTAGGTTGCCTGCGCGTGTGGAAGTGGGGGTGTGAGGGTATGGTGTGACTTTCTACTTGAGGGCTTAAAGAGAGGAGAAAAAAGCTTGGAGTGATGACTGAAGAACTGTGCTTAAGAGTCAGACAAGGAAAAGTGGCCCTGGGGTACCAGCTGAGGCTACATATCATATATTTATTTTCTGATATGGAGAATACTGGACAGGAATCCCTTATAAAACAGCATGGCGCTATTATAAACTTTGAGTGATCAGTGTCAGAGTTAATGTTTTAAAAATGGATTTGGCAGCAGAGAGAATAACTGCAGCTAACTCCTCTGGCATAATCACATGAACCCCTTCATAATTCACTAAAGTATGACCCTAAGATGGTCTCACTTTTCATTGTGCTTTTACCTAGCCCATTACTGATGTATCTCTTGTCACACCTGCACTTATGGTGTTGGGATTCACAGTTTGGGAGTCATTCACCATTACAATTCCTCTGTGTTTAGCCTCCTCCATGGGGACAGGTCTCTTTTCTCTCTTGGTATCATCTGATGGCGGACATGTGTTCTTGAAGTAGTCTTGATAGCTGGGGCAGCTTCCCTCTGCTTGGGGATTATCTCAGCAGATGTTTGGAAGTAGACTGGAAGTGCTGATGCTGATGAGTAGAGAGGAAATGGAGTGTAGCCTGGACTTTGCTTCTAGGTAGTCATTTCCAAGTCTGAGAAAATAACCCAGTTTAGTTAGTTGGCCTAACTGAACTGGTTAAGTGGATAAGTGGTCTTCAAAATGCAGAGGAGAGCTACTGCTTCATCAATGCACCAATGGATACTGATGACTGAACTTACGATCCATCCCTATTACTAATCCATCTCTTTTTTTTTTAAATTTGGTAATGTAATTTAATTTTATCTATTAGGTGTATTTTTTTTCCCACTGTACAGCAAGGGGATCAAGTTATCCTTACATGTATACATTCCCCCCCCCCTTTGTTCTGTTACAATATGAGTATCTAGACATAGTTCTCAATGCTATCTCAGCAGGATCTCCTTGTAAATCTATTCTAGGTTGTATCTGATACCCCAAGCTCCCGATCCCTCCCACTCCCTCCCTCTCCTGTTGGGCAGCCACAAGTCTATTTTCCAAGTCCATGATTTTCTTTTCTGTGGAAAGGTTCATTTGTGCTGGACATTAGATTCCAGTTATAAGTGATGTCATATGGTATTTGTCTTTGTCTTTCTGGCTCATTTCACTCAGGATGAGATTCTCTAGTTCCATCCATGTTGCTGCAAATGGCATTATGTCATTCTTTTTTATGGCTGAGTAGTATTCCATTGTGTATATATACCCCATCTTCCGAATCCAATCCTCTGTCGATGGACTTTTGGGTTGTTTCCATGTCCTGGCTATTGTGAATAGTGCTGCAATGAACATGCGGGTGCATGTGTCTCTTTTAAGTAGAGTTTTGTCCGGATATATGCCCAAGAGTGGGATTGCGGGGTCATATGGAAGTACCATGAGATACCACCTCACACCAGTCAGAATGGCCATCATTAATAAGTCCACAAATAACAAGTGCTGAAGGGGTTGTGGAGAAAAGGGAACCCTCTTGCACTGTTGGTGGGAATGTAAACTGGTACAGCCACTATGGAGAACAGTTTGGAGATACCTTAGTAATACATCTCTTGATAAGTAAGCCCAAATAATTTAGGATGGCTGGGTTGCAGGAAAAATGATATAAATATTGATTAACTTGATTAGGCTTCCATTCTAATTCTCTTTGTAATATCTCATTGTTTTCTTTATCAAAGAGTTCAAAACATAAACTACTCTTCACAGTAAACACAGACCCATGAAAACTTGAAGAAGAGAGTAGAGGAAATGTGTTGAACAGATATGGGATAAACTAATATAAAAATAAGAGTTAAGGTTTATTCAGTGATTAATGTGTGCCAGACATTGTGATAACTTGTACACACAATATCTATTAAATATCCATTTAATTTTCAGAGTAGCATATGAGGCAGATACTTTTTTTTTTTTTTTTGTCTTTTTAGGGCTGCACCTGTGGGTTTTGGAAGTTCCCAGGCTAAGGGTTGAGTTGAAGTTTCCGGCCTACACCACAGCCACAGCAACACAGGCTCTGAGCTGCTTCTGTGACCTACACCTCAGCACAGGGCAGTGCTGGATCCTTAATCCACTGAGCGAAGCCTTGTGCTCACTGATACTAGACAGGTACATTACCCGTTGAGCCACAATGGGAACTCCAAGACAGATACTTTTGTTATCTCCATTTTACATATGAGAAAACTGAGTCTTAGAGAAATTTAGTAACCTGCCAAGGTCATATTAGCGTCAGAGCCAGGATGCAAATACAAATATGTCTGACTCCAAAGCTCATGCTCTTTACCCCATGAGATGCTGAGAGGTTGGTAGATGAACATGAGTATGAGTGCTTGTGGATAGAAACCAGTAGTAGATGTGAAAAAGAATAAGGGGTTATCACAGGGATGGAACAACAGGTGTCACTTCTGGTGACAGTTTGAGATTACATTGCAAGTAATTTTTGCTATTAATAATTTGTTATTACTAATAATGGAATGTTTGTGAATGACTGACATGAAGATAGATGGCAGCTGACTTAAATATCACTCTTACCTGGATTTTGTTATGCTTTTCTTTAAGTGAGAGGGAAAGCAGCGGAATTATAGATGGGTGTTCCTACACTGGTGGGGTGATCCCAGGTGTACATTAACTGTTGTGGGGGTGTGATAGAAAGGAAATAAGAATCATTAGACCAAAGATGCTATACATGGAATAATGCTGCAGCTCTTGTGTATATTTTTCTCAATTTCCCCTCCTTCGGTTCCCAGACTCTTTGAATGAATGTGCGGGGATGTTGACATCAGGGAGCAACCTTCCATTGCAGAAGATAGTTTGACCCATGCACAGGGCAGGACAGGGAGGTCAGCAGTGACCAAGTCAGAGCTGGTGCTGACTAAGTCACATGGCCCCGAGCAAGTCATTTGCCTTTCACCAGCTTCAGTTCTGCATCTGGAAAGCGGGGTTGTAATATGTGGTATACCTACATCACAGGGTTATGGAGAACCAAAGGAGATGGCGACTCTAGCTATGATTGCTATTTTGAGAGACCTGGAAGCAAGCAAGACCTTTAGTTTCTGTGGACTAAAGGTCCTGGAAAATGGCATCCTAACAGCCCTTAACTCCTAAACGTTTTCCTCCATTCCTCCCACACACAGACATGCACACTCTCAGTGAACCCTTCACCCTCCAGCGCTCAAATCCCTGTTTCCCAAGTGCGCCAACACATCACGTTCTAAACAAAAACTATTAGGGAAGTTTTTTGATGAGTCGAGACCCCTGACAGGGCTGGGTCCCTTTTTTGGTAACATGTTGATAGGATGTTTGAGATTTAGTTCTGAAACTCATTACTTTTCCCCTAAATGGAATTTTTCCTGGAAGGCCATAAAAATAGAAGGGATTAAAATTTTTATTAGGTTGATCAGGTTACACACATCCTCTGGCCTGATACATCACAAACAAGAAAATAATAAAAGGCATTTAAACAGAGACTTTTTGCCAGAGGTCTTCTCAACACATTATAAAACATTAGGAGATGGCAAGTAAGAGATTAGAATCAGCCGTGCCTATAAACTAGCACTCACTCTACAGTCTGTGCATTCAGAGTAGGAGAAAACTTGAAGGGCATGAGGGGTTGCATAAACAGGTCTTGTGAGCCAGCAAGAATGTATCTGGGCCTGGCTTCTCCCCTCAGCCTGTTTGGCCGTTCCAGTGCCCTCCTACCAAGGAAAATTGGAGCCTCTTTTGCTTGTGGCTGCTCTGACCAGCAGGTTCAAGCTCCATCTGTTCCTGATACTGAGGGCATCCAAAATGCTGGGCATGATATGTTATCCAGTGTGCAAAGCTTTTAAAAGTCAGTCTTTGAGAAGACAAGACTGGAAGAATGATGTTATCATAAAAATGGTGGTTTCCTTTGGAGGAAGTTGAAAAGTTCACACTGTGTCAACATCTCAGACATCCTTCAGTTTACGTTTACGGACTCTTATTCACGGTCCATCCCCTGTAACTGTGGGGGGCTAGAATAGAGAGTGGTCCTGCCTCCCATCCCCACTCAACACTCTACTCTACCCAAATTTTATGATAGCCCTTAGCATTGATTTGTATCCCCCCATCCAGACTGTAAATCTATTGAGTGACTGATGCATTAGGATTCAGTAAATGGTTGCATTTATATTCTCCTCCTTACTAGACTTACTAATTTATCTAGATTTGAAAATCATCTTTTTGTTGATATAATTTCATCCCCTGTTATATATCTCCTTGGCAACGATCTCCTTGATATATTCGTGGATTTCTCATAGAAATCTCAAAGTTAAAATGTAAAGCATGTCAACAGAAGTCTGTTCCCCATCGATGCGCTCCTCCCCACTTGTATTCTCAGGTCTCCTCCTTCTCAGTAAGTGACACCACGGCTACTCTGTTATTCAAACTGGAAACTGAAAAGTCACTTCTTCTGGTTTTTCTTTTTGGTTATTAGGTGTATCTTTGCTTTAGTTATTTTTTAAAATTTATTTTTTATTGAGGTAATATTGGTTTATAACATTATATGTTTCATGTAGGCAACATTATATTTTTACTTCTATATACACTACAGTGTGCACCAAAAATTCAGTTTCCATCCAATACTCTACAGTTGACTCCTCCTACCCATTTCACCCTCATCCCTCCCCCTTTCCCTCTGTTAACCTGTTAATTACCACTTCTCTGTGTTGGCATGTTTGTTTCTCTTTGGTTTGGGGTTTTTGTTTTTTATTACATATATAAGAGAAATTTGCAGTATCTGTCTTTCTCTATCTGAATTATTTCACTTATCATAATGCCCTCAGGTTTTATCCAGGTTGTTGCAAATGGGACGATTTCATCTTTTTTTATGCCTGAGTAGTATTCCATTGTATTTATATACCACATCTTCTTTATCCATGCATCTGTTGATGGGCACTTAGGTTGTTTCCATATCTTGGCTGTTGTAAATAATATTGTGATGAACATGGTGGTGCATGTATCTTTTCGAATTAGTGTTTTTGTATTCTTTGAATAAATACCCAGAAGTGGAATAGCTGTATCATACGGTAGTTCTAGTCTTAATTTTTTGAAGAATCTTCATATTGTTTTCACAGCGGCTGCACCAATTGTCATTCCCACCAGCAATGTATGAGTGTTCCCTTTAGAAGTGAACTTTGGTGGGAGTTCCTGTCACGGCTCAGTGGTAACAAACCTGACTAGGATTAATGCAGGTTTGATCCCTGGCCTTGCTCAGTGGGTTAAGGACCTGGCATGTGGTGTAGGTTGCAGACGTGGCTCGGATCTCATGTTGACGTGGCTGTGGCTGTGACCAGCAGCTGTGGCTGTGGCCAGCAGCTGAAGCTCCGATTCAACCTCTAACTTGGGAACTTCCATATGCCACAGGTGTGGCCCTAAAAAGAAAAAAAAAAGGGACCTTTGGTTCTTTCCTTTCCTTGACCCAGTCATTCAAGTTACTACTATCTAAGGCCATCTTCAAATAATCAAAAATTTCCATGTTGCTTCATTGCCTTAGTCTGGGTAACCATCATTTCTCACCTGGACACAACAGTTGGCTCTCAAATGGTCACCTTGTTTGCATTCTTGTTCCTACCAACCCATTCTCCTATTCTCCATACAGTAGTCTTTTTTTTCCTGCATCTACAACCCCATCCTCTTCTAACCTTCCTGTGTTAGTTTTAAACAATTCTCAGACATCTTACTATTTGAATTCCTAACTACTATACTGTATATGTGTGTGTATAGCATAATATACACATTATATGCATTCATATGTATATAAACCTATGTACATATGTATGTATATATACACTCCTTTTTGCTAAACATAACTACAATAGTATTATTGTACTTAAAATGTAATGATATTTGGAGTTCCCATCATGGCTTGGGGTTAATGAATCTGACTAGGAACCATAAGGTTGCAGGTTTGATCCCTGGCCTTGCTCAGTGGGTTAAGGATCTGGCGTTGCCATGAGCTGTGATGCAGGCCGGTAGCTACAGGTCTGATTAGACCCCTAGCTTAGGAACCTCCACATGCCATGGGTGCAGCCCTAAAAAGACAAAAAAAAAAAAAAAAAAAAAAAAGAAAGAAAGAAAGAAAGAAAGAAATCAGGCTAGGTGTTCCTGTGTGGCTCAGTGGTTTAAGAATCTGGCGTTGTCACTACAGGGGCTTGGGTCACTGCTGTGGTATGGGTTTGATCCTTAGCCTGAGAATTTCCACATGCTGCAGGCTCAGCCAAAAGCAAAACAAAATAAACAGCAAGAAAGAAACCATGCTGTTCTTCACAAGTGTCTCTCAGTCTGGATTTTGCTTATTGCATCTTCATGGTACATTTTAACATGCCCTTAGTATTTCTCATAGATAGATTGGTAGATGCATTGAGAGGCTTGATAAAATTCAGGTTTGATTCTTTTTTTCCAAGATGACTAGTTCATAGTGGCATTGTGTTTTTCTATAAGAAGCCTGCGATATCTGGTTGTTCCTCTTTTGGTGATATTAGCATCTGTGAATTCAATACATAGACTTGTGACTTCACTAGGTTTATAAACAATGATATTCAGAATTTGTCAGCCTTTCTTCATTAGATGGGTCTCCTCTATAAGGAGAACTAATCTCTTATCTCTATTTGGGGGGCAGTGTTACTAAAACACAAAGGAATTTCCTAGATTTGAGAATAATATTCCCTCTGAAGACAGCTAAAAATGCTGGACAGAAAAAAATCTTAAAATGAATAGTGAGGAAAAGTGATAGTGAATAATTATGAGGTTGTGATCAGCTTGAGAAAGACAGTTCAGAACGATGTGCCTCAACTCCTTCTTCCCTGGAGGTGTTCATTGATTGGGACAAAGCTACACTTTGGGCAGGTTAGCGTAAGAAGGAGTTGGAATCAGGAGGCTGAGACTCTGCACCATTCAAAAACAAGTGTATTTTACCCTGGAGCATAAGCCGATGTCAGGGAAAAGAATGAAGGGTAGAACTATACTCTATCTTGGCAGGGACAAAGTTTGGAGTCTAGCACAGTGCAAAGGAAGGAAAAAATGTTGACATACTCCCTGCTCAGGACTGAGACCTCAACAGGAGGTGCCTTGGGAAGAGGGATATGACCATGCTTTGATAGGTCATCTTGGTGACTCAGAAAACCTGGGTTCCCAAAAGTAAGAGCCCTCAAATATTCAGTAGAAGAGGAAAAAAACCTCCTCTGAAGGAAGATAACACTTTTTAAGGTCTCAAATTACTTATATAAGTAATTAAAAATAAAAATGTCCTGGAAACAATGGGATACACTAAAAGATAAATCAGTATAAGCCAGAAGCAGCATAAAATGTAAATCCACAGAGATATCAGATATTGGAATTATAAGATATGGATGGTAGAATTACTATGTTTACTAAATTCATAGAGATAAATATGGAGCTTAAAATTTTTCGGCAGGGAACTAGATGCACAAAGCGTGACACAATATTTTCCCCTTAACACCAGAAACAAGAAAAGGATATTTGCTCTTGCTGCTTCTCTTTATCATTGTACTGAAGATTTTAGCAAGGACAATTAGGGAAAATAAATAAATACAACACACAGATTGGAGATGAAGAAATAAAACTATCTCTATTTACAGATGATGTGATCTTATATAGACAACTTCCTAAAGAATCCATTAAAAAACCGTTAGGACTATTAAACAAATTTAGCAAGTTTGCAGGACATATCAATACACAAAGAGAAATTGCATTTTCATACATTGACAATGAACATTCTGAAAATGAAATTGAGAAAATGATTTAGTTTATAATGGCATAAAAAAGAATAAAATACTTGGATTTACATTTAACAAAAGAAATGTAAGAAAAAAAGTAAAAGGAGTTCCCAATGTGACGCAGTGGGTTAATGATACGACTTGTCTTTGTGGAGGCTCTTGTTTGATCCCCGGCCGGGTGCTGCGGGTTAAGGATCTAGTGTTGCCACAGCTGTGGTATAGGTCACAGCTCCAGCTTGGATTTGATCCCTGGCCCAGGAACTTCCATATGTGTGCTGTGAGGGTAGCTGAAAAAGAAAAAACAAAAAGAAATTCAAAACTTGTATACTGAAAAACTATAAGACATAGATGGAAGAAATGAAAGAAAATCTAAATAAATGGGAAAGTATACATGTTCATGGATAAGAATACTTAATGTTGTCAAGATGGCACAAATTCCCAAATTTATCTACAAATTCAACACCATTCTTATCAAAATGCTGGCTGATTTTTTTTCCAGAAAGCGACAGGTTGATATCAAAACTCATATAAGGGAGTTCCTGTGTGGCGCAGTGGTTAATGAATTCGACTAGGAACCATGAGGTTGCAGGTTCGATCCCTGGGTTGGGGATATGGTGTTGCCCTGAGCTGTGGTGTGGGTCGCAGACGAGGCTTGGATCCTGCGTTGGTTGCTGTGGCTCTGGCGTAGACCGGCAGCTACAGCTCTGATTGGACTCCTAGCCTGGGAACCTCCATATGCTGTGGGAAGTGGCCCTAGAAAAGGCAAAAAGACAAAAAAAAACCCCCAAAACAAAAAAAATGATTCCTTGAAGAAGAAAACAAGCCACCCCCCCAAAAAAAAACAACTCATGTAAGATTGCCAGGAAATCAGAATAGCCAAAACAATCCTGAAAAAAACGAAGCTGTAGGATTCACATTTTCCAATTTCAAAACTTACTATGAAGGTATAGTAATTACCAGTCTGGTGCTGGCATGAAGGTAGACATAAAGATAAATGGAATAGAATTGAAAATATAGAAATGACACCTTATATTGCGGTAAACTAACTTTTGATTAGAGTGTCAAGACAATTCTTTTTTTTTTCTTTTTCTTTTTCTTTTTATGGCCGTACCTGCAGCATATGGAAATTCCCAGGCTAGGGGTCAAATTGGAGCTACAGCTGCTGGCCTATACCACAGCCACAGCAACACCAGATCCAAGCCGCAAGAGTGACTTCTACCACAGTTCATGGCAATGCCAGATCCCTGACCCACTGAGTGAGGCCAGGGATCGAACCCACATCCTCACGGATACTAGTCAGATTTGTTTCTGCTGCATCACAATGGGAACCCCTGTCAAAACAAGTCAATGGTAAAGGACTAGTCTTTTCAAAAAGTATTGCTGGGACAATTGGATTTCCACATGCAAAAGAATAAAATTGGACCTTCACACCATACACAAAAATTAACTTGAAATAGATCATTAAACCTCACTGTGAGAACTAAAACTATAAAACTCTTAGAAATAATAGGAGTAAATCTTCATTGCCTTGGGTTAAGCAATGGTTTCTTAGATGTGATACCAAAAGCATAAGTAACAAGAAAAAAATATAGATAAACTAGATCTCAGAAAAATTAAAAGCTTTTGTGCTAAAAACCATCCATCGCAAAAGTGAAAAGTCAGTCATAGAATGGGAGAAAACATCTGCTGTTTATATATCTTATAAGGGATTTGTATCCAGAATATACAAAGAACTCATTTAACCAATAATAAGACAATTAATCCAGTGTTAAAATGGGCCAAGAATTTGAGTAGACATTCTCTAAAGAAGATATACAGATGACCGACTGATAAACACATGAAAAGATGCTCACCATTATTAGCCATTAGGGAAATGCAAACTAAAAGCACAATAAGATTTCACTTCACACCAACTAGAATGGTTGTAGTTAAAAAGATGAATGATAAATCTTGGTGAGGATATGGAGAAATTGGAACTCTCATACACTGTTGTTGGAAATGTAAAATTATTTCCAACAGATGCACAATAACGAAAAATTTAAAGGATTTTGTTCATTAAGAAGGAAGATGATGCCAGATGAAAGCTCTGTGATGTAGTAAGGAAAAGCGAGCAAAGAAGGTGGTAAATATGTAAGTGAATCGAAATAACCAGTAACTACATAAAGCAACAACAATAATAACATCTTGTGGGGTTTTGAAACTATATGCAATCAAAATACGTGACCGTACTACATGTAATAGGGGAGTGGAGAAAAGAGGTGGTTAAGGTACTTCAAGTTTATTGCATTTTTCAGCGAGAGGATGAAAGTAAAGATTAGCATCAGACTTTTGATATTTCCAAGATGCACCAGGATAATCATTAAGACAGTGGAAAAAGTGTCTGAAACTTTCAAAGTAATACATGGAAAAGACAGAACGATAAAAGACAGTCAATCTAAAAGGAAGGCATGAAAGGGGAGTAAAAGCTTTAAATAAAAAAAGGAGAGGAAAACTAACAGAACATAAGAAATATTTTCTTCTTTGAATAGAAGAAAATTATAAGATGATAGTTTTAAATTCAAATTTATCAGTAATTTCATTAAATGTAAATGAACCAAGTGCTCTAGTTAAAAGATAAAGATTTTCCCTTGCTGGAATTTAAGAAATACCCACTACATCACTTTGCTGTACTGCAGAAATTGGCACAACATTATAAATCAACTATAATTAAGGGGGAAAAAAAGAACTATGGTTATAGGCTGTTTATCTGAAAAAGGTTGAAATTAAAAGAATGAAAAAAAAAATACCATGGAAAAAACTAAAAGAAAACTGGTATGGTTATTGTCAAATAAGTAGACTTTAAGTTAGAAAGCATTATTGGTGTTCTTACTAGATTTACTTCATGATAAAATTCAAAATTTGGTATTATTTTTCTTAAAGAATTTTTTTCACTGCCCAGTTCCCTGTTTGTGTCTCCTCCTTACTCATGTGCTTCAGTCTCTCTGGCCTCCTTTCAATTTCTTGGATGCCTGGAGTCTCAGGGTGTTCTCATAGGGCTGGAATTCTGGCTCCTCCTCATCCTTTATGTCTCAACTCAAGGAGCACCTCCCCCCAAGCACCTTTGCTGACTACCCTGATTCTCTACATAGATTGCAAGCCCCCCCCACCATGATCTTCCATCTCAGCCTTGTTTTTCTTGCTAGTACTTACCGTGCTTTTAAATTATTTTGTTTTAATTATTTGTTTCCTTTTTTTGAAGGGTTAGGAGGAAGGGCCCGCCTTCAATTCTAGAATGTAAACCCTAAGAGGGTGCTAACCATGTGTTGCTTACCATTGTATTTCCAGAGCATGCTGAGTGAATGTGGACGAGTGACTGAAGGAGATAAAGGATGTTGTGGAGCTAAGATGTTCAGGGCAGATGTAAGCAGAGGAGATGCATCTGGGGCCAGATTAAGAGGCCTGGGCTTCGGTAAGAGGTTACTCCAGGCAGGGGAATCGGGAAGATCCAGCTGTAGATGACCTCATCCCTGCCCAGGGCAGATTCTGGGCTGCGCAGACCAGAGGAGAAAGAGAAGCAGTGTTAGCCCCACCCAGGGGCCAGATGTGACTCTGCCCAAGGCTGTTGCTGTTCTCTGCAGTGGGTGTTTCCATTCCTCGCCTTTAAAGTAATGAGAGCCATGTTCTAAGACCTCTGACTAAAAGCAGAGTCCTCCTGTTTTCTCTAGCACCAGTGTTCCCCTGGTCTTCATCTGTAAAACACACTGTATTTAGATGAGAAAATTGGCAAGGAATTTTCCAGGTCTAAGAGTTTATTTTCTCTGCCTTCTTTTTCTTTTCTTAGACCCTCACCCTCCCAGTCACATAAGTTGGAAACCTTTAAGTCATTCTTGATGTTTCCTCCTCTCCCATCGTCCTTCTCAAATTTTAATGAATCAGTCTATTTCCTCATTTTGATTTCTTCCCAGCCTGCACATCATCACTTCCTACTTTCTATCTGGGTCCAGTGCAGTCTCCTGACCTTCCTTGGTGTCTGATTTATATTTCAAAATCAGGAGTTCCTGCCGTGGCGCAGTGGTTAATGAATCCGACTAGGAACCATGAGGTTGCGGGTTCGGTCCCTGCCCTTGCTCAGTGGGTTAACGATCCGGTGTTGCCGTGAGCTGTGGTGCAGGTTGCAGACACAGCTCGGATTCTGCGTTGCTGTGGCTCTGGCGTAGGCCAGTGGCTACAGCTCCGATTCAACCCCTAGCCTGGGAACCTCCATATGCCGCGGGAGCGGCCCAAGAAATAGCAACAACAACAACAACAACAAAAAGACAAAAAGACCAAAAAAAAAAAAAAATCACCATCTTGTTCAAGTCATCCAGTATTAAAAGTTCCCCCCCCCCCCACACCCAAGGCATGTGGAAGTTCTGGGGCCAGGGATCGAACTGGTACCACAGCTGCAACCTGAGCCACAGCAGTGACAGCCCTGGTTCCTTAGCCCTCTGAGCAAGCAGGGAGCATCCTAATGTCTCAAGAGAGAGTCTAAATTCTCTGATCTTTAAGGGCTCCCAGATTTTGACCCAATCTGTTTGAGTCTTATTTCCCACTGCTTCCCTGAAGGAAACTTCTGCTCCCTCCAAACGTATTTGGTTACTGTTTTCCCCAGCATATCATGTTCTTTTTGTTTGCCATACTTTTGTTGGTTCCCTCCTTCCTCCTTGGAATGCTCTATTCGTACTTTTCCCTTAGAGATCCAGTTATTTCCTACCTTCTCAAATAATACTTGTTCTACTCCATACTGATGTGACACTAATTATTTTTATGGTCCTTGATGTAGATTATCTTCTTGCATTTTCACATCTCTAACCTCAAGGTGTTCTTCTATAAAATAAAACAGTTGGAGGAGATGATCTTTCAGTTTCCTCCATTTAATAATAGTCTGTAGAGTCTATAGTTTGCTAATTTCTTTGTGCATATGCATTTTTCTTCGTATGTTTGCAGTGCCTTTTTTTTTTTTTTTTTTTTTTGTCTTTTTGCCATTTCTTGGGCCGCTCCCGCGGCATATGGAGGTTCCCAGGCTAGGGGTGGAATCGGAGCTCTACCACCGACCTGCGCCAGAGCCACAGCAACTCGGGATCTGAGCTGCCATCTGCAACCTACACCGCAGCTCACAACAATGCCGGATCCTTAACCCACTGAGCAAGGGCAGGGACCGAACCCGCAACCTCATGGTTCCTAGTTGGATTCGTTAACCACTCTGCCACGACGGGAACTCCTGCAGTGCCTTTTAATTTAACAAATATCCTTGAGACTCTGATAAGTGTCTAAATCTGTGTTAGGCCCTGTGAGAAGTGCAGAGGTGAATAACAGAGAGTCCCAGGGGCTCATAATCATGTGTGAGTGTGTATGTGGGAGTGACGGGGACGGAAGCAGAAGGGGAACAGAGACAGATCTACTCTCAGAAAATTATGATAGAAGGCAAATTAAGAGAGGTGCTATTGAAGAATCCTAAAGCAGGGTGGAAGAAAGGTGAAGGAGAGATTAAGTTTGACTAGGAGCATCTGGAGAAGCCCCAGGGCAGAGATGTGATGAAGCTGGACTTTGGCTGATGAATTGGACTTTAAGAGTAGACATGGAGTTTTGAGGAAGGAGGGTAAAAGAAAGGCAATAATAAGATCACAGGCATGGAGGTAGGAAGAACTGGGGAGAGTCCCAGAAATGGTGTGGAATTCAATATGGCCAAACCATGGTGTACAGGGAGCATTATTCTTCAAGATAAGGTTATGAAAGGCCCTGCGTCACAGGCTAAGCCATCTGGATTTTCTTCTTTGTAGTATTATTGCAGATTTATTGAGCAGGGCCATGGCATGATTAACACTGTCTGTTGGCAAAGTGAAGGAAAAAAAAAGATTAAACAGAACTTCAGAAAGACAAAAGGGTCAAGACAGAAGTTTTCTTTTAGCGAGACAGAAATTTTTTTTTTTTAGTGTAAACGAGTCTCCCTACCAATAATCACTAGATAACTATTGCTGACAGTATGGAAGACAGAGCAGTATATCTGAGAGACAAGAGGAGAATAGCTCTTAATAAATTATTTAGGTCTGCTGTGTGTCCAGAGTCCAACTAATTTCTCTTTAGGAAGGATATAGAATAGATCAAACTTTCACTTTATTTAACATTTTATTCATTGTTCCCGTATTTTTCTTTCTTTCTTTTTCTTTCTTTCTTTCTTTCTTTCTTTCTTTCTTTCTTTCTTTCTTTCTTTCTTTCTTTCTTTCTTTCTTTCTTTCTTTCTTCCTTTCTTTCTTTCTCTTTCTTTCTTCTTCCTTCCTTTCTTCCTTCCTTCCTTCCTTCCTCTCTTTTTGCTTTTTTAGGGCCACACCTGTGGCATATGGAGGTTCCCAGGCCAGGGGTCACATTGGAGCTGTAGCTGCCGACCTACGCCACAGCCACAGCAATACTAGATGTGAGCCATGTCTGTGACCTACACCACAGCTCACAGCAATGCCAGATCCTTAGCACACTGAGCGAGGCCTGGGATCAAACCCTCATCCTCATGGATATTACTTGGGTTCATTACCACTGAGCCACAGCAGGAACTCCCGGGATTGCCTTTCTGGCGCTGTGAGTGGGAGTGGGGTGAGTTGGGTGGAGGAAGATTCTGGTGGAAAATTCCATGGTGTGCCACTCTCTATGTGCTGGAAAAAAATGCTGAGGGGCTCAATTCATCCCTTCTTCCACCAGGGTCTGCAGAGGTATTTCTGGATCTCCTGCCTTTGTCAACTTCTCCAGTAATCCATGACTCTCAGGGACCCAACTCTTTCAGAACTAGTAAAACGAAGTGCTATTTAAAAGCAATTCTTATTGGCACATACACACAGTGATGTGTGGAATGACTGGCCAACGGGGACCTGCTATATAGCACAAGGAACTCTCCCCAATATTCTGTTATAATCTATTTGAGAAATGAATCTGAAAAAAAATGGATGGGTGTGTATATATAACTGAATCACTTTGTTGTACAGCAGAAATTACCACAACATTGGAAATCAACTATTCTTCAATACGATTTTTTAAAATGGAAAAAAAAGCAATCCTTAGTGGGGTGTGTGTGTGTGTGATATGTAGAGAAACTCAGTTGATAAGACTGCCAGGAACTGGAAAGGGCTCCTCTTTTGTCTTTTGTATTGTTCCTGCTATGTTCCTACCTCTTGGATGATTTTTCTCGCTTCTCTGAGTTTGTTTTTTTTGGCTCACATTCTAAGTGTTCTGCTATCAACATCTTCTCTTCTTCTTTTAAACTTTTTCTGGTGGCCTCCATGGCTTTAATTTCCATTTAAAGACTGGTGAACCCTTATCTTCAGGTAAGAACCAGAGCTAGAGGCTTTCAAACATAAAGGATTTCTAGTTGAGATTTCAACTAGGCGATTAAAAATATTAAAAAAATTACTCCAGCCATTGGGGATTGACAGGGTTAAGTGGGAGTTAAGTGTTGGGGTACTTTTCTAGCCTAGTCAAGGAATCTAGTTATGCTGCAAAAACTTAACTTTGTCTGGAAAAGGAAGTCAACTGCTCAGTCATATAAAGAAACATATGGCTCCATTTGCTGGTTGCTAATATGAAATGCCCTGAAGAAACAGTTTAGTAAGGTTTTTTTAAATGCTCGTTTTCCATATGAAAAACTGGTAATGTCGTTAATAAATCAGACATCTAGCCTCTTAAAAAAAGAGCATGCCGTGCTGTGGAAATTCTATTGGATGGGCTTCTTGGTTACCCATGCTATGCAGAAACATCGTTTCAACCTTCACACTTCTTGAGACTGACTTCTCCTTTCCATCTTGACTTGTTTTAAGTTCCTATCATCTCTTACTTGGATTTATTCATCAGCTCTCTAGCTGGTCTTTGTCTCAACACTGCTGCAGAATGATACGTCTATGCTGCATATCGGCCTGTCATATTCCTGCCTGAAGTCCCCTGGTGACTCCACCATCATCCCCAACAAATTCTTAGAGTCCTCCAAGGGCTGGCTCTGCCCCATCTCCAACTTCATCTCATACTCTCCTCCCTGGCTTCATCATATTTCTTGCAGCTCTCTGTACTCACTGACCATGTTCCTGCTTGCTCTGTGCTTTTCTCTTGTTGACTGCTGTTTCCCAAAGCCCTCCTAGGCCCCATGTGAGCTCTTTCTTCCGCCATAACTAACTTACCCCTTCATTTCCCAAATCTGCTCAGGCAGGAGTACAGGATGGGTTTGGCAGCTTACCGCCAGGGTCCCTTAGCATCCTTGCTTGTGTCACTCACAACTCGAAAGCAAACTCCTTGTGTCTGTTTTCTCCCCTAGTCTGTGAGTGATTCTTATTTTTTTTTTTTAATGCCCACATGAGCTAATTGTGGGGAGGCAGTATATTGTAGTGGACAGAGCACTGATCCAAGAGTCAGAAGCTTTGAGTCTTAATCTCAAGTACCAGCTCTATGTCTTTGGTCAGCATCCTGGATGACCTCTAGGGTTGTTTTGATAACTGTGAGAGATAATTCATGGAAAATCTTTTGAAGAACAAAGTGCTAAATAGATAGACAACCATGAGTTACTTCCCAAGTCTTACATTTAATAGTCTTTCCTCATTTCCCATCATATAAGCATTTGGCAGGCCTACATTCATAATGTCCTCATTTGTCTTTGATATGTTCCTATCTCTTGGATTTTTCCCAACTCCCTGGTTTTTATTTTTCTGCTTACCAGCCCAGGTTTTCTACCATTAGCAACATCTCTTCCTGCTTCAAACTTCAAACTTTTCCTGCTTCAAATTTCCTGTTTCAAACTTTTTCTGGCTTTAATTTCCAGATCTTTGTCTTCAGCCCTGACTGCTCTCCTAAACTTCACACCTTCCTTTCTAAATGTATGCTTAGTATCTTCACCTATAATTTGTCCCTTAGGCACATTGAAGCTAAGATGTCTCAAAAAGAACTCTTGATATGCCCTATGTCAGTATCTTCTCCTGTTTCCGTGAATGGCACTTCCACTCTGTTATTCAAGCTAGAAACCTTAGACACATCTTTAGCTCATCTTCCTCAACATTGCTGCAAAATAAGGAAGAGAAGGGGGAGAAATAGAGATAGGGAGTCTCAGGATCAAATCCTTCAAGGAGACAAAGACTACAGTTAGAAGCAGGGAGGTGCTGAATGGTGAAAGAAGGTAGGCAGGGACCTGATCTCAAAGGACCACACAAGTCATCCTAAGGAATTTAGACTAATGCAAGCAGCAACAGAAATCATCCATTGGAGAGTTTTAAGGAGGGGGCATATATGATAAGTTTTGGGCTTTAGGAGGCTTAATCTGACTGCAATGTGAAGAATGGTTGTAGGGGCTTGAATCTGAGTCAGGAAGAATGTCAGGACCTGGATGCAGAAGGGGAAATGTTGAGATAACAGAGAGGAAAGATGAGGTCCTGAACAAAGCAATGTATGGGGGTGGCAAGATAAAGTTGGATTTTTAGTTGGGGAAAAACTGTTGGAGGGTGACTTCTTGAGGGTACTCCTACCTCAGCTGGGGAGACCGTGAGGGATGGATAGGAGAAGGCCATATGAGTGTGGGGACTTGGGAACACATAAACTAGCCCATGAGAATGAGGGCAGGTCTGGGCTCTGAGCCACCTTTCCTCCTTATGGGAACTGGAGTGTATTTTGCCTGCTGAGACTACAAGAGAAATAATCAGGAAATGTTGAATAAAAGTAATTCTGGAATAAATCACAAAGAACAGAACTCAGTATCAAGAATTGGTGCACAACAATTGAAATTGAAAAAGGACCTGAAAGGAAAGGCTTATTTTCTCACAAACCATAGTTGTTGATTATTTACAAGTCCTTAATGTCTTCTTACTTCGAAAAGGTGGATCAGTTTCTGTTTCCAGCTGTGGTTCATGGCCCCAATTACACTAGTGAGTGGTTACAAGGGAAAGTAAAGAAAGCAGCGGGTTGTTTTGTGTTGCTCAAAAGCCTGTCTGAATCATTCCGCAAAGATAAAGCGTTCTTCCAAAGAATTAATGTTCATAAATTAATGGTGCTTCTCACCTTGTAAAAAAGTGACAGGAGAAACCGAAAAGTCAAGAAAGAGGAATTACTTGAGTATAGTGCTTGTGCTAACAGAGACTTAGAATTGTAACAACCAGGCAATGTTTGTCATTTTTGTTGGGAATAATTAGAATAAGGGAGAAGAGAAAAGCTGATTTCTTTTTTTTAAATTTTTTTATTATTTTTATTTTTTTTAGGATGTATTTTTTTTTAATTTTCCCACTGTACAGCAAGTACATTGTAATGTAATGTATACATTACAATTACATTTTTTTCCCCACCCTTTGTTCTGTTGCAACCTGAGTATCTAGACAAAGTTCTCAATGCTATTCAGCAGGACCTCCTTGTAAATCTATTCTAAGTTGTGTCTGATAAGCCCAAGCTCCCGATCCCTCCCACTCCCTCCCCCTACATCAGGCAGCCACAAGTCTTTTCTCCAAGTCCATGATTTTCTTTTCTGAGGAGATGTTCATTTGTGCTGGATATTAGATTCCAGTTATAAGTGATATCATATGGTATTTGTCTTTGTCTTTCTGGCTCATTTCACTCAGAATGAGATTCTCTAGTTCCATCCATGTTGCTGCAAATGGCATTATGTCATTCTTTTTTATGGCTGAGTGGTATTCCATTGTGTATATATACCCCATCTTCCGAATCCAGTCCTCTTGTCGATGGACATTTGGGTTGTTTCCATGTCCTGGCTATTGTGAATAGTGCTGCAATGAACATGCGGGTGCATGTGTCTCTTTTAAGTAGAGTTTTGTCCGGATATATGCCCAAGAGTGGGATTGCGGGGTCATATGGAAGTTCTATGTGTAGATTTCTAAGGTATCTCCAAACTGTTCTCCATAGTGGCTGTACCAGTTTACATTCCCACCAGCAGTGCAGGAGGGTTCCCTTTTCTCCCCAGCCCCTCCAGCACTTGTTATTTGTGGATTTATTAATGATGGCCATTCTGACTGGTGTGAGGTGGTATCTCATGGTAGTTTTGATTTGCAGTTCTCTTATAATCAGCGATGTTGAGCATTTTTTCATGTGTTTGCTGGCCATCTGTATATCTTCTTTGGAGAAATGTCTATTCAGGTCTTTTGCCCATTTTTCCATTGATTGATTGGCTTTTTTGCTGTTGAGTTGTATAAGTTGCTTATATATTCTAGAGATTAAGCTCTTGTCCGTTGCATCATTTGAAACTATTTTCTCCCATTCTGTAAGTTGTCTTTTTGTTTTCTTTTTGGTTTCCTTTGCTGTGCAAAAGCTTTTCAGTTTGATGAGGTCCCATGGGTTTATTTTTGCTCTAATTTCTATTGCTTTGGGAGACTGACCTGAGAAAATATTCATGATGTCGATGTCAGAGAGTGTTTTGCCTGTGTTTTCTTCTAGGAGTTTGATGGTGTCCTGTCGTATATTTAAGTCTTTCAGCCATTTGGAGTTTATTTTTGTGCATGGTGTGAGGGTGTGTTCTAGTTTCATTGCTTTGCACGCAGCTGTCCAGGTTTCCCAGCAATGCTTGCTGAATAGACTTTCTTTTTCCCATTTGATGTTCTTGCCTCCCTTGTCAAAGATGAATTGACCATAGGTGTCAGGGTTTATTTCCGGATTCTCTATTCTGTTCCATTGGTCTGTCTGTCTGTTTTGGTACCAGTACCACACTGTTTTGATGACTGTGGCTTTGTAGTATTTCTTGAAGTCTGGGAGAGTTATGGCTCTTGCTTGGTTTTTGTTTCTCAGGATTGCTTTGGCGATTCTGGATCTTTTGTTGTTCCATATAAATGTTTGGATTGTTTGCTCTAGTTCTGTGAAGAATGTCATGGGTAGTTTGATAGGGATTGCATTGAATCTGTAGATTGCTTTGGGCCATATGGCCATTTTTACAATATTGATTTTTCCAATCCAGGAACATGGAATATCTTTCCATTTCTTTACATCTTCTTTGATTTCTTTGATTAAAGTTTTATAGTTCTCGGCATATAGGTCCTTTACCTCTTTGGTCAGGTGTATTCCGAGGTATTTGATTTTGTGAGGTGCAATTTTAAAAGGTATCGTATTTTTGTATTCCTTTTCTAATATTTCATTGCTGGTATACAGAAATGCAACTTACTTCTGAATGTTAATCTATGTCCTGCTACTTTGCTGAATTTATTAATCAGTTCAAGTAGTTTTGGGGTTGAGTCCTTAGGGTTTTCTATGTATAGTATCATGTCATCTGCATACAGTGACAGTTTTATCTCTTCTCTTCCTCTATGGATGCCTTTTATTTCTTTTGTTTGTCTAATTGCTGTGGCTAGGACTTCCAAAACGATGTTGAAGAGCAGTGGTGAGAGTGGGCATCCCTGTCTTGTTCCAGATTTGAGTGAGAAGGCTTTCAGTTTTTCCCCATTGAGTATTATATTTGCTGTGGGTTCATCATAAATGGCTTTGATTATGTTCAGGGATGTTCCCTCTATACCCACTTTGGCGAGGGTCTTGATCATGAATGGATGTTGGACTTTGTCAAATGCTTTTTCTGCGTCTATTGAGATGATCATATGATTTTTTACTTGTCTTTTGTTAATGTGGTGTATGATGTTGATTGATTTGCGTATGTAGATCCATCCTTGTGAACCTGGGATGAACCCTCCCTGGTCATGGTGTATAATTTTTTTGATATGTTGTTGGATTCGGTTGGCTAAGATTTTGCTGAGAATTTTTGCATCTATATTCATCAATGATATTGGGCGATAGTTTTCTTTTGTGGTGGTATCTCTGTCTGGTTTTGGAATGAGGGTGATGGTGGCCTCATAGAATGTCTTTGGGAGTATTCCTTCTTCTTCAACCTTTTGAAAGAGTTTAAGGAGGATGGGCACCAATTCCTCTTTATATGTTTGATAGAATTCGCCTGTGAAGCCGTCTGGTCCTGGACTTTTATTTGTAGGGAGTGTGTTTATGACCTCTTCCATTTCATTTCTAGTGATCGGTCTGTTCAGTTGGTCTGTTTCTTCTTGATTCAGTTTTGGCAGGCTGTAAGATTCTAGAAAATTGTCCGTTTCTTCCAGATTGTCAAACTTGTTGCCATATAGTTGTTCATAGTATTCTCTTATGGTTTTTTGTATTTCTGCAGTATCCGTTGTGATTTCTCCTTTTTCATTTATAATTTTGGTTATTTGGGTTCTTTCTCTCCTCTTTTTAGTGAGTCTGGCCAGGGGCTTGTCAATTTTGTTTACCTTTTCAAAGAACCAGCTCTTGGTTTTATGAATTTTCTCTCTTGTTTTTTGAATCTCTATTTTATTGATTTCTTCTTTGATCTTTATAATTTCCTTCCTTCTGCTGACTTTAGGTCCTTTTTGTTCTCCTTTTTCTAATTCGTTTAGGTGGAGGGTTAAGTTGTCCATTTGGGATCTTTCTTCTTTTTTGAGAAAGGCCTGTATTGCTATAAATTTCCCTCTGAGCACTGCTTCTGCAGCATCCCATAGATTTTGAGAGGTTGTGTCTTCATTACCATTTGTTTCAAGGTAGTTTTTAATTTCCTTCTTGATTTCCTCATTGACCCATTGGTTTTTTAGTAGCATGTTGTTTAGTCTCCATGGAGTAGGTTTTTTCTCTTTGCTTTTCCCGTGGTTGATTTCTAATTTCATGGCATTGTGGTCAGAGAAGATACTTGAGATAATTTCTACGCTCCTAAATTTATTGAGGTTAGCTTTGTGTCCCAATATGTGGTCGATTCTTGAGAATGTTCCATGAGCATTTGAGAAGAATGTGTATTCTGCTTTTTTTGGATGTAGTGTCCTGAAAATATCAATGAAGTCTAACTTTTCTATTGTTTCCTTTAGGATCTCTGTTGCTTTATTGGTTTTCTGTCTAGAGGATCTGTCCATTGATGTGAGGGGGGTATTTAGGTCTCCTACTATGATTGTATTCTCATCAATATCTCCCTTTATGTCTGTTAATATTTGTTGTGTGTATCTGGGTGCTCCTGTATTTGGGGCATATATGTTGACAATAGTAACATCCTCTCCTTGGATGGATCCCTTAATCATTAAGTAGTGCCCTTCTTTGCCTTTCTTTATGTCTTCTGTTTTAAAGTCTATTTTGTCTGATATGAGTGTTGCGACTCCTGCTTTTCTGTCATGTCTATTGGCGTGGAATATTTTTCCCCACCCTTTCACTTTCAATCTATATGTATCTTTTGTCCTAAGGTGAGTTTCTTGTAGGCAGCATATTGAAGGTTTTTGCCTTTTTATCCACTCAGCCAGTCTGTGTCTTTTGATTGGGGCATTCAGTCCATTGTCATTTAAGGTGATAATTGATAGATGATTATTTATTGCCATTTTGAACCTCGTGTTCCAGTTGATTCTATGGTTCTCCATTCTTCCTTTTTTTTTTTTGGTTGGGTGTTCTCCTGTTATTATCTGCTTGAGTATTTTTTTTTTCATTTTTTGCGAATACAATATTTGGTTTTGGCTTGTGGTTGCCCTGTTTTTTAAGTATGCTAACCCCTTCCTATAATTGTGTGTTTTAGCCTGATGGTTCTGTAGTTTCAAACACTTCATTACTATATTAAAATTAAGAAGAGAAACATACAAACAAACAAACAAAAAGGGTTATTTATTTCCTAACATCCCTTGCCCACATTTTATGATTTTGATGACTCTTTTTTATTTTTTCTACTTTTTAATTTTATTTTGTTTTGAGCATGTTCATGATTAAATCTGTATGCTGGCTTATTTGAGTGACTGCTCTCTGATTGCGGTTTCCTCAGTCCTAGTTCTTCCTCTTCTTCTTCTTTTTTTTTTTTTTCTTTTCTTTTTTCTTCCCTTTCCTTTCCTTTCTTTTTGGTTTAGAGAAGCCCTTTCAGTATTTCTTTTAGCCTGGGTTTTGTGTTGCTGTATTCTTTTAGTTTTTGTTTGTTGGGAAAAATTTTTATTTCCCCTTCTATTTTAAATGATATTCTTGCTGGATGAGTATTCTAGGTTGCATATTTTTTCCTTTTAGCACTTTAAATATCTCTTGCCATTCCCTCCTGGCCTGTAGTGTTTCTGTAGAGAAATCAGCTGATATTCTTATGGGGGTTCCCTTGTAGGTAACATTCTGCTTTTCTCTTGCTGCCTTTAGGATCCTCTCTTTATCACTAACTTTTGCCATTTTTATTATGATGTGTCTTGGTGTGGGTCTGTTTGGGTTCAGTTTGTTTGGGGCCCTCTGTGCTTCTTGTATCTTGAACCCAGTATCCTTTAGATTTGGGAAGTTTCCAGTGATAATTTCTTCAAATATATTTTCCATTCCCTTATCTTTTTCTACTCCTTCTGGAATTCCTATTATGTGTAGATTGGCCCGCTTTATATTATCCTATAGGTCTCTTATATTGCTTTCCAGTTTTTTGATTTGCTTTTCTGTCTGTTGACCGGATTGAGTGATTTCCATTATTCTATCTTCCATATCACTGATTCGTTCTTCTGCATTATTCATTCTGGTTTTTACTGCCCTTAGTTCAATTTGCATCTCTGCAAATGAACGTTCTAGTTTTTCTTGGCTCCTCCTTATATCTTCTAGTTCCTTTCTGAGGGTATCTGCATTACTGTTCATATCTTCTCTTAATTCCTTCAGTATTTTCACTATTTCTCTTTTGAACTCCAGGTCTGTCTGACTGCAGAGATCTGTTTCATTGTTGACTGTTTTAGGTGAGTTCTCCTGTTGGTTTGACTGGGGGTGGTTTCTCAGCTTCTTCATCTTGCTTGTTGTTTTCTTTCTCCTGAGGGATTTGTACTCTCCGTGACCAGGCAGTGTTTGCCTTGTCACTGTGTGGAATGTTTCCTGAGGGCTGGCGTTGTTGGTCAGTCTTTTTTGAGGCAGCGTGGCTTTTCTGGAGTGTTGATGGGGCTAACAGGGTCTCTTTGAAGCAAAGGAGGACTTCCTGAGGGCAGACAGGACTGGGAGGTCCACACCACGATGGTAGCAGATTTCACTCGGTCATGCAGAGCTTGCTCTGGTGTTTTTAGGCTGTGGGGTTCTTGCAGGGGGTTGGTGGTGTTGGGCAGCCGTTCCTCAGGGGTGCAGCACCCCCTGAGGGCTGGAGCAGCTATTTGGGTCACTGAAAACCCCAGAGGCTCTTCCCTAGGGCAGCCCAACTCAGAAGGACGGCCTGAGAATGTAGGCAGATCTTTTCACAGTCTGGCCAAGCTTGTTGTAGCTTTTCTGGGCTGCAGGGGGTCCTGCAGAGAGCTGGAAGTCCTTTGCAGCTGTTCTGCAAGAGTGTGGCACCCCCCTGAGGGCTTTTGAGGCTAGCTGGGCTGCTGCCAATCCAAGAGGCTCCTCCCCAGGGCAGCCTGACTCAGAAAGACTGTCCGAGAATTAGGCAGATCTTTTCACAGCCTGACTAGGCTTGTTCTAGCTTTTCTGGGCTGCAAGCCTTTTCTCGGGGGCTGGTGGTATTTGGTGCTGCTTTGTGGGGGTGTAGCCCCTCTAAAGGGCAAGCAGGCCTGTGCAGGGACAGCCCCTGTGGTGGTAGGCTTCAGGCAATTGTAGAGGCCAGCCCTCCTGGATGGCAGGCAGCCCCAGGTCCTGTGAGCGCGTAGGGGGTGGTGGGGGTTGGGGGGAGGGGATGCACTGGGAAGCACAGATTTCTGCTAGCCAGCGGGCCTGTAAGCTTGCTGTGGCATGGAGAGTATTCTATGGGGACCCACCCCTTCTTCTCTCCCCTCCCCAGCACGGGCGCAGACCAGGGTCTTCTCCCAGGTTCCCTCTGATGTGACTTTCCACTTCCCTGCCCCTAGAGTATTGCTCCCTTCCTCTGGGACAGCTTTGTTTTCTAGTCTCCCAGGCAGTCTCTGCCCCGTCAAACTTGACAGACCAGTTTCTAGACCTCCCAAGCAGTCTCCGCTCACCCCGCCCCCCCCCCAGCCCTTTCCCGGGGACTAACCTCTGAGCCAAGGTCTCGGCGCCCAGCCCCCACCCAGGCATCTCAATTTTTGGTGACTGTGCCCGTAGTTCAGATGGTCCGTTCAGTTCTCGATCTGCTTTTCAGAACTCCAACTTACTGCTACACTCTTCTCTGCATCTGGAGATTCCTCCGGTTGTTTGATCTTTCCCCCAAATAGGTGACTTTCCAGGGTGCGGGATCCCTTTCTCCTCCTCAGTTCCCTTTCGGGAGCGCCTGTCCAGCTCGGATTCACCTTCTCTCACTCTCTTCTTTTCTCTTGTTTTACCTAGTAATGTCACGAACTTCTTGCCGTTATTGGAGTTTGGGTTCTTCTGCCAGCGATTGGTTGCTGTTCTGTGCGAGTCATTTATCCTGTAGATGTGCTTTTTCTGTTGTGTTTGTGGGAGAGGGCGAGCGTGTCCCCCTATTCTTCTGCCATCTTGTCTCCTCTCCAAAAAGCTGATTTCTTTTCAAGGTGAACTTGGGATTTATAAAAGGGGGTGTGATGTTACTGAGAGTGTTGAGGGCCAGGTAAGTTTCCATTAGGCTCTTTTATGTTTGGAAAAAGTTACTGTGGATGAAACTCAGTTTACTGGGGGAAGAGACTGGAGAATCCACCCTCATACCTGGATAGTAAAGCGAAGGCTTTCCCATTATCTTGGTCAAGTAACTTAAGTCTTTTCTTAAAGAGTCAATGTAAAACTTAGCAATTTTTCCCTTCCTAAAACAGACTCAATGAAGATTTAATTTCATTTGACAGCTTTTCAAATTCACATATGATCCTTTTTAGGGTACATCCAGACATATTTGTATAGTTGCTTAATTTCCTGCCCTCGACTGTAAGGATCACTCAGACACTGAGCTCTTTGTTGCTGCATCTGCTTTGCAGGTGCACTGCAAGAAATGGATCCTGTCTTCCATGGTCACGTCATTTCAGCAGCTGAGGGTTCACTGCTTAAATCACCCATGCAAGTAAGCATCTAAAGGCAGCCCTTTCATGTTTATAAATTGGATGCAATTGTTCAGAACTCATCTTCTTGTTAAGCAACCAAACTTTCTGTTTATTGACATGCCCTCCATAAATGCCTCTAAGCAAACATAGAGAAATAAATCTCAAAATTGTCAAGTCAGGTGCTCTAGCATAAGAAAAGAACACAGAGATTTCCTAAGAAGCAGAGACCCTGGGCCATAGCTAAGATTTAAGAGAGGATGTAATACAATTTAAAATGGGATCTTGATGGCCTCACTGAAGTACATAATGATGCTCATTTTTAAGTGAAGATTCATTTTGTAGTATTAATATTACAAACGTAGACAAAGTGTTCCAAAGATCTAGCCATCAAGAACGGTAAAGTTCTAAATCCTAATGACTTTATCCTGAAATTCAGTTAAAAAAAAATCAATGATTGTTATTAAAGTTGGGAGAGCAGGCCGTCAAATTTGTCTTCTTTGTAGCTTCTAAATTCTATTGCTGGGCAGTCAAAATTCTATTGATGTCTCATTCTGACATCAGAACTGCCCTTCATGCATTTTTGTTCCTTCCCTTCCTAGTCTACTAAAATTAATAAAAAAGGAAAACTAAAGAAATGGCTAAGTCAACAGATCTGCTACATTTTTGTCACTTTGTTAATTGAGAAACCAGCAGCTGGTACTCGCCTTTCATGGGATGATTAGGAGGCTCAGATGCAAATATCCATTTCAAATATAATTTTCTAAAATGAAAGTGCTATAATTTTACCTTAACAAGTTGTATATTGTCTGAATAAAAGGAATATTGCTAGCTGGGAAATACTTAAATCATGCCACTACTATGAAAGAGTCAGAGAAATAATGTGAATTTAAGAAAACCAAATTTAAATTAATGGTGTATTCCTGTTAGAATGGAAATTACTCTGTGTTTCTGAAATAAAGGAAAAAGGATTTCCCTTCCTACCTTTGGAAGACGTTTTGTTTCCACCAATTGCAGGCAGTGTATCTTATCTGGTGAGTGTCAAGTATGGCATTGGCTTATTTTAGATGCTTATAGTGTTGTTCAGACTGTGTCAGAAAGCCAGACCCATGGGATCCTTTTGATCGTCCTATTATTTTTTATTGTATAACCACCAACTTATTGTGTTAAAAAATACGCATTTATTCTCTTATATTTCTGGAGGCCAGAAATCTAAAATCAATTTCACTAGCCCCAGTTGAGATGCTAATAGGGCTGCACTCCCTCCAAAGGGTCATAGAATCCATTTCCTTGGCTTTTCCAGCTTCTAAAGTGGCATTCCTTGACTTCCTTGGCTCATGGTCCTTTCATCTATCTTCAGAGCCCACAGAGTAGCATCTTTAAATTTCTGTGTCTCTCTTTATCTGCTGAGGTTGTCACATTGCCTTCTCCCATAGTAAAATCTCCTTCTGCTTGTCTCCTCTAAGTGTACATTTGGTTACATTCAGGGCCCATCTGGATAACGCAAGATAAGATTCTTATCTTCATCACATCCGAAAAGTTCCTGTTACCATATCAGGTAACATTCATAGGTTCAAGGGATTAGGACCTGGGTATCTTTGGGTGCCATTATTCAGCCTACTATAGTCATAAATCCCCTCTTGTCCTTCCTTTCCTTAGGTGCCTATAATATGTCCAGTGCTGTGATGCTCTCCAAAGATATGTAGATCAATGAGAGTTTACCTCTGTGCTCATGAAACTCAGTTTAGGCAGGGAGAATATATGTATATAATAATGACTGTAACGCATAGATCCAGAGAGGTTTACAAATAGAGTTTTCAAAATATTGAGAAGAGATGGTTAATTCTTACCGAGAAAGTAAGAAAGCCTTATAGATTGTTCTGTGAGAATCTTTTACTTTTATTTTTACTTTTATTATTTTTAAAGGTTGCATTAAAGTCTATGAGACTATTTTAAGTGGAACGTTAGTACTGCAATCAAAAGAAGGGTGATGATGGTAAGGAGTCTGGAAACTTACATGTAGGAACAATTAAATAGCCTAGAGAGAAGAAAATTTATTAAAGGATATTTATGGAAGAAGAATTTTTCTTACTTTCAGCTGCATAGGTGAGAAGAACTAAGGTTAATAGGTGGAAATAATAGGGAAGAGGATTTGGCTCCACATAAGTAGGTATTTCTCAATACTTCCTCACAAGGTGGTGCATGCCCATCAATGAGAGTGGATAGGCAGGGCATAATGGTTGCCTAATGGGGATGGGGCAGAGAGCATTTCTGTTTTTTAAGAGAGTTTGGAGTAGACATCTTCCGAGGAAGATTTTTGAATTACACAAATCAAGAAGACTTCCAAAAAACTTGGAAGGGTGATAGAAATACTAAGTCAATCATGATATTTTATGCTACGGCAACAAAAACACCACAAAATAAGTTAAATCTTGCTCATGCTACATATCCATTTCAGGTTGATAAGGGGCTGTGTCTTATATTGTTCCTATTGAGGAATCCAAGCTGACAGAGGCTCCATTTGGAATGTTGCCAGTTGCTGAAGCAGGGAAGGGAGTTTTATAGTGTCTCACACTGGAAAGTAATTAAGTACTCCATCATTTCCCTATATTTCCCTATATTTCATATGTCCCCAAATTATTGTCCATAACCATAATGGTCATCATAACCATCCATGGTCGGTCCTAACATCGATCTTGAAGGGGGAGAAATAGAACTATAATTTCCTTTATAGAATAAAACTAATGTCCACTACAGCCCACCTTCTGGACACTAAATATTTGATCTACTCTTCTTCCCTAACACAGAATGCCTCCATCCACTTCACAAGGGAGGTGACTCCCAAGCCAAGGATCTGTAGGTAAAGACTAGAGTCTCTACATGTAGTGCCTTTGTGGCTCTTGATTGTGAAATTTATGAACTAAAAAGACAAGTTACCTCCCATATGCTCCCTGCAACTAAGCCTGTGTCAGTAATGGAACAAGAATAGGATAACCACAACAAACATTTCCATTCTGAAAGGAAAAAAATGGAACAGTAGATACTGACCCATAACAATTTTGAAATCCATCTAGGTAGGTATTTTTGAGAGCCCATTACCCAGTAATGATCCCTAAAGACACATAGATGAATGAGAATTTGCACCTACCTCCAAGAAACAAAATTTATATGAGGACATCCATGCATATAAATTAGTATAATGCAGAGAGGTTTAAAAATAATGTTTTCACCACATCAAGGAGGGATGGTTAATTCTCGATGAGAAACTTGGAAAAGCCTTAGAGATCTGTCTTATGAGAATACTTAAAGTGAGACATTTTTAGATTAGGCCCCAATTGGGCTCTCTGAGAGGGCTCTGGTAGTCCCATCCCTGTAGTTATTGGCCCCACCCTCAGGGAAGGTAATTCCTTTGACATTAGTCTCACTGGTCACAAATGAAATGAACATTGGAAAAGGGTATGAACAGCCTATTTTCTATCTGTAAATATTCAGAGTTTAAGGGTTTTTTTTTGAGTTGTGAACAGTTAGAGACTCTTTCAGTCCAACTGTGATATCCCCAAAACTTAGTACTCTCTATATCAATTTGACTAAAATCATTTTTATGTCTCAAAGAGTCACATCCAAAGTTCTTTTTATAAAATAGTTTTCAGATCTTCTGTATTTGCTTTATCATCCTGATCTCTCTCTTGACTTAATTGCAATTGCTTATACTTAGAGCTTTAATGGAGGAACAACACTTCTCACACCTTTTTCTCTGAGTTATTTTGTCCAATTGCCTTGATCCATTCATAGATGTTAACTCTCAGCATAATGGCTTTTGGTGCCCTTCAAACCTGATTTTAAATGTTTTGTTTCTCAAGTTTATCTTTATTATTAGAGTTGAGAAGCATTTGCCTTTTCCATTCTTGCTAGACCCCATATTTTATTTTGTTCCAGATTACAAAAAACAAATTATTTTATGAGCTCATCTCTTTTTTTCTCAATTCTTTGACAAATGCAGCAATAAACACATACTCTTCTTCTGTTTTCAAGTTATACAAGTTAATTGAGGTCATGATTGCCTCCCAAGTTACTGTTAGCTACAGTTTTACCGAAGGATTTGCCATTAGGTAACTTGAGTTGCCATCTTCCCAGCCTTCAGTATCAGCATCCATACTTTCCATTGCATGATCTTTTCGCCAAGGCCACAGATTTTAGATTATTGTTTAGTTAATATCCATTATCCCTTTTGTTATCATTAACTGTAATAATCAAAATTGGTCAGGTTATGTTATAGCAACATATAACCGCCAAATCTCTGTGGCTTAAATTGATAAGGATTTATTTCTTGCTCTAGCAAGGTCTATTGTGGGTTGGAGACTCTCCAGAACATCTGTCTTCCATGGCATTTCAGCATTTTACTTTCGTATCAATATTTGCTTCCATGATTACTCCAACGGTGGTACAGTAGTGTGGAGTATTGAGCCTCAGTGATTAAAGGCTTCTATGTAGAATTACAAGGAGTGACTTCTAATTTCTTAGACTAAAGTAAGCCAGATCTCACCTTAAGGAACTCAATAGACCAGAAAGAAAAAGAACTAGTCAACCCTGATATCCACAGATGTCAACTTTTTAATCTGTCAAGTAGTGATATTAAACACACACATAGCATCCTATCCTCTAAAATCACCATCATTTCCTTAAAGAAATTACTTAACATGACAAAATCATCTGTTGAAAACTCAGTGCTATTTTTCCTCTTCTGTATTCTTCCCTGTATCTCATGGCCTGGAATGACATGTTTCAGAATACATGCCAGTAGGACTCTTTTTTTTTTTTTTTTTTTTTTTTTTTTTTTTTTTTTTTTTTTTGCTTTTTTAGGGCCACCCCACAGCATATGGAAGTTCCCAGGCTAGGGGTCAAAGAATAGGAGCTGAAGCTGCCAGCCCATGCCATAGCCACAGCAATGCAGGATCCAAGCCACATCTGCGACCTACACCACACGTCATGGCAATGCCAGATCCTTAACCCACTGCCCGAGGCCAGGGATTAAACCCACATCCTCACGGATCCTAGTTGGGCTCGTTAACTACTGAGCCACAAAGGGAACTCCACTAGGGGGATTCTTGGTTATATTTTTCCAATGAGTGTATTTTACATGTGATTTGGAAGGCAGAAGGGAACAAGCGCCATTATGACTCCTAGGATAGTGGCGAGCAGAGAGTAGGCTTTGGTGAATAGCAGATTTGTTTTCAGAGGCCTCCTGAAAATCATTCCACTTAGTGCTCTAGGCATCTGAGATTGTAAGTGGTTACTTCCTGGGATTCTTGCCCTTTTAGGACCACCATTTCTATACTTTTGAAAGCCTCCTAAGTTTGAGATGTTTCAAACAAACAAACAAACAAACAAAAAAACAAAAACAACAACAACTGGGAGTTCCCGTCATGGTGCAGTGGAAACAAATCCAACTAGGAACCATGAGGTTCTGGGTTTGATCCCTGGCCCTGCTCAGTGGGTTAAGGATCTGGCATTGCTGTGAACTGTGGTGTAGGTCGCAGACGTGGCTCGGATCCCACGTTGCTGTGGCTGTGGCGTAGGCTGGCAGCTGTAGCTCTGATTAGACCCCTAGCCTGGGAACCTCCATGTGCCGGAGGTGCAGCCCTAAAAAGACAAAAAGAAAAAACAAAAACAAAAAACTCAATACAAATTTCTTGGCTCAAAGCATAGTCAGAAAACCAAAGAGATTTTATTACTGACTCAAAAGAAACTTGTATGTCTTAGAGTCATAGTCATGGTTGATATATCAAAAAAATAAGACTCACAATTTGATGCTGTGGATTGCAGAACTAGAGCAAATTTGGATTCATTGATCACCAGATCTTTTTGTAAAAGTTTGGACATTTGATTGGAAAGAATGGAATGCTAAGAACTAGAATAGAGACATCTAGATGGATGTCAGTGTCTGGATTCTTATAATAATTGCTCTTGCTTGAAGTCTCTATAATGACCTTAACTAAGGTCATTTCAAAGGAATTACAAAGGGATACTTATTTACCCCAAGAGTTATACTTACACTTTTTAGTACCTCCAAGCCCATAATCAGAGTAAGATCCTCAAAGACCCCAGGGGACAGATAAAAATGTCTGATATTGGAGGAAAATTATAAAGTTTTCCAAATTTCTGTCAGTCTATGGAAGAGATGCAGTACTGCTAAAACCTTGATTATAGCCCTGTAAAACACATTTTCAGATTTCTGACCTCCAGAAATGTAATAAATTTATGTTATTTTAGCCACTAAGTTTGTGGTAATTTGTTATAGCAGCAATAGGGAACTAATGTAATGACCTATTAAAGTTTTATTTAATATGTATAATAGAAAATTCTAGGAGTTCCCACTGTAGTACAGTGGATTAAGAATCTGACTGTAGTGGCTCAGGCCACTGTGGGGGCACAGATTTGATCCCTGGTCGGGTGTAGTAGGTTAAAGGGTCCAGCATTGCCACAGTTGTGGCTTAGGTCACAGCTGTGCCTTGGATTCAGTCCCTGGCTCAGGAACTTCCACATGCTGTGGCTGTGGCCATAAAAAAAAAATTCTAGGTCTTGTGAACAGGGAAATAGTTTGAGCAGTCAAAGTGTATTACCTAAGTCTAAGGTCTAAGCCAGGTCTCAGAAAGGAGCCCCTACAATAATGTGAAGAACACATACTCTTGAGGAAGAATCCTGCAGCCACCCACAAGTATGTACTGTAAATCTTGTTCCTAGTTTTTCCTAAAAGGTTTATAAACTGAAAAATGGAAAACACTTAAACTTTCTTGGGGTTATTGTACAGCAACACTGACCTGACAATCCCCACGACTCAAGTTGCTGCCATGCTCTAACTATCAGAGTTGGGACTTATAGATGTCAGGTAATACAATTTCACCTGAGTTCATCGCACAGGGGAATTATTGGTTTTCTATTACTGTATAACAGATTATCACAATTTAGTAGCTTAAAACAATATCCACTTATGTCATTTGGGGCTGGCTTGGCATCTCGACTTGAGGTCTTCCAAGGAGAAAATCCAGGTGTCTGGTGGGCTGGACTCTTATCTGGAGGCTCTAGGGATGAAACAACTTCCAAGCTCATTCAGGTTGTTGGCAGAATGCAGTTCCTTATGGTTGTAGGATGAGATCCTGATTTCCTTGCTGACTATTGCCTGGGGAGGTTCTCCTCAGCCTAGAGGTTGCCTGCATCCCTTTGCAAATGACCTTCCACCTCTATACACAAAGCCAGGCAACCTCTAGTATCTGTTATGATTGGAAAGGCCAATTGCAAGGCTTTGGAGATATGGTAGAGAAAAGTGATAACATCCGTGTCTAGTACTTGGTGTAGAGCTATTTATTGATCTGAGATATGCTTTATCCTCTATATCAACAGAAAAGACCACCAGAACTAACAGTTATTTTTATTTTTTATGTGGTCGAGACAATAGTATACTTTTACTGCTTTACTAAAGTGCCACGTCAGTGGTCAAAATTGAGTCCACAAAGACCTTAGCTACAATGACGGTATGGTGTTGATGGACCAAATAAACGGGAACTAGCACATATCCCTGGTGCCTTTGCTGAACATATGCATGCCAGGGGGTAGGAGTTAATTTTAACCCAGTGAACTTTCTAGGAATTCTATGGTCTGGGGCATACAGAAATTGTCTCCTTCAAAGTGAAAGACTTATTGTCGCACCTTGAGTCCTACTACTAAGAAGGAACTCTAGTACCCAATGATATATTTGTATTCTAGGGGCAACATATCTCTTATTTGAATTTGCTGTTCTAATTTATTTATCAAGTAATTCAAAAGCATAACTTTGCTACTTGAATTTCATGAGCCAGTAATGTCCAAAGTATCTGGTAGAATGCTTGGCGCACATGCGTGTACACACACACACACACACACACACACTTGCACACACCCCAACACACATCAACATATGTACATTAAACTACATTACAATATATAATGGTAAATATTATACTGTAGTATAATATATAATGGTATATGTTATACTGATTATATTATATACACACATTGTAATAGACACATTATATATGTATGTACATAATCTATATATAGATAAAATTAGGCTTGAGCAAGCACTAGGCCTACAAATAAACTGTGCAAGCAAGTAGCTCAGACTCTTGGGGAGCTCCTTTTGACCAATTAATGATGGAGAAAAAACTGGCTTCAAGAGTGTTCCACATGATATGCTGGCATACTGCATCAGAGCCTCACTCATGGTGGCCTTGAAAACAGTGTGGAAAGAATGGTCTATAGGAGTTCCCATCGTGGCTCAGCAGAAACGAATCTGACTAGCATCCATGAGGATGCAGATTTGATCCTCTGGCCTCACTCAGCTGGTTAAAGATCCAATGTTGCCGTGAGCTGTGGTGAGGGTTGCAGACGGAGCTCGGATCCTGCATTGCTGTGGCTGTGTCGTAGGCTGGCAGCTACAGCTCCAATTTGACCCCTATCCTGGGAACCTCCATATACTGTGGGTACAGCTCTAAAAAGACCAGAGAAAAAAAAAAAGAATGGTCTATTGTTGACTTAGTAGTATGCCCACTAGAAAACAATACCTGCTATGCTGGGGTGCTGTCCTACAAGATATGGTACATGCTCTGAGCCAGCAGATTATGTAAGTTGCTTCCTTCCTCTTTTTCTCATTATTCTGTTATCCACTAAGGTGAAGAAGTGGCCTGGATCCCCTCTCTATTGGACCTAATAACCCACTCACATTCGTTTTTCTCCTCATTTCTGCAGCTTTGGGCTCTGTTGATTTAGAAGTCTTAGTTTCCAATGAAGGCTTAATTCCATAAGTGGACACAAAATTTTTCAATTAACCTGGAAATTGAAAATGCCACTTGGTCACGTTGGATTTCTTGTGTAACTGAAAAATCAGCCAGTGGAGGGGCTTACTATACTGTTTGGAGTTGCTCATCCTGGTTTTTAAGGGGGAAATAGGGCTCTTATTACACAGTGTGGTTAAGGAGGGGCTATGTCAGGAACTTGAGAGATTCTCTAGGATATGGTAAAAGTTAATGACATACTATACCAACCCAATATAGGCTAGTGATTTAGACTCTTCGGGAATGAAATATTGAATTATACTGTTAGATCAAGAAACATTTGTAGATGAGCGGCTGGCTAAGGGCAATGGAACCTGGAATGGGTAGTGGAAGGAAGAAGTTGCACTGGCCAGTGATGGCCCGTGATGGGCCAGTTGCAGAAACCAGAATTGTAGAAGCTATGGATTTTATTTCTAAAGTAGCTTCCATATCAGTTTCATTTTACAGATAAAGAAAACCAAGGTAAATAGAAGTTAATTAACTTGCCTAAATCCACACAGCTATCAATTGGCAGGGCCAAACTCAAACCAGTTCTGTCAGACTCCAAAATCCATGTTTCTTCACTTGTACCTCAAAGAAGACAAGATAGGAATATAAATTAAAAGAAGGTCGATGTGTTGTTATAAATAAATGATCATATAAGGAAGATGGTTCATGTAGAATTTCAGTTTTCTAAAAAAGTCAAAACAAAACTCCGTAGAATAATTCTGCCATAATTTCAATCCTGTGGCAGAGTGCCTAGAGGGACTGCATGGAAAGGAGACTTAGCTGAGGAGCCTCCTAAAGTGAAGGTCAAGGGCACTCCCCCAACTCCCCAGTCCAGCAGACCATCTCTGTGCTTGTGATTGTTGGACAGCTCTAATGCCAGCATCAAGCCCAGAACTAAATGCACAGAACAATAAAGCCAAATGTCTTTCATGCACTTTGCAATTCTCAAGTGCCATGCCATTGCTAAGTGAGTGGGAGGTTAAGTGCTTCCTTAGGATGTTGTGGGGCAAGATTTCAAGAGAATCTGTTAGGCACATTTTTGAATTCTCTTCAATCTGGGATGGTGCTCAAAAGGATCCAAGAAGACCACAAAGAGCATTTTTGGGTCTCAGCCTGCTATTGTTTGGAATCTGGGGCCACTCTTGGCTTTCTGGAGGAGCTGGAGGGCACATCTGGAGGGTTGCCTAGACTGTTCAAAGCACCCAAGAAAGCTATTCCATTTCATCTTCTCATTGTGCTGCAGAAGATTTTCCTAAGCCTGTGAATGGAGTGTTAATTCCAACTTTTATCCCTTTGGGACAGCAGAAATCTCGAAGCCCTCTTTAAAAGCACAGCATTCAGAATGGAGGAAGAGAAAAGTTTAAAAAAGGGGTGGGGGAAGACCTCACAAAGAGTTTCTTTCGGTATGGCAGATGCTGCGTATTAATAGTACTGAGATAACCTCGTCAACTCCTGTTGCTCTGTGCAAAGCTGTGTTTGGGGGTGTGCTCAGAGAACAGGACAGAAGTAAGACAAGTGTGAAAAGGAAAGCTCTGGGCTGGAAGAGAGCAGCACCCCTGCTTGTCTCCAGCTCTCCTTCTGGGGTTTGCCCTTACAAATTGCTCCTGGGTTTTCCTTTTTTCTCCTTGTTTTGGTCTTTTTATGGCCATGCCCACAGCACATTGAGGTTTCCAGGCTAGAGGTCGAATCGGAGCTATAGCTGCTGGCCTACACCACAGCCAGAGCAATGTCAGATCCGAGCCTTGTCTGTGACCTGTACCACAGCTCATGGCAATGCCGTATCCTTAACCCATTGATCAAGGCCTGGGATTGAACCTGCATCCTCATGGATGCTAGTCAGATTCATTTCTGCTGAGCCACAATGGGAATTCCACTCCTGGGTTTTCAGTTGGCAGGGGAGATGCCATCACTACAGATAGTCCTCAGGCCAGGCTTCCTTCAAGGTACTCTTGGCCCACCTGCATCAGTATCACTTGAAATTGCACTAAAAATGCAGATTTCTCACATCTAATCCAGATACCCCCAACATCTGTATTTAGAGAAGCTTACCATATGGGTTCTTACACATTGAACTTGAGACCCACTTCTGCAGGAGCTTCTTATTACTCAATGGTAACATCTCTTGGATGCTGCTTGTGTAGCAGGCATTATTCTAAGAGCTTTATCTCTAATTTCATCGAATCTTGACACTATTCCTCCAAATAAGAGCTCTTTTTATCTCCAGAACTTTTACAGAAGCTGAACCTGAGACAGGGAAGATATATCACTTGTTCCAGGTCCCAGAGTATTTAGTAGAGTAAGGACTTGAACTCAGGTAGTCTGACTACAGAAAGTATGTTCTTAGTCACTGTGTTATACCCTGTGAATGTATCCTTTTTTTACTTTGGCCAAGACGAAATGATTTTTTTTTTTTTTTTTAAAAGATGAACTTTCCTTAGAGATGAAATGCATTTGTGTTTTCAGAGGAGGTTTTCTTCATTCCTACATCACAAGATGTCTGGGCAAGGTTGCTTCTGTTAGCAGAGCTTCCCTGGCATGAAGTTCCCATCCTCTTCCTGTCCCTACTCTACTAATTACTCTGTGAGCTGGAACAAGTGATGTATCCTCCCTGTGTCTCAGGTCTGGCTTCTGCTCCAAGCTGCATTCCAACCTTACCTCCTGCTCCCCGGCAGGAAGCTGGCTCCTGGTTGGCAGGTCCTTTTTGGCAGGTCTCCCCTGGTGAAGGAGGAATGTATTCTCATACAGCCCTAAAGACAGCTCAAATCCTCTTTTCGCATAAGCTGTGAGGAAACCCACCAAGGACTTTCTACGGGGTCTCAGGCTTGCTTTTCAGCTCTGGGTCAGCTTTCTGGGTTTTTGTCTTTCCTACAGCAGGCGGCAGCATGCTTCTCTAACTGGAGGCGTGCTCTTCTGTTTATGACAAATGGAGTGTGACCCAGTTTCCTCATTGATCTAAAGGGAGATAAGCAGCCCTTTTCATCTGAAGGGTTTGGATGCCATTCATTATGCAAGCATGAAAAATCGTGCAATTTATGGCACTTAATTTTTTTTTTAATGGCCCCACCTGTGGCATATGGAAGTTCCAGGGGCAGGGATTGAATCCAAGCCGCAGCTGGATTAACCACTGCACTGGGCAAGGGATTGAACCTGCACCTCCAAAGCAACCTGAGCCACTGTAGTTGGAATCTTAACCCACTGCACCACAGTGGGAACTCCACAAGGAATTTTATTTTTATCATGCCTGGTGCACAGATCTGAATTATCTTCCTGCAATTGCTGCTGAGAGGGACTTTTCTGCTCCTTATCTTTTCCCCGAGGGTAAAGTTTCTGCAGCTCCTCCCCTCTTGTCAACACCAACACAGGAACTTGCTAGTGCAGTGCTCTGTGCCCTGAGTGGGGCTCTTGTGTTTCATCTGCTTAAATCCGTGTCACCAAGCCTGTGTCCTGCACAGGAAGGGCTGATTTGGGAAGTTTCCTCTCAAAAGTCTTCCCTGCCCATTTCTTCCCGAGATGAACTCCTCAACTTTTAGGTCATTTCTGAGTGATTAGGTCTGTACTTACTTTATAACCACTGCTACTCTAAGTGTCAATGCTTCACTTTAATATTGCGATACTAAATTAAGATTGTGTAACAGTAACTCAATTGAATAAAAGAGAAGTTTAATTAAAATAATTAAATCAATTAATGTAATTAAAATGAAAGAAAATTAAATTCTGTAAAACCGAAATCCCAGCTATTCCCCTTAAAGGAAGCCAAGAGAAGTAAAGGAAAGGTTTCACGAGGTCATACCAGGGCTCATGATCTGGCCATTGTGTCTTCTTTGACCACAAGAAAAGAATTTAATAGAGATTTCTCAAGGCAGGACAGAGAGGAAATCTGCTGTCCTTCTGGTCTTGAGATTAGTCAGGGATGTGAGGCGGAGAAATCCTGGGGAAGATGGAGTGGGTTGTGGGGGACACTATAGAATAGGGGCTAAAAAGAACTTGGGAGTCAAAACAGGTTAGGTCTGAATCTGGCTGTCCCCCTTACCAGCTAGGGAAACTCGGTGTGAGTGAGTTAATGGACCACTGTGTCTCAGTGTTCTTATCTGTTGAAAGATAATAATCATGTCTTCTTTGTAGGGTTGTCATGAAGACTAGGGAGTTAATATATGTCAAGTACAAGGACAGTGCCTGGCATGTAGGAAGTGCTACATGAGTGTTAGCTAACTGGGCGGGGGGGAGGTGGGAAAGAGAGGAGAGAGAGAGAGATTTGGATGTATTCGGGAGAAAAGACAGGTCTTCAAAGGTGGAAGGACCTTCAGGAAGATCAGAGGAAGCAACTGCCCCACTGATAGTGCAGAAAGTGAGGGAAGGGTGCCTGGAATTAGGAAGGGAAATGTTTATCTGAAGGAAGCAGGGGGCCAGGGACTCCCATGAAAGGAATAAATGGACAGAGAAGCCAAGTGAGAGACCTCTCTGGTCCTGAAGGCATATGGGGAGAGCCAACGAGAGAGAATGGTGTTCAGGATTTCACCAGACCTGCAGTGGGGGCTGGCTAGAGCTCCTTTGCTGGGGGACCCAGAAACTTGGCCTCAGGTTCAACTGAGATGTGGGCGTTGGGACCTTTGACACCTAGGATGTTGTGCCAGCCATGCCAAATTTTAATCAGATTTCTGCTACTTTAAGATGAAGAAACTACATTTGATAACTTCTTTAACACTTAGGAAGATGTTTAAAATTTCCCTTTTTCCTTGGCAAATAAAAAAAATTTAGTCTAGGAGTTCCCATTGTGGGCCAGTGGAAATGAATCTGACTAGTATCCATGAGGACACAGGTTCAATCCCTGGCCTCACTCAGTGGGTCGGGGATCCCATGTTGCCATGAGCTGTGGTGTAGGTCACAGACTCAGCTCAGATCCTGAGTTGCTGAGGCTGTGGCTGTGACCAGTGGCTACAGCTCAGAACCTCCATGTGTCACAGGTGTGGCCCTACAAAGCAAAAAAGCAAAAAAAAAAAAAAGTCTACTCTCAGCCAAAGTTAAAATTGGAAGGAGTAGTCGTTTGGGGCAGCATTTCTTAAATTTTGATATACATCAGAATTACCACTTGGTTCAGGGAGGAACTTAGCAGCTGCAGGTTTAAGAAGGCCCCATGTGATTTTGGCATTTACCACAAAGTTTGGAAAACATTTCTCTCTCAATGCATCTCACTGTTTAGCAGACAGAGAGATCATCCGTGGTTCCTGCTGAAGTGCAGGTTCTGAAGGTCTGAGGTGGTCCTGAGATTCTGTGTTTCTAACAAGCTCCCTGGTGAGGCTGCTGCACCTCACCGGTGTCTGAGGACCACATCTTGAATAGCAGAGACAAGACACTGAAGTCCAGGGGAAAATGCAGGGAACTGCTGGAATGGATGTAAGTGGGAAAAAGAAGTCAGGAAATTGGAAAGAGCTGTATCTGCTGTTTGCTCCTGTCTATGTGCAGGCGACTTTGCTTAAAGCGGGGTCACTTGAGATACACAGACAGTTACGAAGTCTTGAGTCCCACCCTGGACTTACTGAAACAGAATCTTCAGGAAGAGCTTTGGGAGTCCCCCCCACCCTTCTTGTTTTTAATAAGCACCCTAATTGATCTCTATCGTAAAGCAAGTTTAGGAAACATTGACGGGAGTGTCAAGAAGAAAGACAATTTAAAACTAAAATCTAAAAGCTAGGTTAAGACTTTGATTTGCACTGGAAAACTGAAAGTTATGTGTGATATCAAAGAGGTTTCCCCAGTCCTCTGTAACTGTTTCACTGACTGCTTGAAGAAATTTTCCATTTTACTGTGTTTATTTGAGGGTTTACAATCAACATTTACCATATTATGTATTATGGCTTCAAGTTGAGAAGACAGTAGGAAAACTTTGGAGATGAGAGAAAGTGGCAACAAAAAATGGGATCAAGATAACTGGAAAAATATGAGTTCCTGAAAAGTGAGAGTTCCAGAAAGAATAGTGCTGAAACTGACAGCAGTTATAACTTGAACCTGGCCAGAACCCAGATCGGGGGAGTTCCTGTCGTGGCTCAGTGGTTAACAAATCCGACTAGGAACCATGAGGTTGCGGATTCGATCCCTGGCCTTGCTCAGTGGGTTAAGGATCCAGCATTGCGGTGAGCTGTGGTGTAGGTTGCAGACGCGGCTCAGATCCTGCGTTGCTGTGGCTCTGGTGTAGGGCTGTGGCTCTGGTGTAGGCCTGTGGCTACAGCTCGGATTCGACTCCTAGCCTGGGAACCTCTATATGCTGTAGGAGCTGCCCAAGAAATGGCAAAAAGACAAAACAAAACAAAACAAAAAGAACCCAGGTTGGGACTTGAGCCCATGGCTTCTAAATTAGAATCATTCATCCAGTGTCTGGATTTCCTGAGGTTCAGGTTCTTTGTGCCTCAGAGCAGAAGGAATTCAGTGAGAGACCAAGTGATAGGCAAGAAATAGATTTATTTAGGTAAGACACTTGTGAGAGATACAAGTGGGCAGACAAGGAGGCTCTCCCCTGGGCTACGTTTTTATAATCAAGGAGAGTGGGAAGTGGGAAAAGACTGCCTCTTCCTCTTTCTCTTAGTAGCTCCTCCTTGGTATCCCGTAAGAGAGTACTTGACCCTATAAGGTCAAATCAGGACTGTCAAGGTGCTTATTCAAATCAGCAAAAGGGCAGTCCTTAAACTCCTTGCCTTTGTTCTAAGGGTCATTGTCTTGCTGAACTTGAATGGAGCCTTATTTTAATGACCTGAGGGCATATCTTGTGCTTTTATTTGTGGTTTTGTAGTTAAGCAAGGCTGCTTCGTTTTGATGGCCTTCTTGAGTGATTATTAACTTACAGTGATTTCCCAAACTTCCCTAGGTTTCCCTCTCTATCTATGGTCCCCTACTGGGACTTCTACAACTACCTGTGTAACTATCCTACTGCATCCCTATTAGTGCCATTAGGAAAGGAGATATTAAATGCCCACCATGTGTATTGTGAAATCATTGAAACCTGGACAAGCTTTGGATTTTAGTGGTGGTCTCTGAAAATCAGTGTTAAATTTTAAACACCAGTGGTAACTGTTGGGAAAATGGCTACAGGCGTGCTTCTCAAAGTTGAAAATCTTGATTAATGGGGTCGTCAGTTTCATCACAGAGGAGCCACAGAGATGTTTTTCACTGTGATCCTGAGAACAAAAGGAAGGTGAAGTGAGGTTCTACCTTGGTGAAGCTTCTCTCTAAGCTCAGAACAGAAAGTTGATCTCGGAGTTCCCGCTGTGGCTCAGGGGTTAGAGAACCCAACTTGCATCCATGAGGACGTGGGTTTGATCCCTGGCCTAGCTCAGTAGGTTAAGAATCCGCTGTTGCTGTGGTGAGGGTCAAAGATGTGGCTCAGATCCTGAGTTGCTGGAGCTGTGGTGTAGGCTGGCCGTTACAGCTCCTATTGGACCTCTAGCCTAGGAACCTCCATATGCTGCAGGTTCAGCCCTAAAGAGACACAAAGACCAAAAAAAAAAAAGAAAAGTTGATCTCATGAGGAAATTCAGTTTTGGATCATCTGAGGATACTTGGTTTAGCTGAATAAAGCTCAGCTAGGGGAATAGACCTTAAGGTTTTCAAACATCGTTGTCATCTGCCACTTTCTTTTACCAATTTTTAAAATTGTGATAAAATACATAATAAAATTTACTATCTTTACCACTTTTAAGTGTGAGGTTCAGTGGTATTTGGTACATTCATATTGTGCAAACATCACCACCATCCATCACCAGACCTCTTTGCATCTTGCAAAACTGAAACTCTAGACCCATTAAACAACATTTCCCCATTCCCTCCTCCTCCTCTGGCAACTTTTTGATTTTCTGTTTCTATGATTTTTGACTACTAAATAACTCATATCTGTAGACCCCTACAGTATTTGTGTGTCATCTACCTCTTTTAAAGCAGGGAAAATTTAGAGTTCCTCTCGTGGCACAGTGGTTAATGAATCCGACTAGGAACCATGAGGTTGCGGGTTCGATCCCTGCCCTTGCTCAGTGGGTTAACTATCTGGTGTTGCTGTGAGCTGTGGTGTAGGTTGCGGACAAGGCTCCGATCCCGCATTGCTGTGGCTGTGGCGTAGGCCGGGGGCTACAGTTCCGATTCGACCCCTAGCCTGGGAACCTCCATATGCCACAGGAGCGGCCCAAGAAATGGCAAAAAGACAAAAAAAAAAAAAAAAAAAAAAAAGCAGGGAAAATTTGTCTTATACTCTAGTTTCTCTCTCTTGGACTTCTCTCTCTCTATTGATATGTATCAGCCCTCGCATAACCTTTGTCTTACCACTCTTTTCTCATTCCTCATATTCAAAACTTTTCAGGGTTGTTGATGTAAAAGACAGATTAAACTAATTTTTCTTCTCATGAAACTGTCAGGGATTGCGAATCTTAATGCATCTTTTCTTTCTTTTCTTCCTTTTTTTGTTTGTTTTTTATGGCTGCACCTGCAGCATATGCAAATTCCCAGGCTAGGGGCCTACACCACAGCCACAGCAATGTGGGATCTGAGCCTTGTCTGCAACCTACACCACAGCCTATTGCAATGCTGGATCCTTAACCCACTGAGCAGGGCCAGGGATCGAACCTGCATCCTCAAGGATACTAGTCAGGTTCATTACCACTGAGCCACGACTGGAATTCCTTAATGAACCTTTTCTTAGTGGGGTGTTAATATTTTTTTTTATTACTCAAATGAATTTATCACATCTGTAGTTGTATAATTTCACGGGATTTCCATCCCACAGCCCAAGCACATCCCCCCAACCCCCAAACTGTCTTCTCTGGAGACGATAAGTTTTTCAATGTCTGTGAATCAGCATCTGTCCTGCAAAGAAGTTCAGTCTGTCCTTTTTTCAGATTTTCATGTCAGTGAAAGCACTTGATGTTGGTGTCTCATTGTATGGCTGACTTCACTTAGCATGATAGTTTCTAGGTCCATCCATGTTGCTAAAAATGCTGGCATTTCATTCCTTTTAATGGCTGAGTAATATTCCATTGTGTATATGTACCACATCTTCTGGATCCACTTCTCTGTTGTTTCCATGTCTTGGCTATTGTGAATAGTGCTGCAATGAACATCGGAGTACATGTGTCTTTGTGAGTCATGGTTTTCTCTGGATAGACGCCCAGGAGTGGGATGGCTGGATCAAATGGTAATTCTATTTTCAGTTTTCTGAGGAATCTCCATACTGCTTTCCACAGTGGTTGCACCCATTTGCAGTCCCACCAACAGTGTACTAGGGTTCCTTTTTCTCCACACCCTTTCTAGCACTTATTGTTTGTAGACTTTTGGATGATGGCCATTCTGGGCATTCTGGGTGGTGTAAGGTGGTACCTCAGAGTGGTTTTGATTTGCATTTCTCTAAGAATGAGTGATGTTGAACATCTTTTCATGTGTTTTTTGGCCGTCTGTATGTCTTCTTTGGAGAACTGTCTGTTTAGATCTTCTGCCCATTTTTTGATGGGGTTGTTTGTTTGTTTTTTGGTATGGAGCTGCAGAAGTTGTTTATAAATTTTGGAGATTAATTCCTTGTCAGTCCATTCACTTGCAAATATTTTCTCCCATTCTGTGGGTTGTCTTTTCATTTTGTTTAGAGTTTCCTTTGCTGTGCAGAAACCTTTAAGTTTAATTAGGTCCCATTTGTTTATTTTTGTTTTTATTGTCATTACCCTAAGAAGTGGATCTGAGAAGATGGTGCTGTTGTTTATGTCAGAGAGTGTTTGGCCTATGTTTTCCTCTAAGAGTTTTATAGTGTCTGGTCTTATATCTAGGTCTTTAATCCATTTTGAGTTTATTTTTGTGTATGGTGTTCGGGAGTGTTCTAATTTCATTCTTTTCCATGTGGCTGTCCCATTTTCCCAGCACCACTTATTGAACAAGCGATCCTTTCTCCATTGTATGTTCTTGCCTCCTTTGTCATAGTTAGCTGTAGGTGTGTGAGTTTAATTCTGGACTTTCTATCCTGTTCCACTGATCTCCATGTCTGTCTTTGTGCCAGTACCATATGGTTTTGATGATTGTTGCTTTGTAGTATGGTCTGAAGTCAGGCAGCCCGATTTGTCCAGCTCCATTTTTCTTTTTCAGGATGTCTTTGGCTATTCTGGGTCTTTTGTGCTTTCAAACAAAGGTTAAAATATATTGTTCTAGTTCTGTGAAAAACGTCCTTGGTAATTTGATAGGGATTGCATTGAATCTGTACATTGCTTTAGGTAGTATAGTCATTTTGATAATATTAACTCTTCCCATCCACGAGCATGGTATGTCTTTCCATCTATTTGTGTCATTTTTGATTTCGTTCATCAGCATCTTATAGTTTTCAGAGTACAGGTCTTTTGTCTCTTTAGGTAGGTTTACTCCTAGGTATTTTATTCTTTTGGATGCGCTGGTAAACGGGATTGCTTCCCTAATTTCTCTTTCTGCTCTTTCCTTGTTAGTGTATAGAAATGCGATTGATTTCTGTATTTTAATTTTGTATCCTGCGACTTTTCCAAATTCATGGATGAGCTCAAACAGTTTTCTGGTAGAGTCTTTAGGATTCTGTAGGTATAGTATCATGTCATCTATAAATAGTGATAGTTTGACTTCTTCCTTTCCAATTTGGATTCCTTTTATCTCTTTTACTTCTCTGATTGCTGTGGCTAGGACTTCCCAAACTATGTTGACTAGAGGTGGTGAGCACAGACATCCTTGTCTTGTTCCTGATCTCAGCAGGAATTCTTTCAGCATTTCACCATTGAGAATGATGTTTGCTGTGGGTTTGTCATATATGGCCTTTATCATGTTGAGGTAGGTTCCCGCTATGCCCACTTTCTGCAGGTTTTTATCAGAAATGGGTGCTGGATTTTTGTCAAAGGCTTTTTCCACATCTTTTGAGAGGATCGCATGGTTTTTATTCTTCAGTTTGTGAATGTGGTGTATCACACTGATGGATTTGTGGATATTGAAGAACCCTTGCATCCCTGGGCTAAATCCCACTTGATCATGATGTACAGTCCTTTTGATGTATTGTTATGCAGTTCGCTAGTATTTTGTTGAGGATTTTTGCATTAATGTTCATCAGTGAAATTGGCCTGTAGTTTTCTTTTTTTGTGGTATCTTTGTCTGGTTTTGGTACCAGGGTGATGGTGGCCTCATAGAATGAGTTTGGGAGTATCTCTTCCTCTGCAGTTTTTTGAAATAGTTTTGGAAGGAGAGGTGTTAGCTCTTCTCTTAATGTTTGATAGAATTCACCTGTGAAGCCATCTGGTCCTGGACTTTTGTTTGTTGGAAGTTTTTAAATCACAGTTTCAATTTCAGGTCTTGTGGTTGGTCCATTCATCTTTTCTATTTCATCTTGGTTTAGTCTTGGAAGATTATACCTTTCTAAGAATGTGTCCATTTCTTCTAGGTTTTCCATTTTATTGGCGTACAGTTGCATATAGTAGTCTCTTATGATCCTTTGTATTTCTGTGGTGTCTGTTGTTACTTCTCCTTTTTCATTTCTAATTTTATTGATTTGAGTCCTCTCTCTTTTTTTCCTGATAAGTCTGGCTAAGGGTTTATCAATGTTGTTGATTTATTCAAAGAACCAGCTTTTCATTTCATTGATCTTTTCTATGGTTTTCTTTGTTTCTATTTCATTGATTTCTGCTCTGATCTTTATGATTTCTTTCCTTCTCCTAACTTTAGGTCTAGTCTGTTCTTCTCTCTCAAGCTGCTTTAGATGTAAAGTTAGCTTGTTTATTTGAGCTTTTTCTTGTTTCCTGAGGTGGGCTTGTATTGCTCTAAACTTTCCTCTTAGAATGGCTTTTGCTGCATCCCATAGGCTTTGGAGTGCCGTATCTTGGTTGTCATTTGCTTCTAGGTATTTTTTTTTTGTCTTTTGTCTTTTTTGTTGTTGTTGTTGTTGTTGTTGTTGTTGTTGCTATTTCTTGGGCCGCTCCCATGGCATATGGAGGTTCCCAGGCTAAGGGCTGAATCGGAGCTGTAGCCACCGGCCTACACCAGAGCCACAGCAACGTGAGATCCGAGCCGCGTCTGCAACCTACACCACAGCTCACGGCAACGCCGGATCGTTAACCCACTGAGCGAGGGCAGGGACCGAACCCGCAACCTCATGGTTCCTCGTCGGATTCGTTAACCACTGCGCCATGACGGGAACTCCTGCTTCTAGGTATTTTTAAATTGCCTCTTTGATTTCTTCAGTGATCCATTGGTTGTTTAGTAGCATGTTTTTGAGTCTCCACGTGTTTGTGTTTTTTGCAGTTTTTTTCTTGTTGATTTCCAGGCGTATATTGTTGTGGTCAGAAAAGATGCTTGATATGATTTCAATTTTCTTAAAGTTGCCGAGGTTTGATTTGAAGCCCAGAATGTGATCAATCTTAGAGAATGTTCCATGTGTACTTGAGAATAATGTGTATTCTGTTGCTTTCGGATGGAATGTCCTATAAATATCTATTAAGTCCATCTGGTCTAATGCTTCATTCAGGGCCTGTGTTTCCTTATTAATTTTCTGTCTGGATGATCTGTCCATTGCTGTAAGTGGGGTGTTAAAGTCCCCCACTATGATTGTGTTATTGTTGATTTGTCCTTAAGATTGTTAGCAGTTGCCTTATATATTGTGGTGAACCTATGTTGGGTGCGTAGTTATTTAAAATTGTTATATCTTCTTCTTGGATTGATCCTTTGATCATTATGTAATGACCTTCTTTGTCCCTTAAGATATTCTTCATTTTAAAGTCTATTTTGTCTGTTACGAGTATTGCTACTCCAGCTTTCTTTTGATCCCTGTTTGCATGCAATATTTTCTTTCATCCTTTCACTTTCAGTTTGTATGTGTCCCTACAAATGAAGTGGGTCTCTTGAAGATAGCATATATATGGGTCTTGTTTTTTGTATCCATTCAGCCAGTCTCTGTCTTTTGTTTGGGGCATTGAGTCCATTAACATTTAAGGTAGTTATTGATATGTATGTTCTTATTGCCATTTTATTAATTGCTTTGGATTTGTTTTTGTTGCTCTTTTTTCTTCCCTTCTTCTCTTGTTCTCTCCTCTTCTGGTTTGATGACTCTCTTTAGTGTTGTATTTGAGTTGATTTTTCTTTGTGTATCAATTGTAGATTTTTGGTTTGCAGTTATTCTGAAGTTTTGATATAAGAGTCTATATGTAAATGAGATTGTTTTAAGTTGTTGGTCTCTTAATTGCAAGTTCATCTCCAGTGTTCTGCATTGGTACCCACCTCTTCTCATGATTTCTGATTTTGGTGGCATAATTGTGCATGGATGATTTCATATCTTTACTGTATATATACCTTTACTGGTGAGCCTTGTCATTTGTGGTTTTTTTGTTTCCTGTTGCGCCCTTCTCTCTTCTGCCTAGAGAAGTTCCTTTAGTATTTGTTGTAAGGCTGGTTTAGTGTTGCTGAATTCTCTCAGCTTTTGCTTATCTGTGAAGGTTTTGCTTTCTCCTTCAAATCTGAATGAGAGCCTTGCTGGGTAAAGTAATCTTGGTTGGAGGTTTTTTCCTTTCATCATGTTAAGTATATCATGCCACTCCCTTCTTGCCTGCAGAGTTTCTGCTGAAAAATCTGCTGATAACCTTATTGGATTCCCTTGTATGTTATTTGTTTCTTTTCCCTAGTTGCTTTCAAGATTTTCTCTTTGTCCTTAATTTTGGTTACTTGGATTAATATGTGTCTTGGGATGTTCCTTCTTGGGTTTATTTTATGCGGGGAGCTGAGAAGATACAAATAGCCAAGGAAGGGAGCTCACCGAATGGTGCAAGCCAAAGGTGGGCTTCTGGTCAGGATAGAAGCCTTTCTGTGTGGTAAAAAACTGAGGGCAGGTGGAAGCCTGCCTGTATGGTGAAAAACTGAGGGCATGTTGAGGCCTGCCTCTATGGTGAACAACCGAGGGCAGGATTAGACTTGCCTGTACGGTGCAATTGAGGGCAGGCCTCAGGTTACATGGCTCTCATGTTAATGTTGATGGGGAAAAATTGGGGCTTTTCTGGGAAAACAATTTCCATGTTTTCGCTGGAGAACATGGATTGTTTCGCTGGTGACCTAGTCTTTCCTGTTGTTTTATTTGTTATTCCGTTTTCCTCAGTCTTTCCTGATTATTTACTTATTATTCATATTTTCCATTCTTATTTTCCTGTGGTGATTTGTGATTTAACAAAATTACAACAATCATATAATAAGAATTTCATCCTGAAGGACTTTTCCCTATTCAAATCCAACTTAATTAAAAACATAGTGTTTATCTATTAACCAGTTATACAGTAAACTTTAGAGTTAGGATTTTAATAAAGTTTATAGAAGTTAGACACATATTATTCATGATCAAAAGAAACCTAGCTGTGAGTTTTTTCCTTGATTTTAGAAACTTTTAATGATAGCTAGCTAAGTCGATTTGTATTTTCTCACACTGTCTCTCTGTCAAGGACACTTTTAAGATAGACACTAGTCTGAAGACAAGATTTTTTGTGTCTGTAACTTCTTCGGCTTGTGGGAATTGGCTGGCAATGACATGGTTTGTGCTGGGTCTCCTCTTTTCCACATGATATGTTGTACCTGTTTGTCCTTGAATTGTACTCACTAAATTTAGTTAGGCCAAAGATTTTAAAACATGATGTATTGCTGCTGTACCATGTGATTGAAAAACAAAATCTAAAAGCTGACCAATGTACTTTTAACACTATGATGTAATCTGTAGTTAGAAATTGTCTACATAATCAACCACTTATGCCAATAAAATTTGAGCAGTCAAGTGCCCTGAAAGAAGGAACAAAGGGGCTGTTTCGGTGTGCATCCGCCAACACTGTCCATCCCCACAGGGACACCCTGGCTGCTGTAGCTGGACTCCAGCAATTTTATATGGTACTTGTTGCGCTTCTTGGATTTGAGTGAGTGGTTCCCTTCCTATGTCAGGGAAGTTTTCAGCTATTATCTCTTGGAATATTTTTTCTGTCCCCTTCTTTCTCTTTTCTCCTTCTGGCACCCCTATAATATGGATGTTGGTGCATTTCACATTGTCCCAGAGTTCTCTGAGACTCTCTTCATTTGTTTTCAATCTTTTTTCTCTTTTCTGTTCTGCATTCGTAATTTCTTCTAATCTGTCCTCCATCTCACATATTTGTTCTTCTGCCTCCTGTATTCTGCTGTTAGCTGCTTCTAGTGAATTTTTTATTTCAGTTATTGTATTTTGCATCTCTTCTATGTTTTATATCTTGTATCTCTTTGTTCAGTGTTTCCTGTAAGTTATCCATCTTTGCCTCTAGTTTATTTCCAATGTCTTGCATCATCTTCAGCATCAACAGTCTAAAGTCTTTTTCCTGGAGGCTGAGAATCTCCTCATCACTTAGCTGATTTTCTGTTTTTTTTTTTTCTTTCTCCCTCATCTGAGTTATAGTTCTCTGTCTTTTCATTTTTAAAGGTTTTTGGCGTGGTAACCTTTTTACAGATAATAGAGTTATAGCCTCTCTTACTTCTGGTGTCTTCCCCCCTTGTGGCTGAAATTGGTACAGAGGCTTGCTGTAGGCTTCCCATTGGGAGGGACTGGTGCCTGCCCACTGGTAGGTGAAGCTGATTCCCATATCCTTCTGGTGGGTGGGGCTTAGTCTCTGGATGGGATTAGAGGCATCTGTGTGCCTGAGGGGTCTTTAGGTAGCCTGTTTACTGAGGGGCAGGGCTGTGATCACACCTGGATTGTTGTTTTCCCTGGGGCTTCTCGGTGCTGATGGGTGGGGCCAGGTTTTCCCAAAATGGCCACCTCCAGAGAAAGGCACACTGCTGAATATTCCCGAGAGTTTTACTTCCAATGTCCTTCCCTCACAACAAGCCACATTCACCCCTGTTTCCCCAGGAGGTCCTCCAAGAACTGCAGTCGGGTTTGACCCAGATTGCTATGGAGACTGCTTTTCCCTGGGACCCAGTGCATGTGAAAGTCTGTGTGCGCCATTTAAGAATGGGGTCTCCATTTCTCCCAGTTCCATGGAGCTCCTGTGCACAAGTCCCACTGGCCTTCAATGCCAGGTGCTCCAGGGGCTCTTTCTCCCATCCCAGATCCCCACATGTAAGAGTTTGATGTTTGGCTCAGGACTCTCACTCCTGTAGGTGAGTCTCTGTGAACCAGTTAGTTTCCAGTCTGTGGGGCTTCCCACGCAGAAGGTATGGGGTTGTTTATATCACGAGATCGTCCCTCCTATCTCTCGATGTGGCCTCCTCTTTTTCTTCTGGAGTAGGGTAACTTTTTTAAGATTTCTGGTTCATTTGGTTGAAGATTGCTCAGCCTTTAGTTGTGAATTTTGTTGTTTTTAGGAGAGAAGTTGAGCTCCAGTCCTTCTATTCCACCACCTTAATCCCTGGGTACCGGGGTGTTAATATTTTAACAGGAGAAAATTCTTAACAAAGAAATAAATCTCAGACATTAGTAAATGAAAGATTTATACTGGGTGGGGAAATATATGCATAGAAATAAAAATTCTGATGCCCAGGCCATAGCCCAGACCAATTAAATCAGAAACTTGCGAAGTGGGCTCCTGGCATCTGTGTTTTTATAACTACTCCAGTGATTCCAAAATGCAGCCAAGGTCCAAAGTAGGCTCTAAGACAGTGGCTCCAAGTCATGCCTATACATTAGAATCAATAGAGGGAACTTAAAAAAAAAAAAAGTGCAGTGCCTGAACCCTGTCTCAGACCAATTAAATAAGAACATTTGGGGGAAACAGAAGAAAGGGTGGGGGAAAAACTATAATTGTAATGTATACATGTAAGGATAACCTGACCCCCTTGCTGTACAGTGGGAAAATAATAAAAAAAAATACTAATTTTCTACCCATGGGAAAAAAAAAAAAAAAGAACATTGGGGGAATCGAGGCTGGACAATGGTGTCAATAAAAAACAATAAAACTCCCAGGTGATTCTAATGGATTAGCCAGGGCTGACAACCACTGAACTAAATGATGGGCCTTCTGAGAAATTAGTGGTACATTGATGATTGTGTTCTAAAGCAAGTCCCATAACTGAATGTATGTATGAATTTTTTTCAAGCTTAAAATTGGACAATTTTAATATTTATTTATTGATGGATTGCTTTTTAGGACCTCACCTGTGGCCGAACCCCAGGCTAGGTGTCGGATTGGAGCTGTAGCCGCTGGCCTAAGCCCCAGCCATGGCATTGCAGGATCTGAGCTGTTTCCGTGATTACAATACTGGATCCTTAACCCGCTGAGTGAGGCTGGGGATGGAATCTGCGTCCTCATGGATACTAGTCATAGATTCATTTCTGCTACACCACAACAGGAATCCCAAAGTGAAGTTTTGGAGTTCCCGTTGTGGCATAGTGGGTTAATGATCTGACTTGTCTCTGTGGCATTGCTGCTTCAATCCGTGGTTTGGCACAGTGGGCAAGGATCCAGCATTGCCACATCTATGGAGTACATTGCACATGCAGCTCCAATTTGATCCCTGGCCTGGGAACTTCAATATGCTTCCGAGTGTGGTCAAAAACAGAAAAAAAAAAAAAAGATAAAATTTGATGCTTAGTATATTGTTTCTGCTAAAGGAAAAAAACAGAATGTTGCTATAAAACAGGGTGGTGAAAATGGTATGATTCTTTATTCCAAAGGAAATATGGACAAATGGAAGAGTAGGCCATATTTTATGGTAGAGTTTTAGAAGTTCTTACTACAAGACTAGTTTGCATTTAGCGCAGATCAATTAAAGACTATAAATAAGCAAATGATGATAAAAGCGACCAGTTAAGACCATCCAAGTTTTTGATGTATATCATTTATCTTTTTATCTATTTTTCACTTCTATACTTAAATGCATCCATACTGTATATAGTTATATAGAATTTTATTATGGAGAATTTTGAAAATATACAAAAGTAGACTGAGTAGTATTATGATCTTCCATTTCCCAGTCATTTCACTTATGTAATTATCAACCTGTGGTCCACCTTGTTTTATCTAAACCCTCCATCACATCTCCTTCTTCTGAATTATTCCTTTTTTTATGGTTTTTACAAATATTTTGTTTATTTTAATGAAGCTGGTACAGACAACATCCATTTAAAACCCATATCCCAGGCCAAAAAATATAAATAAAATAAAAAAGAGCACTGTTCTGTTGTATACACTTTTGCATGAATGACTTAACTGCTAATGAAAGTTAAAACTTTTCTGGGATCTTCTGACAAGGTTTCTCTTTCATCTTAAAAATGCTTTCTTTTCAGTGAAGCCACCTTTGGAGTTAGTCATTGTTCTCACCATCTCTGCCATCTTGGCTCCAACTTGATATTTTGCTCCAGACCCTCAGATTTTATTTTATTTTAATTATAGTTTTTTAAAAATAATTTTTATTTTTTCCATTATAGCTGGTTTACAGTGTTCTGTCAATTTTCTACTGTACAGCAAAGTGACCCAGTCACACATACTATATGTTCTTTTTCTCACATTATCATGCTCTATCATAAGTGACTAGATATAGTTCCCAGTGCTATACAGCAGGATCTCATTGCTTATTCATTACAAAGGCAATAGTTTGCATCCATTAACCCCAAATTCCCAGTCCCACCCAGTCCCTCCCCCTTGGCAACCACAAGTCTATTCTCCAAGTCCATGAGTTTCTTTTCTGTGGAAATGTTCATTTGTGCCATATATTAGATTCCAGATATAAGTGATATCATATGGTATTTGTCTCTCTCTTTCTGACTGACTTCACTTAGTATGAGAGTCTCTAGTTTCATCCATGTTGTTGCAAATGGCATGATGTCATTCTTTTTTATGGCTGAGTAGTATTCCATTGTGTATATATACCACATCTTCTTAATCCATTCATCTGTTGATGGACATTTAGGTTGTTTCCATGTCTTGGCTATTGTGAATAGTGCTGCAGTGAACATATGGGTGCATGTATCTTTTTCAAGGAAAGTTTTGTCCAGATATATGCCCAAGAGTGGGCTTGCTGGGTCATATGGGTAGTTCTATATTTAGTTTTCTGAAGTACCTCCATACTGGTTTCCAAGGTGGTTGTACCAATTTACATTCCCACCAACACATATGAGGCAGACCCTCAATTTTAAAAGCAGATTTTTCACATTAAGGAAAGGTCATTTTTCCACAGTTCAGTTCTCTGAAAAACTTCCATTTCCAACTGAAAGTCATAGTCCAGGAGTGAAGCAATCACATGCTAGAACTTCAGAGCCAGTTGAAAAGTCATTTGAGCATTTGAATCAGTCGATCCTATTTATCACAAGCCTGCGAATGCACAGTTCTGGAAAAGATGGCCTCTCTGTACACACATGTAATTTTTAAAAAGGAGAGGACAATATGAAGGGGGCTGAGGTTTGATCACCAAAAATCAGCACAAAGAAAACAAACAATAATGAAGAATGGACACTAGAATTCAAGTTACCAGATGTTTTAAAGAGATGGGGTGCCAGTTTTCAACTCTGTTTTGAACACCACATTACAAAAGAACTATTTTTAAAAATAGAAATGGATTAAGGGCAAAGAAAAGAAATAGAAAGAATATCTAAACCACTGAATGACGCCCTGTTTGTTCCTGATAATTTTCAATCCCATCTTCTTCCTCCATTCCTAGTTCTTTTGGAGGATGATTATCAGCAATTCTCTGACCTTCAAAGAGAAACCTGAGTGAAGTCATTGGAACTCCCTGTCTTTGACAGTATGATTCTTTGAGTTTCTTGAGATGTGTTGTCATTTTCACTTTGAAGTGAATCTCACTGCTGTCCTGTCCAATGACTTTGAGTTTGATGTACTTTCCTTCCTTCTCATCCCCCAACTCCTCAGTTGAAGGTTTTGCCTCCATGGTGACAGTGGCTTCACCCGGGGTCTGCGCCCAGCAGTGGCCTTGGATAGGCAGAACCTTGCTCCAGGGTTTACCCTGAATTATTTCTTGAGCAAATGCAAGACGTATATCAATTCATCCATAAATAATTCAAATTTTTCAGTTAATAAATTGTGAATTTTTTCCATGTCAGTATTTTCTTGTTATCTCATTTTTAGTGACTCTAGTATTTCATCATTTGACTGTATCCTTATTTATTTGGACAAGCCCCTATTGTGGACATTAAAATTGTTTCTAGGAGTCCCCATCGTGGCACAGTGGTTAACGAATATGACTAGGAATCATGAAGTTGCAGGTTCGATCCCTGGCCTTGCTCAGTGGGTTAAGGATCCAGCGTTGTGGTGAGCTGTGGTGTAGGTTGCAGATGTGGCTCGAATCCCGCGTTGCTGTGGCTCTGGCGTAGGCTGGTGACTAGCCTGGGAAACTCCATATGCCACGGGAGCGGCCCTAGAAAAGGCAAAAAGACCAAAAATATGTTTCTAATATTTCATTATTACGACAAACCTTTAATGAATATACTAGTAAATGATTCTTAGTGTACGTTCTTGATTATTTAACGAAATCACTTCTTAGAAGGGGAACTGGTGGCTCAAAAGTTTTAAACATTTTTTGACACATTACATCAAATTGCCCTTTTGTACTGTGAAGATGTCCTCTTATTCACATCTCTGCCAACACTGAATATTATTTCAAGAGGCCTTTGTGAATTTGACAAGTAAAAAGCAATATTTTATTGTTGCTTTAACTTGTAATCTTATTTCTAGTGAGAATAAACTTTAGAAAAAAATTAAAAAATGCTTTTATTATAATTAAAAAAGTTATTGGAGTATAGTTTACTTACTATGTTGTATTAGTTTAAGGTATATAACAAAGTGAATCAGTTATACATATACATATATATCCATTCCTTTTTCCCATGTAGATTATTGAAGAATGTTGAGTAGACTTCTCTATGCTATATACAGCAGGTCCTTGCCAGTTATGTATTCTACACAAAGTAGTGTGTATATGCCAATCCCATTCCCCCCATTTATCCCCTGACCATAGTTTCCCCTTTGGTAACCATAAGTTTGGTTTAGAAATCTGTGCATTTGTTTCTCTTTTATAAATAATAACTTTGGTATCATTTTTTATTAGATTCCACATATAAGTGATATCATGTGATTTATATGGTATTTTTCTTTTTCTGACTTCATTTAGTATGACATTCTCTAGGTCCATCATTGTTGTTGCAAATGCCATTATTTCATTCTTTTTTATGGCTGATTAATATTACACCATAAATGTACCAAATCTTCTTCTCCTTCTTCTTCTTCTTCTGCTTCTTCTTCCTTTGCCTCTTCCTCCCCCTCCCCACCTCCTCTTCTCCCTTGCCTCCTTTCCTCCTCCTCCTCCTCCCCCCTTCTTTTTCTTTTTGCTTTTAAAGGCCACACTAGGGGTCAAATTGGAGATGAGCTGCCCACCACACCTGCAGCCACAGCCATAGCCCCACAGGATCCAAGCCGCATCTGTGATCTATACCACAGCTTACAGCAACACAGGATCCTTGACCCACTGAGTGAGGTCAGGGATTAAACCTGTATCCTCATGGATACTAGTTGGGTTCATAACTCACTGAGCTACAATGGGAACTCCCTGTACCACATCTTCTTTATCCATTCCTCTGTCAGTGAACATTTAGATTTCTTCCATGTCTTATTGCAAATAGTGCTGCAGTGAATATTGGAGTGCATGTATTTTTTCAAATTATAGTTTTCTCAGGATATATGCCCAGGAGTGGGATTGCTATATCATAGCATGTTAGTTCTATATTTAGCTTTTTTAAGAAACCTCCATCCTGTCCTCCCTAGAGGTTGTGCCAATTTACATTCCCACCAACAGTGTAGGAGGGTTCCCTTTTCTCCACATCCTCTCCAGCATTTGTTACTTGTAGTCTTATTAATTATAGCCATTCTGCTTGGTATGAGGTGGTAACTCATTGTAGTATTGATTTGTATTTCTCTAATAATTAGTGATGTGAGCATTTTTTCTTATGTGCCTTCCGTATGTCTTCTTTGAAGAAATGTCTATTTAGATCTTCTGCCCATTTTTCCATAGGGTAGTTTGTTTTTTTGCTGTTGAGTTGTATGAGTTGTTTGTATATTTTGGAGATTAAGTCCTTGTCAGTTGTATCATTTGCAACTATTTTATCCCATGCTATAGGGTGTCTTTTTTTTTTATGGTTTCCTTTGTTGTGCAAAAGCTTTTAAGTTTGATTGGGTCTCATTGATTTATTTTTGTTTTTATTTCTATTGCCTTAGGTGACTGGCCTAGGAAAACATTTGTGTGGTCGATGTCAGAGAATGTTTTGCTTATGTTCTCTTTAAGAAGTTTCATGGTGTCTTGTCTTATGTTTAAGTATTTAAGCCATTTTGAATTTATTTTTGTGTGTGGTGTGAGGGTGTATCCTAGTTTCATTGATTTACATGCAGCTGTCCAGTTTTCCAAGAACCACTTGCTGAAGAGACTGTCTTTCTCCCATTTTATATTCTTGCCTCCTTTGTCAAAGATTAATTGACCTTAAGTGTCTGGGTTTACTTCTGGGCTCTTGTCCATATGTCTGATTTTATACCAGTGCCACACTCTCTTGATTACTGTAGCTTTGTAGTATTTTCTGAAGTCGGGGAGAGTTATGCCTCCTGCTTGTTTTTTTTTCCCTCAGGATTGCTTCAGCAATTCTGGGTCTTTTGCGTTCCATATAAATTTTTGGATTGTTTTGTTCTAGGTCTGTGAAAAATGTCATGGGTAATTTGATGAGGACCACATTAATTCTATAGAATGCTTTGGGTACTATGGCCCATTTTAGCGACACTAAATATCCCCATCCAGGAGCATGGGATATCTTTCTATTTCTTTGAATCCTCTTTAATTTCCTTGATTAATGTGTTATAGTTCTCAATATATAAATCTTTCACCTCCTTGGTCAGGTTTATTCCTAGGTGTTTAATTTGGGGGATGTGATTTTTAAAAAGTATTTTTATATTCCTTTTCTAATATTTCATTGTTACTATACAGAAATGCAATCAATTTCTGAATGTTAATCTTGTATCCTGATACTTTGCTGAATTCGTTGATCAGTTTGAGTAGTTTTTGTGTGGAGTCCTTAGGGTTTTCTATATATATTATCATGTCATCTGCATAGAGTGACAATTTTACCTCTTCTCTTCCAATTTGGATACCTTTTATGTCTTTTATTTGTCTGAATTCTGTAACTAGGACTTCTAATACTATGTTGAATAAAAGTGGTAAGAGTGGGTATCCTTGTCTTATTGCAGATTTTAGTGGGAAGGCCTTCTAGCTGAAGTCTTTTGGCTGCATGCAGTAGGTCTGATTTGCTGAAAGTAACAGAGAACATAACCAGCAGTCCCATGGCTCTCATAAATTACACCTTACCAAACTCAAGATTCTACAGACTAAGAAGAGATAGTGTCTGAATGCAAATGAAACAGCATAAAATAAGCTGAATCTTTATCCATTTCCTTTTAAAATAGTCTACAATGATTGCTACATAGGAGAAAATGTGTAACATGTATGTAAACGATAAAGCATGATAATAAAGTGAGCAGCAATGAACTCATCATCCAATTCAAGAACTAGAATATTACCAATACATTGAAGCTTTCCATGACCTCTTTCTTCTCAAAAGTGAACCTAGATTTTGATTTAGAATCTAAAATTTTGATTTAAAATCTAAAACCAAAAAGAAATCTAGATTTTGACTTACCATGTTAATTAAAATTTTTGTGTAAACAATAACATACAGAAATATGCATATATCATAAGTGTATTATTAAAAAACTTGTTATAAAATAAATGACCATGTGATCACCATATGGGTCAAGAAATAGAATATTGGAAGACCTTAGAATTCTTCCTGAACACTCTTTTGGTAATAAATTCCTCTTTTTCCCCTAAAGATAGCTATACACTTTTATGGTAATCATCTTTTTTCTTTTCTTTTTTTGTTAGTTTTATCACTAAGGTAGGCACCCTTATATACCACAATACTACAATGTAATTTTATCTGTTTATGAAATTTATGAAAAGCAAACATAAAGTACATATTTTCGGTCTGGTTTCTCTTGCCATAGATTGTTCGTTTTCATTGTGGTATAGTATTACATTGTATACAATTGTTGATGGACATTTGGCTTGTGTTGCATTCTTGGATATTACGTAAAATGTGGCTAGCAAGCACATGCCATGCACATATATCTAATTCTGCAGTGTTTGTAATCAAGTAGAATTGCTCAGTCATAGGCTGGCCATATCTTCAATTTGAATAAATAATGATAAACATTTCTTTCTCATACAATCTTCCTTAATTTTGGTATAAATATGATAGCCCCATAAAACAAATTTGTGAATATATCCTTTCTTTCTCTCCTTCTCTTTTGTCTTTCTAGGGCCTCACCTGCAGCATATGGAAGTTCCCAGGCAGGCTAGAGGTTGAACTGGAGCTATAGGTGCTGGTCTATGCCACAGCCGCAGCAGTGCGGGCTCCCAGACGCATCTGCCACCTACACCACAGCTCATGGCAACACTGGATCCTTAACCCACTGAGTAAGGCCAGGGATCAAACCAGTGTCCTCATGAATCCTAGTCAGGTTCGTTACACTGAGCTACAACCAAAACTCCTAGATTTGTTATATTTTTTTGGTGAATTCAACTTTCACCATTATGAGTTGACCCTTCTGATATCTAGTAGTAACTGTGATATTGGAGTCTCTTCTCTCAAATAGGAAAATAGTAATGTCAGCTTTCTTTTGCTTTGTATTTGCAAGGTATGTATTTTCCAGTCATTTTGCTTTCAGTATTTCTGTATCCTTATATTTCAGTGTGACTCTTTAAAAGTCATATAATTGAGTTTTAAAACCCAGTCGGATAACTTTTGTTTGTGAAACATTTTGTCTAACTACATTTTGTATAATTCTTGGTATATTTTGCTAAAATTGTCATCTTAGGTTGTATTTGTTCTGATTGTTCTACACTTCTTTTTCACCTATTTTTTGGCCTCCTTTTGGATTGATTGTTTTTTCTTCTTCATATTTTAAAAATAATTCCACTTTATCCTTCTATTAGTTTGGAATAAGTACAATATATTATATTCTTTCAGAAGTAATTCAACAATTGCAGCATGAATGCTTGACGTATTAAAGTGTAATGATAACCTTTACCTTTATATTGTCCACCGATAGTCTAAGGAGTTTAGAACACTCAAACCTTATCTATTTTTCTTCTGCATTGTATGCTATTTTTGTGTGTTTTAATCATAAATATTTTAATTCTCATAAGATATTATCACTTTTTGTTGTATCCAGTGTTTGTTTATTTTTACTCATATAGTCATCACTTTCTTTGCCTTTTGTTCCTTGCAGCATTTCTGAGCTTCCTTCTGCCATAATTTTCCCTCTCCCTTGAAGCATCTTTAGAATTCATTTAGTGGTAGTCAATTGGATGTGAATGCATTCCATTTATTTATTTATTTATGTCTAAAGATATATTTCTTTTGTTATTTAACTATCATTTTTCCATAGTATTTTTGCTAGCCTATAATGTTGGGTTGTAAATTATTTCCCCTTAGCACAAAATCATTTCACTTTTTTTTTAAAATTTTTTTTTTTTCAGGGCTGTGCCTACGGCATATGGAAGTTCCCAGGCTATGGGTTGAATTGGAGCTACTATTCCTTGCCCCAACACCTCATCTCTCAATTTATTGGCCTATCATGTAGTGAGCAATAAGAGCTTGGACTGTACCAATTGCTTTCTTAGCTTTTTATTCCAGTTTCCATTCCAAAGTCATTTTCAACCCAAACAGCTACAATGGGAAGCTGACATGCTGAACTTCTTCCTGGACTCAGGCTTAACAAAGGTACACACAGCCAGAAACCTCTAGAGGGGATGAAGAAGTGGCCACACCTTCATGATACAGATGCTGCAATGTCCCTAAATATACAGAGATGGCTGAGAAGCAGCAGACTTGATGTAGGAACTGAACAAATTCCAGGTAGCACATAGGTGCCAGTGACAGGCAGCACAGTCATGAGCCACAGCATGACAGGGAGCCTGCTGATTTTTATTTCTTTTTACACAGGAGAAAAATAAGCTCATGTAGGTTGGTGATTTTTTTTTTTTTTTTTTTTTTGGTCTTTTTGCCATTTCTTGGGCCACTCCCGTGGCATATGGAGATTCCCAGGCTAGGGGTAGAATTGGAGCTGTAGCCACCGGCCTACACCAGAGCCACAGCAACGCGGGATCCAAGCTGTGTCTGTGACCTACACCACAGCTCACGGCAATGCCGGATCCTTAACCCACTGAGCAAGGCCAGGGATCGAACCCTCAACCTCATGGTTCTTAGTCGGATTTGTTAACCACTGCGCCACGATGGGAACTCCGGGTTGGTGATTTTTATTTCTTTTACATAGGAGAAAAATAAGCTCACATAGGTTAAGTAACTTGCCCCAAATTATGCATTTAAAAGGGGCAGAGCTAAGATTTATTGGAGCACTCTTTGGCTGACTTTAAAACCCTAGCCTTTCCTTGAGCAAAGAAAGGTTGTATTGCCTTTGAGATCAGCAAGACACAAGTCACACAGGAAGTAGATCCAGGATGGGATCCCAGGACACTGAAGTCCTATTCAGGGCTCTTTTCTATGAAGCCACACAGGTGCCTGACTGTGGTCAGAAACCACCATCCTGGGAGTTCCCACTGTGGCTCAGTGGCAACGAACCTCACTAGTATCCATGAGGATATGGGTTTGATCCCTGGCCTTGCTCAGTGGGTTAAGGATCCAGCATTGCCTTGAGCTGTGGTATAGGTCACAATTGCAGCTCGGATCCTGCTTTGCGGTGGCTGTGGCCGTGGCCAGCAGCTGCAGCTGCTTTTCAACCCCGAGCCTGGGAACTTCTATGTGCTGCCAAGTGTGGCTCTAAAAAGCTGAAAAAAAAAGAAAAAAAGAAACTATGATCTGTGAACCCCATCGAGGTCTCCAGCATGAGTTCAAGCCAGAGGAAGTGCCCTCTGTGGAGGGTTTGCACTCTGGACTATATTAAGTACCTCCTGGCCAGCTTCACCGACCAAACTCAAGCCTGTGTCTTTCTGCCAAGATCTCAGACCTTTATATTATCTGTCTCTTATTTGCTATTTCCCATAGTGAGAATAACTAAGAAAACTACATCAAAGCAAATGTTTGTAAGAGTCAGGTCTTTTAAATGAGCTTTAAAAAAAAAAATTTCTCTTGAAATAGCAGTCAGGCTTTCTGTTTTAATGGTCGCCTGTGAAAACTTACCTTGTACTCATATTAATAAGGAAAAAGAGGAAGGTTGCCAGGCGGGGGCAGAGAATGCGGAGAGGTGACCACAGGTGACAAATGATGCAGTGGGCAGCAGGCTGTGTTCTTTGACCTAATGAACAAAATCGACTCCCCCTGGGTCACAGTTTATGCCCAGCAGCCTCAGAGCACAGGAGTGGGGGCGGGTAGCATGCATCTGCACCCCCCCCCCCCATTCCACAGACTCTCCGTGATCTTTGGAACAGGCTCCAAACTTTGTTCTTTCCACATCTTCTCTTAGGAAGTCCCCTCCGCCCAGCATGCTCTTCTTGATTTTCTTTGATCAATTCCTATTTCTTCTCTAGAGCCAGGTTCAAATTCTGTCTCCTTCGTAAACATTTAAAAATTCCTCACAGAGTTAACTGCTTTCCTGCTTCAGACGCTCCAGGGCTTGGTTTCTCATACTCTCCCACTAAATGTTGCTCTCTTTTGCATTGACTTCCATTTCTGTCTTAGCTAAGACAGGCTCCTTAAGGGCAGGGAATCCTATCTTTCTCTTCTTGTCCTCTCCCATGCCTTGCACAAGTGCCTTCCAGGGCAACATCCACGATTAAGGAACACCGTATAGAACCTCCAGGATTGGATCTCCAAACTTGGGGCCAGCATTTAAAACACCTGGATGAGCCTTCACCCCTTAATTTCTGAGTGCCTTTTCTCTGAAGAATCTTACTGTTACTTTTCTCACTTTGAGCTAGCGGTCATTTTAGAGCATGTGGCCAGGGGCTGGGGCATAAAGAAATCCTGTTTCTTTCTTGGTCAAGAACCACGTGCAGTCCTGGAAGAGTACCTCCTGTCTTCCGTTGACTTTGGGGTCCTGGGATTTGGATTTTACTGGGATTGAAAGATACTGTGTATTTCCATGCCTTAAGCTGGGGAGCTGGCCAACTTGAAGAGGTAGCAAAAGTAACAGAAGGAAGCCCCAGGGAGGGGAAATGGAGGGTCCCTGGGAGGCGTGCTAGCTGCCTCTCCACCTCTCCTCCCCTGAGGACATCAGATGCCTTAATGGAGTCCTCGTGGAGATGGTTGCAATGAATGGGGCTGTGGGGAAACTGAAAGGACTTTCAGAGAAATTTGTGGGCAGGTTAGGATAAAGGAGCTGACACTACAGTGGTTTTCAGAAAAAGAAGAGTTTGAAGCAACCAGAATCAGGCTAATAGTCAGAGATTTGCTACTTCTTAGAGTGATGCAACCACTGAGCTTGCTTTCAAAGAGAGTCTCTGGGACCCAGGCAGACAGGGCTTGACTTTCCAAGAGACTGAGAAGAATAATGAGAATATTATGGCTTTGGACTGGAGGGTGACCTGGAAAAAGGAAATGCCATATAAAGTTATAACCCTGAGCTCTGAATTTACCTGATTTAAAAGCGGTTTGTATACCCTGTAATTTCCTAACGAAGGAGTAAAGTAACTTGTGGACTGCACAGTTCATTGCTGGAAAGAGCATGATGAAGGGAGAACTGAGGGAGAGAAACACCTTGCAACTCACTGATGTAGAGAGAAAGTCACCCAAACAGGAAGCGAAGTGACTTCAGTGCTGTTTGCATCTTGTCTCTGGGTGGCAGCATCAGGGCCAGTTCTGGCTGTGCTGGAATGAGATGGGCTCTAGAGAATCTTTTATTTATTTATTTTTATTTTTTGTCTTTTCAGGGCTGCACCCGAGGCATACGGAGGTTCCCAGACTAGGGGTCTAATCAGAGCTGTAGCTGCTGGCCTACACCACAGCCGCAGCAGCACCAGATCCAAGCTAAGTCTGCGACCTGCACCACAGCTCACCACAACACCAGATCCCCAACCCACTGAGCAAGGCCAGAGATCGAACCAGCAACCTCGTGGTTCCTAGTTGGATTCCTTTTTGCTGTGCCACGACGGGGAACTCTGGCTCTTGAGAATGTGAACTGGAAATGCTACGGACCTTCCCCAACAAGGATCCTTCTGCCAGTATCTTTGGAGCCAGTAGAATGAGACAAGTTTTGTCCTGAAGCAAAAGAATTTTATTTATTAATTTATTTTTCTTCTTCCATTTTTGGCTGCCCCGTGGTATATGGACCTTCCCGGCCAGAGATTAGATCTAAACCACAGCCATGACCTAAGCAGCAGCTGAGGTCGGATCCTTAACCCACCGTGCCAGGCCAGAGATTGAACCTGTGTCCCAGTGCTCCCAAGATACCACAGGTCCTGTTGCGCCACAGCAGGAGCTCCAGGAGTTTTATTCTTTGATCAAAGAATGGAGAGGTGCAAAGGCCTGCTTTAGAGTACTGGGTTTTCCCTGTAGGGCCATGGGCCGGCTGCTTTATAGGAAATCTGCAGAGAAGGGGCGGAGTTCTCTCAGGCCCAGCGCAGCCGCACTGCTCACAGCTCAGATCCCAGAGCGGGGGTGCAGCGTCTCTGCGCAGGCCCACCACCGCCGTCTTGAGTGGAGGGCTTGTGCTTGGCGCCTGCGTACACGGCCGCCCCGCTGAACTAGGAGGCTCCGGTACTTTGCAGTAGGAAAGCTGCTCTGAACTGGCCGGTGCCAGGGCCCTGCACACAGTTCCGTGGGAGCAAGTGACGCTACACTGAGCACGAAGGAAAAGAAAAAAAAAAAAAAAAAAAAAAAAGGTTAGACTTTATATTACCCACATTCTGTTTTTATTTTCCATGAATTGTTAATGGACTTTGCAGGCAACAGAACAATCTAGTTGTATTGTGGCCCACCTTGTCCTTTTCCCCCACCTACGTTCCTCAGGATCACCTGAAATTGTCAGTAGAGTTTGAAGGTCAGGGTTAAGATCTCCATTGGAGCTTTTCCTGTGGTTTTAGGGGGTTGGGCCCTGCCTGAAATTTCTTTCCCTAGCAGCGTCTGACAGAGCCCAGCACTTGTCCCAGACCCTTCAGTGTTCTGTGAGAGACACCTCAGCTCAGGCTGCAGTCAGATTGGTCCCTGGCCTTCCACAGGCTTCTGGAAGAAGGAGAGCGGGGTGCACAGTTATTCCTGTGAGTGGGGAGCAAAAACTAGACGTGAGGATGGAGGGGGGACGTAGGTGAGATTGTCTTCTTAATTTACTGGAACGGGTATAGATGTGCTTATGAAAAATTTTTGGAATTGGAAATATTTTCCTGTTAATTTTCACAAATAAATGGAAAAATGTTTTCAATGGGAAACTTTAATCCTAAAATGGTACAAGTCGCATTTTCCAAAAGTAACCCCTTAAAAAAAAATCAGACATTAAGAAGGGAAAATATGTTTTGATAAGATATCCATGATAATTGGCAGTCACAGCCTATGTATTTTATGATGAATGGAACATACAGATTAGAAACTGGCCACCAGACTCCTCAGTGCTGTTGTAGTGCCTTTCCAGGTATCCTGGAGAAGGCAGTGATAAGAAGGACTAATTGGGTCTGCATAATCTAAGCAAACACCTGCCCTGGGCTTGCCAGCATAACATGGCACCCTCTGTGGCGTTTTCGCCTTTCCTCCCTTCTATCAGGCATGCGGAAACAGTATAGGGGTAACCTACAGGCACTCCTCACTTTGCCTTGTTCCAATATGCATGCATTTTCATGAACATGGCTTAGTTAAATAATAGCAGCCTCCCAACAAGAGTTTAAATTTCAGTTACTACATATAGTAACTGAGAGTAGGCGCATAAAGAACATACTATGGGCTAACTCTTCAGTCCACAAATCATGACAGAAATAACAGATGCACATCAGGAGCCCTGACCAATCACATCACTTCAAAGCCTGTCCATGATTGGTCACTGAACACCTGTTACTCAGGTTGTGTACAGTCTTTTGTAGTTGTGTTGCTTACTTGTTCCCAATGATAAATCCGTGGGACATTAAATTTTTTAAGTTGAAAAATATTAAAAATGAGATTCCCGTCATGTCTCAGTGGTTAACGAATCCGACTAGGAACCATGAGGTTGCGGGTTTGATCCCTAGCCTCGCTCAGTGTGTTAAGGATCTGGCCTTGCAGCTGTGGTGTAGGTCGCAGCCATGGCTCAGACCTGGCATTGCTGGGGCTGTGGCGTAGGCCTGTGGCTACAGCTCAGATTACACCCCTAGCCTGGGAACCTCCGCATGCCGCGGGTGTGGCCCTAGAAAAGACAGACCAAAAAAAAAAAAAAAAAAAAAAAAAAAAAAAAAAAAAACAACAAAAAACAAACAAACAAAAAAAACGATTGAAATGAAGTCGAATGGAAATTGAAAGATAAAATTGCCCAACAAGGATGAACTTGCCAAAAAGAAACAAAAAGTGTTAACACTGGGAGTGAAACTTGTATCAAATATAAATAGAATTCTAAAAAAAATAGCTGACTGGGGATGTTGGCACTACCACTGTTCCCGAGACTCTGGACGTGAGTCATGGCTTCCCTAAGGCATTAGAAAAGAATCCCGCTCTGTATCATAAGTCATACAAGAAGGCGAGCCCTGTTTGAACTACTCTCAATAACATTTTTAAATTTAATTAATTACTACTATTATTACTTTTTGCTTTTTAGGGCCATACCCACAGCATAGAGAGGTTCCCAGGCCCGGGGTTGAATCAGAGCTGTAGCTGCCAGCCAACACCACAGCCACAGCAACTAGGGATCTGAGCCTTGTCTGCAACCTACACCACAGCTCATGGCAAGGTGGGAATCCCTGACCCACTGAGTGAGGCCAGGGATGGAACTTCATCCTCTCGGATTCTAGTGGGGTTAGTTTCCAGTGTACCACAACAGGAACTCCTGATAAAAATTTTTAAACAAAGAAAGCACTTTACTTCTCATATTTCTAATGTGTTAAATTATAGTGTACTAAATAAGTATTAGTTTACTATATTTCATTTCCTTATACATTTATAACCAATACTGAGCATTTTTAATGTTTCGACAAAAATTTTAAAGCTTGTGGAACGCATAATTTTGATTATTAAAATCATTTTGCATGGCTTTAGCTTGCATAGTCATTTTTAAGGTCCCATACTGCTATGCAAAGTGAGGAGTGCACGTGCGCATGTGCAGAGACACACATGCACACGCACATGCCCGCGCATGCGCACACACGGCTGCCTTTGATTTGCTAATGTTTGGGGTGGATTTTTTGCATATGTGTTCATGAGAGATTGGCTAATAGGTTTTTGTTGTTGTCGTAATGACCTTAGTAGGTTTTATCACTCACAAGTTGAAAGATATTTCCTCCTTTTCTATTTTCTGGAACAGTTGTATATAAGATCAGTGTTATTTCTGAAATAGTTGGAAGAATTTACCAGTGAAGCCATCTTGTCCTAGAAATTTCCTTGTGGGGAACTGCTCAATTTCTTTAAGAGATAACAGATTTTCTTTTCCTTCTTGTTTCAATTTCGGTTTTCTAGGAATTTTTTATTATCTAAAAATGTAAATTTATTGACATAGCTCATTTGTAATATCCTTTTACTATTATTTTGATATTTTTAGGAACTCCAGAGGTAACTGCCCTTACTTTTATAACATTGACAATTTGTGACTTTTTCCCCATACGTATTGCTAGAGGTCTGTCCATTTTATTCAATGTTTCCAAAAAAATTTTGGCTGTTGTTTTCCTTTGTAGGGTTGTTTTCTATTTCATTAAGGTCGAATCTTAGAAATTACTTTTTATTATTTTGGGTTTTATTTGCTTGCTTTTTTGAGTCTACCGAGTTTGATACTTTAATGATTGATTTTCAGCCTTTCTTCTTAATATATATATTTAATGTTAGAGAGTCTCCTGTAAGTACTTCTTTAGCTGTGTTTGCAAGTTTTGATGTTACCATGTAGCTCAAAATACTTTTTATTTTATTTTTTGGGGGGCTTTTTAGGGCTGCACCCATGGCAAATGGAAGTTCCCAGGCTAGGGGTCAAATTGGAGCTGTAATTGCTGGCCTACACCACAGCCATAGCAGTGCCAGATCCAAGCCACATCTGCGACCTACACCACAGCTTGGCAATACCAGATCCTTAACCCACTGAGCGAGACCAGGGATCAAACCTGCGTCCCCATGGACGCTGGTCAGATTCATTTCCACTGAGCCACAATGGGAACTCCCAAAATACCGTTTTATTTCATTTATGGTTTTTGCTTTCATCCATGGGTCATTAGAAGTACTATTGCTTAATTTCCAAGCATTTGGAGATTTTCTAGTTGTTATTTTCACATTGATTTCTAGCTTAGTTTCACTATTGTTAGTGTGCAGAGTAATTTCTGTCTTTACATATTTGTTGAGGCTTGCTGTTACGAGTTGAATTGTGCCTCCCCAAAGAAGTCAGAGTCCTTATCCTCATTACCTGTGAATATGACTTTATTTGGAGATAGGGACTTAGCGGATTTCCAAGTTAAGGGGGTGAACTCCCCCAATATGACTTTGTCCTTATAAAAGGGGATTTGGACACAGACACAGAAACATACCAGGAGAAGACCAGGTGAAGATGAAGGCAGAGATCAAGGTAATGTATCCACATGCCAAGGAGACAAAAAGATGGCCAGAAAATTACCAGAAGCTAGGAGAGAGGAATGGAACAAATTGCCCCTCACAGACCACAGAAGAAGTCAATCCTGCCAACACCTTGATCTCAGACTTCTAGCCTCCACATCTGTGAGATAATACATTTTTGTTGTTTAAGCTACTCAGTGTGTGGTACTTTGATATGGCAGCCCTAGGAAACTAATGTATTTGCTTTACAATGCAGCAAATACTCATTTTTGCTAAATGTTCCACCTATGCTTGAAAGGATTGTGTTTATGCTATTGTTTGGTGCAATATTCTATGTATGTATATTAATGAGGTTAAATTTGTTGTGTTCTCTATGCTTGTTCTGTCAAATAACAAAAATGGTATGTTAAAGTCTCTATGATTTTGGATCTGTCTGCTTCTGTTTCTAATTCTGTCAATTTTTGCTTCAGATATTTTAAGCTCTGTTATTGTTATTTTAAGATATGTATATATGTATATATATACCACATATTTAAGATTGTTATATCTTCTGTTGAGTTAATCTCTTTATCATTATAAAATATTCTTTTTTTTCTCTAGTAATTTTTTGTCTTTTAGTATAGTTCATCTTAGTATAGTTACATCAACATTTTTGGGGTGAGTTTTGCATAGTATATCTTTTTGCATCCTGCCACTTTCAATCTTTCTGTGACCTTGTAGTTAAGATATGTCTCTTTATTATTTTATTTTATATTTTATTGAACTATAGGTGATTTACTATGTTGTGTTTCTGGTATATAGCAAAGCGATTCAATTATATATACATCATATAATTCTTTTTTTATTCTTTTCCATTATGGCTGCTTATAGGATATTGAATATAGTTCCCTTTTCTATACAGTAAGACCTTGTTGATGATCTATTTTATATATAGAACTTTGTATCTTTTAACCCCAAACTCCTAATTTATCCCTCTCCCACCCCCTTTCCCTTTTGGTAACCATAAGTTTGTTTTTATGTCTGTGAAAAGATTGATCTCTTATAAGTAGCACATACACTTTTAAAAATCCAATGTAATCTTTTTGTCTTTTAATTGGAGATTTAGTCAGTTTTCAGGTAATGGAATTATGGGTAAATATTGAAAAATTTTAAACATTAAAAATTTTTTTTTGTTTTATTGAAGTTCAGTTGAGGTACAAGGTTGTGTTAATTTCTGCTGTAGAACAAAGTGACTTAGTTGTACATATGCACATATTCATTCTCTTTCAGATGATTTTCCCAAATAGATTATCACAGACTACTGGGTAGAGTTCTCTGTACTATACAGCAGGTCCCTGTCGGCCAATCATTCCACATACCTTAGTGTGCATATGCCAATCCCAAACCCCCAGTCCATCCCTCCCAACCCACAACCTGTCCCCTTTGGTACTCATAAGTTTTTCAAAGTCTGTGAGTCTGTTTCTGTTCTGCAAATAAGTTCATTTGTACCCTTTCTTTTTAGATTCCACATATAGGTGATATCATATGATGTTTGTCTTTCACTGTCTGACTAACTTCATTTAGTAGGATAATTTCTAGATCCATCCGTGTTGCTGCAGATGGTGTTATTTCATTCTTTTTTATGGCTGAGTAATAGTCTATAGTATATATGTACTGCATCTTCTTTAACCACTCCTCTGGCAGTGGACATTTAGGTTGCATCCATGTCTTGGCTATTGTAAATAATGCTGCAGTGAACAGTGGGGTGCACCTGTCTTTTCGAATTATGGTTTTCTCTGTATAGATGCCCAGGAGTGGGACTGCTGGATCATGTGGTAGTTCTAATTCTTTTTTTCTGAGGAACTTCCATGCTGTTTTACATAGTGGATGCACCAATGTACATTCCCACCAACAGTGTAAGAGGGTTCCCTTTTCTACATACCCTCTCCAGAATTTATTATTTGTGGACTTTTTGATGATGGCCATTCTGCATGGTGTAAAGTGGTACTTCATAGTGTTGTTTTTGTGTTCTTTATTTCCTTTCTTGCATTCTTTATATTTAATGGAAAAAACAAATTATTTCACCCCATCCTCTTTATTAATTTGTTAGTAATGTGTTCTTTTACTCTTCTTTTAGTGCTCAGCGTAGAGATTACAACACACATCCTTAATTTATTACACTCTAATGTAAGTGATTACTTTTACTGTTTTCTCAACAAAAATAGTCTTGAAATACTTAATTTGATTTAACCCCTTTATGCTTTTGCATTGTTGTTGTCATACACCTTATTTCCCTCTATGTTTTAAATATCACCGGTTCAAATCTTAGTAAGGAAGTGTTAATTTTATGACGTTGATATCCATCTCTCCTCAGCTTCACCTAGACTGGCATTGGAAAACTCATTGGTAAATTGGTTCTTTTCAGTTTATACCTGAAAACTTATCCTATTCACATATGTTTTATGTTTATTTTTTCAATTTAATTTAATTTTTATTTTATATTGGAGTATACTTGATGTTGGATTAGTTTCAGGTGTACAGTGATGTGTTTCAGTTACACATATATGTATACCCATTCTTCTTCAGATTTTTTTCCCCAAATAGGTTATTACAGAATATTGAGTAGATTTCCCTGCGCTTTACAGTAGGTTCTTGTTGATTATCATTTTATATATAGTGGTGTATATAGTGGTGTATATATGTTAATCCTAAACTTCTAATTTCTCTTTCTCCCCCCGCCTTTCCCCTTTGGTAACCATAAGATTATTTCTTAAGTCTATGGTTCTGTTTCTGTTCTGTAAAGAGGTTTAGTTGTATCATTTTTATTAGATTCCACATATTAGTGGTCTGTTATAATACTGTTTTTCTGTTTGACTTATTTTACTTTGTATGATAATCTCTATGTCCATCCATGTTGCAGCAAATGGCATTACTTTGTTCTTTTTTATGGCTCAGTAATATTCTATTGTATATATGTGTCGTATCTTTATCCATTCCTGTCACTGGATATTTAGGTTGCTTCCATGTCTTGGCTATTTGTAAATAGTGCTGCAGTGAATATTGGAGTACACATATCTTTTCGAATTCTGTTTTTTTCTGGATAGTTCTATTTTTGTTTTTAAAGGAAACTTGATTCTATTCTCCCTAGGGGTTGTACCAATTTACATTCTCACCAACAGAATGTAGGATGCTTCCATTTTCTCCACATCCTCTCCAGAATTTAATATTTGTAGACTTTTTGATGATGGTTATTCCGACTGGTGTGAGGTAATACCTCATTGTAGTTTTGATTTGCATTTCTCTAGTACTTAGCGATATTGAACATCTTTTCATGTGGTTTTTTGGCCATCTATATGTCTTTGGAGAAATATTTACTTAGATCTTCTGATCATTTTTTAATTGGGTTTTTTGTTTTTTGATATTGAGCTGCATAATCTGTTTGTATATTTTGGAGATTAATCCCTTGTCAGTTTGTTTGTCAGTTTGTTTGGTTTCCAAAGATTTTCTCCCATTCTGTGGATTATCTTTTCATTTTGTTTATGGTTTCTTTGCTGTGCAGAAGTTTTAAGTTTAATTAGGTCTCATTTGTTTTGTTTTTGTTACTCTAGGAGGGGATCAAAAAAGATACTGCTGTGATTTATGTCAAAGAATGTTCTGCCTATGTTTTCCTCTAAGAGTCTTTTAGTATCTGGTCTTACATTTAGGTTTTTAGTCCATTTTGGGTTTACTTTTAGGTATGGTGTTAGAGAATGTTTTAATTTCATTATTTTACATGTAGCCATCCAGTTTTCCAAACACCATTTACAAAAGAGTCTGTCTTTTCTCCTTTGTATATACTTGTCTCCTTTGTTGTAGATTAATTGACCATAGGTGCATAGGCTTATTTCTGGGCTTTCTATCCTGTTCCATTGATCTAGATTTCTGTTTTTGTGCCAGTATAATGCTGTTTTGATGACTGTAGCTTTGTGGTATAGTCTAAAGTCAGGGAGTGTGATTCCTCTGGTTCCATTTTTCTTTCTCAGGATTCCTTTGGCTATTTGGGTTTTTTTTTGTATTTCCATACAAATTAAATTTTTTTTTTTGTTCTAGTCCTGTGAAAAATGCCATTGGTAATTTGTTAGGGATTGCATTGAATTTATAGATTGCCTTGGGTAGTATAGTCATTTTGACAATATTGTCTTCCAGTTGAATAATATGGCATTGCTTTCCATCTGTCTGTATCATCTTTGATTTCTTTCATCAGTGTCTCAGAGTTTTCAGCGTATAGGTGTTTTCCCTGCCTAGGTAGTTTTATTCCTAGGTATTTTATTCTTTTTGATGTTGTGTCAAATGGGATTGTTTCCTTATTTTACTTTTCTGATCTTTTGTTATTAGTGTATATAAATATAAGAAATTTCTATTGGAGTTCCTGTCATGGCACAGCAGAAACTAATCCGACTAGGAACCATGAGGTTGTGTGTTCGATCCCTGGCCTAGCTCAGTGGGTTAAGGATCTGGCATTGCCATGAGCTGTATTGTAGATCGCAGACATGGCTCGGATCTGGCATCGCTGTGGCTCTGGTGTAGGCCAGCAGCTGCAGCTCTGATTAGACCCCTAGTCTGAGAACCTCCGTATGCCATAGGTGCAGCCCTAAAAAGAGAGAAAAAAAAAAAAAAGAAATTTCTGTTTATTAATTTCATATCCTGCACTTTTACTGAATTCATTGATAAGCTCTAGTAGTTTTCTGGTAGTGTCTTTGGGGTTTTCTATGTATAGTATCATGTCATCTACAAATAGTGACAGTTTTACTTCTTTTCCAATTTGGATTCCTTTTACTTCTTTTCCTTGTCTAATTGCCATGGCTGGGAACTCTAAAACTATGTTAGATAAATGTGGTGAGAGTGGACATCCTCGTCTTGTTTCTGATCTTAGCAGGAAAGCTTTCAGCTTTTTACCATTGAGGATGATGTTAGCTGTGGATTTGTCATATATAGCTTTTATATGTTGAGGTAGGTTCCTTCTCTTCCCACTTTCTGGAGAGTTTTTTTTTTTTTTTATCATAAATGGGTGTTAAAGTTCATCAAAAGCTTTTTCTGCATCTATTGCTATATGATCATATGGATTTTATTCTTCAGTTTGTTAATGTGGTATAGCACACTGATTGATTTGTGGATATTTAAGAGTACTTGCATCCCTGAGATACATCCCACTTGATCATAGTGTATGATCCTTTTACCATATTGTTGAAGTCATTTTGCTAATTTTTTTTTTGCTTTTTAGGGTCGCTCCCATGGCATATGGAGGTTCCCAGGCCAGGGGTCTAGTCAGAGCTACAGCTGCTGGCCTATGCCATGGCCACAGTGGCATGGGATCTGAGCTGCGAGTGGGACCTACACCATAGCTCATGGCAATGCCAGATCCTTAATCCACTGATCAAGGCCAGGGATTGAACCTGCACCCTCATGGTTCCAAGTCAGATTTGTTTCTGCTGAGCCACGACGGGAGCTCCATTTTGCTAATATTTTGTTGTGGATTTTTACGCCTATGTTCATCAGTGATACTGGCCTGTAATTTTCTTTTTTTGTGGTATCTTTGGTTTTGGATTCAGGGTCATGGTGGCCTAACAGAATGAGTTTGGGAGTGTTTCTTTCTCTGCAATTTTTTTGGAATAGTTTCAGAAGGAAAGGTATTAACTCTTCTCTAGATGTTTGAGGGAATTTGCATGCAAAGCCAACCGATTCCTGATTTTTGTTTTTTAGAAGTCTTAAAATCACTGTTTCAATTTAAGTTCTTGGGGTTGGTCTGTTCATATTTTCTTCCTAGTTCAGTCTTAGAAGAGTGAACCTTTTAATGTATTTGTCCATTTCTTCTAGGTCATCTATTTTATTGATGTTTGGTTACTTGTAGTGGTCTCTTATGATCCTTTGTATTTCTGTGGAGTCAGTTGTTATTTCTTTTTCATTTTTAATTTTACTGATTTGAGCTCTCTCCCTTTTTTCCTTGATGAGTCTGGTTAAAGGTTTATCAGTTTTGTGGCATGAGAATTTTAAGATAAAGTGCTTATCAGAGTCAGCAGTTGCTGGAACCCAGAAGCAATGTGAGCAGTCCAATGCCTTGAATACTTCTTTGCACTTCTCCTTACTGATAAACACAAAAGTTAGGGGTTTGGAGAGCCTGGGCCATCATTTCGTTCTTGGACTACTTGAACTTCCTGCCTTTCCTGAGGGGTGTCCTAGTTTCTGCTCATATTACAGAAGGGCCCATATCATTGAACAATTTTACTATTCTGAAATCTCCAGAATTTCTCTAATCCCCTAACATATAGGGAGTTTAGCCAATTTATGAAAGTAGAGATTTTAAAGACCCACAATTACTCCTTGTTACAATATTATATATCCAATATAGTTTATTGAGGTCTGACTGAGGGAATTGCCATTTTCCAGATGATTTAAACACTTGAGAGCTATTTGTGCTTTTCCAAAGACAGCTCTGTCATCTAGATAAAGTAGTACTTTTAGGTAAATTGTGTCTCTCATTTCTTTCATTATCTGCTGGGATGTTCTGAGCCCACAAAATGCCTAAAGACATTTTTTTTTCAAATTGGTATGACCACATAGGACAGATAAAATATATTTCCTATTTCAGCCCAGGGAATTTGGTTGTGTGCTCTCTCAAATTCAGCTTTAAAGACCCCTGATATTCCACTAGGCATCCTGTGCACAGACATGTAGTATTGGTTTCATTTAGTGCATCTATATATAATTAAGAATTGCACAAATTTCAAAATTTTAGGACTTTTTAAATTATAAAAAAGAAGCATATGGGCCATGGGATTCAGAGATCATGCTATTAACAAACAATTCCTGATGTCTCCTATTAAATCATTAACCTTGATCAGGGAAATCTTAGACTACTTTCTAAATGACTTGGGGCCTATGGATGTTTCTGATGCTGCTCCTTGCTCATGAAAGTTAAAGACTTTATTCCACAGCTAGAGCTGTTTCTTCAACCTCGCCTCCCACTCTTTTGGAGAATCTTCAAAATTATACTTTAAACTCAGATTCTCCCATGGCATTTTCAGGTTGAAGGTATGGGGCTCAGAGGTTTTCCTCTTTCCTCTGACTCTGTCTCCTGAAGACATTATGGCATATGTAGAGTTATTATATGGTTTACTATCAAAACAAACTTGGGGAGTTAAACGAAGTCCTCTCAGTCTTTACTCCCAGACAATGGATGTAAACAGAGGATTTATAAGCAATTGGCCTCCCAGGCCACAAGGCCTTGTCAGGAACATAGTTTAAGTAACCATCTTAAGCTTCTGTGCCAAAATCTGAAAGGGCAGACATGGTCCTAATTCTCCCTATGCCAGGCAATAATTTTTTTTTATATAATGATTTTTATTTTTTTCATTATAGCTGGTTTACAGTGTTCTGTCAGTTTTCTACTGTACAGCATGGTGATCCAGTTACACATACATGTATACATTCTTTTTTCTCACATTGTCATGCTCCATCTTAAGTGACTAGATATAGTTCCCAGTGCTACACAGCAGGATCTCATTGCTTATCCATTCCAAAGGAAGTAGTCTGCATCTATTAACCCCAAATTCCCAGTCTATCCCACTCCCTCCCCCTCGCCCTTGTCAACCATGAGTCTATTCTCCAAGTCCCTGATTTTTGTTTCTGTGGAAAGGTTCACTTGTGCCATATATTAGATTCCAGATATAAATGATATAATATGGTATTTGTCTTTCTCTTTCTGATTGACTTCACTTAGTATGAGTCTCTAGTTCCATCCATATTGCTGCAAATGGCATTATTTTGTTCTTTTTTATGGCCGAGTAGTATTCCATTGTGTATATATACCACATCTTCTTAATCCATTCATCTGTTGATGGACATTTAGGTTGTTTCCATGTCTTGGCTTTTGTGCATAGTGCTGCAACGAACATGTGGGTGCATGTGTCTTTTTCAAGCAATGTTTTGTCTGGATATATGCCCAAGAGTGGGATTGCTGGGCTACATGGTAGTTCTAGGCATAGTTTTCTAAGGTGCCCCCATACTGTTTTCCATAGTGGTCATACAAACTTACATTACCACAACAGTGCAGGAGGGTTCCCTTTTCTCCACACCCCCTCCAGCATTTGTTATTTTTGGACTTATTAATGATGGCCATTCTTACTGGTGTGAGGTGGTATCTCATGGTAGTTTTGATTTGCATTTCTCTAATAATCAGTGATGTTGAGCATTTTTTTTTCATGTTCTTGTTGGCCATCTGTATACTTTCTTTGGAAAAATGTCTATTCAGGTCTTTTGCCCATTTTTCCATTGGGTGGTTGGCTTTTTTGCTGTTGAGTTTGTATAAGTTGTTTATATATTTTAGAGATTAAGCTCTTGTCAGTTGCATCATTTGAAGCTATTTACTTCCATTCTGTATGTTGTCTTTTTGGTTTCCTTTGCTGTGCAAAAGCTTGTCCGTTTGATTAGGTCCCATTGGTTTATTTTTGCTTTTATTTTTTGGTGTTTTGGGAGACTTACCTGAGAAAACATTTATAAGGCTGATGTCAAAATGTTTTGCCTGTGTTCTCTTCCAGGAGTTTGATTGTGTCTTGCCTTAACATTTAAGTCTTTATGGTATTTTGAGTTTATTTTGGTGCATGTTGTGAGGGTGTGTTCTAGTTTCATTGATTTGCATGCAGCTGTCCAGGTTTCCCAGCACCACTTGCTGAACAGACTGTCTTTTTCCCATTTTATATTCTCAGGCAAGAATTTTGAAGATAATTCTCTGGGGACACTAGTATCCTCAGAGGAAATATCTACTAATAGTGATATAGGAAAATTCCTAGGGGAAAAGTGGACTAATTACATGTCCACTTCACAGGGAAGCCCTCTAACAGTCATGTTCTGCTCAGGCACTTAGAACTTTTACTTACATTTGCTACTGTGCTCCTCTTAAGTGTAAATGGAAGTCCAGGAATCACTAGACTTTTTTTTAAAAAGTTTTAATATAAAGGAGATCAAAACAAGGGAATGTCAACAACAAAAATAATGAACAGAAAAAGGACCTAGAGGAAAAGGCATAATACAAGGAACAAAGTCAAACTTCAAAGAAATTATAGTAAATATTATTAAAGAGATACCAGAAGATGTTGCAATAATAAAGAAGAACAAGATGCTGCATGCAAGAGTAATTATCAAGGAAGAGCTCCTGAAGGATAAAAATAGGATAACTATAACAAAACATTCAGTGAATAGGTTGGAAGAAGAAGTTGAGGAAATATTACAGAGAGAGACTGAGACAGAGAAGGAAAAGAGGATAGAAAAGCTAAGAAAATTACAGGATTAAATTATGAGGTCCAACCTCTGATATAGGAGTTGTGGAAAATGAACCTCTAAGTTGAGAGAGAAGAAATTATTTAAAAATGTGGCTTTTTCCCGTAATTGAAGACTATAAGTATCTAGATTTAAATGACTGTCCCTACAAATATTAAAGATAAAAAAAATCATGGAACACAAGAAACGTCATTATGAAGTTTCAGAGTATTACTCTAGGTGATGTGATTCTAAAAATTTCCAGGGAAAATAAATAGTCACGTGCAGGAGATAATGAATAAGAATAGCATCTATTTTCTTAACCTCAACATTTGGCAGTTAAATGATAGTGGAAAAGTGGAATTCTGAATGAAAATGTTTTTTTAACCTAGAATTTTCTATTTAATCAAAATGTGAAGCTACAATAACGTTTTTAAAATTTTTTTAAAATTTAATTTTATATGCAAGCTCTCAAAAAATTTACCTATCATGTACATTTTATCAGTAACTTACTGGAGAATGTACTCCACCAAAACAAGGGAATAAACCAAGAAAGAGGAAGACAGAGTATCCATGAACTAGAGGATACAATTTAGAAATTCCCCAATGATAGCTGTGTAGCAGTCCTAGAAAAGTAACCTCTACAGAGGGAAAAGACGCTGGGAGGCTCTGGAAAGGTAGGGTGAGCTTGAGAGAGAGAGAGGGAGGGGGAGGGGAAGACAGAAAAGAGGAGAGAGGGAGAGATTGATTTACAAGAAAGGAAAAGAATACCCAACTTTTATGTAATTGGAGACCCTGAAGGAAGTTCCTATTGTGGCTCAGTGGTAACAAACCTGACTAGTATCCATGAGGATCCAGGTTCTCTTGTTGGCCTTGTTCGGTGGGTTAAGGATCTGGCTTTTTTGTGAGCTGTGGTGTGAATTGCAGACACGGCTTGGATCCCATATTGCTGTGGCTGTGGCGTAGGCTGGCAGCTGTAGATCCACTTCAGCCCCTAGCCTGGGAACTTCCATATGCTGCGGGTGCAACCCTAAAAAGAAATAGAATAGAATAGAATAAAATATTGGAGACCCTGAAAAAGGAAAACAAAACTTGAAGCAGAACTCATAGGTAAAAATTGTAATTCAAGAAAAATCTCCTGAATAAAACACATTTCCATGTTAAAAAGAACACCATGACTTTGTGGAAAATTTCCCACTATAGTTATCTCTAGATATGTCCTAATAAAATGATTAGATTTTGAAAATAGAGGCAAAAAACAAAAATTGTCTGAGCTTCTAGGTTAAAAAAAACCATCACTTTGGAATGGATAAGCAGTGAGAGCCTGCTATATTGCACTGGGAACTATGTCTAGTCACTTATGATGGGGCATGATAATGTGAGAAAAAAGAGTATATCCCATATGTGTAACTGGGTCACCTTGCTGTACAGTAGAAAATTGACAGAACACTGTAAACCAGCTATAATGGAAAAAATAAAAATCATTATATAAAAAAAAACCCAAGTCACTTACAAAGGGAAAACTATTGGAGCTTCATCAGACTTTTCAACAGCCACATTTAATGTGGAACATTGTTGACGAATTTCTACAGGATACATAAAAAAGGAAGTAAACCAATGATTTGTACATCCATCCATTTTATTCTTTAAGTATCAAGGCTACATACAAACTGTTTTGAATGTGTGAGTACTTGTTAGTTCATTCTGTACAATCTACTAGAAAGTCAGCTTCAGCCAACCAAAAGATGATTGGAGAAACTTAGGCCAAAGAATGACTGACAAGCTTTGGATACATTCAAATTTAGACCTAAGATTAAAATCAAAGGAGAAAAAAATGTGGAATAATAATATATAAATGCAATGGGTATGTGAGAGCATTAAAAAAGTCAAAACTAATAAAAATAAAAGGGCAATGGAGTTCCCGTTGTGGCTCAGTGGTTAACGAATCCGACTAGAAACCATGAGGTTGCGGGTTCAATCTCTGGCCTCGTTCAGTGGGTTAAGGATCCAGTGTTGCCATGAGCTGTGGTGTAGGTCGCAGACGTGGCTCAGATCCTGTGTTGCTGTGGCTGTGGCGTAGGCCAGCAGCGGTAGCTCCAATTCGACCCCTAGCCTGGGAATCTCCATATGCCACAGGAGCTGCCCTAGAAAAGGCAAAAAGACAAACCACAACAACAGCAACAAAAAAACCAAAACCCAAGATTCTTGTTCCTGCGTAATGAAGGGCTACAAAGCGGCTTCTGTCATGAGCACAAAATACAGCTACAGGGACAGTGGCAAAGTTCCCTCCTTTATGTCCATAAAAAATAAATAAATAAAAGGGCAAGAAGAAAAGAGGAAGACAATAGAATAAATTAAATGATTGCCACACAGGTGGAAATTTAGGGATATAATCTAAAGCTGACAAATCCAATAGTAGAAGCCAAAGTAAAGTTAAACATGCTAAGGTAAGTACTAAAATATTATTAATGACATCCTCGTAGCAGAGTACCCTTAGTGGCCAGATTTTGGTTTATCAGCACCATTTCTCATAGAAAGGAACAGATTCCTAACACTGTGTCTTTAATCCATTTCATCTGCCTTCACTAATCAAGGTCATTTTAAGACTTACTTGTCCTCCAAGCATGACGGAGCCTAAACAATAAGATGTTTGCCGGAATTATTTTCTGGAAACTTGGCGTCAGCTGTGTTTAGTTGAGCTGCGCTTGTTAAGACCGATGGGACCACTAACTCTTCAGCTGGGCATATGCAAGTATTTTCTGGATGACTCTTTGAACATGCAGAGGCCTGCAGCCTAATTACATCTGCACAGAATGATGATTGCTGCACCTTTTCCTGATCACCTTTCCCCATGCTCCTTACGCCTCAGACCACCTTGCTTATTCATTATCCCATAAATACACCAAGCCCCTTGCCTTTGCTGAGGCGTATTTGAGATTTGTTGTCCATGTACTCACTTGGCTGCCTTGGGAATAAATCCTCTCTTTGCTGCAAATGTGGCATCTCAGTGTTTTGACTTGCTGTGCGCTGGGCAAAATGAACCTGGTAACACACCTTGGGGAATTGACTGGCTTCAAGTCTAGGGCATGGAATGTATAAGATGAACCTGGAATAACTTGTTTTCCAGAAGGCAAGTAAGCACTTAAAGAGGCATGGGATTATGTCAGGAGGACACAGGAGCCAGGTTGTAAGACTCGCCAAACTTGGGACAACATTAGGATCAAAAAGAACAATGACTATAAATGATTAAAACATATTAAACATGTAAAAGGCAACGAATCTCTAGTCATATTGAGAAAAAAATCCTAAACAAAGCCAAACCTTGTTTACTAAACGTTGAGAGCAACAACTACAACAAATTCTTACTCTGGATATTAGTAATTAAAGTGAAAGAATCACGCACATAGTAGGGACTTCTATCAAGATAACTACATTGTTTTTATTTTTAAGCAAAAGCTCTTCTTTACTGAAGAGTGCCTGCTAAAAGCAAAAAGAGTTGGGAACTGAGTAGTCACAAAGTATCATTGCCCAGGCCCAGAGCTGATCCCAAAGGAAAAAATAAGGATTTACACTGGCAGGATCTGGTAATCACTACCTGGGCCCCATAACCAAATCAGTATCTCAGTGGTGGGATAACAAGATGCCACACACTGTCTCCAGATTGGATGCAGGGTGACACACACAGCATCACCTATGAGGTATTCTTGCTCCCGAGTAAGCCTTTAGATCTAACTTCAGTTTATATGAAATACAGAGGATACAGGAAAAATTAAAACCATAAGGAAACAGACATACCCAGAATTCTATAAGACAGTTACTTCAGTAAGAGGGGGATAAAAGGAGGGGGTGAACATTCTCATTTAAAAGAGACTTCAGAGGGAGTTCCTGCTGTACTGCAGTGGAAATGAATCCAACTAGCATCCATGAGGACGTGGGTTCAATCCCTGGCCTTGCTCAGTGGGTCGGGGATCTGCTGTTGCCATGAGCTGTGGTGTAGGTCACATCCCTGTATTGCTGTGGCTGTGATGTAGGCCAGCAGCGGTAGCTCCGATTCGACCCCTAGCCTGGGAACTTCCACGTACTGTGGGTGTGGACCTAAAAAACAAAACAAAAAAAGAGAGACTTAAGAGACACATTCACCAAGTGCTGGTTACAGTCTCAATTGAATATTGATTAAGAAAAAAACAGTTGTAAAAGGTATTTTGGGGAGATGGTAACTAGGAAATTTGAATATAGACCAGGTATTAGGTGGTATTAGAAGATTATTATGAATTTTGTTGGGTATAAGAAATGCTAGTGTGATTATGTACAAACTGCTCCTTACTTTTCAGAAGTGCATACACTAGGGGTGAGATATTGTAATCTATATTATTTACACTAGAGTACTTTAACCAGATCGCTGTTTTGCTTGCTTGGTTAGAGCATGGTGCTAATAGAATACTTTAGCAGAAGAAAACTAAAAGAGGTAAGTATGGCAGAATATTAACAGTTTAAAAATCCAGGTTGTGGATATATGAGTGTTTTTTTTAATTTTTTTTTAATTTTTATTTATTTATTTATTTTTTTGTCTTTTTGCTATTTCTTGGGCTGCTCCCGCGGCATATGGAGGTTCCCAGGCTAGGGGTCGAATCGGAGCTGTAGCTGTCGGCCTACGCCAGAGCTACAGCAACTCGGGATCCGAGCCGCGTCTGCAACCTACACTATAGCTCACGGCAACGCCGGATCGTTAACCCACTGAGCAAGGGCAGGGATCGAACCCGCAACCTCATGGTTCCTAGTCGGATTCGTTAACCACTGCGCCACGACGGGAACTCCAATGAGTGTTAATGATACCATTTTTTTCCTGCTCCTTTCTATGTTTGAAAGTTTCAGTAATAAAAATTTAGAAATATTCTGTAGCTGAAGATGTCTGACAAATGAAACATCTGGCTGCCTGAGTGTGTGCCTCGTTTGTCTTTGAGATTAGTGGAGAGGGAACTGGAAGTTATTGGCTAGTGTTAGGACTGTTTCCTCACTGGTTGTGTGCTTTGAGGCCCTTAATCACAAGGTTGGAAAGTGGCCAACAGGACAACTGGCCAGGACACAGATCACAGGGTGTGACTGTGTCTGAGGACTTCTTCCTCAGTTCCGTCCTGCCCTGAGGCTTTGAGTTCTGTCTTACTGGGGGTCAAACTGTCCTGGACAGTCGCTTAAGCAGTGGAGCAGTCATTCAGATGGACTTACTATGACCTTGTGGCCTCCTCTATGACCCATTAGGGAGGGTTACTTGGGATCAGTTTTTTGCCTATAACCTCTGTCTCTGAGAATCATTTATCCACAAGTATACTTGTGTCTCTGGCCCAGCAGAAAGGTGGGTTAAGGAAAAAACATGAAGCTCTCAGACCTAAGTCATTCTGTTTGTCCCTGAAAACACCAGATTTCAGGGAAATAGAGACTTTGGTATTTAAATAGTTAATACTCTAGGGTGTTTTTTTGGGGGGAGGAGGTGCATATCTGTGGTACATGGAAATTCCCAGGCTAGGGGTCAGATCAGAATTGTAACTGCTTGCCTACTCGACAGCCACAACACGGGATCTGTACTGCGTCTGTATCCAACACCACAGCTCATGGCAACACTGAATCCTTAACCCACGGATCGAGGCCAGGGATCAAGCCCCCATCCTGATGGATACTAGTCAGGTTTGTTTCCACTGAGCCACAATGGGAACTCCAATACTCTAGTTTTTAATCTCAGTGGATTAAACACAGATTCACTATAGTAGATGCCTAAGAATTCTAGATGATTCTCCCATTTTATAGGTGAAGATAACGAGATCCAGAGAAAGTTAGGAGTGTACCTCACACCCTACAGTTTGGTAGAGGTCTAGAATTCAGATCTCATCATTCTGTCTGTACTCTTTTTGCTTTTTTTCCTTTTGTTATTTAATTAAATTAATTTTTTATTTGATAAATTTGATTTTGTACATTTAAAATACACATTGTATTACTTTGATAGATTTGTATATTGTAATATGATTGTCATTAAAACAATGTTTATCACATCATTATAGTACAATATCATCTATATTCATGGTACTGTGCTACAGTTTATTTACTATTTGTTACAAGTCAGTACCCTTAAACACCATTAGTATTATCCCCTACACCCCCCACCCCCTAGTAACCACCATTTTACTCTCTCTTTTTTTTTTTATAGGTTTGATTTTTTTGGATCCACAAATAAGTTATATCATACAGAATTTGTCTTTCTCTGTCTGACTTATCTCACTTAGCATAATCAGCTCAAGTCCATCTGTGTTATTGAAAATGATGGGATATTCTCCTTTCCCATAGCTGGATAATATTATATGTATAATCATATATATATAAAATCTCACATTTTAAAATCTGTAGTCCACTGATGAACTTCTGGGTTGTTTCCTTATCATGGCTATTGTGAATAATGCTGTGATAAACATAGATGAACACATATCTTGTCTAAATCCTGTTGTCGTTTCCTTTGGGTATATACCCAGAAATGGAATTGCTGGATTGTGTGGTAGAGCTATTTTTAATTTTTTGAGAAATCTCTATATTGTTTCTTATAGTGGTTGAACTAATTCATATTCCCATCAACCGTATGTAAGTGTTCCCTTTTCACCACATCCTTACCAGCACTCACTGTCTCTTGTCTTCTTACTGATAGCCATTCTAATAGGTGTGAAGTAATCAAAACCTCATTATGGTTTTGATTTGCATTTCTATGATGCTTAGTGATTTCGAGCATCTTTTCATGTGCCTGTTGGCCATCTTGATGTCCTCTTCAGAGAAATGTCTATTTAGGTCTTCTGCCCACTTTTTAACTGGATTGTTTTTTGCTTTTAAGTTGTATTCTCAAGTATTTTGGATATTAACCCTTTATCTGATATATAATTTGCAAAAATGTTCTCTTATTCTGCAGGCTGCCATTTCATTTTGTTAATTGCTTTTTAAAATTTTTGCTATAAAAAGCTTTTGAATTTGATTTGTTGATTTTCATTTTTGTTGTTTGTGCTTCTAGTGTCATGTCCAAAAAATCCTTGTCAAGACCAATATCAAGGAGCTTCTTCCGTATGTTTTTTTTCTAGAAGTTTTATGGTATCAGGTCTTATGTTTAAGTCTTTGGTCCACTGCATAAACTCTTAATCTTATCATATTTCCTTTTCAGTTGCTACAAATTCTTTGCCTCCATCTAGATCCTTTTGTGGTGCTACAAGAAAATTTTTAAATGTTTCCACACTATGCACTGTGCAGTGTACTTCAATAGACAGTTAAAGGACCAGATTGTGGTTTACCTGGAATGTTGGGAGTTATTACAGTGATGAGCATTGACACTGGGCAGCATATGCAGAGGGCAAATGAATGATGAGTACTGATATGAAAGGATGTTTCTGGAAAAAGATGAGGCTGATTGAGCCTTCAGGTGGCTTCTTCAAATTGTAGTCAGTATTTTGGTGAAAGAAACTGGTTTTGTCTGTGTTTCCAGAGAGCCCAAGGCTTTCTAAGTCCAATCTACTCAAGTGAAATTTGCAAGAGATTTCAGTGTAAACCAGAATGCCTTTTTTTTTTTTTTTTTTTTTTTTTTTTTTTTAAATTTCAGAGGAGGACGTGCTTGTCCAGAGGCCCAAATATTTGTGTCTGTATTAAGGGTATGCTCTCCCCAAAGTGACAGAGAATCAAAACCATCTCAGCATTTTGCCAAGTCATTTTTTTTTTTTTTTTGGTTTTTTTTTAGGGCCACACCTACAGCATGTGGAGGTTCCCAGGCTAGGGGTCGAATCAGAGCTATCGCTGCCAGCCTATGCCACAGCCACAGCAATGCGGGATCCAAGCCATGTCTGTAACCTACACCATAGCTCATGGCAATGCTGGATCCTTAACCCACTGAGTGAGGCCACGGATCAAACCTTTGTCCTCATGGCTACCAGTTGGGTTCGTTAATCACTGAGCCACAGCAGGAACTCCTGCCTGGTCAGTTTTGAATCAGAGCCAAGGGTGTTGGGTAGACAGGGAAGGAAGTTTACCTTAATGTGACCAAAGCATCAAAGCATCAACCCATCCGGTTCAGTTTCTTCACTGTATCTCCTTTGGAGCAGGTGGGATAACATTTGCCAAAGCTTGCTCTTTGGTTCCTTTTGTTCACATATGTTAATACAGTCAATTAGATAACAGGTTTTTTTCTCCCTTAAGTTTGTTCATACCTTGATTTGACTCCTAGGCCATTACTCCTGCTTTGATCAAGCAATCATCATGCCCTTTTTGATAAGGATGTCATTCATTTCACGAGGCTTTTCCTAGTTCAACATCTAGATGGTAATTTAGTTCAAAGTCCCAGGAACATTCCACTCTAACTGCCAGCGAAAAAGCAAGGAAATGGGAGGGGCTCTAGGCCAGTGGTTCCTAGAAAGGGAACCCAGCAGGAATTATGACTATGAGAAAGTTTTCCCTGGATCAGAAGTCACTTATGAAGCTCTTCTTAAGGCTATGATGGCTCTGTCAGTCATTTCTCCATAGTGTTGCCATTGCCTCTGTCTCTGTAGGACCATTTTGAATAGGACTCCCATGTCACCCATCATCTTGGTAGAGTTGTTTTCTTTCTAGGGGAATTTATGGAATTAAAGTATCCATAAAAGGCACGTAGAATGGCGTTCACATTGCACATTGGAGCAATGACCATGCCACAATTGGGCTTCTAGGATTATTACTTCTACCTTCCAGAAGGCAAACTTGAACATGGATGTGAGATGGTGTGAGGACATAACACCCAAATTTATCATAAGTCAATGGAAGAGCTGACACTAGAATTTGGAAATATATGCTAGCGTGCTTTCAGCTCTAAATTACATTCCCAGAAGCTAGAAACAAGACTTCTCATGGTTAATTTATAGTCAGTAAAACAAAGTTGAGGGCCATAGGAAATACATGTGACCTCAACTAAAGAAACACTTGGAGAAGAGGGAAAACACCTCGACAATGGCTCTGCAATGGGTCCCTTGTGTATTTCCCATCCTGTCACTCAGTATCATAGTCCACCTGGCCTCTCAGGGGCTGTGCTGAAACCTCTGTTGCCTGACTGCCTCTCGGGCAGGTGCAGTGAGATGCCAAAGTGTATCTGAAACACAGCTTTGGCTGGTGGCCTCCATAGATGCTCTCCCTGATTTTTCTCTCCCCCAAGTCTATTGGCTACAGTTAGAAATACTGTTTCCTGAAAGAAAGACACATTGTTAAACAAAACCTGCTTTTGTGCTTTGAACATATGCTTTCCCTGGATCCAAGCCAGGCCTTGTCTTTGGAGATAGGAGGAGAGCGTGACTTTCCAGGAAGAACCATCAGTGTCAGATTCTGCTCGAGGTTTGAACTCACCCTGGCAGCACAAGTTCTGCGTAACATCCAAGGTGGGGGCTTTACGGAAAGGTTTGTTGGAGAAACAAGGAGGCCTGGGCTTTTGTTGAAGAAGGCACAGAGACCCTTTCTGATGCCAAAGCTTGTCCAGATTCCCGGTGTCTAACGTGGCCTTGGGGCAACAAGCCCAGAGCTTGAACTTGGTTCTGGAAGAGAGGTTCCAGGTGCTCACCTCCAGGACTGTGCCAGCCCACAACAATGTTTTCACCAGGGTTCATGGAATGTCAGTGTCAGGTCATCAGCTATTCTTTATAGAATGGGAAAGAATCTTTATTCTGTAATTGTATTTTTCTACTTTTTGATAGCAAAATATTATTTTCTTGTGTGAAATTATTTTAATGGCAAATGCTAACCTAAAGATTGTATTCAAATAAAAAGGTTGGCAATTCTTGGTTCCCAATTTTTAAAAATTAAGTGTAATCTGAAATTTCAAAGTGTAGGAACCACTGGTTTTGGTGTTCCAAGGAAAATAGGCTTCCCACAGGCGTGGGACTGGGAGAGAGTGTTCTTTAGGTGTGTTTAAAGCTCCCTGCATCTAGATTCATTCAGCTCCTACTCCCCCCACACACTGTTCCTTTTTAGACCTCATCTGCCCTTAGATTGACCCAGTTTCCTCCTTGTGTGGACCTGCTTCTCCAAGAACACAGTGAACTTGGCCCAGCAAAGCTGTGGTCTGTGTCCACCCCCATAGCTTATGTCCTTTGATGTTTGTGCTTCTGCCCGACTAATGGCCTGTCCATTTTCCTTCAAGATGCAGAATGGATGTCTCCTGTTCTTCCTAATGATATTTTTGGCTAAGTACTAAGGAAAAGGATCACATTAATACATAAAGTATCGCATGGAACGGATTCTAATTTGGTGATATGATTTTACAGTACCGTGTAAACCTCAGATATCTTCTAGAAGGATCTACTACCATCTTCTAAAATTTCTAAGTCATTATTCAGGGGTTTTCCAGAAAAAATTTTAGTTGAGGTTTGATATCACCTGGGAATGATAGCACATTGGCATAGTTTAATAGAGCTGAATAGCTCACTATTATAAAAGCATTTATTTTATCATCTCTTTCTTATCTCCTTAAACAAATCCCAAGATCCTGAGGGAATTGGCAGGGCAGGTAATTTTGATGTAAAAATGAGATGAAATATTATTGGAATGCTCCTTTCTAACTAGCGTAGGTTTCCATTCTGTATAGAGGAGATTGCTGAAAAAATTCATGGTGTGTGTGTGTGTGTGTGTGTGTTTGTGCAAGCAAATGGGGTAATATTGATTTATGAATAAAAGGACAGGTGCTAAAATAAGATCTGTGTGTCTCAAAATGTATTTATTAAAGACATTAGCCACAGATCTACCCCTAACAACTGTGGGGCTGGGTAAGAGTCAAATAGAAGCCTCAATTTCATATGTCTAAATATTTAAAAATTATGTCAAGCCAATGAACTATTAAATAAAATATGTTCTATCTTTCTGACCTGATGGATATACAGTTGACCTTCACTATTTGTGGATTCTGTATTTTCACATTTGCCTCACTACAATTTATTTGTAACCCCCACATCAATACTTGCAGTATTGTCATGATCATTCACAAATATGCACAGAATGGTGACAAATTCAAGTTGCCCAAAGTGCACGTTCCCACATGAGGTTGAATGAAGCAACACTCTGCTTCTTTTTTTAAAAAATTGAGATATGATTAATATGTAATAGTTTATATGAATTAATTTCAGGTGTACAACATAAGGATTCAATGTTGTACATCCTAGGGGTCAAATCAGAGCTGTAGCTGCTGACCTGTGCCACAGCCCCAGCCACACAGGATCTGAGCCATGTCTGTGACCTACACCACATCTCATGGCAACATTGGATCCCTGACCCACTGAGTGAGGCCAGGCAGTGAACCAACATCCTCATGGATACTAGTTGGATTCATTTCTGCTGGGCCACAATGGGAACTATGGGAGTTCTATTATTGATTTTTTTTTTAAAAAAAGTTTTGTTAAAGTATAGTCAATTTACAGTGTTTCTTCAATTTCAGCTATATAGCAAAGTGACCCAGTCATACGTATATGTACGTTCTTTTTTTCATACCACCACCAGAAGAGCAAATCCTGCACTCTAGGGCAACAGGGACAGGTACCATTTTGCAGTCGCTTCCCTTGCTCGGCTGCTCTAGGGATGTCTCTCTGTGGCCTCAAGGGCAGAGGCTGCTCCCTAACCGTTGCTAAGAGGCTCTCTTTGTAGATGCAGGATATGCACTTCTGGTGGTGGTAGGAGAAAAAGAATGTATATTTATGCATGACTGGAATAAAAGTGGAAAGAGTGACATCCTTATCTTGTTCCTGATCTTAGAGGAAAAGCTCTCAGCTTTTCACCATTGCACATGATGTTAGCTCTTTCCTTGTAATTTATGGGCTTTATTGTGTTGTGGTACATTCCCTCCATATCCGCTTTGTTGGAAGTTTTTTTTTTTTATCATAAATGGATGTTGAATTTTGTCAGATGCTTTTTCTGCATCTGTTGAGATGATGTGATTTTTATCCTTCATTTTATTAATGTGGCATATCATTCAATTTGATTTGTGGGTGTTGACCCATCCTTTCATCCCTGGAATAAATCACTCGATCATGGTGTATGATCCTTTAAATGTAGTGTTGAATTCAATTTGCTAATGTTTTATTGAGGATTTTTGCTTCTGTGTTCATCAGGGCTATTGATGTGTAATTTTCTTTCTTGTAGCATTGCTGTTGGGATTTGGTATCAAGGTAATGCTGGCCTTGTGAAGTGAGTTTGCAAATGTTTCCTCTTCTAATTTTTTCTAAGAGTTTAAGAGGTACTGGCTTTAGTTCTTTAAATGTTTGGTAGAATTCACTTGTGAAGCCATTTGGTCTTGGTCTTTTTGTGAGAGGTTCTTGATTACTGATTCAATCTCTTCTGAATTGGTCTGTTGAGATTTTCTATTTCTTCATGATTCAGCATTGGTGAATATGTTTCTAGGAATTTATCCATTTCTTTTAGATTGTGCAATTTGTTGGTATATAATTATTTATAGTAGTCTTATAATTCTTTGTATTTCTGTGGTATCAGTCCTAGTCTCTCCTCTTTCAATTCTAATTCTGTTTATTTGAGTTCTCTCTTTATTTTTCCTTGTAAGTCTAGCTAAATTCTTGTCAATTCATTCATCTTTTTAAGGAACCAACTCTTTTTTAAAAGTTAAATTTATTTTTATTAGGGTATAATTGATTTGTAATGTTGAGTCAATTTTTGCTGTACAGCATAGTGACCCAGTCATAAAAAATGCATTCATTTTCTCATATTATCTTCCATTATGACCTATCCTAAAAGACTGGATATAGTTCCCTGTGCTGTAAGTATAACCTCATTGCTTATCCATTCCGAATGTAATAGTTTGCATCTATCTACCCCAAACTCTCTGTCCATCCCATTTCTTCCCTCCTCACCCTCGACAACCACAAGTCTGTTCTCTATGTCCATGAGTCTTCCAATTACATTCTTTTTTTCCCCAAATTATTTTGGCTATTTTAGTTTCTTTGTTTTCATGTAAATTTAGAATAAACTTGATGTTAGTACTGAACATCTTTTCATGGTGCCTGTTGTGCACCTGTATGTCCTGTGAAAAAGTGACCAGATTCTCCACCCATTTTTAAAAAATTGGCTTATTTGTTTTTGTTGTTTTGTTGTATGAGGCTTTTTATGTTGGATGTTAAATACTACTGGGTATATAATTTACAAATATCTTTTCCCATTCAGTAGGTTGCCTTTTCATTTTTTTTTTTTTTTTTTTTTTTTTTTTTTGTCTTTTTGCTATTTCTTTGGGCTGCTCCCGTGGCATATGGAGGTTCCCAGGCTAGGGGTCTAATCAGAGCTGTAGCCACTGGCCTACGCCAGAGCCACAGCAACGCAGTATCCGAGCCGCGTCTGCAACCTACACCACAGCTCACGGCAACGCCGGATCGTTAACCCACTGAGCAAGGGCAGGGACCGAACCCGCAACCTCATGGTTCCTAGTCGGATTCGTTAACCACTGCGCCACGACGGGAACTCCTGCCTTTTCATTTTGACGATAGTTTCCTTTACTGTGTAGAAACCTTTTACTTTGATATAGTCCTATTTGTTAGTTGCTGCTTTTGTTTTTCTTGCCTTTGGAGTTAGATCCACAAAAAATTGCTAAGAATGATGTCATTGAGGTTACCATCTCTATTTCTTCTAGGTATGTTATGGTTTCAAGTCTAGCATTCAAGTCTTTTAATTCATTTTGAGTTAATTTTTGTGTGTGGTGTAAGATAGTCTAGTTTCATTCTTTGTCATGTGACTGTTCAGGTTTCCAAACTCCATTTTTTGGAGAAACTACTCTTATCCATTGGCTATACTTTGCTTGTTTGTCATATATTAATTGTCCATACATGTTTGGGTTCATGACTGGATTTTTAATTCTTTTTTTTAAAAATGATTTTTATTTTTTCCAGGGAGTTCCTGTTGTGGCTCAGTGGTTAAAGAATCCGACTAGGAACCATGAGGTTGCGGGTTCGATCCCTGGCCTTGCTAAGGGGTTAAGGATCTGGCATTGCCGTGAGCTGTGTTATAGGTCGCAGACGTGGCTCAGATCTGACGTTGCTGTGGCCTGGTGTAAGCTGGCAGCAACAGCTCTGATTCAACCCCTAGCCTTGGAACCTCCATATGCCATGGGAGTGGCCCAAGAAATGGCAAAAAAGACAAAAGAAAAAAAAGATTTTTATTTTTTCCATTATAGTTGGTTTATAGTGTTCTGTCAGTTTTCTACTGTATGGATTTTCAATTCTATTCTATTGATCTGTGTCTTTTTTCTGCATGCCAATACCATACTGTCTTTAATTCCCATAGCTTTGTAGTATAGTTTGAAATCAGGGAATGTGATACATCTAGCTTTGCTGTTCTTTCTCATGATTGTTTTGGCCACTCAGAATCTTTTGTGTTTCTCTATAAATTTTAGAATTATTCAACTTCTATGAAATATGCCATTGGAAATTTGATAGGGATTGTATTTAACCTGAAGATTTCTTTGTCAATGTGGACATTTTAATAGTATTAATTCCTCTAATCCATGAATATAGCATATGTCCAGTCACTTGTGATGGAACATGGAGGAGGATAATACGAGAAAAAGAATATATATATGTGTATGTGTGACTGGGTCACTTTGCTATACAGTAGAAAATTGACAGAATACTGTAAACCAACAATAATGGAAAAAATAAAAATCATTAATATAAAAAATATCTTTTTCTTTATTTATGTCTTCTTAAAATGTTTTCATCAATGTCTTATAGTTTTCAGCGTATAGGTCTTTTACCGCCTTGGTTCATTTTTTTGCTAGGTATTTTACTCTTTTGATGAAATTGTAATGAGATTGTTTATCTAATTTTTCCTTTTGATAGTTTATTCTTACTGTATAGAAACAGCACATGTTCAGTATATGGATTTTGTATCCTGTGTCTTTACTGAATTTCTTTATTTGTTCTAATCATTTTTTTTTTGGTGTGTGTGGAGTCTTTAGTGTTATCTATGTATAGTGGTATGTTCTGTGACAGTTATACTTCTTCCCTTCCAATTTGGATACATTTTATTTCTTAATCTTGCAAGATTGCAGTGGCTATGACTTCTTATATTACATTGAATAAAAGTGGCGAGAGTGGGCATTCTTATCTTGTTTCTGAAATTAGAGGAAATGCCTTCAGCTTTTCACCATTGAGAATATAATGTTAGCCATGGGTTTGTCATATAGGGCCTTTAATATGTTGAGGTACATTTTTTTGTACATCCACTTTGTTGAGAATTTTTATTATAAGTGGATGTTGAATCTTGCCAAATGCTTTTTCTGCATCTATCTAGATAATCATATGATTTTTAACATTCATTTTTTTTACTATTATGTATCACAATGATTTATTTACAAATGTTGAACCATTTTTTCATCTCAGGAATAAATCCCACTTGACCATAATGTATAATCCTTTTACTATAGTGTTAGATTTGTTTTACTAAAATTTAGTTGAGGATTTTTGTGCTTTTGCTTTGTTGTGGTATCCTTGTCTGGTTTTGGTATCAGGGTAATGCTGGCTTTGTAAAAATGTTTTTGGAAGGTTTCTCTCTTTTTCTATTTTTTGGAAGAGTTTGAGAAGGCTAGGTATTAAATCTTTGAATGTTTTATAGAATTTACCAGTGAAGCTGTCTGGTTCTAGCCTTTTTTTTTTCTTCCAGTACAAGAGCATGGGATATCTCTCTGTATCTTTGAAGTATCTTCAGTTTCCTTCACCGGAGTTTTATAGTTTTCAACACATATGTCTATTACCTCTTTGGTTAAGTTTATCCCTAGGTATTTTACTTATTTCTGGATACATTTTTAAATAGGATTGTTTTTTAAATATTCCCTGATATTTCATTTTTAGTGTATAGAAACACAACAGATTTCTCTATTATTATTATTATTATTATTATTATTTTGGGTTTTTTTTAGGGCCATAGCATATGGAAGTAGCATATGGAAGTTCTCCATCTAGGAGTTGAATCAGAGCTATAGCTACCAGTCCATACTATAGCCACAGCAATGCCACATCCAAGCTGTATCTGTGACCTACATCACAGCTCATGGCCCCACTGGGTCCATAACCCACTGAGCAAGGCCAGGGATTAAACCCGTGTCCTCATGGATACTAGTTGGGTTCATTACCACTGAGCCAGAATGAGAACTCCCAGATTTCTATATTTTAATCTTGTATCCTGCAACCTTGCTGAATTCATTTATCTGTTATAATGATTATTGGTTGGAGACTTTAATATTCTCTTTATAGAGTATCATGTCATCTGCAAATAGTGACAGTTTTACCTCTTCCTTTCCAATTTGGATACATTTTTTTCCTTTTTCTTGTCTGATGGCTATGGCTAGGAATTCCAACACAGTGTTAAGTAGAAGGGGCAAGAGAGGGCATCCTTGTCTCTTGTGTGTTTTTGATTTGTGATTACCATGGAATTCATATATGTTGACCCATAATATGTCTAGTTCTTTTAAACTGATAATCATTTAAGTTCAAACATGTTTTAAAAGATGTAAATCTTTTACTCGAATCCCCTGCAAACCCCCCCATTTTATGTCATATTTTAAATCTTTGTGCATAATCCTTTACTGTTTATTATAGTGGCATTTGCATTTTTTTACTGGCTTATTTAACTGATGGTCCATCCTTATTATATATTTGCCTTTTCAATAAGAATTTTCCCTTTCCTACATATTCCTACTTCTTTTCCATTTAGGAAAGACTCTTCAACATTTCTTTTAGTTTGGTATTGCTGAATTCTTTTAATTTTTGTTTGTCGGTGGAATTCTTTCTCTCTCCTTCTATTGTAAATGGTAATATTGCTGGGTAGAGTATCGTAATTGGCAGGTTTCCCCCTTTCCGGAATCTGAATATATCAGGCCTCTCCCTTTTGGCCTGCAAAGCTTTTTGCAGAGAAATCAGCTGATAGCCATATGGGGGCTCTCTGTTTATGACTCTTTTCTTTCTATTCTTACTGCTTTTAGAATTCTCTTTAACTTTTATCATTTTACTTATGACATGTTTTTGTGTGGGTTTTCTTGGGTGCCTCCTGTTTGGGACACTCTGTGCTACCTGTGCTTGGATATCTGTTTTCCTCTTTAGATTTGTAAAGTTTTCAGCCATAATTTCTTCAAATACATTTTTGATTTTCTTTTCTCCCTGTTCTTCTGGACCCCTTATTATGCATATGTTGGAATGTTTTATATTATTTCATAGATTTCATATATTGCTTTCATTTATTTTTTCATTTGGCTTTCTAATGTCCTGATTGAGTGATTTCCATTATTCTGTCTTCCGGATCACTTATGCCTTCTTTGTCATTTAGTCAGCTATTTTCTGTTCAGCTTGAGTGATTTTCACTACTCTGTGTTCTAGTTTGCTAATCTGTTCCCCTGTTTCATCTAATTACTTGACTCCTTCTAGAGTATTTTTATATCAGTTACTTTACTCCTCAGCTTTGATTCTTTTTTATATTTTCTAACTCTATTTAAGACTTCTCACTGTATTCATCCATTTTGATCCTGAGTTCATTGAGCATCTTTGTGATCATTATCTTGAACTCTTTATTAGTAGATTGCTTATCTCTATTTAGTTTTTCTGGGCTTTTGTCTTATTTCTTTATTTGGAAGTGTCACCCCATTTTGCCTAATTATCTGTTTTTTTTTTTTTTGACTTTTTTTGTTGTTGTTGTTGTTGTTGTTGTTGTTGTTGCTATTTCTTGGGCCACTCCCTTGGCATATGGAGGTTCCCAGGCTAGGGGTCTAATCCGAGCTGTAGCTGCTGGTGTACACCAGAGCCACAGCAACGCCAGATCTGAGCTTCATCTGCGACCTACACCACAGCTCACAGCAACGCCGGATCCTTAACCCACTGAGCAAGGCCAGGAATCAAACCCACAACCTCATGGTTCCTAGTCGGATTCGTTAACCACTGAGCCATGACGGGAACTCTTGGAGAAGTGTCTTTATGTAGGAGACATCCTCTGAGGCACAGCAGCACACTTCTCTGGTCAGCAGAGCTAGATTCTCTAAGAGTGCCCTTTATATTATCTGCACGGGCACTTCTCTTTTGTGAACTGACTACTGTTGTGCACTGGTAGGTGTAGCTAGACCCCGGCCAGATTGGTTGCCAGGGACTGCCTAGTGAAAAGTCTGTCAACCACTGGTGGGCAGAGTCAGATCCTGGTGTGGCTGGCTACATGGCCAGAGGTTAGTGTTCTGGTGTTGCTTGTTGGTGGGTGAGGCCAGGTCATGGGGGTGGCTTGTTTTGGGTACCAGAATCTTGGTGCCAGTACCAGCTGCTGGTGGGCAGATATGGTCCTGGGGTGGTTGGCAGTGGAGCTGTGAGGGCCCCATGGCTGATGCTGGTGAGAGAGGGTCTGATGGGTGGTGTTTCCAGACTGTGCTGGTCTGCTTATGGCTGGAATTGGGTTTAGAGGTGGCTGGCTGTGGGGCTAAGGGTTCCTGGGGTTGGTATAATCCCACTGGTGAGCAAGAATAGGCCCAGGGGTCTCAGGGCTAATGCTGGCATGCTGATGGGTGGCCCTGTTCTAGACAGGGCTAGTGTGATGCCATGGGGTCCTGGAGCTGTTGCTAGTCTGCTGGTAAATAGAACCACAACTGTGATGGCTGGCTGTAAAGCTGTGGGGGATCCTAGACCTGGAAGCCACATCTTGTGGCTAATGCTGGCCCACTTTTAGATGGTGTCTAGCTATGGGCCCAGGGGTCCCCAATGTGGTGTCAGCTTGCTGGTGAGCTGAACTGTGTTCTTGGCTCTCTAGTGTGTGTGGCCAAATCCTAAGGTGACTGGGGGTTCAGGGGCCCTATAACAGCCAGCCTAATGGTGACTAGGACTGTGTCCCTGTTTGGGTAGCTCCTTGGCCTAGATGGGTCCCGAGGCTAGTGCCAGCCATCTGCAATAATAAGCTAGAGGGAGGACTCCAAAAGGGTGTTTGTACACACCAGTGTCCTTTCTCAAGGTAGAATGAACTTCCCAAAATGGCCACTACCATTTATGTTCCAGTTGCCTTCTGCCTCTCTTGGAGGCTCTCAAAGATTAGCACATGGGTCTGAATCAGGCTCCTTCAAATTAATACTTCTCCCCTGGATCTTGGAGTGTGCGAGATTTTGTCTGCACCCTGTAAGAGGAGTCTCTGTTTCCTACAGCCCTTTTGCTCTCCTGAAAGCAAGCCCTGCTGGTCTTCAAAGCCAAGTGTTCTAGGGGCTCTTATTCCTGGTACAGATATCCCAGGCTGGAGAGCCGACATAGGTCTCGGATCCCTCACTCCCTGGGGAGAGTCTTTGCAATTGTGATTAACCTCTCATTTGTGCACTTACTGGACAATACCATGTCTCCATTACACCTACCTATCTCGTTATTTCATTATATCTTTAGTTGTAGGAGCTCTCTCTGCTAGTCTTCTGGTCATTCTCATTGATAGTTGTTCCATAAATAGTTCTATTTTTGGTGGCCCATGGGAGAAGGTGAGCTCAAGGTCTTTTTACTCTGCTATCTTGGCACTCCTCCTGATTCTATGTCTTTTGCTTGGCAAATTTAGTCTTTTATATTTATAGTATTTCTTTATAGGTATGTTCTTATTGCCATTTTTTGTTTATTTCTGGCTGTTTTGGTAGTTCCGCTCTGTTCCTTTCTTCTTTTTTTCTCTTACCTTGCATTATGGTGTTTTTAAAAGTTATGTTTGGATTCCTTTCTCATTTTCTTTTGTATATTTACTATAACTGTTTCCTTATAGTTACTGTGATGTTCACTTATGAGTAGGAATGTATTTTAAGTTGGTAGAAACAAATTGGAATGCATTCCAAAGCTTTATCTTTTTATGCTACCTTCCCACATTTTATACTTTTGATGACACATTTTATCTTTATTCTGTGCATCCCTTTTTTAGTTATTGTAACTTTTAGTTATTTGTACTACTTTTGTCTTTTATCTTTATGCTTGCTTTATAAGCAACTACCTTTATCATATATTTACTTTTTCCAATGAAATTTTTTAGTTTTGTATATTTTCTTATTATTAATTAGTGCCAGTTCTTTCCAGCTTAAAGAAATATTTTTAATGGTTTTCATAGGGCTAGTTTAGCAGTGATGAACTCCTTCAGCTTTATTTATCTGGGAAACTCCGGTCTCTCCTTTACTTCTGAATGAGGGCCCAATAACAGCTGCTATGGTTTACTGGTGAGTGGAGCTCTACCCTGGACTAGCTGCAGGACTTGGTTGTGGCTGCTGTATTATGCTGATGGGTAGGAGTGGCCCCTGGATTGGCTGTGACGCCTGCCCTTGACTGCTGTGTGTGCTGGTGTGCCAGTGAACATATAACCAGGGCACAGATGTGGGCAGAGCTTTCAGTGGGGTGCACCCACTCACACTAACATTAAGAGGGAGAATTTCAAAACGGCATTTCGACTAGTCTGTTGTTAGTAAGGTAGCCTAAGATTGCAAAAATGGCTCCTGCCAGTGTGTCAGTCTCCAGGGATCATTTAAGCGGGTTTCTACCTCTCTGGCTGATGTTTCAGGGTTACTAAGTAGATGTCCTTTATCTACGGTCCATGTCCTTTTCAATCTGGTGTCTTTGTGCTTGGTTTGGGGGTTGAGGTTGCACATGAGCCATTTAAGAGTGGGTTTTTACATTCGCTGTAGTTTTCTAATTTTCCTGGGGATATTCCCTATTGGTTTTCAAAGCTGAATGTTTTGGGCACTTGTCTCTCCTTTGAGTAATCTAGAGGTTAGGACACCTGATGTGGAATATGAATTCCCTCATGCCTCTGGGAAAATATCTATACCTTTGTGATCCCTTTTGATTATAAATCACCACAGCTGGAGGAAGGTTTTTCCTTGGTGCGACCATACCTCTGTCTCTCCTACCTGTATCTATTCTGTCCTTTTACACTTCATTGTGGAGGCTTTTTTCATCCAGTTATCAGGTCCCTTTCCAAGGGAGTTATTCCATATGTAGTGGTAGATTAGTTGTGTCCATGGAAGGAGGTAAGTACAGAGTCTTCCAGCATTGTCATCTTGAGCCCTCCCTTCAATGATTCTTTTCTTGGAACTATCCAGTCTAATAATAAGCCTGTCAAAATAATTTTTTTTTTTGGTCTTTTTAGGGCTGCACCTGTGGGCATATGGAGGTTCCCAGGCTAGGGGTTGAATTGGAGTTGCGGCTGCTGGCATACGCTGCAGCCATTGCAACGTGAGATCCAAGCCGCATCTGTGACCTACAGCATAGCTCACGGTAATTTAGCAAGGCCACTGAGCAAGGCCAAAGATCAAACCTGCATCCTCATGGATACTAGCCAGATTCGTTTCTGCTGTGTCACAATGGGAACTCCCAAAATAATTTTTTCATCTCTAATTTCATGTGTTTTATTTCTAGCATTTCCACTTAACTCTTTCTTGTAGTTCCTCTCTTCTGTAATTTCCCTATTCATGCAGATTGTTTGCCTTTCTCACTACAGAATTTAGTATGCTAATTTTAGTTGTTGAATTCTTTACCTGTTCCTTCCAACATCTGAGTCACCTCTGGGTTTATTTCTGTTGATTGCTCTATCTATTATCATGGGTTGTGTATATCTTTCTTTTTTGTGTCTCACAATTTAAAACTTTTTTTTATACTGCTCTTGTAAACATTTTATTTACTTATTATTTTTTAAATAATTTTTATTTTTTTCATTGTAGCTGGTTTATAGTGTTCTGTCAATTTTTATTTTTTTCATTATAGCTAGTTTATAGTGTTCTGTCAGTTTTTATTTTTTTTTCATTATAGCTGGTTTATAGTGTTCTGTCAAGGTGACCCAGTCACACATACATATATACATTCTTTTTTCTCACATTATCATGCTCCATCATAAGTGACTAGACATAGTTCCCAGTGCTATACAGTAGGATCTCATTTCTTATCCATTCCAGAGGCAACAGTTTGCATCTATTAACCCCAAATTCCCAGTCCATCCCACTCTCTCCCCCTCCTCCTTGGCAACCACAAGTCTGTTCTCCATGTCCATGAGTTTCTGTTCTGTGGAAAGGTTCATTTGTTTCCTTATATTAGATTCCAGATATAAGTAATATCATATGGTATTTGTCTTTCTCTGTGTCTCACCTTTTTGAATCAGTGTTTCGTATTGTTTATAGAACAGTAGAAAATGAAGAAAATGGTATTTATGTCTGGAGATGAGAATATATCTTACTCTGTTTGACTGTTAGTGTGTGTAGCATTGAGTCTATCTACTCAGAATTTGCATTTGGCTTCCTTTAGTGCATTATTATATTCAAGTTCCTCTCTGTTATCCTGTTTTGGGTGAATTCTAGGGTGTAAACAACTTTATTTCAGTATTCCTGGTTCAGTCTAGGCTTTTGGACTTTCCTATATGCCTATACAACAGAAGGCATCTCTTTATACACTTGCCCTTTCCCTACTAGTAGACTGCAATTGCTTATTATTCAGTGTTTGCAAGATTGGTATTCCCAAGAGTGTTGTTTTATATTGTCCTGGCCCAGCATCAATAGCTTAAATGTTTCGCCATTATGGTTTTTAATTTGATTTTAAACTGGAAGTGGAATATCACATTTAAAATTTTAGACTAATATTTTTTAATACTAATAAATCCCTTGTTATGTGTCAAGCCTAGTTCTAAATGCTTTACATATATTAATTCCATTTTTAATGTGATCCTATGAGCCTTAAGGTCCTCCTCCCAATGCAAGTAAATTTATTGAAATTATGTACTTCAGATTTTTCAAGTAGAGACTTACCTTACATAACAACTGTGCAATTAAGGACCTTGGGACATAATTGTTGAAAAATTATATCACTATTTGGACATTTTTGGTATGGCCTTTCACCATAAAACACATTAAATGAAATGCCATAAAGAAGTAACATTTCAATAATATGATTTTAGGCAAGGGCTCATCAATTTGCTTGACAGAACAGTTTCTAACAGAAAATAGCACATGGAACATATTTGAATTGCACAGTGCATTTGGATGAGCCCCAGATATTTTGCTCTATGTACATATGCTAAGCAAGAGGAGTAAAGAAGTAGCATGACTCATTAGTGTGATGTATGTGGGCAAGATTCTGTATGTTTCAAAATATTCTTATATTTAGCTTTTATTTTGTTCCATTTATGTTCTTCTTTTCATTATTGAGTGCATTTTGAATGTACGATAGGCATATCCACCAAATGTTGAAATATTTATGAACAAAATTGTGCAGAAAGAAAACTGTGCCTTCCAATGAGTTACTCCATTGTAGCCCTCACAACCAACTACCACCTATTGTCAGCTTTTCTTTCTCTTCTTTAGTGAATACAAAAACCTTTTTAGAATTTCATTTTAAGTTCTTTTAAAAATGCTATATATTATGTATATGAAGATATTTCAGCATTAATTGATACTTTTTGGTGAAATTGGGTTTGAAATTCCTCCTGATTATTCTCATTGAAATCAACGGAATGTTTACCCATTTAACATCTTTTCACTTAGCAGATTTTTGGGTAATGAATTAAAATTGTTTGGTGATGATAGTTGCCCCGATATTTTTGTTTATAACAATTTAGCTACTATAAAGCATTATTCATGGGAACTAAGAAGTGAACTCTTCCTCCTACCTGCAAATGCATTAAGAAGTTAGAATTCCACATGGGAAAAATTGGTTATTATAATTCATATATGTTGGTTGACAAATGTGAAACTGTGAAGTGTGTATTAAAGTAGGTATTTAAAACCAGTTATTTGGTCTGTTACTTTTGGTTGCCAGTGTTCAGTACTGCTTGTTGCTGGTCAACATCCAAATCCCTCCATTCTACAATCTTGTATTACCAGGACTAGTCCAAATAACACTCCTTTGCAGTTAGGGTTCTGGATGTGATTTAGGTTCTGCCAGCAAGATGCATTCCCATGAGAATTAGAATGTGAAAAGGAGATCAAGGCCAGCCCACTTGCCCCGGTGGTGGCTATGAGAGGGCTCTGCAAAAGAGAGTCTTAGCAGTTGCCAGAACCCACTTTCCACTGTATGTTCACCAACTTCATGAGGCACACATTAAGATGCTGACAGTAGTTTCTAGACCTCTACATCTCAGTTGCAGTGGTGTGACTGTGAAGTCAATAGTGAGGTGATTTTTGAAGCCCAGCAACAGTGTCTCGATTTTACTCCAATTCCTTCCAACAATTCTGTAATTCCCTGTATGACAAACCTTTCTGCTTGAAATAGTTTGGGTAGTTTCTATTTTTTGCACTGTGACTAACTTCTGACCCTCCGTGTCCATGCACATACACATACTCCATGTGAATTTTAGGTCAATGAAAGCCTCCTGGCCTCAGGATGGGCACATGATGTACCCCATTAAGGGTGCATGATGTACCTTTGGAAAGTGTTTCTTTCAGGAATATGACCTAATTGGGGGTAGAGTTCTTTTAGGAGAATGATCTCTTCATAGAGGAATCTACTTCTTAGATTGCAAGAACTAAGGCCTAGCTAAATCTGGAGCTGCTAGAATAACCTGCCTGAGAATGAAGCAGAAGAAAGCAGAGTTAATAGATGATTTTTGGGAGAGTCTAGTGATGATGGATCCAGCCTTGCCTTGGACCCACTTTTGGGCCTCCCACTGTGAATATATATGTATATATACATATGTGTATGTGTTCTTTCTTAACTAGTTTTAGATTGGCTTATGTCACTTATATCTTAAAAACCATTGCCCATTACAGTAGTATCATGTACATTTTACTGATGTAGAAAATTAGTCTTGGAAAGGTTATCAGATACTCAAGGTCATACAGTGATTAACAGTCAGGAAAGAGCCACTGTTGAACTGTAAGCCCATTATCTTAGTTAGCAGTTATGCTACATTGCTTTTAAGGAGCTCACATTCTAACAAAAGAAAGAGCCGCATGAACAGAAACTTGTGAAAACTGTGGCAAGTGGCATAGAACAGACATGCAGAAAATGCCATGAATACTTGGAATAGGGAGTGATTAATTCTTTCCAGGAAGGCTTCCTAGGAGAGGTAAATTTGATCTGGGTTTTGAAGAATACTTAGGAGTTTTCCAAGCAGATAAGATGAATTTTGGTGTTACTTAAATAAGATCTCTTGAATTTAAAAATTTAGATACTTATGCCATTCATCTATTAGTGGAATCTACCTTTAGAAAAATTCTTCTCTCATAAAAACCCAAATAATGACAATAAATCAAAATACTGGTTTCATTGGTAAGGTTTCCTTGGAGAACACATCCTTGACCTCTAGTCCCTATTAGAATTCTTAATTTTTTTCTCTCTTTAAAAAAACACTTTTATTTTACTTTCATTTTATATTTTTTGGCTGCACCTATGGCATATGGAAGTTTTGGGCCAGGGATCAAAGTCATGCCACCACGGTGACAATTCCGGATACTTAACCCACTGAGCCACCAGGGAACTCCTCATACTTTTCTCTTGAATTGAATTGGCTTACCCACACTAAGATGGAGGAGTTAGAATACCTCAAGACTTCCTCTCTCTCAGGTTCAGTGCCAGAGCTTGTTTCCATAAGCAACACTTAGAAGAGAGAAGTCTGCTAGCATCACAAGGAGAGTTGCTCCAAAAACAGGAGAAAGAGACCCTAGGCTACATATGCATTTATCTTTCTCCATATCTCCTCATCAGACATATCACCCCCACTTTGTGCACTGCTCCTCTAGGGAGAATAAGTGAAAGGAGAGGAAAGAAACTCTCTTTTCTCTACACTTCCTGAAACTTCCTATTTTATGGACTGAAACAAAAGCTTAGGGAGACAAAATTGTTCTTCCTAGCCTGGAATGTTCAAAAAAAGCGATTAGTTAATGAAGGACGTGAGTAATGTTTCCAAAGATTCATGAAAAAGAAAGTAGCAGGGAAGGCCCAGAGAGAACAAATTTGAATCTGTGTGATACACATCTCCATCCATGAAACAGATGTGGTTTTGAGGGAAACTCATGAATAGTTGTTTTCAGTATGATACTCTGTTATTTAGGGAATCTTTGGATGCAGTCAACAGAAAGTGACTCTAAAAATTATTGGCGAAGATAATAACATGAATAATTCCAGATTTAATGTTTCTTTAGGAATTTCTAATTAAGGCTAAAGAAAGAAGGTGGTCATTAATTGTAAGGGATTTGGGCACTGAAAAAAGAAACCTGATTTCCTGCTAAATTCAGAAGAAAAAAAATGTAAAAACCTAGATTTCATGATTCTCCTCTGAAAGAACTAAAGTTGCCTAACCATACTTTTTATTTCTTTTTTTTTTCTTGTCTTTTTGCCTTTTCTAGGGCCGCTTCTGCAGTATATGGAGGTTCCCAGGCTAGGGGTGGAATCGGAGCTGTAGCCGCCATCCTTCGCCAGAGCCACAGCAACGTGGGATCCGAGCCGTGTCTGCAACCCACACCACAGCTCATGGCAACGCTGGATCCTTAACCCACCGAGCAAGGCCAGGGATCAAACCGGCAACCTCATGGTTCCTAGTCAGATTTGTTAACCACTGAGCCACAACGGGAACTGTGGGGGTTGCCGGTTTGATCCCTGGCCTTGCTCGGTGGGTTAAGGATCCAGCGTTGCCATGAGCTGTAGTGCGGGTTGCAGACACGGCTCGGATCCTGCGTTGCTGTGGCTCTGGCGAAGGATGGCGGCTACAGCTCCGATTCGACCCCTAGCCTGGGAACATCCATATGCCGAGGGAGCGGCCCAAGAAATGGCAAAAAGACAAAAAAAAAAAAAAAAAAAAAAAAAGATCAATATTTTTAATAGATTCTGCCTCTCTATTTCTACTTTAGACTTTGCTGCTTTTTCACAAATTGCTCTTCTGATTTGCACAAAAATAGATAAAATCTGTTTACTTTTCTATCTACCTGCTTATCTGCCTATCAGTCAATCAGCTATCCATCCATCCATTCATCCATCAGAACATAAATTGGTATGACTTATTTTTCACCAAAGGGAATGAAATAATCAGATTATAATATTTCCTTAACTAAATGGAACAAATATATACAGACAATATTAACTGTCTATATATGTTAAGTACCAAAACCTCAACTATATTTAAACAAATGATTCTCAACTGAGGGCAGTTTTCTCTCCCCAGGGGATATTTGGCAATATCTAGACATATTTTTGGTTGTCAACTGGATGTGTGTGTGCTACTGATATGTGTTACTTAATATTTTGTGTTTGACTTCTCAGCATAATTTTTTTTTTTGGGCATAATGTTTTTGAGATTCATCCATGTATGTATGTTGTTCCTTTGTATTGATGAATAGTGGTCCATAGTATAGTTATACCACAATTTGTTTTTTTATCCATTTACCTGTTAGTGAACATTTGGGTTGCTTCTAGTTTGGGGCTATTAAGAATAATGTTGCTTTCAACATTCAGATGCATGTTTTGTGTGGATATCTGTTTCCTTCTTGGGTAAATACTCAAATGAGAAGAATTACTGGATCACACGGTACATGTGTGTTTACTTTATAAGGTACTGCATGCTGCTTTCCAAAGTGGTTATTTCATTTTGTATCTCAATATATGAGATTTTCTTTTCCTCCCCCCTCCTTCTTTTTTTTTTTTTTTTTTTTTTGGCTTTTTAGGGCTGACCCATGGCATATGGAAGTTCCCAGGCTAGGGGTTGAATCAGAGCTATAGCCACCGACCTACACTACAGCCACAGTAACAGCAGGATCCAAGTTGCATCTGGGACCTGCAGCATAGCTCACAGCAACACCAGATCCTTAACCCACTGAGTGATGCCAAGGATTGAACATGCATCCTTATGGATATTAGTTAGGTTCATTACCACTGAGCCATGACGGGAATGCCGATTTTTACTCTTTTAAATTTTAACCATTCTCGTGGGTATACAGTACTATCACATTGTTTTTAACTTGCTTTTTTTTCTGATGACTAATAATGTTGAACATATTTGCATGTGCTTATTGGCTATTTGTAGATCTTCTTTAGGAAGTGTCACCTAAAATATTTTGCCCATTTTAATTGGGTTGTATGTCATCTAATTATTGAATTGTAAAAGTCATTTACGTATTCTGGATACAATTCTTTAGTTGAATATATGTGTGACAAAAATGTCTTCTAAATGTATGGCTTGCCACTTAGTCTCCTTTCTTTTATAACTCAATGAATTTCATCACATTTATAGTTGTACAACCACCCAGTTTCATAGCATTTCCCTCCCAAACTCCCAGCCCATCCCTCCATCCCCCAACCTGTCTCCTTTGGAAACCATACGTTTTTCAAAGTCTGTGAGTCAGTATCTGTTCTGCAAAGAAGTTCATTGTATCCTTTTTTTAGACCACATGTAAGTGATAGCATATGAAATTGTGGTGTCTCACTGTCTGACTAACTTCACTTAGCATGATAATTTCTAGGTCCATCCATGTTGCTGCAAATGCCACTATTTCGTTCCTTCTTATGACTGAGTAATATTCCATTGTGTATATGTACCACATCTTCTGGATCCACTCCTCTGTCGATGGACATTTAGGTTGCTTCCATGTCTTGGCTGTTGTACATAGCGCTGCAATGAACATTGGACTACGGGTATCTTTTCAAGTCATGGTTTTCTCTGTATAGATGTCCAGGAGTGAATTGCTGGATAAAATGGTAATTCCATTTTTACTTTTTTGAGGAATCTCCATACCATTTTCCATAGCAGTTGCACCAATTTGCATTCCTACCAGCTGTGTAATAGGGTTCCCTTTTCTCCACACCCTCTCCAGCATTTATTGTTTGTAGACTTTTTGATGATGGCCATTCTGGCCAGTGTAAGATTGTACCTCATAGTAGATTTGATTTGCATTTCTCTAATAGTTAGTGATGCTGAACATCTTTTCATGTGGTTTTTGGCCATCCATATGTCTTCTTTGGGAAATTGTCTGTTTAGATCTTCTGCCCATTTTTGATTTTTTTTTTTTTTTTGGTATTGAGCTGCAGAAGGTGTTTATAAATTTTGGAGATTAATCCCTTGTCAGTCCATTCACTTGCAAATATTTTCTCCCATTCTGTGGGTTGTCTTTTTGTTTTGTTTAGGGTTTCCTTTGATGTGCAAAAATTGTTTAATTAGGTCCCATTTGTTTATTTTTGTTTTTGTTGTCATTACTCTAGAAGGTGGATCTGAGAAGATATTGTGTGGTTTATATCAGAGAGTGTTCAGCCTGTTTTCCTCTAAGAGTTTAATAGTATTTGGTCTTTTCTTTAGGTCTTTATCTATTTTGAGTTTGTTATTGTATGTGGTGTTAGAAAGTGTTCTAATTTCCATCTTTTAAAAACATTTTTTAAAGTTTTTTTGCTTTTTAGGGCCGCACTTGCAGCACGTGGAAGTTCCCAGGCTAGGAGTCGAATTGGAGCTGTAGCTGCTCGCCTATACCACAGCCACAGCAACACAGGATCCAAGCTGTGTCTGTAGCCTATACCACAGCTAACGGCAATGCTTGATCCTTAACCCACTGAGCAAAGCCAGGGATTGAACCCACATCCTCATGGATCCTAGTTGGGTTTGTTAAGCACTGAGCCATGAAGGGAACTCCCTAATTTTATTCTTTTACATATTGCTGTCCAGTTTTCTCAGCTCCACTTATTGAAGGGGCTGTCTTTTCTCCATTGTATATTCTTGCCTCCTTTGTCATAGATCAGTTGACTGTAGGTGCATGGGTTTAATTTTGGACTTTCTCTCCTGTTCCACTGATCTATATGTCTGTCTTTGTGACAGTACCATACAGTTTTGGTGACTGGAGCCTTGTGTTGTAGTCTGAAGTCAGGGAGCTTGATTCCTACAGCTCCATTTTTCTTTCTCAGGATGGCTTTGGCTATTCTGCGTCTTTTGTGCTTCTGTACAAACTTAAAAATTTTTTGTTCTAGTTCTGTGGAATGTCCTTGGTAATTTTTTTTTTTTTTTTTTTTTACCATTTCTTGGGCCGCTCCTGCGGCATATGGAGGTTCCCAGGCTAGGGGTCCAATCGGAGCTGTAGCCACCGGCCTACACCAGAACCACAGCAATGCGGGATCCGAGCCGCGTCTGCAACCTGCACCACAGCTCACGGCAACGCCAGATCCTTAACCCACTGAGCAAGGCCAGGGATCGAACCCGCAACCTCATGGTTCCTAGTCAAATTTGTTAACCACTGAGCCACGACCGGAACTCCAGTCCTTGGTAATTTGATAGGGATTGCATTGAATCTGTAGATTGCCTTGGGTAGTATAGTCATTTTGACAATATTGATTCTTCCAATCCAAGAGCATGTTATGTCTTTTTGCCATTTTGTCTTCTTAACTGTATCTTTGGAAAAAGAAAAAGATTTTAATCTCAAGTTGATATTTATTATTTTTTAATACTTTGTTCTTTGGAGTATCTTTTTAAAGAAATCTTTTTCTAATCCATTTTCACAAAGATTTTATGCTATGTCTTCATTTAGAATTTTAATAGTTTTAGTTCATACATTTATATCTATAATCTTTTAAAATTGATTTTGTAAATAATGGAAAGGAAGAGTTGAGGTTCATTTTTTTCCATAGAGAGATCCAACTTTTTCAGTACCATTTTTTTTTTCTCCACTGGATAGCTTTTATAACTTTCATTGCAAATCAAACTAATCTAATATAGGTATTAAAAAATAAAAATGTGTGTGTGTGTATTGGGAGCATCTGTGGCATGCGGAAGTTCCAGGGCCAGGGGTCAAACCTATGCCACAGCAGTGATCTGGTCTGCTACACTGACCAAGCCAGATACTTAACCCCCTGCACCACAAGGGAACTCCCTGCAGTCAATTAATATTTGACAGAGGAGCCAGAGAATTCAATGGGGAAAGGATAATCACTTTAATAAATGATGCTGGGAAAGATGGATATGCAGAAAAATAAAATCGGACCCCTATATTATTACTGTTTACAAAAATTAACTTGCAGTGGGTTAAAGACTTTAACATACAACCTGATACCATAATTTCTAAAAGAAAACAGGGGAGGAAGCTTCTTGATATCAGTTTTAGCAATTATTATTATTATTTTTTATTTTATTTTTTGTCTTTTTGCCATTTCTAGGGCCACTCCTGTGGCATATGGAGGTTCCCAGGCTAGGGGTCTAATCGGAGCTGCAGCCACTGGCCTACGCCAGAGCCACAGCAACGTGAGATCCGAGCCGTGTCTGCAACCTACACCACAGCTCACGGCAACGCCGGATCCTTAACCCACTGAGCAAGGCCAGGGATTGAACCGGCAACCTCATGGTTCCTAGTCAGATTCATTAACCACTGAGCCACGACGGGAACTCCAAGTTTTAGGAATTATTTTTTTAATATGACATCCAAAGCAACAAGCAATGAAGGAAAAAAAAATAAACTATATTAAACCAAAAAGCTTCAAAGACTTTATCTAACTAAAAGACTGTATCTAACTAAAAAGCTTCTGTACAGAAAAAGGAACAATCAACAAAATGAAAGCAATATATGTAATGGAGAAAATATTTGCAAACCTTATATTGGACAATAGATTAATATCCAAAATATATAAATAACTCATGCAACTTAACAACAATAAGAAGGAGGAACCCAACTAAAGCCTGGGCCAGGGAACTGAATAGATATTTTTCCATTGAGGAAATGCAAATGGCTAATAGGTACATGAAAAGATGCTCAACATCACAAGTCATTAAGAAAATGCAAATAAAAACCATGACGAGACGTCATCTCGCACCTGTTAATATGGCTATCATCAAGAAGAGAAGAGATAATAATTGTTGGCAAAGATGTGGAGAAAAGGAAACTCTTGTACACTGTTGGTGGGAACATAAATTAGTTCAGCCACTATGGAAAACTGTGTGGAGGTTTCTCAAAAAGTTAAAAATAGAACTACAATAAGATCCAGCAATTCCACTTTTGGGTATATATCCAAATAGTATAAAAACTGGTTATCAAAAAAGATATCTGCAATCCTATGTTTACTGCAATGTTATTTCACAACAGCCAAGATACTAAAACAACCTAAGTGTCCATCAGTGGATGAATGGATTAAGAAGGTGTAGTATACATATATGATGAAATATTACTCTTCTGTGAAAAGTGTATTAAAAAAGTCTAACATATATGTGGAGTTCCACATGGAACGTGGCACAGCGGAAACTAATCCAACTAGGAACCGTGAAGTTGTGGGTTCGATCCCTGGCCTCACTTAGTGGGTTGAGGATCCGGCATTGCCATGAGCTAGGGTGTAGGTTGCAGATATGGCTTGGATCTTGTGTTGCTGTGGCTGTGGTGTGGGCTGGCAGCTGTAGCTCTGATTCGACCCCTTACCTGGGAACTTCCATATGCCACAGGTGCAGTCCTAAAAAGGCAAAAAGGCACACACACAAAAAAATTCCTACCACTAAAGCATGACCTTCTGGGATCACTACTGAATTTCCCAGGTGGTCTCTCTGTTTTTCTCTCTCTCTCTTTCACACCCCCCACCACACTAGCCATATCCCAGTCACCTCTTATATCAAGCTTTTATACTCTGGACCACTATTCCCCTGCCCCAATCACTCCTGTGCAAGGCACTAGACAACTAGAGATAGCTTCTACAACCAAGAAATTATTCAAACTAGCCAGTCCTAAGCCCACTTACCTTACCACATACAGTCCTTCCTGTAGAAACCACAATAAAAGCTCATATCCACATTTTCCTTTTACTCCTGCCTCCTGAATGATCCTGATTCTTCCCTGTGTGGTCTTGTGTGGCTTGCTGTGCTTCCTATTTCTGGGGATCTGTGAGTATAAACTTCCTTCATGACAGTCATTTCCATGTGTGTGTGTCTTATCATATCTTATTTAAAAAATCTTGGGTACTATTAAAACACAAAAAAAGTACATACCGTATGATTATTTTATATAAATTCAAAAGCATAACTATGGTGTTAGAAGTCTGGAAGGAGATGTAAGGAGGCATGAGAAGAACATCTGGTATGCTAGTAAACAGTTTTTTGACTTAGATGCTGTTGCAAGAATGTGTTCAAGTTGTGCAAATCACTCAAGTCATGTATTTACAATTTGGGCTCTTATACATATAATACGGAACAGTTGTATTATTGATCCTAGTTCTCTACTTCTCCCTGTACCACACTGTCTTTTGCCATGTAACTTTGAAATACTTTCTGAGTCTGAAATCCACCATATAACTTGATTTGGACAATAGGACAAATGGGAAGAGTGTCCTAGTTCTTGGCCTCAGCCTCCAGAGGTCTTCTGTGTTTCTTGTACTCTTACGCTTCTACTGTTGAGAGTGTATAGACATGACAGAGCTAGTTCAGTCATGCTAGGATGAAAGCCAGGTGGACAGAGCTGTCTCAGCTAAGTTTCTCCATCCAAACTCAGCCTCACTTGCTCCACAGATGAATGAGTGAGCACAGACAAGATCAGCTAAGCTTACTCTGGGACAGCCTACTTCCATCTGACTCACAGATGCGTAATCTGAAGATAAATGACTTTTAGGGGCGCAAAATGACTTTTGTTATGCAGTGAAAGCGAACTAATAATAGTAGTGGAAAAAAGATGATGAGAACCAAACTTGGGCAAACTTAGAAGAGAGGAGGAAATTAAGACAGGAGAAAGTTTATTTAAAAAGATATTCCATTGAATTGGGTTTGAAATGTCACACTGCCTGATATTGTGTGGTACCAAGAAATCTAGTTTCCTGAGTCTGCAAGCCAGCCTTCCGCCTCCCAGGAGACAGAGAAGAGGTAACCAGGAATGCACCTGGGAGGATCTGAGTTGGATAGGGTAGGGTGAAGGCGAAGGTAAATTGGTTTAGTGTGGGGTAGGGTTGAATTTGAGGTCTCTGAAGCACATCCAAGTAGAGTTGTGCAGTAGGGAGGAAATGCAGATCAGAAGCTCCTGTCTCTGCTGGAGTTCTAGATTTTGGTGTCCTCAACTAGCAGGTAGTGAATGAGGAATTTGGCACTGGATCTGTAAAGCCAGTGCAAACACAGCTCTAGGGAGTTGTGAGAGTTGATACCTGGTCACTCCATGGAGAGTGCTTCAGCCAGCATGGGTGGTTCCTACCTGGTGATCAGTGAAAACTGAAGCATGATTACAAAGTAATTTTTAATCTAAAAGGGAGGCAATAAACACCTCTTCAGCAAGCAGATGGTGCTCTTTTCTACTAAAGCATCACCATACACCACCATGTCCCAGGAATTAGGAAACATTGCCAAACTGGGCAGATGGGACAGTGTTTACCTTTCATTGGGAGAGCTGCTAGGACAGGGCAGGAGTGGATGGAGAAATACTTGAGTGGGTCTCCTGAGAGGTAGAGAGTGGGAGCTAAGGGCAAAGGATGAAGAAAGTGCCCAAGAAAGGGGAAAGAAAGAATAGGAAAGCCTGGAGTGGAGCTTGAAGTAGAGACTAGAGGAGAAAATTATAAGGATAAAGCAATCAAGGGAGGTGGAGCAAGAAGATAATGAGGGTAAACAGCAGGTGGGAAGATGAGGTCAACCTGGGAGGAGGAATCTGGAGAAAAAAGGGGTGCAAAACATATGAAGAAGTGAGTCAAAGAAGTCTGGATACTGAATCAGAGAAGGGAAGTGGAAATAGATGAAGAAGGAGAGTATGAAGAAGGAGAGAAGGGCGGCAAATACAAGAGGAGAAGCGCATCTAGGTGTTCAGAGCGCAGCCACTCTTTCAGTGGCATCATCATATGGAACTCAGTCAGCTCGAGGAGATGGGAGAGAGCTTCCTGCGGGGGAAGCCCTAGGCATTAGCCAGAGTCCCGTGGAAGAAGAGAGGCTAGGGCAGACTGACAGGATCAGTACTGGAGTCGAAATCTTGCTTCTGCACCTATACTCGGCCACCGTGACTCTTTACCAGAAGGAGACTGAGGAGGAACTAGGGCCTGGGAGAGGCTGGTACCTGCCTGGGGATGAGTATGCGGAGGAAGCACTGATGCTGAAAGTAGCCCATGAGCGCGGTGCCTTGACGCAGAAGGTCTGGGGGAAGCGGGACGTGTCTGGATTCTTGGCCCAGGGTCGCAGGAAGGATGCTGGGTTGGGTAGAAGGGGAGCGGGCGGGTGGTGAAGGAGCGCAGGGAACCGGAGGGGTTTGGGAGATGCTGGCTGGGGATGGTCCGAGTGTGGGGGCTGCGTGGCGAGCACACAGGTGTGTTAGGGCGAGAGAAAGACCACGGCTAAATCATCCCTGTGGTTTTCTCTTATTTCCTAGTCCCAGAAGTTGCAGCATTTGAGATTGATGGTTAAAGAACAAATCTTCGAAGGCCAGTTAGAGGGGGAGAACAGTGGCAGGCGATGGAGAGGGTGCGCAGGCAAAGGCGCGGATATGGGCCAACGGAAGAGGCCAGGACCTGTATTTGGTTCCATAAAAGCCTTCGTCTATTCTCCACCATGCAAAAGGGGCATCACTGCTTTGTCGAGCCAGGGCTGGCCGCCGCGAGATGGGAGGCAGGATGGAGGGGCGGGAGCCAAAGACGAAGGGGCGGACACGGGGTGTCGTTCCATAAAGGGACTGTGGGGGCCGCGCTCTCCTCTGCTCTGTCGGAAGCCACTGGCGGGGAATACGGCGCGATGCCTGTTCGCTGCCAGCAGAGCCCGGTGCTGGCGGGCAGCGCCACTTTGGCTGCCCTGGGGGCACTGGCCCTGTACTTCGCGGAGCCCTCTGGCTACGGGAAGTACACGGAGAGCCTGACGCCCGCGGCTATCCGCCTGCCAGCCCGTGCCGCCTGGTTCCTGCAGGAGCTGCCCTCCTTCGTGGTGCCCGCGGGGATCCTCGCCGGGCAGCCCCGTTCTCTCTTCGGCCCGCCTGCGACTGTGCTTCTGGGCCTCTTCTGCGCACATTACTTCCACAGGTAGCGTTTTTCCCTGAGGGAGCGGAGCGCTGCGCACTGCCAGACTCCCGGGCGTCCAGGTGCCTGGTGCGCAAGGAGCACTGCCGAGGGGCGGCGTCGGCGGCTGCTAGCCCCGCGGAGTGCGGTGCGCTGGGAGCACCTGGCGCGGCCGGGCTGTAGGTCGGACCCGGGCAAGTGGAGAAGCGATTGCGGGCAGACCCCGCCTTCACTCTCCTTGGTCTTTGGGCGCGTCTCTGGTCCGCTTCGAATCCTCTGACTACCCTGGGGAAAGAGGTTGAGCAGGGCGGGAGGCGAGCTGGAAAGCCTCAGGCTGGGCACAGCCGTTGGCCCAGACAGTTCCTTCTCCAGCTGCGTGCCCTCCCTTGTCACCTGTGGCGTCTCGCCTACCACCCCTTTTCTTTCTTCCTTCACCTTTCCTTTCCAGGGTTGGGGTGGGCTGGTTCTGGAATCTTGAGGGAGTCTAGGTATTGGCATCTTCCGAAGGAAACTCAGCGCAGGGGGACTGGATCAACGTATCTTGGTAGGGAGATGGGCAGGGCTAGACCCGGGACCTCAGTGGTGGGAAAGAACAGTGACGGAAACCCAATGGACTGAGCAAGAGCCCCACTTCTCAGGGCTCACCTTCAAGGGACCAAGCTCACCACCAACTTGTTTCAAGTTCCTCTGGCACAAAGTATGAATGCGTTGAAGTTAACTTAGAGCTCAAATGTTCTTCTGAATTTAAAGTCCCAAGTTCAGAAGAACTTTGCCTTCTGGGCTGAGAAGGAAAGACAGGAAAGAAACCAGGGATTTTCAGAATTCAGAACATAACTGCTCAGAAAGACTCAGAGGAAGGGAAGAGCGCATGATTTAGTTGCCTACCGTGTCTAGTAATTTAGCATCTGTTGTCCCATGTAGCACCCTTGTAATCTTGTGTTATGTATTTATTTATGTATTTGTTATGTATTTATTGTGACCACAGTATAGACAAAGAAACTAAGGCTATGTGAGGTTAAGTGACTGAATGAAGATGATACAACTAGTGCCCAATCAGGTTCAAATTAAACCTGGGGAAGTTCCCATGGGATGGAACTAGTATCCATGGGGATGCAGATTCCATCTCTGGCCTCCCTCAGTGCATTAAGGATCCCCCATTGCCATGAGCTGTGGTGTAGGTTGAAGACTCAGCTTGAATCTGGCTGTTGCTGTAGCTGTGGCAATAGTCAGGCAGCTGCTGTTGCTATTGGACCCCTAGCCAGCGAACTTCCAATGCCCTGAGTGAGTCCCTAAAAAGAAAAACAAACAGAAGAAATCTAAGCCTGTGGCACTCCGTGGTTCAAGGAGAAAAGAGTCCACGGATAGAGAAAAGTTGCCAGACTGAATCAAGATCTGGAGCAGAAGCACAGCTTTATTTTGAGTAGAGAATTTATAGGATCAAAAATCAAGGAAATCTATATTAGAAATTAGGGTAAAAACCTCATCTGGAAACTGAAAGGCATGGTCCTGTCACTTAAGGAAGAAACGATGCCTCATTTCAGGAAAAGGAAGCATAGAGAAACAAGTTTTAACCTGTCTTTCCTTATAATCCCTTCTTCTGTCTCTGGATTTTTTTTTTTTTAAACTGGCTAATGTTATGCAATTTTAACTGAATTCTCATTCTTTTAATAAGATAATTATTGGCAAGCAGTGAGAACTGAAATTTCATAAATGGGTGTCCATTCTGCAGATATTTTCAAACCACTTTATTTTACCCAGCTTTAGGTCATTCAGTTTGCCCTTAAAGAAAGATGTTGGGTACAAGAGAGTAGAGACCAGGTTTTGATTTCATTGTTTTGGGAAAAGACATTTGACAGAAAACTATGGTTTTATCAGACAACTGCATTTATCTTCTACCTAACTACTGTCTGTTAGCACCATAAATAATATTTTTATGAGTTCATTTCATCTTACAGTGATGATGAGTATTTTCTGACAATCCTATTAGCATAAGTTTTAGACTTGTTTTTAAAGCCAACAGGTACTTGGGCTTTAATAAATTATGACCAATATATTAAAAAACCAAGGAGTCATATGCATAAAGTGAATATTAACATACTGTCCATCTTCATCAGGGGAAAATTTAAAATAGAAATAAGAGATTTGGGGATTGGTTCTGCCTGAGGGAAAATTGCCCACTGAAAACACAACTCCGGGTGAGTGAGTTGCCTCTGAAGCATGAAAATATATTGTTTGTCCATCATTCCTTTTGTGTGAATTCTTTCTTTGAGGCTACTGGACTATTGACTCTGTTATCATTCGGAGTGCTTACAAGGGGTTATGCTCTGTGCTAAACACTATGTGAATTATCTACTAATCCTCATACCAGCCCATTTAAGTGGGCACTATTATCACCCCTATTTTGCACATGGGAAATGGGGGGGTGGGTGGGCAAGAAATGGTTAAGTAATTTGCCCAAGGTCACACAGTAACCAGGGAGCCAGGGTTCAGACCTAGGGAGTTTGAATCCAGATCTCAGGTCCTTAGCTTCCATGATAAACTGTTTTATATTTGTTTTTGTTGCCCCATTCTTGCCTTTTAAATACTAGTATTTAGGCTTAAAATTGATTTTTTAAATTATAAAAATAATGAACATTTACTAAAAAAAATGGGAAGTAAAAAGTAGAAAAATTCCCATAATTTCAAAATGTTAAGTATATTATTATTATTATTATTATTATTTTGCTTTTTAGGGCTGCAGGTGCCACATATGGAAGTTACCTGGCCAGGGGTTGAATTGGAGCTGCAGCTGTTAGCCCACACCACAGCCACAGCAATATGAGAGCCAAGCTGCCTCTGTGACCTACACCACAGCTCATGGTGACATGGAATCCTTAACCCAGTGAGGGAGTCCAGGGATGGAACCTGCATCCTTATGAATACTAGTTGGGTTCTTTACCACTGAGCCTCAACAGGAACTCCTGGGTATATTAATTTTTAATATTTTGGAACATTGCTGTCAGGGCTTTTTTTTTCTCATTAGATTTTTCTACATGCTCGCTATATTGAATACATACAGATTTTAGTTCTGCTCAATTACTTTTCATAATAAATATTTTCCACATTATCATAAAATCTTTGTCAATATCATCTTAGTGGTTGCTTGTTATTTCATGTAAAAGCAATAATTTACCTATCCATTATTTTATAGTTTTAAATAATTCTAATTAAATTTTAGTATAATTTATATTAAATAGGCATTTAATTTGCCTTTTTGTTTTGGCTTGGTTAAATAAAGCTGTGATGTACATTTTTTGCACCTAAATTCTTTTCAGAAGCCATGGCTGTTCTCTTAGTCAGGATTCTAAGAAGTGGTTCAAAAGTTGTGAATATTTTTCCACTGAAGTTGTAGGGATTATTTGGCTCAATAGTGAGGGTACACGAAGGAAAAAGCATAAAGATGCCTTGACTTTACATTTGTCCTATGCATAGCTATGACACAGAGACTACAATGGAGGGACAGGGGTTCAGGAGAAGGCTGGCTCAGCTGTAACTTAGACTCCTTTGCAAAATGTGCCTTGTTCGAAAAGCAATATGTCCCATTGGATGGAAGGTAAAACTGCACTTTTTTCACACAAGGGCAAGGATTTTTGTCTCATTTGTTTTTGTCTCAGCCATTTATTCATGGTCGTGTGCTCCGTGTATGGAAGAGTGCTGGTACATAGTTGGTACTCACTAAAATTTGTTGACTGAACTGACATCAGTACAGGCAGTCAGAATTGTGGGAGAACTAACAATTACTTACAAATCATTGCTGAGAGTGCATGGCTAAGTCAACTCAGATCATTCTCTTCCCCTCAGAATCTATTATTGTGGACGTTGGATGGTTTAGCAACATGAAAATGACTGCTGTGTAAGCATGTTGCCTAATTCCACTGCTAAAGTTGCTTGAAGTCAGAATTACCTCACCTCTCGTTGACCTTGACTACAGCCTGGAATGATCCTTTGCCCACATTCCTTGATTGATCATTTTCTCAAGATGCCTTGGTGCCTTATGCAATGGTCGTTCCACCAATTATGCTTGTAGAAGCTGATTTTTTTTTATTAAGATGTGGGTGTGACCTTGGTATGTGGATGAAAAAGAAAAATCTCTTTTCAAGTGAAAGTGACTATATTGTGAAAAGTTGCTGGCATTGTGACCTTCCACATTGTACATCCAGAAGCAGAGTGTAATGCACACATTAGAGTCCATCTGAATTTATTTTTGCTTTTTATTTAAAAAAAATTTTAAATAATTTTTATTTTTTCCATTATAGTTGGTTTACAGTGTTCTGTCAATTTTCTACTGTACAACAAAGTGACCCAGTCTCACACATACGCACACATGAACATATATTTATGCTTTCCTTTTCTTACATTATCCTCTATCACAAATGACTAGATATAGTTCCCAGTGCTGTACAGCAGGCTCTCATTGCTTATCCATTCCAAAGGCAATAGTTTGCATATATTAACCCCAGGTTCCCAGTCCATCCCACTCCCTCCCCCTCTGCCTTGGCAACCACAAGTCTATTCTCCAAGTCCATGAGTTTCTTTTTTGTGGAAAGGTTCATTTGTGCTATACATTAGATTCCAGATATGTGATATCATACGGTATTTATCTTTCTCTTTTTGACTGGCTTCACTTAGTATGAGAGTCTCTAGTTGCATCCATGTTGCTGCAAATGGCATTATTTTGTTCTTTTTATGGCTGAGTAGTATTCCATTCTGTATATATACCACATCTTCTTAATCCATTCGTCTGTCGGTGGACATTTAGGTTGTTTCCAGGTCTTGGCTATTGTGGAAAGTGCTGCAGTGAACATGTGGGTGCATGTATCTTTTTCAAGGAAAGTTTTGTCCAGATATATGCCCAAGAGTGGGATTGCTAGATCACATGGTAGTTCTATATTTAGTTTTCTGAGGTACCTCCATACATACTGTTCTCCATAGTGGTGGAACCAGCTTACATTCCCACCAACAGTGCGGCAGGGTTCCCTTTTCTCCATACCCTTGCCAGCATGTGTTATTTGTGGACTTAGTGATGGCCATTCTGACTGGTGTGGGGTGGTACCACATAGTAGTTTTGATTTGCATTTTTCTAATAATCAGTGATGTTAAGCATTTTTTCAAGTGCTTGTTGGCCATCTGTATATCTTCTTTGGGGAAATGTCTATTTAAGGTCTTTTTTCCCCCATTTTTCAATTGGGTTGTTGGCTTTTTTTGCTGTTGAGTTGTATAAATTGTGATTAAGCCCTTGTCAGTTGCATTATTTGAAACTACTTTCTCCCACTCTATAGGTTGTCCTTTTGTTTTTTTTTTTAATGGTTTACTTTGTCAGTTTGATTAGATTCCCACTGGCTTATTTTTTCTTTTATTTCTTTTGCTTTGGGAGACTGACCTGAGAAAACATTGTAAGGTCGATGTCAGAGAATGTTTTTGCCTATGTTCTCTTCCATGAGTTTGATGGTGTCTTTTCTTATGTTTAAGTATTTATGCCATTTTGAGTTTATTTTTGTGCATGGTGTGAGGTTGTGTTCCAGTTTCGTTGGTTTACATGCAGCTGTCCAGTTTTCCCAGCACCACTTGCTGAACAGACTGTCTTTTTCCCATTTTATCTTTCCTCCTCTGTTGAAGATTAATTGACCATAGATGTCGGGGTTTATTTCTGGGTTCTCTATTCTGTTCCATTGGTCTGTATATCTCTTTTGGTACCAGTACCACACTGTCTTGATTACTTTAACTTTGTGATATTTCCTGAAGTCTAGGAGAGTTATGCCTTCTGCTTGGTTTTGGTTTCTCAGGATTGCTTTGGCAATTCTGAGTCTTTTATGACTCTGTATAAATTTTTGGATTGTTTGTTCTAGTTCTGTGAAAAATGTCATGGGTAATTTGGTAGGGATTACATTGAATCTGTAGATTGCTTTGGGCCATATGGCCATTTTTACAATATTAATTTTTCCAACCCAGGAACATGGAATATCTTTCTATTTCTTTGAATCATCTTTATTTTCCTTGCTTGATATTTTATAGTTCTGAGCATATAAGTCTTTTACCTCTTTGGTCAGGTTTATTCCTAGGTATTTAAATATTTTGGGTACTATTTAAATGTTATTGTATTTTTATATTCCTTTTCTAATACTTCATTGTTATTAGTATATGGAAATGCATTTGATTTTTTGAATGTTAATCTTGTATCCTGTTACTTTGCTGAATTTGTTGATCAGTTTGAGAGTTTTTGTGTGGAGTCCTTAGGGTTTTCAATATATGGTATCATGTTATTTGCATACAGTGACAGTTTTACCTCTTTTCTTCCAATTTGAACACCTTTTATTTCTTTTGTTTATCTGATTTCTGTGTCTAGGACTTCCAATACTATGTTGATTAAAAGTGGTGAGAGTGGGCATCCTTGTCTGGTTCCAGATTTGAGTGGGAAGCTTTTCTCCATTGAGTATTATTTTTGCAGTGGGTTTATCATAAATGGCTTTGATTATGTTAAGGTATGTTTCTTCTATACCCACTTTGGTAAGAGTTTTCATCATAAATGGATGTTGGACTTTGTCAAAAGCTTTTTTCCATCTATTGAGATGATTATGTGGTTTTTGACTTTTCTTTTTTTAATGTCATGTGTAACATCGATTTGTATATGTTGAACCATCTTTGTGAACCTTGAATGAATCTCACTTAGTTGTGTCATATGATCTTTTTGATATGTTGTTGGATTTGGTTGGCTAAAATTTTGTTGAGAATTTTTGCATCTATATTCATCAAAGGTATTAGCATATAATTTTCTTTTTTCATAGTATCTTTGTCTGGGTTTGGTATTAGGGTGATATGATTTCATAGAATGTCTTTGGAAGTGTTCATTCTTCTTCAGTCTTTTGGAAAAGTTTAAGGAGGATGGGTATAAGTTCCTCTTTGTATGTTTGGTGGAATTTGGCTGTGAAGCCATCTGGTCCTGGACTTTTATTTGTAGGGAGTGTTTTTATGACATATTCAATTTCATTTCCAGTGATTGGTCTGTTTAGTTGATCTATTCTTGATTCAATTTTGGCAGGCTATAAGTCTCTAGAAAGTTGTCAATTTCTTCTAGGTTGTCAAATTTGTTGGCATATAATTGTTCATAGTATTCTCTTATGGTTTTCTGTATTTCTCCAGTATCCATTGAGATTTATCCTTTTTCATTTCTTATTTTGTTTATTTGTTTTTTTCTCACCTCTTGGTGAATCTGGCCAGAGGTTTGTCAATTTTGTTTACCTTTTCAAAGGACAAGGTCTTGGTTTTATTGATTTTTTTTCTATTCTTTTTTGAATCTCTATTTTATTGATTTCTTGTCTGATCTTTATGATTTCCTCCCTTCTGCTGATTTAAGGTTTTGTTTGCTCTTCTTTTTCTAATTCATTTAGGTGGTGGGTTAAGTTGTCAATTTGAGATTTTTCTTCTTATTTGAGGAAGGTCTGTATCACTATGAATTTCCCCCAAGGACTGCTTTTTCAGCATCCCATAGATTTTGAATGGTTGTGTCTTCATTATCATTTGTCTTGAAGTATTTTTTAATTTCCTTCTTGATTTCCTCATTGACCCATTGGTTTTTTGGTAGCATGTTGTTTAGTCTCCATGTAGTCAGTTTTTTTTCTCATTTTTTCCCTGTGATTGACGTCTGGTTTCATGCCATTGTGGTCAGAGAAGATACCTGAAATAATTTCTAGTCTCTTAAATTTGTTGAGATTAGCTTTGTGCCCCAGTATGTGATTGATCCTTGAGAATGTTCCATATGCACTTGGGAAGAATGTATAGTCTGATTTTTTTGGATGTAATGTCCTAAAAATATCAATTAAGTCTAACTTTTCTGTTGTGTCCTTTAGGATCTCTGTTGCCTTACTGATTTTCTGTCTAGGGGATCTGTCCATTGATGTGAGTGGGGTGTTAAAGTCTCCTACTATTATTGTATTCCCATCAATTTCTCCTTTTATGTCTATTAGTATTTGTCATATGTATTTGGGTGCTCCTATATTAGGGACATATATATTGATGATTGTAATGTCCTCTTTTTGAATGGATCCTTTTATCACTAAATAGTGTCCTTCTTTTTCTTTATGGCTTTTATTTTAAAGTCTCTTTTGTCTGAGATGAGTATTGCAACTCCTGCTTTCCTGTCTTGTCCATTGGCATGAAATATCTTTTCCCATCCCCTCATTTTCAATCTATCTGTGTCCTTTGCCCTAAGGTGAGTTTCTTGTAGGCAGCAGATTGAAGGTTTTTACTTTTTTATCCAATCTGCCACTCTGTGTCTTTTAATTGGAGCATTAAGTCCATTGACATTTTAGGTAATTATGGATAAATATGTATATATTGCCATTTTAAACCTTATTTTCCAGTTGATTCTATGATTCTCCTTTGTTCCTTTCCTTTTTGGTTGGATGATTTCCATTTATTTTATGCATGTGTACTTTTCTTTTTAGTTTTTGTGAATGTAGTGTTTGGCTTTGATTTGTGGTTGCTCTGTTTTTTAAGTATGTTAACCCCTTCCTATATTTGCTTGCTTTAGCCTGATAGTCATATAGGCTCAAACACATTCTTAAAAAAAAGAGTCTAGATTTTCTTATTTTGGTTCTCCACATTCTATGATTTTAAAGTCCTTTTTTTAACATCTTCATGTTTGTCCTTTTGTTGTTCTTTGTGTTTATAGTCACTTTTACTACATTTGTTTTTTTCCCTTTTATATCTGTATACTGGCTTAAGTGATTACTTTCCAGTTGTGATGTCCGGCATCCTATTTCTTCTTAACTCTTTTTTATTTAGAGAAGCCCTTTCAGTATTTCTTTTAGAATGGGTTTAATATTGCTGTACTCTTTTAGCTTTTGTTTGTTGGAAAAATTCTTTATTTCTCCTTCTATTTTAAATGATATTCTTTCTGGGTTGAGTATCCTAGGCTGCAAAATTTTCCCTTTTAGAACTTTGAAAATATGTTGCTACCCTCTTCTGAAATTTGTGTTTCTGTAGATAAATCAGCTGACAGCCTTATGGGTGTTCTCTTATAATTAATACTTTGTGTTTCTCTTGCTGTTTTAAGAATCTTCTCTTTAACTTTTGCCATTTTTATTATAATATGTCTTGGTGTGGGCCTGTTTGGGTTCAACTTGTTTGGGGTGCTCTGTGCTTCCTGTATCTTGATATCTGTTTTCTTTAGATTTGGAAAGTTTTCAGACATAATTTCTTCGAAAATATTTACAATCCCCTTTTCTTTTTCTTCTCCTTTTGGAATTTGTATTACGCATAGATTGGCTTGCTTATATTATCCCACAGATCTGTTATATTGCTTTCATGTTTTTTTCTTTTGGTTTTCTGTCTGCTGTCCTGATTGGGTGATTTCCATTATTCTATCTTCCACATCACTAAAATTTATTTCTCTGCATTATTCATTCTGTCCTTTAGTTCCTTTAGCTCAGTTTGCATCTCTGCAAATGAATTTTCTAATTTTCCTTGGTTCCTGCTTATATTTTCTAGTTCCTTTCTAAATCAATCTGCATTACTGTTTATATCCACTCTTAATTCCTTGATATTCAGCCTTAATTCCTTCAGTATTTTCACTATCTCCCTTTTGAACTGAGTGTCTATTAAACTGCAGAGGTCTGTTTCATCGTTTGCTGCTTTAGTCCACCTGAATTTAGAGAACTTTCCTGGGGTTAAATGCTGAAACCAATGACTTTTCCTGTTCAGTCAAATGAAATGATGGCCTCAATTAGAGGCCTATTTGCTGGGTTCCTCAGTTCATTCTCCAACAGCATGAATTCTTCCCTATCCTCAAGGTTCAGAAGGATCTTTCAGGTATCACTTCCTCCAAGAAGCCTTTTCTGAGTCCTTTCTTCTTTGGAAATCAAGTAAGGGTACCATTCCTTGGGTTTTCATAGCAGCCAGTGTGGCCTTCCTGGGAGGTCATAATTCTCTGTTAAGGAAACTTTACATCTGTCCAGCCTCCTCACTTTATAGAAGCAGACCACCACAAAGTTTAGTGAATTGGGGCAAGGAGGGGACTGGAACTTGAGTCTTCTGAGGTGCCCTATTAGTGCTTCTCTAATCTCATTAAAAGTGCAGATGGCTCAAATATTCAGAAGTAATCAAACCTCACAAATGAAATTACTTATTGTCTGAGAATTAGAATGATAATTAATGCTGACACTGGAAACCATTTAAACACATCTTTCCTCACACGTGGAGAAGAAAGGCCTTGGGCAGAATAAACCAAATTCTTGTGGTTCATGTGTTAAGGACATTCATGAAACATAATTTGGATTAATTAATATTAACTGAAAGATTCTTTAAAATGAGGGTCAGCAAAATTTTTCTGTAAAAAGCCAGATAGTAGCTATTTTAGACGTGACACTCATACAGGCTGTGTCGCAGCTACCCAATTCTGCTGTTGTAGCGTGAAAACAGCCACAGAAATTATTGTAGACAAATGAGTGTGGTAATATCCCAATAAAACTTTATTTAAAAAATAGACAGTGTGCTACATTTGGCCTGTGGGTCATAGTTTGCCAGCCCCTCCTTAAAACCATGAGCTGTGTTGCTTTACATTCAGTGCCCTGGTGATCCTATTATAAAACTTTGTTAAATTCAGGAGTAAAGCAGTGAGCCTATTCTAGAGAAATTCTGCTACATTTATCTAGGAACTTGGTAGTAAACCTTATTTTCTGAGAATTCCTGGGTTCCAAGTCCCTTATTTGTACTTTATGGGAAATAGGAGTCTTGGAGTTTACGTTCTAAATGGGATGACATCATAAGCACATCTGAAACCTGTATAGCTATGTTTGCCAAAAATGTAAACAAACTTTAGAAATCTTGACCACTTTTATCATATGGAAGAAAGGACCAACTTCTTTTTTTTTGTCTTTTTGCCATTTCTAGGCCCGCTCCCTCAGCATATGGAGGTTCCCAGGCTAGGGGTCAAATTGGGGCTATAGCTGCCAGCCTACACCAGAGCCACAGCAACGCGGGATCTGAGCTGCAACTGCGACCTACACCACAGCTCACAGCAACGCCAGATCCTTAACCCACTGAGCAAGGCCAGGGGTCGAACCTGCAACCTCATGGTTCCTAGTCAGATTCGTTAACCACTAAGCCATGACAGGAAATCCTTGATTGCTTTAAAATTAGTTTAATGGCACTTACAAAAAACAAACAAGATAAGGAAATAGTGATCCAAACTGGTGAAGTGATGTATATGAAGTTACATGGTGAGGAAGGGGCAGAGTGGGGCTTGAACCTAGGTCTCCTGTTTATTTGTCAGGGTTCTACATGTGCAGAACTATGCTGGGTCCAATGGGAGCACACAAAAAAGTACAATAGCTGGTGCTTGTCTTCTAGGAGGAAGGCAGGAAAATGCTTCATAGTGTGCCTGACACTCTTTCTGCTGTGAAAGTTTGGTGGTGGCATTGTCAGTGTGAAGCCCAGGAGGGGTGGGAAATTGCATATTGAGAGACAAGTGGATCACGGTCCCCGATGGGGACCATGGTCATGCCACTGAACATGCTGAAGTCTCTGGTGCCTCTGTGTTTTAGTGTGCATGGAACAGTGGGCAGATGGGTGGGTGGGCTTTGAATAAATGGAACCCCTCTCCCCCACTCAAGTTCATAATCAACTGAGACATAGAGCCAGGAATTAGGCAGCTAGAGGCAAATGACCACGCCTATTAGTGGTGAAACTGGTTTGGAGCAACATGGCTTCCATTTGGGATCCTAACAGCAGTCTCTCAAAAATACTCAGCAACAACTATGGCTAATTATAAACCTTTCCCAAGGGTGAGCAGAATGGGAGAAGGGCTGAGCAGCACACACCTCTTGAGAGGTCCTGCTTTTAAATTTACCAATCAGGTAATTCACTTCTCCTTTCCTGAGGGGGAGTGAGGGAGAGTGGAAAGGCCAAAAGGGGTACTCAGATGAGGGGCCCTCAGAAAGCAGGAGGGGGAACAGAAATGTTTTCTGTTGCTAGATAGAATACAAAAGTTGTCTACCTATTGATTTTTGCCAGAGCCTGGCAACTTGGTTCTGGAACCTGGGGCACTTCCCAGTCTGCGTTTTGATTCCTTGCCATGTATGGCAACAGGGACATCAAAGACTAGTCTCAAGTTGTTTAAAAAGTTGCTGTGCTCAACCCAGCAGCCTTTAAGAAGACTCAGCTCAGCATGGGAACTCTGAATTTTAAAACCCTCTGAACTGGGGCCAACAGTGCAATTTGCCTTCCATTTGGTTATGGAAGAGGGATAAGGAAAGGGGAAACCAATATTTATTGAGCTCTGGGTGTTCCTGGAATTATGTTACGTATCTTACATCAATTACCTCATTTTGTCCTTGAGACAGTCACTGTTGTTAACACAATCTCACAAGTGACGGTACTCTGATTGCACTGAGTAGTGAGAGTGAGTCCGAGTGATGGGCAAGCACTTGAGCTGGTCCTCAAAGAATGCTCTATTCCCAGATTTGTGGGTGGGAATGAGATGTTCTGTCAAGAAAAGGGGCTGTCTGGTGATCTTTGACTTAAAATCGCCCTGTGTTCCATATGTACTCCACCTTAAAATACCTCTCCTCTTTTTAACACCAGATATCTTTTGTATCTGTATCATAATATCTGATCCTACTTATCCAAGCCTTAAATCAGGTCTTGGCCATTTTCAGAATTCTTCCATTATACTTGCTTCATGATGTCAAGGCTGATCCTAAAATTTACTGTGAAGAAAATAAGGCAATTTGCTTGTGGCATTTTTCCCTACTTGACCATGAAAAATCCCCAGATCCTTTTCTGGTTATAGTCTCTGTCTCTCTCTCCTGCCTTTATCTGCCCTCTTTCAACAGCAATACTTGGTCTCACGTCAGTCACTCAGTGAATGTTCTTTACGTTCCTAACTTTACTAACCCAAAGCTACCTACCTGGTAAACAAATCTAAATACTAGAGTACTGAGTCTTTTTTCTCTTATTATTGAGTTTTGAAAATTCTTTGAATATTCTAGATACAAGTTCTTTACCAGATATATGCTTTGTAAGTATTTTCTCCCAGTCTGTGTGGCTTTTTTTCCTTCCATTTTCTTAACCATATCTTTTGAAAAGCAGAGATGTACAATTTTTGATGAAGTCCAATTTTTCTATGTTTTCATACAATTAGATCTAAGAAATCTTTGCCTAATCTAAGTTCACATGGGTTTTCCATTAGGTTTTCTTATAGAAGATTTAGTTTTAGGTTTTACATTTGTGTCTATGACCCATTTTGAATTAATTTTTATAGAGGGTTAGAAATACAAATCAAATTTCTTTTATTGCATATGGATGTTTAATTGTTCCAGTACTATTTGTTGAAAATACTTCTATTTCTCTAATGAAATTGCTCCTGCACTTCAAGATACGAACAAATATTTGCTAAAAAAAAGTATGAGGAATTCTTATTGTGGGTGTGGCTCAGTGGTAATGAACCCAACTAGTATCCATGAGGATGCAGGCTCGATCCCTGGCCTTGCTCCATGGCTTAAGGATCTGGTGTTGCCATGAGCAACAGAGGTGGCTGGATCCTGAATTGCTGTGGCTGTGGCATAGGCTGGCAGCTGTAGCTCTGATTCAACCCCTAGCCTGGGAACTTCCATATGCCAGGAGCGCAGCCTTAAAAAGCAAAAAGAAAAGAAAACATATGAATGACAGATAAAAATGGGAAAAGATAAGTAACATCATTAGTAGGGAAATGCCTATTAGACTACTTCAATACCACAATGCATCCACTAGAATGGCTAAAGTAAAAAGACTGGCCATACCAAGTGCTGGTGAGGATGTGGAAGAACTAGAATGCTTATACATTGGTTGATGGGAATATAAAATGGCAATCACTTTGGAAAACATTTTGACAGTCTCTCAAAAAATTAAACATAAACCTACCCATTCCATTGCTAACTCTTTTTCCAAGCAAAATAAAATCACATGTAGATACAAAGACTTGTATACAAATGTTTTTAGCACCTTTATTTGTAGTAGCCAAAGACTGGAAACAACCCAAATGTCCAACAAGTGAATGGGTAAACAAATTGTGGTATAACCGTATAAGAGAACACTACTCAGCAATAAATATGTGTGAAATACTGATGTGAGTTGCAGTATGGATGAAACTCAAAATAAGTATTCTGGGTAAAGAAGTCAAGCAAAAAGAGAGTGCCTTCTTTATGACTCTCTTTATGTAAAATTCCATGAAAATTCAAACTAACCTGTGGTACATGAAGTACATTAGTGGTTTCCTAGGGACAAAGTACATTAGTGGTTTCCGAGGGACAGAAGGTTGAGATCATTAAGAGTATGAGCAAACTTTTGGCAGAGATGGATGTGTTCATTATTTTGATATCATAATGGTTTTAAAATTTATTAAATTGTATACTTTAAATATGTGAAATTTATTGTTGGTTATACCTCAATAAAGATTAAAAAAAAACTGTAGGTAGGCCTATGAAAAAATTGTGTGTCTGGTGCTGTTTCAGTGAGAATTGTTCAAACTTCTGTGACACTAATCTGGTAGTGTTTAACAATAGCTGAAAAGCAGTTCACTTTTTTCCCCTGGGAATTTTTCTTGGTGGAAATACTCAAGGGAAATTGTCCAGAAGAAAGAAATCAATTTACCCAAAGTTATAGTGCTCTATAACTTTGCAAATATATTTACTATTCACAACTAATCAATGTGATTGAATATTTGGTATATTTCAAAATAAATATTAGCTTCTTGGACTATATCTAGAGATGGAAATAAGTATATATAGTCGTTTAGTGAAAAATATCACACCATGAATATGCTCTGAATAAATCCACATCAACATGTATGAATTAGTATTGGATAATTTTTAGAATGTAAAGTGATGTGACTAGCTGATACTTTTGGTTTGTAGATTTTTATGTAATATTTTCAATATTTCATGTATATATTTCACTATACCTAATATAAAAAATAATAATGGTATTATAAGATTTAAAAAATTACCTTGCAAACTGACCATGCAATTAAATGTCAGTAGAAACCAAGACATTTTTACAAGTATGTACTGCTTTGAGGGAAAAGTCACCATTAATGTGTAAGATCTCCACCACTAAGTTACTGTGACATCATCAATATCATAACTCTCATATTGATCCTTTGAGTTATGAGGTTGAAGATCCCTTAAAATGTAATCATGTTACCTGGTAAAGTGTCCATACTCAAATATCCTTTTAATATCCATAGAATACATGGGGATGCCACCTCTCTCATTCTTTTTATTTTTTGTTTTTTTGGTCATACCCACAGCTTGTGAAAGTTGCCAGGCCAGGGACTGAACCACTAGAGGGCCGCTGCAGTGACACTGTCAGATCCTTGACCCTCTGGGCAAGAAGGGAACTCCAGCTTTCTCATTCTTGAAATGGTAATTTATGTCTTCTCACTTTCCCCCCTAAGCTGTCTAACTAGAGTGAGACCAACTTTATGGGTCTTTTCAAGGAAATAGATTTTGGTTTTATTGGGTTTCTCTATTAATTCTGTTTCTTATTTGTTTTCTGATTTGATCTTTATTACTGTTATTTAAATTTTTTTATTACTCAATGAATTTATTACATTTATAGTTGTACAGTGATCATCACAATCCAGTTTTATAGGATTTCCATCTCACAACCCCAGCGCATCCCCCCACCCCCCGAACTGTCTTTGGAAACCATAAGTTTTTCAAAGTTTGTGAGTCAGTATCTGTTCTGCAAAGAGGTTCATTCTGTCCTTTTTTCAGATTCCACATGTCAGTGAAAGCACTTGATGCTGGTGTCTCATTGTATGACTGACTTCACTTAGCGTAATAATTTCTAGGTCCATCCATGTTGCTAAAAATGGCGATATTATGTTCCTTTTAATGGCTGAGTAATATTCCATTGTGTATAGGTACACCATCTTCTGGATCCACTCCTCTGTCGATGGACACTTAGGTTGTTTCTATGTCTTGGCTATTGAAAATAGTGCTGCAATGAATAATGGAGTACATGTGTCTTTGCAAGTCATGGTTTTCTCTGGATAGATGCCCAGAAGTGGGATTGCTGGATCAAATGGTAGTTCTATTTTCAGTTTTCTGAGGAAACTCCATACTGTTTTCCACAGTGGTTGCACCAATTGACAGTCCCACCAACAGTGTACTAGGGTTCCTTCTTCTCCACACCCTCTACAGTACTTATTGTAGTTTGTAGACTTTTGGATGATGGCCATTCTGGGTGGTGTAAGGTGGTACCTCAGAGTGGTTTTGATTTGCATTTCTCTAAGAATGAGTGATGTTGAACATCTTTTCATGTGTTTTTTGGCCGTCTGTATGTCTTCTTTGGAGAACTGTCTGTTTAGATCTTCTGCCCATTTTTTGATGGGGTTGTTTGTTGTTTTGGTATGGAGCTGCAGAAGGTGTTTATAAATTTGGAGATTAATCCCTTGTCAGTCAATTCATTTGCAAAAATTTTCTCCCATTCTGTGGGTTGGGTTGTCTTTTTGTATTGTTTCGGGTTTACTTTGCGTGCAGAAACCTTTAAGTTTGATTAGGTCCCATTTGTTTATTTTTGTTTTTATTGTCATTACCCTAAGAAGTGGATCTGAGAAGATGGTGCTGTTGTTTATGTCAGAGAGTGTTTGGCCTATGTTTTCCTCTAAGAGTTTTATAGTGTCTGGTCTTATATCTAGGTCTTTAATCCATTTTGAGTTTATTTTTGTGTATGGTGTTCGGGAGTGTTCTAATTTCATTCTTTTCCATGTGGCTGTCCCATTTTCCCAGCACCACTTATTGAACAAGCGATCCTTTCTCCATTGTATGTTCTTGCCTCCTTTGTCATAGATTAGTTGGCTGTAGGTGTGTGAGTTTAATTCTGGACTTTCTGTCCTGTTCCACTGATCTCCATGTCTGTCTTTGTGCCAGTACCATATGGTTTTGATGATTGTTGCTTTGTAGTATGGTCTGAAGTCAGGGAGCCTGATTTGTCCGGCTCCATTTTTCTTTTTCAGGATGTCTTTGGCTATTCTGGGTCTTTTGTGCTTTCAAACAAAGGTTAAAATATATTGTTCGAGTTCTGTGAAAAATGTCCTTGGTAATTTGATAGGGATTGCATTGAATCTGTACATTGCTTTAGGTAGTATAGTCATTTTGATAATATTAACTCTTCCAATCCACGAGCATGGTATGTCTTTCCATCTATTTGTGTCATTTTTGATTTCGTTCATCAGCATCTTATAGTTTTCAGAGTACAGGTCTTTTGTCTCTTTAGGTAGGTTTACTCCTAGGTATTTTATTCTTTTGGATGCGCTGGTAAACAGGATTGCTTCCCTAATTTCTCTTTCTGCTCTTTCCTTGTTAGTGTATAGAAATGCAATTGATTTCTGTATTTAAATTTGGCGACTTTGCCAAATTCATGGATGAGCTCGAACAGTTTTCTGGTAGAGTCTTTAGGATTCTGTAGGTATAGTATCATGTCATCTATAAATAGTGATAGTTTGACTTCTTCCTTTCCAATTTGGATTCCTTTTATCTCTTTTACTTCTCTGATTGCTGTGGCTAGGACTTCCCAAACTATGTTGACTAGAGGTGGTGAGCACAGACATCCTTGTCTTGTTCCTGATCTCAGCAGGAATTCTTTCAGCATTTCACCATTGAGAATGATGTTTGCTGTGGGTTTGTCATATATGGCCTTTATTATGTTGAGGTAGGTTCCCTCTGTGCCAACTTTCTGATGGGTTTTTATCAGAAATGGGTGCTGGATTTTTGTCAAAGGCTTTTTCCACATCTTTTGAGAGAATCGCATGGTTTTTATACTTCAGTTTGTGAATGTGGTGTATCACACTGATGGATTTGTGGATATTGAAGAACCCTTGCATCCCTGGGCTAAATCCCACTTGATCATGATGTACAGTCCTTTTGATGTATTGTTATGCAGTTCGCTAGTATTTTGTTGAGGATTTTTTCATCAATGTTCATCAGTGAAATTGGCCTGTAGTTTTCTTTTTTTGTGGTGTCTTTGTCTGGTTTTGGTACCAGGGTGATGGTGGCCTCATAGAATGAGTTTGGGAGTATCTCTTCCTCTGCAGTTTTTTGAAATAGTTTTGGAAGGAGAGGTGTTAGCTCTTCTCTTAATGTTTGATAGAATTCACCTGTGAAGCCATCTGGTCCTGGACTTTTGTTTGTTGGAAGTTTTTAAATCACAGTTTCAATTTCAGGTCTTGTGGTTGGTCCATTCATCTTTTCTATTTGATCTTGGTTTAGTCTTGGAAGATTGTACCTTTCTAAGAATGTGTCCATTTCTTCTAGGTTTTCCATTTTATTGGCGTACAGTTGCATATAGTAGTCTCTTATGATCCTTTGTATTTCTGTGGTGTCTGTTGTTACTTCTCCTTTTTCATTTCTAATTTTATTGATTTGAGTCCTCTCTCTTTTTTTCCTGATAAGTCTGGCTAAGGGTTTATCAATGTTGTTGATCTTTTCAAAGAACCAGCTTTTCATTTCATTGATCTTTTCTATGGTTTTCTTTGTTTCTATTTCATTGATTTCTGCTCTGATCTTTATGATTTCTTTCCTTCTACTAACTTTAGGTCTAGTCTGTTCTTCTCTCTTGAGCTGCTTTAGATGTAAAGTTAGCTTGTTTATTTGGGCTTTTTCTTGTTTCCTGAGGTGGGCTTGTATTGCTCTAAACTTTCCTCTTAGAACGGCTTTTGCTGCATCCCATAGGCTTTGGAGTGTCGTATCTTTGTTGTCATTTGCTTCTAGGTATTTTTTAATTGCCTCTTTGATTTCTTCAGTGATCCATTGGTTGTTTAGTAGCATATTGTTTAGTCTGCACGTGTTTGTGTTTTTTGCAGTTTTTTCTTGTTGATTTCCAGTTGTATAGCGTTGTGGTCGGAAAAGATGCTTGATATGATTTCAATTTTCTTAAAGTTGCCGAGGTTTGATTTGAAGCCCAGGATGTGATCAGTCTTAGAGAATGTTCCATGTGTACTTGAGAAGAATGTGTATTCTTGTGTTATTGTCGATTTGTCCATTTAAGATTGTTAGCAGTTGCTTTATATATTGTGGTGAACCTATGTTGGGTGTGTAGATATTTAAAATTGTTATATCTTCTCTTTATTGATTCTTTGATCATTATGTAATGACCTTCTTTGTCCCTTAAGATATTCTTCATTTTAAAGTCTATTTTGTCTGTTATGAGTATTGCTACTCCAGCTTTCTTTTGATTCCTATTTGCATGGAATATTTTCTTCCATCCTCTCACTTTCAGTTTGTATGTGTCCCTAGAAGTGAAGTGGGTCTCTTGAAGACAGCATATATGTGGGTCTTGTTTTTGTATCCATTCAGCCAGTCTCTGTCTTTTGGTTGGGGCATTGAGTCCATTAACATTTAAGTAGTTATTGATATGTATGTTCTTATTGCCATTTTATTAATTGCTTTGGATTTGTTTTTGTTGCTCTTTTTTCTTCCCTTCTTCTCTTGTTCTCTCCTCTTCTGGTTTGATGACTCTCTTTAGTGTTGTATTTGAGTTGATTTTTCTTTGTGTATCAGTTGTAGATTTTTGGTTTGCAGTTATTCTGAAGTTTTGATATGAGTCTATATGTAAATGAGATTGTTTTAAGTTGTTGTTCTCTTAATTGCATGTGCATCTCCAGTGTCCCACATTTGAACCCACCTCTTCTGATGATTTCTGATTTTGGTGTCATAATTGTGCATGAATGATTTTGTATCTTTACTGTACATATATCTTTACTGATGAGCCTTGTCATTTGTGGTATTTTTGTTTCCTGTTGTGCCCTTTTCTTTTCTGCCTAGAGATGTTCCTTTAGTATTTGTTGTAAGGCTGGTTTAGTGTTGCTGAGTTCTCTTAGCTTCTGCTTATCTGTGAAGCTTTTGATTTCTCCTTCAAAACTGAATGAGAGCCTTGCTTGGGAAAGTAATCTTGGTTGGAGGTTTCTTCCTTTCATCACATGAAGTATATCATGCCACTTCCTTCTGGCCTGCAGAGTTTCTGTTGAAAAATCTGCCGATAACCTTATTGGATTCCCTTGTATGTTATTTGTTTCTTTTCCCTAGTTGCTTTCAAGATTTTCTCTTTGTCTTTAATTTTGGTCAGTTTGATTAATATGTGTCTTGGGGTGTTTCTCCTTGGGTTTATTTTATGTGGTACTTGTTGTGCTTCTTGGATTTGAGTGAGTGGTTCCTTTCCCATATTAGGGAAGTTTTCAGCTATTATCTCTTGGAATGTTTTTTCTGTCCCCTTCTCTCTCTCTTCTCCTTCTGGTATCCCTATAATATGGATGTTGGTACATTTAACATTGTCCCAGAATTCTCTGAGACTCTCTTCATTTTCAATATTTCAAATGTTTCAAAGTTTTTGATCTTTTCTGTTCTGCAACCATAATTTCCACTAATCTGTCCTCCACCTCACTTATTCATTCTTCTGCCTCCTGTATTCTGCTGTTAGCTGCTTCTAGTGAATTTTTTATTCCAGTTATTGTATTTTGTATCTTTTCTTGTTTAAGTTTTATATCTTGTATCTCTTTGCTCAGTGTTTCCTGTAAGTTATCCATCTTTGCTTCCAGTTTATTTCCAATGTTTTGCATCATCTTCAGCATCAACAGTCCAAAGTCTTTTTCCTGGAGGCTGAGTATCTCCTGATCACTTAGTTAATTTTATGGGGTTTTTTCTTTCTCCCTCATCTGAGTTATAGTTCTCTGTCTCTTCATTTTTATGTTTTTGGTATGGTGACCTTTTTATAGATAATATAGAGTTGTAGCCTCTCTTACTTCTGGTGTCTTCCCCCCTTGTGGCTGAAATTGGTACAGGGGCTTGCTGTAGGCTTCCCAATGGGAGGGACTGATGCCAGCCCACAGGTAGGTGGAGCTGATTCCTATCCCTCTGCTGGGTGGGGCTTAGTCTCTGGATGGGATTAGAGGTGGGGCTGTGTGTCTGGGGGGTCTTTAGGCAGCCTGTTTACTGATGGGTGGGGCTGTGATCCCACCTGGATTGTTGTTTGCCTTGGGGCTTCTCAGCGCTGATGGCTGGGGCCAGATTTTCCCAAAATGGCCACCTCCAGAGAAAGGCACACTGCTGAATATTCCCGAGAGTTTTACTTCCAATGTTCTTCCCTCACAACAAGCCACATTCACCCCTGTTTCCCCAGGAGGTCCTCCAAGAACTGCAGTCAGGTTTGACCCAGATTGCTGTGGAGACCTTGCTTTGCCCTGGGACCGAGTGCACGTGAAAGTCTGTGTGTGCCTTTTAAGAATGGGGTCTCCGTTTCTCCCAGTCCCATGGAGCTCCTGTGCACAAGCCCCACTGGCCTTCAATGCCAGATGCTCCAGGGGCTCTTTCTCCCATCCCAGATCCCCACACGTGGGAGTTTGATGTGGGATTCTGAACTCTCACTCCTGTAGGCGAGTCTCTGTGAACCAGTTACTTTCCAGTCTGTTGGGCTTGCCTCTGGGAGGTATGGGGTTGTTTATATCAACCTTCCTATCTCTTGATGTGGCCTCCTCTTTGTCTTCTGGAGGAGGATATCTTTTTGAAGGTTTCTAGTCCATTTGGTTGAAGGTTGCTCAGCATTTAATTGTAAATTTTGTTGTTTTTAGGAGAGAAGTTGAGCTCTAGTCCTTCTATTCCACTGTCTTAATCCCATCCTCCTGATTCGATCTTTATTATTTTCTTCCTTCTGCTCACTTTAGGTTTAATTTGTTCTCCTTTTTCTAATTTATTAATGCAGAAGCTGAGGTTATAGATTGAGGCTTCCTTTTTTCTAACATGAAATTTATTGCTGTGAATTTCACTCAAAATAATTCTTGTGGCACCTCACAAATTCTAATATGTTGTCTTTTTTTAGTCCATTTCAAAATATTGATATTTCTCTTTTGAGTTCTCTGATCCATGGTTTATTTGGAAGGGTGCTATTTAGTTTCCAAATATTTTGAGCTTTTTAAGATATTTTCTTTTTAATATTATTATTAATGTATAGTTGATTTACAGTGTTTCATCAACAGATGTTTTCTATTATCAATTTGTAATTTAATTATATTATTGACGGAATATATTTTGTATGACCTAAATCCTTTTCCTTATTGAATTAGAAATTGCTGTATGGCCCCAAATTTGGTCTGTCTTGCTTAATGTGCTCTTTAAGCTTGACAAGAATATATATTTTGCTGAAAGAGGATTGTTCTGAAAAATGTTAATTTAATGGATAGTTTTTTTTGGATCATCTATATCCTGATGATTTTCTGTCTACTTTTTTTTATAATTGTTGAGAGAGGAATATCCACATGCTTGATTAAAGATGTGGACTTACCTGTTTCTCCTCATAGTTTTACTTAATGTATTTACTTTCCTGTTTCTCCTCAGTTTTTGCTTCATGTATTTTGAAACTCTGTTATTAGATGCATAAACATTTAGGATTGCTATGTCCTTTATGAATCAATCCTTTTGACATTGTTCCTTTATTATCATTACCTTTACTCCTGGAAATATTCTTTACTCGGAAATCTACTTTTATCTAATGTTAATATAAACACTATGGCTTTCTTTTTATAGGGTTGACATGGTATATGTATTTTCAGTTTGTCCCTGTTTAAATTAAATGTATCTTCCTTCCTTTCTTCCTTCCTTCCCTCTTCCTTCCTTCCTTCCTCCCTCCTTTCCTTCCTTCCTTCCTTCCCTCCCTCCTCCTCCCTCCTCCTCCTCTTCCTTCCTTCCTCCCTCCCTCCCTCTTTCTCTCACTTGCTTTTTTCTGTTTTGGCCACCCAATGGCATATGGAGTTCTCATGCCAGGGATTAGATCTGAGCCTCAATAGCCCCCTAAGCCTTAACTCACTGTGCCAGGGCTGGGATAGAACTTGCATCCCAGCACTCCCAAGAGGCCATGGATCCTGTTGTGCCACAGTGGCAACTCCTTAATGTATGCTTCTTGAGTCTTATTTTTGCTTAACATGAACAATCTCTGCTTTTTAATTGGGAGTGTTGAATATTTCTACCTAGTGGGATTATTTATGTAGTTTGTTTTAAATCTACCTTATTGCTATTTATTTCTATTTGTCTCTCTGTTATTTGTTCCTATTTTCTCTTTACCTTCTACCTTTTTTATTGTTATTTTATTCCATTTTATAATCTTTCATTAGTTTATTAGCTATATCTCTTTCTTTCATTAGTTTTATAGAAGGTTTAAAGCATGTATCTTAAATTTATCATCATTTTCTTTCAAGTGATATTATACCATTTTATGTGTAGTATAGGCATATTAAATAATATACTTCTGTTTCTCCCGTCTTGACTGTTACACTGTTGTTATTTATCTTATATACGAGCTATAAGAAACTTCAGTGTATTGCTGTTATTTTTGTTAAAACAGTTATCTTTTAAATAGATTTAGATAATTAAAAATCAAGTATTTGCCAATTTATTTGCTATTTCTAATGCTCTTTACGTTTGGAGGTTGATCTATATTTCTATCTGGTATTATTTTTCCTTTTTCCTGAGGAATTTTATTTTTTAGAACATTTTTTTCATATTTTGAATATTTGAAAATGTCTTTATGTCTCTTTTGTTTCTGAAGACGTATAATTACAGATATAGCATTCTAGAATGATAGCTGTTGTCTTTTAATACTTTAAAGATGTTGTTCCACTGTCGTCTTGTTCGCCTTGTTTCCAACAAGAAACCTGCTATCTTTCTTATCTTTGTTCCTTTGTACATGTGTCTTTTTATCAATGGCTGCTTTTAATATTTTCTCCTTATCACTGGTTATGAGCAGTTTGACCATTTTATTCCTTGGTGTAACTTTCTTCATGTTTCTTATACTGAATTTCTTCAAACTTCTTGGACCTGTGGGCTTAAGTTTTTAATTAAATTTGGAACTTTTATACATTATTGTTAAATTTCCCCCTTATTTCTCCCCTATTACTCAAAGACTTCAGTTGCATGTCCTTGAGGTCCACATGTATTTGAAATTATCTCACAGATCACTGATGCTTTTTTCATTTAGAACAATTATTTATAGTGTGTTTCTTTTGCATAGTTTCTATTGCCAGGTCTTCAAGTTCACAGTATTTTCTTCTGCAATGTCCTATCTATTGTTAATCCTTTCTGGGGTATTTTCATTTCAGATATTGTAGTTTTCATTTCTAGAAGTTCGATTTTGGCCTTTTTTGCTATCCTCTATGTCTCTATTTAATTTTATGTACATATGGAATACAATTATAATAGCTGGTTTTTTTTGTTTGTTTGTTTGTTTGTTTATTTTTATTTTTTTGCCTTTTCTAGGGCCATTTCCTGTGGCACATGGAGGTTCCCAGGCTAGGGGTCTAATCAGACCTGTAGCCACAGGCCTACACCAGAGCCACAGCAACATGGGGTCCAAGCCACATCTGCGACCTACACCACAGCTCATAGCAATGCCGGATCCTTAACCCACTGAGCAAGGCCAGGGATTGAACCCACAACCTCATGGTTCCTAGTCAGATTCATTAACCACTACGCCATGATGGGAACTCATATAATAGCTGCTTTATTTATTTATTTATTTTGTCTTTTTTTTTTTTTTTCCATTTCTTGGGCTGCTCCTGTGGCATATGGAGGTTCCCAGGCTAGGGGTCCAATCGGAGCTGTAGCCACCAGCCTACACCAGAGCCACAGCAACGTGGGATCCGAGCCGCATCTGCAGCCTACATCACAGCTCACGGCAACGCCAGATCCTTTAACCCACTGAGCAAGGGCAGGGACCGAACCTGCAACCTCATGGTTCCTAGTCAGATTCGCTAACCACTGTGCCATGACGGGAACTCCTATAATAGCTGCTTTTAATGTCACTGTCTGCTAATTCTAGCATGGATGTCATTTCTGTCTCATTTTGATTGATCTTTATTGTCTTTATGGGCCATGTTATCCTGCTTCTTTGCATGCTTGGTTATCTTTATTTGGATGGTAAGACATTGTTCTTTGCTGGCTACTGGATATTTTGTATTTCTATAACATTTATTTATTTTTGTCTTTTTTGTCTTTTTAGGGCCACACTTGTGGTGTATGGAGGTTCCCAGGCTAGGGTTCTAATTGGAGCTGTAGCTGCCACCCTAAACTCACAGCCACAGCCACAGCAATGCCAGATCCTTAACCCACTGAGCGAGGCCAGGAATCAAATTTGCAACCTCATGATTCCTAGTCGGATTTGTTTCTTCTGCACCACGATGGGAACTCCCTTACACTTTGTTCTGGGGGGTGCAATTAAGTTACTTGCAATAATTTATCCTTTCAGGTATTGATCTTATTTGTTAAGTGGTTCTAAAAGGTGCTAGAACAAGGGGTAATTAATACCCTCCTGAGCTAAGGCCTTTCTGAGTACTCTATCTAATGTCCCATGTATTCGGAGTTTTTATATTTGGCTAGTGGGAATGGACCCATTTTGGTTGTGTGTGAACACTGGGCATTGGTCTTCTTAATTCTTTCGATAGCCGTTTCTCACACAAGTACACTAATTAATATTCTGTTGCATTCTTGAGGAGGACCCTCTACAGTCTTTGTGCATCTCTGTCCTCTTCAATACTCTGACCTGATAGGTCTAGATGTCTTGATCTCCTGGAATCTCAGTTATGTTTTCTCAGCTCAGGAAGTCATCTAGGATCCCCTTTTCTAGAAAGGGAAACTCTCTCAAGGCAATAATAGGTCATTTATAAGGCTCACATCATTTTTTTTTCTCATCTATAAGGGATTCTTTTCTTTCACTGCTTGATGTCCAATGTTCTATAAGTTGCTACTTCATGTAATTTATGTTGTTCTAAATTTTTGTTTTCCAGCATGGAAGGTAAATCCAGTTCCTATTATTCCATCTTAACTAGAAGGAGCTGTCTCTCCAATAGGTTTTAGCATTTATCCTTGCTAATTTGATTATCTGCAACACTGTTTGAAATGTTGACTCTAGTGGTCTCTGCTTGTACTCAGTGTTATGCCTAAGCGCATTGGTTTATGTTTCCAAATGTTCCACCAATTTGTCTAAAATGTCTCCATATTAGTCAGGCCGCTATAGCAAAACAGCATAAACTGGATAGCTCATTAACAACAGAAATTTATTTATCAAAGTTTGGAGTCTGGGAATCTGAGATCGTGGTGTCAGGGAGGTCCAGTTCTGGTGATGGCCCTCTTCTTGTCTCTTTACATGGTGGGAAAGAGAAAGCCAGCTCTCTGGCCTTTTCTTTTAAGGGCACTAATCCTATTCATGACTGTTCTATCTTCATGACTTAATTACCTCCAAAAGGCCCCACATCCAAATACCATTACAATGGGGATTAGGTTTCAACATATGAATTTTGAGGAGACACAAGCATTCCACCCATAGGAATCTCCTTTGTTTCATACTTTTTCCATTCTCAGGCTTAATGTGCAATGACCTTTGGGTACTGTGTTACAAGCTTCTAAACTTGTGGTTGAGCTAAGCATGATAGCAGAATAGTGGCTTCTTCTACATGAGTCCTGTGGTTGGCAAGGTGGCCCTAAGGCTATAGCATAGGGAATGGAGTGCGGGAAATATCAGCTAGTGTTTATGAATGACAGGTCTAAAACTGTCACATAGTAAATTCTGCTGCAGAGACTTCAGAAAATGCTTGTGTGTGCTCTCTCTTTGTCTCTGGTCAAAGTTAACAGTGAAATGGAGATTTAAAGGGGGGATTCACTGAAGTGGATCCATCTTTGAGTGTTGTGCCCTTTGATCAGGGCTACTGTGTCCCAGGATAATATTTAAATGAAGGTAGAAACTCCTTAAATGTTCTCAGAATGATGGCAATATCTAGGCTTTAGATAGCTGAACCAAGTTATTTCTGAATGACATCAGAACCCCCGAAAAGCTGGGCTGCAATAGAAAGCCAAACAGAATGAGAAAACCACAGCTTTGTTTTTGGCAAGCAATGAGATGCAAAGGAGACAAAATTGCAGCTTAGAGAGACGATGTATTTTGTCCAACAATGAACATGCTTGTCCTTAGCTTACCTTAGTGGGCTTGCTGAACTTTGTACTTCAAGTTGAAAATCATTCCACGTCACCATTTATAATTTATTAATTTGGTCATGACCAGTTAGCATGAGTGGCTGAGTATATGCTTACGCAATGCCAAAACCTGTCCCAAATCGTCAACCTAAATAAAAAGGGTAAATTTGGAGTTCCCATCGTGACTCAGTGGTTAACGAATCTGACTAGGAACCATGAGGTTGCGGGTTCGATCCCTGGCCTTTCTCAGTGGGTTAAGGATCCAGTGTTGCTGTGAGCTGTGGTGTAGGTTGCAGATGCGGCTCGGATCCTGCATTGCTGTGGCTCTGGCATAGGCTGGCGGCTACAGCTCCAATTGGACCTTTAGCCTGGGAACCTCCATATGCCGTGGAAGCGGCCCCCAAAATGGCAAAAAGACAAAAAAAAGAGGGTAAACTTTTTATTCAAATTCATTGATTAGTTATGAAGGCCAAGAGACTGTTCTGTTGTATTTGTATACTAAGACTTTAATGGTCTAGAGTATAAATAAATAAGCCAAGAAGCAAAAAGTAGGTCAGTGGTCTGTAGCCTGTCCCTTGTAGAACTTTGTACCTCAATGATGATTATTCTTTCCATCACTCAAAGGAATGCTCAGAGTTTCTTAAAACCTTGCCAATTCATTGGATGTTCAGACTGAACTTGTGTTTTGATGTAGAGGCAGGAAGAAAGAGGAAAATTGCATGAGCAAGCAGTTCCAGCATCTTCTAATACTACCAGGACACAAATATTAAGATTAAAAATAATATAAACAGAAAATTTTAAAATAGTGTACTGTATTTTAGGAATCCATGAGCTAATCATCTCAGTTTTTCATAAGTTTTATATATCTACTGTATCATGACCACCAGACAATTCACACCAGATGACACCTGCAGGGGATTGACAGGGGGACCTGTCTGTTATCACTTCCAGGGCATTAGAGCAAGTTGAGAAGAAGTCTCAGGAGCTTTGTGGAAAACCTTGCATTAAATTTTTCCCATGGTACAGCCCTTAGTAGAAAATGATCAACTACTCTAATACAAGGGTAAAAACAGACATGATTTTATTGAATTGCGCCCCTTTAAACAAACAAACAAAAAAAACCCCCCTAGATTTGGCAGTCTAATTTCTCTGTGTTGACATAGCCTTTGGAGAAACTGAGACATTTGGTCAAGGCCAATTTGAAAAAGTTAGTTAAATTTGCCATTGGAGGTTATGTTGTCAGTGGTTTTTTAACCCTGGCTGCACAATGAATTCATCTAGTGGAACCTTAAAGTGCTGCTGATGCTCAAGATCCTATGACTAAGATTCTGATTTGTCTTCAGTGTGTCTCTTCCCGTTTAGTATTCCTAAGCTTGTGGGTGAAAAGAATATACAACCAGAGGTGAGAACTTCTGATGTAGACAAATGCCTGTGTAACTGATTTTTTTTTCACACTGTGACTGCAGGAGAGCAAAATGCTCAAGAGCACCTTTTAACACTGGAAATAGCTCCACCTGGACTTGAATCTCAGGTGTGATATTTCATGCTGTGTGTTATCTTGGGCTATTTAATCACACTGTGCCTCAGTTTCCTTAGCTGTACTATGGAGATAATTATAAAATTAAATGAGTTGATATGTATAAAGTACTCAGAACATTACCTGGAGCATAGTAAGCACTATATAAATATTAATTCTAATTGGTTCTTTGCTGACAGTTTCCTTACTGGATGTCTGAACTAAAATTAATTTCAATGGCTTAATATTACTCTAGGAAAGGGCATTTGCAATTATTTCCCCATAACTTCTATAATAAATTACCACAAACTGGTGGCTTAAAACAGCAGAATTTTCTTCTCTCATCCTTCCAGAAGCCAGAAGTCTGAAATCAAGGTTTTGGCAGGGCTGTGCTCCCTCTGGAAGCTCTAAAGGAAGATCCATTCCTTGCCTAATGCAGTCTCTGATAGATGTCTACTTTCCCTGGCTTGTGGTTGCATCTCTATATTCTTTCTTCATATTGCCTTTTCCCTATTTGTCTTCCTTCTCTTCATCTGCTCTCTCTCTCTCTCTCTTTTTTTAAATATAAGAATACATGTGATTGTGTCTAGAGTCTATCTAGGATAACCTCTTCTTCTTAAGATCCTTAATTTAATCCCATCTTTCCCATATAGGAATATTTACTCTTTTGCTATAAGAAAGTAATATGCACAAGTTCTGCGGATTAGAGCATAAGCATATCTTTTGGGGGGGCGCCATTTAAACTACAACACAAGGCTCATAATAAAATATAAGCTTGGATGGGGTGCATCACTGACTCATTTTGTATTTAGGCACCTTTAGGTTTGGCCTGCATTTCCCACTCTTTATTATGTCCAAAACCGTTATTTACAATGAAAGGTGTCATCTGAGTATATAGATAAGTGAGTGTTCATTGTCAGATGTTTGTTTATTGAGAAGGACTCAAGGAAGTAGACCACTGGCTTAGCAAACTGGTTGGCCTGATGCCCTTTGGAATACAGAGAAGCTCCAAAAAGGAAAGACCTCTTGGTGAGTTCTGCTGCAAGAAAATAATTTTTGATGAAACTCTGTTTTATGATTAAATGAAACCCCAAACCTTCACCAATTCTGGTTTTAAACTTGGAAAAGTTTGATGCTTATTTCAAAAGAAAATAGTATGATGGTATATTATCAGGACTCTTTCAGTTCCAAATGACAGAAAAATCAATTCAAGTAGGTTTTAATTCTTAAATTTATTAACTCTCATAACTGGAAAGTTCTGACTTCAGGTCCAGATTGATGTAGTGTTTCCAAAGATACCATCAAGACCTGGTTTCTCTCTCCAGCTCTTGGCTGTTTCTTTTACTGACTTTGCAGAAAAGCTGTCCTTTGGTGGTAGCAAGACAACTGTAGCATGTAAGAGCATATATCCTCTCAGATCCAAATTATGTGGAAAAGAACAGTTCTTGAACACTGTAAATCAACTATAATGGAAAAAAATAAAAATCATAAAATAAATAAAAAAGAAAAGAAGAGTTTTAGGAAAAACATTAGCAAAACCTTACTGGAGTTTGTTGGGTCACATGCCATCTCTAAAACAACCTGTGTGATAGGAATATCCCTGTTCTGATTGGCTGAGAAGATGAGCCGTCTCATGGGCTAAGATGAGAAGGGAGTTGGTCTCCAGTGGAGGACCATAAGCATGAAGGACGAGTGTTGAGGGGCAAATACAACAAATGACTATCAGAGATGCAACAAGATTCTTGGACTAAAATGACTAAAAACAAAACTTGGCTTCTCTTGAAGAGTATTTGGGATTTTTTTTTCCAATTGTATATTTTAATCTCAATTTTTCCTTTCCACTTGGAAGTGAGCTGTTTTGAAGCAGAAGATCCTCATTTAAGTCCCATCTATGCTGCTCCTTTTTTAGCTGTGTGGCCTTAGGAAAATTACCACACCCCTCCAAGTTTTACTTTCTTCACTGAATTTTATCTTCTTCTCAGCAGTAACACACACACACACACACACACACACACACACACACACACACACACACATCATTGAACACCAGGTTACATGAACACAATAAACCTACCTGAACACAATCTGATTAGTACCAAAGATCCATATGCCCTCACTGGTCTTTTCTATGGCCCTGAAATATGTCTGAAATGCCTACCATTCAAGTGTTTTCTTTGGTTTAAAGCAACGTATCTCTAGAAAGCCAGATAAAAAATGCAAATAAACCCAAGGGGAGATAACATGAAATTTTGCATCACTGACTTCTCTTCATCTTCTGTCTGGAGGGGCTGAACCAGACAGGGTTACCTTTGAGATGGTTTTTGTAGCTACATGCAAAGCAATCATTGAGACCTTGAGAAAAATGATCTCTTTGTCATTCTGCATCTATTTTAGGATTCTTATCTCACTACTTCTCCTTTCACTCAAACAGGGTTTCATGTTCCCTGGGGATACTCTATCTAGAATTCTCCTTTCCCCAAGTGTCCCTAGTTGTGAAATGCCCTCTCTTCTCTATGGTCATAATTCTCATTTTAACAGTGGAGCTGATGTTGGGTAGAGTGACTGCTATTTGATTATAATTTGATTAAAATATTTATGCAAACCCGAGTGAGTGACAGGCTCAACTTTCTTTCAGAGCTTCTATTCAATCTTATGTTTTGGTATAAGAGATTTTGAGAAGGATACTTAGGCCTCTTTTCTAGTCTCCTAAGATTAGTTGTAAATACACTCAAAACAGGTACTAACTCCACTTCTGAGAGATTATTGCCCAGAGGTTTTAGGTATCATTTAGGAGATAATAGGAAGTAGAACATCTTGATGGATTAGAACAATACAATGATAAGTTTCAAAAATAGAACTGGAAAGAAAAGATTTGAAGACGGGGAAGTTTCCAGGAAAAATAAACCTTTTGGGGTTCTACCATACATGTCTGTGTCATGTATGTGTGGGATCTTGAAAACCTAGGAGAAAGAGAAAAGCAGAGCAAGAGGCTCCATAGAGGGTACGCTGTGAGCACACACAAAGACTGTGGCACAAAGATCAGCTTCACTGTTGGTCTTAGGCTGGTCCTCAGCTTTACACAGAGAAACTCTAATGATGTATTTCCTTGACTGGGGCAAGTAACATTTAATCATTTAGTTCTAATATGTGCCAGTTACATTTTATTATGCCATTTAATTCTTCCAACAACCACCTGAAGTTGGTTATTATTATCCTCCTTTTATTAGTGAGAAACTGAGGTTCAGAGGAGTTCAGTTGCCAAGGTCATTGTGGTAGTTAAAAAAATATATCCATAGATTTTTTTTTTTTGACATGACTTCCTTGAAAAGATAATACCTAATTCCCTCTCCTTCAGTGAGAGCCAGAATTTGTGACTTGACTTGTTTCTAACAGATACAATGTGGCAAAGTGATGGTGTGTGACTTCTGAGACTATGTTATAAAGCGAGCTTCCTTCGGCCTCCTTCTTGGATTGTTTGTTCTGGGGAAAACATGCCACTATGTCATGAGGATGTGTAAGCCACCCTTGGGTTGAAGCTGGTGTGGAGTAGGCCCACATGAGGAGAAGATGAGGTCTCTTGGCCATAGCCAGCACCAACCCTTTGGTCATGTAAGTGAGCCATTTTGAAAGCCTTCAAATGATTGAAGCCCTGGTCAACATCTTAATTGCAATCTCATGAGGGACCCTGAACTAGAACTGCTCAGCTGCTCTTGAATTTCTGACCCATAGGAACTGTGAGTGAAAATGTTTGTTGGTGTTTTTAACCACTACGTTTTGGAATCATTCATTATGCAGCAACAAATAACTAATGTAGTCAGATACTTAAAAAGTAGCACACCTACCATTTTCACTTTGCCATAGTTAACTAAATAGAAGCAACCACATAGAAAGATGGTGAATAAAACTTAATCAATTACTCATCTACAGAGTACTTTTAAACTTTCTTGAGTATTTATTTATTAAATACTTTTGTGCCCCAGGAATTATGTCAGGTGCTGGTTTAGCTTTCATACAACTGAGCATCTCTTGGACCTAGCTCTGAGAACTGGTCTGTGGATGAATGCCAGGCTGGCAGTGTCAGAATTGTCTGGAGGACTTTCATAAATCCTTGAGAGAGTTTAATTTACTAAGTATGGTGATTTTGATAGTCATATCTACCACTGACCTAGAGAATTTAGGGGCTGTCTCCTAATATAGATAGAGAGAATTTCTATACATATGTCCACAAATATAGCTGTTACAGGTAAAAATGGATTCTCCAAGTCAGCCACGATTGGTCAGAACATGTAAATATTTGGGAAATGCATATTTGTTAGTTAACAGCTTGCCATACTGCACCACAATATCACAACTAGGATGTTGAGACTTTGGTACTTTCAAGAGACAGAACATTTCCATCACCAGGAGGATCCTTAATGTTGTCACATTCACTTTGCTCCTGTTCCCACCCCCACTTAAATCATTAATCTGTTTTTTATTTATATGTTTTTGTGATTTCAGTGTTATATAAGTGGCAGCATACAACATTTAATCTTTTGGAGTTGGCTCTTTTTTTTAAAAAAAAAACTCTGCCTAATTATCTGGAGATTCATGCACGTTGTTACATGTATTACTAGTCCACTCCTTTTTCTTACTGCATAGTATTCCATAGTATGGATGTACCTCAGTGTCTATATAAAAATCTTAAAAAGCTTATTAAATCTAGAATTTAATAGGAATTTTATTATTAATTTGGTGATAATTGGTATTTTTACTATGTGAGAATTTTAATCCAATGACAAAGAATGTCTTTATTTATTTAGATCTTATTTAATACCTTTTAAAAATATCTAGCCATTTAATTAATTAATTACTTAACTTTCAGTTCAGAAGCAAAGGAAAGCTTTATTCTTTTTAAAAATTTGGAGTTCTTGGAGTTCCCGTCGTGGCGCAGTGGTTAACGAATCCGACTAGGAACCATGAGGTTGCAGGTTCGGTCCCTGCCCTTGCTCAGTGGGTTAACGATCCGGCGTTGCTGTGAGCTGTGGTGTAGGTTACAGATGCGGCTCGGATCCCGCGTTGCTGTGGCTCTGGCGTAGGCCGGTGGCTACAGCTCCGATTCGACCCCTAGCCTGGGAACCTCTATATGCCGCAGGAGCGGCCCAAGAAATAGCAACAACAACAACAACAAAAAAGACAAAAGACAAAAAAAAAAAAAAAAAAAAAAATTTGGAGTTCTGGAGTTCCTGTCATGGCGCAGCGGAAACAAATCCAACTAGGAACCGTGAGGTTTCGGGTTTGATCCCTGGCCTCACTTAGTGGGTTAAGGATCTGGCGTTGCCGTGAGCTATGGTGTCGGTTGCAGATGCGGCTCAGATCTGACATTGCTGTGGCTCTGGCATAGGCCGGCAGCTACAGCTCCGATTAGACCCCTAGCCCGGGAACCTCCACATGCCATGGGTGTGGCCCTAAAAGGACAAAAGACAAAAAAAAAAAAAAAATATTTGGAGTTCCTGTTGTGGCTCAGTGGTAAACGAATCTAACTAGCATCCATGAGGATGCAGGTTTGATCCCTGGCCTCGCTCGGTGGGTTGAGGATCCCGTGTTGTCATGAGCTGTGGTGTAGGTGTAGGTCGCAGATGCGGCTGGGATCTTGCATTACTGTGGCCCTGGCTTAGGCTGGCAGCTACAGCTCCGATTGGACCCCTAGCCTGGGAACCTCCATATGCCATGGGTACAACCCTAAAAAGCAAAAAATTATTGAACTATAGTTGACTTAAAATGTTGCATTAGATTCAGGCATATAGCAATGTTAATCAAACCTGCTGCATATATACTATATAGTAGAATATATATATAGTAGTGGAATATATAATATATATTATTTTTTCCACATGTTACTACAGAATATTGAGTAGATTTCCTTATGCTATACAGTAGGGTGTGTTAGTCATCTATTTTATATACAGTAGTGTGTATATGTTAATCCCATCCTCCTAATTTATCCCTCCTCCTCATGGTTTCTATTTTGGAAACCATAAGTTTGTTTTCAAAATCTGTGAGTTTATTTCTGTTTTATTAATAAGTTCAGTTGTTTCATTGTAATTAGAGTCCACATGTAAGTGCTCTCATATGATATTAATCTTTCTCTGACTTACTTCATTTAGTATGACAACCTCTAGGTCCATTATTGTTGTTGAAAATAGCATATTTTATTCTTTTTAATGGCTGAGTAATATTCCATTGTATGTATGTACCATACCTACCCATTCCTCTCTCTGTGGACATTTGGGTTGCTTCCATGTCTTGGCTAGTGCAAATAGGGCCTCAGTGAATATTGGAGTGCATGTATCTTTTCGAATTACGGTTTCTTCTAGATAAATGCCCAGGAGTGGGATTGCTGGTGATAGAGAATGTTCTAATTTCACTCTTTTATAGGTAGCGGTCCAGTTTTCCCAGCACCCTTACTGAAGAGGCTGTTTTTCCTTCATTTCTTTTTTTGTCTTTTGTCTTTTTAGGGCCGCACCTGTGGCATTTGGAGGTTGCCAGGCTAAGGGTCTAATCAGAGCTGTTGCCGCCGGCTTATGCCAGAGCCACACAGCAACACCAGATATGAGCCACATCTGCAACCTACACCACAGCTCATGGCTTAACCCACTGAGTGATGCCGGGGTTCGAACTTGCAATGTCATGGTTCCTAGTCAGATTTGTTTCCACTGTGCCACAACAGGAACTTCTTTCATTGTACATTTTTGCCTTCTTTGCCATAGATTAGTTGACCATAGGTGTGTGGGTTTAATCTCTGTGCTTTCTATCCTTTTCCATTGATGTGTATTCCTGTTTTTGTGCCAGTACAATACTGTTTTGATTACTCTAACTTTTAGTGTAGTCTGAAGTCAGGGAGCCTGATTCCTCCAGTTCCATTTTTCTTTTTCAAGATTGCTTTTTTTTTGTTTTAATATTATTCAGGGTCTTGTGTTTCCATAACAATTTAAAAATGTTTTTGTTCTAGTTCTGTGAAAATGCCGCTGATACTTTGATAGGGATTGCATTGTATCTGTAGATTGCCTTGGGTAGTATAGTCATTTTGATAGTGTTGATTCTTCCAATCCGAGAGCATGGTGTATCTTTCCATCTGTTTGCATCTTCTTCGATTTCTTTCATCAGCATCTTACAGTTTTCAGAGTACAGGTTTTTGCCTCTTTAGGTAGGTTTATTCCTAGGTATTTTGTTATTTTTGATGTGATGGTAAATGGAATTGTTTCTTTAATTCTCTTTCTGACCTTTCATTGTTGATGTATGGGAATGCAAAATATTTCTCTGTAGTAATTTTATATCCTGCAACTTTACCCAATTCATCAATGAGCTCTATGAGTTTTCTGGTAGCATCTTTAGGATTTCCTATGTATTTTCTATGTATCATGTAATCTGCAAACTATGACAATTTTACTTCTCCTTTTCCAATTTACATTCCTTTTATTTCTTTTTCTTCTCTGATTGTTGTGGTTAGGACTTCCAAAACTATGGTGAATAAAAGTGGTGAGAATGGACATCCATTTGTTGTTCCTGATCTTAGTGGAAATGCTTTCAGCTTTCCACCACTTAGAATGATGTTAGCTGTGGGTTTGTCATATATGGCCTCTTATTATGTTGGATAGGTTCCCTCTGTCTCCACTTTCTGGAGAGTTTTTACCATAAATGGGTGTTGAATTTTTTCAAAAGCTTTTTCTGCATCTTTTAATTTGTTAATGTGGTGTATCACATTAGTTGCAGATATTGAAGAATCCTGCATCCCTAAAATAAATCCCACTTGATATTAATTCTTTCAATATAGTTTTGGATTCTGTTTGCTAATATTTTCTAGAGAATTTTTACATCTATGTTCATCAGTGATATTGGCCTGTAATTTTCTTTTCTTTTTTTCAGTATTGATGGTATCATTTTTTAAATTTATAATGATTTTTATTTTTTCCATTATAGCTGGTTTACAGTGTTCTGTCAATTTTCTACTGTACAGAAAGGTGACCCAGTCACACAAACATGTATACATTCCTTTTTCTCACATTTTTGTGATATCTTTCTCTTGTTTCAGTATCATGGTGATGTTGGCCTTGTAGAATGAGTTTGGAAGTATTCCTTCATCTGCAATTTTTTGGAATAGTTTCAGAAGGATAGGTGTTAACTCCTCTCTGAATGTTTGATAGAATTCATCTGTGAAGTCATCTGGTCCTGGACTTCTGTTTTTTGAAAGTTTTAAAGTCACATTTTCAATTTCAGTACTTATGACTGGCCTATTCATATTTTCTGTTTCTTCCCAGTTTCAGTCATGGAAGTTGGTACCTTTGTAAGAATTTGTCCATTACTTCTAGGTTTTCCATTTTATTGGCATATAGTTGCTTGTAGTAGTCTCTTATGATCCTTTGTATTTCTGTGGTGTCAGTTGTAGCTTCTTTTTCATTTTTTTTTCTTTTTAGGGCCACACCCACAGCATATGTAGGTTTCCAGGGGTCTAATGGGGGCTACAGCTGCTGGCCTGCCCCCCAGCCAAAGCCACGCAGGATCTGAGCCACACTTGTGACCTGCACCACAGCTCATGACAACACCAGACCCTTAACCCACTGAGTGAGGCCAGGGATTGAACCTGCAACGTCATAGTTACTAGTCAGATTTGTTTCTGCTGTGCCACAATGGGAACTCCTCCTTTTCATTTTTCATTTTATTGATTTGAGCCCTCTCCCTTTTTTCTTGATGAGTCTGGGTAAATTTTTATCAATTTTGTCGATCTTTTCAAAGAACCAACTTTTAGTCTCATTGATCTTCACTATTGTTTTCTTTCTATTTCATTTATTTCTGCTCTGATTATTATGATTTCTTTCCTTCTACTAACTTTGGGTTTTATTTGTTCTTCTTTCTCTACTTGCTTTGAGTGTAAGGCTAGGTTGTTTTCTTTGAGATTTTTCTTGTTTCCTGAGGTGAGATTTCAATGTTATAAACTTCCCTCTTAGAACTACTTTTGCTGCATCCTATAGATTTTGGATCATCTTAATTTCATTCTAGGTATTCTTTAAAATTGCCTCTTTAAGTTCCTCAGCAATCCATTGGTTGTTTAATAGCATATTGTTTGGCTGCCAAGTGTTTGTGGGTTTTTTTGCTATTTTTTTTTCATGTAGTTGACTTCTAGTCTCATAGAGTTGTGGTCAGAAAAGATGCTAGATATTTCAATTTTCTTAAATTTATTGAGGCTTGATTTGTGTCCCAAGGTATGATTTATCCTGGAGAATATTCCATGTGCCCTTGAGAAAAATGTACATTCTGCTTTTGAATGAATGTTCTGTAAATATCAATTAAGTCTGTCTGGTCTAATATGTCATTTAAGGCCATGTTTTCATATTGATTTTCTGTCTGGGAGATCTTCCATTGATGTAAGTGGGGTGTTAAAGTCCCCTACTATAATTGTGTTTCTGTTGATTTCTCCTTTTTTGTCTGTTAATATTTGCCTTATATTGAGGTGTTCCTGTGTTTGGTGCATATGTATTAATAATTTTTATGTTTTGTTCTTGGATTTATCCCTTGAGCGTTACATAGTGTCCTTTGTCTCGTAACAGCCTTTATTTTAAAATCTATTTGTCTGATGTAAGTATTGCAACTCCAGCTTCCTTTTGATTTTTACTGGGATACCTTCTTCCATCCCCTCACTTACAGTTTATATGCATCCCTAGATCTGAATTGAGTCTCTTTTGGACAGCATATATATGAGTACTGTTTTTGTTTCCATTTATCCAGTCTTTGTCTTTTGGTTGGAGCATTTAAACCTTTACATTCAATATAATTATCCATATGTATGTAACTATTGCCATTTTCTTAATTGTTTTGGAATGTTATGGTAGGTTTTTCCTCTTCCTTCATTTGTTTCCTTCTCTTGTGATTTGAAGACTGTTTAGTGTTGTATTTGGTTCGCTTTTTCTTTTGTGTGTGTGTGTATGTGTCAGTTGTAGTGTTTTGATTTTGGTTGCCATAAAATTTGATATAGCAGTCTATAGGATTTGATATAGCAAGTCCGTATATATGCGGACTTGTTTTAGGTTGCTGGTCTCTTAATTTCAAATGCATTTTCAATATTATACATTTATATTCTTCTCATGATTGCTAGTCATGATATCATATTTGTCTGTGGGTGATTTCCTCCTTCTATTTTATTTTTGCCTTTATTGGTGAACTTTCCCATTTGTAATTTTCTTGTTTCTAGTTGTGGCCTTTTCCTTTCTGCTTAGAGAAGTTCCCTTAGCAGTCATTGTAAAGCTGGCTTTTTGGGGCCAAATTCTCTTTTGCTTTTGCTGGTCTGGAAAGCTTTTGATTTCTCTGTCAAATCTGAATGAGTTCCTTGATGGGCAGAGTATTATTGGTTGTAGTTTCACCCCTTTCATCACTTTAAATCTTTTCCCTTCTGGACTGCAGAGTTTCTGTTGGAATATCTGCTGATAACCTTTTTTTGGGGGGGGTTCCCTTGTATGTTATTTGTTGCTTTTAATATTTTTTCTTTGTCTTTAGTTGTTATCAGTTTGATTGATATGTGTCTTGGTATGTTCCTCTTTGAATATTTCCTGTGTGCAACTCTCTGTACTTCCTGGACTTGAATGGGTGCTTCCTTTCCCATGTTAGGGAAGCTTTTGGCTGTAATCTCTTCAAATATTTTCTTAGGCCTTTCTTGCTCTTCTCCGTCTGGGACCTGTATAATGTGAATATTGTGTGTTTAACGTTGTCCCATAGGCCTCTCATTCTGTCCTCATTTTTCATTCTTTTTAAAAAATTCTTTTCCATGGCAGTGATTTCTACCACTCTCTTCCAGCTCACTTATTCGTTTTTCTGCCTCAGCTATTCTATTACTGATTCCTTCCAGAGTATTTTTCATTTCAGTTATTATATATATATTTTTTTGTCTTTTTAGGGCCACACCCACAGCATAAGGAGGTTCCCAGGCTAGGGGGTCAAAATCGGAGCTGTAGCTGCTGGCCTACACCATAGCCACAGCAACAAAGGATCCAAGCCAGGTCTGTGACCTACACCATAGCTCACAGCAATGCCAGATCCTTAACCCACTGAGCAAGGCCAGGGATTGAACCTGTGTCCTTGTGGATGCTAGTCAGATTTGTTTCTGATGAGCCACAATAGGAACTCCAGTTATTGTATTGTTTATCTTTGTTTTTTAAATCTTCTAGCTCTTCGTTAGACATTTCTTGTAACTTTTTGACCTGCGCCTCCATCCTTTTCCTGAGATCTTGAATCATCCTTACTACCATTACTCTGAATTCCTTTTCAGATAGATTGTCTATCTCGTCTTCATTTAGTTTTCTTTGTGGGTTTTTATCTTGTTCCTTCATCTAAAATATATTTTTCTGTCATCTCATTTTGTCTAACTTTCTGTGTTTTGGTCTCCTTTTGGCAGGCTGCAGGGTTTTAGTTCTTCTTGCTTCTAGTTTCTGCCTCCTGGTGGGTAATATTTGTCCAGCAGCTTGTGCCTGGTGGGAGGGATTGGTGCCTCCCCTCTAGTGGGTGGAGCTGAATCTTATTTCTCTGATGGTCAGGACAGTGTCAAGGAATGTGTTTATAGGTGGCTGTGAGCTCAGGATGACTTTAGGCAGCTTGTCTAGGTTAAATATTTTTTTGGTGTGAGGGCTGTTTTTAATATGGATGCCCGCCACCTCTTTCCTCAGTGTGTTCTGGCTGTTATCCTCTTTATAGGAGGTGTGATTGATGTGGTGGTGACCAAAGCCTGCACTGGATATTGAGTGGTGACTCTTTGTTGCTCTGTTGACTGTCACTTCCATGGCACAGGTGGTGTCTGTTCCCTGCTTATTGGAGTAGGAGTCCCAAGATCTGTTTCTAAGCTATATTTCTGATCTGTGGTACAATGTAAGTAGGATTGGAGTGCTCCCACTAGGAGAGGAGCCCGTGAATATTTTTTTGTTGGAGCCTGTTCACCTGTGAGTGTGCTCTGTTGTGTCATCCCCTGCCCTTGTTTAGGTTCACAAAGTACATTCTTGCTGTCACTGGTCTTGGCCCCATCTTAACCATGGATATGCCATGGTGTCTCTCAGGCATTATTTTTACCAGGCAACCATTGCAGATCCACTTAGGTCCAGTCCCAGGACTGCAGTAGTCATACACCTGGGCCTTCTGTGGGAGCTATGGGGATAGCTCAGACTCTGGCCTGGTCCAGCCTCTGCATGTGCATGTCCACAAAGCCCACAGCTGCTAAAGTCATATCTGTCTCAGCTTTGAGAATACTTGTCCATTCAGATGTTCCACAGGCACTGAATGTTATGATTGCTGGCAATGGGTGTGTAAATTTGCAGTTTTTGCAAACAGTAGAAGAGATTTCTCCATCCTTCCGTAGTCACAGGGTCCCTGGGGCTCAGCTCTGGTTTCAGCCCCACCTCTGCATATGGGCAACCCACTGGAGACTGCTTCTGAGGCAGCAGGAGCACTGGAGTCTATCCAGGTGGGAGGTAGGTAGGGCTGCAATTCTAGATCTCCTCTAACTTCTCTCATTAACACTTTATAGTTTTTGCATACAAGTCTTGTATGTATTTGGTTAGTTTATAGCTAAGTGTTTAATGTTATGAACTCTTGTAAATATTACTCTGTGTTTTTAATTTTGGTGTCCATGTGTTCATTAATAGCGTATGAAAATGTAATTGTGTATAATGTATCCTGAAAAATTGCTGAATTCACTTATTAGGGGTTTTTATTTTTATTTTTTATTTTGGATTTTCTATAGGGATAATATCATTTTCAAACAGGGACAGTTTAATGCTTTCTTTCTGATCTGTATGCTTTTAATTTTTTTTCTTGCCTTATTGTACTGACTAGAATTTCCAGCACTTTGTTAAATAAGTGTGGTGAGAACAGACATCTTTCCTTGTTCATGATCTTAGAGGGAAAACATTGTCACTGGCCATTAAGTATAATGTTAGCTGTAGATTTGCTTTATCAAGTTCAGAAAGTTTTCCTTTATTCCTGTTTTCTCAGAGTTTTAAAAATCATTAATAAGAATTCAATTTCATCAAAAATTTTTTATAGTAATTGATATGATCATAGTGTTTCTTTTTATTCTGTTAAAACATTAGATTATATAGATTCGTTTTTGAATATCGAACCAGTCTTGCATCCCTAGAATAAACCTCACTTGGTCATGCTGTGTAATTCTTTTTATATATTGCTAAATCTGTTTGTTAATCACTTGTTAAAAGTTTTTCTTGGGAGAGTGGAGCAAGATGGCAGAGGAGTAAGAGGTTGCGCTCACTTTCTTCCACAAACAAATCAAAAAAACACATCTACATGTAAAACAACTCACACAGAACATCAACTGAATGCTGGCAGAAGAACTTACACCTCCAAAAAGGGCAAGAAACTTCTGATATAACTGGGTAGAACAAAAGAAAAAAAAAAGAGAGAGAGAAAAGGAGTCAGGACGGGACTAGCATTCCTGAGAGCGAGCTGTGAAGGAGAAAAGGAACCCACATCCTGGGAAGCCATCCAACTGAAGGAAAGATCAGCTGAGTCAGAGGGACCTCAGAGTTGCTGAGAAAAATGTAGCAGCTGAACTGAGAAGACAAAGCAGAGTGAGAGCTGCACAGATCATCTGAACCGCGGGCCTGGATACCACAGCTTGAGGTGCTCAGGTGGCGGCTGGGCACTGAGACTTAGGCTCTGGAGGACAGTCCCTGGGAGAGGACTGGGGTCAGTGGTGTGGAGCTTGCCTAAGGGGCTAAGGTGCAGTGCATTATGGGTGGGGGAGTGGTATGCCATGGGCTGGGAAGGGGAACACCATGTGAGAGGGAACCAGGGAGAAGGACTGGACCCACAGGAGAGGTAAGGTGTCTTTGTTGGGGAGGGTGAGAGGAGGAGGGGCAGACTGCCATAGGAAACTCCCTGCACCAGAGCATACTCATGCCCGTGGGGTTCGCAGAGGGCGGGGTGGCTCTGGCGCAGGCTACGGGCAGTGAGAAGCCACTTGCCACTCTATGGGGACCAGAAGCTCTGGTGCAGGCTGCATGGGGCAAGAAGCCTCTTGCTCGTTTACGGAAGATTGTATGCATCTTGTGCAGGCTTCTGATGGCAAGGCACCTCTTGTGTGGACTAAGGGCATCAGGGGGCTAAATGTGATGCAGCACCTACCTAGTACCATATGCTGTTTCTCTCATTCCCCTGGGAACACACCCACCCTGTAGCTGCCACTGCCAAATGCTCTGGGTGGCACCCAGACACTTGGTCACTGTCCCTTCCCAAGACCCTACAACTAGGAGAAGCTGGTGTAGCACCTCCTGTGTGGTCTGCAGGTGGTGGGGGCAAACCACCAGTTATCACTGACTCCAAAGGTGGGAGTGGCCCACCACCACTGGGAATACCTGAACAAAAATCATTTGCAGCCCCAACCACCTCAGAGGGCACCACAGAGAAGGACATGGTGATAGAACACCACCTGTTGTTGCTCTTGTTCCCGTGGGCACACACACACCTTGCTGTTGCCACTGCCAAATGCTCTGGACAGTGCCCAGATGCTTGATCGCTGTCCCGTTCCAGGAACCTGCAACTAGGAACAGCTTGTGCAACACATCCTGAGGGGGTTAAGCAGGATGACCGTGCCTCTTGCATGGTCTCAGGAGGCGGGGGCAAAAAAGCACAGTTATCTCTGGCTCCAGAGGTGGGAGTGGATCGCCACCACTAGCGGTCTGTGAACAGGCACCACTTGCAGCCCCAGGCGCCTCAAGGGCACCCCAGAGAATGGCATTGTGACCGAACACCACCTGTTGGTGCTCTGGCACCCCTTGGAACACGCTGGCCCTGCTGCTGCCACTGCCGAATGCTCTGGGCTATACCCACACACTTGATCTCTGTCACTTCCCAGAATCCTGCAACTCGGAGCAGGCTGTGCAACACCTCCTATGTGGGCTGAGTGAGATGGATTGCTTCATGCATGGACTGCAGGGGTTGGGGGCAAACCTTTGCGGTTATCACTGATTCCAGAGATGGGCATGGCCTACTACCACAAGGGGTCCCTGAACAGGCACCACACACAGTTCCAGTCACCTCGGAGGAGGGCATTGCAATCGAACACTAGCTGTTGTTGCACTCATTCCCCCGGGATCTCATGCACCCTGCTGCTACTACTGCCAAATGTCCTGGTCACCTTATAGATCTGCCTAGAGCTTATTACCACTTCCCAGGGCCCTGCAACTAGGAGTAGCCTATGCCACCTTCCTGCAGGTCCTTGCTGCTGTTGAGAGCCCAGTGACCAGGCTCTGTCTGCTGGCCCTACCCATTGCCTCCCTCTCCCCAAAAACACAATGAGCATCCTGGGGATAACAGCCTGCTCACACTGAAGAAAGAGACACCAAGTATTCAAACTCCCACACCAAAAATAAATAGTAACCACCCTTCCCCCCCAAAATACAAAGGGGTACTCTTTCATAGAAGTAGCCTTACAAGAATACAGTTTGGCTTCCCCAAACTCACAGAAAAAGAAAAACATAAGCAAGATGAAGAAGCTCAGAAACCATTCCCAGTTAAAGGAACAGGAGAATTCACCTAAAGCAGTCAACAATGAACCAGACCTCTGCAGTCTGATAGACATTGAGTTCAAAAGGGAGATAGTGAAAATACTGAAGGAATTAAGGCTGTATATCAAGGAATTAAGATACAAACAGTGATGCAGATTCCCTTAGAAAGGAACTAGAAAATTTAAGGAAGAGCCCAGAAAAACTATAAAGTTCATAAGCAGAGATGCAAACTGAGCTAAAGGCAATAAAGAGTAGAATGAATAATGCAGAGGAATGAGTTAATGATGTGGGAGATAGAATAATGGAAATCACCCAATCAGGACAGCAGATAGAAAACTAGATGAAAAAACATGAAAAGAACATAGGAGGTCTGTGGGATAATATAAAGTGAGCCAATCTATGCATAATAGGAATTCCAGAAGGAGAAGAAAAAAGGGGATTGAAAATATATTTGAAGGAGTTCCTGTTGTGGCACAGTGGAAGCAAATCCAACTAGGAACCATGAGGTTGTGGGTTCGATCCCTGGTCTTGCTCAGTGGGTTAAGGATCCTGCATTGCTGTGAGCTGTGGTGTAGGTTGCAGATGTGGCTTGTATCCCACGTTGCTGTGGCTGTGGTGTAGGCCAGCAGCTACAGCTCCGATTCGACCCCTAGCCTGGGAACCTCCATATGCCGCAAGTGCAACCCTAAAAACAAGACAAAAAAAAAAAAAAAAAGAAAAGAAAAAGAAAAGAAAAAATGTATTTGAAGAAATTATGTCTGAAAACTTTCCAAATCTAAAGGAAACTGATATCAAGTACAGGAAGCCCAGAGGGCCCCAAACAAATTGAACACAAACAGGCCCACACCAAGACATATTATAATATAAATGGTGAAACTTACAGATAGAATCCTAAAGGCAGCAAGAGAAAAACAAAGTGTTAATTATAAGAGGACTCCCATAAGGCTATCAGCTGATTTCTCTCCAGAAACACTACAGGCCAGAAGGGAGTGGCAAGACATATTTAAAGTTCTGAAAGGAAGAAATTTGCAACCTAGAATACTCTATCCAGCAAGAATATCATTTAGAATAGAAGGAGAAATAAAGAATTTTTCCAACAAACAAAAGCTAAAAGAGTACAGCAATACTAAACCCATTCTAAAAGAAATAATTCTCTAAATTAAAGAAAAAAAAGAAGAAATGGAATGGAGGAAACCACAATTGGGAAGCAATCACTTAAATTAGCTGGCATACAGATCTAAACATGAAGAGGTTTAGTAAATAAATAAATAAAAAGACATCAATATCATAAAATGTGGGGAAGGAAAGAAAAAATATGATTCTTTTTTTTAACTTTAATGATGTGTTTGAACCTATATGACTATAAGGCTAAAGCAAGCAGATATAAGAAGGGGTTAACATACTTAAAAAACAGAGCAACCACAAATCAAAACTAAACATCACATTCACAAAAACTTAAAAGTTCTCAAGCATAAAATAAATGGAAACCATCTAACGAAAAAAAGAAAGGAAGAAAAGAGATACATAGAATCAACTGGAAAATAAGGTTTAAAAATGGCAATAAATACATAACTATCAATAAATATCTTAAATATCAATGGATATTCAAAAGACACAGAGTGGCAAATTGGATAAAAAAAGCAAAAACCTTCAATCTGATGTCTACAAGAAACTCACCTTAGGGCAAAGGACACAGATGGATTGAAAATGAGGGGATGGATTTCATGCCAATGGACAAGACAGGAAAGCAGGAGTTGCAATACTCATCTCAGACAAAAGAGACTTTAAAATAAAAGCCATAAAGAAAGACAAAGAAGGATACTATTTAATGACAAAAGGGTCCATGCAAGAAGAGGATATCACAATCATCAATATATATGTCCCTAATATAGGAGCACCCAGATAACCTACAACAAATACTAACAGACATAAAAGGAGAAATTGACAGGAATACAATAACAGTAGGAGACTTTAACACCCCACTCACATCAATGGACAGATCCTCTAGACAGAAAATCAGTAAGGCAACAGAGATCCTAAATGACACAACAGAAAAGTTAGACTTAATTGATATTTTTAGGACATTACATCCAAAAAAGTCAGAATATACGTTCTTTTCAAGTGCACATGGAACATTCTCAAGTATTGACCACACACTGGGGCACAAAGTTAATCTCAGCAAATTTAAGAGTATATAAATTCTTTCTTTCTCTTTTTTTTTTGTCTTCTGTCTTTTTTAGGGCCGCACCCGCGGCATATGGAGGTTCCCAGGCTGGGGGTCCAATAGGAGTTGTAGCTGCCGGCCTACTCTGGAGCCACAGCAATGTGGGATCCAAGCTGTGTCTGCAAACTACACCACAGCTCATGGCAATGCTGGATCCTTAACCCACTGAGCAAGGCCAGGGATCAAAACTGCAACCTCATGGTTCCTAGTTGGATTCGTTAACCACTGAGCCACAGTGGGAATTCCCCAAGAGTATAGAAATTATTTCAAGTATCTTCTCTGACCACAATGGCATGAAACCAGACATCAATCACAGGAAAAAAAAATAAGAAAAAACTGACTAGGGAATTTCCGTCGTGGCGCAGTGGTTAACGAATCTGACTAGGAACCACGAGGTTGCAGGTTCGGTCCTTGCCTTTGCTCAGTGGGTTAACGATCTGGCCTTGCTGTGAGCTGTGGTGTAGGTTGCGGATGCGGCTCGGATCCCGCATTGCTGTGGCTCTGGCGTAGGCCGGTGGCTACAGCTCCGATTCAACCCCTAGCCTGGGAACCTCCATATGCCGTGGGAGCAGCCCAAGAAATAGCAAAAAAAAAAAAAAGACAAAACAACAACAACAACAACAAAAAAAAACCAAAAAAAAACCTGACTACATGGAGACTAAACAACATGCTACTAAAAAACCAATAGGTCAATGAGGAAATCAAGAAGTAAATTAAAAAATACCTCAGGACAAATGATAATGAAGACAAAACGACTCAAAATCCATGGGATGCCTCAAAAGCAGTGCTCAGAGGGAAGTTCATAGCAATACAGGCTTTCCTCATAAAAGAAGAAAAATCTCAAATTGACAACTTAATCCATCACCTAAATGAATTAGAAAAAGAACAACAAACAAAACCTAGTCAGCAGAAGGAAGGAAATCTTAATGATCAGACAGGAAATCAATAAAACAGAGATTCAAAGAAGAATAGAAAAAAAATCAATAAAATCTTTGAAAAGGTAAACAAAATTGACAGACCTCTGGCCAGACTCATCAAGAAGAGGAGCGAAAAAAACCCAAATAAGCAAAATAAGAAATGAAAAAGGGGAAGTCACAACAGATACCGCAGAATACAAAAAACCATGAGAGAATACTATGAACAATTATATGCCAACAAATTTGACAACCTAGAAGAAATGGACAACTTTCTAAAGACTTACAGTCTGCCAAAACTGAATCAAGAAGAACTAGATCAACTGAACAGACCGATCACTAGAAATGAAATTGAATGTCATAAAAACACTCCCTACAAATAAAAGTCCGGGACCAAATGGCTTCACAGGTGAATTCTACCAAACATACAAAGAGGAACTTATACCCATTCTCCTTAAACTTTTTCTCCTTAAACTTTTTTAAAAGGCTGAAGAAGAAGGAACACTCCCAAAGACATTCTATGATGCCACCATCACCCTAATTCCAAAACCAGACAAAGATACCACCAAAAAAAGAAAACTATAGGCCAACATGTTTGATTAATATAGATGCAAAAATTCTCAACAGAATCTTAGCCAACTGAATCCAACAACATATCAAAAGGATCATACACCACAACCAGGTGGGATTCATCCCAGGTGCACAGGATGGTTCAACATATGCAAATCAATCAACATAATACACCATATTAACAAAAGAAAAGTCAAAAATCACATAATCATCTCAATAGATGCAGAAAAAGCATTTGACAAAGTCCAACATCCATTCATGATAAAAACTTACAAAAGTGGGTATAGGGGGAACATACCTTAACATAATCAAAGCCATTTATGACAAACCCACAGCCAATATAATACTCAATGGAGAAAAGCTGAAAGACTTCTCACTCAAATCTGGAACCAAACAAGGATGCCCACTCTCACCACTGCTCTTCAACATAGTGTTGGAAGTCCTAGCCACAGCAATCAGACAAACAAAAGAAATAAAAGCCATCCAAATAGGACAAGAAGAGGTAAAACTGTTACTGTATGCAGATGACATGATACTATACATAGAAAACCCTAAGTACTCAACCCCAAAACTACTTGAACTGATCAACAAATTCAGCAAAGTGACAGGATATAAGATTAACATTCAGAAGTCAGTTGCATTTCTGTATACTAACAATGAAATATTAGAAAAGGAATACAAAAATGCAATACCTTTTAAAATTGCACCCCCCAAAATCAAATATCTGGAATAAACCTGATCAAGGAGGTGAAGGTCTTATATGCTGAGAACTATAAAACATTAATCAAGGAACTTAAAGAAGATGCAAAGAAATGGAAAGATATTCCATGCTTATGGGTCAGAAAAATTAATACTGTAAAAATGGCCATATGGCCCAAAGCAATCTACAGATTCAATGCAATCCCTATCAAACTATCCATGACATTTTTCACAGAACTAGAAGAAACAATCCAAAAATTTATATGGAACCACAATAGACCCAGAATCGCCAAAGCAATCCTGAGAAACAAAAACCAAGCAGGATGCATAACTGTCCCAGACTTCAGGCAATATTACAAAGCTACAATAATCCAGACAGTGTTGTACTAGTACCAAAATAGACATACAGACCAATGGAACAGAATAGAGAACCCAGAAATAAACCTTGATGCCTATGGTCAATTAATCTTTGACAAAGGAGGCAAGAACATAAAATGGGAAAAAGATAGACTGTTCAGCAAGCATTGCTATGAAACCTGGACAGCTGCATGCAAAGCAATGCAACTAGAACACACCTTCACACCATGCACCAAATAAACTCAAAATGGCTTAAAGACCTAAATATAAGACAAGACACCATCAAACTCCTGGAAGAGAACATAGGCAAAACGTTCTCTGACATCAACCTTACAAATGTTTTCTCAGGTCACTCTCCCAAAGCAAAAGGAATAAAAGCAAAAATAAACCAATAGGACCTAATCAAATTGACAAGCACAGCAAAGGAAACCAAAAAGAAAACAAAAATACAACTTACAGAAGGGGAGAATGTGCAACGGACAAGGGCTTAATCTCTAAAATATACAAACAACTTATACAACTCAACAGCCAAAAAGACAACAACTTAATTGAAAAATGGGCAAAAGACCTGAATAGACATTTCTCCAAAGAATATATACCAATGGCCAACAAGTACATGAAAAAATGCTCAACATCCCTGATTACTAGAGAAATGCAAATCAAAACTACCATAAGATACCACCTTGCACCTGTCAGAATGGCCATCATTAATAAGTCCACAAATAACAAATGCTGGAGGGAGTGTGGAGAAAAGGGAACCCTCCTGCACTGTTGGTGGAAATGTAAGCTGGTACAACCACTATGGAAAACAGTATGGAGATACATTAGAAATCTATACCTAGAACTACCATATGACCCACCAATCCCACTCTTGGGCATATATCTGGACAAAACGTTCCTTGAAAAAGACACATGCACCTGTATGTTCTTTGCAGCACTATTCACAATAGCCAAGACATAGAAACAACCTAAATGTCCATTGACAGATGATTGGATTAGAAGATGTACTGAGAAGTACACAATGGAATACTACTCAGCCATAAAAAAGAATGACATAATACCATTTGCTGCAACATGGATGGAACTAGAGACTCTCATACTAAGTGAAGTCAGTCAGAAAGAGAAGGACAAATACCATATGATTTCACTTATATCTGGAATCTAATATATGGCACAAATGAAACTTTCCATAGAAAAGAAAATCATGGACTTAGAGAATAGACTTGTGTTTGACAACGGGAAGGGGGAGGGAGTGGGATGTATTTGGAACTTTGGATTAATAGATGCAGACTATTTCCTTTGGAATGGATAAGCAATGAGATCCTGCTGTATAACACTGGGAATTATGTCTAGTCACTTATGATGGAGCATGATAATGTGAGAGAAAAGATTGTATACTTGTATGTGTAACTGGGTCACCATGCTATACAGTAGAAAATTGACAGAACGGTGTAAGCAGCTATAATGAAAAAAAAGTTTTTCTTTTCTTTCTTTCTTTCTTTTTTTTTTTTTGCTTTTTAGGGCCGAACCTCTGGGCATATGGAGGTACCCAAACCAGAGCTACAACTGCTGGCCTATGCCACAGCCACAGGAATGCAGGATCTGAGCTTTGTCTGTGAACTACACCACGGCTCACTGCAACGCCAGATCCTTAACCCACTGAGCGAGGCCAGGGATTGAACCCACAAACCCCATGGTTCCTGGTCGGATTTGTTTCCACTGAGCCATGACGGGAACTCCAAAAGTTTTTCTGTCTATACTCATGTGGGTTAGTGGCTTGTAGTTTTTTTTCTTTTTCTCTATGCTATATTTGTCTGGTTTTTGTATCAAAATCATAGTAGCTTTATAAAATGGAGAAATTGTGCAGAATTAATGTTAATTCTCCTTTAAATGTTTGGTAGAATTCTCCAGTGAAAGCATTTGGACCTGGAGATTTCTTTTTTGAGAAGTTTAAAATTATGAATTAAATTTCCTTAGTAGTTATAGGACTAGTCAAATGATCTGTTTCATTAAGGCAAGTTGTGATAGGTTGTGTTTTCAAGGACTTATTCCAGTTCATCTAAACCATCAAATTTATGTATGTAGAGTTATTATAGTATTTATTTAACATCCTTTTCTATTTTTTTTATCTTTTTTGGGCTGCACCTGCAGCATATGAAACTTCCCAGGTTAGGGGCTGAATTGGAGTTGCAGCTGCTGGCCTACACCACAGCCACAGCAACGCCAGATCTAAGCTGCATCTGCAACCTGTGTCACAGCTTGTGGCAATGCCAGATCCTTAACCCACTGAGCAAGGCCAAGGATTGAACCCACATCCTCATGGCTACTAGCTGGGTTCTTTTCATGCTGAGCCACAGTGGGAACTCTCCTCTTTAATATCCCTTGATATTTACAGGTTCTGTAATGTTGTCTTCTGTTTCTTTCCTGATTATGTTTTCTCTTTTTTTATTAGTCTTATTAAATGTAAATTTTATTCCTCCTTTCAAAGAATGGATCTTCGTTTTATTCATTTTATTGTTTTAATATTTGAATTTTATTGATTTTTGCTCATATCTTTACTATTGCCTTCCTTCTGCTTCCTTTGGATTTATTATGCTCTTTTTTTTTTCTAGATTCTTAAGGTGGAAATTTTGAAACCTTTTCTATTTTCCAATTGTATGTATTTAGTACTACAGATTTTTCTCTGAGCATAATATATCTATATCCTATGTATTTTTGATATATTTTCATTTTAATTGAGTTCAGTATAGTTTTTTATTTCCCTTGAGGCCTCCTCTTTGCACCATAAATTATTTAGAAATGAGATGTTCAGTTTTCAAGTTTTGGAGATTTTCTTGTCATCTTTCTGTTTGATAGAGATGGTGGGACATGGCCAGATTCTAATAGATTCTATGGGGAGAGAAAGGGAGAGAGGGAGAGAAAGAGAGAGAGAGGTCAATGATGGTTCAACATCCTCAGTCTGAGCAAGCAGAAGAATGAACTGAGATGGGGCAGACTCAGGGAGGTACAGGTCTGGGAAAAGGTGGGGAATTGGATTTGGGGTTGGATGCATTCAGTTTCAGATATATTTTGAGTTAGGTATCTACTAGGAATTTGGGTATATGATTCTGAATTCAAGGACTGCAGACATCCTGCTTGGAGGCATACATGTGGAAGTTGTCATTCTTTAGATGATATTAAAAAATGTAAGACTACATGTGATCACATCTACAGTGGTTGTAAATAAAGAAGAAAAGAGTCCTAAGCCCTAGGGCACTCTGGTATACAGAAGTCAGAGGGGTGAAAAGAAACAAGTAGAGGAAAATGAAGAGAAATCAAAGAACCAAGAGGAAGGGGTGTGCTGGAAGCTGAGTGAAGACAGTGTTTCCAGAAAGATGAATGACTAACTTCTTGAGTAAGAGGAGAGCTGAAAATTGGCTCTGGGATTTGGAAATGAGGGGGTCTCTGGTGGTCTTGCCAAGATAAGTTTTCTATAGGGGTGGTGGAAAAAAAGATGAAGAGATGGCAAGCATAGACACCTATCAGGAAGAGTTTTGTTGTAAAGGAAAGCAGAAAAGTGGAATAGTGGATGCGGGGGGAGATGGGGGTTGAGGAAGGAGTTATTACTATAATAACAAATATACATGGAAGGCTTGTATTTATATATAGACTATGAATTTATTTTGATTGACAATGAAGTCTAAAATTTCATATAGTGAGATGTCTTCAATAGGCTTGATAATCTTAGCAATAGCATTTATGTTTGAAGAAGACTTAGTTAAATATTAGATGGTCTGTGCAAGGTGTGTAATTTTAAAGGTTGTTTCTTGAGTTTAATTTGGAATGAAATTTCAGTTAACCCTTTCCAATAAGGGTCCCCCAGAAGAATATTTATTCAGCAGTGATAGAAAACTTTATTTATATTTATGGAGTACTTATCAGACTCTGTATCAGAACAAACACAAAATAATGAAAATGTACAGTAAAAATGTAGGAGAGCATTGAAGTAAAGTGGTCCCAAACCCCAGGGAAACTGAGTCTAAGGCCATATTGAGATCTGAAGGTAAATCTCACCTGCAACCCTCCACAGCCTCTTGGGCTGATTCTCCTCCCCTTCTTCTTCATTGTTTTTGTCACTTTCTACATTGAACCATTTATTTTAAACTGCTTTTTCTTTCCAGCAGCAAATCCTTTCCAGTCAGAAGAATTTTATTTGTTCTCCAGACTCTTGGCTTTCCTGAGCCTTTGCCTGTGCAGCCAGGCCGCATTTCCCAGTCTCTGTTGCAGTTGGGTAGCACCAAAGGAATGAAGGTGCGAATAGTATATGTTACTTCCGGCCTACAGCCTGACTTTTAAGAAAACCTTTATACAATCCTCCACACCATAACATGAGCAAGAAATGAGCCTTTATTACATGGAAACTCTTTGGAGTTTTTTATTATAGTAGTGAGCCTTTCCTGATTAATGCCCATTCCTTTGGGTGAGATGCGATTGAGTACTGACTTTGCAGTCAGACTTAGAAAGTCCAGAAGGGGAGTTCCCGCCATTGCTCAGTGGTTAATGAACCTGACTAGTATCCACGAGGATGTGGGTTTAATCTGTGGCCTCACTCAGTGGGTTAAGGATCCAGTGTTGCCGTGAGCTGTGGTGTAGGTCACAGATGCGGCTCGGATCCCTCATTGCTGTGGCTGTGGTGTAGGCCAGCAGCTACAGCTCTGATTCAACCCTTAGCCTAGGAACTTCCATATGCTGTGGGTGTGGCCACAAAAAGACAAAAAAGACAAAAAAAAGAAAAAAAAGTATATCCAGAAGGTTGGTTGGATTCATGGTTTAATTTGGAAAATGGTTAGAGGCACAGTGTTCTGGGTTTTCAAAAGGCAAGGACTTTGTCATTTGAGCCTCTTTGGGAGCCACTGTTGACACTGACAGGGCCTCATTGGGAGGCCAATGATTATTTTTTAATAGCCTTTCTGTAGCCTTCTAGGACCCTTTCCCTCTAAGAACTTAAGCCGTCTTCAGACCCTTAAAGCCTCATGGTGTATAAATAGGAGGAGAAACAAGTTATTCAGCAACTATCCTGTATTCAACACTTTTTCTTGCATCATCTTATATCATTTTTATAAGAATACGATGAGGTAGTAATGATTAACATTATCCATTATAATCTCATATCCATTTACCAATGTCTATAATCAACTGCTGTCATTATTCTTTTTGATACCCAGTTTGTCACGTATTTGGCCAGTGAAATTTCTTTCTGGTTGGCATTTATGTAATTTTGACAACTCCTGTCTCTTGTTTAACCTTCAATTATTTCCTTACTTTCCAACACAACAAAATATCTCTGGCTCATCTTGTACTTTTCCTGCCTCCAATCTAGAATGAGCTACTTCTTCACGGTGCCCTACTTTCTTTAGGGAATGGTATTTACAAATAAAGACCTAGTTGCTCAGTGTGCTTTTGCTGCTTGTGTGTCATTTCTCCTTGATCTTTGAGTGGGATAATTTTAAGTCATGAATCCATATTGATATTTCCAATTCAAATTTAACATGACAACTTTTCATTTGATTTTATATCTTTTTCTTTTACACTGAAGATCTTAGTTTTTAATCACAATAGCATATTTCCATGTTTTCTCTCTGACGGTATTCATAAAATAACTTGTTACAATACCATTCGTTACTGGTAAAAATAAAAGTAAGCAAAGCTTATTATGTGCTTGCTATTCTGTCTGTGCTTAGAATGAATATAACCCACTAAGGATAAATGGTCAGAGTACTGTGTTCAAATGTCATTTGAAATGATTATTTTTTTGTGTGTGATTGTTACCAATTTTACATACATTTGAGGTCATGTTTGCTTTCAATTTTATAGTTTTCAATTTTTGATATATATATTTTTAAATACATAAAGACATTTACATGGCCAAAATTTCAAAACTATATAAAAAAGGTATTTTCAGTGAGGTTTCACTTCCTGCTCAATCCCTTCCATCCTTTACCCTCTCCTTTCCTTCTGCCCTCTATATAGAAGTATCTTTTTTTTTTTTTTTTTTTTTTTTTGTCTTTTTAGGCATGTGGAGGTTCCCAGGCTAGGGGTCTAATTGGAGCTGTAGCCACCCGCCTACACCACAGCCACAGCAATGCCAGATCTGAGCTGTGTCTCCAACCTACACCACAGCTCATGGCAACGCTGGATCCTTAACCCACTGAGCGAGACCAGGGATCGAACCCATCTCCTCATGGATACTAGTCAGGTTCATTTCCACTGAGCCATGATAAGCACTCCCTAGAAGTATCTTTTAAAGTTAGTTTTTCATGTACCCTTTTAGAGTTTTTTTTTGGGGGGGGTGGAGAAGTAAGCAGATATGGTCGCTTTGGTTAAATAGTTTGTTAATTCCTCAAAATGTTAACTATAAGACCCAGAAATTCTACTCCTAGGTGTCTATCCAAGAGAAATGAAAACATACCTTCATATAAAATCTAGATATGAAGGTTCGTAGCAGCATTATTCATATTAGTTAAAAAATGTCAAATTTCTCTCAGTTGACAAAGGGGTAAACAAAATGTGGTATATCCATACAATTAACTCTTATTTGTCTATACAAAGGGATGCAGGGAGTTCCTGCCGTAGCACAACAGGATCAGCAGCATTTTGGGAGTGCTGAGACAGAGGTTTGATCCCCGGCTTGGCACAGTGGGTTAAGGATCCAGCGTTGCTGCAGCTGAAGCCTAGGTGACAGCTGTGGCTTGGATCTGATCACTGGCCTGGGAACTCCACATGCCATGGGGCAGCGAAAGGAGGAAAAAAAAAAAAGGAATGAAGTACTGATACATGCTACAACATGGATGAACCTTGGAAGCATTATGCTAAGTGAAAGAAGCCAGACACAGAGGACCACATATTATATGATTCCATGTATATGAAATGTCTGGAATAGGCAAGTCCTTAGAGACAGAAAGTGGATTGGTGATTCCAGGGTCTGGACGTATGGGGATATTGGGATTGACTGCCACCAGGTATGGAGTTTCTTTTTGAGGGATGAAATTGTTCTGAAACTAGATACTGGTGATGGCTGCACACTTTCATGAATATAACAAAAACCACTGAATAGTGCGCTTTATTTTTTAAATTTTTAAAAAAATTTTATTTTAATAAAATAGTGCATTTCACTTTTATTTAATTGAAGTATAGTTGATTTGCAATTTTGACTTAACTTCTGCTATACAGGAAAGTGACACAGTTATACATTCATATATTCTTTTCTAATATGCTTTACCACAGGATATAGACTATAGTTCCCTGTGCTATACAGTAGAACCTTGATGTTCTTCTATCCTATGTGTACTAGTTTGCCTCTACTAATCCAGGCTCCCTATCTTTAGAGAATAGACTTGTAGTTGGGGGTGCAGCAGGAAGGATTGGGAGCTTGTGCACTTTAAAGGGTGAATTTTGGGGAGTTCCCATTGTGGCTCAGAAGTAATGAACCCGACTAGTATCCATGAAGATGCAGGTTTGATCCCTGGTCTTGCTCAGTGGGTTAAGGATCTGGCATCGCTGTGGGTTGTAGTAGACTTAGATCCTGTGTTGCTGTGGTATAGGCTGGCAGCTACAGCTCTGATTCAACCTCTAGCCTGGGAACTTCCATATGCTGCGAGTGTGTCCATAAAAAGAAAACATTTTAAAAAGGAGGGTGAATTTTATGTGTGTGAATTTTGTCTCAATAAAACGTTTATAACAGCAAGAAAACATGTATATATACTTATAAATATCAATAATATTAGCAACTCCTACTCCCAATAATACAGATTTGACAAAGGGCTACTACCAAATATTAAAGACTGGGCAGTTCCCATGCTATTTATGTCATTCCAGAGCATGGTCAGAGACTGAAGGCTTCCAGATTCTTTTCAAAGAGAGGAGTGTAACATTATTTGCAGATGCCGATATACCTGGAAAATCCTAGAAAATGTCCTGAAAAACTACCATAAATAATAAGAGTGTTCAGGATGCAGCTGGGAACAAAATTAATATTAAAAATCAAAGGTCTTGTTTAATATGTAAGCCAGTTAGTAGATGTCAATGGGAAATCCCATGTATAGTAACAGAATTAAAAAAAAAAACTTTTAAAATCCTTTATTAAACATTAAAATGTGCAAAATATATATGAAGAAACTTTAAAACCTCCTGAGGAACACACACAACAAGACCTGAATGGGTAGAAAGGAACAATCTGTACCTGAATAGAAAAGCCATGCCAGTAATAACTTAATAAAGATGATGTTAACGAAAACACATTGACTCAGCTTTTATTATCTGTCCTGTGCTAAGCTCTTTGCCTATATAGACTCAATCCTCACAACCATGTGAGATGAGCAGCTGAAATTAAGTGACAGAGTCATACATCTAGTAAGTGGACGAGGCCCTATGATTTAACCTCTGGGCAACACTACCAGAATTTTCTCTTAATTAATTAAAAAAAATGAGATATAGTTCATATACCATAAAATGTACCATATTAAGTGTACAACTCACTGTTTTTAGCATATCCAAAAAATTGTGCAGCCATCACCGCTAATTCCAGAATATTGTCAACACCCCAAAGAAATTCTTTACCTGGTAATAGACACTCCCCATTCCTCAATCCTCCATCCCCTAGCAACCTTCAGTGTACTTTGTATCTCTAAGGACTTACCTATTTTGGACATTTCATACACATGTAATCATATAATATGTGGCCTTTTGTGACTGGCTTCTTTCACCTAGGGTTTTCTTTTAACGTTTGTCCATGTTGTTAATGGTTTAATAATACACTATTGTATAGATTTATAACATATTGTTTATCCATTCATCAATTAATGAATGTTTGGGTTGTTTCTGTTTTTTTGGCTACTATGAATAATGTATTTGTGTATAAGTTTTGAATTAACATATGTTTTCATTTACCTAGAGTAGAAACCTAGGAGTGAAATTTCTGGGTCATATGGCAACTCTCTCTTTTGCTTCACTTTTCAAGATTTTCTCTTTGTCTTTTTCATCAGTTTGCTCATGATGTACCTATGTTGGCATATCTATGAGTCTGTCCATGTGGAGTTAACTGAGCTTCTTGGATGTGTAGATTAATGTTTGTCATCAAATGTCAAAAGTTTTTTTTTTTTTTTTTTTTTTTTTTTTTGTCTTTTTGTCTTTTTGCCATTTCTTGGGCCCGCTCCCACGGCATATGGAGGTTCCCAGGCTGGGGGTCTAACTGGAGCTGTAGCCACCGGCCCCAGCTGCAATGAGGAATCTGAGCCGCGTCTGCAACCTACACCACAGCTCATGGCAACGCCAGATCCTTAACCCACTGAGCAAGAGCAGGGACCGAACCTGCAACCTCATGGTTCCTAGTCGGATTCATTAACCACCGAGCCACAATGGGAACTCCTTCAAAAGTTTTTGGACATTATTTCTTCAATATTCTTTCTGCCCCTTAGTCATTCTTCGTGTGTCCCACAGACCTCTGAATCTCTACATTTTCTCCCATTCTTTTTTCCTCTCTATTCATCAAACTGGATAATCTCAATTAATCTACCTTTAGTGTTATTGATTTTTTTCTTCCTTCTCAAGTCTACTGCTGAGTCCCTCTAGTGAATTTTTTTAATTTTAAAAATTTTTTAAAATTGTCCCACTATACAGCAAGGGGATCAAGTTATCCTTACATGTATACATTACAATTACATTTTTCCCCCCACCCTTTGTTCTGTTGCAATATGAGTATCTAGACAAAGTTCTCAATGCTACTCAGCAGGACCTCCTTGTAAATCTATTCTAAGTTGTGTCTGATAACCCCAAGCTCCCGATCCCTCCCACTCTCTCCCCCTCCCATCAGGCAGCCACAAGTCTTTTCTCCAAGTCCATGATTTTCTTTTTTGAAGAGATGTTCATTTGTGCTGGATATTAGATTCCAGTTATAAGTGATATCATATGGTATTTGTCTTTGTCTTTCTGGCTCATTTCACTCAGGATGAGATTCTCTAGTTCCATCCATGTTGCTGCAAATGGCATGATGTCATTTTTTTTTATGGCTGAGTAGTGTTCCATTGTGAATAGTGCTGCAATGAACATGCGGGTGCACGTGTCTCTTTTAAGTTGAGTTTTGTCCAGATAGATGCCCAAGAGTGGGATTGAGGGGTCATATGGAAGTTCTATGTATAGATTTCTAAGGTATCTCCAAACTGTTCTCCATAGTGGCTGTACCAGTTTCCATTCCCACCAACAGTGCAGGAGGGTTCCCTTTTCTCCACAGCCCCTCCAGCACTTGTTATATGTGGATTTATGAATGATGGCCATTCTGACTGGTGTGAGGTGATATCTCATGGTAGTTTTGATTTGCATGTCTCTTATAATCAGCGATGTTGAGCATTTTTTCATGTGTTTGCTGGCCAACTGTATATCTTCTTTGGAGAAATGTCTATTCAGGTCTTTTGCCCATTTTTCCATTGATTGATTGGTTTTTTTGCTGTTGGGTTGTATAAGTTGTTTATTTATTCTAGAGATGAAGCCCTTGTCGGTTGCATCATTTGAAACTATTTTCTCCCATTCTGAAAGTTGTCTTTTTGTTTTCTTTTTGGTTTCCTTTGCTGTGCACAAGCTTTTCAGTTTGATGAGGTCCCATGGGTTTATTTTTGCTCTAATTTCTATTGCTTTGGGAGACTGACCTGAGAAAATATTCATGATGTTGATGTCAGAGAGTGTTTTGCCTATGTTTTCTTCTAGGAGTTTGATGGTGTCCTGTCGTATATTTAAGTCTTTCAGCCATTTGGAGTTTATTTTTGTGCATGGTGTGAGGGTGTGTTCTAGTTTCATTGCTTTGCATGCAGCCGTCCAGGTTTCCCAGCAATGCTTGCTGAATAGACTTTCCTTTTCCCATTTGATGTTCTTGCCTCCCTTGTCAAAGACTAATTGACCATAGGTGTCAGGGTTTATTTCCGGATTCTCTATTCTGTTCCATTGGTCTGTCTGTCTGTTTTGATACCAGTACCACACTGTTTTGATGACTGTGGCTTTGTAGTATTTCTTGAAGTCTGGGAGACTTATGCCTCCTGCTTGGTTTTTGTTTCTCAGGATTGCTTTGGCAATTCTGGGTCTTTTGTTGTTCCATATAAATGTTTGGATTGTTTGCTCTAGTTCTGTGAAAAATGTCATGGGTAGTTTGATAGGGATTGCATTGAATCTGTAGATTGCTTTGGGCAGGATGGCCATTTTTACAATATTGATTTTTCCAATCCAGGAACATGGAATATCTTTCCATTTCTTTACATCTTCTTCGATTTCTTTGATTAAAGTTTTATAGTTCTCGGTATATAGGTCCTTTACCTCTTTGGTCAGGTGTATTCCGAGGTATTTGATTTTGGGGGGTGCAATTTTAAAAGGTATCATATTTTTGTATTCCTTTTCTAATATTTCATTGCTGGTATACAGAAATGCAACTGACTTCTGAATGTTAATCTCATGTCCTGCTACTTTGCTGAATTTATTAATCAGTTCAAGTAGTTTTGGGGTTGAGTCCTTAGGGTTTTCTAGGTATAGTATCATATCATTTGCATACAGTGACAGTTTTATCTCTTCTCTTCCTCTATGGATGCCTTTTATTTCTTTTGTTTGTCTAATTGCTGTGGCTAGGACTTCCAAAACGATGTTGAAGAGCAGTGGTGAGAGTGGGCATCCCTGTCTTGTTCCAGATTTGAGTGAGAAGGCTTTCAGTTTTTCCCCATTGAGTATTATATTTGCTGTGGGTTCATCATAAATGGCTTTGATTATGTTCAGGGATGTTCCCTCTATACCCACTTTGGCGAGGGTCTTGATCATGAATGGATGTTGGACTTTGTCAAATGCTTTTTCTGCGTCTATTGAGATGATCATATGATTTTTTACTTGTCTTTTGTTAATGTGGTGTATGATGTTGATTGATTTGCGTATGTTGAACCATCCTTGTGAACCTGGGATGAACCCTCCCTGGTCATGGTGTATAATTTTTTTGTTATGTTGTTGGATTCGGTTGGCTAAGATTTTGTTGAGAATTTTTGCATCTATATTCATCAATGATATTGGGCGATAGTTTTCTTTCTTGGTGGTATCTCTGTCTGGTTTTGGAATGAGGGTGATGGTGGCATCATAGAATGTCTTTGGGAGTATTCCTTCTTCTTCAACCTTTTGAAAGAGTTTAAGGAGGATGGGCACCAATTCCTCTTTATATGCTTGATAGAATTCGCCTGTGAAGCCATCTGATCCTGGACTTTTATTTGTAGGGAGTGTTTTTATGACCTCTTCAATTTCATTTCTAGTGATCGGTCTGTTCAGTTGGTCTGTTTCCGCTTGATTCAGTTTTGGCAGGCTGTAAGATTCTAGAAAATTGTCCGTTTCTTCCAGATTGTCAAACTTGTTGCCATATAGTTGTTCATAGTATTCTCTTATGGTTTTTTGTATTTCTGCAGTATGTGTTGTGATTTCTCCTTTTTCATTTATAATTTTGGTTATTTGGGTTCTTTCTCTCCTCTTTTTAGTGCGTCTGGCCAGGGTTTTGTCAATTTTGTTCACCTTTTCAAAGAACCAGCTCTTGGTTTTATTAATTTTCTCTCTTGTTTTTTGAATCTCTATTTTATTGATTTCTTCTTTGATCTTTATAATTTCCTTCCTTCTGCTGACTTTAGGTCTTTTTTGTTCTCCTTTTTCTAATTCGTTTAGGTGGAGGGTTAAGTTGTCCATCTGGGATCTTTCTTCTTTTTTGAGAAAGGCCTGTATTGCTATAAATTTCCCTCTGAGCACTGCTTCTGCAGCATCCCATAGATTTTGAGAGGTTGTGTCTTCATTATCATTTGTTTCAAGGTATTTTTTAATTTCCTTCTTGATTTCCTCATTGACCCATTGGTCTTTTAGTAGCATGTTGTTTAGTCTCCAAGTAGTAGGTTTTTTGTGTTTCCTTTTCCCATGGTTGATTTCTAATTTCATGGCATTGTGGTCAGAGAAGATACTTGAGATGATTTCTATGCTCCTAAATTTATTGAGATTCACTTTGTGTCCCAATATGTGGTCGATTCTTGAGAATGTTCCATGAGCATTTGAGAAGAATGTGTATTCTGATTTTTTTGGATGTAGTGTCCTGAAGCTATCAATTAAGTCTAACTTTTCCTTTAGGATCTCTGTTGCTTTATTGGTTTTCTGTCTAGAGGATCTGTCCATTGATGTGAGGGCCTCTAGTGAATTTTTCATTTCAGTTGTTGTACCTTTCAACTCCAGATTTTTTTTTTTTTGGTTCTTTTTTTATAATTTCTATCTCTTTTTTGAAATTCTCTATTTGATATTCTCTCATTCTTAGACTTTCCTTTATTTTTTAGGCATGGTTTCCTGTAGCTCTTTGAACATATTTAAAATAGTTTAAGTTTTTGCCTAGTAACTTCAATGTCTGGAGTTCTCAGAGGCAGTATCAATTGGTTGCTTTTTCCCCATATTTATGGGTCATACTTTCTTGTTTCTTCATATGTTCCATAGTTTATTGTTGAAACTAATCACGTCACATAAAATTGTAGCAGCTCGGAAATCAGATTCTCCTTGCCTCCCAGGATTTGTTGTTACTGTTGTTTGCCTACTGGCTTTTCTGAATTCATTCGGTGAAGCATTTACTTAGTTGTTGTGGCCACCGAAGCCACTAATTGGATGTTTAATGATGTGTTAATGACTGGACGGAGATTTCCTTACACTCTTATAACCAGTAGATCCTGTAGTCTTTGCTAAGGGCCACCATGTATGTATGTTAGAGAAGTCCTTTAACAATCACTCATGTAGTTTACAACTCTGCTTTTGCCTTACTTGGCACTTGTGCACTCTTCAAGGTCAGTCAGAGGTGAGAGCTTAGGACATTTCTGGGTCTTCTTTTGAGCATACGTATGGCCTTATGCATGTATGTGCATGACTGTCTAGATTCCCAGAAATAAGTATGAGATTTTCAAATCCCCTTCGGGCATCTCATCCCTCAGTCTTTTAAGCTTTTTGATTAGTCTAATATTTGCCCCACCTCTTATCCATTGCCTCAGGCTACTGTGCTGCTCAGACATTTATAAATATCCCCTCAGCCCCAGAAACTTTTAGCCCTGGGTAAGTTTGAGCGAGCTGGAATAAAGACAGGCCTTTTTAGTGGAGTTTTCCAGGGAACCACCAGACAGGTAAAATAATGACTTCTCTTTGGGGATGAGTTTCAGCCCGGTTTGCTCCTTCCAATGCTTGGAATGGAGGCTGTTACTTTTGGAGGCTGTGCAGAGCAGCAAGTGGGAAATAGGGAAAGTTAAGATGCCATGGGCTGGTTGCTCTTCCTGAGTTTCAGCCATTTTTCCTGCCTAAATGCTTCTCAGGTTCTCAGGTTGCAGTTGGTTAATATCCAGAGGTCTGACTTTTTCTCCAGATTCTTTTTTGCCTTTTTAAATTTTTTTAATTTTTTTGCTTTTATGGAGGAATATTCTTGGAGGTCCTCCTGCCATTTCACTCTCTTAATTAATTTTTAAATTTAAGAATTCAGTTGACCCTTGAACAAGTGGATGTTAGGGGCATTGACCTTTGAAGCAGTTGAAAATCCATGCATAACTCACGGTCAGTTCTCCGTATCCATGGTTCCTCAGTAAATGCTATTCCTCTTTATCTGAGATTCTGCGTCTGCTACTTCAACCAACCCAGTGCAGTGTAGTACTATAGTATTTACTGTTGAAAAAAAGCTATGTGTAAGTGGACCTGAGTAGTTCAAACCCATATTGTTTAAGGATTAATAGTATTTCTGACCTTGCAGAAGGGGCATTTCACAAGTTTTAAAGTATTTTAAAGTTCACATGAAGAATAAACAATGAGGAGTAACTTGAAAATCCTTGAAATGAGTAAATATAAGAATACTAGTCCCGCCTAGTATTAAGACATATTTTAAAAGTACAATGATTAAAATAACATAGTACTGGCAATAAATAGGTCAGTGGAACAGAAACAAGAGTCCAGAAGAGGAACCAATCTGTGTGATAATTTAGTATATAATACCAATGGCAATGTGTGTCAATGAGAAAGAGACATTTAGTAAATTCACTAGCATTATGGAAAAAAGTAAATTGGATTCTTATTTAATTTTTTGCAACATAAGTTCCAAATGCATCAAAGGTTTAAACATAGAATGAAAATCATTAAAATAATAGGAAAATCATCTTTGAATAGGTACAACACTATAAAGCAAGCCAAATATTCATCAAAGTAAAATGTTGTATATTCATACTTGACAGTAATATACAACAATGAAAATAAATGAACCACAGCTATCCACAATAACATACTGGAGCCTCAGAAACATAAGGAATTTAAAATGAGCAAAATAAACTATATTTTTAGAGATGCATACAAATGAGGTAAAATTGTAAAGAAGCAAAAGAAAATGATTATTACAAAAATCACGATGGTGGTTACCTCTGGGGTGATGGTACTGTGAACAGGGGGGCACTTAGAGGAGGTTTCTGGTGTGCTGGCAGTGTCCCATTTCTCGGTTAGTGACTTTGTGGATATTTATTATATAGTAATTTATTAAACCATTTCACTAAGATTTATGAAGTTTCCTGTATGATGGTTATATTGCAACATAAAAGAAGAAAAATTATGAACAGAATGTAGTTTGATGTTGAGTGTTTAGCATTATATCTTGGGTAAGTTTTAATTTTGAGATTATTTATGTTTTTAATGTCTTCCTAGTTTCCTCTAGATTCATGGTTCCTAACATTTAGAGAAATCACTCTCTTTTCCCAAGGAGTTCTGTAGCCCGCTTTCTAGGAAATGCTGCACTAGTAGTAATTGAATCACGTTAGAGAGACATATGGAAATCTGTAAGATTGAGTCGCTGCTACCAAAATGCAGTTTCACTGCTACGTGGAATAAACCAGGCCCTACCTTTCTTCCAGTAAAATCTGGACTTCACATCTGGATCTATAGAAAGCTGATCTCCAGTCCTGGGTTTGTAGGATTGAATTTATTAACTTAATTTATAAAGATTGAATTTACCTTGCAAGGCTGTTGTTATGGTGGCCATTATGCATTTTTAATGAAACAAGACAAATAATAGCATAAATGATTGCTCTAGAACCAGAAAATAATGTCCTTTCATTATGTACATTTAAGGGAAATGGTTTTTAAACATGGGTTTGATGTGATTGTCTGTTGCTTCATCTTGTTGTTTGATTTTTTTTTTAACAACGGATCCTGATCTTTCTCCCCCATGCATCCCAGGACATTTGTTTACTCACTGCTCACTAGAGGGAGGCCTTTTCCAGTTGTATTCCTTTTCAGAGGCTTTGTCTTCTGCATGGGAAATGGACTCCTTCAAGGCTACTATCTGGTTTACTGTGCCGAATACCCTGCTGAGTGGTACACAGACATACGGTTTAGCCTAGGTAAGTAAATCTGACGGCTTCTCACCACGACCCAGTTAATACCCCTTCCTGCAGGTTAAATCACCATCACCCCTCCCCTTCCTGGCAGTAGCCTTTGGGGGATCCCATCCTCCCCGCTTCTCCCCTCCACCCTAGTCTTTTCTCCATATAGCAGCCTGGGAGGTCTTTGAAAAACACGTCATTCCCCATCTCAAAACTCTCCAACACATTTCTGCTACTCTCAGGATGAAGTACAAATTCCTTACCACTGCCTATGAAACTCCAACGTTCTTGGTCCTGCCTCATTTGCTGACTTCCTTTCCTGTCTGCATCCATCTCACTTACTATGCTGTAGCCTCAGTGGCCTTCCTGCTGGTCCTGAAGTGGTCAAGCTTGTCCTGCCCCAGAGCTTTTGTAGAGACTACATCCTCTGCCTGGAATGCTCAGACCCAGTGGACTCATGGAACTTGGTCCTTCCCCTTTATCTGGGTCTCTATTAATTGGCACCTCTCCAGAGAGACTTCCTGATCACCCATCTAATTCAGAAGAAAACACTGATCACTGATCATTACTGTGATTTTTCATTATCTGTGATTTTTTTTTGTCTTTTTGCTTTTTTCTAGGGCCGCTCTTGCGGCATATGGGAGGTTCCCAGGCTAGGGGTCGAATCGGAGCTGTAGCTGCCGGCCTACGCCAGAGCCACAGCAACGCGGGATCCGAGGCGCGTCTGCAACCTACACCACAGCTCACGGCAACGCCGGATTCGTTAACCACTGCACCACGACGGGAACTCCAGAAACTTATATTCTTTACTAAAGTATTGGTTCAGGAGTTCCTGTTGTGGCGCAGCAGAAACTAATCCAACTAGGAACCATGAGGTTGTGGATTCGATTCCTGGCTTTGCTCAGTGGGTTAAGGACCGAGTGTTGCTGTGAGCTGTGGTGTAGGTCGCAGACGTGGCTCGGATCTGGCATTGCTGTGGCTGTGGTGTCAGCCGGCAGCTGTAGCTCTGATTAGACCCCTATCCTGGGAACTTCCATATGCCACTGGTGGGGCCCTAAAAAGCAAAAAGCAAAAAAAAAAAGTATAGGTTTCAACGGCTTGCACATTATTTTGGCTCAGACGAAAAAGACAGAGATTATCCTTCATTCCTCTCTTTACATCACATGTCACGTTCTCTCCATCAGCTTAGTGCAGCTGCATCTAGTTCCAAAACCTGTGCCAACTGGGCTCTGTTCTCCCTGACTGCACTGCTTCATCCTTCTGAGCCATGAGGACCTCCTGCCTGGACCGGCACAGTGACCTTCAGACTAACCTCCTCCCTCCGGTCCTAGCCTTCAATAGCCCATTCTCCACACGGCAGTCAGAGCGAACATTTGAACACAGAAACGGCCAGAGGATTCATTGTACGAATGCTGAGACATGCACACAATGGAGCTTTCTGGAGCCACAAAAACAACCAAACAAAGCAAAACAGGAGCAAGGAACATCTCTGTGCTCATGTGGAGACAGCTCCAGAACATGTGGTTAAATAAAGTGTGCACGGTGTATTTAGCATGCTGCTTTTGTTGTGGTGATTGTGGTTATTTTTTTGTTTTTTAGAGCCACAGCTATGGCATATGGAGGTTCCCAGGGGTCAAATTGGAACTGCAGCTGCCCGTCTACACCACAGCCACAGCAATGAGGATCAGAGCCACGAGCCACGTCTGCAAACTACACCACAGCTCATGACAACGCCAGATCCTTAACCCACTGAGTGAGGCCAGGGATCAAACCCTCAGTCTCATGGATGCTAGTCAGGATCTTAACCTGCTGAGCCACAGTAGGGACTCCAAAAAAAGAAACTTAATTTTAAAAATGGAATCTGTAGGGTTTGAGGTACAGAGAATGGGATGGTAAGCAGAAATTTTCTTTTAATATAGTTTTGTCCTTTAAATCATTGAACCTTATAACTTAGTATGAAAAAAAGAATGTATATGTATGTATGACTGGGTCACTTTGCTGTATAGCAGAAATGGAAGGAACATTGTAAATCAACCATACTTTAATAAAGAAGTTTCTAAAAATCCAAATGAAAGAAAGTTCCTCAACACTGAGAAGAAACTAATAAATGACCTAACTCTACATTATCACACACAAAAATGACTTATATCGGGCTACGGGAAATACAGAGAATACAGAAATAAGTTAAATGAGGGCCACCATGAGCAGGTAAACCAGTCTTATCTAGAGAAGGGGCCATGCTGAGGGACCTCTGGTGTTTTCAGGAAGTCAGTGTAATGAAAAAAAGGCAGTGGTCTGGCCTAGATTAAAATGGCCTTAAAGGACATAATGACCTGATGTCAGGTGTGGTTCCTCCACTGGACATTGGTTTACACGAATCAGCTAGAAGAGTGTTCTGGGGTCATCTGAGGAAACTGGACTGTGCCTGCATATCACATAAGATGAAGATCTGGAGGGAGATGCACTCAGCTGGCAGATGGTGGTAATTCCTGGGTGGCAGGAATAAAGTGTCTTGGTTTCCTTGTTTTTGTTAAGTAGTGTTTCATTTTCCACAAAACATGCTTCTTTTGTAATAGTAATAAACTGAGGGTTCCTGCTATGGCACAGCGGGTTAAGAATCCACCTGCAGTGGCTAGGATCTCTGCGGAGCTGTGGGTTATATCCCCAGCCCGGCGCATGGGTTAAATAATCCAGCATTGCCGAAGCTGTGGCATAGTTTCACAGCTGTGGCTTGGATTCAATTCCTGGCCCAGGAACTTCCATATGCTGTGGGTGTGGCCATGAAAAAACAAACCTGACATCAGATCCTATTTCTCCCCTGCTTAAAACCTGTCAATGGCTTCCTGTTGCGCTCAAAAACCCAAATTCCTTCCCAGGAATTTGAAGTTCCCAGCCCATTGAAGTTGGTGTGATTTTGAAACATCATCCCGTTCATCTCCTCATTTGCCTGTCTGTCTTAAAGTGTTAACTGCAACACCTTCCTCTGTTTCTTAGACATGCTAAACCTGTACTAGCCTCAGGACCTTTGCATCTGTTAGTCCCTCTACCAGAATGCTCTCTCCAGATCTTTGTATTCTCATTATTTAGATCATAGGATGATGCCAGATCTGCAGAAAAGCTTTCCCTGTTGACATCATCTAAAGTAGAGACGCCTCCTCCCACCCCAGCTTACTCTCTACCTCATTATCCTACTTTGACTTTCTGCTTTGTAGCATATGATGTGATTTTTAACTTTTTCATTATTTTAATTCATTTCTATTTCCCCATGGAAATGTAAGCTCTATGAGAACAGACACCCTTACTGTTTTTATCATTCCTACATCCCAATGTTTAGGACAGTACGTAGTAAGACCTCAATAAATATTATTTGAATAAATGGATGAAAGAACCAACCCATGAATGAGTCTCATACCGTCCTTGTAAGACAGGTATTGTTAGAATATTTTAAATTTTTTTTTATTTTAGATTTTTTTAATTTTAAGATTTTTTTTTGGTTATAGTTGATTTACAGTGTTCTGTCAATTTCTTCTGTACAGCAAAGGGACCCAGTCATACATATATACATCATTCTTTTTCTCACATTATCTTCCATCGTGTTGCATAACAAGTGACCGGATATAGTTCCCTGTGCTATACAGCAGGATCTCATGGCTTATCTACTCCAAATGTAATAGTTTGCATCTACTAACCCCAAACATCCAGTCCATCCTACTCCCTCCCCCTCCCTCCCCCTTGGCAACCACAAGTCTGTTCTCCATGAGTTTCTTTTATGTAGATAGGTTCATTTTTGCCATGTATTAGATTCCATATATAAATCATATCATACAATGTTTGTCTTTCTCTTTTTGACTTACTTCACTTAGTATGAGAGTCTCTAGTTTCATCCATGTTGCTGCAAATGGTATTATTTTGTCCCTTTTTATGGCTGAGTAGTATTCCATTGTGTATATATACCACATCTTTTTTTTTATCATTTATTTATATATATATTTTTTCTACTGTACAGCATGGTGACCCAGTTACACATACATGTATACATTCTTTTTTCTCACATTATGTATTCCATCATAAGTGACTAGACAGAGTTCCCAGTGCTACCCAGCAGGATCCCATTGCTAATCCATCCCGAAGGCAACATTCTGCATCTGTTTACCCCAAGCTCCCACTCCCTCCCACTCCCTCCGCTTCCCCCTTGACAACCCAAGTCTATTCTCCAAGTCCATGGTTTTCTTTTCTAAATATACCACATCTTCTTAATCTTTTCGTCTGTTAATGTACATTTAGGTTGTTTCCATGTCTTGGCTATTGTGAATAGTGCTGCAGTGAACATAGGGGTGCATGTATTATTTTCAATGAAATTTTTGTCCAGATATATGCCCAGGAGTGGGATTGCTGGGTCATATGGTATTTTTATATTTAGTTTCCTGAGGTACCTCCATACTGTTTTCCAGCTTACATTCCCACCAACAGTTGTACCAGCTTACATTCCCACCAACAGTGAAGGAGGGTTCCCTTTTCTCCACACTCTCTCCAGCATTTGTTATTTGCTGACTTGTTAATGATGGGCAAGAATCTACATCTTATAGATAAGAAAACTGAGGCTGAGAGAGGTGAAGTGATTTGCCTAAGGACACACAGACATTGAATCTAAGGTTTCTGCTTTTCCACTGCTGTTAGTGCTTCTCCCCTCCCTCTCACCCCCTTTCCCTCTCCCCACTGCTGTCCCTTCCCAGGTTCCCTTCTTCCAGGCTAATAATCTATTGACTAGGCAAGATTGAAAAGCATTGTTTTATATCATAGAAATTGAGGTGAAAGTAGATATGGCTGCTTATTTGTTTGATTGTTTTTGTTTTTATTTCTTTTAAGGCCACACCCATGGCCTATGGAAGTTCCTGGGCCAGGGATTGAATCTGAGACACAGCTGCGACTTAAGCTGAAGCTGCACTGTGGCAACTCCAGATCCTCTTAACCCACTGTGCTAGGCCAGGGATTGAACCCATGCCTTCAGATTCTTAACCACTGTGCCACAGCAGGAACTCCAGATTTTGACTGTTTTTAATTCCACTGTTCTTTTTGCCTGATGTATTTTGATTAGCACAAATACGCTTTGCTGAGAGGTGGGGTTGGGCATCTATGTGGAACACTGAGTGTTTCTGGGCCCATTGGGATGAAAGTCCGAGCATCCCTGATCCTGGCTCTCCTCGTCTCAGACCAGGGCCCTTTCAGTACCGGTGAATGGAGAGGGTCATATGTGTGTGAATGGGCAGTGGTGGAAAATGGTTTGCCAGGCTCTTCAATTACTTTTTTTCTTGCCATATCGTCATACCATTCCTAGAATTCAAAGTTAAATGCCCTTCCCTTCATTTTTTAGGAAAAAAAACTTAGCTTGTGAGAAAAGCACCAAAATCAGGATACATTTTTCACTTCTCCCTCTCTTCTTTGCCAAGGTGTGTTCTTATTTATTTTGGGCATGGGAATCAACATTCACAGCGACTATATATTGCGCCAGCTCAGGAAGCCTGGAGAAGTCATCTATAAGATTCCACAAGGTAATGTCTCCCCTGCCTCCAGATTCCCACTCTTCCTCGAGAGCCTGTCCCAGGAATTATGCTGTTAGTAACAAATGGAGAGGGGCCAGGGTGAACAAATGATACACTACCTCCCAATATGCCCCTGACTTTTCCTCCACATCTCATCCTACCCCACAACACATTTGCTTTTATGGTCTGAACCTAGAAGTTCAAAAGCCCTGGGGAAGGTTCATAATCACAGCACCCTGAAGGTGGGCAGAGCACAGGGTTTGGGGTTGGGTGGAAGTAGGCTGCCACTTAGTTTCACTAGGGTGATTATCATGTGCTGTATTAGGGTTCTCCATAAAAACAGAGCCAATAGAATTGATACATATATTGATAGATAATGAGATTTATTATGAGGAATTGGCTCCCATGATTGTGAAGGCTGAGAAATCCCATGATCTGTCACTGCCCCAGAGAGTAGGTGGTGTAATTTCCAGTCTGAGTCCCAAGGCCTGAGAACTCGGAGAGCTTCTGTGGAAATTCCAGTCTGAGTGCAGGAGAAGACCTGTTCCAGCTCAAAAACAGAGCAAATTTGCCCTTACTCTGCCTTTGTTTTTGTTTTTGTTTTGTTTTTTAGGGCCACACATGTGACACGTGCAAGTTCTCAGGCTAGGGGTCGAATTGGAGCTGCCGCTGCCAGCCTACACCACAGCCACAGCCACTCAGGATCTGAACCACATCTGCGACCTATGCCACAGCTCACAGCAGCACTGAATACTCAACCCAGTGAGCGAAGCCATGGATTGAACCTGTATCCTCATGGTTGCTAGTCGGGTTCATTACTGCTGAGCCACAGTGGGAACTCCACTCTGTCTTTTGCTGTATATTCAGGCCTCCAGTGGATGGGGTGCCCATCAGCTCTAGGAGAACAATCTGCTTTACTCTGTCAACTCAAGTGTTAATCTCATCCAGAAACACCCTCATGGGCACACCCAGAAATAATGATGGGCCAGATATCTGGGCCCTCCATGGCCCAGTCCAGTTGACACAAAGTTTCAACCGTCATGTGTACATGGTGTCTTTCCTTCCTAGGTTAGCAAATAAAGCTGAGTCATGCATGTCCAGCAAATCTGTCCTCTTTAGTCAGTCTCACTAGATTTACCTAGTGAATAGCTGGGGATAGTATTTATTTATTTTCTGCCACTTGTATGTCCTTAAAGGTGTAGAGAATCACATTTAGTTAATCAAAAATGAGGATAGGAAGTCTTACAAGCATCTTTTTGGAGATAAAGGCCCAGAATATTTGAAGACCTTGCTGTTCCTAAGTAACACCCAGGGTGTGAGGCTGACAGATAAAAAAGTATGTGGGAGTGAATTAGTCCAAGTCATCCTTCAACATTTTTAGGTGGGTATTTGTGTAGGTCCATGGCTCCCATCTTTTTTGATGTAAATATAACCCTTTATTTACATTTTAAAAAGTACTGAATTATGGCATGATGTTAGCACAGATTAACATCTACTGATTAAAAAAAGTAATGACAAAGCTATTTAGAATTCTGTAGCACACTTAAATAACTGAATGTTGCTAACATCCTCACAGTATCTACATCAAGCAAAAATAATACTGTAGGTTGAAATATACCATTTTTATATTCATGGACTGTTTAGAGACTTTGCAGTAGGCCAGTGGTTCCTCCTGGGGCCCGGGGCCATTCTAGGTCAGGATCCTTGGATGCAGTGTCATCCTTAAGGATGATAACTTTCAGGGGCTTTGATTTTTAAGTCTTTGCACAGTGACTAGACAAAGAAGAGCAGAGAAAGCTCTTAAAAGCTAGATTGCCAAGATTAGTTTCCAACTACTAAGTTGTGTTAGATAATGACTTAAAAATGAAATAGTCTTTATATAAGTATGGAAAGAAAAAAATTGTTTTGGGTAAAACTTTCCCAGTTTAGTGTGGGGCAGAAATTTTGAGTGTAGATACATTTCTTATCATTAGAAATGCATTGATTTCTAGTTATAGTTTTGCGATTAGAAATAGTGGTTGGATAGAAAAGGTAACCTTTAAAACCCATAGAAACAGACTTCCCTGGTCTCCGGGCAAAAACCCTGCAGCTCCCACTCTGTACTTTAAATGTGAACAGAGTGTACTGCTTTGCAGAAGTGGGAGAGCAAATGCCAAAGCAGAGTCTGACTACTTTTCACATCAATTCAGGTTTTTATTATTTTCACATGGTGTGTTGTTTCACTTTGTGTGACAGTGAATGTGATTCGAGCTGACGGGCAGTGTGGGTGTCCGGGGAAGGAGTGAGAAGGTGACAGATGCTTGGAAATGTTACTTCATGGAGTGAAACAAACCCCAGGCCACCTGCACCTCATCCTTGTCCTGTCCAGAGCCAGTGGTCCAGCAGTGGCTGGAGATCTGGATGAGCCCATCCAGCAGTTGGAGCCACTCCTCACAACTCCAGGATGTTGCAAAGGCTTCAGGCTGCTGATACTTTGTTTCCCTTCTCAGCAAGAGGATTCCACCAAACTTCCATAAGTCTGAAGGCAGTCTCCAGCCCCACATTCTTCTTAGGTGCCTTGTGTACTTTGTAACAAAGCAGAGGGGTTTTTAACATGGTGATGGTCCAACGCAGATGATTGACTTGCTGGTTCTTCTGCACACAGGTGGCTTGTTCACGTACGTTTCTGGAGCCAATTTCCTTGGTGAGATCATTGAATGGATCGGCTATGCCTTGGCCACTTGGTCCCTTCCAGCACTTGCATTTGCATTTTTCTCGCTTTGTTTCCTTGGGCTGCGAGCTTTTCACCATCATAGGTAAACTTTTCAATCAAGGTGTCAGCATCCCTGTGGCTTTCTTCTACAAAGAAGCTTTTATTAACACATAGAGTTAGATTTAGAAACCTAAGAGATTTGTTTTTTACAACGTAAAGCTGATACAGGAATCCAGATGGGTAAATTTTTGACTTCTTGGGCTTTCCCTAAAGTTAGAATGATTTAGCTGGATGACAGTAGCACAGTAGCAGTAACAGTTTTTTTTTTTTTTTTCCTATGAGCACAACCAAACCCAAGTAGACAGGAGCACCCAAGGTGATTTGGGAAGCCACCTGCCGCCTTGTTGAAGAAGGCTTCCCAGAGAGAAGCAGTTTGTGTCCACAGGAGTTAGTTGACCCAGGCTGTGTGCCCTCATATCAGGCTGAGCTGGCGATGGCTGCTGTCAGTCAGTGGGCTGTAGGTAAAAGTCCGGAGCTACAGGATGTAGATTCCATTTCCATGCTCCAATTCAATGCACGTACCCGACATCTCTCCAAGTGTGTTCCATGGGTAGGACCATGGGTAGCACTTCCCGGAGCTTCGCAGGTAATTCTGAGGCACAGCCAGAATAGAAAACCACCAGGGAAAAACACCGTTCTGTACATAGTGCGACTGCCATCTTTAGTTCTAGGTTTGGTGCTAACGGTTCAGGTAACTGGAGATTCCAGGAAACTCCAAGATTATCTTCTGGAATCCGTGTAACCCCAGAGCTTTCTTTGGTACTCTCCTCCTTCCCCTTTCCCGCCTTCCACAAATCATAACCAAGGTCATTGCTGGCTTCCTGGAAAGTTAGGGTCAACAATTGTGTACGTGTGTGGCACAATCTTGGGAGTGTGCCATCTGCTGGGGGGTTCTGGGAATTGCAGGGGTGTAGAGTCTTTCCACTGTCAGGGGAGCCAAAAGCTTTACTAACTCCCACCTTCCTTCCAATCCCGCAAGGTGGGATGGGGTGGGGACAAAAGAGTTAAGTAAAAGTATCGCTGGAAGGGAAAGGGTTACATGCTAAGTTGCCATCAGCTTTTAAGGCGCGTTTCAGATCCTTTCTCTGAAATGGGGCTGGAGGAAAGAGAGCGCCTGTGGTTACCGGTGACAGAAAGAGGAGGAATGTCCAAAGGGAGGATAGACTTGGAACCAGGGCCCTGAAGGAACCCCTGAGACTCTTATGTGGGTATTTTAGTCCAGTTAACGATTCATTTCATAGTTTTGAAGGTTAAAGTAGGAATGGGTATTCTTACTGGGAGTGGAACATCTGCAGAGACCTGTTAGAAATGAATGAAGCAGCCAGGGTCCTCATGAACTCCCCCTGCCCCCGCCTGGGCTGGGGGGGAGGTGCGGAGAGGCCCCAGCTGTGAGGGGTCAGTGCATCAGTTCTCCCCCATTCAGGCAGGCCTGTTGCCCACCAAGGTCAGAGGGGCGGGGGAGGGGACAGGGCGTCAGCTCTCTGTTGGAGGGGCCCCTGAGAGGCGGGGATGCTGCTGGACTGGATCAGAGGAGGAATAGCAGTTCCATCAGAGGGTTCCAGCTGGCACAACAGCAAAATCCAAACGGGGGCCCTGTCCTTTCCTGTCAGCCTGCTTAAGACGGGAAGGCTAGAGGGCTTCCTTTTTATCGGGCTCACTGGGGTTTGGGAGAGGCGGCTCAACAGGCCTCAAAGCACAGCGTGGAGAAGCAGCCACCTCCAGTGACACATTATTCCTATTTGTTCCCCAGTTCAAACTCTGGCACTTGAACAGAGTGTATCAATTTGATTATAGCTTGAGAGCTACCAGCTTCAACTAGTTAAGAGAACAGCCTGGTCACATAAAGAGAAAGCCTTTTTGAAGGAGGTATTTAGTCTCCTGGGGCTCCCCAAACTGATGACCGCCACCTGGGTGGCTTAAAGAATAGCCATTCTTTCCCCCTCACGGTTCTGGAGGCAGAAGTCTGAAGTCAAGGTGTGGGCAGAGCCACGCTCTCTCTGAAGGCTGGAGGGAAGAATCCTTCCTCACCTCTCCAGCTTCTGGCGGTGGCCAGCGATCCGTGGTGTTCCTGGCTTACAGCTGCATCACTCTGATGCCCGCCTCTGTCTTCACGTGGGCTTCGCCCCTGTGTGTCTCTGTCTCTGTGTCTCTCCTTCCCCTGAATTGTGAGGACGCCAGCTGTATTGGATTAAAGGCCCACCTTGAGCCAGTATGACTCATCTCAACTTAATAAATTATATCTGCAATCACCTATTTCCAAAATAAGGTCACTTTCTCAGGTCCTTGGGGTTAGAACTTCAGAATATATTTTTGGAGGGGATGCCATTCAACCCGTCATACAAGGTAACATTTTCTTGGCATTCCCAGGCCTCATAAAGGGATATTTTCCCTGGGAACATGACCGGTTCTCTAGCGCTAACCTTGCCCATGCTTTTTGGGGTCTGTGGTTCTCTGTATTTCTCAACTGAATCCACTGAGCAATTCTTTCTGGCTCTATTTTTTATGGGTAAAATATACATAACAAATTTTTTCATTTTAATCATTTGAAGTGTGTAAATTGGTGGCATCAGGTATGTTCATCACATTGTGATCTTCTGGCTATTGCTTTTTATTTCTCAACTTGAGAAGCTTCAATATTTACAAGAGATAGGGTACAGGAGGGAGGAGAAGAGAGACAGAGCTGCCTGGAAGAGGCAGGCCCTGGATGACTGCAGGCTGATTTGTCAGAGGGACCTCAAACAGTTCAAAACCCCATGGTTGACCACTGCTTGGTTATATTCATAATGAGTCCTTTCTTGTCTTTTAGGTTCTACGTCAAGATGTTTGAGGACTACCCCAAGTCTCGAAAAGCCCTTATTCCATTTATCTTTTAAAGAAACCAAATAAAAAAGGAACAAAGTCCCCACAATCTTGTTGAAGAACCATCAAGCTGCGGAACCTGTAACTTTTCAAGTCCCACTGTGTATGTGTAATAATCAGCCTCTGGTGTTCTGGCAGGTGGCCCGAGGATTCTGCACGGGACCCCTTAGTGTTTCCTCGAACCCTCTCTGCGGGTCCCTATCCTGATTTCCTATTAAAACTTCCACAAGGTCTGCTTTTATGCAGAGGTATCTGTTTCTTAGCTCTTCCTCCTAGAAAGTGTAAACTTCCCTTTGTATTTTTTTCTCTGAATGGCCCAAGTCCATGTGACTTTATATCTATGCTGTGTCAGTATAAGACAGCTCTGTATTTGAGAGTGTTTTGAGTTGAGGGCAGTGCTTACGGAATTTATTTAAGGTACACATTTAACACCTATGCAGACCAGCAGAGATTTAAATTGTAAAGCTGCACAGACCCAGAGCAAATCTCCTCCGAAATGAAAGCCCTGTCATATCTTCCTTTTCCTCAGTTAATTATGAAAGATGTGACAAGAATAAGTTGACTCTTCAAGGAGGCGTCTTCTCTTCATATGGCTGAAAATGCAGTGATGCATTGACCCTGTTTCAAATCTGTGCGGTCTTAGTGCCTCTGTCTTCCTGAAGATTTCACAGTCCCTGTTAGAGATATAGTCTAATGTAGAAAACTGGGGTGGGTTTTTGCTGAAGGTCAGGTTTTAACAACCAAGAAGTCATGACTCTGGTTGCCTACAGAGAGAGAGTGAAAATGGGTTGTGTAAACACCCTACAACACCCTCTTTTCTTGGAAACCAGCGGATACATTGAAACAATGAAAGTGTCAGATAATGGAAATTGCCAAGTAAGAGCATGTGCTGGTGCCCCAAGGAGACAGATACCATGACTGAAGCATCTCAGAAGCAACCCTTCCCTTCTGGAGTTTCTGCTTCACAGTCCTCAGGATCTGATCAAGAAGGAGTTCTCCTAGGAGCGCCTTGAACTTCAGTCCTCAAAAGTCCTGGGGGCAGAGGCTGAAAACTGCAACCAGAGGGATGCCTCTGGGCAGAAACCTGTTTTCTTTGACTCAACAGTGTTTCACACATAGTTTTTTTTTTGTTTTGTTTTATGTTCAGAGTTTCCAAAATTTAAAAATTAGGTAATTTCTACACTTTCTAGTTTTCTTAAAAAAGTCGGAGGATCTGGGCCTGTAGAACCTGCTAAGAACTGGGACTGATCAGCTGATACACACGAGCATTTGCAACTTTGAAGAGGCGGGGTCGTATGAGTGCTGAGACTTTGGACTCTCTAAAGAAGGGGTTGAACACTCATAATCAGAATGAACAACAGTATTTGTCTCTGTAGGCCCAGGTTGGGTTGGTAATATTTAACAAAGCCCTTTGAGAAATGAGCACCAGTTTTATCAGCTGCAGTGCTAAGTCCAGGAATTAACTGTATAAGACACATAGGACACTCAAAATATCTGAAGACGATGTCAATCACTGAAAAATACAGACTGTAATCATATAAATACATGTTTTGCTGTTTATTAAATGCCTCTCATATCATGGATGTTAAATAATTTTTTTGAATTAAAAGATCCCAGAATGCATGCTTTTCGTAAGGTGCTGAACTGTGTTGCTTCCATTTTTGCCAACTTGAAATTCAGGGTTCTGAGCTGAAAGTAAAAGAGAAATATGACTTACAGAGCTTGTCGTCCACAGCTCAGATGTCCAAGCAGGTGCAATAATGGTGTAGTAGAAGGTGCTAGGGCTGGATGCCATCCCTAGTGTCAAGAATACACAGGAGAGTGGGGGAAACAGTAAAATAAATCTTAAGGTATAGCTTGAACTCTGGACATAAAAGACTTCCAGTTCTGACCATGACACTGAAAACTGTCTTTATGAAACCGTTTATCTTATTACCATAGAAAGCACCTGGGCCAGTCCTTGAAATGTAGTAAATCTTCCGTAAATGTTAGCTACTCAGTTCCCAGTGTGTGCTATCTTGGGACAAAACTGCTATTCAGCAATTGCATATTTTTGCCACCAGAGGGTGTGCTCTAGAATTTTATTTAGGCCAACCCCGATTTACTAAGGTTAACGAACATGTTTGGAAACTTAAGAAACTCTATTCTTATTTCAAGTTAACGTGATCATGGACCTTCTTAATTTAAACATAGGGTAGAACAAACTTCATGTAATCTTGAATATTCTTTTAGTAACAGGTATGCTCAGTGCTCTAGGGCTATTGTTTTCAACTTGATTTTTCTGTTTAAGTCTAGCATATGTATGCAGATGGAATACAATAAAAGTCTGAAGGCATACTTATCCTTAAACATATTTCCCTTTTTTATGAAACTGGAATGCAAATATATATATATATATATATATATATATATATATATATATATATATATATGGTTTATTTAGGTTTCTTTGGAGTGGTTTTTGAAGTCAGGGGCTAAAATAAGTCAGTGGCTTAGCTAACTCTGTTTGCTCTTGCTGAAAGTTTCCTACTGACCTGTAGCAGGTGATGAAATGTTTTGTTTGTTTTTCAGAGTTAAAGAGCCAAAGCACATCTAAGACATTAGCTAATTCCACCCCTTCATATTATAGATCCAGTGTTAAAATGCCTTCCAGGGTGTTGATAGCTGATCTTATCTTGTCTCTTTAAGGAGCAGAAGTTTTTTTTCTTCTTAAAGCACCACAGACTTTTATAAGAAAGACCCAACCGAGCCTACCCAGATAGGTGTGCATTTAAGGCCTGAACACATTCATTCACTCAGCAATCATTTTATTACTGGTGATATGAAAAACAGTAAGAGGTGGGAGGATATGTTGAATTAGGTGATTCTTGCCCTTCAGGTCCTGCCATTTGGCTTTCTGAAAAACTAGCCAGAAACTAGTTTCGGGAGGAAACTAGCCAGAGCTCAAGTGCTGTGCCACAATTCACTCGGTGGCGAGGATCTAGCTGATGCCCTTACCATGACCCTATTTGATAAAAGGCAGGTGTAGTGGAGATGGCATTTGTGTTCAGCAAGGAAAAGTCGGGGGGTCACAACTTCCCCTCATCCTTACCACTTTGCATTCATAAGGAGCAACACTGATTCTGCTGTGTTCAGGAGAAAAGACCTTTAATGAGAAATCTGCAATTAAGCAGTGACTTAGGTGGTTTAAACCCTTTCAAAAACCAATAAATAAACTTATGCTTTTACCGTCTGCAGTTCTGCCATAGCAGTCCTGACTTTTTGTGGGGACCTCATGGCCGTCTCACCAAGAAGCAAGGGAGGAAGCTCCTGGCACGTGAAGGAATGGACCCACAAAGACTCGTTTCCCTTCTTGCCTGGCTCTGTGATTCTCTAATAGGCTGTGGGCTGAGGTCCAGGCATGGCAAATAAGCAGGGTAACAATAAGCGTAAAGCAAAACCTTCCAGAGAAGGCTGCTGATTGTTTTATAGCATCTATAGGATCCCATCTATTTTATCCCTCTGATAAAAGAAAGGGCCTGGTGCCAGGTGGTTATGTGGGTGCTTGGATGGTTTAATAGCCACTGAGTGGATTTAATTTCTAAATAAGAGATGTGCTCTTTTTCTCTCTTAAGTCCCCTGAACTATGATCTTAAAGGTTCTGTGTTATTTGCATTGGGTCTTGATTCTTCCCATTAACCATAGCGTGGGAATTGGTTGCTGGGGAAGGTGAAAGTATGCACTCAGCTGTGTTAGTTCCTTTTGTCCTAAGCTGCTTGGGTGCAGGGCTTGCCTTTGCTCAGGGTCGTCAGAGTCTAGGTGAAGGATATCCAATAGCTTCTCCCACAGGCTGGCTGCGAGGAGGAGGAGGAGGAGGAGGAGGAGGAGGAGGAGAACAGAGGGGGAAAGTGGAGGAAGGTGGAGAATAGGTGGGAGGAATGGGGTGGGGGTGGGGAAGGTTAGTGGTGAAGCGAGGCAAAGGGCCCTGGGAGAGGAGGGGCAGGCTTCTTCCCTTTTCCCAGGGTCCAGGTCAGTATAAGCCAGATCCCTGCCTTATTCTCCCAGGGAAAAAGCCTCCCAGCTTCTAAGAGCTCCTTTTTTATAAGGGAAGAAGCTGAGTTTCTTTAAACATGAGCCATATGGCTGTACCTCACAATAAATAATTGTATTTCTGTCTGCTCACCTCATAAAGATGGTTTTAAGTCTGCACAGCAGTGACACTGGTGAGAAAGAGGTGAAGGAATTGTTCCGAGAAGCGTATGGCAGAATCCAAGCTCCGTGAGGCCAACGGGGAGAGGAGAGCAGCCAGAGGAATAAGCATCCGTCAGGGTTTTCTCTTTCCATGGCCTTTGTTGCCCTTTACTCCAGAGGCCCCAGAGAAGAGGATCCTTTTGGGGTGTATTTTTCAGTATTGACTGGAAAGCCAATACCATAAAGTCAATTAAATATTGTTAATTAATTCATTAATGCACTAATTCATTTTGTTGATTCATTAATGTAAGATTCCTACACTCTCTAAAGCGAGGTATAAATATGAATGTGAATTGTGTTAATGTAAAGATATAGGAGTTCCCGTTGTGGCTTAGCGGTTTAAGAACCTGATAATACCTATGAGGTTGTGGATTTGATCCCTTGCCTCGCTCAGTGGGTTAAGGATCCCGCATTGCCACAAGCTGTGCCAGATGTGGCTTGGATCTAGCATTGCTGTGGCTATGATGTAGGCTGGTAGCTGCCTCTCTGATTCAACTCCTAGCCTGGAATTTCCATATGCTGCAGGGGAGGCCCTAAAAAAAAAAAAAAAAAAAAAAAAAAAAAAAAAAAGATATATAGTGTTCAAAATCTAGGGCAATGATTTTAAAAAGATATAAATTATAAACTAAGAGTGGAAAAGAAAAACAATCACAAAAATCTACTTAATTAATCCCAATATAGTGCAGGGAAAGGAGAAGAAATAAAAAAACACAAAAGGGGTAAAAGAAAATAGTGAGATCATATTTGTGAGGAGTCTGGGAAGGGATCACAGATGCAGTTGAATAAACAGCCCTCATTAGATCCATCATGAAACTAGAGATAAATATGGACAAAACTCCCAATACATTTTATTGAAAATTTGGGATAGAAAAACAGAGACTATGAAAACAAGCCTTGTAGCCATTTGGTCTCTGGGGGTTCTGTCTAAACCTCATCTGGTGTTCTCATCTCCACCCCCGACTTGGCTACTAGCAGAATTACTAGCAGAGCCTAATAATGTAGCTGAAACCCCATCACATTTTGTCAACATTTCTAATGCACTCTCCTCCATCCTGAAAGTCATAGAAATATGTTAGGTAAAAGCAGATTTGTTCTGCCCTGTACTGGTTTGATAGATTCATTATTTTTCTTTATAGAGTGTAGGAACTATAGGAAAAAGCTAGATGCCTGGTAATTGCTGAAGACATCATATTAAAATTTTCACTCATTAAGAAAATTTATATTGAGAAAACTGGATAGTCACATGCAGGAGAATGAATTTGAATCCTTATGTTACATAATAAAAATTAACTCAAAGTGAATAATAAAACTAAATGTAAGAACTAGAATTATAAAGCCATAGAAGCAAACATAGGAATAAATCTTTTATGCTGTTGGATTAGGCAATGATTTCTAGGATATAGCACTCAAAGCACAAGCAATAAAAGAGGAGATTGGCAAGCTGAACTTTATGAAATTTAAAAACTTTTGTACCTTAAAGGTCACCACCAAGAAAGTAAGAAGTCAACACACAGGCTGGGAGAAAATATTTGCAAATCATATATCTGATAAGAGACTTGTATCCAGTTATAAAAACTCTTACAGCTCAATAATAAAAAGAGAGACAACCCAATTAAAAATGGACAAAGTATTTGAAAAGATATTTCTTTTAAAAAGATACACAAATGTCCAATAAGGACATAAAAAAGATGTTCAACATTAGTCATTAGGGAAATGCAAATCAAAACCACAATGAAATGCCATTTCACACCCTTGAGAATGACTTTAATCAAAAAGACAAAGAGTTCCCATCATGGCTCAGCAGTAATGAACCCAATCAGTATCCATGAGGATGCTGGTTCGATCACTGGCCCCGATCAGTGGGTTAAGGACCTGGTGTTGCCATGAGCTGTGGTGTAGGTTGTAGACGTTGTTTGGAACCCATGTCAATGGGGCTGTGGTGTGGGCCAGTAGCTGCAGAGCCGATTTGACCCCTAGGCTGGGAACTTCCATATGCTGAGGGTGTGGCCCTGAAAAAAAAAAAAAAAAGGCAATAAAGAGGGTTGATGAGGATTCGAAGAAGTTAGAACTACCCTCATACATTCCTAGTGGAAATATAAAGTGGTGCAGCATCTTTGGAAAACAGTTGGTTCTTGAAATGTTCTGGAAAATGTTAAACATAGGTTACCATATAACCCAGCAATTCTAACTCTAGGTATTTACCTTTTTAAAGTTGGATTAAAGAGGCAAGTGGCCTGAAATGACATTTGGTTAAATATCTCTTGGCAGGGATTAGTTTGTCTGGTTGACCCCTTGTCACAGGGTCTGCTTGCCACAGGGCAAAGAAATAGGAGCAGAGGAGGACCTGGCAGAAGGGAGACTAGGCAGTACCCTCTGGTGTGGACTGCCTAGATGCACAGTAGAGACTGTGGGCAATTGGGGTTGGAATGAGAATTATGGGCACCCCATGAACTGGGGAGAGAGGCCGGAAATGAAGCAAGTGGTAAACCTCTAGGGAGAGAGATTTGATGAGCTATAAGGAAGACAGAGAACCTGGCTGTGAGTTCCCCATCACTGGAGCATTCAAGAAGAGGCTGGAAGGCGCGGTGGGTTAAGGATCCAGTATTGTCTCTCCAGCAGTATGGTGGGTTAAGGATCTGGCTTTGCAGAAGTGCAGCTATAGCACAGGTCTCATCTGCACCTCAAATTCGATTGCTGGCCCAGGCAATTCCATATGCTGCTTGGTATGGAGAAAAAAAAAAAAATGGCTGGAAGATGATTGGGGAAGGTCAGGTTGAATGGAAGCCAGGGTTTAGATCCCTTTCTAAGTTTGTGGCTCTAAGTGCTAGACATTGAAGACAAAATTCCTAGTTGACATGTTTTCCTCGGTCAACCTAGCCTGCAGTTCCAGCTGGTTCATGGAAATCAGTGCAGCCCTGCCTAGAATCTCTCAAGGCATCAATAATTCAGTTGCACTAGGCTTTGGGTCCGAGCCAGTAACACCTGGATATGAGTGGATGGAGAAATGTAGGACCCAAGAAGTTTAGCTCAGTTCCAGGGAAAGCTGAATCTCTTGGAGCACCGGGTTCTGGGCATTGGCTGCAGAACTTCTGTCTACAGAAGTGGGGTTAGTGCTTTAAAATACTTGCACTACGTGAATATAAGGAAGCTAGCCAAGGAAAAAAGATGGAGAAACTGTGACAGAGGAGAAGTTCTAAAAATATGATATATCAGCAACTTGATTAGATAAATCACTTTATTAGACAAAATTTTTTCTTTATTTTTAGAAGAACAAAGTTAAGAAAGCAAAATGTTAGAGATGACTGTCCCATTTCAACTTGAGATATTATTTATTTACCACAAATTGCATTTGTTTCAAGTGTGTATATTATGAGTTTGATAGTTACATACACCAGTGAAACTACTACTCAATCAAGATATGGAATATTTTCTCATCCTCCAAAGATTCCTTAGGCCTCTCTGTTGTTCCTTCTTCCCTCCACCCCTGGTCACAACCACTGAAGTGGTTTTCCTCACTCTAGGTTAGTTTGCATTTTCCCTAAATGGCATCATACAGTGTGTATCCTATTATGTGTGGATTCCATCCCTTGGCATAACGCAGCAGTCCTGAGAGACATCTGTGTGGTTGTGTGCATCAGTAGTTTGTTCCCTATTATTGCCAAGTAATACTGCACTGAATTTGCCAGCATAGATCACATTTTGTTTATCCTTTCACACGTCAATGGACATTTGGGCTGTTACTTTTTTTTTTTCATTTTGAAGTTGATTTACAATGTTGAGTTAATTTCTGCTGTATGATAAAGTGATTCGGAAATACACACACACACACACACACACACACACACACACACACACACACATATATACACACACACACACATACATGTATTTCTTTTTTTTTTTTTTAGATTCTTTTTCCATACAGGTTATCACAGAATATTGGGTACCGCTCTCCTTGCTATACAGCAGGTCCCTGTTGACCATCCATTCCGTATACAAACGTGTGCATTTTGTTGCTAGTTTTTGATAATTATAAATAAGCTGTTATAAACCTTTTTTTTTTTTTTCTTTTTAGGGCCACACCTGTGGCATATGGATGTTCCCAGGCTAGGGGGCGAATCAGAGCTGCACTTGCTAGCCACAGCCACAGCCACATCAATGCCAGAACTGAGACATGTCTGTGACTTACACCACAGTTCATGGCAACACTGGATCCTTAACCCAGTGATCAAGGCTGGGGATTGAACCCTCATCCTCATGGATATTGTTGGGTTCATTACTGCTGAGCCGCAATGGAAACTCCATGGCTGTTATAAACATTTATGCACAGATTTTCGTACAACATAAGTTTAATTTATTTTGGGTAAATGCAAAGGATTGCTGGGTTGTGATAGGCATATATTTACAGGAAACTGCCAAACTGTTTCTGAAACTGAAGTGGGTGAAACTATTTTTTTTTTTTTTGGTTTAAAAATTTTATTTAAGAAAGAAGAAACTGTCAAACTTTTCCCAAAGTGGCTGCATCGTTACTTTCTCCTAGTTGTTTTGCAGTTTTATGTTTTTCATTTAGGTCTATAATCCATTTTGAGTTAATTTGTTGTAAGATGTGAGGTATGAGATGAGATGACCTTTTTTCACACATGAATGTCTAGTTGCTCCAATACCATCTGTTGAAACAACTCTCTTCTCCACTGATTTGTTTTGTACATTTGCCAAGAGCCTGTTGACTCTAATCATGAGGTCTATTTCTATACTCATTCTGTTCATCTCTTTGTGTGTCTGTCTTTTTACCAATACCACACTGTCCTAAGTTTAGATTTGTAAGTTTTGATATCAAATAGCAGGATACTCTGACTCTGTTTGTCGTTTTCAAAATTGTTCTGTCTATTGTAAGTTCTTTGCCTTTCCATGTAAATTCTTTTTTTAAAAAATTATTCAAAAAAAATTTGGGGGGAGTTCCCATTGAGGCTCAGTGGAAACGAATCTGAATGGTATCCATGAGGATGCAGGTTCAATCCCTGGCCTTGCTCAGTGGGTTAAGGATCTGGCATTGCTGTGAACTGTGGTGTAACAGGCCAGCAGCTACAGCTTGGACTAGACCTCCATATGCCGGGGGTTCGGCCCTAAAAAGACAAAAAAAAAAAAAAATTGACATTTTTATTTGTTTATATTTTTAATGGAAGTATATTTAATTTACAATGCCGTGTTATTTTCAAGTGCAAAGCAAAGAGATTCAGTTATACATACATATATATTCTTTTTCAGATTCTTTCCCAATTACATTATTACAAGATAATAATTCCCTGTGCTATACAGTTCGTCCGTATTGGTTATCTTCCCCCCCCCCCAAACTTATTTAGAAAAACAAATCCAGGTCCCAGTGTCCCCATGCCCTCCCCTACTCCACCCATAATTTAAATAAGTTTGGAGATAGTGTTGGGGCCAGGTGAAGGGCAGTTGTGAGAGGAAGGGAGGAGAGCCCGCTAGAGCTGCCTGCAGCGCTGCTTTTTGATAATCTTTTTCCCGGCTGGCCCCTAGCTTCTCATCCCACTGGCCCATGGGCTTGGTGGCCGGCAGGTCCCGCAGCCCTCCCCCCGCAGAGATCTCTGGGAGCAGGTGCTCAGCGTGCTCCTCTTAGTTCTCCAACAGCAAGCAGCTGCCTGGTCTGCAGGGCAGTCTCAGAGTGAGGGTGACTGGGCAGGCTCTTGATGGTCAGCAGCAGACCCCATGCCCAGCTCAGCTGTCCAGTTCCTCTCCAGCAAACTTGGCACCCAAATTTGGGTGGAAAACTTTGGTCAGAAGTAGCCTATGGGTGGGGAGGCAGGAACGTCCTTCCCCGTCAGAGTTATGCTGAATAGGCCTCTGTGTATGGGGTTCCCTCAGGGCCCTCGGTGGTGACCTGCAGGTCAGTGAGGTCCTCCTCGTTGGGAAGGACCTTGAAGCCATCAGGTGGGTCCAGCGGCGTCACCTCCTTGAACACCAGGCAGATGATGGGGGCATGTTCTCTATGTTGGAGGTCATGGCTGTGGCCTGGGGCAGGTCCGCCCTCCCCCTTCCTGCTCTGGCCGACTACCAGCTGCAGTGGGGCTTGGAGGCTGGAGACCACTGCAGGTGTGGTCCTGCCAAGGCCTTGGCAGCTCCAATGCCTCCAAAGGGTCCCCCGCCTCACGCCTGCAGCTCAGCCTGCCAGGTCCTGTGGGTGCTGCTGGTATTCTTAAGAATTATCTGTTTTATATATAGTAACCTGTATATGTTAATCCCAGCCTCCTAATTTGTCCCTCCCCTCCCTCTTTCCCCTTTGCTACCATAAATTTGTTTTCTGTCTGTGGGTCTCTTTCTGTTTTGTAAATAAGTTCATTTGTATCTTTTTTTCAGATTCCACATATAAGTGATATCATATGATATTTGTATTTCTTTGACTTAATTTCACTTAGTATGACAATTTCTAGGTCTAGCCATGTTGCTGCAAATGGTATAATTTTACTTTTTATGGCTGAGTAGTATTCCACTATATGTATCCCTGCATTTGTTGATGGACATTTAGGTTGCTTCCATGTCTTGTCTATTGTCAATAGTGCTGTGATCAGCACTGGGATGCATGTATCTTTATGAATTATGGTTTTCTCCAGATAAATGCCCAGGAGTGGGATTGCTGGATCATATGGGAGCTCTGTTTTTAGTTTTTTAAGGAACCTCCATACTGTTTTCCATAGTGATCCAAATTTACATTCCCATCAAGAGTGTAGGAATGCCATACCCTCTCTGGCATTTATTATTTGTAGACTTTTTAGTGAGGGCCATTCTGACTGGTGTGAAGTGATACCTCATTTAATTGTGTTTTATGTTTCTCAAATAATTAATGGTATTGAGAATCTTTTCATGTACCTGTTGGCTGTTTGTATGTCTTTTTTGGAGAAATGTCGGTTTAGGTTTATTGCTTATTTTTTGATTGAGTTACTTGGTCTTTTGAGATTAAGTTGTATGAGCTGTTTGTATATTTTTTTTGAAATTAATCCCTTGTTGGTAGCATCATTTGCAAGTATTTTCGCCCAGGCATAGGTTGTTTTTTCATTTTTGTTTATGGTTTTCTTTGCTGTTAGAGAAAACTTCTACATTTAATTAGGTTCCATTTGTTTATTTTTGTTTTTATTTCCATTACTCTAGGAGACAGAGCCAAAAAAATATTGCTTCGATTTATGTCAAAGAGTATTCTGTGTTTTCCTCTGGGAGTTTTATAGTGTCCAGACTTACTTTTAGGTCTTTAATCCATTTTGAGTTTATTTTTGTACATGATGTCCGAGAATGTTCTAATTCATTCTTTTACATGTAGTTGTCCAATTTCCCCAGCACCCCTTATTGAAGAGACTGTCTTTTTTCCACTATATATTCTTGCCTCCTTTGTCATAGTTGAATTGACCATAGATGCTTGGGTTTACTTCTGGGCTTTCTGCCCTGTTCCACTGATCTATATTTCTGTTTTTGTGCCCATAACATATATATATTTTTAATTTTAATTATTTATTTATTTATTTATTTTTACGTATTGTTTTGATGACTATAGCTTTGCAGTGCAGTCTGAAGCCAGGGAGCTTGAGTCCTCTAGCTCCATTCTTCTTTCTCAAGATTGTTTTGGCTGTTCAGGTCTTTTGCGTTTCCATACAAACTTAAAATTTTTTTTTGTTCTAGTTCTGTGAAAAATGCCATGGTAATTTGATAGGGATTGCATTGAATCTGTAAGATTGCCTTGGGTGGTATGATCATTTTAACAATATTAATTCTTCCAATCAAAGGACATGGTATATCTTTCCATTTATTTGTGTCACCTTCAATTTCTTTCATCAGTATCTTATAGTTTTTGGAGTACAGATCTTTTGCCTCCAGGTAGATTTATTCCTAGGTTTCGTATTCCTTTTAATGTGAGATGTCCTCTGGGCTCAGAAGTGCAATCCTGCCTCACCACCAAAGCCAGGTGTTTAAGGAATGTCTCCTAGGTAGGCTGTGTGTGTCCTTGTGCTATAGTGGTACCATAGCTGCCCATGGGGTATTGGTGGGTCAAACTGTTTCTCATTTGGCTGTGAGGCCTTATGGAGGATGTGCAGGAGTGGGCAGGGCTCTCGAAATGTCATACCCACCGATGCTAACAGGTTAGAGGATTCCAAAATGCTGCCCACCAGTGCTGGTATTATCAAGGCAGCCTGAGATCACATAAATGGCTCTGGCCAGGGACTGTCCCAGGGAGTGTCCTAACTGGTTCCTGACTTTTTGGCAGATGCTTCAAGATTAGTAAGTGGGTTCCCTTCATTTACTGTTCATGTGCTTTTCAGTCTGGTGTTTTTGCACTGGTTTTTGTTGAGTGAGCCTGTATGCAAGCCCTTTAACAGTATTTTTTTGTTGTTGTTCTCTGTACTTCTCTAGTTTTCCTGGGTATGTTCCTTCTTGATTATCAAAGCTTGGTGTTTTGAGGGCTTGTCTCTTCTGTGTGTGATATAGGGGTTGAGGTGCCTGATGTGAAGCTCAAATTCCTTGCTTCTCAGGGAAAAGGTTTTTTACTGTTGTGCTCCCTCCCTAGAGTGGATTGTTGTGGCTGGGATGTGGGTTTTTCCTTGGCAAGATCCTATCTCTGCCTCTCCTACCCATCTCAATGCTGTCTCTGTATCCTTTGTTGTGAGGCTCTGTTCATCCGGTTTTCAGGTCCCTTCCTGAGGGAATTATTTCATACGTCGTTGTAGATTTGTTGTATTCATGGAGTATGAAGGAGTTCCCTTCAGGGACCTGCAAGTTCATGAACACTTTCCCGCAAACAGTCCTTAGCTCATCAGGTATAGACCTAATGCCTGTGGTAGACCAGGACCTAGTTTGCCTCCCACCAGCATAATTAGCAGAACTTTTCCTTCCTGGAAGTGTAGGTATCTGACCGAGGATATACCTGATGGAGTAGTGGGTAGGGTTCTCTATTCTATAAACTATCAGTTTCATAACCTCCTAAGAGAACTTAAAACCATGCGGGGCATCCTGCCCCTCAGGCTTATCTTTGTACCAGGTAACTTGCCTGCTTAGAATGCTGCAACGAGGAGGAGGGAATGTGTGTTTAAAGGACCCTTCCTGGCTTACTGAAGATTTTCCCCAGTAAACAAACATCTGAAGCTTAGGTGGAGAGCAAAGTGCTTTGGAACCAAAGTATCAAATAAAGGGACACCTGGTGTAATTCCTCTCAGCCTTCTTTCTATTAAGTTCGTTTTCAGGATCAGAAACAGAGCCCACAATTTGTGCAAAAAAATCATAATCAGTATGACAGCTAATTTATTCTGAGTCTTTCCTTTTATTCTATCCATTTTATTAATGGATAATAAATGTGACTCTGTTTTATTAATGGGTGCCTTACATCGCTGCAGCCCGGAATGAAGAATAGTTTAATGCTGGTTTTCTAATTGATCCTCTTCTAAAAGGGCCAGGTCACTGCCTGTTGAATCAGCCTAAGCTGATGTCTCCAGGGTTGGGCAAGAGAAAGAAAGTGCTTTGGGAAAGAAGACTGGATTGTCGTCAGATGCTTGTCATGCTGTTTTTGTCCTCATGGTGCCTCTATTGTTGTAGAAGTGAACACAAGTCTGGGGAATGCGAATTAATTCTTATGTCAGCTGTTTGTTCAACAGAGCTGATCTTTTGCCAGCTCCCAGGATTTCCTGATTTGCCACAGTGGCCACCAGGGCTCCCCAGAGAGCTACGGAGAAGAGACTCTCCCGGCAAACCCATTGTATTATTGCAGTTTTCCCCTCAAATATGTGACTACTGGGCTTCGGAGTCGGTTAATGCCGACCTTAAAAGCAAGTAAAGGGGCTTTTTGATCCCTTTTCCTGGACCACTCCCTATTTCTCAGCCTCCCAGGTGAGAAAGGTTAAGAGATGGCAAGTCAAGAAAAAGCCCATCAAAGACTAAAGGAGGGAGGGGTTTTCCTGTTAAGGTCTGGTGCAGAGGTCACCTAAGTCAGTTTACTTGTGCCTTCTTACTTGACTTACAAACTTCTCACCAGGTCAGGGGACAGAATAAGGGGTTTCCAAACAAGAGGAAACAACAAAATGAGCTTTCAAGCCAGCCAAAACCATTCAAAAGAATACTAAAACCTACAAGAGATGGGTAGAAATAGATGGTGGGTATCCAAGACTGCTGAACATGTGATTGACCATTTGCAACCTGCTGACACAGATTCCTATGGAACACAAGTATATATACAGAGTCACCTGTGGTCTTGAGTGTATTGGTAATTGATTATTTTTCAAGGGGGTATTATTTTATGGTATGGGTATACTGAATTGATTTAACTTATTGATGGACATGAGGGTCATTTCTATTTGTGGCTATTGTGAAAAAAGCTGCTATTGGGAAAAGACCATTTGTGGACATATGTCTGCATATGTCACTGGGGCAGAATTACAAGTATACAAAGAACTAAGCCACACACAAAAAATCACACATTTAGAGAACATGCTATAGGGATCAGAGGATGAGATGTCAAAACCAGGGGCCAGCATTCAGAGAAAATGAAGCCTTTGAACTGGTTAGGAGAGATCTTGCAGAACTAGGGCACAGGGCAGCACGAAGAGCATCCCAGGGGGAGGTGAACAGCGAATGAGAGCACGAAGGAGGGAAAGTTCAGGCTGGGAGAGGATTATCATAAAAGCTAAACTGATGGGCTTGGAATCACTTGCCCATTCCTTTTATTTAATGACTTCACTGTCGTCCAGAGAGGATCTCTCTCTATTGATCTGCCCCCAAACCATGTGCCTTCTACACTCTTCGACACCTCTCGCTCTGATCACATGAAACAATATGCCTAGAACAAGATAGAAACTGTTCAGGTTGTGAATTTATTCCTTTCTTACACTTTGATTTCCAGGGTCGCTACTTCTTGTGTGAAGAGCGGGGAAGTACATGGTGGTTCTTGTAACCTGGAAAGACTAGGTACTTAGAGACAGTCTATTTATATCAGTGGCTTAGAACCAGCAAGAGGTAGATTCAAACATGCTGGAGCCATCAGGATTTTTGGCTTCTTCCTCCTTCCCACTGCTTTGGTGACCTGTACTGTGTCCTCACTGTCTTCTTGCCACTGTGAAAGCATGCACCTCTTTCCTCTGCCTCTACAAGGACCTCGAAACATCAGTATCCCCACGTGAGCCTTATCATCAAACTCTGCTCTCTATGGGCTTTTCCCTTTCAAAATAAAAACATGGTCAAGCCTCTTCCATTAAAGAACAGAAACAATCAAACTATTTTCCGATGCCAAATCCTTGCTATTTTTGTCAGTCACCTGTCAATTCCTTGTAGTCAAGGTCTTGGAAGTGCTCATCTACATTTTCTTTTTTCCATTTTCTCTAGTACAAATCACTATTAATCCTAACGTGTCTTGGATTCCACCCCATCCCTTCACTGAAATGGCTCTCATGGTGTTAGTTATATGCTGCTGCAGAACAAATCATCCTACACGTAGCAGTTTATAACAATGAATGTTTTCTGAGGATCAGGAATATGGAAGCAGCTTGGCTGGGAGGTTCCGGCTCAGGGTTTCTCACACGCTTATGATAAAGTTGCCAGTTGAGCTGTGATGATCACAAGGTTCAGCTGAGGCTGGAGTGGACTTCCGTGTTCCCTCAAGTGCTTGGCTGAGTTCTCAGTTCTTGCTGGGCATTGTTCAAAGGCTTTTGTTCTCACCATGTGCTCCTTCTCTGTGGGGCTTCTCACAGTGTGGAAGCTTGTTTCTCCTGGCGCAAGAGACGAGAGAGAGAGAGAGAGAGAGAGAGAGAGAGAGAGAGAGAGAGAGAGAGAGAGAGGGAGAGAGAGAGAGAGAGAGAGAGAGAGAGAGAGAGAGAGACAAAGAGATTGCCGCAGTCCTCTGTAACTCAAACTGGGAAGTGACAAACCCTCATTTCCATCACATGTTGCTGGTCCCACAGAGCAACTCTGAGAGGGGGAGGTACCTCACAGCATGTGAATACCAGCAGGTAGGGTCACTGGGTCCCTCTTTCAGATTGTTTACCAGACCACTTAAGGGCCTGTTATTGGCCAAATAAAGCAGGCATTGAAGTATCCTTTCCAAGTATTATGGACTGCATATTTGCGTCTTTCCAAAATTCATATATTGAAGCTCTAATCCCCACTATGATGATATTAGGAGGTGGTTATGTCACAGTGATTATGCCATGGGAATGGAGCCCTCATGATGAAATCAGTGCCCTTATGAGGGGAGACACAAGAGAGCTTGCTCCCCCCACATATAATGACATAACCCAGAAAAGGGGTCTCGCCAGGAACTGAATTGGCTGGCATTTCAGTCTTGGACTTCCTAGTCTCCAGAACAGTGATAAATACATGTCTGTTGTTTAAGCCACCCAGATCATGGCATTTTTGTTACAGCAGCCCAAACTAAGAGAGCAAAGAAGGGATTTTACCTCCAAGTAGGATTTCGCTCACCCGCTTTTCCCTCCTTAACCCCCTCTTCTCTCTTGGTGTTTGTGATTGCCTCCTACTTGGTTTTCCTCCCACTTCTTGGGTGGTTAATTCTCAGCCTCCATTCCTCCTTTTCCTGCCTCCTAAGAATTGGTCTGCTCCCAGGAAAATGTCCTCAGATCCCTGACTTCTTCCAAACTTGGTGGCCCCAAGCTGAACTCATAATTGTCCTTTCATTCCTCGTCCTCCTTTGGTCACTATATCAATGACTGGCCTGGGACCTCAATTGCTCCCCAATTTCAGGGGGCCTCTAATGTCAGAGTGATTGGCTAAATCAGAAGTTGCAAATTATGGAGCACTGGGAATATTTTGTTTGTTTAGGTGAAATAGTATTCATAATAAAAATAACACAATATCCAGATTTTCATTTATCCTTTAAACCTGGATTTCCACATGCTAACAATAAGTGGGGGACCCCCTTTATTCTAAGCATATGCTCTATCCAATGGAAATTGGTCTGGAAAAATGCTGGTGCTTTTTTAAAATTTTTCAGAATTATTCACTGTGTGTGTAAAAAATATAAATATTATTGCAATAATATAGGGAATGTCGGGAGTTCCCGTCGTGGCACAGCAGAAATGAATCCGACTAGGAACCATGAGGTTGAGGGTTTGATCCCCAGCCTCTCTCAGTGGGTTAAGGATCTGGCATTGCTGTGAACTGTGGTGTAGTTCGCAGACGTGGCACAGATCCTGCGTTGCTGTGGCCCTGGTGTAGGCCAGCAGCTACAGCTCCAATTAGACCCCTAGCCTGGGAACCTCCACATGCCATGGGTGCGGCCCTAAAAAGACAAAAGAAAAATAATAATAATAATAATAATATAGGAAATGTGGGCTTTACATTGCTTTAGCTCAAACTCTAAATGAAGGAAAATGAAGTCAACTTTTTAAAGACTGGTTCCTTTTAGTATTTGTGGTTGCTGCTTTCTCCCCCTGTTGTTGTTAATTATGTTAATTAAACATGGTAAATAAGCTGCCTGATGAGTTTGCATTTAGAGAGAGAACTTAGAGCATAACTGGTCCAAAGACTGTGGTAAGACGCCACCTGAGCTCAGCGAACAAACCACCCGCGTTTGCTCAGTGGTTTCTGCTTTCTTGGTTGGCTCCACTTACTCGGGTTTTTGTTAAGTAAAGCTTTGTCTGTTTTGATAGGAGCTATGTGTTACCCTTCTGCACCGGAGACTTATTCCAGTGGGGGTGGGGTAAAGTGCCCAGGAAGTGGGGAGTTGCTCACACTGAGGGGGATTTAGCTCCTTCCTGAGCTGTGCTTCCAGGTAAGAGATGGTACCAGGCTTTGGAAACACTGGGTTCTGGGTTAGTAGCCTCAGCTCCATGCAAGAGGGATACCAAGATCCCACTCCTGAGCCTCAACAGCTGATTCCTTATAAACAAAACAGCAGAGAATGCTTTTGAAAGCTCCAAATGAGAATTTATTATATTCTTAAATCAGGGATAAATAACATGTAGGAATAGATTATAAAGAAAGAAAACTGCTGCTAAGTGATAGCCTGTTTAATCTGTTTCAGTTTCCTAATAATGTTTTGCGGGTGTAACCAGGGCTCTGCGCTGCTAAACTGAACCACAAATCACCTTGTCTGCCTGCAGTTTGCTGGCTGTATTTACAAATGTATTTTTTCCCCAGATATAAAGATCTCCAGGAACTTAATTTTTTCAGGAGTCTCCACTCCCTTATAAAATTTTATGTACTGCTCCCTGATTTCCTATCATAAAATGGGGGATGCATTTTAAGAATAGGTTTCTTTGGAAAGATCTCTGTATAATATTTTTTTTTCTTTTTCACTATACTAAGCTATATTATATAAATAAAAAGATGGTATGAGCCAAATACACTCATATTTCAACAAAATAGAGTTTCTCTGCAGGCACTGAGATTTAAGTATCCTATCAGATGAAATCAACTGCACATTGAATTCTCCTCTCTGAGCTGCCATATTTCTGAGATCTTATTACTTTTGGCAACAGAAGAAACTGGTCACTTAACAGTAATTCAGGCTGGGCAGGTAGGTCTCTTCAACTAAGCAAAGCCAAAGAATTAAATTAAGTTAGTCTCAAATAGCACCATTTGCTGCTTTAACCTGAGAGTCTTACTTCACATCATTAAAAGCAGGGTTTGAGAAAGTCAAAACAGCTTGGCGATCTGCTTCAATTTCCATTTTATTTTGGCAGATCTCCTTTGGCTGAGTGTATACAAAGTTGACTCTTGATTCAAGAAGAAAACAGGATAAGAAAAAGAAGAAAGGAGAAGTAAGTATTGGGGGGGGAGTGGGAAAGGAAACATTTATTGAGAACTGACTATAGTCAGGCATTTTGTATATTTTTATCCCATTTAATGTAGTAAAACCTTGATAAGTAGATGCTGTGTCCGTACTTTTGATGAATGGTTTGAGACTTTGAAAGATGAACTGGCTAACTCCAAGATTTGTATTCTTTCTGTTACTACCTGGAGAATAATAAAAAGTGAGAATACGTTTGAAGGATTGTGACCCATTCACTGCAGGGCTTTGCTGAGAAGTTGGTGCAAGGAAGGTGGGGGGCTGGAAGGGCTGAGGTGAGGATGAAAGGCTAAGAGGTGTGATTTTAAAAAAGCTGAGAGTCAGATACAAGGTCCAGGGAGATCTGGCATGCTTTCTGTTTTTCTCACTAAATCTTGACTGACAGTGGTACCTCATGTTGGATTCAGCTGCATCTATTGCTATAGGGGCCATTACCAGAGATTTTGAAATCTGTGTTATCTTGAGCAGCTGGAGTGGGCACTATCAGTTTGCTTGTTTATTTGACTAAAATCTGGACCCAATAGTGGCCTAATTCAGTGAAGCTGAGGTGCTATAACTTCTTTGGTGTAACAGAAAGGGAGAAATCCAAAGGCTTGGGGGGAGGAAGACTGAAATACAGTTTTCAGTTGTGACCCTTCTCCATTCCACTATGTCCCCAGGAAGACCCAAAGCGTGGAGAAATGCACTGAGGAGACAAACAGCATCATTCTGTAGAGGTCTGCATGGTCTGCCTCTTGCTGCTGGGCATGAAAGTGATAGAGACCACTTTACACCACACCCGCAGAGGGACTGAGACCAAGTGTCAGCACTTCTGAGACAGCATGGCCCAGTTATTGAAATGGTCGGTAGGGGGTGGAACAGCAATCTCAATGTTGTGACCCATTGGGACAGTTTGATCAGTATCCTTAGGACTGAGAGTTGGGCAGCCAACTAAAGTAGTAGATGTAATTAGAAACATTTGAGACTGGATACTGATCTTGTGTCGCTATTGTAGGATTGTGTCCTCTCACTCTGATCCCAGACTTAAGCCAGTTCAATCACTTCGGGCCTCTTTTTATTTATTTATTTATTTTGGTCTTTTTAGGGCCAAAGGACTGCATATGGAAGTTCCCAGGCTAGGGGTTGAATAGGAGCTGCAGCTGCTGGCCTACGCCACAGCCATAGCCACACCGGATCTAAGCCGCATCTGCAAACTTGTGGCAATGCCCGATCTTTAACCCGCTGACCAAGGCCAGGGATCGAACCTGTGTCCTCATGGATACTAGTTGGGTTCCTAACCTGCTGAGCCACAGGAACTTTGACTTGGGGCCTCTTGAAAGAAGGAGAGACCGAGTCTCTTTGAAGAAGGAGCCTCTGACACTACCACAGTTATATAGTGTAAATATTCTTCCAAGACTTTCTCCAAAGGACCTACATTCACATTTCAGGATAACAGTAAATTGAAGAAAGAAAAATAACAATATCTGTAGGACTTGTAGATAATATATCAGAATTAATGTTTATCCTGGGGGCCCTGAAATGCATCCATAGTCTGCCAGAGGGGCAGCTTGTGGAGGCTGGGTGATAAATGGAGTTTTTAATCTAAATCCATCTCACAGTAGGCCTAGAAAATCTTTGAATTTACCTTGGGTTATTTCCTAAATTCCCGAATACGTGATTGGCATAGGCTCACTAGGAAGTGGCAGAATCACCATGCTGGTTCCATTGCTTCTGGACTGAGGGCTTCTATCCTAGGGCGATCCAAGCAGAAGACACTGGAATTTCCTCTCCCACCAATCCCCGGGGTGAATGCAATTGCTGGTGCCACCATCTAATGTTGGCAAGATGTGGAAATGGTGATTCCTTCCATATCCCCACCTAATTTGCCTATTGGTCTGGCCAGAAGGCAGATAGGTCTTGGAGAATGACTGTGCATTTTTGGAAGCTTAATCAAATGTGATTCCAATTGTAGCAGCAATATAGCTGGAGTAGGTGCCATGGGAGACTGGGCCACCTGTTCGTCCAACTTACTTATGCTTTAGAACCATTTCTACTCAATTACAGCCTGGGGTCATGCTTGCCCGCTGCTGTGACCTGGGATTCAGATAATACTCAGCTCATAATGAACAGCTGTGATGGACTTGTATCTTGGGCTCCAGGGTCAGGCATTGAGTCTCAGCTAGGGCTCGATGGTAAACCAGAAGCTCTTCCTCAAAGGAGAATAGACATTTGAAGAGGAGGACATGGCTTTGCTCCAAAACCTTAGGGTTTGGTACCTCTACTGGGGCTGACCAGAAATTCCATACAGTATTTTTATCTGCCGCAGATGCTGGGATCATTACAGGATCTGCATCTGGGTTATGAGGCCCAAGTAGCTGAGCAGCTTTCATTAATTGAGCTAATTGCAGAGGCCTCTCTTGCTCATGGCCTAATTCAAATCTGGCAACCTTATGGGTTTCTCAGTCAGTGAGTCAGAGTAACTAATACACTTAAATGCGGTAGGTGTGTAGCATGACCGTCTGGCCCAGTCGGCCCAGGCCAGTCCCAGGTGGTTCTAAAAGTTAAAATCCCAGCCAACAGTCTTCAGTGTTTTATTCCCTCTTCTATAGGTCTTCACCATCTTACTCTCCTGGAAGAGGACTTTGCCCCTTTTATAGAGCTTCAAGATGTTACTCCCTTGGACAAATGCCATGAACTTTATAGACGCTTAATATTTAATGGGGGAAATACGTGTCTTCTTTTGAATGTATGCTATCAGCACTCATTTCAAATAGCTTATCTGGAAATTTTCTAATTTTTGATGGCAAAAATGAATCCTGCCATCCTGCTGAGGTCTTATCTCCCCTTCCAGGGGCTCCTTCCCTGCTGACCCCAGGGAAATTCTCAGAGGATTCTTGGATTATATTTATGTAGCAAAGAAACATTAACGTGTCAAGGGCGTGGTAGCCAACGCCCTAAACTGGTAAACGCTTATGCGATTTTTTTCCTGTAAGGCAGTTTATGCATATAAGAGTCTTAATGTAAATTCACTAGTCTGAGGTCTTATATTTCCGTAACAGGTTCCACCTGCTATTCCCATGCAGCTGCTTTTCTAAGCCTAGAGCATGGAATGTCTTGGCTAAGAAATTAAATTTAAGGATCCAATTTTGTGGCATTTTTGTTAAGGTCAGGCAGTGGGAGCATACAGTGGCCCCCACTCTGTTGCCATGTTCCCCGTGGATAGACGAAAGGATATAGATGTGGAGGCTGGAGAAAAGTCATGATGAAAGAAGAGAAGGAATCTGGGAGTGGTGGGAGTTTGTAGGAAGAAAACGTAACAGAGAAAGGGTGGGGAGAAAAAGCTGCTCTTTCCACTGGCAGAGCAGGGCACTTATATCTGGCAGGAAACTGGACACGGCCAGGTGGTTTGGGCCTGTTCTCCCTGTTGTGGGCCTGTTGAGGGAGTAAATTGATTCTCCCGTCCCTGTGAAACGTAGTGTAGCCAGCTCTTGCTCTCACTTTCCAGCACTGGACTACGAGCCTCCAGAAAAGCACCTACTCCTCCTCTGCAGGGGTCTTGTCTGTCCATTCAGTTAACTCTGGAATGGTCATCTCTCTCTTTTCTCTGTTTCTACTCAATGCTACAGGAAGAGAACAGCCACAGGGGAGTTCTCTTTGTGGCTCAGTGGCAACGAATCTGACTAGGATCCGTGAGGATGTGGGCTTGATCCCTGGCCTCAGTGGGTTAAGGATCTGGCATTGCCCTGAGCTGTGGTGTAGGCTGGCAGCTACAGTTCAGATTCAATGCCTGGGAACTTGATATGCTGCAGATTCGGCCTTAAAAGGTGGTGGTGGTGGGGGGGGGAGGTGAAGGAAGAAAAGAGAGAGTGAGAGAGAACAGCCGTGGCTTTTGAGACCTGAGCAGCTTCCTCTTCTGCCACTCCAGATGTCCTGGGGGCCAAAGCCAGTATCATGCTGAGTCACATCAGTGTCTGGGACCAAAGGAAAAACGTGCATCCCTACAAATACATTTTCATCACTCTTTTAATTTTTTTTTTTTCTGGAACATTCAAGAAGTTGAACCGGAGTTCCCGTTGTGGCTCAGTGGTTAACGAATCTGACCAGGAACCATGAGGTTGTGGGTTCAAGCCCTGGCCTTGCTCAGTGGGTTAAGGATCTGGCATTGCTGTGAGCTGTGGTGTAGGTCACAGATGTGGCCTGGATCCCGCGTTGCTGTGGCTGTGGTGTAGGCTGGTGGCTACAGCTCCGATTTGACCCCTAGCCTGGGAACCTCCATATACAGCAGGTGTGGCCCTAAAAAGACCAAAAAACCAAAAAAAAAAAAAAAGTTAACCGATCTTGAACATTTAACTTCTCTGTGCCTCTGTTCACTCCTCTGGAAAATGGGGACTATTCCAGTCCCAATCTCATAGGGCAGCTGTGAGGGGAAGGCCCTCTAGCTGACTGAGGTGACTGCCTCCCTGAAGTGTGTTCATAAAGGCTCTGGCAAGGCAGTGTGAGTGGGTCAGGTGCAGTCCTGCTCTCCTGAAGTTGACTGTCCAGGAGGGAAGAGCCATTAAGCCATAGCAGAGTAACTCATGAGGTCAATGACTTCATTTTTCTGACAGAGAGCAAGCCTCCACAAGCCCACTGGGGTCAGAAAACTTAGAAGAACTCTCTCACTGTCTTTCTCACCTACCTTTTTTTCAGTATGTCCTGATTACAGCTGTGAGCAAATTTTTGTAGAAAAGCTTAGGGCTGTGCTGGAAAGTTTTACAGGACGGTGCTGCTGGTGGTGGCAGGAAACCAGGCACTGGGTCCTGAGTCCTGCTCTTACGCTTCCCTTCTTTCTCCTGAGCAAGAGGTAAGGCTCCTTGCCAGGTCTGTGAAGGGGTGCATGGTGAGGTTCAGGCAAGAGGGGTTCTTAACTGTCCTCTTCCTGCTTCCTGCTGTCCTTTCCCTTCATCCCTTTGCACCATGCTTGCATGCACCTGTATGTACACATAGCGGGCCAGAGGCTGTGGCACATCTCCCTGGAGAAATAATCAAGCCTCAGTTCTCATCAGCCCCATCTCGGTCTTGCAAAGTCCCAGTCTCAGGTGGTCCCCGCACGTCTGCAGCTTTTCCCTTCCTGTCAGTCATGGCTGTTCCATCCAGGGGAGGGTTGGCGATTGGGCTCATGTTTGCTCACTTCCCGGGGTGTGATGGGGTGGTTCCTGCCATGTGAGCATGGATGTGAAGAGTCAGATTTGGCTCCCCGAAGCAGGACTCTGCAAATATTTTCTGTAAATGTCCAGATAGGAATCATTTTAGACTTTGCTGGCCATGTGATTGTTGTTGTAAACACTTCACTCTGTGGTTATGGCACTAAAGCATCCTAGACAATGCACAAATGAATGAGCATGGCTGAGTTATTTATTTATTTTATCTTTTTAGGGCTATATCCATGGCATATGGAGGCTCCCAGGCTAGGGGTCAAATTAGAGCTGTAGCCACTGGCCTATACCACAGCCATATCAACAAGGGATCCGAACCGCATCTGCAACTTATACCACAGATCACGGCAACACCGGATCCTTAACCCACTGAGCGAGGCCAGGGATCGAACCTGTGTTCTCGTAGATGCTAGTCAGATTTGTTTCTGCTGAGCCACAATGGGAACTCCAGATGTGTTCTAATACAGCTTTATTTGCAAAAACAGGTGGTGGAGATTTGGCCTATAGGCCATAGTTTGCTAATCACTATCCTAGAGTATCTTAAGTCAAGCACATTCTGTCATCACAAGACCGACTAGAACACACCCTCACACCATGCACAAAAATAAACTCAAAATGGCTGAAAGACTTAAATATACGACGGGACACCATCAAACTCCTAGAAGAAAACATAGGCAAAACACTCTCTGACATCAACATCATGAATATTTTCTCAGGTCAGTCTCCCAAAGCAATAGAAATTAGAGCAAAAATAAACCCATGGGACCTCATCAAACTGAAAAGCTTGTGCACAGCAAAGGAAACCAAAAAGAAAACAAAAAGACAACTTTCAGAATGGGAGAAAATAGTTTCAAATGATGCAATCGACAAGGGCTTCATCTCTAGAATATATAAACAACTTATACAAACTCAACAGCAAAAAAGCCAATCAATCAATGGAAAAATGGGCAAAATACTTGAATAGACATTTCTCCAAAGAAGATATACAGATGGCCAGCAAACACATGAAAAAATGCTCAACATCGCTGATTATAAGAGAAATGCAAATCAAAACTACCATGAGATATCACCTCACACCAGTCAGAATGGCCATCATTAATAAATCCACATATAGCAAGTGCTGGAGGGGCTGTGGAGAAAAGGGAACCCTCCTGCACTGTTGGTGGGAATGGAAACTGGTACAGCCACTATGGAGAACAGTTTGGAGATACCTTAGAAATCTACACATAGAACTTCCATATGACCCCTCAATCCCACTCTTGGGCATCTATCTGGACAAAACTCAACTTAAAAGAGACACGTGCACCCGCATGTTCATTGCAGCACTATTCACAATAGCCAGGACATGGAAACAACCCAAATATCCATCGACAGATGATTAGATTCGGAAGATGTGGTATATACACACAATGGAATACTACTCAGCCGTAAAAATAATGACATAATGCCATTTGCAGCAACATGGATGGAACTAGAGAATCTCATACTGAGTGAAATAAGCCAGAAAGACAAGGACAAATACCATATGATATCACTTATAACTGGAATCTAATATCCAGCACGAATGAACATCTCCTCAGAAAAGAAAATCGTGGACTTGGAGAAAAGACTTGTGGCTGCCTGATGGGAGGGGGAGGGAGTGGGAGGGATCGGGAGCTTGGGGTTATCAGACACAACTTAGAATAGATTTACAAGGAGGTCCTGAGAACTTTGTCTAGATACTCATATTGCAACAGAACAAAGGGTGGGGGAAAAATATAATTGTAATGTATACATGTAAGGATAACTTGATTCCCTTGCTATATAGTGGGAAAATAAAAAAATTAAAAAAAAAAACGTGTTGAAAAAAGAATTCATTTTCTCCCCAAACCTTACTTCTGACCTGTGACAAACATCCCATTAGAACAATTCTCTAGCCATATCAAGAGCCGTGGACTCCACCACCATTTCTCTTCTATCATCCTCCCTCACAGCCTCACTTCACCCCTTATCCCTCCTGGAAGGATTATCCTTCACTATATCTTCAAAATACATTCTCAATCTTTCCACTCAACTTTATGACCATAGTTACCATCTGGTTCATGCCACTGTGGTTTTTTTTAAATGTTTTTACAAATTGTTTCATTTCTCCTTTCTAAAGTTGGCACTTATTCCCCTCCTATTGAGTGTGGGTTACCCTAAGTGATGTCTAACGAATACGTTGTGGTGGACGTGATGAAATCAAGTTGCTTGCTCTGGAGAAAGCCAGCCGCCATGTTAGGAGGACACTCAAGCACCCCTTTGGAGAAATCCATGTGGTGGGGGTACTGAGTGACCCATCTTGGAAGTGGATCCATCAGTCTCACTCAAAATATGTATACATATTTTTTAATTGAGATATAGTCAAGTGTTAGTTTCAAGTATACAGCAAAGTGATTTAGTTATATATATATATGTATATATATATATACACACACACACACATATATATGTATGTAAAATATGCAATATATAATAAGTGGTCTTTTTCAGATTCTTTTCCATTATAGGTTATTACAAGATAGTGATTATAGTTCCCTATGCTAGACAATAGGCCCTTGTTGTTTACCTATTTTATATATAGTAGTGTATATATATTAAGTCCAACCTCCTAATTTATCCTTACCCCTTTCCCCTTTGATAAACATAAGTTTGTTTTCTAAGTCTGTGTCTATTTCCATTTTGTAAATAAGTTCATTTGTATCATTTAAAAAAATTCTACAAGTAAGTGATATATGATACTTGTCTTTCTCTGGCTTACTTGGTATTATAATTTCTGGGTCCATCCATGTTGATGCAAAAGGCATTATTTTGTTCTTTTTTATGGCTGAGTAATATTCCATTGTAGGTATGGAATACATCTGCTGATGGACATTAGGTTGCTTCCATGTCTTGTCTATTGTCAGTAGTGCTGCTATCAACATTGGGATGCATGTATCTTGTTGCATTATGGTTTTCTCCAGATATATGCCCAGGAGTGGGATTGTAGGATCATAGCTATATTTTTAGTTTTTTAAGGAACCTCCAAGCTGTTCTTCATAGTGGCTGCACCAACTTATATTACTATCAACAGTGTAGGAGGGTTCCCTTTTCTCCACACCCACTCCAGAATTTATTATTTGTAGATTTTTTAATGATGGCCATTCTCATTGGTGTGAGATGATACCCCATTGTAGTTTCGATTAGCATTTCTCTAATAATTAGCAATATTGAGCATCTTTTTATGTGCCCATTGGCCATCTGTCTGTCTTTGGAGAAATGTCTATTTAGATCTTATGCCCATTTTTCTGACTGAATTTTTTTTTTTTTGGTATTAAGATGTATGAGTTGTTTGTATATTTTGGAAATTAATCCCTTGTTGGTAGCATCATTTGCAACTATTCTAGTGTGTAGGTTGTCTTTTCTTTCTTTAATTTTTAATGGTTTATTTTACTGGCAAGAGCTTTTAAGTCTAGGTTCCATTTGTTTATTTTTGTTTTTATTTATGTCAAAGAGTGTTCTGCCTATGTTTTCCTCTAGAGGTTTTATAGTATCTGGTCTTACATTTAGGTCTTTAAGACATTTTGAGTTTATTTTTGTATATGGTCTTTTTTTAGGGCCACACCCATGGCATATGGAAGTTCCCAGGCTAGGGGTCATATTGGAGCTGCAGCTGCTGGCCCATGCCTCAGCCACAGCAACTCAGGATCCGAGCCACATCTGTGAACTACACTGCAGCTCACGGCAATGCTGGATCCTTAACCCACTGAGCGGGACCAGGGATTGTGTTTGAGTCCTCATGGATATTAGTTGAGTTTGTTACGCCCAAGCCACAACATAAATTCTTTTGTATATAGTTTTAAAGAATGTTCTAATTTCATTCTTTTACATGTAGCTTTCTAGTTTTTGTAGCACCACTTATTGAAGAGACTATCTTTCCTCCACTATGTGTTCTTGCCTCCTTTGTCATAGATGAGTTGACCATAGGTGCTTGGGTTTATTTATGGGCTTTCTATCCTGTTCCATTGACCTATATTTCTATTTTTGTGCCAGCGCCATGCTGTTTTGAAGCCTGTAGCTTTGTAGTGTAGTCTGAAGTCAGGGAGCCTGATTCCTCCAGCTCTGTTCTTTCTTAAGATTATTTTGTCTTGGGAGTTCCCATTGTGGTACAGCAGAAACAAATCAGACTAGTTTCCATGAGGATGTGGATTTGATCCCTGACCTCGCTCAGTAGGTCAGGGGCACAGCATTGCCGTGAGCTGTGGTGTAGGTCACAGATATGGCTCGGATCCTTTGTTGCTGTGGCTGTGGTATGAGCTGGCAGCTGTGGCTCCCATTCAACCCTTGGCCTGGGAACTTATATATGCTATGGGTGCAGCCCTAAGAAAAAAGCAAAAAAACAAAAATTATTTTGGATTTTTGAGGTCTTTTGTGTTTCCATAAAAATTAAAATTTTTTGTTCTAGTTCTTTGAAAATGCTATTGGTAATTTGATAGAGATTGCATTGAATCTGTAGATTGCTTAGGGCAATATAGTCATTTTGACAAAGCTGATTCTTAGAATCCAAGAGTATGATGTATCTTTCCATTTTTTGTGTCATCTTATATTTTCTTCTTCAGTGTCTTACATTACAAGCCATTTGCCTCTTTAGGTGTGTTTATTCCCAATTATTTTATTATCTTTGATGACATGGTAAATGGTATTATTTCCTTAATTTCTCTTTCTGATATTTTTTTGTTAGTGTACAGAATGCAGCAGGTTTTGTATATTAATTTTGTATCCGACTTTACTGAATTTATTGATGAGTGCTACCAGTTTTCTGGTAGTGTCTTTAGGATTTTCAATGTATAGCATCATGTCATTGGCAAACAGTGAAAGTTTTGGTTCTTCTTTTCCAATTTGGATTCCTTTTTTTTCCTTTTTCTTCTCTGATTGCCATGGCTAGGACTTCCAAAACCATGTTGAATAAAAGTAGAGAGAGTGGTCATCCTTGTCATCTTCTTGATCTTAGAGGAAATGCTTTCAGCTTTACACTGTGTATATAATGTTAGCTGTGGGTTTGTCATATATGACATTTATTATGTTGCAGCATGTTCCCTCTATGCCCACTTTCTGAAGTGTTTATGTCATAAATGGACATTGAGTTTTATCAAAAGTTTTTTTCTATATCGAGATGATCATAGGGTTTTTTTTTTGTTCAATTTGTTAATGTGGTGTATCACATCGATTGATTTGTGGGTACTGAGAAATCTTTGCATCCCTGGGATAAATCCCACTTGATCATGGTGTATGATCCATTTAATGTATTGTTGAAATTGGCTTGCTAGTACTTTGTTGAGGATTTTTGCAAGTGACATTGGGTCCTTTTTGTGTGTGATATCTTTGTCTGGTTTTGGTATCAGGGTGATAGTGGCCTCATAGAATGAGTTTGTAATTATTCCTGCCTCTGATATTTTTTGGAATAGTTTCAGAAGGATAAATGTTAACTCTTCTTTAAATGTTCGGTGTAATTCACCTGCGGTCCTGGACTTTTGCTTGTTGGGAGTTTTAAAATTACTGTTTTAATTTTAGTAATGGTAATTGGTATGTTCATCTCTTCCATTTCTCCCTAGTTCAGTCTTAGGAAGTTGTATCTTTCTAAGAATTCATCCATTTTTTTTCTAGGTTGTCCATTTTATTGGTGTGTAGTTGCTCATAGTATCTCTTATGATCCTTTGTATTTCTGTGGTGTCAGTTGTAATTTCTTCTTTTCATTTCTAATTTTATTTATTTGAACCATCTCCCTTTTTTTTCTTGATGAATCTGGGTAAGGGTTTATCAATTTTGTTGATCTTTTCAAAGAATCAGCTTTTGTCACCCTTACCTTTTCTATTTTTTTATGTCTCTATTGCATTTATTTCTGCTCTGATCATTATGATTTCTTTCCTTCTACTCACATAGGGTTTTGTATTTTCTTCTTTCTCTAGTTGCTTTAGGTTGTTGATTTGTGATTTTTCTTATTTCCTGAGGTAAGCTTGTATTGTTATAAACTTCCCTCTTAGAACTGCTTTTGCTTCATCCCATAGGTTTTAAATCATTGCATTTTCATTTTCATTCATTTCTAGGTATTTTTGATTTCCTATTTGATTTCTTTAATGATTCATTGGTTGTTCAGTAGCATATTGCTTAGCCTCCAGGTGTCCGTTTTTTTTTTTTTTTTTTTTTTTGCAGTTTTTTCCCTAAACTTATAATATTGTGGTTGGAAAAGATGCTTTTTTTTGTCTTTTGTCTTTTTAGGGCCACACCTGCAGCATGTGGAGGTTTCCAGGCTAGGGGTTGAATTAGAGCTGTTGCCACCAGCCTATGCCAGAGCCACAGCAATGCCACATTTGAGCCATGTCTGTGACCTACATCACAGCTCACGGAAATGCTGGATCCTTAACCCACTGAGTGAGGCCAGGGATTGAACCTGCAACCTCATGGTTCCTAGTCAGATTTGTTTCTGCTGCACCATGATGGGAACTCCTGGAAAAGATGCTTGTTAAGATTTCAGTTTTCTTAGATTTACTGAGACTTGCTTTGTGGTCCAGCATGTGATCTAGCCTGGAAAATGTACCATGTGCACTTGAAAAGAGTGTGTATTTGGCTTCTGTATGTGGATGGGTGGATGGATGATCTATAAATATCAATTAAGACCACCCAGTCTAATATGTCATTTAAGGCTTAATGTTTCCATATTGATTTTCTGTCTGGATGATCTGTCCATTGATTTAAATGAGGTGTTAAAGTCCCCCACTATTATTGTATCACTGTTGATTTCTCTTATGTCTACTAACATTTGCCTTATATATTGAGGCATTCCTATGTTGGGTGCATATGTATTTACAGTTGTTTCTTCTTCTTGGATTGATCCTTTGATCATTATTTACTGGCCATCTTTGCCTCTTGCAAATATTCAGTAAGCCCCACCTGACATTCTTGACTAACTTCATGAGAAATCCTGAGCCAGAATTACCTAGCCAAGTAACAACTGGAAAATAAATATGTGTTATAATGAATGTTTACTACTTTAAGCTGCCATGTTTGGGAATAATTTTCTATTCAACAATATATAAATAATATACTTTATTAGTTTCCTAGAGTTGCCATGACAAATTACCATAAACTAGGCAGCTTGAAACAGCAGAAGTTCATCTTTTCACAGTTATTGAGAGTATAAGTCTGAAGTCAAGGTGTTGGCAGGATCATGCTCCCTCTGAAGGCTCTAGAGAGGAATCCTTACCTCTTCCAGCTTCAGGATTCTAGGAATTCATCACCTTGTAGCTACATTATTTCAATTTCTCCTTCTGTCTTCAATGAAATCCTCTCTGTTTCCATGTCTTCTCCTCTTCTGTCTCTTATAAGAACATTTGTCTTTAGATTTATGGACCATCTGAATAATCCAGGATGATCTTATTTTGAGATCCTTAACTTTATAATGTGTGCAAAGATCTTTTATTTTTTTTTCCAAATAAGGTCATAGTCATAGGTTATCGATTTTAGGACATCAGCACAGTAGCCTTTTAACTGTTCTCCAGGTTTTAATTTTTGTATCCTCTGAAACACTCACATAGAATTTATTTTAGAATAAAATGCAAACTTACCATGGCCCATGGAGTAGGTAGATCTGGCCTCATTTATCAGTCACTACTGCTATTATCCAGGCTGGTAAGTGGCCCCCAGGCAGGGAAAAACAGGGGCCAATCAGGTTCTCATGAGGCTGGGAGCCAGCAATTCTGAGGATGGGTATGTAAATAACATACTCCCAGAGGCTTAAGCTGAAATCAGAATATGAATTTCATGGAGGCTGGAGGGAAGAAGAAGGGAGTGAGATAGCTGGGAATGCTTGTAGGGGTTGAGACTCAGAAGGAGGGGACAGAGTAGGCATAAGAGGGTGAAGTCAGAGACACACTTGTGGGGTCTGGCATAGGTGAGGTGGTTGAGTCCATGGAAGAGACATGGCATTGGAATAGCCATTGATGTCAATCTATTTATTCCTCCTCTGCAGAACTGGGTCCTGCATATAGGTAGTGATACCAGAAAGAGGCAAGACTCCATAGAGGATTATAACTGAATTGCAGCAGTTGCCTCGTGTTCAGGAAATAGAGCCTTTGCAAAAGTGAATTGTCCAGATACATGAATATTAGAGTTGTGGAGTAAAAAGAATATGAGTTAGACACTTGTTTTAAGTTCCAGTTCTTCTACTTGCTATGTACAGACTGATTTAAGTTACTTGTTCTCTTTGGAAAATTAATCTGTGAAATGGGGATAAAAGCATCTGTGTGGATGATCTAGATTGGGTCAGTTGATCTCCATTTTAGCATTTGTCTAACTGGAGAGGCTGGAGGACTAAAAAGTATATTTCTCAGATTTCTCAGTTCAGGATGTGAATTTTGATTTTACCAGTGTGATAGACTTATATGATTTTTATAGTTATAGGTAAAAGGAGGCCATTTTTCTGGAAAGAAAGTTGTGGAAAAATATGATATCCCTACAGATGGTCCCAGGGTCTAGTCTTCAACTTCTTGGGGATAAAGAGTATAGTGATACAGCTCCTTGGTATGACTTCTAATCCTGATTACAGCTTGGGTTGTCCATTCTCCAGTTTTATGAACATGAGAGGTAGTTGGCAAGGGAGTGGCTATTTGCTTCTGTAGCACAGTGACAGTCTCAGAGGAATAGCTCTCATGGTGGACCAGTTCTCTATTTCTGAGGATTATTCCAAGAGGGCTAGTTCTGAAACCTGATCCTTTAGCCCTTCCAGTGATTTTGAAAAGACTTAATCTTCTGAACCAAATCACTTAATGCTTAAATTCTCAGATGAGTTTCTATTTCCTGAATTGGAGAAGGGGACCTGTAGAAAGGCATGAGGGGCGTTGCCTGGGAAACACTGACTGACTCAGCATGAAGAAGCCTCACAGTATAACATGGCATTTCCCTTGGTGTGTACACTAAGGTCCAGGTTGGGCCTTTGGCTTACCACTATGGGATAAAACGTATTAGGATTGAAGGGGCCTCGACACTGACTCATACTAACAAAGCTCTCAAGATGAGAACTTATGAAATTAGAATGCTGATTTAGTCATTTATCATGAGAAATGCACTGCCAAGAAGACCAGATGCAAGTTTTAGCTCGACCAACACCTCTGTCAGTTGTGGTCAAGCCACAGAGGAATTTAAATTGTCAAAGTCTGCTCAGTGAACAGGCTGCTGAAACAAAGAGCCACATAGACTAATTCCTGCAGCAGTATCACTGTGGTCCTCTGGACAGTGCTTGAGGGGACTCTCTGGAATGGTGTTCCTGAGGTCCTCCTTTCCATACTTTCAAGGCAGACTAGAATTCCTTGTGATTCTAAACATTTCCCATGAGGTTTCAGCCAAATTCTGAAGATCTGGGATAGAATATTTCTATTCTGTTTCACAACTAGTGGATTCTCAGTTTTACATCTCATAAGGTAAACTTTTCCAATTTCCAAGGTCTTAGAGGAAAAACTACCCAAAGCACATACTTGTCAGGGTTGTTGTGAGAATTAAATTAAGTAAAAGCAACGCATGTATTCAAAATACCTACCATAATATTTGGTATATTTTTGCATATTAATAAATACTCATTTTCTTTTTTCCTCTCCAAGATTTAAGCCTGACTTAGATATTGTTAAATATTTTAATATAATTTTTTTTCTTTTTTTGCTTTTTAGGGCCGCACCTGTGGCATATGGAAGTTCCCAGGCTAGGGGTCAAACCAGAGCTACAGCTGCTGACCTATGCCACAGCCACAGCAATGCCACATCTGAGCTGTATCTGTGACCTATACCACAGCTCATGGCAGTGCTGGATCCTTGACCCACTGAGCAAGGCCAGGGGTTGAACCCACATCCTCATAAATCCTAGTCGGGTTCCTTAACTGCTGAGCCATGATGGGAAGTCTGATATGAAGGTTTTTAAGTACATTGTTTACTCACCTGCCTTCTTAAAGAGGGAATACCAAATTTAGATTGTTTTTTTCCTTAGTGCCTTTTAATTATCAATATAAACAGCCATCATGTTACCCATAATACTATCTTTTAATATAATAGCCATTATACTATTTTTTAATATAAGAATACTCACTGGGTTTCATTTGGATATAGATAAACTTATTTCTAAGCCACACTGCCCTCCATTCCTTTTTCGCTGGTTCCATACTTAAGACTTAGTCTCCTCCTTTAGAGACAATTGGTCCTTTGTTACTTCTGGGTACTGCCAACCTGCCTATCTTTGTTAAACCACAACCTACCTTGATCTAATAATACTAATCTGCTGTAGGTTACACAGTCAGGTACTAAGCCTTGTCAGAGTTGTGTATCAAATAAGAACTGTCAGAGCTCTGGGTTAGCATCTAAGAGCACTGCCTGTGGGTTCTAGGAACACCAGAGAAATTCCAGGAAGAATGGCCGAAGGTGGAGAAGGAGTCTCAAGTTTGGGAGCTCTAGGGAGGGTGGAGACAGGGAGGCCATGCAACAAGGATATGCAAATGTCATAAGTCAGTCCAAAATTACCCTGAAATGAAGACATCAGTGCTTGCAAGTAAAGCTCATGTCCTATTGGAGCACTAGCTATTTTCTCTCTGCTCTAACACGTACTGCCTGCCATTGAGGTGGAATTTACCATAAGCAATGTGAAAAAAACCTTGGAAAGCAGGGAGGGGAGCCCAGATGAATCATTAAGAAGATTCTTTTGGAAATTACCTTGTGGGATTTAATTCTACAGCCTATACCAGAAGAGTACCAAAGAAAAAAAAATAGTTCCTGCGATGGCACAATGGGATTAACAGTGTGTCTGCAGGACCAGGATGCAGGCTTTATCCAAGTCTGGCACAGTGGGTTAAAGATTCCTCATTTCTGCAGCTGCAGTATTAGGTCACGACTGCAGCTTGGATCTGATCCCTGGCCGGGGAAGTCCATATACCATGGGTGGCCAAAAAAAAAAAAGACTTGGTTTTGGGTCCTGCATCTCTTCTTTGAGCCAATCCTATGTGTTTTCAGGATGTGAATATTAGCACTTCTTCTGGCATCTTAAAGTTGCCTTAGGTACAGAGGTGAGGGCCCTCCACCAGCAGCCCTTAGAAGTCCATGCTAGATAAGAAAATGTAACTGGGCTTCCAAACGAGTGCTGGGCAGTGTTAACACAGAGACCAGACCTGGAGGTACAGGCAGGCAAGGGGGACATTGCAATGTGGACATAGTTTGCACCTTTCTAGGCAATCTGCCAGCAAAAGACTCAACAAGGACTTTGCCCTAATTTCTGTCTAAGCCTTGCTTTTAGAAAAATGTGCAAGATCTGAGCAGAGGTCAGCTGTCATCAGGAAGACTGAGTTTAATATTGATTAATGAAGGGTAAACTCTGGCTCTTCGAGAAAGGATTATATTTGGCAAAATATCTCAATAAATATGTTTGAACATGAAAGAATAGCCCTCGAAGAATTTTCTGGATTGACTGACATCAATCAAAGAAGAATAAGCCATGTCTGCACAGATCATGAAAGCAAAATTTTGAGTGTCCAAGGGCAACCTGAGAAGGGACAAGGTGAGGACAGCCTCCATCCCCTTTATCTTTCTCCTCCAACCAAAGACACAAAGAATAATCTAAGAAAACGAGAGAGGACTTAGATGCACACAGCAGAGAAGGAGAGCTAGGTGGAAGGCTCTCCATTGAATCTTGGGGGATTTGTGACCTCCAGGCCTCTGTCTCAGGATCTTCAATAAAACCCTCCTCTTCCTAACTGCCTATGTCGTGGTGCTTTGGAAAAACAAGGGAAGGGGACTGAGCTCCAGGTTTGCATTGCTCCAAGGTGGAGAAGATAAAACACTGCGAGAGGGAAGATAATGGAGAGGGAAAGAATTCTATGAAAGGAGGAGTTGGATCAAGCAATGATAGGGAGGGTTATATGAGTAAGAACTCCCCGTGATCACGGTGGAAGGAGAAAGTCATACTCTGCCAGAAAAAGTTCTGCCCTCTTGTTTAAATCTCAAAGGGCTGGCAATCTAGGTGGACTCAAGGGCGCAGGGCAGTCAGAATCTGCACAGTCAGGAGCTACAAGGTTTGGCTTAAAGAGTAGAGGGTGTTAAGTACAAGATAGTGTGATTGGACCCTGTATCCTGCCTTTGGAACAGGCATTTTAACTTCTTAATATTCCCCTTGCCCTCTTAGAGGTGCCGATGACTTTCCATGAGCTGGAGAGGGAAGCTTTTCTAGTATTTCCTAGACTCTTTCCCTTCCATGCTGTGTTGTCTGACTGGCCAACTTGGTTTCCTGCTAATTCCTAAAAGCATCCTTGTACTTTCTTCCCATTGTACACAATAGGAGAATGTACTGATCCATGCTTCACTGGCTTTAAAAAATGCATTGTAGAGTTCCTGTTGTGGCTCAGTGGTAATGAGTCTGACTAGTATCCATGAGGTTGCAGGTTTGATCCCTGGCCTCGCTCAGTGGGTTAAGGTTCCAGTGTTGCGGTGAGCTGTGGCATAGGTTGCAGATTCGGTTCGGATCCCGGTTTGCTGTGGCAGTGGGTAGGCCAGAGGCTACAGCTCTGACTTGACCCCTAGCCTGGTAACATCCATGTGCCACAGGTGTGGCCCTAAAAAGCCAAAAAACAAAAACCTCACATAGTACCTCCCCTTTTTTCTTTAAGTCTTAAAAGACCTTTGATGGAGAGCAATACGATTTTGTTCGCTAAATAAAATTTGCAGAGTTTTAAATACTTGATGAAAGGCCCTTTCCCTTGAGAGGAGAATTATCTTCTCCATTAGAAAAAAATGGATCCTCAAGAGTAAGTCACACAGCTCACTGTCTGGTGCCCACACGAGACTTCTAAGGACTCCACATCTGGGTTTGAAGTCGTGTGGCATAAGGGACTTCTTGTTATGGAAGAGGACAAAGCTGAGCTGGGGAGTAGCAATAGCCAGGCAGCTACATGTGCTTTCTGGCAGGTGCTCTGTGACTGCCAGATGCCTCCTTGAGAGTTCAACAGAGTGCCTGTGAGAAATTGTGACACCAGGCTGTCTAAAGCTCTTAAGAGCCTTAGTCAGAGCCAGAAGTCCTTACTCATCAGAAAGGATTTTGTGGGTGAAAGGAAAGTTTTTGATGAAGTTTTTCAACTTCATGAATAGAACCACAGTGAAACATACAGTAAATAAAGCTTAATGAGTTATAGTAGTGTTATTTACAATAGCCATAAGGCGGAAGCAACCCAAGTGTCCATTGACAGATGTGTGGATAAACAAATATAGTATATACATACAGTGGAATATTACTTGACCTTAAAAAGGGAGGCAATTCTCATCTATGCTGTGACATAGATGAACCTCAAAGACATTATGCTCAGTGAAATAAGCCACTCCCCAAAATGCTGGATGATTCCATTAAGAGGAAGTGCCAGAGCAGCCAGGTTCATCCAGAGAGAAAGTAGAGTTGTGGTTGCTGGGGTCTTTGGGGAGGGGAGAAAGAGAAGCTATTATTTAAAGGGCATGGAGTTTCAGTGTGAAAAGATGAACAGATCTGGAAGTGGATGTTAGTGATGGTTGCACAACTATTTGACTATAAGAAATGCCACTGACTTGTACATATAAAAATTGTATGATGGTAAAAATGATACATTTTATGTTATGTATATTCTATCACAATAAAAAAAAAGCTTAGTGAGAAAGGTACTGTGCTGCTTGCAAAATTTTTCATTTCTTTAAATCATGTTTTTCAGCATGTGTTCCATGAAAGCACTCTTGGGAGAGATTTTATTGTTCAAATCAAATTTTTCATTTTTTTAAATCATGTTTTTCAACATGTGTTCCATGAAAGCACTCTTGGGAGAGATTTTATTGTTCAAATCAGCTAGGAAATCCTCTATAGACAAAGCACGTTAAGTACAGAAAAGTCTGACAAGACCTGGGTTGAAAAATTTTAAGCCTTGTTTAATCCAGTTTTTCACATATATATTTGACCCTAGGACACCTTTTCCCAGAGATCCTTAAACACCTGTTATAACTGGTAGTCTGTAAAATATCAGCTTGGAAAGCATTATTTAAATCTTCCTCCAGTCTGTAGAGGAGATATGTCTGGAAAGTAATGGGTAGTTTTCTTTGGGAGCTCAATTGCTTACAGGTATACATAGTGAATTTTGTGATTAGCAGTTAGAAATTAATTTGTTCTTGTTAGCAAGAATGTGGAAAAAAAATTAATTTGTTCTGCTTTATTAGTTTGATAAAGTGACCATAAATGGAAAAGCTCCCAGTGTGTGGATAGGTCCTCTAAAACTACTTGTAAACTGGTTTGGATTTTGCCAATAGTGGAGACAGCCCCTGTCACCCTGGGCAGCTACATGGATTGGAGGCATGTGATTTGCAAATAAAAATCAGTCAGATGAGAGTAACTGTCCCACAATAGACTTTTTTTTTTTAAATCTGCTGAGGGCTTCCCTTTATCCTGGCTGATGTAGTGGTCTATTAGGCATGCATGGATGGAGAAGGTAATATGAGAAATGATCTTACTTTCACAGTCATTATTTTATGCTTGGATTTTGACCTGCATCTCTATCCAGGAAGAGTTACAGAAAAAAAAATTGTCCCACAGCATATCTCATGTCCACAAATCAACATTTTGGGCAAATTATTTCTACCTTCTGGATTTCATATTCCCCATCTCTAAAATAAAGAGCTTGGATTAGATAAAACTTCCTTCCTGCTTAAACAAAAACACCTTTTTTTTCAGACAAAAGGGGAGTCATTTTCCCTTTACTTGGAAATTAACATTTCTATCTTTACCTTATGAAGATTTTGAGGTCTAGATATTTCCTGTTTTATAAGCATTTGCAATTTTCATACAGTGCTTTTTTATATTTCATAACTACAAAACATGTTTCTTAACAGTTCAGTTGTTCTGCTGCTTTTATTGCCAGGTTTTTGACAGTTTTTTCTTAGAAAAGGTGGATGTTTTGAAACTATAGCTATTTTAGAAGAGAATAGAACATTTAAAGTGAAACAAAGCCAAGTTTTAAAAATACCTATAAATGGCAACATTCAAGGACAACCATTATAAGAATTGAAATGGAGTGTAAAACTGCCAAACCAGAAAAGAGAAAGAAATGAAATAAGAACATAAACATGCCAGAAACTCAGTATTAAAAAAAAGAAAAGAGAAAAAAGAATCTTATGAAGGAAAACACAAAATAAAAAGGTAAAAACAAGCCCAAATATTTAGTCAATAAAATGTAAATGAATTAAATATGTTAAAATAGAATAGTTTTGAGAACACTAATACAAAATTCAGCCATGTACTTTTAAAACAGATGTACCAAAAACTTAACAGACATGGGGAAGTTAAGAGTAAAAAGGATAGAAAAAGATAAAGCATACAAATAAATCCTATACAAAAGAAAGCTAGCGACAAGATACTAATTTCAGAGAAAATGGACCTTAAGACAAAAAACACCCTTAGAAGTAACGTGGTCTCTACATAATATTTTGAAACCTTTAACACTAGGAGATGCATCAACACAGTTTCAAAACTACGAAGTGAAAATGGATACAATTACTTAGAATTACCAGGAGAAATGTGAGAATTCAGCATCAGAGTGAACTATTTCAATTAAAAATGTGTAATTATTGAAAGGCGAAACAGAAAAGTATTAGGGTTGTGGCTAGGATTAACTGATAAGATGTGTCATTTCATTTATAAAATTTGGCAGAGTGCCTATTTAGTGTTAGGGCACTATTCTAGACTTTGGGTTGGCGGGGGTGACACACAGAAGAGGTCCTTGATCTCAGAGTCCAGGTTTTAGGGTGACATGGAGATGGTTTCCAGGATACCCCTCTCCATAGCATGAAATCTGGAGGTATAGCTCACATACTTTGTACTTAAATTTTCTTTGGAGTCTTGTTTCTAGCATTTAGGAACTGCACGCTTTGGAATAGTACTTTAATCTCAATCTGTCCATAAAATCGGAGGTGATGCACACCTCTAAGTGTAGGGGGATGACATGATGTAAGGTATTTGAAACTCAGCACAATGCTTGGCATAAATTCTCAATAATTGATAACATTTATCATTACTATCTTTTGCAAAATTATCTATCATTTTGCCAAAAGCTCTGAATCAACAGTTGCTGCTGGGGAGTTCCCATTGTGGCTCAGCAGTAACGAACCCAACTAGTGTCCATGAGGATGTGGGTTCGATCCCTGGTCTTGTTCAGTGGGTCAGTGATACACAATGCCATGAGCCATGGTGTAGTCTCTGACGCAGCTACGATCCCCCATTGCTGTGACTGGCATAGGCCACAATTTGACCCCTGGCCTGGGAATTTCCATATGCTGCACGTGCGGCCCTAAAAAGCAAAAAACAAAAAACAAACAAAAAAACCCCCAAACAGTTGCTGCTAAACCTGATGATAAAGTTTTAATAACTGTGATTGAAAGTAACGGTAATTTATGGATGAAAATATCAGATGGATAAATCTATTTCCCCATAAATCCTAGTTTTCCAATTTTTAAATTCTCTTTAGCCAAATTTATAGTTTTGCATATTTGAGGCCCACAGTTGGCAAACCTGAATCCTGTAGTTGCTTTTAGCAGTTCCTTCTGTGCTTAGCATTTCAGAGTCAGGGTAATGCAATGTGTTTTACTTAGCATTCTGATCAAAATGGTCACATTCTCCTAGGCATGTCTAGACAATCTAACATGAGATTTGCGTGAAACTCAGAATTTGAAACCATTAACTGTTTAAAAAATTATTTTGTCACTTGCTGCCTGTATATGAGCTGCCATTTCATTTTAAGAGTTCAGCATCAAATGTGGCCAGGATTCACAATGGAACAGGTCCCAGTGCATTTCTGCCATCTGTTATTCATTTGACACATTAATAAATATCTGCTAAATTTTGAGATGAGAGACACTTTTCTATGTCAGGCATAGCAGAGAGTACAACCGTGAGTTCATGAGTTCTACTCTGGAGGATCTTAATGTTTAGTGGGAGATATAACACAGATTAAAAAAAAAAACCACTGTCACCTATGAGCAGGAAACCGGCAAGGACGTCTACATTCACCACTTCTACACAACACTGATCTGGAGATCATAAACAGTGTAATAAGGTAAAAATTTAAAAAGAGAAACAAAAATATGAATAATGGAGATGAATAATTAAAACTCTTTATTCTCAAATAAAAATACTAAAACAAGTGAATTTATCAGTGTCATAGGATGCAAATTCATTGTGTAAAAGTCAGTTGTATGTCCATATATTAGCAATGAGAGATTAAAAAATGATTTTAAAAGCAGTACCTCCTATAGTAACATCAGAAACATAAAATACTTCTTAGCCTCTAATTGCTCAAATAATCTCTCACTAATCTCAAAGCCTTTGCATTTCAGTGGTGTTAGTTGTTCCTCCTTTTTCATTTCTGATTTTATTGATTTTGGTCTTCTCTCTTTTTCTCGATGAGTCTTGCTAAAAGATTTCTCAATTTTGTTTATCTTTACAAAGAGCCAGCTCTTAGTTTCACTGATATTTTCTGGTGTCTTAAAATCTCTATTTTGTTTTTTTTCTGTTCTGATCTTTATTCTTTCCTTCTACTCATTTTGGGTTTTGATTGTTTTTTTTTCTAGTTCCTTTATGTGTAAAGTTTAGGTTGTTTGTTTGACACTTTATTTCTTGAGGTAGACTTGTATTGCTATAAATTTCCCTTTTAAAATGTGTTTTTGTTCCATAGATTTTGGATCATTGTGTTTTATTTTCATTTGTTCCAGGTATTTTTGACTTCATCTTTAGTGAAGTTGACCATTGTTTTTTAGTAGTATATTGTCTAGCTTCCACGTGTTTATGTTTTTTGCAGTTTTTATTTTTGTAGTTTATTTCTCGTCTCATAGTGTTGTGGTCAGAAAAGAAGTTTGATATGAGTTCCATCTTCTTAGATTTACTGAGGCTTTTTTGGTGGGTTTTCATGTGGTCTATCCCAGAGAGTGTTTTTGACACACTCCCCATCTTTTTCTTTTGTGTATCCTTTAGCTACTCATTGTGGATATAGATAACTGTATTACATTTGTCTTTTACCCTTCCTACCAGCTTTATAAATGGTTGATCTACTATATTTACTATTTATTTGCCTTACAAATGAGACTTTTCCTTTTGTAATTTGCACATTTCTAGTTGAAGCTTTTTCTTTTCTGCCTGGAGAAATCCCTTTAACATTTCTTGTAAAGCTCGTTTGTTGTTGCTAAATTCTTGCAACTTTGCTTGTCTTGATCTCTTCAAATCTGAATGAGGATTTTCCGGGTAAAGTATTCTCGGTTTTAGGTTTATCCTTTCATCACTTTAAATATATCATTCCACTCCCTTCTGGCCTGTAGAATTGCTGATGAAGAGTCAGCTCATAGTCTTCTGGGACTTCCCTTGTATGTAATTATATACTTTTCCTTTGCCAATTTTACTATTCTCTTTATCTTTTATCTTTGCCATTTTAATTGCAGTTTTCCCTGTTGTGGTCCTTTTTGAGTTGACCTTGGTTTGGACTCTGTGCTTCCTAGACCTGGATGCCTTTTTCCTTTCTCAGCCTACAAAGGTTTTCAGCTTTTCAAATATGTCCTCTATCCTTTTTCTTTCTTTTTATCTTTTTAAAAAAATTAAAATACAGTTGATTTACAGTGTTGTTACAGCCAATTTCTGCTGTATAGCATAGTGACCCAGTTGTACACATTTATACATTCTTTTTCTCATACTACCTTCCATCATGTTCTATCCCAAGAGACTGGATATAGTTCCCTGTGCTGTACAGAAGGACTTCATTGTTTGTCCATTCTTAATGTAATAGTTTGCATCTACTAACTTCAAACTCCTAGTCCCTGCCAGTCCTTGCTCCCTCCCCCTTGGCAACCACAAGTCTGTTCTCTATATCTGTGAGTCTGTTTCTGTTTTTAGATAGGTTCATTTGTGCTGTGTTTTAGATTCCACATGTAAGTGATATCGTATGGCATTTGTATTTCTCTTTCTGACTTACTTCACCCAGTATGACAATCTCTGGTTGCATCCATGTTGCTGTACATGGCATTATTTCATTTTTTTTCATGGCCAAGTAGTATTCTACTGTATATATATGTACCACATCTTCCTAACCCATTCCTCTGTTGATGGATATTTAAGTTGTTTCCACATCTTGGCTATTGTGAATAGTGCTGCAGTGAACACAGGGGTGCATGTATCTTTTTGAATTATATTTTTGTCTAGACATATGCCCAGGAGTGGGATTGCAAGATCATATGGTAGTTGTATATTGAGTTTTCTGAGGAACCTCCATACTATTTTCCATAGTGGTTGTACCAATTTAAATTCCCACCAACAGTGAAGGAGAGTTCCCTTTTTGCCACACCCTGTCCAGCATTTGTTATTTGTAGACTTATTAATGATGACCATTCTGACTGCTAGGAGGTGGTACCTCATTGTAGTTTTGATTTGCATTTCTCTAATAATTAGTGATTTTGAGCATTTTTTTTTCATGTGCCTACTGGTCATCTCTAGTCTTCTTTGGAGAAATGTCTATTTAGGTGTTCTTCCCATTTTTCAATTGGGTTGTTTGTTTTTTTGTTGTTGAGTTATATGTGTTGTTAGTATATTTTGGAGATTAGGGCATTGTCAGTTGTATCATTTGTGAAGATTTTCTCACATTCTGTAGGTTGTCTTTTTTTAAATGGTTTCCTTTGCTGTGCAGAAGCTTTTAAGAGCCCACTAGTTCATTTTTTTTTTCTTTTTAGGGCTGCACCTGTGGCATATGAAAGTGCCCAGGCTAAGGGTCGAATCAGAGCTGCAGCTGCCAGCCTACACCACAGCCACAACACCAGATCTGAGCCATGTCTGTAACTCACACTGCAGCTCATGGCAATGCCGAATCCTTAACTCACTGAGCGAGGCTAGGGAATCAAACCCACATCCTCATGGATACTAGTCAGGTCCTTAACCTGCTGAGCCACAACAGGAACTCCCATTTTTGTTTTTATTGTCATTATTCTAAGAGGTGGATCAAACAAGACGTCGCTGTGATTTATGTCAAAGAGCATTCTGCTTATGTTTTCCTCTAGGAGTTTTACAGTATCCAGCCTTACATTTAGGTCTTTAATCCATTTTGAGTTTATTTTTGTGTATGGTGTTAAGAATATTCTAATTTCATGCTTTTACATGTAGCTGTCCAGTTTTCCCAGCACCACTTATTGAAGAGGCTATCTTTCCTCCACTGTATGCTCTTGCCTCCTTTGTCATAGATGAGTTGACCATAGGTACGTGGATTTATTTCTGGGCTTTCATCCTGTTCCATTGATCTGTATTTCTGTTTTTGTGCCAGTACCATGCTGTTTGCTAATGTAACTTTGTAGTATAGTCTGATACCTCTAGTTCCATTTTTCTTTCTCAGAATTGCTTTGGATCTTAGGGGTCTTTTTTGTTTCCATACAAATTTTAAAATATTTATTCTAGTTCTGTGAAGAATGTCATTGGTAATTTGATAGAGATTGTGTTGAGTATGTGGATTGCCTTGTGTAGTATAATCATTTTGACAATTTTGATTCTTCCAATCCAAGAACATGGTATATCTTTGTTTGTGTCATCTTTGATTTCTTTTATCAATGTCTTATAGTTTTCAGAGTATAGGTCTTTTTTCTCTTTAGGTCGGTTTATTCCTGGTATTTTATTCTTTTTGAAGTGGTGGTAAATTGAATGTTATCCTAATTTCTTTTTCCGATCTTTCATTGTTAGTGTATAGGATTGCAAGAGATTTCTATGTATTAATTTTGTATCCTGTAACTTTACCAAATTAATTGATGAGCTCAGTTTTTTGGTAGTGTCTTTAGGATTTTCATGTCATCTGCAAACAGTGATAGTTTTACTTCTGCTTTTGGATTCCTTTTATTTCTTTTTCTTCTCTGATTGTCATTGCTAGGACTTCCAAATGCACTCTCTCTCTTTCTCTCTCTCTCCTCTTTCTGGGACCCCTGTAATGCAAATGTTAGTATGCTTGGTATTGTGCCAGAGGTCCCTTAAACTATCTTTATTTTATTTTATTTTAAAGTAAATGTTATTGTAGTATAGTTGACTTAGAAAGTTGTGTTAGTTTCAGGTATACATCAAAGTAAATCAGTTATACATGTCCATGTATTTGTTCCTTTTCAGATTCTTTTAATGTATAGATTATTACACACTATTGAGTAGATTACCCTACTACTGTACTATGCAGTAAGTCCTTGTTATTTACATGTTTCATATATAGTAGTGTGTGTATGTTAGTCCCAATCACCATGTTTCACCTTTGGTAACCATAAATTTGGTTTCAAAATCTTTGAGTCTGTTTCTTTTTTGTAAGTTCTTTTATATTATTTTTGTTAGATTCCACATATTAGTGATCTAATATGATATTTGACTTATTTCACTTAGTATGATAATTTCTGTGTCTATCTCTGTTGCTGCAAATGGCATTATTTTATTCTTTTTTATGCTTGAGTAATAGTCCACTGTGTGTGTGTGTGTGTGTGTGTGTGTGTGTGTGTATACACACATCTTTTCCAACCCTCTGTTGATGGGCATTTAGGTTGTTTCCAAGTCTTGGCTATTGTGAATAGTACTGTGATGTACATTGGGGTACATGTTATCTTTTTGAATTATGGTTATCTCTGGATATATGCCCAGGAGTGGAATTGCTAGATCATATGGTAGTTCTATATATTTAGGCTTTTTTTTGGGGGGGGGGTGTTTGTCCTTTTTTAGGACCACACCCGTGGCATATGGAGGGTCTCAGGCCAGGGGTCCAGTTGGAGCTACAGCTGCCAGCTTATGCCAGAGCCACAGCAACACCAGATCTGAGCCGTATCTGTGGCCTACACCATTGCTCATGGCAACGCCAGATCCTTAACCCAATGAGTGAGGCCAGGGATCAAACCCACAACCTCTTGGTTCCTAATTGGATTCGTTTCCACTGTGCCACAAAGGGAACTCTCTATATTTAGTTTTTAAAGGAAACTCCATAGTAGTTGTACCATGTTATATTCACACCAAAAGTGTGAGAGGGTTCCTTTTTTTACCACACCCTCTCTAGCATTTATTTTTTGTAGATTTTTCATTGATGCCCATTCTAGCTGGTGTGAGGTGATACCTCCTTGTAGTTTTGAATTGCATTTCTCTAATAATTAGTGATGTTGAACATATTTTCATGTGTTTTTTTGGCCATCTGTCTGTATCTTTGGAGAAATGTCTATTTAGATTTTCTGCCTACTTTTTTTATGGGGTTATTTGTTTTTTTGATATTGAGTTGCATGTGTCGTTGGTATATTTTGGAGATAAATCCCTTGTCAGTCTCTTCATTTGCAAAGATTTTCTCCCCTTTTGTGGGTTGTCTTTTTTATTGCTTCCTTTTCTGTGCAAAAACTTTCAATTTTAATTAAGTCCCATTTATTTATTTTTGTTTTAATTTTCATTACTCTAGGAGGTGGATCAAGAGTGACATTGCTATAGTAAACTATCTTCATTTTAAAATTCTTTTTTTTCTGTTCAGCTTGAGTAATTTCCAATATTCTGTCTTCCAGTTCACTGATCCATTCCTTTTTGTCATTTAATCTGTTCTTGATTTATTCTACTGTATTTTTAATTTTGGTTATTATATTCTTCAATTATGTTTGATTCTTCTTTATATTTTCTAACTCTTTGTTAGAAACTTCTAACTTCTCACTGTGCTCATCCATTCATCTCCTGAGTTCTTTGAGCTTTTCTATGATCTTTCTTTGAACATTAAGTAGTAGGTTTATTTCCACTTCACTTAGTTTTTCTTTTGAGGTTTTACCTTGTTCCTTCATTTGGAACACATTCCTCTGTTGCTTCATTTTGTCTAATTATCTATTTTTATTTCTGGGTATTAGGTAGGTCAGTTCTGTGTCCTGATCTTGTAGAAGTGTCCTTATATAGGAGACATCCTTGGGGGACCAGTGGCACACTCCTCTCTGGTCACCAGAACTATATGCTCTAGTGCTGCCCTCTGTGTGGGTTGTGTAGGCCCTTCTCTTGTGGTGGGATGACTACTGTGGGTATGCTGGTAGGTGTGGCTGGCTCCAAGACCAGTTGTTTTTAGGCCCTGCCTAATGTGGAGGCTGTCAGCCACTGCTGGACAGGACCAGGTCCGGGCACAGTTGGCTGCAAGTCCTGGTGAGTTCCATCTTGGTGCTGACCCACTGGCAGATGGAACTGGGTCTCAAGGTGTCTGGCTGTAGTACTGGGAGTTTTAGGCTTATTTCCACCCCTGGGTGGCAGGGCCAGGTCCTGAGGCTAGTACTGGCCCACTGGTGGTTGGAACATTATCCTGAGGTGGCTGGCTGAGGGGCCCAAGAAGCTTTAGAGATGCCTGTGGGCTGGTGAAGCCAGGGGCCCAGGGTATTCCATAGCTGGTACCCACCTAAGGGTGGGCTGGGCCAGAGCCTAGGCAGTACAGGGTTTAGTACTGGCCCACTGTGTATAGTGCCAAGTCCTTGAGTGTCTGGCTGTAGGGTTCAAGGGACCCCAGAACTGCTGTTGGCCTGGTTTGGGTAGAGCTGGGTTCCAGCTGCTGGGCCTTGGGGTTGCAGGGTTAGCGCTTGCCCACTGATTGGTGGAGCTGGGTCCTAGGCCCTCTGATGGTCAGGGCTATGTCCTAGGGTGGCTGGGGAGCTTGTGAGGGGACTGTGGAAGCTGACCTACTGATTGGTAGGGCTGTGTCCCCATGCAGGTAGCTGCTTGCCCAGGGATGTCCCAGGTCGGGTGCTGACTGGCTGGTGGGTTCAGATAGGTCCCAGGGCCTAAGCGCTAGTGTTCTCCTGGTAGAATGAACTTCCAGAAATGGTTGCTCTAGTGTCTGTGTACCCAGGGTGAGGCCCAGTTACCTCCTGCTTCTACTTTCTGGGGGGCTCTCCAAGCAAGTGGGTCTGACCCAGGCACCTTTCAAATTACTGCTTCTGCTCTGGGTCTCAGAGTATGTGAGAGTTTGTGTACCTCCTTTAAGACTAGAGGTTCTGTTTCCTATAGCCCTCTGGCTTTCCCCCACACAGGTCCCACTGGACCTTCAAAGCCAACATTCTGGGGGCTTGTCTTCTCCTTGAAGGAATCCTGGACTGTGAAGCCCAGTGTGGGGCTCTGACCCCTCACTCCTTGGGGAGAACCTCTGCACTTGTAATTATCCTTCCATTTGTGGGTCACACCCCTGGGGGTGTGGGTCCTGACCAGACAACATCTCATGCCTCCTACCTGTTTTGTGATTCCTTCTTTCTCTCTTTAGTTGTAGAAAATCTTTTTTGCTAGTCTTCATGTCATTTTCATTCATAGTTGCTCTGTAAATAGTTGTAAGTTTGTTGTGACTGTGGGGGAGGAGGTGAGCTCAGGGTCTTCCTACTCTGCCATCTTGACCGCCCTCTCCCATGATTAATTTTTTAAGAACCCCAAAGCAGTGCATAGTACAGAAGCTCTACTTGTTTTGCCTCACTACTAAATCCAAACACCTGGTGGCATTACCACCTGGTTTTCCTCCTCTTCTGTGTCTGGGAAGAAGTGTCTCATCCCCACTACAAGCAAGGCTATTTGTGCTCTGGATCCCATGCCCACTCCCTTTTCTTGGCCTTATAAGACTTTTTGTTCCTTTGTTAGGGTTTCTGCCTTCACTGTCTTTAACCCTTCACTTTCCACTAGATCTGCCCAATAATTACATAGCATTTATATACCATCCTTTCCAGATATTACCCCAATTCCCTGCTCCCCTGCTTAACTACACTTCTTTCAAGAGCTGTCTGTGTCATGTCCTGACCTCTTATAATTCTTCAGTGTATTTAATTTTGGTTTCTGGATGCTCCACTCTTTAGAAGCCCATCTTGCCAGGTCACTTCATGCTGCCAAAGCCAGTAGTGATTTCTCTGTCCTTGATTTCCTAGACCTCTCTGTGGCATTCTAGGCTGTTGACCACTTCCCCTTTCTTGAAATACATGCTTCCTCTCTTGGCTTCTGGGACTTGAAATACATGCTTCCTCTCTTGGCTTCTGGGACTCCTCTGGTTTTCTCCTAACTCCCTGGTCTTCTCAGACTTCTTTGCTGGTAGTCCTGTCCTTCCTCCCTTTGCCTGAGCTCTAATACTTTGCCATCTTTTGTTTGACTCTTGCTTAACCTCCACAGTGTTTTTCCTGTTTCAACTCTTGCTCCGCTTCAGTCAGCTCTCCGTATAGCAGTAAAAACAATTTATAAATGGGTGTAAGATAATGTCTCACACACATTAATTGAACCCCCCCATGATGGAAAACTATCAATGGTATATTTCACGTAAAACACAATGGAACCCTTACCATGGTCGCAAGGCCCTGCATGACCTCCTCACCAACCTCCCCTTGAACTGATTTCACTCTCACTCACTACACTGATTTCACCCTTCCTATCTGTACTTCAAGTAACCGATCTCTTTTTCCATCTCAGGGAGATTGTACAACCTGTTTGCTCTGCCCAGAACATTCTTTCCACACTCTTCGCTTGGCTAACTGTGAGTCAGCCCTTGGTTCTAATATCACTTCCTCAGTGTGGTCTTTTGTCTGTTTTTCTGTCTCTCGACAGCCTAGTGGTTTCCATTGTAACAGCCCAATTTGTAAACATGTATTTATATGTGTTTTTGTTGGTTTGATGTCAATTGTTTCTAAATATATTTAGTTTCTGTGAGGGTAGAGACCAGGCCAGTTTTGTTTGCCACTGTGTATCAGTGGATGTACTACCTGGCCAATAGTAGATACTCAATAAGTATTTGCTGAATGAACTTACTGTTGCATATAATATAGATAATGGTAAATCCTCCACCCCTAGGCCAGAATCTGTTGTGTTTTTCTGTGCAACTATCCCTACTCCCTTAATTCCTAACACAAGAAGGATATATCATTTCTTCCTGTAAAGTTCTATTTTGTAGCCCTCTGTATTTGCATTTACAATGCTACTAATGTCATACCAACAGGGAATAAATCACTGTTCCTGTAAATTATTGTGATTTTGGGGGCTGCTCATTGTCCTAGTTTAACCCAAACTATATTGACTGATAGACTCCCTTCCTTGAAGTTAGATGTGGCCAGTGTGACTAGTTCTGCTGAGAAAATGTGAGCAGAAGTCACATGGATCACTTGGTAATATCTCTTCAGGCTTCAGAAACCATGGAGTTCCTGCTGTGACTCAATGGTAATGAACCCAGTTAGTATACATGAGGATATGGGTTTGATCCCTGGCCCCGCTCAGTGTGTTAAGGATCTGGCATTGCTGTGAGCTGTGGTGTAGGTCGCAGATGTGGCTCAGATCCCATGTTGCTGTGGCTATGGTGTCGACTGGAAGCTGTAGCACTGATTTGACCCCTAGCTTGGGAACTTCCATGTGCTGCAGGTGTGGCTCTAAAAAATGTCATGTTTCTGAGTCCAAATGCAGTGGTGCAGTGGTGCAGTAGGGAATCAGGAACAAAATGTAAAGGAGATTAGAGATTTATGACTTGGTAAAGAGAATGAGATTGCATGGCAGAAGGTCTTTCTTATCTAATAAAATGCATCTTGACTCTCTCATCCAAATCCTTATGGCTGCCCTTGGGCCACTCAACATTTTCTTGGTTAGGACCAGACCTAAGGGTCCTGAAGTCTTGGATGTCAGAGACTAAGTTCCATCCCTTCTTGGCTCCCCACATGTGCCGTGAAGGAAGTTGTGTACTTACTGCAGGAGTATGGCCTAGGGTGGGCTCTCAGGGGAAGTCTGTGCTCTCTCCTGCCTCTTGGTGGCTGTTGGTGTGTCCCAGTGTGGGATTCAGGACCCCTCACCTTGGGAGTGCCTAATTGACATCACTCATTTATTGATAGATGCATCTGGCTAGGAGGTTCTTGGGAGAGCAGCTGAAATAGACTATAAAATGCTGCTTAGCTCCAAATTCTGCTTCAGGAGACATTTCCTGAATACTGCTCAATTCCTGGCTATTAACAAACATTTCTCCTTGCAGCCTCCCTGTAAGGCAAGTGTTATCTCTATTAGATACATGGGGATATTGGTTCCATGAGCAGAGGGATCTTGCCCATGGGTGCAAAGCTAGTGAGTGGAAAACATGGGATTTGAAGACAAATGTTTGAATTTCTCTCTCTCTCTCATTCTTTTTCTCTAACTGCATATTGTGGTGTAGTACATATTACAAAGTGTGCAACTAACATCTTAACAATTCCTTCTCTAAGTCTCATCCTTGGGATCTTTTCCCTTGAAAGCTCTTGCTATTGGCCTGATGTTAAAGGACATATTTCAATCCCCTAGAAACTCTTGCTTTGTGACAAAAATTAGTTCATAGAAGTTTGATGGAAGAGCCTGGGGGACAAGCTTGAGGAATCAAAATAGTAAAACCTTCTTTCTTGATTTCTATTGGTGACTCCAGCACAAGCCAGGGATTCCTAGAGCTCCCAGTTGGAGCCACTGGCCCAAGACAGTCCTCTCAGGGTTACGACACCTGAGCCATCACCTAGTGTACACCTGAATACAGTGGAATGATCCAGAGGAAGAGGCCAACTCCTGGGTCCGTCTCCCCAGAACATTCTGCACAACTAATTGTGAGCTTCTCAAGTTGGAAGACTTTTAAGGAGATCTGTTGGGGCAGCTGCAGGCATGCCCATCTCAGACAGTGCTACCCACCATTCCCAACCTGCTGCTGCCATGCTTGCCCTCGAGGTATCTACAAGCTCCTGAAGGTGACTGATTATTAGGTGGTGGCTCTGCTGGGTGTTGCAGGGCCTGTGGAAATTCCTGGTGGGAATTTGAATGGCACGTCTGCATTAGATTACACTTTGTACAGAACAGGGTCTTCCTGCTCTCCTTCACTTACCTTCCTTTCAGTGGATGCTGGTAAGAAAGGGCTGAATCTTCAGGCCCTTAATTAAGGAGAAGGCATGTGTTAAGTGTGAAAATGGATGCAAAGTTGGGCTCTTCAGTTCAGGTCATGCCGATTACTGCTTCCTGAGTTGATATCTGCTTTCATCCTCTCTTCTGACACTCTGGAAAATTGGCCAACAGGAGCTGGGCTTTGACTTATTCCTTATCTCATTCTGCAAAGTCCACTACAGCACCATGCTGCTTCCTACACCATATGAAAGTGAATAGCAGCTTCCTCACCTCCATGTCCAAGCAGAAAGGGACCGATGTAGGGCCTTTTTCTTTTTGAGGAGGCACAGAGGAAACCTGAAGAGACCTTCTGGAGAAAAAGGAGGCTCTACTCTGTCAGCCCAGCTGGGCAAATACTCCTTTCTAGAAGGGAGGTAAGGAGAGATCATCTTAGCTTTCTGGAGGTTTTTATAGGGTGGGGCCAGTCAAGCCTGTGTGGTCTGACCCCTTCCAGCCAGAGCTGACTCACTGGGTTGGGTACAGTTAGGCTGTCATCACACCATTGAAAACAAGAAACTAGGGAGTGGGCAGGTGTGCCTGGCTCATCCTCCCTCTGTCTGGGGTTGGCTTTCTTTCAGTTGCTTCCTGGTTTCCTTCCTCATCCTCTGCCTAGACCAGTTTTCCCACCTGTTCCTTTCCCACCTTCCTTGTAATCTTTTTTTTTTTTTTCTCTTTATGGCTGCACCTGTGGCGTACGCAAGCTCCTGGGCCAGAGGTTGAATCAGAGCTGCAGTTGTGGCCTATGCCACAGCCACGGCAACATCAGATATGAGCTGCATCTGCAACTTATGCCACAGCTTACAGCAACACTGTATTCTTAACCCATGGAGTGAGGCCAGGGATCAGACCCGAATCCTCACAGAGACAACGTCATGCTCCTTAACCCTCTGAGCCACGACACGAACTCCACTTTCCTTATAATCTTCACTCATCAACTTCTTCCATCTCTTTAGCAAACATTCTTTCTAAACCCTTTCTGAGATGTTCCTTACCAGGAAACATGCAGAATTGCCCATGATAGATTTCCAAACCATGAGTAATTCCCTTGTGACCTGCTGTTTTATGGAAAGTCCGATTTTACTTAAGAGCATTGCAGATTAGGATACTCTTAAGCCAAACTCTCTTCCTGATCCCTGGATTTTTGTGATTGGTTGTTGCTATTTTCTTTTCTTAATGTTGAGGGTTTCCTCCCTGACTCTTCTTTATTTGTCCAAATCCAGTGTTGGTTAGATCTCTGCACTGGTCCGTTACCAGGGCTTCATGAGCTTCTCAGTCAGAGGGACAATGGACACCCTCAAGCTGTAATCTCAGGGACCTGGTAGAGAGGAAGGCATGTTGAATATGGAATTAAAACCCAGGGTTCAAATTCAAACTCTGTTGCTCACTCACTCTTAGAGACTATTTCTTCAGATGAAAATGGGCTTACGACATTATGTAGTACTCATGAGGGGACCCTGAACTGAGGCATATCAAAGAAGCATAGTGCTCTACAAACAGCGCTTGATGAAGGCTAAGGAGAAGAGTCATGATAAGAATAAGCATGAGAGGAGTTCCCTTGTAGTGCAGGAGGTTGTGGATCTGACATTGTCACCACTGAAGCTCAGGTTGCTACTGTGGCATGAATTTGATCCCTGGCCCAGCAACTTCCACATTCCATGGGTGCAGCCAAAAAAAAAAAAAAAAAAAAAAAAATTGGATAAGCATGAGATTAAGGGGACTTTCTCTTCTATACTCTTTTTTTTAATTGTTATTTCTCCCAACACACTTTTTAATTTTTTTCCACTATACAGCATGGAGACCCAGTTACACATACATGTATACATAATTTTTTCTCCCATTGTTGTGCTGAGTTGTAAGTATTTAGACATAGTTCTCAGTGCTACACAGCAGGATCTCATTGTAAATCCATTCCATGAGCAATAGATAGGAGGGAAGCAGACTTAGGCAAACCGTGTGAGAAGGATCAGTGCTTTTCCCTCTATAGCTGAGCAGAGGTCATTGAATTAATATTTATTGACGCTGCTGCATATTACTTGGGGTACAAAAAAAGTTAAGATTTGCTTTCTGTGTTCTATGCCATAATTGAAGTAGGTATAAATGACAACAGAAGCAAATCAGGGAGTCATGAATGTTCCTAAATGTGGTTGTGTGTGGAAGTCTGAGGCTATGGGCTTTGGGGAACCAGATACTTTTAACCTGAGCTTTCAAGGATTTCACTGGGGAGGGGGGTGAACTGGGAAGAGGCATTGAGATTTGGTTCAGGGATTGGCAAGGAGACTGTTGACTAAAAGACGGTTGTGCGAGTAGAGTAGCTAAAAATGAGACTGAAAGGTATGCTAGATCCAGAGGTCCTATTGGCACATCCCCATGTGCCAAGGCAAAGTGGTCAGTGCTGAACTCTGTCCTTCTCACTGCCCTTGGAGTCTTTCTGTTTGCATCGACCTGAGTTTTAGGAGAGATTTCCCTTAAAGCTGAATGTCTTTACAACTGATCACTTCTTTTCTTCTTCTTTAATAATATATTTACAAGCTGTTGGAAAGGCACCACTTTCCAGACCGACTCCCAACACTTGCAGAGCAAGGGTACTAACGGAAACCCATATACTGTATGTTTACATATTTAAAAGTTGTAAACCAGCTTAACAAATATTAAATCAAAAGGTTCTATGCTCTTCACTTGACAAATGCACTTTCATAATGATCTTGAAGGCCAAGTTTTAATTCATAGTTTTCCGACTCTCCAGAGGACTGCCCTCTCCTGCCTCAAAGTCCATCTCCCCTTCCCACCTTGACTTCCCATCCTCAGTTCTTTCCCACCCTGTTATGGTCTTAGTCTTGTATTAGGAGGATGAGTGGATAATGCAGCCCACACATCCAAGCTATGCCCACTGTCCCCAGAAGTCACCCTCAGTGGCCTCAGAATGTACACATCAGGAGCCAAAGGGTGGGCATAGTAAGAGCATAGCTCTCCTTTGTAGCAATAGACCACGGAAAATGGCCACATTGGGCCTTGAGGTGAGCTGGGGCCATCTTTCAGGAATCCAGGTATGTGGGGCATGCTACAAAATGGGGAGTGATATAGGCTGTGCATGGTTATTTTTCTAAGGCCCAGAAGACTTCTCACCTAGTGGGGTGGGGTGCAAGACCATAGAAGGACACTCTAAAGGGAAGGTCTAGAGCAGGGCCACCTCTTGCTTGGGCCTCAGGATGGAGCTGTGATGAGCATCTCGATCCTTGGTGAGTTCCACTTTCAGGGCCTGACTGGACTGACTTTGTAGGAGGAGTACCTAACCTTGCCGGCAAGAGGATTTTTGTCACATCCATCTGCCAATAGATCTTTTAAGAGAATCCACTTTATGTATTGGTGGACAAGAGTCTCAGAGTGACAACATATTTTGTAGTGCCACAAAACTATGACTATTTCATAGGCTTACTAAAGAGAGTATTATTCAGGGATACTCTATATTAGGAACAGTAATAGGAAAATGATAAGCATAACATGAAGCACTTCTATCAGCTGATATTATTTTCTTTTTGTTAACACTCTGGGTATACCGATGTTGGATAACACACAACTTGCTCAGAGATAGGTGAGGCTCAGAGGACATGAATAAAAAGGACTGTTTTATACTAGAGCAGGCTATGCCATTGGAAGAAAGGGTGCAAAAAAAAAAAAAAAGTCCAAGTATTATCCCATGCCATAATGCCCTAGAATGACAGAAATGGAAGAGCATGTGGAGTTTTACAGATGTGCAGGGGTCTTGCCGGAAGTGTCAAGGAGGAATATATCCTTGACTGTCACCTGAGTCTCTTGTCTCCTAGACTGGGCCTCTTTCCATGGCTTCATCTCAACCCAGTGTTTGGTTGCCAAAATGCTCTAGACCAGTTGAACAGGGGCTCTGTTCATAAAAAAGGAATGAGTGGCTGACAAGATTTTTCCTTGGAAAAAGATATATGTGTGTATATGTATATGTATATATATATGTGTGTGTGTGTGTGTGTGTGATATATATATATATATATATATATATAATTTTTTTTTTTGAACTCAAAAGCTCTGCCCACAGACCCACCATTGAAATGCTCTGATTTCACCTCCAGGTAGGTGCTTCAGGCATTTCCTGGGAGCTGCTGTTTTACTGGCATCCAGACATGGCTGGTGGGGCTGTGTGATTCATTCATAAGGTTCTTGTCACCCTAGTTCCTACTTCCATATGAAATTCTCAGAATAAGGGTGATAATTAGAAGTGATGAATAGGGGACATTTAATGTGGTGAAAACAATGATAGTGATCAAGACTGAAATATTATAGTTGCCAGGTCACTAAGGACTATTAACTAGTGTGATCTGGCTACTCATCTGCTTATAGAAGACAGCCAAGAACGACAGGTGGGAAATTTGACTAAGAAGCCATGAACTGGGCCCTGAAGTAACCTCGGTCGCCATTTGACCTTCATCATCCTTGTGACCCACTCCTGTTAATCTTTACTTTGGATGTTCTGTCTTCTCACCTGCTTCTCTCCTGAGTCTATCAGTACCTCTGCTCAGGCCACAAGTGTCACCATGGTGGGGGAGGTTACAACCTTTCTCATCCAGAGTCGTGTTCCTTCCACGTTCTAGGAAGCTACCAAGCCACCAAGGGGCACTGCTTTCCAGAAGCTTCCTGGTTCTTCTGGAGAAAAAGGGCCAAGTCCAAGTGTTGGGTAGACCCTGCAAGAATGCTCCTGCCTTTGTCCTTCTCTGCACATTTCGGGCCTGGGATTCTGGAGCAGTGGTGGCTGTAGTCACAAGTTGTGTTTCATCTGCTTCTCTCGGCAGAGTCAGGCTGACCTGGGACCTTTTCCTTGGTCCCCAAGGAGCCAGTTGTCAGATGGGTGACAGCCAAGATTGCACTGACTTCCCACCATCTATTTCTTCTCTCTCCTGAGAACTTTTTTATTCTCCATTGCCTTTGGAATTACGGAATTCCTTAAGACTCTTGTAGTCTGACACCTGGTTTCTACCCACAGGTGATCTCTATCCAAAGTGCTTTATGAGGACTGGAAGAGAAAAGACAGGTATAAACTATCTCTGTGTTTTATTTTTTGCCAGCAGCATTGCTGAGGAGTCCCACACCTGCTTTGCCATACCGCACAGCAGCCTCCCTGCAGTTTCATCCGCTGTGCTCCTCACTCTGATTCTCTCAAGGCCAAAGTTTCTCCTGGCTAATACCATGAGACCATTGTCAATGAGGCAGTTTCTCCCCTGCCTCTGGCCTCTGTAATGAGTGGCGTTGAGCTAGGAAAGCCTTTTTGCTGTGCTCTATTCCATTAGAAGATTCTAGAACCAAAGGGACTTGGGTTCAAATCCTGGTTCCACCTTACCAGCCCCAGGAATTACTTAATCACTCTAAGTCCAGACAGCTTTTTCACATAGAAAACAATAAATGGTATCTATCTTACAGGGATGCTGTAGAAAGTAGATGAGATCCACACAGACAACTAACTTAGGACCTGGGACATATTAGTGGCTTCATAAGCCTTTGTCCTCTTCAGAATACCTCCCACTGTGAAAGCGATTTAACCTTGACCAGCAGACCAGCCTCAGGACTTTGAGGCCTTCTATTCTGTATAGTTATAGCAAGAACTATATGCTGTCCTAAAAGGGCTTAAGGTAACTTGCTAGATCAGTGAGGAGATGGAGATAGCTTAATTTCTTCACTGGTCACAAAATCCTTAACATAAATCTATCAGTTTAAGAAATCTCCTTAAATCACTCCATGAGAATTATTCAGCGTGCTGTAATGTAGATGCAGCATTGTAGTTTATGAGATTAAAATTCATGCTTCAGAAAAAAATGGCAAATATTATGTCACGAAACTTTGAGATTACCCACAGATAGCTAAAATCTCATTTTTTAGGGTCTTTTCTCAGGGCTGCACCCATGACATAAAGGGAGTTCCCAGCCTAGGGGTTGAATCAAAGCTGCAGCTGCTGGCCTATGTCATGGCCACAGCAATGTGGGATCTGAGCAGTGTCTGCAACCTACACCACAGCCCATCGCTGAATTCTTAACCCACTGAGTGAGACCAGGGATCAAACCTGTGTCCTCATGGATACTAGTTGGGTTTGTCACCGATGAGCCACAATGGGAACTCCTAAAATCTCAAATATTAATCCATCAATGCTAAGGATCAAATGGCCTTCTGGAGAGAAGAGTAGACTTCTTGCAAAAATGAAACTAAGGGTGGAAGGGAAGGTCCTGTTGTGGAAGACGGTGTGGCGAAGACCACCAGGAGGGACTTGTGCAAAAGGGAAGACTCTGTGCAGAAGCTTCCTCCAGTTTCCTTTTCCTTTCCTGGAGATTTGGGAAAACTGAACTTAGTCTAGACAGCAGATCTGAGGTGGCCATCTTGCTCTCTGTCCCTGATTGCTTTGGGGACTATGCTACCTTTTTGGGCTGTGTGCCTCAGAATGTAAACAGTAGTTTAGCATTTTTTTTTTTTTTTTTTTAGCAGGAGAGAAGATGTTCCTTCCTTTTTAAGAGAAAAACAAAGCAAATGATATCATTCGCAACACTGTGTTCCCTGTGGTTCAAGGACAAATTTAGAATAGGAATAGCAGGTGAGCTTCCTATATACTCTTTTTTGTCTGTGTGTCTTTTTAGAGCTGCACCCATGGCATAGGGAGGCTCCCAGGCTAGGGGTCGAATTGGAGCTATAGCTGCCGTCCTGCACCAAAGCCACAGCCACAGCAACACAGGATCTGAGTTGCATCCGCAACCTATACCACAGCTCACGGCAATCCCAGATCCTTAACCCACCGAGCAAGGCCAGGGATCGAACTTGCGTCCTCATGGATACTAGTCAGATTCATTTCTGCTGAGCCACGATGGAAACTCCAATCTTTCTCTCCACTCTTGCACCCTGAATTGCCTTCCCAGAGGCCACTGTAATGAAATGAGGGAGGCAGCCCTGGCAGGTCTGAAGGAAGCTCAGGTTTTCAGGTGATAACGATTTCAAAATATCAATGTATAAGCTTGAAATTTGCATCTTTGTCATGGGGAGTGGCAGTGTTTAGGAGGGAAGGTGATGTCGTAGGTTCAGTTTCTGCAGTGTGGCCCAGAAATCACGGATCACCTGTTACAGGGTGGGTGTTCTTTCAGCCTCTTTGTAGCTCTAGTTAATCAGTGCCCATCATAGCGCCTGAGACACAGCAGAGTCCTATTAAAGTTGATAAATGATTGGATGTGTGAATAGTGCCTGTTGTGGAAGTTGCTCTCAAGTTCATCCTTCAAACAGAGTGTGAGGATGGAGACGCTAAAGGCCGAGAATATGGAGATGAGACCAAAGTTGCCTTTTGCTCAGGAGCCCACAGTCTTTGGCAGTCATCATTTACACGTGCAGCTTTGCAAGCGGGTCAGGCCAGACATCCATGCTCCCCTGCCTTTCACTAGAGCCGGGTTCTGTCATTGCTGTCCTTCATTCATTCAGTAGTCAATAAATATTTTTCTTTCTTTCTTTAAATAAATTGCTCCATTTATATGAGAGACAGACTTGAGCTTATTTGTATGGAATTTGATTACTCTTGGGATTAATGCAAGACTACATAGAAGAAATTTAAAAATATTTCTTGCGTGAATATTGGTTTACCATGCCCAGGCAATGTTTTCTACTGACAAAGACAGATTAGCATCTCTGTCCTTGAGGAACTTATTGTATTAGTGAATGTAATCCTAGATGTTATAATAGGCAAATGTAGAAATTTCAGTGGATAAACACAATACAAGTTGATTTCTTGCTCCTAAAAATTCAAATAAACAATAGGGTGGGGGAGAGGAAGGCTCAGATCATTGTATTTATTTAAAGACTTTGGCTGACTTGAGGCTCCGTTGTATTCAGTGTGAGGCTTTCAAGATTACCCGGATGTTGACATTTGTGATCAGACAGTGGGAGAGAAAAATGGCAGCCTGGACCTTGTGAACACAATTTTCACCCAAGTTACATTAATCAGACCTCAGTGATATAGCTGTATCCACATATAAGAAGGTGGGGAATTTTGCTCCAGGCTGGCAGCAGATCTCTTTTAGGTAAGGAGGACGTGAATATTTGCTAGGCAGGTAGACATTTCTGCCACACGTACCTTCTGTTAAGTGCAGGGAGACAGACCATACACATGGGAGTACATTAGATATATAGTATTTCAGGTAATTATAAGAAAAATGAGTCAGAGGAGAGGAACAAGGCTTGCAAAGAGTTGTGAACAGTTTTCCCAGTGGTACTCATTCAGCTGTGTTGTCTATAGAGCATATGTGAGTTGATCCTCTGTGTGAGCAAAGTGGCAAAGACTCTCCTTCCTGAATTGTGCTAGAGCAGCTCAGATTAGAAAGACCTTACTTAGTGTTCACACAAGCCCACATTGTCGTCACCGCAATGATAGTGAAATTAGAAAGTCTGTTGAAAGACATTATCAGAAAATAGAATACATTTAAAAAGTAGGTTCAGGAGTTCCCATTGTGGCTCAGTGGTTAACGAATCCCACAACCATGAGGTTGTGGGTTCGATCCCTAGCCTTGCTCAGTGGGTTAGGGATCCAGGTTTGCCGTGAGCTATGGTGTAGTTCGCAGATGTGGCTCGGATCCCGCATTGCTGTGGCTCTGGTGTAGGCCAGTGGCTACAGCTCTGATTCGACCCCTAGCCTGGGAATCTCCATATTGCTTCTGGGCCTTTTCTATTCTTCGAGCTTTTTGTCTGCAGTATTGACCCAGGATGAAGTTCAGATGCTTTTAGTTTTGAGTATCCACTTTTGGATAATCCCACCTTGTTGATTCTAAAAGGTTCACTTCCCAGATGTATATAGAAAAGCAAGGGTTGATTTTCTCAATAGTAATAGAGTAACGTGGCCTTTTTGCTGAGGAATACCTGCTGGCCACCTCATATCAGTGATAGAAGATTAGTTGGAAAGAAGCTGGTGAGGCACATTAAAGAGTGCTATGAATATATGGAGCAATGGGAGAAAGTTCCATACTTGGTAAAAGGTAGAGGTGTAGACGTTTCTGAAACCTCAACTCGTTCCTTGCACTGTGGGCTCAATTCAATGGGCATTTATTGACCCTTTTATATACCCAGGCCCCAACAGTAGAGCGGTAAACGGGTCTTCTCCTGATCTCAGGGACTCATCATCCAGGCACAGGAGAAAGAAAATTCACCAACCAGAAGGCTGGATTTTAGCTGGACTTGGAGTGGCCAGGAGTGCTGTTAGCAGTCTTGGGTTTTATGCTTCCTAGTTTGTGAAGAATCATCAAAGAGATGATTTCACTGCTGGGTAGTGAGTGACAGATGTAGAAACCGGTACTTGCTTACCATGGGACAGTTGACAGCTCAACCTGTCGGACCCCCATTTTCCTTATCTGGAAAGGGAAGGAAATATTAACTTCCCTGTGCATCTTGCAGAGCTTACGTAAGGATCAAAAGAAATCCTATTATGCACAAGAAATGCTGTTCAGGTGTCAAGAACTAGTATTAGGATTGTTTGATAATCTAGACGTCTGAGAAAACAAGGGAGGACTTGAGTGCCAGGCAGTGATACTCTGAGATAGAGCAAAAATCTTTCATCTGGAATGGGTATATCTAGGAGAGAAATCAGTCTTGGTTAAAAAAACCCCAACAACTTAATAATCTGAATATGGAATATTTTTGAAAGAAAAATGGCTTTCCCCCCCTTTTTAAGTAAAGTTTGTTGTAAGTGAAGAAAATGAACAAAGGATGCCTGTGTGCATCTGGATTCAAGGAGAGGGAGCGTGCAGACCAGAGGCACTGCTGCAGAGGCAGGTAAGGGCTGGCAGTGAGACTTCTGCAGGGAGCTGGCGACCTGCCAGGGCACAAGCTGCCAGAGAATCAACTCAAGAGCAGTAAAGGTGCTCCAGCTGTCTACCACCCAGGCCAAGGTTTCGGAGAAGCGTCCGCAGCTTTCCTGAATCACTCTTCCTCTTGCAGGAGGCAGTTGGCTCCAAGGGAGCTCATTCTTCCAGAGATGACTTGGCTCTTGGCAGCACTTTCTCTCTTCTTATCGCTTATGATTTCCTGGAAGTGTTGTTCCAAGAGGAGGAGGCTTGTGTCCAGGAGCTCTCAGGGTTTTATCTGGCTTTTGGGACCTCACACGCCAATGTGGTACATATTTATAAACTAAGTCAGTCCTTAGGAAAATGGAGGAAATTAATGTAAGTTATAATTAGTCTATTTCAGGACCACGAAATCCCATCATTCAGCCCAATATTTAAGAATTCATCCCAACATTGAAAGTCTATATGGAAAGTCTTCAGCTTGGGGAAAAAATGCTTGCTTTAGACTGCTTCCTCCTAGTTTATAGCATCTTGAAAAACGGCAGAGAAAGACATACTCACAAATACTTTTAATTAGAAGTAATCATACTAAGTCAAGGTTTTGTTAAATCTCAGTGTTATAGAAATAAACTGGTTATTATAATTTTAACAGAGGTAAAATTTGAGTGACAATATAAGCCGTTACTGAAAATGTATTTCACTTTCATTTTCGCTGTTCCATAGTAACAGTAGAATTTCATCTCCATTTAAGAGAAGGAGGCTAAGGATTGGCTGAGTGGGAAGTAAATCAGTCCCTACAGTTGAAACTATGTATCCACCAGTTTTAATCTGCAGATTCAACCAGGAGCCTGGAAATTCAATCCATGATTGGTTGAATCCACATATGCCAGACCATGAATAGGTATTTGAAGGGCCAACAACTTACTGTACTTTAGCCATTTTATGAAGGAGACTTGAGCATCTGCAGCTTTTGGTATCCACAGAGATCCTGGAACCAATCCCCCATGGATACTGTGGGACAACTGAATATATTATTATTTACTATAGGCAACACATCTAATCTCTGCCTCATTTAGTTATGGAGTTTATGGAAAGTTGATAAACTTTTGTTTTCTCTGTTAGAAAATTTGTCAACAGGAAAATTAACTTGGAATGAGGATACTTTCAAAAGTAATAAAATAGAGATAAATGGGTTTTAGATTCCTTAAGAATAATTGTTTTAATTATATGCCTACTTTAAAATAGTTTCTCTAGATTTTTGGTGGCTTGAAACACTAAAATTTTGCTAAATTAAGTTTAGTGATGGTAATTCATTTAATGTCTAGAATTTTTTTTTTGGCCACACCCATGGCATGTGGAAGTTTCCAGGCCAGGGGTCAAACCCGCACTACAGCAGTGACCCAAGCCACAACAGTGATCACGCCAAATCCCTAGCCCTCTAGGCTGCTGGGGAATTCCAAGATCATTTTAAAATAATACCTAAACATTAACTATTAGGCAAGTGTATGTTTACCTACTTTTGTCTTTTGTTAGAGAAAAACTAAAGATGTTTGGTTTATTGTACACATACCACACTGAGGAAAAAAATTATGCTGTAAAAACAGTTACGTTTCTAGAGGCTATGGCATATATGCCTAAGTTTGCCAGTCAGGAAATACTGGTATAACAGACAATTCACAATTGTTGCGTCTTGATTTTTGCTAGAGATTAAGGTTCTTAAAGTTAAAATTTGTAATATATATTTAATTAAACCTACTAGAAACAATAAGGGAAACATTTCAGTATTCAAGGAAAGTAGGATATGTGATTCCAGTAAAAGAAGGTATGAGGATTAGAAATGTATTTTGTTAGGGTAAAAAGAAAGTGATTTTGTCCTGAATCTGGTTATTTTTAAATAAGAAAGAAACTAAGAGACATTTTGGGCATAGGAAATTGTGCAAGGTTTGTGGAAAAGGCACCCTGAGAAAAAATGTTGCCAGGATGGTTAATTTACATGTTACCTTTAAAGATTTAAAGCTAAGCTGCTGCAAAACTAGAATCTGGTTCTGTCTCTGTTAGGAGGACAAAGTTTTCTTGGAATATTGATCTGTTTTGATAATGGATTGTGAAAGTTTCTTTACATTTTAAGCAATCTGTTGTCCTTCTGTATTTGCTTTTGAAATATTTCATCTCTGGTTAAGTGAATTTATAACATTTTTTTCTCAGTGACTTATTTGACTAAATGTTTTAAAATTTTTTTTGATATTTTTGAAAAAAACCCTTCCATATTCAAATTCTAAATGAAGCCTTTTGGTTTAGAACTAACCTTGAGATATTTTTCTCTCCTTATAAAACAAGAGATATTAGACTAAGTAGGCATGTTGTCATGGGAAGCATTGTCAAAAAGCATCAATCAGCCTTCTTTATGTAGTGTCCATATAAATATGCCTTATAAGTTTTCCAGAAATTATGTGAAATTCCAGGAAGTCTTAGGTGTCCTGACATAAAATATTATCTGTCATCAAAATTGAGGATCATGATAAAGGGACTGAACCCAAGTATCAGGGAAATGCCCTAGCTGACTTTCATGCAAAGAGAACAATAACGGAATCTGTAAAGATGATGGCATGTGTGGATAAAAGTCCATTCTACTTCTGCAAAAAGTTAACCCCTCATTGTCAGTCTTTGCCATCCTGATGTCTTTGTAACATGGCAACAGTCTACTCCTAAATCAGAGAAAATAAGACGAGCTGTCAATTAAATAGTCGGGCTTTGGGAAGCCTAAGATGACCACTTGGCTCTTCCTGGATCCCTGGCAAACTCCATTTTTTATTTGATGGGTTAAAACCTTTCCTTACTGCAAGGCTGATGCCCTTACAGTGATAATGAAACTGTTAGAAAATGTTTTCAACTCGGGGTATATCTTGCACAGTCTCAAGTGACCAGTGTACCCACTTCCCTTAAGCCTTAACAGAACTCTAACAAACTTCTTGAAATTGTCACTGACACTGTCATCCTCAATCATCAGGCAAGGTTGATAAAAAGGAAAAACTGGACTCAAACAGAAGAAGAATTAGTTACATGAAGAGCCTTCTCTCCTGCCCATTTGTATCCCTCACAAGTGTCCTATCTTAATAAATCTATTTCTTGCCTAAAACAAAAAAAGAATTAGTTACATGAGATTGAATGAACTGATAAATATAATGATAATTTTAGTGATTTTTTAAAATCTGAAATATTCTTGACTTTTTCACCTTTATCTTCCAGATATAAGAACCCTTTCCTCTAAGCTCAATATGACTTACATCAATTTGGTAAATTATACCTTTGTGACCAAAATTAAAACTCTTATCTTTCCTCCCTACCTGATCCCATCAGAATTTGGAAACTCTTCATGAGTAGTTTTATTTTCATGGCAATATAAGCTGTTTGCATGAGTTCAGTAAGAATTTGTTCTCCTTATAACAAAACACAAATTGGAAATTTTGGCTATATCACCACAGCTTTGACTAAAATGTTGTTTATTTGGGAATATACATAAAACAAAGCATAGCTAGATAACTTTAAAGAACTAAAGTAGATTTTATGGAACCATAAATCCCCTTGAGAAAAACAACCTGGTATCTTGCTTTTAGGGTTCCCAGCAACTTTGCCAGATGAATAAAGAAGGCCACTTCCTGGTACTTGCAGGAACCTCAAGATATTTTGGATCTTGAGGAGAGAGAAATCCTTTCAAACCTGTAGGTATTGCAGGCACAATCTGATGGCATGTCCTTGGCATGACTTTCCTGGTCTTGAAAAGCCTTTTGAAGGCTCAATTTAAGATTCCTTATGAAAAATTCTAACAAAGTCAAATTTAAAAGAGCCTATATGATCACTTACACTTGTTTTAATATTAGGCCAAGTTTATTGAGACCAGACTTATTTTGCAAACAAATTATTCTTAATTTGAGTGTATTTTATAGAGATGAGGTGATTTTAGAGAGGAAAATGATAGGTCATTAATGTACCTTCATGGATGTTAAGTTCTCATGTTGTTAATGTTCTTTGAGATTTGGTATGTGTTGCCTGAGACTGACTTCCTAGATGGCTCCTTGTTTCTGAGTCACTCTATTATCAGCTGAATTATTATGAGACTGATGTGCGACCTAGTGCACCAACGAGGCACATTACCTGAATTATTCAAAAGGACATTCTAAGCCTGGTTACGAAGCTTACATCAGGAATCTCTTTCTGGATGAAGATCAGATGCTCTATGACTGTGACCAGGAGATGTCACACATTTCAAAAGAAATCAAACAAAAGATTCTTGGCAGCCGCCTTGGAAAGGACCTTATCAAGTATTATTTGTGAGTCCATGTGCTGTTGAATTAAAGGGCATAGACCTATGGATTCACATCTCTCATTTAAAAGTCCACCTGGGTGGACTTTGACACCTGCTTCTGACACCTGGCTTTCACTGAGCAAGGCAAGCACCGAAGGCCAGGGTGCGAAGGCAGCCATGGTAGACAGGTGACAAGTATCCGGATCAGGCCTCTAAGACGCATCCTACCAGTTCTGTTGAACTGTTTACCAAATGTTTGTCGCCCTATCAAATTGAAAATTGATGTTTTATTTCTAGCTATACTTTTGCTCCATGTTTAGGATGGAAGAACATTCTCTAGTAAAGTTGTCGTAGAGTATAGCTCCTGGGGGCAGTGTAACAGAATGTTGAATCTGTCATCAAATACAGGACTGATATAGGCCCTTCATACCTGTCACAGACTTTTCAGATGTCCTTAATGTTATCACTCATCAAGACTGACCTCTCTCTGGTCTAACATTTCAGGTTCAAATTCTTCAATATATGAATGTGTCCATTCCTTGTCTAATATCATCCTCATTCCTTAGAGACTAGATGCAATGTACCCTAGGACCACTTCACTCCTTGCCTTACATAATTAACCAATGTCTTAAGGAGAAAAACATGAATAAATTGTGCCAGATACTCTCAAATGTCAAATACTACACAGACAGCTTTTGGAAAACTTGCAAGAAAAATGATCTGTGGCTTAATACTATGTTAGGAAAACCTCCAGTTAATGAGGTTATCAGTGAGATCACTTGTGCTCCTCCAGGTTTTATCTTTGTATTAGAATTGACCCACCTTCCCAAGGATGGGCACACAAATGTCTTATATAGCTGGCAAATAGAATAATTATTCTTATTGGGACATTATGTTACTCCATTGTCTATATATAAGGCAATATATAAACCTCCTTCCTCTCTTCACTACAGACTCAAGAGGTCCATGTTAGTGGGATACCAAGATACCTGGTGGCAGAGTCTTTTGGGAATCTTGATTCCTAGTGCAGGAGTAGATGCAAACAGAGAGATGGTCATTAAGTCTGTCATTCACCATTGGTCAAAGTGCTGAGGGTACTGCAGAAGATTTGCAGCACAACAAACGTCCCTAAACTCCTTAGCCCAGGAGTATTAGATAACAGGGTTGCCTTAGATTTCCTGTTGGCTAAACAAGAAGATGTTTGTGCTGTTACTCACATTACTTATTGCACTTAAATCAACACCTGTGGAGAAGTAGATATACACTTAGAAAAAAAAATCCCCCAATGCAAAAAGGCTAAAAGATGTATGGTAAACTGCCCTTTAAATAATCTGTCTAGTTTGCTCGCTTGAGTAATAGGCAGTGTTCCCCACTTTGCTTTCAGATGATTGTTTGTTGTCATTGTATGTATTATCATTCTTTTTCTGGCTATCAAGGTACATGTGACATGTATATATGCTTGCTCTAAGTTGACTTTTAGCAAAATACATGGAAAATGTTTGGGTAACAATTTGATATAATGGATAATATGTATAACCTATCAAATGTTTACTCGTCAGCATATACTTCTGTGTTTACTTTGTTGGATTAACTAATTACCACTCCCCCAACAAGGATAACTAGGCAACTGTTGTCCTCTAAAAAACTAAAAAGAGAGGCAGTCCTAGCACGAGACACGTACTGGGCAGGCAGTGACCACACTGGCATCAAGGGACAAATATTTTGATGGTTGGTGCTTTCTTTCTTTTTTTTTTTTTGCTATTTCTTGGGCCGCTCCCGTGGCATATGGAGGTTCCCAGGCTAGGGGTCTAATCGGAGCTGTACCTGCCAAGCCTACGCCAGAAACACAGCAACGCAGGATCCGAGCCACGTCTGCAACCTACACCACAGCTCACGGCAACCGCCGGATCGTTAACCCACTGAGCAAGGGCAGGGACCGAACCCACAACCTCATGGTTCCTAGTTGGATTCGTTAACCACTGCACCACTACGGGAACTCCTCTTTTGAAAGATTTTATTTGCAATCAAAAGAGGAAAATGATGGATAAAAATTTCACATATTGAGATATGGGGAAGTCACTTCGGCTTACATATGATTTAACTTAAACTTTATGTGGACTAGAACAGACTGTTTTGTGGCATATTATACATATATTGTACATACGCTTTAATGGATAAATCAAAGTCTGCATTGACCAGAAGTAAGACTTTCTTATCATTTTTATTTTTATTATTATTTTCTTTCTTTATAGGCCACAAGTGTGGCGTATGGAGGTTCCCAGGCCAGGGGTTGAATTGGAGCTGCAGCTGCCAGCCTACACCACAGCCACAGCAACACCAGATCTGAGCCTCATCTGCAACCTACACCACAGCTCGCAGCAATGCCAGATCCTTAACCCACTGAGCAAGGCCAGGGAACAAACCCACGTCTTTGTGGATGCTAGTCAGGTTCACTTCTGCTGAGCCACAACAGGAGCTCCAAGGATGTATGTTTTAAAAATAAATATTAATTCTACACTTGTGCTACTACTCTTTTGATGGTAAGTCTCCTTTCCCAGGTGCCAGGGCTTTACTGACTCTCTGTGTAGGTGCTGATCTTTTTTTTTTGAAATGATGAAGAAATGTATTCCTCTCATGTTAGATGTATTTTTTTCTGACAAGCTATAAAACTGTGCTGAAAACCATGCTTCTCCGGAAGAGTTTTTCAGAGCTATCAGACTGTTTTCTGGATTATAGTTCTCAGTTTGACTCAAACAAAACTCTCCAGTATTATTATTATAAATGATTATTGATGACTTTTGTCACCAAAGCATATCCCCAGACATTGCTAAAAGGCTTCTAGGATGGGCTTCCACCTGTCCAGTTAAGAATGACTGTTTCATGCTGACCAGTCATGCTAGTTTGCCCAGGACTGAGGGATTTACAGGAATTTAGTGCTAAAACCAAGCTATCCGGGGACAAACTGGGATGATTAGTCTCCCTACAACTAGGGTTTCATCTCCTGCTTAGATAAAGGCTGTTGTGGTGAGGGGTGTTGTGTTGAAAACATGGTGGTTGTCCTGGCAATCTTCAGTTTCTCCAAGTTATTTTGGTACCAAGTACACCTGCCCAGTACTGCTCTCTTCCTCCCTCATAGCCCTACTCCAGAGAGGCTAGCTGAGTAGAAGACGACCAGAGGGGTGTGTGGGTGTGTGGGTGTTGGGAGGGGCAGTTGGGTGCTGGACTTGATAGCCCATTGGTGCCGTCTGAGTGGGTGATATACGTGTGTGTTTATACCAGGAGTTAATGGGAACTGGATTGGGGAAGGTTTTCAGCTCTGTATTAATTTGGCCTATGGTTATGGGAGGTGCACATTTTACTTGTTACAGTATTTTGAAATATTTTTTGAGTTAGGCTGACAATTCAATCAAGGGCATTTCCCTGACAGAAATGAAAGGAAAACGTCACAGATGTTTTATTATCAGGATTATTTTTTTTTGTGCTGTTGAGAATGCATTTGTAATAATAATACAAGTTTGGTTGTTTGCAAATTTACAAAGCATTTCCAAAATACAGCCCTTTTGCTCTTGGTGTCATTCATTTGCCCATTTGCAGGATGAAAATCAGTGAGTTCTGAAAGTGGTAAGTGACCTGCTGAGGTCAGAGGCCAGATTTTATATCTGATCTGTATCTTGTAACTCCATATTTCTCCAGGCTGCGGGGAAAAGAGTCCTGCATGGAAGTGCTGAGTGTGGGTCGCAGTAAACCTAAATGGTAAAATGACAAGTGTGGACGCGGAGGGTGTGAATCACCTCTATTGCTGAGACTGTGACTGTGACCATGCCCCTCCCCCCTGGGTCTTCAGCAAGTGGGGGGATGAAGCAGTTCTGTGAGGCTTGTGACTGAGACCCACGGTCCCCTGGCATCAAGGCATCCCCCTGCTGATATTGGCCCGTGGTTTCCTCTGTGCTCTTTGATGTAAGTGTCGGGGGCGTGATGTGCTGTGTATGATTGTTTGCATTTTCCTTGATTATGTAAACTGGTGGCTTTGCCAGGAACTCTCTGTGCCCCGAAGCTCTAAGCTGGGTCCCTGCCATTGGCTGACTTCATTCCATTTTATTGGGAGGCGTATTTTTCAAGTGGCAGAGCAGTGATAACTGGCAGTGACTCTTGGGCGTGAGGCACCTGCAGTTCAGGGGACCCCCCCCAACTCATGACAATGACAGCAGATGAGTTGGTTTTCTTTGTGAATGGCAAAAAGGTAAGCAGCAGCTGAGCATTCCTCTGGTTTCCCTGCTCCCTGGGAGGGATGTGTATCCTTTGGAAAAGGCTCCTTCTTGTTCTCTCTCTCTGTGTTCTCCCTTACTTGTTCGCCTTTTTCTCTCTTCCTTTGGAGCTGTGCTACATCTGGGATAATCTTGGGGAAGCGGACCTTCTTAGTGCTAGAACGCAGTCAAGATATTCATGGGGCAAAGGAGTGATGGGGAGGGAAGCAAGAAGAAACATGTCAAGGTGTCTCTGAGCTCCACTTGTGCCACCCTGCCCCTTTTGCAGTAGTAGAGACACTGGCATGAAGCTGAGAAAGGTGGGCAGGGTTCTAGGTAAGACTGGAGGTCACCCACTGCACCTCTCTTTCTGTGTTTAGGCAAATGTATCTTAAGGCTTTTGTTGCTTTCTTTACTGAGAAAAGGAGCAGGAATGTGTTTTTTTGCTAATGTGAAAGTATGAGATGTACTCAGCATTGATTCTTTAAAAATTTTTTTTATTAAAGTATAGTTGATATACATTGTTGTTTCAATTTCTGCTATATAGCAAAGTAACCCAGTCATATATGTGTTATATATATATATACGTGTGTGTGTATGAGTATATATATATATATATATATATATATATATATATATATTCTTTTTTTCATATTATCTCCCATTATGTTCTATCACGAGAGACTGGATATATTTCCCTGTGCTGTACAGTAGAATCTTATTGCTTATCCATTCTAAATGTAATAGTTTGCATCTACTAACCCAAATTCCTGTCCATCACATAGCTTTTTTTTTTTTTTTACATATATATGTATTTTCTTTTTCTCACTTTATGCTCTACCATGTTCCATTACAAGTGACTGGATGTAGTTCCCTGTGCTATACATTAGGATCTCATGGCTTATCCACTCCAAATGCAATAGTTTGTATCTATTAACCCCAGATTCCCAGTCCATCCCATTCCCTCCCTCTCCTCCTCGCCCTCCCCCTTGGCAACCACAAATCTGTTCTCCAAGTCCATGAGTTTCTTTTCTGCAGAAACGTTCATTTGTGCCATATATTAGATTCCAGATTTAAGTGATTTCCTATGGCATTTGTCTTTATCTTTCTGACTTACTTCACTTAGTAGGAGAGTCTCTAGTTCCATCCATGTTGCTGCAGATGGGATTATGTCATTCTTTTTTATGGCTGAGTAGTATTCCATTGTGTATATATACCACTTCTTCTTAATCCATTCATCTGTTGATGGACATTTAGGTTGTTTCCATGTCTTGGCTCTTGTGAATAGCGCTCAATGAATATGTGGGTGCATGTGTCTTTTTCAAGGAAAGTTTTGTCCAGATATATGCCCAAGAGTGGGATTGCTGGGTCATATGGTAGTTCTACATTTAGTTTTATGAGTTACCTCCATACTGTTTTCCATAGTGGTTGTATCAGCTTGCATTCCCATCAACAGCGCAGGAGGGTTCCCTTTTCTCCACACCCCTTCCAGCATTTGTTATTTGTGGACTTATTAATGGCCATTCTGACTGGTGTTAAGTGTTATCTCATGGTGTTTTGATTTGCACTTCTCTAATAATCAGGGATGTTGAGCATTTCTTCATGTGCTTATTGGCCATCTGCGTATCTTCTTTGGAGAAATGTCCATTCAGGTCTTTTGCCCATTTTTCAATTGGGTTGTTGGTTTTTTTGCTGTTGAGTTGTATAAGTTGTTTATATATTTTAGACATCAAGCCCTTATCAGTTGCATCATTTGAAACAATTTTCTCCCATTCCGTAGGTTGGTCTTTTTGGTTTTTTGTTTTATGGTTTTCTTTGCTGTGCTTTGATTCTGATGTTTCATCAGCAGAAATGGAACAGCTATCTTGTGTGAGGATGTATACTGACATCTTGTGGCAAGCTACAATTTTTGTCTCATAAAGGGCATGTTTTTGCCACCCCACATTTAGTTGTGCATATAAATATTACAAATCTCTTTGATAAAAATTGTCCACTTGGATTAACTTCACTGGTACACAGGGACCTAGGGAAGGTGGGGATGGGGTGGGGCAGAGGAAGTCTTATGACCTGGGTACCAGTCCTGGTGGCACTGGAAGGGAGAGAATCTTTGCAAATGTTAAGGCCAGTGCAGGGAGGGTGGGTGCAAGTACATGACACCATCACCCTCGCCCTCTTGCCCTCCCTACACCACTGCTGAGGTGCTTGCGTCTGCTTTAGCTCCCCACTTGGGAATGAAAGGGACAGGAAAAGGGTAGCTGCAGTGGCACTTTGTGAACAGCTATGTGGACAATGTGACTGATGATTGTACCCACTCATCAAAGAGCAGGTTTATTGGTTTTGCAATATTGGCACTTATGAGTTGAGAAACTGGGTGGCTTTGGAAACAAGAACTAAAATGTGCTTCATAGGACGTCTGGTGCTTCATAGGATGTCTGGTGCATTGTCAGTGTGTGTTTGGCTGGCTAGCAGGGGAATTCCATGAGCCATTGCAACATGGATGCTTCCAGGACTGCTGGATTCAGTTTGAGTGGCATCACTGGTGACACTAGGGGAGGGGGCCAGCCATGCTCTTCCTGGTGCAGGGTTATCTCTCTGTGCCAACTTCCTCTCAGGATTGGCCTCTGGCAGCAAGCCAAGAGGTAGGGCAGAACTTCCGCACTGGTGATTCTAAGACTTTTGCAGCCCAGAATTCCAACAGAAAAAAAGAATTCCAACAGCTTTGTTACATACAGTAATCACACTGTAGAAATTTAAGAAATAGTTGTTGAATTGGCTTTCCAGACGTATTTCATACATTAGAGGCAGCTTTCTGCGGCCTTGGCTAAGCAGCTGGATTCACTGACTGCCAAGGCAAAGGCTTAGGGGTTTGGTTATTTATTAAGCCATCAACTTGTGAGGGACAGTACAAGCTTCTGCTCTTAAGGGTGGTTTGCTGGGATGCACCAAAAAAAAAAAAAAAAAAAAAAAAAAAGAATATCTCAAGGTACATCTGGCTCGGTGAAAATTGTTTCCTCATGTATTTTATTTTCACCTTAGGAGAGCAATTTAAAATTTTTAGATGGTATCATCACATCAAACCCTACTCTCTCTCTCGAAGTTTCTACTCCTGCTAGTTTGTGTGTGTGTGTGTGTGTGTGTGTTTTGTCTTTTGAAGGCCACATCCGTGGCATATGGAGTTTCCCAGGCTAGGGGTCTAATTGGAGCTACAGCTGCTGGCCTATGCCAGAGCCACAGCAACACCAGAACCGAGCCACATCTGCGACCTACACCACAGCTCACAGCAACACTGGATCCTTAACCCACTGAGCGAGGCCAGGGATCGAACCCACAGGTTCCTAGTCGAATTCGTTTCCATTGTGCCATGACGGGAACTCCCCCTGCCAGTTTCTGTGCTGAGTATCTGTGCTTTTGATTTTAGAAAATCTTGAGAGTCTGCCTCTTGAGAATCTGCTGCAAAAAGGTGAAAGCTGGGCTACAAAAACTAGACCAAGCAAGGGAATTCCCAGTCCAGTAAAGGCAGCTGTCAGTTTGTTCCCAATTCGATTCCTACAATGTTCTAGATCTTTTGTTGCCAGATATTGTGCAAGGCATTTTCAAGGAAGCTGCTGGAGCTTGGTGCCTCACTCTTAAATATGAGTTTCCCACTCTCCTTGTTCCAGACACTTGTCCAGGACTCTGTCTTCACTCACTGTGGTCCCTGAGAGGGTGTAGGATGCAAATGACCAAATACCTCAAGGGCCTTCTGCAGTGGTGATGGCCTTGGTGACTGTAGTTTCGACATCATCTGGTCTAGACTCAGAGTCAAGGAGAAAGAGCTGCCTGGGGTTTTGGTTTCATTGAGGTGACCGTCCTTTGGGAGGGCAGGATTCTTGTTTTTCCGAGCAGTCTCTCTCTAGTTAGTGGAGGTGGGGACACCTGGATGAGTCTGGGAAGATTGGGCATGTAGGGGCAGCTGAAAGGGTCCAGGAATGACTCCCACAAGAAGCAGCAGTCAGAGAGCCAACACCTCCCACCCCCCACCCGTGTCCTCAACATTTATAAGGTCCTCCTGAGTCTGAGTCTGCTGGTCATATATGTCCTGGAGGAACAAAGTCTCCAAGACCAGGCACTTACCGTTTGGGAGCTGCTGAGCTAGTTGGGGAAGTGGACTGTGATTAGGTAAAGTACCATATTCCAAAAGGTATTTCGCAGGAAAATCTCCCCATGAGATGCTCTTAGATATTCTTAGACCACTCTGTAGAGTGTTGGCACATAGTAAGTGTCCAATTAATGTGGACAGAATGAATGGATTAATATTAAAATTCTGAGGAATCCTCTACCAAAGAAATTCATTTTTCGAACTTTGTATTTTAAAATTATTTTAAATTTACAAGGAAGCTGTAAAAATACAAAGAAATCTTTTTTTTTTTTTTTTTTTTTTTTTTGTCTTTCTGTCTTTTCCAGGGAAGCACCCATGGCATATGGAGGTTCCCAGGCTAGGGTCCAATCAGAGCTGTAGCTGCCGGCCTACACCACAGCCACAGCCATGCGGGATCCAAGCCACATCTGCATCTTACACCACAGGTCATGGCAACACTGGATCTTCAAGCTGCTGAGCGATGCCAGGAATCGAACCCGCAACCTCATGGTTCCTAGTCATATCCGTTAACCACCGAGCCACGCTGGGAACTCCTTTTTTTTTTTTTTTTTCAAAGAAATCTCACTCACGTTCAATACCTGTGACTATTTTGCCACATTTGCTTTAACATCTTCTCTTTATGTATACATGCATATGCTAGATACATGTGTATGGATCTGTACCTATACAGAGATATATTAGCATAGAAATAATTTTATATATTTTATACAAGTCATTCATTGGAATAAATACGTAAAGTATATAACTTTATTTCTGAACCACTGAGGGTAAATTTCAGCTATCAGGCTTCTTTTATCCCCTAATCTAAGAATAGTATATTCTTACAGAACCCATAATCTATTTATAAAAATCAGGAAACCTGGTATTAATATGTCACTCTTATCTAACCTACAGACTTTATGCCACAGTGGTTTAATTTTCCCAATAATGTCATTTATGACTTTCTCCCTCCCATCCCAGGACCCAGGATCATGCCTTGTAGTTAGTTGCTATCTCTCTTTAATCTCCTTTAATCTGGAACAACTCCTTAGCTTTTCTTTATCTTTTGTGACATTGATGTTTATGAAGAGAACAACCATAATATTTTAGAATGTCCCTCATTTTGCATTTGGGTCATGCTTCCTTATAATCAGATGCAGAGTCTGCATTTTGGGCAGGATGCCAGAGAGGTGACATATCTTTCTCGAAGATTATATCGGGAAGCATGTTACCACTTTTCCCCATTATTTGTGATATAAACTTTGATCCCTCAGTTAAGGTGACGTCTGTCAATTTTCTCCACTGTAAAATTACTCTTTTCCCCTTTGCTATTAATGGATAATCTGTGAGAAGACCCTTTGGGGTGATGTAAACACCTTGATTCTCAATAAGAATCCATTGATGATTGCAGCATCCATTGATGATTCTTGACTTGAATGATTATAAAATGGCCAACTATATTTATTAGTGTTCCCTGTCAGTGAGAACTTTCCTTTCTCTCCTGATTTTTTTTAAAAATTAATGGTCAGTTTGGACTTAGGAGTTTTAATCTGTTTATAGAATTTGGGTTATAATCTGTTACAGCTGTTATTTGTTTTGATGCTTGAGTTTTACTAGAACAGTCTGCTCAACCCAGCAGTACCTCAGCTCACTTTCCCACAGTGTTTTTCCTTTGGGACACCCATTTCCTGTGGTCCCCTGGTTCTGTGGAGTTTTCTGGAGCAAATACTGTAGCCATGCCATGCCATGAGAGTGGCATGGTCATTCTTGGCAGGAATTCAAGGAAGGTTGGACCACTTGTGGCCGGGGTAATATGGAAAGCCTACTAGAGAAGTATTTGGGGTCTTCCAATAAGTTAAGGAGCCGGTGGAAGTGGAATGGAGTGGCCAAAGGCATAGAAGTCAGAAGGTATAAGCTGTATTTTCATTGCAGTACAAAGACCAGCTTGGCAGGGAAGTAGGAGGGAAAGAGGCTGAAAAGGATTGGGGACACATTGAAAAGGGCCTTGAAAGATAGCCTAAGGGACGTGGATGCTACCTTGAATATGGGGGGGGGGGATGTCAGTGAAGGCACTGAGTAGGAAACTGCTGGGATAAAGGGAGAGCAGCGGGACAGGAGGAAGGAAGATCTTGAGGGGAGGGTGATAAGCTGAGAAAGGTAATAGGATCTTTACTTTGTGCATTTATACTTTCTTCTCTAAGAGAAAAGAAATGACTCCTTGTGTGAAACTTGTAACCAAGACTTTGAACAAGCCAGACATGTGGGGTGTAATCATAAAAGAGCATTAAATCGACCTTCCACTTTTCTGTAAACTTTATTTAAGCAGTAAGTTCTGGCAGTTTCATAACCTTTTGGATTAGTCAACAAAAAAATCCTATTGGCAATTATCAGTTGCCAAACACAGCCTCAGTTGTGTTTGGGCCTCTTAAGCAAGCTCTGCTTAATAAGTGCCAGTGTAAGTTGGTTGCCCACCGCTGGGAGCCTTCATTGCAAGTCTCATGACATGGGGGATACGTTTTTCTCGGAGCCTCCAGTTTTGGGAGGGCCACTGGACACAGACACTGATGGAGGCCCCATCACCTCCCGTAATCAGTCTTTCAGGAATCATTTAATCCCTCCCAAGTGAGCTGTCTCTCTCATGTGTGACCTGCGCCAGGCCCATGGCCAACACGTTCCCATCCTTTGCTTTTCCAAACTCCAGGAGTGTGCACCAGCCCTTACACTACAATTCTTCCTCAGCCTGACAGGTCAGCCTCTCTCTAGCTTTTAGGTAAGCCAGGCCACCACATGCACTGCCGCATTGTTGGCTTTACACAGAGGGCTGCAGAAGGCCCTGGTGAAGTTTGAGGTGTGAGGTGTGAGGCAGGTGCCTTAGCGGGACTCATAGGATAGGTGTCTCTAAAGAGAGTCTTACCACATGTTCTCTCCCGTTAATCGTCTCTCACCCAAACCCTTTTAGCTTTGATGATGCATGAGGGGAAGGGAAGCAGGTTTGCATAGATTTCCTTTGATGATTTCCATCAGGAACTGGCACTCAGCAGACAACCTTTCTGTTTTACTGACCATTCTGTTCGTGGACCTTTGGTTTGAGATTTTGCCTCCATTTCTACCCATTTCTGTGTTTGGATTGTTGACTGTGGTGCCTACAGTACAGTACTTCAACAGGCCAACAGATGGGCCATCCACTGCCTGAGAGCGTATGCTCCAGGTGGAAAGCCAGAAGTCTGCACGCTGCCGCTCTCGGCTGTCCCTGTGATGCTGGGAAGTCATGTGATCCAGCAGCTGGAAGTGAGATGCCGTGTTTGGTTTGAAGGGGACTTTGCCTTGGTCAGCCCAGCATGGCAGGTGCAACACCTCAGTGCTCTGTGGTGGGTCCCAAGCTGAGCACTGATGCAGAATTTTAGACTTGCTGAGTGTCAGTACCTCAGTTTGGCTTGCAGCTCTTGGGTCCATCTTATTGGAATTGTCAAGAAAAATAGCTTACTTTTCACGATATGTGTGGCACATCTTCATTAACTCTACAAGTTCTTGGGTGAGGCAATGGCTAAGTATACCTATGAGATAGCTTTCTTTTGTTTTTGTCTTTATAGGTGGTGGAGAAAAATGCAGATCCAGAAACAACCCTTTTGGCCTACCTGAGAAGAAAGTGTATCCTGACTTCAGCGCGGGGCTGAGGGAGGGGGGATGGGGGGACTCATTCTTTGTGCCTCATGCCATTTGCTAATGACTGGTCTGGAGGCTGTGAAGTGCAGAGGAAAGAGCACTGAATGGGGCTCTGGGCACCTGCTTTTTACTTGTAACCCTGTCACTTGGCAGCCGTGTGATGCTGGGAAGTCATTTGAGCTCTGCGGGTCTGAAATTCTCAGCTATCAAGGAGGAATATTATTCTTGGGAGTTCCCTGGTGGCCTAGCAGTTAAGGACTCGGTGTTGTCACGGCTGTGGCTCAGGTGACTGCTGTGGCTTGGGTTTGATCCCTGCCCAGGAACTTCTTCATGCTGTGAGTGTGGCCAAAAAACCCACGACCACCAAGAAGAGTATTTTTTTTTTTTTTTTTGTATTTTTGCCATTTCTTGGGCCGCTCCCACAGCATATGGAGGTTCCCAGGCTAGGGGTTGAATCGGAGCTGTAGCCACCGGCCTATGCCAGAGCCACAGCAACGCAAGATCCGAGCCGCATCTGCAACCTACACCAGAGCTCACGGCAACGCTGGATCCTTAACCCACTGAGCAAAGGCAGGGATCGAACCCGCAACCTCATGGTTCCTAGTCGGATTCGTTAACCATTGTGCCACGACAGGAACTCCAGAATATTGTTCTTGATGTTCTTCAAGTTTCTTGCATTTAAGACTTTGGTAACACCAAGGTTTAGCCTAGGCCTGTAAAACACACAGCTCCAAAAGGCCCTCATTAGCTGGCAAGCTTGGTGGTCATTCCCCTCCCCCTGCCAGGGGGACCAAGGCCCTTTGTTAATGGACCCTGCTCCTCCTGGCAGGCGGACCTTTATTAATGCAAGAATGGGCTTCTCAGGGAGTGTTTCTAGCTCTGCAAAGGTGGAGGGAAAGCAGGGGAAGGGCTATTTGTTGGGAAAGGGATGCCTGAGGTGGGAGCTCTGTAGCAGCACCACCCACTGTGGGAATGGCTGGCACTGGGAAGCACGGGGCGGGGACTCCTGAAGGAGGCTGGGGGTGCTGTTCTGCTCCCGGCCTGGGGAGGGCTCCTGTTAAGATCCTCCATCCCCTTTGTTCTTTCATCATAGGCAAGTGTTCTGAGACCCTGGAACAAACACAACAGCAAAGATAAACTAGGAGCTAACACTGAATGGGCACTGACCATGTACTGGTGGAGTTCAAGGTGATTTGTGAAGGTTATCTCACTGCTCCCTTCGACAGAGGAGGAAACAAGGCTGGGAATGTTAAGGGACCCAGCTCTCCCTTGTGTATTCTGGGCAAATGCTGGCAGACCTGGACTGAAGCCCAGAGCCATGGTCTAAACTTTCCCCACACACTGGAAACTCTCTAGGGACTGTTGTGGAACGATGCTCATCCTGACCTCTGTCAACAAACTGCTGTGGCTCCCAGAGGTGGGGATGTCTGGTGGCTCCTGCCAGTGCTGTAGTTTGGAATGACAGGGGATCATTTCAACACCCAGAGAAGTGCGCCAGGAACCCATGGACTTCCCATTGTTCTTTCACCCCCGCCAGATAGTGGTTGGCTCTGGTGTACTTTGTCCTGGATTTTTGACCTGGAGAGGGCAGTACAAGGACCTGGTGGATTTTTTTTTTTTTTTTTTTTTTTTTTTTGGTAAAAGCAGAACTATGAGGTGGGATCAGGAGACTGCGTGGAACTCTGTTTCCAGCCCATCTCCCTGGGCAGTCTGGGAAGAGAGGCTCCTTCTTAGAGATTTTTGATATCAGGTTTAGTTTTCTAATAAAAGTTTTAGAGGTCCAACAACCGCAGAAGTTCCTGACCATAGCAGTTGGCTGGTTTAAAGGTCAAATCTCAAATGAAATCCAGACTCAAAAGTTGGCATGTAAATCTGATGTCCACATGGCTTGTTGCTGCTTGTGCTGAGAGTTCATTTGTGGGAGTTCTGGGCAAGAGAGAAGACCCAAACCTTGATTTCTGCCCTGGCTTCCAGAAAGATCCCCAGGCTAGCAGAGACCTCTAGACTCTGCTGGACTGCTTCTGTTCGTCCTCATGTGCCCTTGGAGTGATCTGAACTGCTGATCTCATGCCCAGACTAGTGGAAAAAAAATAACTTACAATCTAGAATGCCTTCCTCAGCTGTGTGTTAAAAGAAGCAGCAGCATGGTGACGGAAGAGGCCCCAAAGCTGGAGTCAGATGACTGTGTTTGGGCCCCAACACTCAAGGTTACCTTGCAGGGCTCATGTTACATCTTGGGTCTCAGTTTCTTTCTTTCTTCCTTCCTTTCTTTATTCTTTTCTTCCTTCCTCCTTCTCTTCCTCCCTCTCTCTCTCCTTTCCTCCCTCCCTCCCTCCCCCCCTTCCTTTTCCTTCTTCTTTCTTTCTTTCTGTGGAGAAATACTAGTTCCTGCCCCACCTGCTAACCACATTATTGCGGAGATCAAATAGATCCATGGGTATAATGCTTTCCAAGTAGAAGAGGCTTTGGTGTTGTTAGTTACTCATTTGATGTTGGAAATGAGGGGAAGTGACCAGGAGATAATAGCCTCAGCTCCTTCCGTCTTCAGCAGGAGGCTGGATGGCTTAAAGGCCTTGGGCCTGAGGGAGAAACACCAGCAGAGCCTGGGAAGGAGGGCTCTGTGATTGCTGTCCTCCAGAAAATGCAAAGCATCGGAGTTTCTTTTCCCAGGTTTATGTAAGAGATGGCTCAAATATTGATTCTTGACATCAAAAATATCTTCTTTTTAATATCCATTTATGCATCCTATGGGCTGGATATCCAAAAGCCTCTAGTCTAGCCCTGATTTTGGTACCTGGATCTCATCAGCCCAAAAAGTTTTGGGGGGACAAGGCAGACTCAGCAAGTCCCAGAACAGATCAGCATCTTGTTCTGCAGTGAGTGGCTTCATTGCCTGTGAGGGCCACCCCGCAAGCCCAGTTCCCCTGCCCAGCATGACCACAGGGTTAGAGGGCCTGTCAGACTACACTTAGAAGAGCTGATTCCCAGATCTCCAGGACTAGAGAGCAGTGGAACCCCAGTGCTGGGGATGAGACTGGGGTGCTGGTGCCTTTCCTGTGCTGGATGGTGGAGCTGGTCCCCTGCCCTGCCTCCTTGGGGTGCAGGGGGGGCCTCTCAATGGAAGGCCGCGTGAGCCTTCTGCCTTCCCAGGTGAGGGCCTGAGTCTGTGTAAGGAGGGATGGCTCTACACTCCCAGCTCAGCCCGGGTACCTGCCAGCAGTCCAGCAAAGACTGTTTTTTTTCTGAGTTCATGTCCCTTAACCCTTGACCATCCAGTGGGGCTGCGAGGGACCAAGCTGGGCTGTGGAGAAGGGGGCTGCGGAGCATGCACGGTGATGTTTTCCAAGTATGATCGTCTCCAGGACAAGATCGTGTATCCTTTGCCTGCTGGCTGGTCACCCTTGTGGGAACTTTATGCAGAGCAAGTGCATGTGTTCGTGTGTGTGTGCCTCTGTGTGTATGCGCGTGTGCGCACACACATGTGGCTTTGATCGTGGTCAGGGACATTATGGCATGATATCTTAGTATCTTACTGGCTTATGAATATGGACAAGATTCTGAGCTGCTGATAAAATGGCCTTTCTAAAATTCAGACTCATTTCACATCCCATGAAATCCTTCAAGAGGCCTCCATTGCCCCCAAATTAAAGTCCAGTCTTTTAGCTCAACATGTGAGGCCCTTCACTTGGCCCCACTTTTCCTCTCCAGTTTTCTTTTTCTTTATGGGCCCAGCACTCCGTTCATGTAGAAACAGTTGTGAACAGCCAGGGCTTCAGGCCCACTCTTTTCTTGGTCTTTACATAAGCTGTTTCCCATCTTGAATGTCCTTTCATCCAGGGCTTCTCTACCTGGCTAGCTCTTCCTAGCTCTTTAGGACTGGAAAAAAGTCACCTCCTTCAGGAAGCCCTTCTTGCCTTCCTGGGATTGGGTTAGGCGACCCTTATCTGTGCTGGTCCCACAGTCCCTTGTGTACAGCCCTCCTGAAGCACTTCCTGTAAGATGTTTAAATTACATCTTCACACTGGCTTCTGTTTTCCTGAGTTAAAGGCACGCTATTAAAGGGCAGATACTCTATTGTATTGATTTCCTCAGCCCTTGGCAAGGTGCCTGGCATATGGCTGCCATTTAGAAACCATTATCGGCGTTCCTGTTGTGACTCAGGGGTTAACGAATCCAACTAGGAACCCATGAGGTTGCAGGTTGAGTCCCTGGCCTCACTCAGTGGGTTAAGGATCTGGTGTTGCTGTGAGCTGTGGTGTAAGTCGCAGATGCAGCTCGGATTCTGCGTTGCTGTGGCTCTGGCATAGGCTGGTTGGCTACAGCTTCAACTGGCCTCCTAGCCTGGGAATCTCCATATGCCGCAAGAGCAGCCCTAGAAAAAAAAAGGCAAAAAGACAGAAAGGAAAAAAAAAAAAAAAGAAACCGTTATTGGCTGTGTGTGTGAGTGAGTGATGAATAAAGGGGGGTGGATGTGGGGAAGCTCTAAGGGTAGATGTCCCAGGTTTCCTGGGGAGTTTCCTGTCCCCCTTCCCACAGAGGAGTGGGAGAAATGGAGGTGGGTAAAAGCAGGGAAGCAAAAGTGACAGGAGATTCTGAAATTGAAGAGGCTAAGGAGGGGCCCTGTGGAGAGAAGAGCATGAGTTGGAACTGGAGCCTTTCGGAAGTTCCTTCTTGACTCAACCTCCAGGGTCGGGTTAAGTAAGAGGAAGCTAGGGTGACCCTGGCTCCCATGCTTCAGCTCAGAGGCCTAGGGTGCCCTGATGTCTGACCCCATGGGTGCTGGAGGGGCTCCGGCTCAGAGTCTTGGGTGTAAAGGTGAGGAAACCTTTAGAAAGGACAAGACCATGATGTAGAATGAAGAGAAGGGATGCAAGACATCACAGATCCCCCAGACCCTCCCCTCAGGTCTGCTCTGATGACCTGAGGAATCAATGGAATGACCTTAATTGGGGGTTCCAGCCACTTTTCTGCCAATGCCTGCCTAGCCCCCATCTGCTCCTTGCACCATGTTGCTGTGACGACTGTGGAAGGCATAGGAAGTACCAAGACGAGGCTGCATCCGGTGCAGGTAACCAGGGGCTCTTACCAAGGCTGCAGACTGGCTCTGCCTTGTTGGGCTGAGTGTCACTGCTGGGCAGAGAAGGCACCCTGGACCGGCCACCTCCTGTTCTCCTTGTTGGTGGTGAGGTGTGCGGTGGGGGGGTGGCTGTGAGGCAGAAAGAGGAGGACTTGAGCTTGCAGCTCCCTCCTCCAGGAGGGCACCAAGAGAACCAAGGTGGTACCAAGAGAACCAAGAATCCACTTGGTTCTGGTGGCTGGGAAGGGCAGCTGTGCAGAACTGGATGGAGGAGGGCCAGGGGCCTGTCCTCACCTTGTGCCCAAGTGTGCTTAGGAACCCCCTGCCTTCTCAGATTGAAGATTCCAAATGCTCTCTGCCCCTTGATAGAAGGCCCACCTAGTCCCACTCTCACCTCCTGCCCACAGACCATACAAAGTGGGCTCATTAAAATGGAGGTGAGCAAGGGCTGAGTCAGAGAACTGAGACACACAGGTGTGTCACCAAGGCTTTCTTCCCTATGGCATCAGACACTTAGGGATGGATTGACATCGGGATTGCTTCTGGGAGGAGCAGGCGGTCGTCTGCGGGGTTGTGGAGAGAGGAAAGATGCTCCTAGCCCGGGCAGCATGGAGCCCACCTGGGAGCAGAGCTCTGTGGGCGGGAAAGGTGCTGTTCCCAGTGCTTCTGATTTAGGGAGGTCTTTCGGACACTGCAGTCACAGGAGGTGGCCAAGCCACACCCTCTTCTTAATCTTCCCTTGGCCTTTGGAGGAGACCTGTGGCTTAGATCCTGCTGTCCTCCCTCAGGCCCCTTACGTGAATCTTGGAGCCAGGCCACCAGTAGAGCAAGCTAATTATACTCTTTGCAGGGTGTGGCTTGGACCAGTCCTGTGGGCTCCGAGTGGGTGGGGTGATCCTACCTCACCCCTGTGGCTTTGCTTCCCAGGTAGGAAAAGGGCAGATCGCTAAAGTTGTCCAGCCTGCAGCTGGTGTGAGAGGGTTCATAAGGCCTTGTCATTTTCTTTGAAACAAATAGATGAAAGAAAGAATGAACCATTTAAACACAGGGATCCTGTTTCTACAGTCAGGCGAAAGCCCTCTCTTTCCAATGGTACTGATCCTTATTCCCAAGGCACTTATTCTGGCTCCAGATAAGCTGTAGATTCCACATCCCCTTTATCCATTTGCATCTTTCTCCTGGCTTCTCCTGCCTTGCTCATTTGCCTCCTATCTCCTTGCTCTGTCCGTGTGCAGCTCTTCCTCTGCTCAGTCCCTAATCATGGCCATAGCACCCCGGGCTCTGGCCTGGGCCCCGTCCCTTCCCCTATCCTCACACGCTCCCTAGATGACTTCAGTGCCATCTACTACATGTGAATGCACTCATACAGGTATAGCTTCAGCTTTGACCTCCCCTCCAAGGTCAGACTCCTACTTCCAGCAGCCTACCTGGCATCACCAGATACAGGTCTATTCTCAAACTTAACAAAACCCTATTTTCCCCTAACTTCTTTCTTCCTCACTCTTCCTCCATCTGAGTCAGTAGTAAAAACAGCCAGCAAATTGCTCAAGGCAAAAATCTAGGAGTCACCCAGGATTCTTTTCTCATACCCTACATGAAATCCATCCAGAAGTAATAGCTACGCTCCCTCCAAAATCTACAATGAAATCTTCATTTTTTTTTCAGTTTCCCCTGTCACTCCTTGGTCCAAGCCACCATCCCCTCTTGCCTGGGCCACTTCAGTGTCCTGGTCCCCTATTTCTTCTCTTGCCCCCACAACCATTCCCCACCCAACAGCTCGAGTGGTTTTTTTTTTTTTTTTTTGGCTGCACCTCAGCATACACAAATTCCCTGTCCAAAGATGGAACCCGCACCACAACAGTGACAATGCCAGATCTTTAACTTGCTGTGCCACCAGGGAACTCCCTACCTAGAGTGAGTCTTTAAAAACATCAAGTAGATCATATGACGTCCTGCTGAAATTCCCCTAAAAGCTTCCTATTATCACACCCAGAATAAGAATCCAGGTCTCTACTTTGGCTTATGAATAACTGCATGGTCTGGCTGCTTCCCAGCCCCTCATCAACTTCCCTTAGCTCGGGGAGTTCTGCCCACCCTGGCCTTTCAGCAGCTCTAGCACACCAGGCTTTTGCACCGTCTGTCCTTAGAGCCTTTGTGCTTGCTGTTCCCTCTCCCTGAGATACACTCTTCCCCATTCCATCATGTTATTAAATTCAACTTAAAGGTCACTTTTTCAGAGTGGCTTTTCTGACCTTGTCACTCTGGGCCATGTCATCTTGTACTAATTCTCTGCATAGCACGGACCTCTGCTTGGAATGTTTCTTCTTTGTTTGTCAGTATTTCCCCGACTAGGACGTAAGCTTCATGAACCCAAGGACCTCATCATCCCCCTTCGTCACTCTCTGGCCTGGTTCCTTGTCCACGCCTGATGCATAACAGGTTCTCAGTAAATATTTGTCAAATGAATGACTGCCCGTGCCAGGCGCTGGGGATACAGCATTCTAGCAATAGTACTTGATAGAAGTACCCGGAGAGATTCCCAAGAGATTAAAAAATAATGTGGATGAGAAGAATCTCCTTGTAATAAAAACCTTGCAGGTTTGAATGAAAATTGGTGACATCCAATGCATATAGCACATTCTATATGACACATTTCCCAATTCAGAACTCCCCGCTGGACTTCAGAGATTGCCTGCACTGGAGAATACAGTGGCATTCTAATTCAGAGTAAAATGCATTCATTTGTCTGGTTGGTTTCGGATTGCGGGGTAGTGTAGTTAAAAGAACTTGACATGGGAGTTACCGTTGTGGTGCAGTGGTTAACAAATCCGACTAGGAACCATGAGGTTGCGGGTTCAGTCCCTGCCCTTGCTCAGTGGGTTAATGATCCGGCGTTGCTGTGGCTCTGGCGTAGGCCGGTGGCTACAGCTCTGACTCGACCCCTAGCCTGGGAACCTCCATATGCCGCGGGAGTGGCCCAAAGAAATAGCAAAAAGACAAAAAAAAAAAAAAAAAAGAACTTGACACGGCTTCTGCATTTCCCACACGTGATCGTGAACAGTCTCTTGAATCTCTGGGCCTTCTTCCTCCTCTGTTCAGTGAAAGAAATAGCGCTAATGGTCGCTGGCTCTGATAGTCGCTGTTCTTTAAGGTGTGGTTTCTTCTTAATAATTCCCACTGGCCGACTGCCTACTCTGTGCCAGGTCTGATATTGAGAATTTTATGTCAACAGTCTCACTGAAGCCTCAGCACTGCTCTGGAGAGAAGCACTGGGACGTCCCGAGCATACAGACAAGGCTTAGGGAGGCTTGGCAACCTGGCCAAGGTCACAGTTAGTATCAGTGGCACAAGGAGTGGACTTTGTGCAGGGACTGCCACCCTACTTTGCCAGTCAACGTGGCTTGGCTTCAGTTGAGTCACATAGGCAGCTTGGGAGGGGTTCTGCCAACACTGGTGTCTGTTTCATCTGTCCCTTTTAGGAGAGAATTGCCAAAAGCCATGGCTCGCAGTGTGGCTTCTGCACCCCTGGCATTGTCATGAGCATGTACACGCTGCTTCGGAACCAGCCCGAGCCCACCGTTGAGGAGATTGAGGATGCCTTCCAAGGTACGGGCCTTGGGGCACGGCTCAGGAGGTGGAATGGCAAACAGGGCTCTGCGGAGAGTGGGGCAGGGCCACAGTGGAAGCCAGGAGCAGACCAGGAGTTTGAGGCACTGCCCTTTGAGGGAAGGGCCCAGGCCATCCCACTATGGCGGCCAAGAGGGACTGGAAGCTTGGCCCTTTCTTAATTTGAAGAACACTTGGGTGGTTGGAGACCTGCTGGAGTTTCCTGCCTTAGCATTCATCTTCCTGAGATGTCTTCCTGCCCACACCCTGTGCCAGGATGGCATGGCCTTGAGTGGCTGGTGTGGGAGGAGATCATCTGGGAAGCTGCACAGAAGCTAGTCACCTGGCCTCCTGCCTTTCAGTTTTCATCAGGACAGGATTCTGCAGGGCAAAGGCCATACATGAGGCAGGTGGCCATGAATCTGAGTCTTGGGCGGGAACTGGCTTCCCACTTTGCATTCTGTAAATGGGTCCAGGTGTCTGGACCTGGGGTCTGTACCTCTGAATTGAATAGAGAAGGCTTCCCATTCATTCCTCATGTCAATCCACCATTTAAGCAATCAGCTACATAAAGTCCTGTCCTATGTCAGGGACCATGCAGGGTGTAAGGGACACAGGAATAAAAGACACAGTCCCTACTCCCAAGGAGTTCATACTCTGAAGGGGAGGAGAGTTTATAATGTAGTTTGATAAGTTCACTGATAACACCATGACTAGGCAACATGGGAGCACTTAGGAAGGGCACCTGATTCAGTCTAGGCATTCTAGGAAGTCTTCCTGGAAGAAGTGGTAGATGTTCTGAAGTCAGAGATATCAGCAGTGGAGGTTCATTCCAAGCAATGAAAATAGAATATGTAAAGAGAGCATTTAACTGAGCTGGGAGCAAAGCCTTTACCTACCCTGGGGCGTGCGCTGACATTGCGGCTTTTTCCTTGGCCTGCAGGAAATCTGTGCCGTTGTACAGGCTACAGACCCATCCTCCAGGGCTTCCGGACCTTTGCCAAGGTACGTGGGGGCCCCAGGACAGCAGCGGCCCTGCTCCTGAAGCAGTAGCACTCAGGAATCACAGATGGGAGAGATGCTGAGGGCCTCTGAGATACAGAAATGAAAGATAAGATGGCCAGCGGGTGGGTCCTTCTGCCGCAGGTGCCAGATGTTGGGCTCTGCCATTCTTATTGCAGGGGGCAGGGGGGGACGGCGGTTCTCATCAGTAGCACGGAGACTTTCCTTCCTGGGAGGGTCTGGAGAGCTGGTACCTGGAAGACACCTGCTGCCCAAAAGCTAACTTCCTCGAGGGCATTGGCAGCCTTCCTTGGAGACTGGCATGCTCAACCTATGGCACAGGTGCTGAACGTGGCATTAATGACAGCCCAGCCCAGCCCAGCTCAGTGCTCGCGTCCCTCCTCCTCTCCTGCCCCAGCCGCTTTCTGCACTTGGCACTCTGCTGGGCTTATGAAACTGCTAATTAGATCTCCAGACAGTTTGTGAACTCCTGCAGTGTGTATGTAACTGAGTGAGAAACCGCGGCTGGGGTGCATGGGCATTGATTACATAAACACATACACCTGCCACCTGGCAAGGAGGACGGAGGGCTGGCTTCTTCTCCCCTGGCTTAATACCACCCCCTGCCACCCCCTAGATTTTGCCTGATTCTCCAACTGGGCCAAATGGATCCTGTCTCCCCTCAGACTATCTTAACTCAGTTTGATTCTGGCTTGAGGGGAGTCGTAGACTCCTGTGCCTTTCCATGACCTTTAGAGTTGGGACAACACAGCAAGGAGTTTTGTGTCCAAAGAGCTCAAAAAGGTGGGGTCGGAGATGGGGCCTCTGAGGATAGAAAACCCCACACCTTGGTGAATGCTGCTGATGACAAGGGACCTGGAAGTATGGATTTAAACGAAAACGGCTGACAGCTTAGATTCAGCTCCCATTCTATCTTTTAACTGATTCATGACACTGGGCAAATGTCCTTGTTTCTAAAATGGGGATTATAATGATCCCTGCCTTTCAGTGCTCATGGGAAGCACTTCTTATAAAGCTCTTAAGACAATGCCTGGTGCACCTTAAATTTCCAGTAAATAGCAACGTAAATTATGATACTGGTACATTTCTTCCATTACTCAATATTTGATCTTCATGTATTGCTTAGGCTTCCCTGGATACCAGGGGTCGTTAATTTTGTCCATGTATTTATTTCTCAGGCGGCTTCTCAAAAAGACAATCTAACCAGCCCTCCTAAGTCCCTCAAAAAACAGGGGCTTTTGAGTGGAGCTGGCAATTATGCTCCTTCTGAGGGCCAGCATTTTAGCACTGAAATGGTCCCTGAGTCCACTGTATGGCAGCCCCTCCCTCATTCGAGCTGCCTGGCAGTGTCGTGCAGAGCAGAGCAGAACTGGGTGCTCCAAGCAGCCAAAATGACTGGCACAGAATATGCTCAGAAGCTCATGCATGTTACTCATTGGAAGCCCCCAAGGCCTTTATTCAAAGTGCCTTTTAACTCTTACTTTACACACAATTCTAACAAACTCACTTGTCTAGTTTTCACGGCCATAGCGCACACTAGAGGAGGGTCCACTCGAGGGAGGCAAGAAATGACGACATCCATCTAGCAGCAAGGAAGGAAATGGAGGACCCATAAAAATAAGCATGAGCCCAGCAGTTGCAGCCTACTGAGAAAAGTGGAAATCTCTCTGGGGAAAAAACCCAGCCTTATCCAACCTCCATCAACCTTGGGGGCAGTGACACAAGATTGTACATCACAAGAATTTATGTCATAGACACATCGAGTTATCAAGAAAAAAGATCTAAGTAAGAATGTGCTGGCACTTTAATTATCTGAAAAATCTGCTTCTGTGAAATACATCCTTTCTCACAAGGACCGGGTGAGTAAGGCTGCTGCCTCGCTGTGTGCGGGGTCTAGTCATTCCCCCACATCACTCCCTCTCCACAAGGAGAGATGAGAAGAGGCACCAGAGGGACCCCTCTCTCTCCCCTTTCTGGCCAAATACAAATGGAAGGGCAAGGCAGTCGGGCGAGGCCCCGAATAGACAGAGCCGCTCCCAGAGCCGGTGACGAAGTGGTGACTATAGGCGTGCAGTGCAGGCAGGGCAGCTGCACCTGCAGAGGCTCGAGGCAAGTCTGACAGCGCTTGCAAGTTCTCAAAGGCCACACCTTCGGCCTCCTTGGCCCTCTGAGAACTCCCTTGGGAACACCGGTGTGTTGTGACCCGCCCTTTTGGAAATGTCAACATGAACGATGTCATTTGTGACTGATGTACAGAAGGGCTCTCCCCAGCCTGCTCCCCCCGGGGAGTTGGCTGCCCTGGAAATGGGCTGGGTCTGTGCCTGGGAGTGTTCCCCACTTTAGCCTCTTAGCACAACTCCGTGGTTCTGTAGGGTCTCCTGACGCCCTGAGCTGGGTCTCTGGCCTCCGGCGAGATGTCCTGAGCAAGTCCTTTCCCCAGGTGACAGATCCTCACCTGTAAACTCCCTCCAGAGCCGTGACAGATGGAGAGTGTGAGCTTGCTGGCAGCAAGTGTCTGATCAGTAGTGGTGAGGACACGCCTCTGGCCGCAGCTCCGGTCCTGGACCATCTTTGGCAGGAGCCCCACAAAGACCCAGCTGGGAGGCACCCAGCCAATCCCCACGAACCTGATGGTCTAAAGTAGCGGCCCCGGAGTGCTGCGAGAACCGGAGGGGATTTCTCTCGTGCAGGCTTTCTCAGGAAGCAGAACTGAAGTGGGAAAGTGGGCACAAAGAGATGCTTTGGAAAAATAAGACCGAGCTTTTCTGGAGAAATGGTCTTAAAGTTAAATGTCCCTGCTGCTTTCTGGAGAGGTCCTATCTGCTTATTCTCAAGTTATTTAATCTACATGAACCAAGCGAGAGACAGTAGTTGGAGCAGAGGACTTACCTCTCTGCAGAGGCAGGTGGGATGGGGTGGGGGGGGGGTCTGTTCTTCCCCTTGATGCTGGGACAGGTATTGCATCCAGATTTCACTTGATAGAAATAATCTAGGTTCTGTAGCTTCTGTGAAAACTTTGCAGATATCTGTATGTGGATGTTGGTTATCTCTCTAGGATGGCGGATGCTGTGGAGGAAGTGGGGACACCCCAAACTGTTGCCTAAACCAGAAGAAAGACCACAAGGTAAGTGGGTCCTTCTTGGCCTGGCAGCCTGGGGGCCAGACCTCAGATCCGAGGAGCAGGGGCCTCTGTCCACACACTGGGCAGTCGTGGCTGAAGAGGAGGTGGTTACTCCCAGCCCGAGAGGGTGGCGCATGGGCACAGTAGCCCTGGGTTAAACCTCCTTGTCACCACTTCCCGGGAGCCACCTGCCCCTCCACCAGCCCAGCTGGGGGCTGCAGACCAGCTAGCATGGACAGGGGGCTGGGCCGGCCCCATGGAGCGTTCGAAGGGAGGGGACACTGTATCACCCACCTGTTCCCTTTTCCAGCAGGTCACCCTCTCACCATCTTTATTCAACGCAGAGGAGTTCATGCCCCTGGATCCCACCCAGGAACCCATCTTCCCCCCAGAGCTGCTGGTAGGCAATGCCCCTGGAGCCCGCTTTCTTTCACACCCCTGGAACCTCTGCATCCTCCTTGTCCTGTAGGTTTCAGCCTGAAGTTCTCTTCCTTTCTCTGACACCCGGATGTCAGGTCCCTGTGCCATGTACTCCCACAGGGGCCCGCCCTTCTCTTTCTCACACCTGTCACTCTGAGCACAGCGGGAGGGTGTCTCTGGCACACCACGTAGGGTAACAGGAGCTCCAGAAGGACTTGCTAACCTCCTGGCTAATCTCATGTCTAAGCCCCCAGGCAGGCCACTCTCCTCTCAGTAAGCAGCCCTTTTCCTTAAAAAACAAGGAAACAGGAGAGCTGGGTTCAAAGGACCCGGTCCATGGCCTGCAGCCCTGTCTTAGGGACGCCTCTCACACCCTCTTTCTCAGCTTGGGGGTCCTGCTCTCTCCCTCCAACATTTCCTGCAAGAAACAATCAAGCCACTCTCAGAGTTTCTCAAGCGCGCATTTCCCAGGGGCTGGCGAGCCAGGGAGAGTGGCTTTGCAGCAGGCCCCGGAGTACCTTTCTCTGCATCATGAAACCTTGTAAAACCATCATGGGTTTGGGGGGATTCTCTCCCAGCCTCTACCTCGCCCCCTCCTGGGCATTATAACTGGCCCTCCATTGCTTTCCCTTCTCCTTTTTTTTTTTTTTTTTTTTTTTTCTTTCTGTCTTTTTAGGGCTGCACCTGCAGCATATGGAGATTCCTAGGCTAGGGGTCTAATCGGAGCTACAGCTGCTGGCCTACACCACAGCCACAGCAACACCAGATCTGAGTCGCATCTGTGATCTACACCACAGCCACAGCAACACCAGATCTGAGTCGCATCTGTGATCTACACCACAGCTCATGGCAACGCCGGATCCTTAACCCACTGATCGAGGCCAGAGATCAAACCCACAACCTCATCATTCCTAGTTGGATTCGTTAACCACTGAGCCACAACGGGAACTCCTGCTTTCCCTTCTAACACCCGTCCTTCACCCGTCCGTCTCCTCCTGCACCTCCTGGGACAGTTCAAGTCATCTTGGGGCAGGTGACCTTCGGCAGGTCCCATAACCTTGGTCCTCAGATTCCTCCTTCACCTGTAAAACGCGGGGCTAAGAGTGTCTCCCTGACGGAGGTCTCCTACAGACTGCGAGAAGTAACATGCATAAGAGCCACAACGTAATTCCTGCCTCAGTACCTGGTGTTTCCACTCGCTTCTCCCCCGACCTGTCTTTCATTCTGAATTCAATGTTAAACAAATCACTAGAAGAGTCGATCCCCCTGTGGACTCAAAGTGGCGGTGCTGGGAATGGCACTGGGGGGGTGGGGGGGGGGGAGGAGGGGGCTGTGCAGTAAGCAAACCACCTTTTCCAGAGGCTGAAAGACACTCCGCAGAAGCAGCTGCGTTTTGAAGGGGAGCGTGTGACCTGGATCCAGGCCTCAACCCTGAAGGAGCTGTTGGACCTCAAAGCGCAGCACCCGGAGGCCAAGCTGGTGGTGGGGAACACGGAGCTCGGTGAGGCCAGGCTGCCCGCGTCCACCCCCTGTGGCCCTGTGTCCTCTGTGTGTCCTACGAAAACGGCCTTCTCCTCCTCTGCCTTGTTCCCCATTTCATACGTGGCGGCAATAAGACCTCCTCTAAGGCTGCTCTGAGCATTCACGGAGCTCCTTGTGTCTGTTCTTCGTCTATTCTGACAGAGCCAGCTGTGCGCCAGGAACTCTGGGAGAGCTGGGTACCCAGGTCTCCTGGACAAGAGGGCTTCCCTGAGGATCTCCTAGTCTGAGGCTGGAGGGAGCAGTGAAGGCCAATGTCAGGGCCTGGGCCTGATGGAGACTAGGGGTTCCATAAATGTCACTCACCCCCTTTTTCTGGGGTGATGGGGTAAGGCAAGGGGGAGGAAGATGACCAGGTATGAGTGTGTGTGCATTGCCCATGACCATAGCACCTGCCCCATGGGGCCACCCCTGGGACAGGAGGCCCACAACATGTGAATAGGTCAGGCAATTCCAGGTATGCAGCTCTCAGCCCTGGTGCCTACAGATGCAGGGGCAGAGGTGGCCAGGCCCCTGCTGTCTCCATCCATTTCTAAGCCTGGCCTGGGCCCGTTTCCACTTGGCTGCGCCCCAAGCCCATTGAGGATCCAAGAAGAGGATGGTGGCCCCACCGAGGCCTGTCTCAGAGAGGCCCTGGGGTGGGGGATGTGGTTTTAAGTCCAGCTTGTTGGGAACCCCTGGCTGGGGCTCTGGAAGCAGCCCTGGAGCCCTGGGTTTGGGTTGGTTCTGCAGCCACAGAGAGGAGGGCCTGGCTCAAGTTCATGCTAGGAAAGTGCAGAGCTGGGCCACCTTGTGAGCACAGGTGCAATATCAGTCCCCTGCTGTAGTAATGTGACATGTCAGGATGGCAGGGTGGCCTGTGAGACGTGCCTCAGGTGATAGGATTATGATGGCCCAGGTAGTGCGAGTTAAGGTGGAGAATCTTTGGGGTCCTTTGATATGTGACCTGTTCCTTGCCTTGACTCATGCCATGTCCTGGGCCCAGTTAGATTCGAGGGAAAGGAATTCACAAAGATATTCTGAGCTCCAAGTTAGAAATAATTTCTTAAGGCCACTCCACAGAGCCTGATATGGTGTCGGTGAGGATGAGGTGCGATCCCTGGCCTCGTTCAGTGTGTCAAGGATCCAGCATTGCTGTGAGCTGCGGTGTAGGTCACAGACATGGTTCGGATCCTGCGTGGCTGTGGCTGTGGAGTAGGGCAGCAGCTGGAGCTCTGATTCGACCGCTAGTCCAGGGAACTTCCATATGCTGCAGGTGTGGCCATGAAAAGAACAAAAAAAAGGAGCACTCCATGGCTCTACCCCTTTCTCCCCTAATCACACAGCCCGCGGAGGCTGGGCACAGAGAGGCCCTTGTCAAGATGGGCCACTTACTGCTTCCATCTGCATTCTTTGTCCTACGAGCTGATATTTAAACAGGCCAGACTCCTCGGAGCCTGCGCCACCTTTCAGGGACCCTCCACGGCATATGAGAAGGTGGGGACGATGCAGAGACCTTTCTTTCTTTCTTAACCTTTCTCACTTGCAGCCATGTGCATGGGGCTGGGAGAGGTGCTGTGCTAACTGGGTCTGTCTTTGTAACTTCCCTGGAAGGAGGGACAGAAAGCAGACACAGACTCTGGTCCCACCAAGCCATGTACCTTAAGAACTCAGACAGATGTTGGGGACAGGGAGGCCGACTCGAAGTTTTCTCTTGTAGTCAGTTTTCCTTTTTTGTCTGAATATTAGACTTTCATGTTATTATTATTGTTACATCTCAACTGTAATAATCCCTCCAGTACTGAAAGGTTCTCATTCTTTGCTGTGTAATTTCTTAACATTCCTGTACCTCCTTTTCTTCATCTGTAAACAGAGAAAAATCACAGTTGCTGTGGGGATTAAATGAGTTAAAATATGCAAAGCCCTTAGAAGGGTTCTTGACTTATTTTAATGCCCTGTGTTTTATAATATTGTTGTCATACACATACGCACACACATGCATATGCACACATAGGAGTTCAAGTTCTTCTCATTTGAATTCGATTTTTTTTTTTTTTTGAGAGGAAGAAGAAGACAGCTTTCAGGGCTGATAATGTGGAAACTGCACTTTATCCCACATCTTGTCCTCTGCACCCTCTAATCCTGAGATACCCAAGGGGCAGGTTACAGCTGTGAATGGGTCCTCCATCCTGTGTGCAGTGATGGAAAAAGTGCCCTGGTGATAACGGGCGTTTAATTTGAGGCTTCTTGTTTTTCTCCAGGCGTTGAGATGAAGTTTAAGAATCGGCTGTTTCCTGTGATCATCTGCCCAGCCTGGATCCCTGAGCTGAATTCTGTGGAGCAGGGACTGGAAGGTAAGGGAGGTTTGCCAGGGTCCCCAGAGGGGCTGGGATGTTGGAGACGGTCGCATGGGGAATGGCGGGTGTCAAGAAAGCCTCCCCTCTGGCTCCTGCAGCCACCTGCTTCTTCTGGAGCCGCCCTGCATGGGGACAAGGGCACGCTGACGGCCTTCCTCTGCTGAGTGTCAGCGGGAGAGGGGCTTGAGATTTTCAGTAGTTGTTTTCCATCCTGGCTACTCATTAGAATCACTCATGGGAGTGGGAGTAGGTAGGGGGTGCTTTAAAAAAAAAAAGAAAAGAAAAGCCAGGGCTTCACCCTCAGAGATCTAATTTTATTGAGTTGAGAACCACTGGTTTCAAGGAAAGAGCACTCTGTTTATAGGATCAACAGGCCTGGGGCTGAGTCTTGGCTCTTTTATTAGCTGTGTGGCACTGGGCAAGTCCCTTGACCTCTCTGAGCCTTACTTTCTTTATCCATATAAGGATGTGCATCCTGGTTCAGCCTTAGTGGGGTTGCTGTGACGCCCCCTAGCAGCTGTGTAAGGAAGTGCTTTCCTGCTGTGATGGGGTCGCTGTTATTCTGAGCCTGTGTTGCCAGGTATCTCCTTTGGAGCCGCTTGCACCCTGAGTGCTGTGGAAAAGACCCTGCTCGATGCAGTTGCTAAGCTGCCTTCCCACAAAACGGAGGTGTTCAGAGGTGTCTTGGAGCAGCTGCGCTGGTTTGCTGGGAAGCAAGTCAAGGCGGTGGCGGTGAGTTCCAGTTCATCACAGATGGGGGCGCTAGTCTGGCCTCAGCTGCAGAGCCAATGGGTCTCAAACTTGAGTGCCTAGAATTGCCTGGGGATGCAACTAGAGACTCTTATACTAAGTGAAGTAGGTCAGAAAGAGAAAGCAAATACCACGTGATATCACTTATATGTGGGATCTAAATATGGCACAGATGAACCTGTCTACAGAACAGAAACAGACTCACAGACATGGACAGCAGACTTGTAGTCACCAAGGGGGAGGGAGTGGAATGGACTGGGAGTTTGGGGTTCTTAGATGCAAACTATTACATTGAGAATAGATAAGCAATGAGGTCCTGCTGAGCAGTACGGGGAACTATATCCAATCACTTGTGATGGAACTTGATAGAAGATAGTATGAGAAAAGGAATGTGTATTTGTGTATGACTTGGTCACTTTGCTGTATAGCAGAAATTGACAGAACACTGTAAATCAACCATAATAAAAATTTAAAAACAAAAGAAAAAAGAATTGCCTGTGGGTGCTTGTTAAAAAGACGGATTCCTGGGTCCCACCCTCGGAGCCCAACATCAGGTCTGGGATGGCGCTCAGGGATCAGGTTTTTAACAAGCTCCACAGGTGCCTCAGAGGAAGGTGGCCTGTGGGCCACCCTGGGAAACACTCGTGCTGTGACTCAGTTGTTACCCCTAAGGTTGGAGAGATGGAGCCACCTGTCTCCTTCTTGAACTTGGCCGAGGCTGCCGGCAGGTGGATGAGAGAAGAGTTAGGGAGAAGCCAGACTAGGAAGGGGGGCTGCCTTTCAGAGTTGGGAGGAGAACCAGAGGCGGATGCCCGAGAGGAGGGAAGGGGGTCCACTTGTTGACTGTTTGCCATCAGCCTTCAGACTAGTCCCTAGAGTCCCAGTGTTTAGACGGCATCGCAGACCTGGCGCCATTTGAGTCTCACAACCGTGGATGGCGTTGCGAGGAAAGCTGGCCCTTCCATTCTATTTTTATTGCTGCTGTCTGAAATTTGAACAAAAACCCAAAGCAAAACAGCTGACTCCTATCCCCCTCCCCCTTCTCCTAGCACCTGCCTCTTCCAGTTATGGATGGGTTGTAGATAAGGATGTATAAACCCAAAAAGCTCCACTGAGTTCCCCGGCTCTGTTGCAATCCACTTCTGGGAAGAATTTTTTTTTCCTGGATCAACTGATTTTCTTCCTCTTTTCTACTAATGGGAACCCTGTGTCTAATTCTCCCTATATTCCTTGCCAAGGAAGCTCAGTTAGAACAAACTGTTCATCCTTAAGGCTTCCTCCTCTTTTTCCTTGATCTTTGTCTTTTATTTCCCTTTTTACTAACTCTCTATGGCCTCTGTGATAAACCGCCTCAACCAGAAAACCTCAGTAAAAGTTGGGTGAAACCAAACAAGGAAACAGATTTAAAGGGGCTGATCCTAGTTTACCAACAGGTAAATTTCAGAGTCCCAGGCATTGAGATCTCAAGTTGTGTATCTTGCCCCCCTGCCCTAGTTCTTTTTGTGCTGATCGTGTGTCTGCAGGGGGTGGGGGACCTCAGGGCTCTCCTTCAGTGGGTGTCCCCCACCTTCTGTGTGGTTGGGAGCCAGCTGTGTGAGCAGGGGTGTCCTGGGTGGACTCTCACACACTTGCTCTGCTTGTCCTAGTCCATCGGAGGGAACATCATCACCGCCAGCCCCATCTCCGACCTCAACCCTGTGTTCATGGCCAGTAGGGCCAAGCTGACCATCGTGTCCAGAGGTGAGCTGCCTCATGGAGAGGTCAGAAAGAGGGCCTGGGGGAGGGGCAAGTGGAATCTCACAAGACAGGTCACTTTCTGGAGAAACGGAGCCCAGAGTTCAGTGATGCAGCTTTCCTAAAGTTCAGATTCTTGGCAACTGCAAGGGAGATGCACTGAGGTCTGGGGCCAGGGGTGTGGACCATCACTTTACTAAGAATTCACAGAAGACCCGGCATTGTCACTGCTGTGGTTTATTGGGTGGTGCAGGTTCGATCCTTGACCTGGGAACTTCTGCCTGCAGATGCCTTACCTACAGTGTGCTGGGGCCAGAATATGCCACTCACCATAGCTGATTGCCACGTTTGCAGGGAATCTGAGCATTTGTTAAACCCGGTCATAATTATTTAATTTGTTTAGAGCCACACCCGCAGCATATAGAGGTTCCCACGCTAGGGGTCGAATCAGAGCTATAGCTGCTGGCCTCCATCACAACCACAGCAATGCGGGATCTGAACCGCTTCTGTGACCTACACCACCACTCATGGCAGTACCAGATCCTTAACCCACTGAGGGAGGCTGGGGATTGAACCTGTGTCTTCATGGATACTAGTTGGGTTCATTACCCGTGAGCCACGAGAACGCCAAACACTGCCATTATTACAGATTAAACTCTATGACCTCACAATGAAATAAATTACGTTAAAAACAAAGGTAATAAATACTCAAAATTCACCACCTCCTAATTATTTTCCTTCATTTTATTATCGTCCACGCCCTTGAGGTTATTTCCATTTATTATGTGTGTAGAGTGGGAATGCTACGGAATGGTGTTCTCCGGAGGGTCTTCCCTTTCTAGAGGGTCCCGAAGGCAACCTCCAGGTTTGATGACTCTTTAGCCAACCATATTCCACTCTGGACAGTGAGTTCCAGGGTAGGGGGCTCTGGGACCTAGCACAGAGTCTCCTTGTGCCTGTGACTGTACTTCGGCAGGAGGCTGGAGAGCACCATCAGCAAAGAGAAAAGATGCTCGGGGCAGAGGAAACCAGGCGCACATGTCCAGAGCCTCCTCGCAGGGGTCACGCGGGACACGCTCAGTTTCCTCAGTAATGAGTTGAGTTGTGACAACACACAGAAGGGGTGGTCTACCAGGGCTGCTTGTGAGACCCTCGGCACCTGATGATGGCTTTTACTGGGGGATGGTCACGTAGCTCTGCCTGGCACGTACCAGAAGTCCAGACTCCCAGAACGAAGGCAAGATGTTCAGTATAAACATATATATTTAATATAAGCATGTATTATTTGTATAGGCATGTTAGGCACAGTGAGCTCTTCTTATTAGGGGACGGTGGGATTTCATCTCCTGAAATCCAAGTTCCCAGAGGACAGCCAGGGGCCAGCCTTGGAAGCAGGCCTTTCAGAGGACAGCAGGTCTGCTGCATCAACCCTGTGCTACCCTCCTTCCAGTTTCACACTGAGCAATGTTGCGCTGGTAGCTTGACATTGGCCGCGGTAGGAGAAACGAGCACATGCCATGCATCGGGGCTTTTGCTCAAAAAAAAAAAAAAAAAAAAAAAAAAACCTGAGTATTAAACAGTCACCAGCACAACATGGATTTCAGAGGGAGCCCCTAGGCCCCCGTTGTGCCACCCGCTCCTTCTGACTGTGGGCATCTGAGACCAGGATGGAAAATTCCACAGACGGGCTGTATTATGCTTTCTCATGCTGGTCCCTCTTCATCTCCCCTCTGTGCAGGCACCAGGAGAACAGTTCCAATGGACCACACCTTCTTCCCCAGCTACAGAAAGACCCTGCTAGGTCCGGAGGAGATACTGCTTTCCATCGAGATCCCCTACAGCAGGGAGGTGAGACGCTGTCAGAAACATCCTGAATCACGGCTACTCCTGCCAGGCCCCAGACAGGGAGAGCAGAGTCTGCTGCGGGGACCAAACCTAGCATTTCTCCACTTGAACATGGATGTTCTTGTCTCTGAAACTTGCCTTTAGCCAACCATATTCCACTCTGGACAGTGAGTTCCAGGGTAGGGGGCACAGGACATGGACCGTGAAGCCAGACAGGTAGATGTGATCCTGAGTGAGTCATTTATCTTTCTGAGCCCCCAATTTCCACATCTGTGAAATGGGTGAGTGTTACTGACCATGCAGGTTCTTGTGAGGACTGAAAAGAAAGAACTCCTGTGCTTCCTGGCAGACGTCTGGGAGCCGGTGGAGATCACCAGCTGGTAGCTGGTGACAGTTCCAAGAACACAATCAGCTCTTGAGTATCCCTGCCCCAGGTGTCACAGGATGAAATTGTGGGTTTTACGTGCTGGGTGGAGAAGCTGCCCGAGTCAGGTCCTCCCATGCTGACCTTGGGCTTGACCGGGTGTTTTTTCACGGACCCCTTTCTGGGTTGGCTTGGATGGGTTTCTGCTTCGCAGGTGGGTTTTCTGGTCTGTCGGGACAGGTCCAGGCTCCTCAGGCTGCCTTGCTCTTGTTCCTGGGGGTTTGTGGCGTCCTGAGCTGGTGTGGTTCTGTCCCACACATTCACTGTGGGTCTTTAGAAAAGTGATCTGTGAGAGGGTATTAGGGATTTTCCATAGCTCATCCTTTAGCGGCGTTATGATGCTTGTTTGCCCTTCCTGGTTTTGACCTCATTAATGAGACTGCTAATTAAATGAGAGCATTTACATCCATGAGGTGATTTCTTAATGATGTTCCAGCTTGTCCTTATAGACCACTTTGAACAAGGATTCCCAGAGTTTTTGTATTTCACAGATCAGTGGATTTTTTTTTTCTTTTTTAATTATGAGATGGAGAAAGGAGGAGGCAAACGGCATAGCACTGCCCAGTTTTTATTTTGCCAGGAAGGGACATTAACCAAAAAACATTTCATAAATGAAAGGAGGTTTTAATACCCAGACTTAGGAAGGCTTTCCCAGGAAAGAAGAGCAGATGACCCGACAGTGACTTTGCATGAACCCTGGTGGGAATGTCACTGTGGGCTGGTGAGCAGCTGGAGCCTCTGTTCCAGAACTGACTTCAAGTTCTGGGCTTGTTGCCCCAAGGCCGTGTAGACACTGGGAATCTGGATGAGCTTTGTCCTCTCAAGAGGTCTCTGTGGCTTCTTCAGCAAGAGCCCAGGGTCATCTCGGCCCTTAACTGTGGGCCTCCTTGTTGCTCCAACAAACCTTTCCGTAAAGCTCCCACCTTGGGTGTTACTCAGAACTTGTGGTGCCAGGGTGAGCTCAAACCTCGAGCAGAATCTGGCACTGATGGTTCTTACCTGGAGAGTCACTCACGCTCTCCTCCTGCCCCTGAAGACAGCCCAGCTTGGACCCAGGAGGAAACGTACGTTCAAAGCACAAAGGCAGCTGTCATTTCACAGTGAGTCTTCCTTTCAGGAAACATGATTTCTAACTGTAGCCAATAGGTTTGCAGGAGAGACAAATCACAAATCTGTGAAGGCCACCAGCTGAAGTTATGTTTCAAACAGCCTTTGGCATCTCTCTGCACATGCCCGAGAGGTGGTCAGGCAACAGAGGCTTCGGCACAGCCCCAGGGAGGCTGGATGGACATGGCATTGGGAGCCGAGAGGGGGAAGATGTGGGGGCTGAGCCGGTCTCTGAGGAGCCTTTGTGGAAGCACCTTTCCTCCTCCAGCTCTTTGCTCGAGAGCACCCAGTTCTCCGGGGTCCCTGACTTCCCATTTTCCTGGCTGACAGGCAGAAATGTTGGCCCTTTCCCAGCTTCTGGGAATGCTATCTGGAACTTTGAAAAAGGTGGTAGTTATGCCTTGACCTCTGACCCCTACCACCAGATCTTTGCTGCTCTGTGATGGTCCCACCACTTCCCCTCTGCTCCCCTCCGCTCCCCTCCCACCCCTGCTTCAGGCCCACCATGTGCAGTCCTTGCAGAACAAGGTGGGAAACAGGTACTTTTATTTTTAGGGTGAGTTTTTCTCAGCCTTCAAGCAGGCCTCCCGGAGAGAAGATGACATAGCGAAGGTGACCTGTGGCATGAGAGTCCTGTTTGAGCCAGGGACCACACAGGTAAAGGAGCTGGACCTCTGCTACGGCGGGATGGCGGACAGAACCATCTCAGCCCTCAAGACCACGCGGAAGCAGCTGTCCCAGTAAGGGCTAATGGCAAAATTCAATTGCTGCCACAGTGGTGTTGCTGCTGATTACATTGCTGCTGCTGTGCTATTAGCATTGCTACTACTGCTGCTATTATTGATACTATTACTGCTTACTGCTGCAGCTGCAACTACTGTTACTATTGCGATTACTGCTGCTGCTTCTGCTACTACAGTTACTCCTGCTGGTGCTACTCCTCTTATTTCTGCTACTGCTGTTACTCCTGTTCTACTACTACATTACTGCTATTCCTGCTGCTCCCCTACTATGACTAATGTTGTTATTGTGGCTATTTTACTATTATAGTTACAACTGCTCGCTCTTTTGCTAATACTAATACCAATACCAATACTAATACTGCTGCTACTCTTGGAATTACTACTACTTGTGTTGCTGTTGTTACTATAATGCTACTACTATTACTATTATTACTACCGTTATGGCTATTACAACTGTCACTATTGCAACTAATACAGTAGCCACTGTGACTACAAATAGTAGTATTGCTACTGCTGCTGCTACTTCTGCTCTCAGTAGTAGTATTATTGGTGCTCTTCTCCTATTTCTATTATTACTTCTGCTTCTATTGCAATGACTCTTATTCCCATAACTACCACTATTACTGCTTCTGTCACTGCTAGTATTACTGCTACTAGTATTTCTGCTATTTTATTGTTGTTTGCCATTACTGTTACCACTCCTGCAGTATTACCACAGCAGCTACTGTTACTATGGCTACTATGGGGAAGCAGTTGTAGCAACCACTTTGCAGGCACTGTTCTATGTAATCCATCACCTTATGGGTAGATAAAGCTTAACTTTTGAGTTTGGCTCCTTGGTTCCAGTTCTTGGTTCCAGCACTTGCCAGATGGGTAATATAAGTCAAGTTGCTTAATTTTATCATGTCTCAGTTTTCTCATTTGTAATTTGAGTATAAAAATTTTCCCTACTCTGCCTTTATTTTAAATTAAAAGTGATGTTTCATGTAAAGCACTTAGGATATTGCTCAGTGCCTTGGAAGAACTCCGTAGATTGAACTATTATTATTTTTGTGGTCTTTTAAAAATTGTATCTCTCTCTTTTTTTTTTGTTCTTTTTCGGGCTGTACATGTGGTGTATGGAGGTTCCCAGGCTAGGGGTCCAATTGGAGCTGTAGCACCAGCCTACACCACAGCCACAGCAATGCTGGATCCAAGCTGCCTCTGTGACCTACACCACAGTGCATGGTAACACTGGATCCTTAACTCACTGGGTGAGGCCAGGGATCGAACTTGTGTCCTCATGGATCTTAGTCTGCTTCGTTAACTGCGGAGCCATCACGGGAACTCCAAAAATTGTATCTATTTTTAAAGAAGAGGAAACTGAGGCTCAAGAAGGTTAATAACTTGCCTAAAGTCACATAACTACAAGTATTGGAGCCGCATTTGGAGCGGAGGTTCATGACTCCAAGGCCCTGTGCAAAGCACTGCACACCAGTGATTCCGAGAGCTAGATGGGAACGCTCTCCCACGGCCTGCTCTCTGGCAGGTTCTGGAATGAGAAGCTGCTGCAGGACGTGTGTGCAGGCCTGGCGGAGGAGCTGTCCTTGCCCCCAGATGCCCCGGGGGGCATGGTGGAGTTCCGGCGCACCCTTTCCCTCAGCTTCTTCTTCAAGTTCTACCTGACTGTGCTTCAGAAGCTGGGCAGAGAGGACCCAGAGGATGTGAGTGTGGGGGCTGGGCAAGGCCAAGACTCCCTGCAGCGCTTGTGTTGAGGGACCTGGGAAGCTGGCCTGGGTGAGAGTGTGCTGTGGGCCAGGTGGCAAACGCTCCTCTCCTCTGGACGCTTAAGCACAGAGGAGCAGGGACCAGGGACCAGGGACACAGCCTAGGGAGCCTCACAGTGTTGGGGGCCAGCCGAGTGGGTGAGAGACAGAGCCCTGGGCTGTGAGTCAGGGATGTGGGTTCTTTCCTGGCTTGTCATGACATTGAGTGAGAACTTGAAGAGGTCACAACTCTATGTCTCAGCTGTAAAATCTGGGGGCAGGTAGACCAGATGATCCTTCCAGCAGCATAGCTGATACAACTGTGGTTGTGTACTTAAAACAGAAACAAACGTAATGTGACAAGAATGTAAGCTGGGGCCACTACAGCTGGGGGTGTGGGTGGGGTGGGGGTGGGGGGATGTGCATTCAGCAGAGGCTAAGGTTGGTTCACCAGCAAACACTTATTTTGCACCTTTTACATCATAAGATTGCACCAGGCGCTGGGACGGAACAGGGTCAGTCAAGGCCGGCCTGATGTGACAGCTGAGGAGATAGAGTTGGGGTGGGGGGGGGCACAAAGGAAAGAAATGTTCACAGCTTTGGGGACAGCAAAGTGACATCCCTCTTTAATAAACATTTCCAATACTCATTTTTTTGATTATAGAATTAATAAACTTATGGAACTCTTTAGAAGGACAGAAACATAAAGAAAAATTAAAATTACTCTCAGACCCTACAGAAAACCACTGCTAATATTTTTGCTTATTCCTCTGATCTTTTTCTTACATCTGTCTGTCCATCCGTCTGTCATCCTGTTTTTCTGCCCCATCTCTCTCTTTCTATCTGTCCTTCCATCCATCTAGCTATGTATTTGTCATTATTCTATCTTCTGATCTGATCCTATCATTTTCTGAACAGACTTGGGCTCCTGCTCTATATGGAGTTTCATGCCCGTCTTTATTCTGTCGAGATTATGTTGGGAATATTTCCGACATCAGGACATATTTTCCTCAGTCTTGAGGAGAAAAAGGACGACTTTTCCAGGAAGGCTGGGGAGAAGGATGTTTCTGATAGAGCAGGAAGCAGGAACGCGGGAGGTAGGGAAGCAGTGGTGCTGGAAGAGACACTGTCAGAGCCCACATTTGGATGCTGAGATAGATCCAGCCGTTCCAGAAGGCATGCACACGAGGAGAGGAGAAAGCTGTTATTTTTATCATGTGGGGACAACCGAGGGTGGGGACAGTGATAGAAGCAGTCACAATCACCTCTGCTGCCTTCTCTCCACAGAAGTGTGGTAAATTGGATCCCACCTACGCCAGCGCCACCTGGCTCTTTCACAAAGACCCTCCGGCCAATGTCCAGCTTTTCCAAGTGAGTATGGACGGTAGATGGCTCATATCAGGGGTCCTTGCCGGCCACCTCGGGTGATGCTGACCATTGGAGAAAGACCGACTTGCATTGTATGTGGGCGCTTGCAGCTCTGTACCATTGTGCATAATTATCCAGTGAAGAAAATGGGAATTACATTAATGTCAGTGAAGCTGTTTCTCCCCTTGCTCACTTAAATTTTTCTCATGGGATTACTCTCATCTTCACTTGCTCTTTAAAGAAAAAACCTTTTTTTCCCTTTCTCCTTTTCTGGTTCCTGTGTGGGGCTAATATGCAAAGCCAGGAGTTCCCTTGAGCAGGTAAACAAAAGAAAACAAAATTTTATTTATTTATTTATTTATTTATTATTATTATTATTTTTTTTTGTCTTTTTTTGCTATTTCTTGGGCCGCTCCCGCGGCATATGGAGGCTCCCAAGCTAGGGGTCCAATCGGAGCTGCGGCCGCCAGCCTACGCCAGAGCCACAGCAATGCAGGATCCGAGCCGTGTCTGCAACCTACACCACAGCTCACTGCAACGCCGGATCCTTAACCCACTGAGCAACAGCAGGGACTGAACCCGCAACCTCATGGTTCCTAGTCGGATTTGTTAACCACTGCGCCACGATGGGAACTCCTGAAAACAAAATTTTAAAAGATAACTTTTTTTTTTTCCAAACAACTTTTTGAGAGGCACTAGGTCAAAGGTCAGCCTTTCCTGTAAACGTTTTGGATTTGGTGGGTCACGTAGTCTCTACGGCAATTCCTTAACTCCATTACTGTAGCACAAAAGGAGCCAGAGGCAGTAATAAATAAATGTGTGTGGCTGTGCACCAATAAAACTTTATTTATAAAAACAAAAAGTGGGCCAGATTTGACCTGTTATCCACAGTTTGTAGAACTCTGCTCTAGAATGTCATGGTCCAAAGTGTGACCTCTGGGCCTGACTGCCAAGACTTGAATCCAAACTCTGCCATCACATAACCATGTAATCTTGGACAATTTACTTTCTCTCTGTGCCTCTTGGGCAAGTTAATTATGTCCAGCTGCAAATAATGGTTCCTGTTTTACATCATGGTTTTGAGAATTCAATGGGTTAATAAAAGTAAATAGCTTAGTTCCTGGCAGATAGTAAACTCTCAACAAATACTAGCTATCAGTGTTACCACTTTGAAAAAATACAAAACAGAATTTTATTATAAACTGAATACATTTTAGAACATTTTGAAAAATCTAGAAAAACATAAAGAAGAAAATAAAAATCACTCTAAATCCTACCTCCAGGAGCAAATCATTAGGGTATGTTTGTTTATTTCTTTCTGTTTTTTTTCCTATGCATATACAGACATATTTATAATATATAACATTTTTTTTTTCCTATAGAGTTTGAATCATTATACACACAATGGTATATGTCCTGTTTTTACGTTTAGCATGAGCATTCTTTCCTGCTAATGAAAATTCTTCAAAAGTATGTTTTAATAGTTGTGTATTCTTCCACCCCATGGGCACAGCAGAGATTACCCCCAACAGATGGACATTTAAGCTCCTTGTTTGGTTCCTGTATACAGTCAGCCTGCTGTGTCTGTGGATGTGGAACCCATGGATGTGGGGGAACCAATTATACGACCCTGTTTTATATAAGAGACTGGAACGTCTGTGGATCTTAGTATCCGCAAGGGCTTCTGGAACCAGTGCCCATGGATACCTGGGATGACTCTATGGTGGTCCTAGGACCACCCTTCTCCGTGACCTCTTACCTGCTTATGTTTCCCTCACCCAGTGCCCCTCCCGCCTCCTCCATTCTCCTGCCTCACATTTGCTTTGGCCTGAAGCTTTTACAGCTCCCCTGGGCCTGTAGGGGGCAGTGTCATCTGCAGCTCAGCCTGACTGGTGCCCTGTTGTTCCAGGAGGTGCCCAAGGGTCAGTCTGAGGAGGACATGGTGGGCCGGCCCCTGCCCCACCTGGCCGCGGCCCTGCAGGCCTCTGGGGAGGCTGTGTACTGTGACGACATCCCTTGCTACGAGAATGAGCTGTTCCTCCGGCTGGTCACCAGCACCCGGGCCCACGCCAAGATCAAGTGCGTGTAGTAAAAACACCTGGGGAGGAGGGTGTGGGGAGCACCTGCCAGGCACTGGCGATGCCATGACAATTAGCCTCCCCCAGGGCCTCCTGGTCCAGAGAGGGGCATGGGGACTCATGTTAAAGCCAGATGGGAGAGGAGCAGGAGACATGAGGGGCTTGGGAGTGCCCGGGAGGGTTGGGGGGTGATGCTGGAGAGGTAGGCAGGGGCCAGACCAAGAAAGCCGAACAGGGACACTACACTGGCCCGGAAAGCAATGGGGAGCTGCTGAAAGGCCTCTCTTAGATCTGCACTCTGGATATTGGCCTAAACTTCAGGGCAAATCTTTAAGAACTTGAGTGAGCCCTAAAAGGAAGAATGAGCCCGAGTATGTGACAGCCTTGGCCTTGAATACCTGTTCCAGTGCTTTCCAACTGTGACCTTGGCTTGTATGCTTATTAAGGTCTCATTTTCCTCATATGTAATAGCTTATTTGTTATTCGTTTTTTGTTTTCTGGGTTGTTTGTTTATTTTTTTTGAGGATCAGCAATAGTGTCCACAAAGGACCCAGTAGAGAGTGGTCACCTGAACCTCTCTGTTGAAGTTGAGAGCTCAAATGACAAGAATCGCCACCTCTATGATGACAATGATGTTGATGATAAAATGCTCATATCACACTTATTTATTTATTTATGTTTTTAGCTTTTTAGGGCCGCACCCGTGGCGTATGGTTCCCAGGCTAGGGGTCGAATCGGAGCTACAGCTGCTGGCCTCCATCACAGCCACAGCAAGGCCAGATCCGAGCTGCATCTGTGACCTACACCACAGCTCATGGCAACGCCAGATCCTTAACCCACTGAGCGAGGTCAGGGATCGAACCTGCAACCTCATGGTTCCTAGTCAGATTCATTTCTGCTGCACCATGACGGGAACCCCGTACACTTATTTTTTTATTGCAGCCTGGTTTAAAGCATTTTACATGTATTGGCTCATTTATTCCTCACTGAGTGGTTCAGGAAGGGCCCTAATGTCCTGATTCTGGATGCGTGTTTTAGTCAGAGCTCTCCAGAGTAAATGCTACTCACTGTGTGTCGGTTCCCATGTACCTGGAGACCAGAGCAGGGCGTTGTGCAAGGTCCATGGGTCGGACCTGTCCTATACATCCTGTATCCCCTGCAGCACCCAGCACATTGGCCTGCATATGGTAAGCATTTTATTAACCTTGTCAGAATAGGCTACGATAAGATAGGAGAGAAAAGGAGGTATAAAAGGGAGGAATCGGGGTGGAGGAAAAACCGTGTCAAAAAGAAGACAAGATTATCCTGCTCGGTGAGTGGTGGTTTGTTTGTTTTTAAAGATGAAAAAAAATTTTTTCCCATTTAGGTTCCTCTGAATTCTTTTGTAAAAATGTATTTTATTGAAGCATAGTTGATTTACAATGTTGTGTTAGTTTCTGGCGTATCACAGAGTGATTCAGTTATACATATCTATAATAGTTTGTGTCTGCTAATCCCAAATTCCCAATCCATCCCTCCCCTACCCCCTATCCCCCTTGGCAACCACAAGTCTATTCTCGTCTGTGAGTCTGTTTCTGTTTTGTAGGTAAGTTCATATGTGTCATATTTTAGATTCCACATATAAGTAATATCATATGGTATTTGTCTTTCTCTTTCTGGCTTACCTCACTTAGGATGTTCATTTCTGGTCCCTCCATGTTGCTGCAAATAGCATTATTTCATATTTTTTAAACTGAAGTACGGTTGATTTACAATGTGCTAATTTCTGCTGTACAACAAGATGATTATACACATATACATGGGGTTATACACATATACACATATACATGGGGTTAGCAGATGCAAACTATTATGTATAGAATGGATATTTCATTCCTTTTTATGAACGATGAGTCTTCCATTGTGTATTTATACCACAGTCTTTATCCATCCATCGATGGGCATTTAGGTTGTTTCCATATCTTGGCTATTGAGAAGAGTGCTGCAGTGAACACTGGGCATGGATCTCTGAATTCTATCAGTGGACCCTTTGAGGGTATAGATCCCCATGCTAGATGATAGTATCCGTTCTTCCTGTGAGGTGATGGATGGTATTGGATGGGGAACTACAAAGAGCAAGCTACATAAGATACAAAAATACAGCTGAAGATCACAAATTTTCTCTCTTGGAAAAACTGCTGATATGTAGGGTTGAAGTGTGGCATAGTTCAGCATTTTGTCCAGTGGCAGGTCATCTTGCTTCAGTTTTCTCTCCTGGCTCTTCACACTTCTCTTTCTTGTAGGTCCATTGATATTTCAGAAGCTCAGAAGGTTCCAGGGTTTGTTTGCTTTCTCTCTGCTGATGATATTCCTGGGAGTAATGAAATTGGAATTTTTAAGGATGAAACAGTCTTTGTAAAGGATAAGGTATGTCTGGGATTTTTTTTTTTTAAACGTGAAGTTAGTGGAATTTGTTTTCATTCTTGCAAATCTCTAATCTTGAAAAGATGATACATTTGTACATATCTGTGGCCATCCCCCAATTATCCAGTATTGGGGACAAGCAATAAAGAGATAGAATATGCCTGGTAGCACTTTTACTTTTGACTTAATGTTTACTTATTTATTTAATTGATGACTGCTTCTTATACATAGTATAAGATGTAGTAGGATGACTACATGCCAAAGTGGCATTCAAAAAAGGCCAGGGACTGTTTTTTAGCTAACAATCAGTTTTTTTAGGGCTACAATGTTAAGCTCCTTTAGTCAAAGAAAATAAAAACAAATTAAACAAACTAACCAGAACAGAAATTACAATACTGCTACTATGTGTATTGATAATTCATTTACATGAAAGTTTATCTATTGATTTCAACTATATATGGAGTTCTTAAAAACTTTTTTAACCAAACATTCAAGACAGCTGCTACAAAAATTCCTATACTTATAGGATAGCTGTAAGACATTTGTTTTATAGTTTCAATATAGTTCAAATGTTGCAAATTAGAGGCGGATAGGTGTTTCTAAAGGACAAATTCAATTTATTGTTGATATAAAAGTGAGGGAGAGAATGAAAAACTGTAACTCTGAGATACAAGGACTCCAAAAGGAGAACATTCAATAGAAGACAAATTGCTTTATAAACTTCAAGAGCCTCTAAGATCATAACGAGCACCAGAGTTAGTGAGAATCAGCCAGGCTCAACAACCACTATGCTAACCAATTCAGTCAGTAACTTAATTGGGTTCCTGTTGTCATAAATTTCATATTCCAAAGGGATGAGGTAGATAATTTTTTTTTATTTTTAGGGAGATGTTGGAAAAAATGATTGATGAAGGAGATCCATTAAGTTTTTATACAAACTGAATTTATTTAATGGAAAGAAAACAATAATCATTAATTATTCTATAAATCTAACAACCAGCAAAACTGGTCATCAAGTCTAAGAATCAGTATTTGGGAACTACTGCTTTAGGGCATCTAGATGACATGTAAGACATGATTGCTGCCTTTGAGAAGCTTTTGGTATAAATCTGAGAAACGGAAGATAAAAGAGAGTGGGGTGGTAGAAAGAAAATAAAACTGGAAGTCAGGGGCTCAGATTTAGTCATGGTCTAGTACCAAGCCACTTGTGCCTTGCCATCTGGGTCTCCATCTCTTCATCTGAGATGAAGAGTTGTAGGGTAGATCTGAGTTGACAGATGCATGTCACCAGGCCATACCCTCCATTCTGCTGCTCATGGCAGACATCACCAATCAATTGCCACATTTTATCCTGGGCAGCTTCTCAACAGGCTGCCAGTACCATCATAATTGGCCTTTGGGATAAAGAGCATTTGCCATCCTGATACTAGTTATCTCCAAATCCTATTCCAGTTCTACTCATTCTAAACATGTATGAAGAAGCACATAACCCCAAATAGGAAGATAAGAAAATGAAAAAGCCCCAGGACACTCCTGAAATGTACCTTAAAAATTGTGGGGGCAGGACTTCCTTTGCTTTTTTGAACAATCCAAAATAATTCGCTTCATGAGGAGCGTGTTAATGTTCTTTAACAGTCTGGCTCTGTTCCCAGGTGACCTGTGTTGGACACGCCATTGGTGCTGTGGTTGCCGACACCCCAGAACACGCACAGAGAGCTGCTCATGGGGTGAAAGTCACCTATGAAGATCTTCCAGCCATCATCACAATTGAGGTAACTGAGTGTGGAGAGAGATGAGCTACCTGTCCTGGGAGGCACCTTTATTAGGATCCCCTAGAGGAGATTTGAGCAGCAGGTGGGATTTGACCGGGCAGGTTTTTAAATCTCCCCCTGCCCTGCCATGGTGTGGTCCTATGACTCCTTCCCCATCCTGCTCCTAGACTCAGTTCACCAACAGCCAAGCTGAGTCCTTCCTTTCCAGTTTCAGTTTCAGCTGGTTCCTTAAGAAATTCTTTGCTTTTCCTCAAGATCCATAGGGTTGCACGTCTATATCTGAGGAAATGGAGTAATAGGACACCTTGGGATACAACTGAGCTTACTTGAAGTCTGGATAAGAAACTTAGAGAGATGCCTAAGGTGACTTTTGTGAGGAGAGAGAGATAGTAATCCCAAGAGCTTCTCTGCCCCATTCAGAAATCACCTTCCACCCCTAAAGCCAAGTCACTGAAGCTTCTTTTTAATCCCCAGGATGCTATAAAATACAATTCCTTTTATGAGTCTGAGCTGAAGATTGAGAAAGGAGACCTCAAGAAGGGGTTTTCGGAAGCAGATAATGTTGTTTCAGGTATGGCTGCACCATGCAGAGTACAGATGAGGTGGCCCTGGTTTGTGAGTGAAATTCAAGAGCTACACCATGAGCCCTGGAGCAGGAGAGAGATTTCCTGACATTTCCTAACAGGAGAGTCTCTCTGATGTTTGTAGCAAATATACTACACAGATGGCTGGGCAGGAACTTCAGCTCTCGGTCTCTACTCTCTTGTCTCTAGGCTGGACATGCTTAAGGGATTCTGGAGCGATTATAGTGTGTCGAACTTGGAAGACCGTCAGGAAAGATAAGGGTCATGGATGCCTGGTCAGCCTTGGCTCTGCCAGGCCTTCAGCCACCCAGACTCCCGGTCCCCCATCTGCCTGAAGGCAGTCCTCACCCACCTCCACGGGGGCTCTCTCCTCTCCTCCCCTCCTCCCTCCTGCATTGAGCATTTAGGTCCAGAGCTCTCAGCCTGGGGCAAGGGTGCTGTTCAGACCCCTTTGGGAATTGTTTTCTGTGCATTGCTGACAGCTTCAGCTCTGGAAGATGCTGTTTACTTTCAACTTCTTCTGTTTACTTTCAACTCAATCACATCTGTTTGTTCTTTTTTTTTTTTAACTTTTTCTAAACTTTACCATAATAGTTTCAGAATCTTTGATTTCCACTGGCTGCAGGGAGAGGGGAGCTTCATATCTGTTGCATTTCAGTGTCATTCTGGTTTCTTTCTTGGGGTGATGGGTTCGTCTCCTGGATGGCTGAGACTTTGAGACCCTTTTCCACCCCAGAGAGGGAGCTGAAAAGTTATCTGTGAAAAGCTGGTTCCTGCCCAGGGCACTGACTGAGTACATCCCTCCCTTAAGCAAACTCACCGCCCCTGTAGTTTGGGGCTCACTGTAGGGGGGTGTTGTTGCTTCCCCAGGCGAGTTGTACATTGGCGGCCAAGAGCACTTCTACCTGGAGACTCACTGCACCATTGCTGTCCCGAAAGGCGAGGCGGGGGAGATGGAGCTCTTCCTAGCTACGCAGAACGCCATGATGGCCCAGGTAGGTGTCCTGGGGGTTGGTAAGGGGCGGGGAGAGAGGGAAATGTGGGCTGGTCCAGGAGGGGATGTGAGGGTGGTGGTCCTGGAATCAGGCCCTGTTGCCAGCAAGCTGGTGTCACCAAGCTTATTTGGTAACCTTTCTCACCTATAAAATGAGGTCTGGTAGGGTTGTAATGATTAGATGGGCTTTAACACTTCCATAGAGCCCAGAGAGTGTTAGGCTTTATCATTCCAGTGCCGTCTTGCCTTGGTCAGATCATATCTGGCCTCAGTTTCCTCCTCTGTTAAGGGAAGGAGCTGTGCTAAGTGTTAGCAACAGAGACCACGGAATTGTCTGCAGTGGCTCAAATATTCCCCATTTCTCCATTGCATGTAAAATGACATTGGTTGCCAGCGTTTGTGGCAACTGGTCTTGCCCTCGTGACCCACCAGTTCCTGGCCAAATGGAATGAGTTTTGGCTCTGAAAGCTGGCTATGACCAGCCGTTCCCCGCCTCCAGTTAACAAGTGTTTGAATTCAGTGTGCGGTGACTGATGGGTGTAGGACCCCAGTACCACTACCCAAGGGCTGCCCTAGAACAGGAGGGGGACTCTCGAATTCAGGAATTTGAGAATCCATGGCAGGAATTAGGCTTTTGTGTGTCAGGCAGCCTCTGGGTCAGGCGTGAAATCAGTCTAGGTGATACATTCAGTGGGAGTCTTTTGTTCTTTTGTCCACAGTCTTCTGTTGCCAGCACATTGGGGGTTCCAATAAACCGGATTTTGGTCCGAGTGAAGAGAATAGGAGGAGGCTTTGGAGGGAAGGAGACACGGGGCATTGGGCTGACCGTGGCAGTGGCCCTGGCTGCATACAAGTGAGTTCCCCCAGTGGGCTCTGGGAAGAAGAATAAGGCTGCCTCTGGCAGGAAGGCTTCCTGGATTTCCCCCTTGGGGAAGTAGATTCACCTTGTTTTGAATTTTCATAGCCCTCTGTTTCTACAACTCTTGGGCATAGGGGTGAGGGCAACATTACCTGGTTCACTGTGTTCAGACACATGTGTCACTGTCCTGTCTTCCTCACCTGGCTGTGAGGGCCCCAGTGGCAAGGACACACCCCACTCCGTACCTGTGTACTCCCTACCTTGTCTAGCAGTGTCTAGACTCCCTACCTTGTCATGCAGTCTGCTCAGTGTGCCGGGGGTGGTGGTGGGGTGTGCTAAAGAAGGCTTCCTTGCTGTTCTCATCCCTGAGACTCACAGGGCAGGGCTGTTGTAGAAGTTTCTCACCCTCAGTGCCTCCCCCAGGACGGGCCGCCCCGTGCGCTGCATGCTGGATCGTGATGAGGACATGCTGATGACTGGTGGCAGACACCCCTTCTTAGCCAGATACAAGGTTCTCCATATCAGGGGCTGGGCTGGGTGGGCACTGCCAGCTGCTTAGGAGACTGGGGATGAAGCTTCAGGGATCCAGGGAGGTACTCTGACTTTCTTAATGATTACCTGGAAAAGTTCAAAGAAGAAATAGTAAGGAGAGAGATTCAAATCAGCCAACAGCAACAGGGAGGTGATGCGGGCGGAAGGTGGTAGGTCACCTCCCAAGACACATCCCACGGTGGTGTGCATGACTTGTGTGAATTTGCTGGGGTCCAGATCTGGTCTCTGTCCACTCAGATTCGGAAACAGCGTGGGTCAGCAGATCTGGGGCACATCCGTCTTGCAGGATGGCCTAACATTAACGTGTTAGAGCCTGATGTAGAAGTCAGAATGGCTACTTAGGAATTTCCAATGAGAAATACAACTTCCCAGGGGGCTGGACAGGTGTGAACTGTCAGGGCACCTCCTCTGCCAGACCAAGTCTTCTGTGGTCCTGTCCCTTTCTGGGCTTCCGTGGATGCCCAGCTCCTGTTCTGACCATGCATCCTTCTCCATATGCCAGGATAACCGAACAGGTCCCAGTCTAGCCCTGTAAACCTGGGAGCCCTCTGTCTTCCCAAGCTGGCTTTGACCATCTCCTCTTTGGCCCCTTCTGACTCTGTTTCATGATTTAACCCTCCAAAAGGAATTCTGGTTCTCTTATTCCCAAATTCTTGTGGGCTCCAAGAAAGTAACTTGGTCTTATGGGGTCCACTCATGAAACAGCCCATCAGGGTTTGTTTAGATAGTTGGAGTTGGGAGAGCACATCCATGCTTGTGCAAAGGGCAACTTTTGCTGTCTGCTGGCGAGAGCTGAGAGAGGAGGCTCCAGTGTCTCTTCCAGCCCCGCCCCCGTCCTATCAGGACCAGCATCCCCTTTACCTCCTCACTCCCGATGCTAGGACCAGAAGCCAGGAGTAGGGAGGAAGAAGGAGTGTGGGGAGGTATGGCCAGGGTCCATCTCTGGGGAGATGTCACTTCCTTTCTTCTTCTCCTGGGCAGTCTGGCGCTCTCCTAAGTTCTCCTCTTTTTCACGGTGTGATGTCTTATGGCTGTCTTATGTCTGTTTTCTCCAGGGAGCATAAGTGGGAGGAAATGGTTAGAGACAGACAAAGGAGGGGACAGCCAAGAACTCACTCTCCTTTTTAATCAGGTTGGCTTCATGAAGACTGGGAAGATTGTGGCTCTGGAGGTGGATCACTACAGCAATGCTGGGAACAGCCTGGACCTCTCTCATGGTGTATGTGGGACCTGCCCCTGCTTCCTGGGGCAACTGGGAGGTCACAGGTGGGCCCCTAGCCTGTTGGTACACACAGGAATAGGCCTTGGTTCTTGCCTGTTATTGTTGCAGTAGCTTCCTACTTGGTCCCCAACTTCAGGGTCTCCATCCTTGGTTATTCTCTAAAGCATAGATGCTCATATTACTTATCTGACTGGAAACTCATCCTTCTGGTGCAAGATATTTTGCCAAGCAAGCAAAGTTAGTTTCAAAACTTTATGTGTAGTATGGTGACATTGTGTGTGTGTGTGTGTGTGTGTGTAAATACATGAAAAAAGTCTGATAGAACATAACACCAGAGAGTGATTGGGCAGGCTTAAGGGGGGTACATACTGTCATTTTCTATATCATCATTTCTGTGATGTTTTAATTTTAAGTAGTGACTTGATTTACCTTTTTAAAAATTTAATTGAAATATAGATTATATACCAAAGTTTGACCTACTTGAGGGACAGTTGACCATTGAACAATAGGTATTAGGGGCATTGCTCCCCAAACTCCCAGTCAAAAATGTATGTATACCTTTTCACTTTCCCCAGATTTACATACCAATAGCCTACTATTGACTGGGATCCCAACCAATAACATGAACAGTCCGTTAACACATATTTTGTGTGCAACATGTATTATATAGGGATGTTTTAAATAAAGTAAATTAGAGAAAAGAAAATATTATTAGGAAAATCCTAAGGAAAAGAAAATACAGTACTCTACTGTATTTATTGATACCATCAATTTAGATAATCAGTTTACATGATGAGCCATCTGTAAGTAGCGATATCAGTATCGTCTTATATGATACAAAACACTGTAGATGTAGTAATACATATCACAGTGCTACTAACACTACACATCAACAGTGAAAAGAATGTGAAAGAGAAATTGATATTTGTTTACAGATCTAGTGATTCATGCATTGATAACAAAGAAACAGCAATATGATTGCTTTTTATGGTAGCCCAGTGTAATCAGTATGATTGCTTTAGGGTAGCCTAACCTGTACACGAATGAATGAATGAATGAATGAATCATTATAAAATTTTTATGGCATACTGTAATTTTTATGGCATAAAGTATATGACAGTCATATGTAATACAGTGTTAGAAACATTGTTACTTTTTTGGTATTTATAAACATTTTTTATTAAAGTACAGTTTAAAACCCACTTACCTGTGATGATAGGCTGATAGAGTTTCTCCAATTAAAGAGTGGGACATACTGCATATTAATGTAAATCTTTGAAAGCAAAGTTTTAAAACATGAAGAAAATATTAATTAATATTAATTTTATGTTAAGTGTCACTTACCTTATGCCTAATAAGGATAGACTAATTGGCTCAATTATGAGACTTCATGTTCTATCCATGTCGTACCTAACTTCTTAATTTTTTAGTATTTCTAGCCACTGCAGTTTGCGGTTTATCTGTGCAATTCGTCAGCTTGTTGCAATCTCAGAAAAAAAATTCCAACATATTTGCTGAAAAAAATATAAGTGGACCCGTGCAGTTAAAACTATTTTTTTCAACGGTCGGCTCTATGTAATTTAGTGGTTTTAGTACGCTTAAGGAGTCAGGCAACCAGGACTGCAATCCAGGTTTTTTTTTTTTTTTTTTTTTAACATTTCCATCACTCCGCAATGGTCTCTTATGGCCATTTGCAGTCACTCCTGTTCCTACCCCTCACGCCCAGATGACCACCCACCTACTTTCTATCTTTATAGATTTTCTGGTCATGGCCAATTAATGTAAATGGAATCATGTACCATGTATTCTTTCGTGTCTGACTTTTTTCCTCTCAGAATATAGTTCTTGCGGTTCACCCAAAGTTCTTGCGGTTCACCCAAGTTATAGAGTGGCTCATTCCTTCATTCCTTTTTCCTGATGAAGAATATTCCATTGTTTGAATAGACCATGTTTTGATGTTTTGTTTTCCATTCACTACTTGATGGACATTTGGGTTGTTTCCAGTTTTTAGTTTTTATGGATCATGCTGCTTTGAACCTTTTCATATGACCTACATTTTTGTTGTTTTGAAAATTAACAAAGTTACCTTGGTGGTACTACCTTTTAATTTTTTTTCTCCCTTTTTGGCCATACCCACAGCATACGGAAGTTCCCAGGCCAGGGATCAAATCTGAGCTCCAGCTGTGACCTTTGCCCCAGCTTCAGCAATGCTGGATCCTTAATCCACTGTGCTGGGCTGGGGATCCAAGGCACGCCTCCACAGAGACAAGCTGGATTATTAACCCACTGTGCCACATCGGGAACTCCACCTTTTAAGTTTCTTTTTTTTTTTAAGGGCACATGGAAGTTGCCAGGCTAGGGGTTGAATTGGAGCTGCAGCAGCTGGCCTGCACCACTGCCACAGCAACGCCAGATCCAAGCCATGTCTGTGACCTGTATATACCACAGCTCACAGTAATGCCAGATCCGTAACCCACTGAGTGAGGCGGGGGATTGAACCCAAATCCTCACAGATACTAATTGGGTTTGTAACCCACTGAACCACAATGGGAACTCCCACTTGTAGGTTTTTTAGATCTTAATTGTATAACCACATTCTTTATATATGCATAGATTCTTATAGTTAACAAAATGTAAACATTTCAGGGAAAGTGCAAGTTCCCCATTATTCCCACTTTGGACATGCTAGGGGCTTCTCTACTTGGCTCAATTAGGAAACTTCATACTTCAGATCTAGTATAAGAACCTGTTCAAAACAGGAAACATTTCCAGTAGTCTCACCAGTTATAATACCTGCTTCTTGGTGTTGTATGAAAAGTCAGGTTGAAAAAGATACAGGACTTGTCCCCAAAGATTTTCCAAGTTTTAAAATTCAATCCAGCAAATATTTATGGAGCACCTGGGGTGGTGACATAAAGAATATGGCATTGTTTGTGCTCTCAAGAAGTTCACAATATAATGGGGGAGAGATAATAAAAGACAAAATGAAATAGAAATACAGTTGACAAAGTGCTAAGGGAAAGCAAAAATGAAATTGAGACATAAAAGTCATCTAGGATGGCTAAGACGGAAAAAAATCGAAGACCCCAAAAGCAACCTGTGGGAGAGAGACTATAAATGTGGGAGTAAACTAAAGCCAGACTGAAACAAACAAATAAAAGCTACCATTTAGCTCATCAGAGAGATGAGTTATTATACCTTAAAGAAAGAACAGGGTGCTATAAAAATGGAGCAGTCTGAGAATAAAAATGAAGTCTTGTGAATTAAAACTGTGAAGCAGAAGCATTGAAAGAAACCTAAGGTGCTCTCTTAAAAACAGAGAAAACAATGTGGAAATATAGCAGAGAAAATCTGAGAAAAATCTGAGGACCAGTGCCGGAGACCCAAAGTTTCAGAAAGAAAGAATAGGGGAAAAAAGAGAGAGAGAGAGGGAGAGGAGGAAACTATTAAGAAGTAACTCAAGGGAGTTCCCACTGTGGTGCAGCAGAAATGAACCCGACTAGTATCCATGAGGATGCAGGTTCAATCCCTGGCCTTGCTCAGTGGGTTAAGGATCCGGTGTTGCCGTGAGCTGTGGTGTAGGTTGCAGACGCGGCTTGGATCCCAAGTTGCTATGGCTGGGGTGTAGGCTGGCAGCTGTAGCTCTGATTTGACCCCTAGCCTGGGTACTTTCATATGCTGTGGGTGCAGCCCTATAAAAAGCAAAAAGCAAAAAGCAAAAAAAAAAAAAAGTAATTCAAGAAATGTCCCCAAATTAATGGGCATACATTTTGAGATTAGAAGAACCAATCCAGGAACTAGCACAATAAAGGAAAATAGACATATGCTGATTTATATTAGTGTGAAATTTTAGAAACCTGGGAACAAAAGAGATTTTACAATTTCTAGGGAGGAAAAAAAAATCAGAATTCAGTCCAAGAGTTGGAAAGGCATTGATTGGATTTCTCATTTTGGGGGGCTAGAATGCACCAGTGAAATGCCTTCAAACTGCTGAGGGTAACTGGGAACCTTATTTCCAACCTGGAACGCTCTGTACAGCCAAATCATGAATTAAGGGTGAGAGTAGAATAGACATTTCAGACATGTAAGTCCTCAGAAAATGCCACTCTGTAGACTTTTTTTGTGTGAAGATATTGAAGGTTGTATTCCAATAATATGAAAGTGTGAAACTAAGAAAGGAGAAGGCATGGGATTAATTTTATTATTATTATTATTATTATTTTTTGCCATTTCTTGGCCCGCTCCCTTGGCATATGGAGGTTCCCAGGCTAGGGGTGGAATCAGAGCTGTAGCCGCTGGCCTACGCCAGAGCCACAGCAATGTAGGATTCTAGCCGCGTCTGCAACCTACACCACAACTCACGGCAACGCTGGATCCTTAACCCACTGAGCAAGGGCAGGGACTGAACCTGCAACCTCATGGTTCCTAGTCGGATTCGTTAACCACTGAGCCAAGACGGGAACTCCAAGAAGGCATGGGATTTAGAAGCAGGAGCTGTGGTGTGGAGAGAGGCAGAGGGAATCCCTAGGACACTGAGGGGAAAACTCCTGGGTGACAGCTGAACAGAGCCTGGGGGCATAGATTTAATTTGGAGCAGGCCGGAAGGCTCCAGAAACAGTTTCTTCAGAAGATGAGACGAAGACAAAATTGGGTGTGTTCAAACATGTTGAGTACAGGTTTCTAGTGATGTGTGCATGGAAAATGAAGCAAATAAAACCATAACTATTAACTCCAAAGGGGAGAATATTATCAAGAAAGAATTAATCCTAGTCTAACTATATGGTTCACGTGTAAGTGATGTTTACAGAATTATTAAATGGACTATTGATCAGATCAAAGTCTGACAATGGGGAGGATGGGAGATAGGAGGCTGGTGTGTATGTAGAGACAAGGGCATAGGTGGAAATTAAATGCTCCTTTCCATGATAGGAAAACAATGTAAAAGTCTAAGGCTGAACAAGTAAAAAAATAGTGATATAAACACATTTGGAGACGTGGGAGGTCGTGTAAATAGCTGATGGAGAACAAGTGCTTCCCAGCGGTGGAAAGAAGGGAAGTGGAGCTGCTGTTCTGTATAACGTGACTTCTGGAGGTGTTTGATCCTTTTAAACTCTGTGCAGTATGACTTTAATGGGAATACAAGCTAATTGAAAATTAATTCATAATACCCCCAAGTTTTAAAAAGAGGCAAGCGATCAATTCCAACTAGAGGATCTGGGAAGGGCTTCCCCGTGTGGGGGCAGAATGGAGATTTTAGCAGGTGGATATGGGGAGGAGGGGCGTTACAGGTGAGAGTAACATGCAGTCAGCAAAGAGGATAAAAACTATTTTGGGGAGAGAGTTCCCTGCTGGTCTAGTGGTTAGGATTTGGTGCTTTCACCACTGTGGCCCTGGTTCAATCCCTGGTCTGGGAACTTAGATCCCAGATCAAGCCACTGCACACTGTAGCCTAAAAAAAAATCTATAGCAATATTTATCTATCTATTTGTTTATCTCTATGTATCTCTCTAATGGGAAAGGTCAGAAAGTGTCTTGAATTCCATGCTTGGTCATACACAGACTTCACAATGGCGATATTAACTAAATGCCAATTTCAAGCACATGCTTGACCTGCTATGACCTTATATTTTTGTGAGGCATAGATTAGAGGGTAGACACACAGAAAGCCAGGTGTGCACTCAGGAGGCAGTTGAAATATCCCAGAGCAGTTGACACTGCAGCTTCCCAAGGCAGGGATGGGTTATGCAGCCCTTGAGATGCCTTTTTTGAGGAGCCAGTGTAATCCATGCCCTGTTCTCTCCCATTTTGGTTTCTTCTGCTTCAGATTATGGAACGAGCTCTGTTCCACATGGACAACAGCTATAAAATCCCCAACATCCGGGGTACTGGGCGGCTGTGCAAGACCAACCTGCCCTCCAACACAGCCTTCCGGGGCTTTGGGGGGCCCCAGGGGATGTTTATTGCTGAGTACTGGATGAGTGAGGTCGCAGTGACCTGTGGGCTGCCTGCAGAGGAAGTAAGCTGGCCCTTGGTGGCGGGGGTGGGGGTACACATCAGGGTGGGTGTATCTTGGACATCTCCTGTGGGGACAGAGGATGGACCCACACTATGAGGGGCTGGGAGCTCAACTTCAAGTTCAAAGCACCCCCTGCCCTGGTCTCTTGCCACTGACAAGGCTTCAGTGTCTCTCTCCTTGGGCAGGTGCGGAGGAAGAACCTGTACAAAGAAGGGGACCTGACACACTTCAACCAGAAGCTTGAGGGGTTCACCTTGCCCAGGTGCTGGGATGAATGCCTGGAGAGCTCTCAGTATCACGCTCGGAAGAGCGAGGTTGACAAGTTCAACAGGTAAGCGCCAGGAGGGGCGGAGGCTGGCGTTCTGGCCTCTCTAGGGTTTCAGATTCAAAATAAGAAGCCGATAATTTAATAGATAACATATGAGGCTGCTGACACAATTGAAGCACAAGTCAGTTATGACAAAGACTAGGTGAGCCTTTCCAAGGATACCCTGTTCCGATTTTGCAAAGCTGTGGACCGAAAATAGGTCCCATCTCACATGAATATGGCCGAGAAACTGCTATGAGAATGTTTTTCGTTTCTCCAGGGAGAATTGTTGGAAAAAGAGAGGATTGTGCATAATTCCTACCAAATTTGGAGTAAGCTTCACAATTCCTTTTCTGAATCAGGTAATTGCTTTATATAATTGTGTCCATCTCCACTGCACTGGGGCCCCATTTCACCCCCTGTTTGTGGTGTTGCAAGGGAAAGCCCGTTGTCACGAGAACGGAGCTGACCAGAGGGGCTCTTTGCTGTTTACGTGAAAGATGAACTCACACATCCCTATTTGAGCCAGGGTCAATTTCCTAACCTTATTTTCCTGATTTTAGGACTATGGACAGCTCCTCTGCCTTTCTGATCCCAAGTCTTCATCCACAGAGTCAGGACAAAGTTATTTGCCTAGTTCCCTCTGAATTTGGTGACAGAGAGATAGGGGGAAAAAAAAAAGTAGGAGTTCCCGTTGTGGCTCAGTGGGTTAAGAACCCTGCTAGTATCCATGAGGATGCAGGTTCAACTCCTGGCCTTGCTCAGTGGGTTATAGGTTCAGCATTGCTGTGAGCTGTAATGTAGGTCACAGACACAGCTCGGATCTGGCGTTGCTGTGGCTGTGGCAGCTGCAGCTCCAATTTGACCCCTTGTCTGGGAACTTCCATGTACCACAGGAAGGTGCTAAAAAGAAAAGAAGAAAAGTAGTTTTGCAGACCCCTAAAGGACTATATAATTAAATCATGAGATTTATCCTGCTTTGATTTTTGTTTGGGGTTTCTATCCGAAATGCTACTGCTGGTTTTCTTTTCCCTGAGCTCTAGTGCTTTTGGCTCCAGCCCTTAACTGAGTTGGGATTTACTGAAATTTTTGTTGGTATCCTTCTCTTCCCTCAGGCAGGCGCCCTGATCCACGTGTACACAGATGGCTCAGTGCTGGTGAGCCACGGGGGCACTGAGATGGGCCAAGGCCTCCACACCAAGATGGTCCAGGTGAGCCGTCTGGCATCCTCTCTGGCACCATGGGGTCTGTGTGAGGGAAGATGCTGAGGGGATGTGAGCAGTGCCACCTACCAAAGGCAGAGGCAGGCTTGAGCTCTGGCCCTGGCCCTGCTTCTCAGCATGTGACCTTGGGCAAGTCTGCCCCTCCTCCTGGCCTCAGTTTCCCCATCTGTGCAAAGGGATCAGCCAGGTGATAAGTCAGGCCGTCACCAGCACTCTAGGGCTCTGTGACTGTGTGGCAGGTGTGTATGTTATGTGTTAAAGGTAGTTGGCTCCCCTCGCACACTGGGACTCCTCCCTGGGGGCTGGATTAGAGTTGGTGCACCTACTTGGCTCGTGGGCACTGGCCAAACAAGGTTTCTTAAAAAGTCAGGGTTCGTGTTGGAGTTCCCGTCATGGCTCAGTGGTTACGAATCTGACTAGAAACCATGAGGTTGCAGGTTTGATCCCTGCCCTTGCTCAGTAGGTTAAGGATCCGGCGTTGCCGTGAGCTGTGGTGTAGGTTGCAGACACGGCTCGCATCCCTGCGTTGCTGTGGCTCTGGCGTAGGCTGCTGGCTGCAGCTCTGATTGGACCCCTAACCTGGGAACCTCCATATGCTGTGGGAGCGGCCCAAGAAATGGCAAAAAGGCAAAAAAAAAAAAAAAAAAAAAAGCCAGGGTTCATTTTAAAAGGCGCTGTCCATCACCTTCAGGTTTATGAACTTTTTTGTCCAACCAAACCATTCTATGCAGTGTTGCTTCATCAGACGTGACAACATCCCAGTCTCAGCAGAAACGTGGTTTAGGAGATATGACTTTCTTGTCTGCACCATTGCTCCTGGAGCCCACCTCGGGGAGAAGGCAGCCAAGCCCCATGCCAGTCCCCTCCCTAGAGGGTGACGTCCTCTCTCTCCTCAGGTGGCCGGCAGAGCCCTGAAGATCCCCACCTCCAAGATCTACATCAGCGAGACGAGCACCAACACGGTCCCCAACTCCTCCCCCACGGCCGCCTCTGTCAGCAGCGACATCTATGGACAGGCCGTCTATGTAAGGAGCTGCGGGGTCGCCGAGCTTGGGGCCAGCCCAAGGCTCCTGGCCTGGAGAGTCCCCGGGGGGTGGGGGAGCTGGGCTGGGTCCTTGCAGGCTCTTGGCTGTGGCCATGCCTCTGGCTCTCTTCGCCAGGAGAACACCAAGATCACAGAGGGGCCCAAGGATCAGAGCCCCTTCTATCCAAGCCAGGAAGGATGAGCCTAGGAGTGGGAGGGGAGAAGGCGTCTCCTTAGGGATCCCTCCGCATTTCCCTGCCAGCCTCAGGATGGGGCCTGGGAAGTGCTCTCCAGGGCAAGGCCAGCGGCTTCTGCGCTGGGCTGTGGACACTCGGCAGAGGGTGGCGGGGCTGTGTGAGTGGCACTCCGGCACAGCATTGCCTGGAGGCCCTCGGGCTTTGCCTGGGTCTGGGATTGCAGAGGACTGAGGTGTCTGCTGTGCGGGGATGTGTTCTTTAGGAAGCTTGTCAGACCATCCTGAAAAGGCTGGACCCCTTCAAGAGGAAGAATCCCAGCGGCTCCTGGGAAGACTGGGTAAGTCTGAGCTGGGCCAGGTCGCTCTTGCAAATGAAAGGGAACTTAAGAGCAGGGCTCTGTCCCCGGCCCTGAGCAGGAATAGGACATCAGGATCTAGTCACACAGGCAGAGCTGGGGTGCTCTGTGCACTTTCACAAGACAAGCAAACGCTCAGCTTTGCCCAGCCCCTTCTCTACAGTTTTTGTATTGGCGGGAAGTCACTCAGGAGAATTTTTGATCCAGGATCTTGACAGCCCTGTGGGAATTGGGGGTTCAGCTGCCCTGGCCTCAGAAGATGGGGTGACTGCTGAACATGGGTCACGAGAAGTCTTGGTCACTTGGGGCTAGTCCTGCACCCCTCTCGTTTGCAGTCTTTTTTTTTTTTTTTGTCTTTTTGCCATTTCTCGGCCGCTCTCGCGCCATATGGAGGTTCCCAGGCTAGGGGTTGAATCGGAGCTGTAGCCACCGGCCTACACCAGAGCCACAGCAACGCAGGATCCGAGCCCCGTCTGCAACCTACACCACAGCTCACGGCAACGCCGGATCCTTAACCCACTGAGCAAGGGCAGGGACCGAACCCTCAACCTCATGGTTCCTAGTCGGATTCGTTAACCACTGCGCCATGACAGGAACTCCTCGTTTGCAGTCTTAATGAACCTCGGTCTCCTGGAGGACTGCCCTGGGAGCCGCCCCCCTGCCCCCAACCCAGCTCTGGGTCTGTGTCCCCTGAGACTGTCTGGGAGGAAGCAGGAAAAAGACGTTAACGCAAGAGTTTCTTCCGTCCCTGTGATTTTAGGAGAGACACCACAGGCACTGGTAATGAGAATGAGCCCAGTTCTGACTTCTGGTTCAGAGGCCTGTGTGAGGAACCCTCGGAGGGAAGCTGCTAGGAAATCTCTCTCCGGCGGGGGACTTTGGCTCCCCCTACAGGCAGAAGTAGCAGTGGCGGCCCAGCTTCACCTCCCCTAATGCTGGAATGAAAGGCGCGGATACAGTAGGAACGCATACCAGCTCAGATGGTACAAGCCTCCCTCAAGAGATTCAGCGAAAATAAGCTGTTTCTCTCAGACCCACTCATCTTACTGAACCTCATACAACCTCTGCCCCCCAGCCCGCATTCATAGATACCACGTGATGGGGGGTTGACTTTGGCAGTTTGGATTTTAGCATGAATTTGTGAGTCTGTTGACGTGGGCTTTGTCCCCAGCTGCTGGCCATGTAGTCTAGTGTTCCCTATAAGTAGATAAACACCTGAAAGGCCGTTGTCAGAAGGGCGTAATCAGGAGCTGACAGGCATCAAACCTCTTTAGGGTCCGTGCTGTTCTGAAAAACAAGCCCTTACTGCCACCACTACTATCTGTGTATATACTGGATACCGTGTGCATATGGCAAGGATCCTAGAGAAATTCTCCAAACCTTAGTTTTCTCTTCTGTAAAATGAAGCTAATATAGCACTGATCTTACTGGGTTGTACTGAATGTTAAGTGAGGTAGTGTATGCTGAGTACTCAAGAGTGTCCATTACATAGTGAAGTGCTTGGTAATTGACAGTGATCACGATACAAAAAATATCAACAACAAATTAAATCTTGGTGCTGTGCCTAAAAAACAGAGAGAACGAGAGAGAGAAGGAAGGGAGGGAGAAAGAAAGAAAAGAAAGCGACTCTGTAGCTAAAGAGATAGAATTGATGGAAAGATGGATAGCTTTATTACTAGGAAAATATAAGATCACAACGCTAACATGTTAAGTTATCAAAGGAGCAATGGAAGAGTTGCCGGTAAATGACCAGAGTAGGATGTGATCACAGGACAAGTGGATGAAGACGTGAGCTTAAGCTGGTTGTTGAGGGGAGAGAAGGACTTGGACAAATACGGCAGAAGAGGCACATAAATGAAGGTCTAATGTGTGGCGACGTGGAGGGGATGGGGAGAGGTCACACTTGAGTTTGGCTAGAGTAGCAGTGGTGTGTATTACATAAAGCCAGAGGGACGACTGGGGTCCTTAACATCAGGCTTTATTGCTCTACAGGCAGTAGGGAGTCATCAAAAGCTCTGGAGTAGGGGAGTGACATGGATAGTGCGGTGTATTAAGATGATGGCTCTGACTGGGCTGGGCTGCACAGCAGGTGGAGAGGCGACTTGCGAAGGGACCTAGTGTGGGGCGGGCAGGGGGGGTAGTGAGAAGGTGAGAGAAGGCGTGGAAGTGAGAGTCACTAGTGAAAAGAGGAGATGAACTTCCAGAGGAAGAGGATGAACTTGTGACGGCTTAGTGCTGGGTCAGGGTTTCTGGAACCCCTGCTTCCCCTTCCTCACGGCTGTTTCCCCTCCTCAGGTCACGGCTGCCTACCATGATAGAGTGAGCTTGTCTGCTACTGGGTTTTATAAGTAAGTATGGCGCTCATCTCACCCACCTTATGTATGTTGTCATCCTAACCTCAGAAGCCCCTCCAGCACTGAACTCTCCAGCTGTGGCCAGAGGAGAGCAGTTCCATGGAAACTCTCATCTCCTCAATGGGGTTCCACTAATTTCAGTTTAAAGATGCTCTGAAATACACAGACTTACCAAACCATGTGCCAGAAGCATGAGCTGACCCATCAGAAGACCTCTGTTCTAGTTCTGGTCTTACAGTTTACTTGGGGGAATCAGTGGTTCCCTCCGAGCCTGTCTCCTCATTTATGACACGGTGGGACCTTGACCAGCCATTCCTCGCCAGTGTCCTCTTGCAAAAGCCAGGCGTGTCTGGTGTCGTGAGTTATTCCCCTCTTACTTTGTGGTGTGCATCCGGTTTCTTTAGGGAGGCTTTCCTTTAAAAGAATGAGGGGAGGCTTTGGAGCAGGTGGTCTTGTTACAAAATGCAGAACTCGTTGGAACTTACAGTGAGATTTAGAAAAGAATGCACATCTTCTGTAACTTTAAAATTCGGTAGCAGAGACCCTGCCCACCTGATTTAGAAGCTGTAAAAAGATATGATTGTATTTACTGGCAGTTGTCATGTTTTAACTTTCTCTGGGAAATTTAACAAGGACCTCTTCTTCCCGGGTCAGTGGATTTAGAAAATAGTTCAATGTTTGCTTTCAAAAGTCTTGTGTTAATTTATGAAGACAAATTATATGAATATATATTGGGCAAAGTAACATCGCCAGACTTCCACGGGTTATGTAATATCTGACCTACACAAACTAGTGCAGATTTTCTCATCAGCCCCTATTTCATTCTTGGAATTGGCAAAACCGAGGTTATACAAAGGGAACAACCAAATGAAGATAGCACAGAGGTCAGGGAAGGTGATGTTTCTCCTGGGGAGAAGTCTTTTTCCCTCAGCCCTATGTTTATTGGTTTGGTTTTCATGTAGATTCTGATCATATCAGCTCACATTATTAATGCTGTGTGATGAATAGAATCACATAGATACAGAGCACTGTAAATGCTGGGTATGAGAATACACAGACACACATTCATATGTGTGAATTATGCACAATTAGAATTGTATAAAAATGTTCAGAATTGAAAAGGAAAAAGTATAAAACGGGTATCTGCTTTTGTTAATAACACTCCCCTCAAATCATCTGTCGAAACTTAGAAGGGGGTCAGAGGAGGAGGAGGAGGAATACCAGGCAGGTGGCTGCTTCAGGATGCACCAAGGCTGGCATGAGGTGCTGACTCTGTTACCTTTCACCCTGAGAAAGGTGCACAGCCCCATGAGCAGGTGAACTTGTTATGAAGAGCCCAGGAGCCAGCATGGGTAGAACCTTTGGTTCTGAGACCTTGGTAGATCCCTTGGAGTGTGACTCATGTCCTCCATGAATCGGACCAGTCTGTCACCTCCATTTCTACCATGGAAAGGCCAGCCTGTTGGGACTCGACACTGCTCAGCTCTAAAGAGGGTTCATATAAGTGGCTGTTGGCAAAATAGAGTAGAGACGAGACAAAATGCTCCAGAATGCCTGGGTTCATGATCAGATTCAAAATGTTCAAAACTCGTGGACTTTTTTGAAGAACAGCTGAATAAAAAATAAAACCTTTGGGATCTTAAGATTTTATGGGACAAGCTCTTTGTGTGTGTGTGGTGGAGCAGGGGACATGTTCATCTTAATATATGTGCTGTATTTTCTCTCTTCTCCCCCAGGACACCTAACCTGGGCTACAGCTTTGAGACCAACTCAGGGAATGCCTTCCACTACTTCACCTATGGGGTGGCTTGCTCTGAAGTGGAGATTGACTGCTTAACAGGAGATCATAAGGTAAGAAGGTTGCAAAACTTTCGTACTAAGGGGGAAAAGGGAAGAGAAACATCTGCATTGCAGTACAAAGAGCTGACAGGGAAGAACTTTCTGGTTGGGAAAATAATACCTTACATCACGGCCTGGCAAACTTTCTATAAAGGACCAGAGAGTAAATAGTTTAGGTTTTCTGGGCCACAGAGACTCTGCCTCAATTGTTCACTCTATTCTCAGAGTGTGAAAACAGACATGAATGTGTGTAACCAGATGAGCATGGATGTGTTCCAGTAAAATGTAATTGATGCACACTGAGTGTGAATTTCATGTTGTTTTCATGTGCTACAACATGTCTTTTGTATTTTTGTCAGTCCTTGTCAAATACAAAAACCACTATTAGTTTACAGGCCCAACAAAATCAGGGAACAGGCTGGGTTCAACCCCTGGAACATAATTCATCAACCCCTTCCTTACATGGTCGACCCAGACTCAGGTTCGCAGCCCCAGGCACCTGAGGACCTGCCCTTTGCACCCACTCCAGCCTGAGTGTGGCTGGAGCACTCTGCTGGCTAAAGTCCTCTTCAGGTTGGCCCCTAGTAACCTTGGGGTCACCAAGAGCCTTCTGTCCTTCCGCACTGCCCATTCTAAAACTGCTTTCATTTTGCTCTCTGCACTAGAACCTCCGCACAGACATTGTCATGGATGTTGGCTCCAGTCTGAATCCCGCCATCGATATTGGACAGGTGAGAATCTGGGGGATCAGGGTGGTGATGGACGTGGCCATGGTGTGTCCTGCTGCCTCTGGGGTCCCCAGCCTCATGTCCACTGTCATTTCTAATCAAGTCTGAGTAAGGTGCCAAGTGGGTCTCCCTGAGAGGAGGACTTAGGTAGATGGGTGCCTACCCACCTGTTGGGGCAGAGGACAAATCTCTGTGGATGACCTTGGGAAGGGTGTTCAGAGGTCAGAAAACAGGATGATGAATGGTAGGAACCTTGGGTGCGCACACACACACACACACACACACACACATACACACACATATGCATAATTAATTGGGAGCACACAGTGGAATGGAGATTGAGTTTGGGATTGGTGTGCAGGCAGTGGGGTCTCAGGTCAGAGGAGTTTGCCCCCTCCCCGTCTTCCACCGAGGACAGCTGGGAGGTAAATGCCACTAAGCATGGGGTGGTGGAGGGTTCTGGGGGCAAAAGACATGAGTTTCAGCAAGAGGAGTAAAGGGATGCCTGAAGAAAGTCACTTTTGGAAAATACGAGCACGTGGGGCAGAGTGGGCAGAGCAGGCGGAGCAGGAAGAGACAGAGGGAAGAATCAGGAACTGAAGTATTGACCATCTGGCCGAGTGTGTTCATTGTAGTTCTTAAAACTGGACAGTGACTGAGGATACAGAAACCTCATCATTTACCTCTTTATTAACTCACTGAGCGACCATGGGGGGATCTTTGCCTCTGGACAGGCGCTGAGCTCAGTGCCACGGACTCAGAGGTGCTTAGCACCCCCCCGCCCCCCTCCCCACTGAACATACACGTTTAGTCACACTGGTGCCACACATCACGATTCTGTGCAGGGAGGCTACGGGAGCAGAGTGTGGGCAGCAGAGCGTGGCAGGTGCCCTTCAAAGATCTGTGAGCTGCAGCAGAGGCACCTTCTCCCAGAGGGCGGGCGGGGCTGGGTGTTCGCAAAGCCTGGATCTACTGTCCAAGACCGTCCTCTCCTGTGGGGCTTCCCCAAAGCACACGGTCCCACTCAGCACACAGGAGCCTCACTCAGCTGCCATGAGCCCACGAGCTCATGTCTCAGCTTGGGGTGGCTGTCCCCCCGTGGTGGTGTGGAAGGAACAACTCCTCCTGCCCGAGGCAGGTGTTCATGGCAGACACACCTGTCATTGCCTGTCAAGTTCCAAACTGACTTCAGAGTCTGTTCCTTTGCTCTGCTGACACCAAGGCCTGGAAAAGGCCCAGGCCAGTTATATGGAACTAGGGCTGGAGCCAGGGAAGCAGGGGGTGCGCTTTTCAGCTTTTCTCCAGGCTCCAGTGCAGGCGGGGCTGAAACCCTCTGTCTCTGTCTGCCCTGCAGGTGGAAGGGGCATTTGTCCAGGGCCTTGGCCTCTTCACTCTGGAGGAGCTGCACTACTCCCCAGACGGGATCCTGCACACCCGCGGCCCCAGCACCTACAAGATCCCTGCCTTCGGCAGCATCCCCACCGAGTTCAGAGTGTCCCTGCTCCGTGACTGCCCCAACAAGAAGGCCATCTATGCCTCCAAGGTATTGTGGCCCTGGGTCTGTGCTGCCTTCCGGTCTGCAAGTTGGGAAGCCATGGGTGGCGACGAGAAGTTTCAGCCACCACCATGGCTCTGCAGGGGCTTGTATGGAAGAGAGAAGAGGGCTTGGCACCAGCCTGGGAGGAGGTGATGGAGGGGTGGGCAGTCCTGCCAGGAAACACAGGGGAACTGGATTGAAGATGACACCACCTCTGTGTGGTCAAAGCCCGCTCTTTGGGTGCACCCAGAGGGATCTCTTAGTTCAGTCCTGCAGATCAGATCCTGACCTGTGCCCAGGTCTCAGTGTGCATCCCCGATGCTTGGTCCTAGAGCTGATCTCACAGGTACAGCACCCCCCGTCATTCCCTGAGATCAGCCTATTCATAGCACACAGGGCAGCACTTCTGTGCACACGCCTTCCCTCCTACAGTGGCCGCTAGACCTAAGGCTTGATCAGCACGCCTGGAGGGCTGTAATCCTCCTCCACTTCCTCTCTTACCAAAGAAGTATGAAAATAGTTGAAAATCTGTCAAGCTGATTGAGATAGTTGTTGATCTAAGAAGGGAGACAGGTAATTGCTTGTAACCAATTTGACACACCCCTCGTTCATCTCCTGCTTCACTGTGGGAGGACCTAGGACACTCTGTGGTCCTTGCTGTTGGCTCTCACACTTTAGCATGCATCAGCCCTCTGGGGGCTCATGATAAAAATGTAGCTCCATGGGGCCTACCCTTAGAAATTTTGATTCTGTGGGTAGGTCTGGGGTTGGGCCCTGGAGCCTGCATTTTTAACAAGCATCCCTATGGTGTTCCCGTTGTGGCTCAGTGAGTTAGGGACCTGATGTTGTCTCTGTGAGGATGAGGGTTTGATCCCTGGCCTCGCTCAGTGGGTTAAGGATCCAGTGTTGCCGTGGCTGTGGCATAGGTCACAACAGCCGCTCCAGTTTGACCCCTGGTCCAGGAATTTCCATATGCCATGGGTGTGGCTGTAAAAAGAAAAAAAACAAAAATAAGCAAACAAAACAAACAAACAGGTGTCTCTAATGGTGTTCATAGTCCCTAATCTATAATTTGGCAGGGGATGAAACCTCTGCTGGAAAATGTTTTCATTCCTGTTTGTCATGATGCCTGTCTTTCAGCAAATTGTAAGTGTAATTATGGTGCCTGTAAATGCTGGTGACAGAATTGCAGGTAGATTATTCCCTTAGGCTTATTACTGTGTTGAAATGATTAAAATTCAGATTATTATTATTTTTGGCCACATCCAAAGCATGTGGGATTTTCCAGGCCAGGGATTGAACCCACGCCGCAGCAGCAACCTGAGCCACTGCAGTGACAATGCTGGATCCTTAACCTGCTGCACCACAAGGAAACTCCAAGTTCAGATTTTTTTTTGTTTGGTTTGCAAGACGTAATTATTTAATATAGCTTTTAATGGTCCATTATATTTGCCTGGTGACATCAGAGAAAACACATAGTTATAGTTAAAAGACACCTGCCCACAAGGTTGAGTCATTCACTGAATTGATTGATTTAAGCCCCTGATTAATTTTGACTTCCCGTCCGGCCTTGCTGGTGTGGCCATTAGTGCTGGCGGGGTTCTGGGCATCACCAGTCCTGGTGACCCCGCGTCTCTGCCCTGTCCACTCAGGCTGTGGGGGAGCCACCCCTCTTTCTGGGGGCGTCCATCTTCTTTGCCATCAAGGACGCCATCCGCGCAGCCCGAGTGCAGCACACAGACAATAACACCAAGGAGCTCTTCCGGCTGGACAGCCCTGCCACCCCAGAGAAGATCCGCAATGCCTGCGTAGACAAGTTCACCTCCCTGGTATGATGCCTGCTCAGTCGGGGGAGGTGGGGCATGGCCGGCTGAGGCCGGGGAAGGTAGTGCTATGGAAGGAAGCGGGGGGGTGGGTATTAGGCTTTCTCTCAACTGGAGGTCTTGGGTCCATGCCACCCCCCTGTCGTGCAGCTGAGGCACCCCCTAACTGACCAGAAAACAAGAAACCCCTTAGAGTGGCAGCTTGCAGCTGGGCCTCCTGAGAGGAAGGGGCTGTGTGATGCATATGTCTACCTGCAGATTTCATTATTTTCCATAAAGATGAGGATGATGGATAAATTCCAAAAGAGCCTCATCTTTAGTGTCCATCACTGGCATTTTTGAGGCTCTTTGCTGAAGACGTTGTATGAGATACTAAGGAAAGGAGACAGAGGGAAAAAAGAGGAAGGAATGAATGAATGAATTAGATGGACCACCTTTGTTCTGTGATTACCACGTGCCAAGCTGATACTGGGGTCGCAGAGGAGCTCCAAAGACTCGGCAGCCTTTTAGGAAATCAGATGCTTGCACTATGGGGTGACCAGTTATTCCTGGGATCAGGGGTGGAGCTGCATGTAGCAGGATTTTAGCCACAAGTCCAGGTCACTGGAATCATTGTGTGATTCCCTGAGTGACACTTGTGGACGATGCCTGGCAGAAGGAGACCATGCTAGGACAGTGCTAGCCACTGCAGGAGCCTCAGAGCTAGCGCAGTCTGGGGTCGTGCGGAAGGGGGCCCCGCACACACAGGGCTCTCTGATTGCTTCTGCACGCTCGCTGAGTTGGCAGAACTGGGTTCTTCCTGATTCCCATGTTGGCTTTTCCCCTGGGTACTTGATAGGGAATTTGACAGGTGTTTTGGGGTTAGAGGTGAAGTGGGTACTCGTGAAGCCCAGTGCTTCCAGGGATGGAGGAAACAGGAGAGCCCCCGGAGCAGGTGCATCTGCCATCCATACCGCAGGTGAGGCAGGTGGATAGGTTCCTACAGCTTTGGCTATAGGGGGAGCGCCACATGGACCCATGTGCGGGGGCGGGGAGCAGGCAGTAAGGATGCCCACAGCTGTGCAGCAGCCTTTCTGGAGCCCAGCAGCACAGCCCCAGTGCCACCAATTACCCGAACCCCGTTCCCCCAGGGGAGGGGTGCTGCAGAGTTAGCTCCTGGCACACTGGCTGATGCAGAACTCAGTGGTTTGATGATCCTCTCCCTCTGAGGCCCAGATGCAAAGCATAGATTCGAACCCAAGCCCCTTTGCTCTGATGACAACACAGCAGTGATTTAAGATCCCTGCGGTGGATTTGCATGAGCAGCTGATTCATGAGCCACTTGTGCTTTTGATGGACTGTGAGTGCCAGCGAGAAAGGACCACTTCTGTGTTTGGTCATCCCCATGTCTAGAGCCTGTCACAGTGCCTGCCACATGGAACATGCTCAGTAAAAATAAACGAGTGACTAGGAAATTAAGGGGTCCTGCTCTGGGGGCACTCCCAGTAGTTGGGGCTGCAGGGTGTCTGGTCTTGGAAGGGTGGTCGACAGTGGCGGGAGGGGCACCATGTCTCGATCTATGGGAAACCCTGCAGTAAGCTCTCCATTGTTCCTTCCTAGTGTGTCACTGAAGTACCAGAACACTGTAAACCCTGGTCTCTGAGGGTCTGAAGAAGAAGCCCCCGTTGGAGTCTCCTTATGCTCCACTGGGGATTCCATGGACGATGGCACTTGTCCTGCAGAACGTGAATGTGTGAGAGGTGCAGGTGGATGTGGTGTGACTCATCAGGATAGTGCTTTGGAAGAACATTGACTGCACCCAAAGATTTTGATCGAAAATATGATTTATAGACATTATAAGAACTGTTAGGCTCAAGTAGCTAATCAGCAATTAGCATCATTTCATGTCTGTTTTAATCACATGTCTGCAATAGGTTTAGGGTGTGTGCGTTCTGTGTCTCAACTCACCAGACTTCATTACCTCAAGGGCTGATGGTGTCTGTCCTTCAAGGAGGAGCCAGCTCCAGAAAACTCCAGAAGCTTAAACCAAAGTTACTCTAAATCTGGACTTTCTTTCAAACCAGTGAACATCATGTTATAACCTCAGATCCCCCCCTCAGACTTGCAATGGGACAGTGGGGGTGAGATTCAAACCACTAACCACGTCACTGGAGAGAATAAAGAATGAAACAAATTGGATGTAGTCTTTTTAAGCCGTGTAAAGTAAGATTGTTCTATAGCACCTAAAGCCAACAAACCCATCATTGACTGCCTACAGTGTGCTAGTTTCTTCTCTTCCTTTCATGCGTTAAAAAAGACCAAGTTTAAAAATCTTCAATTGGAGTTCCTGTCGTGGCACAGTGGAAACGAATCTGACTAGGAACCATGAGGTTGCAGGTTCAATCCCTGGCCCTGCTCAGTGAGTTAAGGATCCGAGGTTGCCATGAGCTGTGGTGTTGGTCATGCAGCTCGGATCTGGCGTCACTGTGGCTGTGGCGTAGGCCAGCAGCTGTATCTCTGATTAGACCCCTAGCCTGGGAACCTCCATATACCGCAGGTATGGCCCTAAAGGGCAAAAAAAAAAAAAAAAAAAAAAGGAAAAAGAAAAAATCTTCAATTGAAGCCAGTAGTTTCCATCTGGAAATGAGGCTGCCCAAAGTCCCGATGGGCCAGAGAAAAATCAGTCAAGGAGCCTGAGTTCTCATCCCAGCCATGTCTCTATCTGTGTAACCTTAGACTGTCACTTCCCTTCTCTGTGCTTCATTTTACTGCAAAATGAAAGGATTGGACTGGTATAATCTCTAAGGTCTTCTCCGGATCTAAAAGTCTATAAATATATGACCTGAAAACTGGTTACATAAGGGATCTGCTGTTCTCAGAGACTCAGCCACTTACTATCCTGTGATATCTGGGCTTTATCAACTTGGCTGAGGACCCCCCGCTCCCCAGGTGCCTGAGGTTGGAAAAGAGAACAGGAGAAAAGCAAGCACCCCCTCTGCTTGCTCCAGCAGGTGATTTCATCACTGCCTGGTGCTGGGTGGACGGTGTGACCTTGTTCTGTGTCTTCTTGTTGTGTGACCTTGTTGTGTGCCTGACAGGGTCCATGGTTGTGGCCATGGAAGGGGCACAGTGGAAACCATGCTGTTGAGCTGGTGCTTGTTGTCACCAGTAAATGAAACTGTCATCTGGTTGGCATGTGAGAAATGCTTATTAATTATCAAAATCACGGCAGAGGCTGACATCTGCCATATCTTAACCAGCCTTCATCGCTAGAGAACGTGCACACACCACATGCATGCACGTGCTCATTTTCTTACAAAATTTCTTGCCTCGGAATATTCTAGGCTATTTTACAGCATGATTAAAAGTGAAGAGCTTCAGAAATAAAACCCATATTTGCATTGAGATTGCACAGGTCCGTTTCATTGATTTTCTGGAATGTTCCAGGGTATGGCCTGAACCTGAGACCTGCTATTAGTGAGGCTGTCAGGGCTGACCAATGAGTGTGAATTCCCTCCTGAGCTTAGGAACAGAGGCAAGGCAGAGTGGTCGTGAAAATCTAACAAGCAAGTGCTTTGTGAGCTATAAATCACCATGGTGTTCCGAGGGATTGCCCTTTTCAGACACTTGGCCTTGCCTTGCTGTCTTCATCTGCAAAATGCTTCAACTTTATAAAGCAATGACCTTGGTCTCGGTGTCGCCTGAAGGATGCCAGCACTGCCTGCAGTATTGCACTACAACCTGCAGAGGGCAGTAGAAGACTGGACCTGAGACCAGAGTCGCCAGAGTCTCCCATCTGCTGTGGGTTAGTGTCTGAGTAGACCAAGTGTCTTCAAAGGCCTCTTCAAAAGCCAGATTTGAAGTTGACTTAGGGTTTCAGACTGATAAAAATCTCAAAAGAGCTTTCTGAAGACGTGGGTCCGCCACGGGAGCCTGAGTTCCAGGTGAGTGACTAGCAGGGGAAGGCAAGTCTTACCCTTGTATCTGCACCTTGCCAGGTGCCAATTTTTATACTTTACTGATGGAGTTTCATTTAATCATCCCAGTGGCCTTGAGAGGTAGTGCTTTAATCTCCATAACCACACGAAGGAGAAACCCTACCCACAGCTGTGCCGCGGGGCTGCTCACAAACCTTTACTCCTGGAAAACGGGCTGCGACTAAGCCATGCGGGTGGGGGCACCTTGTGTAAAACAAGAGTTGCTCTGCCTGTCAGAATGCTCCCATGCTACCCATGCTCCCAGAGGTTGGAGGAGGCCCCCGAATGCCTATCTGTTTGCCCAGAGGCAGGTTCGGATTCTCTCAGGGGTCGGGCCAAGCCATGGACTGTGGTCAGAGGGCAGCTCGTGAACTTCATCCCACTCCAGCCAAGGTGGCAGGGAAGCCAGGACAGGGAGGGCAGGATGGATGGAGGTCGTAGGAGGAACCCTGGGCAAAGGATAAGGACAGAAATAGTCCCGGCTGATTGATTTACAGCTGGGAACATCCCTGAGCCCATGACATTTTTATCTTTAGTGGAGGGGGAGCCTGGAAACCATTCCCTTTGCTGCCTATTTTAGATCCTGGGACAAGGCTATTTGGAACACACAGCTTCCTTGACTTGCCAAGGTTTGACTTCGCCCTGGGCACCCCCAGGCCCAGGGATCTGCCCTTTTGTTCTGTCTCTATCCTGGCCTGGGGGAGTACATGTCCCCAAGGCAGGAGACAGATCCATGACAGTCTTGTCACCTGAAACAAAGCAGCCCACCATGGGAATGGAAATGTCAGGAACTGCCCAAAGCATTTTTGCCATCATCTCTGTCCTTGAACTGGCCTGGCCCTGACCTTGCGCAATCTTCTAGACCAGCTTAGTATCCTAGAGCTGGAAGGACGTTGGGAACCATCAAGCTCAAGCTTTTTGTTTAAGAGCTGAGAAATGGAAGCCTAGAGCGGGTAACTGACTTGTCTGGGGTCCCACAGCCCTTTAGTGGGAGAGAGAGGCTTTATGACCAGTCTGCTTGATTCCTGGTCCACAAACTTCAAACTAAACCATAATATATCTGCTAGTCAAGGGAGCCTCCTCTGATGGTACTTCGGGTCAGCTTGCAGGGAAAATGATAGAAATCTAGTCACATGGGATGGGACGAATATATGGAGAGCTTGAGGCCCAAGACAAACACCATGGCAAGGAGGGGCTCGCGCCCTCCTGTCGCCTGTGCATAGGTCAGGATGCTGCAGTGGGGATCCTTCTGAAGCCCCACAGGTGAGAACGAAACAGTAAGTGCGAAACTTCCCCTTATTCCGAAGTGAGGGGCCCAGTCATCTAAGCGAGAGCAGAGGGGTGGCTGGAAATGGACTTTGCCGCCTTTAGCTTATCATCTACATTAGGGAATAAATGAAATAGAGAGTTTGAGGGACTGGAGGGTCAGGACATCTTCGAAGATTGAAGGATGTGTAGCCTCCCTGTTAAAGAGAAGGGAGGGAACACGAGGAGAGAGATGGTGTCAGGGACGTATTTTTCCCTCCAGGCCAGGGAAGCTTCTGGAACCACTCAGAGCCTCGGGGTCCCAAGAGCTGCTTGAGGGGCTGTGGGTGGATGAGCCTGAGGCAGCATAACAGAAAGGGAAAGGGGGGGTGGAGAGCGAGTCACTTTGTCCTCCAGCGTCGGGGCATACCAGTGTGGCCACACTGGAGGGAGACACCTGGAGGACTGCCTGGAGGGGGCGAAGCAATCCCAACAAAGGGAGAGACCAAGCTATGCCCGGGGAACAAAATAGCCTCAGGTTTCCTTGCTCCAGTGTGGCCCGTGAGATACTCACACATCCTTGCCCCGCTCCTCTGTTCCATGCTGACATCAACCACCACACCCCCTGTTCCCAGGGGGACACCTTGCAGCAGGGAGGAAGGCAGCAGAGTTGTCTTCCAGCCTTTGTGATGGCTTGAGAGTGACAGCAGAGATTTCTCACTGGGAAATCGCGCCTGAATTTGAGCCCTGCATGGTGAGGAAGGGGTGTAAGAACCGCGGTGCCCAGGTTGCTTCCCTTGTTCCCATGTGCTCAGAGCATCAGCCCTGGGAGCACAGGGCACATTTCAGGGAGTCTGGGTGGCACGAGGCCTGCTACCCTCTGCTCCTGCCTCCCCATCACCACTGCATCCCAGCTCGGGTGGAGACCAGGGTCTTTCCTCTGTGCAGCTAGTTGTCCCGACCCATCCATGCCTGTGCCCCATGTTCTTCCTGCCACCAGTTGCGTATATCCTGGTGTCCTCCTGGCCACGTGATGTACACGAGGGGTGCCGCCTTTCCTTACTTCCCGCTGAGGCTGGACGGCCCACCTGCCCTGCACAGTGGCACCCACATGTCTCAGGCAGTGCTTGGTTGCCTATGATCTGGCGTGGGGGTAGGGGGACGACCCCTCTGCTTCTCTTCTTCCTCTCTCTTGGGCAGGTCACTGAGCTCCCCTGAACCTGGGTCTTTGCATCTGCAAAATAGTCACTGAGTAATCATGCTGGCCCTGCTGGGCCGTTGGGAGAATTGGAAGAGTGAGTTGGGTCCAACAGCGCTCAGGGGAGTGTAGGGGCTGTGGCTGTTTCCAGACCCTTGACCGCGGCTCACCGGGGACAGATGGCCGGGAGAGCATGAGCGAGCTTTCCAAAACACACAACACCAGCAGGAGGGAAGATGCAGAAATGAATCAAACTCTTGACCATAATGAGGCAGGAGATGAGGGGGAAAGTGGCAGCACACGGATGGCTGTGGCCTTAAGCCAGGTGGCACCAGCGCTGATTATATTTGGGCACAAGTGACAAAAATGATTGATTAGCGTGTCTCGGCTTCTCACACAAATGTGATTTTCCCAGCAGGCTGGGCTAGGGCGTAGGCCGACTGAGGGCACAGATGAGGTGGCGGTGGGGAGGGAGCCAGTCAGGCTGCCGCAGCTGTCTTCACAGGCCCATATCAAAAGGCTGGAAGGAGGAAGTCCTGCCCTCATGTTACCCACGCTGTTTAATCTTATAATGACGCAAGCGACGTTGTTACAGCAATTAGTGGGCACTTCACCTTGCACTGTTTCGTGTAACTCTTGCCAGTGACCAAAAAAAAAAAAAAAAGAAAAAAAAAGATAAACCAAAAAAACCCCCACCAAAACTCTTGCGAGACACCTATGAGGTATGTTTTACAAATGTTCCTGCTTTCCAGATGAGGCTGGGGGAGAAGGTGGTGGGGGCGCATGCATTCAGGAGCCCTGGTTCTGAGATCAGCTGCCCTGTTCCATTCTTGGGACTCCCACTTAGCTGCTTAGCAAATTATTTAAATCCTTGTACTTCTGCTTTCTCATCCATGAAATGGGGATAATGATGGCTCTCCTGCAGGGCTGTGGGGAGGGTGGCATCAGGACGTGCAGGTAGGCTCAGTGCCTGGCAAGGAAGCAGCTGCTTTTATAAAGTAGACGCCTGAGCAGTGACAAAACCCAGGTCTCCAGAGGCCAGGGTTTCGACTCTTTCAATGGGGTGGTGCTGGCTTGTAATTTTTCACTTTTCACATTTCAGTTGGCTGCTAGCCCTGGAAAGTGCGAGCACACACGTCTTTCTACCTTCTCACTCCCCTCCACCCCTGTCTCTGAATGCAAGGGTAAGGGGGCACCTGGCTCATTGCCAGAAGGAAAGTACCTGCCCTAGGAGACAGGCTCCCTTCAGCTCTTCGCAGACCCAGAACAGCTACCTCAGGGCCAGGGCCATCTCTGCATGGCATCAGGAGAGGGGAAGGAACCGTTCACTCATGGTGGCCCAAGGGCTACTTCTTCCACGTCCTCTGGGAAGCCAGTTGCCACTTAATGATAGAAGGTAGGCGTATTGGTTTGGACCAGGCACAGGATGCACATAGAGCAGAGTGTGTGGGGCCTTGTCTCCTTTCTCTGTCTTCCCAAAGAGCCATCAGTCTGATGAAACATTAAGTGTAAGTGTTCTTTATCCTCTTGGGGCTGGACCAAGAGCTTCTTTCAAGGATGCTACATACTTCACAGGCCCTTTGGGCTTGGTGGCACTGGTCCCGTGGTAGCTGGTGACACAAGAGTAGGTCTAGGCTCTCCGGTGAGCTGCTCTAACCTGGCAACAGCCTCCCTCCCCCATTCCTTGTCCCCACCTGCGCCCTAGGACCAGGAGAACCAGCCCTCTGGGAGATGTGCAGTCTGGATTTGCTGGTAATTGGCAGACCTCCCTTAGCTGATGAGGACACTGGCTCATGAGGATCTCGGTCCTCATGTCCTCAAGTCTCATCATCCGGGTACCTCCCCCCTCAACTGCATGTGCCATGTGCTTCTTAAGGGCCGAGTCCCCGCTCAGCTCGGGATTGCGGTGGGGAGAGCATGGCTGCAAATGGCCCTTCCAGTCTGCTCTGGTGGCCATGCGTGCCCTTCCCTGGGCAGACTCACCCTCTGAGCTCCACCTCCTCATTTGTAAAAGATGGTGAGACCTGCCATCAGTCTTGTAACATTAAATGGAATGACCTCTGCAAAGCACCCAGCACAGCATCTGGCACCTGTTGGGTGCTCGATAAATGTCACTCCTTGCTGTTCCAGGATTTTCCCAGCCCCTGTACACAAATTTTGTAAGTTTGGTGACCAAGTATACTTATACAGATTCCTTGCAGTAGACGCTGTTGGAAATCCTTTACCGGGCTTCGAGTTAGCAGTTTCTCTAAGTGTGGGCTGCTTACAGCCCACGTCTGCTGCCTGTCATCTGGAAAACCACCCTCAGTGAAAACAGAAGCCACCTCATCTGGGAGGCTATACCCTGTGTGCCCCTCAGCCACTGGGGCAGCTCACAGCTAGTGATGGGTTGTCTCCACAGACAGAAGGCTGGGCCCTTGCTTCAAGGTGGGACTAACTGTACTGGGTGTGCAGTTCCTGCTCCAGACTGTTTAAGGGATGAGGCTGAACCTACATCCTTGCTTGGCATCTTCCCCAGCCCTGCCCCGCTTCAGTCATTCTCCGTCCTGAGAGCACTCTGCCAGTAAATTACTGCATTGAAACCCCTTCTAAGCCCATTGACCAAGTGACAGGTCAAATGCCATTTTCTACCTGCACAATTTAAAACCATTATATTCTTGCATCCTTGCCCTCTGGGGATCATGTGGCTGGGAATCCCCACTCTCTTGTAACGTTACATGTGGCTGGGAGTTCACAGTTTATTGGGGGCTGACACTCAGACGAATGGAATCAAGTGTGTGTGCTTGTTTGAGCTTGACAATACCTTAAACTTCTCCTGAGTCTCAATCATGATCCAGGGCCGCTTGCCCAGTTCTCACAATAATATCCCCTGGTCAAAGCATCATCCACTTCCTGTCCTGTTGCAATGAGGGCTCCTCTTGCCCTAAGATAGCAGTCAAGCCCCAACCCCAAAGTGGCTGGAGCTGCCTGCCTTGCTGTTGGTTCCTTTTAGGTTAATGGTCACCTGGACTCTGAGAAGATTGTGTTGCTCAGGTGGTGTGATTGAAGCATTACCATTTTAGAGCTGGAAGGGACAACCCCAAGGGGCCTAGCCGAGGGGTCCTGGACTGGGGTGATTTTGTCCCCTAGGGTCATGTGGCAATGTCTGGAGACCTCTTAGGTTGCCACAGCTGGGGGAAGGGTGATGATTCCTTACCTTTGGTGGGTGGCACCCAAGGATGTCACTAAATATTCTGCAAAGCACAGGGCAGCCCCCTGAAACAAAGAATGATTCAGGCCCAGATGTCAACGATGCTGAGGCTGAGAAACCTGGCCTATCCTACAGCCTGGATGGCAGGGAAGCCTCTAAGGGCTCTGGTCTTCTGGGATGCTTGGTAATGTTTGGTTTCTTAATTTGCATGCCGGTTATAAGGGTGTGTCACTGAAAATTCATTAGACAGGTCATTATGATTTGCATATGTATATGAATGTATATTACTCTTCAATAAAAAGTTTCCTCTGTAGAAACTCTACATCCATGATATCCTCTGGTGAAACCTTTTGGCAACTTGCTTTTCCATTCAATGTTATGCTTTTAGTATGTTTTTTTCATCTTGGCCCGTTGGATCTAGCTCAGTCATTTATCTGTTAGATAGTGTTTTATTATATATATATGCCAAATTTTATCCTTTCATCCCATGCTAGTGGCTGTTCAGGCTGTTTTCAATCTTTCACTGTTACAAACAACACTGTGGAAAACATCCTGGACTGTACTTCCTTCTGTAGCGGGTGAGAATTTTCCTCTAAGGCCCATATCCCCAAACTGGCATTTCTGGGTATGTCTCCTTTGTTTCTTATTTTTGACTATTCATGTCATGTTTTATTTGAGTGTCTAGATGGGTGTGTTTGTGTGTGCATGTGTGTTTAAATGCAATTTGAGGCTCTTTCTCTTTTAAATGGCAAAATAAGGTATTTATAGTAATAGTGATTAATAATGTATTTTGGGAGTTCCCCTTGTGGCTCAGTGGATTAAGAACCTGAGCAGTATCCATGAGGATGCAGGCCTGCAGCTATAGCTTCAATTCAACTAGTAGTCTGGGACCCTCCATATGCCATGGGGCAACCCTAAAAAAAAAAGAAAAGACAAAAAATATATTTTGGGAGTTCCACTGTGGCTCAGCAGGTTAAGAACCTGAGTAGTATCCATGAGGATGCGGGCTTGATCCCTGGCCTTGCTCAGTGGGTTAAGGATCCAGCATTGCCGTGAGCTGTGGTGTAGGTTGCAGATGTGGCTTGGATTTGGCGTTGCTGTGGCTGTGGTGTAGGCTGGTAGCTGCAGCTCCATTTTGACCCCTAGCCCAGGAACTTCCATATGCTGCAGAGGCAGTCCTAAAAAGAAAAATAAAATGTATTTTGATTTATTTTTTCATTTCATGTGGTATTTCTCTACTGATCATGTTTGCTCTCTTTTTCTCATTGTCTTCCAGCAGCTTAATCAAGCTTTTTCTTTCCTTCCCACCCTGTTCTCTCTGTTAGTTTGGCTGTTCTACATCCCATTTATAAAGGTAATCTTTAAATTTTTAACATGCACCCTGTATGTAGAAAAGCCTATGTTTAATTAATATGTATATGCTGCCAAACAGGTTAAGAACGTCGAAATGCGTGAACTCTGGTCGTCCCCTCTCTTCCTCCATGTCTCTGTAACGAAGTAGCTTCACCTTATTTTAATGCTTTAGTCATTGTTGTGTTATTCTCGTACAGTTCAGATCTATTCATATGTTTACCTTGGTTTTTCTCATCATTGCTTTTACATCCCATTCCTTCCTTCTGGGTTCAGTTTCCTTTTTTCAGGAACACGTCATTTGCAGTTTTTCCGTCAGAATTTGTAAATGATAAATTCAGGCTTTTTGGTAAAAACATATCTTTATTTTTCCCTCATCCTCAAATAATGATGGAGTTGGGTATTGAGTTCTAGGAAGCAGCTGTTTTCTCTCAGTCTCTGGAGTATATTCTTCTGATATCAGTCTAATTGTCATTCTTTTGCAGGTGGCCAACATCTCGTCCCGGCTGCTTTTCCTCTGTTAAGGTATTTGACTTTATGATATCCCTTTATCTGGGTATGGGTTAACTCTATTATGCTTGGGAAGTACTCTTCTTCCTCATTCTTACAACAGCGTCAAAGGATGCTGGTGGGGGTTGCCCTTTACAGTCTCTCAGGGACCAAGGATAGCGATCATCTGGCAGTTGCACCAACTGGACAATGGAGCTCTTGCTCTTGACCTTCTGGCTTCAGTCTCCCTTTCTTTATTCTGAGCTCAGCTAGGTGTTATATTTTCTACAGCATTTCTCTTCATTTGAAGCAGAAGAAGAATATTCATTTAATTAAAACTTCATGTTGCCAAGAAGTTGTATCGTTTAAGAGGTTATATTTTAAAACATCTTAGAGCCCAGATTTCAATCCCATTTATTTTGTGCAGGAATTGATATCTCAGAACCAACTGCTAGAGCACAATTTCAAACATTTCCAAATTAGTACATCTTACCACGGCACATTCTAGTTTTTCTTATGCTGTCACTATCCATCATCAATTGGCTACTCCTTTCTATATTTGCAAAAATTTCTAGGGTTTATCTTTCAATTCCTAATTGCCACAGCAATTCATTTTATTAAACAATGGCCATCCATACAGGCTGTGAAACATCCTTCCAACAAAATTTTAGCACTGTCTGTGCTGTGCTCTGGAAGGAAAATAAAGATGAATAAACCTCAGCTATTGCCTCCAGTAGCATGTTGTCTAGTAGGAGAAATAGGACATGTACATTAATAACCTTAATGCCAGTTGGATCATGGCAATGGCTGATGCTTTTAAAATTCACAAGGAACACTCACCTATAGATGGAGAAACCAGAGAAGGCTTCATGAAAGTGGCATTTATACTAAACGATGGTTCTGAAAGATGGTGTATTAATTTTCTATTGCTGCCATAATACAGCAAATGTAGTGCGTTAAAACTACACTTTGTAATGTGCAGCGTGGTAACTAGTTAATGCTGTTTTGCATATTCGCAAGTTGCCGAGAGCAGTATTATCCTACAGTTCTGTAGGTCAGATATGTGGGCACCATGTGGCCCTGCTGGGTCCTTTGCTTAGAGTTTCAAAATCAAGGTGTTGGCAGGGCTGCTTTCCCTTCTGGAGGCTCGACAGATGAACCTGCTTCCAAGCTCATTCAAGTTGTTGGCCGGATTCATTAATAGCGGTGGTAGGACTGAGGTCCTGATTCCTTACCAGCTATCAGCTGGGGGCCTTTCTTTGCTCCTCGGGGCCACTCTCATTTCCTCTTCATGCTTTTCCTGTGCCCCACCCCCGTCCCCAGCAATGGGGCTGAGTCCTCTCATGCTTTGAATCTCTCTGACTTCTGCCTGGTCTTTTCTGACCCTGGCTGGGCAAAGTGGTTAGCTTGGGCCCATCTGGATAAGCTAGGCTACTCAATCTGTTTTCAGGCCTGTAGCCTAAATTACATCTGCAAAGTCCCTTTTGCCTTGCAAGATAGCATAGTCACAGGATTCAGGGATTAGGGCGTGGACATCTTTGGAGAGTAGGGGACAGGTAGAATTTACATGTGCCGAGCTCTGCCAGGGGTCCCTTTATAGAGGAAATGGAAAGAATGAACCTTGGAGGTAGGAGACCTCCTGCAAGGAGCAGGGAGAACAGCCAGCCTCCCTGAGGTGTGAACTTGCCTTCTACATGGTGAGATGTGAGTACAAGCCCTTGGGTAGAGTAAGAATCACTGAACAAGGGTAAGGCAGCCATAGGCTCCTGACCAGAGGGGCGTGGGACGTGCAGGGCCACCCACCTTTGTTCTGCAAATGCACCTGCTATGGTAGCATGTCTACACTTCCTGTATTTGCTTTGCTCTTCTAGATTTAACAGGGTAAAGCCAGACACCTTCAATAACTAATTTTTATTCAATATTCCATATTCATTGCACAAAGTCTTGGCAAATCAGAAGAATGTAATACTCACCCACAATCCTAACACTCAGAAGAACTGTTAACGCTCTGTGGTTTTGTGAGATGCCTTTAAAACTTAGCAATATACCCACCCAGCTTTCCCTGTCCATTAATATTCTTCCTTGATGTTATTTTTAATGGATACATAGTTTTCTGTTGTAGGGATGGCACAGTGGTTTATTGAATGGATCCCCTCATGTTGACATTTGGCTTGTTTCCAAGTTGTTTTACCACCATAAACAAACGCTGAGATGAGCATAACAAGGGTTGTTTTGATGGACATGCTGGACAGGATGTCCTCAGACTCGCAGCAGGAATGCAGAGTGGGGCCTGGATGCAGTCAGAGCTGTTGGCCTGAACAAGCTCCTTGCCCGTTTTTTCATCTTGGGCCTCATGGCTGTTCCTGTGTGTGTCTTGTTTTGTTGTTAACTTGATCCAGCTGCATCTGAGGACTCCAGTTGGGACCTTGGAGCTGTGGTATGAGGAGGGGGTGTCAGAGCAGCGATTAAGCACCACTGAGGACAGTGGGAGCTCGGGGGGGGGTGTGCACCCCAAGGGTGTGTTGGGGGGGCAGCAGGGTTGGGGGGAAGGCTCCAAGCCAGAGTGAGAGGGGCCACCAGGGAGATGTGCTGGAGCTTCCTGAGAGCCTCTGTTGGAAGCTGTTTCCTTTGGAAGGAAAGGGAAGAAAACAGCAAAAGCTGTGCTGCTTTGGGAGGATGGAGGGAGAATGAACCGTGGCCACAGGCTGCAAGTGTGACAGTGACAGGATCTGTGCAAGACGTCCCTGGGTCCACCTCCTGCTTCTCTGCTTTCTCCCCAGTGTACCTCCCCTACCACCTGCGGGAGCAAAGCAGAAAATCTTAAAACTAAATGCGTTCCTCAGTGGCCTCCTCTGGAGGATGAGGATGGGCTGGAAAGGGCACAAGGGATTTTTCTGGGGGTGAGGGAGACATTCTGTTTGTTGCATGGGATGTGGCTTATGCACCAGAAGCTCACGGAATGGTGCTCCTAAGAGCTGTGCATTTTACTGTATGGAAATGATCCTCAATATTAAAAAAAAAATTAAATGTGTACTGCATTTGAAAACCCACAGGTCTTGCTATTTCTGTGCAAGTTAACATCAAAGTGATAAGCGGAGTTAAAACAGAAGAAAGGCGCAGGAAGGGCTGTCCAGGGACTGACCTTCCCTGAGGGATGGCGAGGGAGGGGTCGCTGTGGGAGGCTGTTTTGGCGGCGCTCTCATCTGCACGAAGGAGACAGGCATCGCCCCCTTTTCAGGTCAGTGCCCTGGTGAGGGGTTAAGGTCCTCTGTGGAACAGTCCAGCTTCGTGGCTGACACAGGACCGGGGACACATGTGGAAGGCATTCCTGAACCTACGAGAACTTTTCTGGATAGATCTGTAGCTGGCTCTGGGTGGCCACTGTGCTCTGTGATTTCTTATAGACACCGGTGAAGAGTCAAGGGGCCACAGAGAAAGGGGGCAAGAGGATAGGAGCCAGGGATGCTCTTAACTGCTGTTTCTGAATGTCAGAGAGACCCCTGGCCAGGTCTGCTGGATGGTGCCCCTCCACAGTGGGTCCTGGGGAAAGCGGTGAGTGGAGAAAATCCTGTAAGGGGGGAAGGCAGGTGCCTGAGGACTTGGCAGTTCTGACCGAAGGAGGTGGACCTGGGCACAAAGCCAGTAAAAAGGAGGGACGATGTCTGTGTGCAGCGCAGAGCTGGTTAAATGACTGCCTGCAGCTCACTGACCCTGCCCTTTATACTGTCACATGGAAAGTCAACCTGATTACAATAAACTCTCATTCTACAGCAAGTTTTTAAGGAGCAGAGTATGTATGTGTGTGTATATATACATGTGTGTGTATGCACATACTCATTATTTTATTTTGTGTGTGTGTTTATTACTCAAATGAATTTATCACATCTGTAGTTGTATAATGATCATAACAATCTGATTTCACAGGATTTCCACAGCCCAAGCACATCCCCCCACCCCCCAAACTGTCTCCTCTGGAGACCATAAGTTTTTCAATGTCTGTGAGTCAGCATCTGTTCTGCAAAGAATTTCAGTCTGTCCTTTTTTCAGATTCCACATGTCAATGAAAGCATTTGATGTTGGTGTCTCATTGCATGGCTGACTTCACTTAGCATGATAGTTTCTACGTCCATCTATGTTGCTAAAAATGCTGGTGTTTCTTTCCTTTTAATGGCTGAGTAATATTCCATTGTGTATATGTACCACATCTTCTTGATCCACTCCTCTGTCGATGGACATTTGGGTTGTTTCCATGTCTTGGCTATTGCAAATAGCGCTGCAGTGAACATTGGAGTACATGTGTCTTTGCGAGTTGTGGTTTTCTCTGGATAGATGCCCAGGAGTGGGATTGCTGGTAGTTGTATGATTAGTTTTCTGAGGAATCTCCATACTGCTTTCCACAGTGGTTGCACCAATGTACAATCCCACCAACAGTGTACTAGGGTTCCTTTTTCTCCACACCCTCTCCAGCACTTATTGTTTGTAGACTTTTTGATGACGGCCATTCTGGGTGGTGTAAGGGGTACCTCAGAGTGGTTTTGATTTACATTTCTCTAAGAATGAGTGATGTTGAACATCTTTTCATGTGTTTTTTGGCCATCTGGCATACTCATTACTTTAGCTTTGAGATTATTCACATTCTACATGTCTTAAAAGTCTAGTTATTGGGAATGTTTAGGCCTCTCTTGTGTGGATATCACTCTGCACCCATATCACTGTACAATCCATAATACACTAAACCAACAATGAGAAACCAACTGTAAGTTGTCATTAAAGACCAAGAAGAACAGCAATTCGAAATCATGACCAACTCAAGACAATGACGGTCCTCTGATTACAGTGAGTCCTGCTAAACATCTCTGGGGACTTCAGTGTCTTTGGAGACACATGTCCCATGGATGTCCATGGGAGGGCTGCTTCCTACACAGCTTCCTGCCTTCCTGGGAGAGCCATGAGCTGGGGTCCACTGTAAACCTGACTAAATTTTTAATGTGACTTTATGGATCCCTGATAATTGTGGTAATTCACTTAATAAATTACTTGGTAGGTATTTGGTAAATAATCTTTTAATGTAAAAAATGAAATTTTCTATTAAAAGTAGGACCAATGAGTAACTGGGCAGAAAAACCCTCCCAGTGCTTGACAGGGTAAATATTGTACACTGAGAAGCCTTAGTCTGGAGCAACAGAATCACTTGAGCTTGTTATTGAAAATGCAGATCCCAGAATTCCCATCGTGGTGCACTGGAAACGAATCCGACTATGAACCACAGGGTTGCGGGTTTGATCCCTGGCCTCACTCAGTGGGTTGAGGATCTGGCGTTGCTGCGAGCTGTGCTGTAGGTTGCAGACGATGCTCGGATCTGGCATTGCTGTGGCTCTGCTGTAGGCTGGCAGCTATAGCTCCAATTAGGCCCCTAGCCTGGGGACCTCCATATGCTGTGGGTGCGGCCCTAAAAAGGCAAAAGACAAGAAAGAAAGAAAGAAAGAAAGAAAGAAAGAAAGAGAGAGAGAGAGAGAGAGAGAGAGAGAGGGAGAGAGAGAGAGAGAAAGAAAGAAAGAAAGAAAGAAAGAAAGAAAAAAAGAAAGAAAGAAAGAAAGAAAGAAAGAAAGAAAGAAAGAAAGAGAAAGGAGGGAGGGAGGGAGGGAGGGAAGGAAGGAAGGAAGGAAGGAAGAAAGGAAAGAAAGAAAGAAAGGAAAGAAAGAAAGGAAAGAAAGAAAGAAAGAAAGAAAGAAAGAAAGAAAGAAAGAAAGAAAGAAAGAAAGAGAGAAAGGAAATACAGATTCCAGTTCCCTTCACAGAGATTCTGATTAAATGGGTCAGCAGTGCAGGGCCCAGGAACCTACCTTTTAAATAAGAACTAGAGGAGCTTCCATTGTGGCTCAGCAGTAACGAACCCGACTAGTATCCATGAGGATGCAGGTTCTATCCCTGGCCTCACTTAGTGGGTTAAAGATCCTCTGCCATGGCTATGACGTAGGCTGGCAGCTGCAGGTCCTATTTGACCCCTTGGCTTCTAACTTCCATATGCTGCCCACGTGGCCCTAAAAGCAAAAAATAAATAAATAAGCACCAGAGGGGATACTGATGTAGGTGGTTCACAGAAACAAATGTATGAGTGCGGGATGGGTGGGTAGGTCAGGCTGGTTTATATGGTCAGAGGCTGGGAGGGCAGTGAGGAAGGACCAAGCATGGTGGGCCATGTTGGGGAAATCTTTTGGTTTGATCCTTGAGGTGTGGCAGCTTGAAGAGAACTAGGGCCTTTAAGAGGGTATAGAACCAAGGAATGGGAGACTTAGAGGTCAAGACCAGAGATGCAGTGTGAGAGGGAGAAGACCACAGAGAGGGCTGGACGGCCATAGGGGAAGTGATACAGGACAGGCATGTCCATTCAGCACTGACTCTGCCAAGCCTTTATCTCTCTCTCTCTCTCTGCTCACATCAGTGATCTGAGCTGGGCAATAGCAACTCTTCTTACCTGTGGGGAGATGGTGGCTTGGAAAGATTAACCAACTGGCTAATACGTATGGGAGTCAGGATTTCATTCCAGGGCCAGGTGGTTCCTGAGCTCTGGGTCTTTACCTAGTGCTTTGAAGGACCAGTAAATCACATGTGACCATGCCATCCATCTATAGGTTTGTTCATTATTTCATTTTTTTGCCGAACATGAATGAACTTCCACTAAGTCTTAGCCACTGAGAATGGGTCCAGGGATTAACTGGTAAACAAAAAAGACAGTAGCCTAGACTGTAATAGGCACATACATTAGACAACCACACACCTACCTATAACCTTACAAACAGTTGTAAGAACTGAAAAAGAAAATTGCGGGCTCTGTAAGAAAGCAGGGGCTCTTATTTTATTTATTTTTTAAATGATTTTTATTTTTTCCATTATAGCTTGTTTACAGTGTTCTGTCAATTTCTACTGTACAGCAGTAGTGTGACCCAGTCACACATACATATATGCATTCTTTTTCTCACATTATCCTCCATCATGTTCCATCACAAGTGACTAGATATAGTTCCCTGTGCTGTATAGCAGGATCTCATTGCTTATCCACTGCAAATGCAATTGTTTGCATCTATTAACCCCAAGCTCCCAGTCCATCCCACCCTCCCCCTCCCCCTTGGCAACCACAAGTCTGTTCTCCAAGTCCATGAGTTTCTTTTCTGTGGAAATGTTCATTTGTGCCATATATTAGATTCCAGATATAAGTGACATCATATGGTATTTGTTTTTCTCTTTCTGACTTAGTATGAGAGTCTCTAGTTCCATCCATGTTGCTGCAGATGGGATTATGTCATTCTTTTTTATGGCTGAGTAGTATTCCTTTGTGCATATATACCACATCTTCTTAATCCATTCATCTGATGATGGACATTTAGGTTGTTTCCATGTCTTGGCTATTGTGAATAGTGTTGCAATGAACATGGGGGTGCATATGTCTTTTTCAAGGTAAAGTTTTGTCTGGATATATGCCCAGGAGCAGGATTGCTAGGTCATATGGTAGTTCTATATATAGTTTTCCGAGGTGCCTCCATACTGTTTTCCATAGTGATTGTTGGGGGCTCTTATTTTAGACTGGAGGATCAGAAAAGGCCTATGTGGAAATGCGACAATTTATTTATTTTATTTTTGCTTTTTAGGGCTGCACCCACCCCATATGTATGTTCCCAGACTAGGGGTTGATTTGGAGCTACAGCTGCTGGCCTATGCCACAGCTGCAGCAACATCATATCTGAGCTGTGTCTGCAACCTACACCATAGCTCATGGCAGCACCAGATCCTTAACCCACTGAGTGAGGCCAGGGATTGAACCTGCAACCTCATGGTTCCTAGTTGGATTGTTTCTGCTGCACCACAACGGGAACTCCCAGGAATGTGGCCATTTAGCTGAGACTTGAAGGAAGGGTAGGAATTAGCCAAGCTTGAGTGTGGGAAAGTATGTCCCAGAGCTTCTGTGATAATGGAAATATTCCATGACTCTAATGTCCAGCATGGTAGCCATGAGCCACATGTTATGTTGAGCCCTTGAAATGTGTCTCATGTGACTGAAGAACTAAATCTTTAATTTCAGTTCGTTTAAGTGTATATATGTAAAAAGCCTCATGTGACGAATGGCCATTGTATCAGATACCCCAGTTCTAGGACAAGGGGAAAGTTTGTGCAAAGGACCTGAGCTGGAAAAGGATTTGGTGGCTCCCAGGAACCTAAAGTGTTGGGGTGCAAGGGGGAGAGGGGAACAGGATATCCAGGCCTAATGAAGGGTTTTCAGTCTGCAATGGGGAAGTTATTGAAGGGTTTTGAGAAGAAGAGTTATTTGGTTGATTTTATATTTTAAGAAGCTCACTCTGTGCTCTGCCAAATGGATCCTAGAGGGTGAAAGTAGGAGAAAAGAAACCAGGGAGGAGAGGATGATGATTTCCAGTTGGAAACTAGAAGGAGAAGAGGACAGATTTGTGATGACACTTTCTGGTAGACACGACAGAACACGCAGTTTAAAAGAGTCAGAATCCAGCTCCCTAGACCTGTGTTGACTAATATGGTAGTGTGGCTACTTAAAATAATTAAAATTAAATGAAATAAAAAGCATTGCTTGCCATACCATGAGGCACACTGCTTTTTTAAAAATTTACTTATTTATTTATTTTTTTGCTTTTTCAGGGCCACACCCATGGCATATGGAAGTTCCTGGGTGAGGGATCCAACTGGAGCATCTATGAGTTACACCATAGCTCATGGAAACACCAGATCCTTGACCCAATGAGTGAGGCCATGGATCAAACTCACGTTCTCACGGATACCAGTCGGGTTCGTTTCTGTTGTGCCACAGTGGGAACTCCCATGAGGCACATTTCAAGAGTTCAGTAGCCATGTGGCTACCAGCTGGACAGTGTAGCTTTAGTGAACACAACCATCATCGCAGTAACTTCTACAGGATAGTGCTAACGTCATGAAAAATGAGTCTAGATAAGATCAAAGGGATTATTAAGTCCAATGCCCTCATTTTACAGGCAAAGTGCTGGAGGGTGCTCGGATGAGGTCACTAGAGTGGTACCCACTCTAGGCTCTCAGATGGAAGCCTCTTCCATTCATTTGCTTTGTAAGCATCATTGTTGGAAACATCAGCTTTCTGACTCCTGGAAGGCTCAGGCCCAATTCTAACTCAGACCATATAATCGTTCCAAAGCAGCCTGGAGAAGAAAGGGTTAGATATAAACATAAAACATAACCAGCACTATTGCTTTCCGCTACCATGGCCTGGGGATGGAGGCTTGGAGAACATATCTTTAGTTCCTCCTGCAGGAAAGGATACGTTGCTTTCTGCAAACCACACAGTACTTGGGGAACTTCGTTTTGTCATTCAGTCCTGTCCCCTCATTCAGCCTCTCCAAAGAAATGTCAAAGAAGTGGATTCCCAAGAAATACTGCTGGCGCACACCTTACTCTCACGTCTGCCTCCAAGTAGATCTTGTCATCAGAGAAGTAAAAAGGAAAAAAAAACAAAAAACAAAAAACAAAACTGAGCTAGCAATGCTTCCTGGTGACCTGGTAATTCGGGAAAAAAGTAGAGAATTCACAGGAAGTAGAAGAAAAGAAAATTTTTAAAAGCCTTGTTTTTGTCACCTCTGAGCTTCTGATTATGGGTGGGGCTTAGCTTCAGATGAGTCAGGTGGAGGAAGAGCTGGGGGCAGCTTCTGGGGAGTGGGTTTGGGAAGGAGACGGTGGGGGACAGCAGACGTCTAAGGGTTCAGGTTCCCCAACATGCTGGTTGACTAAACCTGGGACAGACTTCACTGTGAGACAGAGCGTTTATCTCCACTTCCTCCCACAGCTCAGGAGACTACCACATCCCCCTCAGTGGAGGCAGTGGGGCCCCCATAATCTTCCAGCCTTTCTTGCTGTCCTGTGTCTTCTTGGACTGTGAACACACGATGCATGACTGCCATACCCCCTATGTCATCCCCCTCATTAGTGTTTCACTAACACCTGTGCAGGTGAGAAGCACAGCTCCCATTAGTTGAGCACCACCTATGAGCTGGGTGCTGTGCTAAGTGCCTCATGTGCCTCAGCTCAATGAACCATCACCATGCCCTACAGGGAGATGTTATCTCCATTTTACCATCTGGAAAAATGAGGCTCTGAAAAGTTACAGTAACCATATGATCCAGCAGTGGTGCTCTTTGGTATTTTCTCAACTGAAGTGCAGATTTACATCCACACAAAAATCTTCTCATGGATGTTTGTAGCAACTCTATTCATAATTGCCCAAACTTGGACCCAACCATGATATCCCTCAGTAAGTGGGTAAACAAACTAGCAAATAAGGATAAACAAACTGGCAAATCCAGATAGTGGAATATTATTCAGTGCTGAAAAGAAATGAGATATCAGGCCATGGAAAGACATGGAGGAATCTTAAATGCATATTACTAAGCAAAGAAGGCACTCTGAACAGGCTCCACATGATATGATTCCAACTATATGACATTCTGGAAAAGGCAAAACTGTGAAGACAGTAAAAGACAAGTGGTTGCCAGGGCTTGGAAGGACAGATGGATGAATAGTCAGCACAGAGGATTTTTAGGGCAGTGAAACTCTTCTGCATGATAACTACATGGTGGATACATGACATTGTACATTTGTCAAAACCCACAGAATATACAACACCAAGAGTGAACTTTGACATAAACTATAGACTTGGGATGATGACTTTGGGTGACAATGATTTCAGGTGTCAGTGGAGGCTCATCAGTTGTAATGGATGTACCACCCCTGGGCAGGTGCTGATGGTGGGAAGTGGGAGGATATGGAATTCTCTGTAATTTCTGCTCAACTATGCTGTGAACTTAAGACTGCTCTAAAAAATAGTCCACATTTTAAAAAAAAGTTTCAGTGCCTTGTCCAAGGCCCAGTGCAAGTGAAGAGTGGAACTGAGACCCCAGTGCTGAGCTCTTTAACCCCGACTACCATGTTCCCCCTCCACTCTATCTCACCGCACTGTAGCCTTTCATACTTCACAGATACTTTTAATTCACGGTAGTTCCATGACTTGAGCACTAAACCTATTTTCTAGATCAGGAAATAGCCTCAACGAGGTTAGCTAACTCATTCAGGTCACAAATTGGGTGGGTGAGTAGCTAAGTCAGAACTTGAATCTAGGTCAGCTGACTTGAAACTCTGTGCTCTCATCACATAATACCTTGATGCTGCAGATCCAGAATCTCACCTGACCTAGAAACACACAGCATTGTGTCCGAGCTGATGCTCTCACCTTTTGACTGCTACGTGATGTTTGCTAGATGCCAAGTTATTCCATCAGCTGGGAGCAGTGGATGGAGCCCTGTGTATCACAGGGCGTGGGGCACTTTCCACCCAGGCCAAATGCCATTGGTCCACACCCAGAAGAAAGGGATGTGTGATACATGGAGGGAGAAAGGGCAGGGGAGGGAGTGGGGTTTGTGTGCCGGGAAGCCCAGTACCTCCTGTCTCACCCTAGAAGGCTCAGCTCCTCTTCCCACTGGTGCAGTGGGGTTCTGGGCTGCCATGTGCAGGGCCAGACCTCCTGGTTGTGGGGGGACATTTGCAGCAAGAATGGACATGCCCTTGGGAACCGCTGGGAACATTCAAAGCTCCCTTCTCTCCATGTCCTTTCTCCGTGTCCCCTCCCCAGCAGGAAGTTTGACAATGCCTTCTCCTCATCTCTAAGCTGAGAACTTCCCTGAAATCCCAACCACATGCTGGGCTCTCTTCCTTTTCTTTCTTCCCTCTGTTTCTAGGCTACCCTCCTTTCCCTGTTCTCATCTAGAAAAGGAGATGTCTGTCTATCTGTCACGTTGGTGCCTCTCTTTCTTGGCCAGTCTACACTCTAGCCCACTGATTTCCATGTGGGGACAGCCTTCAAAACAGTAACATGTTGTGCATATAGTCCTCCTGCTGCAGAGAAACAACTCAAAACTTCAAGTGATGACCACAGGGGCTGCCAAGTGGAGTTGGGCTGTTGTGCACTGCCCAAGGGTGCCTGGCAGCAGGGGTGGATGGGGAGTTGGGTCTGAAATAAAGACCTTGATAACATCACCAGGCTGTGCTCCCTTAACCCAGAGGGGCTTCGAATGAAGACAGACGCGCCAAGTGGCCTGAGATATTGTAAAGGTGGCGGTGATCACTGTTATAATCAGCATCCCTATTGTTACTTCTGGTCCTAATACTACTTGACCCCGCATGGAAAGAGGCTACGTTTGGGAGTCAAGACCCTGGGTTCAGTCTAACTTCTCCGGTTGTAAGAGGTAAGGACTTTGTAATTCTCTTGGCCTCAATTTACCCCAAATGCGTCTAAATATTTTCATTGACTTTTAAAAAAGAAAAAGAAATGAAACTGTATGGAGAGCAGAGCTTGGGTTACCAGTCCCATTTAACAGAGGAAAAATTAGGTGATTTGCCCAAGGCCATCAAGCTGGAAAGTGATGGCGAAAGCAGAGGACCCGGGTCTTCTCTTTTGGCTCAAGCGCACCCTCTCCTGCCCCCACCTCCCCACAGTGCATCACTCCTATGCACACTCACATTTGTTATCGTATTGGAGTCTTGAAATGAACCAGGTGAGGAAAATAGTGGATGTATTTAGGGCAGATCATACTGACGTCTCATTTCATCCAACACTAGAGGAATGAGTGTCCAGAGTTAGCCACGAATACAGGAAGTGAATCCAATTCATTGGCCATTCGCTAAGTGATACTCACTTATTTTTTGCATAGCTTTTTGCAGTTTAAACTGTCCTTCCAAATATAATATTTGGAGATCTCACTTGACCTACACAACCCAGGGAGGAGGCAGGCGGGTCAGACAGATGAGGGCGGGGATATTGGAGGAGTGGGCTGAGGCCTCAGCTCACCCAGCTGCAGGGGCAGAAGCACAGATCAGAGTCGGGCACTCCACCCCAGACCCCCTTCTGCCTCAAGCCATGACCTAATCTCTTGTTTTCAGCACTGCCGAGGGCTTCCTGGAGGTGACGCCAGGGCTTCTCCATGAGGATTGTGTCTATGAGGAAGGGGGAGGGGGTCATTTCAATCTGCTCTAATAATATTATTTAAAGTTTTAGTTGGTAATGCAAACACAGTGAACAAACTTCAAAAGATGTATTTGTTTTACCAAACACATGTGGGGGTGGTTGCTCTATGCCAGTATGTGCCAGATGGAGGCGGGCGGGGTTACACAGTGTGGAAGCCTTACTAGGGAGCGCTCTCAAGATGGGCTCTGTGGAAGGAGGGCAAGGAGGAGGCAGGATTGAAGTGAGGGAAAAGCTGGGGCTGGTGCAGGGGCATCACAGGCCTCTGCCAACCCTGTGGGGAGCCCGGAAGCTGGGGTGGACCATCAGAGTCGTCTTGAGTTGTGATGGTACCAGGCTTTTAGACCCATGTCAACCAGTCATTGGATGCAGGTTGCCCTGGGAAAAGGGTGTGATTTGGGGTGCGGCAGCTCTCTATCACCAAGGCAATCCTGAGGGGTTCTCAGGTAGCTACACTTCTGGAAGCCGAGGGAATGAGTCCTGTAGTCCTGAAGAAGCATCTGAGCTGCTCATAACAGCATCTTCAATGGTCCATCTTTTGCTCCACTCAGACCCACTTCTTTTACGTGCTGGAAGCAGCTCCTCCAGAATCGTGTGGTCTCTTTTCCTGGGGGACACTTCTAAGAGGAAAGGAGACAAACCCTAGCTGGTCCAGGGCCACGTCTAATACTCACGTCTCCCTCCTTGACTGTCCATCCTTAGCTGCCTCACCCTCGGCCAGCCCTTCTGCTGGCCTCAACAGCTTCCCTGGTGATGTAACCCCAATAAAGCCTCCTCCCTGAGGTGTTGGAGTCTCTTCAATGCTCATCTAAGCCCATGACTGCTTCATTTCCTGTTTACTGTCAAGATTGGTCCTGAGAGCACCAAGGGGCACCCAAGTGAGTGACATGGTGCCCTCCCTGACCCCTGCCAGTAACAGCAGCCCGACCTCCTCCTGCGATCACGTCCGTCGCCCCTGCCAGTAAGTAGTAGCAAGTCCACTACTTACTTCCTAACCTTATGACACAAAACCTTAGAGTGCCTAGGTGGCAGCTGTAGCTCATCATTCAATGGAACTCTTTCCATCATCCCAGATAGAAGTTCTCCTTTAGAAAACCCATGTGACGATAACAACAGGTTTTTCCACTTTTTATTTCATTAGACTTTTGAGCTACAAGAAAAACCATGAGAGATCTTAGCTGGGTTTCTTTCTAACCCAGCCAAGCCTCCTATATCCTCAGCAGGCCTTTTATATCATCTTCTAGGACCTTCCAGGCTCCAGAGATGCTTCTACTTCTTGCTTTCCTTACCGGGAGCCCCTCAGAGCAGAGGCCCCCGGGGCCCCCCCACTGGAGGTGACCGCCATCTCGGCTTTCTCTCTAGGGGCTGCTGTTTCCGTCTCAGAACCTGTGGCCTCACCTTTTGGCTCTGATGAGGATCTTTTCAAGGGATCCCAATTATTTGTAATCATCTGTGTTTATGGGACCTGGAATGGGGCAGGGCTCAGTGGGGGCTCTGTGGTTATTTATTTATTTATCTTTTCTTTTTCCTGGATGATCAGCTGGGACAGTCGGGAACTCCAGGCTGTGTGTATTTACAGAAGGCCACAGGGTCCTGAGAGGGGAAGCCACATGCTGACCTCCACTCCCATGAGCCCCTGGGAGCCCAGAGGCTGCTTCTTTCTGCTCCCCGGAGCCCGTGGCCTCAAACCAGGACACCGCTGTCCAGGGCGGGTCACTGAGCTGTGCCAGGAAGGGAGGGCCTCTAATCTGGGCTCTCACCCACCTCGGCCCTGCCCAGTCGCAAGTACTTCCAGAATGTCTCTTGTGTGCTTTCCTCAGCCTGGGGGACATTCCTAAACTCTGGGCCACTTAAGGAGGGAGCTGTGGTACAGAGATGCCAGTAGAGCCCTGATGCCCAGGAGCGCCCAGTAAATAGAAGGGAGCGATTATTCCTGGCCGGTAGCCCTTGCCTATTGCTCACTCTCTGTGTGAGCCTCATCCGCTGCAGCCCTGCCTGCAGATCCCCCAGGCCACATGGCAGCTGCCCCCTCCTCCACCTCCAGCTCCTGAAATGTCATTGAGTTGCTCTGTGGGTCTTAGAAGCTGCTCCGCATGTGGCTGACCACCAACCCCCTTCCGGCCAGTCCCAGGCCTGTGGATACTTTTGCAGGGTGCTTACCAGTCTGGGCCCAGCCGAGATCCTCTTTTACCCAGTAATCCTGCTGGCAGACAGGTGTGAAAGGAACCGGAAGCAGACAGCATGCTCTGCTGATTTAATTATTGCTCTTCAGAGCAGCTGAGTTTCAGCCTGGACCACTCCTAATGGCAGATCTGTCTGTGGAACAAGAGCAGACGTTGTGAGCTTTAAATACGGGGTTAACAGGCCACAGCTGACAGCAGTGTCAGATCAGCCAGTGAGGGCAGGCTCCTGGGGCTCTGGCGCCCTTTCCTCTAGCCTCAGGTGTCAGGCATTGTGCTCAGATGGGCTCCAGTGCCAGCCAGAGGTGCCTGCGGCCAGGATGGAGAGGACAAGACAGAGACACCCCCTTGGGAGAAGCTGAGCCCTACCTACATTGCACTGCCCAAAAGGTGTGTGTCCTTTTCTTTATTCACTCAACAAACATTTGTCAAGCACGTAATATCATTTGTCAAATGCGGTTCTTCTCTGGGGATACAGAGGTGAAGAGGGTGCATGGGTAAACGACCCGTCTTCCTGGAACTTTTGTTCTCTGGTGCCTTTTGTCTGGTGCCTGTGTCTGGCCATGAGTTTGTGCATCAGAGGAAGGCTTTTCAGGCACAGAATCTCCACGAGTGTCCTGTAGAATGTGGCCCCAGGCCTGAGGTCACCCCAGTGCTGGCCCCGGAAGACCCCGGGGATGTATGGTTCTGTTTGCATCCCCGCAGGCAAAGCTTGGCAGCCTCCGAGGACAGTTGAATGGCTGGTCATGTGTGTTGCTCCAGGTGGCCATTTCTGAGGGTCTGTGTTTGGTGGGGAAAGGCCAAACTGTTTATCAGGAAGGACTGGCCATTATTTCAGATATTCTCAGAGTTACGGAAGGAAAACCATGTGCGCCCGAGGCCCTTTCCCAGGGCGTTTGTGTAGAATGAACTGACAGGAGTAGTGACTTATTGATTTGTCTTTGAGTTGCTCAGAGACCGTGGATCGAGTCTTTGTTGGGGCTCTTGGAACCTCCGTGCTCCAGCCCAGTCCATGTTACCCCCGCTTCCACCCCCGGCCAGTGTAAAGCAGCCATGGCACCTCCGCAGGGTCTGCCGTGGACACACTTGATGTCCCCTGCCATCCGAGCCATGCACTGCTCTCCCCTCCTCAAACCCCAGTCTAGCGTGGCTGAGCGGTGAAAGGCTTTGAAACGGCGTTTCTCCAGCAAAAGGATTTAGACTGGGCCCGTGCACACCGAAGGATCAGAAGATCGATTCCTTCCCTGCTCGGCTATCTCAGTTTATGATCCTACACAGGCTTCTATTGAAAGCTAATATCGAGGGCCCCTCTGTGTCAGGCAGTGTGTGTACATGAATTGGTTCATGTAATCTTCAAAACAGTCTTGTGATGAAGTGCCATGAAACCTTATCTTACAGAAGAGGGAGCTGAAACTTAGCCAGGAAGACAGTTTGCCCAGCAACCCCCAGCCAGTTACAGCATTTGACCCCCCATGGCCTGACCTCAGAGCTCCTGCTCTTAACCATTGTTCCATGCACGCCCTCCAGGCCAAGTGATGCCTGTGTCATGATTTCTCATTCAGGGTCAAGGCTGAAGTTCAGCCATGAGCCTGTCATTCATTTAGTTCAGGAAGGTGGCCAACTTTCTCGTGTCTCTTGCTTTTAAGACCTGGGGCTCTGCCTCTCCACGCCTGAGGGTGAAATCTGCCCAGACCCATAGCCCAGCGGTCCCACAGGAGTCACTTGCCTCTCCCAGGCCACCAGCCTCAGTGCCCCTGGAGGGGACCCCAGAGGTGGGGAAGGGTGTGACGCCTATAACTACCCATGGAGTCCTGCTCCAGTGCTCACTCTCTGTGACCTTGGGCAAGTTGCTAACATCTTTCAGCTTCAGTTCCTTCATCTAGGAGATGGAAATAGAATGAGAACCTACCTCTCAGTGCTGTTGGTGGATTATACGAGATAACTCACAGTCGGCATTTAGCAGAGTCTGGAGTATAATAAGCACTCAATAATTATTATCCATTAGAGGTCCATGTTCTGTTATCTAGGATTCTGAAGTCTGAAAAACTGTGAAAATTGTATGGTTGGTGTCAAAACTCATTTGGAAGCAAAACCTCTCCTCAAGTGGCTTCCAGCTATATTTAGAAACACTAATGAGGGGCAGCTTTGGACCCTGCTGGCTTGTTACATAATAGATTGAATATGCACCTCTCCTTTCTGCAATCTGAAGAATTTTGAATTCTGAAACACAACCGGTTCCGGGGAGTTTAATTTAAGGGGTTTTTGAATCTGAATGCTTTTACAAGCAGTTTGTCCCCTAAGTGAGTTTCAATAGCAGTGACTGTCAACTCTGGAACTCTGAGAGCCAAAACCCTGGAAGGAGTGGAATTAACCCTTTTTTCTCCCAGAAGAAATTATAGATTGCTATTTAACAGCCAAAATAACTAGAGGCCGTGAGGTCAGTTGAAACCATATATTTCTTTTTTCATGTCCTCATGTGATCACTGAGGGGTTTCTGGAATGGTCTGGCCCTGGCTGAGAACAGTCCTTGAGAACCATTTAAAGTTCCAGATCCCAGTTTCCGCTTATTCGGCGTTTTACTAGGCAGGGCTGGCGAAGGAGGGCAGAGCAGTTGTCCTCTCTCAGGGAATCCATGCTTTTATCGAGGATACAAGATACACATGCTGGAAGCAAGTGTATGTTAGGACACAGGTGAGACTGTATGAGAAGATTATGAAATCAATAATCAAATGAGCAACACAGCTCATCAGCACTATAGGAGTCCAACAAAGATACCCCACAGGTGGGAGAGCTAACCTGAGGCCAGCTCATTCTTAGAAAAGCTCCAAGGATGAATGAGAAAGGCGAAAAGAGGGGCACTGACATTGGAGTGGAAGGAAAGCAGAGATTTTGGAATCCAGCCCCACTCCACGAGTACCAGCTGTGTGGCTGGGGCTATTTGGCTAACCCTCTGAGGCTTTTTCCTCATCACTCGTGGAGGGATAGTTATATCTATCTGTAGCTACAGTTATCATGAATATTAAATGCAACAGTATATGTCAAGTGTTGCCGGAACACCCTCTCTTTGCGTGGCCTTGTCTCTGCAGTTTGGCTCAGGATCTTAGCATTCATTGACTTTGAGATGCCTGTTGATCATGGGCTGGCTGAGCTGCTCATAGCCTTGCTCAAAAGTGTGTGTTTGACAAAGGCATATGAATCAGGAGGAAACAGACAAACAAATGGCCCTTCAACCAGCTAAAACCTCAAACAAATAACCCGGGGCCCCCATTGCAACATTTGACAACTGGCTGCATCCAGCCCCTCCCATCCTGTAATGAAGCTACATGGTCCATGCTGCAGTGGAAAGGGGAAACCAGCCCTTTCATGGAACTTTGCTCACAAATCAAAGATATTTGTTCTCAGAGATCTCATTTTATCTTCTTCTTAGGACCTCCTGGCCCGTCAGCACTCTGCACCACCCCTTGGGAAGGTTCTTAGTAGATGATTTGTCCTGATATCTTGGCTCCAGTGCCACTGTCTGGGCTCAATAGGTCATGCAAATACCCATTCTATGTTTCAACCAAGGGAAAGGTTAAGGGGAAATGTAAAACAAAAGGGAGTAGAGGTTATCGTGGTAGAAATGCAGAGTGAGAGAAAGCTGCATCATATGCAAAAGGAAAAGGGCCAAAAAAAAAAAAAAAAAAAAAAGCAGTCACCAGAACAGTTCACACCAGAGCGCACTCCACAAACAAGAAGAGCTCAGGAAAACTGTCTCAGTTGGGTGGGACACATGCTCATCCGAATATAAAAGCCCTTGGAGAGCTGGGGTGAATGAGGTTGTAGATGGCTGGACACTCTTAGTAGCAGCCGCAGTGGTTTAGTAACATCATCACATTTTCAGCCACCTTTATAGAGAGTGAAGATTCCTCAAGATCATCTCTCTTACGAGGGCTGGGCTCGCGTAGCTCAGTGACAGTGGGGAGAGCAGGCTACTCAAGTAGAGGGGTGCTGGCCATTTAGATGTAAAGACTGGAAGATTTGAACACCCAGCTGAGCCTTGATCTCTCGTCACTGGGGTGTCCAGGGGTGTTATTGATTGAGCAAACATCAGTCATGAGTAAGAGTGGTGGCAGGTGAGCATGAATGCTGAACTGAGGAAGGGAATGGAGTCAGGGACACTAAGAGGAATTAAAAGGAAAGGAGGGGGCCCAGTGATATTCTGGTTTCGTTTTGTTCAAATTCATTTTATTATTATTTTAGCAACTGAAGTTTTTATGTGATTTATTGAGATAAAATTCACATAACATTCACCGTTTTAGAGTGAGTGATCCAGGGGCATTTAGAACATTCATAACATTATGCAGCCACCAACTTTATCTAGTACCAAAACTTAAAAAAATGTTTTTAATTGGAGTGTAGGTTGATTTACAATATGGCGTTACTTTCAGGTGTACAGCAAAGTGATTCAGTTACACATACGTATCTATTTTTCATATTCTTTTCCTTTATAGGCTATTATAAAGCACAGAGTATAGTTTCCTAATCTATACAGTAGGTCTTTGTTGGGTGTCTATTTTATATATAGCCAAGTGTATATGTGAATCCCAAACTTCTATTTTTCCCTCCCCTCTCCCTGCTTTCCCTTTTGGTAACCGTAAGATTGTTTTCTATGTCTGTTTTGCATATAAGTTGATTTGTATCATTTTTTTAGATTCTGCATATAAGTGATATCATTCATATTTGTCTTTGGCTTACTTCACATAGTATGATCATCTCGGGGTCCATCCATGTTGCTGCAAATGACATTTCATTCTTTTTACGGTTGATTAATATTCCATTGTGTACATATACCACGTCTTTCTCCAATCCTCTGTCGATGGACATTTAGGTTGCTTCCATGTCTTGGCTGTTGTAAATAGTGCTGCAGTGAACATTGGGGTGCATGTATCTTTCCAAATTATGTTTTTCACTGTATAGATGCCCAGGAGAGGGATTGCTGGGATCACATAGTAGGTCTATTTTTAGTTTTTTTAAGGAACTTCCATACCGTTTTCCATAGTGGTTGTACCAGTTTACATTCCCACCAACAATGTAGGAGGGATCCTTTTTCTCCTCACCTTCTGAAGCATTTGTTAGTTGGCTTTTTGATGATGGCCATTCTGACTGGTGTAAGGTAATACCTCGTTGTTATTTTGATTTGCATTTCTCTAATAGTGATGTCAAGCATCTTTTCATGTGCTTCAAAACTTTCCTGTCATTCAGAGTACAACCTTGTACCCATTAAGCAGTTTCTCACCATTTCCCACTCCTTCCAGCTCCTGGCAACCATAAACTGTCTTCTGTCTTTATGGACTTAGCTCTTCTGAATACTACCTATACATGGAATCATACAATATTGGCATTTATTTACATATGGTTTCTTTCATTTAGTATATTTTTAAGATGCACTGACACTGTGGCATAATCAGTACTTTATTCTTTTTAATGGATAAATAATATTCTCTTGTATGGGTGTACCAAAATTTGTTTATCTATTCACCCATTAATGGATATTTGGACTCTTCCACATTTTGGCAGTTGTGAATAGCCGATAGGAACACACACATACAATCCCAATGACATTTTAAAGATGGTTTTGAGGATGTGTTTTTATGAGTTCTCCGCTTGGATGTAGTAACAAGTCAGACTTTGTGAAATATATCTCAGAGGTTGGTTTCCCAGTTTCAGTTACTGGTAAGCCAGGCCATGGGCATCAAAAGGCAGAAGAGGGAGTTCCCATTGTGGCTTAGCAGTAACAAATCTGACTAGTATCCATGAGGATGCAGGTTCAATCCCTGGCTTTCCTCAGTGGATTAAGGATCTAGCATTGCTGTGAGCTGTGGCATAGATCGCAGATGCAGCTCGGATCCTCTGTTGCTGTGGCTGTGGCATAGGCTGGCAGCTACAGTGCCAATTCAGCCCCTAACCCGGGAACATCCATGTGTTGCATATATGGCGCTAAAAAGCAAAAAAGCAAAAAAAAAAAAAAAAAATTTGCAGAAAAGGGTCAAGATCGGATAACCCTTATCTTGGAGAAATGGCTGCACTTCAGCTCAAGAGGCCTGGGAGAGAGTGTCTGGTGGGCAACATTGTGGTTGGAATCAGGAGACAGACGGATGTTTAAGTGATGGCTCTGCTGCACCCAGGCTGTGTAGCAGCTGGCAGGTCTCTGAACCTCAGCCTCCTCATTTCTCAAAAGCTGCGATGGTTGCCACTTGCCCTCCTCACAGAGCTGTTAAAAGGCTGGGGAGCTGTCTGGTGTGGGGGTGCTCTCCGCCGGTCAAGGTTCACATGTTTGTGCTATGGCTCTTGCCTCCCTGTTAGGAGGCCTGTAAGGCGACACCGATGACTCACCATCAATACACTCTTGTGCTCGTCACAGGGCTTTACTTAGGAGTAGTAGAAAAGGGAGATCTGCAGAGGGCAGCTGGGTGGCCCACAGAATTGGAGAAATGAATAATCAGACTCAAGAGGGCAGGGGCCAGACAAGGTCCAGGGTCCAGAGGTGAGAGGCTGACTGCTGGGGTGGGTGCGTGGTGGTCATTTTCCTGTCTTTACGTCCCTCCACTCAAGGTCCCAAATCCCAGAAGAGGGTCTGGTCTGATTGACAGGCCACTTGACTAGGGGAGGGCGAGAATCCTTGATTGACCGTTCATTCAAGCCTGCACAATGGGGAGAAAAGGTCATTCTGCAAATGGAAATGGGGGAGCCATTAACAGAAGGACTAAGAGATGGATGCTGGGAGGCCCTAAAGCCTCAAGTGTCCACTAGAGACAAACTCTTTGAGCTGTTGATGCAGAAGCAAGCACAGCTGGGACTGCTGAGCAGAGTCTCTGGGCCATCCTAGAAGCAGAGCACAGGTTGGGGGGACTAAGGATTTGGGGTGAAGGGTGGGGCCTGGCCCCTGCACCCTGCTGCAGGGTGCCTCCCTTCTATGCCAAGTTCCATGCATGAGGTCCAGCAGCTCAGTCTAAGAAGTCTGGACCAAACTACATCTGGCATCTAAAAATATCCAGACACCAGAGAACCCACAGAAAGAACTTTTCCAAAGCCAGCCAAGGTCTTCAGTGTAGGTAGGAAATTATTAATCACACCCTACGTTTCTTCTTGATATGAGCTGTCTTTACACGTTAAAAATAAAGAAAAGTGAACCAGGGCCCACTCGGCCCTGCCTTTCTTTAATCATCTATGTCGGAAGTAGTTGGTAAACCCTGCCGTCCATGCCCTCGAAAAACAGGAATTTCTTATCAGATCAACAGGAAATTCTATTTTTACTTGATGTTAGAATTAGAACTACCACAAGGAGAGAGAGGCATTCCCATATCCAAGCTGGGCACTAAGTTTATCCCCCCCACTGAGATGCCCCATCCTCGCAAGCTTTGGCCCTGGGGTTCACTACCGGAGTTGGCTTCCTCTGAGACTGGTCCCAGATGACACAGATGGACAAAGAGCTATGATATGCCAGCTTGGTTTTCTTTCTAACCCCAGGCAGCAGTGTTGCCGGGAGCAGCCCCTGTGACTGTAACAGGGCAAAGCTCCAGACACATCATGGTTGGGCCTAGAAAGGTGGTCCAGAGACATCCGTCATGTGATTCCACAGCTAAGTGGCCCTGACTAGGAGTGGCTTTTAAAGCCAAAGGACCCGTTTCTCAAAAGCAGTTAGGGGAAGGGCAGTGATTTGTTACGAGAAGCTAGCTCAGGCCCATCGGGGCAGGAAAGCTAAAGTTTACTGAGGCCTGACTGTGTGCTGAGGACTTATTAGTGGGACCAGGCCATTCAGTCTCTCCAGCAGCCATCAGTGAAATGTACCATCAGCATCTTCCTCATTACAGTGGAGAAAACAGGAGCTCGCAGAGGTGGTCAGGGACTGGAAGTGAGTCCGCTTGATTCCAGAACTCATGCTCTTTTCTCTTTACCAGCAATATTTTGTTCAATGTCTTGCTTCAGGTCAGGAGCTAGGCTAATGGAGCCAGTGGCCACTAGTGTAGGTGCAGCCAGCTGGAAGCTCTCAAGGACCCTTTCTCCTGGAACATCTCTCTGTTTAGCATGGCTTTACCTGCAGCAAAATAATTACCCCACTCAGAGAGCAGGGACAAATTTCCTGAATCCAGGGCTTGCTTGCATTTAAAAGTCACATGACTCCTTCTTGTAACCTGCTAATGTACCCCTAACCTTTTGTCTGGGGTTTGTAGAGACACCAGACACCTTACTTGCTACTGAGTGGTATTTTTGTTTTGTTCTGGTTTGGTGTTTTTTTTGTTTTTGTTTTTTAAGGGATGCAACTAAAAGAGCATTGCAAACACGTGGGCTTTAACCTGCCTCTGAAGGGGGACCTTAATGTCATTCATTTTTCATCTCAGGGCCTCAGTTTTCTCATCTCTAGTAATTAGAGGCTTAACTAGACCTGTGCTCTCAGTACAGAGGCCACTAGTTGCAAATGGCCACTGAGCACTTGAACTCTGTTCCAAAGTGGGGTGAGCTGTGTGAAATACACAGTGGATTTCAAAGACAGTTCCAAAGAATGTGAACTTTCTCATTAGTAATAATTATACTGATTACACATTGAAACAATACATTTCAATTTACCACAATGTATTAAAAATACATTAAAATTAATTTTACCTACCTGTTTCACATTACCAATGTGGCAACTAGAACATTTAAAATATAGATGTTATTTGTAATAAGATTCTCATGGACAGGCTGGACTAGACTTTCTGGGTTCCTTTCCATTTTTGATCTGGTTGGTTAACTTGCCTGGGATTAGATGAAAGGAGGGCTTTAGGGAAGACTTGAGGTGGCTGCGGGGACCCGGGAGTTTAGCCAGGGTCATTTGCTCTAATGCCCATCACAGCTGGCCAGGGAGGCCCATGACTGCCAGTGGCATTGTGGGGACAACTTCTATGGCGAACTGTTTGCTCTGAAAGGACCTATGCCAGGTCGTGGACTGTCCTCTCTGCCACTAGGACGAAGAAGAGGTCACCCATGCTCTGAGATCCTTCCTGCTCTGGGCTGACTACTCCCTTCGGAATGCTGGGCATGTGGCTGATGGCTGAAGGGCAGCCTCAACACAATGTCCAAGAGTATGAGATGCTCTGCTGTGTTTTTTTTTCCCCTCCCCTGCCATGTTTTAAATGGCACCTGCGTAGGTGTCGTAATTTCCAGGGAATTGCTTTTCGTGCCAAGGCAGCCTAAGGAAGGGAGATCAAAAGACAAAAGAGAGGAATTAAGAGCGTGTCCTGGACAGGAGCCCAATGACCTGGTTAAAAGACCTGACCCCCTTGCTGTACAGTGGGAAAATTAAAAAAAAACAAAAACAAAAAAACAAAAAAACAACAAAAAAAAAACAACTAAATAGAAGATACAGAAAAAAAAAAAGAAAAAAAAAAAAAGACTGACGGCTCTTAGAATGCTCAAGAATTGGGGTGTGATAAGAAAAACACAAGAAACAAATGTGAAAAACGGTAAAAAACAGCAAGCTCACACTGCTCAGTGTAGGGGTACACTGTGTTGTCAGAGGCCAGGTACTTGTGTAAAGTCAGTTAAGAACTGTGAGTGTTTGTTGAGTAAATACAAGTTAAAGGCAGGGCCTGGTAGAGAGAGAGTTAAGCATAAACTCATACCTGTGGGCAGCTGGATGAGGATCTGGGAGGTGAGAAGAGTGATTCAAGAGTGGTGCAGTGCACACAGGCTGGCCTTTGCCCACATGGTGAAGGTCTGGTCATTCCCATGGGAGGTGGGATAAGCCCACAGGACTGCTGGTTGGTCATCAACAGGTGCAGGCCACCGTCGTGAATGTTTCGGGGTACACAGGGGTACACAGAAAGGCAGCCTAGAAGGAATTTTTATCTCATATTTTCATTCTAGAAGTGAGGAAACTGAGGTTTGTGAGCAGGAGGGGCTTACCCAGGATCACATGGCTAAGTAGTGGAGGGCAGGGGCCAAGATCCCAGACTCCAGTTGTTGGGTCTTTGGTCTCAAGGGTCCTATGAGATGGTGCCAAGGAAGCAGCACTGGATTGGATGTTAGGGGAACTTGGCCCCAGACTTGAGTCACTGCTAGTGACGTGACTTTGGGCAAGTCATTCTACTTCTTCTAAGGCTTAGTTTCCTTGTCTGTAAAGCCGGGGACAGGACTAAATGGTCTCCTAGATCTCATGTTACAGAAGTCAGACTAAGGTAGATGTAGCTGTGATGATAGACGACCTCCCCATCTCAGTGATTTAAGGAGCGAAGCTGTTTCTCATTCCCACGCTATGATCATTAGCAGGTCTGCAAGGTCTCGGGTGAATGGAAGCTCCACCTTGACACATGTTTCATGGGGAAGAAAATGTGGAATGTATATACTGGCTTTTAAAGATTCTGGCCTGAAATGCCACAGATCACTTTCATTTACATTTGTTGGCCAAGGCAGGTCACAAGGCCATCCACTGTATGCCCAGAAGAAGAGACTGGGTATATTTGACAGCAGTCCTACCACCCATTCAGTGCCTGCATTGTGACAAAACAACAGAGAGCTGTGTGGGGTAGGTGTGATGGGAGCGCTGGCCCCCAGTGGCCTTGATGGGGAAACTATGGAGGAGGCTGCGCTTTGAGAGTGGGGATAACAGAGGATCTAGAAGGGGTGGTGGAGGTGGAAGCAGGGGTGCGGCAAAGGACGAGAAGTGCTGACTTCATGGGGAACTGCCTAGATGGGCTGAAGCGTAGGTGCAGAGGGAAGGAATAATAAGAGAACGATCGGAGACCAGGCCACGCAAGGCTCCGAGCGCCAGGAGGAGGGGTGTGTGCCTTGTTTGCGAGACCCTGACAGTTCTGAGCAGGTGCGTGAACTGTTGAGTAGTGTGTGGATAGTAGGAGCAGCTCTAGAGAAGTAGGGCTAAGAATAGCACGTGGGTAAGAGGCTACTGCTGTCCTTGGGGCTGGAGGGGATGAGGCCCTAAGGCTCCGAGGCTTTATTTTAGGGTAGGAGCAGCAGGGCCAGCAGGACACATGTGGTCCAGATCTTGGCACCTGAGACCTTGAGCTGCCCAGCCTGCGTTCTTGGAGCAGGTGCAGATGCCCACGGGGGCAGGCGTGGTTAGTTTGGGAGTTACCTGGAGCTGCCCCCCTGAGAGGGTCATGCTTATAAGGGCACCCGGGGTTCTTCTTGGCAGGAAAAAGGGGTAACCCTGAGGACTTGTGGGGGCTCCCTCCTGAACTCCAAGAGGCGAATCAGGCTGAGTGACAGGGAGGACACTCCTGCCTGGTCTGGCGTCATGGGCAAAGGCAGGGGCCAAGTCCAGCACTGAACATAGGGGACCGCAGGCGTCAGCTGTGCTCTCTCACTGCAACTGGCTGTTTTGTGCATTTTTGTTCCGATCTCCACTTGCCATTTCTCAAGTGGCTGCAAGCCAATAGTCCAGAATTAATCCAGAAAAGATGTTGCCGTGCCCCCTCGGCCCATGCTGCTTACGCTCCTCCAAGACTCTGAATATGATTATTTAAAGTAATAATGAAAAGCAAAACAGGAAATTCTTATCCGTTTTGGCAGGAAATTCTTCAGCTGCGTAGAAGGTACTGCTCTGGGGGTTTGTGCCGTCCAGGAACCGTTTGGAAATGATTTATGGTCCAAGATGGCGCCAGGCCTGCCTCAACCCCCCGCGTTGGAAGAGGGAGGGATAAGCCGGACCCTGGGAAGCTGGACCTACATTATCTCGGAATGTGCATTTCTGTTGATAACATGTTCATTGTCTCTGCAAGTTATAGCCCTGTTTTCGACTTGCCCTGGAAGGGGAAGTACCAAATTCAGGCAAAATAAAGATGCTCCAAGTTTGAAAAGTTTAATTCTTTTTATGTATCACTTTATGTGGACTCTTAAGTAACAGGACTTAGGGGAGAAGGTTGGCCGTGATGAAGGACACATGAGCTCCCCACGTGACAGACTTTCTGTGTGTGACACGTTATCTTCTCTAATTATGGCTCTTATGTGCTTCATCTCCCAGAGGTAAAAACAGAGGCTCGCTGAAATGAAGCCACCTGGTCTAAGTCACCTAAGTGGTAAAGGGTGGGACCAGAAGAAAGAAGTTTTTCAACAGGCTCTGAATGAACCTGAGGGCCCAGGTCAGGTCAGCTTTGTTCGCCAAAACTGTCCCCAGCACCTGGCAGGATGCCTGGAATGCTGTAGGTTCGGTCCTCCCCAAATAGTTCTCGGACGAGAAAATTAAGATGACTGGGGGGTGGGGAAGCTGATTATTAGAGGTTTGCTGTGGCTCCTATGATGAGGCCCCTTGTTCTTATCCCTTGAGGCCTTCTGATTGTTTCTCAGATACACAGAAAGGACTGATCTCATTAAAATGTTGAAGGGTGTTGATTTCTACCAAGAGCCAGTGTTATGGGCTGGATCGTGTCCCTCCAAATTCACACGGAGTTCTGACCTCCAGTATCTCCAAATGTAACGGGGGTTTGGAGGTTTTAAGGAGGTAATTACGGTGAAAGGAGATCAGTGGTGAGCCCTAATTCAGGATGACCAATGTCCTTATAAAAAGCGGCAGTCAGGACATAGACACGCACAGAGGAAAGATCATGTGAAGCAAATGAAGCCAAGGAGAGAAGCCTCAGAAGAAACTCATGTTCTGTCCCCCATGATCTTGGACTTGTCGCCTCCAAGCCCGTGAAGAAAGAACTTTCTGGTTTTTTTTTTTTTTTTTTTTTTATTTTCCCACCGTACAGCAAGGGGGTCAGGTTATCCTTACATGTATACATTACAATTACATTTTTCCCCCACCCTTTCTTCTGTTGCAACATGAGTATCTAGACATAGTTCTCAATGCTATTCAGCAGGATCTCCTTGTAAATCTATTCTAAGTTGTGTCTGATAAGCCCAAGCTCCCGATCCCTCCCACTCCCTCCCCCTCCCATCAGGCAACCACAAGTCTCTTCTCCAAGTCCATGATTTTCTTTTCTGAGGAGATGTTCATTTGTGCTGGATATTAGATTCCAGTTCTAAGTGATATCATACGGTATTTGTCTTTGTCTTTCTGGCTCATTTCACTCAGGATGAGATTCTCTAGTTCCATCCATGTTGCTGCAAATGGCATTATGTCATTCTTTTTTATGACTGAGTAGTATTCCATTGTGTATATATACCCCATCTTCCGAATCCAATCATCTGTCGATGGACATTTAGGTTGTAACTTTCTGTTGTTTAACCAGCCAGTCTGTGGTGCTCTCTCATGATGGCCCAAGCAGACTAAGACAGCTGGCCTCTCTGTATCATCACCAGTGGGCATCACGTCCTCACGGTGACTCCTGGCATATCCCTTCCCGCACGTTGATCTCAGAATATGCATCAGGGCAAGGTCCATGCTGAAAGCCATCTGAAGCTCAGCTCAAGCTGAGGATCACGGGCAGATGACCTGTGTTTGAACCTGCCCTGTTCACAGACCGCCCTCTCTCCTCCGGGGTCTTGACAATGTAGGGTTTGCAGTTGCAGGATCCAGATTCCCATCATCGGGCTGTCACCCAGGGGCAGGCTCTTCTACTTTCTGACCTGGTTTCTTCATCTGAATTTGTCTGGCTGGCAAAGGTCTTGCTCTTGACTGATGTTGAAAGGCCTGCATGTAAAGGGCATGGGTCTTCCAGTTCCCCACCAACGGGCTCCCCTGTGGTCGTGCACCTGTCTGCTTTACTCCCTTTCATCTGCATTTGAACCTCTTCTGGCTCCAGCAGCCTCTGTGGAGTTGAGGCTCACCCTGGACAGTTGAGTTTGGCTTACCCTGTGCTGGGCCCCGTGCTTAGGAGGCTTCTCTTAGCAAGGATGGCTGCCTTTTCTGTGGCTCACATTTGCTCCATGTGTCCAGTCAGCCTGCCTGTCTCCATGTCTCCGACTTACTTCAAATTTGGCCTCTGTGAACTCGGGGCTGCTCACCCTTCCTACCTAGGTTAGACTGACTGGTTTTTAGGTTCTCCACAGGTCTGACTGGGTCAGCAATTCCGTAGTCACCCATCCATTTATTCATTCATCCAGCAGATGTTTACTGCTGGCTTTCCATGGTGTCTTTTTAACTTATTGTCGCCTCTGTGCTGCTAGCTTATTCAGGGTGTGGCTAAGAGTTGGCTCTTTTTGTCCATCCCTTCCAATTGAATTAGGCTGAGGCTGGGAGGTAGGCATTGTAGACCCATTTTACAGATGAGGGTATAGAGGCTTGGAGAGCTTAAATTACTTACCCAGAGTCACTTGGAAAATAGCAACAGAGCCAGTAGCTCCTCTGCTCCCATCTTTTCAGGACACCCTGTTTGCTATTAACTCCTGATATAATGTAAAGGGAAGAGGTTTGTCAGCTTTGGAGAATTTCCTGAAGTCTAAGAAAAGATGCGCTAACAAGGAATCGTATGCCTAAACCCTGCTCCTGTGAAACCACTGTCAAAGGAAGTAGAGCCAGGATGGAGGAGGATGGGGTTGATGAAGTGTCAGAGAGGGATTTGAGGATGTGGGCTCTGCAGGGATGTGGCCAGAGGGGAGCGGGAGAAGGGCAGGGGACAAGCCTGCCCACATGCCGCAGGCCTGAAGGCTTTCTGCCCGTGCAGCGCTTGAAGAATGTTTTGGTCCAAAGCAGAGGCCCAGCCTGGGACCTCGGGTCTAAGGAGCTTTATTTGTGAGGGGCTGCAGACTAACAGAGTGAAGGCTTGACCTTGACTTGGAGGGCAGAGAACTAGAGAGTCAGTGACCGGACAGTTCTAGGTAGCTGGAATGAGTTTACTAAAAGCTTGAATGAGAAATGGCAGGAGGCTGCAAGCCTTCAGCCCTGCACCAAGCTCACTGAGCTGTTGAGAATATCTTTCTGTAATTTGTAAACCCAAATGTTCTTTGGGCACCAAGATACTTCTCAGTGGAATAAAAATTGGTGTATAGAAAGCCTCCCTCTCCAGATCAGCTTCCCTCCTTCTCCCAGCATCCTGTCATTCTCTCTTCCCATCCCCACACTGTCCCCTTTGCATTTGTAGGTGACCATCTCATTCCCGTTTGCTTGGGGCTTTACCACTTCAAATGCGGAAAGTCTCACATCCCAGGAAATTGCTCAGTTAGGGGCAAATCGGGACGATGGGTCCCCCTAAAGCTCTTTCCCTCCACTGACGCCCTCCTACCCTGTACGCATGCTCATGACGCCGCTTTGTTAAATGATTCTGCTTCCTTCTGAGCTCCTGTTCCATTCTTCTTCATCTGTGGATTGCTGAACCTCTTCCACATGTGATCTATCATGTTCCTACATCCCTGTCCCCTTCCAGATGACTCTTGGGCCCCCTCATCCCCCATATCAGACTTCACCAGCCTTTGTTCTATTATGAGAGCTTTCCCATTGCATTTGGTACCACTGGGTCCTGACATCACATTTTCTTCTTCCAGTTCTGCAGCTGCTGCTCAGTGTCTCAGGTCTAGGGAGTGAGTGCGCCCTCTGCCCTCTCTGCCCGTTCATCCCCCCGACCCTCAAGGCTCAGGTCTTGGTCCGGTGCTCTCAGTGATCTTCCTGACAGAGTCAGACAGGCAGTGTAACCTGGCAGGCTGAGTGGGGAGGGTGTGAACCAAAGTCTGTGCTCCATCTAGAGAGGTGTTCATTTTAGTCGGTTTTCAAAAGAGGTGGCTGCCTTGGTTTGGGGATTCAGCTATCAAATGAAGTAAATCTGCTCCAACCTGGAAATGGACTATTTCTACCCAAAGGCATGGAAGTAAATCTGGATATGCCTTAGGCAAGAATTCAGCGTTTGGGGAAATAACCCATCCTTGGCTTGGCAGAAATGTTCTTGTCCTCACAGAGGCTGCAGGTAATCGGGTTCCTAGTCACGAGGCCCTCACAGTACAGTCAGGACCTTAATGGGGACAGATGAGGATCAGCTAGTCCAGTGCTGGGAGCACTGCTCATGTGGAAAAAATTCTCCTATCTGATGGACGTCTTCACTCATCAAAGCCTTATTATTCTTTCCATTGCAATAAAAGGGTAGAATGTGGCAATATCGTGGATGGTCAGTAACTAATTATCAGAGTGATCCCAAGAAATTCCAGACACAAACAAGGTCAACAGTGTGAATAGTTAAGCTTTTTTAGTGTCCAGTGTCACAAGTGTGGAAAGGGCTTTAAAGAGTAACTTGTCTATTCTTCTGGTCTCCAGGGGGTCTGTATGTGAATAACCTCAGATTTTCTACATTGTGATTCTTATTATTTCCCAAAGAGTTTGTGCCCTTTGCTCCCTTTTAAAAACAAAAACAAAAACAAAAACCTTCATTCCTTTATTAAGTGTTTTTTCTTTTTTTAAAAAAATTTATCAAGTATAGTTGATTTACAATGTGGGAATAATTTCTGCTGTACAGCAAAATCATTCAATTATACATATATATATACACTCATTTTCATATTCTTTTCCACTATGGTTTATCACAGAATATTGAATATCCTGTGCTATATAGTAGGACCCTGTTGTTTATCCATTTAAAAATTTTTTTTAATAATGATTTTTATTTTTTCCAATATAGTTGGTTTACAGTGTTCTGTCAATTTCTACTGTATAGCAAAGTGATCCAGTCGCACACACACACACACACACACACACACACACACACACATATATATATATATATATATATATACATTCTTTATTTCACATTCTCCTCCATCATGCTCCATCATAAGTGACTAGATATAGTTCTCAGTGCTGTACGGCAGGAGCTCATTGCTTATCCACTCCAAATGCAATAGTTTGCATCTATTAACCCCAGATTCCCAGTCCATCCCACTCCTTTCCCTTCCCCTTTGGCAACCACAAGTCTGTTCTCCAACTCCATGAGTTTCTTGTCTGTGGAAAGGTTCATTTGTGCCGTATATTAAATTCCGAATATAAGTGATATCATATGGTATTTGTCTTTGTGGATATACAATGTTCTGTCAATTTCTGCTGTACAGCAAAGTGACCCAGTCATTCACACACACACACACACACACACACACACACACACACACTCTCTCTCTCTCTCTCTCTCTTTTTCTTTTTTTTTTTTTTTTCTTTTTAGGGCCATACCCGCAGCCTATAGAGGTTCTCAGGCTAAGGGTTGAATTGGAGCTACAGCTGCCAGCCTGCACCACAGCCATAGCAATGCCCGATCCGAGCCGTGTCTGTGTCCTACGTCACAGCTCACTGCAACGCCAGATCCTTAACCCACTGAGCGAGGCCAGGAATTGAACCCGCAACCTCATGGTTCCTAGTTGGATTTTTTCCTGCTGCACCACAATGGGAATTCCATACATTCTTTTTCTCATATTATCTTCCATCGTGTTCTCTTTTTAAAATTATAGTATAGTTGATTTACAGTGTTTCTTAAAGTTCTATTGTATGGCAAGATGACCCAATCATATACAGTTCCCTGTGCTGTGCAGCAGGAGCCCATTGCCCATCCATTCCAAATGTTAAGTTTGTATTCCCCAACCCCAAACTGCCCATCCATCCTGCTCCCTTCCCCCTCCCCCATAGCAACTACAAGTCTGCTCTCCATGTCTGTGTTCTCTTCTGTTTCGTGGAGAGGATTGTCTATGCCATATTTTAGATTCCACATATAAGTGATATCATATGGTATTTGTCTTTCTCTTTCTGACTTACTTCACTTAGTATGAGAATCTCTAGTTGCATCTATGTTGCTGCAAATGGCATCATTTTATCTTTTTTATGGCCGAGTAGTATTCTGTTGTGTATTTTTTATAGCACAAATTCTTAATCCATTTTTCCATCATGTTCTATATCAAGTATTTTTAAAAGACTACATAATTGGGCCTAAAAGGTAGACGAAGGTGTATCTCTACCCTTGAAATTCTCCAGTTAGAGAGGGGAAGACAAGATATACATTAAGAACAACAACCCTTGGAAAGATGTCCTATTGCTAATCCTACCACTTCATGGATGTCAACCTTGGGCAAGAAATTCTCATGTCTCGTCTGAGTCCATGCAAGGCTGGAGGCTTCTCTGACTGCAGCCCTCAAGGGACTTCCATCACTGGGACTGTGCCAGTCTGTCCAGCACCAAATACCTGTAGGTTTCTTGTCCAGGCAGTTTGGGAGGAAACAATGGGAGCAGGAAATGCAAGCCTGCCCGTGGTAGCTTACATTCTGGTCAATAGACAAAATAAAGATACATTAGACCCTTAATAAACAGCTCCATCTCACATTATTAGGTGCTAAATTTGTGGGTGCATCAAGTTTAGGAGATGTCCCCATGGACTTGTGACCAGGGCAAGAGAGAGGGGAGAATGGTGACAACCAAAGTGGGCATCTTCTCGCCAGCACCAGGAGGAAAGGGTGCAAAGCCTTGCATTTTACACATGTGCCTCAAAGAGGGGTTCCACTCCTTGCCCAGGGGATAGGCTGCAGAGGTGCTGGTAATGGGCGTGGAGGCCTTGAGAGCTGACTGATTCATCATATGCCAATACTGTCTTGAGTCTTCAAATTGCTTAGCTTGAAGCACTTTTCTTTTTTCACTTTTTAGGGCTACACCTGGGGCATATGGAGGTTCCCAGGCTAAGGGGTTGAATTGGAGCTATAGCTGCCGGCCTGAGCCACAACCACAGCAATGCTGGATCCTTAACCCACTGAATGAGGCCAGGGATCAAACACACATCCTCATGGGTACTAGTCAGATTCATTTCTGCTGCACCACAATGAGAACTCCTCTTGAAGCACTTTTCAATGTTGCCTTTCCAAAGCTGGAATTGCTTAATAGAAAACAGGATAGGAAGGTTCTGGTAAGGTGTTTTGCAAAGCTGTTCTCAGATACATTCCAAAACTGTTGGACCACTAGAGAAACAAGACAAAACAGCTATAAACACGCACACACACATACACGCTAAAGCCCTGTAGACCCTGCAGTGCTCCTTATATATACTTTGGCAAAATTGTTGGATTAGGGCCAGAACCTACAATAAGCTGAATAACTTTGTGTGAAATCCTTGTGGGCAGTGGGAAGGGTCAGGAGAAGAGCACTGGAAGAATTATCTTACTTTTCAGCCTTGTTTGTTTAATTCTCATAGAGAAAGGCAATAGACCAAAATTGATAATTTTCTTTGCACCCCAATCTGCCTTTTTTGTTTCTCTGGTTTGAGGCAAATGGGTACATCTGGTTTTGAAGGGAAGTTTTATTTTTGCATTGGAAGAAAACGCAAGAGTTCATTTTTTAATTTTTTATTTTTTAATGATTTTTATTTTTTTCCATTATAGTTGGTTTACAGTGTTCTGTGAGTTCATTTTTTCACTTATCTGGAGAGTTGCATTTCCTGAGCTGCAAAGGAAAAAAAAAATTCTTTCCCTTCTCGTGACTTATCTCCTTTTCTCTCAACAATAAGTCATCTTGGGCTATTTATTTCTGTGCCTGGATCAAATGAGACCAACAACGGAGGGAAATGATGAGACATGATGATCTCAGAGCTCAGCCATGGTGGAAGACCAGCCCTCAATAGTAGAACCAAAACGGGGTGCTCATAAGGGGGTACAGGGACAAGGGAGACCAAGGCCTCCCAAGATAAGCTGCAGCTGCAAAGACAAGGACCTTGCAGACAGTGAATTAAATGATCACCTGTTAAAATCTTTCTTTTCACAACTCCAGTTTCCCCAACTCAGAACTCAAACAACCCCTCATAATGCCCGGCAGTCATCAACTTTATTTTGTCTAAGTGAGATGGGAAAGGAGGCAGAGGAACCAATCCCACTGACCCCAGAGTTCATGCCAGATAGCACTTCTGTCTCTGTGTCATACAGCTGTTGAGCTCCACATGTGCAGAAAGGGCCTTGATTACTTCTCTTCTTTCTTTTTCATTCATAGGCTTTATTTTCAGCACAGTATTAATAAGTTCATGGCAAAACCAAGTAAAAAGTACAGAGATTTCTCATATACCCCCCTCGCCCCCACAGGCACAGCCTCCCCAGCTCTCAACATCCCCCTCTGAGTGGTGCACCTGTTACAATGCATGAGCCTACATGGATGCTTCATTATCACTCAAAGCTTGTCGTTTACATGAGGGCTCTCTCTTGGTGTTGTACATTGGGTTTTGATAAGGGTATTTTGGTCCTACATCCTTTTCAGATGTGGTTCGATGTGTGCATGTTTGTAAGGCAGAGTGTTGTTCTAACTAGATAGTGATGCTGAAAGATACTGTACCCAGAAGCAGTTGGTGTGGACATGTGGGTGGCCAGGGACAGTCATAAGGATACAGAACCCCATTGGTGGGTGTCTGAGGTTGGATGGACATGATTGTCTCCTAGGTCCTGTGCAGCTCCAAGATTTGCAGCTCTATAACCAAGGCCAGACCCAATCAAGAATAGGCCTTACAAAAGCATCTTCTAAAAGGGCTTCTGCGTACCCATCCCGCCCACTCCAGACAGCAGGGTCTTCCGCACATGGATTCATTGGGGTTCCTTGTGTCCAGGATTCTCTTTGTTTAAAAGAATCTGAAAAGGATTCCTATTCTCAAGAATTTTCAACGATGATAAAATGATTGAGAATATGGAATAAACTCGACATGGTTTATTAAACTACTAACTGCTTCTAGCATATTACTATACAATAAAGCACATATAATGTACAGTATGGCTCTAGTATTAAATGTGATTCCTCTTCACTGAGGAACAGGTGATGTTTTAATCTGGGATGCATGTGCCACGGTTTACCATTTCTGTGATGGGTCCTGGAAGGGGCACTGGGTCTCATGCTCCTCCTCCCGTCCATGTTCCAGGCAGCTGCTACCCATCCGTGGCTGCTTGCACGTAGACACCAGTTGTGGGGGTCCTGATCTCCCCCAGATCTTTTGTTGCCCCAGTTCCTTGTCAGCCACTGATCTTCTAGTATATCCTATAAGTCTACAGTTTTTAAAAAGAAATCTCATCCTTATCACCAGGGCTTTTATAGCAAATGTAGAAAAGTCTTTGTCTCCCTATGCAGTGGTTCCAGAACTCTGCTAAGGACAGCATCTTCACCAAGTCCCTCCCTGAGAAAGTGTCCTTCCCTCAAATGCTTACTTTTTGAAAAGCTATGGTTGCAGCTGCAACCCAGGCAAGGATGTTCCCTCCATCATCTATGGACCCCGTATGTCTCTGTGCTGTGGCACATCCCAGAACAGGAGATATTTGCTCTAAGAAAAGAAGAAATTACAGATTGAGCATGATGTGAAAAAATGGTCTCATTCTGCAAAGACGAAGAGTCCTATGGTCTTGCTCCTCATTCGTTAGTAGATGCAAACTATTGCATTTGGAGGGGATAAGCAATGAGGTCCTGCTGTACAGCACAGGGAACTATATCTAGTCACTTGTGATGGAACATGATGGGGGATAATGTGAAAGAAAGAATGTACATATATATGTATAATGGGGTCACTTTTCCGTAAGGCAGAAATTGACAGAACGTTGTAAATCAACTGTAATATAAAAAATAAAAATCTTAAAAAGATTGCTAAAGGAAAAGAAAACCCCGACTCTTTGTCTGGAGCTGCCTGGGGTGTGACTCTGGAAGTCTTTTGCCTCTTCCCCTGTGTTGCACAGATCCAGCTTCCCTTAGTAACTCAGAGTTCCCCGCCAAGTAGGTTTGGTGCCACGCGGCACTTACTTTCTGGCAAGGCCACTGCTCCTATTTGCATGGTCAACTCACTAGTCCTCATGAGGCCAACCTCTGATTGGATTTATCATTGAGCCATTGACTGTTTGATTGTGCCAACCAGGATTTATAGAGCAGCTTCTACTGCCAGAGCCTGTTCTTTAGTGCAGGTTGGGCTCTCTTGGAAGCAAACTCTGGGATGGCATTTAGGATGCAGCCAGTTTGCTAGAGGGTGATTTTGGGGGGAACACCCAAGAAGGGAAAAATGCAGGTGTGAGCAGTGGGAGCAGTTGGATGGCCATGCAGTCAGGAGGGCTCATGCAAAGCCCTTGTGGACTTCTAGAGCTGAGACGGCACTTCAGAACTGTTCCAGGCGGGGCAAGGGGCCAGGCTTTTAAAGCCCCTCATTGACCACTCCTGGCCCTGGGAAGTGGGTGTGCCATCAGGGGAGGCAGATCTCTGCAGCTGGGGACAATTTCTAGGGACGACTTGAAGTTGAGGGCAGAAGTGTCCCATTTGCTCAGGGGGAGGATTTGAATTGGGTCTTGGAAAGCCATGGCTTGCAGGCTGTGGTCCTTAGCAGTCCAGGCAGCCTGAAGGAAATCCTGGGTGCCAGAAGTGGGGCTGGTACACAGAGCCCTAGCCCTGGGATTCTGAACTAGACATCAAGTTAATCCCTGGGGCCAAGGAGTGACGTCTGGCCAAGTGCTACAGCTCAGAGTCAGCTTGCTTATTTTCTCTTCATCTCAAGAAGTTCCAGGAAATGTCACTGCAGAGTTCAGGGCTGCTGTTATCTCAGGCCTCACTTCCTGTGGTCCCTGGACGTGCCAGGGTATCAAGAGGACAAGCTGCATCTGCTTCAGGGCCTGGACCATTACTCTGCTCGGGACAAGAAGCGCCAGCTGACTTCCTTGCAGCTATGTCTTTTCATGCCATGGCATATTTCTGAGGAGCAAAATTTTCTGGAATAAGGGGAATTGCCGTGTGCTGCGGAGAAGGCTGTGGTGGCATTTAGGAAGCAGATAAGATCCAGAGGGGAAGTCTGTGTAGGAGCAGGTGCCTGCAGGGTGGTGTGTTCTGATACCTCCCTGACCCTGAATCTCCCACCTTCTTCTTTGCTGGATTGACAGGGACTGCTTCCACTGGGCCATCCTGCTAGACCCATACCTGTGACCAGAGTCACAGCCGCAGCATTTGACCCCGTGGTCACACATGCAGACTTTTGGTTCCTCAGATCAACCAGTGGTCCCATGTCAAGACCAAGTCTGGGGAGGGGCGGGGGTGGCGGGGCGGGGTAGACATGGCTGATGTGTGACACATGTGTGTGTGTGTGTCCCCTTGGCCTGGAGAGGGCAGGATGCCTGGCTCGAGGGAAGTGATCCTTTGGCATCCTGGATGGGGGTGGAAAGAAGAGCAGGAGAAAGAGAAGAAAGGAAGTGGGCTGTTGAGAAAAGAGACCTGGGTGGGAGTCAGGCTCCCTCAGCATCGTCATTATGCTGGTTAGTCTGAGATGCTGTCAAAGGTGAACCAGGAGTTCCCCTTGTGGCTCAGGGAGTTAAGAACCTGATGTAGTCTCTGTGAGGTTGTGAGTTCAATCCCTAGCCTTGCCCAGTGGGTTAAGGATCTGGTGTTGCTATGACTGTGGCATAGGCCTCAACTGCAGCTCCAATCTGACCCCTAGCCTGGGAACCTCCATATGCCACAGGTGTGGTCCTAAAAAAAAAAAATGGTGAACCACATCCCTGTCCCTTGCCGTCACAGGAAGTAATGAGGGTCATCTCCTTTCCACTCTGATCTGGTGTTTTCTACTGTCTTAGCTCTTTGTCTTAAACAAGAATTCAGAAATGCTATTTCAAACAAACACTGGCTAGCAGAAAAGGAGACTTCACCCGTGCACAGCAGTGTGATTCTGAAACTGTGGGAATGAAGATAAACATTCGATACTTGGGTTGTGTATTCAACATTCTGGAGGATCTGCTATGACCTGGGACATCCCCAGGTGCGGCCAGGCTATCATGATGCCCCCTCAATCCCTCCTACCTGGTGGTCGCACCTTGATTGTTCATAGCCCCTGTCAGCACCGAGAGGCCAGGCTGGGATGCAGAGCTGTGCATCTACCCAGATGCCGGGGCCCCAGACACCTTTCACATATCCAAGTGCTGCCAGCCTTGCTCTTCCTAGATCTTCCACCCTGCTCATCCATTCTCCTTTCTCTGGGCCTTTTTGGGGCTTGGCTGCTTTCCTTCCCCCATGTGTAGGATTTTCATCTTGTCCCTGAGCCATGCCTTCCAGCACAGATCCCAACGAAACTCACAGGTACAGCATTTATGTTACTGGCGAACTTTCCCATCTGTTGTCCCTTTGTATTCTCACAATATCTCCACAAAAACTGAAGAGATCCCTACTTAGGGGAAAGAGAAACAGAGGCGCGGAGAGGACATGTGGCTTATCCTGATGCTGGAGTTCTCGCAGCCGACGCCCCTGGCCTGGCACCTTCCACCTCATCTCTGCAGAAGGATGTGCTTCCCTGCTGACCTGCCCTTGGTTGCCACCCTTAGTGCTGTTTCCTGGGGAGGGGTTTGGGGAAACTCCCCTCGTGAAAATCCAAGAGAGGAGACGGAGCTGCTATTTTAACATTTTCTTATTTTGTAGTCCTAAGTGTTCTAAGTGCACACATTTATAACCTCTGGATTTTTAGAAAGGGAGTATTTGAAAATTCCCCAGTCTTCCTTCTCTTCTGCCATCCCCTCTCTTCCTCACTTATCCAGTGGGACCCATTTCAGGCAGGGTATCCTCCCAAAACACACACACACCCCTCCACGACACCACTGGCTGCAGCCTGACCCCCTCTGCCTATCTCAGCAGGGCTCTGGCACCCTGGGTAGGAGGCATCCAGTTGTTGATAGCACCATCACTGGTACAGCCACCTCTTCATCTGAGCTCACAATTTAGGCCTCTAACTCCTTGAGCTTAAAAAGGAAGCTGTGAAGTTAGGAAGCTTTGATGTGAGCTGCTGGGTCTGTCTCTAACAAGATCCACTTCAGCAAACTCTCCCGTGAGTATATCTGGTCTAAAATCACGTCCTGAACCTGGCCACAAGGGAGTCTTGGGATTGTAGTTTTTCTCTTTCTAACCCGTGCACTGTTTAGCTCTAGGCAGACAACACACAGTCAATCACCACCATCTATATTATTGCGGAAAGAAGACAGGTCCTATCAGCATTTGGCTCCATTAGTGCAAAGCTCTCCAGTTTAAAAAGTGACATTGAGGGGTTGGATCTGGGATAGAATATGACTCAGATACTAAAGGACTTTGTGCAAATCACCTGCGCCTTCAGCTTCTCTGGTGACCTTGGTTCTTAAGAAAGCAGGAACTCAATCAGACTTGCTCTCCTTATGCTTACTCAATGGACTAAACTGTTGGAAGAACTTAGCAGGTATTTTGGTCATGACAGTCTAGGTGATCCTGGGTAATAAGTAGCCCATGATTCTCATGGCTTAAGATGAAAATGACTAGAGTTTACATCTTGTTCATGGCGCCTGTCCAGTGCAGACTGGTAAGGGATTGCGGAGTGACCAGGGATTGGGGCTCGGCAAGGCTCCCTTGAGCACTCCTGGCCAGGCAAGAGAAGCAGAAGGTAGCAAACCGCCAGGAAGGGACATGTTGATTGCCACTATATTTCACCGGCCAAAGCAAGGGACACAGCTCATTGGACTTTAGGGAGGGAGAAAGGCCAGTCCTCCCTACACCAGAAGGACCTGAGAAGCTGAGTGTGGGGAGCAGCTCACGTTACTCCAGGGGGAGGTCGAGGGGAGAGCCGTGCCCCTTACTTCCTCCCGTTTCCCTCATGGCTCCAGATGGGATAATGTCTCTGTTACCATTTTTCTTTTCCTCCAGGCACTGAAAATTTTAACTTAAAAGATACCGATAAATTTTTCACTTGAAACGGCCTGTGAAAAATGAGCACAGTCCCCAGGGGCAAAATTCTCATCATGCTTTCCTCAAATACATCAGTGGTTCTGAGTCTATCAGGATTTTGTGGGCTGGGAATGGCGTGTGTTTACTTTTGCACAAAAATCTTGTCTTCCTTGGATTAGAGAAGGGGGATGATGCGTGCAAGAGGCAGACCCCAGAAGGTTTCAGGGTCAGCTCAAGTGCCGCACCTCAGAGGGAAGCCATTTCTGACTCTCATGAGCCCCCGCTCTGCCTGTGCTCCTCCATTCCAGGACCTGTCACAGTCCCTCATTGTATAATCAATGTTTAGGCTGTGAGCTCTTTGAGAGTTGGAACTTGATTGGATCCATCAAGAATTGTCCCTCCTACACAGATGGAATTTATTGAGCATTTTTGAATAGCCCAATGGATGTATGACTATCATCTTAGGGCCTTTTCTGCAGGAGGTTCTCAGTGTCTTCTGAGTGAAAGGATGGATGGATGGATGGATGGACGGACAGACAAATTAAAGACTAGAAGATTGAATATGTATAGAGTCTCGTTAACTTCTCACAGGGAAAATAAGCCTGTTCCCCCCAGATGGCTCCACTCTTTCTGACACAGTTCAGCATGTAAATGAGGGCTCTTGGAAGAGGTGACAAATAGGGGGTGGGGTGACTTGACCTTTAACCACTCTGCAAGCTGAGGCCGGGCCCGCTATGGCAGCAGTGTCCCCTGTGCAAGACTAGGCTTCAGCCATGCTTTTGCCCTTGGGTGCCTGGTGTGGTGTAGGGTGTTGCCTTCCTGTATGACCATTTCTGTGGGCCAGGCTGAGTGTGGGGGGAAGGAGCGACAGGCGAGTGGGGTCTCTAGGGAGTCTTGCTGGAGAGACTGCCTTGTCTGTGTCGCTGCTTTCCACACTAAGTGTTTTCCAGGCGGGCGCATGAGATCTCCTCAGGCTCCCGGAGCTCATGAGAGGTCAGCAGGTGGAAGCAGCAAGGGTAGAGGGGCAGCCCCAGAGAACGTGTTCCTCAACTGTCCCTGCGGCTGTGGGGAGCAGCCTCAAGCCATCATTTCCTCTTTCTCAGGAGATGGGAAAGGTGCCAACAGGAAACCCATGCCTCCCAGCTCTCCCTGGGGTGCAGCCTTGAAGTAGGGAGGGGAAAGAGGCGGGGAGAAGAAGGGCAGGAAGGTGGCACGTGTGTCCAAGAGGGGTTGGGGTGAGGGCACCCACAGACACCCCCCTTTCATCTGCAAGACAGAAAGCTCCTCTCCCTCTGCTTCAGCTCAATTAAAGGCAGAGCTGAGGAATGGTCCTTCTTCTGGGCTTGGCACTTGCATTAGAGGAGGCTAGACCTCTCTGCCTCGGTGTTCCCTGGACCTCATTTCATGAGAAAGAGAACTATGTAGATGCAGAAGGAAGCCCAGGAGCTGGGGACCATCTTCACTCTAGGGTGGTTCCACCAGGGCAGCCCGGGTGATCAGGGTCCTGGAGAAGCAGCAGGCCAATGGGATGCTGTTTGTGGGATGCTGGCTAGAGGCAGCCCCAGTCGTCTGCCAAAGATGCCCAAGGAAGAACCCAGCTCCTCTCCCCCAACCTCCCATGGAATGATGCTCTGTGGCCAAGCAGATACCAAAGGATAAATGTGCTATATTAACCTGAATACTAATGACAAATGCACTGCAGTAGTAATCACATCATAGATACATAGAATATTCTCTATATAGTCGGAACATAGGTACAAAATAAGTTATACTTGTTTTGGTTTCCCATCACAGTAGGAGCAGAGCATACAAAGTGACTGGTTCATTGGCCACAAAGCAAGCCAAGGGAGAGACCATGAGGGAGGCTGTGGGGCACTGAGAATGGTGGGGACTTGTCAAGGACACTGCAGAGTTGTGGGGGTCCTGTAGGGGACACAACCTCAGACCTCTCAAGTCGGCCTGCTGAGAATCAACAGGAGGACCCCCTTGGTAAGAGTTGGTGGCGGCATGTGAAGTGGGATGATTCAGGCTGGTGGGAGGGAGGTGGAGCAGAGACAGAGGCCAACAGCACCCAGCAGGCCAGCCCACTCGCCTGCTGGTGCTGTTGGACTTCTGCGAGTTGAGGGACATGGGGGGGTTGGGGGGTGCGCACGTATTGTCACAAGGCACGGTTTGCTTCTGTATGTGACAGATGGCCAGACTGATGGCCCAGCACATGCTGGCTGGCCCTCCTCCCTCGCCGCCTGCTCTGGGGAGCCATGGGGAGCCTGCATGCTCAGCTTGTTCTCCCAGGCTTGTCATTGGCCAGCAATGCTGAGGTCCTGCGTGTCATCACGGCAGGGGGAAGAGGCCATGGCCCTGGTTCTGTCACATGCAAGCTTGTGACTCTGGGAGGGTCGCCTAGATTCTGAGTCTCAGGCTCCTCTCTGCAGATCTGAGGGACTAACACACACATCCTAGGAGTGTGGTGAGGGCCCCATGGGATACTGTGGGTAAAGCGCCTGACACGCCCCAGGCATCGAAAAGGGCTGGATAAATGCGAGTCAAATACAAGCATCCAAACACAGAGGCCAGGTGGGAGAAACAGGAATCTCACACAGTCTGTGGACTAAAACCACCTCGACTGGCTATGAGAGCAGAGGATGACAGGACAGTTTCTTTGCTGCATTTCCTGCCAGGTGTTCCTCTTTTCTCTCTGGTTCAGGGATTCTTTGAAATGAAGGGCAAGCAGGTTTCAAAGCCAGGTTGGCTGAGGCAGGCAGAGCCTCAGCCTGGGGAAGGCCGGGCTCAGGGCCAGTTCCCTGAGGATGCTTCTCTCTGGCGGCGCCCCCTCCCTGCAGCAGGCCCCCTTCCCCCACAGCAGATTTCATCTTAGGAAGCCAAAGAGCAGGGAGGACACACAGAAATAAAAACGGATTGCCTATTTGGTGAAAAGTCCCTTCCATCTGCTCTGAGTCCGGGGAATCTGGAGGTGGGTGGGCCATCTGTGGCCCAGTGAACTGCCTCAGAGGGAGAAGGCAGGTCTCTGGGCAGTGGAATGTGGACGGGAGAGGGGGCTGGAGACCTAGGCTTGACACCTCGGGACCCTGGGAGTGCTCCTGTGCTTCAACCAAAGCTGAGAACTTGCAGATGTGTCCACTTAAAGATCACCTGGAAACCTGGGGACCATCGTCCCCTCTTATCCGCAGTGCCCTTCTCAACGTGTGTGTGTGTGTGTGATTGCCTCTCCCATCTCCTCTCACAGATGCCTGCTTTGAAGCTCCCTGCCTCCCATCACTCGTCAGCTTTCCTCTTAGATGGGGGTATGAGGTGGGCAGGCAGCTCGTTGGGCAGCTCGTGCCCTTCCAGCTTGACCTTGATGAGGTGGTTGGCCAGGGCGAACTCCTCGTCATCCAGCATGCCATCCTTGTCGATGTCGGCCAGCTTCCAGATCTTGCCCAGCACGCTGTTGGGCAGCTTGGAGCGCACCATCTCCTTCTTGGCGTTGGCGCCCGTGATCTTGCCGTCCACCGGCGACAGGGTGTAGAAGATCTCGTCGTACATGGGCTTGTCCCTGGCCACCACCCACTCCGCATCATCGATGCCCTCCCCGGCCCCCTCCCCGTAGCCGTGCCCGAAGGGGCCATGCAGGGTGCCCTCAAACGCGCCGCCCTTCACCATCTGGATGGGCCGCTGTGTCTCCTCCTGGCGCACCAGCTGCATGAGCTGGGCGATGTCGTGGGCCAGCATGTCATCCACCACCTCCAGCAGCTTGCTTTTCAGTGGCTGGAATTTGCTAAAGTCCTGGGCTTGCAGCTGGTCCTGGGAAGAGGGAGAGAAAGAAGGTGAGGACAGGAGACAGAGGAAGGAGAGCCTTCCCCTTGCTGCCTTTAACTAATGTTGGAATAGTCACAGCTCCTTGGCCTGGAGGCTAAGCTGATCCACATCACAAAATAACACAAGATAGGAAAGGAGGAGCAGAAAAGGCATATTGGCTCTTGGTGGAACTTTTCAGGAGAGAGTAAACAGTTGCAGGGGTTGAAGGAGGAGGGAAATTCAACAATTACTGCTTTGATTCGTTTGGATTCCCTTTAGTGTGTATTTCAGACAGTCTGCCATAGCTGAGGGCTCTGCATCCATGGGTACAGAGGGCCAGCTTTTTTCTATATAGGGAACTTGAGCATCCGTGGATTTTGGTATCTGTGGGTGGAGGGTCCTGGAACCAGTCCCCAAGGGATGACTATAATTACACTTCTCTTTAAGTTAGTTTTGGTTAATGAATGGTGGTTCTTGAATGCTGTACCCCTCTGAGACTGAGTCACGTGGGTCTCCCCTTTAATGAGGGTTATACCTGAAAACACTGGAGATGCTTTCACCACATCCATGATCTCCCTGTGCTTCCCATGCTCTTCTGTGAGCAGGAAATCATATTCTGTCACCATTTAGGGAAGGAGAAACGGAGGCAGAGACAACTAAAAGCAAATTGTGGTAGAATCCAAAGGTCATTCCCAAGCCAATGGCTCTCTATCAGGATGCTCACGAGGATGATCTGGATTTCAACTTCCGACTTCTCCCTGAGGATTCTGACACAGCAGGCACGGGCAGGCAGGTTTTGTAAAAGTTCCCTTCCCTGCCTTGCCTCCACAACCCCCACACCACACACAATTAAAGAAATATGTTCTGCTTTACATGTCTTTGCTATTTTGAAAGATCCTGGGTCTCCCAGCTTCTCCTTGGCCTCAATAATGACAGGATGAGCTTCCTGCTCCTACCCTGGCTCTGGCCACAGCAATCTCAGGAGGCCAGTGCACAGGGGACAGTCTCAGGACAAACACACTGAGTTCACTGCAGAAAAATTCAGAGAGCACCACAGCTACATTTCAAGACCAAGTGTGACCTGGGCATTCTCACCTCCCTCCCAGGGTGGGGCTGGACCAGGGAGGCTACGGGGGGGCGGGGGGAGGTTGGGTTGGGAGGGAGACAAGCCTTTTCTCCTGCCCTCAGGCACAACCTCCCAAGGTCCCACCGTCTCTCCCAGCCTGTCCATTTCTAGGTGTGTGTTTGGTGGGCTCTCAACTAGGGGTTCCCGTATCTTCTAGGGGGCATGGTGGGTCCCCTGTCATCCCACACATATGCCCCCAGGGGACAGTCATTTACATACGGACTCAGCCACCCCCAACCGAACCTGACATCTGACGAGCAAACAAGCCAGAAGGGGAAACCATTTATTTTGCCAAAGAGTACCTCACATTAAAAAGTCACATGGTCCAGAGTTCCCGTCGTGGCACAGCAGAAACGAATCCGACTAGGAACCATGAGGTTCCTGGCCTTGCTCAGTGGGTTAAGGATATGGTGTTGCCGTGAGCTGTGGTGTAGGTCATAGACGCGGCTCGGATCCTGAGTGGCTGTGGCTGTGGCTGTGGCTGTGGTATAGGCTGGCAGCTATAGCTCCGATCAGACCCCTAGCCTGGGAACTTCCATATGCCGCTAGTGCGGCCCTAAAAAGACAGAAGAAAAAAAAAGTCACGTGGTCCCTTTCAAATATCTTCCTCCCCAAAGGTTTGCTTATAGATCATTAGATCCCTAACAGAAGGAGCAGCTGAAAGTTGAAATCCAAATTACGTAAAAGCAATTCTGAAATGCGTGACTGGCTCCTGGTAGGCAGTTACAGGAATGAATGGATATAGGAACATACATACTTTGGATGTCTCTTTTGCCTTTTTCTTTTATGAGACAGGAAACTAAAAATGCTGATTTGGGACTAAATTTATGTTCTGAAACCCTAATAGCAACAAGAGCAAAATCAATATTACTATTACATCTGCTGCTATTTTTCCTAATTCCCTAATTCTTAAAAACTTTTTTATTTTTAAACAATTACAGAATCATAAGAAATTGCAAAAACTGTGCAGAGAGGTAACTGCCTTGTGTTCATCACCCAGCTTCCTCTACCAGTGACAATTTACCTAACTTTTCTACCTCATTTTAAGAGCGTAGTCTATGCAGGCCATGCTAAGTGCCTTGCAAATATTATCTGATGTATGCTCACAATATCATGTAAGGTGCTGCTTTTGTAGCCTCAATAAGTAGATGAAGAGATAGAGGCTCAGAGAGGATCCAGTCAATATGGATCTTTTGCCTAGATCTTGGACAGTTCCTGGGGTTTCTACTTGCAGCCTAAGTAAACACTACACCCAGAAAACCATAGGCATGAGTTTCTTTTCTGTGGAAAGGTTCATTTGTGCCATATATTAGATTCCAGATATAAGTGATATCATATGGAATTTGTCTTTCTCTTTCTCACTTACTTCACTTAGTATGAGAGTCTCTAATTCCATCCCTGTTGCTGCAATTGGCATTATTTTTTTCTTTTTTATGGCTGAGTAGTACTTGGAGAATAGACCTGTGGTTGCCGAGGGGGAAGGAGTGGGATGGACTGAGAGTCTGGGGTTAATAGATGCAAACTATTGCATTTGGAATGGATAAGCAATGAGATCCTGCCGTATGGCACAGGGAACTATATCCAGTCACTTGTGATGGAACATGATGGAAGATAATGTGAGAAAAAGAATGTACATTTATCTATCTATCTATCTATCTATCTATCTATATCTATCTATCTATGACTGGGTCACTTTGCTGTACTGTAGACATTAACAGAACACTAAATCAACTATAATGGAAAAAATAAAAATCATAAATAAAATAAAATATATCTGTTAACAAAAAAAAAGAAAACCATAGGCAGGTTAATTACGTTTGTAAAACTCAGTTTGCTTATCTCTAAAAGGAAGATAAAATGCCTCCCCCAGAGGACTGTTTTGGGGAGTAACATAAACTATGTATGACAGACCCTGACCCAAGAGAGGGGCCCAGAGTGCACCCCAAAGATGGAGAGCTCCTGTGCCAACTTCTGCTGCCCATGGCTTATATCCCAAACCGCTCCCAAGTGGGAGCTCAGAGGTAAACTTAAGCAATGAAGGGCCAAGAGAATGTTTGTTGGGTGACTTGTCCTGTTTCACATGACACGGTAGGGACTCCAAACCCATGGTGGCCAGGACTGGGGAAGGTCACAAACTGGAGGTGTCAGACCCCTGAACCTCCTCCAACACCACTGCTGCCTGAGAGCACTGGGGCTCCATGTTTCTCCCTGAACCCAGATATGGCACCAGTTGGGCCAGTGTCAGTCCAGCAGGAAGGGCAGACCCAGGGCCATCTGCCCGCCTGCCGATTCGGGGTTGCGTTTCCACCTAGGGCATCCAAGGGTAGCCTCTTCCAAGCTCAGGTTGCTCAGCCGGCTTGTACGACAGGGACAGCGTCCCTTTCCTGGGGCCCCAGACCCTGGTACCTGCATTCTCTTCAGGTTGGGAAAGTCCCCAGGTGAGATCTGGTGCTCCCGCTCGATCCGGCCATAAATCTCGGCCAGGTTGTTCACCAGTTCCTTCTTCTTGTTGTCCTTTCCGAACACGGAGGGCATCTCCTTCTTCAGGAAACTGATGATGTAGGCGTGGACCTGAATTACAGGCCAGAGAGAAACCTTCTGATCAAGACCTCACTTCTGTCCTTCCCTCTGTGGTGGCTCTCACGCCATCTCTTCCCATAACGAGATCCCCCATCTCACCCCAGCTCTTCCTTCCTCCTCCGGCTCCTCCTCCTGAAATAATTTCTGTCTCCACCCTCTATCTCTCCCATTGCTCATGGCACAGAGCAATTTTGCTAGATCTGGGGCAAAGGTGAGACTGTGGGGAGGTTAAGGTCAAGGCAGTGACAGGGACGGTCATTCTGGTGAGGACGTTAATGAGGAAAGACAATAACAACAGCTAACATGTACCAAGCGCTTCTGAGGATGCTGGGCACGATGATGAGTGTTTTTCTGTTCTTTATTCTACTTAATCTTCTAAGCCTTTCATTTAACAGATGTGGAAACAGGCACAGAGTAACGAAGGGCCTTGCTGGGGTTGGGATCACACAGTAAACTGCGGAGCTGACTCCAGTCTGGCCATCTGATGCCAGGGCCTGTGATCGTAACCACCACACTGCCCTGCCCGTTGGCTGCCAGAGTTGGCATGGCTGATGCTCATGAGGCAGTCGCTATGGGACATCCTCTCATGGGCAGAGGGCAGCTCAGGGTGGCAGGGAGCAGCCCTCAGCTCTTGCGGTTGGCCCCCCACCCCAAACTGTTGGCTCCACCCATGCTGCCCACCCCCCGATGCCCCCGCAGCCTCACCTTGGCCAGCCTGGCTCTCTTGATGAGGTCGTTGAGCTTGCGCAGGGCAGCGTTTCGAGGCAGGCTCTGGATGTCTCTGAACAGGTCCTGCTCCTCGGCCTCAAAGAGCTTCCGGTTGTCTGGGATGAGAAGGGGGTGGGACCAGAAGGAGCCGATGTAGACCCGGATCACCTCCGGGGTGTTCACGATCTTCCCCAGGGACCACATGAGAGCCCCGTACACCCGCATCAGCTGCTGCGTCTCGATCTGGTCAGCTTTGTTCAGCACCACCCGCATCTTGTCCTCGTGGTTCTTCAGGGCCTTGATGACTTCTGAGAACTCATCAGAGATGTCCAGCTTGTGGGCGTCGAAGAGCAGGATGATGCGATCGACCCGCTCAGCGAACCACTCCAGGACGGCGGCAAAGTCGTACCCTGCAGGCAGAGCAGAATCAGGGACCGGGGCCCTGGGGGCATCGGGGAGGGGTCTGGGCAGAGGCCGCCAGTGCAGTAGAAATAATAGGTTTCAGAAGTCAGATCTGGGTTCAAATCTGGCTCCTACATGTTTTCACTCTCTGGCTTTCAGCCAGGGACCAAGTTCTCTGCGTCAGTATTCTTTTTTTTTTTTTTTTTTCATCTATAAATGGGCATACTAATATTATCTAGTTAATAGAATTTTAAGGACTAAAGATGCTTGGGGCCAGCACCTTGCATCTGCTTAGTGAATGTTAGTTATTAATATCATTATCTGCATAAAGCACAGCCACCATCCAGCTCCCCTATCCTTGTTTACTGTATTTAGCAGCCAGGGGCCCTGCTAGAAAAGACACTCTGGACCCATATTTTGGAAAAACACTTAGAAATTCTTAACAAGGCCTGAAAGCCATGAAATAGCCAAGTGTAAGATACTAATGATGGTTCAGACCATGCCTGTCACCTGGTCTGGAAGAATCTGAGGCTTTTGACACCTGACTGGTTCTCATGCCTGCTCTTGAGCTCACTTAGTTCCTTACTTGTCAGCTGCAGCCCCTCAGTTCCCAACTCTTAAAACCACAGAGGGTTTCTTCCTTAGCATGTGACAGACCTCTGGCTGCCACACCTTGGTTATTTGGTGCTGAGCCACTTCAGGTCAGGCTGGTTCCAGGAGTCCCACAGCACCTGCTTTGCTCAACCCCAAGTAGCAGAGGTCTGGGAGGGGCTAGAGGGGAAGGTCATGCTCAAGTCTGCACATTCAGCCTCATATTCACTGCCTTAAGAGGTGGAAGCAGCCTTACCTCCCTGTGCCTCAGTCTCCGCGTCCATAAAACAGAAGGCAATATATGGGGACGAGAGGCTCAGAGAGGTAAAGTGACTTGTTCGAGGGAACACAGCCCAGAAATAGCAGCTCTGGAATGGAGTTGCAGGTGTCAGGCCCTCTGCCACTCCCTGGTGTCACACCTTGGGCTCTGGTGGGATCCGTGATCCTGGCTCCCAATACCACAAGGGTTTCAGGGGCATAGGCCCTGGGGCCCCAGAGCTCATCACCATCACTGAGTGGGAGACCCAGCCATCAGGAAAAAGCCGGCAGTTCCTGCCCTGCCTCACGGATGTTTAGAGACCAGGCAGGTCCCTGGGCCGCTGCCTTGCAACTGAGTCAGATCGAAGCAGCCCTGCTTGCCTGTAGCAATGGTCTTCAACTTGAACGTGCAGCAGAACCCCCAGAGGGCCTGCTAAAACGCAGAAGGCTGGGCCTACCTCAGAGTTTTTGATTCAGTTCATGTCAAGACACCATTTCACCCTCAAAACACCCTCTGAGGCAGGCACAGCGGGAAGTGACATTCTCAGTTTCCAGAGGAGAAACCTGAGGTTCAAAGATGGGGGATTGCACCCGGCCCTGGGGCCCTGGGCACCCTGCACAGGCCATGCGGGCAGTAGTCCTACACCTGGCATCTCCCCCGCCCCTCCCCAAACACAGGCCCAGCCAGCAGCTCCCTCAGAGCCCAGGAGGTCCCTGAGCTCCCGCTCGAGGTGGGCTGCAGCCTGCACCCACTCCCTCCCCAAGAGGGCTCCAGGCTATTTTTAATCTTCCTCAGCACAGCCAGGTGCAAGGCAGCTCCTCAGAACAGTGGCAGGACATGCCAGAGGGCTCAGAAAATCAGGGCAACCTGACTCCCCTGCCCACACCCCCCAACCTGGGTCCTGGCCTCGCTGCTCTGGTGCCTGGTACCTGCAAGCTTGCATCCATAGTAGCAGGGGAGGCAGCAAGGCCCAGAGGCCAGTGGCCGCGTGCTGAGCCCTGTTCCCAAATCTAGCCTGACGAGGTTTTGGTTTGGCCTTGGTGGTGGGGCTGTGGCAACTGGGAAGTGCATGGCCCTGCTCCCTCCTTCCCACCTGGGCAGCAAATTTCAGCTTGAACTGCTCAGCACAGCTTGCTGGCTGGTGGCAGCTGCTCACAGCTGGCTGGGAAGCCAGAGCAGCTAGGCTGGGCACTGAGTGACAGGTGGGACGTGCTCAGGGCCAGGCAGCGGGAAGGGGCAGGGTGGGGACCAGAACGCAGGTTTTCCCATGCCAAGCCCAGCACTCCGGCTACCTCTCCACCGACTGAGGAAAGCCAAGGGGCCATCACATCTCTAGAGAAGAGGCTCCTGGCCTCCGAGCTCTCCCCAGTTACTGACAGCAGCAGAGGAGCCTCAGTGGCAAAGGCTTGGAGAGGGTGGAGCAAATCCCAGCCCCCTGGCCAGCCCCTTGCTGGGGGTGGGGTGGGAGGGTGACAGCACCAGGTCAGTGCTGCTAGAACAGGACAGGCACCTGCCTGTTCCTCACCCCAAGCCTAGGTCAGCTGCTCCTGGGCAGATGCCTGCCTCTCTGCTCACCCAGGGGTGCATCGTCCCCCCCACTGCACAGGGAGCTGGGGGGCAGGAGCTGCTCATCTTCCTCTGCTTCCCCTGAGCCCAAGGTGGGGCCCCACACATCCGTATTTGCTGAACAGAATTGAAATAGGAGCCTTGTTCTGCCTTTTATATCCCAGGGACAGTGAACAGGTCAACTCTGGGCCTTCGTTTTCTGGTCTCTGAACTGGAGCCCACCTGCCAGAGGGTGGCTCTGAGGGTCCGATCAAAGAGGAGGCCGTGGGTGAGACTGTCTGCCTGGGACCCTGGCTGTTCCTTCGGCTCTGCCCCCTTACAAAGAGCTCCTTCCACGAGCCGGTTTCCATCACGTGGGTGTGTTCTGAAGACGTCACATGAGGAGCGCTGGCTGGGGCAAGGCCACCGCTAGTTTCTGCTCAGCTATTAATTTGCTGTGTGTCCTTGGGCATGTAGCCATCCTTCTCTGGTTCTTGGTCACTGCCTATTAATCCAGGGGGTTGGACTGGTAGATCTCTGAGTTTGCTTTGTGAGTTCACAATTCCCTGCTGCTAAGCCTGGAGGCGTGAGGGTGGAGAGTATAGCAGGACGGATGGAGATTAGACCCAAGGAAGCTCTTGCAGGACAGAGGGAAGGAAGGCTGGGCGCTGCTGTCTTAAATGCTCTGGGTGCCCATGTGAAGCCCAAGGACAGGCAGGCAGTTTTGGGGAACCCTTCCTAGGATCTCAGAAGCACAGCTGCCTTCTATTCATCCTTCCTCTTCTGCAAATTTTGCCTGCTCTGCTGGCTAGCAAATTACAAACTCAGTAATGCCAGAAGCTTTCTCCCCAGGTGTGGCTGCGAGGAAATGAGAATTAAGCAATGACTCCATGAGCTTCCTCTGAAGCTCAGCCTCCCTGCTCCTGGCTCTTCAGAGCCTAGAAGCCTCCAGGCTGGGTGCTTAATTATTTCCATGGACTGTGGGCTGGACTTATGCATATCCAGGAATGGGAGCGTCTGAAAGGCACGGACTGGACCTATTAGGAAAATGGAACAGGACAGCTCTCCCATTTATCTTCTGTGTGGCCTTGGGCAAGTCTGAAGCTCAGATTGCTCAACTGTAAGATGGGGATGGATGAGGGGGTCAGTGTGGAAACACAGCAACAAGATAGCGGAGGGAGGGCCCAGACTCGGTCTGGAGGCTCTGCTCTGACATCCGGGGTCACAGGCCCTCTTTCCCTGCTGGTTCCAGAAAGGGCTCTGAGGCCCACAACTGGAGCTTAGGAGCTCCTGCAGCAGCTCAAGGGCTCATGAGAGAGGGACTGGTGGGTGGTGGGAGGTTCAAGTTCCAGGAGACTGATGGCAAGGCTGGCTTTCCCAGGATTACTAGGATGACAGGTAGCAAGTCGGCGGTCTCCGACAAATCTGGTCTGCACATGCCAGGAGCAGAGACGGGGCAGCCTGCAGGGATCTGGGGCTCTCCCCACTGCTCCTGAGCTCCAGAGGACCGGGAGTGGAGGGTTTCCAAGTAATGCCAGGCAGGAGGAAATCAATGCGACAAACACAATAAGTGTGGCAACTCCTTAGTCATCCCCTGGCTTCCTTCACGACCTGAAAAGCGGTGTGAGGGTGCTGACAAGGCAGCGTGAGTTTCTTAGTATTTTGGGCCACAGGATCTCACTGAAGCCGCCTAACGCTCCGCGTGCCAGGGCGTAACCAGGCACACACCTCTTCCAGGGAAGGGAAGGGGACAGAGAGCCGAAAGGCTCGCCCAAGCTCACACAGCCAGGTGTGTGGCCTACTCGGGCTAGCACCCAGATCCTTATCCCTGCCCACATTCCCTTCTGGGCCCAGAGCCTGCCAGGCTGGAGCTCAGGGTGCTGAGTCCTCGACCAGGCACTTACTTGTGGTGGGTCCATTAAAGGTCCCATCCTGCCCCCCCCCAGAATCTCTGTCAAGGTTTGTAGCAAAAGACATTGTAGCAAAAGACATTGTAGCAAAAGAGAAACGAGAAGGCACTGATTTGCAAAATGTGGATAGAGTTCAGAGGACAGTGGCGAAGAAAGGCCACACTATGTGCCTCCTGGCAGTAACATTGAAAGTGGCCCCACAGACTTGTCATAGGCCTCCCAGATGGCCACAAGGTGCTGGTGCACCTTCTGAAAAGGAGTCAGGGGTCTCCAGCTCAGCCCGGCACATGCATGTGCATGTGTGTATATGTGTGTGTGTGTGCGCGTGTGTGTATATGTGTGTGTAACGGCATGTGACCTGGGACCCTAGAGGCCCCAAAGTGGGGATGTCAGGGACAGGCTGGAGCCGGGAGGCTGCAAGGATCGGCCCAGCCCCTCCGCGGTCCCCAGGGGAAAGCCGTAGATGGCAGTTTGCCCTCATTCTTCTTCTCGGACTTCTTCCCGGGCGGCAGAGATGATGTGCTGAGACTCCACTGTACGGGGGAGCAGGAGACCAGACTTCCCATCCCAGTTTTGGGACCTGGCCAAGTTTATACCTGCTCTGGCCCTACTGAGCTCACCTGTACAGGTCAGGATCTGCTGGGAGTGATGTGAGCAACCCGCCAAGGGGTTGCTTTCCTGGGGGGTGGGGGCTGTGGGGACTTCTAGCCGAGAAGTGGACAGGAAATGTGGTTCCCAAGAGTGAGGACACTTAGGCTTCCGGAGCCCTCCCACTTCTGCTGCATCCTTATTTCTTCCCAGTAATGAGTCCTGGGCTGGGCACATCCTGTCACTTCCTGGAACTGCCTCCTGCCCCAGCGCATCTGCATGCAGACAAGTATGGGCCTGGGACTTCCCGGATTCAGGTTCCCGGATGCCCCCTGCTTGCCCTCTCCCCACAGGACACACACAGCTCCCCAGGCCTGAGCGCCACACCCTGAGCAGGGACCACACTTTGCCCATCTCTGGCCTGGGGCCTGAGGCCTGGGGAGCCCTTGGGAGTAGCTGGCTTTCCAGAGCGTGGCATGCTGGGGCCTTGGCCAGAGGGGGCCTTGTGAGGATGCGAGAACAGTGCCCTGTTTTTTGGGTGAGATGCCGCCCTATGCCTGGCATGAGGTTCAGTGAACAGATCATGGGCTAGACTTCAGGGTTGACATGCCCCTCAGCTGGATGCTCCTGTAGGACCGTCCATGGGACCCTGACCGGCCATGGCCTGCAGGAAGGCAAGAAACACCAAATCTGTGCTATGGCCAAACCCAGAGTTCTAGGAGCCCCAGGCAAGAAGTGTGTTTGGTTCTGTGCACACCCTTGTGTGTGTTGGAGGTGCGGGGCTGGAGGGAGGTGTGATGTGTGTAGATGAGGGGGCTATATGTGTGTAGGTATAAACTGAGCTACCAGGTTCCATGGCTGGTTGTGAAGAAGGATGAGGAGGCGGTCTTCATACTGGAAACTTTCCTCGCTCGGGGCACCCCTGAAATCTGAGGGTGTCTGACCTCTGCCCCCCATTTTCCTGGTCTCTGTGGCATGCTGAGGTCAGCACTGCCCCAGCTGATGATACAGGGCTAGCGGTCCAGCTCTCAGCTCTTGCTTTTATCTCAGGCTGCTTGTGCCAGCAGCTGCGTTTATAGTCTAGACTCAGGAGGGCAGAGAACTAACTGGCCTGTATAGACACACACAGGACTTCCACTTCTCTCAGAGGTGGGGCAGGACCGGGTGATTGGTCAGTGAGGGGATAGGAAGGGCAGGTGAGAAAATCAAGCCCACCCCCAATTTGCCATAGAGCAGCCACTGAGGTCCACAGATAAAAGGCAGAGGAGAAGGTAAAGGAATAGGAAAAGAATGGAACGGAACAGAAGCTAAGGAAGGCAGGAGTCCCTAGAAGCAGGGCTGCCATATACAGCTGCACAGGCTGTGCACTGCACAATTGCTAGGAAGGCCATTCATGTGGATTACCATGGGGTTCTATATTGGGGAGGTCCTGGGTGGCAAATAAAGTAGAAAGAGGGGAGCTCCCTGTGATCCAGACCCAGAGCTGATGTCTGTGTTTCCATTTCCATCTGTGAACCTCATGAGATCCTGTAATGGGTCTCATTACACCTTGTTACACACGGAGACACTAAGGCTCACGGGGAAAAAATGTGACCTATTGAGACCCACAGGTTCTAAAACCCATGCTCTGAACTCCTAGTCCAGTGCCCTTGAAAACCTGAAGGCTGGAGTCCTCTCTGGACCCACCTGTCGGGCTGCTGTGGCCTCACAGGTACACGTGCCACCTACTCACTGGCAGTGCAGCCTGAGAACTTTGGCTTTCCCGAGCCTTCCTCAGGGAGACATGGGCTGTCTGTGTGACACAGAAAATCTCCTTTAGGCCTAAATGCAGGATGAGCCTAGAGGAAGCCAGAAGTGCTGAGGTAGGGACCAGTTAGGCGAGAGGAAGTACTTAGGGAAACAAATAGACGCAAGACAGAGAGCCGCCCAAGCTGCACCCCCGCCCCCCCTGCCCCGCACAGGGCCCTGAACATGGTGCCAGGGTGCTTACAAAGGGCAGGTGGGAGTGAGAGGGAGAGAAGAAGGGAGTGAGACGCCCTTCCCCCCCACCCAAAGCCAAGGGTTCTATGTCCCCCTCACTCCTGCACCACCATACATGCGCCTCACCCTGAGGCACGTGCGGGAGGAAGGCAGATAGTCCCCTAAGGTCAGTTCAAGGGAGAGTTCTGGCTGAACTCCTGCCAGTCCAAAGCCTGCCCTTCCTGGAAGCTGGCTTCTGAGTGCTCATTTGGCTCCAGCCCAGCTCCCAGCTCCAGCACTGGGGTGGGTGTGGCTTCGTCAGCTTCGCTTACCAGAAATTCAATACTCGGCACAGAAAGGAGAGGGGGCGAAGATTTGCCAACCATGAGCGACATGAGACCAACAAGGGCTTCATCTTCAAAAACACGACAGCCCATATAACTCAACAACAAAAAACAAACAGTGCAATCAAAAAACTGCACAGAAGACCTAAATAGATGTTTCTCAAAGGAAGACATACAGATGGCCAGTAGGCACATGAAAAGATGCTCTCCATCAGTATTAGAGAAATGCCAATCAAAACTACAATGAGGTACCACCTCACAATGGTCAGAATGGCCATCATTGATAAGTTTACAAATGCTGGAGAGGGTGCAGAGAGAAGGGAACCCTCCTACACTGCTGGTGGGAATATAAGTTAGTACAACCACTATGGAAAACAGTATGGAGGTTCCTCAGAAAACCAAAGTTAGAGTTACCACATGATCCAGCAATCTTATTCCTGAGCTTATACCTGGACAAAACAATAGTTCAAAGGGATTCATGCACTCCTATGTTCATAGTGGCACTATGCGCAATAGCCATGACTTGGAAACAACCTAAATGTCCAGTGACAGATGACTGGATTAAGAAGATGTGGTATACATACAATGGAATACTACTCAGCTATAAAAAAGAATGAATGCCACTTGCAGCAACACAGATGCAACTAGAGATTATCACACTAAATGAAGTAAGTCAGAAAGAGAAAGACAAATACCATACGATATCACCTACATGTGGAATCTAAAAGACACAAATGAACCAACCTTGAAAATAGACACAGAGAACAGACTTGTGGTTGCCAAGGCGGGGGGAGGTGGAGGGAGTAGGTTGAACTGGGAGTTTGGGGTTAGTAGACGCCAATTATTACATTTAGAAGGGATAGGTAACGAGGTCCTACTGTACAGCATAGGGAACTATGTTCAGCTACAGATGATCCAGCTGTGGTCTCCTGGGATAAACCATAATCGAAAGGACTGCTTTAAAAAATGACTGTATAGGAGTTCCCGTCGTGGCGCAGTGGTTAACGAATCCGACTAGGAACCATGAGGTTGAGGGTTCGGTCCCTGCCCTTTGTCAGTGGGTTAATGATCCGGCGTTGCCATGAGCTGTGGTGTAGGTTGCAGACGCGGCTCGGATCCCGCGTTGCTGTGGCTCTGGCGTAGGCCGGTGGCTACAGCTCCGATTCGATCCCTAGCCTGGGAACCTCCATATGCCACGGGAGTGGCCCAAGAAATGGCAAAAAGACAAAAAGACAAAAAAAAAAAAAAAAGACTGTATATATGTGTATAACTAAGCCACTCTGCTGTACAACAGAAATTAGAGCTCCATTATACATCAACTATACTTTAATTAAAACAATTAGAATCAAGTTAAGAGAGAAGTGTATTATCGGGCACCCGTGGAAAGACAAATACTCAAAGATGAATCTAAACAGAAAGATGAGTGGCTTTGTGGGATATAAACAAGAAAGTTTTACCAACCAACTAACCCAGCCAAGAGAGGGTAGGATGGCTCCATGGAGCACAGAGCATATTATGGCAGGAAAGGCTCAGGGAGGGGAGCCAGGGGCTGTGGTCCCAAGCCTTTCACAGTAGCTGTCTAGTATTCTAGAGCTGGAAAAAACACAGTGATGATGGTGGCGATGAAGATAATCTGTAACAGCTCGTGTTTACTGAGCATTTGCTATGTGCCAGGCGGGAGGCTTTTTACCTGCATTATTTCTTTCAATCCTCAAACAGCCCTAGAAGGTAGATAGAATTCTATCCCCTCCTCTATAGATGAACCTGCCAGGAAGCATTAGAGGCTGGTAGTCTGGCCCCAGATTTCTGTCTCCTAACCCCCAAGCTGGTGGCCTCCCTTAATGAACAATCACCCCTCCTCTGTCTGGAATGAGCGGTTTTCAAGGGCTTTCACACACCCGCCCCCGACTCACGCCCCAGAGTATACTGTCATCCTCACGTGGTCGGCTGCAGTCCTTGGCGTGCATTCGCCTCCCCTGCAGAACTGCAAGCTCCTGGGGCAAGGGCTGCAGGAACTTCAGAAGCAAGCCAGGGTCTGGCCTGCAACCAAACCCAGTGAGGTCAGTGAGGCAGATGCTGATGGCTCCATTCCACAGATGACAAGACTGGGGCCAGCCATCTCCTGAGCTACAGCGGACCTGAACTCACTCACTGGCCCCTGCCTAGAAGGACCCCACACAGCACACGAGGCAGCACTGACTTATCAAGAGGAAGCTAGGCCCCGGGGAGCCTCTCTCCTGGTGTGGAAGCCAGAGAATATTCCAGAAAGCACAGAGCCAGAGCCAACCCTACAGGGTGCCCTGCTTACCTCGGCTGATCCTCTGCTTCTCCCCAGAGAGGATCCCGGGCGTGTCGATGACACTGATGCTCTCCAGCACCGGGTTGGGCAGCTGGGCACACACGAACCTGCACGGTGGAGGGAGACGCATGGTGATCTGGCCTGTCCTTGCCTCTCAGGGACCCTTGTTTGAGCCCCATGCCCACCTCTCCTGCCCCGCAGCAGAGGTTCTGAATCCTGGCCACCTTCCAAGGCAGACTCCTGGCCCTGTGCAGGACTCAGCCCCAGCAGTGGGCCCAGGATCTGTACCCGGAGGAAGCTCCCGGGCTGATCCCATGGCAGTGGTGGGCCTACGTTTGTGAACCTCTGTCGTGGGGCACCAGGAGGTCCAGCCCTCGATCCATGCCCTCAAGGAGCACGGTCTGGTGGAAGAGCAGAGGTGGGCACAAGGACAACCACGATACGAGGTGCGATGGGACCAACACCCCGAGGGGCGTCAAGTGAAGGGCTCGGGAGACCCAGGGTGGAGGAAAGGCTTCCTGGAGGAGGAGGCACTGGAGCTGGCCTCGAAGAACAGACCATGCCACCCAGGAATGCTTAGCTGGGCTTCTAAAAGGCTGTCCAACACCAAACATTGCTATTAGGAGAGCAGTCAAGGCTTATCCAAGGAAATATTTCCAGTGTTACATCCCCAAGTCTCGAAATACAAATTGGTGAAGCTCAGCTGGATCCTTCTTACTTCATGTCTTCTCTCTCACTTGCCATTTTTAGTGGGAACTGAGGTGTCTGACTATTGTGGGTTCATTTCATGGTCACGGGGTCTCTGGGAACATTCAGGGAAGGGAGCCTCTGCTGCCCAGTGAGAAGGCTACGGAGATGCAGGTTAGGGGAGGAGGCCAAGGATGCTCGGGAAAGAGGGTCGGGGAGACTTCTCAGAGGAGGCAGAACATGACCTGGAGACCCCAAAACACGACAAGCATTTGTGTCATGTGGACAGGAGTGCGGGCAGGAAGCCAGGGCCCGTGTGTGTGTGTGTGTGTGCGTGCGTGTGTGTGTGTGGGGTTATGTGAAGTTACAGACATGCGCAGAGGAAACGTGGCTGTGTGCAGTGGAGACAGAGGTTGGAATTACGCTGCCACAAGCCAAACGATGCCTGGCGTAACCAGAGGCTGGAAGCAGCAAGGAAGGACGCTCTTCTAGAGGCTTTGGAGGGTGCGTGGCCCTGCCAACACCTTGCCTTTGGGTCTGGCTTTTAGAACTCTGAGTCAACAGTTATTTTAAAGCCCCCCAGTTCGTGGTAATTAGTTCTGGCAGCCTTGGGGAACTAACAGAAGCAGGTGTAAATGTGGCACAGCAGTGAGAGAGTGAGAGAGAGCAGCCATCATGAGACAGAGAGAGAGAGAGGGAGAGAGAGCGATCAGGCACCATTCTAGAAGGGCACACATCACTGAGGCGAGAACCGGAAGGCTGGAGTAGCCAGAGGTGTGGCTGGACATGAAGACAGGGGCCAGATCACGAGGGCCTTGAAAGCCACATTAGAAACATGGTTTTGACACTGTGGACTATAGAAATCCACTGGAACATTTTAAGCAGGAGAGTGACACAAGCCGATATGACAGTCGTCAGCAAATTCAACAAATATTTATGAAGCATCTGCTGTGTTTGTGGCACTGCGCTAGGTAATGGGGATAAAAAAAGACATGACACAGCCCTTGTCCTATCAAAGCCCAAGGTCTCCTTTATGCCTGCGGCCCAGCCACATATCGGCCCTTAGGTTCGAACACACCCCAGTGTTCTATGGTAAATTCCACGTTTTGCTGAAGCCAGCCTGAGTGGGGCTTCTGTCATGTGGTAACCAGGAGGTCGTGTACATGGGGCTGATGCTTGGGGCCAGGGTTGTGGTCGAGGCGTGACCCAGGCTGGGCACATGTAGCGAGAAGGGCAGGGGGCTAAGGATGACACCAGGTCATAGGAGTGGAGAAAAGGGGGGCTGGAGGAGACAGGAGAGGATCTGCTAGGGAGGCAGGAGGAGGGCCAAGGAGTGATGGAAAGGGCTCATGGCTGGGAGTTCCCATTGTGTCTCCGTGGTAACAAACCCGACTTGTACCTTGAGGCTGCAGGCTCATCGCAGATGTCGCTTGGATCTGGCGTTGCTGTGGCTGTGGTGTAAAGCGACAGTTGCAGCTTCAATTCAGCCCCTAGCCTGGAAACTTCCATAGGCTGTGGGTGCAGCATGAAAATACATACATACATACATACATAAATGAATGCAAGCTCATGGCTGATCACAAAGAGGTCACGGATGACCATCGCACAGGCAGCTGTGACAGGGTGAGGCCACGTTCCACAGGTTGGGGAACAGGAAGAAGTGGGCAGGTGAAGCCAAGAAACTTGGCTGTGGGAGGAAAGCTGGGGGTAAGAACTGGTGGGGCCTGTGGTAGGGTTTTCGAGAGGAGAGAGATCTGTGCACGTGGAGAAGGAGTCAAACTGTTAGAAAGAGCAGGAAGAACTGCCCGGCAGTCCCTGGGGAGATGGCCCCGCAGAGCAGGGGAGGGAGGGGCAGAGCTGAGGGGAAGGGGACTCAGCTCTCTGCAGGCTCAGCCTGTCGAGGGAGGGATATATGCAAAGGACGCTGCTCAGGGACAGTTTACAGCAAACCACAGGGAATGGGTGGATACGGGGGCTTCAGCTTCGGAAGCACGGTAGTCTGCTGAGAGAGGGGGCTGAGGGGTCTGGGAAGGCTTGGAGCACTCAGAGGAGGGGACGGGAGAGGTGGAGCATGATGTGAAAAGGACCCCCGGGCGGCACTACGATGGGAAGCAGGGGGCGTCGGGGGTGTAGCCCCCATGTGTGTGGCTGCAAGGAAGCTAGTGGCCCATGGAAGGGCTCCCCCGAGCCCTGCTCCCTGTTACTCCTCCAGTGGACATGCGTGGCAGATCCCCAGCCAGCAGTTAACCTACACATCTGTCAGCACAGCTGTGCAGCGCTCCTACAGAGAAGCACATGCCTGTGTGCCATCAGTGTCCCTTTGTTAAGCCACATTCTTTCAATCCTCCCTGCCCCCCCATCCCCCCAGACACACACACACTTGCAGTTTTCTCTGCTTGGAATGTCCTCTTTTAACCCTTTCAGTGTGACTTCCCTCATCCTGAACATCTGTGTCAAATGCCAACTTCTCTTGCCTTGGAGGAGGACATTGCTATTATCCTGTTTTCCAGATGCGAAAAGTGAGACTTAGAGCCATTAGGTGAGTTTTCAGAACCATGGTGCTCTTTGGTAGGATTTGAACCCAAGTCGGTCTGAAGCCAAAGCCCATAGTTTTTACCTTTACTCTAAATGCCTTCAGATAGAGAAACTAGTTTTAGAATGTTTAAATGCAATACACATGCACCATTGCGGTGTGGCGCTATGCAACGGGTGTGGTTGGGGTCAGCCTGCATTCTGGATAAACAGAAAAATGGGAAGGCCCGGGTCAGCTTGCCAAGAAGTCTCCACAGCTTCTTCCACTCAAACTGACCCAATGACCCTGGTGTCTGCAGGCTGACTGATCCCAGGGGAGGTGACTTGTCCAAGGTCACACAGTGTGCTTAGGAGGAGGATCAGTGTTCCAAGGCAGGGCTTCTGTCTCAAGTCCAAGGCTCCTCCCACCAAGTGAGAACAACGTCCAGGGGCAGAGAGGAACCTTCTTCTGCCTCCTTCCAGGCAGATGCAAAGCCCTGCCATAGCGTAGGTGAGAGCTGGGGACTACACACACAGCAGCCCTCTCTGCTTTCACTGGAGGGAGGTGCAAATTAGGGAGCTGTGATTTAACTAGCTGGACTCTTCGCTGCTCCTTGATCAGGAGACATAAGCCCAGCATTTGTGGCTCTCACATCCCTCATCAACAGTGGTTTCATTCCCAGCAATCAAGAGAGATTCCGGGTCTGGAAAAGGCACAGTCTCCCAAGACCCTGCCCTGCCCTTTCATGCGTCTCACAGTGCAAAAGAAAATGAGCCCCCGAGGTGCGCGTGTTCCCTCTGCACTCACCTGTTCAGGAAGGCATTGCCAAAGGCGTTCAGCTTCCGGAAGGGTTTCTTGGGGTCCACCACCAGGGCGTTTCCAGGAATGATGCCCTCTATTTCCCCCTGCATCACCGCAATGAAGGAGTCCGTGGTCGGCTCCGGCCCGATCCTCATGCCTGGGAAATCCTGTTCCAGCAGGTACCTGGCAGAAGGGAGCATGGTCAGAAGGTAGGGGTTCTGTTTGCAGATCTGCACTGTGTGCCTACTGCGCGGCAGACACTGGGGTGAGTCGTGGCCCAGAGCAGAGCCTCAGCAAGGAGATTTCAAGGCAGGGAGAGATTTTCATGGATGAGGAATCCAAAGACCTTTGTGGACGAGGTGAGATTTCAGTTGAACTTAAAATATCAAATCTGTCCTTCATGGTCCCTATCTTTTTCCCTCCCTGAAGCAGTAGCGGGGAGAAAAGAGCAATGTTTGGGCTCAGAAATAAACAAGGCTTGAAACTGACAAAATGATTCCTACACGGACTATTGCAGACTTCACAGGGGAAGGTAGTCTGCTGAAGTACCTGTACACTGGCCTAGTTAGAATGAGACCACACTCAGGCTCTGCTGGCTGGCCAGAGGTCATGACTTATTTATCTGCTTGGTCAGTCATTTAATGTCAAATAGGCTTGTATGTGATATCAATAGCATGAAGGGGACGCTTTGAAAAGTGGATCTCCATCCCATCCCAGACTTTTGGTCCCACCCTCTAGCACGGTACCAACCAGGTGTGGCCTGAGGGGGCAGGTGCCTCTCTTGACTCTTCTCCAAGTGTGGGCAGTGAGAGCCTAAGGCCACCACCCCCACCCCCCTTTAGAGCACAGGGTGAGTCGGAAAATGAAGGGAACAACCTGAAAAGGGCAACTGGGGCCTCTGGAAGGCGCTCAGAACAGCTTTAAGTCCAAACAGATGGACTGTGGACGGAGGAGCCCAGAACTGCCTTGGGTTGGGACTGGCCAGAGGAGAGTCCCAGGGGCCATGATGGATAAGGAGCCAAGGGATGTGCGGACTAACAAACACAGACCCTGGGGGAGCCCTCACCGCATGCCTCGACCCTTCTCCTCCTCAACCTTGAGGGCCCGTGTTCACACGCAGAGAGAAAAGTCAAGGAGTCCCAGGAGGAGGGCAGGCAAGTCAGAGACTGCAGACTGGGAAGGGAACCCAGGGCCTCCTGGTCCAGTGGTCCCAGGCCTGCTGCATGTGGGGGTGACACTTGCTTTAGACCCTCTCATTAAGCTGGTAACACCATTGCCATTCAATAGCCAGACATCACACTACTAACTTCGAGAACGTATCTCCTTCCGGCTTCACTGCAGCCCTACAGCTAAGTACAGTTGGGGTGTTGGGGTCTCCCCATCCTCAGGCTCCACATCCTGGGATGGAACCAACCACGGGGGATCCGGGTAGAATTCTGTGGGTGGTTGAATCCACAGATGTAGAATCTGTGGATCCAGAGGGTCGATTTTCTGTAAGGGACTTGAGCATCTGCCGGGGCAGCAGGGCCCTGGACCAACTCCCCATAGATCCCAAGGGATGCTGTACTGAGGAAACCAAGCCTGTGAAGGGTCAGGTGGCTTCCTTCAGGTTAAACAGCTTGCGGAGGAGCTGGAATCCAAACCCCCTCAGCCAAACACCAAATCCTTCGCTCACTCTTCATCTGTCTTCTTCCCTGAGGAAACCACTGTCAGAGAGCGGATCGAGGCCCCGAGGGAGGGCAGGGCTGTGTCTCCAGGCCCCAAGCTCTCTGCCCACCCCATGCCGCCCCAAGGTGCCCCCCCCCCCCACTCTGCCCAGCGGGGTGCCAGCCAGGGAGACCTGCTGGGTTGACATCCTTTGTGTTCTGAACTGTTAGTTTACTCTGCCGTCCCAGGGCAGTTCAAGTCGGTTGCCTAGGGCTCCCTCCCCAAGGAGCCCGGGGGAGGAGCTGCAGGGGTGGGAGGGGTGGGGGTGGCGCTGCCTGGGGCCACCCCACCTGCACTGGAGGTTTTAAGTTGCCTTGGGAAGCCCCTCATCTCCCTCAGGGTCCCAGCCCAACCATCTGGGTGTGAAGACAGGATTTCCTCCCATCAGAGGAAAACTTTGGAAGCTGGGTTGTAATGGGAATAAATGAGCATGGCCACACACTTGGCCAGCTTTCTCTGCTTTTTCAAAAGTGCCTTCTCCTTCAGGGCCTCGGGGGAGAGGCAGGGAACCTCAGGGCCTGGGGCCAGCAGACTTGATTTTTCTAACCTTGAGGGGTATGCCCTTCAGAAGGTTCGAGGCCTCTGCAAACCTCCGATCTCTTCTATAACATAGGAGGTCATTATTCCAATTTATGAAGCACCTGGGGCATGTCAGGCACCATTCTGGACTCTCCATGGATTATCTCGTGTCATCTCACATTTCCTCTGATGTTGAAAGGGCCTCATAGGAAAACCCACCTCACCTGGTGTTCTGAGGTTAAAGAGTTACAGACCTGAAGTACTTAAACCAGCACCTGACACCTAGATTGCCATTCCATTTTAAAGGCAAGACAAAGGCTAACCAATTTGCTACAAGTTATGCAATCAGGAAACAGCAGAGCTAGGATGTGAACCTGACTCTTGGATGTGAGCATTCACGCCCCTAACCACTGCCTTCGCTGTCGCCCTTCCTGCCTGACCAGGAAATGCAACAGAGCTGAGCACCCCTGGGGACCGGAAGGAGCAAGACAGGAAGGCCACAGGGGAATATGGTTTGGCAGGAGGCTGGCTGGGGCCAGACCTTGGGGGGAAGGTTAGGCTTTAGGACCCACAAACCAGGAACGACTCATCTCCATAAACATCCGCCCTTGGGGTTCACAGCGGGGCCTCAGGGAGTGCAACGTGGCCACGGAAGCTGTGGCTAGCTGATCCCTTGTGACTAGAGCAGGCCCCAGGCCCAGTGGCTCTAAAAGGACATTCTTGGGACTTGACACAGTTTGCTGAGAATCAACACCGCGATCTGGAAACCCCATCCGTTTTTGTCCTTGGGCAGGGAGCACCCGTCTAGTGGGTGCTGGGGTGAGATGTCCTAGGCTGAGCCCCAGGGGGACTGTGACGTATGAATTCTAAGGCAGGAGGAGGACAACAGATATCATGAAAGGCTTCAGGGACAGCTGACCTGGACAGGAGTGGAGCGAAACAGTCGGAGGCAGCTGGAACATGCTCAGTCTGAACAGGGTCAAACAGCAGCGAGGAGGTACCTCTCTGATACAGGCATCTCAGATCCCATCCCTGCGAGACCCGGGGTGCCAGGCCAGCAGGCGAACAAAGGCTGAGGCTTCCCAGCAGGGCGGGGCTGCTTCTTGGGATTTTCTGGAGCCAAGGCCAGAAAGGGGCTGGAGGCTGGGCCTGCCATCCTGCGCTCTCGACTAAAGCCACATGACCCTAGATTTGCTGACTACACATGGGTCTGGAGAAACACAGAGTCCAGTGGAGCCAACAGCTGTTCAAGGGACGCAGTCAGGCCACGCAGAGAACCCGGGGCTGGGTAAATTCTCAGGGACGTTTGGGTTCCCCGAGTGCCCCCCGAACAAAGCCACCACTGTGTCCAGAAAGGAAACCAATTGAGGGATCTCATGGCTGCTCCTCTATGGGGAGTGATACAGATCGCCTCTGTTGCCAGGCAAAGACATTCCCACAGCAGCGCAAAAAAAAAAAAAAAAAGAAAAAAGAAAAAAAAAGTTAATTCGAGGCTGGGTGGGAGCAGCTGAGATGGGGAAGCACAAGAATAAGCAGAGACGGGGCAGGCTAAGCACCAGCTGTGAGGTGGGTGCTGTTGAGACCATTCCTGGAATGACTGCGCTTAACCCCAAGAGTGCTGGGCAACGGCTGAATTATCGCAGTTTTGCAGGTGAGCGCATGGAGATGGAGGTTGCCTGAGTTCAGAGCCGGATACACATAGTTAGAGTCCCAAAGAGCCGAAAAGGTTTGGGTGCTGGGTGCCCCTCACCACCACCGCTGTGCCATCCATTGCAAAATAAATACTAACCCATAAAATGGGTATACGGGAGCCCAATGCAATTCTGATTTTTCCCATGAGGACTACTTTTCTTCATGCTTTTCTTAAGCCAATTATCTCTTAACATTTCCCTCATTTTTTGGTGCCCTGCTTGGCTGGCAATCTAAGCATGTGGCTTGCTGTATTGGTGACCTAAACACCCCGGGTAAGGCGTGGAGCCAAGAATCTTAAGCCAGTCTGCCTCCGTTCCTGCAATGGTGGGGCCAGACCTCCACGCTGCTGGGACAAGCGCCCAGGGAACAGAGGGGCTGGGGCCACACATGTGCCGCCGGGAGGGAGGGGGAGGACGGTTCGGCCGGCTGGACCCTCTGGCTCAGTTAAGGAATGCGCTTTGGTGGGTGGCTGCTTCATCACAGACGTGACCTTGGACAAGTCCTCCACGTGCCCACTGCCTCAGGTTCCCCTGTGTGGAAAGGGGCTGATACAGAGTTTCTGCCTAGCTCAGAGGGCTGGAGTGAAGGTTTAAAGATGATATACATGAGTTTGGGAAAAGCAAAGGCTATACCAGACATTTGCCCGTATGGGCAGAAACAATAATTAGAGAAAAAGAGCACCTCCCCGCAGCCTGTAAGTGGCATTTCTACCTGGACTCCACATCCAGTGCCAGGGCCGCCTGCACCTGCAAAGCTTGTAATCTGCATCTCTTCAGGTAGACGCTGAAGGCACGGATCACTCTCTGCCTTGTGTTAGACGTTTTTGTGTTAGGTATCAGTGTCTTTGGTCTTTCTAAGCCTTGAGTACTTCTGCTTTAAAATGGGGTCAAGACAATAAGACGTGTCCTGTCCACCACATGGGGTTTTAGGGAGCCTGTAAGTCACTCACTGACACAAAGCGAGGGAGGCGATGGGGACTCGAGGGCTGAGGTGAGGTCCAAGTTGGTTCTGTGCTCCATGGAGCAGCCACCACTGTCCCTGGCGCACGGCAGCCTCTACCATGAGACCAAGTGACCCCAGCACAAAGGAGACCAGGGGCCAGACCTCAAGCCTTGCCTTGCCTGACCACCCCCGTCCAGTACCCAGTGCCACCCTCGCCTCAGAGTCCCACTTCCCCTCCGCCTGGGAGGGACAGGCCACATCCTCTCTCCCAGCACCCTTTTCCCCTCCTGAGGCCCGAACTCTAAAAGAGGGGACCATAAAACCCAAGCACAGGACCCAGGACATACCAGGACCCACCCTGGTTCTTCCCCCTCCTAACCCTGAGAGTGACCCTGTCAGGTGGTTGTCACTATTTGCATGTTAGGGGTGAGGACATGGAGGTCCAGAAAGGTTAGCCCTTCCTAACGAGGTCTCTTGGGCTCGTGTTCTTTTGTGGCCTTGTTCCCCCGTCAGGGGGAGTGGGATGCATCCTTCTCCAGAGCTCCTTCTCCCAGGCATGCGTCTCCTGATGACCTCATACCTGATGCTCAAGCAGATCTCAAGCCAGACCTCAGGCAGGGGGACCCAGTGCCTCTGGCCTAGGGTCCTCTGGTCCCTCAAATGATGCCCAGGCCTTCTTACAGAAGCAGGTGGGTTTCTACCCAGCCCCACTTAAGGACCAGCACATCAGAGCCCTGGCAGGAAAAGGATGGCCAGGAGCCTCCGAGAGGGCACAGAAGTAAACAGATGCGAGGGCTGTGGCTGGCAGGATGGGCCCAGCAGGGGAGTGGGTCTACCTGTGATGGAAGGGTGGCCCCTTCTCTAGCCCATCAGCTTTCTGGAGAATCAGCTTCCTGGGTGGTGATGCTGCCATGAGGCCTGGGCAGCAGGGTTGCCGGGGAGGTGATAAGAGAGGGAACAACCACAGGCAAATGCTGAGTCACCTCTGGGGGAGGACGCAATGAGCCCCTTGAAAAAGTGGGCGAGGTGGAAAGGGCCAGCCGAGGGGCCCCCGGACCCCACCCCACCCATGTGCTCATTCATACTTTAGAGTCCAAGTCATACCATTGAAAGGCCAGGCAATCCTCCAGACCAGCTCAGATCTCCCTGTGGAGACCCAGGCAGCTTGGGTCCGGCAGCCCTGGGCCCCACACCCAACACCCCTGTCCCCCACTTCAGCACCACCACAGTCCAGCCAGGCCTCCCTTGCAGCCCCCGAAACACTGGGCCTTCCAGCCCCTGGGGCAGTCAGCCATTCACCTCTGTGACCAGGGGGCCAAAGGGTGCAGGGAGGAGGGCCTTGGGGCTGCATGCCCACAGGAGGAAGAGTAAAGAGGGAAAAACAGCAGAAGCAGGCAGAAAGGCTGCCAGGCCAGCAGGTCACAGAGCTACGGTCTCCGAAGAGACAGGCTGTGTTGAAGGAAGCAGCCACCGGACCAATTTATTGTTTATTTTATTTCCCCCGGTTGCCAGGCCTTAGGCCAGGGAAGTTATTTCAGGCGGAGATCATAGCCCATTAATTAGTTATTAGAAGAATGTCCTTTTCTGCTTGTTCTTCCTGAGACAAGAAATAGGCCTTGAGGCAAGTACATGCAACTCAAAGAGGATGACACTCGGGAGGCAAAAGGCCAAGCGCCAGGGAAGGAAGAGGCAGGTCTGTGTCCGAGGGAAGGGCCCTTGCAGGTGCAGGCTGGGAACACAGACCTGAATCACTGTGCTCAAGGCACAAGCAGGGATGGGAGAGCGTGCAGCCTCTTGGAAAGCAACTAAGGAATATGACCCTTAGGAATTCCTGTTGTGGCTCAGCGGTTAACGAATCCGACTAGCATCCATGAGGACGCGGGTTTGATCCCTGGCCTCGCTCAGTGGGTTAAGGATCTGGCGTTGCCATGAGCTGTGGTGTAAGTTGCGGATGTGGCTCAGATACTGTGTGTGGCTGTGGCTGTGGTGTAGGCCAGCGGCTATACCTCCAATTAGACCCCTAGCCTGGGAACCTCTATATGCTGTGGACGAAAAAAAGAAAAAGAAAAAATATGCCCCTTAATACCAAGACTAAAAAAATGTTTTGTTTGGGGTTTTTTTTGGTATTTTCTTTTTTTTTTCTTTTTAGGGCTGCACCTTTGGCATATGGGGGTTCCCAGGCTAGGGGTCAAATCGTTGCTGCGGCTGCTGGCCTACGCCACAACAACACCAGTTCAGAGCTGTGTCTGCGACCTACACCCCAGTTCCTGGCAACGGGGGAATCCTTAACCCACTGAACAAGGCCAGGGATCGAACCTGCGTTCTTATGGATGCTAGTCGGATTCGTTAACCACTGAGCCACAACGGGAACTGCCAAAACTAAAAAAAAAAAATGTGAAAAAAAGTACAACACTTGGCCTAGTGTTTTTACGTCTGGGACTCTCTGAGAAAACAGTCTAATATGTGGGAAAATATTATGCACAGAGATATTCAGAGTGATTCTACAATAGTGAAAAATAAAATTAGAAACAACTTCAAACGTTCAAAAGAAGTCGACTGGTTAGAGGAATAATTGCATATGCATGCACCGAAGTCTCATGCGGCACTTAAAAACAATGCTTACAAAGATCTTTTTTAATTTACACAGGAAATGCTCCTGCTGTAGGTGAAATAAATCAGCATACAACATCCCCTCATGGCATGATCTCAACTATCTTATAAAACAGCTAAAAATACTGGAAAGATATCAATATTTAAATATTACCTATAATATTTAAAATGGCTTCCCCTGAGTTGTGGGATGTGGGATTCTGTTTTTCTTCCTTAAATTTATTCTTCTTGGCATTTTCCAAAAAAAAAAAAAAAGAGAGAGAGAAATAGAGAAGAAAGAAAACACAGCTTTTCAGTGGATTTAATGAGAAGAAAGGAAAATATGTAATTGGGTTTTGGAGGACTTCCCTGTGCTCACCCTCTCCTGCCCTGCTGGTGGCCTCTGCCTCCCAAGGAGGCAGCTTCTGAGCTTCTGATGCACGAGCTAAATTCAGTTACTGACATGGGCAGGGCGGGAGGACTCTTACTTGGAGAATAAGCGAGAGGAGGGACCTGCCTCTCCCGGCCTTCCTGTCTCCTGCAGATAAGAAATAATCTATATAGCAACTCAGCCCTGCCTTTCTCTTAGACCCAGTTAACCGCCAGCATGACTCAGGCGAAGCCAGGAGTGTCTCAGCCAAGAGGCACTTAACTATGTCTGCTGCTCTGGGATCCTGCCCCAGAAACACTCGCCTTTCCCCAGCTTCCCTCCCTTTCTGCAAAGGTCTCCTGGTAGCCTGCTGTAGCTGAGACCCTGGGTGCAGCCCCAGAGAACTAAGGCATGGTTGGAAGTGCTGCAGGTACAGGAAGGAGAAGCTCTCCATAATACACTAAGAGTTATAAGGAAGCCGTGTTCATAGGGCTGGGGAAGGCCTGGCGAGGGCAGGAGCCATCTGTAAATGGCCTGTGCTTCCCATGGGGCATAAACCGGGCCAGGAGGAGGATGCAGATGACAAAGGAAACCTTGTGCAGAACCCAACTAGCTCTGAAGTGCCTTGAGCAGCAATGGGCATTTAGCAAACTAAGGAAGATGGATTAGATCAGGGGTTCTTGAACCCCCAAGATTAGAGTGAATTTGGGATGTAGGTGTATTTTTCTAAAGATAGGTCCACAGATTTCATCAGATTCTCTTTTAAAGAGTTTAGAGGCCATGGATTAGATTCATTCCTAAAAGCCCTTGGAGCCCTAACAGTCTAAGATATCCAAAAGCCAACATCCACCCTGGGTACCCAACTTCTTCAGAAATCACTCTGCCTCTCAAAGCTGCTGAGTTCAAGGCTGTCCACCCCACAAGGAAAGATTCCCGTGGTGTTCTGTTCAGACATGCCACATTAGCCTGGTGTATGCCCTGCTCCCAGAAGGCTTGTTGTTAAGAGCTTAGAGCTGGGGGAAATTTGAATCTAGAAAATTGGGAACCAGACTGTGAACTTTTCTGCTCTCCTCACCAAATAAAGCACAGTGCTTTGCATGTTGCAGGTGCTCAATGAATGGAAATGAGAACACCCCGCTTTGAAACCTTTGCAGGAGATGAGCATCATTAACTCGGGGTGGGGGTGGGGCGGGGGGGGGCAGGCACCGAACCCATCACCACTCTGTATGAGCCTGACTCTAACGTGGAGGGCCACGAGCACCCTCAGCAGCTTGCAGAGGCCATGAATAGGCCAAGGAGGATGGCTTGGCCTTGAGGTTTGTGTGGACTGAGGGCTGGAGAGAAGCCTGTCCTCTAAAGATATGAAAAATCCTCATTGCTCTGGTGGACAATCTGGGCACCTCCCTGAATACAGATGGACTCGCTGACTTCCTGAGGATCCCTCGAGCCCAAGGACTCTATAATTCAAGGGAATGGATGACTCACTCTCAAAGTTACAGGCATTCAGCCAACCATCTCCTCCCATGCGTCTAGGACCTGCATCCCAGGTCGGCCTCCTACCCTGTTGTAGGGCTTTGCACAGCTCAGGTAACCTCTCTACGCCTCCGTTACCTCTCCTGCCCCATCAAGGGGCTGGATGAGACAAGAGCCAATATCCCTTCCACCCCTAAACTCATGATTACTGAGCCATTAAGCTCAAACAAGGGAAAAGAAAAAAGAATTCTGCTTCTGGACACTGCTTCTCTCCAGTCTCCAAGACTCTGAGCTCTGCTCAGAGAAGGAAATTGAGAAAAAGAAGGACAAGTGGCACTAACCAGGCAGAGGGCAACAGGCTCCTCAGCCCAACTTCTCAGCTGCAACTGTAAAGCCCCCATATGAATGGGGCAGGGGAAGTGGCCGTGACTGGCCAGGGCATGTCCCTACAACGTGAAGGTGTGAGACACCTCCACTAGCGAGAGGTACTCTTGGACCAGGGCTTTGTCACCTGCGCCTCCTGGGTCTCAGTTTCACCATCCCTAAAGTGGGAAGAATAAGGATGAAGTTTAGCACTGCAAACTGACCACTTAAGCCAAGGGCTGATGCAAGGGAGAGGCAGTAGGTTGGACCGGGTTGGAAACCCACAGTGAAATTTGGGGCTAAGCTCTGGACAGCCCTGCACAAGGATTTCTCCAGAGCCTTCAAATGATGACTGCGCGTTTGTCCCCAGGCAGGAGGGAACACCCGGAGTGAATGGAGGGCCCAAACGCTGGGCGGCGGGGTGGGCTGCGGGGACACTGGCCGGCTCACCTGATGAAGGTGGTCTTCCCGGTGGAGTACTGGCCTACCAGCAGGACCATGGGCTTGTTGTCAAAGTCGGCATCCTCCAGGGCAGGGGAGTGAAACTCATGGAAGCGGTAGTGCTCTTCCAGGGGCAGCAGCTTGGTCCTGTAGAGTTTCTTGAGCCCCTCGCTCACGGTCTGGAAGACCTCGGGTTCCTTCTTCCGGCGGTCGTCGGAACCCAGCCAGCTGAACATCGCGGCCGCTGCTCACCACCCGGTGCCCAGTCCCAGCAGGAGGGCGCGGAGCCCCGCGTCGCGCACCCTCGGCTCCTTGCGGAAGGTGTCCCTCAGGGCGGGACCGCCAGGATCCGAGCCGCGCCGCCGCCTCACCAGAGCGCGGGGCTCAGGCGCACCATGGCCGGGGCGCGGGGCTCGGGGGTCCCTGGGGCGACCGCGAGGGGCCGGGAACGCTTTCTTCTTCTGCTCCCGGGACCAAGCCCAGCCCCGGCTTCATCCAGCAACCAAGGCCGGAGGGAGGAAAAATATCTGGGCTGAGCAGGAGGGCTGCGATCTTGGGGGAAAAAAGTCAAACCTGTAATTAAAATGCCAGATGCCAGGGTCCCCGGTCTCCCCCAGCTCTCTCCAGCTCTCTCCAGCTCTCTCCAGCTTTGGCTCGGGGGCAGTTAAGGGATGCTTGGGCTCCGCTGCCGCCTGCGCCGGAGGCTCAGGGGAGGCGACGGCGCTGCCCAGCCCGCAGACAACTCAGCATCCGCAGCCGCAGCCTGCAGCCCCAGGCGCCGGTTTAAATGCCAGTCGTGCAGGAAGCCGGCTCGCGGAGGAAGTCCCCGAGTCCTGGCAAGACTCGCCTGGCCTGGCGGCCCCGGCGGGGAGAAGCTGAGCAGGGCGCCGCCATGTTTGTGGGCAGTCGCCGCCCTGGAGACCCGCGACCGCCAGCTGCCTGGGAAGGCAGGGATGCTGAGTCCGGTGGGAACGCTCTGGTATTTCAGTCCCGGCCTCTGGAGCTTTGATTTGGGAACAGCGCCCTCTCAGGGACAGCTATGAAGACAGTTAACCCGCTTCACACTCTCCCTGCTCTTAAATACAGCCTTTCCTTTAGTTACTGAGTTCACTTCTTGAGGATGACAGGGACTCTATTACCTGAGAATATTTTTCTTGGGGCATGGAAAGAAGAGTCCCAGGTGAGCTTACCTCCAATGACCAACTCTGTCACTGCCCGAACTTTTTGCTCCATCTAGGGTGAATTCAAAGCCATCCCCCTTCATTCATTCATTTGTTCATTCCTTCCAATAAAACCAAACAAACCAATCAAGACCTCCACAAGGACTGAGCCTATATTATGGCACAGACGCAATTTTGGTGACTGTGGTTACAAACTAGATCACAAAGATGAGCACGGACAGTTTCTCCTTTCCAGGGGCTCCAGCCAAGGCAGGCTTTAAAGAGGAGATGGGAGCAGAGGGCCATGGATGCACAGTGGAGGAGGCATCCTTTTGTCTGGCTAACTTGAGGAAGGCATCACAAAAAGCATGACTGTGAGCTGGACCTTAAATGATGAATCTGCAGCGAAGAAGGAGGACATTCCAGGCCCATGAAAAGGCACTCGCAAAGGCATGGGAACATGGAAAGACTTGGTGCTGTGAAGGCAGAGTAAACCGTTCCCTACCTAGAGAATGGGGTTCAGGAGGGTAGAAGGGAGTGACTGAGACCAGACGCGCCAAGGCTTTGCCAAAACAGGAGTCCTATTGGGGATAAGGAGCCAATGCTGGTGTTATAACTAAAAACTGTTAACGTGGACCAAGCACTCACCATGTGCAGGGGCCTGGGCTAAGTTCCCAGTGAGTATTGCTTCATTTAACCTTCACAACAGCTCTGCAAAGCAGATCCTGTCTCCAGTGTCATGCCGAGCAGAATGGGGGTCAGAACAGCTGGCCAGGTGTAGGCAAAATGGGTGCATTGTCTGTAGGGAATGTAAACACAGTAACAAAAACTAACTCAAAGTCAATCTGCTTTATATTCGCACCCTTCTAAACAGTGTCAGTGATAAAATACCCCTCTCTTCCAAGGTGGATGGCTCCCATATACTCCTTTTCCACAGATGAAGTAACCAAGTAGGCTGACTGCTAATGCCATAGCGATTGGGGGAGGGGCTGGAGAAGCAAAGGAGGCTGGAGGCCAAGAGAAAACTATTAGGAAACTATTAAAAAAATTTAAGAGTTGGGGTAATCAGAATGGGGAAAAGGTCCTGGTTGAGAGAGTTTTTTGGCGGGTGTGTGGCATAGAATTGACAGATCTTGGTAAGCAATAATAAGGGTAAGACAGGGTCTAGGATAATTCTGAATTTCCTACATAGGGAACAAGATGGTTGGAGGCACTGGTCCACCAGTTAGGGAAATCAGGAAGGGAGCAGACTTAGCTCTGAAGTCTAAAATATGTGGTCAAGGTGCCAGAGGGAACCCCAAGTGGAGGAGCATGGTGAGCTGCAAAGATTCAGGTGGAGATTGTCAGAGGTGGGTGCTGGCTAGAATCTCCTTGAACCTCAGAGTTGATCACTTCTTAACCTCTCTGGACCTCTGCACCTCAGTGTTTATGTTGGCACTGGCATATGAGCATAAGACAACTTTCTTCATATTTAACAACTCTTGTGTGTGCCTTGGGAATGGAGCAGTCAGAACAGATGTCTGCCTTCCTAGTGAAGCAGGACATAAGGTCCTTTTCTGGGTAGAGATGCAAAAGACAATGAAAGGATAATAAAACCCACAAAAGAGCACTCAAAATATTTAATTAATGCCTCTACATTAATAAGGACAAATTCCAATAGAAAAAAATGTGCAAAAGACACAAAAACTTCTTTTTGGAAAGAGGCTGTGAGCATGTCCTATAAATATAAGAAAAGGCGTTAAACCTCACTAGTAGTGCCTAGAAGTTGGAGAGGCCTGGGTCTGTCCAGGGGGGGAAGCCAGCATGGCCAGGGTGCTGGGAGGAAGTCAGGGGGTTCCTTTGTGGAAACACTTCAATATCTTAGTAACTAGTATGGCCATGATGTTGTGTACCGCTAAATGCTAGCCCTGAATATCTAATTTATTGACTGCATGCCGACACATCTAACTCTAGCACTCAATCATGAAGAGCTGGGAAATCTATCTTAAAAAAAAAAGAATCAAGGAATAATGCAGCATTGTTATATACCGGCAATAAAGATTTATAAAAGGGAATTTTGTTAAAAAAATTCCATTTACCAAAAAAAAAAAAACAACCTAGAAATAAATATGACAAAAATGTGCAAGATTTTTAGTTGAAAGATGATAAAACTTAATGGAAAGACATTTAAAAAGTTCTAAATAAATGGGAGAGACACACCATGTTCAATTATGGAAAGTTTTTGTGTTACAAAGATGTGAATTCTTTACAGCATAATTTCTAGATTCAAGAATTGATAGAATTTAAATTAAAATCTGAACAGGGTTTTCCGTGGAAGTTAACAAGGAGATTCTAAAATGTATATAGGACAATAAATAGTCCAAGAATAGCTAAGGTATATCCCACAAGAAGAAAGGAGAGGAGAGGGAGGAACTGGAGAAAGGGGAGGAGAGGAGAAAAAAAAGACAATAATGGAGTTCCTGTCGTGGCACAGTGGAAACCAATCCGACTGGGAACCATGAGGTTGCCGGTTCGATCCCTGGCCTCGCTCAGTGGGTTAAGGATCCAGCGTTGCTGTGAGCTGTGGTGTAGGTTGCAGACATGGCTCGGATCGGGCGTTGCTGTGGCTGTGGCTGTGGCGTAGGCCAGCGGCTGCAGATGTGATTAGACCTCTAGCCTGGGAATCTCCATATGATGCAGGAGCAGCCCTAAAAAGACAAAAAAAGACCAAAAAAAAAAAAAAAAGGCAACAACAACAGCAGTAGCAACAACCAGGTGAAGGGAACTTGCTCTTGTGGTCGTCATTATCAAGTTGCAGTGCTTAAGGTGTTGAGGTTTTAGCACAGAGAGAGATCAAGAAAACAGCGGCCCCAGTAAAATAGCCAAGAAACCTGGCTGGAAACCAGGAAACCTGATACCGACAGAAGTTGCAATCAAGATCACATATGTATTACTACAAAGTCAGCAAGAATTCCTTCAACAAGACATCAAAAGTACAAATTGCAAATGAAAAGATTAACACATTTGGCGATCTTAAACACAAGTCAGTATTAACTAAAGGTACAAAAGAGAGTGAAAAGATATTTGCAATACATAAAAGCAACCAAAGAGTATCCAAAAGATATAATTGGATCTTAAACATCTAATTATCATTATACAGCTAATTATCAGATGTATAATGACTGTACATCTATAAGAAAAAGACCAACATTCCAACAGAAAAATATATTGGCAAAAGGCGAAAAAATTCCTTTTACAAAGTGGCTGCATGACTCCTATCCTAGGAATGCAAGGAAAGATGTTGAACCTCCTTGGTTGTGAGAGAACTGCCAAACCACAATTAGCTAGCACTTCACACCCACCAAAATGGCCCAAAGGAAAAATGTTGGAAGCTATCAAGTGGTGGTGAGAATGTGGAGCAACACCGATTGGCATAAACGTTTTAGGAAACCACGAGGTGTTGCCTGGAGAGGCTCAAGTGTGCGTGCCCTCCCCACACCATCGTACCCCAAGCCTGTGCAGGAGGAGATAAGTATGATAGTAGCGTTGTTTGTAACAGCAAAATATCATAAACAACATAGCTTTCTTCACCAAGAAAGTGGATAAATTCATATAGCAAAGTGTTCCTATAGTAAAATAAAGTTCCAATAATAAAATAAATACTGTGCAAATGAGAAAATGAGGGAACGAGATCTGATGCCCAAACACAGTGCTGAGTAAATAAAGACTGAGGTAGCCTATGAGGCAGAGCATAATAACCATTGCCTTTCTGAAGTTTTTTTTTTTTTTTAATGACACTTTAGTGCTTTTTTTTTTAACCTTTTATTTATTTATTTTTTCTACTGTACAGCATGGTGACCCAGTTACACATACGTGTATGCATTCTTTTTTCTCCCATTATCATGCTGCATCATGAGTGACTAGCCATAGTTCCCAGTGCTACACAGCAGGATCTCATTGCTTATCCCTTCCAAAGGCAATAGTCTGCATCTATTAACCCCAAGCTCCCAATCCATCCCACTCCCTCCCCCTTGGCAACCACAAGTGTGTTCTCCAAGTCCATGAGTTTCTTTTCTGTGGAAAGGTTCATTTGTACGTATATTAGATTCCAGATATCAGTGATTTCATGTGATATTTGTCTTTCTCTTTTCTGCTTTTCCAAAGTTTTAAATCATGCAAGAAACTCTCCCTGCTGTTCATGATGCGAGAAGTTTTTAAAAAGTAAGGGAATAGAAAACAATCAGCACAGCAGTGTCCTCTGGGATCTAGGAAGGGAAATGGGTACACAGGCGGCTTCAACTGTATTTGTAGCATTTTATTTCTCAAATTTGGAAATGAGTACTTGGATATTTATTATTCTCCTTATCCTTTAGAAAAAAATATCTGGTCCTTGGATATATAAAATTAGATTTTTTTTTCATAGTAATGTTTCAAGACAAACCCTTTCTTCCTTCCTTCCTACATTCCTTCCTTCTTTCTCTCTCTCTCTTTCTTTCCCTTCTTTTTCTTTCTTTTTACGGTCTCACCTGTGGAAATTCCCTGGGCACGGGTCGAATTGGAACTGCAGCTGCAGCCCAGCAGCCTATGCCACAGCCATAGCAACACAGGATCTGAACCACATCTGCGACCTATGCTGCAGCTTGTAGCAATGCCGGCTCCTTAATCCACTGAGTGAGCCTGGGAATTAAACGCACATCCTCACAGAGACACTATTGGGTCCTTAACCTGCTGAGCCACAGTGGGAACTCCAGAACAAATTCTTTATATCTGGCTTCTTAATCACAAGTTTTCTTTTATTAAACGCACTTTAAAATAATATAATGAACCCCTAGAGAACCCATTATCCAATTCAAGAACTGGAAAAATTGGCAGTACTTTGCATCTATCTATGTGTTCACCCCTTATCCTGTCCCCCGCCTTGCCACCCCCAGAGCCAGCCACTATCTGGAATTTATTCCCTTGGTTTTTAAATATAATAATCATTAATATCATTGATATTGTTTAGGTTTTGTGCTTTGGAATTTTATAAAAAAGAGTATCCTGCTGTGCATAGTCCCCTGGCACTTAGTTTTTCTCCTTCTTAGCATTCTGTCGGCAGCATTTGTTTTCAGCCCCCTCTGGCTCCTAGGAGACTCTCTCCCATAGGTACCTCTCCTAAGCCCAGTGCATGGCTCCCATATTCTGTTACCCTGGGGGTTCCCAGGCAGACAACCTGTAGTAGAGAGAGTCCCTGTCCCCCCACGTCCTTACTGAGCTTGGAAAAGTGGCTTCGCTCTCCCAGCCTCAGCTCCATTGTCAGAGTATTTTTTTCAGGATGAATGGAGACAATGCATGTCACATGCTCAGTGAGGGCTTGGTCTATTGAAAGCGCTAATGTACATTGTTAGCTCTTAATATAATAATGGCTGTTATTTTTATCCACGACTCGGGCACTGCCCCGTGGTGATCTGGACCTATCAAATAAGCTAGCACATCATTTAGTCAGTGAGTAACTCTTTTTGATTCACTTGTATCTTAACTGGACAGCTTGTTGGCTCCAAGAAATGCGATTGGTAACAGTGGAATTTGTGACATTTTGCTATAGGCCCTGGCGAATGACACTATGAAATTGGGCTTTTTCCTTCTCTTCCCCTTTGTCTTCCCTTTCTCGCTGAGCCCACCAAAGTCTGACCAGAAGTAGAGGGAGAAGAAGATGGAAACTGCTGTGGCAATCTGGAATATAACAAAACAAAACAAACTCGAGCCCTGGCTCTAACCTGGGGAGGGCAGAGGAGTCAGAATGGCAGTTCAAGTGGGGCTCAGTGTCCACAAACAACCCTAGCATGCCTTGGGCCCTCCTGGGGTTTACCCATTTTGTTGAACTCTATGGAAAGGGAAAGTGTATCAGCTCAGCCACTTCCTCTGGTTGAGAATTAGGCTAAGCACTTTAACTTCTTTTTCTGACAATGTCTGCTTCTGTGAAACCAGGCCTAAGAATGACACTTCACAATGCTGTTGTGGGGATAAACTGACACAGTGTAGGTCAATGACAGTTTTATAATCTCTAGGGAAATAGCAACATACCTATATCTATAATTTTATACATATACATATATCTCTAGATTAGATATATGTATCCAATACATATCTAGATTAGATGGATATATATGTATCCATATATATCTAGATTAGATAGATGGATAGAGATATGTATATATATGAAACTATAGATATAGGTAGGTAGATATTTACATATTTAAATATAGTATACAAATATATTTACATGTTTACATACAGAATACATATATTTACATATAGTAAAATCTACACATTTACATAAGTATACCTATATATTTACATATTTACATACAGTAATTTACTTCCCCTTTGAATGAATGAAAACTGAAGGCATAGAAGGAAAGGGAAGTCTGGAATAAAAATAAGGAGATTAGGAAATTGTTCTCAGGGTGTTCATAAACAGAAAAGGAGATGAAGTAATAGCTTTAGTCCAGTTATCCCATTGTCCCCGAGCAGCTTTCCCCATCTATCCCATTACTGCCACAACTATTCGATTGCTGGGACATGTGTCCCTCATACATAGCGGCTCTCATGGGCAGGAAAATAGTTTGATCCCTACCTGTATCAGGATGAATTCACCTGAAAAGTCCAGCATTGCAAGGAGCAAAGCCCACACCTTGGGAAGCAGTGGCGAAAGCCTGGTTTTATTATCTGCTTGATGAACCCCTACAGCTCAGTTTTCTCTCTGAGAACCTCGTCTCCAAAGGCAGGACCCTTGTAATTTACAAGATGTGAGCTATAGTGAGGAAATCTTCCCTCATCACCCTTATTATCAGTCTCTACTTTCATAGCACTTATGTTTCCAGAGGGTGGGCATTGCCCTGCAGCATCTGGTCCTCAGAGCAATTCTGAAGGTCACACACAGAGAGGCTGAAAGCTTTGCCCACATAGGCATCCCTGTGGAGTTCGCTATCATCCTCCTCCTTTCCCTCAAGCCACAAATGAGGTGAGGCAGCTTACAAAGATCTCCCAAATTCACAAAAATATTTTAAGCCTTGAGGCTGTAAATAGCAGGGGAATGGGCAGGTGGCTGGTGCCCATGTCAGGGAAGAGGAGCTCACCCAGTGCTCCTTACAGGTGAGCAGCACGTGGGGCTTGAGCTTCCTGATGAAAGCAAAACCAGAGGCAAGGACTTGGTTCCAAGCCCAGATAGAGCCATTTGTCCCTGCAAGTAGGATCTTGATTATCCCACTTAACCACCTCTCTTGGGTAATAAAAATGTCAAAACAGTGAAACGTCAAAAAGCAGAGGAATCCAGAGAGACCCTAGAATCTGTACAAGTCCTGAGCATCTTTCCTAGGTGATAAATTTTGCCTGTCTTCCCACTAGGGGAGCTAGAGGAAGCTTCTTGAGCAAAAAGGCTGAGATTTCATCTCCTAAAATCCAACTAGATGCAAACTATTGCATTTGGAGTGGATAAGCAATGAGATCCTGCTGTATAGCACAGGAAACTACATCCAATCACTTGTGATAGAACATGATGGGGGATAATGTGAGAAAAAGAATGTACATATGTGTATAACTGGGACACTTTGCTGTACAGCAGAAATTAACAGAGCATTATAAATCAACTATAGTAAAAAATGTTAAAGAATCAAACTAGAGGTTCTCATATTAAGTGAAGTAAGTCAGATAGAGAAAGACAAACACCATATGATATCACGTATATGCGAAGTCTAAAATAGGGCACAAACGAACTTAGAAGGCGTTCCCCTCCTCAGGAATTGGAGTAGTTGCTCAAAATTATCCTGTAGTTTGAAACTACAATGTCATTTACCATTGCATCAAAGAGAATAAAATACCTATGGATAAACCTACCTAAAGAGGCCCAATACGTGTACTCTGAAAACTGTAAGACAGTGGTGGAGGAAATCGAAGATTGTTTCCTTAGTTTCTCTTCCTGATCTTTCATTGCTAGTGTATAAGAATGCAAGAGATTTCTGTGTATTAATTTTGTATCCTGCAACTTTACGGAATTCATTGATGAGCTCTGATAGTTTTCTGGTGGCATCTTTATGATTTTCTATGTATAGTATGCAAACATGTCATCTGCAGACAATGAAAGTTTTACTTCTCCTTTTTCCATTTGGATTCTCTTTATTTCTTTTTCTTCTCTGATTGTTGTGGCCAGGACTTCTAAAACTATGTTGAATAAAAATGGTGAGAGTTGAGGAACTGAAATTTTAATAGTTGTATTTGGAGGGCTGTTCCCTGCAAATGCAAAAAATATAGGACGATAGTCTGCTACTGTGATATTACTCACTTGTAAGATTTTGGTTACCATCTGTAGGCCAACAGTTCTAAACATCTCTATCTCCAGTCTGAGCCTCCCCTGGATATCCTGTAGACAGCTCAGGCATTAAGATTTTTCCAGGAGTTAAGACCTCTCAGTAAGCATTAAATGCAATCATTAAGAAAAAAAAAAAAAAAAAAAAAGAACTGGAGTTCCCGTCGTGGCACAGTGGTTAACAAATCCGATTAGGAACCATGAGGTTGCGGGTTTGCTCCCTGGCCTTGCTCAGTGGGTTAAGGATCCGGCATTGCTGTGAGCTGTGGTATAGGCTGCAGACTCAGCATTGCTGTGAGCTGTGGTGTAGGTTGCAGACTCAGCTCGGCTCCTACGTTGCTGTGGCTCTGGAGTAGGCCTGCGGCTATAGCTCCAATTCGACTCCCAGCCTGGGAAACTCCATGTGCCGTGGGAGCAGCCCTAGAAAAGACAAATAAATAAATAAATAAATAAATAAATAAAATAAAATAAAAAAATAATAATAATTCTAATTATTATTTTAACACACTTACTGGGTGCTTATTATGGACCAGCCACCGGGCAAAAAGTTTTGCATTCAGAACAAAATGAATAGTTGAATTTTCCCACCAATCTTACCAAGTATATATTATCCCTATTTTGTAGATGATAAAATTGAGAGGTAAGTGTCTCAAGGTTTTCTAGCCAGTAAGTGGTTGGAGTCGGGTTTAAACCCCAGGTTTCTCTGGTTTTAAGTGTAAGCCCCTCCTAGGACACAAACTCCAAAACTCCAGAGAGGGCAGATATAGGCAAAACACATCATGCATTAGGAGACTCAGACTTGAGGGTAACCAGATGACTAATGTTTTCAAAACTGCTGCCTTATTTCCCAAAGCCCAGACTCTCAGGCTTATCTGAGATTAGGTTCTTCAGGTAAAAGGATGTTTGATCTTTCATGTTTTGAAAGGTACACACAAACTGTAGGAGGGAACTATATTTCAGCATAAATCTCTGCCAATGTTCTGCTGAAAACTTTAGCCCACACGTTCCATAAAAGCATGTTGTTTTCTGGATATAGAGAAACCCTGATTTTAAGAGAATGCAAGGTTGAGGATGGCTGGTAGACATAATTGTCAAGAGGATTTCCTTTGGTTGGAGACCCAGAAGCCTTGGTACTAGAGACAATGCTTTAGTCGATTGAGCAGAGCGAAACTCTCAGGAATGGAATTACTATACTGGCAACTCTTCTGGAGTCATCACCCTGGCTGGGCAGCTGATGGCTTTGGAACTTTTTTTACCTCCTCTCTTGGATTTTCTGGGCATTGGGCATCATGTCTTAGGCATTTTTGTACTCTGAGATTAGTCATGGTTTATTCACCATCTGAGTGTTTTTCCTGACAGAAATCTTGCCACCGCCTCTTAGAAGGAAAGATGGAAACCACACACTGTTCTCCCCAGCAGTCAATTTTCCCTTCCATCAGCATCATAATGGCAAACAAACGTTCTGCCAATAAAGATAGTCAGGGTCACAAGTCAAAGAAAACCCACACCAACAGAGAAGTAGAGATAAAACTGTGAGATACTCAGGAGAAAATGTCAGGAACAAAGTAAAGTTCAGGAAGGATGGTACTTTGGACCTTCAATAGTTGTATATCGATTTGGACAACCTTAACAATGCCAAGCATACGATTAAGAATAGAGGCAGGAAATAAGACATGTACACTCTGAGACTTTGAAAGAAAAAAGTCTAGACAACATTTTTACCTGTCAGGGAACCAGACCAGGAGCTAAAAAAGAAACAAAAAAGCCAATTATACTGTAGACCTTTTTGTTTTGTTTGTTTTTTCTCTTTGGATCATCTTTGTTTGGAAGAATAATCCATAGCATCACTGTATGCTTTTGGGGGGGGGGGTTTCCAGAAAGGTCCATCATGCCAAGAGAATCTTCCCTAGGGGCTTATTGTCAATAGATGAAATTCTGTGTTTCAAGGTCCATGTTTTGTAGTTGAATCATTGGCACTTGACAGTTAAACCATCATCAGTTATGAGCATCTTTTCATGAAATAGGTAATCAGATTCTGTCCAATGGTCATGGAAAAGAGCATGTTTTTAAAAAAGTGGCCAGAGTACTAGATGGATGGATGTTTCTTGAACTTGCTAGAGAAATGCCAAAGTGCACTGCCCATTCAACTGAAATGCTGTGTACCATGTATGATAATATACATCCTAGATATACGTGTCTCCGGTATTACCCCAGTGTGTCTCCACATGCTCCACAGACCTGCTCCCCTGGGCCAATATTAGGTCAGAGGAGGTGGAGTGGAGGAGACAATAACCATAATGAAGGGATATGGAGGGGGCTCCTGCTCCAACTCCATTTAACACCCATCTACCCCAAGTTTAGCGACCAATTCTACCCAAAGACTGGGGAAATATCTAGGGCCCGATTTAGATATTTTATGGGCCTTTGACTCTGTTTCAGCATTGCTACTCTTTTCTTGTCTTCTTCTCTATGATAAGCAATTGCCTTACATCCTAAACCACAAAGAGCTCCTTGTCCCAGACCTTCTTCCCTATGAGATAGAAGTCAGCTGGGAGTTCCCGTCGTGGCGCAGTGGTTAACGAATCCGACTAGGAACCATGAGGTTGCGGGTTCGATCCCTGCCCTTGCTCAGTGGGTTAACGATCCGGCGTTGCCGTGAGCTGTGGTGTAGGTTGCAGACGCGGCTCGGATCCCGCGTTGCTGTGGCTCTGGCGTAGGCCGGTGGCTACGGCTCCGATTCAGCCCCTAGCCTGGGAACCTCCATATGCCGAGGGAGCGGCCCAAGAAATAGCAACAATAACAACAACAACAACAAAAAAAAAGACAAAAGACAAAAAAAAAAAAAAAAAAAAAGAAGAAGTCAGCCTTACATCTGCAGCCCTTCTAGGAATCCAGCTGCGCTCTGTAGCCAGGTCATCAGAGCTGTTTTGGACCCTCTCTGATGCTGCCTGCCTATCTGGGACTGGACCTTGGTGTATATCTGCACTGTTTCACCCTCATTCAACCCAGATCATCCTGCCCTGATACCTGCCCTGATTCCCTTGGTCTGCACGACTCTCCCAAGCCCTTCCCAGATATGGCACACTCGGATCGTTTGAATTCATTCAGGTTATGGGTTAGGAATAAATGTCCTTGAAATTCTAATTAACTCTTTGACAACTTAGGGAAACAGTCCCCTGCTGAAAAAATACCTTGTCTGTTTTTATTTCCAAACTTTATAGTGAGTTTCTTAAAGAATATTTTCCTATGATATTCTGAAAATATTCTGAGTGTGAAGAAATTAATAACTTGGGGCTTAGAATTTACCTTGGAATTTTGGAGATGACTTTTAATTTATGAGCTAGCCCACAAAGCCTCTTCTTATTATCTGGGTTTTTGGATAAATTACTAATGCTTCAAAGTTATATATGGAACCACCAGTTTTTCCTTTTCCATTCTGCCATTCATAAACCAAATCCCTTCTCTTTTCCTTGTTGGATCCTAATTTTAAAGATATATAACCAACTGAACAAAGGTCAAGTGGGGAAGAAGCATAAGATAATAGTAGAACCTGTCAATTTATTTTATGAAGCTTTGATGCTGCCACAACCACTAGGACCTTAAATCCCTGTCTGTAGGGCTGCCAGAAGTAACCCTTGCCAGAACTATAATATATCATGATTTTCTTGTTTTACCCTTATAGTCTATGAAAAAGGGAGTCGAAGCAGGGATTGATTAGCTCTTAACCACAAGTGTTTAGTAGCTTTTCCCATTTATAATTGTGTTGAACACATTAACAATTTTCCTTTTTTTTGGTTTTAGGGCCACACCCATGGCATATGGGAGTTCCCAGGCTAGGGGTTGAATCAGAGCTGCAGCTTCCAACCACAGCCACAACCACAGCAATGCCAGATCCAAGCCACATCTATGACCTACACCACAACTCACGGCAACACCAGATCCTTAACCCACTGAATGAGGCCAGGGATCGAACCTTCATAGATACTAGTTGGGCTCATTACCACTGAGCCATGATGCGAACTCCTTCCTTGTGTGTTTTTAATGTGAGTTTAATTAAATAACATAAATGACCCAGGTGAGTAAGAATGAACACTTTTGAACAGGTATTTACTATACTGGGCCCCTTAACTTATTCCCCCCAGAACTTTTCACTAATTTCACTGCCTAAGATTCTAAGAATCAAGGATTCATTTGGGCGAGAGGTTTTCTATTTTCAAAAAATGCAAATACCTATGTTACCATAAGGTTTTGTGAGCCATTCACACGTTAGTGAGAACTAGTTCAATCAGATTGCTTTACGGTGCTCTAAAAGTTTGGAGGAAAAGGAAGGAGATACTTTAGAGAATGCAGTTAAGTCTTTGGGAAGGTGGAGCTTGTATTCCTTGACAGAAGAGTACCAGGAAGTGGGGGTTACTCATACCAGGAAGTAGGGTAAGAAGAGACACACTTGCCCTCCTTTGAACGTTTGCGCAAGGCAGATCCCAAACAGAGTTGTAGAATGTCATAACAGAAAGCCAAGAGGTGACGGAACACAACTTTGCTGTTTTATTTTTTAAAAAACGCTTTCACTTGTATTAGCACTGATAAGAATAATTCCATTCTTCAGTCTTTTAAATCTTACTCTGTCCTCATTTTCTTTCTTTCTTTTTTTTTTTTTTAAAGATTTTTATTTTTTCCATTGGAGTTGATTTAACTTTGCTGTTTTATATACATGATTGGGTCCCAGAGAGAGGTGGAGGCTTACCCAGCTTCCCATAGCCAGCGTAGAACCAAGACCTGAATCATATTTCTTTTTTTATTTTTTATTTAAAAAGTTTTTTTTATTACTTAAATGAATTCATCACATCTGTAGTTGTATAATGATCATAACAATCCAATTTCACAGGATTTCCATCCCACGGAAATTGGAGCTTACACCTCCAATGCTCTGCTGCACAGCACAGGCAAGGAAGCACTTCCCTCCTCCCTCAGATTTGCCTCTAGGACCTGGAACTCCAGCAAGTGCGCAGGCCCTGCTCCCCAGGAGTTTCCATAGGCCACCAAAACCCTCCTGGGGAACGTTCCTGCTCCTCAAGGCTTGTTCCACAGGAAAGCAAATTCATGATTTGAAGTTGACAAATTTGTCAACCCCTCTGGGTCCATAGTCCACTTCTGGGTCTGGGACTGACTGCTGTGTGGAGGTAGAAGGACTCTTCCCCAGTTGGACCAGACTTCACTACCTTCTTCTAAGGAACATAAGTATGTCCTGGGTGAGAATGGAAGCCAGGAGTGGGGGCGGGGGAGGGGTCACAGGGCCTCTGAAATACCAAAATCATACACACCACTGGTGTGAGAGGCCAGTGATCCTCCCTGGCTGTTTCCTTCACTCAGGACCATAATTCTCAAGAGTTGTCAAAGGAGGAACTAGCCACTGGGCCTCACCCTCTGCATCTGGTGGGGGTGGGCTCTGTTCATCCTCTGCACAATTTATGATAAGCCTGATGAAGACTGTCATGAAAGCAGCTGTGACATAGTGTTGCCCAGCACTGCACAGGTATGGTGTGATGTACCCAAGGAGGGGTCAGCCCATGCTGAGTCCCCGAAGCAATGGGGGGTATAAGAGGGAAGGTGAGGGGATGAAAATGAAAATGTTATGTCTGGGAGACAGCTTGGAGGTCAAGGATAAGAGCAGTCTGCTCCACATGTGTAGATGGAACTCTGCCTTTGTTATAAAACATTTTCACATACCTGACTTGATGGGAGCCTTAAGTTGGAGATGAACTGATTTTTCTGAAAGGAAAATTGACCTTTCCTTAACCAAACAGGATTTTATTCCTCAGTCTTTTGATTCGCAAAGTCACTGCTCTTGTCACCCATGACACCTTCAGACCAAATAGCATAAGGAGACGTGGCTGTTTAAATAGGAGGCGAGGCCAAGGGTTCAAAGAGCTTTGAACTCAGGAGGAAAGCTTTGGATTTGACTCAACAGTAACAGGAGAGAGAGAGTTCCTTTCTCTTTTTTCATCCTTCTTTCCAAAAATTTTATTATACTTGAGTTACAATGTTCTGTCCATTTCTCCTATACGGCAAAGTGACCCAGTCATACACATATATACATTCTTTTTCTCTTATTGTCTTCTATCATGTTCTATCCCAAGTGATTGGATATAGTTCCCTGTGATGTACAGTTGGACCTCATTGCTTATGCATTCTAAATGTAAGAGTTTGCATCTACTAACCCCAAACTTCCAGTCCATCACATTCCCTCCCCCTCCCCCTTTGCAACCACAAGTCTGTACACTATATCTGGGAGTCTGTTTCTATATTGTAGGTAGGTTCATTTGCGCCCTATTTTAGACTCCACATGTAAGTGGTATCATATAGTATTGTCTTTCTCTCTCTGACTTACTTAGCATGAGAATCTCCAGCTGCATCCATGCTGCTGCAAATGGCATTATTTTGCTCTTTTTTATGGCTGAGTAGTATTTCATTGTTCATATGTACCACTTCTTAATCCATTCATCTGTTGATGGACAGTTGGTGTGTTTCCATGTCTTGGTTATTGTGAATAGTGCTACAGTGAACATAGGGGTTGCACGTATCTTTTTGAATGAAAGTTTTGTCCAGATATGTGCCCAGGAGTAGGAGGGCTGAATCATATGATAGTTCTATGTTTAGTTTTCTGAGGAACTTCCACATTGTTTTCCACAGTGGTTGAACCAGTTTCCATTTCCAACAGTGTAGGCGTTCACTTGTCTCCACATGCTTTTTAGCATTTGTTATTCGTGGACTTGTTAATGATGGCCATTCTGACTGGTGTGAGGTGGTACCTCATTGTAATTTTGATTTGCATTGAAAGACAGTTTCTTGATCAATATCATGAAAAGTTAGTGGAATATGGCATCCCTGGGACTTAGTCACATTGCTGCTTACTAGCTGTAGTTATCTTGGTCAAGTTACTGCTCTGGGCCTCAGTTTCTCCTTTAGGGGGATGGTAATAGTACTACCTTTCTATGATGTAAAGATTGAGAGATTCCACATGCAGTGTATCTAGCATTATACCTGGCATGTCAGTTGGTTATTGCCTTAATCTGCTGAGGCTTCAGACTGCCATGACAATATACTATAGACTAGATGGCTTAAACAACAGAATTCATTTGCTTATGGTTCTGGAGGTCCCCAGTCAAGGTCTTTAATGAGAGCTCTCTTCCTGGCTTATAGTTGTCTGGCTTCTTCTTCTTCTTCTTTTTTTTTTTTTTTTCAAGGCCACATCCATCGCATATGGGTGTTCCAAGGCTAAGGGTCAAATCGGAGCTACAACTGCCAGCCTACTCCACAGCCTCAGCAATACAGGATCCAAGCTGTGTCTGTGACCTACACCACAGCTCATGGCAACACTGAATCCCTGACCCACTGAGCGAGGCCAGGGATTGAACCCGAGACCTCGTGGATACTAGTTGGATTTGCTTCCACTTAACCACTATGGGAACTCCCAGCTGGCTGCCTTCTCAATGCATCCTTATATGGCCTTTCCTTGGTACACAATGAGAGAGAGGGAGAGAGAGAAAGGACATCTAGTGTCTCTTTGTATAAGCACACTAATCCTATTGGATCAGGGCCTCGTGATTATAAACTCATTTCTTTCCTTACTCCAAATACAGACACTGTGGGATTAGGGCTTCAACATACGATTTTGGGGAAAGACACAAAATTCACTTCCTAATAGCCATTATTGTCAGTACCCTTTCCTTTATCAGCACTAATAAAATGAGTAAGGTGACAGTTGCACAAAAAGGTGGAGGGGTGAGAGATTAGAGTCAGGGCAGATGGCCACTGCAGAGAAGCAGGTAGGAAGGGAGAGGCGGGAGGAATTCCAGAGGTGAAGGGCTCTTAATTCCCCTGGCCGGTATTGAGCACCCACTGGGTGCCAGCCATCGCTCTAGGTCCTAGGGATCCAAGGTGTGCTGGCATGGAGTCAGACAAGTTAGAACTGACTTAATCGCTGTCATAAGAATCTGTGCAAGTGGTGGTGGGAACTCAGGAGAAACCTTCACAACAGAGCAACCGCATGAGTGCCAGGAAGTGTTTTGAGGGAGAAGGAGCCAGTCTGAAATGTAAGGTAACAGTCAGTAGCGGTCAATGTATCTTGCTTTGCATGGTCAAAGACACGAAGACCAAATGGGCAGAAAAGTGGGATTTGGGAAGGGAAGGAAGAGCTCAATTGCACGAAGGAGTCACAAAGTTCCCCTCAGTAGGAACTATCCTTGGGAGCTGCATCAAACTCTGAAGACCACAGAAGAAAATACGTCATGTCACCAAATACCTTCCCTAGGTCGGAAGTGAGAATGTGACTAACCCTCTCTTCTTTTCAAGGCATTACTGGAACATGTTCTTTTTTGTTGTTATAAGAAAATAATCACCCGTGTAGAATACCATCATAGCCCTGGGCACTCCTCTCTGCCAGGGAACACAGAGTGGGGAGGAGCCAAAGCTCTGGGGGGCGGGAACTCAGACTCTCAGTCCAAGACCTGTGCCTAGAAAGGACTGTATATAAAGAGTGGCCTTGGGCAGTTAGGTCTGACTGCTTTGGGATTAGAGCCTGTCCAGCTGCTCAAGGAAGCAAGATTTCCTGTGCAGGTAGGTTTCTTTAGCTCCAAGGGTGGGTCCAGCTTAGCCCAGAGCCCCTAGAGGCCTCTGCAGGGTCTGGGTTCAGAGATGAGAGAAAGGGAGCTGCTTCTCCTGGTATGAATTTTTCAGGAAAGAGTCCTGGAGTCTGGAGATCTGAATTTTGTTCTTGGCTTTGCATTTGCTCGGCAATGTAGTCTTAGAGCAGTAGAGTGCTGCCATTTGGTCTTAGTCTTACTCAAATAAGGGCATCTTTGGACCTGGGTGATTTCTGGGGTTGCTCCAGCTCTGATGTCCATCAAGAATTGTATTGCTAGAGTATTGATGCTTCTAGGGGTTGCCATTTCCCAGGGCTCAGGCCCTTCTAGAGGTCTTTTGGAAGGGGGCTGGTGGGGGCCTGGGGCCTTGTGGGGCCCTGATGTTCTGGGATGCGGGCTGCTCTCCGGGTGCTAATGGACAGCAAGGCTTGTTTGACATCCTCTGTGAAATAGTATGGGAAGAAACCCCACGGCAGTGCTCACCCTCTGTAAGAGTGAAATGGCCCCTCACGTGAAGCTGTCAGTGGAGTGCTAAGGCGTGGCCTTTATTTAGACAAGAAGTCTAGAAATTACCATGTTTGCTGGCCTCTGAACATTGGAAAAAGTCACTCACCGAGGCTCTGGATGGCTCAGGAGGAAGGGTGTCAGCTCTCAGCTCAGCGGGCAGGTCTGTCCTATGAAGGCAGAGGGAGATATTATTTGTGTGGGTGGGACGCAGACTTGACATGCGTTAAACATTTTTGTTCTAGAAATGCAAGATCCAGTCTGAAGAAGCTTGGGGGGCTGAACTGTGACCCTAACCTTGAGCCAGCAAAGTGGACCTCTGTTTCTGGGCCTGGGGAGGTCCTCAGACCTGGCAAGGTGGTAGCACCTCTCTGGCTTTCTAGAGAGAGGGTTCTTGCATGGGCTGGGTGCAGCCCATTACCCAGAGTGAGCCTCACAGGAAAGAGAAGAGAGCCCTCTGGCTTGGGCTGTGCTGTCCTCAAGGGTGGAAATTCAGATTCCTCCTGCACCCCTGCCACTGAGGGCCCATGGGGAGGCATCCATAAAGACTCATTGAAGATGAGTTGAACTGATGACTTTTCAATCTCCCTTGAAAATCTCTCCACTGACCATCATAGAACCCATTTAACTGTTCGTGGCATCACTGGTTTGGGGATAAATCTCTCCATCCCAAGTGTAACCACTAAGCTGATTTCTAACACACAGATCCATTGTGCCTTTTGGGGGCAAGTTGTATACGTGGAATTATAAAGTTTCCATGTCTGGATTTTTATACTCAGGCCTATGTGAATTTCTTCTGTCTGGTAGCCTGTAGTTCTCTGTTCATTCTCAACGCTCTATTGCATTCTGCTGTGTGAATGTGCCCCAGTATTATTTTTCCATGTCCTTGGCCTTATGGATGGTTCCCAATTCAGCACTATTTTGAATAATGCTCTTATGAATATCCTTATACACATTTTTGGTGCATAAACATAAGCATTACTGTTGGGTAACACCCAGGAATTGCCATGTCAGGATGTATATACATTTGCCTTTCATATTGACTACCAAAAACTTTTCCTAAAAGATGTTTCTGAATAACTTCCTTTTTCCAAAGTGTTGCCTGAGTTTCTAACTGCATGGCTTGATTTTCTGGCATAGAGTAAATTATAGCCTGAGATGCGAGGCCATCTGTTCCTGGAGTCCAGGACCAAGGTTTCAGGGGGCAGCAAGTGCTTTTACCTGGCATGACCCTCCACAGGTCACGCACGAGGTTGTAACAGAATCAGGATTGTTCTTTCATGGCTGCCCCTTCTCCCTCTAACTGTCACACATGCTCAGAGGTCCTTAGAAAACCTTTCTGGAGGAATGAAAAATTCTGTGCGTCAGTGAGGCAACTTAGCTGTGAGGAGAAGCTAAAATGTGCTGGGAGGCCAGAAAAGGCTCTGGAGAGAAGGGAAACTTGAGCTGAGCTTTGAAAATGGATGTAATTTGAACCAGAGAGGGCAAGACACATCTTGTGTTTGTGTGCAAGCGGAAGGCATGCTGGGATAGACCCAGGGGTGTGCACTGAGGGTTATTGACCCAGAAAGGGCCACAAACACTGAGAACCTGACTGGGTTTGAGGCCACACTCTGTGTGGATTGGGGAAGAAACTGAACTACCTCTGTTTAAAGAATGCCATTCAAGCCTGTGACTCTAAGATGATGCAAAGACTCCTGAGAAATGAGGAACTCATTTATGTCTGTTTTCAAACTCTTTCACATTCAGATGTGTTTTGAAATGTCTCGAAAGGAGGAAAATCAAAGTGGTTGGTCCTTTAAAAGTGTGGACGGTGGTGGCAAAGTCAGAGCAGGGAATGACTCTAAGATGAGGATGCTGCTGTGGGCTGGGAACTGTGAAGGCAGAAGCAGGGGAGAGGGGAATAGAATGGCCCTGCGAGGTTCCAGTCCAAGTGTCCATAGGAAAGTAAAGAAGAAGATGTGCCAAAAAGATGCCCCAGGGTTCGCTGCAGTCAGGCTGAGCAGCCGAAACCTCCCTCGACACAGGGGTGCTGGCAGAGCTGACTGCTATGTTCCTTCTAGCCCGATGTTTGGTTCATCGGCAAAGAGTGGCATTAGAGTCTGGCTTCCACATGGGCCAGTGAGTGTTCATAAGCCTATGGAGAATCATGTGGCAACTTAAGGTGCACACTCACATTCTGATGGGTGTCTGCATTTCTACAAAGATCTGTGGCTGTATAGTGTCTTGAGGAGTCAGAGGGAAGATGGGGCAAGTGGGAGTGGGTGATGAGCCCCACCAGCCAAGTTCTTCTATCTCTAAATAGGCAAGCAATCACCCCCGAGGACCCCCCCCGCCAGCATTACCAGTGAAGGCAGGGCCTTCCTGCCTCTTCTCCCTCCACCAGTCTCCTTCCCAGGTGCGCGGATGGAGATTCCTTTTCTCCTTGAAGTCTGGCCTTGATTTTACCTTATTCCTTGGGGTACTGTTTCTTAAATCCCACATAACCCCCATCCCCCCGGAAGGAGCCCTAAAGCAAAACTGGGTGAGGAGGGAGTGTTCTCTCTCTCTCTCTCTCTCTCTCTTTTTTTTTTTTTTTTTTGTCTTTTTGCCATTTCTTGGGCTGCTTCCTGAGGCATATGGAAGTTCCCAGACTAGGGGTGGAATCGGAGCTGTAGCCTCTGGCCTACACCAGAGCCACAGCAACGCGGGATCCGAGCCGCATCTGCAACCTACACCACAGCTCAGGGCAACACCGGATCCTTAACCCACTGAGCAAGGCCAGGGATCGAACCTGAGGAGGTAGTACTCTTAAAGAGGCCCCTGAAGGCAAGTCCCAACCTAAATCAGTTCCAGGGGTGCGATCAGAACAACAGAAGAGCAACCAGATGGGTGACAGCTCACAAAAGATTTTCCTGTCCTTTTCTCCTTTCAGCGTCACATCAGGAGGGGTGGGGAGGGCAGGTTTTACCATTCTTTACATTGTACAAATGAAGCAACATTCCATCCATTCATTCATTCAGGCAGTCAGTCATCAAACATTTATCAACCATCTCTTTATTCATAATACAATGCTGGGCTGTGTGGATCCAGGAAAAAAAAATTACTATTCTTGCCTTCAATTGCTCATAGGCCACGTTCTTCATTGTTTCCTGAAAGTCAGTGTCTTAGGGTCTTCTCTTAAAAGCTCACTCTAAATGCAGACAGATATCCAAATGGTAAAAACTTTCAAGATCCTCTCCAATCATTAATTTTGTAAAACCATTTCCCCTTTTATGAACAGGTCATGATCTATACGTAGAGATGTGGGTTTTCGTATTCATAATCAGTGCCCACAAAACCACCTGAAAATGACTCAAGGATGTCTGATGTCATCACCTCTAAAAAAATACATTAGAGACCAGACTTTAGCAGAGGGAAATGGCAAGCCACATCTTTAAGTCTTTTTGAGACATGAATGTAATTCTGAATGTCGAGTCTGTAAAAACAAACGAACAAACAACAACAATAAAAACAATGAGTCAATTAGGGATAAAATTCTGTCTCATTAAGATAAGTTCTCAGTGATTGATTCAATTAACCACATTTTATTCTATGAATCCTCCTTGGAGCTCCCCTGCTGTGCTTAACACAGTGCAGCAATGATGCCCCCGTGTTAGATAGTGCTTTAGAAGCAGACATTTCTATAAAAGGCAAAGCTGTAAATATTTTTACTTGTGGACCATATGACCTCTGCCCCAGTTACTCAACTCTGTTGTAATGTATGTGGCAGCAGCAGTAAGTGGGGCTGTGTTTCAATAAAACTTTATTTACAAAAAAACAATGGTGGGCTGGATTTGGCCCATGGACCATAGTTTGCCAACCCCTACTTTAGAGTTTTCTCAAGCCACTTGACATTGTTGTCTCTTCAAGTCCTGAGAGTAGGCACAGAACATGTCATCTCTATTTGATGTGGAAAGCAGCCAGCTCGAAGACAGTAAGGGGTCCGCTCATGGCCACATGGGGAAGAGGTGGCAAGCCCAGCTGCCTCTGAGGTTTTCTAATACCAAATCTGAACACTGTCCTATGCCTGTTACACAAAAGAAGTATAGGGCTGCCCAAGATACATAAGGCAGGGCTGATTATTCCTCTTGTTCTTTTGTTCCAACTGTCAGGGGCATAGAATTGATCATTTGTTCAATCCAATGCTTTTTGTCATGTAGACAGAGCCATTGTGCAAGGAGCCTAGGTTTCTATTCCAATTTTACCTCTGACAATTCAGTAGATTATGGCAAGGTGCCAGAGCTCTCTGGAAATTAATCATCCCACAGGAGGATTCTACAGATCCACAGTACCTGTGAGCAGGGATGTGGTTTTTATTCCTTTTGGTTCATTTTCAGAGCCTTGACTCTACCCTTATTGGTGGGTCAAGAGCCAAGAGTATGTGTCCAGCATGGCACTGTGTCTAGCACCCAGCAGGTTCTCAGTAAATATCTGAATGGACTGAATATCAGGGTAGGGACTGAAGGCATGGAATAAACCCAGTTTCTCACCTGGTGATGCTCCTCCATGTTGACCAACCAGTCAACATTCAAAGGCCATGAGCACCAGTGATACCCCTCCCCATAAAGCTCTCCCTTGCCTCGACATCTGTAAAGAAGGCAAGTGTAGGCAATATTGAAAAAAAAATGAAGACTGGGGCTTTGATTATTGCTTTGCTGAGTGCAAATGAATCCTGGGCTGAAGAACATGATGGAGGAGTCTAACTCCCCTTGGAGAGCCAAGGAAACACTCAGGTACAGGCAGCATGACTTTCGGCTTCATACACTAACATCTCTGCCCAAGTTAGCCATCTCCTATCCATTGGCATCATCTTGTTTTACGGGCCTGCTCCAACACCGCTTACTTACAGTAGTTCAAGTGCATTTCCAAATATGACCAAGACCCATCTGGCCCTTGGCAAGGAGCTGGCACAATCTGGGAATGAGCCAGTTTCTTCCACAGCTTGTATCACACAAAAGACATGCAAGAACTTCCAAATGGCCACATCGGGGTCTAGGCTCTCCTTAAGGTGACTTAGGAATCCTTTAAAGTAAGATACATGTGTCTGTGGCTGCATTCTGAAATTTGGAGGTGAGAGGATCTTATGATGGGCATGTTGTCTTCTGAGCCCCATAAGGCCACCAAAGTTTGTGCTGAGATGCAATGCTTTGGAATCTGAGTGTGACTCAGAGCTCGGTAAGGAGGGCATGACCCTGGTTCAGGTTCTGAAGCCAAGAGACCCAGTACCATTTATCATGTTGCAAACAGTGAAGGGTAGCTATTTAGGCGTGAAGGTCAAAAACATGAGACCTTGCCTTCATGTGGCCTCAGATTTACAAATGTACATGTAGTGGAAGAAATTTGTTGAAAAGGAAGTGGCCTGGAGGAAGCTTTGCCTGATAGTCCATATCAGGAAGAAAAACTCAGGGGAACATGCAGACCAGACTAACAGCTTTTGGATCCCTCTAACCCAGGTAAGGACAGGGCTAGGTCTTCCCCCAGGAAGTGTACAGCCACTTGTGACAAATAGAAACAGCCTGAAATCAGTGCGTCTTAAGCTCAGAGAGAGGTAAGAGTGTAACATGAACAGCATTCCAGTGTTAATCACTGTAGGGGAGAAAATACCAGTATCAAGCAGGGGAGGTTTCAGGGCATGAATCACTCAGAGCAGAGCCCACAATGGGTCCCAGGACAATGCCATTCTATGAACTCATTACTAGCAGTACATGGCCAACGAAGTATTAAACAATTGCAGTGTTCAGAAACCTTCATAGCAATTGACCAAATAATTTTATTTCTCTTTAATCTGAAGGTTTTTTTTCCCAAAAGGAAGGCATGTATTTTGTATATCCTTTAAATTTTTATTTTTATATTAATTCATTTTCATTATATTGCTGTAACAAATTGGAAATGAAAGAATGCAGGCCCTTCACTAGTGGTAATTTGAGATGCACCAATTAGAAGGCAGTAGGGAGTTCTACAGGGTAGACAGTAGGTCCGAAGATAGGATGAGGGGGCCTTGAAGGCCAGGCATTCAGGGGAGGCTTCCTAGGGGAGGGATCAAGTTGGACTTTGGAGGATGAGCAAGATTTTGACAAATGAAGAGGGCCTTCGGGTCATTTCTAGAGTCTTGATCGAATACTTGTACTTCATATCAACCTTCTTTTTTAGGCTGCTTTTAGTACTTCGACATTCTGTTCCAAGTACTATATTTTACACACATGGGAGTTCCTGGCATTGAGGACTGACCACTCTAATGAGAGTCAGAGCCCCGGGCTCTGGATCAGGCTCTGATTCAGTTTCCTCACATAGCACTTAAAAGATCATTTAGGAAGCAAGCTAAATGTCCATTGACAGAGTGGATAGAGAAGATGTGGTACATACGCACAACGGAATATTACTCAGCCATAAAAAGGAATGAAACAATGGCATTTGCAGCAACATGGATGGAGCTAGAAATTATCTTACTAAGTGAATTTAGTCAGACACTGAGACACCAACATCATACGCTATCACTTATATGTGGAATCTAAAAAAAGGATACAATGGACTTATTTGCAGAACAGATACTGACTCACAGGCTTTGAAAAACTTATTATTACCAAAGGAGAAAGGTTGGGTGAGGGGGCGGATAGGCTGGGGGTTTGGGATGGAAATGCTACAAAATCAGGTTGTGATGATCATTGTACAACTATAAGTGTAATAGAATTCATTGAGTTAAAAAGATCATTTAACACCCCTGCCTCCCCCCCACTAGACTGTAAGAACCAGGAGGGCAGAGCAGACTCTGGAGAATGATGCCTAACTCAAGCCTGGCAGGTGACCGATTCTCAATACATATTTTATTAAATGAATGGATGAATGGGTTTCAGTTTTAACATTTAAAATTGAATTGGGCTATAAAACATTGGTGATTTTCAAATCATAAATTGAGAAACTGCAAAGTGCATTGGGGTCCAACCTGCAAACTCAAGCCTCCACCCTTGAGTTTCTGTAGGATTTCATTTGAAGAAGGAACTCACTGCTAAAATAATTTTGGAAATTACTCAACCAGATGTTTTGCAAGGCTTATTCTAGCTGTGACTTTTTCTGACTTTAGGTAGATAATGCAAGTAATAGAGGCCATAAAGTCATTGGCTTAACCAATCACAACTGCATAAAAATAGATGCAAGAGATCTATGGATATGCTGGAATATTGGGGTGGGTGGAGCCCATGGCTTACGGAGCTCTTAATATGAAGCTCATGCGTGAACTTCAAAAGAGGGACCCACTGACCCCCTAAAATATATGTATAAATATATATATGTAAATTTAACATATATATCATATATAACAAATATATAATAAAAATTACATATATATTGTGTATATATATATAATTTTACATGTCATTGAGTTATCAGTAGAGAGTGTGCTAGAGTTACATGAAACACACATCCATGCAGTACCTGACACAAAGAACATTACAGATTTTGGCCACTACCATGACTTAAGTAAGCAAATGGTTTATATTCTCATGTAAGAAGATACCTAGAGGCAAACCACTGAAGGCTGGTGCATTTGTTCAAAGAAGTCCTTGAGATCCTGACTCCTTCTAGCATGCAGCTTTTCCCTAATGGTATCAAAACAGCTGCTCCCTCTCCAGGCATCACATCTGCTTTCCAGAAAGGGAGAAAGTCAAAAATAGTGCCAACTGAGGCTGTTTTTTTAAATTAAGAAAGTCATGGCTTTTCCAAAAGCCCCACTGAGTAGACATCCACCTACATCTCACTGGCCAGCACTAGACTGTGTGGCTGCCTTGTCCAAGAAGAAGGCTGGGGCAATCAAGTTTTGTAGCTGGGCAATCAAAACTGGGATTCTATTAATAAGAAGAAAGGATGGATGGGTAGGAACTGAAAAATCTCAGCATTTGACACAACATGTGTGTGATTTTTTTTTTTTTTTCACATTGCCAAAAATGTATTCAAAGTAGTTTGAAGAGAATGTAGAAAGGGGAAAGGAAGAGACAGAGTTTTGCAGGGAAGAAGGAGGAGGACATTGGAGTAGGAGGAAGGATGAGTGTAAGCTCAGAGGCCCTGGAGGAAGCTCAGAAGGTGCAGCCACAGCCGCCCACAACAGGCACCAGACCCCCAAGCCCAATGAACCAACCTCACACTCCTGCTCCTCTCCTCCCTGTGTCCCCGCTTAAGTGGGGCCCTGTGACACTAGCACCGTCAGGGGCCGCGGGACTCAGCCCTGAGGCTGGGGTGACCCTCCTTTGACACCGGTCTCCCTGTGGGAGCCAGACCCCCCACCAGGAGCCCCAGCACTTAAGTGAAGGTTCCAGGACCCCACTCTCTAGGTTAAGGATCTAACCAAGTGCTTCCTTCTCACAGCTCCTTTCTCCTCCTCCCCGCGGGCCTGGCAAAGTCTCAACAGGAAGTGAGGAGCCCAAGCATCCTCCGCTCATCTTTTCAGGCGCAACAGAGACCATCCCGGAGGCCCTGGGGTCCGCAGGGTCCTGGCCATGCTGCTGTGGTCTTCTCTAGGCGGCTGCTGGAAGCTGGGGTGCGAGGACTGGATGCAGAGCTCTTCGCAGCTCCCCAAACAGGACTACGAGGCCCTGCAGGAAAGATGCCTGATAGACGGCTGCCTCTTTGAGGACCAGAGCTTCCCGGCCACCCTGCACTCCATCGGGCGCGGGCCCCTGCTGCGGAAGCTGCCGGAGCGTGTGTACTGGAGGCGGCCTCCGGTAAGGGGAGGGGGCATCGGGACAACAGCGCGCAGTGTGTCAACCCAGACCCTCTGCCCCAGGGCTCAGGATCCTATTCACCGCCATTGATCCCCATGTGAAGGGCCCTGGGTCAGTCCCCACATTCCCATTTCCCAGAGGAACCCAGGGCTGATCCTGAGAGCCGTCTAAGATGTAAGCGTTCCCTCAGGCCCCGCCCAGAACTGCAGAGCAGCTGCTGCCAGAAACATGTCAAGGTGCTGCTCAGCCTCACCTGTCTCACCAATGCCCGAGACAAAGTGTCTTCACTCCTCTGTCCCCCACATCAGGCTCCTGAAACATGTAAATGAAGGAGCTATTAATCACTTTACAAAGGATTCTTCACTTTATCAGATGCATCGAGTCCCTTAAAAGGCAACTTTTTAATTTAATTTAATATTTTTTTTTATTTTTGTCTTTTAGGCCTGCACCTGCGGCATATGAAGTTCCCAGGCTAGGGGTTGAATTGGAGCTGCAGCTGCCAGCCTACGCCACAGCTACAGCAATGCCAGATGGGAGCCGCATCTGTGCCACAGCTCATGGCAACGCCCAGATCCTTAACCCACTGAGTGAGGCTAGGGATCGAACTCTTGTCCTCATGGATACTGGTTGAGTTCTTTACCCCTGAGCCATGACAGGAACTCCAAAAGGCAACTTCTTAATGTGTCAGAGGCAATCCAGCTCCCTCCGCTCCAACTGGGTTGACATGCAATACTTCCAGAATACAGCCAGAAAACAAAATGAAGTCAGCTGTGCTACAGGTTCTCCCCTCTTCCGTTCCCTATTCAGCCATCACCATCGGAGCCCACAGCCCCAGACTTAATAAGTCCCTGCTGTGTATAAGATGCCCTAGTGAGCTTCCTAAATTAGAGGGCAGCCAGGATTCTCCTTCTCCCAGAGAATCTTGGGGATTGCTGACATAGTCTGTCTCATACCTGACCTTGGGGAACCAGTGCAAAGATGGAGGGATTTAGGGCTTGCTGTGGAGCAGAGACTGCCCACACTTACCACCTCACCCCAGCCTGCATCTCAACAGGAAAGCCAGAGAGGCTGTTAAAATTGGGATCAGGGTGGGAAGAAGGAGCAGGGGGAGAATAAGGAGAATGGGAATATCTCTAGGAAAAATGAGACCCATGCAAAAACAAAACAAAACAAAACACAGGAGTTTCCATTTTTAACAGACACTCCATTTTTTTTTGCTGAAATATAGTTGATTTACAATGTTGTGTTAGTTGCAGGTGTATAGTTATATATGTATATACATATATATACATGTATATGTTCTTTTTCAGATTCTTTTCCAATATAGGTTATTATAATGTATTGAATATTGTTCCCTGTGCTGTACAGTAGATCCTTGTTGTTTGTCTATTTTTTTATAAAATTGTGTGTATCTTTTAATCCCAGACTCCTAATTTATCCCTCCCTTTCCCTTTGGTGACTATAAGATTGCTTTCTATGTCTGAATCTGTTTTTTTTAGATTCCACAAATAGGTGATATAGTATGGTATTTGTCTTTCTCTGCCTGATTTACTTCACTTAGTAAGATCATCCCTAGGTCCCTCTGTGTTGCTGCAAATGACATTATTTCATTCTTTTTAATGGCTGAGTAATATTCTATTGTATACACATACCACATCTTCCTTATCCAGTCATCTGTTGATAGACATTTAGGTTGCTTCCATGTCTTGGCTATTGTAAATAGTGCTGCTATGACATTAGGGTGCATGTATCTTTTTGAATTATAGTTTTCTCTGGATATATGCTCAGGAGTGGGGTTGCTGGATCAGATGGTAATTCTATTTTAAGGTTTTTTTTTTTTTTTTTTTTTTTTTTTTTTGTCTTTTTAGAGCCGCACCTGCAGTATATAGAGGTTCCCAGGCTAGGGGTCTAATTGGAACTGTTCCTGCTGGCCGCAGCACAGCCATGCCAGATCCGAGCCACATCTGCAACCTACACCACAGCTCACAGCAACGCTGGATCCTTAACCCACTGAGTGAGGCCAGGGATCGAACCTGCAACCTCATAGTTCCTAGTTAGATTCCTTTCCATTGAGCCACAATGGGAACTCCTATTTTAAGTTTTTTAAAGAAAACTCCATGCCGTTTTCCATAGTGGCTGCACCAGTTTACATTCCCATCAACAGTGTAGGAGGGTTCCCTTTTCTTCACACCCTCGCCAACATTTATTATTTGTACACTCTTTAATAATGGCCATTCTGGCTGGTGTGAGCTGATACCTCACTGTAGTTTTGATTTGCATTTTCTAATCTTTAGCAACATTGAGCATCAAGAAAAGGCATTTTTGGTTCAAGTGCTACTTCTCAATATCTACACAGAGTTCTCCAGAGTGCTGCCTTACATAAGCTGCAAGAAGAAACTGGAAATAGAGTAGGCCAAATCTCTTTGCCTGGATTTTCTGGGACAGCCCTGATTTCACTTATATTCTGTATTTATGCTCCCAGAAGCCAAGTGTTGGAATATGGGAAACTATGCAAATGTGTGTATATATATATGTATATTTGCTCCAGGAGCTTTTATGTTCTTGATTAGAAGGTCAGTTCCGTCTGTTCCCACAGGAGCTGCACAGCAATCCCCAGTTCTATTCCGCCAAGGCCAAAAGGCTGGATCTGTGCCAGGGATTGGTAGGTAAGTCTGCCCATTCCCCGAGACACATGCTCGGCACCTGCACGCCTGGCCCAGTCAAAGCAGAGTGGGGTGGGGAAGAGGAGGACTGAGAGATCCTAATGGAGAAATGGCTACCCTGAACTTCACCTTGACATGATGTCCTTGGCTGGAAAATGATAACAGTCCTTTGGGTTGTTATCATTTTGGGAGGTGTGGGAATGCCACACCTTGCCTAACTATCATCCTCGTTACCAACTTACAGATCTAAGTTTCATGTTGGGAAAATGTGCTCACTCTGCTTTAGTCCCTGGAACAATTCCTTCTTGCACACCAGTCACTAGATGCCCCAGAATCCAAGAAGATCTATGCTCAACCCAGCTTTCTTTTTAGAAGAATAGAAAAAAACCCTTGGCCAGGAGGGAAGGCACATGTGTAGCGATATTGTCACCAGTGTCATTTCACAGACAGAGAAATAGGGTCCAGAGGGCTGAGGCTTTTTTTCAGAACATAAATCAATTACAGAAGCAGGACTTAGAAAAGTTTGGTTGTGTCTGGGCCCAGGTTCCTGCTCTTGGGGCATTTGGGAAGCTAAAAGCTAGTCCAGGAATACAGTTCAGTTCTTGGTGTCAAATGCAGATTCCAGACAATATTCCCCACCCCCTACTCTGCTCACCTACCATCTTCCACCCTGCTTCCTCCCTGCATATAAGAGAAATGACTGGTCCCAATTGCTATCCTCTCTGGGCTTGCAGCCTAGTTTAGGAGAAGGTAATTATATAGCATTAAAATATATTTGATTTACAATCTTGTGCCAATTTCTGTGGTGCAGCAAAGTGACCCAGTCATTCATATACATACATTCCCTTTCTTAGATTATCTTCCATCATAGTCTGTCCCAAGAGACTGGGTATAGCTCCCTGTGCTATATAGCAGGACCACATTGCTTAGCCATTCTAAGTGTGATAGTTTGCATCCACTAACCCCACACTCCCAATCCATCTCACTGACCGGGCATTTCTTTCGCGCAGTAAGTCCTCTGTAGGTTCCCTTTGACACTGGTGGTCTGTGCAAGCCTGAATGGTACATCCTTGAGGATGTGTGCTCTCTGTCTCAGGTGACTGCTGGTTCTTGGCGGCTTTGCAAGCTCTGACTTTGCACCAGGATATCCTGAGTCGCGTTGTTCCCCTGAATCAGAGTTTCACTGAGAAGTATGCTGGCATCTTCCAGTTCTGGGTGAGTGTCTTCCTGGTGCTCCATCCTGGAGCTGGCCGTAGGAAAGAGGGTTCTGGGGGAGTCGTGTCTTTGTCCCCCAGGCTGACCATCTTCCACAGCAGTCTCCACTCACCAGCGGGCACTCTCTCCTTCCAGTTCTGGCACTTTGGGAAGTGGATTCCGGTGGTGGTAGATGACCGACTGCCCGTGAACGAGGCTGGCCAGCTGGTCTTTGTCTCTTCCACCTACAAGAACTTGTTCTGGGGAGCTCTTCTGGAAAAGGCCTATGCTAAGTAAGATGACACTGGGAAACTTTCCCCCTTCCTTGCTAGCCCTTCCTTCCTCTGTCTCTCTGTCTCCCTCTCATCAATGTTGAGGGAGGGCAAGGGGAGGCAGGTCGAGTTTATCAGCTGAGATCCTGAGGCACATGCCTGTAAATCTAGAACTGACCCATCCAGGGTCTCCTGTGTAAAGGGTACCCCACTGGCACCAGCGTTCCAGAATCTTGCCTTTCCCTAATGGATGGAGTTGCTGAACAGGGATAGAAACTCTGAGTATATATTTCCTTTTTTGTCCCTGGGATGGAAGGAAGGAAGAGCAGATACGTGACCCAGGCATAACCAAGTAGGGGGGGTCATGAGGCGTGTTTGGACCATCCCACCCTTGCCTTATCCCACACTGATTCCTTCCCTGGGTAGGCTCTCTGGCTCCTATGAAGACTTACAGCGCGGACAGGTATCTGAAGCCCTTGTGGACTTCACTGGAGGGGTGACAATGACCATCAACCTTGTGGAAGCCCCTTGCAACCTCTGGGACATTCTAACCCGAGCCATCTACAGCAGGACCCTGATTGGCTGCCAGACCCACGCAGGGGTGAGACGGGGCTGTGCCCTGGCAGGATGGCCTCCTCCCCTGGCTCTGGGTGTGGGCCCCCAGATTCCACCAACTCCCAAGCCCAGAGTCCTGATGTTCAAACCATAAGAGCACAGCTGAGTCCCTGGGGCAGGCGAGAGCACAGTAGAATATAGATGTTGCGCAGAAGGGATCTAACCATCCTCAAGTGTCAGCCACAGGCAAGGCAACTGACCAGCACCACTAGTCTCCACTAATTTCATGAGGCACAAGAACCCAGAACTAGAGTAGGAAGCCCTCAGTTCAGCCCCGCCTCCGCTACCCACCATCATGTCATCTCACATGACTTAGTGGCTCTGAGTCTGAGTTGCCCTCTGGAAAGTGGGGTGATGATAATCACTACAGGGTGGCATCCTGACTCCTTGAAAAGCTCAAAGGTGATTGTGGGTGCTCAAGAGCTTTGAAAACTGTAAGCAAACAGCATGGGTCTCTCCCACCCCTCCCTCCCCATAAACCCTGGGCTCCAGCCAAATGCGTCCCCTTGGACTCCTAACAAGCTGTACACAGCAGAAGACTGACAAAAGCTCTCTGTCTCTGCAGAAGGAGAGGGTGCTGGAGAATGGGCTGGTGGACGGCCATGCCTACACTCTGACAGGCATCAGGAAGGTGGGTGGAGCCAGGCCCCTCTGTCTCCCTTCACCCTCTCCCCTCTTCCCTGGGGGGCTTCTCACCAAGGCCTTCCTCCATCATGGTGAATGTTAGCATCTGAGCCCAGTCTAGGGCCTGAATTCTCCAGTGAACCTGCCAAGCAGGTGGTGGGCTCCCCGGACCTCTGTGCCTTTTTTCTGGGGTGAAGTGGTGGGTCCAGCCTTTGGCCTGCCCACTGCACCTCCCAGCCTCTTACCCTGGGGCAGCCCCAGCCAATCAGCCATCTAGCCCTGCTGTACCTCACATCCCTTCTTTGAGCTTCACTTTGCCCTGGGCTGCCAGTGATAGTTTTCTCTCTGGGTTTTCCCTCCAGATTCTTGCTTCTTTCCCAAGTGCTCCTTTCAGAAGCCTCCCAGTTTCCTTCCATTGCTATCCATCTTTTGAGTTCTACTAAGCATTGGGAGAAAGATGAAGCAGACAGGGACCCTGCCTACCCAGAGCTTACAGTCAAGTATGGAGACAAACCATATAAATTGATAGGGAAGCAAAGGAGAAACTGAAAGAAGAAAGCAATGATGAATGGCTTTAGGGGTTTAGAGGTAGGAGAGAAGACATTTATGTGTATGGGCTAGAGGAAAGCAGAAGAGACTTAATAGAGGAGGCGACATTGAGTTGGCCACTGAAGGATGGGTAGATTTGTGCGAGGATGCAAGGGCATTTCTGATGGAGGGGGATGAAGGAACAAAGTATGGAAATAAGGAATCGACAGGTTGAATTTATTTTTTCTTTTTACAGCCACACCTGCAGCATGTGGAAGTTCCCAGGCTAGAGCTCAAATGGAAGCTGCAGCTGCCGGCCTACACTACAGCAACGTGGGATCTGGGCCACATCTGTGGCTGTGGCAACGCTGGATCCTTAACCCATTGAGTGAGGCCAGGGATCAGACCTGCATCCTTACAGACACTATGTCGGGTTCTTAACCTGCTGAGCCACGGCAGGAACTCTGACAGGTTGAATTTTAAAGAACCTGCTATTCTTTAGAGAGTGTGACTTCCCCAAAGTCCTCCAAGTCCCTTTAGATTTTTTCAACTCCATTCACACCTGACTTCTTCTTCCTCCTAGATCTGCATGGATCAAGTTTGTGAGTGTGCCACGAACTTTTAATTTATTTTCAGATTTAGTTAACAAAATTTATATTTTAAGATATTTATAATTTTATATTTATTCACCAAGTTATTTAGCAAAATTTAACCCTTGCTATGTGATAAATACTGTCCTAAATGCTTTATTGATGTTATTAACTCACTTAGTCTTCACAACAGTCCTATAAGTAGATGTATTAGTGTCCTAGGGCTGGTATAGCAAATTGCTACAAATTGAGACAAGGCAAGAAAAAAGAATCTTTGTTCAGAGGTTTTGTTTTTGTTTTTGTTTTTTTAAAGGCTAGAAGTCTGAAATCAAGGTGTCTTTAATGCCATACTCCCTCCAGTGGCTCTAGGGGAGAATCCTTGCGCATTCTGGCTCAAGGTGGCTCCCAGTATTCTCTAGCCTGGAATGCACAGCTCTGGTCTTTGCCTCCATCTTCACACACCCTTCTGCTCTGTGTCTCTCCCCTTCTCTTCTTTTGTAAGGACCCACCTGAATCCAGGGTGATTCCAGCTCAAGCTTAATGTATCTGCAGAGACCCTTTTTACAAATAGAATCACACTGACAGCTTCTAGGTAAACATATGTTTGGAGGGAAGCATCCATTCAACTCATGGCAGTAGAGTGACTATGAGCAGAATTTATAGATCAGGAAATAGATGCAGAGAGGTAACTAACTTGCCCTAGGTATCACAGCTAGTAAGCAGCAGAATAATTTTCTCCTCTCCCAACTCCAAGGGCCTTTGATCTTTCATTTCAAGGTCTCATCTGCAGGCATGAATCTTGCCCAGATATCTGCAACATTTGCAGCTGGCACTCAGCCCAGCTGCCCCAACTGGTTCTCGTTTTATGCAGGTGACCTCCAAACATGGACCTGAGTATCTAGTCAAGCTGAGGAACCCCTGGGGGAAGGTGGAGTGGAAAGGTGACTGGAGTGACAGGTGAACTTCTGGGACTAGCTGGGAGGGGTGAGGACGGAGTATGTGAAGCCTGCAAAGGAGGGTGCCATTGGTACACAAATTCAGATCATGCGTTTGGTCTCAGGCTGAATCAGGAAAGCTTTCAGACGGTGAAGGTCAATCGCTCACATTGACAATTATTAATTTTTATTATAGTAGAGTTGATTTACAATGTTGTGTTTGTTTCAGATGTACAGCAAAGTGATTCATATATGTGTGTATAAATATATTTTTCCCTCACATTTTTGAGATGTTTAAATATATAGATCCTTTTTATTCATTATAATCATTGAAGCTAATGTTTATGGCAAGCTTGCCAGCATTGTGCTAACGTTTTGAATTTGTGTAATCTTGTCTAATCCTCCAAACAATGCTGTTTTAAGGTAGGTAGATTTATTCCCACTTGCTGATGAAGACATTGATGTTTAGATTCAGTGCATTCCTTAAGGTCTCACAGCATGACTCAAGCCAAGTCTCTGGCAACTAGTCCAGCATTCTTTCCAGTCAGTGCACTCTTGGGCTTGTTGAGTCAGAGGTACAGACAGATCTGGGTCGGTCTCTACATTCTAGTTCCACTTAATGACCTCTGGGCATTCTGATCGGCTGCCTACCTGTAGAGTATTTCTGCCTAGAGTCGACCCTAGAGGGATGTGGGCTTCATAAGCTACAGACAAAAACAGACCAAGTGTTATAGTCCTTCTCCCTCTGGCGATGAAGACTTATAATTCTTCACTCCATATAACACTTCAGAGAACCCTAAACATTTTCGCATATGCATGATCACTTCATCATTTTTATAGATGAAAACAATGATGACTCGGAAAAATAAGTGGAATTTTACTCCTGATAGAATGTTCTGCCTTCTCTTTATTATCCATTAATAAAGAGAATTGTCAAAGGGACTGGGTCTATGTGGAAAAATGGCATCCAGATATTTATATAAATTTTAAAGTGTTACATAAATATAGCATCATAACGTGGTTGGTAGTGGTTTGTTTAAGAGAACAAGTTCTTGCCTTTGAGAAAGATGACATTTGTTGTATGATTCTAGGCAAATGTCTTAATTTCTTTGAGCCAGACGTGTGTTATGAATTAAATAAAATGATGGGCTTTATGCTGATCTGCTTTTAGTCTCATCCAGAGTAGTTTCCTTTTTACATATTATATTTTTAAACTCTAGAGATACCATTTGAGAATATCATTCACTTTTCTCTTCATCACGTCCATAGTTCCCTTTATATCCTTGAGAATGTAGAGCATATTTACAATAGGTGTTTTAATGCCCTTATCTGATAAGCCCATCACATCTCTCTTATTTCTAGTTCTGTTTTTCTTCCTGGTCGTGGATTATTTTTTCCGCTTCTTCATATGGCTAGTAATTTTTTTTTTTTTATTGGCTGCTGGATATTGTACATTTAGTTGCTTAGGGATTATTTTGATACTTTGAAGTTTTCTTTTAGGACAGATCTAGAAAAACCTTCATTTTGGGGATAATTTTACCCCATTACCAAGGTACAGAGCCTTTGGGCTCTACTAAAGGCCCTGTGTATACAGTAAGGCCTTTTGACTCTGGCAGGTGGGAATTCAAATTCCTGGCATCTGTTCTGGGACTTGTTCTGTGTAGAGTCCAGCGTTGCGGGGTTTCACTTTATATATTATATGCACAGATTTTATTTCAGCCAAAGACTAAATGACATTTAGTCATGTGTGACTAACCATTATGACATTCTCTGGCACTCCTTCTCCGTGTACCCGCCAGTCCAGGCCATTTACACAGCAAATTCTAGCTGTCTTATCTTCCCTGAACTTCTGACTCTGTTTCTTCCACTCGGCAGGACTGCTGGGTTCTTTTGGGGTCCACTTCCCTACCAGGGAATTCGTTTCAGACAGAGTTCTAGGCCATGTTAGGGCTCATTTTATTTGCTTCCCTCTTCTTGAGGTCACAGTTCTATGCTGCCTGCTGTCTAGTGTCCGACAACTGTTGTTTCTTTTATTGTGTTCCATTTTTAGTTGTTTATAGTGGGGAAGTGATACGAGAAAGCGTTACTCCTTTATGGCCAGAAACAGAGGTTCAAAATGATGGGCTGTGAGAAAAAAGCAACAGCAGCATAGGTTCCAGTGCTAGCTCTGACATTTAATACCCTGTGACTTCAAACAAGTGACCTAGGAGTTCCTGTCATGCCTTAGTGGTAACAAACCTGGCCAATATGCATGAGGACATGGGTTCAATTCCTGGCCTCACTCAGTCCGGTAAGGATCCTGCATTGCCATGAGCTGTGGTGTAGGTCACAGACGCGGCTCGGATCTGGTGTTGCTGTGGCTGTGGAGTAGCCAGCAGCTGCAGCTCCAATTCAACCCCTAGCCTGGGAACTTTCATGTGCTACAGGTGCGGCCCTAAAAAAAATAAAGCAAACAAGCAACCTAATCTCTTTCAACCTCAGTTTCCTAATCTCTGATATGGCAGGGAAATTCCTACTTTGTAAAGTTGTCATTAGCCTTCAATGAAATTCAATGTCAAGAGCCCAACCCGCAGCTTGGCTCAGAGTAAGTGAGGAATTAATGTCACGTGTTGCTTTTCTAATAAAGGATGTAAGATTTAGTTCCCTGCAAGCAGTAGGAAAATGAGAATAAGTAACACTATAGAGCATTTACTGCAGAATTTCTTGCATGCCCTTCGCAATCCTTTCCTTCCCCAAGAAAACATTGTTTTTCTGTTTCAGCTCAAGTACATGGGAACTACTGAGCCCCAAGGAGAGAATTCTGCTGCTAAGAAAAGAGAATGATGGCGAATTCTGGTATTTGACTCAGGGACTTGAGACAGGTGCCCTGGCTTATGTTAAGATATCCATCCAGCAAATATTTATGGGGTGCCTCATGACAGCCAGGCATCTCTTATACAGATATCAACAAGATCCTTTAGGGGCTCACAGGCTAGCAGGGCAATCAAACAGCCAAAGTTTCTGTGACGGGAGTGGTGACCCCTGGCATGGAGCTCAGAGGACTCACAAAACTGAGCGTGGGCATGGCTTCCACTCTGTTTCCTGAGCCCACTGAGCTCATACCAAACTATGAGCCACCACACCTGTGCCCTTAAGAGCAAAGCTACTACTTCTACCTGCTTAAAGCTTCACACCCCTTTTTATAAGCTGCTGCCAGATGCCCTGAGCTGATGCTGCTTCTAGGTGTCTGACCTGAGACCTACCTGTTCTCCCTTCCCCTCTGCTGTTCACCCTTTTTATGAACTTCCACACTGTCCCTCAGGCCCCTCTTCTCTCCCTACCCATCCTTTTCAGACGACTGGGCCCTCTCCCTCTTGAAGTGGTCACTGAACTTAAGAGCCTTGCACCTGCCCCTATTTCTGTGTTACAGATAGTAAACCGAGCCTCAGCTGCTAAGACAGCATGCCTCCGGTCACAAGGTTAGCCTGCAGGAGCAAAGATTTTTATCCATCAATGATTAGGAACTGATATGCACAATTCTTTTTTTTTTTTTTTTTTTTTTTTTTTTTTTTTTTTTGTCTTTTGTCTTTTTGTCTGTTGTTGTTGTTGTTGCTGTTGTTGCTATTTCTTGGGCCGCTCCCGCGGCATATGGAGGTTCCCAGGCTAGGGGTTGAATCGGAGCTGTAGCCACCGGCCTACGCCAGAGCCACAGCAACGCGGGATCCGAGCCGCGTCTGCGACCTACACCACAGCTCACGGCAACGCCGGATCCTTAACCCACTGAGCAAGGGCAGGGACCGAACCCGCGACCTCATGGTTCCTAGTCGGATTCGTTAACCACTGCGCCACGACGGGAACTCCTGATATGCACAATTCTTATTGAACATTTGTAGATCAACTGACTAGATACAAATGCCTCAGTTCCGCTTTATCACTGCCGTCAGTGGAACGAGAACATTCCCACAGGCAGCCTGTAGGGTGGGGCTTCTCAGTAGCACCACCTCCCACGATGGACCCTCACACTGGTCCAGCCAGCCCCACTCTCATGGGTCCAAAGCCAGCTCAGCTCTGCCCAAGGGCGTGAAGGATGAGGCCCTGGGTCCAAGAAAGGGCTGGGATGCTCAGTGCTTAATTGCAGCCTCTGTTCTGGTCCTGATGATTAAGTGTCATCTCCTTCCTCTCTGCATTGTTCCTTCTTCCTCTGCACAGGATGACACTGCGGGACTTTAAAACACATTTCACACTTCTAGTCATCTGTAAACTGAGCCCAGGCCTGCTGAGTCAGGAGGTGGGCCAGACCTGGTTGTACACCATGCTGGAGGGGAGATGGGAGAAAGGAACTACAGCCGGTGGCCAGATGAGGTCACCTCGAGGTGAGTGTGTGCACAGGAGCCAGGATCTCTTGGATCTAAAGTGGCAGCTTCTCCAGGCAGTGGTGGTGGCTGCGGACAGAGCCCAGGGCGCATGGCTGAGGGTGAGGAGGCTCTACTGGCTGAGCTGCGTGCTCTGGCCCTGGGCTGTGTCCACCAGGAAAACGAGGTGTCTTTGTCTTAATTTACACAAAGGCATAGAATTCTCAGTCAAGCTGCCTACCTCTTGGGGTTGCATATTTCCAGAAGGTTCCCTTTCCTAGTGAGCACCAGGAGGCCACAGGTGCACATGCATAGTAGGAGGAGGGGTTACATCTTTCTGTGGATTTAGGACAAGGCCATTGATATGCTGATGTAACCACCCTATAATAGGCAGGATGGAAATAGCTTTTATATGATAACTATCAGGCCCTCCTTACCTAGAGTTTGGTAGAGAAATAAAGTCAAGGATTCCCAGGTCATCAGGTACAGGAGATGAGTGGTTTGGTGGAGATGGAGAGGTTTGGGGCCTGCGTCCCTTTTCTACCAAGGAGGTACTGAACCATCTCTTTGGGAAAAAAGACCTGGGGCTGTGATCTCAGCAGGGCCCAGGGTGGCCTTAGCTCTGGCTTCCTCTCCCCCACAGTGTACCCCCAAAGACTGAAGCTGCCCAGAAGCTAAGACTTGGTTAGTGTTAAAAGGCACCTCCCTGGGGACTACAGTATAGCCAATTAACGCAGCCGCTGAGCCAGGGGCACAAAGTCTGTGCCAGGCAGTGTACTGGGCAAGAGAGTTACAATGGAGAGTAACTCTTGGTCTGTGTGTCGGTCGAAGAACCTGCAGTGGAGGAGGTGGTTGGGAGGGGACAGAGCTGAGGTGGGAGAGACCCTGGCTCCATCAGGGGGACTTTGGCTGGGAATCCCTGGGCAGTGCCTTGGATCTGCGCTCCTCTCTGGGGTTTGCCGCATGGGATGCTAGGGGATCCTGTCTTGCCTTGCTGTGTTCTGCCCCAGACATGTTTTGGAAGAACCCACAGTTCCTGCTGTCGGTCTGGAGGCCCCAAAAGTGCAGGAGGCTGCATGTGCCCTGCAGTGTGCTTGTATCCCTGCTCCAGAAGCCCCGGCACAGGCACCGGAACCGGAAGCCTTACCTCGCCATTGGCTTCTACCTCTTCAGGGTAGGTGGGCTTCTCATGAGCTCTGATCCTTTTCTCCTGGTTCCTGTCCTCTTTACTCTCTGTGCCCGTCTACTCACATCCTTCTCTGTCTGCCATGTGTGCAAATCCTGGCTCTGTCCCTTGGGAACGTGTGATCTAGGACAAGCCACCTCCTTGCATTTGTACATCAGTTTCTCCATCTGTACAATGGGAACAATGATATTTATGCAAAAATGGAGTCGAATGCCTCCCATTGTGCCTGGCGCCCAGTTGGTAGGATCAATTCTGCTCTCCTCCACCCCACCCAAAAATCCAGGCTTGCCTTCCCTCACCCTCTTCCAGAATTTCTGATGATGGATAAAAATGTCGCTGACTAGAACAGCAAGTCTTGTGGAAGGGAAATGGACCTCTGGCTAGAGTCTTAAATATCAGCCTCCGTTAGCGTTTGTGCTGGTGAAAGAGCTGCGTTCATTGCTAATACAGCCTCTCTTTTTGTTTTTCAGATGAACCAGGTGAGTTCCACACTTGACTGGCTGGCCCTGGTTGGGAGCAATGTCCCCTGTGTCCGGGTTCACTGGCACTGCAGCAGCCTTACGTCAGGAACTGTGGGAAGGGCTGACGGTAATGCCGACTGCCTGTGTGTGTGCCGGTAGAGAGCATCTGCTGTTCTTTTTCATCCAAGGACCCCCCAAAGTCCTTATGCCTCCATAGGGAGGACTGTGCCTGATGCAGAACCAATACATTTTAGAATTTATTAAATCCCTACATAAATACCTACAGCTAATATCGAGGACTGTCACAGCCTAGGAAGAATGATGAATCACAACCTTGCCTGAATTATGAATTTTATGTTACAAAATAGATCTATAACAGATGGGACAGCAGGAGCCCATGCAGCCCACCTCCTAAGGGGACAAGGGACAAAGGCTTGGGAAAATGAAACAGAAACACAGGCAGAGGACAAAAACAGCTCTGGCTTTCAGCTGCACTGGCAGCCTGGAGGGGTCTGTTAAGAAGGTCTGAGCTGGAGTTCCCATTGCCGCTCAGCAGGTTAAGAACCTGCCTAGTATCCATGAAGATGCAGGTTTGATCCCTGACCCTGCTCAGTGGTTTAAAGATCCAGCGTTGCCATGAGCTGTGGTGTGGGTCACAGATGCAGCTCAGATCTGGTGTTGCTGTGGCTGTGGCATAGGCCAGCAGCTACAGCTTCAATTTGACCCCTTGCCTGGGAACTGCCATATGCCACAGGTGCAGCCCCCCCCCCAAAAAAAAATGCCTGAACATTCCAGCCTTTGAAGGGTGACAGCTATTATTTTGTGTCCCAAAGAAAAGAGGAGTGAAAAACTTAATTTTTTCAGATTGGACTGAATCAAGCAAAAGAATTTTTATAAAGAAACCATTTTGCATTAGGTATCTTGGGTTGGTTTTGTTTTTCCTCTTAAAGGAACACTGGGCATTCCCGAAATTGCTTATTAATTTAAAAAGAAAAAGTAATTTCTATCGTGCCTATTCCTAATAGAATTCGGGTCAATTTACAATAAAAAGTATAAACATAACAAAACTATGAACCAGTTACAGAATTCAAAAGGCGAGAAAAAAAGTTATAAATGGGCGAGGGGTAGGAAAGCAGTTGATTTTACCAGGAACACTAAACCTGGAACAGCAACTACGGCTGATTATAAAATTTAATTCTGAGATTCCTGGCAGCCAGGGCAAAAACAGAAATGAAATGATTCTTTAGTTCTCACTGTGTCAATGAAGAAAGCATGGGAGTTCCTGTTGTGGTGCAGCAGAAATGAACCCGACTAGTATCTAAGAGGATACAGGTTTGATCCCTGGCCTCGCTCAGTGGGTTAAGGATTCAACGTTGCTGTGAGTTGTGGTGTAGGTCGCAGACGTGGCTCAGATCTGGCATTGCTGTGACTGGTGTAGGCCAGCAGCTGTAGCTCCAATTTGAATGCTAGCCCTAAAAAGCAAAGCAAAAAAAAAAAAAAAAAAAAAAAAAGGAAGCAAGCAAGCATGTATCATCAGGAGCTATCTTTTGTTTCCCCAGCCCTGGGTGGAATCTGCAGAATGTCTTTATGGGGTGGGTAATATCTTTATCAACAGCTGTATGCACCCCAGCAGGGACCTTCCCCTCCCCCCACAGCCCTGCCTGAGAGCAAAGGGGAGAGGAAGCAAAAGAGAAAAATAGGACCAGTGGGAAAAATAAAAGAGAGAAGGAATAAAAAGACAAAACACCAGCCCGGGCTCTATTTGGCTGTACCGAGCCCTTGGCCAGTCCTCCTCCTCTTGGATGAGGCTGTTTTCACCGAGATGGTGTGGCATGTCCAGGTGACCTGTATGGAGCTACCAAGAGGTAAGGAAGGGGGTGGCTGCTCTGCATCTGTGACCATAAGCACGCTGTAGGCAACCGTGAGAGTGTATCACATACACGGAGGCAGTGTCGGGAAAGATAAAGAACATGGGCCTTAGAGCTTGGCTGCCCCGAATCCCAATCCTGGCTGAGACCAGAGTCAGGATGGCCTGACTTGCCTGAGCCTCAGTCCCTCAACGGGAACATGGAAAGTGCAGACACATGCTACGCCATCTCATTCTGTATGTGACTTTTTTTTTTTGCCTTTTTGTCTCTTTTAGGGCCACCTCCGTGACATATGGATGTTCCCAGGCTAGGGGTTGAATTGGAGCTCTAGCCGCTGGCCTGTGCCACAGCCACAGCCGCGTGGGATCCAAGCCACATCTGTGACCTACATCACAACTCAGGCAACACCAGATCCTTAACCCACTGAGCGAGGCCAGGGATCGAACCTGCATCCTTATGGATGCTAGTTGCATTCGTTACCCGCTGAGCCATGATGGGAACTCCTGACTTTTTAATGCAAAGTCAAATCAACTGATGTATCTATTCAGTCTCAGGTGGGGTTCCACCGAAGGTGCCCTCTCTGCACGTGTTCTGGTGGTTTCTCTCCACTCCTCACCCTTCCTCTCATGCTCCATTGGGGCAGGTTGGATTTGGCAAGTCGGAGGCCCCCTTAGTCCCAGCTCCTGGCCAAGGGGCCCAGACCTGGCCGCAAGCTCTGCGTGATCCACTCAACTGCTGCCCTCTGCCCACCCCCTCCCCCAGAGCTATGACAACCAGAGGAGGTTGCCCCCTGAATTCTTCTGGGAAAATGCTCCCCTGAATTGGCCTGAGAAGTTTCTCAGAGAGAAGGAAGTGAGTCGGGAGCTGTGGCTGGAGCCAGGCACGTACCTCATCGTGCCCTGCACGTCTGAGCCCCGCCAGGAGTCGGAGTTCGTCCTCAGAGTCTTCTCCAGGAGTCACGTCTTTTAGTAAGGCCCAGCCTTCTCCCAGAGGCAGGGGTCCCCAGGGGCCAGGGGACAGGAGGAGGGTGAGGTGGAGGTGGCGGGGGGCGGGGGGGGTCTCTGTGGCCGACACAGGAGAGAGACAGGGTGAGCGGGAGAGCAGGGCTGCTCTCTGCGTGTGGAGACAGGCTTCCTCCTCCCCCCTCTCCTCCTCACGAATGAACACTTTGCTAAGCAGAGAAGAAACTACAGCAGGGTGTTCCCGTGGGGGTGCAGTGGAAATGAATTCTTGTTATACTGTGCCCAGGGCAAGCCTGCATCTGCACAGGGTGTGAGAAGAACAGCAGGGAGGAGCATCTGAGCTAAACGTCCATGGTCCTGGGGGAAGCAGGGGTGGCTTCAGGGAGGCGGTGATTCCTAAGAGATGCACAGCCGTGGTTCAGTTGAGAGAAGATGTCATCAACCATCAGGGTCAGACAAATCCATGTGCACACATCCCAGCCAAACTTATTACAAGCCTGCCTGGGGGATAGCGCAGGTTTCGTTCCAGACCACTGCAATGGAGCAAACACTGTGTTAAAGCGAGTCGCAGAAATGTGTTGGTTTTGCAGTGCATCTAAGAATTACATTTAGGAGTTCCTGTGGTGGGTCAGCAGTAACGAACCCAACTAGGATCCATGAGGACTCGGGTTCCATCCCTGGCCTCGCTCAGTGCGTTAAGGATCTGGCGTCGCCATGAGCTGTGTGTAGGTCGCAGATGTGGCTTGGATCTGGCATTGCTGTGGCTGTGGTGTAGGCCGGCAGCGGCAGCTCTGATTCAGGCCCTAGACTGGGATTTTCCATATGCTTCCAGCGCAGCCCTAAAAAAAGAGGAAAAAAAAAAAAAAGAAGAAGAATTATGTTGACACTCTATTGTGGTCTATTACATCTAAAAAACCAATGTGTCTCCCTTAACTAAAAAACGCTCACCACCATTGGCGCCTTCAGCGAATTAGCATCTTTTTTTTATAGTAACATCACTGATGGCAGATTAGCAAAACAAATATAATACGAAAAAAGTTTGAAATATTGCAAGAATTACCACACAGAGACACAAAGTGAGCAAATGTTGGAAAAACGGTGCTGATAGACTTGCTTGATGCAGAGTTCACAAACCTTCAGTTTTTTGTTTTTGTTTTTTGCTTTTTTTAGGGCTGCACTAGTGGCACATGGAAGTTCCCAGGCTAGAGGTTAAATCAGAGCTCCAGTTGCCAGTTTATACCACAGCCACAGCAACGCCGGATCTGAGCCATGTCTGTGATCTACACCACAGCTCACAGCAATGCTAGATCCCCAACCCACTGAGCGAGGCCAGGGATTGGACCCATGGATACTAGGTTCGTTTCTGTTGCACCACAACAGGAACTGTGACAAACCTTCAGTTTTTAAAACATGAATAAATTGAAGCACAGGGAAGGGCGGTAGGCCTGCATTTTGTCTGTGATTATTTTGACATGACAGCCCCCCAGTGCTTAGACTCCAGTTCTTTTTCCTTCATGTTTTGGGTGTAGGTAGTTTGACTTCATCCCAGGCCTCATGGCCTTGTCAGATGGCTGAGTCTTATTATAATTATTATAGTTGATTTACAATGTTCTGTCAATTTCTGCTGTATAGCAAAGTGACCCAATATATATATATATATATATACACACACACACACACACACATTCTTTTTCTCACATTATCCTCCATCGTGTTCCATCACAAGTGATTGGAGCTGAGTCTCTTTTTTTTTTTTTTTTTTTTGTCTTTTTAGAGCTGTACCCACAGTGTATGGAGGTTCCCAGGCTAGGGGTCGAATTGGAGCTGTAGCCACTGGCCTACACCACAGCCACAGCGATGCCAGATCTGAGTTGTGTCTGTGACCTACACCATAGCTCACAGCAACGGCGGATCCTTAACCCATTGAGCGAGGCCAGGGCTCGAACCTGTGTCCTCATGGATGCTAGTCAGATTCGTTTCCACTGAGCCATGACGAGAACTCCTGGAGCTGGGTCTTAACATATAAGCAAGAGTCATTAGATGAGGGTGAGGGAGGAAAGGGCATGGGGAGGGGGTACATTGGTCAAAAGATTCCCACAACGACCCCCAAGGAAGTAAGTCTGTCTTTCTCCCCCTCAGTGAAATTGGCAGCAGTTCGAGTGTCGTCTTCTCTAAGGTGAGTTATCAGGTGGAATTCCACAGGACAGGACCTGTTTGCAAAGCCAGGGTGATGAGTTTGTTCAAGGGTCAGGGAAAAGGTCCACAGATATCCCACAGAGCCTACTCTGTGGCACACATAACTACGTTATCTACTGTACCCCCAGAACACCCAGGTCCTGCTGTTTTTGCCCCAAGAGAACTACCCTTATCGTCAGGTCCTTGGCCTTGAAGGCTCAGAGCCCTGGGTGTATGACTTGCACTCTCCATGTTCTTCTGTTTCTCTCTGCCTGATGTCTCTTCTGCCCTTTTCACAGTTTGCTACTCCCCCAAAGCCAGGGAGGATTGGAGAAACGAGGGATGTGTATGAATGCTGCAGTAGAAAATTTAAGACAGCGCTCAAGGTGCAACTCAGAGATTTCAGAGGCCCGGGAGCCCTGAGCTGTTAGTGTGTGCACGAGAGTCCATTCATCCTGGGGAATGACCACGTTTTTCTGTGCTTGCTCCTATAGGAAATTGTAGACCCAAATGAAGGGCAGGATGAATTCTTCACCAAAGTCTTTGAAAAGGTAAGTTGACCAGAGTGGGGAGCGAGGAGATGCGGACACAGTGGAGCACGCAGTTCCAGGGAGGGTGGGTTTGCATCTGCCTGACTCTGGGTATAAATTGGGATTTAAGGCTCCCTAGTCCCCTAACTGCCACTTTCTTTTAAAGCCCTGGAGTCTTTAGACAAATGAGTAAAGCCATTGTTTCCACAAGGCTCCTGTAAAATGTCTATCTGTCCTTGGAAGCCACACTGATTCATTGTAGGAGAAACAAGTTTAACGTTTAATCCCTGAGAAAATGCAATATGGCAGAGGTGAGAATCAGTGTTGGGAGTAGGGGGTGGAGAGTGACAAAGATGAGCCCTGGGAGTCTGGGGGAGGGAGCCCCAGGGAGAGAGACCCCGTGGGGGGGGTCACCTGAGGGACATGAGACTGGTAAGAGGGCGTTGGGGAGGAAGACGGCTATACACCTGGTCCCTTTGAGTTCTTGCTTTGGGCTGACCCAGATCTGAGCACAGCAGGAGGTCAGTGTGTGAGTGAAGGGCTCTGGTGGCCATCCCATCGTCCCCAACATGCAGACACTGAATCTATTTAGGAACGGAGCAAGAAATCTGGGTCTGGCGTCTGAGTGATGTCATTAAAATTGAAGAACAGGAACCCCATGTGTTAGTTTAATTCACACGCTGCCTGCACTCCCATCTTCTCTCATTTTCATCACTGGTATTTTGCTAGATGTTGTCATGAGAATCTTACATACATTGTTTATGAAAGTGTTCCTTTGTAACAGGGTTTTCCAGACATTTTCTTCTGTAGTCCTTTTTTCAAATGAAATCTCATAGAGAATCCTAAAGCATATAAAACAGATAAATAGGAACAGATAACATACCCATTTTATAAGGTCAAATTGATGGTACTTATAGTTCATATATATATTTTATTTTATTTATTTATTTTTGTCATGAATATATTTTAAAGTTAAATATTCATGTACAGAGTTTCTTTTGAGCCCTAAAATTGAAATCTGACTCTTGGCTAAGGATGTTTTATTAAGACTCAAAATGAAACCAATTGCTGAACTTTTGAAGCATGTCAATAGAAGCCAGTTTGAGAATCATTTCTACTAGTCTCCCTCTTAAGGGTCCTGCCCTGGAGTTCTCATTGTGGCTTAGCAGGTTAAGAACCCAACTAGTACCCGTGAGGATGCAGGTTTGATCCCTGGCCTCACTTGCTGAGTTAAGGATCCGGCATTGCTCCAAGCTGTGGTGTAGGTTGCAGATGTGGCTCAGAGCCAGTGTTACTGTGGCTGTGGCCGTGGTGTAGGCTGGAAACTGCAGCTTCAATTCGACCCCTAACCTGAGAACTTCCATATGCAGCAGGTGCAGCCCTGAAAATAAAAAAGGAGAAAGAAAAGAGAAAAAAGAGTCCGTCTCTGCTGGGGTGCTCTGAACTTGGCACCCAGTTAGACTGTTGTAGAAGTTCTAGGAAATCCTGGGTTTAAATATATGTCTAATTACAATCCTTATGAGCAAGATAATGGTGTCACTAATTCTGTCCATAAATGGTGCATAAGCTGTGCTGAGCGGATGTGGGAGAGGCCTTTCCTGGCCCCTGTTAGCTGGGGCCTCTCTGCATCTCATGAGCCTCAGTAATGATGATTTTCTCCTGCCTCTCTGTTTCCGCTCCAGTATCCAGAAATAAATGCGATTCAACTGCAGAAGATCCTGAACCGCATGCCCTGGTCAGGTGGGTATTTCAGAGTCATCCTATAAGACTCAGGAGACAAAACTCTTCTGAACTCTGGATGTTTCCCTTTCTCCTGGTGGCACATATGAATGCCTGCCCATGGTTCCCCCCCTCCCCTGGGCGCCGTGTCTTACACCAGGCTGGGTCATGTGGTCTGACAAAGAGGGAGAGGAGTTTATGCATCCTTATGGATACTAGTTGGGTTCGTTACCACTGAGCCACAGTGGGGACTCTTGCAGCTTGGAAAGCAACTTTTTTTTTTTTTTTTTTTTTTTTTTTGCTTAGTCAGGTGTGCAAAGATATATGGCAGTGAAAATGAAGATTTCTGCTTGTTGGCTCGTTTGAGAAGAATAGCTGAGTGTTTCTTTCTTGGCGTATAAAGTGCATGTAGAAGAAAGGCACTCATTTCCTCAAGCTGATAAATATGAAATATTGACTAGCTGACCAGGGAGCTCTCTGATGAACTCATTTAAATTGATCAACCTACAAAAATCTCATAGGAGGGTGCCCATCACATAAGAGAACTGCAAGTGGCTAGCGTGGATGCCTTTGTGGGGAGCCTGGGATCAATGATCAGTGAAGCTTACAGCTCATGTGAACTATTTTATATGTATATCTTGAGTGAGAAGAACCTGATTTCCCCGGGCAAGAGAATGAACCTCAAAATGAGTGAAACAGTGAAAGGGTAATTTGCTACCTGAAATATGTGCTTTGCTTCTCCTTTATATGAAGCCAAGGCTTCAAACCCACACAGACTCAGAAATTGTGTAATTTCCAGACAGTTTTTCAAAGCCAAACTCGGGTATCATAAAAGAGCAGGAAGGGAAGATTCTAGAAACTGTAGAATATGAGATGTGTCCCCTCCTCACCCCTCCTCAAAAAACACATTCTGGGGAAATTATCTGGAAGAGATAGCTATTGCACTTCCATGGTTTTAAAGGCCTTCATCACAAGTGTGCAAAGTGACTTTGAAAGAATGGAAGGACAGATTACTTTTGTTTATTCCCCTGAGAGGGTTTCTGGTTGATCTACCTTAGACTTTGGCAAAATATCTGGTAAAGTTTCCCATCATAAATGATGCAAATGTGAGTTCGGAAGTAGCAATATGATTCACAAGTGTTATCATCCAACCCAAGAGTTTATAAATATGAAACCAGAGGGATAATTCTATGTTATGGATTGGAGTTGATACTTTTAGATATTAAGGTGAAAGTCTCTGTCTTCTGCCCTTGGTTCCCCTTCACTTTCTCAACGCTTATCAGTGGCTTGGAAGAAGACATGGCACGCAAGCTTATCAGGTCTGCAGATGCCACGGAGCTGGGAGGAACAATGCATGTGATAGACAACGGAATTGAAATTCAGAATGTTCACCACAAGCTGTGCCCAAGCCCAAAAGATGAAATGTAGTCAGGATGATAATTTAAAACTGCCAGTTGATTATTTTTTAAAAATTGGTTTCCCAAGTTCCTTACAGAAGAGACCTCCTCGTTGCAGCAGTCCATTGGAAAGATATCTGGTTAATTTAGTTGACCTCCAGCTTCACATGTGCTAATGGTTTCAAGTTTCTGCCTAAATAAGCTCATCCAGTTCAGGCGGTATTGAATGGAGACATTCAGATATGTGCTTTTGAAATTGTGTTCCAAGAAATATTAGAAACCCAAGGTTTTAGTAAGTGTTCAATGACATAAAAGGGGTCAGGTCCTGTGGTCAATGGTGCTTGGGAAATTCTGCGTTAAACAAAATTGCAATGCTGGCTGCTCTGCACTTATTATGGGCTGAGGTTCTCAGTAGTGGGAAGAAGGATCTGTAGATAGCAAGTATTTCAAATGTATTTGAACTCAAAACTGTCTCTGCCAAACATCTCCCTGGGAAGCTAATTTGGGAGTGCAGACTGAAAATTTTGGAAGTGACAGACCCCTGTACTCTGTGTCATGCAGTTGCATCTGTGGGAGGGCACCCCAGTCTTGGTGCCACATTTCAGAAAGATGCTGGCAAAGCATGGTGTGTAGAAGAGGGAGGTGGGGGTTGAGAAACCAAAGCATCGGGGAACAGTTGGAGAAATGTTTAGATGTTTAGAGTGGAGGGGAGAAGTCCAAGAGGGGACAAGAACCTGTTTATGCTTTTCTGAAGGTGGAACAAGGACTGGTGAGCAAATTTTACAGGAGTTTCCTTTGGAATTTCTAACTTGGCGCCAACCATCTATGTGAAAAGCTGAGCTCCCGTAACAGACAGGACATCCATCAGGATGGCTGAGGATGTCTCCCAGTGTGGGTGGGAGCTTGAACAAGTTTCGTTTTCAGACTGGGAAGTTCATGACTCTGTGGTCCTCCACGCCCCCCCATGCCTCCCCCCGCCCCCGGCCCCGCCCCAGCACAAAGGGCCATGTTTGTCTAACTCACTGTCTAAGCAAAACCAGAATGTTCTCTGCAGGGTTGTACTGTGTTCCTTGGGGGAAGGAATCCTTCTCTCTCTGTCTCCACGGCTCTTCCCACCCCCAGCGTGAACAGTGGTCTTGGGAACCTTTGACAGGCCTGGACAGCAGGCCTGGACAGCACTGCCTCTCCTTGTTCAGAAAAGGGCCATGTAGTTCCCAGCCCAGCCCCACACAAAATCTTTCTTTTCCTTACAGGCCTTGGGAGCAAACCACCTCTCTTCAGCCTCGAAGCCTGCCAGGGGATCCTGGCCCTACTGGATGTATCTTTTTAGGTTTGGGGGAGGATGGATTCTGCTGTTTGAGAGCTTTGCCCTTAAGCCAGGCTGCCTGGGGTTGAATCCCAGCGCTCTGACTTACTGTGATATTAAAACCTATTTTATTGGATTAGTTTGCAAATGCAAATTAGAAAACCCATGGAAGGGACTTAGGACAGAACTGTCATTGAGTAAGTGATCCATATTATTATCTATAACAATAAGCTTTTTTCCTGACAATGAGGATGAGGGTGGTGGTTAATAACAGCTCTCCGGTTACAAGAAGCTTTTACAAGAGCCTCAGGGTCCTGAGTTTTCCATCCAGTGATGGGGCAGTGACTGTCTCTATGTATAGATCAGGAAATGAGAGCTCAGGAAATTCAGTGATGTGCTGAGAACTTAGCTTTTCTCGTTCTCCACCCTGTGATTTTTCTAGCAAACCCTCTGCCTTCCTAAATTGCCGGCGTAATCTGAATTTAATAATCCACGCTACAGAGAGGCATACAGAATGGATGGCGTGAGGGGAACTGCCCGGATAAACAATGTTTGCAGAAGCTTTGCGGAGGACAGGTGTGGAGGTGTTGGGACAGATGCTGACCTTGTCATCAGCTATATGAACTTGGACAAGATCATACTCGCTGAGCCCACATTTCATTGTCCATAACAGGGGGAATTAATATCTATGCCACCCAGCAGGTGAAATGAAGTATATAGCTCAGTACCAGGCCCACCCTCAGGGCTCAGAGAGGTGGCATGTGGTGGTATTTTTGACCCAGTCTCTCTGATGCAGGGGTACTTGAACATGGTCTATAGACCAACCATTAAGCCTTTAGCTTTTCATAAAGTGACTAAATATAACGGGCATCCTCAGCCACCCTGCACCTGCTGACTCCTTCCACACGTTGGTTTTGCCGACAATGAAAGAGTTACTGTTTTTATTTAAATTGCATCCAGGTGGCCATGTCAGGATACCCTGCCTCATAAATGGTAGCTGTTGTCATGACCATCATCACCGCCATCCTCTCCTCCCAGCGCTGCTGTGTTCCAGGTCATTCTGTCCTCTCCTGGCCAGGGCGAGGGAACCGTGGGCTGGACGGAGCAGCCGGGGGAGGCCAACTGGGGATGTGTGACGTTGAATGGGGCCGTCCCAGGTTGCACGCTGCTCTGTGAAGGGCCCATCACTGCCTCTAGAGGTGTGGGTGAAACTCCCCTGGTAGCCATGACCTTAACCCTGCATCAGCTTAATGCATCTGGCACCGTGAGTATCCAGGAATTCAGGCACCTGTGGAAACAGCTGATGTTCTATCAGGTAAGAACAAGTGTTCAGACTGCCTCCCATGGGATGGAGTAGAAATTGCAATTCTGCAAAGCTGTCTAAGTTACTTCTCTCCCTTTCAGCCCTTTCTACCCAACCACTTACTCAACTTAGCTAATGGCCTTTTAGTGATTCCTTCTTTCTCTCCTGGCCTGTTGCCATAGACTTCTGAGCATCCAAAGCACACAGCTGATCATGTTGCTTCCTTACTACAAGCTTTTTTTGAGACTCCCCGTGGCCTTCCGATCAAGGCATGGCATTTAGAGTCCTTCATAAATCCGTTCCCTCCTATTTTCCAAGCATTACTCACAATTCTCCTGAGTCATAAAGTTGGAAGCCCTTCAGAATTTGGATAATACGATTGGATTAAACCCATTTACCCATACCTGGGCTGTCCATCCCCTGGGATAGAAAGACCACCCCCTCTCACAAGCATTAAGGGGGACTGGGAGAAGGGGTGGGACCCTGGCATGACCGCTGCCCCCCCCTTCTTATCCAGTAGCCAACCTGCAGGTGGAGCCTCATGCTCAATAGAATTCCTGTTGTGCAGGAATTCCTGTTGTGGCTCAGCAGTAATGAACCTGACTAGTATCCATGAGGAAGAGGGTTCGATCCCTGGCCTTGCTCGATGGGTTAAGGATCCAGTGATGCTGTGAGCTGTGGTGTAGGTCACAGACACAGATCGGTTCTGGTGTTTCTGTGTTGTGGCATTAGCTGGCAGCTACAGCTCGGATTTGACTCCTAGCCTGGGAACTTCCCTATTCTGCAGGTGTGGCCTTAAAAAGACAAAAAAAAAAAAAAAAGTCTGGCAGCTTTGACACTGGGGCTTGAGGGACCCTTAGGCAGAGCCTGGAAATGCCTGGCTTCCTTAGCCTTTGTGTGGGTTCTTTACAGAAGGTTTTCCATAAGCAAGACACTCACCGGTCAGGATCCCTGAACTGGGCCCAGCTGCAAGCTGCCATGAGGGAGGCAGGTAGGCGTGGAGGTGCGGTGGGGGTAGGGGGGAGCTGGTGCTGTGGGGCGGGTACAGAGGCCCCAAAATGAGGATCTGCAAACAACTAAAATATTTATAATGATCGCTCTAATCACAGCTAACATTTATTGAGGGTTGGCACATCCACACTTCCATTTAATCTTCGCCAACACCCTGTTATAATCCCCACCTTATAGAGGAAGAAATTGGAGCTCAGAGAAGTTAAACAACTTACCTGGGGCTTAAATCCAGGACTCCCAGGCTCCAAAGCAGATGCCCTTGACCACTAAGCAGGCTGTCTCCTGCCTTGAAGGACAGTAACCCACTTGATAGAAAGATCCTCATGCTGGTTGCCTAGGGGATGGGGATGGAGACTGGAGATAAAATAAAATTAATATGCTAAGTAATTAAACAGTTCATGGCGAAGCCTGTAAAAAAAAAAAAAATATCCCATGCTCTTAGGATTCAGGTCTCAGAAGCAAAGGAACTGTTTAGGAGCCTCAGGTGGGAGGGGACCTGGGTGCGAGGTCCCCAGCACCCACGGTGGGAGCCTGTGTCCAATGCAGGAATCGTGCTCAGTGGCAACATCAGCCAGCTGATGCTCATCCGCTACGGCGGCCCTGACCTCCAGATGGACTTCGTCAGCTTTGTCCACTTGATGCTGCGTGTGGAGAACATGGAGGGTGAGCTGGCTGGGAGGGAGTGGATTGCCCCCTTGTCCTCAGTTCCAGCGGATGCTGGCCAGGCGCCTGGGAACCCTGGATGCATCTACGGCACCTAATTTCTGCCCTACCTATTCCAGGGCTAAGGGTGGAGGCGGCTTGTTTAGAATAAGTGGGCCACATGTGGTTGCCCAGAGGTTGAAACTGGCTTCCCTGGTGAGGGGATTTATGGGAGGAACTGGTCCCTAATGTTTCCAGCTCACACACACACACACACACACACACACACACACACCCCACACACATGTCAGCTGCCTTCCGTTCTGCTGCATTTTCACAGGTGTCTTCCAAAACTTGACCCAAGATGGCAGAGGGATATACCTCCGGAAGCCAGAGGTAAGACCTTCTCCACGAGGTTGACGCGTCATCTTCGGGAGCAGTGGCCACTGCGGGTCCAGGGTCTGATGAAGGAGGAGGGTCCTGGGGGCCCTTTGTTCCGCTGCGTTGAGGAGGCAGCACTGTCTTCATTGCACTCTTTTAGTCACACATCAAATGTTTCCAGGCCCCGCTGGGTGCCAGCCACCTGTGAAGGGGACAGGAAGCCGACTCTGTGTACCCAAGAGCTGTGATCATGCTGTGCGGTGTGACAGCAGTCCTTGTTTAGTTCTGCAGTCCTGTGGCGGGGTTGGGGAGGGGGCAGGCAGTCCACGGGTCTCAGCTGGCTCACGCAGCGATGGGCCAGCTGAGCTTTGCTGGGGCCCCTTCCCTGAGGATGCTCTGGCCAGGCCTGCCCTTCTCAGCACAATGGCAGAAGCACAGGGGAGCTGCTTAAACACACAAGGTCTCTGACACCAGGGCTCCCATCTGGCAAACGTTGCCTCGCAACTCATTCTCCTGCCCAAGGCAAGCCACACGGCCAAGGCCACCTCCTCTCTGTCATGGGAGGAACCTTATCGTCACTTGCAGAGGGCGTGCACACAGAGAGGAGTGGAGACCTGGGCCAGCAATGAGCTCAGACCATCATAGGAGCACTGGTCTAGATAGAACCTTCCACAAAAACCTTTCAGGAGGAGGTAACCTCGAAGTTGTCACCTCCAAGATGAGAAAAAGTCAGCCAGGCAGAGTAGAGAGTAGAAAAGGCCCCCCTGGAGGGAACAGCATATGTGCTTCGGGCTGGAATGTAGCAGGTATGGAAACCAGCTCAAGAGGAGTCTGAGGAGGTCATATCAGATCAGGTAAGACGTGCAGGCCATAAATAAACCTCCTTTCCCAGGTGGCAGGGATTCTAGCCTTGTCTCTGTGCCCTCCTCCTGAATCTCTGACAAAGCCCTGCACACAGTAGGTGTTGACTAGCTACTGCTACACAGTAAGTGTTTGTTGAATGAACGAGGTGATAGGCTGAGGAGAAAACCACACTGAGTCTGACACTGATGGTCTTCCCTGACCATCCAAGCTGCATGGACTTGTTGAGCACCTGCTATGGGCAGGTGGGGTGCCAGGTGGTGTTCGCTGTGCAGACATTGGACCCTGGAGTTGAACGACGCACCCTTTCTTTCTAAAACACGTCCTCTGTTTGGGCTGCTTAGAGAGGGACTAGGAAGAGCTGGGGTTTCTTCTGTGACCTCAGATGTCCATTTTATCGACTACCCTTCTGAGATATAGGGACCCTCAGCATGTTCTACCCTCAGTCCCTCCCGTATTTGAGTGGGAAGGTGGGATGAAGCCAGAGGGGCAATGGTGGGAATCTTTGGAGCTCCTTCCCAGGGTCACCTTCTGATCCCAAGTAATCCTTCCACAGCAGCAGACTCAGAGCTGAGAGAGCAGGACATCAATGTGGCCATTGACACAGGACAGCCCACTGCCTGACCAGGCTCCTAAAAGAACTGGATTGAGAGCCAGACTGAAGCCTTAGCACTCCTTGTTACCACATGTGGGGCTGTCAGCAAATCACGTTACGTCTCTGGGCCTCCATGTCCCTATGGGTGAAGTGAGCCAGCTGGGCGAGGTGGTCTCTAAGATCCTCTCCTGCTCTGACCACCCCTGGTTCCTTGAGGAAATCCTCAAGGCCGTCCAAGGAGGTCTACAGGGAGTGGCAGCCAATTTGTCAGAATTTCACTCTGGGGTTTTCTCTGACACCACTGATAACTTCATCAACATCATCTTCATCCTCACCAGCCATCGGTGTCACCATTTTTATGTCATTTCCCCTGTATGAGATAGAGGGACTGCTCATCACACCCACATAAAACTGTCTGACAAATGGGCCCATAAATGTGAACGTGTAGAATCTGCTCTAGTGGATTTCTGCTACCCAGTCAGTCCACGTACCTGCACAGTGTTGTTCTGAAGAGGCCAAATTGAATTCATGGGGGAAAATTGCATTGAGAATTGAATATGGAATCAGCTGTATCTTGGCTATCATCATTCACGGGCACCGTGAGAAGTCAAGGTTGATTATATTTCAGGTTGATTTATACTTACTCCCAGATGGCGTGGTCCCTCTGGTTAAATCATCCATTACTGTCCTGTCGCTATGGCTTCCTAGGAGTGAGGGGGAGGAGGCCCCAAGTCCTGTGTCAGGCTCTAGGACCTGGTGACTGAGACATGGAGCACCTTTAACTGAATGCCGGGGATGGGTCTGAGGAGACCAGAATTTTCTTCCCCTTTATTTCAGTGGCTGATGATGAGTCTATACTCCTGAGAAGGCTGGAGGCTCATCGGCGCTCACTGAGGACTCCACATACTGCCCAAGGGTGGCCTTGGGCTGAGACCAGTCATACTCAACTCACCTATAGTTCTTCAGGACCACATCTCCCGCCATCACCTTCTCATCTGCAGAGCCTTCTCTTCTGCAGATCTCCCCTTTGGATGGCCAGCCTGCAGAAAGGGAAGGAAGGTCATAAAGACTGATTGCCTCGGACTTGTGACGACCAGCTCTCTTTCCTTGTGACCACAGTTTTGTCACAAGCAGAGATGTGGCCTAAGCAATTTGACTCTGGGGTTTGTGTACTTACCTTCATGCAATACCGCCTCCATGGGTGTCCAACTTCAATGACCTTGGACATGCCAAGTGTCACCCCATTTAGGCTTATGGTCTAGGTTTCAAGATCTGAAGATGGAACGATATGTTCGTAGACATCTGTACCCACATCTATAAATTGGTTTAGGCATAGGTTTAATTTTAACTGTCTAGGGAGTGGAATGGGGATAGATTGAGCTTCCAAGAATACAGAAAATAGAATTGGTAGATCCAGTTGGGATGGGCTGGCTCTGTCATCTGAGGCACTGGGTGATCTTCTGCTAACAATAATCCCCAGGTGATTGGGTCTGGGGGGGTGTTTCCAGTGGATTTAAAACATTAGACTTCTTAAGGGCTTTCTGTATATGTTGGGTGTCCATCTGTTTACCTGACCTATGGACTATCAGATCTACATCAAAGAAGAGCAGCAAATTCATGCTACATCATAGAGCTAATCAGTGATGGTTGGTATATCTGATTCTTTAAACAACATTGATACCTCATTTTCTTGGCATCCCTACCAACCCAGAGCCAATGTAGGAAGCCAGAACCTGCACAGTGCATTTTACCCGTAAGTTAGCAACCCAGAGCCATTCGTTAAAATTCTATTTATTATTAATTTACAAATGACTCTAACAAACATGACTATCTGGTTTCCAGGTCTACAGCAGACTAGAGGAGGCTGGATGAGGGGATAAAAGGGTGTCCATTGGCAGAACTAAAGGGAAGTCAACAGCCTGGTGGACAGTGTAGTAGAAGGTGGGAGTGCTTTCAGAGCATGGCTCAAGGAAGTAGAAAAGCAGTTTATTTAGAAAAACCGTTATTTATTCCAAATGACAGAATGTAAAATGGTTGGTCATAAAGTGCCATACACGCTAATATCTGAGATACTGATTTTGTAAATTATGATCATAACATTGTTAGTCTTTGAAAGCTTTTCATGTCTATTTATTTATCAGTGTCTCTGCCTTTAGACTCTGCCATGTAAATATTTGGTTTAATTAAATAGTTATTTCTTTCCTCTGTGAAGACAGCTTTGCAGATTTGGGGGGTGACGGTACCATTTTCCCATTCATGATACTTGAATCCCAGTGTGATGGTTTTGCTTCGTGTAGATGGGATCTACACCCAAGTTAATGACCTAGATTTGGTGTCGTGATCATTTTGCAGTGTATACAGATATCAAATCATCATGCTGTAAACCTGAAAAAAAGGCCGACAGAGCACACCCTCCCCCCATTTGGCTTCTTGGCTGTGGTCTGAGCTGCTCTCCTGTCACTCATGTGTTGTGTTACCCTCACTGCCCTGAGTTTAAGTATCACTGTGGCAACTCACAGATGCCCTGTGCCCTGCCGGCCTCTGCCCCCACCGATTCCCTCTGTGCCCCCCCAAGCTGAGCACTGGAGATGGGGGACATGTCTCCTCTCCATCTTCTGTCACTCCAGGACAGAAGTGACGGGGGGGGGCAAGTAAAGATCTAGGACAGGACAGACTGTTCAAGGGTCAAGATGAAGTCATGCTGAAAGTCTGAGTGGTAGGAACCAGCGATTTCCAGAAGTCCAAAGCCAAAAGCTTATCATGACCAAGACAGGTTGGAAGTGTGTATTCCAGAAGCCCAGCAACAGAGGAGCAAGGAGTTGGCCCTCAGGTGCCAAGGCAGGTGAGGTCATGGAGTCCAGAAGTTTGTCCAGAGGTCCAGCTCAAGCAGGCAGAGCATGCTGGGGGTGTGTGGGGGGTGGTGTCCTAAGCTTTCAAGTCTCAGGGAAAAAGGACTCTGAGAAAAATAAAGGGACAGTGCAAGAGGGGATTAAAATACCTGCCCCTTCTTTATCCATGGTTTTCCTTTTCCCCTTCTCTCATGTTTGGTATAAAAACTCAGTCACCGAAGAGAACCTTCCAGATTCCAGTTAAGGCCCAGGGCTTGGCAGTCAGCATCTGACTGTTCTGCTCTCCTGCTGTTGTCACGCTGGGTTAGAGAAATGACTTTAGCCTCCAGGATTTCCAAGCTGATGTTTCCCCAATGAAATATACGTTATTTATTTATAATGGAAAAAATTGAGCTTTGTGGGTCATGGGTTGGTGAAAGGGGGCCAGCTCTGCCTGGCTTTGTGGAGGAACAAGCTGTGTGTCCAGCTCTTGGGGAGCTCTGGAGCCCTCTGGGGTCACCATCCTTAGAGGCTGGTCCTGGGGACTGAGGGCTGCAAAATCCAACAGGAAGGAAAGTGGAGAAGTTGGGCAGGAACATTCTAGCTGTGTGACATTGGCCCTCAGGTGACTCATTTGTAAAATAGACCCCAAATGTCTACATCACTGGGTCATTATGAAGATTAAATAATGCTGGTGTGCTGCAGGCACTCGGTAAATGAAGCTTCTCTTTTTTCCCTCGGGCAATACAGTATTTTTTACAACTATTGTTATTTCTTTTGCTTTTGTTTTTAAAATGCCATCACTCATAGTGACTGCTCTTCTGAAAGGCCTGAGATGTCATACTCCATTTTGACTTTCCTCTTCCTCCTCCGTATCCCCTTTCTGAACATGTCACCACTGCCTTGAAGTGTGGCCTCAGGAAGGGTGCTTCAGGGTCCAGTGCCAGGGACCCAGCTCCAGGGACTTTGGCAAAAGGAGTCATCTTGTTATTAAAGCTCCTCTTAAGTCAGAAAGGGACTCTGCCCTCTGCTTACCTTGAACCTCAGAAGCAGGAGAAAGTTTACTCATCAGGGCCCCAGGTTGTCCACCAGAGGTTTTCTGGACCACAGACAAAGCACCTTCTGGAGACTGTGCTGACCAGCCGTTGCTCCAGACACTTCTTGGCAATTTAGACATGACCTAGAATTGACCTGACACTAGCAGTGAGAAGGCATGGCAACCACACAGGCATGACAAGGATGCAGTTACTCTCCATTAGACCCATGTCCTAGCCATGATGCTCTATGCTGATTGGCTTAGCTGGTTAACTCAGCCAGTTTGCACATGGTTCTGATGCAGCCCTGGTGTGGTGAGGCCAGCTGGGCAGTGAGAGTTCATCTCATCCACCTGCACAACTATCCAGCCCTTCAAACATTCACCTGCCTGTCAGAAGATGTGTGTCAACCTCCTGCAATGCATCAGGCACTGTTCTAGGCACTGGGGACACCGTCACATCTCCCGGGGGCCACAGCTGACTGACAGGTGGTCTGAGGTGCCCTGTGATGAGGGTGCACAGAGTGCCGTGGAAACCTGGGGGACAGGTGCCCAGGCCAACCTGAGAGGGTCAGGAAGCTTCCCAGGAGGTGATGCTTAACCACCTTAAAGGATAAAGGCACTAGATAAGACAATGAAGCGAGAACAATGAAGTTCCAGATAGAGGGTCCTGGACCAGGGGAAAAGAGATGCAGAAGCAGGGAATGGAATGAAGTGTTTGGAGAACAATGAGGTTCCAGATAGAGGGTCCTGGACCAGGGGAAAAAAGATGCAGAAGCAGGGAAGGGAATGAAGTGTTTAGAGAACACATGGTCCCCAAGGAGGAGCAGAGCTTAGCAGAGTGAGCAAGAGAGCAAGGTTGCACAGGTGGAGTGGGTGAGGGGCCCGTTCTTGAGGGGCAGAGGCTATAGCCAAGGCCTTCAAGATTCATCATGAGATGCTCATGCCCTTCCTCCCACCTGTCATCAGCAGGGTGCAGGCGGGGAACTCAGAGTCTGAAGAACTGAGTTCAAATCCCTGCTTTCGCTCAAGGGACCTGGATCAAGTAACTTTACCTTTCTGAGTCTCTGTAGCTTCATGGAAAGGCCCATGAGAACTGTCTTAACCTCACAGGGTGAGTTTCATGGGACAGAATATGAGTGTGTCTGGCGTTTGGCTGTGAACTTAAAAGATGTGAACTCAACCTGGTTTCTTCCTTTCCACACTGAGGTGTGTACTGAGGCTGTGCTGGCACCAGATGGCGCTCTGGCCCCACACAAAGACTCCTTTCAGAGCTCAGGACTGCAGGTGACAGTTTCAGCCCCCAGCCTGGGAAACCCAGGCTGATTTATGGTCCTGCGAACCTGACTCTGCTCAAAAGACCATTTTCAGCCCCACATGGACTCACCCTCCTTTTCCTGCTTCCTTTTCTGCTTAGGTTTTCGCTGATGCACTGTATTTGATTTTAGACAGCTTATTTGTTTCTGAAAAAAGCAAAACTCTGTCATTAAGCCCTTGTTTCAAATACATCTCTTTGATGTGGTACCCAGTGCACTCACCCTGTACCCCAGCACCTGGCTTCGGGCCTCGTTTGGTATTTATTGTATGAATGAATGACTTTTGAAGGCATTCAGATGACTCCTGTCATTTAAAAAGTCAACATCTATTTGAGTTTTTCACTGAAAATATTAGTAGGTAAGGTTTGCTTAGGGACATATGACTTTCCTCTCACAGGGTCCCTGTGATGTTGCAGAAGGTACAGTTTGACTCTGATGTCAAGCGCTGTGCCCTGACCAAGGGCCAGTTCCAACCACCTTTGAAAATCTCATTGGGCTCTCTCTGAAGACATTCTTCATATTTTGACTGTCCAGGGCCTGGAGCATCCTTTTCTCTTACACATTCAGAATTCCTGCTCCCAGGGGGCTTAGCCAGTTGAATGAAGTTCCAGAAACTTTTGCTTTCAAGGTGCTGGTGGTCATGCAGGCTCTGTGAGCAGTGGCAGAGGGTGGGGCCTGGGCCTGAAGCCTGGCTGTTTAGTCCTTATCTCCATCCTAAGCCTCCACTCCTACCGCTTCTCCTGCTCACAGAGGAAAATGAGGCCAGAGTCCTGCAGCCCAAGCAGGCAGGGTGGGTGGTGGAAGGAGCAGGCCTCACTTTGGCAGGGAGTCTGGGTGTTTTTGGTTCTCCTGAAATGCTGTCCCTGGGGCCTTAGATGGGTTCCCTAACTCCTCAGTTCAACTATTTACAAAATTATGTGTGTCATCGGAGGAGGCTGGACTGTATAACTTCTACATCTGCCTCTGGCTAGAGATAAATGTGCCAAGAGCATAGGGTTGGGCTTAAAAAAAAAAGATGCCTGCTTGAGTCAAGCTCCACCATTTGCTAGTGTAAGTTGCCAGTGTATCTGTGCGCTGGAGGATGGCGTGGATGACATGTGATCACGTAGGTGAGATGCTCAGCACAGAGCCAGGCCTCTGCTGTGCGTGGTTTGCTGTGGACCCCTAGCAAGGGCCTGTCTCCACTTCCAGTGGCCCCAGGATTCCACTAGGGAAGAAGCTCAGTGGTTTCTGAACCAGGGTAAAGCACTGGGCCCTCGGCGCTGGTACCTGCAACCCAAGATACGGTTCTGCCCGGAGAACATTGACTTCAGGACTTTTACACAAAGGACTCGTTTCCCACTCATTTTCATTTTGGCCAAATGAAAGGATCAAATCGATCTTTGTCTTTGTTTTGACTTCCCACTGGCCTCACAGCAAGCCTCCCCCAAGAGGGAGGTCACCAGCTTGACTTTCTACTCACCCAGCTAGGGGACCGATTTGGTCATCAGCCCTTACAAGAGAGGCAGCCCTCCCGAGGCTGAGGCAGCTTGGGGCTTGGGCAGAGGGGGTGGGCCAGGCTGCAGCCCCGGACGGCCCCTCTGCTCTCTCACCCTCCTCAGGCCGCAGGCAAGGCTGGGCTGGTGCAAACCCTCCCACCTATTCTGCATGGTTCAGGGTTCCCTGGGTACAGCTTGGATGGTTGACTTAGAATATTCTTTCCCTGGTCTTTGGCTTCCTTTGACTGCTGGAGCATTCATCCTGGCTGGGTTTAATGCCAGGAGGGCCGGGGTATCCTCAGGGTGCAGAAACATTTCCCCTAAAGCTGCCCCTGCCCCTGGGTGGGGGAGGAGCTTCTGGAGGAGGGAGCTGCAGAGAGTCCTCCTGTGAATTCTAATAGATGTGAGCAGAGTTAGCTGCTTATCTGCATTTCTAGGGGTTAGAATGGACCAGATGGCTTTGCCAATGGGTGGCTGATGGAAGACTGGGTGCCTCAGGGTCCTGCCCAGAAAGTGGCCCGGGAGATTGTTGCAGGAACCTGCTTGTTGCTGCCTGAGTGCTTGCGTGTCCGACACCCAGGCTTCCAGAACCGGTTTCCTCAGAGCAGGCTCTGCCGGGCTGTGAGTCTCAGGAGCTGAGGGGAGAGGTCTGAAATCTGCAAGTTCTGCTGTGAAAGGTGAGGTCCTTAAGGGAGTGAGAAAGACCCAGAGGTCAGCTGGGGGCTGGGAAAATGGGCAACACACTTGATCAGAAGCCAGAAGACATGAACCTATGTCTCCTCTGCCACCAACTGGGTGTGAGGTTGTGTGGCCTTAGGAAAGTCACTGAACGCCTCCGAGTATCTGTGCGGTCATCTTCTGGTTTGAGACGGTGACCCCTGCCTCCCAGGATGGTGGCAAAGATTAAATAAGATTGTGAGAGTGAGAGGGCTTTGCAAATCCCAAAGTGGGGGTTTGTAGTGGGGGTTGCTCTTCTGGTGGCTGGACCTGGAGTCGTGTGCATTTGCTGGATTATCTGAAAATATTTGATCCTGCTCTAGAAAATAGAAACAATCAAATAAGGAGGAGAGATAAAACTAAATGTAGAAGCACATGGGTCCAGAGACATGTTAGACATAGATAAGAAGAGTGAACCGTGGCGTGAACACTGATAGGAAGGGATGGAGGAGCTGAGTAGGCTCTGAATATTCATGACTCACACTAAATATACATGAGGCACGTGAAGCATCAAATATTCAGGATACATCAAACATACACGAGCCCCCGAGGCACCCAGTCTTCCATTAGCCGCCCATTGGTGACACCCATCTGGTCCCATTCTAGCCCCTAGAGATGCAGATAAGCAGCCAAAGCTTTCAGCTGACTAATTACTGAGCTGCAGCTGTGCCCCCCGGCCCTGCCCCCACCCCCTTCTCGCTGATAGAGCACCTGTGTTGGTCGGGCCCAGAACCTTCTGTCTTTTGGGTTCCTGCTCCAGCCTCAATTCCGGAGCTTATGACCACACCATCAGCGGGAAAGGCTGATGCGGCCGAGGAACAGGACACACGAGTTTTCAGAGCCCGAAATTCAGTGGTGTGGTCCTTCCATGGTATTCTAAGTGTGTTCACTGCCCCCTCTTCCCCGCCTTGCTTTTTGCTGTGTTTTCGATGGATTCAATCAACCATGTGATCTGAGGCTCTTGCTTTGGTCTGCCCGCTCTTCTGTTTGGTGACTCTGGGGCAGAGCTGGAGGCCACCCTTGAAGCAAGGTAATTCCCCAAGGACACCTGGGGCTAGAATGGGGGCAGGGTGTGCTGGGGGAGGACCGTGTGCTTCCAACCCTCTAGCTCAGCTGCTGAGATGTGGTGTCTATGTGCCTGGTGGATGCAGGGGGCCCCTCAGGACCCCCCTTCCCCAGCAGCCCTTGTCAGGTGGGCCAGCTCTCACACAGAGTGTGATGGGGACAGGGGCAGCTTGGGGACAGGCAGGGGTGTGGAGGAGGCCTCCCCAGACCCTGCGGTCCTGCCCAGTCCTCTTGGCTCAGGGGGTCCTGAGGAAGGTGTTCTGTTCATCCACCTTGTGAGAAGCAGAAGCAAATGGGGGGCACTCGGTGAACAAGGCAAGGCATCCCCTACCCCGTCTGCTCAGACTCACACCAGCAAGACCAGCCCTCTGGGTGGGGGCATTACAACCCCCTTTTTACTATCGTGGAAAGTTACATTCAGGGAGGTATTGGACTAGGGCTTCCTTTCCAGGGTTGGTCCTTGTGGAGAAAAGCATCTTACTGTACGGATATCAGTCTGGGTCCAATCAGGTAAATTGAACAGGGATGGTTCACATACTTTTAAACTATGACAGGGCTTGGAGTCATGAGAGATGGGGGAGTGAGAAGTAAAGAGAGGGCTAAATAATGTGACAATAGCAGATATAAGGGTCACCCCTATCCCTAAGTCTGAGACGGGGGAACCAAGAAAGAGCCCCCCGCTCCCCACCCAGCGCTGATCCAAGCCTTCGCAGAGAGGGCATGGCTGTGGTTCCTGCCTGGCCAAGAAGGCACTGTGGCATCATTATGGCAGGCTTGCTGGGGATCTCAACTCTGGAACTTGCTCAAGATCTACCCTCCAGAACCTGCTGGAAATCTGCCCTGCGGGGTGCCAGGGAAAGCTGGTGACAGACAGGTTGTCTCACCGGGAGCACAGGGAGCATCAGCCCTAGAAAGACAGGGCAGAACGTGGTGGGCAGCCCCTCACCCCCCATCCCGGGTGCAGAGCTGAGCTGAGCATGAATCGTTCTTCCTAAGCCAGAAGCGTCCTCGGCCTTCCTAAGACAGGGGAAAACCCAGACTACAGCAGGATGCTCAGATGCTTCTGATCCTAACAGTCCACATTTGGGAAGTTTTCCCTCCATCCCATGTCTGTATCCTACCAGCCAAAGACGGTCTCTGAGGAGCCAATTCTCACGGTTTCTCATCATTTCTTGGATATGCTCAGAACCCTCCATAATGCCTTTGCAACTTTATATGTCCTAGATCAGAAGTAATTAGGTGCTTTTTTAGACAAATAAAGTGTGTTGGAAGTCCCCTTATTAAGAGGCAGCAGGAGGCTGAGGGAGAGAAGAGGCAACTTTCAGGCTGGGCCTCTGGGGGGCTGTAGTGTAACTGGACCTTCCCAGCTCAAGACTCAGCTTGGTCAGAAACCCCAGGTCAGAGCCCAGAAGCAACCAGTTTCTGGGCAACTGGGTCCCCACGGCCATGCTCATGTCCAGTGACCAGATGCTTGTCTGCCCTTCAAGAGGCACCGCCTCTGGGAACCTGGCAAAGCAAACAAATCATTCGATGTCTAAACAGCCTTAAAGCCCAGGGAGTGAGATGAGCCTGGGCTGCTGCAGCACAGGACTTCCTAGTGATTAAATATTTGTGCTGCCAGATGCGCCCTCTCCTCGTCCCCCTGGACCGTGCTGTGCAGAGCGGTGAGCTCTGCCTTCTGACGGCGCCCTCATCAGCTGTCAATTACTTCCATCCATCTGTTTGGATGACATCATCTTCGTCTGAGCACATGGAGCGTTCCTGGCAGGCCGCGTTGTCCACGTTTACAGATCATTTTATGTTGATTGCATTTTTGAGTGGCTGCTTCCCCATGTGTGCGGGAGAGCCCGTCATCTACCAGCGCAAATACTCCCGGTCACTCCTGCAGCCCGACTTCCACGGGGGGGGAAAGAGTTCCTTTTAGACAGTTTATCCCTATCAGGAGTGCGGGTCTGATCAAAGAGATTCTCTGTGATCCCCCTTGCCCTTAAAGCACCACCTGGGTCGATTTATTTAACTAATAGCTGCTGTCGTTAATGTTACTGGGGGCCCATGGGAGCTTATAGAAATATCTTTGAGGCCAAAACCAATAGAAAATATGCAGGGGCCTCAAGCAAGGCCTACCTTTGAGTTAAGAGTTTGGGATTTTGAAACTGAAAGCTTTTCCACCCCTTACAAATAGTATTTTTTTTCTTTTGAAAGGTGAGCAAACAAATGTTGTTCATAGGCATTTAGAAATTAATTTTTAGAAAAAACAAAGGCCTTAAAGATAAACTCCAGGTCTTTATCTCCAAGTGTGATGTTCTGTCTCAGAACCTCACATTTATGAAGTTTCCTTTGGGGACTATCTGGGTGTTCCCTGCCCCTCGGTCTCCTAATGCTGGACAGGGCTCTCACTATTACAGCCCATTCATGAGGAAACTAGTCTTTAAAGGAGCTCAGTTTTGCTGCAAAACTGAGGTTTTTTTATGACTTACTTGGTTTAAAGAGTCGATTCTGGGCTCTGCGTAATTGACATGCCATAGGGGACCTGCTACCTCCTTAGTGTGTGCGACCAGTGGGCCCTCCAATCAGATCGCCTGGGGTTTCGATCACATGGCTTGCAGGGTCCCATCGATCATCCGCTTCGTTTTATCAGAGGGCTCTTTCAGGGCACGGCGTGTTCTTCTAGCTTACAGATGATTTTCTGCTGGTTGCGCATTAGAGTGGCTGCTTCTCTGGGTGTGCAATTCACCACTTACATCTGAAATTCTGGGGCCAAGACATGAAAATCCAAGTTTTCACAAGACTTACATTTTCACCAAAAAAAAAAAAAAAAATCACTAAAATGATTCTGATGTATGCCAAGATCTGATGTGTTTCAGAACCTACTAAATTCACTTTGTCAGATTTCGTTTACCCCATGCCACTTCTCTAGGACGGGACTCCAGAGACAGATTTCAAGGACATAGCAAGGTACCCATCCACTGGGCAGCAGCTGCACCAACCTCTTGGCATAAAGGAAGATGCTGAGTGGTTCGCACATTTCTGCATCCTGCCTCCTGTGCCACTTCTCCGGAGCTCCCCAACTAAAGGGATCTGAAGATGCTGAATCTGACCTGTTGGCAGCACGTGCACCTTGCTGAGAAGGGGATGAAGGGAGCGTTTGGCTTCCTGGTGCTGGCATACACACGTTAATTGTAGGGTCTTCACCTGCTTTGGTAGATAAATCGCAAACATTTCCATGGATAACTGAGTCTATCATGCAAATTGGTTTCCATCTGCTGGTCTGTTGAGAGTCATGTTCCAGAATTACAACAGTTATTTACTTATGGGCACATCAGCTTTCTTACCACCTTCTCTGTTTGAGTGAGGCCTCCAGTTGCTGCAGGAGCCCATGTGTCTGGAAGGGCTGGAGGGCTCTGCCTTTGTGGGCCTGTGGTCTGACTTTGTAGGTCCAGGAGCAGAGAAGAATCCAAATACCATCGGCCAATGAGAGGAGGACAAGGCCACGTCTTGGCTTTTTTGCACCACTAAGTCTAGGACACAGCTGGTCGAGAAAATAAGTCCCATGGAACAAATGGAAGAATATTTAGTTCTGCTTAGGATTGCTCCAGTGAGTATTCAGCAACGAAGGGTCTGGTGTGGCCTGAGAATGCTGAGGTGGCTTCCTGGAGAGGATCTTGCCCTGGGCTTGAGAAGATGGGATGGATTCCAGGTGAGGCCTCAGGTAGGAAGGCTGGGCCCAGAGCTGAGGCTGGAGGAAAGGCCTAATGAAACATGACCCCGGGCGGCGGACAGGGAGGTGGGCCTTCCGGCTTGTGTGCAGCCACAGCTCTCTGGCCCAAGTCACGTCAGGTTCGCTTACTTAGCTGCTGACAACAATGAGGGAGGGAGGAGGAGCTCTGGACTGGGGAGCTGTGGCAGGACGAATTCCAGTGGATGGCCTAGGTGACAACACCAGGAAAGATGAGCTTGGAAGAGGAGGCAGGATGAGAAGGCAATGGAAGTTCTAGAATTCCAGGGAGGGTAAATGGACATGATTGTAGGAATTTTGATCTACAGTGAAATGACAGACAGTGTTGGAGGATGAATCTGATGTGTGGTGCCGGGGAGAGGGGGAGGGAGGGTGCCTTGGGGACAGTAGTCGTCCTTTTCTGAATCTTCTGTCTCTCATCTCCCAAATATCTTTTTCACCTTGATTTTTTGAAATTGAACCCAAAAAGAATATCATCCATATTTTTATTTTCCATCCTTCAGAGATAAGGAAAATGAGACCAAGAAAAAGTGTGTCACCAGACCTTTGATCTTTTTTACTAGTAAGTCACAGAGTGTGGGTTCTCTTGGGACACGGTTGGTCACCGTTAGTTATAATTAATAACAATATTGATACCATAAGCAATTCATTCCCTACCTTCAGTGCTGCCCAGAGTCCTTGATAGAACACAGTCCTTTATCTTCAAACAGCTTCCATTCCAACAGGGAAGAATTCAAAATTTTTATCAGGCCAGGGCTGAGGAGAGTTAGTGGGTCCCAAGCTGAAGAGCCCTCTTTATTTACATGCTGCCATCTTGGTGGGAAAGGGTCCAAAATTTGAAGGGCTGGGTATCCCCAAAGTATGAGCTAGACAAAGAGGCTGCTAACAGATAAGCTAAACTTTGAACTGGATGCACTAAATAGAGTCTTTCCCACTCACTATCTAGTAGATAGAGGGCAGGATTGAGAAGGAGAGGATTGTGAGAAAGGTACGATCAGCTATAGAAAAATAAAGGAGTAGTTCTTGCTCTGTCCAGTAGTTGTAAAGTCAGTAACTTTGCAGCCTGATCCCATGAGCACAGGGAGTCTTCTAGAAGGAGTGATTTGTATGTTATTCCTTGGTACATTTATTCCATGAGTATTTGTTGAGCACCTATGTCATGCCAATAACTGTGCAAGGCTGGGTGCTCAGTGATAACTAGATCTAGGTCTTATTGTCCATATTTCACAGTCCAGTTAGAATTAACACCAGCATGGTATTCTGATGAGGGGTAAGTATAAAGGGTTATGTAAGCCCAAGGAGGGTCCATAGTCCAGAATCAGGAAAAGCTCCCAGGCAGAGGTGCTATCTTCTTACTACATTCCGACCACACTGTTCTTCCTGCAGTTGCAAATTCCTCCCCACTCCTGGCAATTTACTCTCTGTTCCCTCAGGATTGAATGCTGTTCCCTCTTCTTTTGACTGTCTCTCACTCATCTTCAAGTCTTGGCATAAACACCACTTTCTCAGAGGGGCTTCCTCTGACCTCATTCTCCCCAAATCGCAATGATGTTTCCCCTGTTATTTTTCTTTTCTACCTTCCCCATTCCGCTACAACACAAATATATTTGTATCTATGTGGATCTTTAAATAACTGTTTATTGTTTTCACTAGCATGTAAGCTTCTGAAGGTAGATTTTCTTCTACTGTGTCTGCCACACAGAGGACACTCAATATTTAATATTGGTGGGACACATGAATGAAACTACCCAACAAGGATAAGCCAAGAAGCCCTCTGGACCTCAGTTTCTTCATCTGCAAAATGGGATTTATGTACTTGCTTCAGAGGGTTTCTGGAGTGTGGTGGCCTGAGCAATGGCCCCACAGATTTTCCCACCCTAATCCTTGGAATCTGTGATTATGTGACCTTACATGGCAAAAGGGACTTTGCAGGTATGATTAAAGTAAGGACCTTGAGATGAAGGGATTACCTTGGATTATCCAGATGTGTCCAATGGAATTAGGGGGGTCCTTATAAGAGGGAGGCGGACATCAGAGGGACAGAAGATGATGTGGTAACAGAACAGAGAGAGACCTGAAGATGTTGTGTGACTGTCCTTGAAGGTACAAGAAGGGGTCACAGACCAAGGACTACAAACTGGAAGAAGCAAGAAGCAGATTCTCCCCAGGAGCCTTCACAAGGAAAGCTTCCCCCCCACCCACCCCCACCCCCTGCACACATACCCACCACCCTCCAGCCTTGCCGACACCCTGATTTAGCCCTGTAAGACTCATTTTGGACTCCTGACTTCAGAGCTGTAATAATGCTTCAGTGGAAAATAATGTTATTTTAAGCCTCTAAATGTGTAGTGATTTGTTACAGCAGCAATAGGAAACTAATACATGTAGGGGTCCAATAAGATCTTCTGTAGGAAGACTCTTGGAAAAACACAAAGCCAGAAATCATTATTAGCTTATGACAACTCACCCCTTGTTTATTCCATTTCTATGCCTTGCTATGTAAGTTCCAGCTACTATAATGAGGAGAGATGTTTGAATAATAGCCCTACACTCCAAGGAAGGGTATTTTTTCATAGTTTATAATTGCCATAGAGCTTGAAAATCTTCCAGGTCTTATAGTTCTTAATTATGCTCTCATGCATATGTATCAATTATCCAATGCTCCTACCTAGCTTGTTACTGCAAAGATATTTTAAAATATATATATTTGGAACAGTTTCCTCTGCATGCATCTCCCTCTGAAAATATCTTAGGAAATATTTCACTTCCACTGCAATAATCTGCTCCAGTTAGAACACGCTTGCCAATCTTTCCCTGCATGACGAAATTAAACCTCCTCTGTCATCTGCTGCAGCCTTGAGCTTGCTTATTCTACCTGGCAACTCTCTTCTCATACCGCCCAGGGCTTCGTTGCAGATTTGGTTCTCTGGGTTTGTGTCTGCTTTGCTGGGTATGGTCTGCAATCTGGGAAGGACCAGGGAGTGCCAGATCCAGGAGGTCATATTAAAATGGCAGTGGAGGGGGAAGACGGGGTGAGATATTTTTGCTTTGTTTGCCATTTCTTCATCTCTGCAGGGTCTGTACCTCTGGGCCATGAGTTCCAGCTGAGGTCACTGCTAGGGAGGCAGTTTATCTGCAAATCTATGACTTCACTAAATGGTAGCATGTGAATTCCTCTAGTGGCCCTTCTGGTGATTTTCGGTTCCACCTGACTCAGTTTTCCAATTTGCAAGTCAATTTTCTTCTCTCCCTGACTGCTCCCCCTGTCCTGGAGGTACCCATAGGAACGATTCCTGCTTATCTCCATTGGGAAAATCATAGTCGATCTTCATGGGGGACTTGCATCAAATGGACCAATGTCATATGGGTAGTGAGCTAATAAGAGGTGGCAGTCTGCCTCAATTTTTGACTATTATACTGAACTTAAAAAAATTATTTTGTGGAAAAGGAGATCTCATCTTTGGAACCTCTGTTTTATAACATGTGAGTTGTATCATTAGGTAAAAACTTAACACCTCCCCATCTTGGTTCCTTTATCTGTAAAATGGACATAATAATAGAAACACAGTAGTGGCGTTGGGAGGATTAAGTGGATTACTAGGAAAAATGCTTATCATATATGGGATTCCCTCCTCTGTGCCCTCACCCCATTCTCACACTTGAGAGGCATGCACACTCCTTGGTGAATCTGCTTTAAAGGAGAAGTCTGGGATCTTGGCCCAGAGAGTCAGATTCAGTTAATCTTGGGAGGAGCCTGGAGATCTGCACGTGGAGTGAGCTGCCCAGGTGACCTTGACTCAGGTGGTCTTTCGACTCTATTTGTAGAGATGTTCCACTGGGCTGTAAAGATGGTGAGCTTGGACCATGAGTATCTTGAAGGCAGTGCCGGTGTGGTATCAGTTTGTGCATAATCGCAGTGCCTGTCGCAGAGGAGATCCCTATACACATGGTCCAATGTTAAATGTGTACTTCTGCGCTCTTTCAATATTACCTGATTTATTTTTCAGGTTTTACTCCTCACTAGGCAATTAGAATACTCTGTAAGGTGTTCCTGCTGTGGCACAGTGGGTTAATTATCCAATTGCAGCAGCTCCGGTCTCTGTGGGTCAATTCCTGGCCAGGCACAGTGGATTAAAGGGTTCGGCATTGCCACAACTGTGGCATAGGTTGCAGCTGTGGCTTGGATTCAAGCCCTGGTCCAGAAACTGCCATGTGCCGTGGGTATGGCCATGAAATTGAAAAAAAAAAAAGGCTATGTAAGTTCTCTATGATGCCTTCCCTGGTTCAGGGTAACATTACCTTCCTCTTCTCTTCGTTTCGTAAAATAGGTTAACTTATACAGTTATTGCATTGGCTTGCTCAGCAAATTGCATGCTCTTGAGGGTTTTCCCCCTAATAGCTCTCAAATCCATTCCCTTCTGCCATCTGGGCCACAGTTGGCCCAGTCCCAGCTCCACCATCTTGCTTGTATTTACATTAGCCTCTTCTTTGGTCTGTCCACATCTTCCTGCCCCCTTCTAAATTGTTTTCATCTTTGTAGCCACAGGGATTCTTTGAACACAGGAGTCTGATAACATCATCCCTCTGCAACCCTTACTCACCTGCCTGCCACTTAACATCCTTTCGTGGTACTGACAAAAGCTTTGAACCTGACCTCAAAGCCTCTGGGGGGTCTAGCTGCTCCCCTTGCTTCTCCAGTTTCACTGTACATTACCATCCCCTCACCTGGGTTTTCTTGCAGTTCCTTAAATACAACACGTGGCCTCTGGCCACTGGGCCTTTGCACATGCAGTTCCCCCTTGCCTGGAGTTCTCATCTTTGCCTCTTGGTTTAAACAATTTTATTTGCAGTTCTGCGTGCAAATCTTACATCCTCAGGAAAGCCTTCAGTTGAGCCCCTCACCCCAGTTCAAATAAAATTCCTGTTATATGATCTCCTCAAACTGTTCCTTTCCCACATTGTTCTAAACTTTATTTATTTATTTATTTATTTATTTATTTATTTATTTATTTGTCTTTTTAGGGCCACACCCATGGCATAGGGAGGTTCCCAGGCTAGGAGTCCAGTCGGAGCTGTAGTTGCCAACCTACACCATAGCCAAAGCAACACAGGATCCAAGCAGTGCCTGTGGCCTTCACCACAGCTCAAGACAATGCCGGATCCTTAACCCATTGAGTGAGGCCAGAGAGCGAACCCTCGTCCTCATGGATGGTAGTTTTTTTCGTTAACTGCTAAGCCACGATGAGAACTCCTCAACTCCTTTTATAGCTGCAGGTCAGTAGTACAGATACTTGATTGTTTGTCTCCATGAGATCACGGATGTGTCTGCATTTGTTCACCTGAGTCTCCTTCCCTTTAGGATATAAGGCTTAATATACAACGGGTGCTCGGTATATATTTGGTGAATGGACAAAGGCATTAACACATGGATGAGGAGTATGTAGGTTTTACTTTAAATGGGGCTATTGTTTTGAACTCATCCGAAAAGCATTCTTTAAGTCCTAGGAATCAGAATTAGGCATTTGGTTTCTAGAAAAGTAGTCAGAATTGAAAAAAAAATGTGAAAAGTGGTTTGTGACTTAGACTTAGGAACTAGGATGATTGATTGTGTTACAACTATCTTCACTAAGTTTTGGCTCTCAAATTCTAGAAGAAAGCGGATTTTGCTGACTAAATGACTTATGAAACAGACTGGTTAGACAGATGCCTATAGAGTACTATGTCAAGGTGAGTTTGGGAGACACGTGTTTTCAATGAAGAGAAGGTGACTGAGTAGGGAAGTGGAGCGTGTGTGGGTGACAGTGGAGGTGATGATGTGGAATTTCTGGGTTGTGACCATCATATCCCGCAGACTGAATGCCATGTGGTGGTGTACCACACATGCCCTCCATCCAAACCGAGTCTAGAAATAGCATGCAAGAGGAAATGTGGCTGTGGGTGGGCAATGGGAAAGTAAAGGTCCTGGTCAGGATAAGGATGCTCCAAAGGTATAAAGAAAATGTGGAAGAACAAAAAAAAAAAACAATGCTGATTGAAGGGCAGCAGTGCCCTAAAACCCAGGGAAGTAAAAAGGCTCAGAGGATTCTGATCACAGAAGCTGCGGTTGATACAACCTGGGGTTCCTATTCCCCCCAAAATCGTCCTTTCTAGACAGTTGCTTCCAGCTCACATTGAGGAGGTTGGCCAAGACAGTCATGACTGTAGCATGCAAACTGCTCTCACCTCTTACTTCTCACGCAGTCGCTTGGACTAGAGCAGTTTCCTGAGCCAATCAAATCTCTCTCTTGAAATCTGGATGTGGAAGAGGGAGGGACTAAGAGAGTTATCTATCAGAACCTGAGCCCAAACTGCACACAGAGATGGGGTCAGAGCCAACTCCAAGGCAAGCCAAAGCTGAAATTGTGAGAGCAGAAACCACGAGTGAGGAAGCAGGTGTGCAGAGAGGAGAAACTAGCACACTCTGGAGAGAGGCTGAAGTGCAAAGAGTATTTGTGTCAGAATAACATAGAGAAGAGCTGCTTGGTTCCTGTGCTTTCTCATTTCTTAGAGCTTCTTTCTCAGAGGCTCAGCTGGGTCAGGTGACTGTATGCTCTTATCTTTCCAATAGACCCTCCTTTGAGTAGGCTAGCTTGAGTGGGTCTCTCTCCATTCTTGAGCTTCAAAAAAATGTGAGAAGCAATCAGTGATTGAACATGCAATGGAGCCAACAATTTCAACTTGAACTTGAGAGGTGCCCGGGAGGTTTCACCTTTCTTAAAGACTGGAGCCACCAGCAGAGCCTCAGAAGAAGCAAGCTGGACATAGCATGCTTGTCTGTGACTAAGATGAAAGCTGGTTCTTGCATTTATGTAGATGGTCAGCGTTCCCAGTTACTCACACTGGGCTGAGGAAGGCTCTCCTGATTGACACTTGACCTGGCATGAGTTAGACTTATGGCCTGCTAGGGTGCGAGCTCTGGGATGGGGGTTCAATGTGGAGGGCGCTCTTTGCTATCTCAGAAGAAGGTAGTGGAAATTACAGGCACAGAAGGAACCAATCTAACTCTTCCCTCTTCCTGTTCAGTGGCAGCCTGGCTTGGTAAAGGGCTTATAGTCTTTCCCCCGCTCTTCCAGATTATTTCTGAGCATTAGCACCACGTTGATGCTCTCAAAAATCACACTGGCTGCTATTCCCCTTGGACAGTGTCTCAGCCACCAACTCTAAATGCCTTCAGATGTTCAAGTCAGCAGATCAACACCCTCCTCATTGGCCATGGTGTTGTCAGCTCGTCAGCAAGTGTTTACGGCATGTCCCCTGGGTGCCATCTCTGCGCCAGGTGCTCTGTGCTCCTGGCTTATATGTGTGAAGAAAACAGTTAATTGACTGCTGGACGTGCTGTTCTGGAAGGGTTCTGATGCTTTGGTAAGCATTGCCAGGGTAACCAGACCAAGAGTCTGTTAATTAATTAATACTGCAGTGATCGCACCCCCTCCCCTGTAGCTAAAGAGAAGAGGGAACTGCCTGGGGTGCTTTCTCCTTTGTGAGGGGCAGGTGAAGGAGAAATGCAGAGGTTCAAGTGGAGTAGAGGCTCTGTCCCAATCCAGAGCTAACTGGGACAAGACATGGAGACAGCTGATGTTGGGGGGATTACGGATGAAAAAAGTTCAGCCCGTGACCAAGTGGGTGAGCAGAAGAAAAATCGTTTGAGGCTTTCTTAGGAGAGAAGGAAACCACAGCATAGAGGGTCTATCAGAGGAGAAGCTTAATTGCTGAGGTGGGGTTCAGGTTTCCTGCAGAGGTTAGCCTTCGATCAGGGCGCCTGAGAAGATCTACCTACAAGGGCTTTCGATTCATGAAGAAAGACACATCCATGTGGGCTTTGTTTAATTTTGCATGTGTATATGTAATCACAAAAAAACAATTAGAGATTGTCCAAATTCCCCCAATAATCCATGGGGAACTTGGAAATCACTAATTGGTTTTTATGATTACATGCACACATGCTAAATTAAACAAAACAGAGACTGTGCTTGTGATTTTTATTTTTTATTTTTTATTTTTTTGGCTGTGCCCATGGCCCATGGAAGTTCCCAGGCCAGAAATCAATCCCGGGACACAGCAGAGACAACACTGGGTCCTTAACCCATGGAACCACCAGGGAACTCCATGTGCCAGTAATGGTTTTTGGCATAGGGATGCCAATCCTTTCTTCCCACAGCCCTGGCTGCCTTTTGGTGCTTTGAGCCCCATCTGTAACTGAAGGTCTTTGGAATTAGGGTGGATTCCAAAGGAACTCATTTCTAGGTTAGAGAGAGCCAATCAGATCCTTTCTATCTTTGAGAATTTCACTAAGAAACTAAATTAATTGATAATTAGGTGCTTGAATGAGGGGGAGTGTTCAAAGAGACCTGTGCTAGGCTGCCATGTCTTCCCTGAGCACCCAGAAGCAGAAAACAGCCCCCGAGGGGGCCAAGGAGAATTCATTCATTCATTCACTCATTCATTCATTCATTCCTCGTTCAGAGAGATTCACTGAGCACCTCCTATGCACAATAACCTCTTCTGGACATAGGTGATGCAACAGCGACTAAAACACAGTTCCTTTCCTCACGGAGTCCACATTCTAGTGAAGTAAGGGAGAGACATAGACATAAACATACACTGTATGCTCAGACCATAATGAGCACGACGAAGGAAAAAAAGGCCACTAGGGCCGTAGAGATTGATGGGATTGGGAGCCGCTATTTTAGGTAAGGAGGACAGGAAAGGTGAAACGAGGGAACAATCTGTGTAGCTGTCTGTATGAGTGAAAGGGGTGGCTGAGAGGATTAGGGACAAGGCTTCAGGTGATCATAGAGAAATGGAGAGAGAGGTTCTTTTGAGCTCTGGCTGTCCTACTCTCCTTGGGATCTGTGAGACAGTCCGCTATAGAGCTAATGAATTACCCCTTTTGGCTTAAGACAGTTTGAGTAGCTTTCCTTTTCTTGCAGTTAACAGGTTTCAAAGTCATCTACAAATCTACAAGGTGAGTCTAAAGCAGTTGAAAGCTATCTGGAATTTCTGTCAAGGCTCCCTAGTCCGAGTAACACGCAGCTCTTTATCACCACCTGCTGCCAATATCCTTAAGGTGCAGGCGCCCTAACAAGGGCAAAAACCAGTCTGTGAGCAAAAGAGAGATTATGAATGCAACTGTTTCTTATTCCAGTTTTAGCAAATTTTGAAAACGGAAGAAATAATATTTTGGAAGTATTACAATAGTATTTATTCCTACCATTTTATCATTCCAATGTATCTAGAGGACTCCGGGAAACTTGGAGATATTAGCTGTGATTTCTTTGAGCTGAGGGCCAGAGCTGGTTCCCAGCTTGGATTTGGGTCAGACAGATAACTCTAGATGGCTCTGAGTGATTCTACTTGTCACCCTGGGCTGTGGTTTTATCCCTGACTTTCTGTTCTCCCTCTAGCTAGAGAACCAGCCAGTAAGATGGGGTCTCTCTAGAACGGTGTGGATCCCCAAGACACACAAGTACTCGGATGTCCAAAAGGAATGTAAGTAACACTGAGGCTTCAGGCTATGGCAGCGGCTGGACTTGTGTTTAAGGGAAATAGTATTTATTGGGCACTCTGATGTCAGATACTGAACATACGTTATCTTCTATCCCTAAGGAATTAACCTTATTCTGACGATGGGAAAACTGAACAGCAGAGATTAAATACCTTTCTGGATCAGTCAGATTCTGGTTTGCAAGCTCAGAAGATTACTTTGGCTGATAAAGCAGAAACAGAATACTAGAAGGCTTTGGGGAAGCTCACCGAGAACCATGGCTAGGCCTCCAGAGTATGCCTGCATGTCTGCAGAACTGGTCCGAGGAGCAAAGCACCGCCACTCTTACAGAGCACTAGCTGCCAGGATCAGGACCACTGCCATTTTTGTGCAGGTACTCTTCAACTGCTCCTGCTGTTGCTGTAAGCACCACGCCTCTTTTGTGCCTGACATTCCACTTTTCAGCTGTCATGACTCCCACTACCCTCTGCCACTTCTTTCTTGTCTCATCAGCTCCCATGTAAAAATTTGGCCAAGCGGTCTGATCAGGAGAACACAAATCTGGGCGGTAGCAGCAAGGGAGGCTAAGGAAGGAAGAATTGGAATTTTCAGCTTCTCTGAGAGGCTGTTTAGCTTCCTTCTCAGGGAGGAAATTCCCCCTAAATAGGAAGGGGTTCAGATGCAGGCAGCCAAGCAAAAGTCACATGCCCTTCAGAGCTGCCAATTTGACACGGCCAGTGAAGGCTGGAGTTGGCACTCTCTTTCCAGAGCCCACTACTTCATAGCCTTTCTTTCTATCCATCAAGTGAAAGGAGATGCTTGCTTCTAAAAATTCATTGAACAAAGTATTGAATATTTTTGTCATGTCACTAAGTGATGGGGTGCCAAGGTCAAAAGACACTGTCATTTCCCTCAAGGTGATAGCTTATCAAGCCCTCATCCTATGGTCACGGGCAGCAATGATTGATGACTAGTACATTCATTACCTTCTGTACCAGGTGCGTCGTATCTGTTTTCTCTAGTCCCTGACAACAACCCTGCAAGGAAGTATTTTTTTTTTTTGTCTTTTTTCGATTTCTTGGGCCACTCCCGCGGCATATGGAGCTTCCCAGGCTAGGGGTCGAATCGGAGCTGTAGCCACCGACCTACACCAAAGCCACAGCAACGCAGGATTCGAGCCACGTCTGCAACCTACACCACAGCTCACGGCAACGCCGGATCGTTAGCCCACTGAGCAAGGACAGGGACCAAACCTGCAACCTCATGGTTCCTAGTCAGATTCGTTAACCACTGCGCCACGACGGGAACTCCCGGAAGTATTCTTAATGTCATTTTTTTTTTCAGATGATGATGCTGACACTCAGAAAGGCTATAGAACATGCCCACATGACACAGTTAAGTAGCAGCAAATCCCAGATTCTAAAACCGGAGGTCTATCTGACCAATTCCAACCTGGGAACAGTGGAGAACAGGATTCAGTAGCTTGTTAGAAGTCTGCTACTGATGGCAGGGGCGGGATTAGAACACAGGCCTCTGATTCTGGTACTTTTGAGCTTTGTGCTGTGCCCAACTGACTTGACCCTGGCTGGGCTCATGTTCTGCTATGTGTAGGCTGGCCTGTTCCTCTTCGCCTTCATTGTTCTGCGCGTCCTTTACACAGTCTTGAGGGGTTTTGTTGTTGTTGTTCATTTGTTTGTTTTGTCTTTTTAGGGCCACTCCTGCAGCATATGGAGGTTCCCAGGCTAGGGGTCACATCAGAGCTATAGCTGCCAACCTTCACCACAGCCACAGCAATGCCGGATCCTTAACCCACTGCATGAGGCCAGGGATTGAACCTGCATCCTCATGGATGCTAGTTGGGTTCATTAACCACGAGCCATGATGGGAACTCCAGTCTTGAGGTTTTAAAATGTGCCCTTTCCAGTTCCATCTTTTTGAGGGATGGTGACCACCTCAGTTGATTCCAGAAGAAAGAGGGTGTATCACTCAAACCAGATCACCCAGAGACCCTCTGAAGGCAGGCTGGTGAGAAACAGGGCATCGGTCATCTGAGCTGGAAGGTCACCTCCCCATCTACTTTGCCTGAGGAGGGCTCATTCCTAGAGTGTGTGACTCCTTTGGGAGAGAAGCTCTAGAAGTTCACTCCCCGCCCGTGGGACTGCTGGGCTGCATGATCTCTGGACAGTCACCTGACCAACGGTGAGTTCCTTCCTGAAAGGACAAGGACAGACTGCTTTTTTAAAAACAAAGAATTGCTGTATTAATACAAAGCATTAATATGTACGCACAAACAGTAAAGCTTAAATATCTAAGTCAGAGCAAACAGATGACATTCAACATGCGCTGCGGGCAGAACACTCAAGGGAAAAGCGCCAGACTGGACTCCCACGGTGGAGAGGCGTCTGCAGAGGTGAGGAGCCCAGGACAGCCTGCTGGTGGTGATTAACTTCCTAATGAGGCAGAGGCTTCTGGAGGAAGGAACGTGCTCAGAGCCTTGGTGGAAAAGTCGTGAGTGACGTTATGAGGACATGCCTCTCTACTGGACAGGTCTGGCAGCACCGAGGGCGAGGAGGAGAGGATATTCTTAGAGAGGTCATGGGGGCCGAGAGAAAGAGCGAGACAGAACTAGAGGAACTGGTTCTTTAAGGCTCTCTCTCTCACCTCCTACCACTGGTCCAGCTTCCATCATGGTTATGAAGCCTTGGTTTTTCTTTTGCCCCTTAAAGTGCTCATGATCTGTATATAAGTGCTTAAACATTATCGTTGTTGTTTGAGCATGACTAGACCATTTCTATTCAGTTCCTGTAAATGCGAGCCCAAACCACCTCCACCCATTCCAGCTCTCACTCTCTGTCTCTCTCTGTCTCTCTCTCTCTCTCTCTCTCTCACACACACACACACACACACACACATGCACAGACACACACATGCCAGTGAAAACCTCAAGGCCATTTGCTGCACCCTGGGGATTGCTTTGTCTTTGAGAGACCAAAAAGAACAACCCATCAGCCGTCAAGGATTTTAATTATTTATTTTTAATTACACAAGCAATGCATGAATATGTTCTGGTTGTAAAAAATTCACACAATACATATAAAATTAAAGTCTTCTCCAAGTGAAGAATTTTAAATAGCTCTGGTCCTCACTTGTCAGACCGCAGCTCTGCCATGGACCAGTTTTGGGGGAATGTTGATGAACTGAGCAGGGGCTTAAGGCAACGCGGTTCTTTGTTATACAGGGAAGGATGGTGAAGCTGGAATGACTTGTGAATAAATGGGGGGGGGGGTCTCTAGCTGAACCTATCCATTCTGTTTAGAAGCAGTGGACTTTGCCAGGAGTGTGCTCTTTGATTTTTGCAGTTTCCCTTTCAAGGATTGAGGAGGAGGAGGCCTGGCTCCTGCACCTCCATAGAGATTTGCCTTTTCTCTAGCACTTGATGCTTTAAGGCAGCCAGTGTCAGAGGCAGATGCTCAGCATCCTGGCTCACCAGCTTCTCTCCAGAGGGCTGACTCCTAATCTCAGGGAGAAGAAAGAGAAGCTTCCTCACACATCCTCTGCCCCTTGTGACTTGCCCACGGAGTTTCTCAATGTTGGTTCATGCCCACCTTGAGCTTGAGGTCCTGGCAATGTTTGGCCACAGCAAGCAGGACCTGTGTCAAATATATCCCTCTCAACAACATTTTATTAGTGGGTGTTTACCTAGGACTCAATAAACCCCTGTATTCATTTGCTGCAGAACCAAAAGGAGGTGAGCAAAGGGTTTTGGAGAAGGAGTCAGAAATGCACTGAATCAAAGAGAAGAGGGATTGAAGTGAAAGGATCTTAGGGATTCAATTTAGCGCCTCACCTCACCTTATAGGTAAAGACATTGACGACCAGAGAAGTTTAGTCCAATGCTCCAAGCCCCATGGGCAGGATGAGAAGCGGCAGGAGAACCAGGATTCCCGATTCTAGACTCCCAGGTCTGTGCTCTGTCCATTACCCCAGTGCTGGAATCCAAACTGTCACTGAGATCTACCTGCAGGACCTGGGCAGGTCACAACAATTCTTGATCCCAGTTGCCTCACAGCTCACATCTACCTTAGAGGAACACGGCTAAGAGCATCAGATGAAATAGTGACTGTTAAGTGCCAGGCAAATCGCCAAGCAATTTTCAAGTACAAAAAGTGAACTGTCTTTCATTTTATTGGCAAGACAAGAATTCTTAATTAGTCAGCACCCATCACCTACCTGAATAAACATTTTTGGGAATCTGGTTGGGAACTTTTGCTTTTTAGTTCTGTTTTGCCCAAGTTCCCTAGCAACTTGGCTATGGACTGAGTGTTGTATAATCCTAGGAAATTATCTTCAATTCATTTAGGTGTGATCATGGTGTCATGGGTATGCCCAGGATGTCATTAATTCAGGGGACTATATTAATGTATCGTGATGTCTGTAATTTATTTTAAATGGGTTAGCAATTACAGACTCATGCTTTTGTATGCATACATGCATAGGACAAAATGTGAGTTTTTGGATCTTGATGGTCGGTTAGATGGGTGGTTGTAGACTCTCATTCTATCTTTATGTTTGAAAATATTTATAATAAAATGACTGGTAACACACATTTTTCAGTTGATCCTGATTTTCTCTGATGGTCTGAGCCCATTGATGTGGAGCCCATGAGCCACTGACCAATGACAATGTGTGAGTGGAAAAGCCTTTTTAATTCCCTGCTTAGTGTCTTGTTAGAATCAGAACCATTTTTCCTCAGCATTACTGGTGAAGTCCTACTTCCAGTTGCTTGTTTTGCATGTCTGAATCATCTCTAAGACACAAGCACTGAAGTAATAGGCCATTTCCAGGCAGACCTAGAGGTGATACTGACTCAACTTGAAGATACTGATGAGATCAGTGGTTCCCAAACTTAGGTGCCTAGAAACATCACCCAGAGAATTTCAGCAGGTTTAGGATGAGACAAAGGCATCTGATTTAACAGTCATCAGAATTAACACTAATATATATCTAGGTTTGGGACCCATCATTTGAACCATGATGACCATAAAGCCAAGTTCATAGGTTTGATTCCCAGCTGAAGCTATTTAACTTTGCATGAAGAAAAGTTCTGTTCCCTAATGAGATCCTGCACACCTTACCTTGTTCTACGATTTTTAATAGGGGTCCTGGAGGGGAAAAAATGAGGAAAAAATAAACCAGGACAAAGAAGGTGAATGGATCAGAGTGATTTACTATTGCAAACACAGACGTGATTTTTTTCCCTCCTTCTTATGAGACTCTGCTACATTCTAGTGTAGAGGTGGCTTCATTTTACTGGTGGGTGAGAAGAGGCCTTTATTCGTTGTTCTCTTCATTACCAAGTGTATCAACTATTTCAGGAATTGGGGATGAAAAGTTAAAAATATCTTGTAATATCAGTGAATTATAATCCAAATGAACCATACCTTTAATGAAAAACACATACCTGGCAAGCCTGAAAGAAGAAATTGAACCTGAGGCAACAGGAAAATTAACACCCTGCCCTTGCCTAACTGCCTTAACTATGAACACTTTCTGGGACTTCTTATACCACCACAAAGGAAGCTGGGAGCCGGCCTTCGGTGTAGCCCTGGTTTCTGCAGAAGGAAGCAGCCGGGTCCTTCACCAGCTCGGCACAAAACAGTTCCCTGTGTTCTTATGTAATACGTCTTTGCAGCTTAAACCTTTAATTAACCAGAGATGTCATCAAGAAAAGTTTGCCAAGGAAGAGGATGCCTGGTTTAATTAAAAAGATCTTTAATAGTTATTAAGGAAATCAATTTGGAATTCAGGCCTGAGAGCAGTGACGGGGGAAGAAATCACTGGGAGGAACTCAGCCATCTCTCTGGTAATGGATTTTAACCCTTTGATCGGCATCCCTTCCAAATCCCGAGGCCGGTGGTGCAGGGGATGGAGGGGAATGCTTATTTATCACTCATCACTTTTGAATCTACCTTCCAGATCCAAGAGGCACATCCGCCTAACACACAGAGAGCCTCACCTTTCTGGAATGCAATTATCCTGGCAATTGATGGAAAGAGGAAACCATTATAAATTGAAAATCTCCTACCTCATAAGTATAAGCTATTTTTTTTTTCCAGGAGATGCATTATTTTTCCCCGAGGATTTTTGCTTGGACTGTACATCAAGCGTCTTTCTATTACCGTGCAAACCCGCCTTCTTCGGATCAAGCCAGAAAAAGGGATTTGGCTCTTTGGAGCACAAGAGAAATATTATTTTCACTTGTCTCATGAAAATGATGACACAAAAGGTGAAATAGCCAGAGGATGGGCAAAATAAATTGTGTGGGGGAAAGTGGCAAAAGGGAAAGAGTTTTTATTTTAAAAAACAGCATTCTGCTAAAGGGGGATGATATTAATATCCTCTGCATCAGAATGCAGCCCAGTTGAGTTCAAATGCTAAGAGCACTTTTCAAATAATCTGTGTTTAATTAATATTTGTATAGCACTTAGCAAGGGAAACTGAAGACAGGTGCAGAGTGTGGCTACAAAGATGACTTTCCCATTGCTGTGCAGCTCTTTCTCAGGTGGACCGAAATGCCTCTGCCTGGAACTCTTATCAAGACTCAGTGGAAACGCACCAGAGGGGACAGACCTTTTTTGTTGTTGTTTGTTTGTTTGTTTTACTTTTTAAGGTCACACCTGTGGCTTATGGAGGTTTCCAGGCTAGGGGTTGAATCGGAGCTGCAGCTGCCAGTCTATGCCACAGCCACAGCAATTCGGGATCTGAGCCTCATCTGAGACCTACACCACAGCTCATGGCAACACCGGATCCTTAACTCACTGAGAGAGGCCAGAGATTGAACCTGCAACCTCATGGATACTAGTGGAGTTCATAACCCACTGAGCCACAACGGGAACTCCCAGACCAGATCTTTTGATGCTCAAGCCTGCATCCTAACCACCAGCTTCTACTTTCTTGAAGAGCTGGGGTCAGTCTTATATTTACTTGTATTCCTCACAGAAAATTGTCCAGAATCTGTGCTCACAATGTCTTTGTTGATTGCTTGGCTGATTACCTTGGAAACTCCTGGCTTAGTAGCCCTCAGAACGTCTCAACTCCCTGTTTCACTTGGTCTGTTGGACTTAGGGAGAGCTGTCACTTGGGAGAATTGGGGGTTCAGAGTAGACGTATTGTAAGGCAAGCTCTACTTACTCATGATGAACTTGTTGTCTTGCTGGAAATAGCTCATGTAGCTTCTCTGAGCTCCACTTTCCTTAATTACAAAAGAAGGAGCATTGAACTAGATGGTCTCCCCTTCTGACTCTAATAGAGGCTGATTCTCCATTTTCCCTTTGTCTTGTCTGGATCTCTCTGTTCTAAGTTAGCAGACTGACGGTACACAGGAAACATTTGTGGCTGAAGTACAGGTTGTAAACTGGCAAGCAGCACACTGGATCCAGTTTGCAGACCTGTTTAGTCCACCTAAATTTTGGGGTGGGGGTGGGAATTGAATTAGTTAACAGCAGTTAAAATCTAGGATATATCACATAGTTGACGTCTGCTTCTGTTGAGAGGTTGGAAAACGCTGGTACCACTTCCTCTTCATTGGCAAGGCTCAGTTAGAACTGCGTGGGCCCCACCCCTTCACACTGCAGCCTCAACAAGAAAGTTGAATGTCAGTGCCATTGTTTTCATTGTGTTTACGCTGTTGTTTCCCTGACCTCCTCCCATTTCACTCATTTATGGCCCATGGAGGTGTGTGGGTAGAGGGAGAGATGATTGGAGGAATAATCAGAGCCTGATATCAGGAACCTCCTGCCCTTTGAAGCGACATCTGTGCCAGGAACCTGGCTGCTTCCTGAGATGTGTGAGCTGCCAGGAGGATAAAATGCCTTCAGTTGAGTGGAGAGGATCAGATAGCCATCAACTGATATGGGCAACACAATTATTTCCCATTTAAAGCTCGCTTGATTTGTTCACACTGTCTCTCCCTTGAACAAATGTTTTGAATATCATTCACTCAGAACAGTGCCCCACGGGAACAATCAGGCTATCCCAAACTCGGTGCAGACACAAAAGTCCTTCAACAGCAAAGACCTTGCAGTCACCTAAGAAAATCAGTCTTCCTTTTAGCAACATCGTGGGAAGTCTTCCTGTTCATTAGAGGGGCCATCTAATCTATTGTCTAAAAGAGGAATTTCTCAAGAGTGGAAAGGGGGCACTATTAACAATTATGCCAGAAAAATAGGAATAAACCAGGATGGCCCTGAGCAAACTGGGGCGTGTAGTCGCCCTGCACAATGTGCGACATCCTCTAATGACTCGATTACAAAGTCTGCCATTGGCCGCAGCAGGTTGTCCCAGGAACCAGATCTGTCCGATTTCTGGTGCTGGGGCAGGTGTGGCTCTTCTCATAGTTGAAATTCCTGCCACTGGAGAGGACTGCCCCCCGCCCCCGACACTCTGTTTCTGTTTCTTCCAGGATCTGAGCTGTCTTGCCCCCTCCTACTTTTCACTGATGCCTCTAAACTTAAGCTTACCAAGAAGGAATGTTTCTGATTATCAGAGACAAGGCAGGTGGCTATCAGACTTGGCCGTGTGAAATTTGGGTCCTGGGGAATAAATGACATTTGTCTTTGGATCATTCCATTTCTTCTTCTGCTCCTGCTCCCCTCTTTCAGAGACTCTGCTAGGTAATTTAGGTTAAAGAATTTTCCTCTTCTTTCCCTCAAGCTAATTGGGTCACCCCCTCATGCTGCTAGAACTTTACATTTTCTATGGGGAGAGGGGTGGTCCATGGCTCAGGTCACTGCAGGACACCACCATTGAAGATCAAACCACTTTCACAACCAGCAAGAGCATATCACTGCAGCAATAGTGAGTTTTATACTTGGCATTTGGGTGAGGAACAAAGAAAGTTTGAGGGCATTTCAAATAATGAAAGAAAGGAGCAGGCTTTTGAAATGCAAAGATATAAATCCCTTTCCAGGAAGCAAATTATACAGTGGTACATAGGGAAAAAAAAAAAAAAAAAAAAAAAAAAGGAGGGGTGAGGGTGGCAGGATAGTGAAAGGAGATGTTTAATGGATAGAGAAAGATCCAGAAGGTGACTCAGATCCCTTAGATAAAGCCACCCATCTACTCGGCAAAGATAAGAGGAAAAGCCAGCCGGCTTTATTCTTTTGACAAAGATGCGCCAATGTGGCAGTGAGAGGGGGTAAGAAGGTTGGTGATAGCTCATTGTCATTTACCACACAGCCTAAACTCTTCTATCACTTACTCTATGAAAAGCCTTTGCAGGAGACCTGGAACATGCAGCCTGACAGAATCTACAGTGGCGAGGAAACGAGAGAGGAACGCAGAGGAAAAGGAGCTGATGTATTATTTACAGGTGGAGAACTTGAACAAAGCAGACTGTGGGAATGGGCCCAAAGACATGTGTCTGTACAGCTGTGGAATAAAGACACACATCTGAATTCTTGCTGCTGCTCCTTTGCTGCTGGGGACCCCTGCCAGTGCCGGGCCAGCGTGCATGCATCTCAGCGCATCGCTGTGCTCCAATCTGCCCTGCCACCGTTAGCCTTCCCTATGGCCTGGAAGGGAGAAAGCCCTCAGAGAGAGTCGTGGGCCTCTGTGGATGCGATCTCATTAGGCTGGACACAGAGGACGTCTCACTGTGGCAGCAGGTCTAATAAGCACGCAGATGGAAGACACAGAGGCACACACACCCTCTCACTGAAGTCACGCAGTGGGCAGAGGGATGCGGGGAACAGGATCCGAAAGGAACAAAAGGCTGCAGCCTCTGCAGTGAGCTGAGTGAGAGTGACAGGAGGAGAGCTGAAGGCAACCAGAAGCAAAGTGTGAAAATCCACAGCCAAAGCCGCCAGAGAGCATATGCACTGGACTTCACAGCTTCCCCCCGTTTCCAGCTTACATTGGCTCCATATGCTGCTTTACACAGCTTTCCGGGGCCATAACGGGCTTTATTCCATAGTTTTTATACTCACACGAATGACTCACATCTGCTCCAATACCCAATTCGCTCTCTAATGTCTAAGGCTGCTGGGAGAGAACAGCTTACACAGAACTTGTCAACGACAGGAGTGGCAAAAAGGGGTCCAAATTTGGGGACGAGGAAGATTACCGCCCTATACGTGAGAGCTGGAAGGGTCTTTGAGAGGACAGGACGCTAAGGATGGGGAGACAGACCCTGAGAAAAGACGAATTTGCTCCAGATGATCAAGACCAGAGGTAGATCCATTTTAGGCACCAGGATAGTCCTAATTCAGAATGTACTTATTTTGCTTATTTTCCCACCATGTTAAATCTTTTGCTGGGAGCCTTGCTTCCCTGTATAGGCTGTGATGAGAACAAAACTAACTTGGATGAATCACCAATGATAGCTAATCCCCCACTGGGATCAACTTGCTCTGCATTACCTAAGCTGGTTATTAAAATTTTTAAACATTCTTCAGAGCACGGGAGACCCCTGGATAGGCTGGAAGAGACTTAAAGGCCTGGGCCCTGCATGGAGACTCACCTGGCTTCCAGATGTTTGAAGTCCCATTTGAAAATCGATTTCAACCCTCATGGCAGCGTCTAGCATGACAACCCAGACCAATACGCCTTTTGGCTGGATCAGGGAATGACATTTGGCAAAACTGGATTCCCTTGACAGCTCTCCTAGGCCCAGGGAATCTTCTCTACTGGACCGGAGGACAAAATAGTAATTCAAGAAGCAAGTACTTTGGAAGGTGATCTGTGCTCTCCCAGGCCGCCCGGGCCCCGTATGGAGCTGCCATGGGTTATCCAGGGCCTCGGTTTCCCCAGATGCCAAACAGCACGAAGCACCTCAACAGCCTCAGCAGCAGGCAGCGTGGTGCTGCACCATCTCTAAAGCTTGGCGGTGGTGTTGTGTAACTGTCTGCCATCTGTTACTCAGAAGCAGCATCACAAAGAGCTGAGCAATGGACTACGGTGCCGCAGCTCCTGCCTGGAGCTGACAACATCTCAGCGGCTTGCCCGGGGGTTCCCTGCAGAGTGTGCCGCAGAATACTTTGCAGGCCCCAGCCTGCAGGTCCAGGGTAAGGCTCTTGGAAGAGATCCAGGAAGCTCAAGATGCTGCAGGGAGGGGTTCTCTTGCTGCTGCCCCTTCCCTCCCATAACCGTGATCTCCCTGGACCTTTGCCCAGCTAAAGTGGTGGCCAGGGAGCCTACCTCAATCTTTCAGTGTATAAAGTTCCACCAGAGGCAAATCCTGGACCATCCATCCCCAGGGTTCTGTGTGTTGATCTGAGAGCTCAGCTGAATCCTGAGGTGGGCTGGCAAGAGTGCTCAGCTCTTTGGGGCTGTATGATTTCCACCTTTGTTCCCAACCCCAAACTTCCTATCTACAGCCTGGCCAGGAACACTGTGAGGTCGTGAGAAAGGACTGCCCTGTGGCTGAAAGACAAGGTACCAAACATAGGGGCTTTCAGTAGATTCTTCCATTTTTGACTCCACTTCTTATTGGCTCCATCTTCCTGGAGAGTGAATTCTGGAGCCCTTTACACCTGTCTTACCTTTCTTTGGGTCAGGGGCTCCCTCTATGTGGAACTCTGTAGGGAGAGGCAGGGAGGATGATGGCTATAATAGTAGATGCATAACTTTAACCTCCCCAAGCAACTTGATGAGATAAGCATCTCTCAACTCAGGCTACACACATAAGATGGCACTGTTCCCCAGGGAGAGCCAGGGTTCTCTCTTCCCCTCTTCGAGGGATCAGACGATCAGGTGACACCAGCCCCTTGCATTTAGCTTTCCCAACTATTCATTCACTTGTCCAAGGAGGTAGTATCTATCGTTCCCATTTTACAGATGAGGAATCTAAGGCTCAGGGAAGGTAAAGGACTTGCCCAGGATTCACACAGCTAGTGCGGCTGATGGGGGCCAGGAGCCCCTAGTCCAGTGATATCACCTTTATTGCAGCCTAGCTGAGACCCCAATGGGACTCCAATTCAGCCTGCTCTAACCTCTAGACCCAAGTAGCTTTAATTTGCAAGAGGAAGGAGGCTGCACTTCCAAAAGGCATTTAGGGAAAGGGGCTTTTGAAAGGTAACCCAGTGCCCTCCTGCCTCCTGATGGCTTTCCAAGAACCCCATGTGGTTGACCCAACTCTGGACCATCCCACTCCCACCCCATCTTCTGCAAGCACAAAGCCCTGATCTTTACAAAGAGAGAAAACCTTTAAGAGAGATAATTGCACCTTAATTTTTAAAAGGATTTCTTTAAAGTTAAATTTAGATCAACTCAGCGTTCCATTAAGCAAAAAAAGTTGCCAGGCACCTGCAGGCAGGCAGAGAAACACCCTGGGGAGTTGGCTGAACTGGGCCTTGGCCCTGAAAGTCCAGGAGCATGACTCGCGGGTGGGGCAGCAGCGCGGCCAGCATCCCAAGGTTCCAGCGCCAGCTCCCTTAGGGAGGGTGCACAGAGGGCGGGACCGGCTTTGGACGCCACGTGCAGCCCCCGGCAGTGAGCGGGAAAGTCCTCCCAGGCACAGCTCCGCCTGGCGCCGGTTGGCCGTTGGGTCCCAGCTTGCAGCTGCGGGTGGCGGGCCTCGCGGACCCACCGTTCCCGCCCCACCCCACCCCATCCCAGGTTAGCCCCGGGGCTGCGCCCGGGGCTCGGCAAGGGGGGCCTCAGAACTGCACCCGGCGCCTCGGTGTGGGGGGGGACGATAGCGCCCCCTCTCCTAGCTCCGCTTGCTCCTGCCTGGGCTCCGGGTCGGTCAGTCTGTTGGCCCTCCCTCCCCTTTCGCTCCTTCCCCTCCCTCCTCCCTCGTGCTCCTCCTGGGGTGCCGGGCACAGCCTCGGATTCCTCCCTCCCCGCAGCTCGAGTCAGTTTCCCTCGCGGCGGCGGCCAAGGCGGCGGCGGCGGCGCGGGGAGCATCTCCGTGGCCACCGCGCTTTTCCGGCTGGAGCGGGCGTCCAGCTCGGCTGCTCCTCGGCCCTTCCCTGCCGTGCCTCGGGGCTGTGCCCCTCGGCCCTGCCTGCTTCTCTCCCAAGCAGGCGGGGCGCTTGGCAGGATCCCGCCGCCCGCCCCCCCCGCACCCCCCGGCCAGCGCTCCCCTGAGCAGGGCACTCTCGGGGACTCCTGCCCCGCCGACCCTGGCCGCCAGGGGGTGCCCCAGGGGCGTAGCGCCGAGAGGAGAAGGCAAGGGGGACCATGCGGCGCCTGCCTCGCCGCCTGGTGCTGCCGATCTTCGGAGTGCTGTGGATCACCGTGCTGCTGTTCTTCTGGGTAACCAAGAAGAAGTTGGAGGTGCCGACGGGACCTGAAGTGCAGACCCCCAAGGTACGGGGTTTGGCGGCGCAGGCGGGCGCGGGGCAGTGGTTGGCAGGAGGGCGCGCAGCTCGCGCGCGGGGTTTGCGGGCTCCCGGGAAGCCAGGGCGGGGGTCTGGGTGCTGCGAGCAGGTAACCGGCGCCGGATATGGCTACAGTATGATATTTCTGGATTCAAAAAAAGCTTAGGGGCACCCTAGTCCTCGCGCTGTGTGTAAGTGGGAGTGGGTGTGGGTGGTGGGCGAGCGCTGGCAGGCGGATCAGGGCTCTCAACTTGGACAGCGCGCCGGGATCCGGGGTCCCGGGGTCCCGGGGCGGCGGAGGCGCTGCAGTCGAGCCGCTCAGGGGGTGGCGGTCTGTGGGCGCGGCGAGAGAGTCGCCAGTGGTGGGGTCGGGTGGCAGGGCCGGCCGGTGCACCCGCGAGAAGTCTGGCGGCTGCGCTGACCTCCTTCCTTCCCGCACTGCCAGGCCCGACTAGAGGAGGCCGGGGGTGCGCCGCGCGCGCGTGTGCTGCGCGGGCGAGCGCCCTGCAGCCTCTCGGGCGGTTGGGCGGTTGCTGCTGCCCGGGCCCACCTGGCCTGTCGCCACCCCTGCTTTATAATTGTTCTCGACCCCTTCAACTGCATTGGAAGTTGAATTGAATGTGCCCTAAACATCACTAAAGAGCCTGTAAAGAGCCTCGGTATTGGTGGGGAGTTGGGGAAATGAGAATCCAAGTGGCTTTTCCAACTCCTGCCCAGTCGACTCTTGTGAGCGAGCTCTAAGGCTCTCCCTGCAGGCTCGGGCTCACCTTTAATTCAGAGCCCCCATTCCTCAGTCTCCTCTTCCACAGACCTGGCCGTGGGACACAGAAGGAGGCCAGAAGGGGGTTTCCTGACCAGCCAGGCAACATTTATGAACCCGGCCCAGAGAGGTCCTCCAGGGAATGAGAAAACGCCCTTAAGAGAAGCTTCGGGTCCCAAAGGAGAAACTGGAAAAAAAAAAAAAAAAAAAAAGTGGAGGAAGGGAGAGAGAAGGGAGGCTCCCAGTAAGTACCCTGCAGAGGACCTACTAGGTGCCAGGTACACAGTGGGTGTTTCTTCATAAGTAGTTGTGTGAATTGGGTGGAATTCTCCTTATTGCATAGATTAGGAAGCAGGTTCTGTCTTCAAGTACCTTGCCTCAGGACACTACTGATTTGAACTCTGACCTTTGATATTCAGCATCTTTCCACTCTGTCAAGTTGCCTCTGAGATCGCCTTTTAACTAAGTCTGGGCATTTATGTTTTGGAATCTTGCCAGCGCTCGATTGAATTCCATAAGCATTTATTGCCAGTCTGCCATGTACCAGGCAGTGTGCTAGGTGCTGTGGGTACAGAGATGCAGAGCTTATCCTCTGAGGGCAGAGGATTTGCTTAGGAATGAACCAGGACCATCCAGTGTGCTGAGGGCTAAGAGGACTCAGTGCATTGGGTGTCGTGGGAGCCTGGGGACTTCCTGGAGGAGGAGGAGGACATAATCAAACTACATTGAAAAGGATGAACAGTAGGTTTGCCAGTAGGTGTGGAGGGCATTTCAGGTAGAGGTTAACTGCACCACAAACAGTCTGAGAGGAATGACACAGCATGCTCTGTGAGTTTGGCACAGTCTGAGCGTCAAAGCGTGTGGCTGATGACAGGGGTGAGGCTGGGGAGATGTAGAAGGGTCCTGGTGGAAGGGCCTCATGGGTACGAGGGGACCTTGGAGGTGTACTAAGCCGGGGAGTGACGAGGTCAGACGGGTGACTTCCGACAGCCTTCATCATGCTGGATCAATTTTCTCCCTCATCTCAGACCTGCCGGTAGATCTGGAGAGCTTTTCTTCTTTTCCCTGGGTGGTTCTGCTCCTTGTGATGCAGATAATGATGCCTGCAGGGACAGGAACCCTCTCTGTGTGGCGTTGAACCTCATTACCTTAAGCTTACTTATTCCCAGTGTACACCAGGGAGCTGGGGCTGGAGATCTCCTCCCTCCTTTGTGCACTTTGTCCTTCTACCTTACCTGCCCCTTCTCATCCTGACGTGCGCTGAGCACACATTTACCGAGTGCAACCCTAGGCCAGGCTCTGCGCGAGATGTGCGGGCGGCTGTGAGCAGTAGCGGAGTCCCCGCTGTTTGGAGGGCTCTTCCAGTTCCCGGGTGAGGCAGAGTTACAAGCAAATGAGAAGTCGATGGCATGGGAGCGGTGGTCTAAGGTCAGAAGGACGGGCATCGTGCTGTGCAGTTGAGGAAGAGGGTATCTTCTACTTTTGAGCACTGGCTCTTTGTCTGAACATCTTATTCCCTTCTCCCCATTTTTCTGTATCCTTTATAACCATACATTCTTTAGACTTTACAAATCTTGATACTTAGTACTGGTCACCCTTCTTTTTTGTTAGTATATTTCTTCTTCCTGTTTTTCACCTGTAGTATGGCTTGTGTGTCTACCTAAATGTGTTGTGTGTATTTGTGGACGTATTTTGTGGCTGATGGGTGAGGACCTATCTGTGTCTTAGTGTATATGTATCTGAGGGGAGGGGTGGAGAGATAAAGAGCACGGTTTTATTCCTGTGACCGATCTATACAGGAAATTTGCATGTCAGGTCCCCAAGGAGTGCAGTTGCTTTCCAAACCTGAACTACCTGGAAAACTGGTTTAATATCCACATTTTGGAGTTTACTGCAGAGATTACGATTCTTCGGGTTTGGTAGAAGGTCCTAGAACCAATATGTCTATAAGGGCTCCCTGTGAGTCTGAAGCAGCCTATTGATGGATGGTATTTGGCAGCTAGATGAAGAATACCAAGTCTGTTGATTTTTTTGTAGTTCATTTGGCCCTGTGTAAATATGGCCGAATGATTTCATTCTTTCTGAGTTCCTCGTGGACCAGGCATGTGTGAGCATGTGCATTCATGTGAAATAGCAATAGCTAGCATGTGCATAGTGCTCTACAAATTCACAAACTCCACTTTCACATATATTAGTTCATATAATCTCCACAACCACCGCAAACCATAAGGCAGATCATACTTTTATGCAGATGAGATTGAGTAATGAGGTTCAACAATTGGCCCAACAATTGGCCATGATTATGTGGCAGCATCAGGACCAGAATGATATGGGATCATTCTGGGAACTGGCCACACAAGTGCTCCTTCCATGCCGCCAAGCCAGGTGGATGCCTAAGTCTTCACTATTGGGTGATGGGGGAGGTTAGGGATGTTTACAGCTGCATGATGTCCATCTATTTTCCAAGCCCTTCCATGGATCCTCCCTAAGTGCTGGCCTTTGGAGAGCCCCAGGGAAGTTGGTGTAATTTGTGGGGAACCCGTCTCAGAGTGCCATCCTGCCCTGTCCTTGGGGAAAGCCATGTGGGGCAGAGAAGGCTCCTCTGGCTAGACAGAGTGCCCCCTGGTGGGTGGGTCCAATGGGAGGCTGCAGTGTCACTGTGGTGGTGGCACCAAATGGTTGCAGGTGGTTGCAGCCCCATTGATTTAGGAATCATTTGCCAGGGCAGAGTTTGTTTCCTCAACAATAGAGATTCAGGTTGGACCTTTGTCTATTGTAGGGAAAAGATTTTGGTTTTTCAGGAGAGTTCAGTATCCTAGGTTTTCTAGGCATTGCTCATGCATTGACATGGGGAGAGCTCTTGCCTTGGACAGGTTGAAGCCATGGGGAAATTTTCATCCTGCCTAGGGCTCCTCCCAGTGTGGCAAAGGGAGTCAGTGATTTTCCAAAGCAAGAGGAACAGGCTCCCTTCCTTTAAAATTATTTAGAAAAGGTGGAATGGTGGAGGGATTGGACAGCAGAGGGAAGTGGCGAGGGCTCCTGGGCTGGGACCTCCCAGTTTGTAGATTCCATGCAGCCAATTGTCTTCATTGGAGATGGCGACAGGTTCTAGCTCTGGGCTCCCAAGCCCTCTTCCTCAGTGTTAGGACACTCCCATTCACCTGGCAATGGCATCTCCAAAGGGGCCCTGATCACAAAATAAAACCTATGCCCAGTCACAACGCAGGTGGTATAGAGAAGCCAGGCTGCACTCTTGATTTAAGAAAATTAATTGGATTTTTCCCCCCCTTAGTTGCAAGAAGGGCTGGTTCTATTAATAGCTCAAATAAAGATTTCTTTGATTTTTTGATGTTGATTCCATTTTTATGGGGTTTCCCACCCTCGAATTCAGCCAAGCTCTAATTCCTAATTGAAAATCATGTAACAAGCTTGATGCCTTAATTTAAACCGTATTTTAGCGATAAGTATTGTACTGCTAAAAAGGACCTGAAAACGTTACCATTTCTTCTCTCCTCTATCATTTGTTTGCCATGTGGAGAATTCTGCAGTAACTGACAGAACTGAGAAACCAAACCAAACAACAACCCAGCAAATTTGTCTCTGATTTCCAAGAAACTAAATTTAGTCCGGGGGCTTAGGGCTTAGTAAAAAGCAGAAGAGTTTGAGGCCTGAGGGTACTTTTGGAGGAAGGTGTTGGCAATGTAAAGGCTTTGAAAAAAGTGCCTCAGGCCCATGTAAATGTATTTGTGCTGTACTGGAAGCATCGCAAACACCATTAGGAAAGAGCTTGTTTTCTGTAACATTTGCATATTGCAAGTGCCTTAAGTATATGACACTGTTATTTTACTCCCCATTTATTAGATACTTTCTCCCACTAAAAAGAAAATCATTAGTTTCAGAGAGAGACCCTAATAGTCTGCTGATGCTCCGTGGACACATTCTAGACTCTGTCCAGGGAATTTTGACTCAGGAACGGCCAGAAACAGCCCATTATCACATGGATGTTCATCCTTCCATTCACGCCTCTGTGTGTTGGGGCCTGGGCTGTGCTGTGTTGCCATCTAAGGCCGTTCCTGGAGCAGGTGGGGGTGGGGGTGAGCTGGTGTTGCCTCGTGGCCCAGATGTAGCTGCTGTAAGGAGCTGGGAAATAGGAGAGCAGGAGGTTGGAACCTCAGGTCTTTAAGAAACAGCGTGCCTTTGGTTTCTAGATAAAAATGAAAACAAGCCCCCTGAGCTCCCTTGTATGTCCTCTCTTGCCCTGTTCAGTCCCATCAGGCTGGTGGGAATTTCTACTTCCTGGATCGTTTTTGGCCTGCCCTGGGTTGCACCCTTGTCCCAGCTTGATTTCCCAGATGGCATTTTTTCCCTGTGCCAGGGACCCACGGATCTGTTCTAAGGGAATCTCTTTGAGTCAGCCTGGGATGCTCTCTCATTCTCTCTCCCTAAATCCTTATTCCCCTAAGTGGCCTGGTGCTTTGGGAAACAAGGACCAGGAGCTCCTTCCTGTCTCAAAATTTCCCAGAGACACAAAATGATACTTGCTCAAATCGATGAAGACAAAAGGGCAAAACCAGAAAGGAAGGGGAAATTAATGTCCCTGTCACAAGCCTCCCCAGCCTGTCTACAGACTACCCTTTTCCAAGGTTGCTCATCTGTTTGTATCATTTAAACGTGTTAATTTCCACTCATCAGAGATCATTTATTAACTGAACAGGGACAGAATGAGGCTGCCGTTGGCTGATGCCTAAGGTCCGGGGTTTCCACATGGCCAAGTTCACATGCCATCTCGTCTGCCACCTTTGCCTGCATCCTTTCTCACACCTCTCCCATCCCAATTTTCCAGACTAGTCTTACGCATTATCAGGCACCCAGGAACACATTTTGAAGTTGAAGAAGTGTGTTTCTGTGCCCTCATTTAGTTTCTAACGTTTACAGTTTTGTCACTCTTCCAGAGCACTTCAAAGTCCCCGAAGCATTTTTTTGGAAGAGAATTTGAACTAGAAAGCAGGGACGAATCCCCAGCTCCTGTCTCTGGGGGAGCCTATGAACCCTGCTGTGACTTTTGCACATTCCACCTGAGACCAGCATTATAGACCCGCCATCTGTTTGGGGAAGTGAATCTGACATGCCCTGTGCCCTCTGCAGCTGACTGCTGCCTCTTCCCACTTGCCCGCTGTGACCCTGAGCCTTCCTTCTCAGCCTCAGAGACTCTCACTGTTCACCAGGGTCCAGGGCTGGAGAGAGAGCCTGGCGCCCTCCTGGCAGCTCTGATCATGTCAGAATCAGGAGTTTTTCTTTATCCATGTGGCAGCCTGGGAGTCTCTTTTGGCTGCTGGCCGTGCCAAGGATAACTCAGAAGGTCTCTTCCAGGCTCAGTCTCCTCAACTGTGCAATGGGAGCAGCATGCTCCAGCGCTGCCCATCTCCCACTCGCCTCGCCAGCAGTCTGAGTCATTTGGGGTTACCAGTGAATAACTCCCGAAGTGAGCCCTCATGGCTTTAAATAATTACACCACAGATACTCTGCGTCTATTACTTATCTTTTAATTATTTTACCAGAAACGCTAGATTAACCAAGAACATAAATCAGTTTCCAAGTCCTCAGATGTTGAGCTGATTAAGAGAGAACCCCTTTGGGATACAGAGGAACACAGGCACGTACCCTGGTACCCTGGGGAATTCTGCAGAAGCTCCTGAAATTTGCTGGCTCTGATATTTTGGTATTTCAGAATAAATGGCCTGAGATGACCTTCTGCGGCCACCACCTTTGCCTTTGGCAGCAGCTGCTGCCCTCACAGGACCTAGTGAACACCAGGAAGCTGATGGGGAGAGAGGAAGAGAACGCTATGGCAAGAGGAACGTACTCGCTATCCAGGGAGTCCCCTTGCCTCCTGTTTTCCTTTCCAGAGCTTCCTTCCCTCTCTTCATCCCATTCTTCCTCCTTCTCTTATTCACAATCTGGAAGGCAAGGGGAGCCCAGAGTGAAGCAGCACAGGACACTTGGTCAGGAGCCCCAGGAAGAAGTCTGGCGGTGCAGGAGCCCAGCACTTCCCTGAAGGCTCCGGCCAAGGTCACGAGCTGCTTGCCTCGCTGCTGTTCTGGATGCAAAGGCAGTTCTTCCCGAAGGAGGAAAGTAGCCAGTCTGGGCCACCCTGAGCCCTTCCAGTCGGATGCCCTTGTAGTAGCATGAGGCCTCAGGACAGGAACGAAGGAGCCCAGACCACTGCCTCTGACTTGACTTCAAGTACAAAATCTCTTCTGCCTACCATTTCCCCGAGACGGGATCGGACACTTAAAAAAAAAAAAATTCTCCTCATGTTCCTTGTCTTCTTAACTGTGAGCCGTACAGAGAGCTTTCAGGGAAATGCAGGGCGAGCAGCACCCTGCATCCAAGTGCCCAGGTGACGAGAACCACCACCCAGCTGCCTTTTTCCCCTAATGGTCCTGTTGTTTCAACTCCATCTGCATCTTGTTCCTGGCAGGCGGGTGTGGCTAACGTCTATGGAGGGGGTAGGACCTTCCCATCTTGACAAGCTCTCTCCAAGAGGCGATCCATCCTTTTCCTCTATCTGCACTAGGGTTGGGAAATTAGGATTTTTTTCCCCCCTAATCGTCCAGGCTGAGGATTTATGTAGCTTCTGTTGTTCCTCTGAGAACACGCTAATCGTTAATTTCCCCCGCAGCCACAGAGAGACTAAGCCAATCAATATTTATGCTCCCATCACTGGCAGCTGCAACATGCAGGCATACCAGCCTCCTTGATGGTCATTGAAAAATTAGCTGGCACCTGGGTTTCAGGCTCCTTGTTTTCTAGGATCTCCGGGAGATCGGACAATGTGGTCCATGGATTAATTAAGCCACCCAGATAATTGGCTCTTAATAGACAGGCAGTTGATAGCCGCCAGCTGAGGGCTGAATTGACTGAGGGCCTTATTGCGGTGGGCTGGTGTCTTCACCTGGAGAGGCACGGGTCCAAAGACCTGACTAATTAAGGATGAATCAGGAGCTGGGAGAAGTAGCTTCCTTCCTCCACCTCTTCCTGCGATTGGTTACAGTTTACAAAGCGTTTTTATTCTGAAATGCCTCCTTTGATTCTTCCTACCACCTGGTGAGGTAGGTGTTATGGTTATCCTTGCTTTCTAAAGTATGATGAAATTGGGATTATAAGGAGGAGACGGGCAAGCTTTCCCAAGCTGGAAGTGGCCTTGAACTTTCTCTTTTGACTGTAAAGCACACGCTGTTTGTATCATGGCTGTGCTCAACTTCTGGCTGGCGTCCTTTTCCAGGGGGAAATGACATTTATTTCCTCTATGTCTATGCTATGTGTATCCTTTCATACAGACAAAAAGCTTGTGCTCTTGCTGAGAAATGACTCGTTACCTCGAATAAAACACCGGTGTTGTGTTTCTGCATCCAGAAGGGAACGGAGGATTGGATTAAAGGAATTGTAGAGTCTGACTTTGTGGGGGGGGGGGGGGCTCCAGGACCTTGGTTTTCCTCCAGGACAGGCCAAGATGAACTCATCCAGAGGCCGTACAGAAATGTTCCACAGGACACTGCTGCTGTGGGAAATTGTTGGCCTGGAGCAGCAGACTCCTGGCCCCGGGAGAAGCAGAGAGAGGCTTTCCTACCCCTTCAGTCCCATGGTTGGTACTGGCTCTGTCCTTGTGCCCGTGAGCCCTCAGGGCTGGCAGGGTGTGCCGGCAGGAAGTGAGCCTCTGCTGTCATTCCAGAGGTTCCTCAATTCAGAAGTCAACAGGATTGTGCAATTAAGACAGAAATTGTTGATTTGAATCCCTTTCATGATGAATGTGGTTCTTAAACAATCAGAACCAATTCCCCTCTGAGAGGATAATGTCATTTGAAAGAGCCCAAGAAGTACTTCCTATCTGAAATGCGAGGCAGGTGTAAGGGGCTGTGACTCCAGGCAAGTGTCTTTGGAAAGTGCCGGCCATTACTCGAGAGCCTTCTGGCTCGAAGACAGAGGATGCCTTTTAGCCTTGAAAGCCCATTGATGACAGTGATGGCTTAGTTCGGCCGTGTAGACAGACTGTCAGATCTATCCGGTACATGCACGGTTCAGCCTCTTGGTGGCTGCTTTGGAGGTTGCATGTGAGTAATGTAGTTGCTGCCTATGTGTATGCTGAAAATTACGACAGCATAAAATCAGGAGGTTGCTAGTCTTTCTGGTATTTTGTCTGCAATTCAGGTAAGCTTAGGGAGGGCTCATGGTGATGCTTTTGTGATGTGGCCTGAGTGACAAAGTCATTCGCTATTGCGGGATCCTGAGCAGAAACATGATTTTTCCGCTGTTGTCCATTTCTGCAGAGCATGGCAGCATTAAAGGGAACTATATTTTTGAGCAGTGTGCATGGAGATAGAATGAAAAGAAGTGCAAACCTAGATAACTCTGATATTTTTTCTCTCCACTCAAAGGTCCTGATGGTTTTCTAATCATTTGTTTAATTCTGGATCAGATAAACTCCCTGTAATTCTCCCTGCCCCTCTTAACACTGAGATTATGGCTTCTGCTCCAGGTTTTAGCTTTTCTCTTAAAACTGAGTGTATATTTTGGAAAATGTCTCGACTGTGTCTGCCAATGCTGAACACATGTATATACCTACGACCCTGCAATTTCACTCCTAGCGGTAAACCCCAAAGAAATGCACTCATTTCAATGAATGCTTTGCACTCAAATTGAAGTCAGCAAACTTTTTCCGTAAAGGATCAGATATTCAGGATTTTTTTTTTTTTTAAGGTGATAAGGTTTCTGTAAGTATTCCACTCTGCTGCTATGACGTAAAAGACGACCTGTAAATGAAAGGAGCCTGGTCTTGTCCCAATAAAACCTTATTTTTTATTTTAAATGATTTTTATTTTTTCCCATTATAACTGGCTTACAGTGTTCTGTCAGTTTTGTACTGTACTGCAAGGTGACCCAGTCGCACATACATATATACATTCTTTTTTCTCTCATTATCAAGCTCCGTCATAATTGACTAGGTATAGTTCCCAATGCTCTAAAAACTTTTATTTATGGACCCTGAAATTTGAATCTCATGTAGTTTTCCCATCTTATGAAATATTATTCTTTTGGCATGATTTTCAAAGATTTATAAATGCAAAATCCAGTCCTAGTTTGTCCTAAGATGGGGCAGGCCAGATTTACCTGTGAGTTGTGGAATTCCACTTACATAAAATACAAGAACAGACTGAACTAATCTACAGTGTTTGAAGTCAGTTTCCTGGTGACCCTTGGTTGGTGTTGTTAGTGACTGCAGGAAGCGCGGTTGGAGAGCATTTGGAGAACTGGTACTCTGTCAGTTTCTTGATCTTGTAACTTGGGCGTGTTCATTTTGTAAAAATGCATTGAGTACCTGCTCTTTCCTGTTTGTATATTCCACCTCAATAAGACGTTCAAAAAGATGAAGTCGGTGCTGAGTGGTGACTCCCTGCTCCAGGCTCCAGTGCCTCCTTTGGGCTCAGAGCATCGCAATTTTCATTCCTTTTAGTAGCCATTGGTTTCTGTTTCTGAATAAGAGTCTGTACAGAAAGGCCTTGATAGGACTTTGTAATTTCCCAACTATGACTCCCTTTCACACACTGGGAGAATTTCACAAGTAGTATAGTACAGATACCAGCCACCCCACATACAACACCTGCTGAGAATTAACTCTTTAATTGTTGACTCATAGGAACATAAGGGGAGTGGACGGACCCTAGGGGAGAGCAGGGCAGTGGGAGGACCTTCAGAACAGTGGGAACCACCAGTGGGAATGTGGCTGGTATAGCTGCCCATAGTGAATCTGGGCTGAAATCTACCTATGTTTATAGTGAAGAGGTGGAGGCTTAGTTACAACGAATGGAATTACATGGCACAAGCTACTGGCTTATAGGAAAGCAGCTTCTATTTTTTTTTTTTTTTTTTTTTTTTGCATCCAAGAAAAAAGCAGAGAACTAACAACCTGAGCCCCTGTAAATGCTAGGAGCTTCCTGTGTCAGACATCTACTCTTTTTTAAAAAAATTTTCATGATGATTTTTATATTTTACATTATAGTTGGATACATCTATTCTTAACAACCCTGTGTAATAGGCATTAACAGCTTTGTTTTTCAGGTGGGGACCATCAGGCTTAGAAACATTCAGTGGCAGTGGAGGAACTGTATTCCAAACCTCAGTCTGTCTGGCTCCAGAGCCCATCCTCCTCCCACTTCACCACCCTCACCCCAGGTTTCTTTCTCACCTCACCCAGTCGCAGGGAATCTGGTCTCCTGAAAGTGATGATTGAATATATTTTTCCCTTAGCAACCTGCCTTTATAGCCCGCCTTTGTTCTGCTTTCTGGAATTACCCACATCTTGTTGAGACCAGAAGCTGTTGAATGAAATAGTTTTATATCAGAAACTATCTCTTCCAGAACAAGTCATTTTAAACCAATAGTCAAAGAAAACTTTACAACACGTTCAAAGAGAAATATATTGTGCTTTCAGCACTGTTTGATAGCCCTTATGAACACGTCCCCCCTACAGAAACTGGGCATGTTTCTGGTCCCAGGCTTAAACTCTCCAAGCCATCGCGTTCTTGAGGGCTTTCGGCATGCCTTAAGACTGGTGAAAGAGGGGATGGTGAGGAATTAAGAGATGCTGAAAATGCAAAGGCTGCAGTGAATAGCAAATGCCCCCCACATCACCCCTCAGAAAGGAAGAGTCCTGTATCCAGCATAATAGCACCAATTATTTGGTTGTTTGTGCTGAGGAGTTGAAAGCTATCATGTGCCGGGAAAATACTCAGCATGGAGCAGTAATTATGGATCAGCTGATAATAGAGGATGCACTGGATTGACTACTAATTAGATTATTAGCACCCCAAACAAATACCTGCTATTATCCATAAGTAAGCCACATTTATGATATTTTCTACTTCTTAACGGGTATTCCTTTTTATAATGTGCAATTTCCTTTCTCCTCTTTCTGTGCCAAGACTTCCCATTTGCCCCAGTCATAGTAAGGATAGTTGTTTGTTGAACAAGTTGCTTTTTTAAATATGATTTTTATTTTTTCCATTATAGTTGATTTACAGTGTTCTGTCAATTTCTGCTGTACAGCAAAGTGACCCAGTCATATATATATATTTTATATATATATATATTCTTTTTTTTTTTTTTTTTTTGCTATTTCTTGGGCCGCTCCCGCGGCATATGGAGGTTCCCAGGCTAGGGGTCGAATCGGAGCTGTAGCCGCCAGCCTACGCCAGAGCCACAGCAACGTGGGATCGGAGCCGCGTCTGCAACCTACACCACAGCTCACGGCAACGCCGGATCCTTAACCCACTGAGCAAGGGCAGGGACCGAACCCGCAACCTCATGGTTCCTAGTCGGATTCGTTAACCACTGCGCCACGACAGGAACTCCTATATATATATTCTTTTTCTCACATTATCCTCCATCATGTTCTATCACAAGTGACTAGATATAGTTCCCTGTGCTATGCAGCAGGATTTCATTGCTTATCCACTCCAAATGCAATAGTTTGAGCAAGTCGTTTTCTTGTTTCCTTCCAGTCTCAATAGGGCTTGAGAGTACTGACATGTATTGAATGTCACATGTCAGGTCCTATGGGAGATGTGCTATGTCTTTTCAGGGAAGCAGCCAGGGTTCCTCCAGAGCAGCAGCCAGGTCTTTTCCCCACGGGCATGGAGTCTTAATGATGGTCAGGGTTTGTAGGGTTTTCCCTGTGAAATCCGTGCTGGAGTTATTTGCCAATGAAATGACCCAGTTGCTTTTTTTTTTTTTTTTTTTGTGGCATTTGAGGTTTGGTCCCTATTATCCCGATTTGAGGAGGGTGGGGTGGGCATTTGGGTGCTTTGGGTGTCTTTCCCCCTACTCCCCACCAAGTAGGCTATCTTCCTACAAGCGGGTTGACTGTGTGTACCCAGGAGTACCAGGTTCCCGTTGTCTTCCTGCCCAGGGTGACTACGAGTTTTCTGTGTGTAGGACCTTCAGGAAGAGGCCCTGGGGGCTCCCTGAGTTGTCTGCAGGAGAAGCTGGCTCTAGTAGGAGTCAGCGGCAACCCTGGCCATGACCTAAATAAATGGTACAGTGACCGTCAGGTGTCCTGCGGTAGTGTTGGCCATGGAACTTGTTCGTGGCTACTACTGTAGGCTTGGAGTCTAGGAAGGAGAGGACAGAGGGTAGGGAGAGGGGCGTATGGATGTCTTCCAGTAGAAACCCCAGGGGCTTTATCTGTGTTAAGTTAGTCATTCTTTACAAAGCCCACCATGAGGTAGGCGAGCTGAGCCAGTACAGTCATACCAGGTGTTTAAGGCTGACACCTTTCTGATTTTTTTTTTTTTGTCTTTTTTGTCTTTCTAGGGCTGCTCCCTCGGCATATGGAGGTTCCCAGGCTAGGGGTCTAATCGGAGCTGTGGCCCCCGGCCTATACCACAGCCACAGCAATGCCAGATCCGAGCCGCATCTGCAACCTATACCACAACTCATGGCAACACCGGATCCTTAACCCACTGAGCAAGGCCAGGGATCAAACCTGCAACTTCATGGTTCCTAGTCAGATTCATTAACCACTGCACCAAGACTGGAACTCCCACCTTTCTGATTAAACAGTGCCTGAGCCATATGGGTGGTTAAAGTGTTTTCTTATGAATATTTTCTCTGGATAATATGTTGATTACCCTTATTTTTACCAATGAAGAACCTGAAGTTCATAAACTTCCATTGAAACTTTCCTATGTCAACGGAGCTAAGAATTGGTGGAGCCTAGACAGGTCTGGGGGATGCTGGGTTGCCAGCAGGATAGTTGGCAAGTGAGAAAGGCAGTGAGCTCCTTGAAGGAATTTCTTCCTTTGAGCGCTTCCCAGTGCGGGGAGATAGGCTTAGCAAACAGGGAGGGAGTTCCCGTTGTGGTGCTGCGGAAATGAATCCAGCTAATATCCATGAGGATGCACATTTGATCCCTGGCCTCACTCAGTGGGGTAAGGATCCAGCATTGGCACAGCTGCAGATGTGGCTCAGATCCCACGTTACTGTAGCTGTGGCTGGTAGCTGTAACTCCAATTCAACCCCTAGCCTGGAAACTTCCATATGCCATAGGGGGCAGCCCTAAAAAGCAACAAAACAAAACAAAATAAAAAAAACAGAGAGCGACAATGGACCACTTCCCCTGCACCAGGCTCCTGGGTCAAGCTCATCGGTTCATCCAGCAAACCTCTACAGGCATTTCTAGGTGTGAATGGCTGTGCGGGGTGCAGGTGATGGCTGAGCCTGCTTCTGCTCTCCTTGTCCAGGTGAATTCTTAGGGAGTAGTCAAGTATGGAGGAGTGGTCCCCGCCTGGGGCCCAGCCACTTTTGTCTCTAGAACCTGTCTCCCTCTTGGACTTTAAAGTGTGTTGCTTTATTCCTGGAGAGATAGAACTGTGTCACTGGGATGGTGGCTGATTAATGGTGAAAGGGGCTTGCAAGATGGATAAGGAATCTTTTCTGTCTTTTGAGTCAGAATGGAATGTGAGGTCAAGGGCATGGAGAGAATTTTACATGGGTTCGTGGGATAAAGTTCTGAGACAATTGCTTTGGAATTTACTGGCAGTTGTTCTGCAAGGGTGAATTTCTTCCCCGGATCATGTCACTCTTCCGTTTGCTCAGAAAACTGTGGTTGAAGTTTAATCTCATCCTTAAAGCTCTTTCACTAAAACAGGAACCTGTTATTCCACAGGGCCTCTTATTAGAAGAAGAAGGATTTAGGGCTGTCTTTTTCAAGTCATTTCAGTGAGTTTTGAAGGAGTACATTTGCCAGGACCCACTTGTCCCCAAAGTGTCTGCTGTTTGAAAAGCAAAGCACCGGCAGAAGGATCACGGGGAAGAAAATCAACTTCAGGATAGAAAAGTAGGCTATCTGAGCAGCCCCTTGAATTTAATTAGTCAGGAATGCCTACTGTGGGTTCTCTCCTGTTTTAGACTGGGGTATCGGTCAAATTCAGACCACCTCCATCCTCTGTTTAGCCTGTAAGCTAAGAATTTTTTAAAAACATTTTTTAAGGGTTGGGGAAAAAAAAGAACTAGAAAGAAAATATTGTGGGACACATGAAAGTTATATGAAATTCAAATTTCAGTATCCATAAATAATGTTTTACGGGGACAGTCCCACTTATTCCTTTACATATTGTCTGTCGCTGCGTTCGCACTTGCCATGGCAGAGTTGAATAGATGGAGACTAGGAGGCCCACAGACCTGAAATTTTTACTATCCTTTTAGAAAAAGTTTGCTAAGCCCCGCCTTAGACCTTTGCTTTTCAGAGGTGTGGTTCAGGGGCCAGAGATGGATGTTTGTTAGAAATGCAGATTCTCAGGCCACTCCACAGCTACTGATTTAAAATCAGCATCTTAATTAACAAGACCCGTAGGTGGTGTCTGGGCAATCAGTGTTTGAGAAGCACTGCATCAGAGCACAAGTAACTCTCGCCCACAGAAAGCTCACATGAATCGTGCTTCCCAAACTAGAGTTGGTGTCACATTTCCCTATGTATTGAATTCACTTTGATTCTGAGCTCCCATTCTCCTGGGTTGGAGTGGGGAATCCTCTTGTGCTTTCAGTGTCACAAAGATCCAGAAGGCTTCCTTCCCCATTTCCCAGTGATGCGGGATGAACCTCCAAACCTTCTGGGCATCACCGTCCTGTCTGTAATGTCATTGACTAAGCCCCCATCATTCTGCTGCTCTCAGGCTGGTGGATTTCCTGTGATGCGCTGGGAGCCCCAAGCCCAGGTTCCAGCCTCCCTAGAGCCATTCCTCTCGGACCCACCTGCCTCTTGCCCACTTTCAAGATTGGCTGTTTTAGTTGTCTTTCCAAACTGGAGGAATTTTCTTTTTCTTCTCCCTCTGGGCTACTTATTCTTTCACCCCGCCACTTATGTACCATTTTCCTTGGAGCAAGAGAGCATTGGATATGGGTTACATGCTGAGGGTAGGGGTTGGAGCAGGGCTGGGGTGAGAGTGAGTGGGTAGAATGCAGTGAGAACCAATAAAAATGAATATTCCAATACATTATCCTACCTGCCTGGAGTGTGTTAGTCTTTTTTTGTTTTCTTCTCTTTTTTTTGCCTTTTAGGGCCACACCCAAAGCATATGGAGGTTCCCAGGCTTAGGGGTCTAACTGGAGCTCCAGTTGCCGGCCTGTGACACAGCTACAGCAATGACAGATCTGAGCTGCATCTGCAACCTACACCACAGCTTACAGCAACGGCTGATCTCCAACCCACTGAGCGAGGCCAGGGATTGAACCTGCAACCTCATGGTTACTAGTTGGATTCATTTCCACTGCGCCACAACAGGAACTCCCTAGAGTGTTGGGATGCAGTAAGGGGACGTGACCAGCACAACACAGCAGCAAATCTAGGATATCTTCCTGTAGGCAGGAAATAAGTTCTGAAGGAATTTAGAGACAGGCTGATTCTGTGGGTGGCAGGGGTGAAGAAGGTCTTCTAGAGGTAGTGGGACGCAGCCAGAGCAGCCAGAGGTCCACGCAGATCAGGAGCAACCCAGATTGTGGAAGAGTCTGAACATAAAGCTGTTTGCTTTTTTTGTCTTCAGATGTGAATGCATCTGAAAGCGAATGGATCTCTTCACTTGAGAATATTATAGTCTACTCACTGGAGACTTTGTTCAGGAAATGTTTTTGGTTTAAGGATTTTAACTGCTCATAGTATGCTAATTGCTCTTAAAGGGACAATTCTGTGAGATTTGAACATGGCACTCCCTTTCTCTTATTCCCTGGCCTAAATGAGAATTGCTGTATATGTTCTAGATCTCTTGCCAAGGCCGATTCTGGCTTTTCTTGACCACCTTTATTCTATTTTCGTCTTTAATTCATGTGGCTATTCCCAGAGAAATGCCCCTTGGAGAAGTACTCTTGTCCGTCTGCATTCTCTTGAATGAGGTCTTGGCAAGGCCGAGACCCAAAGTCACCTAGAAGAGTCTGTGTGTATTTGGTGGCAGAATCAAGAAGTGAAGATACCCTGGCTGGTGTTACCAGGAGGAGGGATTGGAATCAGGACCTGGGAGAGTTCCTTCTTCTTATGTATATGCAGTGGTCAAAGGAAGGTGGCCAGCTGATGTTCACAGAGATGTGTGGCTAATCCACCATACCTCACTCCAAGTTATTCTCTTGGGGAGCTATACTAGGAAATGACCTAACATAGTGGGCATGGAAATATATGTACCAAGTTTAAAAAAAAAAAAAAAAAAAAAAAAGGAGGATTCAGACTTGTGTCCCTAGTAAGATCCTATTTTGTTTAAAACAAGTTATCTATTAAACAAACTTAGAACAACAAAGTGGGTGTTTAGCATAAATGAGGATTGTCTGTGCTGTAGTTCTCTCTGCTGTCTGTTAGTTGATTGATTTATTTAGGCTTATCTTTGCCACTAACCTCACCCGCCAACTTTTAAATAAGCAACATAACACCCTGGATGTGTAAACTCTGTCTTTCTCTGTGCATCCTCTAGTCAGTATGTAAACATATATAAATATTTTCTGAGCTGTTTTGGTCATTATTTAGGAGAGAAAGAGGAGTTCCCATGGCTCAGTGGTAATAAACCTAACTAGCATCCATGAGGATGTGGATTTGATCCTTGGCCTTGCTCAGTGGATTACGGATTCGGCATTGCTGTGAGCTGTGGTGTAGGTTGCAGATGCAGCTCAGATCTGGCATTGCCATGGCTGTGGCGTAGGCTGGCAGCTGTAGCTCCAGCTAGACCCCTAGCCTGGGAACCTCCATATGCCATGAGTATGGCCCTAAAAAGACAGAAAGAGGAGAGAGAGATTGATCATATTACATATACTTCGTGGTATATTACTTTTCATTAATCATACATCCTAGAAATCCTCAGGTCAGCAAGTACACTATTTTTAATAACTGCATAATATTCTATGGCATTGCTGCAGCTGATATTATTCAATGACTTCCATATGACAGGTGTTTACCTTGTCTCTTATTGCTTATCACTACCCACAGTGCTGCAGTAAATACCTTTATACACATATTCTTTTTTTTTTTTTTTTTTTTGCTTTATGTACACATATTCTTTCGTATTGGTTGGTGCTTTTACTTCTATGGGATAGATTTTCAGGAGCAGGACTTCAGAGTCAAAGGGAGTCTAATCTTTATATTCATGGACATATTCAGATTGCTTTTAAAAACAGTGAAATTATCCACATTTCCCCTAGCAAAGTGAATATTCTTTCCTCAGCAGCCCCTTTAGCGTAAATGTTGTCATTTTCATTTTGCCAATCTAATGGGTATAAAATGGAATCCTGTTGTAATTTTGAATTCCTTTGACTACCAGAGAGGCTGAGTGTGTTCTCATATGTTTATGGCCCTTTAGGATCTCTTCTTCTATGACGTGTCTATTCATATCCTCTGCCTGTTTTCCACTGGGCTGTTTCGTTGTCAATAATAAGAGCTCTTGGTAAATTATAGATAGCTCTTTATTGGTCTTATGCATTACAGATTTTTTTTTTCTAGGCAGTTGTTACACTTTTAACTTTGTTTATGACGTATAACACCATGTAACTTTTTGCTTATTTTTATGTAAATGTCTTTTTAAAAGTTAATCAGTGTCCCATCTTATTAAAAAGATCTTCCTAACTACTAAATTGTATATAGAACATCCCAAATTTTCTATATTGACGTCAAAAAAACTTTATTTATTTATTTATTTTTTTGTCTTTTTGCTATTTCTTGGGCTGCTCCCGCGGCATATGGAGGTTCCCAGGCTAGGGGTCCAATCGGAGCTGTAGTCACCGGCCTACGCCAGAGCCACAGCAACGTGGGATCCGAGCCGCGTCTGCAACCTTCACCACAGCTCATGGCAACGCCGGATCGTCAACCCACTGATCAAAGCCGCAACCTCATGGTTCCTAGTCGGATTCATTAACCACTGCGCCACGACGGGAACTCCGGGAACTCCCCAAAAAAACTTTAAAATCTCAAGTCCATCTGGTTTTTATTTTTATTACTAGTTTGAGGTAGGAGTTTAACTCTGTTTTCTTCCAAATGGATAGTTATTTGTGTCAGTATCATTAATTAAACAAATCATCATTTCCTCCACTGGTTGAAATACTACCTTTGACATGTATTTATTTCCTCTAAACATTGGGTTTTAGTTCTGGGAACTCCATTCTGCTCTATTGATCCATTTATCTCATACTATACCAATATTATATGTTTTACTAGAATTTTCTTATTAAACCCAGGGATTACTTCTTAATTAGTCCGTCTGGTTTTCCAGGTATAAAATCATACCATTATCAGGAGTTCCCTGGTGGCCTACTGCTGTGGCTCAGGTTCGATCCCTGACCTAGGAACTTCTGCATACTGTGGGTGCGACAAAAATAAATAAATAAATAAATAAATAATTGTATCATTATCAAAATGAGTTAAATTTATCTCTTCTTTTTGAATATTGATGTTGGTTTTTTTCATTATTTTGTTTTGCCACTTTCAAAATGAAATGCCAGAGTTCCTGTTGTGGCTCAGCAGTTTAGAACTCAACATAGAGTCCATGAGGATGTGGGTTCTAGCCCAGGAACTTCCACATGCCACAGATGTGGCCCTAAAAAAAAAAAAAAGAAAAAAAGAAATACCATGGCAATATAGGACTCATTATTGACTTTGTTGCAAATGGCTGTAGGATTATACTATTTTTTCACATTTATGAAATATTCTATATCATATTTTAGTAGTTTCCTTTCCTGTTTTACGTCAGGTTTTTTTTTTATTTAGAAATGACTTTGGATTTTCCTCATATTTCAGTTGAATCATACATTTTTTCTCTTTTATTGAGGCAGTGAATTATTTTGACTTCCTTATTTTGAACCATCCCTGCTTTCCTGGAATAAATGCTTTATAGTTATACTTTTTATGCTGCTGGATTTTATTTGTTGGCTTTTATTTGGAATTTTAACAGCCATATTCATGAATTATATTGATATATAGGGTTTTTTTTTTTTTGGTACTCTATCAGGGTTTAGATTTAAGAGCACACTTCCATAAAATGAATTAGGGATATTTGTTTTTTTTAACATAAAATAGTTAAAATAATAGTTTAAATAATTTTGACGTCTCTCTCCTTTAATGGGCACATAAAAACTGAGCTCTGAAACTATTGACTTCTTCAAGTCCATAGCCCTTGACTTCCTTGAATACCTATTTTTCAATCTAATCTTAAAATGTTGGTTTTTTAATAGGAATATTCAACCTATCGTAATTAGTGACATAACTGATATATTGAATATTTACTGTTTGTTTTTCTTTCTGCTTTTTATTATTTTCACCATTTTGGCGAGTCATTATTTCAACTTCTTTTTTTTTTTTATTTTTTATTTTCTCACTGTACAGCAAGGGGGTCAGGTTATCCTTACATGTATACATTACAATTACAGTTTTTCCCCCACCATTTCTTCTGTTGCAACATGAGTATCTAGACATAGTTCTCAATGCTATTCAGCGGGATCTCCTTGTAAATCTATTCTAGGTTGTGTCTGATAAGCCCAAGCTCCCGATCCCTCCCACTCCCTCCCCCTCCCATCAGGCAACCACAAGTCTCTTCTCCAAGTCCATGATTTTCTCTTCTGAGGAGATGTTCATTTGTGCTGGATATTAGATTCCAGTCATAAGTGATATCATATGGTATTTGTCTTTGTCTTTCTGGCTCATTTCACTCAGTATGAGATTCTCTAGTTCCATCCATGTTGCTGCAAATGGCATGATGTCATCCTTTTTTATGGCTGAGTAGTATTCCATTGTGTATATATACCACATCTTCCGAATCCAATCCTCTGTCGATGGACATTTGGATTGTTTCCATGTCCTGGCTATTGTGAATAGTGCTGCAGTGAACATGCGGGTGCATGTGTCTCTTTTAAGTAGAGCTTTGTCCGGATAGATGCCCAAGAGTGGGATTGCAGGGTCATATGGAAGTTGTATGTATAGATTTCTAAGGTATCTCCAAACTGTTCTCCATAGTGGCTGTACCAGTTTACATTCCCACCAGCAGTGCAGGAGGGTTCCCTTTTCTCCACAGCCCCTCCAGCACTTGTTATTTGTGGATTTATTAATGATGGCCATTCTGACTGGTGTGAGGTGGTATCTCATGGTAGTTTTGATTTGCATTTCTTTTATAATCAGCGATGTTGAGCATTTTTTCATGTGTTTGCTGGCCATCTGTGTATCTTCTTTGGAGAAATGTCTATTCAGGTCTTTTGCCCATTTTTCCATTGATTGATTGGCTTTTTTGCTGTTGAGTTGTATAAGTTGCTTATATATTCTAGAGATTAAGCCCTTGTCCGTTGCATCATTTGAAACTATTTTCTCCCATTCTGTAAGTTGTCTTTTTGTTTTCTTTTGGGTTTCCTTTGCTGTGCAAAAGCTTTTCAGTTTGATGAGGTCCCATGGGTTTATTTTTGCTCTAGTTTCTATTGCTTTGGGAGACTGACCTGAGAAAATATTCATGATGTTGATGTCAGAGAGTGTTTTGCCTATGTTTTCTTCTAGGAGTTTGATGGTGCCCTGTCGTATATTTAAGTCTTTCAGCCATTTTGAGTTTATTTTTGTGCATGGTGTGAGGGTGTGTTCTAGTTTCATTGCTTTGCATGCAGCTGTCCAGGTTTCCCAGCAATGCTTGCTGAATAGACTTTCCTTTTCCCATTTTATGTTCTTGTCTCCCTTGTCAAAGATTAATTGACCATAGGTGTCAGGGTTAATTTCCGGATTCTCTATTCTGTTCCATTGGTCTGTCTGTCTGTTTTGATACCAGTACCACACTGTTTTGATGGCTGTGGCTTTGTAGTATTTCTTGAGGTCTGGGAGAGTTATGCCTCCTGCTTGGTTTTTGTTTCTCAGGATTGCTTTGGCGATTCTGGGTCTTTTGTTGTTCCATATAAATGTTTGGATTGTTTGTTCTAGTTCTGTGAAAAATGTCATGGGTAATTTGATAGGGATTGCATTGAATCTGAAGAAGTATTGAATTGAAGAAGTATTTCAACTTCTGTTTCTTTTCTTTCTTTCCCTCCCTTCTTTCCTTCCTTCCTCCCTCCCTCCCTTCCTTCCTTCCTTCCTTGCTGCACCTGCACCATATGGAAATTCCCAGGCCTGGGACTGAATCTGGACTTCAGCTGCAGCAATGCCAGATCCTTTAACCCATTGCACTGGGCCAAGGATTGAACCTGTGTCTCTGAAGTGACTCGAGCTGCTGCAGTTGAATTCTTAACCCACTGAGCCACAGTGAGAACTCCTCTGTTCTCTTTTTAAACTTAGACATCTTACTATACCATCAACACTGACCGTTACTTTCCTTTTCAGGACATTCAAATGGATACTTCTATAAAAACAAAATATGGATGAGTTTTCCCCACAGAGATGTTTTACTCACTCATTGTCAATCTAATACATTGAGCCTTTTAAGAGTACTTTTACTTCCTTACTCTTTCTTACACTGAAATCTGGCAGATCTTTAGAAGACTTTAACTCATCCCCCTTCTCCACTAATTTCCAGGTTTTGCTAAGACAACTTAACACTTCTAGATCTAAATGTCAAGTTTTTCTTTGTAGAGTGCCTCTTCTTTTTCAAGTGTTCTTGTTTGTCACTTTTGTTACATGCTTTCAGCATTTTATACTATCTGTTTAGATTCAACCGTGCAAATTGCATGGTTTATCATCACTCACCACTGTTTTCTCTTCATCTCACTCATCTCAAGATTTCTGTTTGAATTCATTCAGTTTTTGACCTGAGTATTTTTATGATATGGGGTATGTAGGTTACATTTTCTATGAGCTGTTGCATATCTGCAAGTATTTTATAAATCAGACAGGTAGATAACTTCTGGTGTGGATGTTCATCAGTCTCTGGATGGTTTCCCATTGTCTTCTAGAATCTCGTTTTGCAGATGGCAGGTCAACTTCACGGCTAATGACTTTTCCTGTTCTTTTTTCTGGGGACCCATGTGACTTCCTCCTTACCTTTGAAACTTAGGAACACACATTGGTGTATATGTCCTTTCCTGTGACTCCTGTGAGGAGCTCAGTTCCATTTGTAGACTCAGGTTTCAAAGGGAAACCTTCTACTTTCATTTGTTTAATTCTCGTCTGATCTTTATTTGTTCCTTTTTCTCCTCGGAGATTACTCTTATTCCCAAATTAGATCTTCAGAATAAATCTGTTCTCCAAATATCTTTTTTGCCCCTGGTTTTTATTTCTTTGTATTTTTGCTCTTTTTGTGATAGTCTTTTTTCCATTTGATCTTCTGAACCACCAGTTGAGGTTGGTACTTACTCAACTCATTTGATGAGCTTTTTAGTTTGAAAATCATGATTTTTAGTTCCAGAAAGTCTTCTCTCTCTCTCTCTTTTTTGGTATTATAATTATTGAACATCATTAAAGTGCTGTTATTCTTTGTTTGTACTGCCATTTGCCTCCCCCAGCAGCTTTGTTTCATCAGCAGTCTCCCCCTTCTAAGTATTTCGCTCATCCATCTGTCCCTGCTTTGAGTCCTCTCTGTAGGCAGCTCTTTTAACTTGTCTCCTGGATGAGCTCGGGACTAGCTGTCTTAGCTCTCTGTGTGTTTTGGTAAATGCAGGAGAGAGTGGCTCCTGTATTTTGGAATGATTCCGCCTGGCAGGTAGTCAGTTCCCTGAGGTACCAGAAGAGCTGCCCTGGTTCCAGGCTAGAGGGGACTCTGCAAGGCCTGTTCAGCTTCCAGCCCTTCCTCTGGGTCACGGAGACAGGAAGTCCTCTCTGAACACTCATGCCAGCTGAGTTGCCTTCCTTCTGGGGTCCATCCCACACTGGGCCAAACTGTCCACAGGTTTTGGGAGCTCTGAGCTTGCTCTGGCCTTCTTGCCACTGTTTTCCAGGTTCTCTTTCAACCTTGCATCAGCTTATTCCATCCAACTCTACAGAACCTGAGGTCTCTCTCATCACAGACTCAGGACCACACCCGTGTGCTGGCCTCACTGGCTGCCGGGCTCAGAATAGTAGCCTGCCGTGAGTAGGATTGGCATTTGAGAGAGACAGCTCCTACTGTCAACAGGACACTGTCCAAAATTGCTTCATCAATTCCTGAATTTTCAACAATGAATTTTTGGAAACTTCTCAGCGAATTGTTTTGAAATTTAGGTTTCTTTGTAATGCAATAAATTCTAGGAAGAAAATGAGACAATAGTCTTTACATTATCTTTTTTTTAATAAGATTTTTAATTTTATATTACAGTTGCTTTATAATGTTCTGTCAATTTCTGTTGTACAGCAAAGTGACCCAGTCACACATACGTATATACATTCTTTTTCTCACATTATCCTCCATCAGGTTCCGTCACAAGTGACTAGATATAGTTCCCAGTGCTGTACAGCAGGATCTCATTGCTTATCCATTCCAAATGCAATAGTTTTCATCTCTAACCCCAAATTCCCAGTCCATCCTATTCCCTCCTCCTCCCCCTTGGCAACCACAAGTCTGCTCTCTAAGTCCATGAGTTCATTTCTTTTCTGTCGATAGGTTCATTTTTGCTGTATATTAGATTCCGGATATGTGACATCATATGGTATTTGTCTTTCTCTTTCTGACTTAATTCACTTTGTATGAGAGTCTCTAGTTTCATCCATGTTGGTGCAAATGCCATTATTTTGTTCTTTTTTTATAGCTGATAGTATTCCATTGTGTATGTATACCGCATATTAATCCATTTATCTGTCGATGGATGTTTAGGTTGTTTGCATTGGCTTTTATACCTTGCCACTGTCTAGGAGAGGGATTCTGCTTTAGTTTTGAAAGAATTTCTATGTATTGGGAAGTGTTACTATGATTTTTATAGTAGCTGCATATAATAATGCTGCCGGATAGGCCTAATTTATCTAGACTGAAGTGACTTCTTTATGGGGCGATTTAGGGGATTTTGTGTTTAATCCACTACAAAGTGAGAGTTCCAGGAGCATGTGGCACTCCAACCAGAGTAAGGAGGACTTGATGTAGCATGAGGATCAAAGGGGAGAACTTGGGGATGGCAGGAAGGAGGAAATTTGAAGTAGATTCAGGGATAGACTCAGCAGTGTCATGGACATATGAGAATGGTATGGATCTTGTGCCATAAAGTGGACAGAATGCCAAATGTACCCTGAGTCACTGCACTGGGAAATTCACCAGCCAAGATGTTCACAGATGTCCTTTCAAATGTGGAGGATTGGGATATGACCTAGGTTGTGAACTCTGCCATTTTGCCTTGAAGACTGTGACATGTCACAGAGACTAGCTCATGAAGAATTCAAGAGATCCTCATGTTTTCAGAATTTATTAACCGTCAGTTCCATACAAAAAAAATTGTGCCTGGTACTGTCCCACACATCTTGTTTGCTCTCCACCCAACTCTGTGTTAGGCGTCTTTTCTCAGTTTACATGAAGAGCAAGAATGAGAAGCTATGGGACTTGTTTGAGGTCACAGGTCAGTAAATGCCCACCATGATTTTTTTGCTGAGCAGGAGATCTGACTCCCATGTGATAGTGTGGTTGCAAAGCGAAGGTTGTTGCCCAGAATTTTCTCAGTGGTCAGAGTAAGAAAGCAACCACTGTATGTTTGCTTCCCTGTGCCCTGGGGCTGGCTCTCTCGGAGGAATGTTTTAAGGACCTTCTGCCAAATGGACAGGAGGATGACCACTGGCTGTCTCTAAGGACAGTCTTTTACAGAATTGGACTGAAGTGGGAGCTCAGCTTCCTCTGTGGAACAGGAGGGATACAAAGAAGAAAAGAGAAGAAGCAAGTACACAGAGTTATAGGGAGAGAGGGTGCCCTGCCCCATCGGTGGGGGCAGCAGCTATGTGTGGGGCTGTCCTGTTGGTAACAGTGCTTCTTGTGACCTATTTAAAAATTTTTAAAGTAAATAAGATAGGAGTTCCCACTGTGGCACAGTGGGTTAAGAACCCAACTGCAGCGGCTTGGGTTGCTGTGGAGGCATGAGATTGGTCCCCAGTCCTATGTAGTGGGTTAAAGGATCTGTTGTTGTTGCAGCTGTGGCATAGGTCACAGCTGCAGCTTGGACTCAATCCCTGGCCCAGGAACTTCCTTATGCTGTGGGTAAAGCTATACAAAAATTTTTAGGAAAAAGTAAGATATGAGAAAGAAGCAAAATAAATATGGTCAAAGGAGGGGAGGATCAAATTGAAATTCATCTTGCATAGAAAAAAATGGCAAAAACTCAATAAGGACGTTTGTCTGAAAAAAAGTTTTAAGCAAACATCTATTTCTGCATCATCTCAAGTTCAATTTTTAAAAGGAAACAAGTTCTTAAGGTGCATCTCAGGAGTCTCCAGAGTGGGAGGTTCAGGGGTGAGTTTTTTATAGTCTGTGATAGTTTGTTAGAGTTTATTTTCAGTTTGATGGGTTGTAGGTTGAAGTCCTGGATGAAAGCCACACAGGGGGCAGACAGGAACACTGTCCTCAGTCAAACCAGCCTGGGAATCAGCAGTGAGGGGCTCTCCTGCTGTCGATTTAGTGAACAGATTAAATTCTGCAAACGTTTCAGATGAATATCTGCTGTGTGTTCAGAGATGAAGCCAGACTTGTGAGAATAAAAGCCTAAGGAGCCCTAGTCCTTTGCCCTGGAGACTTGGGAAGTCTTGGAGGGTGGCCCCCCTGGCAGGCCCCCATCCTACTGTCCCAGGGGCTCGTTATTGCAGAATTTTAGGGTCTGTATGCCAGGGAGCTCAGTGAGGGCATTTCCCCACCTGCAGCCTGAGCAGTTTCCCAGGGCTTCAGAGGGGAAGTGTGGGGAAGACATGGGTTTTCTACCTCACCCCAGCTTGCATCTTTGAGGCTCTGGAGTGCCCACTGGTTTAAATTCTCTAGCTCTGCTGGGAGACCATAGGGCGAGGGACGTCTTGTCTAGCTCTGTCTTACAAATTGGCTGTGAACTCGAGGCAGGACTAAAGTTCTTGACCCCAAGTCATTCAGGGGTTTGGAGTTACAGTCCAAGTCCCCTCCTTTTTCCTTAACCCACATGAATCAGGGCGAATCATATCTTGGAAAATCTGACTTAACAGATTTTTTTCCCCCTCATGAATCTAATACCTTTGTGTGAGTTGTAAGTCTCAGAGTCCGTTTTGGCCATTCAGAGAAAAAGACCAATCACCATTTGGCTTGAAATGAATTCCCCCCAATTTTAGAACAGACGGTTTTCTGAGTACTTAGGAAAAAAAGGTGGTGGTCGCCAGGGCTAACATATCTCCCCTAAGAACCAAGCATGTCTTCTTTCCTGTGGTCATTGTACTGGGAGGTCAGCGGAAGGACACAGCAAGGGACGGCTAACATTGAGCCCATGTGCAGTCACTCCTTCCCCAACATTCAGCCCAAGGGAGACAGTGCTGATTATCCTCCCCTGTGTCAGCATATGGCCTGAGTTTTCATGGAATCCACACCATGCTTGGTATCTCCTATTCTGCTTTATTTTGCTCATTAAAGATTGCCTTCTGGGGAAGAGACGGGCTTCTCTTTTTATGACTTTTAAAATCTTTGGTTTGTTCAGCTTCCAAGATGCCTAGTGTTTCCTTCACTATAACTAGGCAACCTTTGACTTGATTAGCCAGTGAATCAGAGTGTCTAGAAATGGGGGCCAGGAGGAATCTGTGTGCTCCTTGCATTTGTAGGAATAAAGGGATTGAGGAGGTAAGAAAGGGAGAAAGAAGGACTGAGTTTGGCTATTCAGGTACCTGGAATATTGTTTCAAAGAAAGGCAATGCAGAAATTAATTTTTTTTAAGAGATGGGGCTCAAAGACAAGGAAATAATGGATTTGTTTTTAACGATTTCAACTAGAATTGAGGCTGTTCCTGTGATTGTTGAAAATAAAATTGGTTAGAAAATGATGTCAGCAAAGAGTGGGACTGTGAACCAGGAAAATAAATGAGCTCTGAAATCACCTTCTATTTTATAAATATTGTTTCTGGAGCTGAGAAAATTGAGACAGATTATTCCTTTTTCTCTCTCCCAAGCTATGGGTGGAAGAAGCCCTGAGTATCCCATTTGGACCTTGTGAGGAGCATCCCGTCTTGTCCTGGCACGCTAAGTAGCTTTGTCTGCATTTAGACACACTCCATTTCCCTCTCAAGGACCACTATCAGCAGTAGCCAATTACAAACACACCTCATAACACATTATTGAGACACACTGCACGCAAATAAGCTGGAGAGATGTTTAATGATTGGACTGGACGCGACATGGTACAATCTGTCCGCACCGCCATAGGACGGAGGGGCGGTGCCTGCGTGCGAGCATCTCTTTGTGTGTGCGCTTGCGTGTATTTCATTTTCAATGTGTCCTAATTGGACATCATTCAAGCCAAACTGGTTTACACTTTCATGGAGGAAGAAAGGGCCTCATTTCATATTCTGACAGGCTCCTTTTAAGCCTGAGATTCCTAGTCTTTGGTTTTTGAAAAGTATCAACGCTATTAGCAGCCTGAATTCATCTGAGAACAAGGGATGGTGCATTTTCCAACTCCATGGGTGGCTTTCTTGTGTTATCTGTTTCTCACGGAGAAGCAAAAGGTGGGCAATTTAGAGAGATGTTACTTAGGCAGTCACTTCCTCCGCTCTTTCATCTGCGGGGTTGGTTTTGCAATAAGAGTTTGCTGAATTTTATTTCCTCTGCCATTTGCCATTGCTGTTGGTTTTGAAGTAATGACTGCGTTTTGCCACAGTAACAGCTGCATTCTGGGCCTGGGTGAAGTGGCGGCTGATTCACAAAGCATAAGGCCTTCCCTTAGGGTGCCGTGTTAGCAGTAGCAGATCTGGGAATGAGATGACAGCCAGGCTTAGGGGTGTAAGCCAGAATTCTCACTCTTTGAAACATGGAGACTTTGAGTTTATCAGCCCCACTTGCTCTTCCTACATCTGAGGATGCTGAGACGAGGGAGGGGGTACCCTCTCAAGAGAACTCAGCTGGTTGATGGTGGAACTTATCTGGAACCTGGCCTCTTATTGCCTGGTCCAAGCTCATTACATTCCTGTTGGCTGTGTTGCCCTCTGTCAAGTGCAGAGCTCAGGAGGGATATGTGAGGTGCTGACAGGAATGCTGGGGGCCTGCTGGACACTCCAGCCATCAATACCATCACATAGCATGCAATTGCAAAGGATTTTTTAAATCAAAGGATTGTTTTTTAGCCTCCTTCTTTGGAAAAACGGGTTGCCCAGTGCCCAGTGCTTCTACACATATTGCCTTGCTTGAGTTCATTCCTGTAGTTCTGGACCCTCTTTGAAGGGGTAGCAGAAGGAAGAGAGAACAGACCTTTGTGTTTGCCTTTAAATCAGCCAGGAAGCTTTTCAGCTGGATAGAAAACTAGGTCGGGTCTTCTAGAGCCTGTTTGTATAGCTGAGTGGGTGACGTGTCCAGCCTCCTGAACTTGGAAAAATTTACTGTTCACACTTCATTCATATGTTCCTTAGTCCTTGGCAAGCGAATTGCTTTTGAAGAATTTATGTTTCCATCTGCCACTTCTATTAGTAAGGGGATATTTGTGGCTGATATGATGATGGCAGTGTCCTGGGGCCTCAGTGGTTTGACATTGCCCATCTGTAGCCTAAAACTTTGGGGTTCAGAGACAGGAGTCTGAGTTTGGTATTTCCCAAATCACACCACCTGGCTGAGGGAGCCTGTGTTTGCTCACAGCCAGGCTTATGGTGCCAAGTAGTGGCACATTCCTACTGCTACTTTTGCAGCCAGCAAGAGAAATGAGACAGGGCAGCCAGCAAACTGGTATTTTGAAGAATCTGCTGTGTCTGTGGGTGTGAGTATGGATGGTGTTGGGGAGGTTCTGAGTGTCTACAGTCTAGTTCTAAATAACCAGCTGTTTCCTGGCTGGTAGTCTACAGAAGAGCAGGTGTTAAAGGAGAAATAGGATGAGAGGTAAAGTGATCAGCACCATGGAAAGCACCCTTCCTAATAGCTGTGATACTTGCCTTGTCTGCTTCTCCCATACTCTGCTTCGATCATCTTCAGAAGGAGCTGGGAGAAGGACAGCAGTTCCTTCCGCCCATTCTGCTAATGGGGAGACTGAGGCTCACAGAGTGACTGTTTTGAAATGTTGTGGTGACCCAGTAGAACAGGTAAACAGAACTTCCAGCATGATATGGTTGCTTCTTGCTTCCTGCTCTTAGATATTATACAAAACCACAAGGAGAATCATAATAATGCAAAATGTCATTTTCAGTGAAATTAGAGAATAGATATAATCTCTGGACTCTGAAGTGTGGGCATGGGCTATCCAAGCAGCTGAGTTTGGGGGAGGCCACTGGTAGATGTGAAAACGTTTAGGAGAGGGGCCTGAGGGCCTCAGGGCAGCAGATGGCAGAGAGTTGTCAGCAAGATAGGTGTCCTGGTGGTGCAGGGGCATTCTATTTGCAAACAATGGGCTGAGACTGGCAGGAGAAGAAATGAAGGAAGGTGCCTCCTGGGCCTGTTTTGCTTCAGAGAAGCAGAGGAGGTGGGTTGATACAAAGGATCCTCCAGAGAGACATGTTTGCAGGAACTAATGTCTGTTGTAGCAGAAAAAAGTCATTCCTTTCTTCTTATCTCCCTCCCCCACTTCCTTCCTTAACATCTTTCTTGAGGTCTAACATTAATGCAGTAAAGTGTATTAACTACTTCTTAGCTTGACAAAAATTTAAATATGTGTACACTTGTATAACTACCACCCAGGTCAAGATCTAGAGCATTTTCAGAACCCAAGAAATCTCCTTGTGCCTCCTCCCATCCCTCGCTACAAGGCCTTTTTTTTTTTTTTTTTTTTTTTTCTGGATAGTGAATGGCTACCCTGGGTCTTCCTTCTGTTCTGCAGGAACTTCCTGTAAAGCGTTGATCCAAGAAAGTCCACCCTACAAGGATAATAAGAGAAATGAGAAGTTGAGAGTATTGATAAAATAAAAGCAAAGATGTTACAGTGGCAAGTGTCAACAGTAGCCACAAAATGTATCCCAAATAAGGAACATTCTCAGGGGATGTTCATCAGGGAGGAGATGAAAATTGCAATCAAATATTGAACAATGAATTTAAAGAACCCAACAAAGCAATCATTTCTATGAAGAAAAACTATGAAGCAGAAGCAAGGATTCTAGAAAGGATGACAAGATGGCAAGAGGTGGTGAAATGTGAGCTGTCGGTACTCAAGAAGGAAATAGGAGAAAAAAGGCAAGTCTAAGAAATGAAGATTAAGTTGTAAGGATCTTGAGGGAAAATAGACACTGGAAAATTCAGTGCAGAACATAGATAATAGCAATGAACACCGTGAATAAATGCAATTGAAATAAGGGAAGTGTTCATAAAGATTAGACAGAAAATGATAGATGTAGAAGACATGGAAATGCAACATAAGCATAACTTTAGTTCCTGAAGGAAAACACACAATATTTGAATAGAACAAATATTTAAAATGTAAATTAGAAAAAACTTCATGATCTAAAAGTTAATATCTAAATGTTGAAAGAACACAAATTTGGGCTTTGGGGAAAATTACCCTGTACAATGAACACCAAGATAGAGCCTTGGAAAGTTTTAGGCATTCAAGAAAGGGAATAATCCTTTATCTTCTTCTCCTTCCTTCCCTTTCCTCTCCTTCCAGCAGGGTAGCAGGTAGGTGTGGAGGTGGCAGGCACAGGAGGTGAATGATTGGGAGATTATATATGGGGCAAATGAGTTAATCTCTTGAGCAAGTAAATTACAGAGGATTATGGGACCCCTCTTTTTCACCATTTGAGAAGAGATTTATAAACATGTAAAAACAGAAGGCTAGAAACAATCCAAGTTGCCAGATTGGAATTAGAAGTATCAATATGTGTGGGTACATACATGTATTTCCTAACTCATTCTGCTGAGACAGTCTGGAGGCAGTGGAACTGCAGGAGCAATGAGTGTGCACCAAATACTCAGATCCTGGTTTCTAACTTTTATCCTCCACTAGGAGTTACTGGAGCTTCTCAGAGAAATGGCTGATTTCAGGGATGGGCAGAGAAGTGTAAAATGAACGTGACATATTTTATTTTGCAGTAAGTCAGGAAAAGATTAGACTGTGTCAAAAGGACAGAGAAGTCAGCTTGGAGTTTTTGTAGGCCATATGGGGACAATACGAGCATCAAAGTAAATAATGAATATCAGATTACAACCTATTGCTTAAATAGGAATCCATGTTCTAAATGAATGAATGCATGAATGTATATCTCTATAGATATAGACAGATAGATATAAATAGATAAATAAGTGGAAGAGAAGGAGAAACTTTCCCTTATAGTAGAATGTCAACTGAGTAATGTAAAGGGAATGATGGAAATAGATATTCATTGCTCAGCAGCCATCATAATCGTACTTGATACAGGCAAGAGTTGGCAATGGATACTAAGTCTTGTGGGTGGAAGTTTCATAAGGATCAGTGTTATTGGCACAATATTGGAATAGCTTCCCACAAAATTATAATGAGATACAGTGGAAACATGGTGAATTGTCAGTGATGAAACCTGACAGGTAATCAAACTTGGCCAGATAATCAAAGTTAACATTCTAGTGGTGGGATGGGTTGACCTAGGATGCCCTGGATCTGGTGCACTGAGATCACAGCAGTATTTCTATTGTATTCCTACCATGAGTGCATGGCTTTTATCTGGTCATGGGGAAGCACTGAGACATCTAAGGACTTGAGAAATAGAGAATGACTGAGGAACTTCTCCAGATTGGAGGAAACTGATAAAATGTGATGACAACTAAATGGAACACATGTTGGTGGATAGGATCCTGGACCAGGAAGGGAAAATAAACTTTGTTAAGACAGGTAGAGATGTTTGAGTGGGCCTGTGGATCAGGCTATGCTGTATCAGGGTTGGTTTTTTGACAAGGAGTGTTTTATAGTGGTTATGCTTGGAAGAAAGGTCCTTGTCTTTTGGAGACTTATATTGGGATATTTAGTGATGATACACATCATGTCAAAAGAAAAATCTCTCTCTCTCCACAAATGGGAAAAATACAGTAAAATGTTCCCATCTAGGGAATTTGTGTAGAGAGTGTAAGGGTTTGTATTGTTTTTGCAACTTTTTTTTAAGGTTTGAAATTGCTTAAAAATAATAAAAGGATCATGAGAAAGGCAGTTGAAAGCAAGAACAGAGGGAAGGAAGAAAGGAAAGAAAGGCAGAAAGACAGGAAAAAAGAAAGGAAAAATAATTCCTTGGGAATCTGGGCCAAGAAATCAAGTTGCTTAGGAGAAAAATATCATATTGGCCCCAATTTCCACTGTAGCAACATTAAATGCCTAGAAGGCAGTACAATATCTACAAGATAAGCAAGGGAAAAAACATGTGAGCCCAGATATGCCATGGAATGGCCAAAGAAACACCAAAAAGAAAAAAGAAAGGAAAAAAAAAATGCGAACCAAAATCTACATCCATCTTAGCCATCTTTTAAGTATGAAGACAGTTTTGAACATGTAGTAACCTGGAATATTGTTCCATGATAGCTCTTCCTCATGTGTGGAGGATGGACGTCAGCCAACAAATAGAAGACTGAGGGTGAATACTGAGTAGTTCCAACTATCTTTTCTACCCTAAAACTAAGACAAATAGAAGGATTAGAGCAACAGAGGGGAATGTCCATGTTCTGTGCCCTGATGATACAGACATAACACAACCAACAAATATTAGAAGGGGAAGGAAGAAAGAGTGAGTTGTCTGAAAGCCTCATTTGATTGTAATGGGGAGTCAAAGGATGTAATTTAGAGCTGATAAATGAAGTAATATAAGCATAATTACATTTAATGATAAATGGTAAACATTAAGAAAGAGACTATTATTTGACTAAAATGAGGCGATGAAAGGGAGTGGAGGAGAGACGCAACCTAGCCTGAGTGAATGGTGCCCAGGGCCTCCAAAATGTGTTTGTCATCTCGCTCCTTGGATGCAGCTGCCACTGTGTTAAATCTCTGCATTTTTATAACTGGCATCCAGGGATGTGTGTCTCTTTCTCTCCCCACCATGCCTTTGCTGTGCCTCTCTGGAAAGGGAAGTGAAGGGGAAGAGGAGGAAATATACCAATTTTATCTTGGCTTGTTGTATAGGATTCATAAATCATGTCTAAAGACATAGATTAAGATTATTATATAATGTTGAGGTTATGAAATGTAACCACTGGAATGAAAACATGAACCTTCCCAGAAGAATCCTAGAGGAAAAACAATCACAGAAAGACTAAAAATAATGCCAAGAAACCAGGAAACATGATATAAAATGAGAAGAGGAACAAAACCATTTGTCTTATTGCTAAATATAAATGTGTTTAACTCACCTTTAAAAAAGATTTTCAGATTGGATTACAAATCACAACCCAATTCTGTATTGTTTAGAGAGACACCCCTAAAGGAAAGTTATAGAGAAAGGTTGAAACTACATGAAAAATTAGTAAAGGAACACCAGGAAATTTAAATATAGAGTAGGATAGACTGGGAGTTTGGGGATAGTAGATCCAAACTATTACATTTAGAATGGATAAACAATAAGGTCCTACTCTGTAGCACAGTGAGCTATATCCAATCTCCTGGGATAGACCATGGTGGAAAATAATATTTTAAAAAATATTTATATATGTATGACTGAGTCATTTTGTTGTACAGCAGAAATTGGCACAACATTGTAAATCAACTATACTTAAATAAAAATTAAACAAGTATAGAAATAAAAAGTAATAATCACAGGCTTGCATCAGAAAAAGTAGAATTAATATTAAAATGCATCAGATGAGGTAAGGGAACTTCATTATGCTAAAGTGTATATTTTACAATGAAAAAAACAGCAGCAATATTGAAAAAACAAATTTCAAGGAGAAAGAGACCAAAGCATACTAATAACAGATCACTTTAATTTACATGTTTCAGTCTCCAGATAACTGGACGAGAATAAAAATCAATACTGAAGACCTAATTAATATAGTAATAAAGAAGATCTGATTGATAAATAGCAAACCCTATAGATTAAATGAAGAGAATGCGTCTTTCAAGGGCCCATGAAACATTCACAAGTATTGATCATCTATTAGAGGGCAAAGATGACCTCAATAAATCCCCCAAATTAGGAAAATATATAATTAGTATTCTCTGATTACAATGCAATTAAGCTAGAAAGTAATACTAAATCAGAAAATCAAAAGGCCATTCCACTAAAAGTAAAATCAAATCAAAACAAAAGCAAAAGACCCCCTCAAGGTATGATCCAAAGAGGAAAATAGAAACTGAAATTTCAGTAGTTCCCGTCATGGCTCAGTGGTTAATGAATCTGACTAGGAACCATGAGGTTGCAGGTTTGATCCCTGGCCTTGCTCAGTGAGTTAAGTATCCAATGTTGACATGAGCTGTGGTGTAAGTTGCAGACGTGGCTCGGATCCTGCATTGCTATGGCTGTGGCATAGGCTGGTGGCTACAGCTCCAATTTGACCCCTAACCTGGGAACCTCCATATGCCATGGGTGCAGCCCTAGAAAAGACAAAAAAAAAAAAAAAAAAAAAAAAAGAAAAGAAGAAGAAGAAACGGAAATTTCAGATTTTCTAGAAAACATTAATTGATAAAAGCAGTAAATATAAGAACAGAATTGCTGAAGCTAAAGGAGTATTCAGAGGAAAAATGATGCCATTAAATATTTACACAAAAGAATGATACATTAATTAATCATCTAAGTCAAGGAGTTATGACAGAATTGTAAAGATGGTAAATAAAAAGATTTTAGCAGAGGGAAGACAGAGGAAGAAATAAAATGAAAATTATTGAGTTATAAAACAAAGCAGTTGAAATAAATTTCAAAGCTGGTATTAGAGGAAAACAACAATGAAATAGATAAACTACTATTAACCTAATCTAGAGAGTATGGGAGAAAGTGCAAACACATAAAATAAGAAATGATATGTGGGAAATAATGACATACACAGGAAATTAAAAGAATAACAAGAGACTGCTTTGCTCAGATACAGTGGATGTATGCAGATAGATTTGAAAACCTGAATGAGCTAGTTTATTTTCCAGGAAAATAAAATTTACTAAACTGAGGAATTAATCTAAAATTTCCAAGGCAGAAAAAAAAGGAAACAAAGAAAATTTTTCAAACAAGTATATTCTGGAAAAATGTCCAGATGATTTTACAGAGAAAATTTTGTCCAACTTCCAAGGAACAGACAATTCTAATATGTTTCAGAACATAGATGGACAAAAGAAATAGTACCAAAATCTGACAAAGAAGGCACAATAGATAACCAAAGACTAATTCCACTTATGCTATCAATTTAAAAACTCCTTAAAAGTTTAGCAAAATAATTTCAAAAATATATTTGAAGACTAATCACAATCAAGAGAGTCTTATTTTTAGAATGCAGATAAAATTTTACACTAGAGAACATTAGCAGACAAATGATATGGTTATCTTCATAGATGTTGAATAGGCCTTTGAGAAAGTTTAAGGTTCATGTTTTGTTAGAAAAATACAAGAAAACGGGATTAGCTAGGTACTTTTCTCATATGCTAAAAATACATCTATCTCAGACTAAAAGTAACATTAGGGCTTCATAGTGAAATGCTAAAGGAATTCTCACTAAAGTAAAGAATAGGAATCTACACTATTATTACTATTATTCATCACTGTGCTAGTGATACTTACCAATGCAACTAGACAAGAGAAAACAATTAGAAGAGATAAATGGGGAGGAGGCAATAGTCACTATGTGAGATATTGTGGTTTCATGGCTGGAGAACATAAGAGAAATCACTGGAAAACTATTTCAGACAATAAAATAATCCCATGAAGTAACAATGTATAAAAATTAGTAAACAGAAATTAATACCAATCATATATACAAAGATCAAACAGAGTATACATCAGAAAAACCCTCAGTTACAATAACGATAGAAACTGTAGAACAATAATAAACTTAGCAAGAAGATATATAGGATGTATAGGAGGATCGAAAAACACTGCTGAAGAATACAAAAGGAGCCTTGAGCAAATGGAGAGCCATATTACATTCATCAATAGAAAAACAATAGATGTCATTCTCTTTATAAATTTAATACAATCTGAATAAAAGTACCAGTAGTTCCTTTTTTTTTTTTAAGTTAGGTAATTTTATAAACTTAAGAATAGTCAGAAAAACTCTAAAAAAGGAAAACAATGTGTGAAGACTGACCCTAAGAGATATTAGAACTTATTATGGTGCTTCATTTATTGAAACAGTGGCAGGAGCACATGCACTAATAGTTAAAGGGAACAGAATGAATAGTTAAGAAATAGACCCAAATGCATGTGCTCATTTAGTGTTTGATCTCAAGTCACTGGAGGAAAAGTTTAAAAGTTTAAATAAATCCCCGTGGAAGAAAAATAAAATTGGACCTATACCTCACACTATATACATATACACATATATATGTGAAATGATAACATATAATATATATAAAATTAAATTCAAAAAATAAGGTTTAAATGTAATGGAAACACTATAAAAGTGCCAGAAGAAAACACAGAGAAGGTTTTTCTAACCAAGATTTAAATCCAGAAGCATGAAACAAAAATATGATATATTTGGAGTTCCCATAGTGGCTCAGCAGAAACAAATCTGACTAGTATCCATGAGGATGCAGGTTCAATCCCTGGCATTGCTCAGTGGGTTAAGGATCCAGCATTGCCGTGAGCTGTGGTATAGGTTGCAGATGTGGCTCAGATCTGGCATGGCTGTGGCTATGGCATAGGCCAGCAGCTGCAGCTCCAATTTGATCCTAGCCTGGGAACCTTCATGTGCCGTGGGTGTGGCCCTAAAAAGAAAGGAAAAGAAAAAAAAAAATATATATATATGATATATTTGACTAGTTAAAAATTAAAAGGAAAAAAACCCAACAAAATTGCCTGGACAGTAAAAAATACTCTGCATAAAGTAAATTGAAAAGACTAATGACAAAGGGCTAATTACCTTAATAAAAATAAAGAGCTCCAAATAGTCAGTAAGATAAAGAATTTCAGGGAGTTCCCGTAGTGGCGCAGTGGTTAACGAATCCGACTAGGAACCATGAGGTTGCGGGTTCGGTCCCTGCCCTTGCTCAGTGGGTTAAGGATCCGGCGTTGCCGTGAGCTGTGATGTAGGTTGCAGACGCGGCTCGGATCCCTCGTTGCTGTGGGTCTGGCGTAGGCCGGTGGCTACAGCTCCGATTCGACCCCTAGCCTGGGAACCTCCATATGCCGCGGGAGCGGCCCAAGAAATAGCAAAAAAAAAAAAAAAAAAAGAATTTCAGGGAGTTCCTGTTGTGGCTCAGCGGGTCACACACCCAAGTAATATCTGTGAGGATTTGTGTTCAATCTTTAGCCTCGCCCAGTTGGGGATTTGGCATTGCTGTGATCTGTGGTGTGGGTTGCAGATGCGACTCTGGCAGATGTGTCTTGGATCCCAAGTTGCTGTGGCTGTGTCAAAGGCCAGCAGCTGCAGCTACAATTTGATCCCTAGCCTGGGAACTTCCATATGCCACAGGTACAGTCCTAAAAAGCACCCCCCCGAAAAAAAATTTCAATTCCCTAGGAAAAAATAGGCAAAGGATATAATCAGAATAGTCATAGCAAAAGAAATATGTTAAAAGATACGCTTAACCTTACTTTGAAAAAAGTCAAATTTAAAACTACATATAAACACTATATTTCACTGATCAGATTGCTAAATGAAAAAAATCAGAAGAGTGTGTATGTAGTAATAACTTTAGAATAAAAGATGATGGAGTGGGAGTGGGGCAGAATTAGAATGTGTATTTACATTTGCTTTTATATGCATGGAAATTCTGGAAGATACATAACTAACAGTGGTTTGCCTTTAGGGGTACTGATGTGAACTAGGATAGAGGTGGAAGGGAAACTTTTCATTACGTGCCCTTTTTTTCAATGATGTAAATGTGTTCATTTTAAAGGGATTTTTTCTGCTAACAAGAGTCTCACATATTCATTGATATATTTATGTCATAGGGTAATGCACACTCCCTACCTCCCACCTACAGAACAGGGTACAAATCCTTCTACTCCAACAATGTGATTTGTCCAAACCTTTCCCCATCTTAATAAGCCGTGAAGGATAGAGGCAGAGCTTCTCAAAGTCCACTGTGAGTTTTTCAGGTAAAATCAGCATCATCTCGAATCACTGACTTTTATTAGGCACTGGAGTGCTTGTTTGCAGAATGCAGTGCATTTGCTGAGTGTGCGGTTTGCATCTCCCCTGACGATTTGGTATGGATCTGGATCAAGTGTTAGCTGCTTGTTTTGCAACTTTTTAATGGAGATGTACGATGGTGAGTGATAGCAGCTCGAGATGACTCAGCTCCCAGCTACAATGTAAGTCTGAACAGTTCTGACCATAGAAAGCACAGGACATAAAACAGTGGGCGTGGGAGTTCCCATAGTGGCTCAGTGGTTAACGAATCCGACTAGGAACCATGAGGTTGCAGGTTCGATCCCTGGCCTTGCTCCGTGGGTTAAGGATCCGGCATTGCCCTGAGCTGTGGTGTAGGTTGCAGACGCGGCTGGGATCCTGAGTTGCTGTGGCTCTGGCATAGGCCGGCAGCTATAGCTCTGATTCAATCCCTAGCCTGGGAACCTCCATGTGCTGAGGGAGCGGCCCAAGAAATGGCAGAAAGACAAAAAAAAAAAAATAGTGGGTGTGGAATGGACCATTGAGATTGACTCCTGAACCCCTGCCCTCCTCCCATTTCATTGGTGAGGAAACACTCTGGCCCAGGTGGAAGGTACTTGGCTAGTCAGTGCTGTGCTGGAACAAGAGCCCTGTAGTGCTAAGCTGGAACCTACTAGTTCTGGGTTCTTTCCCATCCACCCATTTCCCATGATCACCAAGGTCTTGGCCTGGTCAGTATAGTGTGACTCCCTGAACAGTTTGAAGGAGGCTTAGTATTAGGGGGTGAATGCCACCCATGGTAGGATGCTTGCATGTAGACAACAGGAAACAAAAGAAGAATTAAGTTAATGTAACTGGAGAGTCCAGATACTACCCTTGGATCTCTCTTGGTAACAAAAACTCTGTTTTATTTCTCATAGCTGGTAACACTTGCAAAAAGATCTTGTTGGAGTTTTTTGCTTATGTATTTATTTTTTAGCTCCATGACAAAAGAGGCCTCATCTGGCTTGTATACTCTTGTATCTCTGATGCCTAGAGCATGTAGTAGATGCTCAATAAATATTTGTGGGAGGAATCAATTCTCCACCCTTGGTGTGGAGGATGGAGCAAAGACACAGTCTTAGACTGGGGAGAGGAATTGTCCCCAAGAAATAATGAGATGGGACAACGGATGCATAAGACCAAAAGATAGCAAATGTCTGCTGCACCTCAGAGGCTTGCAGATACTCTTCTTTAGCTCTCTCCTCCTTCCTTGTTTCCTAGAAAATGTCTTCATGTTGCTGTTTTCCCTTCTCCTGGATTTGACTCAGGAGGATGGGAAGAAGCTTCCATAACTATGATTAGTTATCCATCTCTCACAACACCTGATACTGCACAGAATCCTTGAGGCTCTCCCCCAGTCCTTCCCCAGCTAGAGGCTCCTGTCTACTTCCTCTTGATTTAGAACCAGAACCGTGCTGAATGTGTGTAGTCTCACAGCAAGATGGGAGGAGTATGGTTTTCGAAGGATACTTTGAATAGGACACAACCAGACAGAAGACAGAAATCCAAAGTGAGAGACCCACGGTCCTGAGTCATCTTTAGAGGGCAGTGTCTACGACTGCCCCAGCTCTCCGCTTAGGTCTGGTTGTGCTTTGGAAGAGCGGTGGTGCCGATGGTGGTTACCTTCTTCCCTGTGTGTATATTTCTATGGGATTCAGAACAGATTCTCACCCAGGGCATGTGTTATTAGGAGCCTCTAATTTGAAACCACAATTGCTGTCATTTGTTAGTTGTGTGACCTTGGGCAAATCCTTGAACTTCTCACACTCGGATTACACTTCTACAAACTGGGGATAACGACATTATTTTCCATATATATTTCCCAGGACTGGTGAGAGGATTAAATGAGACAGAGCACAGACAGGTGCTTTGGAAACTCATGTACAGGACAGAAGTCGTTCTTTTAATGACCTTATTTTATCTCCAGAAAGTTATATGTCTTAAAGATCTGAGACTGAAGTCCTTGATTTTAGAGGGGGAAGCCAAAGTGACATGAGGTTGGGCCAGGGTCACAGGCTTAGTTAGTTGAGGAAACCACTTCCCATCCAATCTGAGATAGGTACTGTGGTAGGTAAGATAATGTCCCCACTCCCCCCAGTGTGTCCTTGTCCTAATCCTAGAAACTGTGCATATATTAGGTTACATGTCACATTGTTTATCAGTTGACCTTAAAATAAGGAGATTATCCTGGAGTATCCAGGTGAGCCCAGAGTAAACACAAGAGTCCTTAAAAGGGAAGAAGGAGGCAGAAGGGGTCCAAGTGATTGATGTGAGAAGGACTTCACCACCCTTGCTGGCTTTGAAGGTGGAGATGGAGGAAAGCAGACAGAGCCAAGGACCATGGGTGGTCTCTAGAAGCTGGAGCAGGGAAGGAAACCCATTCTCCCCTAGAACCTCTGGAAGGACCTCGCCCGTGCTGACACCTTGATTAGCATCCTGAGACTCATGTTGAATTTCTAACCTATGGAACTGTAGGATAATACATTTACATTGTTTTATTTTTTATTTTTTATTTTTTTGCCTTTTTGTCTTTTTAGGGCCATACCCACAGCATATGGAGGTTCCCAGGCTAGGGGTCCAATCGAAGTGGTAGCTGCTGTGCTACGGCCACAGCCATGGCAATGTGGGATCTGAGCCATGTCTGTGACCTATTCCACAGCTCATAGCAATGCCAGAGCCTTAACCCGCTGAGCAAGGCCAGGGATCAAACCCATATCCTCATGGATGCTAGTCAGGTTAGCTAACCTCTGAGCCACAAAGGGAACACCATTTACATTGTTTTAAGCCACTAGTTTATGGTAATTTGTTACAGCAGCCATAGGAAAGGATTGCAGGTACCTTTCCTCACGTTTAACTAGGCACAGAAAGGTAAAGAGACTTATTTCTAAGTCATAAATGTCAGCTACTTTGGAGACTTTTTCTAGAGAAAGGAGTTGCTGTGTTGAAAATACTCAATAACTATGATGGGAAATGACTTGGAAAAGATTAGGATATTAAAGAGTTGGTTTTGGAAATAAATTTTTCTCTCTTTTTAGCTAGCCTGCATTCACTCTGTAGAGGGTCAATATATTTTTTGTTTGTTTGTTTGTTTGTTTGTTTGTTGCTTTTTAGGGCTGCACCTGTGGCATGCAGAGGTTCCCAGGCTAGGGGTAGAATCAGAACTATAGCTGCTGGTCTACACCACAGCCACAGCAACACCAGATCTGAGCCATGTCTGTGACCTACACCACAGCTCACAGCAACGCCAGATCCTTAACCCATTGAGCAAAGCCAGGCATTGAACCTGTGTACTCATGGATGCTAGTCAAATTCGTTTCTGCTGAGCCATGACAGGAACTCCAGGACAAGAGCTTTAAAATTTTTTGGTGACCTGGTGTCATCATCACTTTTCTTGACGAGCAGGCAGACTGACTTTCTCAGGACCAAAGAACATCTTAGTGCAAAGTAAAAAGTAGGAGGTTGAGACAGAGACCATTTTTGTCCAAAGGGAAGTGAAGACTTTGGCATATGCACTCTTTTTAGGATAATTTCCCCTGTGTCCAGTTCACTTCATGTAGGACCCAGGTTGTGTCAGATACTCAGCTGGCAATTGTTCTGTTGCGGGGGCTGGTGCACATTTCTTAGCACATCTGGAACAAGGTTGAAATTCCTAGATACCAAGTGCTTGCTGGGATCCTAGTAGTTTTGTTTTTTGTTTTGTGTGGGTCACATTAGGCTATGAAGGTGGCCACTCTACCAAGATTAAGTCAACTCTGGTTGTCTTCTCTGTGTTTTGCCACCTCTCTTGCTTTTTCTACTCCCACTGTTGTTTCCATGACGTTCTTCTGCTGACCATTCCTCTTAAACTCAGCACCTTGTTTGCACCCTCAGTGACTTGGCCAGAACATACTCATCTATTCCACCCAAGATTTGACCTTTGCCTGCTGGTTGTTTTATATCAGCTCCTGGCCTCTTTCTCATCTTGATCTTGATGTTCCTCCCTTGTGACTCTGATCTGGCTTCTGGTCACTGGACAGATGAGCTACTAAGAGGAGCAATGAACTGCATGGGGTCCAGTATCCCTGGGGCAGCACCAGGGCCAGAGTCCAGTTTCCTTTACTCCATTCGTTGCCCCTCATCCAGCACACTCCCTACATTGAGTCTCTGTGGGGGCATCATTACTGGACCAGATGCAGCTCGTGTCTTCCCATCTCAAGACCAGCCTCAGATTCTTTGGGAAAATTACTTAATCATGAATTTTTGTTCCCTAGATGCAAAATGGAGAGAGCAGAGAAGAGTCTGAGAGACACCTGGGGAGTAGTAAAGTTTGGCACGTGCAATAAAGAAGGATCAAGGGAGGACCAAAGACATCCCATTGCTGGAGCAAAAACTGATCAAGGGCATCTGGCCCCATGTTGCCCATGGATGCCTTCTAGGCTCTCTGATCACACAAGCAGCTTTGGCCTCCAGATGAGTCAGGTCAAAGCCTACAGCTGGAGTAGATCTTAATGCACTGAAACAAATATAAATAACTTGGATTCAGTGGTTATGTTTCCAGCCAGTCAACATAATTGGGAGGGGCTTCTCAAGTCCTGATCTGCATGGTTCAGCCCAGATCTTAGAATAACCTGGCAGGCAGCCTTACTGGTCTGCTGTTTTTCTTTATCGGAAGCTGCAAGTTTGCAAAAGTGTTTTGCATTCAACACCTGCTGGATGCTACAGAAATAAAGTGATGTATACATGATAGATAATAATAAGAAATATAACACTTGTCATTTGTTACGGTGCTATTCATTATTCTTTGCAGCAGCGTGGTATGATAGATTCATATTATCTTCTTCCTAAAGAGAAGAGATGGAGGCCTGGTGTGTGGGAATCAACATACCATGTCTGTGGTCCCTGCTCAGGACATGCAGTCTCAGACTCCCTAGGAACTGCTTCTAGAGGTAGCATGGCCTCTCCCATTGTATAGACATGCCATCCAGGAACATCCTACACTGTGGATGCTTGTGGTGGTGTTAGGAAGGTTTTTTTTGCGAGATGAGTAGTCTTCTAAAAGCTGAACAGATGCTGGTCACTGATCACTGCATTTTATCCACAGTATTGTGTATTCCCTCCTTGAGAGTGAGTAGTGATGGGGGATCATTGCTGGAGGCAAGCAGGCAGCCAGCATGCTTCTTTATGTTGAGCTGAAATGGGTCTTTGGTCCTAAGTTTACTCCTCACAGCCACAGAGAAGGATCCTTATTTTTCTTCTTCATGACCGCTCTTCGGATAATTGAAGACACCTCTTAATTATCTCCCAAACCATTCTTCCTGTGACTCGTGTCTGAGTCCCAGAACATCCCTGGTTGCCTCCCTGAATGTGATCCACTTTGTCTATATCTCTATGAAAGCAGGATTCCCAGACTCAAACCCTGACTCATTCTAGATCTTTTTCTGGGAGTCACTTTGGGACAAATAGAGAGGTGGTCTATATCAGGAATTGCCAAACTTTTCTGTTGAAGAACTGATTAGTAATTAATTTGGCTTCACAGGCCATAGGGTCTCTGTTGCAGACACTTAGCTCTGCTGGTGTAGCATGAAAGAAAGTAGCCACAGGCGATATGTAAACAAGGGAGCATGGCTATGTTTCAACAAATATTTTATGGACACTGTAATTTGACTTTCGCTTAACTTTCATGTGTCACAAAATACTTTTCTTTTGACTTGTTTTCCTAAGTATTTAAAAATGCTAAAACTGTTCTTAGCTCATCTGCCATACAAAAACAGATGGTGGGTCAGTTGTGGGCAGCAGGCCATCGCTTGCTGACCTCTGGTCTGTATTCTGCACTTAAAGGCCCTGAGTACCTACCTTTCTTGGTCAAAACAAATCCAGTTCCTTTGCCCAGGCCTGAAATACCACCACTGCCAAAGGAGGGAAACACTGCCCTCCATGCGAGAGGGAAGAGAGATCAGAGCATCTGTTTAAGAGTGAAAATATTTTGGAGCGAGGGAATGCAGCCTTTACAACTTTAGTATAAATCATATTAATGACTTACCTTTGTAAAACATTTGCCATTTAAAAAATATGCATTATTTAGTTCTGTCCTCACAGAACCTGTGAGGTAGGTATTGAAATATCTTCCTACATAGAAGAGGAGAAAATCCCTTAAAGATGAGGTGACTGTCTTGGCTCTACCGTTTAGGCAGAACTGAGGCTTATCTGGGCAGCCGAGTTCCCTGCCATCTCAGTTGGCAGAATATGTCAAAGCATGTGGTAGGAAGCTACTCATGCTTGGTACATGGCTAGAGAAGGACATCCAGGTGGATAAGACACAGCCCCAGCCCCAGAGAGCTCAGAACCTCATGGAGGAGCTTCCTCATGTGTCACTGTCATTGCTTGGCTAGAAGGTAATGTTAGGATGCTCCTGGAAGTTCAGAAGAGGGCACCCTCACCCAGCCTGGCCACAGACTGGAGGGCCTTTGGAGGGACCCTTTGCTCAGCAGAGGAGGAGAGCTGGGCTGGCCTGATGCTTCTGGCATCTGGAAGTAGTGGGAACTTGGATAGGCGGATCTGAGCCTTCTGGGGGATGGAAGGTGAGTGGCCTCACCTACTTCATGAGTTTGCCTGGGGCATCCCTGTGGCCAAGCAAGCATTCTTTGGACCAGTTGTTTTCTCCATACTTAACTGGTGGGTGTTGAAGATGGTGGCGCAGGACCTTCTGAAACGGTCAGGTTCCTTGAACAGAGACTTGAAGGTACACTATGCCACCCTGGGGCCAGCTGGGAAGGCCCAGTAGGGCGAACTCCCTCTGATCTCTTTCTGGTATATAAGTAAGATCTGCATAGTTGGGATGGACAGAGCATGCCAGCTGCTTGTTATTTCTGGGACCCCTTGCATGAAATATAGACTCCCTGACATCACCTGTCAGATCTGCTGCCTTTTGTTTCATTAAAAATAAAACAGAAAGCCCTCTAAGCAATGGCATTAAAGAACATCTGGAAAATAACCCTTCTGCTTTCCCAGGGAAGGTGTCATTATGTCTGAGGCAGGATTGATAAAGGAATTTTTAAAGCAGTCAAGAAAAACAACAACAACAGAAAAGATCAGGCTTCAGGGAAGTTGGCATAAGAAATGAGAAAAAAAATAATCCCAAACCAGAAAAACGTGTCTGTGTCCAACAACAATAGTTCTGGTGGCTAACTCTTAACAGCTGGTCTTGCTTGATTTGTTTTGGTCCGAGTCAACTATTCTAAAAGATGAAACAGTGACAGACAAAATACTTTTTCTTCTTAAGCCAGTTAACAAGTAATTATTAAGCCTTCTCAGCATGACCATCACTATGTCCCTGGTATTGTGGGGACTCCAAAGAAGCAGACAGAAGCCCACATGTCTTGTCAAGCTCAAGTTCAGCAGAAGGAAGGGGAGGCGTTGGTCTTGCCTCAGACAATGAGAAGGCTGATCAGTGTTGGACTGAGGCTGAGATCACAGATGCGGTCGCACAGGGGAAGGGTCATGGTAGCCTAGGGTCCTTAGCAAAGGCTTTCAAAGAGAGAGTAGGGCTCATTAGAATTTAAATCTGTGGAGAAAATTAGACATTTAAGGAAAGGCAAATAGCAACAACAAAGCCCCCCCGCTGCCGCCCCCGCCACAAGGAAACTTCTTACAAATGACCTTACCTCATTGTTCCTTGTGAAGTTCTAGTCCATTCAATCTGAGCTCCACATCTTTCCTCGATCAGATATTTATTTATTTATTTACTTATTTATTTTTGTCTTTTTAGGGCCACACCCGCAGCATTTGGAGGTTCCCAGGCTAGGGATTGAATTGGAGCTATAGCCACTGTCCTATAGCACAGCCACAGCCATACCAGATCTGAGCTGCATCTGTGACCTACACCACAGCTCATGGCAGCACCAGATCCTTAACCCACTAAGGGAGGCCAGGGATCGAACCTGCGTCCTCATGGATGCTAGTCAGATTCGTTTCTGCTGAGCCATGACAGGAACTTCTCAACCAGATTTTTAAACCTTCTGGCATCTGCACTCACCTTTCCCCTCTAATTAAAGTGGAGGTTGGCCCACCCTCCTCTTATCTAAGGCCAACCCCCTCACCTGTCCTTCGATCTCATCCCCCCTTCCTCTTCTCATAGGTGTCACCCTTCCAAAGAGATCTCACCTCTCCCAGGCATCAAAACTCTCTTGTGTCAGTAGATCATTTTCCATGAGAATACAAACATACCCTAGATTAAAAAGAACCCTATCTGACTACATGTTCCCCCTTGTATCAGTCAGCCACATCCATAATAATGCTGCCTAACGAATAACCACAGCATCTCAGGGGCATACATAAAACAAACATTTGGTTTTTCCTTGTAGGCCTCTGATCTAAGCTGGGCTCCAAGCTGTGGGTTGTGTCCTAGTCTCTTCCACATGTCATTCATCCTCCTTCATCCAAAGCCTACCCAAGGTGTATTCTTCTCATCAAGAATGGCAGGAGCCGAAGAAGGCCAGCCCAATCAGGCAAGCACATTTCAGGCCCTTGCTTAGGGCATAGGTGCACATCTCATTGACCAGATCAGGTCCAGGTGTCTAAGCCCAACATCAGTGTGGTGGGAAAACACACTCCTCCTGCGGATGGAGGGAGAGGGAGCAAATGCTTACTGAGCTATAATCTGTTATGTTCTTTGATCTTCAGCACCATTGTTCTGTTTCTCTTGGTAGCTGGACCTCTGGAAGAGGTTGCCTCCCCATGATGTCCCCAGCTCCTCACCTCCTGTTTTGTCTCCATCTCCTCCAGAGGCGTCTGCCACAACCACCCCACTTAGGCCCCTCTGGTCAAGGTCGTAAACATCATTCACATTGTCAAGGCGAGCAGATGTGTTTCCATCCTCATCTTACTTTCTCCATCTCTCAGTGGCATTCCACATGGGAGGCCTCTCCTTCCTTCTGGAATTCCTTTCTCTTTGGGATTTCATGGCTTCACCAGGTCCTGGTTTGTCTCACCCTCCCCTGACTGCCCTCCTTATCTTTCTTTTCCTCCTCCCTCTCATCTTAGTGGTGTTTCTCAGGACTTGGTCTGGAGCCCTTCTTTTCTCTTTCTCTAAATTCCGTCACTGTTCACAGAGTTCCAGGTACCTTCTCTGTGCTGTGGCTCTTGAATGCGTGTGTCCAGCTCAGGGATCTGAGTGTTAGCCTCTTCTCTATCTTGATCTGTCTTGGTGTTTTCCTTTGGATGCCAGGCATAACCCTGGGAGTCAGTGTATCCAAATGGAATTGTTTTCCTCTATGATTTGCCCCTTCAATGAGCCCACTCTCAGCCATAAAGATGCTAAACAGATCACACTGGCATCTGCTTCAGAGCCTTTGGAAAGCCTGTTTCTTCCTTCTGGAATGCCTTTGCCCTCTTTCTCCCCACCCTACCCCTTCCCATGGCTGGCATCTTTTCATTGCCCAGGTCATCTGGGCAAATGTGACTACCCCGGAGAAGCCTTCCCTAGCAGTCCTCTCTAAAGGAGGCCTGTGCTACCTCATTTTTAATGTCAATCCTATGTCCCCCCCCCCCCAGTTACCATCATTAGTCATTCTTTCATTTATTCTCTCGGATTTTTCTGTCTCCCTAAGTAGAATGTACACTTCCCGGCAAGCACTCAGTAAATATGTGTTGAACTAATGACGTTGAAAGGCCCTTGGAGACTGTCTAGTCCACTGTTTGCCACTTGCAGACTGTGGACCCCTGGGCAGGGTCGGGGGTGGACTGCGGAATTATTACCCTGGGTTTGAGAGGCCATAGTGTAGCAGTAATAATAGATCTCGCTCATCTGTGGACTACTGTTTTTCAGATAATAGTGTTGTAGTGAATAAAATACAAATTCATTTGAAAGTATTACTACATTCATAGGGTCTTTTTATCTCACCTTCTAACGTAATTGATATAACTCTGTCCTTATTGCTGTAAACACAGCTCCAGAGAGACGAAGTTACTCGCTCAAGGTCACATTCTTCAGCAGTAGAAAGGTCTGGAGGAGGTGGGAAGCAAAGATCAGGGGCCTGGGGAGCCATACAGCCTGGTGATGAAGAGCACGGCTATGAGCAGTCATGCTGAAGGTACCCATTTCAGCAGGGTGGGCCTGTGTCTGTCAGCCTGAGCTTCTGTGGGGCTAAAAGGCAGTGACTTGGAGGGCAGCAGCAGGTGTAAGGGTTGAAGAGCCCACAACTCTGTATGCCTGAAAATCAAGGTTTAGCCTGGAACAGGGTGGCCCCAGTCCAGAGATCTTGGTATGTAGTGAAGGCCTAGTGGCCAGGGTGGGAGGTGGCAGAACAAGTGTCACACATGGATAGGCACCCAGTATTGTGATTAGAGAAGCAATAAGAAGGCACAAGTGAGCTGAGGGGTCATGGCGATGCATAGGACAGAAGTGGAATGGCTTCTGATGTGCCTGTTAGAAGGTGCAGGGGAGGGATGACAGGGAGATAGAGAAAGTGTGACAGAGGGGGCAGAGGTCAGGTGGGTCTTGGGTTTTCCCGGTGAGTACATGAGTGCCCAGGCCAGGGCTGCGGAACCTGAATTCCCTGCCTCAGCAGGTGCACCTCGCACCCCATCTCCTCATCCCTTTCCTGTGGTTAAAGCTCCCTTGTTAATTCTGCTCTCTGAGTTGAACTCCTCTGCGGCTGTTCTTGGGAGCATCTTTTTCAGTCTCTGAAGGTAATATTGAGCACTGGCTCCTCCCTCTTTCTGGAAGCCCTTCTTGTTGTCGTGATCCTAGCCTACCTTTCTGGATGCCTGGAAGACCAGGAGTGAGGAATAGACTTCAGGTTCCTAGCTGGACAGGTCAGCCTGGTCTGGTTAAACGCCGCTGATGGGGGAGTACCATGGCTTCTGTTTGGCCTGTGGGCCTGGCACTCTGGCAGGTTAACAGACGTTTGCTCAGAATAATGTTCCCCCGGAATGGAGGGCTATACTCTACCCCATGCAAAGCTGAGCATGTCGCACATGCTGGGTTTTTTTTTTTTTTCTTTCTTTTTAGGGCTGCACCCATGGCATATGGAGGTTCCCAGGCTAGGGGTTGAATTGGAGCTGTAGCCACTGGCCTGAGGCACAGCCACAGCCACAGCAATGCCAGATCTGAGCTGCGTCTGTGACCTATACCACAGCTCACAGCAATGCCGGATCCTTAACCCACTGAGCAAGGCCAGGGATCGAACCCGCATCCTCATGGATACGAGTAGGGTACATTACCACTGAGCCACACTGGCAACTCCTCACACATGCTGTTTTTAATGGTCACACCAGCTGTGGGTGAGCCAGATTACAGACGAGGAGACTGAGGTTCAGGGAGTTGCTTAAGATTGCTTAGTTATCAAGGAGCAGAACCATTATTCCAGTCCTAACATGTGGGGTGTATGACCCCATGCTTCTCCCTCACTGGACACCTTTGCAGTGTTTGCAAGGAAGACACTGCCCCACCCTTGGCCATCTCACCCCTAAGACCCAGACAAGCCGAGCATCATCATTTCAGGGCATCAGAACCCTGAATAAAGGTAATGGAGCTGGTCACATCAGCCTCGGGGCTTCGGATACCATATGGGACATCTGGCCCAGAGAAGACTCTTCCTCTGGTGCCAGGTTTGCATCAGCCACCATCAGCTTGGTGCATGTTCTTAATTTCCATCCCGACCCCCATCTTCAAGTTTCCAGAGTCAACTGCTTCTTTAGCCAACATGCTGAACTCCTAAGAAAAGCTTCATTGTGTGAGCAGCTCACCTCTCTTTAGGCTCACATTGTGCCTCTCTGGGATTGTTTCTGCATCAAAAAGAAAAAAAAATGGGGGCACAGTAATGCTTATTTTGGAGTTTTTTGCTGATGATTAAACGAGGACACAATTTGAGAAAGTGCCTTGTGCGTTGGCTGCTCCCAGTGCCTGTTGAGCATGTGTTTGCTGAGGCTGAATTTGGAGGGTGATAAACATCCATGTTCTGACTGTCAATCCAGGGCACTTTCTCCCCCACTTGCTATGTATCAGCTACCTCTAGAAATCAGGTTCCTAAGGCCATCCCCCAAGCCCTCAGGGAATCAAGGGTCCCTGGCCGTTTCCGTGCCCACAACAGCCTCTCATCAAACGTCCTCCAGGCGCTCCTTACTTCCACCGTTTTAAGATGCACCAGCAGCAGACGGAGTAGGGACTCAAGGTTGTGTAACGGCACTTCCCTCGGGTCACACAGGGGGTCTGATGTCAGGCTGTGGGGCAGGCCTTGGGCCTCGGCCCCTGACCCAGGAGACCAGGCCTGCCCACAGACCAGGGCCTCCTGATAGTGATCCTGGGACTATCCGAAGATACACAGCCAAGGAGGCAGCAGGTTAGAGCCCCAGCCCCACCGCTGTGCCTATTCAGATGCTGTGCACGTAGGCTGAGTGGCCGCCACCTGCCAGGCTCCTGCAGTGATAAGGCTCTGGGGAGGCACCCGCTGAAGAGTGGGGAGACCAGCTGAAACTGAGTGAGCCCGGGAGTGGCCAGAACCCGCTTCCAGCCATTCCCTTTCCACCCCCTCATTCTGTTTTCTTTAACTGGAACCGACAGGAGGAAATGATGAAACCGGGCAGCTTGTTAACGATCATCGATTCACTCTGTTCCCCTCACTAGGTGCTGTGACAGAAAATGCCAGACCACGATCCTCAAACAAAAAAAACCCTAGCTTTTCCCCCAAGAAGATGTGGTACCCAGCTCCCTGACTCTACTGGTCTCTGATGCCCAGAGCTAAAGGCACGTAAGCCCACTTGCAGCTTCTGTGATTGGTCTGGGCACAATGCAGGGAGAGAGGATCAGCCACCCCCATTTGCCTGGTCCTTGTAGTTTTAGCACTGGATGAACCACATCTTGGGTCAGTCATCAGTCCTGGGCAAACTGGACATTTGGTTTCATTAGCAGGAAACATTTCATCTTCTACCTCCTACTTATCAGTATAACTAATATTGGGTACTTCCCCTGTGCCAAGTTGACCTGTGCCACACGTTCTAAATCTTTAGGGAGTAGATAACCCCCTTCAGAAAACTGAGACAGTGGTCACCATTAGTTCAACTGGTCAACTCCTGCGCGGGTCTTTCCCCAAACCCCTAAGCCATGTTCTCAGCAGCAGGTCAGCCTCATATGGGGGCTTCTCTAATTCTCTAGTTCCCCCAAGTTCCTGCCTTGTCCTATGGCTGAGACCCACTGAGTACTGCACTGTTCCAGGGCCCATGGTCAGCCTTGTTCTTGACTTCTGTCTTAGGATTCTACAAGAGCCTGGAGTGTTGCACTTGAACTTCTATTGCTGAGGCTTGGCCTTTACACCTGCACTTGGATCCTGCGTGGCTGCCTTGACCCATGCTTGCCTGCTCAGTCACTTAGTAATTATGGTTGGTGCTTGGTTGGCCTTCCTGAAATTATCTGCACTGGTCTGGGTTTGCAGAAGGCTCTGCTCTTGCCCTGTTGGCCCGGCCTGTGGAGAGCAGCCCTTTTCATTATCAGCCTGAACATCCGATAACTAGAGAGACAAATAGACCACTGGAAATAACATCATGCACTCCAAAGGCATGTACAAATGACTTTTGGAAAGGGTGGGCGCGATTAAAATCAAATTGATTCAAATCATGGTTTGAATCACTAGTCAGGAAGAGTCGATTAAATCAATATTTTCCCTTCAAAAATGCATTCATTTTAGATATAATTTTAATGCACAGCCTTCACAACTCTGACAGAGATAGATGTGCTTTTCATTTTTAGAAGTTACATACCATGCATTTTTAAGCTGTGATTTATTTTGACATTTTGTTGAATCAATTTTGCAGCCACGTCTGAGTCTTGAGTGATGACTTGGTTATTTTATTTACCAAAGCTAATCAAACAAATGTGTATAATTTTCCCCACAAAATAAGCATGTGCACTTTTGAATGTTTAACTCTTTTTCTGTAAATGTAAAAATGTGTCTTTGCAGAGATGAAATTGGACTGTTTCAGGCAGATCCAACCCAAAACACTTTATTATGTTTTGGAGTTAACTCAGTTTTAACCTTCCCTTTCTGCTTACTTACATATTAGGAAAGAAAGGGTAAGCTTTTCTACTTTTTTAGTTCCCAACTGGTTTTAGAGTTCAGAGTGAGTTTGTCTTCTTTGGGAGCCACTCTTGTATATGCAGAGAAGAAATAGCTGTGATTGTATAAACTTGATATTCCTCCTAACCTTTTGTTGGGAATCTGATGCTTGACTTCTGCCAGGCTTTGGTGCAATCTTCATGCAGCTTTGTCAGCATCTTTCCTGATTAATTGAGCTTTACCTTATCAGAGACAAATTCTCCTCATGGGATCAGTGGATTTTATTTTGACAACAACAAAACAGGTTAAGAATCACATTTGGCATCAGTCTTAACAGGGATGTTTATGGAAGGACTATTTTCCTCCCTTCTTTCACCCTGAGAAGGTCTGGAATGGACCCCCATACAGCATTAGAGGCCTAAATAATGTACTTGAGTTTATCTTTTTGATCCTGTTTTTGGCTTCAGCCTGTGACATCCTCTCTCAGAACATGGCCATGTGAATGCTCTGCCTGCTGGGAAGTCAACTGTCTGCTTACAGGTGACAGGATAAAGACGAGGTGACTTATATAGGCAATGGAATGTTATTTAGTCATAAAAAAAAGATGGAAAACCTGTCATTGGTGACAACATGGATGAACCTTGAGGACATTATGCTAAGTGAAATTAGCCAGACACAGAAAGAGAAATACTGCATGATCTCATTTATATGTGGAACCTAGAAGAGTCCCATTCATGGAAACCAAGCGTAGAAGTAGTAGGTGGCCATCAGGGGCTGGGGGGAACGGGAAGTGGGGAGATGTTGACAAAGGATCCAGAGTTTTAGTTATGAAGGACTGAAGACATTTTGGAGATCCCATGTACAGCATGGTGACTCTAGTTAACAGTATTGTATCACATACTTGAAATTTGCTGAGAGAGTAAACTTAATGGTTCTCTCACATACACACAAAAGGTAATTATGTATAAGGTCATGGGTTTGTTTAAAAAGAAATAAAAAACCTACAAATAAAGAAAGGATGTGCATCTTTCAAGCTGGAACAGGTGCCCTCTAGTTTTGTTTTTCTAGGACTTGGAACACGAACACATTTGTTTTCACTCTGTTCATATAGTTCTAATTGCACAGAATCATAACATTTTAGGATTGGGAAGAAAATAGCGATTTCTTAGTCTCATCCTCAAACTAACTCTTTAATGTTAAAATGAAGTGACTTGTGCAGGTCGCAAGCCTCACAAGCCACACCTAACTCTTGTTCATTTACAACTGTCCTTTGCTGAACTTTCATAGAACTAGACTTAGAGGCCAGTTATAGAATGGACACCATATAGTTTTCTGGTAGATATTTTATTTAACATAAAAATAGAGGATACCCAGTTAAATTTGAAGTTCAGATAAACAATGAACACTTTTTAAATGTTAAGTATGTCCCAGATATTGCATAGGGCATACTTATACTAAAAATTTAACTGAGTCTCTTGTATTTTTCTGACAATCCTATTCTACCAATTCAGGGTAATGTGTTTTAGTCGGCTTCTCATGCTCTTTCGAAGGTGTCAAGTAATATACATAATCCATCTTACAGGTGGCCAGGCCAGACAGGCTTCAGTTGTATTTTCACTGCATAATCCGCTCTTCGGTATTTTGTTTCATTAAAAAAAAAAAATCACTTTGCGTATAGAAAAGTAACATTTCTTTAAAAAAATTTTATTTTGGAGTATAGTTGACTTACAAAGTTGTGTTAGTTTCAGGTCTACAGCAAAGTAAATCAGTTCTACGTATACACATAGCCATTCCTTTTCACATTCTTTTCCCGTGTAGGTTATTACACAGTATTGGTTACTTTGTGCTATGCAGTAGGTCCTTGTTACCTATCCATTTTATATATAATAGTTAGTGTGCATTTGTCAATCCCAACCTCCTGTTTTATCCCTCCCCCCCCATGTTTCCCCTTTGGTAACCATAAATTTGGTTTCAGTGTCTTTGAGTCTGTTTCTGTTTTGTAAGTTATTTTGTACCATTTTTTCAATAGAGTCCACATGTTAGAGATATCATATGATAATCTTTCTGTCTGACTTACTTAGTAAATAATTTCTAGGTCCATCCATGCTGTATATGAATCTTGTATCCTAAGTTTACTGAATTCATTTATTCCTTTTTTTAAAATTTTTGGTGGAGACTTTAGGGTTTTTTATACATAGTATCATGTCATCTGGAAATAGTGACTGTTTTACTTCTTCCAATTTGGATGCCTTTTGTTTCTTTTTCTTGTCTGATTGCTATGGCTAGAGCTCCTAATAAATACTATGTTAAGTAGAAATGGAAAGAGTGGGCATCCTTGTCTTATTCCTGATTTTGGAGGAAAAGCTTTCAGCTTTTCACCATTGAGTGTGATGTTAGCTGTGGGTTTGTCATAAATGGGCTTTATGATATTGAGAAATATTCCCTTAATACTAATGTGGAGAGTTTTTTTTTTTTATCATGAATGTGTGTTGAATTTCATCAAATGCTCTAATAGTGAGCTATCAGAAAGAGAAAGCATGAAAATAACCCTATTTACAGACACTTCAAGTGAATAAAATACCTTGGAATAAATTTAGCCAAGGAGGTGAAAGATTTAGACTCTGAAAACTGTAAGACATTGATGAAGGATATTAAAAAAAAATCATTTGATCAGCTCTGATTTTGCCCCTTATGCTGTTTTTATTACATGCACCACTGCATCCCTTTGAGAAGGGATCCTGATGTTTGCAGAGCTCATGCTTGCCTAAGCCAACCTGTGGGGCACCAGGTTGCAGGGGGCTAGTAAAATCCAGCAGCTGGAGGCTGCAGCAATGCCCTGAGTACCCAGCCAGGTCTTTCAGGGAAAGTGTCAGGAGGGCCTGCACTCAGGGTGACCACCAGAGGGAATCAGTCACTGTGATGGACACTGAGTAATACCAACCTCACTGTGCCTAGAATGGGAGCTCTAGACTGATTAAGTAAGCCCGTGGAAAGCTCCTGCTCACACAGCCAATTTGCTGGTTGATGGGAACCTTACCCAGATGCCAGTTGTCCTCAGATGTGTGGCTTTCTGATTGCAGGAGCAGCTCTTCCTGGCCGTTATCTTCCCTCTGGACATGGAACCTGGGCTGTGGCTCTTGATTCAGACAAGCTGGTTTCCTATAAGGGTGGTCACCTAAGCCAAATGTCATGGCATGCATTTCCACTTCTCTATGTTTTTGTGAATTAAATATGATGGCATGCATTTCCATTTCTGTATATTTTTGCAAATTAAAAATGGTCTGCTGCTGAGGTCTGGGCCTATCCATCTCCGAGCCTAGCTGCACCCCAGCGTAGCTCCCCTGCTGTCCCTCTAGGGCCCCGAGATGGGCTTGCACAGCATCAGACCTGCCTATGCAGCTTCCTGCTCCAGTGGACCTGAAGTGTCTGAGTTTTCAGCCCTGTACTCTTCTGATCTATGAACCAACCCTACTTTGCTCTGCTCTCCAGCACCCAGCTTCTCCCAGGCCTGTATCTTGTCCCGTGCCTTGATCTAACATGCCTGTGCCTTCCCTCTTACTTATTTTGGTGGCCTCACCATGCTGTCCAGCTTCTGAACCTTCACCATCAGTGAACACTGTCCTGAGTGGGTAGTGTGGGCCCCAGGAGCCAGTATCTGAGAGCTTCTTGGTTGGCCAGCGCTGCAGGGCTGGACCCAAGAGAGCCCCCATCAGTCAAGCTCAGTGCAGGGTGAGTGGGCTGATTTGATGCAGGTCCAGGGGTTGAGAAGAGAAAACCTTGGTTGGCCACATCCTTCCTGGATTGTTGTGATGAGAAATTCTGAATTAGGCCCTTTCTTCTAGAGTCATTTAGTTGGCTTTAACTCTGGAGGCAGTTTTCTAGTAACCTTTAAAACAATAGTGTTTTCTTGGAGTTCCCATTGTGGTGCAGCAGAAACGAATCTGTTTAGCATCCGTGGAGACACAGGTTCAATCCCTGGCCTCGCTCAGTGGGGTAAGGACCTGGCATTGCCGTGAGCTGTGGTATAGGTTGCAGATGCAGCTTGTGTCTGGTGTTGCTGTGGCTGTGGTGTAGGCGTAGGCTGGCAGCTGCGGCTCCTATTTGACCCCTAGCCTGGGAACTTCCATATGCCATGGGTACAACCCTAAAACAAACAAAACAAAATAAAACAAAAAAAAAAAAACCCAAACAACAACAATAAAAAAACCCCAAACAAACAAAAATGTGGCCATCGTGTTTTCTTATCAGTTTATCCATCTGTGTCATTTAATAAGGGAAGGGCTGGTTAAGACAGGAATGGGGGGCAAACTTGGTGAACTTAGGGTTGTGTAATGTTTTCATACCTAATAATTACCATGTTCAGAGACTTGCTGAAACTCGAAAGTTGGTGAGTTGTTCGTCACCATTCAAGTTTTGTCCCTCTAATGAGCCTGAACTTTCTCTGCAGTAGCTTAGCCTCATACTTTTTGATGGTTGTCCCTGTTGACTAAAGAACATAATCAGTCCTGGCATTTTTTCCAGTCTCTTTATTTTAGTCCCGGCACAGTCTCTGCTGGAGCCAGTCTTTTCTCAAGATGACCCCAGTCCCTTGACTCTTGCTCCTTTGTTGTCACCTCCGGCATGATGTAGCAATGTCCTCATCTCTGGACTTGAGCCTCTTAGCCTGCTCTGGTCTCTCCTGTACCCAGGGTGGTGCTGGACATCTCTGTTTGTGACCTGGTAACCATTTCCCCATGGATACAACATGACAAATCTTGGGCAGGTTCCTTGGCCCGTCCACCACAGCCCTTCTGCATTAGACTAGAACTGAGATGCAGTGCCTGTGAGTGGAAAATGGGCAGTGCTGGGGGATGCCCTGCTCATAATGGGATGGAACCGAAGGTGATGAAATTGAGTGAGAAATGTGTGTATTTTGCTGGTACTCAGGGGACAGTTGGTTTAATTAAAGACAGATGAAGAGGTAAATAAAGATTTCCGGGGATGGCTCAAGGGGACTTCTGGGCATTTTCAGTGTAATTATTGGATGATATAACTGTTTATTATTTTAAATTTTATTTTACTACTTAGGCTTTCATTTGCCTTCATAAAGGAACTCTTAGACTTATCAAATAAGATTAGCAAGCGTCTTTGGAGATTTGTAACAGGAATGGAAATGGGGAAAGCAATATTTAGAGAGAAAGGAAAAGTATTTCCTGAGATAATTGAAGGGAAAAGAAGGACAGATGTTAAGTTGGGAAACAGATGTTAAAATAGAGGAAAACTGCCTGAGATGGCAGGAACTGCGCTGTGGGTGGTGAGAGAAGGGCATGTATATTGGATTTCATAGCCTCCTGGAGGAATACAGGTCAGAACATACAGCTAGTAATTAAGGTAAGGCCCTTTTTATTCGGACAGAGCTGGGGTGCTCCCTTTTCTGACCATTGGGCAAACTAAAACTCCTTGTGCTCTGTTTTACTATCTGTAAGATGGCTCTAATGATGACCATCTCTTATCTTTGCTTTGCTTTCTTTCTTTCTCTCTTTCTTTCTTTCTTTTTTTTTTTTTTTTTTTTGTCTTTTTAGGGCCATACCAGTGGCATATGGAGGTTCCCAGGCTAGGGGTTCAACCAGAGCTGTAGCCACCGGCCTACGCCACAGCAATGCCAGATCCGAGCCATGTCTGTGACCTATACCACAGCTCACGGCAACGCCGGATCCATAACCCACTGAGCAAGACCAGGAATTGAACCCATGTCCTCATGGATGCTAGTCAGGTTCATTAACCACGGAGCCATGATGGGAACTCCTGACCACCTATTATCTTTGTGAGAATGAAACGAGCTGATGTCTGTAATTGCTTAGCATAGTATGTGGCATCTCCAATCAATTGAAGCTGCAGTTATTCTAAGGATTGTTACTATAATAATACAAGTAACCACAGAAAATCCAGTGCTGATGTCCCAAGGGATAGAGTGGCACTGTGCAGAATTCAGCACTTGTATAGGACACCTGAAAGCAGAGTCTGTGTAAGTCTGGCTGGGGCCTGTGACCATCTAGCTACCTTAGGTGACCTTACATCCCGGCTCACTTTGGCCAGTTCCATTTATATCTTTTGTCCCAGTGTAATTATTAGCAGTGCCTCCTCTCATCCTTTAGAGTGTTCCAGTGTGGATGACAAATCATAGCGTTATCCTCCACGTGGTTCTTACTGTCTAAATCAGTAAGACAGTATTAGTGCATTATTCATTGTTTCCTATTTTCTCAAGTAGATTATGAGTTTCTCGAGGCTGCTCTGTATATGCGTATGTGTAAATCTGTGTATATGTATACACACACACACACACCTAGTGCTTCTTTTATATTTGCATCAGTGCTTCAACAGTGCTCATCAGAGATGCGGAGACCTCCTCCTAAGTGATCATCTCTCCAGGACCCTCCTCTCCCCCTCTTGCTGCTCCAGGGGCCCTTCCCTCGCTGTTCAAGGGGGTCATCCAAGGACAGTGAGCGAAGAGGAGAAGTGGAGATGAAATTGACAGCACTTATGACTTGAACCTAGCCAGAACCCAGTTTGGGACTTGAACCCATGTGCCAGGACTCGAACCTAGCCAAAACCCAGATTGGAACTCAAACCCACGGTTTTAAAATTAGGATCACTCACCTAGTGCCTGGACTTAGTGAAGTTCAGGTTCTTTGTGTCTCAGCATAGAAGGAATTCAGCGAGAGACAAAGGAATAGGCATAGAATAGATTTATTTAGATAAGATGTTTGTGAGAGATGCAAGGAGGCTCTGCCCCGAGGCTTAGGTAGCCTACATTTTTATAATCCAAGGGGAGTGGCGAGTGGGAAAAGACCACCTCTTCCTCTTTCTTGGAGTAGTAGCTCCTTGGTATCTAGTAAGAGAGTACTTGATCCTATAAGGTCAAACTTAGGACTGTCAAGATGCTTACTCAAACCAGCAGAAGGGCCCCTTAAATTCCTGCCCTTGGTCTGAACCTGAATGCAGGCCTCACCTCATCCCCCACCCAAGGACCTGAGGCATATCTCACGCCTCCACTAGTCAAGCCAACCTTGTTCTGATGGCCATCGTGAGCAGTTATTAACTTACAGTGATCTCCCAAAGTTCCCTAGGTTTCCCTCTCTCTCTATGGTCCCTTATTGGGACTTCTGCAACGACCTGTGTAACTGTCCTACTCCATCCCTATCAGAGATGGAGGGTTCACAGGGGCAGAGCTGGTTCTCAGGTTGAACTGGGGGCCGACTGTGAGTTTGCATCCTCAATATCTCCTGCGCCAGACATTGAGCCTCTGGAGTCTCCGTTTGCTCATATAAAAGAGGGTGTAACAGAATAGACCTGGAAGGCTTGTTAAAAGGATTGCATTGCATGCTGCCTGGCCGTAGCAGGTACTCCGTAAATGGGAGACTTGGGAGGACAGCTGTGGGCAGCATCATGTCCCTGCCTGTCCCTGCCCACTCTTCCCTCCAGTTCTTCCAGCTGTTTTTCATACCCGGTGGTTTTCTGGTCCTGTGGTGACCTGGAGATGCTTGAGTGAGGACAGCTTCTGGCCAGGTCAGTGGATAGGTCCGTTCATGTGGCTGTTGGAGTTCTCTGCAGGGTGCTTTAGAAAGACTTCTCTCCCTGACTCAGGAATGCGTGCTTGGAACCTGCCTGAGTTGCAGAGCCCAGGGTGGGGGAGAGGTCTTCCTATCATGGGCTTTGTACTCTGAAGTTAAATCATGTTATTCAAATGGGATATTTGTTCTTCAATAATCAATTCAACAGTGAAAGGCAAAGGAGCAGCCTGCCAGTCCTGGCAGAGTAAATCACCCGTAAGCATATGAGGAGCAGCAGCCCCTAATAGCTCTTGTAAACATGCTGTCACTCTCAGGGTTGGGCCCGGTCCAGCCAAACCTCTCTCTGATGTTCATCTCTTTTTCTCAGAAGTGCTGCGAGAGCCAGCTGTGACACACATTCTGTATCAGTCAAGAAACACTTTTCCAACCCATTTCTCCATGACCCAGAGATGGTTTCTGATTGTTTGCAGATCAATCAACAGGCCTTTTTGAAGCAGCTTCTGGGTTGGGGGGAGGGTGGAGGCTCAAAGATGCTTGAGCCAGATTTGCATGTGAAAGATGCGTGGAGACTGCGGAACCCCCTTCTGAGCCCAGTGCCTCATAGCAGAGATGCTCTATCTGTGATGCCTCTCTCCTCCACCAGCATGTAGACTCCAAGAGAGCAAAGTTTTGTTGGGTTTCTTGAGTACTATATCCCTTGTGCCTAGATCAATGCCTGCACACAATCAGCATGCCACAGATAGAGCAAGTCCCGTTTTTATAACTGACCTGTTTGGAGCTCAAGGAAATATGCCAGGCACAGGGCAAAGTTGTTTGTGTTATCTAGACCTTGTAAAAACTCCATGGAGTGAGTGCCATTAATATTCCCATTTGGCAGATGAGGAATCTGAAGCCTAGAGTGGCTAAATATTTTGTCCCAGGTCCTGCAGCTGCTTAGTGTCGGATCCAGGGCTGTTTGACTCCAGATTATTGGAGTGACCCTATTCAGGCCACCATTGGCAGCCATCACTAAGCCATTGGGAGTGGAGCTTTCAGCAGAGACTGCTTGGCCCCTGAGGTTCCTAGTGTTTCCTCTGAACCTGGCTGCTTTCCTCACCTACATCTTCCTCCATGTACCCAACACTCAGATGATTAAGTACAAAAGCCAGCTTATCTTCATCTGTCTAGAATATAAGGCTCAAAGAAGACACATAGACAATTAGCCAGACCAGAGCAGGGTAGAGGCCATGTGTGGTCATGACAGGAGCACAGGGCTGGGAGCCTGGTGGCCCGGGCCACCCCCTCATGGCACATCTCTGCCTAGGCCCCTCGTGTGCATAGCTTCCCTCACCCTCTGGCCCCGTCCCCAGAGCGGAGGGCAGGTCCCTTAGTCCATGCACTGCATGAGGGGTCCTCTTGGGGGGACGGTGTCTGTCGTGGAACTGGATGTCCTCCAGGACTCCTTCAGTTGCAGGAGTCTGAGTCTGTGGGTCTGTGAGTCCACGAAGGGAGACGCCAAGGAAGGCAGAGTTTTCCGAGCAAACCAAGAGCGGGAGCTGTGAAGCAGAATGGAGAGGAGAGGAGGAGAGAGGCCCCGGGCAGAGAGAGGACAAAGGGGTGCCAGCCCCGGGGGTCAGAGGAGTGAGGGTGGGAGAGAAGAAAACAATGGATGAACAACAAAATAAAGGAATGGGAACGGTAAGAGGAAAAGTATGTATTTGATGTGTGTGTGTGTGTGTGTGTGTGTGTGTGTGTGTGTGTGTGTGTGTGTGAGATAAAGTAGGTGGAGAAGGCTGTGGGCAGTGGGGGAGGGAAGGACCCCCAAGGAGGCTGTGCTTTGATTTGCACTGGGCCCTAAGCTGCATAGCCAGTCCTGCCTCAGAGCCCAGAAGCCCACTGTCAGGGCTGAAGGAAGGGAGTGATGCTGGGATTCAGAGGAGGGTAGAGGCGAGAGCAAGGGAGGCCCCAACACACCAGGGCAGGTGAGGGGAAGAGGGGTCGGGAGTGGCTCGGAAGCTCTGGGGCAAGTTCCTGAGACCAGGTCAGCCAGGTGATTCTGTGAGGCAGGTGAGGCTGCTGGCGGCACACAGGGTCAGAAGCGGCAGGACTTCTACCCTCCACGGGGTGGGCAGGGACAGGAGCTGGAACGGCCGCAGTGAGGAAGAAGATGTCACCATGCCGGTTTCTGAATGAAGCTTCTCTGTCCACACTTGGTTTTAGATACAAGTGCTGTCCTTGAAGCCACTCGCTGTCCATTATGCACTGCCGTGCTCTGGACTTTGTTCAGGAAATAGCTGCAGAAGCCCAAGTCCAGGGAGGGTTGAGACTCACAACAGGCATCCCTGGCTGACCCCAGTTCCAGTTCCAAAAAAGGCCCTGCATCTCTCTGTCAACCAAAACGGCCCTTACTGCTCTTGCAAAGATACATTCAGCCCCTGAGTAGGGTCTGCCACTCACCATCCCTCAGACATCAAGCCCACACGTGCAAGTCTGCATTTCTGCAATTGGGAAAGGATCTTGGATGCCTCCTCCAACTCGATGACTGGGGCATTTGCTATACACTGGAATTTGGATGCACCTGAAATAAAAATTCAGACTCCAGGATGCAGGATTTTAAATTAAAATTAGAAGCGCAGTTCATAGCATCGCTTGTTTCTGCTGCACTGGCTCATGGCTGTCAGCCGCCTCCCCTCGGGTGCTCTGATAAACTGCTGCTGAGCGTTTTTTCAGGCTCGTAGAAAATGCATGAATCACAGGGCTTTGGGAGCCTACCTGCAAGCTTGTGGGAGTTCAGTGTGAAATGGCAGGTGGAAGAAGATGGCCTTTGTGTCAGGGCTCGGCCTGGGGTACAGAAGCACCTGCTTCTGGGCAAAGGCTTGTGTGGTGCTGCCATTTCTAGGTTCCTTCTGTTTTAGGAGGGACAGAAGGACCTAAATGGTCCCCTTAACAGCCCTCAAACGGGTGTCCTAGCTTTGTTTCCGGCACCTTTCTGGACACTGGACGAGTGCTGGCTGAATTTCTGACTGGTATGTGGTGAGCCAGTGGGCGTGGGGGCAGCCCCTGGGTAACATGGGAGGGGGCTCGGATGTGGGGTTGCATCCAATGTCATGGGGCTTCACTCCCGCGGTTCTTTCCTTCCCTCCCAGAGCTTCCCGGAGGATGCCTCGCGGAACTCAGCGGAGAGGGAGGTCGGGGGAGGGAGGAGTGTTGCTTGGCTGTTGGTTGGCAGATGAAGCCTCTCTCCTTTCCTTCACCTTGGTCTGGGACAGTGTTGATGGCGCTCTCTCCTGCCTGTCACAGCGCTGGCTTCTCACCGAGCAAGGCCGTTCATCACCCCATTGGATGGGGGAGACAAATGACAGCAGTAACATGAACTGAGCAGGATTTGATAAAACCTAAGAGCTATTGCACACAACAGTGGACAGTCGTTTAAAAGGAAATCCATCTCGCTGTTGCCCGAGGCCTCTCAGGAAGAAAAAGACATCTTCCTATCTTGAGGTTTTTTTTCTTTTTTTTTGCTTTTTAGGACCTCACCTGTGGCATATGGAAGTTTCCAAGATAGGGGTCAAGTTGGAGCTACAGCTGCCAGCCTACACCACAGCCACAGCTACATAGGATCCGAGCTGCGACCTACACCACAGCTCGCGGCAATGCCAGATCCTTAACCCACTGAGCGAGGCCAGGGATTGAACCTGCAGCCTTGTGGTTCCTAGTCGGATTTGTTTCTGCTGCACCACGATGGGAACTCCTCGAGTTTGGCTTTCATTGCCAGGGCTGAGCTTCCAGCAGCCCGGGTCCTGCTCCTGCAATGAGCTCTCCCAGGGTCAGGGGAAGCGGGACAGCTCAGAGACACCCTGCCTGGGTTCACACGCAGGGTCTGCTTGTCCTCAGGCAAGACAGCCTGTTTAACTTCTCAGAGAGTCTGCAGCCTCCTGTGTAGAGGACGGATAATAAGGTCATCCCTTTATAGGGCAGTTGTGAGGGATGAAGGAGAGGATACAAGGCAAGTGCTTAGGACACAACTAGGATGCCATCAGTGATAAGTGTGATGATTGCAGTGGCTGCCGGCTGTCTAACCTGTCCAAAGACAAATACATGCTAATAAACATGGACCTTCTCATCTTCCTGAGGTGGCCTGAGGGTTAATAACCATGAGAAGGTTTAATGCTCTTCTGAGATACTGATCTTCTCCCTGATCAGGGCCCACTGACTCGATTTCTCGTATCTGTATCTGGAGAGGGGCCAGGTGTGGGGGCGCTGGCGTGGAGAAGCACCGACTGTGCAGAGGCAGCTGCCTGCCCACCTACCACCCAGCCTCGCAGGCTGCCCTGCCTTCCGGCTCTTCACACAAACCAGTATTTGCAGCCCACCTTATCTTTCCATTGGGATTGTTGGGATGCCGATGTTTTGGCGGAGATGGAGTTCCTGTGCAGCCTGCGTCAGCGTTGCTCAGGGGCAGAGTCCTCCGAAAAAGCCTTCCCGCACTGCTTCCTCCCTGCTCGCTCAACCTGAGTGACATAAATAAGTCCCTTGTTTCTCTTGCACCAGCAAATCTAGACCTTTCAAGGTGGCTGGACGCCGCCTTCCCCAGCCCCAACCCCTTGTGGCCACTGGGCATCCAGAGCTGGGGAACAGCGGGCACTGTCCAAGCCCCAGCCTCACTCCTCTACCTTCTGACAGGCTCCTGGATGCTTTACAGCAAGGGAGGGGGTTCTGAACTCCTCCTCCATCTCCTCCCTCCAATGCTGCTGCTGCTGCTGCGGCCACCAGGATGGCCTAAAAATGGCTCAGCTGAGGTGTCAGTTGATGAGAAGCATTGTACAGTCGGCACACCCAGAGCAGAACCTCCAGGTGGATGAAAAGGAGGAAAAGGGATCCTGGGAAGGAGTCATCTGCTTGTGGTGTCCTGCTCTGGCGGAGGCATCTTGCAGCCAGGATCTCATCTCTGTCACCTAGCAACCCTGGGAAGAAGCTAAGGAAAGGTAGACTCAGAGAAGCTGAGCCACTTATCCTAAGTCACACAGCTAGGGAGAGGCTGGAGCAGGGATTTGAACTCAAAGCCAGGTCTGCCTCATGCCCTCTTCTACTACCCCTGAGCACTTGAGGCAGACTTGCTGGACCCCCTGGATTTGTTGGGCACCTAGAGAGGACGTGTAGGCAGGTTGGTTGTCATCTTTCTCAAAGCAGGAGGTCCCCAGTGCAATTGGAATGTGATTCCTTTGACACGCTTCAATTTCTACAGTGCTTTAAATCCAGTGTGGTGAGTAGGATCTGTAAATCCAAGACTCAGGAGAGGCTGTTATCAAGCTGACGGGGCTGGAAGGTGTGTTAGCAGCATTGACCCATCCATCCCAGGCCTTCCTTCTGGCCCCTTCTGGGTTCTGGCTCATCCGACCCAGCATCCTGCCGATTGTGCCAGATCCTGTCCACTGCAGTTTACCAGGCACTGAGCTGTGTGTTTTATCATGAAGATTGACTTTACCTTAATTCTTCCCACTCTTGAAAATTATTTTCCCCATTTTTCCTTTGCAGAAAATGGAGCCAGAGAGAGACAGTGGACTTGCCCAAGTTCACACAGTTTTGAAATGGCAGGGAGGGATCTGGCTTGACTCATAGCGATGCTTTCCCTATGGTCCACAGCCTTCCGTGGAGAGGGGAAGGGGGAGGCGTGAAGGCAAGAGTATAAAACATCACGTGTCATCTTTGCCCTTGAGGCCCTGGGACTTCAAGCATCCATGTAATAGTTAAAATAATAAAACAAAAGGGTGGATAATGAAGGACCAGGAGGGATGGGATGATGAGCAGACTGCTAATTCCGTGGGAGCCCAGAGCGGGGAGCATTTCGGGGCTGGTCTGGGAAGGAGGGGTTGATTCGGGGCTTGCTTCCAGCTGCTCCTCCGTCGCCCCCACTTTTCATCCCAAGGAGGAGTGTGGCCAGCCTGAGAGTGTGAGCGCTTCATCTGCCGGCAGTGAAGGGGGTGACGAATGTCTTTAACCGTGCTAACAGTTTTTCACCGCTCTCTCCCCTCTCATCTCTGTTTATTCTGGAGATCAATACAGACAAAGGAAAAGTTATTCCCCGGAGAGGACCTGGCTCTGTAGTTTTCAAAAATATCTGTGGTCCTGCCTCCCCTAGTCCTGCTTGCCTTTCCCCATAGAGTTTATTCCCGCAGAGCCGTTTCTGAGAAGCGACACCGGATAGCCGTGTTGACCTGGCGAGCTCTAACTGCTGCAGCCCGGTCCTTGGCAGGGCCAGCAGAGCACCTGGGTGCCAGGTTCAATGAACACGGAGCACAGCTCTTTCATTATACAGGAGTGTTTACTTGCTGAGCTGGAGCCTTTGCAAGAGAGGCTGTGAAGGCAGGGAGGGGCGAGGACAAAGACCTACGTGTCCTCCTGGCTTCAGATCTTAAGGGGAGGGGTGTCTGGCAAGTTCAGCTAGGATGGTCTAAAGCCGGTAAATCCGATAGGAATCGATGTCCCCTGTGGCATATATTCTGACATGTAAACATACCATCTTGGCTAGTCTATAAGCTAGTCGAATGTTGTAGGGCATTAGAATAGATGTTAACTTTCATTCGTTTCCCCCAGGGGACTCCTTTTCACTGGAATGAAATCTGTGCCAGGTCACAGAATCAACCAGATGAAGGTGGAACTCTGATTTTAGGGGAGCAGGGCTTGGGCGGACACTTGCCCCAGTCTCCTGTCTGTGCTCCCGTCGAGTCTGGGGCTCTGAGGGAGGTGGAGGCAGCACTGGAGGTTGTCTCTAGCTCCGATGATCCAGCATTTTACTCTCTTACTTTGTTCCCCTCTGTGTTGCTCGTGTGTCTAGACTCTGCAGGGAGCCAGTGAAAGCTGTGGGGGCAGAGACATTGCCTCCCATGTGATGTGTGCCTTTGCGCACAGTAGGAGCATAAAAGCAGAGGGATACTCGGGTGAGTTTCAGTCTCTGTTCCCACTGAAATCAAGGGTTTACTAAAGGCTTTTTGGAGGAGCGAGCCCCTCTCCACCCGTCTGGATGTGACATTGGTTCTGTGTTCTAGTGGGGCTGGCCATCAACCCTGCCGTCTCTCCCGTCTTGCCATCTGTAAAAGAGGATTCCTTGCCCAAGAGGGATGAAAGAATGAAATCCTCATGTGGGAAGTCTCCTCCTGCAGAATTGTCTTTGCAAATCTTTTCTATCCAGGCGAGAGGATTCTCAAGTACCACCAAGGAGGAATTCGGCTCCTTTTCAAGATTTTACTGAAACCATTTGGTTCAGGCACTGCCTGAAATGCTAGGGGGAGGAATAAACTGTGATCTTGTCTTCAAGGACCCTCCGATGTGGGTGGGGGACCATAGGCACATGGGGGCAGATGACAGGGTAATACGATATAGTGATGAGTACTCAGAAAAGAGACAGGATTAGAGTAGTTGCAAGACTTTTTTTGTGAAAGGATGAAGGATAAAAGAAGGAACATTCCAGGTAGGGGAGTGACATGTGAGAATCCTTGCAGGCATCAATGCTGGTATTCCTAAGCTGGCACGCTAGTCTGTGGTAAATGGGGAAAGTGGTTGGAGGTGAGACTGGGGGCCAGGAGTTTGGGTCCCAGTGGGAAAGATGGAAGGGTCTGTTCCCAGGAAATTTATGGTCATTGCTCATTTTTGGGAAAACTCTCGATGATATTTTAGCAGAAGCATATTGGAGTGAGGAGGAATGATGGGAGCCCAGAGCCCGAGAGGGGAGCATTTCATTTAAAGTGGGAGAGAGCAAGGAGGCGGCTGCTGGACATGCTGGGAAGTAGAATTCATAAAGCCCTCCGTGGCTATGAGGGTGGAGGAAGAAGAATAAAGGAAGAGGCCAAATGTTGGGTTTGAGAAACTAGATAGAGAAAGGAACTTGCTGCAGAGTTTGGAGCTGGACCAAGAAAGAACACCTGGGGTGAGGGCGGTGGGGCTAAGCCGGAGCCACCCAGACTGTGAGGGTCTAGGCGAGGAAGACATGCGATGCCAGGTGATGCCAGGTAGTGAGCTGGCAGCACAGGAGAGAGGTCTGGCGGGTTGGTGCCCTTGATGTCTGGTGATGGCTGGCGCCCGGATGTGGATGGCCATCGGGGATTGCTTGAAGCCTGCGAAGAAGAGAAGGACCAACACTTAAGAAGGAACAAGAAAGGAAGAGAGAAGGGCAGGAGGAAGAGGCAGAGGAAGGCCTGCCTTCTCTGAAAAGCCCGTGATCCCTGCAGCCTACTCCTCGGCCCTCCGTCCCGTGGCAGCAGAAGCACATGGTCGTGCTGTGCCCTGGGCCCTCCCTACCAAGGTCCCGGCTGGGGGAGCGCAGTCAAGTCACCCGCCGAGCTGGGCCAGGTGCATCTGAGCCTCGCCGCTTCCCTTGGAGAGAGGCGACCCACTGGGCCCAAACACCGAGACTAATTGGGGAGCTCTTTAAGGTAAATGTCTCCCCGGCAGTGGGCCATGTGGTGGCTAGGCCCCGGGTGTCATGCCCGCAGCTGCTGGCCCATGAAAGGTGCAGCTAGTGTGGGGAGGCACCGTTCTGAGGAGCTGCTGCTACAAATGAGCATTTCATAGCAGGACTGTCGTTAACGGTGAGCAAGCATTTTTTGAATGGGTTCTGTGAAGGTGGATTCCATTTATTCAGAATGGATTTGCTTTCCCCTATTAAGCTCAGGAGTGTATAATCAGCTCCTTCCCTCCACTGAAGGGCTTTCTCCCTGGCAGGATGGGGCCTGTTGAACACTGGCCCTATTCAAGTTCAATAGGAGCCCCTGGCGGTAGGCGTGTGTGTCTGGGGGTCTCGTGTGGATTGTTGGCAAAGCGGAGCCTCAAGTGACTGGTGTGTGGTGGGCGGAGACAGGCAGTCTGCAACGGCTTCGTGCTCATAATCGCATCTTCCCAACTTGATAGGAAAAACCCCAACTCTCCCCGTGCTCTGTTTCCCCTCCCAGCCACGACACTGGTTTCCTTGTCACTCTTGGGCAGGCCATTTAGCCTTTTGTGTGTGTGCTCTCCTCGTCTGTGACGTACAGCTAAGGACCTCTCTTGTCCCCTGGGGTGTGTTGTGGGGATTAAGGACCGTGAAGCATCTCAAGGGCTGGGGAGGGGTGAGGGCCGGGGGTGGTGTCCATGCTCAGGATTCAAGGAGAGTGTGGAATTCGCGTCGAGAGGGAGGGGGAAATACACTTTGGCGTTGCCCATGTATCATACACTCAATCGAATTTCTGATCAGATGTATTCAGGCCAAATCCCCTTTTAGCAGAGGCACAGAAAGCACTAGACAGTTTCTGTTCTGACAAGAAGGGGGCTGTGATGTCTGTTTTTAACCCAAGAAAACTACCACTGTTTTTTCCTTTGTGCCGGACAGGTGAGGAGGAGGGCTAGGCCACCAGGCAGGCTCACCTGTCCTTCATGCAAAAGTTAAGAAGATTTCGTCCCTTGGGAAATAAAGAGGTTAAGATTTTCAACTTGGGGTTCCCATTGTGGCTCAGTAGTAATGAACCCAACCAGGATCCATGAGGATGTCAGTTCGATCCCTGGTCTTGCTTAATGGCTTAAGGATCTGGCATTGCTGTGGCTGTGGCATAGGCCAGCAGCTTCAGCTCCGATTTGACCCGTAGCCTGGGAACTTCCATATACTGTGGGTGCTGCCCTATAAAGCAAAAAAAAGTTTCAACTCTCCAACTTTGACTTAAATGTAAGATGCTTCTTTTAACTCTACGCTTTTTTTTTTTCTGACATTATTTTCACTAAATTGCACAATTAAACCACAGCTCCTTGATGGCTAGGAGATGGATGACTGAACCTCTTCAGTGCATTTCAGGTTCTCACCGAGAGCGCCTGTCTTTCCAGCCCAAAGACTGCAGAAGGGCAGGAGTTTGGTTGAGTCATTTATGTCTGCCCTCTTAGGTCTTTCGCTTGGGAAGAATTTGAGATGAATAAAAACTTGAGAGCTGGCTCTGTTTTTGGTCCTCAGTAGATGCGTGACTGTGGACAAGCCTCTTAATATCCATCAACTTTGTCTCATCCAAAAAAACAAGTGGGAGAGTTCCCATTGTGGCTCAGTGGAAATGAACACGACTGGTATCCATGAGGATGTGAGTTCGATCCCTGGCCTTGCTCAGTGGGTTAAGGATCCAGTGTTTCTGTGAGCTGTGGTGTAGGTTGCAGATGCGGCTCAGATCCCACGTCGCTGTGGCTGTGGCGTAGGCCACCAGCTGTGGCTCCGACTTGACCCCTAGCCTGGGTACCTCCATATGCCTCAGTGTGGCCCTAAAAAGTTATTTAAAAAAAATAAGTAGGATAGTGATGTCTACTTCATAATAATGTGATGCTCAAGTGGATGTTATCCATGAAAGCTCTGTGCACCTGTCAGGTGTGGGGATTTATTGCTGAAGTGGGACAGGAGAGGAAAAGTGAAGCAGAAGAGGAAAACTGTCGCCCCTAAGCCAGATGACCTCCCTTGGGCCCAGGCTGACCCACTCCTTCTCCTCAGGGGATGGCCCCCTGGTTGCTGAGTGCTTCTGTGGGGCAAGAGGCCTCTGAGCCCTTTGTGTTGCCCAAAGACCTCCCCCAGAATGATTCTGGCCATTCTGGCCAAGAGATAAGCCAGGTCTGTTTACCAAGAACAAATTTCAGAGTATCCCATCCTTGGAGCTCCTTGCTGGCTCTAAAATGAAGATGACTCGCCAAAGCTGCCATGGCCACAGCCTGCTAAACCCTCTGCAGCCCATCCCACTTCATCCTCACTGCCGCCCTCGAGGCTGGGTGTTGCAGTCCCCCCTCCCCCACCCTGCCCCTGCTACACGGATTACGAGGCTCTGATTGGTGGGGTATGTTGCTCAAGGTCACGTAAGAGGACAGGGTTGTATGGGGGGCTGTCTGGCAAGACACAGCTGGCACACCGTGTGACTCAGAGGACCTTAGCGAAGAGGCTTTTTAAAGATTTGTGGGCAGGGTCCAGGGGCTGGCAGGGGGCAGAGAACCCCTCAGGGACCAGCACAGGCAGGGCACAGTTGCTCCCTAGGAGAAGGCTGGTATTACTGGAGCAGGGACCACCTTGGTGCCCAGGCAGAGGATGGCTTTGCAGCGGTCAGCACAGCGGGGCGGGGAAGCTCAGAGGCAGGATGTCTGGGGCAAGTGCAGCATGAGGATGCAACCCTGATTCTCTGCCTCAAAAACGGGGACTCGCTAATCATCACTAAGCTGAGTGGGGGTTACATGTGCTCGAAGGTGGCATGTAGTTGTCATGTGATGACACAAAAGTGAAGTACCCTGGTGATTATTCTTGCCGGTGATTGTAAAGAGAGCTGCTGGAGCCAGACCAAGTGTCGCAGGCCTAAGCTGGCTTCTTAGCCTGGCTGTAGCTTTACACTTAGGCAGTGCAGCTGCTGCAGGTGTTTTGAAATTTGTCTTTTCCAACTTGTTACCACCTCAAGATTGCAGTTGTTCTTAGACCACTGGTAGATCTTGTTGAACGCATTAATTAAAAAAACACATATATGCTACATCAAGTTAAAAATTTTTTTAAATCATATTCGAATATAATTTATTTCCTTTGTCACACTCTGCATTGAATTTTATGCATTTATAAGCATTACTCTGAGAAGGGGTTCCCCATGGCAATACCCCCACAAAAGGTTCAGAACCCCTGGCCCCAAAATGGGCTACATATGTGACTGCACCCATCGGTATTGCAACTGGACTGTAGTGGGTAATGGCTTGAAGGTCTGGGTCATAGGGCCTGGCCAGCAACTCCCCAGGTCTGGAGGTTGAGACCCTTGGACCAAGATTCAGGTGTGTCCCTGGGATGGTTCTGGCTCTTTCTGCCTCTGGACTCACTGGCCTAAACACTGATCCTTTCTCAGGGTCACACTGCTGAGACAAGCGTGCTGAGAAGGGAGGGTGGGGGCGGGGAAGCCTGGACCTCCCGCGGGGACCAGGGTAAACCAGCTTGTCGCCTTCAACTTGGTCTGCTCGTCGTGTGATCTGTTCACCCCCTGCCTATCTCAGAATCACTTGGGAAGCTTATTAAAATGTACATTTCTACCCCAGATGCAGCTGCATCAGAACCGGGACTTGGTCCTGCCCCTAAGCTGAGCTGGTCCACTAAGCTGAGCTGGTCCCCAAATCAGAATTTGGGGAGCAGGACCTGGGAATCTGTATTTGATGGGTTACTTTGGTGACTCGGGAGCATGATGATTTTGGAGACACAGATCCACTGCCTTTGATTGCCAGTGCCCTGGGGTTTTTTAATTTGACCTAAAGTTGAAGATTTTACTTGGGTGGTTCAAGAATACACCTGATTTCTAAACCGAGGTCCCCTCCAGCTGGAGGAAAGCGTGCATGGAGGGAAGCACAGCTCCTCACGCTGTCCAGGTCTGTCTGGCCCTTGTCCAGTGTCACTAGAGGTCTTCTTGTCAGGCTCTTGATTGTCCCCTCTGGCTGGACCACTTTTCCTAAGAGAAATAAGGCAGTCAGTGACTGTAGTAGCAGGGCCTTGTCCCTCTGCTCTGGAAGGCAGGAGAAGTAATAGAGCCACTGGATTGTCCTTCAAGTGGTCAACAGAGCCGCGAGCTGGCCAGTGGGGAGCCTGTGCTTTGCACCGAGCTGGTTCAAAATGTCTCATGACAACAGGAGGCCGTTCCCAGGACTCGGTGTGCTGCGGGTGGGTGGCACAGACAGTCCAGGGGCAGGGGCACACCAGGGCTCAGAGGGCAGGTGATGGCATAATGGCCCCTTTGGCCTCCAGCAGCTGGAGCCCCAGCTGACCTGGGCTGTTCCGTTTGCACCCTCAGCTTTTGCATGGCCACGGCCCGTCACTTGATCAAGTGAAATGACAGGGCAGTGGTTTATCCAGCAATCAAAAAGCGCTTCTGAGGTCAGCTTCCAAGAAATAAATGCCCGTGTCATTTATGCTTTTTAAAACATTAGAATAAATGAAAAGCAGTTTGCTGGCGCCTCACTAGTGGGTACACACTTTCCAAATTTTCATTAGGCTTTCCAAAGATTGCCAGTTTTATGTGGGTGATCCATCTGACAGCAGCCAGCCTAAAGATTCACAGTATCTGTGCTGCAAATAATATCAGCTTTCATTTAAATTACTTTTTTTTTCCAGAACATGATTGCTTTTATGAGCAATATTTTCCCCGCCAAGCCTCGTTCTCCTTTACTCTGATAGTTTAGTGGGTAGAACCCTGGCCTGGGTTTCTTACTTGTGGTTCTCAGTATGGCCTGGGCCTCAGTCTTGCCCTCCAGACAATAGGTTCCCGTCTCCTGTTCACCACCTGATCCCTTTGGTGCTTTTTATTTTGCTCTGTGGTTTCTTGTCGTGAAAGATGTTATTCACCAAATCAACAGCTATGATGTTCTGATGCTTTTGTTTGCCCTCTTTGAATAGTCAAAATATATTTACTAATTAGAGTTTCTGATTAGCGAGGGAGCCAGTCGTAATAACTGAGTTGATATCCTTGTAGTCAAAGCAAAGAAATGTGACATTTTATTTCTCCCGTGGGGCCATATCAAGGGTAAGCAAACAGATGATGTCTGTTAGGCTTTGGAATATATGAAAAGAGCTCACAGGGCCCTGGAGGTTGGGAATCACCAGGTGATCATTCATCCTGTTCCTTTATTTGTTCCTTCCTTTGTGCAGTAAACTGGGATGGAGGGAGCACTGTGCTGGGCGCTGGGGGTGTAGCTTCCAGGACACAGCGAGAATCTGCCGCAGGTGGAGGGCAGGTGAACAAGGGTGGAAGGGCCAGGCTGTGAGAAGTGCTATAATAACAGCGAGACAGGAGGATGGGAGTGGGGGCCGGGCTGGGGGCCGCTTTAGATCAGGCAGTTGGCGAAGGTCTCTCAGAGGAGGGGACACTGAAGGTGAGCCAAGAATGACAAGAAGGAGCCAGCCCCGCCAAGGTTATCTTTGGTCACCTTGACAGAATGGCCTGAGGATGTCCACACCTATGTAAATGCGACTCCAGTCTTCCTGCCAACCATTTTTCAAAAAAACCAGAACAGCCATCAAGTAGGCAGCTCACCCCAGGGATTTGAAATATTTGTCACGCTTCTGTGAAGTCGCCCGTTTTCCTTGCCCCACCCCCACCCCCCACCCCGGCCATGTGATCTCCTTGAAGGTGGGGACCTTGACTTTCTCCTCCCTGTGTCCGCAGAGCCTGACACAGTCCCCGGCTCTGGAGGCCCTGCCTGCAGGAGACTCCACTGGTGGAGGGAAGAAAGGGAGGGAGGGAGGCACAGGCTGGTTTGCACTCTCCTTGATTTTGCGGGACTACCTTGAGGTGGGGGCTTCTTGCCAACCAGAGGCAGAGGCTCAAGGGCGGGCAGGAATTGGCACGTGAGCAGGGGTCTTCCCAGCCTTGATCTGACTTGCTGGTCCCTTCAAGAGTGTGGTCTGAAGACTGCATGCAAAGGACCGGTCTAGTCCTTAGGAAGAGATTAATGCCCTGCTATGTCTCTTGTTAAGCAAGATGGCATGTGAACTGGAGATGGACGCTTGCCATCTGCCTCTGCACGGGTTCAATCATGAGCCACCGCAGCTGCTGACGCTCAGCACCCCTGAGCAGAGCTCAGGGTGCAGATCCGGAGTGAGGCACTCTGTGATCTGGGAAAACTGACAGCACAGGTCTCCAGATTTTTAGGAGAAAATTTTATGAGCCCGGTTCTTGCATCTCTGCATATGTAGAAAAGCACGAAAATCCTTCACGGTGACGTCTGCTCCTCATGACCAGCAGTGACCTTGACGCAGGGCTGGGGGCTCTCAGGAGATGGGGAGAGGAGGGACTCAGTGCTGTGGGGGTTCCTGAGGAGTCACCCACAGCATGGACTCCCCGCCAGCTCTGTGGATGCTACTGGTTTCCTCGATGCCAGGAGAACTGCAGGCAGGACAGCCAGGAGGACCAGCCACCGGCCTCCTGGGTACTCAGTGCCCAGTGAGTGCATCGCCTTGGCAAGTGACATGTTTGTTCCCCTGGCCAAGGAGGTTTTGTCAGCCCAGGGCGCATGTGATGGTGGGAATGGGAAGTTGAGTGATGTGCTGTTATTTTCGAGTTGAAAATGAGAGGCAGTGGGGGCAGCGTCCACTAAGCCATTTCTGAAATGTTTGTCACTTCCTGTCACCTTTGAGTAAAGGGAAAGCCATCCTCTTAAGATGATCGATATGAACTCTTTATTTCAGTGGCTGAATGATGAACATCAGTGTTGGGATGTCACTGTCTCTAAACCCATAGAGAGACGTCAACAGGATGGTGAAGAGAGCAGGTGCCTCTGCCCCAGCCCCTGGTCTCCTGAACCTTCTGCTTCCCTTGCAGTAGTGAGGGTTCTGCAGAGGGGAAGAGCTGGTCTGTATGTGTCTTTCTCTCTGCGGATGTATCTCATTTATCCATCCATCCATCCATCCATCCATCCATCCATCCATCCATTTATCTGAATATCTAGAGAGATTCATTTTAAGGCATTGGCTCACATGATGAGGGGCTGGCAAATCCAAAATCTCTAGGTCTGGATATTCAGAGCTTAGGGTGCAGTCTTGAGCTTGAAATCCATAGGCAGACTAGGCAGGATGGAAACTCCAGCAGGGTTTCTGTGCTGCAGTCTTGAGGAGAGTTCCTCCTTCTCCAAGAAACCTCATTCCTTTTTTAAATTTTATTGGAGAAGAGTTGATTTACAATGCTGTGTTAGTTTCAGGTGTACAGCAAAGTGATTCAGTTATACAGGTACATATATCCATTCTTTTTTGGATTCTTTTCAACATAGGTTATTACAGAATATTGAATAGAGTTCTGTGTGCTATACAGTGGGTCCTGTTGGTTTTCTATTTGATATATAGTAGTGTGTATATGTTAATCCCAAACTCCCAATTATCCCTTCCCCCTTTTCCCCTTTGGTAACCATAAATTTGTTTTCTAGTCTGTGACTCTGTTTTTGTTTTGTAAATAAGTTCATTTGTATCATTTGTATTAGATTCCACATGTAGGTACTTTTGTATGATATTTGTCTTTGTCTGACTTACTCTCTAGATGCATCCATGTTGCTGCAGATGACATTAGTTCATTTTTATGGCCGAGTAATATTCCATTATATATATTTTATACACACATACACACATATATACACTTTTAGGTTGATTCCATATTTTGGCCATTGTAAATAGTGCTGCAGTGAACACTGGGGTGCATTATCTTTTCAACAGGAAACCTCACTCTTTGGCCTTAAGGCCTTCAACGATGGGATGAGGCCCACCTACATTTCAGAGGGTCATCCACTTGACTCAGAGTCTGTTGAGTAAAATGGTAATTACACTCAAAGTCTACTGATAATAATATCTAAAACATGACTTCATAGCAACACCTAGACTGGTGTGGACTAAACTGGGCCTTATAACCTCACCCAGCTGACACATGGCATTAAGATTCACAGTGGGCTTGTTCTCAGACTGGCTGAGTATGCAGAGCTGACAAGAGACTTATGAGGACTGTCAGGCACTTTCTTGAGAACATTTCTCTCCAGGAAGGGGCTGTTCCGTTGGCTTTTCGACAGGAGGTTCACAAAGATCAGAGTGTCCATGTAGATTCCCCTCCTCCTCTTCTTACTGCATCAGATCTTTTATTGCTCAAGAGAGATCAGTCTTTGTTCCCTTAAGACCTTCAACTGATTGGATGAGGCCCACCGCTTATGATGGGTTATCTGCTTGACTTGAATTTAGTTCATTGTAAATTTTTTTTTTTTGTCTTTTTAGGGCTGTACCTGTAGCATATGGAGGTTCCCAGGCTAGGGGCCCAATCTGAGCTGTAGCTGCTGCCCTACACCACAGCCACAGCAACACCAGATCCGAGTCGTGTCTGTGACCTACACCACAGCTCACGGCAATGCCAGATCCTTAACCCACTGAGCGAGGCCAGGGATCGAACCTACAACTCATAGTTCCTAGTTGGATTCATTTCAGCTGCATCACGATGGGAACTCCGACTGTAAATTTTAATCATATCTAAGAAATACCTTCACAGCAACATCTAGACTGCTGTTCAACCAACTGGGCACCGCAGCCTAACCCAGTTGACACCTCAAATTAGTTGTTATGCTTTTCCTCTGTGCTATCCTGAGATTTGGGGGAACTCTGTTCTTGCTTTGGATGAGAAGAGAGCTGAGAAAGGATGTATTCTTCTGAGTGTGGAGAAGAAATTTGGCACAGTGGGAGTGGGCCAGGAGCTCCGGAGAGCTAGAAGAGGGAGGGTCGCACTGCGGTAATCTTAGCCACTTGATCCACCTCCCTTGCCCCCGGTGGGGGGAGGTTTGGTGGGCCTCCAGGCAGAGGCCAGCAGAGGCTGGCACAAGGGAGGAGAGACTGGAAAAGTCCAAAATCCTTCCAGCAGGCGGGAGATTGCGGCCAGCAGTCCCCTCTGTGATCAGGGCTTGTGAGGAGAATTCCTACATGCCCAGCTTGGTAGAGGGGCTCTCATGCTCCACTGGAGGCAGGTTTCCAGCAATGGGCTGCCTGATGCGAGCACAGCGTATTTTGCACGGCACGGGGCTCTCTGCCCAGTTCAAGTCACTGCTGCTACCCAGTAGGCTTTCCTGGCAATGAAGGGGGTTTCTCGGCAGCATCTTCCTGCCTAACGGCTTTTCTTCCTCCTCCCTGTCCTTCTTCCCCTTTGCCCTTCTCCTCTTTAGTTATCACCTGCCTGTGACTTGCGGGCTCTCTCTGGCAGGAGGTCACACTCGGGGGAAGGTCCTTGACCATGTGGGTGGCCCTCAAATCCCACCACCCGTGGAAAACCCTCATCTCCGAGAAGGCAGCACATTCACTTTCGTAAAAACACCAAACTTTTAGTTTAGAATAATTTTCAACTCCTAGAAGAGTTGCAGAGATAGTGCGGCATTCCTGCCTATCATGCAGCGTTAGTCTCTTAGAGCACGTGGAGTGATTGTCACCACGCAGAAGCCAGTGTGGGTGTGTTACTATTAACTCCAGACTGTGCTGGGCTTTCACTGGTTTTCCCGCCCCAAGAACCAGTCCAGGATCCCACGTTGTGCTTGGCGCTCCTTCACCCTCCAGGTCAGCTGGATCTGCTGGCCCCTCGCTCCTCATCCGCTCTCCAGTTGCACGTCTCCGCTCGAATGGTTCCTGACTGAAGCTCGTGGCGATGTCCGTGGATCTTTGTGCAAAGGCCTAACCTGGAGCTTTCTTCCCTCTTTCATGCTGGGAGGAAGGAAGCCACCCTGGCCCGTTGGTAAATATTTTACCACATCTAATGGAATCAAGTTGTTTACTCTGCAGGAAATAGAAAGGCATTCGTTACAGACAGTAACAAGCTGGCTGGTTGCTGACGCTCCAGGTTTAGTGAGAGACCCGGGAGCCTGAATGATTTCTACTTAAGAAGCTTTAGTGGTGGCCTGTAACTGGCACATCCCAGAGGTGATTGGCTTCTGCCGCTTCTGGGGGCAGGGCTTTCAGGCTGCAGGATTTGGGAGCCAGGATCCCTGCAGCCTCACTCACTAGGGGCCTTGCTGGGCTCCTGCTCAAGTCAGTCCCTGTGGTGCCTTCCCAGCCCCCAAAGCTCAGTCCCCAAAAGCTCTCCCCTTGGCCTCTTCCTCCTCAGCTTGATGGTCCCTGCCTGTATCCTTTGGGGGTGCCCCTTGGGGCTGTGGACCACATCCTGGCCTGTTGTGTCTATGTCCTACTGGGACCCCAGTGAGCAGTGCCCATCAACATGGCCCTTTGCCCATGGGCCTTGGCCTTCTGGAATATCTGGAGTGAGAGGACTGTGCTCAACACATAGCCCAGAGATGGGGTGAAAGGGACAGCTCCCCCTGGCAGGGCCCTGGCATTATTTCTGCTCCTGGCCCACCTCCCCCACCTCTTGATTCCACCTCTGCTTTTCAGCACTTTGCTTCCCAGGAGTTTCATTTCACAGAAGAGTGAGATAAAAATATTTATTATTTAAACCAGGGCATATAAAGGCTGTAGCAAATTGTTTTGATGCCATTTACAAGCTGTGCCTTATAGTAAAGTTTAATGCGAAGTCACAGGGGAATCAGTGAGCAAGGTCTGAGCAGAATCTTGAGTGAAGGGAAAACGGATCCTCCAGACACACCAGGTTGGCCGTTTTGCCAGCCTCCTAGTCGGCCCTGCTCTACCCTGTGGCTTCCTCTCCCTCCTCTTAGCCTGCACCCCACCCCATCCCCAGGCCTCCATGAGATCCCCCACACCTGCCACGTGCCTACCCATTTCAGGGTCCTCCAGGGACCCCATGGGCCCGAGGGAATGAGCTGCCAGTGCAGGTCCTCAGTGCCTTGCGCTGGCCCGCTGACCCTGGGGGGGCCTGAGGGTCATGCAGCAGAGCCTGCCCGTCTCCCACCAGCTCAGAGCACTCAGGGGCCTCTGAGTGGATTTTGGAGATTTGCAAGGCAGCTGGATTATCTTTCTCAGTTGTCTTGAGTGATCATCGTTCCCACTTTGAGCATTTACCAACTGCAAGTTTGAATGTGAGGCTTGAGAACAAGCGGAAGGCACAGATCCTAACCCTGAGAGGGGGGCCCAAGACAGAGGACACGGAGACGGGCAGAACGACAATTGCACCCGGAGAGCAGTGAACAAGTGAGCCAGTCCATGGCTCTGCGACACTGCAGAGAACTAGCTGCATGAAATATGCATCGTGGGAATGCGGGAACTGCAAGATGGCACAGAAGATTGTCATGGCCTGGGGTCCACCCCCCTCATTTGTGAGGGAAGCCTGGCCAGGCAGGGTGGGTGGAAGGGAAGGAAAGGAAGCAAGAGGGGCCTGTGGGCTGGAGGGACCATTTGTCCAGGGAAGGGGTCCTGGCAGGAATGAGTGGGTTGGGGAAAGACCCTGAATCCTGATGAGTGAGTGGGGAGGGGGCAGTTCAGCCCTCATTGCAAAGTCAGAGGGGTTCTCCTGGGGTCTGGGGCAGAGAGCTGACCTGGCCCAAGGTCAGGTGGTAGCAGTGGCACAAAGGGAAGGAGTCAGTTCAGAGTTCTCAGTACCTGGAGGGAGGGGGGAGAGATTCATACCGTGGCTCATAGTGGGAGGCTCGTGGGGGAGCAACGCAGAACTCTGTCCAAGGATGCCGGTCTCAGCGTGGGAAGGCAGGTGAGACAGTGTTGGGTGGGGAGGCTGTGCTGGAGCCTGGTCACCTCTAGCCCTCTGTCTCCCTCTTCTTCACTCTTGCTCTAAGAACCAGGTCATTCATCGCATTAGCCTCCAGAGGCTGGCGGGCAGTGATGGAGGTAGGATGAGGTCCTTCCCCAGCCTGGAGCTTCCAGGCTGGCCTTGCTGTCATGGGCCATTTACCATGAGGGCTGTCAGCCTGCAAAGTAGAGCCCCGTCCTCCCTCTGCCACTGTCCCTTATCAGGGTCCTCATGGGGGAGACGTGGCTGGCTCACGGCACATTTGGGGATTTCAGTGTCCCTCAGCCAAAAGCCGTAGAGCCAGCCTCACACCATGCCTGTAGTTTCCAATAGACAGCAGGAAAAAAAGACCAGCACAGGTTTCTAGTCCTCACTCTCCCCCGTGGGGTGGGCAGCACATTCACCTAGGAGTCCTCTTTGGGGGTGACGTGGTTACCCCTGACTCTGAACTCCCCCTCTGGGCCCAGGGCATGCGGTTTTATGGCCCTCACATCTGGGCCATTTCTCCCAAAGAACTTGCGAGCTGGCTCTCTGCTGTGTGGAGGCATCCATCCCACATGCTCAACAGCTTCGGATTGAAATGTTTTAAATTCCCCTATCATGAACCATAAGCTGGAGCCCCAAGGGGCTGGTGCTTGGCGGCAAGCCAGCACTCCCCAGAATAGGCTGGACATGGACACTGACAATGAGCCTCGAGATGAAGGCAGGTGGGTCCTTGGCTGGTGAGAAGCTCACCTCCCTCAGCACAACTCCTGCTGTGTGGTCCTCTTTCTAGGCATGGCTGCTAAGAAGACTCCATCACAGCTTTGCCCCCTTAGGGCAGGAATCTTGTCTACAGAGATGGTTGGCATGCAGATTCCAGGGCCTGCTTGCTGGGTTTATCATTCAGTATGTCTGGGGCACGGCCTTGGAATCTGCATTTTGACAGATGTCCTGGGCAGTCCTAATGTGCAGCCAGATGTGGGAACCTTTGTTTGAGTCTACCCTCCTCTTCTAGAAAGAAGCCCTTCAAGGTCAGAAGTCCAGGCTCTCGTAGAGTTGGCTGTGGAAGGGAGACGGGGGAATACTGGGGCCCCCCTCTCTTTTGATTTTAGTTATACGGAGGGAAGACTCGTCACCTATAGTGCCCATCAGACCTCAGAGTACTGAGTCCTTGGGAAGCCCTGATTCTGAAGCTCTTCTGAGCCCAGGGAGTGGCTGCAGATTGGAACCTGGGCCAATGGGACACCCCGTCATATAGCAAAGGAGTGAGGTAAGGAGCAGCATGAGGAGAATGAGGGACTCTTGCCAGCAGCAGGGGAGGCAGGCCTGCAAGGGGGGCCCTTCCCTGCTTCTCTCAGCTGCCTAAGGCCCACTCTTAGCCCCCCGCTGGTCAGGTTCTGCTCTGTGTTCCCCTGGAGGAGTGCTCGCTCCCCAGCCGACAGCTGGTATCATGTACCCTCTGCACAATGGGTTCTGTTGGAAAGGGTGATGAATGCTGTGGGATTTAGCCCTGCATAAGGACGCAGGAGGCCTGGATAGAGTCTATTTCCAGCCACGCCACTTCCTAGCATCTGCACTCAGGCAAGGGACTCCCCTGCCTTAATTTCTCCATTTATGAAAGGGGAATTTGACCTCTGTCTTGCCTCCCCTATAGAAACATTTCAAAGACCAAATGTGTTGAGAGATGGGAGAATATCTTGAAATTTCAAAAGCAAAGGCCATGAACTTGATATGAGTGACAAATGAGTGAGCTGGACAGTGCGGAAGAGGCAGGAGCTGTGGAGGACTGGATGAAAGAATTAGATTCAGTTAGAAAAAGTCGAGACCATGAGTTCTGATTAACTCAAAGCTAAAACCCAAATTTGGCTTACAGGCCAACAGTTAGCCTCTACCATGAAGTGTCATTAAAAAGCCAGGAAGCTGCCATAGATTTCCATACCACATCCATCGATTGAGCTATAGAAGCCTTATAAACAATGCCCTATGAAATATTTTATGCCTGGACGTATATATGTGTGCAGGGCTCTAAGAGATGGGCTCCAGAGTCAGCCTGCTGAGATTCAAACCTGGTCTCTTGTGTACATGTTATTTCAGTTTCCTCTACTCTTTTTTTTTTTTTTTTTTGCTTCATGTGTAAAACTGTGGGTAATGATAGCTCCTACATTATTGGAATCCTGTAGGATTAAGTGAGATAATCCACGAAACGCTTAGCCCAGTGACTGCGTGTGACTTAACCTGTTCAAGAAAAGTTTAATATGGCAATTATTGTTGTATTATTACTATTATTCTCTGCTTTGTTGCACAAAGGATTGGAGGGCTGTAAGCAGCAGTAACCTGATGATAATACAGCATAAGAGGTGGAGATAAAGAAGGATCAGAACTTAAGAGCAGACAGAGATGACCGCAGAGGTCTGAGGTGGGTCCCTTGGAAAGTTTGTATTTTACTTTGAGCTTCCTGTTAGCCACAGGGACTGGGGGAAATTGGCCACGTACACGCTTCTTATCAAAATGGAGGGGAGATCGTAGAAGCTTCTCCTGGATCTGTCCTTTCCTTTTGTTCAAGAAAGGAGGGGGACAAAATTTTCATCCCCAGTTAAAGGACTGAGCGTACCTGGAAAACTCAGGTGTGGAGTTTGGAGACCAGTGTTTCCTCACTGCCATGTCTGAGCCCAGTGCGATACCCTGTTTGTAATTAAACCTCAACTGGTCCTTGGATGCTGGGATGTAGAAATGGCCCCCTCAGGGCTAGCGCTTCAAAGCTCCAGATTTGGACCAGTTTTCTCATCTTGCTGAATGTGCCAGTGCCTGGGTGCTGTTCAGATATTTCAGTAGCCCATCCCGGCCTGCAGCTTGCATCTAACCCTCTCCTTCCCCAAATTGGTCATTCTTCTCTTGCCAACAGGCGAATGGCTCTGACATCTGCCTTCCCACCTCCCATCTTGAGGCCCTTTTTGAAGATTCTCCGGGTGGTAATTTCCTGTGAGCGTATTAGCTTGAATTTCCAATGCCTTTGATGGATCTGACACCCCATACTTCTGACTAGTCAAATGCTCCTGGGATAGTGTGTAGACAGCATGTAATTTCTAGAAGAATCCTTTCTGGTTTGTACCCTGCTGATTTGGAGCATTGAAGTATAAGTTTCTAGAGTGCACAGACCACACATCTGTTTTTCTTGCTCTGATTTATATCCTCGGTGTAGAAGGATACTTAAATCAATGTCCTGATGAAGATGGTGGTGTTGTCAGTAAATGATAATAATTGGGAATGCAGAAGGGGAAAACATTACTTGATTTGAATGCAAACTTTGAGTTTTCGGAGGAAAGCAAGCTCTGTGCAGTGTATTTATTTGAAGAGGGCAGTGTGTTGACTCTGCAAGCCATTGCTGGAGGAAATGAGCAGTGCATTATTTTATTGCTGAGTCCTTTCAAATGTTTCTGGGAACTCTGATGTGTCAGGACAAAAAGCCTTCTTTTTCAGCAATGTGTGGCTTTAAAAGGCTTCCTTATGGGAACACGAAGAAACAATTACGTGAAAACACTAATCTTTGAATGATGAAGGGGCCCTGTAATAAGATGCTGGTCCTTTGCTGTGCTGTTATAGAACACAGTGCAGGAAGTGGGCATTCAGGAAATTGACAGCATTCACAGAGGATGGGTCCTTCTGGTACTGCTTTCCAAGATGCAGGGAGGCGCCCCATAGCCTGGCAGGCCCTTTTCTTGGTTCATCCCTTACTCTTGACTTTCTCACTCCTGATTGTATCTGTGATTCCGCAGCACCTTGTATAGGTGTTGATACTCTATTACATTATAATTTTTTGTTTACTTGTTCATGTCTCTGGACTGTGAGGAGGGACCAGTGCGGTGTGATGTCTTATTAACCTCTATACATGCAAGACCTAACACGTAGCGGGCCTTCGACTTGCATTTGTTGGATAAATTAAATATTTTTGGAAAAATAACCAAAAAAAGAAAATCCCCTGGTCCATCCCTTTCTGGTAAGGTGGAGGATCCTAGAGAGTTTTGATACTTAGGCCAGGGCCCCAGAGCCAGAATGTGGCCCCCCCACAGGGACTCGATCTTTTGCTTTCTGTCTCCAAGCACAGCGTTTTTGGCGAGAGTTGTGGAGTTGTGGTTTTCCCCCTTTATTTTTACCTACATCATTTTTTCTTCTTCACCCATTCACTCACTGACTCATTTTCATGTTGTTTATTGAACAGCTACAGTGGGCCAAGTGCAAAAGAAAACAGATAAAGAGCGCTAATGGAGCTTTTGTTTTAGCAGGAGAAGAGAGCCGTGAACAATAAGTGTAATTAATAAGGCAAGTGTATCGTGTGCCGGAAGGAAAGAAGTGCCAAGGAAAGAAGGCACCAGAGAGCAGCCATGGGGGGGGGGTTGGAAATGCTGAGGCGGGGGGCAGGCAGAAGGTTGCAGTGTCTCATGGGGAGAGTGGGAAAGGGAGGTTAGAGCAAAGACTGGAAGGAAGCAAGGGATTTTGTCTACAGATATGTCTGGGGCAGTGTGTTTCCGGCAGAAAAAAAGAGCTAAGGCAAAGGCTCCAAGGTCAAAGTCACTTGAAGTGTCTCAAGCCAGGGGCTTGCAGCATGGAGTGGGCTGGCTGAGTGTAGGGGGAGAATTTGGAGATGAGGTGAGGCAGGTAACCAGAGCCTGATCAAGTAGGGTCTTCTAAGCTATAAACAGGACTTTGCCTTAGATTCTGAAGGACATGGAGAGGCAGTGAGGGCTGTTGAGGGAAATGAATAACATGACCTGACTTGTTTTTAAAAAGAACTGCTGCTGTATTGAAAATTGGTGTTAGCAAGGGGCAAGAGTATGAAGGTTGATATAATCCAGGCTCCAAGGCTGTGAGATAACTGAGGCTTGGATCAAGTTGGTAGCAGCAGTCAAGGTGGAGAGAAGAGGCAGATCCTGGATGTGTTTCAAAGGGAGAACCAAGAGGATTTCCTGATGGATTGGGTGTGGGGTGTGAGAGAGAGGAAGAGAGTGCAGGATAACCCAGGGTTTTCACCTCGGCTGACCTTTGGATGGAATTGCCATCCACAGAGATGGAAAGGCTGTGGGCGAAGCTGGACTCCCTATCTCCCAGCCACCCCATTGGTTCCATCCCTGGGAAGGAAAAGGAGTGGGAGGGCCATGGGTTATTACCTGTCCTGTGAGATGACAGTCCCCCCTTGGTTTTGAACCCTCAATCTTTTCTCTTCACCAATGCAGTGAGCTACCCTTTCAATCTTTCCTTTAAGATTCATCTCCTCCTTCATGACATCTGCCTTGATTAATTCCACCTGGCTGAAGTCTCCCAGTTCATCCCATATTCATACCTAGATATGCTTTACTTAACACATAGATGAGCTTTTGAAAAGAGAGGTGTAAGTCACCTTTTCAAAAAATATTAAAGCCTATTTTATATTTGCCAGAGGAGCAAACTATTTAAAGGATCCTATTATTAACGCTTTTGTAAGGTGAAGAATCCTTTTGTTAGATGACTTTGTTAGTGTTAGATTCCACTAATTTATCACTTTTGAAAATCGGTTTATAGATGCATAAGATTGAGTGCACACTTATATGTCTCTGTACATGAAGCACCTGTGAAGCATCTCATCGGAGGGCCCACTGGGACCTCAAGCTCAGTGCCTTCTCCCTTGAGCTCATCATTTTCCATCTAAACCCTTATCCTCCTGCACTCCCTGTTTCATTCACCTTGGCCTGAAACCTCAGAGTCCTCCCTCTTTTTAAAATTTTATTAAAGTGTGGTTGATTTACAGTGTTGTGTTAATTTATGCCGTACAGCAAAGAGACTCAGTTATACATATATATTCTTTTTCATGTTCTTTTCCATTACAGGGAAACTGTGCTATACAGTAGGACCTTGTTTTCCCATTCTATTTATAATGGTTTGCTTCTGCTGATCCCAAACTCCCAATCCTTCCCTCCCCCTTGGCAACCACAAGTCTCTATCTGCGAGTCTGTTTTTGTTTCATGGATACGTTGATTTGTCTTTATTTATTTATTTATTTGGCTGCACTCATGGCATGTGGCTGTTCCTGGGCCAGGGATCAAACCAGAGCCACAGCAATGATAATGCCATGTGTCGTCTTTTAGATTCCACACAGGAGTGATATCATATGGTATTTCCCTTTCTGACTTACTGCACTTAAAATCATCTCTAGGTTCATCCATGTCACTGCAAATGGCATTATTTGATTCTTTTAGTGGCTCAGAGTCATCTCTTGATTCTGCCCTCATCCTTCTCTTTGTCCCCACCGCCACCCCCCAGCTCATCACTTCATACCTGTGAATTCCCTTGCATCTGCCACATTCTTACTTGACCCTCCGCCTCCATTATAGTTCAGGTGCCCAGGACATTTTAATGGACATTTTAATGGAGGTTTTAACTCTTCTCCCTGTAACTACACTATCCCTGTTCTCTAATGCATCATTCCACATGCAGTTATGCCAGCATACTGCCGAAAGCATTGTTCTTACCATGACCCTTCTCTGTTCATAGACCTGTAATCCCCCATCACCTTGTCTATTGCTTACAACTAAACACCTGAGCATGATATCCACACCCCTGTCTGTAGCGGCCCACAGACACCTTTCTGGCCTTCTCAGCACTCCTTATCCATTCATCCCTGTGCCCTGTGAGGGGCATCCGTGATGAGACATTCACTACACTCCTGCATCTCTGAGCATGAGCAGGTGTGGGCCTGCACCTTCATCACCCCAGCTTGCAGTGCCCCTCGGGCCACCTTATTCTGCTCAAATCCTTTCCATTTTCAAAGACTTCGAAGCACCCCTTCCTTTTGGAAGACGTCGGTTCTTCAGACAGAAATGACTCTCCTTCCAAAGCACATTATGCAAATTATTTTTATAGCATGTATCCTTCTAGTGTGTCATTATTCTGCTTCTCACATCTTCCTCAGCAGCCTGTATGCTTCCTGCCTGCTGGGGGGCCATCCTCATCCTCACCTTTCATGTCTTATGTGAAGTAATCCTTAGGAAGAGTTGGCTGTATGACTGTATGGCTGTCCTTCTTCTCATTCATGTTTTATTGTTGACATGTGCTGCCCACGTTAAAGTGTTAGCTTTGCGAAGTCTGAAACTGTGTTTTGTTTTTTTTTTAACCTCCATCCTTGCCGTACGGTCCCTGCAGATGGTATTTATTGTGCTAAACGCTGAGTTCTCCATTAGCCCTTGTGTTTCAAGGTTGTACGACCCTAATGGTAGAAGCACAGCAAATTGGGAATTCATCCCAGGCACTCTGACCTCTGGTTTGTTTATTCATTCATTCATTTATTTATATCCCATGTGGCAGATATGAATTTCAGGCCACAACAGTAGGGTGCCAGAAATATCATATTTCTTTATTTCTCTAAATCAAATTTAATCAGTGCCAAGCTTCCACCTGCTGAGCTGGCAGGAAATTCAATCTATCTTTTGAGAGTCTCCCACCCCCAACCACTCCTTGAGGATTGTACCAAAGCCTCAGAGTTCTCATGAGGACTGGAGAACTGAGAAAGGGCCCTTTTGTTTGGGGTCCATCCTGGTCATGTCCTGGCTCATGTGATCTTCAGGCCACTGGCTCCTCTGCTTCTATGTGAAGAGAGCTGGGGGGCTCAGGCTGGAAGCATCAGGTCCTTTCTGAGAGGTGCCCCCCCCACCCATCCTTGTCCCTGGGCACTGTAAGGAGAAAAGCCTTCTCCTTTAACACTCAAGGTGCCTCCAGAAACCAGGCTCCATCTCAACTTCAGGGGACTTTCTCCAAACTTCCTCCAGATGAGAGAAGGAAAATATCTCTTGTTCCTTTTAGCTTGTTTCAGTACTGCATATATATATATAAGAATGATTTTCCTGTCATACATTTCAATAAAGTGATTTATGCTCAGTACTCATGTTATAAATTCTTGACAGTATAGAAATAGAAATAAAGAATTCGGACCAGGGAAAGAGCCCAAAGTCCCAGTAGCTATAATTGCTACAGTTAAGCTTCACAGGTGACTCTAAGCTTTCTCCTTGTCAACGTGAAAAGGGAGTTGTGCTTTCATAACTCTGTGATCAGAAAGAGACAATTGGTTTCTCAAAAGAAGCAAGGATTTTTCTGTTACTTGGTTCTAAAGTAAATTTCTCTTGTGGAGCTTTATAAAGGGGATATCAGCTAAGCCTTCTAAGATATTGCATGCAGCTCTCTGTTACTGTAGCTTATGCCCCTTGATAAGCATGTGTGAAGAAAAGTGTGCCTGGGGCCCTGTGCATGGGAGTATTGAGCGTAGTTACTGGTTCCTGGTTTTACTTCTTTTATCTCCATTCATATTTCTAAATATGCCCAGATATTATTGATCGCAGCCCTGCACCACAGTCTAAGCAGAACAAAGACTGAAATAAATATCTGCTAAAGATCATAACTGAAGTGACAGAAAAGTATGGCCAGTCTGGCCAGGCAGGTTCTGCTCCTGATATTGCCTTTGCCTGTTCATGGCCTTGGCCATTTGTTTTCCTGCTGAAATCTCTTTGAACATTGGAGATGGGACTCTGTCTTCATCACAGAATAGCCAAGCATGATGCCTGGCATTTAACAGCTGCTAAGTCATTGTTGGATGAATATGCTTGTTTTTTTTCCCCTCTATTTTATACCTGCAATATAATCTTTTTTTGAATTGCAATTTTATTTTTTAAAATGATTTTTATTTTTTCCATCATAGCTGGTTTACAGTGTTCTGTCAACTTTCTACTATACAGCAAGGTGACCCAGTCACACATACATATATACATTCTTTTTTCTCACATGATCATGCTCCATCATCAGTGACTAGACATAGTTCCCAGGGCTATACAGCAGGATCTCATTGGTTATCCATTCCATAGGCAATAGTTTGCATCTATTAACCCCAAATTCCCAGTCCTTCTCCCTCCCCCACCCCCTTGGCAACCACAGAAAAGAAAATCACAGACTTATAACATAATCTTTTAAGTTACCCTCTTGGGTTTCAGGAATAATGTGGAGCTAAGGGAGAAAAGAGTTCTTCCAAGGTGGGACTTTGCTCTACCTCATACATGACATGACAGGACTAAGGAAATAGGTCTGAGGATCCATCAGTGGTTTAAGGGATGTGTGAGAATTAGAGGAAAGTATGAGAACATTGTTTCATTATAGTAAAGAGATAGAAAATGAAAAATATATATATATAGATATATAAAAGAACCAACTAGACATTCTGGAGTTGAAAAGTATAATAACTTTTGGGTCACTAGAGACACCCGACAGTATATTTGAGTTGGCAGAAGAAAGGACCAGGGAACTTAGAAGTAGGTCAATCAAGATTATCCAGTCTGAGGAACAGGATGAAAAAAGAATGAAGAAGAGTAGACAAAATGTAAGAGACCTGCGGGACACTGTGAAGTATACCATCACACGGGTGATAAGATCCCAGAGGAGAGAAGAGAAAGGGGCAGAAAGAATATTTGAAGAAATAATGTCCAAAAACTTCCCAAATTTATGAAGAACATTAATCTACATATCCAAGAAGTTCAGTGAATTCTAACTCACAAAAATCTCCACCTCAATACATCATAAACCATGAAAAGTTAAAGACGGAGAGAGAATCTTTAAAGGAGAGATGTGCTATATACAAGGGTTGGCAATATAACAGCTGACTTCTTCGGGAAAGCTTGGAGGCCAGAAGTCAGTGGTCTGGAATATTCAATATGCTGAAAGAGAAAGAATGTCAACCAAGCAGTTTATATTCACTAAAAACTATGCTTCAAAAGTGCAGGAGGAATTAAGACATTCTCAAATAAACGAAACTGAGTGAATTTGTTGTTAGAAGAACCGCTCTACAAGAAATGCTAAAGAGAGTCTTTCAGGCTGAAATGAAAAAACACTAGATGTGACTCAAATCCACACAAAGAAATAAAGGCAGTAGTAAAAGTTACTACAATGTAAATTTATTTTTTATTTGTTACTCTTCTTTCCCTATCTGATTTAAAAGATAACTATACAAAGCAATAATTATAAAACTGTGTTGGTAGGCTTATAATGCATAACAATGTGATTTGTATGGCAATAATAGCATAAAGTAGGGGAAAGAATAGTGCTACATCGGAGCAAAGCTTTTATATATGATTGAAAATGTCGGTATTAATCTGAACTAGGTCATTATAAATTAAGATGTTAATTGTAATTTCCAGGGAACTCCCTAAAAAAAGAATTCCAGAAAAGAAGAAGAAGAAGCAACAGTGGGGAATAAAAAATGGTACACCAGAAAACATCCATATAACATAAAAGAAGGCAATAATGGAGAAATAAAGGAAAAAAGATGTAATGCATATAAGAAACAAATAACAACATAGCAGACAAATCCTACCTTATCACTAATTACATTTCATTTAAATAGACTCAACACTTTAATCAAAAGGCAGAGATTGGCAAAAATGGATTTTTAGAAAACATAATCCAACTATATGCTGCCTACAAGAGACATATTTTCAATTCAAAGACACAGATTGGTTGGAAGTAAAAGAATAGTTAATAAGCAAACAGTAACCAAAAGTGGCTACACTAATATCAGACATAACAAACTTTAAAATTAAATTTTTTTGGAGTTCCTGTTGTGGCGCAATGGTTAACAAATCTGACTAGGAACCATGAGGTTGTGGGTTCGATCCCTGCCCTTGCTCAGTGTAAGGATCCAGCATTGCCTTGAGCTGTGGTGTAGGTTGCAGACACGGCTCGGATCCCCCGTTGCTGTGGCTCTGGTGTAGGCTGGCGGCCACAGCTCCGATTAGACCCCCTAGCCTGGGAACCTCCATATGCCATGGGAAGCGCCCCTAGAAAAGACAAAAAAAAAAAAAAAAGACAAAATAAATAAATTAATTAATTAAATTAAATTTTTACCCGAGACCAAGAACATTTACCTAATAGCGGAACCCCAACATACGTGAAGCAAAAATGGACAGAATTGAGGGAAAAAATAGGCAATTTGACAATAATATCTGGTAATTTCAATACCCCACTTCCAATAATGGATAGAAAAGTTAGCAGATGACCAACCAGGAAATAGATGGCTTGGACACTGTGAACCAACTAGACTTAACTAATATCCTTAGAACTCTCCAACAATAACAGAATAGACATTCTTCTCAAGTGCCCTTGGGACATTCTCCAGGAAAACTACATATCAAGCTATGCAATAACTCAATACATTTAAAATTAAATCATACAAAATAGTTTCTCCAGCCACGGTAGAGTGAAATTGGAAAGCAATTACTGGAGGAAATTTATGAAGTGAACAAACATGTGGAAATTAAATAGTATACTTCTAAATAACCAGTAGATTAAAGAAAATATCACAAGAAAAGTATAAAATACTTTGAGAAGCATGAAAATGAAAACACAACATACCAAGACCTATGGATGATGCTAAATCAGTGCTTAGAGAAAAATCAATGGTGGTAAATGCCTATGTTTTTTTTTTAAAAAAAGAAAGATCTCAAATCAATAACATAAACTTCTACCTTGAGAAATTACAAAAAGCATATAAAAGAGACAGAAGGAAATTAATAAAGATTAAAGCAGAAATAAATCAAATAGAGAATAGAAAAACAATCAAAAGACTAGGAAAAGATCAAAAAGAGTAGCCACAAAGAGCTCAAGGGAGCTTCCAGGTAAGGCCGCCAAGGATGGGTACCATATTGCAAAGGGTCCTGGTGCTGGACCAAGCACCCTATTTTGCGTTTTTTTTGTTGTTGTTGTTCTTTTTTTAAGGCACAGTTGATTTACAATGTTATGCCAATTTCTGCTCTACAGCAAAGTGACTCAGTGATACACACATACGCATGCATACGTACACACACACACACACACACACACACACACACACACACACACACACACACACACACACATTCTTTTAAAATACTATTTTCCATCATGGTCTAGCCCAGGAGATTAGGTATAGTTCCCTGTAAGCACCCTGTTTTGAAGTGTGGGCTGAGAGGAGTCCTTGAACCTTTCTTCCAGAAGAGTAACAAAATGGAAAAAGTATTATAAAGGTTTATCGGGAGTCCATGTTTATTATTTGGGACCAGAGTTCAGTGCATTATAAAGGCTTAAGAATGACATCAGTAAAGTGAGTCTGGAGGCTACTGCAATAATCCAGGCAGCTAGGGAGAGAAGTCTAGAGTAGAGTTGGGGCTATGGAAGGACATATTCAGTATCAAGGGGACTAGAAAGGAAGGCAGACTTCATAGGATTTGATGGCATCTGAATCTTTGATCTGAGAAGAAAGAAAGAAGAGCTGAGTTTAGTCTTGGCTCCATCCTTTGCTTGTTATTTGATTTTAGGCAATTCTTCTGAGGCCCCAGTTCCCTCATCTATGAAATGAGACTAGCAATGCTCACCTGACCTACATCCCAGGATTTATTTGTTCTGATCGAAATGGGATAATGGGTGTAAAAGCCACTGGTGAATGTTCGAACTCTCGACAAGTGTGAGGATTTGTCTGCTGTGGTCATGAGTTTCATTTCTGATGTGCATCTTCGGGGGTGAGACCATCGGAGTGGAAACGTTGAGCAGACTTTGGGAACATGGGAGGGCGTTCTGGAGAGCCGTTAATGCCAGAACCAACATGTTCTGCCCATCTCAGGGGCAGGAGTGGAGAGAGGAGTGGGATGGGGGAGGGGTGGCCCACTCCGCCAGCAGAGAAATGGAGCTGGTTCGGGGCAGAGGCAGGCTAGGGTAGGAAGGAGGCAGGGTTTCCCAGAGCCGCAGCTCTCTGCCCTTCCCTCTGAGACGTGATAGGGAGAAGGTAAGGTGTGGGGGTGATGGCGTGTCTGCACTACACCCAGGAAGTTGAAGATGAAGGAAAAGAGAGCAGCATTATCTGAATTTAGCTGGAGAGTCAAGAGTAAGGAAAGGGAGGTCACAGGATAGAATGTTCATTTAAATGACTGGCTTTGGAAGAGAGAATTGGGACAATCTCAGAGTCTTGCGTTACGTCATTGTTCTTTATTTTGAAATAGAAACTCAGCTGTGGTTCTGCTGTGTGAGGTATCAGAGTCGTGAGGCAGGTCGCTGAGAGGACAGGTGCACTGACTTTTGCAAAGAGGAGCCATGCCACATGTCCGAGAGAGGAGAGACCCCAGTCCATGGGAACAGGAAGGAAACACTTTGAATCAGAGATACCCCAAAGCCTGGAGGGCTCAGCCTCAGCACCTGGAGAAGCAGCCCCTCCCACCCCTCCCCCAGCCAGCAAGGCTCCTTTTGGAAACCTGATTCCTTGCTTGCCATCTGTCCCCTCCCCTGCAGCCAGTCCATTCCCCATCCCAAACTGTTCCTGGATTACAGGATAGCACTACCCTTGGGCTGGCTGTGACTCCGGGTCCTCCCACCTCAGGGCTGCTGTGGGAGCTGACCATCATCCCGTGATGTGATGCCCTTGGGGTGTGGGACACAGCCTTGCAGGGCTCCTTCTCTCACAGAGCCCAGCAGAGCCCAGCTGTTTTTCCGGCATGGAGCAAAGTGCAGCCCGAGGCAGGGCTTACTGGCTCAGGAGTGCAGGACGCACCTTTTGCTCTTCATAGCAGATCAGTGGGGGGTTGATATGACCTTAATGGCTCAGCAGTGCTTCTGGGCTGTGCCAGGCAGAGGCTTCCTGGGCCCGAAAGAGAGAGGATTGGGGGTGGGGGGAGGTGGTGGGGGGCATTCTCAGCAGTTCCCTGGCAGGATGATTGCAGAAGCAAGTTGTGCACCTGCTCACAGGGACTTCTGGGCTGCTCCTGTCCTTTCACAGCCCCAGGATGCTTCTTAACATGCTGGACCTCAGAAGGCACCAGAAAAGTTAAAGCAGCAAAAGTCAAGCCCAGCTACTCTGAACCACTAACTTCATCTGTTTCTTACAGCCTGGAAATGAAAATCGCCCTGCCTTTGGTTGCTGTTCAGGGCATTCTAGAGCCTTGCACTGCAGTCTCCCTGCCCAGCCCTTTGCTGACTTTCTTATTCCCAACCCCAGGCTCAGGCGAGGAAGAAAGTTCTGGGATGTCAGTGGCTGGAGGTACCTTGAGTGGGTGAGACCTCAACCAGCCATCTTCCCCACCCCCAGTTCCCCAGGGACCATGTGCACAGAAAACTTTCTGAGGAAAATCACTCTTCAACAAGTTAGGGCTTGGGGCTTGAGCCCCTAATGGGTCACCCACCTTGGGGAGCTGACCGTATCACTGTGGACCTGAAGGGTTCCTTTGAGTTCATGAGTCTGGCCTGTGGGTATTCCTCCTCCCCAGATCTCACCATGGCTTCAGCATTGCCTTCCTGAAGGACAAAGACACCTCCTTCCAAGGAAAGGAAGGTTCCTGGCAGATGAGTATGACAGCTCCTGGGAGGGACCCGGGCACAGCAATGCCAGAGACACAGGCTGCAATGGGGAAGACACTTACTGGAGAGAGAATGCCTTACCCAGGGTTGTGTCTGATCCCTGTGCTGCTCCTCCTCTTTGCAGGTGTGGGAGGAAGGGGAGCCTCTGCCCCTTTTCACGAGTCAGGATGTATAGCCAAGATCTCGCATCCAAAGCCACATTTCCTTGTGGGAGTCTAAGGATTAGACTATTTCCGAGGCCCTGGCATGGCATCCAAAGCCTTACTTTTAATCCATATGATCTTGTCTGCGTGCATCCTGATATTGAGAGGTATGCCAAAAAGCTGGGACTGGTTGGGAATGAAGAAGACACAAGCCATGCTCTCCAGCTGCTCACTGTCTGGAAGACGCACATGTGACAGCCAAGTAGGTCTGGATGACATGCTCTCACAGTGTGCTGTCAGAGCGGGTGCACTGCGGCTGCCCAGAGCAGAGAAGAACTCGCTCTTCCTGGAAAGACAGTGCGGGGTGTGAGGGGGGCGTATTCATTAGGAAATGGGGTAAGCTGCTGTAACAAAGACACCCAAAATTATAGTGGTTCCCCAAGTAGATGCTTTCTCTTTTCTCTCTGAGCAATCTAGAGGTGGTCCAGCATAAGCCATGCTGTGTGGCAAGAACTCACGTGGAGAGCCCAGCTGTATCATTGCTTCTCCACCCCTTAGCATGCTGTCCTTGTCCACAGGGCTGAAACTGGTTATCACCATCACATCCATGTCCCACAGGGGAAGGGGTAGGAGAGGAGTGGGGACAGCCCACTTCCATGATAAAGGTTGTGACCTATGCCTTGTACCCGTGATTTCCACTCACCTTCCATTCATTAAGCGGTTCCCTGTGCCTGCAAGGCAGGCTGGGAAATACAACTGCTAGCTGGGTGGGTGTGCCCAGCTAAAATGAAGGGGTTCTGTGACCAAATGATGAAGGGGAAAGAGACTCAAGGAGACAGCAATCAGTCTTTGCTGGATGGCTTCATTGCAAGGGGAGGCAGGAGCTGGTGCCATCCTGTGTGAGATTGAGTTTTGTGTGGAAAGCCATGTGGTCGGATGCTGGTGGCACTGATGAGGCATTTGGGGATGACGCTGATGACAGAGGCATCTGTGACAGTGACTGTGGGGGTTCAAGGGGCAGAGTGTGTGTGAACGGGCAGCTGGCTGTTCTCAACTTTGGTTCTTTGTGTAAGAGTCACAGAGCGTGTGTGACCCTGCATTGTGCATTGAGAAGATAGATCCAGGGAGTTGAAGAGACTTGCTCAAGGTCACAGTGCTGGTGAGTGGCTGAAGAGAAATGCAGAGCTGGCCCTCTGCTCTTCTGGGCCAATACCCTTCTGCACACATTAGAATTTTCATGGGTGGGGCAGTTTGATACATGGGGGTACAGGGAGTGCCCAGGAGAGCTGAGGGGTGTAAGAGCATGTGAGAACTGCTACAGATGCCCTCACTCCTAGCCTGCCACCCTCATTCTGGAAAGCAGCGTGTTCCTTTTGTGGTTTTGTTTTTGGTTTTTTTTTTTTTTTTTTTTTTTTTTTTTTAACACAGCCAATTCTTCAACTGTAAGCTCCTCTCAGCCATTGCTACTTAGCATGTGAGCCGTCTTTTCCCCTCTCCTCACCTTCCCTTCCCTGCTAGATATCGAGGCAATGAAATACCACCTTGGCAGAGTCGGAGAATTTGTCATTTTTACATCTCCACATCCTAGTGTCTTCTGCTCCCAGTGACAAATAAATCCCTAGGCTGATGGCTGGCCCCAGCCATTCATTAAGCAAATAAAGCCCTAGCGTTCTAGCCAGAGACTCGTAAATAATCCCTGGTGTTTTATCCCCGTCTCCCGCTGCCTCCCAAGCTTTGCATATTTATAATACAGGAGCAGTATTTCTGACATCGCCTATCATGGGTGGGAGACGCGGGGGAGAAGGACAGACAGCAGAGGCGCTAACCTGGATGGAGGAGGCCCATTCGCTGGGCCTGGCTGCAGGCGGTTGGCCTCTTGGCCCTGGGTTTGCCATCCTCATCCCAGAGCCGCCCCGATCTGTGGCCGTCAAGGTGGGGAGGAGGAAGGAGACCTGGGCCAAGAGGCGGCATCCGCCCGTTCTGTCCTGGGGGCAGAGGACCACTATCTCGGAGAAGCCGCGTGGAAGTATGTGGCGGCTGTATGGTGGAAGCCTTGGCCAGGTAAGTGCTGGTCCTTAAGCACACAGTTAATCATTTGCCCCTCAGAGAGGCCAAGCCCCCTCACTCCTGTCTCCCTGCACAGCCTTATGGGTGAGCGGGTCAGACTTCGGCAGTAGGGAGCAGGAGGAAGATGAGGAACAGTTCATGCCGGTAAAAGTAAGAACAAGGAGAATAATCCTGAAGAAGGGGTCAAGTTCACAGGCACAGTCATGAGCATTACATGCCTCACTACATACGCCCCTGAGCAGTGGACTCAGAAACCTGTTAGCTGAGGAGAATGTCGTGATGCAGCAGCCTGCCCCTAGCATGCCAGCACCCGCGAGTGCACGCACGCATGCACGCACGCACACACACATGCGCACACACCATGGCCCTCTTAGCCTGTCATATCCCCCAGGCAGCACTTGTTGCCTAAAGCCTTCTAGAGGCAAACATTATTATTTATAGAGTGTGCAGTGTACATGGGTACACAGTGATGGGTGTGAATGTCATTTAGTTTCGTATTTTAACCGCAGAGCATAGGCACATGAAATTGTGTCGAGAAATAGAAACACAACAATGGGCCACCGACACTGTATACCAGTCCTGAAAAGAAGGCCTGGGACACAGTACCATGAACTCACTGGTGGCACATACTAGGTTTCTTCCTAAAGTGGCCGAGATTGGTTGATCTCCCCCGGGACCCGTTTTGTCTGGATGTGTGCACTCTGCTGGGACCCCCAAGGTGGAAGGGGTCTGACGGACCCTGTGACATCTCGGAGTAAGAAAATGCTTGGAGCAGAGCTAGTCTTTAACCCTCTATGAGAGCGTGTGGTCCTCCCGTTTAGTGGGAGGTGGACTAGAATGTTTGTCTAATGTGCATTATGATCCATCAGTATTTTTTTTCAAAGGCACAAGGGGGAAATGAGAAAGCATTACCAGCCAAGAAGTGAGTTTCCTTCATAAAGTGTTAGTTCTCGGTGTGTCTGTAGGTGTAAGTGCTGGGTAAGTGTACTCCTCCCACAGCCTGTGGGCCAACAAGCCTGTTTTCTCACTGCCACCATCATAGGACTGTCATTTCCTACCACTCTTCTCACATGTAGCCCTGTCTTGTCATAGCCTAGGCGGTTCTGTTTAGCCTGATACCTGGATGGTGGCAGTGTCCTCTCTAGCTCACTTGTACTCTTTCTGTCTTTGTCTTCCTATGTTCATCTATCTCTACCTCCCTCTCTCTCTCTCTCTCATACCGTGTGAAATGTATTTCTGACCTGGTGTTGCACCTAGAAAAGTGGGAAGGTTGGAGAGGAAAGGGCTCTGAACTTGGAGTTGAAGGTCCTGAGTTTGATTCCCGGCTGTGCCCTTGAGTTCTTCTGCACATATTACACCCCATGACTCAGGCCAGTCCCCTTTCTTTGTGCATGAGCATGACAAAGTGGCCAGGCACAATGGCACAGAGGGATGTTCCAGCCAGAAGACACCTCGGAGATTAGCCAGGTCTGTGCAGAAACTCAAGGTCAGAGATTGGAAGAGACTGGTGCACGGTCACGGAGCACATGAGTGGCCGAGGCAGGACTGGAACTCATTGTCATTCTGGCTGCAGCCCCGCTTCTGAGAAGCCATAGGCACAAGGGCCTCAGGAATCTCCTTAGAAGCAAACGTCGCCACGGAGTGGCCAGGATGACTGGCGTCACCCCGTCCTGGGCCTCATTTGTCTCTGAGCCAAGGCAGGGCAGCCACTTAAACCATCACAGTCCACACTCCAACGTCTGTCTGGGGAGAGAAGACAAGATATTCGGCATCCAATTAAAAGCAACAGGAGGGTGTGAGGGAGACAGAAAGTAATTCTCCTTCTTGGACGCCTGCCAGGGCATCCTCGTGCCAAGATTAAGAAGGATAATAACAACAGTCATAATAGCGGGAAGGAAAAAGCTTCTACAAGGCCTCAGGGACCTGGCAAAGTAAGGAGAGAAGGGAAACGAGGATGCACTCTCTGACCTTTGCAAAAGCCAGGGGCCCTGCCCCTCCCTCAAGGAGAGAAACTTCCTGCTGGAAGTGCCCTGGGGGCTCTGGCCGGCTCTGAACTCTCGGCTCTTCTGAGGACAAGCTCGCTGCACTGGTTAATGCCCTGTGTCAGCCAGGCGAGGCTCTGGGGCCCAGGAATTTGGTCCACACCAGTCTAGATGTTGCTGTGAAGGTATTTTAAATACGTGCTAAACATCAAGGCAGAAGCCTTGAAGTCACATGATCCTCCGTAGTGTGGATCATGATTAAATGATCTCATCTAAGCATTTCAAAACCTCAGGAGCAAAGAGAGAGGTTTTCTGAAGAAGAAGGATTCTCCTGGAGACCCTCCCATAGAAACCCTGCAGAGTTTCCAGTCTTTGGACTCAAAATGGCAGCGTCAGCTCTTGCTGGAGCCAATGCTTAAAAATCTCTCCCTCTCTCTCCTGTGGTTCTGTTTCTCTGGAGATCCCTGGCAAATACATTGACTATCTTATCTCCATGTCTCCTCCTGTTACAGGCACCCTCAGCCTCATCCTCGCCCAGGAGAGAGCTCTCAGAGCTGACTTCATCTCTGGTCTCCTCTTCCCTCCGCCCGCAGCCTATGGGCCAACAAGCCTGTTTTCTCACTGCTGCCACCGTAGGACTGTCATTTCCTACCACCCTTCTCACATGTAGCCCTGTCTTGTCATAGCCTAGGCGGTTCTGTTTAGCCTGATACCTGGATGGTGGCAGTGGCCTCTCTAGCTCACTTGTACTCTTTCTGTCTTTGTCTTCTTATGTCCATCTATCTCCACCTCTCTCTCTCTTTCTCTCCCTCTGTCTCCTTCTCTCTCTCCCCCTCCCTCCTCTCTCTCCCTCCCTCTCCTCTTTCTTCCTCTCCTCTCCCACATCTCTCTCTCTCCCCATCTCTCTCCACCCCCTCTATCCCTCCCTCCCTCTCTTTCTCCCTCTGCCTCTCTCCGTATTCGAGAGTGTTAGTGGTGGGAGGGTACCTTGCATGTCATGAGATTCATCCCCCATCTCTTTGGTTCTGGAATCAGACCTCCCGCCTTGGGATCTAGGCTGGTCCACTTCCTAGCATTACTATAAATTTTTCTGCCTCAGTTTTCTTCATCTCCGAGGCAGGTGTAATAGTAATGCCTACATCTTAGAGTTATGAGAAGCATTAAGTGAGGTTATCCCCATAAAGTATTTAACTTGATGTAAATACTCAAATCTGTGTTAGCTAGTTTCATTATTATCATGGAAAAAAAAATCGCTGAAGTGCCTGACCTGATGAAGAGTATCCATGGTGTAGCAGAACCACCTGTCAGGTATTTTGAATTCTGGTGTAGGACTCTCTCTACTGTCCCCATAGCCCACCATCACTTCCCGGAAGGCTGTCCTAGAGCCGGCTGTTGTGGGATCTCTCTCCTCAGAATTTTATAGTGGCTCCCCATTGCTGCTCCAAATAAAATCCATACTTTCGGACCTGGCATTTATTCAGCAAATATTTATTGAGCAGGACCATGTGCCAGGCTCTGGACTGGGTGTGAGGGATACCCAGTGGAGTTCCTGCCCTCGTGGGGCTTACATTCTAGTGAGAAGAGATAGAAAGCAAATAGATACATAATCTATATTGTGTTGATGAATAGTAGGAAGAAAAATAAAACAAATAAGGGGAAGAGTGGTCCTTATAAGTCCTGTGAAGAGGTGAGGTAAGACTTGAACAGGAGGGAGTAAGCCATGTGGATATCTCAGGGAAAGGCATTCTGGAAGAAATAGCATGTGCAAAGGCCCTGGGGTAGGTGCTTTGCAGGTGCCGTGGAGGAACTGTCTGGAGCTCTGTATGACTGGAGTGGGGTGCGTGAGGAGAGAGCAGCAGGAAATGAGAACGGGTAGGGTCTTTGGGGCACTGTTAGGACTTTATTCCTGAGCTGGTTGTGCAACCAGGAGATAGTTTGGGGATGAGGTGTGTCATGATTTGACTGACATGTTTCTAGGAAAGCTATTGTTGGTTTCTGTGTGGAGAATAACCTCGAGGAAGAAAGAGAAGAAAGACGGAGGCCAGTTAAGACTTCAGATGAGAGGTGACATCAGCTCAGGCTCTAGCGATGGTGGGAGGGCTGATCTGTCACTTGGGATGTATTTCAGGTTTGCTGACAGTGAGAGGAGTCAAGAACGACACGTGCACTGAGGCTGGAGAAATGGAAAGGATGGATTTGCCTAGTCCTGGGCTGGGGAAGGCTTAGAGGAGCGGGTTCAGAGACGAAATCCGGTCTTGGGTTGGCCATGTATGATCAGGATATGCTAAAAGACTTGAAAGTGGAGAGGCCAGGTAATCCGTTGGAAAGGAAGAGGGAGAGAGGTTGGAGGTAAAGATCTGAATGAAGGCGTCCTCTCTGTGTAGAGATGCTTGGGGCTGGGTGACACCTTGTAGGGGTGTGGGTGAATACAGAAGAGAGGATGACTGGGTGCAGAACCCGGGGCACTTCCGTGCTTAGCAGGGAGAATGAGGCTGAGAAGGCCAGAGAGGTGGGAGGAAAACCAGGAGAGAGTGGGGTCGCAGAGGCGAAGGCGGAAAGCACCCCCGTGGAAGGGCAGGAACTTGCTGCCGTGCAGCGATGCTGCTGGATCACGCACTCTGAGGATGGACTTGTCTATTGGGTTTAACCATATGGAAGGACGACCTTCACGTGGACCACTCATCAATCATGGATGACTTTGATAAGGGCCATTTCAGTGGAGATGTAAGGGCCAAAGCCTGATGGCATGGGACTCAAGAGAGAAAGAGGGGAGGCAGTGAGGACGAGATTCTTTTTCCATAATAGGAAGCCAACAAGGAGGGTGATTGCTCTAGAGGGGTCTGGGGGTTAAGGGAGGGTTTTTTAAATGGGGAATATGGTACTAGGTTTGTGTGTCAGCAGGAGTGATCCAGCAGCACGGGGCACCATGATGATGTTACATGAAGAAGGTGCAATTGCAGGAGGAAATTCCTTGAGGAGGCAAGAGAGGAGGGAAGTAGCTTCCCACAAGCCCCATCCCAGAAGTGGTCCTCCTTGGCCATCTGTGCTCTCTGTCTGGGCTCTCCGAGTGCTTTGCTATCAGGCTGACTTCTTCGCTAAGCAGACAGAGTGCATGCTGAGGGCAATGGCAGAGTAGGGCCACCTGTGCCTGGGGAGGGAGCGGGGGAGCTCTGCTCCTTTTGAGTTACCTAGAATTTTGGTATTGAAAGAGCTGCTAAGAACCTCTGTCCATTTCAGAGGTTCTTAGGTGTACATGTGTAGGTGTACATGTAAGCTTTACTGTGCCATATTGTCTTGTTTCAAATTATATATGGGTGGCATCATGATTTCTTCTGGTTTCAGGACCCCTAAAGATCCCTGTGGGGCCACCCTGGCCCCCTTCTTCCCCTAGGAGGCTATGAATGCCTTGAACAGCCATTCCATTCCACCTGTCTCAGGCCCCTGCAGCACCTCCTTAGCTCCAAAACTCACATTTGCCACGTGTGAAGACTCTGTTTTGCAGAAGTGTTACGTGGCAACAGGAAACCCCACGGAAGATGATTTTCTGACTTGGCAGAGGGTAGAGTGGTGATGAAGAGTGGTCTTATTCCAGAACTGGGGGAGAGCAGGCCCGCAGGGCTGAGGCTGGGGTCACGATCCATTTACTCAGCCCAAGCGGAGGCTGACCCAATCCAGGTGTTACAGTGGGTCCTGCACCCTACCATCCCCCACCGAGGGAGCCCCCGGGGGCTTCATGGCCATGTTTTGAGTGTGCCGGTGTCCTTATTAAAAGAGAAGGCAGACTTGGTCCGCCTGCTTATCCATGTTTCACCTGGATGGCCAGTACCAGCTCCCCCTTCTTCCCGCCCCTCCTCCCCTTTCTCAACCACGCCTCTTGTCTCTCCATGCACTATTTGCAGCACACATGCAGGGTCTCTGAAAACATTCTAGCCCATGAAGAATAGCCTGCAGACTAATATTTCAGAGCCACAGGGGAAGAAAGAACCTCTCTTCTCTTTAGTTCCTTATTGATGCGTCTGCCTTCCAGGCCTTCACTGCATACACAGTTTAGCTCATTTTTACTAATTAAGACAACACCCTGTAAAGTAGCGGTTACAGCCCCATTTTATAGATGAGAAAATCTGATCTGTGGAGCAGTGAGGAAACCTCTGCAGGGCACACAGCCAAGACAGGACAGAGCACATGTGAATCTCTGGTCTCTTGGCCCCCAGGATGCAATCCAGTGCTCTTTCTACTGCACCAGGAGTCAGCAAGCTTTTCCTCTGAAGGCCAGACAGTAAGTATTTCAGGCTTTGTGGGCCATAGGGTGTCAGCGCTGCCCTTGTAGCAAATGAGTGGATGTGGCTCTGTCTCCATAAAACTTTCTTTATGGGGACAGGTATGGGCTGGATTTGGCCCCCGGGTCCGAGATGGAGGACCCCAGACCTCCTCCGGAGCTGCACCTTCCCTTCACGCCCTTTTGTGACCACAGCTTCACAAGGCTCTTGGAGAGTCCCTTCCTCGCCTGCACACTGGCCCCACATGTGCAGCGCCTGCTGGCTTTTCCAGCTCTTGCGTGGGTCTCTCTTGGCTCCAGGGCAGGCATTTCTGCTCCTGCCTTCCCTCCAGGCCCATTGGCAGGTGATTAAGAGCCCAGCTCTACATTTCTGACAGCAGTGGCTGGCAGAAGGGACCGCGTGGCTGAGATAAGCGAGCGTGTGCTAGGGAAGGGGGCTGGCCACGTGGGACGAGGTTTCATTCCTGGAGAGGAGTAATAAGCATGTAATTGGCTTTTCAGAATTGAGCAGGCTGCTAGAAAGCCTGCTTCTCCCCAATACCAGGCTCTATTCAGAGCTGCTGGGGCTGGCTCACCCAGAGCGGGGATGAGCTAGGTGAATTCTGGATCAGCAGGCGGGGGCCGCCCTGTCCTCAATGATCACTGTAAGCTCTATGATGTTTGGGAGCCAAGAGGCAGGTTAGGACAAGACAGAAGGTAGGTTTTTCCCACCAGCAACACATCCCGTGCCAGGGGGCAGGAGACGTGGGTCTGGGATGATCATTTCTAGACCTGGCATGACTTTTGAGGAGAAGAGAATTAACTAGCTTCCCCAGGATGCCAGTGTGTATAGATTAGACCATCTCTAAGTGACCCTGAGTCCACCTTGAACTTCAGGCACAGGTGGGAACTGCCCATCCCTCAGCTCTGTGCTCCCCACAGAGGGTGCTCTAACGGTATTTGATGGTGGGGAGAGGACAGGCTACTTGAGGTCCCTGCTTCTTTCTAAACCGCTCTGTCCCCTAGGGTGTCATGGACTCACATGAAGGTATTAAAAACTGCAGCCATGTTTTTGATGGAAACATTTTACAAAATCCGCTTTCACCACGGGTTGACTTTAGTTCGTTAAAATGAAAGCAATTAAAATGTTCAGTTCTATAGAAGGAATCTATTTTCCTGTCTCGGATAATGATCCAGCTCTGCTTTGCATGTTACAGCAGCAAAACACATCCATCTCACATGTTTGTTTTCCAATCCCTGATCAATTAGCCCTTGTCCAACCAGCAGAGCTGCTGTTCGCAGGGCAGACCAAGCACCTCTCGCTTCTACTCTAGTGCAATTCTGTCTTTAGATTCTGACACCAGAATGATGTCTTATATTTGTAGAGAGCTGTTAGGTTGTTCAGCCACTTTGACTTGCATCTTTTTACTTACTTCCCATGTGACCCTGTGAGCGAGGCAGAGGACTAATGGAGGCTCCAAGCTTGGACTTTTGAGGTGACACGAGGACTAAGTCCTTGCCTCTGGAAAGAAGGCAAAAGCTGTTTAACATCAAGGTGAAACACTTGCATCCTGCAGGCCTGCCCTGTCATAACCCTCAAGACCTTGTGTTGTGGCCTATTGGCTCCTGGAACAGGTTGTGTGGTCGTGTGGTGGTGTGGTGCTGTGGTTGTGTGGTGCACCCACCCAACAGCCTGCCTCCTGGTCCGGGCCCTATAGGGCTCAGAGTCTCAATGATTGGTCATTGAATGGGTGAATGAAGGAGTGACACTGGGCCCCTCTCAAATGACAAGTTAGCTGTCATACTCTAGGCTCTTCAATTCCAGAAGGGTTCTTTACAAATAGAAATTAAAGCAACACCCACTCAAAATGAGCTCTGATGTCAACACATTCTCAACCCAAGTCTGATTCTGAATTGAGATGGCACTGATTCTGCTGACCTAGAGTCTCAGCTGGAGGACCAGCCCTTTCTCAGAAGGTTCTGGCCCTCAAGGCTTCTGTCCCTGCCACCCCGGAGGCACCGGATGGGGATTTAGGACATCCTGCATTTGCAGCCTGACTGGCCTCTCCCAGCCTGTATGTAGCCTTGGGGACATGACTTAATCTTAACTACTCCATGGCGTTGTTCTGAGGATTATAAATTCCCCCAGACACCTAACTGGCCTGTCATGAGCCTCTGTCACCCTGTCATTTGTGAGGGGCCCAGGGACTCTGTTTATTCACCCATTTAACAACCACTCACTTAGAATCTGTCTGCTCCATGGGCCTGGGACAGACAGCAGCCCACAGGGGGTCCACTATACAACCACCAAGCCTGTAGGCATAGTGAAAGGCCAAGCGGTCCCAAGGGCTCCATGCTGAGTAAAACTGTGCGTTTTATTGTCACCACCCCTGACGTCATGCTCTCACATCCCTGAGAACTTGCACAAATTTCCTTACTCCTCACTGTCCATCCCCAGAGGCCCTCACTGTTCCAGACGTCATGTGCCTCAAATACCTTTAAAACAAACAAAAAAAGAGTCCCCTCCTCTAGACTCTTAAGCAACAATGAACAATAAGTGGCGATTAGTCCTTCAAAGCTGAAGCTGCCTGGTGCCCAAGTCAGGTGACCTCCTTTCCACTGAAGAGGCCGCCTGGAGGCCCTGGTGCCCTGCTGGAGTGACCCTCGCCCTCTGGCCACTCGCTCTCCCAGCCTTTCTCCCTTTCTTCTCAGGAAAATTGCCTCTCAGGGGCTGGGAGGCCGCTGAATTGTTGACTCTGAGTCAGGATGTAAGCGAGAACTGCCTCCAGGGCCTGCGGGAGGGTAGTGTCACTCTTGTCACTATAGCTACAGATGCCCTTATTACTCACGCAGACGGCTCACCCTTGTTTAACAACATATTAAACCATTAGTCTCCGTGCCAGTGGGTTCAGTTAGTTCACAGTGGCAAAAGCTGATCATTAAATCCCCCTTTCCCTGCTTAATCTCTTTTAAATTGGTTGCCTTTTAATTTCATCAAGTGCCCTCTTTCTCAACTGTTCCGTCACCCAGTGCAGCAGCACTGCCATCTTCCTAGGTGAGAGGGGCTGCTGGGCTTTCTGGGTCTTTCCTGGTGGTCTCTGTGGACTTCAAGGTCATGGGGCAGAGGCTAAATGGGACCCTCTCCCTGAAGACCCCCGCCCCCACCGTGGGTCCCTGCTCTGGGCGCCGTGAAAGAGTTTTTACAGGTTTTACTCTCCTCTCCTTCACCTCTGACTCAGAATCTTCTGGGGCAGAAGATGCCAGGCTTGAAATCTTGTGCTTCATCAGTCTGTCGAAGAACCTGGGTCTGCTCTAGGTGAAAATAAAAGCTCTATGTTTTCTTAGAAGGAAATCGAAATATTTCTAAAAATGGATAGTGTGTTACTGTGTGTATATTACTTACAGTAAATTCAAACATCATTAAGGTTGTAATGGAGTGAGAAGAATTCATATTGCTAGGGCCTGTCAGAAACGCTTGCAGTGGGTGGGGGAAGGGAGATGGGAGGGGGAGCTGCTGAGGGTCCACTGTCCCTCCTGGCAAGTGCCATGATCCACAAGAGGATAATCCAAGAGAGCAAGGTACCAGGGTCAGCCATCTGTGCTGAGGGCCCTGGGGATGGAGGGAGATTAGAGTCTTAGGAACTGTTATGAAAATGGGGAGACAGAACTGGTGTGTGAAACAAATGGCACTAAGAGAATAACTGTCTGGCCGGATCGATTGATGCTCAAAGGAGAAGTCTGCTAATTTGAACAGTTTGCTTTGATGCCTTTGCTCATCTATGAAGTAGTCATGATATTATTCACAAGGCAGGGATGAGAGTTGAATGCCGAATCTGACACTTTGTAAGGCCGATGTTGCTAAAGCCCACTGAACAGTTACTGTACACCAGGTTCTGTGCTGAACTTGGCAGGTGTTACCCTGTGTCTTAGGTCAGGATCCCTAGAAGTAGAGCCTGGTGATGCAATTGAGAATACTCTCAGGAGAAGGGGGGCAGAGAAGCACAAGAAGGCGGAGGAAGACCACCTGAGGCTGGGGTCTCAGAGATGGGTTTTGGCCATCCCACAGGGAGCCCTGGAGAAAGACTGGCCCTTGGCACTGGCCACCTGGGGCTGGGGATGTAACCTCCCAGGAGGCAGGTCCCACTCAGTGGAGGGCAGTTCTCTGGAGCAGAGGGTGGCTGAGAGGGTGACAGCTGGGGGAGGGGTGCACAGGTGCCATGAAAGGGTGGGGCCATGATGGCATCTAACATATTCCACCACTCACCCGGTTCAGTCTCCTTCCACATACAGCTTCATGGGAATTCTGGTTGGTCAGTTTCTTGAGAAAATTATAAGGGAAGGGCCTGTAGAACAAAGTAGAGCTGCTACTGCTACTGCTGCCCTTCTTCCTAGGACCCTTTGTCTCCCTCTCTGCCACCCATTGTGGGCTTCCCCTCCACCCGCACCTGTGCTGAGGTCTGGTCTAGGTGGTTAGCCTGACGGGGTGCTCCAGACCCTTGTCCCTGAGGCCATGGTTACTAGTCCCCTGTTGATCAGTGGCTGCAGTAGCTGCCTAGTTACTGCTGAGCCTGGGTGCACCCGGAGGCAGCAGCCCCATCGCACCTGTCACTCTCCCTTCTCAGGCAATGCTGCTCTGTGTGTCTGCTGGGCTACTGAAGGGAAATCGAGACTGAGGTGAAATCAAGATTGAGGTGACGGCAGCCATAGCTTTAAGTTTAAGAGGACCCTGTCCGCTTAAGTGGGACTGAGAAGTAGAAGTGTCCCCTCTCTGGGAATCTGGACCCAGAGCCTCAGTGGTGGTGAAAAGTACAAATGCTCTATGTGTGGAAATGAGCCCACTCCTACTTCTTCTCCCTGGTTCCCAGATCTGACTGAATTCTACGTGTAAAATATAAAGCCATATCCTGGCCATGAGTGCATGGTGGCATCCTGTCCACTCAGGGCACCACCTCTGTGTTGGTGCCTCAGCTGTGCTCTGATAGGCTCGAGGTTTTTGGATGGCACAATATGTTTTAGGATCAGTGGATCTCTCCCACTGCTTCACCCCCTTTGACATAAAGCGGGTATAAGACAGTGTCATTATGGTGAATCCTCTGCAGATCCGTCCATCTTTCTGTGAGTCCTCGGCAGTGGTACCAGCTAGGAAATTCAAACATGTACCTGGATCATGTGCTCATCTGTGAAGAATGGATCTCTTGCTGCCTTTCCCATTATGGAGGGCCCAATGTACTGTTCATTCCCGAACAACACTGGGGAACATCTGAGTCTAACTTATAGGCAACCCTCTGTATCCACAGTTCCTCTGCATCCAGAGATTCCACCAGACCATGGAGTACTGTTTTATTTACTATTGAAAATATCCAAGTATACGTGGACCCATGCCATTCAAACCCTCCTTGTTCAAGGATCAACTATAATCACCTTGCAACCAATGGCTGTTGGGCTTCCTCAGTGGATGGTGCTATGTTGGATTTAGCAGTGGCCTCTCTTGTTGCCAGGTTGGATATGTGGCTGTGGCAGTAGCCATATCAGACTTGGTGAGAGGGAGCCCAAGCCACCCGGCCCACGCATTCCCTCTAGCTTTGTCTCCATGGCCACTACTTCCTTCCTGATCCAATTGTGAAAGCGCTAAGGTGGCTGAGTTCAGAGGCTGACTGACTGTTGTTGCCATGGATGTTCTCGGTGGGCATGACGTGTGACACAAAGGTCCTCACATGTGCCATCTTCCATAAGGCCATCCTGTGCTTCTACCCATGGAGATTTCCTTGTCTCTAAGCCTTTAATCTTGCTCCTACCAGGCCCTTGACCAAGCAGCTCAGCTGTCGACCACTGCTCATTAGGCCGAGCACGTCCTTTCCCTGGGCCACTCCACACAAGGTGCATGACTAGGCACCTTGTCTGAAGCTTTACCGACTGGGAGGATTTTCCCTCAGCACCTGCCAAAGTCACATTGGGGTATGGCTAATGCAACAGAAGTCTAGCTGTGATTTAGACCCATTTATGGATCCAACTAACCCATGAACAAAGTTCGGATGTACCCCCTTATCTTCATAAGAAAGCCCAACCCCCTTCTCACAAGGCTGATTTGGTGAGCTGGGTGAGCAGTGTATGTATAGTCATTGTGAAGACACACTGAGTCACAAGGTGTCATAACAAATTAGAGAGAGTCTGGGCCACCTGTTTGCCCAGCCTTCTTGTGCTTTCCAGATGTGCTCAAGCCCAATTCTGGACATTCCCATTCTGTTGTTATGATGGCTTCTCCCAGGCCACTCACCCTTGACTTGGTAGGTCCCACAGGATCCAGTTCATTGTGAGTAGTTTTGGCTTCATGTTCCATGGTTGGATTTTTTTTTTTTTAATGCTCTTCTTTTATTTGACATCCCAGGGTTAGAGGTGTGGGTGTTTTAATATCCTGCTTCTGCCAGGGCCCAGTAGCATGTCTTAGCATATAGTTCTCTGCCTCAAATGGTGTCTATAACCTTGCTACATAGCCCTACGGTTCTAGGTTGCAACTCCCCTTTGGGAGCCTGTCCAGAAGCTACATACAGCATTTTTTCTGCACCCCAGAGACCTCTAGGGCTGCAGGACCTGGCAAGTTGTATGCCCTTCGTGTCAGAGCTGCCTGACCTGTAGCCTTGGCCTACCATGGAGCCCATTTTTGTTCTGGTTTATTTTTCAACTAGCGGACTTTGAAGTTACCTGATAAATGGGTACCAGTGGTCTTCCCGGGTATGGAGTATGCTGATTGCAAAATCTGAGGATACCTACCAAATGCTTTGCTTCTCTTTTAGTGGAGAAGGTACAAAGTGCAATTGCATTTTTTTTCTCTTTGAAAGGGCTATCCCTCCCCTCCCCAGATCATGGGATCCCTAAAACTTCAACCACAGGTCAAGCCTTTGAATCATCATAGGGCAGATCGCCCACCTTTTGCTGCACATAAATCTTGTCAAGACTTCCAAGATACCTGCTAGTTCTACTCATCTAGCTTGATTAACATGATGCCATCAGTATGATGGACCAGTGTGATGTTCTGAGGTATGTCTAGACAGTCCGGATCATTTTGGATGATATTGTGAGAGAGTTCACGTAGCCCTGGATCTAGCCTGTGAATGTATATTGTCCATTCCATATGAAAGCAAACCACTGGTCTTCCTTCTTGATGGGTATTGAAAAAAAAACATTCACCAGGTCAGTAGCTGTGGATCACCTACCCAAGGCTGTGACAGTCTGTTCTAGCAAAGATACCACATCTGGCACAGCTGCTTCACTTGTGCAGGCTTGTGGTAGTTTATTATATCATATGCTGTCATCCATCTGGTTTTTGTCTTGGCCAGGGTGGTGATTTAAATGATCATTGATCGGCATTACTACCTTGGCATTTCTTAAAGCTCTGTGGGTGGCACTAAACCCCAGGGAGGATGGGATCGATTTCAGGGTCTTCCACTTGTCCTTTCCTATTGCGGTGGCTCTTACACTGCAGGTTGAAGAAGCAATGTGGTATTCCTAATGATGTCCTTTCCAGTTTTACATTGAAGAACCAGGGGAATGACCACCAAGTATATGTGTGGATCCAGTCAACCCACTGTGAAACTCATTTGGGCCAGGCCTCCATTTCTTAGCTGACCCCTCTTTGCCCCTCATCCAGCAGGGGACCACAATGGCACATTGGGTCACAAGGTGTCAGTAACTGATACTGTAATTAATAGTCCTCCAAAGATCTGGCTGTGGTTACCCTTTTGAAAGAGGACTTTTTTTCTCCACCTAATTCCATGGTACCATCTCCCTGGAACTTCTCAAAAACTGGTTGCCTTGCACTAGCCAGGGCATGCATGCCCTTTCACTGTACCCCGTCCAGCCCAACAGGGGGATATTAGAAATAGTGCTGCCACAGCCTGTTCCACCCACAGACAGTGCTGGGGTCCTTATTGCCAGCCAACCAGCATGTTAGCTACCTCCTTAGAGTCTCATCCTGTAAGCAGAGTCTGAGACAGAGATCCTTGTGAATGTGGCTTATTTGGGGCGTGCTTCCAGGAGGAGGGGCCTCAGGGAACCAGAATGGGGCAGGGATGTTGTCTCCACAGCAGACTCACTTTAACCTGGTCCCACAAGGAGCTCTGGATTATGAAATGCTTCAGAGCTGGTCCCACTTTCATGTAAGAAGTCTGGCCTTTGGTGCCCTGTGTCAGTTGGTCATTGACTTCTGGGTTACTCCCAGGAGGGGACCCTACCAGAGTCCTTCTTCATGGGGTGCATCCTCTGGAGAAGGAAACAGCTTTGAGCCATTAGGTCATTAGCAGCAAAGAATCAGCTGAGGGACAGGGTGCCCTGAGCTCGGGGAAAATATCAAGGTGAGATACTAATAGCATCTTGTACCCTCTCTGTGGGCATGGTTTTCTAGTCTCATTTTACCAGTAAGGAAACTCAGGCATAAAGAGGTTAGGTAATTTTTCAAGGATCACCCCGCAAGGGCATGTCCAAGCTGGGCTTTGAACCCACACAGACTTCATGACCTGTGCACATCTTGGTCATGCTTCACTGTTTTGTAGCCGGCTGACTAAGGCCTACATCGCACACACAGACACACACACACACACACACAGACACACAGACACACACACACACAGACACACACACACACACACTGCTGCCCTGGTCTGGGCACAGCAGGGGCACAAGTGACTGGCAGTGGTGGAATGGACTTATGTAGGGGGTAGGAGGTAGTTTTAGAGAGCTCAGTGGTCTGTGGGTTTGGACAGATGCATGCTTCTTTTAAAAAATAACTTTTTATTTAAAATGCTTTTAGATTTATAGAAAAATTGCAAAGATAGTCTGGAAAATCCTCCTATACCCTTCACCCAGCTTTTCCTAACATCGTGTATAACCATAGTATAATTATCAAACTCAGGAAATTAACACAGGTATGCTGTTATTAACTAAACTACAGGCCCACTATGAACTAAACTGCAGTTTTTCACTTTTCCAGTTTTTCTACTAATGGCCTTTGTCTCTTGCGGGCTCCAGTTCCGGATTGCACATTGCCTTCAATTGTTTTGCCCCCTCCATCTCTTCCGATCTGTGATGGTTCCTCTCTTTCCAGGTCTTCAGTGCCCTTGACACGTTGAGGAGTACCAGTCAGTTATTTTGTAGAATGTCTCTCAATTGGGTTTGTCTGATGTTTTCTCCTGATTAGATTGAGTTTCTAGGCTTTGGATGAGGATGGTACAGAGGTCACATTGAGTCCTTCTCAGAGCATCATTTCAGGGGAGACATGCTATTGATGTGTCTTATTAGTGTGATCTTAACCTTGACCCCTTCTCTAAGGTGGTGCCTGCTGGAGAACTATTCTAAAGTACCAATTTTTTCCCTTTGTAGTTAATTTAAATCTTTGAGGGCTATGATTTGAAACTGTACAAATAGCCTCTTTGGACTCAGGTTTTAGGATAGGTGAATGCAGTTTTTATGCTGTTTTCTGGACACTTTTTATAAGATGGAGTTGACTTTTTTTTTTTTTTGGCCACCCCGAGGCATGTGGAGTTCCTCAGGCCCGGGATTAGCTCTGAGCTGCAGTTGCGACCTGCAGCTGGGGATCGAACCTGCGTCCTAGTGCTCCAGAGACACCACTGATCCCATTGCACCAAGGTGGAAGCTCCCAGCAGGTCTCACATCAAGAGTGGAATTTGGGGTATTCTGCACAGGTTGCAGGCAGCTACCTCCCAGCCTTCTCTGCAGGCAGTGAGCTGACACGGCTGTGTGGCTGCCGGTCCTGGTTGGTCTTTTCACAGGCTCCAGAACTTTATTAGCCTTCCCTGCTTCCTTTCCTGATCATTTACATGCCAGTCTCCTGTTTCCTTGGCCTTTGTCTCTCCTTCCTTCGGTGTGCTTGTTGAATCAATTGTGGCCACAAAGATGTCATGTGTTGGATGCAGCCTACTGGGAACTCTGCGCTCTCTGCACACAGTAAACCAGAGCACTTCAAGATCAATGACTCCCACCCTCTTACTTCAGGGATGAGGACAGAGACACACAGGTGGAGAGGAGGAAGCGGGTGCCTGTGCCAGCTCTAGAGCTCAGCTTCCTGACCTCCATGTGCCGTGTTCCCCAAGGTGGCCCATCCCTCGGGTCTGATCCTGGCCTCAGGCAATGAGGCAGAGGTACCTGCAGGCTGGCACATGGGAACCAACCACCTCGCACCCTGCTCCTCACCTGCGGGCAAGTCCTGCCTCCCTTTCAGTCTTCTGAGGCAAGGGGGCTGTTTTGTGCCTGGTTGGACAGTGGGGACCCCACACCTCTCTTGTTGTCATGCCCTGACTTAGAGCGCTGGCATGGGGACCTTTGTGAAGGGCCAGAGTTTCCTGTGAGTATCCAGACCCAGAGCAGTGGTTCCTGCTCTTGCCTTTGGAGCGGGGGAGGGTTGGTGTAGGGGTGCCCACCCTTATTCCTGTTTTCATCTTATCTTTGGTCTCCTTCACCCCTCAGTGAATAGTTATTATGGGCAAGTCACTGCTTTTTTTCTCCACTTTCATTTAATTCTTAAACCCTGAGATAGACATGATGCTCCCCATTTGGCAGGTGAGAGAACTGAGGCTCAAACAGGTTAGGTAACTTCCTCCAACCACACAAATAGTGAGTGGTAGAGCTGGCATCGGAGCCCAGGTATCAAGAAAACAGGTCTATTTTTGTTCCTTATTAGCAGCTTTCATATAAGCTTACAGAGTTAGAAGCCTAAAGCCACGTTATTATTATTTTCAGATTGTCATAAATCTGTGACATTTTCACAGTATCATATGACCATTCCCATAGCTGTTTCATTTTAATTTCATACTGAAATAGACGCAATATGCTGCTGGTTCCTATACTCCGTAACTGGGCTTTTCATTTTGAACCATCTCTTCATTGGCTGGATGTTGTCACTTAGTAGATTCTTCAAAATGGGCTCAGAGTTGCTGTGATCGCTGAGTTCTCTGATGGTGGGAAGGTCCATCTCTCACCTTCCACGCTTGAACAGGTTAAGATGCTCTCAGGTCACACCTGGAAGTAGCCTTTGTGGGTTTTCCTTCACTGTCATCTGACGATGAATCCTTCACTGGGGAAGTTTGAAGTCTGCAAACGTTTTCCCTTTTGTAGATGAGAAGATCACTTGTTAGTTCCCCCTGGATGCTTGATGATTTTTCTCCCCCCCCCCTTTTTTTTTGGTCTTTTTGCCATTTCTTGGGCCACTCCTGCGGCATATGGAGGTTCCCAGGCTAGGGGTCTAATCAGAGCTGTAGCTGCTGGCCTACACCACAGCCACAGCAGCACCAGATCGGAGCCGTGTCTGCAACCTACACCATAGGTCACGGCAACGCCGGATTGTTAACCCACTGAGCAAGGGCAAGGATCGAACCCGCCACCTCATGGTTCCTAGTCGGATTCGTTAACCACTGCTCCACGACGGGAACTCTTATTTTTCTCTTAATAGTCCAAGTTCAATACCTAAACCAGGAACTGTCTCTGGGTCAATTGTCTTGTGTCAATTTTTTGTGGAACGTGGCATGCTCTTTTGTTGTGTAAATTCCATTCTTTATTCATTTCAGGGGCTTAAAATAAAAAGATAAATACCTTTTTGAGTGTTCCCCTTGTGTCTTGGCTTCAGGTTCACCGGTTTTCTGATGCTGGGTCACCTTTGCTTTTCTGCATGGTTTTTCTCTCCTCTAGTTGCTTCAATAACTTGAGCAGTTCTCCTCTGCCATCACAGGGACTTGTCTGAAGACCCACTGCTAGTGGGTGGCAGACGGGGATGGGACCCGTTAGTTGGTGTCAGAAATTAGGTTTTCTGCTGTGTCTTTGCTTCTTGGAATTTCTGCATTTCTCTGTTGGTTCTTCAAAAGCATTTAGTAGTTCTTGATTTTATAATCCTTCATTTCATTTCTTTGTTTTATCATCTAATCTTTAGTTCTTGTTTTACTTAATTCGTGTTTTTAAGTTATAACATGAAGCATGTTTGTATAATTTCTTTCTGTTCCTTAGCTTACGTTTTCTTTCAGACTGGAGATTTTGGTTTCTGTGTGTGCACAGTGGGGTTTTTAATTTTTTCTTCATACCATGCTCAATTTCTTTGTTTTTGCTCCCCTCCCAGTGACATGTGCATCATTGCCCTGTGGTATGTTTTCAATTTCCTATTTGCTACTGACCCTGATTCACCTCTTGACCCCTTTCTCAGCATGTTTGAGCCTTTTCATTTTCTCCATCAAATGTAGTTTGAGGGCTGGGGGCTCTGTGTTCTGTTCACTTTTCTGCAGCCTGGGAGCCTTGGCCAGGGCGAGGGTGGGGAGGGAGAGCTGGTCTGAGGCTGCGAATGGCCTTTGTCAGGACACCCAGCCTCTCCCACATGCAGGGAGTCAGAGAGAAAACTCTTGTTCCTGCGTCTAAGGCATATGCAGTTTGGGAGAAGACCCAATAACAGGTGATTATAATAAGTGCCATGACGTAAGAGAAGGGGACAGCTTCAGATCGCAGGGACCAGATTTTCCCAACTTTCTTTCAGTGCTGTTGGTGGCAGTTTAGTGTGAGGCTACCTGTTGCAGGGACCGAGATCGAGCCACGTGAGGCCTGATGTCCAGCAAAGGACTCACAGGCCATGGGAAGGAACTCAGCCTTTATTGTTGATAGGATCCAAATGTATTTTAGACAAGTCACTCCAGCAACAGTGCGAAAATTAAATACAGATCTAAAGACTTACATCCTCAGAACATATCTATTAGTCAGCTCGGCTAAGAGGCCAAGGAAATATCTTTTGTACTCAGAGCTGGGGTACCAGGGAGTAGAGAGATTCCTGAAACAGGCTGACACCCCCACCCTTCTTTGTCCCTGCCCCGTTTTCAGACACCCTCAGCTTCTGGGCAGCACCGAAGGACACCTAGCTTTTCCTCCCAGTGCTATTCCCTTGTGGACCTCTAGAGATGTTTTCTAGAACCATCCAGATGGCAGGGGCTACACATCTGGCTAATATATCTCAAGGTTGTTATCTTTTCCCAGCATGGCACAGAGCAGGGACCAATTATGGGGTCCCTCTGCACAGCATGTCTCACTACTGTGCTCAGCACGGGATGGGCGGAGGCTGGCAGAGCTGGGGAACCGGCTTCCCCACCACAGGCTACCTTAGGAGGGGAAGGAGCACATCATCCATCTCTTCCCTGACAGGCAGGTGTGCCCACGTGAGCTCATCTTTTTAGGGAGGCACCCACCCTTCTATACCGGACTTGAAAGCCAGGTGCCTTCTGGAGCTCCGGGATGCCACTGGGTCCTTGATACTGTAAGCAGAAATTCACATCTGTGTCTGCAAAGATATTCCTCTGGGGAGAAGAACTTCCATCCCATTGAAAAGGGAGCCATCTGTCCTCACAAGAGTTAAGAATGCCTTCTCTCTCTAATGCCTACATTTGGCAGGTGGGGAAAGTAGCCAGTGAGTAGAAGTGATTGACCCAAGGATACAAGGTGGCAGGATCTAAAAGCCTGATCTCCTGGATCATTCTGAGAATCCTCTTTGCCTCCCTGGCGAGGTCACTTCCTGCCCATGGACACAGCATGCTGTCTTCCCTTTACTAATGAATGAAGCTGCAGCCACCATTCACTGAGCTTGTGTGTGCACAGCACAGAAGAGCTCAGTGCTTTACTTGGTCTGTTTGTTTACACAACAGCATCATGGTTTTACAGAATAGGTGGCTGAGGCCCACTCAGTAGAGGAGGAGGAGTGAATCGCTCTCCCAAGGTCACAGGGACAGTAACTGGGGGAGGGGGAAGGCGCACTCAGTCCTGGGGGCCTCCACTCCATCCCTCCCTCATGTCTCAGTCCCATCCATACCTCCAGGCCTAAGCCAGGACTTGCCCCCTCCCTGGCTGGTGATCCCTTCCCAGGATAGGCAGGACCGCTGTGAGGTTTTTTTTTTACAGGCATATGGTTCTGCTCAGCTTCCCGTCCTGCTGCTTCCCTGATGGCTGCCCTTGGGCATGTGTACCTCTCTGCTCCCAGCTCTGCTTGTATATGACATGGGAATAATAATAGCGAAATCTTGGGGATTTTAAGAGGATTAAATGAGATAATTAACATCCACTGAGTCATGTATTCAACAAATGTTGCAGAATGTATAGCAGGTGCTGTGCAATAACGCCAACTGTGGTGAGCAAAACAAATGCGGTCCCTGCTCTCGAAGAGGGATGTGGCCGGGCTGGAGAGGCAGGCCTGAAATGTATATAATTAGATAATGTAGCTCTGTACAGACTGGGACTCCCAGGTCCTATCAAAGGGATGTTTGAGGTTCTAGGAGAGTATAGGAGGGAATTTTTTCAGCCTCTAGTTTCTTGGAAGCCCCCTTTAATGATGTAACACATAATCTTTTTCTAGGATTGTATAGGAGGGAATTTTTTCAGCCTCTAGTTTCTTGGAAGCCCCCTTTAATGATATAACACTTAATCTTCGAGTCTGTTTCTGTTTTGTGAGTTCTGTTGTATCATTTCTATTAGATTCCACATATTAGTGATCTCGGATGATATTTGTCTTTCTCTGTCTGATTTACTTCACTTAGTATAATGATTTCTAGGAACTAAACTTATGTTTACCAAAGTGGGGGATTAAATTAGGGGGTTGGGATTGATATATACACACTACTATATAGATAGAATAGACAGGAAACAGGGGCCTACTGAACAGCATGGGGAATTTTTTTTTTTTCTCTTTTTAGGGCTGGACCTGTGGCATAGGGAAGTTCCCAGTCTAGGGGTCGAACGGGAGCTACAGCTGCCAGCGTACACCACAGCCACAGCCATGCCAGATCTGAGCCACATCTGCGGCCTACACCACAGCTCACGGCAACTCCAGATGCTTAACCCACTGAGCAAGGCCAGGGATCGAACCCACATCCTCATGGATCCCAGTCTGGTCTGTTAACTGCCGAGCCACAACGGGACCGCCAAAACTTATTTTAAAAATAATAAAAGAATTTTAACAAAAGCATTTTTTTAAGTAATAAAGTAACATTTTTTTAAAATGAAGAATCAAAACAAGAAAAGATACAACACTTAGTTGAGAGCTGACGGGTGAATAGGAGTTGCTGGGATAAAGAATATTCAGGGCAGAGTGTACAGCAAGCATGGAGGCCTGAGCTGGTGGATTAGTTAGCAGAACAGCCATCGCAAGATACTGCAGACTGGGTATTCTGGCTTAAGCTACAGACGTTTATTTTCTCAACGTTCTGGAGGCCTGCCATCTAAGATCAAGGCGTCGACAGTGCTAGTTTCTTCTGAGGTCTCTCTCCTTGGCTTGCAGATGGTCACCTTCTCATTATAGTCTTTTCTCTGTAGGAGGGCACCCCTGGTGTCCCTACCTCTTTTTAAAAGGACACCAGTCCTAGGGGATTAGGGCTCCACTCTGATGGCCTCATTTGAACTTTATCACCTCTTTGAAGGCCCTGTCTCCAAATGCAGTCATGTGGATTAGGGCCCATCCGTGTAACCTCATTTAACCTTAATTCCCCTCCAAAGGCCCTATCTCCAAACACGGTTACACTCTGAGAGACTGGAGATTTCAGCAGATGAATTCTGGGGAGCCAATATTCAGGTGGGAAAGATCTCGACTTGTTTCGCCAGCTGCAGACAGGCCAGTATGACTGGAGCAGAATAAACAGAGAGGGGAACAGAGAATGGGATGAGGCTGGGGAATTTGAGGGGCCAGATCAGGCAGGGCCTGGACAGACTGTGGATGGTGTTCTGAGTGCAGTGGGGAACCACTGGAGAGGTTCTGAGCCAGGATGGAAGACAGAGGATCAGTCATATTAAGAAGATTGTTGGGGCCAAAATTAGAAATATGGAGTAGGAGTTCCTGTCATGGTGCAGCGGAAAGGAATCTAACTAGGAACCGTGAGGTTGCAGGTTCGATCCCTGGCCTCACTCAGTGGGTTAAGGATCTGGTGTTGCTGTGAGCTGTGCCGTAGGTCACAGATGCAGCTCGGATCCCGTGTTGCTGTGCCTGTGGCGTAGGCCAATTGCTGTCGCTCCAATTAGACCCCTGGCCTGGGAACCTCCATATGCTACAGGTGTGGCCCTAAAAAGCAAAAAAATAATAATATGGAGTTGAGGCCTGTTACAGTCAGTATTCCAGAAAGGAGTCAGTGGTGGTGGTTGTAGAGATGGGGGCGGTCAGGGGATAGATAGAGATTTGCTTTGGAGGTAGAATCAGGAGGCCGTGGTGATGGGTTAGCTGTGTGTGTGTGGGGGGGGGGGGTGGAGGGGTCCAGGTGGTCGGGGGAAGATGAGGGCCAAAGAAAGGCGTGTGGAGGATGACTCGGATTCCTGGTTGAGCAGCTGCGTGGATGATGGCGAGGTTCCCTCACGTGCAACAGACTGGACGAGGCGCTGGTTGTGACGGGAAGGTCGGGAGCCGCATTTGGGACCTACTCAGGGAGACATGTGTATGAGACACCCAACTGGTCATGGGTGGTGGGCATCTGTTTAACCCAGACGTGAGCTCAGAAAAGAGATCCAGGTTGGAAAGACAGATTGGGAATCACCCACCTATAAAAGGCTTTGAAGTCACAGAAACAGAAAAAGTCACCTGTGCTGAGCATAAAGAAAGGTGGTGGGGTGGGAGTGGGGAGTGGACCAGGCTTAAATCCACAGGCAATTCCAACATTTAGAAGCCAGGGAGGAGGAGAAGGCAGCAAAGGAGATGGGGAAGAGGCTAGAGGATGAGGAGAAACCCAAGGGAGAGGGTTTCTGGAAGCCTAAGGGCAAGAGCCCCGGAAGAGGGCTTCCCCAGTCTGGTGGAGGTGGCTGAGGGAACGAGAGAGAGGAATGTGCCAGATCCTGGCTCAGTGCCGGGCACCCAGTGGCACCTGGTCAACGTGGGATCCTTGGCCTTGCCGCTCCCTCCTTCTTAATTTGTTTCCATTGTTCTGAACATCTGTCACCTTTTCCTTTAGATTGCAATAGAGCCCAAGAAATAAGGAATAAACAAATGAAGCGAATGCCAAGGGCAGCCGTGATGGGTGGTCCCCTCATCTCCCTCCTGCTGCCCCGGGCACTGCTTTCATCCAAGGCCTAGGCTGGGTGCACGTTTCCTGGAAACAGATGGCTCCTGTTTCAAACAGGGCCCTCTGGGGAGCCACTTCTCATGCTCATCAGGCATCCTGGCCTGAGCAGGACTGAGCCCATCCCTGTGGCTGCTGGTACAGGGAGCCGCCTCCCCCAGCAGGTCGCCGGAGTCCCCGTCGCCTCTCCTCCCAGAGCAGTGTCGACAGCACTGTAATCACACAATTATGATGCCATTAAAATGTCACATTTGGAGAAATCCATATAAACAAAGCATTAACAACTGCTCGAAAATTGTAGTCTTTGCCACTAATGACCTACTTTCTCTACACACCCCGCCCTCCTGCCGCCCCCACTCGGCTGCTGCTTTCCCAGCCCGGCTTTCAGAGGCAGACCAGAAGGTACGGTCCTCTCTGCTGCCTGGAAAGTCTTAATGTTTAATATGCTGGGAGAGGCTCTTTCATGAGGCCGAAGACGGTCAAGCCAGGGGGCGCCTGGCACTGAGCCACCTAGGGAAGGAGGCAAGAGGATGCCACCTCTGCAGATTGAAGATCCTGAGGCTGGAAGAGCCCACAGAGAGAATCCTTGGGAAACTGAAGAAAGAGGATGGTGTTGAAACATGTCAGGGTTGGAGTCATGCCATTGGCATTGACTCCCTTCTTTTGGGAAGAAACTGAACCCGAGACTTAACGTAAGGCATTGCAGGAGGAAAGAGGGCGGGTCAGCGGGCTGGGATCCCTGCTTCTGCAAGTCCAAGCTGAGAACGTTGGTGGATGGAGAGGCTCTGGGCAACGGGGCTTTGATGGTTTCTCCCTCCTTCCCAGAATAGTGCTCAGCAAAAGTTGAGATGCTGAATTTTCTCGGTCACCAACCGGAGTCTAATTTTAATGCGCTAAGGAAATGGATTACTTCAAGGGATCTTGGAGTGAGTGTTCTTATGAAATAAAATGTAAACCAAAACAGCTCTAGCCAAGTGATTAATCTCTTCCTGAGGTATCAGAATTGTAAATCTGGATTCCCACAGAGTCCCATGTGTGGTTAAAGGGAGAGTACGTCTTACTCTGAAGAAGGCTTTGAAAGAGAAAATCACTGGGGGTTAAAAGAGGTTGAATTAAAGTGTGAGAGATGCTGGCACTTTAAATCCCTCTCACGGTTTGGGATTAACCTGCAGAAGGGATCAGGCCATGGGTGGAATGGACAAGACTGGCGGGTGAGGAGCATGGCATTTGGGGAGCCCTTATTAATGCTTCCTGAGAGGAATGGCCCTGTGTGTATTGTTTACATAAGCAAGTGCTTTAGAAATCCCTTCTTCATAGTTCGTGCCACGGGCGAGGTTCCTGCTGGGCTGTAGAGATGGTCAGTATTTAGGACAGCCTCCTAAGGGTTTCTCTCACTTTTTTCCACTCACTGGCCTTAGCACTTGCTGTGTCACCTGCAGTGCTAATTTTGCCCTTGGTGGAGGCAGGCATCCCTCCCCTCCCCAGGTTCAGCAGCCCTAATGCCCAGTCTCTGGGTCTGCTTTTGACATAAAAGGGCCCCTTGCACTGAAAGCCAGCCAGCGGCCCCCATGGCGTCCTGGGAGATAAAGTCCCTTCAAAGTTCTCCATGCCAACCCTGCACCTACATATTCAGTAGCTGACCCAGATTTGAGGGAGCTGGAGGGTATCTGGATGTCACCTTATTTGCAGAGCGTATAGAAAATGTGCTAAGCCCTGGGCCCTCATGCACACAAGGGGGAGATCTAGCCCACGCCTCGGAGGAGCCATAGAAGACAGAGGAAAAATTCTTCTCAGCCAAGAGCTCCAAGCGTCTTGCTAATGTCACCTTTGGGGAAATGAATGACAGGGCTTAGGGGCACGACTCTGAAACTCTCTTTTCAGCCAGAAGGTCTAGTTTAACTCCTTTGGACCTGCAGATGAGGGTAGGTGTTTCCAGGATAGCCTTGGAGGAAAGCATATGGTGGGGCTCCTGGCGGGAGCCTCCTCCCCGTCCCTCCCTCTTCTTAGCAGGGGCTGGCTTTGGAAACCTCCCTCCGTGAACAGCCCTCTGACACTGCAGGTCCTGGTCAGGACGTGACGGAGCCCACCTGCCTGGGCTTAATCCCAGCACCTCTAGTTGTATGACCTTGGCTGAGTCCCTTGAGCTTCCCACATCTCCGTTTCGCCTTCAATAAAATAGGGTTCATTATAGCACCTGCTTCAGGTTTGTTCTGGGGATGCAAGGAATGATGTCTTTAGGACAGAGCCTAGCACACAGTAAATGCCACAAAACGCTTAGTTGTGGTTGCTGTTCTGAGTGACTAGGTCCAGTGAGCGAGATAATCGCCAATCTCCGTTTCAAGTGGGTCCCTTGCCTCGGCTTCCCGCAGCCATCTCCATCCTGACTTCTCCAAGGTCCCCTTTGCCTGAGAAGAATGTCGAGGGTGATTTGGTGAAGCTGCCAATCTTGCTGAACACGTTCCTCCAGAAGGGCTGGCCCTTCTAGCCAAGTCCCAGGGGGCCCGGAGAAGACCCTTTGGGGCCAATGCATCCAGAGCAGGAGAGGGACCAGCGGTCAAGCAGGGAGCCCTGATGTCCAGGGCTCCTTGGCCTCATGGGAGACTTGGGGTCTCAAGCAGGTTCAGGTTTCTGACCTCACCCCTGAGATCCCCAAGTCTCCTCATCCAGAATCACCCAGCACAGCTTCCGTACCTGCCCCAGGCCCCACCTCCACACACGTAAAAAAGTCAATTAGCACAGGGTCCACGAAAAGCTCAACTTCTAGCCTTCCCAGCTAGAAATTACGTGTTTTAAAAGCAGTTTTCTGGTAGTGTCATTTGCATGGCACACTTATGCTCAAACCCATATCTGAGTTGGAGCTTTTGGATGAATGAGCCCACCTGAGCCCCAGGAAACTTCGGCATTGACAATGACCTTTGGCTTTCATCCCAGCCAGACAGTAAGGGGGTGCATCCAGTCACCTGAGGATGTAGCCAGAGACCCAATTTCTGCCACAGGGAAGGAAGAAGCTAAGGGCAGAATTAGCTGACTGGCTTGTAAAATTGTAAATTTCTCTCTGTTAGCATTCAGTCCCCCAAAGAAATAATAGTAACCACAGCAGCGTTGACAGTAATAATATGTTACATTTGCATTTTGTTTTGCCATGCAGTTTCTCCTGTCTTATCTCATTTTTGAGACCTAATCCAGGCCTGTAAAATTATGTAGGGTAGAGGTTAGTATTGCCCTTGGGATGGAGGAAGAAGCCAACCGCAGGCACAGAGCGGAGCCAGGTTGGGACCGGCTTTCCCGATTCCTGTCCTCTTGTGGCATCGACAGGACCATGGAAAGGAATTATAGGATCATCTCTGGGGCTGTGCCTCCCCTTCTCTGCCATCTCCACCTTCCCACACACCAGCTCTCTTGTCGCCGCTGCGTTTCTGCCCAGATGAAGGGCCCTTGAAGAAGTCACAAAAGCCTAACATTTACAATGAGCACTTGTCCCCTTCATTTCATCCTTTCCTCCTTTATCTTTCTTTACCCTCCTCCAGGACCCACCCTGGGTCATGTCACGAATGTGATGTTGTGAACATGACATGTCATGAACATATTCTGTGACTGACCCTGGGTCACGGTTATGTAGCCTGTAGGCCAGACTTACCCCATGGGTGTATTTCGTTTCACCTTAAGGGGAAGTTTAAGGCAGTGTCACTAGGCAGGTATTATGTGGCACCTGCAAGGTCTTCGCTCACATTTGTGTTCCCAGTGACCCTGAAGGCAGGTTCATTTGTGACCCTTGCTGCACACCGTGGTCCAGTTAGGCCCCTGAATATTGCTTGCCTGCCCAGCTATTCCTTGAGGCCAGTGAGGTTTCTGATAATGCCTTAGGATATTTCCTGGCCCTGTGCAGGTGAAGAGGGATTTCTTCTGTCACTGGGAAATCCAGATCTTGTTTTTAGTGTTTTGTTTTTGTCCTGCTCCTTGTGAGTGAGCCTCTGACCATGGTGCCCATCTCTGTCGTGCTGGAGGCCACTCTGGCCATGCTACTGGACCACCTAGGAGGAGCTGGCCTCTTCTTTTGCACCCCTGCCCTGGGAGACGGCTGCCGCGTCACCCTAGCAGACCTGCCCTCAGCCCGATGGGTGTCCCTGTGCCCAAGATGACTCAGCTGTCCACACCAGAGACAATGCATTTCAGTGTCCAGTTCTCTTTAGCTGGAGGCCTCCCTTCCTGCACCCACTTCCAGCTTCCTCTCCCTCAGCCCAGGGCTTCTCCTTGGTTTCCCCTGAGCACTGCTTCTGTCTCTTCAAGCCTGTGTCCTCCAGCATCAGCCTCTGTTACTTACAGGCACAAGCACCCTCCCTGCACCACGATGCAGTTCACCAAATCCTCTTCCTCCTGAGCCACGTGTGGTTACTGGGCTCCCTCCCCACTTGAGCTCTTGCTTCCTGGATTTCAGAGCTGGAAGGGACAGAGGCTTCCTTTGTTCCCATGCTCTGTTTACTGCTCCCGTCTTAGAACACAACAAGGATGCAGAAATCAGTGATGGGAATGGGACGACTCTCCCTCCATCCTCATACCCACCAACAGCTGGGAGGTGTTCTGCCAGCAAACAACAGATCATATCAGGAGTCCATCTCCATAAAGGAGCTCTGGGTTTGGTCTTTGGTGGTAGAATGTATAGGACGTTGGGTAGGCAGGGAGTTGACATGGAACATTAGAGCTCTGGCACGTGCAGGGGGACCAGACCTTCCTGCCCAGTCACGCGCATTTATACTTTCCATGGCACCTCCCCTTTATGCTAATTAGCAAGCAAATTCAGCTCCTTATAAGGCCCAAATTGCATGAGATTCTTTTTTTTTTTTCCCATTCCAGAAACAAAAGCTGGGCTTCTGTCCATTCTGTTAATCACATTATATTTCACAGTTGGAGTTTTCAGGCAATTAGAATAATTCTCAGAACTTTTCTTCTTCCAGAAAGCTCAAAGCATCCCCCAAAGCTGTATTTGCCTCTGATGCACAATTGGAAAAGAGGTGATGAGTGTGTACATGGGGGTGGTTGCAGGAGGAGAGAGCTCGGTGGTGGCTCTTGTCAGAAACTGAATGAGATTAAAAGCAGCAATGCAGAGAGGTCCAGCTATCAGCCCCCTCTCCCTGCAGCGGCCCTGGAAAGCCACAGCAGACCCAGTTTCTCAGCACCTGGCTCTTGAAGGAGCAGAGGTGAGAAAGAAAATGGGGAAAAGAGCCAGAAAGAGGTAGAAGAGAAAAGTAAACTCATCCCTGCTGAATTATCTGCCACCTCATTTGGTCTGAGAAATAGCCCTTTCCTCCTCTATTATATGTCCATTCCATCTATCAAATTCTTTAAAGAGTGACTTTCATATAATTAATACTAACCATTAAACTACAACATTGAAGGAGCAATTGCCTAATTCTGAGGAAAATTTAAATTTATCACCAGCACCCGAGATAAAATGAATACTAAAGAGAAGGAGAGAAAACCGTGCAGAAGATAAATAGAAAGCCAAGTGGGATATTGACTTGATCCTTCTCCAGTGCAGGGTAATTTGGCTTCTAAAGTGAGTTAGATCATAATAAATTAAATTTAGATTTCTGCACATCAGTTAAATAACTCCCAAGACAGAATTCCAGTGAGAGGAAGGGGTGATAATACATGGTGGAAATATTAAAATGGAGATCTTATCTAATAATCCATAATTGATGTGCTGTCCCTGAATGAAGGAAGATTTCACAGCTCTTTCCTTTGTCATGAGCCCAGGTGGGTGAGCAAAGGGCTGGCTCACCCCTCCTTTGTTTGAGTGGTTCCTGTACATGGTGGGGAGTCTCTTAGCTGCAGCCACTCCTCTCCCAAACCGTTCACACTAGGTGGGACTTCCAGAACAGTGCTAGCATAATGAGAGATTATGCTGTCCTCTCCCCTGCCTTGACTGGCCGTGGGAGACATAACATCACTCCCCACCTGGGTGGATGGCAGAGCAGTAGAGAGGCCAGCAGATCCTTCTCATCTTGTGACTTCCCAGCAGGGGGAGCAAGGGAGCCCTGGGGATGCGTGAAACATCCGGTGATGGGGAAAGAACACAAGCTTCGAGGTCAGAAGGCCTGAGTTAGGATCTGAGAAGTGAAACGAATCCGACTAGGAACCATGAGGTTGCAGGTTCGATCCCTGGCCTTGCTCAGTGGGTTAAGGATCCGGCATTGCTGTGAGCTGTGGTGTGGGTCGCAGATGCGGCTCGGCTCTGATGTTGCTGTGGCTATGGTGTAGGCCGTCAACAACAGATCAAATTCGACCCATAGCCTGGGAACCTCCATATGCCGCAGGTATAGCCCTAAAAAGACAAAAAAAAAAAAAAGATTTTCCTTCTAGAAAACCCAGCAATGTAGCAAAAACCACATTTGTTGTTATTTGTATAGGATCTATCTGTAATTTAGCATGAAGGTCCTCGCAAGTATCTGGTCTGATATGGGGCTAAGAGCAGAGGCCTCCAGCAGGTAGGAGGCAGAGGTGGTGCTGGGAAGCCAGAGGCTGTGGTCCTGAACCAGCCTGGACCCATGGAGATGAGACGTTTGAGCCACACAGCTGGCATAAGAACTGGGTCTGCGGGCTTTGAGACACACTTCTCAGTGGTGTGAACTTGAGCAAAGTATTTATCCACCCTGTGCCTCTGTTTCCTCATTTTGAGATTTGAGGATGCAATTTTCGGTTGTATATTAACTTTGTAAGACATCATTTGGGGGACCTCCTCCCTCGCTACTTCCCTCTGAGGTTCTGACAGGGAGCTATAATGGGTGATTTTGTGTGCCCACGAAGTATCAGGCATTATCTGGGCACAACAATTCCGCCGAGCAGCTTCTGTCTTGGAAACCTGGGTATAAATGTCAGACTTATCGTGGGCAGTGTCGCTTCTGTTCCATGCCTACAGAAGTGTTTCAAGGCTGTCTGAATTCCTTGATGTAACCCACCTGACTTCACTTAATCTTGTTCATCCTTGATTGTTGGGTAGAGGTTTTGTACTCCTCTGTGTCGTTTTTTCCGGGTTGCAGGTTTGATGGGATGGAACCGAAGGGTGGGAGCTGGATGACCCTGGGGGACTCAATAGTTGCCACTAAATATCTGAAGGGTATGAAAAAAGTCAGATATCCCCAGGGGTAAAACCAGGCCCCAAAGGGAGATAGTACCAGGAGACAGATTCCGGTTCAATATTAGAAGAAAACATCTAGAAATTACAGTCCCTTGAGGCTTGGGGTGAGCTACTTGGGACCTCTGTGTGCCTGACCGAACCCAGGAGGGAAATCCACTGGGCTGTGGAATGTTCCACTGGCGTTTCTAACCTTGGATGGAAAGATAAATTGTAGCATCTTTAATCAGGTATATCATTTGTTTAAATTACTTAATGAATTTTATTATATTTATAGGTGTACAACAATCATCACAAACAAATTTTAAGGCATTTCTACCCCAAACCCTCAGTGCATTCCCCCCACCCCACAACCTGTCTCATTTGGAAACCAAAAGTTTTTCAGTCTGTGAGTCAGTATCTCTTCTGCAAAGAAGTTCAGTCTGTCCTTTTTTTAGATTCCACATGCAAGTGATAGCATTTGATGTTGGTGTCTCATTGTCTGACTGACTTCACTTTGCATGATTTCTAGGTCCATCCATGTTGCTACAATTGCTGGTATTTCTTTCCTTTTAATGGCTGAGTTATATATATATATATATATACCACATCTTCTTGATCCACTCCTCTGTCAATGGACATTTAGGTTGTTTCCATGTCTTGGCTATTGCAAATAGTGCTGCAGTGAACACTGGAGTACATGTGTCTTTGCAAGTCGTGGTTTTCTCTCGGTAGATGCCTAGGAGTGGGATTGCTGGATCAAATGGTAGTTCTATGTTTAGTTTTCTGAGGAATCTCCATACTGCTTTCCACAGTGGTTGCACCAATTTACAATCCCACCAACAGTGTACTAGGGTACCTTTTTCTCCACACCCTTTCCAGCACTTCTTGTTTGGATGACGGCCATTCTGGGTGGTGTAAGGGGTACCTCATAGTGGTTTTGATTTGCACTTCTCTAATAATGAGTGATGCTGAACATCTTTTCATGTGTTTTTTGGCCATCTGTATGTCTTCTTTGGAGAATTGTCTGTTTAGATCTTCTACCCATTTTTTCATGACCTTTTCTCGTGTTAGTCTGTCACATTCTCTTCTTACTGAAGGTATCTGCCTGCTGAGGGTCCCCCTTTCCTTGCCCTGACTCTCAGGATCCAGCCCACTGCTGGGAGGAGAATGACTGCCCAGAAAGGGGGTGTGAAGAGCAGGGGGGGAGATAGTGAAAAGCGGTACAGACATCCTTACCTGGAGGAACATCTCTAAGCAAAGAAAGAACTGGACTGGGAAAAATGGTGGGAGACATGTAGAGAGCCTGTGAAGAAGACCAGGAAAATGGCAGTGAGGCTGTGATAAGGCAGAGTCACTTAATGGGTGAATGCACGTGAGCCAACCCTAGGCCCCCTGGGCTTAAAGCCTGGCTCTAGGACTTACATCCATGTAACATTGGGCAAGTTCCTCTAGCTTTCTGCCTCAGTTTCCCCTGTTATAATGGGGATGATTGTATTGGTATCAATGATAATTAGGGTTAAATGTAAATACTTATGGGGAGTTCCTGTCATGGCGCCGTGGAAACGAATCCCACTAGGAAACCACAAGATTTCGGGTTTGATCCCTGGCCTCACTCAGTGGGTTAAGGACCTGGCATTGCCAAGAGCTGTGCTGTAGGTTGTAGATGAGGCTCAGATCTGGCATTGCTGGTGGCTCTGGTGTAGGCTGGCGGCTACAGCTCCAATTAGACCCCTAGCCTGGGAACCTCCATGTGCCGCAGGTGCAGCCCTAAAGAGCAAAAATAAAAAATAAAAAATGTAAGTACTTATGGCACATATAGGTGCCCCCCCCCGGGGTGTTAGCTCTTTATTACAGGGTGAGTCTGAGACGTTCTCTTAAGGGTCAGGTGCAGTTCTGAGCAGGATGGAAGCCTTAGCAAGGGCTGGAGATTTTCTCATTTAAATTAGAATGATATCAATAAGAGGGAATTAGTAGTACCAAGCTGGGGGAGAAGGGGAGAGAGACAAAAATATTAGTGGGAAATAGAGGCAGCTTCCTAACAGAAGGGCAGGCTACACTCTTGATTCCTGCGCCAAATAATCAGCCTGAAATCAGAGTGAGAGGAAACAGACCAGGGAAGGCGGGAGGAGAGGGGATTCAAGATTCTGTGCTGGGTAGGTGGTGGGAGGAAAGAGATGAAGCAGCTTAACAGATGTGCTTTTGGGCTTTCGCTTTTGGTGCCAAATTGTTTAAGCGCTGGCTTGGCCCTGGGAGGGGCGGGGGTGGCTGATTTCATCAGATATTTTCTATTTAAAAGATTGTTTGTGGTCTTTTGAAACACACCCACTCTTGATTGAATAAATTCCAGTTTGAAAGTCAAGTGGAAGCAGCTGGGAGGGGCCAGGTAGGTGCTGGCCCAGCTCTGGGGAGGGCCCTTATGGGGGTTCCTGGGTGTGTGTTCTTGTTTTGGAAAAGAGTTTCACTTCCTGTGCTGGGAGGTTTGTAAAGGTGAAAATATCCATCCAGAAGCTTTCTTGATGTCCACCTGAGCTGGAAGGCGAGGACCCCAAGGCAGTGGCCGGACACGAGGACTTATGAATTGAAGAGCTTGGAAACCAAGTCCAGATTATGACTGGACGTATCTGGCCAAGTCAGTGCCCCTTCAGAAATCCCGGGAGGACCAAGTCTGTTCTGGGGCAAGCAGGGCAAGAGGGGCTGGCCCTTCCTGCAGGAGTGGCCCCCACTCCACTCCTCGGGGAGTGGGGGGGTCTTTCTCTGCCCATGCACCCTTAGGAGAGAGGACACTCCTTGTTCTGTGGTCGATAGATCAGACCATGATGCTGGGAGGTTCTGGGGAGAGCCAGCTTGGGGTCGTGTCTACTGGCTGTCCAGCACGGATGAGCCACCTCACCTTTCCGAGCCGACCCCGCCCCGTCCCGGTGGAGGTTGCGTGAGGATTCCGTGGCAGTCCCTGCAAGCTGCTTTGTAAATAGAAACTGCTCTTCCTTTGGTAGGGTTATTTTAAGCACAGCCTCACCATTATTTAGTACATCAGATATCATTCTAGGAACACCAAGCTCCCCAGTATAGGGAGACACCCCTCCCCCCACCATGGATCTAGTGCAGCAAACTGTTCAGTTTCTCTTGCCAGGCTGGCTGCTGCTCTGGCTCTGGGCTTTCTGGAAGCCAGCTGAGTTCTCATGGCACCATGTCCAAGGATGCCAGGGAGGCTTAGCTGCCCTTAGGGTGGTGATTGCCAAGCAGAGGAAACCACCCGGCCTTGTGCCTTCTTGGCCCTGAGCCTGGTCTGGTGTGAAGAGAGAATAGAGGTTGGGAGGCAGCCAAGAGGCTGGTTGAGTGCCCTCTCTCCAGCCCCTATGCCTTCCATGGCACTGGCCCTGCCACTTGCTTCTCCAGCTGATGGATGGAACTGTCTACCTGGGCTCCAGCAAGCTCCCCTGCCCCACCAGCTCAGAGGACTGAGGTCACCTCCTGAGTGGTCTCTCTATGGTGTGCTCCTCCCTCCACCTCATCCTACACATGTGGCCAGAGACACTTTGCCCCCGACTGCTTCATACGAGACCAGCTGTGTTCTAGAATTTTCTTTCACTCCTGATTTCCTTGCAGTCCACACTCTGGCCTCCTTATGCCTGAGGTGGCCATTCCCTGAGCAGATGCTCCTCCTCTGAGCCATCCTGTCTTTTATCTGGATTTTTACTGCACACATAATTCCCTTCTCCATCTCCCCTTAAGCAGAACAACATCCCTGCTCATCCTTCAAGTCCTGACTCATTTGATGCTTCTTCTGGGAAGCTGTTCCCATTTCCCTCCCTGCTCTGTTCTCCGTGTCCTTGTGCAAGTCTCTCTGGGACACCGCAACCCGCTGGATGGCCAGGGCCTTCCATCCCCACATCTCCCCTCCCTGGCACACAGGGGCCTCATAATTTACTTCGAGATTTGCTGTGGACTTAAATCGGTCATAAGACTGTCGGAGCCCCATGGCCCTACCCCGCAAGAATAGGAAGTCAGGGTCGCCCTAAGGTCATGTTCCAAGCACAGGTGACAGCTGTCAGGCTGTGGCATGGCACAGCACAGGCTGGGGGGTTCATACACCCCTGGAATGCCTCCATGTAGTAGCAGTATCACAGGACATTAATAAAATCAATTATTGGATAAAAATCACTGGTTTCCGATGCTTCATTTTGTGCTATTAGCAGGAGAATGCTGTTCCAAAAGGAGATAACAGAGAGAGAGAGATCAATTACCAGATAAGATGGAGTGGAGCCTGAGATGAAGTGCACGTGGGCCAGCCGCCCTCCCCCCCCTTACCTGCCAAATGTGGGCTGGGCACCTGCACTGCTGTCTGCGGCGCCTGCCCTGAGCCCACTTGTTATGAGCCCCAAGTGCAAAAAGACATCCTTGTCAATGATGGGATGGGTGGTACCCGGACAGCTTCAGATACTTGCACAGACACAGGGTCAGTAACCCATGAATGAACATCTCATCCTTGGTGACAAGGCCAGCCCCAGGGCTCCAGCCCTCATGGTCCAGGTCCGAGCCTGGTCAGCAGGTTCTTCCAGATTCAGTATTCTTTGCGCTTTGATAAACCTGAAAGGTCTTTGTTGATCCAGACTGGCTCTCCCCCAGTGGAGGCAGCACTGCCATCCACTGGGCAGTGGCTGTCAAGGGAAGGAGCCAGCTTGCCAAGCCTCTGGAGCCCACAGCTCCTGTGGCCTATGCGGAGTCTCTGTTGGCTGCAGAGCAGTGGAGGAAGCCCGGGCTCTGGGCAGGAGCCGTCCCCTACGTTTGTGAATCCCCTCGTCTCCTCCGAGCTGGAGGGCTCAGGATAGCCGGAGAGAGAACCCTGCTTTGGGCTCTGCCACAGTCCAGCTGGACACCGCCAGACAAGCCAGTTGCCTTTCTGAAACCTGTCTTCCCTACTCTGCAGAGGGTCTTGGGGAAAGTGAAACAAGATTCTGAATGTGGAAACCACCTCCTACTTCCAAAAGTGCCATCTCCTCGTACGGTGAGGGAGAGGACTTGCTCCCCCATGGAGGCTTGTTAAAAATAATCACAGATTCCTGGGATGCAGGAAGAAAAGGACACACAGAGTGTCTGCCCAGTGAGTAGCACACCTTTATAGACGGATCGCCTACTTCTCATCACTGCCTTCCTTTGGCAGAGGAAGGAATGACCGTCAGTGTGCCCCTGCTGTGTGCCAGCCTCTGCGCTTTTCACCAGGTGTCTCTGGTTGCCCTGGAGAAGTGGCTTCTGGGGTTGGTGTTCTAGAATCCCAGTCCCAGCCCTGCTGCTTCTTAACTGTGGGATTTTTTTTTGGGGGGGGGTCTTTTTTAGGGCCACATCCATGGCATATGGAAGTTCCCAAGCTAGGGGTCCGATTGGAGCCGCAGCTGCCGGCCTACGCCATAGCCTCAGCAATGACAGATCTGAGCTGCATCTGCAGCTTACACCACAGCTCAGAGCTACGCTGGACCCTTGACCCACTGAGAAAGGCCGGGGGTTGAACCCACATCCTCATGGATGCTAGTTGGGTTTGTTACCATGGAGCCACAACGGGAACTCCTTAACTGTGGGATCTTGAGCAAGGTACTTGGACTGTCAGGCTACTTCCTTGTCTGTGTTGTGGGCACATGAGCAACACCCATCTCCTAGAACTGCTATGAGGTTTACATGAGATGATGTGAACACAGGTCCTAGCACAGTGCCTGGTATGTGAGCACAGCGCTCATGACATGGAGGCTGCCACTGTCATCATCGTTCCTTTTGTTGCTGATGGTTTTATTAACGTCTTTGAGCTAAACCTCGCCTGCACGGACCTAGTCTCTGCGGCCGGGTGCTGACAGACAGAGGGGCCTGGGAGGGCGGGGAGCCATTCTCACGGACTTCCCGTTCATGTCACACAGGTTTCGGATACTGACTGGGATGACCTGTGGGACCAGTTTGATGAGCGGCGATACCTGAATGCCAAGAAGTGGCGTGTCGGGGACGATCCCTATAAGCTGTATGCTTTCAACCAGCGGGAGAGTGAGCGGGTCGCCAGCAACCGGGTGGTCCCGGACACTCGCCTTTTCAGGTACTTCCTCCCAACCCCTCCCCACAGTCATGCCAGCCCCACAGCAGGCTTGATGTGTGCGGTGCCCAGGGCCAGGAAGGGGAGCTGGTAAGCCACTGGTTACCACTTGGATATAAGGGGTCTGTGATGTGGTCCTGCACCCTGTCTGTGCTGCTCATGGCCACGAGCCATCCCGAAGCACCCCATGGAGAGGTGAGCCTCCCTCACCTGCACCTCCCCGCCACCCAGGCACACCTGCCGTGAAGTCACGGAGCACTAAACACCCTGCAGCCAGGGCCCATTTTCCCTTGGCAGCTTCCCAGAGCCTGGCCTGGCGTTTACCCTGGGGGAAGGCAGGATGGGCATACCCCTGGGAAGTCAGGCTGGTGGCCTCTTCCATCGCTCGGAGAGGTCCTTCTTCTGACAGCCTGACATTTTTCACGTGAGAAGAGAAGCTGGAAGGGCCTCTTCCCTTGCCACTGGGTCCCCCTCTGCTTGGAGCAGCCCTTTCATGCAGCCTCCGCTCCTCTGTCGCCTTGGTCAGGCTACCCCTTCAAATGGGTTACAGAGATCAGGCCTGGGACAATGTGGAAAGCTCTGCTTTCCAGCAAAAAGAGGCTTTGAGATGGCACTTCGCCTCATTACCAGTCCTTATAGCGTCCGGCTAGCCCTTGCTTCCTGGGGAGGCCTGAGGAAGCAGGCCAGTCTCAGCCAGCACCTCCCTCCTAGCCTCCAAGCGGAGGCCCAGTGATGCCAAAGACCCATGAGGGCGTGTTTCCTGTCTGCCACAGGAACTGACTTTGCACCCCAAAAAGCAGGCGGGCAGGCTTGGGGTAGAGGGGCTTGAAGGCAGTGCCAAGTCGAGAGGCTGGAGGATTGGTGTTAGCTTCTTGGCTTTCCATGTTTGTTTGGGCCTGTGGGTACCGAAGGTGGACACTGGGGTTTAGGAGCAGGGCAGTAAGAATCTTCATGCCTCATGAGGCTGGTCCACCGGGTGGTGCGTAGACTGACAATAGGGGAAGGCAAGGGGACTCGGTCACCCCCAGGAGGCTGCACAACTCAGAAACTGTGTCTTGTCCAGCTTGTGTCCTGGGGAGGGGCTCCACCAGACCTACTGAATCATCATCATTCCTAAGAGGAGCTGGACTCCTGGGTTCTCCATGAATAAAGCCAGGGGGCTGAATGGGGATGTGACCTGTGGCTTCTTCTAACTCGGAGTCTGCGACCTTAACTCTCTCCTAAGTCCCTTATAACCAAAGAGCCAGGGGATGGGCTTTACCCAGAACACTCCTACTGCTCACCGGAAAGCTGCTTAGGTCAGAGTCTTGTATTATTCCTATTAAAGTTCTCTAGCACTTAACCCAGTCCTTGGCACCTGATAGGACTTTATTTAACTAGGAAATTCCCCTTGTGGCTCAGCAGGTTATGAACCCAACTAGTATCCATGAGGATGCAGCTTCGATCCCTGGCCTCACTCAGTGGGTTAAGGATCTGGTGTTGCCGTGAGCTGCGGTGTAGCTTGCACTTGTGGCTCGGATCCCGTGTTGCTGTGGTTGTGGCGTAGGCTGGCAGCTGCGGGTCACATTCGACCCCTAGCCTGGGAACTTCCAGATGCCATAGCTGTGGCCCTAAAAATTTTTTTAAAAAGGAACTTTATTTAAATATCAGGTTATTTTATTTGGCTGAGCAGAGAGTAGCCAATAAGAGAAAAGGAAAGAGGGAGGAGGCAGAAGGCTGAGAAACTCCACTGGAGCTCAAGTGGGTTGTACTTTCCTTGTCTTGAGTCCAGATGCCAGGCCCTCCAGAGGGACCAAGGAACACGTCCTGGCCAGGAAAGGCATCTGTGCATTTGGGTGAGAGCTGTTGGAGCCGCCTCTGAAAGTTTCTGCCTGCAGCAGGGAGGCATCAGGCATTCACTGAGCAGGCAGATTCTCGAGAATCCCTGAGCAGAACTGAGGTCTGCATTCAGCTGTGCCATGATCCAAGAGGCAGAAATGAAAGTGTTTCACAAGGGCTGGACACAGCGGTAGTTGTGGGTGAAGAACCCAGCCTGTCCCCAAGGATATAAGTCCCCCATGTCCGGTTCCAGGCTCCACGCATGACCCAGTGTGTTTCTGCTGTTCAGTAAGTGTGATCTTCTGGGATTGTAGCAAGAAGGAAGAGAGGATTTAGACAGAGTACAGACAAGCCTTTGGGAAGACAAAGAGGAAAAGCGTATCAGCCATATGTCTGCCTCAGGATGCCGACCTTGCTCTGTGGGAGCTGAGATTGTGTTACTCAGAGAATTTCAGATTTATGGACCCTAATCTGAAGGTGCAGGAAGGGGAGAGGACAGGGCATCGGGAATGAGGCCAAGGTCATGGTGGCAGGGGTATTGGGCACCTACCGTGTGCTCAGCCCCAAGCGAGCCCTGGGAGAAGCCACCAAATGGTTAGCCATCTCCAGGCCAAATTTGGTACAGCACTGACCCCAGGTCTGGATCACCCTTGTGGTGATGGGAGTTCCAGAGACTGGCAGAGCCCAGTGCTCCTCCCTCAGATGGGTCCTGTTGGGTGGTCCCACTTCCAATCCTTATCTCTCAGACAGCCTGTGTCCATGAGGTCGAAGTCACCAGCAAAGTCCCTTAATCCTGTGATTCCAGGCCCCTGGCTGTATCGTGACTTCATCCTGGGGCAGCCCTGGGGCTTGCCCGCCTGAGCTGACAGAGCCCTGGGACCCATTCTTGAGCCCTGCATGTCCAAGCTCAGACCAGCTGTGGCTGCTGGTGACCCGCATCCACTTGCCCAGGAATTCTCAGTGATGACTGACACTTAGGGCGGGATAACTATGTGTTGTGGCAGGCACGTCTTGTGCCCTGTAGGATGTTTAGCAGCATCTCTGGCCTTTACCCACTAGATGCCAATAACAGCCCTTAAATCGTGACATCCAAGAATGTCTCCAGACATTTCCAGATGTCCCCTGGGAGCAAAATTGCAATGAAAATCCCTGCCATAAAGCCATCCCTGCTTGGTTACCTGATTTATCAAGAATCAAATGTGAATGTGCCTTTTCAGCCGCAGCAAAAGGATGAGGCCATGTCTTCCCCATAAGGCAGAGTCAAGCAGAAGGCAGTACAGCTCCAAGGTTAGCGACACAGACTCTGGGATCCCATCATCCTGTTTCCAGGCTTGCCTGTGCTGCTGACCAGCTGAGCAAACTCTCCATTGCCTGGCTTCTCTGGTCCACATTTTCCTCTTTTGGAAAATAGGGCTAAAAATAACAATGATACCTACCTCATGCATTTTTTAAATAAGGATCAACTAATCTAGTATTTACATACTCTTTAGTAAATAACCAAAAATCTTTCATTGTTATTATTACAGGGTAATAACGTGGGCAGGCTGGCTCTGCAGGGTCCAGAGTGGAAGGGAAGGTGGGGTTCTCCAGAGAAAACCGAAGATATTCAGGCAAGAGATGCAGCCAGAGTACGAGGAGGGCACCTGGGGAAGATCACTAGGTTGTCAGGAGTGGTGGAGGGCAGGGAGGAACAGCCAGGTGTCCCAAGGTTAAGGTCAAGGCTGGCGAAATGGGCCAGAGTATTGGTCATGAGCAGGAGGCCCAGCAGTTCTCAATACAGGAATCTCATAAGAATCACTTAGGGAGCTTTTAAAAAATGCTGTCACCCAGCCCCCAACCAGCTGAAGTGTCTCTTTTCTGAGCTCCCCAAGTGATTCTGGTCGGAAGCCAGCAGCCGTGAAGAACTGCTGCTCTGAGTTAAGTGTTTCTCAAATTTAAATCATCTGAGGCTCTCGTCAAAACTCTGATTCAGCGGGTCTGCCTGAGAATCTGCATTCCTAACCAGCTCCCAGGTGCTACCTGAGCTCCTGGTCCAAGGATCACACTTTAAATAGCAAAGGCTTAGAAAAATGGTTCTCAAAGCGTGGTTTCCCAAACCAGGGGACCGGCAGCATTGGCATTCCCTGGAGACTTGTTAGAAACACATATTCTGGAGTTCCCATTATGGCTCGGCGGTAACAAACCTGACTACTATCCATAAGATTCGATCCCTGGCCCTGCTCAGTGGGTTAAGGATCCAGCATTGCCATGGGCTGTGGTGTAGGTCACAGACGAGGCTTGGATCTGGTGTCTCTGTGGCATAGGCTGGCAGCTGTAGCTCCAATTCGATCTACTAGGGAACTTCCATTTGCCGTGGGTGTGACTTGAAAAAAGGAAGGAAGGAAGGAGAGAGGAGGGGAGGGGAGAGAGAGAGAGAGAGACAGACAGACAGACAGAAAGAAAGAGGAAGGAAGGAAGGAAGGAAGAAAAAGAAAGAAAAGGGAAGGGAAGAAAAGAATATTCTTACACTTCCCACCAGAACTCCTGGGTGAGGTATTCTGGGGTGGAGCCTGGCAATCTATGTCTCAACAAGCACCACCAGTGATGCTGACGCCCCTCCCACTAGCAAACCACATAGCAGAGGCTGGCACAGCAGCTTCCTTTTGTGGAGCAGCTGAAGTCCATGGGTGCATTGGGCCAGTCAAAAGGCCCAGCATCGAGTAGAAAGTAGAGACCCTCAAATAAGTCTGCCTCCATGCCCACATGCTGCAGCCCTCTCCCTCTGTCCAGGTGACGGAATTCTGTCTCAACCCCTATGGCAACCTCTGGTTTCTCTAGTTCCTTCCTGCCCCTTCCTCTTCTCCCAGTTTCTTCAACCACAGGATCTATATGCTGCCATCTCTTGGCAGTTGCCAACACCAAGAATCTCCTACTTGGCCTACCCTGCAGTCCTGGCTTCTTTGTGGAACCCCACCCCAAGGACACAGCTTTGCTTTCCCTGTCCATGTTCCCATCATGCCTTGTAGCTAAGGTTTTACTAGTTATGACACCAGTTGCCCTCCAGGGGGAGAAGTCTTTGATGTGTGATAGGAATTCAGTAAGTGTTGAACAAATGAAAGGGAGAGTAACCCTGGAAGACAACTGCCTCCTCTCTTTGCATCTGCCTTATGAGCAAATAGGACAAGAGGAGCTAGAGGAAGCTTTCTCTTCCATACTCTTCCATCCTCAGGGGTTTAAGATAAGGGATCAGGAGACTAGCTTCCTTTAAAGGAAAAAGGCCCTTTTCCTTAAAGAGTTCTCATTACTGAAAAGAGTGAAGAAACAGCCTGCAAGAAGGGTCTGAGCTTATTAAATTTGCTTCCAATTTTCCTACCAGAGTAATTGGATTGTGATTTATAGGATGCGTTTGGACAGTGTCTGAAACAGAGGGCTATTAGCTGAGCATTAGCGTGGGTGCTGCTGAGAGGGCAGGCCCTGGGGAGAATGGCTTAGGAATCCGAAGATGCAGCAGGTGGAGTGAGGAGGGGAGAGAGGAGGAAGGCTGTGGCGAGTTTTCACCCAACAGCTCACTCTGCTGATTGCAAAGTGAGAGCACTGGAGGTGTGGAACCCCTGACAAATAAGTCATGGTGGGGCATCATGTGACAGAGGAGGCCCAGAGGGCTTTGGGGCTTTATTCCCTAAATGGAATGGGACAGTCACCATTTTTCCCTTGGTCCTTAGCCCTGTGGAGTCCATGGTATTTTGCAAGAGGCAACAGGGTTCACCTGGAGCCTAGGATGACCAAGGGGAGAAGTAGAAGATCAGACTGGCTTTAAATGCTCCATTCCAGGGTTTCCAGGGATGCCCACACACAGGGTGGTCTTAGGAATGAGTGTCTGTAGTTTTCCGTGGATCTACTCATTCACCTGGTGGGGTTGGCAGCCTTCTCATGCCCCCTCCCCCTCACCCCTTATGTAACATTTGACATTTACACAACGTTGAGATGGAAACCTGCTGTCTGGAGTCTTTAGACATCTCTTTGCTGTGGCTCAGTCTCCCCATCCCCCATTCAGGTCCTGTGAGGGCAGTGGGGGCATGATGACCAGCAGTGCCCTTCCGCCCCTCCCTGCCCCTCCCTTGGCTTTGTTTTCTCATCTGTAGTTGGACTCAGTGGGCCTTATCATTCCTTGGGTGCCACATGATTGTAGATGAATTCGTTCTTCCCTGGCTGGCCTTCTCTTTCCAGATAGAAACAGATACATACACCCTGCTCTCCCACCCGCCTGGTGTGAACATAACACGGGGTATATCATCAGGGCATCTTAGTTCCGAATTTTCCCCCTGAGGCCCATAATTCTGTTAACATGGATGAGAGCCTTAATTGCCAGGGCATGACCTAAGTCCTGCAGGGTCACAAGGATGAGCAGATGTGGCTGCCTGCAATGGGAGGTAGTGCTGGTGGTGTGCCATAAATAGCTATTGCAAAAATGTGAGGAAGAGATAACACTAGCTGGGGTGAGTCTGAGAAGATTTCCCAGGGGAGCTCTGCTGTTTATAAAGCATTGGCTGGTCAACAAAGAGTCCTCGTTTTCCAGTCCTGCCACCCCCACCCCTGTCACCACTTTCTGGTGACAACAGCTGGATTTGCCATCATCCAAGTAGCACATAAAACGCCTGGCAGACAGAAGCCATTAAATGGAGGTACACCCCTCAAGAAGGGGAGAAATATTTTGATAAAGCACATATCTATGTTCGCTGTTGCCTAGCAATGCTTATTATGGGGTTGCTTTGATTGCAGGGGAGCAGGTGGCAGGGTGGATGCACCCGTGAGCTGAGGGCTGGGACGAGTGAGGGCTGGGAAGCCTCATTAGGTCACACCCCCCCACCCTAGCCAGGCTGGGTTTGATTATTCCCCTGGGCATATCTTCCAGGGCTCTGTCCAGTGTGGTGCTAAATGGTTCGAACAGTGGGATGCCCATTGCTTGCCTGGAGGGAAAATTCCACACTTCGATACATCTCACCAGGAAGACATTTCTCCTTTGCTCCTTTTCATTCTGGGAAATGAAGGGGCCGTGGCCGGGTCTGGGATTGCATTTCTCCCTCCGTGTATTTACTCGGTTGGAGTGGCTGCCAAAGATCATCATCATTTCTCTCCTTGTACTCGTCACTTAGCGGTAATAGGATAAAAATCTTTATGGCTGGAATGGCTAAGCATAAAAAATGTTCATATTCCCTCATAGTCAAGGCTATTCCACTAGCTCAGCATAGAGTTGGTGATTCCACTTCAAGGTGGAGGGGAGGGGAGGGGAAACCCATCACAGACGCTTAGCTTTGCAAACAAGCTCTCCCATCTGCTGCATTCTGGTCCCTCCTGTGCGCCATTTTTCAGTACCGGAGTTGGTGAGCCCATTGACAGTGGCTGTGAGAGCGCCCCACTCCAGAGCAGCTCAGAGTTTCAGGGAGCTTTGGAAAGGAAGAGCAGGGGTGAGTTTCCCAACAACCTGCAATGTCTCAGCAGAACCATGTTTGCTGCGTGGGGACCACTGTTTGCAGGACCACCTGTAGGGTCTGGGGAATGGGTTCTCACCAGGGTGCCAGGAAGAAAGACCACAGAGGCTGGGGGGGGGGCGGGAAGGCACCTCTGGGCTAGGATTCTTTCCACGTTGGCCCCCTGTGAGCCCCTCCCCCCAGCCTACCCTGTGAGTTTCAGACAGATTTCCTAAAAGGGCAACTCTTCAGCCTTTGAAAGGAGGGACCAGTCAGTAAAAGCTACTGATGAGAACTCATCTGGACAAAGTGCCTGAGCTAATGTCTCCTCACACCTTGTTTCCTAGTTAATTCCAATTTCCTAGTTATTGCGCCATGTGTCTCACTCATTCACTCCTTTCCCCCTTGATCCGCCCATTCATCCTCTCAGCACATTTAGCGAGCACTAAAGCATGTGCCAAGCTCTGTGCTAGGAATTGGCCCCCACTCTCCAGGAGTTCATGGTCTAGTGAGAGAAACGCACAGGGACTGATTCCTGATGCTCAAATGTGGATTCCCCTGAGGCCATGTCCTTAATTCTGGAGTTAATGCCCAGCCTCCTGCCCTTGATTTCCAAACTCCCATCTCCTGCCCTGTCTCTGGTTAGATGGAGCTATTTCTGTCTTGGCCATGGAACAAAACACAGGAGATAGGAGCTTTCCTGCAGGAAATAGGTGAAATAGGCTGGCATATGGAGGAGAAGGAATTTACATGGGGGTGGGAAGCAGAGGCTTTGGGTAGGAGGTGGCATCTGGACTGGAACTGGGGAGACAGGTAGACTTTTGCAGGTGGTAGGCATTGCAGGTTGAGAGAAGAATGTACCAAAGGCAGGGAGGTGGGGGAGCCACCGTGTTTTGTGGAAGTCAGTCCAGTTTCCTTGGAGAGTAGGATAATGGGGAGAGGAGTGGGAAGGGTAATTCTGGAAGGGCTACTTGGATGCATGTTGGCAAAGCCTTGAATACAGGTAAGGACCTTAGAGTTAATTCAGTAGATGTTGGAGTGTTTTCCCTTTCATATTGGCACTGCCTCATTGCCACAGCAACTCTGAGAGATGCCCTAAGCAGCACATCCCTGGCCAGCAGTACATTCTGCCGGGGGAGGAGGGGACCAAGTAGGACTCAGTAGAACTGTGCCAAGCAGCAGTGATGCACACCCCCTTCCTCCAGGGAAGGGCGGACAAAAGTACAAACCAAGAGGGCAGACCCAAGGGGGTGGAACACACTGTGGGATCTTGGCTGTGAAGCTGTGGCATCCTCCACGTGGGGGTGCTGGCTCTTACACCTGGGAGTTTACGCTGAGTTGAGGTGGGCGGGATGAGAAACCGGAACTGGTCCTGCAGGAAAAGATGCTGGTGAGGACCTGGGAAAGGGAGTCTGTCCTTCACCCCCCAGTTATTAACTGATGGATTTCAGGAGGGAGAACCAGTACCGGCTGAAGAGATTTGGGCAGAAGAGCAGCCCTCCCCACATACCTGGGTAAGGAGATCCAGGCTTGGAGAGGTTATTGGACTTGTCCAGGGTCACACAGCCAGTCAATGCTTAGCTGAAACTCTAGATCAAGTTTTTATTTCAAGAGTTCATGGGGTTTTTTTAGGGGCAGGGGGCATACCTGTGGCATGCGGAAGTTCCTGGGCCAGGGATCAAAACCTTACTGCAGTTGGAACCTGCACCACGGCTGCAGCAACACTGGATCCTTAACCTGCTGAGCCACAACGGAACTTCCAAAATTGAGTTTTTAGATTCTAGGTGTGTGTGTGTGTGTGTGTGTGTGTGTGTGTGTGTGTGTGTGTGTGCGTGCATATACATCCTGTCATAAACATAAAACCTTTATTATATCCAGGTTCACTGAGTGTGTGTGTGTGTGTGTGTGTGTGTGTGTGTGTGAGCGCATTTGACTTGTGCTTGTAGTACAAGCAGAAGAGATGATGCATGAGGATTTGGGGCTTTCCAATTAAGATAGTTTGATCTTTCTACTTTAGTTTTGCTTGGAGGAATGGAAATAACATATTTCAATTGGCTAATGGAATCAGTAGTTTATTCTAGTATTCCATCACTGAGGCCAAAAATCTCTATTTTTTTTTTTTTTTTTTGTCTTTTTAGAGCCTCACCCTTGACACATGGAGGTTCCCAGGCTAGGGGTCAAATCAAAGTTACAGCTGCCGGCCTGGACCACAGCCACAGTAATGCGGGATCCAAGCCACATCTTCGACCTACACCACAGCTCAAGGCAACACTGGATCCTTAAGGCCCCTGGGCAAGGCCAGGGACAGAACCTGCATCCTCATAGATGCTAGTTGGATTCATTAACTGCTGAGCCACAATGGGAACTCCTGGGCCAAATTCTAATGGGCAGGTACCTCAAGGAAAATGCTGTGTGGCTTGAAAGGTACTAAGTGGCCTTATTTCTGGGGGACAAATGTCCCTTCATTCTCCCTGAGTTTGCCCCCTTTGTGACATGATGCCCGAGGAGTGAGGCAATGAAAACAGATGGAGAAGTGTGTCCAGTGCCCAGAACAGAAAGCTGATTTGGAATTACTGTTTGCCGTGAAAAAAATCATTCTTCCATACTTATTACTTCTACTTTTTGAGTATAAGGCTCGTAGGGACATATCAGGAAACGAGCAGCCCTAGCACTTGCTCCCGTGGAACTGAGATTCTCCAAGTGTGTGAATCTCCCACTGGGTAACTGGGAACTGCCTTAGTGCTCCCACAGGCCACCAGCTCCTTCTGCCCTGAGAGTCACTCCCTGTGGGAAGAACTGTCCCTTGAAACTAGGTGTGCCTCTCAGGGCAGTGACACCAAGGGGAGGCAGTGTCATTTCTCTCTCCTCTAAATTATCTTTTTTTTTTTTTTTTTTTTTTTTTTTGGAAAATTTGGTTTGGAGTGTAAACTTTTAAAGGCCAAAGGCAGAAGGCTGAGGGGACCCTGGATTTGCACTCTGCGTTCTGGGGTGTTCTCTCTAGCATTATGAAGAGCACCAGAATGAGAAGGGGTGAAGGCATTGATGAGTTTTCTGCCTGTTTCAATTCAGCCCTTGTTGATTTCATGGGATGTATTTTGAATCCTTCCAGTTCCACCACTTTTGAAATATTCCTGCAAGACCAAAATATGCCCCAGGACAAGGATCTCTCTTCATCTTAAGTAAATTTTCTATCAGAGGGTCACATACACACAGAAAAGTTCACACTTTGCACATGCAAAGCTTGAAGAACTTTTCCTAAGAGAAGTCTCCCAGGGTCCTGCATCAAAGACAAGACCTTCAGCTTGCCAAAAGCCACCTTTGTTCCCCACCCTCCTCCCCACCATGAGCAACACCCTCTGGACTTCAGACACCATAGACTAGCTTTGCTTGTTCTTGAACGGTTCGTAAATGGAATTACACAGTCTGCACTCTGTGTGTCTGGCTTCCCCAAAAGTGTATTGTGAAATCCAGCCACATTTTGCAAGACAGCTTGTTCATTCTCATTGCCATATAGTATTCCTTTGTAGGAATAGATTTCAGTTTATAAATCTATTCACTGTTAGTGCTCATTTGGGGGTTTTTCCAGTGTGGGATTCTTCTGAATAGCGCTCTGATGAGTAGCCTCATATCTGTCTTCTGGCAAACACGCAACTGTCTTTCTGTAGGGTGAATCCCCGACTGCTTTTCTAGATATTGTTAAACATCTCAGGAAGCAGTTTTACCATTTTACCCCCACCAGTGGTGTGAGAGTTCCGGTGGCTTCACGTCCTTGTGGCCTTTCACTTGCTATTGTCTGGCTTTTTCATTTTAGCCTTTCTGGAAGCTGAGTAGTGGTGTCTTGTAATCTGCCTTTCACTATCAATCAGTGAGGTGGAGCACCTTTGCCTAAGTGTATCAGCTGCTTGAATCCCTGGTCAAGGGTCTTGCCCCTTCCCCAGTCATCTTTCTGTGCCTTTGCCCAAGAACCAAGCACTAAGCCTGGCTCTTGGTTGGTCCTCAATGATCTGCTTCTCTTTTCATTCATTTTTGGCATTTTGTCTCCCATCTTGGCAGCAGGATCAAACGGAGGGAAAACAGTGGGAGAGGATCTGGGTCTCATCTAAGACACTCCGCAGCTCTTCAGCTATCTGGGTGTCCATTTCTTTGCCTGTTAAGAAGAGAGAGGGAGCTCAGAGATCGCTGTTAAGGTCACTTCTAGCTCTGTTGCTGGTGGAGAATACTCTGCCAGTAGGAACGTGGGGAACATGACTTAGGAACTGACTCAGATTGGAGGCTATTTGCAGACACAGGGCTCCCTCCAGCTCAGCAGCAGCTCCCCCCACCCAGGGCCCTAGATTAATCATTCTCTTCACCACTTCCCTTCCTCATGGGACCTGAGGGCCCACCAAACCAGTCAGGCTGTCCTTTTTTATTGCTGCCACAGCCTGGCGTGTTCCCTGGCGTGGCTTCCCTGCCCCCTCGTGCCTTCCCCTTGGTGGAGGTCACCAGACTCCCTCCCGGCTGGAGATCCAAATGGAAGCTGGTTTGACACCATCTTCGCACTTATCCGAAGATCTTGGGATCTATTAAACACAAAGACAACAAAACCATCTGCCCTGCAGTTGACACTTCACGTGGGTGGCAGCTTGTCTGCAAACTGGTGACCTGAGCACGTTTTTCAGTCCAGAATAAGGAGTCGGAACATATGGGCTTTTTCCCTTTAAAACCCAGAACACTGTCATGTTCAATTACTATTTCCCCCCGCCCCAGCACTTTGGAGAACTCTTCGTGTGGTGTGATGCTCCTAACCCCAGAAGGATACAGGGCGAGGCAGGCAGACTTGACGAGGCCAAGGAGCCTCAGAGCATCTGTGGCAATTCCTCAGTGGGAGGTCAAACCTTGCGCCGAGTCCCTAGAATAAGAATAACCCACTTTACATTTGCAGGCGACTTTCCAAAGTGCTCTCACATCTCTTCCTGTGATGTCCCCTGTCGCCCTCTGGGTGGAGGGGTCATTGTCATTTCACATCAGGGAAATCTGAGACCCAGGGAAGGCAACTAAGAGGCAGGGTAGTTCTTCTTGCCCATGTGAGCTTGAAGAGAAGACCTCTCTGCGACTTCCTGGCTGGTCCTTGGGTGAGTTGCTCAAACTCCTGAACCTGTTTCCTCATCTTTAAAATGGGAATAATAATGGCACCCCAGGTGGCTGTGAAGGTGAGCAAATCTATAATCCATGTCAGACTGAGCCAGCCTTTCACGCCTAGTAAGCACTCAGGGTCTGTTAGCCATGGTCAGGAGCAGTCTGGCTGGTCTTAGCACGAGGCCCAGCATTAGCACTCAGCCCCGTAGTCTTGTCACTGCTCCAGGTCTGAGAGGCAGGACAGAGAGGGTGTCAGCCCCCAGTGAGGACAAAGGGGTGATGTGAATAAGTTTGGGAGGTCCTGGCTTGGCACCCAGTCCCCCACCTCTGAGTTGGGGTGGGCTCCAAGGTGGGCCGGGGTAGCAGGAGTGGGCAGGGAAGTTTTGCAGAGATCCTGCCTCAGCCTGGGCTCTCAGTGCCAAACACTTGTCACATTTACTTTAAAACCTGGAATGCAAAATAAGCTATGAGGCAATTGCGATGCCGCATCTAGTGAAGTTTGCACTTTTCAGATACTGGGGATAGATGCCAAGGCCAGCAGAGGGAGTGATGTAAGGGCTGGGGGCCAGGAAGTACCAAATGTGTTTGACAAGAGATGAAAAGAGCAGAGAGGAGATGACAGCTGTGGGTGGGAGAAGCTGTGGGAAGCAGGCCGCCCGAGCGGCCATGGTGACAGACGGTGGGATGGAGCCACGTGAGCCCTGGGGGCTGAGGACAGTGGGAAAACTCAGAGGAATGTGTCCTGTGACAGAAGAAGTGCTCTGCTGGGGGACCCGAGAGTCGTAGAGCAGCCGGGCTTCCATCTGCGCTGGCAAGGGACAGGGTTGGCAAAGGCCCCTTGTGGTGCCCTTGGTGTCCTGAGTGCAGTAATTGGAGTCACTAATGCTGGATTGAAGCTTATCCTACTGACACCTCTTACCTCCTGCCCTCACCTGACCCTCCTAGTGACCCTGAAGCCACCTGACCCACCAGGCATCGTTACCTCCTTTCTCCAATTTCCACACTTTTCCCTGTCTCTCCTTGACTCATCCTACAGACACATCATTATTCACAGACCCCAGGTCTCACTGCACCTGCCTCGGCTCAGACATCAAGTACCCACTGTGCTCTCATATCATCTGCTCCATCTCAGGACAGGCCCACCATTCACCCTGTGACCTGAGCCCAAATTTTTGGCATTCCCTTCTTCTTTCATACTCACTTTGCTAAGTCTGCCTCCTTACATACCTTTTGATCCCTGACCTTGCTCCCTACTTGATGCTTTCTCCTCTACCTGGGTGACTACAGCAACTCCCTGCCATCCTCTCCCTGGGCTCTGGCCCCACACCAGTCTACCCTCTACCCGTCTTCCATGGAAAGCATCTCAAATGCAGAGGCATTGCTCCCCATCCTAAACACTGCTATGCTGCCAGCTCACCCCTCCCATGAAGGCTGTTCCACCCCAGCCAGTCCTGAACCTGAATATGCTTGACTCTGCACAACACCCTTGCCCTCTTCCCAGCTTTCCACTCAGGAGGCTCTTTCACCTTGCAGGAATCTGGGTTGGTGGAGTCCCTGCTCTAGGAAGATGTTTTGCCCCTCAGGCTAAGTAGGGCAGCACCTCCTGCTCCTGTGCTCACCCCTGGGCAGTACCCATCACCTGGGTTGCAAGCTTTCCCACTCCCTTCCTTCAGCACCATGGACAGGGATGCTGGCTTATCCTTGCACCTCCCCCCAGAGCCCCACACAGTGCCTGCCACTCAGACTCTTCATCAGTATCAGCTGACGACTCATGGACTCAAAGACCCCACTGGATTCATTGTCAAACTATCTACTGAAAACATCAGGGTTTGCCAGTGCAGGCATGAGAATGAATCTTCAGAACAGAAGGAGAAAATCAAATCACGGGAAATTTAAAACCACCTTCACTCAAGAAAGAATTCTCTGTGTTAGCACATAAATCCAGGACCATAATCAGCCAACATTTATTGATCAAACTATTCCCCTGACACGTGGTAGGCACCTTATATATGTTCTCTCAGTTAAGCTGCACAACTTTGCTGTGATGCTGGGTTTAGAGATGAGGGAAGTGACTGTAGTCGGTTCAGTAACTTGCCCATGGGAACATCAAGAAGTAGAAATGTGGCCATTACTTGCAGAGAAGATAGCATACCCCTGCAGAAAGGGGAGGCAGGCCAGGGAGCCCATGGGAGGTGCAGAGGAGGAGGCTCAGCATTGCCAACAGTTACACCGAGGTGGTCCTAGAAAGGATGGTATGGTGGCTGGGCGGGGAGGTGTGTGGAGGTAATGGCTCCAGTATGACCGGGGAGGAGTGGACTGGTTAGCAGGGTCGGAAGGCTCAGGCAAGAGAACTGTGGGGCAGGCTGGAGGGTTAACGTGATGGTGGGGCCTTGGGATGCAGCCAAGGTGCGGCTTAGGTAACTAACGAAGGTAGGGAGAGATATGTGTGTGAACAAGGGTGTTGGGAGGATTAATGTAGGGGGAGGCAGGGAGAAATGAGATGAGCAGCAGTCAGAAGGCCATTGCAGTCCCACAGACCAAGAGCGTGGGCCAGGCTTAGGCAGGTGGAAGTGACAATAAAAGGAGGGGACGGAGGCAGAATTTAGTGCAGGGCCGACTTGGGTTGGGCAGGCTGTCTACAAGGGTGCAGGAGGCATGGGACATCTTGGCTTTTTACCTCCCCAGCTCAGACCTTCCTCAGGGGCCCACCATCATGAGTCCCCTGGAGAAGAAGAGATGTTGGACACTTCAACCAGACCATTCCTGAGCTCAGTATGCTCAGTCTGGCCACATCCCTGGAGTTACTAGGCTACAAGTCTTATCTCTTCAGTTTGAGGAATATTTCTCCCTTCAGGTAAAGGGAAGGAATGACTCTTCTCCAGTCTCTTAGCTGGAAAGTCTGAAAAATATCAGGAAATAGCCCAGGGAAGATCAAGGGGAGACATCCTCCCTTAGCAGGCAAGGGACAGCCCAGACTTGTGATTTTCCATCCTTCCAGAACCTTCCAGCATGTAGATTTCAAGAGCAAATACAGAAAGGTCAGATGAAATAAGTTTTGCAAGCTGGTGAGCTGATAGACCATCAAGGGGCATTCTAGTGGAGCAAAAGAGCACAGAGTTGGGAGCCAGACCATCTGGTGTGACATGGAGGCTGGGTGGCTTATTGACTGCAACCTCACAGTCTCCTCCACCATGGCAGAGAGCTTCCACTGCACCTGCCTCAAGGGATAGTTGTGCAGATTTAAAGCTCTCTGAAGAAGACCTCAGACATAGCAAGGGTTCAGTAAATGTTATCTATTATTACTATTGTGTAATGTGATTCAAGCAGAGCTAAAATAAGACTTGGAGGAGCCCTAGTCCCAGACACTGAGGAATCTTTTTCAGGAAACACTTCAAAAATAAGCCTTGGCCCACCTCCACACTTCCTGGTCCCGGCTAGACTCCACACTTGCCTTTCGAGAACACTCCTCCCTGCACACACACGTGCACACACACAGGCACACAGCTGCCATCTGGCTGGTGCTTGGTACCAGCTAACACAGGTCCTGGCAGCATCCCAGGAGAAGCCTCTTTGCAGCTCCCCAAGAGTAGCTCCTCCAGCTTCTCGGAGAAAAGGCACTGCTACTTCTTTCCCTCAAACCTCAGCCTTCTACTCACTTTGAAAGAGCTGGTCAACAAAAGGCCCAAATTTGTCATCTGCATTCGTCAGGTCAGGTGTGAATTCTGAGCCCAGATTGCACATGACAGCTTGGGTAGCAAAAGTGCGTGAGGAGAGAAATTGGGGCCAGAGATTGGAAAAACCGTATCTGTTTGTTAGCATCTGCAGCACCAAGAACAGAGCTGGGGTTGCTGGTTCCAGAACAAAGTGTGGAGATGTCCTTTCTTCCATGTTTAATATCCATGCTGTCTGTAAAGAGTGGTCAGACACAGGCCCATGGCAATTTAGTGGGACAAACCCTTGAACTGTACTTTCAGATGTATTTGCTGAATTAGTGCAGATCTGATCTGTGGAATTGAGGAAAAGGAGAGATGTAGAGGGAGATTTTTTTAAAGCCTAATTTTATAATTTATAATGCTATTAATTATTCTGAGATTGTGGCCTTTTCTAGTGTTTAAACACTCTTCCTTTCATAAAATAACAATGATGCTAAATGAGAGAGTTTTAAAATATAGTTTTGCTGCAAAAGAATGTCGCAAACCTAATAATAGTCTCTATCATTTTTTAAAATTTTATTTGACTTATATGAGAGAACCCAATCTCTAAAAACTATTGTCTGACACTAATGTTGAATTCCTAAATTGGATTATATACAAGCTAGGTTTAATAATGACTTAGGACAATGATGTCTAATAGAAATAGACATTAAGCTGTGTATGTAATTTAAAATTTTCTAATGGTTACATTTTTAAAAGTAAAATTTTTAAAGTGAAATTAATTTTAATGCTATGTATTATTTAACACAATATACCCCAGATTATCGTTTTGACATACAATCAGTGTAAAACAAGTATATGGATGCGATATCATATTCTTTGTCAAAGTCTTTGAATTCTCAACATGTGTATTTCACACTCACAGAACATCTCCATTCTGGTCAGCTCAAATGCTCAGTAGCCCCATGTCGCTAGCGGCTACCATATTGGATGGCGCAGGTCTTTGAGAAGAGAGTGTCTGAGCCATAGTCTGGCAGCCTTATGGGATAGGATTCAGTCTCTTCCCTCCCATGTGAAGAAGCATTGTCCATCCCTGGGGCTTTGGGAAGCAAGGGGAACACCCTAGCTTTTTAAACACAGCTGAGTATCTTTAGTGCAACAGAGAATGCATCAGAGCTGTCCACGGGCACCAGATGACTGTCCCAGATGTCTCCCAGGATAGCCTGAGCCCAAATTCCCCTCTTCACCCCACATGACACCATACTTAGCTTTGGTGACTTGTTTGGTCTCCTCTGTGACTGAGCTTGGCGCCTCACCCATCTACAGCTTAGCAGCTTACAGCCCTGCAGCTCCCTTGAGCTTGTGTCTCTTGTCCTTTGCCAAGGGAGATTTTCTTCTCTGGCTTTGCCCCCATGGAAGCATCATCTCCTTCCTCCCCCACTTACCATCCACTCAATATTCAGACATTTATTGTATGTCTCCTGTGTTTGGCCACCGTGCCAGGTACTGAGGTTATAACTATGAAGTAGTCCTTGCGTTCTTTGCAGCTGATAGTCAGTAGAAGGGGAAAAAAAAGAGTTCACAAAGCTGGGGAATAAACTACAGTGATGGGGTGAGGGAAGGGTCCTAGGAGAGCACATTAGAGAAGCCTTGGGACATCAAGAAATGCTGCCCAGGGGAAGTACCTTCCAAGCCAGGATTAGAAGAGGAGAAAATAAGCAGACCTTGGAATAGAGGAGAGTGTCTTTCAGACACATGGGAGGGAGGCAGCGCCTGCAGAAGTCCAGAGGGAGAAAGAGCAGGTCAGACAGAATGTGGCTGGAACTAGGAAGACGTGAAGGGAGGAGTCAGAAGTGGTGCTGGGTCACTGAGGATGGTAAGTGGTGATTAGGAGTTTCAGCTTTATTTTGTGAGCAATTGGTCAGTGTTGAAACATCTTAAAGATTTGCAGCTTGGAATGATCATTCTAGCTGCAGGGTTCAGGGTAGATTGGAAGGGGATAAAGCCAGCTAGGAAGTGGCTGCAGTAATCCAGCGAAGGCATGATGGGAATATAGAGAAACAGCCAGGTAGAGAAATAAGTAAGAAGGACCACAGGACTAGTTTTGGTGAGACAGGGCATCAGGAGGGGGAATCAGGATTCGAGATGATCTCTTGGGTTTGGGCACAGCGAGGTGGGGAACACAGAAGGGTCAGCAGGTGTGAGCCAGGTGCGGGAGGCAGAGAGGTGAGTGAAGAGGTCATGTCTTGGGGACATCCAAGAGAAGATGTTCGTTAGGTGTGGGTTGTGGTCCTTAGCAAACAGATGGGAAATTGAAAGCTTGGAAACAAGTAAAATAACCTAAAGAGAAGGATGATTGAAAAGAGGATGGCTTGGGAAAGAACTGGCGGGGAAACACCAACATTTCCGAGGAGAGAAAGAAAAGGAAAACCAAGAAGAAACAGCCTAGGAAGAGGAGAGCCATGCTAGGGTGATTTCACCGAAGCCAAGGGCAAAGAACCAAACATTTAATGAAATGTACACCCTCACCAGTAACTACTACAGAGATGAAAAGCAAGATAAAGGCTGAAAAGTTGCATTAGATTTAGCAACATAGAGAAATGCCAGGGACCTTGGTGGGAATATTTTGAGGGAAGAGGGTGGCGAAAGGGCACTGGGAAGCCGAGGCAGCCAGTAACCCTGTGTGGACCACGGTTTGGGCCTCTTTAAACTGTGTGATGGTGCCCCACCACCACCAAGCATGAGTGCTTCAAGGAAACAATAGCCAAGAACTAGGAAATCTTAGCTTAGCCACAAACTAGCAGGGCGACCCTGGCTGTTCCATTCACTACTGTTCTGAGCTTCAGTTTGTGCATCTGTTAAAAAAGGAGAGAACTGGAAGCAATGTTTTAAAAACCTGTGTTCTACAAAATTCTGATGTTAAGTGGCAGGCTTGAGTCAATATATATCCCGTAAATATTTGAGTTCCTGTTTTATGCCAGGGATTGTAGGGCAGGGTTTGCCCTCAGAGTTTGGTAAACAGGCTAGCAGAAATCTCAGAACCTTTAACCTATTAATGTGCCAAAAATTTTGGTACAAAACCTGTTTTGTACCAAACAATACCTAGTATTTTTTCATGTGCCAGTATGTCTCCTATACCAAACTTACTTGACTGTTGTACACAGTATTCACAAAGCATGCAAAGACTTCTAGATGTGGTCCAGCAGCTCACAGCGGAGGGACTGACTATGCAGAGGCTCTCCATGGTCCCTTCCAGTCCAGTGTTGAAGCATCAATGAGGGAAAGGTCTGCCAGCTACTCTGGACTGCAAAATAGAGGCAGAGACTGAGCCTCTGGAGCACTCCAGATCACATGGTCCCTTACATCATAGTATCCCCCTGCTTCCTTGGTTAGCTTCCTAGTTTGTTAGCAAAGACCCCTTGGGGCATTCTCACATTGCCAGGAAGATGAGCTTGCAGCACTGACTTCTGAGATCCCCATTCTGATCTACAGCCTGCAATTAATAGTGATAATGGAAGTGCCCTAGAATTGTCAAGATGTTTGTCTTCTCAGAAATCTGATGCTGTTGGAAGTAGATGGCAAAGAAATCCAGAGGGTTCCCCAAGGAGCAAGAAGTGAACTGCAGAATCTGAGCTGACCTGACAGACTCAACCAAGACCATGATGGTGGTTGGTACCAGGGAAGGTATTTGTTGACCTAAATAGGCCCACCCTAAAACCTAGTGCTCTGCCAGCTGGCCTTGTGTTCATGGATTGGAGGAGTGTCTGTGATACTGTCTAGGTCAGCCTTTCCTAAGTGGACTTCTGCAAATGCATCAAGCCTTAAAGCCCTATGACATCCATTGTATGAAATGAATTAACTTCCCCTCTAAACATGGGGAAGGGTACCAGTTATATACCATCCATGGGGGACATAAGAAGAGAGTCCCTCAGTTTTCTGTGCACTGTGCTTCATATAAAGAAGCCATAAGGGAACTGAATCTATTAAGATTGGAACAGCCCACAAAGGTACTCCTGAAGAACTTGCACCTAGAAATATCTTGATGCCAACAGAGTGTGAGTGAATGGTCCAGTGGGGTCTCTGGAGCTCTGTGTTGGAAGAATTGTGATGCCTTTGCTCTTCCACCAGGTACCCAACAGAATTTATCTTTGGCCCTGGGAGAGTGAGAAACCGTGGTGGATTTGTTTTTTTAGGAGCTCCGGATACTGGTATTCATTGTCTGTTGCTGCGTAACAAATTACCACAAAACTTAGTGGCTTAGAATAATGTGTATTATCCCGCAGTTTCTGTGGGTCAGGAATTCAGGAATGGTCTAGGTGGGTCCTCTCCCTCAGCATCTCCCATAGGCAATGTTCAGGGTGTCCTCTGGGGCGGCAGGCATCCTGGGACACATTTGCGAGAGGACCTTCTTCCAAGTTCACTGACATGGCTGCTGGCAGGATTCAGTCCCTCTGAATCCAGAGGCCACTCCCAGTTCCTTGCCATGGGGGGCTCCCCAACATAGCAGCTTGCTTCGGCAAAGCATACAAGCCAAAAAGACTGAAGTCACCGTCTTTGGGGACCTAATCACAAAAGCGATATCCCATCACTTGAGCTATCATCCGTTCCTTAGAAGCAATTCACAGGATTCAGCCCACACTCAAGGGGAGGAGATGACACAAGGGGGTGGGGACTGGGGGCTGTCAGGTGCCCACCACAGAGTCCAGCCAAGTCCCTAAGCAGTTTATGTCCCTGCCCTGCCCCCACTTATTCCCTTTCCAGGACACTCGGATTTAATAATACGTTTAGCAAATCAAAATATAGCAGTGTCATAGAGCAGCGGATCGTGCTGTTATTTCAAGTGTCTTTGACGAGGTGCAGGATTTCTATAATACTGAGTGAGGGCGGTGGTTGAGGCAAGAAGTAGGAGCAATACATGTTTCTGCGGATGAACAAATTAATCTGCATGTGAAATCCCAGGGAAATTGACATGAAATATAAATTTCATGCCTCCCAGTGTATCAGTGTTGCCCATGAAATGAGATTAAAGTAAATTTCTGGTTTTACAGCTGTCATACTTTTTACACTGCTTGTGTTTTTTTCTCTTCTAAAGAGTCGAGTTTGAACTAGAGGCCAGTCACAGATTTGACATTTTCTAGTTTTCCGTCATCTTCCTTTTCCTTGTAGCCAAGAATGGGCTTCCTTACATAGAACTGAGCTGGGAATGCGTTAGGTGTTCTCAGCTCTAAAAACGAAATCTGTGATTCTAAATGCCGACAACAAGTTCATGGTCCCTGTCCTGAGGGAGCTGACATTCTGGAAAGGTCACTGGGCTGAGAGCATCTCTCTTGTTCTTTTATCCTCACACAGGTGGCAGGGGAAATGGGGAGGAGGCGTGGTCCCCCCGGATTCTGTTCTGGGCTGGAAGGGAGGACAGTGGACAGAGATGGAGGTTGGGAGGGAGGGAAGGCAGTGCTCCCACCCCCACCTGCATGGGAATCCAGATTGTCATTCCCTTGGGGACAGTGTTCTCCCAGGAAACTAGCCTCGCCCCCACTTTACATCTTACGTCTATTTCCCTTGGCCTTGGCAGCCGTAGAGTTCAGGCAAATGGTTCAAGTGGAGAATATAACCTATTTGTTTCCTATGCCTGGATCTGGCCTCTGGAGTGGGAATTGGAGGGACAAACTGCAGCAGCTTACTGTTTAGAAACAGGTTCATGAACTGCGCCTCCCAGGGTCTTTCTGTAGGCACCCTGCACACACCCTCTCAGGCTCCATCTGGGGAGTAAGTGGGAGTCCCTGTTTAGGATGTTCCTGTGATGGCTCAGCCAGCAGTGTCCCTGTCTTTCTGTAGCTACTGTTGCCGAAATCTCGGCTGCCTCTGTACACTGATGCCAAATAGAAATGAAGAGACGGAGCAGGAGGAAACAGGAAGAGTAGCTTTAATTGCAGGGCAAAGAAGGGAACACGGCAGACTGGGGCCTCAAGGTCTGTGCCCCCACCCCTTAGAGGGGGTAGTGAGGAGTCTTGCTGTGTTCAAGGAGCAGGGCGTGATCAGCTCGTGGACATTTTCCTGATTGGTGGGTGGTGAGGTCATTGGGAGTCAGCGTCATCAACCTTCTGGTTCCAACCAGTCTGGGTCTACGTGCTCAGGGGCAGCAAGCAGTGGACTTCTTCCACCTGGTGGGGGCTTCAGCACCTGGCAAACAGCTCGGAGGACATGGCTCAGAATATTATCTATAGTCTTTGAAGAACTACCCAAAAGTCCTTGACTTTGTTGAGTGGCTAAACTATCATTATTCTGTCTTGCTTGACTGTCTTCCTTTTTCTTTGTATTTTCTCACTTCTCTGACTAAATCGATTCTTTCACTGAAGTTTTTCTATAGATTAAAAGGCAGAGGGAGGACATGAGTGGCGGTCCACTCTGGCAAGGCCTCACATGGTCCTACTTGGTTACACTACCCAGAAACAGCAAGAAACCTATCCCCTGTCCCTCCCCTCTGGGCTGGCCACTGCAACGATTGGGCTCTAGAGCTCGGTAGAAACTGCTTCTTGGGGCGGTGATCAAGGCGGGGTCCACATGGGCCGCAGGGCACAGAGTGAACCTTGGGACAGCTGGCAACTTATGGATACCCTGATGCTTGGAATAGTGCTGACACGGAGGGGTGGTGACATGGTGACAAGGACATGTGGCAGGGCCTGGGTTCATTAGCTGCACTGAGTGACTTAACCTCCCCATGCCTCCATTTCCTCCTCAGTGAATCCATTAAACAGGCACCCTCCTCCGCCTGCCAAAGGGCTACTGTGAGCGTTAAATACTCAAGGTGCTCAGGACAGGGCTTGGCAGCAGGGTCCCTAAGGAGTCCTTTAAAAACCTTCCCTGAGGTGGATAATTTCATCACTGAAGTCACCGCCCAGCTCCTGAGTGACAAAGGTTTGGCCCAGGGTGACCTACCCCAAGCCTGTTTGATTTCCTCTATGTCGTGCTGAGTATTCCATGGCCTTTCCCCTTTCTTTAACTGTCCCCGGCCTCCCATCTGGGAAGCCAGAGCCCCCTCTTCAAGAGTTTGCCTTCTGGGAGTTCCCGTCATGGCTCAGCAAATCTGACTAGCATCTGTGAGGATGCAGGTTCGCTCCCTGGCCTTACTGTGTGGGTTAAGGATCGGGTGTTGCTGTGGCTGTGCTGTAGGCTGGCAGCTATAGCTCTGATTAGACCCCCAGCCTGGGAACCTCCATATGCCACAGGAGCAGCCCTTAAAAAAAAAAAAAAAAGTTTGCCTTCTGGACCCTGAGCCGTGGTCAGAGTATATTATTATACTAGCAATAATAATTACGCTCTCCTCTCTACTTCAGAGTTACCGGGTCTGTCTCTCTGTCACTCCCTCCTATTTTTACACATGAGAGGAAAATCCTGAATGTTTATGATTTATGACCATGTCTTTTCTTCCATAACGGCAGCATGCCGCAGGAGAGGACCGTAGGTCCAGGAGGCAGAGGACCCGGTCGTAACCCCAGCAGGCACACCTGCAGGAGCACTGCTGCCCACTGATAAAATGGGGGCGATGAACCACCATCCTAACACACTGGTTATGGGGCTGCTGCCAGTGTAATGAGCTTGTGCCATGAAATAAAAGGCATATGCACAGCATTACATTTCTGTGCTGACAGTCACCCTCGCTTGGTGCATTTCTAACCTGCCCGCCTTGGCACCTGTTCAGGAGCAGGGGTGGGGTGGCAGGATGGCATCTTGCTGGGGGACAGACAGAAAGCCATGGAAGCAGAAGCCCAGATCCTGTGCCAGGGGTCAGCATCTCAGAATACCTCTCTGGAAGCATCCTAGACCAGTAAATGACAGTGAACACGCAAGAAACTGGTGGTTAGGAAGCACTGTGAGACCCACCTGAACTTGGGGAAATTAAGTCTTCATTGAACCTTTCTTGGAAAAAAGAAAGAAACTACCTGTGGAGAAGCCATGCAGAGGAGCTGCATTATTCAGGAGCCGCTGAGGCAATCAGGATGGCGCCTGAGCTGGCATCTGTCTCTGCTCCCATTGGTGGTCTAGCCCTTCCTTCTGCTCCCACCCCCACCCCCCACCCATCTTTCCTGCTCACTAGCTCTTCTCTCCAGTAAAACCCTTGAATCTTTAATAAATTATAAACATGCTTTCTTGTCTGTCTACCGGCGCCAGATCTCAGTGTTGGCAGCCTTTCCCATTCCCCTGGTGCCCCTAATAGATCTTGCTGTTTGATTAATCTTTTAGACCCTCTCACAGAAAAGCCCACGCACGGTCTGAGCCGACTCTCCTCATGACCGCCTGTTTTAAGGATTTTTCCCAGCCCCCTGGTCTTGTTGCTGCCAGTGGCCAGGGCTCGTCCCTAAGTGGGGCTGTGGCCTCCCTGGGCTTGAAGGGGAGATGGCCCATGCCCTGGGCTTGGCCTGGCAGGGGGGCCCTTCCCAGCACCAGCCCCCACTGTGGGCTCCTGTGCCCTAGCCACAGTGAGGTCACAGTGGGGCACCAAGGACAAATACCATGTTAGAAGCCATGCAACCTGGACGTAGCTCGTCTCGGCCACTCGCCAGGCGTGTGACCCTGAGCAGGACTCTGAGCCTCAGTTATTTTCATCTGTGAAGTGAAGGTTCTCATGAGCTGTTGTGAGGGTCCAAGGAGACAAAAGATGAGTCAGGGCACCACAGGCTCTGGGAAGGGTAGGAAGGAAGATGCCTCGAAGGGCTGGGAGTGGGGATGCCTCTGCCTCCGAGCTATGCGGTACCTCCTTCCTGTGCATGTGGGAGTGGCTTGTGGGACTTCTGCCCCACAAGGAGAGCCCGCATCCTTTATCCTACAGGCACAGGAGGCTGGAGGGGGCTCCCAGGATGCCTTTTATGCCACCAAGTTCTGCCCAGTTTGGGAGGTTGGACTGGGTTGTCTTGAAGCCCCTTCCTTTCCTGAACTCTGAGTTTGTAGTTCAGTCCTAAGCACTGGGCGTTGCTGGAGGCTGGGTCACTGCATAGTCATCATAATAATAATTCTCACCACCGCTTCCTCGGCAGCTGTGAAACGCCAAGGGTTTTACCTGCCTTCCCTGCTGTCCTCATGAGCCTGAAAAGAAAGTGTTTGTTTCTCCTTTTAAAGGTGACAGTATTGAGGCTCAGAGAGGATAAAGGGCATGCCCAAGGGCACATAGCCAGTTTGCAGCAGATCCAGGACTCGCATCGGGTGCTTTCTCCCATACCGATGCTCCATTCTTGGCTCTATTCTCCTCCTCTTGCCACCCCGTACCCCTCACCTGCTATCAGACGGCGCAGGACCACTCACCAATGATGCCTTTCCAACCCGTGGAAGATCTGGCTCCAGTCAGCGTGAGGAAGAGCCTGCCGATCTGAACACAATATGAAAAATAATGATAGTTAATATTTGCCAAGCATCTATTATGACCTAACATAGTAATAATCTACAGGTTCAAAATTGTTGTCTCCACTTTCTAGATGAAGAAACTGAGGCTTAGAAAAGTAAATTTGGGTGTCCAGCCACCCAGGTGAGCCTCAGCTGCAGAATAGTCTTTGCAACATTCCATTCACATCAACCACGCTTATTGGATGTCAGCTACAATCAGAGCTTCTGATTACTGATGCCCTGGGAACCTTTAACAGGAAAGCCTTGGGCTCAAACCCTGTTTTACAATTGGGCAGACAGCAGCTGGGGGAGGCGGGTGGTTTGCCCCCTTCTCATAGTTGGTCCAGATGCCCAGGCCGATATTTTGTGAACTGCCTCACTTAGCACCCAGCCTGAGGGTCCAGAACCATGTCAGGACGGGGATGCTGTACCCCATTTCTGTCCATCCATCCCTGCGTCACCCTGTGAATCCAGTACCTCCTCCTCCATCTTCACCACCCCCCCCCGCGGAGTTCTGCCTCCCTCTGCTCCCCCAGCTGGATGCCTCCAAGACACAAAAAGTGGCCTCCATCCCCCAAACCTCTCTACGTATATAATTCCCAGTATCTGCTATACCAACTTGCCTCCAAATAACTTGCCTCACAAAAGCTGGGGTTTGGGATCCCATCACCTCCCAGGGTGAGGAATGGGATGCTGTCTCCAGTGCCCGGCCCGAGCCTGACCCTCAGTGCAGCCCTGGCAGTGCGGCCTCCCCAGTCTTCTCGTATGTCTTCTCTCCTCATCTCTGATGGAGACAGGAAGGTTCTGCTAAGCTCTCTGCTTTATCATTGTCCCACAAAGAGACATATGATTATGTTTCTGCTCCCCGACACCCCCCTCATTCTTTCTGAGGCTGACCATGCCTCTCCTCCTGGGTTTCTCCAAGCCCCTTCTTGCCTCCACCCCGCCACCATGGGCCCTGTGGCAAAAGGATTGAGCACCCCACCACCACCAAGTCCATCTTGATCAGCCACCTGCCATCTTCCTTCCCCACTGCTCCCAACTTAAGTCTGTATCTGAAGATTGGCAAGTCTAAGGCCTCTTCTTGCTGGTGACCATTTCAAGGCACTTTCCTTCCCCCTTTATAATTATTATTTAATGTACCACAACTCATTGCCAAACCTTAGTGGCTTAAAACAACAGAAATCATTGATTATCTTCACAGTCTCTGTGGGTCAGAGTTCAGAGCATCTTGGTGGGGTGGTTCTGGCTTGGAGCCAGTGGAGCTGCTGTCATCTGAAGGTTTGACTGGAGCTGGTGGACTCACTTCCAAGGTGGCTCATTCCTGTGGCTGGCAAGTTGGTGATGGCTGTGGGCAGAAGGCCTCAGTTCTTCCATACGTTGGCGTCTCTCCCCAGGGCTGCTTGAGCATCCTCATGGCCTGGCAGCTGGCTGCCCTCCAAGTGGTCAAGGCAAAGCCTGCTGTGCTTTTATGACTTAGCCGTAGAAGTCACACTCTGTCACTTCCATCAAATTCTATCAGTCACATAAGGTAGCCCTAATTTAGTGAAGGGTAGAACTATACAAGGCATGGGGACCAGTAGGTGAGAATCACTGGGGCCATCTGGGAGACTGGCCACCACACCTTTTATAGCCATAAAAGGCTAAATCATCAGTGGACTGAAGAATGCATTTCCTGAACTTCTTTCTCTCTTTCTCCATGAATGGGCATCTAGTATACTTAACTCTTGTTCTAGGACATGGAGATGGACAAGGGTCCTTCCCCAGAGGACTCTTAGTCCATCTTGCACAATGCCAGAAGAGAGATGTGTACAGATTTTGGGAACAAGGGACAGGCCATTACCTATCTTGGGGCGTATGGAACACCTTCACAGCAGAAGGGATATTTGCTCTGGGTCTTGAAGGATGAGTAGGAGTTCATCAGGTAGAGAAAAGAAGTCATAGAGCCGTGGCAGAAAGTTATGGTAGCATATGAAGCTGCAGTTGTGGAAGGTCTTGAAGGTTCTCATGGGGAGTTTGGTCTTTCTACATTAGGAGCCACTGAGGGCTTTGAGCCAGAGGAAGGCCTGGGCAGAGCTATGTGGTAGATGAGATGTGACTGGTAGGGGCAGGGGATGGAGGCAGGAGGACTCATCAGAGGCTACTGCAGGGATCCCCCAGAGGAGTAAAGCTGCTCTGACCTGGGCCCATGAGGACAAGAGAGGACCGGTGGATTCAAGGAGGTATATTGGTAGGTGGAGCTGACCTGATATAGTGAGAAGCCATCTCTGCGTGGGGAGCACAGGAAGTCCTGAAGGTCATGACATACCTTTGCACTGTCTCTTACCCTGGGGCCATCTTTTCCTAATTCTTAGTTCCTCATGGCTGACCCAACCCAGCCTGTATTCAGGCCCTGAGCACGACAGCCCTGCTCACTCTGCCTGAGTTCTATTACTTGGTGTTGCTTTTGCAGGAAAAAGTGTTCAGAATTATCAGGGAAGCCAAAGGGACATCAGGCCTGTTGGCCTAGGATTGAGGTTCTTAAGCGTTTCAGGCCACAGCCTTCATTGAGAATCTACTGAAACCCATGAACCATCTTCCCAGAAAAACAACAACAGATTTGCATAGACCAGTTTGCAAATGATTTCAGAGGGCTCCCTGTCCCCTGGAAGTCCACCCTGGGGTCTCTGTACCCCATATTTAAAAGCTTCAAGCCTAGGAAGAAGTTAGAAAATGAAGAGGGGAGGAGTTCCCTTCATGGCTCAGGGGTTAATGAATCCGACTAGGAACCATGAGGTTGAGGGTTCGATCCCTGGCCTTGCTCAGTGGGTTAAGGATCTGGCATTTCTGTGAGCTGTGGTGTAGGTCACAGACGTGGCTCAGATCCCACGTTGCTGTGGTTGTGGCAGAGGCCGGCAGCTACAGCTCCGATTTGACCCCTATCCTGGGAACCTCCATATGCCATGGATGCAGCCCTAGACAAGCCAAAAAGACAAAAAAAATTAATTAGAAAAAAGAAAATGAAGAGGGGAAAAGCTGGACTCACCAAACATCTGTTATTTACTTCGTCACTTAATACCCCTGAAAGAACGAGAAACAGGAGGAAGCCTTTACCCAGGGATTGCCCCTGGTCGCATCAGCCTCACTTGGTGGGTTTATTTCCATTATTACAGTAATTTTCATGCTGCGGGCTACAATTTTCACTTGCAGTGAGGTATTAAATTGAAATTACCTCAGATGTAATTGTCATACAAAATGATCCCGGGCCGGGGAAATGCATGCTTTCTCAAGATGAGGTTGCATGGCCTCTGCCGGGTTTTAGGGCTCTGTCTCTTTCAACAGGCCAGATTTCAGTGTCTGGCAGGGTCAGGGGTCAGCATGATGTGGTGGGCTGGAGCCTCTGGCCCAGACTACGGTGAGGCTTCCGCAGGCTGGGATGGACACAGACAGAGCCACAGAGCCCAAGACTTGGGGGGCGGGCTTGTGGGGCTCCTAGGAACCGCTGTGCCATAACACATTTATGTTCACTACATCCACTTAATTTGGTTCCATGCCCAATTTCCCCCAAGATATTGGGAGATCCCCCTCTAATCATTCTGGAAGCTTCCTTACCAGCTTCGAGCCAGGTGAGGCCCTGGGGTCTTACCCAGGGCTGTGCCACTGGCCTGGCCCCACCAGGCACCAGGTGTCTGTCCACCTCGGTGATGCCCTTGGTTCCAGCCCCGCAGATCGGCTTTGTCTCTAAAGGTCTTCTCATCCTGTGGCCTCTCCTTCCCCAGATGCACCCTGCTGGTGTACTGCGCAGACCTTCCTCCCACGAGCATCATCATCACCTTCCACAATGAGGCCCGCTCCACCCTGCTGAGAACCGTCCGCAGGTAAGAGCCTTCCTGCCCGTCAGCCCTCTGGTCCAGCGCTTGGCAAGCGTGTGTCTGCACGCAGGCTGACCGGTTCACGTGTTTCAAAGTACCTGCCAAGTGCTGTTCAGCACGCTCCACATGCAGCCACTGGTCATCCCTCCTCACACTCCTGTGAAGGTGCCTGTTATCCCATTTTGTAGGAGGAAAGATAGAGGCCCGAGGCACCAGGTTCCTTGTAGAAGGGCACTGAGAGGACTGGGTCCCAGAGCCCTTGCCCTTAACCACGGCACAGAGTGCCTCTAGAACCTGAGTTCTCATTTTCACAGCTAATGAGGGAGCGGGGGGGCCCTGAGGGGCTGAATGCATCCTCCATCCCCAGCATCAGGCCAGGATTAGAACTCAGGGCAGCCAAGGGCTGTCTATCCCAGCCTCTCACCACTTATCATACTTCCACTGGCACCCCTGGTGCAAATCAGGAATGGCCGGCGTTAGCTCATGTCCTCGCCCATGACCTGTGTTCCAGCCCCGCTCCCCCTCGGGCCTCTCCATCCGCCCTCAGCTCCAAGTCAGCACCATGCCCTTGCTCTGGTAGCTGCATCCTTGCTCTGTGTGGTTCTGCAGCCTGAATGGGTTTTTCAATATGAAGCGCCAGCCCTCAGCAGAGCTTGCCCTAGAACATAGGCAGGGCCCTGGAGTCTTGGCCTGGAGAGCCTCACCCCCTTCCCAGAGGAGCCCAGTTATTTTGGCTCCCGTTCCCCATGCTGTGCCCCTTCCTCTCCTCTGGAGCCCCTCTCCCTGTGGCTACCCTTCCTCTGACATCACCTGGCCCACCCCTCCTCACTCAGGTCCACAGCAGCACCAGCATCTTTGGTGGTGGTGGTGGAGCCAGCAGTCACTAAGCCCGCTGGCGTGCAGATGCGCCTCAACTTGTGCCCTTAGCCAGAGAGGTGGGAGGCCACCACTGTGCCCATTCTGCAGCTGAGGAAATGGAGACTTAGGGATACAAAGTCAAGGCCCACTGTTGCTCCACTTACAGTGGTGAAGCAGGGTTCCCACCCTTGTTCACTGACCTCATAGTTCTCAGCATCCCAAGGTTAGTCCAAGGTTAGTCCCAAGGTGGCCATCTGCATTCCTTGAGCAGGGCTTGGACCAGGATGTACTCAGTCATGCCCCCAGCAGAAGGTAGCACTGGCTCTGGGATGAAGTGCCAGAAGTCCCCCCACGTCCTGGGACATGCAGCCTGTTAGAACATGTCTGGATCAGGTGGTTGCCTGATTTTGCAGAGAACTAGGATTAAATGTGGGGGGGCAAGAGAGTACAACCAAGCAGGGCAAAACCTCTCATCACTTTCATCAACAGGCCATGCCTTCCTCTGTCATTCCTGCAGGGGCATGGCTGTAGGCAGGTGGGGACAGTCCAGGTGATGGGAGGGCCTCGGTGGGCTTCCCTGGAGAGTGGGCACAAGTCAGTGGTGCCACTTGCCACTCATGATGAGTGTCCATTGTGCAGGATCAGGGTGTCCCTTAGAAATGTGGAGAGAGACCAGCAGCCCAAACATGCAGTCTTCAGCCTGGCATTTCCTGCATCCTTGGGGTGGCTATCCACTGTCCAGGTGTCCTTGGCTGGCTGCTTCCTTCTGCCAGCTGATTGCCATGGCTGCCCTGCTTTCTGCATTCACCCCACAAGCTGCCTGATTTAAATTTGATTTCCCAACAAGCCTTCAGCTCTTGACAAGAAAGTGTCCTGCGTCACTGTCAGGCATCACCCTGAGTCTCCATGTGGACTAATAAAAGTGCCTTTCGGATTTGTAAACCGGTACAGGTGTGTGGAGGAGGTACAGGGCTCTGGCGTGGTTTGATTTATGATGTCCCTGGGTCTTCTCTGGTGAAAGAAAAAGGGAAGTTCTGGACCTGGCCGGCAAAGCAGGCAGACATGGAACAAAGGGAACTGAGGCTGAGGCCCCAGAACACAGCCCTGCCCTGCCATACAAGGTCACATGTGCGTGTCTGCCAGATGCTTCTGTGAGGACACTAGAGCATCCAAGAGAGACTCCTTGCCTTCCAGGCTGGCCTCTCCTCCTCCTTCAAGGAGTCTGCTGATGCCCTGCACCTCCAACTCCCCCAACTCCCTGCATACACACACACACACACACACACACTCACACACACACTCACTCCATCGGAGCCTTCCTCTGGGCTCCTTCTCTGCACATCTGTACTCTAGCACCTAATGCACTTCTCCCAGATGTAATTCGTGATGGACTTCTACCCGTTAAGACCTGTCTCTTACTCATGGCTTCCCTAACCTCCCTATGGCATAATAACCAGTCCTATGGCACAGAGCTCCTTTGGTTAATTCAGGTAAAGGACTGAGAACTGTGTCGGCCCACAGAGAGCCCTCCTCGAATCTGCCCAGCGAGCGAGAAAAGAGGTGCTTAAAAGGGCACCGCACCAGGAGTCTGAAGACCTGGGTCAAGGCCCCACCCGACCCGACCACTTCCCAGCCTTGTGACCTTGGATAGGTCATTAGCCACATCTGTAAAGACAGTGATAAAAGTCATGTTACAAGTTCTGTCACACATCCCACCAGAAGACATGACCCTGGGACATTTCGGGACATTCTAATATGGGGACCTCGGGCCCCCCAAGCTCTCCTTGCACTCTATTGATATTCTCAGGGGCACTACAGCTGCTGCCCTCAGACGCATCCCTTTCAGCTCTAGGACGTATTTCTCCTCTCTTCCTGCTGTTTCTCCATCGCTTTATAACAGTAATAATGATACATTATAATAACATTAACATGTTAAATGTATGCTGAGCTTTATGGTCCATGGAACACATTCCATCTCGCACTTGAGTTGGCTCCCCATTGGAGCCTGTGATGTCAGGGTGCCCTCATGAATGGAGGCCAAGGCCATGGAGTGGGCAGCACAGGAGCCAGGACTGGAGTTTCGGACATCCTGGGTGGGAGTGGGGGGCAGTGGGGGGGGAGCCCAGCACCTCTGTCCACTGAGGCTCTAAGGCCCTGCACTCTGGAAGGGGGCTTGGGCCCATCAACATCACACTTTTCAGAAGACCCCCATGAAGTGCGGGCCTGTACCCCAAACTCTGCAGGGTGCTTTCCTGGGAGAGCCTGGGCCCATTTTCCTGCCTCTTAGGAACTTAAGTGTGAGCCATGCCCCTCTCAGACTCAAGCGTGATCCATGAAAACAGCAGAATGAGGGCCCCAAGAGCCAGGTGTGACCAGATGGGTGTTAACACCAGCAGCGGGCAGCGTGGAAGTGACTTTTAGGGGTGGAGGCAAGGAAGACTACTTCTAGGAACTTCCATGGCCAAGTGTCAGGTGCCTTGGGGATCCAAATTTTCCTTCCACTCCCTATCCTATGGCACGAATATATAAATTATTAGCCACTGAGAGGAAATTGAATGAAGAGCACTTCCTATCCCCCCTTTGTCCGTGATGAAACGATCTTTTCTAAGATGTCTTTCATTTTTTTTTTTTTTTTTTTTTTGGCTGCCCTGAGGCACATGGAGTTCCTGGGCCAGGGATCAGAGATGCATTTGTGAACTATGTCGCAGCTGTGGCAACACTGGATTCCTAACCCACTGTGCTGGGCTGGGGATCGAACCTGCGTCCCTGCGCTCCAGAGACGCCTCCAATCCCATTGTGCCCCAGCAAGAACTCTGTCTTTTGTCTTTAAGTTTCTAGGATTCTGATGGCTTTGCTCTCAGGCTCTGGCAGGGGAAAGATGCCAGAGGAACAAGGAAGGGCAGAGTCCTCCCTCCCACCCAGTGCCTGGCCAGGCCCGGCCCCTGCCCAAGCTCCTGGGTTACAGGGGGCATGGGGCCCTCAGAGCCAGGCAGAGGCACAGTGGGGCCGGTGATGGGGGAGGGAGAGAAGGTCACAGCCTGGATGAGTTAGGGGGCTTTTCTCACTTCAGGACAGAGAAAAGCCCTGAAAGATGTTTCTCTTGACTGGTGTTGCCGGTCCCCATGTACACGTGTCACCTAGGGCCACCCCTTCCTTTTAGAGCCCCCTCTGGCCCCAGGGGCCTCCTGTGGGGGCTCTGGAGCAGGCACAGCTGACCAGTTTATATCTCGAGTCCCCTTGCCATGACTTTTTGTAATCATTTAGATTTAAAGGAGCAGTTCGTCAGGTTAAAGTGGTAAAAAATTAGACCCTGGGGTCAGATTTGCCTGGTCCGCCCTTTCCCAGCTGTGTGACCCCAGGTACCTCCTTCCTCTCTGCCTCAGCTTCCTTTTCTAAAAAACAAGGAATCCAGGTAATAACTTCCTCACATGATTGTGAGAGGCGGGAATGAGTTCAGGTAGGTAAAGGCCTTGGGACAGGTGACAGCAGGTGCCATGAGGCACCTCCAGCTTCGGTGGGAAGCAGGGATCTAAAGCTGTGGCTCTCAAGCTTGTGCAGACCCCAGAGTCACCTGGAGGGCTTGTTCAAACCTGGTTTCTTGGGTTCCATCCCCAGATATTCCAACTCTGTAGGTTAGAGTGGAACCCAAGAACTTGCATTTCTAACAAGTCCCCAGGTGACACTGATGCTGCTGGCTCCGGGATCCCACTTTTACGAACCAGTCTCATCACGATTATCGATCCCCAGATTCTGGGAGCAGCAGCTATGCGCCCAGCATGATGCTAAGCTCCTTTCCTGAGGCTCAGGAAGCTGCTCAGGGCTTCCTGAAACTCTCCGGCTAGCAAAGAGTGGATACACAGATAACAGCCTTGAACCCAAGTCCATGTGACTCTAGAACAACTAAACCGTACTGTCATCTGGCCTCAGGTCTTCATTCAACTGGTATTTATGGAGCGTCTGATAAGCGCTTCCTGCATGTAGCTCCGTGCAGTTCACAAAGCAATTTCAAATACGTTTCCTCATTTCATACACACAAAAGCCTGTGAAGTAGGTCAAGTATTAATATCGCCTGCCTTTACAAGGAAAATGTAATTACAGATGGAAATGAAGCCTGGGAGCTGCCCTGGCATCTTGTTCGGGATTGCACAGTAGTAGATGGTGGAGGCCACTGGGCCTCCCGCGCTGCTGTACCTGCTCCCTCCGGGGGCCTGGGGGGGGGGGGGCCCAGGGCTAGGGAGAAGGTGTAGACAGGCAGAAGGTGTAGACACTGCTGGCAGCCGCCCTCTGGCAGAGAGCAAGCCGTGGATGGGAGACTCGGTTCTAGGATCATTCCCAGGGCGAGTGTGACCTGATGTGCCCACGAGGCTCGAGCTCACGCCCCTGCAAGGCTGTGAAGGGAAAGGGCGTGGAACAGCCACTGCGGGGGTGGGGCACGATGCAAGGGAAGATTGGGCCCTAGAGGAAAGGGGGGGCTGTCTCTGCTGTGGAGGGGCTGGTGAGGTGTCCTGCCAGGAGCACTGGTGAGAGCAAAGGAGGGCGATGCCAACAGCCAGGGTCTGGGCAGCAGGGATGGGGGTGGGACATGCAGAGGCCAGGACCTGGGGTGCGGTGGCGGGGGGGACCATCTCCGCCAAGCCAGGTCCTCTGGGCTGGGCTTGACCTTCCTCCTTCTCTGGCCACCCCAGGTGCCCAGAGCACCCGCCCATCTCAGGCCCTCCTGGCCCCCAGCCACTTTTTCGGAGCCCCTGCCATCACTCCAATTGCTCTGTTTAGAGAAGCAAAAACCAGCCAGGTGTTACCAGGAAATGGTCTAATTACCACTTACTGCTGACGATTTCGCTCTTTTTTTTTTTTCCTTTTTTAAACCCTGGACATTTTTTATTCGCTAATCATCTCTCAGTTCAACCGGCGCAGAGCTGCACGCGATTTACCTTTTGATGTTCACAGAAGAGAACTCTTGAATTTCAAAGAGCCGACAAGGATTTCAGGGAATCGTGTGCAGAAGCTACAGCCGTAATCAAACCTCATTAGAGGGTATTCTTCCAGCAAGTTTTCCCTCTCTTTCTGCCTCCCTCGCCCCCTCCCTCCCTGATTGGAAGGCTGGTTGTTGTGTTTGGTGTGTTTTCTTTTGGATGATTGTGGCAAGGGTCCCCTCCCGCCACCTCCTGCCCTCCTTGTCCCACTTTCCAACAGCGGGCTCAGGGCCTAGGGTCAGGGTTCCTCTCTCCAGCTCATGCTAGTTGCCATGGTGAGAATTAAGGCTTCATAAATAAAGGTAGCTGCAGGCAAAGTTCTCCTGGGATGTCTCTGCATCCTGCTTAGAAAGGGCGACCCACCAGAAACAGGGCTCAGGTGCACACCTCTGACAGCACCCATCTAACCCCCCCTTCCCCACACGTGTGGGACTCTGAGTGTCCCACGGTGGGTGGTGTGGCCCAGGAATGTTTCTGAGGAACCACATGGTTTGGGGTGTTCAGGAGAAGCGGGATCCAGCTATATCAATCAGGCCCAAGACCCAGAATGAACACAAACTTAACCCTGCTCCATGGGAACAGATCCATAGCATAGGAGGAGAAAAGAAGCCAATTCAAAAGTCACTGCTAGAATTCCCACTGTGATGCAATGGGACTGGCGGCCTCTCTGCAGCACTAGGGCAAGGACACAAGTTGGATCCCCTGCCTGGCACAGTGGATTAAAGGATCCAGTGTTGCCATAGCTGTGGCTTAGGGCACAGCTGCAGCTTGGATCTGATCCCTGGCGCAGGAATTCCATATACCGTGGGGTGGCCAAAAATGAAAGAAAAAAAAATTCACTGCTGATGCACAAATCAGTAATAATTGGTATAACTTCTTATCACTTTTATCAGGAGACACAGTGCTAAATGCTTTAGAAGCATTTAATTCTTCTCTAATTCTCCTGGTGGCCCTGAGAAGAAAGTACTACTATTATTATCCCCATTTTACAGATGGGAATATTTTATTGCACAAAGCAGTAAATACTTAAATACTTAACCTGCCCAAGAATTCACAGCTTGTGGTAAGTAGCTCCTAGACCATGAATTTCTGGAAGGCAGAGCTCACCTCTCCCGCATTCCTCATCTCCCCAGGACCCAGCACATAGTGGGTGTGCTCTAACTATCCCTGGAAGGAATGGTCATGGGGCCAAGGCACAGGTGGACTCGGGCAATACAGAGAGTAACTTGAGGAGCCCCCCCTTCCAGCCCCCGCCCCGGGAGGCGGCCATCTAGAGGGCAGCAAAACCAGCCCTTGGAGCCGAGAGCCCTAGGAAGCTTCAGATACAGACAGCTGGGGGAATCCCAGAGGAGGGAGCAATTCATTCTCACCAAGCGGATTGGAAACCTATTAGAGAAGAAGTGGCATTGGAACTGCTCCTGGGGCAGAGGAGATGTATTTCATTTTGAAACGTCTGTTGTACCAAGTAGGATGTCTCCAGATAATGGGAAATGGGGCTGGCTCCAGATCGGGAGAGGCCTAGAGGATCCTGAGGAGAGCTTGGGTATGGAGAGGTGGTGAGGAGCCTTTTGTGTGGAAAGTCAGGCAATGAGAGATCAGAAACCTCACTCGGGGAGTTCCTGTGGTGGCTTAGCAAGTTAAGAACCCAATACAGTGTCTGTGAGGATGCAGGTTCAATCCCTGGCCTCGCTGAGTGGGTTTAGGATCTGGCGTTGTCATGAGCTGGGGTGTAGGTCACAGATGCCACTCAGGTCCAGTGTTACTGTGTCTGTGGTATAGGCCAGCAGCTGCAGCTCTGATTTGACCTCTAGCCTGGGAACCTCCATATATCTCAGGTGTGGCCCTAAAAAGCAAAAAAAAAAAAAAACTCACTCTGGAAGTTATAGGAGGACAGACTGGCAGGTCAAGCTACTGCAAAAAAACAAAAACAAAAACAAAAAACCAGGCAGAAGAGGATGAACCAGGATGGAGGTTTAAGAGGTAAAGATGCTTTGAGTGTTATTCTCCAGGAGAACCAGCATGTCTTGGTTATTGATGTGACGTGGGGTTTTGAGGAGAAGGGGGTCGTTGAGGATGGCTTCTGGATCTCTGTCTGCATGCTAGGTGGGTGGTGGCAGCGTTCACTAAGACAAAACCAAGTTCTATCCTAGAGGCCCACAGGTGAGCCGTGTGATGAGACAAGCTTCTTGGTTGCCCAGAGGTTTTGTTCTTCAAATGCAATGGTGTCCGGCTAAACCTTGAGGTGATACATATATTTGCCACTAGAAGTCATAGTGATCTTTGCTCTCTCCATCTCACAGCATATTAAACCGCACCCCTATGAATCTGATCCAGGAAATCATATTGGTGGATGACTTCAGCAATGACCGTAAGTGCTCTTGCCGTCCTGCACTGTGGACATGAAGGTCTGTTCCCAGCCCCCGTTTAACTGGCAGAGGCGAGCCCACGGGTTCTCTGGGGATGGAGGAAAGCCTAGATTTATAATAGGTAGGGGAGACAGTGAGTGCCCATGGGGGGCTCAAGAAGTCCATAAACCTTACATTTGAAAAACAATGTCTTGGGGAGTTACCATTGTGGCTTATTGGTAATGAACCCTACCAGTATCCATGAGGACATGAATTTGATCCCTGGCCTTGCTCAGTGGGTTAAGAACCTGGCATTGCTGTGAGCTGTGGTGTAGGTCACAGACGCAGCTCTGATTTGACCCGTAGCCTGGGAACTTCCATGTGCCTCGGGTGGGGCCCTTGTTAGAAAAGATAAGAAAAAAACAAAACATCTTGGGTTCTCTGTTGTGAGGATCTAACCAGGTCAATTTAGTAGATTCTTAATGGAGTCGGCGTGTGTGTGTGTGTGTGTGTGTGTGTATTTGTGTCACCGCCCCCAAGATATGTCCTTAGACACGAGAAGAGACCTCGCACTTTCAAAGGATGGACGCTGGGACCCCAAGCCCTGAAGCAGTGCCCATGACTAGAGATTCCTGACTCATATGCTCTGACCATCCACCAGCCTGAGCTAAAGCCACCTTCCTTCTTCCTTTCATTCCCACAGTGGGACTGGCGGAGGCAAGGAGAGGGCTCTGTCTTTAGGACATCCCGTTACCTGGCCGTGACACACTGAGCAGCTGCTTTCCAGTCTTCCACCGCTGGTCATGACTGTCTCCTAGGTGTCCCGTCCAAGAGCCTGAGTCCCACCCAAATTCACACTCCAAGTCCACTTTCCCTGAGAAAAACATGCAGGTGTTTTCAGACACCTGTGTGTTCCGTTTGACAGGTACAATCATCGTAGAAGCATTGTTACATTTCAGGTATTGGGTATTGGCTCCTCTTCTGAGAGCCGACATCCCAGCCTGGGTGCTGTTCTGGGTGGTCAGCTACATCCAGGCAGAACTGCCTTCTTCCAGTGATGAACCAGGGGAAGCAGGTGATGGCCAATGGGGACAGCTCCAAGTCCCAGGAGGGTGGAATCGATCCCCACCAGCCCAGCCTTGATGCTGGAAGCTAAGCATAGGAGCCACTTACCACCCTGGGGTCTGCTCTAGGGTGGCCAGGAACACATACCCCTGACACAGCCTCCAGCCTTGGGTGTATTGCATAGGCAGGTTGTGCACCAGATCCAAGGTCATCAGCTCTGACCTGAGTCTGAACCTCAGTGACCTGTCTCCCTTCCCTGGAGAGGAAAGGTTTGGGGGTGGCCTGGCCCTGAGGCTGGAGAAGGAAGTGCTGCTGGGTTCACTTAGAAGCAGAATGTCTCAGTGGTGAGAGCATGGCCTGGAGCCAACTGCCTGGCTTCCCATCCTAGACCTGGCACTTGCTAGCTATGTGCCTTGGGCAAATTATTAACCTCTATGGGCATCAGTTTCTTTGCCTATAAGATGGCAATGACAATAGCATATGTGGCTTCTATAAGGACTGAAATGTGTTAATACCCCTGAAGTGCTTAGAACAGTACCTGGCTCAGAGGAAGCCCCTGTGAGTCTTTGTGGTCACCCTGTAGAGTCCAGAGCCAAACAGAGAGGCTAAGGTTGATAAACCAGGGAAGCAAAATCAAAACTTATGGAGTTCAGAGTCAAGAATTGGTGAGCCAAAGGAGCGATGGGTCAGCAGGTGAGAGGACAGCAAGGTCCTTGCCCATCCTGTCACATTTCCCTGCCTTCGGAGAGTGGAACCACCCCTGTGTGATGGGATACACTGCGCGGGTCCCCTAGCCAAAAGGGGGAACTGAAACTCCGAAATCTATCCCATCCATTCTCTGGCCTCCCAGCAGCTCTTTCCTAAACCTGCTAGGGAACAGGACTCCTATCTCCTGTTTTGAATGATCTATAGAAAAGGAGAAATGTCCCCAGGTGACCACGCCAAGACTTCCCTTCTGGAAGCCTTCCAACAAGGACGCATGTGCACTGTGTGACTGAACTGCTCCAAAGAGGGCCCTTGGAGGCCACTTTGTATGACTGGGCCACTTGGTATACTGATAGCCGTGGTCACCCAGCCCCTTCCAAAGCCCATGCACACTCTGGCGTCAGGACAGGGCGCTGCGGGTAGGGGCGGGGATGGGAGGCGGGGCTGCCTCACCTACTGTGCTGGTGCACCTCCATCCTCGGGCGCTCAATCCATGTGACCTTTTGTCTTTGCAGCTGAGGACTGCAAACAACTCATCAAGCTGCCCAAGGTGAAATGCTTACGCAATAATGAGCGGCAAGGTAGGTCTGTGCTGCTGGGCGGGCCCAGGGGTGTGGGTATGTGCTGGGGGGTGTGCCATCGGCCAGTGGACCAACAATGGCACCCACTTGGCCGGTTGTCCCTACTGCAGGTCTGGTCCGGTCCCGGATCCGGGGTGCTGACGCTGCCCAGGGGACCACCCTGACTTTCCTTGACAGCCACTGTGAGGTGAACAGGGACTGGCTCCAGCCTCTCCTGCACAGGGTCAAAGAGGTGAGTGAGGCAGAGTCCGTGCCCCCCACTTTCTCAAGCTCATGCCTCACAGGCCCACAGTCCCTTGGGAGGTGGTTGGCGCAGACTGATGTCCCTTTTATAGATGAAGAAACTGAGGTGGGGGGCCCACCCACGGTCACACAGCAGGCAGTGTTGGACAAAACCCAGGATCTGTTCTTTGCATCACACTGTCACTGACAGCAGGCCTGCAGGTGGGCTGCCAACGGCTGATACGTGACACATGCAACTTCCTGGGCAAGAGAACTGCCCAGAACAATTTCACCCAGGCACTAGAAGATTCCAGAAAGGGAGCCCTGATGAGTGCCTTTGTGAAAACGAGGCAGCAGAATTAACCAGCCTCTGTCTTATCTCCAGCCATGTGTTACCTGCACCCAAAGGCCAAGGCAGGGGTCTAGATGCTAAGAGGCCTGAATTCCTTGCCTCTGTCTGCCTTTCAATTACTCTAGAATTCTGTCTATTTCTCCTCTCCGTGTCTCAGTTATTCCTCTTAAAAGTGAAAAAGAATTAAATTTTCCCATCAGTATGTTATAGTCCACAAAATCCACCTCCCCCCACCCCGATCTGCAGAAGATGTGTTTAGATGCCAGTGACTGTGATTCGCATTTATGCTGTTCATTTTCCCCGTGCGTTGCTGACTCCTGCAGCTGCTCTGTGAAGGGGTATGTTTTTAACATACCCATTTCACAGATGCGGACACATTCTCAGAGAGGATTCTGTCACTTGGGCTGATCCTCCCTAGCTGGTACCGCCCACACCTCAGTGTTGCCTTGACAACATCTTCCCTGCGCTGTGGTTATTTCCTCCTCTCCCTTTGAGGCGGCTCCTTGACTCCTACCTGCAAAACGTCAGTGTTCAGAGGATGAGAGAATTGAGGTGTGTGAACTGCTTAGAGTGCTAAGAAACCCTTGCCAGCTTTCTTCATCCAACGAACCTCGGTGGGCGTACAGAATTCTGACACACGAGCCTCGATGTTCAAACCCATCACGCAGCCATTTTCCCTGAGGTTGGAGGACTCCTCTGAGGGTCCGACGTAACCAGGTGAGGGTCTGCATTGAGAAATCATAGGTTTTGAGCAGACCGTCCCATTGAGGCACCCCTGACACTGGTGGCACCCCCACACCCTTCCCTCCTTTGTGCTCCACCTGCACACAGAGCAAGCCTTCCCAGACTAAGGCTCTAACTGGGCATCCCCACTGCTTCATTGCCCACCAAGCCCTTCCTGGCCCTGGAGGCCCTTCCCCTCCTCGCCACAAGCCCCTTGCCCTTTAGGGCCTCACCCACATGTCTCCTCCTCCTGGAAGCCTTTCCTGACTGCATGTCTGGCTTGGGATCACTCCCAGCAAGAATTGCCCATTTGGCCCCACAGTTTCCTTTTCTGGGTTTAGTTTTATGTCTCCCCTAATAGATTACATACCCAAGGGGGGCACCCATCACCTCCTTGTGGTTGTAAAGTAAGGCACTCAGTGTCTGCGAACAATAAAAGAAGAAACTAAATGCAGTGAGGACAGGATAAGGCTGGAATAGGAAAAAAAAAAAATGCGTTCATTTCCTGCCTCTAAGTTAAGTAACAGACATTTATCCAGCACCTATGTGGGGCAGAGTTTGGAGGGAGAGTTAGAATGGACCATGTAAAATGAATCTACACCCTGCTTTGTTCCCTACTCTAGAAGATCGTCCAACCCTATTGTTTAGGGGTTTGATGGAAGCTTCTTTACATAGGCATGGTTGATTAAATCATTGCCATTGGTGGTTGGGCTCAATCTCCAGGGTCTCTCCTCTCCTTGGGGTTGAGGGGCAAGTGGGAAGGAGACATAAGGGGGTTGGAGGTGGAGCTGAAGTTTCCAACCCTTTAATCACACAGTTGGTTCCTCTGGAAACTGGCCCCTTCCTTCAAGAATCACCTGATTCGTATAAACTCAGATAGAGTGAAAGAGGCTTATTCGGAGAAACAAAAGATGCTCCTGTCACCCCAATCACTCAGGAAACTCTGAGGGTTTCAGGAGGAACAAAGGACAAATATATATTTCTTATTATATCACAGCATCACAGTATATACCTCATTTTGTTCATCCACTCCTACACGCATGGACATTTGGGTTGTTTCTGCCTTTTTACTGTCGTGAATAATGATGTTGCAAACATTTGTGTACAAGGCTTCCTCTGAGTACCTGCTTTCCTTTCCGCGGGGTATTTACCAAGGAGTGGAATGGCTGGGTCCTGCGGTCATTTGGTGTTTGAGCTCTGGGAACCTCCAGGCTGACGGGTCCCTACAAGAAGTGTTAGAGGGTCTTGCATTCCTCAGGCAGTCTTGTTGAGCCCAGAGGCCCGTTCCATCCCCGTGTCTCTGAGTCCATCTCAGAAACCCTCATGGAAACACGCTCTCTTGTGCATCCCTGGCCAGCTTCGCCTCCACGGCCCTGGGAGTCAGGTAGCCCCAAGATTGAGCTCAGCCGCCAGAGGCAGCTCCCAATCCCCAACACTGTCTGACCTAAAGCTTTAGTAGCAGCAGATTGTGGAGACCAGCCCTGACTGTGGTCCCGCTCTGCCCCTGCAGAGTTTTCACCAGATTCCTGATGAAGACACAGTTCTGCTGAGACATCCCCTTCGGGACAGGGCGTGTGGGCGTGTGTCAGCCTGTGTTTCCACGTGTCTTTGTATGTGTCTCGTCTCAGAGGAACGCGTGATTTGATCTTCTGAGTGGAAGTGGAAATTTTAAGCTGTAATTGGAGTTTGGGATTTTCAAAAATAGAAAGAGATAAGAAAGAAGTTGGGCTCGGGCTGTCAGAAGCATCCTCAGCTGGTGTTTTCCACACGGAAAATCACCTCGATTTCCCTTCCTTCCCTTCAATTATGGGATGAGACTTGAAAGAAGTACTACGTTGTTGGGTTTTTTTTTAACAGAGGCTTCTCTCCCACCCCCCCACCTTATCTACATATTCCTTTAGTAGGAATAAAGATTTTAAGAAATTTCAATCCCTGTAGCATTTGGCAAATTGGTATAAATAATGGCTTACATTTGCTTCAAAGCCCTTTCACATGTTTTCCTCTCTTGTTCCTTCCAGAAGCCCTCTTAGGAAGGCAAGATCGCTTTGCAAATAATAATCCATCCTTGCTTCATAGATGAAGAAACAGAATCCCTCAGCATGTGCTGATTTGCTTAAGATCAGACATATTCTAGACGGCAGGATCAGAACAGGAACTCAGGTCTCTGCCCCTCCTGCTCCCCCTTCCCTCCCTCCAGGCCAACAGAGGTCCCACACTGTGGTCCTCTGTTCTCCTGTCCACCACCGCTCCTAGACATCAAAGTCTTAGTCATCTCTGTACCAACCACAGCCCCTAAACCATAGTAGGTGTTCCTTAATGCTGGTGGATGCAATGAGTGAATGCTTGGTCATCTCTAGGAGTTTTTTGTTTGTTTGTTTTGTTTTTTGTCTTTTGTCTTTTTAGGACTGCACCTGCGGCATATGGAGGTTCCTAGGCTAGGGGTCTAATTGGAGCTGCAGCTGCCGGCCTACACCACAACCACAGCAATGCCAGATCCGAGCCGCGGCTTCGACCTATACCACAGCTCACAGCAATGCCAGATCCTTAACCCACTGAGCGAGGTGAGGGATCAAACCCAAAAACCTCATGGTTCCTAGTTGGATTTGTTTCCACTGCACAATGCTGGGAACTCCTCTAGGAGTTTTTTGATGGCCCCTTCACAGGGTCATTTTAGTTATATGAATTGGTGGAGAAAGAAAGAGGTATGGCTGGAGGGATGATTGATGGCCATTGGCTCTCAGCAGGGGGCAGGGCTTCAGCTTGGATTTGGGAGGTGGGGCTGGGGTGTTATTCTGGATCTGCCGGGGATTCCACCAGCTGCCTGTTTGAACTTACCTGTGGACCAAGCCTTAAAGATAGAGCCACTGGGGGACACAGTCGGGGACCTGCGGTGGGTCTGGGCATCTTTATGGAGTCTATCCATCCCTGAGGCTACAGGAGGAAAGGCCGTCTTGCTCAGCTATAATCGATCCACCTGCTTTGCCTCCAGCCATTGACAGTGTCCTCAGAGGGAGTTAATAGCTGGCTTCTTTTAACCAACTGACCACCTGCAGGCCAGCAGGCTCCAGCCTGGGGCTGATGGATATAAAAGTGGAGCAGATATGACTCCAAGGGACACTCAGAGAGGTTTGTGTCCTGTCTTTGATGGGTCACATCTAAAGTCTTCTGCAGCCCCTTATTACAGTCTTGGCTCCACGTGGCACTTCCCCAAACAGCCCTCGCTCCCTCCTCCCTATCTGGCATCCATGACTCTGAGCCAAGCATCTGTTTCTGTCACAGAAGGACAGAAACCCTCATAACTTACAGGAGGGTACCCAGAGCCTCTCACGGCCCTGGAGGCAGAGCCCCCAGGGGCTTCTGGGGAGGCCTGTGGCCAAGGTAAGCCATCAGCATTTTGCTTTGCATATCAGTTTCCAAATATTGAGGAGATATTTTTTAAAAAGGATTGCAGTTTGGGGTTCCGAAGGCCACCCTTGGGTTCAATAATTCATAGAAGGACCCAGCACTTAGCAAAGATGCTACATGCATAGTTACCGTTAATTACCACAAAAGGATCTGGATTAAAATGCACAGTAGGGGGAGGTTATGTGGGGAGAGTTCCAGGCACAATCATCCAATTATCCCCTGCCAGGGCTGGTGTGCAGACAGTGCCTGCTTCCTCCAGCCAGGACAGGTGGCAATGTGCACAGAGTATTGCCAAACAGGAAGGCCCAGCAAGGCCTTGATGTCCAGGGATTTTAGTGGAGGTCAGTCGCATAGACCTGGGCTGACCACCACCATGGACTCCATGCCCCTCCAGAGGGCAAGTCGAATTGGTACCACATGGCCCAAGGCCCTCACCATGAATCTCATTGACTACCTGGTGTAGCCCCAGATTCCCAGGGAAACAGAGACACTTTTGTAGGCAGAACATGCCCAGGGCTTAGAAGGTACATCCCAGGAGTTGGAGGATGACCAGACATATCTTTGGGCAAGGGTGAATCCTTTACAGAGGTCTATGGCTGGACTTAGTGAAGCAGCAGAGGCCCCTAAGCTCAGCAAACAAAAGCAAAAAGACGTCCTCAGACTTGCAGAAGGTCAGGCCCTGAACGTCTGAGGACATTGCAGAGTTCAAGTCAGGAGACTGTTCTGGTGTGTGTCTGTGTAGGTACTGGTGTGCATGCCGGGTGGCTGGTGTGGCTGGTGTGGACAGTGCGCATTCAGTGTGTGCACAGACACGGACCCGCGATGCCTGTGGCCCCAGAACACTGTGGCAGCTGGGCAGGGGCTGCACTGACTGAGCAGGAAGCATCTGTGCACCTCCCAGAGGGAGAAGCAACGCATTGAAAATGAGCATCTCCTTCCAATTGGCTTCAGAGGCACCTTGTCACTGGCAGGATGAGTCACGTGCGGAGGCTGGGGGCCAAATTAAGTCTGTGAACGTAAAGGCGGGCACTCGGTGAATCTGAGCTTAAAATAAGAAGACAGCCTCATTTAGGGGAGACATTGAACCAGGAAATTAGATGGCTGCAATGAGAAACAGAAGTTCCTGCCTGTATTGACCAGGGGTGGTAGGTGCGGGGCCCTGGAAAAGTGGTCCTGCCTGGTTGGGCCAGGCCTGTTGGCGCTCCTTGGCTGCTGGATTCCCATTCGTTACCGAGTCTCCATGTTCGCAGCTCATTTATACAGCCCAGTTTCCCTTCCTGCATGCCGGTACAGGAGTGTTCACTCAGAATTAAAGAACATTTTAAAAAATATATGCCATGTCTTGACGTCCCCTCAGAACTGGGGAACTTCTCTTGCTAATGTTGAAACTCTCCCCTGGATGGCATTGATGCTTATAGAGCGAGTAGCCTGGGGGAGGCTGGGAAGCTAGATACAGGCTAGATGGTGGTCTTGGATGGCAGGCCTAGGAGTCTGGGCCTTATCTTCAAAGCGATTCAGGTTTTTAGCTGTGGACCTGCAGAGTAAGACTTGAAAGACAACTCTGTCAGCCACCTGTAGGACAAAAGGAAAAGGGGGGAGCAGGGGGTGGGGAGGTGCTGGGAGTCCATCACGGTGTATGCCAGGGGTGAGGGGTTAAAGGAAAGATGGGGTCCTTTCAGAAGAGCAGTTTTCATTAAACTTGGCAGGACTGATCCAGTTGATGGGGCAGAAGCGAAGCTTCTTAAGTTAGTGCTGGGGAGGAAAAGGATTGTGTGATGGTTCTGTGGACAGAAATAGGGACCAAAGGAAAGAAGCATGTCTGGGGAGAAGACGGTGATGCCCTGATGAAAGGGCATGTGATGTCCATGTGGAGGTGGCCGGTGGCATGGTGGATCCATCTGAGTCTGGAAGGGAGGAGTGGAGTCAGGGCCCAAGGTATAGATTTGAGTATCAGAGGAGACAGTGGAAGTTAGTTATCAACTTGCCCATGAACCATAGGCATCCAAAGAAACTATCGGGAAATTCCAAGAGGTTCCCACTCTCAGGATGTGGCTTTGCTTTCTGGAGCTGCAGGCTTGAGGCCACCTCCCTGGCTGACCGTGTCCTCTGTCCTGAGAGACCCATGACGGTGAAGGCCAACGGGAGCCCCCTTCTTCTTGATCTCCCTTGGCTCAATGCCCAGCCCACTCCAGCCAGCCTCCCCGTGTCCCCACCATGCCTGGATGGCCATCAAGAGGCGCCCAGGAGTAAAGGAAAGACTCTAAACCTTGTAGGCATCGTAGCTAGAGAGGTCAGTGTCCCATGCCCCCTTTTATAGCCAAGACTATTCTGATTCAGAGAGGAAAGTTCTAGGTCAAGCACTGAAAGCAGTCTCCCAGGGTGGGGCCCTACCCAGGCCCCCAGCTCCCAGCCTGGCCCCCCGACACCACCTCTGAGCATGCAGCCCCTTGTCTTATAGGACTACACGCGGGTCGTATGCCCTGTGATCGACATCATCCACCTGGACACCTTCGACTACATCGAGTCGGCCACGGAGCTCAGAGGGGGTGAGTGGGGCAGACCCTGGGGCCCAATAAGACCTCGTTTTCTCCTTGGCTGCTGCCAAGTGGGAAAGAAGTAAGGAAAAGTCTCTTAGTGGCTTGTCTGGAATATCCAGCCCTGCATCCTGTAATGTCATAGCCACTGTGGCCCTCATCACAGGGACCAAATGGAAGGGCCAGGGAGGGGGAAGGTCACTCCCAGCCCACAGGGCTCACTCTAGGGCCTGAGGATGTGGAAGAAGCAAGGCCCCCCCACCCTCCGGCTGTATGGGGCTCCAGCCTCTCCTCCAGCCCCACTGAAGTGCTGTCCCGGAGCCGAGTGCTGGCTCCCCAAGACCGATTTGGGGGGCTTCAGCCCCTCAAAGACCCCTGCTTTCTCCTCCTGAGACTCCTGGCCAAGGGCTACACTCCATGACTGCCCATCTTGTCCCCCTGGGTCCTACTGTTGGGCTGTCCGCTCTGACTGTTTATCCTCTGCCCTGTATTCCCCGCTCTACCAGCAGAGAAGCCTCAGGAAGGCAGTGGGGGTGGAGAAGGAGGAGGAAGCTGAGGAAGGGCAATTGCTGATCAGCCTGGGTGAGTCCTGTTATCCTGGGACCACCTGGGGACCTGGGTACGTTCTTGAGCTTCTAGTAAAGGGACAGGATGAACAAGCTCTGTGGGTCCCTCGGAGAGACCGCATCAACCACGTGGATACTGTGTTGTAGGCTTTGACTGGAGCCTCCACTTCCAATGGGAGCAGCTCACGCCAGAGCAGAAGGCTCGGCGCCTGGACCCCACTGAGCCCATTCGGTGAGTCAGGGAAAGGGTGGGTGGGCAGATTCGTTACCACTTGGTCCTTCCTGCTGTCACGTGGTGCAGGGAAGCAGTCCATGTTAGATGCTCACAGATTGGGCAGAAACCAAGAGGCCCCTTTGCCAGGCCAGTGCCATTTTGGCCCTTATTTTAGGAGGTTTTGTCCTCGCGGAGACTTCTGCTGAAGGGATGGGGCCTGGGGGAGGCCTGCGCTGAGGACTTGCCACCCACACATGTACCTTGATGTCCTTATGCTTCCTGCTAAACATTGGAGGGTCCCGGATGGGCTTATTTGAGCCTCTGACAAGAGAAAAGATGGTCCCTTAGCCCCCAGGTCTTAGATGTCAGGATTCAGCCCAGGAAGGTCGAGTCAGCCAGGGCTTTAAGTGGAGACTGGTGTCAAGGCATGGCCACTGCTATGTCCTACCAAACATGACTTCTGTGTCCCGTGCGAGAACACAACAGGGATGTCAGGTCTGGGCTGCTTGTGCAGTGCTATGATGGCTCTGTCCTGACCTACATTCTTTTTTTTTTTTTTTTTTTTTTTGTCTCTTGTCCTTTTAGGGCTGCACCCATGGCATATGGAGGTTCTCAGGCTAGGGATTGAATCAGAACTACAGCCGCCGGCCTACACCACAGCCACAGCAACTTGGGATCCAGGCCACATCTGCCACCTACACCATAGCTCATGGCAACACCAGATCCTTAACCCACTGAGTGAGGCCAGGGATCGAACCTGCATCCTCATGGTTCCTAGTTGGATTCGTTTCCACTGCCCCATGATGGAAACTTCCCCTGACCTACATTCTTGCTCCCAGCCCCTACCTGACCCACAGCACAGTGGCCAGATGGCCAGCTGGGGTTCAGGTCTATCTGAGCGGTTGGCGGAGAGGAGAGCGCAGAGGTCCACCAGAAGACTCAGTATCACCACATGTGTGGCCTCAATGTTCCTACCTAAGACTGGAGGCTACACAGGTCCCAGACCTGGTGGGAATTTCCAAGCTAGAGCTGGTCCACCTCTGGTGGAGCATCAGGAAGCCAGGAAGTGGAGAGAAGACTACCAGACTGAGGTTACCCCCATTGGGTATGCAATAATGCCCTGGCCTGTTCAGCAGCACCTGTGCATCAGGGGCCTGCCATGGAGTAAATGTTTGATCTTTTCATTGACCTAACTCAAGTCAAACTGAGACCCAGAGGGCCCTGAAGAGCTGAGGGGTGACCCTCAGACAGCCGTGGGGCTTGGGAGCCCTCTGCCCTAGGACCTCTGTCATGTCTCCCACCAGCCCCTCCTCTCTCCTCCACCCTTCATGATCTGGAGTGATACTGAGAGGGAACCTGGAGCCCATAACACCCCATGGAGTGCCCTTCATTTCTCCAGGGAAGGCAGAGCCTTCTCCCCTCCCCTCAAGGGGCCATGCTGCACCCACCAGTGGCCTGCCAAGGGAGTGCACCGAGTCACGGAAGGAGGTTGTGGTGCTGCAGTGGCCTCTGGCTTTCCCTCCTCTGTCCTGGGGTGGAGTTCTCAGGTTCCACCTGTGGGAATATCTCTGCTCCGAGGACAAGTGATTCCCAGATTGGGCCAGTTCTCAGGGGACAGTAGGGAGACCGAACTTCTGATCTTCCCTGCATCTACTAACTGCATGACATAGAAGAAAATCCTCTTTGCCCTCTGGACCCACTAAATGAGGGGCCAGGTCCTCGAGAGTCCCCACACCCCCACCCCTACCCCAGCCATTGATTCTTACAGACACACCTACTTATGCTTATCTGGTGGCCTGGCTGGATGGTGCAGTGCTTTCCTTTTCAAGTGGCTTCTCTGGAATCTTTCTCAGCAGTCAAGGGGAGGGGAGTTTGGAATGGGACTCCCCTCCACAAAAAAAAAGGATGGGAATGGAGATGAGGGTGTGTCCATTTACTAGGGCTGCTGCAACATAGCACCAGAGGCTGCGTGGCCTAAGCCACAGAGATGTGCCATCTCCAGCCCTGAAGGCTGGAAGTCCAAGATCAAGGTGTTGGCAGGGTTGGTTCTTCCTGAGGGCTGTACCACACCCCTCTCCTTGGTTTGCAGAGGGTCATCTCCTGGCATCTTCTCTTTCTGCATGGTTGTTTCTGTGACTAAATGTCCGCTTTTTATAAGGACACCAGTCCTATGACAAGGACCCACTCTAATGACCTCATTTTAGCCTGATCACCTCGGTAAAGACCTTCCTCCAAATACGGTCACATTCTGAGGTACTAGGGGTTAGGACCCCAACATATTTTTCAGGGGCCGTAACTCAGTCTGTAACAGAGGGGGAGAGAGGGGCAAAGGGAGAAGGAGGCCCGTCTCAGGAAAGGGATGTGCTGTTCACAGGTGCCGCCTCAGCCCCTCTTCTCTACTGGGTCAGTGGTCCATTGTCCTACTCCCCAGTGGTGGGGCTCCCAGGAAAGCCCCGCAAGGCAGGGCCTGGGGAGAGGTGGGGGGAGGGTCCCCAGGCCGGCAGAACAGCTGGGGTTCTGGGTAGAGAGGTGTGCAATGAGCAGATTAGCCTGTGAGCCAGGTCAGGAGACTCACACTCAAAGGGAGAAGCCCTGGAGCACGTTCCTATTTGAGGTAAGCGAGCAATGTATGAACAGAAGTGGGAAGAATGTGGCCTTGAGGTCAGGACCACCAGGGCACAAGAACATGAGAGGGGTCCCCCTCCTGGGACTGACCCTCCCTGTTTTCCTTCCAAATGCACAGGACTCCAATCATAGCTGGAGGGCTCTTCGTGATGGACAAATCCTGGTTTGACTACCTGGGGAAATACGACACGGACATGGACATCTGGGGTGGAGAGAACTTTGGTGAGTTGCTGGACTGGGGTCGGGGGTCTCCATGTCCTTGGACCACATGTGCCTGGGATGAGGGCAGGGAGTTGGGGGGCAGGTCACTTCTTTGGGGGAAGGCCACGTGGGGCGCCAGAGGAGTGGTTGCTGGGAGGGCCGAGGTAAGGAGAGGATTTCTCTATGGGACCGCATGGATGCTGAGGACCAGAGAAGCAAGCCCAGATGGACTGTTAGGGAAGGGAGCTGCAAAATCCAGAAAGACCAAGGAGGAGCCAAGTCCAGGGGCTGGAGACAGGCTTGAGCTAGCAGGATGGAACTTGGGAATTTGGAGTTGGAAGGAAATTGGGGATAAAAAGGAGGAGGAGGAGAAGGATGGATAGCAACACCATTAACATCTGGATCCCATCTGTTGGCTGCGCTAGGTGTATAGCCCTCAGCACTGGGTTAAGGAGGAGGGTCTGGGTGACTGCTCCAGAAACCCTGGGGGTGTCTTGCCCTTATCTCTTAGTGCAGAGAAAACAGTGGGGATGGACAGGCTGGGTTACAGCATGAAGATCTGTGCCAGCAGCCAGCCAGGTGTGGTCAGGGAGTGTAGGGCTGCCATGTGCAGATACAGGAGAAAGTACAGTCAGAGATCCAATCCATCCAGCTGATGACACTGACCCTTCAGTTTCCCCATGTGTTCAAAGTGTAAAACAGCAATGCTTCTTGAGGTTGTTGTGGAAATCTGCTCAGGTAAGTCTAAAAGTTCAGGCACCATATAGGCACAATCAGTGTTTGTGACCTTTCCTCCCCTCCAGCAGGTGGGACCTAGGAGATGATTAGCATATAAACCGTACCGCGAAGGCAGGAGTTTGGTCTGTTTGTTCACATCTCTCTCCCATGCCCAATGTGGTGCCTTCCTCAAAGGAGGCTTCAGTAACGATTTGTTGAATAACCCCCAGGGGAGGAAGAGGAGGAGAGCAGAGTGCCGGAGCCCCTTCCCCTCTCTGGACACCGGGGAGTGTGTTTGGCACGGGCTGCCCCAGCAGCTGTGCAGGCCAGGAGAATGATCCACGGGGCTCGTCCTGGCATTTAGCAGTAATCCTGCACATTGTCCTCTGCCATTGTTTTCTCCTGTCCCTGCCTCCAGGATGTTTTATGGCTTTCTTCCTCAGTCACTAAGAGTTATTTCTTGGAAATTTATGGCTGTTGGCCTGACCCACAGCATCTGTTCTCCTAAACTGGGCAGTGTAGAGAAATCCATCACAAAAGCCCGTCTCCTGCCATATGGGGGCCAGATTGGAAGCTCAGCAAACAAAGCAGAGAAGCTTACTGCCCATAAACCAAACCAAATCCCCTACCTGGGACTCAGTCCTGGGATGCAATGGGGGCCTTTGGGGTGGGGTTTTCGGTGACAAAATTGTGTTAATCAACTGTAAAAATTTTAAAAAGTAAGTGAGGAATATTGGAGGGTCCCATGATGAAGATGAGGGGTTTGGTGACTAACACAGATAGAGTTGCCTTTGATGTATATGTTCTCTCTGCAACAGCCCAGGAGAACTTGGAGCCAGGTACACCCTAGTATTCTCAATGGGAATGGATCTCTCTCTTCCTGGGAAGAATCCATCATATGTCCTGATGATCACACTGATTCTCATGATTCTTCATGATGTGCGGCTAGCCTTTCCTCCTGTCCGTTGAATCCCTTCTGCAGCCCTTTTGATAGACAGCCAATTTCTGCCCGAATGCTACCTATGATGATGCGTTTGCTGCTTCACAGTTCGGCACGTTCTGTTGTTGAGAATTTTTGTGGCTAACTGTTAGAAAATTCTTCTATTCGAAGCCCAGCTTCCATCTCGCTGGCCTCTTGACCCACACAAAGTGCGTATGAGCCTCCTTCCCCATGGCAGCCACGTGCAGATACAGGCAGCACGTTTTTGATGATGTCGCATTCTGGTCCAGCTTACTGATCCTTCTCTTTATGGCCACGTCTGATCACATCAAGGGTTGATCTCCTCTGGTCGGCTTCCCAGTCGTTTGACATTAACAAATGCTGGTTGGGACAGGGGAGTGGGGAGGGGCTTCTGGGGAGGTATGGGAGAGACATTTTACAATCCGTCATGAAATGTTTTAAACTACAAAAAAACCCCACTGCAGACAGCTGTCACAGGAAACACTCTTTTCTCCACTTTCAACATTCCATCATGCTATAGCCAGCTCCCAGCACTTAGCCATTTCTGGATTTTTTTTCCCCAGCAGTTTTATATGCCAGAAAATGCAGTGCTTTCTTAAATAATCAAGATATACTTGATTTACAATGTCATGTTAGTTTCAGATGTATAGCAAAGTGATTCTGTTACATATGTGTGTGTGTTCTTTTTCAGATTACTTTCTATTATAGGTTGTTATAAGCTATTGAACGTATGTCCCTGTGTTACATATAATAGGTCCTTGTTGGTCATCTATTTTATATATAGTAGTATGTATCTATTAATCCAAAACTCCTAATTTATCCCTCCACCCCCCACTTTCCCCTTTGGTAACCATAAGTTTGTTTTTTATGTCTGTGAGTCTGTTTTATAAATAAGTTCATTTGTATAAAATTTTTAGATTCCACATGTAAGTGATATCATGTATTTATCTTTCTGTGTCTGACTTCTCTTAGTATGAGAATCTCTAAGTCCATCCATGTTTCCGCAAATGGCATTATTTCATTCTTCTTTATAGCTAAGTAATACTCTATTGTATATATGTATCACATCTCCATCCATTCATCTTTCACTGGAAATTTAGGTTGCTTCCATGTCTTGGCTATTGCAAATAGTGCTGCTGTGAATATTGGGGTGCATGTATCTTTTCAAATTAGAGTTTTTGTCTTTTCCAGATAGATGCCCAGGAGTGGGATTGCTGGACCGTAACTCTATTTTTATTTTTTTAAGGAACCTCTGTACTGTTTTCCATAGTGGCTGCACCAATAGTGTAGGAGGGTTCCCTTTTCTCCACACCCTATCCAGCATTTATAGACTGGAGACTTTTTGTAGACTTTCTGATGACGGTCATTTTGACTGGTCTGAGGGGATGTCTCACTGTAATTTGTTTTTTTGTTTTTTGTTTTCTTTTTTTGGCTGTCCTGTGGCATATGGAGTTCCTGGGCCAGGGATAAGATCTGAGCCACAGTCATGACCTAAGCCTCAGCTGTGGCAACACTGGATCCTTAACCCTTTGTGCAGGCTGGGGATCAAACCTTCATCCCAGCTTTCCCAAGACAGTGCCAAACCTGTTGTGCCACAGTAGGAACTCCTCTCACTGTAGTTTTGATTTGTGTTTCTCTAATAGTTATCAGTGTTGAACATCTTTTCATGTGCCTATTGGCCATCTATATGTCTTCTTGAAGAAATATCTATTTAGGTCTTCTTCCCATTTTGTTGATTAGATCGTTTGCTTTTTTTGATATTGAGCTGTATGAGTTGTTTGTCTATTTTGGAAATTAAGCCCTTGTTGGTTGAATCATTTGAAAATGTTTTCTTCTTTTCCACAGGTTGTATTTTCATATTGGTTATGGTTGCCTTTGCTGTGCAAAAGCTTCTAGGTTTATTTAGTTCCCTTTGTTTGTGTTCGCTTTTATTTATTTTGCCTTGGGATACTGACCTAGGAAAACATTGCTACGATTTATGTAAGAGAAGTCTTCATCTGTGTTCTCTTCTAAGAGTTAATGTCTTATGTTTAAGTCTTTAAGACATTTTGAGTTTATTTTTGTGTATAATGTGAGGGTGTGTTCTAACTTCATTGATTTACATGCAGTGGTCCAGTTTTCCCAGAACCACTTGCTGAAGAGACTGTCTTTTTGCCATTGTATATTCTTGCCTCCTTTGTTGAAGATTAACTCATTGTAGGTATCTGGGTTTATTTCTAGGCTTTCTATTCTGCTCCATTGATTTTCATGTCTGTTTTTGTGCCAATACCACACTGTTTTAATTACTGTGGTTTTATAGTATCGTCTGAAGTCTGGGAAGGTTATGCCTCCAGCTTTGTTCTTTTTCCCCAGAATTGCTGCAATTCTGGGTCTTTTGTGGTTGCATATAAATTTTAGGATTATTTGTTCTAGTTCTGTGAAAAATGTCATGGGCAATTTGCTAGTGATCACATTAAATCTATAGACTGCTTTGGGTGGTATGGCCATTTTAGCAATATTAATTCTTCCAATCAAAGAGCATGGAATATCTTTCCATTTTTTTTTAATCATCTTCAGTTTCTTTTATTAGCGTTCTGTAGTTCTTAGTGGACACCTTTCACCTCCTTGGTCAGGCTTATTCCTAGGCATTTTATTTTGCAGTGTTTTGTCAGTGGTGGCTCTATCATGTGGACAGTGTCAGTTCTGCGAGGGAGGTTCACTAAGGACCTGGGTACATGAAGGTGGGCATTTGGAAAATACCACATGGATGATGATTGGGGCTTTGGAGAATGATGTTTCAGCTGCAAAGGACAGGTGGTGCTGAGTGGGGAAGGAAATTTCAGAGGAACGGATTGCTGGCTCCAGGGTATGGCAAGAGGGACCCTTGTTCCAAGTCCTGAAGACCCTCTCCCCTCAGCATCACTCAAGAAGTCCCCCTCTTACTCTTCTAGATGGTTCTCACCTCTTCTCTGCTCCTCTCAAATCCATCCTCCAGGCTCCTGCCGAAGTGCTCTCTGAAATGTAAATCTCTCCCACCTTCCTGGTGCTAGCAACCCCCATGGCTCCTTCTTGACCTAAGGATGAGGCCCACATGCCTCAGCTGGGCCCCTCTTTGGCCTCGCCATGTCCCCAGCCTTCAGTCCAGAGGCACTGACAGACCTTCCTACACTGCCTGGATGTGCACAGCCATCTGAAAAGACCTAGCCTCCATTCTCAGCTGAGCACTGAATGGCTGCAGATCACAGCTCTAGGCCTGCCTCGCCTCCCCCAGGACTAGAACACCCTTCATGCCCACCCTCTGCCCTCTCCCCTCAGCGCCACCCCCCACCCCTGGCTCAGGGCTCTCTGGTGTGCTTGTCTGATTTTGCTTCCATGCCCGCTACCCCAAGCAAGCCAAGAACATTCATCCAACTTCTCAACCTCGAGGCCTGGACCAGTGGACACTGCTGGCTGTATGCGTATTCAAAGTGGGATACTGACTGGGAAGGGGGTTCAGGGAGGCAAGGACCCCAAGTACACAATCTCTGGGGCTCTGTTTAAAATCACTCTCCATGCATTAAATGGGGAATAACAACAGCAAGTACAGACGTATTTCCTTTCCCAGGACATGGGATTGCTGTGTGCTCAGATGTGGTTGCCTTTGCTGCGTTGACTTTATTTCACAGCCACAAGGCCATGAGGATATTGGAGGAGGCTCTGGCCAGGTGACCGGAACCATCCTCAGCAGGGTGCTGCCCTTCCTACCCTATCTCACTTTCATCTGCTGACAGAGAAAGCCCACCACACTCTGGCGCAGCCCCACCCTGGTGCCATCACTCCCACAAAGTGTTTCTAAGAGGAGCTGAATGGTGTTGATAATGATATCTGCAGTTTAGCATAGGAGCAGGCTTTAGAGAAATGTGGCTTTTAGCCTTTTATTTTCCACAAGTCGTTTTGCATTAAAATTAGATGTTTAAACTCCAATTTCCATAACATAGGATACATGGAATATATCTAATACATCTACTCACTATAGCTTTTGGTCTTTAGACATGAAAGGAACCTATTAAGAAGTAAGTGTGTGTGTGTGTGTGTGCGCGCGCGCACGTGCGTGCACAGGTGGTTGGGTAACGACTGTGTATTTCCAAAATAGAAGTCTTAGCACATATATGAAGGGTGGTTATGCTGGTTTTAAAATGGGGGTTTCCAAAGCATAGCAGGCACAAAAGACAATGTTGAGAGAAGAGAGTTGAGGTGGTCCCCGAGCAGAGCCACCACCTCCATCTCTCATCCCCAGCACATAGTCAGGGACATCGGGCTGTGTCAGGAGTGGTAGACACACATATGTGTGTCAACAGGGGCTGTAGAACCAGATAGGCCTACTACCAGTTCATCACTGGCTGTGTGTCCTTGAGAAAGTGACTTTACCTCACCAAGCCTGTTTCTAAGTCATTAGAGTGGAGACAGTGATTTCATGTTAGGGGAAGGACCTCCCCCCAAATATATCAACACCCTAAACCCTGTGTTAAAGAAAACAGTTTTCTGTGCTCACTTCAGCAGCATATATACTAAAAAGTAGAATGATACAGAGAAGATGAGCATGGCCCCTGAACATGGATGACACGCAAATGTGTGAAGTGTTCTAAATTTTAAAAAAGAGAGAGTGGGAGTTCCCTTCGTGGCTCAGTGATTAACAAATCCGACTAGGAACCATGAGGTTGCAGGTTCCATCCCTGGCCTTCCTCAGTGGGTTAAGGATCCACCATTGCCGTGAGCTGTGGTGTAGGTTGCAGACGCAGCTCGGATCCCGCATTGCTGTGGCTGTGGTGTAGGCTGGCAGAAACAGCTTCGATTAGACCCCTAGCCTGGGAACCTTCATATGCTGCTGGTGCAGCCCTAAAAAAAAAGACAAACAAAAAAAAAAAAAAAAGGAGAGAGAGGAAAAGAAAAAAATCAAATGACACTTGTTAAAATGGTAAGAAAGACTTTCTCAGGATTGTCACAATAGGCATCAAGACTATCACAATGGTGGGGGATGGGACTCAGCTCCAAATACAACAAGAACAAGTGGGGATTTTGAACCAAGAGCAGGTGGGAGTTTGTGGATGGAAATCACTAAGAGGGGACCTCAAGACTGGGGGATCTTGTGACACTGACCAAAGTGTTCTCACCAAGGTGACAAGATACCAGGGCTGGGGGATTCTCTCTAAACCGGCTTAGCAGGATTCTTGCTAAAAACTGGGGATGCAGGCCTGACAAGGGCAGGGGTCAAGGTGCAGGCCTGGTCAGGAGCAGAGCCAGAGGAGCCTGAGTAAAGTTTGGTCACAGAGAGCATCTTGTCACCTAGAACCTGTCAGGAGGTGACCTTACCTGGCACAAAGGAGTTTGCAGATGTAAAGCTACTGAATGTGAAGCTGGGAGAGTAACCTGCATTATCCAGATGGGCCCAGTCTAATCATGTGGGCCCTTGACAGCAGAGAACTTTCTCCAGCTGGAGTCAGAAGGGATGGAGCAGAAGTCAGAGATTCGCAGCCTGGGGGTGGTGGGAGGGGACGGGACTGGTGGCTGCTGGTTTGGAGATGCAGAAGGGGCAGCATGGAAGTAGCAGGAAGGCTCCTGACCCACAGATGGCCAGGAAAAGGGAACATCAGCTGGACACTGCAAAGAACTGGGTTCTGCAAACAACCAGAATGAACTTGAAAGTTTCAGCACCTCTAGAAAGGAAACTGATTCTGCTGACATCTTGATTTTGGCTTTGGGAGACCCTCAACAGAGGGCTCAACCAAACCCACCACACTTGGTGTGGTCATTTGTTACGCTGCAGTAGAAACACTCCCACCCCAGGGCGGCTGTGAAGATGCATGAGGCTCAGGCAGTGGTTCTGCCTCCCCTTCAGGCTGCATGTGAGCAGGTTTGTCAGAGGAGCACTGTGTTGGATCCCCAGGAACAGTGGATCCCTCCTGCTTTCTCTTTCGGCCTCATCCTTTCCAGGTTCAGAGGCTCAAGAGGAGAGATGTGGCCTTATCTGGGAAGAGCATCCAAGCCTGATGAACAGTCATCTTTTCACTGCAGGCGGAGCCTGTGGTTACTGCCTATTTGGAAGGCGGGGGCCTGGATGCAGCCTCGATTGGCCCAGACGGTGTGACGCACAGGTTCCTCACTGGTTTACTCTGCCTGTGGGTCAGTACGATTGTCTTTAATCAAGTCCACGTACTCATTAAAAAAATAATACAGAGCTTTCTGGCTCAGGAGACCCTGAGAACATAAAGGTTATTGAAAGCAAAGGGCCCTGTCTCCCCATTTTCACGTGTGGACTTAGGAGTAACCCTAGCCGGGTGAGTGGCTGTCTCTGCCCGTCACTGTCCACACCCATCCCTTTGTCTTCAGTAGATCTCACCTTGGCCAGAGGTAGAGTGGATGATGCTGTGTAGACAAACATTAGATATAGGTGTCTATTTACAGTCCATGAGGCTCATTTGAAACAGGCCTGCTGCCTTCACTGGAGTCCATGTCTAATGCTCTCTTTGCTTTCCAACCTTGACCTGTGTGGCCAAGGAGGGGACTGTGAATAGCTGTGACTTTTTTGTGGTGGGGAAGCTGTCCTTTCTCCCCTGAATTCCTGTCTACCATCAGGACTTGTCATGTAGACATTGGTTCTGCTGAAGGTTGAGGGCTTATGAGCCCAGGTAGATGGGATGATGAGGAGACGGAAGGAAAGAGTAGTTCGATCCCTAGCCCGGGAACGTCCTTAGGCCACAAGTGCAGCTGTAAAAAAAAAAAGAAAGGAAGAAAGAAAAAAAGAAAGAAAGAAATGCTGAGATAGAGTGCAGAGGGGCATTTTATTCCCAAATATTAATCTAAAATTTGAAGAAAATCAGGATGGAAACAGCACCCCCAATGAGGCAGAATAATTACACATCTCCCGGCCTGGAATTCACAGCACACTTGGGTCTGCGCAACATTGATCATGAGGAAGATTGCGGGGGCACTGACTCAGTGAGAACCCCCCACAGACACCCCTCCTCCCCCTTTTGCTCCTTCACTTCAGAAAGTGATGACTTTGCAGGAGCTGCAGAAGGTCTGGGCTGTCCCTAGAGGCCCTGGTGCCTCCTGCTGCCCCAGGGGCCTCGGGTTCACAAGACGTTCCCAGAGGCCTCAGCACCAATCTGTGCATCACTGGGCCTGGCTCGCAGTCCTGGGAGGATACGGGTCATTATTCCAAAGTCAGTGGGGTGGCTAAAGGTAGGACAACTGTATTGGTTTTAAATATTGTGCACTATGGTACCTGGAAGTCATGACGCTGATCTGAACACTCCGGGCTTCCTCGCCAGGTGACCTCGACTCTGGCTACAGAACAGCAGGGCACATGTCTCAGAGCATTTTGGTTACAAAGATACAGACTCTAGAACAGAGAAGCTGTTCCTGCCTCTCAGGCTGCAGGGCAGCATCGGCTGGCCGGAGGGAGAGCTGAGACACAGTTGTCTGGAGTGGATAAAGGAGTAGGTGGGACGGCGATGTGACTGCTGGTTATGGCTTTGTCTCTCTTGTTAGGCTGTGAGTGCCCTGAAGTCAGTATCTTTGCCTCCACAGCCTTATTACCTTATGGTGGGTGTTCAGCACGGGGGATGGGGGTGTTGGCGGGGGGAATCAGGGCAAGGCAGGAGTTCTGGAGCTGGGGAGATGTACTTCCGATCCCAGCTACCTGCTCTCCCTTGTCCTCTCCTGGCTACTTCTGCATCAGCTGATAACATCCTCCACCATGAGCGGGGTTGTTAGCATGGCTAATATGTCCGAGAGAGGCCAAAAGAAAGCCCAGCCCAGTCAATGAACGGAGATCCTCTGAAACTTTAAAGCACAGATGCAGGGACTCGAGAAAAGGCTGGTTTTAGAGGCGGAGGAGAGGAGGCAGGCTGCCGAGGGCTGTGAGAGCTGATCACGAAGATGTACTGCCTCGGAGGGATCCAGGGCTCCTCCGCAGAGCATCAGGCAGCCAGGAAGTTGGTGGTGGAGCCCAGAGTCGAGCTGGGCTGGGGGGATGGGGGTGAGCCCTCCGCATCAAGTGAATGCTGGGTTCAGGTGAGGAAGCAGTGTCAGCAAGACTCTCGGAGACAGAGCCTGGGGGTGAAAAAGGTTGGGACCCCAGAAGGGAGGTGGAGAAGGACCAGGGTTGGGGACAGGACTTTCCGAGGTGCTGTCTGTGCATGACGGTGGCAGAGGGGAGGGGGCCAATAGGTTCAGAGAGAATCAAGAGGCTGGGTGAAGGAGGCACAGGGAGAGAAACAGGTTTAAGGAGCTGTGGCGGGGAGGGGACACTGAGGCACAGGTTGAAGGGACTGGCTTTGCCAGTGAGGAGGGACATATGTCTCATTTGAATACATACAAGGAAGAGACCAGAGCCGAAACACGCATCCATTTGGGAGAAAGCTGGCACAAAATTCATAGGTTATAGCCAGGAAGCAAAGCCTCCATTTCTAGTTTTAAGGGATGAGGGGTTTTCCTTTTGGGGAACTAGAGCGAACCCTCTTTCCAGAGAGGAGTTGATTGGAGCACAGCGGACCTTAACCCTGGAGACTAAATTCACCTGTGTGTTTCTCATTAACTCCCTGCACCGAGGCCTTCCGCCCCCAGTGCACCCCCGCCGGGGAGAGAGCTGGATGTTGGCGGTCAGCTAAGCTCCCGCATTGTCTCCTGCAAACCCAGCCAAACACCAGCTTGTCATGTGTCATAGACTTTCGTGGAGAGTCAGACTCTCAGATGTCAAGTCCACAAACATCCAGTGCCTCCTGTGGCAGAGGCAGGAAGCTGTAAATCATCTAGGAAGTTGGAAGTGGGCACAGGTGGGCGATGCCGTTGGCATCGTGTCTTACAGAGACTGGCTTCAGAGGAACGTCTCAAAACTGTCACTGAGCTTGCCATCCGCTTTAGAGTTTTCACAGTCGTTTGGAACTCTATTTCATTTGATGTCACTTGCAATCCTGTGGAGTATTTTGATGATTTTCATTTGACAGTGTTTAGCAATTCCAAACAATGGCAGTGACAAGATACCGCCCCACCACCTTAGTGTTCCACGCTTCCTTCTGAGGCAGAACCACAGCTCCAAGCCTGCAGGAAGCAGCCCCAGGGGAGAAATGCACACGCCAGCCGAGTCCCGGCTGCTTCTGCTAACGCCACCTCACCCACCTCCTGGAGGTCTCTGCAGCAGCAGCCAACCAGGAAAAAATGGGTTTGTGTGCAAAATCCCCACTCGGGAAGCACCCCCAACAATAGCTTTGAGGCTTCCAGCACCGTCTATGGCTACTGTCAGCTCTCAGCTCCGGCTCAGGCTACTGCTCAGACTTCCTTCTCCAGGCAATGATTCAGGTGCCCTTGCAGGAGATAGAATTACAGCCTGGTGGTGGGAGGCACTGTCCGGGACACCTTGTCCAGGTGCCTCCTGGGAACGGGTCCTCTCTGCCACATCCTGACCATGTGGCCTGCAAGCCTGTCGGAGTGGGAAATGCAGGAACTCTATGACAGCCCTTCTGCTTGGACCTTGACCATCAGAAAATTCTCCCATGATCTCAAGTAGAAACTCTTTCTCCTCGGTCCTGGTTCTAACCCTTTGGGCTCATACAAGCAAGTCTGATCCATCTTTCCCACTGAAACATGCTCAAAAGCAGCTCCCTCATTGCCCCCACCATGCTGGCCCCTGAATGCACGTTTCTCTTTTCCAGGCTAAAGCATCACAGCAGAGGCCCCCACCGTGCTGGCCCCTGAGTGCATCCCAGAGGCACAAGCCTGGCCTTCCCCGAAGGCAGGACCAGAGCTTGATTTAGATGTGGTTTCCTCTGTGCCGGCCACTGATCCCCTAGTAACACAAACCAACTTCCAGGTGTAGGCTATTACCGTCCCCATGGAGAGCGGGGGAGCCTGGGCTGCCCAGCCGAGGTGCATGCAGCCTGGCTGTGGAGTCAGCTCCTAAGCCCCGCGGCCCAGGCTGCGTGCAGCCAGCCCTCCCGACCTGGCATTTCTGGCGACCATGTCTCAAAGCTGCCAACCTGTGTGTCCCCTCCTTGGGAAGGCAGAGCAGTGACTAGAGGGCGTGGCTGTCTTGCAGAAATCTCCTTCAGAGTGTGGATGTGCGGGGGCAGCCTGGAGATCGTTCCCTGCAGCCGCGTGGGCCATGTCTTCCGCAAGAAGCACCCGTATGTCTTCCCGGATGGAAACGCCAACACGTATATAAAGTAAGCTTGCATCCGAGTGGCTCCGTGGGGGCGGCAGTGGCTGAGGGCTTTTCTGGTGATGGGTTGTGACTGTTCCAGGTTCTCTGGCAGATTGCCTGAGTTTTCTGGATGGACAGGAGCTGCAGGTCAGGGGCACTGGGCCGCTGCCCAGGTAGGAGACATCAGGCCTGCCTATCCAGCTTTAGGCTGTAGGCCTAGGCTCGTCTCTTCTCCACTGTTGACTCCCCCCAGGCTTGTCAAGGCCCCGTGGGCTCTTGGGACCTTCAGGTCACTGGCAGTGCAGGGCTCAGGGCTCTGGGAATTTGGGGTTGTTTGGTGTGGGGAAGGGCAGCTGCTTTGCCCCTGAGTTCTAGAAGAACTGCCTCTCCCACCTTCAGGCTCGGTCACCAGGGGAAAGGCCCTTGAGAAGATTCGGGAATGCTGAGGCACAGGTGGATACAACCCCCATGCAAGTGCCAGGGCCCTGCAGGTGCTCAGAAGGAGCCAACCTGGGGTGGGCCCTATGGCCCTGAGCTCCTTTCCTGGGGCTTGTCATCTCCCGCCCAGGGACAGGACGAAGATCCCGGGGTCTCAGTGACCGGGTGGTGTGCACTCGCCTATTCCCGCTCCCTCCTTCCACGCGCCTTCTCCTTTGCGAGATTTCGTCTCCTTCAAACTTCTGCTCTCTTTTTGAATGAATTCCTTCCCTCCCTCATCTTTTTCTCCAGCTTCTTCTCCCCTTCTCCTGAATGCTCTTGTCTTTTATCATCCAACTCACTCACCCATTTACTCTCCTTTTGCCTCTTTTTTTCTCTCATTTAGTACATTGTGTGTGTGTGTGGGGGGGAGCCAAGCAACTCTTTGGGCGTTTTGCTTTCTCTGGCTGTGTTCTCATCTGGGCTCTTCCGTCCTCAGTTTCTCACACGGATGGACAGGTGTGGGCTGGACAGGTGTGGGGATGGACAGGTGTGGGCTGGACAGGTGTGGGCTGGACAAGTGTGGGGATGGACAGGTGTGGGATGGATAGGTGTGGGCTGGACAGGTGTGGGGATGGACAGGTGTGGGCTGGACAGGTGTGGGCTGGACAGGTGTGGGATGGATAGGTGTGGGCTGGACAGGTGTGGGGATGGACAGGTGTGGGCTGGACAGGTATGGAGATGGACAGGTGTGGGCTGGACAGGTATGGGGATGGACAGGTGTGGGCTGGACAGGTATGGGGATGGACAGGTGTGGGGTGGACAGGTGTGGGAGAGCCCTGGGCAGGGTGAGGCAGCAAGAACCCAGCCAAGAGGGCCGGGGAACAAAATTGGAGCTGCCTGGGCTCAGGGTTTTTAAAGGGACAGGTGACACCTGGGATAGGAAAGCAGTGGAGCTGTGATGTGGAATGGGGCCAGCCTGGGGGTGGGAGGGGCAGAGGCTGGGGCTCCAGAACATTCCTTGTGTTGGAGACTCGGCTCTGGCAGCCAGCAGGCATGCTGCATTCCACTGGGGGTCATTTGGAGGGGAAGGAAGCATGGGGCAGTGCCTCCTCAGCAACTTCTGGCTTGCTGATGGTTAGGCCAGTGGGAGGAGCCGGCAGGGCCTTCTGTGCCCCAAGAACTGGGCTGTGTGTGCATAACTGATTCCAGGCCCAGTGGTTTGAAAGGCAGCCAGCAGGGACGGGGAACAAAGGTAGAGCTGCCTGGGCTCTGGGTTTTTCAATGCCTCTGCTCCACAATGAAATCTGGAGGAGTGCGCCCTCCAGAGGGGCGGGCACTGGGGTCTCAGCAGGTGCTGCTCCCCCTTGCTCCTGGCCTCTGATTATTTCCCATGGCTTCTCGCCAGGCTTTCCTAGCACCCCTGACCTTTAGGGTCAGACTCTGAGCAAATAGCTGATTTTTTTTTTTTTTTAACTTAAAGAGTCATTGCAAATGTCTGTCTGACCAAGCTGGCTTGATCCCTTAATTCTTTACACCTGCCCCAAGCTATTCACATGACCTCTGGGAAGCTGTGTGTGGGTGACTGGCCTTGCCTTTAGGAGCTGGGCCCTGGCTAAAGGGAAAGAGCCCTGGAGTAGCAGCCCTCAGGCGGCCGGAGGAGAGACGTAACATTCTTTCCTCTTGAATGGGCACCAAAGAGCTGCACCAGGTTTTCCTGGCCCCTTTCCCCTGTGTTCTCTTGAGAGCCATTGAAGCTCAGATTCTGGTGTAATTTCTCTGGTCTGCACCTTTTGGAAATTGTATGTCGTGACTACTAAAGTCCTGGGTCTTGGGGTAAAGGCCCCTTGGGAGATGGGTGGGTGATGCAGGGCTCAGCACCCGGGGGTGGGGGGAGAGCACTGTTACTGGACCACAGTGGCCCCTACCTGGGTGACACTGCCCACTTGCCATCTGTGTGTGTGTGTGTGTGTGTGTGTATTTACCTGGATATGCCCCAGGTCCTCTCAGACGGCCCCTCCCTGACACTCCCTGTCTCTCTAGGAACACCAAGCGGACAGCCGAAGTGTGGATGGACGAATACAAGCAGTACTATTATGCTTCCCGGCCATTCGCCCTGGAGAGGCCCTTTGGAAAGTAAGTGGCCTTCCTGGTTGATCTGTGCAGAGTCAAGTTCACAGGCCAGGTGTGAGCGGACTCCAACAGGCCTGTGTGCTCAGCTGGTCGCCAGGCTGGGGCTGTTCTCCCCTTGTGTCCCTTCTTGCTCCAGGCCACTTCCAGGCACAGGGCCTTGGGCCACTCTTGCGGGATGACCATCTGGTCCCCTGGATCACCTCCTCAGTAGGCCGAGCTATGCATTGTGCAGTGACTTTTTACAGAGAGGTGGGATGCTGAGCTACCAGCCCTGCTCCCTCACGGTTGGAGCTCCTTCCTCCTCATTCTCAGCCACCCGAGTCTAAACTCTCCTCCTTCCCAGGAGGAGTGGCCCCTCAGATCACCCCATGAGCAGGGCTCCAGCTTCCTGGGGGTAGAGGAGGACAGGGAGAGGAATTAAGTGCCAGACTCCATTCCAGAAGACAGCTAGTTCCTCCTCCGCAAACTGAGAAATGGGTATAATTTTTTTTTCCTGTCCCCTTGCCATCTCTAGGGCTACTCCCGTGGCATATGGAGGTCCCCAGGCTAGGGGTCTAATCGGAGCTGTAGCTGCCAGCCCACGCCACAGACACAGCCACGCGGGATCTGAGCCGCGTCTGCAACCCACACCACAGCTCACAGCATCGCCCCATCCTTAACCCACCAAGCAGAGCCAGGAATCGAACCCTCAACCTCATGGTTCCCAGTCAGATTCATCAACCACTGAGCCATGATGGGAAGTCAGAAATGGGTATAATTACCCCTGCTTTACAGCTGAGGAGACTGAGGCTTCTACAGGTTAAGGTGCTTGTCCCAGATCACGCCATTAGAGGAGGAGGCAGAGACTCAAACCACACCTGTCTGGTTCCAAAATTCTCTGATGGTGCCTTTTCCTACTCAGCTGATTTGAGTAGAGAATAGTGGCAACCTCATTGATGCTATCATTCGTCTTTTTTTTGGGGGGGGGCAACTTGTGGCTTTTTGTCATCCGATGTCCCTCAGTCATGCTGAAGCTGTTGAGCAGATGGGATTTTTGCAGCCTACACCTCATGGGTTGAGCCCCTCACTGCTCTGGAGGATGAAATCAGATCCTGCCAAAGTGATCCGCATTTCTGAAACCATAGACCCACCCTGTCCCTCCACCTCTACTCAAGCCCCCCGAGGCCTTTATTCTGAGTCCTCAGCTAACTTCCGGTCCATTGGCCACATCCATCCGCTCCTCCTTCCTTTGCTGCCTTCCCTCTCCAGGGCAGGTTCCTCTGTCTTGCTGAAAAGATGTGGTGCTCAGGTCTCTTGTCCTGTAGGGCATCAATACTCCCAGGCAGAGTTCTCTCAGCCCTGGATGAACCTGACTTTGTACCTTTTCCGCCTCTGCACACAGGCTGCTGAGTGGTTCTGAGACGCCCAGCCCGTGCTGCTAACACTCCGTGACCATCAGTCTCAGGGAGTTCCTCCGGAGGCCTCTTGTCCTGCCACCTTGTCTGGCCAGCACTGTCCCTCAGTCTCCATGTGTACCTTTTCTACCCTCCCTAGTCACTGAGTCCACCCCCTCCTTTCACCTGTGTTATAGGTGAAAAAGCACCAGCTTCCCAAGACAAACCAACCTGTGTCTGCACCATCCTTGTGTCTCTTTCAGATCGATAGGCAAGGCACACCTCCCGCAGTGTCAGGCCAGCCCTCTGCCTTTTCTCCAGATGCACCCTTCACTCCTACATTCATTCATAAATCAACATTTATCGAGTTCTTACTGCCTGGACTCATCTCCTCCTGCCTCTTGGCTTCTCAAACTTTAATGTGCACACAGATCTCCTGGGCATCTTGTGAAAGTGTAGATGCTGGTTCAGTAGGTCTGCCTTTCTATTAAGCTCCCAGGTGATGCTAGGCTGCTGGGCTGAGGACCTTAACTCCAGGAGCAAGATCCCAGGGTGCTGGTTCCCAAACTGTCTGCACATCGAAATATCCTGGGGGAGCTTCAAAAATGACTGTGCCTCTGCTCCACCCCCAGAGCGTGGATTTAGTTTGGGCTGTGGCCTGGGCTGTAGGATTTGTTCAAAGTGCCCCCCCCCCAACCCAGCAGGTGATTCTAATGTGCAGATGGTGTGGGAGCTACTATTCTGAGGGGCTTTGCCCCCCATGTGCCTTCACTCTCCCCGATCACCTCCCCCATTCTCATTGCATGGCTCTCATTAGCATTTAAATGTATTATTCAGTGCCTTACATATTTTTTTTAAGTAAAAAAGGAAGAGAAGGAAGGAAAACAAACTACAGAATTCTCCCTCAATCCAGCATTGCTCATCACCACACCTGCCTTCTGCTCCTTCAGAGCCACACTTCAGGAAGAACCGCCTGCAGTGCTGTCTGCACCCACCCCACTCTTCTGACTGTGATCTGAGGCTGTGCCCCCCATCCCCTGTGATCACTCCCACCCCCCCCGCCACCAAGACCTCCTGGGACCCTTGACCTTCCTCCATGTTACCCTGTTGAAGTTGGTCTTCTCCCACCCGGCCCCCTTCAGGTGCATTTCTGACCTCAGTTTCCAGAGCTGCAGTCTGGGCTCTTGTCCTGCAGTGCAGGCTGCATGCACTCAGCCCCCTTTGCAGGCTCAGGCTCCTTGCCCCACCCCTTTCATGTTGTTCTTCCATAAAGATCTGTCCTAAGCCCTCTTCTTAGACCACATTCTCCTTGGCCACACGGTGTCACCAGCCCTCGCATCTCCATCCCTATCCTGCATCTCCTTTGAGCTCATCCCTCTGTCCCTCTGGGCATCTCTGCCCGGATGCCTCCCAGGCTCCTCCAGCTCAACAAGTCCTAACTGAACTCATCTTCTTTGCTCTAAGCTTGCTCTTAATGCCATTTTTCCCAGGCAAGCAATGCCCGTCCTTGCATCTTGTTGTCTGAGCCAGAAATGTGAGTGTCAACCTTGACCTTTCCCCCTCTGTCTCCTCCCACATCTAAGCAGTCACCAAGTCCCAGAGATCCTGCCTCATCCATGCGCTGAACATCTGGGTCCTTGCAAATACTGACCATTTAGCCTCTCTCAAATGACATCATTCCTATCCTCATATTGCTTAGTGCTGATGAAGATACGGGGTGGGTGCTATACAAGAAGCCCCAGTGCCGTGAGCGCTCCATCCAGTCTTTGGGATGGAGGGAGGCAGGGCTGGACAGAACAGGGCCAGTTCTCTGTGGCCACCCAGGAAGGACCAGGTGTAAATAGAATTTGGGCAGTGCTGGTGGTGCAGTAGGGAAAAGTGGAGGGACTTGAGCCTGTCCCTTCTCTCCTTCCAACCCCCACTTCCTTGCCAGGAAGCGTGATCAGCATCTGGGTTTCTACAGCTGCCTCCTAACTTCTCTCCCAGCTTTGCCCGTCAGACCCATTCAGCATCAGTAACATGTTCTTAAAGGGCTTGCACTGCCATACTCTGCTCTGCTTAGGACCCACCCAAGGCATCCCATTGCCCTTAAAGTCAAAGCCCCTTCCCAGCATTTCCCAAGACCTTTCGTGGTCTGCAGCTTCATCTCTCCTCCCACCCACCACCCTTCTCCCATCCCCCCATCCATACATTCGCACACATATTCTAGCTCCTGCGGGGCTGCTCCTGCCACAGAACCCTTCTGCCTCATAGGCACTCATCCCTCTTTGCTATTCCCTTGCCACCTCCAGGGGCCCCTCTTCACCCGCTTTCTGGTTTGTCTAGACAACATCCACTTTCCATGCAGACACCAGCTTCCACTTTATCACTGGACCACCACCGGCCTGACAAGCAAGGGAACGACCACCTCTGAGGGGCTCCCACGGCCCCCTCGGGCCCTCCCCGCATCCGCATCAGGTTGTCAGCACCTGGTTCATCCCCCATCCCTCTTGCTCAAAAGCTCACCATCACGTCCGACCCTGGGCTCCGTGCCTGGTGGATCGTAGGTACTCAGTACATAGGTGATGAACGTGCCCGAAGCCCCAGAACCGGCTAAGGAAGAGGATTCTTTGAGGCGGCAGTGGTCAGGGGCGGGGGTGGTATTTCAACAGCAGAATCCAGAGAGAGATTCCTAAGTAGACCCAGAGCCCCGGCGGTGAATTATTAACAACACGCTGAATGTTCTTGTAGCCTTGTTTTTAATGAAAAGTAAAAACACCCTCAAATTCTATTTTCAAGTAAAAGCACAAATCTTCGGTGTCATTACCGCACCATTGTGAGGTATTGCTAAGTGTTTTCATAGCTCTGTCTGGCGCTCCTGAAAGCTCTCTCAGTTAATCTCTCCAGCACCCTCTGGAGAGACGTGGGCGCAGAGCGTGGGCACAGGCTGTGCTTTGCGCCTCCCAGCCTGAGCCCTGCTGCTGGTACCTGTCTCTGACACAGCTGTGTTTTGTCTTTGTGTCTCCCCGCCCCCCATCACCCCCAGCATCGAGAGCAGATTGGACCTGAGGAGGAACCTGCAGTGCCAGAGCTTCAAGTGGTACCTGGAGAATGTCTATCCAGAACTCAGGTACCTGAGCCTTTGCTACCTGCAGGGAGAGGCCCTTGACTATCTGAGTCTGGAGCAGGGACCGGCTGTGGCCATCCAATTAGGGGCTTTTAAGGACATGGCTATCTTAAAAGAACAGCCATGGGGAGTTCCTGTCGTGGTGCAGTGGTTAACAAATCCGACTAGGAACCATGAGGTTGCGGGTTCGGTCCCTGCCCTTGCTTAGTGGATTAACGATCCGGCGTTGCCGTGAGCTGTGGTGTAGGTTGCAGACGCGGCTCGCATCCCGCATTGCTGTGGCTCTGGCGTAGGCCAGTGGCTACAGCTCCGATTGGACCCCTAGCCTGGGAACCTCCATATGCCAAGGGAGTGGCCCAAAGAAATAGCAAAAAGACCAAAAAAACAAACAAAAAAAAACCAGCCATGGAAAGCACAGGGTTACAAGACTATCAGGATTCTGCAGTGTCCCCAGACCTAGGAGGGAAGTTATGAGATGGATGTGCTTTAACGCATCCACCAGGCCAAGTGTTCTAGAGGTCGAGTCAGTCTGGGAATTTGGCAGTGACTTTTAAAAGAGGCTCTATCCCCAAATGGAAAAAATAAAGATCTTAACAAAAAAAAGTAAAAAATTAAAAAAAAAAATAAAAAGAGGGCTCCCTTTTCAGTGAAACCAGAAGAAGGATCACATCAGTAGCATAACGGCTTCCCATAGCTGGGCTTCTCAGCTGCTGGGGTTTGTGCTCTGGGGTGTGTCCTCAGGGTGTGGACACACTGATTCGTCTCCAGGCTCTTGGGTCTTTCTTGCAGCCCTGTTTCTGGTGGCACCTCCCATAGGCCCAGAGCAGTACCAGTCAACGTAACACAGCCCAGGCCCCAAGGCCCCTGCCATTCTCCACTCACTGCCCGAGCTCTCAAGCTGCTGGTGTTACCAGAGCAGAGGGTTCTCATCCCCGCTGTGGCTTTTTTCTAGAATACCCAAGGACTCCTCCATCCAGAAGGGCAACATCCGACAGAGGCAGAAGTGCCTGGAGTCTCAAAAGCAAAAGGACCAAGAGATCTCCAACCTCAGGTTAAGCCCCTGTGTCAAGATCGAAGGCAAGGATGCAAAGTCCCAGGTAAAGTAAATGCCTGGGAATACTTGAATGTGTGCGTGCCTGTGGCCTCTGTGTCCTGCTTGCACGTGACATCAGGTGTCTAGATATACCCAGAGCTCAACAGCAGGGTAGAAGCACGGTCCCCCTTACTCTGGGACTGGGTTCACTCCACTAGGTTTCCAAATGCATGGATTTGCTCCGAAAGATGCCTCACCAGGCAACTGAGCACCTATAGGAGATGACCATTAAATTAGCAGGAAGTTAACGAGTACATCATCAGTGTCCAAGCTGCCAGCAGTAAATACGGGCTGGATCAGGCAGGGCAGGTAGCACAGCTACCTCGAGAACATGCGATGCCAACAGAAAAGCACGCTGCTGAGCGACGCTGCCTCCAGGATGGGGCGCCTGTTGAGAGTCTCCGAGCTGATTTAGCCCAGACTTGGAGGTCGTCACATCAGATGTGGAACCGCCTTCCCCACGATCTGCCGTCCCCAGCTCTGGGCAGGGCCCTCGATCATCCCCGATCTGCCCTCAGGAGACCTGTGGCTCCACCTCTGCCATCTCCTGCTTCCCCCAGGTCTGGAGGGACTTCCATCCCCCTCTTTCCAGAAAGATTTCCTTGTTGCTTTAGTTGATTCATCAACACCAAGGGTCAGTTTCTCACCTCTGGGGATAGGCCTCTTTTTATTTTTTAAAATTTTTAAATTTTTTTTTGTTAAGATTTTTATTTTTTCCACTTGTGGATAGAGCCTCTTTTAAAAGTCACTGCCAAATTCCCAGACTGACTCGACCTCTAGAACACTTGGCCTGGTGGATGCGTTAAAGCACATCCATCTCGTAACTTCCCTCCTAGGTCTGGGGACACTGCAGAATCCTGATAGTCTTGTAACCCTGTGCTTTCCACACATTTTTTTCCTTTGTGACTCCTCTCCTCCACTGTCATACTCTTATGGAGAACATTCACCAAGATTCTCAGTTCACTGTTCTTTTCTCCATGCTTCCAGCTTGGAGATTTTAATCCATGGAGATTTTATCCATGCTTCCAGCTTTGGCCACCTCCTCTGGTTCATTGCTTCACAAATTCCGTAGCTTCATCCATCCATGAATTTGGTCATTCAGTCTTTCAACAAACATCGATATTCTTTGCTGACTGTGGAGATGCACAGATGCAAGGCTAGGTTGCAGGCCTCCAGAGGTGGCCCCTTGAAGGATACACAAAGAAGCAAGTCAGCAGCCATTGTGATATTATCTCTGTCCTGGATAGAGTTTGGCCCACGGTGCTAGAGAAGTGCACAGAGATGGTATCCAGCTTAGGTACAAGGATTGGGGAAGCCTTCCCCGGGGACCTGAATGGGAGCTATGTCCTGGAATGAGTGGGAATGGGCCAGGTGTGGAAGGGGAGAAACAGCAGGCTGGGAAATCCAGTGTGCACTGAGGCCTGGGGCTGGGAGGCAGGATGCCTTTAAAAGGCTGCAGGGAAACTGGTCAGAGGTGTGGAGTGGCGAGGGAGCAGCGAAGGCGAGGCTGGAGAGGAAGGAAGAGGCACATTGTGGCTGAGGAGGTTGTTCTAGCCTCAGGGGTAGAACAACCTCTGAGACCCCAGGACACGGCTCCAGGATGGCAGGTTGACACCTAGACATCCCTCCCAGACTCTCCCTCTCAAACACTGGGTGATCAAGCGAGTCCACAGTCACGACAAAGGCTTCTGAAACTCCAGCCAAGTGAGCTCTGAGCACCTGCTGGGCGCCCAGGCCATCTCGCCATTCCATTGATTCCCTCCAGGGGGCGCCTTCTCCTAATCTCCGGGGTTTTAAGGCCTGTCCCTCTCCCAGGGCTCCTCTTTTTCCAGCATCCCCCATTCCCGCAAGCCACATCCCTTCTGCCCTCAGAATAGCTGTTCTAGGCACCAGCATTCACTTCTTCACTCCAGATGAGCAGTCCTCAGGCTCGGCACTACTGGCCTCTGGGGCTGGATCACTTTTTGTGCTGGGGCCTGTCCAGCGGCACCCCTGGTGATGCAGCACTCCTGGTATCACCAGCTTCCAGGAGCACCCCCTCCATCCAGTCATGCCAAGCGAGCCTGTGGGCTTTACCAAATGCCCCTGAGGGACAAAACTGCCCTGCTTGGGAACCTCTGTGTTAGATGACAGCCGCGGCCTCAGTGACGTGCAATCAGCAAACTGCTGTTCCCCACCTCCACACAGTCTTCGATGGCTCCCTATTGTCTTCCCCGGGAAAACACACTCTTAGCCCGGCGTATGAGACATTGCACCACCGGCCTCCAGCTTCCTGGGACTTTTCCAAGAAGGGTCTCTGTTCCAGCCAGACATGGGAGGGGCTGCCTGAGCTGGGTGGGCAAAGGGAAAAGACGCACAGGTGTCAGTTCTGCTTCGGGCGTGCAGCCTGGCTGCAAAGGACACCATTTGCTCGGGTGGCATTTTATGAAATGTGTGAGTGGATAATACACACCCTTCTCTGAATCTGTGTGGGGGCCCTGCTTGTGAAGAATGGCAAACAGCCAGAAGGCTGTTGTCCCCCTTTCCCTGGGATAGGAGTTTGCCTCCTCTGTTTCTAGCAAAGCAGGGTTTTTTCTGGACTTGATGTAAGAGGGGGGAGCCACGGAACCTCCGGGTCTCAGGGAGGGGCCCCCAGTATCCTGGCCCGGGGAGAGGTTGCCCGACTTTTATTTGACTGGGGGCATGGGTAATGGTATCTATTGCAGCCGACATGCCAGTCGAGTGAGAAAGGGGAGGGGGAAAAAGCCGTCTTCTGTAGGAAACTCAGGTTTATCACTCACAGTCTTCAAGTGAGCAAAGAGTTCTTTTCTAGAAGATAGTGCCAAGCTGTCACTCGTCTCTGCTTTGGAGAGAACAGTTGGGTCTTTGTGGCAGCTGTGTGCACTGGGGACGTGGGAAGAGCACTCTGAGATGGGAAGAGAGTCAATTCCCTTCAACAGATGGTGCCTACCGGGTGTCCACGGAGCCCCAGGCACCAGGCTGCGTCCTGGGTGCGAGGTGGGGTTACATGGGGCTAGACACCGCCCTCTCCTGTGGGGGCTCATGACCAGTAGCAGGCCTGGGACGCCTGTTCAAGTGTTCTGAACCCACTGATAGAAATCCACAGAGCCTTTCCAGCTAGAATCATCCTCCAAGTGTATGCATGTGTGTGTATGCGTGCGTGTGCATGTGGAGTACACACCCTTGCAGGAGTGACTGCCTCACCTCTCTCCCCCGCCGTGTCTGCTCCGCTTTCCTGTATGAACTGCCTGCCCTGCCTTCCTGCTTCCCAGCCTCTCCTGCCAATGTGTTCTGGCCACGAGGGGTTCTCTCCTCTTAACCCCACTCAGCCTCTTCTCCCCACGGGGTCTCCCCGCTCATCCAGGTTTTGGCCCATCCAGAGGGGTCGCTCCCACCTCTCAGACCTCTTCGTGTGAATCCCTCACCTTGTCTCCTGCCCTCACGTCTCTGCCTCTGAGAGGCCATATCAAGGCCGTGACATAAAAGCCCAATTAAGTAGGTGTTACTATTATCCTCATTTTGGAGAAGATGGAACGGAGGCCTGCAGAGATTGTTCCAGGTCAGATGCTCGTCAGTGAGGAACGCAAGATCTGCAAAATCTGGCCACCACACCACAGCTCTCCTGAGGCTGCCGCTGCTGCTGGATCCTGGCTGGTTCCAGGGCCCTTTTATTGAGGTATAACAGCGGGAGAAGGTGTCTCTCTCGGAGACCCCTCTCCCAGGGTGTAAATACTAAGATGATACATCATCTCTACCTCGACGGGAGAGAGCTGGCAAGAGAGTCTTCCTCTTGGCCAGTGGCCAATGCCAGCCCCCAGGAGAAGGAAGACTGAAGTCCCACCTCCTGTCAGGGGCTGGGGAGGGGGCGGACCAGGGAAGAGGCCCCTCCCCTGACACTCATGGGAATGGGGGACAGGGCGGGGGTGGGGGGGGAGCAAGAGCGTGAAGGGTGGTGCATACTGCCCAGACCCCATCCCAGACCAGGGGACACAGCTTGGGGCTGCCCCCTTTTCCTCCCACCCCTCCTCTGTCCCCACTCTGAAATCCCAGCTTGCATCTCCTGCTTGGTTGCTCCCATCTAAACGGTCCCCTCACGGACCTGTGCATCCTGAGTGTGTGCTGCTTTCTACTTCCAAGCTCTTAAAACAAGGCTAGGGCTTCTCAGTCTTGGTGCTATTGGCATTATTACTGGATAATTCTTTGTTGCGAGGACCGCCCTGTGCCTCGTGGGGTGTGTAGCAGCATTCCTGGCCCCACCCACTAGGCACCAATAACACCCCCAACCTAGTGAGAATAGTCAAAAGATGGGAGTTCCCGCAGTGGCACAATGGGTTGGGAATCTGACTGCAGCAGCTAGGGTCACTGTGGTGGTGCAGGTTCGATCCCTGGCCCGACACAGTGGGTTGAAGGATCCAGCATGGCCACAGCTGTGGCATAGGTCACAGTTGCAGCTTGAATGCAGTACCCAGCCTGGGAACTTGCATATGCTGTGAGTGCAGCCATTAAAAAAATTCTCTTTAAATAGTCAAAAGATGTCTCCAGACACTGCCAAAGGGCCCCTGGGTGGCTAGGGGCAAAAGCACCCCAGCCGAGAAGTATAACCCTAAGCTGAGTACTTCTGACCTACAGGAGGTGGCTCTGGACCATTCTAAGATCAGTGCCTGTTCTTGGGCACCAACTTAGCTCCATGCCTGCTGCCTTCAGTGCTTTCGCTCCTTCAGTTGTCTGCATCTTTCCTGTCTGCTTGTCCATCCAGCGCAGGGTAAAAGCCCCACGCTGAGTGCTGTAGCCAGATGGGCATTTGCTCAGGAAAAGTCAACCACCCCACTGACAGCCCACCCTGGTCCCCACCGGCCCAGGCATCTCCCAAGGCCTCCTCTAAGCTCAGAAGGCCTTAAGACTGCCCGGCCTGGCCCATCCCTTCCCCATCATCAATACTGCTTTTCCAGGGCAGGAGCCAAAGGGCTGGAGGGCCAGAAATGGACCCCTTGCCCTCCTCAGCCCCTTACCAGCCTATCCCAGAAGGGGCCAGGCTGCCCACGCTGCCTCCAGGATGGCCCCTGGCTGACCTTCCAGGGGTGTGGCCATGTCTGTGTGCATTGGGGGTGGGGGCTCTGACTCTGCCAGTCCCTCCAGTGGAGCCATCCGTGCTCACCAGTCGAGGCCAGGCCAGCCTGAGCCACCAGAGCTGCCTTCTTGAATTCAGTTCTGACTCCAAGAATCATTTAATGAACCCATTCATCACTGGCCATTCTCAGAAGCCTGACAGGCCACAGAATGGGAATCGGAAAACCTCTCCCTGCTTCCTGCCCCACCTGCTCCTGTGTTCTGCTCCCCACTCCTCTCGTCTCCTGCAGATGTAGCCATGGAGCTGTGTTCCTCTGGGGGAACTGTGAGGCTGAATTATTTCAATGCCAGTAAAACAGCAGCTAACGGCAAGTCTGCTCTGTGAAAGGACTTCGATCCCTGTCTGTGCTTGTGCATATTCTCCCTGGGGTGGGGGTGGGGGTGTCTCCATGTGGCTTCCTAAGCCCCCAGCCCCAGGGGTACCATATGCATTTCTTCCCAGAAAGCACTTGTGGATGGGGTATCTTAGAGTCAAAAGGACCACTACCCATCCACCCACCCACTCCCACACCACCCCCAGTATTTCTGGTCTTTGAAGCCCCTAGGACAGCTGGAAAGAAATGCCCAAATGGGAAATTCCAGAAATTGTGGTATATTTCTAAGTTTTTATGTTTTATCAGTTAATGCCTTTAACATAAAAAAACACAAAGCCAGTGTATTGTTGTGATCATAAGATAATTACAGGGCTTATTTTTACAATGCTAATTCATGGTTCACTGCAAGCTGTGTGGTTGGGTAATAGGACAGAAGGATGAGCCTTATCTTTCGGTGACTGTGTGTTGAGCCTCATTTCTAGGCAATTCAGAGGTTTAATGTGGAGCCCGGGGCAAATGGCACCTAGGCAGCCCTGCCCTTGAACCTGGGCCCTTCTCTCCCCTCCCCAAGGAATTTTCTGGGCCCACGCCCAGGACCTGCAACCACCTTCTATGTCACACTTTAAATGTGATGGACCCAGAACCAACCACCCAAATGACCCGAGTCTGATTTCAGGGCCTGCATGGATCTCTCTCTCTTTCCTGGGTCTGTTTCAGGGGGTGGACCATGTGCCAAGCGTAGACAGTTGGGCTCTCAGGGGCCCATTTCCTGAGGAGTGACCAAGCGGGAGACGCAGGTTGGGAGCTCACAGCGGAGACAGAGGTGGGGTGGAAAGAAAAGAGGGGCAGCCCCAGGCTGGAAGCCAGTGCCCCGTGAGTCCCTGGTCTGGGGTGGGATCCACGTTCCCATCAGTGTCGGGGGAGGGGCCTCCTCTCTGGTCTGCCCCCTCTCCAGCCCCCGACAGGGGGTATGACCTTGGTCTTCCTTTTCCTCGGGGCTGGCATTGGAAGACTCTCTTGCCAGCTCTCTCCTGTTAAGGTGGAGGTGATGTATCGTTTTAATATTTACATCCTGGGAGAGGGGGCTCGGAGACAGACACCTTCTCCTGCGATTATACCTCAATAAAAGGGCCCTGGAACCAGCTGAGATTCCCGCGGCAACGGCAGCCAAGGCGGAGCTGATGGAGAGAGTGCACAGGGGTCGCTTACAGGACCTGACTTAGGATAACCTCTTCAAGTCTCACCTTCGTCATCTGGGAAAGGGGATAATAACAATACCTACTTAATTGGAGTCTTGTGACGGTTATGGTAATGTGTGTGAAGCTCCCAGAATGGCGTCTGGCACATGGTCCCTGCTGAGGAAATGGGAGCTGCCATTAGCTGTATCATCACAGTTCTCGAGTCACCCCTGTGCACACGGGCACCTTCCCCTTTCAGCTTTCGCTGGAGGAAGGCAAATGGTCTGTGTAGGATGCTGGTGTTCAGAAGCCAGAGGAGTACTTTCCCTAACATCATAAAAGTTTCGAATAGATATAGAAATAGAACTTGGTGGAAAAGTATGAAGAACCCCCGTGTACCAATCCCCAGGCTTCAAGAATTCTCAACTCGCGGCCAGTCTTTTTTTTTTTTTTTTTTTCTCTATTTCTATCTATTCCCAAATATTTTCTGGTCCAGGTCCTCTCCTGATTTGAAAAGGAACAGCAGAATCCATAGGCAGGACTGAGCCTTGGGGACCATGGCTCCCACTGGGCCAGTGGCCCCATCCAGGTGTGAGGGACCAGGGAGGGTCCCGGATGAGAAGAGGCAGTGGTCGGCCTCTGGGGGGTCCGGTGGGGACAGCAGAAGGGCCCGAGCCTGTGGGAGAAGAGGAGGGACATCCCAAGTACAGAAGGACCTTGGAGGTGTCGGCAGACGAGGAGAAGGGGGACCTGGGGCTGGGAGGTGGCTGCCAGGGGCTGGGGAAGGTGCAATACCAGGGCCAGGTGGACACCACATCCCCTTACAGGGCACCTGGTCCTGGGTCAGGGGGTGGCTAGCTGAGGGGCCCTCATTTTGTTTCTGGGCCAAGGAGAAGCCTCTGCTCAGCAGCCTGGTGGGTCAGCTGGACAGTCAGGCGTCGTGAAAGCAGAGGGGCACAGCTCTTAACACGGTCCTCTATGCATCTCTCCCAGGGGCATCTGACTCACAAATCTTCTTCGCCCCATGATGAAGGCAAAGGACAGGTGATATCCCTGTCCCCTTGGAACCTCTTGGAGGTTCACATGGGACATCTATTCTGCCAGCACATCCGCCCTCTGATCTAAGAGCAGGGCAGTGGCCCAGGCTGCTTCAGCCATTGGTTGTACTGTGGTCTGTGGCACTTGGAGGCAGCATTCTTCATAACGAACCTCACAGACACCCCTTTCCTTTTGCTTGTCCCTCCATCAGAACTCCGCTTGTCCATCTACTTTCTCAGCTTCTCTCTCTGCAGGAGCTCCCGGGCCAAGCCATCTGTTCTCCTGGAGTGCAGGCGTGTACACGCCCTCTGCAGTGATTTCGTGTCTGACAGCTTCCCTCTTGCTCTCGGCTCCTCTTCCACCTCCTCCCTCGGACCCTTCCTCCTTCCCTTTGTCCCTCCGTCTTCCTCTTGTCATAATGCACCTGTTCTCAGGACACTCATTTAGACTCCTTTTCAAAGAGGGATATTCTAAAGACAGCTGGGGGGTGACCTGCCAGGTAGCTGCTTGAAAAGTCAAGTGTGGGGAACAGACACCCGTCCAAACAGAGAAACTGGAGACCATGCATCTCGGTCAGGGAGTCAGTCCCGCACCCAAGGCTCAGAAGTATTCCTCGCCTCCCAGAGGCGGCCTAGCACCCCAGGCTGTCCCCTTTACAGGGCATGGGGACAGAGACTTCACTGCGGGGTGTGACCTAAGAGTCCCTGGCTCTTGAGTAACATTTTCCAAGGTGACCTGTTGATAGTCAGTTCCTGCCAGGACCCCCCCAGTGCTTTGCACCAAGCTGTGCTAATTGTCGCCTGTGGGCACTGGCATATCCAGGGGTGGCTTCCAGGCCATCCTGACATGACCCCTCCTGGCCTCTTCCTCTCCAGATCTGGGCCTTCACGTACACCCAGCAGATCCTCCAGGAGGAGCTCTGCCTATCAGTTATTACCCTGTTCCCCGGCGCCCCAGTGGTTCTTGTGCTTTGCAAGAACGGAGATGACAGACAGGTAAGTGCTCAGCGCATCCATACCGGGACAAAGCCACCTGTGTGGCTCTATGTCTCATGGGCAGGAAAAAAAGAGAAGCTGTAGAAGAGGTAGGTAGATAAGGAAGAGGTCCTTCTTAGGAGAGGGAGGGAGGGGCCTCTGACCCCACCTGCAGGGCCCACCACAGTGATCACCTGCCACCTGTTGACCTTGGCAGACCTCAGCTTGCATGAGTATCTTGTATTGCCCCTCCTTGCTCTGATGCCACCCCAGATCCCAGAGCAGGAGGGAGAGTACGGGGACAGAACTTTCAGGACCACAAAGATGAGTAGGACTCGAACCTCTGCCTTCGGGGATCTTGGGTTCTGGTAAGATGTCCAGCAAAGTCTAGTTCCTCTGATGGCAAGGTGTTGACACCACCAGTTTCCTGCCAACTGGGTCCTGGTGTTAGACCAAAATTCAGATACCCATTTTATGGTTCGCTGGCTGTGTGACCCTGGGCAGGTTATTGGACCTCTCTGAGCTCTGGTTTCCTCCTCTGTGAAATGAGGTAGATGATGCCCATCACACAGGGTAGCTGTCTGAGAGCAATTAACTGAGATGGCCCATGGTAGCCTGCTCAGTGATGGCTCCCTAATACGCGTCCACCCCCTCCCTCCTTGTCACGCGAGGCGAGGTCTGGGAAGCAGCAGTGTGTTACCCCCTCTCTGCTCGGGCCCCTCATGGGCTGAAACACTTCAGAGGAGCCTAGGCTCGAGTACCTGGTGCCACCCAGGAGCTCCCCCACCCCTCCTGTGTGGCCCCCTCCCAGCCTCTCTCCCGCTTCTTCCTGACGGTGCAGATGCCAGGCGTGGGTCATTTCTTTAGCTGCCCCATGACTAAATCAGTTCACATTTTCTGGTCTGTTGCTTGGAAAGTTATGGCCTTCTAATGAGTTTTCCTAACAAACATATTGATTTTGCCTTTAATTCTTTTATCCAATAAAAAAAAAACAAAAACACCAATACCTGACAAAGCAGTTAGTTGCAGTTTTCTTCTTCCACCAGACCATGAAGTCAAGTCTCTGAATGACCCTAACTGTGTGGTGTAAACATTTCTGATTATGCTGGAATTCCCGATACTGTTGCTAAGACCCGGGGCTTCAGCCAGAGAATTCTGGTTCACCCTCTCCCCTCTCCATCTTCCCAGCAATGGACCAAGGCTGGTTCCCGAATCGAGCACGTGGCATCCCACCTCTGCCTAGACACAGACATGTTCGGGGATGGCACCGAGAATGGCAGGGAAATTGTTGTCAACCCGTGCGAGTCCTCACTCATGAGCCAGCACTGGGACATGGTGAACTCTTGAAGATGCGTGTCGGAACCAGCGGGGGCCGTGGCATGGAGCGTCCCCCATTGAGAAGCAGACTGAGTATCTGGCTCCATGCAGCCTGCAACCACTCCAGATGCCCTGAACCGGGAGGTGGAGCCAGAGCCCCCCAGGGCAGGAGCGGCTGTCTCAGGGAGGATCAGGAGGAGACTGCAAGCCAAGAGGACTCAGAGATCCCACGCATTGTCAGTGCTGTTAAGTTCCAGTCCTGGCCCCGTCTGCCCCCAAATGGTATCTGGAGACAGGGATCTGATGGGAAGGTTGATGTTTGTTGTTCCCTTTCTGACAAAAGAGGCCAGAGAGAAAAGCCTTCCTCGTTACTAGGCCAGGACTCAGTTGAGAGAAGGAGAATGGAGGTAGTTTTCAAAACAAATAAAGGAACCTTTGACGTTTTGTCTGTTTTTCTCTCTCCCTCTCTCTCTCTCTTTCTCTCTCTCTTTTTCTTTTTAAGGCCACACCTGCGGCATATGGAGGTTCCCAGGCTAAGGGTCAAAATGGAGCTGCAGCTTCCAGCCTACACCATAGCTCATGGCAACACCATATCCGAGCCACATCTGCAACCTGAATCACAGCTCACGGCAACGCTGGATCCTTAACCCACTGAGTGAGGCCAGGGGTCAAACATGCATCCTCATGGATACTAGTCGGGTTCATTACTGCTGAGCCACAGTGGGAACTCCCATTGTCTTTGTATCGCTTAGTTTCCACATGTGAGTCTAATTTCTCCTTTGAGTTGGGGTGTGGTGGTGGGGTCTTGCGGCAGGTTGACAAAGAGGAGGACAGGGAGATGAGAACCTGTGCTCTGATCCTGAGCTGCCACTGACAGGTTGTGTGACCTTCAAAAAGACTTGTAACCTCTCTGACCTTTCATTTCCTGTTGTATCAGGTCGGGAAGCCGGAACCCAACGAGCAGTGGTTTTTACCCAGGATCACACTGTCTGTCTCATCTGGGGAAACAGTAGCTGTTCAGAAGCCCCAGGCACCACCTGTGGAGATCCCACTGCAGAAGGACCAGGCTAGGGCCCCAGCTCCTCTCTGGTTGGAAGCACAGCCCTCGACATCGCTGTAGGGCCTGGTGGCTTTATAGTCTGCAGCCACTGGTGCAGGAGTTTCTTACTTTTAACAAATCCCCAGAATGCTCTGGGAATCGGGTACTATGCTTGCCCATTTTTAGTAACTAAGGTTTAAGATCATATAGTGTAAAATTCCCAAACTATTCTTGGCCGAGGTAAGTTTGCCACAAGCTGATTAGCGATGGTCTTAGCTGCCTATTGCTGAGTAACCAATGACCCAAAAGCTTAGCAGCCTAGAGCAACATGCATTTACAATCTCACGGTTTCTACGGGGCACAGCCTCCGTAGGTGCCCTGCTTCAGGGTGACTTTAAAAGCTGCCCTCGGGGCTGCCGTGGTTGTTGGGAGGATTTGTGGCCTTGAAGGCAGTTAGCCAGAAGCTGCGCTCCGTTCCTTGCCACACAGGCCTCTCCAGCCTAGCATCCTGCTTCACCAGAGCAAGCGAGCCAGGAAGGAGAGCCAGGTGCCAGCCAGACGGGACCACAGTCCTTTCAGCCTGTCTCACGAGTTACCTCCCAGCACTGTTGCCACAGTCTATGCAAGAGAAGCAAAGCGCTGGGTCCAGACGCCCTCAAGGGGAGAGCCGGTGCCAGGAGATGGGGAATTGGGAGCCACTTTGGAGTCTGTCTCCCATCTTCTACCCTAAGCAGGTGTACGTCTCCCCTTCTTCCAGAAAGCCTTCGGTAATGGGCCTTTGTGCAAGCTCATCATCATAAAGCCCATCCATGCGGACCACGACAGACATGGAAAGCGAGGGCCCGGGTGTACAGAGCCAGCCTCTCCTCTGGTGGTTGGATTGGTTTATGCAATCCTCCTTTTGTCTTCTTTAGGTATGATTTGGCTCTTTGGGGGACTGTTTCCCTCCCCACCCTGTGAAAGGAGAGGAGGCCAGAAGGCAGATAAGACATCTATGAAGATGTTCTGTTGGCTCCTCAAGCTGCATGTCCATGGGGTCGAAACCAGCCTTGCAGCTGGAACAGTGTTGCGCCAGCACCCTCTCCCCTAAGGCGCAGAAACAGATACCTCACTGAAATAACTGAAGGAGGTGCTCCTCATCTGTGTCCTTGTCCCCCCCCCCGTTTCTGTCCCCCTCTGGGCATTCCCTGGTGGTGGGCAAGCTGGCCTGTGCCTGGCATTAACCCACGCACCAGGCCAGGTGCATCAAGCTCTCAGTGAAAGCTTGACTAAATGGGTGATTGGAAAAACTCTTCCCTGTCCAAGAAGAAGTGACATCACCTACATTTTACCACCCCTCTAAAGTCACAGCGTAGGTGGCCTGAGCTCTCTCCTGAACACCCAAGGAAATGGAGAAACAGGAATGGAGGCCTCTGCCCCAGAAGGACACACTTTTTTTTTTTTTTTTTATGTCAGCTGCTTTGATGTGGCAGAAAAGCTAATGCTCAGTTACTAGTGAGCCTGACCTCCATCTTATTTGTGAAAGACCTTGGGGCAGTAACGCAGACTCTGTGAGGGATGGGGTGGGGGGGTCCTCTGCTAATGGAGATAACGAAGGTTCACGTATGAGCCGCAGGGAGTGCGCCTTGAAGCCTCCTTAGTAGAAAACAAGTCAAAACTGATGCAAACAAGTCAAAATAGGGGTCACTGTAACTGTAGGATTATTCAGTCACCCTCTCCTTGCTACGTTGATGATGAGGAAGCCCAAGCAAGAGTCAATTGGGATTTAAAAGCAAGACCAGCAGCTGGCCCAAAGCTCCAAGGATTTGAGACAAAGCTGAAAATACCCGGATAGGACAGCGCCCTGCTCCCCTGGGAATCCTATGTCCTGCAGTTGTGCTGCAGGACAAGTGTGGCCCAGCTTGGTCTGGCAGTCAGGTCTTTCGGTGGATGCTGAATTAGAGCCCTCGATCTACTCTGATCATTGAGTTTGAGCGCCAGGTGTCAGCTCGCTCTATAGGCCACCGGTAGTTGTGGGTGAAAGTGCGAGTTTCTCAATGACATCAGCGTCTGTGACCAAAAAAGACCTACATCTTCCTATTTTACAGGCTCACAGGACTGAGACTCCAAACTGGGCTTGGAGAGTCATCCCCCTGGAGCCGTCTCATCACACTGCCAGGTGAGGAGGTGGCCAGGTGTGGCAGAAACCCCCTCAACCAGGGGTCACCTCTGGCTGGTGGGAACAAGATGTGAATAATACGGCCTCCCAAGTGTCTAAATGGTGCGATGGGCCAGTTCAAGGGAATTTATACATGCATTCTGTACATTTGTAAACCGGAAGGAAGAGAGGCAGGGGCTTCGGGCACACTTTAGTGCCTGGATTAGAGTGGGAGGGATGATGGTATTGTGTGGATGGGCAGAAAGGGAAATTTTTTTGGTTCTTCTGAGGTCAGCATAGGTGACCAAAGCTGGTTTCCCTGTTGAATCTGAGACGCACTCTCTTGACAGTTTCTTATGTGCTGTGTAATTTCTCTGTGTGAACTCATCTTTGGTGGGAGTTATTTCCTCTGGGCGTTGGAGGTTCAGGTTTGGGAAAGGTTCAGGCTCGCCTCTGTTGGGTTCCATTGAGGTCAAACCCGTTTGTACCCTGATTTTTCCACTTGTTGACACACGGTGAGACTGATGTGAATTTGAACGTCGCGTCTATGCTTGGCACAAGCTTGGGTTTTGATCCTTTGCAGATTAGCTCTTCTCTACCGAAGTTGTTCAGCTCCCAGGACATCACCGATTACCTAGCTGGTAGGAAGGGGTTGTTTAGCCCTTCTGAGCATCCCGCCCCTCATGAGGTTCTACCTCCACTTAGGTGTTCGATCCTTTGCTTTTCTCTACCCAAAACTGTTCAGCTCCCAGGACATTACCGATTACCCAGCTGGTAGGAGGGGGTTGTCTATCCCTTCTGGCCCCCACCCCTCATGAGGTTCTACCTCCACTTAGGTGTCCAGACTGCATAGCTCTCCAGCATCAGTCGCCCTCCACCTTCTCCTTCACTGCGCTGGCTTTGCATCCCCACTCATTTTTGGAATCTGGAGTTTCTCCTTTCTTCCTTCCCAATGCAACTGTGATTTCAAATTGTTTTATTGAATAATATCCAATATTTATATGAGTTTGTGGGAGGGGCCTTCCTGTGTCAGCTTCGACCAGAATTCCTCAGTGCTATAATTAGCTGTCACCACTGTCTTTCCCACTGGCTCTGGGACCATATCTTAGTGTCAACACTCAATAAATTTTGGTGAATAAGGGAGAGAATAAGCCTGTGATTCTTCAGGACTACTTCCTAATTACCTCCTGGCTCGGGCTCCCAGACATTAGAGTTTTAAAAAGACAGCAAAGGCAGAAATGGAGGATGGAGAAGACAAATTTATAACTATGAAATCTCGTTATAATACACATAGATTTAGGGATCATGCATATTTTACCTCATAATGACAGAGTTTAATACTGAAAGTGCTAACTGGAAAAGGACTATCAGTAATGGAAATCTTTAATACTGCAGTAGAACGTGGCAAAAAAAAAGACCTTCTCATAAACCCTGGGGCTTAGCGATGGGAACAGGGGTGGATGAAGAGCGCTCGCCTCTCCTCTGCAAGTATCTCAGGCATACCCACTGGGCATCTGGCAACCTGAGTCCCGGCTCACCTTTTACCTACACTCCAGTCCACCTGCAGTGGGGTTAAGCCTCCTCCCTTCTCTCACGCCACTACTCAGCCTCCCGGAGAGACTGTGCCCTGACCTTGCCAGTCCCTTAGCATGTGCTAACACCCCTGGGGCAGCATCTGGCACACAGAGGAGCATGACAAGGGGTTGCATGAGAGGTCTGGCAGCCGTGCACACGAGGTGGCCTCTGGGGCATCGCCCATGGTGGGTGGGTAGGAGCGTCTTCTCCCCAGCCTGCAGAGCCATCCTCCCAAGCTCCCCAGTGGTCTACGGTCTCAGGCAGCTGGATCTGGATAAGCAAATGCCAAAGCTCCAAGGGCTTTTCCATTTGCCATGGAGCCGCCTAATTTAATGAAGCCGTCACAGAGCAAACCTCAGGGCTTATTGGAAAAGGACTCGAGCACGACATTATTTCACAGCAGTAGATTGCATCATTTTCATTTCACAGCTTTCCAATGGGAAATAATAAAACAAAATTACAAACATAATGAAGAAAGAAAGGAGACGAGAAAAAACCTTGGGTGAGAGATGCATCCTCGGTGCTGTGACAGGGCTGGTTACCTTATTCATTGGAGCCAGTAAATCTTACCTGGCTTTGCTGGCAGGAAGGAGAGCGAGCGGTCCAGGATGCCTCCACCTGCTGCCAAAGATAACAGGCTGCAGTAACTCATTGCCCAGCGCAGCAAGGAGCCCCGAGCACCCCTGCAGAAGCCTGGCCCTGGACAGCCCGCTGAGAAATTCCAGCTTCCAGGAGCACTGCCCTTCCTGGGCCCAGCTCTGCACTGGGGTGAAGGGCTGTCATTGACAATGGCCGGACAAGCTGTCGGGGTGATGGCATCTCCCTTCCCTCCAAGAGGAAGTGGCGTCACCTGTGGGGTCTCCTTCATCCTCAGGAAGAAGAAAGAATAAGTCCCTTTCTGCTTCTGAGCCGAAAGCCAGGGGCTAAGTAGGAGAGAGACAAAGCGCTTTCTAAAGGCGTTCTTGCTTACAGCTCAAGGTGTAAGACTAAGGGAGGCAGCTCAGCTGGGCCTTTCTTTCCACGCTGCAGGCCTGGCCTGGGCTGGAGGAGATGCCCCAGGCCTGCCGCACAGGAGGAGACCAGGCTCCTGTCATTCCACCCAGGCCCCAGTTTCTCCCCTGCCTGGTACCAAAAACAACTTTCTCCTCTCCAGTTAGTGGAGGGGTTTGAGGTCTTGTGGTATCAACTCCCTCCTCTTTCCCCCAGGAGTCCCCCCACTCCTTCCCCCTCCCCCAGCTTCCCTTCTCCTTTCTTCTCCCCTCCTTCCCCTCCTGTCCTACCTCCCTCCTCCTCCTCCCCACCCTCCCCACCCCCTTTCCTTCTTTCCCCCCCCCCCGCCTCCCTCTCCCCTGCCTCCCCCACCTCTCCCTCCCCTGCCTCCCCCGCCTCCCCCTCCCCTGCTTCCCCCTCCTCCTCTCCCTCTTCCCCTCCCCCTCCCTGCTTCCCTTCCCCCTCCCCCCCCCACTTTCCCTCCCCCTCTCCTTCCTTCTCCCCCACTTCTCGCCTCTACAGTGATGCTTCCCCCTCCGCTACCCCCACCCCATTAACTGAATAGTGTCCCACTTTCCCCTGTCCTGATATAAAGAAAAAAGCCTTCTCTTGAGCCTGGTCTCCCTTTTTCCTTTGGCCACCATGCTCCTCTACAGCACAGTAGCTGGTCCCATGGACTTAGGTTCAAGTCACAGCTCTTTCAGTTCCTAGCTGTGTGACTAGAGGCAAATTACTTAACTTCTCTGAACTCACTTTTCTCATCTCCGAATGGGGCAAGTTGTCATACCTATCTCAAATGTTTATCGTGAAATTAGTTGGAATGACTCTAGTGATGTTCTCAGCACAGAGTCAGGCATGTATTACGTCTAAAAATGTTGGTCCTTGTTATAGTTTTGCTGTGAGGCTTAAACATCAGTTTGCAGTGCAGAGGGCAGGGCCTGCGAGTGGTGAGGGCCAACCCTCAACCCTCAGAGGTCACTTAGAGGTCACACCGAGGCCTGATTCTCCTTGTGAGGTTGCCAGGCTAGTGGAAGACCTAAATCCCCTGTATCCCTGCTCTTTGGTTCCAAATTGGTGATGGGCCAGGAGGGGAAGGAAGCAGAGAGGAGCAGTGAGGAAACGGCGGTCCCCCAAGTTGGTCTTGGCCCTTGTCACCCACAGTTCTCTACCATTCGCCTTACCTGGTGCTTCCTCAGCTTGTGTGGACCATCCTTCATGCCTGCACTCTGATGGGGTCTGTCACCCGTGTGCGGAGCACAGTATCAGTGGTGTCATAGACGAGAACAAGGGACAGGCACACGAGTGACAGAGGCCTGGCAGAGAAGTCCAGCTAGGCCCCCCACTCCCAAGAGCCCCCCTCCTCCCTCGTGGGGTGGCCACACCACACCCCAACACCCAGGAAGCATCTCCAGCTCTGCTTCCAATCCACTGTTTTCATCTCTGTCTAACCTAGGAGTTCAGCCCTCACACCTGAATTCTGCTTCTCATCCCTCAGCCTGGCACCTGCTTGATTTTCAGTCTTGATGCTGTCAGATACTGTGTCCAGCTCGGGTACCCTCACCCAGTGCCCCACCCCTCTGCCTGCCTTCCAGTGGGTCCCCTAACCAGCTTTCTAGGACATGGTCCTGAGCAAGAGGTTGGGATGTGAAGGGCCCAAAGCAGTCTCAGAAAAAAAGGTTCAGATAAAGAACTGTGTTGTTCCAAGGAAGAAAAGCCCTCATGTGAGATAAACTTGAAACATACATGAGACCTCAAAGTACGGAGACAGGAATGCATGTCAGACCATAAGAACAGCCCAAGCAAAAGCACAGAAGCCAGAAAGGATGGGCCTTTTTCAGAGAACGTGGAGCGGGCCAACCAACCTGAACTGAGGCATAGCAGATACGAAAGAGAGTGGAGGGTCAGGTAAGGCAGAGACGGGGACCTGAATGCCAGGCAGAGATGCTGAACTTAACTGGGTAAATGGATGTGAGCTACTGAAGGTGCTGGAGCCAGTGAGTTGCATCACCCAAGGTGTAAGAGGAGGAAGATGGATGGAGTAGCAGGGAGTAAGATGGTTTGAAGGTGAGATCCTGTGAAGAGGGGCTGATAGAGACTCTAGAATAGTCCAAGAGAGAAGAGGAGGCCTGAACTATGTCCCCATAGAGTGGAAAGTAGACAGTGGTTATGGGAGAGGGAGGCAGTAGATGTGGGAGCCGGGGGAGGAGGAGGAGAGGAGATGGAGCAAGGCGGGAGAGAAGAGCCTTCGTGCCAGATGGATTCTGTGCTGCTTGCTGAGCGAGTGCTTCATGGGCTCACATTTAATTGAGTATCTGATAACCAGGCTTAATTATTTAATTATAAAACATTTCAGATGCATAGAAGAGGACTAGTAGCATAGCAACTACTGGCACAGTGCTTCCGCTGTGCTTGGCGTCATTCTAAGAGCTTTAAAGAATTTAGTCAACCCTCCTGAAAACAGTAGTGAGAGAATAATAGCTATTACCGTCTCCCTCTTACAAGTGTGTAACTTGAGAGCCAAGGAAGTTAATAAGTCACTTGCCTGAGGTCAAGCAACTGGTCGCAGAGGTGAGATTCAGGCCCAAGAAGCCCACTCCGGAACCCCGGGGCTGTGCTGCTTCCCAAACAGAAGACAGAGTAACAGATACACGTGTCCTCGCCAAAAAGAAAAGGCCGCAGATGCAGGGAGGTCCCCCGTGCACAGCTCCCTGGGGGACTCCTTTTTAAAATGAAGTAGGTCTGCGACTTTAACAGATGGCTAGCCACAGAGATGCGCGGATTCATCCATCCATCAGCCATCCTCCCTGAGGTAGGAAGAGCGAAGGGGGCTAGCATGTAGGGAGCTATAGTTATGTGCCAACTGTATGCTTACGGGCTCTGCATCACTGTTGTGTGGAATGCTGGCAGCATGCCATGATGTGGATTATCCTCTGGATTCTAGCAGATGAGGAACTTGAGTCTCAGAGAAGTGAAGAACCAGTCAAGGTTGCGCACCTGACACGTGGTGGAGCTGTCTGCCTCTTCTCAGTGACCGTGATGCCTCGTGAGCATATGGTGGTTCAGCCCCCAAATGCCTATGTAAATTAGTAAGTGATAAATATGTACTAGGCAGCTGTCACATGATAGACACATGCCAGGAGCTGGCCACCCAACCTTGCCTTCAAGAGCAACAAGTGGACGAGAGAAACAGTTTTTATTGGGGGGGGGGGTGCTCCATGGGACCACAACTGGCAGAGGTTGCTTGCCTACAAAGCACGAAGAGGGGGGAATGGGAGGGCTTCGCAGAGGATGGGATGGCTGAGTTGTAAGCTGTAGGGCTGGAGGAAAAGAAGGTGCATTCCAGACACAGGAACCCAAGTGTGCTTCTCCATGCTGTCTTGGAGCCCCTGGCTCAACCCTGGCCGGGATACAACAGAGGCATCATCTTTTTGGACTTGGGAGGATTTATTTAGAGGTTGAGGAAAGACAAGGGACCAAACGAAGGCTGAGCCATCTCCTAGGCACCCCTGTCTGGACCCCCCAGCAGGGAGGCTAGGTGTCCCCTCTGTGTCCCCGTGGTACCCTGTGTCCTCAAAGAAGGCTCTGCGTCTTCATCTCCATGGCCCTCTGCGGGAACAGCACCTGTGCACAGCTGACAAAGCTCTTCCTCCATGGCCTGCACCTCCTCTGCTCATGTGTCTGCCCCCTTCCATTTGCTTGTACGCTCCTCACAGAAAGGGACCCCAGCCTACGCCTGCATCTGGCAGCATCTGGCCCTCAGAGGGTGCTTTTTGAACAGAACCATGCTGCATGGACCCAACCAGGTTTTCCAGATGAGCTGCTCCCTCATTTGCTCCCAGGTCTTACCAGCCAGGCCAGGGTTGCAGACACACTTCTTGGTCCAGAAAAGTGTAATGAAGACAGTGTAATGAAGGCCCTTGCAACTCAGGCAGCACAAATAGGTCGTAGTTCATTCTAACTGCCAGGAATTCTTTCTGTTGGATCATAAAGCCAATGAAAATCTCTTGAACCTGGCCTCTGCTGATGGACAGGCAGGGGTTTCTCTCCCGTGGCCAGAGGAGGGACAATACAAACTTAACAGGGACTTCATAACGTTCAGAACTGCCTGGAGGGAGTTCCCGCTGTCCTCGGGCTACTTGGCTGCCCTGAGCGGGACTGGCCCTTCTGAGAATAGCAGGGCAGTGGGCCAAGAGCCCAGAGGAGTGACCACGGCCAAGAGCCCAGAGGGGCAACTCCCCCGCCGCAGTTGGCTTTGGGACATCCAGACTGAGTCAGCTTCAGGGTAAATGCCCACCTGTGAAGGGGTCCCTGGGGAGGGGAAACTGGAGGAAGACAAGGGGGGCACCAGCTTCTGTGTTCCCACCACAGGATGTAGTTCATTTTCTAGAACCAGGAGCTCCAGTGTGGAAGCATCTGCCGGGAAGCCCCACGGCCCCACATGGATTCCCCAGTATGAAGCAAAGTCCTTCCTGGGAAAACAGGTGGGATTGCCTCTGCCTCTTCTCTACCCAGTCTCTCTAGTGGCAACAATCTAACTGTGTTGCCTTGAACTCTGTATTCCTATGGTAGAATGAAAGAAAAATCTAGAATAGTGAGCACAAACAGAACTTTGAAACAGCATTTCTAGTTCAACTTCAGCTTCCTGGCAGGCCTGTCCTCAAATCGTAGCAGCCATATGACTCTACTTTTATTTTATTGTTTATTTGTTTGTTTGTTTGTCTTTTTAGGGCGGCACCCTTGGCATATGGAGGTTCCCAGGCTAGGGGTCAAATCGGAGCTATAGCTGTTGGCCTACACCACAGCCACAGCAACACCAGATCCAAGCCGTATTTTCAACATACCGCACAGCTCAGGGCAACACTGGATCCTTAACCCACTGAGCAAGGCCAGGGAGTGAACCTGCATCCTCATGGATGCTAGTCAGATTTGTTTCCGCTGATCCATGCCAGGAACTCTGTGCTTCTATTTTTGAATGCCTTTAGAAATCATTCTTAATTTGCTTAAATCAAATCACTGCTTAGTGACACCTATTCCACGCAAGTGACCAGCGTCAATGGAGGCTACAGTGATATGACATGCCTTTGCCTCGCTTGTCACTGCCCTGTGAGGCAGGTGGTATTTGCTTCTCTGCAGAGCAGGAAACTGTGTTTCAGAGCAGTACAGTAACTTCTCCAAGGACACACAGCAAGTAAGGGGGTCGGGTGAGGGGCAGGCAGGTCTGGAACCCACTTCTTTCGGCTCCAGATCCCAAGCCCCTGTCCTCTTTCCTTTTTTTCAAGGGAGTTTAACTTTAAAAATCTAATCAAGACGAACATGAAAGTGATATTATGTAGAGAGTTTCACAAAGGAGTTCAAAACGTAGCACATTTTTTAAATTGTCTTTTTCATTCTTGATGAGGAAAGCTGAGGTTTAATGACTAGGCTGTTTTACTTGTAAAAAAAGATCCAGCCCGCTAAAAGCCTCTGCCAGAAGTCTATGGCATTTATTTATTTTTTATTTATTTCTTAGGGCCACACCCACGGCACATGGAATTTCCCAGGTTAGGAGTCAAATCAGAGCTACCTCTGCCAGCCTATGCCATAGCCACAGCCACAGCCACAGCCACATGGGATCTGAGCCACATCTTTGACCTACACCACAGCTCACAGCAATCCCGGATCCTTAACCCACTGAGCGAGGCCAGGGATTGAACCCGCATCCTCATGGATGCTAGTCGGGTTCATTAACTGCTGAGCCACGAAGGGAACTCCTGTCTATGACATTTTTAAAAACTCAAATTTATATGTGTTAATTATTTTTATCAAAGCAATGCTTCTTTGAAGTAAAGTTTATGTATAGAAGCCCCATGCCACACACGCTCCCTCCCCCAAGAGAGAACATCCCTCAAATTCCAGGGCTGCCCCCAGCATTTACCTCTGTCATTTAAAACTACACTGCTATTTCTTAAAATATCAATTTTAGACATTATCTATTGACTCTGGGCCATGGTAGATAAGGACTTCATTTTTCCACACCACTGCCTGCTTTTCTTTCCTTTTATCCCTGTGGCATATTTATAAAATAATTTTTGGCAAAAATCAATAATCAACACTTACACATCGAGCCAGAGGTAAACTCCAACCAAACCTCCTTTCTCCTATAATCTTTTGTTTTTCCTAGAATTCATAATTGCCTCATTTTTTTCATTTTAACCTGGCTTTCTGTGAATCTTTCACACTTTTCTCCAAATTTTTATGTATGTCATAATAATACTTTCTAGAATTACAAACCAATTCTCATTTCCTTTTGTTTTGTTTTGTTTTCCTCAAGAGTCCTCACTCAAGGGAGTTCATGTCGTGGCTCAGTGGAAACAAATCCTACTAGTATCCATGAGGATGCAGGTTTGATCCCTGGTCTTGCTCAGTGGGTCAGGGATCCAGCGTTGTCGTGAGCTGTGGTGTAGGTCTCAGACACAGGCCCAGATCCCACATTGCTGTGGCTATGGTGTAGGCCAGCAGCTGTAGCTGCAATTCTACCCCTAGTCTGGGAAATTCCATATGTCAGGGGTGTGGCCCTGAAAAAAAGGGGGGGGGACAACCTCTTGAGACAGACTCAAGAGGCTGTCTGTTCAAATGTCCCATTGTGCCAATGTTATCAGCTGCTTTCAGGGCATACTGCATAGCAGACACACTGGGAACTCTCTCCTCCATTCTCTGGTTTTTGGTCCCCTCATCCTTGGCTCACATATCTTCTTATATCTTGATTTATTTCATTTTTTGCTAGATAACATCCCAGAGTGCATTCCTAAGAATGGGTACATTGTGTTTTTTGAATTTGAATTTGTAAAGGCAAAATTTTTGAATTGTAAAAATATCTTTGTTCCACTTCACGTTTGGCTTCTACTTTGGTTGTGTATGGTATCCTAAGGTGAAAGTCATTTTCCTTTGGAATTCTGAAGGCACAGCTGTCCAGAACTCTCAAGGGTCACGTTCTATCCTCCTTGCAAGCTAGCTAGCCAGCTGTCAGTTTCATGGAGGCAGAAGACATGAGGTTCCTGGGTCAGAGACAAAGGATAGCTTATTACTCACAGCAGAATGTCAGCATTTTTGGCACATATTCCCCTAACCCCAATTCTCATAGGAAGCCTAAAGAGGACCAAATGAGAGCTGCACATGCACAATAGGTTGTGTTACAAGAGAGGAACCCTGAGCTTAGGGAACCCCAATCTTTTATAATAGGCATGCCTACCTTTTGCTCTGGAGAGAAATACTGTAGCTGTCTTCCAAAACTGTTCACTCTACATACATACTTGAAAATGGAGTCCATTCAAAAGAAGTGGCAGTCAGGGCCTCTCTCATAAGACATTTGGAAAGGCAAGAGACACATGGCAGATGGTCTGCCAAAAACTATCTCCTCCCCCACTGCTCCTGAGCTTCCCCTGATGTCAGTGCTCTCATTTTCTGTAGCTGGTTGCCTTTTGCCTCCCTGGAAGCCTTTGAACCACCTCTTTCTACCTGGTCTTCTGAAATTTCCAATATCAATTTAGAGACTTACATCCTCCATCTCTAGAGATTTTTTTCTTACACGGTTTCTTTGATAATTAGATGGACTCTTTCTCCCTTGTACCCCCTTATGGAATGCTCTCATTTTCTTTGTTTGTTTGCTCTGTGTTTCAGGTTGGAGGATTTTCCTTAGGTTCCTGTTAGCTATGGATGTCTTTAAGAGTGTATTTAAAAATAAGAGACTAGGGAGTTCCCATCGTGGCTCAGCAGTAACAAATCTGACCAGTATCCATGTGGATGCAGGTTCAATCCCTGGCCTCGCTCAGTAGGTTAAGGATCCAGTGTTGCCATGTGCTGTGGTGTAGGTTGCAGATGCAGCCCAGATCTCGTGTTGCTGTGGATGGGGTGTAGGCTGGCAGCTACAGCTCCAATTCAACCCCTAGCCTGGAAACTTCCATATGCCATGGGTGTGGCCCTAAAAAGCCAAAAAAAAAAAAAAAGAGTTCCTATTGTGGCTCAGTAGTTAACGAATCCGACTAGGAACCATGGGGTTGCAGGTTCTATCCCTGGCCTTGCTCAGTGGGTTAAGGATCCACATTGCTGTGGCTATGGCTGTGGCTGTGGCCAGTGGCTGTAGATCTAATTAGACCCCTAGCCTGGGAACCTCCATATGCCACAGGTGTGGCTCTAGAAAAAGACAAAAAAAAAAAAAAGTGAGAGACTAAAACAGCTGGAAATCCAGTGTGTGTGGCCAGGGCATGCCACCTGGTTAGCTGAACCATAGGGTGATCAAAGGTGATTTGATCTTTTCTCTCTCTCTGTGTGTGTGTGTGTGTGTGTGTGTGTGTGTGTGTGTGTGTGTGTGTGTTGGGGGAAGGGGTCCAAGTTGTCAAAATCAGTAGGTATTCACTCTTGACTCTAATTTCTCTAGAGAGCAGTTTATTGGTTTCCCATTGGGAGGTGTATACTTGGCCTGGCTTTCTGAAAATAAGGCAAGGGAAGGCAGCTGAGCCTACCATAGTTCAGCAGGCATGTTTTAGGAAGGAGAAGAAATAAATGCATTTGGTTAACCAATGCACTTGACCCTCCTGTCCTCATGGTGGTCCTGTTCTCATCCCCAGCCTCTGAGGGGTTGGGCCTTAGCTTACAGCCTGAGACTTCTCTTCTCACGGAGAAGAAATGACCTAGACATTGACCTATCATTTGAATATATGATTCAGATACCACTTGGTTCTCACTGTGCTCTCTCATGCAGACACTGTCATTCTCTCTGTGTCTGTTTGAGGGGGCATGATGGACCCAGGATGTACTGAAAAGAGAACCTGGGGTCCCATGATGATATTTCCTCCTAGAACATTCTTCAGAAAATAACTGCTTTCCTTTTTCTCTTAATGTAATTTGACCTTGGCTTCTTGGGACCCTTCTTTTTAAACATTTTTACAAAGGAGTTTGTAAGTTCATTGTACTTTCTGAGCTCCTGGTTCACATGCCTTGAAGACCTCTGGCCTCTTGGTTAGCCTTCATTAAGTCTAAGTTTCAAGATCGCGGCTTTGAAGGGCTTCTTTAGTCATCATGGGTAAACTCAGCACTCCCAGAGCAGGAAAGCCTGTCATCCCTTCTGACAGTGTATCTGATTTACTCTACCAGAATCTCAGTGGCTAGAGCCTGGGAATCTGTATTTTGAGAAAACCCCCTAAGTGATTCTGGTTTACTTTCTAGTTGCCCCTGTCTGTCAACCCTAGCCTCTCATGACTAATGCCCTGCATTTGGAGCTCTGCTGTCCTAGGCCTCGTGTCCCTGGGTCAGACTACCTTCCCATTCCAACCTCTGCCAACCCACTGCCCTGGCCAGACAGAGCCGAAACCCCAGACCTTGAATTTGCATCCCCACTCAGCTAAGATCCTCCCACCCAGCTCCTCTCTGTCCTCACACTGGCCTCTGGGACTCAGGAGGGCTCCTTATCCCTAGCGAGAACTCATGTCCTCCCTCCTCCCTCCCCCACTACTCATCACCCTTCCCCCACCAACACACACAAGTCCAATATCTTGCCTCATTCTGTTCTGCACCATCCAGATCTGCCTGTGCTGCAGGTCCAGTAAATAGAAAGGATGCTCTTGGGTGTTGTGATGTTTGGTCTAATGAGTGATGCAGACAAAGAACACTGAGGAGGAAGTGATGACCTTAGGCTGGTCTCTCAGTTCGTGTCACACTGAAACGGGGTTTCAGCTGGACTCTTAGTGGAGGAATATTTTTGTATATTCATAGAAGAGGGTGCAGTCAAATCTAGGAAATACTTACTGAAAGCCTCTGTTATTACAATACAATTACAATTACTGCTGCTATTGCTTGTCCTACTTACAGTCATCATTGAATCCCTACTCTAGGATAAGCCCTGCATATGTGGGTGTGTTTATAAGTTTTATTATTTGAGACTTTCCACAACCCTACAAGGGAGGCATGGTTGTCCCCATGTTAGTGATGTAGAAAGTGAGGCTCAGAGAAGAGTTGCTCTCTCAAGACCTCAAGAATGCTAAGTGCTAAGAGGAAGACTGGCAGCCCGGTCTGCTAACTGGTTTCTGTTCTCCTTGCAGTTGGCTCCTACTGCTTCCCTGTAATTAAAGAAAGCAGCTCTACCCCCGGGAGCGGCAGCTTCCTCTATGTCTTCCCAGGGAGACAGCTGCAAATAAAACTCCAATCAAATCCCACTGTGTCTCCCCCCAGCATGGAGACTGGCAGGCTCCTCCCTCGCGGGCGTCCATTAATCTGATAGGTCAAGTGTGGCTAATCGCCATTTTGGTGATTCCGCGGCTCTGAGAGTCTGCCAGGCAAAGTGACCTGGCCAGGCTGCGGGCCCTGTTCACTTGACACCCTTTTTTTCATTCCCTGTAGCTTTCTGAGACGTTTACTCAGAGACTAAAAACATCCATGGTTCAGTGCAACCCCAGATCTGAATGACTTTGTGAAACTTAAGTGCTTTCAGACTTAGGCAAGCAAGAAAATATTGGGCTTTTGTCCTAATGAAAGCACTTTTTAGCACTTAAAACATAGAGGAGTTCTCATCGTGGCTCAGCGGTTAACAAACCTGACTAAGATCCATGAGGACATGCATTTGATCCCTGGCCTTGCTCAGTGGGTTAAGGATCTGGCGTTGCTGTGAGCTGTGGTGCAGCTTGCAGATGCAGCTCTAATTTGGTGTGGCTATGGATGTGGTGTAGGCTGGCAGCTGTAGCTCCAATTCAATCCCTAGTCTGGAAACTTCCATATGCCGCAGGTGTAGTCCTATAAAGAAAATACATATATTTATATATTTATGTATTTATGTAACCACAATTTTGCATTTCTGACACCAGCATTTGCCAGCATGTGTGTGTAAGGACACAATACATGAAAATCTAGGTTTACAGAAAAGTTAAACCAGAAGAGATTAGTTATTTGTTTATAAGGTCTTTGGATGGGAATTCCAATAATTTGAAAACCTTAATCCTAGGTCAAGCCCTACCACTTGCTGGCATAGCCTCTCTGCACCTCAGGGTTCATTTCTGTAAAATGAAGAGATGTCAGATTAAGCAGTTACAGCTGTATCACAAGGCTGTCATGAGAACTTGTGGGATACAGATGCAAACGGAGCTGGGCTATAGAAAGGCAAGGCCCCCTTGATGAGACAAATAGAAGGCTGGGCGAGGAGAGAAGGCAGTCTGTCCAGGGATGGTCCCCCAGGTTTTTGGGGGACCAGCCTCTCACCCTGATCAGCTTGTGAACAGGCTACCCTCAGTTGCCACCACAGAGTATGAACCATCCCACGTGCCATATCCCCCACATCCCCACCCCATGGTTCTGCCATTCAGTTAAACACTGCAGCTCCTGAGCACATTTTAATTTCTGATCATTAGTTACGAGATTTTCTTGTTAATTCTGATTCAGCAGATTTTGCTGAAACAGCTCTATTTTCCCCTTCTTATTTTGGTCGCGCTGCACACAGCCTGTTCATACAGACAATAAATCCGGTGGCCAACCTCCCTCCCGAGGGCAAATCATGGGCAGCTCTGGAAGGGATGCAGTGATGGAGGTGGCGACAGGGAGGGGGCCCCCTCCCAGGCTTCTTTACAGGTGACTTGGGGGCACCTTGGTGATTCTGGCCACAGGAGACAGACCTGCCAGTGGTGATTACATCAGATATAACAGGATTACCCCAGAGCTCAGTAGCAGGCAAATCAGGGGGAAAAAAATAGAATGACCCACAACAACTCGGCGAAATCAGTTCTTGCTTTCTGCTGCATTTATTAGATCACAGACATCATGCGGCCGAATTTGCTTTATCTAACTTGGAAGCACTGACAGAATTTTGCAACTGGCAAGATTGGCTTGGGGTCCTGCACCTCCTCCTCCTTTCCTTCCCTCCTCATATCTAGTTGCTCACCCTGGCCTTTGGCATGAGCAGGTGTATAGTTTTCCTTGATGGGCTAGGTAACCCCTTCCAAACTTGAACCTAGGAAAAGGATGAGTTCAGGCAAACTTAAATGTTGCTCTGGTCAGTTGTAATATCCTTCCTAGGGACCAGCAGTGTTTTCAAATGTTCTTAAGAAGAGCCAACACTCATAGGGGATTTACTGTATGCTGGGCACACTTCTTACCCCTTTTTATGTATTAACTCTCTTAACTGTCACATCAATTCTGTGAAGTAGGTGTCATAATTATCCTCATTTTGCAGATGAAAGAACCAAGGCAGAAAAAGGGTAAACAGCTCTCTATAGTCACCCATGTAGTAAGTGGCAGGGCTGGGATTGGGTTCTTAGTTCCAGAGTCCATGCCCTTAGCAATTGCACTTTATTGATGCACCTTGATTTTGTCACAAGATATGGCTGGAGTGGCTTGATGCAATAGCAAGATAGGTCAGTCTCAGGGGAGAGACAGGGATGGGCTGGAGCTGGAGGAACAGGACAGACCTACCTGGTCGGCTGAGAGGAAGTCCTAGCTAATTGAATCCAATCCAAGGCAAGAAGTAACAGTCCAGACTCAGCAACACACCTCGCGGAAACTGACACAGGATGGAATGTGTCCCAGACCAACACAAAATTTAGGGCAAGAAACGCTCAGCAGGGCAGGCATAGGGGCAACTGCCAGTAGGCTACAGGAGCCAGGTCATATAAAAAAATTAACTAAAAATGAATCGGGAGTTCCCTTTGTGGCTCAGTGGTTAATGAACCCTACTAGGATCCATGAGGATGTAGGTTCAATCCCTGGCCTTGCTCAGTGGTTTAAGGATCTGGCATTGCCATGAGCTGTGGTGTGGGCTGGCAGCTGTAGCTCTGATTTGACCCCTAGCCTGGGAACTTCCACATGCCGTGGGTGCAGCCCTAGAAAAAAAAAAAAAAAAGAATCAATGACTTAAATATAAGAGCTAAAACCATAAAACTCTTACAAGAAAACATAGGGGTAATTCTTCATGACTTCAGACTGGCAATGATTTCTTGAATATGACACCCAAGCACAGGCAACACAAGAAAAAATAAGTAGTACTTCATCAGAATTAAAAACTTTTGTGCATCAAAGGCCATTATCAGCAAATGAAAAGATAGCCTATAGAATGGAAGAAAAATACTTGAAAATCATGTATCTCTTAGGAGTCTAATATCCAGAATATATAAAGAACTCCTGCAATGCAACAATAAAAGGACAAACAACCTAACTAAGAAATGGATGAAAGAATAAAATAGACGTTACTTCAAAGGAGACATATAAGTGGCCAAAAAGGACATGAAAAATGCTCAATGTCATTAGTCATTAGAAAATGCAAATCAAGACCACAGTGAATTACCACTTAATACCCACTGGGGTGGCTATAATAACAGTCATACAAAACAACCTGAGTGTGTACATGAATGGGAGAAACTGGAACCGTTGTATGTTGCTGGGAGAAATATAGATGGTTCAGCCACTGTGGAAAAATAGGTTGGTGGTTCCCGGAAAAGTTAAGCATAGAGTTTATCACACGAACCAGCCATTCCACTCCTAAATATATACCCCAAAGAAAGGAAAACAGCTACTCAAACAAATACATGCACATGCATATTCATAGCAGCATTATTCACAATTGCCCAAAATGGAAACAATACAAATGTTCGCCAACTGCCGAATGGATAAACAAATTGTGGTGTCTACATACAATGAGGTAGTATCCCCGCATAGAAAGGAATGAAGTACCAATACATGCTACGGTGTGGATGAACCTCCAAAAGGTGATGCTAAGTAAAAGAACCAGACACAAAAGCTCTCATATTACGTGATTCTATTTACGTGAAATATGGAGAATAAGTAAAATCCATAGAGACAGCAGATTGGTGGTTTCCAGGGACTGAGTGGGAGAAGAAAATGAAACATACCTGCTTAATGGCTCTGAGTGGGGTTTTTTGCAGGGGGAGGGATGAAAATGTTTTGAAACAAGGTAGTGATGGTGGTACTACATTATGAATGAATGTACAATGCCACTGAATTGCTCACTTTAAAATGGTGAATTTTGTGTGGTGTGAATTTATCCTCAATGTAAAAAAAAAGTTAGGACTTTAACAACCTACCGTGGCATCAGGCAGGAACCCAGACAGGTTCCCGGGTACTTGATCAGAGGTATCAGTGATATGGGCCAAGTCTCCGGTACCAGGGAGCAGCCCAGTTATTAGGGGTCTGGTGCTAAGCCTCAATATATAGGGCCAGGGCTCCCCAGGCACGTGCAGCCCTGGAGGAGGGTCAGGGCCAGAGCCAGCGGGGGAGATGGACCGTGTCTACCTGGCCACAGAGGAACCTGGGATCCTCTTTCCAGGGGTGGGAGGTTTTTAGCAAGGAGAGGCAAAAGCCAGTAACCACGGATCACAAGTCAGCTCCCGTGATTCTGACCTCCCTCCCTCTACTTGTGCAAGCCTGGAGTGGTGGACGAATGCATTTGGCTGATAATGGATCCCAGACGCAGGAGGGGTAGAGGCGGAGGGAATGTTGTTGCTCAGAAAATGAACAAAACAGCTGGAGGTAAAGCTTTTGTTACAAGCTGCCATCTCTGATTCATGTGTCTTTATAATTCCGACTCCAGTTTGAGTGAGCCGCGCAGAGCGGGAGAGCCATCATTACCTCCCATGCTGCACCCGCCAGCATGGGGTTTATTAGAAGCCAGCCATTAGCAATGTCAGAGTGGGCTCATCCTTAAGCAGAACAGGCCACTACCTGCCAGCCTCACTCAGATGCCAAGGCGGTGGGTTCTGAAAGCCCAGGGCCCAGCAGAGGAACTCCGGGGCTTACTTGAACCCCAGCTGCTAGCGTGAAACATGCCTGGAGACCTCAGCCCAGACCAAGCAGAGCCCAGCTTTACAGGCTGTGAGCTGAGGTCTTCCGACCTCGCTCTCTGCCTTCAGCTGGGAGTAGCAGGAAAGGAAAGGAATTAGTAAAAAGGAGTAAGAGGCCTTTGACACTCCCACCCTCCTTTTCGTTCCTGCCGCCTCTTCCTTCCTAGGCTGCTGCTTCTTGTTTTCCCATAGGCTGCCTTTTGCCCATGAAGCATCCCGACTGTCAATGTCTTCCTTACCCAAACGCTATGGCCAGGGCCAGGCTGAATGACTGCTGTGAGACTCCTGCCCCCTCTTCCTGTGACATCTTCTGCTCCCTCTGCGTGTCTGTCCCTACCTCCAGCCCCACCTGTTGCCCCCTCACCCTGCCAGGAAGGCTAGTTTACATGGTCTCTATTTGGAGGTCTTTTGATGCCCTCCCTACCTCTAAACAAAGCAGGACCTGTCTGCCTCTCTTCAAGACATATCCTATTCTGTCACAAATCATGGTTATTTCTGGGCTTGTCTAGGCCCCCTTACCAGGCTGTATGGGTTTACTTCTGAACCATCTCACACCAGCACAAGGCTGAGCACAGATAAAATGTTGTGTGTTTGCTGAACAAATGAATGAATGAATTAGTGAACTTTTCCAACCTGAGTCATGTAGACCAGTCTCCAGGACACTGCTTAGCCATCCAGGAATCTCTGTGCCACCAACAGACTTATCATGCACAAAGCCCATCTCAGCCCATGTTGCTGAGAAAGCGTGCAAAAAGGAAGAGGGCCGATGGTCTGAGACCAGCCCCTCTACCTCTCTGCGAGGGGCCCTGGCCTTCTGCTATCTTATCAAAGGGACCAGACCTAGAAAGCAAAATCAAAGAGAAGTCCCCTTTTATCAAAACTGAGACCAACTCAGTCCTAGGCAAGCTGAGACTTCAGGAACATAAGCCACTAGGGAAGGGGAGAGAGCCAGGACCAGGTGGAGAAGGGGGCAGGTGTCAGGGGTGCTGGGCATGCAGTGTTCCGGTTCTGCTATATTCCATGCTGGCAGGAGAATGCCAGGTAGGACTGGCAGTCCAGTGGGCAGGACTTACAGGATGCCAGGGCCCCAGCCAGGTGAGCTGGGCCCCTTTGTGGGGGCTCCCTCTCAGCCCAGGACATAAAGCAGCTGCTCATCTACCTGGTGAACTGAACGACCCCAATAGGCCAAGGGGGGACAGACCCCAAACAGACGGGTCCCAGGCATGGCATGGGATCTGCCCTGAGCCCAGGCAGACACCTGATAAGGGTGGGCCTGCCAATTGCTGACCCTGGGGAGCTGGAGGCTGCTGGGGTAGGTATGCTAGGCTGGGAGCCTAGACTAGCTCAGAAGGCCTGCAGGTCTGTGGGGCTGCCAATGCAGGGGCGGTCCCCAGCACCCACCCCCCAAGACTTCTCTTCCCTGGCTGTTCTCCCACCCTGGATTCCAGGAAAAAAGGCAGGCAAGGAGAGAAGGAAATGAACAAAGAAGGAGGAGGGGACTAATAGAGTACCAGGGACAGATGTAGTTTTCAGGGACCTTATAGCATACAATTTGGGGGGCTTTCTTAAAAAATGAAAATGCAACATTGGGTATTGGAAGCAATCGTGCCAGAAAGTGGCCCTCGGAGCTCCCATCGTGGCTCAGTGGTTAACAACTCCAACTAGGAACCATGAGGTTGTGGGTTCGATCCCTGGCCTTGCTCAGTGGGTTGAGGATCCGGCATTGCTGTGAGCTGTGGTGTAGGTTGCTGAGGAGGCTCGGATCCCGTGTTGCTGTAGCTGTGGCATAGGCTGGTGGCTACAGCTCCGTTTGGACCCCTAGCCTGGGAACCTCCATATGCCACAGGAGCAGCCCTAGAAAAGGCAAAAAGACAAAAAAATAAAATAAAATAAAATAAAGCTTTAAAAAAAAAAAAAGTGGCCCTCAGCCTAAGTTTCATCTTCCAGGGGAGTAAGCCTCTGCTCAGTCCTGAGCAATCGTGTACACGAGGGTAGGGATGGGGTGCAGGACAAAAATGCCCCATGGAAGTACAGGCATTCTCTCCTCCCACCCTGGCTATTGCTCTCCCTCATGCCTCACTAGCAAACCTGGCTGGGTTGCCCAAGCTGCCTCCCTCTCACCCCCCAACCCCCATCCCAATTAAAAAATCTATTCTGTATTTCCTCTGTGCCGCACCCTTAATATTAGGTCTGAAAACAATTTGCAATCAGTTGCACTAATTAATCTAATTGAATTTAATTTCCCTTTCTTGGTGTTAGGGGTGAGTGAACTCCATATGCTGACTTATGTAAAGCAATATGCAAATTTGTATCTTGAGCCCAGAGCCCTGCAAATGTTTCTGATTACAAAGAAAAAAAAAAAAAAAAAGCTATGCTGAAGCCCCAGGGTAACATACCACTGCATTTTCTGGCTTGACATCCCTCTCTTCTAGTGGCCTGAACATGATATCCCTTTGCTCTGCTGTTGATGGCTTGGTCACCCTTGTTCCTGCCCCAAACTATACTCTTGGTTCCCTGCAAGGGGTCCCTAGGAACCTAATAGCATCTTTTCTATCTTATCTGGGTTCCTTCCCTTTGTTATGCTGCTGCTCCTTCTCCTCAGCCCCTCATTAAGCTCAGAAGTGGATTCTAACTTTTATCTAGAAATCTGATGAGCACCCTGTTGGTGAAGCACTTGGGGAGGTGAAGGGTGGCGCCTTGCTGGCTGCCCTAGAACTGTCCAGCAGGGGGCGATGCTTAGAGGACTTGAGCGGGAACCTGGCCACAGGGCTGGGAATCCAGACCTGCGGTCCCAAGGATTTCTCTCAGCTCCCACAGAGATGAAGTGATGTCACCCATGGATGACAGTGAAGTGGAGGGTCATGAGCCTTGATTAGCCATGACTGAGTCCCAGAGTCCCTGGTACATCTGTTTCCTCAGGAGCTGCCTCATGGGCACCAAGACTGACTTACCAAAGGGCTTAGTGCCCCTGGTGCTTCTGCTGTATTAAAACACAATTTTTAGATTCGCTTCCAAATAACCCAGGGAGGGGAGAGAGGGACATTGCTGGGAGTAGCAAAGAAAGAAAATTGGCTGTGAGCTAAAAATGATTGAAGGTGATAATGCTTCATTGGGATTTATTATGTATATAATATATTTACCATATATATTTGAAATTTCCAATCTTAGTTCTGAAGCTGGATCCAAGACCTTGCTTTCTGCTGCCCATTGAGTGGGAGCATCCAGAGAGAATGAGAAGAATCACAGGAAGATTTATTGTCTGCTCCAGCCATGCCTGGGCCAGTGTGGATGAAGGCCACACACAACCTCATCCCCCTGCTCCAGGCAGGGTAAGGGAGGGGCACAGGGGTGCAGGGCAGCATTGTCCCAGCCACCTGCCAGTCCTGTGGCTCCCTGAGTCCACAAACTTCTCCAGGAGAAGGACAGCGACCCTAGCAGCAGGTTCCAGATAGTAAAACAGCAATGAAATGGGCCAGGGTGTGGAGGACAGATTGCAAAAGAAGGAGGCTAAAGGGAGGAAGACCCATTTGGAGGGGTTTGTGATTTTTTTTTCTTGGTCTTTTTGCCTTTCTAGGGCCACTTCCGTGGCATATGGAGGTTCCCAGGCTAGGGGTCCAATCGGAGCTGTAGCCACCAGCCTATGCCAGAGCCACAGCAACGCAGGATCTGAGCTGCATCTGCAACCTACACCACAGCTCATGGCAATGCCGGATCCTTAACCCACTAAGCAAGGCCAGGGATCAAACCTGCAACCTCATGGTTCCCAGTCGGATTCGTTAACTACTGAACCATGATGGGAACTCCAGGTTTGTGATGTTTTTGCAGGAGAAAAAAAAAGGTGAGGGTTTGACTGGAGCAAGACTAATGGGTATGGAGAGGAAGGCCTAATGCATAGCATTTACATTTATCTGTATGTGAGATGAATGGGCAGGAAGCTTGGAAGGTTGTTCTGACATGCCTAAACAGATGGTGAAATCTTAATGGAGACAAAGAATATAGCTCAGGGAGGAGGTTTGGTGGGGAGAGGAAGGGCAAATGGGTTTTTTTCTCAGACAAATAATTTCAGGCACAAGTGGCATTAGGCAAGGAGGCTGGGGATTTGAACCCAGAGCCCCAGGATGAGGTGAGATCTGGAGGGAAAGATATGGAAGTCATTGGCATGTAAGTGACAGAGTGCATGAGGGTCTCAAGGTCAACCTGGGAGAGAAGCCCAGAGAATTCCAATGTGTGAGGGGCAGGAAGAGGGAATAGACACGGCAAAGACTGCAAGGGAAAATGAAAGGAGACATAATCACAGAAACCAGGAGGGGAGAGAATTCCAGGGAGAGCATGTAACAATGCCACATGCTGCAGTGGGGACTCAAAAAATCAGCAGCACAATCTTACCCACTGAATATCCCACACAGTCGTTGCTGCTGACCATGGCAAGAGTTTAAGGAATGCGTGCGAATGCATATCCCTCGCATTCAAAATTTACATAATGCTTAAGAAATCATTTTTTTTTAATAAGAGCAATTTCCAAGCCTAGGTCTTTATGCATGAAATCCATATTCTTCCCTAAATCCAACCTTCCCTCCAGTGTATTAAATATATCTGAGACATTATTCAAAGTTCTTCAAGAACAATGAAGAATGTTCCAGTTTAGCCTCTGATGGGGGGAAGGATTTATTAGTAAGAATAAATCCAGTTGAGAAGGCAGAGAGTAGAGGACAAGTATTGATGAGATAAGGACAATTTAAAGGGACCCCAGGGTGTTTTCAGCCCCTCCCTTCCTGGCATAGGACTTCTTATCACCATTGATGATTTCTTTTTTTTTAATCTTCTGGATCATTCATTTTGTTCAACCAAAAGTTATTAAGGGTATACTATGTGCCATGCACAGACCACATGCTACAGATAAGGTTTTCAGAACTGATGAAGACAGATCCCGGCTATTGAGGATTCAGTGTCCAGGAGGGAATTAGAAAGTCCTTATAGGGGATTTTATCACAGAGGCTCAGAGGTATGAAAGCAGGTGTGGTCAAGCAGGTTACACAGAACTGAGTCCCAATCCCCTCACCCATCTGAGGCTCCTCCCACAAGGCCTTGGCTGCCTCCCACAGCCTCAAATATAGGCTCAGATTTCACAGGGCATCTTACTTAGCCCAGCATCAGGAAGTGTGCCAGGGCTTCAGAGGAAGCCAATAAAGGCATCAAAATCTGTGCCTGGTTCTCATGCCTGTAGCTACCTTGCCTAGAGTGAAGAGCTTGCCAAAGGCCTTCATTTAAATTTTTCATTGTTCTCTGCTGTCAGTTCCTTTATGTCTTCCAGGTAGAAAGCAAGCCTCCCTTTAAGACAAGGGGCATTTCAGTGAGATTCTTTGGGTCCACAAAGCGGGGCTCTGCTGCCAAGTGTCTGAGAGCCTGTCTGCTTTGAAGCCTTCCTTGGTTACCAGTTTCTGAGGATGGCTGAAGTTTTTCCAACTCCCCTGCATTTGAGAAAGATTAGATGGTGGAGAAGAGCCAGGTCTCTCTGCTCACATGTTAAACATGCCAGAAAAAGGTGCAGGGGTGGAGGTGGGAGGTGTTAAAATCCTTGGCAGGAAAATAAAAGCTGAGCTAACTTCCTTCCCTTTGAGCTGCCTCTGAAGGAAGAGGGTAAGGGCCTAGGAAGCAGTGCTGCGAGTGGGGTGACAAGAATGAGTCAATCCCCTCAGGCACAGAATTTCAGGGTGTGCCAAGAATCCAGTAATCCAGATAAATCACATTTTCATACATTATCATAAAAAAAACAAAACTAATCCAAAAATTTACAATGCACAAAAGGTCAAAACTTAGATAGTAGCAATGGAATCAATCAGGTAGCAGAGTTGCCCCAAAGTCAATGGGAAGTGCTTATGTTTTTCCCAGGAATGCACCTCTTTCTAACCCTAAAATCTTGTTGAGTTTCCTCTCCCTGCTTAAAAAACTTCCCCTGTTCCCCAAGGCAGCTCTTTACCATGTGGGGAAAGCCTCTTCTATTTCCTAGCATATTCTAGCCATAGTAATCTCCTTTTGTTCACAGGGTATGTGATCTCTTTCCTACCCCAGGACCTTTGCACTTGCTGATTCCTCCATCTGGATCTTCTATCAGTTCTTCCTGTTAGGTCATTCTTCAAGTCTTAGCTCAAGTGCCACCTTCCCAGATACTTCCCCACCCATTGGGTTTAAAATAGGTTTCCACCATACCTGGACCATCACACCACCCTCTTTAACTCTTCCATAGCATGTTTCAACATCTGTAATTATCTTGTTTTCCCATTCATATCTCCACAGCTGCAGTGTAAGCTCCACAAAGGCAGGAACCTTGACTATCATCCTTGCTTAACTGCAGACCCTAACACAATACCTGACACATGGTAGGAACTCACTAAATATTTGTGAGCTGAATGGTTGAATGAATCCTTTTCAGACTTTCCCTCCTCTGTGAAGGCTCCCATTATACACATCCTTACCGTCGCCACCGTGGAAGTCACTGCTTCATTCTCTGGATCCTCAGAGCCCTTGGTGTACTTTTATGTTACCACACTCCAGCCCGCTGTGCATGCAGCCAGCTCCTCCAGGAAACACTGATCTCCTGAATGTCAGGGACTGAGTCCTGTTCACCTCAGTATCCTTGAGCCTAGCACAATGGCCAGCACACTGCCTGACAATAGATGCTCAAATAAATATGAGCAAATGACATTTACAGCAAACCAAGGTAGCCAGGGGCAGCATAAATGTGTACTGGAAAAGTTAGGGTCGGAGTAAAATTTTGCAAATCAAATAGTACTTTAATGGTGATAGAGGAGCTCACTGCTTCAAGGAGCCCTACAGGGATTCCTACAGTAGAGAGAGAATCACCCCCATGACTTATCATTTAGTTTTTAACCTTGGATTTTCATAAATTAGGTTGGTCCCAAGCCTGTGCACTTTTTTCAGCACTCTCCGATGCAAGGTGTCCTCAGCCCCACACATGTTATTACCAGACCCAGAGGAATTTGGTCCTCACCCTATTTGTATATTTCTGGGGATCCTCAAGATTCTTTGCCTAAGAAAACAAACTTATGGACACGCCCTGGTCCATGGTAAGGCCTTATCTGAGTGCCACTCAGAAGCAAGAGCTGGCATCGTGGAACGAACTGACTACCTATGGTGTCTGAACTGACTGCCCCAGTGCCAGGGTGCTCTAGGACACAGATGGCCAAAGAATGGGGCTGGGGGTCCGGGGAGGGTGTAACTAAACAAAACCACTCCTGCAAAGTCTTTACATTCAATGTGAAATAGTACTATATTTAATTCCTGTGATAAATTAAATATTCCATTGTAATCCCTGGAAAATGAAGGTACAGGTGAAAAATCAATAGAGAAATGAAAATGAAATAGTAAGAAATATTCAGTTAACCCAAAAGCAGACAGGAAAGAGGAAACGGGCAAACAAAAAACTGACCGAACCAACAGAAAATAAATATCTAAAGGGTAGTCTATATTCCACAATCAATTTTTATGTTAAAATTATATAATTTAACACTTAAGTTAAAAGGAAGAGGTTGTAAGAATGGATAAAAATCAACACCCAATTATATGCTGTCTGCCAAGAGACACATTTTAAATACAAAGAGACAGTTGAAAGTACAAGTCCAGAAAAAGATACAGCATGCAAATACTAATACACTGAAGTGGTTCTATTAATGTTATACAAAGTGAGTTCAGGATATTGTTTCATAATGATAAATGGATTAATTCATCGAGAAAACATAACAATAAATTTGTGTACACAAATACAGACCTTTTTTATGATTACAGACCTTCAAAGTATATGGAACAAAAATACAATGTATCAAAATTAAAGGGGGAACCAGATTAATTCAATATCACCCTCTTTGTAATTGACGGGACAAAAATCAGCAAGGACACAGAGATCTTAACAACACTATAAACCACTTGGATCAACTGACATTTATAGAATCCTATACTCAGCAATGACAACATATATGTTCTTTTCAAGTTCCCAAGATAAAACCTATGCTGGGCCACAAATACATCTCAATATATGTCTACGGCTTATTCAGGGAGCTTTTTCAGTCGAAGCCTAGTGGGTCATGGAGCAGTCATTGGTTAATTATTTGAGATTGCAGGGAAAATGCTCCAAACACATGTTCTCCAGCTGAAGCGTTTCCCTTCTCTAAAAACTGGAGAGATTTGGTATGGTAAAATTCCATGTGAAAGATGAGTCTGGTCAGAAACATTGCTCATTGGTCCAAGTACTTTCCAGGAACCACTATGGACAGTGAGACCTTTAACCGAAATTTAAAATGTGCATGTCCGCCAATCCAGAATGTCTGCTTCTAGGTTTCTAGCCCACAGAAGCAGTAGTATGTACAAGGATGATCATCGCAGCCATATCTGTAATGGAGAAAAACTGGAGAAAAATTACATTCTAACAATAGAAGATTGGTTAAGATTATGGAATCCTATGTAGCCAATAGAATGGATGAAGTTGATCTGAATGCAAAGACATGAAAATATCCATAACATAGTTTTTTATTTTAAAAAGAGCAAGTTGATATATAATATAGTACAAACACACTTTTATTAAATAAAGCTATTCAGGAGTTCCCGTTGTGGCTCAGCAGGTTAAGAACCCAACATAGTGTCAGTGAGGATGTGGGTTCAATCCCTGGCCCCACTCAGTGGGTTAAGGATCCGGCATTGCCACAAGCTGCAGTAAGCTGCAGGTACAGCTTGGATCTGGTGTTGCCGTGGCTGGGGTGTAGCCCTCGGCTGCAGCACCAATTCAGTCCCTAGCCCAGGAACACCCATATGCCGCAGGTTTGGCTGTAAAAAGAAAAAACAAACGAACACACAAATAACTCTATTCATTTAAAATTAACATAGAAAGCAAATGCCAGAAAGGACATATACTAAAATGGTGATCGTATCTAGCTTTGGATGGTGGTATACGGGTGATTTTAATTTTCTTTATACTCTATTTTCAAATGCATCTGCAAGAATAATTTTTTTTAATGTGAGCCACCAATTGTGCAAAAAGGGTGCAATGACTCCCCTTACTGGGAGGTGGGGGGAGTGGTTCCCTTAGAAGTCCAGCTGTGTGGCCATAACAAGATGAGTTTTTATCTCATCTCCAATGAGAATGGTAATAATACTTTCTGCACAGTGGAATTGTAAGTATTTTTAAGCCCTTCTGTGCTGATATACATATTCTTATATGGGTCCCAGGAAGTCTTATGTGTTGATTAGTAAAGTAGGCAGAGTTTGAAGCATCACAAACACCACCCCATGCCCCTTGCATTCCCATCCAGTACTAATAATAATTGAGCATCTCCCGGGGAATGAGTCTTGGGCTGGGTGCTTTATATGTATTATTTCTAATCCTCTACAAAGCCCTGAGAAACAGGCATAATTCAGCACTCACTTTATTTAGTACATATTTACTGATCATCTACTAGATGCCAAGCACTTTTCTAGATGCTGAGGATTCAGCGTTGAATAAAAATGACAAAAATCCCTGCACCATTTGTAGTCAAACATGCTTGTGAGAAGAGACAGGCAATAAAAGTAATGAATACTGATAATCTAAGGTGTTAACAGTAAGTATCTAGTATGGTTGAAGGTGGTATATACTAAAGAAGAGTTCCGTTGTGGTCCAACAGTTTAAGGATCCAGCATTGTGACTGCAACCGCTTGGATCACTGCTATGGAACAGGTTCGATCCCTGGCCCAGAAACTTCCACATGCCACGGGCACAGCCAAAACAAGAAGGAAGGAAGGAAAAAAGGAAGAGGGAGGGTGGAAGGAAGGAAGAAGGAAGGAAGGAAAGGAAGGAGGGATACAGTGAGATAAGATGAATTGGGAGAGTCAGAGGGGGTTGAGCTTTCAATTTTAAAAAAGAAGAGATAGCTTTCTTTAAGAAAAAAATTTGAGCAAACATTTGAAGAAGATGAGGCAGTGAGTTGGACAAATAGCTGGGCAAAGAGTTTTCCAGGTAGAGGGAACAGTCAGTTCAAAGGCGCTGAGCTGCAGGGAGGGGTCAAGGAGGCTGCATGGAATAAGTAGAGTAGGATGAGGTGGGAGAGGGAACAGGGGACCTGATCCTGGGAGTCCTTTTAGGTCATGGTAGAGACTGTGGGATTTACTCTCTATGAATGGGAAGCCATAACCATAGGAGGGTGAAGTACAAGGAGTGTCATGATCTGACCCACATTTTAAGGCGGACGGCAGAGAGGTTCAGGGGAAAGCAGAGGGCCATTTAGGAGGATAGGGCAATAGTCCAGGCTTGGGTGGGGTCATCATCCCATTTTAAAATCAGGAAATTGAAAGCCTCCAGCACTGTCTGGCTCATAACCATGCAAGTAATGAGTGGCTGAGCAGGGACTGGAACCTAAAGCCGTATGCCCTCAAGCCCAGTGTCCTTTTGCCCAGAAATAAAAACCAGGCTTTGTGTTTTGGTGAGAGTTACGTCATGGCCGATGTCCTCTGACCTGGGGGGCTGTCACCTCCTGTCCTGTTTCACATGGTTCTTCCAACATCTCTCTTTCCACCCCTCCTGCCCCCTATAAAAACAGAGCTGGTATAGGTACTTCGCCAGTGCTGAAAAGGCCAGTTGACATCCTGGTATTAGTTTGAAATGTTCCTCAAACACCTAAAACAACCTGGGATGGCCAGGGACAACCATGACCGTAGAGTCTGGAGAAAGAGGCACCGTCAGATCAGGACAGCACCTCAAAGTCACAGAGCAGTTTGGAGATGGAGATGGCTCCTTTCCTCCCTGTTGCTCATTTAGCATCTCCTGCCCCCTGACCTGGGCTCTGGTGTTAAACTGAGGCTGCTCCTGGTCCCCAGCAGCTCCATCCCAATAGGGTGCCTGCACCCCCTTGGCAAGGCTGGGCGCACAGCAATCCAACAAAGCTGGGGTGAGTAATTGTTATTTTCTCACACAGCATCCATCAGGAGGCAAGCCCTGGCATTTATCTAGCAGCAAGTGATCGTTATCTGGTAGCAATGTTCCCACTGACAGTATCTTCTAAATAAGGGTCAGCCATCCAGGGGTCTGTCTGCCGCTGATTTCTTCCTGCGGAATGAACCACATTCAAACCAAGGCAGCAGCATGGGTGCTGGGGTGGGGGCAGGGAGGGAGAAGCTGATCAAGGATGGGAGTAGTTCCACAGCTGAGCCAGAGAAGCTCGCTTGAGCTTTGATTCTGACCAGCGTTTGGGAGGAGACGGAAGATGGTACCAGGGAGAACCCTCATTTCCACTTCAGCAAACCTTCATACATAAATGTGACTGACCGTCCAGTAAATTCCCTGGACGGTGACATGCTGGGTATGAAGAAAGTGGAAAGACAAGGCTCTCATAGCTTCTGGATCGCTGTTGCTTGTCTTCCTGTCATCAGAGGGGAATCTGGAATGGGTTTTGATTGAGGATATCAGGATAAACTGCCATCAACTGGCAGGCCCCTGTATCAGAGGACTGAGGTTCAAATCCAGACCCCACTGATTCCAGGGTGCTGGGCCTCTGGCAAGTCCCTAAACTTCCAGGAGTCTTGATGTGCTCATCTGCCTAATTGAAATGGGAGTGACCTCTTGCTCTCGGGGCTGTTGTGAGGCTTGGGGAAGCTAATAGTCGCGTATCTCAGAAATGCTGTGCCGACCGTGGGGTGCCCTTCACAGGTGAGTTACCTTTGTTCCTGTGCAGGTCTAGGGTGTTGTTGATGTTGTCGAGGCTGTTTGTCCTGCACTGTCCCCCAATCCCATCCTGCTGAGTTAGAGACTGGCCTTCTTTCTATTACTTTACCTCTTTTGGTCTTAGGTTGAGAGCTACCATCCAAGAAATGAGGTTTGTCAACCAACAGTGGGTCTGGTATGGCCAAGGCTGTGCTACCCTATGGGACTGGAGAGTAATATGTGCTTTGGTCTGTGTACACTCGTGGCATTTATTAAGGTTCATTCACTTTTGGACAAAATGAGCCTGATAGAAACCAAGGCATCATCACGAACCACTCTGTAGGTGGATCCTATTTATTAAGGGCTTGACACATGCTGACTGGTGCCAGGAGCTTCCCCATCGTTATACCGTTTAACCATCTATAATCATTCTGAGAGGATGGCATCCTCATTTTGCAGATGAAAACCTGATATTTGCAGAGGTCGAATGACCAACCCAAAGACAGGATAGTGACAGGGCCATATCTGTTTATTCTCAAGTCAGGGCTCTCTCCCCTCCCCCACCCAACCAGAGTGTAATCTGGTGCTTTAACCTGTCTCTTTTGGAGAAGTGAAAACTCCTGGCTTACATCCCCAGCATCTGAGCCTCTGGGAGCTCCCTATGTGTTGGTTCTGGTTGCTTCTGATGCCGAGGCCTTGCTACCATTGGGTACTAAGACAGGTAAGGTCCTCTTGAGGGACTTGGCTATTTAAGGGAGAAATGCACATCAAAACCACATGAGATGCCACTTCACACCCATTAGGATGGTTATTATTTTTTTAAATGGAGAATGAAAAGTGTAGGTGAGAATATGGACAAATTAGGACTTTTGTGCATTGCTGGTGGGAATGCAAAATGATGTATATACCATGTTCATAGTAGTGTTCTTCACAATAGCTAAGAGATGGAAGCCATCTGAGTGTCCCCTGGTGGATGAATGGATAAACAAAAGCTGGTATATACCTACAATGGAATATTATGTAGCCTTGAAAAGGAAGGAAATTTGATGAATTCAGAGGACATTATGCTAAGTAAAACAAGCCAGACACAAGAGGACATATACTGTATGATTCCATATGAAGTACTTAGAGCAGCCAAATTCATAGACAGAAAGCAGAATGCAGATTATCAGGGACTGAGGGGGACGGTGGGGAATGAGAGTTACTGTTTCATGGATACAGAGTTTCACTTTGGGACAGTAAAAAAAGTTCTAGAATTGATACTGGCGATGGTTGTACAATTTTAAGAATACACTTAATGCCTTTGAATTGTACACTTAAAATGGTAAATCCTATGTTACAATAAAAAAGCCCTCAGGGAGAAATCCTTCACTTAAAGAAAGGGAATGTTATGCTCCCACAGTTCCTTTCACGAGTAAGTCCAGGACTGTAATGTTTGTTTAGAAATCATTAACTGCTCATCAAAGAAGGGCAGCCAAAGATACTCTAGAGATGACGGGAAGAGAAACAGCCTTGCCATGTTAATGTAACTCAATAGTACATGAGGATTCGACTTAACTAAAACTCAAACTTTTTACGTAACTTTCTTCAGAGCCCACCTATTGTCCAACACAAACAAACTGCATCAGTATTCAACAGAGCTACAAGAAAACCCAGTGGAATTTGACCACAGGTCCCTTTAAGTCATTCAACGATGAACATTTATGTCACATGTTTCTTGGGCTTTTAAAAGGCAATGTTCTGTGCCGATGGTCCCCCCGGCTGTATAGGTAATTGTAAAACAAACTCCATATTCCACTGACACCCTTTCTAATTACATCTCACCTTCATTAGGCTATTAAAGTGATAGATGGTAGCAATTACACTGAACCCCACTGAAAACTCTCTATCTGTGACGCGCAGTGACGAGAACATGAGTTATTTACCCAGAAGCCGGGAAGAACGTGGCTGCCTCAGCCAAACTGAGCAAAGAGAAACCCCAGGCAACCACTAGCTGCACTTGGATTCCTGGGGCCATGGCAGGAGGCAGTGTGGCAGAGTATAAAATTGGTGCTCACTTTTCTACTGGCCTCACAGATGCCTAGATGTGGAAAACCGGAATTGGTATCAGGTGTTATAGTCACTGAAAACAACGTGAATGTTCTCAGACGAGAGCCTCCAAAAGGCTGAATTACTCCCAGCCATTCTCTATGCGGAGTGGTTGAAGGAACCAAAGAAGTTGAACCTGGAGAAAAGAAAGGAAGGAAAAGAAAAGGCGGCACCGAAGAAGTGGAACCTGGAGAAAATGCCTAGGGCATTTGCTAGTTGTATAACTGGAAGTCCAGAGGTAGATGGGCTTCAGGACTGGCTGACTCAAGGGCTCAGCAACATAATCTAGGTCTCATGTTCCTTCTATTTTTCCACTCTGCTGTCCACTTTGTCAGCCTTACCCTAAACTGGGAAGGTGGGGAGGCAGCCTGAGATTAATGCCTCAGCCAGATGTACAGCATCTGTATCCCTGCTCTATCTTTTCTCTAAACCCTTTCAGCTTGAAGATATGTGAAAAGACCAGCAAAATGTGAAGGGAGAAACTGAAAGGAGTTCTTTGTAAAGACCACTGTACCTCAGTGGTTTCCAGCAGCACAGTTGGCACACTGAGCCCTCCTCTGTGTCAGGCCCACTGAAAGGCACTCTATGCACCTTATCTGGGCAGTTCTAACTGGCAGGACTGGGACATACCAGTGTTTCAATCCATTCTGAGGGGATGCTTCTAGAAATGCAACAAAACCTGGCTTCATGTTCACAGTCAGAAGCACAGTGTCTGACTTAGTAGATATTAAGAAAATAATTCACTGACAAACTAAATGTGCACTTAAACCCATTTCATAGATAGGTCAACCAAGGCCAGTGATCCCTAGTTGATAGACCAAGGCTACATAGGAGTTATGGCAGAGCAGGGACTGAACTAGGCCTTCTGCCTCCCAGTCTGTTTCTGGTTCAGGACTAGACGATCTCTAATACCCTCTATGCTCTCCAATAGCTGAACATGTGGATTCTGGATCAGCAAATTAGACTGTAGGGCAGTGCTAGGTAGCAGAACTTACTACAGTGACAGAAATGCTCTATACATGTCTTATAGAGGAGCCACTTGCCATGTGTGGCCATGGAACACTTGGAATGTGGCTAGTGTGACTGAGGAATGGAGTTTTTGATATTGGTGGCTAGTGGCTACCATATTGGACAGCACAGAAGTAGAATTTTCCCTTCCCTGAAGGCCCAGCGTCACAACGTCTGCCAAATCTTGATGCTGGGAAGGTTTGCCATTGGCAGTGGCACTTGGAGAAACTTTCCTATATCCTTGGCAAAACACACCAATCTCCCCAGATGCACTGGTTATTCTTCAGGAGCTGTGCTTCTTTCTCCAGAAGGGAGATGAAAACAAAATTGGAAGAGTTGAAGCAGAAAGACTATTGATTTTTAAACCTTTTTTATCATCCAAGAATTTCAAGGTGTATTCCTCATGTCATGCCATCCCTCCCCTGGGACCGGGGAGGCCTGACCTGTAAGGCCTGTACGGCATCAAGCAATGTGAACTGAACACACTTTAAAGCAAACTTCTCTAGTCAACATTATTTTTTTCTCAGAGAAATGTTTGGATCTTACTATTATTTTCCTCTGGCTTCTTGCCAGGAGAGGATTTTTTAAAAAATAGATTAAACCATGAATCCATTAACCAGTGATTTAATTTCTAAGCCCTTATTTTTCTAAATTATTTTCTCAGCGCATAAGAGAACCATGGCACATCTGAGCTGGAAAAAAGTTGGGAAAACCTCCAGGCTTCATTTGATGGGATGAGGATGAAACAGTTACTAGTTTTCCAAGCTTGGGCAACCACTGGGCTGTGTTCTCTCCACCATAAGTGATGAGAGTATGTAAAATTCTCCCCATCTTACAGATGGAAAGTAGCCACGCTCGAATTTATATAAAGGTCTATCTGAGTTTGAGGCTGGAGCTCTTCCAATGTATTTTAAGATTTCCCATCATTTCATGGATAAGGAAACAGAGACCTAGAGTCGTAAGCACTCCAGCAGTCAGGGCCTGAGCCGATGTCTTTGGGCTCCGTTCGATTCTGCCTTTCAACCTGATTTACATCTCACACTCAGTTTATATGTGTCACACTCTTTTCCTCCTTAGAAATACCCTTTTCCCATTAAAAAAAAAAGTCAAAATGCCTTCATTTGCCATCCAAACCCCTCCACAATTTGGAACCAATTTTCCATGCACTATCCCCCATCCTCACTCATTCAAGTAAGGTGTCCAAGCAAAGCCTGATGTGGGCATTACACACAAAACACACACACACACACACACACACACACACACACACACACACACACTACATACCTATATATGCTGCCAAAGACATTTTGGCACGAAACACAAAGATGCTTATTACAGCAATATACATGACGATAAGAAGTTAAAACAATGTAGTTGGTCAACTATAACAGAAATGTGAAGGACAAAATATTTCTATTCTGTAGATTAGTATGAAGCCACTGAAAATGGAAGTGGGAGCCCACGACAAGGGAGCATTGGGCTCCCCACAATGGACAGAGTAAAGGAGGAGGGGTTCTATCTCCCTGAGGTGTCCTGGACAAGTACAGCATTAAGCAAAACTGGAAAAGGCAGGATGGGATCCCAGGATAATCGTAACAACAAAAGCAATGGTAATGCGGGTTAATCAAGCTTTGCAGTCGTTACCAAGTTAAAGTTTCCAGCACTCACCAGCTCTGCCTTGAAGCAGTCCCTGAGGGTAGCTGGGAGAATAAAAGCCATAATGCACTCAGAGTCAGAAACCATTCGTTAAAAGCCTGGCTGTGTCCCTGAGACTTTGGGGTACCTGTCTGTGCAATGGGCGGATTGTATCTACGGTAGGTGCTGTGTTGAGCACAACAGGTAGCTGGTCCCACCCCCAGGAGCACATCTCCCCAGAGTTCCATCACTTAGGGCTTTCTCCAAGCACAGGCAAAGCGAGGACAGCTTCAGCACAGACCCTGACAGAAGAGGGGGCCAACCACTGCTGTTTGGACTTGCTGGCCCACCAGGCTCTGCCTTCACCTGAATTGAGTTGATGTGCAGCTGTCTGTCCACACGGTGGCAGGCAGTGAGAGGCAGGGACCCGCCATGGCTCCTCCTGGAGTCCTGCTGCATTTGTGGGTTCTGCTGAACCGGGATATTAGAACTGTGCCTAATGGCAATGATGGTAATAGCCACACATACCTTCGGGGCTTCTCATGCTTTAGTAACCATTTAGAGGACCATTTCCAGACCCTGGTCAATGCACAAGGCAATTACCACTATGTATTTCCATAGAAGATTATTGTCATCAAATGTTCTTACAAATTGTTTGGTTCAACTGGGTGTGCTAATGGAAGCCATGGTTGAATGATTTCAGCTCTGTACTGTTATGCTTAAGCACTCAACCTGGAATCTGTCCTCCAGGGCCACATAGGGTGGGAGCTGTCTCCTTATCTGGTTTGCTTTTTAAGCCCTTAACTCAGAATCACGTGAGATGGCTAAGAACAGTGACTTTCAAAATTTCTAAGCAGTAGATAGTTTTTCTCTCCAAAGAAATCTCATCTGGATTCTTGTGTTTTTATTTTACAATTTCAAATTAATAATACTTTTTTCAAAGTCAATCAGTGATAATAATGAGGTTGTTTTGATTAACAAGTAAGATTAAATCAGGAATCATGGATGACAGTTGCATTTTTTTAATATCAGCTTCAGCCTCTGGTTTATATCTGTATTTTATTTTGGTTGTATCAATAATGCATAATAACTAATACTTCAGCACTGCTCTGAGTGCTTCAAACATTTGAATTCGTTTAAGCCTCAGAACTCTAACAGATTATATTATCATTCCCAGGGGAGGACATGGAGGTCCAGAGACCTAGTTAAGTGGCCCCAAGATGACACAGCTGGGGAGTGGCCAGAGCTGGAGTTGAAACCCAGGCAGCCTCGCTCCGTAGTCCAGGATTGCAATAACTATCTACTGCTCCTGGTGAAAAGCCTAATACGTACCAAATATGTAGATGTAAAGAATAACTTTTTAGTTGCCTGCCCTGCAAACTTAGGCTATTCTTTAATTAAAGAGAGGAGGCAGAGAAATCTTATTCCATGTTCAAACAAAAAATAAATAAACAACCTAACCCCTGAAGCACACCCCCCCCCCCATTAGGATTTGGGGAAGAGTTTGAAATTCCTGATCTAGAGCACCAGGGACCTATTGAAGGAACAATCAGTCTGTGAAAACACCGTGCTGAGAACCCTCAGGGTATAGTAGAGACAAAGACACTGGCTGGCATTTCACCAAATGGAAATCTCTAGTCTCTGGCACTACCAATACTCCCCATTACAAATCTTCCAGCTGGTAAACAGAATGATGCCACTGACATTTAATTGAAATGTCAGCACATTTAGAAAGAGCCCTGATGAAACTGCCAAGTTAAAGTTATCGCTGATGACTTAAGCTAAATGGAAACAGAAAATCACCACCAACACCCACCCCTCCCCGCACGCACACACACACACACACACACACATACACAGACTGTAATATTAGATGGAGAGAAAGCAGAGAGCTTCAGCTGTCCAAGAAAAATTTATGGGTAGTTTTTAAATGGAGTTTTATTCTGGCTATGAAAAACTATGGGGCAATTGGAAAAACTTGTGGAAGTAATCAGGTCCAAGACAGGCCAATGGCCATGTAAATCAATTCAACAAACACACACTGATTAAATTGCGTTTGGATAGTAATATTACCTTACATTTATTTGCATAGCTTTCAATTTATAAAAGCCGTGGTAGATGACAAAAAAAAAAAAATGGCCCCAATTCTTCACCACTCCCTCCATCCTCATCTCGTGCCTTTGCGAATTTGTGTGTTGGCCAATGGGTTGCTTTGGCTCGCAGGTTGTCAGAAGATGTGACATGAGCCAAGGCTTGTGTGTTTCCATTCATCCTTGCCCTGTGCCATCGCCTTTGGAAGAACGTGCCCATGGAACAGAGCCAAGGCTTCTCAATTGTCCCAAGCCCATCCTAGATCAGCAGTAGCTAGCCAACTCCCAGGAATGTGAATGAGACCAGCCCATTCAATGTCAGCAGAGCCATTCAGCTGTGAGCTGCAGCCGACCACAGTCACACGAGCAAGCAGAGTCAGGAGCGGCCAAGCCCAGATCAACTGGAGCCCACAGACTCATGACCTAATTCAGTGTTTCCTGTCAAGTGCTGCTTTTGTGGTTTTGAAGGTTTTGTTCAGCATCCCAAAATTGGCAACAGATATCTGATAAGACTTGCCTTGTATGAATTCCTGTGTTCTCACCTCAGAAAGCAATGAGGGATGGGGTACAGCCCCCATTTACAGATGAGGACACTGTGATGCATAGAGGCTAAGTGGATGGCCTTTATTCCATAGCACTTTTTCCGATGTCTGGTTCCTCATTCATGCTTAAGTCATGTAGTATCTCCAAAATACTTAGCCAACAGCATTAACCTAGAGGCTGAATCCATTTTTTCCTTTAGATCAAAGAGGCAGTTTTTATAGGTTGAAAGCACAGAGAGAGAGCAGATATTTCAGAAGTTCTTGGGCCCCAAAGGCAGAAACTGCACAAGCATTTGGCTTTGTGGACCCCCTCCCACTCTCTCACCCCGGGATATGTCCCTCCTCCCCAAAGTTCCACTTTGCTTTGAAGAGATATGTGATGCAGCCCATGTCAGATGTGTGTTGCTCTTGCCATCTCTCTGTGGCTGATTTCACTCACAGGCATTCTTCAAATGCTTCACAGAAATCCCTGCCAGATAGGAAAACCACCAGGGAGTTAGGAAGAAGTGCTCAAAAATATTTTTTTTGACCTTGCAACGCTCACTGTAAAAATCTACTCTAGCTCCCAGTTTCCCCCAGCTAAAGCCCAAACTCATGGAAGATCCTTCATACTCTGGACCAACCTACAATTTGAACATCACCACTTTCTCCCCTACCCCCGCCCTGCAAATTTCTCTCTGTTTCAGAATCAGAACTGCCCTTGTCTCTCTGGATAAGTGGCTCAAGACCGCATTGCTAGGGGGTGGCAGAGCTCAGGTTCAAAGCCAGGCAGGCTAGCTCTATAGTCCAAGATCTGTGACTCAAAAAGCATTGTGAACTTTTGCCTCATTTCATACGCTTGCATCTATTCAGAATTCTCATCTTTTTTTTCCCCCTTTCATCTGATGAACCTCTATTCTTTCCTAGAAGATCACACTCACTTCTTTAGAAACACTTTAAAGACCCACTCACTTTATTGTTTGCTCACACATTGGTATTGTCTGCCCGAGGGTGGGAAGCGTCTGAAGAACGTGTTGGCAAAACCTCATGGCAGCCTAGTTCATGAAGAGCCCTAGGAAATTGTGGGGAAATGGTAGACTTTGTTCTACTTTGGTTTGCTACCAAATTAGCAATGAAACATGATGGGTCCCAAAGAGGTAGCCCTTTACATGAAGGATGACAGGATTGTTCCCTTTTAGAAACAGCTAAGTCTAAATAGAGCCATTTATGTTAAGTGGATTAACACCTGCTCCCTAGAAACTTTCTCAGGCAGTGGAATAAAGCCCAAATTCCTCCAGCCAGTAAAGGTACTAACATTGATTTTAAATGCCTCTTTTACCGGCCTGATCCATACTCCCCCATTTGCTGTGAGCTCATCAAAAGCAGATACCTGTTTTGTTCACCTTCATGTTTCCATATCTCTCCTCCAACTTCCTCACCTCCAACTCTGGGAACCTACTATAATGCCCAGCATGTGTTAGAAGCTCAGTCATTGTCGGCAGAAAAGTGAAAACCCAAACAAACTCTTGGGGCATTAGACTCCCAAGGGTTCCTCTGAGAAGTAAAGGTACTTCCTCAGAGCCTTTGGTGCATTCTCCTAAAAAGCTGAGAGTGCAAGAGAAGTAGTATGTGCTCTAGAGTCAGATATTAAGAAACGACTTAGGAGTTCCTGTCATGGTGCAGTGGGAACGAATCCAACTAGGAACTGTGAGGTTGTGGGTTCCATCCCTGGCCTCACTCGGTGGGTTAAGGATCCAGCATTGCCGTGAGCTGTGGTGTAGGTGGAAGACATGGCTCGGATCTGGCATTGCTGTGGCTGTGGTGTAGGTTGGCAGCTACAGCTCCGATTAGACCCCTAGCCTGGGAACCTCCATATGCCACAGGTGCAACCCTAAAAAGACAAAAGACAAACAAACAGACAAAAAACCCGACTTAATCTCATTGGTCCTTAGTTTCCTAACTTGCCAAATGGAGATAGTGTATAGTACCACCTTAATACTGTCATTTTTTTAAAAAAAGAGCCTATTTTTTAAGAACCCATAACACATGGGGGAGAGGAGCAGTATGGGGAGTGGAAGGTATGTGTATTTTAAAAACCTTTCCCATAGCATTCTGATATGCTAACCCAGCCCAACACGAGAGCCTCCAGTCAAGGTTTGAAGACAAGAGAATTGGGTTGGAATGCAGGAGAACATGGCATTCGGGGAGAACTCAGAAGCTCGAGATAGTGAAAAAAAAGGGAGTAGAGGTGACTCTCAGGAGAATGAAGACAAAACATGGAGAGAGCAGGGAAGGTCACAGCTGGATGTCTTTGCTATTCGTATAGATCTAGGATAAATCTAGGAAAAGGCCGTTAGGATATCATCTTGGATGTCTTGTTGTTGACTGTGTGCATTTTGGGGGGCGATTCCATGGTCCAAGTTCACGGAGTGTATCAGAAGATTAGGAAGGCATGCCTAGTACCTTGAGGGGAAGAGGTGGGGGCAGGAAGAAGCTGTGAAGAAGCTTTCATTCGCACTGGCCTTGTGGGGGAAAAAAAAAATCTAACTCGGAGAAATGAGTGATGGCCACAGAACAGGAACCCATGTTTCTTGCAGGAGAAAAGGCAAGCAGCAACTCCAATATCCAAAAAGCAGCCCCAGAGAGGATGTCCTGGAAGAACTTTCACGACATTCTCTATCCCCTGGGCTCTGACATTGATTTGGTCAAAGCCTTCATCATGTCTTTCATGGACTATTGCAGGACAAGTCTCTAAATCATCCATTTCTGCTTCCTTTCAAGTATCTTCCTCACTAGTACAACCAAAGTGATCCTCCCCCTCTGTTTTTATATGTAGATTAAAAGTATAATCTATATGGATTTATGTATTTAACATATACATATATAAAAATATTGTTCTTTGTAATTATTTTATTAAAAGAAGATTTATTGTATTATACACAGCCTCTTATACCTTTCTTTTCTCATCCAGTAAAACCCATAGATTTCATCTAATTCTTCTGCTAGTTCTCCAATTCATACTTTTTTGTGTTATATAACATTCCACAGTATAGATATACCAGTCTATTCAGTTTGGGGCTGCTATAAACCATCAACAACCAATTCAGCAAATATATATGTTTCTATCTGTGTCTGTGTCCTTAGAAACTATTATTTTTATTTATATAGGCTAGATTCATGGAAGTGGGACTGCTAAGTCAAAGGATATATGAACTTCGAATAATAATGATTATTGCGCTCTATTTTCCAAAATAACTATATCACTATCCTACCTAGCAATGTATGAGAACACTCTGTCCTCCACATCACTGCCAGCAATAGATATGACAGTTAATTTTTAATTTTTGCCAGTCTGATGGTGCAAAAAGATATCTCATTATTTTATTTTATTTTGAAAATATTTTTACTATAGTTGATTTACAGTGTTGTATCAATTTCTTCTGTACAGCATAGTGAACCAGTCATACATATATATTATATACATTATTTCCCCCATATAATCTTCCATCATGTTCTATCCCAAGAGTTTAGATATAGTTCCCTGTGCTATACAGTAGGACCTTATTTTTTTTATTACTTAATGAATTTTATTACATTCATAGGTGTACAACAATCTTCACAAGCCAATTTTATAGCATTATCATCCCAAACCCCCAGCACAACCCCTCAGCCCCCAACCTGTCTCCTTTGGAAACCATAAGTTTTTCAAAGTATGTGAGTCAGTATCTGTTCTGCAAAGAAGTTCACTGTGTCATTTTTTTAGATTCCACATGTCAGTGATAGCATTTGATGTTGGTATCTCATTGTCTGATTGACTTCACTTAGAATGATAATTTCTAGGTCCATCCATGCTGCTGCAATTGCCAGTATTTTGTTCCTTGTAATGGCTGAATAATGTTCCATTGTGTATATCTACCACATCTTCTTGATCCACTCCTCTGTTGATGGACATTGTGGTTGTTTCCATGTTTGGCTATTGAAAATGGTGCCGCAATGAACATTGGAGTACATATGTCTTTGTGAGTCGTGGTTTTCTCTGGATAGATGCCCAGGAGTGGGATTGCTGGATCAAATGGTAGTTCTATGTTTAGTTTTACGAGGAATCTCCATACTGCCTTCCACAGTGGTTGCACCAATGTACAATCCCACCAACAGTGTACTAGTGTTCCTTTTTCTCCACACTTTTGGATGATGGCCATTCTGGCTGGTGTAAGGTGGTACCTCATAGTGGTTTTGATTTGAATTTCTTTAATAATGAGTGATGTTGAACATCTTTTCATGTGTTTCTCGGCCATCTGTATGTCTTCTTTGGAGAACTGTCTGTTTAGATCTTCTGCCCATTTTTTGATGGGGTTGTTAGTTTTTTTTTTTTTTTTTTTTTGTCTTTTTGCTATTTCTTGGGCCGCTTCCGTGGCATATGGAGTTCCCAGGCTAGGGGTCCAATCGGAGCTGTAGCCACTGGCCTACTCCAGAGCCACAGCAACGCGGGATCCGAGCCGCGTCTGCAACCTACACCACAGCTCACGGCAACGCCGGATCGTTAACCCATTGAGCAAGCGCAGGGACCGAACCCGCAACCTCGTGGTTCCTAGTCGGATTCGTTAACCACTGCGCCACAACGGGAACTCCGGGTTGTTTGTTTTTTTGGTATTGAGCTGCAGAAAGTGTTTGTAAATTTTGGAGATTAATCCCTTGTCAGTCGATTTCATTTGCAGAGATTTTCTCCCATTCTGTGGGTTGTCTTTTCATTTTGTTTAGGGTTTCCTTTGATGTGAAGAAACTTTTAAGTTTAATTAAGTCCCATTTGTTTATTTTTGTTTTTACTCTCATTACTCTAAGAGGTGGATCTGAGAAGATGTGGCTGTCATTTATGTTGGAGAGTGTTTGGCCTATGTTTTCCTCTAAGAGTTTTATAGTGTCTGGTCTCATATCTAGGTCTTTAATCCATTTGGAGTTTATGTTTGTGTATGGTGTTAGGGAGTGTTCTAATTTCATTCTTTTCCATGTGGCTGTCCAGTTTTCCTGGCACCACTTATTGAACAGGCTGTCTTTTCTCCATTGTATATTCTTGCCTCCTTGGTCATAGATTAGTTGGCTGTAGGTGTGTGGGTTTAATTCTGGGCTTTCTATCCTGTTCCACTGATCTATATTTCTGTCTTTGTGCCAGTACCATGCGGTTTTGATGATTGTTGCTTTGTGGTATAGTCTGAAGTCTGGGAGCCTGATTTCTCCAGCTCCGTTTTTCTTTTTCAGGATGTCTTTGGCTATTCTGGGTCTGTTGTGCTTCCAAACAAACTTTAAAATATTTTGTTCAAGTTCTGCGAAAAATGTCCTTGGTAATTTGATAGGGATTGCATTGAATCTGTAGATTGCCTTAGGTAGTATAGTCATTTTGATAATATTGACTCCTCCTGTCCAGGAGCATGGTATTTCTTTCCATCTATTTGTGTCGTCTTTGATTTCTTTCATCAGTGGCTTATAGTTTTCAGAGTACAGGGCTTTTGTCTCTTTAGGTAGGTTTATTCTTAGGTATTTTATTCTTTTGGATGTGATGGTAAATGGGATTGCTTCCCTGATTTCTCTTTCTGATTTTTCATTGTTAGTGTGTAGAAATGCCATCAATTTCTGTGTATTAATTTTGTATCCTGTGACTTTTCCAAATTCATTGATGAACTCTAAGAGTTTTCTGGTAGAGTCTTTAGGACTCTCTAGGTATAGTATCATATCATCTGCAAATAGCGATAGTTTTACTTCTTCCTTTCCAATTTGGATTCCTTTTATCTCTTTTACTTCTCTGATTGCTGTGGCTAGGATTTCTAAAACCACGTTGAAGAGTAGTGGCGAGAGTGGACATCCTTGTCTTGTTCCTCATCTCAGCAGGAATTCTTTAGATTTTCACCATCGAGAATGATGTTCACTGTGGGTTTGCCGTATATGGCCTTTATCACGTTGAGGTAGGTTCCCATTATGCCCACTTTCTGAAGGGTTTTTTTTTATCAGAAATGGGTGTTGGATTTTGTCAAAGTCTTTTTCCGCATCTTTTGAGGGAGTCATGTGGTTTTTATTCTTCAGGTTGTTAATGTGGTATATCACACTGATGGATTTGTGAATATTGAAGAACGCTTGCATCCCTGGGATAAATCCCACTTGATCATGATGTATAATCCTTTTAATGTATTGTTGGATGTGGTTTGCCAGTATTTTGTTGAGGATATTTGCATTGATGTTCAACAGTGAAATTGGCCTATAATTTTCTTTTTTTTGTGGTATCCTTGTCTGGTTTTGGTACCAGGGTAATGGTGGCCTCATTGAATGAGTTTGTGAGTGTTCCTTCCTCTGCAATTTTTTGAAATAGTTTCAGAAGGATAGGTGTTAGCTCTTCTCTAAATGTTTGATAGAATTTGCCTGTGAAGCCATCTGGTCCTAGATTTTTGTTTGTTGGAAGTTTTTTAATCACAGTTTCAATTTCAGTTCTTGTGATGGGTCCATTCATCTTTTCTATTTCATCTTGGTTTAGTCTTGGAAGATTGTACTTTTCTAAGAATGTGTCCATTTCTTCTAGGTTTTCCATTTTATTGGCATATAGTTGCATGTAGTAGTCTCTTATGATCCTTTGTATTTCTGTGATGTCTGTTGTTACTTCTCCTTAAGCAAAAGCTAAAATAACTCAGCAATACTAAACCAGCCTTATGGCAAATACTAAAGGAACTTCTCTAGGCAGAAAAGAAAAGGCCACAACCAGAAACAAAAATACCACAAATGACAAGGCTCACCAGTAAAGGTATATAGACAGTAAAGATACAGAATAATCCAGACACCACAATTATGCCACCAAAATCAGAAATCATGAGAAGAGGAGCATACAAATGCAGGACACTGGAGATGTACTTGCAATTAAGAGAACAACAACTTAAAGCAATCATATGTATATACTCATATCAAAACTTCAGAATAACTGCAAACCAAAAATCTAAATTGATACACAAACAAATAAGAAAAATCAACTCAAATGCAACACTAAAGATAGTCATCAAACCACAAGAGGAGAGAACAAAAGGGGAAGAGAAGAAAAAAGAGCAACAAAAACAAATCCAAAGTAATTAATAAAATGGCAATAAGAACATACATATCAATAATTACCTTAAATGTTAATGGACTAAAGGCCCCAAGCAAAAGACAGAGACTGGCTGAATGGATACAAAAAGAAGATCCATATATATGCTGTCTTCAAAAGACCCACTTCACTTCTAGGGACACAGACAAATTGAAAGTGAGAGGATGGAAGAAAATATTCCATGCAAATGGGAATCAAAAGAAAGCTGGAGTAGCAATGCTCATATCAGACAAAATAGACCTTAAAATGAAGAATATTTTAAGAGATAAGGAAGGACACTACATCATGATCAAAGGATCAACCCAAGAAAAAGATATAGCAATTTTAAATATCTACGCACCCAACATAGGATCGTCACAATATATGAGGCAACTGCTAAGAACCTTAAAAGGAGAAATCAACAGTAATACAAAAATAGTGGGGGACTTTAACACCCCACTTATAGCAATGGACAGATCAGCCATATATAAAATCAATAAGGAAACACAAGTTCTGAATGAAGCATTAGACCAGATGGATTTAGTAGATACTTATAGGACATTTCATCCAAAAGCAACCAGAATACATATTCTTCTCAAGTGTACATGGAACATTCTCTAAGATTGATCATATCCTGGGCTACAAATCAAGCCTTGGTAACTTTAAGAAAATTGAAATCATATCAAGCATCTTTTCCAACCATAGTGCTACACAACTGGAAATCCACAACAAGAAAAAAACTTCAAAAAACACAAACACGTGGAGACTCAACAACATGCTACTAAACAACGAGTGGATCACTGAAGAAATCAAAGAGGAAATTAAAAAAGACCTGGCAGCAAATGAGAACAAAGATACAACACTCCAAAACCTGTGGGATGCAGCTAAAGCAGTTTAAGAGGAAAGTTTAGAGCAATACAAGCATACCTCAGGAAACAAGAAAAAGCTCAAATAAGCAAGCTAACTTTACATCTAAAGCTGCTAGAGAGAAGAACAGACAAGACCTAAAGTTAGTAGAAAGAAATCATAAAGATCAGAGCAGAAATCAATGAAATAGAAACAAAGAAAACCATAGAAAAGATCAATGAAACAAAAAGCTGGCTCTTTGAAAAGATCAACAAAACTGATAAACCCTTAGCCAGACTTATCAAGGAAAAAAAATAAAATCTCATTGCTATTTTAATTTAGACCTTTGTGACTGTCAGTGTATTGTGTACATTGTATGCCATATGCCCCTCTATGGATTGCATTTTGACAGAATTTGTTCTATTTATTGTGATTTAGTCTTTTTGTCTATTTATAATTTTTCTTGGCATAGTAGAGGCATTGACATTTTATCTACCATATGAATTACAAACACTTTTGTGGATCTGTTGTATGTCTGTTATCTTCATTCTATCTTTTTTTGCCAAAATGCATAAACTAAATTTTTTATTGAGATAAAATTTGCATACCATACAAGATACCTTTTAAAGTGTACAATTCATTGGTTTTTTTGTATATTCACAAAGTTGTGCAACCATTTCTACTATCTTATTCTGGAACATATTCATCACCCTGAAGAAACCCTGTACCCATTTGCAGACCCTCCTCATCTCCCAATTTCTCCAGTTGCTGACAAATCTGATTTCTTTCTCTATGAACTGGCCTACTCTTAACATTTTGTATAAATGGTATCTTACATAATGTGGCCTTTTATATCTGCCTCATTTACTTAGCACATGTTTTCAATGTCCATCCATGTTGCAGAATGCATCAAAACATCATTTCTTTTTATGGCTCAATATTCCATTGTATGGATTATGCCATATTTTGTTTGACCATTCATCAATTAATGGATATTTTGGTGGCTTTCCCCTGTGGCCTATTGTGAACAGTGCTGCTGTGAACATTCATATACAAGTTGTTGTGCAAACATGTTTTCATTTATTTTAGTCTATACTTAGGATTGTAATTGCTGAGTCATGTGGTAACTTCTCTGAGAAACTGCCAAACTAGCTATTTCCAAAGAAGCTGCATCATTTACATTTCTACCAATAATGTATGAAGCTTCCAATTTCCCCTCTCTTCTAATTTTTAGAAAAATTTATAAAGGGATTAGTGCTAATTCTTCTCTTAAAATTTTGGTGGAATTCACCAGTGAAGTTCTGTTCTGGGCTTCTCTTTGCGGAATTTTTTTTTTTTACAAATTCAATCTGTTTACCTGTTATAGTCACTTAGATTTTCTATTTCTTCTTGAATCAGTGTGTATCTTTCTAGAAACATGTCCATTTTATCTAGGTCCAACAATTACTGGCCCACAGTTGTTCAGAGTATTCCTTTATAATTCTGTTCTTTATAAGGCCTCCCTTTTTATCCTTAATTTTAGTAATTTGAGTCTTCTTTCTTTTTGAACAATCTGGTTAAAATTAACCAACTTTGTTGATTTTTTTCAAAGAACCAACTTTTGATTTCATTGATTTTTCCTACTATTTTCTTTTATATATTTTATTTCTTTTCATTCAAATCTTTGTTCCTTCCTTCTCTTTGCTTTGAGTTTAGTTTAACCTTATTTGTCTAGTTTTTAAATTAGGATGGAAATTTAGGATTTTGTTATAAAATCTTTCTTCTTTTTTCATATAGTACTTTATAGTTCTAAATTTTCCACCAAGCACCACTTTTGCTGTATCCCATAAGTTTTAGAAAACTATGTCTTCATTTCCATTCTTCTCAAACTCTCTTCTAATTTTCTGTAGGATTTCTTCTTAGATTCATCAGTGATTTAGGAGTTTGTTAATTTTCACGTATTTGTGAATTTGTCACATTTCCTTCTGTTACTGATTTCTGATTTCATTCTGTTGTGAATGAAGACTATACTTTCTCTGATTTAATCCTTTTAAATTTATTAAGGCTTGTATTAGGGCCCAATATATAGTCTATCCTAGAGAATGTCCACGTGCACTTGAAAATGTCTATTCTGCTCTTGTCACATAGAACGTTTTATAGATGTCTATTAGATCTATTTGTGTGTATGTGTGCTTTTGTCTAGTTGTTCTACCCATCACTAAGAGTGGGATATTGAGGACTCCAACTATTATTGTTAAAATGTCTATTTTTCCCTTGAATTTGTCATGTATTTTGCTCCACGCATTTGGGAGCTCCATTTTTAGGTGCATGTATGTTTATACTTGTTGTATCTTCTTTGTCTACTTGATGTTCTTCTTTGTCTCTAGTAACAATTTTTCTCTTAAAGTCTATTTTACTACTTAAAGTAGTAAAGTCTATTTACTGCTCTGGGTTGGTACAGTCATACCTTGGAGAGATTGCAAGTTTGGTTCTAGGCTACCACAATTGAGAAAATATTGCAATAAGATGATTCACACAAATTTTTTGGTTTCCCGCTGCATATAAAAGTTATGTTTAGACTATACTGTAGTCTATTAAGTGTGAAATAAATTTATGTCTTAAAAAAGTACATCCCTTAAATAAAAATACTTTATTACTAAAAAATGCCGACTGTGATCTGAGCCTTCAGTAAGTCATAATCCTTTTGCTAATGGAGGGTCTTGCTTCAATGTTGATGGCTGCTAACTGATCAGGGTGGTAATTGTTGAAGGTTGGGTGACTGTGGAAATTTCTTTAAAGAAGACAGCAATGAAGTTTGCTGTATTGATTGAATTTTGCTTTCACAAATGACTTCTCCTTTCATGAATGACTTCTCTGTAGCATACAATGCTGTTTAATAGCTTTTTACCCACAATAGAACCTCTTTCAAAATTAGAGCCAACCCTCTCAATACCTGCTGCAGCTTTACCAACTAAGTTTATGTAATATTCTAAATCCTTTGTAGTCATTTCAGCACTTGATTAAGTTTGCCATCTTATATGGGAACAGTTCATGGCACCCCAAAATAATTATAGGAGTAACATCAAAGATTGCTGATCACAGATCGCCATAACAAATATAACAATAATAATAAAGTTTGAGATAGCGCAAGAATTACCAAAATGTAAAACAGACACAAAGTGCACAAATTCTCTTGAAAAAATGATGCCAATAGACTTGCTCGACTCAGGGTGGCCACAAAGCTTTAATTGGTTTTGGGGGGGCAGCATCTGCAAAGTGCAATAAAGTGAAGTACAATAAAACAGGTGTGTCTCTATAGCCACTCCAGCTCTCTTTTGGTTACTGTTTGTGTGACGTATCTTTCCTATCCTTACACTTTCAACATTTGTAGGCAACATATGGTGGGATTATTTTTTATGCATTCTGCCAACCTCTGCCTTTTGATTGGAGTTTAATAATTATATTTAATACTTAATCTGTTTTCACTTAATGCAACTACTAATGAGGTATTATTTACATGTGCCATTACACTATTTGTTTGTACGTATCTTATGTCTTTTTTGCTAATCCAGTTCTCCATTACTGTGCCATTTGTGTTAAATAGATATTGTCTAGTGTACCTTAATTAAGACATTTGTCACGTTCTTCACTACATATTTTTAACTTATTTTCAAAGTAGTTGCCCTTGTGGCTATGAGCATGCTGGTTTTCACTGTGATTGTAAGCTATTGGTCTTCATGGCCTCTGCAGAGCTGGTGAGAGGGAGATGAAAATAGGACAAGCTAAAATGCCATATGCCCACTCTTTTTATCAAAATTCAGCCATTTTTCTCATATAAATGACCCTTGGATTTCTGCAAATACTTGGTTAATTTTAAGAGTTCTGAAAAAGTGAATTCTGAACATTTTTGCTACTATTATTACTCTCTTTATAGAGGAGATAATTTTTGGAGGTTATTACTCTGCCATTTGCTCTGATTTCTCTGCTATATCATATTTTCATATAAAATTTAATTTTAATTTGTATTTTCATATAAAGGTTTAATTTGTATGCAGTTCAGTATGTCTATGCTTTATTTTTTTAAGATTTTTATTTTTTATTATGGTTGACTTACAATTTTCTGTCAATTTCTGTATACAGCAAAGTAAGCTAGATACACACACACACATGCACATACACACACATATATATGTATATATATGTATATATATTAATATATATCTACAAGCATATATATATTATTTTTCTCACATTATTTTCCATCATGTTCAATCACAAGTGACTGGATATAGTTCTCTGTGCTATGGATCTCATTGCTTATCCATTCCAAACGCAATAGTTTGCATCTACTAACCCCAAACTCCAAGGCAATCCCATTCCCTCCCCCTCCACTTTAGCAACCACAAGTCTGTTCTCCAAGTCCATGAGTTTGTTTCTTTTCTGTAGATAGGATCGTTTGTACCATATATTAGATTCCAGATATAAGTGATATCATATGGTATTTGTTTTTCTCTTTCTGACTTACTTCACTTAGTATGAGAGTCTCTAGTTCCATCCATGTTGCTGCAAATGGCATTATTTTGTATTTTTATGGCTGAGTAGTATTCCATTGTGCATACATACCACATCTTCTTAATCCATTCATCTGTCAATGGACATTTAGGTTGTTTCCATGTCTTGGCTATTGTGAATAGTGCTGCAGTGAACATACAGGTACATGTATCTTTTTCAAGGAAAGTTTTGTCTGGATAAATGCCCAAGAGTGGAATTGCTGGGTCATATGGTAGCTCTGTATGTAGTTTTCTGAGGTACCTCCATGCTGTTTTCCATAGTGGTTGTACTAATTTCCATTCCCACCAACAGTGCAGGAGGATACCCTTTTCTCCACACCTTCTCTGGCATTTGTTATTTGTTGACTTGTTAATGATGGCCATTCTGACCAGTGTGAGGTGGTATCTCATTGTGGTTTTGATTTTCATTTCTCTAATAATTAGTGATGTTTGTATTTTTTCATGTGCCTGATGGCCACTGTATATCTTCTTTAGAGAAACATCTATTCAAGTCTTCTGCCCTTTTTTCAATTGTTTTTTTGTTTTGTTTTGTTTTGATGTTGAGTTGTTTAAGTTATTTGTATATTTTAGAAAGAAGGAAATCATAAAGATCAGAGGGGAAATCAGTAAAATAGAGATTCAAAAAAACAATAAAAAATCAATAAAACCAAGAGCTGATTCTTTGAAAGGGTAAACAAAATTTATAAACCTTTGGTCAGACTCACCATGAAGAGGAAAGAACTCAAACAAAATAAGAAATGAAAAAGAAATCTCAACAGATAATGTAGAAATACAAAAACCTATAAGAGAATACTGTAGGCAATTATCTGCCAACAAATTTGACAACCTAGAAGAAATGGACAACTTTCTAGAGACATACAGCCTGCCAAAACTGAATTAAGAAGAAATAAACCAATTGAACAGACCAAACACTAGAAATGAAATTGAATATGTAATAAAAACACTACCTACAAAGAAAAGTCCAGGACTAGATGGCTTCACAGGAAAATTATACAAAATACACAAGAACTTATACCCATCCTTCCTAAACTTTTCCAAAAGATTGAAGAAGAAGGAACACTCACAAAGACATTCTAGGAAGCCACAGTCACCCTAAGACCAAAGCCAAAGATACTACCAGAAAAGAAAATTATAGGCCAATATATGATGAATATAGATGCAAAAATTCTCCACAAAACTTTAGCCAACTAAAGTTTATTCAGTTGAATCCAACAATATATAAAAAAGATCATACACCACGACCAAGTGGTATTCATCCCAGGTTCACAAGGACAGTTTGACATATTGCTAAAATCTGGAACAAGACAAGGATACCCATTCTCACCACTTTTACTCAACGTAGTACTGAAAGTCCTAGCCACAGCAATCAGACAAACAAAAGAAATAAAAGGTATCCAAAGTGGAAGAGTAGAGGTAAAATTGTCACTCTATGAAGATGACGTGATACTATATATAGAAAACCCTAAGGACTCCACACAAAAACTACTGATCTGATCAACAAATTCAGCAAAGAAGCAGGATACAAGGTTAACATTCAAAAATTAGTTGCATTTCTGTATACTAACAATGAAACATTAGAAAAGGAATACAAAAATACAATACCTTTGAAAATCATACCCCCCAAAATTAAATACCTGACTAAGGAGGTGAAATACTTATATGCTGAGAACAATAAAATGTTAATCAAGGAAATTAAAGAGGATTCACAGAAATGGAAAGGTGTTCCATGAGCCTGGATTAGAAGAATTAATATTGTTAAAATGGCCATACTACCCAAAGCAATCTACAGATACAAAGCAATCCCTATCAAATTACCCATGACATTTTTCACAGAACTAAAACAAACAATCCAAAAATTTTATGGCATCATAAAAGACCCAGGATTGCCAAAGCAATCCTAAGAAACAAAACCAAGCAGGAGGCATAACTCTCCCAGACTTCAGACAATATTGCAAAGCTACAGTAATCAGGACAGTGTGATACTTGTACCAAAACAGATGTAACAGACATAGCAGACCAATGGAACAGAATACAGAACCAAGAAATAAACCCAGACACCTACAGTCAATTAACCTTTGACAAAGGAGGCAAGAATATAAAATAGGAAAAAGACAGTCTCTTTAGTAAGTGGTGCTGGCAGAACTGGACAGCTGCATGTAAATCAGTGAAATTAGAACACACCCTCACACCATGCAAAAAATAAATTCAAAATTGCTTACAGAGTTAAACATAAGACAGGACACCATAAAATTCCTAGAAAAGAACATAGGAAAAACATTCTCTGACATCAACCATACAAATGTTTTCTTAGATCAGTCTCCCAAGGCAATAGAAATAAAAACAAAAATAAACCAATGACTCTGCTTTATTTTATTCATTCTGGGTGTCCACTGTTCATTAGTAGAGTCTCCTCAACCTTAGATTATAGTCTTCTAAGTTAATATAGTTATAGATAAATGCCATATATATGTATATAAATAATATATACAAAAATATAATCATATTTGTGTGTAAACACACATGTACAAACACATACATATTCAATTTATTGATATAATGATATATAATTATATAATGGATTATCTTAATAGGTATTCTCTTATTGAAGCACCCTTAATATAAAATCTGCTTAATGACAATATATTTTTTATCATTGCCAGACTCTATTTGCTAATATTTCAATTTGAATTTTTTATCTGTGCTTATAAGTGACATTGGGATATAGTTTTCCTTCTTTGTTGTCTTTGTCAAGTTTCTTTCATCTGGAACATTTAAATGGAAATTACTTATTCTTTTTTTTTTTTTTTTGGTATTTTTAGGGCCACACGCACAGCATATGGAGGTTCCCAGGCTAGGGGTCTAATCAGAGCTACACCTGCTAGCCTACACCAGAGCCACAGCAACTCGGGATTCAAGCCATGACTGTGACCTACACCACAGCTCACGGCAACGCCAGATCCTTAACACAATGAGCAAGGCCAGGGATTGAACCTGCAACCTCATGGTTCCTAGTCAGATTCATTTCCACTGCACCATGACAGGAACTCCAGAAATTACCTATTCTTACATTATGTAAAATCTCAGCTTATAGGCCTGATAACTTTTTCAATGATAACTCACTAATCAGTTTGTCTAGTTCTTCTCTAGTAATTGATTGAATCAAGGTTTTCATTTCATCTTAAATCAATTCTAAGAGGGAATGTTTTATCTAGAAGTAATACATTTTTTCTGATATTTAAATTTTCTGGTATGCAATTCAAGCATATAACAGTGGCATGTCTCCTTTTTGATTTCCAGTCTTGTGCATATTTATGCTCTCTTTTTTTCTCTTTTATGAGTCTTGCAAGAGGTATATCTGTTTGTCAGTTTTCTCAAAATACTCAGATTTTGGAATTATTTACCATTTTTATTTTTAAAATTTCCACTTCACTGATTTCAAAGAGTAAATTAAGAGAAATTACTACCTATATACCAATGAAAAATAGAACGCTTGATATAAAAATAATACAAGACACTGTAAAAGGAGTGCTTAATTATTAAAAAAGGACACTGAAAAATAAAGTAACCAAGGTTCTATGAGTGAAATAAATGAAGAAAAAAACAAGAAACAGAAAGAATCAATAAAGAGAAAAGTTAAAATCAAAGAGATGTTTCAACCCCAAGTCTTCCTTACTTGTATTTTTTATCTCCACCTAAAAGGTGAATACCAGCTTCTCAGCCTAGAGCATGGCACCTAAAGCCATTTATGATCTAGTACCTATTTGCCTTTTTAGCCCCATCATTTGGCACTGCCCAACACACTTCATGCTTCAACAGTACTTTACTTCAGAGAGACGGGATTAAGATGGCAGAATAGAAGGACAGGAGCTCAACTTCTCTCCTAAAAACAACAAAATTCACAACTAAAGACTGAGCACTCTTCACCCAAATGGACTGGAAACCTTAAAAAGATATCTACTCCAGAAGAAAAAGAGGAGGATACATCAAGAGGTAGGATGGGTGATTTCACAATATAAACAACCACATACCTCCTTGGTGGGAAGCTACACAGACTGGAAACTAACTTGTTCACAGAAACTCACCTACAGGAGTGAGAGTTCTGAGCCACACATCAGACTCTCACATGTGAGGATCTGACATGGGAAGAAAGAGCCCTGGAGCCTCTGGCATTGAAGGCCAGTGGGGCTTGTGCAAAGGAGCTCCACAGGACTGGGGGAAATGGAGACCCCATTCTTAAAAGGCTCACACAGACTTTCATGTGCACTGGGTCCCAGGGCAAAGCAAAGTCTCCATGGGAATCTGGGTCAAATCTGACCACAGTTCTTAGAGGACATCCTGGGAAAACAGGGGTGAACATGGCTTGTTGTGAGGGAAGGAAATTGAAAGTGAAGCTCTCGGGATATTCAGCAGCAGTGCCTTTCTCTGGAGGTGGCCATTTTGGGAAAATCTGACCCCACCCGTCAGTCAGCTGCTGAGAAGCCCCAGGGCAAAGAACAATCCAGGTGGGATCACAGCCCCACCCCTCAGTAAACAGGCTGCCTAAAGACCCCTCAGGCACACAGCTGCCTCTAATCCCATCCAGAGACTAAGCCACACCCACCAGAGGGATTAGAATCAGCTCCACCTACCAGGGGACAGGAATCAGCCCCTCCCATCAGGAAGCCTACAGCAAGCCCCCCATACTGACTTCAGCTACAGGGGGGCAGACATCAGAAGTAAGAGAGGCTACAATTCTTTATCTGTAAAAAGGTCACCACACCAAAAACCTATAAAAATGAAAAAACAGACAACTATAACTCAGATGAGGGAGAAAGGAAAAACCCCTGAAAAACAGCTAAGCAAGGAGGAGATTCTTAGCCTCCAGGAAAAAGACTTTAGACTGTTGATGCTGAAGATGATGCAAGACATTGGAAATAAACTGGAGGCAAAGATGGATAACTTACAGGAAACACTGACCAAAGAGATACAAGATATAAAACTTAGACAATAAAAGATGCAAAATACAATAACAGAAATAAAAAATTCACTAGAAGCAGCTAACAGCAGAATATAGGAAGCAGAAGAACAAATAAGCGAGGTGGAGGACAGATTAGTGGAAATTACGGATGCAGAACAGAAAAGAGAATAAAGACTGAAAACAAATGAAGAGAGTCTCAGAGAACTCTGGGACAATGTGAAATGCACCAACATCCATATTATAGGGGTGCCAGAAGGAGAAGAGAGAGAGAAGGAGACAGAAAAAATATTCCAAGAGATAATAGCCGAAAACTTCCCTAACATGGGGAAGGAATCACTCACTCAAATCCAGGAAGCACAATGAGCACCATATAAAATAAACCCAAGGAGGAACACTCTGAGACGCATACTAATCAAACTGACCAAAATTAAAGACAAAGAGAAAATCTTGAAAGCAGCTAGGAAAAAGAAACAAATAACATACAAGGGAACCCCAATAAGGTTATCGGCAGATTTTTCAACAGAAACTCTGCAGGCCAGAAGGGAGTGGCATGATATACTTAATGCGATGAAAGAAAAAACCTCCAACCAAGATTACTCTACCCAGCAAGGCTCTCATTCAGATTTGAAGGAGAAATCAAAACCTTCACAGATAAGCAAAAGTTGAGAGAATTCAGCAACACTAAACCAGCCTTACAACAAACACGAAAGGAACTTCTATAGGCAGGAAAGAACAAGAGAAGAAGGAAAGAAAAAAGAGCAACAAAAACAAATCCAAAGTAATAAATACAATGGCCATAAGAACATACATATCAATAATTACCTTAAATGTTAATGGACTAAAGGCCCCAAGCAAAAGACAGAGACTGGCTGAATGGATATAAAAACAAGACCCATATATATGCTGTCTTCAAGAGACCCACTTCACTTCTAGGGACACAGACAAATTGAAAGTGAGAGGATGGAAGAAAATATTCCATGCAAATGGGAATCAAAAGAAAGCTGGAGTAGCAATGCTCATATCAGACAAAATAGGCTTTAAAATGAAGATTATTTTAAGGGACAAAGAAGGACATTACATAATGATCAAAGGATCAATCCAAGAAGATGATATAACAATTTTAAATATCTACGTACCCAACACAGGTTCACCACAATATATAAGGGAACTGCTAACAACCTTAAAAGGAGAAATTGACAATAACACAATCATAGTGGGGGACTTTAACACCCCACTTACAGCAATGGACAGATCAACCAGACAGAAAATCAATAAGGAAACAGAGGCCCTGAATGAAGCATTAGACCAGATGGACTTAATAGATATTTATAGGACATTTCATCCAAAAGCAACATAATACATATTCTTCTCAAGTGTACATGGAACATTCTCTAAGATTGATCATATCCTGGGCTACAAATCAAGCCTTGGTAACTTTCAGAAAATTGAAATCATATCAAGCATCTTTTCCAACCACAGTGATATACAACTGGAAATCCACAACAAGAAAAAAACTTCAAAAAACACAAACACGTGGAGACTAAACAACATGCTAATAAACAACCAATGGATCACTGAAGAAATCAAAGAGGAAATTAAAAAATACCTGGCAGCAAATGACAACGAAGACACGACACTCCAAAACCTATGAGATGCAGCAAAAGCCGTTCTAAGAGGAAAGTTTATAGCAATAAAAGCCCACCTCAGAAAACAAGAAAAACCCCAAATAAACAAGCTAACTTTACATCTAAAGCAGCTAGAGAGAGAACAGACAAGACCTAAAGTTAGTAGAAGGAAAGAAATCATAAAGATCAGAGCAGAAATCAATGAAGTAGAAACAAAGAAAACCATAGAAAAGATCAATGAAACGAAAAGCTGGTTCTTTGAAAAGCTCAACAAAATTGATAACCCCCTAGCCAGACTTATCAAGCAAAAAAGAGAGAGGACTCAAATCAATAAAATTAGAAATGAAAAAGGAGAAGTAACAACGGACATCACAGAAATACAAAGGATCATAAGAGACTACTACATGCAACTATATGCCAATAAAATGGAAAACCTAGAAGAAATGGACACATTCTTAGAAAAGTACAATCTTCCAAGACTAAACCAAGATGAAATAGAAAAGATGAATGGACCCATCACAAGAACTGAAATTGAAACTGTGATTAAAAAACTTCCAACAAACAAAAATCTAGGACCAGATGGCTTCACAGGCAAATTCTATCAAACATTTAGAGAAGAGCTAACACCTATCCTTCTGAAACTATTTCAAAAAATTGCAGAGGAAGGAACACTCACAAACTCATTCAATGAGGCCACCATTACCCTGGTACCAAAACCAGACAAGGATACCACAAAAAAAAGAAAATTATAGGCCAATTTCACTGTTGAACATCAATGCAAATATCCTCAACAAAATACTGGCAAACCACATCCAACAATACATTAAAAGGATTATACATCATGATCAAGTGGGATTTATCCCAGGGATGCAAGCGTTCTTCAATATTCACAAATCCATCAGTGTGATATACCACATTAACAACCTGAAGAATAAAAACCACATGACCCCCTCAAAAGATGCGGAAAAAGACTTTGACAAAATCCAACACCCATTTCTGATAAAAAAAAACCCTTCAGAAAGTGGGCATAATGGGAACCTACCTCAACGTGATAAAGGCCATATACGGCAAACCCACAGTGAACATCATTCTCGATGGTGAAAATCTAAAGAATTCCTGCTGAGATGAGGAACAAGACAAGGATGTCCACTCTCGCCACTACTCTTCAACGTGGTTTTAGAAATCCTAGCCACAGCAATCAGAGAAGTAAAAGAGATAAAAGGAATCCAAATTGAAAAGGAAGAAGTAAAACTATCGCTATTTGCAGATGATATGATACTATACCTAGAGAGTCCTAAAGACTCTACCAGAAAACTCTTAGAGTTCATCAATGAATTTGGAAAAGTCACAGGATACAAAATTAATACACAGAAATTGATGGCATTTCTACACACTAACAATGAAAAATCAGAAAGAGAAATCAGGGAAGCAATCCCATTTACCATCACATCCAAAAGAATAAAATACCTAAGAATAAACCTACCTAAAGAGACAAAAGCCCTGTACTCTGAAAACTATAAGCCACTGATGAAAGAAATCAAAGACGACACAAATAGATGGAAAGAAATACCATGCTCCTGGACAGGAGGAGTCAATATTATCAAAATGACTATACTACCTAAGGCAATCTACAGATTCAATGCAATCCCTATCAAATTACCAAGGACATTTTTCGCAGAACTTGAACAAAATATTTTAAAGTTTGTTTGGAAGCACAACAGACCCAGAATAGCCAAAGACATCCTGAAAAAGAAAAACGGAGCTGGAGGAATCAGGCTCCCAGACTTCAGACTATACCACAAAGCAACAATCATCAAAACCGCATGGTACTGGCACAAAGACAGAAATATAGATCAGTGGAACAGGATAGAAAGCCCAGAATTAAACCCACACACCTACAGCCAACTAATCTATGACCAAGGAGGCAAGAATATACAATGGAGAAAAGACAGCCTGTTCAATAAGTGGTGCCAGGAAAACTGGACAGCCACATGGAAAAGAATGAAATTAGAACACTCCCTAACACCATACACAAACATAAACTCCAAATGGATTAAAGACCTAGATATGAGACCAGACACTATAAAACTCTTAGAGGAAAACATAGGCCAAACACTCTCCAACATAAATGACAGCCACATCTTCTCAGATCCACCTCTTAGAGTAATGAGAGTAAAAACAAAAATAAACAAATGGGACTTAATTAAACTTAAAAGTTTCTTCACATCAAAGGAAACCCTAAACAAAATGAAAAGACAACCCACAGAATGGGAGAAAATCTCTGCAAATGAAATCGACTGACAAGGGATTAATCTCCAAAATTTACAAACACTTTCTGCAGCTCAATACCAAAAAAACAAACAACCCCATCAAAAAATGGGCAGAAGATCTAAACAGACAGTTCTCCAAAGAAGACATACAGATGGCCGAGAAACACATGAAAAGATGTTCAACATCACTCATTATTAAAGAAATTCAAATCAAAACCACTATGAGGTACCACCTTACACCAGCCAGAATGGCCATCATCAAAGAGTCTACAAAGAATAAGTGCTGGAGAGGGTGTGGTAAAAGGGAACACTCTTACACTGTTGGTGGGAATGTACATTGGTGCAACCATTGTAGAAAACAGTATGGAGATTCCTCGTAAAACTAAACATAGAACTACCATTTGATCCAGCAATCCCACTCCTGGGCATCCATCCAGAGAAAACCATGACTCGCAAAGACACAGGTACTCCGATGTTCATTGCAGCACTCTTTGCAATAGCCAAGACATGGAAACAACCTAAATGTCCATCGACAGAGGAGTGGATCCAGAAGATGTGGTACATATACACAATGGAACATTACTCAGCCAGTACAAGGAACAAAATACCGACAATTGTAGCAGCATGGATGGACCTAGAAATTATCATTCTAAGTGAAGTCAATCAGACAATGAGACACCAACATCAAATGCTGTCACTTACATGTGGAATCTAAAAAAATGACACAGTGAACTTCTTTGCAGAACAGATGCTGACTCACAGACAATGAAAAACTTATGGTCTCCGGAGGAGACAGTTTGGGGGTGGGGGGATGTGCTTGGGCTGTGGAATGGAAATCCTGTGAAATCAGATTGTTATGTTCATTATACAACTACATATGTGATAAATTCATTTGGGTAATTAAATAAATAAATAAACAGTACATTACTTCAATTCCCCAAATTAATTGCATTCTCTTCCTGGAGAGTGTACTATTTTTGCATGTACTATTCCCATTCTCAGCAATGAATTTCCCATCTTCTTCCACCTGGCATGCTCCTTTTAATGTTGCAGAATCCAGGTTTATGGCATCTCTGTATGAAGTATCCCTGACTTCTCTTGCAGATATAACAAATTTTTCTCCCTCTGAGCTACACCTGCACATTTATGTGCCTCCACTGTTGATTATATTGCAGTGTTTGCCTCTGCCTCTCTTATAAGATTATGAGCACCTTGAAGGCAGTAATTATATCTTACTCCCAGCTCAGTACCTGGAATGTATTGTCAGCTTGAAAAATATTTACTGAATTAGTGAATTGATGTCATGACTGTAATAGCCAATCATTCCAAGTCCTTATTTGCTGGAATACTCTTTCAAAGTCTTTTTTTATGGTTACTTTCTCTACTTTTTTTGACTGTTGGCTTACATAATGCATTCTGCTCCCATTATTTAAATAAAATGGCTTAAAGTCTCCAACAGTCTTCTTGATGCCTAATTATTAAATGACTCCCCTTTTCACCTAGTTTTTTGCTTGGCCTTCAGGGACTATTCCCCCTGTAAAACCCCTTCATCTTTTCACTTTCCTCTCTAAATTCTAGGACAACATTCTCCCTAAGCATGTATTTTAAATTTCTTCACTTACCTCCTTCTGCATGAGTTTCATCAGTGTGGCTTAGTCTTCTTCTCCATTCTTTCCTGAGTGGCCTCATGCATTTCCATGGGGGAAAATGGGGAATTTAGTCTTTATTTATAAATTCAATCTTATAGATTGAATATTCTCAAATCACTAGCTCTAGCCTGGACTTACCAGATTCAAGCTGACACTTCCATCAAAGTTCAGGCTGTTCCATAGGCATCTTAACTTCAACTGCATGGTTTTCCTTTAACCTCCCCTTCCTTCTGCATTCTGTATCTTCAAGAATTGTGTAAATATCTCCCAAGTCATTCAGTCTGTAAACAGTGTATGTGCCTGTTTCTCAGTCATTGCTCGTGTCACCAGATCTTACCTGTGCCTCTGAAATGCCTTTCAGATCCCTCTCATTGTCTTCATTCCCACGGATATGGCCTTGTATCCATTCTCATTATCTTTCTCTTAGAGTATAGTAGTAACACTCTGATTCCTTTCTCAGCATTATCTCTTTCCCACTAATGTATTCTTTACTTGGTTTTAGTTCTAAGACATACATCAGGTAATGTTTCTCTACCACGAAAACTTTGATTCTCCACTACCTGGAGGACGCAGTACAAACCCCAAAGTACAAACACTCATGACCCTCCATAATCTTTGAAATCTGTATCATTTCAAGTTCACATCCAGATTTTTCCCACTGTGTGCCCCACACTTCAGGCAAACAGGCTGTCCACTTCCTAAGACCACCTTATTCAGTGATATGTTTAACTTTTTAGTACCTATACCTGCTTGTCTGTGAGCTCCATGGAATCAGAGACTCTGTGTTGTATTCTAAAGGCACCAAAACTTTCCTGGCATGACACAGTGAGTGGATATATTTCCATGCTTCTTCACCATTGCTACTTCCTTTACCTGGGGTGCTCTTCCGTCATGTTCTCAATGGTGAATGTCTATTCATTCATCATTCAAGGATGAATCCTTGAATAAATCCTTCATTCATTCTAGCTCAAATATCAGTTTCTCTATCAAGTCTGACCTAACACAACCTTCCCTAACTCAAAACAAAGTGCCTTTTCTTCTCTGTGCTTCTAATAGTTTCTACAAAGTACAAGTTTACCATCTACCCCCTGTAGCTCAATTATTTGAATGTGTCTCCAACTTCAGTGGATTTGAATTCTTTGAAGGGAGAGAAATGAGTCTCACTCATGTACAATTTCAAACACTGAACAGGTAGGTGCTCAATAAATATTGGAGCAGGAAGAAAGTGGATTCAGACTTCTGCCTTTCAATGATGATTTTTTTTTTTTTTTTTGGCCATACCCATGGCATGTGGAAGTTCTAAAGGATTGAACCCATGCTGCAGCAATAACCATAGCCACAGCAAGGACAATGCTGGATCCTTAACCTGCTGAGCCCTGAGGGACTCCTAAAGACTTTGTTTAACTTTTATATCTTTTTACTTTAAATGTATATCTTTTTACATTTTTCTAGTTTTATTGAGATAAACTGACATCAATCACTATATAAGTTTAAGGTATAGAGCATAATGGTTTAACTTACATATATTGTGAAATTATCATTGCAGTGAGTTTAGTTAGCATCCATCATCTCATATAGGTTCAGTTTAAAAAAAAAGACAAAAATATTTTCTTTGTGTTAACTCTTAGTATTTATTCTTTTAATAACTTCCATATATATTACATAGCAGTATTGACTAGAGTTATCGTGTAATACATTACATCCCTAGCACTTTTAACTGGAAGTTTATATCTTTTAACCACCTTCTTCCCATTCCCCCTTCCCTCTGGTAACCACAAATCTTGATCTCTTTTTCTGTGAGTTTTGCTTTTTTTATATTTCTCATACAAGTGAGATAATAGAGTATTTGTCTTTCTCTGCCTATTTCACTTAGCATAATGTCCCAAGGTCCATCCATGCTATCATAAATAGTAGGATTTCCTCATTTTTATGACTGAATAATACTCCATTGTGTATGTCCTTTATCCATTCATCTGCCAGTGGACACTTAGGTTATTTTGATGTCTTGGCTACTGTAAATAATGCTGCTATGACTATGAGGGGTGCAGATATTTTATGAGTTAGTGTTTTAATTTCCTTTGAATAAATACTCAGAAGTGGAATTGTTAAATCGCATGATAGATCTATTTTTAATTTTCTGAGGATCCTCTATACTGTTTTCCATAGTGGCTGCAGCAGTTTACAGTCCCACAACACTGCATGTTACCCCACATCCTTGCCAATATTTATTATCACTTGTCTTTAAAAAAATTTATTAGGAGTTCCCATCACAGCCCAGCAGAAACAAATCTAACATCCATGAGGACACAGGTTTGATCCCTGGCCTTGCCCAATGGGTTGAGGATCCGGCGTTGCCATGAGCCGTAGTGTAGGTTGCAGATGCAGCTCGGATATGACGTTGCTGTGGCTGTGGTATAGGCCAGTGGCTACAGATCCAATTCAACCCCTAAACTGGGAACCTCCACATGCTGCAGGGGCGGCCCTAAAAACCAAATATATATATATATATATATATATATATATATATATATATGTATATATATATATATATATAGTTATTTGCAATGTTGTGCCAATTTTTTTCTGTACAGCAAAGTGACCAAGTCATATATATATAACCCAAATATACATATATTTATTCCCTTCCTCATATTATCTTCCATCATGGTCTATCCCACGAGACTGGATATAGTTCTCTATGCTATACAATAGGACCTCATTGCTTACCCATTCTAAATGTAATAGTTTGTATCTACTAACCCCAAACTCCTAATTCATCCCACTCTCCCCCGACCCCCCTCTTGGCAACCACAAATCTGTTCTCTATGTCTGTGTGTTATCTCTTGTCTTTTTGTTAATGGCCATTCTAACAGGTGTGGGATACTAGATGAGTAAAATCTTGTCTCCAGTTGGGACAGGGATCCTCCTCTGTGGAGTACCTCTTCTCACAGCACTTGCCATTCTCTTTTACTGAAGCCTCATAGAATGTCAGAACTGGAGGGGTAAACTGAGGCTCCACAGTTGGAGTGACTTGTCCAAGGCCACATAGTGAAGATAAGAGCCACAGCCAGGGTCAGATCTGTTCTCTTTAGGACAGTATCCTTTTCATTTGACTCTCTTTCTCAGCTCCCTCTTTGTATCACTTTCAATGTATTGCCTCCCTGATGGAAGACAATGGAAGGTAAAGTGTCAGGGAGTGTCAGGGAGTGAGCTAAGGGGCAAGTAATACCATCGTGTGTGTGTGTGTGTGTGTGTGTGTGTGTGTTCGTGCACGCGCCTCCTCTCTCCATACAGCCCTCTATGCGGCTACACTGGGCTCCTGGCAGTGAGCAGAGAAGTCTCTGATCTTGAGTCTGTGAGAAGAAAAGTCATCACTTGTGGCTCTCCCCAAATCACTTGCCTTCCAGAAGATGCCCAAAGCCCATTCAGCCTGAGCTATGGCCTACCCTACCATATCAGGGTCAGAGGCAAACCCTGAACAGAGCCAAAAGCCTTGAAATGTCACTGTCACCCAGAACCTGGATCCCTAAACATCATGGAAATTGATAAGTTTACATCCCGTCTCATTCCATCACCATGACAGTGACCCAGAGACGACCTCTTACCTCTGTCCTGCTCTGGCCCCTGTGGCCCAGACACAGAGCAAAGAACAGCTCAAAGGGATGTCAAGTTCCAGCATCCTCCAACATCAAAAACATCAAAACTGCATTACCCTCAATAGATGTGGTTTTATTGTAATTGCTTGGAATTTGAATAGCATGCTATAACCATCCCCATAAATTGGACTTCTTTGGATTTATTAAGCTATTTATTGAATGGTGGGTAATAAACATTTAGGATTAACAGCTCTGCAACTGCTCTGAGCCAGTTACATGGAGAGTTGCTAAAATCCTATAAAATAATTATGAATCAGTTACCATGCTGACAAACCATAATTGTCAAAAGTTCAAGGCAAACTCAGAGCCGTATTTAAAAGTTTGTTCTTATTTGCAGCTTTGAAGTTTCTGTTCATTTCTCCTGGCCTCCCCTTTCTTTCCTCTCTTCTACTTTCTTCCCATGCCCTCTGTCTTCTCCTCTCCCTCCATTCTTCTTCCTTTCTTTCACTGATAATACATTGAGGAAGTAGCTCAGTGAAAGAGCCCAGCTGTGGAATCATGAATCTGAGCCCAAGACCTCCTGTTACCTCTGGGACCCTGGGCAAGTCACCTCTCTTAGCCTTTATCTCTTTAGCCATACATATGGGGGCACATGCAAAGCGACCAGGTGTAGGAACCTTGGCTCTTTTCTCCTCTCCTGCTTCTCCTGCTGAGTGCATCCTAAGCATGACTGCTAGACTGGTTCCCCAGCAGTACCCTTCTCTCCGTGTCTCCTTCTCACGGCTCCTCTTATGTCACAGCTCAGCGGGGCTGTCCAGGCCTCCCCGCCCTCGCCCCCAACAATTTGGTCCACTGCTTTCTAACTCTATCATCAACTTTATCATTTTAACTAGGACCTAGCATTATCTGGATTTTAATTCAAATCAGATGAAAACAAACCTTTTAAAATTGTGATAAAATATACGTGACATGGAATTTACCATCTTAACCTTTTTAAAGTGTACAATTCAGTGATGTTAAGTACTTTCAGGTGACGGTGCAACCATCGCCACCATCTAAATCCAGAACTCTTTTCATCTTGCAAAACCGAACCTCTGTTACCATTAAGCAGTGACTCCTCATTGCCCCCTTCCCTGGTCCCACCCAGGTAACCACCATTCTACTTTCTGCCTCTATGAATTTGACTAATCAGTTTTCCTCATATCCATGGAAAAGCATAGTATTTGTCCTTCTGTGACTGGCTTATCTCATTGAGTATTATGTCCTCGAGGTTCATTCAGATTGTAACATGTGTCAGACTTGCTTCCTTTTAAATCTGAATACCATTCAGTTGTACGTTTACAGTACATTCTGTTTATCTATTCATCCATCAGCAGATACCTGGGTTGCTTCCACTTTGACTATGGTCAAATAATTCTATGAATACAGGTGTGCTAACATATGTGTCAGTCCTTGCTTTCAATTCTTTTGGGCATGTACCTAGAATGAAATTACTAGATCATAGGGCAATTTTATATTTAAGTTTTTGAGGAACTATCACACTGTTTTTCACAGTGGCAAAAATGATTTTAATATATTTTCTTTAATTTTAAGAATAATGAAAAATTTTTAAAAAGAATAATGTACATTCTTTATGAACAATTTGGAAAATGTGCAAATGACTGTAGAAGAACATAAGAGTTAGTCATAATACCACTATTCAGAAATAACCTGTGTTTACATTTTGAAATGTTTCTGTCCAATCTTTGTTCTTTGTAACAAAGTAATTTTACCTTTATGGGCTTCAGATGATTTTGTGTTTTTCAAGCAGAATTACCCAGATAGAACTATTTATACAATTATGACTTTTTTCTTTTATTCCACGTTATAACGTGAGCATTTCCAAATGTTGATAAATGTTGTACATGTGTGTGTGTGGATGGCAATACAATATTCCACTATATAAATGTTTCATTATTTATAGGACATAGCTAAAGGAGATCAATAAAAGTATCTATTAAAATTGTTCTTATGTAAAATGATTTTTCTTTTTTTTTTGCTTTCTAAGGCCATACCTGCGGCATATGGAGGGTTCCAGGCTAGAGCTATAGCTGCCAGCCTACGCCACAGCCACAGCAACATCAAATCCAAACCATGTCTACGACCTACACCACAGCTCATGACAATGCCAGATCCTTAACCCACTGAGCAAGGCAGGGATCAAGTCCGCATCCTCATGGTTCCTAGCTGGATTCGTTTCCACTGCACCATGACGGGAACTCATTAATAAAAAAATTATTTTTGTTATTCATTTTATCGAGATATAATTGACACATAAAATTGTGTAAATTTAAGCTGTACAATATGTTGATATGATACAGTTATGTATCATGAAATCATGACCACTGTAGTGTTAGCTAACACTTTGGTCCACTCATAAAATTATTTATTTTTGTGGTTAAGATCTATTCTCTTGGCAACTTTCAAGTATGTAATATAGTATTTTTAATTATAATCACCATGCTATATTTTAGATTTGCCAAAACTTATTCCGCTTATAACAGAAAATTTGTACCCCTTTCCCAAAATCTCCCTATTTCCTCCAGCCCCCAGCCCCTGGTAATCACCATGATACTCTCCGTTTCTATGCGTTTGGCTTTTTAGATTCCAAATATAGGCAATATCACACAGAATTTATTTTGTTCTGACTTATTTCACTTAGCATACTGTCCTTAGTGTCCATCATGTTGTCCCAAATGGCAGAATTTCCTTCTTTCTCACAGCTGAATAATATTCCATTGTTTGGAGTTCCCATTGTGGCTCAGTGGTTAACAAACCTGACTAATATCCATGAGGACATGGGTTTGATCCCTGGCCTTGTTCAGTGGGTTAATGATCTGGTACTGCCATGAGCTGTGGTATAGGTTGCTAATGTAGCTTGGATTCTGCATTGCTGTGGCTGTGGCAGAGGCTGGCAGCACAGCTTGTATTGGACCCATAGCCTGGGAACCTCCATATGCCTGGGTGCAGCCCTTAAAAAAGGACAAAAAAAAATTCCACTCATGTATGTGTGTGTGTGTGTGTGTGGCAACTTGAGTTGCTTTCCGTTTTTGACTACTGACTATATACATCTCATATCTTCTTATCTGTTCATCCATTGATTCACATTTAAGTTACTTCCACATCTTGGCTATTGTGAATAATGCTTCATTGAGCATAGAAATGCAGGTATCTCTTCAAAATCCTGATTTTATTCCTTTGGATATATGCCCAGAAGTTGGATTCCTCAAGTATATGGTAGTTCTATTTTCAATGTGGGGGAGAACCTCCATAGTGTCTTCCATAATATCTGTACCAATGTGTATCCCCACCAACAGTGCACGTGTTCCTTTTTCTCCACAAACTTGCCAACACTTGCCTCTTGTCTTTTTGATGATAGCCTTTCTAACAGGTGTGAAATGAAATCTCATTGTGGTTTTTATTTACATTTTTCTGATGATTAACAATGTCAAGAATCTTTTCATATACTTTCAGCCATCTAGATGTCTTCTTTGGAAAAATGTCTATTCAGGTCTTCTGCACTTTTTTAAGCTGGATTATTTTGGGGTGCTATTGATTTGTATAAATTCTTTAATATTTTGAATATTAACCCCTTATCAGATATATGATTTGCAAATATCTTTCCTAGTTCATAGGTTGCCTTTTCATATTCTTGTTTCCTTTGCTATGTAGAAGTTTTTAGTTTCTTGTACTTTTGGTATTATAACAAAAACATTATTGTCAAGTCCAATGTCAAGGAGTTTCTCCCCTATGTTTTCTTCTAGGATTTTTATAATATCAGGTCTTATACTTAAGTCTTTAATCCATTTTAAGTTAGTTTTTGTGAATGGAATAAGACAGGGTCCTAATTTCATTATTTGCACATAGTTATCTAGTTTTCCCAGTACCATTTATTGAAGAAACTATCTTTCCCCATTAAGTATTCTTACTCCCTTGTCAAATATTAATTGATCATATTTACATGGGTTTGCTTCTGGGTCTTTGTACTCTTCCACTAGTATATGTGTCTACTTTTGTGCCAGTTCATTATTGTTTTAAATACTATAACTTTGTAATACAGTCTAAAATCAGGAAATATGATACTTCAGATTGTTCTTTTTCAGGATTGCTTTGACTATTAGGGGGTCTTTGTGGTTCCATATAAATTTTAGGATTATTTTCTATTTCTAAAAAATATGCCATTGGAATTTTGATATGGATTACATTGAATCTATAGGAAGCTTTGGTTTTTGGAAAAGTCAATAAAATTGATTAACTTCTAGTCAAGATAAACCAGAAAAAAAGAAAGGAGACAGATTACCAATATCATGAAAGACAGAACATCACTACAGATGCCATGGACATTAGAAGAATATCAAGGAATATTTTGAACAGTGAAATGCCCATGAATTTGGTAACCTAGATGAAATGGACTAATTCTTTGAGACACAATCTGCCAAAACTCTCACAAGAAAAAAGACAACATTAGGCCCATATCTATTAAAGAAATTGAATCAATAATTAATAAGCTTCCAAAATAGAAAGCACTAGGCCAGATGAGTTCACTGGTGAATATTACCAAATGTGAAAGGAAGAAATTATGTCAACCTCTGCAATCTCTTCAGAAGACTGAAGCAGAGGGAATAGTTCCTTACTCATTCTATGAGGGTGGCATAACCCTAATAGAAAAACATACAAAGATATCACAAGAAAATAAAACTACAAACCAATATCTTCCATGAACAGAGATGCAAAAATCTTCAACAAAATATTAGCAAAATGAATCCCTTAGTGTATAAAAAGAATTGTGTACATCTCAAAGAAAGGAAATATAATCAAATGTGCAAGGCTGGTTCAACATTAAAAACTAAATTAATATAATTCATCATATTGGCAGGCTAAAGAAGAAAAATCACATGCTTATAAAACCCAGCTTATACAGAAAGTATAACAAGTCTGAGGACTTCATACACATACACATACACATAAGCACTTATTTTTTCATAGTCTGGAAACACAAGCCATTAAAAACCTCTGGAAATTGCTGAAATTAAGGAATTTACAGGTTCTTAGATGACCTTAACTCAAGTCCTAGCTACACATTTTAGTAAGTTTATATATGCCCCTGGGCCAGTGTTGTAGTGGTAAACTGGCTTTCTGGGGAGGGAAGGAAGAAATCTTGATTTGTACTCTTTGCCACTTTTCCATACGCCCATCATGTCTGATTTGAAGCTACCCATGTAATGTCACTGAACTTGGACTTGGGGAGAGATGAACATGATTGACTGCTAGGAGCTGTAGAAGCAGACTCCAGCATACCACTGCCCTGGACTGATATATAACTCTTCTGGAATGTAGTTTTCTCAATTTGAAGTGAAGATGAGAAAGTTTAGACAAAAATAAAAAATAAACCTAATTTAAAAGCCATACAATTTCTGAAAAAGAAGAATAATAAGAGAAGGCCTATTCTCCTGAGTTTAAAATATAAAATATAATTTAAAAATCATTGTTATAGACTATCATGTAAAATCAATATTACGATATAATAAAACATATTTAAAATATCATATTAATATTATTAACATTCTCCTTGTGCCCTCTCATTTTACTTTTAGTATGAATGATTTTCTATTTAAGCAATTGTTTAATTGTATTTCAAGTGACCATTTGAATATTTGACTATGAATTCCATGATTTCCCATTTGTGTGTTTTGGCTCCTTTATCAAAAATTAATTGTCAGCATGGGTTCATTTCTGGGCAGTCTACTATTCCACTGACCTGTATGTCTGTGTTTATGCCAATAACATATTGTTTTGATGATTATAGTTTTATAGTATAGTTTGAAATCAGGACTATGACTTTGTTCTCAAGATTGATTTTGATTATTTGAGGTCTATTGTGGTTCCATGGACATTTGGGGATTTTTTTCCTATTTCAATGAAAAAATACCATTAGACTTTTGATAGAGTTTGTATTGAATCTGTAGATAACTTTGGGTAATATGGACATTTTAACATATTCAGCAGTTCCCACTGTGGTACAATGTGATCAGCTGCATCTCTGCAGTGCCAGGGTGCAGGTTCGATCCCCAGCCTGGCACAGTGGGTTAAAGGATCTAGCATTGCTGAAGCTATGGCCTAGATTGCAACTGCAGTTTAGATCTGATGCCTGGTCTGGGAACTCCATATCCCATGGGGCAGCCAAAAAAGAAGAAACAGAAACAAAAACATCTACCTATCTAATAGCATGGAATATCTTTCCATCTACTGGTATCTTTCTCAATTTATTTTACCAATGTCTTATAATTTTCAGTGTATGGTCTTTCACCTCATTAAATTTATTTCTAAGTGTTTATTCTTCTTTATGCTCTTGTAAATGAGGTTGTTTTCTCGATTTCTTTTTCTAATAATTCATTGTTAGTGTGTAGAAATCCAATTGATTTTTGTATATTGATTTTGTCTCTTTCAACTTCACTGAAATTGTTCATTAGTTCTAACAGTTTTTTGGTGGATCCTTTAAGATTTTCTCTATATAATATCATCTGCAAAAAGAGTCAGTTTTACTTCTTCCTTTCCAATTTGGATGCCTGTTATTTATTTTTCTAGCTTAATTTATCTGGCTAGGATTTGCAGTGCTATGTTGACTAAAAATGGCAATAATGGGCATCCTTGTATTGTTTCTGATCTTAGACGACAAGATTTAAGCTTTTCACCATTGAGTTTGATGTTAGCTGTGGGTTTGTCACATATGGCATTTATTATCTTGAGGTACATTTCCCATATTCCTAGTTTGTTGGGAGTATTTTTATCATGAAAAAGTATGCTGAATTTTGTCGAATGCCTTTTCTGTTTCTATTGAGATGATCACATGATTTTTATCATTTATTTCATTAACATGATGTATCATATTATTGACTTGTGGGTGTTGAACCACCATTCTTACATCCTGGAATGAATTCCATTTAATCATGGTGTATAATCCTTTTGATGTGTTCTTGAATTTGGTTTTCTAACATTTTGTTGAGAATCTTTGCATTTGTGTTCATCAGGAATATTAGCCTATAATTTTCTTTTATTGTAGTTTCCTTATCTGGTTCTTATATCAGAGTAATGCTGGCCTCATAAAATGAGTTGTTAATGTTCCTTTCTCTTCTGTTTTTTTGAAGATTGTGAGAATAATTGTTCTTCTTTAAATGTTTGGTAGACTTCACCAGGGAAGCCTTCTGGTCCTGGACTTGCATTTGTTGGAAGATTTTCTTTTATAAATTTTATTTAAGTACAATTGACTTACAATGTTGTACTAGTTTCAGGTGTACAGCAAAGTGAATAAGTTATACAGATACATATATCCATTCTTTTTTCCCATACAGGTTATTACAAACTATTGAGTAGATTTCCCTGAGCTATACATTAGGTTCTTTTAAATTATCTACTTTATACAGTAGTATGTATAGTTTATTCCCATCCTCCTAATTCCCCCCTCCTCACCAGTTTCCCTTATGGTGACCATAAGTCTGATTTTAAAATTTGTGAGTTTGTTTCTATTTTATAAATAAGTACTTTATACAGTAGTATGTATAGTTTATTCCCATCCTCCTAATTCCCCCCTCCTCACCAGTTTCCCTTATGGTGACCATAAGTCTGATTTTAAAATTTGTGAGTTTGTTTCTATTTTATAAATAAGTTATTTTGCATCACTTTTTATTAGATTCCACATGTAAGTGATATCAAATGATATTTGTCTTTCTCTGTCTGACTTACTTCATTTAGTGTGATAATCTCTAAGTCCATCCATGTTGCTGCAAATAGCATTATTTCATCCTTTTTATGGCTGAGTAATATTCCAATGTACGTATGTACCACGTCTTTTTTATCCATTTCTCTGTCGGTGGACATTTTGGTTGCTTCCATGTCTTGGCTATTATAAATAGTGCTGCAATGAATATTGATGTGCACGTATCTTTTTGAATTATCATTTTCTCCAGATAGATGCCCAGGAGTGAGATTGTTGGATCATATGATAGTTCTAAGTCATTCATTTAGATCATTTATGATCTAAATAAATAATTATCATTTAAATATAAATAAGTGATCATTTAAATCATTTATTTTTATATTTAGTTTTTTTAAGGAACCTCCATACTATCCTCCATGGTGGTTTGCAACAATTTACATTCCCACCAACAGTGTAGCAGGGTTCCCTTCTCTCCACACCCTCTGTAGCATATATTGTTTGTAGACTTTTTGATGATGGTCATTTCTGACTGGTGTGAGGTGATATCTCATTGCAGTTTAGATTTGATTTCTCTAATAATTAGCAATGTTGAGCATCTTCTCATGTCTTTTTGGCCATCTGTCTGTCTTCTTTGGAGAAATATCTATTTAGATCTTCCACACATTTTTTGATTGGGTAACATGTTTTTTTCTCATAAAGCTGCCCAAAATGTTTGTATATTTTAGAGATTAATTTCTTGTCAGCAGCTTCATTTGCAAAGATTTTCTCTTTGGAAGATTTTCGATTACTAATTCAACATCTTTGCTAATAATTGATCTGTTCAGATTTTCTATTTATTCATGATTAAATCTTAGTAGGTTGTATGTTTCTGGAAATTTAACTATTTCTCCTAGGTTTTCCAATTTGTTGGCATGTAATTGTTCATAATAATCTTATAATCTTTTGTATTTCCACAGTATCAATTGTAATGTCTCCTCTTCCACTTAAAATTTTATTCATCTGAGTCCTCTTTTTCTTGGTAAGTGTACTTAAAAGTTTTCTCAATTTTTATTTATCTTTTAAAAATGACAAATTTTTTATTGATTTTTTTATTATCTTTCTACTCATTTATTTCTACTCTGATCTTTATTATTTCCTTCCTTCTAACTTTGGGCTTAGATTGTTCTTTCTTTTATAGTTCCTTGAGATGTAAACTTCATTTATTTGAGATCTTTCTTCTTCCTTAATGTAAGCATTTATCACTATATACTTCCCCCTTAGAATGGCTTTTGTTACATCTCATTACTTTTAGTATGTTGTGTTTCCATTTTAATTTGTCCTATGATAGTTGTTCTTTTTTCCTAATTTTATTGAGAAATAATTGACATATATCACTATATAAGTTTAAGGCATCGAACATGATGGTTTGTTTTACAGATAATGTGAAATGATTATCAAAATATGTTCAGTTAACATCGAGATTTTTAAAAATTTCTCTTTTGCTTTAATCTTTGATATACTAGTTGTTCAGGAACATGTTGTTTAATCTCCACATATCTGTGGATTTTCCAGTTTTGTTCTTATAATTGATTTCCAGTTTTATACCATTGTGGTCAGAAAAGATATTTGGTATGGTTTCAATTTTCTTAAGTTTAGTAAGCCTTGTTTTGTGGCCTGACATAATATCTATCCTAGAGAATTTTCAGTGTGTGCTAGAGAAAAACATGTATTCTGTTGTTATTGGATGGAATGTCCTATAAATGTTTATTGGTTCATCTGATCTAATGTTGTTTAAGTCCAACATTTCCTTATTAATTTTCTGTTGATGATCTAACCAATGATGAAAGTGTTATATTGAAGTCCTTTGCTATTATTATATTTCTATTTCTCTCTTTAAAATCTTTTAACATTCACCTTTATATGTAGGTATTGCTCTGTTAGATGCATAAATATCTACTAATGATATATCTTCTTGATGAATTAACCCCTTTTTCTTTGTATAATAAACTTGGTTTCTTGTTACTGTCTTTGACTTAAAGTCTCCTTTGTCTAACATAAATATAAGTACTTCTGCTTTCTTTTGGTTTTCATTTGCATGGAATATCTTTTTCAATTTCCATGTATTGTGTCCTTTAAGCTAAAGTGAGTCTCTTGTAAGCAACTTGTATTTGGGTCTTATTATTTTCTGCATTCAGCCACTCTATGCTTTTTGATGGGAGAATTTAGTCTATTTATATGTAAATAATTATTGATAGTTATTGACTTATTGCTATTTTCTTGATTGCTTTCTGGTGGTTTGTAATTCCTTTGTTCCTTTTTTCCTTTCTCTTTTTTTGTGATTTGATGATTTTCCACTGTGATATGCTTTGATTCCTTTCTCTTTATTTTTCGTGTATCCAACATGAGTTTTGGCTTTGTGGTTACCACGAGGCTTACATAAAATATAACAGTGTATTTTAAGCTGATAACAACTTAACTCCTAACACATACAAAGCTCTACATTTTAACCCTCCATGTCTTTAATGTCAAAATTTACATCATTTTATCCTGTGTATTCATTAATGAATTATTGTAGTAATAGTTATTTTAACACTTTTGCATTTTAGTCTTTATACCGGAGATATAAGTGATTTACCCACCACCATTACATTGAACTTAACTATATGTATTTCCGGGAGTTCCCGTCGTGGCGCAGTGGTTAACGAATCCGACTAGGAACCATGAGGTTGCGGGTTCGGTCCCTGCCCTTGCTCAGTGGGTTAACGATCCGGCGTTGCCGTGAGCTGTGGTGTAGGTTGCAGACGCGGCTCGGATCCCGCGTTGCTGTGGCTCTGGCGTAGGCCAGTGGCTACAGCTCCGATTAGACCCCTAGCCTGGGAACCTCCATATGCCGCGGGAGCGGCCCAAGAAATAGCAACAACAAAAGACAAAAGACAAAAAAAAACAAAAAACAAAAAAAAAAACAAACTATATGTATTTCCTGTTTCTAGTGAGTTTTATACTTTCATATATTTTCATGTTACCAACTGGTACCCTTTTATTTCAACTTGAAAAAAATCCCTTTAACATTCCTTGCAAGGTTTGTCTGGTGGTGATCAACAGCCTCAGCTTTTGTTTGTCTGGAAAACTCTTTATCTTGCCTTCAATTCTGAAGGACAACTTTGTCAAGTAGAATATTATTGATTTCCATGGGTTTTTATCAGGACTTGGAATGTATCATCCCATTACCTCTGTCCTACAAAGTTTCTGCTGAAAAAAACTGCTGATAATTCTGTAGAGATTCCCTTGTACATACCAAGCCGCTTTTCTCTTGCTGTTTTTTAGATTCCCTCTTTGTCTTTTGACGATATAATGATAATGTAACTTGCTGTGAGTCTCTTTGGATTCATCTTTTTTCGTGCTTTATGGTATTCCTTGATCTTTTTGTTTGTTTGTTTAGGCATATGGAAGTTCCCAGGCTAAGGATTGAATTATAGCTACAGCTTCCAACCTACACCACAGCCTTAGCAACACAGGATCCAAGCTGTGTCTGTGACCTACACCACAGCTCATGGCAACACCAGATCCTTAACCCACTGAGTGAGGCCAGGGATTGAACCTGCAACCTCATGGTTACTAGTCAGATTTGTTTCTGCTGTGCCATAATGGGAACTCCATATTCCTGGATCTTGATGACTGTTTTCTTTTTACAGATTTGAGAAGTTTTCAGCCATTATTTCCATGAATAAGCTTTCCACCCCTTTTTCTCTCTTGTCACCTTCTGGGACCTCTGTGATATGCAAATTTTTCCACTTGATGTTTTCCCATAAGTTCTTTAAGCTGTCATAACTCTTTTGCGTTCTTTTTTCTTTTTGTTCCTCTGATTGGATAAACTCCACTGCCCTGTCTTTGAGTTCATTGGTCTTCTCTTCTACTTGATATAGTGTGCTGTTGAACCCCCTCTATTGAACTTTTTATTTAATTATTGCATTCTTCAGCTCTACTATTCTGTTTGGTACTTATTTTTTATATTCTCTATCTCTTTTTTGGAATTCCCATTTTGTCCATGCATTGCTTTTCTGACCACAGTGAGCATCTTAATGATCATTATTTTGAACTTTCTGTTAGGGAAATCACTTACCTCCATTTCATTAAGATTTCCTTCTGGAGATTTATCTTGTTATTTTGTTTGAAATATATTTCTGTATTCTTCATTTACTTTTTTTCTCTGTATTGGCTTCTGCATATTAGACAAAAACAGCCACATTTCCCAGTCGTGACAGAGTGGTCTTATGTACAGATGAACCCTATCAATCAGCACAGCCTGAGCTCCTGGTTGTCTCTCAGACCTTTGTGGTTGTCCAAGCCACCATCTTTGTTCTTAGTGGCTCCCTGCAGTTGAGGGTGTGCCAACACCTTTCTGTGTCCTAAAGGGGACAGTTGCACTGAATGTCTATATATAGGCTGATAAGAAGTTAGATCCTCAGGCAGCAGCTGGAAAGGTGTGTACTTAAGCCCCTTCCAGGGAGAAACTGGAAAATAGGAAGTTATGCCTGCTCCCTCTATACTGGGCCCACGTATATAGCTGTGGTGCCTGTGCTCCTGCACCCATTAGGAACTGCCTTTTTGATTGTTAAAGTCCTATGGAACTCATGAATGGAAGACTTTTTGGCTATCTAAGCCATGCAATGCAGGAACCCTGGATTTGTATAGCAGCTGCAAAAGGTAGGGCAAGGAGGTATGTACAAGCTCCTTTGAAGGAGATACTTGCAATTTGGATCAGATTACAGGAAGATAGCAATGGAGACATCTACTGGCTTCCCTCGGCCCTGGAGAGGAACATAGCCAGCCCCTAGATTGATGATAAATTAGAAGACTAACACTTTGGCAGAAGCTCTTAAAGTATGAGATGGAGTCTTTTCAGGAGAAGACTGGGAAAGGGGCATTTTTTTAGCCTCCTCTGTACTGAGCCATGAGGGGATAGTCAATTAAAAACTCCTTCTTTGATGTGTATAGTCCTGTGGGATTCATGAATGGAAGCCCTATTGGCTATCAGACCAGGCAATCTCTTGGGAAGCATTTGCAAAAGCTTGGGTACAGATGTGTACACAAGCTCCTTTTGGGGAGAAACTGGTGACTTGGAGCAAGTAATAAAGAGAGTGTTGGGGAGGTGTCTGCCAGATACCCAGCCCATGGATATGTTCTAAATTAGAAACTTCATCCTCAGGCATTGGCTTCAAAAGTTTTCAAATGGTCCACTTCCATGGAAAGAGTGGGACATGGAAGATTTTCTCTTCTCCTCTGTATGGACCCAGGGGAACAGTCCTAGAGAGTACCTACATGCCCATTAACAACTGCTCCTTTGTTACAGTCTTGTGGGTCCACTGGATACAACCCTCCTTGGCTTTCAGAGATGTTTTGCGAGTTGATTGCTCAGGTGGAAGTTTTAAAACTTGGAGCAGTAAATGTGGGGTCCCAACCCTTCAGGCCTTACAGAAAAGCTGGGAGTTGGGATTTCCCTCCCAGTTGTATGATGCTATGCTGGGTGTAGGGTTTATGACAATAGTGTGTCTCAGCTTTCCTGTCTATTGAAATATGGTTATTATGTCATTCACCTGATGTGCAGAAGTTGCTCAGCTATTTTCTGGGTTTCTTTCAGAGGAAATTTCTCTGTGTGTAGCTGCACATTCAGTATGTCTGGAGGAGGAGGGAAGTCCAGGAATGCCTATGTTACCATCTTGGTTGACCTCCAGTGTTGATTTTAGACAAGACCTGTTATTTCCACTGTATTTGGACTCTATTTGATTCAAAGCAACTTATGTCCCTCCATCCATGGGCTTTCCCTCTTTTCTAGAAAGCCCTCCCCTTGTTCCCTGCTGAACCTTGTGACTCTTCCGAAACCATGGCCCACATGTTTTGCCTCCTCCTGGAAGCTCTCCCTGGCTGATCCCATTTGACACAACTCACCTAAATATTAGCATTTAAGTATACATATAACACTGAAAGCCCGTGGTAAACAGAGAGAAATAAATTTACAGATATATTTTACAAATAATAATGAAACTACTTTCCTAAATGACAAGCTGTCTTCACATTAGCTTTTGTTCTCCAAAACAAAATCCTCTTTGATTGTCCATGTAAGGAATTAAACATGCCGAACCCAAACATATGGAATTATCACAAAAGCGGATAGTTGGGCATTTAGAAGGGGATCGCCTGCATGTTAACCAGTGCTATATCTTACTGTCTGCATATTATCCTCCTGAGGAATGAACTAGATTAAAAACACATTTTAAAACAAGTTCCAGAAATGAAGCATTGCCCATGGGGAAATCTGCCTACTGTATCTCTATCATTACAGGCAAGTTTCCAGGCTACATCCAAATTCAGTCTAGCAAAATCCCACTTAATCTTTTGAAATAAAATAAAATAACAAATTAAAATAAAATAGTTTCCTTCTGAAGGGTTTTCATCAGTAGATCACAGCTCTTTGAGTTATCATGCTTAGACTCGCTCCCTCAACTCCTTTAAAACAAACAAAAAAAACCCTTGCTATGAAACGTTCTAGAAGCTACAGTTTTACATAAAAATTTGAAACTACGAGAAATTCCCTTGGTCCCATCTCATAGCAATTTCATCTCAGTTTCAACCAGGAAAAAGCACACCTCAAATTATGCAAGTCCCTGAAGGGTTAAGATCAAACTGTTGGCAGGTCTTGTTGTGATCAGTGTGGTTATCTGAGGAGGGAACATTTATCTAAATGGTGAGCCAGACTCACTCTCTCTCTCAGTCTCTCTCTCTCTCTAATTCTCTCTCTCCATACTAATACATTAGCATGTTTCAGGACTAGGGTGTGTCTGCTTTAAGATCTTAGCTATTTGCATAGTAAGGATAGTCTTGTGGTAGACTTTTCCTCTTAGACAGTGATTTTCTTAACAATGGGGGTATTATTTCCTTATAATTTTTATATTGTTTTGTAGCTTGAAAAATAAAACTTTGCATTTGCTATCTGGAGAAGGAGGAAGTGGAGGATGGGATGGAGAAGGGAAGGTTCTGGCCACAGTTTTGATGATACATCCCAGAGGGCAAAATGCCCCAGGTGGAGAAAGAGCTGCTGAGCATCTCAAACTCCTATGAGGTCAGCATTGGAATGAACTTCTGGATCCTGGCAGCCAGGGTTTCTAATCTGTACTCCTGATTCCCTTCAGATGCTGCTGAGGTGCTTCAGGGACCTTGCATCTAGGGAGGGAGACAAGGGAGGGAAATGTTATTTGGAAGCCCAAATACATAAAAACACATAGAAGGGTTCAATCAGAGCAGCTGTTTTGTTTTAAATTGTGGTAACATGTATGTACAATAAAATCAACTACTCAGTATACCTCATCAAAGTAGTATCATACAGCATCTGTCCTTTTGTGATTGGCTTATGTCACTTGGCATGATGTCTTCAAGGTTCATCCAAGTTGTATGTGTCAAATTTCTTTCTTTTTAACATTAAATTCTGTCATGTGTGTATACATTTTAAAAATCCATTTATTCATCAGCGGACATGTGGATTACTTCCTTCTTTGGCTGTTGTGAATAATGCTGCTATGAACATGGATTCTGTTTGAGTCCCTGGTTTTCATTCTTTCAGATATATACCCAGAAGTGGAACTGCTGGATCATGAGGTGATTCTCTGTTTAATTTTTTGAGGAAACTCCACGCAGTTTTCTCCCATGACTGCCCTATTTCATATTACTGCCCTCAGAGCACAAGATTCCAATTTTTCCAAATCCTTTCCAATACATGGTATTCTCTGGGTTTTTTGATACTAGCCATCCTAGTGGGTGTGAAGTGGTATCTCTCTGCAGTTTGATTTGCACTTCTTGAATTCCTAACAATGTCGAGCATCTTTTCTTGTGCTTTTTAGCCATTTATATATCTTCTTTAGACAAATGTCTAATCAAATCTTTTGCCAATTTTTAAAAACAGAGCAACTGATGTTTTAACTATTAATTTTTATTTATTTAGATTTCTGATTAAAATTTGAGAAAACAGTTCCATTGTATTTTTTAAGAAAAAATATATTTTAAAAATAGATAATCTATCCCATCTCCCATTTCCTGGGCCAGAGCTCTTCAACTGGATGCAGATGTCAATTTTCAGAGTTGTGCAATGTCTTACACTAGATGCATCCTCAGGGAGATACAGCCCCAAGTTCCAAGTTGCTTCAGAGCTAATTCTTTCCCCATAGTGATGGTATGGCCTTTTTCCAGATAAATCAAGATACTTGACAAGGTATCAACAGTTTAGAACTTCAGACCACATTCCTGGAAATAAAGGTATCTGGGAAACAGGCAATTTCTAACCTTGGGGGGGGGGGGTACTCACTGCTTTGTGAACTCCAATGCAATGTACAAGATAAAGAAGGAAAGGAGAGGAAGCACTCTTGACCTGAACCCCTTGTCTCCAAGACTGGTCTTGGCCAGACAGCATCTCTCACAACCAGACATCCCTATCCCTCACCCCTTACTGATAAAAAGAACTCAAGTGCTGAACTGAAGGGATACAAGGAAAACTTTGATTAAAAATGGGAAAGGAATGATATTTCTTGCATTTTATTCAACACTTGCCTTTCTTAAATTCCTCCCCTGGCTCTCATGCCAACATATCTGGCCATTGGGTCAAGACAGTTCAGCCTGATTCCTTAGATAATGGCTCTTTGGAGCTTATTAGGGTCCATGAATGACACCTGTCTTAGAAATTCAAGAAAGAACAGAAGCAAGTGCAAACCTTTTATTTCATTACCCAGACCTGCACTCTTCTCTTCTGGTCCAGAGTCAGTTTTCTTCTGTGCAGCCAAGGCAATCTCTTGATGGATGTAGCTCTGCTGTGTCCGTACCAAACCACAGACAATACTTAGTTTCTCAGGTCCATGAGTTATCAGCTAAGTTTCCAAATTTGCAGCAAAAACCCTAGTGTATCTATGAGTTTTCCAATCTCAGTGTTAATTGCTGTGAGGTACAGGATTGGCCTAGATTATTGGAATTCATAAGCTTTCCTCTTCTGTCCAATAGGGCCAATGTTGTTGTCCTTCTTCTGACAATTTTCTGTATTAATGTGCTAGGATTTGACATAATAAAACTACTACCACAAACTGATGGCTTAAATACCAGAAATCTATTCTCAGAGTTCTGGAGTCTATAAGTCCAGGATCAAGGCATCAGCAAGATGATGCTCCCTCTGAAGGTGCCCAGGAAGATCTGTTCCAGGCATCTTTTGTAGCTTCTGGTATTTCCTTGGCTTGGGCATCAGTAACTCCAGTCTTTGAGTAGCCTTCTTCCTCTGTGTGTATCTGAATCCACATCCACATTTTCCTCTTTATATATAAGGACACCAGTCATGTTAGATTATGGTCCACCCAAAAGACCAAAATTTAACTTGATCGCATCTATAAAGGCCATCTCTCCAAACAAGGTCACATTCTGAGGCACTGAGGGTTAGGATTCTAACCTATCTTGTTTTGGAGCAGGTAATTCAAACCACACCATATTTCAATAGCCTACCATTGCAGAATGTTAGTCTCAATTCAGATAGAGGTCAAAGTCAGGCTAGAGGTTAAACCTTTCTGGGGCTCCCCTTAAAATGAAAGTGTAGGACAAGGTCATCTTAAGGCCGTCTTCTAGCTCTAAAATATCCTAAGTTTAAAATATCCCTTCTCCTTCATCAAAACCTAGCCATTTAATGTTCATTTCCTGTGTGCCTGACTCTCTACTAAGGATTCTCTCAAAAATGGGTTAAACATTTGAAAAACACTTGAAATCAGTGAAATGATACCTGACCCAAAGGTCCCAAGGCAAGGCTCATAGGACCTAGAGAACAGTGAACCATCACAAGGTGAGTATGTTTTGAAGACAGGTAGGACTTACTAGGACCCACCAGAGCCTGCTTCTACCACCATAGACCTCTGAGTCCTCTCAGTGCTACTTACAGAGCCTGATCTCCTCAGACATCTGGTATACCAGCCTTCTCACACTTCAACCTCAGGCCACATCTGAGCTGCAGTCTCCCTCACTATCCCACCAGGAAAACTGCTCATACAGAACTACATGTTGTCCTATTTATCCTGAAAAATTAAACTGTGAGGGCTGGGAAACCACCCTACATAGGAGGCAGCCTTCAACTGACAGTAAGCCTCCTCCAAAATACTCAGCAGTCAAATTTCAAGCACTTACTAGCACAAGTTTCCATTTTGCTAACACAGACATTTGAGGCCACAAAAGTGAGATGGACATCCAGCTTTGCCTGCCCCCTGCAAGCCCATCCTCACCAGTGGGAAAAGGCAGTGGGAAGCACTGGCGTGTGTGTGCTTTCTGGTGGGAATTCATTTTCCATTTTCTTTCTTCTTTTCTTTCCTCACCCCTGCTCATTGTGGAAAATATTATAACTACAGAAACATGTAAAGAGACTTAAAAGCAATCAATCACAATCTTACCATACCGAGGCAGTTATTTGACATCTTGACATTTTTGCTTCCAGAATTTTCTCAAACCATTCTATAACATAGTTGAAATTATGTTGAATATATTATTTTGAGCCCTACTTTTTTTTTTTTCATTTGATAGTCTCACAGCACTTTGCTAAGGCTGGTTGTTAATCAACTTCATTATGAATATTATTTGGGAGACTGGCAACTCCATTGATGAAGCGGAAATCTAGTTGCAGTCAATTCTTTGGCTCCACCGGTGATTATCCTCCACATTGCTTTGGGATTTATTCAGGTCCGGGAGGGTTGGGGGAGGGGTTCTTATTTACCATTATATACTCTCCCCAAATTATAAGCTCCCTCTTGCCAGGCCACCAATGAAAGGAAAATTGGTCAAGACACTTCTTGGTATGCCAGTGAGAAAAGTGGGAATCTGAGAGTCAAGGAAATCTAGGACCAAACACGGGGCAGAGTCCCTCCAGGGACATTACCAGTTTTCTCTCAGTGTCTCAGCTCTCAGGACAAGCAGCATGAACTGGAGACATATAGCTCAGTCTTATCCTTAGCATCCGGTGGGGTCAGAGATGGGGAGCGTGAGCCCAGATGGGTAAGGCTTTGCTCATGCATAGTCTGCTGCCCCGGATACTTGCCTACCCATTGCATTTAATCCTAAGAGACTCTACAAGGTACTAATTCATCAGCCCCATTTTAAAGACAAGTCAGTGGAGGCCTAGAGATTTTAGGCGACTTGCCTAAGGTAAGTAAGGGGTCATGCTGGGATTCCAGTTCAAATCCAAAGTTTTTATACCACACTCAATTGCCTCTCAAGCTCACAGAGATGCTTCCCTTCCTTGAGAAAACTAATTAGATATTCTCTTCTATTGGCAGGCTTCTCTAAAAAAGAGAAAGAGAATGGCTGTGGATATAGTTGTTGTAGTGGATGATGTGGTATGGCAGGGAGACCCTGATTCAGGACAGAGAGACATTTGGCCCCAAATGTCATTCCCCTCCTTCTGGGTGTGTTGACACCTGATGTCTCTCAGACATTTCCCTGAATTGCCCTTGACTGAAGGGAATCACCACATCTGAGGTCAGGCCCCCTCCCCAAAGGCAGCCTGCATCCTGCTACTGGTCCATAAAAGGCTTTCCCTCTTGCCCTCAAAGTAGAATAATTCTGAAGGACCAGCCAGAGCCCATAGGGTCAGCTGAGACATTTGCTGCAGTGGCCTCTATCCATTCACTTCTATCCATAACCTCCCCCTACCCCATACTTCTTCCTTCATTCCCTTACCTTACACATACTGGTCCCAACATCACTCCCTAGTAAACGTTGTGCACATAAACCTCCTTCTCAGAGCCTGTTTCTCTGAAACTCATCTTATGACCATTAGACCATTAGTCATTAACACGCTGAGAATGAAGGAGATACAGAAGTGCCCCCTCTTCCCTCTAGGACTCTTAAAGACTGGCATATGCCCCCCGCACCAGCACCACCCCGAGGGAAGAGAGGAATGCGTGTAGGGGAGGCACCGGGCACTCTGAGAAAGCACAGGTCTGGTTGAGGAGGCAGAGCTCGGGTCTTTAGGCAGCCAGAGGATGGAGTCCAAGCACTGAACCATTGGAAGTGCCCCCACACATGAGGGAGTCAGGAGAAAAGGGACCTAGGGAGTGAGAAAGAGACTAACGCTAAAGTTCTCAATCCTGGATGCACATTAGACTCACCCGAGGATCTTTTCAAATACATTGCTGGCGGAAGCACCCTGTCTCATCATGATTCTGCCTTGACTGATCAGGGATAGGGCCTAGGCATAAGCATGTTTTTAATCTTCCCAGGTGATTCTAATGCATAGGCACCATGGGGAAGTGTTAGGCTGACAGGTGGGTAGGCAGGGAAAACTAATCTACAAGTTTACTCTGCCCCCTGCTGGACAGACCCTGAGTTACCACTTCCTGGGCCCAGGGCGGAGCTCACAGAAGGGAGACCCACCTCCTGACCCTGTGAAGGCTGGAAGACCCCTCTGATAGCACCAGTGTCCCAGCAGGGCCCTTGTGTGCATGTGATGAGTGGGTGGCCTTTTCTAAGTAGTAGACCAGCCCCAACAAGGCTACTACAAGGATCCATTCTCAATGCACGATCCCCTGAGATGCTTGTGAAACCTGTGGATTCTTTGGCCCCACCCAAACCTTCTAAATAGGAATCTCTGAGGTGAGGCTTAGAAATCCACACTTTTTAACCCCCCTGCCACATCCAATGAATCTTGTGTGCCTGTTTGAGAACTGCTACTGAGAGCTCACTTTCAGGGAAGTTTCTCCTATGCACCAGTTTGCTGATAGGAAAGTTGTGCTGCTTTCCAAAGGAGTGCTCTCCTGCTCCTGGTTCTCTAACACACACTGGCATAGGTGTTCGGGTTCCTGGATGACCAGATCAGTTTGCCAATGAGGATCTGAGCAGAGCCTGAGAATCCTCTTCAGCAAATTCTGCCCCCCCTCCCCTTTAGCAGATCTGGTAAACATGGCTTGTGAGTTGCCCCCAACATTTTTTTTTTTTTGCATTGTGCAATCGAATCAACAGTTTTGCATAATAAAAGGTTAACATGATGAGCAAACAAGAAATGAATAAAGCTTGATTGTTCAGATGCAGAATTTGCCACGGAACACACTGTACTTCACGCTTTGCCCATTGTCTCATGATTGTCCTCTCAAGACGTAAGCATGGCTCTGACTAAGGTGGATAAAAATAGATATTAATAGGCTTGTCTGCCCCACCCCAGCAGCATCTTATTATCAAAGAAGCACAACTATGTCTTTGACCTCCTGTCGTGGCATTTTGGAGTCATAACTGACATAATGGAGCTTGACTGAAGTCTTATCTTTCTTTTCTTTCTTTCTTTTTTTTTTTTTTTCTTTCTTTTTTTTTTTTTTTTTTTTTCTTTTAGGGCTGCGCTCATGGCATATGGAGGTTTCCAGGGCTAGGGGTCTAATCAGAGCTACAGCTGCAAGCCTATGCCACGGCAACACCAGATCCAAGCCTTGTCTGCAAACTACACCACAGTTCATGGCAACACTGGGTCCTTAACCCACTGAGTGAGGCCAGGGATCGAACCTGCAACCTCATGGTTCCTAGTCAGATTTGTTTCCACTGTGCCACAATGGGAATTCCTGAAGTCTGATCTTGCTAAGACACCTCTGTGTAGTCCTCAGACACAGAGGACAGCTTTAACTTCCTCATTTGGTTACTTAGTAGTGGCACCAGCATCCATAATAATGAAATGATTTTGATCATCTTTCATAGATAGTGTGTCAGTGGACAGTTAGCAGTCCCATAAAGAGTGCTGTGCAGACTTTTCTGCTGGTTCAGATGCAGGGTTTCCTTTCCTCTTTTTCTCTAAGCACGCCCACTGCTCTCATTCCCACCCCAACCCCCCACCAAAGATTCATTTCTTTGCTCTGTTGTAATTCCTTTCGTTGCCCCAAGACTAGCTTATAAATACAGACACCCTCTTCAGGACATTCCTTTCCTTCTATCCCCCCAGATGAGCATAGGCATCCTTTTAGATAAGTTTCCTTGCTCATTTCATTGGGAGACAGAAGGGGAACCCAGAAATCCACAGGCAGACACTGCACTGGGTTACCCAGCCTCTCCAGAATCATTTACTTAGAGCATCCCTGGAGGTCTCTGCCATCATGCCTGAGAGCCTCTTTTCAGGCAAATGGTTCAAAACTAAGCAGTCCCACCACAGCCCCGTGTGGACTTAGGTTGGTGCTGAATTCACCAGGTTCAGTGAATTTGGGGTGATGCTTTATAGTTCCTGCAAGAAGCTGCTTGTCATCCTTCATCCTGGGCATGCTGCCTCTTCCTCCCTGAGGTCTGCTCACCTCCAAGGTCAATCACTGACTTTTCCCGGGAAGCGTGGTTTCCCACGTGGTTACCAAATGCCCTTCCTCTCTCTTCAAGCCATTCCACACCGACTGTGACCCTTTCTTACCTGTACTTGACCCTACTCCACTCCTTCTTCCTTTTGGGAAGAAGATGGGGTTTTCCACAGGCCCCTGGGGTAGCTCCAGCATGAAAGTAGGGTGTCAGCTTACTCTAACCCACCCAGGTATGTGACTGCCCTAAGCCATCTAGCCTCCAATTTCCGAGAAATCCTTTCCTGGGGATGCAGTCCAAGAAGGAAGCAGTAATAATAGGCTTGTGTCCTATTCCCTCACCTATTTGTGGACTCGGGACGGTTCTGGTCCATGCCTCCTCCTCGGGCTACAATGGCAGTGACCACCTTTGGGCCTGGGTCCACTGCTTTCCACTGACGGAGCTTACCCCGAGGGATGCTGGAACACTAGTGGGGGCATAGCAGTGCCCAGTGACCCTGCCCCAACACAGACACACATCTCTCAGGGCGCTGGTCTCGTGTCCTTTCGTATAAGCAGGACTTGGGTTTCCCCGTTTCCTCTTCCACCATGGCCACTATATCAGAAGGCAGGGAAGGGATCCATCTTCTTTCAGCCCTCCCCCCACCCCATCATGAAGGTCTCCACCTGGGTAGCAGAGCTCATTTCTCCTTGGCAAGATGCCTCTGTCTTTGTCACATCAGCAGCGTGTGGCAACACCAAGAATACAATGCCAGGTTCTGTTGGCCTTTCAGATAATACCTAAGTGTGTAGATTTACCTGTTATTGAAGCAGAACTGAATAAATGAATGAATGCAGATGAGTTTCACTTCCCTTTCTGGACTTGCTCTTTCTCAGTGTCAGGCTTTCCTTCCCAGGCCTGGGGCATCACCCTTACCCTTCCCAGGAGAGTCCATAATTTCCACCTTACATGTCCCAACCTCTCTCCTAACCTCATTCCCCTAAACTCCCACCAGCCAGGTACTATGTCTGGTTTTACTAAATAATAGCCGCCCTTTATTGCATAGTTACTATGTATCAAACTTAGTGGTAAACAATTCACCTGCCTTTGCTTTTATATTTTTATTCTCATGATGGCCCATGAGTTAGATTCTGTTATCATCACTATTTTGGAGGTAAGGAAACAGGCTTAGCATTAAGTAAAATTCCATGATAAATAACTGGTAATGCTAGAACACTTTGGTTGGAAAACTTGAATATTTATAATGCTTCTCTTGACCGTCACGTTCGATTTGTCACCCATTGCTGTGAGCCTAAGAGCATGGCTTGCCAGTTCCTTATTGTCCAGCATGCAGCCCAAGGCACAGCCCTCAAGCTGCGTAAGACTGCACTGCGCATGTCTTGGCACTAAGAAAAATAATCTTGCTTTGTTGACTTGACCTTTTCCACCCACAGAAGAATGTAAAAATACATGAAATCTGTTAGATGATCCATCTGATTACATGGCAAATACTCTGTATACCTGTTTGCCTTACCATAATAGTCTCCTTTGTCATATTTTGCAGGAACATTTGATTTAATCCCCTAAATCAACACTAACTTTGTTTTCTGATAAAGGAAGAAGAGATGGAGCTTATTAAATTGCACAAGACAGGGAAGAGTTTACCCTGGGGCTATGCTGGAGGATAGTGATGGGAAGGAGGGGTCCCAGAGGGGCTCTGGGGTTCTGGTCATGTTGTCTCTTACTCTGGGTGCTTTCACTTCATGCAAATCCATCAGGCTGTCCACTTGGGATTTGTCCTCTCTCACCATGCTCACCCCCCACCTGGACCACCTTGCTACCCTCTTCTCTTGGCGGGCTCCCCACCATCTATCACTCCTTAGCGGGGCCTCCCACAACCCCTCTGTCAAGATGAAGTTTCCCTCTGTTACACTCTCATGGATCTGTAAATGCCCTCTACAACCCTGACCACAAGTGACACTATTCAGCTGATTTGGGGGAGTACTTGTTTCCTGTGTGTCTCTTTCACCAGTTTCAAAACAGCCGGGGCTTATTTTGTCCCCTGGGCCTCACGCAGTGCCTGGCCCAGCTGGCCACCAAGAAATAATTCATAAAGGAAATGATGGAGTGGGGAGAGGGGGAAGAAGGCACAGAGACAAGAATATATGGGTGGAAGGAAGAAAGTGAAAAAGGAAGAGAGGGCAGGAGGAAGCGTTGTCTCCAGAATCTGGTGTTTTGAGGCAAATACCACAAATATATGTCTATTTTTTCATTAATTATATTCGTAGAACTGTGTGTTTACGATTCTCACTCTATTTTTGGTGAAAGTTCTGACAGAGTGTATTCCCTGGGGTGTAGGCATCCCAGGAAATAAAAATATGAGGGAGACAAATGAGAATTATAATCCTCACTGCACAGTCAGTTAAGGCTCAGAGAGGATGGGACTTACCCAAGTCAGCCCAAAATTGTAGAACTGGGGTCAAAACCTAGCCATTGAGGCATTCCCACCATGGTTCAGCAGGTTAAAAATCCAACTAGTATCCATGAGGTTGCAGCTTGGGTTAAGGATCCAGGATCCAGCACTGCTGCAAGCTGCAGTGTAGGTCGCAGATGTGGCTCGGATCCTGTGTTACTGTGGCTGTGGTGTAGGCTGGCAGCTGCAGCTCTGATTCAACACCTAGCCTGGGAACTTCCGTGTGCTGTGGGTGTAGCCCTAAAAAACAAACAAAACCACCCAGTCATCACGTGACCCCACCTCATCCACTGAGCTGCCTCCCACGGGAGGTGGTCCAAGCCACTTCACAAATGCTCTGGCTCTTCGTTCCATGCCCCAGGTCCCACCTCTTCCCAACCATCAATCACAACGTGCAGATGGATCCAGTCACCTCAGTTCCTGGTGATTTCCACATTTTTTCTTGCTTTACCTATTTCATCGTCCTTGCCTATGGGAGTGAAAAATGTTGCCTTGCAGCCATCAAGCAGCCCTCAACCACCACAGCCACCCCAGGTGGTGTACTCCGAGGGAATTGGGATGGGAAAGCATGGGATTCTGGCCCTAGACAGCTGAGGAGCCTGTCAAAGGAATGATTTCAAGAGTTCCCATCATGGCACCGTGGAAACAAATCTGACTGGGAACCATGAGGTTGCTGGTTTGATCCCTGGCCTTGCTCGGTGAGTTAAGGACCTGGTGTTGCCATGAACTGTGATGTAGATCATAGATGCAGCTCGGATCCTGTGTTGCTATGGCTGTGGCATAGGCTGACGACTAAAGCTCCGATTAGACCCCTAGCCTGGGAACCTCCTAGATGTGGCCCTAAAAAGCCAAAAAAAAAAAAAATCCAAAAATAAGGAATGATTTCAATGAGCCCAGACCCTTGCATCTTCCCATACAGAGAGAAGCGCTAAATTCCTTAACTTGAGCTATCTGGTTTTCTTTAATTAACAGTTCTCTTTGATATTCTGACTACCTGGGCTTTGTTGCAAAAACCTATACACCCTGGCTCCTCAGAGCTATCTCAGAGGCAGCCCTCTGGCTTAAGTCTTCAGGAAGATCTCCAAATGAAACAGAATTCTCAACTTTGAGGCTATGCGTTTTTTTCAGTTGACCCCCATGATGTAGGGTGAGCCATGCTGTTAGGGTTCTGCAGTCAGGAAGCCTCTGCTTTCTACGCCTCATCCCTTTCTCCATGATCCATTAAGCAGGGTTGAGGCAGAAACCTTCCCCGGGTCTCTCCATGCCCTGGGGTTAATGGGCTCTGCATTTATTTGCAGAAAGGAGATGCTCTTTCTGCAGAAAAGCCCATCTGAAGGGATTTGCTTTGAGCGTCTGCGCTTGATGTGGTGATGGCATGTCCAGCGTGAGAATGAGGCACGAAGGAGGGCCCTTCCCTTCTTCTCTCAGCATATCCTCCAAAGTAAAAAAGAAAGAAATGGAATTATCTGGTAACAATGTAAGACCACAACTCAGGCAGCCAAGAAAGACAACGCTGGGGCTCCAGGAAGTGTGATAGGATCAGGTGGAGAAAGGCTTGGGGTGGAGCATCTTTGGGGACGACTTCCAGTTAAATCCAATATCCTCACCTGGAGGCACCCTGGCCACAGGCTGGAGTCATTGTTTAACTAAGGTGGAGCACACCTGCTCTGCCCATATAAGGAAGAGTCTGAGGGGAAGAAGCAGGCAACAGTAGCGCTGCCCAGACGGACCGCCAGCCCTTTCTCCAAAGTGACTGCCACTGTCCTGGCCACCAGTCCCCCGCGCCCTTCTTCATCCTGCAAATCTGCTGCTGCTGAGCTGTGGGGCCCACCCTGCAAGAATCCTGCTGACTAAGCTCCGTCATCTGGGAAACAGGTATAGTCTGAGTGGTGACCTTCCAGGGCTTTGGACCAAGACGGTGCTTTGAACTTTAGTGAGCAGGTAAATTTCCCCAGAGTGTGTCTTAGCTCTGTACTCTGACTCTCCAGAGATGTGTATTCAGTAGCTCTGAAAAGCAGTTATCTTTGATGCAAAGAGTCCAAGGACAAGAATTAAGCAAACAAGGGCAAAGGGTGAGTTGACTCCCTAAGATAACCTAAACTTTGCACATTTCCTACAGTGAGACGATCCCTCCATCCCCGAGTCACCTTGGCTTTCTTCTTATTCCATTACCACCTGGGGGACTCCACTGTTATAAAGTTACCCTGACGGCAGGAACCATGTCTTTGCTCACCATTGTGTAGTTTCTGACATACAGTTGGTGGTTAATATTTGCCCAAGGGAGGAGTTGGGCCTGGGGTTTGCCTTTCACTTTCTAATGACCTGAATTAATAATTTTAACAATTGGCAAAACTACTTTCATCACAAAAGGCCGAGCAACACTTTGGAGATTCAGATGCTTCCTGTTGCCTTAAAGCTGTTTCCCAGTCAATGCTTGTGCTGCTGTGGTTGCAAAAAGTTGTGGACTCTTTGAGATGTGACTCTGTCGCCAGGGAGACAGAGCCCCAGCTGTGTTGCATGAACCCAAGTTAACCAGGTTAGAATGAGTACAGACATTTTTCCTCCACGGTTACAGTTGACTTATGACCCACCAACTGCCTTGTTTTTGCCGGGACAGAAACAGCACTTTGATGACTCCCAGATGGCATGATCTGAACCTTCCATCAGCAGAGCTTCTTGAATTGGCCCACCTGTACCCAATTGGACCTAAACTTTGTTTTTATGGGTGACAGCTACAGGAGGGTTCAATTATTAGCATATTGGTTTTTGAAGATGTAGTAATCTACCAGTTGTCTAATAGGCAAGAATTTTATGTAATGTAAGCTCCTTATCCCCAGTTTGCAGATGGAATAAGAAAGGTACCTAGTGAATGATTTTCTGCTAAGCAAGATGCAAATGAGAGTTGGGTTATGTTGTTCCTGGCACACTGTATGTTTCCAGAAACTTGTCTGTGTCTTCTACATTGTCCAATTTGTTAGCATATAACTATTCATAGTATTTTCCTTTTTTTTTTTTTTTTTTTTTTTTGGTATTTCTGCAGTATTGCTTGTTAATTCTTTTTTTCTTTTCTTATTTTGTTTACTTGGATCCTCTCATCTTTGCGAGCCTGGCAAAAGTTAATCAATTTTGTTTATCTTTTCCAAAAAAAACCTCTTGGTTTCATTAATCTCTTCTATTATCTTTTTGATATGTTTTATTTACTTCCTCTCTGATTTTCATGTCTTTCCTTCTGACTTCGGGCTCTGTTCATTCTTTTTCTAATTTTTTTAGGAGGTAGGTTAGGTTGTTTGACATGTTCTTGCTTCTTGAAGAACTGTATCACTGTGTACTCCCCTCTTTGAACCACTTTTGCTGTATCTCATAGGTTTTTTGAGTGTTGTGTTTCCATTTTCATTTGATTTGGCGTATTTTCTGATTCCCTCTTTGATTTCTTCATTGGTAAGATTCAGTGAATGATTCACTGGAAAGAATGCTTTGGAAGGAAAGATACTAGTAGGAAACATACAAATTAATGGTCATCCTACTGCCTCTGAGGGCTTAGTCTCTGCCTAGCACAGCTTGATGCTACCATTGTGTGTTCTCTGATATTATAATTTGGGCATGTTACATAACCTCTCTGGGTCCCAGTTCCCTCATCCCTAAAACATAACAATAGTGCTCGCTTCGGCAGCACATATACTAAAATTGGAACAATACAGAGAAGATTAGCATGGCCCCTGCGCAAGGATGACACGCCAATTCGTGAAGCATTCCATATTTTAAAAAAATAATAACAATAGCATCTGTCTAGATAATCTATGTAAAGTATTTAGCATTGCCTGGCACATGGTAAGTGTTGAAAACATTTTAGTTGTAACTGTGGATATTATTTGAGCCTGGGTTCTCTACAAAACAAAGTTTGAGGAAAAGGTGAAGTGCTAAGCTTCACTGGGAGGGGCAATACCAGGGCTGTGAGAGTGAGGGAAATGGGAAACCCTGAAGAAACTCTGTGAGGAGAGGAGGATGGGAAGTAATTCAAAGTGACATGCCTCCCATCTCTCTTCACGAAGAGGCATGGGCTGCTTGCTACTTGGCTAAAACAGGACATCTGTGTTCTAGCTTTGCAGAAATACCTTGCCTTGGAATAGTCTATGTGAGAGAGGTGAAAGAGGAAATTTACATGTGGGTTCCCTTTTGTCTCCCATCTCTTACTGGTCAAAGTTTGCCCCATGGGTCATTAATGCTTCTGAACCACTGGCTTGTGCCCTCTGGCTGCATGGCAGCTACTGGGAAACCCAAATCCTACTCCCTAAGGCTTGGCACCTCATCTGAGTTCAGGAGTGGTCAGAAGAGTCACTTATTTGCCCAAATCAGCCCCCAAAGAGAGCTCAGAGTCCCAGGGACCAAGAGAGTCTGAGATAGCACATAAGATTAGTCCATTACAGATCAAAGTATCATTATTTGCAGGACACTGGGCAAGGCACTAGCATTTCCTGATCCTAGGAAGGCACCTCTTTCTCCCATGAGATGACCATGAAGGAGTTCTGGGGTAGACTGGGCCATCCCATCTCTCCTCAGTGTTGGGAGGAGGTCAGACTGAGTGCATCCTTCAATCTCCCAAAACTTTACAATGCAGACCCTGCCATTGACAGACAGTAAGAAAGCCATGGCCATGCAAAAAACTAGAGCAGAATCAAAAGGAGAATACTGTGTTTTTGTTTTGTTTTTTGTTTTTGTCCTGCCACCCTTGGGGACTCTCTCTCGGATAAACACGGTACATGGAACACCAATTCCAGGAGCTGCTGCTGGGAGCTCCTTGATGCAAAGATGATCAAAAGCATGAGTGAATATTGCCTTCTGCCTTCCCCTCTTTGGAAAGTCATGATTCAGTCTGACATATAAAGGCCCAAATAAAGAAACAGACTGAACCAAGTGCATCAGCACCTCCCGTACTCAGCGCTGGTTGGAAGCATTGCTTTGGATCGTGGGGACCCTGGGTTTGATCACCATCCCTATTCCCAAATTCTCAGGAAGCACTTCTCTGCCATGGACTGCTTCTTACTTAGCACACACCTTTTGAATAAAGAATTCTGTAATAGAATGTGAGGACATGCAGGCTCACTAATCTATGAAGCTTGCTCTCCCAAAAAACAACCAGGAGAGCTCAGCCAGGCATTATTAAGATAGCTGAAGAAAGTGATCCCTAAGGAGCCTTCCAACCCCCTTGTAATCCACAAGGCTCATGTTGAAAGGCAGCAGCAGGTCATCTCATGCAGCTCCTGAGTTGCCCCAGGAGCAATCAATTTAGCTAATAAGTGCAAATATTTGAGATGATGTAGGGGTGTGGAAGTGAAGGCCTGCCTCACTGCTTCCCCCTCTGGTGAGGTCTCTCTGAGATGTTTTGTGTACCAAGGCTAAAATGATCAGGGTGGTGGGCTGTCCCTGAGTCCTTGGGCTAGAGGACAACTGTAGCATTGGGGCTAACATTCTTACTCTGCCAAGTCGGCCACAAGAGACCCTTAAAATTGAAAGTGGCCAAGACTTTTTTGTTTGATTTCTCTCTGAAAGTATGGTCCCTTGGTTAGTACTGCCCCCTGGTCACTGGCTAGGTCAGCCCTGCCATGCCAATGAGTCCAGCCTGACCAGGAACTTCTAGGCAATGCAGAGAACTGAGCCAGACCCCATCACCACCTGGGGACTAGACAGCCTGGGGCCCATCTCCATCAGAGCTGACCACACACCCGCCTTCAGGAAGTACAGCCAATGACCCACATCTGGATCTGATTGGCTCTCAGTGCCTGAGGTCAGAGGTCCCAGGAACACGTCCCCTTGTTCTCTTAGCCAAGAGTCCTGCCTTCTCCTGAGTCTAATCCTTAGCCAAGAGGCTGCCAACCAGCTGAGCTACATCATAAAGCTCCAGCTCTGAAATCTCCAGCTACCTTTTAGGAACCAAAGCAAATTCCTCTGGTATTGGCCTGGGGAGAAATTCAGGGCAGAGGCATTCAGGATGGGCTGGCTTCTAGGATGCAGCCAGGTGCCTCAGAGTCCATCCTGGTCCAGCGCCGCCATCTCCCTCTGATGCTCTTTCAGAACCCTGCCTTCCTCCTTTATCCAGATGGGCACAGGATCTGCCTGTGACTCCCTGCCCCCTCACCTGTTTCAGCCTGTAGCCCAGGCAGCAGGAGCGAGGCCAAGGTTGCTGTGGCAGTGTCTCCATCCCATCTCAGGCTGGGGGGATGGAGGCAGTCCCTCTCCCACCTGGCCTGTCCTTCCCACCACCTCCCCTTCAGAACCCCCCCTTAAAACGGGCTCCTAGACCATTTCTGCTCCTTTCTCTGCCTACGGTCTCTCCTTTTTACCCCAGCCCCCACCTTCAAAGGCTCCAGCCTTCTTGGAATTTTTAAGGGTGGGGGCGAGAAAGGATGAAGGAAGGGGCATGGGAATTCTAAGGGCTTTAAACCCCCCTCAACCTGCTTTTCACGCACCTGCTTATCCACACATGTTCACACACATTCACACGCAGAGTTGTATTCTGAATTCACTCTTTCATGATGCTCTTCATCAGATTGAACTCAGAAAGCTCTTGTTTTCAAAAGACTTCTGCCCTCCCATGGGGCTGGCCCGTGCCCTATCCCCAACCCCTCAAGCATGACCCCAGCCGCTTGGATGGAAGTTTGTCTTCACAACAGTCTCAGAGCAAATAGCCTGGCCTGGGCCTTCTTGTGCCAGGCTATCATCACATGCCAGAGCTGGTGGGATAAGGGAGTCTCTCCCTTACAGTGCGTGGCTGCTAGTGCCACTGTACCTCTCTCCGCAGTCCCCTACCCCACACCATGGGGCAGGGGGTGACACTAGCAGAACCAGGCTACAGGCCTCTGCCCACTCCCCTCTCTGGCCTCCACAGGCCTGAGATGCCCAGAGGTGGCCAGGCGCAGACTGGAATGTCCAAGGTCCACCTGCTGGTATCCTCTTCTGTCCCCTGAGTGTGGACAGAGGCATCACCCTGGATCTTCCCTTGTGGGTCTGTCCCAGAGAGGGGGGCTTCACAGAACTTCATCACAGAGACTCAGCCGCTACGCATCTCTTCTCCAGGGGGGACTTGCATGCTTGCCTCTGGAGGGGAGAAGACAGGTGTTTGGGTACAGTTTGGGCGCCATCATATGCTGGAGTCGCAAGTGGATGCCTTTCGTTCCTGGACTTTGTCCTCCGCATCTCGGCCCTCTCGTTCCTCTCACTCTCTTCCTCGCCATCTCCATCTCCCCTGAAGGCTTTCCTGTCTTTGTCTCTCTGCCCCACTCTGTCTGGGTCTCCCCATCCTACTCCTTGTCTCTGTCTCATCCATTAGCTCTTTCTCTTTGTCTCACTTTGCCGAAAGCCTAAGAAGATAGGCGGAGAGGAAAGCCTTTAAGAATACATTGATTGTCTAAATGTGGCTCCAACTTTCAAAGAAATTTTTTTTTTTTTTTTTTTTTTGTCTTTTAGGGCCACACTAGTGGCATATGGAGATTCCCAGGCTAGGGGGCGAATCAGAGCTGCAGCCGTGGCCTACACCACAGCCACAGCAACACGGGACCTGAGCCACGACTGCGACCTACACCACAGCTCATGGCAAGGCTGGATCCTTAACCCACTGAGCGAGGCCAGGAATCAAACTCGTGTCCTCATGGATGCTAGTCGGGTTCACCAACGACAGGAACTCCTCCAAAGAAATTTTTTAAAGGCCCTAAACTCAATGCACACAGTGCCTGTCTCGTCCTCTCTGGTTCGTGCCGCTGGGAAGCAAGCCGTCTGGAACAACCTGGGGAATATGGGTTGGAAATAGTAGCTCTTAAGCAGATTATACTTTGATATATGACAGGCCCCAGCTTCCTAAATCCCCCTAATTTGCTTAAGAAGGAGCTTGAATTAGCTAAGTGGGAGTATATCCTCTCTTCACAGAGGGGAAAAAACCATGCCCAGAAATCCAAGATCATACCAAGTATTATATGGTGTTTCTGGGGACACATATCATTATAGAACCAGAAAGAAGGCTCTGCCTTGTCCTCAGAATACATCGACAGTCTGCTCAGGAACTTTCTAGGCCTCTTTGTGATTGAATGACATGGCAAAACACTTCAGGGGTGGGAAGAATTGTTTCATGAAAAGGCATTTCCTTTTTTGTGTTTGCACATGATGAGCCTAACTTAACTGCAAGGAATACTGTGTTGAGTGGGTTCCTGTTTATCGGCCTGTCCAACAGTATCAGATAGGGTCCATAAGCAGAACATTCTCAGTTCCAAAAACACAGAGCATGACAGCTGCAAAGCACTTAAGAGTAAGTCCTGCTTTCTCAGTGTTCCAAATGGGAAACTGAGGCCAGAGGAGAAGCAAGGCTCAGGGCTTTGTAGAGCAGCACACACTCCCTTCTGCCAGGCAGGTGCTCCCTTCATTACCCCACAGGGTGCCCTGGGAGGGACTCACTGGCTGAGGTCTCTGTGTCCCCCGAAGAAGTCAGGTCTACATGGCGAGGCCACCAACAAGAAGAGGGTAGGGTGGCACCATCTATGGGCCATGCAGAGCGATTTCTCCTTTCTGCCCTCCTGCCAGGCTGTTCTTCTCCTTGGCAGTTGGCCTACTGAACCCAGAGTCACTGTCAAGCAGTGGATAGTTCTATTCAAGCCCTCACTCCGCTGGCTTCTGTTCCTCATCTGGGAAGCTTTGGCACTCTCTAAATCTGTGACCGCAGGGGAGCGTTCTTTCATGACTCCCTCTCCCGTGGCCCTGGGCTTAGAGATTATCTCAGACCCCACTCAGCCCTAGTGAAAGGACGGCAAGATGCCCCTTGGCAGCGACCAGGACAAGCTTTGCTTCCATGCCAGATCACCAGCCTTGAAGCTGGGTCCTGGGCAGGTGTCTATTCCAAGTGCTGTCCAAAAGCCTCTGGTTTGATCTCCAGCCTCAGTTTCCTCTTCTGCCGTGAGAGCCCTTGCCCTGTGTGGTCTTTCTTTGAGGCTGCCTTTCTGGGGGCCACAAGCCCCATTCAAGGCTTTCAGGCCACCAAGCCGGGCAGGGAAACTTGCTGCGATGACTCTGAAGTGGGGGACTGACCCAGGCAAAGCGCTGGTCTAGGTGTTTTGTTCCATTTTAAAACCCAAAATTGATGTTCATTTTCACCTTGACGCCACTTCATTACCACCTCTCCTTGAGAAATAGTCAGTGTCTCTCCAACTCACAGTAGATTTGCTTATGCACAAAATTCCTTTTTTTCCGCTCTTTCTCCCTCCCTCCCACTCCTCCCTCTTTACTCTGTCTCTCCTTAAATTTCTCCCTCCTCTCTCTCTCCCCCCTCTTTCCCCCTCCCCTCTCTCCCCCCTCCCCTCTCTCCCCCCTCCCCTCTCTCCCCCCTCCCCTCTCTCCCTCCTCCTCCCCTTCCTCTCTCCCTCCTCCCTTCCTCTCTCCCTCCCTCCCCACTCCTTCTCTCTCTTCCCTTCCCCCTCCCTCTTTCCCTCTCCCTCTCTTCTCTTTCCCACAAAGCCCTGAGGTGTGTGAGGTGGTACACAGCTGAGAGTGGCTCGCGTGGGGCTTTTTTTTCCGCCAGAGAGCAGTTAAGTGCCTTATTTTCCCCACTCGGGTGGCTAAATTATTCTCGATGTGTTAAACAGTATAATTAAACACATACACACGCCAGTGCGCCAGGTCCCTTCCCCCACCCTTCCTTGCTCCTTGTCAGCAGAGAGCACATCAGCCCCAGCCTTCAAGCTCTGTTAGTTTTAATTTGAGTTGTGGAATTAGTAATGGGTTTTGCCGGAACACTGTTGTGGGAAATAGATCGCTCCTCGTGCGGGGTGTGGGCACCATTTCAAATGAGTATTTGTTAAGGGGAACACCGTCCCTTGTCGTGTTCTGCTACATTACATCAGATTTATTTCCATTGTTCTGAAAAACACCAGTCAGGAGAGAGCTGCCTGCATGCTCCCAGCTGGGAGCAATTGAACACCGCTTCCTGTTTCTCAGTGGATTGAAAACAAGATGCAAACAGAATCTTCCTTTGTTGCTGGGGTGTGCTAAGCTCATCCTGGAGGCACAGTCACTAGGGCAAGCCCTGCACTTGTCACTGGGAGGTCTGTCCTACCATATCACTGGCAGAAAGTGACTGGATGATTTGGTGGCAAAAGGATGATACTGAAGAAAATCAGCTGAGTGGAGAGAACCACAGCAGATCCAGGTGAGAAGATGTGGCCAAAACAGAGATTCTTTTGCACCCACCTTTTTATAATCATCTGACTTCAACTGAACTAGTTCCATTGAAGAGCACTCATGCCCGCCTTGCTCTGTAGTTATTCATGCCATTAGCAACTCTTTCCTTTGGTGCTGGCCAAGAAGGCAGCCACTAGCCTTGTGAGGCATTTAAGTGTAAGTTGGGGAGTTCTCATTATGGCTCAGTGGGTTAGGGACCTGACATAGTCTCCATGAGGATGCGGCTTCCATCCACGTCCTTGTTCATTGGGTGAAGGATCTGGCTATGCAAGGTCACAGATGCAGCTCGGATCTGGTGTGGCTGTGGCATAGTGTAGGCCTCAGTTGCAGCTCTGATTTGACCCTGCCAGGAACTTCCATATGCCACAGGTATGACCATAAAAAGATAAGTAGGTAGATAATGTAAGTTAATTAAAGTTCAGTTCCTTAGTTGTACTTGCCATATTTCAAGGGCTTAAAAGCCACAGATGGCCAGTGGCTATTATATTGGACTCAATTCTGGGGACATAGGTCTACTGTTGGAAGTCCAGGAGATAACAGGCCAATGCCTGCTGTGCCCAAAGGGCCGAGAGTGGGCACCCAAAGAGATCCTGACAGGGTGATGGTCGTGAGACCTTCGGAGGCAGGGAAGCAGCAGGGGGGACCCCAACTGTGGGATCAGAGGTGGTTCAATCGTACTGTCTCAGACCAAGCTTATTCTAGAGGGTGGAGATCAGGACTGTAGGGCTGGATCTGACAGTCACTCTAAGTCCTTCACTCTCTCTCTCTCCCAATAAATTCTCTCAATAAACTTTCTTCTAGATTTCCAACTTCCCAGGAAGTAATCTCTAGGTTCCCTGTGTGCTTCGCTAATGGCATGTTTGTGCCAATTAGAAAGAGCAATCACCTTTTCTCAGTGGCTATAACTGCAAGCCAGGAAACTCCCTGCGAGCAGACTGCTTCCTCTCTGACCAAGCACCCCTTGCTACTCTAAGACCTTTCTTTAGCTACCACTGAGGATGTTATGTACCTCTTGAAATGTGGTCCTCAGAAGTGAACACAGTGGGTTTGATGTCCATGTAAGGCCAAGGGCAGCTCTGTGCAGGGGGCTGAAGCCATCCTGTCTAGAGCAACCCCTTACGGCTGTCATAGCAGTTCACGTTGTGCCAAATTGCTCACCACATGGTCTCTTTAAAGTAGAAAGTCGAGTAAGCCATACCAAATATTTTTGAAATGAAATTTAGCCAAGGCAGATCCCACTCACTGTTTACTTGCACGGTTAACTTTTAAATGTGAAGACAGATTTGCAGTTTCCTTGGTTAAATTCCATCTTCTTGCTTTTGAGTTCTTTTAGAATCTTGATTCTGCCATCTGCTTGGTTAATGGTTTTTGTTTTCTTGCTATTATTAAAAATGTTGAAAGAGTTGAAAAGTATCTTCATTTTCATTTCAACAGCTTCATCTAGAACCAAGATAAAAATGTTAGGGCAAGAGTCAGAGTTCTGTGACTATTGCAATGCAGTGATTCCAAGATAATTCAGAATTATTTGGATCTCTGCTTCAAACTGTGAATTATATATATTCTATTTTATTTGTGCCACACTACACTGCACTTCTGTACAATACTATAGGATACAACTTATCCAGTCTAGCGTGCTAGTCTGGCTTTAACATTTTATATATAAGGAATAAAAGGTAATTTTATCAAATACTTTTTAAAAATCAATACTTCTTTATGAATATGTGTATATGTAATATATAACTCAACACATATGATCATGTATATAGGCTTCTCCTGTTCCTCTGAAGTTGGAGCTCTATGTTTAGAGGCCAAAAAAAAAAAAGAGGAAAGTTAAGAAATTGATTTTGGTAAGGCTATATTTGCTTCTAGAAATACACACATTATTTCCTAAAGTACTCAAAGTTTTTCTTCGCAAGTCCACTTCAGAATTTTACTCTGAATATCATATTTCTTAAAAATATTATTATAGAGCTATAGAGCTATAAAAAGTTTTCAAAATCAATCAGATTAAATACATTAATTACAAATAAACTTCCTGTTTTTAAAGAGAGACTCTCTCACAAAGTTTCTTATATTAATAGTCCCATAAGAATTAATATTCAGTTCAGTTAATAAAAATTAAACTTCTAAGCAAAGATTGATAACAGATTTATATTTGTACAGTGTGAAGAATATCCGTGTTCATCCAAAGGCACTGTAAAGAAAGTAAAAATACAAGCTACTAACTGGGAGAAGATGTTTACAACAATATGACCATCAAAATATGAATATTCAGAGTAAATAAAGAAATTCTACAAATCAATAAGAAAAAAGATACCTGTAGACAAATGGGCATAAGATCTGAATATTCATTTCATACAAGAGGGAATGTGAATGAAGAATAAACATATGAAAGGTGTTCAGTCCTACCAGTAATCAGGGAGACATAAATTGTAAGACCGCAAGGAGCTGCAATTTTACTCCTACCAGATAATGCAAATAAGAATCCTGCCCATATAGAGCATTAGTGAGGAGATAAGGCAGTGGGAACTTGTTTACACTGCTGGCGAGATTATGATTGGTACAACCTTGGAAAATACTGTAACATTTAATGAAGTTGAATACACACATACTCTAAACCCAGAAATCCCTTTCAGTGGTTGTACCATTTCACATATGCGCCAGTAGTAATCTGAAAGTTCCAGCTCTCCCACCTCCTCCCCAACACTTAGTATAGTCAGTATTTTTAACTGTAGTCTTTCTAATGTGTGTGTGGTTCTATTTCATGGTAGTGTTAATTTGCATTTCACTGATTATGGTGTGGAACGTTTGTTCGCATTAGTTATTGCCTATTTTTATATGTTTATTGCTAAAGTGTACAAAGTTCTTTATGTATTTGTAAGTGTTCTTTATATATTCTGGATGTAAGTCCTTTGCGATGTTTATCTTGTGAATGTTTTCTCTGGTCTCTGGTTTGCATTTTTCCTTTTTTTAATGGTGTTTTTCACACTTTTGGTGAAATTTAATTTATCCATTTTTTTTCTTCTAAGACTTGTATTTTTAAGTTTTATCAAAGAAACATTACCTATGCCAAGATTGCAAATATTTTCTCTTAAGTTTTCTTTCAGCTGTACTATAATATTAAGTTTTATCTTGAGGTTAGTGATCATTTTGATTTGATTTTTGTGTATGGTATGTAGTAAGAGCTCATTTTTTTCCCCACATGGATATCCTGTTGCACCAGCATTAATTTTTGAAAGACCTTTCTATCCCCATGAATTGCTTTGCAACCTTGTCAAAAGTTAATTGGCCATATATGTTTTGGACTATTTATGAATTTTGTACTCTGCTCCATTAATCTATGTATCTATCTTTTTGCCAAATCTATAGGTTTATAACAAGTATTGAAATCAGGTCAGGTCAGCTAAGCCCTCCAACTTTTTATTTTTTTTAATTCCTTGGGTATTCTAGGTCCTTTACATTAGATGTAAATTTTAGAAGCAGTTTGTCAATTTCTAAAAGAAGAGCATGCTAGAATACTGGTTAGGATTGTATTGAATCCAGAGATTAATAAGGAGAGGATTGCCATCTTGGTAATACTGAGTCTTCAGTTGATGAACCTAATCTGTCTCTCTATTCACACTTGATCTGTCCCTTCATTTATTTAGGTCTTCTGTGATTTCTTTCAGCAATGTTTTATAGTTTTTGATATAGAGAACTTAGATGTCTTTAGTTAGATTTTTTCCCCAAAATATTTTTAATAAATGCTACTATCTTCCTATTGTTTGCTGCTTGTATCTTGTGACCGTGCTAAATTCAATCATTAATTCTAGTAGTAGTTTTGCAGATTTCCCAGAATGAATTTTCTACAATCTAAATAACAAAGACCATTTTTTTTCTTTTTTCGGATCTTTTGCCTTTTACTTTCTTAATTGAAATGGCAAGGACCTCAGGTACAGTGTTAAATAGAAGTGACAATAGGCAGTCTTGCCTCAGTTATAATCAAAGGTGGAAAAAATACTTGTCCATCATTAAGTATGATTTAGCTGTAGATTTTTTTTCATAGATGTCTTTCATCAGTTGGAGGATACTACCTACTTTTTCTAGATAACTCTCCTCTGAGAAGTTTCTACCATAAGTATATGTTGAATTTTGTCAAATAATTCTAATTCAATTACTGGTTTTCTTTTTAGCCTTTTAATATGGTTAATTACAGATTGATTTAACCAACCTTACCTCCCTGAAATAAGTACAACTTAATCTTGATGTATTACCCTTTTTCTTTTCTTTTTTTGCACAGTTGGATTTGATTTGCTAGTATTTTGTTAAGGATCTTTGCCATCTCTGCTCATGATGTTTATTGACTTGTAGATTTTTTTTCCCTGGAGGATGGATTCCTTTATAAGGCTTGGTTGTTAGTGTTATACTAACCTGATAAAATAAATTCAGTGGCTTATCCTTCTTTAGTTTCTGAAGAAGTTTGTGTAAGATTAGTGCTATTTTTCAATTGAAGGTATGATAGAATTCACTTAGTGAAACCACCTGCATCTGGGGGTTTCTTCTTGGGAAAGATTTTAATAACAAATTCAATTTCTTTGTTAGATAGAGGGTTATTCAGATATTCTGTTTCTCCTTGTATCAACTTTGGTAGGTTATATTTTTTCAGAAATTTATCTATGTTGTATAACTTAACAAATCTGTTGGCATTAACTTATTCCTAATAGTTTCTTATTAGTTCTCTAATGTTGGTAAGATATGTGGTGATAACTCCTTTGCCAATGATAATATTGGTTGTTCATGTTCTCACTCTTTTATCCTTGCCTAGTTTGACTCTGGGTTTGTCAATTTTGTTGATCTTTTCAAAGAAGCAATTTTTTGCTTTGTTAATATTCCTTACTGTTTTTCTCCTTTATTAATTTCTGCTCTTGTCTTTATTATTTATTTCCTTTATTTGTTTTGTGTTTGTTTATTTCCCTTATGATGTCACCTTTGACTCATGATTATTTAGAAGTGTTTAATTCCAATACTTGGGGTTTTCTTAATATTGTTTCTTACTGCTAATTTTAATTTTGTTAATGGTTAGAGAATATTCTGTGTGATTTGATCCTTGGAAATAACACTGTTTCATGGTGCAGCATATTTTCTATTTTAGTGAATGTATATCATACATTTGAAAAGAAAGTATATACTTCAGCTTATCGATGCATTGTAGTATATGTGTCAATTATATTGAGATGTATGGTGTTATTCAGATATTCTATGTTTTCACTAACATTTTTTGTCTAGTTTGTCAATTAATTGCTGAAAATGCATGCTGAAATCTCTTAATGTAATTGTGGAATTATTCCTTTCTCCCTTTAATTCAAAGTTATGGTTAATATATTTTCAGGTTCTATTATTAAGTACCTACATATTTATGATTTCATTTTTTCCTGATGTATTTTTTACCAATATTAAATTCTCTGCTTTATCACTGGTAACACTCTTTGTTATGAAGTCTAACTGATCAGTCTATTAACATCCACCCCAGCCTTCTAATGCTTACTGTTTCTATGGTATTATTTCTTTTTATCTGTTTGTTTTCAAATTATTTGTGTCTTCATATTTAAAAAGTGTCTTTTATAGGTAGCATATAATTGAATCTTGCTTTTTTATCTATTTTGTCAATCTGTCTTTTACTGAAATCCAGTTAACATTTAATTATTAATATGGTTGGATTTAGGTCTATTTTGTTTGTTTTATCCACTATTCTGCCTTAATTGATTTCTGTTGATCATTTGAATATGTATTTCATATTCCATTTTAAATTAGTTGCTGGGTTTTGGTGATATCTCTTTTTACTATCTTGTTAGTAGTTATATAGAAATTAGAATACACATACCTAACCTTTCACATTCTATTGTATCACTTCATTGTAAAATACAGAAAATATAAACCATATAGATCTCTTTAATTTTCTTCCACTGTTCCTTATGCAATTACTGTCATATAAATTATATCTGCATATATTTGTTGCCTCTCCCAATAATTTTATAATTTTTTCTATAAATACTTATATGTATTTTAAAGAATTAATGGAAAAAAGGTCCTATATATTTATTCAGATATTTACTATATGCCATTTCTGAAAATTCAATTTCCCTGTTATTATTGCCCTTCAGATTAAAAAACTTCCATTATCATTTCTTCTGAGGCATGTCTTTGCCTGATACCTCTTAGTTTTTTGTTTTTTCTAAATGTCTTTACTTTTATTCCTGAAATTTTCACTGGATATAGAATTCTACGTTGACATTTCCTTCTTTCAGCATGCTAAAGTTATTCCACTCTTTTCTGTCCTCCATGGCTTCTGATGACCATCCTGTCATTATTGTCACCATTGTTCCCTTCTATTTAATAGGTTATTCTTCTCTACCTTCTTTCAAGATTTTTTTCTTTATCTTTGGTTTTCAACAGCTTGATTAGGAAGTATCTAGTCATGGTTTTCTTGACTTTTCAAGTTTCTTTTTTTCCTTTCTTTTCTTTTTTTTCTGGCCACACCTGTGGCATATGGAAGGTCCGAGGCTAGGGGTTGAATTGGAGCTACAGCTACACCACAGCCACAGCAATGCAGGATCCAAGCCTTGTCTGCAACCTACACCACAGCTCATGGCAACACTGGACCCCCAAACCCACTAAGCAAGGCCAGGGATCGAACCTACATCCTTATGGATACTAATTGGGTTAGTAACCCTCTGAGCCACAACAGGAACTCCCAAGAATGTTGATTTTTTTTTTTTTTCAAAACAAGAATTAACCTGATTAAGCTCAGACTATATGTTCTAGCTCACCATCTGTGGGAAGTGATTCAAATCTTACTTCATTTATTTAACTCCTGGTGTGCTGGTTTGGATCCATTCCAACCTTAAGAAATTTATATCAGCTAATATCCAAAATATAAATAGCTCATATAATTTAATATCAAAAAAGACAACTCAATCAAGAATTGGGTGGAAGACTTAAATAGACATATCTGCAAAGAAGAAATACAGATGGCCAATAGACACATGAAAAGATGCTCAACATTGCTAATTATTAGAGAAATGCAAGTCAAACTACAATGAGGTATCACCTCTTACCAGTCAGAATGGCCATCACTAAAAAGTCTACAAATAGCAAATGCTAGATAGTGTGTGAAGAAACAGGAACCCTCCTACACCGTTGGTGGAATGTAAATTGGTGTAGCCACTATGGAAAACAGTATGGAGGTTTCCTTAAAAACTAAAAATAGAACTACCATATGATCCAGTAATCCCCCACCTGGGTATATCCAGAAAAGATGAAAACTCTAATTTGAAAAGGTACATGCACCCCAGTGTTCATAGCAACCCTATTTACAATAGCCAGGACATAGAAACAACCCAGGCACTCATCAACAGATGATTGGTTTAAGAAGATGTGGTATACATGTAGGGTGGAATGTTGCTCAGCCATAAAAAAAGAACAAAATAATGCCATTTGCAACAATATGGATGAACCTAGAGAATGTCATACTAAGTGAAGTAAGTCAAAGAAAGGCAAACATTATATCACTTATATGTGAAATCTAAAAATTAATACAAATGAATCTATATAAAAAATAGAAACAGACTCAGAGACACAGAAAACAAACTTATGGTTACCAAAGTTGAAAGGGAGGGGGGAGGGATAAATGAGGAGCATGATTTTAACAGATACAAACTACTATATGTAAAATAGATAAGCAAAATGATTGACTGTATAGCACAGAGAACTATACTCAATATCTTGTAATAAGCTATAAAGGTAAAGAATTTGAAATATATATATATAACTGAATCACTTTGCTGTACACTTGAAACTAACACAACACTGTAAATCAACTATACTTCATATTAAAAAAAAGAACTTTATGCAACTCTGCCATTTTTCTAGCTCCTCCTCTGCCATTTTTCTCACTAGACCCAAGAGATGCCCCAGAAGCAAGACTGATTTTTATTCTGAATACCAAGTAGACCTTTTATATTTCTTTCTTTATCAAGCCAACTGAGCCATCTTCTGACTGTGTTTGTTTTACAAAGTGAGGCATGTAGGATATAGAAGAAAAGAAATAAGCCAAAGAGCCCTCCCCAAAGTGACAGGTTGGAGAATTGGTTGGCCTTTTCTATTACACACACAGTGAAATGTTGTCAAGTGCTATAAACCCTTCCTTCCTGAGAAATTGAGTCTACAGGCTGTTCCCGGCAAAGCCATAAGCAATTCAGAGAGTGGAAGGTGAATCCTGTAGGTGTGAGGTCTGTGTATGTAGAGGAGGCTCCCCTTCCAGCCTGTCTTATCTTTTCCCCATCAAGATTCTCTTCCTTCCCACAGCAGGAGACTACCTCCTCTGGCAGCAGCCACCCAGGCCTGCTGCCTGTCTCCCAGAGCCCTCCCCTTCCGGGCTCTCAGTTAGTGACTGCAGAGCTGTTAGCAGAGCTGAGGTTATGTATCTGATGCCCCACCCCTGACCTTCATCCCTGCAGGCCTCTCTGAACTTGGCCTGTGGCTTATATTGCAAATCTTCCTCTTAGAAGGTGTGAGGCTTCTGCACAGTCCTTTCATGACCAAAATAATAATGTTCATCATACTCAGAGTTCCTGCTGTGGTACAGTGGGTTAAGAATCCAACTGCAGGGACTTGGGTCACTGGGGAGGTTCAGGTTTGATCCCAGGTACAGTACAGTGGGCTAAAGGATCCAACATTGCCACAGCTGCAGCATAGATCACAGCTGTGGCTCAGATTCAGTCCCTGTCCTAGGAACTTCTATAGGCTGTGGGTGTGGCCATAAAATTAAAATCATCATCATCACTATCATCCTAATAACCACTGGTCATTGAGCACTTTCTGTTTACCAGTCACGGTGATAAGTATTTGACAAGCAGGGTTTCACCTGAGTCTTAGGACAACTCTACAGCATGCATGTTAATGTCATCTGCATTTCACAAAGGAAGAAGTGAGCCTTAAAAGGGGGATTCCTAAAGTCAGCCAGTCCATGGCCCTGCAGGTGAGCCTGGAAACTGAGGCTTTTTGCAAGATTCTGTTGGAGAAGTCAAGCCAAATTCTTCAGACTCATTTTTACCTACAGTTAAAGGCCATTTAATAATGGTCCCATAATTGTAGGTAGATGGCTTGGCAGTGCTATGTAGGTTCCACTGTCCCTAAGCATATGCAGAGTTGGCTGGCTGACCCACACTTGTCACAGCTCTCCCTTATCAGGTGTCATTGCCTTTGTCTTAAATTGGCAACCAATTTCTGTTACTGTCTTCTTGTTATTGAATGATACCTTACTGTTATTCAGCTTTATTACTATTATGTGTTCTCCTCTTAACCCTAGAGTGGGTGGTGAGATACACTGACGTATTTTTACCTGTTATTTTCCCAAAAACTAGATTGAAGAAATGTATATATTATCCTGGGCTAAACCAAATGAAATTGCCCATATTCAACCATTTTTACCTTAGGTTAAACTCTATGAAACTGATGATTATATTCAACCATTTTTGAACTATAGATATAGCAGTTTCACATGGTCCAAACTAATAGTTCAAAAATAAATTGTTCTTACATTACTAGCTAGAAATAGTATGCATAATTACTTCCAAAATGCATGTACAGTTTACCTCATTGCTACTATTCTGCCTTTGAATTTGTGTTACCTAAATAATTTGCGACATACTACTATTATATATTGTGAGAAAATTTTGTTTGCATTTTTTCTATGATCCAAAATCTTGATCCTTTATGAGTTGTTCATTAATGTTTCTCTCTACTTATTTGTCATCATCTGATTCCTTTTTCCCTGTGAAGTAGGTATGGATGGGACATATGGACCTTGAGGTCTTTTGTGTCATTTAAACAGACCTTTGTCACAGAAACTTGAAAAGCACTGTTTAAAGGCTCAGGGGGGGAAATAACTATTAAAAAATAATAATAACAAAAAAGAAAGAAAAAACAAAGCTTCCAAATAAATAAATAAATAAAGGCTAAGGAAGTTTTTCAAGTCCCACAGCCAGTAAATGTGGATTAAGGATTCAGATCCAAGCCAGCTTGTCTCACAGATGGAGGATGTGATGCGTATTTTGGTAGATGGCCTCGGTTATACCTCTATGGCTTCCTGAACAAGAAAGCTGAGACTTCCTTGACTTCTCTTGGGAGAAATTAGGATGCCAGCATTTATTGAGTGCCTACTGTATGCCAGCCACTCTGTTCAAAATGTTAGGTCGAACATCATTGAAATCCACAATAAACCCTCTGAGGTTGGTATCATTTAGTCATACAGGTGGAGAAATAGACTCACAGGCTTGAACACTACCTCATTGTTGCAGAACCAGAAGGTAGGAGGTGAGAGCAGAAAGCAAACTTCAAAACTCATTCAATTGTTCACCGTACTGCCTTTTCTTTTTTCCTGCCCCACATCTTAAACCTTCCGCCTTTATAGTCATTATCAAATCCTACTGGTTCTATCTCTAAAATGGCACTGAAATCTGTCTCTCCACCACCAGTGCGCTAGCACTGTCTCTCCCAGTTGTAGACAAATGCAGCAGCCTCCTAGCCCTCTCTCTGCATCAGATCTTACCCATCCCACCACATGGCCTCCAATTTTCCCCATAATCCATACACAGATCTGATCATGATCTGCCTCTTCAATGGCCCTGCAGTGCTTGCAGAGTGTAAAAAAACAATCCAGCTTTCTAAACAATTTTTCTTACCTTCCTGGCCTTGTCTACCAATGCTCTCTACCCCCAACCCCCACCCCACTGACTCTCCTGTTCCCTCTAAGATGCATGACCTTTCCAATTCAGCTCCTGGTCTTCCGTGTCCTTGCTACTCAGGGCACCTGGAGGGACTTGTTTGTTTGGTTTAATCTACCTGCCCATTCTCCACCTGGCAAATTCTTTTTTCTCAAGGCCAATTCCAATGTCAGTGCTTGAGGGAGAATCATCCCAGACTCTCCATGGCACTTTCTAGCTCCTCCTCTTTATATCTATGGGACTTTGTACACATTTTTAATTAGGTAGTTTATGTGGAATGATAGCTAACTTCTAGAATGTCTAATCTATTTTTCCCTCATGATAATGAGCCCACAGGGGGTAAAGATCACATTGTATTTATCTTTGGATTGCTGGTATTCAGAAAAATGTCTGGCACAGGTCAGTACTCAATAAATGTTTATTAACATACAAATAATCTCTTGTGCCCATAAGAGCATACCGAGAGGCTGTTGGGTACAGCAGATTGAAAACTGGACTGGGAGAAAGGATGCTGGGATTCTAGTCTGGGCTCACCCACCAAATGGCTGTGTTACCAGGGAGAGCACTGATCTGGGTCTCATCTCCCCACCAGTAAAGCTGGGCGACTTCTGGATACACCTCCAAGGCTTCCATCCAATGATGCAAAAGATTGATGGTTCATCCCTAAAAATATCTCTTTTTCTCACCAAAAGGGGAAGACCTTTTACCTTTTCTAAGGAGAGTCATGGCACGCAACCAGGAGCCTCTAACCCAAACCTCTGTCATCAAGCTCAAGGAACAGGACTTTTACTCCTTGCGGGATCATTGCCTAAAAAGAGGCGTGCTATTTGAGGATGAGACGTTTCCTGCTGACACTTATTCCATAGGTCTACAGCTGCTCAAGGGCAAGAACCTCTCCAGCCTAAGCTGGATACGCCCCAAGGTAAGTGAGACTCCCCCCCACCCAGGAACACACCCAACTCCAGCTCCTGGGCCCTCTGAGCTGCCTTCCATGGTACCTCCCCCTGAAGGGATGGTCCAGAGACATGCTTTTCAGGGATGGCCCAAACCAAACTAGGAGACTGAAATTCATCTGGTCCCTTAGCTGCAGTGCTCTATCCTCAGAGGGATGGAAAGACCCTGGACCAGGACGCAGGACCCCCTGGGTTCTAAACCAGTTCTAACACAGCATGACACTGAGTTACATGCCTCAATGTTCCCATGTGAAAAATGGACAAGCATGGATATGAAGATGGTAGTAGCTGGGGGTCTCTTCAATCTCCGTGAATGAGCCCATCTGTCAGTCTTCACCTTTCTTTATTCTCTTCAGGTATCACTATCTTTATCTTTTTTCTTTCCCTGTTAGAATTTACTCAAAAGGAAGACAATATGTCAGTCACTTACACAATAGGATGAATTTAAACAAATGTCTTGCCTCTCTCGTTTATATTGCATTTTTGAACTTGCAAAAGCTGATCACCTATAAAAGAATTTTAGACATGAGCTATAAAATTAGGGAGGTATTTGGGGCAATGTTCAACCCTGCCCTTGACTCCTCCACCCCAGCATATGACCACTAACGCCACCTTGTAGTCAGGTAAGCCCTGTTGGTTTTTGTAGAACTATCCCAGTTTTAGGGCCTGAAACGCCAAGAAAAATTTCTCAGCCCACTCAATATTCTCATAATCTTATCAGGTCCTTTGATTCAAAGGACCCAGGTAAGAGCCACTATGAGGGCCCTGATGCTTAAACCTCCTGTTCATGCTTCCAAAAGCAAAGAGAAGAACCTAGAATAAGAGGAAAGAATATAATGTCTAGTAAACTAATGGTTACATCAGTTGCTAATGTGGATTAAACACCACATGCCCTGGGGAACAAAGTCAGTAAAGCCAGATTACATCATACAGAATAGATTATTATCTTTTTGCTGCCCCTGCGGCATATGGAAATTCCTGGGCCAGGGATCAAATCTGAGCACAGCTGCAGTCTACACCACAGCTGCTGCAGCATCAGATCCTTAATCATAACTGTGCCAGGCTGGGGATCAAACCAGCACTGCCAGAGACAAACTGGATCATAACCCACTGCGCCACAGGGAGAATTTCCAGAATGGGTATTTTCTGATGACCTGGAACAAGATGTCAACTCTGGAGGTACCAACTCTTGTCCTAACCCAGGACTGATTTGTGGCTTTGGGGAAGAGGAGGGTTAGTGGGGATCAGGTATATCCTAGGATGCTGCTTTAGGTGAAGAGGAAGGTGCCTCAGGCTTCTAAGATCCATCTAACCAGCCAGAGGCAGTAAGTCCCCAATAATGACACCCTTTCTCTGGCCTTCACTCCTCAGGAGAACAGAGCAGAGAACTCTATTTAAAGCTTGGAAAGATTATATTTTTCTTCCTTTGTTATTTTCAGATGAGATTCTTTTAGAATGCTTTTTTTCACAAGGTACTGAGCAATAGATGTGAGACCATATTTATAGTGTCGAAGAATTTATAACATTTTTATTTAGACAGGGTTGAGAGTTTTTAATTATCTAATTCTAGCAACTTCTCCACTTGTGATGTCTTTGGGGGTCAAAGAGAAACTGAGGCAAACGGAAATGAAATCATTCACAAGGAATCATGCCAAGAGTCCAAGATAGAGGCAGCCAGAGGCCAAATATATTTTACTTCCAGTCTTCTTCTCATCTAAAAGCTTACCCATCCAAAAACTCTACTGAGGGTCATTTTTCACTCCAACATTTCTTTTAAACTTGAATGTGGCTATGTCATATTTCTTTATGTTCCTCACCACAATTGGCTGCACCTACACTTGTATAATATTTTCCAGAGCTTTCCATATGTCTTCTCTTTGTTTCCTTTGTTCATTCCCAATTTTATAAGAGAACAGTTCAGACAGGTGATGTGACTTGCACAGTGTGACACAGTTTGTGAGGGAAAGATTCAGGAGTTAGACTAAAATTCCTGGCTTCCCATGCTGCCCTTTTCCTCACATAGGATTGTGTGCCTATAACACTCTGTTGGATTTGGATAAATGAATGAGTGAGTGAATGGCTCTGTCCACAGGTGCCTGGCATGGGTTTCAAACTCCATATATGTAATAGAGAATTGTTGGGTTGGCTTCTTTTCCAAGTAAGATGGTAAAGGAGAAAGCCAGTGTCTTCACCCCTTCACCATGGTGCTGTCTCCTACTGCCCTGGCTCACAGCTGTGACTGCAAGGAGCCTGAGAAGAGGAGCCCCAGCCAGTATGGCCCAATCCAATGGCCAAAACTTACGCAGTGCTGACCACATGACAGTCCTGGCTTTAGGTGTTTTGACTCTTCACAATAACTCTATGAGGAGGTACCATTATTAGCCCGTTTTATAGATGAGAAACTGAAATAGAGGTTTAAGTGACCTGCCCAAAGTATTAGAGTTGGGATTTAAACCTTAGGGTCTGATTCTGAAACCTCCCATAAAGCTTCATTCATAACACATGGTATGTTTTGGATTCCTCTTTGCTGCTAATAATATTTTATGCACTAGTAGGATCTCCTACCTCATCTGGGTAGCCAGGAATCCATCTATGTCTAGTTTCTTCCTTTTTTCCATTTTTTTTTAGGTGAAAAGAATAAGGATTAAAAATGGTACCAGTACCAGAGTTCCCATCATGGCTCAGTGGTTAGCAAACCCACCTAGTAACCGTGAGGTTGCCGGTTCAATCCCTGACCTTGCTTAGTGGGTTAAGGATCCAGTGTTGCCGTGAGCAGTGGTGTAGGTCGCAGACATGGCTTGGATCCTGTGTTGCTGTGGCTGTGGCATAGGCCAGCAGCTACAGCTCCAATTCAGCCCCTAACCTGGGAACCTCCATATGCTAAGGCTGCACCCTAAAAAGACAAAAAAAATGGTACAGTACCTAACAAGATTATTTTAAGGAATAAATGACAACAATATTTAGCACATTTTCTAGCACATTGTAAGCACTTACTAAACACCAGCTATTGTTGCTATGAGTTTGGGAGGGATGGCCCAGGGTAGCAGGCACAGGGGCCATCACTTGGATTCTTTGGGCTTTCAAAGTCCAGACTTCTCAGTTCAGCCCTCAGCCAAGTTCAGTAAATGCTTTTAGGGAGAAATATGGGTCAAAGGAAACCATCTGGGAGGCCGGGGTACCCTGGCAGGGAATGTGGATAGTCTGCCTTTCACTACATTCTGCTGCCTTTCACTACTTTTAGAAGTTTGCCTCCCAATCTAAAGCTTGCACCGAGCCTGATCAAAGGCCCAAATGTTATTTCCTAAACTTCATTTATGCAGTGGCTGGGCTGGCACCAAGTCTCCTTAGGCCATCTCTGCATTCTAGGCTTTGCTAGACAATAGGAGAGCTTCATGGTTACCATTCTACCTTGAGTGCACAGTCCAACTCAGTAGGTTCAACAACAGTGCAAGAGTCGGGGACGTGAAACTAGGCTTGGCTTTCTACACCTCATGAAGAAGAAAGGTTGTTTGATATCTCATGGTTCATGTTCTTTCTCTCTCCTTTTGCCTGCTTCTCCCTTCTTCTCACCCTCCCTCCTCTAACAATTAATCTAATCCATTCTGCTGTGGTAGAAGCTCCTTCTGTTGCCCCCTTCAGCTTCTCTGGATTTAAGGAATGTCTAACCTACTCCCCCTACCAGCAGGCAATCAGGTTCTTCAAAAGCCCATGACATGTGCAAAAGCCATGGAGCAAATGGCACTGACAGAACCCAACTCCTCATCTGCCTCGATGCTTCCTGTAGCCCCAGTCTTAGCAAGAAACAAGGCTGAGAATTACACTTAGATGTGGAGACTCTATTATGGTTCCCTGAATTAAATTTGGTACTTAGAGTCATTTTCTTCTAAAAATTTTATTTCATGGATAATGACAAATTCCATTTATCAAGCATGTACATAGACTAGGTATTAATCTAAGTACATTATATACAGTATTTTCATTTAATTACTGTAACAGGCCTATGAGGTAGATGCTATTATCCTCATTCGATATATCACTGTCCAGTAGAACTTTGTACAGCGATGGAAAAGGCCTTTCGGCCAATACCATAGCCACTAGTCACAGGGTGGTATTGAGCAATTGAAATGTGGCTAACGTGACTGAGGTATAGATGTTTAATTAATTTAAATATAAGTAGCCAATATGGCTTATGGCAATCATAATTGGAGAGTGCAGAATCGTAGATGTAGATTTTCACAGTAGAGCTGCCAATGTGTCAGACTGGGGAATTAAAATTTCATCTTTGTCTCTGTTCTTTAGTGAAAAACATTTCACTGCTCAACTGCAGAATGGGCTTTGGGCCCAAAACATGTTGCCTGATGGGGGCTTAGCACCCAGACCCACTGTGGATTCTGGCCTGTGGCTGTCTCAGCATGAGGTGTCACCTACCCAGGCAACAAGGTTCATCTTCCAAATAGCCAGGGCAGAGTTTCTGAAAGGATCATTTACTAGAAATGATTCACCTTGGGACCAACATGAGTTATTCCAGAAAGGAAGGGGTTAACAGAGTGGCACTGTGCATGTAGGTTGTGTGAAGGCAACAGGTAACAGAAGGCAAGAGGAAGAGACCATGCCAACACAGCCAACTGCCATTGAGCCAAAGAACTTTGATTCCAATAAAGCACAGCTCTCCAGCAAAAATAGAAAGGGGAGTGACGCTGCCACCTGGCCCAGCCTGAACTCTGGCCACCCTCTGAAAGGGCCTGTGTCTGAACACACCAGCACACTAAACCTGGTGCTTCCTCATCCCAGAGCAGCACACGATCTGGGGGAGGGCATGAAGAGCCTTTGGAAAGAATGCAGGAATCGCAGTCTAAAACCTGTGAAGTGATGTCACATTAAAAAGAGCCACCTCCAGAGAGGATTGCAGGACAGTGCCTGTTTTGGTACCACTTCAGATATGGGGATGAGTATGGGAAGGGAAGAGGGATAGGGAGAGAAGAGGGGTCATGATCTCTTATAGGACATAACTAACAGGAACTCTATAGAGACATCATATTGATATATTTATTGTGAGGAATTGGCACACAATTATGCAGGCTGAGACACCCCCACAATCTGCTATCTGCAAGCTGGACATCTAGGAAAACCAACGGTGTGGTTTAGTCCAAGTGGGAAGCCTTGAGACCTGGGGGAGGGTGTGGGACAGAGGGTGATGGTGTCCTAGGAAAGAAGACCAATGTCCCAGCTGAGCATTCAGGCAGAGAAGGGTGATTTCTCCTTTCCTCTACCTTTCGTTCCATTCAGGCTCTCAATAGTCAGCATGATGCTCAGCCACTTTGGAGAGGGCAGTCGTCTTTACTGAGTCCACTGACTCAAATGCTAATTTTATCTGGAAACACTCTTACACACATCTGGGCACCCCATGAGCCCACTGGGTTGACACATAAAATGAACCATCACAGCTTCCTTCAGTACCAGTGATGCTGCAGGGACCCCCAAAGGCCAGTCCATCTCACAGAATCAGAAAAACCTGAAGACCCTGCTTGCTGGTATGGTCCATGGGGAAGGGACAATGGAGGCAGAGTGCCTGATTCACAGCCTGCTTCCTGCAGGATCTAGAATAAATCTCTCAACCCCTCTGAACCTATTCCTTGCCCTGGCTGAGCCTCAAAATCACCTGGGGAGCTGTTTGAATCCTGAACTCCACCTTCAGTTGACCTAGTAAATCCAAGTTGTGGGAAGTGGCATCCTGCAGTTTTTGCAAAGCTCCCAGGTGATCCTGAGTCACACTCAAGGTGGTGACCCTGCCCATCGTCAGTCTTATCACACTCGCTCACTGCCCTGTGCCCAGCCCACCTGGTGACAGGGGACCTGCCCAAATCCAAGGTATTTTTAGCTTCCTAACCATCTTGACCTATTTTCTCTATGGGTCTGGTCTCAGTAAGTTAGCCCGGCAGATTGAAATGTTTCTGGGTATAATTTCTGTCTCTCCCTATGTTTTTGCTCTTTTTGGATCACCCAGGACCCTCTAAAGCCCAGAATGAGGAAGGGACAGGCAGCTCAGGACAGGAGACAACAAGGCTAGTTTTATGCCCAGCTTTGATGCACCTAGTTCTAGGGTTTGCCATTGACAATTGATTGGAAGTAATTATCACTTAATTTTCATGACATTAAAGTAGGCTAATTAAATAAAATTTTGGTTTTTTTCATTTTTCATTTTATTATTTTGGTAAACCAGAGGAAGCGGTTATGCATTTATCAAATCCCTTCATAGCATTTATTGGAAGGATATCAGTTGTTTCTCCTTTGGCCCATGTAAATGCCATTTTATAGCATTAGCTATGGCAAACCTTACCTGATGATAGTGGGTTAGTTGTATGATTTATTGTTGATTCATTTGTGGGATATTTATTTTGGTATATTTCCATATAAATGGTAGCAGGATTCTTTTCAACACTGAAACTGTAAGCAACATAGGAAATGCTTATTCCCTCCAAGTTTGAGAGAACAAAGCACAACATACTGTTTCAAAGGTATTCATTTTCATGTTATTTACCAACTTGGATCATTTGGGGCCATGTTAATATTTGTCAGAAAATCATCAGTATGTTTAAACTGATTAGTGTAGAATTTTACATCATGTTTACATACATATTGCTAAATAGGTGTTGGCAAAACCTCCTTTCTGTTTCTATTTGGGTTTCTCTACCATATTAGCCAAAGGTTGGGTCTAAGTCAACCTTCTCCCCAAATACAACAATGTATTTATTCGCTTTACTGATCTTGCTCTTCCTCTATTCTGTGATTCACCAGTTGTTCTCTTTATCATTTCCTTCCACCTATATTTATAAGGCTCTTTTTTCCTTTTAATACCTATGCATTGACTGCTTAATTCACGTTTTTAGTCTCTCTCATTTAATAATGGATGCATTTGAGGTTCTGGGTTTATCCATAAGCACAGTCTTTGTAATTTTGCAAATATTACAGAAGCAGGGAATCGATATTTATTGAACAGGTCCCTTGTCTGACGCCACACTAAGTATTTCACATCCTTCCTCATCTGTAAATGTTAAGACTCCTGCTTGCCAAGTCTGTCTGGAGACCCTTGTGAATGAAGCATCTAGTCCTCAGCAAGGGTTTGGTAACGACAGCCAGGGCCCTAATGGCTTTCTCATTTGACCCTCCCATTGTGCATATGAAGAAACTGAGGCTCAGTAAAGTAAAGGAAATTGCTCATGGTCACCCAGGGGAAAATGCAGGCAAGATTCCACCCCTGGCTCCTCTGAACTGACTCTCAGCACGCTCACCCCTCCTCTGCCCATCACCTGGCCTAAACCAGGAGCACATGGCAAAGAAGCTGCGGCTGTTGGTGGGGGCAAGAAAGCTGAGACACGCTGTCATCGTTCCCCATCCCAACCAAACGACCTCCACTCTTCAATTCCTGAGTGGATGATCTTCAGCTGGCCTCTACTGAGACCTTGGGCTCCTTTTTCAAGTAAAAGGGAAGGGGATGGCTTCTACAGGAAGTTCCCAACGTTGCTTGGACACTAGGAGCATCACTCCCTTCATGGTCCTCCCTGCCTGTGTCAGGAGAGACCTGAGTTCTGTGCAACCAAGGGTAGGGCAGAAGGTCAGCTGGTTGCCTCTACTGCAAGGGCCTGGGCCTGAGTGCCCCTGTCCTGGCCATTGGAGGGGGCCACTTATCTGCGGAGAGGGCGGTGGGAGGAGGTCTGGTGAGGTGGGCTGACTGATATGTTTACAGACGTGGACACCTTTGTTTGCCCCTTGGCTGCTCCACCAGGAAACCATAGTTTACAAAGGGCTCACAAGTCTCAACAAGATACGGGACTCCACACATTCATGGCTGTTGAACAGACAAATCCATTTCCACTTTACAACCTTGCTCTCTGGGGACTTATTTGTCAGTGTGAAAAGAAATGATACAGGAACAATTACCAGATTATGCAAATCCATGCATTGGAAATCCAGGAAGAGCTGCACGGAGAGGATGCTAATCTTGTGGTCTCCCAGAAATGGGAAACTTAGAGGCTGCCTGGGCTCTTCCAGAGCACAGGCTAAGACCTGAGTACATCCTGTACAGCCCATGGCCGGTTTTGGACCTGGAGCCTAGAATGTCTGCACTCGCTTCCAAGAGATGACATTTCACAAGGAACGTGTGATTAGGCTTATAAAATTTTCCTTTCATAAATGCTTCCTATTCTTTTTCCATTGTTTGTAAACTCTTAATAAAAACCTGCTGTTGGGACCAGGATGGCTGATCATTTGATGTAAGGATCCTGAGTCTTTACCTCTTCATGCACTTTGCTTATGCATTTATTGCCTATCTGGTCAGTTACATATACAGCCCTTTGACATCTGCCTCACCATTACCAATAAAACCTGCAGAGTGAGGGGAATTTTCCTAACTCAGATTTTAAATACCTCTTTAAGAAGTCACCTCTAACCCTCAAAGACAAGGTGAGTGATGTCTTGGGTACCACACAGGGAGATAGAGAAATGAAGGATGCTCATGGCTCTTCTCCTTCTTTTCTAAGGATTTATTGAAGGGTAAATCAGAGCCTCACTTCATCCTGGAAGGTGCAAGCAGATTCGACATCCAACAAGGAGATGCAGGTAAAAGCTCAACCTCTTCCTTCCTAGTCCTGGAGCAAGGCAGGCTGCCTGAAGTCAGCCACCAGGTAGAGAGGAGTGGAGGACAGTGTCCCTCAGGACCACAGAGTGCTCCCCCAGCTTCTCAGGATGCATAGCTGGCACCCTCTGTGTTGCTGTGAACAGACTCCTCACGCCCGCAAGTCCACTCAGCAGTGGGTATGCAGAGCCCTTGGCGGGGAGGAATGATCAAAGAAAAGGAGAAAATAATCTGAGACTGAGTAGAGAGAAGCCTTAGTTGCTGGAAAAGGGGAAGGAATGAGAGACTCAGAAAAGGGAAGCAAATATTTTATTGAACTTCTGCACGCTCTGCCAGAGATTTTCATATGTGGTTTCATTAACACCCTGCAATATCCCCACTCTATATATGTAAAAATGAAGGTCCCACAGGTTAAATAATTTCCTTAATGTTACGTAAGTAATAGCTAAGAGAGTTGGGTTTAAATCCAGGGCTATTTGATCCCCCCCCCACCCACACACACACACATACCAGACAGGTGTGTACAAGGAGCCAAGAGACACAGCAGAATAAGACAGCGCCTCTTCTGGAGTCCCATTCTAGCTCAGCGGAAACGAACCCAACTAGTATCCATGAGGACATGGGTTCAATCCCTGGCCCTGCTCATTGGGTTAGGACCCAGCATTGCAGTGAGCTGTGGTGTAGTTTGCAAACACAGCTCGGATCTGGCATTGCTGTGGTTGTGGTGTAGGCCGGCAGCTGTAGCTCTGATTCAGCCCCTAGCCTGGGAACTATCATAGGCCAAGGATGTGACGCCCCCCCCCCAAAAAAAAAGTACCTCTTCTGAGAACAGATTCTATGTCCTTAGAATGTCAACTTCCAATTTTCGTCTTCACTTGGACTTCACCTGGTGAAACAGCATCTTGGGCCAAAACGATAGAAGCCTACCTGGCTGGCTTTCTGTGTTGGAAAAGTCCCCACCAGCCAGTAACCTCTTATCAGGGTTTAACCTAACTGGAGAAGGGACCTCTCTGAGGGTGTCTTTGTGGCTTCTACCCCCAGCACCGTGCCTGACATGAAAGGGTATTCAAGGTGGAAAGAAGACTCAGGAGAAGGGGATGAGCTTGCTCAAAAGGGCTCAGGGGGAACTTCAAGGAGAAACTCAAGGCCATGTTTCCCTCAAGGAGGGAAAGGGGAGAACCCCTGGGTGGAATAGAAAGGCCTCGACGGGGGTAGGAACTGGGTAGACGGGGGTAGGAACTGGGTAAACACTAGCCAAGAAAAACATAAATCTGTTTTCTCCAATTGTAGAGAGCGCCATTGCCACTGACACTGGCCACCAAAATCACTGTATCTTTAGTTCTGGGTACCTCTGGCAAAATGCATATCAGAAAGCAACTTGGCCCCAGGTATGCCAAAGCCTGACTGGGACTCTCCTGACCTCACTACCATCACCATCATCATATCACCAACACCAACACCCATCACCTCTCCATAGCCATCATCACCAACACCCCCATAACCACCACTACCACCGCCATCACCAATACCATCATCACCATAACCACCACCACCATAATCACCTCTATAAGCACCTTCTCTATCTTGCTTGGAACTGACCCCAGTGAATCTTTCCCCAGTTCTCCTCTCTCCAACAGGGAAAAAAAAAAGCATTATTCAAAAGGTGATGTGCTGACTCTGCAATGCATGGGGTGGGACTCCCAGGTGCGTCCAGTCTGCTTCTCATGGCTTATGTTCCCTCACAGGTGATTGCTGGTTCCTGGCAGCACTGGGCTCCTTGACACAGAACCCACAGCATCTGCAGAAGATCTTGACAGATCAAAGCTTTTCCTATCACTATGCGGGGATTTTCCTTTTCCGGGTATGTCCCCTGCTGGGGTGCTCCTTAAATGGGATTCTCTGTGAGCACAGGGAGGCAACTGCCTTGAATGTTCTCTTGGTCTGGCAGCCCGAGATGTGAAAGAGACATTTATGTGTTATTCTAAGTTACCAGAAAGGATTTGAGCTCATATCTGACAGCGTGTAGGGAAGATGAGACTTGAACTGTTTACATGTAAATAAAAAGAAGGGCAGAAAAAATCAGCAAAAGAGTTATTGGTCAAGTATGTACGCCATTGAGGGGTTGGCTCAGCGGTTAATGAATCTGACTAGCATCCTTGAGGATGCAGGTTAGATCCCTGGCCTTACTCAGTGGATTAAGGATCAGATGTTGCCATGAGCTGTGGTGTAGGTCACAGACATGGCTCAGATCTGGCGTGGCTATGGCTGTGGCATAGGCCAGCGGCTATAGTTCCAATTCGACCCCTAACCTGGGAACCTCCACATGCTTTGAGTGTGGCCCTAAAAAAAAAACAAAACAAACAAACAAAAAAGAATGTACACCATTGAGAGTTTGTCTGTCTTTTCTTGTACTCAATCTTGTTATGTGGATCATAGTAGCTTTAGAGTGAGTTATAACAACTGGTAGAATGAGTTATCCTTCTTACTCATTATTCTTTTCTCGAAAACATTTTATCTTGGTAATTCTTGCCCATTTATTCTTCTTTGAGAATTTTTAAATCATTGTGTCTTTATTAAAAAGAAAAGCCACTGTCATGTGGAATACAGCAGCATTAAATTTATGTAGTAATTTGGAAAAATTACATTTTTATCATTTTAATTATTCCTTTCCAAAAAACATTCTGTATCTTTCCATTTATTTAGAACTTGTTTTATGCCAGTCAATAAAATGTTACAGTTATGTTTTGATATTGGTTGCTGTACCCTTCTTGGTAAATATATTCTCAGATATTTTTACAGCTTCCGTAGCTAATGTGAATGATTTTTCTAACTAGATGTTGCTGAAAGGAGGAAAGCTATTCTTTACTTTATATTGAATTGTATCTAGCCACCTTAACAATTCCTTTATTAGTTCTAATATTTTTCATTAGTAGTGTCTGGATTTTTTCTAGATATTAGTTATCTAACATTATCTGCAGATAAAGATAATTTTGTCTCTTCTTTCAATACTCATAGAACTTCTTTAGTTCTTTTGCCTTGTCACATTAATTCGAAGATTGCAATTTTGAATACAAGTGTCTAGAGCCAAATCCTGCCCTCTCTTAATTTTAGTGACATACTTTCTTGATAGACCATTCTTTTAATCCACAGTTGGATTTAATTGGCTAAAAATTTTATTAAAATTTTTGTATCTATAGAATTGATTTCCAGTCATCTGTTGTGTTTATTATCAAGTTATGCTAGCTTTTTAACATGAATCCATTGAGATTTACATACTTTGATGTAAAATAATTTATATAATGCTTGTTCATTATTGATTATCTGTTCTTTGAAGGTAAAATAGACAATAGTTAAAATCATTGGAACCTGCTTCCTTTTGAAATTTGATTTCTTTAACTCTTCCTACATGTTCAATAGCTATTGATCTGCTTGAGCCTCTTATTTCTTCTGGAGGTAATTCTTAAAATTTATATTTTTCCAGGAAACCAATTGTTTCTTCTGGAGTTCCAAATTTATTGCCCCAAACTTGCTTATATAATTCTCTGCAAATTTATATAATTTCTTCTAATCTGTGGTTAAATCTACTTTTCAGTAGATTTAAAATATAGCATATAGCTATATTTTTATTTTTCCTTTTTTTTCCTTAATACAACCAACCTATTGTATAGGTTTTTGAATGACAACTTTTGATGTTCATTGTTCTTTTCTATTGTTTTTCTTTTGGTTTTTTCTCTTTTAAATTAAAATTATTTTAATGTGCACAGCAAAGGAAACCAAAAAGAAAACAAAGACAACTTACAGAATGGGAGAAAATAGTTCAAGATGATGCAACTGACAAGGGCTTAATCTCTAAAATATACAAACAACTTATACAACTCAACAGCAAAAAAAACCAGCAACCCAATTGAAAAGTGGGCAAAAGACCTGGATAGACATTTCTCCAAAGAAGATATACAGATGGCCAACAAGCACGTGAAAAAATGCTCAACATCACTGATTTTTAGAGAAATGCACATCAAAACTACCATGAGGGGAGTTCCCTTCCTAGTACAGCGGAAACAAATCCGACTAGGAACCATGATGTTTCAGGTTCGAATCCTGGCCTCACTCAGGGTTTAAGGATCCAGCAGTGCTGTGAGTTGTGGTGTAGGTCGCAGACATGACTCAAATCCATTGTTGCTGTGGCTGTGGTATAGGCCAGCAGCAACAACTCCTATTAGACCCCTAGCCTGGGAACCTCCATATGCCGTGGGTGTGGCCCTAAAAAGGCAAAAGACAAAAACCAAAAAAAAAAAAAAAAAAAAAAAACTACCATGAGATGCCACCTCACAATAGTAAGAACAGCCATCATTAGTAAGTCCACGAAAAAATGCTGGAGAGGGTGTGGAGAATAGGGAATCCTCCTGCACTGTTGGTGGGAATGTAAGCTGGTACAAACACTATGGAAAACAGTATGGATGTTTCTTAGAAAACAATACATAGAACTACCATATGACCCAGCAATCCCACTCATGGGCATATATCCAGACAAAACTTACCTTGAAAAAGACACATGCACCCACATGATCATTGCAGCATTACTCACAATAGCCAAGACATAAAAACAACCCAAATGTCCTTCGACAGATGATTGAATTAGGGAGATGTGATATATATACACAATGGAATACTACTCAGCCATAAAAAAGAACAAAATAAAGCCATTTGCAGCAACATGGATGGAACTGGAGACTCTCATACTAAGTGAAGTAAGTCAGAGAAAAACAAATACCATATGATATCACTTAAATCTGGAATCTAATATATGGCGCAAGGGAACCTTTCCACAGAGAAAAAAATCATGGACTTGGAGAATAGATTTGTGGTTGCCAAGGGGGAGGGGGAGAGAATGGGATGGATTGGGAACTTGGGGTTAATAGATGCAGACTATTGCCTTTGGAATGGACTGGCATTGAGATCCTGCTGTGTAGGCCTAGGGACTGTCTAGTCACTTATGATGGAGCATGATAATGTGAGAAAAAAAGAATCTATACTTGTATGTGTAACTGGGTCATAAAATAAAATAAAATAATAAAATAACTATTTTAACATATTTTTAAAAATTTTATTGGAGCATAGTTGACTTACAAGGTCGTATAAGTTTTAGATGTACAGCAAAGTGAATAAGCCATATATATACTCTTTTTTCCCATACAATTTACTATAAACTATTGAGTAGATTTCCTTGTGCTATATAGTAGCTTCTTGTTAATTATCTATTTTATATATTATTCCCATTCTCCTAATTCCTGCCTGACACCTACGTTTCCCCCATGGTAACCATAAAATTGGTTTTGAAATCTGGGAGCTTATTTCTATTTTATAAATAAGTTATTTTGTATCATTTTTATTCAGTTCCACATATAAGTGATATCATGCAATGTTTGTCTTTTTCTGTCTGACTTCATTTATATGATAATCTCTAAATCCATCCATGTTGCTGCAAATGGCATTACTTCATTCTTTTTATGGCTGAGTAATATTCCAATTGTTAGAAATGGAGAGGGAAGAAGAATGCAGAGATGGGAGCAGGGAGCAATGAGAGCTCAAGCAGGTTTATAGACCAACAGAGTGTCAAGGAACAATGAGCAGAGAAAACTCAGGCTCTGAGCAGTTTAGGGAGCAGCTGCTTATATATATAGGGAAAAGGGTAGTTTCTATTTTTAGCACATTCTATTTCTAGCACAGGTTCATGATGGAGGAAGAAACAGGGAAGATACAGGGTGTGTTGTTACAATTTAATAGTCTCTCCCCCTGCTTTTGTCTTACAGCTTTGTGTTTCATTTTGTAGTTACCACATAACACCAGTGTGTCATGTGGTAACTCCATCATGAACCTGTTGCTGCAAATGTGTGTGTGTGTGTGTGTGTGTGTGTGTGTGTGTGTACCACATCTTTATCCATTCCTCTGATGATGGACATTTAGGTTGCTTCCATGTCTTGGCTATAGTAAACAGTGCTGCAACAAACATTGAGGTGCATGTATCTTTTTGAATTATGCTTTTCTCTAGATAGATGCCCAGGAGTGGGATTGCTAGATCATATGGTAGTTCTACATTTAGTGATTTAAGGAACTGTCCTCCATAGTGGTTGCAGTAATTTACATTCCCACCAGCAGTGTAGGAGAGTTTCCTTTTCTCCACACCCTCTCTAGCATTTATTGTTTATAGATTTTTTGATGATGGCCATTCTGACTGGTGTGAAGTGATGCTTCATTGTAGTTTTGATTTGCATTTCTCTGATATAATTAATGATGTTGAGCATCTTTTCATGTGTTTTCGACCATCTGCCTATCTTCTTTGAAGAAATATCTATTTAAATCATCTGCCCATTTTTTAGTTGGGTTGTAATTTCTTCATATAAGGTTTATATTAATAATAACCTTATATAAAAGGTTTACCTTAAACTTACATATAAAGTTTATATAAAATGTTTTATATAAAGTTTATATAAAGTTTCATGTGATATTTGTGTATTTTCAAGCTTAATCCCTTTGTTGCTTCATTTGCAAAGATTTTTCTCCTGCAGGTTGTCTTTTCACTTTTTTATGGTTTCCTTTGCTGTGCAACAGGTTTTAAGTTTAATAAAGTCTCATTTGTTTATTTTCATTTTTATTTTCATTACTATAGGAGGTGAATCAAAAAAGATATTGCCGTGATTTATGCCAGAGTGTTCTGCCTGTGTTTTCCTCTAGGAGTTTTATAGTATCCAGCGTTATGTTTAGGTTCTTAATCTGTTTTGAGTTTATATTTGTGTATGGTGTTAGAGAATGTTCTAATTTCATTCTTTTACATGTAGCTGTCCAGTTTTCCCAGCACCACTTATTGAAGAGACTGTCTTTCCTCCACTGTATGTTCTTGCCTTCTTTGTCATTGATGAGTTGACCATAGGTGCTTAGGTTTATTTCTGCACTTACTATCCTGTTCCATTGATCTATATTTCTGTTTTCTGTGCCAGTACCCCACCATTTTGATGACTGTAGCTTTGTGGTATAGTCTGAAGTCAGGGAGCCTGATTCCTCCAGTTCCATTTTCCTTTTTCAAGATTGCTTTAGCTATTCAGGGTCCTTTGTGTTTCTATACAGATTTTACAATATTCTGTTCTAGTTCTGTGAAGGATGTCATTGGTAATTTAATAGTGATTGCACTGAATCTATAGATTGCTTTGGGTAGTATAGTCATTTTGAAAATATTGATTTTTTCAAACCAAAATCATGGCATATCTTTCCATCTGTTCGTGTCATCTAACTTCTTTTATCAGTGTCTTATAATTTTCAGACTACAGTTCTTTTGTCTCTTTAGGTAGGTTTACTCCTAGGTATTTTATTCTCTTTGATGCAATGAAAAATAGGATTGTTTCCTTAATTTCTCTTTCTGATCTGTCATTGTTAGTATATAGAAATGCAAAATATTTCTGTGTGTTAATTTTGTATCCTGCAACTTTGCTGAATTCACTGATGAGCTCTGACAGTTTCCTGGTAGTGTCTTTAGAGTTTTCTGTGTATCATGTTATCTGTGTATCATGTTATCTGCAAACAGTGACAGTTTTACTTCTTTTCCAATTTGGCTTCCTTTCATTTATTTTTCTTCTTTAATTGCCATGGCTAGCATTTCCAAAACTGTGTTAAATAACAGTGGTAAGAGTGGAAATCCTTGTCTTTTTCCTGATCTTAGCAGAAATTCTTTCAGCTTCTCACCATTGAGAATGATATTACCTGTGGGTTTGTCATATACAGCTTTTATTATGTTGAGGTAGGTTCACTCTCTGGCCACTCTCTGGAGAGTTTTTAATCAGAAATGGGTGTTGAATTTTGTGAAAAGGTTTCCCTGCATCTATTGAGATGACCATATGGTTTTTATTCTTCAGTTTGTTAATGTGGTGTATCACATAGATTGATTTGCAGATATCGAAGAATATTTGCATCCCTGGGATAAATCCCACTTGATCATGGTGTATGATCTTTTTTAATATATATTTGGATTCTGTTTGCTCATATTTTTTTGTCTTTTTGTATTTTTAGGGCTGTACCCACAGCATGTGGAGGTTCCTAGGCTAGGGGTCCAATCAGAGCTGTAGGTACTGGCCTACACCACAGCCTCAACAACTCAGGATCCAAGCCACATCTGCAACCTACACCCCAGCTCATGGCAATGCCAGATCCTTAACCCACTGAGTGAGGCCAAGGATCAAACCTATGTTCTCATGGATTCTAGTTGGGTTCATTAACCACTGAGCCATGATGGTAACTCCTCTGTTTGCTAATATTTTGCTGAGGATTTTTGCACTTATGTTCATCAGTTATAATGGCTTGTAGTTCTCTTTTTTCTTGTATCTTTGGCTGGTCTGGTTTAAGGGTAATGGTGGCCTCATAGAATGAACTTGGGAGTGTTCTCTCCTCTGCAAATTTTTTTGGAGGAGTTTCAGAAGAATAGGTGTTACCTCTTCTCTAAATATTTGATAGAATTCACCTATAAAGCCATCTGGTCCTGGACTTTTATTTTTTGGAAGTTTTTAAACCATAATTCCATTTCAGAACTTGTGATTTGTCTATTGATATTTCCTATTTCTTGTTGGTTCAGTCTCAGAAGATTGTTTATCTTTATAAGAATGTGTTCATTTCATCTAGTGTATCATTTTATTGGGATATAGTTGCTTATAGTGGTCCCTTTTCATCCTTTGTACTTCTGTGGTGTCAGTTACACCTTTTCCTTTCTTGTTTTTGTTTTTCTATATAATTAATGTCAATTTTTTCTATTAATTCCCATTTACTTTCTCTTGGTTAATTTTATTGGGTTTTTTTTTTTTCTTGTTTTCTGAAACGGTACACTTAAAATCTGTTTTTCCTTCATGAGAAAATCTTTTAAGACTAAATTTTCCTTTAAAGTCTTATCTGTATCCATAGGTTTCATATGTCCACAGAGTCATAGATATCAGATGTCTTTTATTAATTTTAAGATAATATGTTTTAGGTTTTTTTGATGATGTTTTAGTTTTAATTAAGTTTTATGGGGGATCACCTCTTAATTTATTGAATTTTAGACATTATTTTATGATCAGAGAATATAATCCATAAAACCTCAACATTTGAAGAAATTATCAAAGTTTTATTCATAGCCAGGCCTGCAACAGTTTTTATAAATGCTTCATGGATATACGAAATGAGTATATATTATCCAGTGGTCATGAGTTTGACATGTGGAATCAAACTCTCTGGTTTGCAGATTGTATTATTTGCAATAATTTCTTTTATCTTGGCTTATTTTTTACCTATTTGTCTTGTCACATTCTAAAATAGGTGAATTAAAGTTCTTCCACAAAGTTAGAGTTTGGAGGATTCCTCTTCTGTTTTCAGGTGTTCTGGCTTTGTTCTTTCCCTGTTATATTCTTTGGTTTCCAGAGGTTTATGTTCCTGTTCTCTGGTTGTTGGAGAAAAACTTATACAATACCCCTCTTTGTTATATTTAATGCTTTGGGTCTTGAATTCCTCTTTATCTGATATTCATATTACTATTCCAGGTTCCTATTACTTACCTTTCCCTATTATGTCTTTTCTCATCCTTTCACTACCAATTTCATTTTCTCTATGTTACAATCACTTTCACTATGTTACAAGTACGTTTCTTTTTCAAAGCATATTTAAAACTCATTGTGCACTATTGTTTCTTTCAGACTTCATTTCCCAGACTTAAGATTTTTGCTCTAATTTCATCCTCATTAGGTAGGAGGTGTTCCTTGAGTAGTTTCCTCAGATTACATGAGTCTTTTTACTTGCTTTTACTGAAAAATATTTCAGTTGAGTTTAGGATTCTTGGATCACATTCCCTTTCCTCAAGTATCTGTAAACATTTTTCCATTGTCTTATATTTCCAATGTTGCAGAAGAACAATCCAGTGCTAATATAGTCCCTTGAACTCGTATGCAAGTTTATATTCTTTACAGTTGAAAAGTTATAAGAGGCTCTCTCTCTCAGTTCAGAAATTTCTATAGGATATGTCCAGATATATGCCTTTTTTTGGACACCCCATAGCATATGGAGTTCCCAGGCCAGGGATCAGATCTGAGATGAGCTGCAAACTAAGCTGCAGCTGTGTCAACACTGGGTCCTTAACCCACTGTGCTGGGCTGGGGATCGAACCCATTTCCCGGTGCTCTCAATTTGCTGCCAATCCCATTGTGCCACAGTTAGGAGTTCCCAGATGTATGCCTTTTTAAAATTAATCTTGCCTGGAATTCAGTGAGCCCTTTCATTATGAAGACCTGCCTCTTTTTCGGCTCAGCTATTTTCTCCATTTTTTCTGAGTGTCCTCCTGTTCTTTCAGGTCCAATTATTTGCGTGTGAGGTCTTCTCACAAGCTCCTCAATGATGCTGATATTGCTGGTGCCAGGATCACACTCAGAAGTTAGCTAGAAGATGCAGGATTTAGCTATGTCTGGGCTGACCTCATGGCTGCAAGTGTTGGTGGACTGACAGGTGGTTAGGACAAATAGGCCCAAGGAGGACATGCTCTGCCCTTCTGGATGGTGGAAAAAGTCCCACAGTTCCTCTGAAATAGCTACAGTGCTGACCTCTGTACACCTCATCATTCTGAGCCTGGGCACTGCTCTTTGGAAAGGGTCCACTCCCTGGGCGACTTGGATGCTTTGCCCAAAACACTTCTGTCTTCCTTTAGACACTTGAGTATGAGCCAAATGACACCAGCCTGCATCTTGGTGGTGGGGGCGGTATGCAGACATTGTCCAGATCCAGATTCTAACCCTCCTACCCCAGAGAGGTGAACCAGGAAACACAGGCCTGTAGCCTCTTTCTTGACCATCAGTCAAGCCATTTATATCCTCTCTAGGATCAGTGTTCTTATCTGAGGTTCCCCTTGTAAGGAGAGAACAGGTCTGATCAGTGTTACTGGTGTGGGAAGATGCGAGTGAAAGTGGAACCAACCAGAGGAGGTCATGCAAGCCAGAACTCACTTATTCATGATGGCCTACTCTGTGCCAGACATTATCCTAAGCGTTGAACAAAAAGGCTGTTGAAAAAATCTTCCTTCTGGAGTTTGTATCGTGGCTCAGTGGTTAACGAACCCGACTAATATCCATGAGGATGAGGGGTTCAATCTCTGGCCTTGCTCAGTGAGTTAGGGATCTGATGTTGCCATGAGCTGTGGCGTAGGTTGCAGATGCAGCTCAGTTCCTGAGTTGCTGTGGCTGTGGCATAGGCCAGCAGCTGTAGCTCTGATTTGACCCCTAGCATGGGAACCTCCATGTACCATGGATATGCCCCTAAAAAGACAAAAACCCAAAACTGTTACTTCTAAGTGAAGTCAGTCAGACGGTGAAAGACAAACATCGCATGTCATCACTTATATGTGAAATCTAAAAAAAAAAAAAAAAAGGATACAAACAAACTTATTTGTAGAACATAAAACAGACATGTATGGTTACACGTTGGCAATGGGGTGGGGGTTGTGGGGTGGATGGACTGGGGGTTTGGGTTTGGCATATGCACACTGAGTTATATGAAATGATAGGCCAATGGGGACCTGCTGTGTAGTACAGCAAACTCTACTCAATATTTTGTGATAATCTATGTGGGAAAAGAATCTAAAAGAGAATGAATGTGTGTACATGTATAACTGAATCACTTTGTTGTACAGTAGAAATTATCACAACATTGTAAATCAACTGTAAAACTTTCAAAAATGAAAGACTGTTCCTCCTTTCAAAACTGTGCCCTCACTTTCACACTCTCATCTGATCCCAGTCACAGTATGAGGCAGTTCTTACTCTTACTGATATTTGACAGATGAGGAAACTGGGTCATGGAGAAGTCAGTGTCTTACCCAATATCTATTGCTTAGGTAACTAAAGGCAAAAACAGGACTTGAGCACAGTTCCACTGGCTAGACACTGCCTGCTATCCTTCACTATCCAGTGAAACCCCAAATCCAGATCCGCCTGTCCTTTTAGTACCCTCCTAGGAGATAGGGTTAGCTTCCTTGGTGCTTTAGACAGGTTTCATGATCTCATTGTAATAGTGTGCCTCCCAGCCTCGCCTGCCCATGCATCTTGCTATGATTGGGTCACAGATGCACCGCTGTGCCAGCACCAGCTCCAGTGCACTGGTTCATTAGAAACTGAGAACACCTTCTTTGTTTTGTGGCCACTGACATCTCTGTCTTGGTCTCCATCTCTGCTTCAAAAGTGCCTCCTTATCTGGATGCAGCAGTCCAACATCTGGGATACCCAGCTGTGGACAAGCCCATGAGGACAGCTCCCCATCACCACTGAGCAGATGATGGATCACATCCACCCAGCTTTACTCCCAGCCCACCTCTCAGAGAACTTGCCTGCCTCAAAGACAGGCCTGAAGCTGAAAGCCCTGTTGCTTATCCAGAGACCAGGAAACAAACTCTAAAATGCTGGCTTTGTTATGAATTTTCCTCATTTGGCAATGTCCCCGGGTGACCCATTAAGAGTTGGATGTTGAAGATTGAAACAGTCTGTTTTGGAGAGGAACATCTGGTTCATTTGCGTTCATGGCAGCAGCAGTGCCAGCCCACTTCATTTCTGCTGCTGTGATGGTAGGGCCAGCTTGTCCTGAGGAGAGGAGGGCCAGGGCGAGGCTGTAACGGCTCAGTCCTCCTGAGCAACCTCACCGTCCAGCCTCCAGACCTCCGCCCATGCCCTCTGGGATGACTTCCCTGCTCCTCGCCGCCTGCTGGAATCCTGCCTCCTCCCTCAAGCCCTCAGCTCCAGGAAGGCTCTTCTTCTCCATCACAACGCTCTGTATCTCCTGTCCCCTTTGGTATTCAGCACCTGCTGCCATTTTGTACACAAGATGTACCGGGGAGTCTGTGTGTGTCTGAAGCTCACAGAGGACTTGCCAAAGTGAGGCAGGAGTTAATAGGAAAGTCCAGATAGAGCTCAAGTTTCCTTTCTTCCTGCCTGTATTTTCCTTGATTAACTCGATCTGGGGTTCGGCTGTCACTGGAGAGGACAGGCCAGTCCCCTCTTTACCAAACCAAGCTGGGATTTTGTTTCGGATAGACTACATTGTGGCCTTGTGGCAGTGGTGTGGCTGTGGTGGTTATCATCTTTTGGTCTGGATTGGGGGCTGGAGTGCTCTCCTGCCCCAGCTCTACTAAGGCATCTGTTCTTGAATCTCTCCTCCAGTTCTGGCAGTGTGGCCAGTGGGTGGAAGTGGTGATCGACGACCGCCTACCTGTCCTGAACAAGGAGTTCCTCTTTGTGCATCCTCGCAACAAACGGGAGTTTTGGCCGTGCCTGCTGGAGAAAGCTTACGCCAAGTAAGGATGTGGTGGCCCCTCTGCCCAGGGCCTGGATGCTGGCCCTGCCTGCCCAGCCACTTGCCCTGACAGATGCTCCCCACCAGCTGGGCCTAGGACTTTTGGCAGCTCTGTTCAATGCAACCGATGCCCCTGGGAGCATCAGAGCCTTTGCCATCTCGCCAGGCATCCTCTATAAACATTCACTGTGTACAAGGCTGTGATGGAGCCATTGGGAGAGAATCAGAGGCAGGTAGCAGGGGTGAGGGGGTGGGCAGGGCTGGAAAGAGATGGGTGCTGACAATGATACTACTGTAAGGGCTGGTGAACAGAGCCAGGTAAAATGTAGTATCATGTTCAAGATCTGCTGCAAGGGCAGAGGAGAGAGATGACAATTATGACTTTCTGCACAGAGGAGCTGGCATTGAGTGAGGCCTTGAAGGATAGGTAAGAGTTCAGCAAAAGGAGAGAAGCTGGGGAGGGGGGGGACATCCCCAGCAATGGGAATGATTTGAGCAGTGACCCAGGGGCAGCATAGTTGGGGAGCTGGTGCAGCTGCTATAACATTGCATTTATGTGGGGGTAGGGTGGGAGCTCCTAATTATTATCTGGTCCAAACACCATGAGTCAGAGGCTACCTTCTGGTGTTAATAAGCTCAAGGACTTATAAACTCCCCAAGCCACATGTTATACTTAGACAATTTGAGTTGCTTTTATTCAACAGATGTTTATGGTACATTTAATCATAGTCCAGGCACAGGGCTGGGTGCTGGAATAGAGACTCCCAGGCTAGCTCAGGTGGGTGTGTACAAGTGTATGTGTAACAGGTCGCTGTCATCAAGACCCACACAGGTGAGGGACATATCAGGGACACAGGTGAGGGAACTCAATGCTAGGAGACAAAAGGACAGAGGACCACATGTTTCAGGAGAAAAGGGATAATGGAGAATGTTCCCAAATCAGGTTCCCCAAAGACGATCCTAACCAACCCTTCATATGACAAATGGGGAAGCCAAGACTCCGAATAGTGATGTGATGGCAGGTGAAAGTGGCTGATCTGAGGCCACCCAGGTCTTTGGTGGTTTAGCTAGGGAACATCATTTGGCAAGACTGAAGCCCCTGTCCCGTCCCCTCCTGGACTCTGAGAAGTAGTAAGGACCCCCATAGACCACCCCAGTCCCTGAGCTTCCAGAGGGCACATCTCAAGGGCTCTTTTTGTGCATTTTTTCTTCTGAGCCAACCTGGGCAAAACTAAAGCTGTTGTTCATTTCCTGTGTCAGGAAGAGCAGGTCGTCAGCATTTGAGAGCGAAGCCCAGATAACAGGCGAGGTGGTTGAAGCAATCCATATGTTTGGGGAGGTTAATTCACTTCTAAGCTACTTATGCAAACGCTGCCATTATCTTTCCAGGGTGGATTCAGAGCTCACCACTCCAGGGCCTCTTTTTTTCCCTTATTGAAAGGGGGAAGGGGGCAAGGCAGTTTGCTTGGAGAATTAGAAAGCTGGCGGATGAAATGATGACTTTGACCCCATTTTGTTAACAGCTGACCTAAAGCAATCATCCAGCTTGAAAAGAAATGGAAAACTGGACCCGGAACCCACATTCCACTGCCTGCAGAAATCTAGTGCAGGAGAAAAAAACTCCAAAGCTATTTAAAAGGGTTTCCTTCCATCCAAAGAAGGAGGATACAGAATGCAGGAGCAAATCAAATAGAATTAGAGCACTCCAGAGCTGGACGGGGCCTCTGTCAGCATCCAACCCCATCTTTTTTGAATGATAAGGAAACTGAGGCTCAGGGGGTGAAATGACTTGCTCACCGTCACCCAGTGTTTGAGGCCAAGCTGGGACTGTTCTGTCCTCCCCAGTCACAGGCTTTTCCATCATCCCTGGATACCGTCAGTCCTATAGGAAGAGGATTTATCTTTCTGCTTCTTTGGAACTCAGTGTCTGGCCCAGTGTCTAGCCCAGGCACGGAGAGCCTGCCTGTCCAGGTGGAGACGGTCCTCTTTCCCTCCCAGGGGGTAGACAGTTCCCGGGGAACTCCAGACTTTCAACCGGGAATCTGGAGATGAATTGATCAAGTGAGCCAGATGTGGGGAGGAAAAAAAAATTTGTTTGCAGGTCTCCCCTCCCCCCAGAAATCATAAAATAGGAGAACAGGGAACAAGATCTGGTAGGCTTGATCCCCCCATCCTCCCTGGGAGCTCTGTGGCTCAGAATCGCAACCTTCCAGCATCCTTTCTGGCTCTAATTTGACATCTGAATTCTTCCCTCTCTCGTATCATTGCCAGGCAGATAGACATTTCCCCAAAAGGAGGCTGATGCCGAGGGATGAGAACATGGCTCTTTCAGAATTGCCAGGTTCAGGTGACAAGATGTTGTGACAGGTGTGGCAAACACAGTGCTGTCTGTCTTTCCCCCTCTTCCTATTTCCTGTCAGCGAAGGGGGCTGAGAAGAGCTGCCATGTCACCAAAGCATCGGCAGGATCCGTGAGCTCATGTTTATAAAGCAGAGGGAGTTCCTTGTCCAAACACCCAGCTGTGGCTGGAACAGGCTTCGTGGCCGTGGTGGAGACACAGCGAGAGAAGGCTGTGGAAGATGCCAGGAGAGGGGCCGTTGGCTAAGGGTCCCTCCCCTTGTGTCGGGTGTCTGTGGTGACCTTGGGGGAGGTGGGTATGGGAGCATGACATCGGATCAGGCCCATAGACTCTGAGGGGGTGGCCCTGAAGTGATGGGACATAACCCGCTGCTTTCTGTCTCTCTGTCATGGCTCCAGTGCAGCCCTATTTGAAGCCAGAAGGGAGTCTGGCAGCGTGGAAGGTCATGCTGGTAGGCTCTGAGATGGGTTCCAGGACCCTAGGCTGGGTGACCTCCCAGCGCCCTCAGTAAAACCCTCTTAATCTAGGACCCAGAGCCAGAAAATATGTGGAAAATCACGCGAATCAGGCCCTGAGACCCACCTGGGCAAGATCATGATCAAAGGGAAGCTTTTCAACTGACTAAACAAACACTGCAGAGATAAGAGTCTCCTATCAGACAATAAACCCTGGCCAGAGAGAGGGAGGGACAGAAAGATAAGATTTAGAACTAGTTTCATAACAAGTAGAGATCCATCTGTGTTTGTAGAAGGGCCCTTGGCTCTGTGCATCCTTAGCTTTTGTTAACACAAGGCTTTCTAAGCCATCCACAGGGTGTGCCTGGGACCAGGTTCTACTGAGATTGGCTGCTTGGTACGAATGTGCTGAAGTGAGTTTACATGCATTCTGGGTGATCCCCAGGAGGAGAGAATGGCAGAGATGGAAGTGTGGTGACTGGGGTGGGAGAGAGGCCCCAGAGCTGATGCAGGTGAGCGCTGAGCCCCAGCAGGGGTCTTGCCTGGACCGTGGGCCCCAGTCAAGGCAGCAGAAAGGAGAGACCCACACCTGACACACACACACATTTTGTGTGACCGCAAAGCCTGCCAGAGCAGAGCTTTCCTGCTGCCACCCACCTGTGAGGCGCTTGACCTCTGCTTGTCTATCAGAGACAGGGAAGCCTAGGTCCCAGGCCAAAAGCCCAAGTGACCAGGCATTGGAGGGGAACACGCCCACTGCACAGCTTTGACACCAGGAAGCAGGGTCTCCAGCCTGGCCTGGCCTCAGCTCCATGTAGTTGTGGGTTTGTCCTGCCTGTATGTTAAGATCCCATGAGAGCCTTTCCAGTAGACTCCATCAACAGGAACTTGGGTTCTGAAAACAAATCTGACCTCTTCTGGCCTTTGCATCAGTGCTTCTCCTTGTGACCCATCAATCCACCCTCTCTCCCAGATCACCAGTCAGCCCATCTCCAGCCCTGCTCAGCCATGCTCTTCCGGCTCCAGGGGCCTCCCTGATTTAATTCTGCCTTGGAATGCTTGTCCTGCTGTCCTTACCTGGATAAAACCCCACTCAGAGTTGTGCCTACGCTCAGAAGCCTTCCCGGGACCCCCAGTCCCTACCTCTCTGTTCCCAGGTAATCCAGGCACTCTCACAGCAAATAAATGCCCACGGAGGGCAAAGCTACCTGTGGTGCGGCTCTAAGGGGAGACCATCCAGGTGGTGAGTGCTATTGTTGGGGGGAACCCAGTTGAGCGGTGGAGGCAGGGAAACACGGACTTGCTGTCTTGATGATGCTCGAAGCAAGTGCACCTCTGTGAGCCAGACACTCCACCTGCTATGCAGGCTTCACCCAGCAGCACTGCCGCAAGAGCCCACTGAGCAGGGTACCACCTCCCACCCATCCATGGCTGAGCAGAGGGGGCCTTGGAAAGCTCAGCCTCCTGCCTGGGATGGAGGGCTTATGACAAGAGGGGCCAGGAGTTGCCCTGGGCAGATTGGCTCTTAAATCTGGAGAGAGGGTATCCTCATTCGTAGGTGACTGCAGCTGCTAGGGTTGGGGGAGAATTGGGCTGAAGGAAAGATAGGGGCAAGATGGCTGGGCATTTCTCAGGGTGTGGGTCCAGAGGGCAGAAACCCCAGGAGAGGGCGGGAAGAGGTGCCTGGGAGAACAAGCCTGAGTTTCAGGTGGTTTGCTTTGGAGATGTATTACATAAGCCTCGTCCTCAGCTGTGTCACCTTCAGTAATGTCACCTCTCTGATGATTCTGGGGTGGGAGGGAGTCGGTTAATTCTTGCAAAGGGAGTGAGAGTACTGGATCAAGCTCCACACAGAGTGAAAACAGAGGCTAACTGTGGCCACAGCGGGCATCTGAGCTATTGACCATGGGCTCTTGGAAGGCAGGATTGGAGTCTCCCCCATCACTGCACACTCAGGCATGTACCCTGCACATAGCCAGTACTTCTCACTGTTGTTAAACTGAACAGGAAACCATGGGTCCTCACCATAATCATGGCCAGTATTGGAATTCCTGTCGTGTTCAGTGGTTAACGAATCCAACTACCATCCATGAGGACGCAGGTTAGATCCCTGTCCTCTCTTAGTGGGTTAAGGATCCGGCGTTGCCATGAGCTGTGGTGTAGGCTCAGATCCCGAGTTGCTGTGGCTCTGGCATAGGCCGACGGCTACAGCTCTGATTTGACCCCTAGCCTGGGAACCTCCCTGTGCTGCAGGTGCAGCCCTAAAAGACAAAAAAAAAAAAAAAGCCAATATTTATTAAAGGCTTCCTATGTGCCAGGCACTATGCTAAGCCCAGCCCTAGGAGGTTAAGTAACTTGTCCAAGGTCAAGCAGCTAAATATCTGGTGAGACTGGGATTCAGCCCCTGGCCTGTGGCTCTGGCACCTGCCTTGCTAACCTCTACACAAGTCTGCCACCTGTAGGGAGATACTAAGGGTGGCACATTGCTAGAACCTTCATCCAGGAGAACACATGGTAGATGGGTTGGGAAGTCCTTCCCATGAGAAATGTTCAGGGGTCCTGTGTGCAACCTCCCTCCCTGGGGGCACCAAAGGCACCCCAGGGGTTGATCTGCCTTTCTCCTTCCCAGGTTTCATGGGTCCTATGCCAACCTGCACTATGGCTACCTCTCTGACGCCCTGATGGACCTCTCGGGAGGGGTGGTCACCAACATCCGCCTGCACTCCTCCTCGTCTGACCTGATGATGATGGTGAAGACAGCGGCCGAGGCAGGCTCTCTCATAACCTGCGGCACCCTGGCCGGGGTGAGTAGACCAGGAATCTCGTTGCATTGTTTCAAGCCTTTCCTCGCCCAGGAGTGTTCAGCCACTGGCCCATTCAGCTCATCCGGGGAATGGCCAGGTTCAGCCATGGAGGGCTGATGCTGTGCTTTACCAGCAGCACCTCACTGAACCCTGCATCTGAAACAGGGGCTGTGGACTTAACTTACAGAACAGGAAATGGGCTCAGAGAGGCTAAGTAAAATGCTCACCACCACACAGCCAGGAAGTGGCGGAGCAAGGGTTCAAGTGCTGTTGTCTGACCCTGAAGCTTTGGCCTCATGCTTCCCCATGACCAGAAGTGGTGGGGTCCAGAGTGAGCAGGGGTCCTTTGATACTCACTGGCTCTAAAGGCAGCATCCCAAGGACAGAGCGCCCCGTGATGAGAAGCTTGGATGACCCTCCAAATTATTCCTCCAGTCTGTTCTGAGACAGCCCACAGCTTTTCTTTTTGGCCACACCTGCAGTGTGCAGACGTTCCCAGGCCAGGGATCAAACCTGTGCCACAGCAGCAACCCAAGCTGCTGCTGTGACAATGCCAGATCCTCAGTCTGCTACCATAGGAGAACTCCAGCCCACACCTGATCCATGAGAACACTTCCTTTGCTCTTGAACCATGTGGGCTTTGAGTGACATGTCCCTAGTCTGAAATGCCACCTGAAACCTCAGATGCACTTTAAACCCCAGTCACTCACAGCCTGGAGGTGGTGGATCTTCCTGACTCCTACACGATGCCCAGCAGGTATGTTTGATGTCATGTCTCGATGATGAACGGTTGGAGGAGCAAGCAGCCTAAGTCCTCAGGCCTTGGTGGGGTTCTGTCCAGCATAAGGTAGTCTCCTGAGGTATGAAATGCTGAGGCATCAACAGCTACCCTACACCCTTCCAGCTCTGCCTCTCTAGGAACGAGCCCCAGGAACATATGCCCTGCCAACGTGAGTCAGTGGGCTGCTTCTCATCTGGCCATGGCTCAGCTGCTGATTGAATTATGCTTTTCAGTTTTGTTTTGTTTTGTTTGAAGAATGTGTGACTCTTTAATGCTTGGTCTACTTTTCTCCTTCAAAGCCGACCAGTGAGTCCACGATGATGGTGAATGGGCTGGTGAGTCGGCATGCCTACACGGTGACTGGCGCCGAGAAGGTAAGACTCCCCGTGAACACTGTACCCCCATGTCCTTGCTCCACTAAACCACTAGAATCACAGGCCTCAGCGAGCCCAATGAAGCTGAAATGAGTATCGGTATCAATCATCCTTGCCTCCCCCATGTCCAGGCCCACCATGGACAGCCTCCTTCCCTCTTGTCATCCAGAGGTCCTGGTGCCAGAACTCTCATCCCTCAGGGACCCACCAGGTTTTGCTCTCCTTGTGCCACCCCAGACAGCCTGGGTGTCTCACTAGACTGGGGGATCAGCCCAGAAAAAAGCACAATTGAGAATTCCCGTTGTGGCGCAACAGGTTACAAACCAGACTGATATTCATGAGGATGCTGGTTCAATCCCTGGCCTCACTCAGAGGGTTAAGGATCCCGTATTGCTCCAAACTGTGGCATAGAAGATAGATGTGGGTCAGATTCTGAGTGGCTGTGGCTGTGGCGGGCAGCTGTAGCTTTGATTCAGTCCCTAGCCCAGGAACTTCCATATGCTGCACATGTGCCCTGAAAAGCAAAGAAAGAGAGAGAGAGAGAGAGAGAGAAAGGAAGGAAGGAAGGAAGGAAGGAAAGAAGGAAGGAAGGGTGGGTGGGAGGGGGAATAATTAACAACCCAGTTGACTTTAGAGGAAGTTTTGCCCTGAAAGAGTTTTATTTGTTACATACCAACTAGCTTTCTCTGACAGAGACACCCTGAAATTCAAGTCTCAAACAAGATAAAGTTCACTTCTCTCTCAGGGAAGCAGTGTTTCCAGAGCTGGTAGGCAGCAGTGGCATCTGCAATGTGGGGCTTCTACCTGTGAGCTCAGGGCCACTGCTCCAGGTCCCCTCACCTCCCATCTGGAGGAGAAGAAAGAGGCTGGGGACATTCACACAAGGAAGGCACATATCAGCAAAGGCACACACCATTTCCCCCTCGGGTCCTAGCAGTCTGGATCTACTCAAGTGCCACACCGAGGCCCAAAGGCATCTGGGAAACACACTGTCTAGTTGTGCCACCGTCTGCCCAGCTGAAACTATATTCCCACCAAAGAAAGGAGGTGGCTACTGGGGGACATTCCTTCCCTTTGATGCAACTGCCAATGTTGGGTGAACAAAAGTGCATATAATCCCCATGTCTGGAAAACTGCCAGATTCCAGCCTCCTCCATTTGTAGATGAGAAGCTGAGGCCGGAGACGAGAAGGTCAGGGTTACAGAGCTGCTCAGAATAGCTGGACCCGGACACCAAGTCTTCTCACTTCTCTCTATGTTTATCATGCCGCTGTGCCATGTGAGGACTTCCTGAAAATATTCTCCATCTCTGTGTTTCTCAGAACTCCTGAGATCTAATCATGTCTCCTCGGCCCCAAGAGACCGCGATGCAAACCCCAGGGTCCATTTTTCGCAGGTATTTATGGGCCAAGGAATGCAGAGTATCAGCTTCTCTTTCTGGCCTGATTCTCATCTTTGCCTTCCCCTCTCTGGTGTCGATCTGTGTCTTCCATTCACTGACTTAGACCAGCTTCTCCATTGTTTTGTGTCTGGGTGAATGTTCCCATCTGCAAAACAGAAGCCGTATCTTCCATGACCGGTCTCCCTAAGAAAATCAGTACCAAAACGCTTCCTCTGCACAGCACCTGGAGAGAACAGACATCTAATTGGTGCTTACTGGATCAGTGCGTGAATGCGCTTGCATGAGCGAATGGATGCATTTGTCCTTGGCCCGTGAAGATGGCATCACTGATCCTCCATGAAGGAACATATGCCAGGAGCTTGAAAGACATTGCCCACAATCAAGGAAGAGGCCCTGATAACCCGGGCCAGAAGAGGTCCCAGGCCAACAGGCTCTGGACGCTCTTCCTCTGGAATCTCCCCCGCCCTTTTCTGACTTCTCCATGGAGACAGACTATGCCATCATCACATCTGGCCACAGATGGACATTCTGCTCCATGTAGCTCCCCATCCCAGAGATGGGCAAGTCTAGGCTAAGGATAGCAAATCAGTTTCCTTGTTGCCAGCCCTGATCCAGGCAATGCTTCCTGGATTACTATGTTGACAAGATTTTGACTCTGCTTTCAGATTTGGATCAATGAACGATGCCTGGATGTGCTGGACATAAAAGGAGGGAGCCGTGGAACCTGCATGAAGCGCCTGCCGTTCCTGGGCAAGGGCCTGTTATATACTGAGATTGCCTTTGTTTCTCCTCTGAACACAGGAGAGAAGGGACCTGTGTATCCAGAGGGCCAGATAGCCGTGGAAAATGAATCCAGGAGACTGAGCATGGGGATGGCAGTGATTGGCAGGTTACAGAGCCACCAAGTAAACACCGAGAGCCAAGGTCATAGAGATGAGCTCAGGAGTCCAACTGTGGGCTCAGCTGGAGTTTGAGCTCCCAATGATTCTGCCCGCAGCCCAGATGTTTGCTCCCCCACAGCACACACTTTGAGTTGTTCTTGTAATACACTGAATGGTCTGAATAGGACACCTCTTCTGGGACGGTGGGTGATGAAGTCTGTCCTGTCTGGTCCATCCCCACCATTCCTGCCATTCTGTGATGCTGAGACTTTCCAGCGTGTGCTCTAAGTAGCACAAGCCGGGTGAGACATTCTGTGAAAGCACTTTTCCAAATACTACTCACTGGTTCCCTTACTTGGAGATTCATGATCGATACTAGCATTTTAAAGGCTCTGATAAGGCCTGTATTAACAGTAAAAGTTTGGACTTTATCTACCATTAGCCATGAACCATTCTATCTAGATTTCCTGCCTATGGAACTAGCATTCAAGAGAATATTTTTAAGGAAGTATTATCTTAGGAGCGATAACCTCGATCACATCTTGCTCAGTGATACCCCCCCCCCTTTTTTTTTGTCTTTCTGTCTTTTTAGGGCCGCATACAGAGGTTCCCAGACTAAGGATCCAATTGGAGCTACAGTCACCAGCCTACACCAGGGCCACAGCAATGCAGGATCTGAGCCACTTCTGTGACCTACACCACAGCTCACGGCAATGCCAGATCCTTAACCCACTGAGAGAGGCCAGGGATCAAACCTGCGTCCTCATGAATGCTAGTCAGATTCATTAACTGCTGAGCCACGAAGGGAACTCCTCAGTGGCACCCTTTCTAAGAGATCTGACCAGGGTCAGGGTACAGTCAGTCGCCAGGAGAGTAAAGCACGTGAGCCCACCCATTCTCAGACACAGCCGTGACCTTGGCCTTGAATATGATCCCTGAGGCCCATGTGATCACCAACACAGCACTGTCACAAAGAAGTGACACAGTCAGATGGCCCAAGGACTTGATTAAAGGTTTTCCTCTAAAAAGAGGAGGTTATAACTCTGACCACAACTGCTAAGATTAAACCAGCCCATAAATGCAGTGTGCTTTTTAATCTGCTCATCCTCCCTCTGGGCGGGATGCAGACAGGAAGATAAATGAAATTGGCATTTTTTATTAGTCACCTAGCTGGGTTGGTGACTCCCCTGGGGAAGGGGGTACGTGTTTCTCTGCATGCCTCATTTAGCCCTGCTCTCAGCCCCTTCTGGTCGCTGGCCGCCCTTGTCCCCTGTGCCTACCTGAGCCCCTGACTGTCCCTGAGGCACTGGGGGTGGCTCATTAAGCTCTTTGGGCCACGATCATTCCTCAGGTCCCTATTCCATGGACTGCATCACATACTGACAGTTAACAATGCAGCATGTGCAAAGCCTGGAGTGCCTGGGGTCAGGGGGTGGAGAGGGGCACCCCCATCCCACGTGGCATTTAAAGTCAGAGCACCTTCCACAGTGGGGTCAGCCAGAGAGAAGCAGACAGAAAACCTTACCCAAAACAGGTTCTTGGGCCCTCGTCTGACCACAGGCTCCGTCATGGCACTGCCCTACCAGTGATCATGTGCCATCCCTGAGTCTACACGCAAGGTCAGGGATTTGACCACATCTGAGAATGGGCTGGGCCCTGAAGCAGCTGCATCCTTTATCCACTCCCAGTTCTAAAATTAAGAGCCTGGGCTTTGGAGGCCGACAGCGGCTGGGGTCAGTATTCCTCCTCTGCCCCTTACTCTGTGGCCTTGGGAAGTTGGTTAACCTCTCAGATGCTCAGCTGCATCCTCTGCAAAATGGGGATTATATGAACACCCATGTCGGAGCATTAAAGGCTGCAGCGCCCACCACACACTCAGCCAGGCCTAGTGGCGAGCCCTCACCCCACACATGGCTCTCTTTTCTACGCTTTTGGTGGACTGGTGGGGTGGGTGCAGCCCCGGGGTGGCAGACGGAGGAGGGCTCATATCCCAGGCCATCTGGTCTTGCTCAGATCAGCCGCCTCCTGGCCTCACTCAGGACCGCGCAGTGGAGACCCTAGCTCGGCTCCCAGGAGGCCGCCAGCAAGGAAGCAGCTATTTCTGTAGAATAGAGGTGCCAGCTGTGACAGCGCGTGGAGGAAGCTGGGAACCAAAAGACCTCCCTTCTGCAGCCCGAGGCACCATCACCAGATATTTATCTGCTATTAAATCTTAGCTCGCACAAGTCTTAGGATGCAGCCACGCAGAAGGAAGAAGTTGCACCTGCCCTTCAAGGTGCTGAGTGGAAAGAGGGGCCATTTCCTCCACCATCTCATTCCAACTCCACACAGGCAGAGATATTGATTTTTTTTTTTTTCCTTTCAACTTTCTTTTCTGGCTGCAGACAAATGAGGTCAAAAGTTAAATTAGTCCTTGGAGGTGAAAAGCAGCTGCATCCGTGTCCCCTCTTTCTGCTGACTTTTGCTGGAGAACACTGACAGTTTTCCTTTTCTGTTCTTCTTTGCAGATTCAGTACAGGAAGAGCTGGGAATATCTTATCCGCCTGTGGAACCCCTGGGGCAGGATGGAATGGAGAGGACCCTGGAGTGATGGGTATGGCTTCTGGAAACCTCTCTCTCCTTCTTGGAGACGGGGGGTGACAGAGACCCTGTTCCGTGAGGGCAGCATCTGTCATGCCTGGTGTGGGTCTCACTGCAGGTCTGTCCAGCCCACACCTTTGTGTGACTGTCAGTCCATCTCACACTCCCGTGATGCCTTTCTCCAAGCATCTATTAGACACCTACTGTGTGCTCTGTACACTGTGCTGGGCGGGTGCTGCAGGCTACATACAGTTGACGAGAGACGGTGTCTGTCCTCTAGGTTACAGTCTAGAGCCAGGAGCCCATATACCCCGAATAACTTAAAAAATAAAAAGGTGTGGGGGTCTGAGCAGGAGCCAGATTCTACCTGGCAGGTGGAGATGGAGAGGAGGGGACTCATTCCATGAAAGGATGCCATGGCATGCTGATCCTGTCATGTTATCAGGATGGAAAGACTTCATTCTTGGGGGAATTCAGGGACTGAGGCAAAGATCTGGCTGGTTTTTTGACTCAGTCCCCCTGGGTTGTCTGGTCCGGATTCACACATGTACTGGAGTGAACGGAGCTGAGTCTTGGATGCCTCTGCTGGCTGTGTCTTAGGCAGCTGCTTGCTGATCCACGGAGACCCCGCTGTGTGGTCCTTCATGCCTGGAGGGCTGGGCTGGCATTTCTCAGCTGCCAGGTGGACTCAGCTCTGGTCCCCACTCTTTTGCTGAAGAAGAATGAGATGAGAGTCCTGGGAGGAGTGGAGGGCCAGGCACAGGGGACCGACTTCTCTGGCAGCCGGAAGCCCACCCCTGCACATCTCCGAGGGCCTGTGTGGATCCCCAGAAAGTGTTGAAACACATCGGCTGCAGCAGCCTAGTGCGAGAGAGAACGTGCTCTGCAAGGAAAAATGCGGTGCGTTCAGACCACCGAGAGAACAGGCCCCAGCAGGCAGTGAAAATCAATGCAGTGAGAAGTGTGTTCTGGAGGCAAAAGCAGAGTGTCCCCACCCTGAGCTTGGTGCCCCAGACTGGGTGGTGACAGGGGCTGCCCGATCCTCTGTGAGCCCTAAGATGAACAATGATGGAGGTGAAGGAGAGGAATGCGTGTGTTGGGGGGCGGGGAGGGGGAGGAAGGAAGCAAGCAACGTGGATTCATAGAATAAACCTGGCTGTGATCCCAGATGCCCCCTGGAGAACAGGGCAGCTGAATTCTTACCCACCGCCCCCAACCTTCCCCGTCTCCACCAGAAGGGGAATGAACTTGCAAAACCATGAACCCCTGGACCATATTTTCACTCCCTGCCTCCCTCTCTCCTTTAATCTTGCCTCTATTCTTTCTTCCTCCTCAGGGGGTATCCTTGGCCCTTTCCAGTCTTCCCTCCCAATCGGCACCCCGAGCTGCCCAATGCGGATTCCCGGGGGGGTGATCCACTTGGCCAGAACCCCCAGTTCGGGGCTGGCTGTTGCACTAGGCGTGAGGGAAGGGCAAATGTCAGTGATGCATTCCCCATGAGTAGAAAAGGCAAGAACATCAGGTGAGTTGATGCTCTGCCCATGTCCCCCAGGCTGAAGGTCAAATGGCCAGAGAAGGCAGCCAGGGACCCAGAGATCAGGGAAGAGAAGCGTCCTGTGGGTGGGCTTCCTCAGGGAAAGCCTCATAGGTGGGGTTGAACTGCCAAAGGAAAAAAAAAAAAGGATGACTCTCTTTGGAAGTGATCCCTAGGCAGGCAGGAGGTGTCGGCCACTGCACTGAGCCAGGAACATTTGTAATGTGTTCAGGGCCAACATGCTGGCCTGAGGCAGAGGAACCTGGCAGAGAAGTGTTGGGAGGCAGAGCCAGACAGCCCGATCCGGCTGAGAAGTTTGGATGTATCCGCTATAGGCAGGGGTCTCAGGAAGGTCTTTGAACAGGGAGATGTGTGCAGAGCAGGGATGGGGGCAGACCTGCAGCCCCTACCCTGAGGGTCATGTACCCTGGCTGAATGCCAAGGTTCCCCATCCCCCACCAGAACGAGGCTGGAAGGAAGCGTCAGGGCTGCACCATCGCCGTCTCCGTGTGCTGGTCGATTTCCTCCCTACTTTTTAAGGAGTGGAGACGGATGGAGAGAGCGGATGGTCTGATCTCAACCATAATGGAAATTTCAGTCACACACACTTAAAGGCAAACTTGCATGAATCAATAACATATTGATTTACACTACATTTATTTTCCCTTACACACTGCAGAAAATGTAATTATCACTTAATTATAAAATTGCCATTTTACAGTAACACATCTGACTGGCTCAGCCTGCAGCCAGAAGCCTGAGTGGTCCCTGCCTTGCTCTCTTAGCACAGAGGTGACCCAGGCCCTCCACGCAAGTCACTCCCAGAGAAAGATCTCATTACCCTCCAGGGGCCCATCATCTGTGAGCTCGCCTCCACTTTGAGAGGCAGGCTGGGAAGGAACAGCTGCTCCCTGCGAGGGTCTCCTCCTTCACTGCAGACCCTAGGAACTAGCTCTGGAACACATTAGCCCGGTGAAGTTGACAGCTTTAATTATTACTTAAGCAAGCAAAAAAGTCATGGCATCCTACTATGTGCCAAGGCACATGTGAAAGCCTTATGACAGGAGTTCCTGCTGTGGTACAATGGGTTAAGAATCAGACTTCACCCTGAGAGTAAAAGGGAAGCACTGCTGTGTTTGAAGCAGGGACATATTCTAATCAGATTTCTGTTTTAGGATCGTTTTGACTGGAGGTGTGGAAAGTGAATAGGAAAGTGGGCAGGACTGAGTTGGGGGACAGTGAGAAGTCCAAGTGGGAGATGAGGGTTCTTGAACTTGAAAACAGCAGTCAGGGTATAAGTAATTAGCTGGCTTTGAGAGGGGTTTAGGAGGTAGAATCAATAAATCATTAATATGCGATTGGTGATGGCCTGGATATGGGGATGCGTAAGAGAATAATCCACTGTGCTCTTACTCAGGCAGTAGGAGGAGGCAGAGGATGAGTACAGGGTGAGATAGACAGGTTGATTTCAAGGTCGCAGTGGGTCTCTGGTGAAGATAAGAGGTGGACCTTCGGGTGTATCCATCTAAAGCTCAGCAAAGAGGATCAGGCTGGGGGCAGCTTGGAAGCCATCGCACCCAGGAACCACTGGAGACCTGTTGGGCCACGTATGGGTGAAATGAAACATCCCAGGAGGTCTCATCTTATGGTCTGTCTCTCCATGCCCAGGTCTCCAGAGTGGCAGGAAACCCACGACCCACGGAAAAGCCAACTGTATGAGAATAAGGACAATGGCGAGTTTTGGTACTGACTCTTTTTAAAATTATATATGTGTATCTTTAACTATTGCCCAAACCCTCAATCCTCACCCTCTTCCCCAAACTTTTATGAGCATCAAGATTCACTTTGCAGAGACCTAAGCGGAGGCGCCTGTTTTCTCCAAAGCTTTGAAAAGGAAATTGTGTGGTCTCTCTTTGCATGAAAGGCCATTCAGCTCTGAGATATTAGATCTTGCAGGAAATGTTAGTAGTGAAAGGGAATATTGGCATTAAAGCTTTGAAACCAACAGTTTCCTGGAAACCAGGATGCCATGCCATCACTTCTATGCCACCCTGTTGGGACCCTGGAGCACCGCAATCTTTCCTGGCATGAACTGTAAAAGAGCAGCGGGGTGTTAACCACCCAGCCACAACTCTATAGTTCTGGGTGAGACACTGGTGTTATCACACAGCAGCTATGTAAGTAGAATGTCTTAAAACACATTCTCAGACCTATGATCACGTCTTAAAGGCTGAGATGGACAACTCCTTGATGGGTTGTCTGTTTTATACAGTGATATATTTAAATAAAATTTAGCATGGCTGAAAATGAGGCCAGGTCTAAGTAATTAAGAATCAGAGGGACAAATATAAATTAGAAGGAAAAATGTTTCCAGTATCTCAACTTTAATCACAGAACCCAGTGAGATTTTAGGTGTTGAATCCACTGTGTTTTGATAAGACCTCAACAATGCATTTGACAAAGGGCCTGAGGGAAAGGTGATTTTCTCAGCAGCAGGTAGGGCCCATAACAGAAACAGATGGGCAGTTATCTTGCTGGCCAGGGGAGGGACTTGCAGAACTCAAACTTTGACTCCGTCCTTGTCCTCCCAAACCCTGGAGAAAGCAGAAGTGTACCTGAGTGCAAATGAACCAGAATAGGCTCTGGTCTTTGGGTAACACAGTGGTAAGTCAATGGATACTGTAGTTGGCAGGCAAAGGTACAGTGAAATGATGGGAACCTCCCCTAGTGGTCATTAATGATGTGCCTCTTTATAACAGGATGTCATGTCGAGATTTCCAAGAGAACTTCTCCTGCCTATTTGTATGTAACCAAGTTCCAATCAGCCTGGACCATGGAAACACGCCCCATGAAAAATGGTCCCAAGTGACGCTTAAGAACCACATAATCCCAGGAAATACTGCAGGTAGTTGTGATATTTGTAATGACTCTGCCAGACAGGAAGCTGGCAGCCTTTGCCCTATCCTGGCTTCATCTCTCAATGATTCTTGGTTCTAGACCACCGGCCTGAAGAAAGAAGAGGGAGTTGTCAGCCCAAGGGGACAGCTACACTTCTCCAGGGAAAATACCTGCTGGTGGGGGTGGGCAGGACACTCTCCAGTGTGCCCACCTTGCCTTTCATGCTTTCCCATTGTCCTTCTGCTGACTTCCACCCTCTCCCAGGAGCAGAACAGGCCCACTGCCCTTCAGGACATTGCGGGAGCTGTGGAAAGAACACTGGACCAAAGTCAGACTGGGTTAAATCATTGTCTTTGACACATTTGGGCTGTGTGACTCTGGGAATAAAGCTGGTGTCTCCGTCCTCAGCACCCCCACTTGCACACAGTGGAAAGTCATCTCTACCTGCCCCTTGAAACCACCAAGCACCATGCAGACAGAAGGGAGTATATTCCTGCCCCGTGGTGGTTAGTGTAGCCTGCAGCACCACCCTGAAGTCCCAGAGGTGGGCACCTCAGAACCTGTCCAAGAGAGGAATCTTAATGATGTGACTTTAAGAGAGTGACATATCCTCAAGGCACCTCCTACTCCCCGTTAGTGACTTGGATGGGTGAAATAGCGCCCTCTGGAAATGAACCTGAGTGTGCTTACACATCCTTGTTAGGAAAGGCTATGCAAACAACATATTGATATGTGTGCTCCTGCACGTGTGTGTGTTTGCACCACAACATGTTCGTTCCCTCTCCCTGTCACCTGCCTATCAAGAATAGTCTGATTGAATGACCCCACACCTGCAGGCTCTTCACTCTGCTGGTCAGAGAACTTAGTCATCAGGAGATCATGGGCAGACTCAGAAACCAAGTCACTCTTGGACAGCCAATGTGTGGATTCACCTTCCTGAGCTGTACCTGTGGGGCCAAAGCCCTCTTCCCTAGAGGGAGTGCATGTCAATCAATTAACCAAAATTATACATTGGCATCCCCTTTAGTACTTCCTTACAAAGGAGAGAGGGAAGAGAGGCAGCTGCAGGCACCTGCCGCGTGCTCGCTGCCCTTGAGCGTTATCATGTTGTTCAATCCTTACAAAAAGCCAATATCCATGAAGGTCGTCTGCATTTCCACATTCCCCTTTCAGAGCTTCCCATTTGTGACCCAAACCTTCTGATGTCTACTAATTCATTTCCATGTGGGCTTATCTTCATTTATTTTTCATATGTTATCACTCATGCATTTGAATATAATGGCTTTCACATTTGTTGTCTCACTCTGGCTTTGGTGAGGACTCATTGGTAGCAGGATTCTATGAATGGCCATTTCTCTGACTCTCTTCTGTCCCCATTGGTGCCTGGGGGGTTGACATCTTTTCGTAGCTCCACGGTTGTCACCAGTGTATGAGCTCACGCGTACGTGAGGCCTCTGGAATTCCATTTATTATTATAAAAATAGCCCTCAGCTTTACAGGGTAAGAAATATTTTCACCAAGTAAGGACTATACTTCCCCTTCTTTTTTTTCTTCTTATCCTTTTAGGACTGCACCTGCAGCATATGGAAGTTCCCAGGCTAGGGGTCAAATAGAAGCTGCAGCTACTGGCCTAGGCCACAACCACAGCAACATGGGATTTGAGCTTCATCGCTATAGCTCATGGCAACGCAGGATCCTTAACCCACTGAGGGAGGCCAGGGATCAAACTCACATCCTCATGGACGCTATGTTGGGTTCTTAACCCACTGAGCCCCAGTGGGAACTCCCCCTCCTTGTTTTTAAGAGGGAGAGACTGAAACTCCCAAAATAAAGCAGTGTGTGCCCCAGCTAGTAACTGCGGAGACTGGGACCCAGGCCTTTGGTGTCCAAATCCAGAGTTTCCACCACAGCCCTCTGAACTGGGATTGGCTCTGTGCAGTGGTCCTGATCCCATTCCAGAATCTTGAGAGCCGAGCTGAGGTCCAGTTATTGCTCTTTTTCATGCAGAACCCCAGAGGCAGCACGTCTTCTCTGTGCCAGACAGCATGGAAACCAACAATGTCATCGTGTCCTTCAACATCAAGCCACAAAATGTAAAGGCCAAAGGCAGGACCTTTCCACTAAAGTTCGAAGTGTTCAAGGTGAGACCGCCTGCTTTGGGGCTTGCCCTCTGGGGATGTTTCTGTACACCTTGGGCAGGGAGAGCCGGCTCAGCTGGGTGATTTCACTCAGCCAGAGACTCAAAGATAAAACCCCAAGGGCCATAGCATTCGTCTGGTCCAGCTCTGTGAATCTGCAGGAAGACCTGAGACAAAGAGGAGATTAGACTTGATGGACTTTACAAGGGGCTTCCTTATGCACATGAATGTATGAGAATCATTGGCTTAAACTCTGGGAGGAGTTTAAAGGAAAAAAAAATCAATCCTGAGTATATAGCCTGGAGGTACCTTTTTCTCTTATGCTTAGACTACTAGTCTAGTCAAAATTCCATGGTTGGCTTCCGAGCACCTGCTTGGCCACTCATCCAAGGCCAGGTTTTCTTCCTCCCAGCCTCCCCTCCCCTCTCATGGTGCTTCCAGCCAGCCCTTCAGCTCCTAAGGGGCCATCCCCCCACCCCCACCCCCACCGCCACACACACTCACACTCCTTTTGTCATCGAAGCAACACAGCTTGCTCTATTCTCTCCTCTGCTGCTTAGACTTCTGAGCCTCGGTTTCTATGTCCATAAACTAAGGAGCCTAGCATTGGCTTAGGATTACTGCGGCTGTCCAACGTATTGCATGGATATATTTTGCAAACCATGAATTGGCTTAAAAATGGGACTGCATCTTCAGTGCTTCCTTCTGTCACATGGACAGACTGGACAGTAGGTATTTCCCCATTCAGACACACACATACATCCTTGCAAACACTGTTTCCGGTCTGTCTGGAACAAGTTTCCATCATAATTACAGCAGTTTACAGTGCTCTGATGGAATAAGCGCCCTTCTCCTTGGAGCTGCAATGTTGGAGACCTTACATTTGATCCAGGTTCTGTCTCACCTCCGGTCCCCGTCACTGCCTTCCTTTTCCTTCTGATTTTACCATCATTGCTGTGAAGAAGGACCACGGCTGGCTGAGATGACAAAGGGAGCGTCTCTTTTCTCAGACACCTGTCCCTGACTCAATTTCCTTCCCCTTCATGCTCCCTACCATAGCCTGGGTTTCCTCTGTCACAGCTCCACTTGGGGAATGAGTGATGGTCCCCTTTCGCCACCCCCCACCCCCGTCCTGGGTGTTCCAGGGAACAGGCTGAATACACAAGAAGAAGGACTGATGGGCCCTGAGCCAGGCTGCTTGGATCTGCTCACCTTTGGGGTTGGGTTCCTGAACCTGCCTTTCTTCTCTTCCCACAGGTTGACTCTCAGGTATGGCCACCACTGTGCCTGCGTCCCACCCCAAGATGCATCTCTGCTGCCATCTCAGTGGTGTTAAGCCTCTTCCAACACCAGTGGCCTCGCTGTTTGGTGGCTGCCAATCCAGTCTTGTAATGTCCTGTAATAGATGCAAGCTTAGGACCTCCAAACAGGCCAGTGGTGCAGGAAGTATTTCAACTGTCCTGGCCTAAACATTGGGTTCCTTAGGCTGCTCTCTGGTTTCATGTTGCAGAGAGGCTGCAACCATGAAACCATCCTCAAGCATTTGGTCCCTGAGAGATAAGACTGATGCCACCAGTTCCTTTTAAGTTGAGAGGCAGGGTTAATGGGGGTACCTCAGGGAATCTTTAGCCTCCTGTATTCTTCTTTTTTTTGTTTTGTTTTGCTTTTTTAGGGCCACACCCAAGGCATATGGAGGTTCCCAGGCTGGGGATCAAATTGGAGCTGTAGCCACTGGCCTACACCACAGCCACAGTAATGCTAGATCCAAGCCGCATCTGTGACCTACACCACAGCTCATGGTGACACCAGATCCTTAATGCACTGAGCGAGGCCAGGGATCAAACCTGCATCCTCATGGATACTAGTCAGATTCGTTTCTGCTGTGCCACGATGGGAACTCCTAGCCTCCTGCACTCTTTGTTAGCCACCACAACCAGGACACATGTGATGCAAGGGCAACTTCAAGGCACATCGTCCAGCATTTCTTAAAACTCCATTGCCACCCCCTCACCCCAAGAGTGGATATTCTAGCTTGGCATTGATGAGAGTGACCCAAAATACAGGTAAGGATGGAGAAGGAAAGATGGAGTTTGGGAAATATAACCTCACAGGCATGCAAACCCCTTAAACAGATGTGAGCTCTGCAGTGCTGTTGTTGCCAAGGGCAAGGCGCCTGTGCCCAGGACGGAGGATGGGGAGGGGAGCAGGATGGAGCCACAGCCAATGGGTGGTGACTGCAGCCAGCTGGCAGGTCCAGGGAGGCTCCTCCAGCCCTTCCCCAACAGGGAGCCAGAGGCTGGGACAGGGGGTCTCCAAGCAGAGGTTACTCGGAAGCCTAGGCAGAAAGCAGACAGCAAGGATGCCTGTCCATCACAATGTGGCCCAGCCACAGAGCTGGATTCAGGATCATACTCCAGTCTTCATCACCCCAGTCATAGAATGAGAACTTCAGGAAGGGCTTCAAGGGAAGCATTCAGGTGCAAGGAGCAGGTCAGGCTTCTAGTTCCCAGAACTGGAGAACGAGGTGAGGACTTGATCCAGGAAAAGGCATGAGCCCCAGCCTGAGAAGTACTGGGTGAGGTCTTGTGATTGCAGCTCGAAGACCCCCCACACACACACACCTGTGTACACACCGCCTCCCCAAGTGCACATGCATGTGTACACACACACATCTCTGTGCACACGACCTCCACGTGCACATGCATGTATACACACACACACACACACACACACACGCCTCTGTGCATACCGCCTCCCCACGTGCACATGCATGTGTGCATATACATACACCCAGAGCCACAGAACAGAACTGACTCTTGGGAGGAGAACCGATCTCATCATTGCTTTTGCCAGAAAGGCCCAAGCCAGTCAAATTCCAAACCCACTGGGGCTGCTGTGAACGTCAGCAGAATTACTTTGGAGGCTCCGCACTGCCCCCTGCTGCCCACCAGCGACGGTGGCCTCATCTCCGTAGCCCAGCCCTGTTCCCATGCCCTGAAAAGAACGTCTCCCTGTTTTCCCCCAAGGCAGAGCTCACAAGCAGTCATTTCACGCTGCGTAACCATTCTAAATGGAATCCCCATCTCAACTGTATTGGAGAAAATTTATTTAGTAAGGGGTTTTTATTATGTAATATGTATGTGACATCCGGTAATAGGAACTGCATTATATTTATTGTTTTATCTCTAAGAAAATATTGAAATAAAAGGAAAATGATCAGGGACTATTATTCTACAATGAGAAGGCATTTCAGGGCTCAGCTGGAAGACGAAATGGAGTGAGAGGACTCCAGCCCCGCAAAGTTACAGGGGCCAAAGAGTGCTCTGCAGAAGGGTCAGGAGAGAAGGTTGCTTTACGGCCTCTGCAAGTAATTCAGTATTGGAAAAATCTCACTAGTTTTCATGGGAGTCGTCTTTATATATAAGCAGAGAGATAAACCCGGAAGCCCGGGATGCTGTAAGATTTAACGAGGTAAAACCGTGTGTCATATTTCTCCGCATTCACTGCATTGTTAGTGTCTAGAGTAAATAATAGTCTCAACACTATTGCATTTTGAGACTTCAGGTAAGCGCTGTCTCCCTCTTCAGGGCCTCTGTTTTGTTGGATGGAGAAGGGTCTGGGGGTGGGTCTGAGGACTGGGGCCCCTGCGCACACAGGGGCTTCCTTACCCCTCACTCTCACGTCTCCCCCCAGTTCCAGCTCTTCGGAGAGAGGTTGCCGTCCACCTTTTTTTCCACGTTCAGAATTGCCGAGAAGGGCATCGTTTCTGAAACCACACGCAACCTTACCGAGTGCTTCAGCCTGAGCCCTGGGACCTACGTGGTGGTCGTCTCCCCAGACAGAGAAGCAGTTGAGTTCCTGCTCCGCATCTTCCTGAAGATGCCAGACAGTGACAGGTACAGAACTTCTGGGATTCTACATGTTTTATTGATTTAATTTTATAAGAACACATTGCATCATTCTGTGTAGCAAAGCACTGTGTCAGCTGAGATGGATCCCTCCCCCTAGTCTCCAGGAGCTCAAATAAGGGGGCCAAGGAGAGAGTCTGTGGACCAGTAAGTAGCCACAGACAGGACGAGGCCATTGCTCGGTGGAAATGCAGGGTCACGTGGGACAGCAGAGCTGAGGTTTCCACCTCTGGTAGGACGGACCGAGGAAGGCTTCTAGAGGGAAGTGGCTTGTAAGCCAGTCCTTGATGGAAAATGTTTCCAATGTTTCCAAGGGGACGGCAATGCAGGCTGGAAAAAAAGCATATGGGCAGAAGCTGGGAGGTGGGTGAGCGCAGGGCTTGTTGAAGAATAAGTGATGTTGGCCATATGCACAGGAAGGTGGTACATGGCATGCAGGGCCCTTGTTTGAAACGTGGCCAGAATGGGGCAGGGGGACGTCAGGAAGATAGTAAAAGATGGGCCTGCATGAGAGTCTGATGGTGGAGGGTCTTCACTGCCAAGTCAGTGGTCAAGAAGGGGATCAGAAATCCCAGACCATGCTGGGTGCCGCGTCCCTTCTTGGCCCTAAGCAGACATTGCAATCATGATGGTCTTTACAGCTGGGCATGGATGAGGGCTTCTCAGTCCAGCATGCCAGATGGTCACTGTGCCACCAGTCTGAGCTGGAACATACGACAAAGCTTGTTTGCCATCCTGGCAACAGGGGTTACTAGATGAGTCTATCTGGTTGTGAAAGAAACAAGTTACTAAATGATGGGAAGACCAGATGATGTCCACCCAGAAGACTGGACACAAGGCAGTGATGCTTATCTGTCTGCTGACCGCCAGGCTGCCCACTTCACATCCTGCTCTGCTGAGGGCTCTCCACTCCTGTCCTTGGCAGAAATGTCCAATGCCACCACCGGGGTACCCTCCCTATGTAAACACAAGCCTCCTTTGAATAGTGGGCTGGCCATCCTTGTCACACTGTCCCCTGATTTTCTAGGAACCAGGACAGCAATCTCAACCTCAGACCGCTGAAGGTAGGTGTGCGGTACAGCAAGGCTTGGTTGGCCAACTTCTTTGGGTCCCATCCCATCTCCAAGAGCTTTTCTATGTCCTTCCTTCTTGCCTCACCACTGACCAATGAAAACAGAGACAACATGCTATCACTTGTATGTGGAATCTGAAAAAAAAAAAATACAAATGAATTTATTTGCAGAACAGAAGCAGACTCATAGAGTTTGAGAAACATGTAGTTACTGAAGGGGACAGGTTGGGGGGAGGGATGGACTGGGGGTTTGGGATGGAAATGTTGCAAAATTAGGTCATGATGATGGTTGCACAACTCTATAATAAATTCGTTGAATTAAAAAAAAAAAAAGAGAGAGACACCATCATGGGCTGGTGGTAGCTCAAAGGGACAAGACCAGGCTGGACCCAACCATCTTCCTTTCACAAACTTCTATTTTCCCATTCCCCAAAAAGATTATATCTGAATGCTAGATGGAGCTGCTGTCACAGATGCAGGTAGGAGGTTTGTGGGCCCTCCTCGCGGGTGAGGACCCGAGATAGAAGACAGGAGCCCTCCTTCCCCAGAAATGTGATGTTGGCTCCTCTCCCTTAGATCCAGGCAAGTCTTCCAGAAAATGACACCCCACAGAGCATGTTCTACAGATACGCTCAGCAGGTACAGTACTTGGAGGGGCTCCACACAGGACAGGTGATGGAGGGGCCAGAGGGAGACAAACCTCTCTCAGGTCCTCGTCAGGATACAGAGAGGAACGTGACGTCATGGGTGGTTGTGTCGGCCTCTCTGCCTGGATGTCTCCAGAACGGATCTGGAGAGAAGGGGCGCCCCCTCTGGGTGACATCTGGAATGGAGCGTAGAGTTTGGAAAGGAAGGGGCTAATTACAAGGGTTGAGCTTTTTAAATCTTTAAACAAGCAATTGGCCATCGCTCCTGAAATCTTTCCTTCTCCAGCTCTGCCACCTCCCACCAACCCTGGCATCCTTCCCCTGGGATGCTGGCCAGCTTCAGAAAACAGCAACTGAAAGTTCCCATTTGGCTCAGCAGTTAACGAATCTGACTAGCATCCATGAGGACACAGCTTCGATCCCTGGCCTCGCTCAGTGGGTTAAGGATCTGGCATTGACGTGGGCTGCGGTGTAGGTTGCAGACGTGACTCGGATCTGGCATTGTGTGGCTGTGGTATAGGCCAGCAGCCATAGCTCCAATTAGACCCCCTAGCCTGGGAACCTCCATATACCGCGAGTGCGGCCCTAAAAACCAAAAAAAAAAAAAAAAAAAGAAAGAAAACACCAACAGCCTTCTTTCTGTCAAGCCACCTATGTCAGAGGGGCTTTTCCTAATAGTTTAATAAACCTTCGTAAAGAACTCCCTGACTTGTCAGGATAAAAACAACTGCCAAGGACTCTGCACCTTGGGCTTTTTACCATTAGTGGTTATGTTGGTGTGGGAAGCAGGACATGGTACAGCTGATCGTGTGTGCTGTGCCTCAGGCAGGCAGGGGCCAAGGACAGAAAGAGGCCAGGCATTCAGAAGGCTAATAGGGCCGTGGCAGCAGGAGGCAGCCCCAAGGGAAGTTAGTTATTCAGCCTGGGCCCAGAGATTAAACGCAAGGAGAAATGGGAGTTCCTGTCATGGTGCAGTTGATTAAGAATCTGACTGCAATGGCTTGGGTCACTGCGGAGTCACAGGTTCAATTCCTAGCCCAGTGCAGTGCATTAAAAGATCTGGCATGGCCACAACTCTGGCTCGGATTCAATCCCTGACCCAGGGACTCCATATACTGCAGGTGTGGCCATTAAAAAAATAAAACACACAAACGACAACAATAAAAAAAAGGAGGAATAAGGGTACATGTTGCAGAGAGCAGGTCCGTATGAAACGCCTTGAAAGCAACTCCCGCCCAGGACTCAGGCCCATAAGTGGGCTGGATCAGAAGGCACTCCACCTGATGCAAAACCTGCCTGGTGAATGTCCCCCCTTGGTGGACTCCTGAGGGCAGGGGTGACATCGTATGCGCCCCTTGTCCGCAGGCTGTATGCAAGAAGCGGCTGCATGTAGGTCAGCTCTGCTTCTCTGTAAAATTGTCCTGGAAGCTGCTGCCCATAAAGCTGCTCAGCGTCCCCAGCAGAAAAGGGAACTTGGCTAACGCCTCCAGAAGTTCAGGCCAGGAAAAGTTTCTCTCCCTACAACCTCAGTTGCATCCTGTTTTTTATTTTTTTTTATCCGAGGAAAACCGTGATGTCACTCTTTCTGCTTCTGTGGCCAGGAAGACTGATGCTATGTTATATGCTCAGTTAGAGCAGCTTCTCTTAGCTTGGATTCCTGGTGTTTTTAATCTCCCCCGTGCGTGCACATGCACACACATGCGCGCGTGCGCACACACACACACACACACACACACACACACTGCAGTCATGTTTTCTGGAAGCAGATGGGAAACACACCTGCGGGGCTGAATTGACCCTTCAACGATACTTCTCCTGAGGGGCTCCCAAGTGCCAGGTTCGGTGGGGAGGAAGCAAACACTGCTTTCAGCCCAGTCATGAATGAAGAGAGAAATGCAAGGGGACCAGCACCAGGTATCGAATGGCAGGAGTAATCAGCACTGCAGATGTTCAGGGAGGGAGTTATCACCCTGGCCTGGAGCAATCGGGAAAGGCAATTCCGGACAAGGGTTCGATGGGCACGTGGTGGGTGGGAACTAAGCGCTCAGAAATCCCAGGGCTTTTATGGTCAGGCAGGGGTCCCCTCAGCTCCTGGGCACCCACGTGACTCCTGCACCCCTTCCTCGTTTGAATCAGGGACGGTTCTTGGACGCTACCCAGCTTCAGGGTCTCCTCAACCAGGAATTCCTGAAAGGTAAGGACCTGCTCGCCCCAACCCCCTCCCCACGGCTACGCTGGCCCAGTGTCACCCTCCCTGACTTTTTGATCCTTCCTGCTTTCCCCCCTCAGGATCTCCAGGGGACACATTCTCTTTGGATGAGTGCCGGAGCATCGTGGCTCTGATGGATGTATCCTTTGGAGACATTCCCTTCCCCTCCCCCAACTCTAAGAGCATCTGCTCTGCGGGCTTCCCTAGGCGTCTAAGGGCTCACCAAAGAGCCCAGGCTTCTGGGATTCTGTATCAACTCTCGAACTCTCCAGAGCAATCACAGCAATAATAGCCATTCTTACCCTCTATCAGGCATCAAACATTGTAGTGGTGTGTGTATATATACATATTTTTTTTTCCCTTGTAATTCTTACACTAACCCCTATGATAGAAGAAGTCTTAGTCCATGATACAGTGGGAAAAAAACAGGTGTTCAGAGAGGTTTAGTCATTCACCCAGGTCACACAGCTAGTCGGAACTTGTGCCTGGATGTGAAATTGGAGTTTTCAGCCTCCGAGGTCTATGTTCTAATGTTGTCTTTTACTGCCTCCTCGTAGCACCAATGGGAGCTGTTTTCCTTCCACCCCTCTCCTCACCACTGGAGGAGTTCTTGCTATTTAAATTCCTTGCTCAACAAGCTTCTAGTTCAATAAAGATAACAGCCACCAACTCTTGTAGAAAACTCCTCCATCTGCTAGGCAGTTACACCCCATTATTATTATTCTGCTGCATTTGCAGATGCAACTAGGCTGGGGCAGTGCAGTGACTTGGCCACGTTCTGTGCCACAAGTGGCAGAGCTGGGACACAAGCTCGGGCCTCCTGACTCCCATCCCGACTTCCACTCTCTGATGGGCCATTTCTCCCCTGCCGCTCCATCTCCACGTGGGCGTGACCCCCAGCTGCTGCCTTGCAGCTCTCCCCTTGGGGGTGTGTGCTGTCTCCTTGGAGTGACCCAGATCCCCCAGCTCTTTCACTCTTAACAAGGCTTGAGTGGGGATGTGAAGCCAGCCACTGTCGAACAAGAGGCCTTCTTGATGAAATCATCAATCAGGCCCTGTCTCTGCTGGCTATGCTGCGGAATCACTCAGAGACACGGCTCATCCCTGCAGGTGAATCAGAATGGCCCTCGGCACCCCCACAGCCTGGGGCGGGTTACCCTGGGGAGGGGCATGTCTGCCAGACCCCCGCACAGCAGACAGGGCTTTTCTCCCCTTCCTCCTGCTCACCTGCTAGCTCCCCTCCAGTGCCTCAGAGACCAGAGGTTTTTCATTGGTTCTCAGTTAAGCCCATCGTATGGAGTGACCAGGGCTGGCTTCAACGCACAGAATGCAGTCCATCCACCGGCGAACACCCAGCGATGCTTGCACTCACCTCTGTGGCCTCAGGAGTTACAGTGACCTCCACCCCTGCTCCCCCTGCCAGGGGCCCCACTGCCACTGGGGAAGCTATGTTTGAGGCTCTCTCTCCACCCCTGGGTGCAAGCGATGTTGACTCTCTTTCTCAGGGCTTCTTTTTGCCAATGCCCATTTTCCCCTGTAAAGTAAATATAAGCCAGATCCCTTTCAGAAGCTGGCACATGGCCAAATCCAGATGATGCTGGACTGACCACGTTGCTGGTTGATGGATGGAGCTGCTCCTTCCTGTAGCCCCTCTGCTCACTGCACGCAGGACTCCTTGACTCTTAGCTCCCCACCAGCTGGAGGTGAACGGGCGGCTTAACGAACAGGAGTTTTCAAGGCTGTGGCACCGTCTTGTCCATTGCCAGGTACCAGGATGTTCTTTTGACTAGCACGCTCCTTCCGTCGGGCTTAGCACATCTTTTACTGGGTGCCTGATCCTGCACCAGGGCTGAGGGCTGTAAAAGAGGAAGCTTACCCCCACCCTCGAGGAGTGCCCCCTGTTTTGCACAGGGAGGCAGGCCTGGACCACTAGAAGGCACAAGGCAATGCCCAGCCCAGGGGTAGGCTGAGGCCCCCTCTAGGAAGCTGGAGGAGAAGCGGGTCCCGGGGGGCCTGGAACTAAAACTGCCAGCTAGCCCTGCCCTCTTCCTTTCTCCCCCAGGGCCCTTCAATCTCCCCATTCCCTTCTCTGCAGTCTGCCAAGAGAGGCGCCAGCATCACTGATGTGGGCTTCGGCCTCGGTGTAACCTCACCATTGTTCTCAGGACAAAGTCAAAACTCATCAGATCTTATACAAGATCCTCTGAGTTGGGACCCTGCTTCGGGGGCCAGAGAAGCCCTGTCACCCATCCCACTACTCATTCAGACCCCAGTGATGAGACTCTGAGCCTGGCCCCCAAATCTCCTTCCCTGCGAGGCCTCCCCTGGGCGCCTTGCCCCCTCCCCAGACCCAGTTAGTCTCCCCATCTCCTCCTAACACTTGAACCCCCCACAATAAAATAAAAACACTCAATGTATGTTTACATGTGATGTATATCACCTAATCCCTGATGGGGTCATTGGGTTTCTCGATGGCCCCTGCAATGGCTGACCGTCCTCCCATTAGGTTGCAGGGTCCTCCAGGGCAGGGATCCCTCACATTCACCCTTTTCCCCAGTGCCTTCCTTAGTGTCCAGCACACAGCAGGTGTGCAGAAATGCGGAACAAGTGACCCAACGAATGGGTGACTGAATGAGTGAGTCCATACGAATGGAGAGCTCACCAGGTCTCTGTACTCATCGAAAGCCACACGAGGCCAGAAAAAGATCTCAGGCTCCTCCTTCACCATAATTGTCTCCCATGATCGCCTTCAGCTGCACACTTACGTGGCGGTATTTTGCTTTGCAGCCTCTCCTGTGCGGCAGCTGAGCGGCAGCCAAAATTAGGAGCCCTGAGTTCAGTCCTATGGGGCTTGCCTGCTTAATCCAAGGCAAATCACTTGCCTGCCTGAGCTTGTGGGTCCTCACCTGGAAAATAGGAGGGGTGTTCCTGCGGTGGCACAGCAGAAACAAATCTGACTAGTATATAAGGATGCGGTTTGATCCCTGGCCTGGCTCAGTGGGTTAAGGATCCGGTGTTGCCGTGAGCTGTGGTGTAGATCGCAGATATGGCTCAGATCCTGTGTTGCTGTGGCCAGCAGCTGTCGCTCCAATATGACCCCTCGCCTAGGAACCCCCATATGCCATGGGCGCGACCCTAAAAAGCAAAAAAAGAAAAAAGAAAAAGAAAAGAGGGAGATGCTGAGAGTGGGTGAGAATTAGGGAGCATTCTGGGCAAATGGAGAGCCGCCCTGGACAGAATAGAGGTGTTAGGGTGACTCCACTGCGGCCTCGCCTGGTGCCAGATGCCGTCCTCACCCACCTTTGAGTTGCCCACAGAGCACCCACCACCCCCAGCACTTTACAGAGATGTGCTCCTGCACTCCTTGCAGCAGTGGGTCCTGCAGTTGGCCCTGTGCAGAGGGGGAGACTGAGGCCTAGAAAGATTAGCTCTGGAGGTCAAGCCAGGAATTGCACTCAGCAATTTGGCTGTGAAGGCTGAGCTGTTAACTCTGGTTCTAGGCAAACCTTAGGGAGCTCACCACCTCCCTGGGAAGCAAGCAGCAAGCTGCCCTGGGCAGCAGGAGCCCAGTCTGAGGCGTGAGGAAGAGGAAGGAGGGCAGGTTAGGAGGGGGAAGATGTGGGTCTGGGAGAGGGACCCCTGCCCCAAAACTGGTGGCCAGGCAGGGGCTTTATCAAGTGGAGCCCACCCCGCCTTCCCCACCCTCAGCTGTGCGCCTGGGGCCCACTTGTGCTTTAGTGAAGCAACCCTCTGGGGACGAGAATGAGATTTTTCCAGGACTTCCCTCCACCTGGGACCTCCTCCTCCAGGTGGGCACTGGGACTCACACAGACTTTTGCTTCCTCTCCCACATCAGAGTGTTTTCTGGAACGCCCGGAAGAACTCCGGAGTTTTCCTGAGCTCAGATTTGCAGAAGGCCATACAGGACACAGGTAAATCAGGGGCCCCTCTGAGCCGTGATGACTGGGGGTAGCGATGTAGGGGGTGTCTTCATCCCTCGCATGGTATCGGCAAGGCTGGCAGAGGTACCGGGCAGGCGGGAGGGAGCAGAGCGCAGGTGCTACGCCCTCCCTGGTTTCCACCTGCCTCTGGGGGCCTCCCAGGCCCAGCCTCAGACACCCTCCTCCCCTGCCTCACTTCCCGCCTGCCCGTCAATTCTCCCGATTGCCTTTTCTCCCCAGCATAGCTCTACGTGTGCAGAAATAACCCCACGTAGCTGATACCCTGCCAGAAATCGAGCTTGCCTTGAAGGGGCTTCCCTCACTGCATCTGGGCCGTCAGGGTTAAATACCTTCACAGAGGGTCTGGGGCTAAGTGAAGTCCGATGGTGTCTACCTGCTTCAAGGAGGCCAGAGCTTTCAGTCCTGGGATAAGGCCAGTGACAGCAGAGGGCAGTGCAGAAATGCTCTGTACCTAGTTGAGCAAAACCTTCCACTCACGTCATCTCATTTGATTGTCTCAACAGCTCTCAAGCTGGGAAGGGCAGAAATCCGTGGGGACGCTGTAGCAGTGGGGTTCATGGTTAAGTGAGGACATGATTAAATTGGGAAGTTGCTCTCTTCCTTAGTGAAAGGTGAAATAGGCTTCCTGCAGGTTCCCGCTGGAAGAGCAGCCTCTGTAGGTCTCCCTACTGGGCTCTGGGCCTGGAAAGCGGGTAGAAACATGAGCTGCTGCCCCCACCCCGCCCCCACCCCCACTTTGGCCTCTATATCCTCCCTTTAATTCTGCACAGCAGAGGGCTATGGTTCTCAAACTTGAGCTCCTCGCATCAGACCCCCTGAGGGCTTGTTAAAGCTCAGACAGGTGAGCCTCACCCCCCACCCCCGGCCCCAGCAAAGTTTGTGATTCAGGACTTGACTTGGGTGGGGCTCAAGAATTTGTATTTCTGACAGGTTCCCCAGGAGGCCAAAGCTCCTGATCTGGGGGTCACACTTGGAGAGCCGCTGAATAGCTGCTAGTCAAAGATGAAATCTTGAAAGGTGGCCTCACTAATGACTCCAGAATAATAAAAGGGAGAAAGAGAATAGTTACAATTCTGCTGAAAAACATGCAGGGGTCAGGCCGGTAACTGAAAGGGACAATGGAGCTTGTGTAAAAAATTTTAAAAAGGAGGTGATTTGAGAATGTGCAGGCTGGAGAGGCATGCCCTATCTAAAGGCATTCAAATTCACATTTGATTAACCCTGTAGGAGAAACCAAACATCTCTCTGGCTGTATGGGGCCTGCAGGCCACCAGACTTGTCCCCTTGATGGATGGTTTGGTTTGCAGGGTTGTGCTGGCTCCCCAGGGTGCCCAGACCCCAATAATTTTCAGTCTGCCTTGTCGATTCAGCAGTCGCAGCCTCCTCGGAGCTCCTAACGACGGATCAGGGAACCTCTGCCCTTTCCATCTGTGGTCTGTGCTCTGAGGACCAGCCTTGTCCCTGGATGACCAAGCCAGGGCTGAATCCCTCCTCCAGCATCCACACCTAAGACCCACATGCAGTCCTGGGCCAGTGGAGGAAGGCTGCTGGCCAAGGTCACTGGCAGAGAGAGGCCCCACAGAGGCAGAGCTGGGAGCCAACTTTTCAGGTGTCCTGGCAGCTCCCATCCCCCGTAGGAATTATCAGAGGACTACGAAGAGTCTAGAATGTCTTGAGTAGGGGGCCCAGCAGTCAACAAGCAAGAAGCAATGAGAGAATTATAAATACCCGGAGAAGGAGAGGACTGGCCACCGAGCTGGGCTGAGGAGGGGACGTGATAGAAAGTCACGAGGCCCTGGCACAGGTTTCTCAGACCTGGCCTGGCAGTCCCGGCCTCCTCCCTGCTCACCGGCTCACCCTGTGCCCAGATTTCCTTGCAGGGGTCTCTGTCACCAGCGAGCTTCTGGATCTCATGAGCCTCCGTTACAGCGACAGCACCGGCAGGGTCAGCTTCCCCAGCCTGGTCTGCTTCCTGATACGGCTCGAAGCCATGGCCAGTAAGTGTCACCTGGGAGCCACCCTGGAGGCCTTCACAGTGACCAGAGAACACAGGAGAGGACCAGGAGTGGGCTCAGGCCCCAGGCCTGGGCAAGGCCTCTGTAATGGGTGGGCTGGAGTCCTGCCTAGGAGCCCTTGTCCCAAGGGACAGAGCCAGTGTGATGGTGTAGTTGGCGGGTGTCCCCCCCCTCCCCCCTGCAGCCTTCTCTCCCCAGGACATCCCCCCCCAACGCCAGTCCCAGATCACTCACCACCCTCCTCGGCACCTTTTTCTGGTTAAATCACCGTGGCCCCTCTCCAAACTCTGTTTACGGTTTAAAGCTGCTCCTTAGTCATGCAGCAGATAATTTGGCCTCTGCTAGAAGGACTGCAAGGAGGTGGGGGCAGGTCTCCCCTAAGGCCTCAGAAATCCAACCATGGAGGCCAGAGGTTTTGACACGTTTAGCAGCATGCCCCTTTGTTCTAAATGACATCTCACGTGAAACCCCGAGCCATAATATCCCTCCAAATGGAGCTGCTGTGGTTGAGGTAGGAGCAGGATCTGGCCTCCACTCTCATCCTGGCACCACCCTTGCAACGTGGCACCAACCCCCACAGCTCTGGACCCCACAGCTCTGCGCTACGCATTAGTAAGGTGGAGAGAACAGAGCCCTGGGAGGATAAAAGAGAAGCCAGGGGCATAACCCTTGCTCCAGAGAATTTGCAGGTTGACAAGGAAGGTGCCCCTGAAATACTCTCTCTTTTTTTTTTTTAGTATATGGAGCTTCCCAGGCTAGGGGTTGAATTGGAGGTGCAGCTGGTGGCCTACGTCACAGCCACACAGGATCTGAGCCTCATCTACAACCTACACCACAGCTCACAGCAACGCTGGATCCCTGACTCACTGAGCAAGGCCAGGGATCAAACCTGCATCTTCATGGATACTAGTCAGATGTGTTTCTGCCGAGCCACGATGGGAACTCCCTGAAATACTTCCTATGACAAACCCACACCTCCCCATGGCCAAGTATGGAGGGTACAAAGTGCAAGGAAGCTGGAAGGAGTGGGAGATGGGAGGCAGAGCAGCCAGAGGGCTGTTTCAAGAGATGAGCCCTGAGCTGACCCTTGGGGGTGAGTTGGTCTGGAAGGAGAAGACGGGAGGTTGAGCGCCCTCAGGGGCTTCCTCAGAGAATCCTCACACTGGTTTTACTCTCACGTGGGCCCAGGCCTGTCCTGATTCCTCTCCTCCTCTTTACCCTAGAAGCTTTCCAGAATCTCTCCCAGGATGGAAAAGGACTCTACCTGACAAAAATGGAGGTGAGCTACCTTCCCTCCCAGAGACAGGGCCCAGCCCCAGGCCAGCTCTCCTCATCTGATTCCAGGGGGCCTTTCTCTCCCTGAGCCTATTGATCAGTCTGTGAAAGGCCAGCCAAGCTGCTGGCCCCCTGCCTCCAATTACTGCCTTTATATATTGCTGACTGCCAAGGCTGCTTTAGGATCTTGGCAGACAGATTTTATTTTTTTCCAATAGCTTAATAAAGCAGAGGATTAGGTGGGAGTCATAAATCCAAGAGAGAACTAAGGAACACCTGCGGAGCTCACTGTGCATTAAACTTACTTCCAGTGAGTTTCAGAAAGAGCCTCCTGGCCCAGCCAAGTGGTCAACCCCAGCTGTCCCTCAGGGAACAGTAGAAGAAATGCTATAACAGGGAGACGAGACCTCCTGCTTCAGCTGGAATTAGCTGGAAAAGGTTCACGAGACTAGTCAGAGATCTTTCAAGGGAAGAGGTGACCATTTGCCCTTCCATGTATTAAGCTAACAAGTTTAAAGACTGATTCTAATGACGATGCTTATTTCTCAGTGGATGAACCTGGTGATGTACAACTGAAGCAAGCAGTAGAACAGACCCCAGAGCCCAGGTAAGGCATGGCAACTTTAGAATCATTTCATCCCAGCGACACAATGCGTCTTTCCCTGCACTGCACACATGACTCTCTCCCAGGGGGCAACCCCTCACCCCCCGCAGAGATTACAGAGCCCTTAAACCTGTATGAACTAAGGTTTAGCTGCTTGGCCCATGAGTTTCAAGGCCAATGCTGCAGATTTCGTCCAAGCATGTAGACCAGTAGGCATTCATGAAAGAGCGTCTGGAAGTTATAAGTGAGAGATTTAGAATTCTTATTTCAAATTTGTTTTTACTGAGATACAATCAACATTTAATATTGTATCCATTGTGGGCCTACAAGATAATGATTTGATATATGTCTATATTGTGAAATGATTACCCGATAAGTTTGGTTAAATCTGTCATCTCACATAGTTATAAGTTATTTTCTTTGTGATAAGAACTTTTATAACTGACTCTTTTAGCAACTTTCAAATATACAACAGTATTGCTAACTATAGGCACCCTGCTGTATGTTATAGCCCCAAAACTTAAGTATCTCATAACTGGAAGTTTGCACCTTTTGACCGCCTTCCACTCATTTTCACCAACTCCCTCACTCCCTACCTATGGCTACCCCAACTCTGTTCTCAATAACTACGAGTGCACTTTTTTATTAGATTATTAGATTTTTTTATTAGATTCCGCATGTAAGTGAAATCACGCAGTGTTTGTCTTTCTCTGACGTATTTCACTTAGGATAATGCCTTCGAGTTTCATCCATGTTGTCACAAATGGCAAGACTTTCTTCTTTTTTATGGCTGAATAATAATATTTGGTTATATATGTATACACACACATGAGCGCGTGCACACACGCACACACGTATACCACATTTTCTTTATCCATTCATCCACTGATGGAGACTTATGTCGTTTCCATGTCTTGGCTATTGTAAATAATGCTGCAATGAACATGAGGATGCCTATATCTTTTCAAGTTAGTGTTTTTGTTTTCTTTGGATAAATACCCAGAAGTAGAATTATCGAATCATATTGTAGTTCTATTATTAATGTTTTTCAGTTTAGTGACTGTTTATTAATTGTTCCTATATGGGAGGTACTGTGCTGGATTCCAGGGATACAAAGATAAATAAAATTCACATGGTTTCTGCTTACTACCTAGTGGAAGAGGCAGTCTCATAAATAGGAAACTACATTCTAATATACCGGGTGCGACAAAAGAGGCTTGGGAGCGATATGGACCCTAAGGGGGTGCTTCAGATTGAGTTCAGCTCTGGACCTGGTGATGAGCTTGTGGGACACCCCTGTGGACAGCTGGACATATAGGTCTTCAGGGAAATCAAACGTGGTCCTTGCCCTGGAGCGCCTTGCTGTGAAGTGAAAGAGACAGAGATGTAAACAGTAGATCAGTCACAAAGCTGTGTAGCAAAGGCTAACACAGAGGTTCCCACAAAGATGATGCTATGACTCACTTGGCCTGGAAGTTGTGATGTGTCTCTAGGAGACAGCATAGGAGCTGAGCCTGCAGTGATTCTGAGAGGCCGTCATGTCTTGTGGGCTGTTGACGAGCCCGTCATTCACATGGATACGTTAGATGGCCTGAGTGAGGCTTCAAGGCAGAAAGACATCACCAGCTGGGCAGTCAGTGGGCGATGTGCAGGCAGCTGGTCATGGGAGGCCCTCTTCTGAGGGCAAGACGCACAGCTCACAGTCTTTCTGGACACACGTGAAAGGTGACGTGCTGTGCTCACTCCAGTGGGGTGTGTCCGATGCCCCTCGGGGTTGGTTCAGCTTCCTGTGGAGGGTGGCCGCTCAGAGCCTATTGCTAACTTTTTAACCTCCATACAGTTCTCCACAGTGACTGCACCAATTTACATTCCCACCAGCACTAGACAGTGTTGCCCTTTCTCCGTATCATCCACATTTCTCCTTTTGATAATAGTGATTCTAACAGGTGTGAGACAAAACCTCATTGTGGTTTTGATTTGCATTTCCCTGATGATTAGTGATGCTCGAGCTGCACCCGAGGCATATGGAGGTTCCCAGGCTAGGGGTCTAATCGGAGCTGTAGCCACCGGCCTATGCCAGGGCCACAGCAATACCAAATCCAAGCCGCATCTGCAACCTACATCACAGCTCACGGCAATGCAGGATCCTTAATCCACTGAGCAAAGTGAGGGATTGAACCCACAACCTCATGGTTCCTAGTCGGATTCGTTTCCACTGCACCACAGCGGGAACTCCCGAGCATGTTTTCTTGTACCTGTTGGCTATTTGTATGTCTTCTCTGAAAAAGTGTCTATTCAGATCCTCTGCCCATCTTCTTTTTTTTTTTTTTTTTTTATTTTCCCACTGTACAGCAAGGGGGTCAGGTTATCCTTACATGTATACATTACAATTACAGTTTTTCCCCCACCCTTTCTTCTGTTGCAACATGAGTATCTAGACATAGTTCTCAATGCTATTCAGCAGGATCTCTTTGTAAATCTATTCTAAGTTGTGTCTGATAAGCCCAAGTTCCCGATCCCTCCCACTCCCTCCCCCTCCCATCAGGCAACCACAAGTCTCTTCTCCAAGTCCATGATTTTCTTTTCTGAGGAGATGTTCATTTGTGCTGGATATTAGATTCCAGTTATAAGTGATATCATATGGTATTTGTCTTTGTCTTTCTGGCTCATTTCACTCAGGATGAGATTCTCTAGTTCCATCCATGTTGCTGCAAATGGCATTATGTCATCCTTTTTTATGGCTGAGTAGTATTCCATTGTGTATATATACCACATCTTCCGAATCCAATCATCTGTCGATGGACATTTGGATTGTTTCCATGCCTCTGCCCATTTTCAAATCAGATTGGGTTTTTTCTATTGAGTCATATGAGTTCTTTATCATCTTTATCAGATACTTGATTTTCAGATATTTTTCTCCCACTCAGTAGGTTGCCTTTTTACTTTGTTAATAATTTCCTTTACCTGTGCAGAAGCTTTTTAGTTTGATATAGTCTCACTTGTTTATTTTTGCTTTTGTTGCTTTTGCTTTCGATGTAGAATACCCCCAAAAAAATCTTCGGCAAGACCAATGTCAAGGAGCTTACCCGCTATGTGTTCTTCTAAGAGTTTTATAATTTCAGGTCTTACGTTCAAGTCTTTCATCCATTTTGCATTTGTGTATGGTGTGGAATCGTGGTTCAGTTTAATTCTAAAATTCTTCATTGAAGTTCCAAAAGGGAAAGGCAAGCACTGATTACAGGGGAGGCTAATATGCAGAGCAATAGAAACCGTCAGACCTCGGGAAGATAAGAGTTGGGTTGAGCTCAGATCCACCACCTCCACTCATGCCTGGCTCATGCCTTGCTTTGAAGAATCCAAGTCAGGAGGATGAAGTTCTGCCTCTAACTGCGCAAACCCACTTTCATCTGTAACCATCTCGTGATGCTAAAGGGACTATTTCTCTGAGGATGTTCTAATCTCATTACCTCTCACTTTCACAGGTGCCTGATGGAATGAATTCTTTCCCCTCTCTTCTGGAGTCTTCCAATTCCCATTGACACACATTTATCTTTTAAATTTCTGCCATCTCATAGTTCCTTCCAACTCCATCTCTCTCCTCCCTTTACAGCTAAACTTCATCTAAGACCTAACTGTCTGCATGTCCTCACTTCCTGCTTTCTCTTCAAACTCGGATTTCTCAGATGTCATCTTTCTCCCTGTCTTTTGCATTGGCCCCCTATCTGATTTTCCCATATCCACCCATGTTCCTTAAATTGATTTCATACAAAGTACACTTTAAAAATTTCAAATCCAGGAGTTTCTGTCACAGCGCAGTGGAAACGAATCCAACTAGGAACCATGAGGTTATGGGTTCGATCCCTGGCCTTGCTCAGTGGGTTAAGGATCCGGCATTGCCATGAGCTCTGTTGTGGGTCACAGACATGGCTCAGATCTGGCATTGCTGTGACTGTGGTGTAGGCCAGCAGCTGTAGCTCTGATTAGACCCCCTAGCCTGGGATGCAGCCCTAAAAAGCAAAAAAAAAAAAAAAAAAAAAAAAAAATCAAATCCAACCATTGTACTCCCCAGGTTAAAACCCTTCAATGCCTTGCTGTTGATACCCAGGAAAAGTCTAAAGTCATGAACAGGATCTGCATGATCGGCCCCTGTCCACCTGTCCTACGACACCTTGGGTCCCTCCCCCTTCCTGACCTCTACTCCCACCCCACCACCATTACCTTTATTTCCTTCCATGTTCTGTTCTTTTTCCAACCTCATCCTTCGTCCTTACTGTCTGCTCAGCTCTGGGTTAGTTACCTAATTTTTGATCCTTCAGGTCTTGGCCCTAGTTTCCCATATTACTTATCCATGTAAACCACTTCCCCAGTCAGGGCATTCAAAACACTTTTTTGTTGCTGTTGCCCACTCCTTCCTTTTTTTAAAGCCCTGTTGAGAAATAATTCACATAGCTTACCTTTTACCCATTTAAAATATACAGTTCAATGGTTTTCAGTATAGTCGCAGAGCTTTGCAACTGTCACCCCAATATAATTTTAGAACATTTTTTATCATCACGAAAAGAAACCCCATGCCCATTAGCAGTCACTTCCTATTTTCGTCCATCCCTCTAGTCCTAGGCAACCACTAATCTACTTTCTGAATCTACAGATTTGCCATTTCTGGACATTTTATATCATTGGAATCATGTAACTACATGGTCTTTTGTGACTGACTTCTTACATGTAGCATAGTATTTTCAAGGTTCATCCAGTTGGTAGCATGTATCAGTACTTCATTCCTTTTTAGTGCCAAGTAATATTCCATTTTGTAGATATACCATCTTTTATTCACCTTTAGTTGATGGACATTTAAGCAGCTTCTACTTTTTGACTATTGTGGATAATCCTGCTGTGAATGTTTGTGTACAAGTTTTTCCATGGATGTATGTTTTCACTGCATTTCATCTGTATACTTAGGAGTAGACTTGCTGGATCATATGGTAACTAGATGTATAACATTTTGAGCATCTGCCAAACTGCTTTCCAAAGCAGCTGCACCATTTTACATTCTTACTAGCAGTGAACGAGAGGTTCAATTTCTCCACATCATTGCCAACACTTTTTTTTTAATTGAAGTATAGTTGATTTACAATATCGTGTTATTTTCAGGTATACAGCATAGTAAGTCAGTATTTTTGAAGATTATATTCCCTTTTAGGTGATTATTCTAAGATAATAGTACCATTCCTTGTGCTGAATAGTGTATCTTTGTTGCTCATCTCTTCTATATATGGTAGTTTGTACCTGTTAATCCCACACTCCTAATTTGTCCCTTCCTACTTCCTCTTCCCTTTGCAAACCAATAAGTTTGTTTTCTATGTCCCTGAGTCTATTTCTGTTTTTCATATGCTTTCATTTGTATTATTTTTTAGATTCCACATATGTGATATATAGAGTATTTGTCTTTCTCTGACATAATTTCATTAAGCATAATATTCTCTAGGTCCATCCACATTGCTGCAAATAGGAATATTTTATTCTTTTTTATGGCTAAGTATGTATTGTATTTTTATGGCTAAGTATATATCACATCTTCTTAAGCCAATCATCTGTTGATGAGTGCTGGGTTGCTCCCACGTCTTGGCTACTGTCAATAGTGCTGCTATGAAAATTGGGGTGCATTATCTTTTTGAATTAGAGAATTTTCATTTTTTCTAGCTATATACCCAGGAGTGGAATTCCTAAAACATATGGAAGGTCTATTTTTATTTTTTTGAGGAACATAAATACTGTTCTGCACAGTATTGGCTGCACCAACTTACATTCTCACCAGCAGTGTACCAGGGTTCCCTTTTCTTCACACTTTCTCCAAGATTTGTTATTTGTAGACTTTTTGATGACAGCTGTTCTGACAGATGTGAAGGGATACCTAACTGGTTTTAATTTGCATTTCTCTAATAATTAGCAATGTTGAGCATCTTTTTATGTGCCTGTAGGCCATCTGTATGTCTTGTTTTGGCAAATGTCTAAGTCTTCTGCCCATTTTTATTGGATTGGGTTTTTTTTTTTACATTGAGTTTATGAGTTGTTTGTATGTTTTGAACAAAGCCCTTGTAGGTTACATCATTTGCAAATATTTTCTCTCTTTCCATAAGTTGTCTTTTCATTGTGTTGATAGTTTTCTTTGCTGTGCAAAAGTGTTTATTTTTGCTTTTATTTCTTTTGCCTTAGGAGACTGATCCAAGAAAATATTGCTATGATTCCTGTCAAAGAGTGTTCTGAGTATGGTCTCTTGTCAGAGTCGTTTATGGTTTCAGGTCTTGCATTTGGTTCTTTAAACCAATTTGAATTTAGTTTTTTTGTATAATGTGAGGGAATGTTTAAATCTCATGATTTTATGTAAGGCTGTCCAGTTTTCCCAACACTACTTATTTTAAGAGTCTGTCTTTTCTTAATTGTATATTCTTGATTCCTCTATCATAGGTTAATTGACTGTAGATAGGCTGGTTTATTTCTGGGCTCTCTATTCTGTTCCATTGATCTGTATGTCTGTTTTTGTGCCAGGACCACAGTTTTGATTACTGTAGCTTTGTAGCATTGTCTAAAGCCTGGAAGGGTTATACCTCCAGCTTTGTTCTTTTTTCCTCAGGATTGCTTTGACAATGTGGGCTTTTTTGTGGTTCTGTATACATTTTAGGATTATGTGTTCTACTTCTGTGAAAAATGTTCTGGGTAGTTTGATAGGGATTGCATTAAATCTGTATATTACTAGCGACCCACCCCCAGATCCTTTGTAAGTCTCAGCCACGTCGTTTGGAAAATGGAAGAACTGGAGAACACCCCATGCCTTTCCAGCCCTGGGAGTCACTGTCTCTCCAGTGAACCCCTTTCTTGTATCAATAAACACAACAGAGGCTGCTGAAAAAAAAAATCTGTACATTACTTTGGGTGGTATGGTCATTTTAATAATAGTAATTCTTACAGTCTAAGAGCACCATTTCTCAGAATCATCTTTAAGTGCCTTCATCTCACCAACACTTTTCATTGTCTTTTTTATTATAGCCATCCTAGAGGGTATGAAGTGATATCTCATTGCGGGGTTTGTTTTTTGTGGGGGGGGGGGTTGCTTTTTTACGGCTGCACATACATGTGGCATCTGGAAGTTCCTAGGCTAGGGGTCAAATTGGAGCTGCAGCTGGCCAGCCACAGCCACAGTCATAGCAACATAGGGTCTGAGCCACATCTGTGACCTAAGCCACAGCTCATGCAATGCCAGATCCTTATCCCACTGAGCAAGGCCAAGGACTGAACCTGCATCTTTACAGATACTTTGGGTTCATAACCCACTGAGCCACAACGGGAACTCCCTCATTGTGCTTTTGATTGTAGATCCCTGATAGCTTGTGCTGTTGAGTATCTCTTTGTTGTTTATTGGCCATTTGTCTGTCTTCTTTGGAGAAATGACTATTCACATCTTTTGTCAGTTTTCTAAATTGGGTTATTTATCATTTTGTTATTGAGTTGTAAGTGTTCTTTATCTATGTATTCTAGTCACAAGACCCTTATCACATATGTGACTTGCAAAATTTTTCTCCCGTTCTGTTAGGTTGTCTTTTAAGTTTCTTGATGATATTATTTTCAGATTTTCTAATTTTGATAAAGTCCAATGGATCTGCTTTTCTTTTGTCACTTACACTTTTGGAATGGTATCTAAGAGATCATTGCATCATCCGAGATCAGGAATATATACTCCTATGTTTTTCTCCTAAGAATTTTGTAGTTTAGTTTTTACATTTAGATCTTTGATCCATTTTATGGTAATTTTTGTATACAGTGGGATATTATTGATCTAAACTCATTCTTTTGCCCAGCACCATTATTTTATTTTTTATTAATGATTTTTATTTTTTCCATTACACTTGGTTTACAGTATTCTGTCAATTTCTACTGAACAGCAAAGTGACACAGTCGCACATATATATATATATATATATATATATATATATATATATATACATTCTTTTTCTCACATTATCCTCCATCATGTTCCATCATAAGTGACTAGATATAGTTCCCTGTGCTATACAGCAGGATCTCATGGCTTATCTACTCCAACTGCAATAGTTTGCATCTATTAACCCCAGTCTCCCAGTCTGTCCCATTCCTTCCCCCTCGCCTTTGGCAACCACAAGTCTGTTCTCCAAGTCCAGGAGTTTGTTTCTTTTCTGTGGAAAGGTTCATTTGTGCCATATATTAGATTCTAGATATAAGTGATATAATATGGTATTTGTCTTTCTCTTCCTGACTGATTTCATTTAGTATGAGAGTCTCTAGTTCCATCCATGTTGCTGCAAATGGCATTATTTTGTTCTTTTTATGGCTGAGAGGTATTCAGCTTCTTAATCCATTCATCTGCCATTGGACATTTAATTTGTTTCCATGTCTTGGCTATTGTGAATAGTGCTACAGTGAACATACAGGTGCATGTATCTTTTTCAAGGATATATGGATATATGCCCAAGAGTGGGATTGCTGGGTCATATGGTAGTTCTATATTTAGTTTTCTGAGGTACCTCCATACCATTTTCCATAGTGGTTGTACCAATTTACATTCCCACCAACAGTGAAGGAGGGTACACTTTTCTCCACATGCTTTCCAGGATTTATTTGTTGACTTGTTACTGATGGCCATTCTGACAGGTGTGAGGTGGTGCCTCAGAGTAGTTTTGATTTGCACCAGCACATTTATTGAGGAGACTATTATTTGCCCTGTTTTATTGTCTTGTCACCCTTTCAAAAAACCAATTTATCATAACATAAGGATTTATTCCCGAACTTTCAATTCTAATCCATTGATCTAAATGTCTGTCCTTATGACAGTACCACACTCTGTTGATTACTGTGGTCTTATAGTATGTTTGAAATCAGGAAGCATGAGTCTTCCAATTTGATTTTGATTTTCTTTTTCAATATTACTTTGGCGATTCTGTGTTCCTTCCTAAAACATTTGAGTTTTAGGGTCAGCCTGACAGATTTTGCAGAAAATAAAAGCAGCTGGGATTTTTATGGCAATCATATAAATCTGTAGATCAATTTGGGGAGTACTGCCATCTTCACAGTATGTTTTCTGATCCATGAACTTGAAATGTCTCTCCATTACTTTTGGATCGTCTTTAATTTCTTTCAACATTTTATGGTTTCCAGTGTAGAAGTCATACACTTCTTTTGTTAAATTTATTCCTAGGGGGTTCCCATCATGGCTCAGTGGTAATGAACCCAACTAGGATCCATGAGGATGCAGGTTCAATCCCTGGTCTGGCTCAGTGGGTTAAGGATCAGGCATTGCCGTGAGCTGTGGTATAGGTCACAGACATGGCTCAGATCCTGCATTGCTGTGGCTGTGGTGTAGGCCAGCAGCTGTAGCTTTGATTTGACCCCTAGCCTGGGAACTTCCATATGCCATGGGTGTGGCCTTACAAAGCAAAAAAAAAAAAAAGTATTCCTAAGCATTTTGCTCAATTTGATGTTATTATACATAACTTCATTTTTAAATCATTCATTGCTAATACACAGAAATAAAATTGATTTTTGTATATTTTTCCACCTTTCTGAGTTTATTTCTTAGTTCTAATAGTTTTTTAGGGAATTTCTGAAAACAGCTAGCTTTATTTCCTCCATTCCACTCTGGATGACTTTTACATTTTTTTTTTTCCCCTTGTCTGATTGTCCTGGCTAGAACTTCCCACACTGAGCAGAGGTGGAGAAAGCAAACATTCTTGTGTTCTTGATCTTTGGAGAAAACACCCTTTCACTGATAAGTGTGATGTTAGCTGTGGGGTTTTGTAAACACCATTTGTCAAGTTGAGAAAGTTCCCCTCCATCTGTAGTTTGCTGAATCAACACACTTTTAATTACTTACTTGATCTCTGTATTTCCCACTACACTGGAAGCCTAGGTGTGCCTTATTGGTTCTATCTCCTTAGCATGTAGAGAAACCACTCAGTAATGATCTGCGAAATGACTGAGGTTTGTGTCTTCCTTTGTTCTGTTCTCAGGTTTGTGTCTCCCTTTGTTCTGTTCTCATCCCAACTTTTATAAATGTCATCTTAAACTCATGTCTTCTGCTATTTCAGCTATTTCTATTTTCTTCCCCATTGGAGTTACTGGAGAGCCGATAGTTAACCTTATCTTGTTATCACCTCCAATCCATCACGATCTATATTCTTTTATAAAGGCTATTGTCTATTGAGCCTCTCACCCTTTTGAAATCTGCTTTCCTGAGTCCCAGAAACATTTCCACTCTGGCCAGCAATCCCTTCCTTTGCTATTTCAGAGTGACTTTCTCCCAGGATTCCCACCCCTCTCAGGCTCACTTTGGCCAGCACTAGTCCAGAGGGAAATGCCCTCTCCTGGCTCATTTGGTCCTCTGAGCAGGGAAGCAGTTGCTGGAAAAAGTGAAGGCCTAGTCGGATGAGCTATGACTGGGGTAGCTGAAGTCTGCTTCCATGCTGGGCTGCTCCCTACAAACTGTGTAGAGAAGCTTCTACCTGCCCTTAGACTCAAGAGCCAAGCTGAGGTTACTGCCACTGTAAGAACACTTCTGTTCCTCTCGCTCTCCTCTTCAACCCATCTGCCCCCCTCTGACTGAGTAACTTAGGGTGTCACCATGTGCAATCAGACATCTCCTCTCCCCCCAATCCCCATCATACCTGTTTTGTTTTGAATAAAGCATGCACCTCCATTGTCACCCTGGCGGCAATGTTTATGTTAAAATCATTCAAAGCTATCAAGTTCTGACTTTAAAGGATGCTAAAACTCAGTGCTGTGGTCCATGGTCCTTGGACATTTGAAGCTGTGTCGATCTTAACTGATTTTAGAGTCTAGAGGTTTGGAGCCCTGCAAGTCACACCCCGAGCCCTGCAAGTCACACCCCGCTGACAGTCTCTGGCTCACGTCATCTGCACTCACGTGGCTCTACTGTCAACATGGCAGTAAAGGGCCTTATTCCAACACAGTTGACACTGAGAACAATTTCCTACCACGCAGATATAATGTGTCTTAAGGAACGGGCCACCTCCTCCTCCTCTGCATGAGGGAGAAATATGGGCAGCCATGGCCCTGATCCTGCTGATTTACCAACAGCAGTTTTCACAAGAGAAGATCTGCTTCTACCCTAATAAATCCATCTCTCCAGCCTTCAGATGGAGGAAATTCTTTCTGAGAATTGGGAGTCTGGGTTTGCCTCCAGTGATAAGAACACTCCCCACCTCCTTTGGCAAACACACCCCAGGCACCCTTCACACCTAGGGTGTCTGGCTTTCCAGAGCTGGCTTTTAAAGAAAAACGTACCCAGCCGGGACAATAACGTGAATCCTCCAAAGGCATAAACCAAGAAGGAGAAAGACTTGAAATCCAAGAAACAGGAGGCCCAGCCTAGATCCTTCACTAGCAAGGACAAATCCAACGCCCAGGGCTGTGTCGCCCCCACAAGAGCGAGAGAAGCCCAGTGGGGAGCAGGAAGAGCCACCTTTGGGGGAAAGAAAGGAACCAGTAGTTCTTTCTTATCAACTAATCATGGAAAAAAAGTGTTCTTAAGGATTTTGAAATTCTGCTGGAGGGTTTTGGAAGAATTATTAGGATAATGACATGGACTAAGCAGATTTTTTAAAATGAGGTAATTATTAACTCCTGGATGAACAAAGAATTCTCAAAGAAAGGAAATGTGAGCCTAGAGGAGTTCTTCAGTCTGCAGTGAACTGTACATATGTAGTTGTAATAAAATAAAGATTGAATATTGATTTCACAAAAATGTGACATAAATATGTTAGAGGACAGAGAGAGGGAGAGAAGACACAGGGTTGGAAGCCCCCAGCCTGTCTTCCATCCTGAGACGTCAATAGGCATTTAAAATGGGTAAGTCAGAGGGTAACCGTCTAAGCATGTTACTTAGAAATGAGATAAGCATCAGAAGAAAGCATTGGAAGAGGGAAAGTCTGGATAGGAACAGGGCTGGGGACTGCTGTTTTCTCTCCATGCCTTGTAATACTATTTGATTTTTAAATGATGGACCTTGGGCTGGGATGTCATGAAAAATAATTAAGCAAACTAGCAAATAATCTGAGAGATAAGAGTTTAAGACCCAAGAGAAGGAGTTCCTGTTATGGCTCAGAGAGTTAAGAACCCGACATAGTCTCTGTGAGGATTCGGGTTCGATCCCTGGCCTCACTCACTGAATTAAGGATTTGGCATTGCCTTGAGCTGCAGTATATAGCTAGGATCACATGTGACAATGGCTGAGGCTGTGGCATAGGCTACAGCTGAGGCTCTGATTTGACCCCTGGCCTGGGAGCTTCCATATGCTGCAGGTGCAGCCCTAAAAAAAATAAAAATAAAAAGACTCAAGAGAAGAAGAGGGAAATAGAAGTAGAGTTGAGATTACTTCTTTATCATGTGGGCAGAAAAGGTGGTTGGTTGTAGTTTTAGAAAAAAAAAAAAGTGTATGCAAGAATGTCACTTTCATCCTAGAGACAAGGCCTTAAGAAAAGCTACTCCTCTTTGGGATCCACAGCCAGCAGACCACAGCTCAGCTGGACCAAAGGACAGAGCGGTTGTTGTTCTAGCTGCCCCTGTTCTCAGCCCTTCCAACCTGTCCAGGTTCGAAGGCACCTCCACTCCCCAGCCTTCCCTCCGGTTGTAGGCTCTCAGGTGCTAGAGGGATTGTGGTTTGCACACAGGGCAGAGCAGGTGGGTAGGGTATCTTCAGGGAATTTAGAAGAATGAGTGGAGACATTTCCAGCCTTTGGAGGCAGGGGTGTGATGGAGCTGGTCCAGCCTTGCCAGCAGGTGGTACACTACTCCCTCTGTTGTCTGAAGGTTCTGAGTAGCATCTGTGGGACTGGGGCCTGGCTTCTGTGGTCACTCAAAGGAAGAAAAAGCTTCCTTCCTTATCCTGGGCCTTCTGCCTTTGAGCATCTGTGTCTTTCTCTAGGACAAGTCCCAAGAATCTGGCTCCTGTTCCAGTGGGCTGTGCTGCTCCCATGGGTGTGCTATGTCAAAGCCTGCCCTGCCTGGAACATAGTCAAAGCCACCTTTGAGGAACCTGGGCTGGGTCCTCGGCCGGGTCAAGCTCTGGTGAACCTGAGGTCACCAAACAAGTCATCTGAACACTTTGGGACACCAGCCTGGAATCCCTGGAGAATGAAGCCAGAGATGTTCCCTTGTGGGGAATCAGGAGAGAGGCTGCATCTCAGACCCCTCCCATTAGGCCACCCCATTTCTTGGAAAAGCCAGAAGGAACCAGCCTGCCCACCCACAGGGCGCTGTGCGTGACACAGGAGCAGTCCGTCTGGCATTTGCAGAATTAATCATACCCTCCACTGTCTGAATCCCAACTGTTTCACAGCCAAATGGCAAAATAAAACATGGTTCTCAGAAAGGTCTTCCACTCTGTGACAAATAGGATCTTAGTTCAGGATGAAAAATACCTTTGGGGGAGGGGAAATCCAGCCAACAGGGCAGGCACTTCCCTCTCTCCTGACCCAGAAAGTGGTCATCAGAGGTTCCCCAAAGGACCATGACCCCCTAGAGTTCAGAAGAGGTTCCAGGGAGTGAGCAGGCCAGACCCCACTCAAGGGAACTTGAGTACTCATTCCTGGAAGTGTCACTCCAGTGGGGAATCCTTGCAAAGTGTGTGTGTGTGTGTGTGTGTGTGTGTGTGTGTGTGTGCGCGCGCATGTGTGTGCATGCGTGTGCATGTGCGCGTGTGCGTGTGTGTGTGTGTAGAGAATGAGAAGGGAGGAACCATCAGAAGGCGGATGGTGTGGGCAGGTAGGGGGCAGATAAATGAGGCGTGGCAGGGAGCAATACAGACAAACAAGAGGGGAGAGACAGGCCAAGACAGAAACCAGGAGATGAAAACAGAAGGAGGAAGGGAGTTTCCTTGTGGCACAACAGGTTAAGGATTCAGTGTTGTCCCTGCAGCAGCTTGGGTTGCTGCTGTGGTGTGGGTTTGATCCCTGGCCTGGAAACTCCCATGTGCCACAGGCACAGCCAAAAAGAAAAAAGAAAAAGAAGACTGGGGTTTTATGGACATTAATGGGAGTGATGGCCATAGAGCCCAAGCGTTTGAAATCCTTGGCCAGTGGAAATATTGACTTGCCCGGCACCAATCAGGGGTGTAGCTCTCAAACCTCACTGTGCTTAAAGATCACCTGGGGCAACTTTTCTAAAAATCTTCAGAAATTCTGATCCAGAAAGTCTGATGCTAGCTAGGTCTGGGAATCCTTTTTTTTTTTTTTTAAGTTCACAAGTGATGCCTGTGGTCCTTGGGTGACCTTTCAAGAACTGCTGCATTTACAGCTCCACTGAATGGTGGAGATGCTCTGAGCTGCAGCAGCCAGGGTGGCTGTGAAATGCCTGAAGTGTTCAAGCTTAAAGTCTGCTCTGGTCAGAGCCCTCCGCCTCCCTCCCACCCCCCACCTCGGCCCCACGCTGCTGCCTGGGATAATTCAGATCCCTTCCCATCACCTCTCCACTCGCTGCTCCCCTCCTCCCAGCTCCCAAAGAACTGATGTCCTAGTTGATTTTTACCTCTAAACAAGCTAATTAAGCAATAATCCTAGAAGAATCCATCACTCTGACAAGGTTGTTGATTAACCATCCCCCAGCCGAGCCAAAAGTGCTTAATATCCCAGCAGAGCAGTGGGTAATGAGTACAGCAGCGGCCCTGGGCTGCCGCAGAGCAGGTGATGTCTGAATCTGAGAAGCCTGACGCAGGATGGGCAGTTGGGTCGACTCTGCAGCCTGGTGGAGGACAGTGCAGAGGAGGGAGGCTTGAGGCTGCACAGGCTGGGGCACCCCTAGCCGGATTCTGGACCATTCTTTCTGAGACCACTGAATGTCCCCAAAGAGGGTTTCTAAGATTACGAACAACTCTGGACCACGGGAGAAGGGCCATGGGAAAGGGGCTGGGCACGAAGATATAATTTTCCAACTTTACAGCTGTGTCAACTATATAGCTGCCGGAGTAAGAAAAGAGACAGGCAAAATGATAAAATGGCTGCCTTTCAGACATCAAGTTCAAGTCCAGACTGATATATCTTTCTTTTTTTCCCCCCACACTTAGACTCTCATTTCAAACACTCCTCGGTTCCCTTAAAAGATTTACTTTCTTCAGTGCTCAGTAAAAATCTCTTTGACCAAGCAGACTATGGTTAAAAACACTGCCCCCTGGTGGTCACAGCTTTGAAGCATCCACCTTCCAAAGGTTCCTTCCCATTTCAGTATCGTGTGAGCTCCAGCCAGCCTGGCCAGAGCTTGCGTCTGAGCTGCCCTATCTGTGGAATGGTCCCATCATCTGTCTGATTCTGTCTGAATTCTCATCTTATTTCTGCCCTTTTTGTTCATTAAAAATGGATGACATTGGTATATATTCTTGACCAAGAGGAAGGAAACTGAGCCCCAGCTGCACACTCTGATGGATCACTGACATGCTATGTCATCTTACGTCTCTAAGAGTTTCCAAATCTGTCCAGACACAAAGAAATGAAAATGACAAATAGTCAGTGCTCAGTAGCGCTAAGAGAATGGTGGACTAGGCATGTGTAATGTAAAGACGGGGAGCACAGTGGAGTGGTCAGAGCACTGGGCAAGGCCTCTGGAGTCTCCAGTTCAAGTCCTGTTTCTGCCTCCATCCAGCCCTCTCTTTCTGGGCTTCCTTCTTTAAAATGGAAGGGCTGAACCTAAAAATCTCTAAGGTCCCTTCCACGGTATACCCTTAGGGAGCCAGATCCTAAGGATTCTAAGCCACTGTCACCATGAAGGGCAGGATTTAGGCAGGAAAAAAAGCCCCTAGCAATGCATTAGCAACAGCTCTTAGTGGGATCCACTCTCTGGGAAATAAGCCGTGCTCTTCTCCCTTAACCTGAGAGTTGCTGCTCCTTTTATGACGTTTTTCAATGATGGAAATTCAAAAGCCCCTTCACTCTGTAATACAGCATAAGGAATATGGTCAATAATATTGTAACAACTTTGAATGGGGACAGATGGTTACTAGACTTATCATGGTGACCGTTTCATACTGTATGCAAATGTCAATTTTGTAGTTCACCTGAAAACAATATATTGCAATTTAAAAAAGAACTATAGGGAGTTCCTGTTGTGGCTCAGTGGTAAAAACCTGACTAGTATCCATGAGGATGCGGTTTGATCCCTGGCCTGGCTCAATTGGTTAAGGATCCGGCATTGCCATGAGCTGCAGTGTAGGTCGCAGGCGCAGCTCAGATCACCCATTTGCCATGACTGCGGTGTAGGCTGGCAGCTACAGCTCCGATTCAGCCCCTAGCCTGGGAACTTCCATGTGTTGCAAGAGGTGTGGCCCTAAAAAGCATAAAAAAATAAATAAATAAATAAATAAATAAATAAATAAATAAATAAGACCTAGATGCATAGAATGAAAAAACAATGCCCCTTCAGTCACCTGGAGTTGGTTATTAGCTTTGACATTGCCCTGCAAAGGCAGAATCCAGGCTGCAGTGCAACCACTGTGGTGAGACAGCGACACCTGGTGGCCATCTCCAGTAATCACAGCCAAGCCCCACTTCTCAGCACCTGCCAAAAAAAGCTCTATCCTCCTCTTGGCTAAGGGCAGTGTTACCCTTCAGTGCGAGTAATGCGGGGCCCTGGGTTGTAATCTCAGTCTTGCTCTTCCTCTCTGTCTGATTCTACTCAGTTTCTTCAAATGCGAGTTTGGCCCTTAAGTCCTTCCCTTCCAGCTGCCTTGTTCTCTGGGCTGCCATGACTCAGGTGTGTAGTCAGGGATCCTAGGTCCATGTGGTGGGCAGGATGTCCCTACTGGGAAGGCACAGCCCAGAGTTTGCCACTGGAACCCTGGGATCCCACGTACGTGATCAAGCACAGTCCTGCCACACACCCACCTCCAAACAGCCTTGAGACAGGACCACACGGCCACACCATGGACCATAGATGTTCCATCCAAGGCCTGCCTCTAACCCAGCTGCCAGCTTCTGAGGTGGGAAAAAGTAACAGAACCAGCCAGAAAGAAGCCACACTGAGCCAGACTCCTACCGGGGAAGGGTGGGAGGACTTTACCTGCTCTTGCCCACTTTGGGTACCAGAATCTTGCCCTATGGGTAGGATCCATAGCGTTTGCGTATCCCTAAAGAACAATGTAGATGGATGCTTTTTAACATACTCCCCTCCCTATACTGACCCCCGACAAGCCACAAAGCATAGAAAGAGGGTTTTGTGCTGAAGCTTCTGAATGCCCGCGCCCCTGGACCCAAGCATTCATGGTATTTTAGCGTGGCTGAGGATGCGGAGGCTGAGCTTTTGAGGTCTTTCCTGAGTCCTACATCATTCTTACCCTAGAAGAACTAGGCTTCCTGCCTCTTGAGCCATGTCCCTTATCACGAATTTCTGGTCTGTATTTATTAGTCTTTCTCAAGCATAATCTTTGAGTGACATCCACAGAAACCATAGTGCTTTCCAGTATGACTGTGTTCACGTCACCATCACTCCTATGACTTCCCCAAACTGTCCCCAAAAAACATCCAGTGGTAGCACCCTGGAACCCCTTGAAGAAGGAAGCCAGGCATTCAGGTTGGGGATGCAATTTCTAGAATTGCCACAGCTTCTGGTACTGTGTGGCAATTTCCCCCTGACTATTAAATCATGTCTGTGAACATACTTTTGGGGGGATGGAGGGCACATGATCTATCTTTTTTATTTTTGTCTTTTCTAGGGTCATACTTGTGGCATATGGCGGTTCCCAGACTAGGGGTCAAATCAGATCTGTAGCTGCCAGCCTACACCACAGCCACAGCAACACAGATCCAAGCTGTGTCTGCAACCTACACCACATCTCATGGCAATGCCGGATCCTTAACCCACTGAGCAAGGCCAGGGATCAAACCTGCTTCCTCATGGATACTAGTTGGGTTCATTAACCGCTGAGCCACAACAGGAACTCCTGAACTATCATTTTAAAATTCCTACTGTATCTTAATCAGGGTTCAGTCAGGAGATGAAAATCATGCTTGCTGTTTGAAGAGGGAAATTTTAATACAAAGAATTGTTAACTAGTGAAAGGTAGTTAACTACTAAAGGGGGCACTGGAGGACTCTGAGAAATACAGGAATAGAAAATGCTTAGAGCAGCTGCTACCTCTAAAGATGAGGGAGGCAACTCAAAGATGGAAGAACTTGGATGAGATTCAGACTACTTTGGAGAGAATGTGGCTGCAGCCCACTGGATGGTGGAAAAGTTCACTGGGGCTCCAGCCCACAGGTGCCCCTGGAGAAAGCACCCCTGGGTGAGACAGCCTAGGTGCTGCTGGCAGTCACGCTATAGGAAGAAAAAAAGCACACTGGAGCCAGGAAGGGGAGCCTGTCCTCTGTAAGTCTTGCAGCGTCCCTCTAGCACCCTCTACTGACGAAGCCCGACATTACACCAGCTGGCAAAAGAGAAACGTTGACAGGGTCCGGCTCCACTATTACAAAACAGGGCAAAGAAGGGTGAATTGGAAGTTGAGAGGCAACAAATTGATAACAGGCACAGCTACTCCATGGCAGGTGTTTCTCTCACCAATCTCATATACTCTCAAGCATCATTCCTTCAAATAGGTAATAGAATTCCCATCTTAATGTTAAGAAGACACTGCAAGTGAGAAGGAAATTGAAAAAGACATGCAGCTAATACAAGTGGCTGAGCTGGTGTTTAAATGGCTGTGTGACTCTAGAGTCTGGGCTCATACTCCCAGGGGAACAGTGGCTCCATCTCTAAAGGAGGAAGGACAGTAAGATCCCGCTTTCCACACTCCTCGTCCATGAACTCACATAAACCTTCCAGACACTGCTTCTTGGCCACTGAGGCAGATGCCCTAGGGCTGCTCTAAGACAGTGATTCCCAAACCAGAATCATTGGAAGAGCTTGGAGAAAACAGAGGCTCCTAGGTTTCTCTGCAGGTCCCAATTCAATAGATTGTAGAGGAGCAGGATTCTGCCTTGAATGAGCTCCCCAGGAGTCCAGCTGCACCCCAAGAAAGGAGCAGCAGCCTCCACTGGGCTAGAGGTGAAACATGAGGTGCTGCTTGGCCTTTGCAAAAAGGAGGGGGACTTCATGCTAACAAGCTCCTCTCAGCTCCAGCACCCCCACAGAAAGGTCAGTATTGATATCTGGCTTCTGAAATGAAAATCAAATAGGGCACGTGGATCTGCTTCATGGGTGATGAAGCTGTGATGACTCTAACAGAGGCTGAATTGATTCCTACTTGTCAGTGGGAAAATGGGAAAATGGGAAGATGGGCTCAGGACCTCTGGCCCCCTGGCCTGGCAGCCCTTTAGGACAGGAGGTATTTCAGAGCTACAACATGCCAGACAGGCCCACTTGGCTCAGGAATAAGAGCCACCAGCTTTCAAGTACCTACCACGTGCCAGGAACTATGCCCCACTCTTGCCAATCCTTAACCCCACCTGCAAGGACTAACACTACAGTTGGGGGCATGGAAACTGGGGGTCTGCCCAACACCACACAGGCACAAGGGGCAGAGCTGAAATTCAGGCACCCCTGGGCCTCACTCCAAAGTCAGGTTCATGGCCTGGGGAGAGGAACCAGCTCCTGGTTTGGAGCCCCTGTGTGGGGTGAGGGGCTGAGCGTTCGCTGCCCCGGGGAGGCTGGTTCAGCAGAGCCAGCAGAAGGGCCAGAACTCAGGCCAGGAAACCCTAGGAGGGCCCCGGAGGGGAGAAGGGGCTGCCGAGGCCATGCCCTGGGCCTGCCAGACATGGGATCGGAGGTGAGAGGGGTTGTGAGGGAGCCTGGGACGGGGCCTTCCTAAGGAACAGGAATCCAGTTCAGCAGTTATTGGATTATGAATGTTACAATATCTGACCAATTCTCCCGAGTTACTGTGGAAATAGCCCCCTGTAACATCACATCTCAGAAGGGGAGGTGTTTAGAAAAGTCTTAAGTGCCAGCCTGTTTAATCCCATAAAAGGGTGAGAGGTGCTTAACTTCTTCCCCATCACAGTGCCCAAGATGTGAGAAAACTCAGTATCGCCTGCCTTAGGCCTGGTGAGCACGAAGCAAAAACTTAAAAAAAAAAAAAAAATGGAGTTCCCTTCATGGCTCAGCAGAAACAAATCTGACTAGCATCCATGAGGACGCAGGTTTGATCCTTGGCCTCGCTCGGGGGTTAAGGATCTGGCATTGCCGTGAGCTGTGGTGTAGGTCACAGACACGGCTTGGATCTTGTGTTGCTGTGGCTGTGGTGTAGGCCAGCAGCTGTAGCTCCACTTTGACCCCTAGCCTGAGAATCTCCATATGCAACAAGTGCGGCCCTAAAAAGCAAAAAAAAAAAAAAAAAAAAAAAAAAAAAAAACTAGCCCAGATGCATCTGTGATGCCCACTAGCTCTGCCTTCTCGGGTTTCTCTCCAAATGTGGGCCCACACAGGAAACTCTGTGGCCCCGTGTAGAGTCAGAAAGATCCAGGCTCAGACCCTCTGCCACCTCTGGGCTCTTGGCCCTACCCCTCTAGCCCAGCTGCCTTCCTCTGTAAACAAGCATTTAAAAATACCACCTCTTGTGCCGTATTTCAGATTCCACATATAAGTGATATCATATGGTATTTATCTTTCTCTTTCTGACTTACTTTGCTTAGCATGACAATCTCTAGCTGCATCCATGTTGCCACAAATGGCATTATTCTGTCCTCTTTTATGGCTGAGTAATTTTCTGTTGTATGTTTGACACAAATGACCCTATCTACAAAACAGAAACAGACCATGGACATGGAGCGCAGACTTTGTGTTGCAGGGGGAAGGAGGGAGGATGTGGGATGGACAGGGAGTTTGGGATGGGTTGATGCAAACTATTATGTTTAGGATGGATAAGCAATGGGTCCTACTGTACCGCACAGGGAACTATGTCCAGTCTCTTGAGATGGACCATGATGGAAGACAGTATGAGAAAAAGAAGGTATATACATGTATTACTGGGTCACTATGCTGAACAGCAGGAATTGACACAACTCTGTAAATCAAGTATACTCTAATAAAAAAAAAAATACCACCTTCTTGTCCAAATGTTATGGAACCAAGCTTGGGTCCCTGGGTCCGCTTGACCACAAGCAGTTAAGCCAATCTACTGACACCGGGTTGTGGTTAAGGAAAGTGCAGCGTTTATTGCAGACCCCAAGCAAGGAGTCCAGGGTAGCTAGTGCTCAAAAAGCCCGAATTCCTTGGAGGGTTTCAGCACAACGTTTTTAAAGGTCAAGTTGGGTGGGGGTACGGGTGGTCACAGGGTGTGTGGTCAGCTCAGGCACATCCTCTGACTGACTGATCATGAGGGAACAGGGTGGAGACACAGGAGTGAACTTGATCAGTCTGAGGCTCCAGAAGGCCTGGGGACTGTGGGCTTGTGGTCTTCAAGTAGTTAACATCTTCCATTTGGTGGGGGTTTAGCATCTGTAAAACAACTTAGGAAATGTGCATCGGAGACTGTTATCTAGGTACTCAGAGAGGAGCTAAAACAGAGGATGTCGGGGAGGGGTCGGTCCCAAGAGGGCCCAGAGAGTCCTGCTCTGTCACACAAACCCGCAGAACTGTAATAACCAAGACTGAATCCTAATACAAACTGCGGCCTTTGGGTAATGATGACATGTTGGTGTAGTTCATTGATTGTGGCATGTGTACCACTCTGGTGGGGAGATTGATGGTGGGTGATGTTGATGGTGGGGATGTAGATGGTGGGGGATGTTGAGGGGGGGATGTTGATGGTGGGGGATGTTGATGGGGGGATGTTGATGGCGGGGATGTAGATGGTGGGGGATGTTGAGGGGGGGATGTTGATGGTGGGGGATGTTGATGGGGGGATGTTGATGGCGGGGATGTAGATGGTGGGGATGTTGATGGTGGGGAGATTGATGGTGGGGGATGTTGATGGTGGGGATGTAGATGGTGGGGATGTTGATGGTGGGGGATGTTGATGGTGGGGATGTTGAGGGGGGGATGTTGATGGTGGGGATGTTGAGGGGGGGATGTTGATGGTGGGGATGTTGAGGGGGGGATGTTGAGGGGGGGATGTTGATGGTGGGGATATTGAGGGGGGGATGTTGATGGTGGGGGATGTTGATGGGGGGATATTGACGGTGGAGAGGTTGATGGGGGGATGTTGATGGGGGGGATGTTGACGGTGAGGCAGGCTATGGGCGGGCAGATAGGAATGTGTGGTCAAGGGGTATACGAGATCTCTATACTTGCCGCTCAATTTTTCTTTAAACCTAAAACTGCTCTAAAAACTACTCTATTTAAAAGAGAACAAAAAACTGCTGCCTCTTAATATTGTGAGATTTGTTAAATAAGATGAGGTTGGGAAAAGGCCTATCCCATACTCGGTACACGGCAGGGTCCCTGGCAGCTGACGGAGGGACTGGTCACTGGGTGCAGAGCCAGCCGGACCCCGGCAGTGGAAGAAACGTGATGCTCATCTCTGTCATCTCATCTCCCTCAGGGAGCCCTCTGGGGTGCGGGCAGGTGTAAGAACAGAGGACCAGACCGGGCCAAGTGTTATTAAATCAGAAGACTGGGTGGCACGTACGGCCCAGGAGTGGATATGATCACAGGACCAGGTGTAGGATTTGTAAGATCAGTCCCCCCGCCCCCAGATAAACCTTCTTGTGGCCAACAGAAGGAACCAGAGGGGCTGGCTGTTTGGGAAAAGCATAAATCTGGCTGGCCATCCCCTGCTCTAAAGCCCTCAATTGCTCCCCAGTGCCTTCGTCTGGCACATGGACCTTCCCGCTCCTTCCAGCCAGTCTGGGCACCATTCAGTGGAGTAGAAAGAGAACAGGGGGGGTGTCCAGGGCTCCCAAATTTAGACACAGCTCTGGCAGCTGTGTGACCTTGGGAGCACCTCTGCCCACTCTGTGCCTCATTTTCCCCAGACCGGATCCCTTCCTTTCTTCTTTCTCTGCATACCCGACAGAGTGCCTACTGCAAGCATGACAGTCGTGACAGTCCTTGCTATTGTGATATATTATGTTTTCTTCCGTGTAGTTCCACTGCCTTGGGAGAAATATAAAACGCAAAGTATAAAGATGAAAATGAAGAGGTTCCCTTGATCAAGGTTCCCAGAGGCGTGCACCTGCTCCCAGCCTCTGCCTTTTAAGTCCCCACGTCTGCGCCCACCACGTGGGAAGGGAGCACTTGTTTGCAAAGTGCTTAGATGACTTCCCAGACTCCAGGGCTGTGCAGGACAAAAGGGGATACTCCTGACCAAACGTTTGATTCCCTTTGAGCCCCGCTTGGTGGTCACACGTGTTCTCCCTGCCAAATGCCCTCCCCAGGAAAGCGTCCAGAGTTTCCCTGGGGGGAGCACGGGGTGCTCAAATGAGCATGAGCTTGGCTCCAAACAGATAGTGTTCCAATTCCAGCTCTGACATTTCCTTGCTGTGTGACCTGGGAAAGCTACTTAACATCTCTGACCCTTGCGGTCCTCTATCTGGTGGAGAAAATAAATCTCTCCCTGAAAAGGAGTTGTAGGATTAAGTAAAATGACACAAGTAGCGTTTCTGGCCACATAAACAGCAGTACCACTTTATTGAATATGAGCGATTAGAGACCCTGTCCTTAGATGCGAGAGAATCCAGGTAAAGCGTCAGGACAGTGCCTGGATGAAACCCCCACATACTTGTCTTCCTCGCCCTCTTCAATCGGATTTCATTTCCTTCCCCGTGACCGCCAGGTGGCAGCATGGGGCCGTGGGCGGGAGCCATCTTTCCCAGACTGTCACTTCACAGAAGGTGAGTGCTGGCAGGGACCCTTGAGTGACAATAGCCATAGACTGTATATCGAGCTTTTCCCACGCTGGGCACGCGCAGGAAACACCTTCCTTTAAGCCTTGTAAGATCATATGGAAGGAGGTTCAGTACCTGAGTGATGGGCTCAGGCAGGAGGATCCGTGATAGGGCAGAGCCTAGAATCAAATGCTCCCTGGCAGGCAGCCCGGCTTCCTGGTGGGTTACGGGTTACAGGAGCCTCGCTCAGTGGGTGGGGACTGCAGGGCCCGAGGAGGGAAGAAGGGACCGGAAGCCAGGGCCCACGCCCCCAGGAGAGCACCCTTGCCTGCAGGGCCGCGTCTCCCAGGAGGATCCCATGGGCCAAGGCCCCCACTGCCATGAAGCGCAGCCTGGGCTCTCTTGAGGGTGCTGGGAGCCCCAGGAAAGTGAGCGCTTGATGTCCTGCTGTCTCGTTCTGCTCATCCAACAGGACCTCATCCGATCCCCAAGTAATCTTCACCTCCGGGAGCCACAGTGATTTGGAGAAAACTTCCTCTAAATCCCCGGCTAATCCTCTTTGGACTGAACTCTTTAGCGATTGCATTTGCAGCTGGTGGCCTCTAATCCCTGGGGGCCCAAATACCCCTGGGAAGGCACATGTGCAGACCTGTGTCCTGCTGGGGCCCCGTGGCCAGCGGGTCTGCTCTGGGCACACTGGGGATCACAGCCTTGTCCCTCAGAGTCTGCCTTCCTTCCGCCTTCCAGCGAGTCTCCGTGGACAGCAGGGTGGGAGAAGCCTAGGTGTGTGCATGGGGGGGACCTGGACAGGCAGGTGGCCGCCAGCAGCTGAGAAGCCAGGGCCCTCCCCGCCCTCCCCACTTCACGATTCTCAGAGTGGTGCTCTTGTTTGAAGTCAGGGCTTCAGTTTCCTCCTCTTGTCAATGGGGATAAAAATGGGGAGCTTCCTGATGCTCTAGGGTTTAGGACCTGGCACTTTCACTGCTGCAGCCAGGGTTCAATCCCTGGACTGGGAATTAAGATCCCACATCAAGGCACGGCACGCTATAGCCAAACAAAAAAAAAGAAAAAGGTCTTGCCTTGTAGAGATGCATATGAGGATTTAAGAAGGTAACATATTTAAAGAGCTTAAGGCAGCGCCTAGACTCTAATGAGATCTAACGAGCCATCAGAGCTGGTTAGCTGTGGTTAACCTAGTGTCTCCCTGCCACCCCCACCCCTCAGTGACGACCACGCGCTCCTCTCTCTCCCACCTCTGGAGCCCTGGGCCCCAGGGCAGCAGTTCCTCTCACTGATGGAACGATACAAGAGTGGGAGAGCCGCTGCAGGCTGTGCGTGCGGGTCTGGGGGCTCCTGGCGCAGCCGCAGTTCAGGTATGGGGGAGGGGCTGAGCACCTGCGCCTCTGAGAAGGTGAGCCCCCTGCCGGAGAGATGCCAGGGCGGCCACTGTCAGGTTCGGAGCTGGAGAGACCAAGGAGCTATGGAAGCAGGCGGGCTGGGTCAGGCAGCCCTGCATCCCTGGAAGGGATGGACCAGCCCAGCGGGACAGACAGGGTGCTCCCAGATGCGCCCAGGCAGGGGAGTTGACAGAGAGAGGCTGCAGGTGTCAGTTCCATGAACCGGGATAAATGATTTCATCTTTGAGGCACAGTTGCAGTATTTTTGGTGACCCACGAGTCAGCGGGCACCGTGCCCCTGAGGAGGTAAGATGGGCTCCCCCTCCCTGGGCGAGCTGAGCTTCCTCCTGGAGATGTAAGCGCAGGGCCTGACTCCCTGCCTCTGCATGATCCAGCGCCACTCTGGGCTCACAGCTGTGCCCTTAGTGCCCCCCGGTGCTGGCTCATCACCAGAATCTTGTTTCGTTCCCTCTGTCTGTGACATACTGACAAATAAAAACACAAACTAAACTCTCTTGCACTCTTCAGGATGAAGGGTTCCAGACCTTCCCTGGGGTCCTGCCTGCTTAGCCCAAAGCACGGAAGCTCGCCCTGGGCCAGCAGGGAGTTGCCTCCTAGCAGGGAGACCCCAGTCCTGCAACACAGTCCTTCCACCACAGCCCAGAGGCTGGAGCCTGAGCCGCTGTCTCCTGGCAGCTCTTGTGTGAGATACAGAGGCCGAGGCTCACATTCCTAGAAGTGAGTTTTATTGACAGTGTCTGAAATCTCACTCATCCCTTGGCCTAGAAGTCTTCACCACTGTTCACTGGAGTTGTTCCGAGGAGCCTGGTGTCTGAGGAGACAAAAGGAATAGAATAGAGGGTCTTTATTCCTATGATTAAATTACATGGCATTTGATCAATAGTTTTCTAACTTTTTGAACATAACAGAAACATTTTACTCACAATATAATTTCATGTAGGATGGAGTTCCCTCTGTGGCACAATGGGATCGGTGGCCTCTCGGGAGCGCTGGGACTCAGGCTCAATGCCCAGCCCAGCACAATGGGTTAAGGATCTGGCATTGCCGTAGTGCAGCTGAGATCACAACTGCAGCTCAGATTTGATCTCTGGCCCGGGACCTCCACATGCCATGGGGTGGCCAAAGAGGGAAAAAAAAAAATTCATGCAGGAACCCCATTACACATAAAATAATGACAACAGAACTGTTGGGCTGACTCTGGAGGAAGCAGAGCGGAAGAGCCCTCCTGATCCGGACCCAATTCCACATCCCCCCCACCCGCACAGGGGGCACAGAAAGGGAAATGAAAAGGTCTCTGTCACCAGTGTAAGGGCATCCAGCTTAACGCTTATGAAGATAGATGCAAATTAAAACTGCACTGAGATACTGCTTTTGCTCAATCAGATTGGCAGAGATCCAAAAGGATGGGAATGCTCTGTTTTGGCAAAAGTGTAGGAAGCCGGCCCTCCTTTGCTTTGTGAGTAAGAATCTGAATTGATGTCGAGGGCTGTTTGGCAAGACCTGTAATCCAAATACACCCAGAAATCCCACAAACAGAAATGCTTGCTGCAGGGAATCTCAGCACAGAAGGGAAATGACCTTACAGCCTTGTTTGTAAACAGTGTAAGAGGCAGGAAAAGACTAAGTGGCCATCAGTGGGGAGTGACCAGAGATGGTAGCTCAACAGTGGGGTCCCTTGTAGCCACAAAAATGAGAAAAGATCAGAAAATATTCTCCAGCACCAGTGTTGCTAAGGGGGAGAAGCAAGGCAATAGGACAGTGGGTAAAATACATGTGAAAGTAAGTGGGGAAAGAATAGTGGTATATTCTTGTAATTGCATCAGATATTTCTGGAAGGATAACAAGAAATGTGTATCACTGGCTTCCTGGTGAGAACTGGGTGGGGGAGCCGAGGAGGAGGAGCGGAACTTTTTATTGCTTAGCCGTTTGAATGTTGAACCATGTGAGAGTATAGAGACTATCCACAACTGAAATTTAAAAACACACAGAAGAACAAAGAACAAAAAGGAAACAGTGGCATGAGACAAAAATGAAGACGTGTATCCGTCTCTTGCTGTAACTATGTGGCGTGATGTGTACTCTCAAAGAATCCAAAGTCAAAATACAGATGCTATTTTTAAAGATTTTCTTACATTGCTCGATAAAGTAAGCCTCCAGACTTTGAAATGCAAAAGGCTGTTGGATTTCTGGTTCCCACCTAGGGTGCAGAACTCTGCGAAGAGCGGTGCTGTCACCCTAACCCAAAGCAAATACCAAATAATTTACAAGATGACACCTTTTCTTTTCTTTTCTTTTTCTTTTTTCTTTTTTTTTTTTTTTTTTTTTTTTTGGCTTTTCTATGGCCACACTCACGGCATATGGAAGTTCCCAGGTTAGGGATCTAATCGGAGCTGTAGCTGCCAGTCTACGCCAGAGCCACAGCAACGCAGGATCTGAGCTGCGGCTGTAACCTACACCACAGCTCAAGGCAATGCCGGATCCTTAACCCACTGAGCAAGGCCAGGGATCGAACCCGAAACTTCATGGTTCCTAGTCGGATTCGTTAACCACTCCGCCACAACAGGAACTCCAACACCTTTTCTTGAACGCATCAGAGAACTGAGATGGAAGGCAATAAACTAAGCTGAAATCTAAGGGAAAACAGGCACCTCCAAGGAGAGATGTGACACAGCTTCTTGCTTACCTGTTGAAGATGTTGGATGCCACACAAGCTGGAAAAAATGATCCAGTTTTTTTTTTTTTTTTTTTTTGAATTGCTAAAGCCACTTGTGGAGCCTGCATGAATGCATAGTGCCCTTGCAAGCTGCAGACTTCAGAGAAATGCACAGCCACCTGCTGGCTCTTCTCCATGGATGGGGGGGAGGGGAAGAGACCCTGAAGACCTGTCTCGGTTCAGGTCTGGGGGGGCGGGGGGATGAGTGCTTCCAGAAAAGCATGAAGTTCCACACAGACCCTTCTCCCTGTGTCCCTTATGGGAAAAATATACAAACACTGGGAAAAGGGCAGCAAATGGCATCCTTAGGGCACAGGTGACAATCCGTGGCCACAGAGAGAAGGGAAGAGAGATGATCCATCACCGAAGATCCCTCTACCCTGGTGTGAAGGGAGAAATCCACACAGACCCCTGCGCCCCCAACAGATGTGGGAAGGGCAGGATCACTGCAATAGGACCCCTCCAAGACATTGCACCTGCCGGAGACGGAAACCAGAGCAGAACAGCAGAGGCTGCCCCCACCACCACCCCAGCCTAGCAAGTGTTGAGTAACAACTAACAGCAAACCATTGCCAGGGGAGGATCAAGAGCATGAAGAGAAATTTTCCCTGAGAGACAAGGGCCCAGGGAAGCCCCAGAGTGAGGGCTTGTTACTCTGAATTGAGTATGGCGGCTCAACCCAAGTAGATCTGTATGGTTGGTGCAATTCCAGTAAAACTCCCAGCAAAAATTATTAATAGAAATTTAGTATAGATGGAACAAAGACTCTCATACTAAATGAAGCAAGTCAGAAAGGGAAAGACAAATACCATATGATATCACTTACATGTGGAATACAATATACCGCACACATGTACCTTTCCACAGAAAAGAAACTCATGGACTTGGAGAACAAACCTGTGATTGCCAAGGCAGAGGGGGAGTAAGTAGGATGGATTGGGAATTTGGGGTTAATAGATGCAAACTATTGCCTTTGGAATGGATAAGCAATGAGATCCTGCTGTGTAGCCCTGGGAACTATGTCTAGTCACTTATGACGGAGCATGATTATGTGAGAAAAAAAATGTATATATGTGTGTGTGACTGGGTCACCTTGCTGTGCAATAGAAAATTGACAGAAGACTATAAACCAGCTATAATGGAAAAAATAAAAATGATTATAAAAAGTAAAAGAAAAAAATCTCATAGAGGATACATAATAGATGCTTAACAAATATTTTTGAATGAATAAAAATGAATATAGCACTGAGAACTGTATCTAGTCACTTACGATGGAGCATGATGATGTGAGAAAAAAGAATGTGTACATCTATGTGTGACTGGGTCATCTTTCTGGGCTGTGGAGAGTTGACAGAACACTGTAAACCAGCTATAATGGAAAAAATAAAAATCGTAAAAAAAAAAAAGAAGTTGACAAGTTAATGTTAATATATATATGGAAAGGCAGAGGAATTTGAATAGCCAAACCAATTTTGTAAAGGAAGAGGCAAATTGGAGGCACCACATTATTTGATTTCAAGAATTACTAGATTTTCTATAAAGCTATGATAAAGAGGTCAGTGTGGGAGTTCCCGTTGTGGTGCAGTGGTTAACGAATCCAACTAGGAACCATGAGGTTGCAGGTTTGATCCCTGGCCTTGCCTAGTGGGTTAAGGATCCGGCATTGCCATGAGCTGTGGTGTAGGTTGCAGACACAGCTCGGATCCTATGTTGCTGTGACTCTGGTGTAGGCTGGCGGCTACAGCTCCAATTAGACCCCTAGCCTGGGAACCTCCATACGCCATGAAAGCAGCCCAAGAAATGGCAAGAAGACAAAAAAAAAAAAAAAAAAAAAAAAAAAGAAGTCAGTTTGGTTTGGGAGGAAATATATATGTAAATAAATGCAAATAATACTCATGTATAATAATAATACATTAATATTTGAATGTATGGGTATACATACATAAAATATAAAAATAAATTACCTTATATATATTTTATGTATGTATACTTTTGCAGAAAATTTGCTATATATATTTATATAATATAAAGATACATTTTATATGTAACTCTCAGTGGAACAGAATCCAGAAGTCAATCCACATATTTAGTCCACTGATTTTTCACAAAAGTGCAAAGGCAATTCAATGGAGAAAGGAGGTTCTTTTTCATAAATGATGCTGAAACCGTTGACTATCCTTATGCAAAAAAAAAAACTTAAAAGCAAACCTTAAGCCATACTTCCCACCCTATACAAAAATGACCTCGAAGTGGACCAAAATGGACCTAAATGTGATGCCTAAAATTATAAAGCTTCTAGAAGGAACATAGAAGAAAATCTCTGTGACCCCAGCTGCCTGGACCTCTCACACCCTGAATCAATGCATCATGAGGTTGCAGATGCCCCAAGTCGTGTTTCCACATCTCCTAGCCGCCCCCTCCGAGTTACTTCCTGGAGACATCTGCAGGTTATTTATTTTTGCTGAAATGCAGAAACGAAAGTGTCCATCCTTGTCACGGTTCATCTTATTGTTTCTCAAGCTTGCCCTGCCCTCCGGAACCTTGCTTCGGGTTTTTCACCCCTGCACTCCGCTTCGGGTCAGTTCCAAGTCTGGTTTGTCTGCTTGGCTACTTCATTGAAGCCAGGGAGCAAAGTGCTTATCCCAGCCCCGGGACCCCGGACCCCAGACCCCAGACCCCGGCCCTGGCAGGTGCCTCTTGAGCCTTCTCTCCCGCTCTCAGCCGATTTCCATTCAACTAAGTGTGTCTTCAGTAAAGTTAGAAGGGGGAAAAAATAAATATCCAAACCCACAATTTCTCCACTGTGGGTTTGGTTACTTAATCTAATTTCTCTCTGTTCCCTCTGTCTATCTGTCTTTCTCTTATCCATCACGTTAACTGGGTCTAAGTCAACCACGGAGTCTCAGAATAGTTACTTGTTGAACCAAGGGTCTGTCTTTCTGCGTGCTTGTGTACGTGTGTGCTTGTGTGCGCGCATGGATGTGTTTGTGCAAAGGGAGTGTGTGAGAGGCAGGAGCAGAGGCAGGAAGAAATGAATAGGAATGAGAAACTTTTTTTTTTTTTTTTGGAGGGAAAGAGCCATAAATTATATTCGTTTAAAAATATCCTGCCTCTCTCATAGATAAATATAGTGACATGGGTACGTGTGTCACTGAGTGAAACTTTCAAAACAAATCTGGAAAAAATGACTTGAAGAGGCTGCCCCTGCTGGCTCTCCCCTGCTGTTCCTCTGTCCCCTGTGCTCCTGACAACCATCAGGAGGAAGAGTGAGGACCGAGAGCTGCTGGCCAGAGGGGCCGAGTCACCAGATGTCACCCCCCGCCCCAGGAAAGAGGCTGAGAGACCACTTCTCTGTGTTACCGGAGAATGAAAGCTCAGAACAGGAGCGCAGTCCCACAGAGTTGTATTGACCAGGTGGCATGACTGGAGCAGGCACTTGGAGCTAAGGACCCATGACTTGGACTCAAGAGTGCCATTAAAATTGCTTGGCAACTGGGCCACTTTGCCATACAGCAGAAATTGACACAACATTGCAAATCTACTATAATTTTAAAAAATCTAAACAATTTTAAAAAGGAGATAAAAAGAAAAAATTTCTTTGGCCACCAATACAGCAGAGGCACCTAACAGCCACAATGGACCCCAACATTTGACAAAGGGGGAGGTATGGTCATCACAGCACTGCGTGCCAGCTGAGACTCAGCTCTCTTAAACCCACATGCCATCAGTCATCCAACAGCCTGGTGAGTAGGCATTGCCAGCCCATTTTTCAGGTGGGGAGACTGAGGACAGGAGTGACTCAGTGATTGATCCAGGGTCCCATGGTTGGTCATGGCAGAGTCAGGCATTGTCTCTTCCAAGAGTGTCTGGGAAGGCCACCCCACCACCCCATGGAGGAGGGTAGAGGTTCTGTCAGCACCCAGACCAGCTCTGCCCATTAGCAGATGCCTTGGCCAGCTGTGGTCCCTAAGCCCTGTAGGAACCAAAGGTTGTCAGATCATTGCAGGTCCTCTAGGAGGAGAGATGGTGTCATTTTGCAGGTATGAGCTTCACTGCAGCCAGCACCCCCCTCACCTCCTGACTCAGCCTGGAGCCCCCATCCAGGGCCTCAAGCATCTGTCCCTCCAACTCTGCTGCAGGCTGGGGACACCTCTCACCTGGCCAAGGAAGAACATCTTCAGCTCATGGGCTCTGAGCCCCGACAAAAACTTTCTTAACATCTCTTGGACCCATAGAGTCAGATCAAACCCAGATTTAAACCTGGGTTCAAATCCCACCTCAGCCACTCCCCAGCCCTGTGGCCTTGGGAAAAGTAGTGCCTTGTATCTTAGTTTCTTACTGCTGCCGGAATGAAAGGCCACCAGCTAAGTTCCTTAAACAACACAAATGCATCATCCTACAGTTCTGGAGGAAAGGTGCCAAAATCAGTCTCCCTGGGTTAAAACCAAGGTGTCCGGGAGTTCCTGTCGTGGCGCAGTGGTTAACGAATCCGACTAGGAACCATGAGGTTGCGGGTTCGGTCCCTGCCCTTGCTCAGTGGGTTACCGATCCGGCGTTGCCGTGAGCTGTGGTGTAGGTTGCAGACGCGGCTCGGATCCCGCGTTGCTGTGGCTCTGGTGTAGGCCGGTGGCTACAGCTCCGATTCAACCCCTAGCCTGGGAACCTCCATATGCCGCGGGAGCGGCCCAAGAAATAGCAACAACAACAAAAAAAAAAAAGACAAAAAAGACAAAAAAAAAAAAAAAAACCAAGGTGTCCGAAGGGCTTGCTCCTTTTGGCTCATGGGGAGAATTCATTTCCTTGCCTTTTCCAGCTTCTAGATGCTGCCTGCAATCCTTGGCCTCCAGCCCTGCATCACTTGGACCCCTGCCCTATCACTACATCTCTGTCTCCGACTCTGGCCCTCCTGCCTCCATCTAAGAAGACTCCTTGTGGTTTCACTGGGTCCCTCTGGATAATCCAGGACAATCTCCGCATCCCCACATCCTCAATCACATCTGCAAAGCCCTTTGCCTTGGATGGGAACCTGCTCCCAGGCTCTGAGAATTAGGACACGGGCAGCTCAGGCAGGGACAGGGGACACTCCCCAGCCTCCAACACCTCCGTTTCCTCATTTGTAAAATGAGGATGTTAGCCTATATGTCACAGGTCTGCTGGGAGGACCAGTGACATTACACAGTGCCCAGCCCGGTACCTGGCGCAAAGTTTAAAATGAGGTCCGGTAAGAGGCATCTCTGCTTGCCTCCCCTCTGGCTGACTTTGTCTGGAATCACAGGTACCTGTCCCCAGGCCAGGCTCTCAGCAGGGACTTCAAGAATCCCTACTGAAATAAAACGCTGGAGGTAGAGACGGATGGCTCTAACCTCCCCAGCGCGGCCAAGGAAGGGCTATTTGCAAAGTTAAAGGCTCCTGGGCAGCAGGGAGAAGAATTTGAGCAGAAACGTGGAACATGGAAACGATATGTTCAGGGACATAAAATTCCAAGTGGTTTCTGTTGGGAAAACTGAACAGAAAATCATTCCATCTGCTTTCCCAGCATTGGAACTGCTTCCCAGGTTGGCTGGGCTGAGACCCATTCCAGCACTTCTCCCCAGAGGCAGGGCTGAGACCCTCTGCTGGGGGTAGCAGGGCGTACAGGGCAGCCTGAGTGCCTCGCTCGCTGGATGCCCAGGCCTGGGGGGTGATGGCTCGGAGTGAGAGCAGGGGCTAGAGCAGCAGGTAGCTGGTTCAGGAGCACAGATGGGTGGGAAGGAAGTGAGAGCATTGAGGGGAATGTGTTCCTTGTGGGGAGGCAGGGGACGAGGGGGCAGGGCAGACCCCCAGGCGGCGCTCCTGATTCTCCTGCCAGAGGCTCTCACCCAGCACAGTTTAAACCAACCCTCTTATCAGTAAAACAGCTTTCGGCATGCCCTCCAATAAATGCACATTTATTTTGGAATTAAATGGCATAAATGACTGTACAAATAGACTGTGCACATTAATTTCTTTTTTTTTTTTCTTTTTAGGACCACACCCATGGCATCTGGAAGTTCCCAGGCTAGGGGTCAAATCGGAGCTGCAGACACCAGCCTACGCCATAGCCACAGCCACAGCCACACCAGATCCGAGCCGTGTCTGTGACCTCTGCCACAGCTCACGGCAACGCCGGATCCCCAACTCACTGAGCGAGGCCAGGGATAGAACTTGCATCTTCATGGATCCTAGTCAGGTTCTCAACCTGGTAAGCCACAACGGGAACCCCTATGATGTACATTAAGGCTTTCGAAAAATATAAACATAACAAAGTAAAAGGCTAAAAATAAATTGAAATAGAAAACCAACATTTTGGTCCCGCATTGGAACAAATGAGCTGGTGGCATGCCTCCCTCTGGAGGTGATATAAACCACACTCAAATTCTGTTTTTCTTCTGTTTTCTTGAGTCTTGCTCGTTGGTGTGTCCAGTTCAGGGAGTACCTCTCCTTCCAGGCAGGGTCGGCCTCTTGCTTCCCCTCCTGGCTTATGAAGTTGTCTTATGCTCTGGATGGTGCAGAGGGCTTGGTACACAGCTGGTGCCTAAGTCGTTCAGTAAAGATTTTTCTGGGGTGTTTCTGCCGTGGCTCAGTGGTTAATGAACCCGACTAGTATCCGTGAGGACGCGGGTTCGATCCCTGGCCTTGCTCAGTGGGTTAAGGATGTGGCGTTGCCGTGAGCTGTCCACAGGTTGCAGATGCGGTTTGGATCCCCTGTTGCTGTAGGCCGGCAGCTGTAACTCCGATTCAACCACTAGCCTGGGAACCTCCACGTGCTACAGGTGCGGCCCTATAAAGACAACAGACAAAAAAATAAAGATGATTTTCTGAACACGTCCTTTGAGCCCAGCTTTGTGGCTGGTACTGGAGGTTCAAAGAGCCAGACACGGTCAGGCCCTCGTGGAGGGAGCTCTGCCGAGTGGCTGATGTTTGAACTGGACTTGGGGGTGGCTAAGCCATGCGAGGCCACGTGCAAAGGCCTGCAGAAGCCTGCCTTGTTTGGGTGTCACTGGGCAGTTCTGGCTGGAACTCAGCAAGGAATGGAAGGGAATGGTGAGAGAGAAGGTGGGCACTGGGCAGGCTGAGAAGGTTCTAGGTGGGGAAGGTGTGTGCGGAGCTTCACCTCTGTAGCTCTTCCCACCCCGGCCACACTCGGAGCACCCTTTGCTCCATGCAGCTTCAGCACAAGGGGACAAAAGGGACCAGATAGCTGGGGAGGAGGCCCCCCAAACTGCGTAGGAACAGAGAGCTTCTCTTAGGCCTTCCCACTCTCCTGTGTGAAGGGAGCAGCAGGCCCAGGTCGAAGCCAGAGGGTCTGGAAGTCTGGGTTTTATTGGCCCACTGGCCCACCCCCACAGAGCCTCTGCTACCTGCTCTGTGAGCCCCCAGGGCTCCTGGCCCAAACAAGGGCCTTCGAGTGGCTTTTTTTTAGGACCTGCACCAGCTGCCCTCACGGCTCCACATGCAAGGCCCGCTTCAGAGCCTGTGTCACCACCCTCAGCCTCCAGGGAGGCCACAGCTCTGAACCCCTTTCCCACTCCCTGACTTGGGAGATGGGGAGCTGCTGCTCTTCCAGCTTAAGGCTCAGATCCTGGGCAACCTTCCAGAGCAGGGAGAGCTCTGGGCATGTCTGCTTGGGGTGAAGGAGCTTACAGGCTTTCATGAGAAAGAATCTCACAGGCCGGAGTTCCTGTCATGGCGCAGTGGAAACGAATCTGACTAGGAACCATGAAGTGGCGGGTTCAGTCCCTGGCCTCACTCAGTGGGTTAAGGATCCAGCATTGCCTTGAGCTGTGGTGTAGGTTGCAGATGCTGCTCGGATCCCATGTTGCTGTGGCTGTGGCATAGGCAGGAGGCTACAGCTCGGATTGGACCCCTAGCTTGGGAACCTCCATATGCCGCAGGTGCAGCCCTAAAAAAAAAAAAATAGACAAAAGACAAAAAAATAAAAGAATCTCACAGGCCAGGGAGGAGAGCCGGGAGGATGGGACCCCTGGAGCCAAGGCTGGGGGCTGCCCACAGGGAAAGAGACAGAAAGAGGGAGTCAAGGGCCCCACACCATCCTCCCTCCTGCACTGCATGAAGAACTCGTGTGCTCAAGTCTCTGCCCAGCAGAGTCTGAAGGAGCCTGAGAAAGCCGGAGAGAAGGCCCAGAGAGAGTGGCTGGGCTGCATCAGAATGGGGAGTTTGCCCCTGTCTTCAGAGACATGGCAGGGCACAGATCTGCAGACATTTGCAGGTGACCCATGGCAGAGGGTTGGAGGAGGTGTCTCGTGTTGGAGAAATTTGAAGCAAGGGTCAGGATGAACCATATAAGCTTGGAAAACACAGGCTGGTCCCCTCAGGACTTGCCAACCCATAAAGCCCTGGGGCAAGGTCACCATCAGGAGCAGCCCTTTCCCCTGGACCAGCTCTGGGTGGTGCTGTGGCAGGGGTGGCGCACCTCCAGCGCCAAGGCGGGAAGATGCGTCAGTGCAGCACAGCAGGGGCAGACAAGCAGGGAGAGTCCCACAGGTGGGGGAGCTACAGTCCATTTGTTTAGACCCTTGGTGGCAGGAGCTACTACACAGCCCAGAGGGCTTGACGAGCCCTTGAGGGTGAGGCCCGTGGAGAGGGGCGCAGGGCTGCCGGTGTTGGCTCTGGGCATACGGTCTGGGCTCTTCATCTGGGCACTGAGCGGGGGTGGGCTGCATGCCTTCTGGGGTCCCTTCTGGCTCTGACATCCTTGGCTCTGTCTGGGCTCATCCAGACCCAGCTCTGCCATTTGCCATCTTCCTGCCTGAGCTATGAGCCCACCAAACAGGGGGCTGCCCCAAAGGTGACTGGGCACCGCTATGGGGTTTCTGAAAAATTGCAAACACCTATCTATTCTGTCCTGAGAAGGAGGGGAGGCATGCTGAGCCCTGCTCTGAGCCCTGGTCTCCCCACCCCGCCCCTGGCGCGGGGAGAAAACCCCACCCTCTCCTCGGCTCCCTTGACCTCTGTGGCATTCTGTGAATGAGTCTGAACACCAGCCATCAGAGGGAGGAAAAGAAACCATTCGTCCCGAAATAGCTCTCTGTAGTCTGCCTAATCTCATGCTTTTGCAGCAGAAATGTTCTGTTCTTTCAACAGGGCAGAGTGAGCCACCTGATGGATGATTCTGGAGTCTCCTTCTTGAGGAGTGAGCTTGCAGCGTGCATATGGGGAAAGGCTGGGACGGGAGTGAGTGTCTGATCTTGGGGCAGAGGGTGAGGCCCATGGACCCAGAGCTGCAGGCCTCTTTTGCAGCTTTCCTTGGTAGAGAGACAGTTAAAGACAGTCTTGGGGCCAGGGGCAGCTGATCACAAGCTAGTGGGAAAAGATGCTGAGAAGCACGCCCCCTCGCTGGTTACCGGGAATGAGCACAGCATGGCCGAGCTGGGCCATTGTGCCAGCTGCTCCAGAAAAACATACCAACATTGGCATTAGGGATACGAATTTGGTTGGCAGATATGCACCATCCTGATGGATTTCCGTTAGGGGCTGCGGGGCCCACGGACAGAGTTCAAAGAATCTGAACACTTGAATGGGAAAAAATATGACATCTTTATTTTCACCAACCTTCAGCCAACATTTAACACTTCCTTCTATTACGGATGTAGGCAAGGGACCTCAGATGTTTTAGCAGCATCTGTGATTTGTCCCCAGTAGAAATCCCAGAAACTCTTTCTATCACAGGGCACTGGCTGCAGATATCCTCAATTACTGGGGAAGCTCATCTTGGCTGAGGAATTAGGGTGGTGGTTAGACCTGTCTCTAGATCTCATTAATGTGTTAACAAAGAAGCACTTGCCATACTCTATCATAGATGTGAGGTCTTAAAAAATATTTTGATAACTGTATTTCAGTGTGATTGGTTTCCTTTGTAGTCTCATGTCTTCTAATGCATTTGCAAATACTGCTCAGAGGAGGGGATAAGCTTCACCAGATTGCCTTAACAGAGAAGTTCACGGTCTGCTGGCCCCGAAGAACCTGGTGTCATCCTCCCCCTACAAAGGCAGTCTGGTGGGTGCAGGCCTGGGAGGACCCACGTGGTCCCATGACATTTGGGGGTGCAGGTCCCTGGGTCCAAATACAAAGTTTATCAGGAAGCCCAGCCCAGCCCATCAGATGAAGGTGGAGCTGCCCCGGCTGGATTTGGGAAAGGGGGTTTCTAGCAGCTGCCTGACCTCCCCCCCTTCACCCCACCCCATCAGATGCCCTGCCTCCCTCCCCGCTTCCCAGAAATCTCCAGGGAGAGCCCAGGTTTCCAGCGTGCATCTGCAAATCATCCACCCCATGTAAGGGCTCTCTGGGGACCAGAGGGGCCGTGCTACTGTGTCACCTTGTGGGCAGCATGACTTTTCATACTGCCCTGCCCGTGGGAAGTCCTGACCACGGGCAGGTCTTGGGGGCAGGTGGGGGTGTTATTTAAAAATGCAGTGTAAGGCGTTCCCATTGTGGCTCAGCAGGTTAAGAAACCAACTAGTATCCATGAGGATGTGGGTTCAATCCCTAGCCTCACCTAGTGGGTTAAGAATCCAGTGTTGCCACGTTGCTGTGGCTGTGGTGTAGGCCAGCAGCTGCAGCTCCAATTTGACCCATAGCCTGAACTTCTATATGACACAGGTGCAGCCCTAAAAAGGAAAAAAATATTACTAAAAATTCAAGGTAAGGTGTGTGAATAAAACGAGAGAGGTGGAGTTCCTGCCATGGTGCAGCGGAAACGAATCCAACTAGGAACCATGAGGTTGTGGGTTCGATCCCTGGCCTCCCTCAGTGGGTTAGGGATCCGGCATTGCCATGAGCTCTGGTCTAGGCTGCGGACCTGGCTCAGATCCTGCGTTGCTGTGGCTGTGGTGTAGGCTGGCAACTGTAGCTCCAATTCGACCCCTAGCCTGGGAATCTCTGTATGATGCGGGTGCAGCCCTAAAAAAAAAAAAAAAAAAGACAGAGAGAGAGAGGCATCTTAGCCCAGGGCACTCTTCACATGAGTTCTGGGTTCAAATACTAGTTCTCCCACTTACTAGCTGGGTGGCCTTAATTCATATTTTATTTTATTTTATTTTATTTTATTTTATTTTATTTATTTTTGGCTGCTCCAAGGCATGTGGAAGTTCCTGGACCAGGGATCAAATTCATACCACAGGAGTGACTTGAGCCTCTGCAGTGACAACGCCAAATCCTTAACCTGTGGCACCACAAGAGAACTCCTTTTCTGCTAGGATATCTTATTTTATTTGTTTTATTTCTTTTTATTTATTTATTTATTTATTTTTTGTCTTTTTGTTGTTGTTGTTATTGTTGCTATTTCTTGGGCCGCTCCCGCGGCATATGGAGGTTCCCAGGCTAGGGGTCGAATCGGAGCTATAGCCACCGGCCTACGCCAGAGCCACAGCAACACGGGATCCGAGCCGCGTCTGCAACCTACACCACAGCTCACGGCAACGCCGGATCATTAACCCACTGAGCAAGGGCAGGGACCGAACCCGTAACCCCATGTTTCCTAGTCGGATTTGTTAACCACTGCGCCACGACGGGAACTCCTGTTTTATTTCTTAATGAATAATACTAATAGCCCCCACCTTAAAAGCCTGGTTGGGAGATTAAAAGAAATAATGCAGGTAAAGACCTTAGCTGGTTCAGGAAATTCTGCTGCTACCCTTTCCCTGAGCAAGAGACTTGCACCTGCAACAGCCTTGTCCCGCCACACACGCCCTGCCCATCCTCTGCCTCCGAGATGTTGCCCTGACAAAGGGGACCAGGGAGCTTCTTTTCAGCATCCAGGCCTGAAGCACTTAGTCCTTCCCATCTTTGCAGATGTGTCACTCAGCGTCCGCGGGGTATTTTGGTAGCAGCTGCAGCAGCTGACCCAGACGGCACACACTGTAGCTATTATCTAATCATCTAATAATTAGCTCGACATTTAGAAAAGGGCCTCGAGGGCCTTGGGATGACACTGCCTTTTTCAGATGCAAAGATACTGTGATTTTGCACTTGTGCCGAGCAAGATGAGAGCAGAAGGGAAAAATGACCCCAGGTTTTGCACGCCCTCATCAGCCCTGAGCAGAGGCAGATGATTGGGGAGCTAATGGAGCGTCATCTTCAGGGCCCCTCAACTGCACAGCCCTGAGTGTTCTGTGAAATTTCCGTAAGTAGTATGTTTCTTCTTCTTTTTCCTTCCAAAGATGCTTTCCAAAATTGTACAAACGTCAAGCTTCGCAAAACCGAATCCACCCCTGGGTTTAAAGCAAATTTTTTTGTTTTTTTCCCTGCCTGGGAACCACCCCCACCCCCCGCCCCGCCACCTGTCATTATATTAAGGGCCAGCAGGTGGGTTGAGGGGTGCAGATCGTAGAAAGGGTTGCACTATGAGCTAAAGAATTTGGTGATTCATTGGATCACAAAGAACACCAGGACCTAGGTCCTCGGGGCATCGCAGTGCCCTGCTCGCCACCTACTGGCCGGAAGACTTGAATGCAGCCTAGGAGCTTCTGAGCCTGGGATGTACTGTAAAATGCAAATGAGAAGCCTGACCTGCCCACAGCTAAGATTGCTATAAAGAGCAAATGGGTCAGAGTGCCCATTGTGGCTCAACAGCTAAGGAGCCCAACTAGTATCCATGACGGTGCGGGTTCAATCCCTGGCCTCACTCAATGAGTCAAGGATCCAGCGTTGACGGCAGCTGTGGCATAGGTTGCAGATGCAGCTTGAATGTGGTGTGCCTGTGGCATAGGCTAGCAGCTACAACTCCCATTCAACCCCCACCCCAGCTGGGAACTTACATATGCCATGGGTGTGGTCCTAAAGAAACAAACAACAACAAAAAAAGCAAATGGGTCATGTCAGTGTGCTGAGATGACTGCGTCAGTGGTGATTTCAAAAAACACAGAAAACAATGATTTAGGGATGAAAAAGTCCAGCGAAAAACCCTCTACCTCAGCCCCTGGCAGGTCATGGCACAAGGTACCTGGCTTATGTGTGCCATATTTGATTAAGAAATAAAAGGGGAAGCACCTATTTTATTCTCCATCATTCTCCATCATTGGCAGGAGTGAAGAGGCTGTGGAGGAGAAAGCAGCCTTCTGCCCCAACACCTGGAGCACTGCTGTCCTTCAGTTTCCCTCGATAGCCCCTGGAACAGATGACCAGGGAAAAGCATGTGATTTCAGCCAGGACACGGAGGAGAGAGGTGAGAAGGAACAGCTCTGCAGCAACAAGTCTAGGTTCTGTCCTTGCCCTGTCCGAGGCCCCACCTCCCAGCTGGGCTCAGACCCCACAGCCCTCTGAGGCCTTCTCTTCTATTTTCCCCCCAGCCAATCAGCTGTTAAGTCTAAAATTCCCACCTTCAACATCTGCTGCTTCATCTCCACCTCTCTGTTCCCGCAGGCCATTATTCCTTTCTTACCTGGATGAGAGCAACAGACATCTAGGCAGGACTCCAGACACACAGAGGGAACAGGGGGGCAGAGCATTCCATCTCCTCAGCCCTCAGGGCAGCTGGACCAGGCTTGTGGAGGCTGGAGCCTCTTAGACCAGCATCTTGCAGCCTTGGGACACCTCATCTGTTCATCTCAGGGTACACTTTGAATGTCATCATTTTTAATGTTGCTTCCATGTGGGAAATGAGGGGGGAGCACCAATCTCCTAAGTGTCGCCTTCTGCCTGCTCAGCCTCATCCTAGGCTGAATTGGTCTCTGCAGAGTCCAACTCAGCTAGTGCAGCTTGCCTTCAGAATGGCCATCAGATGCTGCCCGATATGAAATTTACCGAAGGCTACCAGGGCAGGTGAGAAGACCCAGCACGGGGTCCTTCCTACAGCGTGGGTTCCCTGGATTGAGATGTGCACAGAGACACGGCCTCTGAGGACATCTGGGAGGCTCACTCCTCCTGCTCCTTCCACTGGGATGGTGGTTCCCACACTTTACAGTGTACCCGTATCACCTGCTGCAATTGCAGAAAATGCAGATCCCAGGGCCTTGTCCTGCCCCACCCAGATTTGTAATCAGTGTGTGTTTGCATCCAGATTCAGCAGTCTACATTTTTGGGGAGAACACTGATGGGGGACACGGACCTGAATTTTCAAAATGCTTGCTCTGATGATCTCAGCTAATGCGCAGATTTCATTCAGTCCCCTCAAACCATGAAGCCATGGCACATGGGCAAGAATTTGCAGTAAAAAGCAATGATGTAGCCTCGAATCTCAAACACATTTCTTCTTTTTTTTTTTTGTTTTTTTGTTTTTTTGTTTTTTGTTTTTTGTCTTTTTAGGGTTGCACCTGCAGCATATGGAGGTTCCCAGGCTAGGGGTTGAATCAGAGCTGTAGCCGCTGGCCTATACCACAGCCACAGTAATGAGGGATCTGAGCTGAGTCTGCAACCTACTCCACAGTTCACAGTAATGCCGCATCCTTAACCCGCTGAGTAAGGCCAGGGATTGAACCTGCATCCTCATGGATGCTAGTTGGTTTCTCCAACCACTGAACCACGACGGGAACTGCCTCAAAAATATATATAAGCATAAGGCATCTTTAAAATGTGGAAAGTGGGAGTTCCCATCATTGCTCAGTGGTTAACAAATCCGACAAGGAACCATGAGGTTGCGGGTTCAATCCCTGGCCTCGCTCAGTGGGTTAAGGATCCGGTGTTGCCATGAGCTGTGGTGTAGGTTGCAGACGCGGCTTGGATCTGGCGTGGCTGTGGCTGTGGCTAGGTCGGCAGCTGCAGCTCTGATAGCCTGGGAACCTCCATATGCCAAGGGTGCAGCCCTAGAAAAGACAAAAATAAATAAATAAATAAATAAATAAATAAAATAAAAATAAAAATAAAAATAAAATATGGAAAGTGGTTGAAAGGAAGTCCATCTGGGCAAACCAAAGTTACTCATCCCCAAGAACATTCTCCCAGAAAGGCAAAGGGCGTGGAAAGGGTAAAATGTAATCCCAAAGAAAAAAGGAAGCTTTACAACTCTCACAAGAAATTATGTATAACCTATAACCAAGGCAGCCCACTGGGCAAACACAGTAAACTGCCCTCTAAACTGTGACAAGCTGGAAGTCAGTGAAGGCAGGAATATGCTTGTGACCAGATTCTGAATGGCCCGAGGGTACACATACATATTCCTGTAGGAGCTTCCCAGCGTGGAGAGAATGCATCGATGGCATCACAGTTCCAGCCAGTTCCGGGACCTGTGTCCTTCCCCAGCGAGGTGACTCTGCTGGCTGTTGTGACTTTTTCTGATCCCCACATGGAGAAGTGGTCTAGCTCACCGGAGTGCCATGTGACTCATCCGGCAAGTGGCACAACGCTGGACATCCAGGCTGACTTGAAAATACGGTTCGCCTGTTCACTGTGATTCTATGGGGATGCTGGGCTCTTCCAGCTGCAGATATTTGCCACCAGGGTGGGGTGTTGCTGCTGCCCTCTCCACTGCCTCCTTGCACACACCACTCAGACCATTCCACACCAGTGCCAAACTCCATCCGGAGCGTGGAGTAAGGTGGAGGGCTCCGGATCAGCTCTGCATGTTAACAGGCATGGCTAAATAGAGACCCGAGAGTGCCTGGCTTCCTGAAACCAGGCAAAAGCTGCGGTCCTTCCTTTTTGCTTGAGGAAGACTCGGGGCGGGGTGGGGGGGGGGTGCGGGTTCTGGGAGGGCTAACACCTTCTGGTTGAATAGCACCTGACTTGGGCTGGGTCATCACCAGTGGGGCGGGCACCGGCTGACACTGCCTCCCCAGGGGAAATGTGGGATTTCTTGGCTTGCATCTCCAAGAGATCTCAGTGAACGGGCTTCACAACCATGATTTCGTGAGGAGGCTGAGAACCAGCATGAGGAAGTGGTTGGAGAAGAAACCTGTTTTCAGCTCTGGTGTGAGGCGCTGTTTTTAACCAGGGTAAAATATCTGTGGAGGAAAGAAATGCAAAAGACTCAACAGGGTCCTTTCACGGGTGCACGGAATACTCATCTTGGCCAAAGGTAGAGTGGCCACATGTTAATCATTGAGCTGAAGCCAAATATTGCCATTATAGATACCCTTTTGGATACAAGAAATAAAAGTTGTAAGTGTGTAATTAGTGCTACACTTTTTTATTTGTCTTTTTTTTTTTTTTTTTTTTTTTGTCTTTTTGCCTTTTCTAGGGCAGCTCCCGAGGCATATGGAGGTTCCCAGGCTAGGGGTCAAATCGGAGCTGTAGCTGCCAGCCTATGCCAGAGCCACAGCAACACGGGATCTGAGCCACGTCTGTGACCTACACCACAGCTCACGGCAACGCCAGATCCTTAACCCCCTGAGCGAGGCCAGGGATCGAACCCGCAACCTCATGGTTCCTCGTCCGATTTGTTAACCACTGAGCCACGACAGGAACTCCCATGTTATACTTTTCTTATGAAAATATGGAATGTTCAGACTTTCAGTTTGACTCCCTAGGGGAGGAACATTATAAGGTCCAATGTGAAATGGCTCCAGCCGTCTCACTGTCACGCACGCAGATAATACTCATTGGACGCTCTTTCTTCTGCCCATCCAGGCTACTCCTGATGGCCAGGGCCCCAGGCTATCTTGAACTATCAAGGACTAAAGATAATCCCCCTTGGACTCCTGCCTGTAAAGAAATCTCCACCAGGACCTCTTGAAAGACTCATGGCACATGTTTAAATTAAATAAGAATCTGAAAGAGGACGGATATGTATATATGGATGACTGAGTCACTTTGTTGGACAGCAGAAATTATCACAACTTTGTAAATCAACTCCAATAAAACTTAAAAAAGTTAAATGTAGCTTGTATGGGTTAATCTGTTTCTTACTGTGAATGCTTACCAAAGAAGTCTATCAAGATTACAACTGTAATCTTATCTCTCTCATTCTGCCTTGTGTTATCAATTTAATTGCTATAAACAGCCCTACAGGTGGCCACCATCAGAGCCCCCATTTAAGGTCATTTCCCCAGGTGGAGCCTTAGGGAGGGGCCCTGGGTCAAGACTTGGACTCAGAGTTCAGTGAGTTCTTGGAGCACAGAGGGAGCGAGACCTCCAGCCACTGCCACGGAGCAGAGCTTCTGCATGCATTTGCTGGATGATGAGTAGCTAAGTGGATGAATAAATGAATAAAGATGGAAGCCAGAGCCAAGCAAAGCAGAGTCGGCACCTGAAGGCTATTTCTGCACCAGGTAAGGTGAGGTTTGAGGAGGCAGAGGAGGGTAAGCAATCCCTTTGGGAAGCCAGAGGACACACAGAGAAGATGGGACGGGCAGGAGGCTATGACAGGCCAGAGGTGGGGAGTGGGTCTCCTGGCAGGCAAGTCAGTAGGGATCCCAAGAGCAGGAGACACGTGGAGGTCACACAGGGGACACAGAGCCTCAGGAGCAAGACTTCAGGCCACATTCAGTGGCCACTAGCACAGGAGCTGGTGGCAGGACATGGCCACCAGAATAAAGCTGGTTAGAAGACCT